>NC_066864.1:12358527-17582895 GCF_025177605.1 Cucumis melo | reverse complement strand
CTGCTTCTTCTTCTTCTGCTTCTTCTGCTTCTGCTTCTTCTGCTTCCTCTTCTTCTGCTTCCTCTTCTTCTGCTCCTGCTCCTTCCTGCTCCTGCTCCTTCCTGCTCCTTCTCCCTCCTGCTCCTTCTCCCTCTTCTTCTTCTCCTCTTCTTCTTCTTCTCTCTTCTTCTTCTTCCTCTTCTTCTTCTTCCTCTTCTTCTTCCTCCTCTTCTTCTTCCTCTTCTTCTTCTTCCTCTTCTTCTTCTTCCTCTTCTTCTTCCTCTTCTCTCTCTTCTTCTTCCTCCTCTTCTTCCTCCTCTTCTTCTTCCTCTTCTTCTTCTTCCTCTTCTTCTTCTTCCTCTTCTTCTTCTTCTTCTTCTTCTTCTTCTTCTTCTTCTTCTTCTTCTTCTTCTTCTTCTTCTTCTTCTTCTTCTTCTTCTTCTTCTTCTTCTTCTTCTTCTTCTTCTTCTAAAAATCTTCTGCCCAACATCTCCCTCTTTCTCTCCTAAAGCCGACGCCATCACTTGTCGGTGACCAGCACGCCACCGTTCTAGCTTGGACGACGATCAGTGTCGTTCGACCCTCTTTCTCCTTGCGCGGTGCTTAAGAGTTCAACTTGCACACCACCATTTGCCGCGGTCACACCAAACTCACGAATATGGTAGTAACTTAGTTGTCGTTTGGATTGCTGAACTTCAAGGCAGGTTACTGCAAAGTTATTGTCTCGTATTTGTCTTGTACCGTAGCTATAAATATCGTGGCTCCGCCGTTCTCGCTAAATTTTGGCTTCGGGGTAAGATCTATTATATTTTAGTTGGGTTTCTTGTACATTTTCAAGTACCCACTAAGTCTTAACTTGAATTAAACATTACCCACAACATTTTGATGCTAAATTGGAATATTTGAGGAGTTTGACCACTGTCCAGTCCTTGAAAGCTCGAATTTAGGCGTTTATGCACAACGTTGGTAAGATTCTAAGCTTTATGGAGTCGATCTTGAGTACCCATCTAAATTTAGTGATAATATTTAATAGCCCATGATGGTGAATGCTTGTTTTCGAATTAGGAAGTTTTTAGGGTGCTGTCCATTAAGATTAAGGCTACTTTGATAAGTGTTTCGTAAGATTTTGGGTAATTTCGGTAAATTTTGTGAATACCCATTTAGTTTTAACATGAACTTGATATTAGCCATAAGGTTATATAAAACATGGAAGATTTTGTGAATTTGAGGCTGAAGAGAAAGAAGAGAGAACTTTGGAAAAGTGACAGCTATAACAGAAGTGTGGTAAACACAGACCACCTCTAATGTTTTGATCGGTTTAAGCTACACAAAAAGCATTAAGAGGTGAGATTTAAATTTTCTGTAATCTAATTCCTTTTTGAACAAATTTTATGAAGGAAGCTTAACCAAATTCTGAGGTTTATTGGCTGAATTCTCACACAAAAGACAGAGCAAGTGTTTTCACGCGAAATCAGAAGATCTCTGTTATTTTTAGTATTTTAGAGTGTACCAGTGGAGTTAGGATCTCTATTTAGTATGGTAGGAAAGCTTATTCGATTTAATACAACTTTTATGAAGAATTTGTGAGCTAAATATGATTGGAAGTAAGTTTAATTTCATAAACAAGTCAAGGGTTAGCAGAAGACTTCGTTTTTGAACACTCTCTATTTCGGGCCTATACTATAGCAATCTGTTGGGAATCGTATTGTTCTTCCTTCAAGTAAATTATAGAGGACATCAAAATAAAGATTTTGACATAAAGAACACTCATTTTGGTTAAGTATTGGAAGAGTTATGATCATTTGAAGTTCATGTTGCGAATCTAGAAAATTTTGAGAAATGTGTTGTTGAGGTGATTTTGATATGGTTTTAGATAAATTTTAGTGAGTTCTCTCATGTTTGGGTGCTTGTGGCGTTAAGAGATTGATGTGATGCTAAGGGTTCAAAGTTGGAATTTTTAGAATAGATTAAAGCATGAAGGGATAATTCAATTTAAGTCTTGGAAGAGAGAAATTGGAGTCTTTGGAGCATAAAATAGTTTGAGTTGGCTTTATAAAGTATGTTGAAGATTGCTGTGTCGTGTTGCTTTGTAAAGTTAATTGATAAACCTTAATCTTGTTTCAGGCTAGATCGAAGTGAGGAAGGCGCAAAATCCCGGGGGATCGAGTAATTGATTGTGAGTGGCTTAAATTCAAGTATTTTCTTTATAAATCTAGTATAATTGTTCTAGTATGAAAATTTAGAATATGATTGCCTTATGATTTATGTGTTATAAAGGTTTTCAAATGTGATTTTCGGTTTTCCATGAACTTTTGTATTTCAAAACTGAGGATGGACTCAAACTTATTCAGTAAGTTTAGATGACAACTTGTTTCTAAACATTCATTGATTTATAACTAGATTTATAGGAGTTCTAAAAGTATGTATTGATGGCTAAGGATCCAAATATGTGAAAACGTGTTTCTAACCATGTTTGATTTGTTTTCAAACTTGAACTGTGTGACATTATGGATGTTGGTGATTACCTTTAAGGCTACGAGAATGTGTTTCTGTAGCGCCACCTACGGTTGTCAGGAGATTCCGTGGCTGAAAAAGACCGTGACCAGAGATCTGAGAACCTAAGCCTAGGTGAGGACGTGGATGAAGGATTGTGATATGGCTTCGGGCCTAACTTAACCCATGGTTGGGTGGCTCTATGTGCATATAGGAGCCGTATGTTGCTACCTTGGTAGGTGATAAGTATGTGTGAGCTCTGTTTGGCCACGTGTTTCTTGGTGGATTGGATCACGTGTGAGCTATCCTTGGGCCGTATGCTTAGTATGCTATCATGGATGGATTGGATTGGTTGGATCGAATTAGATGGAGGTTGTTGTCATGGCGGGCACTAAATATGCGTGAGCTAGTTTTGGCCGCATGATTTTTAGTCATGTGCGAGCTATCTTTGGCTGTATATTTAGATGCCTTGCCATGGTTGGTTTGGATACAGGTTTGTTGGCCTTACTTATGGTTTATGGTAATATATGATTCTAATGTTTTAAATTAATATTTCGGTGTTGCTTTTGTAACTAAACCGTTAAATGTATGTTTTATAAGTTTTTAACAAAATTGCCACTCACTGAGTTTCAACTCATGTTTTCAATGTTTTCTCCCCTCCAGGTAACGGTCAAGGACCAAGCATTGGTTGTGCTTTCCTGTCAGTGATTGTAGTATCTCGTTTTGTAACATGTATATACTTCATGTATTCTATTCCATTATTGGGTGATTAGAAGAAGCGGTAGTCACGATGAAATTTTGAGTCTGTAATGTCTCTTATTAGATTGTTTTTCCTTTGCAACTAATTTTGTTTGGGACTCTGGATTATGTTGGATGAGTGTGTGGTGAGACATACTCGGGGATATTTTGAATTTTTGAAAAGTATAGAAGTGTGTCTTTCTTCTATTTTCCAGGTATGGTTAGTTCGTTTTTCAAGGGAGACTCTGCCGAAATTTTTATAGAATTTCTTGAAAAAGGTTTTACTAATCCTATTTATGAAAGGAATGAATTTAAGGAGTGGATTCACACCACGATCTAAGTTAGAGGGAAAAAATTACAACGGGGTGTGACAATGATGAAAAAACAGAGTAACTATCAACATGCACATACGTGTAAGGTAACATTTGGGTTTTGGCACACCAACTGAGAGGGAAGATTAGGATATATGGAATCTATGAAGTTGTTGTTCTCTTGGTAGATACTACCACCTGTTAACAAAAAATGAAAGAGAAAACTACTGTTCGAAGTTTTAGGAACTTGGACAATGGTATAAAAACATAAACTTATAACATTATTAAATCAATGCTACAAACAGATTATAGTGATGTGTGGGGAACTTCATATGAGAAATTAATGTTCCATCTTGGAAACGAATTCTTACCTTTTCACTATGTCCATGAGGAAAGTAATAAACAAGACTACCCACACGGGGAAAGGAAACTAGAGGACCTACACAAGCATGCCACTACTCAGAGTTTATAGCTTTTCGAGCCTCCGAAATCCAAAAAACTAGATGTTTAAGCAATATCGTTGTAACGTCCCCAATATTAAGATAATTTTGGAGTTAATTATCCTAGTTTTGTTTAATTAGATTTAATTTATTGCACATTATTTTTGAATTCATTTAATGAGAATTATTTGATTTTGTGGGAATCGAAATTAATTAAATATTTGTTTGATGAATATTTAATTAACTTAGAGGTTTAGAGGTTTTGACTTGTGGTGTTGTTGAGATTGAATTAAATTAAATAACTATGGATGTTATTTAATTAATTTATAGAGTGGAAATTTTGTTGGAGATTTGATAATTATATATATATGTGGAAATATATATATATATATATATATATATATATATATATTTTGGGAAAAGAATAAACATTAATTATTGTATAAGATAATTAATTATTTTGGAGAAAGATAAATATTGATTTTGGAGAAAAGTTGTTATGATTGGGTAAATAAGGAAAGATAATGAATTGGATTTATTTAAGAGGAAAATTAATAATTAGATATTGTGATATAATTATTGGAAAAATGAATGTAACATCCCAAATTTTTAAGGAGTTTTTATTAATTATGTTAAATGATTTGTGTGTTATATTAAAGATTGGACCTCAAATTTAATTGTTGGAATTTATGAGTGATTTATTGGAGAAGATTTGGTTGATTAAAAAAGTTGAGGATTTAATTTGAGATCTTGGAGGAAAAAGTTAGTTTTGGTGGAATTGGATTTAATTGGGTGTATATATATATATATGTGTGTATGTATATATATTTAATTAATAATTTGAATTTTCGGTTGAATATAATATTAATTATTTGGTTTTGCATAAATAAATAATATGGAAAAGTAAAGTTAATTATATGACGGAATATAATTATAATTGTTTGGAAAAGAAGATAATCCACGAGGAGAGAGATGGTTGTTTTGATTGGACGGGAAAAAATGATATATTTATTTAGAACAGAGAATAATGGTTTGAATAAATATGTTTGTTTATTATAGATTTTGGTGAGCGAATAATACTAATAATAAATCAGAATTATTATTATTATTAATCGTTATAAATGCCTAAGATTTTGTGTATTTAAGAAATTTATTGAAGAAATATAATAGGAATAAAAATATAGGGAAACTTACATAAATGTAACAAAACTGTAAACTATTTACAGCCCGTGTAACAAGCTTATTAAAGCAAATTATTTTTTCAGAATTCCTTATTTGCCCTTGATCTTTTATAACGATCTTTCAAATCTGACTTTTTTATTCTTGCCGATTTTTTCACGATCATCGTTTCCGAGTTATTCATCTCGTCTTTAATATATCTTTCATTTGGATCATTCGAGTTATTTCGAGTTATTTTTCGTAATTTTCTATAACATTCGCTCTGATATCCATTATCCTCGATAACATCGTTTCTCTTCTTCTCATCTTAGACAATCAAGATCGTGTATACTGCTCTGTTGATATCATCTCAGTTTTTCTGGTTTCGGTGAGTATTCTAAATATCATTTTTCTTTGAACTATTTAATTGATTATAGAATTTCGTTCAGAATAATATATTTCAGTGTGAAGATAAAAACGTTCAGTATATGTTGGTATTACTGTAAGACATCCTGTATTTGGTTATGAAGATTGTTGAAGGTTTTAATTACTGTTTACGTTGATTTAAGAATTTATATTTCAGTATGAATGTCGTTTGAGTTTTTTGTTGTTTGTAAGAATTTAGGGTTTTTTATTTCGTTTTGAACTTTTAAGAATCATTGTAAGATGTGTAAATCATTATGAAGATCGATAGTTTGATGTTTTTCAAGATAATTTTCATTGAAATACTTGATCGTTTACCTCTATCAACATGATCGTTTAACAATATACAAACGATTGTTTTGTTATATGAAGACGATCGTTCATCTTTATGAACACGAAAATTTTCAATATTTTGTATGATTCGCATCTTTAAAGGATTTTGTACCAAATTCAATACGATTGTTTAAACTGTAACAACCCAGACTTTTAAACTAAGTGTAAGGTCATTACTAAAAAGATAAACATCAAAAGACACTTTTTTGAAAAGAGGATAACTAAAATCTTTATAAAATTAATTGAAACGTTCACGAAAAACATAAGATTTTCAAAATTAACAAAAATAGTTTGAAAACGTGACCCGCGGGTTCTAACAATTTTAAAGAACTAAAAACAAATAAATAGAATAAAATCTTTAAGTAAAATGGTTAAAATTTAAAAATACTGAAAGAAATATAAATGAGTGCGAAAGTTGAAATGTCCCCATATGGCATGCCACGGATCCCTCATTGTCGCTCGCCAGCTTCTTAAGTTCTATACCTGTAACGACCCAACTCCTTATACTAAGTCGGAGTCATTACTATTTAAATGAACATACGAGTATGTAAATTTTCGAAAATAGAATAAGTCAAAACCTCCAGTTTTCAAATAACCAAAAAAAATGTTTAACAAAAAAAATGTGAAATGAGTGTAAAACAAAATCCTAACTCGGGCTCTATCTACTTTTAACAAAATAAAATAACCAATAAAATAAACGAAAAACTGAAATGCAATACTAAAATCAAACTTTGACACAAGCGGAAGCAAGCGTGTCCCTATGGCCCACCACGATCACTTCTGGTCACTCGCTAGCTTGCCCTTGTTCCTACCTCTGCCTCTGCCTGAAAAAAATGGAAATGGAAAGAGTGAGCATAAAAATACTCAGTAAGGGACCCCCTACTAGTCCCACTAGGTGCCTGTCAACTCGTTATTAGAGCCCTGAAAGTGGTACCCCTGAATTTTCACGTCCCCGAACACGTGCAACATATGCCCCCGTAAGGACAAGCTGGTCCTTGGTAATTCCCAAGGGAATACCTAAGACGCTCGGGATGTGAGCGGTCCCGTCGGATCACTCACGTCATGTCTATGTCAATGTCAATGTCAGACTGGTAATCCCGTCAGACTACGCAGTCATAAGTGGGAGTGACCCCGTCGAGTCTCTCCATTACGTTTGTGTCATAAAGGTGGTGATCCCGAAGGACACCCATGTGGGTACAACTCTAATAAGAAGCTAACATACACCCTACAAATCGCATGTACACGACATCTCATCAATCATATCATAACTTGTCATGCATAACATAATTCCATCAATTCATGCCACAACATATCAACCATAACGTACCAACCCTAACACATCATATCTGTCATCCTCAACTACTACTATGTCTCTAGAACGAAAACAGTAGCATCGACATATTATTTACGCTAACCATGAAGTCAAATCAGTAGGCAAAATGGCCAATCTATTTTTCTCTCTCTCTCTACAATCCCAAGACGGGTACTTAGCCATCATCAATATGTAACCATAAATTCAATCATGCAGTTACTTTGATGTAAAACGAAGGTCTAGTAGGAGAATCTCTTACCTGGAGATTACTCAACAAGTCCTAGCAGTAACAACACGCTCCCCCAAGCGACGAAAGTCCTAAAGGATCAAAAGTCCATAATTTAGTAATTTACCCTCAAGGGAATTTGGTCCAAAACTTACTTAAGGTGACTTACCCAAGATCAAGGTCGGACTTGGTTTGGAATTAGTTGGACAAATCCCCAGCTCGGCTTCAAATTAGCTGAGTCAGTTTAATCCAACGACAAATTTAGTTAGGGTCAAACTACCTTAATTGAATAGGTTAAAATCAAACTCATCCTACCGAGGGTGACCGAAAAATGTGAGTCAAAATGGGGCTAAAAGGCAGTTGGGTGGCTCAATTGGCTCGGTTGGAGAGGCGAAAATCAACGGCGGCTCGGCTGGAAAGCTCGGCTCACGAACGCTGGCGCAGGCGCGGACAGCTTACGGCAAGAGGCGTCGGCTCACGAACTCGGCTCACGCGGCGTGCCTCTAGGCTACAGCGCAGACGCACCCGCGTGTGGCTCGACGCGAAAGGGGAGCAGTTCGGGTCGTGAGGGAGAAGCGTGGGTCGGGCAGGCTTCGATCGTTAGCAGACATGCGGACGCGCGGGTCACATCTTCGGGCTAGGGCGATGGCGTGCAGGCAGAAGCGACGCTTGGCGACGGCTTGCAGGCAGAACGCGGCGCTCGGCGAGTGTTTCGTTTGGAAGCAGGGCGGAGGCACAATCGAGTCGTGTAACGAGGTGCGGTACACGGATGGCTTACGAAATCGGGCGGCTGGCGGCACGGGTGAGTGTCGATCGGTTCGGCTGTTCTGTGACGACGTCGACGGCGGCGGCTGGTAGAGAAGGGAGAGGCGGCAGCCGCTTGGGCCTAGGGTTTTTGGGTTTAGGGTTTACTTGGGGAAGATGAATAGTCTCCCACGTTTTCCAATGCCCCTTTTTAATAAAAAAACAATAATATAATAATTATTATCTTCTTTTATCTTTTTCCCTCAATTACTCCAAATAACAACCACCCATTCTCTCTCTTCATTTAAATCCATCAAATCGACCCTTTAAACTCAAATACTCTCCATCTCTCCAAATATCCTTAATCAACCACAAATAACTTTACCAAAATCGTTTTCCAAATAAAACAAGTATTAACCAAATCAAAATAATTATAACACTAAACCTTAATTAATCACAAGGTCCAAATATAAATAACCAAGTTTCTCAAATAAATTTGAAATTTCCATATTCACCCTTAAGATAAAAATAAAAAAAGAAGTCAAATTTGTTGGGGCGTTACAATCTTCCCACCTTTGAAAAAACTTTCGTCCTTGAAAGTTCTAGTCCTCGAACAACTCGGGGTACTGGGCTCTCATGTCCTCATCTCTCTCCCATATGGCCTCTTCAACTCCGTGGTTTCTCCAAAGAATTTTAACCAGTGAGATTCCTCGATTACGGAGCATCTTGACCTCTCTTGCCAAAATCTCGACCGGGTGCTCCTCGTAGGTCAAGTTCTCACTGATTTGCAGTGGCTCGGAGTCCACTACATGCGTCGGATCTGGGGAATACTTCCTCAGCATGGAGACATGGAATACATCATGCACTGCAGAAAAAGATGGGGGCAACGCCAAGCGATAAGCTACAGGGCCAATCCGTTCCAGTATCTCAAACGGCCCTACGAAACGTGGACTTAGCTTCCCCTTCTTATCGAACCTCAGAACACCCTTCATAGGTGCTACCTTCAGAAAGACCATGTCTCCTACCTCAAACTCGAGATCCTTGCGTCGTACATCAGCATAACTCTTCTGTCTGCTCTGTGCTGTCAGCATACGAGCTCGAATCTTCTATATGGCTGCGTTGGTGGTCTGAACTAACTCGGGGCCTAGCATCCTCTACTCACCAACCTCGCCCCAGCAAACAGGAGATCTACAACACTTACTATACAGAGCCTCAAATGGTGCCATACCGATAGTAGCCTGGTAGCTGTTATTATAGGCAAACTCCATCAAATGCAAATGGGAGTCCCAACTCCCTGAAAACTCTAGCACGCAGGCTCGCAGCATGTGTTCCAAAACCTGGTTCAATCTCTCTGTCTGACCATCAGTCTGAGAGTGGAAGGCCGTGCTGAAGTCTAACCTTGTGCCTAATGCAAGTTGAAGTCCTTTCTAGAACTTCGATGTGTAACGAGCATCTCTGTCTGAAATGATGGATACGGGTACTCCATGTAGTCTCACTATCGCCATCATATATAACTGCCCGCACTTACTCGCAGTGTAAGTGGATTTCCCTAGCACAAAGTGGGCCGACTTCGTGAGTCTGTCGACAACAACCCAAATGACTGTGTAGCCCTTTAGGGTCTTGGGCAGTTCCGTAATGAAGTCCATCGACACGCTCTTCCATTTCCATCCTGGCACATTCAAGGGTTGCAATAGCCCTGCTGGCCTATGTTTAGGTGCCTTCACTTGCTTGCACACCAAGCATCTACTGACAAAGTCTGCCACTTCTCTCTCCATGTTCCTCCACCAATAGACACACCTCAAATCTTGGTACATCTTCGTACTTCCAGGGTGCATAGCAAATGGGGAACTGTGAGCCTCCGTCAAAAGCTCTATTTTGACGGCACTGTCTTTCGGCACACACAAGCGTCCCTCAAACGTAAGGCCATCGTCAGAGGATATGGAGAAATCCTCGCCTTGCCCTGCCTATACCAAACGACGCTTCTCGACCAAGTAAGTATCATTTAGCTGAGCAACAATAATCCTCTGTCTCAGGGTCGGCTGTACTGACAACTGAGCCAACTGTGAGGTAACCTCTCCTACTGAGACTGCAATCTCGGCTCTCTCAAAATCTCTGTGTAAGGGAGCTTGCTTGGTGATCAGTGCTGCTGAATGTGCAATCTTTCTACTCAACGCGTCAGTTACCACGTTTGCCTTACCTGGGTGGTACAAAATCTCGCAGTCATAGTCTTTCACTAACTTGAGCCACCTCCTCTGCCTCATGTTCAACTCCTTCTGGGTGAAGTACTTCAGGTCCTTATGGTCAGTGAAAATCTGTATCTTCTCACCGTACAGGTAATGTCTTTATATCTTCAGTGCGAAAACCACTACTGCCAACTCTAGGTCGTGGGTAGGATAGTTATGCTCGTGACTCTTCAACTGGCGGGAGGCATAAGCAACTACCCTACCCTGCTGCATCAGCACGCAACCCAGTCCCTTCTTGGAGGCATCACTGTAAATCACAAAGTTCCCCGATCCATCTGACACTGTCAGAACTGGTGCAGACATAAGCTTCTGCTTAAGCTCCTGGAAACTACTCTCGCAAGCTGGGCTCCAAACAAAAGGGGTCCCCTTCCTGGTCAACTGAGTCAAGGGACTGGCTATACGAGAGAAGTCTTCCACGAACCTCCTGTAGTAACCTGCCAAACCCAGAAAACTATGAATCTCGCTAACTGTCGACGATCGAGGCCAACTAGTAACTGCTTCGATCTTTGCTGTGTCTACAAAAACTCCCTCACTGGACACCACATGTCCAAGGAAAGATACCTTCTTCAGCCAGAACTCACACTTTGAGAACTTGGCATACAGTTTATTGGCTCGAAGAGTCTCCAACACCTGGTGCAAGTGCTCCTCATGCTCAGTCTCGGTCTTGGAGTAGATCAAGATATCATCAATGAAAACTATGACAAACGTGTCTAAGAAATCTTTGAACACCCTGTTCATCAAGTCCATGAATATCGCAGAAGCATTAGTCAACCCGAAAGACATCACAATGAACTCGTAATGTTCGTATCTTGAATGGAAGGCCGTCTTAGGAATATCACTATTTCAAATCCTCAATTGGTGGTAGCCTGATCGCAAGTCGATCTTAGAAAAGACGGTGGCTCCCTACAACTGGTCGAATAAGTCATCAATCCTGGGCAAGGGATAGCGATTCTTAACTGTCACCTTGTTCAGCTCTCTGTAGTCAATGCAAAGGCGCATCGACCCATCCTTCTTCTTCACAAACAACACTGGTGCTCCCCAAGGTGACACACTGGGTCGAATAAAACCTTTGTCTAGTAACTCCTGCAACTGCACCTTCAACTCCTTTAGCTCAGCTGGAGCCATTCTGTAAGGGGCCCTCGAGATAGGAGCTGTGTCCGACTCTAACTCAATGGCGAAGTCTATCTCCCTGGAAGGTGGAAGTCCTGGAAGCTCATCGAGAAAAACATCGGGGTACTCCCTTACCACTGGTTCGGAGAATAGGGAAACTTCTGGCTCTCTCGTATCTACTACGCTCTCCAAGATGCCCCAAGTACCCTGGCTGAGTAGTTTACCAGCCTTCATGGCTGAGATGACCTTAGGTATACCTACAATGCCTGCCCCCCTAAATTTGAAGCTAGTCCCAGAGGGGGGATTAAAGATGACTTCCTTACGGAAACAGTCTATGCTTGCATGGTTAGCAGACAGCCAATCCATGCCTAGTATTACATCGAAATCCTACATGTCTAGCACTAGTAGGGTCACGTCTAACATATGATTCGCTATCTCTACCCGACATGCCTTTATTTTTTCTTTAGACAACAGGACCTCTCCAGATGGAGTAGAAACAGACAAAACACTACCCAATGGTTCTACCTCTAAACCCACATGCTGAACGAACACAGAGGATATGAATGAGTGGGACGATCCAGAGTCAAACAGTACAAAAGCATAATGCCCCAAGATTGAGAGCGTACCTGTTTCCACTGTACCAGCTCGCTCGGCCTCTTGGTGGGTAGTGACAAAAACTCTTCCCTACTGGAAAGCAGAAGGCTGGTGCGGGGTAGTCCCAATGAGTTTTTGAGGACAAACGTCGAAGTTATGCCCTGGTTGCTTGCACCTGAAGCAAACTCCACTCTCTATCAAGCAACGACCTCGAGAAACTCTCCCACACCTTCCACAAGCAGGTAGCTCCCTCAAAGTCCTCCCTGCAGCAGCCAGCTCCTAACGATGCCGCTGGAAGACACCTCCTGACCTTAGGTCTCGCTGCGGTGCCAAGGCAGGCTGCGACTCAGCCTTCCTCTTCTGACCAAGGTTCGACCCTCTACCTGCAGCCTTGGACAGATCAGCCCTCTCCTGCAGGCTCAAGTCCAGTGCTATGCGTAGGGCATCAACATGAGTGGCTGGCCGGAGGGCTCGGACGATACCCTGGAGGTCTAGTCTGAGACCTCTAACGAATTTCTCGGTCCTGGCAGTCTCATCCCTTACCATATCGAGAGCAAAACGGGATAGCATGTCGAACTCGGCGTCGTACTGCTCCACGGTCATGTCGCCTTGCTCCAAGTTTAGGAACTTTTGCAGCTTGGCGTGCTTCACGTGGGCAGAGAAGAACTTAGCGTAGAAGTTCTCCTTGAACTGCTCCTAGGTTATTTTGCTGACGTCGCCCCCCAGCATTCTCTCAGCAGTCTCCCACCAGGCGGTGTCTCTATTCTTCAGGAAGAAAACTGCACACAGCACCTTCTGGTCGTCTGGACACTTCATGTACCGAAAAATAGTCTCTATGGATGTCAACCACATTTGGGCCTTGGTGGGGTTGTCCATGGATCCGTCAAAGGTTTTAGGATTATACTTCATAATGTCTCTCAAGTGTTTGGCCTCAGCCGACAGTTGAACTGGCACGGGCTGAGCTTCCACAGGGGCTGGAGGAGTGACGGTCTGGGCCTGAACCGGGGCGGCCTGGTTCTACTGGGCAGCGAGGAAAGGCACTAGAGCAACTTGCAGCATGTCCTGATAACGCTGCTCCATTGCGGCGAGATCCGCCTGGGTGGCCGGTGCGTTAGGGTCGACCGCCGACACAACAGGTTGCTCCTCCGGCTGGCCACGTCCGACTCCTCTGCCTCCCCTATCACCTCCTCTGCGTGCACCTCTACGTGGTGGCATTTCCCTAAATTTCACCAGTAACAACTTTTCACCACAAAAAAAACATAACCTTCATACTATCTATTCTCATTTCATTCAGGCAAGATTGTAACTACAACATTTAACAAGGCCTTAAGACATACCTGGCGAGTGGCGAAGCACCGTATAGCCATAGGGTAAAATAAAACGAACAAAACAGAGACTTACATCGTAAGTCAGTCTACAGAACCTAAAACACTAGGCTCTGATACCAACTGTAACGATCCAACTCCTTATACTAAATCGAAGTCATTACTATTTTAATGAACATACGAGTATGTAAATTTTCGAAAATAGAATAAGTAAAAACCTCTAGTTTCAAATAACCAAAAAAATGTTTAACAAAGAAAATGTGAAATGAGTGTAAAACAAAATCCTAACTCGGGCCCTATCTAGTTTTAACAAAATAAAATAACCAATAAAATAAATGAAAAACTGAAATCCAATACTAAAATCCAACTTTGACACAAACGGAAGCAAGCGTGTCCCTATGGCCCACCACATCACTTCTGGTCACTCGCCAGCTTGCCCTTGTTCCTACCTCTACCTCTGCCTGAAAAAAATGGAAATGGAAAGAGTGAGCATAAAAATACTCAATAAGAGACCCCCTACTAGTCCCACTAGGTGCCTGTCAACTCCTTATTAGAGCCCTAAAAGTGGTACCCCTGAATTTTCACGTCCCCGAACACATGCTTTATGTGCCCCCGTAGAGACAAGTTGGTCCTTGGTAATTCCCAAGGGAATACCTAAGACGCTCGGGCTGTGAGCGGTCCCGTCGGATCACTCATGTCATGTCTATGTCAATGTCAATGTCAGACTGGTAATCCCGTCAGACTACGCAGTCATAAGTGGGAGCGACCCCGTCGGGTCTCTCCATCATGTCGGTGTCATAAAGGTGGTGATCCCGAAGGACACCCATGTGGGTACGACTCTAATGAAAAGCTAACATACACCCTACACATCGCATGTACACGACATCTCATCAATCATATCATAACTTGTCATGCATGACATAATTCCATCAATTCATGCCATAACATATCAACCATAACGTACCAACCCTAACACATCATATCCGTCATCCTCAACTGCTACTATGTCTCTAGAACGAAGACAGTAGCATCGACATATTATTTACGCTAACCATGAAGTCAAATCAGCAGGCAAAATGGCCAATCTATTTTTCTCTCTCTCTTTACAATCCCAAGACGGGTACTTAGCCATCATCAATACGTAACCATAAATACAAACATGCAGTTTCTTTGATGTAAAACGAAGGGCTAGTAGGAGAATCTCTTACCTTGAGATTACTCGACAAGTCCTAGCAGTAACAACACGCTCCCCCAAGCGGCGAAAGTCCTAAAGGATCAAAAGTCCACAATTTAGTTGTAACGACCCAACTCTTTATACTAAGCTGAGGTCGTTACCAAAAGGGAACAATGACAAGAGACACTTTTTTTTGAAACGAGGGAAGAATAAATTTTCATTAAAAATGGAATATTAAAACATTGAAACATAGACGCGGAAGCAAAACTGAGTCCCCATATGGCATGTCACGGATCCTTCTCTATCGCTCGCCAGCTTTCGTCTACCTTTACCTTCGCCTGAAATGTTAAACATAGAAAGAGTGAGTATAAACATATACTCAGTAAGGGACCTACTACTAGTCCCGCTAGGTGTCTGTTAACTTCCCATTAGAGTCCTGAAAAATGGTACCCAATCTCTGGCACGTTCCCGAACACGTGCAACATGCGCTACCGTAGGAACGAAAATCTGGTCTTCGGTGTCCCGAGGGAGCACCTAGGACATGCTGGTCTGTAGTGAACCCGGGGGTAACACTAAGACAATCGGGATGCGAGGACCCCGTCGAATCACTCGAATCATATCTATATCCATGCTAGACTGGCGTCCCGTCGAACCACACAGTCCTAAATAGGTGGTGATCCCGAAGGACACCCATGCAAGTACGACTCTAATAGACAAAGTTAACAGAACACCCTATCCATAGCATGTAGCATAACATAACATCATAACATGGCATGAGTATTAATCTTAACGTCCTTAATCATGTGATTAATATATCATGCATTAACAATCATCAACAGTCATCAACAACATACTACCGGTCATTAACATAACATCAGCCATCATCAATCATCAACATAATAATCTCAGTCATCATCATCAACATCAACTATCATCATAATCTCGGTATAATCATTATCCTCAAATTATGCATCTTAGCTACCATCAATGCATAATCATAATTACATGCGGTCTCTTGAATTCAGTTCGAAGGTCTAGTAGGAGAATCTCTTACCTGGAGATTTTAGCCAAACAAAGGTAGTTCCTAGTTGACAGTAAAAATTCTCCAATTAACTTGATCCTAATCATAAAAGGAAAACTTAGTATCTTAATTAATGAAATTAGCAATTGGCTAACATCCAAAAATTCTCCCAAATTAATTAACTTTAAAAAAAAAAAGGGTTGAAACCAATTCAACCTTGATTGGGAAAAATCCAAGATTTAAATCTTAAAAAGTTTAGCCAATTGAACCTTTAAAGAAACCTCAAATAGATCCAAAATTAAATTAATAAAATATTAATTTAATTTTATTTGCTTACCAAGGTTACTCAAATGGAGGTTGAAAAATCCTCTTATCCTTGATGAAAAATTCATCACTTTAAATCCTAAAGCTTCCAAAGAGACCAATCTTAACTTCAACTGAGGCGGCGACAGCAGAGGGTTATCTTAGAGAAGAAGATGAAGAACTTTTTTCTTTTTCCTTTATTTCCATCTTAAGCATTCTAATGCTATTTATAGACCCAAATAATAACAATAATAATAATTATTATTATTATTTCCTTTTCCTTTTCCTTTTAGGATATATATATATATATAATACCAAAAAAATATACATATATCTTTATTCCCATTATCTTTCCTAAATCAATGCCTTAATCTTAGGCATTTATAACTATTAGTAATAATAATAATACTTCTTTATTATTATTATTTTTCTCTCACCAAAATCTACAATAAATATATATTTATTTAAACCATTATTCTCTCTTGCAAATAAATATATATCTTTTTTGTCCAATCAAATCAACCATCTCTCTCCTTATGGATTATCTTCTTTTCCAAACAAATATAATTATATTCCATCATATAATTAACTTCACTTTTCCATATTATTAATTAAATATATATATCTATATATGTATACTCAATTAATTACAATTCCACAAAAACTAACTTTTCCCTCCAAAATCTCAAATTAACTTAAATCCTCAATTCTTTTAATCAATCAAATCTTTTCCAATAAATCACTTATAACTTCCAACATGAATTATCTTAACCCAACCATAACAACTTCACTCCAGAATTAATATTTATCTTTCTACAGAATAATTAATTATTTTCCACAATAATTAATTATTATTTATCTTTCTCCAAAATAATTAATTATCTTCCACAATAATTAATTATTATTTATCTTTTTTCAAAGTAATTAATTATCATCTACAATAATTAATTATTGTTTATCTTTCTCCAAAGTAATTATCCTTTTACAAATAATTAATTATTGTTTATCTTTCTCCAGAGTAATTAATTATCCTTTTACAAATAATTATATTTTTCCAAAATATAATTATTTTACTTTTTCTTCTTTAATAAATATCCTTTCTCCAAAACACAACTATCTTTTCCTTAAATAATTATATTTCAACAAATATAATTATCGTTTCCTTTAACATAATAATTATATATATATTTCCACATATACATATAATTATTGAATCTCCAACAAACTTTCCACCCGACAATTTAATTAAATAACATCCATAATTATTTAAATAAATTCAACTTCAACAACACTAAAAATCCACAACTTTACTTAATTGTCTTAACTTACCATCTAATCAAAAACTCAACAAACACCACATGCCAAAACCTCTAATTAATTAAATATTCATCCAAGAAATATTTAATTAATTTCAATTCCCACCTAAATCAAATAATTCTCATTAAATGGATTCAAAATAACGCCCAATAAATTGGGGCGTTACAATCTTCCCTCCTTTAACAACTTTCGTCCTCGAAAGTTCTAATCTTTGAACAGCTTGGGATACTTGGCTCTCACGTCTTAATTAATAACAAATTCTACCAATTTCCAAAATCTTTAATTAAATATACACACCCATGTATATATATTTAATTAATCCAACACAAAACAACTGAATATATTCCTTAACTTTGAAGTCCACTTAATGTAATACTCATAATAAGTTCCTTAAATTTATGGGGTGTTACAATCTTCCCTCCTTTAACAACTTTCGTCCTCGAAAGTTCTAATCTTTGAACAGCTTGGGATACTTGGCTCTCACGTCTTAATTAATAACAAATTGTACTGACTTCCAAAATCTTTAATTAAATACACACACCCATGTATATATATTTAATTAATCTAACACAAAACAACCGAATACATTCCTTAACTTCTAATTCCACTTAATGTAACACCCATAATAAGTTCCTTAAATTTATGGGGTGTTACAATCTTCCCTCGCTAAGAAACTTTCGTCCTCGAAAGTTTTAGTTCTTGAACAATTTCGAGTATCGAGCTCTCTTGTCATACTCTTGTTCCTAAGTAGCCTTCTCAACTTGGTAATTCTACCATAATGTTTTCCTAAGTGCAACTCTCATGTTGCGCAACGCTTTACTTCACTTGACAAAATATTACTTTTCTCAAACACTTTTCTTTCCTTTACACTTATCCAAGTGAAACTTAATTCATAACTCTTCAAAAACTACGTTCTATTTTCCAACTTCGGACTTCCAACCTTAATAAGGTATTCTCCACCATTTAGCAATCTTTAGAACTCACTAATTTCTCTTTTCTTGTTTGATAAAGTTCAAACTCTTGTCCAACTATTGGCTTTCTTTAATGACATCAACTTAGCTAGTTATTCTAAAGAAATTCGTTATTTCATCACTTGTACTTTAAACTAGATGTAACTTATCCTTCATGGTAAACTCAAAAACAGTTTCTTGAAGTCTCACCAAAATAACTATGCACTAAAGTTTGCTTTGTTCCTTCTCCAGCAACACAATTCTAAACACCATCAAATGTGTTTGATATACTTGAACTTAACCATGCCTTTAGTTTCCTTTAAAACCACCAACATAACTAATGTCTTAGATATCCAGCCACAAAGCAGTTCATCACGCTGAACACGTCCAACTCTTTTGCCTACTTAATCACCCCTTTGAGCACATCTACGTGGCAACATTTTTCTTAAAACTTTACCACCAAAGCCATCACCATTTAAATCATAACATCCATGCAGTTCTAGTTTAATACAGGCAAGGTCACGTGCATATTCATAATCATGTATCATAAAATACATACCTGGCGAGTGACGAAGGACCGTAATAGCCATAGGGACAAAAATCAAAGACTCACATCGTAAGTTAGTCTACAGAACCTAAAAGTTGACGCTCTGATACCAACTGTAACGACCCAACTCTTTATACTAAGCTGAGGTCGTTACCAAAAGGGAACAATGACAAGAGACACTTTTTTTTTAAACGAGGGAAGAATAAATTTTCATTAAAAATGGAATATTAAAACATTGAAACATAGACGCGGAAGCAAAACTGAGTCCCCATATGGCATGTCACGGATCCTTCTCTATCGCTCGCCAGCTTTCGTCTACCTTTACCTTCGCCTGAAATGTTAAACATAGAAAGAGTGAGTATAAACATATACTCAGTAAGGGACCTACTACTAGTCCCGCTAGGTGTCTGTTAACTTCCCATTAGAGTCCTGAAAAATGGTACCCAATCTCTGGCACGTTCCCGAACACGTGCAACATGCGCTCCCGTAGGAACGAAAATCTGGTCTTCGGTGTCCCGAGGGAGCACCTAGGACATGCTGGTCTGTAGTGAACCCGGGGGTAACACTAAGACAATCGGGATGCGAGGACCCCGTCGAATCACTCGAATCATATCTATATCCATGCTAGACTGGCGTCCCGTCGAACCACACAGTCCTAAATAGGTGGTGATCCCGAAGGACACCCATGCAGGTACGACTCTAATAGACAAAGTTAACAGAACACCCTATCCATAGCATGTAGCATAACATAACATCATAACATGGCATGAGTATTAATCTTAACGTCCTTAATCATGTGATTAATATATCATGCATTAACAATCATCAACAGTCATCAACAACATACTACCGGTCATTAACATAACATCAGCCATCATCAATCATCAACATAATAATCTCAGTCATCATCATCAACATCAACTATCATCATAATCTCGGTATAATCATTATCCTCAAATTATGCATCTTAGCTACCATCAATGCATAATCATAATTACATGCGGTCTCTTGAATTCAGTTCGAAGGTCTAGTAGGAGAATCTCTTACCTGGAGATTTTAGCCAAACAAAGGTAGTTCCTAGTTGACAGTAAAAATTCTCCAATTAACTTGATCCTAATCATAAAAGGAAAACTTAGTATCTTAATTAATGAAATTAGCAATTGGCTAACATCCAAAAATTCTCCCAAATTAATTAACTTTAAAAAAAAAAGGGTTGAAACCAATTCAACCTTGATTGGGAAAAATCCAAGATTTAAATCTTAAAAAGTTTAGCCAATTGAACCTTTAAAGAAACCTCAAATAGATCCAAAATTAAATTAATAAAATATTAATTTAATTTTATTTGCTTACCAAGGTTACTCAAATGGAGGTTGAAAAATCCTCTTATCCTTGATGAAAAATTCATCACTTTAAATCCTCAAGCTTCCAAAGAGACCAATCTTAACTTCAACTGAGGCGGCGACAGCAGAGGGTTATCTTAGAGAAGAAGATGAAGAACCTTTTTCTTTTTCCTTTATTTCCATCTTAAGCATTCTAATGCTATTTATAGACCCAAATAATAACAATAATAATAATTATTATTATTATTTCCTTTTCCTTTTCCTTTTAGGATATATATATATATATATAATACCAAAAAAATATACATATATCTTTATTCCCATTATCTTTCCTAAATCAATGCCTTAATCTTAGGCATTTATAACTATTAGTAATAATAATAATACTTCTTTATTATTATTATTTTTCTCTCACCAAAATCTACAATAAATATATATTTATTTAAACCATTATTCTCTCTTGCAAATAAATATATATCTTTTTTGTCCAATCAAATCAACCATCTCTCTCCTTATGGATTATCTTCTTTTCCAAACAAATATAATTATATTCCATCATATAATTAACTTCACTTTTCCATATTATTAATTAAATATATATATCCATATATGTATACTCAATTAATTACAATTCCACAAAAACTAACTTTTCCCTCCAAAATCTCAAATTAACTTAAATCCTCAATTCTTTTAATCAATCAAATCTTTTCCAATAAATCACTTATAACTTCCAACATGAATTATCTTAACCCAACCATAACAACTTCACTCAAGAATTAATATTTATCTTTCTACAGAATAATTAATTATTTTCCACAATAATTAATTATTATTTATCTTTCTCCAAAATAATTAATTATCTTCCACAATAATTAATTATTATTTATCTTTTTTCAAAGTAATTAATTATCATCTACAATAATTAATTATTGTTTATCTTTCTCCAAAGTAATTATCCTTTTACAAATAATTAATTATTGTTTATCTTTCTCCAGAGTAATTAATTATCCTTTTACAAATAATTATATTTTCCCAAAATATAATTATTTTACTTTTTCTTCTTTAATAAATATCCTTTCTCCAAAACACAACTATCTTTTCCTTAAATAATTATATTTCAACAAATATAATTATCGTTTCCTTTAACATAATAATTATATATATATTTCCACATATACATATAATTATTGAATCTCCAACAAACTTTCCACCCGACAATTTAATTAAATAACATCCATAATTATTTAATTAAATTCAACTTCAACAACACTAAAAATCCACAACTTTACTTAATTGTCTTAACTTACCATCTAATCAAAAACTCAACAAACACCACATGCCAAAACCTCTAATTAATTAAATATTCATCCAAGAAATATTTAATTAATTTCAATTCCCACCTAAATCAAATAATTCTCATTAAATGGATTCAAAATAACGCCCAATAAATTGGGGCGTTACATTAGTAATTTACCCTCAATGGAATTTGGTCCAAAACTTACTTGAGGTGACTTACCCAAGATCAAGGTCGGACTTGGTTTGGAATTAGTTGGACAAATCCCCAGATCGGCTTCCGATTAGTTGAGTCAGTTTAATCCAACGACAAATTTAGTTAGTGTTAAACTACTTTAATTGAATAGGTTAAAATCAAACTCAACCTACCGAGGCTTACCGAAAAATGTGAGTCAAAACGGGGCTAAAAGGGAGTTGGGCGGCTCAATTGGCTAGATTGGAGAGGCAAAAATCAACAGCGGCTCGACTGGAAAGCTCGGCTCACGAACGTTGGCACAGGCACGGACAGCTTACGGCAGGAGGCGCGCGGCTCACTAACTCGGCTCACGCAACGTGCGGCTAGGCTACAGCGCAGGCGCGCCCGTGTGTGGCTTGACGCAAAAGGGGAGTGGCTCGGGTCGTGAGGGAGAAGTGCGGATCGGGCCGGCTTCGGGCGTTAGCGGACTTGTGGACGCGCGTGTCGCGTCTTCGGGTTCGGGCGACGGCGTGCAGGCGGAAGCGGTGCTTGGTGACGGCTTGCAGGTGAAATGCGGCGCTCGACGAGTGTTTCGTTTAGGAGCGGGGTTGAGGCGTAATCGGGTCGCGTAATGAGGCGCGGCGAACGAACGACTTACAAACTCGGACAACTGGCAGCGCGGGTGTGTGTCGGTCGGTTCGGCTGTTCTGTGACGACGTCGACGGCGGCGGCTGGCAGAGAAGGGAGAGGCGGCGGCCGCTTGGGGCTAGGGTGTTTGGGATTAGGGTTTACTTGGGGAAGATGAATAGTCTCCCACGTTTTCCAATGCCCCTTTTTAATAAAAAAAATAATATAATAATTATTATCTTCTTTTATCTTTTTCCCTCAATTACTCCAAATAACAACCACCCATTATCTCTCTTCATTTAAATCCATCAAATCTCCTCTTTAAACTCAAATACTCTCCCTCTCTCCAAATATCCTTAATCAACTACAAATAACTTTACCAAATTCATTTTCCAAATAAAACAATGATTAACCAAATCAAAATAATTATAACATTAAACCTTAATTAATCACAAGGTCCAAATATAAATAACCAAGTTCCTCAAATAAATTCGAAATTTCCATATCCACCCTTAAGATAAAAATAAAAAAAGAAGTCAAATTTGTTGGGGCGTTACAATACCTTAGCCTGAAATATTAAACATAGGAAAGAGTGAGTATATAAATATTCTCAGTAAGGGACCCACTACTAGTCCCGCTAGGTGATCTGTTAACTTTTCATTAGAAACATAATCATAACGTTGTGTGTCCAATGGAGCACACCTAAGTGAGTGAGACCTTAAGAACACCCATAAATCGTGCGAGTGATCCTGAAGGAACACCCCTAGTTGTGCGAGTGTTCGCAGGTACACACTTCATAAACATATTTGTAATACGTAGGTACACCTCTAATCGTGCGAGTGGTCCCGTCAGAACATCCCTAGTCGTGCGAGTGATCCTGTATACACTGCATAAACATATATGTAGTACGTAGGTACACCCCTAATCGTGCGAGTGGTCCCGTCGGAACACCCCTAGTCGTGCGAGTGACCCCATATACACAATATAACTGTCCCCTAACTGTGCATGTGATCCGTAGGTACACCTCTAAATCGTGCGAGTGATTCCGTTGGGACACCCCTAGTCGTGCGAGTGACCCCATAGATAGGATCACAATACAGGTGGGGTAAAAAGCTCAAAGGACAAAGTTAACAGACACCATAATCCAAAGCATGTAACATCATTATAAACATCATAACATGACATGAATATTAATCATAACGTCCTTATTCATGTGATTAATTATCATATATCATAAACATCATAAACATACCAGTCATCATCATCAATCATATTATCAATCATCATCATTAACATAATATAAATCATCATCTATAGCATCGCATTATGCGTCTTAGCGACCATCAATGCATAATCGTAAATACATGCAGTCTCTTAAATTTAGTTCGAAGGTCTAGTAGGAGAATCTCTTACCTAGAGATTGTCTAAAAATATTTCTTTGCTGACAGTAATTTCTCAATTAAAGTTGATCCTAAACAATAAGGGAAAAATCAATAACTTAATTAATAAAATTTACCAATGGCCAATATCTAAAATTTTTCAATTTAACTTATCCAAAATTTAAGGTTGAAACAAATTCAACCTTGATTGGAAAAAATCCAAAATTAAATCTAAAAATTGAACCAACTGAACCTTTAAAGCAACTCCAATTAGATCCAAAATTAAATTAATAAATTATTAATTTAATTACCTTGGCTTACCAAACTTGACCAAATGGAGGTTGAAAAATTATCTAAACCTTGATGAGAAAATTCATCAATTCTTCAAGCTTTGCCAAAGAGACAAATCATAACTAAAATTGGTGAAGCGACGGCGGCAAAAGGTTATCTTAAAGAAGAAGATGGAGAACCTGTCTCTTTTTCCTTTTCTTTCAACTCAAGCATTCCAATACATATATCTTTATTCTCATTATCTTTCCTAAATAAATGCCTTAAATACACAAAATCTTAGGCATTTATAACCATTAATAATAATAATATTAATAATAATACTTCTTTATTATTATTATTTTTCTCTCACAGAAATCTACAATAAACATATATATTATTTAAACGATTATTCTCTCTTTTAAATAAATATATATCTTTTTCATCCAATCAAATCAACCATCTCTCCTCATGCATTATCTTTTTTTCCAAACAAACATAATTATTCCATTATATAATTAACTTCACTTTTCCAAATTATTAATTAAATATATATATATATATATATATATATATTCAATTAAATCCAATTCCACCAAAACTAACTTTTCCCTCTAAAATCTCAAATTAACTTAAATCCTCAATTAAATTAATCAATCAAATCTTTTCCAATAAATCACTTATAACTTTCAACATGAATTATCTTAACCCAATCATAACAGCTCCACTCCATAAACAGTACTTACCTTACTGCAGAATAATTAATTATCTTCCACAATAATTAATTATTATTTATCTTTTTCCAAAATAATTAATTATCTTCCACAATAATTAATTATTATTTATCTTTCTTCCAAATAATTAATTATCTTCCACAATAATTATTTATTATTTATCTTTCTCGAAAATAAATATCCTTTTATAAATAATTATATTTACCCAAAATATAATTATTTTTCTTTCAAAATATAATTAATTTTCTTTTTTCTCCCTTAAAAAATATCTTTTCTCTAAAATCAAATTATCTTTTCCTTAAATAATTATGTTTCAACAAATATAAATATCGTTTCCTTTAACATAATTATATATACATATTTCCACATATACATATAATTATCAAATCTCCAACAAACTTTCTACTCTACAATTTAATTAAATAACATTCATAATTATTTAATTTAATTCAACTTCAACAACACTAAAATCTACTACTTTACTTAATTCTCTTAACTTACCATTTAATCAAAAACTCTAACAAACACCACATGCCAAAACCTCTAATTAATTAAATATTCATCCACGAAATATTAAATTAATTTTAATTTCAACCTAAATCAAATAATTCTTATTAAATGAATTCAAAATAACCCCCAATAAATTAAATCTAATTAAACAAAACTAAGATAATTAACTCCAAAATTATCTTATTTTTCGGGGCGTTACATAAACGATGAGCGTCTAAAAACGATCATGTATCAATTTCAATAGGATGGTTTAAACGAATAGTATCTTTAAATGATCGTGTATCAAATTGGATATGATGGTTTAAACACAAACGATCGTTTAATTTATTATATAGGATCGTGTATTAGTGTTAAATGATCGTTTAATATTTATTAACATATTTGCACGATGGTTTAAATGATCGGCGTCTTTTTACTATCATGTGTTGGTGTTAAGCGATCATTTAGTATTTATTAACTTCTTTGCATGATGGTTTAAACGATCAATGTCTTAAAACGATTGTTTAATTTATTGTATACGATCGTGTATTGGTGTTAAACGATCATTTAATATTTATTAACTTCTTTGCACAATCGTTTAGTATTCTCTTATTACATCTAAATACTTAATTATATATTTTTTTTTCCATATTAGAATGTCTATTCTTATTGTTGTTATTTATGGAGGTCAATGGAATGGCTGCAATGTTTATGAGAATTACTCAGTGTTTGAAATTTTGGTAGATATGCGAGTCAGCTTTAATTCTTTGGTTTCTATGATATGTGAACTACTTGAATTGGATGAATCAGTAGAATTATCTGTTTTACTTGATCTTAGTGAAAGTAATGTTCAAACTGTGGTGCCGATAAAGAAGGATAATGATGTTGCTTGGTATTTAGCTTTTGTTAAAGATGCAACTAGTAGACATCCATTAGTTAGGCATGTAAGTATTGATTGTTTGGGAACGTCTTCTTCATCTAGTAGTGTACAGGGGAATGTTGAGATATCACTAAATATAGGTTTTTTTTCTTCTGTTTCAAATGATGAAGTTATAAGAGACATCTCTTATTATTCTGATTTGATGGAAAAAAGTTTATTTGAAAGTAAAGAAGTGCTTTCAAAGTGTTTTTGCATAATAGCAGTGAAGAACAACTTTCAATTTAGGACTACATTATCAAATTTGAGGTCTCTTTAATTTAGATGTCTGCAAGAAGGCTACAAATAGTATGTAAGGACATCTCGTTATAAGAAGAGTGATTTGTGGATGCTACAAAAATAAACTTCTGACCATGATTGTTCATTGAGTACTGCCAAAGTTCTCACAAGCAAGCTTCTTCAATAGTAATTGACAATTGTTTGATAGATGATTTTAGATACATGTCTACTGATCATTCCATTCCTAAAGAGATTGTGCATAAGGCTCGTACAAATCTTGGAGTTAATATAAGTTACCAGAAAGCTTGGAGGGGAAAAGAACATATGGTAAAGATATTACACGGTGACACAGTTGAATCGTATGCATTGATTCCAAGATTCTTTGATAAATTGATTGAATCTAACCCAGGTATGATCAGTTTTTTAGATCAAACTTTTATTGATTTGCAGATAGATGTGGATAGACTAAAATCACAGTCTATCTAAATAGATGTGGATATTCTTTCTGTTCTTTTTTGTTTGTGTTGATAGAAGTGTGTTTTTAATTATTATAGGTACATGCACTGCTTTAGAAGTGGATGATAGTGGTCATTTCAAGTTTTGTTTTATGGCTTTTGGTGCATCAATTGAGGGGTGGAAATATTGTAGCCCTATTATTTCTATTGATGGGACATTTTTTAAGTGTAAGTTTGGTGACATCCTATTAATAGCTTCATCACAAGATGGTAACAATCAAATCTTCCCTCTTGCTTTTGCCATTGTAGATTCTAAAAATGATGCATCATAGACATGGTTTTTTGAGAAGACACAAAGTAGTTTTTCAGAGCGAGCTAATTTAGTCATTGTTTCTGATAGGATCTTAGCATCCCCAAAGGAGTTTTAAGAGTGTTTCCTGATGTTGAGTATTGTGTGTGTATAAAACATCTTTTAAGTAACTTGAAACTTCATTTTAAGGATCCACTACTTGATAAGTATTTCTTTAGCTGTGCTTATGCCTACACTGTTGAAGAATTTGAGTACCACATGAGATGCATGGAGTCTGTTTGTTCAAATATTAGAGATTATCTTGGTAGTGTTTGTTTTGAGAAGTGGTCTCGGGCATATTCACGTAGACGAAGGAATAGAATGATGACATCAAATTGTGCAGAAAGTGTAAATTTAGTGTTTAAAGATCTTAGAGAACTACCTATGGCAACAATGCTTTGTTCAATTAGGGATGTATTGCGAAAGTGGTTTTATGAACGAAGTAAAGCTGTTTCTACAATGAAGAATCATTTAACTTCTTGGGCTGAGAAAATTCTACATTTAAAACATGAAAAGTCGAGAAGATTATTGGTAAGATTATTTATTTATTTTTATCTAGAACAGTTAGAGATAGATTGCTATATTTGACTATCCCATAGATAAAGATAGCAATTTATCAGTTACTATCTCAAATAGGCACTGATAGATTAATATCTATATATATCTAATGTATACAGAGATTATAATTTATTTCTTCTTATGTTATTAATTATCTTTATTTGTGTTATGTATTAGGTTGATCCAATAAGTACAACTGAATACCAAATAACAGATGGAAATCAACAGTTTATTGTGAAGTTAAATGTGGGATGTTGTAGTTGCCGAGTATGAGATGTTGAAAAAATTCCTTATGCACATGCTGTTGCTGTTCTACGAATGCTTAATTTAGATACCTATTCTTATGTATCTGAGTTTTATTATAAAGAAACACTATCAGCAACATACAATGGTTGTATTCAACCTGTTGGATCTTATTTTGATTGGAGAGTTGTAGATTCTGTCATGAAAATATTACCTCAAGTTTTTAAATGGTAGGCTGGAAGACTAAGAAAAAAAATAATTCCATCTATTGAGGAATTTAGTAGTTCAACCAGACGTTCCAATTGTAATCGTAAAGGACATAATAGTAGGACTTGTAAGCAAGGCAATGTTTGAACAATTAATGAAAATGCGTACTATCTTTCTTTCATTATTATGTATACACGTTTGATATTAAATTTGATGGAGAGTTGTTATCGTTTAGACATTAGATATATAAATGATCGCTTAATATTTTTTATGTTTATTAAGAAGATTGTTTAGACATTACTAAGTGATCGCTTAAAGATATATGCACGATCTTTTACATTAGTGCGATACATATAAACGATCGCTTAATATTCTTCACCTGTACGTTAGGAAATCGCTTAATATTCTTTTAGATATTTGTGTGGTTTATGTAAACGATCACTTAATATTTTTTATATTTATTAAGAAGATCGTTTAGACTTTACTAAACGATCGCTTAATATTTTTTTATGTTTATTAATAAGATTGTTTAAACTTTACTAAACGATCGCTTAAAGATATATACGCGATGAGTATTTCTATACGCGAATGTTTTATATTTTTATACAATTTTTTTTGTGATATGTATCTAAACGAATACAAACATTAACTCAAAATTACAAGAACAAAATATATATTTATTTACCAAAAGTATTTATTTTCTCAAAGTTCTAGTACACACTGTTGTCTAAACAGTTTCATGTTTTTTACAGTTAGACAATCATGATCAACATTTGTTAGAAGGCATTCAATAAATTTAGAATAGAAAATGCCACAATTCAATGAACTCCTCTCTGTAATGTGGTAGTTGACCTGAGTACTGGCCAAGGACCAAATTTGAATCGTTTTAAATGGAGGTCCACTACAATTGCAATTGTGAGTGAGGCGATGCATCGTGCAGGCATTTTAAGAGCTTGATCAACAAGCTTCTTATCAACATAATTTGGCATCGAGTCGAAAACGTAGATCTTGCATTTCCTCATATCAGCTGCAACAGTCAACCAGTGTTATTTTATGTTGATGCAGCCAATCATGTAGTTGACATCTCCCCACCCTGGCTTTTTCTTGGAAATCACCAACAGCTGTGTTGAAATAGTATTCCAAATCTTTTTCTGCCTATATATTTAAGTGTGCTGTTGTGTCTTCCCAATCAACTTTCTTATTGTCCGCTGTCAGCAGATGAGTATCAAAAAAGACGTTGCCAAACTATGCAGTGTGGCTTATTGATTCCAGTCTTGAAGAACAAGTAAAAAAATTTAGTCAGAATATAATTATGCAGTATAACTTCTATACAAAAAAAATAAAGAATAACAACTTACTGTAAACGCGAAATCTATTGCTCTAAAGTATACTTGCAAAGTTTCTTGATATACAACATTTTTTTCTGCAAGTGGGATAAAAGCAAATCCATGGTGTACAAAGAAAATTAAACAATCATTTAGTGAATGAAAAAAGAGTATAAGCGATCGTTTAGAAAGTACAAGTGATCGTTTACTTACTAAGCGATCATTTAATATATATAAACGATCGTTTAGTGAATAGAAGCGATCGTTTAGAAAATACGAGTGATTGTTTACAACATTTTTTTCCTTCCTAAGCGATCGTGTAATATATATAAACGATCGTTTGGTTTAGTTTAGATAAAGTATGTTGTACTCGATCATGTCTTTTTATATGTAAAATGAAATCTGGAAAGAGTACTTACGTCTCCTAGTATCAATGTGTTTTCTTCAAGCTTTTTGAAGAGATCTTTCTTTCTGGTTGTGGAGACTACTTTCCTTTCTTCATGAGTTGTTTTTCTTGATCTTTTCCATGTTAAGTATTCGTTTCATAATTTTTCATCCACTTGGCACATGGGATTATATGTATCTACATCAATAATTTTGACATCTGGTACAGGTATTGTCGGTTCTCATATGACCTCAGTAGATATTGTGGATGGATTAACTTGTTGATCTTGATCAGGCAAGTTTTTATTTGCTATTTTACATAGTTTTCTTCTCTTCATTCGTTGTTGTTGATCTTCATTTTTTTCCTATAATGCACAATGTTTTTAACTAAGGAAAAAAAAAATAATAATAATAATTGATGCAAAGTACTTGTTCTTTTATATACATAATGATATAGGTTCTAAATCAATTGTAGAACTTTCTTTCTCCATTACTGGTTCATTTTCAACCAAAGTAACCGCTTCATTGTTTTTTTGAATCTCAAACTGTTGGTTTGTTGTTTCCTGTAATGTATGATATTAGATAAGTAACAAACTATTAATTTAAAGGACTACACATTTTGTTGCGTATACATACAAATTGAGATTCTATTTTTTTCAGTTGAGGTAGATTGCTGCACATTTCCAATTGTTTGATCCTCAATTACTTGTTCATTTTCTTTTTCTTTTTCTACCTCAACCAAAGTAACTGGTTGATCATTTTTTCGTATTTCCTACAATGCATAATATTAGATAAGAAACAAACTCTTAATTCAAAGGACTACATAGTTGTTATGCATACATACTAGTTGAGATTCTTCATTTACAATTGAAATTGATTATGGCACCTCATGAATTTGTACAGTTTGATCCAATGGAGCCATTGCAGATTGGTTAAGAGTACCACTTGATGATGGTAGTATCTCACAAAGTGGAAGAGATTGGCTCACAAGTGGAAGGGTAGTAATCATTTCTGGCAGGTATTTTCCTTTCTGACTTTGAGCATTTAGATTATCCGATATATCTCTTATAGTTAGTAGCAAGTCTGCATCTCTGCCGTCTATGCTTATATCACTACCAAATTCCTTTTGATGTTCCCTAAACAAAATGAGAAAAAAATGAGAATAAGAAAAATACAATTGTTACTTATTTAGAATGTAAGCAATTTTGAACATTATAAAGCAGTAAACAATGGATGAAATGTTAACCTTTGAGCTTCCACTTTATGATCTTGAGTGTGTTGTTCTTCAACATATGGCTGGTCATTGCTCATCATATCTTCTCTATTCTGACGATCATCATTTTTGTCCATATTGTCTTGATTAATTCCATCATGAAGATCATCTTGGAACTGATGAGTATCATCATTGCCTTGATTTTGATTTTGATTTTGATTCTAATAAATAAATAAAAATGAAAATAAAATTAAAAAATGATTGTAAAACGATCGTGCATAAAAAAGTAAACGATGATGTATAATACCTAAATAACTATGATAAACGATCTTTGAAATTTGATAAGCGATCAGATATTTTAGTTACATGATCGTTTATTTAAAAAACTGATGAACGGAATACTTTCTGAAAACGAAGTTTACCTGTAGCAATCTTTCCAGTATTTGCTTCATTTCAGACAACTCCAATGACTGCTTTCTGATTATGCCATCCATTCTACAGACTATAGAAGTTAACGCAGATACATCCTTATGAACTTCTTTGATGTTCTTTTTCAGCGTTTTGTAGGATTTTGAATGACTTTGTTGTTTTTTGTCATTGGATCTGCGGCTTTTCTTCTTGGTCATTGGATGCATTTCGGACTCACAAGCCATTGTTTGTCTTTTTTTCTTTTGTGGTGACAGTTATGGAGATGAAGTTGACTGCAAGTTGTTGTTGTCCAATGATTGATTGTTTGTTGTATCATCAGGAGTAGTGTTATCACTGTTGTCAATATCTAGCATGGATTCATCATCCTCCATTTCCATGTTATCATCCCCTCGAATTCGACTTTCCATGAAAGCTTTCTCTTGGGTTGATAGCTTGAGTTTAGCTTGAACAACAATCTACGATGTTAACAATTAAAGAATTGTTAATATGTTGTATATCAAACAAGCTAGTAAACGATCGTTTATAAAATAATATGATACTCGATATGATATTTGACAGATATGATATTGCATTAAGCTAAACGATCGTTTAACAAATGTAAACGATCGTTTAACAAATGTAAACGATCATGTAATTTTTGTTAAACGATCGTGCAATTGTTTTAAACGATTGTTGAAAAGTTTTACTTACATTCTTATTGTCGAATATGTTCTTCTGCAACATTTTGTAAGATGGAGCTTGTGTGCAATTCCATCTCAATATTCTAGGGATTGATCCCTTGCTGTTTTTTGTGGCTAGGTGCTCACTTGCAGTTGAGAGTATTTCATAAGCCCACACCTAAAACATTTAAACCAATATGTTAAACATTGATGTTTAATTTGTATTTAATTAAAGTGTATGAACAAATAAAAATTACTTGAAAAGAAAGTACGTAGCCTTTTATGTTGTAGTATGTCACGGCTTTGGAAATTTTTGCCCTCTTTAACTCGTATGCTTCTTTTTTTCCCTTGTAGAATTGTGTAACGCCCCAAATTTCGAGGTAAGTTTTAACATTTTATGTTAATTTTCGGGAATTTAAAATTTTTTGTGTTAAATTTTGGTTGGTTTAGAAGAGAAAAGAAAAAGAAATTGAAGGGTTTAAATTTTTTGTAATATAATATGATATAAAATAACATAATAATAATATAATATAAATTTTATTATTATTATTATTATTATTATTATTATATATATATATATATATATATATATTTAACAAAAAGGAAACCCTAAGCTCACACGTGTCGCCCCCTTCCCCCACCCCCCCCCCCCGATTTTTGAATCTTCTTCTTCTTCATCAGTCCACCGCCCACCTTCCTCAAATCTTCTTCTACTTCTCTTCCGTCCAGCTGCACCTCGCATCTCAACCTCCTTCCTCGTCTTCAACCGAGTGTCGGCGTCTGCATCCGCATCCCCTCTCCATCGTTGAAGTCGGACGAAACGCAAGGGTAGCAGCCACCGTCCCTACGTCCCTGTTTTTCGCCCGTGCACGGCCCGCCGCCGACGGGTCCTCCAAATCGATCATCCGACCGTTCGCAAGCCACCATCTCCAACGCTTTCTCTTTTCATCTCGTGTACCCGAGTAACCGTCGGCCATTTTTGACCTTAGTCGAACAAGCTGTCGACTCCTCCGCCTCCGACCGTGTTCGCTACGAACCATCCCTCCATTTCTGTCGTGCGTCCCTCTTTCAACCGTCGTCGAGTGAAGCAGAGAAAATAGCTGTCGCTTGTGCGTCGGCTACAAACGATCGAGCCGAGCTGAGTCAAGCAAGCCGAGCCGAACCATGGCTGAACCAAGCCAAGCTGCGAGCTGAACCAAGCCGAGTCGCGAGCCGAGCCGAGCCGCGAGCTGAACCAAGCCAAGCCGAGTCGAGCCGAGCTAAGTCGAGCCGAGCCGCCTCCCAAGCCAAGTCGATTTTCCAAGCCAATCTCTTGATCCACCGAGCCACTTAAGTCGTGTCTATTCGTGTCGAGTCCCGATGAGTCTTGGTAAGGACAATTTGAGGAATTTCTAATGTTTTCAATAGTCAGTGCGAGTCTAAATGACGGATTAAAATGTTGAACTGATTGGTTGGGTTAACTGTTGATCTCCTGAAGGTGTTAGAGAGGTGACAGTTGAGTTCAAGAGTTTTACGGCAAGTGCAGTGGGAGCCAACTCTCCTCTGCTTGGGTTAGTCGGCAGCTATTGCTTTGGAACGTTTTGTACTGTGGATTTTGGTGATTTCATTGTTAAACCCGTATGTTCATGTTTAGGTGGATTTGTTTGGATGCGGACTTGAACGAGAGTTTAGCTACATTTCAAGTAAGGGATTTCTTACTACTGGACCTTAGACCGAAAGTTGGAACGTAGTACCCCACATGATAACTATACGATAGAGACTGTACTTAATTGGTTGATGCAAGTTTGCCTAGCATTTATCACTTATATGCATCTTTGGTGCGACATGTTATGTATATCTTTAGAAAACCAGAATGTTTAGAGTTCTAATACTCGGTTGGGTTGTTGGCAGGCCGAGAAGAATTAAACCGAGCTTATAGACCAAGGATCTATTCCAAGACGGTGAGTGACAAAACTAACTTTGAAATATTTTCCATAACTGTTATTATGGTTGAATGCGATTAATATTTATTTACGAAGCCATGAAAGGTATTTGAATTTCATGACTATTTTCAAGTATACATTTGGAGACTAGATTTCTTAAAGAAATTTATGCTAGCATGTAGATATTAAATGTTTGGAATGTATTTAAACCACAATGTTTTAAGCAAATCATGAATTAGTAAGAAGTTTTGTTTTAAGAACTACAGTTTTCCACGAAAGAGCTGAGTAATGTTCGAACTTTGTGTAAATTTTATAAGCAGACATGTTTTAATATTTTTAGATGATTTATGAAATTTTCATTAACTACATGACTGAGATCTTGAGCCTGAGGCTAGACATTACCGTGTGCACACTGGTTAGATTCTGTTATTGACGTTGAGTGTACTCCATAACAACGATGCTGTCGTGAGTGCTGGGCGGACCCCACTACGACAAAGACGATGGGAGTGCTGGGCGGACCCCACTACATCGTAGAGCTTGTAAAAGTTGTTGTACTGGGTGTACCTTACACAATGTAGATTTTTCATGTTAGTTAAAATGCTTCGATATACTTGAAATGCCTTGCTAGATTTCAATGACGAACATGCTGAGTATTTGAGGAAGCTCTTCTTACTACTACACGTTTACATTTACAACTTGTATAAACAGATTTATATGTGTAAAGTTTTCACGTGCTCTTATCTTTAAATTCATAGTTTTAAATTGAGTCACTCACTGAGCTTCATAGCTCACCCTTTCCAAAATGTTTTACCCATTTTCTAGGTAGAGGTCAAGTTCCCGGTGCCTGATAGACTGCCTTAGTCTGCTGAAGCTCTGTTATCGATTGCCAGTACGTGTTTCTTGAGTTGGGCATAGAGTCTGTTGTGTTATGATGTATATACACCCTTGTATGTTATAGATACTCCACAGTTTGTACAAGCTTTAGGATCTTTAGTTGTGTAAATTTTTGTTGGTTATATTTTGATTAAGGTGTCGTTAGGTTTACTCGTGAAATCAGTAAATTTTGAGGTACACTTCATGTATGCGTTTGACTAGCTTAGGATCCGCTGTGTTTTGTTGCATGTATAATAGTTTATATAATAGATTGGCAAGTTCATCAAATGAAAGTTTTAAGCAGAGTCGACAGATAAAGGTACAGAAAAGCGTTGTTCGTCGACTTCACGCCATCTTTTGGTCTAAGGTAGCAGGTAGTCCGGGAGGGGGTGTGACATATTTTATACTCACCCTTTTTCTCTTTAACTTTTCAAGTAAGGGTATGGCGAGGGGCAGACCGGCGAAGGGCAAGAAGGATTCGTGAAGGCCATATGGACGCGTCTGGTTTTCTTTATGCTTTCGCTGATGCATTTTGTTACTTTTTATTTTTCATTTGTTATATGGAGTCATGGTTAGAACATCAGTTTTACCATTTGATTTTGATGACTTTATGAACCATATTTTGGAAGTTTAAAGGAAGTAATCTAAAATCAGGCCCGAAACTGTTTTTGTGATATTTTGAATGTTTAGTAATCTAAAGTAGGTCTTTTATGAGTTTGTGTGTTTTACTGTCGTGTCTTAGCATTATGTAGTGACCTTAGCTTAGTCCGGAAAGTTTGGGTCGTTATAGTTGGTATCACAGCCTAAGTTTTAGCTTTTGTAGACAGACTTATGATATGAGTCTGTGTTTTTGTGTCCCTATGGCTAAAACAATCCTTTGCCACTCGTTAGGTATGCTTTCATGAAATTATATGTATAACTCTATATGCATTACCTTACCTAAGTTAAACTGCAAAGTTAATTATCGTATGAGACTAAAGGAATCATTGGTGGTTGTTAGGGAAATGCCGCCAAGGAGAGGTGTGCGTCGAGGTGGCCGAGGAAGGGGAGCAGGATGTGTCCAACCTGAAGTACAGCCTGTAGCTCGTGCTGCACCAGTTACTCGTGCGAACCTTGCTACTATGGAGCAAAGGTTTAGGGATTTGATTATGCAGATGTGGGAGCAGCAGCAGCCTGCCCCGCTAGCTCCTGCTCCAACTCTAGTTGTACCCCAGGTCGTGCCGGATCAGTTGTCGGCAGAGGTCAAACATTTGAGGGATTTCAGAAAGTACAACCCTACGACATTCGATGGATATTTGGAGGACCCCACCAAGGCTCGGATGTGGTTATCTTCTTTGGAAACCATATTTCAGTATATGAAGTACCCTGAGGACCATAAAGTTCAGTGCACCGTTTTCATGTTGACAGATAGAGGTACTGCCTGGTGGGAGACGGTAGAGAGAATGCTAGGGGGTGACGTGGGTCAGATCACTTAGGAACAGTTCGATGAGAGTTTCTATGCAAAATTCTTCTCTGTCAGTTTGCGAGATGCCAAGCGACAGGAGTTCCTGAACTTGGAGCAGGGCGATAGGACAATGGAGCAGGGCGATAGGACAATGAAGCAGTATGATGCGGAGTTTGATATGTTATCCCGCTTCGCTCCCGAGATGATAGCGACCGAGACGGCCAAAGCTGATAAATTTGTTAGAGGTCAGGCTAGACATCCAGGGTCTGGTTCGAGCATTTTGACCCGTCACTCATGTTGATGCACTGCGCCTGGCAGTGGATCTCAGTTTACAGGAGAGGGCTAACTCGTCCAAGGTTGCAGGTAGAGGTTCGACCTCAAAACAGAAAAGGAAGGCTGAGCAGCAGCCTATTTCAGTGCCACAACGGAAATTTAGATTAAAAGGTGAGTTTCGCTGCTTCTAGCAGAAACCTTTTGAGGCAGGGGAAGCTGCAGAGGGAAGCCTTTATGTACCACATCAGGGTAAATCTTTGCTACAATAAAACTGAGGCTGAGAGAGCAGGCACGGTGGTGACAGGTACGCTTCCAGTGTTGGGGCATTATGCCTTAGTTTTGTTCGATTCTGGTTCGTCACATTCCTTTATCTCTTCTGCATTTGTGTTGCATGCCCGGTTAGAGGTAGAGCCCTTATACCATGTTTTATCAATATCTACTCCTTCTGGGGAGGTTATGTTGTTGAAAGAAAAGGTGAAACATGCCAGATTGAGATAGCAGGTCATGTGATTGAAGTAACGTTGTTAGTCCTTGATATGCTCGACTTTGATGTAATTCTATGTATGGATTGGCTAGCTGCTAACAATGCTAGCATAGATTGTTCCCGTAAGGAGGTAGCGTTTAACCCTCACTTGATGGCCAGTTTTAAGTTTAAGGGAGAAGGAACAACGTCGTTACCTAAGGTAATCTCAACTATGAGGGCCAGCAAACTGCTTAGTCGGGGTACTTGGAGTATCTTAACGAGTGTGGTGGATACTAGAGAGGTTGATGTGTCCTTGTCATCAGAACAAGTGGTGAGAGACTATTCGGATGTCTTTCCTCAAGAACTTCCAGGGTTACCTCCTCACAGAGAGATCGAGTTTGCCATAGAGCTGGAGCCTGGTACGGTTTCTATATCTAGAGCCTCATACAGAATGCCCCAGCAGAATTGAAGCAGCTGAAAGTACAGTTACAGGAGTTGCTTGATAAAGGCTTCATTCGGCCGAGTGTGTCACCTTGGGGTTCACCAGTCTTATTTGTTAAGAAGAATGATGGATCGATGCGCCTATGTATTGACTACAGGGAGTTGAATAAGGTAACCGTTAAGAACAAATATCCCTTGCCCAGGATCGATGATCTGTTTGACCAGTTACAGGGAGCTACAGTGTTCTCTAAGATCAACCTTCGGTCGGGATATCATCAGCTGAGGATTAAGGATAGCGATGCACCAAAGACAGCCTTTCGTTCCAGATATGGGCACTATGAGTTTATTGTGATGTCTTTTGGTTTGATGAATGCTCCGGCAGTGTTTGTGGATTTGATGAACATAGTGTTTAGAGAGTTCCTAGACACTTTTTTGATCGTGTTTATTGATGATATTTTGATATATTCCAAGACAGAGGCTGAGCATGAGGAGAATTTACGTATGGTTCTAGAAACTCTTCGAGCTAATAAACTATATGCAAAGTTCTCAAAATGTGAGTTTTTGTTGAAGCATGTATCCTTTCTAGGCCATGTGGTTTCTAAAGCTGGTGTTTCCGTGGATCCAGCTAAGATAGAGGCAGTCACCAGTTGGCCCCAACCTTCCACAGTCAGTGAGGTTCGTAGCTTTCCGTGTTTAGCAAGTTATTATCGACGGTTTGTGGAGAACTTTTCCCGTATAGCTACTCCTTTTACTCAGTTGACCAGGAAGGGAGCTCCTTTCATTTGGAGAAAGGCCTGTGAGGACAGTTTTCAGAACCTTAAACAAAAGCTAGTTACTGCACCAGTTCTTACCGTACCTGATGGTTCCAGGAGTTTTGTGATTTAAAGTGATGCTTCTAAGAAAGGTTTGGGTTGTGTTTTGATGCAACAAGGTAAGGTAGTCGCTTATGCTTCTCGTCAGTTGAAGAGTCATGAGAAGAATTACCCTACACACAATTTAGAGTTGGCAACAGTAGTTTTTGACTGAAGATATGGAGGCATTACTTGTATGGTGAAAAGATACAGATCTTCACGGATCATAAAAGCTTAAAATACTTCTTCACTCAGAAGGAATTGAATATGAGACAGCGAAGATGGCTTGAATTAGTGAAGGATTACGATTGTGAGATATTGTATCATTCAGACAAGGCGAATGTGGTAGCTGATGCTTTTAGTAGAAAGGTATCACATTCAGCAGCACTTATTACCCGACAAGCCCGTTGCATCGAGATTTTGATAGGGCTTAGATTGGAGTGTCAGTAGGGCCAGTCACTTCACAGTTAGCCCAGTTGACAGTGCAGCCGACTTTGAGCTAGAAGATCATTGATGCTCAGAGTAACGATCCTTACTTGGTTGAGAAGCGTTGCTAGCAGAAGCAGGGCAAGCTGTTGATTTCTCCATATCCTCTGATGGTGGGCTTTTGTTTGACAGGCGCCTTTGTGTGCCAGCAGACAACGCGATTAGCAGTGTAGAACAAAAGAATGTTCAAAACTTAGCAATACAGTTCCTTCAATGAGTAACTGCTCAGATACTCAGCAATTTGCTCTTTCTACTCATATACTTAAAAATCATCCAGCTAGCAGTATTGTCGGTGAAGTTAATAGTAGCATTACTATTAGAAAGAAAAATGGACCTAACTATGCCAAGATAATTGCCATTGTCTGCTTTACATCTATAGTAGAACCTACAAGTGTTACTAAGGCTCTGAAAGGCAAATGATGGATAAAGGCTATGTAGGAGGAACTACATCAATTCGAAAGAAATAAGGTTTAGGAGGTCATTCCAAGACCATCAAATGTCAGTATTGTTTGTACAAAATGAATATTTACAAAAAAAAAAAAAAAAAAAAAAAAACTGATGAGAAAGGTAATCTAACTAAAAAAAGCTCGATTTGTAGCCTACAGGTATGCTTAAATCGAAGAAGTTGATTTTGGTGAAGCATTTGCTCTCGTAGCTCGTTTGGAGTCCATTCGACTCATACTAGGTCTTGCATGTTTTTGAAAGATTAACATGCATCAGATGGATGTTAAAAGTGCGTTTCTAGATGGGTATATATTTGAAGAAGTCTATGTAGCTCAACCGAAATGATTTGAAGATCCTGTCAATCCAAGTCATGTTTATAAATTACACAAGGCATTATAAGGTCTCAAGCAGGGCCTTGGGCTTGGTATGAAAGATTATTAGTATTTCTTCTAAAACAAGGTTTTACTCGAGGAGGCACTGATAAAATAATGTTTATCAAGAAATATTATCATTAGTTTTTAGTTGCACAAGTATACGCGGATGACATTATCTTTATTGGGAAACCAGATTCTATGATATTAACATTCATTGAGATAGTGAAGATAGAGTTTGAAATGGATATGGTAGGAAAGTTAATCTTATTTCTTGGGTTTCAAATTCATTAATGTGAATCCGAAAGTTTTCTTTCTCAAGTAAAATATGCTTAAAATTTTAATAAATAAATTTGTTCTTGATCGAGCCGAGGCCAAGAGAACTTCTATTGCAACTCATTTAAAGGTTTTGAAGGATGATTTGGGTAAAAAGGTGGATCAAGGCTTGTACAGAAGTATTATAGGTAGTCTGTTAAGATGACTATGTTGCTTTAGCTAATGTATTACAACGAATATGTATTCATATTTTTAATATTTAAATCACATTTAAATATAAAGCTCTACAACCGATGACTATATCATATATATTCATCCGTTTCTTTGTCTGTACCTAATTCGACCAATTCGAATTATTTCAACATATTGTTCTAAGTTAATTCCACATGAGCTAGCAAGAAAAGCTAATGGACCTATAGATCATGGACTCCAACAATCCAAGATTAACTAGCTAAACCCTTTTAGACCAAGCAAATCAACATTCGTTAACTAATTTTTTTCCCTTACTATATAATGCTGTAACTAGAGTAGAATTTCGATCTTTTCCGTTGCGCATGTCTCATTTTCTATGAATAACATCGTTTTATTTCCAATAATACATCTTGTTCCTTAAGTCCCACTGATCTACTACTGAACAATTGGTTTTAGGTCCAACCTACAAACCGAATCCCTTTCCGGCCAACAAGAGGGTGGGGGACACTTATTCAAGACTTGGATTGAGTCCTTAGGGGAATAACGTATCTACTAACCCTAAAACGGGTAGGATTGAATTTTGTCTTGATACCTATGTCCCTATCCATCCATCAGGTCTTACCCTTTAATTTTTGGCTTTTTTTTTGTTCTTAATTTCAAGTATTTTTAAGCATTCCAATTTAGTTTTTTAGTTTTCAAATAAACGTAGGGAATTTTGAATGCATTTTGATTTATAAGATAAATACTTAAAATAAAAAAGAAAATCTATGCTTCTGCTTTGCAAACCGAGCTCAAACAAACAAGTAATTGCCCAAAGTGAAGAGGAGTTTTGCTATTCCCCTATTTTGTCCTCGTACTTTTGATTTTCAATCTTATGCTTCGATGACATACTCGTGATAGCTTATCTTGCTTGATTTTAATTAAGAAAAGAAGCACAATTTTCATGTCATTTTAAAAACTTTTTCTCTTATTATCTCATTCATTTTTTAATTCTTTGCTAAGTGTCACAATAAACCTATGATCGTTTAGAAAAGAGTACTCATGCTTAAATTCATTTGTTGTATACCTCGAGAGGCCAGCCTTCCTATCAAGTTTACTAGCTGAATCCTAGAATAGGAAGAGCCCTCAAAAAAAAAAAAAAAAAAACGCTACCTAAAAAGAAAACAAAAAATTCCAAAGAAAGAAAAGATTAGCAAATGCTTCCTTTAAAAGCAAAAGGTGAGACTTGGTTTGAGGATGGAATCTAACTGCTCATCCTAGCATTACCTACGAACTTAATGCGGGTCTATTGTGGGTTAGACTTATTATTGTAGCTAACTTGATACTTATGATAATTAATCACGGTTCCTATCAATTGGAATACGCATAAAAAAATTATTTAGGTTATAGATAATAATTTTAGATGATCTTAATGCCATTGAGTGACTCCATTTGTCTAAACCAGCATATCTTGATTACTTACCCATCTATCCTACTTTTTTGCACTTCTTAAATTTCATGCAATTTAATTTTATTGTCAACAAAACAAAACCCCCCATTTTTATTGCTTTTGATAGGCTAATTTTACATTGCGAAATACTATCTTTAGCTTCATCTGATTCGACCACGGGCTTATTGCTATTGCAATATTTTAGTAGTAATTAGTAGTTGTTGAGTTCATTGAATTATAAACTTTACTTTATTTGAAGAAAGTTCGTGGACGATGACAAATTTTTCTCCGTCATTTTTGTATCATTGTTTTGTTCTTATTTGACATTATAGGTTATTTTACAAAAATTTAGTTTATTAAGGATACTTAAAAACAATGTGGTTGCGACATATTTATAGTTGGAGGGATTTCGTAATTAATTTGGAACGCCAATATTAGGGTTGATACAAAGTCGTAAATTTTGAAGTTGTTCATAGGAAAGCTAATCCATGACAATAATGTTGAAAGAATTTTAGTTCATGGAATCTTGTATTCAAGACATTAAATTCTTGAAGCACAGTCAAAGATTAGGGAAGATGTTTGATATTATTTATAAGTTTAAGTGACAAAGTACATTACATAAAATTGGGAGATGTCAGCATGCAGATCAATTCTTTTGATCACCACAATCAAAGAAACAATAACACGCATATATGGTTTGAGAAGGATTAGTTGGAATGCATTGATGTGAAATAGTATGATGCTTCTCCCAACATTGCTTCCCACAATCATTGAGAGAGCACCCAGTGTTATACAAAACGTCTTGACATCTTTTGGCAGCTGAGACATCTTGAGGCACTAAGATCAATGCAACTATACAAAAACATAAAAACATAACTATACAAACTAGCAATCTAATATGTCTCATGGTTTTTTGATTTTGTAACACATGATAATATTGTATTTGTGGAAGAAATTAAAGGAAATGAACCTGCAAATATAAGAGCAAAGCATATGATACGGGAAGAAGCCATAATCTTAAGATATCCAAATTTTGAAACTATTGTTTTGTTAAGTTTGGGTTGTAGAAAGTCTACAATTTTCGATTGTTTAAATACTAAAAATTACATTAAATCCCATCCATGCATTAATATGTTTCATTTATTTAAAAATAGTATAGATTTCCTTAAATTAAACTAAACACCATGCATGAATTTGTTTTCATTTAGTAAAAATAGTAATAATTTTAACAACTTTCATACGTAACGTGAATTAAATGTCAACAATTTCCTTTGAAAATTTTTTCTATTTTAAAATATTGGTTGATTTTGTTTTACATATCTATTTGTATTTTGGCTGAAATAATATGGAACTTCTAATTTTATGAGGTTCCGTTTGAAATTTTCCGAGTACAAAACTATATGTACCAACATTTTAAAGAAAAAATCTCTAACAACTTGTTAAAAAAGTTGAGATTTCATGGACATGTCTTAAACTTTTTTATGTAGGTTATTACAAGACATTCCATAAATATCAAAGTGTAGTTAATATCATGTGCTAGAAGGCTGTAACCACTAGATGGGGACCACCATCTACCTAGGATGTAACTTGTAACGAAATTTTGAAACCTGAAATTACTTGGATCGAGGAAGAGGATGAAGCGTCTCTTGGGAACTCGTGTGCATTACCTTATACGATGGGGTGGATCAAAATGTTTTTAAACTAATCAACACACGTACCTCTGCTAAGGAAGCATGGAACATTCTTGAGGTTGCCTACGAAAGGACCTCAAAAGTCAAAGTATCTAGGATTTGGATTTTGACCTCAAGGTTTGAAGCTCTTAAGATGTCAGAAGAAGAAACGGTTGCAAAATTCAATATTTGTATACTAGATTTGGAAAATGAGTCTTTCGTTGTTGGAGAAAAAAACTCTAACTCAAAGTTGGTTCAAAAAAGTTTTGAGATCTCTTCTAGCCAGATTTAATATGAAATAAACTGGCATCGAAGAAGCCAATGACATTACCACTATGAAACTAGATGAGTTGTTTGGTTCTCTACGAACCTTTGAGTTATCATTCGATGATCATGGCATGAAAAAAAGAAAGGGAGTATTGCTTTTCAAGGATAAGTGAGGAGTCTGCAAAACTTAGTAAAAAATCTCTTTCATATGAAAATATTGTAGAAGTTGTTGCATTAGAGTCTGCAAAACTTAGTCAAAAATCTCTTCCATATGAAAATCTTGTAGAAGTTATTGCATTACTGTCTTGGCACTTTACCAAATTCAATAACAAGTTCCATAAGAAATCTGGATTAAGTGGAAATTAGTTTAACAAATATCCCAACAATTCTAATTTCTCCAGCGTAGGATCATCTAATGCATTCTGTACATCACGATGGAGAGAAAATGATCGCAACGGCGCTTCACAAGTTGATAAAGTTAACAAAAGCATCAAATGTTACGAATGTGAAGACTTCAAGCACTTTCAAGTAGAGTGTGCTAGGTTCCTTAAAAGAAAGAAGAAGAGTCCTACTATTACTTTATCAGACGAAGAAACAACCTCAGATAGTGAAAGTGAGAGCTATGGAAGAGCATTGATCCATTGTGAAATAGAACAAAAACAATAAGACTGTGATAACATTGTGTGTCCTACTCCAGATGATTTAAACATAGACTCAAATAATGAATTAACTCAAAATCCTATGGATAAAGAGCCAAGATTTTCTCCTTCCGACTTTTAAGAACTATTATATCTATGGAATGAAAACCAAGAACTCTTAAAACAACATCGGCAACATTTTTTTTAACTCTTTTCGAAGATAATCATCGCCTAATGACATCAATTTACACTATAAAAACTGGGCTCTAAAATGTTTGAAGTGAGTATAAGAAAATGTAAAATTCGGTCAGGATGCTATCTCTCGGAACTCTTAGTTTTGATAATATTCTCAGTAAAGGAAAAGTAAGGAATGATCGAGAAGGCCTTGGTTATTCAAGAGCTAATTTTTCATCGAAAGGAAAATCAACTGTATTTGTTCGAGCTACTAACCAACAGACTGAAGATGATATTCCTGAATCTTCGAACACTCGATATGAAGAAAGGAACAAATATGTCTTAGAAGTGGGTTTGCCACTACTGTGGAAAGCCTTGCCATATCAGACCATATTGCCATAAACTATTTGGTTTCTGTAGTACTGATTAGCATAGGATGAGGGGTATATCTCGTAGACCTGGTTCCAAAAAAATGGAATGGAGAGTGAAAGAAATTCTCAAATGCAGTGTAGCATTCACATTTATTCATATGTCGAATTCAAAAGACTGGTAATTTGACAGTGGATGCTTGAGACATATGACTGTTAACACTGTTCTTTTTGTTGAACTAAAAGAATGCAGGACTTGTCGAGTAACTTTTAAAGATGGTGTGGAAGGTAATGTAGCTGGTAAAGGGAATATTAGCAGAACTGGTGCTCCAAATCTCAACGATGTTCATCTAGTAGAAGGATTATCAGCTAACTTGATCAGTATTAGTCAGTTGTGTAATTAAGGATTTGTGGTAAACTTCTCTAAAGATGGATGCGAAGTGTCGAATGCAAAGAGGAGAATTGTAATGACAGGCTCTCAACTTTCTGATAATTTCTACCATTGGGATAAAAATAGTAAGGATTTGAAATGTAATCTATTAGGTCGGATGAAAGAATGTTATGGCACAAATGTCTTGGGCACATGAGTATGTCCAAGCTCTGTAAGACTCAGAAAGTTGTTGCTATTCATGGCTTGCCACTCATAAAATAGGCAGTTAATAATATTTGTTCAAAACGCCCTACACGTAAGTAAACAAAAACATCTCTCAAGTCAAATGATCATGAAGGTGCAACCTACTAAGAATCGGATGTTCGACTACATGATTTTGAAGATATTTGTTAATGAAATCAATCAGATGATGAAGTAGTGCAACCTATTAAGAATCAAACGACCTATTCTGAAGTATCAGTACGTAATAATCCTATTTTTTAGAAAGATCCTATTTATAGACTTGTCTGAAACTTTTTTATGGTGTAGGAAGTAATCAGCAGTGCAGAACAGAAGAATGTTCAAAACTTAGCAATACAGTTCCTTCAATGAGTAACTGCTCAGATACTCAGCAATTTGCTCTTTCTACTCATATACTTAAAAATCATCTAGCTAGCAGTATTGTCGGTGAAGTTAATAGTAGCATTACTATTAGAAAGAAAAATGGACCTAACTAGCTTTACATCTATAGTAGAGCCTACAAGTGTTACTAAGGCTCTGAAAGACAAACGATGGATAAAGGCTATGTAGGAAGAACTACATCAGTTCGAAAGAAATAAGGTTTGGGAGCTCATTCCAAGACCATCAAATGTCAATATTGTTTATACAAAATGGATATTTAACAAACAAACTGATGAGAAAGGTAGTGTAACTAAAAAATAAGCTCGATTTGTAGCCTACAGGTATGCTCAAATCGAAGGAGTTGATTTTGGTGAAACATTTGATCTCGTAGCTTGTTTGGAGCCCATTCGACTCATACTAGGTCTTGCATGTTTTTGAAAGATTAACATGCATCAAATGGATGTTAAAAGTGCGTTTCTAGATGGGTATATATTTGAAGAAGTCTATGTAGCTCAACCGAAAGGATTTGAAGATCCTGTCAATCCAAGTCATGTTTATAAATTAGACAAGGCATTATATAAGGTCTCAAGCAGACCCCTTGGGCTTGGTATGAAAGATTGTTAGTATTTCTTCTAAGACAAGGTTTTACTCAAGGAGGCACTGATAAAATAATGTTTATCAAGAAATATTATCATGATTTTTAGTTGCACAAGTATACGTGGATGACATTATCTTTATACGGCAACCAGATTCTATGATATTAACATTCGTCGAGATAGTGAAGATAGAGTTTGAAATAAGTATGGTAGGAAAGTTAATCTTATTTCTTGGGTTTCAAATTCATTAATGTGAATTCGAAGTTTTTCTTTCTCAAGAAAAATATGCTTAAAATTTTAATAAATAAACTTGCTCTTTATCGAGCCAAGGCCAAGAGAACTTCTATTGCAACTCATTTCAAGGTTTTGAAGGATGATTTGGGTAAAAAGGTGGATCAAGGCTTGTACGGAAGTATTATAGGTAGTCTATTAAGATGACTATGTTGCTTTAGCTAATGTATTACAACGAATATGTATTCATATTTTTAATATTTAAATCACATTTAAACATAAAGCTCTACAATCGATGACTATATCACATATTTTCGTCCGTTTCTTTCTCTGTACCTAATTCGACCAATTCGAATTATTCCAACAGACTGTTCCAAGTAAATTCCATATGAGCTAGCAAGAAAAGCTAATGGACCTATAGATCATGGACTCCAAAAATCCAAGATTAACTAGCTAAACCCTTTTAGACCGAGCAAATCAACATTCGTTAACTAATTCTGTCCCCTTACTATATAATGCTGTAATTATAGTAGAATTTCGATCTTTTCCGTTGCGCATGTCTCATTTTCTATGAATAACATTGTTTTATTTCCAATAATACAGCTTGTTCCTTAAGTCCCACTGATCTACTACTGAACAATTGGTTTTAGGTCCAACCTACAAACTGAATCCCTTTCCGGCCAACAAGAGGGTGGGGGACACTTATTCAAGACTTGGATTCAGTCCTTAAGGCAACAACGTATCTACTAACCCTAAAATGGGTAGGATTGAATTTTGTCTTGATACCTATGTCCCTATCCATCCATCAGGTCTTACCCCTTACTTTTTGGCTTTTTTTTTTTTTTTTTTTGTTCTTACTTTCAAGTATTTTTAAGCATTCCAATTTAGTTTTATTGTTTTCAAATAGACGTAGAGAATTTTGAATGTATTTTGATTTATAAGATAAATACTTAAAATAAAAAAGAAAATCTATGCTTCTGCTTCGAAAGTCGAGCTCAAACAAACAAGTAATCGCCCAAAGTTAAGAGGAGTTTTATTATTCCCCTATTTTGTCCTCGTACGTTTGATTTTTGATCTTATGCTTCGAGGAATAAGTATGCTTTTAAAGTTGGGGGTTGTAGAGTTATTTTGAAATTTTGGCCAAATTTTAAAAGTTGTGGCTTTACATATAATGAATTAAGCCTTTCATTTCCACTTGACTCCTACATGCGTAGATAGCCCTTCGAGCATATGAGCTTGGGTTTGGGTTTTGTGGATTTATAAAAATGAACGAATGCATGAATGGAAAGCATAATTGAAATGAATATTTGATTGGATGGAAAAGAAAGAAAAATTACACACATGTTCTTTCATGTTTGCTTGGTGATTTATTATGATAGTCGATGACATACTCGTGCTAGCTTATCTTGCTTGATTTTAATTAAGAAAAGAAGCATTCACAGTTTTCTTGTCATTTTAAAAACTTTTTCTCTTATCATCTCATTCATTTTTTAATTCTTTGCTAAGTGTCACAATAAACCTATGATCCTTTAGAAAAGAGTACTCATTGTAAAGCCGATATTTTCTTGGTTTAATTTCTTTAAATGTGGAAAAAAAAGAAAAAAAAATAGAAATTAAGTGTAAATATATATATATATATATATATATATATTTATATATTAAATGGTTTTACTAAATAAATTAAAGAAAAGAAAGAATGAGAGGATAAAAAGAAAAAAAAGAGAAGAAAATTTCATTTTTTCTTTTCTTCTTCTTCTTCTCTTCCCTTCACCGCCAAGCATTTTGAAGATAAAATCTCATCCAACTTCCATTCTTTTCCTTCTTCAATTTACAGAGAACATTTAAGAGAGATTTTAGAAGAAGAAGAGGAATTTTACTAGAATTTTGAGGTTGAAGAAGAGGAGGATAACTCAAACAAAGTATATCCATGGCTGAATTTTGGTTCATTCTACACATCACTGGTTTTTAATTAGGTTTGAGCTCTTCAAAAAGAATTAAGAGATGAGGTTTACATTTGCTGAAAGTTAACTCATTTTCAAACAAACGTTATGAAGAAAGTTGGAGCAAATTCGGATATTCATTGGGTGCTTTTTGATGAAGAAAACAGGGTAGTTGGTTTTCATTCGAAATCAGGAGGTCTCTGGTTTTTCTTATATTTCAGAGTGTACCGGTAGAGTTAGAATCTCTATTTGGTATGGTGGGAAAGCTTATTCAATTTACTACAACTTTCATGAAGAAATCGTGAACCAAAAACTACTAAAAATCAGTTAAATTGTAGGGCCAAATTAAAGAGGTCGTGTGTGCGCGATTCTGGAAGTGGTTCTGTTTCGAGGGTTATCTGAGTTTATACACAGGGAATCAGATTTACATGTCTTCAAGTAAGTTTTAGAGAATCTCAAAATGAAGATTTTGATATAAAGAACACTCATTTTGGTTAAGTATTGAGAAAGTTATAGTCATTTGAAATTTATCTTAGAAATCTTGAAATTTCAAAGAGTTGTTGAAATAGGATTTTATTTCTTAAGTTTTGTTTTCATGAGCGTCATCTTTGGTGCGACATGTTATGTATATGTTTAGGAAACCAGAATGTTTAGAGTTTTAATACTCGGTTGGGTTGTTGGCAGACCGAGAAGAATTAAACCGAGCTTATAGACCAAGGATCTAGCCCAAGACGGTGAGTGACAAAACCAACTTTGAAATATTTTCCATAACTGTTATTATGATTGAATGCGATAAATGTTTACTTACGAAGCTATGAATGGTATTTGAATTTCATGACTATTTTCAAGTATACATTTGGAGACTAGATTTCTTAAAGAAATTTATGCTAGCACGTAGATATTAAATGTTTGGAAAGTATTTAAACCACAATGTTTTAAGCAAAGCATGAATTAGTAAGAAGTTTTGTTTTAAGAACTACAGTTTTCCACGAAAGAGCTGAGCAAAGTTCGAGCTTTGTGTAAAATTTATAAGCAGGCATGTTATAATATTTTTAGATGATTTATCAAATTTTCATTAACTACATGACTGAGATCTTGAGCCTGAGGCTAGAGATTACTGTGTGCACACTATTTAGATTCCGTTGTTGACGTTGAGTGTACTCTGTTTAACAATGATGCTGTCGTGAGTGCTGGATGGACCCCACTACGACAAAGACGATGAGAGTGTTGGGCGAGCCCCACTACATCGTAGAGCTTGTAAACGTTGTTGTACTGGGTGTAGCCTACACAACGTAGATTTGTCATGTTAGTTAAAATTCTTCGATATACTTGATATGCCTTGCTATATTTCAATGATAAACATGCTTAGTATTTAAGGATGCTATTCTTACTACTACACGTTTACATTTATGACTTGTATAAACAGACTTATATGTGTAAAGTTTCTACGTGCTCTTATCTTTAAATTCATAGTTTTAAACTGACTCACTCACTGAGCTTCATAGCTCACCCTTTCCAAAATGTTTTACCCATTTTTCAGATAGAGATCGAGTTACCGTGCCTGATAGACTGCCTTAGTCTGCTGAAGCTCCGTTATCGAATACCAGTACGTGTTTTCAGTTGGGCATAGATTATGTTGTGTTATGATGTATATACACCCTTGTATGTTATAGATACTCCACAGTTTGTATAAGTTTTAGGAGCTGTAGTTGTGTAAATTTTGTTGGTTATATTTTGATTAAGGTGTCTTTAGGTTTACTCGTGAAATCGGTAAATTTTGAGGTACACTTCATGTATCTGTTTGACTAGCTGTGTTTGACTAGCTTAGGATCCGCTGTGTTTTGTTGCATGTATAATAGTTTATATACTAGATTGGCAAGTTCATCACATGAAAGTTTTAAGCAGAGTCAACAGATACAGGTACAGAAAAGTGTTGTTCGTCGGCTTCACGCCATCTTTCGGTCTAAGGTAGCAGATAGTTCGGGGGGGTGTGACACTCATACTTAAATTCATTTGTTGTACCTCGAAAGGCCAACCTTCCTATCAAGTTTACTAGCTGAATCCTAGAATAGGAAGAGCCCAACCAAAAAAAAAAATGCTACCTAAAAAGAAAACGACAAATTCCAAAGAAAGAAAAGATTAGCAAATGCTTCCTTTAAAAGCAAAAGGTGATACTTGGTTTGAGGATGGAATCTAAATGCTCATCCTAGCATCACCTAAGAACTTAATGCGGGTCTACTGTGGGTTAGACTTATTATTCTAGCTAACTTGATACTTATGATAATTAATCACGGTTCCTATCAATTGGAATATGCATAAACAAAGTATTTAGGTTATAGATAATAATTTTAGATGATCTTAATGCCATTGAGTGACTCCATTTGTCTAAAACCAGCATATCTTGATTACTTACCCATCTATCCTACTTTTTTGCACTTCTTAAATTTCATGCAATTTAATTTTATTGTCAACAAAACAAAACCCCCCATTTTTATTGCTTTTGATAGGCAAATTTTACATTGAGAAATACTATCTTTAGCTTCATCTGATTTGACCTCAGGCTTATTGCTATTGCAATATTTTAGTAGTAATTAATAGTTGTTGAGTTCATTGAATTATAAACTTTACTTTATTTGAAGAAAGTTCGTGGACGATGACAAATTTTTCTCCGCCATTTTTGTATCATTTTTTTTGTTCTTATTCGACATTATAGGTTATTTTACAAAAAATTAGTTTATTGAAGATACTTAAAAACAATGGCGTTGCGATATATTTATAGTTGGAGGGATTTCGTAATTAATTTGGAACGACAATATTAGGGTTGCTACAAAGTCGTAAATTTTGAAGTTGTTCATAGGAAAGCTAATCCATGACAATAATGTTGAAAGAATTTTAGTTCATGGAATCTTGTATTCAAGACATTAAATTGTTGAAGCACAGTCGAAGATTAGAAAAGATGTGTGATATTATTTGTATGTTTAAGTGACAAAGTACATTACATAAAATTGGGAGATGTCAGCATGCAGATCAATTCTTTTGATCACCACAATCAAAGAAACAATAACACGCATATATGGTTTGAGAAGGATTAGTTGGAATGCATTGATGTGAAACAGTATGATGCTTCTTCCAACATTTCTTCCCACAATCATTGAGAGAGCACCCAGTGTTATACAAAACGTCTTGACATCTTTTGGCAGCTGAGACATCTTGAGGCACTAAGATCAATGCAACTATACAAAAGCATAAAAACATAACTATACAAATTAGCAATCTAATATGTCTGATGATTTTTGATTTTTTAACACATGATAATATTGTATTTGTGGAAGAAATTAAAGGAAACGAACCTGCAAATATAAGAGCAAAGCAAATGATACGGAAAGAAGCCATATTCTTAAGATATGCAAATTTTGAAACTATTGTTTTGTTAAGTTTGGGTTGTAGAAATTCTACAATTTTCGATGGTTTAAATACTAAAAATTAAATTAATCCCATCCATTCATTAATATGTTTCATTTATTTAAAAATAGTATAGATTTCCGTAAACTAAACACAACACCATGCATGAATTTGTTTTCATTTAGTAAAAATAGAAATAATTTTAACAACTTTCATACGTAATGTGAATTAAATGTCAACAATTTCCTTTGAAATTTTTTTCTATTTTAAAATATTGGTTGATTTTGTTTTACATATCTATTTGTATTTTGGTTGAAATAATATGGAACTTCTAATTTTATGATGTTCCGTTTGAAATTTTCCGAGTACAAAACTATATTTACCAACATTTTAAAGGAAAAATGTCTAACAACTTGTTAAAAAAGTTGAGATTTCATGGACATGTCTTAAACTTCTTTATGTAAGTTATTACATGACATTCCATAAATATCAAGTGTAGTTAATATCATGTGCTGGGTGTAACTTGTAAGGAAATTTTGAAACTTGAAATTACTTGGACCGAAAAAGAGGATGAAGCGTCTCTTGGGAACTCGTGTGCATTATCTTATACAATGGGGTGGATCAAAACGTTTTTAAACTAATCAACACATGTACCTCTGCTAAGGAAGCATGGAACATTCTTGAGGTTGCCTACGAAAGGACCTCAAAAGTCAAAGTATCTAGGGTTTGGATTTTGACCTCAAGGTTTGAAGCTCTTAAGATGCCAGAAGAAGAAACTGTTGCAAATTTCAATATTTGTATACTAGATTGGGAAAATGAGTCTTTCGCTGTTGGAGAAAAAAATTCTAACTCAAAGTTGGTTCAAAAAGTTTTGAGATCTCTTCTAGCCAAATTTAATATGAAATAAGCTGCCATCGAAGAAGCCAATGACATTACCACTATGAAACTAGATGAGTTGTTTGGTTCTCTACGAACCTTTGAGTTATCATTCGATGACCATGGCCTGAAGAAGAAAGGGAGTATTGCTTTTCAAGGATAGGTGAGGAGTCTGCAAAACTTAGTCAAAAATCTCTTTCATATGAAAATCTTGTAGAAGTTGTTGCATTAGAGTCTGCAAAACTTAGTCAAAAATCTCTTCCATATTAATATCTTGTAGGAGTTATTACATTACTGTCTTGGCACTTTACCAAATTCAAGAACAAGTTCAATAAGAAATCTGGATTAAGTGGGAATTAGTTTAACAGATATCCCAACAATTCTAATTTCTCCAACTTAGGATCATCTAATGCATTTTCTACATCACGATGAAGAGAAAATGATCGCAACTGCGCTTCACAAGTTTATAAAGTTAACAAAAGCATCAAATGTTACGAATGTGAAGGCTTCAAGCACTTTCAAGTAGAGTGTGCTAGGTTCTTTAAAAGAAAGAAGAAGAGTCCTACTATTACTTTATCAGACGAAGAAACAACCTCAAACAGTGATAGTGAGAGCTATGGAAGAGCATTAATCAATTGTGAAATAGAAGAAAAACAATAAGACTGAGATAACATTGTGTGTGCTACTCCAGATGATTTAAACATAGACTCAAATAATGAATTAACTCAAAATCCTATGGATAAAGAGCCAAGATTTTCTCCTTCCGACTTTTAAGAACTATTATATCTATGGAAAGAAGACCAAGAACTCCTAAAACAAAATTGAGAACATTTTTTTTTAACTCTTTTCGAAGATAATCATCGCCTGATGACATCAATTTACACTCTAAAAACTGAGTTCTAAAATGTTTGAAGTGAGTATAAGAAAATGTAAAATTCGGTCAGAATGCTATCTCTCGAAACTCTTAGTCTTGCTAATATCCTAAGTAAAGGAAAAATAAAGAATGATCCAGAAAGTCTTGGTTATTCAAGAGCTAATTTTTCATCTGAAGGAAAATCAACTGTATTTATTCGAGCTACTAACCAACAGACTAAAGATGATATTCCTGAATCTTCGATCACTGGATATGAAGAAAGGAACAAATATGTCTTAGAAGTGGGTTTGCCACTGCTATGGAAAGCCTGGCCATATCAGACCATATTGCCATACTATTTGGTTTCTGTAGTACAGATTAGCATAGGATGAGAGGTATATCTCGTAGACCTGATTCCAAAAAAATGGAATGGAGAGTGAAAGAAATTCTCAAATGCAGTGTAGCATTCACATCTATTCATATGCCGAATTCAAAAGACTGGTAATTTGACATTGGATGCTCGAGACATATGATAGTTAACTCTGTTCTTTTTGTTGAACTAAAAGAATGCAGGACTTGTCGAGTAACTTTTGAAGATGGCGTGGAAGGTAATTTAGTTGGTAAAGGGAATATTAGCAGAACTGGTGCTCCAAATCTCAACGAGGTTCATCTAGTAGAAGGATTATCAGCTAACTTGATCAGTATTAGTCAGTTGTGTAATCAAGGATTTATGGTAAACTTCTCTAAAGATGGATGCGAAGTGTCGAATGCAAAGAGGAGAATTGTAATGACAGGCTCTCAACTTTCTGATAACTTCTACCATTGGGATAAAAATAGTAAGGATCTGAAATGTAATCTATTAGGTCAGATGAAAGAATGTTATGGCACAAATGTCTTGGGCACATGAGTATGTCCAAGCTCACTAAGACTCAGAAAGTTGTTGTTATTCATGGCTTGCCACTCTTAAAATAGGCAGTTAATAATATTTGTTCAAAACGCCCTATAGGTAAGTAAACAAAAACATCTCTCAAATCAAATGATAATGGAGGTGCAACCTACTAAGAATCAGACGTTCGACTACATGATTTTGAATATATTTGTTAATGAAATCAATCAGATGATGAAGTAGTGCGACCTACTAAGAATCAAACGACCTATTCTGAAGTACCAGTACGTAATAATCCTATTTCTGAGAAAGATCCTATTTATAGACTCGTCTGAAACTTTTTTATGGTGTAGAAAGTAATCAGCAGTGCAGAACAGAAGAATGTTCGAAACTTAGCAATACAATTCCTTCAATGAGTAACTGCTCAGATACTCAGCAATTTGCTCTTTCTACTCATATACTTTAAAATCATCTAGCTAGCAGTATTGTCGGTGAACTTAATAGTAGCATTACTATTAGAAAGAAAAATGGACCTAACTATGCCAAGATGATTGCCATTGTCTGCTTTACATCTATAGTAGAACCTACAAGTGTTACTAAGGCTCTGAAAGACAAACGATGAATAAAGGCTATGTAGGAGGAACTACATCAGTTAGAAAGAAATAAGGTTTGGGAGCTCATTCCAAGACCATCAAAAGTCAATATCGTTTGTACAAAATGGATATTTACAAAAAAAAAAAAATATGATGAGAAAGGAAATGTAACTAAAAAAAAATGCTCGATTTGTAGCCTACATGTATGCTCAAATCGAAGGAGTTGATTTTGGTGAAACATTTGATCTCGTAGCTCGTTTGGAGTCCATTCGACTGATACTAGGTCTTGCATGTTTTTGAAAGATTAACATGCATCAGATGGATGTTAAAAGTGCGTTTCTAGATGGGTATATATTTGAAGAAGTCTATGCAGCTCACAGAAAGGATTTGAAGATCCTGTCAATCCAAATCATGTTCATAAATTACACAAAGCATTATAAGGTCTCAAGTAGGCCCCTTGGGCTTGGTATGAAAGATTGTTAGTATTTCTTCTAAAACAAGGTTATACTCGAGGAGGCACTGATAAAACAATGTTTATCAAGAAATATTATCATGATTTTTAGTTGCATAAGTATACGTGGATGACATTATCTTTATAGGGCAACCAGATTCTATGATATTAACATTCGTCGAGATAGTGAAGATAGAGTTTGAAATGAGTATGGTAGGAAAGTAAATCTTATTTCTTGGGTTTCAAATTCATTAATGTGAATCCGAAATTTTTCTTTCTCAAGAAAAATATGCTTAAAATTTTAATAAATAAATTTTCTCTTGATCGAGCCAAGGCCAAGAGAACTTCTATTGCAACTCATTTCAAGGTTTTAAAGGATGATTTGGGTAAAAGGGTGGATGAAGGCTTGTATGGAAGTATTATAGGTAGTCTATTAAGATGACTATGTTGCTTTAGCTAATGTATTACAACGAATATGTATTCATATTTTTAATATTTAAATCACATTTAAACATAAAGCTCTACAACTGATGACTATAGAGTTTGAAATGAGTATGGTGGGAAAGTTAATCTTATTTCTTGGGTGTCAAATTCATTAATGTGAATCCGAAAATTTTCTTTCTCAAGAAAAATATGCTTAAAATTTGAATAAAGAAATTTGCTCTTGTAACGACCCAACTCTTTATACTAAACTGAGGTCATTATTAAAAGGAAAGAATAACCAGAGATACTTCTTTAAAAGGATGGAAACTAAAATTTTCATTAAAAATGGAATACTGAAACACTGATACAAAAACGCGGAAGCAAAACTGAGTCCACATATGGCATGTCACGGATCCTTCTCTGTCGCTCGCCAGCTTTCCTCTACCTTTACCTTCGCCTGAAATATTAAACATAGAAATAGTGAGTATAAACAAATACTCAGTAAGGGACCTACTACTAATCCTGCTAGGTGTCTGTTAACTTCCCATTAGAACCCTGAAAAGTGGTACCCAAGAACTGGCGCGTTCCCGAACACGTGCAACATCTGATCCTAGAGGAACATAACTAGTCTTCGATGATCCCAAAGGAACACCTAGGACAAACTGGTCTGTAGTGTACCCGGAGGAAACACTAAGACAATTGGATTGCGAGTAATCCCATCGAATCACTCGAAATCATGTCTATATCAATGTCAGACTGGCGGTCGCGTCGGACTACGCAGTCCTAATAAGGTGGTGATCCCGAAGGACACCATGCAGGTACGACTTTAATAGACAAAGTTAACAGAATGCCCTATCCACAGCATGTAGCATAACATAACATCATAAAATGGCATGAGTATTAATCTTAACGTCCTTAATCATGTGATTAATATATCATGCATCAACATAAACATCAACAGTCGTCAACAACATACTACCAGTCATTAACATAACATCAGTCATCATCATCAACATACTACCAGTCATAACATGACATCAGTCATCAACATATTATTAGTATAATGATAGTCATTATCAATAGGATCAAGTTATGCATTTTAGCTACCATCAACGCATAATCATAATTACATGCGGTCTCTTAAATTCAGTTCGAAGGTCTAGTAGAAGAATCTATTACCTGAAGATTTTAGCTAAAAAAAGTACTCTTTAGCTTACAGTAAAAATTCTCCAATTAACTTGATCCTAATCATAAAAGGAAAACTCAGTATCTTAATTAATGAAATTGGGTTGAAACCAATTCAACCTTGATTGGGAAAAATCCAAGATTTAAATCTTAAAAACAATTAGTCAATTGAACATTTAAAGAAACCCAAAAAGATCCAAAATTAAATTAATAAAATATTAATTTAATTTCATTGGCTTACCAAGGTTGAAAAATCCTCTTATCCTTGATGGAAAAGATCATCACTTTAAATCCTCAAGCTTCCAAAAAGACCAATTTTAAATACAACTGGTGAGGCGGCGACAACAGAGGGCTATCTTAGAGAAGAAGATGAAGAACCTTTTTTTTTCCATTACTTTCTAACTTAAGCATTCCAATGCTATTTATAGACCCAAATAATAACAATAATATTTATTATTATTATTTCCTTTTCCTTTTAGGATATATATATATATAATACAAAAAATATAAATATATATTTTTGTTCCCGTTATCTTTCTTCAATAAATGCCTTAAATGCAAAAAATCTTAGGCATTTATAACTATTAATAATAATAATAATACTCCTTTATTATTATTATTTTTCTCTCACCAAAATCTATAATAAACATATATATTTATTTAAACCATTATTCTCTCTTATTAAATATTCTTTCTCCAAAATACAATTATCTTTTCCTTAAGTAATTATATTTCAACAAATATAATTATCTTTTCCTTTAACATAATAATTATATATATTTTTTCACATATACATATAATTATCAAATCTCCAACAAACTTTCTATTCTACAACTTAATTAAATAACATCCATAATTATTTAATTAAATTCAACTTCAAGAGCACTAAAAATCCACAGCTTTACTTAATTCTCTTAACTTACCATTTAATCAAATACTCAACAAACACCACATCCAAGTTGTTAAAGGAGGGAAGATTGCAACGCCCTAAAAATTAAGATAATTTTGGAGTTAATTATCTTAATTTTATTTAATTAGTTTTAATTTATTGGATGTTATTTTGAATTCATTTAATGAGAATTATTTGATTTATGTTGGAATTGAAATTAATTAAATATTTTTTGGATGAATATTTAATTAATTAGAGGATTTGGCATGTGGTATTTGTTGATTTTTTATTAAAAGGTAGGTTAAGAGGATTAAGTAAAGTTGTGGATTTTTTGAAGTTGAATTTAATTAAATAATTTGTTGGAGATTTAATAATTATAAGTATATGTAAAAAAATATATATAATTATTATGTTAAAGGAAAAGATAATTATATTTGTTGAAATATAATTATCCAAGGAAAGGATAATTATTTTGGAGAAAAGGTAAAATAATTATATTTTGGGAAAACATAATTATTTGTAAAAGGATAATTATTTTAGATAAAGATAAATAATAATTAATTATTGTGGAAGATAATTAATTATTTTAGAGAAATATAAATTATAATTAATTATTCTGGAAGATAATTAATTATTTTGAAGAAAAATAAACAATAATTAATTATTGTGGAAGATAATTAATTATTTTGGAGAAAGAAAAATAATAATTAAATATTGTGAAAGATAATTAATTATTTTGGAGAAAGATAAATAATAATTAATTATTGTAGAAGATAATTAATTATTTTAGAGAAAGATAAATAATAATTAATTATTCTGCAAAAAGATAAATATTGATTCTCGAGTGAAGTTGTTATGGTTGGGATAAGATAATTCATGTTTAAAGTTATAAGTGATTTATTGGAAAATATTTGATTGATTAAAATAATTGAGGATTTAAGTTAATTTCGGATTTTGGAAGAAAAAGTTAGTTTTGGTGGAATTGGATTTAATTGAGTATATATATATATATGGATATATATATATATATATATATATATATATATATATATATATATATATATATATATATATTTAATTAATAATTTGAAAAATTGATGTTAATTATATTATGGAATATAATTATTTGTTTGTAAAAGAAGATAATCCATGAGGAGAAAGATGGTTGATTTGATTGGAAAAGAAAAGATATATATTTATGATGGTTTAAATAAATATATTTGTTTATTGTAGATTTTGGTGAGAGAAAAATAATAACAATAAAGAAGTATTATTATTATTATTAACAGTTATAAATGCCTAAGATTTTGTGCATTTAAGGAATTTATTTAGGAAAGATAATGGTAATAAAGATATATGTATATTTTTATGATTATATATATATATATATATATCCTAAAAGGAAATGGAAATAATAATAATAAATATTGTTGTTATTATCTGAGTCTATAAACAGCATTAGAATGCTTAAGTTAGAAAATAAAGAAAAAAGAAAAATGTTGTTCATCTACTTCTCTAAGATAACCCTCTGCTGTCGCCGCCTCATCAGTTGAATTTAAGATTGGTCACTTTGGAAGCTTGAGGATTTAAAGTGATAAATTTTCCCATTAAGGATAAGAGAAATTTTTCAACCTCCATTTAAGCTAATGAAATTAAATTAATATTTTGTTAATTTAATTTTGGATCTATTTTAGGTTCCTTTAGAGGTTCAATTGGCTAATTTTTTTAAGATTTAAATCTTGGATTTTTCTCAATCAAGGTTGAATTGGTTTCAACCCATTTTGTTTGAGAAGTAAATTATTTTGGGAGAATTTTTGGATGTTAGCCAATTGCTAATTTTATTAACTAAGATATTGAGTTTTTCTTTTATGATTAGGATCAAGTTAATTAGAGATTTTTTTTTACTTTCAACTAAGGAGTACTTTGTTTGGCTAAAATCTCAAGGTAAGAGATTCTCCTACTAGACCTTCGAACTCAATTTAAGAGATTGCATGTAATTATGATTATGCATTGATGGTAGCAAAAATGCATAATTCATTATATTGATTGATGTTGATGACTGATGTTATGTTAATGACCGGTAGTATGTTGATGATGACAAATGTTGATGTTTATGTTGATGCATGATATATTAATCACATGATTAAGGACGTTAAGATTAATATTCATGCCATGATATGATGTTATGTTGTGCTACATGCTATGAATAGGGTGTTCTATTAACTTTGTCTATTAGAGTCGTACCTGCATGGGTGTCCTTCGGGATCACCACCTTTTTAGGACTGCGTAGTCCGACGGGACCGCCGGTCTGGCATTGGCATAGACATGATTCGAGTGATTTGACGGGATCACTCGCAGCCCGATTATCTTAGTGTTTCCTTCGGGTACACTAAAAACCAGATTGTTCTAGTTGGTCATTACATACTTACAACATCCCAAATTTCTACGATATGAAAAAAAATTTCCACCTAGCTCTATGTTTAATATGAACAAAAAATATCAATCGATCCCCGTACACGCCTAGGCTTAGAGTCTGAGTTTGTTGATATAAAAAGTGGACCTATTGGGTCAAGTACTTCTTATTGAGCGTAGAAAAAAACCTTGAGAATCTACAAATCGAATATTACAATGTTGAGAACATGTGGTTCCGTTGCCTTAAGAGTGAACTAAGAAAAAATGAGAAGTGAAAATGTAAATCTATAAGATATAGATGGCAACATTTTCATTTACGCACGAAAAACTACTCGACAATGAAGTTAAGTGAACCAACAAATGAAATTGGATGCGAAACTAAAAAACTATGCAGGACAGTCTCAGTAATGATATTGAATGAAAATAAATTAAAAATAGACAAACTTTTAAACCTTAAATTTTGTTTGAGGATCAAACACATATTGAAAATATCAACCGAGCTCACAATTTTTATACCTCTTCCATTACAAATTATTATCTAACAAATTTACCATCTACAAATAAATTAAACACATATCATAATGAAAGCAGCATTAAAAAACAATATATTATCTTTCTGGAGTTTCTATTTCCTATGAACTAACCCTGTTTTGCTTATCTCAGCATCCTGGCTCATCCTACTTTACCTGTGATAAAAATTGTCACAGAGAAGTTGTAACGCCCCAAAATTTCGAGGTAAATTTTATCATTTTATGTAAATTTTCGGGAATTTCAAATCTTGGTATTAATTTTTTGGTTGGTTTTGAAGAGGGAAGAAAAAGAAATTGAAGGGTATGATTCTTTTAAATATAATATAGTGTAAATTAATATAATAATAATATGATATAAATTATATTATTATTATTAATTATATTATTATTATTATTTTGATTTAAATATATATATATATATAAAAAATTTAAAAAGAACCCTAACCCGCGCGCCGACTTCCCCCCCCCCCCCCCCCCGTTCTTCTTCTCCTTCATTTCTCCTCCCACAGCCGACGCCACCGCCCGTCTCCTTCTTCTTCTTCTTCTTCCTTCCTCGCCCGACAGCCGCCCGACACATCTTCGCCTACTTTCCGACAGCATCGTCGTCCCCTCCTGTCCGCCTCGCAACGCCACCATCCGCATGATTTCTCCTTCATCCAACCAGCCGTACATCACCGACGGGAAGTCATCCAGCGGCAGCCGTCTCCGACCGTCCTTCTTTTGGGTTCCACGCGCACGACCAGCCATCGGCCGTCTCTGCCTCGGTTGTACAGTGTCGACCGTCGTGCATCTAGGATCGACGTAGGTAACCGAGCAAATCTCCTCTGCAACTGCCGCCGTGTGTTCGCTGCCGTGTGGAAACCAAATCGGCTGAGTTCAACTGAGCTAGTCGAGTCACCATCCGTACCTGAACCGAACCGAGCCGTGAGCTAGCCAAGCAGAGCCGCGAGTCGAGAGTTGAGCCAAGCCGAGCTGCGAGCCGAGAGCCGAGCCAAGCCGAGTCGCGAGCCGGGAACTGAGCCAAGCCGGGCCACAAGCCGAGAGCCAACCCGAACCGAGCCGTGAGTCGATAACAGAACTAAACCAAGCCGAGCCGAACTGAGCCGAGCCACAAGAGCCGCCTCCCAAGCCAAGTCGATTTTCTAAGCCAATCTCTTGATCTATCGGGCCACTTAAGTCGTGTCCGTTCGTGCCGAGTCCCGGTGAGTCTTGGTAAGGACAATGTGAGGAATTTTCTAATGTTTTCAATATTCAGTGAGAGCCTAAATGTCGGATTAAAATGTTAAACTGATTGATTGGGTTAACTTTTGATCTCCTGAAGGTGCTAGCGAGGTGACGCTCGAGTTCAGGAGTGTTACAGCAAGTGTAGTTGGAACCAACTCTCCTTTAATGGGTAAGTCGGTGGAAGTTACTTGGAACGTTTATAATGTGGATTTCGGTAATGTCATTTTTTAACCTGTATGTTCGTGTTTAGGTGGATTTGTTTGGACGCGGACTTGAACAAGATTTTAGCTACATTCCAGTAAGGGATTTCTTACTACTGGACCTCAGATTGAGGCTGGAAAAGTAGTAACTCACATGGGGATTATACGTTGGTAACGGTATTGACTGGATTGACGCATGTTTAACTAACACATATCACTTATATGCTATTGACTGATTAAAGGTAACGTGACCGTTAATTGTAACTTATGTGCTATCATATGTAATAAATTGTTTACGGATAGACACCGATGCGCGGATGTTCTGTGTATTGTAGTTATGTTGGTGGGCTACGTTGTGAACTGGTATAGTATGTCAGTGGACTATAAAGTCTTAATGTTATGTAAGTGGGAGTCTGTTGTCGGGATATTGGTTATGGAGTTATGCCGTGGAAGGACTAAAAGTCTGAGAACCTCTCGTGTACATTAAGTATACGCCGCTGAACTAGGCTATGAACGAATTATGATTGTCAGATATAATGTAGGCATTACGCATAGCGTAGATTACCTGGGGATACCCTAGAGTTTGAACTGAGTCGAAATATCGTCAGATAACTTTACAAAGTGAAGATTTAACTGATGGACTGGATTTGAATAAATTTCACAATGATGTGTGAATTGGATATGCATATAGCAACCGAGGAGATAGTTGTTTAAAATTATATTGTCTGACTGGCTAAGCCTATGACTGAACTGTTAGTTTGAACGTTATCGGGATGTGACTGTTGTAGATGGTTTTGTATAGGCTGTGGGGTAATGGTTAGCTTCATCTATGGGGTAGTGTACCTTACTGATATGTGTACTCTTCGGGATCACTTGACTGATATATGCATCCTTCGGGATCACTAGACTGATATGTGTGTCCTTCCGGATCCCTAGACTGATATGTGTGTCCTTCGGGATCACTAGACTGATATGTGTATCCTTCGGGATCACTAGACTGATACGTGCATCCTTCGGGATCATGAGACTGATGTGTGCGTTCTACGGAACCACTAGACTGTTTATGTAGTGTACCCCTGAATAGGAAGTTAACTGTTATTCCCTAACGGGCCCAGTAGTTTTTCCCTTACTGAGTATATCTTATACTCACCCTTTTTTTCGTTACCTTTTCAGGTAAGGGTACAGCGAGGGGCAGACGGACGAGGGGCAAGAAGGATGCGTGAAGGCCATATGGACGCATCTGGTTTTCTTTATGCTTCCGCTGATGTATTTTGTTACTCGTTATTTTCATTGTCAGATCAAGTCATGGTTAGAATATTTGGTTTGTGGTTTTGTGTTTGATGATTTGAGCAGTGTATTTTGGAACTCTCGTGAATTTGATTTAAAATAGGGCCCGTAAGTGCTTTTGTGATATTTTAAAACATCTTTAATGAATCGTAATCGGTCCTTTACGAGCTTGTGTGTGTTTTATGGTCTAGTCTTAGTACTGAGTAGTGACCTCAGCTTAGTCCGAAAAGTTGGGTTGTTACAGTTGGTATCAGAGCCTAAGTTTTAGGTTCTGTAGACTGACTTATGATGTGAGTCTGTGTTTATGTGTTCTTATGGCTAAAACAATCGTTGCCACTCATCAGGTACGCTCTCATGAAATTATATGTATAACTCTATATGCATTACCTTACCTAAGTTAAACTGCGAAGTTAATTATCACATGAGACTAAAGGAATCATTGGTGGTTGTTAGGGAAATGCCGCCAAGGAGAGGTGCACGTAGGGGTGGCCGAGGAGGCCGAGGAAGGGAAGCAGAACGTGTTCAACCTGGGGTGCAGCATGTAGCCCAAGCCACCAACCCAGCTACGCCAATTACTCATGCGGACCTCGCTGCTATGGAGCAGAGGTTCAGGGATTTGATTATGCAGATGAGGGAGCTGCAGCAACCTGCCCCACCAGCTCCTGCTCTAGTTCCAGTTGTGCCCCAGGTCGTGCCAGATCAGTTGTCGGCAGAGGCCAAGCACTTGAGGGATTTCAGGAAGTATAACCCCACGACATTCGATGGGTGTTTGGAGGACCCACCAGGGCTCAGATTTGGTTATCTTCTTTGGAGACCATATTTCGGTATATGAAGTGCCCTGAGGATCAGAAAGTTCAGTGCACTGTTTTCATGTTGACAGACAGAGGTACTGCCTGGTGGGAGACGGCAGAAAGAATGCTAGGAGGTGACGTGGGTCAGATCACTTGGGGACAGTTCAAGGAGAGTTTCTATGCGAAATTCTTCTCTGCTAGTTTGAGAGATACCAAGCCGCAGGAGTTCCTGAACTTGGAGCAGGACGACAGGACAGTAAAGTAGTATGATGCGGAGTTTGACATGTAATCCCGCTTCGCTCCCGAGATGATAGCGACTGAGGCGGCCAAAGCTGATAAGTTTGTTAAAGGCCTCAGGCTAGACATCCAGGGTTTGGTTCGAGCCTTCTGACCGGCTACTCATGCGGATGCACTGCGTCTGGCAGTGGATCTCAGTTTACAGGAGAGGGCTAACTCGTCCAAGGTTCCAGGTAGAGGTTCGACCTCAGGAAAAAAAAGAAAGGCTGAGCAGCAGCCTATTTCAATGCCACAGTGGAACTTCAGATCAGGTGGTGAGTTTCGCCGCTTCCAGCAGAAACCTTTTGAGGCAGGGGAAGCTGCAGAGGGAAGCCGTTGTGTACCACTTGCGGGAAGCACCATCTGGGCTGTTGTTTATTTGGGACCAGGACTTGCTTCAAGTGTAGGCAAGAGGGGCATACAGCTGACAGATGTCCGATGAGGCTTACCGGGAATGCACAGAATCAGGGAGCAAGTGCTCCACATCAGGGTAAAGTCTTTGCCACCAATAAGACTGAGGCTGAGAGAGCAGGCACGGTGGTGGCAGGTACGCTTCCATTATTGGGGCATTATGCCTTAGTTTTGTTTGATTCGGGTTCGTCACATTCCTTTATCTCTTCTACATTTGTGTTGCATGCCCGCTTAGAGGTAGAGCCCCTACACCATGTTTTATCAGTATCTACTCCTTCTGGAGAGTGTATGTTGTCGAAAGAAAAGGTGAAAGCATGTCAGATTGAGATAGCAGGTCATGTGATTGAAGTAACATTGTTAGTCCTGGACATGCTCGACTTCGATGTAATTCTGGGTATGGATTGGCTAGCTGCTAACCATGCTAGCATAGATTGTTCCCGTAAGGAGGTAGCATTTAACCCTCCCTCGATGGCCAGTTTTAAATTTAAGGGAGAAGGATCAAGGTCGTTACCTAAGATCATCTCAGCTATGAGGGCCAGCAAACTGCTTAGTCAGGGTACTTGGAGTATCTTAGCGGGTGTGGTGGATACTAGAGAGGTTGATGTGTCCCTGTCATCAGAACCAGTGGTAAGGGACTATCCGGATGTCTTTCTTGAAGAACTTCTAGGGTTACCTCCTCACAGAGAGATTGAGTTTGCCATAGAGCTGGAGCCGAGCACGGTTCCTATATCCAAAGCCCCATACAGAATGGCCCCAGCAGAATTGAAAGAGCTGAAAGTGCAGCTACAGGAGTTGCTTGATAAAGGCTTCATTTGACCGATTGTGTCACCTTAGGGTGAGTCAGTTTTATTTGTTAAGGAAAAGGATGGATCGATGCGCCTATATATTGACTATAGGGAGTTGAATAAGGTAACCGTTAAGAACAGATATCCCTTGCCGGAGACTAGATTTCTTAAAGAAATTTATGCTAGCACGTAGATATTAAATGTTTGGAAAGTATTTAAACCACAATGTTTTAAGCAAAGCATGAATTAGTAAGAAGTTTTGATTTAAGAACTACGGTTTTCCACGAAAGAGCTGAGTAAAGTTCGAGCTTTGTGTAAAATTTATAAGCAGGCATGTTTTAATATTTTTAGATGATTTATCAAATTTTCATTAACTACATGACTGAGATCTTGAGCCTAAGGCTAGAGATTACCGTGTGCACACTGGTTAGATTCTGTTGTTGACGTTGAGTGTACTTCGTAACAACGATGCTGTCGTGAGTGCTGGGCGGGTCCCACTACGACAAAGACGATGGGAGTGCTGGGCGAGCCCCACTACATCGTATAGCTTGTAAACGTTGTTGTACTGGGTGTACCCTACACAACGTAGATTTGTCATGTTAGTTAAAATTCATCGATATACTTGATATGCCTTGCTAAATTTCAATGATGAACATGCTAAGTATTTAAGAAAGCTATTCTTACTACTACATGTTTACATTTACAACTTGTATTAACAGATTTATATGTGTAAAGTTTTCACGTGCTCTTATCTTTAAATTCATAGTTTTAAACTGAGTCACTCACTGAGCTTTATAGCTCACCCTTTCCAAAATGTTTTACCCATTTTCCATGTAGAGATCGACTTCCCGGTGCTTGATATACTGCCTTAGTCTGCTGAAGCTCCGTTATCGATTACCAGTACGTGTTTTGAGTGGGGCATAGAGTCTGTTGTGTGATGATGTATATACACCCTTGTATGTTATAAATACTCCACAGTTTGTATAAGTTTTAGGAGCTGTAGTTGTGTAAATTTTGTTGGTTATATTTTGATTAAGGTGTCTTTAGTTTTACTCGTGAAATCGATAAATTTTGAGATACACTTCATGTATGTGTTTGACTAGCTGTGTTTGACTAGCCTAGGATCCGCTATGTTTTGTTGCATGTATAATAGTTTATATACTAGATTAGCAAGTTCATCACATGAAAGTTTTAAGCAGAGTCGACAGATACAAGTACAGAAAAGCGTTGTTCATCGGCTTCACGCCATCTTTCGGTCTAAGGTAGCAGGTAGTCCCGGAGGGGGTGTGATACTGATGCTTAAATTCATTTGTTGTACCTCGAAAGACCAACCTTCCTATCAAGTTTACTAGCTGAATCCTAGAATAGGGAGAGCCCATCCAAAAAAAAAAAAACGCTACCTAAAAAGAAAACGAAAAATTCAAAGAAAGAAAAGATTAGCAAATGCTTCGTTTAAAAGCAAAAGGTGAGACTTGGTTTGAGGATGGAATCTAAATGCTCATCCTAGCATCACCTAAGAACTTAATGCGGGTCTACTGTGGGTTAGACTTATTATTATAGCTAACTTGATACTTATGATAATTAATCACGGTTCCTATCAATTGGAATATGCATAAACATAGTATTTAGGTTATAGATAATAATTTTAGATGATGTAAATGCCATTGAATGACTCCATTTGTCTAAGCCAGGATATCTTGATTACTTACCCATCTATCCTACTTTTTTGCACTTCTTAAATTTCATGCAATTTAATTTTATTGTCAACAAAACAAAACCCCCCATTTTTATTGCTTTTGATAGGCTAATTTTACATTGAGAAATACTATCTTTAGCTTCATCTGATTCGACCTCAGGCTTATTGCTATTGCAATATTTTAGTAGTAATTAATAGTTGTTGAGTTCATTGAATTATGAACTTTACTTTATTTGAAGAAAGTTCGTGGATGATGACAAATTTTTCTCCGTCATTTTGGTATCATTATTTTGTTCTCATTCGACATTATAGGTTATTTTACAAAAATTTAGTTTATTGAAGATACTTAAAAACAATGGGGTTGCGACATATTTATAGTTGGAGGGATTTCGTAATTAATTTGGAACGACAATATTAGGGTTGCTACAAAGTCGTAAATTTTGAAGTTGTTCATAGGAAAGCTAATCCATGACAATAATGTTGAAAGAATTTTAGTTCATGGAATCTTGTATTCAAGACATTAAATTGTTGAAGCACAGTCAAAGATTATGGAAGATGTGTGATATTATTTGTAAGTTTAAGTGATAAAGTACATTACATAAAATTGGGAGAGGTCAGCATGCAGATCAATTCTTTTGATCACCACAATCAAAGAAACAATAACACGCATATATGGTTTGAGAAGGATTAGTTGGAATGCATTGATGTGAAATAGTATGATGCTTCTCCCAACATTTCTTCCCACAATCATTGAGAGAGCACCCAGTATTATACAAAACGTCTTGACATCTTTTGGCAGCTAAGACATCTTGAGGCACTAAGATCAATGCAACTATACAAAAACATAAAAACATAACTATACAAATTAGCAATCTAATATGTCTCATGGTTTTTTGATTTCGTAACATATGATAATATTGTATTTGTGGAAGAAATTAAAGGAAACGAACCTGCAAATATAAGAGCAAAGCAGATGATACGGGAAGAAGCCATATTCTTAAGATATGCAAATTTTGAAACTATTGTTTTGTTAAGTTTGGGTTGTAGAAATTCTACAATTTTCGATCGTTTAAATACTAAAAATTAAATTAATCCCATCCATGCATTAATATATTTCATTTATTTAAAAATAGTAAAGATTTCCGTAAACTAAACTAAACACCATGCATGAATTTGTTTTCATTTAGCAAAAATAGAAATAATTTTAACAACTTTCATACGTAATGTGAATTAAATGTCAACAATTTCCTTTGAAATTTTTTTCTATTTTAAAATATTGGTTGAATTTGTTTTACATATCCATTTGTATTTTGGCTGAAATAATATGGAACTTCTAATTTTATGATGTTCCGTTTGAAATTTTCCGAGTACAAAACTATATTTACCCACATTTTAAAGAAAAAATGTCTAGTTAAAAAAGTTGAGATTTCATGGACATGTCTTAAACTTCTTTATGTAAGTTATTACATGACATTCCATAAATATCAAGTGTAGTTAATATCGCTGGGTGTAACTTGTAAGGAAATTTTGACCTCAAGGTTTGAAGCTCTTAAGATGCCAGAAGAAGAAACTGTTGCAAATTTCAATATTTGTATACTAGATTTGGAAAATGAGTCTTTCGCTGTTGGAACAAAAAATTCTAACTCAAAGTTGGTTCAAAAAGTTTTGAGATCTCTTCTAGCCAAATTTAATATGAAATAGGCTGCCATCGAAGAAGCCAATGACATTACCACTATGAAACTAGATGAGTTGTTTGGTTCTCTACGAACCTTTGAGTTATCATTCGATGACCATGGCCTGAAGAAGAAAGAGAGTATTGCTTTTCAAGGATAAGTGAGGAGTCTGCAAAACTTAGTCAAAAAATCTCTTTCATATGAAAATCTTGTAGAAGTTGTTGCATTAGAGTCTGCAAAACTTAGTAAAAAATCTCTTCCATATGAAAATCTTGTAGAAGTTATTGCATTACTGTCTTGGCACTTTACCAAATTCAAGAACAAGTTTAATAAGAAATCTGGATTAAGGGGAAATTAGATTAACAGATATCCCAACAATTCTAATTTCTCCAACTTAGGATCATCTAATGCATTTTCTACGTCACGATGAAGAGAAAATGATCGCAACGGCGCTTCACAAGTTGGTAAAGTTAACAAAAGCATCAAATGTTACGAATGTGAAGGCTTCAAGCACTTTCAAGTAGAGTGTGCTAGGTTCTTTAAAAGAAAGAAGAAGAGTCCTACTATTACTTTATCAGACGAAGAAACAACCTCAAACAGTGATAGTGAGAGCTGTGGAAGAGCATTAATCAATTGTGAAATAGAACAAAAACAATAAGACTGTGATAACGTTGTGTGTGCTACTCAAGATGATTTAAACATAGACTCAAATAATGAATTAACTCAAAATCCTATGGATAAAGAGCCAAGATTTTCTCCTTCCGACTTTTGAGAACTATTATATCTATGGAAAGAAGACCAAGAACTCCTAAAACAACATTAAGAACATTTTTTTTAACTCTATTCGAAGATAATCATCGCCTGATGACATCAATTTACACTCTAAAAACTGAGTTATAAAATGTTTGAAGTGAGTATAAGAAAATGTAAAATTCGATCAGAATGCTATCTCTCGAAACTCTTAGTCTTGATAATATCCTAAGTAAAGGAAAAATAAACAATGATCGAGAAGGCCTTGGTTATTCAAGAGCTAATTTTTCATCTAAAGGAAAATCAACTGTATTTATTCGAGCTACTAACCAACAGACTGAAGATGATATTCCTGAATCTTCGAACACTCGATATGAAGAAAGTAACAAATATGTCTTAGAAGTGGGTTTGCCACTTCTGTGGAAAGCCTGGCCATATCAGACCATATTGCCATGAACTATTTGGTTTCTGTAGTACAGATTAGCATAGGATGAGGGGTATATCTCGCAGACCTGGTTCCAAAAAAATGGAATAGAGAGAGAAAGAAATTCTCAAATGCAGTGTAGCATTCACATCTATTCATATGCCGAGTTCAAAAGACTAGTAATTTGACAGTGGATGCTTGAGACATATGATAGGTAACTCTCTTCCTTTTGCTGAACTAAAAGAATGCAGGACTGGTCAAGTAACTTTTGAAGATGGTGTGGAAGGTAATGTAGTTGGTAAACGAAATATTAGCAGAACTGGTGCTCCAAATCTCAACAATGTTCATCTAGTACAAGGATTGTCAGCTAACTTGATCAATATTAGTCAGTTGTGTAATCAAGGATTTATGGTAAACTTCTCTAAAGATGGATGCGAAGTGTCGAATGCAAAGAGGAGAATTGTAATGACAGGCTCTCAACTTTCTGATAACTTCTACCATTGGGATAAAAATAGTAAGGATCTAAAATGTAATCTATTAGGTCGGATGAAAGAATGTTATGGCACAAATGTCTTGGGCACATGAGTATGTCCAAGCTCTGTAAGACTCAGAAAGTTGTTGCTATTCATGGCTTGCCAGTCTTAAAATAGGCAGTTAATATTGTTTGTTCAAGTCAAATGATCATGGAGGTGGATGAAGGCTTGTACGGAAGTATTATAGGTAGTCAATTAAGATGACTATGTTGCTTTAGCTAATGTATTACAACGAATATGTATTCATATTTTTAATATTTAAATCACATTTAAACATAAAGCTCTACAACCGATGACTATAGAGTTTGAAATGAGTATGGTGGAAAAGTTAATCTTATTTCTTGGGTGTCAAATTCATTTATGTGATTCCGAAAATTTTCTTTCTAAAAAAAAATATGCTTAAAATTTTAATAAAGAAACTTGCTCTTATAACGACCCAACTCTTTATAATAAGCTGAGGTCATTACTAAAAGGAAACAATAATAAGAGACACTTTCTTTTAAAGGAGGGAAACTAAAATTTTCATTAAAAATGGAATACTGAAACACTGATACAAAAACGCGGAAGCAAAACTGAGTCCAAATATGGCATGTCACGGATCCTTCTCTGTCGCTCGCCAGCTTTCCTCTACCTTTACCTTCGCCTGAAATATTAAACATAGAAATAATGAGTATAAACAAGTACTCAGTAAGGGACCTACTACTAATCCTGTTAGGTGTTTGTTAACTTCCCATTAGAATCCTGAAAAGTGGTACCCAAGAATTGGCACGTTCCCGAACGCGTGCAACATGTGATCCCGGAGGAACATAACTAGTCTTTGGTGATCCCAAAGGAATACCTAGGACAAACTGGTCTGTAGTGTATCCGGAGGAAACACTAAGACAATTGGGTTGCGAGTGATCCCGTCGCATCACTCGAAATCATATCTATGTCAATGCCAGACAGGCGGTCCCGTCGGACTACGCAGTTCTAAAAAGGTGGTGATCCCGAAGGACACCATGCAGGTACGACTCTAATAGACAAAGTTAACAGAACACCCTAATAAACATATATATTTATTTAAACCATTATTCTCTCTTGCTAAATATTCTTTCTCCAAAATACAATTATCTTTTCCTTAAATAATTATATTTCAACAAATATAATTATCTTTTCCTTTAACATAATAATTATATATATTTTTTCACATATACATATAATTATCAAATCTCCAACAAACTTTCTATTCTACAACTTAATGAAATAACATCCATAATTATTTAATTAAATTAAACTTCAAGAGCACTAAAAATCCACAACTTTACTTAATTCTCTTAACTTACCATTTAATCAAAAACTCAACAAACACCACATGCCAAAACCTCTAATTAAAATATTTAATTAATTTCAATTCCCACATAAATCAAATAATTCTCATTAAATGAATTCAAAATAATGCCCAATAAATTAAATCTAATTAAACGAAATTAAGATAATTAACTCCAAAATTATCTTAATTTTTGGGGCATTACAACTCTTGATCGAGTGAAGGCCAAGAGAACTTCTATTGCACTCATCTCAAGGTTTTGAAGGATGATTTGGGTAAAAAGGTGGATGAAAACTTGTATGGAAGTATTATAGGTAGTCTATTAAAATGACAATGTTGCTTTAGCTAATGTATTACAACGAAAATTTGGTGCTTCATCTACTACTGCTGCTCAACCAAGTGTGGGTGAATCTTTTAAGAGACTTATAATTGCTAAGATGACTTCTGCAGAAGAATTCTATGAAAAACTATTTGATTCTGATCATGGTGTGCACGTTTCTAATAGTTCGTCTGGTGGAAGTTTATCTTCCTCTAATTGCAACAAACTTGTGACAACTGTGAACATGGTTATAGATGATCTACTTAAAGATTTTGGTAGAATTTAGAAGCTGCTTTTCGTACTGCTCAAAATGTACCTATCTTTGACTCTATTTTGGGTATTGCTAAGATGACTACTGCAGAATAACTCTTGTTTCATCTCATTATGTAGGAGTTGGCATGACGTTATCTAGCATACCTCCCTCTACTCATCCCTTTTCATAAGAAAAATTGAATGATGACACCTCTGTTCCTACTAAAAAGCTTGCTAAGGCTAATTATCATCCTTCGTCTAAAGGGTAAAAAGTAACTACTATAAAAGCTGGACGTCGCAAACTGCCTCCCAACGTGCCCTCGCTTCCAACAAATGGAATATCATTTCATTATGAAGATTGTGTCTTTAAATGGAAGTACGTTGCTGATAAATCTGTGATTTCTAGTCAACATCAATCTTACTCTACTGTCATTGATTTGATTACCAAGGTTGAACTATTACCTACTATGACGAATCTTGGAGCTTTCTATCCGAAGCTAATAAAGGAATTCATAGTTAATCTGACAACGGACTTGAGTGAGCCTAACACTCCTAATTTTAAAAAGGTACATGTTCGTGGTAAATGTTTTGATATCTCTCATACTCTTCTAAATTCATTTATGAAGCTATCATTTCCTGCTGAATTTGTGGCCACTCTAGCTTCCCCCGAACAGCTAGCCTTAGAGCTTTTTGGTGGAACTATTAGAGTATGGCGTACTCACGATCAATTTCCTACTATAAAATTAAGTGTGAAGTATGCTATTCTTCACAAATTGGCATTGCTAACCGGTATTCATCCATACATTTGGCCACCATCTCTACCTTTCTGGCACAGTTGATCTATCTTATTGGCACAAGAACTCCAGTTGATGTTGGAGATTTGATTTTTTAACACGTTCTGTGACATGTTGACACTTACGGCATAAACATTCCAATATGTTTTGCTTAGATGTTGACAACATTTCTTCTAGTTCAGCACTCAAATATTCTCACGGAGGGTAAGGTTGTCGGACCTGCTCCAAAGGTAATTTCTCTAAGCTACAAACTGTTTCAAGGTTTTTATGTCTCCTATTTGTCTGCCACTTTTCATCCTTAAAGTTTGGGATCGCAGTCTCTTGGATTTGACCTGTTTGTTCCTCCTGCTGGTCTTTATCTCTCGCACGAGTTAGCTACAAGTGTGGTATAGCTTCTATCAAAAAAGTCCAGAGCACTTAGTATCTCAACCCAAGACCTTCAAGGTGTTGAATATACCTTCACAAGCAGACGAGTTGCTGTTGATTCTCTTCTCAATGCTCTACAGTCAAGAATTGCAACTTTTCAGGAACCCTTGGGTCCTTGATTGTTATTTGTATGCATGCAAGGTGGAGTCGTAGTTGGTGGCGTTTTTAGTTTAAGAGTTTTGGCTGAATTTTTTCTTTTGATGTTACTTATATGCATCATTTGTTTTTTTTTCTATATGAATTTTCTTCTTTTGGAATCCTGCCTTGAATCTTGTTGGTGATGAAGGTGATTGTTGAATATATGCTTGTGAAGTTAGAACTTCGGTTTGAGATGATAAAATGATTGTTGTTGACATTTGCCTTCTTGGTGTGCATGTTTAAACAAATAAAAGTCGATTCCAATGTGCAAGTCATTATTTAATTTATAAGGCATTCTTGTTAAGTGAATAATCTTATTATTGTTATTTAAGAACTATATTCATGGAAGATATGATTTTTAGTATCAAAGACTTGCAGCGAGTTAAATTCAATTATCATTGAATTCTGCAGAATATATATATGTGTGTGTGTGTGTGTGTGGTTGGTGAGTTCTTTGCAGTGGGTGTGCGAAGCATTGAAAAAACGTCAAAAACAAAAGCCACTGCACAGGATATCTAAGCTGAATAAGTAATTTGGACGTGTGCTACCTCTATTAATGTTACTGTGATTTACAAATAAGTGTTACATAACATCCTTGTGAAGATCAAGTCTTATATGAGCACTAAGTACTGGATCTTGAACATATGATTGATGTGAAACGTGATCAAGGGGGAGATCTTTATCATGAAAACCTTAATCAAATGACAGAGGAGAACACAGATTAAGGGGGAGATTTTATTTATCTAAATCAATTCTAGATTTAGCAATGATATGTCTTTACTTTCAATAGTATTATCATTACAAGTATAGATTTTTTTTTTTTTTTTTTGTGTCCTCCTCTCTTGTTGGAACTTTTAAATCTTAAATGTATAAAGCTAATTTAAATTTTAATTATTCCAAGTTTATTTAGAGTTGTTTCAAAATTTATTTAGTAAGTTTTTTGTTATTTTTTTCATCTCTTGCAAACATCTGATAGCCATCTTGCAGCTTCTTAAGTTCGAATGCTTAATGTCAAATGAATTATATGCTTAAGCTTATGTGATTTAGGGTGTTTTTATACATGTTTAGGGAGTTTTGATCTACTGTTTTTTGCATCTTTCAAACATTTCGCAAACACCTCGCAACCTCCAAACATTAAGTATTTGTTTTCTACTAGAAAATTAGCCTTACTTGATGCTTTTTACTTGTCATGTATTTGTTTATTTGACACTTTTAAATGTGTCAAGTAATCCAGTGTTAAGATAAGAATTTTTTCTTGACATTTTTTAATGGTCAAGATAAAATGTCCTTGATACTTTATAAACGTCAAGTATATAAGATCAATTGACACTGTTTACGTGTCAAGAATTTGTTTATTCTTGACATGTATTGTTCATCAAAAAATATTTAATCTTGACACTTATTACCTATTAAGTAATCAAGTGTAAAGAATTAAGTCAAGAATAAGAATATTTAATTCTTGACATGTTTTGCATGGGAAGGATTTATTTTTTTTCGAATGAAAAATTGTACAATTTGAAATAGCCATATAATTATTGCACTTGTTTTGAAATCCATATTAATGGAAGAATTGAATCAACCCAATCATTCCATCAAAGGATTAACTTGTTTTTGAAGTCCACGTGATTATATATTGCACATGTTTTGAAGCCATACATGTAACACCCCATAAATTTACGGAACTTATTATGGGTACTACATTAAGTGGACTTCGAAATTAAGAAATGTATTTGGTGTTTTGTGTTGGATTAATTAAATATATATATGGGTGTGTATATTTAATTAAAGATTATGGAGTTTGGTATAAATTGTTATTAATTAAGACTTGAGAACCCAGTATCCCAAGTTGTTCAAAGATTAGAACTTTCGAGGACGAAAGTTGTTAAAGGAGGGAAGATTGTAACGCCCCAAAAATTAAGATAATTTTGGAGTTAATTATCTTAATTTTATTTAATTACTTTTAATTTATTGGGCGTTATTTTGAATTCATTTAATAAGAATTATTTGATTTATGTGGGAATTGAAATTAATTAAATATTTGTTGGATGAATATTTAATTAATTAGAGGTTTTGGCATGTGGTATTTGTTGATTTTTGATTAAATGGTAGGTTAAGAGAATTAAGTAAAGTTGTGGATTTTTAGTGTTGTTGAAGTTGAATTTAATTAAATAATTTGTTGGAGATTTAATAATTATATGTATATGTAAAAAAAAATATATAATTATTATGTCGAAGGAAAAGAGAATTATATTTGTTGAAATATAATTATTTAAGGAAAGGATAATTATTTTGGAGAAAAGGTAAAATAATTATATTTTGGGAAAACATAATTATTTGTAAAAGGATAATTATTTTAGATAAAGATAAATAATAATTAATTATTGTGGAAGATAATTAATTATTTTAGAGAAAGATAAATAATAATTAATTATTGTGGAAGATAATTAATTATTTTGAAGAAAGATAAACAATAATTAATTATTGTGGAAGATAATTAATTATTTTGGAGAAAGATAAATAATAATTAAATATTGTGAAAGATAATTAATTATTTTGGAGAAAGATAAATAATAATTAATTATTGTAGAAGATAATTAATTATTTTAGAGAAAGATAAATAATAATTAATTATTGTGGAAGATAATTAATTATTCTGCAAAAGATAAATATTGATTCTCGAGTGAAGTTGTTATGGTTGGGATAAGATAATTCATGTTTAAAGTTATAAGTGATTTATTGGAAAAGATTTGATTGATTAAAATAATTGAGGATTTAAGTTAATTTCGGATTTTGGAAGAAAAAGTTAGTTTTGGTGGAATTGGATTTAATTGAGTATATATATATATGGATATATATATATATATATATATATATATATATATATATATATATATATATATATTTAATTAATAATTGGAAAAATTGATGTTAATTATATTATGGAATATAATTATTTGTTTGTAAAAGAAGATAATCCATGAGGAGAAAGATGGTTGATTTGATTGGACAAGAAAAGATATATATTTATGATGGTTTAAATAAATATATATGTTTATTGTAGATTTTGGTGAGAGAAAATAATAACAATAAAGAATTATTATTATTATTATTAACGGTTATAAATGCCTAAGATTTTGTGCATTTAAGGCATTTATTTAGGAAAGATAATGAGAATAAAGATATATGTATATTTTTTGGATTATATATATATATATATATATCCTAAAAGGAAAAGGAAATAGTAATAATAAATATTATTGTTATTATTTGAGTCTATAAATAGCATTAGAATGCTTAAGTTAGAAAATAAAGGAAAGCGAAAAATGTTCTTCATCTTCTTCTCTAAGATAACCCTCTGTTGTTGCCGCCTCATCAGTTGAATTTAAGATTGGTCTCTTTGGAAGCTTGAGGATTTAAAGTGATGAATTTCCTATTAAGGATAAGAGAATTTTTTGAACCTCCATTTAAGCTAATGAAATTAAATTAATCTTTTGTTAATTTAATTTTGGATCTATTTTGGGTTTCTTTAAAGGTTCGATTGACTAATTTTTTTAAGATCTAAATCTTGAATTTTTCTCAATCAAGGTTGAATTGGTTTCAACCCCTTTTGTTTGAGAAGTTAATTAGTTTGGAAGAATTTTAGGATGTTAGCCAATTGCTAATTTTATTAACTAAGATATTGAGTTTTCCTTTTATGATTAGGATCAATCTAATTAGAGATTTTTTTTTTACTTTCAACTAAGGAGTACTTTGTTTGGCTAAAATCTCAAGGTAAGAGATTCTCCTACTAGACCTTCGAACTGAATTTAAGAGATCACATGTAATTATGATTATGCATTGATGGTAGCTAAAATGCATAATTCATTATATTGATTGATGTTGATGACTGATGTTATGTTAATGACCGGTAGTATGTTGATGATGACAACTGTTGATGTTTATGTTGATGCATGATATATTAATCACATGATTAAGGACGTTAAGATTAATATTCATGTCATGTTATGATATTATGTTGTGCTACATGCTATGAATAGGGTGTTCTATTAACTTTGTCTATTAGAGTCGTACCTGCATGGGTGTCCTTCGGGATCACCACGTTTTTAGGACTGCCTAGTCCAATGGGACCGCCGGTCTGGCATTGACATAGACATGATTCAAGTGATTCGACGGGATCACTCGCAGCCCGATTGTCTTAGTGTTTCCTTCGGGTACACTAAAGACCAGATTGTCCTAGGTGTTCCTTTGGGTTCACCGAAGACCAGATATGTTCCTATAGGATCATAGATTGCACATGTTCGGGAATGTGCCAATTCTTGGGTACCACTTTTCAGGACTCTAATGGGAAATTGACAGACACCTAGTGGGACTAGTAATAGGTCCCTTACTGAGTATTTGTTTATACTCACTCTTTCTATGTTTAATATTTCAGGCGAAGGTAAATGTAGAGAAAAGTTGGCGAGCGACAGAAAAGGATCCGTGACATACCATATGGGGACTCAGTTTTGCTTCCGCGTTTATGAATCAGTGTTTCAGCATTATGTTTTTAATGAAAATTTAGTCTTCCCTCGTTTCAAAAAGTGTCTCTTGTCATTGTTTCTTTTTAGTAATGACCTCAGCTTAACGACCCAACTCTTTATACTAAGCTGAGGTCATTACTAAAAAGAAATAGCAAGAGACACTATTTTTTTTTTAAAGGAGGGAATCTACATTTTCATTAAAAATGGAAAACATATATATTTATTTAGACCATCATAAATATATATCTTATTATTTATCTTTCTCCAAAATAATTAATTATCTTCCACAATAATTAATTATTATTTATCTTTATTTAAAATAATTATCCTTTTACAAATAATTATATTTTCCCAAAATATAATTATTTTACCTTTTCTCCAAAATAATTATCCTTTCCTTAAATAATTATATTTCAACAAATATAAATATCTTTTCCTTTAACATAATAATTATATATTTTTTTTACATATACATATAATTAATAAATCTTCAACAAATTATTTAATTAAATTCAACTTCAACAACACTAAAAATCCACAACTTTACTTAATCCTCTCAACCTACCATTTAATTAAAAATTCAACAAACACCACATGCCAAAACCTCTAATTAATTAAATATTCATCCAACAAATATTTAATTAATTTCAATTCCCACATAAATCAAATAATTCTCGTTAAATGAATTCAAAATAACGCCCAATAGATTAAAAATAATTAAATAAAATTAAGATAATTAACTCCAAAATTATCTTAATTTTTGGGGCGTTACAATTCAATTATTACACCTATTTTAAAGTCCATATTATTTGGTCAGTACATATTGTTCATACATATATATATATATATATATATATATATATATATATATATATATATATATATATATAGTTGGTCATTACATACTTACAACATCTCAAATTTCTACTATATGAATAAATTGTTTGTAACGCCCCGAATTTTCGAGGTAAACTTTTATCGTTTTGCGTAAATTTTTTTCGGAAATTTTAAATTTTTGAGTAATTTCTGAAATTCCTAAATTAATATTTGTAAATTTATATAATAATAATATAATATTAATTATATTAATATTATTATTATTATTATTTATTTTAATCTTTATATATAATTTAATATTAATATTAGTTTTTATTATTATTATTATTATTAGTTTTATTATTATTATTATTATTTATAAAAAAAAAATTAATTATAAGTTAATATATATATATATGTATATATATATATAAAAATAATTTTTTTTTAAAAACCCTAAGCGCGCGCGGCACACCCCCACTCGTCCGTTTTCGTTTTCTCTCCCTTGCGCCGCCGCCCCTCCATTCTCTTTCGGTTTCTCCTTCTTCTTTTTCTTCCTTCATCGTCTGCCGCCGCTGTTTTCTTTTCTTTTTCCTTCCGTTCGCGCGCGTCCCCATCCTCTCCGTCTCCGTCCTCTTTCCCCGTCTCCATCTCCGTCGACGTTCTTAGCTTCACCGGTCGTTCGCCGCAGCCACCATCCGCGCGTTGCGCCGTCTGCCGTCCATCTACAGCCGACGTCTCCCTCTCTCTTCGTTTCTACCACCGCCGGCAGCCTCTCCCTTCTCATCTCGTGTTCCCGACGCAGACAGAACACCGAGGGGAGTGCCGTCGTTGCCGGAAGGAGGAAGGGATACACCGAGCCCCGAAGTGAAGCCGACCCGAGCCACGAATCCGAGTTGAGCCGAGCCGCGAGCCGAGCCGCGAGCCGAATTGAGCCGAGCCGCGAGCCGAGCCGAGGACCGAGTCGAGCCGAAAACCGAGCCGATGACCGAGCCGAGCCGAGGACCGAGCCGAGCCGAGCCGTAAACTGATCCAAGCCGAGCCAAGCCGCGAGCTGGCCAACCCAAGCCACGAGCCAAGCCGAGCCGAGCCGAACACCTCCAAGCCAAGCCGAGCTCCCTGTTCACCGAGCCACCTAAGCCTTCCTCCCTCCACTTCGGGTCACGGTGAATCTTCGATAAGGATTATTTTGATGAACTTCCTAATGTTGCTACGTCCGATTCGAATTTGAATATTGGAATAAGATCTGGTCCCACCTTTTCTCCCTTGAAGGTATTAAGGAGTTGACGTTTAAGTTCTCGGGTTCCGCGGTAGGCTTGTTTGGAGATAGCTTTCCTTTCCTTGGGTAAGTCAACGGATGTTGCTTAGGACCATTTAAAATGATTTCTACTAGTATCATCGATTAAAACCTTCGTGTTTTCGTTTAGGTGGATCCGTTGAGCGTGGGCTCGATCGAGGGGCATAACCAAGTTTCAGGTAAGGGTTTTCCTACTACTGGACCTCGGAGCGAGGCTGGAAACGTAGTAGTCCACAGAGGATTACACGTTAGTAACTGTACCGAATAAATATATGTGTGTTTGACTTTTAAGCATTGTTATTATACTCGTGTCTGATGTAAAGGTAACGCGACCGCTAGTTGTAGCTTGTGTGCTATCGGGTATAAGGAGTTCCTTGCTAGTAGACCCCGATGCTGGATGTTCGGTATAGTGTGGTTATGTTATTGGGCTACGTTGTAGATTGGAATTGTATGTCGATGGACCTTGAAGTTTCGGTTAGGTACGCGGTAGTCATTGGTCTGGACATTGATCATGGAGTTTGGACGGGGAAGGACAGTGAGTCTGATTTTTGATTGATTAGTTGATTGGGTCTAGGGGTTACCATAATGGTGTGCGAGTTGGAAACGCGTATAGCAACTGAGGGTGTAGTTGTTTAAACCGATACTATCTGACTGGCGAAGCCTATGGCGAAATTGTAATATGAGTGTTGATGGGGTATGACTGTGGTAGACGATTTAGTATGGACTGAGGGGTAACGGTTAGCTTCATCTATGGGGTAGTGTACCTTACGGATATGTGCATCCTGCGGGAGCACTAGACTGATATGTGCATCCTTCGGGAGCACTAGACTGATATGTGCATCCTTCGGAAGCACTAGACTGATAAGTGCATCCTTCGGGAGCACTAGACTGATAGGTGCATCCTTCGGTAGCACTAGACTGATACGTGCATCCTTCGGGATCACTAGACTGATAGGTGTATCCTTCGGGATCACGAGACTGATATGTGCGTTCTACGGAACCACTAGACTGTTATGTAGGGTACCCCTGAATAGGAAGTTAACTGTTGCTCCCTAACGGGCCTAGTAGTGGGTCCCTTACTGGGTATGTTTATACTCACCCTTTTCTCTTCTTAAACTTTTCAGGTAAGGGCACAGCTAGGGGCAGACCGACGAGAGGCAGGAAGGATGCGTGAAGGCCATATGGACGCGTCTGATTTTCTTATTGCTTCCGCCGATGTATTTTGTTAGAATATTTGGTTTTGTGATTTTGAGTTGATGACCTGAGTTTTTATTTGAAACTTTTGTGACTGTGATTTAAAATAGGGCCCGATACTGTTTTTATTTGTAATATTTCTAACGTTTTAAGAAATCGTAACCGGTCCGTTATGAATTTTGTGTTGTGTGGTCGAGTCTTAGTACTGAGTAGTGACCTCAGCTTAGTCCGGAAAGTTGGGTCGTTACAGTTGGTATCAGAGCCTAAGTTTTAGGTTCTGTAGACTGACTTATAATGTGAGTCTGTGTTTTGTGTCCTTATGGCTAAAACGATCCTTGCCACTCGTCAGGTACGCTCTCATGAAATTATATGTATAACTCTATATGCATTACCTTACCTAAGTTAAACTGCGAAGTTAATTACCATTTATGACTAAAGGGATTATTGGTGGTTGTTAGGGAAATGCCGCCAAGGAGAGGTGCATGTAGGGGTGGCCGAGGAGGCCGAGGAAGGGGAGCAGGACGTGTTCAACCTGAGGTGCAGCCTGTAGCCCAAGCCACTGGTGCTGAGAGGGCAGGTGCTCCACATCAGGGTAGAGTCTTTGCTACCAACAAGACTGAGGCTGAGAGGGCAGGCACGGTGGTGACAGGTACGCTTCCAGTATTGGGGCATTACGCCTTAGTTTTGTTTGATTCGGGATCGTCACATTCTTTTATCTCTTCCGCATTTGTGTTGCATGCCCGCTTAGAGGTAGAGTCCTTACACCATGTTCTATCAGTATCTACTCCTTCCGGGGAGTGTATGTTATCAAAGGAAAAGGAGAAAACATGCCAGATTGAGATAGCAGGCCATGTGATTGAAGTAACGCTGTTAGTCCTGAATATGCTCGACTTTGATGTAATCCTAGGTATGGATTGGTTGGCCGCTAACCACGCCAGCATAGATTGTTTCCGTAAGGAGGTAACGTTTAACCCTCCCTCGATGACCAGTTTTAAATTTAAGGGAGAAGAGTCAAGGTCGTTGCCTCAGGTAATCTCAGCCATCAGGGCCAGTAAACTGCTCAGTCAGGGTACTTGGGGTATCTTAGCGAGCGTGGTGGATACTAGAGAGGACGATGTATCTCTGTCATCAGAACCGGTGGTGAGGGACTATCCGGATGTCTTTCCTGAAGAACTTCCAGGGTTACCTCCTCACAGAGAGGTTGAGTTTGCCATAGAGTTGGAGCCGGGCACGGTTCCTATATCCAGAGCCCCTTACAGGATGGCCCCCGCAGAGCTGAAAGAATTGAAGGTGCAGTTACAAGAATTGCTTGATAAGGGATTCATTCGACCGAGCGTGTCACCTTGGGGTGCGCCAATTTTATTTCTTAAGAAGAAGGATGGATCGATGCGTCTATGCATTGACTATAGGGAGTTGAACAAGGTAACCGTTAAGAACAGATATCCCTTGCCCAGAATCGACGATCTATTTGACCAGTTACAAGGAGCCACAGTGTTCTCTAAGATTGATCTTCGGTCGGGATACCATCAGCTGAGGATTAAGGATGGTGATGTACCGAAGACAGCATTTCGTTCCAGGTATGGACACTACGAGTTTATTGTGATGTCTTTTGGTTTGACGAATGCTCCGGCAGTGTTTATGGACTTGATGAACAGAGTGTTTAGGGAGTTCCTAGATACTTTTGTGATCGTGTTTATCGACGATATCTTGATATACTCCAAGACGGAGGCCGAACATGAGGAGCATTTACGTATAGTTTTGTAAACACTTCGGGATAATAAGTTGTATGCAAAGTTCTCGAAATGCGAGTTTTGGCTGAAGCAGGTGTCCTTTCTGGGCCACGTGGTTTCTAAGGCTGGAGTCTCTGTGGATCCAGCTAAGATAGAGGCAGTCACCGGTTGGACCCGACCTTCCACAGTCAGTGAGGTTCGTAGCTTTCTGGGTTTAGCAGGTTATTATCGACGGTTTGTGGAGAACTTTTCTCGTATAGCTACTCCTCTTACTCAGTTGACCAGGAAGGGAGCTCCTTTTGTTTGGAGCAAGGCATGTGAGGACAGTTTCCAGAACCTTAAACAGAAGCTAGTTACCGCACCGGTTCTTACTGTACCTGATGGTTCTGGCAGTTTTGTGATTTATAGTGATGCTTCCAAGAAGGGTTTGGGTTGTGTTTTGATGCAACAAGGTAAGGTGGTCGCTTATGCTTCTCGTCAGTTGAAGAGTCATGAGCAGAACTACCCTACACATAATTTAGAGTTGGCAACAGTGGTTTTTGCTTTGAAAATATGGAGGCATTACTTATATGGTGAAAAGATACAGATCTTCACGGATCATAAGAGCTTGAAATACTTCTTTACTCAGAAAGAATTGAATATGAGACAACGAAGATGGCTCGAGTTAGTGAAGGATTACGATTGTGAGATACTGTATCATCCAGGAAAGGCAAATAGTGTAGTCGATGCTCTTAGTAGAAAGGTATCACATTCGGCAGCACTTATTACCCGACAGGCCCCATTGCATCGGGATCTCGAGCGGGCTGAGATTGCAGTGTCAGTGGGGGCAGTCACTATGCAGTTAGCCCAGTTGACGGTACAGCCGACTTTGAGGCAAAGGATCATTGATGCTCAGGGTAACGATCCTTATTTGGTTGAGAAACGTGGCCTAGCAGAGGCAGGGCAAGCGGTTGAATTCTCATTATCCTCTGATGGTGGACTTTTTTTTGAGAGACGCCTCTGTGTTCCGTCAGATAGTGCGGTTAAGACAGAATTATTATCTGAGGCTCACAGTTCCCCCATTTTCCATGCACCCGGGTAGTACGAAGATGTATCAGGACCTGAAGCGGGTTTATTGATGGCGTAACATGAAGAGGGAGGTAGCAGAATTTGTTAGTAGATGCTTGGTCTGTCAGCAGGTTAAGGCACCAAGGTAGAAACCAGCGGGTTTGTTACAACCCTTGAGCATATCGGAATGGAAGTGGGAAAACGTGTCCATGGATTTCATTACAGGACTGCCGAGAACTCTGAGGGGTTTTACAGTGATTTGGGTTGTGGTGGACAGACTTACCAAATTAGCGCACTTCGTTCCGGGTAAATCCACCTATACTGCTAGTAAGTGGGCACAACTGTACATGTCTGAGATAGAGAGATTACACGGAGTGCCAGTGTCGATTGTTTCTGATAGAGATACCCGTTTCACTTCCAAATTCTGGAAGGGTTTGCAGACGGCTATGGGCACGAGGTTAGACTTTAGTACAGCTTTCCATCCACAGACTGACGGTCAGACTGAGCGTCTGAACCAAGTTTTAGAGGATATGTTGCGAGCGTGTGCATTGGAATTTCCAGGTAGCTGGGACTCCCACTTACATTTGATGGAATTTGCTTCTAATAACAGTTATCAGGCTACTATTGGCATGGCACCATTTGAGGCCTTTTACGGCAAATGTTGTAGATCCCCGGTTTGCTGGGGTGAGGTAGGTGAGCAGAGATTGATGGGTCCTGAGTTAGTTCAGTCTACTAACGAAGCGATACAGAAGATTAGATCACGCATGCATACTGCTCAGAGTAGGCAGAAGAGTTATGCAGATGTGAGGCGGAAGGATCTCGAATTTGAGGTAGGGGACAAGGTGTTTTTAAAGGTAGCACCTATGAGAGGTGTCTTACGATTTGAAAGGAGGGGAAAGCTGAGTCCCCGTTTTGTTGGGCCGTTGGAGATTCTGGAGCGGATTGGCCCTGTAGCTTATCGCTTGGCGTTGCCACCATCACTCTCGACAGTTCATGATGTGTTTTATGTTTCTATGTTGAGGAAGTACGTGCCAGATCCATCCCATGTAGTGGATTACGAGCCACTGGAGATTGATGAAAACTTGAGCTATACTGAACAACCCGTTGATGTGCTGGCTAGAGAGGTGAAAACGTTGAGGAATAAAGAAATTCCTTTAGTTAAAGTCTTATGGCGGAATCACCGGGTGGAAGAGGCTACATGGGAGCGAGAAGATGACATGAGGTCCCGTTATCCTGAACTGTTCAAGGAATAAAACTTTCGAGGACGAAAGTTCCCTAAGGAGGGAAGAATGTAACGCCCCGAATTTTCGAGGTAAACTTTTATCGTTTTGCGTAAATTTTTCGGAAATTTTAAATTTTTGAGTAATTTCTGAAATTCCTAAATTAACATTTGTAAATTTATATAATAATAATATAATATTAATTATATTATTATTATTATTATTATTATTTATTTTAATCTTTATATATAATTTAATATTAATATTAGTTTTTATTATTATTATTATTAGTATTATTATTATTATTATTATTTATAATTATTATAAGTTAATATATATATATATATATATATATATAATATTTAAAAAAAAAAAAACCTAAGGCGCGCTCGGCACCCCCCCCCTTTCATCCATTTTCGTTTTCTCTTCCTTGCCCCGCCGCCCCCCCCCAGTTCTTCTTCTTCCTTTCCCCGACGGTCTTCTCATTCTTCTTCATTCTCTTCTCCGTCTGACGCCACCACCATTCTCTTCAATCTTCTCCTTCTTTTCCGACACCCCTAGCACCGCCTCCTTCGTCTTCGTCGTCGTTGCCTCGCAATGTTGTCCGCGCACGGCTAGCTGTCGACGGGTCCTCCCAGATCGGTCCGACGCTCTCTCTCCCTTCATCTCCGTCATCTCCGATGCTCTCTCTCTCTCTCTCTCTTCATCTTGTGCACTTGAACAAGCTGTCCTTCCATTTTCGTCGTGCTTCCCCCTTTCGGCCGTCGTCGAGTGAAACAGAGGGAAAACAGCTATCGCGTGTGCGCGTAGCAAGAGCCTTTATCTAATCGACTATTGAACCATCTCATCTGAAAGTCACTCGCTACCTACCTTAAGGCATGCCTTTACTCCACAAGAGCTAACTCGATGGGACTTGCTTTCTTTCTTGACTTCACTTTCAAATTGAGAAGAAGGATCACAAAATCTAACTGGGGGCTAATATTTGAACTCAGTCGAATGAGGAACTACTACAGACCAGAATCAGGTCCTCTTTGCTAGGGATAGATATGGCTTTCTAGCCTCTCTAGTGGTCAAATAGTGACTCGCACTCTTTCCTATTTCCAGCAAGGAGCATCGAAGGAAAGTTTCAGACCAACTGAAAAAAGAAAAAAAGAGGTTGCAAAGAGCTTTTTCATTTTGCAGTAAGTTGCTCACCATCTTCAGTAAGTCAGTTAACAGGCAAACGATCGAGTCGAGCCGAATCAAGCAAGCCGAGCCGATCGAGCCGATGCGTGCAATAGCTGAACCGAACCGAGCCGAGAGCCACAAGCCGTGAGCCGAGCTGCGAGCCACAAGCCGAGCCACAAGCCGAGTCGTAAGCCGAGTTGAGCCGAGCCGCGAGCCACAAGTCGCGAGCCGAGCCGCGAGCCACAAGCCGCGAGCCGAGCCGTGAGCCGAGCCGCGAGCCACAAGCCGAGCCACAAGCCGAGCCGTAAGCCGAGTTGAGCCGAGCCGCGAGTCACAAGCCGAGCCGAGCCGAGCCGAGCCGAGCCGTAAGCTGAGTTGAGCCGAGCCGCAAGCCGAGCCGAGCCGAGCCGTGAGCCAAGCCGTGAGCCAAGGTCGAGCCGAGCCGAGCCGAGGGTGAGCCAAGCCGAGTCGAGCCACCTAACCCATATTTTCCTCCCTCCACTTCGGGTCACGGTGAGTCTTCGATAAGGATTATTTTGATGAATTTCCTAATGTTGCTACGTCCGATTCGAATTTGAATATTGGAATAAGATTTGGTCCCACCTTTTCTCCCTTGAAGGTATTAAGGAGTTGATGTTTAAGTTCTCGGGTTCCGTGGCAGGCTTGTTTAGAGATAGCTTTCCTTTCCTTGGGTAAGTCAACGGATGTTGCTTAGGACCATTTAAAATGACTTCTACTAGTATCATCGATTAAAACCTTCGTGTTTTCGTTTAGGTGGATCCGTTGAGCGTGGACTCGATCGAGGGGCATAACCAAGTTTCAGGTAAGGGTTTTCCTACTACTGGACCTCGGAGCGAGGCTGGAAACGTAGTAGTCCACAGAGGATTACACGTTAGTAACTGTACCGAATAAATATATGTGTGTTTGACTTTTAAGCATTGTTATTATACTCGTGTCTGATGTAAAGGTAACGCGACCGCTAGTTGTAGCTTGTGTGCTATCGGGTATAAGGAGTTCCTTGCCAGTAGACCCCGATGCTGGATGTTCGGTATAGTGTGGTTATGTTATTGGGCTATGTTGTAGATTGGAATTGTATGTCGATGGACCTTGAAGTTTCGGTTAGGTACGTGGTAGTCATTGGTCTGGACATTGATCATGGAGTTTGGACGGGGAAGGACAGTGAGTCCGATTTTTGATTGATTAGTTGATTGGGTCTAGGGGTTACCATAATGGTGTGCGAGTTGGAACCGCGTATAGCAACTGAGGGTGTAGTTGTTTAAATCGATACTATCTGACTGACGAAGCCTATGGCGAAATTGTAATATGAGTGTTGATGGGGTATGACTGTGGTAGACGGTTTAGTATGGACTGAGGGGTAACGGTTAGCTTCATCTATGGGGTAGTGTACCTTACGGATATGTGCATCCTGCGGGAGCACTAGACTGATATGTGCATCCTTCGGGAGCACTAGACTGATATGTGTATCCTTCGGAAGCACTAGACTGATAAGTGCATCCTTCGGGAGCACTAGACTGATAGGTGCATCCTTCGGTAGCACTAGACTGATACGTGCATCCTTCGGGATCACTAGACTGATAGGTGTATCCTTCGCGATCACGAGACTGATATGTGCGTTCTACGGAACCACTAGACTGTTATGTAGGGTACCCCTAAATAGGAAGTTAACTGTTGTTCCCTAACGGGCCCAGTAGTGGGTCCCTTACTGGGTATGTTTATACTCACCCTTTTCTCTTCTTAAACTTTTCAGGTAAGGGCACAGCTAGGGGCAGACCGACGAGAGGCAGGAAGGATGCGTGAAGGCCATATGGACGCGTCTGATTTTCTTATTGCTTCCGCTGATGTATTTTGTTAGAATATTTGGTTTTGTGATTTTGAGTTGATGACCTGAGTTTTTATTTGAATTTTTTGTGACTGTGATTTAAAATAGGGCCCGATATTGTTTTTGTAATATTTCTAACGTTTTAAGAAATTGTAACCGGTCCGTTATGAATTTTGTGTTGTGTGGTCGAGTCTTAGTACTGAGTAGTGACCTCAGCTTAGTCCGGAAAGTTTGGTCGTTACAAAACCCATTCACGAAGTACTTGTTTAGATGTCGGGAATGATCCAATAATCCCTAATGTCAACGTTCACGGTGTTGGGAAAAGAGATAGTATTATTATTATTATTATTTTTTCTGATGCCATGCAAATAGATGTTGAAAATGTTTACTCCAACCCCGACATCTACGGTTATCGCGTCAAGGAAGAGTAAAGAATAAAATAATTATTTACCATTTTCCGACACTATGCACGACACCTTAAGGTTGGTGTCAACCATTCTTGACACCATGTCTTTATGGTTTCATCTCAATCTTTATCATCAACAAGATTTTAATGAATGGAAACGCAACATAGTCTTTCAAATAAATTTATTTTACTGGATTATGAAAAAACAGAGTAACTATCAACATGCACATACGTGTAAGGTAACATTTGGGTTTTGGCACACCAACTGAGAGGGAAGATTAGGATATATGGAATCTATGAAGTTGTTGTTCTCTTGGTAGATACTACCACCGGTTAACAAAAAAGGAAAGAGAAAACTACTGTTCGAAGTTTTAGGAACTTGGACAATGGTATAAAAACATAAACGTATAACATTATTAACATGAATGCTACAAACAGATTATAGTGATGTGTTGGGAACTTCATATGAGAAATTAATGTTCAATCTTGGAAACGAATTCTTACCTTTTCACTATGTTCCTGAGGAAAGTAATAAACAAGATTACCCACACGGGGAAAGGAAACAAGAGGACCTACACAAGCATGCCGCTACTCAGAGTTTATAGCTTTTCGAGCATCCGAAATCCAAAAAATAGACGTTTAAGCAATATCGTTGTAACGTCCCCAATATTAAGATAATTTTGGAGTTAATTATCCTAGTTTTGTTTAATTGATTTAATTTATTGGACATTATTTTTGAATTCATTTAATGAGAATTATTAGATTTTGTGGGAATCGAAATTAATTAAATATTTGTTTGATGAATATTTAATTAATTTAGAGGTTTAGAGGTTTTGGCACGTAGTGTTGTTGAGTTTGAATTAAATTAAATAACTATGGATGTTATTTAATTAATTTATAGAGTGTAAATTTTGTTGGAGATTTGATAATTATATTTTGGAAAAGTATAATTATTTATAAAAAGATAATTATTTTGGGAAAAAAATAAACATTAATTATTGTATAAGATAATTAATTATTTTGGAGAAAGATAAATATTGGTTTTGGAGAAAAGTTGTTATGATTGGGTAAATAAGGAAAGATAATGAATTGGATTTATTTAAAAGGAAAATTAATAATTAGATATTGGAATATAATTATTGGAAAAATGAATGTAACATCCCAAATATTTAAGGATTTTTTTATTAATTATGTTAAATGATTTGGGTGTTATATTAAAGATTGGAGCTGAAATTTAATTGTTGGAATTTATGAGTGGTTTATTGGAGAAGATTTGGTTGATTAAAAAAATTGAGGATTTAATTTGAGATCTTGGAGGAAAAAGTTGGTTTTGGTGGAATTGGATTTAATTGAGTATATATATATGGATATATATATATATATATATATATTAAATTAATAATTTGAATTTTCGGTTGAATATAACATCTATTATGGAAAACTAAAGTTAATTATATGACGAAATATAATTATAATTGTTTGGAAAAGAAGATAATCCACGAGGAGAGAGATGGTTGTTTTGATTGGACGGGAAAAAATGATATATTTATTTAGAACTGAGAATAATGGTTTGAATAAATATGCATGTTTATTATAGATTTTGGTGAGCGAATAATACTAATAATAAATCGAAATTATTATTATTAATAATGGTTATAAATGCCTAAGATTTTGTGTATTTAAGAAATTTATTGAAGAAAGATAATCAGAATAAAAATATAGGGAAACTTACATAAATGTAACAAAACTGTAAACTATTTACAGCTCGTGTAACAAGCTCATTAAAGAAAATTATTTTTTCAGAATTCCTTATTTGCCCTTGATCTTTTATAACGATCTTCAAATCTGACTTTCTTATTCTTGTTGATTTTTTCACAATCGTCGTTTCCGAGTTATTCATCTCGTCTTTTATATATCTTTCATCTGGATCATTCGAGCTATTTCGAGTTATTTTTCGTAATTTTCAATAACATTCGCTCTGATATCCATTATCCTCGATAACATCGTTTCTCTTCTTCTCATCTTGGACAATCAAGATCGTGTTTACTGCTCTGTTGATATCATCTCAGTTTTTTTGGTTTCGGTGAGTATTCTAAATATCGTTTTTTTTTTTTGAACTATTTAATTGATTATAGAATTTTGTTCAGAATTATATATTTCGGTGTGAAGATAAAACGTTTAGTATATGTTGGTATTACTGTAAGACATCCTGTATTTGGTTATGAAGATTGTTGAAGGTTTTGATGTAACGTCCCGAATTTTCGAGGTAAATTTTATCTTTTTGTGAGGATACGAAATTTTTGAATTTAATGTTTTGTAAATTGCTATAATAATAATATGATATTAATTATATTATTAATATTATTTATTATTATTATTATAATTTATTATTGTTATTATTACTATTATTTAATAATATTATTATTATTATTTAATATTATCATTACATTATTATTAATTAATATTATTATTAATTATATTATTATTATTATTATGATTATTATTATTATTATTATTAAATATTATTATTATAATTATTATTTAATTTAATATTTATATATATATATATATAAAATAATTTTTTTTTTAAAAAAAAAACCCTAAGCGCGCGCGGCACACCCCCCCTCGTCCATTTCGTTTTCTCTCCCTCGCGCCGCCGCAACCTATCATCCCTTCCTTTTCGTTTCAGCACCGCCGCCCGCCATTTCTTCCGCACACGCCGTCGCCTCCGTCCCCATCTCCCCCGTCACGTTCCGTCTCCATTTCCGCCTCCAGCGTCGGCAACGTCGTCAGCTTCATCGTGTTCGTCCGCCGCGGCTTCCTACCATTTTGGGTCTCCTCTCGGTTTCAAACACTCAGACGCCGCCGTGCATCCTTCGTCCGACCGTATCCGCCGTTAAGCCGTCGCCCTCCGCCGCGTGGAAGCAGGGCCAGTCGTCGGACAGCCGCAACGCATCTCCTCCGTCGAACGCCCGAAGGTTTGTTGTTGTGGTTGCCCGGTTCCAAGCTGACCCGACCCGAGACCCGCTTCCAGCCGAGCCGCGAGCCACAAGCAGATCCGAGCCGAGCCGTAAGTTGACTTGAGCCGAGCCGCGAGCCGAGTCAAGCCGAAGACCGAGCCGAGCCGCGAGCCACAAGCCGAGCCGAGCCGAGCTGTAGGCTGACTTGAGCCGAGCCGCAAGCCGAGTTGAGCCGAGCCGAGCCGTGAGCCAAGGCCGAGCCGAGCCGAGCCGGAAGTGAGCCAAGCCGAGCCGAGCCACCTAAGCCATATTTTCCTCCCTCCACTTCGGGTCGCGGTGAGTCTTCGGTAAGGATTATTTTGATGAACTTTCTAATGTTGCTACGTCCGACTCGAATTTGAATATTGGAATAAGATTGGGTCCCACCTTTTCTCCCTTGAAGGTATTAAGGAGTTGACGTTTAAGTTCTCGGGTTCCGCGGCAGGCTTGGTTGGAGATAGCTTTCTTTTCCTTGGGTAAGTCAACGGTTGTTGCTTAGGGCCAAGTAAAATGACTTCTACTAGTATCATAGTTTAAAAAAAACCTTGTGTTTTCGTTCAGGTGGATCCGTTGAGCGTGGACTCGATCGAGGGGCATAACCAAGTTTCAGGTAAGGGTCTTTCTACTACTGGACCTCGGATCGAGGCTGGAAACGTAGTAATCCACAGGGGATTACACGTTAGTAACTGTACCGAATAAATGTATGTGTGTCTGACTTTTGAGTATTGTTGCTATACTCTTGTCTGATGTAAAGGTAACGCGACCGCTAGTTGTAGCTTGTGTGCTATCGGGTGTAAGGAGTTGCTTGCGGATAGACCCCGATGCTGGATGTTTGGTATAGTGTGGTTATGTTAATAGGCTACGTTGTAAATTGGAATTGTATGTCGATGGACCTTGAAGTTTACGGTTAGGCACGTGGTAGTCATTGGTCTGGACATTGATCATGGAGTTGGTCGGGGAAGGACGGTGAGTCCGATTTTGATTGATTAGTTGATTGGGCCTAGGGGTTACCTTAATGGTGTGCGAATTGGAAACGCGTATAGCAACTGAGGGTGTAGTTGTTTAAACCTATACTGTCTGACCGGAAAAACCTATGGCGAAATTGTAATATGAGTGTTGATGGGGTATGACTGTGGTAGACGGTTTAGATGGACTGAGGGGTAACGGTTAGCTTCATCTATGGGGTAGTGTACCTTACGGATATGTGCATCCTGCGGGAGCACTAGACTGATATGTGCATCCTTCGGGAGCACTAGACTGATATGTGCATCCTTCGGGAGCACTAGACTGATATGTGCATCCTTCGGGAGCACTAGACTGATATGTGCATCCTTCGGGAGCACTAGACTGATATGTGCATCCTTCGGGAGGACTAGACTGATATGTGCATCCTTCGGGAGCACTAGACTGATATGTGCATCCTTCGGGAGCATTAGACTGATATGTGCGTTCTACGGAACCACTAGACTGTTATGTAGGGTACCCCTGAATAGGAAGTTAACTGTTGTTCCCTAACGGGCCCAGTAGTGGGTCCCTTACTTGGTATGTTTATACTCACCCTTTTCTCTTTTTTAACTTTTCAGGTAAGGGCACAGCGAGGGGCAGACCGACGAGAGGCAGGAAGGATGCGTGAAGGCCATATGGACGCGTCTGGTTTTCTTATTGCTTCCGCTATGTATTTTGTCAGAATATTTGGTTTGTGATTGAATATTTGGTTTGTGATTTTGAACTGATGACTTGAGTTTTTTATTTGAAACTTTTGTGACTGTGATTTAAAATAGGGCCCGAAACCGTTTTTGTAATATTTCTAACGTTTTAAGAAATCGTAACCGGTCCGTCATAAATTTTGTGTTGTGTGGTCGAGTCTTAGTACCGAGTAGTGACCTCAGCTTAGTCCGAAAAGTTGGGTCGTTACATTTGATTACTGTTTACGTTGATTTAAGAATTTATATTTCAGTATGAATGTCGTTTGAGTTTTTTGTTGTATGTAAGAATTTAAGGTTTTTTATTTCGTTTTGAACTTTTAAGAATCATTGTAAGATGTGTAAATCATTATGAAGATCGATAGTTTGATGTTTTTCAAGATAATTTTCATTGAAATACTTGATCGTTTACCTCTATCAATATGATCGTTTAACAATATACAAACGATTGTTTTGTTATATGAACACGATTGTTCATCTTTATGAACACGAAAATTTTCAATATTTTGTATGATTCGCATCGTTAAACGATTTTGTATCAAATTCAATACGATTGTTTAAACTGTAACAACCTGGACTTTTAAACTAAGTTAAGGTCATTACTAAAAAGATAAAAATCGGAAGACACTTTTTTGAAAAGAGGATAACTAAAATCTTTTGCCATTTTAGATTCTAAAAATGATGCATCATAGACATGGTTTTTTGAGAAGACACAAAGTAGTTTTTTCAGATTGAGCTAATTCAGTCATTGTTTCTGATAGGCATCTTAGCATCCCCAAATTAGTTTTAAGAGTGTTTCCTGATGTTGAGTATTGTGTGTGCACAAAACATCTTTTAAGTAACTTGAAACTTCATTTTAAGGATCCACTACTTGATAAGTATTTCTTTAGTTGTGCTTATGCCTACACTGTTGAAGAATTTGAGTACCACATGAGATGCATGGAGTCTGTTTGTTCAACTATTAGAGATTATCTTAGTAGTGTTTGTTTTGAGAAGTGGTTCGGGCATATTCACGTAGACGAAGGTATAGAATGATGACATCAAATTGTGCAGAAAGTGTAAATTTAGTGTTTAAAGATCTTAGAGAACTACCTGTGACAACGATGCTTTGTTCAATTAGGGATGTATTGCAAAAGTGGTTTTATGAACGAAGTAAAGCTGCTTATACAATGAAGAATCATTTGACTTCTTGGGCCGAGAACATTCTACGTTTAAAACATGAAAAGTCGAGAAGATTATTGGTAAGATTATTTATTTATTTTCATCTAGAACAGTTAGAGATAGATTGCTATATTTGACTATCCCATAGATAAAGATAGCAATTTATCTGTTCCTATCTCAGATAGGCACTGATAAATTAATATCTATATATATCTAATGTATACAAAGATTAGAATTTATTTCTTCTTATGTTATTAATTGTCTTTATTTGTGTTATGTATTAGGTTGATCCAATAAGTACAACTGAATACCAAATAACAGATAGAAATCAACAGTTTATTGTGAAGTTAAATGTGGGATGTTGTAGTTGCCGAGTATGAGATGTTGAAAAAATTCCTTGTGCACATGCTGTTGCTATTATACGAATGCTTAATTTAGATACCTATTCTTATGTATTTGAGTTTTATTATAAAGAAACACTATCAGCAACATACAATGGTTGTATTCAACTTGTTGGGTCTTATTTTGATTGGAGAGTTGTAGATTCTGTCATGAAAATATTACCTCAAGTTTTTAAATGGTAGGCTGGAAGACCAAGAAAACAAAGAATTCCATCTATTGGGGAATTTAGTAGTTCAACCAGATGTTCCAATTGTAATCGTAAAGGACATAATAGTAGGACTTGTAAGCAAGACAATGTTTGAACAATTAATGAAAATGCGTACTATCTTTCTTTCATTATTATGTATACACGTTTGATATTAAATTTGATGGAGAGTTGTTATCGTTTAGACATTAGATATATAAATGTTCGCTTAATATTTGTTATGTTTTTTAATAAGATTATTTAGACTTTACTAAGTGATCGCTTAAAGATATATGCACGATCTTTTACATTAGTGTGATACATATAAACGATCGCTTAATATTCTTCACCTTTACGTTAGGAAATCGCTTAATATTCTTTTAGATATTTGTGTGGTTTATGTAAACGATCACTTAATATTTTTTATATTTATTAAGAAGATCGTTTAGACTTTACTAAACGATCGCTTAATATTTTTTATGTTTATTAAGAAGATTGTTTAGACTTTACTAAACGATCGCTTAAAGATATATGCGCGATGAGTATTTCTATACGCGAATGTTTTATATTTTTATACAATGTTTTTGTGATATGTATCTAAACGAATACAAACATTAACTCAAAATTACAAGAACAAAAAATATATTTATTTACCAAAAGTATTTATTTTCCCAAAGTTCCAGTACAAACTGTTGTCTAAACACTTTCATGTTTTTTATAGTTAGACAATCATGATCAACATTTGTTAGAAGGCATTCAATAAATTTAGAACAGAAAATGCCACAATCCAATGAACGCCTCTCTGGAACGTGGTAGTTGACCTGAGTACTGGCCAAGGACCATATTTGAATCGTTTTAAATGGAGGTCCACTCCAATTGGAATTTTGAGTGAGGCGATGCATCGTGCAGACATTTTAAGAGCTTGATCAACAAGCTTACATAATTTGGCATCGAGTCGAAAACGTACATCTTGCATTTCCTCATATCAGCTGCAACAGTCAACCAGTGTTATTTTATGTTGATGCAGCCAATCACGTAGTTGACATCTCCCCACCCTGACTTTTCTTGGAAATCACCAACAGCTGTGTTGAAATAGTATTCCAAATCTTTTTTTGTCCATAATTTAAGTGTGTTGTTGTGTCTTTCCAATCAGCTTTCTTATTGTCCGCTGTCAGCAGATGAGTATAAAAAAAGACGTTGCCAAACTATGCAGTGTAGCTTAATGATTCCAGTCTTAAAGAACAAGTAAAAAAATTTAGTCAGAATATAATTATGCAGTATAACTTCTATACAAAAAAAATAAAGAATAACAACTTACTGTAAACGCGAAATCTATTACTCTAAAAGTATACTTGCAAAGTTTCTTGATGTACATCATTTTTTTCTGCAAGTGGGATAAAAGCAAATCCATGGTCTACAAAGAAAATTAAACGATCATTTAATGAATGAAAAAAGAGTATAAGCGATCGTTTAGAAAATACAAGTGATCGTTTACTTACTAAGCGATCATTTAATATATATAAACGATCGTTTAGTGAATAGAAGCGATCGTTTAGAAAATACGAGTGATCGTTTACAACATTTTTTTTCTTCCTAAGCGATCGTGTAATATATATAAACGATCGTTTGGTTTAGATAAAGTATGTTGTACTCGATCATGTATTTTTATATGTAAAATGAAATCTTGAAAGAGGACTTACGTCTCCTAGTATCCATGTATTTTCTTCAAGCTTTTTGAAGAAATCTTTCTTTCTGGTTGTGGAGACTACTTTCCTTTCTTCATGAGCTGTTTTTCTTGATCTTTTCCATGTTAAGTATTCGTTTCATAATTTTTCATCCACTTGGCACATGGGATTATATGTATCTACATCAATAATTTCGACATCTAGTACAGGTATTGTCGGTTCTCATATGATTTCAATAGATGTTGTGGGTGGATTAACTTGTTGATCTTGATCAGGCAAGTTTTTATTTGCTATTTTACATAGTTTTCTTCTCTTCATTCGTTGTTGTTGATCTTCATTTGTTTCCTATAATGCACAATGTTTTTAACTAGGGAAAAAATAAAAAACAATAATAATTGATGCAAAGTACTGGTTGTTTTATATACATAACGATATAGGTTCTAAATCAATTGTAGAACTTTCTTTCTCCGTTACTGGTTCATTGTTTTTTTTAATCTCAACCTGTTGTTTTGTTGTTTCCTGTAATGTATGATATTAGATAAGTAACAAACTATTAATTTAAAGGACTACACATTTTGTTGTGTATACATACCAATTGAGATTCTATTTTTTTTCAGTTGAGGTAGATTGCTGTACAGTTCCAATTTTTTGATCCTCAATTACTTGTTCATTTTCTTTTTCTTTTTCTACCTCAGCCAAACTGGTTGATCATTTTTTCGTATTTCCTACAATGCATAATATTAGATAAGAAACAAACTCTTAATTCAAAGGACTACATAGTTGTTATGCATACATACAAGTTGATATTCTTCATTTACAATTGAAATTGATTATGGCACCTCATGAATTTGTACAGTTTGATCCAATGGAGCCATTGCAGGTTGGTTAAGAGTACCACTTGATGATGGTAGTATCTCACAAAGTGGAAGAGATTGGCTCACAAGTGGAAGGGTAGTAATCATTTCTGGCAGGTATTTTTCTTTCTGACTTTGAGCATTTAGATTATCCGATATATCTCTTATAGTTAGTAGCAAGTCTGCATCTCTGCTGTCTATGCTTATATCACTACCAGATTCCTTTTGATGTTCCCTAAATAAAATGAGAAAAAAAATGAGAATAAGAAAAAATACAATTGTTACTTATTCATAATGTAAGCAATTTTGAACATTATAAAGCAGTAAACAATGGATGAAATGTTAACCTTTGAGTTTCCACGTTATGATCTTGAGTGTGTTGTTCTTCAACATATGGCTGGTCATTGCTCATCATATCTTCTCTATTCTGATGATCATCATTTTTGTCCATATTGTCTTGATTAATTCCATCATGAAGATCATCTTGGAAGTGATGAGTATCATCATTGCATTGATTTTGATTTTGATTTTTATTCTAATAAATAAATAAAAATGAAAATAAAAATAAAAAATGATTGTAAAACGATTGTGCATAAAAAAGTAAACGATGATGTATAATACCTAAATAACTATGATAAACGATCGTTGAAACTTGATAAGGGATCAGATATTTTAGTTACATGATCGTTTATTTAAACAACTGATGAACGAAATACTTTCTAAAACGAAGTTTACCTGGAGCAATCTTTCCAGTATTTGCTTCATTTCAGACAACTCCAATGACTGCTTTCTGATTGTGCCATCCATTCTACAGATTATAGAAGTTAACGCAGATACATCCTTATGAACATCTTTGATGTTCTTTTTCAGTGTTTTGTAGGATTTTGAATGACTTTGTTGTTCTTTGTCATTGGATCTGCGACTTTTCTTCTTGGTCATTGGATGCATTTCGGACTCACCAGCCATTGTTTGTCTTTTTTCTTTCGTGGTGACAACTGTGGAGATGAAGTTGACTGCAAGTTGTTGTTGTCCAATGATTGATTGTTTGTTGTATTATCAGGAGTAGTGTTATCACTGTTGTCAATATCTAACATGGATTCATCATCCTCCATTTCCATGTTATCATCCCCTCGAATTCGACTTTCCATGAAAGCTTTCTCTTGGGTTGATAGCTTGAGTTTAGCTTGAACAACAGTCTACAATGTTAACAATTAAAGAATTGTTAATACGTTGTATATCAAACAATCTAGTAAACGATCGTTTATAAAATAATATGATACTCGATATGATATTTGACATATATGATATTGCATTAAGCTAAACGATCGTTTAACAAATGTAAACGATCATGTAATTTTTGTTAAACGATCGTGCAATTATTTTAAACAATCGCTGAAAAGTTTTACTTACATTCTTATTGTCGAATATGTTCTTCTACAACATTTTGTAAGATGGAGCTTCTGTGCAATTCCATCTCAATATTCTAGGGATTGATCTCTTGCTGTTTTTTGTGGCTAGGTGCTCACTTGCAATTGAGAGTATTTCATAAGCCCACACCTAAAACATTTAAACAAATATGTTAAACATTGATGTTTAATTTGTATTTAATTAAAGTGTATGAACAAATAAAAATTACCTGAAAAGCAAGTACGTAGCCTTTTATGTTGTAGTATGCCACGACTTTGGAAATTTTTGCCCTTTTTAACTCGTATGCTTCTTTTTTTCCCTTGTAGAATTGTGTAACGCCCCAAATTTCGAGGTAAGCTTTAACATTTTATGTTAATTTTTTAGAATTTAAAATTTTGGTGTTAATTTTTGGTTGGTTTAGAAGAGAAAAGAAAAAGAAATTGAAGGGTTTAAATTTTTTATAATATAATATGATATAAAATAACATAATAATAATATAATATAAATTATATTATTATTATTATTATTACTACATATATATATATATATATATATATATATATATATATATTTAACAAAAAGGAAACCCTAAGCTCACACGCGCCGCCCCCCCCCCCCCCCCGATTTTTCAATCTTCTTCTTCTTCATCAGTCCACCGCCCGCCTTCCTCAAATTTTCTTCTACTTCTCTTCGTCAAGCCGCACCTCGCATCTCAGCCTCCTTCCCCGTCTTCAACCGAGTGTCACCGTCTGCAGCCGCCTCTCCTCTCCATCGTTGAAGTCAGACGAAACGCAAGGGTAGCAGCCACCGTCCATACGTCCCTATTTTTCGCCCGCGCACGGACAGCCGCCGATGGGTCCTCTAAATCGGTCACCCGACCGTTCGCAAGCCGCCATCTCCAACGCTTTCTCTCTTCATCCCGTGTACCCGAGTGATTGTCGGCCATTTTTGACCTTAGTCGAACAAGCCGTCGACTCCTCTGCCTCCGACCATGTTCGCTGCGAGCCATCCCTCCATTTCTGTCGTGCGTCCCTCTTTTGGCCGTCGTTGAGTGAAGCAGAGAAAATAGTTGTCACGTGTGCGCCGACTACAAATGATCGAGCCGAGCTGAGTCAAGTAAGTCGAGCCGAACCATGGCTGAACCAAGCCAAGCCACGAGTCGAGCCGAGCTGCGAGCTGAACCAAGCCGAGCTACGAGTCGAGCCGAGCCACGAGCTGAACCAAGCCAAGCCATGAGTCAAGCCAAGACGAGTCGAGCCGCCTCCCAAGCCAAGTCGATTTTCCAAGCCAATCTCTTAATCCACCGAGCCACTTAAGTCGTGTCCATTCGTGTCGAGTCCCGATGAGTCTTGGTAAGGACAATGTGAGGAATTTCTAATGTTTTCAATAGTCAGTGCGTGTCTAAATGTCGGATTAAAATGTTGAACTGATACGTTGGGTTAACTGTTGATCTCCTGAAGGTGTTAGAGAGGTGACATTGGAGTTCATGAGTTTTACGGCAAGCGTAGTGGGAGCCAACTCTCCTCTGCTTGGGTTAGTCGGTAGCTATTGCTTTAGAACGTTTTGTATTGTTGATTTTGGTGATGTCATTGTTAAACCCATATGTTCGTGTTTAGGTGGATTCGTTTGGACGCGGACTTGAACGAGAATTTAGCTACATTTCATCTTTGGTGCGACATGTTATGTATATCTTTAGAATACCAGAATGTTTAGAGTTCTAATACCCGGTTGGGTTGTTGGCAGGCCGAGAAGAATTAAATCGAGCTTATAGACCAAGGATCTAGCCCAAGACGGTGAGTGACAAAACCAACTTTGAAATATTTTCCATAACTGTTATTATGATTGAATGCGATAAATGTTTATTTACGAAGCCATGAAAGGTATTTGAATTTCATAACTATTTTTAAGTATACATTTGGAGACTATATTTCTTAAAGAAATTTATGCTAGCACGTAGATATTAAATGTTTGGAATGTATTTAAACCACAATGTTTTAAGCAAATCATGAATTAGTAAGAAGCTTTGTTTTAAGAACTACAAATTTTCACGAAAGAGCTGAGTAATGTTCGAACTTTGTGTAAAATTTATAAGCAGGCATGTTTTAATATTTTTAGATGATTTATGAAATTTTCATTAACTACATGACTGAGATCTTGAGCCTGAGGCTAGAGATTACCGTGTGCACACTGGTTAGATTCCGTTGTTGACGTTGAGTGTACTCCGTAACAACGATGCTGTCGTGAGTGTTGGGCGGACCCCACTAAGACAAAGACGATGGGAGTGCTGGGCGGACCCCACTACATCGTAGAGCTTGTAAACGTTATTGTACTGGGTGTACCCTACGCAACGTAGATTTGTCATGTTAGTTAAAATGCTTCGATATACTTGATATGCATTGCTAGATTTCAATGACGAACATGCTGAGTATTTGAGGAAGCTATTCTTACTACTACACGTTTACATTTACGACTTGTATAAACAGATTTATATGTGTAAAGTTTTCACGTGCTCTTATCATTAAATTCATAGTTTTAAATTGGGTCACTCACTGAGCTTCATAGCTCACCCTTTCCAAAATGTTTTACCCGTTTTCCAAGTAGAGATCGAGTTCCCGGTGCCTGATAGACTGCCTTACTCTGTGGAAGCTCCGTTATCGATTGCCAGTACGTGTTTTGAGTTGGGCATAGAGTCTGTTGTGTTATGATGTATATACACCATTGTATGTTATAGATACTCCACAGTTTGTATAAGCTTTAGGATCTGTAGTTGTGTAAATTTTTGTTGGTTATATTTTGATTAAGGTGTCTTTAGGTTTACTCGTGAAATCAGTAAATTTTGAGGTACACTTCATGTATGCGTTTGACTAGCCTAGGATCCGGCTGTGTTTTGTTGCATGTATAATAGTTTATATACTAGATTGGCAAGTTCATCACATGAAAGTTTTAAGCAGAGTCGACAGATAAAGGTAAAGAAAAGCATTGTTCGTCGGCTTCACGCCATCTTTTGAACTAAGGTAGCAGGTAGTCTGGGAGGGGGTGTGACATATTTTATACTCACCCTTTTTCTCTTTAACTTTTCAGGTAAGGGTATGGCGAGAGGCAGACCGGCGAGGGGCAAGAAGGATGCGTGAAGGCCATATGGACGCGTCTGGTTTTCTTTATGCTTTCGCTGATGCATATTGCTACTTTTTATTTTTCATTTGTCAGATTAGTTATGGTTAGAACATCGGTTTTACCATTTTATTTTGATGACTTTATGAACCATATTTTGGAAGTTTAAAGGAAGTAATCTAAAATCAGGCCCGAAACTGTTTTTGTGATATTCTGAATGTTTAGTAATCTAAAGTAGGTCTTTTATGAGTTTGTGTGTTTTACTGTCGTGTCTTAGCATTATGTAGTGACCTTAGCTTAGTCTGGAAAGTTTGGGTTGTTATAGTTGGTATCACAGCCTAAGTTTTAGATTCTGTAGACAGACTTATGATATGAGTCTGTGTTTTTGTGTCCCTATGGCTAAAACAATCCTTTGCCACTCGTTAGGTATGCTTTCATGAAATTATATGTATAACTCTATATGCATTACCTTACCTAAGTTAAACTGCAAAGTTAATTATCGTATGAGACTAAAGGAATCATCGGTGGTTGTTAGGGAAATGTCGCCAAGGAGAGGTGCGCGTACGGGTGGCCGAGGAGGCCGAGGAAGGGGAGCAGGATGTGTCCAACCTGAAGTACAGCCTGTAGCTCAAGCTACCGACCCTGCTACACTAGTTACTCATGCGGACCTTGCTACTAGGGAGCAGAGGTTCAGGGATTTGATTATGCAGATGCGGGAGCAGCAGCAGCCTGCCCCGCTAGCTCCTCCTTCGACTCTAGTTGTACCCCAGGTCGTGCCGGATCAGTTGTCAGCAGAGGTCAAACATTTGAGGGATTTCAGAAAGTACAACCCCACGACATTCGATGGGTCTTTGGAGGACCCCACCAAGGCTCAGATGTGGTTATCTTCTTTGGAGACCATATTTCAGTATATGAAGTGCCTTGAGGATCAGAAAGTTCAGTGCACCGTTTTCATGTTGACAGATAGAGGTACTGCCTTGTGGGAGACGGCAGAGAGGATGCTAGGGGGTGACGTGGGTCAGATCAGTTAGGAACAGTTCGAGGAGAGTTTCTATGTGATATTCTTCTCTACCAGTTTGCGAGATGCCAAGCGGCAAGAGTTCCTGACCTTGGAGCAGGGCAATAGGACAGTGGGCAGTATGATGCAGAGTTTGATATGTTATCGCGCTTCACTTCTGAGATGATAGCGACCGAGACAGCCAGAGCTGATAAATTTGTTAGAGGCCTCAGGCTAGAAATCCAGGGTCTGGTTCGAGCATTTCGACTCGTCACTCATGTTGATGCACTACGCCTGGCAGTGGATCTTAGTTTACAGGAGAGGGCTAACTCGTCCAAGGTTGCAGGTAAAGGTTCGACCTCAAGACAGAAAAGGAAGGCTGAGCAGCACCCTGTTTCAGTGCCACAACGGAACTTCAGATCAAGTGGTGAGTTTCGCTGCTTCCAGCAAAAACCTTTTGAGGCAGGGGAAGCTTCAGAGGGAAGCCTTTATGTACCACTTGTGGAAAGCACCATATGGGTCGTTGTTTGTTTGGGACAAGGACTTGCTTCAAGTGTAGGCAAGAGGGGCATACAGCTGACAGATGCCCGATGAGACTTATCGGGGTTGCACAGAATCAGGGAGCAGGTGCGCCACATCAGGATAAATCTTTGCTACAAATAAGACTGAGGCTGAGAGAGCAGGCACGGTGGTGATAGGTACACTTCCAGTGTTGGGGCATTATGCCTTAGTTTTGTTCGATTCTGGTTCGTCACATTCCTTTATCTCTTCTGCATTTGTGTTGCATGCCCGTTTAGAGGTAGAGCCCTTATACCATGTTTTATTAGTATCTCCTCCTTTTGGGGAGGTTATGTTGTTGAAAGAAAAGGTGAAAGCATGCCAGATTGAGATAGCAGGTCATGTGATTGAAGTAACGTTGTTAGTCCTTGATATGCTCGACTTTGATGTAATTCTAGGTATGGATTGGTTAGCTGCTAACCATGCTATCATAGATTGTTCCCATAAGGAGGTAGCGTTTAACCCTCCCTTGATGGCTAGTTTTAAGTTTAAGGGAGAAGGAACAACGTCGTTATCTAAGGTAATCTCAGCTATGAGGGCCAGCAAACTGCTTAGTCGGGGTACTTAGAGTATCTTAACGAGTATGGTGGTTACTAGAGAGGTTGATGTGCCCTTATCATCAGAACCAGTGGTGAGGGACTATCCGGATGTCTTTCCTGAAGAACTTCCAATGTTACCTCCTCACAGAGAGATCGAGTTTGCCATAGAGCTAGAGCCTGGTACGGTTCCTATATCGAGAGCACCATACAGAAGGCCCAAGCAGAATTGAAGGAGCTGAAAGTACAGTTACAGGAGTTGCTTGATAAAGGCTTCATTCGGCCGAGTGTGTCACCTTGGGGTTCACCAGTCTTATTTGTTAAGAAGAAGGATGGATCGATGCGCCTATGTATTGACTACAGGTAGTTGAATAAGGTAACCATTAAGAACAAATATCCCTTGCCCAGGATCGACGATCTGTTTGACCAGTTACAGGGAGCTACAGTGTTCTTTAAGATCGACCTTCGGTCGGGATATCATCAGCTGAGGATTAAGGATAGCGATGTACCAAAGACAGCCTTTCGTTCCAGATATGGGCACTATGAGTTTATTGTGATGTTTTTTGGTTTGATGAATGCTCCGACAGTGTTTATGGATTTGATGAACAGAGTGTCTAGAGAGTTCCTAGACACTTTTGTGGTCGTGTTTATTGATGATATTTTGATATATTCCAAGATAGAAGCCGAGCATGAAGAACATTTACGTATGGTTCTAGAAACTCTTCGAGCTAATAAATTGTATGCAAAGTTCTCAAAATGTGAGTTTTGGTTGAAACAGGTATCCTTTCTAGGCCATGTGGTTTCTAAAGCTGGTGTTTCCGTGGATCCAGCTAAGATAGAGGCAGTCACCAGTTGGCCTCGACCTTCCACAGTCAGTGAGGTTCACAGCTTTCTGTGTTTAGCAAGTTATTATCGACGGTTTGCGGATAACTTTTCTCGTATAGCTACTCTCTTACTCAGTTGACCAGGAAGGGAGCTGCTTTCATTTGGAGCAAGGCCTGTGAGGATAGTTTTCAGAACCTTAAACAGAAGCTAGTTACTGCACCAGTTCTTACCGTACCTGATGGTTCCGGGAGTTTTGTGATTTACAGTGATGCTTCTAAGAAAGGTTTGGGATGTGTTTTGATGCAGCAAGGTAAGGTAGTCGCTTATGCTTCTCGTCAATTGAATAGTCGTGAGCAGAATTACCCTACACACGATTTAGAGGTTGCAGCAGTAGTTTTTGCACTGAAGATATGGAGGCATTACTTGTATGGTGAAAAGATACAGATCTTCACGGATCATAAAAGCTTAAAATACTTCTTCACTCAAAAGGAATTGAATATGAGACAGTGAAGATGGCTTGAATTAGTGAAGGATTATGATTGTGAGATATTGAATCATCCAAGCAAGGCGAATGTGGTAGCTGATGCTTTTAGTAAAAAGGTATCACATTCAGCAGCACTTATTACCCGACAAACCCCGTTGCATCGAGATTTTGAGAGGGCTGAGATTGGAGTGTCAGTAGGGGCAGTCACTTCACAATTAGCCCAGTTGACGGTGCATCTGACTTTGAGCTAGAAGATCATTGATGCTCAAAGTAACGATCCTTACATGGTTGAGAAGCATTGCCTAGCAGAAGCAGGGCAAGCTGTTGAGTTCTCCATATCCTCTGATGGTGGGCTTTTGTTTGAGATGCCCCTTTGTATGCCAGCAGACAACGCGATTAGCAGTGCATAACAGAAGAATGTTCAAAACTTAGCAATACAGTTCCTTCAATGAGTAACTGCTCAAATACTCAGCAATTTGCTCTTTCTACTCATATACTTAAAAAACATCTAGCTAGTAGTATTCTCGGTGAAGTTAATAGTAGCATTACTATTATAAAGAAAAATGGACCTAACTATGCCAAGATGATTGCCATTGTCAGCTTTACATCTATAGTAGAACCTACAAGTGTTACTATGGCTCTAAAAGGCAAATGATGGATAAAGGCTATGACGGAGGAACTACATTAGTTCGAAAAAAATAAGGTTTAAGAGCTCGTTCCAAGACCATCAAATGTCAATATTGTTTGTACAAAATGGATACTTACAAAAAAAAAAAAAAAAAAACTGATGAGAAAGGTAATGTAACTAAATAGAAAGCTCGATTTGTAGCCTACAGTTATGCTTAAATCAAAGGAGTTGATTTTGGTGAAACATTTTCTCTTGTAGCTCGTGTGGAGTCCATTCGACTGATACTAGGTCTTGCATGTTTTTGAAAGATTAACATGCATCGAATGGATGTTAAAAGTGCGTTTCTAAATTGGTATATATTTGAAGAGGTCTATGTAGCTCAACCGAAAGGATTTGAAGATCCTGTCAATCCAAATCATGTTTATAAATTACACAAGGCATTATAAGGTCTCAAACAGGCCCCTTGGGCTTGGTATGAAAGATTGTTAGTATTTCTTCTAAAACAAGGTTTTACTCGAGGAGGCACTGATAAAATAATGTTTATCAAGAAATATTATCATGATTTTTTAGTTGCACAAGTATACGCGAATGACATTATCTTTATAGGGCAACCAGATTCTATGATATTAACATTCGTTGAGATAGTGAAGATAGAGTTTGAAATGAGTATGGTAGGAAAGTTAATCTTATTTCTTGGGTTTTAAATTCATTAATGTGAACCCGAAATTTTTCTTTCTCAAGAAAAATATGCTTAAAATTTTAATAAATAAATTGGTTCTTGATCGAGCCAAGGCCAAGAGAACTTCTATTGCAAATCATTTCAAGGTTTTGAAGGATGATTTGGGTAAAAAGGTGGATGAAGGCTTGTACGAAAGTATTATAGGTAGTCTATTAAGATGACTATGCTGCTTTAGCTAATGTATTACAACAAATATGTATTCATATTTTTAATATTTAAATCACATTTAAACATAAAGCTCTATAACCGATGACTATATCACATATATTCGTCCGTTTCTTTGTCTGTACCTAATTCGACCAATTCGAATTATTTCAACATATTGTTCTAAGTTAATTCCATATGAGCTAGCAAGAAAAGCCAATGGACCTATAGATCACGAACTCCAACAATCCAAGATTAACTAGCTAAACCCTTTTAGACCGAGCAAATCAACATTCGTTAACTAATTTTGTCCCCTTACTATATAATGCTGTAATTAGAGTAGAATTTTGATCTTTTTCGTTGCGCATGTCTCATTTTCTATGAATAATATCGTTTTATTTCCAATAATACATCTTGTTCCTTAAGTCCCACTGATCTACTACTGAACAATTGGTTTTAGGTCCAACCTACAAACCGAATTCCTTTCCGGCCAACAAGAGGGTGAGGGACACTTATTCAAGACTTGGATTAAGTCCTTAAGGGAATAACGTATCTACTAACCCTAAAACGGGTAGGATTGAATTTTGTCTTGATACCTATGTCCCTATCCATCCATCAGGTCTTACCCCTTAATTTTTGGCTTTTTTTTTTGTTCTTACTTTCAAGTATTTTTAAGAATTCTAATTTAGTTTTTTAGTTTTCAAATAAACATAGAGAATTTTGAATGCATTTTGATTTATAAGATAAATACTTAAAATAAAAAAGAAAATCTATGCTTCTGCTTCTCAAGCCGAGCTCAAACAAACAAGTAATCGCCCAAAGTGAAGAGGAGTTTTGCTATTCCCCTATTTGGTCCTCGTACTTTTGATTTTCGATCTTATGCTTCGAGGAATAAGTATGAATTTAGAGTTGGGGGTTGTAGAGTTATTTTGAAATTTTGGCCAAATTTTAAAAGTTTTGGCTTTACATATAATGAATTAAGCCTTTCATTTCCACTTTACTCCTACATGCGTAGATAGCCCTTGAGCATATGAGCTTGGGTTTGGGTTTTGTGGATTTATAAAAATGAACGAATGCATGAATGGAAAGCATAATTGAAATGAATGTTTGATTGGATGGAAAAGAAAGAAAAATTGCATGCATGTTCTTTCGTTTTTGTTTGATGATTCATTATGATAGTCGATGATTTACTCGTGCTAGCTTATCTTGCTTGATTTTAATTAAGAAAAGAAGCAGAGTTTTCATGTCATTTTAAAATCTTTTTCTCTTATTATCTCATTCATTTTTTAATTCTTTGCTAAGTGTCACAATAAACCTATGATCTTTTAGAAAAGAGTACTCATGCTTAAATTCATTTGTTGTACCTCGAAAGGCCAGCCTTCCTATCAAGTTTACTAGCTGAATCCTAGAATAGGAAGAGCCCATCCAAAAAAAAAATGCTACCTAAAAAGAAAACGAAAAATTCCAAAGAAAGAATGATTAGCAAATGCTTCCTTTAAAAGCAAAAGGTGAGACTTGGTTTAAGGATGGAAGCTAACTGTTCATCCTAGCATCACCTAAGAACTTAATGCGGGTCTACAGTGGGTTAGACTTATCATTCAAGCTAACTTGATACTTACGATAATTAATCACGGTTCCTATCAATTGGAATATGCATAAACAAAGTATTTAGATTATAGATAATAATTTTAGATGATCTTAATGCCATTGAGTGACTCCATTTGTCTAAAACCAGCATATCTTGATTACTTACCCATCTATCCTACGTTTTTGCACTTCTTAAATTTCATGCAATTTAATTTTATTGTCAACAAAACAAAACCCCCCATTTTAAAACCCCCCATTTTTATTGCTTTTGATAGGCTAATTTTACATTGAGAAATACTATCTTTAGCTTCATCTTATTCGACCTCGAGCTTATTGCTATTGCAATATTCTAGTAGTAATTAATAGTTGTTCAGTTCATTGAATTATAAACTTTACTTTATTTGAAGAAAGTGGACGATGACAAATTTTTCTTCGTCATTTTTGTATCATTGTTTTGTTCTTATTCGACATTATAGGTTATTTTATAAAAATTTAGTTTATTGAAGATACTTAAAAACAATGTGGTTGCAACATATTTATAGTTGGAGGGATTTCGTAATGAATTTGGAACGCCAATATTAGGGTTGATACAAAGTCGTAAATTTTGAAGTTGTTCATAGGAAAGCTAATCCATGACAATAATGTTGAAAGAATTTTAGTCCATGAAATCTTGTATTCAAGACATTAAATAGTTGAAGCATAGTCAAAGATTAGGGAAGATGTGTGATACTATTTATAAGTTTAAGTGACAAAGTACATTACATAAAATTAGGAGACGTCAGCATGCAGATCAATTCTTTTGATCACCACAATCAAAGAAACAATAACACGCATATATGGTTTGAGAAGGATTAGTTGGAATGCATTGATGTGAAATAGTATGATGCTTCTCCCAACATTTCTTCCCACAATCATTGAGAGAGCACCCAGTGTTATACAAAACGTCTTGACATCTTTTGGCAGCTGAGACATCTTGAGGCACTAAGATCAATGCAACTATAAAAAAACATAAAAACATAACTATACAAATTAGCAATCTAATATGTCTCATGGTTTTTTGATTTCGTAACACATGATAATATTGTATTTGTGGAAGAAATTAAAGGAAACGAACCTGCAAATATAAGAGCAAAGCAAATGATATGGGAAGAAGCCATATTCTTAAGATATGCAAATTTTGAAACTATTGTTTTGTTAAGTTTGGGTTGTAGAAATTCTACAATTTTCGATGGTTTAAATACTAAAAATTACATTAAATCCCATCCATGCATTTATATGTTTCATTTATTTAAAAATAGTACAGATTTCCGTAAACTAAACTAAACACCATGCATGAATTTGTTTTCATTTAGTAAAAATAGTAATAATTTTAACAACTTTCATACCTAATGTGAATTAAATGTCAACAATTTGATTTGAAAATTTTTTCTATTTTAAAATATTGGTTGATTTTGTTTTACATATCTATTTGTATTTTGGCTGAAATAATATGGAACTTCTAATTTTATGATGTTCCGTTTGAAATTTTCCGAGTACAAAACTATATTTACCAACATTTTAAAGAAAAAAATGTCTACAACTTGTTAAAAAAGTTGAGATTTCATGGACATGTCTTAAACTTTTTTATGTAAGTTATTGTAACGACCCAACTCTTTATACTATGTCGAAGCCGTTAAAATTTCAAAAGGCAAATAAAGTTTGTAAACTTTGGATAAAACGAAACAAAGCCTAAAAAATTTATTATTTAAAAACCTAATCAAAAGTAATATGCGATATGTAAACAATTATTAAAATCCTAACTCGGGCCCTATCTAATTTTAAAAAAATGAAATAACAAATAAAGAATAATAAAAAGGCAAACACTCAAGGTCTAAACTCGGATATAAAGCGGAAGCAGAAATCCCTGTGGCTCGCCACGGTCACTTCTGGTCGCTCGCCAGCTTGCGCTTGCCCTTACCTTCTGGTCCTCAGGGCACTTCATGTACCTGAAGATCTTCTATATAGAGGTTAACCACATCTGGGCCTTGGTGGGATTGTCCATGGACCCGTCAAACGTTTTAGGATTGTACTTCCTAAAGTCTCTCAGATGTTTGGCCTCAGCTGATAGTTGAACCGACTCGGGCTGAGCTCCCACAAGGGCTGGAGGAGGGACAGTCTGAGCCTGAACAAGGGCGGCCTGGGTCGGCTGGGCCACGAGGAAAGGGGCTAGAGCAGCCTGTAGCATGTCCTGATAGCGCTGCTCTATCGTGGCGAGATCCGCCTGGGTGTCTGGTGCGTTAGGGTTGGCTGCCTGCACAGCATGTTGCTCCTCTGGCTGGGTACGTCCAGCTCCTCTGCCTCTCCTACCACCCCCTCGACGTGAACCTCTACGTGGCGGCATCTTTTCCTGAAGTTTCACCAGAAGAAACTTTTCACAAACAACCACAACACATATGCTAACTGCACTTATACTAACTACACCTATTTCATTCAGGCAAGATTGTAACCATAACATTTAGCAAGGTCTTAAACATACCTGGCGAGTGACGACGGACAGCATAGCTATAAGGGTAAAACAAAACAAAACAAAACAGAGACTCACATTGTAAGTCAGTCTACACAACCTAGAATGTATGTCTGATACAAACTGTAACGACCCAACTCCTTATACTAAGTCGAAGCCGTTAAAATTTCAAAAGGCAAATACAGTTTGTAAACTTTGGATAAAACGAAACAAAGCCTCAAAAATTTATTATTTAAAAACCTAATCAAAAGTAATATGCGATATGTAAACAATTATTAAAATCCTAACTCGGGCCCTATCTAATTTTAAAGAAATGAAATAACAAATAAAGAATAATAAAAAGGCAAACACTCAAGGTCTAAACTCGGATATAAAGCGGAAGTAGAAATCCCTATGGCTCACCATGGTCACTTCTGGTCGCTCGCCAGCTTGCCCTTACCCTTACCTCTGCCCCTACCTGGAAAAATGAAATGGAAATAGTGAGTATAAAATACTCAGTAAAGGACCCACTACTAGTCCCGCTAGTGCCTGTTAACTTCCTATCAAAGTTCTGAAAATGGTACCCAATAATTGGTACGTTCCCAAACACGTGCAACATGTGCTCCCATAGGAACAAAATCTGGTCTTCGGTGACCCAAGGGAACACCTAGGACAAACTAGTCTGTAGCATACCCGGAGGAACACTATGACAATCGGGCTGCGAGGATCCCGTCGAATCACTCGAATCATATCTATATCCATGCCAGACTGGCGGTCCTGTCGGACTACGTAGTCCTAAATAGGTGGTGATCCTGAAGGACACCCATGCATGTACGACTCTAATAGGCTAAGCTAACATGCACCCTAACAATAACATACACATAACATAGCATCATCACGTCATCATGTCACATCCTCATGTCAAAGCATAATACCATATCAAGCCACAACATCATGTCATATCATATCAATTCGCATCATTATATCATATCATATCTTCATCAAATCCCATGTCGTTATGCAGTCTAGTCATCAATGTGCATAACCAAGAATGTATGCGATCTCTTAATTCTACTCGTAGAGCTAGTAGTAGAATCTCTTACCTGGGAATTTGCTCAACAAGTTCTAAATTCACGCCTTCCAAGAAGTGAGATCCTAAATGTTTAATAATGCCAATTTTCAAAATTAATTCACCAAACGACCCAAGACCCAAAAATTTAGTTGAGATGACTTACCCTCGGGAATGGCGCACGGCTCGCGCGCCTGCTCGGCTGGAGGGTGGCTCCGCTTTTTCGTGTGCGGCTTGAGAAGACGTGCGTGCGGCAGGTACTTGGCGGCTCTGCTTCACGCGGTGCACGGTCAACTGAAGGCACGAAAAAGCTGCGCAACGCGGCTCGGGTCTTCGGGTCGGTGCAGATCAACTGGGGTCGCAGGTCGGTCCGAGTCAACTGGGGTCGCGGGTCGGTACGGATCAACTGGGGGTTGCGGAGGCGCGGTCACGGCTCAGCTTCGCCGACTTCGACAGGTGGCGCTCGACGTGCGACGGTGTGGCTGAGCAGGCGGCTGGGTAATGGGGGATTCGCTTCACACGAGACGGCTGGCGCGGGGATGATCTGGTTAATTCCGTGGCTGGCGCTCGATGGCGTACGACGGCTGCGGTTCGATGGCTACTCCTTGGCGAGACGACTCGACGCCCGCGAACGGCTGGAGACGGAGGCGACGGCTACGGCGGCGGCTGCGGCGACTTCGTAAGGGAGGCGGCGGCGGCGGCACTAGAGTTAGGGTTTCTTCGTCTTCCTTTTTCCCCTATTTTTTTGTTTTTCTTGTGCACGGGTTCCAAGGCTCATTTATACAAAAACCCCAATATTAAATTCCCTTTTTCTTTTCCTTAATTTAATTCAAAACAATCAATTCTTCTCTCTCTTCAATTAAAACTCCCAATCTCCTAAATTTAAAAAATCAACCAATCACATCACTCCTTTTTATAAATATATATATATATATACTTTCCAAATAAAATATCACATTATCTTAAACCAAAATAAATCAATTTTTCTCTCCCCTCCACTCAAATATCTTATCTTCAACAAATAACCTTACATAAATTATCCAATTAGAGAAATTATTTTAACCTCAAACTTACTTAATTTCACCACCAAGATTTCAATAATCAAGATTCCTCAATTACGTCGAAGGTTCCAATAACTGCAGTTAAGATAGTAAAATTAAATTCTAAATTTTGGGGCGTTACAGTTATTACATGACATTCCATAAATATCAAGTGTAGTTAATATCATGTGCTGGAAGGCTGTAACGACTAGATGGGGACCACCATCTACCTAGGATGTAACTTGTAAGGAAATTTAGAAACCTAAAATTACTTGGACCGAGGAAGAGGATGAAGCGTCTCTTAGGAACTCGTGTGCATTACCTTATACAATGGGGTGGATCAAAACGTTTTTAAACTAATCAACACATGTACCTCTGCTAAGGAAGCATGGAACATTCTTGAGGTTGCCTACGAAAGGACCTCAAAAGTCAAAGTATCTAGGGTTTGGATTTTGACCTCAAGGTTTGAAGCTCTTAAGATGCCAGAAGAAGAAACTGTTGCAAAATTCATTATTTGTATACTAGTTTTGGAAAATGAGTCTTTCGCTGTTGGAGAAAAAAATTCTAACTCAAAGTTGGTTCAAAAAGTTTTGAGATCTCTTGTAGCCAAATTTAATATGAAATAAGCTACCATCGAAGAAGCCAATGACATTACCACTATGAAACTAGATGAGTTGTTTGGTTCTCTACGAACCTTTGAGTTATCATTCGATGACCATGGCCTGAAGAAGAAACAGAGTATTGCTTTTCAAGGATAAGTGAGGAGTCTGCAAAAACTTAGTCAAAAATCTCTTTCATATGAAAATCTTGTAGAAGTTGTTGCATTAGTGTCTGCAAAACTTAGTCAAAAATCTCTTCCATATTAATATCTTGTAGAAGTTATTGCATTACTGTCTTGGCACTTTACCAAATTCAAGAACAAGTTCAATAAGAAATCTAGATTAGATGGAAATTAGTTTAACAGATATCCCAACAATTCTAATTTCTCCAACTTAGGATCATCTAATGCATTTTCTACATCACAATGAAAAGAAAATGATCGCAACGACGCTTCACGAGTTGATAAAGTTAACAAAAGCATCAAATGTTACGAATGTGAAGGCTTCAAACACTTTCAAGTAGAGTGTGCTAGGTTCTTCAAAAGAAAGAAGAAGAGTCCTACTATTACTTTATCAGACGAAGAAACAACCTCAAACAGTGATAGTGAGAGCTATGGAAGAGCATTAATCAATTGTGAAATATAACAAAAACAATAAGACTGTGATAACATTGTGTGTGATACTCCAGATGATTTAAACATAGACTCAAATAATGAATTAACTCAAAATCCTATGGAAAAAGAGCCAAGATTTTCTCCTTCCGACTTTTAAGAACTATTATATCTATGGAAAGAAGACCAAGAACTCCTAAAACAACATGGAGAACATTTTTTTTTAACTCTTTTCGAAGATAATCATCGCCTGACGACATCAATTTACACTCTAAAAACTGAGTTCTAAAATGTTTGAAGTGAGTATAAGAAAATGTAACATTCGGTCAGAATGCTATCTCTCAAAACTCTTAGTCTTGATAATATCCTAAGTAAAGGAAAAATAAAGAATGATCGAGAAGGCCTTGGTTATTCAAGAGCTAATTTTTCATCTAAAGGAAAATCAACTGTATTTATTCGAGCTACTTACCAACAGACTGAAGATGATATTCCTGAATCTTCGAACACTCGATATGAAGAAAGGAACAAATATGTCTTAGAAGTGGGTTTGCCACTACTGTGGAAAGCCTGGCCATATAAGACCATATTGCCATGAACTATTTGGTTTCTGTAGTACAGATTAGCATAGGATGAGGGGTATATCTCGCAGACCTAGTTCCAAAAAGCATGGAATGGAGAGTGAAAGAAATTCTCAAATGCAGTGTAGCATTCACATCTATTGATATGCCGAATTCAAAAGACTGGTAATTTGACAGTGGATGCTCAAGACATATGATAGGTAACTCTCTTCGTTTTGCTGAACTAAAAGAATGCAGGACTGGTCGAGTAACTTTTGAAGATGGTGTGGAAGGTTATGTAGTAGGTAAAGGGAATATTAGCAGAACTGGTGCTCCAAATCTCAACGATGTTCATCTAGTAGAAGGATTATCAGCTAACTTGATCAGTATTAGTCAGTTGTGTAATCAAGGATTTATGGTAAACTTCTCTAAAGATGGATGCGAAGTGTCGAATGCAAAGAGGAGAATTGTAATGACAGGCTCTCAACTTTCTGATAACTTCTACCATTGGGATAAAAATAGTAAGGATCTGAAATGTAATCTATTAGGTCGGATGAAAGAATGTTATGGCACAAATGTCTTGGGCACATGAGTATGTCCAAGCTCTGTAAGACTCAGAAAGTTGTTGCTGTTCATGGCTTTCCACTCTCAAATAGGCAGTTAATAATGTTTGTTCAAAACGCCCTACAGGTAAGTAAATAAAAACATCTCTAAGTGAAATGATCATGGAGGTGCAACCTACTAAGAATCAGACGTTCGACTACATGATTTTGAAGATATTTGTTAATGAAATCAATCAGATGATGAATTAGTGCAACCTACTAAGAATCAAACGACCTATTCTGAAGTACCAATACGTAATAATCCTATTTTTGAGAAAGATCCTATTTATAGACTCGTCTGAAACTTTTTTATGGTGTAGAAAGTAATCATCAGTGCATAACAGAAGAATGTTCAAAACTTAGCAATACAGTTCCTTCAATTGCTCTCGTAGCTTGTTTGGAGTCTATTCGACTGATACTAGGTCTTGCATGTTTTTGAAAGATTAACATGCATCAGATGGATGTTAAAAGTGCGTTTCTAGATAGGTATATATTTAAAGAAGTCTATGTAGCTCAACCGAAAGGATTTGAAGATTCTGTCAATCCAAATAATGTTCATAAATTACACAAGGCATTATAAGGTCTCAAGCAGGCCCCTTGGGCTTGGTATGAAAGATTATTAGTATTTCTTCTAAAACAAGGTTTTACTCGAGGAGGCACTGATAAAACAATGTTTATCAAGAAATATTATCATGAGTTTTTAGTTGTAGAAGTATAAGTGGATGGCATTATCTTTATATGGCAACCAGATTCTATGATATTAACATTCGTCGAGATGGTAAAGATAGAGTTTGAAATGAGTATGGTAGGAAAGTTAATCTTATTTCTTGGGTTTCAAATTCATTAATGTGAATCCGAAATTTTTCTTTCTCAAGAAAAATATGCTTAAAATTTTAATAAACAAATTTGCTCTTGATCGAGCCAAGGCCAAGAGAACTTCTATTGCAACTCATTTCAAGGTTTTAAAGGATGATTTGGGTAAAAAGGTGGATGAAGGCTTGTACGGAAGTATTATAGGTAGTCTATTAAGATGACTATGTTGCTTTAGCTAATGTATTACAACGAATATGTATTCAGATTTTTAATATTTAAATCACATTTAAACATAAAGCTCTACAACCGATGACTATAGAGTTTAAAATGAGTATGGTGGGAAAGTTAATCTTATTTCTTGGGTGTCCAATTCATTAATGTGAATCCAAAAATTTTCTTTCTCAAGAAAAATATACTTAAAATTTTACTAAAGAAATTTGCTCTTGTAACGACCCAACTCTTTATACTAAGCTGAGGATTACTAAAAGGAAACAATAATAAGAGACACTTTTTTTTAAAGGAGGGAAACTAAAATTTTGATTAAAAATGGAATACTGAAACACTGATACAAAAACGCGGACGCAAAACTGAGTCCACATATGACATGTCACGGATCCTTCTCTGTCGCTCGCCAACTTTCCTTTACCTTTACCTTCGCCTGAAATACTAAACATAGAAATAGTGAGTATAAACAAATACTCAGTAAGGGACCTACTACTAATCCTGCTAGGTGTTTGTTAACTTCCCATTAGAATCCTGAAAAGTGGTACCCAAGAACTGGCAAGTTCCCGAACACGTGCAACATGTGATCCCGGAGGAACATAACTAGTCTTCGATGATCCCAAAGGAACACCTAGGACAAATTGGTATGTAGTGTACCCGGAGGAAACACTAAGACAATTGGATTGTGAGTGATCCCGTCGAATCACTCAAAATCATGTCTATGTCAATGCCAGACTGGCAGTCCCATCGGACTACGCAGTCCTAAAAAGGTGGTGATCCCGAAGGACACCATGCAGATACGACTCTAATAGACAAAGTTAACAGAACACCCTATCTATAGCATGTAGCATAACATAACATCATAACATGGCATGAGTATTAATCTTAACGTACTTAATCATGTGATTAATATATCATGCATCAACATAAACATCAACAGTCGTCAACAACATACTACCAGTCATTAACATAACATCAGTCATCATCATCAACATACTACCAGTCATAACATGACATCAGTCATCAACATAATATTAGCATAATGACAGTCATTATCAATAGCATCAAGTTATGCATTTTAGCTACCATCAATGCATAATCATAATTACATGCGGTCTCTTAAATTCAGTTCGAATGTCTAGTAGGAGAATCTCTTACCTGGAGATTTTAGCAAAACAAAGTACCCTTTAGCTTACAGTAAAAATTCTCCAATTAACTTGATCCAAATCATAAAAGGAAAACTCAGTATCTTAATTAATGAAATTGGGTTGAAACCAATTTAACCTTGATTGGGAAAAATCCAAGATTTAAATCTTAAAAAAAAAAATAGTCAATTGAACCTTTAAAGAAACCCAAAAAGATCCAAAATTAAATTAATAAAATATTAATTTAATTTCATTGGCTTACCAAGGTTACTCAAATGGAGGTTTAAAAATCTTCTTATCCTTGATGGAAAAAATCATCACGTAAAATTCTCAAGCTTCCAAAAAGACCAATCTTAAATACAATTGGTGAGGCGGCGACAGCAGAGGGTTATCTTAGAGAAGAAGATAATAACAATAATATTTACTATTATTATTTCCTTTTCCAATGCTATTATAGACCCAAATAATAACAATAATATTTATTATTATTATTTATCTTTATCTAAAATAATTATCCTTTTACAAATAATTATATTTTCCCAAAATATAATTATTTTACCTTTTCTCCAAAATAATTATCCTTTCCTTAAATAATTATATTTCAACAAATATAATTATCTTTTCCTTTAACATAATAAATATATATATTTTTTTATACATATACATATAACTATTAAATCTCCAACAAATTATTTAACTAAATTCAATTTCAACAACACTAAAAATCCACAACTTTACTTAATCCTCTTAACCTACCATTTAATAAAAAATTCAACAAACACCACATGCCAAAACCTCTAATTAATTAAATATTCATCCAACAAATATTTAATTAATTTCAATTCCCACATAAATCAAATAATGCTCGTTAAATGAATTCAAAATAACGCCCAATAAATTAAAACTAATTAAATAAAATTAAGACAATTAACTCCAAAATTGTCTTAATTTTTGGGGTGTTACAATACAATTATTACACCTATTTTAAAGTCCATATTATTTGGTTAGTACATTTTGTTCAATATATATATATATATATATATAGTTGGTCATTACATACTTACAGCATCCCAAATTTATACGAAATGAAAAAATTGTTCCACCTAGCTCTATGTCTAATATGAACAAAAAATATCAATCGATGCCCGTACACTCCTAGGCTTAGAGTCTGAGTTTGTTGATATAAAAAGTGGACCTATTAGGTCAAGTACTACTTATTTAGCGTAAAAAAAAACCTCGAGAATCTACAAATGGAATATTACAATGTTGAGAACATGTGGTTCTGTTACCTTAAGAGTGAACTAAGAAAAAATGAGAAGTGAAAATGTAAATCTATAAGATATAGATGACAACATTTTCATTTACGCACGAAAAACTACTCGGCAATAAAGTTAAGTGAACCAACAAATGAAATTGGATGCGAAACTAAAAAACTATGCAGGACAGTCTCAGTAATGATATTGAATGAAAATAAATTAAAAATAGACAAACTTTTAAACCTTAAATTTTGTTTGAGGATCAAACACATATTGAAAATATCAACTGAACTCACAATTTTTATACTTCTTCCATACAAATTATTATCTAACAAATTTACCATCTACAAATAAATTAAACACATATCATAATGAAAGCAGCATTATCAAACAATATATTATCTTTCTAAAGTTTCTATTTCCTATGAACTAACCCATTTTTGCTTATCTCAGCATCCTGCCTCATCCTACTCTACCTGTGATAAAAATTGTCATAGAGAAGTGAAGAAAGACATTAAGCAAGAACACACTCAAAGAAAAATAAAATGGTCGTACTTAAAATAGTTCTCCATAATTGATTTGAAGATTTGGCCACTCGGAACATGACCATATAAGTGGATCTAAAGTTTTGCAGAAGAACCCATTTGTGTGTTTACTTGGGCTTAATTTAAAGTTCGAAACTAGAAAAACATGTTTGTCCTAATCTAAAGGTAAATTCGAATGTGAAGAGAGAAGCTTATATAAATTGTATACAAACTCAACGATCACCCAGAAGATCAAAGCTAAACAAGCATATATCCTTGCAGAGTTCACTGTTTGAAGACTTATTTGAGCATACACTACAAGAAATCATGGCATTTTTGACTCCGAAATGGACGTCGAAGATTACGTCAGCATTCTCCTACCATTCCTGATGTTTCTAGGTACTCATCGAGGAAGAAACCCATTCACAACGTACTTGTTTAGATGTCGGGAACGATCCAATAATCCCTAATGTCAACGTTCACAGTGTTGGGGAAAGAGATAGTATTATTATTATTATTATTATTTTTCCTGATGCCATGCAAACAGACGTTGAAAATGTTTACTCTAACCCCGACATCTACGGTTATCGCGTCAAGGAAGAGTAAAGAATAAAATAATTATTTACCATTTTCCAACACTATGCACGACACCTTAAGGTTGGTGTCAACCATTCTTGACACCATGTCTTTGTGGTTTCATCTCAATCTTTATCATCAACAAGATATTAATGAATGTAAACGCAACATATTCTTTCAAATAAATTTATTTTACTGGATTATGAAAAAACAAAGTAACTATCAACATGCACATACGTGTAAGGTAACATTTGGGTTTTGGCACACCAACTGAGAGGGAAGATTAGGATATATGGAATCTATGAAGCTGTTGTTCTCTTGGTAGATACGACCACCTGTTAACAAAAAATGAAAGAGAAAACTACTGTTCAAAGTTTTAGGAACTTGGACAATGGTATAACATACATAAACATATAACATTATTAACATAAACGAATATAATTATAATTGTTTGGAAAAGAAGATAATCCACGAGGAGAGGGATGGTTGTTTTGATTGGACGGGAAAAAATGATATATTTATTTAGAATAGAGAATAATGGTTTGAATAAATATGGATGTTTATTGTAGATTTTGGTGAGCGAATAATACTAATAATAAATCAGAATTATTATTATTATTAATGGTTATAAATGCCTAAGATTTTGTGTATTTAAGAAATTTATTGAAGAAAGATAATAAAATATAGGGAAAGTTACATAAATGTAACAAAACTGTAAACTATTTACAGCCCGTGTAACAAGCTCATTAAAGCAAATTATTTTTTCAGAATTCCTTATTTGCCCTTGATTTTTTATAACGATCTTCAAATCTGACTTTCTTATTCTTGCCGATATTTTCACGATCGTCGTTTCCGAGTTATTCATCTCGTCTTTTATATATCTTTCATCTGGATCATTCGAGCTATTTCGAGTTATTTTTCGTAATTTGCTATAACATTCGCTTTGATATCCATTATCCTCGATAACATCGTTTCTCTTCTTGTCATCTTGGACAATTAAGATCGTGTATACTGCTCTGTTGATATCATCTCAGTTTTTCTTGTTTCGATGAGTATTCTAAATATCGTTTTTCTTTGAACTATTTAATTGATTATAGAATTTCGTTCAGAATTATATATTTCGGTGTGAAGATAGAATGTTTAGTATATGTTGGTATTACTATAAGACATCCTGTATTTGGTTATGAAGATTGTTGAAGGTTTTGATTATTGTTTACGTTGATTTAAGAATTTATATTTCAGTATGAATGTCGTTTGAGTTTTTTGTTGTTTATATGAATTTAAGGTTTTTTATTTCGTTTTGAACTTTTAAGAATCATTGTAAGATGTGTAAATCATTATGAAGATCGATAGTTTGATGTTTTTGAAGATAATTTTCATTGAAATACTTGATCGTTTACCTCTATCAACATGATCGTTTAACAATATACAAACAATTGTTTTGTTATATGAACACGATCGTTCATCATTATGAACACGAAAATTTTCAATATTTTGTATGATTCGCATCTTTAAACGATTTTATATCAAATTCAATACGATTGTTTAAACTATAACAACCTGGACTTTTAAACTAAGTTCAGGTCATTACTAAAAAGGTAAACATCAAAAGACGCTTTTTTGAAAAGAGGATAACTAAAATCTTTATAAAATTAATTGAAACGTTCACGAAAAAAATAAGATTTTCAAAATTAACAAAAATAATTTGAAAACGTGACCCGCGGGTTCTAACAATTTTAAAGAACTAAAAACAAATAAATAGAATAAAATGTTTAAGTAAAATGGTTAAAATTTAAAAATACTGAAAGACATATAAATGAGTGCGGAAGCTAAAATGTGTCCCCATATGGCATGCCACGGATCCCTCATTGTCGCTCGCAAGCTTCTTAAGTTCTTTACCTTAGCCTGAAATATTAAACATAGGAAAGAGTGAGTATATAAATATACTCAGTAAGGGACCCACTACTAGTCCCGCTAGGTGATCTGTTAACTTTCCGTTAGAAACATAATCATAACGTTGTGTGTCCAATGGAGCACACCTGAGTGAGTGAGACCTTACGAACACCCCTAAATCGTGCGAGTGATCCTGAAGGAACACCCCCAGTTGTGCGAGTGATCGCAGGTACACACTTCATAAACATATATGTAATAAGTAGGTACACCCCTAATCGTGCGAGTGGTCCCGTCGGAACACCCCTAGTCGTGCGAGTGATCCCATATACACTCCATAAACATATATGTAGTACGTAGGTACACCCCTAGTCGTGCGAGTAGTCCTGTCGAAACACCCCTAGTCGTGCGAATGACCCCGTATACACAATATAACTGTCCCCTAACCGTGCATGTGATCCGTAGGTACACCCCTAAATCGTGCGAGTGATTTCGTAGGAACACCCTTAGTCGTGCGAGTGACCCCATAGATAGGATCACAATACAGGTGGGGTAAAAAGCACAACGGACAAAGTTAACAGACACTATAATCCAAAGCATGTAACATCATTATAAACATCATAACATGACATGAATATTAATCATAACCTCCTTATTCATGTGATTAATATATCATATATCATAAACATCATAAACATACCAGTCATCATCATCAATCATATTATCAATCATCATCATTAACATAATATCAATCATCATCTATAGTATCGCATTATGCGTCTTAGCGACCATCAATGCATAATCGTAAATACATGCAGTCTCTTAAATTTAGTTCGAAGGTCTAGTAGAAGAATCTCTTACCTGGAGATTGTCTAAAAATATTTCTTTTCTGACAGTAATTTCCCAATTAAAGTAGATCCTAAATAATAAGGAAAAAATCAATAACTTAATTAATAAAATTTACCAATGGGTAGTATCTAAAATTTTCCAATTTAACTTATCTAAAATTTAAGGTTGAAACCAATTCAACCTTGATTGGGAAAAATCCAAGATTAAATCTAAAAATTTAACCAACTGAACCTTTAAAGAAATTTCAATTAGGTCCAAAATTAAATTAATAAATTATTAATTTAATTACATTGGCTTACCAAACTTGACCAAATAGAGGTTGAAAAATTATCTAAACCTTGATGCGAAAATTCATCAATTCTTCAAGCTTTGCCAAAGGGACAAATTATAACTAAAATTGGTGAAGCGACGGCGGCAAAAGGTTATCTTAGAGAAGAAGATGGAGAACCTTTCTCTTTCTCCTTTTCTTTCAACTTAAGCATTCCAATGCTATTTATAGACCCAAATAATAACAATAATATTTATTATTATTATTTCATTTTCCTTTTAGGATATATATATATAATACCAAAAAAATATACATATATCTTTATTCTCATTATCTTTCCTAAATAAATGCCTTAAATACTCAAAATCTTAGGCATTTATAACCATTAATAATAATAATATTAATAATAATACTTCTTTATTATTATTATTTTTCTCTCACCGAAATCTACAATAAACATATATATTTATTTAAACGATTATTCTCTCTTTTAAATAAATATATATCTTTTTCATCCAATCAAATCAACCATCTCTCCTCATGGATTATCTTTTTTTCCAAACAAACATAATTATATTCCATCATATAATTAACTTCACTTTTCCAAATTATTAATAATATATATATATATATATATATATATTCAATTAAATCCAATTCCACCAAAACTAACTTTTCCCTCTAAAATCTCAAATTAACTTAAATCCTCAATTAAATTAATCAATCAAATCTTTTCCAATAAATCACTTATAACTTCCAACATGAATTATCTTAACCCAACCATAACAACTCTACTCCATAAACAATACTTACCTTACTGCAGAATAATTAATTATCTTCCACAACAATTAATTATTATTTATCTTTTTGTAAAATAATTAATTATCTTCCACAATAATTAATTATTATTTATCTTTCTTCCAAATAATTAATTATCTTCCACAATAATTATTTATTATTTATCTTTCTCGAAAATAAATGTCCTTTTATAAATAATTATATTTACCCAAAATATAATTATTTTTCTTTCAAAATATGATTATTATTTTTTACTCCCTTAAAAATATCTTTTCTCTAAAATCAAATTATCTTTTCCTTAAATAATTATGTTTCAACAAATATAAATATCTGTTCTTTTAACATAATAATTATATATATATTTCCACATATACATATAATTATCAAATCTCCAACAAACTTTCTACTCTACAATTTAATTAAATAACATCCATAATTATTTAATTTAATTCAACTTCAAAAACACTAAAAATCTACTACTTTACTTAATTCTCTTAATTTACCATTTAATCAAAAACTCTAAGAGACACCACATGCCAAAACCTCTAATTAATTAAATATTCATCCACGAAATATTTAATTAATTTCAATTCCAGCATAAATCAAATAATAATTATTAAATTAATTCAAAATAACCCCTAATAAATTAAATCTAATTAAACAAAACTAAGATAATTAACTCCAAAATTATCTTATTTTTCGGGCGTTACATAAACGATGAGCGTCTAAAAACGATCATGTATCAATTTCAATAAGATTATTTAAACGAACAGTACCCTTAAATGATCGTGTATCAAATTGGATATGATGGTTTAAACATAAACGATCGTTTAATTTATTATATACGATCGTGTATTTGTGTTAAACGATCGTTTAATATTTCTTAACATATTTGCACGATGGTTTAAATGATCAGCGTCTTTTAACTATCATGTGTTGGTGTTAAACGGTCGTTTAGTATTTATTAACTTATTTGCACGATGGTTTAAACGATCAATGTCTTAAAACGATTGTTTAATTTTGTAACGACCAAACTTTCCGGACTAAGCTGAGGTCACTACCAAATACCAAAACTCGACCATTCAACATAAAATTTAAAACGGACCAGTTACGATTCATTAAAAGCATTAGAAACATTACAAAAAGACAGTTTCGGGCCCTATTTTAAATCAATCATAAAAAGTCTCAAATAAAAACTCAAGTCATCAGTTCAAAATCACAAGTCAAATATTCTGACAAAATACATAGCGGAAGCGATAAGAAAACCAGATGCGTCCATATGGCCTTCACGCGTCCTTCCTGCCTCTCGTCGGTCTGCCCCTCGCTGTGCCCTTACCTGAAAAGTTTAAGAAGAGAAAAGGGTGAGTATAAACATACCCAGTAAGGGACCCACTACTGGGCCCGTTAGGGGACAACAGTTAACTTCCTATTCGGGGGTACCCTACATAACAGTCTAGTGGTTTCGTAGAACGCACATATCAGTCTAGTGCTCCCGAAGGATGCACAGATCAGTCTAGTGGTCCCGAAGGATGCACACATAAGTCTAGTGCTCCCGAAGGATGCACACATCAGTCTAGTGCTCCCGAAGGATGCACATATCAGTCTAGTGCTCCCGAAGGATGCACATATCCGTAAGGCACACTACCCCATAGATGAAGCTAACCGTTGCCCCTCAGTCCATACTAAACCGTCTACATCAGTCACACCCCAACGGCATTCATAATACAGTTCCGCCATAGGCTTTGTCAGTCAGATAGTATAGGTTTAAGCAACTACACCCTCAGTTGCTATACGCATCACCAATTAGCACACCATTAGGGAAGACCCTAGACCCAATCAACTAACCAACCAAAACCGGACTCACTGTCCTTCCCCGTCCAAACTCCATGATCAACATCCAGACCAATGATTACTACATACTGAACCGAAACTTCAAGGTCCATCAACATAAAATCCCAATCTACAATTAGCAGTCACAGTACCTTTACATCAGACAAAATATAGTAACAGTGCTTAACAGTCAACACACATACAGTTATTCAGTACAGTTACTAACGTGTAATCCCCTGTGGATTACTACGTTTTCAGCCTCGATCCGAGGTCCAGTAGTAGGAAACCCTTACCTGATACTCGGTTATGCCCCTCGATCGAATCCACGCTCAACGGATCAACCTAAACGAAAACACAAAGGTTTTAGTTGATGACTCTAGTAGAAGTCGTTTTAAAAGGTCCGAAACGACACCCGTTGACTTACCCAAGGAAAGGAAAGCTATCTCCAAACAAGCCTGCCGCAGAACCCGAGAACTTAAACGTCAATTCCTTAATACCTTCAAGGGAGAAAAGGTGGGACCAAATCTTATTCCAATATTCAAATTCGAATCGGACGTAGCAACATTAGGAAGTTCATCAAAATAATCCTCACCGAACAACTCACCGTGACCCGGAGTGGAGGAAGGAAGGCTTAGGTGGCTCGGCTCGGCTTGGCTCACTCTCGGCTCGGCTCGGCTTGACCTCGGCTCACGGCTCGGCTCACTCTCGGCTCGGCTCGGCTTGGCCTCGGCTCACAGCTCGGCTCAACTCGGCTCGGCTCGGCTCAACTCGGTTCGGCTCGGCTTGGTCCTCGGCTCGGCTCGGCTCGGCTCAGTTTTTCGGCTCGGCTCAGGTACGGCTCGGCTCAGGTACGGCTCGCGGCTCGGGTACGGCTCGCGGCTCGGGTATTCCTTCCTCCTTCCGGCAACGACGGCGCTCCCCTCTGTGTGCTGTCTGCGTCGGAAACACGAGATGAGAACGGAGAGGCTGCCGGCGGTGGCAGTAACGAAGAGAGAGAGAGACGTCGGCTGTAGGTGGACGGCAGACGGCGCGACGTGCGGATGGTGGCTGCGGCGAACGCCGACGGAGATGGAGATAGGGATAGAGGACGGAGACTGAGAGGATGGGTGGCGAAGAGACGAAGGCGGCCAAGGAAATCGTCGGGTGAAGCACGGACGGCTGTCGGCGAGGAAGGGAGAAGAAGAAGAAGAAGATGGATGGGGGGGGGACTCGCGCGGCAGTAGGGTTCCTCTCCCCTTTTTTTTTAAAATATATATATATATATATATATTTATATATATTAAGTTAAGGAATTTAATAATAATAATAATATTTTTTTTAAAAAAAAATAATAAATAAATAAAATATTATTAAATGTATATATATATTAACTTTACAAATTCTAATTAATAATAATAATAATATATAAAATATTAATATTTATATATATATATATTAACTTTTATATAATTAAATAATAATAATAATAATAATAATAATAACAAAATAAAAGATAATATCAATATTAAATTATATATATAAAACTTATAATAATTAATAATAATAATAATTATATAATTACTATTATATGATTATTATATAAATTTAAAACTATAAATTCCAGAATTTCAGAAATTAATCCAAAATTTAAAATTCCCGAAAAATATAGAAAACGGTAAAAGTTTACCTCGAAAATTCGGGGCGTTACATTCTTCCCTCCTTAGGGAACTTTCGTCCTCGAAAGTTTTATTCCTCGAACAGATCGGGATAACGGGACCTCATGTCATCTTCTCGCTCCCACGTAGCCTCTTCTATCCGGTGATTCCGCCATAAGACTTTAACCAGAGGGATTTCTTTATTCCTCAACGTTTTCACCTCTCTAGCAAGCACCTCAACGGGTTGTTCAGCATAGCTCAAGTTTTCATCAATCTCCAGTGGCTCGTAATCCACTACATGGGATGGATCTGGCACGTACTTCCTCAACATAGAAACATGAAACACATCATGAACTGTCGAGAGTGATGGGGGCAACGCCAAGCGATAAGCTACAGGGCCAATCCGCTCCAGAATCTCAAACGGTCCAACAAAACGGGGACTCAACTTTCCCCTCCTTTCAAATCGTAAGACACCTCTCATAGGTGCTACCTTTAAGAACACCTTGTCCCCTACCTCAAACTCAAGATCCTTCCGCCTCACATCTGCATAACTCTTCTGTCTACTCTGAGCGGTATGCATGCGTGATCTAATCTTCTGTATCGCTTCGTTGGTAGACTGAACTAACTCAGGGCCCATCAATCTCTGCTCACCCACCTCACCCCAGCAAACCGGGGATCTATAACATTTGCCGTACAAGGCCTCAAATGGTGCCATGCCAATAGTAGCCTGATAACTGTTATTATAAGCAAATTCTATCAAATGTAAGTGGGAGTCCCAGCTACCTGGAAATTCCAATGCACACGCTCGCAACATATCCTCTAAAACTTGGTTCAGACGCTCAGTCTGACCGTCAGTCTGTGGATGGAAAGCTGTACTAAAGTCTAACCTCGTGCCCATAGCAGTCTGCAAACCCTTCCAGAATTTGGAAGTGAAACGGGCATCTCTATCAGAAACAATCGACACTGGCACTCCATGCAATCTCACTATCTCAGACATGTACAGCTGTGCCCACTTACTAGCAGTATAGGTGGATTTACCCGGAACGAAGTGCGCTGATTTGGTAAGACTGTCCACCACAACCCAAATCACTGTAAAACCCCTCAGAGTTCTCGGCAGCCCTGTAATGAAATCCATGGACACGTTTTCCCACTTCCATTCCGGTATGCTCAAGGGTTGTAATAAACCCGCTGGTTTCTGCCTTGGTGCCTTAACCTGCTGACACACCAAGCATCTACTAACAAATTCTGCTACTTCCCTCTTCATGTTACGCCACCAATAAACCCGCTTCAGGTCCTGATACATCTTCGTACTACCTGGGTGCATGGAAAATGGGGAACTGTGAGCCTCAGATAATAATTCTGTCTTAACCGCACTATCCGACGGCACACAGAGGCGTCTCTCGAACAAAAGTCCACCATCAGAGGATAATGAGAACTCAACCGCTTGCCCTGCCTCTGCTAGGCCACGTTTCTCAACCAGATAAGGATCGTTACTCTGAGCATCAATGATCCTTTGCCTCAAAGTCGGCTGTACCGTCAACTGGGCTAACTGCATAGTGACTACCCCCACTGACACTGCAATCTCAGCCCGCTCGAGATCCCGATGCAATGGGGCCTGTCGGGTAATAAGTGCTGCCGAATGTGATACCTTTCTACTAAGAGCATCAGCTACCACATTTGCCTTGCCTGGATGATACAGTATCTCACAATCGTAATCCTTCACTAACTCAAGCCACCTTCGCTGTCTCATATTCAATTCTTTCTGAGTAAAGAAGCATTTCAAGCTCTTATGATCCGTGAATATCTATATCTTTTCACCATATAAATAATGCCTCCATATTTTCAAAGCAAAAACCACTGCTGCCAACTCTAGATCATGTGTAGGGTAGTTCTGCTCATGACTCTTCAACTGACGGGACGCATAAGCGACCACCTTACCCTGCTGCATCAAAACACAACCCAAACCCTTCTTGGAAGCATCACTATAAATCACAAAATTGCCAGAATCATCAGGTACAGTAAGAACCGGTGCGGTAACTAGCTTCTGTTTAAGGTTCTGGAAACTATCCTCACACGCCTTGCTCCAAACAAAAGGAGCTCCCTTCCTGGTCAACTGAGTGAGAGGAGTAGCTATACGAGAAAAGTTCTCCACAAACCGTCGATAATAACCTGCTAAACCCAGAAATCTACGAACCTCACTGACTGTGGAAGGTCGGGTCCAACCGGTGACTGCCTCTATCTTAGCTGGATCCACAGAGACTCCAGCCTTAGAAACCACGTGGCCCAGAAAAGACACCTGCTTCAGCCAAAACTCGCATTTCGAGAACTTTGCATACAACTTATTATCCCGAAGTGTTTGCAGAACTATACGTAAATGCTCCTCATGTTCGGCCTCCGTCTTGGAGTATATCAAGATATCGTCGATAAACACGATCACAAAAGTATCTAGGAACTCCCTAAACACTCTGTTCATCAAGTCCATAAACACTGCCGGAGCATTCGTCAAACCAAAAGACATCACAATAAACTCGTAGTGTCCATACCTGGAACGAAATGCTGTCTTTGGTACATCACCATCCTTAATCCTCAGCTGATGGTATCCCGACCGAAGATCAATCTTAGAGAACACTGTGGCTCCCTGTAACTGGTCAAATAGATCGTCGATCCTGGGCAAGGGATATCTGTTCTTTACGGTTACCTTGTTCAACTCCCTATAGTCAATGCATAGACGCATCGATCCATCCTTCTTCTTAACGAATAAAACTGGCACACCCCAAGGTGACACGCTCGGTCGAATGAATCCCTTATCAAGCAATTCCTGTAACTGTACCTTCAGTTCTTTCAGTTCTGCGGGGGCCATTCTGTAAGGGGCTCTGGATAAAGGAACCGTGCCCGGCTCCAACTCTATGGCAAACTCAACCTCTCTGTGTGGAGGTAACCCCGGAAGTTCTTCAGGAAAGACATCCGGATAGTCCCTCACCACCGGTTCTGACGACAGGGATACATCGACCTCTCTAGTATCCACCACGCTCGCTAAGATACCCCAAGTACCCTGACTGAGCAGTTTACTGGCCCTGATGGCTGAGATTACCTGAGGCAACGACTTTGACCCTCCTCCCTTAAATTTAAAACTGGCCATCGAGGGAGGGTTAAACGTCACCTCCTTACGGGAACAATCTATGCTGGCGTGGTTAGCGGCCAGCCAATCCATACCCAGGATTACATCAAAGTCAAGCATATCCAGGACTATCAGCGTTACTTCAATCACATGGCCTGCTATCTCGATCTGGCATGCTTTCACCTTTTCCTTCGACAACATACACTCCCCGGAAGGAGTAGATACTGATAGAACATGGTGTAAGGGCTCTACCTCTAAGCGGGCATGCAACACAAAAGCGGAAGAGATAAAAGAATGTGACGATCCCGAATCAAACAAAACTAAGGCGTAATGCCCCAATACTGGAAGCGTACCTGTCACCACCGTGCCTGCCCTCTCAGCCTCAGTCTTGTTGGTAGCAAATACCCTACCCTGATGTGGAGCACCTGCTCCCTGATTCTGCGCGTTCCCCGTATGTCTCAACGGGCATCTATCAGTTGTATGACCCTCTTGCCTACACTTAAAGCAAGTCCTGGTCCCGAATAAGCAACGGCCCAGATGGTGCTTTCCACAAGTGGTACACAACGGCTTCCCTCTAGCAGCTTCCCCTACCTCAAAAGGTTTCTGCTGGAAGCGGCGAAACTCGCCACCTGACCTGAAGTTCCGCTGTGGCACTGGAACAGGCTGCTGCTCAGCCTTCCTCTTCTGTCCCGATGTTGAACCTCTACCAGCGGTCTTAGACGAGTTAGCCCTCTCCTGTAAACTGAGATCCACTGCCAGGCGCAGTGCATCGGCATGAGTAGCAGGTCGGAAAGCTCGGACCAAACCCTGAATGTCCAGTCGGAGGCCTCTAACAAACTTATCAGCTCTGGCCGCCTCGGTCGCTATCATCTCGGGAGCAAAGCGGGATAACATGTCAAACTCCGCATCATATTGCTCCACTGTCATGTCACCCTGCTCTAAGTTTAGGAACTCCTGCCGCTTGGCATCTCTCAAACTAGCAGAGAAGAATTTCGCATAGAAACTCTCCTTAAACTGTTGCCACGTGATCTGACTCACATCACCACCTAGCATTCTCTCTGTAGTCTCCCACCATGCAGTACCTCTGTCAGTCAACATAAAAACAGCACACTGAACTTCCTGATCCTCAGGGCATTTCATGTAACGGAATATGGTCTCCAAGGACGATAACCACAGTGAGCCCTGGTGGGGTCCTCCAAAGACCCATCGAACGTCGTGGGATTATACTTCCTGAAATCCCTCAGGTGCTTAGCCTCTGCTGACAACTGATCCGACACAAACTGGGGCGCAACTGGTACTGGGGCCGGAGCTGGAGCAGGAGCTGGCGCTGGAGCTGGCGCCGGAGCTGGCGAGGCAGGCTTCTGCTGCTCCCGCATCTGCATAATCAAATCTCTAAACCTCTGCTCCATGGCGGCTAGGTCCGCATGAGTAACTGGCGCAGCCGGGTCAGGGGCTTGGGCTACAAGCTGCACCTCAGGCTGAACGCGTTCTGCTCCTCTTCCTCGGCCTCCTCGGCCACCCCTACGTGCACCTCTCCTTGGCGGCATTTCCCTAACAACCACCAGTGATCCCTTTAGTCATAAATGGTAATTAACTTTGCAGTTTAACTTAGGTAAGGTAATGCATATAGAGTTATACATATACTTTCATGGGAGCGTACCTGACGAGCGGCAAGGATCGTTTCAGCCATAAGGACACAAAACACAGACTCACATTATAAGCCAGTCTACATAACCTAAAACTTAGGCTCTGATACCAACTGTAACGACCCAACTTTCCGGACTAAGCTGAGGTCACTACCAAATACCAAAACTCGACGATTCAACATAAAATTTAAAACGGACTAGTTACGATTCATTAAAAGCATTAGAAACATTACAAAAAGACAGTTTCGGGCCCTATTTTAAATCAATCATAAAAAGTCTCAAATAAAAACTCAAGTCATCAGTTTAAAATCACAAGTCAAATATTCTGACAAAATACATAGCGGAAGCGATAAGAAAACCAGACGCGTCCATATGGCCTTCACGCGTCCTTCCTGCCTCTCGTCGGTCTGCCCCTCGCTGTGCCCTTACCTGAAAAGTTTAAGAAGAGAAAAGGGTGAGTATAAACATACCCAGTAAGGGACCCACTACTGGGCCCGTTAGGGGACAACAGTTAACTTCCTATTCGGGGGTACCCTACATAACAGTCTAGTGGTTCCGTAGAACGCACATATCAGTCTAGTGCTCCCGAAGGATGCACAGATCAGTCTAGTGGTCCCGAAGGATGCACATATCAGTCTAGTGCTCCCGAAGGATGCACACATCAGTCTAGTGCTCCCGAACGATGCACACATCAGTCTAGTGCTCCCGAAGGATGCACACATCAGTCTAGTGCTCCCGAAGGATGCACACATCAGTCTAGTGCTCCCGAAGGATGCACATATCAGTCTAGTGCTCCCGAAGGATGCACATAGCAGTCTAGTGCTCTCGAAGGATGCACATATCCGTAAGGCACACTACCCCATAGATGAAGCTAACCGTTGCCCCTCAGTCCATACTAAACCGTCTACATCAGTCACACCCCAACGGCATTCATAATACAGTTCCGCCATAGGCTTTGTCAGTCAGATAGTATAGGTTTAAGCATCTACACCCTCAGTTGCTATACGCATCACCAATTCGCACACCATTAGGGAAGACCCTAGACCCAATCAACTAACCAACCAAAACCGGACTCACTGTCCTTCCCCGTCCAAACTCCATGATCAACATCCAGACCAATGATTACTACATACTGAACCGAAACTTCAAGGTCCATCAACATAAAATCCCAATCTACAATTAGCAGTCACAGTACCTTTACATCAGACAAAATATAATAACAGTGCTTAACAGTCAACACACATACAGTTATTCAGTACAGTCACTAACGTGTAATCCCCTGTGGATTACTACGTTTTCAGCCTCGATGCGAGGTCCAGTAGTAGGAAACCCTTACCTGATACTCGGTTATGCCCCTCGATCGAATCCACGCTCAACGGATCAACCTAAACGAAAACACAAAGGTTTTAGTTGATGACTCTAGTAGAAGTCGTTTTAAAAGGTCCGAAACGACACCCGTTGACTTACCCAAGGAAAGGAAAGCTATCTCCAAACAAGCCTGCCGCAGAACCCGAGAACTTAAACGTCAATTCCTTAATACCTTCAAGGGAGAAAAGGTGGGACCAAATCTTATTCCAATATTCAAATTCGAATCGGACGTAGCAACATTAGGAAGTTCATCAAAATAATCCTCACCGAACAACTCACCGTGACCCGGAGTGGAGGAAGGAAGGCTTAGGTGGCTCGGCTCGGCTTGGCTCACTCTTGGCTCGGCTCGGCTTGACCTCGGCTCACGGCTCGGCTCACTCTCGGCTCGGCTCGGCTTGGCCTCGGCTCACAGCTCGGCTCAACTCAGCTCGACTCGGCTCAACTCGGTTCGGCTCGGCTTGGCCTCGGCTCAGCTCGGCTCAACTCGGTGAAGCTAAGAACGCCGACGGAGATGGAGATAGGGACAGAGGACGGAGACGGAGAGGATGGGTGGCGAAGAGACGAAGGCGGCCAAGGAAATCGTCGGGTGAAGCACGGACGGCTGTCGGCGAGGAAGGGAGAAGAAGAAGAAGAAGATGGATGGGGGGGGGGACTCGCGCGGCAGTAGGGTTCCTCTCCCCTTTTTTTTTTAAAAAAAAATATATATATATATATATATATATATATATTTATATATATTAAGTTAAGGAATTTAATAATAATAATAATATTTTTTAAAAAATAATAATAATAATAAATAAAATATTATTAAATGTATATATATATTAACTTTACAAATTCTAATTAATAATAATAATAATATATAAAATATTAATATATATATATATATATATATATATATTAACTTTTATATAATTAAATAATAATAATAATAATACTAATAATAACAACATAAAAGATAATATCAATATTAAATTTTATATATAAAACATATAATAATTAATAATAATAATAATTATATAATTACTATTATATGATTATTATATAAATTTACAACTATAAATTCCAGAATTTCAGAAATTAATCCAAAATTTAAAATTCCCGAAAAATATATAAAACGGTAAAAGTTTACCTCGAAAATTCGGGGCGTTACAAATTTATTGTATACGATCGTGTATTGGTGTTAAACGATCATTTAATATTTATTAACTTCTTTGCACGATCGTTTAGTATTCTCTTATTACATCTAAATACTTAAATATATTTTTTTTTCCAGATTAGAATGTCTATTCTTATTGTTGTTTTTTATGGAGGTCAATGGAATGGCTACAATGTTTATGAGAATTACTCAGTATTTGGAATTTTGTTAGATATGCGAGTCAGCTTTAATTCTTTGGTTTCTATGATATGTGAACAACTTAAATTGGATGAATGAGTAGAATTATCTGTTTTACTTGATCTTGGTGAAAGTAATGTTCAAACTGTGGTGTCGATAAAGAAGAACAATGATGTTGCTTGGTATTTAGCTTTTGTTAAAGATGCAACTAGTAGACATCCATTAGTTAGGCATGTAAGTATTGATTGTTTGGGAACGTCTTCTTCATCTAGTAGTGTACAAGGGAATGTCGATATGTCACTGAATATAGGTTTTTTTTTCTTCTGTTTCAAATGATGAAGTTATAAGAGACATCTCTTCTTATTCTGATTTAAAGGAAAAAAGTTTATTTCGAAGTAAAGAAGTGCTTTCAAAGTGTTTTTGCATAATAGCAGTGAAGAACAACTTTCAATTTAGGACTACATTATCAAATTTGAGGTCTCTTTAATTTAGATGTCGCAAGAAGGCTACAAATGGTATGTAAGGGCATCTCGTTATAAGAAGAGTGATTTGTGGATGCTACGAAAATAAACTTCTGACCATGATTGTTCATTGAGTACTACCCAAAGTTCTCACAAGCAAGCTTCTTCAACAGTAATTGGCAATTGTTTGATAGATGATTTTATATACATGTCTACTGATCATTCTATTCCTAAAGAGATTGTGCATAAGGCTCGTACAAATCTTGGAGTTAATATAAGTTACAAGAAAGCTTGGAGGGGAAAAGAACATATGGTAAAGATATTACACGGTGACACAGTTGAATCGTATGCATTGATTCCAATATTCTTTGATAAATTTGTTCAATCAAACCCGGTATGATTAGTTTTTTATATCAAACTTTTATTGATTTGCAGATAGATGTGGATAGACTAATATCACAGTCTATCTAAATAGATATGGATATTCTTTCTATTCCTTTTTGTTTGTATTGATAGAAATGTGTTTTTAATTATTATAGGTACATGCACTGCTTTAGAAATGGATGATAGTGGTCATTTCAAGTTTTGTCTTATGGCTTTTGGTGCATCAATTGAGGGGTGGAAATATTGTAGCCCTATTATTTCTATTGATGGGACATTTTTTAAGTGTAAATTTGGTGACATCCTATTAACAGCTTCATCACAAGATGGTAACAATCAAATCTTCCCTCTTGCTTTTTCCATTGTAGATTCTAAAAATGATGCATCATAGACATGGTTTTTTTAGAAGACACAAAGTAGTTTTTCAGAGCGAGCTAATTTAGTCATTGTTTCCGATAGGCATCTTAGCATCCCCAAAGGAGTTTTAAGAGTGTTTCCTGATATTGAGTATTGTGTGTGCACAAAACATCTTTTAAGTAACTTGAAACTTCATTTTAAGGATCCACTACTTGATAAGTATTTCTTTAGCTGTGCTTATGCCTACACTGTTGAAGAATTTGAGTACCACATGAGATGCATGGAGTCTGTTTGTTCAAATATTAGAGATTATCTTAGTAGTGTTGGTTTTGAGAAGTGGTCTCGGGCATATTCACATAGACGAAGGTATAGAATGATGACATCAAATTGTGCAGAAAGCGTAAATTTAGTGTTTAAAGATCTTAGAGAACTACATGTGGCAACGATGCTTTGTTCAATTAGGGATGTATTGCAAAAGTGGTTTTATGAACGAAGTAAAGCTGCTTCTACAATGAAGAATCATTTGACTTCTTGGGCTGAGAACATTCTACGTTTAAAACATGAAAAGTCGAGAAGATTATTGGTAAGATTATTTATTTATTTTTATCTAGAACAGTTAGAGATAGATTGCTATATTTGACTATCCCATAGATAAAGATAGCAATTTATCTGTTCCCATCTCAGATAGGCACTGATAGATTAATATCTATATATATATAATGTATACAGAGATTAGAATTTATTTCTTCTTATGTTATTAATTGTCTTTATTTGTGTTATGTATTAGGTTGATCAAATAAGTACAACTGAATACCAAATAACAGATGGAAATCAACAGTTTATTATGAAGTTAAATGTGGGATGTTGTAGTTGCCGAGTATGAGATGTTGAAAAAATTCCTTGTGCACATGCTGTTGCTCTTCTACGAATGCTTAATTTAGATACTTATTCTTATGTATCTGAGTTTTATTATAAAGAAACACTATTAGCAACATACAATGGTTGTATTCAACCTGCTGGATCTTATTTTGATTGGAGAGTTGTAGATTCTGTCATGAAAATATTACCTCAAGTTTTTAAACGGTTGGCTGGAAGACCAAGAAAACAAAGAATTCCATCTATTGGGGAATTTAAAGGTGTTGTGGTTGTTAGTTTTAGCCTATGTACTATTATTTATGTAATGAGTTGTTCTGTTGATGGGTACTGATGGCCTGATGTTCTGTGTATTGTGGTTATGTTGATGGGTTATGCTGTCAATTGGAATAGTAGTGCCGATGGATTATGAAAATCTTAATGTCATATAAAGTTGAAGTCTGTTATCAGGATACTAGTTATGTATTATGTCTTTGAGGTACCAAGGGTTTGGAAATCTCTTGGGTAGATTGTGTACATGCGGTTGAGCGGTGCTGTAAACTGAATACGACTGTTATGCCTAATATGGACGTTATGCATAAAATAGATTACCTGTAGATGTGGTCTTGTTTGAATTGAGATGAAGTACCGTCAGGGGGATTTATAAAGTGATGATTTGACTATTAGACTGAATTTAGGGAATGTCACGATGAAGTGTGAATTGGACATACATACAACAACCGAGGAGACTGTTGATTAAACCTAAACTGTCGGACTGGTTAAGCTTATAAACTGAAACGTTAACTTGAATGTTATTGTGATGTGACTGTTGTAGACGGTTTAGTATGGACTGAGGGGTAACAGTTAGCTTTGTCTATGGGGTAGCGTATCTTATAGGCACGGTATCCTTCGAGATCATGAGACTGATATGTGCATCGTTTGGGATCACGAGACTGATATGTGTATCATTCGGGATCACGAGACCGATATGTGCATCCTTCGGGATCACTAGACTAATATGTATATTTCAGAGTGTACCGATGGAGTTAGGATCACTATTTAGTATGGTTGGAAAGCTTATTCAATTTACTACAACTTTCATGAAAAAATCTTAAACAAAAAATGACTAAAAATTAGTTAAATTGTAGGGACAAGTTAAAGGGGTCATGTGCGTGCGACTCTGGAAGTTGTTCTGTTTTGAGGGTTATCTGAGTTTATTCACAGGGAATCAGATTTACATGTCCTCAAGTAAGTTTTAGAGGATTGCAAAATGAAGATTTTGATATAAAGAACACTCATTTTGGTTAAGTATTGAGAAAGTTATAGTCATTTGAAATTTATGTTAGAAATCTGGAAATTTCAGAGAGTTGTTGGAATAGGATTTTATTTCTTAAGCTTTCTTTTCGTGAGCATCATCTTTGGTGCGACATGTTATGTATATCTTTAGAAAACCAGAATGTTTAAAGTTCTAATACTCGGTTGGGTTGTTGGTAGGCCAAGAAGAATTTATTCGAGTTTATAGACCAAGGATCTAGCCCAAGGCGTTGAGTGACAAAACAAACTTTGAAATATTTTTCATAATTGTTATTATGATTGAATGCGATAAATGTTTATTTACGAAGCCATGAAATGTATTTGAATTTCATGACTATTTTCAAGTATACATTTGGAGACTAGATTTCTTAAAGAAATTTATGCTAGCACGTAGATATTAAATGTTTGGAAAGTATTTAAACCACAATGTTTTAAGCAAAACATGAATTAGTAAGAAGTTTTGTTTTAAGAACTACAGTTTTCCACGAAAGAGCTGAGTAAAGTTCGAATTTTGTGTAAAATTTATAAGCAGTCATGTTTTAATATTTTTAGATGATTTATGAAATTTTCATTAACTACATGATAGAGATCTTAAGCCTGAGGCTAGAGATTACCGTGTGCACACTGGTAAGATTTCATTGTTGACGTTGAGTGTACTTCGTAACAACGATGCTGTCGTGAGTGATGGGCGGGTCCCACTACGACAAAGATGATAGGAGTGTTGAGCGGGCCCCACTACATGGTAGAGCTTGTAAACGTTGTTGTACTGGGTGTACCCTACACAACGTAGATTTTTTGTGTTAGTTAAAATGCTTCGATATACTTGATATGCCTTGCTAGATTTCAGTGACGAACATGCTGAGTATTTGAGGAAGCTATTCTTACTACTACACGTTTACATTTACGACTTGTATAAACAGATTTATATGTGTAAAGTTTTCATGTGCTCTTATCTTTAAATTCATAGTTTTACACTGAGTCACTCACTAAGCTTCATAGCTCACCCTTTCCAAAATGTTTTACCCATTTTCCAGGTAAAGATGGAGTTCACGGTGCCTGATAGACTGCCTTAGTCTGCTGAAGCTCCGTTATCGATTGCTAGTACGTGTTTTGAGTTGGGCATAGAGTCTGTTGTGTTATGATGTATATACACCCTTGTATGTTATACATACTCCACGGTTTGTCTAAGCTTTAGGATCTGTAGTGATGTAAATTTTTGTTGGTTATATTTTGATTAATGTGTCTTTAGGTTTACTCGTGAAATCAGTAAATTTTGAGGTACATTTCATGTATGCGTTTGACTAGCCTAGGATCCGCTGTGTTTTGTTGCATGTATAATAGTTTATATACTAGATTGGCAAGTTCATCACATGAAAGTTTTAAGAAGAGTCGATAGATACAAGTACAGAAAAGTGTTGTTCATCGGCTTCACGCCATCTTTCGGTCTAAGGTAGCAGGTAGTCCCGGATGGGGTGTGACACTCATGCTTAAATTCATTTGTTGTACCTCGAAAGACCAACCTTCCTATCAAGTTTACTAGCTGAATCCTAGAATAGGGAGAGCCCATCAAAAAAAAAAAACGCTACCTAAAAAGAAAACGAAAAATTCAAAGAAAGAAAAGATTAGCAAATGCTTCGTTTAAAAGCAAAAGGTGAGACTTGGTTTGAGGATGGAATCTAAATGCTCATCCTAGCATCACCTAAGAACTTAATGCGGGTCTACTGTGGGTTAGACTTATTATTCTAGCTAACTTGATACTTATGATAATTAATCACGGTTCCTATCAATTGGAATATGCATAAACATAGTATTTAGGTTATAGATAATAATTTTAGATGATGTAAATGCCATTGAATGACTCCATTTGTCTAAGCCAGGATATCTTGATTACTTACCCATCTATCCTACTTTTTTGCACTTCTTAAATTTCATGCAATTTAATTTTATTGTCAACAAAACAAAACCCCCCATTTTTATTGCTATTGATAGGCTAATTTTACATTGAGAAATACTATCTTTAGCTTCATCTGATTCGACCTCAGGCTTATTGCTATTGCAATATTTTAGTAGTAATTAATAGTTGTTGAGTTCATTGAATTATGAACTTTACTTTATTTGAAGAAAGTTCATGGATGATGACAAATTTTTCTCCGTCATTTTGGTATCATTATTTTGTTCTCATTTGACATTATAGGTTATTTTACAAAAATTTAGTTTATTGAAGATACTTAAAAACAATGGGGTTGCGACATATTTATAGTTGGAGGGATTTCGTAATTAATTTGGAACGACAATATTAGGGTTGCTACAAAGTCGTAAATTTTGAAGTTGTTCATAGGAAAGCTAATCCATGACAATAATGTTGAAAGAATTTTAGTTCATGGAATCTTGTATTCAAGACATTAAATTGTTGAAGCACAGTCAAAGATTATGGAAGATGTGTGATATTATTTGTATGTTTAAGTGATAAAGTACATTACATAAAATTGGGAGAGGTCAGCATGCAGATCAATTCTTTTGATCACCACAATCAAAGAAACAATAACACGCATATATGGTTTGAGAAGGATTAGTTGGAATGCATTGATGTGAAATAGTATGATGCTTCTCCCAACATTTCTTCCCACAATCATTGAGAGAGCACCCAGTGTTATACAAAACGTCTTGACATCTTTTGGCAGCTAAGACATCTTGAGGCACTAAGATCAATGCAACTATACAAAAACATAAAAACATAACTATACAAATTAGCAATCTAATATGTCTCATGGTTTTTTGATTTCGTAACACATGATAATATTGTATTTGTGGAAGAAATTAAAGGAAACGAACCTGCAAATATAAGAGCAAAGCAGATGATACGGGAAGAAGCCATATTCTTAAGATATGCAAATTTTGAAACTATTGTTTTGTTAAGTTTGGGTTGTAGAAATTCTACAATTTTCGATGGTTTAAATACTAAAAATTAAATTAATCCCATCCATGCATTAATATATTTCATTTATTTAAAAATAGTATAGATTTCCGTAAACTAAACTAAACACCATGCATGAATTTGTTTTCATTTAGCAAAAATAGAAATAATTTTAACAACTTTCATACGTAATGTGAATTAAATGTCAACAATTTCCTTTGAATTTTTTTTCTATTTTAAAATATTGGTTGATTTTGTTTTACATATCTATTTGTATTTTGGCTGAAATAATATGAACTTCTAATTTTATGATGTTCCGTTTGAAATTTTCCGAGTACAAAACTATATTTACCAACTTTTTAAAGAAAAAATGTCTAGTTAAAAAAGTTGAGATTTCATGGACATGTCTTAAACTTCTTTATGTAAGTTATTACATGACATTCCATAAATATCAAGTGTAGTTAATATCATGTGCTGGGTGTAACTTGTAAGGAAATTTTGAAACTTGAAATTACTTGGACCGAAAAAGAGGATGAAGCGTCTCTTGGGAACTCGTGTGCATTATCTTATACAATGGGGTGGATCAAAACGTTTTTAAACTAATCAACACATGTACCTCTGCTAAGGAAGCATGGAACATTCTTGAGGTTGCCTACGAAAGGACCTCAAAAGTCAAAGTATCTAGGGTTTGGATTTTGACCTGAAGGTTTGAAGCTCTTAAGATGCCAGAAGAAGAAACTGTTGCAAATTTCAATATTTGTATACTAGATTTGGAAAATGAGTCTTTCGCTGTTGGAACAAAAAATTCTAACTCAAAGTTGGTTCAAAAAGTTTTGAGATCTCTTCTAGCCAAATTTAATATGAAATAAGCTGCCATCGAAGAAGCCAATGACATTACCACTATGAAACTAGATGAGTTGTTTGGTTCTCTACGAACCTTTGAGCTATCATTCGATGACCATGGCCTGAAGAAGAAAGGGAGTATTGCTTTTCAAGGATAAGTGAGGAGTCTGCAAAACTTAGTCAAAAATCTCTTTCATATGAAAATCTTGTAGAAGTTGTTGCATTAGAGTCTGCAAAACTTAACAAAAATCTCTTCCATACGAAAATCTTGTAGAAGTTATTGCATTACTATCTTGGCACTTTACCAAATTCAAGAACAAGTTCAATAAGAAATCTGGATTAAGTGGAAATTAGTTTAACAGATATCCCAACAATTCTAATTTCTCCAACTTAGGATCATCTAATGCATTTTCTGCGTCACGATGAAGAGAAAATGATCGCAACGGCGCTTCACAAGTTGGTAAAGTTAACAAAAGCATCAAATGTTACGAATGTGAAGGCTTCAAGCACTTTTAAGTAGAGTGTGCTAGGTTCTTTAAAAGAAAGAAGAAGAGTCCTACTATTACTTTATCAGACGAAGAAACAACCTCAAACAGTGATAGTGAGAGCTGTGGAAGAACATTAATCAATTGTGAAATAGAACAAAAACAATAAGACTGTGATAACATTGTGTGTGCTACTCAAGATGATTTAAACATAGACTCAAATAATGAATTAACTCAAAATCCAATGGATAAAGAGCCAAGATTTTCTCCTTCCGACTTTTAAGAACTATTATATCTATGGAAAGAAGACCAAGAACTCCTAAAACAACATTAAGAACATTTTTTTTAACTCTATTCGAAGATAATCATCACCTGAGGACATCAATTTACACTCTAAAAACTAAGTTCTAAAATGTTTGAAGTGAGTATAAGAAAATGTAAAATTCGATCAGAATGCTATCTCTCGAAACTCTTAGTCTTGATAATATCCTAAGTAAAGGAAAAATAAACAATGATCGAGAAGGCCTTGGTTATTCAAGAGCTAATTTTTCATCTAAAGGAAAATCAACTGTATTTATTCGAGCTACTAACCAACAGACTGAAGATGATATTCCTGAATCTTCGAACACTCGATATGAAGAAAGGAACAAATATGTCTTAGAAGTGGGTTTGCCACTTCTGTGGAAAGCCTGGCCATATCAGACCATATTGCCATGAACTATTTGGTTTCTGTAGTACAGATTAGCATAGGATGAGGGGTATATCTCGCAGACCTGGTTCCAAAAAAATGGAATAGAGAGTAAAAGAAATTCTCAAATGCAGTGTAGCATTCACATCTATTCATATGCCGAGTTCAAAAGACTGGTAATTTGATAGTGGATGCTCGAGACATATGATAGGTAACTCTCTTCCTTTTGCAGAACTAAAAGAATGCAGGACTAGTCGAGTAACTTTTGAAGATGGTGTGGAAGGTAATGTAGTTGGTAAACAGAATATTAGCAGAACTGGTGCTCCAAATCTCAACAATGTTCATCTAGTAGAAGGATTATCAGCTAACTTGATCAATATTAGTCAGTTGTGTAATCAATGATTTATGGTAAACTTCTCTAAAGATGGATGCGAAGTGTCGAATGCAAAGAGGAGAATTGTAATGACAGGCTCTCAACTTTCTGATAACTTCTACCATTGGGATAAAAATAGTAAGGATCTAAAATGTAATCTATTAGGTCAGATGAAAGAATGTTATGGCACAAATGTCTTGGGCACATGAGTATGTCCAAGCTCTGTAAGACTCAGAAAGTTGTTGCTATTCATGGCTTGCCAGTCTTAAAGTAGGCAGTTAATATTGTTTGTTCAAAACGCCCTACAGGTAAGTAAACAAAAATATCTCTCAAGTCAAATGATCATGGAGGTGGATGAAGGCTTGTACGGAAGTATTATAGGTAGTCTATTAAGATGACTATGTTGCTTTAGCTAATGTATTACAACGAATATGTATTCATATTTTTAATATTTAAATCACATTTAAACATAAAGCTCTACAACCGATGACTGTAGAGTTTGAAATGAGTATGGTGGAAAAGTTAATCTTATTTCTTGGGTGTCAAATTCATTTATGTGAATCCGAAAATTTTCTTTCTAAAAAAAACTATGCTTAAAATTTTAATAAAGAAACTTGCTCTTATAACGACCCAACTCTTTATACTAAGCTGAGGTCATTACTAAAAGGAAACAATAATAAGAGACACTTTCTTTTAAAGGAGGGAAACTAAAATTTTCATTAAAAATGGAATACTGAAACACTGATACAAAAACGCGGAAGCAAAATTGAGTCCAAATATGGCATGTCACGGATCCTTCTCTGTCGCTCGCCAGCTTTCCTCTACCTTTACCTTCGCCTGCAATATTAAACATAGAAATAATGAGTATAAACAAGTACTCAGTAAGGGACCTACTACTAATCCTGCTAGGTGTCTGTTAACTTCCCATTAGAATCCTGAAAAGTGGTACCCAAGAATTGGCACGTTCCCGAACGCGTGCAACATGTGATCCCGGAGGAACATAACTAGTCTTCGGTGATCCCAAAGGAATACCTAGGACAAACTGGTCTGTAGTGTATCCGGAAGAAACACTAAGACAATTGGGTTGCGAGTGATCCCGTCGCATCACTCGAAATCATGTCTATGTCAATGCCAGACAGGCGGTCCCGTCGGACTACGCAGTTCTAAAAAGGTGGTGATCCCGAAGGACACCATGCAGGTACGACTCTAATAGACAAAGTTAACAGAACACCCTAATAAACATATATATTTATTTAAACCATTATTCTCTCTTACTAAATATTCTTTCTTTAAAATACAATTATCTTTTCCTTAAATAATTATATTTCAACAAATATAATTATCTTTTCCTTTAACATAATAATTATATATATTTTTTCACATATACATATAATTATCAAATCTCCAACAAACTTTCTATTCTACAACTTAATTAAATAACATCCATAATTATTTAATTAAATTCAACTTCAAGAGCACTAAAAATCCACAACTTTACTTAATTCTCTTAACTTACCATTTAATCAAAAACTCAACAAACACCACATGCCAAAACCTCTAATTACAATATTTAATTAATTTCAATTCCCACATAAATCAAATAATTCTCATTAAATGAATTCAAAATAATGCCCAATAAATTAAATCTAATTAAACGAAATTAAGATAATTAACTCCAAAATTATCTTAATTTTTGGGGCATTACAACTCTTGATCGAGTGAAGGCCAAGAGAACTTCTATTGCACTCATCTCAAGGTTTTGAAGGATGATTTGGGTAAAAAGGTGGATGAAAACTTGTATGGAAGTATTATAGGTAGTCTATTAAAATGACAATGTTGCTTTAGCTAATGTATTACAACGAAAATTTGGTGCTTCATCTACTACTGCTGCTCAACCAAGTGTGGGTGAATCTTTTAAGAGACTTATAATTGCTAAGATGACTTCTGCAGAAGAATTCTATGAAAAACTATTTGATTCTGATCATGGTGTGCACGTTTCTAATAGTTCGTCTGGTGGAAGTTTATCTTCCTCTAATTGCAACAAACTTGTGCCAACTGTGAACATGGTTATAGATGATCTACTTAAAGATTTTGGTAGAATTTAGAAGCTGCTTTTCGTACTGCTCAAAATGTACCTATCTTTGACTCTATTTTGGGTATTGCTAAGATGACTACTGCAGAATAACTCTTGTTTCATCTCATTATGTAGGAGTTGGCGTGACGTTATCTAGCATACCTCCCTCTACTCATCCCTTTTCATAAGAAAAATTGAATGATGACACCTCTGTTCCTACTAAAAAGCTTGCTAAGGCTAATTATCATCCTTCGTCTAAAGGGTAAAAAGTAACTACTATAAAAGCTGGACGTCGCAAACTGCCTCCCAACGTGCCCTCGCTTCCAATAAATGGAATATCATTTCATTATGAAGATTGTGTCTTCAAATGGAAGTACGTTGCTGATAAATCTGTGATTTCTGGTCAACATCAATCTTACTCTACTGTCATTGATTTGATTACCAAGGTTGAACTATTATCTACTATGACGAATCTTGGAGCTTTCTATCCGAAGCTAATAAAGGAATTCATAGTTAATCTGACAACGGACTTGAGTGAGCCTAACACTCCTAATTTTAAAAAGGTACATGTTCGTGGTAAATGTTTTGATATCTCTCATACTCTTATAAATTCATTTATGAAGCTATCATTTCCTGCTGAATTTGTGGCCACTCTAGCTTCCCCCGAACAGCTAGCCTTAGAGCTTTTTGGTGGAACTATTAGAGTATGGCGTACTCACGATCAATTTCCTACTATAAAATTGAGTGTGAAGTATGCTATTCTTCACAAATTGGCATTGCTAACCGGTATCCATCCATACATTTGGCCACCATCTCTACCTTTCTGGCACAGTTGATCTATCTTATTGGCACAAGAACTCCAGTTGATGTTGGAGATTTGATTTTTTAACACGTTCTGTGACATGTTGACACTTACGGCATAAACATTCCAATATGTTTTGCTTAGATGTTGACAACATTTCTTCTAGTTCAGCACTCAAATATTCTCACGGAGGGTAAGGTTGTCGGACCTGCTCCAAAGGTAATTTCTCTAAGCTACAAACTGTTTCAAGGTTTTTATGTCTCTGATTTGTCTGCCACTTTTCATCCTTAAAGTTTGGGATCGCAGTCTCTTGGATTTGACCTGTTTGTTCCTCCTGCTGGTCTTTATCTCTCGCACGAGTTAGCTACAAGTGTGGTATAGCTTCTATCAAAAAAGTCCAGAGCACTTAGTATCTCAACCCAAGACCTTCAAGGTGTTGAATATACCTTCACAAGCAGACGAGTTGCTGTTGATTCTCTTCTCAATGCTCTACAGTCAAGAATTGCAACTTTTCAGGAACCCTTGGGTCCTTGATTGTTATTTGTATGCATGCAAGGTGGAGTCGTAGTTGGTGGCGTTTTTAGTTTAAGAGTTTTGGCTGAATTTTTTCTTTTGATGTTACTTATATGCATCATTTGTTTTTTTTTTCTATATGGATTTTCTTCTTTTGGAATCCTGCCTTCAATCTTGTTGGTGATGAAGGTGATTGTTGAATATATGCTTGTGAAGTTAGAACTTCGGTTTGAGATGATAAAATGATTGTTGTTGACATTTGCCTTCTTGGTGTGCATGTTTAAACAAATAAAAGTCGATTCCAATGTGCAAGTCATTATTTAATTTATAAGGCATTCTTGTTAAGTGAATAATCTTATTATTGTTATTTAAGAACTATATTCATGGAAGATATGATTTTTAGTATCAAAGACTTGCAGCGAGTTAAATTCAATTATCATTGAATTCTGCAGAATATATATATGTGTGTGTGTGTGTGTGTGGTTGGTGAGTTCTTTGCAGTGGGTGTGCGAAGCATTGAAAAAACGTCAAAAACAAAAGCCACTGCACAGGATATCTAAGCTGAATAAGTAATTTGGACGTGTGCTACCTCTATTAATGTTACTGTGATTTACAAATAAGTGTTACATAACATCCTTGTGAAGATCAAGTCTTATATGAGCACTAAGTACTGGATCTTGAACATATGATTGATGTGAAACGTGATCAAGGGGGAGATCTTTATCATGAAAACCTTAATCAAATGACAGAGGAGAACACAGATTAAGGGGGAGATTTTATTTATCTAAATCAATTCTAGATTTAGCAATGATATGTCTTTACTTTCAATAGTATTATCATTACAAGTATAGATTTTTTTTTTTTTTTTTTTTGTGTCCTCCTCTCTTGTTGGAACTTTTAAATCTTAAATGTATAAAGCTAATTTAAATTTTAATTATTCCAAGTTTATTTAGAGTTGTTTCAAAATTTATTTAGTAAGTTTTTTGTTATTTTTTTCATCTCTTGCAAACATCTGATAGCCATCTTGCAGCTTCTTAAGTTCGAATGCTTAATGTCAAATGAATTATATGCTTAAGCTTATGTGATTTAGGGTGTTTTTATACATGTTTAGGGAGTTTTGATCTACTGTTTTTTGCATCTTTCAAACATTTCGCAAACACCTCGCAACCTCCAAACATTAAGTATTTGTTTTCTACTAGAAAATTAGCCTTACTTGATGCTTTTTACTTGTCATGTATTTGTTTATTTGACACTTTTAAATGTGTCAAGTAATCCAGTGTTAAGATAAGAATTTTTTCTTGACATTTTTTAATGGTCAAGATAAAATGTCCTTGATACTTTATAAACGTCAAGTATATAAGTTGTTATAGGAGGGAAGATTGTAACGCCCCAAAAATTAAGATAATTTTGGAGTTAATTATCTTAATTTTATTTAATTACTTTTAATTTATTGGGCGTTATTTTGAATTCATTTAATGAGAATTATTTGATTTATGTGGGAATTGAAATTAATTAAATATTTGTTGGATGAATATTTAATTAATTAGAGGTTTTGGCATGTGGTATTTGTTGATTTTTGATTAAATGGTAGGTTAAGAGAATTAAGTAAAGTTGTGGATTTTTAGTGTTGTTGAAGTTGAATTTAATTAAATAATTTGTTGGAGATTTAATAATTATATGTATATGTAAAAAAATATATATAATTATTATGTCGAAGGAAAAGAGAATTATATTTGTTGAAATATAATTATTTAAGGAAAGGATAATTATTTTGGAGAAAAGGTAAAATAATTATATTTTGGGAAAACATAATTATTTGTAAAAGGATAATTATTTTAGATAAAGATAAATAATAATTAATTATTGTGGAAGATAATTAATTATTTTAGAGAAAGATAAATAATAATTAATTATTGTGGAAGATAATTAATTATTTTGAAGAAAGATAAACAATAATTAATTATTGTGGAAGATAATTAATTATTTTGGAGAAAGAAAAATAATAATTAAATATTGTGAAAGATAATTAATTATTTTGGAGAAAGATAAATAATAATTAATTATTGTAGAAGATAATTAATTATTTTAGAGAAAGATAAATAATAATTAATTATTGTGGAAGATAATTAATTATTCTGCAAAAGATAAATATTGATTCTCGAGTGAAGTTGTTATGGTTGGGATAAGATAATTCATGTTTAAAGTTATAAGTGATTTATTGGAAAAGATTTGATTGATTAAAATAATTGAGGATTTAAGTTAATTTCGGATTTTGGAAGAAAAAGTTAGTTTTGGTGGAATTGGATTTAATTGAGTATATATATATATGGATATATATATATATATATATATATATATATATATATATATATTTAATTAATAATTGGAAAAATTGATGTTAATTATATTATGGAATATAATTATTTGTTTGTAAAAGAAGATAATCCATGAGGAGAAAGATGGTTGATTTGATTGGACAAGAAAAGATATATATTTATGATGGTTTAAATAAATATATATGTTTATTGTAGATTTTGGTGAGAGAAAATAATAACAATAAAGAATTATTATTATTATTATTAACGGTTATAAATGCCTAAGATTTTGTGCATTTAAGGCATTTATTTAGGAAAGATAATGAGAATAAAGATATATGTATATTTTTTGGATTATATATATATATATATCCTAAAACGAAAAGGAAATAATAATAATAAATATTATTGTTATTATTTGAGTTTATAAATAGCATTAGAATGCTTAAGTTAGAAAATAAAGGAAAACGAAAAATGTTCTTCATCCTCTTCTCTAAGATAACCCTCTGATGTTCCCGCCTCATCAGTTGAATTTAAGATTGGTCTCTTTGGAAGCTTGAGGATTTAAAGTGATGAATTTCCTATTAAGGATAAGAGAATTTTTTGTTAATGAAATTAAATTAATCTTTTGTTAATTTAATTTTGGATCTATTTTGGGTTTCTTTAAAGGTTCGATTGACTAATTTTTTTAAGATCTAAATCTTGGATTTTTCTCAATCAAGGTTGAATTGGTTTCAACCCCTTTTGTTTGAGAAGTTAATTATTTTGGAAGAATTTTAGGATGTTAGCCAATTGCAAATTTTATTAACTAAGATATTGAGTTTTCCTTTTATGATTAGGATCAATCTAATTAGAGATTTTTTTTTTTTACTTTCAACTAAGGAGTACTTTGTTTGGCTAAAATTTCAAGGTAAGAGATTGTCCTACTAGACCTTCGAACTGAATTTAAGAGATCACATGTAATTATAATTATGCATTGATGGTAGCTAAAATGCATAATTCATTATATTGATTGATGTTGATGACTGATGTTATGTTAATGACCGGTAGTATGTTGATGATGACAATTGTTGATGTTTATGTTGATGCATGATATATTAATCACATGATTAAGAACGTTAAGATTAATATTCATGTCATGTTATGATATTATGTTGTGCTACATGCTATGAATAGGGTGTTCTATTAACTTTGTCTATTAGAGTCGTACCTGCATGGGTGTCCTTCGGGATCACCACCTTTTTAGGACTGCCTAGTCCGACGGGACCGCCGGTCTGGCATTGACATAGACATGATTCAAGTGATTCGACGGGATCACTCGCAGCCCGATTGTCTTAGTGTTTCCTTCGGGTACACTAAAGACTAGATTGTCCTAGGTGTAACGACCCAACTCCTTATACTGAATCGAAGTCATTACTAATATAGAACAAGTGGTTGAAGTCGAAAATTTTTATTTAAAATGCATACGGTTTAGGAAATTTCATTTACAAAATCATAAACAAGGTAGTCATGCAGAAAAAGTGTAAAAGCGTTCTGAAGTCCTACTCGGGCCCTATCTACATAAAACATAGTAAGAAATGAAAAGTACTCAACTCAAATGCGAAAATCTGAAATAAGAATAAGCGGAAGCGGTAGTCCCTATGGCCCTCCTCGGTCTCACTTCGGGTCGCTCGCCAGCTTGCCCTTGCCCTTGCCTCGTCCTCTACCTGAAAACATAAAATGGAGAGAATGAGTATAAAAATACTCAGTAAGGGACCCACTACTAGTCCCACTAGGTGCCTGTTAACTTCCTGTTAGAGTCCTGATAACTGGTACCCAATCTCTGGCACGTTCCCGAACACGTGCAATCATGCGCTCCCGTAGGAACGTAACTCTGGTCTTCGGTGCCCGGGGGACACCTAGGACAGTCGGGATGCGAGGACCCCGTCGAGTCACTCGAGTCATGTCTATGTCCATGCTAGACTGGCGTCCCGTCGGACCACACAGTCCTCAATAGGTGGTGATCCCGAAGGACACCCATGCAGGTACGACTCTAACAGAATAAAGCTAACAGGTACCCTAATTGCAGTATACATACACATGGCATCAGCATATAACATGTCACATAAATTATCTCTACACTCTCTCCGTCCCGACATTCGTCGTAGCCATAACAGCTCTTGCCACACATAACAGGCTATAGCATAACTATATCGTCATTTGCATCATACTAGCATTTATTTCAGGCATCGTACTGTCTAATTCTCAATATGCAACATAAGGGCATACACAGTCTCATACTTCTAAACATGAAGCTAGTAGTAGAATCTCTTACCTGGAGATCTACTTGTCGAGTCCTAACCGCGAGGCAGTACGCTTTCCAAGCGACGAAGTCCTAACTGTTTAATAAGTCAAAATTCGTAAATAGGTCGCCAACGACCAACGGTTCAGGACTCAATTGAAATAACTTACCCTAGAAGGAGGTTGCAGTGCTCGAGCCCCTACTGAAGAAATCCCGCGCTGCTGCAATTTCTTGGTCCAAGACGTCCCTTGAGGAAAATAATTTAATTAAGTCCCAAATTAATTTAATTACGTCCGAGGCATGAAGTCTTACTGGGAAATGCCGCAATAATTAATTAGATTACCAAAGTTTAGGTGGATGGAGCCAAATTGGGCTTGGCGGCTCGGCTGGAAGGAGAACAGAGGTCGGCTCGGCTCGGCTTGGCGCAAGGATCTTGCGCGTGCGGCTCGGCTCGCGTCAGCAAGGAGGCGCGGCTCGGCTTGCAGTGCAGGCGGCGCGGCGCGGCTTGCACGCGGGGAGAGCTAGGCACGTGCGGGCACGGGCGCGGGTTCGGTCTCGGGTTCGGGCGAGCGGACGCGGGGCGATTCCGGGTTCGGGTTCGACGGCTGGAGGCGCGCGAGGCTCGGCTTCCGGATTTCAGTCGGCGCGGCGGCTGCTGGTGGTCCGGCTACCGCGGCTTCGCTCGGCGACGGCTGCCGACTGGCGTTTCGGCTGCGCTTGCGTCGGATCGAAGCGGCGCGACTCGGCTGGCTGACGGGTTGGCTGCGGACGCGCGAAGGTGGCTTCGACTCGGCTTCGGCGTGCGAGGGACGGCTGCGCTGCGTCGGATCTACGCGGCGCGGCGCGGCTGGCTGCAGATACGGCGCTCGGCTGCGCGGATGAGGAGCGGCTCCGGATTCGGCTTGCAGATGCGGCGCGGCTGGGATGGTGGTTCGGCTCTACTACGGCCGGCTCCGAGGGTTATTTTTGCAGCTGGCGGCGGTGGCGTGCGGCGGCGTGCGGCGGCGTGCGGCGGCGTGCGGCGGCGGCGTGCGGCGGCGTGCGGCGGCGTGCGGCGTCGGCGGCTAGGGTTTTTTTTTTTTTTTTTTTCTTCTTTGGGGAGGTGATGAGTCTCTTCAATTCCCAATGCCTCTTTTTAAAAGAAATAATAGAAAAAATAATAAAAGAAAATCCCTAAAACCCTCTTTTCTCTCTCCTCAATTAACCACCCTTGACCCTTTCCAAGGCCATTAAATTATTTGTTAAGCCATTAATTTATTTCACCCCCTAACTTCAAAATTAATATATAAAAACTTTAGTTTAATAATAATAATAAACACACTTAGTAATAATATTAATGGTCAAAACAAAAAGGAAACCGAAATTGTTGGGCGTTACACTAGGTGTTCCTTTGGGTTCACCGAAGACCAGATATATTCTTATGGGATCATAGATTGCACATGTTCGGGAACGTGCCAATTCTTGGGTACCACTTTTCAGCACTCTAATGGGAAGTTAACAGACACCTAGTGGGACTAGTAATAGGTCCCTTACTGAGTATTTGTTTATACTCACTCTTTCTATGTTTAATATTTCAGGCGAAGGTAAATGTAGAGAAAAGTTGGCGAGCGACAGAAAAGGATCCGTGACATACCATATGGGGACTCAGTTTTGCTTCCACGTTTATGAATCAGTGTTTCAGCATTATGTTTTTAATGAAAATTTAGTCTTCCCTCGTTTCAAAAAGTGTCTCTTGTCATTGTTTCTTTTTAGTAATGACCTCAGCTTAACGACCCAACTCTTTATACTAAGCTGAGGTCATTATTAAAAAGAAATAGCAAGAGACACTATTTTTTTTTTAAAGGAGGGAATCTACATTTTCATTAAAAATGGAAAACATATATATTTATTTAGACCATCGTAAATATATATCTTATTATTTATCTTTCTCCAAAATAATTAATTATCTTCCACAATAATTAATTATTATTTATCTTTATTTAAAATAATTATCCTTTTACAAATAATTATATTTTTCCAAAATATAATTATTTTACTTTTTCTCCAAAATAATTATCCTTTCCTTAAATAATTATATTTCAACAAATATAAATATCTTTTCCTTTAACATAATAATTATATATTTTTTTTACATATACATATAATTATTAAATCTTCAACAAATTATTTAATTAAATTCAACTTCAACAACACTAAAAATCCACAACTTTACTTAATCCTCTTAACCTACCATTTAATCAAAAATTCAACAAACACCACATGCCAAAACCTCTAATTAATTAAATATTCATCCAACAAATATTTAATTAATTTCAATTCCCACATAAATCAAATAATTCTCGTTAAATGAATTCAAAATAACGCCCAATAGATTAAAATTAATTAAATAAAATTAAGATAATTAACTCCAAAATTATCTTAATTTTTGGGGCGTTACAATTCAATTATTACACCTTTTTTAAAGTCCATATTATTTGGTCAGTACATATTGTTCATATATATATATATATATATAGTTGGTCATTACATACTTACAACATCTCAAATTTCTACGATATGAATAAATTGTTCCACCTAGCTCTATGTCTAATATGAACAAAAAATATCAATCTATGCCCGTACACGCCTAGGCTTAGAGTCTGAGTTTGTTGATATAAAAAGTGGACCTATTGGGTCAAGTACTACTTATTGAGCGTAGAAAAAAACCTTGAGAATCTACAAATGGAATATTACAATGTTGAGAACATGTGGTTCCGTTGCCTTAAGAGTGAACTAAGAAAAAATGAGAAGTGAAAATGTAAATCTATAAGATATAGATGGCAACATTTTCATTTACGCACGAAAAACTACTCGGCAATGAAGTTAAGTGAACCAACAAATGAAATTGGATGCGAAACTAAAAAACTATGCAGGACAGTCTCAGTAATGATATTGAATGAAAATAAATTAAAAATAGACAAACTTCTTAAACCTTAAATTTTGTTTGAGGATCAAACACATATTGAAAATATCAACCGAGCTCATAATTTTTATACTTCTTCCATTACAAATTATTATCTAACAAATTTACCATCTACAAATAAATTAAACACATATCATAATGAAAGCAGCATTATCAAACAATATATTATCTTTCTGGAGTTTCTATTTCCTATGAACTAACCCTGTTTTGCTTATCTCAGCATCCTGGCTCATCCTATTCTACCTGTGATAAAAATTGTCACAGAGAAGTGAAGAAAGACATCAAGCAAGAACACACTCAAAGAAAAATAAAATGGTCGTGGTTAAAATAGTTCTCCATAATTGATTTGAAGATTTTGCCACTCGGAACATGACCATATAAGTGGATCTAAATCGCTAATTCCAACAATTGTTCCCATATATCTGGGTACAACGAATAGCTTTAGAATTGTATTATATATAAAATCAACGAAAGGATTTGAGCTCCTGAGTTGGTGGTTGTGTTTTGTAATCTTGTTGCAAGAATAACCATAAAGCTATACTTAAGAAGAAGGAAAAGTGATTGTTAATGGTAACAGCAGTGAAGAAATGACATGGGTTGAAACCTTACAAGTCGAGGAAAGAGTTTTTAAGCAGCTCTGCGTGGCACAGAGAATCCACCACGTGTGTTGGCATCACTGGCAGTTAAAGTTTTGCAGAAGAACCCATTTGGGTGTTTACTTGGGCTTAATTCAAAGTTCGGAACTAGAAAAACATGTTTGTCCTGATCTAAAGGTAAATTCGAATGTGAAGAGAGAAGCTTATATAAATTGTATAAAAATTCAACGATCACCCAGAAGATCAAAGCTAAACAAACATATATCCTTACAGAGTTCACTGTTTGAAGACTTATTTGAGCATATACTACAAGAAATCATGGCATTTTCGACTCCGAAGTGGACGTCGAAGATTACGTCAGGAATCTCCTACCCTTCCTGATGTTTCTAGGTACTCATCGAGGAAGAAACCCATTCACGAAGTACTTGTTTAGATGTCGGGAATGATCCAATAATCCCTAATGTCAACGTTCACGCTGTTGGGAAAAGAGATAGTATTATTATTATTATTATTTTTCCTGATGCCATGCAAATAGACGTTGAAAATGTTTACTCCAACCCTGACATCTACGGTTATCGCGTCAAGGAAGAGTAAAGAATAAAATAATTATTTACCATTTTCCGACACTATACACGACACCTTAAGGTTGGTGTCAACCATTCTTGACACCATGTCTTTATGGTTTCATCTCAATCTTTATCATCAACAAGATTTTAATGAATGGAAACGCAACATAGTCTTTCAAATAAATTTATTTTACTGGATTATGAAAAAACAGAGTAACTATCAACATGCACATACGTGTAAGGTAACATTTGGGTTTTGGCACACCAACTGAGAGGGAAGATTAGGATATATGGAATCTATGAAGTTGTTGTTCTCTTGGTAGATACTACCACCAGTTAACAAAAAAGGAAAGAGAAAACTACTGTTCGAAGTTTTAGGAACTTGGACAATGGTATAAAAACATAAACGTATAACATTATTAACATGAATGCTACAAACAGATTATAGTGATGTGTTGGGAACTTCATATGAGAAATTAATGTTCAATCTTGGAAACGAATTCTTACCTTTTCACTATGTCCCTGAGGAAAGTAATAAACAAGATTACCCACACGGGGAAAGGAAACAAGAGGACCTACACAAGCATGCCACTACTCAGAGTTTATAGCTTTTCGAGCATCCGAAATCCAAAAAATAGACGTTTAAGCAATATCGTTGTAACGTCCCCAATATTAAGATAATTTTGGAGTTAATTATCCTAGTTTTGTTTAATTGATTTAATTTATTGGACATTATTTTTGAATTCATTTAATGAGAATTATTTGATTTTGTGGGAATCGAAATTAATTAAATATTTGTTTGATGAATATTTAATTAATTTAGAGGTTTAGAGGTTTTGGCACGTAGTGTTGTTGAGATTGAATTAAATTAAATAACTATGGATGTTATTTAATTAAGTTATAGAGTGTAAATTTTGTTGGAGATTTGATAATTATATTTTGGAAAAGTATAATTATTTATAAAAAGATAATTATTTTGGGAAAAGAATAAACATTAATTATTGTATAAGATAATTAATTATTTTGGAGAAAGATAAATATTGATTTTGGAGAAAAGTTGTTATGATTGGGTAAATAAGGAAAGATAATGAATTGGATTTATTTAAAAGGAAAATTAATAATTAGATATTGGAATATAATTATTGGAAAAATGAATGTAACATCCCAAATATTTAAGGAGTTTTTATTAATTATGTTAAATGATTTGGGTGTTATATTAAAGATTAGAGCTGAAATTTAATTGTTGGAATTTATGAGTGGTTTATTGGAGAAGATTTGGTTGATTAAAAAAATTGAGGATTTAATTTGAGATCTTGGAGGAAAAAGTTGGTTTTGGTGGAATTGGATTTAATTGAGTATATATATATATATATATTTAATTCATAATTTGAATTTTCGGTTGAATATAACATTAATTATGGAAAACTAAAGTTAATTATATGACGAAATATAATTATAATTGTTTGGAAAAGAAGATAATCCACGAGGAGAGAGATGGTTGTTTTGATTGGACGGGAAAAAATGATATATTTATTTAGAACTGAGAATAATGGTTTGAATAAATATGCATGTTTATTATATATTTTGGTGAGCGAATAATACTAATAATAAATCAGAATTATTATTATTAATAATGGTTATAAATGCCTAAGATTTTGTGTATTTAAGAAATTTATTGAAGAAAGATAATCAGAATAAAAATATAGGGAAATTTACATAAATGTAACAAAACTGTAAACTATTTACAGCTCGTGTAACAAGCTCATTAAAGAAAATTATTTTTTCAGAATTCCTTATTTGCCCTTGATCTTTTATAACGATCTTCAAATCTGACTTTCTTATTCTTGTTGATTTTTTCACGATCGTCGTTTTCGAGTTATTCATCTCGTCTTTTATATATCTTTCATCTGGATCATTCGAGCTATTTCGAGTTACTTTTCGTAATTTTCAATAACATTCGCTCTGATATCCATTATCCTCGATAACATCGTTTCTCTTCTTCTCATCTTGGACAATCAAGATCGTGTTTACTGCTCTGTTGATATCATCTCAGTTTTTTTGGTTTCGGTGAGTATTCTAAATATCGTTTTTTTTAACTATTTAATTGATTATAGAATTTTGTTCAGAATTATATATTTCGGTGTGAAGATAGAACGTTTAGTATATGTTGGTATTACTGTAAGACATCCTGTATTTGGTTATGAAGATTGTTGAAGGTTTTGATTACTGTTTACGTTGATTTAAGAATTTATATTTCAGTATGAATGTCGTTTGAGTTTTTGTTGTATGTAAGAATTTAAGGTTTTTTATTTCGTTTTGAACTTTTAAGAATCATTGTAAGATGTGTAAATCATTATGAAGATCGATAGTTTGATGTTTTTCAAGATAATTTTCATTGAAATACTTGATCGTTTACCTCTATCAATATGATCGTTTAACAATATACAAACGATTGTTTTGTTATATGAACACGATTGTTCATCTTTATGAAAACGAAAATTTTCAATATTTTGTATGATTCGCATCTTTAAACGATTTTGTATCAAATTAATACGATTGTTTAAACTGTAACAACCTGGACTTTTAAACTAAGTTAAGGTCATTAGTAAAAAAATAAAAATCAAAAGACACTTTTTTGAAAAGAGGATAACTAAAATCTTTTGCCATTTTAGATTCTAAAAATGATGCATCATAGACATGGTTTTTTGAGAAGACACAAAGTAGTTTTTTCAGAGTGAGCTAATTTAGTCATTGTTTCTGATAGGCATCTTAGCATCCCCAAAGGAGTTTTAAGAGTGTTTCCTGATGTTGAGTATTGTGTGTGCACAAAACATCTTTTAAGTAACTTGAAACTTCATTTTAAGGATCCACTACTTGATAAGTATTTCTTTAGCTGTGCTTATGTCTACACTGTTGAAGAATTTGAGTACCACATGAGATGCATGGAGTTTGTTTGTTCAACTATTAGAGATTATCTTAGTAGTGTTGGTTTTGAGAAGTGGTCTCGGGCATATTCACGTAGACGAAGGTATAGAATGATGACATCAAATTGTGCAGAAAGTGTAAATTTAGTGTTTAAAGATCTTAGAGAACTACCTGTGGCAACGATGCTTTGTTCAATTAGGGATGTATTGCAAAAGTGGTTTTATGAACGAAGTAAAGCTGCTTATACAATGAAGAATCATTTGACTTCTTGGGCTGAGAACATTCTACGTTTAAAACATGAAAAGTCGAGAAGATTATTGGTAAGATTATTTATTTATTTTCATCTAGAACAGTTAGAGATAGATTGCTATATTTGACTATCCCATAGATAAAGATAGCAATTTATCTGTTCCTATCTCAGATAGGCACTGATAGATTAATATCTATATATATCTAATGTATACAAATATTACCTCAAGTTTTTAAATGGTAGGCTGGAAGACCAAGAAAACAAAGAATTCCATCTATTGGGGAATTTAGTAGTTCAACCAGATGTTCCAATTGTAATCGTAAAGGACATAATAGTAGGACTTGTAAGCAAGACAATGTTTGAACAATTAATGAAAATGCGTACTATCTTTCTTTCATTATTATGTATACACGTTTGATATTAAATTTGATGGAGAGTTGTTATCGTTTAGACATTAGATATATAAATGTTCGCTTAATATTTGTTATGTTTATTAATAAGATTATTTAGATTTTACTAAGTGATCGCTTAAAAATATATGCACGATCTTTTACATTAGTGTGATACATATAAACGATTGCTTAATATTCTTCACCTTTACGTTAGGAAATCGCTTAATATTCTTTTAGATATTTGTGTGGTTTATGTAAACGATCACTTAATATTTTTTATATTTATTAAGAAGATCGTTTAGACTTTACTAAACGGTCGCTTAATATTTTTTATGTTTATTAAGAAGATTGTTTAGACTTTACTAAACGATCGCTTAAAGATATATGCGCGATGAGTATTTCTATACGTGAATGTTTTATATTTTTATACAATGTTTTTGTTATATGTATCTAAAGGAATACAAACATTAACTCAAAATTACAAGAACAAAATATATATTTATTTACCAAAAGTATTTATTTTCCCAAAGTTCCAGTACAAACTGTTGTCTAAACAGTTTCATGTTTTTTACAGTTAGACAATCATGATCAACATTTGTTAGAAGGCATTAAATAAATTTAGAACAGAAAATGCCACAATCCAATGAACGCCTCTCTGTAACGTGGTAGTTGACCTGAGTACTGGCCAAGGACCATATTTGAATCGTTTTAAATGGAGGTCCACTCCAATTGGAATTGTGAGTGAGGCGATGCATCGTGCAGACATTTTAAGAGCTTGATCAATAAGCTTACATAATTTGGCATCGAGTCGAAAACGTACATCTTGCATTTCCTCATATCAGCTGCAACAGTCAACCAGTGTTATTTTATGTTGATGCAGCCAATCACGTAGTTGACATCTCCCCACCCTGACTTTTCTTGGAAATCACCAACAGCTGTGTTGAAATAGCATTCCAAATCTCTTTTTGTCCATATATTTAAGTGTGTTGTTGTGTCTTTCCAATCAGCTTTCTTATTGTCCGCTGTCAGCAGATGAGTACAAAAAAAGACGTTGCCAAACTATGCAGTGTAGCTTAATGATTCCAGTCTTAAAGAACAAGTAAAAAAATTTAGTCAGAATATAATTATGCAGTATAACTTCTATACAAAAAAAAATAAAGAATAACAACTTACTGTAAACGCGAAATCTATTACTCTAAAAGTATACTTGCAAAGTTTCTTGATATACATCATTTTTTTCTGCAAGTGGGATAAAAGCAAATCCATGGTCTGCAAAGAAAATTAAACGATCATTTAGTGAATGAAAAAAGAGTATAAGCGATCGTTTAGAAAATACAAGTGATCGTTTATTTACTAAGCGATCATTTAATATATATAAACGATCGTTTAGTGAATAGAAGCGATCGTTTAGAAAATACGAGTGATCGTTTACAACATTTTTTTCCTTCCTAAGCGATCGTGTAATATATATAAACGATCATTTGGTTTAGATAAAGTATGTTGTACTCGATCATGTATTTTTATATGTAAAATGAAATCTGGAAAGAGGACTTACGTCTCTTAGTATCCATGTATTTTCTTCAAGCTTTTTGAAGAAATCTTTCTTTCTGGTTATTGAGACTACTTTCCTTTCTTCATGAGTTGTTTTTCTTGATCTTTTCCATGTTAAGTATTCGTTTCATAATTTTTCGTCAACTTGGCACATGGGATTATGTGTATCTACATCAATAATTTCGACATCTAGTACAGGTATTGTCGGTTCTCATATGATCTCAATAGATGTTGTGGGTGGATTAACTTGTTGATCTTGATCAGGCAAGTTTTTATTTGCTATTTTACATAGTTTTCTTCTCTTCATTCGTTGTTGTTGATCTTCATTTGTTTCCTATAATGCACAATGTTTTTAACTAGGGAAAAAATAAAAAACAATATAATTGATGTAAAGTACTGGTTGTTTTATATACATAACGATATAGGTTCTAAATCAATTGTAGAACTTCCTTTCTCCGTTACTGGTTAATTTTCAACCAAAGTAACCACTTCATTGTTTTTTTAATCTCAACCTGTTGTTTTGTTGTTTCCTGTACTGTATGATATTAGATAAGTAACAAACTATTAATTTAAAGGACTACACATTTTGTTGTGTATACATACCAATTGAGATTCTATTTTTTTTCAGTTGAGGTAGATTGCTGTACAGTTCCAATTTTTTGATCCTCAATTACTTGTTCATTTTCTTTTTCTTTTTCTACCTCAGCTAAACTGGTTGATCATTTTTTTGTATTTCCTACAATGCATAATATTAGATAAGAAACAAACTCTTAATTCAAAGGACTACATAGTTGTTATGCATACATACCAGTTGATATTCTTCATTTACAATTGAAATTGATTATGGCACCTCATGAATTTGTACAGTTTGATCCAATGGAGCCATTGCAGGTTGGTTAAGAGTACCACTTGATGATGGTAGTATCTCACAAAGTGGAAGAGATTAGCTCACAAGTGGAAGGGTAGTAATCATTTCTGGCAGGTATTTTTCTTTCTGACTTTGAGCATTTAGATTATCCGATATATCTCTTATAGTTAGTAGCAAGTCTGCATCTCTGCCGTCTATGCTTATATCACTACCAAATTCCTTTTGATGTTCCCTAAACAAAATGACAAAAAAATGAGAATAAGAAAAAATACAATTGTAAACCCGATATTTTCTTGGTTTAATTTCTTTAAATGTGGAAAAAAAAATGGAAATTCAGTGTAAGTATAAATATATATATTTATATATTAAATAGTTTTATTAAATTAATTAAAGAAAAGAAAGAAAAGAAAGGACAAAAAGAAGAAAAGGAGAAGAAAATTTCATTTTCTCTTTTCTTCTTCTTCTTCTCTTCCCTTCACCGCCAACTTTGAAGACATCCAAGTTTCCTTTATTTTTTTTTCTTTTTCCTTCTTCAATTTGCAGAGAACTTCTAAGAGAGAGTTTGGAAGAAGAGGAGGAGAACTCAAGCAAAGTGTATCAATGGCTGAATTTTAGTTCATTCTGCACATCACTCGTTTTTAATTCGGTTTGAAATCTTCAAAAGGAATTAAGAGGTGAGATTTACATTTACTGAAAGTTAACTCATTTTTAAACAAACTTTATGAAGAACGTTGGAGCAAATTCGGATTTTCATTTGGTGCTTTTTGATGAAGAAAACAGGGCAGTTGGTTTTCACTCGAAATCAGGAGGTCTCTGGTTTTTCTTGTATTTCAGAGTGTATCGGTGGAGTTAGAATTTCTATTTGGTATGGTTGGAAAGCTTATTCAATTTACTACAACTTTCATGAAGAAATTGTAAACCAAAAACGACTAAAAATTGGTTAAATTGTAGGAACAAGTTAAAGAGGTCGTGTGCGCGTGATTCTGGAAGTTGTTCTGTTTTGAGGGTTATATGTGTTTATGCACGGGGAATCAGATTTATATGTCTTCAGGTAAGTTTTAGAGGATCTCAAAATGAAGAGTTTGATATAAAGAACACTCATTTTGGTTAAGTATTGAGAAAGTTATAGTTCTTTGAAGTTTATGTTAGAAATCTGGAAATTTTAGAGAATTGTTGAAATAGGATTTTATTTCTTAAGCTTTGTTTTCGTGAGCGTCATCTTTGGTGCGACATGTTATGTATATCTTTAGGAAACCAGAATGTTTAAGGTTTTAATACTCGGTTGGGTTGTTGGCAGGCCGAGAAGAATTAAACCGAGCTTATAGACCAAGGATCTAGCCCAAGACTGTGAGTGACAAAACCAACTTTGAAATATTTTCCATAACTGTTATTATGATTGAATGCGGTAAATGTTTATTTACGAAGCCATGAAAGGTATTTGAATTTCATGACTATTTTCAAGTATACATTTGGAGACTAGATTTCTTAAAGAAATTTATGCTAGCACGTAGATATTAAATGTTTGGAAAGTATTTAAACCACAATATTTTAAGCAAAGCATGAATTAGTATGAAGTTTTGTTTTAAGAACTACAATTTTCTACGAAAGAGCTGAGTAAAGTTCGAGCTTTGTGTAAAATTTATAAGCAGGCATGTTTTAATATTTTATGATGATTTATGAAATTTTCATTAACTACATGACTGAGATCATGAGCCTGAGGCTAGAGATTACCATGTGCACACTGGTTAGATTTCGTTGTTGACGTTGAGTGTACTCCGTAACAACGATGCTGTCGTGAGTGCTGAGCGGACCCCACTACGACAAAGACGATGGGAGTGCTGGGCGGGCCCCACTACATCGTAGTGCTTGTAAACGTTGTTGTACTAGGTGTACCCTACACAACGTAGATTCGTCATGTTAGTTAAAATGCTTCGATATACTTGATATGCCTTGCTAGATTTCAATGATGAACATGCTGAGTATTTAAGAAAGCTATTCTTACTATTACACATTTACATTTACGACTTGTATAAACAGATTTATATGTGTAAAGTTTTCACGTGCTCTTATCTTTAAATTCATAGTTTTAAACTGAGTCACTCACTGAGCTCCATAGCTCACCCTTTCCAAAATGTTTTACCCATTTTCCAGGTAGAGATCGACTTCCCGGTGCCTGATAGACTGCCTTAGTCTGCGGAAGCTTCATTATCGATTGCCAGTACGTGTTTTGAGTTGGGCATAAAGTCTGTTGTGTTGTGATGTATTCACACCTATGTATGTTATAGATACTCCATAGTTTGTATAAGCTTTAGGAGCTGTAGTTGTGTAAATTTTGTTGGTTATATTTTGATTAAGGTGTCTTTAGGTTTACTCGTGAAATTGGTAAATTTTGAGGTACACTTCATGTATGTGTTTGACTAGCTGTGTTTGACTAGCCTAGGATCCGATGTGTTTTGTGGCATGTACAATAGTTTATATACTAGATTGGCAAGTTCATCACATGAAAGTTTTAAGCAGAGTCGACAGATACAGGTACAGAATAACGTTGTTCGTCGGCTTCACGCCATCTTTCGGTCTAAGGTAGCAGGTAGTCCGGGAGGGGGTGTGACAACTTGGTATCAGAGCAGTTTGCTCCATGGGAATTAAGGTAGAGCGGTTAGCTCTAAGAAGAAACTGGAAACTAAATAATTGAACGTCAAGTTAGCTTAAAGGGAACTAGTGGAGTATGGTCTAGGTAAGGGTAGAAGTGAGTCCAATTATTATTAATACGTGAGTAGACATTTAGTATCATGCATTTGAGTTAAGTATTTATAGTATGTCTAATGTGTTGACATATTATAGGAGTCATGCCACCACGTACTGGTAGACGACGCCGGCAGAATCAGGACGGGATGCAAGGTCCTACCCAAGGTCCATCTGTAGGGGAATCTAGTACCCTAGGAGTTCGAGGTGGTGCAGGAAACGAGCAGTTTGCGAGAACAACACAGGAAATAGGAAGGACAGATAGAGCAGAGCCTAGTGATCCAGAAAAGGCATACGAAATTGAACGGCTGAAGAAGTTAGGGGCTACAGTGTTTGAAGGTTCCACAGATCCAGCTGATGCAGAGAACTGGTTGAATATGCTTGAAAAGTGTTTTGATGTGATGAATTGTCCTGAGGAGCGAAAGGTTAGATTGGCCACATTTTTGTTGCAAAAAGAGGCGGAAGGATGGTGGAAATTTATATTAGCAAGACGCAGTGATGCACGTGCTTTAGACTGGCAGACTTTTAGAGGCATATTCGAAGATAAGTATTATCCTAGCACTGCGAAGCCAAGAGGGATGAATTTCTGGGGTTGAAACAAGGATCACTTTCAGTGGCTGAGTATGAGAGGAAGTATACCGAGCTTTCACGGTATGCTGACGTTATTATAGCTTCTGAGAGTGACAGGTGCCGAAGGTTTGAAAGAGGGTTGCGTTTTGAAATACGTACCCCAGTTACAGCCATTGCTAAGTGGACGAATTTCTCTCAGTTAGTGGAGACTGCCCTTCGTGTGGAGCAGAGTATAACATAAGAGAAATCGGCAGTGGAGCTTAGTCGTGGGACTTCAACAGCTAGTGGATTTAGAGGCCATGAGCAGCGGAGGTTCACGCCTGGGATAAATATTTCAAGTCGTCAAGATTTTAAGAATCGCTCTGGAGGCCAAGCATCGAGGAACGTGAGTTATGGTAGTGTTTTTCAGAGCCAGAGAATACCTAGTCAACCCATTAGATCAACAGTAAGATCGCAACCAGGTCAGGAGTCCATTGCTAGTACCGTCAGGCGAATACCATGCACGAGTTGTGGCAGGAACCATCGGGGTCAGTGTTTGGTAGGTGCCGGTGTATGTTACCAGTGCGGACAGCCAGGACATTTCAAGAAAGATTGTCCGCAGTTGAACATGACAGTTCAGAGACATCAGGGAGTTGGGTCCCAGACAGTTGAGCAATCGAGAGTTTCAGTGGTTCCAACAGAGGGCACCAGTGGTGCAAGGCAAAAGGGAGTTGTTGGAAGACCGAGGCAACAGGGAAAAGTCTATGCTATGACTCAACAAGAAGTAGAGGATGCACCAGACGTTATTACTGGTACGATTCTTATTGTAATGTACCTGCAGATGTTTTATTTGATCCAGGTGCTACGCATTCCTTTGTTTCTAGTATATTTCTGACTAAGTTGAATAGGATGCTAGAGCCTTTATCTGAGGGGTTAGCTATATACACTCCAGTTGGTGACGTTTTACTTGTTAATGAGGTGTTACGTAATTGTGAAGTTTTAGTAGAAGGTATCAGTTTGCTAGTGGACTTGCTACCACTAGAGTTGCAGAGGTTAGATGTAATTTTGGGAATGGATTTCTTATTTGCTCATTATGCATCTATGGATTGTTATAGGAAGGAAGTGGTTTTCAGAAAACCAGGCTTTGCTGAAGTGGTTTTTAGAGGTATGAGGAAGGCCGTTTCTAGAAGTCTAATCTCAGTTTTGAAAGCTGAGAAATTACTGAGGAAGGGTTGCACAGCGTTTCTTGCACACATCGTAGTAGTGCAGAGAGAAAAACTAAAGCCAGAAGATGTTCCTGTGGTGAAAGAGTTTCTTGATGTATTTCCAGATGATCTGTCAGGTATGCCACCTGATAGAGAGATTGAGTTCACCATTGAATTATTACCAGGAACAGCACCTATTTCACAGGCCCCGTATAGAATGGCTCCAAGCGAGCTAAAAGAATTGAAGATGCAGTTACAAGAACTAGTTGACAAGGGATACATCAGGCCTAGTGTTTCGCCGTGGGGAGCACCAGTGCTTTTTGTGAAAAAGAAAGATGGTACCCTCAGATTATGTATTGACTATAGACAGTTAAACAAGGTTACAATACGTAACAAGTAACCTTTACCACGCATCGATGACTTATTTGATCAACTAAGGGGAGCAGCATTGTTCTCTAAGATTGACTTAAGGTCAGGATACCACCAGTTGAAGGTTAGAGAATCAGATATTGCTAAGACAGCATTTAGAACGAGGTATGGGCATTATGAGTTTCGAGTTATGCCATTCGGTTTAACGAATGCGCCAGCGGTTTTCATGGATCTCATGAACAGGATCTTCCATCGGTATTTAGATCAGTTTGTGATTGTGTTCATTGATGATATATTAGTTTACTCAGTTGACAGAGAATCTCATGAGGAACATCTGAGGATTGTTCTACAGACTCTACGTGAAAAACAGTTATACGCTAAGTTCAGCAAATGTGAGTTCTGGTTGGAACAGGTAGTATTTTTGGGGCATGTAGTTTCAGCAAAAGGAGTTAGTGTTGATCCACAAAAAGTAGAAGCGGTTGTCAATTGGGAAAGACCAATTAGTGCGACAGAAGTACGTAGTTTCCTGGGTTTGGCAGGATACTATAGGCGTTTTATTGAGGATTTCTCTCGATTGGCATTGCCTTTGACCGCTTTGACAAGGAAGAATGTTAAGTTTGAGTGGTCAGATAAATGCGAGCAAAGTTTTCAGGAATTGAAGAAAAGACTAGTTACAGCACCTATTTTGGCACTTCCTGTAATAGGGAAGGACTATGTGATTTATTGTGATGCTTCAAGGCTAGGATTAGGTTGTGTGCTTATGCAAGATGGGAATGTAATAGCTTATGCTTCAAGGCAGTTGAAGGAGCATGAGTGTAATTACCCTACCCATGATCTTGAGCTAGCAGCAGTTGTTTTAGCACTAAAAATCTGGAGACACTATTTGTTCGGGGAAAAGTGCCATATTTTCACAGATCATAAAAGTCTGAAGTATATTTTTGATCAAAAAGAGCTAAATCTGAGACAAAGGCGATGGCTAGAACTGATTAAAGATTATGATTGTACTATAGAGTATCATCCAGGTAAGGCCAACGTAGTAGCAGATGCATTAAGTAGGAAGTCAAGACTTTCGAAGAGTGCCTTGTGTGGTATTCGAGTAGCTTTGTTGAATGAGTTAAGAGGTTCCAAGACAGTAGTAACTACAGAGGATTCAGGAAGTCTCTTAGCTCAATTTCAGGTTCGGTCTTCTCTAGTAACTGAGATTGTAAGAAGACAGTCAGAAGACAGTAATTTACAGAAGAAGTTTGAGAAATCCAAGAAAGGCTTAGAGGTGGAGTTTGAGCTGAGAACAGATGGAGCCATTGTTAAACAAGGAAGATTATGTGTTCCGAATATCAGTGAGCTTAAGAATGCTATTCTAGAAGAAGCTCACAGTTCAGCTTACGCTATGCATCCAGGTAGCACCAAGATGTACAGAACTTTAAAGAAGACTTATTGGTGGTCTGGAATGAAGCAAGAGATAGCTGAATATGTTGATAGATGTTTGATTTGTCAACAGGTTAAACCAGTAAGACAGAGGCCAGGAGGATTTCTTAATCCTTTGCCAGTGCCAGAGTGGAAATGGGAGCATATTACTATGGATTTTCTATTTGGATTACCTCGTACATCCAGTGGACATGATGGTATATGGGTAATAGTAGACAGACTCACCAAGACGACACGATTTATACCGATTAAAATGACATCTACGTTAGACCAACTAGCGAGATTATATGTTGATAAGATTGTGAGTCAGTATGGAGTACCGGTGTCCATAGTTTCAGATAGGGATCCGAGGTTTACTTCTAAATTTTGGCCTAGTTTACAGAAAGCAATGGGAACAGGGCTAAAGTTTAGTACATCATTTCATCCCCAAACAGATGGTCAGTCCGAGAGGACCATCCAAACTTTAGAGGACATGTTGAGAGCATGTGTCCTACAACTTAAAGGAAGTTGGGATACCCACTTGCCACTTATGGAGTTTGCTTATAATAATAACTATCAGTCTAGTATCGGTATGGCACCATATGAAGCCTTATACGGGAGACCATGCAGAACTCCTGTGTGCTGGAATGAAGTGGGAGAGCGGAAGTTAGTAGGTCCTGAGTTGGTTCAAATTACGACAAACAATATTAAGTTGATTAGAGAAAATCTGAGGAAAACCCAAGATCGACAGAAAAGTTATGCGGATAAGCGACGAAGAAACCTAGAATTCCAAGTTGGAGATCAAGTTTTCTTGAAATTATCTCCATGGCGAGGTGTTATTCGTTTCGGAAGAAAAGGTAAGTTAAGTCCTAGATATATTGGGCCATATCAGATAACGGAACGAGTGGGACCAGCAGCGTATAGACTTGAGTTGCCAATAGAACTTGCACGAATACATGATGTTTTCCATGTATCCATGTTAAGAAAATATATACCAGATCCATCGCATGTGTTGCAAGATCAACCAGTTGAATTAAAAGAAGATTTGAGTTATGTTGAAGAACCAGTTCAGATTCTCGACAGAAAGGAACAAGTTTTGAGAAACAAAACGATTTCACTCATAAAAGTTTTGTGGAGACATCATGGAGCGGAGGAGGCAACTTGGGAACCAGAATATCAGATGAAGAAGAGCTATCCGATACTTTTCAGTTAAGGACATTCTAAATTTCGAGGACGAAATTTTCTAAAGGGAAGGTAAGTTGTAAACCCGATATTTTCTTGGTTTAATTTCTTTAAATGTGGAAAAAAAATGGAAATTCAGTGTAAATATAAATATATATATTTATATATTAAATAGTTTTATTAAATTAATTAAAGAAAAGAAAGAAAAGAAAGGACAAAAAGAAGAAAAGGAGAAGAAAATTTCATTTTCTCTTTTCTTATTCTTCTTCTCTTCCCTTCACCGCCAACTTTGAAGACATCCAAGTTTCCTTTATTTTTTTTTCTTTTTCCTTCTTCAATTTGCAGAGAACTTCTAAGAGAGAGTTTGGAAGAAGAAGAGAAATTTTACTAGAATTTTTAGGTTGAAGAAGAGGAGGAGAACTCAAGCAAAGTGTATCAATGGCTGAATTTTAGTTCATTCTGCACATCACTGGTTTTTAATTCGGTTTGAAATCTTCAAAAGGAATTAAGAGGTGAGATTTACATTTACTGAAAGTTAACTCATTTTTAAACAAACTTTATGAAGAACGTTGGAGCAAATTCGGATTTTCATTTGGTGCTTTTTGATGAAGAAAACAGGGCAGTTGGTTTTCACTCGAAATCAGGAGGTCTCTGGTTTTTCTTGTATTTCAGAGTGTATCGGTGAAGTTAGAATTTCTATTTGGTATGGTTTGAAAGCTTATTCAATTTACTACAACTTTCATGAAGAAATTGTAAACCAAAAACGACTAAAAATTGGTTAAATTGTAGGAACAAGTTAAAGAGGTCGTGTGCGCGTGATTCTGGAAGTTGTTCTGTTTTGACGGTTATATGTGTTTATGCACGGGGAATCAGATTTATATGTCTTCAGGTAAGTTTTAGAGGATCTCAAAATGAAGAGTTTGATATAAAGAACACTCATTTTTGTTAAGTATTGAGAAAGTTATAGTTCTTTGAAGTTTATGTTAGAAATCTGGAAATTTTAGAGAATTGTTGAAATAGGATTTTATTTCTTAAGCTTTGTTTTCGTGAGCGTCATCTTTGGTGCGACATGTTATGTATATCTTTAGGAAACCAGAATGTTTAAGGTTTTAATACTCGGTTGGGTTGTTGGCAGGCCGAGAAGAATTAAACCGAGCTTATAGACCAAGGATCTAGCCCAAGACTGTGAGTGACAAAACCAACTTTGAAATATTTTCCATAACTGTTATTATGATTGAATGCGGTAAATGTTTATTTACGAAGCCATGAAAGGTATTTGAATTTCATGACTATTTTCAAGTATACATTTGGAGACTAGATTTCTTAAAGAAATTTATGCTAGCACGTAGATATTAAATGTTTGGAAAGTATTTAAACCACAATATTTTAAGCAAAGCATGAATTAGTATGAAGTTTTGTTTTAAGAACTACAATTTTCCACGAAAGAGCTGAGTAAAGTTCGAGCTTTGTGTAAAATTTATAAGCACGCATGTTTTAATACTTTATGATGATTTATGAAATTTTCATTAACTACATGACTGAGATCTTGAGCCTGAGGCTAGAGATTACCATGTGCACACTGGTTAGATTTCGTTGTTGACGTTGAGTGTACTCCGTAACAACGATGCTGTCGTGAGTGCTGGGCGGGCCCCACTACGACAAAGACGATGGGAGTGTTGGGCGGGCCCCACTACATCGTAGTGCTTGTAAACGTTGTTGTACTAGGTGTACCCTACACAACGTAGATTCGTCATGTTAGTTAAAATGCTTCGATATACTTGATATGCCTTGCTAGATTTCAATGATGAACATGCTGAGTATTTAAGAAAGCTATTCTTACTATTACACATTTACATTTACGACTTGTATAAACAGATTTATATGTGTAAAGTTTTCACGTGCTCTTATCTTTAAATTCATAGTTTTAAACTGAGTCACTCACTGAGCTCCATAGCTCACCCTTTCCAAAATGTTTTACCCATTTTCCAGGTAGAGATCGACTTCCCGGTGCCTGATAGACTGCCTTAGTCTGCGGAAGCTTCATTATCGATTGCCAGTACGTGTTTTGAGTTGGGCATAAAGTCTGTTGTGTTGTGATGTATTCACACCTATGTATGTTATAGATACTCCACAGTTTGTATAAGCTTTAGGAGCTGTAGTTGTGTAAATTTTGTTGGTTATATTTTGATTAAGGTGTCTTTAGGTTTACTCGTGAAATTGGTAAATTTTGAGGTACACTTCATGTATGTGTTTGACTAGCTGTGTTTGACTAGCCTAGGATCCGATGTGTTTTGTGGCATGTACAATAGTTTATATACTAGATTGGCAAGTTCATCACATGAAAGTTTTAAGCAGAGTCGACAGATACAAGTACAGAATAACGTTGTTCGTCGGCTTCACGCCATCTTTCGGTCTAAGGTAGCAGGTAGTCCGGGAGGGGGTGTGACAACAATTGTTACTTATTTAGAATGTAAGCAATTTTTAACATTATAAAGCAGTAAACAATGGATGAAATGTTAACCTTTGAGCTTCCACTTTATGATCTTGAGTGTGTTGTTCTTCAACATATGGCTGGTCATTGCTCATCATATCTTCTCTATTCTGATGATCATCATTTTTGTCCATATTGTCTTGATTAATTCCATCATGAAGATCATCTTGGAAGTAATGAGTATCATCATTGCCTTGATTTTGATTTTGATTTTGATTCTAATAAATAAATAAAAATGAAAATAAAATTAAAAAAATGATTGTAAAACGATTGTGCATAAAAAAGTAAATGATGATGTATAATACCTAAATAACTATGATAAACGATCGTTGAAATTTGATAAGCGATAAGATATTTTAGTTACATGATCGTTTATTTAAACAACTGATGAACGAAATACTTTCTAAAACGAAGTTTACCTGGAGCAATCTTTCCAGTATTTGCTTCATTTCAGACAACTCCAATGACTGCTTTCTGATTGTTCCATCCATTCTACAGATTATAGAAGTTAACGCAGATACATCCTTATGAACTTCTTTGATGTTCTATTTCAGTGTTTTGTAGGATTTTTAATGATATTGTTGTTCTTTGTCATTGGATCTGCGACTTTTCTTCTTGGTCATTGGATGCATTTCGGACTCACCAGCCATTGTTTGTCTTTTTTTCTTTCGTGGTGACAGTTGTGGAGATGAAGTTGACTGCAAGTTGTTGTTGTCCAATGATTGATTGTTTGTTGTATTATCAGGAGTAGTGTTATCACTGTTGTCAATATCTAGCATGGATTCATCATCCTCCATTTCCATGTTATCATCCCCTCGAATTCGACTTTCCATGAAAGCTTTCTCTTGGGTTGATAGCTTGAGTTTAGCTTGAACAACAGTCTACAATGTTAACAATTAAAGAATTGTTAATACGTTGTATATAAAACAATCTAGTAAACGATCGTTTATAAAATAATATGATACTCGATATGATATTTGACATATATGATATTGCATTAAGCTAAACGATCGTTTAACAAATGTAAACGATCATGTAATTTTTGTTAAACGATCGTGCAATTGTTTTAAACAATCGCTGAAAAGTTTTACTTACATTCTTATTGTCGAATATGTTCTTCTACAACATTTTGTAAGATGGAGCTTCTGTGCAATTCCATCTCAATATTCTAGGGATTGATCTCTTGTTGTTTTTTGTGGCTAGGTGCTCGCTTGCAATTGAGAGTATTTCATAAGCCCACACCTAAAACATTTAAACAAATATGTTAAACATTGATGTTTAATTTGTATTTAATTAAAGTGTATGAACAAATAAAAATTACCTGAAAAGCAAGTACGTAACCTTTTATGTTGTAGTATGCCACGACTTTGGAAATTTTTGCCCTTTTTAACTCGTATGCTTCTTTTTTTCCCTAGTAGAATTGTGTAACGCCCCAAATTTCGAGGTAAGCTTTAACATTTTATGTTAATTTTTTAGAATTTAAAATTTTTGGTGTTAATTTTTGGTTGGTTTAGAAGAGAAAAGAAAAAGAAATTGAAGGGTTTAAATTTTTTATAATATAATATGATATAAAATAACATAATAATAATATAATATAAATTATATTATTATTATTATTATTATTATTATTACATATATATATATATATATATATATTTAACAAAAAGGAAACCCTAAGCTCACACGCGCCGCCCCACCCCCCCCCCCCCCCCCGATTTTTCAATCTTCTTCTCTTTCATCAGTCCACCGCCCGCCTTCCTCAAATTTTCTTCTACTTCTCTTCCGTCCAGCCGCACCTCGCATCTCAGCCTCCTTCCCCGTCTTCAACCGAGTGTCACCGTCTGCAGCCGCGTCTCCTCTCCATCGTTGAAGTCAGACGAAACGCAAGGGTAGCAGCCACCGTCCCTACGTCCCTATTTTTCGCCCGCGCACGGACAGCCGCCGATGGGTCGTCCAAATCGGTCATCCGACCGTTCACAAGCCGCCATCTCCAACGCTTTCTCTCTTCATCCTGTGTACCCGAGTGATCGTCGGCCATTTTTGACCTTAGTCGAACAAGCCGTCGACTCCTCTGCCCCCGACCATGTTTGCTGCGAGCCATCCCTTCATTTCTGTCGTGCGCCCCTCTTTTGGTCGTCGTCGAGTGAAGCAGAGAAAATAGCTGTCACGTGTGCGCCGACTACAAATGATCGAGCCGAGCTGAGTCAAGTAAGCCGAGCCGAACCATGGCTGAACCAAGCCAAGCCACGAGTCGAGCCGAGCCGCGAGCTGAACCAAGCCGAGTTGCGAGTCGAGCCGAGCCACGAGCTGAACCAAGCCAAGCCATGAGTCAAGCCAAGACGAGTCGAGCCGCCTCCCAAGCCAAGTCGATTTTCCAAGCCAATCTCTTAATCCATCGAGCCACTTAAGTCGTGTCCATTCGTGTCGAGTCCCGATGAGTCTTGGTAAGGACAATGTGAGGAATTTCTAATGTTTTCAATAGTCAGTGCGAGTCTAAATGTCGGATTAAAATGTTGAACTGATACGTTGGGTTAACTGTTGATCTCCTGAAGGTGTTAGAGAGGTGACATTGGAGTTCAGGAGTTTTACGGCAAGCGTAGTGGGAGCCAACTCTCCTCTGCTTGGGTTAGTCGGTAGCTATTGCTTTAGAACGTTTTGTATTGTTGATTTTGGTGATGTCATTGTTAAACCCATATGTTCGTGTTTAGGTGGATTCGTTTGGACGCGAACTGAAACGAGAATTTAGCTACATTTCATCTTTGGTGCGACATGTTATGTATATCTTTAGAAAACCAGAATGTTTAGAGTTCTAATACCTGGTTGGGTTGTTGGCAGGCCGAGAAGAATTAAATCGAGCTTATAGACCAAGGATCTAGCCCAAGACGGTGAGTGAAAAAACCAACTTTGAAATATTTTCCATAACTGTTATTATGATTGAATGCGATAAATGTTTATTTACGAAGCCATGAAAGGTATTTGAATTTCATAACTATTTTTAAGTATACATTTGGAGACTATATTTCTTAAAGAAATTTATGCTAGCACGTAGATATTAAATGTTTGGAATGTATTTAAACCACAATGTTTTAAGCAAATCATGAATTAGTAAGAAGCTTTGTTTTAAGAACTACGGATTTTCACGAAAGAGCTGAGTAATGTTCGAACTTTGTGTAAAATTTATAAGCAGGCATGTTTTAATATTTTTAGATGATTTATGAAATTTTCATTAACTACATGACTGAGATCTTGAGCCCGAGGCTAGAGATTACCGTGTGCACACTGGTTAGATTCCGTTGTTGACGTTGAGTGTACTCCGTAACAACGATGCTGTCGTGAGTGTTGGGTGGACCCCACTACGACAAAGACGATGGGAGTGTTGGGCGGACCCCACTACATCGTAGAGCTTGTAAACGTTGTTGTACTGGGTGTACCCTACGCAACGTTGATTTGTCCTGTAAGTTAAAATGCTTCGATATACTTGATATGCCTTGCTAGATTTCAATGACGAACATGCTGAGTATTTGAGGAAGCTATTCTTACTACTACACGTTTACATTTACGACTTGTATAAACAGATTTATATGTGTAAAGTTTTCACGTGCTCTTATCTTTAAATTCATAGTTTTAAATTGAGTCACTCACTGAGCTTCATAGCTCACCCTTTCCAAAATGTTTTACCCATTTTCGAAGTAGAGATCGAGTTCCCGGTGCCTGATAGACTGCCTTGGTCTGCGGAAGCTCCGTTATCGATTGCCAGTACGTGTTTTGAGTTGGGCATAAAGTCTGTTGTGTTATGATGTATATACACCATTATATGTTATAGATACTCCACAGTTTGTATAAGCTTTAGGATCTGTGGTTGTGTAAATTTTTGTTGGTTATATTTTGATTAAGGTGTCTTTAGGTTTACTCGTGAAATCAGTAAATTTTGAGGTACCCTTCATGTATGCGTTTGACTAGCCTAGGATCCGCTGTGTTTTGTTGCATGTATAATAGTTTATATACTAGATTGGCAAGTTCATCACATGAAAGTTTTAAGAAGAGTCGACAGATAAAGGTAAAGAAAAGCGTTGTTCGTCGGCTTCACGCCATCTTTTGATCTAAGGTAGCAGGTAGTCTGGGAGGGGGTGTGACATATTTTATACTTACCCTTTTTCTCTTTAACTTTTCAGGTAAGGGTATGGCGAGAGGCAGACCGGCGAGGGGCAAGAAGGATGCGTGAAGGCCATATGGACGCGTCTGGTTTTCTTTATGCTTCCGCTGATGCATATTGATACTTTTTATTTTTCATTTGTCAGATTAGTTATGGTTAGAACATCGGTTTTACCATTTTATTTTGATGACTTTGTGAACCATATTTTGGAACTTTAAAGGAAGTAATCTAAAATCAGGCCCGAAACTGTTTTGTGATATTCTGAATGTTTAGTAATCTAAAGTAGGTCTTTTATGAGTTTGTGTGTTTTACTGTCGTGTCTTAGCATTATGTAGTGACCTTAGCTTAGTCTGGAAAGTTTGGGTCGTTATAGTTGGTATCACAGCCTAAGTTTTAGGTTCTGTAGACAGACTTATGATATGAGTCTGTGTTTTTGTGTCCCTATGGCTAAAACAATCCTTTGCCACTCGTTAGGTATGCTTTCATGAAATTATATGTGTAACTCTATATGCATTACCTTACCTAAGTTAAACTGCAAAGTTAATTATCGTATGAGACTAAAGGAATTATTGGTGGTTGTTAGGGAAATGTCGCCAAGGAGAGGTGCGCATACGGGTGGCCGAGGAGGCCGAGGAAGGGGAGCAGGATGTGTCCAACCTAAAGTACAGCCTGTAGCTCAAGCTACCGACCCTGTTACACTAGTTACTCATGCGGACCTTGCTACTATGGAGCAGAGGTTCAGGGATTTGATTATGCAGATGCGGGAGCAGCAGCAGCCTGCCCCGCTAGCTCCTCCTTCGACTCTAGTTGTACCCCAGGTCGTGCCGGATCAGTTGTCAGCAGAGGTCAAACATTTGAGGGATTTCAGAAAGTACAACCCCACGACATTCGATGGGTCTTTGGAGGACCCCACCAAGGCTCAGATGTGGTTATCTCCTTTGGAGACCATATTTCAGTATATGAAGTGCCTTGAGGATCAGAAAGTTCAGTGCACCGTTTTCATGCTGACAGATAGAGGTACTGCCTTGTGGGAGACGGCAGAGAGGATGCTAGGGGGTGACGTGGGTCAGATCACTTAGGAACAGTTCGAAGAGAGTTTCTATGTGAAATTCTTCTCTGCCAGTTTGCGAGATGCCAAGCGGCAGGAGTTCCTGACCTTGGAGCAGGGCAATAGGACAGTGGGCAGTATGATGCGGAGTTTGATATGTTATCGCGCTTCACTTCTGAGATGATAGCGACCGAGACAGCCAGAGCTGATAAATTTGTTAGAGGCCTCAGGCTAGACATCCAGGGTCTGGTTCGAGCATTTCGACTCGTCACTCATGTTCATGCACTACGCCTGGCAGTGGATCTTAGTTTACAGGAGAGGGCTAACTCGTCCAAGGTTGCAGGTAAAGGTTCGACCTCAAGACAGAAAAGGAAGGCTGAGCAGCACCCTATTTCAGTGCCACAACGGAACTTCAGATCAAGTGGTGAGTTTCGCTGCTTCCAGCAAAAACCTTTTGAGGCAGGGGAAGCTTCAGAGGGAAGCCTTTATGTACCACTTGTGGAAAGCACCATATGGGCCGTTGTTTATTTGGGACAAGGACTTGCTTCAAGTGTAGGCAAGAGGGGCATACAGCTGACAAATGCCCGATGAGACTTATCGGGGTTGCACAGAATCAGGGAGCAGGTGCGCTACATCAGGATAAATCTTTGCTACAAATAAGACTGAGGCTGAGAGAGCAGGCACGGTGGTGATAGGTACACTTCCAGTGTTGGGGCATTATGCCTTAGTTTTGTTCGATTCTGGTTCGTCACATTCCTTTATCTCTTCTGCATTTATGTTGCATGCCCGTTTAGAGGTAGAGCCCTTATACCATGTTTTATTAGTATCTCCTCCTTTTGGGGAGGTTATGTTGTTGAAAGAAAAGGTGAAAGCATGCCAGATTGAGATAGCAGGTCATGTGATTGAAGTAACGTTGTTATCATCAGAACCAGTGGTGAGGGACTATCCGGATGTCTTTCCTTAAGAACTTCCAGTGTTACCTCCTCACAGAGAGATCGAGTTTGCCATAGAGCTAGAGCCTGGTACGGTTCCTATATCGAGAGCACCATACAGAAGGCCCAAGCAGAATTGAAGGAGCTGAAAGTACAGTTACAGGAGTTGCTTGATAAAGGCTTCATTCGGCCGAGTGTGTCACCTTGGGGTTCACCAGTCTTATTTGTTAAGAAGAAGGATGGATCGATGCGCTTATGTATTGACTACAGGTAGTTGAATAAGGTAACCATTAAGAACAAATATCCCTTGCCCAGGATCGACGATCTGTTTGACCAGTTACAGGGAGCTACAGTGTTCTCTAAGATCGACCTTCGGTCGGGATATCATCAGCTGAGGATTAAGGATAGCGATGTACCAAAGACAGCCTTTCGTTCCAGATATGGGCACTATGAGTTTATTGTGATGTTTTTTGGTTTGATGAATGCTCCGACAGTGTTTATGGATTTGATGAACAGAGTGTCTAGAGAGTTCCTAGACACTTTTGTGATCGTGTTTATTGATGATATTTTGATATATTCCAAGACAGAAGCCGAGCATGAAGAACATTTACGTATGGTTGTAGAAACTCTTCGAGCTAATAAATTGTATGCAAAGTTCTCAAAATGTGAGTTTTGGTTGAAGCAGATATCCTTTCTAGGCCATGCTGTGGTTTCTAAAGCTTGTGTTTCTGTGGATCCAGCTAAGATAGAGGCAGTCACCAGTTGGCCTCGACCTTCCACAGTCAGTGAGGTTCATAGCTTTCTGTGTTTAGCAAGTTATTATCGACGGTTTGCGAATAACTTTTCTCGTATAGCTACTCTCTTACTCAGTTGACCAGGAAGGGAGCTGCTTTCATTTGGAGCAAGGCCTGTGAGGATAGTTTTCAGAAACTTAAACAGAAGCTAGTTACTGCACCAGTTCTTACCGTACCTGATGGTTCCGGGAGTTTTGTGATTTACAGTGATGCTTCTAAGAAAGGTTTGGGATGTGTTTTGATGCAGCAAGGTAAGGTAGCTGCTTATGCTTCTCGTCAGTTGAAGAGTCATGAGCAGAATTACCCTACACACGATTTAGAGGTTGCAGCAGTAGTTTTTGCACTGAAGATATGGAGGCATTACTTGTATGGTGAAAAGATACAGATCTTCACGGATCATAAAAGCTTAAAATACTTCTTCACTCAAAAGCAATTGAATATGAGACAGCGAAGATGGCTTGAATTAGTGAAGGATTATGATTGTGAGATATTGAATCATCCAAGCAAGGCGAATGTGGTAGCTGATGCTTTTAGTAAAAAGGTATCACATTCAGCAGCACTTATTACCCGACAAACCCCGTTGCATCGAGATTTTGAGAGGGCTGAGATTGGAGTGTCAGTAGGGGCAGTCACTACACAATTAGCCCAGTTGACGGTGCATCAGACTTTGAGCTAGAAGATCATTGATGCTCAGAGTAACGATCCTTACTTGGTTGAGAAGCATTGCCTAGCAGAAGCAGGGCAAGCAATTGAGTTCTTCCTATCCTCTGATGGTGGGCTTTTGTTTGAGATGCGCCTTTGTATGCCAGCAGACAACGCGATTAGCAGTGCAGAACAGAAGAATGTTCAAAACTTAGCAATACAATTCCTTCAACGAGTAACTGCTCAAATACTCAGCAATTTTATCTTTCTACTCATATACTTAAAAAACATCTAGCTAGTAGTATTGTCGGTGAAGTTAATAGTAGCATTACTATTAGAAAGAAAAATGGACCTAACTATGCCAAGATGATTGCCATTGTCAGCTTTACATCTATAGTAGAACCTACAAGTGTTACTATGGCTCTAAAAGGCAAATGATGGATAAAGGCTATGACGGAGGAACTACATTAGTTCGAAAGAAATAAGGTTTAAGAGCTCATTCCAAGACCATCAAATGTCAATATTGTTTGTACAAAATGGATATTTACAAAAAAAAAAAAAAAAAACTGATGAGAAAGGTAATGTAACTAAATAGAAAGCTCGATTTGTAGCCTACATTTATGCTTAAATCAAAGGAGTTGATTTTGGTGAAACATTTGCTCTCGTAGCTCGTTTGGAGTCCATTCAACTTATACTAGGTCTTGCATGTTTTTGAAAGATTAACATGCATCGGATGGATGTTAAAAGTGCGTTTCTAAATGGGTATATATTTGAAGAGGTCTATGTAGCTCAACCGAAAGGATTTGAAGATCCTTTCAATCCAAATCATGTTTATAAATTACACAAGGCATTATAAGGTCTCAAGCAGGCCCCTTGGGCTTGGTATGAAAGATTGTTAGTATTTCTTCTAAAACAAGGTTTTACTCGAGGAGGCACTGATAAAACAATGTTTATCAAGAAATATTATCATGAGTTTTTAGTTGCACAAGTATACGCGAATGACATTATCTTTATAGGGCAACCAGATTCTATGATATTAACATTCGTTGAGATAGTGAAGATAGAGTTTGAAATGAGTATGGTAGGAAAGTTAATCTTATTTCTTGGGTTTCAAATTCATTAATGTGAACCCGAAATTTTTCTTTCTCAAGAAAAATATGCTTAAAATTTTAATAAATAAATTGGTTCTTGATCGAGCCAAGGCCAAGAGAACTTCTATTGCAAATCATTTCAAGGTTTTGAAGGATGATTTGGGTAAAAAGGTGGATGAAGGCTTGTACGAAAGTATTATAGGTAGTTTATTAAGATGACTATGCTGCTTTAGCTAATGTATTACAACAAATATGTATTCATATTTTTAATATTTAAATCACATTTAAACATAAAGCTCTATAACCGATGACTATATCACATATATTCGTCCGTTTCTTTCTCTGTACCTAATTCGACCAATTCGAATTATTCCAACATATTGTTCTAAGTTAATTCCATATGAGCTAGCAAGAAAAGCCAATGGACCTATAGATCACGAACTCCAACAATCCAAGATTAACTAGCTAAACCCTTTTAGACCGAGCAAATCAACATTCGTTAACTAATTTTGTCCCCTTACTATATAATGCTGTAATTAGAGTAGAATTTTGATCTTTTTGGTTGCGCATGTCTCATTTTCTATGAATAATATCGTTTTATTTCCAATAATACATCTTGTTCCTTAAGTCCCACTGATCTACTACTGAACAATTGGTTTTAGGTCCAACCTACAAACCGAATCCCTTTCCGGCCAACAAGAGGGTGAGGGACACTTATTCAAGACTTGGATTAAGTCCTTAAGGGAATAACGTATCTACTAACCCTAAAACGGGTAGGATTGAATTTTGTCTTGATACCTATGTCCCTATCCATCCATCAGGTCTTACCCCTTAATTTTTGGCTTTTTTTTTTTTTTTTTTGTTCTTACTTTCAAGTATTTTTAAGAATTCTAATTTAGTTTTTTAGTTTTCAAATAAACATAGAGAATTTTGAATGCATTTTGATTTCTAAGATAAATACTTAAAATAAAAAAGAAAATTTATGCTTCTGCTTCGCAAGCCGAGCTCAAACAAACAAGTAATCGCCCAAAGTGAAGAGGAGTTTTGTTATTCTCCTATTTGGTCCTCGTACTTTTGATTTTCGATCTTATGCTTCGAGGAATAAGTATGAATTTAGAGTTAGGGGTTGTAGAGTTATTTTGAAATTTTGGCCAAATTTTAAAAGTTTTGGCTTTACATATAATGAATTAAGCCTTTCATTTCCACTTTACTCCTACATGCGTAGATAGCCCTTGAGCATATGAGCTTGGGTTTGGGTTTTGTGGATTTATAAAAATGAACGAATGCATGAATGGAAAGCATAATTGAAATGAATGTTTGATTGGATGGAAAAGAAAGAAAAATTGCATGCATGTTCTTTCTTTTTTGTTTGATGATTCATTATGATAGTCGATGAGTTACTCGTGCTAGCTTATCTTGCTTGATTTTAATTAAGAAAAGAAGCAGAGTTTTCATGTCATTTTAAAAACTTTTTCTCTTATTATCTCATTCATTTTTTAATTCTTTGCTAAGTGTCACAATAAACCTATGATCTTTTAGAAAAGAGTACTCATGCTTAAATTCATTTGTTGTACTTCGAAAGGCCAGCCTTCCTATCAAGTTTACTAGCTGAATCCTAGAATAGGAAGAGCCCATCCAAAAAAAAAATGCTACCTAAAAAGAAAACGAAAAATTCCAAAGAAAGAATGATTAGCAAATGCTTCCTTTAAAAGCAAAAGGTGAGACTTGGTTTAAGGATGGAAGCTAACTGTTCATCCTAGCATCACCTAAGAACTTAATGCGGGTCTACAGTGGGTTAGACTTATCATTCTAGCTAACTTGATACTTACGATAATTAATCACGGTTCCTATCAATTGGAATATGCATAAACAAAGTATTTAGATCATAGATAATAATTTTAGATGATCTTAATGCCATTGAGTGACTCCATTTGTCTAAAACCAGCATATCTTGATTACTTACCCATCTATCCTACTTTTTTGCACTTCTTAAATTTCATGCAATTTAATTTTATTGTCAACAAAACAAAACCCCCCATTTTTATTGCTTTTGATAGGCTAATTTTACATTGAGAAATACTATCTTTAGCTTCATCTTATTCGACCTCGAGCTTATTGCTATTGCAATATTTTAGTAGTAATTAATAGTTGTTCAGTTCATTGAATTATAAACTTTACTTTATTCGAAGAAAGTGGACGATGACAAATTTTTCTCCGTCATTTTTGTATCATTGTTTTGTTCTTATTCGACATTATAGGTTATTTTACAAAAATTTAGTTTATTGAAGATACTTAAAAACAATGTGGTTGCAACATATTTATAGTTGGAGGGATTTCGTAATGAATTTGGAACGCCAATATTAGGGTTGATACAAACTCGTAAATTTTGAAGTTGTTCATAGGAAAGCTAATCCATGACAATAATGTTGAAAGAATTTTAGTCCATGAAATCTTGTATTCAAGACATTAAATAGTTGAAGCACAGTCAAAGATTAGGGAAGATGTGTGATACTATTTATAAGTTTAAGTGACAAAGTACATTACATAAAATTAGGAGACGTCAGCATGCAGATCAATTCTTTTGATCACCACAATCAAAGAAACAATAACACGCATATATGGTTTGAGAAGGATTAGTTGGAATGCATTGATGTGAAATAGTATGATGCTTCTCCCAACATTTCTTCCCACAATCATTGAGAGAGCACCCAGTGTTATATAAAACGTCTTGACATCTTTTGGCAGCTGAGACATCTTGAGGCACTAAGATCAATGCAACTATAAAAAAACATAAAAACATAACTATACAAATTAGCAATCTAATATGTCTCATGGTTTTTTGATTTCGTAACACATGATAATATTGTATTTTTGGAAGAAATTAAAGGAAACGAACCTGCAAATATAAGAGCAAAGCAGATGATACGGGAAGAAGCCATATTCTTAAGATATGCAAATTTTGAAACTATTGTTTTGTTAAGTTTGGGTTGTAGAAATTCTACAATTTTCGATGGTTTAAATACTAAAAATTACATTAAATCCCATCCATGCATTTATACGTTTCATTTATTTAAAAATAGTATAGATTTCCGTAAACTAAACTAAACACCATGCATGAATTTGTTTTCATTTAGTAAAAATAGTAATAATTTTAACAACTTTCATATCTAATGTGAATTAAATGTCAACAATTTCCTTTGAAAATTTTTTCTATTTTAAAATATTGGTTGATTTTGTTTTACATATCTATTTGTATTTTGGCTGAAATAATATGGAACTTCTAATTTTATGATGTTCCGTTTGAAATTTTCCGAGTACAAAACTATATTTACCAACATTTTAAAGAAAAAAATGTCTAACAACTTGTTAAAAAAGTTGAGATTTCATGGACATGTCTTAAACTTTTTTATCTAAGTTATTGTAACAACCCAACTCTTTATACTATGTCGAAGCCGTTAAAATTTCAAAAGGCAAATAAAGTTTGTAAACTTTGGATAAAACGAAACAAAGCCTCAAAAATTTATTATTTAAAAACTTAATCAAAAGTAATATGCGATATGTAAACAATTATTAAAATCCTAACTCGGGTCCTATCTAATTTTAAAAAAATTAAATAACAAATAAAGAATAATAAAAAGGCAAACACTCAAGGTCTAAACTCGGATATAAAGCGGAAGCAGAAATCCCTGTGGCTCGCCACGGTCACTTCTGGTCGCTCGCCAGCTTGCGCTTGCCCTCACTTTCTGGTCCTCAGGGCACTTCATGTACCTGAAGATCTTCTATATAGAGGTTAACCACATCTGGGCCTTGGTGGGATTGTCCATGGACCCGTCAAACGTTTTAGGATTGTACTTCCTAAAGTCTCTCAGATGTTTGGCCTCAGCTGATAGTTGAACCGACTCGGGCTGAGCTTCCACAGGGGCTGGAGGAGGGACAGTCTGAGCCTGAACAAGGGCGGCCTGGGTCTGCTGGGCCACGAGGAAAGGGGCTAGAGTAGCCTGTAGCATGTCCTGATAGCGCTGCTCTATCGCGGCGAGATCCGCCTTGGTGTCTGGTGCGTTAGGGTTGGCTGCCTGCACAGCATGTTGCTCCTCTGGCTGGGTACGTCCAGCTCCTCTGCCTCTCCTACCACCCCCTCGACGTGAACCTCTACGTGGCGGCATCTTTTCCTGAAGTTTCACCAGAAGAAACTTTTCACAAACAACCACAACACATATGCTAACTGCACTTATACTAACTACACCTATTTCATTCAGGCAAGATTGTAACCATAACATTTAGCAAGGTCTTAAACATACCTGGCGAGTGACGACGGACCGCATAGCTATAAGGGTAAAACAAAACAAAACAAAACAGAGACTCACATTGTAAGTCAGTCTACAGAACCTAGAATGTATGTCTAATACAAACTGTAACGACCCAACTCCTTATACTAAGTCGAAGCCGTTAAAATTTCAAAAGGCAAATACAGTTTGTAAACTTTGGATAAAACGAAACAAAGCCTCAAAAATTTATTATTTAAAAACCTAATCAAAAGTAATATGCGATATGTAAACAATTATTAAAATCCTAACTCGGGCCCTATCTAATTTTAAAGAAATGAAATAACAAATAAAGAATAATAAAAAGGCAAACACTCAAGGTCTAAACTCGAATATAAAGCGGAAGTAGAAATCCCTATGGCTCACCATGGTCACTTCTGGTCGCTCACCAGCTTGCCCTTACCCTTACCTCTGCTCCTACCTGGAAAAATGAAATGGAAATAGTGAGTATAAAATACTCAGTAAAGGACCCACTACTAGTCCCGCTAGTGCCTGTTAACTTCCTATTAGAGTCCTGAAAATGGTACCCAATAACTGGCACGTTCCCAAACACGTGCAACATGTGCTCCCATAGGAACAAAATCTGGTCTTCGGTGACCCAAGGGAACACCTAGGACAAACTAGTCTGTAACGTACCCGGAGGAACACTATGACAATCGGGCTGCGAGGATCCCGTCGAATCACTCGAATCATATCTATATCCATGCCAGACTGGAGGTCCTGTCGGACTACGCAGTCCTAAATAGGTGGTGATCCCGAAGGACACCCATGCATGTACGACTCTAATAGGCTAAGCTAACATGCACCCTAACCATAACATACACATAACATAGCATCATCACGTCATCATGTCACATCCTCATGTCAAAGCATAATACCATATCAAGCCACAACATCATGTCATATCATATCAATTCGCATCATTATATCATATCATATCTTCATCAAATCCCATGTCGTTATGCAGTCTAGTCATCAATGTGCATAACCAAGAATGTATGCGATCTCTTAATTCTACTCGTAGAGCTAGTAGTAGAATCTCTTACCTGGGAATTTGCTCAACAAGTTCTAAATTCACGCCTTCCAAGCAGTGAGGTCCTAAATGTTTAATAATGCCAATTTTCAAAATTAATTCACCAAACGACCCAAGACCCAAAAATTTAGTTGAGATGACTTACCCTCGGGAATGGCGCACGGCTCGCGCGCCTGCTCGGCTGGAGGGTGGCTCCGCTTTTTCGTGCGCGACTTGAGAAGACGTGCGTGCGGCAGGTACTTGGCGGCTCTGCTTCACGCGGTGCACGGTCAACTGAAGGCACGGAAAAGCTGGGCAACGCGGCTCGGGTCTTCGGGTCGGTGCGAGTCAACTGGGGTCGCGAGTCGGTACGGATCAACTTGGGGTTGCGGAGGCGCGGTCACGGCTCAGCTTCACCGACTTCGACAGGTGGCGCTCGACGTGCAACGGTGTGGCTGAGCAGACGGCTGGGCGATGCGGGATTCGCTTCACACGAGACGGCTGGCGCGGGGATGATCTGGTTAATTCCGCGGCTGGCGCTCGATGGCGTACGACGGCTGCGGTTCGATGGCTACTCCTTGGCGAGACGACTCGACGCCCGCGAACGGCTGGAGACGGAGGCGACGGCTACGGCGGCGGCTGCGGCGACTTCGTAAGGGAGGCGGCGGCGGCGACACTAGAGTTAGGGTTTCTTCCTCTTCCTTTTTCCCCTTTTTTTTTGTTTTTCTTATGCACGGGTTCCAAGGCTCATTTATACAAAAACCCCAATATTAAATTCCCTTTTTCTTTTCCTTAATTTAATTCAAAACAATCAATTCTTCTCTCTTTTCAATTAAAACTCCGAATCTCCTAAATTTAAAAAATCAACCAATCACATCACTCCCCTTTATAAATATATATATATATATATATACTTTCCAAATAAAATATCACATTATCTTAAACCAAAATAAATCAATTTTTCTCTCCCCTCCACTCAAATATCTTATCTTCAACAAATAACCTTACCAAAATTTATTTATCCAATTAGAGAAATTATTTTAACCTCAAACTTACTTCATTTCACCACAAAGATTTCAATAATCAAGATTCCTCAATTACGTCGAAGGTTCCAATAACTGCAGTTAAGATAGTAAAATTAAATTCTAAATTTTGGGGCGTTACAGTTATTACATGACATTCCATAAATACCAAGTGTAGTTAATATCATGTGCTGGAAGGCTGTAACGACTAGATGGGGACCACCATCTTCCTAGGATGTAACTTGTAAGGAAATTTTGAAACCTAAAATTACTTGGACCAAGGAAGAGGATGAAGCGTCTCTTCGGAACTCGTGTGCATTACCTTATACAATGGGGTGGATCAAAACGTTTTTAAACTAATCAACACATGTACCTCTGCTAAGGAAGCATGGAACATTCTTGAGGTTGCCTACGAAAGGACCTCAAAAGTCAAAGTATCTAGGGTTTGGATTTTGACCTCAAGGTTTGAAGCTCTTAAGATGCCAGAAGAAGAATCTGTTGCAAAATTCATTATTTGTATACTAGTTTTGGAAAATGAGTCTTTCGCTGTTGGAGAAAAAAATTCTAACTCAAAGTTGGTTCAAAAAGTTTTGAGATCTCTTCTATCAAAATTTAATATGAAATAAGCTGCCATCGAAGAAGCCAATGACATTACCACTATGAAACTAGATGAGTTGTTTGGTTCTCTACGAACCTTTGAGTTATCATTCGATGACCATGGCCTGAAGAAGAAAGGGAGTATTGCTTTTCAAGGATAGGTGAGGAGTCTGCAAAAACTTAGTCAAAAATCTCTTTCATATGAAAATCTTGTAGAAGTTGTTGCATTAGTGTCTGCAAAACTTAGTAAAAAATCTCTTCCATATTAATATCTTGTAGAAGTTATTGCATTACTGTCTTGGCACTTTACCAAATTCAAGAACAAGTTCAATAAGAAATCTGGATTAGATGGAAATTAGTTTAACAGATATCCCAACAATTCTAATTTCTCCAACTTAGGATCATCTAATGCATTTTCTACATCACAATGAAGAGAAAATGATCGCAACGGCGCTTCACGAGTTGATAAAGTTAACAAAAGCATCAAATGTTACGAATGTGAAGGCTTCAAGCACTTTCAAGTAGAGTGTGCTAGGTTTTTTAAAAGAAAGAAGAAGAGTCCTACTATTACTTTATCAGACGAAGAAACAACCTCAAACAGTGATAGTGAGAGCTATGGAAGAGCATTAATCAATTGTGAAATATAACAAAAACAATAAGACTGTGATAACATTGTGTAACGACCCAACTTTTCCGGATTAAGCTGAGGTCACTACCAAATACCAAAATTCGACTATTCAACGTAAAATTTAAAACGGACCAGGTACGATTCATTAAAACAGTATAAACCTTACAAAAGACAGTTTCGGGCCCTATTTTAAATAATTCAAAAAGAAAATCACAAAAATAAAATGTCAAGTCACCAGTCCAAAATCACAGTCAAAATATCTTGACAAAATACATAGCGGAAGCGAAAAGAAAACCAGACGCGTCCATATGGCCTTCACGCATTCTTCCTGCCTCTCGTCGGTCTGCCTCTCGCTGTACCCCTACCTGAAAAGTTAAAGAAAGGAAAGGGTGAGTATAAACATACCCAGTAAGGGACCCACTACTGGGCCCGTTAGGGAACAACAGTTAACTTCCTATTCGGGGGTGCCCTACATAACAGTCTAGTGGCTCCGTAGAACGCACATATCAGTCTAGTGCTCCCGAAGGATGCACATATCAGTCTAGTGCTCCCGAAGGATACACATATCAGTCTAGTGCTCCCGAAGGATGCACATATCAGTCTAGTGCTCCCGAAGGATACACATATCAGTCTAGTGCTCCCGAAGGATGCACATATCAGTCTAGTGCTCCCGAAGGATGCACATATCAGTCTAGTGCTCCCGAAGGATACACATATCCGTCTAGTGCTCCCGAAGGATGCACGTATCCGTAAGGCACACTACCCCATAGATGAAGCTAACCGTTACCCCTCAGGCCTTACCAAACTGTCTACATCAGTCACATCTCAACGGCATTCATATTACAGTCCCGCCATAGGCTTTGTCAGTCAGATAGTATAGGTTTAAACATCTACACCCTCAGTTGCTATATGCTTTACCGATTCGTACACCAATAGGGAAACCCTAAGTCCAATCGACTAACCAACCAAAACCGGACTCACTGTCCTTTCCCGTCCAAACTCCATGAACCACATCCAGGCCAGTGTTTAATACATACTAAACCGTAACTTTAAGGTCCATCAACATATAATTTCAATCCACAAATAGCAGTCACAGTATATTTTCATCAGACAAAATATAATATCAGTTACTTAACAGTCAACACGCATACAGATATTCAGTACAGTCACTAACGTGTAATCCCCTGTGGATTACTACGGTTTTAGCCTGGACTCGGGGTCCAGTAGTAGGAAAACCCTTACCTGATACTCGGCTATGCCCCTAGATCGAAACCACGCTCAACAGATCCACCTAAACGAAACACGAAAGTTTTAGTTGATGACTTAAGTAGCAGTTGATTTAAAAGGTCATCCGTTGACTTACCCAAGGAAAGGAAGCTAACTCCAACCAGGCCTACCGCGAGACCCGAGAACCCAAGTGTCAAATCTGAACCACCTTCAAGGGAGACAAGTAGGGCCATAACTCAATTCAACATTCAAACTCAAATCGGACGAGGTAACATTAGGGAATTCATCAGAACAATCCTTACCGAAGACTCACCGGGAACCGAAGTGGAGGAAGGAAGGCTTAGGTGGCTCGGCTCGGCTCGGCTCGGCTCGGCTCGGCTTGGTTCGGCTCGCGGCTCGGCTCACTCGGCTCGCGGCTTGGCTCACTCGGCTCGCGGCTCGGCTTGGTTCGGCTCGCGGCTCGGCTCACTCGGCTCGCGGCTCGGCTCACTCGGCTCGCGGCTCGGCTCGCGGCTCACTCGGCTCGGCTTGGACAAGGATGGCGGCTCGGCTTGGCAGCGATCTCGGCTCGGCTTGGACCGCGATCTCGGCTCGGCTTGGACCGCGATCTCGGCTCGGCTTGGACCGGTTTCGGGTCGGGTCTTTGCAGCGCGAAACGGGCAACACGGCTTTGACGATCCTTTCTTCCGGCGAACGACGGCGTGGCGATTTGCGGACGACACACGAGCTGATGGCGGAGATGATGCCGGCGGTGGTAGAACGAAGAGAGAAAGCTGGAGAAAGAAAAGGAAAAAGGATGGTTCGGGTGGCGGTGGCGCGGCGGAGAGAAAACGAAAACGGAGGGAAAGGAGGGGAGATGGTGGCGGCGTCGGTTTCGTGAGGGCCGACGGACTGTCAGGCGGAGAACGGAGGAAGAAGGGGAAAAGGATGGCGGCGCGCGGGCAGACGAACGAAGAAGAAGGCGAAGGAGCTCGGGCGTCGGGCGGCTGCGGGAGAGAAAAGAAATTTCGAGGGGGGGGGGCTGCGCGGCGCGTTTAGGGTTTTTCCTTTTCTTTTTTTTTTTTGTAAATTATATATATATATATATATATATATATATATATATATAAACTTTAATAATTATAAACAATTAATAGTTTAAATTAAATTTAATAATAATATATATATATTAAAATATAAATAATAATAATAATAATAAAGTAATAATAATAATATATTAATAATATTAATATTAATAAATAATAATTTATTTTATTGTTTTATAAAAACAATATTTCTATAATATTAATTAATAATAATAATTATTATAATATTAATATTATAACAAATAAAAATAAATATTAATAATAATAATATAATAATATTATATTATTATTATATCGACTTGCAATTTACATAAAACGAGAAAAATTTTACCTTAAATTTTCGGGGCGTTACACATTGTGTGTGCTACTCCAGATGATTTAAACATAGACTCAAATAATGAATTAACTCAAAATCCTATGGAAAAAGAGCCAAGATTTTCTCCTTCCGACTTTTAAGAACTATTATATCTATGGAAAGAAGACCAAGAACTCCTAAAACAACATGAAGAACATTTTTTTTTAACTCTTTTCGAAGATAATCATCGCCTGATGACATCGATTTACACTCTAAAAACTGAGTTCTAAAATGTTTGAAGTGAGTATAAGAAAATGTAACATTCGGTCAGAATGCTATCTCTCAAAACTCTTAGTCTTGATAATATCCTAAGTAAAGGAAAAATAAAAAATGATCGAGAAGGCCTTGGTTATTCAAGAGCTAATTTTTCATCTAAAGGAAAATCAACTATATTTATTCGAGCTACTAACCAACAGACTGAAGATGATATTCCTGAATCTTCGAACACTCGATATGAAGAAAGGAACAAATATGTCTTAGAAGTGGGTTTGCCACTACTGTGGAAAGCCTGGCCATATAAGACCATATTGCCATGAACTATTTGGTTTCTGTAGTACAGATTAGCATAGGATGAGGGGTATATCTCGCAGACCTAGTTCCAAAAAGCATGGAATGGAGAGTGAAAGAAATTCTCAAATGCAGTGTAGCATTCACATCTATTGATATGCCGAATTCAAAAGACTGGTAATTTGACAGTGGATGCTCAAGACATATGATAGGTAACTCTCTTCCTTTTGCTGAACTAAAAGAATGCAAGACTGGTCGAGTAACTTTTGAAGATGGTGTGGAAGGTTATGTAGTTGGTAAAGGGAATATTAGCAGAATTGGTGCTCCAAATCTCAATGATGTTCATCTAGTAGAAGGATTATCAGCTAACTTGATCAGTATTAGTCAGTTATGTAATCGAAGATTTATGGTAAACTTCTCTAAAGATGGATGCGAAGTGTCGAATGCAAAGAGGAGAATTGTAATGACAGGCTCTCAACTTTCTGATAACTTCTACCATTGGGATAAAAATAGTAAGGATCTGAAATGTAATCTATTAGGTCGGATGAAAGAATGTTATGGCACAAATGTCTTGGGCACATGAGTATGTCCAAGCTCTGTAAGACTCAGAAAGTTGTTGCTGTTCATGGCTTTCCACTCTCAAATAGGCAGTTAATAATGTTTGTTCAAAACGCCCAACAGGTAAGTAAATAAAAACATCTCTAAGTGAAATGATCATGGAGGTGCAACCTACTAAGAATCAGACGTTCGACTACATGATTTTGAAGATATTTGTTAATGAAATCAATCAGATGATGAAGTAGTGCAACCTACTAAGAATCAAACGACCTATTCTGAAGTACCAATACGTAATAATCCTATTTTTGAGAAAGATCCTATTTATAGACTCGTCTGAAACTTTTTTATGGTGTAGAAAGTAATCATCAGTGCAGAACAGAAGAATGTTCAAAACTTAGCAATACAGTTCCTTCAATGAGTAACTGCTCAGATACTCAGCAATTTGCTCTTTCTACTCATATACTTAAAAATCATCAAGCTAGCAGTATTGTCGGTGAAGTTAATAGTAACATTACTATTAGAAAGAAAAATGGACCTAACTATGCCAAGATGATTGCCATTGTCTGCTTTACATCTATAGTAGAATGTACAAGTGTTACTAAGGCTCTGAAAGACAAGCGATGGATAAAGGCTATGTAGGAGAAACTATATCAGTTCGAAAGAAATAAGGTTTGGGAGTTCATTCCAAGACCATCAAAAGTCAATATCGTTTGTACAAAATGGATATTTACAAAAATATATATATATATATATATATGATGAGAAAGGAAATGTAACTAAAAAAAAAGCTCGATTTGTAGCCTACAGGTATGCTCAAATCGAAGGAGTTGATTTTGGTGAAACATTTGCTCTCGTAGCTTGTTTGGAGTCTATTCGACTGATACTAGGTCTTGCATGTTTTTGAAAGATTAACATGCATCAGATGGATGTTAAAAGTGCGTTTCTAGATAGGTATATATTTAAAGAAGTCTATGTAGCTCAACCGAAAGGATTTGAAGATCCTCTCAATCCAAATCATGTTCATAAATTACACAAGGCATTATAAGGTCTCAAGCAGGCCCCTTGGGCTTGGTATGAAGATTATTAGTATTTCTTCTAAAACAAGGTTTTACTCGAGGAGGCACTGATAAAACAATGTTTATCAAGAAATATTATCATGAGTTTTTAGTTGTAGAAGTATAAGTGGATGGCATTATCTTTATATGGCAACCAGATTCTATGATATTAACATTCGTCGAGATGGTAAAGATAGAGTTTGAAATGAGTATGGTAGGAAAGTTAATCTTATTTCTTGGGTTTCAAATTCATTAATGAGAATCCGAAATTTTTCTTTCTCAAGAAAAATATGCTTAAAATTTTAATAAACAAGTTTGCTCTTGATCGAGCCAAGGCCAAGCGAACTTCTATTGCAACTCATTTCAAGGTTTTAAAGGATGATTTGGGTAAAAAGGTGGATGAAGGCTTGTACGGAAGTATTATAGGTAGTCTATTAAGATGACTATGTTGCTTTAGCTAATGTATTACAACGAATATGTATTCAGATTTTTAATATTTAAATCACATTTAACCATAAAGCTCTACAACCGATGACTATAGAGTTTAAAATGAGTATGGTGGGAAAGTTAATCTTATTTCTTGGGTGTCAAATTCATTAATGTGAATCCGAAAATTTTCTTTCTCAAGAAAAATATGCTTAAAATTTTACTAAAGAAATTTGCTCTTGTAACGACCCAACTCTTTATACTAAGCTGAGGATTACTAAAAGGAAACAATAATAAGAGACACTTTTTTTTAAAGGAGGGAAACTAAAATCTTCATTAAAAATGGAATACTGAAACACTGATACAAAAACGCAGACGCAAAACTGAGTCCACATATGACATTTCACGGATCCTTCTCTGTCGCTCGCCAGCTTTCCTCTACCTTTACCTTCGCCTGAAATATTAAACATAGAAATAGTGAGTATAAACAAATACTCAGTAAGGGACCTACTACTAATCCTGCTAGGTGTCTGTTAACTTCCCATTAGAATCCTGAAAAGTGGTACCCAAGAACTGGCACGTTCTCGAACACGTGCAACATGTGATCTCGGAGGAACATAACTAGTCTTCGATGATCCCAAAGGAACACCTAGGACAAATTGGTATGTAGTGTACCCGGAGGAAACACTAAGACAATTGGATTGTGAGTGATCCCGTCGAATCACTCGAAATCATGTCTATGTCAATGCCAGATTGGCAGTCCCATCGGACTACGCAGTCCTAAAAAGGTGGTGATCCCGAAGGACACCATGCAGATACGACTCTAATAGACAAAGTTAACAGAACTCCCTATCCATAGCATGTAGCATAACATAACATCATAACATGGCATGAGTATTAATCTTAACGTACTTAATCATGTGATTAATATATCATGCATCAACATAAACATCAACAGTCGTCAACAACATACTACCAGTCCTTAACATAACATCAGTCATCATCATCAACATACTACCAGTCATAACATGACATCAATCAAAACATAATATTAGTATAATGACAGTCATTATCAATAGCATCAAGTTATGCATTTTAGCTACCATCAATGCATAATCATAATTACATGCGGTCTCTTAAATTCAGTTCGAAGGTCTAGTAGGAGAATCTCTTACCTGGAGATTTTAGCAAAACAAAGTACCCTTTAGCTTACAGTAAAAATTCTCCAATTAACTTGATCCAAATCATAAAATGAAAACTCAGTATCTTAATTAATGAAATTGGGTTGAAACCAATTCAACCTTGATTGGGAAAAATCCAAGATTTAAATCTTAAAAAAAAATAGTCAATTGAACCTTTAAAGAAACCCAAAAAGATCCAAAATTAAATTAATAAAATATTAATTTAATTTCATTGGCTTACCAAGGTTACTCAAATGGAGGTTTAAAAATCTTCTTATCCTTGATGGAAAAGATCATCACGTAAAATTCTCAAGCTTCCAAAAAGACCAATCTTAAATACAATTGGTGAGGCGGCGACAGCAGAGGGTTATCTTAGAGAAGAAGATAATAACAATAATATTTATTATTATTATTTCCTTTTCCAATGCTATTATAGACCCAAATAATAACAATAATATTTATTATTATTATTTCATTTTCCTTTTAGGATATATATATATATATATATATATATATATATATATATATATATATATATATATATATATATATATATATATATATATATATAATACCAAAAAAATATACATATATCTTTATTCTCATTATCTTTCCTAAATAAATGCCTTAAATACTCATAATCTTAGGCATTTATAACCATTAATAATAATAATATTAATAATAATACTTCTTTATTATTATTATTTTTCTCTCACCGAAATCTACAATAAACATATATATTTATTTAAACGATTATTCTCTCTTTTAAATAAATATATATCTTTTTCATCAAATCAAATCAACCATCTCTCCTCATGGATTATCTTTTTTTCCAAACAAACATAATTATATTCCATCATATAATTAACTTCACTTTTCCAAATTATTAATAATATATATATATATATATATATATATATATATATATATATATATATATATTCAATTAAATCCAATTCCACCAAAACTAACTTTTCCCTCTAAAATCTCAAATTAACTTAAATCCTCAATTAAATTAATCAATCAAATCTTTTCCAATAAATCACTTATAACTTCCAACATGAATTATCTTAACCCAACCATAACAACTCCACTCCATAAACAATACTTACCTTACTGCAGAATAATTAATTATCTTCCACAACAATTAATTATTATTTATCTTTTTGTAAAATAATTAATTATCTTCCACAATAATTAATTATTATTTATCTTTCTTCCAAATAATTAATTATCTTCCACAATAATTATTTATTATTTATCTTTCTCGAAAATAAATGTCCTTTTATAAATAATTATATTTACCCAAAATATAATTATTTTTCTTTCAAAATATGATTATTTTTCTTTTTTCTCCCTTAAAAATATCTTTTCTCTAAAATCAAATTATCTTTTCCTTAAATAATTATGTTTCAACAAATATAAATATCTTTTCTTTTAACATAATAATTATATATATATTTCCACATATACATATAATTATCAAATCTCCAACAAACTTTCTACTCTACAATTTAATTAAATAACATCCATAATTATTTAATTTAATTCAACTTCAACAACACTAAAAATCTAGTACTTTACTTAATTCTCTTAATTTACCATTTAATCAAAAACTCTAACAAACACCACATGTCAAAACCTCTAATTAATTAAATATCCATCCACGAAATATTTAATTAATTTCAATTCCAACATAAATCAAATAATTATTATTAAATGAATTCTAAATAACCCTTAATAAATTAAATCTAATTAAACAAAACTAAGATAATTAACTCCAAAATTATCTTATTTTTCGGGCGTTACATAAACGATGAGCGTCTAAAAACGATCACGTATCAATTTCAATAAGATTATTTAAACGAACAGTATCTTTAAATGATCGTGTATCAAATTGGATATGATGGTTTAAAGATAAACGATCGTTTAATTTATTATATACGATCGTGTATTTGTGTTAAACGATCGTTTAATATTTATTAACATATTTGCACGATGGTTTAAATGATCAGCGTCTTTTAACTATCATGTGTTGGTGTTAAACGGTCGTTTAGTATTTATTAACTTATTTGCACGATGGTTTAAACGATCAATGTCTTAAAACGATTGTTTAATTTATTGTATACGATCGTGTATTGGTGTTAAACGATCATTTAATATTTATTAACTTCTTTGCACGATCGTTTAGTATTCTCTTATTACATCTAAATACTTAAATATATTTTTTTTCCAGATTAGAATGTCTATTCTTATTGATGTTTTTTATGGAGGTCAATGGAATGGCTACAATGTTTATGAGAATTACTCAGTATTTTGAATTTTGGTAGATATGCGAGTCAGCTTTAATTCTTTGGTTTCTATGACATGTGAACAACTTAAATTGGATGAATGAGTAGAATTATCTGTTTTACTTGATCTTGGTGAAAGTAATGTTCAAACTGTGGTGTCGATAAAGAAGGACAATGATGTTGCTTGGTATTTAGCTTTTGTTAAAGATGCAACTAGTAGACATCTATTAGTCAGGCATGTAAGTATTGATTGTTTGGGAACGTCTTCTTCATCTAGTAGTGTACAAGGGAATGTTGATATGTCACTGAATATAGGTTTTTTTTCTTCTGTTTCAAATGATGAAGTTATAAGAGACATCTCTTATTATTCTGATTTAAAGGAAAAAAGTTTATTTCGAAGTAAAGAAGTGCTTTCAAAGTGTTTTTGCATAATAGCAGTGAAGAACAACTTTCAATTTAGGAAAAAAGTTTATTTCGAAGTAAAGAAGTGCTTTCAAAGGCTACAAATGGTATGTAAGGGCATCTCGTTATAAGAAGAGTGATTTGTGGATGCTACGAAAATAAACTTCTGACCATGATTGTTCATTGAGTACTGCCTAAAGTTCTCACAAGCAAGCTTCTTCAACAGTAATTGGCAATTGTTTGATAGATGATTTTATATACATGTCTACTGATCATTCTATTCCTAAAGAGATTGTGCATAAGGCTCGTACAAATCTTGGAGTTAATATAAGTTACCAGAAAGCTTGGAGGGGAAAATAACATATGGTAAAGATATTACACGGTGACACAGTTGAATCGTATGCATTGATTCCAATATTCTTTGATAAATTTGTTCAATCTAACCCGGTATGATTAGTTTTTTATATCAAACTTTTATTGATTTGCAGATAGATGTGGATAGACTAATATCACAGTCTATCTAAATAGATGTGGATATTCTTTCTATTCTTTTTTGTTTGTATTGATAGAAATGTGTTTTTAATTATTATAGGTACATGCACTGCTTTAGAAATGGATGATAGTGGTCATTTCAAGTTTTGTCTTATGGCTTTTGGTGCATCAATTGAGTGGTGGAAATATTGTAGCCCTATTATTTCTATTGATGGGACATTTTTTAAGTGTAAATTTGGTGACATCCTATTAACAGCTTCATCACAAGATGGTAACAATCAAATCTTCCCTCTTGCTTTTGCCATTGTAGATTCTAAAAATGATGCATCATAGACATGGTTTTCTTAGAAGACACAAAGTAGTTTTTCAGAGCGAGCTAATTTAGTCATTGTTTCTGATAGGCATCTTAGCATCCCCAAAGGAGTTTTAAGAGTGTTTCCTGATATTGAGTATTGTGCGTGCACAAAACATCTTTTAAGTAACTTGAAACTTCATTTTAAGGATCCACTACTTGATAAGTATTTCTTTAGCTGTGCTTATGCCTACACTGTTGAAGAATTTGAGTACCACATGAGATGCATGGAGTCTGTTTGTTCAAATATTAGAGATTATCTTAGTAGTGTTGGTTTTGAGAAGTGGTCTCGGGCATATTCACATAGACGAAGGTATAGAATGATGACATCAAATTGTGCAGAAAGTGTAAATTTAGTGTTTAAAGATCTTAGAGAACTACATGTGGCAACGATGCTTTGTTCAATTAGGGATGTATTGCAAAAGTGGTTTTATGAACGAAGTAAAGCTGCTTCTACAATGAAGAATCATTTGACTTCTTGGGCTGAGAACATTCTACGTTTAAAACATGAAAAGTCGAGAAGATTATTGGTAAGATTATTTATTTATTTTTATCTAGAACAGTTAGAGATAGATTGCTATATTTGACTATCCCATAGATAAAGATAGCAATTTATCTGTTCCTATCTCAGATAGGCACTGATAGATTAATATCTATATATATATAATGTATACAGAGATTAGAATTTATTTCTTCTTATGTTATTAATTGTCTTTATTTGTGTTATGTATTAGGTTGATCAAATAAGTACAACTGAATACCAAATAACAGATGCAAATCAACAGTTTATTATGAAGTTAAATGTGGGATGTTGTAGTTGCAGAGTATGAGATGTTGAAAAAATTCCTTGTGCACATGCTGTTCCTGTTCTACGAATGCTTAATTTAGATACCTATTCTTATGTATCTGAGTTTTATTATAAAGAAACGCTATTAGCAACATACAATGGTTGTATTCAACCTGCTGAATCTTATTTTGATTGGAAAGTTGTAGATTCTGTCATGAAAATATTACCTCAAGTTTTTAAACGGTAGGCTGGAAGACCAAGAAAACAAAGAATTCCATCTATTGGGGAATTTAGTAGTTCAACCAGACGTTCCAATTGTAATCGTAAAGGACATAATAGTAGGACTTGTAAGCAAGGCAATGTTTGAACAATTAATGAAAATGCGTACTATCTTTCTTTCATTATTATGTATACACGTTTGATATTAAATTTGATGGAGAGTTGTTATCGTTTAGACATTAGATATATAGATGATCGCTTAATATTTTTTATGTTTATTAAGAAGATTGTTTAGACTTTACTAAGTGATCGCTTAAAGATATATGCACAATCTTTTATATTAGTGTGATACATATAAACGATCGCTTAATATTTTTCACCTGTACGTTAGGAAATCGCTTAATATTCTTTTAGATATTTGTGTGCTTTATGTAAACGATCACTTAATATTTTTTATATTTATTAAGAAGATCGTTAAGACTTTACTAAAGGATCGCTTAATAATTTTTATGTTTATTAAGAAGATTGTTTAGACTTTACTAAACGATCGCTTAAAGATATATGCGCGATGAGTATTTCTATACGCGAATGTTTTTATATTTTTATACAATTTTTTTGTGAAATGTATCTAAATGAATACAAACATTAACTCAAAATTACAAGAACAAAATATATATTTATTTACCAAAAGTATTTATTTTCCCAAAGTTCTAGTACATACTGTTGTCTAAACAGTTTCATGATTTTTACAGTTAGACAATCATGATCAACATTTGTTAGAAGGCATTCAATAAATTTAGAACAGAAAATGCCACAATCCAATGAACGCCTCTCTATAATGTGGTAGTTGACCTGAGTACTGGCCAAGGACCATATTTGAATCGTTTTGAATGGAGGTCCACTGCAATTGCAATTTGTGAGTGAGGCGATGCATCGTGCAGGCATTTTAAGAGCTTGATCAACAAGCTTCTTATCAACATAATTTGACATCGAGTCGAAAACGTAGATCTTGCATTTTAGATAACTGCTTCATTATTTTTTTTGAATCTCAACCTGTTGTTTTGTTGTTTCCTGTAATGTATGATATTAGATAAGTAACAAACTATTAATTTAAAGGACTACACATTTTGTTGTGTATACATACCAACCTGTTGTTTTGTTGTTTCCTGTAATGTATGTATGATATTAGCTCCAATTGTTTGATCCTCAATTACTTATTCATTTTCTTTTTCTTTTTCTACCTCAGTCAAAGTAACTGGTTGAACATTTTTTTTGTATTTCCTACAATGCATAATATTAGATCCTCAATTACTTATGCATACATACCAGTTGAGATTCTTCATTTATAATTGAAATTGATTACGACACCTCATGAATTTGTACAGTTTGATCCAATGGAGCCATTGCAGGTTGGTTAAGAGTACCACTTGATGATGGTAGTATCTCACAAAGTGGAAGAGATTGACTCACAAGTGGAAGGGTAGTAATCATTTCTGGCAGGTATTTTTCTTTTTGACTTTGAGCATTTAGATTATCCGATATATCCCTTATAGTTAGTAGCAAGTCTGCATCTCTGCCGTCTATGCTTATATCACTACCAGATTCCTTTTGATGTTCCCTAAACAAAATGAGAAAAAAAAATGAGAATAAGAAAAAATACAATTGTTACTTATTCAGAATGTAAGCAATTTTGACCATTATAAAGCAGTAAACAATGGATGAAATGTTATCTTTTGAGTTTCCACGTTATGATCTTGTGTGTGTTGTTCTTCAACATATGGCTGGTCTTTGCTCATCATATCTTCTCTATTCTGATGATCATCATTTTTGTCCATATTGTCTTGATTAATTCCATCATGAAGATCATCTTGGAAGTGATGAGTATCATCATTGCCTTTATTTTGATTTTGATTTTGATTCTAATAAATAAATAAAAACAAAAAAAAAATTAAAAAAATGATTGTAAAACGATCGTGCATAAAAAAGTAAACGATGATGTATAATACCTAAATAACTATGATAAATGATCGTTGAAATTTGATAAGCGATAAGATATTTTAGTTACATGATCGTTTATTTAAACAACTAATGAACGAAATACTTTCTGAAAACGAAGTTTACCTGGAGCAATCTTTCCAATATTTGCTTCATTTCAGACAACTCCAACGACTGCTTTCTGATTGTGCAATCCATTCTACAGACTATAGAAGTTAACGCAGATACATCCTTATGAACTTCTTTGATGTTCTTTTTCAGTGTTTTGTAGGATTTTGAATGACTTTGTTGTTCTTTGTCATTGGATCTGCGACTTTTCTTCTTGGTCATTGGATGCATTTCAGACTCGTCAGCCACTGTTTGTCTTTTTTTCTTTCGTGGTGACAATTATGGAGATGAAGTTGACTGCAAGTTGTTGTTGTCCAATGATTGATTCTTTGTTGTATCATCAGGAGTAGTGTTATCACTGTTGTCAATATCTAACATGGATTCATCATCCTCCATTTCAATGCTATCATCCCCTCAAATTCGACTTTCCATGAAAGCTTTCTCTTGGGTTGATAGCTTGAGTTTAGCTTGAACAACAGTCTACAATGTTAACAATTAAAGAATTGTTAATACGTTGTATGTCAAACAAGCTAGTAAACGATCGTTTATAAAATAATATGATACTCGATATGATATTTGACATATATGATATTGCATTAAGTTAAACGATCGTTTAACAAATGTAAACGATTATGTAATTTTTGTTAAACGATCGTACAATTGTTTTAAACGATTGCTGAAAAGTTTTACTTACATTCTTATTGTGTAATATGTTGTTTTGCAACATTTTGTCGAATATGTGCAATTCCATCTCAATATTCTAGGGATTGATCCCTTGCTGTTTTTTGTGGCTAGGTGCTCACTTGCAGTTGAGAGTATTTCATAAGCCCACACCTAAAACATTTAAACAAATATGTTAAACATTGATGTTTAATTTGTATTTAATTAAAGTGTATGAACAAATAAAAATTATCTGAAAAGCAAGTACGCAGCTTTTTATGTTGTAGTATGCCACGGCTTTGGAAATTTTTACCCTCTTTAACTCGTATGCTTCTTTTTTTCCCTTGTAGAATTGTGTAACGCCCCAAATTTTGAGGTAAGTTTTAACATTTTATGTTAATTTTCGAGAATTTAAAAATTTTGGTGTTAATTTTTGGTTGGTTTAAAATAGAAAAGAAAAAGAAATTGAAGGGTTTGAATTTTTTATAATATAATATGATATAAAATAATATAATAATAATATAATATTAATTATATTATTATTATATATTTTTTTTTAAAAAAAGGAAACGCTAAGCTCACGCGCGCCGCCCCCCCTCCCCCTTATTTTCAATCTTCTTCTTCTTCATCAGTCCACCGCCCGCCTTCCTCAAATCTTCTTCTCCTTTTCTTCCGTCCAGCCGCACCTCGCATCCCAACCTCCTTCCCCGTCTTCAACCGAGTGTCGCCGTCTGCAGCCGCGTCCCCTCTCCATCGTTGAAGTCGGGCGAAACGCAAGGGTAGCAGCCACCGTCCCTACGTCCCTATTTTTCGCCCACACACGGCCAGTCGTCGACGGGTCCTCTAAATCGGTTATCCGATTGTTCGCAAGCCGCCATCTCTAACGCTTTCTCTCTTCATCTAGTGTACCCGATTGACCGTCGGCCATTTTTGACCTTAGTCGAACAGGCCGTCGACTCCTCCACCTCCGACCGTGTTCGTTGCGAGCCATCCCTCAATTTCTGCCATTCGTCCCTTTATCGGCCGTCGTCGAGTGAAGCAGAGAAAGTATCCATTCCGTGTGCACCGACTACAAACGATCGAGTCGAGCTGAGTCAAGCAAGCCGAGTCGAACCATGGCTGAACCAAGCTGAGCCACGAGTCGAGCCGAGCCGCGAGCTGAACCAAGCGGAGCCGAGTCGAGCCGCCTCTCAAGCCAAGTCGATTTTCCAAGCCAATCTCTTGATCCACCGAGCCACTTAAGTCGTGTCCATTCATGCCGAGTCCTGGTGAGTCTTGGTAAGGACAATGGGAGGAATTTCTAATGTTTTCAATGTCTAAATGTTGGATTAAAATATTGAACTGATTGGTTGGGTTAACTGTTGATCCCCTGAAGGTGTTAGAGAGGTGAAGGTTGAGTTCAGGAGTTTTACGGCAGGCGCAGTGGGAACCAACTCTCCTCTGCTTGGGTTAGTCGGTAGCTATTGCTTTGGAATGTTTTGTACTGTGGATTTTGGTGATGTCATTGTTAAACCCGTATGTTCGTGTTTAGGTGGATACGCGGACTTGAACGAGAATTTAGCTACATTTCAAATAAGGGATTTCTTACTACTGGACCTCCGACCAAAATTGGGAACGTAGTAACCCACATGAGAACTATACAATAGAGACTGTACTAAATTGATTGATGCATGTTTGCCTAGCATTTATCACTTATATGCTCTTAACTGATTAAAGGTGTTGTGGTTGTTAGTTTTAGCCTATGTACTATTATTTCTGTAATGAGTTGTTCTGTTGATGGGTACTAATGGCCTGATGTTCTGTGTATTGTGGTTATGTTGATGGGTTGTGCTGTCAATTGGAATAGTAGTGCCGATGGATTATGAAAATCTTAATGTCATATAAAGTTGAAGTCTGTTATTAGGATACTAGTTATGTATTATGTCGTGGAGGTACCAAGGGTTTGGAAATCTCTTGGGTAGATTGTGTACACGCGGTTGAGCGGTGCTGTAAACTGAATACGACTGTTATGCCTAATATGGACGTTATGCATAAAATAGATTACCTGTAGATGTGGTCTTGTTTGAATTGAGATGAAGTACCGTCAGGGGGATTTATAAAGTGATGATTTGACTATTAGACTGAATTTATGGAATGTCACGATGAAGTGTGAATTGGATATACATACAACAACCGAGGAGACTGTTGATTAAACCTAAACTGTCGGACTGGTTAAGCTTATAAACTGAAACGTTAACTTCAATGTTATTGTGATGTGACTGTTGTAGATGGTTTAGTATGGACTGAGGGGTAACAGTTAGCTTTGTCTATGGGGTAGCGTATCTTATAGGCACGGTATCCTTCGAGATCACGAGACTGATATGTGCATCGTTCGAAATCACGAGACTGATATGTGTATCATTCGGGATCACGAGACCGATATGTGCATCCTTCGGGATCACTAGACTAATATGTATATTTCAGAGTGTACCGATGCAGTTAGGATCACTATTTAGTATGGTTGGAAAGCTTATTCAATTTACTACAACTTTCATGAAAAAATCTTGAACAAAAAATGACTAAAAATTAGTTAAATTGTAGGGACAAGTTAAAGGGGTCATGTGCGTGCGATTCTGGAAGTTATTCTGTTTCGAGGGTTATCTGAGTTTATTCACAGGGAATCAGATTTACATGTCCTCAAGTAAGTTTTAGAGGATTGCAAAATGAAGATTTTGATATAAAGAACACTAATTTTGGTTAAGTATTGAGAAAGTTATAGTCATTTGAAATTTATGTTAGAAATCTGGAAATTTCAGAGAGTTGTTGAAATAGGATTTTATTTCTTAAGCTTTCTTTTCGTGAGCATCATCTTTGGTGCGACATGTTATGTATATCTTTAGAAAACCAGAATGTTTAAAGTTCTAATACTCGGTTGGGTTGTTGGCAGGTCGAGAAGAATTTAATCGAGTTTATAGACCAAGGATCTAGCCCAAGGCGTTGAGTGACGAAACAAACTTTGAAATATTTTCCATAATTGTTATTATGATTGAATGCGATAAATGTTTATTTACGAAGCCATGAAATGTATTTGAATTTCATGACTATTTTCAAGTATACATTTGGAGACTAGATTTCTTAAAGAAATTTATGCTAGCACGTAGATATTAAATGTTTGGAAAGTATTTAAACCACAATGTTTTAAGCAAAACATGAATTAGTAAGAAGTTTTGTTTAAAGAACTACAGTTTTCCACGAAAGAGCTGAGTAAATTTCGAACTTTGCGTAAAATTTATAAGCAGGCATGTTTTAATATTTTTAGATGATTTATGAAATTTTCATTAACTACATGACTGAGATCTTAAGCCTGAGGCTAGAGATTACCGTGTGCACACTGGTAAGATTCCATTGTTGACGTTAAGTGTACTTCGTAACAACGATGCTGTCGTGAGTGCTGGGCGGGTCCCAATACGACAAAGACGATAGGAGTGCTGGGCGGGCCCCACTACATGGTAGAGCTTGTAAACGTTGTTGTACTGGGTGTACCCTACACAACGTAGATTTTTCGTGTTAGTTAAAATGCTTCGATATACTTGATATGCCTTGCTAGATTTCAGTGACGAACATGCTGAGTATTTCAGGAAGCTATTCTTACTACTACACGTTTACATTAACGATTTGTATAAACAGATTTATATGTGTAAAGTTTTCATGTGCTCTTATCTTTAAATTCATAGTTTTAAACTTAGTCACTCACTGAGCTTCATAGCTCACCCTTTCCAAAATGTTTTACCCATTTTCCAGGTAAAGATGGAGTTCACGGTGCCTGATAGACTGCCTTAGTCTGCTGAAGCTCCGTTATCGATTGCTAGTACGTGTTTTGAGTTGGGCATAGAGTCTGCCTTAGTTGTATAAGCTTTAGGATCTGTAGTGGTGTAAATTTTTGTTGGTTTTATTTTGATTAATGTGTCTTTAGGTTTACTCGTGAAATCAGTAAATTTTGAGGTACATTTCATGTATGCGTTTGACTAGCCTAGGATCCGTTGTGTTTTGTTGCATGTATAATAGTTTATATACTAGATTGGCAAGTTCATCATATGAAAGTTTTAAGCAGAGTCGACAGATAAAGGTACAGAAAAGCGTTGTTCGTCGGCTTCACGCCATCTTTCGGTCTAAGGTAGCAGGTAGTTCGGGAGGGGGTGTGACATATTTTATACTCACCCTATTTCTCTTTAACTTTTCAGGTAAGGGTATGACGAGGGGCAGACCAACGAGGGGCAAGAAGGATGCGTGAAGGCCATATGGATGTGTTTGGTTTTCTTTATGCTTCCGCTGATGTGTTTTGTTACTTTTTATTTTTCATTTGTCAGATGGAGTCATGGTAAGAACATCGGTTTTACCATTTTATTTTGATGACTTTGTGAACAATATTTTGGAACTTTTGAGGAAGTAATCTAAAATCGGGCCCGAAACTGTTTTTGTGATATTCTGAATGTTTTAAATGAATCGTAAAGGTCTTTTATGAGTTTGTGTGTTTTACTGTCTTGTCTTAGCAGTATGTAGTGACCTTAGCTTAGTCTGTAAAGTTTGGGTCGTTACAGTTGGTATCAGAGCCTAAGTTTTAGGTTATGTAGACCGACCTATGATATGAGTCTGTGTTTTTGTGTCCCTATAGCTAAAACAATCTTTTGCCACTCGTTAGGTATGCTTTCATGAAATTATATGTATAACTCTATATGCATTACCTTACCTAAGTTAAACTGCAAAGTTAATTATTGTGTGAAACTAAAGGAATCATTGGTGGTTGTTAGGGAAATGTCGCCAAGAAGAGGTGCGCGTAGGGGTGGCCAAGGAAGGGGAGCAAGACGTGTCCAACCTGAAGTACAGCCTGTAGCTCAAGCTACCAACCCTGCTGCACCAGTTACTCATACGGACCTTGCTACTATGGAGCAGAGGTTTAGGGATTTGATTATGCAGATGCGGGAGCAGCAGCAGCCTGCCTTGCTAGCTCCTACTCCGGCTCTAGTTGTACCCCAGGTCGTGCCAGATCAGTTGTCGGCAGAGGTCAAACATTTGAGGGATTTCAGAAAGTACTACCTCACGACATTCGATGGGTCTTTGGAGGACCCTACCAAGGCTCAGATGTGGTTATCTTCTTTGGAGACCATATTTCGGTATATGAAGTGCCCTGAGGATCAAAAAGTTCAGTGCACCATTTTTATGTTCACAGATAGAGGTACTGCCTGGTGGGCGACGACAGAGAGGATGCCAGGGGGTGAGGTGGGTCAGATCACTTGGGAACAGTTTGAGGAGAGTTTCTATGCGAAATTCTTCTCTGCCACTTTGCGAGATGCCAAGCGGTGGGAGTTCCTGAACTTGGAGCAGGGCGATAGGACAGTGGAGCAGTATGATGCGGAGTTTGATATGTTATCCCGCTTCGCACCCAAGATGATAACGACTGAGGCGGCCAGAGCTGATAAATTTGTTAGAGGCCTCAGGCTAGACATCCAGGGTCTGGTCGAGCCTTTTGACCAGCTACTCATGTTGATGCACTGCACCTGGCAGTGGATCTCAGTTTATAGGAGAGGGCTAACTCGTCCAAGGTTGCAGGTAGAGGTTCGACCTCAAGACAGAAAAGGATGCTGAGTAGCAACCTTTTTCAGTGCCACAACGGAACTTCAGATCAAGTGGTGAGTTTCGCCGCTTCCAGCAGAAACCTTTTGAGGCAGGGGAAGCTGCCAGAGGGAAGCCTTTATGTACCATTTTTGGAAAGCACCATCTGGGCTGTTGTTTGTTTGGGACCAGGACTTGCTTCAAGTGTAGGCAAGAGGGGCATACAGCTGACAGATGCCCGATGAGACTTACCGGGGTTGTATAGAATCAGGGAGCAGGTGCACCTCATTAGGGTAAATCTTTGCTACAAATGAGACTAAAGCTGAGAGAGCAGGCACGGTGGTGACAGGTACGCTTCCAATGTTGGGGCATTATGCCTTAGTTTTGTTCGATTCTGGTTCGTCACATTCCTTTATCTCTTCTGCATTTGTGTTCCATGCCCGCTTAGAGGTAGAGTTCCTATACCATGTTTTATCAGTATCTACTCCTTCTAGGGAGATTATGTTGTCGAAAGAAAAGGTGAAAGCATGCCAGATTGAGATAGCAGGTCATGTGATTGAAGTAACGTTGTTAGTCCTTGATATGTTCGACTTTGATGTAATTCTGGGTATAGATTGTTCCCAAAAGGAGGTAGCGTTTAACCCTCCCTTGATGGCCAGTTTTAAGTTTAAGGGAGAAGGAACAACGTCGTTACCTAAGGTAATCTCAGCTATGAGGGCCAACAAGCTGCTTAGTCGGGGTACTTCGAGTATTTTATCGAGTGTGGTGGATACTAGAGAGGTTGATGTGTCCTTGTCATCAGAACCAGTGGTGAGGGACTATCCGGATGTCTTTCCTAAAGAACTTCCAGGGTTACCTCCTCACAGAGAGATCGAGTTTTCCATAGAGTTGGAGCCTGATACGGTTCCTATATCCAGAGCCTCGTACAGAATGGCCCCAACATAATTGAAAGAGCTGAAAGTACAGTTATAGGAGTTGCTTGATAAAGGCTTCATTCGGTCGAGTGTGTCACCTTGGGATACACTAGTCTTATTTGTTAAGAAGAAGGATAGATCGATGTGCCTATGTATTGACTACAGGGAGTTGAATAAGGTAACCGTTAAGAATAAATATCCCTTGCCCAGGATCGACGATCTGTTTGACCAGTTACAGAGAGCTACAATGTTCTCTAAGATCGAGCTTCGGTCGAGATATCATCAACTGAGGATTAAGGATAGCAATGTACCAAATACAGCATTTCGTTCCAGATATGGGCACTATGAGTTTATTGTGATGTCTTTTGGTTTGATGAATGCTTCGACAGTGTTTATGGATTTGATGAACAGAGTGTTTAGAGAGTTCCTAGACACTTTTGTGATCGTGTTATTGATGATATTTTGATATATTCCAAGACAGAGGCCGAGCATGAGGAGCATTTACGTATGGTTCTAGAAACTCTTCGAGGTAATAAACTGTATGCAAAGTTCTCAAAATGTGTGTTTTGGATGAAGTAGGTATCCTTTCTAGGCCATGTGGTTTCTAAAGCTGGTGTTTTCGTGGATCCAGCTAAGATAGAGGCGGTCACCAGTTGGCCCCGACCTTCCACAGTCAGTGAGGTTCGTAGCTTTCTATGTTTAGCAGGTTATTATCGACGATTTGTGGAGAACTTTTCCCGTATACCTACTTCACGATTTGTGGAGCTCCTTTCGTTTGGAGCAAGGCCTGTGAGGACAGTTTTCAGAACCTTAAACAGAAGCTAGTTACTGCACCAGTTCTTACCGTACCTGATGGTTCTGGGAGTTTTGTGATTTACAGTGATGCTTCTAAGAAAGGTTTGGGTTGTGTTTTGATGCAGCAACGTAAGGTAGTCGCTTATGCTTCTCGTCAGTTCAAGAGTCATTAGCAGAATTACCCTACACACGATTTAAAGTTGGCAGCGATCATAAAAACTTAAAATACTTCTTCACTCAAAAGGAATTGAATATGAGACAGCGAAGATGGCTTGAATTAGTGAAGGATTACGATTGTGAGATATTGTATCATCAAGGGAAGGGGAATGTGGTAGCTGATGCTTTTAGTAGAAAGGTATCACATTCAGTAGCACTTATTACCCAACAAGCCACATTGCATCGAGATTTTGAGAGGGCTGAGATTACAGTGTCAGTAGGGGCAGTAACTTCACAGTTAGCTCAGTTGACGGTGCAGCCGACTTTGAGGCTGAAGATCATTGATACTTAGAGTAACGATCCTTACTTGGTTGAGAAGCGTTGCCTAGCAGAAGCAGGGCAAGCTGTTGAGTTCTCCATATCCTCTAATGGCGGGCTTTTGTTTGAGAGGCGTCTTTGTGTGCCAGCAGACAGCGCAATTAAAACAGAATTATTGACTGAGGCTCATAGTTCCCCATTTTCCATGCACCCAGGTAGTACGAAGATGTATCAGAACCTGAAACGAGTTTACTGGTGGCATAATATGAAGAAAGAGGTGGCAAAATTTGTTAGTAAATGTTTGGTGTGCCAGCAGGTTAAGGCACCAAGGCAGAAACCGGCAGGTTTATTACAACCCTTGAGCGTACCGAAATGAAAGTGGGAAAACGTGTCCATGGATTTCATTACAGGACTGCCTAGAACTCTGAGGGGTTTTACAGTGATTTGGGTTGTGGTTAACAAGCTTACCAAATCAGCCCACTTCATTTCAGAGAAATCCACTTATACTACTAGTAAGTGGGCACAATTGTACATGTCTGAGATAGTGAGACTACATGGAGTGCTAGTGTCCATCGTTTCTGATAGAGATGCCCGTTTCACTTCCAAGTTTTAGAAGGGTTTACAGGCTTCTATTGGCACGAGGTTAGACTTTCGTACGACTTTCCACCCACAGACTGATGGTCAAACCGAGCGTCTGAACCAAGTTTTAGAGGATATGTTGCGAGCTTGTGCATTAGAATTCCCAGGTAGTTGGGGTTCCCACTTACATTTGATGGAATTTGCTTATAATAACAGTTTCCAGGCTACCATTGGCATGGCACCATTTGAGGCCTTGTACGAAAAATGTTGTAGATCCTCTGTTTGCTTTGATGAGGTTGGTGAGCAGAGATTGATGGGTCCTAAGTTAGTTCAGTCTACTAACGAAGCGATACAAACAATTAGATTACGTATGCAGACCGCACAGAGTAGGCAGAAGAGTTATGCTGATGTGAGACGAAAGGATATTGAGTTTAATGTGGGGGACAAAGTGTTCTTGAAAGTAGCACCTATGAAAGGTGTCTTACGATTTGAAAGGAGAGGAAAGCTGAGTACTCGTTTTGTTGGGCCATTTGAGATTCTAGAGCGAATTGGCTCTGTAGCATATCGCTTGGCGTTGCAACCATCACTCTCGGCAGTTCATGATGTGTTCCATGTTTTTACGTTGAGGAAGTATGTGCCAGATCCATCCCATGTAGTGGATTACGAGCCATTAGAGATTGATGAAAACTTGAGCTATACAGAACAACCAGTTGAGGTGTTGGCTAGGGAGGTGAAGATGTTGAGAAACAGAGAGATCCCTTTAGTTAAAGTCTTATGGGGGAATCACAAGGTTGAAAAGGCTATGTGGGAGAGAGAAAATGAAATGAAAGCTTGTTCCCCAGAGTTATTCGAGGAATAAAACTTTCGAGGACGAAGGTTCCTTTAGGAGGGAAGAATGTAACGCCCCTAATTTTGAGGTAAGTTTTAACATTTTATGTTAATTTTCGAGAATTTAAAATTTTCGGTGTTAATTTTTGGTTGGTTTAGAAGAGAAAAGAAAACGAAATTGAAGGGTTTGAATATTTTATAATATAATACGATATAGAATAATATAATATAAATTATATTATTATTATTATTATTAATTATATTATTATTATTATGTATATATATATATAATATATATATATATATATATATATATATATTAAAAAAAGGAAACCTTAAGATTGGGTGCGCCACCCCCCCCCCCCCCCGAGTTTTCAATCTTCTTCTTCTTCATCAGTCCATCGCCCACCTTCCTCGAATCTTCTTCTCCTTCTCTTTTGTCTAGTCGCACCTCGCATCCCAGCTCCTTCCACACCTTCAACCGAGCGTCGCCGTCTGAAGTCGCGTCCCCTCTCCAACGTTGACGTCGGGTGAGACGCAAGGGTAGCAGCCACCGTCCCTACGTCCCTGTTTTCGCCCGCACACGGCCAGCAACCGACGGGTCCTCCAAATCGGTCATCTGACTGTTTGAAAGCCGCCATCTCTAACGCTCTCCCTCTTCATCTCGTGTACCCGAGTGACCGTTGACCGTTTCTGACCTTAGTCGAACAAGTCGTTGACTCCTCCCCTCCGACCGTGTTTGCTGCGAGCCATCCCTCCATTTCCACCGTGCATCCCTCTTTTGACCGTCGTCGAGTGAAGCAGAGAAAATAGTTGTCGCGTGTGCGCCGGCTACAACCGGTCGAGCTGAGCTGAGTCAACCAAGCCGAGCCGAGCCATGGCTGAACCAAGCTGAGTCGCGAGTCGAGCCGAGCCGCGAGCTGAACAAAGCCGAGCCAAGCCGCGAGCTGAACCAAGTCGAGCTGCGAGCTGAACCAAGCCAAGCCGCGAGCCAAGCCGAGTCGAGCTGAGCCAAGTCAAGTCGAGCCGAGCCGAGCCACCTCCCAAGCCAAGTCGATTTTCCAAGCCAGTCTCTTGATCCATCGAGCCACTTAATTCGTGTCCATTCGTGCCGAGTCCTTGTGAGTCTTGGTAAGGACAATATGAGGAATTTCTAATGTTTTCAATAGTCAGTGCGAGTCTAAATGTCGGATTAAAATGTTGAACTGATTGGTTTGGTTAACTATTGATCCCCTGAAGGTGTTAGAGAGGTGACGCTCGAGTTCAGGAGTTTTACGGCAAGCGCAGTGGGAGCCAACTATCCTCTGCTTGGGTAAGTCGCTAGCTATTTCTTTGGAATGTTTTGTACTGTGGATTTTGGTGATGTCATTGTTAAACCCGTATGTTCGTGTTTAGGTGGATTCGTTTGGACGCGGACTTGAATGAGAATTTAGCTACATTTCATGTAAGGGATTTCTTACTACTGGACCTTAAACCGAAATTAAGAACGTAGTAACCCACATGAGAACTATACGATAGAGAATGTACTGAATTGATTGATGCATGTTTGCCTAGCATTTATCACTTATATGCTCTTGACTGATTAAAGTTGTCGTGGTTGTTAGTTGTAGCCTATGTACTATTATTTATATAATGAGTTGTTTTGTTGATGGGTACTGATGGCCTGATGTTCTGTGTATTGTGGTTATATTGATGGGCTTTGCTATCAATTGGAATAGTAATGCCGATGGATTATGAAAATCTTAATGTCATATAAAGTTGAAGTCTGTTATCAGGATACTGATTATGAATTATGTCGTGGAGGTACCAAGGGTTTGGAAATCTCTTCGGTAGATTGTGTACACACAGTTGAGCGGTGCTGGAAACTGAATACGACTGTTATGCCTAATATGGATGTTATGTATAAAATATATTACCTGTAGATGTGCTAGGGTTTGAATTGATACGAAGTACCGTCAGGGGGATTTACAAAGTGATGATTTGACTATTAGACTTAATTTAGGGAATGTCACGATGAAGTGTGAATTGGATATACATACAGCAACCGAGGAGACTGTTGATTAAACCTAAACTGTCGGACTGGTTATGCTTATAAACTGAAGCGTTAACTTGAATGTTATTGTGATGTGACTATTGTAGACGGTTTAGTATGGACTGAGGGGTAACAGTTTGTAACGACCCAACTCTTTATACTAAGCTGAGGTCATTACTAAAAAGAAACAATGACAAGAGACACTTTTTGAAACGAGGGAAGACTAAATTTTCATTAAAAACATAATGCTGAAACACTGAAACATAAACGCGGAAGCAAAACTGAGTCCCCACAATTTAATTAAATAACGTCCATAATTATTTAATTAAATTCAACTTCAACGACACTAAAAATCCACAACTTTACTTAATTCTCTTAACTTACCATTTAATCAAAAACTCAACAAACACCACATGCCAAAACCTTTAATTAATTAAATATTCATCCAAAAAATATTTAATTCATTTCAATTCCCACATAAAACAAATATTTCTCATTAAATAAATTCAAAATAACGCCCAATAAATTAAATCTAATTAAACAAAATTAAGATAATTAACTCCAAAATTATCTTAATTTTTGGGGCATTATAATCTTCCCTCCTTTTTGAAACTTTCGTCCTCGAAAGTTCCTTGAACAACTCGGGATACTTGGCTCTCATGTCTTAATTAAAAACAATTTCAACCAAACTCCATAATCTTTAATTAAATATACACACCCATGTATATATATTTAATGAATCAAACACAAAACACCAAATACATTCCTTAACTTCGAAGTCCAGTTAATGTAATACTCATAATAAGTTCCTTAAATTTATGGGGTGTTACAATGTTCCCTCGCTAAGAAACTTTCGTCCTCGAAAGTTTTAATTCTTGAACAATTTCGAGTATCGAGCTCTCTTGTCATCCTCTTGTTCCTAAGTAGCCTTGTGAACTTGGTAATTCTACCATAAACTTTTCCTATGTGCAACTCTCATGTTGCGCAACGTTTTACTTCACTTGACAAAATATTACTTTTCTCAAATACTTTTCTTTCCTTTACACTTATCCAAGTGAAACTTAATTCATAACTCTTCAAAAACTACGTTCTATTTTCCAACTTCGAACTTTACCCTTAATAAGGCATTCTCCACAATTTAGCATCTTTAGAACTCACTAATTTCTCTTTTCTTTTTTTTTCCCTTGATCTAGTCCAAACTCATGTCCAACGATTGACTTTCTTTAATGACATCAACTTAGCTAGTTATTCTAAAGAAGTCCATTATTTCATCACTTGTACTTTAAACTAGCTGTAACTTATCCTTCATGGTAAACTCAAATCAGTTTCTCGAAGTCTCATCAAAATAACTATGCGTTAAAGTTTGCTTTGCTCCTTCTCCACTATCTCATATCTAAACACAATCAAGTGTGCTTGACATACTTGAACTTAACCATGCCTTTAGTTCCCTTTAAAACCACCAACATAACTTATTTCTTAGATATCCAGTCACAAAACAGTTCATCAGGCTGAACACGTCCAACTCTTTTGCCTACTCAAACACCCCTTTGAGCACCTCTAAGTGGCAACATTTTTCTTAAATTTCACCATCAAAACAATCACCATTAAATCATAACATTCATGCAGTTCTAGTTTAATACAGGCAAGGTCACGTGCATATTCATAATCATGTATCATAAAATACATACCTGGCGAGTGACGAAGGACCGTAATAGCCATAGGGACAAAATCAAAGACTCACATCGTAAGTTAGTCTACAGAACCTAAAAGCTGACGCTCTGATACTAACTATAACGACCCAACTTTTTAAACTAAGCTGAGGTCATTACTAAAATGAAACAATAATAAGATACACTTTTTTGAAAGGAGGGAAACTACATTTTCAATAAAAACATAATAGTGAACACTAAATCATAGACACGGAAGCAAAATTGAGTCCTCATATGGCATGTCACGGATCCTTCTCTGTCACTCGCCAGCTTTCCTCTATCTTCACCTTCGCCTGAAATATTAAACATAGAAAGAGTGAGTATAAACATATACTTAGTAAGGGACCTACTACTAGTCCCGCTAGGTGTCTGTTAACTTCCCATTAGAGTCCTGTAAAGAAGTACCCCTGAATTGGCACGTTCCCGAACACGTGCAATCTGTGATCCCGTAGGAACATATCTGGTCTTCGGTGAACCCAAAGGAACACCTAAGACAATCTGGTCTTTAGTGTACTCGAAGAAAACACTAAGACAATCGGGCTGCGAGTGATCCCGTCAAATCACTCGAATCATGTCTATGTCAATCCCAGACTGGCGGTCCCGTCGAACTACGCAATCCTAAAAAGGTGGTGATCCCGAAGGACACCCATGCAGGTACGACTCTAATAGACAAAGTTAACAGAACACCCTATCTATAGCATGTAGCATAACATAACATCATAACATGGCATGAATATTAATCTTAACGTCCTTAATCATGTGATTAATATATCATGCATCAACATAAACATTAACAATCATCAAAAACATACTACCAGTCATTAACATAACATCAGTCATCATCATAACATCAGTCATCAACATAATATCAGTATAATGACAGTCATTATCACTATCATCAAGTTATGCATTTTAGCTACCATCAATGCATAATCATAATTACATGCGGTCTCTTATATTCAGTTCGAAGGTCAAGTAGGAGAATATCTTACTTGGAGATTTTAGGCAAACAAAGGTACTCCCTAGCTGACAGTAAAAATTCTCCAATTAACTTGATCCGAATCATAAAAGAAAACTCAGTATCTTAGTTAATAAAATTAGCAATTGGCTAACATCCATAAATTCTCCCAAATTAATTAACTTCTAAAAAATTTGGGGTTGAAACCAATTCAACCTTGATTGGAAAAAATCCAAGATTTAAATCTTAAAATAAATTAGCAAATTGAACCTTTAAAAAAACCCCCAAACAGATCCAAAATTAAATTAACAAAATATTAATTTAATTTCCATTGGCTTACCAAGGTTACTCAGATGGAGGTTGAAAAATCCTTTTATCCTTGATGAAAAACATCACTTTATGTAACGACCCAACTTTCCGGACTAAGCTGAGGTCACTACTCAGTACTAAGACTCGACCACACAACACAAAATTCATAACGGATCGGTTACGATTTCTTAAAACGTTGGAAATATTACAAAAATAGTATCGGGCCCTATTTTAAATCACAGTCACAAAAGTTTCAAATAAAAACTCAGGTCATCAACTCAAAATCACAAAACCAAACATTCTAACAAAAGACATCAGCGGAAGCAATACGAAAATCAGACGCGTCCACATGGCCTTCACGCATCCTTCCTGCCCCTCGTCGGTCTGCCCCTCACTGTGCCCTTACCTGAAAAGTTTAAGAAGAGAAAAGGGTGAGTATAGACATACCCAGTAAGGGACCCACTACTGGGCCCGTTAGGGAGCAACAGTTAACTTCCTATTCAGGGGTACCCTACATAACAGTCTAGTGGTTCCGTAGAACGCACATATCAGTCTCGTGATCCCGAAGGATACACCTATCAGTCTAGTGATCCCGAAAGATGCACATATCAGTCTAGTGCTCCCGAAGGATGCACATATCAGTCTACTGCTCCCGAAGGATGCACATATCAGTCTACTGCTCCCGAAGGATGCACATATCAGTCTAGTTCTCCCGCAGGATGCACATATCCATAAGGTACACTACCCCATAGATAAAGCTAACCGTTACCCCTCAGTCCATACTAACCGTCTACCACAGTCATACCCCATCAGCACTCATATTACACTTTCGCCATAGGCTTTGCCAGTCAGATAGTATAGGTTTAAACAACTACCCCTCGATTGCTATACGCGTTTCCAATTCGCACACCATTATGGTAACCCCTATACCCAATCAACTAATCAATCAAAATCGGACTCGTTGTCCTTCCCGTCCAAACTCCATGATCAGTGTCCAGACCCATGACTACCACGTACCTAACCGTAACTTCAAGGTCCATCGACATACAATTCCAATCTACAACGTAGCCCATTAACATAACCACACTATACCGAACATCCAGCATCGGAGTCTACTAGCAAGTAACTCCTTATACCCGATAGCACACAAGCTACAACTAGCGGTCGCGTTACCTTCACATAAGACAAGAGTATAATAACAATGCTTAAAAGTCAAGCACACATATATTTATTCGGTACAGTTACTAACGTGTAATCCCCTGTGGACTACTACGTTTCCAGCCTCGCTCCGAGGTCCAGTAGTAGGAAAACCCTTACCTGAAACTTGGTTATGCCCCTCGATCGAGTCCACGCTCAACGGATCCACCTAAACGAAAACACGAAGGTTTTAATCGATGATACTAGTAGAAGTCATTTTAAATGGTCCTAAGCAACATCCGTTGACTTACCCAAGGAAAGGAAAGCTATCTCCAAACAAGCCTGCCGCGGAACCCGAGAACTTAAACGTCAACTCCTTAATACCTTCAAGAGAAAAAAGGTGGGACCAAATCTTATTCCAATATTCAAATTCGAATCGGACGTAGCAACATTAGGAAGTTCATCAAAATAATCCTTACCGAAGACTCACCGTCACCCGAAGTGGAGGGAGGAAGGCTTAGGTGGCTCGGTGAACAGGGAGCTCGGCTTGCCTTGGAGGTGTTCGGCTCGGCTCGGCTTGGCTCGTGGCTTGGGTTGGCCAGCTCGCGGCTTGGCTCGGCTTGGATCAATTTACGGCTCGGCTCGGCTCGGTTCGGTCCTCGGCTCGGCTCGGCTCGATCCTCGGCTCGGTTTTTGGCTCGGCTCGATCCTCGGCTCGGCTCACGGCTCGGCTCAATTCGGCTCGCGGCTCGGCTCAACTCGGATTCGTGGCTCGGGTCGGCTTCACTTCGTGGCTCGGTGTATTCCTTCCTCCTTCCGGCAACGACGACGCTCCCCTCGATGTTCTGTCTGCGTCGGGAACACGAGATGAGAAGGGAGAGGCCGCCGGCGGTGGCAGAAACGAAGAGAGAGGGAGACGTCGGCTATAGATGGATGGCAGACGGCGCAACGCGCGGATGGTGGCTGCGGCAAACGACCGATGAAGCTAAGAACGCCGATGGAGATGGAGACGGGGACAGAGGACGGAGACGGAGAGGATGGGGACGCGCGCGAACGGAAGAAAGAGAAAAGAAAACAGCGGCGGCGGACGATGAAGGAAGAAGAAGAAGAAGAAGAAGGAGAAATCGAAAGAGAAGGGAGGGGGCGCGCGCGACACCGTTAGGGTTTTTTTTTTTTAGATAATATATATATACATATATATATATATATATTAAATAAAACAATAATAATTTTATAATAAAATACTAATATTAAATGATTATAATAATATTAAATAATAATATTAATATTAATATTAAATAATGATAAAAGTATTAATATTAATTTATACTGATAATAATACCTAACAATAATAATATAATTAATATTATATTATTATTTTATCATTTTACAAAAATTTTAAATTTCCGAAAGATTACATAAAATGATCAAAAAAAAATTTTACCTCGAAAAATCAGGGCGTTACATTCTCCCCTCCTTAGGGAACTTTCGTTCTCGAAAGTTTTATTCCTCGAACAGTTCGGGGTAACGGGACCTCATGTCATCTTCTCGCTCCCATGTAGCCTCTTCCGCCCGGTGATTCCGCCATAAGACTTTAACCAAAGGAATTTCTCTATTCCTCAATACTTTCACCTCTCTAGCCAGCACCCCAACGGGTTGTTCAGTATAGCTCAAGTTTTCATCAATCTCTAGTGGCTCGTAATGCACTACATGGGATGGATCTGGTACGTACTTCCTTAACACAGAGACATGAAACACATCATGAACTGTCGAGAGTGATGGTGGCAACGCCAAGCGATAAGCTACAGGGCCAATCCGCTCCAGAATCTCAAAAGGCCCAACAAAACAGGGACTCAACTTTCCCCTCCTTTCAAATCGTAAGACACCTTTCATAGGTGCTACCTTTAAGAACACCTTGTCCCCTACCTCAAACTCAAGATCCTTCCGCCTCACATCTGCATAACTCTTCTGCCTACTCTGAGCGGTATGCATGCGTGATCTAATCTTCTGTATCGCTTCGTTAGTAGACTGAACTAACTCAGGACCCATCAATCTCTGCACACCCACCTCACCCCAGCAAACCGGGGATCTACAACATTTGCCGTACAAGGCCTCAAATGGTGCCATGCCAATAGTAGCCTGATAACTGTTATTATAAGCAAATTCCATCAAATGCAAGTGGGAGTCCCAGCTACCTGGAAATTCCAATGCGCACGTTCGCAACATATCCTCTAAAACTTGGTTCAGACGCTCAGTCTGACCGTCAGTCTGTGGATGGAAAGTTGTACTAAAGTCTAACCTCGTGCCCATAGCAGTCTGCAAACCCTTCCAGAATTTGGAAGTGAAACGGGCATCTCTATCAGAAACAATCGACACTGGCACTCCATGTAATCTCACTATCTCAGACATGTACAGCTGTGCCCACTTACTAGCAGTATAGGTGGATTTACCCTGAACGAAATGTGCTGATTTGGTAAGTCTGTCCACCACAACCCAAATCACTGTAAAACTCCTCAGAGTTCTCGGCAGTCCTGTAATGAAATCCATGGACACATTTTCCCACTTCCATTCCGGTATGCTCAAGGGTTGTAATAAACCCGCTGGTTTCTACCTTGGTGCCTTAACCTGCTGACACACCAAGCATCTACTAACAAATTCTGCTACCTCCCTCTTCATGTTACGCCACCAATAAACCCGCTTCAGGTCCTGATACATCTTCGTACTACCTGGGTGCATGGAAAATGGGGAACTGTGAGCCTCAGATAATAATTCTGTCTTAACCGCACTATCTGACGGCACACAGAGGCGTCTCTCAAACAAAAGTCCACCATCAGAGGATATGGAGAACTCAACCGCTTGCCCTGCCTCTGCTAGGCCACGTCTCTCAACCAAATAAGGATCGTTACTCTGAGCATCAATGATCCTTTGCCTCAAAGTCGGCTGTACCGTCAACTGGGCTAACTGTAAAGTGACTGCCCCCACTGACACTGCAATCTCAGCCCGCTCAAGATCTCGAAGTAATGGGGCCTGTCGGGTAATAAGTGCTGCTGAATGTGATACCTTTCTACTAAGAGCATCAGCTACCACATTTGCCTTGCTTGGATGATACAGTATCTCACAATCGTAATCCTTCACTAACTGAAGCCATCTTCGCTGTCTCATATTCAACTTCTTCTGAGTAAAGAAGTATTTCAAGCTCTTATGATCCGTGAAGATCTGTATCTTTTCACCATATAAGTAATGCCTCCATATTTTCAAAGCAAAAACTACTGCTGCCAACTCTAAATCATGTGTAGGGTAGTTCTGCTCATGACTCTTCAACTGACGAGAAGCATAAGCGACCACCTTACCCTGTTGCATCAAAACACAACCCAAACCCTTCTTGGAAGCATCACTATAAATCATAAAACTGCCAGAACCATCAGGTACAGTAAGAACCGGTGCGGTAACTAGCTTCTGTTTAAGGTTCTGGAAACTGTCCTCACATGCCTTGCTCCAAACAAAAGGAGCTCCCTTCCTGGTCAACTGAGTAAGAGGAGTAGCTATACGAGAAAAGTTCTCCACAAACCGTCGATAATAACCTGCTAAACCCAGAAAGCTACGAACCTCACTGACTGTGGAAGGTCGGGTCCAACCGGTGACTGCCTCTATCTTAGCTGGATCCACAGAGACTCCAGCCTTAGAAACCACGTGGCCCAGAAAGGACACCTGCTTCAGCCAAAACTCGCATTTCGAGAACTTTGCATACAATTTATTATCCCGAAGTGTTTGCAAAACTATACGTAAATGTTCCTCATGTTCGGCCTCCGTCCTGGAGTATATCAAGATATCGTCGATAAACACGATCACAAAAGTATCTAGGAACTCCCTAAACACTATGTTCATCAAGTCCATAAACACTGCCGGAGCATTCGTCAAACCAAAAGACATCACAATAAACTCGTAGTGTCCATACCTGAAACGAAATGCTGTCTTTGGTACATCACCATCCTTAATCCTCAGCTGATGGTATCTCGACCGAAGATCAATCATAGAGAACACTGTGGCTCCCTGTAACAGTTTACGGCTCGGCTCGACTCGGCTCGGTCCTCGGCTCGGCTCGGCTGCGGCGAACGACCGGTGAAGCTAAGAACGCCGACGGAGATGGAGACGGGGACAGAGGACGGAGACGGAGAGGATGGGGACGCGCGCGAACGGAAGAAAAAGAAAAGAAAACAGCGGCAGCGGACGATGAAGGAAGAAGAAGAAGAAGAAGGAGAAATCGAAAGAGAAGGGAGGGGGCGCGCGCCACACCTTTAGGGTTTTTTTTTAAAAAAATAAAATATTATTATATATATATATATTAAATAAAACAATAATAATTTTATAATAAAATACTAATATTAAATGATTATAATAATATTAAATAATAATATTAATATTAATATTAAATAATGATAAAAGTATTAATATTAATTTATACTGATAATAATACCTAAAAATAATAATATAATTAATATTATATTATTATTTTATCATTTTACAAAAATTTTAAATTTCCGAAAGATTACATAAAATGATCAAAAAAAATTTTACCTCGAAAAATCAGGGCGTTACACTTTAAATCCTCAAGCTTCCAAAGAGACCAATCTTAAATACAACTGGTGAGGCGGCGTCAGCAGAGGGTTATCTTAGAGAAGAAAATGAAGAGTATTTTTTTTTTCTTTTACCTTCTGACTCAACCATTCCAATGCTATTTATAGACCCAAATAATAACAATAATATTTATATACATATATCTTTATTCCCATTATCTTTCTTCAATAAATGCCTTAAATGCACAAAATCTTAGGCATTAATAATAATAATAATACTTCTTTACTATTATTATTTATTATTATTATTTTTCTCTCACCAAAATCTACAATAAACACATATATTTATTTAAACCATTATTCTCTCCTTTAAATAAATATATATCTTTTTCGTCCAATCAAATCAACCATCTCTCTCCTCATGGATTATCTTCTTTTCCAAATATATATAATTATATTCCATAATATAATTAATTTCACTTTTCCAAATTATTAATTGAATATATATGTAAACCCGATATTTTCTTGGTTTAATTTCTTTAGATGTGGAAAAAAAGAAAAAGAAAATGGAAATTAAGTGTAAATATATATATATATATATATATATTAAATAGTTTTATTAAATAAATTAAAGAAAAGAAAGAAAAGAAAGGATAAAAAGAAGAAAAGGAGAAGAAAATTTAATTTTTTTCTTTTCTTCTTCTTCTTCTCTTCCCTTCACCGCCAAGAATTTTGAAGACATCCAACTTCCATTTGTTTTTTCCTTCTTCAATTTGCAGAGAACTTCTAAGAGAGAGTTTGGAAGAGGAAGAGAAATTTTACTAGAATTTTGAGGTTGAAGAAGAGGAGGAGAACTCAAGCAAAGTGTATCCCTGGCTGAATTTTAGTTCATTCTGCACATCACTCGTTTTTAATTGGGTTTGAACTCTTCAAAAGGAATTAAGAGGTGAGATTTACATTAACTGAAATTTAGCTCATTTTCAAACAAACTTTATGAAGAACAATGGAGCAAATTCGGATATTCATTTGGTGCTTTTTGATGAAGAAAACAGGGCAGTTGGTTTTCACTCGAAATCAGGAGGTCTCTGGTTTTTCTTGTATTTCAGAGTGTATGGGTTGCGTTAGAATCTCTATTTGATATGGTTGGAAAGCTTATTCAATTTGCTACAACTTTCATGAAGAAATTGTAAACCAAAAACGACTAAAAATCAGTTAAATTGTAGGGACAAGTTAAAGAGGTCGTGTGCGCGCGATTCTGGAAGTGGTTCTGTTTTGAGGGTTATATGTGTTTATGCACGGGGAATCAGATTTATATGTCTTCAGGTAAGTTTTAGAGGATCTCAAAATAAAGATTTTGATATAAAAAACACTCATTTTGGTTAATTATTGAGAAAGTTATAGTCCTTTGAATTTATGTTAGAAATCTGGAAATTTTAGAGAATTGTTGAAATAGGATTTTATTTCTTAAGCTTTGTTTTCGTGAGCATCATCTTTGGTGCGACATGTTATGTATATCTTTAGGAAACCAGAATGTTTAGAGTTTTAATACTCGATTGGGTTGTTGGCAGGCCGAGGAGAATTAAACCGAGCTTATAGACCAAGGATCTATCCTAAGACTGTGAGTGACAAAACCAACTTTGAAATATTTTCCATAACTGTTATTATGATTGAATGCGATAAATGTTTATTTACGAAGCCATGAAAGATATTTGAATTTCATGACTATTTTCAAGTATACATTTGGAGACTAGATTTCTTAAAGAAATTTATGCTAGCACGTAGATATTAAATGTTTGGAAAGTATTTAAACCACAATATTTTAAGGAAAGCATGAATTAGTATGAAGTTTTGTTTTAAGAACTACAATTTTCCACGAAAGAGCTGAGTAAAGTTCGAGCTTTGTGTAAAATTTATAAGCAGGCATGTTTTAATATTTTAAGATGATTTATGAAATTTTCATTAACTACATGACTAAGATCTTGAGCCTGAGGCTAGAGATTACCGTGTGCACACTGGTTAGATTCCATTGTTGACGTTGAGTGTACTCCGTAACAACGATGCTGTCGTGAGTGCTGGGCGGACCCCACTACGACGAAGACGATGGGAGTGCTAAGGGGGCCCCAGTACATCGTAGTGCTTGTAAACGTTGTTGTACTAGGTGTACCCTACACAACGTAGATTCGTCATGTTAGTTAAAATGCTTTGATATACTTGATATGCCTTGCTAGATTTCAATGATGACCATGCTGAGTATTTAAGGAAGCTATTCTTACTACTACACATTTACATTTACGACTTGTATAAACAGATTTATATGTGTAAAGTTTTCACGTGCTCTTATCTTTAAATTCATAGTTTTAAACTGAGCCACTCACTGAGCTTCATAGCTCACCCTTTCCAAAATGTTTTACCCATTTTCCAAGTAGAGATCGAGTTCCTGGTGCCTGATAGACTGACTTAGTCTGTTGAAGCTTAATTATCGATTGCCAGTACGTGTTTTGAGTTGGGCATAGAGTCTGTTGTGTTGTGATGTATATACACCCTTGTATGTTATAGATACTCCACAGTTTGTATAAGCTTTAGGAGCTATAGTTGTGTAAATTTTGTTGGTTATATTTTGATTAAGGTGTCTTTAGGTTTACTCGAGAAATCGGTTAATTTTGAGGTACACTTCATGTATGTGTTTGACTAGCTGTGTTTGACTAGCCTAGGATCCGCTGTGTTTTGTTGCATGTATAATAGTTTATATACTACGTTGGCAAGTTCATAACATGAAAGTTTTAAGCAGAGTCGACAGATACAGGTACAGAAAAGCGGCGTTCGTCGGCTTCACGCCATCTTTTGGTCTAAGTAGCAGGTAGTCCGGGAGGAGGTGTGACAACTTGGTATAAGAGCAGTTTGCTCCATAGGAATTAAGGTAGAGCGGTTAGCTCTAAAAAGAAACTGGAAAGTAAATAATTGAAAGTCAAGTTAGCTTAAAGGGAACTAGTGGAGTATGGTCTAGGTAAGGGTAGAAGTGCGTCCAATTATTATTAATATGTGAGTAGACATTTAGTATCATGCATTTGAGTTAAGTATTTATAGTATGTCTAATGTGTTGACATATTATAGGAGTCATGCCACCACGTACTGGTAGACGACGCCAGCAGAATCAGGACGGGATGCAAGGTCCTACCCAAGGTCCATCTGTAGGGGAATCTAGTACCCTAGGAGTTCGAGGTGGGGCTGGAAACGAGCAGTTTGCGAGAACTACAGAGGAAATAGGAAGGCCAGATAGAGCAGAGCCTAATGATCCAGAAAAGGCATACGAAATTGAAAGGCTGAAGAAGTTAGGGGCTACAGTGTTTGAGGGTTCCACAGATCCAGCTGATGCAGAGAACTGGTTGAATATGCTTGAAAAGTGTTTTGATGTGATGAATTGTCCTAAGGAGCGAAGGTTAGATTGGCCACATTTTTGTTGCAAAAAGAGGTTGAAGGATGGTGGAAATCTATATTAGCGAGGCGCAGTGATGCACGTGCTTTAGACTGGCAGACTTTTAGAGGCATATTCGAAAATAAGTATTATCCCAGCACATACTGCGAAGCCAAGAGGGATGAATTTCTGGGGTTGAAACAAGGATCACTTTCAGTGGCTGAGTATGAGAGGAAGTATACCGAGCTTTCACGGTATGCTGACGTTATTGTAGCTTCTGAGAGTGATAGGTGCCGAAGGTTTGAAAGAGGGTTGCGTTTTGAAATACGTACCCCAGTTACAGCCATTGCTATGTGGACGAATTTCTTTCAGTTAGTGGAGACTGCCCTTCGTGTGGAGCAGAGTATAACAGAAGAGAAATCGATCGTGGAGCTTAGTCGTGGGACTTCAACAGCTAGTGGATTTAGAGGCCGTGAGCAGCGGAGGTTCACGCCTGGGATAAATATTTCAAGCCGTCAAGATTTTAAGAATCGCTCTGGAGGCCAAGCATCGAGGAACGTGAGTTATGGTAGTGTTTTTCAGAGACAGAGCCAGAGAATACCTACTCAACCCATTAGATCAACAGTAAGATCGCAACCAGGTCAGGAGCCCATTGCTAGTACCGTCAGGCGAACACCATGCACGAGTTGTGGCAGGAACCATCGGGTCAGTGTTTGGTAGGTACTGGTGTATGTTACCAGTGCGGACAGCCAGGACATTTCAAGAAAGATTGTCCGCAGATGAACATGACAGTTCAGAGAGATCAGGGAGTTGGGTCCCAGACAGTTGAGCAATCGAGAGTTTCAGTGGTTCCAACAGAGGGCACCAGTGGTGCAAGGCAAAAGGGAGTTGTTGGAAGACCGAGGCAACAGGGAAAAGTCTGTGCTATGACTCAACAAGAAGCGGAGGACGCACTTGACGTTATTACTTGTACGATTCTTATTTGTAATGTACCTGCAGATGTTTTATTTGATCCAGGTGCTACGCATTCCTTTGTTTCTAGTATATTTCTGACTAAGTTGAATAGAATGCTAGAGCCTTTATCTGAGGGGTTAGCTATATACACTACAGTTGGTGACGTTTTACTTGTTAATGAGGTGTTACGTAATTATGAAGTTTTAGTAGAAGGTATCAGTTTGCTAGTGGACTTGCTACCACTAGAGTTGTAGAGGTTAGATGTAATTTTGGGAATGGATTTCTTATTTGCTCACTATGCATGTATGGATTTCCATAGGAAGGAAGTGGTTTTCAGAAAACCAGGCTTTGCTGAAGTGGTTTTTAGAGGTATGAGGAAGGCCGTTTCTAGAAGTTTAATCTCAGTTTTAAAAGTTGAGAAATTACTGAGGAAGGGTTGCACAGCGTTTCTTGCACACATCGTAGTAGTGCAGAGAGAAAAGCTAAAGCCAGAAGATGTTCCTGTGGTGAAAGAGTTTCTTGATGTATTTTCAGATGATCTGTCACGTTTGCCACCTGATAGAGAGATTGAGTTCACCATTGAATTATTACTAGGAACAGCACCTATTTCACAGGCCCCGAATAGAATGGCTCCAAGCGAGCTAAAAGAATTGAAGATGTAGTAACAAGAACTAGTTGACATGGGATACATCAGGCCTAGTGTATCGCCCTGGGGAGCACCAGTGCTTTTTGTGAAAAAGAAAGATGGTACCCTCAGATTATGTATTGACTATAGACAGTTAAACAAGGTTACAATACGTAACAAGTATCCTTTACCACGCATCGATGACTTATTTGATCAACTAAGGGGAGCAGCATTGTTCTCTCAGATTAACTTAAGGTCAGGATACCACCAGTTGAAGGTTAGAGAATCAGATATTGCTAAGACAGCATTTAGAACGAGGTATGGGCATTATGAGTTTCGAGTTATGCCATTCGGTTTAACGAATGTGCCAGCAGTTTTCATGGATCTCATGAACAGGATCTTCCATCGGTATTTAGATCATTTTGTGATTATGTTCATTGATGATATATTAGTTTACTCGGTTGACAGAGAATCTCATGAGGAACATCTGAGGATTGTTCTACAGACTCTACGTGAAAAACAGTTATACGCTAAATTCAGCAAATGTGAGTTCTGGTTGGAACAAGTAGTATTTTTGGGGCATGTAGTTTCAGCAAAAGGAGTTAGTGTCGATCCACAAAAAGTAGAAGCGGTTGTCAATTGGGAAAGACCAATTAATGCGACAGAAGTACGTAGTTTCCTGGGTTTGGCAGGATACTATAGACATTTTATTGAGGATTTCTCTCGATTGGCATTGCCTTTGACCGCTTTGACAAGGAAGAATGTTAAGTTTGAGTGGTCAGATAAATGCGAGCAAAGTTTTCAGGAATTGAAGAAAAGACTAGTTACAGCACCTATTTTGGCACTTCCTGTAACAGGGAAGGACTATGTGATTTATTGTGATGCTTCAAGGCTAGGATTAGGTTGTGTGCTTATGCAAGATGGGAATGTAATACCTTATGCTTCAAGGCAATTGAAGGAGCATGAGTGTAATTACCCTACCCATGATCTTGAGCTAGCAGCAGTTGTTTTAGCACTAAAAATCTGGAGACACTATTTGTTCGGGGAAAAGTGCCATATTTTCACAGATCATAAAAGTTTAAAGTATATTTTTGATCAGAAAGAGCTAAATCTGAGACAAAGGCGATGGCTAGAACTGATTAAAGATTATGATTGTACTATAGAGTATCATCCAGGTAAGGCCAACGTAGTAGCAGATGCATTAAGTAGGAAGTCAAGACTTCCGAAGAGTGCCTTGTGTGGTATTCGAGTAGCTTTGTTGAATGAGTTAAGAGGTTCCAAGGCAGTAGTAACTACAGAGGTTTCACGAAGTCTCTTAGCTCAATTTCAGGTTCGGTCTTCTCTAGTAACTGAGATTGTAAGAAGACAGTCAGAAGACAGTAATTTATAGAAGAAGTTTGAGAAATCCAAGAAAGGCTTAGAGGTGGAGTTTGAGCTGAGAACAGATGGAGCCATTGTTAAACAGGGAAGATTATGTGTTCCGAATATTAGTGAGCTTAAGAATGCTATTCTAGAAGAAGCTCACAGTTCAGCTTACGCTATGCATCCAGGTAGCACCAAGATGTACAAAACTTTAAAGAAGACTTATTGGTGGTCTGGAATGAAGCAAGAGATATCTGAATATGTTGATAGATGTTTGATTTGTCAACAGGTTAAACCAGTAAGACAGAGGCCAGGAGGATTTCTTAATCCTTTGCCAGTGCCAGAGTGGAAATGGGAGCATATTACTATGGATTTTCTATTTGGATTACCTCGTACATCCAGTGGACATGATGGTATATGGGTAATAGTAGACAGACTCACCAAGACGACACGATTTATACCGATTAAAATGACATCTACGTTAGACCAGCTAGCGAGATTATATGTTGATAAGATTGTGAGTCAGTATGGAGTACTAGTGTCCATAGTTTCAGATAGGGATTTGAGGTTTACTTCTAAATTTTGGCCTAGTTTACAGAAAGCAATGGGAACAGGGCTAAAGTTTAGTACATCATTTCATCCCCAAACAGATGGTCAGTCCGAGAGGACCATCCAAACTTTAGAGGACATGTTGAGAGCATGTGTCCTACAACTTAAAGGAAGTTGGGATACCCATTTGCCACTTATGGAGTTTGCTTATAATAATAACTATCAGTCTAGTATCGGTATGACACCATATGAAGCCTTATACGGGAGACCATGCAGAACTCCTGTGTGCTGGAATGAAGTGGGAGAGCGGAAGTTAGTAGGTCTTGAGTTGGTTCAGATTACGACAAACAATATTAAGTTGATCAGAGAAAATCTGAGGATAGCCCAAGATCGACAAAAAAGTTATGCGGATAAGCGACGCAGAAACCTAGAATTCCAAGTTGGAGATCAAGTTTTCTTGAAATTATCTCCATGGCGAGGTGTTATTCGTCTTGGAAGAAAAGATAAGTTAAGTCCTAGATATATTGGGCCATATCAAATAACGGAACGAGTGGGACCAACAGCGTATAGACTTGAGTCGCCAATAGAACTTGCACGAATACATGATGTTTTCCATGTATCCATGTTAAAAAAATATATACCAGATCCATCACATGTGTTGCAAGAGCAACTCGTTGAATTAAAAGAAGATTTGAGTTATGTTGAAGAACCAGTTCAGATTCTCGACAGAAAGGAACAAGTTTTGAGAAACAAAACAATTCCACTCATAAAGGTTTTGTGGAGACATCATGGAGCGGAGGAGGCAACTTGGAAACCAGAATATCAGATGAATAAGAGATATCCGATATTTTTCAGTTAAGGACATTCTAAATTTCGAGGACGAAATTTTCTAAAGGGAAGGTAAGTCGTAAACGCGATATTTTCTTGGTTTAATTTTTTTAAATGTGGAAAAAAAAGAAAAATAAAATGGAAATTAAATAGTTTTATTAAATAAATTAAAGAAAAGAAAGAAAAGAAAGGATAAAAAGAAGAAAAGGAGAAGAAAATTTCATTTTTTTCTTTTCTTCTTTTTCTTCTCTTCCCTTCACCGCCAAGAATTTTGAAGACATCCAACTTCCATTTTTTTTTTCCTTCTTCAATTTGCAGAGAACTTCTAAGAGAGATTTTGGAAGAAGAAGAGAAATTTTACTAGAATTTTTAGGTTGAAGAAGAGGAGGAGAACTCAAGCAAAGTGTATCCATGGCTGAATTTTAGTTCATTCTGCACATCACTGGTTTTTAATTTGGTTTGAACTCTTCAAAAGGAATTAAGAAGTGAGATTTATATTTACTGAAAGTTAACTCATTTTCAAACAAACTTTATGAAGAACGTTGGAGCAAATTCGGATATTCATTTGGTGCTTTTTGGTGAAGAAAACAGGGCAGTTGGTTTTCACTCGAAATCAGAAGGTCTCTGGTTTTTCTTGTATTTCAGAGTGTATCGGTGGAGTTAGAATCTCTATTTGGTATGGTTGGAAAGCTTATTCAGTTTACCCTACCTTTCATGAAGAAATTGTAAACAAAAAACGACTAAAAATCAGTTAAATTGTAGGGACAAGTTAAAGAGGTCGTGTGCGCGCGATTCTGGAAGTGGTTCTGTTTTGAGGGTTATATGTGTTTATAGACCAAGGATCTAGCCCAAGACTGTGAGTGACAAAACCAACTTTGAAATATTTTCCATAACTGTTATTATGATTGAATGCGATAAATGTTTATTTACGAAGCTATGAAAGGTATTTGAATTTCATGACTATTTTCAAGTATACATTTGGAGACTAGATCTCTTAAAGAAATTTATGCTAGCACGTAGATATTAAATGTTTGGAAAGTATTTAAACCACAATATTTTAAGGAAAGCATGAATTAGTATGAAGTTTTGTTTTAAGAACTACAATTTTCCATGAAAGAGCTGAGTAAAGTTCGAGCTTTGTGTAAAATTTATAAGCAAGCATGTTTTAATATTTTAAGATGATTTATGAAATTTTCATTAACTACATGACTGAGATCTTGAGCCTGAGGCTAGAGATTACCATGTGCACACTGGTTAGATTCCATTGTTGACGTTGAGTGTACTCAGTAACAACGATGCTGTCGTGAGTGCTGGGCGGGCCCCACTACGACAAAGATGATGGGAGTGCTGGGCGGGCCCAACTACATCGTAGTGCTTGTAAACGTTGTTGTACTAGGTGTACCCTACACAACGTAGATTCATCATGTTAGTTAAAATGCTTTGATATACTTGATATGCCTTGCTAGATTTCAATGATGAACATGCTGAGTATTTAAGGAAGCTATTCTTACTACTACACATTTACATTTACTACTTGTATAAACAGATTTCTTATCTTTAAATTCATAGTTTTAAACTGAGTCACTCACTGAGCTTCATAGCTCACCCTTTCCAAAATGTTTTACCCATTTTTCAGGTAGAGATCGAGTTCCCGGTGCCTGATAAACTGCCTTAGTCTGCGGAAGCTTCATTATCGATTGCCAATACGTGTTTTGAGTTGGGCATAGAGTTTGTTGTGTTGTGATGTATATACACCCTTGTATGTTATAGATACTCCAAAGTTTGTATAAGCTTTAGGAGCTGTAGTTGTGTAAATTTTGTTGGTTATATTTTGATTAAGGTGTCTTTAGGTTTACTCGTGAAATCGGTAAATTTTGAGGTACACTTCGTGTATGTGTTTGACTAGCTGTGTTTTGTTGCATGTATAATAGTTTATATACTAGATTGGCAAGTTCATCACATGAAAGTTTTACGCAGAGTTGACAGATACAGGTACAAAAAAGTGTTGTTCGTCGGCTTCACGCCATCTTTTGGTCTAAGGTAGCAGGTAGTTCGGGAGGGGGTGTGACAATATATATCCATATATATATACTCAATTAAATCCACTTCCACCAAAACCAACTTTTCCCTCCAAAATCTCAAATTAACTTAAATCCTCAATCAATTTAATCAATCATATCTTTTCTAATAAATCGCTTATAACTTCCAACATGAATTATCTTAAACCAACTATAACAACTTCACTCCAGAATTAATATTTATCTTTCTGCAGAATAATTAATTATTTTCCACAATAATTAATTATTATTTATCTTTCTCCAAAAATAATTAATTATCTTCCACAATAATTAATTATTATTTATCTTTATCTAAAATAATTATCCTTTTACAAATAATTATATTTTCCCAAAATATAATTATTTTACCTTTTCTCTCTTCCTAAATATCATTTCTCCAAAATACAATTATCTTTTCCTTAAATAATTATACTTCAACAAATATAATTATCTTTTCCTTTAACATAATTATATATATATATATATATATATATATATATATATATATATATATATATATATATATATATATTTCCACATATACATATAATTATTAAATCTCTAACAAACTTTCCACCCCACAATTTAATTAAATAACGTCCATAATTATTTAATTAAATTCAACTTCAACAACACTAAAAATCTACAGCTTTACTTAATTCTCTTAACTTACCATTTAATTAAAAACTCAACAAACACCACATGCCAAAACCTTTAATTAATTAAATATTCATCCAAAAAATATTTAATTAATTTCAATTCCCACATAAATCAAATAATTCTCATTAAATAAATTCAAAATAACACCCAATAAATTAATGCTGATTAAACAAAATTAAGATAATTAACTCCAAAATTATCTTAATTTTTGGGGCGTTACACGGTTAGCTTTATCTGTGAGGTAGCGTACCTTATAGGCACAGTATCCTTCTGGATCACGAGACTGATATGTGCATCCTTCGAGATCACGAGACTGATATGTGCATCCTTTGGGATCACGAGACTGATATGTGTATCCTTTGGGAATACGAGAATGATATGTCCATCCTTCGGGATCACTAGACTGATATGTGCATTCGACGGGATCACTAGACTGATTGATGTGTGCGCTCTACGGAACCACTAGACTATTTATGTAGGGTACCCCTTAATAGAAAGCTAACTGTTATTACCCTAACGCGCCCAATAGCGGGTCCCTTACTGCGTATATTTTATACTTACCCTTTTTCTCTTTAACTTTTCAGGTAAGGGTATGACGAGGGGCAGACCCGCGAGGGACAAGAAGGATGCGTAAAGGCCATATGGACGCGTCTGGTTTTCTTTATGCTTCAGCTGATGTATTTTGTTACTTTTTATTTTTCATTTGTCATATGGAGTCATGGTTAGAACATCGATTTTATTATTTTATTTTGATGACTTTGAGAACCATATTTTGGAACTTTTGAGGAATTGATCTAAAAGTGGGCCAAAAATTGTTTTTGTGATATTCTGAATGTTTTTAATGAATCGTAATAGGTCTTTTATGAGTTTGTGTGTTTTACTGTCGTGTCTTAGCAGTATGTAGTGACCTCAGCTTAGTCCGAAAAGTTTGGGTCGTTACAAATTATCTTCAAACTGTTGAGCAAACGAGTGTATAAGAAAGTTGATCAATCAAAGTTCTTGAAAACTTCTTCATCATCAACTTTTCCAAGAATATCCATATCAAACTGTGTTTTTTTATCCTTCCCGACCCTCACAGTTTCTATAAAAATGGCGAGGGCAACCTTCACAGCATTTTCATCATTTGTAAACTCAAAGTTTTTGAAAATTTCTTCAAGTTCCAGGCACGTTATTATTTTCTTGTTCTCTTATCCAAATAGAAGGATCTGTAGGCGCTTATTATCACAATCTTTCTTCAATGTTACTCTGGTTGGCCATAACCCGGTTGTAATGTTGAATTCATTTTTGGGTGAAACAGACCTTCTTCTCAAAAACAGAAAAATAGATTCCATTTGCGTTGGCTTCTTTAGGTATCTGCCTCAGTAAGAAGTGATGGATCAACTAGCCGTTGAAGAGCATGTTGACATTCAGCAATGGACCAAATATTATTTTTTTTCGAACATCTACAGTTGTTCCTTGGTCAGTTTATCCTTAATAAGACTGTCAATCTTGTGCACTTGGCATGAGATAGTTGCAAGGAAATACTTGTCGCTAGGTACAACCATCTTAAAAATAATGATCATAATATACTTTCGTTATGTACACGATCCTTTATAAAAAACTAAACCATAAGCCCTAAAATTAAACGATCGTTTACTTGATGTAACAGATCGTTCAATCCAATCAGAAAGTAATAATAAATTGAAACATTTATCAAGCTGGAGAATAGAAGTTTAAACAAATCCAAAAACCTAAATGATTGAGAATAAGAATTTAAGAACAGATCAATAGTTTTAAAGACAAAATTTGAAACATTTGAAATATAAAGAAGGATAAGTGTAATAAAGTGAAGAGAAAAATTCTTGGAAATGAGAGAAATATTATAGTACGAAAAGTGCAACAAAATACCTTTTGACGTTAAAGAGAAAATGGAATGAGAGAAGAATTGAATTGGAAATCTTTAAGACGAAATGCTGACTGATCAGTGCGTTTGTGTATAGCAAAGTGACAGAAAACGAAGAAGGCGGAATATATATATTGATTGTTTTTACCAAAGGGGTAATGTTGTAAATTTGCGTACTTTTTTTAAAATGTTCAATCGCGTTCTTTAGTGTTTAATATATATATTTAAATGATCGTTTAATTAAGTCAAAACGATCTTTTAAAAAATGTAATTGATCGCGTTGTTAAACGATTGGAACATGTAATGTTAAACGATGATATTATACAACTAAACGATTGTGTAGGATATCATTTATAAGATGTATGATTTACGCGATCGTGTAGTATATTATTTAAGCGAATATGTATATATGCGGTCAAACGATGGTATTGTTGAATATGAACGATCGTGGTAATAAATGTAATTGATCTCTTTGTATGTTTTACAAGATAGTGTAGGATATAAAGAGTGAAATGGAATATGGATTTCTCGAGTATAAAATAAATAAATTTTTGAAAGTTAAATTTAATGATTTGAAGCTTTACAAAGATTGTAGATCATCTCTAAAATATTGAGAAATTTGTAGGTCGAAGGATGAGGCAGTATCAATGCCTTCTTCTTTTGTTTCTCTTGCTGCTTTCTCCTTGTAATGAGACTTTTGTCTTTTTTTGCTGACTAACATTATTTTTTTTTTGCATTTCTTTAATTTCTCCCTTATTTCCTTTTGTTTCAACTTGATCTTCTGGTTCTTCACTGCTATCAGTGTCAATTTCTTCTTGTGCTTCTTGACTGCTATCAATGTCAATTTCTTCTTCTATTTCAGTTTCGTTATTATCGAATTCATCTTCATCAATCAACTTTTGTTTTCCTTTTGTTGTATCTTTTGTATTTTCTTCCCCTTGTTTTTCTATATTTTTTTCTTCAACGATTACATATTTCCCAATTGAATCTGGCTTCGTTTTAGTTTTGTCTTCCTGGCTCCTCCTATTTTCAACTTCTCCTTCTTTTTCCCCATCTTTAAATTCAATTATCTGAATGTAAAAAGAGAATGTGCTGTCAAAAGGATTGTGCAACAAAATGTAAACAGACATACTATATAAAAATCATTTAGCTATGTCAAACGATCGTTTAATTATGTCAAACGATTGTTTAGTTATGTCTCGTTTAATTATGTCAAACGGTCATTTAGTTATGTTAAATGACCGTTTAATTATATAACGATCATGAAACTAGTTTAGTTGTATAGTAAACAAATTAAAACCTATGTCAATACATGTGTTTTTGGTGTTCCTAAATGAATAAGTCAGTTGTTGTTTTCGCCTTCTTCATTTATCTGCTAGCACATAAAGTAAGAATGTTCAGATACATCATGAAGAAAACACATCCATACAAATAAATTATAACTGTCTATACGAGTTATTTTTATTGTTTGGAAAAGAGTTAAACCTTCAGCAATATTTGTGTTTTAGGTGTTTCTAAATCTGTAGTTGCTATTGTTTCAAAGCTACTTTGTGTTTCCAAAATAGCAATTTCCTGTAAAGAATAAGAAACAACATAATCGTGTTTTATTTTTTTGGAAAGTGAGGAACATTAAACAAAACAAAGGAGTGGAAAATGAATAAGGCACTAACCGTAGGACAATTTGTTGTTGCATACTTCACCATTGTATTAACTTGTTCATCATCATCAAGAAGATCAAGGCTACAAGTAGGTGGTCTATTTTTCTCTACGACTTTTTTATATGCAACTTTTTTCTCATTCTGTTGTTATTGATGTTTGGCTGATTGTGGTGCTACATTCAAGCTTGTCATAATCATTATCAACATGCATTTTATTTCTGTTATTCCTTGTCGTAATAATATTTGTTTTGTTTCTATTCTTTCTTGATTTTTTCTGATTTCACTTATTTCATTTAAGATTTTCTTTGTTTCATTGTTTTTTTCCATTTCTTTCTTTTTTTTTTCTTTTTTGTTGTTGCTCTGCCTTTTGTTTTCTTTCCTGCTTCTCAATATTTTTGAAATATCTCAAAATTGTTTGAGACTCTTCTTCTGATGAGTCTAGAGGTGTCATGGAGAACTACAAATAAAATGATATTACATTATTAGTGAAAAAGTAGTAGCATTGATAAACAGTGATAGACTTATATCATCATGTATTCAAGATAAAGATGGAGAGAAAATCTTTCATTGTCTATCTGGATAGACATATATATAAGCATGCTATAAGTTTACTTACATTTTCAGATTAAAAAATGTCGATGTTTAGAGTTATCCAGTCACTTGTTTCCAAACATTCCCATGTTACAATTGACGGCACTTCCTTTACAAGCTTTCTTCCAACCCAACATCTAAATTGGAAAGTCTTGGTATTTTCTCAAAATCACAATAGACTAAAGCTAGGGGAAATCGTTGAAGGTATACAACATCCTTGTCACTGTAGGATGCTTTTTTCAAGAACTGATATGTTAGGATATATGATAACCTCCCCCATGGATAGCCTATGAAGATTTGTTAATTATCCAATATGTCTAGATGTAGGTGGTTTATGTGGTTGTGTTGTTGTTTGGGAATTAAAATACTTCTAAGATATAGAGGTTAACTAATTTTTCTTTCAATGTGTCTTCCTCATTGCACAATGCTTTGAAAGTTCTTTCTATATCTCTTCTTGTTATAAAGTCATCATGATGGAAAAGCGCATTCTTCATACCATTTTCTTTTCCTTCTCCTAGATTTAACTCAGGGAATTTGTGACCTTTTAGTCCAGTCACAACACAAAAGTCTTTCAGCCCAAATTCTGCTATATGTTCATTGAAGTTGAAAGCACGAACATTAGTTTTTTTTTTTTTTTGTATGGCATTGTTTTTGTTGGAATTTATGTTCTAAAACTCGTACTTTATTATTTGATTCAATAAAATTTATTATTGAATGTTATAATCTTAAAACCAACAAATTAAGGTCCCGAGGCTATTTTACTAAGTTTGTGAATACACTTGAACTTTATGTAGAGACATAAACATGGATTACGTTCAAGTTAATAGCCCAAATAGTCTATAGTGTATGAATAAGGTTCGGCGCCTTATTCTGGAAAAACACTATGGATGCGGCCTGCTCCGTAGTTAGTACAAACGATGTAATCCTAAATCGTTCATATAGAGACATGGGAGTAGGGGCGTCCTATGTAAATGGTTTGCATAAGACTGGAACCCCGAAATAGTCACTTTTAGTTATAACATCGTAAACTATAAACTAACTATTTCAATTATGATGACTAGGTAACTTGATCTTAATCCTAAGCTAACTGTGAACTTCTGTTCATTCGGTAGTATCCTTAGATCTGCATAGGTGAGGGTAGCTCATCATCACTGGCCCAATAAGCCTTCAATTTCAGGAATAAGACCGAGTGGATAGCTAGAGACATAGGGTGCAAGATCGAATTCACTCCTACCCACTTCTGGGATAGTAGATAGGTTGTTCTCTTAAGAACTGAATCCAAGTCTTGAACAAGGGGCCCCACCTTCTCATTGTCCTGAGAAGGACTCAGGTTTATAGGTTGGACCTTAAACCAATTGTTCAATACTGGATCGGTGGGTCTTAAAAAGCAAGATGTAATCTAGGGGGTAAAACAGTATTTTGACCCAGCCAAGATGACGAACAACCTGGGAAGCATCAACTTACTCATCATGGTTATATCAGGTGGACACAAATATATCATAGTGAGGGGAGTGCAACTATGAGTCTTTAGTGGAATGACTCATTAGTTAACGAATGTTGATTAAGCTTGGTCTAAAAGAGTTTAGCCAGTTAATCTCGAATCGTTGGAGCCCATGATCTATAGGTCCATTAGGTTCTCTTATTAGCTCATATGGATTCAACTAAGGACAATATGTTGAAGTAACTCGAATTGTTCGAATTAGGAAAAGAGAGAGAAACCGACAAATATATAAGATATAAGTCGGTAGATATAAACTTTAAGCTTTGTGTTTAAATATGATTTAAATAAATATGAATATAGATTCATATTTAGAAGCATGGAAAGTTTTGAAACGGTCAAAGTTGTAAAAGTCAACATGTTGACTTTTGACTTTGAAAAACAGAACTTTGACCGGAATTTATATTCAAATATAATTTAAATTTTAGAAAGTTTGATGCAGATTCATACTCGAGAGGTTAGAATTAGTCAAGATGGTTAAAATAACAAAAAGTAAAAAAGTTGACTTTTGACTAAGAAAAGTCAATGTTTAACTTTGACTCAATTTGGTCAAATGACCAAATTGCCCTTTGACTAATTTTTTTTATTAACTAAATGTTAGTGGGAAATGTGGCAGCTTATAATGAATTAGAAGCCACTAATTCCATTAAATAGTTAATGGATTAATTAGGTGTTGAGATTATATAAAATAAATTACATGCATTTTGTATGTAATTTTTTTATATAAACTTCTCATTTCAGAATGAGAAGAGAATGATGATTCTTATAAAATTATCTAAACGATACATCGACCTCCATCCTTCTCTCTAAGACATCCTTCACAAAAACGAGTCCCACAACTCGGTTCTTAGTCCTCAGATTAGTAGGTCAACATAGTGGTTGTCTTTGCTCGTGACCATCAAGGGAGAAGAAGTTTTAGAATGAAGAAGTTAAGAACTACAAAGGTAAGCTCATCGTTTACCTTCTCCATTCTTCGTTTAGGTCAATCGTTTAGTAGTTGCATGTTAATGTCTAAATCGTTTAGATGCATATAGAGTAAAGCATGATCTTTTTCTTCCGTTGCTGCATGTTATTTGTTGTTTTTCCCATCAGTTTTCTTAATAGAAAATTCAGGAATTGTGTTGGTATTTTGGCCATTTTAATGTTAAGGAACTGGCCGAAAGGAACTGATCTAATTCAATGTTTCTAAGCTGTAGAATATAGTAATTCTAAGGTTTTTTTTTCATCTTCCATAATAATGTCATTTGGATAATGTTTCACCTGTTGAATGACATAATAATTAGTATGTTTCAAACAATGACAAGTTTAAACAATTTTACAAATGCAGAGCGCTATAAAGAAAAAGATATAGAAATATGCAACGCTATACATACAGATATTCACATTCTAGTTTGTTACCTTTTTTCCTCTTTCTTTCTTTACTTTACTTTCTTCTGTCTTTGCTTTACACCTTATTGATTTGTTACACGATGCCTGTTGATTCTTGTTCACCATCTATTTGTAAAAAAGAAGACTAATATAAATTATACAAACAGTATAGAAACAGACATGTTTGTATGTGGCATAGATCGCGATAGATATAGATTTAACGAAATGAATATAGATTAAGGCCTGTTTGTATGCGATATAAATCGTGGTACGTATATGTGGACGGTGGAGATAGATCAAAATGAATATAGACTCAATAGATCGAAATGAATATAGATTCAAACCTTTTTGTATATGATATAGATGGTGCTAGATATATGTGGATGATGGAGATAAATCGAAATGAATATAGATTCAAACCTTTTGGTATGCAATGCATATCGTCGACCGGGATAGTTCTGTTGAAGTAGTTACCAGGATGTAAACGATTGACGACGAAGACGATGAAAGAAAAAGTCTGAGCAAGTTCTTCACCTTTTTATAACCTCTTATTTAGATGGCATTTTTTTTAATTACGCTTTATTGGAGTTTCTGTAAATTTTCGTTTATAAACGATTGTTGAAATTTATCTCCACGATCGTGTATACTTAAAATTTTTTGTCATCATTTACTGCTTATTACCTTATCGTTTAAATATATGATTATCGTTTATATAATGTACAGAATCATGTATGCTTATCGTTTATATTTACAAAGGTGATTGGATGTACAATCGTTAAAGTATATTGTTATCGTTTAACATTTATTGTTGATCGTTTATGTATTTGGTAATTTACTAGATTGTATATCAATTGTATATTATTCTACACGATGGCGTCTAATAATCGTTTATTAACATTAGTCGCACGCGCGGACGATTAATTGCGCGTTTGTTGGGGTATTTTTAGTATTTTTCATTATGGGCCTATGGGCTTTTTTGGTTTCTGAAATTGTTATATACAGTGTAAATAACTTGCTGCTTTGTTATATTATTAAAAAGACCCTAAAAATATATGTATATTTTGGTATGATATATTAAGGATAAACTGTTAACTGTTAACTTTATATTATAAACATAATCATAACATTGTGTGTCCAATGGAGCACACCTGAGTGAGTGAGACCTTACTAACACCCCTAAATCGTGCCAGTGATCCCGTAGGAACACCCCTTGTCGTGCGAGTGATCGCAGGTACACACTCCAAAAACATATATGTAATACGTAGGTACACTCCTAATCGTACGAGTAGTCCCGTTGGAACACCCCTAGTCGTGCGATGACCCCATATATACAATATAATTGTCCCTTAACCGTGCATGTGATTCATAGGTACACCTCTAAATCGTGTGAGTAATCTCGTAGGAACATCTATAGTCGTGCGAGTGATCTCATAGATAGGATCACAATACAGTTGGGGTAAAAAGCTCAACAGACAAAGTTGACAGACACACCACAATTCAAAGCATGTAACATCATTATAAACATTATAACATGACATGAATATTAATCATAATGTCCTTATTCATGTGATTAATATATCATGTATCATAAACATCATAAACATACCAATCATCATCATTAATCATAGTAACAGTCATCATCATCAATTATAATATCAATCATCATCTATAGGAGCGCACTATGCATCTTAGCTACCATCAATGCATAATCGTAAAATACATGCAGTGTCTTAAATTCAGTTCGTAGGTCTAGTAGGAAATCTCTTACCTGGAGATTATCTAAAAATATTTCTTTGCTGACAGTAATTTTCCAATTAAAGAAGATTCTAAACAATAAGGGAAAATCAATAACTTAATTAATAAAATTTACCAACGGCTAGTATCTAAAATTTTCTAATTTAACTTGTCCAAAATTTAAGGTTGAAACCAATTCAACCTTGATTAGGAAAAATCCAAGATTAAATCTAAAAAAAAAATTAACCAACTGAACCTTTAAAGAAACTCCAATTAGATCCGAAATTAAATTAATTTCATTACCTTGGCTTACATAACTTGACCAAATGGATGTTGAAAAAATTATCTAAACCTTGATGAGAAAATTCATCAATTCTTCAAGCTTTGCCAAAGGGACCAATCATAACTAAAACTGGTGAGGCGGTGGCAGAAGGTTATCTAAGTGAAGAAGATGAAGAACATTTCTCTTTTTTTCCTTTTCTTTTAAACTTAAGCATTCCAATGCTATTTACAAACCCAAATAATAACAATAATATTTATTATTATTATTTCTTTTTCCTTTTATGATATATATATAATATCAAAATATACATATATCTTTATTCACAATATCTTTCCTCAAAATAAGTAATTATCTTCTATAATAATTAATTATTATTTATCTTTTTCCAAAATAATTAATTATCTTCCACAATAATTAATTACTATTTATCTTTCTCCAAAATAATTAATTATCTTCCACAATAATTAATTATTATTTATCTTTCTTCCAAATAATTAATTATCTTTCACAATAATTAATTATTATTTGTCTTCCTAAAAAATAATTAATTATCTTCCACAATAATTAATTATTATTTATCTTTCTTCCAAATAATTAATTAATTATCTTCCACGATAATTAATTATTATTTATCTTTCTCGAAAATAAATATCATTTTATAAATAATTATATTTACCTAAAATATAATTATTGTCCTTTTTCTCCCTTGAAAATATCTTTTCTCTAAAATCAAATATATTTTTCTTAAATAATTATATTTCAATAAGTACAATTATCTTTTTCTTCAACATAATAATTATATATATATTTCCATATATACATATAATTATCAAATCTCTAACAAACACTCTACAATTTAATTAAATAACATCCATAACTATTTAATTAAATTCAACTTCAACAACACTAAAAATTCACAACTTTACTTAATCCTCTTAACCTACAATTTAATCAAAATCTCAACCAACAGCACATGCCAAAACCTCTAAATTAATTAAATATTTATCCGACAAATATTTAATTATTTCAATTCCCACAAAATCAAATACTTTTTATTAAATGAATTCAAAATAACCCCCAATAAATTAAATCTAATTAAACAAAACTAAGATAATTAACTTCAAAATTATCTTATTTTTCGGGGCGTTACATACTAGCCATTCGTAAATTTTATTTATTATGTTATTGATTTTCCCTTACTATTTAGGAACTACTTTAATTGGAAAATTACTGTCAGCAAAGAAATATTTTTAGGTAATCTCTGGGTAAGAGATTCTACTATTGGACCTTCGAACTGAATTTAAGAGACTGCATGTATTTACGATTATGCATTGATGGTAGCTAAGATGCATAATGTGATGTTGTAGATGATGATTGATATTATGTTGATGATGATGACTAATATTATAATTGATGATGATGACTGATATTATGATTGACGATGATGACTGGTATGTTTATGATATTTATGATACATGATGTATTAATCACATGCGTAAGGACGTTAGGGTTAATATTCATGTCATGTTATGATGTTTATGATGATGTTATATGCTTTGGATTGTGGTGTGTCTGTTAACTTTGTCTGTTGAGCTTTTTACCTCACATATATTGTGATTCTATCTGTGGGGTCACTCGCACGACTTGGGGTGTTCCTACGGGATCACTCGCACGATTTAAGGGTGTACCTACGGATCACATGTACGGTTAGGGGGATAGTTATATTGTGTATACGGGGTCACTCGCACGACTAAGGGTGTTCCGACGAGACTACTCGCACGATTAGGGGTGTATCTATGTATTACATATATGTTTATGGAGTGTGTACCTGCGATCACTCGTACGACTAGGGGTGTTCCCACATAATCACTCGCGCGATTTAGGAGTGTTAGTAAGGTCTCACTCACTCTGGTGTGCTCCATTGGACACACAACGTTATGATTATGTTACTAACAGAAAGTTAACAGATCACCTAGCGGTACTACTAGTGGGTCTCTTACTGAGTATATTTATATAGTCACTCTTTCCTATGTTTAATATTTCAGGCAAAGGTAAAGAACTTCAGAAGCTGGCGAGTGATAGAAAGTGATCTGTGGCATGCCATATGGGGACACAGTTAGCTTTCGCGTCTATTTATATGTTTTTTAGTATTTTAAATCTTAACCATTTTACTTAACATTTTGTCCTATTTATTTGTTTTTAGTTCTTTAAAATTGTTATAACCCGCGGGTCACATTTTCAAATTATTTTTGTTAATTTTGATAATATTATGTTTTTGTGCATATCTTGATATTAATTTTATAAAGATTTTAGTTATCCTCTTTTCAATAAAGTGTCTTTTAATGTTTATCTTTTGAGTAATGACCTTAACTTAATTTAAAAGTTCAGGTCGTTACAATCGTCTCAGAAAAGCATTGCCATATAAATTGAGTTTAATTACAATGCTGATAAAATAGTTAGTAACATAGGAAACAAACTTGATTGATCATGCATTTCTTTCAACAACTTCATCTTTTCGAGAAGGTTAGTTATGAGATTTGCAAGGAGAAGGGATTTAAGAGTGTGCAACATTTTAGTTATGAAGCTTTAGGTCGAAAAATTCCATTTTTGAGTTAGCAAGAGACATTGTGAGCAAGAAGCGATATTTACTTCAATGAGTGATTTTTCTAAAATTAAATTATTTTAAAGTTGTCTTTCTAAAATTTACGTGGTTTGTCATGCTGTTTATATGTGATAACTTGTAGAAATATGATTTATTGTAGACTTTTATGTAAAATAATGAAGTCTCTTGTCGTATAAGAACAGAAGAAAATAAAGAAAAAGTATATAATTTGATCAATTTGTATATTGCGTCTCACAAAAGAACCTCATCCTTGTTTTATCGCGCTGTTAACGTTTTATCACAAGGAATAAGCAAAAAGTAGAGCTCGACAATAAGAATTTCATGTGAGAAGACATGTACAACCAATGCGGCGACAAGCAATCAAGCTAAGTCTCTTCGTGTTTGTCTTTTAGTTCTGCTTACTAGGCATTCGACGCGTTACTTCACGGAGAATATCACGTAGAATGTCTAGGCGGTCGTGTCAACATTCCATTGCATAGAATCCTTTGAAGCCGACTGTGACATTCATGCTCATTCCAAGAAAGACACAAACTGTTTTGGTTAAGTTACTTTCTTGAAGCTGACTTGAAGAATAGTTTTAAAACCATAAAGAGAATTAATTCTCGACTCTTAAAAAACATCTAAAGTTTTTCTACTCCAAAACGTCCATGATCCTGGAGGCAACAAGACATTAAAATATACCACCTGCTAATTTTAATTTTTGGCTTTTATTTTTTAGTTTTTACTTTTCAATTTTTGTAAGCTTTCTAGTTTAGTTTGTTAGTTTGCAAATAAAGAATTTCAGGATTTATAGGATAAATACATTAAAAAGAAAAAAAAAAAAAAAAAGAAAGAAAATCTAAGCTTCTGCATGGATTCGGGTTTTTAAAAATGAATGAACGCATCAATGAAAAGCACAATTGAAATTAATGTTTGATTGGATGGAAAAGAAAGAAAAATTGAATGCATGTTCTTTCTTGTTTGCTTAATACTTCGCTGCGATAGTTGATGACATACGTGTATTAGCTTATCATGCTTGATTTTGTATAGGAAAAGGAGTTTTAACAATTTTGAGGTCATTTTTAATTTTTTTTTCTTGTTATCTCATTCATTTTTTAATTCTTTGTTAAGTCACAATGCACCTTCGGTCGTTTAGAAAAGAGCACTCATACTTAAAATTCATTTGTTGTTACCTCGAAAGGTTGGTTTCCCATGAAGTCTGCTAGATAAATCCTAGAACAGTAAGAGTTCATCCAAAAAAAAAAAAGAAAGAAAGGAGAAAAGAAAATCTTGCTGCCCACAGAGAAAAAGTAAAATTCGAAAAAATGAAAAGACTAGTTAGCAAAACTAAGCAAATGCTTGCTTTAAAAACAAAATTAAAATTCCAAAAAATGAAAAGACTAGACAATGCGTGCTAAGCACTCATCCTAGCATCACCTTAGAACTTAATGCTGGTAGATAACATGTCTACTACAGGTTAGACTTATCATTTAGCTAATTTTGATACTTATAAAGACAATTGATCAGGTTTCCGGATCAATTGGGATATGCATAAACAAACTATATATTTAAGTCACAAGTTAATTTTCTACGATCTTAATGGTATTGAGCGACTTCATTTGTCTAAGCTAGGATATCTCGATTATTTACTGATCAATCCTACTTTTTTGCACTTCGTAAACTTTATGCAATTTAATTTTATTGTCATCAAAACCAAAACCCCCATTTTTATTGCTATTTGTAGACCGATTTAACATTAAGAAATACTATCTTAGGCTTCGTGTGATTCGACTTCAGACTTGTTGCTATTGCAATATTTTAACAGTAATAAATAGTTGTTGAGTTTGATGAATTATAAACTTTGAAAGTTTGTGGGCGACGACAAAATTTTCTCTATCATTTTTGTATAAATCTTTTGTTCTCATGCGTCATTATAGGTTATTTTACAAAAAGTTAGTTTATTGAATATACTTAAAAACAATGTGGTTGCAACATATTTATAGTTGGTGTGATTTCATAATTAATTTGGAACGCTAATGTTAGGGTTGATACAAAGTCGTAATTTTTGAAGTTTTTCATAAGAAAGGTAATCCATGAAAATACTTATTTGTCAGAAGAATTTTAGTTCATGAAATCTTGTATTCGAGACATCAAATTGTTGGAAGATAGTCAAAGATTAGGAAAGATGTGTGATATTATTTAGACGTTTAAGTGATGAAGTACATTACATAAAATTGGGAGATGTCAGCATGTAGATCAATTCTTTTGATCACCACAATCAAAAAAACAATAACAAGCATAGATCGTTTGAGAAGGATTAGTTGGAATGCATTGATGTGAAATAGTATGATGCTTCTCCCAACATTTTTTTCCACAGTCATTGAGAGAGCACCCAGTATTATACAAAACGTCTTGACATCTTTTGGCAGCTGAGGCATCTTGAAGCACCAAGATCAATGCAACTATATACAAAAACATAAAAAGATAAATATACAAATTTTACAATCTAATATGTCCCATGGTTATTTGATTTTGAAACACATGATAATATAGTATTTGTTGAAGAAATTAAAGGAAACCAACCTGCAAATATAAGAGCAAAGCAAATAATATGGGAAGAAGCCATATTTTTATGATATGCAAATTTCGAAACTATTGTTTCGTTAAGTTGGATCATAGAAATGCTATGATTTTCAATGGTTTAAATACTAAAAATTACATTAAATCTCATCCATGCATTAATCTGTTTCATTTATATAAAAATAGTATAGATTTCTATAAACTAAACTCAGCACCATGCATGAGTTTGTTTTCGTTTAGTAAAAATAGTAATAATTTTAACAACTTCCATGCGTTATGTGAATTAAATGTCTAACAGTTTCTTTTGCGAAGTTTTTCTATTTTAAAATATTGGTTGATTTTTTAAACTCAGTTTTACATATCTATTTGTATTTTGGCTGAAATAATATGAAACTTCAAATTTTAGGATGTTCCGTTCGAAATTTTCCAAGTACAAATCCATATTTACCAACATTTTAAAGAAAAAAAATGTCCAACAACTTGTTAAAAAATTAGAGATTTCACGGACATTTTTAAACTTTTTTGTGTTAGTTATTGCATGACGTTCCATAAATATCAAGTGTAGTTAACATTTACTTGACACCTTGAAAATATTGAGAGTAATATTCACTTTTTTTTTTTAATGTGAAGTATATGAAAATATATTTTTTTATTTAGCAGTTCTAAATTAATACAATTTAAAAAGAATAAAAAGAAAACCCTCAAACTAGCTTTCCCTCTCTGTCATTTTCATTTCACAAATATCAAATCCCTAAGAAAATTTGAAAAATTGTCAAAAATAGGCCAATCTTCGAGGGGTGGTGATTTTTAGGATTCAGTTTGATAAAAGACAAAGTTTTATGACAAAATAAAGGTGAAAAGTCAATTTTATTTTTAATGAAATTTTCCTTCTCCTTGACAAAAAAACATAACGTAAAAGAAAATTCATTCGTAAACTCATCTTACCTCTCAATCTCTTTAACCTTTTTCAAACTCCCTTTCTCTCCATCTCTCTTGCCATTCCATCGAATATTTAGCTAATCTTGATTAAGTTCGTTCTATTCGGTAAGTCTTTAGGTTTTTTGTTGTTTGTTACTTTTTCTTGGTGGGTTTTTTTTTTTTTTTTTGTGGCCACCTTCTTGGTGGAACAATTAAATCTTAAATGTATAAACGAATCTATAAACCTAATCTATTTAACTGTTCCAAGTTGATTTAGAATTGTTCCAAACTTATTAATTAGCAAGTTTTTTGTTTTTTTTTTTCTTTCATCTTGCAAACATCTCACAGGGATCTCACAGCTTCTTAAGTTCAAATGCTTAATCTCAAATGAATTGTATACTCATGCTCTTATACATGTTTAGGGAGTTTTTCACTACTATTTTCTACATCTCGCAACTTAGTAACTTTAAATCACCACAAAAAAATTAGCCTTACATGACGTTTTTTATCAATCAAATACTTGTTTACTTGACGGTTTTAGATGCATTAAGTAATCTAGTGTCAAGAATAAGAGTTTGTTTCTTGACAGATTTTAAGCATCAAGATAAAATGTACTTGACACTCTATAAACGTCAAGTATATGAGATTAGATAACACTTTTTACGTGTCAAGAATTTGTTTATTCTCGATATGTATTATTTGTCAAGAATATTTAATCTTGACACTAATTGAATAATTGAGGTCCGTATTAATTGAACAATTGAATCAACCCAAACTTTCCATCAAAAGAACGACTAACTTGTTTTGTAGTTCACATAATTATTGCACCTGTTTTGAAGTCCATATTAGTTGGTCATTACATACTGTTCAATATACATATAGTTGGTCATTACATACTTATAATATCCCCGACTTTTACCATATGAAGAAATTGTTCTACCTAGATCTATATCTAATATGAACAAAATATATCAATCAATGTCCATACACACATGGACTTAAAGTCTGAGTTTCTTAATCAAAAAGTGGGCTTGTTGGGTGAAGTACAACTTTAGAATAATACAATGTTGAGAACATGTGGTTCTATTGCCTTAAGAGTGAACTAAGAAAAAATAAGAAGTGAAAATGTACATCTATAAGATATAAATGACAACATTTTCATATAAGCGAGAAAAACTACTCGACAATGAACTTAAATGAATCAATAAATGAAATTGGATGAGAAACTAGAAAACAATGCAAAAGCATGAAAATAATTGAAAAGTGGACAAACTTTCTAAACTTAATTTTGTTGAGGATGCCATACAAATTATTATCCAACAACATAACATGATGAAAGTAGCATCAAAGAACATATTATCTTTCTGGAGTTTCTAATTTCTCATAAAGTAACTCTGTTCTGCTTATTGCAACATCCTGGCTCATCCCACTCTATATGTGAGAAAGATTGTCAAACTGAGAAGTGGAGAAAGACATCAAGCACTCAATAAAGAAAAAGAAAAGGGTTGGGCTTAAAACAGTTCTCCATAATTCACTTGAAGATTCGCCACTTGGAACCTGGCCATCTAAGTGTATCTAAATCGCTTATAATTCCAACAATTGTTCCCATATATCTGGGCACAACCAATAGCTTTAGAATAACATTATATATAAATCAACAAAAGGATTTAAGCTCTTGAGTTGGCGGTTGCATTGTGTAATCCTGTTGCAAGATTAACCACAAAAGCTATCTTTAACAAGAAGGAAAGTAATTGTTAATGGTAACAGCAGGGAAGATATGACATAGAGTTGAAACCTTGCGAATGGAGGAAAAAGTTCTTTTGCATGGCCTAAGAATCAACCGTGTGTGCTAGTGTCACTGACAGTTAAAAATTTGCCTAAGAACTCATTTAGGTGTTGACTTGGCTTTAATCCAAAGTCCGGAACAAAAAAAACATCTTTTTCCTGATCCAAAGGTAAATTCGAAAGTGAAAAGAGAAGCTTATATAAAATGTATACAAATTCAACGCTGACCGAGAAGAACAAAACTGAACAAACATATATCCTTACAGAGTTCAGTGCTTGAAGACTCATTTGAGCATAGATTTCATCTAAATCTTTATCACCCTAGAGACATTAATGATGGGATAAGCAACAGAGTAACTATCAACATACACATACGTGGAATGTAACATTTTGAACTTGGCACATCAACTGAAAGGGAAGATTAGGATAATTTGGAATCTGGGAGGTATTTGTTCTCTTGGTAGATACTACACCTGTTAATAAAAAATGTAAAAGAAAACACTTGTTTAAAATTTGAGGAACTTCAATCACGGTATAAAACCATAAACTTATAACATTATTAACATCAATGATACAAACAGATTATAGGGATGTGTTGGGAGCTTCTTATGAGAGATTGATGTTCAATCCCGAATAAGAATTCTTACCTATTCACTATGTCCATGAGGAAAGTAATGAACAAGACTACCCACATACCCAAATGGTGCAGGGAAACAAGAGGATCGACACAAGCATGCCACAACTCGGAGTTTATAGCCTTCTAAGCCCTTGAAATAAAAAAAAAAAATAGATCTTTAAGTAATACCCTCTTCAGAGAAGCATTGCCAGTATTGAGTTTAATATCAATGCCGATAAAAATAGTTAGTAACAAAGGAAACGAACCTGATTGATCTTGCATTTCTTTCAACAACTTCATCTCATTCAGAAGCTTATTATATGGGGTGTTATTAATCAAACACTCTAATGTCTTAAGCTTCCCTTCCATACTATGAGATCCGTGCCTAAAAGAGAAGGGAATTAAGTAGTGTTCTTTGACCCTCTCGGGCTTTGGTAGCCCAAGATGGAAAACATATCGGTCCTAAGGTTTGGTCTCAAGCCATCTTTGGGTAGTACTCAGCTGAGACTCGAGGAAAAAAGGAAATTATTAAGGAATCTCGGGCATTCAAGTTGTATCCGGGCCAAACTTAAAGGTAGAAGTGAAATCTTAAGTGAAATGCAAGCGAAAGCTAAACACATCAAATTTAAACATAACTGGGTAAAAACTTTTTTCAAGCAAACTTTATATAAGATTTATACAGACATAACTCAACTTTATATACATGGAAATAAAACCTAAATCCAACCCTCTTAAACTTAAGTTAGGTACCACAAAAGACCAACTAAACCTAGATTCAAAACAACAAAACACATACGATATTTAACAAAATCCTTCAGCAGACAAATAGCAGCGATTCAGCCTCCGAGGACACAATCTCTACCTTGTAAATGGAAAATATTTTAAAGAGTGTGAGCTAAACAAGTTCACTGAGTGATAGATTTTCTAAATAGTTTTTCACAAACCTTTTAGAAATAATATCCATAAATCTTTGGAAACAGTGAACAATGAACAATAACATGAAAGCTTAAACTTCATAAACATTTAGGAAATTATAACTTAAATCCTTGTTTTTCCTGTTCGAAAAAGTCCAAGTATCTACTCCAACGAGATGGTAGAGTTTACTCAATACCAGCTCTAAATTTCAGAAATGGGCGTCCACAATCCTTGTTCTTGCGAGGTAGGCGTCCCTAACTCGATCATATAGATTAGTGCCCTTTCTTGTCCTTCGCGCCTCTTATCCTATCCCGTCAAGGTTTGTTTTGATATATCTTGGATTCCATAAAAAATTTATAAAATCACAAGGTTTAAACTCCTAAAAGAAATCCTTTTTGCATAAAACCTTTAATTAACTCATTTTCTACACCTTAACATTTCTCACTATTCAAAAATACTTGAATAAATACTTTAAAATAATAATATGTTGTGAAAACTATTCATAAATAAATACTTTAAAATAATAATATGTTGTGAAAACTATTCATAAATAAATACTTTAAAATAATAATATGTTGTGAAAACTATTCATAAATAAGTAAAACATTTAATTTAAATCATTCATAACAATAGCTTAAGTATATGCTTTGAAATCTCCTTAATTTTTCACTCACATATACAAAATTAGGTCATTGGCCTATAAATTTGCCCGATTCCTTCTTGACGTGAAATAATGGTAAGATAATTCATTTAATCCTCTTTGACCAAGAAAATACAAAATGTTTACTTATAATTTCCAAAAATATCAAAAAATGGCCAAAAAACAATTCTTGACACAGGTTGGCGCATACGAATGGGCGATAGGGGCTTCACTGCACGTTGGGCTTACCGTGCACCTTGTTAGCCACGCACGCCTTATGCATTGCTTGTCTTTTGCGTAGGCTGTGTGTCCAGCACCAGACTAAACGCATCGCTAACCTATAGTTACTTTAAGATGCACGCCTATCCCACCTAGCACAACTTGTCACTCGACCAACCTCTAACTTGTTTAGAAACTTATTTTTGTTTATGAACATAACCATACTTTGAAAATTAATAAGTAAAATTCCAAAAATTTTTTGAGAAATCTTTCTTCTACATAGTTTATTAGAAATGTCTTAGGTTGCTTACCTAAAAATTGTAGCTTCAAATTCCAAAATTTTTCTTTATAGCCTTTTGGAAGTACAATTTGTTCAAATTACTTCGAAAACTAACCTTTGTCCCTCTCTTCAACTCAAACTCAAACTTCCTCTCCTTAATTCCATTTGAAAGCTCTAGTCTACAAACTAGACTTAATTTTTGGACTTTTGAGAGTATTTTCAACCAAAATTCACGTGTAGTGTTTGGGAGAAATGTCCCTCTAAAGTTAGCTATTTATACTGAACCTTGAATTGACTTTTATTGACACCACCTACTTGTCGAAATTTAACTTAATCATGCAAAGAACTCTTGTAAGGCACTTACCAACTCAAACTCTTGAACATCTCGCCTAAAAAAATTGTGTATCTGTTTAACATCAACTCAAACATCTAGCTAACCTCCAAGCATGGTAGCAAGCACTTCTTCTTCCACGCGTGCAAGGCTCCTCGCCCAACACCATGCTACTTGGCTATCTCGCCTAACCTCTTAACACCTAATAAACTTTAAGTAGCAAGCTCTCTTCGCCTAGCTACAAGTTGGTCGTTTCATGACACTCACAAGGAGGTTTCTCTCGCCTTATGCCCTTCTAACAAGTTCTTGGTCGTCTAGTCAAGCCCTAAATGCCTAATGACCTATAAGAGGTTATTTTCTTTCCTTTTTGCCGCCTAACACACCACTCAAAACCTCTAAATGGCTTATCTTCAAGTCCTTGATAGTTTGTATTGTGCCTAGCCATGCTTGTTGGTTTATGTTCACATCTAAATGCTCATAAATATGTCATGTTAAATCTTCAATTGAGCAACTAGTAGGCGACTAGATAGGCTTATGCGATAAAAGTTGCAATCCTATTCATGCTTTGCAAAACTTCTAATGATATGCTTTAATTAATATAAATGTTCCTAATAATCTTATTATGCAACTAAACTCATGTGGTATACTCTGTACAGTGTAAATATATATGAACAGTATAATTTATCCTACTTATTTACACTAAGTTGCCTTTTGTGGTGCAAAGCGAGCATGCCGATGAGATGAGATAGAAAACGAACTAAGTTTATAGGCGTGGAAGGAAGGAGTGCTTAATTAACTAATCACAATGAATTGTGCATAAATATTTCAAGGTGATACAAACCATGTGAAACTATGATTTGTATGTCACACCCCCTCCCGGATTACCTGCTACCTTAGACCGAAAGATGGCGTGAAGCCGACGAACAACGCTTTTATGTACCTGTATCTGTCGACTCTGCTTAAAACTTTCATGTGATGAACTTGCCAATCTAGTATATAAACTATTGTACATGCCACAAAACACAGCGGATCTTAGGCTAGTCAAACACAGCTAGTCAAACACATACATGAAGTGTACCTCAAAATTTACCGATTTCACGAGTAAACCTAAAGACACCTTAATCAAAATATAACCAACAAAATTTACACAACTACAGCTCCTAAAGCTTATACAAACTGTGGAGTATCTATAACATACAAGGGTGTGAATACATCACAACACAACAGACTTTATGCCCAACTCAAAACACGTACTGGCAATCGATAATGAAGCTTCCGCAGACGAAGGCAGTCTATCAGGCACCGGGAAGTCGATCTCTACCTAGAAAATGGGTAAAACATTTTGGAAAGGGTGAGCTATGAAGCTCAGTGAGTGACTCAGTTTAAAACTATGAATTTAAAGATAAGAGCACGTGAAAACTTTACACATATAAATCTGTTTATACAAGTCGTAAATGTAAATGTGTAATAGTAAGAATAGCTTCCTTAAATACTCAGCATGTTCATCATTGAAATCTAGCAAGGCATATCAAGTATATCGAAGCATTTTAACTAACATGACGAATCTACGTTGTGTAGGGTACACCTAGTACAACAACGTTTACAAGCACTACGATGTAGTGGGGCCCGCCCAGCACTCCCATCGTCTTTGTCGTAGTAGGGCCTGCCCAGCACTCACGACAGCATCGTTGTTACGGAGTACACTCAACGTCAACAACGAAATCTAACCAGTGTGCACACGGTAATCTCTAGCCTCAGGCTCAAGATCTCAGTCATGTAGTTAATGAAAATTTCATAAATCATCATAAAATATTAAAACATGCCTGCTTATAAATTTTACACAAAGCTCGAACTTTACTCAGCTCTTTCGTGGAAAATTGTAGTTCTTAAAACAAAACTTCATACTAATTCATGCTTTGCTTAAAATATTGTGGTTTAAATACTTTCCAAACATTTAATATCTACGTGCTAGCATAAATTTCTTTAAGAAATCTAGTCTCCAAATGTATACTTGAAAATAGTCATGAAATTCAAATACCTTTCATGGCTTCGTAAATAAACATTTATCGCATTCAATCATAATAACAGTTATGGAAAATATTTCAAAGTTGGTTTTGTCACTCACAGTCTTGGGCTAGATCCTTGGTCTATAAGCTCGGTTTAATTCTTCTCGGCCTGCCAACAACCCAACCGAGTATTAAAACCCTAAACATTCTGGTTTCCTAAAGATATACATAACATGTCGCACCAAAGATGACGCTCATGAAAACAAAGCTTAAGAAATAAAATCCTATTTCAACAATTCTCTAAAATTTTCAGATTTCTAACATAAACTTCAAAGGACTATAACTTTCTCAATACTTAACCAAAATGAGTGTTCTTTCTATCAAACTCTTCATTTTGAGATCCTCTAAAACTTACCTGAAGAAATATAAATCTGATTCCCCGTGCATAAACACATATAACCCTCAAAACAGAACCACTTCCAGAATCGCGCGCACACGACCTCTTTAACTTGTTCCTACAATTTAACCAATTTTTAGTCGTTTTTGGTTTACAATTTCTTCACTAAAGTTGTAGTAAATTGAATAAGCATTCCAACCATACCAAATAGAGATTCTAACTCCACCAATACACTCTGAAATACAAGAAAAACCAGAGACCTCCTGATTTCGAGTGAAAACCAACTGCCTTGTTTTCTTCATCAAAAAGCACCAAATGAATATCCGAATTTGCTCCAACGTTCTTCATAAAGTTTGTTTAAAAATGAGTTAACTTTCAGTAAATGTAAATCTCACCTCTTAATTCCTTTTGAAGAGTTCAAACCAAATTTAAAACCAGTGATGTGCAGAATGAACTAAAATTCAGCCATTAATACACTTTGCTTGAGTTCTCCTCCTCTTCTTCAACCTAAAAATTCTTGTAAAATTTCTCTTCTTCTTCCAAACTCTCTCTTAGAAGTTCTCTGCAAATTGAAGAAGGAAAAAAGAAAAAAATAAAGGGAACTTGGATGTCTTCAAAATCTTGGCGGTGAAGGGAAGAGAAGAAGAAGAAGAAAAGAGAAAATGAAATTTTCTTCTCTTTTTCTTCTTTTTGTCCTTTCTTTTCTTTCTTTTCTTTAATCAATTTAATAAAACTATTTAATATATAAATATATATATTTATATTTACACTTAATTTCCATTTTCTTTTTCTTTTTTTTTAGTTTTCCACATTTAAAGAAATTAAACCAAGAAAATATCGGGTTTACACGGAAAGTTGGGTCGTTACAAATATCATGTGCTGGAAGGTTGTAATCACTGGATGAGAACTGCCATCTACCAAAGGATGCAGCTTGTAAGGAAGTTTTGAAACTTGAAATTACCTGGACCAAGGAAGAGGATGAAGCGTCTCTTGGGAACTTACGTGCATTACCTTATACAATGGGGTAGATCAAAACGTTTTTAAACTAATCAACACATGTATCTCTGTTAAAGAAGCATGGAACATTATGGAGGTTGCCTACGAAAGGACCTCAAAAGTCAAAGTATCTAGGGTTCAGATTTTAACCTTAAGGGTTGAAGCTCTCAAGATGGCTGAAGAAGAAACTATTGCAAAATTCAATGTTCATGTACTAGATTTGGAAATTAGTCATTCGCTATTGGAGAAAAAAATTCTGACTCAAAGATGGTTCAAAAAGTTTTGAGATCTCTCCTAGCCAGATTTAATATGAAAGTAACTGCCACCGAAAAAGCTAATGACATTACCAATATGAAACTAGATGAGTTGTTTGGTTCTCTACGAACCTTTGAGTTATCATTCGATGACCATAGCCTGAAGAAGAAAGGGGATATTGCTTTTTATGGATAAGTGAGGAGTCTGCAAAACTTAGTCAAAACTCTCTTCCATATGAAAATCTTGTAGAAGTTGTTGCATTACTTTCTAGCCGCTTTACCAAATTCAAGAACAAGTTCAATAAGAAATATAGAGGAAGTGGAACTCAGTTTAACAGATATTCCAACTATTCTAATTTCTCTGGCTTAGGATCATAAAGTGCATTTTCTACATCAAGATGGAGATTAGAAAATGATCGCAACACTTCACAATTTGATAAAGTCGACAAAAGCATCAAATGTCACAAATGTGAAGGCTTCAAGCACTTAGAAGTAGAGTGTGCAATGTTCTTTAAAAGAAAGAAAAAGAGTCCTACTATTACTTTATCAGACGAAGAAACAACCTCGGACAATGATAGTGAGAGCTATGGAAGAGCATTAATCAGTTGTGAAATAGAACAAAAGCTAACTTTGATAACATTGTGTGTCCTACTTCAGATGATTTAAACACAGACTCAAATAATGAATTAACTAAAAATCCTATAGATAAAGAGCCAAGATTTTTTTTCCCACTTTGAACAAATATTATGTCTATGGAAAGAAGACCAAGAACACTTAAAACAACATCGAGAGTATTTTTTTTTAACTTTTTTCGAAGATAATCATCGTCTGATGACAACAATTTACACTAAAAAATTTGAGCTCTAAAATGTTTGAAGTGGGTGTAAGAAAATGTAAATTCGGTCAGAATACTATCTCTCAAAACTCTTAATCTTGATAATATTCTAAGTAAAGAAAAAATAAAGAATGATTGAGAAGGTCTTGGTTATTGAAGAGCTAAATTTTTTATCTAAAGGGAAATCAACTGTATTTGTTTGAGCTACTAAGAAACCAACTTAAGACGATATTCCAGAATCTTCGAACACTTGATATATCGAGAAAGGAACAAATATGTCTTAGAAGTGGGTTTGGCACTACCGTGGAAAGCCTGGCCATATCATACCATATTGCCATAAACTATTTGGTTTTCGTAGTACAGATTGGCATATGATGAGGGGTATATCTCGTAGACCTGGTTCCAAAAAAATAGATTGAAGAGTGAAAGAAATTCTCAAATGCAGTGTAGCGTTAACATCTATTCATATGCTGAATTCAGAAGACTGGTAATTTGATAGTGGATGCTTGAGACATATGACAGGTAACTCTCTTCTTTTTAATGAACTAAAAGAATGTAGGAGTAGTCGAGTAACTTTTGGAGATGGTGTGAAAGGTAATGTAGTTAGTAAAGGGAATATTAGAAGAACTGGTGCTCCAAATCTCAATGGTGTTCATCTAGTAGAAGGATTATCAACTAACTTGATCAGTATTAATCAGTTGTGTGATCAAGGATTTATAGTAAACTTCTCTAAAGATAAATGCGACGAGCAGAATTGTAATGACCGACTCTCAACTTTTTGATAACAATCTATCTAGATCAGATGAATGATGTTATGACACAAATGTCTTGGGCACATGAGTATGTCCAAGATCTATAAGACCCTAAAAGTTGATGCTATTCATGGCTTGCCGATCATAAAATAGGCAGATAATAATTTTTGTTCAGAATGCCCTATAGGTAAGTAAACAATAACCTCTCACAAGTCAAATGATCAAAGAGGTGCAATTCGTGTCCTAGAGCTTCTACATCTAGACTTGATGGGGCCAATGCAAGTTGAAAGCCTTGGAGGAAAACAATATGTTCTTGTGATTGTTGATAACTATTCTCAATATACATGGTTAAAGTTTATTAATGAAAAATTAGATACGTTCAAAGTTTTTCAATCATTACGTTAACAAATTCAACGTGAGAAAGATCAAAGTGTGTAGGATTAGAAGTGGTCTTGGCAAAGAGTTTGAAAGCTCTTTATTTTCTGAGTTTTGCTAGTCTAAAGGAATATTTCATGAGTTTTCTACTCTAATAACTCCTCAACAAAATGGAGTGGTAGAATGGAAGAATCGAACACTGCAAGAAATTACAGGAGTTATGCTTCTGTCTCTTCCATTGTACTTCTAGGCGAAAACGTTAAATACAGCTTGTCACATAAATAATCGCATTGCGCTACGTTCGGTAACCATATTCACCAATTATCGACTCTGGAAAGGACGCAAGCCAAACGTTAAATACTTTCATGTGTTTGGCAGCAAATGTTATATTATTAATGATAGAGAGTATCATCAGAAACGGTTCACAAAGTCGGATGAAGCTATTTTTCATGGCTACTCTATAAATAGCAAAGTCTTTCAGGTATTCAATAAGAGAACGAAAACTGCTATAAAGTCAATAAATGTTCGAGTACATGATTCTGAAAATATTTGTGAATGAAATCAATCAGATGATGAAGTAGTGCAACCTACTAAGAATAAAACGACCTATCTTGAAGTATCAGTATGTAATAATCCTATTTCTGAGAAAGATCCTTCAGATGCTCTTACTAAAGCAATATATGAGAATGGTGTAGAAAGTAATCAACAGTGCATAATAGAAGAATGTTCAAACTTAGCAATACAGATCCTTCAATGAGTAAATGCTCAGATACTCAGCAATTTGCTCATTATACTCATATATAGAAAAATCATCCAGTTAGTAGTATTATCGGTGAAGTTGACAGTAGAATTACTACTAAAACTAGAACGGACCTAACTATGCCATGATGATTTCCATTGTCTACTTTACATCTATAGTAGAACCTACAATTGATACTAAGGCTCTAAAAGACAGATGGTGGATGAAGGCTACGTAGGAGGAACTACATCAGTTCAAAAGAAATAAGGTTTGGGAGCTCATTCCAAGATCATCAAATGTCAATATTATTTATACAAAATGGATATTTAAAAACAAAACTAATGAGAAAAGTATTGTAACTCAAATCAAAGCTCGATTTTTAGCCTAGGGGTATGCTCAAATCGAAGGAGTTGATTTCAATGAAACATTTGCTCTCGTAGCTCGTTTGGAATCTATTCAACTGATACTAGGTCTTGCATGTTTTTGAAAAATGAACCGGTATCAGATGGACATTAAAAGTGTGTTTCTAAATGGCATATATATGAAGAAGTCTATGTAGCTCAACCAAAAGGATTTGAAGATTCTGTCAATCCAAATCATGTTTATAAATTACACAAGGCATTATATGGTCTCAAGCAGGCCCCTTGGGCCTGGTATGAAAGATTGTCAGTATTTCTTCTAAAACAAAGTTTTACTCAAGGAGGCACTGATAAACAATGTTTATCAAGAAAAAGGATCATGAGCTTTTAGTTTCACAAGTATACGTGGATGACATCATCTTTGGAGAGCAACTAGATTCTACGATTTTAACATTCGTCGAGAAAGTGAAGATAGAGTTTAAAATGAGTATAGTGGGAAAGTTAACCTTCTTTTTTAGGTTTCAAATTCATCAATGTGAATCCAAAAGTTTTCTTACTCAAGAAAAATATGCGCAAAAGTTAATAAAGAAATTTGCTCTTGATCGAGCCAAGGCCAAGAGAACTCCTGTTGCAACTCATCTCAAGGTTTTAAAGGATAATTCGGGTAAAAATGTGGATGAAAGCTTGTACCGAAGTATTATAGGTAGTCTATTAAATCTGATTGCCAGTCGTCCAAATTGTTCGTCTGGTATAGGTGTCAGTGCGAGATATAAAGTTTATCTCAGGGATTCTCATCTATGATATGTAAAACATATTCTAAAGTATGTACATTTTGAGAACAGTTGATTCTAGCCTATGGTATTCGTTTGGGCTTGTTGTGATGGAGATCGTAAGAGCATTTCAGGTGGATGCTTCTTTTTTGGGAACAATCTCATTAGCCTAGTTCAGTAATAAATAGAACTGTATTTCTCTATCCACGGCCGAGGCAGAAAATATAACTGCTAGGAGTAGTTGTACTCAACTATTATGGATGAAGCAAATGCTAACAGGGTATGATATCTATCAAGAAACAATGATGCAATAATGTGACAATATGAGTGCAGTCAGCATATCAAAAAATCTTGTTCAACATAGCCGGACTAAACATATTAATATCCACCATCATTTCATTAGAGAGCTTGTCAACACCAAGGTAATTTCTCTTGAGCATATTCGTAGTTCGGTTCAATTAGAAAATATTTTGACAAAACCATTAGAAGCCTCTTTATTTAAGAGTCTTCGTGTGAGCCTAGAAGTATGTAAGCTAACTATGTAGCAATTAGAATATTTATATGGGCCCTACGGGAAACATTTGTGGGCCCACTTGTTGTTATTGGGTCACAAGAAAGTCATTTGAATTTCAAAGGGGAACATTTATTTTGGTCGTTCCATCTTCACGGAACGACACATCTTCATCTTCCTCGTCTCTTCAATTTATTGTGCTTTATATCTTTTGTCGATACTTCAATGGTGTCAATAAGGAAAAAATCAATATCTAATACACCGATTGCTTGAACTCAACCTTCGTCAAAACCAAAACGATACAAAATGATTCCTACAATAAATCTTCTTCGACGGCTACGACGTCTTCAAGACATTCTTGAGTCCTCTTCTTCTAAGTCATTAAAATCAGTGCATGAAGAAACTACTTCTCTATTGGGTAAGAAGACGTCTACCTCTCATTTTAATAACATTCTTTCTACTGGTTCTAGTGGAGATTCTCGAAGTTTTACTTGGATTGACCCCAAAGAGAAAAGTTTTTGATTTTAATGAGACTGTAAATATTGAATCAAATTCATCTAAAGATGACAATGTTGCTTTAGCTAATGTATTACAACGAAAATTTGGTGCTCCATCTACTACTACTGCTCAGCAAAGTATGGGTGAACCTTATAAGAGACCTAGAGCTGCTAAGATGACTACAGTAGAAAAACTCTGTAACGACCCAACTCTTTATTCTAAGTTGATGTCATTACTAAAAAGAAACAATAACAAGAGACACTTTTTTAAAAAGAGGAAGAATAAAATTTCATTAAAAACAAAATACTGAAACACTAATACATACACGTAGAAGTAAAATTGAATCCCCATATGGCATGTCGCGGATCCTTCTCTGTTGCTCGCCAGCTTTCCTCTACCTTTACCTTTGCCTGAAATATTAAACATAGAAAGAATGAGTATAAACATATACTTAGTAAGGAACCTACTACTAAACCCGCTAGGTGTCTATTAACTTTTCATTATAGTATTATGAAGAAGTACCACTGCTAGAAAAAGACTCTTTCTTGACGGTTTGCTTTTTCTTTTCTTGACGGTTTTTGGTAAAAATGTCAAGAAAGGGGTGGTTTAATAGGAAAATCATCAAGAATTTTGATGAAAAGGGGGAGGGGAGACAATTTTCAGAATTCTTGACGGTTTTAAACTGTCAAGCAATATGAACGTTTTTGTTGACTATTATAAACTGTCAAGGATTATCTTCTAAATTCTTGACGTTTTTAAAACGTCAAGATTTATTATAAAATCGACATTCTTGACGTTTTTCAAACGTCAAATAATATGTAATTATACTTGACGTTTTAAAAACGTCAAGAAATATCGATTAAATTCTTGATGTTTTAAAACGTCAAGAATTTTAATGAAAAGGCGGAGACTGGGAAATTTTAAAATTTCTTGACATTTTTAAAACGTCAAGTAAGAGAATTTTACTTGACGTTTCAGAAACGTCAAGAATTACTAAATTAATTGAAAAAATAAAAAATAATTTATTTTTTAAAAAATAAAAAATTAAATTCTTTTAAATTTTTAAATAAAAAACTAACTTCATTTTTCTAAAAAAAAATAAATCCCCAATTTTCCCTCAATTTTCCCTTCTCTTCGTCTTCGTTGTTCGCGGTCGCCATCTCTCGCAAACCTTCTTTTCGTCTTCCTTGTTCGCTATCACCCTAAATCTCTCGCACAAACCTTCTCTTCGTCCTCCTTGTTCGCAAAAATCAAATCCTCTGTCGTGTTTCTGCTGAGCCTTCTCTCGCAATGAAGTCGCTTTCCGAGATTTCGTCTTCCCCATCCACGAAAACTCTGTCCTCTGTCGTTTTTGTCGATTTGCACCCCACCGTTTACCTAGTCGTCAACATTTAGATTTACCATCGTTTTCCCTTCGTCGGTGTTCGTGCAATCAACGCCTATCACGCAAGGTCGTTCTATTTCGCGTTTCTTCCAGTTGTCGTTGCGCACAAACTCGCACCTCCGCCCTCTACTCACTCTGATCAATTGTTCCGAATATAAGTAAGGTTTGGTTTAATTGATTAATTTATTGAATGTTGTTTATTGTTTTTGGATATGGGTTTTTATTGAATTGTGTGTATGTGTGTGTGTATATATATATATATGTATTTCTTTTTGGGTGTGATTCTATTCATAGGCTCTTACAATTGAAAGTTTATGACCTTCATTCATTTAGGTAAGAAGAGATTGTATTCATCTTCACTTAATCCTTTGTCTTGTCTTGGAAATTGGTGGGATATTTTGAATTTTTTTTGGAACACTTCTGGTTTGATGTTAAATGTGACTAAAATCTTGCTTATTTGTTTCAATATGAGTAAGGAGGGAGTTGAAGAATGGGCAGAGGAGTTTCAATATAAAATAGGAGCATTTCTGATTAGTTACCTTGGTTTTTCTTTAGGTTGGAATCACCAAAGAAAAGCTTTTTGGAATATGTTAGTTGCTAAGCTCAAGGCTAAGTGGATGGTTTTGATAGATAGACATAATGATAGATCGCATAAAAGAGGCCTATAGTTATGATTGTAAAGATAATGATAGTGAAGTTTGGAATGTAGCTAGGCCTTAGAAGGGGCTCTTTCTGACCGAGTTAATTAGTTGGATGGCTTTGGTAGATAGAAACAATACAGTGCATTTGTGGGAAGGAATGGAAAACATTCTATGGTCATTAGAGGGATCTGGAAGCATAGAGGCTAATTTCATTGTAACTTAATCATTTTTGTTGTTTGTTGAATGTTCGTTGTTCTGTTAGTGGTTACGTTGAGAAAGAGTAGCAACAATATTGATAGCAAATGATAGATATCTATCCATGTCTATACCAGATAGACATGGATAGGGATAAAAAAATTTCTTTATCTATCATTGTCTATTTTAATACAGCCTTTTCTGTCAAACAACTTAAAAAGTGCAATGTAGCAATTGATGCCTTTGGTGGGGCCAAAGCTTAAATAGAACCAGCAAATCCTTTGGAGTATTGTGGGGAAAGCAATACTCGCTGATTTATGGTTTGAAAGGAACCCAAGAGTTCCATGACAAGGAAACTAGTTTGCTTGAGTTGAAGCTACCTGGTTTAATGCTTTGGTCTTCTCTCTCCAAGGCTTTTGCAGATTATTCAAGGCAGGATATTAGCCTAAACTAGAGTGCTCTTATCTCCATGAATTAGAATTCTTTCTGCTGTTTTTGTTCCTTCTTGGCGACGGCGGCAGCAGCTACAAATGACTATATGAAGCTCTTCCTCTTGGTTCTCTTCATAGTCTCATAGTCTTGCTGTTTTTATGAGCTTTTGATGGCCATGAATTAGAATTCTTTCTGTTGTTTTTGTTCCTTCTTGACGGCGGCGGCAGCAGCTACATATGCCTTGAGACTGGAGGTTTTTAACATTCCTTTCTGTTCAATATGTAATCCTATTTCATCAACATCGGTTAAGAAACATTTCTCATGCATTAATTGAACAAATATGAATGCTATCCTTAGGCTCACTTGTGGGTTAAAATTGTCAGTACACACGCATATATTGTTTTTCTTCTTCCAAAGATTTGGTTTACCTTTTCTAGTATGGATATGATTTTGGTTTCAGGAGAATATTTAATTGCTCCATGCCATTGCAAAGGCACTCAAAAGTATGTCCATAGATCTTGTCTTGATAATTGGAGGTCCACAAAGGTCAGTTTTCCCTCACTTCGTGTTTGCTTCTCTATTCTTTATTCACACTTTTTTCCTGGGTAATGGAATGTGGTATCAACTGCTATTCCAACGTAAAACTTTTACTTACTGTCATCAATCTGATACATCTGCTTTCAAGAATGATCAAGTTTTCAAGGTTTTGACTTCTAATCAATTTCAGTAATTCTGTCAATATGAGCCTTCATGACAGGGCAATCTAAATTCTTACCTACAGTTAAACCCTTCACTCAAATTTAGACCTTGCACAATTTAGTATACAGAGAGAAACTAAAATAAAGCAAGTTGATGAATATACCACTGATGCGCACAAAGGTGTTTGATAAAATGTGTGAATAGAGAAAAAGGTGATTTAAAGGATTTTTTTTTTCCTTTTGATCCTTTGATTATTATGAATTAAAACCTTCGGTTCTTAATTATCTGTTTTGTATTTTTAGTTCCTTTGATGTTTATGCTCTGTTGCTTTGGATGTTTCTTTAGCTAGTTTTTCTTTTGATGTTTATATTGGGCTTCAAGAAATTAGTACAAACTATGTTGTAGAATTGTTCATTTACTTGAGTTGGTGATTTTCTAATGCAGAATTACAAAAGAAATGCATATACAAAAGCAGACTTGCAATGCACGAATGCATATACAAAAGAAGTTGAGAGTTGCTTGCCTTCTGATGCAAATATCAATAATGTTGCGAAGGTATTTTAAATTTTATTTGTCTTTGTCTTCAATTAAGGACTATTTTTGTGGTTAGTTTCTGACGGGTATCGTTTGGTCTATTAAAAAACAATGTAAAGTATTAATGATCAGCTATGTTGATGATTCTGGTGGTCTGGAAGCAACTCTATGCATTAAATTCATTATGGTTGTTGGATAATAGAAACTGTGATTTTATTTGTGTAGTATGATCAACTTACTCTTAATAGTTGTTAGTTGATTTCTTTGACTGAATAAGTTTTGAACATACTTTGTTGTTGTGATGTTATCTACATCTTATAGATTGGCTCTGCTGTTGGTGGTACTTATTTTAGCTCATGAACTGGAGGTAGTAGAGGATGCAGAATGCAAGTTTATTTGGAGCCAAGTTTCATTCAAGGTCATTGAGTTGGGTTGATAGAAGTAATGTTTTGTATATGACAATATCGAACAAATATGTAAAGCTTTCGAAATGTTGATACATATATGGTAAAATGTTAATATATGTTTAAAGTTTTGAAATTGTTCTAGTGCATATTTATGTTTGAATTTTAAAACTATATTTGATTTATATTTGTCGTTTATATGTAGTTGAATTCTTGGACCAATGGGAGCATAATACAGGAACAATAATATAAATAAATTACAATTAAAAAATGGAAAATTGCTTGACGGTTCTGAAATGTCATGAACAATAAATTTCTTGACGGTTTGCAAATGTCATAAAGAACGAAATTCTTGACGATTCCAAAATGTCATTAAAAAGCACTCTTGACGGTTCCCAAATGTCATGAAAAAGAATACTCTTGACGGGTACAAAATCTCATAAACAATCACTTTCTTGATGGTTATTAAATGTCATGAAAAATGAACTCTTGAGGGTTTTAAAATGTCATTAATATTCGTATTGTTGACAGTTTTTGTCATTCATAGTCACATTCTTGACGATTCTAAACTGTCATTAAAACTTATAATCTTGACGGTTCTAAACTGTCATGAATAATTGAATACTTGACAGTTATAAACTGTCAACGTTAACAATTCTTGACATTTTTTACAACTGTCAAGAAAATTACCTTTCTTGACACTGGATTCAACGATGATTTTAAAATTGTCAAGAATAATCATTCTTGACAGTTTAAAACCGTCAAGAGAGTCAGATTCTATAGTAGTGTACCCCTGAACTTGTGCATTCCTTAACACACGCAATCTAACGATCTCGTAGGAACACATCTGGTCTTCGATGAACCCAAAGGAACACCTACGAAAAAACTGGTCTTTGATGAACTCGAAAGAACACCCAGGACAAACTAGTCTTCAGTGAGCCCAAATGAACACTTAGGACAATCGGGTTGTAAGTGACCCCGTCGGACCACTTATATACATAAAATCTCATGAGATTGGTGATCTCGTCAAACCACACAGTCATAAAAAGTTGGTGATCCCGAGGGACACCCATATTGGTACGACTCTAATAGACAAAATTAATAGAACGCTTATCCATAGCATGTAGCATATCATAAATATCATAAACATTGCATGAATATTAATCATAACGTCCTTAACCATGTGACACCCACATGGTTAAGGACGTTATGATTAATATATCATGCGTCATCATCAATGTAAATAAGTCGTCATCATCAACATACTACCAGTCATAAACATAATATCAGTCATCATTATCAATCATCAATATCAACACATTATGCATCTTAGCTACATCATTGAATAATGGAAAATTACATGTAAGTTCCTAACTTTAGTTCGAAGATCAAGTAGGAGAATCTCTTAACTGGAGATTTTAGCCAAATAAAGTACTCCCTAGCTGACAGTAAAAATTCTCCAATTAATCTGATCGTAATCATAAAAAAAAATCAAGTATCTTAATTAATGAAATTAGCAATTGGCTATCATCCAAAAATTCTCCCAAAATTAATCAACTTAAAAAAAAAAAAAGAGGGTTGAAACCAATTCAACCTTGATTGAGAAAAATCCAAGATTAAATCTTCAAGAATTAGCCAATTGAACCTTTAAAGAAACCACAATTAGATCCAAAATAAAACTAACAAATTATTAATTTAATTATCTTAGCTTACCAAGGTTACTCAAATGAAAGTTGAAAAATTTTCTTATTCTTGATGGGAAAATTTATCACTTTAAATCTTCAAGCTTTGCCAAAAAGACCAATCATAACTAAAATTTGTGAGGCGGCGGCAGCAGAAGGTTATCTTAGTGAAAAAGATAAATAACTTTTTTCTTTTTCATTTTCTTTTCAATTTACGCATTCCAATGCCATTTATAGACCAAAATAATAGCAGTAATATTTATTATTATTATTTCATTTTCCTTTTAGGATATATATATAGATAGATAATACCAAAATATACATATATTTATTTTCATTATCTTCCCTCAATCAAATCCTTAAATGCACAATATCTTAGATATTTATAACCATTAATAATAATAATAATAATAATAATAATAATAATAATAATAATAATAATAATAATAATAATAATAATAATAATAATAATAATAATAATAATAATAATAATAATAATAATAATAATAATAATAATAATAATAATAATAATAATAATAATAATAATAATAATAATAATAATAATAATAATAATAATAATAATAATAATAATAATAATAATAATAATAATAATAATAATAATAATAATAATAATAATAATAATAATAATAATAATAATAATAATAATAATAATAATAATAATAATAATAATAATAATAATAATAATAATAATAATAATAATAATAATAATAATAATAATAATAATAATAATAATAATAATAATAATAATAATAATAATAATAATAATAATAATAATAATAATAATAATAATAATAATAATAATAATAATAATAATAATAATAATAATAATAATAATAATAATAATAATAATAATAATAATAATAATAATAATAATAATAATAATAATAATAATAATAATAATAATAATAATAATAATAATAATAATAATAATAATAATAATAATAATAATAATAATAATAATAATAATAATAATAATAATAATAATAATAATAATAATAATAATAATAATAATAATAATAATAATAATAATAATAATAATAATAATAATAATAATAATAATAATAATAATAATAATAATAATAATAATAATAATAATAATAATAATAATAATAATAATAATAATAATAATAATAATAATAATAATAATAATAATAATAATAATAATAATAATAATAATAATAATAATAATAATAATAATAATAATAATAATAATAATAATAATAATAATAATAATAATAATAATAATAATAATAATAATAATAATAATAATAATAATAATAATAATAATAATAATAATAATAATAATAATAATAATAATAATAATAATAATAATAATAATAATAATAATAATAATAATAATAATAATAATAATAATAATAATAATAATAATAATAATAATAATAATAATAATAATAATAATAATAATAATAATAATAATAATAATAATAATAATAATAATAATAATAATAATAATAATAATAATAATAATAATAATAATAATAATAATAATAATAATAATCATAATAATAATAATCATAATAATAATAATAATAATAATAATAATAATAATAATAATAATAATAATCATAATAATAATAATAATAATAATAATAATAATAATAATAATAATAATAATAATAATAATAATAATAATAATAATAATAATAATAATAATAATAATAATAATAATAATAATAATAATCATCATCATGATGATGATGATGATGATGATAATACTTCTTTATTATTATGATTATTTTTCTCTTACCAAAATCTTAATAAACATACATATTTATTTAAACCATCATTCTCTCTTTTAAATAAATATATGTTTTCCGTCCAATCAAATCAATCATCTCTCTCCTCATGGATTATCTTATTTGTCAAATAAATATAATTATATTATGTCATATAATTAACTTCAGTTTTCCATATTAATTATTTCAACAAAACTAAATAAATAATATCATATTCCACCAACAATCCAAATTATTAATTAAATATATATATATATATACACTCATTTAAATTTAATTCCACCAAAACAAACTTTTTCATCCAAAATCTCAAATTAACTTCAATCCTCAATTCTTTTAATCAATCAAATTTTTTCCAATAAATCACTCAAAACTTTCAACATGAATTAACTTAACCCAATCATTAAATTTTGGCTCCGATCCTTAATGTAACACCTAAATAATTAAATATAATTAATAAAAACTCCTTAAAGATTTGGGATGTTACATTCATTTTTCCTAATAATTATATTTCAATTTATAATTATCAATTTTTCTTTTAAATAAATCAAATTCCTTCTTTTTTTCTTATTTACCCAATCATAACAACTTCTCTCCATAATCAATATTTATCTTTTTTCAAAATAATTAATTATCTTCCACAATAATTAATTATTATTTATCTTTCTTGAAAATAATTATCCTTTTACAAATAATTATATTTTCCCAAAATATAATTATTTTCCTTTTTCTCCCTTAATAAATATATTTTCTCTAAAATACAAATTATCTTTTCCTTAAAATAATTATATTTCAATGAATATAATTCTCTTTTCCTTTCTCATAATAATTATATATATATTTTCACATATACATATAAGGGAAACTATTGTAAATATAACAAAACACCAAACTATTTACGGCCGTCTAACAAAGCCCAGAAAGTTAACCATTTTTTAAATATTCTTGATTTGTCCTTCCATCTTTCTTTCTTTCTAGCCATTCGTTTTCCTCCTCTATTTCGTCTTCCTCATTCTTCCCCTGCGATTTCGTCTTTCTTCTGCGATTTCTTTCCATCATCTTTCTTATTTTTCAATTCTTTATTTACGTCGTTTAATCTTTCCATCGTTTTTCTTTTCCTCTTTTTTTTTCACTTCGATTTCTTTTCATCGTCTTTCTACTTTTCCTATTCTTTTTTTCACTGCAATTTCTTTCCATAGTCTTTCTTCTTTTCTTTTTTTTACGCATTTGCATTTGGATAACCAAATCTAAACAACTTTGTATAAGACTGTGTAAAAAAAATAGCAAAATCTAATGCGTATAAGACTGTGTACAAAAAAATACCAAAATCTAGAAGATCGTGTATAAAGAATATTGAAAAAGAATCATTTACATTGGAGTAGCCAAATGTAAAGGGTGGTGTAAAAAAAATAATAAACGATTGTGTAAAAAAGAATAAAAGATTGTGTATAAACAATCTTAGAAAAAAATCATTTAGATTGGAGTAGCCAAATGTAAACGATCATTTAAAAAAATTAAACGATCCTCTGTATAAAAAATTTTAAAAAAATCTTGAAATGAATTGGAGTAGCCAAATGTAAACGATCGTGTAAATAAAGTAAACGATCATGTAAAAAAAGTAAATGATTGTGTAAAGAAATCTAAACGATTGTGTAGCAAAAGAATTTAAAAATTCATGTACCAATTTTTTTAAAAAAAAATCATTTAGATTTAGGTCTTTAAATCTAAACGATCGTATAACAAAATTAAACGATGGAATTGAAAATATAAATTGTAACCATATCTAAACGATCGCGTATAAATTGTAACCATATCTAAATGATCATGTATAAATTGTAGCCATATCTAAACGATCGCGCTGTAGCCATATCTAAACAATCACGTATAAATTATAGTCATATCTAAACGATTGCATATACATTAAATCATATCTAAACGATCCCCTTGTAGTCATATCTAAACGATCACGTATAAATTATAGCCATATCTAAACGATCGCATATATATTGAACCATATCTAAATGATCGTGTATAAATCACAAATATATTACGTGCGCGTTATTGACGACATGGTTAACAGGACATTTTTGGTATTTTACACAACGGGCCTCTGGGCTTTTTTCGTTTTTTGAATTGTTCTATAGAATGTAAATATTTTGCCGCTTTTTTATATTTTTGAAAAGACCCCTACATATAATTATCAAATCTCTAACAAAATTTCCACTCTACAATTTAATTAAATAACATCCATAATTATTTAATTTAATTCAACATCAACAACACTAAAAATCCACAACTTTACTTAATCCTCTTAACTTACAATTTAATAAAAATCTCAACAAACACCACATGCCAAAATCTCTAATTAATTAAATATTCATCCAACAAATATTTTATTAATTTCAATCCTTACAAAAATCAAATAATTCTCATTACATGAATTCAAAATAACGCCCAATAAATTAAATTTAATTAAACAAAACTAAGATAACTAACTTCAAAATTATCTAAATTTTAGGGGCGTTACAAACTCTATGACAAACTATTTTATTCTTATCATGGTGTGTATGTTTCTGATAGTTTGTCTGGTGTGAACACAGTTATTGATGATTTGCTTAAGGATTTTGGTAGAATTTAGAATCTGCTCTGCGTACTGCCCCCAAAATATACCTACCTCTTACTCTGTTCCGGGTACTGCTAAGATAACTGTTGCAGTAGAACTTTTGTTTCATCACATCCTATACAAGTTGTTAAGACTTCATCTAGCATACCTCCCTCTACTCATCCCTCTTCATCAGAAAAAATTGAATGATGACACCTTTATTCCTACTAAGAAGCCTGCTAAGGCTAGTTATCAGCCTCCGTCTAATGGGTAAAAAGTAATTACTACAAATGTTGGATGTCACAAACTGCCTCCCAACGTGCCTTCACTTCCGTAGATGGAACATCATTTCATTATAAAGATTGTGTCTTCAAATGGAAGTATGTTGGTAATGAATCTGTGATTTCTGATTAACATCAATATTGCTATACTGTTATTGATTTGATTACCAAGGCTGGACTATTTTCTACTGTGACGAATCTTGGACCTTCATATCCAAAGCTAATCAAGTAATTCATAGTTAATCTACCAACAAGCTTGAATAAGTCTCGCACTCCTAATTTTCAAAAGGTACATTTTCGCGGTAAATGTTTTGATATCTCTCCTAATCTTCTAAATACATTTATCAAGCTATAATTGCTTGCTGGATTTGTGGCCACTATAACTTCCCCCGAACAGGTAGCCTTAAAGCTTTTTGGTGGAATTGTTAGAGTATGGCCTACTAACGGTCAATTTCCTACTACAAAACTGAGTGTGAAGTATGTTATTCTTCTGTAACGACCCAACTCTTTATACTAAGCTGAGGTCGTTACTAAAACGGAACGATGACAAGAGACACTTTTTTTGAAACGAGGGAAGAATAAATTTTCATTAAAAATGGAATATTAAAACATTGAAACATAGACGCGGAAGCAAAACTGAGTCCCCATATGGCATGTCACGGATCCTTCTCTATCGCTCGCCAGCTTTCGTCTACCTTTACCTTCGCCTGAAATGTTAAACATAGAAAGAGTGAGTATAAACATATACTCAGTAAGGGACCTACTACTAGTCCCGCTAGGTGTCTGTTAACTTCCCATTAGAGTCCTGAAAAATGGTACCCAATCTCTGGCACGTTCCCGAACACGTGCAACATGCGCTCCCGTAGGAACGAAAATCTGGTCTTCGGTGTCCCGAGGGAGCACCTAGGACATGCTGGTCTGTAGTGAACCCGGGGGTAACACTAAGACAATCGGGATGCGAGGACCCCGTCGAATCACTCGAATCATATCTATATCCATGCTAGACTGGCGTCCCGTCGAACCACACAGTCCTAAATAGGTGGTGATCCCGAAGGACACCCATGCAGGTACGACTCTAATAGACAAAGTTAACAGAACACCCTATCCATAGCATGTAGCATAACATAACATCATAACATGGCATGAGTATTAATCTTAACGTCCTTAATCATGTGATTAATATATCATGCATTAACAATCATCAACAGTCATCAACAACATACTACCGGTCATTAACATAACATCAGCCATCATCAATCATCAACATAATAATCTCAGTCATCATCACCAACATCAATACAATGACAGTCATTATCAGTAGCATCAAGTTATGCATTTTAGCTACCATCAATGCATAATCATAATTACATGCGGTCTCTTGAATTCAGTTCGAAGGTCTAGTAGGAGAATCTCTTACCTGGAGATTTTAGCCAAACAAGGTACTCCCTAGTTGACAGTAAAAATTCTCCAATTAACTTGATCCTAATCATAAAAGGAAAACTTAGTATCTTAATTAATGAAAGTAGCAATTGGCTAACATCCAAAAATTCTCCCAAATTAATTAACTTTCTAAAAAAAAAGGGGTTGAAACCAATTCAACCTTGATTGGGAAAAATCCAAGATTTAGATCTTAAAAAGTTTAGCCAATTGAACCTTTAAAGAAACCTCAAATAGATCCAAAATTAAATTAATAAAATATTAATTTAATTTTATTTGCTTACCAAGGTTACTCAAATGGAGGTTGAAAAATCCTCTTATCCTTGATGAAAAATTCATCACTTTAAATCCTCAAGCTTCCAAAGAGACCAATCTTAACTTCAACTGAGGCGGCGACAGCAGAGGGTTATCTTAGAGAAGAAGATGAAGAACCTTTTTCTTTTTCCTTTATTTCCATCTTAAGCATTCCAATCTATTTATAGACCCAAATAATAACAATAATAATAATAATTATTATTTCCTTTTCCTTTTCCTTTTAGGATATATATAATAACAATAATATTTATTATTATTATTTTCTTTTCCTTTTCCTTTTAGGATATATATATAATACCAAAAAAATATACATATATCTTTATTCCCATTATCTTTCCTAAATCAATGCCTTAATCTTAGGCATTTATAACTATTAGTAATAATAATAATACTTCTTTATTATTATTATTTTTCTCTCACCAAAATCTACAATAAATATATATTTATTTCTCTCACCAAAATCTACAATAAATATATATTTATTTAAACCATTATTCTCTCTTGCAAATAAATATATATCTTTTTTGTCCAATCAAATCAACCATCTCTCTCCTTATGGATTATCTTCTTTTCCAAACAAATATAATTATATTCCATCATATAATTAACTTCACTTTTCCATATTATTAATTAAATATATATATATCCATATATATATACTCAATTAATTACAATTCCACAAAAACTAACTTTTCCCTCCAAAATCTCAAATTAACTTAAGTCCTCAATTAATTTAATCAATCAAATCTTTTCCAATAAATCACTTATAACTTCCACAACATGAATTGTCTTAAACCAACCATAACAACTTCACTCCATAATCAAGATTTATCTTTCTGCAGAATAATTAATTATCATCCACAATAATTAATTATTATTTACCTTTCTTCCAAAATAATTAATTATCTTCTACAAAAAAAAAATTATTGTTTATCTTTCTCCAAAGTAATTATCCTTTTACAAATAATTAATTATTGTTTATCTTTCTCCAAAGTAATTATCCTTTTACAAATAATTAATTATTGTTTATCTTTCTCCAAAGTAATTAATTATCCTTTTACAAATAATTATATTTTCCCAAAATATAATTATTTTACTTTTTCTCCTTTAATAAATATCCTTTCTCCAAAACACAACTATTTTTTCCTTAAATAATTATATTTCAACAAATATAATTATCGTTTCCTTTAACATAATAATTATATATATATTTCCACATATACATATAATTATTCAATCTCCAACAAACTTTCCACCCCACAATTTAATTAAATAACATCCATAATTATTTAATTAAATTCAACTTCAACAACACTAAAAATTCACAACTTTACTTAATTCTCTTAACCTACCATTTAAACAAAAACTTAACAAACACCACGTGCCAAAACCTCTAATTAATTAAATATTCATCCAAGAAATATTTAATTAATTTCAATTCCCACCTAAACAAATAATTCTCATTAAATGGATTCAAAATAACGCCCAATAAATTATCTTAATTTTTGGGGCGTTACATCTTCACAAAATTGGGATTGCTAACCAGTATCCATCCACACACCTGGCCACCATATCTACCTACCTGGCACAGTTGATCTATCTTATTGGCATAGGAACTCTAGTTGATGTTGGAGATTTGATTTTTCAACATGTTCTGTGACATGTTGACACTTTCGACATAAACATTCCATTATGTTTTGCTCGGATGTTGTCAACATTTCTTCTAACTCAACACTCAGATATCGTCACGGAGGCTGAGGTTGCCAGACATGCTCCAAAGATAATTTCTCTAAGCTAGAAACTGTTTCAAGGTTCCCGTGTCTCTAATCTACCTGCCACTTTTCATTCTCGAAGTTCGGGATCATAGTCTCTTGCCTATGATCTGTTTGTTTGTCCTACTGGTCTTTAACTCTCATTTGAGTTAGCTACAAGGGTGGTACAACTTCGGTCAGAAGAATCCATATCACTTAGTATCTCAATTCAAGACCTTCAAGGTGTTGTATCTGAAGGGATGAAAACCCTTTACAACGGAAAATTACAAAAACTCAATTTTAATTGGAACCTTAAAATTACCAATACATTGGCCAAAAAAATACAGAAATAATTTTTTTTTTGTGGTTAAACATGCTTTGAAGAAAAATACAGTGAAGAAAACGTACACTCGTTGACGACTCTGAATCTACCAATCACCAATTTGGGCACCACCACTTGGAAATCTTCCTATTCTCTGAATGAGATAGTTTATGGGAACCAAAATTGGAATAAGGGAATTTTTTTCTAGGAGAGAATTATTTCAGAGAGAATGGGAGACTTCCTCTTTGCAGAACTCACCCGTTGTTATTGTTACGCAAAGAATTCCCACTTCTTCAGATGGAAGAAGTGGGAAGTTGGAGATAATAAATGGGAACGTGGAAAAACTACCCACATTTCCTATTAACTTAATAATAATTATTAATTTAATATATATTAAACTAATTAATTAATTTAATTAAAGCATATTTAATTAATATTTTCATTTAAATCATATTTAAATGAATATCTCTCGCATAACCTATAGTTTTAATTTAATTAATTTAATTAAATCAAATTAAACTAAACTATTAATTAATTCTCCAATTAATTAATTTTTAAATTAAATATCTTATATTTAATTTAATCCATAATTTGAATCATATTCAAACATAAATTTCTCTCAAAACCTATAGTTTTAATACGTATCATATACACATTAAATTTTAACTTATTGTTTTAATATGAATCTAATTCAAATTAAACTAATATTTGAACTTATTCAAATATTTTATTATCTCGTAATTTAATTTTCAATCATATCCAAAATTAAATTTATATAATAAAGTCTAATTAAAATATAAACTTTATATTATAATGTATCAATATACATTATATTAATTCCCAAAGTAAATTTGAACAATTTCAAATTACAACCAATATAAATAAATCTCATTACTCTTTATGAGCTAGGAAAGGGACCTAATGGACCTACAGATTAGAAGCTACAATGATATGAGATTAATTAGCTAAACTCATTAACTACATTAATCAATATTCGTTAACTATGTGTACACTCCACTAAAGACTCACAACTGAACTCTTCTCACTGTAGATATATTTCTGTGTCCACGTATATAGACCAATGCCAGTAAGTTAGTCCTTCACAAGTGTTCGTAATACCAGCTGGGTCAAATTAAAAACCGTTTTACCCTTGGGTTACCTCTAGTCCTTAAATGTCAGTGCTCCTCTAATGAACAACCTGTTTATGGTCCAACCACTAAACAGAAACCCCTCTCGTGCCATAGGGAGGGTAGGACCCTTTGTTCAAGTCCCGGAGACACCATTTAAGGGAACACTTATCTTCTTACCTTAAAGGTGGGAAGGAGTGAATTCCATCTTGTTTGATTATGTTCCCAGCTCCCAACTCGGTCTTGTTCCCAAAATGATAAGCATATTGAGTCGGCAATTTGGCCACTCTCACCCATACAAATCAAAGGATAATCCCTTGCAAAAAGGAGTTCATAATACACTGAGGATTAAGACTAAGTCACCTAGGTCATCCTAATGAAATAGAAATCCAACTAGTTAATGGAGTTACATCTAGTGATTACTATTTCGTGGTTCAGTCTTATGCAAACTCATTACATAGGATACCCTCACTCGCATGTCGCATACATGAATACATTGGATCAATGTGTTTGTATCAAATACAAAGTGAGCCGTAAGCATAGTATTAACAGGATAAGGTACCAAACTTTAACCCTATACTATAGACTCTTTAAGCTGATCTTGAACATTGATTCCCGTATGTCTCTACATACTGTTCAAGACTCATCAAACAGCTTAGTATGTTAGTTTATTGGATTTAGGTTATTAAGACAAAACTAATAATATAATCAATAACACTTATTGAAATTATAATAATAAAACACTTTATTAATGGCAGTCAATTGATTATATTTACTATCTACGAGTTTTAGGACATAAAACCCAACAGTATCTACTTTCATAAGCATAAGAGCTGCTGTTGATTCTCTTCTCAATGCTCTACGGTCAAGAATTGCAACTTCTCAAGAACCCTTGGTCCTTGATTTTTATTTCTACACATGCAAGGTGGAGTAGTTGGTGGCGTTTTTGGTTTAGGAGCTTCGGCTGAATTTTGTCTTTTGATATTACTTATATTCTAATATATTTTTTGCTATATGGATTTTCTTCTTTTGGAATTATAGCTCGAATGCTATTGGTGATGAATATGATTGTTGAATATATGCTTGTGAAGTTTGACATTTGTCTCCTTGGTGTGCATGTCTGAACAAATAAAAGTCGGTCTCAAGGGGGAGATTGTTAAAATATTGTTGCAATCATTATTTAATTGATAAGATATTCTTGTTAAGTGAATAATCTTATTATACTTATTTAAGAGCTATATTCATGGAAGATATGATTTTTAATATCAAAGATTTGCAACGGGTTAAATTCACTTATCACCGAATTTTGCAAAATATATATATATGGTCGATGAGTTCTTTGCAGTTAGTGTCGAAGCATTGAAAAAACTATTTTAAAAAGATTTTTTTTTAAAAAATTGTTTCTTATAACTAAATGTTTAACGTGCTTGACTATGAGTTTATAAATGATATATGACTTCTATGTTTAGCTTTTGAGTATGAGTTTCGAGCTTAGATTTCATAATGGAATCCAAATTTTAGCACATAATAAATATGTTCTAAAAATCAGTTGAAATGGCATTTGTTTAAGCAATGCGTAGTTTAAACAAGAATTATTTTAAGATTTTCAGTTTTTCCACCAACAAGTTGAGTAAGTTTTAGTTTATGCAAGGTTAAGATAAGCATACATGTTTTAATGTTTTCATATGCTTTATGATATTTTCATTGACTACATGACTAAGATCTTGAGCCTGAGGCTAGAGGATACCGTGTGCACACAGGTTACGTTTCATCGTTGACGTTGAGTGTACTCCGTGACAACGATGTTGTCGTGAGTGCTGGGCGAGCCTCACTATGACAAAGACGATGGGAGTGCTAGGCGGACCCTACTACGTCGTAGAACTAGTAAATGGTGGTTGTACTGAGCGTGCCCTACACAACGTAATGAAGTCATGTTAGTTAAATAGTTTTTAAACAAGAAATGTCTAGTTAGATTTTATTGCTATACGTATTGAATGTTTGAAGGAGTTGTTTTATGAAAATATTTACAGTTAACGCTTTGCTTGTTAGATTTATATGTTTTCAAAGATCATCATGAGTTCTGATTTATAGTTTTAAAGTATTGTCACTCAATGGGCTTTATAGCTTACCCTTCCAAAATGTTTTACCCACTTTCAAGGTAAAGATTGAGTTTCCGGTGCCTAATAGACTACCTTAGTCTGCTGAAGCTTCGGTATCGCTTGTCAATGCGTAGTTAGAGTTGTGCATAAAGTCTATTGTGTTGTGATGTATATATCTTTGTATGGTATAGATACTATACAATTTATGTAAGCCTTAGGAGCTGCGGTTGTGTAAACCTTATTGGTTATGTTTTTGTTAAGGTGTCTCCAGGTTTACTTGCGAGATCAATTATTTCCTAGCTACACTTCATGTATGTATATGATCAATTATTGGTTATGTATATGATTAATCTAGGTTTCGTTGTGTTGTGTTGCATGTATAATAGTTTATATACTAGATTAGCAGGTTTATCACGTTAAAGAATTTAGCAGAGTCGATAGATATCGGTAGAGAAAAGCGTTGTCGGTTGACTTCACGTCGTCTTTCGATCTAAGCTAGCAGGTAGTCGGGAGAGGGTGTGACACAATGAACCTTTGGTCGTTTAGAAAAGCATACTCATACTTAAAATTCATTTATTGTCACCACGAAAGGTCGGTCTTCTTATCAAGTCTGCTAGATGAATCCTAGAATAGGAAGAGTCCATCAAAAAAAAAAAAAGAAAGGAGCAAAGAAAAGCTTGCTACCCACAAAGAAAAAGTAAAATTCCAAAAAAAGAAAAGACTAGTTCGCAAAACTAAGCAAATGCTTTCTTTAAAAACAAAAAGGTGAGACTTGATTAGACAATGGATGCTAAACGCTTATCCTAGCATCACCTTAGAACTTAATGCGGGTAGATAACATGTCTACTACAGGTTAGACTTATCATTTAGCTAGCCTTTGATACTTATAAAGAAAATTGATCAGCGATCTAGATTAATTGAGCTATGCATAAACAAACTATATACTTTAAGTCGCTATGCATAAACAAACAAACAAACAAGCTATGCATAAACTAGATTAATTTTTCTATGATCTTACTGGCATTGAGTGACTCCATTTGTCTAACCTAAGATATCTTGATTATTTACTTATCAATCCTACTTTTTTGCACATCATAAATTTTATGCAATTTAATTTTATTGTCATCAAAACCAAAACCCCCATTTTTATTGCTATTTGTAGACCGATTTAACATTGCGAAATACTATCTTAGGCTTTATGTGATTCGACCTCGTGCTTGTTGCTATTGCAATATTTTAGTAGTAATTAATAGTTGTTGAGTTTGGTGAATTATAAACTTTATTTATTTGACGAATGTTTGTGGGTGACGACAAATTTCTCTGTCATTTTTGTATAAATGTTTTGTTCTTATGCGCCATTATAGGTTATTTTACAAAAAGATAGCTTATTGAAGATACTTAAAAACAATGTGGTTGCGACATATTTGTAGCTGGTGTGATTTTGTAATTAATTTGGAACGCTAATATTAAGGTTGATGCAAAGTCATAAATTTTAAAGTTGTTCATAAGAAAGGTAATCCATGAAAATGTTCATAAATCTTGTATTCAAGACATCAAATCGTTGGAAGATAGTCAAAGATTAGGAAAGATGTGTGATATTATTTAGAAGTTTAAGTGACAAAGTACATTACATAAAAGTGGGAAGATGTCAGCATGCAGATCAATTCTTTTGATCACTACAATCAAAGAAACAATAACAAGCATAGATGGTTTGAGAAGGATTATTTGGAATGCATTGATGTGAAATAGTATGATGCTTCTTCCAACATTTCTTCCTACAGTCATTGAGAGAGCACCTAGTGTTATATAAAATGTCTTGACATCTTTTGGTAGCTGAGGCGTCTTGAGGCACCAAGATCAATGTAACTATATACAAAAACATAAAAAGATAAATATACAAATTTAGCAATCTAATACGTCTCATGGTTATTTGATTTTGAAACACGATAATATAGTATCTGTGGAAGATATTAAAGGAAACGAACCTACAAAAAATATGAGCAAAGCAGATGATACGAGAAGAAGCCATATTTTTATGATATGCAAATTTCGAAACTATTCTTTTGTTAAATTGGGTCGAAGAAATTCTGTGATTTTCAATGGTTTAAATACTAAAAATTACATTAAATCCCATCCATACATTAATTTGTTTCAGTTTTATAAAAACAGTATAGATATCTATAAACTAAACTCAGTACCATGCATGAATTTGTTTTCATTTAGTAAAAATAGTAATAATTTTAACAATTTTGCATTTTCATTTTTAAACTCAGTTTTACGTATCTATTTGTATTTTGGCTGAAAAAAAATATGAAACTTCAAATTTTATGATGTTCCGTTGGAAATTTTCCAAGTACAAATCCATATTTACCAATATTTTAAAGAAAAATGGTCTACCAACTTGTTAAAAAAGTAGAGATATGGACATTTCTAAACTTTTTTGTGTTAGTTATCTCGATGCTGATTCGACCGAGATCAAAAGAAGAGAAAGGAAGGACAATCTCGAACATGAGTCCAACTGAGATTGAAGGAAAAAGGGGAAAATGGAAGGATCTCAAGGAAAACTCGGGGTTGTGTCGGCCGAGACAAGGACAGAAAGGGGTTTAAAGAGTGATCTCAGGGTGCTCTCGAGTTAATTATGGTCGAGATCATTAAGAAATTAAGTGTTCGGTGAGTTGGGTTCTAAGTGTTAGGACTTGAAAATGAGCTGACAAGTTACTAAGAACTCAATGAATGACTAATCTATTTTAGAGATTAGTTTAAATAAGAGAAAAAAGTCAAGAGAAAAGAGGTTATTATGAGATTATACAAGGAGAAAGAATTTAATAGTGTACAACCAAGAAGCTTTATGGCGAGAAGTTCCATTTTAAAGTTGCAAAGCGTTCTGAGCAAGAAGGATATTTACTTTAGTCAGTGATTTGTCTAAAATTAATTTATTTTAAAGGTTTCCTTCTGCAGTTCATGTGGTTTGTGACGCTGTTTATACGTAAATGTTTTGATGATCTTCTAAAGAAAACTTCATGTTAAACTAAAGTTTGTACGTGATGTTATATTGTTTTACATGATAAGGTTTATGAAAAGAACAATTTCTTACAAAAAGCCTAAATGATTTCTAAAATAAATCCTGTATGTTGATTGTATTGTATGCTATGTGTCGCACCCCCTCCGAGATTACTTACTCTAAACCCAAGAGATGGCATCAAGTCAACTGATATATATCGCTCCCTTCTTGAATGACACCCGTTGACCCTTAGACTTGAACCCTTAAGAGAAATGCAAGCGAAAGCTAAACAAATAAAATTTAAACATAACAGGGTAAAAACTTTTTATTAAGCAAACTTTATTTAAGTTTTATATAGACATAACTCAACTTTCTTTACATGGAAATAAAACCTAAATCCAACCCTCTTAAACCTAAGTTAGGTACCACAAAAGACCAGCTAAACCTAGATTCAAAAGAACAAGACACATATGATATTTAATAAAATCCTTCAGCAGAAAAATAGCAGCGATTCAGTCTCCGAGGACACGATTTCTTCCTAGAAAGTGGAAAATATTTTAAAGAGTGTGAGCTCAACGAGCTCAGAGAGTGATAGATTTTCTAAATAGGTTTCTATAAACCTTTTAGAAATAATATTCTTAAATCTTTAGAAACAGTAAACAGTGAACAATAACATAAAAGCTTAAACTTCATAAACATTTAGGAAATAATAACTTAAATCCTTGTTTTTCCTATTCGAAAAAGAACCAAGTATCTACTCCTATGAGATGGTAGAGTTTACTTAATTATACCAGCTCTAAATTTTAGAGATAGGCATCCCAAATCCTTATTCTTGCAAGGTAGACATCCTTAACTCGATCGTATAGATAAGTGTCCTTTCTTGTCCTTTGCGCATCTTATCCTATCCCGTTAAGGGTTGTTTTGATATATCTTCGATTCAAGAAAAAATTTATAAAATCATCAGGTTTAAACTCCTAAAAGAAATCCTTTTTCCATATATAAAACCTTTAAACTCATTTTATACGAAGCTTTAACATTTCTCAATATTCAAAAATACTTTATTAAATACTTTAAAATAATAACATGTTTTGAGAACTATTCATAAATAGCTCAAACATTTAATTTAAATCATTCATAAAAAAATAGCTTAAGTATATGCTTTGAAATCTCCTTAACTTTTCACTTAAAGATACCAACTTAGGTCCTTGGCCTATAAATTTGCCCGATTTCTTGTTGAGCTAAAATAATGGTAAAATAAATCATTTATTCCTCTTTGACCAAGAAAATACAAAACATTTACTCAAAACATCCAAAAATATAAAAAAAATAACCTAAAAAACACTTCTTGACGGAGGCTTGCGTGTATAGATGGGCAGCAAAGGCTTGGCTGCACGCTGGGCTCGCCCACCTGGTCACAAGTCTTGCGCCTCACATGGCCCCCATTGCACAGTAGGCTCACCGTATGCGTCATTGGCCACACACGCCTTGTGCGTTGCTTGTCTTCTACGCTGGTTGTGTGTCTAGCACTAGCCTAAATGCATCGCTAACCTTTAGTAACTTTAACATGCACGTCAATCCCACCTAGCACAACTTGTCAGTCGACCAACCTCTAACTTGTTCATAAACTTATTTTTCATCCATGAGCACAACCCCACTTTCAAAATTTATAAGTAAAAATCCAAAACACTTTTGAGGAATCTTTCTTCTACATAGTTTATTAGAAGTGTCTTAGTTTGCTTACCTAAAAATTATACCTCCAAATTCCAAAATTTGTGCTTTATAGCCTTTTAGGAGTACAGTTTATTCAAATTGCTTTGAAAACTAACCTTTGCCTCTCTATTCAACTCAAACTCAATGTTCCTATCCTTAATTCCATTTGGCAGACCTAGTCTACAAACTAGACTTGATTTTTCGATATTTGAGAGTAATTTCAGCCAAAATGCATGAGTAGTGAGGGAGAAATGTCATTCTGAAGTTACCTATTTATACTAAACCTTGCATTGACCTTTATTGACACCACATACTTGTCGAAATTTAACTTAAACATGGAAAGAACTCTTGTAAAGCACTTACCGACTCAACCTCTTGGACATCTCGCCTAACCAAAATGCGTATGTGTTTAACATGAAGTCAAACACTTAGCTAACCTCCAAGCATGACAATAAGCACTTCTTTTTCCTCGCGTGCAAGGCTCCTCGCCCAACACCATGCTACTTGGCTATCTTGCCTAACCTCTTACCACCTAAAAAAATCTAAGTAGCATGCTCTCCTCGCCTAGCTACAAGTTGGTCATTTCATGACACTCATAAAGAGGTTTCTCTCGCCTTTTTCTCTTCTAACAAGTTCTTGGCCGCCTAGTCAAGCCCTCAATGCCCAATAAACTCTAAGAGGTTATTTTATTTCCTTTTTGTCGCTTAACACACCACTCAAAACCTCTAAATGGCTTATCTTCAAGTCCTTGACACTTTGTATTGTGCCTAGCCGTGCTTGGTTGTTTATGTTCACATGCAAATGCTCATAAATATGTCATGTTAAAGCTTTAATTGAGCGACTAGTAGGCAACTAAATACACTTATGCGATAAAAGGTGCAATCATATTCATGCATTGTAAAACTTCTGACGATATGCTTTAATTAATAATTAATGTTCCTAATGATCTTATTGTCTAACTAAACTCATATGGTATACTCAATGCAGTGTAAATATATATGAATAGTATAATTTATCCTACTTATTTACACTAAGTTGCCTTTGGTGGTGTAATGTGAGCATGGCGATGAGATGCCATACAAAACAAATTAAGTTTATAGGCATGGAAGGAAGGAAGCATAATGTGAGCATGGCGATGAGATGCCATACAAAACAAATTAAGTTTATAGGCATGGAAGGAAGGAAGCATAATTAACTAATCACAATGAATTGTGCATGAATATTTCAAGGTGGTACAAACCATGCTAAAATATGATTTGTATCTAATTAACTTGTTTGCATTCTAAGTAATTTATCCTTAATTAAGGAGAGCAACCTCTCAGTGCTTTGGCCACACATGTTAACATCTGTATAACTTATGCAAATGATGACCTCAACGAGAAAATTGTATTGCTACAATCTCCTCGTTGCTTGCTTAGTTAACTAGGTGCTTTCAATTGTCAGGTGATTGCGATCAATATCATTGTGTCTTTCTCTCGAATAAACAATGCATTGACATTCACATTTAACTAAACAAAACTTATAAAACATACACTCCGATTCTCTAGTATTAAAAACGCATTCCATTACTCAAAAACTAATTAAACAAACTGAACATGGATAGTAGAAATGAAATGAGAAAATGAAAGAAGAAATACATTGCTATTATAAACAAAGTTTAGTCCTCTCGGCAATGGAGTACATTTTACAAAGCAATACAATATAAACAGAAAATGGAATACAAAGAAATGCGTCAAGCCTGAGCGTATGATTTGCTCATACTCCTTCAGTCTGATTTTTGCGTCTTCTTAAGGGGGAAATGGTGAGGGGGGGGGGGGGGAACTCTATCTCTCTCTTTGTTCTATTCTCTCACATAAAAGTCAAGGGAGAAAGAATAGACGATATGAACTTGCTCTCTAGCCAAAGATTGCACCCTAAATTCTAAAGTAAAGGCCTTCATTTATATGTGAGAAATGATGTGACAGGACATCCTATGCTTCATTAATGCCTCTAAAATGTTGCATCAGCGCCGTGTAGATGTCCTTTTGTCCTTTCTCTGACATTCACACTTGTGCATCAGATTGCCTAGCTCAATTGCTTGTTGCCACGTTGATTAGACGCTTCCCCTAGCGTAGCAGTTTATCACCAAATTCTACTTCTTTTTGCCTATTATCCTACGATAAATCATGTAAGACACGATAAAACATGGCTAAGATTCTCGGATGTTGTTGGTGAAAAGGAGATTACATTAACCTAAACGTAAGATGCCAACTCTTGGCGTAGGCAATAGTTCGTCTTTCTGACAAAAGAAATAATGTAGGACTAATGTGTGTGTTGGTGTTCCTAGAAAAAGAAATAGTGTAGGACTAATGTGTGGTTTATGTTTTATTGAAATGAGGCACTGAAATGAAAAGAAAAATTATTGATTGAATTGTATTCCCACAAAGGTTTGTCCTTTCTCTGAAATTCGCGCATTACTTGTCGCTGAATTAGTTGGACGCATCTCTTTGGGTAGCATTCTATCACCAATCTCTACTTATTTTTTCATATTATCATACGATAAATCATGTAAAACACAATAAAACAGGGATGAGATTCTTTTGCAAGATGCAATACACTAGTTAATTAAATTACTTACTTTTTTCCTTGTGTTTCTTCTAATCTTATGTTATAAGACTTCATTATTTTATATAAAAGGAAATAATAACTTGTATTTTTACAATTATCACACGACCTGAGCAACTGAAAATGAACCAAAAAAAATTCGGATGATGGAGAAAATGACATCATAGTAGACTAAATGTGAGATGCCAACTCTTTGGCGTAGGAAATGGTTCATGTTCCTGCCGAAAGAAATAGTGTAGGACTAATGTGTGTTTTATGTTTTACTGAAATGAGGCTCTGAAAGCCTATTTAAAAAGTGAAAAAAAAATTATTGATTGAATTGTATTCCCTCAAAAGTTTTCAGAACCATCACTCACTAAGTCATCGACTTATGTTTTAAGTTTTTCCTCCTCAAGTGATAAGACGTTAAGCCTAATTAAGGAAAGGTGAGACGAGTTGCAGTGCAAGGAAGCTAAGCAAGACATTTAAGTTTAATTGTTATAATTTTGTCCTAAGATTGTTTGAAAAGTGAATTTTTTAGAAGTCTTAATTTAAAATTAATAAAAGAAATTGTTTGATTCTATTTCCGTTGCATTATGGTGTTCTTACAAGCTTAGTAATTTGAAGACTTAAGTGAGCATTCTGGTGTTTCGTATTAGAGGCGCAGGATTGCTCAAGTCGTATTCTATTCTATACACATGTAAGGAAGTGTGTAGTTCAAGGTGTGACAAAGGCCATGGTGTGCCCTTCTCTCATCTTGAATAACTATCAACCCACAATTTACATCCCAGTAAAAAGAAAAAGAAAAGTCGTAAAACAAAACCCTCTTGATCACAAAGCAATTTCACTAACAACTTCAACAAGAATGAACTTTCGATCTAAATGGATACTCCAAACTAGAAATTATCTTTTTTTTTTTCTCTTTTCTCTTTGTTCTTTTCATTTTATGGAATGATCAGTCATGTAGGAATTGGACACGTCTAACTTATGAGCATTTTCTAAACTCAAAGAAAGCCTAAACTATAAATTTTGTAAGAATAAAGGACACAAGAAAGATTTGTCGATCCAAATGTTAGACCAAAATAGGTAAAAACATGAGCTGGTAATTAAGTTATACAAATTAAACTTAATTTAACTATTCTAAAAGGTAACATAAAATTTTCAAGAATAAGTGCATTTAGGATTGTCGACACCTAACATTTGAAGCTTGAAGTCTGAGAATGTAATTTTCTTTGGAGGACAGAAGCACCGAATTAGTTGCTAATAAGACAAGCAAAAAATCCATTAAACAAAATTTCTCATCACCAAAAATTATACAGAACGAAGATAAAACAGAACTAGATCTGAATTATTTGAAAGATGAAAGAAAACTTAAAGTTATGAATCAAGACTAGCCATCTCTATCATTAGAATTGAGTTAGTTAAAGTAACTAAGTAAAATCTTAAAAGCTTATCAATCTAGATCTAGACGTCTCAGCCAACAGACTATAAGAAGAACAAGATTGAAACATGATCTAGTTGATTGAGTGAGATAGAGAAAGACAACAACTCACTCTTGAGCTTGTCAAGCCATCAATCGACAATATTGAAAGTGGAGCGATGGCTGATATCGTAAATGATAAGATCACCAACAACATGGCGGTAATAGACAAAGGTAATAGTATGGAACATTTCCTGGCCGACAATATCCCAAATCTGAGCCTTAACCTCTTTCTCGTCGATATCCATACATTGAGTTTGAAATTCGACCCTGATGGTGACTTAGGAGTGGAGATTGAACTCATTTCTAGCATAACAAAAGAGTAAATTGGACTTATTGACGATAGAGTCTCCGATGATGACGATCTTGAAGAGATACTCCTCAACGCCTTCTTCGTCAAATAAAGAGGGTTCATAAGACGTAAGTCTTTGTGAGTTTTGTGAAGAAAGAATTTAGGCAAATAGGAATGACTTTTGTGAGGATGAAGGGGAAGGGTGGAGAAAATAGAAAATTTAGGGGAAAAGTGGGAAATTTGTTTTATAAAAACCAGGGAAGAGAAAATTGTTAAGAAATAGGTGATTCTTAACGCTAAAAAAATGTCAAGTAAATAAAACTACACTTGATGCTTTTAACTAGTCAAGTATTGAAAAAAATTTGAAAAGTTATGCATTTTTCACTTTTTCGTTATTCTTGACATTTTTTCATTTTATTTGACGGTTTCTATTAAAACTGTCAAGTATTTCAAAATTGGAAGCGTCAAGTAATGTCAGTTTTCTAGTAGCGAATGTCCAATGCTTAATTAGTCATATACTTACTTGGGGTGTGACTATGCATGTTTTATTTATTTTTTAGCAACTGTGTTTTTAATCTCGCAAATAAGTCATACACTTGTTTTATGTTATATGTCAACTTCTAACTTCAAATAAATTTCTATAGTAACTAAAATTTGTTTAAGGATGTCAGATGCTATGTTGGTGTATGGGACGAGGGATGAAGAAAATATGGAGGCAAGTTAAAAGTTATGATTATCAATAAAGAGATAACACATAATGATTTACTAGTTGATTTATTCAACCTTGGAGAAGATCACCCTAAAGATAAGGTGTATATATGAAATAAAAGTGGAAAATGAAGCTCCTCCATTTGAGTTAAGCAATGACTATGATCAGTTTTATATTCTTAGTTAAAATCCATTAGAGGTCCTCCTTTACATCTTATTTTAGCTTGGAAGCAATCAAAGCAAGAAAGGGTTAAACATGTGTTACAATTCAGTATCTGGGAGAAACCAAGTTCATAACTTAAACCCTCATCCTCCAAATTTCAATAAATACAATAGGTGAGAATAAATCTCATGTTGGTGAAGTTTAGGCTGGCTTATGTGATAATATGATAGGTACCACTCCGGCTAAAAGAAAATCATATGAGTCATATGAATGAAAAGATGATACTTTTACATGGTAGCCAGTTGAGATGAACAACGAATCATTGACATCCATAACAAGGAGATGCTCCTACGAAATATTGCAAAGAAAATGCTTAAGTTTACTATGACTCTACTAGCTGAAAGTTAATAGCCAAAAAAAAAAAACACAAGTTTTTGGCCTGAGAAAGCTCTACAAGTAAGGAGTTTGATGTAGGAAAAATATATTTTTACAAGAGAGAATTTTCAATGAGACTAAGTGTCTTTGAAATGAAAAAAATTCCATTTGTAGTAAAAATGTCTACAAAAGAGGTTCTTTTTGTTACCTGCATTGGCAAAAAGTGTGGTTTTAGATTACGAGAATGAGATTGAAGATTTAGATATCTTCAAGATTAAAGTATGTCAAAGTTCATTTGTGTTCTCTTAAGTTTGTGAAACATGACCATAGGCAAGCAAAACATTGCATTTTGGAGAATTAATAAAGTCCAAATTCAAGGGGGTAGGTCACCTATACAAACCACGTGATATCATAAAAGACATGAAGTAAGACTATGGAACAAATATGAGTTATGAAAAAGCATGGCATGCCAAAGAAAATGCAAATGAACGAGTGCCAAGGTCTCCTGAAGAGTCATACAATCTATTGCTTAAATATGATGAAGCACTTAAACTTACAAATCCAGATACAATATTTCACATGAAACTTGAAGGTAATCGTTTCTTCAAATTTATTTTTATGGTTGTTGGTCCATGTGTTCAAGGATTCTTAAATTACATTAGACCCATTATAATCATGGATAGAACATTTCTTCAGAACAAATATTGGGGTCAGTTGATAGTTTTCGTTTGCTTAAATGGTAACCATCAGATTTATCCTTTTGCCTTTTGAGTAGTTGATTGGTTGGGTGATTTCATACTCGGTACTTAGTGCAGTGTGTTAAAATTTATGTCCAAATACTCGTAGTTTGTAATCATATTCTATTCAATAAATTCATTATTGAGAAATTAAATACTATAATCTTTAACCAATAAACTAAGATCCCAAGGCTATTTTGAGTAAACTTGAACTTTATGTAGAAACATAAACATGGATTAAGTTCGAGTAAATAACCCAAATAATCTATAGTATATGAATAAAGGTTGGGCACCTTATTCAGAGATACTATGGATGCAGCCTGCTTTGAAGTTAGTACAAACGAGGTAATCTTAAATTGTTCATGTAGAGACATAAAAGTGGAGGCATCCTATGTAAAAGGTTTACGTAAGACAAAACCATGAAATAGTTACTTTTACGTTAAAACACCGTTTACTGTTTAAAACTGACTATCTCAATTATTAATGACCTAGGTAACTTAATCTTAATCCTGATCTAACTGTGAACTCCTGTTCACACGAGATTATCCTTAGATCTGCATAGGTGAGGGAAACTCATTAGCGTTTCCCCAATAGGCCTCCCATTTCAGGGGAAGATCAGGTGGATAGTTGGGAACATAGGGTACAAGACGAAATTCACTCCTATCTGCTTTAGGGTTAGTAGATAGGTTGTTCCCTTAAGGATTGAATCCAAGTCTTGAACAAAGGGGCCCCACCCTCTCTTTGGCATGAGAGGGATTCGGTTTATAGGTTGAACCTTAAAATCAATTGTTCAATAGTGGATCAGTAGGACTTAAGGAGAAAGATGTAGTCTTGAGGGTAAAATGGTATTTTTCGACCCAGCCAAGCTTACGAACGACTTGCGAAAGATTAACTTACTAATCATGGTTATATCAAATAGACACAAATATATCTATAGTGAGGGGAGTACAACTACGGGACTTTAATGGAATGACCTATTAGTTAACTAATGTTCATACTCGGAAGCTCGAAAAAAATGGAAATAGTCAAAGTTGTAAAAAGTCAAAATGTTCACTTTTGACTTTGAAAAGTCAAACTTTGACCGGCAATATATTCAAATAGGATTTAAATCTTGAGAAAATAAATGTGGATTCATGCTTGAAAGGTCAAAATTAGTCAAGATGGACAAAATTGTAAAAAGTCAAAATTTTAACTTTTTGGTTTGAAAAGTCCAAGTTTGACTTTGACCAAATGAAGACATTAAGCCCACTAATGGTTAGTGGGTTATGTGTTGTTGGCCCATGTGTTTGCATGCACGTGCAACCTTGCATGTGAATTCTCTATAAATTGGGCTCTTAGGGCATTAAGGAAACGACTTGACAATTTTTCTAAAACAAAATTGGGTCGCTATATTTTCTATTTTATTTTCTAAAATCAAAAATTGAAACCCAACCCTTTTCCATATATTTTTTATATTCTTTCTCTCTCTCGGTTTCCTTCATTCAATGGGTCCCACAACCCAATTCTGAGTCTAGAGGATAGTAAGTCAACCCTAGTGATGGTTTAAGCATCAATCGGAGCTTCGAACGTAAGTTTTTCTTAAAAAGCCCTATATTTAATCTTATTTCGATTTGGGGTTTATTGTTAATTAATTGCAATTAGGTTAGAATTTCAATCTTTCTTCCGCCCTGCTCGTTTAATCTCTATCACAGTGTTGAGACATGGTCATGGCATGTTGATTGCTCTCTATGTCTTGCGTTTTCATGTAATTAGTAAGTCCTCATTCAGTACAAGTTTTCCTACTGCTTGCCCAAGTATAAGCAAAGCAATAGGTTTCCTGAATATTGAAAAACAATATGAAAATTTATCTAAATTATGGAGAGATAAAAAAGAAAAACAACCCGTCAACCCAATTCGGCCCAACCTAGTTTTTCTGGATTAGGTTGGGTTGGGTTCACCCTTGTATATTAAACCGATAGGGTTCATTTTTTGCTAACCCAGATACTTTGGATTGATCGATAAGTTTCCTCCAACCCACCCAATCCCAACGCTTCAGTCATTATTGAAGAAAGGTGTGCCTTGACGTCCTACGCAAAATTAAAGAAAGGCAATGAAAAGGCATGTTCTGCGTTCACTAGAATAGAGGATGAATACTTATGCCTACAAGCAATCTGGCCTTTAATGTCGGTTTTAAACCGACATTAAAGGCCTTTAATGTCACTTGACAATCGACATCTTTGCGAGTGTTATCAAAGACATCTTTAATGTCGGTTATAAACTGATATTAAAGGCCTTCAATGTCGGTTATAAACCGACATCTTTGAAGGAGTTATTGAAGGCCTTTAATGTTGGTTCATCTTTAATGTCGGTTGATAACCGACATTAAATATATCTTTAATGTCACTTATGATACATCTTTAATGTCGTTTTTCCACCGACATTAAAGATGTCTTTAATTTTTTTTAACCGACATTAAAGTTGTCTTTAATGTCGTTTTTTTCAATTTTTTTATTAAATCCTTGCATTATTGTCCATTTTGTATGACATCAAATAGTTAAAAATGAAATCTTTTACTTGTACATATACAAAATGAAATCTTAATAATGTGTACATTTATATACAACTTGGCTCCAAACACAAAGAGATTATGAAGCTTAATTATTATACACTGATCATCCTTTGGAAAAAAAAAAAGAAAGAAAGAAAAAGAATATATTGAGAGAGCAATAACTAAAACTGCAACTAATAGCAAACTAGAACGCTTCACAAATGACCATCTTCAAGATCTTGTCACAAAGACGAGGGTCTGACTAACTGTACTCACTTGTAACCATTTCTTCTATTGCAGTCATTTGTTTAGTGATAGCTCCCTGTAAAAGACATCAAGATGGTTGAATTGATAAGCACTTGGATGATGGAACCCATAAATTTGAACTACGTGTAAAAAACAACAGTAACTTCCCATGAACAAATTCTCCTTTAGTTACTTGAAAAATATAAGTGCATAACAAAATCCAAGCATCTAATAAGTGACCACATCTACATTTCTTGTTTTGTTATCAACTTTCTATTCATGTTTTTCAAAAACCAAGTCAAGTTTTGAGAAATAGTCACTACCATAATAGTCTTTTCATTGCCAAACAAAAGAATCAAACATAAAGTCATCGCCAAAACAGTTTTTTCTTCACATAATTAAACTTCCCGCTTTTCTAAATTGTTAAACTAAGTATTAGAAACAACACCACCAAAAAAAAAATTCTAAACCAAGTGCAACCACATAACAGTCTTACTAAGATAATATTGTAACTTGTTCATTCAAGTCCTCCTAAAAAACAAATTGAGAAACATGGTAAGATAAACTTTTTTGTATAATACCTTCAATTTCTAGAAGTTATATTATCTAATTGCTAGAATCAGATACGATAGAGGAATAGCATAAATTCGTTTAATTCTCTGAGATAATAAGAAGGAATTCCTAAACAAGATGTGTGTCATTCTTGTTGTGTCTGAACTTCACTCATAACAAAACTATACATTCAGGGGTAGTAGTTGGCAGAGGACATTGTCATCACCCTGAAGAAGGAAGGACAACCAATACATAGTGAATGGTTGGAAGAAGGAACACACCCCCACCCTAGTATATAGAAGCATCCTTGTAATTCAAAGAACTAGCACTCAAATTTGTGGAGAGATGAAAATAAAGATAAGGCCATTCCATTTCAACAAGAGAATCACACTCAAGTTCCATAGCTCTGGGTCTATATTGTCACTATCATCTATAAACTACTAATGTCGAATCAGGGTCAACTAGTTACAAGTTCGAGAAGCTCTTGACAACCAAAGAATACTAAATACAGCTTATGAAGAACAAAAGAATACTAAATACAGCTTATGAAGGTGTAACGTAATGAGCTAGACCAGTGAAATAGCATAATCTATCCCTTCACAAATTAAACACTAACGCATCAAACCCAAAACGAGATCCCCTGTCAAGCTCTATACATTACAAGCACAGAAAACAAATCAAAATCTCAGAAACAAGGCCACGACATTGACTCATTCAAACTCTTACAAACAGAATCACATAACATAATATTTCTCCATAGAAACTCAACAAAATGTCTTGCCCTTCTATACAATGACTCGAAGCTAACATAATTATCAAGCCTCCCAATGCATGTCGTACCGTCAATTCTTTCTACACACCAGATAAGAAGTCAACTAAGTTCAAATCATTTGTTCCAAACAGTCGATAGTCAAACAGAACTGATCTTACAATCGAAGAACTTCGATTAGAAGTAAAGAGAAAATCAAGATATTAAAAAGAAAAAAAGATAAAAATAACATTGGTTCGTTTGGAGAAATCATCCCACCAATCTATAGCGTCATACTTTTCAAAAGAATCAGAAGTAGTACCATTGGAATCGAGCTTCCTCTCTAATTTCTTCTTCTTTCTCAAACCTCTGATTAGACCCATTAGCCACAACGAGTGAGTGATTAAAACCCCAAAATAAAAAAAAATGTTATTGACGAAGAGGATACATAATATTCCACAAAATCGCACAAAGATTCTTCAAAGTTTGGTAAAAACAGGAATTGGGTTTTTCAGAACATGCAGTGGAGAAAGATCGGGGGCCGCCCTTTGAAACATAACGTTTAAATAAATGAAACATAACATTTTCTTTGATAATTTTATGGACTAGGACAAAAATCTGAGTGGGGATAAAAGCACGCAAAATAAAACATCCCTTCTTATTTGTTACTAAAGATGGTTTCCACGTAAGAAATGCACTCTTCCTCCACTTTCCTTTTGTTAATCGTTCAACATAAGCCTTTGCAAACATAATAGCTATAAGTGAAAGTAACTAACCTCATGTTTGCTGTACTCTTTTAGGACTGGCAAAACCAATTCATCTGCCTTCGAGTTCTCCCACCCAAACTTTTTCCAGCATAATCTGCAGCATATGAAGCAAGTTTAGTAACGGGATATTCAATTTTCTTAAGTATATTGTAGATCTGGCTTGCCGATGGAGTAAAGTGCAAAAAACATCATATATCAAAAGTTGAATTTTTTTTGTGTTTTGATCAGATGGAATTTTTTTGTGTTTCTCCCCTGATGTTGATGTCGTTAGTGTATGAAGATGATACTATAACAAAAGTTGCAATCCAAAAAATGAAGGCAAATCTCGATACTTCCTTCCACATTATTAAATCCACTAACCAAAACGTAAAAAAAAAAAAAAAATTAGATGAGGAATTTTTGAACACCTATAAGCTTACCCTTAAACAGTATTCAAGCCTGGCTGCTTTTGCCACCCATAAAAAGAATTCCCATGGTAGGAAAGAACTATATCTTAAAAAAATCGCCGAACAACAGCTAATTGACACTTCTGCAACAGATCTGACCACAAGCCAACCAGATCGGAGCTTGTAAGATAGACGCAGACGTGCGACGGTGGTGGCGAGGGTTGGACATGAACATGGTTGAAGCAAATGACTCCCGACGGTGGTGGCAAGCATAACAGTGTTTGAAGAAAGGGAGGAGTGACGACGATGGTGGCGGGCACAGGCTGAGCACGAGAGACGATGGTGGTGGTGGGCACGGGCTGGGCACGAGGGACGATAGTGGTGGTGGTGGCAACGCCTGTCAGAGAAGAAAGGGAAGATTGTTAGATGAGAATGAGGAGTGAAGAAGAAATTGGAAGGAAGAAATCGTGTGGGTGATTGAGAAAGAGTAAAGTAAGAAAGAGAAAGTCATTTTTTTACAAAATTAAAAATGAGCTTTAATGTCGCTTTTCAAAACAAGGATGTTTAATGTCAGTTTTAAAGTGACATTAAAGCTCCTTTTTTAATTTCGGTTTAAAACCGACATTAAACATCCGCCTTTTCAGAAACGACATTAAAGCTCATTTTTCATTTTTTCCGACCGACATTAAAGGCCAGATTTGTTCTAGTGATGGAAAAATACACCAAAAAACTTTTGGGTGGAGGAGAAAAAATTTTTGAGCTAGAAATCGAAAATGAACTCAGATTTTTTAATTTTAGGTTTTCTTTACAAACAGGGCAAAATTGAATTTTCACCTACATTTTTTCCTATAACTCTATTTTTTTCAAACCAAATCCTAAAAAGTCATTAACGGGTCCAAGATTGGCCTATTTTATGCAATTTTCCAAAAACAAAAAACAGAAAATCATCTTCTTCAATTTTTTAAAACTCTTGGTGGTCCTCCTTTGATCTTACAATGACTTACAGTCCCTCTCCAATTGACGTCAGGCCATAGATTTCAAGTTGTCAGTCACAACCATGGCTCTAGATTTCACTTCTCCTCTTTAATGCAATTGTAGTCCTCCTTTGATTTTGTAAAGCCTTACGCCTCACTCCACCTTCTCTCCAATCACGCCTCTTAACGTGTGATAATCATTTCATCAAATCATGCGGTAAATAATATACTACTAAATTTGCAAAGTATTGAATTTAAATTACATCATCTCAATTTTATCAACAACCTTTGCAAATTGTAATTTCAAATGGAAATCATCTCTTTTTAATTCTTTCATCACAATTCATATCGGATGCTATGTACTTCAAATATATCATAAGCATCTCTTATAACCTGTCTGCATGGTTAATTACATCTTGTACCCCGTTTCTTAAGTCAATTCCACTACGCATAACATATCTTCTAATGCCAGATCACACAGCAAGCAAAAGGCATCTCATACCAGATCACAGAGCAAGTATGAGGCCTTCCACTCAAGATCACACAGCATGAATAGGGCATTCTATTCTTGATCACACAACAAGAATAAAACATATTATCCTAGATCACACAACAAGGATAATGCATCTCATTGCATAAGGTACAAAAGATATCACTTTTCATTGTTTCAACTTCTATCAAATCTTATGCATTTCTTAAATACACATCATATCAGCTTATCGCATCATTCTTTCTCATAACAAGTCTAATTCGCTTATCATTTGTATTTTATGAATTGTAAAGCATGAGACAAATCATATGGTTCATGGTCTCCACATAATTGTAGTAACGATCTAAACACATTTAAGAAACCATTTTCATTTTGGAAAACGATTTATAAGAAAAACCACTCACAATCACAATGACACTTGGCTAGGTTCTTACCTAAGAGCTCCCTTGTACTTCTTCGCAATTCTTATTGGATTCAAGCTCATTTTAGATCTCTAAAATCTTGAAATTTCTCTCAATTCTTTAAGCGAGCTTAGGGTAAAAGCAGTTTCAAAATGACCAAAGTTTCTAAATGCATCTAAACAAATTAGAAATTAATATGCATATCAAATTACCCTAATTAAATGAATTTAGAATTAAAGGAAAAATCATATCTTTGTAGCTTCATGTTCCTTCTAATCTCAACACGAACTCAAACTCAAGACCACCACTAGGGTGACTCACTATTCTTTTGACTTAGAATTAATTTTGGAATCCGATAAGAGAAGAAAATTGAAAGAGAGATGGAAAATGGAAGTAGAATTTAGAGTTGAGATTTGAGAGAGAAAATTAGTTTGGTAAATTTTGTAAAACCAAAAATACAAATTTGACAAAATCTTTGAAATAAAAGAAAATGAAGCCTAATTATAACCAAATCACATGAAAAAATGCATTGAATTTGTTTATAAAATCTAAACACTTAACATTCGACTAGCCATCAGTGGAACCAAGTAGGCTAGGTGTTTTCATCTCGTGTAACCACTTATCCCACTAAGTGTTAGTGGAATTATATAAGAAAAAGTTAGATTTTTTCACTAACTTTAGTCCAAGGGCAATACTGTCATTTCACAATTAAAGTCAAAATCAAACTTTAACCTTTTGAAATCAAAAGTCAACATTTTGATTTTTTACCATTTTTCCTATCCTCACTAATTCTGATCTCTCAAGCATTAACCCGCATTCATTTTTCTGAAATTGAAGTCACATTTGAATATAAGGTTGATCAAAGTTTGACTTCTCAATGTCAAAAGTCAACATTTTGACTTTTTATAACTTTGACCATCTTTATGAATTCCGAGCTTTCAATTATGAATCCACTTTCTTACTTTTAATATTTAAATCACTTTTAAACTTAAAGTTCTATCTCAAACTAATTACTGATGGTTATATCACATATATTCTTTGGTTTCTCTCCCTTTACAAAATTCAAAAAATTTGAATTATTCCAATACATTTTTCAAAATTAATTCCATGTGAGCTAGCTGGGGAACCTAATGGACATATAGATCATGGACACCAATAATTCGAGATTAACCTCGATTGGGTCAAAATACTATTTTACCCCAAGACTATATCTTGCTCCTTAAGTCCCATTGAACCACTATTGAACAATTCGTTTTAGGTTCAACCTATAAACCGAATCCCTCTTAAGCCAATGAGAGGGTGAGACACTTTGTTCAAGACTTTGATTCAATTCTTAGGGAACAACCTACCTACTAACCCTAAAGCCATAAAATTCCCAAAGCTTCGGGAATAAATTAACCAATACAGATCACAAGGCTATAAAAGAGTTAAACCAACATCAGTCTCAATTATTTGAATAACTAAATTTTCTTGTTTCTTTTTTAACATAAGGGGCTATAATCACCAATTCATGTAATATTGTGTGTTGAATGATCAAATGCCAAACTGACAAGTGCTCAAAGCTTACGAAGAAAGTAAATATCATAAGAGGCTTCCATAAAAGGTACGATCCCCGTAACAACATCTAGTGTGACGAAGAGACCATTCCAACATGAAAAAATCGAGTTTGAGGCAATGTCATTCGCATTTGTTTGGAACGAACACCCGAAATGTTTAAAATTAGCCCATTTTCTTTGCTGGAAGTGCATTTTCAGTGGCTATATACACCAAACAATGTTCCCATTTTTTGGAAGCATTGATCATCTTTTTAATCGTTATGGGTTGCACCTCAGTTCTCCCTCCTCTTTCACATTTTTTGGGATGAACACTAGAAGTTGTTGAAATTAGCCAATTTTCTTTACTAGAAGTGCATTTTCACGTGGTTTTTGACACCGGACAAACGTTCTCCATCTTTTTGGAAACATTGACCATCTTTTTTACCATTTTGGGTTGCACCTTAGTTCTCTGTCTAAAGAGCTCACTTCCTGACTTATACTTTGGAAATGTATAAGGATCCATGCCAAGAATGTAGACTGCAGTCTTCAGACTTTGGGTCCCGAAGCTCAAAAGACAAATGACCAATACATAACAAAGAAACCGTCGTAGGACCCCTTTTTACCCAAAAATATAAAATTTGATCTCGAGAAAATGTCATTCTCATTTATTGAGGACGACCACTCGAAATTCTTAAAATTAGCCCATTTTCTTTGTTGGAAGTGCATTTCCAATTTTTTGACACTAGACAAATGTTTGCCACTTTTTGGAAACATTGACAATCTTTTCGACTGTTTTGGGTTGCACTATAGTTTTTTGTCCAACAAGCTCGCTTTCCAACTTATACTTTTAGAAAATGTGTAAAGGAGCATGCAAGGAATGTAAACTCAACTCTTTAGACTTTGAGTCCTTAAGCTCGAAAGACTTATGATCAATACAAAACAAAAAAACCATTGAAGAACCACTTTTTACCCCAAAATATATATAAAAAAAAAAGTCTGGGGCATTGACTGTAACGACCCGACTCCCTATACTGAATCGAAGTCATTACTAAATATAGAACAAGTGGTTTAAGTCATAAAAATTATTAAAACGCATACGGTTTAAGAAATTTCATTTATAAAAATTTTAAACAAGGTAGTCATGCAAAAAAGTAAAAGCGTTCTGAAGTCCTACTCGGGCCCTATCTACATAAAAGATGGTAAATAATGAAAAGTACTCAGACTCAAATGCGAAAATCTGAAATAAGAATAAGCGGAAGCGGTAGTCCCTATGGCCCTTCACGGTCTCACTTCGGGTCGCTCGCCAGCTTGCCCTTGCCCTTGCCTCGTCCTCTACCTGAAAACATAAAGTGAAGAGAGTGAGTATAAAAATACTCAGTAAGGGACCCACTACTAGTCCCACTAGGTGCCTGTTAACTTCCTGTTAGAGTCCTGATAACTGCTACCCAATCTCTGGCACGTTCCCGAACACGTGCAATCATGCGCTCCCGTAGGAACGTAACTCTGGTCTTCGGTGCCCCGGGGGACACCTAGGACAGTCGGGATGCGAGGACCCCGTCGAGTCACTCGAGTCATATCTATATCCATGCTAGACTGGTGTCCCGTCGGACCACACAGTCCTCAATAGGTGGTGATCCCGAAGGACACCCATGCAGGTACGACTCTAACAGATTAAGCTAACAGGTACCCTAATTGCAGTAAACATACACATGGCATCAGCATATAACATGTCACATAAATCACCTCTACACTCTCTCCGTCCCGACATTCGTCGTAGCCATAACAGCTCTTGCCACACATAACAGGCTATAGCATAACTATATCGTCATTTACATCATACTAACATTTATTTCAGGCATCGTACTGTCTAATTCTCAACATGCAACATTGGGGCATACACAGTCTCATACTTCTAAACATGAAGCTAGTAGTAGAATCTCTTACCTGGAGATTTACTTGTAGAGTCCTAACCGCGAGGCAGTACGCTTTCCAAGCGACGAGGTCCTAACTGTTTAATATGCCAAAATTCGTAATTAGGTCGCCAACGACTAACGGTTCAAGACTCATTCGAAATGACTTACCCTAGAAGGAGATTGCAGTGCTCAAGCCCCTACTGAAGAAATCCCCCGCTGCAGCAGTTACTTGGTCCACGACGTCCCTTAAGGAAAAATGATCTAATTTAATTCCAAATTAAATTATCTAGTGCCCAAAATATTGAATCTTACTGGATAATGCCAAAATAATTGATTTAATTACCAAAAATTAGGTGGAAGGAGCCAAATTAGGCTTGGCGGCTCGGCTGGAAGGAGAACAGGGGTCGGCTCGGCTCGGCTTGGCGCAAGGATCTTGCGCGTGCGGCTCGGCTCGCGTCAGCAAGGAGGCGCGGCTCGGCTTGTAGTGCAGGCGGCGCGGCGCGGCTTGCACGCGGGGAGAGCTAGGCACGTGTGGGCACGGACGCGGGTTCGGTTTCGGGTTCGGGCGAGCGGGCGCGGGGCGGTTCCGGGTTCGGGTTCGACGGCTGGAGGCGCGCGAGGCTTAGCTGCTGGATTTCAGTCGGCGCGACGGCTGGCTGGCGAACGTTCCGGCTGCGCTGCGTCGGATCTAAGCGGCGCGGCATGGCTGGGCGTGTGAATGACGGCGTTGCGGACACGGCTTGGCTGACGAATCGGCTGCGGCTCCTCAGCGCTGGATCGGGGCGTCGCGACGCGGCTGGCTGCCCTTCCTCAGATCGACGCGGCGCGGCTAGTTTCGGCTGCAAACACGGCTGGCGTGCGTAGCTGATCCTCGGCGTGCGGTGGCTTGACTCGGTTTGCAGTCTCCGGCGCGGCTGGGCGTGTGGCGTGGGTAGGCGGCTAGGGTTTCGGCGGCGGCTTAATTGTTTTCTTTCTTCTTTTCTCTTTTTTTTTTTGTTTTTCCTTATGCGCGTCCCGAGGCTGCTTTAAAGAGAAAATTTATCTTTTTTTTTTTTTTTTTCTCCAAATCCTTTAATTAATTTGAAAACAACCACCTCCTATATCTCCAAATCTTTTGAAATTTACCTAATTAACCCCAACTAGTCCCCACATTTCTCCCTTAACCAACCAACCTTAGTTTTATAAAACTTCCCCAATTATTTCCAAAAATACTTATTATCTTAAACCAAATAAAGATTCTCAACCTTAATTACTCGAGAAATAAAATGACAAGGTTCTTCCAATAAGTTTAAAAATTCCCATAACCACACTTAATATTGATGACAATGGACAAAACAAAAAGGAAATATCGAATTTGTTGGGCGTTACATTGACGTTTGTATTGTTTTGGGACGAACATAAGAAGTTCTTAAAATTAGCCCATTTCTTTGTTATAAGTTCATTTTCAGTTGTTTTTGACACTAGACAAACGTTTTCCATGTTTTCGAAGCCTTTACAATCTTTTCGACCGTTTTGGGTTACACCTTAGTTTTCCGTCCAACGAACTCGCTTCCCCATCTATACTTTGGGAAAATGTGTAAGGGAGCATGCAAGGAATGTAGACTGAAGTCTTTGGGCTTTGCTGGAAGCTTTTTCCAATGAGCTCGCTTCCCGACCTTTACTTTGGGAAAATGTGTAATGGAGCACACATAATGAATGTACACTAGAGTCTTTAGACTTTGAGTTCCCAACCTCGAAAGACTTATGACCAATACAAAACAAAGAAACCGTTGAAGGACCATTGTTTACCCTAAAATAAAAAAACTTACTTCAGAGCATTGTATTTCGTATTTTTTGCGAACGAACACAAGACATTCCTGAAACTAGCCCATTTTCTTTGCTTGAACTGCATTTTCATTGGTTTTTGACATCGGACAAACGTTCGCCACTTTTTGGAAGCATTGACCATTTTTTCGACCATTTTCAATTCCACCTTAGTTTTTCGTCCAATGAGCTCGCTTCCCAACCTATACTTTGTGAAAATGTGTAAGGGACCATGCCAGAAATGTAGAATTAAGTATTTAGACTTTGAGTCCCTAAGCCTGATAGACTTTTGACCAATACAAAACAAAGAAACCATGGAAGGACCACTTTATACCCCGAAAATAAATAACATAGTCCATGGAATCATCGTTCGCATTGTTTTGGGACGAACACAAGAAGTTCTTGAAATTAGCCCATTTTCTTTCTTGGCAGTTCATTTTCAGTAAGCCTTTACAATATTTTCGACTATTTTGGGTTACATCTAAGTTCTCTATTCCACAGCTCGTTTCCCCACGTATACTTTAGGGAAATGTGTAAGGGAGAATTCAATGAATGTAGACTGAAGTCTTCGGACTTTGAGTCCTTAAGCACGAAAGACTTATGACCAATACAAAACAAGAAACTGTTGAAGGATCACTTTTTAACGCGAAAAAAGAAAACAGAGTCCAGGACATTGTCGTTCACATTTTTTTGGGACGAACATAAGAAGTTCATGAAATTAGCCCATATCTTTGTTGGAAGTTCATTTTCAGTGCTTGTGGACACCGAACAAACGTTCGCCTCTTTTTGGAAGCTTTTACAATCTTTTTTATCGTTACGGATTGTAGCTTAGTTCTTCATCCAACGAGCTTGTTTCCTGACCTATACTTTGGGAAAATATATAAGGGGGCACGCAAGGAATGTAGACTGAAGCCTATAGTCTTCGAGTCCCCAACCTCGAAAGACTTATGACCAATACAAAACAAAGAAACCATTGAAAGATCTCTTTTTACCCTAAAATAAAAAAAAGGGACTCCAGAGCATTGTCTTTCACATTTTTTTTTCGAACGAACACATGACGTCCTTGAAATTAGCCCATTTTCTTTGCTAGAACTGCATTTTCAGTGGTTTTTTAGATTGGACCAATGTTCGCCACTTTTTGGAAGCATTGACCATCTTTTCGACCATTTTGGATTGCACCTTAGTTCTCCATCCAAAGAGCTCGCTTCCCAACCTATGCTTTGGGAAAGTGTGTAAGGGACCATGCTAGAAATGTAGAATGAAGTCTTTAGACTTTGAGTCCCTAAGCCCAACAGACTTTTGACCAATACAAAACAAAGAAATCGTGGAAGGACCACTTTTCACCTCAAAATAAAAAAATATAGTCAGGGGCATGGTCGTTTGCATTATTTTGGGACGAACACAAGAAGTTCTTCAAATTAGCCCATTTTATTTCCTAGAAGTTCATTTTTAGTGGTTTTTTGCACAGGACAAACTTTTGCCATGTTTTCGAAGCCTTTACAATACTTTCGACCGTTTTGGGTTACACCTAAATTCTCCATCCAATGAGCTCACTTCCCAACCTATACTTTGGGAAATGTTAAAGGACCACTTTTTACCCCAAAATAAAAAAACTGACTCCCGAGCATTATCTTTTGCATTTTTTGTACAAACAGAAGACGTTCTAGAAATTAGGCCATTTTCTTTGTTGGAACTACATTTTTAGTGGTTTTTTACATCGAATAAATGTTTGCAACTTTTTGGCAGCATTGACCATCTTTTCGACAATTTTTTATTGCACCTTAGTTCTTCGTCCAATGAGCTCGCTTCTCGACCTATACTTTGGGAAAATGTGTAAGGGACCATGCTAGGAATGTAGAATGAAGTCTTCAGACTTTGAGTCCCTAAGCCCGACAAACTTTTGACCAATACAAAACAAAGAAACTGTGGAAGAATCAAATTTTACCCGAAAATAAAAAAATTCAGTCTAGGGCATTGTCGTTCGCATTTTTTTGGGACGAACACAAGAAGTTCTTGATATTATCCCATTTATTTGCTGGAAGTTCATTTTCAGTGGATTTTAACACCAGACAAATGTTTGCCACATTTTGGAACTCTTTACCATCTTTTAGACCGTTATGGGTTGCACATTAGTTTTTTGTCCAATAAGCTCGCTTACAAACCTATACTTTGGGAAAATGTGTAAGAGAGCATGCAAGGAATATAGACTGAAGTCTTCGGACTTGGACTCTCTAAGCTCGAAATACTTATGACCAGTACAAAACAAAGAAATCGTTGAAGGCTCACTTTTTACCAAAAAAATAAAAAAACAGAGTCTAGGGCATTATCTTTCTCATTTTTTTGGGACGAACACAAGAAGTTCTTTAAATTACCCATTTTCTTTCCTGGAAGTTTATTTTCGGTGGATTTTTCCCCTGGAGAAATGTTTGCAATGTTTTCGAAGCCTTTACCGCTTTTCAATCGTTTTGGGTTGCACCTTAGTTCTCCGTCAAACGAGCTCGCTTCCTGACCTATACGTTGGGAAAATGTGTAAGAGAGCATGCAAGTAATGTATATTGAAGTCTTTAGACCTGATAGAAAAAACAACAAGAGACATGCTACAGCGGAATAAAAAAAGGATCATGCTTTACTCTATATGCATGTAAACGATTCAGAAGACAACATGCACATAGTTGACCTACTAAGCTCAGGATGGACCTAAACGAAGAGCATAAAAGGTAAACAATGAATTTATCTTTTATAGTTCTGAACTTTTTCTTCGATCCAAAGCTTCTTCTTTGCCTGAAAATCATGAACAAGGACGACCACCAAGTTGACCTACTAAGCTCAGGACCAAGAACAAAGTTGTGGGACTCGGTTTGTGAAGTAAAACTTTTAAAAGAAGGGAGGTAGTGTATCGTTTAGGTTGTTTTTCAGAAGAACATCATCCTCTTTCATTCTGTAATGAGAAAATATTTTATATGAAATTTACATGCAAATTATTTCATATATGTTCAACACCTAATTAATCCATTAATTCTTAATGGAATTAGTGGCTTCAAATTCACGATAATCTGCTACATTTCCCATTAACTGATAATTAATAAAATAATTAGTCAAAGGGGCATTTTGGTGATTTAACCAATTAAGTCAAAGTCAAACTTTGACTTTTCATAGTCAAAAGTTAACTTTTTGACTTTTTACTATTTTTCCTGTCTTGACTAATTCTAACCTCCCGAGTATGAATCCGCATTCATTTTTCTAAAATTCAAATCATATTTGAATATAAACCTAGTCAAAGTTTTTTTCTCAAAGTTAAAAGTCAACAAGTTGACCTTTACAACTTTGACCGTTTCAAAACTTGTCAAGCTTTTAAATATGAATCTATATTCATATTTATTTAAATCATATTTAAACACAAAGCTTAAAGTTTATTTCTACCAACTTATATCTTATATATTTGTCAGTTTCACTCTCTTTTCTTAATTCGAACAATTCGAGTTACTTCAACATTTTGTTCTTATTTGAATCCATATGAGCTAGTAGGGGAATCTAATGGACCTATAGATCATGGGCTCCAACGATTTGAGATTAACTGGCTAAACTCTTTTAGACCAAGCTTAATCAACATTCGTTAACTAAAGAGTCATTCCACTAAAGACTCTTAGTTGCACTTCCCTCACTATAGATATATTTATGTCCACCTGATATAACTATGATGAGTAAGTTGCTCCTTCACAGGTTGTTCATAATCTTGGTTGGGTCAAAATACTGTTTTACCCCCGAGATTACATCTTGTTCCTTAAGACCCACTGATCCACTATTGAACAATTGGTTTAAGGTCCAACCTATAAACTTGAATCCTTCTCGGGCCAATTAGAGGGTGGGGCCTCTTGTTCAAGACTTGGATTCAGTCCTTAAGGGAACAATCTATCTACTATCCCAAAACCGGGTATGAGTGAATTTGTCTTGCACCCTATGTCCCTAACTATCCACTCGGTCTTATCTCTGAAATGGGAGGCTTATTGGGCCAGCGATGAAAAGTTGTCCTCACCTATGCAGATCTAAGGACACTACTGAATAAATAGAGGTTCACGTTGGAACCTTTCTTAACATTTAAAAAACGTCAAGTGTTATGTACTTTTCCTCGACGTTTTAAAAACATCAAGTAATATATCTTTTCCTTCTCCAAATTTTCCTGTTTAAATTTTTTCCTTAATTTTTACTTTTTCCTTTATCTTTTCATTAAATGTTTCTTAAAAAAAACAAAAAGCCTTTAGTTTTGCACTTTCTCGCCATCTCACTCCACTTTCATGAACAAAGCAAGTCTCCATGAAACCCTCAACACTCAAACGCCTATAGCGACCCATCCATCATGCTTAGGTTGTGTAAATCTGCCTTTCATTCTTTGCTCATCACACAAGATTTGTCGTTCTTTTGTTTTGTCGTTCATCGTTTAATATTTGATATTTTTTCTATGTTTGGATCTATTCATCAAGGGATGTAGCACCCAGCTTGTGACATCCCCCTCGGATCACCTGCTTAGACCCAAAAGGTGTCGTGATGTCAATTGAAATCATCCACCTTGGAAACAATTTCAGTAACCCTTGACATGAAAACATAGAACATTTACCAGCAGAAGTCTTTAAACTTGGTAAAACTTAAAACAATAGTGTAACCCATTTGGAAATGACTTTTATCAATACAATGTAAACATAAAAAGTGCAATAAGAATAATTTTCATAAAACATGACAACATTTCTAGTAAATCATTTCTTTTCATGATTGAAAACCGATTGTCTTGGCAGCAGTAAGTTCACCATACGATTATTCACAATTTGTACCTGGAAAGAGGAAAACATTTTGAAAGAGTAATTCAAAAGACTTCGTGAGCAACAGTTTCATAAAACAAGTTTTCATAAACAGTTTAACATAAAACTGAAGCTTGAAAATCATTTATCAGTAAAGAATCATTTCATACCATGATACTAGAAACATTGAACTTTTACATACCTTTTGGAAGAAATGATCCATAGCGACATGTATACAATAGGTCTCATGGAATATTCGGACTAAGATAAAACATATTGTAAAACATTGAAACATTTCCTTTGCTTTCATAGTTCATTAGTGTTAAAGCAATTATTGACCCATTTATTTTGTACATTATTCTCAATCCATATTATTTATATATATCCATTATCTTTTATTCTTTTATGCATAATATGAAAGAAGACTCCAATACGAATCCAACACAATGAAATTCACCTAAAACAGAGTCGGAAGGAAGAAAAATGGACAAACTAAAAATTAGGGACAAATTGGTAAATATTGAAAAGTCGTGACACGCGTCAGCCATCCATATACGCGAGCACCCTCAGATCATGAGTTCGAACCTGACTCAACGCATTTATTCTCCAGATTTTTCAAAACGCCAAAAACCGCGTCGCTTTGACCCTTCCTCGCATGCGTCTCTCACGTCAAGGGCACGATCCTTACCAAATGCAAGAAAAAATCGGAAATATTTGAACTTCGTGTTTTCCCTCCTCCGCCTCATAACGCGGCACGTGTCAGCTTGTGGTCGGGCGCACCATCAAGGCACCCGAGTACGAATCCCATAGACGTAAATTCATTTTTTTTACATATTTCCAATGGCATTTTCGTAATATTTTGCCAACTTCCCTAAAATTCCTTCTTTTTCCGTCAAAAGCTCGTACGTCTCGTCCTTAAGGGTGACGGTTTCGAATCTTGGTGACCATTATTTTCTATTTTTTTTTCTATATAAGCCCTAATTTCCCCTAAATTTATCATGAATTCACGAAAAAAAATGCCAAATTCTCTAAGAACTCTCTCAATTTTCCAGAAAACTTCCTTTCCATTCTGCCCTTTTTTCTTCACTCAATTAATTTCTAGCAATCTATTTTGGATGGAGAGCTAAGCATAAAGAGGTAAGTGGCAGTGGGCTTTTCAAATTGTTGGAGAATTTTCCTTATTTATTAGACATGATTGAATCTTTGAATTTCTTGTTGTTTTTGTTGAAATCTTTAATTTAAGAACATTTCCTTCTTTCAATTACAAGTCTTCTTTGCAATTCAATTCTTTAATTTGTTCTCGATTCACCAATTTGTATGCAAGATACTCTTTCTTTAGAAAATTAATGCAAGAATGATTTGACTATCCTTGTTTACACAAAAAATTCAATTTATTTCTTACTTATAATCAAACATGTCAAACCTTGAAATTTATTAATGCTTAGGAAAATCACCTTGTTCTTGGGAATTTATGATTTAATTGCATCAATTTTATGTGCACAATCAAATTCAATTAAATCATGGTTGTAATTTCTTTCTAAAAAGTATGAAAGTCACTCGGATTTTTTTTAAGAACAAGAATTAGACATTAGTTGTTATTGCAAGAATACAAGAAATGCTTGTGGTGATTATCTCTTTTCTTGAATCTTAATCAAGACTCTTGCAAGAATTAAACAAGTTGATCTTGCAAGAACCTTGATCAATAATCTCTTTTTAAAGCAAAAATCATTTCATCCTTCTTTGAATATGATGATAAGAATTAAATAACGTCCATTACCCATCACCTCGTTTTTTTTCTCATAGGAGTTCAAGTTCTACTTTTCTTTTATTGTGAATTAAGTTTACATCTCAAATTCCCCTGATTCTTGGTTCATTTTGATGTTCTCTATACTAATGCTTTCTTTTGTTCTCTATACTTTCTTTAATGCTTTCTTTTTGCTACTAACAACATTTTTTTCAAGCTTGATTTCAAGAAATTTTCTTTGCAACCATTCCCTTAGGTTCGACATTCCTACCAACGAGATACGGTAAGAAGGAAGGGTAAATTTGAAAATACTTTTTGTCGAGGTAAATGTTGGTAAGCATCCTACCCTTAGCAAGTTACATTTCATTTTTAAACATATTAGTGCTTGATTCTAACGGTCTTACCGATACATACTTTCATACATATCATCTTTTCCTTGTGAATCAGTAAATTATTCAAACATAGCATAGTTTGAGAAATCAGTTCAACAGTCATTTATTATAAAACATATCTCTGAACAATAACTTGAAAACCATGCTTTATTAATAGTTTTCAAATCAATGTGTTATTTACACTACTTGAACTAATACTTATTCTAGGAATTCCTTCGAAGTCTTTGTTGGAATTTATGTCCTAAAACTTGTAATTTCTAGTTTAAATTACATTCTATTTAATAAAGTAGTTATTGAGGACTTATTAGTGAAAATAGAATACTATAATCTTCAATCCTATAAACTAAGGTCCAAATGCTATCTAGTGTAGCCTTGAACTTTATGTAGAGACATAAATATGGATCAAGTTCGAGTTTGTAACCCAAACTGTCTATAGTGTATAAATAAGGTTGGGCGCCTTATTCTGGGAATGTTATGGATGCAGTACGCTTTGTAGTTAATACAAATGATGTGATCCTAAATCGTTCATGTAAAGACATGGGAGTGAGGGACATCCTATGTAAAGAGTTTACATAAGACTAGAACCATGAAATAGTCACTTTTAAGTTACAACACCGTTGATTGTATAAAACTAACTATTTGATTATGATGACCTAGGTAACTTAATCTTAATCTTGAGCAAACTATGAACTTCTGTTCAAATAGTATTATCCTTAGATTTGCATAGGTAAGGGTAGCTCATCAGCACTGGTCCAACAAGCCTCCCATTTTAAGAGTAAGACTGGGTGGATGGCTCGGGACATAGGGTGAAGGACGAAATTTACTCCTACCCGCTTTAAGGTTAGTAGATAGGTTGTTCCCTTAAGGATTGAATCCAAGTCTTGAACAAGGGGTCCCACCCTCTCATTGATCCGAAAGGGATTCAATTTATAGGTTGGACCTTAAACCAATTGTTCAATAGTGGATCAGTGAAACTTAAGAAGTAAGATGTAATCTCGAGGTTAAAACGGTATTTTGACCCAGTCGAGGTTATGTACAACCTGTGAAAGACTAACTTACTGATCATGGTTATATGAGATAGACATAAATATATCTATAGTGAGAGGAGTGCAGCTACAAGACTTTAGTGGAATGACCCATTAGTTAGCAAACATTGATTAGCTCGGTCTAAAAGGGTTTAGCCAGTTAATCTTAGATCGTTGGAGCCCATGATCAATAGGTTCATTAGGTTCCCCTGCTAGCTCATGTGGAATTAACTTAGAACAATATGATGGACTAATTCGAATTGTTTGAATCAGATAAAGAGAGAAATCGACATGTATATTTGATATAGTCGTCAATTTTATGTTTGAGATAGAGCTTTACGTTTAAATGTGATTTAAATATTTAAAATATGAACATAGATTCATATTCGGAAGCTTGGAATTGATGAAAATGATCAATGTTGTAAAAAGTCAAAATGTTGACTTTTGACTTTCAAAAGTCAAACTTTGATCGACGTTATATTCAAATGTGATTATAATTTTAGAAAAAAGAAAACGGATTCATGCTAGGGAGGTTGAAATTAGTCAAGATAGAAAAAATTGTAAAAAGTCAAAATGTTTACTTTTGACTCAAAAAAGTCGAAGTTTGACTTTGACTTAAATGCTCAAATGACCATAATTCCCTTGGACTAAGTTATTGGAAAAATCCAACATTTTGTTGGATAATCCTACTAATATTTAGTGGGATAAGTGGCTATATAAGATGTAGACACCCAGCCTACTAAGTTCCACTAATGGTTAGTGAAATGTTAGGTGATGAGATTTGACCAACTTATTACATGTAAATTTGCATGTAATTAGGTTATAAATAGGTTCTTTTTCTTTATTAAAAAGAGTTTTTGGTCAGTTTTAGTATTTTTTTGAAATTACAAAATATTTTAATTTTTTTCTAAAAAATCTCAATCTAATCCCCTCTTCCAATTACAATCCCTCTCTCAATATTCCTTCATTTATCGAAATCCACCACCCAATTCTAATTTGATGAATAACTGGTCAACTCTAGTGGAGGTCCGGAATCGTGTTTGTGAGGAGATTTCGATGATTGGGAGGCTTCGAAGGTAAGGTTTTCTTCAACCCTAATTTAGTTAAACTAGGGTAGAATTATGCATGTTAACTTCTAAAATGTTTAGATGCAATTAGAATAAGATTCGATCCTTATTCCACTGCGTACCTATCGCTTCCCATTAGTCTCCTCATCTTGAATTACATCCACATTTAATTCTTAATTAACCCTTTGGTCATGAAAATATCCAAAACTTCGCTTAAAATTCCTAAAAATAACAAAACAACCCAAAACAACCCAAAACGACCCTTCGGTGCTCGCTACATAGTAGCTGGGGTTTGGAGCACGCACATGGCCTAGGGGCCTTGTTGTGTGCTAATCTCATCGATGGTGCAGCGCGCTGTGTGCTAACCTCACGATGAGGTACCGCGCTTGTCCTGGCCACATGGCTCCACTACGCGGTACAATCATCAGACGCACGTTGTGCTGTGCATATAGCCCTGCACGCTAACCTCCTCGCAAGGTCATGCACGTAGCCTTAGTGCATCCCTTATTGCCTCAAATAAGCCCAAAATAACCTCTATAAAATTTAAAACCATGCTCATCTCGCCCAAACATACTTGACACTCGACCACTTCCCAAAAATACTTTTTCATCCAGAAACATGACTCGAATTTGAAAAATCATGACTTTAAATATATAACTTTTTTGGAAATATTTTATTCTACAAAGTTACTCTTAAGTGTCTTAAATTCCTTGCCTCAAAAGTTTAAAGCCAAATTCCTTCTGATGCATCCTATGAACCACAAAACATCTACCCTGTTTAAACTTTCCTTCAAAATGACCTTCTCGGCTTACCTTGGTCTAAACACCAAGGTTTTCACCTCCAGTTTTCACAGTAGCCCAGTTCTATGAAGTAGACAAAAATGTTGAACTTTTAAGAGTAATTTGAGGTAAATAGCACGAATGAATTGTGTGAAGTTGCCTATTTATAGTGGAGCCTTGCATGAAAATGGAATGACACCTCCACCTTGCTTAAACAAACTTTAAATCTCCTTATTCGCTCCTACTTCCAATCTACCTCCACCTTGGTCGAAAAAATGCATGTGATTAGCTTCAGACACCTGTATTAACTTTTAACCAATTTCCGTTAGTTTGCCCCGTAATTTGTTAAAAACGCCTAGCCTTGTCAAGACGCCAACTAACACCGATAGCTTTTCTCGCATGCTATCTTAAACACTTAACCTTGTCAATTGCCTTGCCCACTAACCTTCATAACTACTAGCCTTCTCGTACAAAAGCTCTTCTTACGTACCCTTGGCCGTCCAACTCATGCTTGCTAACCTCTTAGGTCATCTCGCAAGCACATTGCTAGTCTTTCTCGCCTAGCCATCACTCCTATACTAACCTCTAAATCCTTCTTCTCGCATAGCAAGTCTAAGGTTGCTCATCCACTTAAAAAGCCCAACTTGTCTTAGAGGTTATTTTCCATGATTACGGTTGCCTAACATGTGAACCAAACGCCTAGCTTAAAGGTTTTTAGTCCTTATTTTGCCGCCCAATGAGTGTCATTTAGAGGTTATTCACACACTTTTTACCACCATCGTAACTTCTAAACTTCTTAGCATTTTCTTATTTGACAATTAGCCAAAATTTCCCAACTCGTTCCTTCTTGATCACATTTATATTTACCTTGCCAAAACTTAACAAGTTAAAACATGGGGTTTCACATTTTTTACCCCTTTAAGAAATTTTGTCCACGAAATTTAGAGCGTACTATTATTCAATTTAACTTTGTACATAACTTTGACTTTACAACTAAATTACATCCTTTACAATATAAAACACATATTTCCCTAAGATTTTCTTTTTGTATAATTGGGTCCTTCTCCACTTGATGGTTTTACTCTTCGGTTGATTTATAGACTAAGAGGTTGTGCTTTATTCTCCTTGTTGATTTTTGCCAATCAACGGGTAATTCCTTGTGAAATGTCCCGACTTATTGAATCGGAAAAAAATGTCTCCTTCTTTGAGACAATGTCCTAAATGGTACTTATTTCACTCACTACAAAGAGGTTTACTATTGTCACTTGAAACTGATTTTTGGTAACTACCTACTGAACTTCGAGACTTGAACGAGCTTCCCCTGGATCTACTTTTAAAACTTTTCCCTTTAGATACTCCTGGGCTGAAGCTCTTCTTTTGTTCCTGTCTTTTACTACCAAAAATTGACTTTGAAACATCCTGTAACTTCATACTATCAGACTTCTTCGAAGTCAAACTTTGTTCAAATCGTATTCAATTTTGACTAATTGTGAAAGATCCATCCACTTTGATTATGCACTTATTGGAGTCGAATCTCTTATCGAAGTCCTTTTTCAAATTGTCAGCACCTGTCACTTTCTGATGTCACAATGGGTTCAACATAACAGAAGACTTTTGTATAGTTTTTGTCATATTAAGCTACTGTTAATGAATTTTGTTTCAACCTCAAGAATTCATCTCTCTTTGCTTCACAATATGTATTTGGGTAATATTTATCTTCAAATATTCCTCGAAATACTTTTTAGCTTATAGTATCCGTATCTTTTCTACGAGCTTTCATTGATTTCCACCATCCTTCTGTTTCTTTTGGAGTAGAAAAGTAGCTAACTTGACTTTTCTTTCTTCGGAGCAGTCCATCAAATACTGTAGCACCAAAAGATTTTAACCTTTTGATGCTATGCTCCTTATTAGACTTTATCTGCATTGTTCTAATGGATTCCATAAATTTCTGGTACATTTCTTGATAACTCCATTCATCCATTCCTAGATGTTGTTGCCTCATACTTGATTATGATTCTGGAGTATGATACTCTTCTATAGGTGTTATGGGAATTTGTGCCTTTCCTCTTTTCAAGTATTGGGGCATTCTTATCTTCTGCCATCATTAATATCTTTAAAACTGTTATATGTACTTATGGCTTAGGTATAACATTCTTAACTTCTACTCTTAGCCCAACTATATTTATCAACCAAGAAAGCAACCATTACAAACCCACCTTTTATTAATTTACACAAGCCTTTACATAAATATGTTACGTACTATCTTACAGACATTTTACAAGATAACAGAAACAAAGACATATACATTGTACTCTCCTTCTGACAAACTATTTAAGTTTATTTTTCCCCTTGATCGATGCTGCTACCTCTCGACGACCGATTGAGCTACAGATCTTGACCCTATCTTCACCTATTGATCTAACTTGAAAGTTAAACAATTATTCCTAAAGTGTCCTGTTTGGTGACAATAAAATCAGACTACCTCGTCTATATAACATGTTCTCTGATGAATTTTTTTGCACTTATAGCACTACCTCTTTCTTGCTAATTTTAATGTGACCTCTCTTATTGAATGTGACCCTAAAATATTCTTGCTTACTCTCTTCTTCCATTTCTTTTAATCTCATCTTTAGTGTTTAGAGAAATATTCTTTTCGAAACATACTTTGAAATAACTCCCAATTTTGTTTCACTTCCTTAGTCAAGTCCTCCTCCAACGTAAACCACCACTCTCTTGATTCACTAGAAGAATACATTCAAATAACTTAACTTTTATGTCCTCCTCACAGTTGATTATCTCAAAACATTCTCTCACTTGGTGCATCCATTCTTCGGCTTCAGTGGGATATATAGATCCCCTGCACATTTCTATCCCGTAGATTTCTTGCCTTCCTCTTGTGTTTTTGTTTTCCATGGATCTGTTAGTGATAAAATTTTCCTTTCTTAGTGCACAAAATAATAAAAGAAAATACTTTCATAGCTTTTGGAAAGATTGTGCCCCAGTTGCTGCTTACATAATTTGCCAGCCAATCTTATTTTATGAATTTAAATTTATTTTAAAATTTACTTTTCATTTCTCTAGGAAATAACTTTTGCTTTGATACCACTTGTCACAACGCCTCCCGGATCACCTCTTAGACCTGGAAGGTGGCGTGATGTCAACTAAAACCATCCACCTTTAAAACAATTCCAGCTGACCCTTGACATGAAAACATGAAACATTTACTGCAAAAGTCTTAAAACTTGATAAAACTTAAAACCATAGTGTAACCCATTTGGGAATGACTTTTATAAATAGTATGTAAGCATAAAAGGCGCAGTAAGAATAATTTTCAAAAAACACGACAACATTTCTAGTAAATCATTTCCTTTCATGACTAAAAATCGATTGTCATGGCAGTAGTAAGTTGAGCATATAGAGATTCACAATCTGTACCGGGAAAGAGGGCAAACATTTTGAAAGAGTAAGTCAAAAGACTTAGTGAGCAACAGTTTTATAAAATGAATTTTCATAAACAATTTAACATAAAACTGAAGTTTGAATATCATTTATATATAAACAGTCATTTCATAACATACTACTTGAAACATTGAACTTTTGCAGAGCTTTTGGAAGACATGATCCATAGCCACAATTAGTATTAAACCTCTCTATCCTAAGACAGAACAATCGATAGGAAACAACTTTCATTGTAATCCTCCTCCTTTAAGGCATAAAGATATACCCTTCCTGATGACCCATAAACTATAGGTTTGCCAACCCTACCATCAGAGTGGAGTTAACCGCAAGTATACTCTCATGAAATATTCGGGCTAGAATAAATCATATTGAAAAACATCGACACATTTCCTTTGCTTTCCTAGTTCATCACTAAATTATTCTAACATAACATAGTTTGAGAAATTAGTTCAACAATCATTTATTATAAAACAGATCTTTGAATAATAACTTGAAGACCATGCTTTATTAATAGTTTTCAAATCAGTGTGTTACTCACACTACTTGAACTGATAGTTTGGGAATTTCTTCGAAGTCTCCTCGTCTAAAAAATCCACAATTAATCCTTAATTACTCTTTTGGTCATGAAAATAATCAAATATTTCCTTAAAATTCCCCAAAATAAAAAAACAGCAAAAAAAACCCAAAAAAGACCCTTCAGTGCTCATTGCTGGGTCTTGACATGTGTGCATAGCCTGGGGCTTGCCGCATGCTAACTTAGTTGAGGGTGTCACACGCATTATGGCTGCAGGCCCAGTGCGCTCCGTATCGCGTGCCTTGCTCGTGCAGCCCTACACACTAACCTTCTCGCAAGGTCATACGCGTAGTCTGACCGCATCTCTTGCCGCTCGGCTGTGCATGGCTTTGTCGTGTGCCTCAAATATGCCCAAAGTAACATCTATGAAATTAAAAACCATGCTCATCTCGCCTAAACATACTTGACAGTTAGTCACTGCCCAGAAATACTTTTTTCTCGAGAAATATGACTCCACTTTGAAAGATAATAACTTTAAATCCAGATTAAAAACTTCCTTCTACAAAGGTACTCTCTTGGAAAAACATTCTTCTACAAAGGAAATTTCTTTCAGACATGTCCTGTGGATCACAAAACGTCTACCTTGTTCAGATTCTCCTCCAAAATGACCTTCTCACCTGACCTTGGCCTAAACGCCAAACTTTTTACCTCCAATTTTCACAGCAGTCCAATTCTATGAGCTAGACACAAATTCTGAACTTTTAAGAGTAATTTGAGGTAAATAGCACCAATGAACTGTGAGAATTCCTTGTGTGAAGTTGCCTATTTATTAGTGGAGCCTTGCATGAAAATTGAATGACACCTCCACCTGGCATAAACCAAATTTAAATATCCTTAACCCACCTCCTGCTTTGAATACACTTCTTCCTTGGCCGAAAAATGCATTTGATTAGTTTAAGACACGTGGATTAACTTTTAACTGATTTCCATTACTTTGCCATGTAACTTGTTAAAAACGCTAGCCTTGTCAAGACGCCAACTAACATCTATAGCTTTTCTCGCATGCTGAACTTCTCTCGCGTAAAACTCATGCTTGCTAACTTCTTAGGTCATCTCGACAACCGCATTGTTAGTCTTTTTCACCTAGCCATCTCTCTTCTACTAACCACTAAATCCTTCTTCTCACCTAGATAAGTCAAAGGTTGCTAAGCCACCTAAAACGCCCAACCTCTAAATGCCTTAGCATTATCTTCTTTGACACTTAGCCAAAATTTTCCCAATTCTTTCCTTCAACATCACATTTTCTTTTTACCTTGCCAAAACTTAACAAGTTCCAAGAGTTTTAGAAAAATTGGGGATTCACACAGCACTAACACACAACTTCAACCTCCAACTACTCTTTTAATAATCGACAATTTTTTTTCTTTTCTTGTATTTTAGAATTTTTGTTTTATTTCTACAATTAATTTTAAAAATTAGTTAATGGGTGTTGTATAATTGATTTCTTCATATACTGTAATCCCTCTTTTGTTATGTAATTTGTATCTTTAGTTGGTTGTATAGCGTCTAACATGGGAAAATTCCAAGTTTTGTTAGTTGCGCCTATAGGGGAGTTTATCCCATGGGTTTGCAATCAAGAGGGTTTGACATTCAAAGCCAAACCCATGTTTGGATACTTGGAATAGAATCCATAGGATTAAGAAACCAAACCCATGATTTTGGAATATGTTTTTTTTATTGAATGTCATATGTTTTATCAAAATTTTCATTTTAACCTCTTATCGATGATCATTGATGACCGTTTGTAACAAATGTTGGCCAACTTCATGATTAACCATTGATGATTAATCAGGATTGTTTGATGGTCACAACGACTAATCGTCTTGATTGTCGACTCAAGATCATCTTAATTGTCACCTCTAAATCGTCTTAACAGTTGATTAGCGATCATCGGTGATTAATCTCTTTATCGTTGGTGACCTACAACTTTGGACATCACTATCGTCAAGTGAACATCTTGATTGTCAGCAATCAATCGTTATCGTTAATTATCAATCGTCGTGCCTGTTAATAGACGGTCATAGCGATTGTCAATGACCAATAGCCATGAGCCTTGGCGACAGATTGTGATGATTGTTAGCGACCATCCAACCGTCTTAAACAATGGTAACCGTTGACCATCTTCACCAAGACTTCCTACACTACTTTCCATGGGTTTGAATAGTAAACACTATTCAAGCCTACGGATTACCTTTTCTAATTCTCGATGACCGTCTTCACGACGGGTTTTCAAATACGTATTTTCTCATTCTTTTATTTTCTTTTCTTGAGTTTTTTTAACAATTATTTATTACAAAGTAGACATTTATAGCGAAAAATGGATTTAAAGATTACCCTAATTGCTAAGGTAGTAAACTACATGCATTAGGGTTTTTGAGAAATAACCTTTGTAGTATTTGAATCATTAGAAATTTCACCAAACAGGAACTCGGGCCACCACTAAAGTTGACCCGCTATACTCCAAAAGAAGAATCGGGTTATGAGACCCGAAGGAAAAAGGATTTGAGAGAGAGAGAGTAATGGAAATTTAGGAAAGGTGAAGAAATAGTAAAAAAACTTGGTGATTTATTAAAATGGAAAAAAATATTCTAAAAAATAAAAAACTGTCCTTTTATATATAAATTACATGCAGAACTTGCATGTAATTAAATGACTAAAGGCAAACACCTCACAATCCACTAACCATTAGTGGATTTATTAACTATTCCATTTTCTCTTAGTGGGCTTGGTGTCGTTATCATGAACCTCCACGTGGGATTATCCAACAAAATATTGGATTTTCCCACTAACTTCAGTTTATGGGCAAAATGGTCATTTGACATTTCTAGTCAAAGTCAAACTTTGACTTTTCAAGTAAAAAGTCAACATTTTGACTTTTTACCTCCTTGACTAATTTCGACCTTCAGAGCATGAATCCAAATTATTTTCTCTAGATTCAAATCACATTTGAATATATTGCTTGTCAAAGTTTGACTTTTCAAAGTCAAAAGTCAATATTTTGGCTTTTTACAACTGACTATTTATATCATTTTCGAGCTTCTGAGTATGAATATGCATTCATATCTTCAATATTTAAATCTCATTTAAATATAAATATAAAGCTCTATCTATAATCTAGAATCCAACAGCTATATCATATATACTCGTTGGTTTCTCTCTCCTATCCTAATTCAAACAATTTGAATCAATCCATCATACTGTTCTAAGTTTATTTCTTATGAGCTACCAGGGGAACCTAATGGACCTATAGATCATGGGCTTCAACAATTCAAGATTAACTGTCTAAATTCTTTTAAACCAAGCTAATCAACATTCGTTAACTAACAAGTCATTTGACTAAAGTCTCGTAGTTGCACTCCCTTCACAATAGATATATTTGTGTCCATCTGATATAAAAATGATTAGTAAGTTAATCATTTACAGGTTATTCATAAGCTCGGTTGGATCAAAATATCGTTTTATCCCCAAGACTACATATAGCTCCTTAAGTCCCACCGATCTACTATTGAACAACTGGTTTAAAGTCTAGCCTATAGATTGAATCCCTCTCAGCCCAATCAGAGGGTGGGGCATCTTGTTTAAGACTTGGATTCAGTCCTTAACCTAACAACCTATCTACTAACCCTAAAGCGTGTAAGAGTGAATTCTGTCTTGCACTCTATGTCTCTAGCTATCCACTTGGTCTTACCTCTTAAACGGGAGGCTTATTGGGCCAATGATAATGAGCTACCCACACCTATATAGATCTAAGGATAATCTCGTGTAGATATGAGTTCATAGTTAGCTTAGTATTAAGATTAAGTTACCTAGGTCATCAAAAAACTAAATAGTCAATTTTAAACAGTAAACGACATTATAACATAAAAGTGACTATTTCATGGTTTAGTCTTACGTAAACTCTGTACATAGAATGTCCTCACTTTCATGTCTCTACATAAATGATTCAGGATTATCTCATCTGTAGTAACTACAAAGCAGAACGCATCCACAATGTCTTCAAATAAGGTGTCCAACATTTATTCATATACTATAGACTATTTAGGCTATATACTCGAACTTGATCCATGTTTATGTTTCTACATAAAGTTCAAGTTTACTCAAAATTACTTCGGGACCTTAGTTTATAGGATTTAAGATTATAGTATTTAATTTTTCAACAATGACTTTATTGAGTAGAATATGATTACAAACTATGAGTTTTAGGACATAAATTCCGACATTATTATTATTAGATAATCTTTTTAAATTTTCTCTTTTCTCTTTCTTTCCTTTTTTTTTAAAATAATCATTCCTTCATTTGAGGAGATTTTGTTTATTTTGTTATATTTTTGTAGGTAAAAATTGATGACATATCGTCAATATGAGCTTAGCTTAACTAGCATCTATATGTTCCTTGGTTTATTTTTAGGTATACCATGGTTTCTTTTTAGTTTAAAAACATTTTCATTTTTTTCGTTAGTCAAAGTAACTAGAAGACTATCCTAACACTACCTATCATAATCATTCCCCCAAATGCATACTATCATAATAATACCTATCATAATCCTTCTCCCAAGTCCATACTATCATAACACTATCATAATCCTTTCCATGAATTCATACTGTCATAACAATACCTATCATAATCATTTCCCCAAACTCATACTATTATAACACTACCTATCATAAGCTTTCCCCCAAACCCATACTATCATAAATACCTATCATAATCATTTTCACAAACACATACTATTATAACACTACCTATCATAATCCTTCCCCTAAACACAAACTATCATATCACCAGAATTATCATAAATCTAACCCTTCCATATATCAGTCATTCTCCCAAACGCCCCCTTAGGACTTATTTGAAATGACTTAAGAAAACAATGTTTTTTAAAAAACTAATTTTTATTTAAATTCTTTTGATGAAAGTGGTTTTTAAAATACACTACATGCTTATCCTAAAAAGGCAACCATAACTATGGCTAAATGTAACTCAACTTGACTTTCGCTTTTGCTTGACTCTTTTGGTTAGCTTATTTTAAACCTATTAGACCTTTTCTAATGTTTCTTAACTGGAACTTTCGTAAACGTCATCAAATTAACATGACTTGTCATGTTTTGTGAATGATTTGTAATATTCCTAATTAGACCATTCATGTTAATGCAAATGTAATCAAAATTATTGTTATTAAATAGTAAAATTTCTTGTTCTTACATTAATCTCATGAAAATCAATAGAGTCGATAAATTGAATAAGAGGTTCAAAATATGAAAAAAAATCAATTAAAAATTTGATACACGATAATTTTAGGATGTACAATTCAAAAAAAAAAAAAAACCAAATAGATTCACTAGATCCAGAAACTCAAAACCAGCACCTCAAACACAAACATCATAAATCCAGATTTCCAAATCCTACACCCAAACACAAAGATTTACACTTTGTAGGCACCATATCCTATCAGATAGCCCACGGGTATTTAATTCCCAAGCATTTGATTTCGAACCTGTGCGTCAAACGTCCTATAGGTGTTTGATGAAATGCTTGTAAGAAGTATTATTATACCTTATTAGGAGTTTTGTAAACAAACACTTCTTTAATCCATATTGGGTAGCATGTTGGTCTTAGAAGTTCAATGTTATCGAATCTTATATATACACTTATGGTATTTGAATTATAATTTGAGTGCAATTTTAATTATCTAATTGTTGTTTAAAAAACATTAATTCTTATAAGATTCTATAGTATATGTAATTTCTGTTTGCCTCATTTTAAGAATTTTTTGCCAAGTGTGCTTTTTTTTTTCTTGATGATGATTTAAAAGAAAAAAAATCAAACATCTGATGTTTTGATTTATTATTCTTGCTGAGAACTCAAAACTCAATTCCATTCTCCATTAAACACAAAACATCATTAAATACACTATTTTAACACAGATTTTCCTTCAAAACTTTAGTTTAAGTAACTTGATTTAGTCTTTTAAAACGCTAGATTGTAGGTTTGGACTAGTTTCATTGTAAGGCCCTGGTCATGTACCGCCAATGACGAAGGGATTATGCGAAGAAAGACCTCTAAACGAAGAGATTTACGACAGACAATTAGGCAAGATTGATTGCTTCCCGAGTTTAAGATAAGGGGATGAAAAAGACACTTTGTATTTTAAGATCAATTGCTTCCCGCCGCTGGCAAGGGTAATCATTTTGGCATGGAAAAACTCACCGGAGAGGTCTATAAATAGAGGAATTCAGATCATTTTGAAGTTGCTTTTACACTGAACTTACTTAAGAAATAACTGGGGTTATACCCAAGGATTTGAAGACACGAAACGAGCTCATTTCCCGCAAGGATTCCAAGAAGTGATAGGGAGACTCTTGACCGGAGAAGCTAGGTTAAGGAGCTAGTTGACTGTGACTATGAGTGGTTCTTCTTACAATACTTTCCAAATAAAAAGAACTTATGAACCATATTTAAATTTTTCAAATATATTTTCATTGAACCTACAATGCTGTGAATTTCTTCATGCTTTCAAATCCTCAATATGTGTGTGTGACAAATGAATGACTTGAAAGAGTCGATTAAGACAATAAACTACTTAAGAGGTATAGTGTGTGAACTTCCAAGGGAAGTAAATGTTTCAAAAACCATTATTCTGAACCTCATATGATAATCATGATTGAAGCATGTGACGTATGTCATTGATGATGTTGGTATTATTTGGAAGAGACTTATGAGGTGATGAAAAGTAGAAATAAAATATCCTTGTACACTGTGTGATAGAATGCCCTATTCATGTGGTGTGATCTAGTATAGGATGACTCATATTTGCTGTGTGATGCCCTTTCTTTGTTGTGTGATATGGCATCGAAAGATGCATTGGGTGTAAGGAAATTGACGGTATATGCTAGTGCGTCGAGATTTCTTTACGTGATTGTAACTTGGCAAAAGAGTGTGGTAAATGTTTGAGTTAAGGAAATGGTACAAAGACGACATTGATATGTAGAATGAATATGTAAAATAAACACGAGATGCACGCGACGCAATAAATGTTTCTTTGATTTGTAATAGTTGATTTAACTATTGATTTAATGCTTGTTTGGGAAGATGATCATGTTAGGATAAAGAAAATTCGATTTGAGTAAAGCGATTGATAAACAATCCCACTTACTAGGCGTTTTCGTTTAACCTTTCCAATGTTTTGTTTTATCCCCCTTCCAGATTGCGAAGGACTTCTGACGTTGAACTTATAGTCTTGACTACCTACCGTGCCTCCTTAATCGCATTGTTTTGACAGTGGCCACTGTCTACTTGCATAGCATGTAGTAGCTAGGTGAAGGGAGCCCAAGTCCTTTTGAGTTATGTTTACTAGTTTTGTGACGAATGTTGTAAAAGTACTGGATGTACCTATATTCAAATTATCAATGAAATTTTTGAAGTTCATAAAAGTTTACATTCCGCGTTAAGTTTCTTTATGCTTGTCTTTTAATTTTGCTTACTAGACGTTCGACGTGTTACTTCGCATGAAAAATAGTGTACTAGGGAGTCACCACCATCACATTGCATAGAATGTTCGGGGTGGGCCGGGATAAGTTGGTATCAGAGCATAAGTTCTTGGGAACAGTTTCAAGTAGAATCATACATATGGAGTCATGTATTAGTATGAGAGACTAATGTATTGATGCGATATAGAAACTATGGCACCAAGAGGAAGGCCATGACGAGTAAGACAAGTGGCAATGAATGTTCTAGCTACTGGGAGTGCCAATAGAGCGTAAGCATCTAATGAAATATTTTGTAAACCCCATGATTCAGTGGGGAGAAGAGCCAAGGAAGGCATGTTTGATTGCTTCCAATAGAAGTTAGACAAAAGATTTAGAATCGAGAGACTAAAGGTGTTGAGGGCAATGACCTTTACAGGAACCACTAATTCAATGGACTGCCCCAAAGTGGAAAAGGTGAAATTAGCAACGTTCTTGTTGCAAGATAGTGCAAAAGATTGGTGGATCCTCAATGCAGCAAGGGTAGGCGGAGAAGGCCTCATCCTGTGGAAAGAATTCAAAAAGGCTTTCAAGGATAAGTTTTACCCTTCCTTCTATGACATGAAAGGAAACAATTTATGAGTTTGGTCCAAGGAAACATGACCGTCACTATAATATGAAAAACGATTCACTGAGTTGGCTACGTATGCTTTGACCTTTATTGTAACGCCCCAAAAATTTAGATAATTTATTGGGCGTTATTTTGAATCCATTTAATGAGAATTATTTGATTTAGGTGGGAATTGAAATTAATTAAATATTTCTTGGATGAATATTTAATTAATTAGAGGTTTTGGCATGTGGTGTTTGTTAAGTTTTTGATTAAATGGTAGGTTAAGAGGATTAAGTAAAGTTGTGGATTTTTAGTGTTGTTGAACTTGAATTTAATTAAATAATTATGGATGTTATTTAATTGTGGGGTGGAAAGTTTGTTGGAGATTGAATAATTATATGTATATGTGGAAATATATATATAATTATTATGTTAAAGGAAAAGATAATTATATTTGTTGAAATATAATTATTTAAGGAAAAGATAGTTGTATTTTGGAGAAAGGATATTTATTAAAGGAGAAAAAGTAAAATAATTATATTTTGGGAAAATATAATTATTTGTAAAAGGATAATTAATTACTTTGGAGAAAGATAAACAATAATTAATTATTTGTAAAAGGATAATTACTTTGGAGAAAGATAAATAATAATTAATTATTGTGGAAGATAATTAATTATTTTGGAGAAAGATAAATAATAATTAATTATTGTAGAAGATAATTAATTATTTTGGAGAAAGATAAATAATAATTAATTATTGTAGAAGATAATTAATTATTTTGGAGAAAGATAAATAATAATTAATTATTTTGAGAAATAATTAATTATTGTGCAGAAAGATAAATATTGTTTATGGAGTGAAGTTGTTATGGTTGAGTTAAGATAATTCATGTTGGAAGTTATAAGTGATTTATTGGAAAAGATTTGATTGATTTAAATAAATTGAGGATTTAAGTTAATTTGAGATTTTGGAGGGAAAAGTTAGTTTTGGTGGAATTGTAATTAATTGAGTATATATATATGGATATATATATTTAATTAATATTATGAAAAAGTGAAAGTAATTATATGATGAAATATAATTATATTTGTTTGGAAAAGAAGATAATCCATGAAGAGAGAGATGGTTGATTTGATTGGACGAAAAAGATATATATTTATAAGAGAGAATAATGGTTTAAATAAATATATATTTATTGTAGATTTTGGTGAGAGAAAAATAATAATAATAAAGAAGTATTATTATTATTATTAATAGTTATAAATGCCTAAGATTAAGGCATTGATTTAGGAAAGATAATGGGAATAAAGATATATGTATATTTCTTTGGTATTATACATATATATATATCCTAAAAGGAAAAGGAAAAGGAAATAATAATAATAATTATTATTATTGTTATTATGTGAGTCTATAAATAGCATTGGAATGCTTAAGATGGAAATAAAGGAAAAAGAAAAAGGTTCTTCATCTTCTTCTCTAAGATAACCCTCTGCTGTCGCTGCCTCATCAGTCGAAGTTAAGATTGGTCTCTTTGGAAGCTTGAGGATTTAAAGTGATGAATTTTTCATCAAGGATAAGAAGATTTTCCAACCTCCATCTGAGTAACCTTGGTAAGCTAATGAAATTAAATTAATATTTTATTAATTTAATTTTGGATCTATTTGGGGTTTCTGTAAAGGTTCAATTGGCTAAACTTTTTAAGATCTAAATCTTGGATTTTTCCCAATCAAGGTTGAATTGGTTTCAACCCCTTTTTTTTTAGAAAGTTAATTAATTTGGGAGAATTTTTGGATGTTAGCCAATTGCTACTTTCATTAATTAAGATACTAAGTTTTCCTTTTATGATTAGGATCAAGTTAATTGGAGAATTTTTACTGTCAACTAGGGAGTACCTTGTTTGGCTAAAATCTCCAGGTAAGAGATTCTCCTACTAGACCTTCGAACTGAATTTAAGAGACCGCATGTAATTATGATTATGCATCGATGGTAGCTAAGATGCATAATTTGATGATAATGATTATACTGAGATTATGATGATAGTTGATGTTGATGATGATGACTGAGATTATTATGTTGATGATTGATGATGATGACTGATGTTATGTTAATGACTGGTAGATTGATGTTGATGATTGTTAATGCATGATATATTAATCACATGATTAAGGACGTTAAGATTAATACTCATGCCATGTTATGATGTTGTGTTATGCTACATGCTATGGATAGGGTGTTCTGTTAACTTTGTCTATTAGAGTCGTACCTGCATGGGTGTCCTTCGGGATCACCACCTATTTAGGACTGTGTGGTTCGACGGGACGCCAGTCTAGCATGGATATAGATATGATTCGAGTGATTCGACGGGGTCCTCGCATCCCGATTGTCTTAGTGTTACCCCCGGGTTCACTACAGACCAGCATGTCCTAGGTGCTCCCTCGGGACACCGAAGACCAGATTTTCGTTCCTATGGGAGCGCATGTTGCACGTGTTCGGGAACGTGCCAGAGATTGGGTACCATTTTCAGGACTCTAATGGGAAGTTAACAGACACCTAGCGGGACTAGTAGTAGGTCCCTTACTGAGTATATGTTTATACTCACTCTTTCTATGTTCAACATTTCAGGCGAAGGTAAAGGTAGAGGAAAGCTGGCGAGCGACAGAGAAGGATCCGTGACATGCCATATGGGGACTCAGATTTGCTTCCGCGTTTATGTTTCAGTGTTTTAATATTCCGTTTTTAATGAAAATTTATTCTTCCCTCGTTTCAAAAAGTGTCTCTTGTCATTGTTTCTTTTTTAGTAACGACCTCAGCTTAGTATAAAGAGTTGGGTCGTTACATTTATGGTTGATGAGGGGGTCAAGTACAAGCGGTTTGAAGAAAGCTTGCATACTAAAGTTATAGCACCGGTCATTACCAATATGGATTGGTCTGACTTTTCTAAACTGGTTGAAGTTGCCATAGGGTTAAGAGATGCATGGTTGACGATAAGAAAAATAAAATTTTGAAAAAGAACCCTTATGGCCTAAACTTTAGTAGCTTGACGTATGATGAATGACACGACGAGACCAGACATCAGGCACAAACATCTAGCAACTAGGAAACTTTAAAACTCATCCTTATAATCCTTAAGATTCCACGACTAGTTACGGAGGAGGATTTCAGAGGAAAAATTGAGGTCAAGAAAAAGGAGGAACCTCAATGTGGATGGAGAATATGTACCCCAGCGAAGGCCTACAGAGGAGTAGAACCCAAATTTTAAGGAAAGGACTGGCTTTTAAAAAAACTGTTACACTTATGGACAACCAAGGCATTTTGCAAAGTGTTGTCCAATTGTGGGAACTCATGGTAACCGACAAATTGTATCGTATTCGATCAATCGGTCCTATTGACAAGACAAAACTAAAGTTGGGCCTCATGGAGTCAAAGGACTTGGGATGCCCATGTCACAAGGAAAGGTTTATGCCAAGACTCAGAGTGAGAACATAAATAGCCCTCATGTAATCACATGTTCGTTGATGATTTGTAATTCTCCTAATTTTGTGTTGTTTGATTCTGGAGCTACAAACCTTTTTATTTCTCCATTGCATGCTAAAACTCTAAATCGCCGAATAGAACCTTTAGAAAAAGGGTTACTAATTAGCACCCCTTATGGCGTCATGTTTTTAGTAGAACTAGTATGTAGAGATTGCGAAGTAAGTATTAAGAATGTCGTGATGAAGGTAGATTTGACTTTGTTTGAGCTTGATGAATTAGATGTGATCTTAGGAATGAGTTTTCTCACCAAGTACCATGCGATATTAGACTGCTCCAATAAGGAGGTAGTATTGAGAGACCGTAGAAAATTTGAATTTAAATTCATAGGCAACTAGAAAGTTAATTTGGCGGGGATCATATCCGTACTTACGGTAAGGAAGTTGATGAAGAAAGGGCATACCTCCTACCTAGCACACGTGGTAGATACACGGGTGCTGAGAAATGATCCAAGCAAGGTATTGATAGTTTGCGAGTACTTAGATGTATTCTTGGAAGAATTGAGTGGATTGCCACCTAAGCAAGAAATTAAGTTCACAAATGAAGTTACACTTGGAACCACCCCAATTTCTCAATGCCCCTATCGCATGGCACTAAGTGAATTGAACGAATTGAAGAGTCAATTAGAGGAGTTGATAGGAAAAGGTTATATTCAGCCAAGTACCTCAGCATGGGGAGCCTCTGTACTATTTGTAAAGATGAAGCATGGATCTATAAGATTGTGCATTGACTACCGCCAATTAAACAAAGTGATGCTCAAGAATAAGTATCATTTGTCGTGAATAGATGATCTCTTCGATAAGCTGATGGAAGCCTCATTATTCTCCAAGATAGGCTTGCATTCAGGCTATCACCAATTAAGAATTAAGGAGTCAGACGTACCTAAAACAACATTTTGAAGGCATTATGGGCATTATGAGTTCTTAGTAATGCCCTTTGGATTGACCAATGCCCTAGTAGCTTTCATGAATCAAATGAACAATGTGTTTCATCATTGCTTAGATCAGTTTGTCATTGTTTTCATTGACGATATTTTAGTTTACTCCCCAAACGCAAAAAGACACGCAAAACACTTAAGGATTGTGTTACAAACCTTGCGAGAGGAAAAACTATTCACAAAGTTCAGTAAATATGAGTTATGGCTTAACCAAGTGGTGTTTCTTGGGCAAATTATCTCCTCAAACGGATTTAAGGTGGACTCGCAAAAAATTGAAGCGATTGAAACTTAGAAACGCCCCAAGACAGTTTATGAAGTTAGAAGCTTTCTTGGCCCGACAGGTTACTATAGGTGATTCGTGGTAGGGCTTTCCAAATTAGTCCTTCCCGTGACAACGCTTACAAAGAAAATGACGAAACATGACTACAAAAGTAGTTTCCAAGAGTTAAAATGCAGACTTACTACTACACCCATTCTCGCATTACCTACGCCTGAGAAGGAATATGGAGTTTTTTGTGACGTGTCGAACCAAGGCCTAGGATTTGATTTGATGCAAGAGAGGAAGATAATAGCCTACGCATCAAGACAACTGAAATTGCATGAGCATAACTATCTAATGCATGATTTAGAATTTGGGGTCATTGTCCACACGTCGAAAATTTGGCAACACTATCTGATGGGAGAAAAGTGTAGCATGTTTACAGAACACAAAAGCCTAAAGTATATATTTGATCAAAAGGAAATAAATTTAAGACGAGGAATTGGATGGAACTCATTAAAGATTATGATTGCACCATCGTTTACCACCCTGGAAGAGTAAACGTCGTAGCTGACGCATTGAGTAGAAAGAGCCCTATCTCGAAGAACAGAGGAAGAATAGCCCTACTATAGGAATTGGGAAGTTTCAAGGTAGTTTTAAACGTAGGAGCATTTAGAAACTTGATGACACACTTTTAAGTGAAGCCCACATTAAAAGAGGAAATTGTTAGATCGCAGCTTGAAGACCTTAAGTTGAGAAAGTTAGCTGAAAAAGTGAGAAGTGAGAGGTGATCAGATTACATCTTTAGAAAAGATGGTGCTTTGCTTGAGGACAGGAGGGCGTGTGTGCCACAAAATAAAACACTGAAGGATAGTATTTTTGAAGAGGCCCATAGTTTGGACTATGCGTTGCACCCTAGAAGCACTAAGAAATACAAGACTTTGAAGGCCTATTATTGGTGGCCAGGCATGAAGCAAAAAATAGCCGAGTTCATAGCCAAATGTTTGATTTGTCAACAAGTTAAACCCCAGCGACAAAAGAATAATGGCTTGCTATGTCCTTTGCCATGTCCTGAATGGAAATGGGAACATATAACTATGATCTTCTTGTTTGGATTGTCCAAAATGCCATGTGGCTGCGATGGGATTTGGGTAATTGTTGATAAATTCACTAAGACGACACACTTCATCCCTATTAAGTAAACCTTTCCATTAGACAAATTGGTTAAGTTATATATTGACAAGATTGTATGCCTAGAATGCCATTATCTATAGTTTCAGGTCAAGATTCGTCATTTACTTCCAAGCTTTGGCCAAAATTACAAGATGCATTGGGAACTAAGTTGTGTTTCAGTACTACGTTCCACCCACCAATGGATGGTTAATCTGAAAGAACCATTCAAACATTTGAAGATATGTTGAGGACCTGTGTGCTACAATTAAAATGAAGTTGAGACGAGTGGTTTCCTTTGATTGAATTTTCCTATAACAACAGTTATCATTCAAGCTTTGGGATGACTCCTTTTGAGGTGTTATACAAAAGGTATTGCAGAACGCCAGTTTGTTGTGAAGAAGTCGTTGGGAGAAAATTATATGAATGAGAGTTAGTCCAAGCGATGACATAGGATATAAAAATGATCAAAGTGAATTTAAAGACTGTCTGCGATAAACAAAAGAGTTAAGTGGACAATCGTTGCAAATCACTAGAATTCGAGGTGGGAGACAAGTTTTCTTGAAATTATCGCCATGGAAGGGAGTGATAAGGTTTGAGAGAACAGGAAAATTATGTCCATGATACATAGGACGCTATGAGATTCTAGGATACGTGGGGCCAGTGGCTTATAAGTTAAGATTACCCACGAAAGTATCTAGAATCCATAATGTATTCGACGTTTCCATGTTAAGGAAGTACGTGCCTGACCCCTTACATACCCTCCAACACCAACCTCTAGAAGTACGAGAAAACTTGACTTATGAAGAGAGACCTTTACATATCTAAGACAGAAAATAACAAATACTAAGGACGAAGATGATTCCTATGGTCAAGATTCTGTGGAACAATCATGGAATTGAGGAAGCTACTTGGGAAAATGAAGAACTGATGAAAGCCAAACATCCAAAGTAATTTTTGTCGGCTTGTTGAATTTCAGAGACGAAATTCCAGTAAGGAGTATAGTTGTAAGGCCCTGGTTGGATACTACCAACACAATTGATAAGGATATTGCACAAAGGGATGATGCGAATAAACACCTCTATGGGAACAGAGTTACACAGCAGACAATTGGGCAAGATTGAACTTCTCCATCTACGAACAGGGATATGACCCTAATGTCAATAGGTCGGCGATCGATTGAACCTTACCGACCAATTTGAGTTCATGATAAGGGGATGACAGATACATGTGGCATTTTGAGATTGGGCCACTTCTCGCCATCGTCAAGGATAATCATTTCGGCATGGAAAAACTCATCGGAGAGGTCTATAAATAAAGGAATTCATGTCATTTTGTAGTTGCTTTTACCTTTCACTTACTTAATAAAGAATTGCGGTTGTATCCATAAATTTGAAGACATGGAACGAGCTCATTTTCGGTAAGGATTTCGAGAAGTCATAGGGAGACTCTTGACTGGAGAAGCTAGGCTAAGGAGCTAGTTGACTTTGACTGTGGGTGGTTCTTCTTATAATACTTTCCAAATAAACATCTGGCCTTTAATGTCATGTGGAAAAAATGAAAAAAGAGCTTTAATGAAACTTTTCAAAAAGCTACATAAATTTTTTTTTAATTTTTTTTGTAAAAAATTAACATTTCTCTCCTACTTTGCTCTTTTCTCGAGCAACATGATTTTTCTCTTCCCTTTGTCAATTTCTTTCGTTCTCTTCTTAATGTCATCTCACTTTCTTCCCTCTTTTCTCCGAACAGCCGCCGCCGCCACCAATAGAAGAAATCCCTCGTTCCCAGCCCGAGCCCAGTCATCGTCGAACCCACCAGCGTCGTCCCTCGTGCCCAGCCCATTATTCTACGGAGGAGAAGAGAGATTTGAATCGGGAATAAAGCTAATAAAAGCTCCATTATAGATGATGGACCGAACGGACTGGTACTGGAAGGCATTTTTACCGAAAGGATGTGACAGAGACCATCCGTCGGTAAACTTTTTCGGTCCAAACTCGACGAATATATCGAATATACGGCTTCCGACGACTAAAGTTTTGGTTGGAGGATTAGATCTGTTAATCGATTGGCAAAAGAGATACTACGAAGCATTGAAGAAATCTGGGAAGGAAGCTTACTTGACTGAATATCTGAATGCGTTTCACAGCTTTTACGGATTCCTGGAGTTGGCGGAATGCAATCTGTTCATCAAAGATATTAGGGATTTTGTAAAGGAACAATGCTCGAAGAAAAGCAGTTGAAGGAATCAGAATCAAGGATTTCAGCGGATTATGGTCAACAAAGTTTAAGATTTAAAAGCTTTGTGCGTTTTATTTGATGACAAATTAAGAACAAATATTAAGATAGATATTTTAATCAACTTTATACTTTTATAGTGTATGAAAATGATGATCGAGGGCATGTGAATCATTAATAAGTACTTGTATTAAATATTTTCTAAGTTAGTGTACTATCTTTTTAAGCAGGAGTGGATTAGTGTTATAAATTTCTTTGAAACAAAAACAACAATTGTTGGAAGCGTTTGATGAACACCCCAAATAAATAATCACCAAATAGAATATTTGATAGAAAACAAAAACCTTTTTGAAAGACTTGTTGTGTGTATTCAACTCACACTTGGATGATTTAGATTACAACATTTCAATCCTATTTATAGGATTGTCATAAGAATAACTCATATCACAAATAAATACAACAAATTAAATCCTACATTTAACTAAGGTGAAACTCTTACTAAATTAACTCTAACATTTTTAACTCATATCCTTCTCTAACTTACATAAATTAACTCACATATAACTTATTTATTTAAAACATGTTTAATTTTCAACATCCTCCCTTAAACATGTTTTTTGTTTTGAAAAACTCCAAGCAAAGTTCTTAAGTTGTTAAACACATTAACTTTGAGTGGCTTCGTAAAAATATCTGCAATTTGATCTTCAGTCTTCAGATATTCAACTTGAACTTCCTTCCTTGAAATGCAATCTCTGATGAAGTGAAATCTTGTATCAATGTGTTTGCTACGATCATGGAACACATGATTCTTTGCTAAAGCAATTGTTGACTTATTGTCTATATGAATCACAGTTGGATCTTCTTGCAAAATTCCAACTGTCTTTAACAAATTTCTTAACCAAACTGCATGACAAACACATGAAGCTGCAGCAACGTATTCTGCCTCACAAGTGGATAATGTCACAATAGGTTGCTTTTTAGAACTCCATGTAAATGCAGTATTGCCAATGAAGAAAACATATCCACTAGTGCTCTTTCGATCATTAGTATCTCCAGCCCAGTCACTATCACAATAGCCTTCAAGCTTGAATTCTTTAGATGAAGAATAAAACAACCCATAGTCAAGCGTACCTCTGAGGTAACGAAGAATTCTCTTTGCCACTTTCAAATGAGTAGTTGTAGGAGATTCCATAAATCGACTCACCAATCCAACGCTGAAAAGAATATCTGGTCGTGTGCAAGTCAAATATCTCAAACTCCCAACCAAACTTTTGAAATATGAAGGATCAACATCATCTCCTTCTTCATGTTTGGACAGTTTGGTCCCAGTTTCAATCGGAGTTGCGACAGACTTAGAATTCATCATATTGAACTTCTCTAGAATATCTCTAGTATATCGTTCTTGAGAGATGAAAATTCCTTCCTCTGACTGCTTCACTTCAATGCCAAGATAATATGACATTAGCCCTATATCTGTCATTTCAAATTCTTGGGTCATCGCCTTCTTGAGATCTTCAAACATACTTGCACAATTTCCTGTAAAAATTAAGTCATCCACGTACAAACAAACTACCAAAATATCTCCATGACCATTAACCTTAATATAAAGAGAATGTTCATAAGGACACCTCAAATACCCATTATCAAGGAAATATTTGTTGATTCTGCTATTCCACATTCTTGGTGCTTGTTTCAATCCGTATAATGCCTTCTTCAATTTTAGAACTTTATCCTCTTGGCCTTTCACATAATAACCAGGAGGTTGTTCCAAGTAGACTTCTTCTTCTAGATATCCATTCAAAAATGCCGATTTGACATCCATCTGAAAGATCTTCCAATTATTTTGTGCAGCAAGAGCAATTAACAACCTTATGGTTTCCAAACGAGCAACGGGAGCAAATACTTCATCATAATCAATGCCTTTTCTTTGAGAATATCCTTTTGCAACTAATCTTGCTTTGTATCTCTCCACTTCTCCCTTTTCATTTCTTTTTATCTTGAACACCCATTTGACACCTACTGCTTTCTTTCCATTTGGAAGAGTGGAAAGTTCCCACGTATCATTCTTTTTTATGGCTTTTATCTCTTCATCCATAGCAATCTTCCATTTGTCATTTTGCGAAGCTTCTTCAAAATTCAAAGGTTCACTGTCACCAAATAGACAAAAAAGAGTAAGGTTATTAAAACTTTGACTTAACTCTTCAGTTTCATCATATATGTCTTGTAAGCTTCTCATGCCACGAGGTCCTTCACTTGAACTTGCAGATGATGAAGATGTGCTTTGTTGTGGAGTGATTGGCGATGTTGGTGGAGAAGCAATGTCACTAGGCTCATCATGTTCATCGGGAAAACACAAAAATTTGTAATCTTCTAGTTCGTCATTCCAATTCCATGATGCTTCTTCATCAAACACAACATCTCTGCTTACGATCATCTTCTTTGTAACAGGATTATAAAGCTTGTAGCCTTTTGAGCTTGCATCATAGCCAACAAACACATATTTCTCACTTTTATCATCAAACTTACTACGCTTTTGATCAGGTATATGCGCATAAGCCATGCATCCGAATACTCTCAAATGACCAATGGATGGTTTTCTTCCTGTCCATGCTTGTTGAGGAGTTTTGTTCCATAAGCTTCTAGTAGGGGAACGATTTGACAAGTACACTGCACACTCAACAGCTTGTGCCCAAAATTCTTTTGGCATCTTCTTGCACTTCAACATGCTTCGAGCCATGTTAAGTATTGTTCGGTTCTTCCTTTCAACAACACCATTTTGTTGAGGAGTAAATGGAACTGTCATAGTGCGACGGATTCCATTTTCTACGCAAAAAGTTTTGAATTCATTTGAAGTGAATTCACCTCCCCTGTCTGATCTCAAAGCTTTAATGTAATAACCACTTTCTTTTTCAACAAGAGCTTTAAATCTCTTGAACATGCAAAATACTTCTGATTTCTCTTTGACAAAGTAAACCCAAGTTTTCCGACTGAAATCATCAATAAATAATAAGAAATAATTATTCTTACCAAAAGAACTTGGTTTGATCGGTCCACAAAGATCCGTGTGAACTAACTCTAGTGGTCTCCTTGCTCTCCAACATGATTCTTGTGGAAAACTCTTCCTTGATTGTTTGCCATGAAGACAACCTTCACAAAGTTGATCCGGAAGTTTGACATATGGCCACCCTTTCACCATGTTCTTCCTGGCTAATAATCTTAAGCCATCAAAGTTCAAATGCCCAAATCTCAAGTGCCAAATCCAATTGGGATCTTTCAAACATGACTTTAAACATTGAGCAACATCAGTTTGAATGTTTAATAAAAGCATTCTATTTTTCGTCATTTGCACTTTAGCAATAATTTTGTCATGATTATCTCTTATCAAAAGACTATAATCCTTCATCAAAATATTATAGCCTTTCTCTAAGAGTTGCCCCAAACTCAAAATGTTGTTCTTCATATTAGGCACATAATAAACATTAGAGATAAACTCATGCTTCCCATTCTTCAAATTGATCAAAATCTTACCTTTTCCTTTAACTGGAATTTTTGTGGCATCACCAAATACGATATCGCCACCAACAGATTCATCAAGTTCAATGAACATTGATTTACTTCCACACATGTGATTGCTTGCACCACTATCGAGATACCATGCACTGTTTTCACATGTTTCTGCACCCTTGCATGCTAGAAACAATGAGGAATCACCGCTTTCTTCATCTTTCTCAGCATAATTTGCATTTTCTTCAACTCTATTTCTGCATTCCCAAGAATAATGGCCGAATTTATTACAATTCTAACATTCAACCTGTCTTTTGTCATATCTCTTGTCATTATTTGATGTTTCCCAACTTGACCTCGAATAATGTTGTCTTCCTCTACCTCTTGATGAATTTGAGTTTGAATTACTCTCATCAAATTTTCTTTGACCGTAGCTTCCTTGACCTTGATCTTTGAAATCACCACGTCCACGATTACCACCACGTCCTCGACCTCGATTTCCTTTTTCTAGGTTGCCTTCCTTGTCTTTTAATTTCAACTTTGACTGAAAAAGTTGCTCAGTCATCTGCTTGTTCTTCTTAAGAAGCTTCTCTTCATGGGCTTGTAAAGAACCCATAAGTTGATCAATGGACATTGTACTCAAATCCTTTGATTCTTCAATAGCTACAACGATGAAATTAAATTTTTCATCTAATGAGCGAAGTATCTTTTCTACTACTTGCTCATCGCTTATTGTCTCACCAAATCTTTTCATTTCATTTACTACTGCTAGCAATCTTGAAGTATAATCTGAAACTGATTCAGACTCCTTCATATGTAGTGATTCATAATCACCTCTCAATTTTTGAAGACGAACCTTCTTGACTCGATCTACTCCTTTATACGTATTCTCCAAAATTTGCCATGCTTGATATGCAGTAGTTGCTCCAGAAATTTTCTCAAAATTGTTATCATCAACGGCTTGATGAATGATGGTGAGAGCCTTTTGATCTTTTTTTCTTGTATTTTGTAAAGCTTCTCGTTGAGCTTGATTCAAAGCTGCATCACTTTCTGGTTCTTCATAACCATTACTAACAATGTCCCACACATCTTGTGAACCAAGTAGAGCTTTCATTCGAATACACCAACTACTATAATTTTCTTTCGTAAGTCGAGGTACTTGGAAGGGAACTAAATTGTTGTTTGCCATTTGCAAAACCAATTTTTTGACTCCAAACTCAAGCTCTGATACCACTTTGTTGGAAGCGTTTGATGAACACCCCAAATAAATAATCACCAAATAGAATATTTGATAGAAAACAAAAACCTTTTTGAAAGACTTGTTGTGTGTATTCAACTCACACTTGGATGATTTAGATTACAACATTTCAATCCTATTTATAGGATTGTCATAAGAATAACTCATATCACAAATAAATACAACAAATTAAATCCTACATTTAACTAAGGTGAAACTCTTACTAAATTAACTCTAACATTTTTAACTCACATCCTTCTCTAACTTACATAAATTAACTCACATATAACTTATTTATTTAAAACATGTTTAATTTTCAACAAACAAAACCCCAATTGCACTATTGCAAGTATTTCTTCTCTGTACAGTCCATGACAGTTTTTCTCATTAGATTTGCCCATTCAATAGATGAAGATATTGTCTATGGCTGTGTTACGGACGTTGAAGCATTTGTTCTTAGGCCTCTTTCTTCAAGGTAACCCACAAGAAACATAATATTTATTCAACTGTTATTCATGTTTTTTTCCACTGCTGAAGTTAGACGTGTTCTCTCATTTGACAGGGTATTGATGAAAACTAGTAAACTTTCTAAATTTCAATGAATAAATGGAGGAATTAGTTTAGCACACTACCTTGTTATCAAGATTAGGGCAATCGCTGGTCATTAATGTGCAAGTGTAAATGATTCATTATTGTAGCCTGTAGGATATGGATGGAGATTTGTTTCATTCATATTAGAGTATATGATTCGGTGCTTTAAGAGTGATGTCAAAAGAGATGAAATTTGTTTTGTTGTCTTTGAGGAACCTTTAACTAGGGTTTGATTAAACCATGGCTGGCTACTTATTCCTACGTACATGTAAATTGACTCACGTACTTCTACTTTCAGTTAAAGGAGGAAAAAGGTTCCCTCATTTTGGAGATGATTCATAATTAGGAATAGGTTATACTTCGTGCTTATCTGATCTTGAGGTACTTAGTTGTGGGATTTTCTTTTCCTTCTTTCCTGAACAGTAAGATTTTTTTCAAGGTGTTAGGTCTAGAAGTTCTTTATGTTTTATCCTGATGCATTATTTCAATATCAATAAATATTGTCATTTTTTGATTTCCTAGGAGTAAAGGAGTGAGACACAATCGGATAAGACTTGGACTTTTAGCCTCTTGACTCTCTCTATTGAACCATAAGAAGCTTAGGGTACCGAAGCTTAAAGTCTGTTCGTCTTGTTAGGTCTAGAAGTTCTTTATGTTTTATCCTGATGCATTATTTCAATATCAATAAATATTGTCATTTTTTGATTTCCTTGGAGTAAAGGAGTGAGACACAATCAGATAAGACTTGGACTTTTAGCCTCTAGATTCTCTCTATTGAACCACAAGAAGCTTAGGGTACTGAAGCTTAAAGTTTGTTCGTCTTGTGTATTGATTAGAAAACTAATATAGTTTCATAGTTTGTCTCATTCTTAAAAGATGATTAAGAGTATAATTATTTTAAATATACAAGGATCTAATATGTTTTCACTTTTTTTTTCTCTTTTAAGTTTGTAATGACCGAGCACTTCTGTGGACTTACACGTCCAACTTTTTCAAGTTTTTTAAGCTTTCTAATTTAGTTTTCTAGTTTGCAAGTAAACTTACAGAATTTTGAATGCATTTTGATCTACAGGATAAATACATAAAAAAAGTAGAGGAGTCTTTTTGTTAATTCCACTATTTTGCTCTCATACTTTTCATTTTCGATCTTATGCTCCAAGGAAAAAGCATGCTTTTAAAGTTGGGGGTTGTAAAGTTTAACTCGTTTGCACATGCGATCGCATTATTTTAGGATATTTTGAAATTTTGGCCAATTTTTAAAAGTTTTAGCTTTACATCTAATGAACTAAGCCTTTTGTTTCCACTTGACTCTGTAGATAGCCCTTGAGCATCTGTGCTTGGGTTTGGGTTTTGTGGATTTTAAAAATGAATAAATGCATGAATGGAAAGCACAATTGGAATGAATGTTTGATTGGATGGAAAATAAAGAAAAAATTGCATGTATGTTCTTTTTTGTTTGCTTGGTGCTTCACTATGATAGTCGATGACACACTTATCTTAACTTATCTTGCTTCATTTTTTAAATAGGAAACGGAGCTTTCACGATTTTGAGGTCATTTTTAAAGATTTTTTTGTTGTTAGCAAGTTCATTTTTTAATTCTTTGCTAAGTCACAATGAACCTATGATCATTTAGAAAAGACTACTTGTATTTAAATTCATTTGTCGTAATCTCGAAAGGTCGATCTTCCAATCACGTCTGCTAGATGAATCATTGAAATTGTTCGTAGGAAAGGTATTACATTAAAATACTTATTTATTAGAAGAATCTAGAGTATTCAAGGCACCAAATTGTTGGAACGCAGTCATAGATTAAGAAAGATGTGTGATATTATTTAGAAATTTATGTGACAAAGTACATTACATAAAATTGGGAAGATGTCAACATGCAAATCAATTCTTTTGATCACCACAATCAAAGAAACAATAACAAGCATAGATGGTTTGAGAAGGATTAGTTGGAATGCATTGATGTGAAATAGTATGATGTTATTTACCAAATATTATCTCTCCATTTACGTTACCAAATATTCTCTCTCAATTTATGTCAGCAATTTGCCAAATCCTTATCGAATTTCATTTGACTAAAATAAGGAAGGGGAACTAGAAAAGTAATTCAAATTGTTTTCTATGTAACATACTTAGATATCCCTTCTGTCATAGCGATAATTCTATCCATCTTGTTATTCAATGACCCATAACTATTTTATTATATTTCTTACTATGGTATCGTGGGAGGTTTAGGCTTCGCTTGATATTATTGTGGCATTTAAAATAATTGATGTCAACTTTATTTCTTCTTCAAAAATCATGTATGAAAGGAAGTAAAAGAGTGGTAAATTTTCGGGGTCTTTTCAAAACTATAAAAAAGTGGCAACATAATTGGTAACGTCCCAAAATTTCGAGGTAAGTTTTAACATTTTTATGTTAATTTTCGGGAATTTAAAATTTTGGATGTTAAATTTTGTTTGGTTTAGAAGAGAAAAGAAAAAGAAAATGAAGGGTATAAATTTTAATAATATGATATAATATAATAATAACAATAATAATATAATATAAATTATATTATTATTATTATTATTATTATTTTATATATATAATTTCAAAAGAAGACCCTAAACCTATTTTCCCCTCCTGCGCGCGCCGCCACCCCCCGCCGGCGGTTCTCTTCTCCTTCTTCTTCCTTCGTCCAATCGCTGCCCAATCATCTCTTCCTTCTTTCCCGATCGTGTCCGCATGCCTCCATCTCCGTCTCTATGGTAGTCTCTCTGTCTTCGTGCAGTCAATCGCCAGCGAGCCCTCCAAACCAGTCACCCGACCGTTCGCGAGAACCTTCCCATCTCTGACTCTCTCTCTCTCTCTTCATCTCGTGTACCCAGGTGACCGTCGACTGTTTCTGCCCTTAGTCTAACGAGCCGTTGACTCCTCTGCCTCCAACCCTGTTTGCTGCGAGCCATCCCTCCATTTTCGCCGTGCGTCCCCTTCGGTCGTCGTCACATGAAGCCAAAAACTAGCCGTTCGCGAGTGCGTCGGCTACAAACGATCGAGCCGAGCCGAGGTAAGCAAGCCGATTCGAGCCGCGGCTGAACCAAGTCGAGCAAAGCCAAGCCGAGCCGTGAGCTGAACCAAGTCAAGCCGAGTCAAGCTGCCTCCCAAGCCAAGTCGACCTCCTTGTTTCCCGAGCTGAGATAAGCCACTTTCCTTCCACGTCAGGTCACGATGAGTCTTTGGTAAGGATTACTTAATGAGTTTTCTAACGTTGCTTTAGCCGATTCAAGTAGATATTCAAATAAAACGTGGAACTGATTGGTTGGGTTAACTGTTGATCCCCTAAAGGTGTTAGAGAGGTGACACTCGAGTTCAGGAGTGTTATGGCAAGTGTAGTTGGAGCCAACTCTCCCGTATTTGGGTAAGCCGGTAGATATTGCTTTGGAACGTTTTGTAATGTGGATTTTTGGTGATGTCATTATTAAACCCTTATGTTTGTGTTTAGGTGGATTCGTTTGGACGTTGAATTGAACAAGGATTTTAGCTACAGTTCATGTAAGGGATTTTTTACTACTGGACCTCCAACCGAAACTGAAATGTAGTAACCCACATGGGAATTATACGATAGCAACTGTACTGAATCGATTGATGCATGTTTGCCTAGAAAACATCACGATGACATGTGAATTAGATATACATATAGCGACTCAGGAGACAGTTGTTTAAACCTAAACTGTCTGACTGGCTAAGCTTATAACTGAACCGTTAACTTGAACATTATTATGATGTGACTGTTGTAGACAGTTTAGTATAGATTGTGGGGTAACGGTTAGCTTTACCTATGGGGTAGCGTACCTTACAGGCACGGTTTCCTTTGGGATTCCTTGACTGATATGTGTATCCTTCGAGATCACTAGAATGATATGTGCATCCTTCAGGATCACTAGACTGATATGTGATCCTTCGGGATTACTAGACTGATATGTACATCCTTCGGGATCACGAAACTGATATGTGCATCCTTCGGGATCACTAGATTGATGTGTGCGTTTTACAGAACCACTAAACTGTTTATGTAGGGTACCCCTTAATAGGAAGCTAACTGTTATTACCCTAATGGGCCCAGTAGTGGGTCCCTTACTGGATATGTCTTATACTCACCCTTTTGATCTTAAAACTTTTCAGGTAATGGTATGGCGAGGGGCAGACCAACGTGGGATAAGAAGGGTGCGTGAAGGCCATATGGACGCGTCTAGTTTCTTTATGCTTCCGCTGACGCATTTGTTAATTTCTACTTCTTTTGAGAATTAAATGGAGTCATGGTTAGAACATTTGATTGGTTATTTTGTTTTGATGATTTTGTGAACTATATTTTGGAACTTTTTGGAACGTGATTTAAAATAGGGCCCGAAACTGTTTTTGTGATATTTCGAATGTTTTAATGAATCGTAATAGGTCTTTTATGAGTTGTGTGTTTTACTGTCAAGTCGTAGCAGTACGTAGTGAACTTAGTTTAGTCCGGAAAGTTGGGTCGTTACACAACTACACTCTATCCAACAATTTTAAAAACATAAAAAGTCTAAAGGTCCACCGTGAAAATACAAAAAATGGCCAGTCAACCACACTGTCAATAATGTGCGCGTAATATATTTACGATCGTTTAGATTTGGTTATTGTTTGATACGCGATCGTTTAGATATGACTATAATTTATACGTGATTGTTTAGATATGGTTCAATATATACGCGATCATTTAGATATGGCTAATTTATATGCGATCGTTTAGATATGACTACAATGCGATCGTTTAGATATGACTATAATTTATACGCGATCGTTTAGATATGGACGTGATCGTTTAGGTATGACTACAATTTATATGCAATCGTTTAGATATGGCTACACTTTATACGCGATCGTTTAGATATGGCTACAATTTATCTTTTCAATTCATCATTTAATTTTGTTACACGATCGTTTAGATTTGGGGACCAAAATCTAAATGATTTTTTTTTTAGAATTTGGTACACGATTATTTTAATTCTTTTGGTACACGATTGTGATCGTTTAGATTTCTTTACACGACCGTTTAGATTTATTTACACGATCGTTTACATTTGGCTACTCCAATCCAAATGATTTTTTTTGAAGATTTTTTTCAAGATTTTTTATACACGATCTTTTATTTTTTTTACACGATCATTTACTTTTTTTAAACGATCGTTTACATTTGGCTACTCCAATTTAAATGATTGTTTTTTCAAGATTCTTTATACATGATCTTTTAGATTTTGCTATTTTGTTGTACACAGTCTTATACACAATCGTTTAGATTTGGTTACCCAAATGTAAACGCATAAAAAAGAAAAGAAAAGAAGAAAGACGATGGAAAGAAATTGCAGCGAAAAAAGTAGAGGAAAAGTAGAAAGGCGATGGAAAGAAATCGAAGCGAAAAAACGAAGAGGAAAAGAAGAAAAATGATGGAGAGATTAAACAACATAAATAAAGAATTGAAAAGTAAAAAACATGATGAAAAGAAATCGCAGAAAAGAAAAAGAGAAAAGAAGAAAGACAAAATCACAGGGGAAGACGGGGAAGACGAAATTACAGGAGAAAGATGAATCGTGAGGAAGAAAAGAAAGATGGAAGGACAAACCTGAAATATTTAAAAAATGGCTAACCTTATGGGCTTTATTACACGGGCTGTAAATAGTTTACATTTTTGTTAGATTTATGTAAGTTTTTCTAAATTTTATTTTTAAAGTAGAAAACTGGTTAGGTGTTGGATAAATTAATACTAAATCGTAGGAGTTCAACCAAAATCCAAAAAACCGAAAAATCAATCCAATCCAAACTAGTCCACTGGTTTGGTTCAGTTGTGTCATGGAATGCCCATATTGCCTTGACCTCAGTACTAATCGTCTCACGCTAGTTGTTCCCCAAAGGCTAAAACAATGTTCTTAACAAACGAGAACTCACCGGAAAAGAGATCAAATCAAAGAAAAATCTTTTCCTTAGAGAAAATAAAAAAATGAAAAACCGAGCAAAAAATCTTTCTTTTAATTTGCTTTAAATGATAAAAGAAAATTTGTAAGAAAAATTAAATAAATCATGAGGACGTCAATGAAGAACATGCTTATTCAGTTCGTGAAATAAAGATGAATGAAGAACGTGATCGAATTGCACATCTTTTTGTCTGCTTGATATTATATTGTCTTGAAAAAATATTTATCTTATTTATATTTTGTCATTGGAAATCAATTTTTTTTATGGTTATATATTTACATTTCAAAATATTTGTGATTCTAAAATTGAATTTAAAAAAAAAAATACAAAAATGAAATTAATTCTTAGTTTAAAATAACTAAAAAATTAATAAATTTCAAGATAATGTACGATTAATTTTATAATATATTTATGAAAAAAAGATTTCAAACATGTGTATTTGTTTGTGAAATTAGTTCATAATGTTTAATAGTATTTTATCGTAATTTGACCTAAGTATAAACATTGTTAGTATAGAACAAACCAAACATAATTTTTCATATAAACATTTATAAAAAGATCAAACCAAACATGTAAGTATTTAGATTTTAAACTCATTTTACAGAAAAGATTTTTTAAAAATGTATTCTTAAAAAAACATTTTTTTCATAGGTAATCCAAACGGGCGCTTAGTATCATTAGTTACAACGATGTTTATACCAAAGATTAGTAAATTATTAACATACAAACAAAGAATCACACAGTCAACTAAAAAGCAAGTTCTAGTAAACACATATATATAAGAACAATTGACATTTAAAACATTTTGTTTACTAAAGTGTTGTTAATTGTAAGATCGCAGAGAGATTCTGTGAGTTTGCATACCTTTTGACTTAAAACATTAATAATAAATTACTCAACAGTAAAAAAGGAATTACTTGCAATAGTTCTTTGTGTTAAAAAATTTCAAGGAGAATGAATCAATAAAACATTCATGATCAAAACAAATTTAAGATCTTCAAAACTTGTCTTAGAAAAAGATATAAAAAACCTTAGCTTATATCAAAACAATTTTTTGCCAGTTGACAAGTCATACTGTCTTGCTTTTGACTTTGAAGGTTTGTCTATAAAAGGGGAACAAAACCTCATAGTCGATTACCTTTCAAGGGAGTTGCTAACTCCAATATTCTCTACTGTCTCTAAAGATCTCTTCCAAAAAACGAGCGTCGATCGAGGATGTGGTAGAGGAAGAGGCAACTTTACCTATCACACCCTCTCCCTACCATCCTCTCTACGTGTGAGAAATGGTGTGAAGCCATCATATGGCGACTAGCTTAGGACACGAAGTGACCTACTAAACCTTATAATAATATTTGGAACGACTCTTTAGAGTAACATTGCATAAAATATGTTTCAATACTAGTAACTAAAACTCTATTTATCAACACATCTTTGACTTAACACAACTCAATAATAAGCATACGACATACAAGTCTGATAAGAGAGTGACTATTGAACCCGTTGGATAAATTAGACAACTGGGAGCGGTAATCTCAGCTTTGTGATGATGATCTTTACCCGAAAAATGACAACTTTTAAAAAAGTGAGCTAGAAAGTTCAATGAATGACGAGTTAAACAAAACATGAATAAATTTTTAGCTTAAACTTTCTTTTTATGTTTTGTTAGAACCTTCTTAAATAGTAATCTTGAAATAAAGCTCAACAGTCTTAATGAGTTTGCAATCTAACTTACAACTCATCTAATATCAAAGTGATGGAGATTACTAGACATAGATGATGATGGTCTCGATGAGTTATGGTTTCTAGCAAACTCCATTGTGGTAAAGATTACTCGATACAAACAATGTCATTTACAATAATTTACAAAAGAAACCTAGGAAGTATTTCTAATGTTTTACCATGACATTTAGAATGATTTCTACATTTAAAGCTGAGCATTGAGCATAACTATTTAGAAGCATGTTTTGAAAACATCACTCTATTGGCATTTTTAGCTCATTTTTTCAAATGTTTTCTCACTATCCAAGTAAGAATCATGTTTCCCTAAGTTGAACTTATTGCTGCCATGTAAACAAGTCTAATAGGAGAAGTTTTAAAGTTATTATGTTTAAGTAGTCGTATTGTGGGTAAAGAAAACCGATTGTATTAGAACTCTGATTTTGTCAAAAATTTTGTGAGTACTTTGTTTTACACATTTGTAAGTGAGATGGACTACACTTGAACTTTCTTTCTCTGAAAGTGAATTATATGCTCCCACAACGTTTTAAAATAAGGGTTAAAAGGTTAAGGGTCAGAAGGTATCGTTATGGCAAAAGATGGTATCGATTAACTTCATGTCGTCTCTTGGGGTTGGAGTAGGTGGTCCGAGAGGGGGTGTGACAAAAAATCTAGGCATCTACTGAATACCCTCATCATAAAATCTCTATGCACAGGAAAAACATCTCTTATAAGATTTATATAAATCTCTAGGTATTTCGTTAAAGCCTTAAACGTTCCTAGGCTACAAAGCTTTAAAACTTAATCTCAAACTATAATAGCATGTAAAGATAACTCTCTTGCAGAAAGCAAACCATAAATCTTCTTCGGTAATTCTTTTGCTAAAATCACTACAAGAAATTGGCTTTTTAATAGCCTACGAGGATAGCCCATTTCAAATAGAGCTATTGAAAAACGTGAGAATAAAATATCTTCAATTAAAAATTAAAAGGATTTCCCCAAAATTTCACCAAATCATTTTCTCCTCCTTTCATTTCCCTTTCAAATTTTAGAAACCCTCATTTCATTCCCCTCCCCTCTCAAATTTCAGAAACCAGTTGTTATCTCTCCCCCTCTCTCCGTCGCTCTCTTCTGCTCACTCCCTCTCTTTCTCGCTCTTTTCTCCTCACCATCTCTCTCTTTCGTCGTCTATAATGATATAATTGATAGGTTGTACACTTGCACCATCGACGGGAAACCTCTATTGTTGATAACCCGAGAACTTATCGCCTAGCCACCCCCTTGTGCCGTTTAACTTGCCGGACGTCGACAGGAGGCCACACCACCAATCTGCACCTAACCTCTGTGTCAAAACCACGTTTACTGCTGAAAGTTGAACCACAATGTCGAATCCCTCTCGTGTTGAAATCTGTCCTCGATGAAGCTCGATCTACACCATTGGAGCTGTTATGGGTATGTTTTGGTGAGTATTTATAGTTTTCTTGGATTCATTTTATACCAATAGGCTTTTAACTCAAATTAATTAATAACTTTTCTCATTTCATTATTCACATTTTCGATTAATCAAGGAAAATCACACATTAAGTACAGGCATGCTAGGCTGCCTGCCAATCTTGTGGAGCCGCAAAGAGACTTATTTGAGGCTCATACATATGAGCGGGTGGATCGCCTAGACTCCTACCACACGGGGTGGAGAAAGCTAGCTCGCAATGCTAATACTGGAGTTGGCATTTTCAACTGAGCTTTTGAGATGCCTACCAATTTGGTTGGTTTTCTTTCTCTGCTTCGATTGGGTGCAAATGTCCTACTTGATTTTGCTTGTCCATTTCAAAAGTTGGTAGGTTTTCCTTTTTATATCACAATTTGAACAGTCTTCCATGCTTCTTAGGGGAGTAAATAGTAGATAACTTTTACTGGCCTTGAGTATTTGCTATGAATAATAATTAATGAGGAAAAAAAAAAGAAAAAAGAAAGAAGCTAGCAACAGCTACAGGATGGCCATTAAGTTCAAAAGAAAAAAAGAACTCTCTTGCTCATTATTGGTGTTATTGTTCTTCATGCAATTAAATTATTTTTCCCTTTCAGGAATATACCATAGTTTATAATTTATATTTAAGCACTGTGTATTTTGTCTTCTGGCCAGTCATTTGGGACCTCCAAAAAGACGAACAACTGAAGAGGAAGAAGAGAAAGGGAAACATCCAAATTCTGAAGTGAGAACTCTAATTGATTGTCTGTGCAACTATATTATTCCTTATATTGCATTTATGGATTTTATATGACTCTTTTCTACCACTTTAGGACTCTGTTTACCACCACCCCACACTAAATTCCACTGAAGCTCTACCACCTGAGAAACCTCCAATGTTTAAATCATCAGTTGGTAAGATATTTTCCAGGTTTTCTGTCAGTAAACTATTGGCATTTCTTATTACTAGCTCTTCGTTGGTAAATAAAATAATGCTTGCTTATTCTATTGTCATCTTTGTCTGTCACCATTAGATTAATGCTTGCTTATCTTCTATTGGTAAATAGAATGAATGTATTTTATTGGTTTGTCATTTTTCTTTGGGTTTGGGTTTGTTAAGTAGATTTTCTTGCGATAATTTTATTTATGCATACTATGCTCACATACTAATTGTGGAGTCCTTTACAAATGAAGTTTAGGCAAAAATTGGTATGATTGAAGAATTTAAAACATCCTATTATCTTGATTTCTATTTATGCTTCACAAATAATTTGTTTTTGTATCCAAATTATTTAAAAGTCAGGCGTATCTGGATTAGATACATTCTTGAGTAGTTAAAAGATTTCAAAACCTTAATTGTTGTGTTTTTGGGTTGTTCTTCCAGATGTATTACTAGATAGTTGTAATGCAATTCATTTGGCTATGGAAGAGAAGTCAACTGCAATACAATTTCATCTATATTAGTAGAAGTCTTCATATTGTGTCAACTGTCGAATAAAGAAAAAGATACCAAGAATTATGTGCTTTGCTAAGATCATATACTCTTTTTCAAAGCTGCTCTGTTAAATGAGCTATGAATGAAAGTTTTAACACCCTTATGTACTTCTTTCGAAGTCTATGCAATCTTGTTTTAATGTTTTTAAGATAAGATGATCAATCTTAGGAACAGACATATGAGGTCAACTTCAGAGGACTGAGTATATTCTCAAAAAGTTGTCAGCTAATCTAAAAATGTTAATAGTAGTTAGGAAGATGTAAAACTTCATTGGGATGAATCTTTAAGGAATGATATTTTGCTTCATCCTTTCAGTTGAATTATATTTGTTTTCTCCCACTGCCTAGTTAAAAAAAAAGGATTCAACATATCCTCCAAGGTTTTTGTTCTTTTTTTAAAAAAAAAAATTAATATTTTAAATTAACAACTTTGTTTTTGGGAAAAATATCGTGTTTAGGTACTACCTCAGTAAAATATTTGTTTTATGTTACTTATTTCTCAACAGAATTTATTAAAGAAAATAAAAAAGTTTTTCAACGAATCCTTTATTTGAAATTTATTTACTTAATTCCAAGGGCAGAGACACACGGTGTTTAGTGCTCTCCCAAGCCTTCTCTTTGGACAGTCGTTGGGAGGAGCTATGACTTTTAAGGTACATCTAAAACAACCTCGATCATGGAGTGGTGCAATTGTTGTTGTTGTGTGTGTGTGTGTTTTTTTTTTTGTTATGTGCATTCTATTGTTGGTCTAAAATTTTCTTATATGCTCTTCTGTTCTTACTAAAGCTCTCATGGCCTAAAACATTGGTTAAGAAGTGGTTCAACTAGAAGAACAAGGCCGATGATTTCGTATAAGATGATATCACTTATAGAGGTGAGTGTTGTGTTTGTTCAAATTTCTTAATGATTTTGATAAGATAATTGGTTTTTTGGGATTTTCTCATTTCCTCTAGCTTGTCCTTAACCTGAATTAGATTCTTCTTCTAAAGTCTGAATGATAAACTTGTATTAGACTGCTTCTCGTCACTGTTTTGTCTTGTATACAAGTTATTTTTTGTCATTAGTGGAGTGTTCTATTTAGGTGTAGCCCAACAAGAGATTTATAATTTGTTGATTTATAATTTGTTTTCTTCCTCTCGCTGTTTGTTTTTTTTCTTTTGGACAGGAAAACAAAAAGACTAAAAGTTGAGTTATATATTTTTTTCGTTATGGACATATTTGGATGCGTGCATTTGATGATGATTAACTAGGAAGTAAAAGTTCAGCTATAACATTCTTTTGTCCTTGGTGTTTCTTTTTCAGGTGGGGGTGATGAAGAATGGAGAAGCCACTGTTCAAAGAGGGAGACGTGTGGTTGATTAAGGATGAACGTTATGGATGGATTTAGATGCTTGTATTTTGAGGGTTGATTTGTGTGGTTGATACATTGACTAATTTGTGTATTTTGAGGTTTAATTTGTGTGGTTGGTACATTTAGACCGCAACATTAATTAAGTAAATTATTGACTACTTTATTTTGTAATTGTAATACATTATGAATGGAAGTTTAGTACTCATTGTGCTGTGAAGTATTTATGTCTTTAGATTTAACTAACATTTAATCTTTGAACTAAAATTTATGAAAAGCTAATTAATTCAAAAATTATTTTTGAGAAAAAAGTTACCTCTTTCATAGCAAAGATTTATATAGTCATGATATCAAAAGGTTATTATAATTATTACAATAATTGAAAACAATTAAATAGCATTATTATAGCTTGATTATAACAATAAATACTATATTATAGCTTACTACTCTAGCTATAAATAGTATTTTATAGCTTTGAAAAAAGGCTATTATATGTCAAAGATAGCACAATTTTTAAGCTATATAAACTTATTATAGCTCTAATGAAAAACGCTATCAAATGTTTTTATAGCAACGTATATAAGCTATATCTTTATACTCTACGATAGCACTCATTATAGCTTCAGAAAAACGCTATAAAAAGTCCCAGACTTTTAATAACATGGGCTGTCAGGACCTTCGAAAAATGCTATAGAAAGTCTATTATAGCCTTTTTCGTTAGCTATCGTATATGTTATTTCTTGTAGTGAATCTACTTGAAATAAAAATACATAGAACTCAGCAAGACTCGTGCTTATTCATAAATCTCAAGTTAGAGGAAATAACTTAATAACACTATTAAAACCATCATTAAGCACATGCTTTTCAACTTTTTCTAAACTTTTTAACTCATGCTTTTGGAAATAGCTCTCTTAATCAAGTATATCTTAAATATTAAACTCACTCACATGTGGTAGCTATGTTCTCGGCTTATAAATTTTCCCAGACTCCTTTTCACCTGAAATTAGATAATTTTCATCCATATTAATCCTCTAAAATCAGAAAATATCAAAACTTTACAAAAAAAAATCCAAAAACATAAAAAATTGATAAAAAATGGCCTTGGGCATGGTTGGTTACTGGGCATGAATAAGATGAGCGCGCACAAACCCACAAACGTGCTTGGTTGTGTGCTAATCTCATGCTCCTCTTTTTGTGTGCCCATGGCCACGTGACACAATGTTGTGTCCCCCTTCTTTGTACATGACTTATCACATGGCTTGGGTACGCGCCTCACACAACCTAGCTATATGCTGGCCATGTCCCATGTGTGTCTAAAACCCTAAAATAACCTCCTTATCTTGTCTTTGCATGAATACACAAGCCTCATGTCTTGATGCTCGACCAACTTTTAAACCTTCCTCAAAAAACCTATTTGATTCTAGAAACATGAATCAACTTCCCAAGCTTATAACATTTACTCAGTCATCAAAATTCAAAAGTTTCTTCTTCAAAGTTTCTTAGAAATGTCTTAATTTGCTTACCTCAAAATTTTAGCTTCAAATTCAGAATATTGCGTTGTACAGCCTTCAAGAACTCCACACTTCTTTTGAAAATGACCTTCACTTCCTTCAAACCGATGAACACTCTCCTCATGTCTTCTTTGTACGGAAGCCCTACCTCACAAACTATACTCCTTAAAGATTCTTTTGAAGTTGGTTTGAAAGTAAACACACGTGTAGTTTGAGAGCATTGATCATTTGAATATAAGCTATTTATAGAAGTCTTTGCATGGCTGAGAGTGATATCTCTTGTCGGCTAAAACTTGAACATTTGCATGTTAAAGACACATGTTTTTAAATCTATCGATTACCTTGTCATCTTGAACACCCTTCTGTCACATGGCACTTCAACTTGACTTGCGATATCTTGCCTAGCTTTGCATATAGAGGTTATAATCGAGTGTGGCTCTCAAACACCTTGTTGGTCGCATCACATGTTCACATGGCCTTTGTAACGCCCCAAATTTTGGGATGTTTAATATTATTTGAGTTGTGATTGTGTGATTTTGTTAGACATTACCTAATGGTGGTGGTGCTTGGGAGTTGTGTTAATTGGATGTATTTGAGGAAACTTGATTAATGAATTTTTAGTAGTGTAATTAATTAAGTTTGGAGGATAAAATAATTTCTTTATTTGGATAATTAAATTTGGAAAGAGTTATTTGTTGAAGATAAGATAATTGAGTTGAGGAGAGAGAAAAATTGAATTATTTTGGTTTAAGATAATGTGATATTTTATTTGGAAAAAATATATATATTTATAAAAGGGAGTGATGTGATTGGTTATTTTTGAAATTTAAAAAGAGAAGATTTGGTTGTTTTGTGAATTTCTAAAGGAGTAGGAAAAGGAGAAAAATAATAATAATTGTATTATTATTATTGGTTAAGTAGGCTTCTTGGGAAGTGGATCATCTTCTTTACAAAGAGGAAAAAAAAACAAAAAAAAAAAAGGGAAGGAGAAGGACCAAACCCTAACCCTAGCCGCCGCCACGCCGCCACCACCGTCGACCGCAGCCCGCACACCGCCGAGCTCCAACTGTCACGCGCGGATCTCAGTCGCGTGTCCAAGTCGATCACGTGGAGCCTCGCCACATCGTCTGCGCTGATCCGTCGTTTGCCCGAGCGTTTCTGCCAGCTACCATTACGAGTTCAGCCGTGTCACCCAGCCGCTCGCCCAGCCACACCGTCGCCCATCGAGCGCCGTTCGTCGAAGTCTGTGAAGCCCGCGTTGCTTAGCCGCTTGCTCAGCTACACCGTCGCACATCGAGCACCGTCCATCGAAGCCTGCAAAGCCCAGCCGCGCCCGCACCTCCGCAACTCGAGTCGCACACACGCACCCAACCTGAACAGTCGCGCCCTCGTATTTGACCCGGAACTCGACCCGCGCGCTCGAATTTTCTTAATCGCGTGAAGTCGATTCGACCCGCACCCTTCTCTATGAGCTGATCGCGAGCCACGTGAGCGCCTACACAGTAGCCGAATCAAACGTGCGAGCTGCCTGTCGAGCTATCCTGCGAGTTTCTACTACTAGCCCTACAAGTAGAATTAAGAGATCTCATACATTCTTAGTTATGCACATTGATGACTAGACCGCATAACGACATGTCAATTAATGAGGATATGATATGACATGATGATGTGATTTGATGTGATGACATGATATGACATGATGATGTGGTTTGATATGATAATATGTTTGTCATGATGATGTGATGTGATATGATGATAGGATGTGACATGATGACGTGATGATGTTGTGTTATGTGTATGCTATGGTTAGGGTGCATGTTAGCTTATCCTATTAGAGTCGTACCTGTATGGGTGTCCTTGGAGATCACCACCTATTTAGGGTTGTGTCATCCGACGGGACCGCTAGTCTGACACTGATATAGACATGATTCAAGTGATTCGACAGGATCCTCGCAACCCGATTGTCTTAGTGTTTCCTCCAGGAACGCTACAAACTAATTTGTCCTAGTTGTTCCTTGGGTCACCGAAGACAAGATTTTGTTCCTACGGGATCACATGTTGCACGTGTTCGGGAATGTGCCAGTTCTTGGGTACCATTTTCAGGACTCTAATAGGAAGTTAATAGGCACCTAGCGGGACTAGTAGTGGGTCCCTTACTGAGTATTTTATACTCACTCTTTCCATTTCATGTTTCAGGCAGGGGTAGAAGTAAGGGCAAGGGCAAGCTGGCGAGCGACCAGAAGTGACCGCGAGCCATAGGGACCTCTTGCTTTCGTTTTATATCCGAGTTCAGATCTTAAATTTTGCATTTTAGTTATTCCTTATTTGTTATTCCATTTCTTTAAAATTAGATAGGGCCCGAGTTAGGATTTTATTTTTATACATATCGTAAATTACTTTTGATTAGGCTTTTAAATAATTAAATTTTGAGGTTTTGTTTCATTTTACCCAAACTTTATAAATCTTATTTGTCTTTTAAAATTAGTAATGGCTTCGACTTAGTATAAGGAGTTGGGTCATTACAGTCTTACCTTGGCACCTAGACACATTGGCCCCTATGGCCTCCTCGCCTAGAGGTGTGGTTGGTCGCGTAAGAAATACCTTTAGAGGTTTGGTTGATTTGTTTCTTTATTGAATCATGAATATGTTCAAGTTAGACTCTAAGTATGCGACTAGAGTTCGCAACTAGGTTAGGATCATGCAATAAAAGGGACATAATCCTACCTACACGTTGCTAATTGCAATTATTCATCATTTTTAGTACAAGTTTCACTATTATAGAAATTGGATTACTTGACATTAATATAGTATCAAGTAAACCTATACTTAACGTTTTAAAAAGCGTCAATGTCTACTATCAAGTATAGTCGCATTACTTGACACTAAAAAACCATCAGGTATTCTATTTCTTTACATCATTTATGTGTCAAGTAAGATATCACACTTGACACATATCACACTTGACACTTTCTATGTGTCAAGTAAGATAGTATACTTGACGTCTTTTATGTGTCAAGTAAGATGTTGCGTTTAACGATTTTTACACATCAAGTAAAACCGTATACTTGACACTGTTTACATGTCATGTAAGATTATATATTTGACACTATTTATACGTCAAGTAAGATAGTATACCTGACATTACACGTCAAGTAAAATTATATAATTGACACTATTTATCCATCAAGTAAAATAGTATACTTGATTCAAATAAGATAGTATACTTGACATGTATTTAACATCATGTATGTCGTTTATTAATATACTAAATATATTATACTGATTTTCCATTTTTCATTTCCTGCATTATGTACATTCGTTTCAATAAGACATAGCCATCAGCAAAATAAATTCTCCAACCAGTAGTTACACAAGAAAGAAACCATAAATAGTTTAGTATAATAAGTAAACAAACAATAATTTCATTCTTTTCAACAATGTCATCAACAATTACACATTCCAATCCAATATAGCTAACTAAAATTTCCTATATGTAGCTTATTCCAAAAATAACAATAATAATAGTTGTCTTATATAACCAAAAGCATGTGTGGTATACCAAAACTAAAGTCTATCCCCTTACATCTTTTACCTCATGTATATAAGCATAATGGCTATGAACAAAACATTTACACAAAAGATGTTATGAGCATGCCCATAGGTTAGCCATTTACAAAGATAACAAAACATATCTAAGTGTGTCTATCATATGTACCGAGCTAAAAATTCTGCCTACTTTGCTTGTACTTCATCCAATTCAAGTTGTGAGTATCCACTTCTCGTATCAATCTATAAAACATAAAAAGTCGAATAGACACTTTGTTAAAAATAATTTCTTTTCTTCATATTATACTATTTACAATGTTACAATTAATGTAAGTAGTTTATAAAAATATCGCATCAATGATAATGCTTATGCCCTTAGTCACAATTTCTCACATATATCTCATGACATAATATCCACATTCAACGGTCTCTACTTGTAAATGACACTATAACACAAAACCAATTAACAATGCATATTAGATTATATGCTAAAGTAAGTTTTAAATTATTTTATAAATAATTCACCACTTTCTAGAATGAGGTTTTTTGGTCTTTTTCAAATTTTTTTGAGATTGAAAAATCGTTAAGGCTGTACATTTCCCAAAATATAGTATAATTCAAAATGAAATAATTTTTTTATCGAAAAAAAAGAAACATAAACAGAGTTAGCTTACATATTTGTTATGTATTTGATATCTTCTCGAGAGCTTGTCTCAACGAGTTTAGATGGTACACCACATCATTGAAGGAATGAAATTTCCAAATCAGAAGCGTATGAACGTCGTGCAAATGGAGTTCAATTCCTAAAACCAAAAAATCCAGAGAAAAACAAAACAAAACAAAACTAGAGCATGCTGATTTTTTGGGTGGCCGCATGTAATTATGGTGATAGTTAAGTTCTATTGGGTTAGATAGACAAGTTTTGTTGATATTGGATATATGCGAACTAGTTTTGTTGATATTTTGTTGATACTAGATGTAGGTGAGAAAGATAAGTTTTGATATGGTACACTTTTAGGCTACACATAAATTTTGTTTATATCGACATAGATGGAAAGCTTAGGCTCTTGTTAGAAAGTTTGGACTGCACGTGTATATCTTGTAATTAAGTATGTAATGACCAACTTATATATCTATGGTTCATGGATATATAAATATACAATTTTTTCGATGGAAAGTTTGAGTTGATTTCAATTTTAATGTGTATTTAATGTTGTTAAACTTCAAAACAGGTGCATGATAAATTATAAGGATATTTTAAAATATATAATTTTTCATTTGAAAAAAAAAACTTGACATCATAAATACTTGACATGTAAAAACTGTCAAAAACAAAACCCTCTTATTCTTACTGGTTTACTTGACGTATAAAAACTGTCAAGAAAATCTTATATACTTGACGCTTTTTACCTGTCAAGTATAATTATAGTTAACAGGAAAAAAACGTCAAGTAAACCTGCCTTATTCTTGACACTGGACTACTTGACACATTGAAAAGCGTTAAGTAAACAAATACTTGACAGGTAAAAAGTGTCAAGTAAACCCAGTTTTGTAGTAGTGAGAATTTTTTTCTCTATTATGATTAACCTTGTATCGAGCCTCCCTATATGTAGGACAATTTTGTAAATCAGCAAACTCTTTCCAGTACAATACACAGTTATACATGCATGCGTGAATAGTCTCGTACCCCAAGCCCAAGTCATGAAATTTTCGTTTGGCTTCATAAATAGAGCTAGGGATAGTATTACTACACATTGGAAACCCTGCTCTTAAGAGTTCTAACAACCTGTCAAAGGACTTGTTACTCCAACCGTTTAGAACCTTCACGTGCATCAACTTAACCAAAAAATTCAAGGAGGAAAATTTAGAACCTTCCTCTTCCTGTTAAATCGAGGCTTGTAAATTATTCAGCATACCAAAAATATCATCTTCTTCATGAATGTGGCTACTAGTAGTTCCTTTATCAAAAGGGTTATCATTAGTTCCTCCATCAAAGTTTTCTATACTTTTAAAGCTAACTGACTCTCCATGATACACCCATTCTATGTAGTAGGAGATATTCTACTAGTCAATAGATGTCATTCCATACACTCTAATGAGTTCCAATTTGAGTTTAAACATCTCTTGCATGGACACACCTTATTTGTCCATAGGCATCAATGTGAAACTTGGTAACTTCTAAAAATTGGGCTACTCCCTCTCTATACTCGAGGGAAAACTTACTCCTAATTTTTAACTAATTCCATTCCCTTCCATTCAATTAATTCTAAACCCCCTTCACCCTCTAATTTTCAACTCAAAATTTAAATTCCCCAACCCAATTTCTCAAATAACCCCCCTCAAAATTTTAACCACATTCCAAAACTAAATCAATATCCTAAAACTAATTCAATATTCAATTTTAAACTAACTAACGTAAACTAATTTCTAACCTAAACTAAATTCAAAACTAACAAAAATAGTTTTAAACTTACCAAAAATGGAAGAACGATGACACGACGACGAGGGAACGGTGGCAAGAGCAAGGACGACGAGTACAGGAAAATCATTTTCGTCTTCTCCTTCTTCTCGTCTTCACCTTCGTTTTAATTCTATCTTTCATAGAAACGAAATAAAATATATAGGAGAACTCTTGACGTACCATGAAGACGTCGAAAGTTCCACCTAGTACCCGACACCATAAGTGAATCATGAGGAATAGTCTGAACCATTTTCGATGCCATGCATGGGCATGAAGAACCCTGCTCTTACATAATTAATGTTTGACTTTTTCCTGATGCCCAAGGCAAGACGTCAGGAACTATACTACCCATTTTCGATGCTAGAGGATAACTGTTGGGAATAGGTGTCATCGTTCCCAACGCAATGCATGGGACGTAAGGAAACGTTATTTATTTTTTTAATTGTGAACTATTCGCGATGCCCTAAATTTAGACGTCGAGAGTGGCTTCCTCTTTCTGACGCCCTTTCTGAAACATCGAGACAAGTTAATTATAAAATAATGTTTTCGCCGTGTCTCAACGTGTACAAAACGACATCGGAAATAGGCTTCTGTCTCGATGTTCCCTATCTAACGTTATTTTATGCATCAGAAACCCTCTGATTTCTTGTAGTGTATATACAATTACAAACTACAAGACCACGTGATTAGGGCATCAACCCCAACAATTATCATATGCATTAATGACTACTGATCACTAAATGAAATATATAAGCAAGTAATTAGTATTTACTGCTAATGCAAGTTTGAATTGATAAAAATTATACTTACTTGGGATTACAAGGAGCAAGAACCAAGGGATCTTGTTCATAAGTCATTAATCTACTACAAATGTTTCAAGCTCTAATCTTTCGAGTACTATGGCTAGCTGAAATATGAGATGGATCTACAAAAAACCTACTTCGAAAAATTCTTTAAACCAATAATGAGTGAGTATAAGTACTTACAATAAATCAATTGCACACATCAACTAATTCACTAGAAGAAATATAGGCTTTAATGTCGGTTGGGAAAAATGAAAAAAGAACATTAATGTCGGTTTTGAAAAGGTGGACCTTTAATGTCGGTTTTCCACTGACATTAAAGACTAAGCTTTAATGTCGGTTTTAAAACGACATTAAGAGTCAGCGATTTTGAAAATCGACATTAAAGGTCCATTTAAATTTAAATTTAAATTTTTTTATTTTGTGAAAAAATTAGACACTTTAATGTTGGTTTTCCACAGACATTAAAGGTCCATTTAATTTTTTTAATAATTTTTTTTGTGAAAAAATAACATTCTCTCTCTTACTTTACCCTTTTCGACCGTCTGCTATACGAAGAACTCGATTTCTCCAAATTTTTTCGACCATCTCCAAATCGCTTGTCTTCTCCAAACGACTCCCCTCCATTTCTTCTCCGATGGCTGTTCCTTCTCCAAATAAGTGATCGAAGCCACCATTTTTATCGCCGCCACCATTGTTGTTCTGATCGCCCACCCTTGGAAACAAATTCAGCCGCATTTCTCTCCTTCTAAAGAAACTCGTCCGCGTCTTCCTCTCACATTCTCATTCTCCCTCTCACATTCACAGCAACTACGGTAAAATTTCCATCTTCTTTCAAGTGGTCGCGATTTTTTTAATTTGGGGTTTAAGCTGCATGTTTTTTGATTTCAATTTAAATTGCAAACCACCCATTAATCTCAAAATTCAATTTGTTTCAGTATTTGAGTATCTGTTTATCTTGCTATCTTTATCAGTAAATGAAAAAAAACTACCTCAGTATTTGTTTATCTTGCTATCTTTAGATTGCTATTGTAAGGAACATTATTGGGAGTGAAATTAACAAAACATAGGGAATAAAGAAATCTCTCAACTCATACTAATATCAGTGGGAAGTAATTTGCAAGAAAAGAGGAAGAAAGTGTCGATGAAAAGGTTTAATCTTGACTACATCAAACTGTTTTTGCCAAGTTAGATGCTTATCTTAAAAAATCCTCTGATTTTGCTCAAGCCAAATTTAAAAATGATAGCCTTGACAGCATTAACCCAAACAAGTTGAGATTTTGATTCAATAGAGGACCATATAGCAGCTGAGTGATGTTACATCTAGAGTTAACGTTAGGAAAAAACTGAAAATTAAAGATTCTGAATAGGAGATGCAAACAATCAAATGAATAAGAGCAATGGAAGAACATATGATTTTGGTCCTCATCAGCCATCAATAAGTACTTTTTATTCCTATTAACTATTAGTTTTAGGCATCAGTTTTCATTAATATGAATGATTTGTACTTCTCTATTAAACATTAATTTCAGTTACCACTCTTTCCTGTGGAAGTATGTAGAACTTAAGTATGCGTAGAACTAAATTTGATTCTAATAGATATATATTTTGTTACTATTTTTTGTCTTTTCATTTTACATGATTATACTTCGAAACCTGATTGGAATATAGAGAATAACGCTTCGAACGAAAAAAGTTTCATTACTTTTCTTTTCATATTCTTGCCTAAATGTCTACTTTTTATATACTGAATAATGTGGGATTTATATAATTTATATAATTTCTTTTTTCTTAATAATTTACTTACCAATGATACCAATAACTATTCTAGCAAGCACCAAAGAAACCATATCAGTAGAAGAAGAAGAAGAAGAAGAAGAAGAAGAGGAAGAAGAAGAAGAGGAAGAAGAAGAAGAGGAAGAAGAAGAAGAGGAAGAAGAAGAAGAGGAAGAGGAAGAGGAAGAGGAAGAGGAAGAGGAAGAGTTTAGTCATGGTAGAACTTTTGGATTTTTTTATTCATGCTTATATGAATCTTAATTTTATTCATGCTTAGTCATGTCACCATTATTAAAGTATACTTTAAATTATAAGTTTAGTCATGGTAGAACTTTTGGATTTTTTATCTCTTATGTATTATCATTTCTAAACTTCGAATATTTTGATAAATTCCATGGAGGTATGAATTAAAAGTTTGAAACTTAGATTTTTTTCATTAAATTTTAAATTAAACTTGGTAGTCATAACTTAATGTTAATCGATTAGTAGTTATTTATTGTTTAACTTTGTGTATAACATATCCATTAGAGTTTTATATGTCAAATATGTTTGTTACCTATTTGGCACAAAATCAAAAGTATAATAAATCTATAGATAACCCCTAAAATTGAGGGACTAAACTTGAAATTTTACTTAAATTACTTATACTATATTAGAAGGGGAAGAATTAGTACATTCCTTTTTTGTCCCTATATTGCTCGTAAATAAACACTTTGCTCTTCTTCTTCACATCATTGAATTGTTTGTTGATTTAATTCTTTCAGATTTTTCCTCTGTTAGGGTGTGAAGCGGTTTTTGGGGAAGTTTCTGTTTGGCTATCAAGGAAGAAAAATCTTGATTTTTCTTTGTGGTTTTCTTGTTGGTAGACAAAAGAAGTTAAATGTAAGTTTTTCTTTTGGTTTTGTGTAATGTTCATGTTTGTTATAAAGTTTTTTTTTTTTAATGTTTTTAGGTTTTGTTTCCTAATTCATTGGATAGAATTCATTGGTTTTGTGTAGTGTTTTTTAGTGTTTTTAGGGATTTATTATCATGTGTGCATGGCAAGTGGTGGGGTGTGGTTCCATGAAGTTGTTATATATATTGTTTCGGACCTTATGCATTATATTGTATCGATCCCATAGTTGAGTTTTCATTCATATACTCTTTTTTTCCCGTATTATTCTATCCCATAGTTGAGTTTTGTAGTTGTTTGAGTGTATAATATAGAGGCTTTTGGTTTGGGTTATATAGAACTTGTTAGTTTTTGGAATGTGGATTCAATTTAAGTTTACTTAATTTCGTTGTTTTCTCGGTTTTTTTTAGATTAAATTGCATATTATATAATATGGGTAAGTCGTGGATGCAAAAGAATAGAACGTCATCTGAGTATGCTTATGGGGTTGAGATGTTTATTAAAAATGGGTTGAAGCATTCAAAGACGTCGAATGTCATGGCCTGTCCTTGTTTAAAGTGTGTGAATGCAAAAACTTTAGATGTGAATACAATTAGAGATCACTTGTTTTTTAACGGCATCGATCAGAGTTATCAAGAATGGATTTTTCATGGTGAATCACTACCAATAAAGAGAAACAATGAAAGTGTCTTTAGTAGTGTAAAAGAAGAAATTGACGAGGATGATGTTGATGACACAATTGGAATGTTTGAGGCTGCACATAATTATTTTAATGACAAGTCAGAAAATTTTGAGGAACTAGTAGATGATGCCAAGAAACCATTATATCCTAATTGTACGAATTTTACCAAAATATCTACGTTGATAAAGTTATATAATTTGAAAGCTAAATTTGGATGGAGTGATAAGAGTTTCGCTGAGTTATTACAATTAATTTGTGACATCTTACCTACTCCCAACGAATGCCCTACTTCTACTTATGAAGCAAAAAAAATTTTGTGTACTCTTGGAATGAAGTACGAGAAGATTCATGCCTGTAGGAATGGTTGTTGCTTGTTTAGGAAAGAATTGTCTGATGCAAATGTATGCCCCTCTGGTGGTATATCAAGATGGAAGATTCCTAAAAATTCAAAGAAGGAGGTTAAGAATGTTCCAGTGAAAGTCATGTGGTATTTCTCCCAGATTCCAAGATTTGAAAGAATGTTTCGAAGCAAAGAAACATCAAAATTATTGACGTGGCATGCCAGAAAAAGAGAAGCGAATGATCTATTACAACATCCAAAAGATGCATTATCATGGAAAAAAATAGACAATTTATGGCTAGAGTTTGGGTCAGAACCTAGAAATCTACGTCTTGCTCTTTCCACAGATGGGGTAAATCCGCATGGAGATCTTAGCAGTAGATATAGTTGTCGGCCAGTTATGTTAGTGACATACAACTTACCTCCATGGTTGTGTATGAAGCGAAAATTTTTTATGTTAACCGCACTAATACTGGTCCCAAACAACCGAGAAATGAAATAGATGTTTATTTAGCTCCGTTAGTTGATGATTTGAAAATACTTTGGCATGATGGGGTGGAATGTTACGATGCATATCAAGATCAATGTTTCTAGCTAAAAGCTATTTTATTATGGACCATTAATGATTTTCCTGCGTATGGCAACTTGTGTGGTTGTACAGTCAAAGGATATCATGCATGTCCAATTTGTGGGGAGAAAACTTCATCAATTTATTTGCCAAAAGGAAGGAAGATGGCATATATTGGGCATCGCAAGTTTCTACCACGTCATCATCCATATAGGAAACAAAAGAGTTTTCAATGGTGCACAAGAATTAGAATTGGCTCCAGACCCATTGAGTGGGGAAGAAATTTTCATACAAATAAGTAAGTACAAACACTCATTTGGTAAGAGAACTATCAACGAAAATGTAACGCCCCGAAGCTCGAGGTAAAAATTTTCGCATTTTAAGTGAATTTTAATAATATAATATTAATTATATTATTAGTATTGGGTATTATTGTCATTCAATTTTAATGTTAATATATTTTTTTTCCTTTTACTATTTATTTAAAATAAATATTAATATTATTATTTAATATTATTATAATTATTTAATAGTAATATGTTATTATAAATTATATTTACTTTGATTAATATATATTATTATTGATTATTAATAGAATTAATTAATATTAATATTTAATCATTAGTTATAATTATTATTATATAATATATATATATTATTATTATTATTATTGTTTTTCTAAACTTAATATATATATATATATATATATATATATATGTTTAAAAAAAAAAGGAAACCCTAGCCAACCCGCGCGCGCCGCCCACCCCCCCCCCCCCCCGATTTTTTCTTCTTCTTCTTCTTCTTCTTCCTCTCCCTTCCTCGCCCGACGCCGCGCCTCACCACCTTCTCTCCAGTCTCCGTTTTTTTTCTTTCTCTTCCGTCTCCGTTTTTCTCTTCCTCTCCGTCTCCGTTTTTCTTTTCCGCCTTCGTCTCCGCCTCTGTCCACGAACGTCGAAGCAGTTCCGCTGCGGCCTTCATCCATCTCCGATCTCCCTTCGGTTTTAAGCAGTTACGGATCCGCCGGCAGCCTCTCCGTTCTCATCTCGAGTTTCCGACGCCGGCAGAACACAGAGGGGAGCGCCGTCGCTGCCATCGCCGTGTTGATTTCGTTCGTCGTCGCGCGCAGCCAAAGTGATCGTGAAGCCGTACCCGAGCCGCGAGCCGTACCCGAGCCGCGAGCCGTACCTGAGCCGAGCCGCGAGCCGAGCCGCGAGCCGAGCCGAGCCGAGCCAAGAACCAAGCCGAGCCGAGAACCAAGCCGAGCCGAGAACCAAGCCGAGCCGAGCCGAGCCGAGCCGAGAACCAAGCCGAGTTAAGCCGAGCCGAGCCGAGCCGAGCCGAGCCACCTAAGCCTTCCTTCCTCCACTTCGGTTCACGGTGAGTCTTCGGTAAGGATTGTTTTGATGAATTCCCTAATGTTACCTCGTCCGATTCGAGTTTGAATGTTGGATTAAGATATGGCCCTACTTTTCTCCCTTGAAGGTAGTACAGAGTTGACGCTTAAGTTCTCGGGTTCCGCGGCAGGCCTGGTTAGAGATAACTTCCTTTTCTTGGGTAAGTCAACGGATGTCGCTTCCGACCTTCTTAAAACGACTTCTACTAAAGTCATCAACTAAAACCTTCGTGTTTCGTCTAGGTGGATCTGTTGAGCGTGGATTCGATCGAGGGGCATAACCGAGTATCAGGTAAGGGTTTTCCTACTACTGGACCCCGAGTCCAGGCTGAAACCGTAGTAATCCACAGGGGATTACACGTTAGTGACTGTACTGAATAACTGTATGCGTGTTGACTGTTATGTACTGATATTATATTTTGTCTGATGTAAATATACTGTGACTGCTAATTGTGGATTGAGACTTTATGTCGATGGACCTTAAAGATACGGTTCAGTATGTAGTAAAACACTGGTCTGGATGTGGTTCATGGAGTTTGGACGGGGAAGGACAGTGAGTCCGGTTTTTGGTTGGTTAGTCGATTGGATCTAGGGTTTTCCCTAATGGTGTGCGAATTGGTAATGCATATAGCAACTGAGGGTGTAGATGTTTAAACCTATACTATCTGACTGACAAAGCCTATGGCGGGACTGTGATATGAATGCCGTTGGGATGTGACTGATGTAGACAGTTTAGTATGGGCTGAGGGGTAACGGTTAGCTTCATCTATGGGGTAGTGTGCCTTACGGATATGTGCATCCTTGGGGAGCACTAGACTGATAGGTGCATCCTTCGGGAGCACTAGACTGATATGTGCTTCCTTCGGGAGCACTAGACTGATATGTGCATCCTTCGGGAGCACTAGACTGATATGTGCATCCTTCGGGAGCACTAGACTGATATGTGCATCCTTCGGGAGCACTAGACTGATATGTGCGTTCTACGGGACCACTAGACTGTTATGTAGGGTACCCCCGAATAGGAAGTTAACTGTTGTCCCCTAACGGTCCCAGTAGTGCGTCCCTTACTGGGTATGTTTATACTCACCCTTTCTCTTCTTTAACTTTTCAGGTAGGGGTACAGCGAGGGGCAGACCGACGAGAGGCAGGAAGGATGCGTGAAGGCCATATGGACGCGTCTGGTTTTCTTATCGCTTCCGCTATGTATTTTGTCAGAATATTTTGACTTGTGATTTTGAATTGGTGACTTCATATTTTTATTTTGTGACTTTTTGATTTATTTAAAATAGGGCCCGAAACTGTCTTTTGTAAGGTTTCTAATGTTTTAATGAATCGTAACTGGTCCGTTTTAAATTTTATGTTGAATGGTCGAGTTTTGGTGTTTGGTAGTGACCTCAGCTTAGTCCGGAAAGTTGGGTTGTTACAGAAAAGAACAGTGAAATGGGTAGAGAAGGGTATATCATTACTTTGCTTTACAATGTATTTATGTTTAGAGTTCTTAATATAATTGATATGCTTATGGTATCTTATTACTTTGCTTTATAATGTATTTATGTTTAAAGCTCGTAATATAACTGCTATATTTATGGTATATCATTACTTTGCTTTATAATGTATTTATGTTTAAGTTCGTAACATAATTGTTATGCTTATGTATGTTGACTTTGCTTACTAATGTATTTTCGTTTTTTGCAGATTCATAGATGGAGGATAGCAGTGAGGATGAAAGAGAAATGCTTCCAGAAGTAAGAAAGAAATCATTTGTTCCACGTGGGCCAACTACTATGTCTGAGTTGGCCTTAGTGAGAAATTTTGGGCAAAAGTTGCCAATTCAATTTAATGAACACGGACAACCTGTTGGAGCCACGTCTAAGAAAATGCAAAGTTACATTGGTGTGTGCGTTCGACAACAGATTCCTATCACATACAACTCTTGGAAAGATGTTCCGAATGAGCTAAAAGATAAAATCTATGATTGTATATCGGTATGAGTTCTATTATTATGTTTTTCATATAATGTAGTTTGCTTTACACTCTAAGTTTAACTAAGCTTTTCTTTTTTTTTGTGTAGATGTCGTTCGATTTATAACCCAATGCTAAACATTCTATACTTATGTCTGCATCAAGAAAGTTTCGAACGTTCAAGACCACGTTAACTCAGAAGTATATACTTTCGTCTAAGGATCAACCATCACTCTTGCAGTTTCCTCCCAAAATCTATTCTCATATAAATCAAGAAGATTTTGAATCGTTTGTGGATGCTAGACTACGTGAAGAATGGGAGGTAAATAAGTTTACATTTTCACTTTAATTTTGTTTTGATATCTACCTACAAACTAATACGTTGTACAGGATTATAGTCGTATTCGAAGGGAAAGAAGGTCGAAATGCGTATACAATCACCACATGTCACGTAAAGGATATGCTAATCTTGCCGATGAACTAGTGAGTATTTCTAATTAAATTGAAGAATTTATCTTAATATGTTGTTGTTAATTAAATATCTATCTTTTGTTGTAGAAAATAACGCATGATGTTTCCTATCGTTCAACTCTTTGGAAAGAAGCACGAAAAGGAAGAAATAATGATTATTTTGATGATGCTACTCGAGATTGTGCCTCTCGGATTGTAAGTATACTTATGATTACAATGTATAATCTTTTGTTAACCGAACTGATGATGAAAATACTTGTATTGTTTTATAGGATGAATTAGTTGCAACAAATAAAAATGAGGACATCTTGACTGACGCCTTGGGTTCCAAGGAGCACGGTGGACGTGTAAAAGGTGTGGGTGGTTTTGTCTCTCAATCACAATATTTCAACACAGTAAAAGGGAAGGAGAAAATGTGTCATAAAGAAGAGGATGACTCAAGATGCAAAAGTGACAAGAAGAGAAGTAATCACTCGAAGTCATCCATTGGAAGTATTAATATATATCTTGTTGCCGATGAGGACACACCTACCAACAAAGGAGTGGAGGTAATTGACTTTGTTGTCACTTTTAGTTTTTTAACGATATAGGATCAATTGTTCTTAACTATGCTTTTAATATTTGTAAAGGGAACACCATGCCAATTGTCTATAAGATCCATTAATAATATTGTTGCAGTAGCCACGATAGTTGAGGATAACATTGGATGTCCCAATGTTAAAATTCTAGTAGACGTGGTTATGGGAGAAAATTTGACTATATCCAATCCAGTGAAGGGAAAGATAGAGACTTTAAATCAAACATTGGGTAACATTATAGAATGGCCTCGTCGGCTTGTTTCTACGATCAATGACAAACAAGTGTGTATCTGTTTTTACTATTTAAGTTTTGATTTTATTTGTATATGTATTTTTAATTTAGAACCTTGGTTGTGATAGGAGCATTCAACTAGGAAGGATGTCGTATACCCTTCAAATTATACTGACGTTAACGGGATTATTAAGCTTTTAAATAGACATGTCGTGAACAACATGAAGGATGTAGACATGATTCGCATCCCAATGAACGAGCTAATATTTGGAAGTGACAAATTTGTTTATTTAGCTCGTGAAGATTTGTTGCATTACTGCGACATGGTTGAAATTGGCTATATGTGTATACTAGCGTATATTACGTAAGTATAAGACAACTTATACTCATCTTTATCTCCAATACCACCGTTGTAGTTAGTTTACTGATATTTTAACTATGGTTGCTTTTACTTAGATGTCTTTGGGATAAATGTGACTGTGCAAGGAATTTTTTTGTCATTGACCAATCAAAAATATCGTCACATATCAAAGATCGTGATCTTCGATCTAGAAATTTAGCCAACCAGCTAGAAGCAGTTAACTTGGAACAGAAAGTGCTAATTCCATATAATACTGGGTAAATAAAGAAGAGAAACACATTAATAAATTTCCATTGAGCATAAATGTGTACTCACATTGAAGATGTTGTTTATTGTAGTTTTCATTGGATGTTGCATGTTATCGATCTTCGTGAAAATTGCGTTTATGTTTGGACTCTCTTCGGAGTAAAGTCAATGAAGACATTCATGGAATCATAAATGTGTAAGTGTCTTCACTTTATTACTTCTTATTTAACTTTATTGTCTTCTAATGTTTCAAAATATTTAGAGGGTTGAAGACATGACAAGCGAAACACGATCTACAACGCTATCGATCAACGCCAAAATGGAGACCTGTAAAGGTTATTTGCATTTACACGTAATTATTTTTATGAAACATAAGATTAATTTATATTCACTTTATATACATGCAGTGCCCTCGTCAATTGGATTATGTAGGGTGTAGGTACTACGTGCAAAAGTACATACATGAGATAGTGCATAATTCTAGTACTTCTATTACTAGCTTTGTAAGTTTCTACTTTAACTTTTTACATATTACAATTTATGATCTAAACTCATACTTTCCATATCTTTCTCTTTGCGTGTAGTTCAATACCAAAAATGCATATAGGCAAGAGGAGATTGACGAGATTCGAACTGAATGGGCAGCTTTTGTTAGCAGATTTGTGTAAGCTTTTAAATGTGTTTCTTGGTCGAGTTAAGTTAGTAGTTGCTTTTTGTAGTTAGGTTAGTAGTTGATTTTTGTAGTTAGGTTAGCAGTTGGTCAAGTTAAGTTTTTGTAGGGACGGGCAGTCCTATAGTTTTTTGAAGGACAGGTGGTCCCGTACTAATTGTTGTTTGTTAGATAGTTTGTACGTACACTTTAGTTAGTGAAGGAACTTTCTATTGTATATACATTGTTTATTAATCACGATCTTATATATTATCTGTATATTTTTTAGTTTTCACTTACAGTTGTTGGTTGCTTATTTAAATATGTGATTAGGAGTTGGATGATTTTATTTGTTGTAGTACTATGTAGAAGGGTGGAAAGGTGTGCTGATATTTTAGGTGTCAGATGATCGTATTTGCTGTAGTACTATATGGAAGTGTGGAAAAGTGTGCTCGTATTTTAGTGTTGGATCTTATGCATTGTAGGTGTTTATTATTGGTTTGCCATGGATGGCAGGATGTGTTGTTTGATATGTGTGATTATATATATAAGTGGATATATTGGAGGATTTGGAGTAGTTGGACTTATAGTGTTGAATATAGTTGTGTTTATTGATATGTGATTATATGTAGGTGTTGGATGATGTGTATTTGTTGTAGTTCAATATGGAAGTGTATGCTGGAATTTTAGGTATTATTGTGTGCATTGCAGGTGAACTAGTTATAAGACATTGAGTAGTAGGCATTATAGCCAGTGTGCAAGCCATTTTTTTATTTTTTACAATATATGATGACGAACATTTCCGGACGTAATTCGACTCAAATACTATCGGTTTTGCCATCATAAAAACTATTATAAATACGACATTAAATGTGTCTTTAACGTCGGTTTAAAAACGACATTAAATGTGTCTTTAATGTCGGTTTAAAAACGACATTAAAAACAGCTTTAATGTTGGTTAAAAAAAATTAAAGACCTCTTTAATGTCGGTGGAAAAACGACATTAAAGATGTATCATAAACGACATTAAAGACATCTTTATTGTCGGTTTAAAAATGACATTAAAGACAACTTTAATGTCGGTTATCCACCGACATTAAAGATGAACCAACATTAAAGACATTCAATAGCACTATCAAAGATGTCGGTTTATAACCGACATAGAAGACCTTTAATGTTGGTTTATAACCGACATTCTTTAATGTCGGTTTATAATCGACATTAAAGCTGTGTTTAATGTCGGTTATAATTGACATTAAAGCTGTGTTTAATGTCGGTTATAATCGACATTAAAGCCCAACCGATATTAAAGGCCTTTAATAACGCTTGCAAAGATGTCGGTTGCCAAGTGACATTGAAGGCAAGATTTCTTGTAGTGATTACTAATTAAAAAGTGTGAATATATATCATAAAGAAGTAACATTTACTCACATGATATAATCCACCGTTGATAAATACTTCACTTTTTGCATGTTGCAAAAATCAATGGCATCTCCTACCACCTTCTTGTTTTATGTAAGTGATATCGATTGTACACTAGTAATAATATATTTCTTATCTTTTACCACATTTTCTAAATTTTTATTCCTAGCCATCTTCTTTAAAAATTTCTCCTAAAACCATCAAAATTTTCAAAGCACAAATAAATGATAACTTCAATTTCATAAATAATTAATATTGTAACTTTACTTTGGAAACAAACACTTTACCTTCTCTTAGACTTTATTCTTGGAGCAACTCACATGCTCGGATGTTGGCATATTTTGAACTTTCTCTTCCAATTCTCAAATTCTTTTACGGAGTGCTTCATTTTCATCAATGATTGATTGGGTTGTATCCACCTTTTTCGACTTTCTTGGTTTTTCTTTTTCAACATAAATAGTAGGTGTAATGAAACCACCCATACCACGTACTCGACCACCATATTCTCGAGTACCCAAAGCTTAAGTCAACACATCACTAGGTGATTCATCTTTCTTAGAGAGTAGATCTGCATTGTTATTCAAAATCTCATCCTAAAAGGAGTTAAATATGATCGGTAATATTTAAAAAGTATATTCATGTGATGCACCTATTGAAGGGATAAATGCCCTACGCAATGAAAGAATTAACGGAGACCATAACTCAATATAATTGGGAACATAAAATATACCAATACATTGGCAACACCTTATTTATGGCTAAGCATGCTTTGAAATAATGAATAACAGAGAAATATAAAGAATTTGAAACTTACGATCCTTAACATCTCTGTATCTACAAAACTCCAAATTGAGGTAACACCACTTGGAAACCTGCCTATTCTCTAGATTGAGATGGTTTATGGGAACCAATTCGGAGGGAACGTTTTCAAAGAAAAAATTTCTTTAAGAAAGAATTGGAGAGTTTTACATACATAAAAGTCACAAAACTTTTATGTGAATGCGTACCAGTAACTCCCTCTTCCTCAGACTCAAGAAGAGGGAAGTTGAGAGAAAAATAGGAATATGGGAAAACCGCCCACGTTCCTTATTAATTTAATAAATTAATATAAAATTAATATTAATATTAAAATAAATAATTAATTTAATTAATTGAATTAATTAATTAATTTGATAATTAATTAAATCATATTTAATTAATATTTCATTTAAATCATATTTAAATGAATATCTCTCGCATAACATACAGTTTTAATTTAATTAAATCAAAATAAACTAAACTACTAATTAATTCTCCAATTAATTAATTTCTAAATTAAATATCTTATATTTAACTTAATCCTAATTTGAATCATATTCAAATATGAATTTATCTCGTAAGCTATAGTTTTAATATGTATCATATACAAATATTTTATTCAAATATTAAATTTTATTCAAATATGTGATTAAATTTTAACCTATAGTCTTAGTATGAATCTAACTCACATTAAATTAATATGTGAACATATTCAAATATTTTATTCTCTCATAAATTAATTTTGAATCGTTTCCAAAATTAAATTTATAAAGTAAAATCTAATTAAAATATAAACTTTATTTTATAATGTATCAGCATACATTATATTAATTCCTAAAGTAAATTTGATGTTGGAATTTGTGTCCTAAAACTCATACTTTGTTATTTGATTCAATAAAATTTATTATTGAATATTATAATCTTAAAACCAATAATCTTTAAAGTCCCGAGGCTATTTACTAATTTGTCTAATATCCTTGAACTTTATGTGGAGACATAAACATGGATTAAGTTCAAGTTAATAGCTCAAATGGTCTATAGTGTATGAATAAGGTTGGGCGCCTTATTCTGGATAAACACTATGGATCCAGCCCACTCTGTAATTAGTACAAACGATGTAATCCTAAATCGTTCATGTAGACATGGGAGTGGGGGCATCCTATATAAATGGTTTACATAAGACTGGAACCACGAAGTAGTCACTTTTAGTTATAAAACCAAAAACTATAAACTGACTATTTCATTTATGATGGCGCAAGAAACGCTGGAAAAACATCTAGATATTCTTCTTGCACCTTAACCACGTGCGCAAGAAACGTTGTGCAACCTTTCCTCAACAACTTCTCAACTTTCAGAGCTGAAATCAAACTCGTAGGGATAATCTGTCTCTCACCCCTAAAAACAACTTCAATCGAACCTGGTTTCCTAAAAGTCACCTATTTCCTATGGCAATTCATCGAAGCATAGTGAGTGAATAAGAAGTCCATTCCCATAATTACATTCAATGCCTGCAACTCTAAGGGAAGAAGATCCACTAACATGCATAGACCTTCCACTACAACCTCACAATCATGCAAAACTTTACTGACTAATAAAACGTCACCAACTGGTGTGCATATGACTAACTCCTCAGATAAAGGCTCTAACATCCTATTCAGCTTGGTTAAAAACATACTAGAAACAAAGGAATGCATAGCGCCAGAATCAAATAAAACACGTGCAAGTACATCACAAATCTAAATCGTACCAGTGTTCACATCTGGTGCGTCCTCTGCTTCCTGTTGATTCATGGCGTAGACTTTTCTCTACTGCCTAGGTCTTCCAAAAACTCCCTTTTGTCTTGCACCACTAATTCCCTCCCCTGCGGCTGTTGAGATTCTCGGCTGCTCAACCGTGTGGGACTCAACTCCCTGGTCCCTCTGAACTGCTACTCTCAGCTGTGGACAATTCCTCTTGAAATGTCTTGTTTGTCCACACTGGTAACACACACCGGCGTCAATAAGACACTGACCCCGATGAATCTTGCCACAACTTACACATGGGGTTCTCCTGGATTCACTAGCAATAGACTCCTGACCCGTCCGCGATCTTGCTACTGAGTTCGCAGACTGACTGGAAGCTCTCTGACTCTGCCTTTGATAAGTACTACCTAAACTCATCTGCCTCAATGGTTTTCCGCCCGATTGACGCTTGAAGTCTTGACAACCTGAAACATTCACTCCAGGTGTGAACCTCCGTTGCTCTCGACCTCGAATACCACTAGTTGTAGAAACTCCTCGACTAAGCTCCATGGCCGACTTTTCTTCTACAATACTCTGCTCCACACGTAAAGCAGTCTCTACTAGCTGGGAAAAATCCATCCACTTGTCAATAGCGGTCACTGGGGTACGTATCTCAAAACGTAGCCCTCTCCCAAACCTGCGACACCTGTCACTCTCAGATGCCACAATCATTTCAGCATACCGCGAAAGCTCGGTATACTTCCTCTCGTACTCAGCTACTGAAAATGACCCTTGTTTCAGCTCCAGAAACTCATCTCTCTTTGCCTCATAATATGTGTTGGATAATACTTTTCCTCAAATATGCCTCTGAACGTCTGCCAATCTAACATACGTGCATCATTGCGCCTGACTATAGTGGATTTCAATCATCCCTCGGCCTATTTCTGTAACAGAAATGTGGCTAATCTAACTTTTCACTCCTGAGGACAACTCATTACGCCGAAGCATTTCTCCAGCATATTTAACCAGACCTCGGCGTCAGCTGGATCCATGGAGGCCTCAAACACTGTGGCTCATAATTTCTTTAACCGTTCAATCCCATACATCTTTTCCGGATCACTAGGCCCTGCTTTCTCTGGCCTACCGATCTCTTGTGTAGATCTAGCAAATCGCTCACTCCCTGCCTCATTCTGACCTCTCGGGGTACTAGATCCCATTTCAGATTGACCTTGGGTAGGATCCTGCATCCTATCTTGATTCTGCCTGCGTCGTCTGCTGGTACGTGGTGGCATGACTCCTATAACATACCAACACATTAGACATGCTATAGATACATAACTAAGATATTTGATACTAAACTTGTAACCATATTCTAGTCCTGACTGGACTCCCTATCAATAATACTCGGACCTTACTTCGCTAGTTCTACCTGAACTGACCCAACGTCTAACTATTTACTTCCTGGATTTTTCTTAACACTAACTACCATGTCTCTTTTCAAGGAGCTAACTGCTCTGATACCAAGTTGTCACACCCCCTCCCGGACCACCTGCTGTCTTAGCCCGAAAGACGGCGTGAAGCCAATAGACATCGTCTCCTCTAACGATCTCTGCTGACCCTACTGAACGTTAAGCCCGATAAACATACCAATCTTAAATATATAATATTCAACATGGAACACCACACAGAGGAAACCACGAAAACCTTTCCAACATACATAAGATGCAGCCCTGACATCACTTGGTTTGTAAAATAACCTGATATAAACATCACGACCAAAACCTATACAACTAGAGTTTTATGACCACGACCTCTAAGACGATATTATACAAACCTTACAAAGCATTTCAACATGAACAGACTCAAAATACAACTCCAACCACGTACTGGAGTTTGATCCGAAACTTTCAGCAAACGTTGGCAGTGTATCAGGCACAGGAGCTGTAAACCCGATATTTTCTTGGTTTAATTTCTTTAAATGTGGAAAAAAAAAGAAAAAAATGGAAATTAAGTGTAAATATAAATATATATATTTATATATTAAATAGTTTTATTCAATTAATTAAAGAAAAGAAAGAAAAGAAAGGACAAAAAGAAGAAAAGGAGAAGAAAAGTTCATTTTCTCTTTTCTTCTTCTTCTTCTCTTCCCTTCACCGCCAAGTTTGAAGACATCCAAGTTCCCTTTATTTTTTTTTCTTTTTCCTTCTTCAATTTGCAGAGAACTTCTAAGAGAGAGTTTGGAAGAAGAAGAGAAATTTTACTAGAATTTTTAGGTTGAAGAAGAGGAGGAGAACTCAAGCAAAGTGTATCAATGGCTGAATTTTAGTTCATTCTGCACATCACTGGTTTTTAATTCGGTTTGAACTCTTCAAAAGGAATTAAGAGGTGAGATTTAGATTTACTGAAAGTTAACTCATTTTTAAACAAACTTTATGAAGAACGTTGGAGCAAATTCGGATATTCATTTGGTGCTTTTTGATGAAGAAAACAGGGCAGTTGGTTTTCATTCGAAATCAGGAGGTCTCTGGTTTTTCTTGTATTTCAGAGTGTATCGGTGGAGTTAGAATTTCTATTTGGTATGGTTGGAAAGCTTATTCAATTTACTACAACTTTCATGAAGAAATTGTAAACCAAAAACGACTAAAAATTGGTTAAATTGTAGGAACAAATTAAAGAGGTCGTGTGCACGCGATTCTGGAAGTGGTTCTGTTTTGAGGGTTATATGTGTTTATGCACGGGGAAACAGATTTATATGTCTTCAGGTAAGTTTTAGAGGATCTCAAAATGAAGAGTTTGATATAAAGAACACTCATTTTGGTTAAGTATTGAGAAAGTTATAGTTCTTTGAAGTTTATGTTAGAAATCTGGAAATTTTAGAGAATTGTTGAAATAGGATTTTATTTCTTAAGCTTTGTTTTCGTGAGCGTCATCTTTGGTGCGACATGTTATGTATATCTTTAGGAAACCAGAATGTTTAAGGTTTTAATACTCAGTTGGGTTGTTGGCAGGCCGAGAAGAATTCAACCGAGCTTATAGACCAAGGATCTAGCCCAAGACTGTGAGTGACAAAACCAACTTTGAAATATTTTCCATAACTGTTATTATGATTGAATGCGATAAATGTTTATTTACGAAGCCATGAAAGGTATTTGAATTTCATGACTATTTTCAAGTATACATTTGGAGACTAGATTTCTTAAAGAAATTTATGCTAGCACGTAGATATTAAATGTTTGGAAAGTATTTAAACCACAATATTTTAAGCAAAGCATGAATTAGTATGAAGTTTTGTTTTAAGAACTACAATTTTCCACGAAAGAGCTGAGTAAAGTTCGAGCTTTGTGTAAAATTTATAAGCAGGCATGTTTTAATATTTTATGATGATTTATGAAATTTTCATTAACTACATGACCAAGATCTTGAGCCTGAGGCTAGAGATTACCGTGTGCACACTGGTTAGATTTCGTTGTTGACGTTGAGTGTACTCCGTAACAACGATGCTGTCGTGAGTGCTGGGCGGGCCCCACTACGACAAAGAAGATGGGAGTGCTGGGCGGGCCCCACTACATCGTAGTGCTTGTAAACGTTTTTGTACTAGGTGTACCCTACACAACGTAAATTCGTCATGTTAGTTAAAATGCTTCGATATACTTGATATGCCTTGCTATATTTCAATGATGAACATGCTGAGTATTTAAGGAAGTTATTCTTACTATTACACATTTACATTTACGACTTGTATAAACAGATTTATATGTGTAAAGTTTTCACGTGCTCTTATCTTTAAATTCATAGTTTTAAACTGAGTCACTCACTGAGCTCTATAGCTCACCCTTTCCAAAATGTTTTACCCATTTTTCCAGGTAGAGATCGACTTCCCGGTGCCTGATAGACTGCCTTAGTCTGCGGAAGCTTCATTATCGATTGCCAGTACGTGTTTTGTGTTGGGCATAAAGTCTGTTGTGTTGTGATGTATTCACACCCTTGTATGTTATAGATACTCCACAGTTTGTATAAGCTTTAGGAGCTGTAGTTGTGTAAACTTTGTTGGTTATATTTTGATTAAGGTGTCTTTAGGTTTACTCGTGAAATCGGTAAATTTTGAGGTACATTTCATGTATGTGTTTGACTAGCCTAGGATCCGCTGTGTTTTGTGGCATGTGCAATAGTTTATATACTAGATTGGCAAGTTCATCACATGAAAGTTTTAAGCAGAGTCGACAGATACAGGTACAGAAAAGCGTTGTTCGTCGGCTTCACGCCATCTTTCGGTCTAAGGTAGCAGGTAGTCCGGGAGGGGGTGTGACAGGAGCTCATCTCTACCTGAAAAAGTGGGAAACATTTTGAAAAGAATGAGCTACGGGGCCCAGTGAGTGACTAAATTTAAAACTCTAAATCCGGACGTCAGAACATGTGATAAACCTTTAGACATATAAATATGCTCAAACAAAGCATTTAACATAAACGTGTAATAAATAAGGTTTCCTAAAATATCTTCCAAGTTCACCATAAAAAAAAAATCTAACAAAGCATAACAAGTACATCAAACGTTTTAACTAACATGACCGATCTACGTGGTGTAAAGCATGCCTAGTACAACCAACGTTTACTAGTCCTACGATGTAGTGGGGCCCGCCCGACACTCCCATCATCTTTGTCGTAGTGGGGCCCGTCCAGCACTCACGACAGCATCGTTGTCACGGAGTACACTCAACGTCGACAACGGAAATATAACCTGTGTGCACACGGTACCATATAGCCTCAGGCTCAATATCTCAGTCATGTAATCAATGGAAAGCTCCGCAAAGTCACATGAAAACATCTAAACATGCTTGTTTATCTTTATCTTTTGTAAAACTCAAGTTTATTCAGTTTGCTCGTGAAAAACATTAAATCATTATACAATATTTGCTAATACATGCTTTACTTTAAAAGATATCGTTTCAACTACTTTTCATTAAGCCATTAGCCACGTGCTCGAATATAACCCTCATTAGGAAATCTAAGCTCAAAACTCATGTTTGAAACCGTTTACAAAAACATGTATCATTCATAAAAGAACAAGTAAAACATATAATTATGAACAATTGTTGAATAACATTTTAGAAATTGTTTTGTCACTCACAGTCTTATCTAGTTCCCCGGCTTGTAGACTCAGCCTATTTCCTATTGGCCTATCGACAACAAAAACCGAGCATTAGAACCATAGATAGCTTTTGTCCTTCCATGCTCATGAATTCCTAAACAATTAGATTAAGAATCACATTACAACCCACATTTCCAGATTTTCCAGATTCGATATCTTAACTTCTAACACCCATAACTTCCTCAACACTTATCCAAAATTATTAAAATACACATAAAACTCTTAATTTTTGAACACTCTACATCTTACCTGAAGAAATGAAAACGAGATTCTCAACCAATTTGTCTAGAATTGCCCCGAACACAGATAATACATAATTCGAGGTTCTCTACCACTCCTTATCTATCTCCTGCAATTAACCCCACTTAAAGTCATTTTTTGGCTAACAAAATCTTCATGAAAGTTGTAGGATATTGAATAAGCTTTCTAACTATACCAAATACAGCTTCTGATTCGACTTGTGCACTTCCGGAATACTCAAAGACACAGAGAGCACCAGAAATCCTCCTGGTTTGCTCAAAAATCTTGTGCTTTATTTTCCATTTCAAAAACCATTAACTTCTCATACTATTCAGCTCAAGCTTCCTTCATAAAATTTATTAGAAAATGAACTAGCTTTCAAGAAAATCAAACCTCACCTCTTAGTTCCTTCTAGATAGGTCAAACTGAACAAAACAACCAGAGGTTGACAGTTGCACCCAGATTCTGCAATGGCTGGCTTTGCATGAACTTTTTCCTATCTTCTTCAACCTCAAACCATGAAATTCTTCTTCTTCTTCTTCCTTCACTCTCTCCTCAAAGTGCTCTGAAAGTTTGGATGAAAAATGATGGAGGAAAGAAATGAAATGGGGCTGAAAAAACAAATGGGCTTGCGGTGGTGGGCTTGCTGTCGAATTCCACTTCCTTTCTTTTCTCTCTTTTTTTTTTTCTCTTTTTAGCTTAGTAATCCCAACTATGATGACAAGAGAAAATGATCCTAGGGAAATCTCGGGTTTACATTCATGAAGGGATTTGGGTCGTGCATAGAAGCGAACTCCATTCGGAGAGTGTTTGCATGAGCTATGAACAAGGTGAATGGGGGAAGTAGTTCATAGAAAGTCGGTGAGGGATATATGACAATACATCCCACGGTCTCTTCCATTGGGTCACACCGTGAGATTCCTATAATGCGCCTGCTTGTCTACCCTGGAGCGACGTGCCATTCGGAGGATTGTATTATAGGATTCGGAATACCGCAAAATTCATATTTGGATGGGGTCTGTTAGATAAGTATTCATATTGTCTTTCCACCTTCGAGAGCATAATGATTCTCACCTTTGAGGACCGAAAATGGAGGGTCACACTTACAAGAATTACTAAAATAGTTAGTACATTCTTGACCGAAGTAAACGGTAACTAAATGCTAAGTAAATATGAGATATTTGTGAGTTAGCATTTGGTTAAGATAGTCTTGATTCAAAGGATGAGTAATCGGTTACCCCTCGGTAAAGGTTATTTTGAATCTTTGAATTATCATTGCAACACATAAATAAAAGGGTATATTATTTAAAGTTTGGCTAAAATGATTGGTTTACTTAGATTATAGTTTCTGAACAAAGTATGTTTGTTTTTCAGCATGAATCGCTCGATAGTTCAATTGTTAGCTTCCGAAAAACTTAATGTCGATAACTATGCGACATGGAAATCAAATCTGAACACAAAACTAGTTGTTGATGATTTACGGTGTGTCTTAATTGAGGAATGTCCTCAAACCCCAGCCTCAAATGCAAACCGAGCTAGTCGGAAAGCATATGATCGATGGATAAAAGCAAACAAGAAAGCCTGTGTCTGCATTCTTGCTAGCATGTCAGACATTTTAGCAAAGAAACATGAATCCTTAGCCACGACTAAAGAGATTATGGATTCATTAAAAGGAATGTTTGGGCAACCAGAATGGTCCCTAAGACACGAGGCAATCAAATACATTTACACTAAGCGTATGAAGGAGGGGACCTCTATTAGAGAACATGTCCTGGACATGATGATGCACTTCAATATTGCTGAGGTAAATGGAGGTGCCATCGATGAGGCAAATCAAGTTAGTTTTATCTTAGAGTCTCTTCCGAAAAGCTTCAAACCATTCCAAACGAATGCGTCCCTGACTAAGATAGAATTTAACCTGACAACCATTCTGAATGAGCTCTAGCGTTTCCAGAATCTTACCAAGGGTAAGAGAAAAGAAGTAGAAGCAAATGTTGCTACTAATAAGGAAAAGTTAATAGAGGATCGTCCTCTAAATCTAAATTTGGACCATCAAAACCCAATCGAAAGATTGAGAAGAAGGGAAAGAGGAAGACTATCAGGCATAACAAGGTAAAAAAGACTACAGAAAAAGGTACATGTTACAACTGTGGTGAAAATGGGCACTGGTTGAGAAACTACCCAAAATACCTTGCTAAAAAAAAGCAGAGAAAGAATCACAAGGTAAATATGATTTACTTGTCCTTGAAACATGTTTAGTGGAAAATGAAAATTCTACCTGGATATTAGATTCAGAAGCCACTAATCATATTTGTTTCTCATTTCAGGAAACTAGTTCTTGGAAAACGCTTTCTGAGGGAGAGATCACTATCAAAGTTGTAATTGGAGAAATTGTCTCATCCAAAGCAGTGGGAGATTTGAAGTTGTTTTTTAATGATAGATATATCTTACTAAAGAATGTCTTGTATGCTCCTCAAATGAAGAGGAATTTGATATCTATCTCTTGTTTAATAGAACATATGTATAAAATATCTTTTGAAATTAATGGAGCGCTCATTTTAAGAAAAGGTATTCACATTTGTTCTGCTATACTTGAAAATAACTTATATAAGTTAAGACCATCACGAGCAAATTTTGTCCTAAATATGAGATGTTTAGAATAGCTGAAACTCAGAATAAAAAACAAAAAGTTTCTTCTAATGCCTTCTTATGGCACTTAAGACTTGGTCACATAAATCTCAATAGTATTGGAAGATTGGTTAAGAGTGGACTTCTAAATCAGTTAGAAGATAACTCTTTACCTCCATGTGATTCCTATCTTGAAGGACAGATGATCAAAAGATCTTTTACTGGAAAAGGTCTTAGAGCCAAAACTCCTTTAGAGCTCGTACATTCTGACCTTTGTGGACCAATGAATGTCAAGGCTCGAGGAGGATACGAATATTTCATCAGCGTGACCGCTATTTCGGTTTAAATGAAGCTCAAATCATCATACCAGATGATGGCATAAAGGATTCATTGACCTATAAACAGGCTATGAATGGTGTGGACTGTGACCAATGGATCAAAGCCATGGACCTCAAAATGGAATATATGTATTCCAATTCTGTCTGGACTCTAGTAGATCAACCAAGTGAAGTAAGACCTATTGGTTGTAAATGGATCTACAAGAGAAAACGAGACCAAGCTGGTAAAGTACAACTTTCAAAGCTCGACTAGTGGCAAAAGGTTACACACAAAGGGAGGGAATAGATTATGAAGAAACTTTCTCTTCTATTGCCATGATAAAGTCAATACGAATACTCTTGTCCATCGTCAGTTTTTATGACTATGAAATTTGACAGATGGATGTCAAGACAGCCTTTTTGAACGGTAATCTTAAAAAGAGTATTTATATGGTCCAACCAGAGGGGTTTATACAAAAAGGTCAAGAACAAAAGGTTTGTAAGCTTTAAAAATCCATTTATGGATTGAAACATGCTTCTAGATCCTAGAATATAAGGTTTGCTACTACGATCAAATCTTATGGTTTAGAACAGAATGTTGATGAAACTTGTGTTTACAAAAGGATCATCAATTCTACTATAGCATTCTTAGTTATGTATGTAGATGACATTCTACTCATTGGGAATGACGTAGGTCATCTAACTGATATTAAAGAATGGTTAGCTACGCAATTTCAAATGAAAGATTTGGAAAATGCACAATATGTTCTTGGTATCTAAATAGTTCGAAACAGAAAGAACAAAACTCTAGCCATGTCTCAAACATCTTATATAGACAAAATGTTGTCAAGATATAAGATGCAGAATTCCAAAAAGGGTCTGCTGCCGTACAGATATGGAATTCATTTATCAAAAGAACAATGTCCAAAGACACCTCAAGAAGTTGAGGATATGAGTAACATTCCCTATGCTTATGTTGTTGGGAGCCTGATGTATGCAATGTTATGTACTAGACCTGACATTTGTTATTCAGTGGGGATTGTTAGTAGATATCAGTCCAATCCTAGACGTGATCATTGGACCGCCGTTAAAAATATTTTAAAATATCTTAGAAGAACAAAAGACTACATGCTTGTGTATGGTTCTAAGGATCTGATCCTTACTGGATACACTGACTCTGATTTCAAACTAATAAAGATGCTAGAATGTCTACATCAGGATCAGTTTTCACTCTGAACGAAGGAGCAGTAGTATGAAAAAGCATAAAACAATCTTGTATTGCCGACTCCACTATGGAAGTTGAATATATAGCTGCCTGTGAAGCAGCGAAAGAAGCAGTATGGCTTAAAAAGTTCTTAACAGATTTGGAAGTCGTCCAAATATGCATCTGCCTATCACCTTTTACTGTGACAACAATGGTGCAGTTGCAAACTCACAAGAACCTCGAAGTCATAAACGAGGGAAGCATATTGAACGAAAGTATCATCTGATCAGGGAAATCGTACATCGAGGAGACGTTATAGTAACAAAAATCTCCTTCAAGCACAACATGGCTGATTCGTTTACAAAAGCTCTCACGGCTAAAGTGTTTGAGAGCCACCTACATGGTTTAGGTCTATGCGGTTTGTAAACTAGGACAAGTGGGAGACTTATTGGGATTATGCCCTAGTTTATATATATGTTTATTGTAAATGTATATATACTTTTCTCTCATTATAAAATTCTAACTTACTTGGAGTTTTAGTCCAAGTGAGAGTTTGTTGGAATTTGTGTCCTAAAACTCATACTTTGTTATTTGATTCAATAAAATTTATTATTGAATACTATAATCTTAAAACCAATAATCTTTAAGGTCCCGAGGCCATTTACTAGTTTGTCATATATACTTGAACTTTATGTAGAGACATAAACATGGATTAAGTTCAAGTTAATAGCCCAAATGGTCTACAGTGTATGAATAAGGTTGGGCACCTTATTCTGGATAGACACTATGGATGCGGCCCGCTCTGTAATTAGTACCAACGATGTAATCCTGAATCATTTATGTAGAGACATGGGAGTGGGGGCATTCTATGTAAATGGTTTGCATAAGACTGGAACCACGAAGTAGTCACATTTAGTTATAACACCGAAAACTATAAACTGACTATTTCATTTATGATGGCCTAGGTAACTTGATCATAATCCTGAGCTAACTATGAACTTCTGTTCATTCGATAGTATCCTTAGATTTTCATAGGTGAGGGCAACTAAACATCGCTGGCCCAATAAGCCTCCCATTTCAGGGGTAAGATCGAGTGGATAGCTAGGGACATAGGATGCAAGATGGAATTCACTCCTATCCACTTCTGGGATAGTAGATAGGTTGTTCCCTTAAGGATTGAATCCAAGTCTTGAACAAGGGGCCCCACCTTCTCATTGGCCCGATAAGGATTCTGGTTTACAGGTTGGACCTTAAAACCAATTGTTCAATAGTGGATCACTGCGACTTAAGGAGCAAGATGTAATCTCGGGGGTAAAATGGTATTTTGACCCAGCCAAGATTACGAACAACCGGTGAATGATCGACTTGCCAGGTGGACAGAAATATATATATAGTGAGGGGAGTGCAACAAAGAGTCTTTAGTGGAATGACTCTTTAGTTAACGAATGTTGATTAACTTTGGTCTAAAAGAGTTTAGCCAATTAATCTCGAATCGTTGGAGCCCACGATCTATAGGTCAATTAGGTTCCACTACTAGCTTATATGGATTCAACTAAGAACAAGTATGTTGAAGTAATTCCAATTGTTCGAATAAAGATAAGAGAGAGCTGAAACCGACACATATATAAGATATAAAGTCGGTAAAAATAAACTTTAAGTTTAAATATGATTTAAATAAATATGAATATTCATTCATATTTAAAACCTTGAAAAGTTTAGAGAACGGTCAAAAAGCCAACATGTTGATTATGAACTTTGGTCGAATTTATATTCAAATATGATTTGAATTCTAGAGAAATGAATACGGATTCATACTCGGGAGGCTAGAATTAGTCAAGACAGGAAAATTAGTAAAAAGTCAAAAGGTTGATTTTTGACTAAGAAAAGTCAAAGTTTGACTTTGACTTAAGTTGGTCAAATGAACAAACTACCCTTTTGACTAATTACTTTATTAATTAATGTTAATGGGAAATGTGGCAGCCGATTATGAATTGAAGGCCACTAATTTAATTAAAGAGCTAATGATTTGCTTAGGTGTTGATAAGATATGAAATAATTTACATGCAATTTGCATGTAAATTTCATATAAAACTTCTCATTACAGAATGAGAAAAGTAAGAGGTTTTCTCTTAAATAAAACACCTAAATGATTGACTTCAATCCCCTTCAAAATTCTCTTCGCATAGTCGAGTCCAACAACTCAGTTCTTGGTCCTGAGCGTAGTAGGTCAGCTTGGTGGTTGTCCTTGCTCGTGATTTTGAGGAAGAGAAGAAGTTTTGGATCAAAGAAGAAGTTGAGAACTACAAAGGTAAGTTCATCGTTTACCTTCCTCTCTCTCCGGTTAGGTCCATCGCATGGTAGTTGCATATTAACTTCTAAATCGTTTAGATGCATATAGAGTAAAGCATGATCCTTTATTTTCCGCTGTTGCATGTCTCTATTGCTTTGTTTTTTCCACCATTTGAACATTTCAAATTACAACCAATATAAATAAATCTTATTACCCTTTACGAGCTAGGAAGGGGACCTAATGGACCTACAAATCAGAAGCTACAACGATATGAGGTTAATGGGTTAAAGTCATTAACCACTTAGTCAATATTTGTTAATTGTGTGTACACTCCATTAAAGACTCACAACTAAACTCTTCTCGCTGTAGATATATTTTTGTGTCCACGAATATAGACCAGTACCAGTAAGTTAGTCCTTCACAAGTATTTATAACATTAGTTAGGTCAAATTACCGTTTTACCCCTAGGTTACTTGTAATCCTTAAATACCAGTGCTCCTCTAATGAACAACCTGTTTATGGTCCAACCACTAAACATAAACCCATCTTGTGCCATAGAGAAGGTAGGAGCCTTTCTTTAAGTCTTGGAGACACCATTTAAGGGAACACTTATCTACTTACCCTACTACTTACACTAAAGTGGGGAATGAGTGAATTCCATGTTTTGTGATTATCTTCCCAGCTCCCTACACGGTCTTGTCCTTAAAAAGATAAGCAAATTGAGTCGGCAATCTGACCACTCTCATCCATAAAAATCAAAGGACAATCCCTCACAAATAGGAGTTCATAATACACTCAGGATTAAGACTAAGTTACCTAGGTCATCCTAATGAAATGGAAACCCAACTAGTTAACGGAGTTACATCTAGTGATTACTATTTCGTGGTCCAGTCTTATGCAAACTCATTGCATAGGATACCCTCACTACATGTTGCCTACACGAACGCATTGGATCAATGCGTTTTTATCAAATCCAAAGTAAGGTACCCATAGTGTTTGCTGGATAAAATACCCAGTGTTAACCCTATACTATAGACCCTTTAAGCTGATCTTGAACATTGATGCTTGTAAGTCTTTACATACTGTTCAAGATTCATCAAATAACATAGGATGTTAGTTTATTTGATTTGGGTTATTAAGACAAAATTATTAATATAATCAATGACGCATATTGAAATTATAATAATAAAACACTTTATTAATAACAATCAATTGATTATATTACTCTTTACGAGTTTTAAGACATGAAACCCAACACCTATTACATTGAGAATCTTACTATTTGATTGGCAACGTTTTGTACATCTTTGTTTATGTATCTTTTTTTTTTTCTTTTTGTCCGAGCTTTTTTCCACATATTAGCTCGTCCAAAATCCTATCCCTTGGAAGGACCCTTTTTCTACATATCATTAAGCACATCATAGTTAAATTTAAGAATATATGTAAAATAATTTCCTCTCTCTTACACAAATGTAAGCGAAAAGAGAGCCTTTCTAGGTAAGCTAGAGTCGAACATAGGGAATTAGGGATGCTAATGGGTTCATAATGCATCCTAAAATCATGTGGTATCTATATAGTATAAATTTAGACAAACAATATGATGTGTTTTATGTACTTACACTAAGTGCGATGAAGCAGTAAGATTAATATAGCAACGAAATGTAATGAAATAGGAACTCGTATATTTGACGATGATATGTAGGAATGTCTAACTAATTAAGTGTAAAGCAAGGATAATTGATGCGTCGAAGCGACACAAAGCATTTGTTGACTTCATATTTAAGGTGAGCAACCTTTTGGTGCCTTCACCATACTTGCTTGCATTTTGGGATCAAAATACTTAAAGTTAAAAGATGATTTGTATGTAATCTTTCTGAATTAATTGTACACAACAAGATTGCATTGCTGCAACCCTTTCATTGCCTTTTTAGCTAAATCCAGATCGTCACACGTCAAGTGACAGTAGTTAACTCTTTATTTTTTCCCTCGAATAAGATAAGGCATTAATGGTTGCGTTTAACTTAACAAGACAAATAATGCAAACATCGAGATTCTCTAGCATTTACTATTCCTTACATTATTTAGCCTTACTTAGACTTAAATGAATATGAGATATAAAGAAATGAGAGAATGGAAGTGGAAATATATTGCATTTATAAATAATGTTGTAGGTCTATTAGCCATGGAGTTTAAGTTACAACTTGATGTTATTTAGACTTAGTGTTTAGTGTTGTGTATATCTATATCTAACTCTAAGAGATGAGGCATGGTCATTGCATGCTGATGCTCTCTATGTGTCTCATCCTCGCATAATTACTAAGTATTTAGTGAGTACAAATTTTCCTATTGCTTTCCCAAATATAAGTGAAACAATAGGTTTTATGGGTAATTGATATCAAAGCTTAGTTCTAAGATTTACTCTTCATTCAGGCAGTATAATATAACTATACAATATAAAGTAAAGGTGTGTGACTACTAAACTACTATCTACACCAGAGAATTTGTAAAAGGGGGAATAAGAATGATGGTGAGATGGATGTGTGAACTAACTTGTTGTACGAAGTGGTGATGGAAGGTCTCCGCGTTATAAGGTGATTAAGCCACGTAGGAGCCTCGATGCGATAGAGATTAGTTAACTAGCTTTTAATTTGGGTGAGCACCTCTCAGTGCCTTAAACACCACACTTACTCGCCTCTCAAGATGCAAATGATAAAACTTGGTTAAACGAAATCTATTAGAAGGGTTTACTTACAAGACTTATAGTACTTCTCTTTTAAGGGCGACAACCTCTTGGCGCCAAATACCCACACTTGTTCTTCGTTTGGGTCACAAATTATGAAAGTTATCTCACCAATGTGTAGTTTGTCTCCAAACTCCTCTTTGCACGCGTTAGCCATATCCTTGTTACTTACTCCCTCAAATAGTTAGCGACATACACTGGCCAAGTAATAATTATAACTCAACTAATGCGATAAGTTTTATAAGCTAAGCTTCATATCAATAACTTATCACAAGAATAAGCTACAGGTAATACATTGACAGATGAATAGTAAAGGAGTAATAGATTGAAAACGTATAATCATGCTATGTATTAAAGTAAAGAGAATGACTTTACAAGTTAAGGGAAAGAAAAAAGATGACTTTACACTTTCACTTACAAACTGACTATAGAAGAAGAAGAAAGCTTTTACAGACGGAAAAACGCTAGTCCTTTCCACCAAAACTTTAGGTTTTGGCCCATTCAAGCACTTAGGGCCGATCCATTTAGACGTCTGACTACCCTCGAAGTTGGCCACTTTACTTGGTACGAAAAGAATTTTTTTATTGGCAGCTTTCAGTAAGAAACTTTTTATTCTTCTGATCATGCCAGTGCTGAATGCAACGTTGTCATCTCATATAAACTCGAGCTACCCTTCATATCTTCAAGTGAACCTTCCTCACGTGATGACGTAGCACCGCGCCTAGAAATTGTACTTCCTAAACGAGGTCTTCTCGCGTAGCCTTTGTGCGAGTTCCTCTGTGATTCACTAGTTTCTTCTTTTGTTCATATCTTACGTTAAAACACTAAAAATAGGGTGAAACAGGCATTAAGACTTATGTAAAGTGTATTTCTAATTATGTATGAATTTTCAATAGAAGTTACGCATTTTTACACAATTACTATGTATTTTGGTTCCATTATTCTACCTAAAAGGCTATAATAACTTGTATTTCTACATGTTATCACAAATCAATAGAAACAAATGAAAGTATAAGGAAATGTGTTAAACTGTTGAGTTTGATTTCTCATACTCTGTCACATCGCCTCCCGGACTACCTGCTACCTTAAATTGAAAGATGGCGTGAAGCCGACGAAAAACACTTTTCTGTACCTGTATCTGTCGACTCTGCTTAAAACTTTCATGTGATGAACTTGCCAATCTAGTATATAAACTATTATATATGCAACAAAACACAGCGGATCCTAGGCTAGTCTAACACATCCATGAAGTGTACCTCAAAATTTATCGATTTCACGAGTAAACCTAAAGACACCTTAATCAAAATATAACCAACCAAAATTTACACAACTACAACTCCTAAAGCTTATACAAACTGTGGAGTATCTATAACATACAAGGGTGTATATACATCATAACACAACAGACTCTATGCCCAACTCAAAACACGTACTGGCAATCGATAATGGAGCTTCAGCAGACTAAGGCAGTCTATCAGACACCAGGAACTCAATCTCTACCGGGAAAATGGGTAAAACATTTTGGAAAGGGTGAGCTATAAAGCTTAGTGAGTGACTTAGTTTAAAACTACGAATTTGAAGATAAGAGCACGTGAAAACTTTACACATATAAATCTGTTTATACAAGTCGTAAATGTAAACGTGTAGCAGTAAGAATAGCTTCCTTAAATACTCAGCATGTTCATCATTGAAATCTAGCAAGGCATATCAAGTATATCGAAGAATTTTAACTAACATGACAAATCTACGTTGTGTAGGGTACACCAAGTACAACAACGTTTACAAGCTCTACGATGTAGTGGGGCCTGCCCAGCACTCTCATCGTTTTTGTCGTAGTGGGGCCCACCCAACACTCACGACAGCATCGCTGTTACGGAGTACACTCAACGTCAACAACGGAATCTAACCAGTGTGCACACGGTAATCTCTAGCCTCAGACTCAAGATCTTAGTCATGTAGTTAATGAAAATTTAATAAATCATATAAAAATATTAAAACATGCCTGCTTATAAATTTTACACAAAGCTCGAACTTTACTCAGCTCTTTCGTGGAAAACTGTAGTTCTTAAAACAAAACTTCTTACTAATTCATGCTTTGCTTAAAACATTGTGGTTTAAATACTTTCCAAACATTTAATATCTACGTGCTAGCATAAATTTCTTTAAGAAATCTAGTCTCCAAATGTATACTTGAAAATAGTCATGAAACTCAAATACCTTTCATAGCTTCGTAAGTAAATATTTATCGCATTCAATCATAATAACAGTTATGGAAAATATTTCAAAGTTGGTTTTGTCACTCACCGTCTTGGGCTAGATCCTTGGTCTATAAGCTCGGTTTAATTCTTCTCGGCCTGCCAACAACCCAACCGAGTACTAGAACTCTAAACATTATGGTTTTCTAAAGATATACATAACATGTCGCACCAAAGATGACGCTCACGAAAACAAAGCTTAAGAAATAAAATCCTTTTTCAACAACTCTTTGAAATTTCCAGATTTCTAACAAAAACTTCAAATGACTAGAACTTTCTCAATACTTAAACCAAAATGAGTGTTCTTTATATCAAAATCTTCATTTTGACATCCTCTAAAACTTACTTGAAGACATATAAACCTGAGTCTCTGTGAATAAACTCAGATAACCTTCGAAACAGAACCACTTCAAGAATCGCGCGCACATGACCTCTTTAACTTGTCCCTACAATTTAACTAATTTTTAGTCGTTTTTGGTTCACGATTTCATCATGAAAGTTATAGTAAATTGAATAAACTTTCCAACCATTCCAAATAGATATCCCAACTCTACCGTTACACTCTAAAATACAAGAAAAACCAGAGACCTCCTGATTTCGAGTGAAAACCAACTGCCCTATTTCCTTCATCAAAAAGAACCCAATGAATATCCGAATTTGCTCCAACTTTCTTCATAAAGTTTGTTTGAAAATGAGTTATCTTTAAGTAAATGTAAACCTCACCTCTTAATTCCTTTTTAAGAGTTCAAACCGAATTAAAAACCAGTGATGTGTAGAATGAACCAAAATTCAGCCATGGATACACTTTGCTTGAGTTCTCCTCCTCTTCTTCAATCTCAAAACTCTCTCTTAAATGTTCTTTGAAAATTGAAAAAGGAAAAGAATGGAATTTGGATGAGAATTTTTCTTCAAAATGTTTGGCGGTGAAGGGAAGAGAAGAAGAAGACGAAAAGAAGAAAAATGAAATTTTCTTCTTTTTATTTTTCTTTTTATCCTTTCTGTTCTTTTCTTTCTTTAATTTATTTAATAAAACAATTTAGTATATATATATATATATATATATATATATATATATATATACACACACACTTAATTTCCATTTTCCTTTTTTTTTCCACATTTAAAGAAATTAAACTAAGAAAATATCGGGTTTACATACTCACTGGCTTTGATTTTTCCTATACATTGAGTAGAAGCAGTAGAGGAATTGTCTCATATATTATTTATGCTCTCGCTTAAAACAAAGTGGGGAAATGGATGTTGAACGTAAGCATGCTCTCCAATTGTTTTTGCACATGATTCTTAGAGAAGTAACCTCGTATTTATAGGTTAGGATTAACATGACGTGCCACAATCTAGGTTCATTAATTCTCCAAAGGATATGCTTCACGCTGCAGACATCACCTTTGTCCTTTTCTAACATTTGCACCACTCTTTTTGTTCGCTAACAATATGTAATGGGTAGCTTTATACTTCTAATCGCCTTGTTGATCGTCTGCCTCCTCGCGTGTCGTTTTTTTGCCTGGCTACTCCTTTTTTTTTTTTTTTTTTTTTTTGCTAAAAATCCTGCATATGGATATGAAAAATGATGTAAAATGGCATAATGCTCTTTTGTAGATTGTAACACGTAACCATGTTTTTTTTAATATATTTTCTATGCATTTTCTTTCTTTTTCATTTGTTAAGACTTCATCATTCTACCTAAAAGGCTACAAAAACTTGTATTTCTACAAGTTATCACCCTTTTAAATTTCGAATAATGCTTGTCCTCAAGCATCACTCCATAGTCCTAAGAATACCATCCTTCCAAATACTTCACTAGACTTCTCATAATGCAGTTCGAATTAACCTGCATTCTAAACGACTTATTCTTTTATCACATACGTCTTACTTGTGAAGATATTTATGATTTCTAACCGTGGCAAGCTTAAGTCATAAAACTTCAATGTCATTTCTAGAAAAATCTTATTTCTAATTTTTAGAAATGACTTTTTTGTTCCGAAAATTCTTGGTTCCTGCTTGTTAAATTATGTGCATATGCAATGGTCCGAGGATATGTCATGTTTTAAGCTCTAATTGAGCAACCTATTAGGCAATTAGACTAGGATAATACATTAAATCTTGTCTATATGTTGCTAAACATCTTAAGATATACATGCAATACAAGTTTTCCTCTTTATCGACCAAGTGTAAGCCAAGAGAGGTTTCCTGGTAAGTCCAAGGTCAAACATAGGGACTTAATATTCCTAATGATCTTATCGAGGAACTAAACTCATGCGGTATAATTTATACAATATTAATATCGACTGTCACACCCCCTCTCGGACTACTTGCTAGCTTAGACTAAAAGACGACGTGTAAACCCGATATTTTCTTGTTTTATTTGATTTAAATGTGGAAAAAAAAGAAAATGGAAATTAAGTGTAAATATATATATATATATATATTAAATGGTTTTATTAAATAAAATAAAGAAAAGAAAGAAAAGAAAGGATAAAAAGAAAAAAAAAAAGAGAAGAAACTTTCATTTTTTCTTTTCTTCTTCTTCTTCTCTTCCCGCCAAGCATTTTGAAGACAAATTCTCATCCAACATCCATTCTTTTCCTTCTTCAATTTGCAGAGAACATTTAAGAGAGAGTTTGGAAGAAGAAGAGGAATTTTACTAGAATTTTGAGGTTGAAGAAGAGGAGGAGAACTCAAGCAAAGTGTATCCATGGCTGAATTTTGGTTCATTCTGCACATCACTGGTTTTTAATTCGGTTTGAACTCTTCAAAAGGAATTAAGAGGTGAGGTTTACATTTACTGAAAGTTAACTCAGTTTCAAACAAACTTTATAAAGAAAGTTGGAGCAAATTCGGATATTCATTGGGTGCTTTTTGATGAAGAAAACAGGGCAGTTGGTTTTCAGTCGAAATCATGAGGTCTCTGCTTTTTCATGTATTTCAGAGTGTACCGGTGGAGTTAGGATCTCTATTTGGTATTTTTGGAAACCTTATTCAATTTAGCACAACTTTTATGAATAAATCGTGAACCAAAAACAACTAACAATCAGTTAAAATGTAGGGACAAGTTAAAGCGGTCATGTGCGCGCGATTCTTAAAGTGGTTCTGTTTTGAGGCTTATCTGAGTTTATGCACGGGAAATCAGATTTATATGTTTTCAAGTAAGTTTTAGAGGATCTCAAAATAAAGATTTTGATATAAAGAACACTCATTTTAGTTAAGTATTGAGAAAGTTATAGTCATTTGAAGTTTATGTTAGAAATCTGGAAATTTCAGAGAGTTGTTGAAATAGGATTTTATTTCTTAAGCTTTGTTTTCGTGAGCGTCATCTTTGGTGCGACATGTTATGTATATCTTTAGAAAACCAGAATGTTTAGAGTTCTAATACTCGATTGGGTTGTTGGCAGGCCGAGAAGAATTAAACCGAGCTTATAGACCAAGGATCTAGCCCAAGACGGTGAGTGACAAAACCCACTTTGAAATATTTTCCATAATTGTTATTATGATTGAATACGATAAATGTTTATTTACGAAGCCATGAAAGGTATTTGAATTTCATGACTATTTTCAAATATACATTTGGAGACTAGATTTCTTAAAGAAATTTATGCTAGCACGTAGATATTAAATATTTGGAAAGTATTTAAACCACAATATTTTAAGCAAAGCATGAATTAGTAAGAAGTTTTGTTTTAAGAACTAATTTTCCACGAAAGAGCTGAGTAAAGTTTGAGCATTGTGTAAAATTTATAAGCAGACATGTTTTAATATTTTTAGATGATTTATGAAATTTTCATTAACTACATGACTGAGATCTTGAGCCTGATGCTAGAGATTACCGTGTGCACACTGGTTAGATTCCGTTGTTGACGTTGAGTGTACTCCGTAACAACGATGCTGTCGTGAGTGCTGAGTGGGCCCCACTACGACAAAGACGATGGGAGTGCTGGGCGGGCCCCACTACGTCGTAGTGCTTGTAAACGTTGTTGTACTAGGTGTACCCTACATAACGTAGATTTGTCATGTTAGTTAAAATGCTTCGATATACTTGATATGCCTTCCTAGATTTCAATGACGAACATGCTGAGTGTTTGAGGAAGCGATTCTTAATAATACACGTTTACATTTACGACTTGTATAAAAACAGATTTATGTGTAAAGTTTTCACGTGCTCTTATCTTTAAATTCATAGTTTTAAACTGAATCACTCACTGAGCTTCGTAGCTCACCCTTTCCAAAATGTTTTACCCATTTTCCAGGTAGAGATCGAGTTCTCGATGCCAGATAGACTGCCTTAGTCTGCTAAAGCTCCGTTATCGATTGCCAGTACGTGTTTTGAGTTGGGCATAGAGTATTGTGTTATGATGTATATACACCCTTGTATGTTATAGATACTCCACAGAGCAGTTTGCCCCATGGGAATTAAGGTAGAGCGGTTAGCTCTAAGAAGAAACTGGAAAGTAAATAATTGAAAGTCAAGTTAGCTTAAAGGAAACTAGTGGAGTATGGTCTAGGTAAGGGTAGAAGTGAGTCAAATTCTTATTAATATGTGAGTAGACATTTAGTATCATGCATTTGAGTTAAGTACTTATAGTATGTCTAGTGTGTTGACATATTATAGGAGTCATGCCACCACGTACTGGCCGACGACGCCGGCAGAATCAGGACGGGATGCAAGGTCCTACACAAGGTCCATCTGTAGGGGAACCTAGTACCCTAAAACATCGAGGTGGGGCAGGAAATGAGCAGTTTGCCAGAACTGCAGAGGAGATAGGAAGGCCAGATAGAGCAGAGCCTAGTGATCCAGAAAAGGCATACGGAATTGAACGGCTGAAGAAGTTAAGGGCTACAGTGTTTGAGGGTTCAACAGATCCAGCTGATGCAGAGAATTGGTTGAATATGCTTGAAAAGTGTTTGGATGTGATGAATCGTCCTGAGGAGCGAAAGGTTAGATTGGCCACATTTTTGTTGCTAAAAGAGGCTGAAGGATGGTGGAAATCTATATTAGCAAGGCGCAGTGATGCACGTGCTTTAGACTGGCAGACTTTTAGAGGCATATTCGAAGATAAGTATTATCCCAGCACATACTACGAAGCCAAGAGGGATGAATTTCTGGGGTTGAAACAAGGATCACTTTCAGTGGCTGAGTATGAGAGGAAGTATACCGAGCTTTCACGGTATGCTGACGTTATTGTGGCTTCTGAGAGTGACAGGTGCCGAAGGTTTGAAAGAGGGTTGCGTTTTGAAATACGTACCCCAATTACAGCCATTGCTAAGTGGACGAATTTCTCTCAGTTAGTGGAGACTACCCTTCGTGTCGAGCAGAGTATAACAGAAGAAAAATCAGCAGTGGAGCTTTGTCGTGGGACTTCAATAGCTAGTGGATTTAGAGGCCGTAAGCAGCGGAGGTTCACGCCTGGAATAAATATTTCAAGCCGTCAAGATTTTAAGAATCGCTCTGGAGGCCAAGCATCGAGGAACGTGAGTTATGGTAGTGTTTTTCAGAGATAGAGCCAGAGAATACCTAGTCAATCCACTAGATCAACAGTAAGATCGCAACCAGGTCAGGAGTCCATTGCTAGTACAGTCAGGCGAACACCATGCACGGGTTGTGGCAGGAACCATCGGGGTCAGTGTTTAGTAGGTCCCGGTGTATGTTACCAGTGCGGACAGCAAGGACATTTCAAGAAAGATTGTCCGCAGTTGAACATGACAGTTCAGAGAGATCAGGGAGTTGGGTCCCAAACAGTTGAGCAATCGAGAGTTTCAGTGGTTCCAACAGAGGGCACCGGTGGTGCAAGGCAAAAAGGAGTTGTTGGAAGACCTAGGCAACAGGGAAAGGTCTATGCTATGACTCAACAAGAAGCGGAGGACTCACCAGGCGTTATTACTGGTACGTTTCATATTTGTAATGTACCTGCAGATCTTTTATTTGATCCAGGTGCTACGCATTCCTTTGTTTGTAGTATATTTCTAACTAAGCTGAATAGGATGCTAGAGCCTTTATCTGAGGGGTTAGCTATATACACTTCAGTTGGTGACGTTTTACTTGTTAATGAGGTGTTGCATAATTGTGAAATTTTAGTAGAAGGTATCAGTCTGCTAGTGGACTTGCTACCACTAGAGTTATAGAGGTTAGATGTAATTTTGGGAATGGATTTCTTATTTGCTCACTATGCATCTATGGATTGCCATCTGAAGGAAGTGGTTTCAGAAAACCAGGCTTTGCTGAAGTGGTTTTTAGAGGTATGAGGAAGGTCGTTTTTAGAAGTTTAATCTCAGTTTTAAAAGCTGAGAAATTGCTAAGGAAGGGTTGCACAACGTTTCTTGCACACATCGTAGTAGTGCAGAGAGAAAAACTAAAGCCAGATGATGTTCCTGCGGTGAAAGAGTTTCGTGAAGTATTTCTAGATGATCTGTCAGGTTTGCCACCTGATAGAGAGAATGAGTTCACCATTGAACTATTACCAGGAACAACACCTATTTCACAGGCACCGTATAGAATGGCTCCAAGCGAGCTAAAAGAATTGTAGATGCAGTTACAAGAACTAGTTAACAAGGGATACATCAGGCCTAGTGTTTCGCCGTGGGGAGCACCAGTGCTATTTGTGAAAAAGAAAGATGGTACCCTCAGATTATGTATTGACTATAGACAGTTAAACAAGGTTACAATACGTAACAAGTATCCTTTACCACGCGTCGATGACTTATTTGATCAACTAGGGGGAGCAGCGTTGTTCTCTAAGATTGACTTAAGGTTAGGATACCACCAGTTGAAGGTTAGAGAATCAGATATTGCTAAGACAGCATTTAGAACGAGGTATGGGCATTATGAGTTTCGAGTTATGCCATTCGGTTTAACGAATGCGCCAGCGATCTCATGAACAGGATCTTCCATCAATATTTAGATCAGTTTGTGATTGTGTTCATTGATGATATATTAGTTTACTCGGTTGACTGATAATCTCATGAGGAACATCTGAGGATTGTTCTACAGACTCTACGTGACAAACAGTTGTACGCTAAGTTCAGCAAATGTGAGTTCTTGTTGGAACAAGTAGTATTTATGGGACATGTAGTTTCAGCAAAAGGAGTTACTGTCGATCCACAAAAAGTAGAATCGATTGTCAATTGGGAAAGACCAACTAGTACGACAGAAGTACGTAGTTTCCTGGTTTTGGCAGGATACTATAGGCGTTTTATTGAGGATTTCTCTCGATTGGCATTGCCTTTGACCGCTTTGACAAGGAAGAATGCTACAACACTTATTTTGGCACTTCCTGTAACAAGGAAGGACTATGTGATTTATTGTGATGCTTCAAGGCTAGGATTAGGTGGTGTGCTTATGCAAGATGGGAATGTAATAGCTTATGCTTTAAGGAAGTTGAAGGAGCATGAGTGTAACTACCCTACCCATGATCTTGAGCTAGCAGCAGTTGTTTTAGCACTAAAAATTTGGAGACACTATTTGTTCGGGGAAAAGTGCCATATTTTCACAGATCATAAAAGTCTGAAGTATATTTTTGATCAAAAAGAGCTAAATCTGAGACAAAGGCGATGGCTAGAACTAATTAAAGATTATGATTGTACTATAGAGTATCATCCAGGTAAGGCCAACGTAGTAGCGGATGCATTAAGTAGGAAGTCAAGACTTCCGAAGAGTGCCTTGTGTGGTATCCGAGTAGCTTTGTTGAATGAGTTAAGAGGTTCCAAGGCAGTAGTAACTACAGAGGATTCACGAAGTCTCTTAGCTCAACTTCAGGTTCAATCTTCTCTAGTAACTGAGATTGTAAGAAGACAGTCAGAAGACAGTAATTTACATAAGAAGCTTGAGAAATCCAAGAAAGGCTTAGAGGTGGAGTTTGAGCTGAGAACAAATGGAGTAATTGTTAAACAGGAAAGATTATGATATCAGTGAGCTTTAGAATGCTATTCTAGAAGAAGCTCACAGTTCAGCTTATGCTATGCAGCCAGGTAGCACCAAGATGTACAGAACTTTAAAGAAGACTTATTCGTGGTCTGGAATGAAGCAAGAGATAGTTGAATATGTTAATAGATGTTTGATTTGTCAACAGGTTAAACCAGTAAGACAGAAGCCAGGAGGATTTCTTAATCCTTTGCCTGTGCCAGAGTGGAAATGGGAGCATATTACTATGGATTTTCTATTTGGATTACCTCGTACATCCAGTGGATATGATGGTATATGGGTAATAGTAGACAGACTCACCAAGACTGTACGATTTATATCGATTAAAGTTACATCTACATTAGACCAGCTAGCTAGATTACATGTTCATAAGATTGTGAGTCAGTATGAAGTACCAGTGTCCATAGTTTCAGATAGGGATCCGAGGTTTACTTCTAAATTTTGGCCTAGTTCCCAAAAAACAATGGGAATAGGGCTAAAGTTTAGTACATCATTTCATCCTCAAACAGATGGTCAGTCCGAGAGGACCATCCAAACTTTAGAGGACATGTTGAGAGCATGTGTCCTTCAACTTAAAGGAAGTTGGGATACCCACTTGCCACTTATGGAGTTTGCTTATAATAATAGCTATCAGTCTAGTAATGGCATGGCACCATATGAGGCCTTATACGGGAGACCATGCAGAAGTCCTGTTTGCTGGAATGAAGTTGGAGAGTGAAAGTTAGTAGGTCCTGAGTTGGTTCAGATTACGACAAACAATATTAAGTTGATCAGAGAAAATCTGAGGATAGCCCAAGATCGACAGAAAAGTTATGCGGATAAGCGACGAAGAAACCTAGAATTCCAAGTTGGAGATCAAGTTTTCTTGAAATTATCTCCATGGTGAGGTGTTATTCATTTCAGAAGAAAGGGTAAGTTAAGTCCTAGATATATTGGGCCATATCAGATAACGGAACGAGTGGGACCAGCAGCGTATAGACTTGAGTTGCCAATAGAACTTGCGTGAATACATGATATTTTCCATTTATCCATGTTAAAAAAATATATACCAGATCCATCAAATGTGTTGCAAGAGCAACCCATTGAATTAAAAGAAGATTTGAGTTATGTTGAAGAACCAGTTTGGAAGAAGAAGAAGAGGTATTTTACTAGAATTTTGAGGTTGAACAAGAGGAGGAGAACTCAAGCAAAGTGTATTAATGACTGAATTTTCGTTCATTCTGCACATCACTGATTTTTAATTCGGTTTGAACTCTTCGAAAGGAATTAAGAGGTGAGGTTTATATTTACTGAAAGTTAACTCATTTTTAAATAAACTTTACGATGAAAGTTGGAGCAAATTCGGATATTCAGTGGGTGATTTTTTATGAAGAAAACAGAGCAGTTGGTTTTCAGTCGAAATCAAGAGGTCTCTGGTTTTTCTTATATTTCAGAGTGTACCGGTGGAGTTAGGATCTCTATTTTGTATGGATGGAAATCTTATTCAATTTTCTACAACTTTCATGAAGAAATTCTGAACCAAAAATGACTAAAAATCAGTTAAATTATTGGGACAATTTAAAGAGGTCGTGTGCGCGCGATTCTGGAAGTGGTTCTGTTTTAAGGGTTTTCTGAGTTTATGCACGGGGAATCAGATTTATATGTCTTCAGGTAAGTTTTAGAGAATATCAAAATGAAGATTTTGATATAAAGAACACTCATTTTGGTTAAGTATTGAGAAATTTATAGTCATTTGAAGTTTATGTTAGAATTCTGGAAATTTCAGAGAGTTGTTGAAATAGGATTTTATTTCTTAAGCTTTATTTTCGTGAGGGTCATCTTTGGTGTGACATGTTATGTATATCTTTAGAAAACCAAAATGTTTAGAGTTCTGGTAGGAGCGATTGGAGACCTTCATCGTTTGGAGAGATAGAGGCAAAATTGTACCATCGACGTCTTCTTGGAGAAGCAAAGATGGAGCTGCACCGTCGTCGTATACAACATATTAGAAATGAGGCAAAGCTTTTTTTTTTTTTTGCATCGACATTTCTTTTAGAGGAGGCAAAGCTGCGTTTGCATCAATGAAGCCTAAAGTCTTCAAACTTGCTTCAAAAGACAATGATGAAGGTTTTTTCTTTCTTTTTTTTCTTTTTTTTTTTTTTTTTTTTCTTGAAGAAGACAAAACTTTGGAATTTTAGTATGAGAAAGCGTCGATGAAGCCTTCGAGCTTGAATATGAGAAAGTGTTGATGAAGCCTTTAAGCTTGAATATGAGGATACATCGATGAAACCTTCAATCTTGTACATGGAAAAGTAACAGTGCAATCCTGAAAGTCGATGGAGCATTGGTGAAGTCTCCTACCTTGCATTTGAATGAGCCTTTATGAAATATTTGAACTCAAATTTGAAGAAACATCAACAAAGCATCAGAATTTGATTTTGAGGAACTTCTAAACTTCTGTGAACTTAAATTTTAAGAAACTTTAACAATGTCCCAGAATTTGATTTTGAGCAACTTATAAACTTTAAGATGGAGTGTTCAACTTCAGAAGAATGATGCCACCTTGTTGCTATTGCAACACCTTTTTAATTTGTTATATTGCCTCCAACAGGGCATCTTCAACTTTAAGTTGTTATTCTTTAATGAGAATGAGAACCATCAATTGCTAGTGTCATGGTTTATGTGATCGTGACACTACTCTTGTTTTCCATTCTTCTCAATTAAGTTTTTTTTTTAACTGAACTGAACTTAAAGTTTCCCTTAAGCTGCCTACATACTCTTTATAATATAGAAATCAAGTCATAACGTTGTTCGACTTGAGTTTTTTTTTTATTAAATTGAACTGAAAGTTTCCTTTAAGCTACCTACGTACCCTTTATAATATAGGGATCAAGTTATAACGTAGTTCAATTGATTTTTTTTTTATTGGATTGAACTTAAAGTTTCCCTTAAGCTGCCTACGTACCCTTTATAATATAGGGATCAAGTCATAACGTAGTTCAATTGATTTTTTTTGCCATTCACCTTTTAAGCTCTTGTGGGCTAGGAGCACCATGCAATTTAGGCTCTTGCGTTAAGGACCTTTGCATGTTTAGTAGCTCGTATTTTCATCAAGGATTTGTTCACCTTCTTCGTTTGTAGAATTAGGGAATATAATAAGTCTTGGCTTCACTGTCAAGGAACCTTTTGTATTATGTCAACAGATAGCTTCCTCTTCATGCGTGATGGGACACAACTGTGGATTTTACCGTCATCATTGTTTTCTTCAAGAAATTGTTTTGTCTTCAAAGTTTTCATCCCTCTTTGTTGTTGATCGTTTATCATCTTTAGATGATCAAAAGCAGATGTTGAAGGTTAATCTTTCTTTGATATGGAGATACTTAGCCTTTTGAAAGCTGAAGTTCAAGTGGAAGTAGACGTTGGACATTGGTTTTCTTCTACTTTCATAGCCATACTTAATGTTTGAAAGACTAAAGATCGAGTAGTTGAAGGTTTGATACAATCAAAGAAAAAAGTCCTTTGTTCAATTTCGTTTGAACTATCGACTTCTTTAGAAGACACATAGTTGTTGTCGACTTCTAATATGCTGACAGTATGACATCCAGTGACTTCTAATATTTCTTTTGGATGATCCTCAAGGAAGTTTTTTGGGAGGAATTCAGCCAAAGTTATCGACTATCGAGGATGGAGGAAGTCCACGTCTTTTCCTTTGATAGGCTTAGGCTTCCACATCTTGATCTTGCTCCTTTTTCCTTTATTTTTATGGGAGATGCTTCCTTTTGCATACTTTTGATGGAAGTGCGACTTTGTTTAAATGGAATTTGTTTGTCTCCCTTTTTGAGGAGGCACGACTATCCATTATTTGCCATCATCCTCAATAGACTCTTCTTTGTTTTAAGAGTTTGTTCTCATCATCTATTGTTGGATCGAACAAGTATAGGTTCGAAAGTCCCAAATTGAATCAAACTTTCCCTTTGATCATAAAGCAACATTGATGGCAGAACACTTGAAGTCATCTTGACTGCAACATGATTCATTTGAGCTACTTCATCAATATCCAACTCAATCTTATTTTCACGATCCAACTTTAGAATTATTTCCTTCAACACGAAGCGCTTTTCAATAGGGTGACTAATTACCCGATGATATTTGTAGTAGTTAGGATCATCTACTTTTTCTGCTTGCTTTGGTTGTTTACATTATGGCAATAGAATAAGTTGCTTCTCTATCAATTGCAATATGGCTGCAACATTAGAGTCAGGAAAGGGATAAACTTTTTTCTGTCTTTCTTTAAGAGTTGGGCGTCGCTTTTCATTGCCATCATGATTTATTTCATGTTTTGTTTCTTTCCTTTTAGAGAAAGATTTCAATGGAGCCTCTTGAAAAACCAGAGACTCGTTTAGGACACTATTTGTAATCTTTTTAGTATCATTGATTTCATTCTTGTCACTCCTCGTTCTTTGAACCAAAAAATCTTTTGCTCCTCTGTTGGCGATATACAACTCCATATCATGGGCGCGAGTTGCCAATTCTTCAAACGTGCGAGGTTTTATTCTCTGTAAAATATAGAGTTCCCAGTGCATACCTTGGATGCACATCTCCACTACATACAGTTTTGTGAGCTTGTCTTTGTAATCAAGGCTTAGAGCTCTCCATCGGTTTATGTAGTCGATGACTAGCTCTCCCTTTCTTTGTTTGGTGTTTGTCATCTCCATTATGTTGATGACACGCCTAGTGCTATAGAAGCAAATGAGAAACTCTGTTTCCAGCTGTTCCCAGCTGTTAATTACTTCTTGCACTAGATCAGTATACCACTTAAAAGCATTTCCTTTTAAGCTTCGAACGAATTGCCTAACTAGTTCATCTCCTCTTGATGCTACATTTTTTCATGTTTTGACGAAGTGGGCAATGTGCTGTTTTGGGTTGCCCTTTCCATCGAACTACTGGAATTTTGGAGGTTGGTACCCAAACGACATTCTCAAGTTGTAAATTCTCTTGGTGTATGGCTTAGAGTACATAAAAGAAGTTTGCAGCGGTCCGCCATATTGAGCTCTAATGAAATTTTTGATCATATCTTGTAGCAGCTGGACTGGTAGGGAGGCAACGGACATAGACTGTTGCGTAGTAACTCACATGGGGATTATACGTTGGTAACGGTAATGAGTGAAATGACGCATGTTTAACTAACACATATCACTTATATGCTATTGACTGATGAAAGGTAACGTGACCGTTAATTGTAACTTATGTGCTATCATATGTAATGAATTGTTTACGGATAGACACCGATGCCCGGATGTTCTGTGTATTGTAGTTATGTTGGTGGGCTACGTTGTGAACTGGTTTATTATGTCGGTAGACTATAAAGTCTTAAGGTTATGTAAGTGGGAGTCTGTTGTCGGGATATTGGTTATGGAGTTATGTCGTGGAAGGACTAAAAGTCCGAGAACCTCTCGTGTACATTGAGTATATGTCGCTGAACTGGGCTATGAACTGATTATGATTGTCAGATATAATGTGGGCATTATGCATAGCATAGATTACCTGGGGATACCCTAGAGTTTGAACTGTGTCGAAATATTATCAGATAACTTTACATAATGAAGATTTAACTGATGGATTGGATTTGAATAAATGTCATAATGATGTGTGAATTGGATATGCATATAGCAACTGAGGAGATAGTTGTTTAAAACTATATTGTCTGACTGGCTAAGCATATAACTGAACTGTTAGTTTGAACGTTATCGGGATGTGACTGTTGTAGATGGTTTTGTATAGGTTGTGGGGTAATGGTTAGCTTCATCTATGGGGTAGCGTACCTTACTGATATGTGTACCCTTCGGGATCACTTGACTGATATGTGCATCCTTCGGGATCACTAGACTAATATGTGTGTCCTTCGGGATCACTAGACTGATATGTGTGTCCTTCGAGATCACTAGACTGATATGTTGATCGTTCGGGATCACTAGACTGATACGTGCATCCTTCGGGATCACGAGACTGATGTGTGCGTTCTACGGAACCACTAGACTGTTTATGTAGGGTACCCCCGAATAGGAAGTTAACTATTATTCCCTAACGGGCCAGTAGTGGCTCCCTTACTGAGTATATCTTATACTCACCCTTTTTCTCGTTAACTTTTCAGGTAAGGGTACAACGAGGGACAGACCGACGAGGGGCAAGAAGGATGCATAAAGGCCATACGGACGCGTCTGCTTTTCTTTATGCTTCCGCTGATGTATTTTGTTACTCGTTATTTTCATTGTCAGATCGAGTCATGGTTAGAATATTTGGTTTGTGGTTTTGTGTTTGATGATTTGAGCACTGTATTTTGGAACTCTCGTGAATGTGATTTAAAATAGGGCCCAAAATTGCTTTTGTTATATTTTAAAACGTTTTTAATGAATCGTAACCGGTCCTTTATGAGCTTGTGTGTGTTTTATGGTCGAGTCTTAGGATTGAGTAGTGACCTCAGCTTAGTCCGGAAAGTTGGGTCGTTACAGTTGGTATCAGAGCCTAAGTTTTAGGTTCTGTAGACTGACTTATGATGTGAGTCTGTGTTTCTGTATTCTTATAGCTAAAATGATCCTTGCCACTCGTCAGGTACGATCTCATGAAATTATATGTATAACTCTATATGCATTACCTTACCTAAGTTAAACTGCGAAGTTAATTATCACATGAGACTAAAGGAATCATTAGTGGTTGTTAGGGAAATGCCGCCAAGGAGAGGTGCACGTAGGGGCGGTCGAGAAGACCGAGGAAGGGGAGCAGGACGTGTTCAACCTGGGGTGCAACCTGTAGCCCAAGCCCCCGACCCGGCTGCGCCAGTTACTCATGCGGACCTCACTGCTATGGAGCAGAGGTTTAGGGATTTGATTATGCAGATGCGGGGGGCAGCAGCAGCCTGCCCCGCCAGCTCCTGCTCAGTTCTTGTTGTGCCCTAGGTCGTGCCAGATCAGTTGTCGGCAGAGGCCAAGCACTTGAGGGATTTCAGGAAGTATAACTCCACGACATTCGATTGGGTCTTTGGAAGACCCCACCAGGGGTCAAATGTGGTTATCTTCTTTGGAGACCATATTTCGGTATATGAAGTGCCCTGAGGATCAGAAAGTTCAGTGCACCGTTTTCATGTTGACAGACAGAGGTACTGCCTGGTGGGAGACGACAGAAAGAATGGTAGGAGGTGACGTGGGTCAGATCACTTGGGGACAGTTCAAGGAGAGTTTCTATGCGAAATTCTTCTCTGCTAGTTTGAAAGATGCCAAGCGACAGGAGTTCCTGAACTTGGAGCAGTGCGACAGGACAATAGAGTAGTATGATGCGGAGTTTGACATGTTATCCCGCTTCGCTTCCGAGATGATAGCGACCGAGGCGGCCAGAGCTGATAAGTTTGTTAGAGGCCTCAAGGTAGACATCCAGGGTTTGGTTCGAGCCTTCCGACCCGCGCACTCATGCGGATGCACTACGCCTGGCAGTGGATCTCAGTTTACAGGAGAGGGCTAACTCGTCCAAGGTTGCAGGTAGAGGTTCGATCTCAGGACAGAAAAGGAAGGCTAAGCAGCAACCTATTTCAGTGTCATAGCGGAACTTCAGATCAGGTGGTGAGTTTCGCCGCTTCCAGCAAAAACCTTTTGAGGTAAGGGAAGCTGCCAAAGGGAAGTCGTTGTGTACCACTTGCGGGAAGCACCATCTGGGCCGTTGTTTATTTGGGACCAGGACTTGCTTCAAGTGTAGGAAAAAGGGGCATACAGCTGACAGATGCCTGATGAGGCTTATCGGGAATGCACAGAATCAGGGAGCAGGTGCTCCACATCAGGGTAAAGTCTTTGCCACTAATAAAACTGAGGCTGAGAGAGCAGGCACAGTGGTGATAGGTACGCTTCAAGTGTTGGGGCATTATGCCTTAGTTTTGTTTGATTCGGGTCGTCACATTCCTTTATCTCTTCTGCATTTGTGTTGCATTCCCGCTTAGAGGTAGAGCCCCTACACCATGTTTTATCAGTGTCTACTCCTTCTGGGGAGTGTATATTGTCGAAAGAAAAGGTGAAAGCATGTCAGATTGAGATAGCAGGTCATGTGATTGAAGTAACATTGTTAGTCCTGGACATGCTCGACTTCGATGTAATTCTAGGTATGGATTGGCTAGCTGCTCGCCATGCTAGCATAGATTGTTCCCGTAAAGAGGTAGCGTTTAACCCTCCCTCGATGGACAGTTTTAAATTTAAGGGAGAAGGATCAAGGTCGTTACCTAAGGTGATCTCAGCCATGAGGGCCAGCAAACTGCTTAGTCAGGGTACTTAGAGTATCTTAGTGAGCGTGGTGGATACTAGAGAGGTTGATGTGTCCCTGTCATCAGAACCAATGGTAAGGGACTATCAGGATGTCTTTCCTGAAGAACTTTCAGGGTTACCTCCTCACAGAGAGATTAAGTTTGTCGTAGAGTTGGAGTCGGGCACGGTTCCTATATCGAGAGCCCCATACAGAATGGCCACAGCAGAATTGAAAGAGTTGAAAGTGCAGTTACAGGAGTTGCTTGATAAAGGCTTCATTCGACTGAGTGTGTCACCTTGGGGTGCGCCAGTTTTATTTGTGAAGAGGAAGGATGGATCGATGCACCTATGTCATGATTATAGGGAGTTGAATAAGGTAACCGTTAAGAACAGATATCCCTTGCCCAGGATCAACGATCTGTTTGACCAGTTACATGGAGCTACAGTGTTCTCTAAGATTGATCTTCGGTCGGGATATCATCAATTGAGGATTAAGGATGGTGATGTACCGAAGACATCCTTTCGTTCTAGATACGGACACTATGAGTTTATTGTGATGTCTTTTGGTTTGACAAATGCTCCGACAGTGTTTATGGACTTGATGAACAGAGTGTTTAGAGAGTTCCTAGACACTTTTGTGATTGTGTTTATTGATGATATTTTGATATATTCCAAGACAGAGGTCGAGCATGAGGAGCATTTACGTATGGTTCTACAAACCCTTCGAGATAATAAATTGTATGCAAAGTTCTCGAAATGTGAGTTTTGGTTGAGGCAGGTTCCTTTCTAGGCCATGTGGTTTCTAAGGTTGGAGTTTCTGTGGATCCAACTAAGATAGAGGCAATTACCAGTTGGCCTCGACCATCCACAGTCAGTGAGGTTCGTAGCTTTCTGGGTTTAGCAGGTTATTATCGACGATTTGTGGAGAACTTTTCCCGTATAGCTACTCCTCTTACTCAGTTGACCAGGAAGGGAGCTCCTTTTGTTTGGAGCAAGACATGTGAGGACAGTTTCCAGAACCTTAAACAGAAGCTAGTTACTGCACCGGTTCTTACTGTACCTGATGGTTCAGGGAGTTTCGTGATTTACAGTGATGCTTCTAAGAAGGGTTTGGGTTGTGTATTGATGCAGCAAGGTAAGGTAGTCGCTTATGCTTCTCGTCAGTTGAAGAGTCATAAGCAGAATTACTCTACACATGATTTAGAGTTGGCAGCAGTGGTTTTGCACTGAAGATATGGAGGCATTACTTGTATGGTGAAAAGATACAGATCTTCACGGATCATAAGAGCTTGAAATACTTCTTTACTCAAAAGGAATTGAATATGAGACAGCGAAGATGGCTTGAGCTAGTGAAGGATTACGATTGTGAGATATTGTATCATCCAGGCAAGGCGAATGTGGTAGCTGATGCTCTTAGTAGGAAGGTATCACATTCAGCCGCACTTATTACCCAACAGGACCCCATTGCATCGAGATCTTGAGAGGGCTGAGATTGCAGTGTCAGTAAGGGCAGTCACTATGCAATTAGCCCAGTTGATGGTACAACCGACTTTGAGGCAGAAGATCATTGATGCTCAGAGTCACGATCCTTATTTGGCGGGGAAGCGTGGCCTAGCAGAGGTGGGGCAAGCTGTTGAGTTCTCCATATCCTCTAATGGTGGACTTTTGTTTGAGAGGCGCCTCTGTGTGCCATCAGATAGTGAGGTTAAAACAGAATTATTATCTGAGGCTCACAGTTCCCCATTTTCCATGCACCCGGGTAGCACGAAGATGTATCAGGACCTCAAGCGAGTTTATTGGTGGCATAATATGAAAAGAGAGGTGGCAGAATCTGTTAGTAAATGCTTGGTGTGTCAGCAGGTTAAGGCACCAAGGCAGAAACTAGCGGGTTTATTACAACCCTTGAGCGTACCAGAATGGAAGTGGGAAAACGTGTCTATGGATTTCATTACGGGCCTGCCTAGAACTCTGGGGGGGTTTTACAGTGATTTGGGTTGTGGTTGACAGGCTTACCAAATCAGCATACTTCATTCCGGGTAAATCCACCTATACTGCTAGTAAGTGGGCACAGTTGTACTTGTCTGAGATAGTGAGACTTCATGGAGTGCCCGTGTCGATTGTTTCTGATAGAGATGCCCGTTTCACTTCTAAATTTTATTACGGATTGTCGATAGTGAGACTTCATCTTCGCCTACCATCCGACCGTCCTTCTTCTGGGTTCCATGCGCACGGCCAGCCATCGGCCGTCTCTGCCTCGGTTATGCAGTGTCGGTCGTCATGCATCTAGCATCGACGTAGGTAATCGGGCCAATCTCCTCTGCTGTCGCCGCCGTGTGTTCGTTGCCATGTGGAAACCAAATCGGCTCCAAGTCGGCTGAGTTGAGCCGAGCTAGCCGAGCTGCCATCCGTACCTGAGCCTAACCGAGCCGTGAGCTCGCCAAGTCTAGCCGCGAGCCGAGAGTTGAGCCAAGCCGAGCCGTGAGCCGAGAGCCAAGCCAAGCCGAGCCACAAGCCGAGAATTGAGCCAAGCCGGGCCGCGAGCCGAGAGTCAAGCCAAACCGAGCCGTAAGCCGACAACAGAACTAAACCGAGCCGAGCCGAGTCGCAAGAGCCACCTCCCAAGCCAAGTCGATTTTCCAGGCCAATCTCTTCATCCACCGGGCCACTTAAGTCGTGTCCATTCGTGCCGAGTCCCGGTGAGTCTTGGTAAGGACAATTTGAGGAATTTTCTAATGTTTTCAATATTCGGTGAGAGCCTAAATGTCAGATTAAAATGTTGAACTGATTGGTTGGGTTAACTGTTGATCTCCTGAAGGTGCTAGCGAGGTGACGCTCGAGTTCAGGAGTGTTACGGCAAGTGTAGTTGGAACCAACTCTCCTTTATTCGGTTAGTCGGTGGAAGTTACTTGGAACGTTTGTAATGTGGATTTCAGTGATGTCATTGTTAAACTTGTATGTTCGTGTTTAGGTGGATTTGTTTGGACGCGGACTTGAACAAGATTTTAGCTACATTCCAAGTAAGGGATTTCTTACTACTGGACCTCGGATTGAGGCTGGAAACGTAGTAACTCACATGGGGATTATACGTTGGTAGTGGTATTGAGTGGATTGATGCATGTTTAACTAACGCATATCACTTATATGCTCTTGACTGATTAAAGGTAATGTGACCGTTAATTGTAACTTATGTGCTATCATATGTAATGAATTGTTTACGGATAGACACTAATGCCCGGATGTTCTGTGTATTGTAGTTATGTTGGTGGGCTACGTTGTGAACTGGTATAGTATGTTGGTGGACTATAAAGTCTTAAGGTTATGTAAGTGGGAGTCTGTTGTCGGGATATTGGTTATGGAGTTATGTCGTGGAAGAACTAAAAGTCCGAGAACCTCTCGTGTACATTGAGTATACGCTGCTGAACTGGGCTTTGAACTGATTATGATTGTCAGATATAATGTGGGCATTACGCATAACGTAGATTACCTGAGGATACCCTAGAGTTTGAACTGAGTCGAAATATCGTCAGATAACTTTACAAAGTGAAGATTTAACTGATACACTGGATTTGAATAAATGTCACAATGATGTGTGAATATAGCAACTGAGGAGATAGTTGTTTAAAACTATATTGTCTGACTGGCTAAGCCTATGACTGAACTGTTAGTTTGAATGTTATCGGGATGTGACTGTTGTAGATGGTTTTGTATATGCTGTGGGGTAATGGTTCGCTTCATCTATGGGGTAGCGTACCTTACTGATATGTGTACCCTTCGGGATCACTTGACTGATATGTGCATCCTTCGGGATCACTAGACTGATATGTGTGTCCTTCGGGATCACTAGACTGATATGTGTGTCCTTCGGGATCACTAGACTGATATGTGTATCCTTCGGGATCATTAAAATGGTAGGTGCATCCTTCGGGATCACGAGACTGATGTGTGCGTTCTACGGAACCACTAGACTGTTTATGTAGGGTACCCCTAAATAGGAAGTTAACTGTTATTCCCTAACGGGCCGAGTAGTGGGTCCCTTACTGAGTATATCTTATACTCACCCTTTTTCTCGTTAACTTTTCAGGTAAGAATACAACGAGGGGCAGACCGACGAGGGGCAAGAAGGATGTGTGAAGGTCATATGGACGCGTCTGGTTTTCTTTATGCTTCTGCTGATGTATTTTGTTACTTGTTATTTTCATTGTCAAATCGAGTCATGGTTAGAATATTTTGTTTGTGGTTTTGTGTTTGATGATTTAAGCACTGTATTTTGGAACTCTCGTGAATGTGATTTAAAATAGGGCCCGAAACTGCTTTTGTGATATTTGAAAACGTTTTTAATGAATCGTAATCGGTCCTTTATGAGCTTGTGTATGTTTTATGGTCGAGTCTTAGTACTGAGTAGTGACCTCAGCTTAGTCCGAAAAGTTGGGTCGTTACATTTTCACAATTTATTTGTAATTCAATCAACCCCCTTCGTTTTTGTTACCTCGGGTTGAAAATAATTTGCTAGAGAAATTTACGCGCTCCTTGTATTCAACTCGGACTGGCCACTAGGATTAACTCTTGGTGTATAATTCGGTTAAATGTTTGATCCAAATTTAGGTGATAAAATCTATCGATTCGGAGTGGAATGCAATGAATGACATGGAAATAGATGAATGTGGATGTTGTTGAACTAACTTTAACTCAGTACAAGCATATCAAGAATAAGCAACATAAAAGTTTATCTATAGAGTAACGGGAACTAAAAAGGTTCACAGTTTATTTGAATCGATACATATCTCATATTTTAACTTTAATTTAAGGCGAGTAACCTCTCAAGGCCTTTGTTGTACGTATATTCACTTTCGTGATATAAATGTTGAGGTTAGAATACATAATTTTTTATCTAAGTAAATGTATATGACATTATTATGTTTCAACATTTATTTAAGGCAAGCAACCTCGAGATGCTCAAATACTACACACTCACATTTTCTAATATGTGTGATAAGATTCAAACTATAGAATTGATTTTATCTATAAATTAATTATTTCTCTTGTTTAATAATGCCTTAGTTACTTGATAATTCATTATCTCAAATAAAATTAGGCGTTGATTATAACTCTAATTAAACAAAGCGATTATTTTAAACCACAAATACTTCTCAAATTGAACTTTCTCATCATTTCATTTAATATAGATAACCACTATGGATACAAATGTTGTCGAAGAATTTATTATATGGATTAATTATAAGAGCCAATCCTTGTTCATTAAAAGAGAGCAATTGGATGATTAATGTCTAATCGGTTGTGGATTATTTTATGAAATTCTTAACCCTTGTTTGAATTCAATGATAAAACTAGAATTTAACTATTCTTATTCTAAATTATTTTGACTAAGAGAATCTTTAACAATTTGTGTTCTAATATCAAAAAGTAAAAACAATTTTTTCTTTACTTTTGCATTTTAAATTCTAAGAAAATTTTCATAGATTCCGATCTTACTATTTTCACTACCTTTTTTATGAAATAATTGTTTATATAAATATCTTTTGATCGGTGGTCTTAGAATTAACGACATTTATCACGCCAATCACACTGATCGATATAGTTAGCAAAATCAACGCTATGTACTTTATCATCATTTTGTTACTATTATTTTTACTTTGGATCAATAAAGAAACTTTATATTTCATTTTATTTAGATATAGTTTCAATTAAGGACTATTCTTTTAGCATATTCAATAAAGCTTAGGGTTCATTTGAAATAAATTTTTAAATGTTTAACTTCAGAAAATAAGTCATTTATTAAAAATTCGGAGTGTTCACAACGTCAAAGTTTGGTAGCAACATAAATATCTGCGAAGTCATGATCACAACAAAACATTCTATGTGTTGTGTATAGATAACATTAATTAAGAGAAAAGCGCAATCATATGGAGTAGATAACTTTGGATAGACCATTTTTATTTGATAACATTATTTGGAATGTGTCCAAAACGATGAATAAAAGAGAGAGACATCTGAAAAATCAATTTGCAGGACAATTATAGAAACAATAACAAGCATACTTGGTGAACGTAGGATCAGTAGATATGCATTTAGCTGTGCCACCATGGTGTAGCTGACTACATTTATGCGCACAATCACTTTGTGTGCACCCGCCAACATACAATCTGTCTTGACATTTTGTAGCTGAGGTTTCTTGCGGTACCAAAATCATTGAAACTACATAGCCGCCACAAGATTAAAATAAATAATTAAGCATTACGCATATAGATGAATATCTCTTAATAATAACTCGTATAAAAATATATAATTCAATTCATATGTAGAAGAGAACCTGCAAAGATAACGATAATGATGGCGACACGAGAAGAAGAAACGTTTTCCATGTTTTTGGTGCAAGTGCTAGCTTGATTTTGTTGAGTGAATTGCAAAAAGCATGGAGGTTTGATGTGGTTTAAATACAGTACGTAGGATCATAATATGATTTGATTCCTTGAGATTCCATCATTAATTAAGAATAAGTAATTAATGACATTTTAGGACTAAACTTGAAGTTCTTTTGTAAAAGAGGAAAAAAAAAAAAAACAGATAGATTTCCATTACAATGTTGTCTTATTAACTAATATATTGTTTTATTCAAATTTTTTTTAAAGTGGTGAGTTGTACTTGTTTCATGCTAATTCATGTTATTTACCAAATATTATCTCTCCATTTACGTTACCAAATATTCTCTCTCAATTTATGTCAGCAATTTGTTGCCAAATCCTTATCGAATTTGGTTTGACTAAAATAAGGAAGGAAACTAGAAAAATAAGTCAAATTGTTTTCCTGTAACATATTTTGATATCTCTTATGTGATAGCGATAATTTTACCCATCTTGTTATTCAATGATCCATAACTATTTTATTGTTTTTTTTTTACTATCGCAAGGTGAGAGGTTTAGGCTTCGATAATGTTGTAGCATTGAAAATAATGGATGTCAACGACATTATTTCTTCGTAAAAAATCATGTATGGAAGGAAGTAAAATAGTGGTAAATTTTATTTTTAAAGGAGAAAACTAGTTACATGTTGGGTAAATTAATACTAGATTGTAGGAGTGCAACCAAAATCCAAAAACCGAAAAATTAATCAAATCCAAACTAGTTCACTTGTTTCGTTCCAATGTGTCATGGAATGTCCATATTGCCTTGACCTTGATGCTAATCGTCTCATGCAAGTTGTTCCTCTAAAGCTAAGACAACGTTCTTAACGAACGAGTAGTCATCAAAAAAGAGTTCGAATCAAAGAAAAATCTTTTGCTTAGAGAAAATAAAAAAAATGAAAAACGGAGAAAAATAATCTCTCTTTTAGTTTTCTTGAAACCATAAAAGAAAATTCGTAAGAAAAATCAAATAAATACTTTTAGATCTACAATTTAATTTTAAATTTGAACGCTATTTTATAATATTATATTTATGACCATTTAGCGGTTACAGGATTTGTATCCATCATTTTTTTTTTTTTTTTTTTAAGATTTGTAACATCACAAACAGCCACAACAATTAAAGAAGAAATCTTTGTAATGTAAAGTCATGGCCAGCAATCCCCATGATTCGCATTTTAAAGAAAACATTAATAAAATAATTTCTCTTGGCAAAAAAAATATTGTAAAATTAAACCCCAATATCTTTCGATTTAGATTAATGCTAGGACAACAATCTAATTAAAGATTATGTGTATACATATTCAATCTTTTCGCAATGTATGCAATAACTTGTATAATTCATATAAATATAATACTTTCTTTAATCTGTGCATATTTACAATGAGAAACATTATGTTCTTTATTCTTTTTAAACTCATACTAATATCACGAGGCTTTCTTACAAAAACGTCGTCAAAATATAAAGTATTTTTAATAGTTTTTAATGTGTGATTGACAAAATAAAATCCATTTTGAGTAATATTAAGTATCTCTTTAGCCTCTTATAGACCTTTCATTTCAAATTGTGAGCACATAAATAATTTAGTATCATTAGTTACAACGATGTTTATATCAAAGATTAGTAAATTATTAACATACAGACAAACAATCATACAATCAACTCTAAGCAACTTATTAGTAAACACATATAAGAACAATTAATATTTAAAACATTTTATTTACTAAAGTGTTGTTAATTGTAAGATCGCATGAAGATTTTGTGAGTTTGCATACCTTTTGACCTAAAACATTAATAAAAAATTACTCGAGAATAAAAAAAGGAATTATTTGCAATAGTTCTTTGTGTTAAAAAATTCCAACGAGAATGAGGGTCCGTTTGGATTGCTTATAAAAAAATGTTTTATTAAGAATACATTTTTGAAAAAATAGTTTTTGCAAAATGAGTTTAAAATCTAAAAACTCACATATTTGGTTTTACATATTTATAACTCTTTATATACAAAATTGTGTTTGCTTTAGTTTATATTTATGAACAAATTTCATAAAAAAAATACACATTTTGAATTTGTTTTTCATAAATATATTTTAGAATTAATTGTACGTTATCTTGAAATTATTAATTTTTTAGTTACTTGAAATTAAACATTAATTTCATTTTTTTGTATTAATTTTTTTTGAAAAATTCAATTTTAAAAGCACAAATATCTTGAAATGTAAATATATAATCATAAAAAAAGATATTGATTTCCATCAACAAAATATAAATAAGATAAATAATTTTTTTCGAGACAATATAATATCAATTAGAACAAAAAGATGTGCAATTCGATCACGTTCTTCATTAATATTTATTTCACGAACCGAACGATTATGTTCTTCATTGACGTGCTCATGATTTCTTTCACACATGTTAAGTCGAAATAGATTTGACTGAGAGAGAAACATTTACTAATCTCTATATTTAAATGTGTGTTCATATATATTGAAAAAAATATTCAAAGTATTTAAAAATAGAAAAAAAACAAAAAGAACGACGGAGTAAAAAATAGATAGTAAAAAGAAATATAAAAAATAAAGGAAGAAAAATAGATATTTGGAAGGGATTTCTCATTAAACATAGAATAAAAATTTATTCGAAAATTTGGTTGCATGTGTTTTCTCTAAAATGATTTATTTCATAATCTCATTTTTCCAAAAAAAATTCAAATGAACGCCAAACACCTCAATTTATCTTAAGATGAATTATTTTAAAAAATAAACACTTCAAAAACTAATCTAAATACACCCTGAATCAATAAAAAAATTGTGATCAAAACAAATTTAAGAGCTTAAAAATTTGTGTTAGAAAAAGATTAAAAAATTTTAGCTTGTATCAAAACAATTTTTTTACCAAATGACAAGTCGTACTGTCTTGCTTTGACTTCGAATGTTTGTCTATAAAAGGGGAACAAAACCTCTTAGTCGATTACCTTTCAAGAGAGTTTCTAACTTCAAAACTCTCTATTCTCTCTAAAGACTCTCTATTCTCTCTAAAGATATCCTAAGAGAAATGACTGTCGATAGAGAACGTGGTAGAGAAAGAGGCAATTCTACTTATCACACCCTCTCCTTGCCATCCTCTCTACCCACGGGAAATGGAGTGAAGCCATCGTATGACAACTAGCTTACGGCACAAGTGGAAAATCGTGACCCAACGTCAACCCATAGCTTAATTTAATTTAACTCAAATGGAAAATCATGTCCCAAAGTCAAACCACAGAGAATTACATAAGATAGAAAAAACACACTTTTTGCCCATAATAAAATAAGATAGAAAAAAAAAACAGACAATTAGACAGAAAAAAAAAAGACAATTATAATAGGCAGTTGTTTTAGAAATAATAACAAGTGTATAGCAAAATTTTAAAAAATTGCACATATATCAAAGTCTATTTTTGTCATTGATAGACTTTTAGGAGGCCTTTGGAACGTCGAGCAAGTTATTATAGTCGATGAATTATAATAATCTGTGTGTTATTATAGTTTGTTTTGAGATGCTAGTTATTTTAGTATGTATTATACTAGTTTGTCTATTGAGTGTGTATTACTGTAGTATATACTATAACAATATATAATTAAATATATGTTATTTTAGATAGAGTATACTTTTTTTTTACTATTATTTTTTATCATACAAATAATTATGTACGTGAAATATTATTATAAAGAATTGTTATAGATAGCAAAAAGCTAAAACTATTCACAATATATAGCAAATAATTGTCATGAATTTAGTTGTATTTTGTAAATAATTTCAGTATTTTGCTATTTTTTAAAATGTTCATATTATTTTGTGGAAATATAATTAAATCTGTATGTTCCACCAATTTATATAAAATCAACTTTAGGTCGTAATTATAATAATATTTGGAATGACTCTTTATAATAACACTGCAGAAAACATGTTTAAACACTAGTAACTAAAACACTATTTATCAACACATCTTTGACTTAACGTAACTCAATAATAAATATATGACACACAAGTCCGCTAAGGACGATGACATCTTGAACCTGTTGGACAAACTGGACGACTAGCAACGGTAATCTCAGCTATGTGACCATGATCTATACTAGAAAAATGACAACATTTAGAAAGATAAGCTAAAAAGTTCATCGAGTGACTAGTTAAATAAAACATGAATAAATTTTTAGCTTAAACTTTATTTTTTCAATTTTATTAAAATCTTCTTAAATAGTGATCTTGAAATAAAGCTCAACAGTTTTAACGAGTTTGCAAACTGACTTACAACTCATCTAATCACAAAGTGGTGGAGATTATTTGTAAACCCGATATTTTCTTGGTTTAATTTCTTAAAATATGGAAAAAAAAAAGAAAATGAATATTAAGTGTAAATATATATATATATATATATATATATATATATATATATATTAAATATATATTAAATATTTTTATTAAATAAATTAAAGAAAATAAAGAAAATAAAGGATAAAAAGAAAAAAAAAAACAGAGAAGAAATTTTCATTTTTTCTTTTATTCTTCTTCTTCTCTTCCCTTCACCGTCAAGCATTTTGAAAACAAATTCTCATCCAACTTCCATTCTTTTCCTTCTTCAATTTGCAGAGAACATTTAAGAGAGATTTTGGAAGAAGAAGAGGAATTTTAATAGAATTTTGAGGTTGAAGAAGAGGAGGAGAACTCAAGCAAAGTGTATCCATGGCTGAATTTTGGTTCATTCTGCACATCACTAGTTTTTAGTTCGGGTTGAACACTTCAAAAGGAATTAAGAGGTGAGGTTTACATTGACTGAAAGTTAACTCATTTTCAAACAAACTTTATGAAGAAAGTTGGAGCAAATTCGGATATTCATTGGGTGCTTTTTGATGAAGAAAACAGGGCAGTTGGTTTTCACTCGAAATCAGGAGGTCTCTAGTTTTTCTTTTATTTCAGAGTGTACTGGTGGAGTTACAATCTCTATTTGGTATGGTTGGAAACCTTATTCAATTTACTACAACTTTCATGAAGAAATTGTGAACCAAAAACGACTAAATATCAGTTACATTGTAGGGACAAGTTAAAGAGGTCGTGTGTGCGTGATTCTGGAAGTGGTTCTGTTTCGAGGGTTATTTGAGTTTATGCACGGGGAATATGATTTATATGTCTTCAGGTAAGTTTTAGTGGATCTCAAAATGAAGATTTTGATATAAAGAACACTTATTTTGGTTAAGTATTGAGAAAGTTATAGTCATTTGAAGTTTATGTTAGAAATCTGGAAATTTCAGAGAGTTGTTGAAATAGGATTTTATTTCTTAAGCTTTGTTTTCGTGAGCGTCATCTTTGGTGCGACATGTTTAGAGTTTTAATACTCGGTTGGGTTGTTGGCAGGCCGAGAAAAATTAAACCAAACTTATAGACCAAGGATGTAGCCCAAGACGGTGAGTGACAAAACCATCTTTGAAATATTTTCCATAACTGTTATTATGATTGAATGCGATAAATGTTTACTTACGAAGCTATGAAAGGTATTTGAATTTCATGACTATTTTCAAGTATACATTTGGAGACTAGATTTCATAAAGAAATTTATGCTAGCACGTAGATATTAAATGTTTGGAACGTATTTAAACCACAAAGTTTTAAGCAAAGCATGAATTAGTAAGAAGTTTTGTTTAAGAACTACAGTTTTCAACGAAAGAGCTGAGTACAGTTCGAGTTTTGTGTAAAATTTATAAGCAAGCATGTTTTAATATTTTCAGATGATTTATGAAATTTTCATTAACTACATGATTGAGATCTTGATCCTGAGGCTAGAGATTACCATGTGCACACTAGTTAGATTCCGTTGTTGACTTTGAGTGTACTCCGTAACAACGATGCTGTCGTGAGTGCTGGGCGGGCCCTACTACGACAAAGACGATGACAGTGTTGGACGGGCCCCACTACATTGTAGAGCTTGTAAACGTTGTTGTACTTGGTGTACCCTACACAACGTAGATTTGTCATATTAGTTAAAATTCTTCGATATACTTGATATGCCTTGCTATATTTCAATGATGAACATGCTGAGTATTTAAGGAAGCTATTCTTACTACTACACGTTTACATTTACGACTTGTATAAAAAGATTTATATGTGTAAAGTTTTCTTGTGCTCTTATCTTTAAATTCATAGTTTTAAACTGAGTCACTCACTGAGCTTCACAACTCACCCTTTCGAAAATGTTTTACCCATTTTTCAGGTAGAGATCGAGTTTCCGGTGCCTGATAGACTGCCTTAGTCTTCTGAAGCTCCATTATCGATTACCAGTACGTGTTTTGAGTTGGGCATAGAGTCTGTTGTGTTATGATGTATATACACCCTTGTATGTTATAGATACTCCACAGTTTGTATAAGCTTTAGAAGCTGTAGTTGTGTAAATTTTGTTGGTTATATTTTGATTAAGGTGTCTTTAGGTTTACTCGTGAAATCAGTAAATTTTAAGGTACACTTCATGTATGTGTTTGACTAGCCTAGGATCCGCTGTGTTTTGTTGCATGTATAATAGTTTATATACTAGATTGGCAAGTTCATCACATGAATGTTTTAAGTAGAGTCGATAGATACATGTACAAAAAAGCGTTGTTCGTCGGCTTCACGCCATCTTTCGGTCTAAGGTAGCAGGTAGTCCGGGAGGGGGTGTGACAACTTGGTATCAAAGCAGTTTGCTCCATAGGAATTAAGGTAGAGCAGTTAGCTCTAAGAAGAAACTGGAAAGTAAGTAATTGAAAGTCAAGTTAGCTTAAAGGGAACTAGTGGAGTATGGTCTAGGTAAGGGTAGAAGTGAGTCCAATTATTATTAATATGTGAGTAGACATTTAGTATCATGCATCTGAGTTAAGGATTTATAGTATATTTAATGTGTTGACATATTATAGGAGTCATGCCACCACGTATTGGCAGACGAGGCCAGCAGAATCAGGACGGGATGCAAGGTCCTACCCAAGGTCCATCTGTAGGGGAATCTAGTACCCTAAGAGTTCGAGGTGGGGCAGGAAATGAGCAGTTTGCAAGAACTACACAGGAAATAGGAAGGCCAGATAGAGCAGAGCCTAGTGATCCAAAAAAGGCATATGGAATTGAACGACTTAAGAAGTTAGGGGCTACAGTGTTTGAGGGTTCCACAGATCCAGCTGATGCAGAGAATTGGTTGAATATGCTTGAAAAGTGTTTTGATGTGATGAATTGTCATGAGGAGTGAAAGATTAGATTGGCCACATTTTTGTTGCAAAAAGAGGCTGAAAGATGGTGGAAATCTATATTAGCAAGGTGCAGTGATGCACGTGCTTTAGACTGGCAGACTTTTAGAGGCATATTCGAAGATAAGTATTATCCCATCACATACTGCGAAGCCAAGAGGGATGAATTTCTTGGGTTGAAACAAGGATCACTTTCAGTGGTTGAGTATGGAGAAGTATATTGAGCTTTCACGGTATGCTGACGTTATTGTAGCTTTTGAGAGTGACAGGTGCCGAAGGTTTGAAAGAGGGTTGCATTTTGAAATACGTATCCCAGTTACAGCCATTGCTAAGTGGATGAATTTCTCTCAGTTAGTGGAGACTGCCCTTCGTGTGGAGCAGAGTATAACATAAGAGAAATCAACAGTGGAGCTTAGTCGTGGGACTTCAACAACTAATGGAATTAGACGCCGTGAGCAGCGGAGGTTCACGTCTGGGATAAAATTTCAAGCCGTCAAGATTTTAAGAATCACTCTGGAGGCCAAGCATCAAGGAACGTGAGTTATGGTAGTGTTTTTCAGAGACAGAGCCAGAGAATACCTAGTCAACCCACTAGATCAACAGTAAGATCGCAACCAGGTCAGGAGTTCGTTGCTAGTACAGTCAGGTGAACACCGTGCACGAGTTGTGGTAGGAACCATCGGGGTCAGTGTTTGGTGGGTGCCGGTGTATGTTACCAGTGCGGACAGCAAGGACATTTCAAGAAAGATTGTCCGCAGTTGAACATGACAGTTCAGAGAGATCAGGGAGTTGGGTCCCAGACAGTTGAGCAATCGAGAGTTTCAGTGGTTCCAACAGAGGGGACCAGTGGTGCAAAGCAAAAAGGAGTTGTTGGAAGACCTAGGCAACAGGGAAAAGTCTATGCTATGACTCAACAAGAAGTGGAGGACGCACCAGACATTATTACTGGTACGATTCTTATTTGTAATGTACCTGCAAATGTTTTATTTGATCCAGGTGCTATGCATTCCTTTGTTTCTAGTATATTTCTAACTAGCTGAATAGGATGCTAGAGCCTTTATCTGAGGGGTTTGCTATATACAATCCAGTTTGTGACGTTTTACTTGTTAATGAGGTGTTGCGTAATTGTAAAATTTTAGTAGAAGGTATCAGTCTGCTAGTGGACATGCTACCATTAGAGTTACAAAGGTTAGATGTAATTTTGGGATTGGATTTCTTATTTGCTCACTATGCATCTATGGATTGCCATAGGAAGGAAGTGGTTTTCAAAAAACCAGGCTTTGCTGAAGTCGTTTTTAGAGGTATGAGGAAGGTCGTTTCTAGAAGTTTAATCTCAGTTTTGAAAGCTGAGAAATTGCTGAGGAAGGGTTGCACAGCGTTTCTTGCACACATCTTAGTAGTGCACAGAGAAAAGCTAAAGCTAGAAGATGTTCCTGTGGTGAAAGAGTTTCTTGATGTATTTCCTGATGATCTGTCAGGTTTTCCACCTAATAGAGAGATTGAGTTCACCATTGAATTATTACTAGGAACAGCACCTATTTCACAGGCACCGTATAGAATGGCTCCAAGCGAGCTTAAAGAATTGAAGATGCAGTTACAAGAACTAGTTGACAAGGGATACATCAGGCCTAGTGTTTCGCCGTGGGGAGCACCAGTGCTATTTGTGAAAAAGAAAGATGGTACCCTCAGATTATGTATTGACTATAGACAGTTAAACAAGGTTACAATACGTAACAAGTATCCTTTACCACGCATCAATGACTTATTTGATCAACTAAGGGGAGCAGCGTTGTTCTCTAAGATTGACTTAAGGTCAGGATACCACCAGTTGAAGGTTAGAGAATCAGATATTTCTAAGACAGCATTTAGAACGAGGTATGGGCATTATGAGTTTCGAGTTATGCCATTCGGTTTAACGAATGCGCCAGCGATCTCATGAACAGGATCTTCCATCAGTATTTAGATCAGTTTGTGATTGTGTTCATTGATGATATATTAGTTTACTCGGTTGACAGAGAATCTCATAAGGAACATCTGAGGATTGTTCTACAGACTCTACGTTGTACGCTAAGTTCAGTAAATGTGAGTTCTGGTTGGAACAAGTAGTATTTTTGGGGCATGTAGTTTCAACAAAAGGAGTTAATGTCGACCAACAAAAAGTAGAAGCGGTTGTCAATTGGGAAAGACCAACTAGTGCAACAGAAGTACGTAGTTTTCTGGGTTTGGCAGGATACTATAGGTGTTTTATTGAGGATTTCTCTCGATTGGCATTGCCTTTGACCGCTTTGACAAGGAAGAATGCTAAGTTTGAGTGGTCAGATAAATGCGAGCAAAGTTTTCAGGAATTGAAGAAAAGACTAGTTACAACACCTATTTTGGCACTTTCTGTAACAGGGAAGGACTATGTGATTTATTGTGATGCTTCAAGGCTAGGATTAGGTTGTGTGCTTATGCAAGATGGGAATGTAATAGCTTATGCTTCAAGGCAGTTCAAGGAGCATGAGTGTAATTACCCTACCCATGATCTTGAGCTAGCAGCAGTTGTTTTAGCACTAAAAATCTAGAGACACTATTTGTTCGGGGAAAAGTGTCATATTTTTACAGATCATAAAAGTCTGAAGTATATTTTTGATCATAAAGAGCTAAATCTGAGACAAAGGCGATGGCTAGAACTGATTAAACATTATGATTGTACTATAGAGTATCATCCAGGTAAGGCCAACGTAGTAGCGGATGCATTAAGTAGGAAGTCAAGACTTCCGAAGAGTGTCTTGTGTGGTATTCGAGTAGCTTTGGTGAATGAGTTAAGGGGTTCCAAGGCAGTAGTAACTACAGAGGATTCAGGAAGTCTCTTAGCTCAATTTTAGGTTCAGTCTTCTCTAGTAACTGAGATTGTAAGAAGACAGTCAGAAGACAATAATTTACAGAAGAAGCTTGAGAAATCCAAGAAAGGCTTAGAGGTGGAGTTTGAGTTGAGAACAGATAGAGCCATTGTTAAACAGGGAAGATTATGTGTTTCGAATATCAGTGAGGTTAAGAATGCTATTCTAGAAGAAGCTCACAGTTCAGCTTACGCTATGCATCCAGGTAGCACCAAGATGTACAGAACTTTGAAGAAGACTTGTTGGTGGTTTGGAATGAAGCGAGAGATTGCTGAATATGTTGATAGATGTTTGATTTGTCAATAGGTTAAACCAGTAAGACAGAGGCCAGGAGGATTTCTTAATCCTTTGCCAGTGCCAGAGTGGAAATGGGAGCATATTACTATGAATTTTCTATTTTGATAACCTCGTACATCCAGTGGACATGATGGTATATGGATAATAGTAGCCAGACTCACCAAGACGGCACGATTTATACCGATTAAAGTGACATCTACGTTAGACCAGCTAGCTAGATTATATGTTGATAAGATTGTGAGTCAGTATGGAGTACCAGTGTCCATAGTTTCAGATAAGGATCCGAGGTTTACTTCTAAATTTTACCCTAGTTTACAGAAAGCAATGGGAACAGGGCTAAAGTTTAGTACATCATTTCATCCCCAAACAGATGGTCAGTCCGAGAGGACCATCCAAACTTTAGAGGACATGTTGAGAGCATGTGTCCTTCAACTTAAAGGAAGTTAGGATACCCACTTACCACTTATGGAGTTTGCTTATAATAATAGCTATCAGTCTAGTATCGGTATGGCACCATATGAGGCCTTATACGGGAGACCATGTAGAACTCTTGTTTGCTGGAATGAAGTGGGAGAGCGAAAGTTAGTAGGTCCTGAGTTGGTTCAGATTACGACAAACAATATTAAGTTGATCAGAGAAAATCTGACGATAGCCCAAGATCGACAGAAAAGTTATGCAGATAAGCGACCAAGATACCTAGAATTCCAAGTTGGAGATCAAGTTTTCTTGAAATTATCTCCATGGCGAGGTGTTATTCGTTTCAGAAGAAAGGGTAAGTTATGTCCTAGATATATTGGGCCATATCAGATAACGGAACGAGTGGGACCAGCACCGTATAGACTTGAATTGCCAATAGAACTTGCACGAATACATGATGTTTTCCATTATCCATGTTAAGAAAATATATGCCAGATCCATCACATGTGTTGCAAGAGCAACCCGTTGAATTAAAAGAATATTTGAGTTATGATGAAGAACCAGTTCAGATTCTCGATAGAAAGGAACAAGTTTTGAGAAACAAAACGATTCCACTCATAAAGGTTTTATGGAGACATTATGGAGTGGAGGAGGCAACTTGGGAACTGGAAGATCAGATGAAAAAGAGATACCCGATACTTTTCAGTTAAGGACATTCTAAATTTCGAGGACGAAATTTTCTTAGGGGAAGGTAAGTTGTAAACCCGATATTTTCTTGGTTTAAATTCTTTAAATATGGAAAAAAAAAAAGAAAATGGAAATTAAGTGTAAATATATATATTAAATAGTTTTATTAAATAAATTAAAGAAAAGAAAGAAAAGAAAGGATAAAAAAAAAGAGAAGAAAATTTCATTTTTTCTTTTCTTCTTCTTCTTCTCTTCCCTTCACCGCCAAGCATTTTGAAGACAAATTCTCATCCAACTTCAATTATTTTCCTTCTTCAATTTGCAGAGAAGATTTAAGAGAGATTTTGGAAGAACAAGAGGAATTTTACTAGAATTTTGAGGTTGAAGAAGAGGAGGAGAACTCAACCAAAGTGTATCGATGGCTGAATTTTTGTTAATTCTGCACATCACTGGTTTTTAATTCGGTTTGAACACTTCAAAAGGAATTAAGAGGTGAGGTTTACATTTACTGAAAGTTAACTCATTTTTAAACAAACATTATGAAGAAAGTTGGAGCAAATTCGGATATTCATTGGGTGCTTTTTGATGAAGAAAACAGGGCAGCTGGTTTTCACTCGAAATCTGGAGGTCTCTGGTTTTTCTTGTATTTAAGAGTATACCAGTGGAGTTACAATCTCTATTTGGTATGGTTGAAAATATTATTCAATTTACTACAACGTTCATGAAGAAATCGTGAACCAAAAATGATTAAACATCAGTTAAATTATAGGGACAAGTTAAAGAGGTCGTGTGTGCGCGATTCTGGAAGTGGTTCGGTTTCGAGGGTTATCTGAGTTTATTCATGGGGAATTAGATTTACATGTCTTAAGGTAAGGTTTAGAGGATCTCAAAAAGAAAATTTTGATATAAATAACACTCATTTTGGTTAAGTATTGAGAAAGTTATAGTCATTTGAAGTTTATGTTAGAAATCTGGAAATTTCAGAGAGTTGTTGAAATAGGATTTTATTTCTTAAGCTTTGTTTTCGTGAGCGTCATCTTTGGTTTGACATGTTATGTATATCTTCAGGAAACCAGAATGTTTAGAGTTTTAATACTTGGTTGGGTTGTTGGCAGGCCGAGAAGAATTAAACCGAGCTTATAGACCAAGGATGCAGCCCAAGACGGTGAGTGACAAAACCAACTTTGAAATATTTTCCATAACTGTTATTATGATTGAATGCGATAAATGTTTACTTACGAAGCTATGAAAGGTATTTGCATGACTATTTTCAAGTATACATTTGGAGACTAGATTTCTTAAAGAAATTTATGCTAGCACGTAGATATTAAATGCTTGAAACGTATTTAAACCACAAAGTTTTAAGCAAAGCATGAATTAGTAACAAGTTTTGTTTTAAGAACTACAGTTTTCCACGAAAGAGCTGAGTAAAGTTCGAGTTTTGTGTAAAATTTATAAGCAAGCATGTTTTAATATTTTTAGATGATTTATGAAATTTTCATTAACTACATGATTGAGATCTTGAGCCTGAGGATAGAGATTACCATGTGCACACTAGTTAGATTCCGTTGTTGACTTTGAGTGTACTCCGTAACAACGATGCTGTCGTGAGTGCTGGGCGGGCCCCACTACGACAAAGACGATGACAGTGTTGGACGGGCCCCACTACATCGTAGAGCTTGTAAACGTTGTTGTACTTGGTGTACCCTACACAACGTAGATTTGTCATGTTAGTTAAAATTCTTCGATATACTTGATATGCCTTGCTAGATTTCAATGATGAACATGCTGAATATTTAAGGAAGCTATTCTTACTACTACACGTTTACATTTACGACTTGTATAAACAGATTTATATGTGTAAAGTTTTCACGTGCTCTTATCTTTAAATTCATAGTTTTAAACTGAGTCACTCACTGAGATTCATAGCTCACCCTTTCCAAAATGTTTTACCCATTTTTCAGGTAGAGATCGAGTTCCCGGTGCCTGATAGACTGTCTTAGTCTACTGAAGCTCCATTATCGATTGCCAGTACGTGTTTTGAGTTGGGCATAGAGTATGTTGTGTTATGATGTATATACACCCTTGTATGTTATAGATACTCCACAGTTTGTATAAGCTTTAGGAGCTGTAGTTGTGTAAATTTTGTTGGTTATATTTTGATTAAGGTGTCTTTAGGTTTACTCGTGAAATCGGTAAATTTTGAGGTACACTTCATGTATGTGTTTGACTAGCCTAGGATCCGCTGTGTTTTGTTGCATGTATAATAGTTTATATACTAGATTGGCAAGTTCATCACATGAATGTTTTAAGTAGAGTCGACAGATACAGGTACAGAAAAGCGTTGTTCGTCGGCTTCACGCCATCTTTCGGTCTAAGGTAGCAAGTAGTCCGGGAGGGGGCGTGACATTATTGGACATAGATGATGATGGTCTCGATGAGTTATTGTTTCTAGCCGACTCTACTATGGTAAAGATTACTAGATACAAACAATATCATTCACAATGATTTACAAAGGGAACTTAGGAAGTATTTCTAAAGTCTTACTGTGATATTTAGAATGATTTATACATTTAAAGCTATGCATTGAGCATAACTATTTGGAAGCATGTTTTGAAAACATCACTCGGTATTTTTAACTCATTTTTTCAAATGTTTTCTCATGTTCCAGGTAAGAATCAAGTTTTTCTAAGTTGAACTTATTGCTGCCACGTAAACAAGTCTAATAGGGAGAAGTTTTAAAATTATTATGTTTAAGTAGTCGTGTTGTGGGTAATGAAAACTGATTGTATTAGAACTTTGATTTTGTCAAAACATTTGTAAGTAATTTGTTTTACACATTTGTAAGTGAGATGGACTACACTAGAACTTTCTTTCTCTGAAAGCAAATTATATGCTCCCATGACGTTTTAAATAAGGGTTAAAAGGTTAAGGGTCAGAAAGTATTGTTAAGGAAAAAGACGTCATAGATTGACTTCATGTCGTCTCTTGGGTTGAGAGTAGGTGGTTTGAGAAGGGGTGTGATAGAAACTCTAGGCATCTATTGAATACCCTCATCATAGAACCTCTATGCACAGGAAAAAGATCCCTCATAGGATTTCTATAAATCTCTAGGTATTTCGTTAAAGTCTTAAACATTCCTAGGCTATAAGCTTTAAAACTCAATCTCAAACTATAATAGCATGTTAAGATAACTCTCTTGCAGAAAGCAAACCATAAGTCTTCTTAAGTAATGCTTTAGCTAAAATCTACTTTAAATAGAAACACATAGAACTCAACAATACTCGTGCTTATTCATTAATCTGAAGCTATAGGAAATAACTTAAGTTACTAGTAAACCCATCATTAAGTACATGCTTTTCAACATTTCCTAAACTTTTTAACTCATGCTTTTGGAAATAGCTTTCTAAATGAAGTATATCTAAAATATTTGATTTGCACGTGCTATAAACATTTGAAGTAAATCATATTCAGGAATCAACTTGAAATTCATTTTCGTCACTCATATGTGGTAGCTATGTCCTCGGCTTATAAATTTACCCTAACTCATTTTCGCCCGAAATTAAAGAATTTTAATCCATATTAATCCTATAAAATCAGAAAATATGGAAACTTTACAAAAAAATTCCAAAAGCATAAAAGATTGATAAAAAAAAGGCCTTGGCCATGGTTGGTCGTTGAGCATAAACAGCACAAGTGTGCACAGACCCGCCAACGTGCCTAGACGTGTGCTAATCTCATGCTCCTCTTTCCGTGTGTCAATGGCCACGTGACACAATGTTATGTCCCCCCTTTACGCACATGACCTGTCACATGCCTTGGGTACATTCCTCACATAACTTGGCTATGCGCTGGCCATGCCCCATGTGTGTCTAAAACCCTAAAATAACCTCCTTATCTTGTCTTTACATGAATACACAAATTTACCCTAACTCCTTTTCGCCCGAAACTAAAGAATTTTCATCCATATTAATCCTATAAAATCAGAAAATATCGAAACTTTACAAAAAAAATCCAAAAGCATAAAAAATTGATAAAAAAAGGCCTTGGCCATGGTTGGTCGCTGAGCATAAACAGCACAAGTGTGCACAGACCCGCCAACGTGCTTAGACGTGTGCTAATCTCATGCTCTTCTTTCTGTGTGCCAATGGCCACGTGACACAATGTTATGTCCCCCCTTTACGCACATGACTTGTCACATACCTTGGGTACGTTCCTCACATAACCTGGCTATGCGTTGGTCATGCCCCATGTGTGTCTAAAACCCTAAAATAACCTCCTTATCTTGTCTTTGCATGAATACACAAGCCTCGTGTCCTGATACTCGACCAACTTTTGAACCTTCTCCAGAAAACCTATTAGATTCTAGAAACATCAATCAACTTCCCAAGCTTATAACGTTTACTCTAGCCATCAAAATGGAAATATTCCTTCTTCAAAGTTTCTTAGAAATGTCTTAACTTGCTTACCTTAAATTTCAACTTCAACTTTAGAATATTTCGTTCTACAACCTTCAAGAAGTCCATATTACTTAGAATTCCTTTGAAAACGACCTTCTTCACTTCCTTTAAACTGGTGAACACTCTCTTCATGTCTTCTTTCTACGACAGGATTACCTCATAAACTATACTCCTTGAAGATTCTTTTGAAACTTGTTTGAAAGGAAACACACGAGTAGTTTGAGAGCACTGATCATTTGAGTATAACCTATTTATAGGAGTCTTTGCATGGCTGAGAGTGATACCTCTTGTCGACTAAACCTTGAATATTTACATGTTAAAGACACATGTTTTTTAATCTACTGATTGCCTGGTCGTCTTGAATACCCTTTGGTCACATGGCACTTCAACTTAACTCGATATCTAGCTTTGAATATAGAGATTATCATCTATTGTAGTCCTCAAACACCATGTTGGTCACATCACATGTTCACATGGGCTTATCTTGGCGCCTAGGCACTTTGGCCGCTTATGGCTGCCTCGCCCAGGGGTGTGCTTGGCCGCCTAGGACGTACCTTTGGAGGTTTTGTTGGTTTGTCTCTTTATTAAATTGTGAATATGTTTTAGTTAGGCTCTACGTATGCGACTATATTTGACAACTAGGCTAGGGTCATGCAATAAAAGGGACATAATCTTACCTACACGTTGCTAATTGCAATAATTCATCCTTTTGAGTACAGGTTCACTACTACAAAAATTGGATACTGGACATTAATACAGTGTCAAGTAAACCTATACTTGACGTTTTAAAAAGCGTCAAGTAATCGACTATCAAGTATACTCACGTTACTTGAAACTTAAAAACCATAAAGTCTTCTATTTCTTTACGTCATTTTCGTGTCCAGTAAGAGATATCACACTTAACACTTTTTACATGTCACGTAAGATACTATACTTGAAGTCGTATATGTGTCAAATAAGATTTTGTGTTTGACGATTTTTGCACGTCAAGTAAGATCGTATACTTGACACTATTTATATGTCAAGTAAGATAATATATTTGACACTATTTACACGTCAAGTAAGATAGTATACTTGACACTATTTATACGTCAAGTAAAGTTTTATAGTTAACACTATTTATTAGTCATGTAAAATTGTATATTTGATTCAAGTAAGATAGTATACTTGACATGTATTTAACGTCATGTTTTCGTTTATTAATATATTAAATATACTGATTTTCCCTTTCCAATTTCCTGCATTACGTAGATTTGTTTCAATAAGACATCCATCAACCAAAAAACCAAAAACAACTCTCCAACTGGTAGTTACAGAACAAAAAAAGTACAAATAGTTTAGTATAATTAGTAAACCAACAATAATTTAATTCTTCTTAACAATGTCATCAACAATTACACAATTCCAATCCAATATAGCCAACTAAAATTTCCTATATGTGGCCTATTCAAAAATTAACAACAATAATAGTTTTCTTATATGACCAAAAATATGTGTGCTATACCAAAACTAAAGTCTATCCCCTTACATGTGTGTTATATAACCAAAAACATCTGTGGTATATAAGCATAATGGCTATGAACAAAACATTTACACAAAAAATGTTATGAGCATTCTCATAGGTTAGCCATTTACAAAATTAGCAAAACATATCTAGGTGTATCTATCATATGTATCGAGCTAAAAATTCAGTTCACTTTGCGTTTACTTGATCCAATTCAAGCTGTGAATATGGACTTCTTGTATCAATCTATAAAACATAAAAAGTCGAATAGACACTTAGCTTTGATAAAAATAAAAATTTGTCATATTAATCTATTTACAACGTTACAATTAATGTAAATAGTTTAAAAACATACTGCATCATTGAAATTTGCTTGTGTTCTTGTCCCAATTTCTCGCAAGTATCTCATGACATAATATCCACATTCAATAGTCTCTACTTATAAATGACACTATAACAAAAAAAAATTAACAATACATATTATATTACATGCCAAATAAAGTTTTAAATTATTTTATAAATATATCTACCTTTACTGCTTTCCAGAATGATGTTTTTTTTTTTTTTGGTATTTTTCAACTTATTCTAAGAATGAAAAATTGTTAAGGCCCCACATTTCCCAAAATATGGTATGATTCAAAATGAAATAATTTTTTTACAAATAAAAAAAAAAACATAAACAGAGTTAGCTCACATATTTGTTATGTATTTAATATCTTCTTGGGAGCTTTTCCTCAACTAGTTAAGATGGTACACCACATCATTGAAAGAATGGAATTTCCAAAGTGGAAGCATATGAACATCGTGCAAATCGAAGTGAATTTCTAAAACCAAAAAATTCAGAGAAAAACAAAACTAAAGCTTTAATCATGCTTATGAGAAAAAAGAAAAAGAAACTAACCTTTGTAGAATCTCCTTGAAACTCCTTGAATTTCCAAAGATTACCACGAAGTCTTCCTCGTTATTCTCAAGATGAAAATCAATTGAGAGTTTGTGGATTTCTATGATTTTTTGTTTGGTGAAAGGGAAAACTTTTGTTTTCTGAGAGATTTTTGCAGAGAGATCAAGATTGCAGAGAGCAACCAAGAAAAAAATATATTAATCATATTTTTTTTATCGAATCGATATTAATTTTAACCCATATTTTATTTAAAAATCTTCTTCATATTGTTATTATTATTTGAATCATATTCAAATATTAACTTCTCTCATAAAAACTTTATATTATAATGTATCAAATACATTATATTAATAGTATCATATACAATCTATTCCCTTTAATCAATTTGAACAATTCAAATTAAACCAAAATAAATTAGATTCTCATTTATCCTTATTGAACTAACATATAGATTGAAGCTCCAATGATATGGGATTAATTAATTAAAGTCTTTAATTAAATTAATCTCTATTCATTCAGTATCAGACATTACGCTAAAGACTAATAGTTACACTCTTCTTACTGTAGTTATATTTTTCTATCCATTAGATATAACCAATCAACAGTGCAATGACCATTCACAAAATTTCTCGTAAGTACAACTAGGCCAAAAATTACCGTTTTGCCCATGTAGTTACATCTAACTTTTTAAGTACTATTGATTCCTCTAATGAACAATAATTATAGTTCCACTATAACTAAACTCCTCTTAGGCCAAGAGAGCAATTTCTCTACTTACTCTATCTATAAAGAAGGAGTGAATTCCTTCTCGTGTAGTTGTGTTCCCAACTCCCCAATAAGCCGAATCCACAAAATGGTAGGCACATTGAGTCGGCGACATAGGCCACTCTCACCCAAGCAAATCAAAAGATCGCCTTCATAGGCAGATATTCACAACTCACTCATGATTTAGGTCAAGTCACCTATGGTCATCGTGGTGAAATGCAGTCTCAACTAATAATGGTGTTAATAAGAGAGGTTATTCATTTCATCGTCCGATCTTATACAAACTCTTTGTATAGAAGACCCCCGATCTAATGTCTTGACATGTATGATTAGGATCAAATCATTAGTAGAATCTTAGAACAACTGTATCAACTACAAAGCAGGCCGTATTCATAGTGTCGCTAGGATAAGGTATCCAACATTATCCATCTACTAATGATCATTTAGGTTATCACTGAAACATGATCCACTTTTATGTCTCCACATACGTGTATAGGTTACAAAATATAACCTTCGATGTTAATTTATTGGTTTTGTGGGTTAATGCAACTAAATGTCAAATAAAATAAAACTAATTTATTTTATTAGATAAATAAAATGTTTGTATAATATATACAATTACAAACTATAAGACCACGAGATTTAGGGCATCAACCCAACAATCTCCCACTTGTTCTAAAGCTAGTGGGGTGTACAACATAAAAGTTCAAACACTATAATAGTGCACAAAACAAGAAACTAGGGCATATAATACGTACCCAGTAAATCTTCCAACTCGCCCTACATTTATGTGGCATTTCACATAGACCAAAACTCTCTAGATGACCCTCAAACACCTTAAACCATGAAGGAATTTGTAAACAGATCAGCAACATTGTGCGCCTAAGCTATATGTGTGGCGATCATGCGTAAACCCGAGATTTTTTTTGGATTATTATTATATATATATATATATATATATATATATATAAGAAATGGATGTAAATTGATTATATTATTTATTTTATATAATTAATTAAAGGTTTTGTTAAACAAAATAAAAAGAGAAGAAAAAGACAAAAAAAAAAAAAAAAAGGAAAGAAAGAGGAAAGTGAGAAGGGATTTTTTTTCTCCTTTCTTCTTCTTCTTCTCTCTCGGGCAGCCCCTCTCTACTGCTTATTTATGTCTTCAAATATTCATCAGTATTTTGAGTAATCTGAGGAAGATGAAAAGGATTTCTTAGCTCTAAGTTTGAAGGACATGGGGAAAAACTCAAAGGAAGTTTCAATCATGAAAAATTTTGATCCACTCGCACACCTCTAGTGTTCTGATCAGTTTGAACTACCCAAAAAGTATTAAGAGGTGAGGTTTAAATTTACTGAAAACTAATTCATTTTCGAACAGTTTTAAAGTATTGTCACTCACTGGGCTTTATAGCTTACATTTCCAAAATGTTTTACCCATTTTCAAGGTAGAGATCGAGTTTTCGGTGCCTGATAAACTACCTTAGTCTGCTGAAGCTCCGATATCGATTGCCGGTATGTGGTTAAAGTTATGCATAGAGTGATGGAAAAAAAACACTAGAGGCATGCTGCAGCGGAAGAAATAGATCATGCTATACTCTATATGCATCTAAAAAATTTAGAAGTTAACAACTACATGCTATGCTATGGTCATAAGCGAGGAGTCTAAACGGGAAATAAAGAACTTACCTTTTTATAGTTCTGAGCTTTCTCTTTGAGTTATTTTCCTGCTCTGCCTGAATATCACGAACAAGGACAACCACCAAGCTGACCTACTATGCTCAGGACCAAGAACGGACTTGTGGGACTCGATTTTGTGAAGTGAAATATAAAAAGAGATGGGGAGCATATCGTTTAGGTGTTCTTTTCTAGAGAAAATATCATACTTTTTTCATTCGGTAATGAGAAGTTTTATATGAAATATACATACAATTTGAATGTAAATTATTTCATATATAATCAACACCTAATCAAATCATTAACTCTTTAATGAAATTAGTGGCCTTTAATTTATAATCGGCTGCCACATCACCCACTAACATTTAGTAATTAAGAAATTAGTCAAAGTGGTATTTTGGTCATTTGACCAACTTAAGTCAAAGTCAAGCTTTGACTTTTCTTAGTCAAAAGTCAACTTTTTGACTTTTTACTAACTTTTCCGTCTTGACTAATTCTAATCTCTCGAGTATGAATCGGTATTCTTTTCTCTAAAATTCAAATCATATTTGAATATAAATCCGGTAAAAGTTCAAAGTTAAAAATCAACATGTTGACTTTTACAACTTTGACCATTTCTAAACTTTTCAAGCTTTTAAATATGAATGTATGTTCATATTTATTTAAATCATATTTAAACAAAAAACTTAAAGTTTATTTCTACCAACTTATATCTTATATATTTGTCGGTTTCTCTCTCTTATCTTTATTCAAACAATTTAAATTACTTCAACATACTTGTTCTTAGTTGAATCCATCTGAGCTAGTAGGGGAACCTAATGGACCTATAGATCATGGGCTCCAACGATTCGAGATTAACTGGCTAAACTCTTTTAGACCAAGCTTCAACATTCGTTAACTAAAGAGTCATTCCACTAAAGACTCTTAGTTGCACTCCCCTCACTATAGATATATTTCTGTCTACCTGATATAACCATGATGAGTAAGTTGATCCTTCACAGGTGTTCATAATCTTGGCTTGGATAAAATATCGTTTTACCTCCGAGATTACATCTTGCTCCTTAAGACCCACTGATCCACTATTGAACAATTGGTTTAAGGTTCAACCTTTAAACCAGAATCCTTCTCAGGCCAATGAGAAGGTGGGGCCCATTGTTCAAGACCTGGATTCAGTCTTTAAGGGAACAACCTATCTACTATCCTAGGAGTGGGTAGGAATGAATTCCATCTTGCACCGTATGTCCTTAGCTATCCACTCGGTCTTACCCCTAAAATGGAAGGCTTATTGGGTCAGCGATGTTAAGCTGCCCTCATCTATGCAGATCTAAGGATACTACCAAATGAATAGAAGTTCATAGTTAGCTCAGGATTAAGATCAAGTTACCTAGGTCATCATAAATGAGATAATCAATTTATCGTTTACGGTGTTATAACTAAAAGTGACTATTTCGTGGTTCCAGTCTTATGCAAACCATTTACATAGGATGCTGCCACTTCCATGTCTCCACGTGAACGATTCAGGATTACAGCGTTTGTACTAACTACGGAGCAGACCGCATCGATAGTGTTTATCTAGAATAAGGCACCAAACCTTATTCATACACTATAGACTATTTGGGCTATTAACTTGAACTTAATCCATGTTTGTTTATATATAAAGTTCAAATGTATTTGAAAAACTCATTAAAATAGCCTCGGAATCTTAATTTATTGGTTTTAAGATTATAGCATTCAATAATAAATTATATTGAATCAAATAACAAAGTATGAGTTTTATGACACAAATTCCAACAAACTCCTACTTGGACTAAAACTCCAAGTAAGTTAGAATTTTATAATGAGAGATAAGCATATATACATGAGTACAATAAACACATATATAAACTAGGGCATAATCCCAGTAAGTTTCCCACTTATACTAGTTTACAAACCGCGTAGACCTAAACCATGTAGGTGGCTCTCAAACACTTTAGTCGTGAGAACTTTTGTAAACGGATCAGCCATGTTTTGCTTGGAGGAGATTTTTGTTACTATAACATCTCCTCGATGTACGATTTCCCTGATCAGATGGTACTTTCGTTCAATGTGCTTTCCTCATTTATGACTTCTAGGTTCTCGTAAATTTGCAACTGCACCACTATTGTCACAGTATAAGGTGATTGACAGATGCATATTTAGAACAACTTCCAAATCTATTAAGAACTTTTTAAGCCATACTGCTTCTTTCGCTGCTTCATGGGCAGCTAAAGAATTACATGAGAATTACATTAAGAACTTTGTACTCAACGAGGACTTAGTAATTACATGAGAACGTGAGACATAGAGAGCTTACAGCATGTCATGACCATGTCTCATTTTATAGAATAAGATACACAACACACAACATTGAACTAAGCATTGAGTCTTAAAATCTCCAAGCAAGTTTTTGGCATCGTTGTTGGGGAATTGATTTTTTCAACACTATAGTAGAGTTTTACTTTAATGTTGGGCAAAACACTTGATTCTCGTGAATTATGCATTTAGCCGAAAACCACGTAAAGAGGCTCATGGTAATAAAGTAATCTATGATTGCGTGAACTAGCCCTAGGGTTAAGTGCATATTTCAGTAAAGAGGAACCTCAATGGATGCATTTAATTGCAAATGAAGCTGAGAACCTCAAAACGCCTAAAATCATAAATGTCTAATTTGTTGAATTTAAAAACCCATATGAAGGCATCAAAGACAGTGTCCACATGGTAAGATTAGCAAGATCTGTATCTTAGCTAAATACACGATAATGGGATCAAGAAAGATCATTTGAACATTGCGATGAACGGTTGGGAGCAAAGACTTATTGCAATGAACGATCGTGATGCAGAAAGTCATGCAACAAATGATCAAGAAAGTTCAGGAGAAAACAATGTGGTTAGGAAGGCTATGCGGAGCAATACTCGATGAGACCATAGTTCTTCCTCACCAAATAGCCTAAACCCAAGGATGCTTTTGTAACTTATAAACTTTCCTTATCTTTTTTACGATTTGAATCCATAAAAATTTGTAAATAGTGTACTTGTAATTAATTTATACTTGTAATTTTTTTCGTAGTTTAATGTTGTTAGCTTAATAATTTTGACAAGTTAAGGAGCGCGAGTTACCGGGAAATTTTTAGTCTAATTAGGGTTTTTGTCTTATAGCAACCTCATAAGTGATGGAAAACAGTAGACATGCCAACAGATAAAGGAATAGAAAAATTACTTTAATTGCATCTAAACTAATTTAGAGATTAACGTGCATCAACTACTCTAATTGAACAAAATTAGGGTTAATTGGAAACGTACCTTTGAAGCTTTTTGAAATCCTCAATATCTCCTCACGAACTCGAACTAGAGACCACCATTACTGATGACTCGCTATTTTCTAGACTTATAACCGGGTTATAGGACCTGTTAAATGAAGGAAATAAGAAAGATATATGAAAATTGGAGGTAGAAATTTAAGGTTGAGATTTTAAGAAGAGAGAATCTTTTTTTTCTAAAATAATTTTGTTTGTAATAATTATACAATATGATGAAAGTTCTTACGAAAAAGGAAAAGGTACCTAGTTATAAGCAAATTACATGAAAAAATGCACGTAATTTGTTTATAAAAACTCAACACCTAATAATCCACTAACCATTAGTGGAACTTAGTGGGCTAGGTATTTACATCTCATATAGCCACCTATTCCACTATGTGTTAGTGGGATTATCCAACAAAATATTGGATTTTCCCATTAACTTAGTTTAAAGGAAATATGGTTATTTGACCATTTAAATCAAAGTCAAACTTTGACTTTTTCAATTCAAAAGTCAACATTCTGACATTTTACCGTTTTGTCCATCTTGACTAATTCAAACCTCTTGAGCATGAATTCACATTTATTTTATTCGAAATTTCAATCACATTTGTATAAAGCCGATGAAAGTTTGACTTTTCAAAGTCAAAAGTCAACATTTTGAATTTTTACAACTTTGACCATTTCAACCAATTCTAAGCTTTCAGATATGAATCCATATTCATAGTTTTTATATTTAAATCATATTTAAGCATAAAGCTCTTTCTCAAACTTATAATCGACGGTTATATCACATACGTACTTGTCAATTTTTCTCTCTTTACCTAATTCGAACAATTTGAATTATTCTAACATATTGTTCTATGTTAATTCTATATAAGCTAGTATTGGAACCTAATGGACCCATTGATCATGAACTCTGATGATCTGAGATTAACTGGGTAAACCTTTATAGACCAAGCTAATCAACATTTGTTAACTAACGAGTCATTCTACTAAAGTCTCGTAGTTGCACTCCCCTCATTATAGATATATTTATGTCCATCTAATATAACCATGATCAATAAGCTAATCTTTCATAGGTTGTTCTTAACCTCAGCTGGGTCAAAATTATTTAATTTTTTGTCCTAAAACTCGTAGATAGTAAATATAATCCGTTGACCGTTATTAATAAACTATTTTATTATTATAATTTCAATAAGTGTTATTGATTATATTATTAGATTTTTCTTAATAATCTAAATCCAATAAACTAACATCCTAAGATGTTTGATGAGTCTTGAACAGTATGTAGAGACATACGGGGATCAATGTTCAAGATCAACTTACAGGGTCTATAGTATATGGTTAAGGTTAAGTACCTTATCCTAATAACATTATTGATATGACTCACTTTGTATTTGATGCAAACACACTGATCCAATATGTTCATGTATGCGACATGCGAGTGAGGGTATCCTATGCAATGAGTTTGCATAAGACCAGACCACGAAATAGTAATCACTAGATGTAACTTCGTTAATTAGTTGGGTTTCAATTTCATTGGGATGACCTAGGTAACTTAGTCTTAATTTTGAGTGTATTATGAACTCTTTTTTGCGAGGGATTGTCCTTTGATTTGTACAAGTGAGAGTGGCCAAATCGTCAACTCAATATGCTTATCATTTTGGGGACAACATCGAGTGAGGAGCTGGGAACATAATCACACAAGATGGAATTCACTCCTTCCCGCCTTTAGAGTAAGTAGATGTGTTCCCTTAAATGGTGTCTCCAGGACTTGAACAAAGGGCCCTACCCTCTCTATGGCACAAGAGGGGTTTCTGTTTAGTGGTTGGACCATAAACAGGTTGTTCATTAGAGTAGCATTGGTATTTAAGGATTAGAAGTAACATAGGGGTAAAACAATAATATTACCCAACTGGTGTTACGAACATTTGTGAATGACTAACTTATTGGTATTGGTCTATATCCGTGGACACAGAAATATATCTATAGTGAGAAGAGTTCAGATGTGAATCTTTAGTGAAGTGTACACGCAGTTAACGAATAGTGATTAATGAGGTTAATGAGTTTAGCCAATTAATCTCATATCATTGTAGCTTCTGATCTGTAGGTCTATTAGGTCCCCTTCCTAGCTCGTAATAGGTAATGAAATTTATTTATATTGGTTGTAATTTCAAATGTTCAAATTTACTTTGGGAATTAATATAATGTATGGAAATACATTATAATATAAAGTTTATATTTTAATTAGACATTAATATATAAATTTAATTTTAGATATGATTCGAAATTAATTTATAAGAGAATAAAATATTTGAGTAAGTTCAAATATTAATTTAATGTGAATTAGATTCATGCTAAAACTATAGGTTAAAATTTAATGTGTATATGATACATATTAAAACTATAGGTTATGAGAGAAATTCACATTTGAATATGATTCAAATTTGGATTAAATTAAATATAAGATTTAATTTAGAAATTCATTAATTGGAGAATTAATTAATAGTTTAATTAAATTAATTAAATTAAAACTAGGCGTCTTTTAAAAAATATAAAAAAGTGGCAAAGTATTTATACTGTATAGAACAATTTCGAAAATGGAAAAAGCCCAGAGGCCCACCGTGTAAAATACCAAAAATGCCCTGTCAACAATGTGGGTAATATATTTGGTAACGCAATTTGGTACACGATCGTTTAGATTTGACTATTATTTGGTACATGATCGTTTAGATTTGTTTTTTCAAATCTATCATTTAATTTGATTACACGATCATTTAATTAATTGGGTTACACGATCGTTTAGATTTGTCTACACGATCGTTAAACCATTTTTTTTAATTTGGTATACGATCGTTTAGATTTGGCTACACGATCCTTTAGATTTGGCTATATGATCGACGATCGTTTAGATTTTGAGCCAAATCTAAACGATTTTTTTTTTTCAAAATTTGGTATAAACGATTTTTTCCAATATTCTTTATACACAATCTTTTAGTTTTGGTTACCCTAATTTAAATGTCTAACCAATTTTTTCAAGATTCTTTAATTTGATCACCTAATCTAAACGTAAAAAAAGAAAAGAAGAAAGATGATAGGATGCATGCAGTGAATGAAAAAAAAAAGAGAAAAAGAAGAAAGAGGAAGAAATACATGCACGTGCCTAAAAAACGAGAGAAAAACAAGAAAGACGATAAAAAGAAATAGATTTGGTTACCGAAATCTAAAAAAAAAAAAAAAAGATGGAAGAAATCGCATAAAGAGTACAGAGGAAGACAATAAAAAAATCGCAGAGAAAAAGAAGGAAGGGAAAATCTGAAATATTTAAAATATTTCAATAGTTTGTTATATTTAGGAAAGTTTCCCTTAAAACTCTAGGTTATGTGAGAGATATTCATTTAAATATGATTTAAATGAAATATTGATTCAATATGATTTAATTAATTATTAAATTAATTAGTTAATTGTATTAATTAATTATTTATTTTAATGGGAAACTTTTGTAAATGTAACAAAACACCAAACTATTTGCGGCATATAACAAAGCCCACAAAGGTAGCCATTTTTTAAATATTCCAAGTTTGTCTTTCCATCTTCTTTTCTTCCTCGTGATTCGTCTTCCTCCTATTATTTCTTTCATCGACTTCCTCCTGTGATTTCCTCTTTCCTCTTTCCTCTTTTTTTCTTCAATTTCTTTCCATCATCTTTCTTATTTTTCAATTATTTATTTACATCGTTTAATCTTTCAATCGTTTTTCTTTGTTTCCTTTTTTTTGTTTTTCCATCGTCTTTCTACTTTTTCTCTTCTTTTTTCGCTACGATTTCTTTTCATCGTCTTTCTTCTTTTCATTTCTTTTACATTGTGTACAAAAAATAGAAAAATCTAAAAGATCGTGTATAAAGAATCTTGAAAAAATCATTTAGATTGAAGTAGCCAAATGTAAATTATCATATAAAAAAAGTAAACAATTGTGTAAAAAAAATAAAAGATTGTGTATAAAGAATCTTGTAAAAACAATCATTTAGATTGGAGTAGCCAAATGTAATTGATCGTGTAAAAAAGTAAACAATCGTGTAAAACAAATAAAATATTGTGTATAAAGAATCTTGAAAAAAATCGTTTAAAAGAAAAGGAACGATGGTGTAAAAAAAAATAAAAGATCGTGTATAAAGAATCTTGAAAAAAATCATATGGATCGGAGTAGCCAAATGTAAACGATCGTGTAAAAAAAAGTAAACGATCGTGTAAAAAAAGTGAACGATCATATAAAGAAATCTAAATGATCGTGTACCAAAAGAATTAAAAAAATTGTGTACCAAATTTTGAAAAAAAAGATCATTTAGATTTGGCTTCCCAAATCTAAACAATCAAATCTAAACGATCGTGTAACGAAATTTAAATGTAACAAAATTAAACGATCGTGTAATAAAATTAAACGATGGAATTGAAAAGATAAATTGTAGCCATATCTAAACGATCGTGTATCAAACAATAACGAAATCCAAACGGTCGCAAATATATTAGGCGCGCGTTGTTGATGGCGCGGTTGACGGGCCATTTTTGGTATTGTACATGGTGGGCTTCTAGGCTTTTTTCGTTTTTGGAATTGTTTTATAAAGTGTAAATATTTTGCCGCTTTTTTATATTTTTGAAAAGACCCCTATTTTAATATTAATCTATTAAATTAATAGGGAACGTTGGTGGTTTTCCCACGTTCCCACTTTTCTCTCAACTTTTGAAGAAGAGGGAGTTATTGGTACGATACACAAAAGCGAGTTCTGTGAAATTATACGTACGTCGCATTCTATCCAAAAAAAAAAACAAAGATTGTTTCTCTCTAAAAAAATTTTCTCTCCAATAATTCCCTCTTCCATTTTGGTTCCCACAAACCATCTCAATCCAGATAATAGGACGGTTTCCAAGCGGTGGTGCTCCAAATTGGCGTTTGGTTGATTCAGAGTCGTTAACGTGCGTAAGTTCTTCTTCTGTATATTTTTTTCATGAAACCATGCTTAGCCATAGAAATTAGTTTTGTAATTTCTTTTGCCAATGTATTGGTATTTTTAGGTTCCCAATTAAATTGAGTTATGGTCTTTTTTAGTTCTTCTCCTATGTAAAGCGCTTTCATCCTTTCAATTGGTAAGAAAGCCATTTCAATTTTAATTGAGAATTTTAAAAATTTGCATTGGTTAGGTGGGATTTCTTCCATTATGAATGTGGGGTTTTGCAATTGATTGTTTATGTAATTTTGGCCATAGATTTACTATTTCGATAGGTTTAAAATGTAAAGGCCCCAATACTTTTGGGCATTTTAATTTGTAAATCTATAATTTATAGTCCAATTTTTGGATACAGGGTGTTTTTCTGAGTTTTCTAACACTAAATTCGCCAAAAACGGACAACCGGAAGGCCATCAACGGAGACTTTTTCGATTCTGTACGGAAAAGAAAGAGAAAAAAATTATGCGTCTGGACGTTGAAAAGAGCTGACGTCAGTGTTGCATCAGCAGACACATAGGAAGGCTTGGCTCGGAAGCTCGGTTCTCTAGCGGTCGGCTCCGGTTGGCTCAGTTCGGCTCCAGTCGACTCTGGTTCTTCATCTGGCACCGATTCGGCTGTTTTTGGCCGATTCTACATGTTTTTGGTTAGTTCAAGCTTTTTTGGGTCGGTTTGGAGCGATTTTTTACTGGTTCAAGGTTTTTGGGCCCGGTTTGAAGCTTTTTAAAGGTTTTGAGACCAGTTTTGGAGCTTTGGAAGCACTTTTAGGATAAATTTAAGGCTTTATTATTGTAATTTTTGCTTTTTTATTCTAGGGGCCAATTTTACAGGTTCAATTGTTATTTAAATGCTTTATGGATGTCATTTAGATAAATCCCACTTTAGGTTAAGCATGCTCATGCATTTTTATATATTATAAATGTTATAATGTATGGTTTTAATGCATGATTGTAAATTTCATTAGTAATTTAAAATATGTTGATATTTTAAATATATGAAATTGGATAAGCATGATGCATGACATAACTTAGTTAAATATTATTTGTTATATTTAAATTAATGTCTTTTGTATGCTTAAATGATTTTCATGTTTTTTTTAATATAAGTGTTATACTAATTAAGATAAAAATAAATTTGCATTGTGCATATTACATCCATAGTTTAATATAATTGTTATATTAATGTAATGTATGCATGTAATATGGTTTTATTTAATTACAATTCGATTTTAATTATTTAAACTATAGTATGCATGATTATAGGGCTAATTAACTAATTTTATAATAGTTATAAAATTTGATAATTAGAAACCGTCAACCTATAATAATGAGTTGCATGCAAACATAAGATCTTAGGATTAATTTGGTTTAATTATAAATTGTTTAAAATTAAATAGACCTAAGATCACATTAATTCTAATAGAATTAGATTCTAATAGAATTAGAATTAAGTCTTATTTTAGTTTATGAAACTAAATAGGACAAATAGGATTTAAGGTTATAAGAGAACTCCACCGTAAGTTCTGTCTAAGGTTGGGGGTACTTAAGTTGATGGTTTATGGAACACCTCCTACCTGGAAACTGACCCGGAATCGGCGTTGAATTAACCTTATTCCTATTAGCATAAGATGTCACAAGGTAAATTAAATGGTTTAATATACCTAGAAACTTTATAGTAAAGTTTTATTATAAGTGTTATAACAAGAATATACTTAGATTCATTTAGCCAAAACTTAGCTAAGTACAACCAAATTCTAAATTAATAAAACATTTTAGTGGGAGAAAAATTGTATATATGATATATCAATTTTTAGCTCTCACGTCCCTAAGAGTTCACACGTGAGATCCATACTCGGCTACATGTCGCCCTGGGCGTGGCCTCCCTTCAAAAAATGTTTGTATGGGTCAATAACATGGTGAATAGGGGAAATGTTCATAGTAAGTGGGAGAATGACACGTGTCAATGTATCCTACAGTTTCCTCCATTAGGTTGTACTATGAGATTTCTATGATTCGCCTGCGTGTCGTCCTAGAGCGATCATCCCTTCAGAGGGCCTGATCATTCAAGTTGGACCATCGCAAACTCCAAAAATGGATAGGGTTTCTTAAGTTAATCTTCAACAGTTGTCTTTCCTGATGGCAACCTGTTGAAGCATACCTCTAGATCTGAAAATGGTAGGGTCACACTTATGGGATGAATTAAGTTAGTTAATGAATCCTTAACCGAACAACGGTAGCTAAGAACTATAGGAATAAGAGTTATTATGGTATCAGTAATTAGCTGAGATTGTCTCAATTCAGAAGAGAAGTAGTTGATCATCCTTCGGTGATTGTTGCTCTAAACTTCTAAAGTATCGTTCCAAAAACTAAATCATTTGTTTTATTAGGGTTCTTTGATTATTTGTTTTTTGTTGAATTGATTGGATTATTTTGTGTAATAGGTTAAGACAAAGATAACTAATACGGTTAATTGTTTGCTACTTCAGCATGTCTTCCTCAATTATTGCTCTACTTAAAAAGGAACAATTAACCGGTGAAAATTATGCGATGTGGAAATCAAAACTGAATATGATTCTAGTTATCGTTGATATATGCTTCGTCTTAATGGAGGAATGTCCTCCTTTCCCTACTCAAAATGCATTCGAAAGTGTTAGGGATGCATATAACCGTAGGACAAAGGCCAATGACAAGGCCTACCTCTACATCTTGGCTAGTATGTCTGACATACTGAGCAAGAAACATGAGATCATGGTCACTGCACGTCAGATCATGGACTCATATAAAGAGATGTTTAGGCAACCGTCCATTCAGATCAAACAAGAGGCTATTAAATATGTTTATAATGCACAAATGAAAGAGGGTCAATCTGTTAGAGAACATTGTCTCGACATGGTAGTCAACTTCAACGTAGCAGAAATGAACGGAGCGATCATTGATAAGAAGAGTCAAGTATCCTATATCTTGAAATCTCTTTCGAAGAGCTTTCTTCAATTGCGGAAATGAAGAAGATAGAGTACAACATGAATTTCTCCTAAAAGAGTTGCAAACTTTTCAGTCTCTTAAGGGACAGAAAAAAGGAGAGGCAAATGTTGCCCATTTCAGGAGGTTTGCACCTTCATCTTCTGGATCTAAGAAAATTCAGAAGGAGAAAGGAGAGAAGGGAAAAGGTTCTACTATTGCTGGTGAGAGAAAATAGAAGGCTAAGGTAACCATCAAGGGGAAATGTTTCCACTACAATATGGATGCACATTGGAAAAGAAACTGTCCCAAGTACCTTGCTAAGAAGAAAGAAAAGGAAGGCAAATATGATTTACTTGTCTTAGAAACATGTTTAGTGAAAAATGACCAAAATGTTTGGATACTTGATTTAGGAGCTACTAACCATGTTTGTTCTTCTTTACAGGAAACTAGTTCCTTCAAGTAGCTTGAGGAGGGTTAGAAGACACTCGAAGTTGGAACGAGAGATGTCATTTCAGCTCGCATAGTGGGAGATACTAAGTTGTTTTTCGAAAATAGATTCATGTTTTTGGAAAACTTATACATAATTCCTAAAATTAAAAGGAACTTAGTTTTCGTTTCTTGTCTTATTGAACATATGTACTCAATTAACTTTTCTATGAATGAAGCGTTCATTTCTAAGAATGGTGTACATATTTCTTCAGCTAAGCTCGAAAGCAACTTGTATGTATTAAGACCTAATGAAGCACAAGCAGTTTTAAATCATGAGATGTTTACAACTGCTACCATTCAAAATAAAAATTCAAATCATTTCTCCAAATAACAATACCTATCTTTAGCATTTAAAATTAGGTCACATAAATCTCGATCAGATCAAGAGATTGGTAAAGAATGGATTTCTAAACGAGTTAGAACATCATTCATTACTTCCATGTGAATCTTGTCTTGAAGGAAAAATGACAAAAAGACCTTTTACTAGAAAAGGTTACATAGCCAAAGAGCCTTTAGGACTTACACATTAAGACCTCTGTGGTCTGATGAATGTAAAAGCTTGAGGTGGTTTTGAATACTTCATCTCTTTTATAGATGATTATTCAAGGTATGGTTATTTATACTTAATGGAGCATAAGTCCGAAGCTCTTGAAAAATTCAAGGAGTATAAGGCTAAAGTTCAAAATCTATTAAGTAGAAAGATTAAAATACTTCAATCTGATCAAGGTGGAGAGTACATGGACTTGAGATTCCAAGGCTATATGATAGAACATGGAATCCAATCCCAACTCGCAGCACCTGGTACACCTCAACTAAATCGTGTATAAAAAAGGAGAACTAGAACCTTGTTGGACATGGTTCATTCAATGATCAGTTATACTCAATGGCCTAGCGTTTTGGGGGTATATAATAGAGACTGCAGTTCATATCTTGAACAATGTTTCCTCGAAGAGTGTTTCTAAAACACCTTTCAAGTTATGGAAAAGACGTAAACCTAGTTTAAGTCACTTCAGAATCTGGAGTTGTCCAACACACGTGTTCGTGACAAATTCCAAGAAGTTAGAACCTCGTTCAAGGTTATGCCAATTTATTGGTTACCCTAAAGAGACGAGAGGTGGTCTATTCTTCGATCCACAAGAAAACAGAGTGTTTGTATCAACAAATGCTACTTTCTTGGAAGAAGACCACATGAGAGATCATAAACCACAAAGTAAATTAGTATTAAATGAAGCTATTGATGAATCAACAAGGGTTGTTGATGAAGTTGGTCCCGCATCAAGAGTTGATGAAACCACCACATCATGTTAGTCTCATCCTTCTCCATTATTAAGAATGTCTCGAACGCAGTGGGAGGATTGTATCACAACCTAACCGTTACTTTGACTTAACTAAAACTCAGATTGTCGTACCAGATGATGGTGTAGAGGATCCATTATCTTATAAACAGGCAATGTGTAAACCCGAGATTTCCCTAGGATCATTTTCTCTTGTCATCATAGTTGGGATTACTAAGCTAAAAGGAGAAAAAAAAGAGAGAAAAGAAAGGAAGTGAAATTGGACAGCAAGCCCACCACCGCAAGCCCATTTGTTTTTTCAACCCAATTTCATTTCTTTCCTCCATTATTTTCCATCCAAACTTTTAAATCACTTTGAGGAGAGAGTGAAGGAAGAAGAAGAAGAAGAATTTCGTGGTTTGAGGTTGAAGAAGATAGGAAAACGTTCATGCAAAGCCAGCCATTGCAGAATCTGAGTGCAACTGTCAACTTCTGGTTGTTTTGTTCGGTTTGAGCTATCTAGAAGGAACTAAGAGGTGAGGCTTGATTTTCTTAAAAGTTAGTTCATTTTCTAATAAATTTCATGAAGGAAGCTTGAGCTTAATAGTATGAGAAGTTAATGGTTTTTGAAATGGAAAAGAGAGCACAGGATTTTCGAGCAAATCAGGAGGATTTCTGGTGTTCTCTGATGCTTTGAGTATTCTGGAAGTGCACAAGTCGAATCAGAAGTTCTATTTGGTATGGTTGGAAAGCCTATTCAATATCCTACAACTTTCATGAAGATATTGTGAGCGAAAAATGACTTAAAGTGGGGTTAATTGCAGGAGATAGATAAGGAGTGGTAGAGAACCTCCAATTCTGTATTGTCTGTGTTCGGGGCAATTCTGGACGAATTGGTTAAGATGCTCGTTTTCATTTCTTCAGGTAAGTTGTAGAGTGTTCGAAAATGAAGATTTTTATGTGTATTTCATTAATTTTGGCTAAGTTTTGAGGAAGTTATGGGTGTTGGAAGTTAGGATATCGAATCTGGAAAATCTGGAAATGTGGGTTGTAATGTGATTCTTAATCTAATTGTTTAGAAATTCATGAGCATGGAAGGACAAAAGCTATCTATGGTTCTAATGCTCGGTTTTGGTTGTCGACAGGCCAAGAGGAAATAGGCCAAGTCTACAAACCGGGGAACTAGATTAAACTGTGAGTGACAAAACAATTTCTAAAATGTTATTAAACAATTATTCATAACTACATGTTTTACATGTTTTTCTATGAATGATACATGTTTTTGTAAACGGTTCAAACATGAGTTTTAAGCTTAGATTTCCTAATGAGGGTTATATTCGAGCACGTGGCTAATGGCTTAATGAAAAGTAGTTGAAACGACTTCTTTTAAAGTAAATCATGTGTTAGCAAATATTGTATAATGATTTAAAGTTTTTCACAAGCAAACTGAATAAACTTGAGTTTTACAAAAGATAACGATAAACAGGCATGTTTAAATGTTTTCATATGACTTCGCGAAGCTTTCCATTGATTACATGACTGAGATATTGAGCTTGAGACTGTATGGTACCGTGTGCACACAGGTTATATTTCAGTTGTCGACGTTGAGTGTACTCCGTGACAACGATGCTGTCGTGAGTGCTGGGCGGGCCCTACTACGACAAAGACGATGGGAGTGTCGGGCAGGCCCCATTACATTGTTTGACTAGTAAACGTTGGTTGTACTCGGCGTGCCCTACACCACGTAGATTGGTCATGTTAGTTAAAACATTCGATGTACTTGTTATGCTTTGTTAGATTTTTTTTTATGATGAACTTGGAAGATATTTTACGAAACCTTATTTATTACACGTTTATGTTAAATGCTTTGTTTGAGCATATTTATATGTCTAAAGGTTTATCACATGTTTTGACGTCCGGATTTAGAGTTTTAAATTTAGTCACTCATTGGACCTCGTAGCTCATTCTTTTCAAAATGTTTCCCACTTTTCAGGTAGAGATTGAGCTCCCGGTGCCTGATACACTGCCAACGTCTGCTGAAAGTTCTGGATCAAACTCCAGTACGTGGTTCGACTTGTATTTTGAGTGTGTTCATGTTGAAATTTTTTGTAAGGTTTCTATAATATCGTCTTAGAGGTCGTGGTCATAAAACTCTAGTTGTATAGGTTTTGGTCGTGATGTTTATATCATGTTATTTTACGAACCAAAAGGGCTGCATCTTATGTATGTTGGGAAGGTTTTCGTGGTTTCCTCTGTGTGGTGTTCCATGTTGAATATTCTAAATCTAAGATTGGTATGTTTATCGGGATTAACGTTCAGTAGGGTCAGCAGGGATTGTTAAAGGAGATGATGTCTGTAGGCTTCACGCCGTCTTTCAGGCTAAGACAGTAGGTGGTCCGGGAGGGGTGTGACAACTTGGTATCAGAGCAGTTAGCTCCATAGGAAAAGAGACATGGTAGTTATCGTTAAGAAAAATCCAGGAAGTAGATAGTTAGACGTTGGGTCAGTTCACGTAGAACTAGCGAAGTAAGGTTCGAGTATTATTGAGAGGGAGTCCAATCAGGACTAGAATGTGGTTACAAGTTTAGTATCAAATATCTGAGTTAAGTATCTATAGCATGTCAAATGTGTTGGTATGTTATAGGAGTCATGCCACCACGTACCAGCAGACGACGCAGGCAGAATCAGGATGGGACGCAGGGTCCTACCCAGGTCAATCTGAAAGGGGATCTAGTACCCCGAGAGGTCAGAATGAGGCAGGGAGTGAGCGATTTGCTAGATCTGCACAGGAGATCGGTAGGCCAGAGAAAGCAGGGCCTAGTGATCCGGAAAAGATGTATGGGATTGAATGATTGAAGAAATTAGGACCCACATTGTTTGAGGGTTCCACGAATCCAGCTGACGTCGAGGTCTGGTTAAATATGCTGGAGAAATGCTTCGACGTAATGAGTTTTCCTCAGGATCGAAAAGTTAAATTAGCCACATTTCTGTTATAGAAAGAGGCCGAGGGATGGTTGAAATCCATTATAGCCAAGCGCAATGATGCACGTACGTTAGATTGGCAGACATTTAGAGGCATATTTGAGGAATATTATTATCCCACCACATATTGTGAGGCAAAGAGAGATGAGTTTCTGGAGCTGAAACAAGGGTCACTTTTCGTGGCCGAGTACGAGAGGAAGTATACCGAGCTTTTGCGATATGCTGAAATGATTGTGGCATCTGAGAGTGACAGGTGTCGCAGGTTTGAGAGAGGGCTATGTTTTGAGATACGTACCCTAGTGACCGTTATTGCCAAGTGGACAGATTTTTCCCAGCTAGTAGAGACTGCTTTACATGTGGAGCAAAGTATTGTAGAAGAAAAGTCGGCAATGGAGCTTAGTCGAGGAGTTTCAACAACTAGTGGTATTCGAGGTCGAGAGCAACGGAGGTTCACACCTGGAGTGAGTGTTTCAGGTTGTCAAGACTTCAAGCGTCGATCGGGTGGCAAACCATTGAGGCAGATGAGTTCAGGTAGTGCTTATTAGAGGCAGAGTCAGAGAGCTTCCAGTCAGTCTACGAACTCAGTAGCAAGATCGCCGACGGGTCAGGAGTCTGTTGCTAGTGAATCTAGGAGAACCCCACGTGTAAGTTGTGGCAAGAGTCATCAGGGTCAGTGTCTTATTGGCGCCGGTGTGTGTTACCAGTGTGGACAAACAGGACATTTCAAGAGGGATTGTCCACAGCTGAGAGTAGCAGTTCGGAGGGACCAGGGAGTTGAGTCCCTCACGGTTGAGCAGCCGAGAATCTCAACAGCCGCAGGGGAGGGAACTAGTGGTGCAAGACAAAAGGGAGTTGTGGGGAGACATAGGCAGTAGGGAAAAGTCTACGCCATGACTCAACAGGAAGCAGAGGACGCACCAGATGTGATCACTGGTACGATTTTGATTTGTGATGTACCTGCACGTGTTTTATTAGATTCTGGCGCTACGCATTCCCTTGTTTCTAGTATGTTTTTAACCAAGCTGAATAGGATGCTAGAGCCTTTATCTGAAGAGTTAGTCGTATGCACACCAGTTGGTGACGTTTTATTAGTCAGTGAAGTGTTGCATGATTGTGAGGTTGTAGTGGAAGGTCTATGCATGTTGGTGGATCTTCTTCCCCTAGAGTTGCAGACAGTTGATGTAATTCTGGGAATGGACTTCTTATTCACTCACTATGCTTCGATGAATTGCCATGGGAAAGAGGTGACTTTTACGAAACCAAGTTCGATTGAAGTTGTTTTTAGGGGTGAGAGAAAGATTATCCCTACGAGTTTGATTTCAGCTTTGAAAGTTGAGAAGTTGTTGAGGAAATGTTGCACAGCGTTTCTTGCACACGTGGTTGAGGTGCAAGAAGAAAAGTTGAAACCAGAAGATGTTCCTGTAGTGAATGAATATCTAGATGTTTTTCCAGCTGATGTATTGGGTTTGCCGCCTGATAGAGAAGTGGAATTCACTATTGAATTATTACCAGGAACAACACCTATTTCATAGGCACCATACAGAATGGCTCCAAGCGAGCTTAAGGAGCTGAAGGTGCAGTTGCAAGACTTAGTTGACAAGGGATACATCAGGCCTAGTGTATCACCTTGGGGAGCTTCAGTGTTATTCGTGAAGAAGAAAGATGGTACCCTAAGATTATGCATTGACTACAAGCAGTTAAACAAGGTCATGATACGTAACAAGTACCCTCTACCACGCATCGATGACTTGTTTGACCAGTTAAAGGTAGCAGTAGTGTTCTCTAAGATTGATCTGAGATCAGGATACCATCAGTTGAAGGTTAAGGAATCAGATATTCCTAAAACAAGATTTAGAACGAGGTATAGGCACTATGAGTCTTTAGTAATGCCATTCGGTTTAATGAATGCGCCAGCAGTTTTCATGGACCTCATGAACAGGATCTTCCATCAGTATTTAGATCAGTTTGTGATAGTGTTCATTGATGACATACTAGTTTACTCAATGGACAAAAAAGCCCATGAGGAACATCTGAGGATTGTTCTACAAACACTGCGTGATAAACAACTATACGCCAAGTTCAGCAAATGTGAGTTCTGGTTGAATCAAATGGTGTTCTTAGGGCATGTGGTTTCAGCGGGCGGAGTTAGTGTTGATCCGCAGAAAGTGGAAGCTGTTGTCAATTGGGAGAGCCCAGCCAGTGCAACAGAGGTACGTAGTTTCCTAGGCCTGGCCGAATACTACAGACGTTTTGTTGAGGATTTCTCACGATTAGCATTACCCTTGACAACTCTAACAAGGAAGAATGCTAAGTTTGAGTGGTCGGATAAATGTGAACAAAGTTTTCAGGAGCTGAAGAAGAGATTGGTGACAGCACCTATTCTAACACTTCCTGTAACAGGAAAGGAGTATGTGATCTATTGTGATGCTTCGAGGCAAGGATTAGGTTGTGCGCTCATGCAGGAAGGGAAAGTAATAGCTTATACTTCAAGGCAGTTGAAGAAGCATGAGTGTAGTTACCCTACCCATGATCTTGAGCTAGCAGCAGTTGTTCTAGCACTAAAGATTTGGAGACATTATTTATTCGACGAGAAGTGCCACATTTTCACAGATCATAAAAGTCTGAAGTACATCTTGGATTAGAAAGAACTAAATCTAAGACAGAGGCGATGGCTAGAACTAATCAAAGACTATGATTGTACCATAGAATATCATCCTGGTAAAGCTAACGTGGTAGCAGATGCATTAAGTAGAAAGTCGAGACTTCTGAAGAGTGGCTTGTGTGGTATTCGAGCAAGCTTGCTAAGTGCGTTAAGAGGCTTTAAAGCAGTTATGACTACAGAAAGCTCAGGGAGTCTTTTAGCTCAATTTCAGGTTAGGTCTTCCTTAGTAGCAGAGATTGTAGGAAGACAACCAGAGGATAGTAATTTGTAGAGGATGCTTGCAAAGGCCAAACAAGGCCCAGAGGCAGAATTTGAGTTGTGAATGGACGGAGCCATAGTTAAGCAGGGAAGACTATGCATTTTGAATATTAGTGAGCTTAAGGGTGCTATACTAGAAGAAGCTCACAATTCAGCTTATGCTATGCATCCAGGAAGCACCAAGATGTATATAACTCTGAAGAAGACTTATTGGTGGCCTGATATGAAGCGAGAGATAGCTGAATATGTCGATAGATGTTTGATCTGTCAACAGGTTAAACCAGTGAGGCAAAGGCCAGGAGGACTCCTTAATCCCCTGCCAGTGCCAGAGTGGAAGTGGGAGCATATTATCATGGATTTTCTGTTTGGATTACCCCGTACATCTAGAGGATATGATGGTATATGGGTAATAGTAGATAGACTCACCAAGACAACGTGGTTTATATCGATTAAAGCGACGTCTACACTAGATCAGCTAGCTAAGTTATACATCGACAGGATTGTGAGTCAACATGGAGTGCCAGTGTCCATAGTTTCAGATAGGGACCCGAGGTTTACTTCTATGTTTTGGCCTAGTATGCAAAAAGCAATGGGAACAAAGTTGAAGTTCAGTACCGCATTCCATCCTCAGACAGATGGTCAGTCAGAAAGGACCATCCAGACCTTAGAAGACATGTTAAGAGCATGTGTCCTTCAGTTCAATGGAAATTGGGATACCCACTTATCACTTATGGAGTTCGCTTATAATAACAGCTAGCAGTCTAGTATCGGCATGGCACCATTTGAGGCTTTGTATGGCAGACCATGCAGGACTCCTGTGTGCTGGAACAAAGTGGGAGAACGAAAGCTAGTTGGTCCAGAGTTAGTACAAGTTACGTCAGACAATATTAAGTTGATTAGGGAAAATCTAAAAATAGCTCAGGATCGACAAAAGAGCTATGCAGATAAGCGACGAAGAGATTTAGAGTTCCAGATTAGAGAACAAGTTTTCTTAAAGTTATCTCCGTGGAGGGCTGTTCTTCGTTTTGGGAGGAAAGGTAAGTTGAGTCCTAGATATATTGGTCCGTACCAGATAATAGAACAAGTTGGATCAGCAGCCTATAGACTTGAATTGCCAACGAAACTCGCTCGAATACATGATGTTTTTCATGTGTCCATGTTGAGGAAATATACTTCAGATACATCACATGTGTTGCAAGTACAACCAATTGAACTGAAAGAAGACTTGGGTTATAGAGAGGAAGCAGTTCAGATCCTCGACAGGAAGGAGCAAGTTTTGAGGAACAAAATGATCCGGCTCGTGAACGTTCTTTGGAGACATCATGGAATAGAGGAGGCAACCTGGGAGTCAGAAGATCAAATGAGGAGGAGTTATCTGACACTCTTCACCTAAGGACTTCTAAATTTCGAGGACGAAATTTCATAAGGGAGAGGTAAGTTGTAAACCCAAGATTTCCCTAGGATCATTTTCTCTTGTCATCATAGTTTGGATTACTAAGCTAAAAGGAGAAAAAAAAAGAGAGAAAAGAAAGGAAGTGGAATTGGACAGCAAGCCTACCACCGCAAGCCCATTTGTTTTTTCAGCCATATTTCATTTCTTTCCTCCATCATTTTCCATCCAAACTTTTAGAGCACTTTGAGGAGAGAGTGAAGGAAGAAGAAGAAGAAGAATTTCGTAGTTTGAGGTTGAAGAAGATAGGAAAAAGTTCATGCAAAGCCAGCCATTGCAGAATCTGGGTGCAACTGTCAACCTCTGGTTTTTTTGTTCGGTTTGAGCTATCTAGAAGGAACTAAGAGGTGAGGTTTGATTTTCTTGAACGTTAGTTCATTTTCTAATAAATTTCATGATGGAAGCTTGAGCTGAGTAGCATGAGAAGTTAATGGTTTCTGAAATGGAAAACAGAGCACAGGATTTTCGAGCAAACCAGGAGGATTTCTAGTGTTCTCTGATGCTTTGAGTATTCTGGAAGTGCACAAGTCGAATCAGAAGCTCTATTTGGTATGGTTGGAAAGCTTATTCAATATCCTACAACTTTCATGAAGATTTTGTGAGCCAAAAATGACTTTAAGTGGGGTAATTGCAGGAGATAGATAAGGAATGGTAGAGAACTTCGAATTCTGTATTGTTTATGTTCGGGGCAATTCTGGACAAATTGGTTAAGAATCTCGTTTTCCTTTCTTCAGGTAAGTTGTAGAGTGTTAGAAAATGAAGAGTTTTATGTGTATTTCATTAATTTTGCTTAAGTTTTGAGGAAGTTATGGGTGTTGGAAGTTAGGATATCGAACCTGGAAAATCTTGAAATGTGGGTTGTAATGTGATTCTTAATCTAATTGTTTAGAAATTCATGAGCATGGAAGGACAAAAGCTATCTATGAATCTAATGCTCGGTTTTGGTTGTCGATAGGCCAAGAGGAAATAGGGGGAGTCTACAAACCGGGGAACTAGATAAGACTGTGAATGACAAAACAATTTCTAAAATGTTATTAAACAATTATTCATAACTACATGTTTTACATGTTTTTCTATGAATGATACATGTTTTTGTAAACGGTTCAAACATGAGTTTTAAGCTTAGATTTCCTAATGAAGTTTATATTCGATCACGTGGCTAATGGCTTAATGAAAAGTAGTTGAAACGACATCTTTTAAAGTAAAGCATGTGTTAGCCAATATTGTATAATGATTTAAAGTTTTTCACGAGCAAACTGAATAAACTTGAGTTTTACAAAAGATAACGATAAACAGGCATGTTTAAATGTTTTCATGTGACTTCGCGGAGCTTTCCATTGATTACATGACTGAGATATTGAGCTTGAGACTATATGGTACCGTGTGCACACAGGTTATATTTCCGTTGTCGACGTTGAGTGTACTCCGTGACAACGATGCTGTCGTGAGTGCTGGGCGGGCCCCACTACGACGAAGACGATGGGAGTGTTGGACGGGTCCCACTACATTGTTTGACTAGTAAACGTTGGTTGTACTGGGCGTGCCCTACACTACGTAAATCGGTCATGTTAGTTAAAACATTTGATGTACTTGTTATGCTTTGTTAGATTTTTTTTTTTTATGATGAACTTGGAAGATATTTTAGAAAACCTTATTTATTACACGTTTATGTTAAATGCTTTGTTTGAGCATATTTATATGTCTAAAGGTTTATCACATGTTCTGACGTCCGGATTTAGAGTTTTAAATTTAGTCACTCACTGGACCTCGTAGCTCATTCTTTTCAAAATGTTTTCCACTTTTCAGGTAGAGATTGAGCTCCCGGTGCCTGATACACTGCCAACGTTTGCTGAAAGTTTCATATCAAACTCCAGTACGTGGTTGGAGTTGTATTTTGAGTCTGTTCATGTTGAAATGTTTTGTACGATTTCTATAATATCGTCTTAGAGGTCGTGGTCATAAAACTCTAGTTGTATAGGTTTTGGTCGTGATGTTTATATCAGGTTATTTTACAAACCAAGTGATGTAAAGGCTGCATCTTATGTATGTTAGGAAGGTTTTCCTGGTTTCCTCTGTGTGGTGTTCCATGTTGAATATTTTAAATCTAAGATTGGTATGTTTATCGGGCTTAACGTTCAGTAGGGTCAGCAGGGATCATTAGAGGAGACGATGTCTGTTGGCTTCACGCCGTCTTTCGGGCTAAGACAGCATATGGTCCAGGAGGGGGTGCGACACAATGAATGATGTAGACAAGGACCAATGGGTCAAAGCCATGGACCTTAAAATGGAGTCTATGTACTTCAATTCAGTGTGGTAACTTGTAGATTTACCTGAATGGGTAAAACCTATAAGGTGCAAATGGATCTATAAGAGAAAGAGAGATTCAGCTGGGAAGGTACAAACCTTCAAAGCTAGACTTGTAGCAAAATGGTATGCCCAAAGGGAAGGGGTTAACTATGAGGAAAATTTTTTCCCTATTGCTATGTTAAAGTCTATAAGGATTCTCTTGTCCATAGCCACATTTTATAATTATGAAATATAGAAAATGGATGTCAAGACTACTTTTCTAAATGGCAATCTTGAAGAGAGTATCTTTATGTCTCAGCCTAAGGGGTTCATAACCCAAGGTCAAGAGCAAAAAGTTTACAAGCTGAATTGATCCATTTATGGGTTGAAACAAGCATCTAGATCTTGGAACATTAGGTTTAATACTGCGATCAAATCCTACGATTTTGACCAAAACGTTGATGAACCTTGTGTATATAAGAAGATCAACAAAGGTAAAGTAGCTTTCTTAGTACTTTATGTGGACGATATCCTCCTCATTGAGAATGATGTGGGATACCTAATTGACGTTAAAACTTGGCTAGTAGCCCAATTTCAAATGAAAGATTTGGGAGAGGCACAATATGGTCTTAGGATCCAAATCATAAGGGATCGTAAGAACAAAATGCTAGCACTGTCTCAAGCAACCTATATTGGCAAAATGTTGGTTCGATATTCGATGCAGAACTCTAAGAAGGATTTATTACATTTCAGGCATGGGTTCACTTGTCTAAGGAACAATGTCCTAAGACACCTCAAGAAGTTGAAGATATGAGACGTATTCCCTATGCCTCAGCTGTGGGCAGCTTAATGTATGCTATGCTCTGCACTAGGCCAAGCATTTATTATGCAGTGGAAATAGTCAGCAGGTATCAGTCCAACCCAGGGTTAGACCACTGGACGGCGGTTAAAATTATTCTCAAGTATCTTAGGAGAATGAGAGACTACATGGTTGTGAAGCAGCAAAAGAAGCAGTTTGGCTTAGGAAGTTCCTACATGATTTGGAAGTTTTTCGAAACATGAACTTGCCCATCACTCTATATTGTGATAACAGTGGGACAGTATCCAATTCTAAAGAACCTCGAAGCCACAAACGAGGGAAACACATAGAGAGGAAGTATCACCTGATACGGGAAATTGTGCAACGAGGGGATGTGATCGTCACCAAGATCGCTTCGAAGCATAACATTGTGGATCCATTTACGAAGATTCTCACGTCTAAAGTGTTTCAGGGTCATCTAAAAAGTCTAGGTCTACGAGATATGTACATTAGGTAACCTAGGGCAAATGGGAGATGTGTAATGGGTATGATGATGCCCTAGTTTATTGTATTTGTATATATACATTTTATATAATATACTTGTACATTTTACCTTTTTCAATGTTTAAGGATTACTTTATTATTTATATCCCATAGTGGCTAGATTTTTAGTCCAAGTGGGAGTTTGTTGGATTTTTTATCCTAAAACTCGTAGATAGTAAATATAATCCATTGACTGTTATTAATAAACTGTTTTATTATTACCATTTCAATAACTGTTATTGATTATATTATTAGTTTTGTCTTGATAACCTAAATCCAATAAACTAACATCCTAAGTTGTATGATGAGTCTTGAAAAGTATGTAGAGACATATGACGATCAATGTTCAAGATCAGCTTCAAAGGTCTATAGTATAGGGTTAAGGCTAGGTACCTTATCCTAGTAACATTATAGTTACGGCTCACTTTGTATTTGATACAAACACACGGATCCAATGTGTTCATGTATTATGCGACATTAGGTCCATTAGGTCCTCTTACTAGCTCGTAATGAGTAATGAGATTTATTATATTGGCTGTAATTTGAAATATTCAAATTTACTTTGGGAATTAATATAATGTATGGTGATACATTATAATATAAAGTTTTTATTTTAATTAGACTTTCCTATTTAAATTTAATTTTGCATATGATTCAAAATTAATTTATGAGAGAATAAAATATTTGAATAAGTTTAAATATTAATTTAATGTGAAATAGATTCATACTAAAACTATAGATTAAAATTTAATGTGTATATGATACATATTAAAACTATAGGTTATGAGAGAAATTCATACTTGAATATGATTCAAATTTGGATTAAATTAAATAAAAGATATTTAATTTATAAATTAATTAATTGGAGAATTAATTAATAGTTTAATTCATTTTGATTTAATTAAATTAATTAAATTAAAACTATAGGTTATGTAAGAGATATTCATTTAAATATGATTTAAATAAAATATTAATTAAATATGATTCAATTAATTATTAAATTAATTAATTATTTATTTTAATATTAATATTAATTTATTAAATTCATAGGGAACGTGGATGGTATTCTCACGTTCCCACTTTTCTCTCAAGTTCCCTCTTTTTCGAGAGTTATTGGTACGATACACAAAAGCAAGTTCTGTGAAATTTTACGTAAGTCGCATTCTCTCCAAAAAAAAAAAAGATTGTTTCTCTCTGAAATTTTTTTCTCTCCAATAATTCGCTCTTCCAATTAGGTTCCCACAAACCATCTCAATCCATAGAATAGGAAGGTTTCCAAGTGGTAGTGCCCCAATTGGCGTTTGGTTGATTCAAAGTCGTCAACGTGCATTAGTTCTTCTCTGTATTTTTTTCTTGAAAGCATGCTTAGCCATAGAAATTAGTTTTGTAATTTATTTTTCCAATGTATTGGTATTTTTAGTTTCCCAATTAAATTGAGTTATGGTCTTTTTTAATTTTTCCACTGTGTAAAGGGCTTTCATCCCTTCAAAAATATCATTTTACCCCAAGATTACATCTTGCTCCTTAAGTCCCACTGATCCACTATTGAACAATTGGTTCAGGTCCAACCTATAAACTGAATCCCTCTTGAGCCAATGAGAGAGTAAGGCCCCATATTCAAGACTTGGATTCAGACCTTAAGGGAACAACCTATTTACTAACTCTAAAGCGGGTAGAAGTCAATTTTGTTTTGCACCATATGACCTTAGCTATCCATCCAATCTTACCCCTGAAATGAGAGACTTATTGGACCAATGCTAATGAGCTGCATTTACCTATGTAGATCTAAGGATAATTTGTAAACCCGATATTTTCTTGGTTTAATTTCTTTAAATGTGGAAAAAAAAAAGAAAAAAAAATGGAAATTAAGTGTAAATATAAATATATATATTTATATATTAAATAGTTTTATTCAATTAATTAAAGAAAAGAAAGAAAAGAAAGGACAAAAAGAAGAAAAGGAGAAGAAAAGTTCATTTTCTCTTTTCTTCTTCTTCTTCTCTTCCCTTCACCGCCAAGTTTGAAGACATCCAAGTTTCCTTTATTTTTTTTTTTTTTCTTTTTCCTTCTTCAATTTGCAGAGAACTTCTAAGAGAGAGTTTGGAAGAAGAAGAGAAATTTTACTAGAATTTTTAGGTTGAAGAAGAGGAGGAGAACTCAAGCAAAGTGTATCAATGGCTGAATTTTAGTTCATTCTGCACATCACTGGTTTTTAATTCGGTTTGAACTCTTCAAAAGGAATTAAGAGGTGAGATTTACATTTACTGAAAGTTAACTCATTTTTAAACAAACTTTATGAAGAACGTTGGAGCAAATTCGGATTTTCATTTGGTGCTTTTTGATGAAGAAAACAGGGCAGTTGGTTTTCACTCGAAATCAGGAGGTCTCTGGTTTTTCTTGTATTTCAGAGTGTATCGGTGGAGTTAGAATTTCTATTTGGTATGGTTGGAAAGCTTATTCAATTTACTACAACTTTCATGAAGAAATTGTAAACCAAAAACGACTAAACATTGGTTAAATTGTAGGAACAAGTTAAAGAGGTCGTGTGCGCGCGATTCTGGAAGTGGTTCTGTTTTGAGGGTTATATGTGTTTATGCACGGGGAATCAGATTTATATGTCTTCAGGTAAGTTTTAGAGGATCCCAAAATGAAGAGTTTGATATAAAGAACACTCATTTTGGTTAAGTATTGAGAAAGTTATAGTCCTTTGAAGTTTATGTTAGAAATCTGGAATTTTAGAGAATTGTTGAAATAGGATTTTATTTCTTAAGCTTTGTTTTCGTGAGCGTCATCTTTGGTGCGACATGTTATGTATATCTTTAGGAAACCAGAATGTTTAAGGTTTTAATACTCGGTTGGGTTGTTGGCAGGCCGAGAAGAATTAAACCGAGCTTATAGACCAAGGATCTAGCCCAAGACTGTGAGTGACAAAACCAACTTTGAAATATTTTCCATAATTGTTATTATGATTGAATGCGATAAATGTTTATTTACGAAGCCATGAAAGGTATTTAAATTTCATGACTATTTTCAAGTATACATTTGGAGACTAGATTTCTTAAAGAAATTTATGCTAGCACGTAGATATTAAATGTTTGGAAAGTATTTAAACCACAATATTTTAAGCAAAGCATGAATTAGTATGAAGTTTTGTTTTAAGAACTACAATTTTCCACGAAAGAGCTGAGTAAAGTTCGAGCTTTGTGTAAAATTTATAAGCAGGCATGTTTTAATATTTTATGATGATTTATGAAATTTTCATTAACTACATGACTGAGATCTTGAGCCTGAGGCTAGAGATTACCGTGTGCACACTGGTTAGATTTCGTTGTTGACGTTGAGTGTACTCCATAACAACGATTCTGTCGTGAGTGCTGGGCGAGCCCCACTACGACAAAGACGATGGGAGTGCTGGGCGGGCCCCACTACATCGTAGTGCTTGTAAACGTTGTTGTACTAGGTGTACCCTACACAACGTAGATTCGTCATGTTAGTTAAAATGCTTCGATATACTTGATATGCCTTGCTAGATTTCAATGATGAACATGCTGAGTATTTAAGGAAGCTATTCTTACTATTACACATTTACATTTACGACTTGTATAAACAGATTTATATGTGTAAAGTTTTCACGTGCTGTTATCTTTAAATTCATAGTTTTAAACTGAGTCACTCACTGAGCTTCATAGCTCACCCTTTCCAAAATGTTTTACCCATTTTCCAGGTAGAGATCGACTTCCCGGTGCCTGATAGACTGCCTTAGTCGGCGGAAGCTTCATTATCGATTGCCAGTACGTGTTTTGAGTTGGGCATAAAGTCTGTTGTGTTGTGATGTATTCACACCCTTGTATGTTATAGATACTCCACAGTTTGTATAAGTTTTAGGAGCTATAGTTGTGTAAATTTTGTTGGTTATATTTTGATTAAGGTGTCTTTAGGTTTACTCGTGAAATTGGTAAATTTTGAGGTACACTTCATGTATGTGTTTGACTAGCTGTGTTTGACTAGCCTAGGATTCGATGTGTTTTGTGGCATGTACAATAGTTTATATACTAGATTGGCAAGTTCATCACATGAAAGTTTTAAGCAGAGTCGACAGATACAGATCCAGAATAACGTTGTTCGTCGGCTTCACGCCATCTTTCGGTCTAAGGTAGCAGGTAGTCCGGGAGGGGTGTGACAACTTGGTATCAGAGCAGTTTGCTCCATGGGAATTAAGGTAGAGCGGTTAGCTCTAAGAAGAAACTGGAAAGTAAATAATTGAACGTCAAGTTAGCTTAAAGGGAACTAGTGGAGTATGGTCTAGGTAAGGGTAGAAGTGAGTCCAATTATTATTAATACGTGAGTAGACATTTAGTATCATGCATTTGAGTTAAGTATTTATAGTATGTCTAATGTGTTGACATATTATAGGAGTCATGCCACCACGTACTGGTAGACGACGCCGGCAGAATCAGGACGGGATGCAAGGTCCTACCCAAGGTCCATCTGTAGGGGAATCTAGTACCCTAGGAGTTCGAGGTGGTGCAAGAAACGAGCAGTTTGCGAGAACAACACAGGAAATAGGAAGGACAGATAGAGCAGAGCCTAGTGATCCAGAAAAGGCATACGGAATTGAACGGCTGAAGAAGTTAGGGGCTACAGTGTTTGAAGGTTCCACAGATCCAGCTGATGCAGAGAACTGGTTGAATATGCTTGAAAAGTGTTTTGATGTGATGAATTGTCCTGAGGAGCGAAAGGTTAGATTGGCCACATTTTTGTTGCAAAAAGAGGCTGAAGGATGGTGGAAATCTATATTAGCAAGACGCAGTGATGCACGTGCTTTAGACTGGCAGACTTTTAGAGGCATATTCGAAGATAAGTATTATCCCAGCTCATACTGCGAAGCCAAGAGGGATGAATTTCTGGGGTTGAAACAAGGATCATTTTCAGTGGCTGAGTATGAGAGGAAGTATACCGAGCTTTCACGGTATGCTGACGTTATTATAGCTTCCGAGAGTGACAGGTGCCGAAGGTTTGAAAGAGGGTTGCGTTTTGAAATACGTACCCCAGTTACAGCCATTGCTAAGTGGACGAATTTCTCTCAGTTAGTGGAGACTGCCCTTCGTGTGGAGCAGAGTATAACAGAAGAGAAATCGGCAGTGGAGCTTAGTCGTGGGACTTCAACAGCTAGTGGATTTAGAGGCCGTGAGCAGCGGAGGTTCACGCCTGGGATAAATATTTCAAGCCGTCAAGATTTTAAGAATCGCTCTGGAGGCCAAGCATCGAGGAACGTGAGTTATGGTAGTATTTTTCAGAGACAGAGCCAGAGAATACCTACTCAACCCATTAGATCAACAGTAAGATCGCAACCAGGTCAGGAGCCCATTGCTAGTACCGTCAGGCGAACACCATGCACGAGTTGTGGCAGGAACCATCGGGTCAGTGTTTGGTAGGTACTGGTGTATGTTACCAGTGCGGACAGCCAGGACATTTCAAGAAAGATTGTCCGCAGATGAACATGACAGTTCAGAGAGATCAGGGAGTTGGGTCCCAGACAGTTGAGCAATCGAGAGTTTCAGTGGTTCCAACAGAGGGCACCAGTGGTGCAAGGCAAAAGGGAGTTGTTGGAAGACCGAGGCAACAGGGAAAAGTCTGTGCTATGACTCAACAAGAAGCGGAGGACGCACTAGACGTTATTACTTGTACGATTCTTATTTGTAATGTACCTGCAGATGTTTTATTTGATCCAGGTGCTACGCATTCCTTTGTTTCTAGTATATTTCTGACTAAGTTGAATAGAATGCTAGAGCCTTTATCTGAGGGGTTAGCTATATACACTCCAGTTGGTGACGTTTTACTTGTTAATGAGGTTTTACGTAATTGTGAAGTTTTAGTAGAAGGTATCAGTTTGCTAGTGGACTTGCTACCACTAGAGTTGCAGAGGTTAGATGTAATTTTGGGAATGGATTTCTTATTTGCTCATTATGCATCTATGGATTGCCATAGGAAGGAAGTGGTTTTCAGAAAACCAGGCTTTGCTGAAGTGGTTTTTAGAGGTATGAGGAAGGCCGTTTCTAGAAGTCTAATCTCAGTTTTGAAAGCTGAGAAATTACTGAGGAAGGGTTGCACAGCGTTTCTTGCACACATCGTAGTAGTGCAGAGAGAAAAACTAAAGCCAGAAGATGTTCCTGTGGTGAAAGAGTTTCTTGATGTATTTCCAGATGATCTGTCAGGTTTGCCACCTGATAGAGAGATTGAGTTCACCATTGAATTATTACCAGGAACAGCACCTATTTCACAGGCGCCGTATAGAATGGCTCCAAGCGAGCTAAAAGAATTGAAGATGCAGTTACAAGAACTAGTTGACAAGGGATACATCAGGCCTAGTGTTTCGCCGTGGGGAGCACCAGTGCTTTTTGTGAAAAAGAAAGATGGTACCCTCAGATTATGTATTGACTATAGACAGTTAAACAAGGTTACAATACGTAACAAGTATCCTTTACCACGCATCGATGACTTATTTGATCAACTAAGGGGAGCAACGTTGTTCTCTAAGATTGACTTAAGGTCAGGATACCACCAGTTGAAGGTTAGAGAATCAGATATTGCTAAGACAGCATTTAGAACGAGGTATGGGCATTATGAGTTTCGAGTTATGCCATTCGGTTTAACGAATGCGCCAGCGGTTTTCATGGATCTCATGAACAGGATCTTCCATCAGTATTTAGATCAGTTTGTGATTGTGTTCATTGATGATATATTAGTTTACTCAGTTGACAGAGAATCTCATGAGGAACATCTGAGGATTGTTCTACAGACTCTACGTGAAAAACAGTTATACGCTAAGTTCAGCAAATGTGAGTTCTGGTTGGAACAAGTAGTATTTTTGGGGCATGTAGTTTCAGCAAAAGGAGTTAGTGTCGATCCACAAAAAGTAGAAGCGGTTGTCAATTGGGAAAGACCAATTAGTGCGACAGAAGTACGTAGTTTCCTGGGTTTGGCAGGATACTATAGGCGTTTTATTCAGGATTTCTCTCGATTGGCATTGCCTTTGACCGCTTTGACAAGGAAGAATGTTAAGTTTGAGTGGTTAGATAAATGCGAGCAAAGTTTTCAGGAATTGAAGAAAAGACTAGTTACAGCACCTATTTTGGCACTTCCTGTAACAGGGAAGGACTATGTGATTTATTGTGATGCTTCAAGGCTAGGATTAGGTTGTGTGCTTATGCAAGATGGGAATGTAATAGCTTATGCTTCAAGGCAGTTGAAGGAGCATGAGTGTAATTACCCTACCCATGATCTTGAGCTAGCAGCAGTTGTTTTAGCACTAAAAATCTGGAGACACTATTTGTTCGGGGAAAAGTGCCATATTTTCACAGATCATAAAAGTCTGAAGTATATTTTTGATCAAAAAGAGCTAAATCTGAGACAAAGGCGATGGCTAGAACTGATTAAAGATTATGATTGTACTATAGAGTATCATCCAGGTAAGGCCAACGTAGTAGCAGATGCATTAAGTAGGAAGTCAAGACTTCCGAAGAGTGCCGTGTGTGGTATTCGAGTAGCTTTGTTAAATGAGTTAAGAGGTTCCAAGGCAGTAGTAACTACAGAGGATTCAGGAAGTCTCTTAGCTCAATTTCAGGTTCGGTCTTCTCTAGTAACTGAGATTGTAAGAAGACAGTCAGAAGACAGTAATTTACAGAAGAAGTTTGAGAAATCCAAGAAAGGCTTAGAGGTGGAGTTTGAGCTGAGAACAGATGGAGCCATTGTTAAACAACGAAGATTATGTGTTCCGAATATCAGTGAGCTTAAGAATGCTATTCTAGAAGAAGCTCACAGTTCAGCTTACGCTATGCATCCAGGTAGCACCAAGATGTACAGAACTTTAAAGAAGACTTATTGGTGGTCTGGAATGAAGCAAGAGATAGCTGAATATGTTGATAGATGTTTGATTTGTCAACAGGTTAAACCAGTAAGACAGAGGCCAGGAGGATTTCTTAATCCTTTGCCAGTGCCAGAGTGGAAATGGGAGCATATTACTATGGATTTTCTATTTGGATTACCTCGTACATCCAGTGGACATGATGGTATATGGGTAATAGTAGACAGACTCACCAAGACGACACGATTTATACCGATTAAAATGACATCTACGTTAGACCAGCTAGCGAGATTATATGTTGATAAGATTGTGAGTCAGTATGGAGTACCAGTGTCCATAGTTTCAGATAGGGATCCGAGGTTTACTTCTAAATTTTGGCCTAGTTTACAGAAAGCAATGGGAACAGGGCTAAAGTTTAGTACATCATTTCATCCCCAAACAGATGGTCAGTCCGAGAGGACCATCCAAACTTTAGAGGACATGTTGAGAGCATGTGTCCTACAACTTAAAGGAAGTTGGGATACCCACTTGCCACTTATGGAGTTTGCTTATAATAATAACTATCAGTCTAGTATCGGTATGGCACCATATGAAGCCTTATACGGGAGACCATGCAGAACTCCTATGTGCTGGAATGAAGTGGGAGAGCGGAAGTTAGTAGGTCCTGAGTTGGTTCAGATTACGACAAACAATATTAAGTTGATCAGAGAAAATCTGAGGAAAGCCCAAGATCGACAGAAAAGTTATGCGGATAAGCGACGAAGAAACTTAGAATTCCAAGTTGGAGATCAAGTTTTCTTGAAATTATCTCCATGGCGAGGTGTTATTCGTTTCGGAAGAAAAGGTAAGTTAAGTCCTAGATATATTGGGCCATATCAGATAACGGAACGAGTGGGACCAGCAGCGTATAGACTTGAGTTGCCAATAGAACTTGCACGAATACATGATGTTTTCCATGTATCCATGTTAAGAAAATATATACCAGATCCATCGCATGTGTTGCAAGATCAACCAGTTGAATTAAAAGAAGATTTGAGTTATGTTGAAGAACCAGTTCAGATTCTCGACAGAAAGGAACAAGTTTTGAGAAACAAAACGATTCCACTCATAAAAGTTTTGTGGAGACATCATGGAGCGGAGGAGGCAACTTGGGAACCAGAATATGAGATGAAGAAGAGCTATCCGATACTTTTCAGTTAAGGACATTCTAAATTTCGAGGACGAAATTTTCTAAAGGGAAGGTAAGTTGTAAACCCGATATTTTCTTGGTTTAATTTCTTTAAATGTGGAAAAAAAAAGAAAAAAAAATGGAAATTAAGTGTAAATATAAATATATATATTTATATATTAAATAGTTTTATTCAATTAATTAAAGAAAAGAAAGAAAAGAAAGGACAAAAAGAAGAAAAGGAGAAGAAAAGTTCATTTTCTCTTTTCTTCTTCTTCTTCTCTTCCCTTCACCGCCAAGTTTGAAGACATCCAAGTTTCCTTTATTTTTTTTTTCTTTTTCCTTCTTCAATTTGCAGAGAACTTCTAAGAGAGAGTTTGGAAGAAGAAGAGAAATTTTACTAGAATTTTTAGGTTGAAGAAGAGGAGGAGAACTCAAGCAAAGTGTATCAATGGCTGAATTTTAGTTCATTCTGCACATCACTGGTTTTTAATTCGGTTTGAACTCTTCAAAAGGAATTAAGAGGTGAGATTTACATTTACTGAAAGTTAACTCATTTTTAAACAAACTTTATGAAGAACGTTGGAGCAAATTCGGATTTTCATTTGGTGCTTTTTGATGAAGAAAACAGGGCAGTTGGTTTTCACTCGAAATCAGGAGGTCTCTGGTTTTTCTTGTATTTCAGAGTGTATCGGTAGAGTTAGAATTTCTATTTGGTATGGTTGGAAAGCTTATTCAATTTACTACAACTTTCATGAAGAAATTGTAAACCAAAAACGACTAAAAATTGGTTAAATTGTAGGAACAAGTTAAAGAGGTCGTGTGCGCGCGATTCTGGAAGTGGTTTTGTTTTGAGGGTTATATGTGTTTATGCACGGGGAATCAGATTTATATGTCTTCAGGTAAGTTTTAGAGGATCTCAAAATGAAGAGTTTGATATAAAGAACACTCATTTTGGTTAAGTATTGAGAACGTTATAGTCCTTTGAAGTTTATGTTAGAAATCTGGAATTTTAGAGAATTGTTGAAATAGGATTTTATTTCTTAAGCTTTGTTTTCGTGAGCGTCATCTTTGGTGCGACATGTTATGTATATCTTTAGGAAACCAGAATGTTTAAGGTTTTAATACTCGGTTGGGTTGTTGGCAGGCCGAGAAGAATTAAACCGAGCTTATAGACCAAGGATCTAGCCCAAGACTGTGAGTGACAAAACCAACTTTGAAATATTTTCCATAATTGTTATTATGATTGAATGCGATAAATGTTTATTTACGAAGCCATGAAAGGTATTTGAATTTCATGACTATTTTCAAGTATACATTTGGAGACTAGATTTCTTAAAGAAATTTATGCTAGCACGTAGATATTAAATGTTTGGAAAGTATTTAAACCACAATATTTTAAGCAAAGCATGAATTAGTATGAAGTTTTGTTTTAAGAACTACAATTTTCCACGAAAGAGCTGAGTAAAGTTCGAGCTTTGTGTAAAATTTATAAGCAGGCATGTTTTAATATTTTATGATGATTTATGAAATTTTCATTAACTACATGACTGAGATCTTGAGCCTGAGGCTAGAGATTACCGTGTGCACACTGGTTAGATTTCGTTGTTGACGTTGAGTGTACTCCGTAACAACGATGCTGTCGTGAGTGCTGGGCGAGCCCCACTACGACAAAGACGATGGGAGTGCTGGGCGGGCCCCACTACATCGTAGTGCTTGTAAACGTTGTTGTACTAGGTGTACCCTACACAACGTAGATTCGTCATGTTAGTTAAAATGCTTCGATATACTTGATATGCCTTGCTAGATTTCAATGATGAACATGCTGAGTATTTAAGGAAGCTATTCTTACTATTACACATTTACATTTACGACTTGTATAAACAGATTTATATGTGTAAAGTTTTCACGTGCTGTTATCTTTAAATTCATAGTTTTAAACTGAGTCACTCACTGAGCTTCATAGCTCACCCTTTCCAAAATGTTTTACCCATTTTCCAGGTAGAGATCGACTTCCCGGTGCCTGATAGACTGCCTTAGTCGGCGGAAGCTTCATTATCGATTGCCAGTACGTGTTTTGAGTTGGGCATAAAGTCTGTTGTGTTGTGATGTATTCACACCCTTGTATGTTATAGATACTCCACAGTTTGTATAAGTTTTAGGAGCTATAGTTGTGTAAATTTTGTTGGTTATATTTTGATTAAGGTGTCTTTAGGTTTACTCGTGAAATTGGTAAATTTTGAGGTACACTTCATGTATGTGTTTGACTAGCTGTGTTTGACTAGCCTAGGATTCGATGTGTTTTGTGGCATGTACAATAGTTTATATACTAGATTGGCAAGTTCATCACATGAAAGTTTTAAGCAGAGTCGACAGATACAGATCCAGAATAACGTTGTTCGTCGGCTTCACGCCATCTTTCGGTCTAAGGTAGCAGGTAGTCCGGGAGGGGTGTGACATAATTTCATTTCAACGAAAGTTCATAGTTTGCATAGAATTAAGATTAAGTTACCTAAGTTATTAACAATCGAAATAGTGAGTTATACAGTCAACGGTGTTATAACTTAAAAATGACTATTTCATGGTTCCAGTCTTATATAAACTCTTTATGTAGGATGCCCCCACTTCCATGTCTCTACATGAATGATTCAGGATCACATCATTTGTACTAACTTTAAAGCAGGTCGTATCCGTAGTATTCCTTAGAATGAGAAGCTCAACCTTATTCATACACTATAGACCGTTTAGGCTATATACTTGAACTTGATCCACGTTTATGTCTCTACATAAAGTTCAAGTCTACACTAGATAGCTTCGGACCTTAGTTTATTTGATTCAATCTATTTTCACTATAAGTCTTCAATAACTACTTTATTGAAAATAATATATCTTTAAACTACAAACTACGAGTTTTATGACATAAATTCCAACAAACTCCCACTTGGACTTAAATTCCTAGTGGGATAAAACAACATTGAATTTGACCATGAGAGAATCACTCTTATGAGTACAATAAACATATGAATGCAATAAACTAAGGCATACACTCGAACATTCTCCCACTTATTCTAGTGTAGAAACTTCATAGACCTAAACTCTTTAAGTGACCTTCAAACACTTTAGATGTGAGGGACATTGTAAACCAAACAACCATGATCTGCTGATCAACAAGTATCGAGGTTATTACAACGTTACCACGATGAAAAATTACCCAGGTAAGATAGTACAATTTTACTTTACGCTTTTTTACACTACTACTCTTCCATTTAGAGTGAATACTGATTTCGATGTAGACTTTTTAGCATCTTTGAAATAAGAATCAATGTATTCGATAAGGATTAGATCCTTAGCACTATACATTAGCACATTGTCTTATGATTTCCTAAACTATTTTAGGATATTCTTAACAATAATCCATTCCTTTTAAGTAGCCAATGAAAGGTCTAGTACATAACATTGCATACAAAAAAACTCCCAATAATGGAAGCAAATGGAATATGTCTCTTATCCTCAACTTTTTGAGGTGTCTTAGGACATTGTTACTTAAATTTTTGAATTTCATATCTGAATGCAACAGACTCTTTTGGAATTCTGTATTTTATATCCAAACAACAATTTGTCTATATAAGATGCTTGAGACTGGCTAGTATTCTGTACTTGTGGTTCCGAACAATTTGAATCCTAAGAACACATTACTCATTTCCTGATCTTTTATTTGAAATTGTATATCTAGATATTTCTTAATGTCAAAAAGATAATCTACATCATTCATTGCTTTCTTATAAGTCAATTGATCCTCTAAATCATCATCAAGTATGATGATGTGGTTTTCAATAAAACCAGGTAATGGTCAGGCTGACGAACAACCCTCCAACTACTTTGAGGCACTCTTAACTATTGAGAAGGATGTGACTAACAAGATTATCTAGTTTTATCAACTACTTTAGTGGATGAAGTAGGTTTATCTATATCGTCTTTGCAAAATCTATTCAATACTAATTCACTAAGTGGTTCGATGATTTCTTATGGTTTTCCTCTAAGAATGTTGCATTTGTTGTTACAAATTCCATATTTTTTGGAGGATCAAAGAGCAAAGCTTATCATAAAATGAACCATGTTCAACGACGCTCAGTTCTATCAAATAGTCTTGGAATCTTAAGTCTGTATACTCTTCACCTTCATTCAATCAAAATGCTTTATAGTTTTACTTAATTAATTCTCAACTTCAATCTACATTCTCTAAACTTTTCAAGAGAATTAGACTTATGATATAATAGGTAAACATGACTAAACCTTGAATAATCATCAACAAAATTGATGAAATATTCACATCCTCCTTGAACTTTGACATTTATTATTCCACATAGGTTCGAATGTACGAGCGCTGAAGGTATTTTGGATCTGAGAGTTTTTGCAAGAAAAGGTCTCTTGTCATTTTTCAAAGACAAGACTCACACAAAGTAAACAGTTATCTTCTAACTAATTTTGAAGTCTACTCTTAACCAATCTCCCAATTGCATTTTGATTTATGTGACCTAATCTTAAGTACCATATATAGGCATTAGAAGAAACCTTTTGTTTTTTTCTTTTATGTTAAACATTTAAGTATTAAAGACAAAACTAAATATATTTTCTAGAAAAATGAACACTTCATTGATATCAAAATATATTTTATACATTTGTTCTGAAATACAAGAGATGGATATTAAATTCCCCAACTTTAAGACGCATACAAAATATTTTCAAGTATGATATATCTATCTAAACAACTTCAAATCTCCCACTACTTCAGTAGAGACAACCTCTTTCTGCCGAACTTTGAGGATGATATTGCCTTCTACAAACTTTTCAAAAACTAGTTTCCTGAAATAAGAAGTAAATATGATTAATGGCTCCTAAATCTAGTATTCAGGTTGAAGTATCATATTCTACTAAACACACTTCAATAGCTAGTAAATCATATTGACCTTGGGCTTCTTTCTCAGTTTCCTCTCAACAAGGTACTTTAGGTAATTTCTCAACCAATGTCTGTCCTGGTTGAATTGGCAACATTTACCTTTCGCAACTTTCTTTCCCCTACTATTCTTAAGAGTCTTCCTCTTTCTCTTCTTCTTCATTTGTGAAGGCCAGCTTTAGTCTTAGAGGATGATCCTCCAATAAACTCTTTCTCTATGGTAGCAACATTTGCTTCACTTCATTCTCCTTACCCATGATATGATTTTGGAATTGTTGGAGCTCATTTAGAAGAGTGGTTAGAGTGAACTCTAATTTATTTACAGACATGTTTGTCCAAAATGGTATAAAATTCTTCGAAAGAGATTGCAAAATAAAGCTTACCTAATTTGCCTCATCGATGAGACCGCAATTTACTTCTGCGATATTGAAGTGCATCATCATGTCCAATACATGTTTTCTAATAGAGGTCCCTTCTCTAAGACATGCACAGCGAAAAAAGATCGAAAATCACTCTAGATGCATCTAAACAATTTTAGAGACAAACATGCATATTTACCCTAATTAAATCAAATTAGGGTTAATAGAAGATCATGCCTTTGATGCTTTTTTATTCCTAAAAAAATCTCCTCACGCACTCGAACTGGGACCACAACTAGTGTTGACCCACTATTCTCTAGACTTAGAACCGAGTTGTGAGACCCAGTTAGATGATGGAAAAAGAGATAGATGGCATTTTGAGGTGGAAAAATTAGTGTTGAGATTATTTAAAAAATAATTTTGTAAAATAAAATTATAAAAAATAGCAAAAGTTCTTCTAAATTTGAAAAATGGCCTATTTATAAGCAAATTAATTGAAAAAATGCATGTAATTTATTCATAAAAACTCAACTTCTAATAATCCACTAACCATTAGTGAAACTTAGTGAGGTAGGTGTTTATATTTTATGTAGTCACCTATCCCATTAAGTGTTAGTGTGACTATCCAATAAAATGTTAGATTTTTCCACTAATTTAGTCCAAAGGCAATAGTGCCATTTTAATTTTAAAATCAAAGTCAAACTTTGACTTTTTCAAGTTAAAAGTCAACATTTTGACATTTTATCATTTTTTTCATCTTGACTAATTCAGACATGCCGAGCATGAATCCACATTCATTTTTCTTCAATTCAAAACACATTTGAATATAAAGCCGATCAAAGTTGAACTTTTGAAAGTCAAAAGTCAACATGTTGACTTTTTACACCTTTGACCATTTCCATCAATTTTGAGCTTCCAAATATGAATCTATATTCATATTTTTAATATTTAAATAGCATTTAAACATAAAGTTCTATCTTAAAGCTATAACTCACGACTATATCACATATACTTGTCGATTTCTCTCTCTTTACCTAATTCGAACAATTCGAATTATTCCAACTGATTGTTCTAAGTTAAGTATCTATCAGCTAGCAGGGGAACCTAAAGGACCTATACATCATGGGCTTCAACAATCCGAGATTAACTGGCTAAACCCTTTTATATCGAGCTAATCAACATTCATTAACTAACAGATCATTCCACTAAAGTCTCATAGTTGCTCTCCCCTCACTATAGATATATTTGTGTCCATCTGATATAACCACAATCAGTAAATTAATCGTTCATATATTGTTCGTAACCTCGGTTGGGTCAAAATATCATTTTACCCCGAAAACTACATCCAGCTCCTTAAGTCCTACTAATCCTCTATTGAACAACTCATTTAAGGAACAACCTCTTAAACGGAATCCCTCTCAGGAAAATGAGACGATGGTGCCCCTTGTTCATAACTTGGATTCAGTCCTTAAGGGAACAACCTATCTACTAACCTTAAATGACTAGTAGTGAATTCCATCTTGCACCCTATATCCCTAGCCATCCACTCAGTCTTACCCCTGAAATGGGAGGCTATTGGACCAGTGCAATTGAGCTGCCCTTGCTTATGCAAATCTAAGGATAATTTTGTTTGAACAGAAGATCATAGTTAGCCCATGATTAAGATTAAATTACCTAAGACATCAAAAAACGAAATAGTTAGTTTTATACAGTCAACAGCATTATAACTTAAAAGTGACTATTTCATGGTTCCAATCTTATGTAACTCTTTACGTAGCATGCCCCCATTTCTATGTGTCTACGTGAATGATTTAGGCTCACCTCGTTTGCACTAACCAAAGTAGGCCACATCCATAGTATCCCCAAAATAAGGCTTCCAACCTTATTCATACACTATAGACCATTTGGGCTATATACTCAAACTTTATCCACGTTTATGTCTCTATATAAAGTTCAAGTCTACACTAGATAGCCTCAGACTTAAGTTTATTGGATTTAAGATTATAGCATTCTATTTTCACTAATAAGTCCTCAATAACAACTTTATTGAATAAAATGTAAATTAAAATAAAAACTTCGAGTTTTAGAAAATAAATTCCAACACTTCCTTCATTCACTTTATGTAAATGTGCTTAATTGCTTCATGTCTTAGGGACATGAAGGCTGACCAAACTTCTCCCTCAATGAATCCATTATCTCTTTAGTCGTGACTAAGGATTTATGCTTCTTTGCCAAAAACATAAGACATGCTGGCAAGAATATAGATACGAGTCTGCTCATTAGCTTTAAGTTATCGATCATATGCTTCCCAAACATTTCGGTTAGCTTTTGAGGCTAGGGCTTGAGGACGTTCCCCAACTAAGACAAACTTTAAATCATCAACGACTAGTATTGTATTTAGGTGTGATTTCCAGGTTGCAAAATTGTCGCCATTAAGTTTTTCAAAAGCTAAGAGTTGTACTATTGAGTTATTCATACTGAAAAATAAAACATACTCTATTTAGTGAAAAACTGCAATTCTTTAAGAATCAATTAGTTTAGAAAATATTGATAACGTACACATCATTATTATGTTTTGCAATGATATTTCAAAAGTTTAGAATAAACTCAACCAAAGGGTTGTCGATTATTCCTCCTTTTAACCAAGAAAATCTTGACCAGATGATATCTCCTGAATATTTCATATTTCTATAGCACTCAGTTATAGCTACTTCGGTCGAGATTATACTAACAACTTAGTAATTCTTGTAAGTGTAACCCTCCGTTTTTTAAATCTCATAGATTAGAATCATTATGCTCCTAAAAGTGGAAAGTCAATATGAAAAGTGATCAAAGAAGCCCTATCCACATATGTGGTTCACAATGTTCCAAATCTTATAATATAATCAAACGTAACACCTCCTTCTAAAACAGCTTGGTGAATAGAATAAGAAGCTACTCCTGTTCACGTAGGTTCCTTGTGAACTTTGCCTTTTTCTCGACATTTCTTTTGAATATGTCCAGCTTGCCCACACTTATTATAAATTTAGTTATATTTCCAAACTCCTAAGTGTCATTTACCACACTCAAAGCCAACATACTCTTAACATACATGGCTGCCTCTACCGACTTAGAGAAGTTAGACTAATTTGTGCTTGTCGTCACTGGCACTCGAATTGCTGTCCTCAGACCTCCTTTAAAATGCTTACACTTCTCCTCTTCATTCAGAGTAAAGGATATCGTGCACTTCATGAGTTTAGTGAATTTCTTTTCATACTCTGCGATAGTCATTTCACCTTGTACTAAACTAAAAATTCTTTCCTCTTCGCATCAAGAAAAGGATGAGGTTAGAACTTCTCTTTGAATCCTTTCTGAAATCCTTCCCAAGTGACAAATTCTACACCTTCTGTACTTGCCACATAAAGGATCCACCAATCCTCAGTGCCTCCTTGCAACAAGAATGTTGCCACTTTTATCTTTCCTTCTTTAGGATATTCCATTATTCTAAAATATTTCTTAACCAAACTCAACCACTTCTTCACATCTATTGGGTTTGTGGTTCCTTTAAAGGTCGTTGCTCCCAATGCCTTCAATCTTTCAATACTAAATTGTTATCCTGGTTTGCTTAATGTATGTGCAACTCTCTCAAGCAGTATTTCTTCCCTTTCTCTCCTTGCATCTTGATTGATCCAGTGAGCTTCTGCGTTCATGGTAGGCACTGTAGCCTACGATCTAGCTTGTCCTCTTTCTGTCCTTGGCATGATGTATCATACCTCAACTTCAAATTTTTGTTCAACTCTTCCGCTAACACTTACAAATCCATACTTTTACCAAACACACAGCAACTAACAAGGTCTTTACTCCAAGAGATTATTATTGCATAGTATATAGTTAGCCATAACAAAGCCCATTACACGACAGAGTTTAGCTCACCCATGCTCAAGAGATCATGCATCCGAAGTTAGCTCTCGCATGTGAAAATCATCTTGTCGAAGTCAGCTCTCGCACGTTAGAATCATGCAATCATAATCAGTTTATTTATAAGTGAGGAGTCATGTGGTAAGGTTCAGCTCTCGCGTATTTAGCATTTTTCATAGTGACAACTTCCACACAATAATACACTTAGTATAATAGCTTGCACATGAAGTCATACGACCAGACTACTTGACTCAAACTGCTAGGAACTCTTTCCACTCTTTCTACAAACCGGTCAAAACTGAATTCCATCCTTTTTCTAATGCTTTCACCTCTTTCTCAAAGAACTTAGACTCTAAACTCATTAGGTTTCCCAAAATCATGGTTTGATACTACTTGGCATCAAACTATACAATCTAGTCTTGGAACTCTTACTCATCCTTATTTCCCAAAAAGCTTATGATCTAATACCACCTGTCATGCCTCCCCAACTGTCAGTCCATGCGACCAGATGGGAGCGTACCGCCTAGACATCCTTCGCATACCTCTCCTAAGATAACGTGTCAAATGCCTAGTGATCGAAATAACTTTTTTCATTTACCTCTTTGCAAAGTTCTTTACTTGAACCTTAGAGACCTTCACAACTCTTTGCAGCGGAATAAAAAAACTTCTTCTCTTTATTAACTCAACACTTTATACGAAGTTCATAAATTATAAGTACATTCCCTTTTTCTTACAAGTACGAAAATAAAACCAAGTGCTGATCTACACACCTTCCTTCTTCCACCAAGGAGCTAGAAGTGTTCAGGAATATAAGACTCCTTTTCTTTCTTTGCCACTTAATGCTGCTTCTTGAGACGAGCAACCTAGAGGTGTAAAGTCCTCCTTCCTTCCTTCACCTCGATCGCCCAGCAACCCCAACTTTGAAGATAGCCTTCAGGGCTTCCTTTCTGTAAATTATTTGTTTTTGCTCTTTCACTCTATGGGCTTGGCCTCACCAACCTAGGTATGCACACACCTTCCTTTTAAACTGAGCCATGATGTTAAGGGGCGATGCACTTACCAATCGACTCCTTAAACACAAGATAAGATGACATAGCTCTCACGCCACACAAGTCTACATAACAACCCTGCCTTCCCTCCTTTACTTAGCTTCCACGCCTAAGATCCATTTTTTACTTGGCTTCATCACCAAGACCTTGGATTCTTCCCTTGTCTGGACCTAGGATTCATATTCAACTAGCATCATGCAAGTTACCTATGATTTCCACAAGTTTCTCGCCACATTCAATCATTTCTCAAACCTGGGATTTACATTCAACCAACATCTCATACATTATTCCTCGCCTAAATCTGGGATTCACATTCAACCAAGATCCAGCGTAAGTTGCATCACAACTCACCACAATCTAAAATTCTCCTTTCGCTTGGACCTGGGACTCACATTCAACGAGTGTTACATAAGTTACCTGGGATTTCCACCAGTGTCGTGTGATCGATCTCATTTTTTCACATCACACAATCATTACAAACAGCAAACAGAAATGTTAGCTCGCCAGCTTACTTTTTCCTTAAAAAATCACAGTAGTAACAAAATCATGCAATAAACATCATAAAAAGAATACTTTCAAATGATCATCAATAGAATACATCTTTCACTTATCAAGATCACAAACATAACATTAACTATGTATGAAAATAATTCATAAAACATTTATTCCAATGAATAAAGATAAACAAATATTCTACTTATCAAAGTTACTAAAAAATAATCATTTGTTACAAAGATCTTTCACAAAGATACACGTTTTATTTATAAAGAATTACTCACGAAAATACTTAGCCTCAACTCATTCCTTCTCTGCTTCCAGCCTTCTCTTTTCGCTTAGCGGTTGCTTTCTCTTGTAATCTATCAGAGTGTTTAACATCTCTAAACTCCTTTTTCCTTTGATCTTGGGTCCTATTTATAGTGTCCTTTCATATCCAAGGGTCACTTCCATGCTTTACAAGTGTCAGCTTACCAATTCACCATGCCATACAACCAACCCAATCTCGACACGTACACTAAACATCATTGGTAATTAGACGTTCTCTTGAGACGTCAATCATATCTCTTTAGAAAGCTAAACTCTTAAATTTTCTGACTCTCTCTATCTCCTCGAGAAGCAGCAGAGATTTACTTTCAACAGTAAGTTGTCTAGTCATTTCAATGGAACACCTACTTTTTCGTCATCCCTTAGGAGTAGGTACTTCTTCTCGCATTACTACGTTAAGCACCTAGTTCTTAACATCCAACACACGATTTTTCCTCGCTAGCTCTTCATATCACATCGCTTACCTTACCCAATAGAACTTTAGACTTAAACATTTCTCTTCGTGTCACCTTTTCCCCTCTCGCATCCTTCCCCGCAGGATTTCCTATGCTTATACTTATTTGAAATAACTTCCAAGCAAGGCTCCTTTTCAACAGGAATCCCTTTCTCCAAGTCAGGGCCTCATAGCGTCAAATGCATCAAATTGAGTATGGATGGATGGGATGAAAGTATTACCTAACCAGGTGATTATTAGTCCAAATCCTCCAATCATTCAATAAACTTACCCTCCCTCTTCTTTAGTAGCATCGTTGAAAGGTTTGACATCTCATGTTAAAATTTGTCACACCTTACAACTAATAAAAAAGCTCTTCATTTGATGGGTTCAAGTGATGTAATTTGAGGCATCAAGTAAGGTGATGATAGGTCAAAATACATCTATTTTTTTCATTAGTCAATTTTCATGAATGAAAATTGCAACAACTTCGACTAGTTAAGTGTTGGGACAATTACTGACCTATTTATTTGTACATTATTCTCAATCCATAGTATACATATATTCATTATTTTGATATTTTGTAAAAAATATGAAAGAAGACTCCATTACAAACCAAACACAACGAAAATCACCAAAAACGAAGTTCGAACAAAAAAGAATGGGCAAAGCAAAAATTAGGGGAAATTTGGTAAATATTCAAAAAGTTGTGACACACGTTAGCCATCTACACATGCATTATTTTCAAGATTTTTCAAAGTTAAAGACCGTTGTTTTGATCCCCTTCCAGACGTCATCAGTTCGAACCCCATCAAACGCGAAATAAAATTGAATTTATTCAAATCCATCCGTGCATGCGTTAATCTGACTTTGCCACACTCCATTCGCCACGTGTCACAACCTGGTTGCATGTGTTTCCTCCCTTCCCAAGTTCAATCCTTAGTCGCTGCTTTTTCTTTTTTTTTTTTTTTACAGAATTTTAGTGGCAATTTCGTAAATATTTAGCTAAAATCCAAAAAATAACTGATTTTTCCATTAATTGGAGCGCGTGCACGAGTGAGAAGTTGAAGAACAAGCTAAGCAAGAAGAAGAAGTGAGCTAGGTGCCCTACAAGGAAGGAAACTAAGCATTTTCTGAGTGACCCTCTAAAATAAAATATGTGTTTTCTGAATGACTTTCATAAACAAAATTTGCTTTGAAAGTATTCTTTTTATTTACATAGTTATGAACAACTTTATATATATATATGGGAAACTTACATACATATAACAAAATATTAAATTGTTTACGACCCATGTAACAAAACCCATAAAGTTAGCCAATTTTTAAATATTCCAAGTTTGCCCTTCCATCATTCTTCTCTTCCTCGTCTACCTCCTAAGATTTCTTTCATTGTCTTCCTTTACGATTTCTTTCATCGTCTTTCTTCTTTTCCTCTTCTTTTTTCTGCGATTTCTTTCCATCGTCTTTTTCTTTTCTGATTTTGCGATTTCTTTCAATCGTCTCTCTTCTTTTTTTATTATTTTTTTACGTCGTTTAATATTTTCATCGTCTTTCTTCTTTTCTGATTTTTTTTACGTCATTTAATCTTTCCATCATCTTTCTTCTTTTCTTTTTTTCGCTGTGATTTCTTTCTGTCGTCTTTCTTCTTTTCCTCTCCTTTTCTTATGTTGTTTAAATTTGGATAACCAAATCTAAACGACCGTGTACAAAAAAATAATAAAATATAAAAAATCGCTAATAAAAAATCTTGAAAAAATTATTTAGATTGGAGTAGCCAAATGTAAACAATCATGTAAAAAAAATAAATCATCGGTAGACAAATCTAAACGATCGTATACCAAAAGAATTAAAAAAATCGTTTAACCAAATCTAAACAATCGTGTAGATAAATCTAAATGATTGTATAAAAAAAATAAATGATCGTGTAGCAAAAGAATTTTAAAAAATCGTTTAGCCAAATCTAAACGATCGTGTACCAAGTTTTACAAAAAAAAATCGTTTAGATTTGGGTTCCCAAATCTAAATGATCAAATCTAAATGATCGTGTAACCAAATTTAAATGTAACCAAGTTAAACGATCGTGTAACAAAATTAAACGATAGAATTGAAAAAATAATTGTAGCCATATCTACACGATCGTATAAAAAATTAAACGATCGTATAGCAAAAGAATTTAAAAAAATTGTTTACCCAAATCTAAATGATCATGTACCAAGTTTTGCAAAAAAAAAATCGTTTAGATTTGGGTTCTCAAATCTAAACGATTTGGGTTCTCAAATCTAAACGATCGTGTAACCAAATTTAAAATGTAACCAAATTAAACGATCGTTTAACAAAATTAAACGATAGAATTGAAAAAATAAATTGTAGCCATATCTAAACGATAGTGTATCAAACAATAGCCAAATCTAAACGATCGCAAATATATTACGCGTGCATTGTTGACGACATAGTTGATGGGGCATTTTTGGTATTTTACACGGTGGGCCTCTAGACTTTTTTGTTTTCAAAATTGTTATATATAGTGTAAATACTTTGCCGCTTTTTTATATTTTTGAAAAGACCCTTATATATACTTATGTATGTATGTATGTATGTATGTATGTATGTATGTATGTATGTATGTATGTATGTATCTATATATTGTTTGATGGAAATAAGACATCGCAGTGGAAAAATGAATCGAGAATTACCTTAATTGCATCTAATTAACATGCAACCCTTAACAAAAAAGAATTAGGGTTTAGGTGAAGTTTTACCTGTGTAGTTTCGAAACAATCGTTTACTCCTCGATCACGAACTTAAACCACCACTAGTATTCACCTACCATCCTTTGGACTCAGAATTGGGTTGTGGGATCTGATAGATGAAAGAATCAAGAGATAGATGGAATTGGAAGGTCAATGATGATTTTCAAAGGTTAAATTTTAAAAAATAAACAAAAAATTCATAATTTGGAAAGGCTTTCCTTAAATAACCTAATTACAGGCCACTATTGCTTGTAATTAGTTCACCCAATATCAACACCTCACTTTCCACTTACACTTAGTGGATTTAATCACCATTTCATTTTCTTTTAGTGGACTTGGTGTCAACACCATGAGCTTCCATTGAGCCGACTAAGAGTTAGTCGGATTATCCAACAAAATATTGAATTTTCCCACTAACTTTTACCATTCTAGTCAAAGTCAAAAGTCAACATTTTGACTTTTTACCATTTTTACCTTATTAACCAATGTCATCCTCCCGAGCATGAATCCTTATTCATTTTTTTAAAATTCAAATCACATTTGAATTTATAGCCGGTCAAAGTTTGACTATTCAAAGTCAAAAGTCAACATTTTGACTTTGTTGACTTTTTTCAACTTTGACCAATTCCATTATTTTCGACTTTCCAAGTATGAATCCATATTCATATTTTTTATATTTAAATCAAATTTAAACTTAAAGTTCTATAAACTAAGGACTATATCACATATACTTGTCGATTTCTCTGTCTTCACTTAATTCAAATAATTTGAATCAATCCATCATACTATTCTAAGTTTATTCCATATAAGCTAGTAGGGGGACCTAATGGACCTATAGATCATAGGTTCCAACGATCCAAGGTTAATTGGCTAAATCCTTTTAGATCGAGCTAATCAACATTCCTTAACTAACGGATCATTCCAATAAAGTCCTATAGTTGCACTTCCCTCACTATAGATATATTTTTGTGTATTTGATATAACCATGATTAGTAAGTTGATCCTTCACAAATTGTTCATAAGCTTGGCTTGATCATAATATCGTTTTACCTCGAGACTACATCTTGCTCCTTAAGTACCATGATCCACTATTGAACCATTGGTTTAAGGTTCAATCTATAAATCGAATCCCTCTCGAGCCAATGAGAGGGTGGGGCCCCATATTCAGGACTTACATTCAGTCCTTAAGGGAACAACCTACCTACTAACCCTAAAGCGGGTAAGTGTGAATCCCATCATGCACTTTGTGTTCCCAACTATTTACCTGGTTTTACCCCTAAAGTAAAGGGCTTATTGGGCCAGCACTAAGAGTTTCCCTCACCTATGCAGATTTAAGGATAATCTCGTGTAAACAGGAGTTCATAGTTAGCTCATGATTAAGATTAAATTACCTAGGTCATCATTAATCAGAATAGTTAGTTTTAAACAGTAAACGACATTGTAATGTAAAAGTGACCACTTTATGGTTCAATCTTATGTAAACTCTTTACATATGATGCCCTCACTTTCATGTCTCTACATGAACAATTCAGGATCACGTCGTTTGTACTAACTACATAGCGGGTCAAATCCATAGTGTCCTAGAATAAGGTGCCCAAACTTTATTCATATACTATAGATCGTTTTAATCTATATACTCAAACTTGATCTACGTTTATGCCTCTAAATAATGTTCAAATTTACTCAAAATAGCTTAGGGACCTTAGTTATTTTATTTAAGATTATAGTATTCAATTTCTCAATAAGGACTTTATTGAATAGAATATGATTACAAGCTATGAGTTTTAGGACATAAATTTAAACAAACTCCCACTTGGAGTAAAACTTTTAGTGGGATAAAACAAAGTTGAATTTCAACCATGAGAAAGAATAATACATATGAGTACAATAAACATATGAATAAGTAAAAAACTAGGGCACATGCCCAATAAGTCTCCCACTTGTCCTAGTTTACAAACATCGTAGACCTAAACTCTATAGGTGAGCCTCAAACACTTTAGACGTGAGGGTTTATCAAAGGATCAACAATGTTTTGCTCTAAAGATATTTAGGCCAATACGACGTCACCACAATCAATTTTCCTGATAAGATGGTACTTGCTTTCGATATGTTTTTCCTATTTATTACTTCTAGGTTCTCTTTAATGAACAACTGCACCACTGTTGTCACAGTATAAAGTGATAGGCATATGCATATTTGGAACAACTTTCAGATCTGTCAAGAATTTCCTTAGCCATACTGCTTCCTTTACTACTTTGAAAGCTTCTACGTATTCAACTTCCATTTTAGAGTCGGCTATAGAAGCTTACTTTACGCTTCTTTATATTATTACTCCTTCGTTTAGAGTGAATACTGATCTTGGTGTATACTTTCTAGCATCTTTATCAGTTTAAAAATCAGAATCAGCGTATCTATTAAGCATCAGATCCTTAGTACCATACAAGAGCATGCAGTCTTTTATTCTTCTAAGATATTTTAGAATTTTCTTAACGACAGTCCAGTGATCACGTCCGGGATTGGCGTGGTACCTACTGACCATCCCTACTAAGTGGCAAATATCAGGTCTAGTACATCAAACTCCCAACAACGGAAACTTAGGGAATATTTCTTATATCCTCAATCTCTTAAGGCGTCTTAAGACATTGTTCTTTTGATAAATGAATTTCATATTTGTATGGCAACAGACCCTTGAAATCTACATCTAATATCTCCACTATTTTTTCGATTCTAGACATATGGTTAGTGTTTTGTTCTTACGATTTTAACTATTTGGATCTCAAGGACGTATTGTGCATCTTCCAAATTTTCCATTTGAAATTACGTAGCTAGCTATTTTTTGATGTCATTAAGATAACCTACATTGTTCCCAATGAGTAGAATATCATTGACATACAAAACTAAGAATGCTACAATGGAATTGACAATTTTTTGTAAACACAAGGCTTGTCAACATTTTGCTCAAAGGCATAAGACTTGATTGCAGTATCAAATCTTATATTCTAGGATCTAGATGCTTACTTTAATCCATAAATGGATTTTTAAAGCTTACAAACCTTTTGTTCTTGTCCCTGTTTTATAAACCCTCTAGTTGAGCCATATAAATACTTTTTTCAAGATTGTCATTCAAAAAATTTGTCTTGATATCCATTTGCCAAATTTCATAATCATAAAAAGTGGCGATGGATAAGAGTATTCTAATTGGCTTAAGCATAGCAACGGAAGAGAAAGTTTCTTCATAGTCTCTTTAGGTATAACCCTTTGCCACAAGTCGAGTCTTAAAAGCTTGTACTTTACCAACTTGATCTCTTTTTCCCTTGTAGATCCATTTTCTACTAGGTTTTATGTCATTTGGTTGATCTACTAGATCTATACATAATTGATGTACATAGACTCCATTTCAAGGTCATGGATTTGATCCATTGGTCACGGTCCACACCATTCATTGTTGGTTTATAGGTTAGTGAATCCTCTATGCCATCATCAAGTATGACAACTTGAGTTTCATTTAAATCCAAGTAGCGATCAGGCAGATAAACAATCCTCCCACTACATTAAGGATCCTTCAAATCTTGAGAATGATGTGATTTACTAGATTTCCTAGTTTTATCAACGCCAAGGAGTCTAAGACGTGAGAGAAAAGATCTAAAGCTAAGGAGTCTAAGGACCCTCTTCCCCTTGCAGTAATTGTCACACCCCCTCCCGGACTACCTGCTACCTTAGACCAAAAGATGACGTGAAGCTGACGAACAACGCTTTTCTGTACCTGTATCTGTCGACTCTGCTTAAAACTTTCATGTGATGAACTTGCCAATCTAGTGTATAAACTATTATACATGCAACAAAACACATCGGATCCTAGGCTAGTCAAACACATACATGAAGTGTACCTCAAAATTTATCGATTTCACAAGTAAACCTAAAGACACCTTAATCAAAATATAACCATAAAATTTACACAACTACAGCTCCCAAAGCTTATACAAACTGTGGAGTATGTATAACAAACAAGGGTGTATATACATCACAACACAACAGACTCTATGCCCAACTCAAAACACGTACTGGTAATCGATAATGAAGCTTCCGCAGACTAAGGCAGTCTATCAGGCACCGAGAACTCGATCTCTACCTGGAAAATGGGTAAAACATTTTGGAAAGAGTGAGCTATGAAGCTCAGTGAGTGACTCAGTTTAAAACTATGAATTTAAAGATAAGAGCACGTGAAAACTTTACACATATAAATCTGTTTATATAAGTCGTAAATGTAAATGTGTAGTAGTAAGAATAGCTTCCTTAAATACTCAGCATGTTCATCATTGAAATCTAGCAAGGCATATCAAGTATATCGAAGCATTTTAACTAACATGACGAATCTACGTTGTGTAGGGTACACCTAGTACAACAACGTTTACAAGCACTACGATGTAGTGGGGCCCGCCCAGCACTCCCATCGTCTTTGTCGTAGTGGGGCCCGCCCAGCACTCACAACAGCATCGTTGTTACGGAGTACACTCAACGTGAACAACGGAATCTAACCAGTGTGCACACGGTAATCTCTAGCCTCAGGCTCAAGATCTCAGTCATGTAGTTAATGAAAATTTCATAAATCATCTTAAAATATTAAAACATGCTTGCTTATAAATTTTACACAAAGCTCGAACTTTACTCAGCTCTTTCGTGGAAAATTGTAGTTCTTAAAACAAAACTTCATACTAATTCATGCTTTGCTTAAAATATTGTGGTTTAAATACTTTCCAAACATTTAATATCTACGTGCTAGCATAAATTTCTTTAAGAAATCTAGTCTCCAAATGTATACTTGAAAATAGTCATGAAATTCAAATACCTTTCATGGCTTCGTAAATAAACATTTATCGCATTCAATCATAATAACAGTTATGGAAAATATTTCAAAGTTTGTTTTGTCACTCACAGTCTTGGGCTAGATCCTTAGTCTATAAGCTCGATTTAATTTTTCTCGGCCTGCTAACAACCCAACCGAGTATTAAAACTCTAAACATTCTGGTTTCCTAAAGATATACATAACATGTCGCACCAAAGATGATGCTCAAGAAAACAAAGCTTAAGAAATAAAATCCTATTTCAACAATTCTCTAAAATTTCCAGATTTCTAACATAAACTTCAAAGGACTATAACTTTCTCAATACTTAACCAAAATGAGTGTTCTTTATATCAAAATCTTCATTTTGAGATCCTCTAAAACTTACCTAAAGACATATAAATCTGATTCCCCGTGCATAAACACATATAACCCTCAAAACAGAACCACTTCCAGAATCGCGCGCACACGACCTCTTTAACTTGTCCCTACAATTTAACTGATATTTAGTCATTTTTGGTTTACAATTTCTTCATGAAAGTTGTAGTAAATTGAATAAGATTTCCAGCCATACAAAATAGAGATTCTAAGTCTACCGATACACTCTGAAATACAAGAAAAACCAGAGACCTCCTGATTTCGAGTGAAAACCAACTGCCCTGTTTTCTTCATCAAAAAGCACCAAATGAATATCCGAATTTGCTCCAACGTTCTTCATAAAGTTTGTTTGAAAATGAGTTAACTTTCAGTAAATGTAAATCTCACCTCTTAATTCCTTTTGAAGAGTTCAAACCGAATTAAAAACCAGTGATGTGCAGAATGAACTAAAATTCAGCCATGGATACACTTTGCTTGAGTTCTCCTCCTCTTCTTCAACCTCAAAATTCTAGTAAAATTTCTCTTCTTCTTCCAAACTCTCTCTTAGAAGTTCTCTGCAAATTTAAGAAGGAAAAAAAAATGGAAGTTGGATGTCTTCAAAATTCTTGGCGGTGAAGGGAAGAGAAGAAGAAGAAGAAAAGAAAAAATGAAATTTTCTTCTCCTTTTCTTCTTTTTATCCTTTCTTTTCTTTCTTTTCTTTAATTTATTTAATAAAACTATTTAATATATAAATATATATATATATATATATACACTTAATTTCCATTTTCTTTTTCTTTTTTTTTCCACATTTAAAGAAATTAAACCAAGAAAATATCGGGTTTACAGTAATCACCCCTCTTGCTGCCCAAACCACCAAGACCACTATACTGCCTTCACCTATCAAATCGCCAAAGAAGACTGCCTCCTCTGCCAAGCCTAAAACACCACAATCCCTTTTAAAAATCCAAACTCCAACTTCTAAAAAATCCAAAATGCCAAGCCCTCCCTGCCAAATCCAAACCACTGCTACCACCCCGTAGCAAGAGAAAAATTCGCTAGCTCTCTTTGTTGCCTCAACTGATCAAATCCTTCCAACGCCTGACCTAAATGATCCTCCATACTGCAATCTTCTTGCCCCAGTTAAAGATGAGATTAAGGATCCAAAAGATGCACCCCTAGTTCTTGTTGGGTCACCTAGAAAAGAAGTCTTGGAGAAGGATATTGATGACTCACTCCTCAAGGGTAAGCAAATTGTCTTTGAGGTAGTAGGCCAGACATATCCTCCTTCACCACCTAAACAAACAAGCAAACAACAAGACACGACGAAGGAAAGTGATGATGAAGATGAGTACGTCAAGGTCATTGAACAACTTTGGAAAACAAATGCAAGATGGATTTGAAGACTTGTTTCAATGCCAAACTAACTTGCAAGAACACCAAATGACCAGTCAGAAACAACTTCAAGACTTGGAACTTAAGATTGACAACTAAGATCTTCATCATCAAGCTAAGTTTGAAAAGATTGAGTCAGACATCGCAATGCTCAAAACGCAAAATGAAGCGATGCAGACTCAGATTCAAACGATGAAAACTTTGATCAAGCAAGCGTCATTATGGACTGAGATGCAGTGTATGACCTTAATGAATTACATTCATGTGACCATTGTTAGCCTCGTGCCTACACCTATCTTTCTGCCTGAACTTGAGGAACCCCTAACCGAAGTTGAACCTGGACCATGTGCCGCTGTAGAACCTTCTGAACCGCGTCCCGGATAAATTTTTGGGGTGTTATCTTTTGTAAATTTATTTTTGTACTTATGTAATTTCTATTCTCCTGTACATTATATCTTTTGCAATTTAAGTCCAAATTTTGGTTCATTTATTTCGCGTTCTACTTTCCTTATCGCAAGTTTTAGCTTTATGCATTTGAGTGCTTTAATTTTTCTTCACACTGTAAGGAAAATTTCAATGATATAGTTATGCAAGCTAAGTTTTATTTTTCATTTAGACGGCCAACTTATTGAGATCAAAATCTACTTAGGAAATATTTTTAAAAAATTCGCTAAGTGAGCAAGTGTTACCTCAAACATTTTTTGTAAGATTTTTTTTGCGATAAATCTTATCATTCACTTTTCAGCAAAGAGGACCTTATTGCATTCTAAATTTAAGGGTATGCGAGGTCCAAGTTAAAGCTTTCAAAACTTTTTTAAAGATCCAGTCAAGGCATTTTGACAAAAGTTAAAACAAAGTAAAAAATAATGTAAACTTAAAATTTTATTTATTCTTTTATTTAATCGAAATAAGAACTCCAATGTCGCTGCCTCTCACCAAAAAATAAAAAGCAAATCTTCAAAAACATGAGAGTAAAAGTAAAAGTGGCGATAAGAATCATAATGAGAAAAGGAACAAGCTCATAGAGTACCTATGATTTCCCACTCAATGCCAAATACCAAATAAATAAACAAAAGTTTCTTCCTCAAAAAGGCCCAAATTTTTCTGAAAATTTCAGCCATTCCTAAAAATTGAAAATAAGATTTTCTAGGGAATGAACAAGGATATTTTGAGACTTAAGCTCACCGCCTTCTAAACCTAAAACTATTTTCATAGTTGGAAGTAAGCGACAAGAGTGGAGCTGATTCGAGAATAGAACTAGGTGGCAGTATGAGAAATTTAGTGGATGCAAAGAGGAAGGAAAGTCTTGTGTGTGAGGAGTTGTGCTTGGGGACAAGCATTGGTACAGAGCTATGCTTCAAGCATTATTCTAAATTTGGAGGTGTGATAACTTGTAGCAATACAACTTATTTAAGCCTTTTAGATAGAACAATGAAGTCAGAATGGAGGATAAAGTACCAAAATGAGTGACTTTTACTGCAATTTTATAAAGATAAGAAAATATGACTTACAAAAGTCTCCACGCTTGATTAACTATCCTTTTCCATGTTTTTATTGTAGGATCAAGAAGAAAAGAAGAAATATAGTGAATCGTAAGAAGAACGCGTGCAAGATCCTAAGCGATAAGAAGTTACCTGGCGATTAACATCACTAGGTGAGATGCCACATCATCACTCAAGGAGATTCACTAGAAGACAAGAATGGTAGTTGGAGTAATATGACTTGACAAGGCTGCTTTTGGTGTTGACATGTGCAGAGGACAAAGAATTGAAGTTTTCCCTCTAAATACGCCTATAAATATATCTAACGTTACCATGGTCTAGAGAGAGGAGCTTTGGAAGATTTGTCTGCACAAGAGCTGACAAAAAGGACTTGCCTTTCCTCTTTTGTAGAAATTCTTCCTTTCTTCATTTCTTTTTCGCTCAACTTCTGAGTGAGAGCTTAAAGAGAGAAGCCCACCAATCATTCCCTCTAACTTGTAAAAGAGCTAAGGAATGCATAATAATGCATCCTGCGACTCGGCTCCATTCTTTACTTTCCAATTTTATACTTTCAATGTAATGCTTTGACTTTAATATTTTCATGGCCAAGAGGCCTACATCAATCAATACATTGCATCCTTGTTCACTGTCACTCTTTACTATTCATCTTGTTAAAGTGTTATAAGTAGTTTAAGTTTGTGATAAGTGCTTGATAAGGGGTCTTTACTTATAAGGATCATCGTGTTTAGCTGAGCTTGACTCCATTGATTAGCTAGCGTTCGTCCCGAACTGTTCGAGAGAGTAAGTAGTAAGGACATAACTAAACACGTGCATAGTGGAGTTTCGAAACAAATTCCATTATGCTATGTGACCTTCATCATTTGTGTTCTGAAAGGAAAGAAAGTATGGTGTTTAGACACCGAGAGGTTGTCTGCCTTAAATAAAGAGGATGGAGAACATCAAGCTCAATTCAATTTCTGGACAGATTGAATTCATAGAGACATCTTCTAGGTTATGCATCAGTTTAAACTCCTCATAAAGAATTAGAAGGTGAGGTTTGTTGTTTTGGAAAGTTCATTCAATTTCTAACAAGTTTTGTGAAGGAAGCATGAGCAAATTCTGATTTTAGATTGGTGTTTTTCGAAGAGGCATTTAGGTCATAGATTTTGGGTGCGAATTCGTGAATGCTCTGGTTTTTCAGGTTTTCTAGAGCATACAAGGAGAAGCTTTATTAGGTATGGTTGAAAATCTTATGCAATTTCCTACATCTTTTATTAAGAAATAGTGAGGTAAATATGATTCGAAATAAGCTTAATTTCAGGAGCAAGTTAGGGGATAACAGAAGACTTGATTTTTTGGACTCTCTCTATTTTGGGCTAATTCTATAGTAATATATTAGGAATCTCATTTTCCTTCCTTCGAGTAAGTTGTAGAGGAGTTAAAAATAAAGAGTTTGATATTAAGTATATTAATTTTGGTGAAGTATAAAGAAAGTTATGTATGTTTGAAGTTAAGCTATTAAATTTGGAAAATTCTAGGAAAATAGAAGAAATACTCTTTTATGCCTAAGTTTAGAATATTTGAATGACATCGTTAGTGCATCATCAAAAGTTAGTATAAAGATACTAGACTATATAAGGTATTGACGCTCAATTTTGGTTTGTTTGACAGCCAAAGAGGAAATAAGTCGAGCCTACACACCATGAAACTAGCCTAAGGCTGTGAGTGACAAAACAGATTTCAAACACATTTCTAAATTGTTATCTATAATTATATTTCTATGAATAGTACATGATTTCTATGAATGGTTTTAAGCATAAGTTCAAGCTTAAGTTTTATGATGAAATTTATATATGAGCACATTATTTATCGACTTTCTGAAAAATAGCTGAACATATCATTTTAAGCAAGTATTGTTTTATATTTTCAGTTTTCCACAAAGAATATAAGTAAGCTTGAGCTTTACAAAATATAAAGATAGCATACATGTTTTAATATTTTTGTATGATTTTTTTATGTTTCTATTAGCTACATAACTGAGATGTTGAGCCCGAGGCTATATGGTACCATGTGCACACAGGTTAGATTTCGTTGTTTATAACGTTAAGTGTACTTCGTAATAAAGAAGTTGTCGTGAGTTTTGGGCGGGCCCTACTACGATAAAGACCATGGGAGTGTTGGGCAGGCCCCACTACATCGTAGAGCTTGTAAACGTTGGTTGTACCGTGCGTGCTCTACACAACAAAGATTTGTCATGTTAGTTAAAATGTTTTGATATACTTGATATGCCTTGCTAGATTTCAATGACATACATACTGAGTATTTGAGAAAGTTATTCTTATTATTATACATTTATATGTACAACTTGATTAAAGAGATTTATATGTGTAAAGTTTTCAAGTGCTCTTATCTTTAGATTTATAGTTTTAAACTGAGTCACTCACTAAGCTTTATAGCTTACCCTTCCAAAATGTTTTACCCACTTTTCAGGTAGAGATCGAGCTCCCGGTGCTTGATAGACTGCCTTAGTTTGTTGAAGCTCCCATATCGACTGCCAGTACGTGGTTGGAATTGTACATAGAGTCGGTTTTATTATGTTGTATATGTCTTTGTAAGATATAGATTCTCTACTGTTTGTGTAAGCTGTAAGTGTTGTAGTTGTATAAACCTTTGTTGGTTATGTTTTTGGTTAAGGTGTTTCTATCAAGTTTACTAGCTAAATTTGTTATTTCAAGGTTGCACTTCATGTATGTCTATGATTGGTCTAGGTTTCGCTGTGTTGTGTTGCATGTAAAATAGTTTATCAACAAGATTAGCATGTTTATCAAGAGTTTAGTAGAGTTGACAGATATCGTTAGAAGAGAGAAATGTCAGTCGGTTTCCCGCCGTATTTCGGGCTAAGCTAGCAGGTAGTTAGGGAGGGGGTGTGATAGTGGACTCGTGGGCTTTTTCCATTTTCGAATTTTTTCTATACAGTGAAAATTATTTTGTCGCTTTATTATATTTTTTAAAAGACCCCTAATAATCATAATATTTATTATGATTATTATTAGAAAAAAATTCATAAATATAACAAATCATTAAAATATTTACGACCCGTGTAACAAAGCCCATGAAGTTAGCCATTTTTTAAATATTCCAAGTTTTTCCTTCCATCTTTCTTCTTCTCTTCATTGTGATTTCTTTCTATTCTATTTCTTTTTTTCCTCTTCTTTTTTTCCGCTAGAATTTCTTTTCATCATTTTTCTTGTTTTCCTCTTTTTTTTTTATGTTGTTTAGGTTTGAGTAACCAAATCTAAATGATTGTGTACAAAAAATAGTCAAATCTAAAGGATCGTGTATCAAGAATCTTGAAAAAAATCGTTTAGATTAGAGTAGCTAAATCTAAACGATCATGTAAAAAAAAACGATCATGTAGACAAATCTAAACGATTATGTACCAAAATAATTTAAAAAATCATTTAGCCAAATCTAAATGATCATGTACTAAAGAATCCTGAAAAAATAAACAATCATGTTAACAAATCTAAATAATTGTGTATCGAAAGAATCTTGAAAAAAATCGTTTAGCCAAATCTAAACGATCATGTACCAAATTTTGAGAAAAAAATCGTTCAGATTTGGCTACCTAAATATAAACGATCATGTAACCAAATCTAAATGATCATGTAACTAAATTAAACGATTGAATTGAAAAAATAAATTGTTTAGATTTGACTATCCAAATCTAAACAGTCAAATCTAAACAACCAAATCTAAACGATCGTGTACCAAACAATAGCCAAATCTAAACGATTGTGTACCAAATATAGTATATTAGTTGTTGACGGTGTGGTTGATGAGACATTTTTTATTGTGGGCCTGTGAGCTTTTTCAATTTTCTGAATTGTTCTATACAGTATAAATATTTTGTCGTTTTGTTATATTTTTTAAAAGAACCCGTCAACCACGCCGTCAACAACATGCGTAATATATTTGGTACACGATCGTTTAGATATGCCTATTGCTTGTTACACGATCGTTTAGATTTGGATAGCCCAATCTAAGCGATTTATTTTTTCAATTCTATCGTTTAATTTAGTTACACGATCGTTTAGATTTGGTTACACAATCGTTTAAATTTGGTTACATGATCATTTAGATTTGGTTACACGATCGTTTAGATTTGGGTAGCCAAATCTAAACAATTTTTTTCTAAATTTGGTACAAGATCGTTTAGATTTGGCTAAACAAATTTTTTCAAGACTCTTTTGGTACACGATCGTTTAGATTTGTTTACACGATCATTTATTTTTTCAATATTCTTTGGTACACAATCGATTGGATTTGACTAAACGATTTTTTTTAAATTCTTTTGGTACGATCGTTTAGATTTGTCAACACGATCGTTTATTTTTTTACACGATCGTTTAGATTTGACTATTTTTTTGTACACGATCGTTTAGATTTGAGTAACTCAAATCTAAACGACGTGAAGAAAAAGATTTGATTACTCAAATCTAAACGACATAAAAAAAGAAGAGGAAAATTAGAAAAATAATAGAAAGAAATCGCAGCGAAGAAGAGAAGAAAGAGGGAAGGGAAAACCTAGAATGTTTAAAAATTGACTAACTTCGTTGGCTTTGTTACACGAACAGTAAATATTTTAGTCCTTTGTTATATTTATGAAAATTTTCTTTATTATTATTATAATTATTATTTTCCACCTTTTCACTTTTTCTTTTCTTCCATTTTCCAAAATAACTTCAACCCTCTCTCTTCATTTAAATCTCCCATTGTATCAAATTTTCTCTTTTCAAAAAATAATTATCCTTTTACTAATAATTATGTTTTTCCACAATATAATTATTTTCCTTTTTATCTCTCAAAAATATCTTTTTCTTTAAATAATCATCCTTCAATAATTAGTTTATCTTTATCTCTTTTTTTTCCAAATTAAATATACAACTTCCCACAAATAATTATATTCTCACCCATATAGCTATTTGTACCTTCCATAAATTAATTATTTATATATAGATATACAAATACATATAATTAAGGGAAACTTTCATAAATATAACAAAACACCAAACTATTTACGGCCCATGTAACAAAGCTCATAAAGTTAGCCATTTTTTAAATATTTCAGGTTTGTCCTTCCATCTTTCTTCTCTTCTTCGCGATTTCTTTCATTGTTTTCTTCCTGCGATTTCTTTCATCATCTTTCTTCTTTTCCTTCTTTTTTTCCTGTTGCGATTTCTTTCCATCGTCTTTCTTCTTTTCCTCTTTTTTTGTTGCGATTTCTTTACATCGTACTTCTTATTTTCCTCTTTTTTTTTTTTTTTTCTGCTGCGATTTCTTTCCATCGTCTTTCTTCTTTTCTAATTCTTTTTTTACGTCGTTTAATCTTTCCATCGTTTCTTTTTTTTTTTCTCTTTTTTTCGCTGTGATTTCTTTCCATCGTCTTTCTTCTTTTCCTCTTTTTTTTTTCGCTGTGATTTCTTTCCATCGTCTTTCTTTTTTCCTCTTTTTTTTTATGTCATTTAAATTTGGGTAACCAAATATAAACAACCATATACAAAAAAATAGTAAAATCTAAAAGATTGTGCATAAAGAATTTTGAAAAAAAAATATTTAGATTGGAGTAGCCAAATGTGTAAACGATCGTGTAAAAAAGTAAACGATTGTGTAAAAAATAAAAGATCGTGTATAAAAAATCTTGAAAAAATTCATTGAGATTGGAGTAGTCAAATGTAAACGGTCGTGTAAAAAAAGCAAGCGATCGTGTAAAAAAATAAAAGATCGTGTATAAAGAATCTTGAAAAAAAGTCATTTAGATTGGAGTAGTCAAATGTAAACGATCATGTAAAAAAAGTAAATGATCGTGTAGAAAAAATAAAGGATCGTGTATAAAGAATCTTTAAAAAAATCATTTAGATTGGAGTAGCCAAATGTAAACGATCGTGTAAAAAAAGTAAATGATCGTGTAAAAAAGTAAATTATCGTTTAGAGAAATCTATATGATTGTGTACCAAAAGAATTAAAAAAATCGTGTACCAAATTTTAAGAAAAAAATCGTTTAGATTTGGGTCCCCAAATCTAAATGATCAAATCTAAACGATCGTGTAACCAAATTTAAACGTAACCAAATTAAACAATCGTGTAACCAAATTAAACGATCGTGTAACAAAATTAAACAATAGAATTGAAAAGATAAAGTGTAGCCATATCTAAACGATCGCGTACCAAACAATAATCAAATCTAAACGATTGCAAATATATTACACGTGTTGTTGATGGCGTGGTTGACAAGGCATTTTTGGTATTTTACATGGTGGGCCTCTTGTCTTTTTTTGTTTTCGAAATTGATCTATACAGTGCAAATACTTTGCCGTTTTGTTATATTTTTTAAACGACCCCTATAATCAACATAAAATTTTCATAAATATAACAAAGTACCAAAATATTTACGGTTTTCGTAACAAAATCAAAAAGCCCATGAAGTCGGCTATTTTTTTAATATTCCAGGTTTTCCCTTCTTTTCCATCTTCTTTTCTGCAATTTTTCTTTTCCTTTCCATCATCTTTTTCTCTTCTTCTTTTGCAAACTTTTTTTCAAACTCCTATTCGGTTCAAGATCATGTACCAAATATAAAAAAAAAAATTCAAACTGTTATTTTGTTGTTCAAGATCATGTACTAAATATAAAACATCTTAAAAAATTCGTTGGGATATTGGTGGTTTAGATTTAAGTAGGGTAGCCAAATCTAAACGATCGGGTATCAAAGAATATTTTAAAAATATTGTTTAGATTTAGGTAGGGTAGCAAAATCTAAATGATCGTGTACCAAAGAATCTAAAAAACAATCGTTTAGATTTGGATAGTCAAATCTAAATGATTGTGTACCAAATCTAAACGATCGTGTTCCAAAACTAAACGATCATGTACCAAAAAGTCTTGAAAAAGTATCGTTTAGATTTAGGTTGCAAAATCTAAATGATCAAACTTAAACGATTGTGTAGCAAATAATAGCGAAATCTAAACGATCGTGTACCAAAGAAATCTTGAAAAAAAACATTTAGATTTGGGTAGCCAAACCTAAACGATCATGTAGCCAAATCTAAACGATCTTAGTACAAAATTGTGTATCAAATATATCCAAAATTGCTTGTTGACGGGGTATTTTTGGTATTTTCTATTGTGTGCCTATTGGCTTTTTCCGTTTTTGAAATTGTTCTATACAGTGTAAATATTTTTCCATTTTGTCATTTTTTTAAAAAAACTCCAATAACCATAACTCTTAAAATTCACAACTTTAATTTAAAACAACACAACATACAATTTAATCTAAATTTTAATAAATCCAAAATCCAAATCCTCTAATTAATTAAATATTCATCCAATAATATTTAAATAAATTCCAATTTCAACAAAACCAAATAGTTTTCATTGACTAAATTGAAAATAACGTCAAGTAAATTAAATCTAATTAAATAAAACTAATATAATTAACTCCAAAATTATCTTAATTTTTGCGACACTACAATCTAACATGTAATGCCTTGAGTTTAGGAGGGGGGCATCAATGAACCGATATCACATCTGAATGAGAAGAATCGTGAGGACATGAAAGTAAGATTAAGAAAGACTTAAAAGAATTAAAAAGAATTAAAAATTACTACCAATACCAACAAAGTGCACCTTCCTTTTCGAAGCTCGATTATAGAACTCTAAAGCGCTAAGCCTGCTTAGCTCAGAACAATTCTATATTGAGTGACCTCCTGAAATTTTTTAAGAATGCATGTGAGTGAGGACAAAACATGCTAAAAGGATTCGTGTTGACTGATGAGGACTACTTTTACTTTAATAAGTCAACTTTTAAGTCAAGTAAAAATGATGTTGTCAGATAGTAGGGGAGCAACAGAATATCGAGGATTTGAATTCCACATCGTGGGCCTAGGCCTTCACACGATGAATGGGGGTTCATGTGGGTTTACAGTGAGTGGGATATGTGGCACACAATTTTTCGATTGGGTGGTGCAATGGGTGGGTTTTTACTGGGTTCACAATGGACGGCGAGTGACAAGTCGACAAGTGTTGATGGGAGATGTGACGAAGCGACGAAGGTCAATAAGGGTATAAACAGAGGATTCAAGGTGGGGGTTTGTTCATGGTTTTTCATATGGATTTCAAATGAAGCTCTGATACCACGAAGAATTTTCGTTGCATATTTCTTCATCAGAGTAAAGTATAAGGTATATTTATTCACAACCACCAAGAATCTTTCCAATTTAACAACCTAAGATCTTAACAAAATAACAAAATATAACTACAAATTATATTTACATTAACACAATTTTTGGGAAAAACACACAAATTTGACCCTCCAACGATCTCTCAAATCCTTATTTAACCGGCCTATAACATCTCCGATCAATACATAGTTATCGACCACCATGCAATAACAACTCGAAAAAGAAAGTGAAAAAAAATCAAGAAGTGAGAGAGGCATAAATGATAAAGGGTATTTTAGTAATTGGAAGCCAAAAACTCAAAATGATACTAGGAAAATGACAACTTATTTTGAACAATTATTTTTGGGAAAACTTTCATAAATGTAACAAAACACTAAACTATTTACGGCCCGTGTAACAAAGCCCATAAAATTAGTCATTTTTTAAATATTCTAGATTTTCCCTTCCATTTTTCTTCGCAATTTATTTCATCGTCTCCCTCCATCGATTTCTTTCTATCGTCTTTCTTCTTTTTTTCTTTTTTTTTTTTGCTGTGATTTCTTTCCATCGTTTTTCTTCTTTTCTGATTCTTTTTTTATGTCGTTTAATGTTTTCATCGTATTTCATCTTTTCGTTCTTTTCACTGTAATTTCTTTCTATCGTCTTTCTTATTTTCCTCTTTTTTTTTACGTCGTTTAAATTTGAGTAACCAAATCTAAACGACCGTATAAAAAAAATAGAAAAATCTAAAAGATCGTGTATAAATAATCTTGAAAAAAAATTATTTAGATTGGAGTAGCCAAATGTAAACAATAAAAAAAGTAAATGATTATGTAAAAAAAACAAAAGATCGTGTATAAAGAATCTTAAAAAAAAGTAATTTAGATTGAAGTAGCCAAATATAAACGATCATGTAAAAAAAGTAAACGATCGTGTAGAAAAATAAAATATTGTGTATAAAGAATCTTAAAAAAAAGTAATTTAGATTGAAGTAGCCAAATATAAACGATCATGTAAAAAAAGTAAACGATCGTGTAGAAAAATAAAATATTGTGTATAAAGAATTTTGAAAAAAATAATTTAGATTGGAGTAGCCAATTGTATAAAAAAATAAACGATCGTGTAAAAGAAACAAATTATCGTTTAGAAAAATCTAAATGATCATGTACCAATAGAATTTAAAAAAATTGTGTAGCAGATTTTGAAAAAAAAAATCGCGATCGTGTAACTAAAATAAACGATAGAATTGAAAAGATAAATTGTAGTCATATCGTATGAAACTAACCAAATCTAAACAATCACACGTATATTACGCGCGTGTCAATAACGCGTGTGGTTGATAAGACATTTTTGCTATTTTAGACTATGTAAATACTTTGACACGTTGTTATACTTTACCCTTTATTTTTGGGTCTTTTATACAATTTATCCAAAAAAAATTGTACCATGAGTAAATGGAGCCTCTCAAAACGACAACGCTTCGTCTTGTCCATTAACCACAAGGTCTCAGTATAACGCGACTGAACAATCCCTCTCTTTCGCTCTCGCTGGATCGCCCGCACAGTCGCTGAAATCGAAGGATCAACCCGAAACGCCCTCGCCGACGCCGACAAGTGTCTGAAATATGCTCCGACACCGCTTTCTCTCTTCACTCCGCACCCGTGGTGGAGCCGCCGCCGGACGGAGCCGGTGGACCAGTCCCGGTCACGAGGAACGCCCCAAGGGCTATCTTTTCAATCGGACACCGCCTCCACCAGGTCAGTCCCGTAAATGGGAGGATTGGGAGCTTCCTTGTTATGTTACTAGTTTTCTTACTATTGTAATTCTTGGCGTTGGCCTCAACGCCAAGCCTGATCTCACAATTGAGACTTGGGCTCACCAGAAAGCCCTTGAGCGCCTTGAGATGGAGAAGCTGGGTATATCTGGCTCTGGATCATCTGAATCTGATTGAATTTCGTGATCCTTATGCATTTTGGGAACTGGGTTGTCTTATTTTGATTCCTCCGTTGAAAAGGGGTTTCGGATATATGGTGGGTTTCATGAGATGGTGTCGATATCCTGTAGTTCAATAAGTTTTCCTACATGTTTTTCCTGGCTCCTGTGGAGCTTCAATAACTGGTTTATTTTTAATCATTAACTTCGGACATATTTGACGTAAATGTCAAGTATTTAAGAATTTTTACTTTCTGCTATGTTTCAATTCAGCTTCCAATGTGAATTATATATACGGATTCTCTAGTAATTTAGTTCTGCTGGAAGTCTTATGACATTGATTTTCGTGGAAACGTTTTTTTTGTTTCTTTTTCCTTATCGTTCTTGATTTGCTGAATTAGTATGTAATCTCATTGCTCCTTTAACTTTCATTTGTTGTTTAAATGCCGTTTCATAAGATGATAAGATCTGTGAAGCTAATAAGTACTCCGTTGCTTTTTATCCTGTTAAAAGTAATAGATAATGTTTATTGAGGTTGTGAAAATAATGAACTCATCCCTTCTATTGAATTGGGTTTTCTTTGTGAAGTTTAGATGTATTGGAGTAGGAGGAATAATCTTTAACATGGAGAGCAGTAAAGATGATCTGTAGGATCACACTATTTTGGTTTATTGATATCCAACCAGTTTTTAGTCATCTTATGTCCATGATTTGCCAACTGAAGATCAATTTTTCTACTCCTAGCTGAACGGTTATTAGTCATCTTATGGCCATGACTTGACCAACTGAAGATCAATTGTTTATGTGGGTTTGTGGATCAAGTAACTGCTGGTGGATTCACACCTGGTCATGTGATTGCCATCATGGTACTTGAAATATATTTCAGGATTTCACATTTAGGTACGAAGAGAAGCTTCTTTAGACACCCCATTGTTGATTTTGAAGTCCTAATCATACTAGTAATATTACATGTATTTTGTAGTTCTCCCCTTTTTTCTTTCAATACCTAACAAATGGATCTGAAACTTTGAGATCTGACTCTATGTTAATTCTTAAATTTTGGACACGGTTGAATCCAGTCTTTCTAGAATAACTCAAAAGTTTAAGATGTTAAAAAACTCTCTAGATGCCAGCAAGAAAATAATGATACTTGATGCAAGATCGTTACCAGTAAATACAGCAATATTCCTCATGTATGATAAATGTACATGTTTCTTATCATCACCTTGTGTGGTTTTGCGTAGCCCATGTACTATATCTATTTAATGACCAAGTTCCTGCTTGGTAGGTTTCATGGACTTGGTTAGATTTTTAGAAGACTCATGCATGATAAGAGTGGAGGTTTTCTGTGTTCTTTTCCTGGGCATTTTGTCTTGCGGGCTGCAAGTCTTCTAGTTTTAGATATTGCTTAAATGCAAATGAAGATTAGATCTTGGTTTATAGCCGCCATCTTTGGGACTGTTTAGGGAGCAAGTCTTCTAGTTTTAGATATTGCTTAAATGCAGTTGAAGGTTGGATCTTGGTTTATAGTTGCTATCTTTGGAACTGTTTGGAGTGCTGGAATGTAATCAGAATTACTGGAGTCTAAGGGGTATTGGAATACATAAGAAATCGAGGATGGAACAAAAATGGGATCGTAAAATATGAAAACAGTTTGGGGTTTAGGGCTTAGGGTCGCTTAATTGTTCTGAGTCCTTACCACATAAGCTCCAATCTCTTACCTATATCCCCCTCCATTTGTCATTTATGCTTAGCAAGTGGCAAAGGCCTACAACATGTGTTTTTTGATTGCTCTTATTCCACAATTGTTGGAGGAAGTTATTGTCATATTTCATTCTCCACTGGGTTTTTGGATAGAACATTAGCAGCAACTTTGCACACATTCTAACTGCTGCGCTGCCATCTTTGTTTCTTTAATCACGAATCCTTTGGGCCAATGCAGTTAAAGCCTTGATCTCAGAAATTTGATTTGGGTGTAACCAAAGAGTCTTCCACAGTAAGGCAATAGAGTGGTCAGATTGGTTTGGGTCAGCTTGCTTGCTAGCATCTTCATGGTGCACTGAATCAAAGTTGTTCGACGACTATTCTATTCAAGATATTTGTCTCAATTGGAGTGTGTTTGTTTCTTCATTGTAACTAAGATTGTTTGTCTTATTTATTGTTGTAGCAAAGTCGTCTTGTATATGGATATGATGAGGGTGCTATGGGATGTCAACCTAGTTCAGATGCCTTGGTACACCTATTGATCCCTAGATCTCTGATTCTAAATGTCCACTTTGTAATCTTTGCATCGTGATCTTTGTATCTTGAGCAATGGTCTTATTCATTATGTCAATGGATTTTGTTTCTGTTTAAAAAGAAAAATCATGAAAATGGTTGAAAAGAGGGTTGGGTTGAAAACTATCGGAACGGAAGGAGTTTGGTATCACAAATAGGGCCAAAAACACTTGGACAAACACATGGATTTTTTATCACATTACAAACTCATTATATTATGTGCATTCAAATGCTCCCTTTATGTCTAAAGAGTCTTCCCCCTTCATCCAATCAGAGTTTTCTCTGTTAAATCATTTTTCCAAACCTATAACCACACGGAAGGTTTTCCACTTCATGGTAATTTGGAAAGGCAAACACCTAAAAAGGGTTAATCTACATCTAAAATTATGCTCATGAGTGAGTAATTCCTTAATCCCAAATGTTACCTACCATAAATAACGTCCAGATAGAAATAGAAACCATTCATTGATATGATGAAATAGATACAAAAGATACAAACGAGGTTCTGTAAGTGATACATTGCAAAAATCTCTTCTAAACCACCACGTGTTGATTGACCTGGTGGTAAAAAGAGAGATATTGTCTCAATAGCTAACCAAGAGATTATGGGTTCAATTCAAGGTGGTCATCTATTTGGGAATTAGCTTCCTACAAGTTTTCTTGATACCCAAATGTTGTATGGTCAGACAAGTTTCGTGAGATTAGTCTAGGTGCACGTGTAAGTTGGTTCGGACACTCACAAATATATATAAAAAAAAAAAACTAAAGACTAATGAGGGTAGATGAACTGTAGTTGCAAAAAGGAGGAGATAATTTTCCCCTTGAGATAGCTAAAAGGACATGGATTAAATACTACTACTGATGTTGCTAGTCTTGTCCTAGATAATCCAGGTTTTGTGGTCAACCATAAGTTCCCAAAGAAGTCGCAACCGTGATTAAACTAGAGGATCTTTGCTATCCTTTTTGTTTGAATGTCTCATAAATAATTGGTTGGCAATGGACTGGATTTAATGAAAGAGTCACCAGATTCCCATGCTTAGTTCCAGCACCATTTAACTTCTGAGCAGAGGCATTGAAAGAGCAACAAAAGAAACGATAAGGCGAATCCTCGGTTCATCATTCCTTAGGTTTATTCTTAAGTGGAGATTCCAGGATTCTGTGTGATGGTTCCATGAGTCAGTAATTGATGCTTCCTTATTGAGAGAGTTGATACCCGACACTTGTTACCTAAACTAAAATTAAATCTATATGAATATTAAAATTTGCCTCGATTCTACAGAAGTTGGAGAATTTCCTCATCTTATCTTTTTCCTGTTTTTCCTTTACAAGATTTGATCAGTCACTTTTAGTGAATGTCTTTGCTGTGGTATTCCTTGGTTCACTCATTCGCTGGCTTCTTCGACTCTTTGCCACCACCCTTTCTAGGAGATGGCCAAACTCTCCTGATTTGATATGTACACTTTTGTTGAAATTATTGTAACATTGTCTATAAGAGGTCTAGGCAATTTTCCTTTCCTTAAGGATGCGTATAAATTCTAACTTTTTATGGAATTCTTGTCCTTTTTTTTTCCTGCTAGTCTCCATTGATGGTGATATACTTTCGTCTTCAATTCACCTTCTTTGTTTCATCCACGCCCGTATTATATGTGTTGTATGTTTGTGTTTAATGTTATGTGGCACACACTCTCTGAAGGGTGTTGGTGCTTTGTGTGCAGTTGTATATGTCCACACTCCTTTAACTGTTTAGAAAGAAGCTCTTCAATTTCTATGAATTAATGAGTCAGAAGTTACAGGATTCTTGCGTACATGTCTAAACATTTGTTCGGTTTGGTCTCAAAATTGTTCTAATTCTGGCATTCCCCAAACAAGTTCCTCCGTGGACAAGTTTGTGCACACTCGCATTTCCTTTAGCTTCCTCCTGCGATTTACTTTGTTTATTCAACATAATATTAGACTTGATTATCTTATGTTTTCTTCTCCTTTTTTTTTTTTTTTTTTTTTTTTTTTTGTAAATTATAGAAAAGAATCCTAAAGCTCCACTATACATATATTGATTGTATTGTATTTGAAAGGCTAAATGTATTGAAGTGATATATGAAACTGAGGGATTTTGACAACCATTTTTGTTCATGAGACAAGGGCATTTTTTAACACTTGAGAATTGAATGGTATTATTGTAGCATTGGAAGGTTTAAGAGTATAATTAAAATGACATACTGAGTTTAGTGGTATTTTCTATAATTTGGCCTTTTGTTTATGGAAGATATTCATTTATCATCCTCAAAGTAGTAACTGAGTTGACACAATTTAATATTAAAATCTTTAATATTAAAATCTTGAGTTTAATTCATTGTAACTTATATCTGAACTGATAAATGCATACCTTGAATTAGTTGAATTTTTATTATCTATAAGTGTTCTGCAGTTGGTGGTTGTCATTTGGATTATGAATTGTTTTGGAAAGTTTGGTCCTTCTCTATCTCCTTCATCTTATTTTTCTTCCATGTTAAGCACAATTTAACTTATCTGCCATATGCTAAATTTAAAATCACGATCTTGCAAAGGAATGCAATTTTCTTTTTGTTTGTGTTTTCTCGTATTTGCTTTTGGATATCCTATCATTTCCCTTTTAGATCATTAAAAATGTCCAATCAAGTGTTTAAAATGTTTCTCCACGCAATTTTCACACTTTTTTTGAACACATCACGATCCAAACAAGTAATTAAATGGAAAGCATTTTATAACACTTAAGTTGATTTAAAATCCAGATAAGTTGATTTAAAATCCAGATAACTCAAACCTTATGGTTAGAGTTGGGTAATCTGGATTGGTTGAGTCAGTGGGTTTCTTGGACAACACCCCGTACGAATTGGCTTCATCACAACCCTATTTTCATAAATGATCTAAGTAAACTCTCGACTTTTGTAATTTTTTTGGACAGGTTTATCCTTTTTTCATTAATCTCACCGTTTTTTTTTTCTCTAGTTGGAAGACCCGTGCACTGCACCTAGTTTGAATTTTTTTGTATAAATTTATATATTAATCTTTAGGTGATTTAATTATTTTTTGACATGAAAGTTTGAGAGTTTATTAAGTATCTGACATAAAATTAAGTTTGAAAGTAGTTAAAAAAACTATATGTTACTTATTTCAATCTAATTTACAATGGACAGGAGATATGTTTTAAACAAATTTTAAAGGAAATATATGAATTAATAAAATTAAAATATGATCACATAAATTTGATATAAAAGTGATATAATAACATATATTAATTATTCAATGAAGTAATTTTTTGATGGTATTTCGAATGTTGTGACTTTAATGGGAGAAAAAATAAATAAAAAGAAGAACATTACATGATTTTTAAAATGAACCTTCAATTTTGTTATTTATTATTTGAAAAGGTAATAATGCTTGAACTCTATCTTTTGTCTTCCAAAATAATAAAAGATAAGAAGAGTTAAGTAAATACACCTTACGTTAGTTGCGCCACAAATTTATTCGGCCAACAACTAAAGAGAATATTAAATTAATATTAATAATCAAAGTAGACTAATACTGATAATCTGTCTAATCTTCGTCCAAATCATCTCCTCATATCTTGGTGTTTCCCTAAATATCTTGTTCATATCTCTATTTTCCTTATTAAATTAATTTAATAATTTCTCCCTACATAGTTTGCAAGTCTCCTGTCTATATTTCCATTTTCCATCACATATCTTGTACATAATGTGATTGGTAGTATCATATATATATATATATATATATATATATATATATATATATATATATATATATATATATATATATATATATATATATATATATATATATATATATATATATATATATATAGTATAAATTAATTTTAGGAGTCATTCAAAAAATGATAAAATATTTACATTATATAGAATAATTTCGAAAACGGAAAAAACTCACAGACTCATAGTGGAAAATACAAAAAGTGTCCAGTTAATCATGAGCGTAATATATTTGGTATACGATCGTTTAGATTTCGCTATTGTTTGGTACATGATCGTTTAGATTTAGTTGTTTAGATTCGGTCGTTCAGATTTAGATAGTCAAATTTAAACAATTTTTTTTCAAGATTCTCTTTAGTACACGATCGTTTAGATTTGGTTAAACGATTTTTTTTAAAATTATTTTGGTACACGATCTTAAATTTAGAGTCAAATCTAAAGACCTTTTTTAAGATTCTTTGGTACACAGTTTAAATTTGGCTATTTTTGCATACAATTATTTAGATTTGACTACGAAAATTTAAAACGACGTTCTTTTAAAGATCTTTTATATTTAGTACATCTTAAACAACCAAATAATCATTTGAAAAAAAAAAATAGATAAATAAAATAGATCTTTTATATTTGATACACAATCTTGAATCAAATAACAGTTTGGAAAAAAAAGAATAAGAGGAAGAGAAGAAAGACAAATGGAAAAAAATCGTAGAGGAATAAGAGAAGAAAGATAATAAAAAAGAAGAGCAAAGTTGGAATATGTTAAAAAATGACCACCTTTATGAGCTTTTTCATTTTGTTACGCGAGCTGTAAATATTTTGTCGGTTTGTTATATTTATGATCTTATTTTTATGTGGCAAAAATCTAATTGGCATATATAATTAGAATAAGAAAGCAATTGAACTCAACAAACTTAAGAAACAGTGAAGGGAGTAAAAGTATGTGACTTAGACTATGATTGTACTGAATTTTCATTTCGTGTGGTTAGTAAATAATATAATCTCAATCTCAATATGTAAATAAATCAAAATTCGGAAAAGAAAATACAAAAAATTGGTGATTACATGATTATTAGATGAGATATAATCTCTTCATAGATTTATTCGCGATCATTTTACAAAGAGGTTGTTTCTTCTACACATGTTTTAAAAAGAAAGAACGTAAACTTAAGATTTTGCATGAGATTTGAGCTGTAATAAAAGAACATAAAGTTAAAATTGGTTAGGATTTTACCGGGTGGGGTGTGTAAAACACATATTAACAAGGTGCCAGTGGAGGGGTAAATTGGATATCAATAGAGAAAAGTAGTAGTATTTTGAAGAAAAGCGTCGTTGTTGTTGTGGTAAAAGTGTCGTCGTCGTCGTTGTTGTACTATTGTAAAAAATAGGGTTTATGGAAGTTGTTGTTGATGGAAAAACTACAAGAGGCATGCTGCAGCGGAAATAAAGGATCATGCTTTACTCTATATACATCTAAACGATTTAAAAGCTAACATGCACATGCTACGCGATGGTCCTAAACGAAGAGCATAAAGGGTATACGAAGAACTTACGTTTTTATAGTTCTGAGTTTCTTCTTTGATCCAAAGCTTTTCTATGCCTGAAAATCACGAGCAAGGACAACCACCAAGCTAACCTACTATGCTCAGGACCAAGAACGGAGTTGTGGGACTTGGTTTTGTGAAGTGAATTGTAGAGAAAGATAGGGAGAGTATCGTTTAGGTGTTTTTTCCAGAAGAACATCTCTCTTCCCATTCTGTAATGAGAAAATGTTTTATATGAAATCTCCATGCAAATTATTTCATATAAGTTCAACACCTCATCTTTTCATTAAACTCTATAATGAAATTAGTAGTCTTTAATTCACAATAGGTTGCCACATCGCCCACTAACATTTAGTAATTAGAATAATTAGTTAAAGGGCATTTTGGTCAATTGACCAATTAAGTCAAAGTCAAACTTTGACTTTTCTTAGTCAAAGTCAACTTTTTGACTTTTTACTAATTTTTCCGTCTTGACTAATTCTAACCTCCCGAGTATGAATCTGTATTCATTTTTCTAAAATTCAAATCATATTTCAATATAAACCCGGTCAAAGTTTTGATTCTCAAAGTTAAAAGTCAACAAGTTGACTTTCACAACTTTGACCGTTACAAAACTTTTCAACCTTTTAAATATGAATCTATATTCATGTTTATTTTAAAACAAAAAGCTTAAAGTTTATTTCTACCAACTTATATCTTATATATTTGTCAGTTTCTCTCTCTATTCTTAATTCCAACGATTCGAGTTACTTCAACATACTTGTTCTTAGTTGAATCCATATGAGCTAGTAGGGGAACCTAATGGACCTATAGATCATGGGCTCCAACGATTCGAGATTAACTGGCTAAACTCTTTTAGACCAAGCTTAATCAACATTCGTTAACTAAAGAGTCATTCCACTAAAGACTCTTAGTTGCACTCCCCTCACTATAGATATATTTCTGTTCACCTGATATAACCATGATGAGTAAATTGATCATTCACAGGTTGTTCGTAATCTCGGTTGGACCAAAATACCGTTTTACCCCCGAGATTACATCTTGTTTCTTAAGACCCACTAATCCACTATTGAACAATTGGTTTAAGGTCCAACCTATAAACTAGAATCCTTCTCGAACCAATGAGAAGGTGGGGCCCCTTGTTCAAGACTTGGATTTAGTCCTTAAGCTGGAGATAACCTATCTACGATCTCAGAAGTGGGTAGGAGTGAATTCTATCTTGCACCCTATGTCCCTAGCTATCCACTCAGTTTTACCCATGAAATGGGAGGCTTATTGGGCCAGTGATGTTGAGCAGCCCTCATCTATGCAGATCTAAGGAAACTACCGAATGAACAGAAGTTCATAGTTAGCTCAGGATTAAGATCAAGTTACCTAGGTCATCATAAATGAAATAGTTAGTTTATAGTTTACGGTGTTATAACTAAAAGTGACTATTTCGTGGTTCCAATTTAATGTAAACTATTTACATAGGACGCCCCCACTCCTATGTCTCTACATGAACGATTCAAGATTACATCATTTGTATTAACTACGGAGCAGGCCGCATCCATAGTGTTTATCCAAAATAAGACACCCAACCTTATTCATACACCATAGACTATTTGGGCTATTAACTTGAACTTAATTCATGTTTATGTCTCAACATAAAGTTCAAGTGTATTTGAAAAACTCAATAAAATAGCCTCGGGATCTAAATTTATTGGTTTTAAGATTATAGCATTCAATAATAAAATTTATTGAATCAAATAACAAAGTACGAGTTTTAGGACACAAATTCCAACAAACTCCCACTTGGACTAAAACTCCAAGTAAGTTAGAATTTTATAATGAGAGAAAAGTATATATACATAGGTACAATAAACACATATATAAACTAGGGCATAATCCTAATAAGTCTCCCACTTGTCCTAGTTTACAAACCACGTAGACCTAAACCATGTAGGTGGCTCTAAAAAACTTTAGCCGTGAGAGCTTTTGTAAACGGATCAGCCATGTTTTGCTCGGAGGAGATTTTTGTTACTGTAACGTCTCCTCTATGTACGATTCTCTGATATGATGGTACTTTCGTTCAATATGCTTTCCACGTTTATGACTTCTAGGTTCTCGTGAATTTGCAACTGCACCACTGTTGTCACAGTATAAGGTGATTGGCAGATGCATATTTGGAACAACTTCCAAATCTGTTAAGAACTTTTTAAGCCATACTGCTTCTTTCGCTGCTTCACAGGCAGCTACATATTTAGCTTCCATAGTGGAGTCGGCAATACATGATTGTTTTATGCTTCTCCATACTACTGCTCCTCCGTTCAGAGTGAAAATTGATCCTGATATAGACTTTCTAACATCTTTATCAGTTTGAAAATCGGAGTCAGTGTATCCAGTAAGAATCAGAACCTTAGAACCATACACAATCATGTAGTCTTTTGTTCTTCTAAGATATTTAGAATATTCTTAACGACTGTCCAATGATCACGTCCAAGATTGGACTGATATCTACTAACTATTCCCACGGAATAGCAAATGTCAGGTATAGTACATAACATTGCATACATCAGGCTCCCAATAGCAAAAGCATAGGAAATGTTACTCATATCCTCAACTTCTTGAGGTGTCTTTGGACATTGTTCTTTTGATAAATGAATTCCATATCTGTACGGCAACAGACCTTTTTTGGAATTTTGCATCTTATATCTTGACAACATTTTGTCTATATAAGATGTTTAAGACATGGCTAGAGTTTTGTTCTTTCGGTTCCGAACTATTTGGATGCCAAGAACATATTGTGCATTTCCCAAATCTTTCATTTGGAATTGCGTAGCTAGCCATTTCTTAATATCAGTTAGATGACCTACATCATTTCCAATGAGTAGAATATCATCTACATACATAACTAAGAATGCTACAGTAGAATTGATGATCCTTTTGTAAACACAGGGTTCATCAACATTCTGTTCAAAACCATAAGATTTGATCGCAGTATCAAATCTTATATTCCAGGATCTAGATGCTTGTTTCAATCCATAAATAGATTTTTGAAGCTTACAAACATTTTGTTCTTGACCCTTTTCTATGAACCCCTCTGGTTGGACCATATAGATACTCTCTTCAAGACTTCTATTCAAAAAGGCTATCTTGACATCCATCTGCCAAATTTCATAATCATAAAAAGTGACGATGGATAAGAGTATTCTAATCGACTTTATCATGGCAACAGGAGAGAAAGTTTCATTATAATTTATTCCCTCCTTTTGTGTATAACCTTTTACCACTAGTCAAGCTTTAAAAGTCTGTACTTTACCAGCTTGGTCTCGTTTTCTCTTGTAGATCCATTTACAACCAATAGGTTTTACATCATTTTGTTGATCTACTAGAGTCCAGACAGAATTGGAATACATAGATTCCATTTCGAGGTCAATGACTTTGATCCATTGATCACAATCCACATCATTAATTGCCTGTTTATAGGTTAATGGATCCTCTATACCATCATCAGGTATGATGATTTGAGCTTCACTTAAACCCAAATAGCGATCAGGCTGTCATACAACCCTCCCACTACGACGAGGTTCTCCCAACTCTTGAGAAGGATGTGTTTGACCAATACTTCTAGTTTTATCAACTACTTTAGTAGATGAACTAAGTCTATCTGTAGAATTCTTGGAAATCTCTTTTAATACTAGTTTATTGCGAGTTTGATGATTTCTTATGTGGTCTTCCTTTAAGAACGTAACATTTGTCGATACAAATACTTTATTTTCTTGAGGGTCATAAAATAAACCACCTTTTGATTCTTTTGGATAACCTAAAAATAGGCATAATTTTGAACGATGTTCCAATTTTTTAGGATTTTGCACCAACACGTATGCTGGACATCCCCAAATCCTAAAGTGACGTAAACTACCTTTACACCCTTTCCAAAGCTCATAAGGTGTTTTAGAAATACTTTTAGAGGGAACGTTGTTCAAAATATAGATAGCTATTTCTAAAGCATATCCCCAAAAAGAATCCGGCAACTGTGTAAAACTCATCATAGAACGACCATGTCTAACAAAGTTCGGTTTCTACTTTCTGATACACCGTTCTGCTGAGGCGTACTAGGTGCAGAGAGTTGTGATTGGGTTCCATGTTCTATCAAATAGTCTTGGAACCGCAAGTCCATATACTCTCCACCTTGATCTGATCGAAATGTCTTCAATGTTTTACCTGATTCATTTTCAACTTCAGCCTTATATTCTTTGAACTTTTCAAAAGAATCAGACTTGTTCTGAATAAGGTAAACATGACCATACCTCGAATAATCATCAATAAAACTAATGAAATATTCATATCCTCCTCGAGCCTTGACATTCATTGGTTCACATAGGTCCGAATGTACGAGTTCTAAAGGCGTTTTGGCTCTAAGACCTTTTCCAGTAAAAGATCTTTTGGTCATCTTTCCTTCAAGACAGGAATGACATGGAGGTAAAGAGTTATTTTGTAACTGACTTAGAAGTCCTCTCTTAACCAATCTCTCAATCCTATTGAGATTAATGTGACCAAGTCTTAAGTGCCATAAGAAGGCATTAAAAGAAACCTTTTATCTTTTATTCTGAGTTTCAGCTGTTCTAAACATCTCAGTATTTAAGACAAAATTTGCTTGTGTTGGTCTTAACTTATATAAGTTGTTTTCAAGTATAGTAGAACAAATGTGAATACCTTTTCTTAAAATGAACTCTTCATTAATTTCAAAAGATATTCTATACATATGTTCTAACAAACAAGAGATAGATATCAAATTCCTCTTCATTTGAGGTACATACAAGACATTTTTTAGTAAAATATATCTATCATTAAAAAACAACTTCAAATCTCCCACTGCTTTGGCTAAGACCATTTCTCCAGTTTCAACTTTGAGAGTGATCTCGCCCTCAGAAAGCTTTTTCCAAGAACTAGTTTCCTGAAATGAGAAACAAAAATGATTAGTGGCTTCTAAATCTAATATCCAGATGGAATTTTCATTTTCCACTAAACATGTTTCAAGAACAAGTAAATCATATTTACCTTGTGCTTCTTTCTCTACCTTTTTCTGAGCAAGGTATTTTGGGCAGTTTCTCAGCCAGTGCCCATTTTCACCACAGTGGTAACATTTACCTTTTTCTGTAGTCTTCTTATCCTTGTTCTGCTTGAGAGTCTTCCCCTTTCCCTTTTTCTCAATCTTTCTATTAGATTTTGAGGGTCCAACTTTGGATTTAGAGGACAACCCTCTTTTAAATTTTCCTTTTGTAGTAGCAACATTTGCTTCTACTTCTTTTCCTTTACCTTTGGTAAGATTTTGAAAACGCTGGAGCTCATTTAGAAGGATTGTTAGGTTAAACTTTATCTTGTTCAGGGACGCATTCGTTTGAAATGGTATGAAGCTCTTCAAAAGAGACTCTAAGATAAAGCTAACCTGATTAGCCTCATCGATATATACATCTAAATGATTTAGAAGCTAACATGCACATGCTATGCGATGGTCCTAAACTCAAGAGCATAAAAGGTATACGAAGAACTTACCTTTTTATAGTTATGAGTTTCTTCTTTGATCCAAAGCTTTTCTATGCCTGAAAATCACGAGCAAGGACAACCACCAAGCTGACCTACTATGCTCAGGACCAAGAACGGAGTTGTGGGACTCGGTTTTATGAAGTGAATTGTAGAGAGAGATAGAAAGGGTATCGTTTAGGTATTTTTTCCAGAAGAACATCTCTCTTCTCATTCTGTAATGAGAAAATATTTTATATGAAATCTCCATGGAAATTACATGTAAATTATTTCATATAAGTTTAACACCTCATCTTTTCATTAACTCTTTAATGAAATTAGTGGCCTTTAAAATTCACAATAGGTTGCCACATCGCCCACTAACATTTAGTAGATACATAACCTATTTTCAGTCTTATAGTAGATACATTTGTCGTTTTCATTTACTTTGAATCCTTTGGACATGATTAGATTGTCAAACTTTTCGTGTCATAGAGGGATTTACTTAATTTACAGACTTTAGGTTCTTAACCATGAACTATGAAACTTTCAAGTTGTTCCACATAGATCTCTTCTTTTAAATCACCGTTTAGGAAGGCAGTCTTAACATCCATTTAATGTATTAAGAGATTGTTTAGGGCAACCATAAAAATCAGCACTCTAATTGAGGTGATTCTAGTAACTGGGGAGAAAGTGTCAAAGAAATATATGTTTTTCTTCTGTCTAAAACCTTTTGCTACTAGTCTAGCCTTATACTCATCTATTGATCCATCGGGTTTGAGTTTCTTTATCAAAACCCATTTACAGCCTATTGCTTTGCAACTAGGAGGTAGGTCATCTAAGTGCCAAGTCCTATTAGATTCAAGAGAGTCAATTTCATCATTGATAGCTTCTTGCAATAAGTTGGCATTTACTAAGGATAAGGGTTCTGTTAGATCTTTCGGATCTTCTACATTGTACATTTTGAAGTTTTCTCCAAAACTCTTTTATGGTTCTTGCTCTCTTACTTCTTCTAGGTTCAGGATTTACTTCCTTATCTTGGGTTTGGATCCTTACTAAAGGTAGACTGCTTGAACTTGAGCCCCCCACTAGTTTGACTATTTAAGCCTCCACTATTTCTAGATTTAAAAGGAAATATATCCTTGAAAAAATCTACGTCCTTTGATTCTATGATTACCTTGTTCTCTAAGTCATAAAACCTATAGGCTTACTATTTTCAGGGTATCCTATGGAGACACATTCATAGGCTCTACTGGCTAGTTTTCTTCTTTTAGGATCAGGTACTCTTTTATAGGCTAAACAACCTCAAGCTCTAAGCCAAGAAAGGTTTGGTGTTTTATTTTAAGGACTTCGTATGGTGAAGTTTTACTGTTTGATTTAGGAATCTTGTTAAGGACATAATTAACAGTCTTGATTATTTCACCCCACCAAGATGGTGCTGCTTCTAAATCAAGTAAGATAGCAACTACTAACTCAGTTAGAGTTATATTATTTCTTTTAGCTTTTCCATTCATTTCAGAAGAATAAGGTGCAATTATTTCGTGTATTATTCCTTTTGAGTTAAAAAACTCATTAAAGGCAACTAAATCATATTTTGTTCCTCTATCACTACAAAATCTCTTAATTCTTTTGTTAAATTGATTCTCTATTTCAGTTACAAACATCTTGAACATGTCAAAGGCATCACTATTATTCTTAAGCAAGTAAATAAGTATAGTCAGAATAGTCATAGGTTATAAAATACCTTTTACTGTTCCTCGTTAACATGCCATCAAATTCACATAAATCAGAATATCTTAGCTCTAGAGGTTGAGTTACCCTAATACATATTTATGTGAAGTCTTAGTTATCTTAGCTTGACTACAACATGCACATTTTTCAAATTCATGCAAAGATAACTTAGGAATAAGATTCAACCTACTCATGCTGCTAATTAGTCTTTTATTAATATAACAAAGTCTAGCATGTCAAATATTAAAAGTAAACAACATGTAAGTAGAAGACTTTTTCTCATTCACTTCCAAATTCAACTTAACATGTCATCAGTAGCGTAACCCTTTTCCACAAATACATTGTTTTTTGTTAAAGTAAAGAGATATGATCCTATTGTTTGTGTGAAGTTGGCTTTGTTGAGGAGATATCCTGACCCTCTTCTTTCGAACTTCAGAAGTGTGCAGAACTTCCTTCAGCATAAGTGTCTTGTTAGATGTGAATTTCAATACTACTTCTCCATTGTCGGTAACCTTAGTTGTGTGATGACCTCCTAGAAGGATATTCTTATCCTTAGTCTCGTTATATTTTCTAAATAAGCTAAGGTCGTTACAAGCGTGGCGAGATGCACCAGTGTCTAGCCACCAACCTTCAGATTCTCCAATCACATTAACTTCTGTGATCATAGCTATTAAATCCTCTTCTACTATGTTCGCCTGACGATATGGGCTGCCACATCGCCCACTAACATTTAGTAATTAGAATAATTAGTCAAACTTTGACTTTTCTTAGTTAAAAGTCAACTTTTTGACTTTTTATTAATTTTCCCGTCTTGACTAATTCTAACCTCTCGAGTATGAATCCGCATTCATTTTTCTAAAATTCAAATCATATTTGAATATAAACCCGGTCAAAGTTTTGATTCTCAAAGTTAAAAGTCAACAAGTTGACTTTCACAACTTTGACCGTTACAAAACTTTTCAAGCTTTTAAATATGAATCTATATTCATATTTATTTTAAAACAAAAAGCTTAAAGTTTATTTCTATCGACTTATATTTTATATATTTGTCAGTTTCTCTCTCTATTCTTAATTCCAACAATTCGAGTTACTTCAACATACTTGTTTTTAGTCTAATCCATATGAGCTAGTAAGGGAACCTAATGGACCTATAGATCATGGGCTCCAACGATTCGAGATTAACTAGCTAAACTCTTTTTGACCAAGCTTAATCAGCATTCGTTAACTAAAGAGTCATTCCACTAAAGACTCTTAGTTGCACTCCCCTCACTATAGATATATTTCTGTCCACCTGATATAACCATGATAAGTAAGTTGATCCTTCACAGGTTGTTCGTAATCCCAGCTAGGTCAAAATATCGTTTTACCCTCGAGATTACATCTTGTTCCTTAAAACCCACTGATCCACTATTGAACAATTGGTTTAAGGTCCAACTTATAAACTAGAATCCTTCTCGGGCCAATGAGAAGGTGGGGCCCCTTGTTCAAGGCTTGGATTGAGTCCTTAAGAGAACAACCTATCTACGATCCCAGTAGTGGGTAGGAGTAAATTCCATCTTGCACCTTATGTCCCTAGCTATCCACTCAGGTTTACCCATGAAATGGAAGGCTTATTGGTCCAGCGATGTTGAGCTGCCCTCACCTATGCAGATCTAAGGATACTAATGAATGAAAAAAAGTTCATAGTTAGCTCAAGATTAAGATCAAGTTACCTAAGTCATCATAAATGAATTAGTCACTTTATAGTTTACGGTGTTATAACTAAAAGTGACTATTTCGTTGTTCCACTCTTATGTAAACTATTTACATAGGACTCCCTCACTCCCATGTCTCTACATGAACGATTCAGGATTACATCGTTCGTACTAACTACGGAGTGGGCCGCATCCATAGTGTTTATCCAAAATAAGGCGCCCAACCTTATTCATACACTATAGACTATTTGGGCTATTAACTTGAACTTAATCCATGTTTATGTCTCAACATAAAGTTCAAGTGTATTTGACAAACTCAATAAAATAGCCTTGGGACCTAAATTTATTGGTTTTAAGATTATAGCATTCAATAATAAAATTTATTGAATCAAATAACAAAGTACGAGTTTTAGGACACAAATTCCAATAGTAGTTGTTGTTGTTGTTGTTGAAATAGGGTTTATGGAAGTCGTGTACCGGGTAATATTATGTTGTTGTTGTTGTTGAAATAGGGTTTATGGAAGTCGTGTACTGGGTAATATTATGTTGTTGTTGTTGTTGTTGTTGTCATCGTCGTTGTCGTTCTTTCCACCATCTTTCTTCTTTTTTGACTCTTTTTTTACCTCGTTTAATCTTTCCATCGTATTTCTTCTTTTCCTCTTTTTTTTTTTTGTTGTGATTTCTTTCCATCGTCTTTCTTCTTTTCCTCTTTTTTTCTACGTCGTTTAGATTTGGTTACGTCGTTTCAATTTGGGTAACCAAATCTAAACGACCGTATACAACAAAATCTAGAAGATTATGTATAAAGAAGTTTGAAAAAAATCATTTAGATTGGAGTAGCCAAATGTAAATGATCGTGTAAAAAAAGTAAACGATTGTGTAAAAAAAATAAACGATTGTGTAAAAAAAATAAAAGATCATGGATAAAGAATCTTGAAAAAAAATCATTTAGATTGGAGTATCCCAATGTAAACGATCGTGTAAAAAACGTAAACGATCGTGTGAAAAAAATAAAAGATCGTGTATAAAGAATCTTGAAAAAAATCATTTAGATTGGAGTAGCAAAATATAAACGATCGTTTAAAAAAAGTAAACGATCATGTAAAAAAAATAAAAGATCGTATATAAAGAATCTTGAAAAAAATCATTTAGATTGGAGTAGCCAAATGTAAACGATCGTGTAAAAAAAGTAAACGATCGTGTAGGAAAAAATAAAAGATCATGTATAAAGAATCTTGAAAAAAATTCATTTAGATTGAAGTACCCAAATGTAAACGATCGTGTAAAAAAAATAAATTATTGTTTTGAGATATCTAAACGATGGTGTACCAAAAGAATTAAAAAAATTTGTGTACTAAATTTTGAAAAAAAAAAAAAATCGTTTAGATTTGGGTCCCCAAATCTAAACGATCGTGTAACCAAATTTAAACGTAACCAAATTAAAACAACAATTAAACGATAGAATTGAAAAGATAAATTGTAGTCATATCTAAACGATCGCGTATCAAACAATAACCAAATCTAAACGATCACAAATTTATTACGCACGTTGTTGATGGCGTGGTTTATGGGGCATTTTTGGTATTTTATACGGTGGACCTATGGGTTTTTTCTGTTTTCGAAATTGTTCTACATAGTGTAAATACTTTGCCGCTTTGTTATATTTTTTAAAAGACCTCTATAATTATTCTCTTCTTCTTATTATTCTTCTTATTATTGTTATTATCATTATTGTTGTTGTCATTATTGTTGTTGTCATGTTTGTGGTCGTGTTGTCGTCGTGTTGTTATTGATGTTGTTATTGACGTTATTGATATATGTTACCAAGAAGCTTGGAGGGTGAAAGAACATATGGTAAAGATATTACATGGTGATGCAGTTAAATCATATGCATTGATTCCAAGATTCTTTGATAAATTGGTTGAATCTAACCCAGGTATGATCTTATTTGTATATTAAATTTAAATTCATTTGCAAATAGATGTGGATAGACTAATATCACAGTCTATCTAGATAGACCAATAGTAGAATCTTTCACATTTTTTATTCTTTTTAGTTTGTCCTGATATAAATGTCTTTGTAATTATTATTAGGTACATGCACTTCTTTAGAAATCGATGATTGTGGTCATTTCAAGTTTTGCTTTATGGCTTTCGGTGCATCAATTAAGGGGTGGAAATATTGTAGACCTATTATTTCTGTTGATGGGACATTTTTGAAGTGTAAGTTTGGTGGCATTCTATTAATAGCCTCATCACAAGATGGTAACAATCAAATCTTCCCTCTTGCTTTTGCCAATGTAGATTCTGAAAATGATGAATCATGAACATGGTTTTTTGAGAAGATACGAGGTAATTTTTTAGAGCGGGCTAATTTAGTCATTGTTTCTAATAGGCATCTTAGCATCCCTAAAGGAGTTTTAAGAGTGTTTCCTGATGTTGAGTATTGTGTGTGCACAAAACATCTTTTAAGTAACTTGAAACTCCATTTTAAAGATTCATTACTTAATAAATATTTCTTTAGTTGTGCTTATGCCTACACCGTTGATGAATTTGAGTACCACATGAGATGCTTGCAGTCGGTTTGTCCAAATATTAGAGATTGTCTTAGTAGTGTTGGTTTTGAGAAGTGGTCTCGAACATATTCACGTAGATGAAGGTATAAAATGATGGCATGAAATTGTGTAGAAAGTGTAAATTCAGTGTTTAAAGATCTTAGAGAACTGCTTGTGGCTACGATGTTTAGTTCAATTAGGGATGTATTGCAAAAGCAGTTTTATGAACGAAGTAAATCTGCCTCTACAATAAAGAGTTGTTTGATTTCTTGGGCTGAGAACGTTCAACGTTTAGAACAGGAAAAGTCAAGAAAATTATTGGTAAGATTTTTTTTTTGATCTCGAACAGTTAGACATAGACTGTTATCTCTGTCCATCTGATAGATAAAGATAGCAATTTATCTTTTCCTGTCTAAGATAGGCACAAATAGATTGCTATCTATATATATCTAATCTATACAGAGATTAAAATCTATTTTTTTATTATTTTATTAATTCTCCTTATTTGTCTTATGTATTAGGTTGATCCAAATTAGTACGATTGAATATCAAGTAACGGATGGAAATCAACAGTTTATTGTCAAGTTAAATGTGGAATGTTGTAGTTGTCGAGTATGGGATGTTGAAGAAATTCCTTGTGCGCATGGTCTTGCAGTTCTACAAATGCTTAATTAAGATACCTATTCTTATGTATCTGAGTTTTATTATAAAGAAACATTATCAGCAACATACAGTGGTTGTATTCAACCTGTTGGATCTTATTTCTATTGGAGAGTTATAGATTCTATGATGAAAATATTACCTCCAGTCTTTAAACGACAAGCTGGAAGACCAAGAAAACAAAGAATTCCATATGTTGGTGAATTTAGTAGTTCAACGAGATGTTCCAATCGTAATCGTAAAGGACATAATAGTAGGACTTGTAAGCCAGGTTTGAACAATTAATGACAATGTGTGTAACGACCCAACTTTCCGGACTAAGCTGAGGTTACTACTAAATACCAAACTCGACCACACAACATAAAATTTATAACGGACCGGTTACGATTTCCTAAAACATTAGAAATATTACAAAAAAAAAAGTTTCGGGCCCTATTTGAAATCACAGTCACAAAAGTTTCAAATAAAAACTCAAGTCATCAGTTCAAAATCACAAACCAAATATTCTGACAAAAATACATAGCGGAAGCAATAAGAAAACCAGACGCGTCCATATGGCCTTCACGCGTCTTTCCTGCCTCTCGTCGGTCTGCCCCTCGCTGTGCCCTTACCTGAAAAGTTTAAGAAGAGAAAAGGGTGAGTATAAACATACCCAGTAAGGGACCCACTACTGGGCCCGTTAGGGAACAACAGTTAACTTCCTATTCAGGGGTACCCTACATAACAGTCTAGTGGTTCCGTAGAACGCACATATCAGTCTAGTGCTCCCGAAGGATGCACACATCAGTCTAGTGCTCCCGAAGGATGCACATATCAGTAAGGCACACTACCCCATAGATGAAGCTAACCGTTACCCCTCAGTCCATACTAAACCGTCTACAACAGTCATACTCCATCAACACTCATATTACAATTTCGCCATAGGCTTTGCCAGTCAGATAGTATAGGTTTAAACAACTACACCCTCAGTTACCATACGCGTTTCCAATTCACACACCATTATGGTAACCCCTAGACCCAATCAACTAATCAATCGAAATCGGATTCACTGTCCTTTCCCGTCCAAACTCCATGATCAATGTCCAGACCAATGACTACCACGTACCTAACCGTAACTTCAAGGTCCATCGACATACAATTCCAATCTACCACGTAGCCCATTAACATAACCACACTATACCGAGCACCCAGCATTGGGGTCTACTAGCAAGAAACTCCTTATACCCGATAGCGCACAAGTTACAACTAGCGGTCGCGTTACTCTTACATCAGACAAGAATATAATAACAATGCTTAAAAGTCAAACACACTTATATTTATTCGGTACAGTTACTAACGTGTAATCCCCTGTGGACTACTACGTTTCCAGCCTCGCTCCGAGGTCCAGTAGTAGGAAAACCCTTACCTGAAACTTGGTTATGCCCCTCGATCGCGTCCACGCTCGACGGATCCACCTAAACGAAAACACGAAGGTCTCAATCGATGATACTAGTAGAAGTCATTTTAAATGGTCCTAAGCAACATCTGTTGACTTACCCAAGGAAAAGAAAGCTATCTCCAACCAAGCCTGCCGCGGAAATCCGAGAACTTAAACGTCAACTCCTTAATACCTTCAAGGGATGGAAGATAGGACCAAAGCTTATTCCAATATTCAACTCAAATCGGATATAGCAACATTAGGGAATTCATGAAAACAATCCTTACCGAAAACTCACCGTGACCCGGAGTGGAGGAAGGAAGGCTTAGGTGGCTCGGCTCGGCTTGGCTCACTCTCGGCTCGGCTCGGCTTGGCCTCGGCTCACAGCTCGGCTCACTCTCGGCTCGGCTCGGCTTGGCCTCGGCTCACAGCTCGGCTCAACTCGGCTCGGCTTGGCTTGGCCTCGGCTCAGCTCGCGGCTCGCGGCTTGGCTCAACTCGGCTCGGCTCAGCTTAACTCTGCTTGGTTCTCGGCTCGGCTCGCGGCTCGCGGCTTAACTCGGTTCGCGGCTCGGCTCGCGGCTTGGCTTTCGGCTCGGCTCGCGGCTCGGCTCCACTCGGCTCGCGGCTCGGCTCGCGGCTCGCAGCTTGAAACACAGGTCGGATTTGATTCGAGTTTTCAGGTCGGGTCGGCTTGAAATCGGGCAACCTCAACGACAACCTTCGGGCGTTCGACGACGGAGAAGTGTCGCGGCTGTCCGATGACTGGCCCTGCTTCCACGCGGCGGAGGGCGACGGCTTAACGGCGGATACGATCGGACGAAGGACGCACGGCGGCGTCCGAGTTTTTGAAACCGTGAGGAGACCCGAAATGGTGGGAAGCCGCGGCGGACGAACACGATGAAGCTGACGACGTTGCCGACGCTGGAGGCGGAAATGGAGACGGAACGTGACGGGGGAGATGGAGACGCGTGCGGAAGAGAAAGATGGAGAGACGGCAGCGGCGGCGTGAAGCTGGAGACGAAGAAGAAGAAGAAGAAGAAAAAGAAGAAGAAGCCGAGGGGGGGGGGTCTCGCGCGCGGTAAGTTAGGGTTCTTTTTTTTTTTTTTAAAAAAATATATATATATATATATATATTAAGTTAAATAATAATAATAATAATATAATTAATAATAATATTAATTAATACTAATGTAATAATAATGTTAAATAATAATAATAATAATATTAAATAATAGTAATAATAACAATAATAAATTATAATAATAATAATAAAAGATAATATTAATATTAAATTATATATAAAGATTATAATAAATATTAATAATAATAATAATATAATTACTATTATATTATTATTATATAAATTTACAAATATTAATTTCAGAATTTCAGAAATTAATCCAAAATTTAAAATTCCCGAAAAATTATATAAAACGGTAAAAGTTTACCTCGAAAATTCGGGGCGTTACATTCTTCCCTCCTTAGGGAACTTTCGTCCTCGAAAGTTTTATTCCTCGAACAGATCGGGATAACGGGACCTCATGTCATCTTCACGCTCCCATGTAGCCTCTTCTACCCGGTGATTCCGCCATAAGACTTTAACCAGAGGGATTTCTTTATTCCTCAACGTTTTCACCTCTCTAGCAAGCACCTCAACAGGTTGTTCAGCATAGCTCAAGTTTTCATCAATCTTCAGTGGCTCGTAATCCACTACATGGGATGGATCTGGCACGTACTTCCTCAACATAGAAACATGAAACACATCATGAACTGTCGAGAGTGATGGTGGCAACGTCAAGCGATAAGCTACAGGGCCAATCCGCTCCAGAATCTCAAATGGCCCAACAAAACGGGGACTCAGCTTTCCCCTCCTTTCAAATCGTAAGACACCTCTCATAGGTGCTACCTTTAAGAACACCTTGTCCCCTACCTCAAATTCGAGATCCTTCCGCCTCACATCTGCATAACTCTTCTGCCTACTCTGAGCGGTATGCATGCGTGATCTAATCTTCTGTATCGCTTCGTTAGTAGACTGAACTAACTCAGGACCCATCAATCTCTGCTCACCCACCTCACCCCAGCAAACCGGGGATCTGCAACATTTGCCGCACAAGGCCTCAAATGGTGCCATGCCAATAGTAGCCTGATAACTGTTATTATAAGCAAATTCCATCAAATGTAAGTGGAAGTCCCAGCTACCTGGAAATTCCAATGCACACGCTCGCAACATATCCTCTAAAACTTGGTTTAGACGCTCAGTCTGACCGTCAGTCTGTGGATGGAAAGCTGTACTAAAGTCTAACCTCTTGCCCATAGCAGTCTGCAAACCCTTCCAGAATTTGGAAGTGAAACAGGCATATCTATAAGAAACAATCGACACTGGCACTCCATGTAATCTCACTATCTCCGACATGTACAGCTGTGCCCACTTACTAGCAGTATAGGTGGATTTACCCGGAACGAATTGCGTTGATTTAGTAAGTCTGTCCACCACAACCCAAATCACTGTAAAACCCCTCAGAGTTCTCGGCAGTCCTGTAATGAAATCCATGGACACGTTTTCCCACTTCCATTCCGGTATGCTCAAGGGTTGTAATAAACCCGTCGGTTTCTGCCTTGGTGCCTTAACCTACTGACACACCAAGCATCTACTAACAAATTCTGCCACCTCCCTCTTCATGTTACGCCACCAATAAACCCGCTTCAGGTCCTGATACATCTTCGTACTACCTGGGTGCATGGAAAATGGGGAACTGTGAGCCTCAGATAGTAATTCTGTCTTAACCGCACTATCTGACGGCACACAGAGGCGTCTCTCAAACAAAAGTCCACCATCAGAGGATAATGAGAACTCAACCGCTTGCCCTGCCTCTGCTAGGCCACGTTTCTCAACCAAATAAGGATCGTTACTCTGAGCATCAATGATCCTTTGCCTCAAAGTCGGCTGTACCGTCAACTGGGCTAACTGCATAGTGACTGCCCCCACTGAGACTGCAATCTCAGCCCGCTCGAGATCCCGATGCAATGGGGCCTGTCGAGTAATAAGTGCTGCTGAATGTGATACCTTTCTACTAAGAGCATCAGCTACCACATTTGCCTTGCCTGGATGATACAGTATCTCACAATCGTAATCCTTCACTAACTCAAGCCACCTTCGCTGTCTCATATTCAATTCTTTCTGAGTAAAGAAGTATTTCAAGCTCTTATGATCCGTGAATATCTGTATCTTTTCACCATATAAGTAATGCCTCCATATTTTTAAAGCAAAAACCACTGCTGCCAACTCTAAATCATGTGTAGGGTAGTTCTGCTCATGACTCTTCAACTGACGAGAAGCATAAGCGACCACCCTACCTTGTTGCATCAAAACACAACCCAAACCCTTCTTGGAAGCATCACTATAAATCACAAAATTGCAAGAACCATCAGGTACAGTAAGAACCGGTGCGGTAACTAGCTTCTGTTTAAGGTTCTGGAAACTGTCCTCACATGCCTTGCTCCAAACAAAAGGAGCTCCCTTCCTGGTCAACTGAGTAAGAGGAGTAGCTATACGAGAAAAGTTCTCCACAAACCGTCGATAATAACCTGCTAAACCCAGAAAGCTACGAACCTCACTGACTGAGGAAGGTCGGGTCCAACCGGTGACTGCCTCTATCTTAGCTGGATCCACAGAGACTCCAGCCTTAGAAACCACGTGGCCCAGAAAGGACACCTGCTTCAGCCAAAACTCGCATTTCGAGAACTTTGCATACAACTTATTATCCCGAAGTGTTTGCAAAACTATACGTAAATGCTCCTCATGTTCTGCCTCCGTCTTGGAGTATATCAAGATATCGTCGATAAACACGATCACAAAAGTATCTAGGAACTCCCTAAACACTTTGTTCATCAAGTCCATAAACACTGCCGGAGCATTCGTCAAACCAAAAGACATCACAATAAACTCGTAGTGTCCATACCTGGAACGAAATGCTGTCTTTGGTACATCACCATCCTTAATCCTCAGCTGATGGTATCCCGACCGAAGATCAATCTTAGAGAACACTGTGGCTCCCTGCAACTGGTCAAATAGATCGTCGATTATGGGCAAGGGATATCTGTTCTTAACGGTTACCTTATTCAACTCCCTATAGTCAATGCATAGACGCATCGATCCATCCTTCTTCTTAACAAATAAAACTGGCGCACCCCAAAGGGACACGCTCGGTCGAATGAATCCCTTATCAAGCAATTCTTGTAACTGCACCTTTAATTCTTTCAGCTCTGCGGGGGCCATCCTGTAAGGGGCTCTGGATATAGGAACCGTGCCCGGCTCCAACTCTATGGCAAACTCAACCTCTCTGTGCGGAGGTAACCCCAGAAGTTCTTCAGGAAAGACATCCGGATAGTCCCTCACCACCGGTTCTGACGACATGGATACATCGACCTCTCTAGTATCCACCACGCTCACTAAGATACCCCAAGTACCCTGACTGAGCAGTTTACTGGCCCTGATGGCTGAGATTACCTGAGGCAACGACTTTGACCCTCCTCCCTTAAATTTAAAACTGGCCATCGAGGGAGGGTTAAACGTTACCTCCTTACGGGAACAATCTATGCTGGCGTGGTTAGCGGCCAATCAATCCATACCCAGGATTACATCAAAGTCGAGCATATCCAGGACTAACAGCGTTACTTCAATCACATGGCCTGCTATCTCAATCTGGCATGCTTTCACCTTTTCCTTCGACAACATACACTCCCCGGAAGGAGTAGATACCGATAGAACATGGTGTAAGGGCTCTACCTCTAAGCGGGCATGCAACACAAATGCGGAAGAGATAAAAGAATGTGACGATCCCGAATCAAACAAAACTAAGGCGTAATGCCCCAATACTGGAAGCGTACCTGTCACCACCAAGCCTGCCCTCTCAGCCTCAGTCTTGTTGGTAGCAAAGACCCTACCCTGATGTGGAGCACCTGCTCCCTGATTCTGTGCGTTCCCCGTAAGTCTCAACGGACATCTATCAGCTGTATGACCCTCTTGCCTACACTTAAAGCAAGTCCTGGTCCCGAATAAGCAACGGCCCAGATGGTGCTTCCCACAAGTGGTACACAACGGCTTCCCTCTGGCAGCTTCCCCTGCCTCAAAAGGTTTCTGCTGGAAGCGGCGAAACTCACTACCTGATCTGAAGTTCCGCTGTGGCACTGGAACAGGCTGCTGCTCAGCCTTCCTCTTCTGTCCCGATGTTGAACCTCTACCAGCGGTCTTAGACGAGTTAGCCCTCTCATGTAAACTGAGATCCACTGCCAGGCGCAGTGCATCGACATGAGTAGCGGGTCGGAAAGCTCGGACCAAACCCTGAATGTCCGGTCGGAGGCCTCTAACAAACTTATCAGCTCTGGCCGCCTCGGTCGCTATCATCTCGGGAGCGAAGCGGGATAACATGTCAAACTCCGCGTCATACTGCTCCACTGTCATGTCACCCTGCTCTAAGTTCAGGAACTCTTGCCGCTTGGCGTCTCTCAAACTAGCAGAGAAGAATTTCGCATAGAAACTCTCCTTAAACTGTTGCCACGTGATCTGACTCACATCACCACCTAGCATTCTCTCTATAGTCTCCCACCATGCAGTACCTCTGTCAGTCAACATAAAAACAGCACACTGAACCTTCTGATCCTCAGAGCATTTCATGTATCGGAATATAGTCTCCAAAGACGATAACCACAGTTGAGCCCTGGTGGGGTCCTCCAAAGACCCATCGAATGTCGTGGGATTATACTTCCTGAAATCCCTCAGGTGCTTAGCCTCTGCTGACAGCTGATCCGGCACCACCTGGGGCGCAACTGGTACTGGAGCCGGAGCTGGAGTAAGAGCTGGTGCTGGAGCTGGCGCTGGAGCTGGCGGGGCAGGCTGCTGCTGCTCCCGCATCTGCATAATCAAATCTCTAAACCTCTGCTCCATGGCGGCTAGATCCGCATGAGTAACTGGCGCAGCCGGGTCAGTGGCTTGGGCTACAGGCTGCACCTCAGGCTGAACGCGTCCTGCTCCTCTTCCTCGGCCTCCTCGGCCACCCCTACGTGCACCTCTCCTTGGCGGCATTTCCCTAACAACCACCAATGATCCCTTTAGTCATAAATGGTAATTATCTTTGCAGTTTAATTTAGGTAAGATAATGCATATAGAGTTATACATATACTTTCATGAGAGCGTACCTGACGAGCGGCAAGGATCGTTTTAGCCATAAGGACACAAAACACAGACTCACATTATAAGCCAGTCTACAGAACCTAAAACTTAGGCTCTAATACCAACTGTAACGACCCAACTTTTCGGACTAAGCTGAGGTTACTACTAAATACCAAACTCGACCACACAACATAAAATTTATAACGGACCGGTTACGATTTCTTAAAACATTAGAAATATTACAAAAAAAAAAAAGTTTCGGGCCCTATTTGAAATCACAGTCACAAAAGTTTCAAATAAAAACTCAAGTCATCAGTTCAAAATCACAAACCAAATATTCTGACAAAAATACATAGCGGAAGCAATAAGAAAACCAGACGCGTCCATATGGCCTTCACGCGTCCTTCCTGCCTCTCGTCGGTCTGCCCCTCGCTGTGCCCTTACCTGAAAAGTTTAAGAAGAGAAAAGGGTGAGTATAAACATACCCAGTAAGGGACCCACTACTGGGCCCGTTAGGGAACAACAGTTAACTTCCTATTCAGGGGTACCCTACATAACAGTCTAGTGGTTCCGTAGAACGCACATATCAGTCTAGTGCTCCCGAAGGATGCACATATCAGTCTAGTGCTCCCGAAGGATGCACACATCAGTCTAGTGCTCCCGAAGGATGCACATATCAGTAAGGCACACTATCCCATAGATGAAGCTAACCGTTACCCCTCAGTCCATACTAAACCGTCTACAACAGTCATACTCCATCAACACTCATATTACAATTTCGCCATAGGCTTTGCCAGTCAGATAGTATAGGTTTAAACAACTACACCCTCAGTTACCATACGCGTTTCCAATTCACACACCATTATGGTAACCCCTAGACCCAATCAACTAATCAATCGAAATCGGATTCACTGTCCTTTCCCGTCCAAACTCCATGATCAATGTCCAGACCAATGACTACCACGTACCTAACCGTAACTTCAAGGTCCATCGACATACAATTCCAATCTACCACGTAGCCCATTAACATAACCACACTATACCGAGCACCCAGCATCGGGGTCTACTAGCAAGAAACTCCTTATACCCGATAGCGCACAAGTTACAACTAGCGGTCGCGTTACTCTTACATCAGACAAGAATATAATAACAATGCTTAAAAGTCAAACACACTTATATTTATTCGGTACAGTTACTAACGTGTAATCCCATGTGGACTACTACGTTTCCAGCCTCGCTCCGAGGTCCAGTAGTAGGAAAACCCTTACCTGAAACTTGGTTATGCCCCTCGATCGCGTCCACGCTCGACGGATCCACCTAAACGAAAACACGAAGGTCTTAATCGATGATACTAGTAGCAGTCATTTTAAATGGTCCTAAGCAACATCCGTTGACTTACCCAAGGAAAAGAAAGTTATCTCCAACCAAGCCTGCCGCGGAAATCCGAGAACTTAAACGTCAACTCCTTAATACCTTCAAGGGATGGAAGATAGGACCAAAGCTTATTCCAATATTCAACTCAAATCGGATATAGCAACATTAGGGAATTCATCAAAACAATCCTTACCGAAAACTCACCGTGACCCGGAGTGGAGGAAGGAAGGCTTAGGTGGCTCGGCTCGGCTTGGCTCACTCTCGGCTCGACTCGGCTTGGCCTCGGCTCACAGCTCGACTCACTCTCGGCTCGGCTCGGCTTGGCCTCGGCTCACAGCTCGGCTCAACTCGGCTCGGCTTGGCTTGACCTCGGCTCAGCTCGCGGCTCGCGGCTCGGCTCAACTCGGCTCGACTTGGCTTAACTCGGCTTGGTTCTCGGCTCGGCTCGCGGCTCGCGGCTCGGCTCAACTCGGCTCGGCTCGCGGCTCGCGGCTTAACTCGGTTCGCGGCTCGGCTCGCGGCTCGGCTCCACTCGGCTCGTGGCTCGGCTCGCGGCTCGCAGCTTGAAACACGGGTCGGATTTGATTCGAGTTTTCGGGTCGGGTCGGCTTGAAATCGGGAAACCTCAACGACAACCTTCGGGCGTTCGACGACGGAGAAGTGTCGCGGCTGTCCGACGACTGGCCCTGCTTCCACGCGGCGGAGGGCGACGGCTTAACGGCGGATACGGTCGTACGAAGGACGCACGGCGGCGTCCGAGTTTTTGAAACCGGGAGGAGACCCGAAATGGTGGGAAGCCGCGGCGGACGAACACGATGAAGCTGACGACGTTGCCGACGCTGGAGGCGGAAATGGAGACGGAACGTGACGGGGGAGATGGAGACGCGTGCGGAAGAGAAAGATGGAGAGACGGCAGCGGCGGCGTGAAGCTGGAGACGAAGAAGAAGAAGAAGAAGAAAAAGAAGAAGAAGCCGAGGGGGGGGTCTCGCGCGCGGTAAGTTAAGGTTCTTTTTTTTTAAAATATATATATATATATATATATATATATTAAGTTAAATAATAATAATAATAATATTTAATAATAATAATAATAATAATAATAATAATAATATAATTAATAATAATATTAATTAATACTAATGTAATAATAATGTTAAATAATAATAATAATAATATTAGATAATAGTAATAATAACAATAATAAATTATAATAATAATAATAAAAGATAATATTAATATTAAATTATATATAAAGATTATAATAAATATTAATAATAATAATAATATAATTACTATTATATTATTATTATATAAATTTACAAATATTAATTTCAGAATTTCAGAAATTAATCCAAAATTTAAAATTCCCGAAAAATTATATAAAACGGTAAAAGTTTACCTCGAAAATTCGGGGCGTTACAATGTGTAATCTCTTTCTTTCATTATCATGTATAAATTTTTTTTATATTAAAGTTGGTGGAGATTTAATATCGTTTATACATTAGTTTGGTATATATAAACGATCATTTAATATCGTTTACATGTATTATGAAGATCATTTAGACTTTACTATATGATTGTTTATGCTCGATAATTGTACGTTTACATATAGTTTACAAAATCGGTTTGGCTTAAGTACGTGGTGGTATATTATGTCTTAGATGATTGTATAGATTAATTAGAAAATACGCGATCCTTAAGACATTAGTGTGGTATATATAAACGATCGCTTAATATCGTTTACATGTATTAAGAAGATCGTTTAGACTTTACTATATGATCGTTTATGCTTGATAATTGTACGTTTACATATAGTTTACGAAATCGGTTTGACTTAAGTACGTGGTGGTGTATTATGTCTTAGATGATTGTTTAGATTAATCGAAAAATATATGAATCCTTTAGACATTAGTGTGGTATATATAAACGATCGCTTAATATCGTTTACATGTATTAAGAAGATCATTTAGACTTTACTATATGATCATGTGATTTGCATCGCCTAATCGTTTATGCTTTATAATTCTACGTTTACATATATACTTTACTAAATCATCGTTTAGAGTAATTGGAAAATAAGCGATCCTTTAGACATTAGTGTGGTATATATAAACGATCGTTTAAAGCTATATGCACGATCTTTTACATTTCTCTACACGAATATTTTTATATCTTTATACAATTGTTTTCTGATATCTATCTAAACGAATACAAACATTCATTCAAAAGTTGATTAAAATTCAAAAGTAAAAATTATACATGTACATCAACCATGTATTTACCAATAGAATTTATTTGTCCAAAATTCTACTACATACTGTTGTAAACAGTTTCATGTTATCCATATTTAGACAATCATGATCTGCATTTGTTACAAGGCATTCAACAAATTTGGCACAAAAAATCCTACAATCTAATGAACCACTTTTTTGTAATGTAGTATTCAATCTTATTACTAGCCAAGGGTCATACTTGAAAGATTTTCTTTGCACAGGTATTCCAATAGAAATTGCCAATGAGGTGATGCATCGTGCATATATCGCAACAGCTTCATCAACGAGTTTTTGTTCAATATAGTTTGGCATTGGGTCAAACACATTGCTCTTGCATTTCTTTAAATCAACTGCAAGAGCCATCATGTGTTCTTTTATGTTGATGCAGCCAATGACGTAGTTGACATTTGCCCAACCTACTTTATCTTCAATTGCACCAATAGCTTAAGTAAAATAGTAATCTAAATCTGGTTCTAACCATAGTGCTAAGTATGTCGTTGTGTCTGTCCATTTAGCTTCCTTATTATCTGGTGTCAGCAGATGATTATCAAAAAGCTTTTGCCTAATTACGGGTTCTTTGTTGATGCCAATCTTGAGGAACAAATTAAAAATTGAGTCAAAATATAATTATGCAGTTTAACTTCTATACCAAAAAAAAAAAAGGATAATAACTTACAATAAATGACGAATCTAGTGCTGTAAAACTATATTTGCAAAGATTCTTGATATGGAACATCTTATTCTGCACGTGGTATAATAAAAAATCCATGGTCTACAAAAAAATCAAACAATCGTTTAGTGAATAAAAGCGATAGTTTATAAAAAATCAAGCCATCATTTAGCAAATACAAGTGATCGCTTACAATATTTTTTTCTATACTATGGTACTCGATCATGTAGTTTTATATATAAAAAGAAATTTGGAAAGAGTACTTACGTCTCCGAGTATCCATGTGTTTTCTTCAAGGTTTTAAAAAATTCCTTCGTTTTGGTTGTGAACAGTACTTTCCTATCTTCATTATTTGTTTTACTAGATCTCTTCCAAGATAAGTATTGTAACGCCCCAGCAGATTGGTTTTTTCATTTTATCGTCTTAGGTGTAATTATGGAAAATTTCGAATTTATTTGAGGAACTTGATTATTTTTGACTTTGTGTTTAATTAAGGTTTAGAGTTAATTATTTTGATTTGGATAATAATTGTTTTATTTGGAAATAAATTTGGTGAAGTTATTTATTGAAGAGTAAGGTTGGTTGGTTGAGGAGAGAGATGTGTGGATTTAATTGGGGAAAAGAAAGAAAGAATTATTTTAAAAGGAGAGAAAGGGGGGATTTGGTGAGATTTGGAGGAGGAGAGAGAAGGTGGGGTTAATTGGTGTTTAAATGAGGCCTAGGGACCCGTGCACCATAAAAACCCATCATCTTCTTCAAAAAAAAAAAAAAAAGAGGGAAAGGGAAACTAATTTGAAACCCTAGCCACCGCCGACCACAGCTCCACCTCGCCGCCGGATTTCAGCCAGTACGTACGAGACCTCAGCCGCAATCCCGAGCCGACCACGTGGAGCCCTGCTAGTCCCTCGTTCGCCCCGCGCCAGCCATTTCGCGTGAAGCGAAGCCATCGACCCGCAGCCGCAGCGTTAGCCGGACCGCCCCGCGCCAGTCGTCTCGTGTGAAGCGGAGCCGTCGACCCACACCGCAGTGTTAGCCGGATCGCCCCGCGTCGAAGCCGGCGAAGCCAAGTCGCGACTGCACCTCTGCACTAACCCGCAAACGCCGTCGATCCACCCGAGTCCAGAAACCCGCGTCGTGCCTCGTTCACGCGTAAACTCGACCAGGTCGCGCCTTCGCCCCGCAACCCGAACGACCCGCGTCCGCACCGCCAGCTGAGCCGCACGCGCACAGCACCTACGCCCAAGCCGAGCAGCGCCCGCGTCGTAGCGAGCCGCTCCTCTCCGCGCCGCGCCGCGCCTGTCCGCGCCGTGTTCGAGCTGATCCCAGCCTTCAAGCCAAGTCGGTTCCTGCTTCTCTAGCCGAGTCGACCCGCCTGTCCTTGAGCAGCCAGCCTGCTCCGATCCCTTTGCACCTATTTTGGTAAGTCAAATGGGTTTCTTTGCATACCCAGCCGAGACTTGAATTTCAACCTAAATAATTTAATTTGGACTAAATTAAATTATTTCTCTTAAGGAACACCTTGGACCAATTGACTTGGAGCATTGGGTTTCTTCAGCAAGGGCTCAAGCGTTGCAACCTTGACCTAGGGTAAGTTGTCTCAACTACATTTTTGGGTCTTGGGTCATTTGGCGAGTTAATCATGAAAATTGGCGTATTAAACATTTTGGACCTCGCTGCTTGGAAAGCACATTTTTCTGGCCGTTAGGACTCGTTGAGCAAATCTCCAGGTAAGAGATTTCTACTACTAGCTCTATGATTAGAACCATGAGACCGCATACACCTCCAGTTATGCATGTTAAGGACTAAACTGTATAACACATGTAAATTAATGAGAGCATGACGTGACTGATGATGTGGTTATATGATGGCATGGTAATGTGATGACTTGACTTGTTATGACCGTATGTTGGATATTGTGATGAGATGTGAAATGATGATTAGACTGATATGATTACATGATGATGTTATGTATATGTATGCTATGGTTAGGGTACCTGTTAGCTTAGCCTATTAGAGTCGTACCTGCATAGGTGTCCTTCGGGATCACCACCTATTTAGGACTGCGTAGTCCGACGGGACGCCAGTCTAGCATGGATATAGATATGATTCGAGTGATTCGACGGGATCCTCGCAGCTCGATTGTCTTAGTGCTTCCCCCGGGTTCACTACAGACCAGTATGTCCTAGGTGCTCCCCCGGGACACCGAAGACCATATTTTCGTTCCTACGGGAGCGCATGTTGCACGTGTTCGGGAACGTTCTAGAGATTGGGTACCATTTTTAGGACTCTAATAGAAAGTTAACAGGCACCTAGTGGACTAGTAGTGGGTCCCTTACTGAGTATTTTATACTCACTCTCTCCATGTCATGTTTTTCAGGTAGAGGCCGAGGTAGGGGCAAGGGCAAGCTGGCGAGCGACCAGAAGTGACCGTGGCGAGCCATAGGGATTTCTGCTTCCGCTTACACCCCGTTTTAAACATTTAGTACTTAAGTTTTATTTTCTTCTTTATTTACTATTTCATTTCTTCAAAAGTAGATAGGGCCGGAGTAGGATTTTAATATTTATTTATATTTCGCACATTGCCCTGATTTGATTTTTATAAATAAAATTCTGAGGTTTTATTCGTTTTAACTAAACTTTATGACTTAAATCATGTTATTTACATTTAGTAATGACTTCAGCTCAGTATAAGGAGTTGGGTCGTTACAAGTATGTCTTCCACAATTTTGGATCCACTGGCCACACGGGATCATAACTATCTACATCTCTCAATTTGACATATGGGGCAAGTATTAAAGGTTTTAATATGACCTCAATAGATGTCGTGGGTGGATTAACTTGTTGATCAGACACTTCTTTATCTTCTATTTTTCATAGGTTCATTCTTTTTATTGGTTTTTGTTGTTTCTTCAGTCCCTATAATGCACAATATTAAATAACAAAAAAAAAAAAAACAATTAATGCAAAGTACTTCAGAGTTCTTATATATACATACCAATACAGATTCTAAGTCAATTGTAGAACTTTGTTTCTCAGTTACTTGTTCATTTTCAAGTGAAGTAACTACTTCATTATTTTTTTTGTATTTCCTACAATACTTAATTCATAGTTCCTTTGAATTAAGAGTTTGATAAGAAACAAACTCTTAATTCAAAGGACTACACAGTTGTTGTCTAGGCATTCTTCATTTACATTTGAAATTGACGGTAGCACTTCGTGAATTTGTTCCTTAATTACTGTTTGATTTTCTTTTTGTATCTTAACTAAAATAACTGCTTGATCATTTTTTTGTATTTCCTACAATGTATAATATTAGATACGAAACAAATTCTTAATTTAAAAGACTACACAGTTGTTGTCTATGCATACCAGTTGACATTCTTCATTTACATCTGAAATTGATGGTGGCACTTCGTGAATTTTTAAAATTTGTTCCAATGGAGCTAATGCAAGATCTTTGAAAGTACTTGATGGTAGTATCTCACAAAGTGGAAGTGGTTGGCTCATAAGTGGAAGAGTAGTAATCATTTATGGAAGGTCTTTTTCTTTCTGACTTTGAACATTCATATTATCTGATATATTGCTTATAGTTAATAGTAAGTCTGCATCCCTGCCGTTTATGCTAATATCACTGCCTGATTCCTCTTGATGTTCAGGTGTTATTGTTTTTTGTTCCCTAAACAAAATGAGAAAAGAAAAAAAAATACAATTGTTACTTATTTAAAATGTAAGCAATTTTCATCAATATAAAGCAGTAAATAATGAATGAAATGTTAACCTTTGAGTTTTCACGGTAAGTTCTTGAGTATGATGTTCTTCAACATATGGTTGCTCATTACTGATCATATCTTCTCTATTCTGATGATCATTATTTTTCTCCATATTGTCATGATTAAAATCATCATGAACATCATCTTGGAAGTGATGAGTATCATCATTCCCTTGATTCTGATTCTAATTCTAATAAATAAAAAAAAAATCGATTGCTAAATGATCGTGTATACAAAAGCAAATGATAATGTATCCTATCTAAAGGATCGTGTAAATGTGATAAGCAATCGTTGAAATGTGATAGGGAATAAGATATTTCAGTTAAACGATTGTTTATTTAAACAACTGATAAAAGAAATACTTTCTAAAACCAAAGTTTACCTGGACCAATCTCTCCAACATGTGCTTCATTTCAAACAGCTCCAATGACTGCTTTCTAATTTCGTCATCCATCTTACAGACTATAAAACTTAATGTAGATAAATCGGTACGAAGTTTGTTGATGTCATTTTTTAGTTTTATGTAGGATTTCGAATGACTTCGTTGTGCTTTATCATTGGATTTGGAACGTTTCTTATTGGTTATTGGATGCATTTTAGATTGGTTAACCATTGTTTGTCTTTGTTTTCTTCGTGGTGACAGTTGCACAGCAGAATTAAGCCCACCAACATTTAATTTATTATACTGAAGTAGTGAAGATGTGGTTAATTCCAAGTTATTCAAGTTATTGTTATCCAATGATTGATTGTTCATGGTATCAACATGAGTATTAGTATCACTGTTGTAAATATCTAGCATGGATTTGTTGTCCTTCATTCACATGTTATCATCCCCTCGAATTCAACTCTCCATGAAAGCTTTCTCTTGGGTTGATAGCTTTAGTTTAGGTTAAACAATAGTCTGTAATGTTATAATCAAAGAATTGTTAATACGTTGTATATCAAACTAAGCTACTAAACGATCGTTTATAAAATAATATGATACTCGATATGGTATTCAATATAAACGATATTGCATTAAGCTAAACGATTGTATATAAAATGATACAAGATCAATATGTTCCAATGTAAACGATCGTGCAATTGTTTTAAATGATCGTTGACAAGTTTTACTTACATTTTTGTTGTCAAATATGTTCTTCTGCAACATTTTGTAAGATGGAGCTTGTGTACAATTCCATCTTAATATTCTAGGGATTGATCCGTTACTGTTTTTTGTGGTCAGGTGCTCACTTGTAGTTGAGAGTGTTTCATAAGTCCATACCTAAAACATTCAAACAAATATGTTAATCTTTGATGTTTAGTTTGTATTTAATTAAAGTGTATAAACAAATAAAAATCACCTTAAAAGCAACTATGTAGCCTTTGATGTTGTAGTATGCCTACTTTGGAACTTTTTGCCTTTTTTAACTCGTATGCTTCATTTTTTTCCATATAGAATTGTCTTCAAACTGTTGAGCAAACGAGTATAGAAGAAAATTGACCAATCAAAGATCTTAAAAACTTCTTCATCATCAACTCTTCCCAAAATATCCATATCAAACTGCGTTTTTTTATCCTTTCTGACCATCACAATTTCAATAAAAAGGGCCAAGGCAACCTGCATAGCATCATCATCATTCGTAAAGTCAAAATTTTTGAAAACTTCCTCAACTTCTAAGCATGTTATTATCTTCTTGTTTCGTGATCCAAATAGAAGGTTTTGTAGGCACTTATTGTCATAATTTTTATCCAATGTTACATTGGTTGGCCACAAACCAGTTATAATGTTGAATTCATTTTGGGTGAAACAAACATTTTCCCCTAAAATAGAAAAATAGATTCCATTTGCGTTGGTTTCTTCATGTATCTACCTCAGCAAGAAATGATGGATCAACTGGCAGTTGAAGACTATTTTGACATTTAGTAATGGACTAAAAATTGTTTTATGGAACATTGCAGCTGTTCCTTAGTCAGTTTTTCTTTAATAATAGTGCTAATCTTGTGCACTTGGCATGAGGCACTGGCAGGAAAGTATTTGTCACGAGATATAGCCATCCTAAAAATAATGATCATAATATATTTTTGTTAGTTTATAAAGCACTAAACCCTAAAAACTAAAATTAATATGTAAGCGCTAAATATCATTTAGTTTATATACTGTATCGTTCAGTTCAATATACACAATCATCTAGTCTAGGTTAAAGTATCATGTACTTGAAGTAACACATCATTTAATCCAAATAGAAAGACATTCGTAATACAATTAATCGATAAGTAATGATAAATTTGAAACATTGAACAATGTCGAGAAGAAAAGTTTAACCTAAATAGAAATATTTAAGAGTAAGAATTTAACAACAGAACAATCCTGTACAAGATGGAAGTGGAAACATTTAACAATGTCGGGAATAAAAGTTTAACCTAAATAGAAATATTTAAGAGTAAGAATTTAACAACAGAACAATCCTGTACTAGATGGAAGTGGAAACATTTAACAATGTCGAGAATAAAAGTTTAACCTAAATAGAAATATTTGAGAGTAAGAATTTAACAACAGAGCAATCATGTTCAAGACGGAAGTGGAAACATTTGAAATATGAAGAATACGAAACATAGCATTATATTACGACAGCGATAACATAGTTCAACAACAAAAATTTAGAGTTATACTAAAACATACCTTTTGACGTTGAAGAGAAAAATGGACGTTTGAGAGGAAAGGAGTAAGGGAATAGGAAATGTTTCAGACTTGAAGCTAAATGATTAGTGCGTTCGAAATGAAGTGACCAAAAGCAAAGAAGGCGGTACAATATTGTTGGTTTTTGCCAAAGGGGCAATTTTATAAATTCACTTGCTTTTTTAAAGTGTCGATTCTTATTCATTGACATGTCAGCGCGTATTTTTAAACGATATATGTAAACGATCATTTACGTTTATTGTTTAATATATATGAACGATTGTGTAATTAAATCAAAACGATTTTTTTAAGAGATGTAAATGATCCCATTGTTCTATGTAAACGATACACTCAAAACGATCGTCAGGTAAGATCTTCCAATAATATCAAAATAATCATACTGGTTAATCTACACGATTGTTTATTGAAGTCAAAACTTTATTTGAATACATGTAAAAGATTAACATTAGACCCTTAATGGTAAAGGGTTTTGTCCTTCCGTAAACGATTGCTTTTTATTAAGCTGCAAGATGTGGTAATTAGATGTAAACATTCATTTAATAACATCCAATGGATAATGTTTATTACTTTAAAGCATCTTTTAAAACATATAAGCGATAATATTAATTCTTTTAAACGATCATTTTACATTACGTAAGCAATAATGTTATATATTATTTTCTCAAAGCTTCGAAAGCTTCCATTCATTGCAATAAACATTTAGGTATTTATTCCCTTTCTGTCTAACAGCTCTGCAACAAATTACTTTATCCTCAACCACTTGCTTCGTAAGTGGTTGAAGATGAAAAGAAGGTCTTCGTTGATGTCTGGTAATGTCTGCATAACTTGGATGGGTTGTCCACTTCACCAAGCGCTTGCATAACTTCGCTAGAATCGTGCACCAAACACCGATGTCATCTTCCCTTGAAAATTCCATACTCTTTCAAATCGAGTCAAAAGAGTCTTTGGAATCTAGGAAGTTTTTAAGAGCATACCATAGTCTTTTATAGGCATTTTCTAAAGCACCTTGCACGTTGTTTCTCTTTTCTTCTTGATCTCATTGCTTTTTGTCCAAATAATATCTTGAATCTCACCATTTACAATCTTATTTTGATAAAAGAATGAAAAGTTTTAGAGGAAAAGATTGAATAAAAAAGTTGATAAATCTAATTGTTGTGAGAAAGTTATAATGGAAAAGGAAGCGTTTTCTTGCTTTATACTCGTTGAGAGGTTAATAAATGCAAAAATTATCACTTACAACATACGTATTGACCATTTTCACCCATAAATGCTGAACTCTACACATGCTTGGCGTGTGGACATAATACCTTAATTTTATAACTGAAATCACATTCATTAATTACACAATACGTGTAAACAGTTGATTAAATAACATAAAAACAATAAAGTTAATGTATATAAATGATCATGTAATTAAGTCAGCGCGTATTTTTAAAATGTCGAATCGCATTCATTAACATGTCAACGCGTATTTTTAAACTACATGTGTAAACGATCATTTACGCTTATACACACACATATATATATATAAACAATCGTATAATTAAGTCAAAATGATCTTTTAAAAGATGTAAATGATCGCATTGTTCTATGTAAATGATACACTCAAAATGATCGTCAGATAAGATCTCCCAATAATATCAAAATGATCATACTAATTAATCTACGCGATTGTTTATTAAAGTCAAAACGTTGTTTGAATATGTGTAAAAGATTAACATTAGACCCTTAATGGTAAATGGTTTTGTCCTTCCGTAAACGATTGCTATTTATTAAAGTGCACGATGTGGTAATTAGATGTAAACATTCATTTAATAACATCAAATAGATAATGCTTATTACTTTAAAGCATCTTTTACATATAAGCGATAATATTAGTTCTTTTAAACGATTATTTTACATCACGTAAGCGATAATGTTATACATTATTTTCACAAAGTTTCGTAAGTTTCCACTCATTGCAATAAACATTTAGGCATTAATTTCCTTCTCAAGAAATTGAAAAGCTTCAAAAAGAAGGTCTTTACACTTAACAAGTCTTCACACTCAACAAGTCTTTTCACATTAAATATTTGCAAAGTTGATTCACCATATCTAAGATTACTAGAAGCTATCACTTGTGGCATACTAGCATACACTAGCCGCCTCAATGGCTACTTCTTCTTCTTCTTTTTATAGGTGCTTCTTCTTCTTCTTCCCCTTCTTGAGCTAAACAATACATTTTTTAGAATTCCTCTCACTTTCAACTTGGGTGAAACGATGCTTTGGAATCTAGGAAAGTTGATAAAAGCATACCATAGTCTTTTGTAGACATTTTCGAAAGCACCTTGCATGTCTTTTCCTTTTTCTTCTTGATTTTATCCTTCTTTGTCCAAATAGCAGCATCTTGAAATGCAACATTTAAACACTTATTTTCTCAGAATGAAGAGAAGGTTGAGAGAAAAATGTTTGAGAAGAAAAGTTCAGAAACCCTAAATGTAATGGTATGTGACAAGAGTTTTAAAGGAAGATGAAAGGATGAAAAAGGAAGAGTTATTTTGTGATAATAAAGGCGAATTGATTGTTTTCAACATGCTTATTGACCATTATCAGCCACAAAGTGTAAACCCGATATTTTCTTGGTTTAATTTCTTTAAATGTGGAAAGAAAAAAAAAAGAAAAAGAAAATGGAAATTAAGTGTAAATATATATATATATATATATATATATATATATATATATATTTATATATTAAATAGTTTTATTAAATAAAGTAAAGAAAATAAAGAAAAGAAAGGATAAAAAGAAGAAAAGGAAAACCAACTTCCATTTTTTTTCTTTTTCCTTCTTCAATTTGCAGAGAACTTCTAAGAGAGAGTTTGGAAGAAGAAGAGAAATTTTACTAGAATTTTTAGGTTGAAGAAGAGGAGGAGAACTCAAGCAAAGTGTATCCATGACTGAATTTTAGTTCATTCTGCACATCACTGGTTTTTTAATTTGGTTTGAACTCTTCAAAAGGAATTAAGAGGTGAGATTTACATTTACTGAAAGTTAACTCATTTTCAAACAAACTTTATGAAGAACGTTGGAGCAAATTCGGATATTCATTTGGTGCTTTTTGATGAAGAAAACAGGGCAGTTGGTTTTCACTCGAAATCAGATGGTCTCTGGTTTTTCTTGTATTTCAGAGTGTATCGGTGGAGTTAGAATCTCTATTTGGTGTGGTTGGAAAGATTATTCAATTTACTACAACTTTCATGAAGAAATTGTAAACCAAAAACGACTAAAAATCAGTTAAATTGTAGGGACAAGTTAAAGAGGTCGTGTGCGCGCGATTCTGGAAGTGGTTCTGTTTTGAGGGTTATATGTGTTTATGCACGGGAAATCAGATTTATATGTCTTCAGGTAAGTTTTAGAGGATCTCAAAATGAAGATTGTGATATAAAGAACACTCATTTTGGTTAAGTATTGAGAATGTTATAGTCCTTTGAAGTTTATGTTAGAAATCTGGAAATTTTAGAGAATTGTTGAAATAGGATTTTATTTCTTAAGCTTTGTTTTCGTGAGCGTCATCTTTGGTGCAACATGTTATGTATATCTTTAGGAAACCAGAATGTTTAGAGTTTTCATACTCAGTTGGGTTGTTGGCAGGCTGAGAAGAATTAAACCGAGCTTATAGACCAAGGATCTAGCCCAAGACTGTGAATGACAAAACCAACTTTGAAATATTTTCCATAATTGTTATTATGATTGAATGCGATAAATGTTTATTTACGAAGCCATGAAAGGTATTTGAATTTCATGACTATTTTCAAGTATACATTTGGAGACTAGATTTCTTAAAGAAATTTATGCTAGCACGTAGATATTAAATGTTTCGAAAGTATTTAAACCACAATATTTTAAGCAAAGCATGAATTAGTATGAAGTTTTGTTTTAAGAACTACAATTTTCCACGAAAGAGCTGAGTAAAGTTCGAGCTTTGTGTAAAATTTATAAGCAGGCATGTTTTAATATTTTAAGATGATTTATGAAATTTTCATTAACTACATGACTGAGATCTTGAGCCTGAGGCTAGAGATTACCGTGTGCACACTGGTTAGATTCTGTTGTTGACGTTGAGTGTACTCCGTAACAACGATGCTGTCGTGAGTGCTGGGCGGGCCCCACTACGACAAAGACGATGGGAGTGCTGGGCGGGCCCCACTACATCGTAGTGCTTGTAAACGTTGTTGTACTAGGTGTACCCTAAATAACGTAGATTCGTCATGTTAGTTAAAATGCTTCGATATACTTGATATGCCTTGCTAGATTTCAATGATGAACATGCTGAGTATTTAAGGAAGCTATTCTTACTACTACACATTTACATTTACGACTTGTATAAACAGATTTATATGTGTAAAGTTTTCACGTGCTCTTATCTTTAAATTCATAGTTTTAAACTGAGTCACTCACTGAGCTTCATAGCTCACCCTTTCCAAAATGTTTTACCCATTTTCCAGGTAGAGATCGAGTTCCCGGTGCCTGATAGACTGCCTTAGTCTGCGAAAGCTTCATTATCGATTGCCAGTACGTGTTTTGAGTTGGGCATAGAGTCTGTTGTGTTGTGATGTATATACACCCTTGTATATTATAGATACTCCACAGTTTGTATAAGCTTTAGGAGCTGTAGTTGTGTAAATTTTGTTGGTTATATTTTGATTAAGGTGTCTTTAGGTTTACTCGTAAAATCGGTAAATTTTGAGGTACACTTCATGTATGTGTTTGACTAGCTGTGTTTGACTAGCCTAGGATCCGCTGTGTTTTATGGCATGTACAATAGTTTATATACTAGATTGGCAAGTTCATCACATGAAAGTTTTAAGCAGAGTCGACAGATACAGGTACAGAAAAGCGTTGTTCGTCGGCTTCACGCCATCTTTCGGTCTAAGGTAGCAGGTAGTCCGGGAGGGGGTGTGACACAAAGCCTTAACTCAAAGATGCTCGCCACGTGGCACTAATGTCTAGTATAAATACCTACATGATCGTGTTGAAATACCTACACGACCGTTCTAATAAAGGTAAACGATCCTGTTATACGCTTTACATGATTGTAAAGATGTTGAACGATCGTGCAGTTACATAATCGTACAACACGCGTATTTACCCTTTTCACAAACCCTAAACTTTTCACATCATAAATCACTTTCATTCGTATTAAATGATCGTGCAGTTATGTAATAGTACAACACGAGTAATTATCCTTTTTCTCCCATAAACATGCATATTTACCCTTTTCACAAATTTTTCACAAAATGTTAAACGATCATTAATACGTAAACCGAATAATTTCACAAAGCGAATAATATGATAAACATTCGATCTTAAATCCTAAACGATCGTTTTACGTGATGGTTCTATGTGTTATACAATCGTGAACTTAGAAATGTTATTTGGTACGTCTAAATAATCTTGTTATTGTACATAAACTACAAAAGATTATGTACATAAACAATCATTTATCTTTAATCTATAAACGATGAGGTTGTTATATATAAATGATCTTGTAAAGCTATATAAACGAAAGTTTCTGTTTACAGAATGTTTTTCAAAGATATAAACGATAAAGTTAATTATTTTAAACAATCGTTTCCAACATTCAAGCAATAATGTTAATTATTTCAAACGATTGTTGACAATATCTAATCGATAACGTCAATTATATTAAATGATCGTTCTACAACTTCTCAGCGATGATGTTATACAATTTAAATGATCTTGTAGTGAATCAAAAACGATTAAATGTAAAAGTTTAAGAAGTATAAACCAGAGAAATTTTGAAAAGTTCTTATACATTGGTTGTAAACATTATTACATGTAAATGTTATGTAACGCCCCAAAAATTAAGATAATTTATTGGACGTTATTTTGAATTCATTTAATGAGAATTATTTGATTTATGTGGGAATTGAAATTAATTAAATATTTCTTGGATGAATATTTAATTAATTAAATGTTTTGACATGTGGTGTTTGTTGAGTTTTTGATTAAATAGTAGGTTAAGAGGATTAAGTAAAGTTGTGGATTTTTAGTGTTGTTGAAGTTGAATTTAATTAAATAATTATGGATGTTATTTAATTAAATTGTGGGGTGAAAAAGTTTGTTGGAGATTTGATAATTATATGTATATGTGGAAATAAATATATAATTATTCTGTGAAAATTATTATGTGAAAGGAAAAGATAATTATATTTGTTAAAATATAATTATTTAAGGAAAAGGTAATTGTATTTTGGAGAAAGAATATTTAGTAAGGGAGAAAAAGTAAAATAATTATATTTTGGGAAAATATAATTATTTGTAAAAGGATAATTATTTTGGAGAAAGATAAATAATAATTAATTATTGTGGAAGATAATTAATTATTTTGGAGAAAGATAAATAATAATTAATTATTGTGGAAGATAATTAATTATTCTGCAGAAAGATAAATATTGATTCTAGAGTGAAGTTGTTATGGTTGGGTTAAGATAATTCATGTTGGAAGTTATAAATGATTTATTGGAAAAGATTTGATTGAAAATTAATTGAGGATTTAAGTTAATTTAAGTTTTTGGAGAGAAAAGTTGGTTTTGGTGGAATTTGATTTAATTGAGTATATATATGTGGATATATATATATATATTTAATTAAGAATTTGGAAAAGTGAAGTTAATTATATTATGGAATATAATCATATTTGTTTGGAAAAGAAGATAATCCATGAGGAGAGAGATGGTTGATTTGATTGGACGAAAAAAATATATATTTATTTATAAGAGAGAATAATGGTTTAAATATATATGTTTATTGTAAATTTTGGTGAGAGAAAAATAATAATAATAAAGAAGTATTATTATTATTATTAATGGTTATAAATGCCTAAGATTTTGTGCATTTAAGACATTTATTTAGGAAAGATAATGGAAATAAAGATATCTGTATATTTTTGGTATTATATATATATATATATATATATATATATATATCCTAAAAGGAAAAGGAAATAATAATAATAAATATTATTGTTATTATTTGGACATAAATAGCATTGGAATGCTTAAGTTAGAAAGTAAAGAAAAAGAAAAAGGTTCATCTTTTTCTCTTTGGAAGCTTGAGGATTTAAAGTGATGAATTTTTCCATCAAGGATAAGAGGATTTTTCAACCTCTATCTGAGTAACCTTGGTAAGCCAATGAAATTAAATTAATATTTTATTAATTTAATTTTGAATTTATTTGGGATTTCTTTAAAGGTTCAATTAGCTAAGTTTTTAAGATTTAAATCTTGGGTTTTTCCCAATCAAGGTTGAATTGGTTTCAACCCCAATTTTTTTTAGAAAGTTAATTATTTTGGGGGAATTTTTGGATGTTAGCCAATTGCTAATTTCATTAATCAAGATACTGAGTTTTCCTTTTATGATTAGGATCAAGTAAATTGAAGAATTTTTACTGTCAACTAGGGAGTACCTTGTTTGGCTAAAATCTCCAGGTAAGAGATTCTCCTACTACACCTTCGAACTGAATTTAAGAGACCGCATGTATTTATGATTATGCATTGATGGTAGCTAAAATGCATAACTGGATGCTATATTGATAATGACTGTCATTTTATGGATGATTGATGTTGATGACTGATATTATGTTAATGACTGGTAGATTGATGTTGATGATTGTTGATGCATGATATATTAATCACATGATTAAGGACGTTAAGATTAATATTCATGCCACGTTATGATGTTATGTTGTGCTACATGCTATGGATAGGGTGTTCTGTTAACTTTGTCTATTAGAGTTGTACCTGTATGGGTGTCCTTCGAGATCACCACCTATTTAGGACTGCGTAGTCCGACGGGACCGCCAGTCTAGCATGGATATAGATATGATTTGAGTGATTCGACGGGATCCTCATAGCCCGATTGTCTTAGTGTTTCCTCTGGGTTCGCTACAGACCAGTATGTCCTAGGTGCTCCCCCGGGACACCGAAGACCAGATTTCGTTCCTACGGGAGTGCATGTTACACGTGTTCGGGAACGTGCCAGTTTTTAGGTACCACTTTTCAGGACTCTAATGGAAAGTTAACAGACACCTAGCGAGACTAGTAGTGGGTCCCTTACTGAGTATATGTTTATACTCACTCTTTCTATGTTTAATATTTCAGGCGAAGGTAAAGGTAGAGGAAAGCTGGCGAGCGACAAAGAAGGATCCGTGACATGCCATATGGGGACTCAGTTTTGCCTCCGCGTCTATGTATCAGTGTTTTAATATTCCGCTTTTAATGAAAATTTAGCCTTTCCTCGTTTCAAAAAAAAGTCTCTCTTGTCATTGTTTCTTTTTAGTAATGATCTCAACTTAGTATAAAAAGTTGGGTCGTTACATGTTATCTGCCTTCCACGAACAAACTTTATATTATATGTAAATGTTACAGAACGTATAAAATGGACATTCATAAAATGTAAATATTCAATCAAAATGTGTTTATAATTTCCACCATCTAAAAATCGTACAAATATTTGATTAAAGAACAACGAAGTTTTGGACATCTTGTATACCAGTTTTGCAATGAATTTTGACCATGCTAAAATCGTCCAAACAATTTGTTCAAAAACATCGGAGTTCATGGAGCTCTTGTCTACAAGTTCTGAAATGACCTTTGCAGATCGAAGCCGAGATCTATTGTGAAGCCAACTTTGCATTTCTTGTAACGACCCAACTTTCTGGACTAAGCTGAGGTCACTACTCAGTACCAAGACTCGACCACATAACACATACTCATAAAGGACCGGTTACGATTCATTAAAAACGTTTTAGATATAGTACAAACAAAACAGTTTCGGGCCCTATTTTAAATCAAAATCACGAGAGTTCTGAAATACAGTACTCAACTCATCAACAACAAAATCACAACCAAATATTCTAAACATGACTCGACCCGATAATGAAAATAACGAGTAACAAAATACATCAGCGGAAGCATAAAGAAAACCAGACGCGTCTATATGGCCTTTACGCATCCTTCTTGCCCCTCGTCGGTCTGCCTTTCGCTGTACCCTTACCTGAAAAGTGAAAGAGGAAAAAGGGTGAGTATAAAATATACCCAGTAATGGACCCACTACTGGGCCCGTTAGGGAACAACAGTTAACTTCCTATTTAGGGGTACCCTACGTAAACATTCTAGTGCTTCCGTAGAACGCACATATCAGTCTCGTGATTCCGAAGGATGCACGTATCAGTCTAGTGACCCCGAAGGATACACCTATCAGTCTGGTGATCCCGAAGGATGCACATATCAGTCTAGTGATCCCGAAGGATACACATATCAGTCTAGTGATCCCGAAGGATGTACATATCAGTCTGGTGATCCCGAAGGATACACCTATCCGTAAGGTACACTACCCCATAGATGAAGCTAACCGTTACCCCTCAGTCCATACTAAACCGTCTACGACAATCACGCTTCTACATGCGTATCCAATTCACACATCATTGTGATATTATTTAGATCCAGTCAACCAGTCAAATCAGAATCGAACCCATAGTCCTTCCATGACATAACTCCATGATCAATATCCAGACAATAGACTACTACATACCTAACCTTAAGACTTTAAAGTCCATCGACATACAATTCTAGTTCACAAAGTAGCCCATTAACATAACTACAATATACAGAACATCCGGGCATCGGTGTCTATCCGTAAACAACTCCTTACACCCGATGGCACACAAGCTACAACTAGCGGTCACGTTGACTTACCCGAGAAAAGGAAAGCTATCTCCAAATAAGCCTGCCACGAAACTCGAGAATTTGAGCGTCAACTCCCTAATACCTTCAAGGAACGAAAGGTAGGACCAAGTCTTACTCCAATAATCAAACTCGAAACGGTTATAGCAACATTAGAAAATTTACCAAAATAATCCTTATCGAAGACTCATCGTGACCCGAAGTGGAGGGAGAAAATGGCTTAGGTGGCTCGCTCGGCTCACCCTCGGCTCGCGGCTCAGCTTAGCTTGACTCTCGGCTCGCGGCTCGCGGCTCACGGCTCACGGCTCGACTCGGCTCACGGCTCAACTCGACTTGACTCGGCTCGCGGCTCGGCTCGTGGCTCAACTCAACTCGGCTTGACTCGGCTCGTGACTCGGCTCGCAACTCGGCTCGGTCTTTGGCTCGCGACTCGGCTCGATCTTCGGCTCGCTCAAAACACCTGACGCACAAGCGAATGGCTACCTTGGTTGCGCGCGACGACGGACAAAAATTAATACAGCGACGACGGCGACGGTCTTCGATTTACCCTGGACCTTCTGGGTTGCACCGGACGGCACACGGAGGAGGAGATGTCGCTTGTAGTAGAGACAGAGACAGCTGGCAGATTCGTGGTTGCTTAAGACCGAAAGGAGATCGGAGATGGAGGCGGCCGCGACGGCTATTCGATGCAGAGACGGAGGCGACGATGGAGATGGGGACGGAGGCGAGGACGCGTGATGACGGGAAATGGATTGAGAGGTGACGGCGTTGGCTTCGTGAAGGCAGACGAGCTGTCGGGCGAAGAACGGAGGAAGAAGAAGAAGATGAAGTCGGGGGGGGGGAGCGCGCGGCTAGGGTTGTTCTTTTAAAAAAATATTATTATATATATATATATATATATTAAATAATAATAATAATAATAATTAATAATAATAATATTAATATTAAATAATGAATATAATATTAAATAATAATAATATTATTAATATTAAATAATAATAATAAATAATAATAAGAATAATAATAATAATATAATTAATATTATATTATTATTATATCAATTTACAAAATATTAAATTTAAAGAAATTCATAACCCTAAATTTCTTTTTTCTACCCTCTTCGAAGGAACCCGAGAATTTACACCAAAATTTTAAATTTTCGAAAAATATCACACAAAATGATAAAAATTACCTCGAAAAATTCGGGACGTTACATTCTCCCCTCCTTAAGGAATTTTCGTCCTCGAAAGTTTTTATTCTTCGAACAATTCGGGATAACGGGACCTCATGTCATCTTCTCGTTCCCATGTAGCCTCTTTGACCCGGTGATTCCGCCATAAGACTTTAACCAAAAGAATTTCTCTATTCCTTAACATTTTGACCTCCCTAGCCAGCACCTCAACGGGTTGTTCAGTATAGCTCAAGTTTTCATCAATCTCTAGTGGCTGATAATCCACTACATGGAATGGATCTGACACGTACTTCCTCAACATAGAAACATGGAACACATCATGAACTGCCGAGAGTGATGGTAGCAACGCCAAGCGATACGCTACAGGGCCAATCCGCTCCAGAATCTCAAACGGCCCAACAAAACGGGGACTCAGTTTTCATCTCCTTTCAAATCGTAAGACACCTTTCATAGGTGCTACCTTCAAGAACACCTTGTCCCCCACATCAAACTCAAGATCCTTCCGTCTAACATCAGCATAACTCTTCTGCCTACTCTGTGCAGTCTGCATACGTGATCTAATTTTCTGTATCACTTCGTTAGTAAACTGAACTAACTCAGGACCCATCAATCTCTGCTCACCCACCTCACCCTAACAAATAGGGGATCTACAACACTTGCCGTACAAGGCCTCAAATGGTGTCATGCCAATAGTAGTCTGAAAACTGTTATTATAAGCAAATTCCATCAAATACAAGTGGGAGTCCCAGCTACCTGGAAATTCCAATGCACACGCTCGCAACATATCCTCTAAAATTTGGTTCAGACGCTTAGTCTGACCGTCAATCTGTGGATGGAAAGCTGTACTAAAGTCTAACTTCGTGCCCATAACTCATTCAACAAAGCTACTCGAATACCACACAAGGCACTCTTCGGAAGTCTTGACTTCCTACTTAATGCATCTGCTACTACGTTGGCCTTACCTGGATGATACTCTATAGTACAATCATAATCTTTAATCAGTTCTAGTCATCGCCTTTGTCTCAGATTTAGCTCTTTTTGATCAAAAATATACTTCAGACTTTTATGATTTGTGAAAATATGGCACTTTTCCCCGAACAAATAGTGTCTCCAGATTTTTAGTGCTAAAACAACTGCTGCTAGCTCAAGATCATGGGTAGGGTAATTACACTCATGCTCCTTCAACTGCCTTGAAGCATAAGCTATTACATTCCCATCTTGCATAAGCACACAACCTAATCCTAGCCTTGAAGCATCACAATAAATCACATAGTCCTTCCCTGTTACAGAAAGTGCCAAAATAGGTGCTGTAACTAGTATTTTCTTCAATTCCTGAAAACTTTGCTCGCATTTATCTGACCACTCAAACTTAACATTCTTCCTTGTCAAAGCGGTCAAAGGCAATGCCAATCGAGAGAAATCCTCAATAAAATGCCTATAGTATCCTGCCAAACCCAGGAAACTACGTACTTCTATCTCCTATGCAGTTCTCGCAAACCGCTCGTTTTCTGCCCCCAACCTGAACTCTTGGGGTACTAGATTACCCTACAGACTGACTCTGGGTGGGACCTTTCATCCAGTCCTGAGTTTGCTTGCCTCGTCTACTAGTACGTGGTGGCATGACTTCTATAATATGTCAACACATTAGACATACTATAGATACCTAACTCAAATGCACGATACTAAATGTCTACTCACATGCTAATCTTAACTAGACTTACTTCTACCATTACTTAGACCATACTCCACTAGTTCTCTCTAAGCTAACTTGACTTCCAATTATTTACTCTTCAGTTTCTTCTTAGAGCTAGCTGCTCTATCTTAATTCCCAAGGAGCAAACTGCTATGATACCAAGTTGTCACACCCCCTCCCGGACTACCTGCTAGCTTAGACCGAAAGATGGTGTGAAGTCAACCGACAACGCTTTTCTCTACCAATATTTATCGACTCTGCTAAATTCTTTAATGTGATAAACTTGCTAATCTAGTATATAAACTATTATACATGAAACACAACACAACGAAACCTAGACTAATCGTATACATACATGAAGTATAACCTGAAAATAACTAGTCTCGCAAGTAAACCTGGAGACACCTTAACTAAAACATAACCAATAAGGTTTACACAAATGGTAGAGTATTTATACCATACAAATATATATACATCATAACACAACACTCTATGCCCAACTCTAAGCACGCACTGGCAATGGATATCGGAGCTTCAGCAGACTAAGGCAATCTATCAGGTACCGGAAACTCGATCTCTACCTAGAAGGTGGGTAAAACATTTTGGAAGGGTAAGCTCTAAAGCCCAGTGAGTGACAATACTTTAGAACTGTAAATCAGAACTCATGATAATCTTTGAAAACTTATAAATCTAACAAGCAAAGCGTTAACTGTGAATATTTTCAGAAAACAGCTCCTTCAAACATTCAATACGTATATCTATAAAATCTAGCAAGACATTTTCTGTTTATAACTAACATGACTTCATTACGTTCTATAGGGCACGCCCAGTACAACCAATGTTTACTAGTTCTACGATGTAATGGGGTCCACCCAACACTCTCATCCTCTTTGTCGTAGTGGGGCTTGCCCAACACTCACGACAGTATTGTTGTCATTAAGTACACTCAACATCAACAATGGAACGTAACCTGTATGCACATGGTAACCTCTAGCCTCATGCTCGAGATCTCAGTCATGTAGTCAATAGAAATATCATAAAGCATATGAAAACATTAAAACATATATGCTTATCTTAACCTTGCATAAACTCAAAACTTACTCAGCTTGTTTGTGGAAAAATCGAAAATCTTAAAATAATTCTTGCTTAAATTATGCTTTGCTTAAACAAATGTCATTTCAACTGCTTTTCAAAACTCATTAATTACATGCTAACATGTGGATTCTATTATGAAATCTAAACTCGAAACTCATTCTCGGAAGCTAAAACATAGAAATCATATATCATTTATAACCTCGTAGTTAAGCACGTTAGACAATTAGTTACAAGAAACAACTTTTTAAAAAAAAACAAGTTTTAAAAAAAAAAAGAATCAAAACTTGTTTTTTCCACTCACAGTCTTAGAATAGTTTCCCGGTGTGTAAACCATAACTATTTCCTCTTGGCCTGTCAAACAACCAATCCGAGTATTAGAAACCAAAATATTATGATCTTCAAATGTTATGCTTGACATGGCTCACTAAAAATGATACTTAAGAACTCTAACTTTAAGAAATAAAACCATATTCCACACATTTCTCAAATTTTCTAGATTCGTAGCATGAAATTCAAATCATTACAACTATTCCAATAATTAACCAACATGAGAGTTCTTTATGTCAAAATCTTTATTTTGAGGTCCTCTATAACTTACCTCAAGATATGTAAATCTGATTCCCTGTGTATAATCTCAGACATCCCTCGAAATAGAACCACTCCAACAATCGCATACACCATGACCTCTTTAACTTGTCTCTACAATTTAACTTATTTTCACTCATTTTTGGTTCACAATTTCTTCATGAAAGTGTAGTAAATTGAATAAGCTTTTCAAATATACTAAATAGAGATCCTAACTCCACTGGTACACCCTGAAATACTAAAACAAACCAAAGATCTTCTGATTTCGCGTGAAAACAACCTGCCCTATCTTCTCTATCAAAATTCGCCCAATGAACATCAGAATTTGCTCAAGCTTTCTTCATAAAAAATTTTCAAAATCGAATTAGCTTTCAGTAAATTTAAACCTCACCTCTTAATTCTTTTTGTATAGCTCAAAATCAATAAAAAACCAGAGATGTGCTTAATGAACTATAGAGAAGTTTGTCTTGCAAACTCCTTGTCTTCTTCAACATACATTTTTTGAACTTGTTCTTCTTCCTTTCTCAATCTTCTACCCTTTGAAATCCATCTGAAATTTGGTAAATAAATAGTGAAAAAAATGGTAAAGAATGGAATGAAAGAAGCTTGGCGGTGTGGGTTTTTACAAGCAAAGCACCGAATGGCCACAATTCCACCTCACTTTCTCTTTTCATTTCTCTTTATTTTATTTTTTTCATAAAAAACATTAGTTGTATATATAAAAATTATATATTTATTTTTCATTTTCTTTTATTCCTTTCATATTTTTTTAAAAAAAAAATCAAAGAAAATATCCGGTTTTCATTGTGATTCTGAAGTAGGAAACCTTTTGTTGTGGCTGATTGTTGAATTGTTCATATGGAGGGGGGTTGATTGGTATACTTTTGAGACTTTGTTGTGGTTGCTATTATGAAACTTTATGTATATAGATGATATACTTTTGGGCTCAGTTATTTAATTAAAGGATGTTAAGTTGAATTCTTGGAAATATGATGAAATTATTTATATTGGTTTTGTAAATGATATGAATATTTGTAAAGTTTTGGAATGATATGGTGAAAGGTTTTATATTTGATGAATATTTTTGTTTATATGTATTTATAGAACAATTACTGGACCACTATACAGGACAAATGGGAGCATAATACAAGAACAAAAATATAATTAAATTACAATTATACAAAATAGAAAAATGCTTGACGGTTTTAAAATGTCATAAACAATCATTTTCTTGACGGTTATTAAATGTCATAAGTATTCATATTCTTGACAGTTTTAAACTGTCATGAACACTTATACTCTTAATGGTTTTAAATTGTCATCAAAATTTGTATACTTGACGTTTGTAAAATGTCAACGTTTACTATTCTTGACGTTTTTATTGAACAAGCTTGAAATCACTTTAATAAATTCATTTTTCACTCATACATACAAGCTTAAGTCCTTGGCCTATAGATTTGCTCAATCTCCTCTTGATCTGAAATAATGGTAAAACAATCCATTTAATTTCCTTTGACCAAGAAAATATAAAAAATTTACTTAAAACTTCCAAAATCACCAAAAAGGCCCAAAATTCGTATTGACACATGCTAGTGCACAAGGATAGATGGTAGGGCCTTGCCTATGAGCTAACCTCATGCACAAGCACGCTATGTGCCTCACCTGGCCGCATGAGCCTCGCAACTTGCACGACCCCTTCGCAAGAAGGGCTTGCCCCGCGCCTTTTGGTCGTGCACGCCATGTGTGTTGCTTGCCTTGCATGCAGACTGTGCATCCAACACCAGCCTCAATGCACCACTAACCTCTATTAACTTAGCACACATGCTCATCTCACCTAGCATAGCCCGTCACTCGGCTGGCCTCCACCTTGCCCGAAAACTTATTTTTTGTCTATAAACATAACCCCATTTTGAAAAATCATAACTACAAATCCATAACTTCTTTGAGAAACTTCCTGCTATAAAGTTACTCAAAAAAGTCTTAACTTATTTAACATAAAATTTCAGCTCCTAATTTCAAAGGATGTACTCTATGGCCTTGTGGAAGTTTACCTCATTCAGATTCTTCTAAGAACTGACATTTCTCCCTTTCTTCAACTTAAACTCCACCCTCAGTTGCTCAAATTTATCCTGCAGCCCTAGTCTTGAAATTAGACTCAATTTTTTAATCTTTTATGAGTATGTTCAGCCAAACCGCACAAGTAGTTTGGGAGAAAAATCCCTACGAAGTTACCTATTTATACTAAACTTTGCATGGACCTTTAATGACACCACCTACTTGTTGAAATTTAACTTAAGCATGCAAAGGACACCTGTAAAGCACTTCACCGTCTCAACCTCTTCATCATCTCACTTAACCAAAAAGCATAAGTGTCCAACAACAAGCCAAATGCCTTGCTAACCTCCATAGATGGTCGCAAACACCCTTATTCCTTTTGTGCAATGCTCCTTGCCCAAAACTATGTTGTAAAGGCTTCTCGCCTTACCTCTTAACATCCAAATAACCTCTAAATCGCAAGTCTTCCTCGTCTAGTCAAGCACACACTCAAGCTTGGTCGGCCATGACACTCATTTGGAGGTTCTTCTCGCCTATTGTCCTTCCAACATGTCATAGCCATTCAACCAAGTCTAAGCACCTACTAACCTCTTTAGAGGTTATTTTCTTTCCTCTTAGAGCCTACACAACACTAAAGTATCCTCTAAATGCCTAGTACTTCATCCCTTGAGACTTAGCTAAATTTTTTCTTTTTTCCAATAGTCGTAGCACACCTTTTATAACACTTTTTAACCTTAACTCCATTCTACACTTAATCTTCCAATCACTTCAAAGGACTTATATTTTTCCTAAGATCTGGGGTGTACATATACCAATCTAGCAAATCAAATACAATACACAAATATATATCGTATATATATATATATATATATATATATATATATATATATATATAATTTTATTTACCTTATGCCACAAATCTATTAAATTCGAAAAGCTACCAAGTTTGATATGACTACATGAAAATACACTATAACTAAAATAATTTGATACAAATACATTGTAACTAAACAAATTTAGCTAAGTGTTAAAAAATTTTGATTTGTTTCTTCCATAATCTTTCAATCACTGTACAAGAAATTACACTATGCCTAAAACATTCACAAACTATGTGAAGCAAAAAAGATAAATACATTATAACAGATTTGTGTCGAAGATTAAAACTCAACATGTGTTTTTATTCAAGGAATTATTTTTATAAACTAATGTATATATTCATATTGACCTTAACCATGACTTCATTTCAATTTAAATACTCTTTGTTGTTACACTTCGAGGGAGCTAAGTGCAAGTAGTAGAAAAAATTGAAAAACAAAAGCATGTTAATAAAATGGCTGAGTCACGGATCTCACTCTTTTTAAGATGTTTGCAGCTATGTTCGGATGTGCAAACAAATGTGAAGTGTCTAGTCGTCCTCTGGATAAAACATCATCTAATTCGTCTGTAGGAACTATACTAGAACCAACCGATATACCAATATCTGTTAGATACTTAGTTACCCAAACAATAAAAATTAGGACAGAAACAGAAAGAGAGGGAGAGAATACAAGGTAGAAAGTGAGAGGAGAGAAAATTGTTTTTCGTTTTTTGTATATACAAATGAGAAGGAGGTGTGTCATATATATAATGGAGCAAAACGTAATGGTTCAACTTGATAAATGGTCTAACGGTCAAAACAATCATAATAGTCGTAACGGTTAAAACATTTGTAACGGTAAAAAAAATTTCATAAACAATCTCCCACTTAATTGTTTTTTACTAACTAGTCCCTAAAAGACACTTTAGACTTGTTTTTTTCTACTTATGGATTGGGAAGGATTCCTCCTCTTTTTAGAGCCCTTGTCAAACTAGATGCTACGTTTAGAACGCTAAGAGAAGGTTGTTTGGTTTTACTTCGGTCAAAAGTGAAGTTTTCCCCCAAAAGTTCTGATAGTTAGGGAACTCAACACATTTTACATGACCTACCCAACTTTTCACTATTTGTTAATGAACTTTTTTTTTAATGCATATTACATGTTTTTTTTTTAGCTCTTGATTGCCTCATTTTTTATTTTATTTTGCAAGCCTCTTTTTTCTTTCTTTGGTATGCAATGTGTTAACTAGGCTTGCTAGAACCGGTGGGCTAACCTTTCTATGGTTCTAAACTTAGTTTCTAAGTTTGACTACTTCTTTCGAAGTGAAAACAAGTTTTATCAATGCCTAATCTTTTCTAAAGGAATCTAGTTTGTTGTGGCTAGACAAGAGATTTCCAACTCATGTTGACAAGACAAAAGTGTTAAAGCCTTTTCTATTTCTAAAGAGTAGCTCCTATACTTTTTGAACTCTAAATAGGCTAGATTTGGACTAAGTGTATCATAGGCATATCATAATAACATAACCAAGAAGACATGGCTAGAAATGTGTCCATGCACTTATTGTATTATACATGCATTCGATTCAAACATACATACCATTTATCATTCAAGCTTCATATCTCACATGGTATGGCTAGAAAGGGGCTTAAAAAAAAAAGAAGAAGATAATAGCAGCTTATTCTTAACATATTCAGAATATAGCAATTCACAAATATATCCAAAATATAATAATAATTCACAAACCCGAGCTTAGCTCAAGGGTTGGGTAGATATGCAATTTAGAAAAAAAAAATAGGATCCTATATTCATACACATGTAAGCTAAGTACGAAGAAATATGGTACCTACCCCCCACTTAAAAAATTTCTTGGTCCTCAAAGATTTTGAAGAGCAAAGTAAAGTGAAAGAGAAAGGAAAGGGGAACAAGGTACTCCCCTGGATGTTTCTTGATATTTCCTTGGTAGAAAGCTTGCATGGAGAAAGCATTGAATTCCTTATTAGTATGAAAATGTTCATTCCTGTAAAAAGAAAGGAAACTTTCATAGTTTTATTAGAATGCAAAAAATAGAAATTCAAGATTAAATGAAAAAGGAAGACAAAAATTAAAGAAAGCGATAAAATTTGACGCTTGCCTGCCTTTAGGAAGTGTAATTCTTTATGGTTGGTTGCTTGATCGTTCTTTCACCAACTCATCTAGGATCTATGATTAGTCATTTAGTTCCTCCATTCACTTTTGTTGTTCTCGTCTTTCCTTGCTTATGCATAAAGTAGCCATGGTTAGTGGAAGCAAGAAGGAGACAAATTATTATATGAAGAAAAAAGTTAAGGAGGTTGAGAGGAAGAGAGTTTAGTTCAATCCTCAATTCATTTAAAAGATGTACCTTTTCATTTAAAGTGTTTTTCTTTTTCTTTTTTCTTTTTTTTTTTTTTGCAAAAATGTAATCAATGAGAGGATAATTAAATTCAAAGGATATGGAATTGAAAGTAAGATTATTAAGTGGAGAAGAAAATTGATTATGCTCATGGAATTTGAATAAGAACTTTTCATGCTCAACTTGACAATTGTCATCAAATATAAAAATGAATTCTTCCTTATTAATAATTTCATCATTGTCATCAAAGATAAAGAATTTATCATATTCAATGTGGAATTCATTAAAATCAAAATCAATTGAGAATGTATCAATCTTATCAAGATCATGATAGATATCATTGTCAACAAATTTATTAACAAATTCATCAATGATCAAATCTTAAGGTAATAAAATTCTACCATCGCGATGTAACGCCCCAAAAATTTAAAATTTTTTTGGAGCTAATTATCTTAGTTTTGGTTTAATTGGGTTTAAATTATTGGATGATATTCTTTTCATTTGATAGAAATTATTTGGTTTTAGGGAAATTGGAATTTAATTAAATAATTTTGGGTGATTATTTAATTAAATTGGAGGAGTGAAAGTAATTTTTGAAATTTGATAATTATATGGATCTATATATATATATATATATATATATATACACTTATGAGAAAAGAGAAAATAATTATATTTGTTGAGATATAATTATTTGGAGAAAGATATTGTATTGTTGAAAGAAGATAATGATAGATTAATTGTTGAAGAGTAATATTTTGGAGAAAGGATATCTGTGGAGAGAGAAAACATTTAAAATAATAATTATATTATGGAAAAATATAATTATTATTTAGTTAAAGATAATTATGATGGGAAAAAGAAAATTTGACTAGATGAAAGATTTAAATGAAAGGAGAGAAGATTTGAATGTATTTGGAAAAGAATTAAAAGGAAAAGAAGAAAAAAAGGGAAAAAGGAGAGATATTACTAGTAATAATAATATTATATTAATATTATTAATTTTTTAAACCCTCATATTGTGTGCCATCTTCAACATTTCCCTTCTCCAAACCCTAAACGCTTCCGCCACCTACAGTCATTGGTTTCCTTCGTCGTCGGTCGACGCACACAAGCCATTCTTGTAAACCTCTTGTTTGTTGGACTTCTAGCGCGTCGCCACAGGTTTTCATCGATCTCAGCCGCACGAACTCCCCGTCAACTCAAACGTCGTCCAAGCCATTCGATCTTTGTAGGTCCCTCCTCTACCGTTTCGCGAGTTGAGCAGATCTCTTCGTCGAAGCCATCGTCCACACCATTCTTCCCTTCATCAGCATCACCATCGGGTTTCTCCATTGACATTTAGATGAAGCCATGCTCACTAAGCCGAACGAAGCCACACGCACAAGCAGAGCCATCTTTCCATTTTCGCAAGCCAAGCTGTATTTCATCATCATTAAGCCGCACATATCTACTTCTTCCTCACTGAACTGCATGAGCCACCTTCTTCTTAGCTGAGCTGCCAGTCTTATTTTTGGTCATTTTCTCCCTATTTTGGTAAGTTTTGGTAAGTTTTGATTGGGTTTTAGGTATGCCCAACAAATATCAAATTTGGTCCTCAATAAAATTAATTTTGGATTAAGTTGGATTGTATTTTTCATAAAGGCTTGGTTAGATCTAATCAGAAGAGCTAAGAACTTCGATTTTTCCCCAATTAAGGTTGAATTGGAATTCAATCTCAACTTTGGGTAAGTTGAATTAAATTTATTCTTGGGTCATTGGTTAACCATTAAAATTATTTTTTTAGTTATTGAGTTCCCTTGTTGTTTAGTACTTGAGTATTTGAAAGCTTGATTGTTGTTGTTAGGATTATTTTTTGTTAAGTTAATCTAGAGGTAAGAGATTCTACTACTAGACCTTCAAATCGAATTTAAGGGAGACTACATGTATTTACTATTATGCATTGATGGTAGCTAAAATGCATAATGCGATGTTATTGATGTTGATTGGTGATGATTGTGTATATGAGGTCACTCGCATGTCCAGGGGTGTTTTGATGGGACCACTCACACGATTTAGGGTGTACCTACGTATTACATATATGTTTATGGAGTGTGTATCTGTGATCACTCACACGACTAGGGGTGTTCCCAAAGGTCACTCGCATGATTTACGGGTGTTCTTACGGTTTCACTCACTCAGGTGTGCTCTAGTGGACACATGATGTTATGATTATGTTTCTAATGGAAAGTTAACAGATCACTTAGCGAGACCAGTAGTGGGTCTTACTGGGTATATTTATATACTCACTCTTTTCTATGTTTAATATTTTAGGCTAAGGTAGAGAACTTGAGAAGCCGGTGAGCGATAGAAAGGAATCCGTTGCATGCCATAAGGGGAAATAGCTAGCTTTCACGTCTATTTAAGTGTTTTTTCGGTATTTAAAATTTTTAACATTTTACTTAAAATTTTGACCTATTTATTTTTATTTTCTTTAAAATTGTTAGAACCCGCGGGTCATTTTTTCAAATTATTTTTGTTGGTTTTGATAATCTTACATTTTGTGAAGATCTGATTTTATAAGAATTTTAGTCGTTTGTCTCTTCAAGGAAGTGTAATTTGTTATTTGTCTTTTTGAGTAATGACCTTAACTTAATTTAAAAGTTCAAGTCGTTATACACGATTATCTAGAGAATCGTCAATCATGTCAAATCTTTCATCAAGGTTCTCATGAACAAAATAATTATTAAATCCATCTAAAATCTCAAAATTAAGATCATTTTCAACATATTCTAAAGTTGTTTGATCAATAATCTCATTAATTTATCATGCTCTTCTAGTGTCATTAATGATTCTAAAGTATCAAGTGTACATAATGAAACATGATCATTAGAGGACTTTACATCATAAAAAATGTTGAAAGACATTATATCACCATCAAACTCGACACCAAGAAGACCTTTCTCCACATTAATTATGGCCATAGCAATTTTCAAGAATGATCTTCCTAAAAGTATGGTAGGAGATGTACGTGCATATTCATTGTTCATTTCCATTATGTAAAAATCCGCATTGGAACATTAGATTTTCTACCTTAACTAGGACATCTTCTACAACCCGTAATGGTGAAATGAAAGATCGATTGGCTAAGTGTATATAAATACTAGTCTTTTCAAGTCCATTCAATCTGAAGTCTTTAACAACGCTAAAATGCATGACATTAATGGATGAACCTAGATCAAGTATTACACTAGATATGTCTAAATTTCCTATTGTTCAAGGGAGCGAAAACATACCTAGGTCGACACATTTTACTAGAAGATTCTTCTTTAAAAGGGAAGACACATTTTTACTAACCATTACTTTTTCTTGGCTCCTACTCCTCCTCTTGTGAGTACATAACTCCTTAAAAAACTTTGCATACCTTGGTATGCTCTTGATTGTCGTCAAGAGGGGTAAGTTTACTTCTACCTTCTTGAAGACTTCAAGGAGTTCTTCGTCATTCTTGAATTCCTTCCTTGGTTGAGATAACATAGAAGGAAATGGAGATAGAATATTATCAACAATGTACTTTGAATCATTATTAGAAGAAGAAGCATTAGAAAAAAGGGGTTAGTTTGTACCTTCTTTTCTTCTTTGGCATTTGAATCAACATTCTGTAAGTTATGATCATTTTGAGACAAAGGGACATCATCATTCTTATTCAAAATTTTGCCACTTCTTAAAGTAATAGCACTCGCATTCGCATGGTTGGGTTGGGCGGAAAGTTTGCCTTTCCCTTTTGTTTTAAGAACGTGTATTGCTAATTGATTAAGCTTATCTCATAACTCGAAAATGGATGCTTTCATGGTTTCTGTATCATTTTTCATGGCTCCAGTTGAATTAATAATTTGCTTAATGAACTTAACTATGTTTTTCTCAAAATTAGTTTTAAAACGATTTAAGCTAAGAGTTAACTTGGAGATGATCTCCTCTAAGTACGTACCTTGTGTTGATGATGAGGAAGAAGAAGTGTTGGTAGGTTTTGGTTCTTAAGGGACGCAACTAAGATTTGGATCGTCCCTCCATCCAAAGTTGTATGTGTTATTCTGTTTATCCTTTATCTATAACCTCCCATGGCACTTACCTCTTTAATCTTTGGGCATTGATCATTGTGGTGGCCTAACAAGCAACAGACTCCACAAGAGACAACTTTAGGAACCTCCCCCTTCACAAAAGAAGCAAAAAGTTTAGATAGTAAATTCACTTGTTCTTTAATAGAATTATCATAAGATGAAGAAGAATTAGAATCAAGTGTTCTACTAGAAATTTTTTTAGAATTTTTGGCCATTCTAGAGACTATCTTCCTAATATTTAAATAATGTTTTATTATGAGATTTCATAGCACTATAGATTCCTTTTAAAACCGATTGAGCTTTAGTAATTGGGAAAAATTTTTCTAAGAACCTTTTCTTAAGTTATTCCTGAGAAGTTATGGTTTGGGGCTCTAGGTTTATAAGCCATCTTTTGGCAATATTGACAAGAGAAAAGGAAAATGCCCTAAGGTTTAATTGTTCCTTGGTTACCTCGTGAGGTCTAAGGAGATCACGTGCCAAAAAAAAGTCTCTAACATGCTTATGTGGGGTCCTCCCCATTGGATCCTCCAAAGTTAGTTGTGGTAGGTCGGATCACTATACCTATTGGCTTTTGATGGCCATTAGGCTCATAGAGTTCCCTAAGGGTTTTCTCGGGTACCTCCTCTCCCAATAGATTGTTCAAATGGTTCTCTATGGTAGGCTCTAAAGGTCTCTCTAAAGTTGGTTCAAGAGTATGACTGTGAGATTCTAATTGTGATGAACTAACTTGCTTTCTCTTTTATTTCCTTAGTATTCTTTCATGCAAGGTTATGTCTTCAACAAATTCTAAACTAGATGAATTAGACAATCGAGCCATGCACTAAAGAAAGCAAAGAAAAAGAAAATAGCATGCAATTTCATGTTTTTTTATATCAAATAAAAGCTACAAATGTAATATGCTTTCTATACTAACAAAAAATATATATGCAAGCAAGGATTGAAGAAAGATACTATGCTGTGCCATTCCCTGGCAACGACACCATTTTTTTGTCAAGTGAAAATCAATACGTATCAAAGTATGTATAGGCAAGGTCTTACAATCAAGCAAAAATATGTTTAGAAATGAAATTTATTGTAAGGATAGGTTTTAGTTACCTAGATTTGCCTCGACAAAAGGAATTTGAATTTTACCTTTACTTTTTATCGAAGTTTGATGGAAAGTACGAGTGTCAAACCCAAGAGAATGGTGGCTAAGTAAGTTTCTTGAAATTTAGCTTCAAAGAAATGATGTTAGCGGCAAAAGAAAAGAATTGAAGAGTGTTGGAAAATCAAGTAGAACCAAGACTTAAAAGTGATTTAGGATGTAAATTCAATTCACAAAAAAAAAAAAAAAAAAAAAATGAACTCTTATGAGAAAAATGGGAAAAGGGGCAAAGGACACTAATCAATTCTTATCATTGAATTAAGAGAATTATGAAATGATTATTGCTCAATTAAAGGGGTTATTGATCAAGATTCTTGCAAGATCAACTTGCTTGATCTTGTAAGAACTTTGGCCAAGATTTCAAGAAAAGAGACAATTGCCTCAAGTGTTTAGTGTATAATCTTGCAATAACAAGTAAAGTCTAATCTTGCTCTTTAAAGAAGATCAAAGTATCTTTCATACTTTTTTTGGAAACAATTTGCAATCAATGAATTAATTGGATTTAATTTTGCACAATAAAACTGATGCAATCAAATTAAAAAAATTACAAGGAACAAGGGAGATTCATTTAGCATTAATCAATTTCAAGATCTGACATGTTGCAATCAAGAATTAGATTGAGTTCTTACGTAGACAAAGGTATTCAAATTAATATTGCATTAGTTTTTCATACCTAAAGGATCTTGCACACAAAATGGTGAATAAAAAACAATATCAAGAATTAAATTGACAAGAATGCTTGTAATTGAAAGAAAGAATTATTTTTTATACAAGAAAATTAGGGATTCAACAAAAACTACAAGAAATTCAAAGATTTGAACATAGCTAATTAATAAGGAAAAATAATAGAAATTTTCTCCAAGAATTAAAAAGCCCTAAGCCCACTTACCTCTTAGTGTTTAGCCATCAATAAAAAAAATAATTATGGAAATTAACTGAGAGAACAAAAAAGGTTAGAATGAAGAGTAATTTTTTGAGTTTCAGAGAGTTTTGGGCGAGTTTGTGGTTTATTTGAGAAAAGTTGGTGAACTAATTGTGGATTTTTGAGAAATTACGGAAAAAATGGACTTATATAGAAAATATTTTGAAATAACCGTCACCTATGTTCGAACTTGGAACCTCAATTACAAGCATTCTTGTCAATCTTTGGTTAATTTTCGGATTTTTGCAAGAGAATTACGAAAATGTCACTGAAATATTCTTCAAAAAGTGATTTGCAGCTGTGGAGGATGAACACGAGTGAGATGGAGAATTACGACGCGTGGTGGCTGGTGATTGGTGGAGGCGGATCAACGTGTGCAGACGAAAAAACTTGATTTAAATCTTGCGTCTATCCAGTTTCGAACCCGCGACGTCTGGGTTGCGCGAAGAGGATCAAAACAATGGCATTTTGGCTTTGAAAAATCCTGAAAATAATGTGGTGCTTGGGATCGAACGCGTGACGTGGGGGTGGCTTGCGCATGTGGATGACTGATGGTGTGTCATGACTTTTCGAATATTTACCAATTTGTCCCTAATTTTTGTTCGGCTTGTTCTTCGTTTGGACTTCATTTTAGGTGATTTTCATTGCGTTGGGTTTGTATTGAAGTCTTCTTTCATATTATGCACAAAAATATAAAAATAATGAATATATATATACTATAGACTGAGAATAAGGTACAAGTAAAAGGGTCAATAATTGCTCCAACTGTCATCCACTTGAAAATTTTTAAAAACATTTTCATCCAACAATATTTATTTGTGTAATATTGTTCTTAAGCAAAGATGCCTTATGGCTTGAACCTTTACGTAGTGACAATGATTTAGAATATTGTAAAGTAACCATTGGTTTTGAACTTTACCTCTAACGACAGTACACATACAGTATTATTCGAGTGAAGTTCTAAATGACCATGCTCTAAGACCTTGCACGTATATTCTAGTTGGGTGGATGCTCAAGAGAATTTGCCTAAAGTTCAATAGAAAGCAGCCATCACATTCACATCCACATCCATAAAAGGTGAATCTATTAAGAGTACTCCTTATAGCTAGGTACCGTACTTGACTTCTTTAAGTATAAAATTCATTAAGAACTAATTTAAGCCTTTTCATTCGCTTCATGATGTCATGCTATTCACTTTATCATAAACATGGAACTCCTATGTGGTTTAGCATGATACTCTTCATATCACATGTGATCAATTATTACCTATTGAACTTGTTTTTTGGGATCTCCAGTCTTTCAAGTTGGATTTACCTTACAGGCGATTCAGTTTTCCATAGGCTTGAGTCCCATTATTTCTGAGGTTTTAAGAACATTCTCTCTAGTTAGTTCTTTTATCAAAGGATCAACCAAGTTATCATCGGTCCGTATGTGATCCACTATTATTGCACTAGTAATGAGTATCTCATTACTCTTTCTACACCATTTCAGTGTTCTAAGCTAGGTCTGCTAGTAAACTACATAGTAACCCTATAAGCTACATATGGCCTAATGCAATCAACAACATATGTCAGACTGTCTATGATGCTTACATACTCAGATTGGTTAACACTATTACCAATGTTCTTGAACAACTTAACACTAGGCTTGTGGGGTGTACATGCTGGTTTACTATCAAAGTAGTTATATTTCTTTAGAATCTTCTCTATTAATGGGATTGATCCAAAGAAATCCCTTTTCAATCCTAGTGATTTTTATACCTACGATTACATTATCTTTTTCTAAGTCTTTCATGTCAATATCTGCACTCAACATTGATTTTACATCATTTATGACGTGCAATTTGATCCAAAGATTAACATGTCATTTACATATAAGCATATGATCGTGTATCCTATCGTGTACCTCATCGTTTACCAGTGAGTTTACGATAGAAATATTAAAATGATAAACGCATAGCAAACCTTCTTAAATCTAAAACAAGTCAAGTTTTGTGGCGTCATTGTCGAGAAAATTTTCAAACTAGGCATAATGTTTTGCTTTCATTTCAGGGAAACACTCAATTTATGTTGTATCACGTGTTTACCCAAAGAATGTGCGAATAAGTCTGTGGTACCAGGAATACTTGTGATGCATAGACTTGACCCAGAAATTGAGTGCATATGTTAGCAATGACAATTAGAACTTTGATGAATGAGATTAAAGCAAGATAAAGAAGGTCCCTCAAACACCTGGAGCCAAAATTTTCCACATCGTCTGTAGAAGATTTTTCCTTGAGGTGATTAATTTAAAAGGTTCACGCAATGATGCAGTGGAACACCTGGTCTTCACTGGCTATACGAAGAATGGACCAAGCAATCATTTGTAGCACAAATTAAATGCATCAAACTCCTCGGTGGGGATCATCGCGATGAAGTGATAGTGAAAGCAATCGTGTAGCAAATAGTCAGATTGATGATGATGGGAAAAACAACAGAAAAACATGCAGCAGAAGACAAGAATCATACTTTACTGTATATGGATCTAAACAATTTAGAAATTAACATGCAACTACTAAACAATAGACCTAAATGAAGAATATAAAAAGTAAACGATGAGCTTACCTTTTTAGTTCTCAACTTCTTCTTCGTTCCAAAAAACTTCTCTGCCTATAGATCAAGAGCATAGGACAACCACTATGTTGACCTACTAATCTCAGGACTAAGAACCGAGTTGTGGGACTCGTTTTTGTGAAGTAAATCCTTTAGAGAGAAGGATGGAGGTAGGTGTATCGTTTAGATAATTTTATGAGAATCATCATCTTTTTCTCATTCTGAAATGAGAAGTTTATATAGAAAAATTACATGCAAAATGCATGCAATTTATTTCATATAATCTCAATTTATTTCATATAATCTCAACACCTAATTAATCCATTAACTATTAATGGAATTAGTGGCTTCTAATTCATTATAAGCTGCCACATTTTCCACTAACATTTAGTTAATAAGGAAATTAGTCAAAGGACAATTTGGTCATTTGACCAATTAAGTCAAAGTCAAACTTTGACTTTTCTTGGTCAAAAGTCAACTTTTTGACTTTTTGCTATTTTATCCGTCTTGACTGATTCTAACCTCCCGAGTATGAATCCACATTCATTTTTCTAAAATTCAAATCATATTTGAATATAAATTCTGGTCAAAGTTTTGTTTTTCAAAGTAAAAAGTCAACATTTTGACTTTTACAACTTTGACCGTTTCAAGACTTTCCAAGCTTATAAATATGAATCTATATTCATATTTATTTAAATCATATTTAAACACAAAGCTTAAAGTTTATATCTACCGACTTATATCTTATATATTTGTTAGTTTCTCTTTTTTTTCCTAATTTGAACAATTCGAGTTACTTCAACATATTGTTCTTAGTTGAATCCATATGAGCTAGTAGGGGAACCTAATGGACCTATAAATCATGGACTTCAACGATTCATGATTAACTGGCTAAACTCTTTTAGACCAAGCTTAATCAACATTCGTTAACTAAAGAGTCATTCTACTAAAGACTCTTAGTTGCACTTCCCTCACTATAGATATATTTTTGTCCACCTGATATAACCATGATGAGTAAGTTGATCATTCACAGGTTGTTCATAATCTTGATTGGGTCAAAATACCGTTTTATCCCCGAGATTACATCTTGCTCCTTAAGACCCATTTATCTACTATTGAACAATTGGTTTAAGGTCCAACCTATAAACCTGAGTCCTTCTCGGGCCAATGAGAAGGTGGGGCCTCTTGTTCAAGACTTGGATTCAGTCCTTAAGGGAACAACCTATCTACTATCTCAAAAGTGAGTAGGAGTGAATTCCATCTTGCACCCTATGTCCCTAGCTATCCACTCGGTCTTATCCCTGAAATGGGAGGCTTATTGGGCCAGCGATGATGAGCTGCCCTCACCTATGCAGATATAAGGATACAACCAAATGAATAGAAGTTCATAGTTAGCTTACGATTAAGATCAAGTTACTTAGGTCATTAAAATAATCAGTTTATAGTTTACGGCGTTATAACTAAAAGTGATTATTTCGTGGTTCCAGTCTTATGCAAACCATTTACATAGGACGCCCCCACTCCCATGTCCCTACATGAACGATTTAGGTTTACATTGTTTGTACTAACTACGGAGCAGACGCATCCATAGTGGCGCCCAACCTTATTCATACACTATAGACTATTTAGGTCATTAACTCAAACTTAATCCATGTTTATGTCTCTACATAAAGTTCAAGTGTATTGACAAACTTATTAAAATAGTCTAGGGACCTTAATTTATTAGTTTTAAGATTATAGCATTCAATAATAAATTTTATTGAATCAAATAACAAAGTACGAGTTTTAGGACATAAATTCCAATAGATGAGCAATCGTGTAGGAAATGATTCAAGTCGTTAAGAGAAAAACAACATGTCTAGGATGGATATGTGAGACATTGGTCGCACAAGGCCTCATTCATCCATTTTCAGAAATCTGAGTGCGCATATGCTTTTTTAACGTATTTCTTTCTTTAACCTTATCGCAAATGCATCATTTTTGTGTTCATTAATTTCTTGTATAGCTTTCTTTTAATTGTATTATTTACTATTTTCTTTATTGCTTTTTAGTCTAAAAAATTTTGACAAGTTAGAAAAAGAGTTGTGAGCTTTATCGCATGCAAGTAGGCGAAGAATAGAATAGGGTTTACACGATAAGCTTACTGGGAGAGCTAGGATTAACATATAACACATCACACATTTAGATTTTCTCACAAAGCTTATCGGGTAGAAAAGCCCATGAGCTTTTTAGGATTTCACAGAATTCAAACCATTGTTTCAAAATTTAAAAAGAAAGAAATGATTAGCTGCCTCAGAAGACCAAACGACGGTGTCAGACATCCTTTTACATTTGAATCGCAATGATGTAACCTGATGTGGTAACCATTCCTCCATTGTGATTAGATCCTCTTTATAAACCCATTTAAAACCCTAATTCATACTTTTCACCACTTGCAAACTCTAAAGAACTCTAAGCTCTCCGTCATTCCAAGCATTCTTTCCAGAGAGATTCAAGCAACTTTTTGTCTCTCTTTTTCAATGTATTCTTAGTTTATTACTTTCGTGTTCAAATGGCTGACAATAAGAACAACCCCAATACCTTTTAGCATTCTTTCCAGGGAGATTCAAAACTTTCTCTCTCTTTTTCAATGTATTCTTAGTTTATTACTTTCGTGTTCAAATGGCTGACAATAAGAACAACCCCAGTACCTTTTAGCATTCTTTTTAGAGAGATTCAAGTAATTTTCTGTCTCTCTTTTTCAATGTATTCTTAATTTATTAATTTCGTGTTCAAATGGCTGACAATAAGAACAATCCCAACACCATTAAAAGGTATTTGACCTCAAAGCCCACTAAGTCACAATAGAAAAGTGACCAAGTACGCTTCGATGGCCTTATGTCCAAGCAAACTCAACTAGTCACCAACCCAAGATCGAAGCGTCTAAGAGAATTTCTGAGGGTGTAAGTGATCTGAATTGCATTTTGATGCGTGAAGTAGAGTGTGAGAGGTAAACAGGTGCAGTGCTAAAGCGACTGTTGATTAATGGAGTAGAGGTAAATGTAGATGATTCTGATGTAGCCATATTGTTGGTGTTGGTTGAAGAAAGGAAGAAAGCCATGGAAGCAAAAGAAGAAGAAGAAAGAAGAGAAAAGGAACAAAAGGAAAAAGAAGGGAAGGAAAGAAAAGAAAAAAGAAAGGAGAAAGAGAAAGAATAGAGAAGAGAAAAAGAAACAAACAAAAAGAAGAGAAGGAACAACGAAGGAGGGAGGAAATTGAAGAACAAAGTGAAAGAGATCGCGAAGGATCTTCCACTTTTATTGTAGATGATGGAAAGCATACAATCATAGCGGAAACAAGATCGAAAAATTACTCTATATGCAACTAAACACTTTAGTGATTAACATGCTTAAGACTACCCTAATTACACTAATTAATGTTAAAAGAATTTCTTTACCTTCGGAGCTCCCGATGCTCCAAACCTTTTCACAATCACGAACACGAGGCCACCACTAGAGTTGACCCGCTATACTTCGAACTAAGAACCAAATTGTGGGACCCGTTAATTGAAGGAATTAGAGAAAGAGATGGAAATAGGAGGTGAGGATAAAACAAATTTGAGATTTGAGAGCATAAGTTTATTTGTAATTCAAAATTACAAAAATTGCAAAAATTATTTTTCATGTTGTAAAAATGTCCCTTAAATAGACTAATTACATGCAAAATTGCATGTAATTAGTTCATTAAAACTCAACAACTAGCATTCTACTAATATTTAGTGGAATTAATCACAATTCCATTATCTCTTAGTGGGCTTGGTGTCATCACCATATGCTTCCACATAGCCCACTAAGAGTTAGTGAGATTATCCAACAAACTTTGGTCAATGGGAAAAATGGTAATTTGACCATTAAAGTCAAAGTCAAACTTTGACTTTTTCAAGTCAAAAGTCAACTTTTTGACTTTTTACCATTTTGTTCGTCTTGACTAAATTCGACCTCCTGAGCATGAATCCGCATTCATTTTTTTGAAATTCAAATCATATTTGAATATAAAGCTGGTCAAAGTTTGACTTTTTACAACTTTGACCTTTTTCCATCAATTTCGAGCTTCCAAATATGAATTCATATTTATATTTTTTAATATTTAATCACATTTAAACTATAAAGCTCTATAACAGACGGTTATATCATATATATTCGTTGATTTCTCTCTCTACTTAATTTTAATAAAGCGAATTATTCCAATAAGTTGTTCTAAGTTAATTGCATATGAGCTAGCTGGGGAACCTAATGGACCTATAGATCATGGGTGTCCAACGATCCGAGATTAACTGGCTAAACCCTTTTAAACTATTTTAATCAATATTTGTTAACTAACGAGTCATTCTACTAAAGTCTCGTAGCTGCACTCCCCTCACCATAGATATATTTTTGTCCATTTGATATAACCATGATCAGTAAGTTAATCCTTCACAGGTTGTTCATAACCTTGGCTGGGTCAAAATATCGTTTTACCCCAGAGACTACTTCTTGTTTCTTAAGTCCCACTGATCCACTATTGAACATTTAGTTTAAGGTCCAACCTATAAACTGAATCCCTCTCGGGCCAATGAGAGGGCGGGATCCCTTGTTCAAGACTTAGTTCAGTCCTTAAGGGAACAACCTATCTACTAACCCTAAAGCAGGTAGGTGTGTATTCCATCTTACACCCTATGTTCCTAGCCATCCAACTGGTCTTGCCCTTGAAATGGAAGGCTTATTGGGCCAGTACCATTGAACTACACTCACCTATGTAGATCTAAGGATAATACCTATTGAACAGAAGTTCATAATTAGCTCAGGATTAAGATTAAGTTACCTAGGTCATCATAATCGAAATAGTCAGTTTATATAGTCGACGGTGTTATAACTGAAAAGTGACTATTTCATGGTTCCAGTCTTATGCAAACTCTTAACATAGGACGCTCTCACTCCCATGTCTCTACATGAACGATTCAGGATCACATCGTTTGTACTAACTACAGAGCGAGCCGCATCCATAGTGTTTCCGAAATAAGGCGCCTGACCTTATTCATACACTATAGACCGTTTGGGCTATAAACTCGAACTTGATCCACATTTATGTCTCTACATAAAATTCAAGTCTACACTAGATAGTCTCAGGACATTAGTTATTTGATTCAAGATTATAGTATTATATTTTCACTAATAAGTTCTCAATAACTACTTTATTGAATAGAATATAATTTTAACTACAAATTACGAGTTTTAGGACATAAATTCCAACAGTAGAGACTGAATTCGAGAGAGTCGCAAAGAAGACTTAAGATAAGAAGGAAATGGTGGTATTTGGCCTCCTTAAACTCAAGGTTACTACGCATGGCATTAAGGCCCTCGTGGAGGAAAAGAAAGAAATTAAGTTGAAGAAGCGAGAAGAGCTCTTCAACAAAGTGGAAAAAGTATCCCTCTCTGCGGAGAAGGGCAAGGCAAAGAAAACAAGAAGCGAGGAATTTAACAAAGATTTCGATAAGGAACTTGGAAATTTAAGTCCCTTGGTGGATGAAGTGGTGGAACCTTCAAGAAAGAAAAGGAAGATCACCATGAAAAAGGAAGTGTTGAGAGAGTAGTTCACAAAGAGGCGAGAAGAGAAAGAAAAGAAAGGTCCTGTGGGCGAAAAGGCCCTAAAAGAATAATAAGATATGGACTTGGGGCTAGGCGGTGAGAATTCGCCCCTCTCCGTCGAGTACGTAAGTAAGAATTTTAAGGTTGAAAAGGGACCCTTCCCTTTTCAAAGGCGGATTAGCAACATTTCTAGGGGCCCCCATTTGAGCCTTTAAGTGGGAAAATTGTTTCAAAGGGGTACTTAAAGTTAGAGCATATGTAGTCAATTTGTTCAAACGATCACGAAGACTAAATGGTAGTAAAAAGGAAAAAAATTTATTTTGGACTGGATGAAATTAACGCGTTCTTTGGCTTGGATTAAAATGCGGTTGGGCAAGTTATTTTGAAAAACTCAATGCGGGAGGACATGAAAGACGCGTTAGAAACAATCACATGGAAAGGGGCGACTTGGGACGAAACACCAATCGAGAAGTATCAGCTCTTCTCGCATAATCTGAACACGAAGGCCAACATTTGGCTATTCATTATGAAGAAAAAGCTTATGCCAACCATGATAGCGCAGTCTCTTTGGACAAGACAATGCTGCTTTACTGCATAATGCAAGAGATCCCAGTAAATGTTGGCGAAATCATTTGCAAACACATCAACGCGTGGGTGAAGCAACCACGCACACAAGACCCTTTCCACATCTTATAAAAGAGTTTTGTTTGCAAGCAGTCCCCATGTTGAAGGACTACTACAAGACTGTGGTAAATGATGGAATTTTCATGATGACAAGTTTAAGCCGCATGATTAACCTCCATAAGAACAGGGCCATAGAGAAACGACTCAAAATGTAGAATAAGGAAACAATTCATGAGGATGGACAAAAGAAGAATGAAGTAGATATTGAAGTAGAAGAAAGAGTAGTCGAAAAGTGAAGTCCCCTAGTTCGCAAGAGGAAAGGCGAGGATGAGGCCTATAAGTCAAAGAAACAAGAGAAAAGGCCCAAGGTCAAAGAGTCCAAAGACCCTCTTCCCTCTGTGATAGTCACCCCGCCTACTATCCAATCCAAAACCAAAGAAGTAACTATTCTACCACCATCACCAGCCAATTCTACCAAAAAGAAGTCCTCCTCTAGAAAGCCCAAAATGAAATTTCTTTCCCAAAAATCCAAAATAAAACTCCTGAAACATCCAAAATGCTCAGCACTCCCTGCAAAATCCAAACCATTATTATTCCTTCCTCTCCATGACAAGAAAAAAATCCTCAAACTCTTGTTGCAGATGTGAGACCCGTACCTAAGAAAGGCTAAATTTTACTAAATATTAAAGAGAAGGCGTTTTGATGTCGACGAGGCAATAAGAAGCAGAAGTTTGATGTTTATTACGAGATGAAGAGTTAGGTGAGGAAACCTAATTAGAATGCGACTAAATTATCATGCAGCTGAGTTTCTCCAAAGGCTGAAGGCTAGGCAATAAGAGGTAAGAGTACGAGCTAGCAAATTATTAATAGTTTTGGGATGACTAATCCAATCATGGACTAGTATAAATAGGGGTGAAGTTAGAACATTCAAGAGTCGGTTACTGAAATTATGAAAAGAAAAGCTAACTATTTGAATTGTTGTGGAAGTACTACGCAAGAAGAAGAAGATCAGAAGCAAGTGGAGTTTAAGGCTATTAAGTTTCTAAGTTTGTGAGTGTTTTTCTTAAAATAGTTTGTTTAAAATCTCTCTCTAAGTTCCTACTCATTTGAAATAATGTTTGAGTTATGAATGTTTTGAAAGGTGTTTCAAATCAAAAGTTTATGCTATGAACAAAGTAAGTTTTATGTGATCCCAATCATTGTGAAATGGTGTTCAAATCATTAGTCTTCTTCCTATCAATAAGCTAACTTTTATATGCACATAAAGAGTAAAGGCAACCATGTATAGAAAGCATGCATGGTAAAAAGAGGCGGGACAATGCATAAAAGGTATATATTGCGCTTCGACCTGAGCAACAAGGAATGAATCAGGATATTCTCGGATGTTGTTGATGAAAAGGCCATCTCAGTAGTCTAAACGCGAGACATTGAGTCTTTGCATAAAGAATGATTTAGGTTCTTGGCGAAAGGAATGTGTTTATGGCTAATGCGTGTTTATGACTAATGCGTGTTTATGTAAAATGTATGTTTATGTGATATGATATGTTTGTGTAAAATATGTGTTTAAGCGTTTTGATGTGAATAAATGGTGTTTACAAAAGGTATTTCATGAAGATTTCATTAAAACCTCATTAAGTCTTTTGACTTATGTTTTAAATTGTCACCTTCCAATTTCAGGCGTTAAGACCAAGTGAGGAAAGAGTGAGAAGCTGCTAGGTGAGAAGAGACTGCTAGGCATTTTTCTTTTAAAGTTTAAGTGTTGTATTTATGTATTGCTGTAAAGTGATGTAAAACGCTTGGTTAAATTTAATAAAAGAAATGTTTCCATCTTACCCTGTTCTGTTATAAGTAATTCGCTTATTAGGCACTTATCACACACTCAAACTACTTATAATACAAAAACAATATGAACAATAAAGAGATGGAAGATTGACAGTGAATAAATATGAAATGTATTGATTGATGTAGGCCTTTCAGCCATTGAAATATATAATAGTCAAACATTACAACAAAAGTACAAAACTAAAAAGTAAAGGAAAGGGAGCCGAGCTGTAGAATGCCTAAGCATTCCTTGACTCTTTTACAAGTTAGGGTGAAGAAGATGATGATTTCTCTTTCAAATCTCTCTCTACGCTCTCATTCAGAAGATTGATCAGAGAAGAGGAAGAAGAAGGAATAACTTTTATAGAAGAAGAAGAGCTATTCTCTTTCCATCGGCTCTTAGGGAGCTCTTTAGGGTTTGGTTGTCACACTCCCTTCTAGACAACCTGCTACGGATGGAAAGGTGGCGCGATATCAATTGAAAGTACTCTCCTAAAAAATAATATTAGCTGACCATTAACTATAAAACTTAAAACGATTTGTAAGCGAAAGTCTTTATACTTATAAAACTGAAGTGTAACCCATTCGGAAATTACTTTTATAAATACCATGTTTTAATTGAAAACATGTAAGGCATAAGAAACATAAGTTTCACAAATAATGATAATACTTTAAATATACTTAATTCATGAAAAATTATTGGCCTAGTAATAGTAAGTCCAGCACTCGAAGATTCATAATCTGTACCTGGAAAGAGAGACATTTTAAAAGATTAAGTCAAAAGACTTAGTGAACGACAATTTTATAAAACAATTTTTCATAAATAGTTTAGCATAAAACTATAGCTTAAGTAAAAATCATCAATTGACATTTATTTTATAACATGATACTTGGAAACATTAAACTTTTAATAACATTGCATAGCTTTTCAACGACATGATCCATAGTCATAGGCAATATTAAATCTCTTTATCCTTAGATGGAACAGCCGATAGGATACAACTTTTACTGTTATCCTGCTCCTTTAAGGTATAATATTTTATACCCTTTCTAATGACCCATAGTTAAAATAGACTCGTCAATCCTACCATCAGTATGGAGTTAACCATATTTGCACAATTGGTCCTATGGAATATTCGGCTAGGATAAAACTGTAAGTCCCCAATATTAAGATAATTTTGGAGTTAGTTATCTTAGTTTTTTTTTAATTAGATTTAATTTATTGGGCATTATTTTTTAATTCATTTAATGAGAATTATTTGATTTTATGGGAATTGAAATTAATTAAATATTTGTTGGATGAATATTTAATTAATTTAGAGGTTTTAGCATGTGGTGTTGTTGAGATTGAATAAAATTAAATAATAGAATTAATTTAAATAATTATGGATGTTATTCATTTAATTTGTATAGTGGAAATTTTGTTAGAGATTTAATAATTATATGTACATGTGGAAATATATATATAACTATTATGGAAAATGAAAAGGATAATTAAACTTGTTATAATATAATTTGTTAAGGAAAAGGTATGGTATTTTGGAGAGAAGAAGATTAAGATAATTATATTTATCGAGATATAATTTTTTTAGGAAAGATAGTGTTTATAGAAAGTTGATTGGATGAAGATTTAATTGAAGAGAGAGAATATTTTAGTTTAAAAAGAAGATTTGGTGGGTTTTAAATGAAGAGAGAAGGTGTGAGATTTATTTTAGGATAAAATATGGAAAAATAAAAGAAAAAGAAAAATTATTATATTATTATTATTTTCTTTATTTATAGGCCTTGTGAACCGTGCGTGGTAACTATTCACCATCTCCTTCTTCAAGAAACCCTAACCCCTCAAACCCTAGAAATCAAGAGTTGCCACCGGCGTCATTGTTCTCCTCTGTCTGCCATTCCCCGTTGCTCGACTCACCGATCGTCTCCGTTCGTTAGCCACCATGAAATGTCGTCGACTGTCGCGTCTCCTCCATCGCAGCCAGTCGTCTTCCACCATGTCATCCTGCCGAGTAGCAACTGTCCACAAACCTTTAGCTGTCGTCGTCGACGAACGTTCACTACTACAAAAACAGGATTTCCTGACGGTTTTAAACTGTCAAGAGTGATTATTCTTGACGATTTTAAAACCGTCGTTGAATCAAGTGTCAAGAAAGGCATTTTTCTTGACAGTTGTAAAAAACGTCAAGAATTGTTAACATTGACAGTTTAGAACCGTCAAGTATTCCATTTTTCATGACAGTTTAGAACCGTCAAGGATAGGTTTTAATGACAGTTTATAACCGTCAAGAATGTGACTATGAATGACAAAAACCGTCAAGAATGCGAATATTCATGACATTTTAAAACCGTCAAGAGTGCATTTTTCATGACATTTTATAACCATCAAGAAAGTCATTGTTTATGACATTTTGTACCCGTCAAGAGTATTCTTTTTCATGACATTTAGGAACCGTCAAGAGTGATTTTTAATGACATTTTAGAACCATCAAGAATTTCATTGTTCATGACATTTGCGAACCGTCAAGAAATTTATTGTTCATGACATTTTAAAACCGTCAAGAATTTTTCATTTTTTTAATTGTAATTTATTTATATTATTGTTCCTGTATTATACTCTCATTGGTCCAAGAATTCAACTACATATAAACTACAAACATACATCAAATGGCAACTAAACATCATCCATTCATATCATTTCCAAAACATTGCATCATATTCATATATCATTTACAAAACCAATACATATGAACAGTTCACCTATCAACAATTCACCTAAACTCTAAACCTAAACAAAGTCCCAAAAGTATATCAATCAATCCCCACCTCTCCCCCTCCCCCTCCATATGAACATTTCAAAAAATCAACCACAAAAAATAAAGTTTCCTGTTTCAGAGATGACAAATAAATCCTAGATCATATGTACGAACCCAAAAACTCAACCAACTCAAGCCGCACCTCATCTAACTCGGCCTGTGAGTATGGTTTTCTTGTATCAATTTGTAAACATGCAAAATAAATGAATTAGTATTCATGAAAATTATTATACCCACAATATTGGATCAAAAGTAATCTATCTAAAGAACAAAATAAACTAGATCAATCCCAATTCTTTAACTCAATCGAATACCAAACTAAAATCACATGACCAGAGTAAAAACGAAAACAAATTAAAACGCTAAAGATTAAGATAATTATGGCAAAATCTATCATTGATTGCATCAATCTCATCGTCACTATTAGAAGGCGCACAACTAAAAGACCATAGAAAATCAGAACTGAAATTAATAAAGAATAAAATATGAACCTAAAACATCCTTTATGTCACGGAGTCTCTGGGGAACCTTTTTGGCCTGAAGCCTCTGATTTCTGATGTGGCAGTTTCTGAAATATAAATATGAACAAGGGTGACAACAAGACCTATCCCAAATCCATCCAACAACCTAGCTATTTAAAGTATCAACACATTAAGCAACCACAGCATGATCAAACCACTTAGAATATAAAGCAGTGATGACAGTATCAATATAAAGCTCTTAAAACAAACGTAAAAAGTTTCTAAAAAGTTTCAAAGCAATACTTTAACACTTGAAACAGCAAAAAAAAAAAAAAAAAGTTTAAATGTCACTTCGAGTCTCGTAACAATCCCAAGAAGATCCTACACTCACTTTGATTCTCGACCAACCAAAAGTTTTCAAAAAGTGTGTGAGTAACACTAACCTCTGAAACGAATGAAAAGTGCGTAAGAGAAGTATTGAATCTCAAAACAACCTATATTGCTCCACACACTTACAAACAAGCCCCCTCTGAGGAAACACTTTAAAGGATTGGTATCACATATTGATAACATGATTGGCTAGCTGCACTAGGAAATAGAAAGAAAAACAAGTGGCACACCTTTCTAATAACATACTAGCGGACCACAATAACTTTCTATTTGAATTACATGTATAGTGTTCTATGCAACACATATAGTGTTTTTTAATTACACTTTCTATTTGAATTCAACCAACCAATATTAGATCAAAACTAAACTATCTAAAGAATAAAATCAACTAGATCAATCACAATTCTTCAACTCAATCGAATACCAAAATAGAATCGCATAACCAGATGCAAAAGAAATGCATAGGCAGTGAATATATTAATGCTTCTTTAGATTTTCATTTAAACAGAAAAGAAGCACAAAGAACTAAAGCGTTGTAGCCGCTCCCATACTGAACCCTCCTACACCAAGCTTAACTTAGGAAAGAATAAAGATTACAGCAAAATTACTAACAATCAATGGCAGAGGCAAAAGAATAATAGAAGTTAAAGTAGTATAATCACTTAAAATGCTATTAGACATATCCATTTAATCTGCATTAGAAACTCCAAGTTTATAAAATAACATTAAATAAACAAAGCAACAGTCGTTAACAAAATAAAAGATCCAAGAAAATTGGGAATTTCAATTAAAATTACACTTAGCAGAACAGATCGATCACTTAAAAACTAGAAAAAGAAACAAAACCCATCCCTGTAGAAAAACATACTTAGATTTAGTGGACATAGCGGCAATGTAAAATGAAGTAACGAAAGTGGTAAGTAACAGAGAAGTAGAACAGAAAAACAAAACCCAGTAAGCTCATGCGATATAAAGCTCAAAATACAAGAGTATTATACTAAGAGTAAAAGAAAATAAGAGAAAATACAGACTAAAACTAACACAAAGACCATACTCAAGCAACATAAATATATAAAGGCAACCTAAAAACGAACCTAGACAAAAAAAAATAATGATTTAAACAAAGCCACTCAAAGACAATACAGCTGGACTTTCATGATATGATTCTGTTACCAAAATTCTCCTAAAAAGCGTGGCCTTAATTCAATTTTAAAAGACTATACCTAGGTACACAAATGTAAGAGATAATACTGAGAACTTTCAGCAACCTTCTCAATCTTCATCTTAAAATGAAATAAGAGAACATCGTCAGTGACCCTAAGTGGAAGCATGAGTGGATTGTACTTTGTAGCATCACTGTACAATTGGAAAATGGCTCTAACTATTAAGCTATGAAATCAAAGCATCAAGCTTGTTGAACTTCTCACCAAGTTTTGGAGTGATGATATTGATAAAAAATCATCATCCTCGAGTGGGCGAGATGTCCATACAAGTGAAGCATATTGCTTTTGCATGATTTAAAGAGAGAAATGAAGCATTTCATGTACTTGAAACGTAACACCATCATTTTCCAGTGAACAAGGATCGATATACTCGCAAGCATCTATAAGTAACCAAAAAAATGTAAACAAAGCCAAGAAAAAGAGAAAGTTACATACCAGAAGTGACGACAATAGAGTTAGCAGCAGAGAGACGTCGTCGTCGTTAGTTGAATGGCGATGTCGATCGTGAAGGTTACTAAGAAGATGGGGTCGATCAAAGATGTGGCATGAATGAAGAGAACAAAGAAGATGGATGAGGTCGGAGATGTGGTTGGAATGAAGACAGAGAACTACAGTGGCTAGAAGAACTGCTGTGGCAGTGGCTGGGCTTCGTCAGACGACACACGGGGAGAGAGAAATGAAGAAATAATTCAACCTAAAGGCATCCAATTTGATCCAACACCCATTAACTAAGAAGATGTATCAACTACTCAAGAAATAAAAAGAAAACAAAGTCCCACACTACAAACAAGGTAGTCAAAGCAAAAATCAAGATCTATTAAATACAAATTACAAGTAAATCCATCTCAAAGGCATCATGAAAGAGATCAACCAAAGATCATCTTGGAGAAACAATCTCAAATACAACCTCCACCAAGAAAGGAACTTCTAAGTAACAAACTCCAATGTTTAGAACATCTCACCCGACCAGTATCTCTAAAGTTTTACTTGAAAGTTTACCTAATATCAATGAACAATTGTTCATTGATCTTCCTTGCCCTACAACAAATATATAGATGCATAATAATGAATCCCAACAACAAGCAAAGCCAACAGAAAACAATCACTCTATGGTTACTAGATCAAAGTCAAGACAACAACAAAATCATAACACTTTTCTCAGCATTCTTTTCCTATAGGACATTTGGGTGTAAAGCCTACGAGAATAAATAGCTACATTGTTACAGACATTCAAGGAATCATGTTTCACCCTCCCTTGCCAAAATTTAAACATATATATATACAAAACGAGTCGCATACAGCATACCTTAACCTGCGCACCCTTCAGTTCAATGAAATGAGTCTTCAAAGAGGGAGGAACCTTTTCAGGTCTCGGAACAGAAATAGCAGAAACCATCAGAGGCAACAAGAGAGGGATATTTGTTTGAACAAACTGACTATACAGCTGGAAAAGAAACATGACGACCAGTGGACTCTCCGTTTCTATCTTAAATGAACGGGTACTGGGATTGAGTTGTACAGTCCCCGTGCATCCAGAATTCATTGACTGGTTCGATGAAGTGGATACTTCCATGGGCTTTACATCTTCGACACTAGCAGCTGGATTTTCAAAAAAATGGCTTACAGTCAGCTTAAAGTTCTGGTAAATTTTCCACACGAAGTCTAGCAATGGTTGCACTTCATTTTCTAGAGTCGGACTAAAATTTCTAAGAAGATCGAAGATTATGCGAATACAAATTAAGCCATTCTCCTCGTTATCTGTGGTAAGCACTTGCTTCGTCAGACGACACACGGGGAGAAGAATGACGCGATGCTCGACGCTCGGCTTAGGCAAACGGGACTGAGGTTTACGGAAGGAATGCGACAGCTTCAAACGTGGTGAACGACTAGAAAGCACGGTTGGCTGCGGTGGGTGGTCGTCGAAAAAGAGGGGCTGACGACGACATTCGGTGGAGAAGTGAGGAGATGGGGTGAAGTGGCGGCAATTGGTCGAGGAAGAAGAAGAAGAAGATAAGGGAGGGGGCGTTGATGGCGGAGATGAAGAAGAATAAGAATTTTAGGGTTTTTTTTTTCAAAAAGAAATTTAATAATAATAATAAAATAATAAAAAAATAATAATATATTTTTATTATTTATTTTATTTCATTATTATTTTATTTTATCACCCAAAAGATTTTCCTTTTCCTTTTCTTTTCCTTTTCTGACCAACCCAAATAATATAACACCCAACAAAAATAAAATCTTCGAAATTTAAGATAAAAGTGTTAAGAAATTTACCTTGAAAAATTGGGAGGAGGTAGGTTAATTCCAAAAATTGGGAGGGAAATGGAAAAAGTAAAAAAGAGAAGGGGAAATGTAGGTTTATTTTTTTAAAAAAAATATGTTTTTTTTTTATAAAACATTCTTGACGTTTTTAAAACGTCAAGAAACGTCAATAAATTTAAAAATGAAAATTTTTGACGTTTTAAAACGTCAAGAATTTATCGACATTTCTTGACAGTTTTAAAATGTCAAGGATAAATATATACATTTGACGTTTTAAAAAACGTCAAGAATATCGAACTCATAAAAATTCTTGACGTTTGAAAAATGTCAAGAATGTAAAATAAACAACTTGACGGTTTCAAAACGTCAAGAAAAAAATGCATATTACTTGACGTTTCAAAACCGTCAAGAATTCTGTAAATTGCCTCCCCTCCGCCTATTAATCAAAATTCTTGACGGTTTTTTCATTAAACCGCCCCTTTCTTGACGGTTTTTCAAGAAACCGTCAAGAAAAGAAAAAATCAACCGTCAAGAAAGGGTCTTTTTCCAGTAGTGGTTAGACTAAGCCGAGTTGCCATTCGAGTCGTATGAGTGTGCAAGTTGTTTCTTCCTCAGCCGTTTGCTCGATTTGCACAAGCCGTTCGTCTAAGCCACATGTACGAGCCGCTTGTGTCGTCCGCGTCAGCCGAGCCGCGTCTTCCTACCCTTCATGAGCCGTTCGCTGGGTCCAAGCCACGCATGAGCCGCCACCTTTCCATGAGCCTTTTTTGCCTCCAATCGAACCGATCTTCTTAGCCAAGCCGTGAGCCTTTATTTGTTTTGGGTTTTCCCCCTATTTTTGATAAGTTTGAGTGGGTTTTAATTAATGCCTAACAAAGATTAATTTTGGACCCTAAATAATTTAATTTGGATTAAATTGGATTATTTTCCATAAATGACTGGTTAAATCAGATTTGGGAGTTGGTGCTATGAAATTTCTCCCCAATCAAGGTTGAATTGGATTCGACCTCAACTTTGGTTAAGTTGAATTAAATGGATTTTTAGATCCTTAAGCTACTGTTAATTCAGTTATTGAGCTTAGTATATTTTACCCTTACTGTTTAGGATTCTTCTTGGGAAGCTCAACCTTACTATTAGGAATATTTTTTGTTAAAGTAATCTTCAGGTAAGAGATTCTACTACTTGACATTTGACTGAATTTAAGAGACCACACTTATTTAGTTTAGCTAAGATGCATAATGTGATGTTATAGATGATGATTGATATTATGTTGATGATGATGAATGATGTTATGATTGATAATGATGACTGATATATTTATGATTGTTGTGATATATGATATATTAATCACATGCTTAAGGACGTTATACTTAATATTCATGTTATGTTTCGATGTTTATGATGATGTTACATGCTTATTGGAATATGTTGGTGTCTATTAACTTTGTATGTTAAGTTTCTTATCCCACCTACATTGTGATCCTATCTATGGGGTCACTCGCATGACTAGTGGTGTTCCTACGGAACACTCGTACGATTTAGGGATGTACCTCCGTATTACATATATGTTTATGGAGTGTGTACCTGCGATCACTCGCATGACTAGGAGTGTTCCCATGGAATCACTCGCACGATTTAGGGGTGTTATGATTATGTTTATGGAAAGTTAACAAATCACCTAGCGGGACTAGCAGTGGGTCCCTTACTGAGTATATTTATATACTAACTATTTTCTATGTTTAACATTTCAAGCTAAGGTAGAGAACTTGAGAAGTTGACGAGTGACAGAACGAGATTCGTGGCATGTCATATGGGGACACAGTTAGCTTCCACGTCTATTTATATGCTTTTCAGTATTTTTAAATGTTAAACATTTTACCTAAGATTTTGTCCTATTTATTTGATTTTATTTAAAATTTTTGGAGCCCGCGGGTCACATTTTCAAATTATTTTTGTTGATCTTGATAACCTTATATTTTGTAAAAATCTTGATTTTATAATATTTTAGTCGTCTGTCTCTTCGAGAAAGTATAATTTCTTATTCGTCTTTTTTAGTAATGACCTTAACTTAGTTTCAAAGTTTGGGTTGTCAAAAACATATTTGAAAACCTTGAAATCACGTAATTGTAGCATTCAGTTGAACATAACATAGTTCTTTGGAAATCTGTTTATAAAACATTTAAGCTTTTGCAAACTCAATAGCAATCAATAAACTGAACATTCATGGAATAGTTTTTGCTCAATAGATTGTAAATCATGCTCTTGAAACCATTATAGAAATTTTTTAATCACTCACAGTACTTGAATTGATTCTTTGTTTGAAAATTCTTTCAAAACTTCCTTGACCTAAAAACTCTACATTACAATTTTAATTATTCTTTATCAAGAAAATGTCCAAGAATCTCCTTAAAATTTCTAAAAGTAGCAAAATAGCCGAAAAACAACCTAACGTGCTCAATAACATGGTAACTATGCATGGCGCGTGCACATGGCCTAAGCAGGCTTTGTGTGCTACCCTCGTTGAGTGGTGCCATGTGTCACAGTCGTAACTCCTCAAACACGATTGTGCGGCACTTGTTTAGTTCGATCAACGAGTCAACCGTTCGAAATTCGGCATCCACGGACAAACTCGCGGTATGACGTAGCCTCCCTTCACGTTCTTGAGAAAATGGTTTTATAAAACGTGAGAGAGAAAATAAATTGTTGAAAACATCATAAAAGTGAGCATTGAAGACTGTCAGTTGCAAAGAAAAGGCTTAGTTTGAAAAGAGTGCGACAAGGCTCGATGGGGGTGCGACTACTCATGTACCCCCTATAGTACATATTGAGATTTTTGGCCTTGGCAGACTTGCATATGGAAAATTCGAAATGTCACACTATGGCTCGGCGACACGAAAACGAAAGAATTAACCTAAACTACTTTCAAGACATAAAGATAAAGCGATTTAGGGGTATTCGGGCATACGGCCATAGGTAAATAATACCTTGGACAAGTATGCCCTTGACATTCTCCCCCACCTAAACGGTTGACGTCCCCGTCAACTGGTGAAGCTTGAAATCTTCTATCTTCTGCTTCCACGCTTCAAGATCTTCGACACGTTCCCAACTGGTTTCCTACACAGGAAGGTTCTTCCACTTTACCAGATACTCGTGGATCCTTCGTGTGGGTCTTCTGCCCCTTCTTACTCGCTCGACCATAATTTCTTCAACATCTTTGTCGTCCTTCTGACTAAGGTCGATAATTGGGTGAGTTACGACATTCCGCTGTAGGTCTTCAGTGTCTTGATGGTACGATTTCAAGTTACTCACATGAATTACGTTACTCTATAAGAAGTATTCCCTACCTTTTTCAGCAGTTCAACTGGTCCTTCGTACTTCCTGATGAGACGTTGGTCTTTGCGTCCTCGAAACCTGATTTGCTTTGGTCGTAGTTTAATGAGTACCTGGTCTCCCTCCCGAAACTCAAGAGGTCGTCGCTTCTTATCTGCCCACTTCTCCATCTGCTTTGACGCCTTTTCTAAGTAGGCTCGGGCGATGTCGTTTGTGTGTTTCCACTCCTTTGTGAAATTGAGGGCTTGAGGGTTCTTCCCTGCATAGGGATGATCAACAAGGTGTGGCAGTACTGGTTGCCTCCCAGAAATAATCTCAAACGGGCTTCTCCCTATAGATGAACTTGTCTGAGCGTTAAAACAGAATTGGGCTACGTCCAATAGCTTGACCTAGTTCTTTTGCCTTGCATTTACAAAATGGTGCAAGTATTCCTCGAGCATGCAGTTGAATCGCTCTGTCTGGCCGTCCGTCTGGGGGTGGTAGCTTGAGGATATATTCAGACTTGTCCTCAAGAAGGAAAATAACTTCGTCCAGAAGGAGCCAATGAATCTACCATCCCTGTCATTCACTATACTTGTTGGGACTCCCCACAACTTAATAACATGCTTAAAGAACAATTGAGTTGTCATTTTAGCTGAACACTGCTTGGTGGTTGGGATGAAAGTGGCGTACTTTGAAAAACGATCAATGATGACTAAGATGGTTTCAAAGTCGCCTACCTTAGGAAGATGGGTGATAAAGTCCATAGAAACACTCTCCCAAGGTCTTGTTGGAACCGGTAGAGGGTCAAGAAGTCTAGCAAGCTTCACTTTCTCTACTTTATCCTATTGGTAAATGAGACACGTCTTAGTGTACTGCATGACATCATCTCTCATATTCGGCCAAAAGTAGCGCTTCTTCAGCAAGGCGTACGTCCGCTGCCATATGGGATGGCCAGCCCATAGAGTGTCGTGACACTCATACAACAATTTCTCCCTTAAGTCCCCCGCTCTAGGAACATATAGCCGATTTCCCTTTGTGACTAACAAGTCTTCCTCGACCCAAAACTGTCGTGTTTTGCCCGCCTTCACTAAATTCATGACATTCTGAGCGGCATGATCTTTCTGTAGGAACTCTCTCAAAGTGTCTCTAACCGACCCACCAATCTCACTCCCCCGGAGGTGAGCTAATAGGCATATGGCTGCATGTTCTTGTTTTCGACTTAGGGCATCAGCAGCTTGGTTGCTCGACCCCTTCTTGTGTTCAAATTCGAAGTCGAACTCGGCCAGAAATTCCTGCCATCTTGCTTGCTTTGAAGTTAACTTTGGCTGGGTAAAGAAGTGGCAGGTTGCATTGTTGTCCGTCTTCACTACAAACGACGAACCAAGTAGATATTGTCTGCAGGCCCTCAAACAATGTACTACTGTAAGCATTTTTTTTCGGACACAGTATATCTCTTTTCGACTGCATTCAGCTTTCGGCTTTCGTATGCGATCGGGTGCCCATTCTACAGGAGCACACCCCCCAACGCATAATCAGACGCATCTGTCTCGACCTCGAAAGGTTTGGTCACATCCGCAATCCTCATAAGTAGCCCCTCCATCATGGCTTGTTTTAGGCCGTTCAAGGCGGCTTGACACTCGGGGTCCCAACTCCAGTGAACGTCTTTTTTCAGTAGTTCAGTCAGCGGGCTTGCTCGTTTGGAGAATCCCTCGACAAATCGACGGTAGTAATTTGCTAACCCGAGGAAGGAGCGTAACTTCGAGACTGATTTCGGCACTGTCTAGTCGCGTATCGCAGCAATCTTCCCTTCTTCCATCCCAATTCGGCCACACTCTATCACATGGCCTAAGAAGTTTATTCGCTCTTGTGCAAAAAAACATTTTTCTCTTTTGACATACAGTTGATTCTCCTTCAATTTCTGAAAAACCTTTTGCAGGTGGTCTCTATGTTCCTCCATGGTCGTACTATAGACCACTATATCATCCAGGTAGACTACTACGAATTTGTCAAGATATTCGTGGAAAACTTGGTTCATCAACGTACAGAAGGTTGCAGGGGCATTAGTGAGACCAAATGGCATTACGAGGAATTCGAAGACACCATATCGGGTGACACAGGTTGTCTTCGGCTCATCTCCCTCTGCAATTCTCACTTGGTAGTATCCTGATCGCAAGTCCAACTTTGAAAAATACTTCGCCCCATGTAAGCGATCAAACAAGTCAGTAATTATGAGAAGTGGATACTTGTTGCGAATCATGAGCTTATTCAAGGCACGATAACCGATGTACAATCGTAAACTCCTATCCTTCTTCTTCTGGAACAGAACTGGGGCCCCATACGGAGCTTTTGCAGGCCTAATGAACCCTGCATTCAGTAATTCATCTAACTGTTTCCGAAGTTCAGCTAACTCTGGAGGCGCCATACGATAAGCATTCTTCGCAGGCGGTTTTTCCCCTGACACTAACTCGATCTCATGATCAATCATTCTCCGAGGTGGCAAAGACTTGGGCAAACTATCGGGCATCACATCACGATACTTCTCTAACACGCACATAATCTCCTTAGGGACTGTCGCCCCTGAGTTCTCTGACGAATTGAGTGGGATGGCCATAAATGTTGGTTCGTCTCGAGAGAGACCCTTCTTTAATTGCATGGCCGAAATCATTTTCAACCCATTTGGCTGGCGCAGGTCAGTCTGTACAACAGAGGGGGTAGATCTAGTGATCACCAAGCGTTTGGCCAAAGGCATTGGGATTACCTGATGTTCGAGTAGGAACTCCATTCCCAGTACCACATCAAAGTCATCCATTTTTACTACTACAAAGTCCACGAGGCCACTCCACCCTCCCAACCTTATCATCGTTCGTTTCACTAGTCCGATGATAGGTGGGGCAGCAGAATTCACAACTTTCATTCTTTCTGCATCCTTCTCTCAACGGAGATTCAAACGCTTAGCTTCTGCTTCCGTTATGAAATTGTGGGTGGCACCAGAATCAACCATAGTGCTTTTGGTTGGCTTCTGGTTGATCCAGGTGTAAACGTACATTAGGCCCCTTTCCACTGGTGTGTTCGTCTCCCCTACCTTCTTCTAGAGAGAGGACAAAAATTTCAAGGCCCCTATTTGAGGGTTATCGACTTCTTCCGTCTGGTCTACATCCGTCTCGGTTTGACTTAGTCGGTTGTTTGAATCTGAGGCTAAAGATGACTGGAATGCATTGAAAGCAGTTTTGTTCGGGCATTCCCTGGCCAAGTGTGGTCCCTTACATATGAAACAACTGAGAGGACGATTGGACACATTCTGGTTACTTGATCCTCGCTAGGAGTTTCCAGTATTCGATTGATGGGGCCTAAGATCTCCCTTAACGCGTTTGTCCCCTCCCGTAGTTTTCGGGGAACTTGGGCGGTTGTTTCTATTTCCCCCATATGAGGAACTTGGATGACGTCTTGCATCTTAAGAGTCGTTAGACAGATCAAACAGCCGCTCGACCGCAGCGTACACTAATGTGAGGTCTTAAGCTCTTTGTTCATATAGCTTTGTCTTTGCCCACGGCTTCAATCCTTCAACAAAATAGAAAACTTTGTCTTTCTCGGACATATCGCGTATATCCAACATCAGCCCCGCAAACTGTTTCACATACTATCGAATACTACCGGTGTGTTTTAACTTGCGTAACTTCCATCGAGCCAAGATCTCAACATTTTTGGGGAAGAATTGTGAGCGAAGTTCCCTCTTCAAAGCATCCCAAGTATCTATTGTGCAACGTCCCTCTTGCATGTCAACAAACTGGGACCTCCACCATAACTTGGCATCCTCTGACAGATGCATCGTCGCCAACGTGACTTTGGCTTCTTCTGTAACCGTGTTCGTGGTCCTGAAGTACTGCTCCAGGTCAAAGATATAGTTTTCTAGGGCCTTCACGTCTCTTGCCCCACAGAAGGGCTTTGGTTCCGGGATCTTCACTCTACTAATCGAATGGCTCCCCCAACAGGAGCTTGGTTTGCCATTGCTTGCATTGTGAGGCTCAGTCTCGCATTCACATCTGCGATTTCATTTCTGACGACATCGAGGGTAGCTCGAAAATCCTCTGACATGCCATTTATCATCTCCAATAGTGTCTTTTGAGAGCTATCTAGCTCCTGAACACGCTCTTCAATATGGCAACAGAGCCCGTCGAACTGTCCCCACGTTCGTGGCTACCTGTTCTTCCAAGAGTTCCCTCTAGAGTGTCGACTCTTGCCAACAACTCTTGTATTGATAATCCTTCGACACGGCCAGCTATCGCGTCGATCATGTCAGTTTTCTCAGTAATCTCTTCGAGACGAAACTCCAAGAAGCGGATGGAGTCGGGAACTTCGACTAAGTAGAGCATCTGCTCCTCCAACTCTACTAGTTGGTCTCTCTAGGCCTTGCCCGATGGATTCGCAGACGACATGTTTCGGTCTTATTGTCAATTAGCTGATTTGGCTCTGATACCACTTGTCACAATCGTAACTCCTCAAACACAATTGTGCGGCACTTGTTTAGCTCGATCAACAAGTCAGCCGTTCGAAATTCGAAATCCGCAGACAAACTCGCGGTATGACGTAGCCTCCCTTTATGTTCTTGAGAAAATGGTTTTATAAAACATGAGAGAGAAAATAAATTGTTGAAAACATCATAAAAGTGAGCATTAAAGACTGTCAGTTGCAAAGAAAAGGCTTAGTTTGCAAAGAGTGCGACAAGGCTCGGCGGGGGTGCGACTACTCATGTACCCCCTATAGTACATATTGAGATTTTTGGCCTTGGCAGACTTGCATATGGAAAAGCCGAAATGTCACACTGTGGCTCGGCGACACGAAAACGAAAGAATTAACCTAAACTACTTTCAAGACATAAAGATAAAGCGATTTAGGGGTATTCGGGCATACGGCCATAGGTAAATAATACCTTGGACAAGTATGCCCTTGACACCATGCACTGTATTCTAACCTCGCTAGGGGGTGTCTTGTGCTATCCTCGTTGAGGGGTTCCTTGCACATCCTAGCTGCACACCCTGTGTGCATCACGATCGCGTTCCTTACGTGCATTGTGCTACGTGGACCTCATCCTTACAAGCTAACCTCTACACAAATGGTCATACGTGCAGCCTGAGTGCATTCTTGTCGTTTGACTGTACCATGGTCATGCTATATACCTCTATGAAATAAAACTCATGTTCATCTTGCCTGGCCTTGCTTGACACTAGGCCACTGCCCAGAAATACTTTTTCATCCAAAGACATAACTTGACTTTGAAAAATCATAACTTAAAATCTATAACTCTTTTGGGAAAATTTTCTTAAAAAACGTTACTCTAAAATATCTTAACTTCCTTACCTCAAAATTCTAGAATCAAATTCCAACTGACGTGTTCTGTGGCTTTAAAAATGTCCACCTTGCTCACCTTTTCTTAGAAAATGACCTTCTTGACTATTCTTTGTTTAAACACCAACCTCCTAGTTTGCAATTTGAACAACAGCCCTTGAGTAGAAACTAGACTCAATTTCCAATCCTTTGAAAATAGTTTGTGGTAAATAGCATGAGTAGATTGTGAATAACTTATGTGCATGGAATTGGCATGACACCTATTAATCTCCTTAATGCACCTCCTACTTCTTAACCACCTACATCTTGACCTCAAAATGCACTGAATTTGCTAAAGATACCTCGATTAACTTTAAATCAATTGCTCTTAATTAGCCACGTAGTTTGCCAAAATGCCTAGCTAACCTCCATTGCTTCCTTACATGCTATCCTTAAATGCCTAGCCTTGTCAAATGCCTAGTTTCTCGCCTACTAACCTCCATGGCAACAAGCTTTTTCACATACAAGTTCTTCCTCGTGTAGCATTGGCCGCCCACTTCTATGCTCGTTAACCTCCTAGTTCATCTCGCTTAGAACATGGTTAATCCTTCTCGTGTAGCCAACAACACCCATGCTAACCTCTAAATAAATCATTTCGCCTAGCCATTTCTTTGTTGACAAGCCATCGAGAGATTATTTTCAAGGTTGGCCGCCTAGCACATGATCAAACGTCTAACCTCTTGTGTCTTTCTCGCCTAGCTTGGAGGTTTTTAACCAACACTTGGCCACCTAACACATATCACTTAGAGATTATTTTTACTATTTTGGTCGCCTATCTAACCTTTGAACGTGTTCCCTTCCTTTTGATGCTTAGCCAATTTCCAATTTTTCCTTCCGTGACTTAAACTTAAAACCTCAATATTTAATTTTTTCATGGATTTTTACTTCCATTTTTTCTATAAATCTCATTTTCTCAAGGTTTAACAAGTTCCCAAAAGTCTTAGAAATTTGGGATTTCAAATTTCTCACCTCCTTAAAAAATTTCGTCCTTGAAATTTATGGTGATTCTTTATTCTTTAACTCTTTACATAACTTGACTTGAAGTGTACAAAATAATGTAATTACATCATCTATACAACATAAATATACTTATCCAGTCAAGATTCCTTTGTGTTTTGCATTACTAGGTCATTCTCTATTTGACAGAGTCATTTTTTGTTAATTTACTGATTGAGAAGTTGTACCTTGTTTTCCTTGTTGACTTGCACTAAATTGTGGAAAATTTCTTGCAAAGTGTCTCAACTTTTTACATAGAAAGAAAATGTCTCCTCCTCTCAAACATTGCCCTAAATCATACTTATTGCACTCATTACAAAGGGGTTTACTATTTCCATTTGCAATTGATCTTAGATAGTTTCCTACTAAACTTCGTGACTAAAATGAATTTCCTCTGGATCTGTCCTTAAAACTTATACCCTTGAACAATTCAGATATGGTGACGAATACTTCAAATTTATTGAGAATAGTTTCGGTAAACTATGTGAGACGGATTTGAAGATATGTTTCAATGCCAAACCAGCTTACAGGAAAATCAATGAAGAAGTCAAAAGCAGCTTCAAAACTTGGAGCTTAACTGGACAATTCAGATATTCGTCCTTAAGTGCGATTTAACAAGATAGAGTCAAAGATCACAACGCTCAAAATAGAGAATCAAGCGATGCAGACTTAAGTTTAGGAACTACACACTTTAATCAAATGAGCATCTTTGCAAACTAATAGGCAGTGTAATACCCTAATGAATTACATCCATGCGACAATTGTTAGCCTCGTGTCCCATCCTATCTAATTACTCCTTATTGAAGCTAACCTAGAACCAAATTACACGGTACAACCTTCTCAACCACGTCAGGGATAAATATGGAGATGTATTTGTTTTTCTTCTTCCTTTATAAATTTTAATTTTGTACTTGTGTAATTTTAATTCCCTTGTAATTATATAATTTGCAATACAAGTACAAATTTTGATGCATTGACTTCGCTTTATACTTTCCTTATCGCATGTTTAGCTTTCTGCATTTAAGTACTTTAATATTTTTTGCTCCGCAAAGTTAACTTCAATGATATAATTGTGAAGTTCAGTTTTATTTATTACTAAGGTGGCCAACTTGTTAAGGAAACTTACTTAGGAAATATTTCTAGAAAGTTCACTATGCGAGCAAGCTTTACCTCAAACCTCTTTCGTAAGATTTTTCTGCGATAAATCTTATCATTTACTTTTCAGGAATGAGAACCTTGCTGCATTCTAAATTTGGGGGTGGGCAAGATCCGAGCTAAAGCTTTCGAAACTTTTTGAAAGATCCCATCAAGTGTTTTCAAATAAGGTGTTTTAACAAAAGTTAAAAAATAAAAAATAAAGTAAATTTCAAATTTTTATGTTATTCAATCGAAATAAGAACTCCAATGTTGCCACGTCCTAAAAATAAGAAGCAAAGCTTCAACAAAATTTTGAGAGTAAAAGTAAAACTGACGATCAGAGTTATAGTTGAGGAGAGCAATTGACTCGTAGAGTACTTATCATTTTCCACTCAACGATAAATCCCAAATAAATAAACAAAACAATTCTTTGGAAAAAAGGATCCAAATTCTTTGAAAATTTTAGCAATTTCTAAAAATTGAAAATAAGATTTTTTTTGGGAATAAAAAAGGGTATTTTGAGACTTAATCGCATCGCGTTTTGAACCTAGAAATATTTTCATAATAGGCAATACACGACGAGAGTGAACCCTAATGGCAATAAGGCTAACATGCATTATGAGAAGTTTAGTGGATGCGAAGAGGAAGGTAAGTCTCGGATATTGAATTGTGCTTGGGGACAAGCCTTGATATACGACTATGCTTGAGGACAAACATTGTTTTAAATTTAGAGGTGTGATAACTTCTAGAAATACAAGTTACTATGACCATTTAGATAAAACATGATGGAAAGCGAAACATGCGTAGAAGAAATATGAATCAATTGTACTCTAATTACACCTAAACAATTTAGAAATTAACATGTTACAAATTATCCTAATTAAACGAAATTTGGGTTAATAAGAAACGAACCTTTGTAGCTTCCCTATTCTTCGATATCTCCTCACAAACATGAACCTAAGACCATCACTAGAGTTTACCTGCTATTCTCCAGTCTTAGAATCGGGTTGTGGGACCCGATAAGGGAAGGAAATTAAGAGAAAGATAGAAATTAAAGGTGAGATTTAGGTTTGAGATTTTTAAAGAAAAATAGGTTGAAAAATAATTTAGCAATTAAAAATTACCAATGTTAGCAAAAGATTTTAAATAAAATAAAATGAAGCCTATTTATAACCAAATTGCATGCAAAATTGCATGTTATTTGCTCATAAAATCTCAATACCTAACATTTCACTAACCATTAGCGGAACTTGGTGGGATAGATGCTTACATCTCTTGTAGCCACTTATCCCATTAAGTGTTAGTGAGATTATCCAACAAAATGTTAGATTTTTCCACTAAATTTAGTCAAAGGACAATATGATCATTTAACCATTCCAGTCAAACTTAAACATTGACTTTTTCAAGTAAAAAGTCAACATTTTGACTTTTTACCATTTTATCTATCTTGACTAATTTGACCTCCTGAGAATAAATCTGCATTCATTTGTTTGAAATTCAAATCATATTTAAATATAAAGTCGGTCAAAGTTTGTCCTTTCAAAGTCAAAAGTCAATATTTTGGCTATTTACAACATTTACCATTTCTATCAATTTCGAGCTTCCGAATATGAATTTGAATTCATATTTTTAATACTTATATCACATTTAAACATAAATCTCTACCTCAAACTGATATTTGACGACTATATCAAATATATTTGTCTTTTTCTCTCTCTTTACATAATTTGAACAATTCAAATTATTTCAACATATTGTTCTAAGTTTATTTCATATGAGCTAACAGGGGAACCTAATGGACCTATAGATCATGGGCTCCAACGATTCGAGATGAACAGGCTAACCCTTTTAGCAAGCTAATCAATATTCGTTAACTAACAGGTCATTCCACTAAAGTCCCGTAGTTGCACTCCCCTCACTATAGATATATTTGTGTCCATATAATATAACCATGATCGGTAAGTTAATCCTTTATAAGTTGTTTGTACCTTTGACTAGATCAAAATACTATTTTACCCTTAAGATTGCATCTTGCTTCTTAAGTCCCACTGATCCACTATTAAAGAATTGATTTAAGGTCCAACTTATAAACTAAATGCCTCTTGGGCCAATGAGAAGATAAGGCCTCTTGTTCAAGACATGAATTCAATCCTTAAGGGAACTAACCTATCTATTATCCATAAGGTAGGTAGGAGTGAATTCCATCTTGCACCTTATGTACCTAGTCATCCACACGGTCTTATCCTTGAAATGGGAGGCTTATTGGGCTAGCGCTGATGAGCTACCCTCACCTATGTAGATCTAAGAATAATTTCATGTGAAGAAAATTTCATAGTTAGCTCAAGATTAAGATTAAGTTACGTAGGTTGTCATAATGAAAATAGTCAGTTTTATACAGCCAACGGTGTTATTACTTAAAAGTGACTATTTCATTGTTCGAATCTTATGTAAACTTTTTACATAGGATGCCCCCACTTCCATGTTATTACATAAACGACTCTGGATCACATTGTTTGTATTAACTATAATGCGGGCCTCATCCATAGTGTCTTCAGAATAAGGCGCCCAACCTTATTTGTATACTATAAACCGTTTGGGCTATATAGTTGATCCACGTTTATGTCTCTACATAAAGTTCAAGTCTACACTAGATAGTCTTGAGACCTTAGATTTTTTGATTCAAGGTTATAGTATTCGATTTTCACTAATAAGTCCTCAATAACCACTTTATTGATTATAATATAATTTTAAATTAGAAACTATGAGTTTTAGGACATAAATTCAAACAAAAAAATTGAGTCTAAATGCAGGATAATGTGTCAAAACGCATAGCTTTTACAAAAAATTTGAGAAGATAAGAGAATACAACTTACATAAGTCTCAACTCCTAATTTACTATTCTTTTTTGTGTTTTATCTCAGGATAATAAAGAAAAGAAGAAATATAGTGAATGGCAAGAAGGACAGGTGTAAAAGCGTAAGCAATAGGAAGATTGCCTTACAATTAACTTCATTAGGCGATAGGCCACATCATCACGCAAAGAGGTTCACTAAAAGACAAGAATGGTAGTTGGAGTTGATGTCACTTGACAAGGTTGCTTTTGGCATTGACATCTGTAGAGGATAAGGAATTGAAGCTTCTCGCCTAAAGTTGCCTATAAAAGACCTCCATTTCCACCATGTAAAGGAGGTCTGAATGGACAAAAGCGGTAGAAGTTCTTTCCCTCTTTTGCTCTTCTCCGGTCAACTTCTAAGTGAGAGATTAGAGAGAGAAACCACTAATCTTTTCCCTTAACTTGTAAAAGAGCCAATGAATGCTCACAAGGCATTTCGCCACTCGACTTACCTTCTTTACTTTCCATTTTTGTACTTTTAATGTAATGTTTTGACTTTTATATTTCTATGGACGAAAGGCCTATATCAATTAACACATTGCATCTTTATTCAATCAACACATTGCATCTAGATAGCTATCACCTAATTTATTTATTTATTTTTTTTTTTTAATCCCAAAAGGTGAGCAAGTGTGGTGTTTAAGAACTGAAAGGTTACTCGCCTTAATTAAAAGATGGTCAAGTGATGCCTATCTCATCAAGGACCGCTACATGACTTAATCGCTAACCTTATTCATAAACTATAGATCGTTTTGGCTATATACTCGAACTTGATTCATATTTATGTCTCTATATAAAGTTCAAGTCTACACTAGATAGCCTCGATACCTTAATTTATTGGATTCAAGATTATAGTATTTTATTTTCACTAATAAGTCCACAATAACTAATTTATTTAATAGAATATAAATTTAATCTACAAACTATGAGTTTTAGGACATAAATTCCAACAAACTCCCACTTGGACTAAAACTTCTAGTGGGATAAAACAACGTTGAATTTAACTGTGAGATTATTACTCATATGAGTATAATAAGCACATGAATACAATAAACAAGGGCATAGACCCAAACATTCTCCCACTTATCCTAATCTAGAAACTTCATAGACCTAAAATATTTAGGTGAACTTCAAACACTGTAGCCATGAAGAACTTTGTAAACCAAACATGCATGGTTTCCTCAATAAGTATCGAGGTTATGACAACGTCAATATGATATACAATTACCCAGATAAACTAGTACAATTTTATTTTACGCTTCTTCACACTATTGCTCCTCCATATAGAGTGAATATTGATTTTGATCTAGACTTTCTAGCATCTTTAGAAATTAGAATCGATGTATCCAGTAAGGATCAGATCCTTAGCACTATACACAAGCATGTAATCTTTTGACTTCTTAAATTAACTTAGAATAAACTCAACGACAATTCAACCCCTTTTGGAATTCTACATTTTATATCTAGACAACATTTTGTTTATATAAGATGCTTAAGACTAGCTAGTATTCTGTTTTTGTGGTTCCGAACAATTTGGATCCTAATAACACATTGCGCATTTCCAAATGTTTTATTTGAAATTGCGTAGCTAGCCATTTCTTGACGCCAGTTAGATAATCTACATCATTCATTGACTGCTTATAAATCAATGAATCCTCTTAAACCATCATCAAGTATGACGATTTAGTTTTCAATAAAACCAAGTAATGGTTAGGCTGATGAGCAATCCTCCCACTACTTTGAGACACTTTTAACTCTTGAGAAGAATGTGACTAATCAGTTTCCCTAATTTTATCAACTACTTTAGTGGATAAACTAGGTTTAAATGTCTTTGGAAATTCCATTCAATGCTAATTTACTACATGGTTTGATGATTCATTATGAGATTTTCCTCTAAGAATGTGGCATTTGTAGATACAAGTTCCTTATATTTTTTAGGATTAAAGAGCAAAGTTATGATAAACTGAACCATGTCTGACAAAGCTCAGTTTCTTCTTTCTGATTCATTGTTCTGCTTAGGCATACTAGATGTAGAGAGTTGTGATTGGATTCTTTACTATATCAAATAGTATTGAAATCATAAGTCCACATACTCTCCACTCCAATCTGATTGAAGTGTCTTTATAGTTTTACCTAATTAATTCTTAACTCTAGGCTTAATTTTTTTGAACTTTTCAAGAGAATCAGACTTGTGATGCAATAGGTAAACAAGACCAAACCTTGAATAATCATATACAAAATTGATGAAATATTCATACCATCCTTGAATTTTGACATTCATTGGTCCACAGAGGTTCAAATGTTCAAGCTCTAAAGGTATTTTGGCATTGAGACCTTTTCGAGTAAAAGATCTCTTGGTCATTATTCCTTTTAAGACAAGACTCACATGAAGGTAAAGAGTTATCTTCTAACTAATTTAGAAGTCTACTCTTAACCAATCTCTCAATCGCTTTGAAACTTATTTGACCGAATCATGAGTATGATATATAGGTATTAAAGAAACATTTTTGTCTTTTATGCTAAACATTTAAGTATCAAAGACAAATTTTGCTCCAATTGATCTTAACTTATATAACTTATTTATTAGTATAGCAAAACAAAACTGAATACATCTTCTAGAAAAATAAATACTTCTTTGATTTCAAAATATATTCTATACATTTTTTTCTGAAATACAAAAGATAGATATTAAACTCCACAACTTTGAAAAGTATGTAAAACATTTTTAAGTATGATATATCTATCAAAACAACTTCAGATCTCCCATTGCTTCAGTCGAGACAACCTCTTTTGTTTCAAACTTTGAGGATGATCTTGCCTTCTACAAGCTTTTCAAGAACTAGTTTCCTAAAATAAAAAGAAAATATGATTAGTAGTCTCCGAAATATAGTTTTCAGGTTGAAGTATCATATTCCACTAAGCACATATCAATAACTAGTAAATCATATGTACCTTGTGCTTCCTTTTCAACTTTCTTCTCAACAAGGTACTTTGGGCAATTCCTTAACCAATGTATGTTCTGGTTGCAATGATAACATTTATCTTTACAACTTTCTTTCCTTCGCTATTTTTGGGAGTCTTCCCCTCTTTCTTCTTCATTTGTGAAGCTCCAATTTTAGATTTTGAGGATGATCCTCCCATAAACTCTTTCTCTGTGGTGGCAAAATTTGCTTCCACTTCCTTCCCCTTACCTATGGTAAGGTTTTGGAATCACTAAAGCTCATTTAAAAGAGTGGTTAGGGTATACTTTATTTTATCCAGAGATGCGTTTTATGAAATTGAAAAAAACTCTTCGAAAGAGATTGTAAAATAAAGTTCACCTGATTTTCCTTATTGATGAGACCGCCATTGTAAACCCGATATTTTCTTGGTTTAATTTCTTTAAATGTGGAAAGAAGAAAAAAAGAAAAAGAAAATGGAAATTAAGTGTAAATATATATATATATATATATATATATATATATTAAATAGTTTTATTAAATAAAGTAAAAAAAAGAAAGAAAAGAAAGGATAAAAAGAAGAAAAGGAGAAGAAAATTTCATTTTTTCTTTTCTTCTTCTTCTTCTCTTCCCTTCACCGCCAAGATTTTGAAGACATCCAAGTTCCATTTTTTTTTCTTTTTCCTTCTTCAATTTGCAGAGAACTTCTAAGAGAGAGTTTGGAAGAAGAAGAGAAATTTTACTAGAATTTTTAGGTTGAAGAAGAGTTGGAGAACTCAAGCAAAGTGTATCAATGGCTGAATTTTAGTTCATTCTGTACATCACTGGTTTTTAATTCGGTTTGAACTCTTCAAAAGGAATTAAGAGGTGAGATTTATTTGGTGCTTTTTGATGAAGAAAACAGGGCAGTTAGTTTTCACTCGAAATCAGGAGGTCTCTGGTTTTTCTTGTATTTTAGAGTGTATCGGTAGAGTTCGAATCTCTATTTGGTATGGTTGGAAAGCTTATTCAATTTAATACAACTTTCATGAAAAAATTGTAAACCAAAAACGACTAAAAATCAGTTAAATTGTAGGGACAAGTTAAAGAGGTCGTGTGCGTGCGATTCTGGAAGTGGTTCTGTTTTGAGGGTTATATGTGTTTATGCACGGGGAATCAGATTTATATGTCTTCAGGTAAGTTTTAGAGGATCTCAAAATGAAGATTTTGATATAAAGAACACTCATTTTGGTTAAGTATTGAGAAATTTATAGTCCTTTGAAGTTTATGTTAGAAATCTGGAAATTTTAGAGAATTGTTGAAATAGGATTTTATTTCTTAAGCTTTGTTTTCGTGAGCGTCATCTTTGGTGCGACATGTTATGTATATCTTTAGGAAACCAGAATGTTTAGAGTTTTAATACTCGGTTGGGTTGTTGGCAGGCCGAGAAGAGTTAAACCGAGCTTATAGACCAAGGATCTAGCCCAAGACTGTGAGTGACAAAACCAACTTTGAAATATTTTCCATAATTGTTATTATGATTGAATGCGATAAATGTTTATTTACGAAGCCATGAAAAGTATTTGAATTTCATGACTATTTTCAAGTATACATTTGGAGACTAGATTTCTTAAAGAAATTTATGCTAGCACGTAGATATTAAATGTTTGGAAAGTATTTAAACCACAATATTTTAAGCAAAGCATGAATTAGTATGAAGTTTTGTTTTAAGAACTACAATTTTCCACGAAAGAGCTGAGTAAAGTTCGAGCTTTGTGTAAAATTTATAAGCAGGCATGTTTTAATATTTAAAGATGATTTATGAAATTTTCATTAACTACATGACTGAGATCTTGAGCCTGAGGCTAGAGATTACTGTGTGCACACTGGTCAGATTCCGTTGTTGACGTTGAGTGTACTCTGTAACAACGATGCTGTCGTGAGTGCTGGGCGGGCCCCTGTAAACCCGATATTTTCTTGGTTTAATTTCTTTAAATGTGGAAAACAAAAAAAAAAAGAAAAAGAAAATGGAAATTAAGTGTAAATATAAATATATATATTTATATATTTAATAGTTTTATTAAATTAATTAAATAAAAGAAAGAAAAGAAAGGACAAAAAGAAGAAAAGGAGAAGAAAAATTCATTTTCTCTTTTTTTCTTCTTCTTCTCTTCCCTTCACCGCCAAGATTTTGAAGACATCCAAGTTCCCTTTATTTTTTTCTTTTTCCTTCTTCAATTTGCAGAGAACTTCTAAGAGAGAGTTTGGAAGAATAAGAGAAATTTTACTAGAATTTTTAGGTTGAAGAAGAGGAGGAGAACTCAAGCAAAGTGTATCAATGGCTGAATTTTAGTTCATTCTGCACATCACTGGTTTTTAATTCGGTTTGAACTCTTCAAAAGGAATTAAGAGGTGAGATTTACATTTACTGAAAGTTAACTCATTTTTAAACAAACTTTATGAAGAACGTTGCAGCAAATTCGGATATTCATTTGGTGCTTTTTGATGAAGAAAACAGGGCAGTTAGTTTTCACTCGAAATCAGAAGGTCTCTGGTTTTTCTTGTATTTCAGAGTGTATCGATGGAGTTAGAATCTCTATTTGGTATGGTTGGAAAGCGTATTCAATCTACTACAACTTTCATGAAGAAATTGTAAACCAAAAACGACTAAAAATTGGTTAAATTGTAGGAACAAGTTAAAGAGGTCGTGTGTGCGCGATTCTGGAAGTGGTTCTGTTTTGAGGGTTATATGTGTTTATGCACGGGGAATCATATTTATATGTCTTCAGATAAGTTTTAGGGGATCTCAAAATGAAGAGTTTGATATAAATAACACTCATTTTGGTTAAGTATTGAGAAAGTTATAGTCCTTTGAAGTTTATGTTAGAAATCTGGAAATTTTAGAGAATTGTTGAAATAGGATTTTATTTCTTAAGCTTTGTTTTCGTGAGCGTCATCTTTGGTGCGACATGTTATGTATATCTTTAGGTAACCAGAATGTTTAGGGTTTTAATACTCGGTTGGGTTGTTGGCAGGCAAAGAAGAATTAAACCGAGCTTATAGACCAAGGATCTAGCCCAAAACTGTGAGTGACAAAACCAACTTTGAAATATTTTCCATAACTGTTATTATGATTGAATGCGATAAATGTTTATTATCGAAGCCATGAAAGGTATTTGAATTTCATGACTATTTTCAAGTATACATTTGGAGACTAGATTTCTTAAATAAATTTATGCTAGCACGTAGATATTAAATGTTTCAGTGTTTGGTAGGTGCCGGTGTATGTTACCAGTGCGGACAGCCAGGACATTTCAAGAAAGATTGTCCGCAGTTGAACATGACAGTTCAGAGAGATCAGGGAGTTGGGTCCTAGACAGTTGAGCAATCGAGAGTTTATGTGGTTCCAACAGAGGGCACCAGTGGTGCAAGGCAAAAGGGAGTTGTTGGAAGACCGAGGCAACAGGGAAAAGTCTATGCTATGACTCAACAAGAAGCAGAGGACGCACCAGACGTTATTACTGGTACGATTCTTATTTGTAATGTACCTGCAGATGTTTTATTTGATCCAGGTGCTACGCATTCCTTTGTTTCTAGTATATTTCTGACTAAGTTGAATAGGATGCTAGAGCCTTTATCTGAGGGGTTAGCTATATACACTCCAGTTGGTGACGTTTTACTTGTTAATGAGGTGTTACGTAATTGTGAAGTTTTAGTAGAAGGTATCAGTTTGCTAGTGGACTTGCTACCACTAGAGTTGCAGAGGTTAGATGTAATTTTGGGAATGGATTTCTTATTTGCTCACTATGCATCTATGGATTGCCATAGGAAGGAAGTGGTTTTCAGAAAACCAGGCTTTGCTGAAGTGGTTTTTAGAGGTATGAGGAAGGCCGTTTCTAGAAGTTTAATCTCAGTTTTGAAAGCTGAGAAATTACTCAGGAAGGGTTGCACAGCGTTTCTTGCACACATCGTAGTAGTGCAGAGAGAAAAACTAAAGCCAGAAGATGTTCCTATGGTGAAAGAGTTTCTTGATGTATTTCCAGATGATCTGTCAGGTTTGCCACCTGATAGAGAGATTGAGTTCACCATTGAATTATTACCGGAAACAGCACCTATTTCACAGGCCCCGTATAGAATGGCTCCAAGCGAGCTAAAAGAATTGAAGATGCAGTTACAAGAACTAGTTGACAAGGGATACATCAGGCCTAGTGTTTCGCCGTGGGGAGCACCAGTGCTTTTTGTGAAAAAGAAAGATGGTACCCTCAGATTATGTATTGACTATAGACAGTTAAACAAGGTTACAATACGTAACAAGTATCCTTTACCACGCATCGATGACTTATTTGATCAACTAAGGGGAGCAGCGTTGTTCTCTAAGATTGACTTAAGGTCAGGATACCACCAGTTGAAGGTTAGAGAATCAGATATTGCTAAGACAGCATTTAGAACGAGGTATGGGCATTATGAGTTTCGAGTTATGCCATTCGGTTTAACGAATGCGCCAGCGGTTTTCATGGATCTCATGAATAGGATCTTCCATTGGTATTTAGATCAGTTTGTGATTGTGTTCATTGATGATATATTAGTTTACTCAGTTGACAGAGAATCTCATGAGGAACATCTGAGGATTGTTCTACAGACTCTACGTGAAAAACAATTATACGCTAAGTTCAGCAAATGTGAGTTCTGGTTGGAACAAGTAGTATTTTTGGGGCATGTAGTTTCAGCAAAAGGAGTTAGTGTCGATCCACAAAAAGTAGAAGCGGTTGTCAATTGGGAAAGACCAATTAGTGCGACAGAAGTACGTAGTTTCCTGGGTTTGGCAGGATACTATAGGCGTTTTATTGAGGATTTCTCTCGATTGGCATTGCCTTTGACCGCTTTGACAAGGAAGAATGTTAAGTTTGAGCGGTCAGATAAATGCGAGCAAAGTTTTCAGGAATTGAAGAAAAGACTAGTTACAGCACCTATTTTGGCACTTCCTGTAACAGGGAAGGACTATGTGATTTATTGTGATGCTTCAAGGCTAGGATTAGGTTGTGTGCTTACGCAAGATGGGAATGTAATAGCTTATGCTTCAAGGCAGTTGAAGGAGCATGAGTGTAATTACCCTACCCATGATCTTGAGCTAGCAGCAGTTTTTTTGGCATTAAAAATCTGGAGACACTATTTGTTCGGGGAAAAGTGCCATATTTTCACAGATCATAAAAGTCTGAAGTATATTTTTGATCAAAAAGAGCTAAATCTGAGACAAAGGCGATGGCTAGAACTGATTAAAGATTATGATTGAACTATAGAGTATAATCCAGGTAAGGCCAACGTAGTAGCAGATGCATTAAGTAGGAAGTCAAGACTTCCGAAGAGTGCCTTGTGTGGTATTCGAGTAGCTTTGTTGAATGAGTTAAGAGGTTCCAAGGCAGTAGTAACTACAGAGGATTCAGGAAGTCTCTTAGCTCAATTTCAGGTTCGGTCTTCTCTAGTAACTGAGATTGTAAGAAGACAGTCAGAAGACAGTAATTTACAGAAGAAGTTTGAGAAATCCAAGAAAGGCTTAGAGGTGGAGTTTGAGCTGAGAACAGATGGAGCCATTGTTAAACAAGGAAGATTATGTGTTCCGAATATCAGTGAGCTTAAGAATGCTATTCTAGAAGAAGCTCACAGTTCAGCTTACGCTATGCCTCCAGGTAGCACCAAGATGTACAGAACTTTAAAGAAGACTTATTGGTGGTCTGGAATGAAGCAAGAGATAGCTGAATATGTTGATAGATGTTTGATTTGTCAACAGGTTAAACCAGTAAGACAGAGGCCAGAAGGATTTCTTAATCCTTTGCCAGTGCCAGAGTGGAAATGGGAGCATATTACTATTGATTTTCTATTTGGATTACCTCGTACATCCAGTGGACATGATGGTATATGGGTAATAGTAGACAGACTCACCAAGACGACACGATTTATACCGATTAAAATGACATCTACGTTAGACCAGCTAGCGAGATTATATGTTGATAAGATTGTGAGTCAGTATGGAGTACCAGTGTCCATAGTTTCAGATAGGGATCCGAGGTTTACTTCTAAATTTTGGCCTAGTTTACAGAAAGCAATGGGAACAGGGCTAAAGTTTAGTACATCATTTCATCCCCAAACAGATGGTCAGTCGGAGAGGACCATCCAAACTTTAGAGGACATGTTGAGAGCATGTGTCCTACAACTTAAAGGAAGTTGGGATACCCACTTGCCACTTATGGAGTTTGCTTATAATAATAACTATCAGTCTAGTATCGGTATGGCACCATATGAAGTCTTATACGGGAGACCATGAAGAACTCATGTGTGCTGCAATGAAGTGGGAGAGCGGAAGTTAGTAGGTCCTGAGTTGGTTCAGATTACGACAAACAATATTAAGTTGATCAGAGAAAATCTGAGGAAAGCCCAAGATCGACAGAAAAGTTATGCGGATAAGCGACGAAGAAACCTAGAATTCCAAGTTGGAGATCAAGTTTTCTTGAAATTATCTCCATGGCGAGGTGTTATTCGTTTCGGAAGAAAAGGTAAGTTAAGTCCTAGATATATTGGGCCATATCAGATAACGGAACGAGTGGGACCAGCAGCGTATAGACTTGAGTTGCCAATAGAACTTGCACGAATACATGATGTTTTCCATGTATCCATGTTAAGAAAATATATACCAGATCCATCGAATGTGTTGCAAGATCAACCAGTTGAATTAAAAGAAGATTTGAGTTATGTTGAAGAACCAGTTCAGATTCTCGACAGAAAGGAACAAGTTTTGAGAAACAAAACGATTCCACTCATAAAGGTTTTGTGGAGACATCATGGAGCGGAGGAGGCAACTTGGGAACCAGAATATCAGATGAAGAAGAGCTATCCGATACTTTTCAGTTAAGGACATTCTAAATTTCGAGGACGAAATTTTCTAAAGGGAAGGTAAGTTGTAAACCCGATATTTTCTTGGTTTAATTTCTTTAAATGTGGAAAGAAAAAAAAAAGAAAAAGAAAATGAAAATTAAGTGTAAATATATATATATATATATATATATATATATATATATTTATATATTAAATAGTTTTATTAAATAAAGTAAAGAAAAGAAAGAAAAGAAAGGATAAAAAGAAGAAAAGGAGAAGAAAATTTCATTTTTTCTTTTCTTCTTCTTCTTCTCTTCCCTTCACCGCCAAGATTTTGAAGACATCCAAATTCCATTTTTTTTTCTTTTTCCTTCTCCAATTTGCAGCGAACTTCTAAGAGAGAGTTTGGAAGAAGAAGAGAAATTTTACTAGAATTTTTAGGTTGAAGAAGAGGAGGAGAACTCAAGCAAAGTGTATCAATGGCTGAATTTTAGTTCATTCTGCACATCACTGGTTTTTAATTCGGTTTGAACTCTTCAAAAGGAATTAAGAGGTGAGATTTACATTTACTGAAAGTTAACTCATTTTTAAACAAACTTTATGAAGAACGTTGGAGCAAATTCGGATATTCATTTGGTGCTTTTTGATGAAGAAAACAGGGTAGTTGGTTTTCACTCGAAATCAAGAGGTCTCTGGTTTTTCTTGTATTTCAGAGTGTATCGATAGAGTTAGAATCTCTATTTGGTATGGTTGGAAAGCTTATTCAATTTAGTATAACTTTCATGAAGAAAGTGTAAACCAAAAACGACTAAATATTAGTTAAATTGTAGGGACAAGCTAAAGAGGTCGTGTGCGCGCGATTATGGAAGTGGTTCTGTTTTGAGGGTTATATGTGTTTATGCACGGGGAATCAGATTTATATGTCTTTAGATAAGTTTTAGAGGATCTCAAAGTGAAGATTTTGATTTAAATAACACTCATTTTGGTTAAGTATTGAGAAAGTTATAGTCCTTTGAAGTTTATGTTAGAAATCTGGAAATTTTAGAGAATTGTTGAAATAGGATTTTATTTCTTAAGCTTTGTTTTCGTGAGCGTCATCTTTGGTGCGACATGTTATGTATATCTTTAGGAAACCAGAATGTTTAGAGTTTTAATACTCGGTTGGGTTGTTGGCAGGCCGAGAAGAATTAAACCGAGTTTATAGACCAAGGATCTAGCCCAAGACTGTGAGTGACAAAACCAACTTTGAAATATTTTCCATAATTGTTATTATGATTGATTGCGATAAATGTTTATTTACAAAGCCATGAAAAGTATTTGAATTTCATGACTATTTTCAAGTATACATTGGGAGACTAGATTTCTTAAAGAAATTTATGCTAGAACGTAGATATTAAATGTTTGGAAAGTATTTAAACCACAATATTTTAAGCAAAGCATGAATTAGTATGAAGTTTTGTTTTAAGAACTACAATTTTCCACGAAAGAGCTGAGTAAAGTTCGAGCTTTGTGTAAAATTTATAAGCAGGCATGTTTTAATATTTAAAGATGATTTATGAAATTTTCATTAACTACATGACAGAGATCTTGAGCCTGAGGCTAGAGATTACCGTGTGCACACTGGTTAGATTCCGTTGTTGACGTTGAGTGTACTCCGTAACAACGATGCTGTCGTGAGTGCTGGGCGGGCCCCACTACGACAAAGATGATGGGAGTGCTGGGCGGACCCCACTACATCGTAGTGCTTGTAAACGTTGTTGTACTAGGTGTACCCTACACAACGTAGATTCGTCATGTTAGTTAAAATGCTTCGATATACTTGATATGCCTTGCTAGATTTCAATGATAAACATGCTGAGTATTTAAGGAAGCTATTCTTACTACTACACATTTACATTTGCGACTTGTATAAACAGATTTATATGTGTAAAGTTTTCACGTGCTCTTATCTTTAAATTCATAGTTTTAAACTTAGTCACTCACTGAGCTTCATAGCTCACCCTTTCCAAAATGTTTTACCCATTTTCCAGGTAGAGATCGACTTCCCGGTGCCTGATAGACTGCCTTAGTCTGCGGAAGCTTCATTATCGATTGCCAGTACGTGTTTTGAGTTGGGCATAGAGTCTTTTGTGTTGTGGTGTATATACACCCTTGTATGTTATAGATACTCCACAGTTTGTATAAGCTTTAGGAGCTGTAGTTGTGTAAATTTTGTTGGTTATATTTTGATTTAGGTGTCTTTAGGTTTACTCGTGAAATCGGTAAATTTTGAGGTACACTTCATGTATGTGTTTGACTAGCTGTGTTTGACTAGCCTAGGATCCGCTGTGTTTTGTGACATGTACAATAGTTTATATACTAGATTGGCAAGTTCATCACATGAAAGTTTTAAGCAGAGTCGACAGATACAGGTACAGAAAAGCGTTGTTCGTCGGCTTCACGCCATCTTTCGGTCTAAGGTAGCAGGTAGTCTGGGAGGGGGTGTGACAGCCATTTACTTCAACGATATTGGCGTGCATCATCATGTCATGGACATGTTCTCTAACAGAGGTCCCTTCCTTCATTCACTTAGTGAAAATGTGCTTAATTGCTTTGTGTCTGAGGGACCATGAAGGCTGACAAAAAATCTTTCTCAATGAATCCATAATCTTTTTAGTCGTGGTTTAAGATTCATGCTCCTTTGCAAAAACATTAGACATGCTGGCAAGAATATAGATGCAAGCCTTTTCATTGGCTTTAACCTATCGATCATATGCTTCTCGAACATTTCTGTTAGCATTTGAGGCTAGGACTTGAGGATGTTCCTCAGTTAATAAAAATCTTGAATCATCTACGACTAGTATTGTATTTAGGTTTGATTTTCAAGTTGCATAATTATCGCCATTAAGTTTCTCGAAAGCTAAGAGTTGTACTATTGAGCTATTCATGGTGAAAAATAAAACTAAAATATTTTAAGAATTAATTATTTAGCAAATATTAATAATGTATTCATCATTATTATTTTACAACGATATTATAATGGTTTAGAATAAGCACTACCGAATAGTAGTCGATTACTCCTCCTTTGAACCAAGACAATCTTGACGAAATGCTAACTCCTGAATATCTCATTTTCGCATAACACTTAATTACCACTACTTTGATCAAGAATATACTAACAACTTAGTAATTCTTGTAAATGTAACCCTCCATTTTTCGATCTCAAAGATAAGAATCATTATGCTCCCGAAAGTGGATAGACAATATGAAAATCAATCTAAGAGACTCTATCCATTTTGGAGTTCGTGGTGTTTGGAATCCTATAATACAACCCTCTGAAGGGAACATCGCTCAGGGTAGACATCAAACGTATTATAGGAATCTCACGATGCAACCTAATGGAAGAGATCGTGGGATGTGTTGTCACATATCTCTCTCCCACTTACTATGAACTACTTCTTCTATTCATCTTGATATTGATCAATGCAAACATTCTTTAAAGGGAGTTTGTTCCTATGCACGACTGAAAGCCCTGCATGGACCTCACGATGTGAACTCTTAAGGACGGTAAAGCTAAAAGTATACTACTTTTCTCTAGCTGAAATGTTATAAGATAGTTCCAAAGAATACTCATAAAATTAGGATCATATTTAGGCTAACTTAAACTAGGTGAGCATGCAACTCATATTTGTTATAGATTTTAAAAGTCTACTTGATTTTATAGCACTTATAAAACTATAGACTAACCTATATCATACAAGCATTATATAACCATTATATAAAGAAAGTAATTAATATGGATTTTATTTTATTTAACTTTTAATTAAATCATATTTAATTAAATTAAAGGGGTCTTTTAAAAAATATAACAAAGTTGTAAAACATTTACATTGTATAGAAAAATTTTGAAAATAGAAAAAGCCCACAGGCCCATAATGAAAAATACCAAAAATGCCTCTGTCCAAATATATTTGGTAAACGATCATTTAGATTTGATTGTTTAGATTTGGGTAGCCAAATCTAAATGATGTTTTTTCAAGATTCTTTGTACACGATTGTTTAGATTTGGTTACACGATCATTTAGATTTAGATAGCAAAATCTAAATGATTTTTTTTAAAACAATTATCTGGTACATGATCATTTAGATTTGGCTATTTTTGGTACATAATTGTCTACCCAAAATCTAAGCGACGTTTTTTTCAAGATCTTTTATACTTAGTAAACGATCTTCAACAACCAAATAATATTTTGAAAAGAAATAGATATTTTATATTTGGTAAACGGTCTTGAACCAAATAACAGTTTGGAAAAAACATTGGAAAAAAAGAAGAAAAATAAGAGAAGAAAGACTATGTAAAGAAGAAGAAAAACCGTAGAACAAGGAGAATAGGAAGACGATGAAAAGGAAGGGCAAATCTGTGGATAATGGACTAGGCACGAACGAAGCTTGGGTCGGACCGAGTGAAGGCCATACTAGGGTGCAGGCTTGGATCAAGTTGTGGAGCGGGTTTCCGAGTCAATTCTAGACTCCAAACGGGTCTGAAGTTGAAATTCAGGTATGTCCTCTGTTTTACTTCAATTTTTTCACTTTTCTCTCACTCGGTTGATGAAATTACAACCTAATTTTAACTTCAATAACTCTAATAAAAAATACAGACCATTTTCAACAATAATTAAGCCACAAAACTAGGTCAATTACAATAATTCTTACAAACTAAACCTAATTTAGGACCAAAACCATAATATATCCATTTTAGTTCAACCACACAATTTATCAAATAAATTGACACTCACCATATGCAATTGAGTAAAATTAGTATGCTCTGATACCACATGATAGACAACATAACATGCGTAGCGGATAAACGAATCAAAAAATTACTCTAATTGCATCTAAACTAAACAAAATTAGGGTTAATCAGAAACACATCTTTGAAGCTTTCCAAAATCCTCGATATCTCCTCACAAACTCGAACCAGACACCACCATTAGTGTTGACCCACTATTCTCCGAACTTAGAATTGAGTTGTGAGACCCGATCAGTGAAGGAAATAAGAGAGATATATGGAAATTGGAGGTGGAATTTAGGGTTGAGATTTTTTTTAAAAGAGGAATTTTTTAATAAGTCAAAATATAAAAAATGGCCAAAAGTTTTTTTAAAATTTGAAAAATGGCCTATTTAAAAGCAAATTACATGCAAAAAATGCATGTAATTTGTTTATAAAACCTCAATACCTAATATTTCACTAACAATTAGTGAAACTTATTGGGCTATATATTTACATATCATGTAGCCACCTATTCCACTAAGTGTTAGTGGGATTATTCAACAGAATGTTGGATTTTCCCACTAACTTAGTCCAAGGGAAATATGGTCATTTTTCATTTTAAATCAATGTTAAACTTTGACTTTTTCAAGTAAACAATTTAATGGAAAAAAAATCCCAGAAAAACATGCAGCGGAAGACAAGAATCATTCTTTACTCTATATACATTTAAACGATTTAGAAATTAGCATGTTGTACCTGAACGATAGACCTAAACGAAGATTATAGAAGGTAAACGATGAACTTACCTTTGTAGTTCTCAACTTCTTCTTCGTTCCAAAACTTCTTCTCTGCCTGAAGATCACGAGCAAAGGACAACCACTATGTTGACCTACTAATCTCAGGACTAAGAACCGAGTTGTGGGACTTATTTTATGAAGGATATCATAGAGAGATGGAATGAGGAATGTGTATCGTTTAGAGGTTTTCTTATGAGATTTTCATCATCATCTTTGCATTCTGTAAATAGAAAATTACATGCAGAATACATGCAATTTTCTTTAATAATGAAATCTCAACACCTAATTAATCCATTAACCCTTAATGGAATTACTGGCTAATAAGCACAATTTGGTCATTTGACCAATTAAGTCAAAGTCAAACTTTGACTTTTCTTAGTCAAAAGTCAACGTTTTGACTTTTTGCTATTTAATAGATCTTGACTAATTTCAACCTCCCGAGTATGAATTCCCATTCATTTTTCTAAAATTCAAATCATATTTGAATATAAATCCGGTCAAAGTTTTGTTTTTCAAAGTGAAAAGTCAACATGTTGACTTTTACAGCTTTGACCGTTTCAAAACTTTCCAAGCATCTAAATATGAATCCATATTCATTATTTAAATCATATTTAAACATAAAGTTTAAAGTTTATATTTACCGACTTATATCATATACACTGGTCGGTTTCTCTCTCCTTACCTAATTCAAACTATTCGAATTATTCCAACATATTGTTCTTAGTTGAATCCATATGAGCTAGTAGGGGAACCTAATGGACCTATAGATCATGGGCTCCAACGATTCGAGATTAACTAGCTAAACTCTTTTAGACCAAGCTTAATCAACATTCGTTAACTAAAGAGTCATTCCCCTAAAGACTTTTTGTTGTACTCCCTTTACTATAGATATATTGTTGTCCACCTGATATAACCATGATGAGTAAGTTGATCCTTCACAGGTTGATCATAATCTTTGGCTGGGTCAAAATACCGTTTTACCCCCCGAGTTTACATCTTGCTCCTTAAGACCCACTAATCTACTATTGAACAATTGGTTTAAGGTTCAACCTATAAACCTGAATCCTTCTCGGGCCAATGAGAAGGTGAGACCCCTTGTTCAAGATATGGATTCAGTCCATAAGGGAACAACCTATCTACTATCCTAAAAGTGGGTAGGAGCGAATTGTGTTTTGCACCCTATGTCCCTAGCTTTCCACTTGGTCTTATCCCTGAAATGGGCGGCTTATTGGACCAGTGATGATGAGCTGCCCTCACCTATGTAGATCTAAGGATACGATCGAATGAACAGAAGTTCATAGTTAGCTTAGGATTAAGATCAAGTTAGCTAGGTCATTTCGCAAACCATTTACATAGGACGCCCCAACTTCTATGTCCCTACATGAACGATTTAGGATTACATCGTTTGTACTAACTACACGGAGCGGACCGCATCCATAGTGTTTTTTCCAGAATAAGGCGCCCAACCTTATTCATACACTATAGACTATTTGGGCTATCAACTCGAACTTAATCCATGCTCATGTCTCTACATAAAGTTCAAGTGCATTGACAAGCTTAGTAAAATAGCCTCGAGACCTTAATTTATTGGTTTTTAGATTATAGCATTCAATAATAAATTTTATTGAATCAAATAACAAAATACGAGTTTTTAGGACATAAATTCCAACAAACTCCCACTTGGACTAAAACTCCCAGTAGGATATACAAAGTTAGAATTTTAACAATGAGAGATGAATATATATGAGTACAATAAACATATATATATATATATATATATATATATATATATATATATATATATTAAACAATAAACATATTCCCAATAAGTCTCCAACTTGTCCTAGTTTACAAACAACGTAGACGTAAGCCATGTAGGTGGCTCTCAAACACTTTAGCCATGAGAGCTTTTGTAAACAGATTAGCTATGTTTTGCTCGGAGGAGATTTTTGTTACTATAACATCTCCTCGATGTACGATTTTCCTTATAAGATGGTAGTTTTGTTTAATGTGCTTTCCTCGTTTATGACTTTTAGGTTCTCATGAATTTGCAACTGCACCACTGTTGTCACAGTATAAGGTGATTGACAGAGGCATATTTGGAACAATTTCTAAATATGTTAAAAACTTTTTAAGCCATACTGCTTCCTTTGCTGCTTCACAGGCTGCTAAATATTCAGCTTCCATAGTGAAGTCATCAATACAGGATTGTTTTATGCTTCTCCATACTACTGTTCCTCCATTCAGAGTGAAAATTGATCCCGATGTAGACTTTCTAACATCTTTATCAGATTGAAAATCAGAGTTAGTGTATCCAGTAAAGATCAGATCCTTAGAACCATACACAAGCATGTAGTCTTTTGTTCTTCTAAGATATTTTAGAATATTCTTAACAGTTGTCCAATGATCACGTCCAGGATTGGACTGATATCTACTAACTATCCCTATTGAATAGCAAATGTCAGGTCTAATACATAACATTGCATACATCAGGCTCCCAACAGCAGAAGCATAGGGAATGTTAGTCATATGCTCAACTTCTTGAGGTGTTTTTGGACATTGTTCTTTTGATAAATGAATTCCATATCTGTACGGCAACAAACCTTTCTTGGAATTCTGCATCTTATATCTTGCCAACATTTTGTCTATATAAGATGTTTGAGACATGACTAGTGTTTTGTTCTTTCGGTTTCGAACTATTTGGATACCAAGAACGTATTGAGCATTTCCCAAATCTTTCATTTGGAATTGCGTAGCTAGCCATTTCTTAATATCAGTTAGATGACCTATATCATTCCCAATCAGTAGAATGTCATCTACATACAGAACTGGATTTGATGATCCTTTTGTAAACACAAGGTTCATCAACATTTTTTTGAAAACCATAAGATTTGATTACATTATCAAACCTTATATTCCAGGATCTATATGCTTATTTTAATCCATATATGGATTTTTTAAGCTTAAAAACCTTTTGTTCTTGACCCTTTTGTATAAACCCCTCTGGTTGGACCATATAAATACTCTCCTCAAGATTTCCGTTTAAAAAGGCTGTCTTGACATCCATCTACCAAATTTCATTATCATAAAAAGTGGCGATGGATAAGAGTATTCTAATCGACTTCAGCATGGCAACAGGAGAGAAAGTTTCTTCATAATCCACTTCCTCCTTTTGTGTATAACCTTTTGCCACAAGTCGAGCTTTGAAAGTCTGTATTATACCAGCTTGGTCTCATTTTCTCTTATAGATCCATTTACCACCAATAGGTTTTAAATTATTTGGTTGATGTACTAGAGTCCAGACAAAATTGGAATACATAGATTACATTTCAAGGTCCATGGCTTTGACCCATTGGTCACAGTCCACATCATTCATTGCCTATTTAAAGGTCAATGGATTCTCTATTCCATTATCAGATGTGACAATTTGAGCTTCACTTAAACCCAAATAGCGATCAGGCTGTCGTACAACCCTCCCACTACATCGAGGTTCTCCCAACTCTTGAGAAAGATGTGTTTGACCAATATTCCTAGTTTTATCAACTACTTTAGTGGATGAACTAGGTCTATCTATAGTATTTTTGGAAATTTCTTCTAATATTAGTTTACTGCGAGTTTGATGATTTCTTATGTGGTCTTCCTCTAAGAACGTAGCATTTGTTGACACAAATACTTTATTTTCTTGAGGGTCATAAAACAAACCACCTTTAGATTCTTTTGGATAACCTACAAATAGGCATAATTTTGAATGATGTTCCAACTTTTTAGGATTTTGTACCAACACGTGTGCTGGACATCCCCAAATTCTAAAATGATGTAAACTACCTTTATGCCCTTTGTATAGCTCATAAAGTGTTTCAGAAACACCTTTAGAGGGAACGTTGTTTAAAATATAGATGGTTGTTTCTAAAGCATATCCCCAAAAAGAATCGGCAATTGAGCAAAACTCATCATAAAGCGAACCATGTCCAACAAAGTTCGGTTTCTTCTTTTTGATACACCGTTTTACTGAGGCATACTAGGTGCAGAGTGTTGTGATTGGATTCCATGTTCTATCAAATAGTCTTGGAATCGCAAGTCCATATACTCTCCAACTCGATCTGATCGAAGTGTCTTTATTGTTTTACCTGATTCATTTTCAACTTCAGCCTTATATTTTTTGAACTTTTCAAAAAAATCAGACTTGTTCTGAATTAAGTAAACATGATCATACCTTAAATAATCATCAATAAAACTAATGAAATATTCATATCCACCCCGAGCTTTGACATTCATTGGTCCACAGAGGTCCAAATGTACGAGTTCTAAAGGTGTTTTGGCTCTAAGACCTTTTCAAGTAAAAGATCATTTGGTCATTTTTCCTTCAAGACAAGAATCACATGAAGGTAAAGAGTTATCTTCTAACTGACTTAGAAGTCCACTCTTAACCAATCTCCCAATCCTATTAAGATTTATATGATCAAGTCTTAAGTGCCACAAGAAGGCATTGGAAGAAAGTTTTTTATCTTTTATTCTCAGTTTCAGCTGTTCTAAACATTTCAGTATTAAAGACAAAATTTGCTCGTGTTGGTCTTAACTTATATAAGTTGTCTTCAAGCATAACAGAACAAACATGAATACCTTTTCAGAAAATGAACGCTTCAGTAATTTCAAAAGATATTTTATACATATGTTCTAATATACAAAGATAGATATTAAATTTTCCTTCATTTGAGGAGCATCCAAGACATTCTTGAGCATGATATATCTATCATTAAAAAAAAACTTCAAGTCTCCCACTGCTTTAGCTGAGACCATTTCTCCAGTTCCAACTTTGAGAGTGATCTCGCCTCAGAAAGTCTTTTCCAAGAACTATTTTCCTGAAATGAGAAGCAAATATGATTAGTGGCTCCTGAATCTAATATCCAGGTAGAATTTTCATTTTCCACTAAACATGTTTCAAGAACAAGTGAATCATATTTACCTTGTGCTTCCTTCTCTGCTTTTTTTCTGAGAAGGTATATTAGGCAGTTTCTTAACCAATGCCCATTTTGACCACAGTGGTAACACTTGCCTTTTTCTGTAGTCTTCTTTCCCTTGTTCTGTTGGGGAGTCTTCCTCTTTCCCTTCTTTTCTATCTTTCGGTTAGGTTTTGAGGGTCCAACTTTAAATTTAGAGGACGACCCTCTTGTGAATTTTCTTTTTGTAGTAGTAGCAACATTTGCTTCAATTTCTTTTCCCTTACCCATGGTAAGATTCTGGAAACGCTGGAGCTCATTTAGAAGGGTTGTTAGATTAAACTCTATCTTGTTCAGGGACGCATTTGTTTGAAATGGTATGAAGCTCTTCGGAAGAGACTCTAAGATAAAGCTAACCTGATTAGCCTAATCGATGGCACCACCATTAACTTCAGCTATATTGAAGTGCATCATCATGTCCAGGACATGTTCTCTAGCAAAGGTCCCCTTCTTCATTTGCTTAGTGTAAATGTATTTAATTGCCTCGTGTCTTAGGGACAATTTTGGTTGCCCAAACATTCCTTTTAATGAATCCATTATTTCTTTAGCGATGGCTAAGGATTCATGTTTCTTTGCTAAAATATCAGACATGCTAGCAAGAATGTAGACACGGGCTTTCTCATTTGCTTTTATCAATCGATCGTATGCTTTCCGACTAGTTCGATTTGCATTTAAGGTAGGGGTTTGAGGACATTCCTCAGTTAAGACAAACCTTAAATCATTAACCACTAGTATTATCGCTGTTAAGTTTTTCGGAAGCTAACAATTGAACTATCGAGCTATTCATGCTAAAAAACAAACATACTTTGTTTAGAAACCATAATCCTAATAAACCAATCTTTTTAGTAAAACTTTTAATAATGTACCCTTTATTATGTTTTGCAACGATATTTCAAAGGTTCAGAATAACCTCTACCAAGGGGTAGTCGATTACTCGTCCTTTGAATTAAGACAATCTTGACCAAATGTTAACTCACAAATATCTTATATTTATTTAGCATTTAGTTACCATTACTTCGATCAATAATATACTAACTATTTAGTAATTCTTGTAAGTGTGACCCTCCATTTTTGGTCCTCAAAGATGAGAATCATTATGCTCCCAAAAGTGGAAAGACAATATGAAAACTTATCTAAGAGGCCCTATCCAGATATGGAGTTCGCGGTGTTCCGAATCTTATAATACAACCCTCCGAATGCACGTAGCTCCAGGGCAGACAAGCAGACACGTTATAAGAATCTCATGGTGCGACCCAATGGAAGAGACCGTGGGATGTATTGTCATATATCCCTCACCCACTTACTATGAACTACTTCCCTCATTCACCTTGTTCATAACCCATGCAAACACTCTCCGAATGGAGTCCACTCCTACGCACGACCCAAAGCCCTACATGAACCTCATGGTGTGAACTCTTGGGAACGCTAGAGCTTAAAGTACAATACTTTTCTCCAGATGAAGTGTTCTAAAAGAATTTTTGGGTAAATTATTCATGATTATATTTAAGCTAACTCAAACAAATCCTAAATCTAGGTAAAATATCCAAGCATAACTTTTATACTGGATTGAACCTATAATGTCTAGGTGATAAACCAATTTTATTACCTTACATCTCTCACGCATGCTCATAAAATTAGGTTAACAAGGCTCAAGAACTGATTACGATCTCCAGGTAGGAGGTGTTTCGTAAACCGTCAACTTGAAAACCTCAACTCCTTAGTCATCTTATCTGACTTGTTGACAAGATCGAATCTGGTGTGCCTCTTGTAACCTAGTTTTACAAGATATCGACCTAAATATAATTTTGGGAGATACTGTATCAACTTAGGTGAGCATGCATCCTATCTTTATTATAGATTTTAAAAATCTATTTATTTTTATAACACTTATAAAACTTTTAGACACCTATAACATTCATCTAGGAATTCAAAAAATAATTAATATGGTATTTTTTATTTATTTAACTTTTAAATAAATAAAATAATTGATTATTTTTATTAAATCATATTTAATAAAATTAATTCAATTAATCATATTAATTTAAATTTTAACAACTAATTGATCATATTAATTAATATTCATATTAATTACTCAACATGCAGACTAAATATGCATGAACATGTTAACCTATGGTGGGATTTTAAAACTATATGTCATACAATATGCACATAGAATTTTAGTAATAATTAAGACATACATCAGATCTAAAAAAAATTAAAACACCCTACAATGGATTGGTTTCGGCTCTTTAAATTAAGTTAAAACTAAATTATTACAATAATAATTTGATGAAGTACATGAACTGCTCTCGAGCACTTCGAACTGGCTGGAATAACACCAATGTTGCATAAGCCGACCAAAAACCGCTTGTTAATCCTTACACGATCGCTGAGCAGGTAGAAGATTTTCACGAGAATAAGCGATACACGTACTGTACGCGATTGTCGAGCGGGTGAATGATTGTTTATAAGGTAAATGATCGTTTATAGGTGCCAACGATACGCGTACCATACGCGATCACTAAGTATGTAAATGATCGTTCAAGCGCTATGGATATGCATACACTACGCGATCGCTTTGCGGGTAAACGATGGGGTTTTATGCAAACGATACACGAACCATACACGATCGTTTAGCTGGCAAATGGTGTGATCTTATACAAACAATACACGTACCATACGCGATTGTTTAGCTGGTAAGAGCGACGTTCACTGGCACAAGCGATGCTCGTACCATACACGATCGTTGAGAGGGTGAACGATAGATCTGAAACAACTTCTTCTCGGGTCTGAGCTTCAAAATAGCACTTCTTCTTCCCGAATGAAGCAATTACAACCTAAAAACAACTCTAATGACTCCAACAAATTACGGATACTTTGCAAAAAGTAAATTAAGCCACCAACAGGGCTAATTACAATAATTAATGCAAATAAACAACTGAATTTAGAGCCAAATCCATAACTAATCCATTTTAGTTCAACCATAACAATTTATCATTTAAATTGTAAGAACCCACCATTTGCATATGAGTAAAAATCATCATGCTCTTATACCACATGATGGAAAAAAAAAACCCCAGAGAAACATGCAGCGAAAGACAAGAATCATGCTTTACTCTATATGCATCTAAATGATTTAGACATTAACATGTTGTACCTGAACGATAGACCTAAACGAAGAATATAGAAGGTAAACGATGAACTTACCTTTGTAGTTCTCAACTTCTTCTTCGTTCCAAAACTTCTTCTCTGCCTGAAGATCACGAGCAAAGGACAACCATTATGTTGACCTATTAATCTCAGGACTAAGAACCGAGTTGTGGAACTCGTTTTATGAAGGATATCTTAGAGAGATGGAATGAGGAATGTGTATCGTTTATAGGTTTACTGATGAGATTTTCATCATCATCTTCTCATTCTGTAAATGGAAGCTTAAATAGAAAATTACATGCAAAATACATGCAATTTTGTTTTATGAAATCTCAACACCTAATTAATCCATTAGCCCTTAATGGAATTGGTGGCTTATAAGTACATAATAAGTTGCCACATTTCCCACAAACATTTAATAAGTATATTAGTCAAAGGGCAATTTGGTCATTTGACCAATTAAGTAAAAGTCAAACTTTGACTTTTCTTAGTCAAAAGTCAACGTTTTGACTTTTTGCTATTTATCCGTCTTGACTAATTTCAACCTCCCGAGTATGAATCCCCATTCATTTTTGTAAAAGTCAAATCATATTTGAATATAAATCCGGACAAATTTTTGTTTTTCAAAGTGAAAAGTCAATATGTTGACTTTTACAGATTTAACCGTTTCAAAAGTTTCCAAGCTTCTAAATATGAATCCATATTCATTATTTAAATCATATTTAAACATAAAGCTTAAAGTTTATATTTACCGATTTATATCATATACACTGGTCGATTTTTCTCTCCTTACCTAATTCGAACAATTCGAATTATTCCAACATATTCTTCTTAGTTGAATCCATATGAGCTAGTAGGGGAACCTAATGGACCTATAGATCATGGGCTCTAACGATTCGAGATTAACTGGCTAAACTCTTTTAGACCAAGTTTAATCAACATTCGTTAACTAAAGAGTCATTCCACTAAAGACTCTTTATGGCATTCCCCTCACTATAGATATATTTATGTCCACATGATATAATCATGACGAGTAAGTTGATCCTACACAGGTTGTTTGTAATATTGGCTGGATCAAAATACAATTTTACCCCCGAGATTTATATCTTGCTCCTTAAGACCCACTGATCCATTATTGAACAATTGGTTTAAGGTTGAACCTATAAACCTGAATCCTTCTCGGGCTAATGAGAAGGTGGGGCCCAAAAGTGAGAGCAACCTATCTACTATCCCAAAAGTGGGTAGGAGTGAATTCCGTCTTGCACCCTATGTCCCTAGCTATCCACTTAGTCTTATCCCTGAAATGGGAGGCTTATATGGCCGATGATGATTAGCTGCCCTCACCTATGCAGATCTAAAATACTACCGAATGAACAAAAGTTCATAGTTAGCTCAGGATTAAGATCAAGTTACCTAGGTCATTATAAATGAAATAGTCAGTTTATAGTTTACGTCGTTATAACTAAAAGTCTTATGCAATCCATTTACATAGGACGCCCCCACTCCCATATCCCTACATGAACGATTCAGGATTACATCGTTTGTACTAACTACGGAGCGGACCGCATCCATAGTGTTTTTCCAGAATAAGACTATCACACCCCCTCCCGGACTACCTGCTACCTTAGACCGAAAGATGGCGTGAAGCCAACGAACAACGCTTTTATATACCTGTATCTGTCGACTCTGCTTAAAACTTTCATGTGATCAACTTGTCAATCTAGTATATAAACGATTATACATGCAACAAAACACAGCAGATCCTAGGCTAGTCAAACACATACATGAAGTGTACCTTAAAATTTACTGATTTCACGAGTAAACCTAAGGACACCTTAATCAAAATATAACCAACAAAAATTTACACAACTACAGCTTCTAAAGCTTATACAAACTGTGGAGTATCTATAACATACAAGGGTGTATATACATCATAACAGAACAGACTCTATGCCCAACTCAAAACATGTACTGGCAATCGATAACGGAGCTTTAGTAGACTAAGGCAGTCTATTAGGCACCGGGAACTCGATCTCTACCTGGAAAATGGGTTCATTTTGGAAAGGGTGAGCTGTGAAGCTCAGTGAGTGACTCAGTTTAAAACTATTGATTTAAAGATGAGAGCACGTGAAAACTTTACACTTATAAATCTGTTTATACAAGTCGTAAATGTAAACATGTAGTAGTAAGAATAGCTTCCTCAAATACTTAGCATGTTCGTCATTGAAATCTAGCAAGACATATCAAGTATATCAAAGCATTTTAACTAACATGACAAATCTACGTTGTGTAGGGTACACCCAGTACAACAACGTTTACAAGCTCTACGATATAGTGGGGCCCGTCCAGCACTCACGACAGCATTGTTGTTATGGAGTAAACTCAACATCAACAACGAAATCTAACCAGTGTGCACACGGTAATCTCTAGCCTCAGGCTCAAGATCTCAGTCATGTAGTTAATGAAAATTTCATAAATCATCTAAATATATTAAAAAAATGCCTGCTAATAAATTTTACACAAAGCTCGAACTTTACTCAGCTCTTTCATGAAAAACTGTAGTTCTTAAAATAAAACTTCTTACTAATTCATGCTTTGCTTAAAACATTCTGGTTTAAATACTTTGCAAACATTTAATATCTACGTGCTAGCATAAATTTCTTTAAGAAATCTAGTCTTCAAATGTATACTTGAAAATAGTCATGAAATTCAAATACCTTTCATGGCTTCGTAAATAAACATTTATCGCATTCAATCATAATAACAGATATGGAAAATATTTCAAAGTTGGTTTTGTCACTCACCGTCTTGGGCTAGATCCTTGGTCTATAAGCTCGATTTAGTTCTTCTCGGCCTACCAACAACCCAACCGAGTATTAGAACTCTAAACATTCTGGTTTCCTAAAGATATACATAACATGTCGCACCAAAGATGACGTTCACGAAAACAAAGCTTAAAAAATAAAATCCTATTTCAACAACTCTCTGAAATTTCCAGATTTCTAACATAAACTTCAAATGACTATAACTTTCTCAATACTTAACCAAAATGAGTATTCTTTATATCAAAATCTTTATTTTGAGATCCTCAAAAAATCACCTGAAGACATGTAAATCTGATTCCTTATGAATAAACTCAGATAACCCTCTTTAACTTGTCCCTACAATTTAACTGATTTTTGGTCGTTTGTGGTTCACGATTTCTTCATGCAAGTTGTAGTAAATTGAATAAGCTTTCTAACCATACCAAATAGAGATCCTGACTCCACAGGTACACTCTGAAATATAAGAAAAACTAGTGACCTCCTGATTTCGAGTGAAAACCAACTGCCCTGTTTTCTTCATCAAAAAGCACCCAATGAATATCCGAATTTGCACCAACTTTCTTGATAAAGTTTGTTTCAAAATGATTTAACTTTGAGTAAATGTAAACCTTACCTCTTAATCCCTTTTGAAGAGTTCAAACCGAATTAAAAAACCAGTGATATGCATAATGAACCAAAATTTAGCCATGATTACATTTTGCTTGAGTTCTCCTCCTCTTCTTCAACCTCAAAATTCTAGTAAAATTCCTCTTCTTCTTCCAAACTCTCTCTTAAATGTTCTCTGCAAATTGAAGAAGGAAAAGAATTGAAGTTGGATGAGAATTTTCTTCAAAATGCTTGACGGTGAAGGGAAGAGGAGAAGAAGAAAAGAAAAAATGAAATTTTCTTCTCTATTTCTTCTTTTTATCCTTTCTTTTCTTTCTTTTATTTAATTTATTTAATAAAACCATTTAATATATAAATAATATATATATATATATATAAATAATATATATATATATATATATATATTTACACTTAATTTTCATTTTCTTTTCTTTTTTTTTCCACATTTAAAGAAATTAAACCAAGAAAATATCGGGTTTACAACTTACCTTCCCCTTAGAAAATTTCGTCCTCGAAATTTAGAATGTCCTCAACTCAAAAGTATCGGGTATCTCTTTTTCATTTGATCTTCCGGTTCCCAAGTTTCCTCCTCCACTCCATGATGTCTCCACAAAACCTTTATGAGTGGAATCGTTTTGTTTCTCAAAACTTGTTCCTTTCTGTCGAGAATCTGAACTGGTTCTTCAACATAACTCAAATCTTCTTTTAATTCAACTGGTTGATCTTGCAACACATGCGATGGATCTGGTATATATTTTCTTAACATGGATACATGGAAAACATCATGTATTCGTGCAAGTTCTATTGGCAACTCAAGTCTATACGCTGCTGGTCCCACTTGTTTCGTTATCTGATATGGCCCAATATATCTAGGACTTAACTTACCCTTTCTTCCGAAACGAATAACACCTCGCCATGGAGATAATTTCAAGAAAACTTGATCTCCAACTTGGAATTCTAGGTTTCTTCATCGCTTATCCGCATAACTTTTCTATCGATCTTAGACTATCCTAAGATTTTCTCTGATCAACTTAATATTGTTTGTCGTAATCTGAACCAACTCAAGACCTACTAACATTCGCTCTCCCACTTCATTCCAACACACAGGAGTTCTGCATGGTCTCCCGTATAAGGCTTCATATGGTGCCATACCGATACTAGACTGATAGCTATTATTATAAGCAAACTCCATAAGTGGCAAGTGGGTATCCAAACTTCCTTAAGTCGAAGGACACATGCTGTCAACATGTCCTCTAAAGTTTGGATGGTCCTCTCGGACTGACCATCTGTTTGGGATGAAATGATGTACTAAACTTTAGCCCTGTTCCCATTGCTTTCTGTAAACTATGCCAAAATTTAGAAGTAAACCTCGGATCCATATCTAAAACTATGGACACTAGTACTCCATACTGACTCACAATCTTGTCAACATATAATCTAGCTAGCTGGTCTAACATAGATGTCGCTTTAATCGATATAAATCGTGCTGTCTTGGTGAGTTTGTTTACTATTACCCATATACCATCATGTCCATTGGATGTACGAGGTAATCCAAATAGAAAATCCATAGTAATATGCTCCCATTTCCACTCTGACACTGGCAAAGGATTAAGAAATCCTCCTGGCCTCTGTCTTACTGGTTTAACCTATTGACAAATCAAACATCTATCAACATATTCAGCTATCTCTTGCTTCATTCCAGGCCACCAATAAGTCTTCTTTAAAGTTCTGTACATCTTGGTGCTACCTGGATGCATACCGTAAGCTGAACTGTGAGCTTCTTTTAGAATAGCATTCTTAAGCTCACTGATATTCGAAACACATAATCTTCCCTGTTTAACAATGGCTTCATCTGTTCTCAGCTCAAACTCCACCTCTAAGCCTTTCTTGGATTTCCCAAGCTTCTTCTGTAAATTACTGTCCTCTGATTGTCTTCTTACAATCTCAGTTACTAGAGAAGACCGAATCTGAAATTGTGCTAAGAGACTTCCTGATTCTCTGTAGTTACTACAGTCTTGGAACCTCTTAACTCATTCAACAAAACTACTCGAATACCACACAAGGCACTCTTCAAAAGTCTTGACTTCCTACTTAATGCATCTACTACTACATTAGCCTTACCTGGATGATACTCTATAGTATAATCATAATATTTAATCAGTTCTAGCCATCGCCTTTGTCTCAGATTTAGCTCTTTCTGATAAAAAATATACTTCAGACTCTTATGATCTGTGAAAATATGGCACTTTTCCCCAAACAAATAGTGTCTCCAGATTTTTAGTGCTAAAACAACTACTGCTAGCTCAAGATCATGGGTAGGGTAATTAAACTCATGCTCCTTCAACTGCCTTGAAGCATAAGCTATTACCTTCCCATATTGCATAAGCACACAACCTAATCCTAGCCTTGAAGCATCACAATAAATCACATAGTCCTTCCCTGTTACAGGAAGTGCCAAAATAGGTGTTGTAACTAGTCTTTTCTTCAATTCCTGAAAACATTGCTCGCATTTATCTGACCACTCATACTTAGCATTCTTCCTTGTCAAAGTGGTGAAAGACAATGCCAATCGAGAGATATTCTCAACAAAACGCCTATAGTATCCTGCCAAACCCAGGAAACTACGTACTTCTGTCACACTAGTTGGTCTTTCCCAATTGACAACCGCTTCTACTTTTTGTGGATCCACACTAACTCCTTTTGCTGAAACTACATGCCCCAAAAATACTACTTGTTCCAACCAGAACTCACATTTGCTGAACTTAGCGTACAACTGTTTATCACGTAAAGTCTGTAAAACAATCCTCAGATGTTCCTCATGGGATTCTCTGTCAACCGAGTAAACTAATATATCATCAATGAACACAATCACAAACTGATCTAAATACTGATGGAAGATCCTGTTCATGAGATCCATGAAAACCGTTGGCGCATTCGTTAAACCGAATGGCATAACTCGAAACTCATAATGTCCATACCTTGTTCTAAATGCTCTCTTAGCAATATCTGATTCTCTAACCTTCAACTAGTGGTATCCTGACCTTAAGTCAATCTTAGAGAACAACGCTGCTCCCCTTGGTTGATCAAATAAGTCATTGATGCGTGGTAAAGGATACTTGTTACGTATTGTAACCTTGTTTAACTGTCTATATTCAATACATAATCTGAGGGTACCATCTTTCTTTTTCACAAATAGCACTGGTGCTCCCCATGGCGAAACACTAGGCCTGATGCATCCCTTGTCAACTAGTTCTTGTAACTGCATCTTCAATTCTTTTAGCTCGCTTGAAGCCATTCTATACGGTGCTTGTGAAATAGGTGCTGTTCCTGGTAATAATTCAATGGTGAACTCAATCTCTCTATCAGGTGGCAAACCTGACAAATCATCTGGAAATACTTCAAGAAACTCTTTCACCACAGGAACATCTTCTGGCTTTAGCTTTTCTCTCTGCACTACTATGATGTGTGTAAGAAACGCTGTGCAACCCTTCCTCAGCAATATCTCAGCTTTCAAAACTGAGATTAAACTTCTAGAAACGACCTTCCTCATACCTCTAAAAACCACTTCAGCAAAGCCTGGTTTTCTGAAAACCACTTCCTTCCTATGGCAATCCAAAGATGCATAATGAGCAAATAAGAAATCCATTCCCAAAATTACATCTAACATCTGCAACTCTAGTGGTAGCAAGTCCACTAGTAGACTAATACATTCTACTAAAATTTCACAATTACGCAACACCTCATTAACAAGTAAAACGTCACCAACTGGAGTGTATATAACTAACCCCTCAGATAAAGGCTCTAGCATCCTATTCAGCTTAGTTAGAAATGTACTAGAAACAAAGGAATGCGTAGCACCTGGATCAAATAAAACATCAGCAGGTACATTACAAATAAGAATCGTACCAGTAATAACGTTTGGTGCATCCTCCGCTTCTTGTTGAGTCATAGCATAGACTTTTCCCTGTTGCCTAGGTCTTCCAACAACTCTCTTCTGCCTTGCACCACTGGTGCCCTCTGTTGGAACCACTGAAACTCTCGATTGCTCAACTGTCTTGGACCCAACTCCCTGATCTCTCTGAACTGTCATGTTCAACTGCGGACAATCTTTCTTGAAATGTCCTGGCTGTCCGCACCAGTAACATACACCGGCACCTACCAAACATTGACCTCGATGGTTCCTGCCACAACACGTGCATGGTGTTCACCTGACTGTACTAGCAACGGATTCCTGTCCTGGCTGTGATCTTACTGTTGATCTAATGGGTTGACTAGGTATTATGTGGCTCTGTCTTTGAAAAAGACTACCATAACTCACGTTCCTCGATGCTTGGCCTCCAGAGCGATTCTTAAAGTCTTGACGGCTTGAAATATTTATCCCAAGCATGAACCTCCGCTGCTCACGGCCAATAAATCCACTAGCTGTTGAAGTCCTACGACTAAGCTCCACTGCTGATTTCTCTTCCGCTATACTCTGCTCCACACGTAGGGCAGTCTCCACTAACTGAGAGAAATTTGTCTACTTAGCAATGGCTGTAACTGGGGTACGTATTTCAAAACGTAACCCTCTAAACCTTCGGCACCTGTCACTCTCAAAAGCCACAATAACGTCAGCATACCGTGAAAGCTCAGTATTCTTCCTCTCATACTCAGCCACTAAAAGTGATCCTTGTTTCAACCCCAGAAATTCATCCCTCTTGGCTTCGCAGTATGTGCTGGGATAATACTTATCTTCGAATATACCTCTAAAAGTCTGTCAGTCTAAAGCACGTGCATCACTGCGCCTTGCTAATATAGATTTCCACCTTCCTTCAACCTCTTTTTGCAACAAAAATGTGGCCAATCTAACCTTTTGCTCCTCAGGACAATTCATCACATCAAAACACTTTTCAAGCATATTCAACCAGTTCTCTGCATTAGCTGGATCTATGGAACCCTCAAACACTGTAGCCCCTAACTTCTTCAAACGTTCAATTCCGTATGCCCTTTTTGGATCACTAGGCTCTGCTCTCTCTAGCCTTCCTATCTCCTGTGCAGTTCTCACAAACTGCTCGTTTCCTGCCCCACCTCGAACTCTTAAGGTACTAGATTCTCCTGCAGATGGACCTTGGGTAGGACCTTGCATCCCATCCTGATTCTGCCGGCGTCGTCTGCTACTACGTGGTGGCATGACTCCTATAATATGTCAACACATTAGACATACTATAAATACTCAACTCAAATGCATGATACTAAATGTCTACTCACATATTAATAATAATTGGACTTACTTCTACACTTACCTAGACCATACTCCACTAGTTCCCTTTAAGCTAACTTGACTTTCAATTATTTACTTCCAAGTTTCTTCTTAGAGCTAACCGCTCTACCTTAAATTCCCATGGAGCAAACTACTCTGATACGAAGTTGTTACACCCCCTCCCGGACTACCTGCTACCTTAGATCGAAAGATCGCGTGAAGCCGACGAACAACGCTTTTCTGTACCTGTATTTGTCGACTCTACTTAAAACTTTCATGTGATGAATTTGCCAATCTAGTATATAAACTATTATACATGCAACAAAACACAGCGGATCCTAGGCTAGTCAAACACATACATGAAGTGTACCTTAAAATTTACTGATTTCACGAGTAAACCTAAAGACACCTTAATCAAAATATAACCCACAAAATTTACACAACTAAAGCTCTTAAAGCTTATACAAACTGTGGAGTATCTATAACATACAAGGGTGTATATACATCATAACACAACAAACTCTATGCCTAACTCAAAACATGTACTGGAAATCTATAACGGAGCTTCAGCAGATTAAGGCAGTCTATCAGGCACCGGGAACTCTATCTTTACCTGAAAAATGGGTAAAACATTTTGGAAAGGGTGAGCTATGAAGCTCAGTGAGTGACTCAGTTTAAAACTATGAATTTAAAGATAAGAGCACGTGAAAACTTTACACATATAAATCTATTTATACAAGTCGTAAATGTAAACATGTAGTAGTAAGAATAGTTTCCTCAAATACTCAGCATGTTTGTCATTGAAATCTAGCAAGGCATATCAACTATATCGAAGCATTTTAACTAACATGAAAAATCTACGTTGTGTAGGGTACACCCAATACAACAACGTTTACAAGCTCTACGATGTAGTGGGGCCCGCCCAGCACTCCCATCGTCTTTGTCATAGTAGGACCCGCCCAGCACTCACGACAGCATCGTTGTTACGGAGTACACTCAACGTCAACAACGGAATCTAACCAGTGTGCACACGGTAATCTCTAGCCTCAGACTCACGATCTCAGTCATGTAGTTAATGAAAATTTCATAAATCATCTAAAAATATTAAAAAATGTCTGCTTATAAATTTCAGACAAATCTCGAACTTTACTCAACTCTTTCGTGGAAAACTGTAGTTCTTAAAACAAAACTTCTTACTAATTCATGCTTTGCTTAAAACATTGTGGTTTAAATACTTTCCAAACATTTAATATCTACGTTGTAGCATAAATTTCTTTAAGAAATATAGTCTCCAAATCTATACTTAAAAATATTCATGAAATTCAAATACCTTTCATGGCTTCGTAAGTAAACATTTATCGCATTCAATCATAATAACAGTTATGGAAAATATTTCAAAGTTTGTTTTGTCACTCACCGTCTTGATCTAGATCCTTGGTCTATAAGCTCGGTTTAATTCTTCTCGACCTGCCAACAACCTAACTGAGTATTAGAACTCTAAACATTTTGGTTTTCTAAAGATATACGTAACATGTCGCACCAAAGATGACGCTCACGAAAACAAAGCTTAAGAAATAAAATCCTATTTCAACAACTCTCTGAAATTTCCAGATTTCTAACATAAACTTCAAGTGACTATAACTTTCTCAATACTTACCCAAAATGAGTGTTCTTTATATCAAACTCTTCATTTTGAGATCCTCTAAACCTTACCTGAAGACATATAAATTTGATTCCTCGTGAATAAATTTAAATAACCCTCGAAACAGAACCACTTCAAGAATCGTGCGCACACGACCTCTTTAATTTGTCCCTACAATTTAACTGATTTTTAGTCGTTTTTGGTTCATGATTTCTTCATGAAAGTTGTAGTAAATTGAATACGCTTTCCAACAATAGCAAATATAGTTCCTAACTCTACCAGTACACTCTGAAATACAAGAAAAACCAGAGACTTCCTGATTTCGAGTGAAAACCAACTGCCCTGTTTTCTTCATCAAAAGGCACCCAATTAATATCCGAATTTGCTCCAACTTTCTTCATAAAATTTGTTTGAAAATGAGTTAACTTTCATTAAATGTAAACCTCACCTCTTAATTATGTTTGAAGTGTTCAAACCGAATTTAAAACTTGTGATGTGCAGAATGAACCAAGATTCAGCCATGGATACACTTTGCTTGAGTTCTCCTTCCTTCTTCAACCTCAAAATTCTAGTAGAATTTCTCTTCTTCTTCCAAACCCTCTCTTAAATGTTCTCTGCAAATTGAAGAAGGAAAATAATGGAAGTTGGATGAGAATTTTTCTATTAAATGTTTGGCGGTGAAGGGAAGAGAAGAAGAAGAAGAAAAGAAAAAATGAAATTTTCTTTTCTTTTTCTTCTTTTTATCCTTTCTTTTCTTTCTTTTATTTAATTTATTTAATAAAACCATTTAATATATATATATATATATATATATATATATATATATATTTACACTTAATTTTCATTTTCTTTTCTTTTTTTTTCAACATTTAAAGAAATTAAACCAAGAAAATATCGAGTTTACACGATGCATGAAGCAGATTTAAAAGAATGGTGAAGTCTTTACCCATAATGGCATTCCTGAAAGTGTGTTGATGGAGGTGTTTTCCTTCAGATTGAGTAAGGATGCACAGTAGACTGTTGATGTTGTGTTTGTAGGAGGAATGTTGAGAAGTTCTTACAACAAGATTAAAACAACGTTGAACTATATGGCCAACAATAGTCAAGAATGAGATGAAGATGGTTTTGGTTCTTACTAGGCAGAGAAAGGAACAATTGAGGAAGGAGTTGATAGAAATACAACGGTGGCATTACTAGGACAAATGACTTCCATGAACAACATGCTGCAATCTATAACAAATGATAAAGCAGGTGGATGAGATTGGAATAGGATGGGTGGGATGTGACGATCATAATAACACTAAAGCATGTCCACTAAATTCTGAAATTGTCGCGTACATAAAGCACAACCCCTGCTCCAACACTTATAACCCAAGTTAGAGAAATCATCCCAACTTTGGGTGGGGAGGATCTGGTCAACAAGGCCAAGGACAACAAAGTTATCATGGTGATCATTGCAGTGAAACATTTGGCTATCACCAAAGACACCATAACAATAGATCATATTATCCTCCACCTCAACAACAATAATCCACCACCACTACTCTATCCTCTTATTCATCAATGAAAAACCTTTTTCGCGAGGTTGCATTACAGGCTACAGTTGATCGACCAATGAGTTTCAGGTATTATTTTATGTATGTATTGTTATTTTCATAAAATTTGCACTCTTTATAACTTATTATTTTTTCACATGTTAGGTGGAGTGGTGTCCTACCTACATATGAACAATCAACAAATATGTTATTGACGTATCAAAGTATTATACGAATGTTGTCTACTTATGTTTTTTTAATAGATTAATTAGGCACCATACACACCCAATATTATAACATTGCTACATGATCAATGTCATAATGGTGAAGAGGTCTGGACTTATATGGGTCCTATGATATGCTTCCATATCATTGAGTGACATTTACCAAATTGGTTGTTGCGACAGTTCAGTATGCTGCAAATCATCCATTATTATGTGCTTTACAGACTCGACACTACACCAAATTGATTTAAGAGGCATACACAATCAATATTGACGTAGGATTCATGAGGAGTATGTTAGAATGTGGCTTTCACGATTTGATCATTACGCACAAGGAAAAGCAATGAACGAGCAAGCTATATCAAATGACTATTTTCCTTGGTACACATCATTTACATGACGATTTATCACACCTAATGGCGCTCACTATTATAGCATGACAAACATTTTAATATGATTTGTTTTATTATTTTATAATGTGCACATTATTTAATTATATTATTTGTAATCGTTCAGAACAACTTTGTTCAAGATGTACATGCTTTCTTGATGAAATACAATTTACAAGATTTGAGCTAAATGTGTGATCAAACCTTGAAAAATATAGAATATATTATTCAGAGGACAAGAGTGATGGGAAAAACAACAAAGAGCATGCAGCAGCGGAAGAAAAGGATCATGCTTTACTCTATATGCATCTAAATGATTTAGAAATTAACATGCAACTACTAAACGATAGACCTAAATGAAGAAAGAAGAAGGTAAACGATGAACTTACCTTTGTAGTTCTTAACTTCTTGTTCGTTCTAAAACTTCTTCTCCCTTGATGATCACGAGCAAAGGACAACCACTATGTTGACCTACTAATCTCAAGACCAAGAACCGAGTTGTGGGACTCATTTTTGTGAAGTAAATCTTTTAGAGAGATGGAAGGAGGTGTATCGTTTAAGTGATTTTATGAGAAAAACATCATCCTCTTCTCATTCTGTAATGAGAAGTTTATATATAAAAATTTACATGCAAATTGCATGCAATTTATTTCATATAATCTCAACACCTAATTAATCCATTAACTATTTAATGGAATTAGTGGCTTCTAATTCATTATAAGTTGCCACATTTCCCACTAACATTTAGTTAATAAGAAAATTAGTCAAAGGGCAATTTGGTCATTTGACCAATTAAGTCAAAGTCAAACTTTGGCTTGTTTAGTCAAAAGTCAGCTTTTTGACTTTTTGCTATTTTACCTATCTTGACTAATTCTAACCTCCCGAGTATGAATCCGCATTCATTTTCTAAAATTCAAATCTGGTCAAAGTTTTGTTTTCCAAAGTCAAAAGTCAACATGTTGACTTTTACAACTTTGACTGTTCCAACATGTTGACTTTTACAACATAGATTCCATTTCGAGGTCCATGGCTTTGATCCATTAGTCCATGGCTTTTAACCTAAGTGAGCATGCATCTTATCTTTATTATAGATTTGAAAGTCTAATTTATTTTATAACAATTATAAAACTCTTAGACAAACCTATAACCATTCATCTAGAAGAACAACAAATTAATATGGTATTTCAATAATTGATTAATTTTGTTAAATCATATTTAATAAAATTAATTCAATTATATTTTAAATTAATCATATTAATTTAAATTTTGACAATTAATTAATCATCTTAATTAATTTCCATATTAATTTCTCAACATGCATGAACATGTTAACCTTTTTTGGTTTAAGCTTCAAAACAGCACATTCTTCTTTTCGAAAGAAGTAATTATAGCCTAAATTCAACTCTAATGACTTCAATAAAATACAAACTGTTTGCAAAAAAATAAATTAAGCCACCAACAGGGCTAATTACAATGATTAATGCAAGTTAACAACTTAATTTAGAGTCAAATCCAAAACTAATCCCTTTTAGTTCAACCATAGCAATTTATCATATAAATTGTAAGAACCCACCATATGCATATGAGTAAAACTAAGCATGCTCTAATACCACATGCAGGGAAAACATCATAAAACATGTTGCAGCGGAAGAATTAGGATCATGCTTTACTCTATATGCATCTAAACGATTTAGAAATTAACATGCAATTGCTATGCGATGGACCTAAACGAAGAGTCTGAAAGGTAAACAATGAACTTACCTTCTATAGTTCTCAACTTCTTCTTCGATCCAAAGCTTCTTCTTTGCCTGAAAATCACGAGTAAGGACAACCACTATGTTGACCTACTAATCTCAAGACTAAGAACAGAGTTGTGGGACTCGATTTTGTGAAGTAAATCTTTTAGAGAGATGGAAGGAGGTGTATCTTTTAGGTGATTTTATGAGAAAAACAGCATCCTCTTCTCATTCTGTAATGAGAAGTTTATATATAAAAATTTATGTCACACCCCCTCCCGGACTACCTGCTACCTTAGACCGAAAGATGGCGTGAAGCCGACGAACAACGCTTTTCTGTACCTGTATCTGTCGACTCTGCTTAAAACTTTCATGTGATGAACTTGCCAATCTAGTATATAAACTATTGCACATGCCACAAAACACAGCGGATCCTAGGCTAGTCAAACACATACATGAAATGTACCTCAAAATTTACCGATTTCACGAGTAAACCTAAAGACACCTTAATCAAAATATAACCAACAAAGTTTACACAACTACAGCTCCTAAAGCTTATACAAACTGTGGAGTATCTATAACATACAAGGGTGTGAATACATCACAACACAACAGACTTTATGCCCAACACAAAACACGTACTGGCAATCGATAATGAAGCTTCCGCAGACTAAGGCAGTCTATCAGGCACCGGGAAGTCGATCTCTACCTGGAAAAATGGGTAAAACATTTTGGAAAGGGTGAGCTATAGAGCTCAGTGAGTGACTCAGTTTAAAACTATGAATTTAAAGATAAGAGCACGTGAAAACTTTACACATATAAATCTGTTTATACAAGTCGTAAATGTAAATGTGTAATAGTAAGAATAACTTCCTTAAATACTCAGCATGTTCATCATTGAAATATAGCAAGGCATATCAAGTATATCGAAGAATTTTAACTAACATGACGAATCTACGTTGTGTAGGGTACACCTAGTACAACAACGTTTACAAGCACTACGATGTAGTGGGGCCCGCCCAGCACTCCCATCGTCTTTGTCGTAGTGGGGCCCGCCCAGCACTCACGACAGCATCGTTGTTACGGAGTACACTCAACGTCAACAACGAAATCTAACCAGTGTGCACACGGTAATCTCTAGCCTCAGGCTCAAGATCTCAGTCATGTAGTTAATGAAAATTTCATAAATCATCATAAAATATTAAAACATGCCTGCTTATAAATTTTACACAAAGCTCGAACTTTACTCAGCTCTTTCGTGGAAAATTGTAGTTCTTAAAACAAAACTTCATACTAATTCATGCTTTGCTTAAAATATTGTGGTTTAAATACTTTCAAAACATTTAATATCTACGTGCTAGCATAAATTTCTTTAAGAAATCTAGTCTCCAAATGTATACTTGAAAATAGTCATGAAATTCAAATACCTTTCATGGCTTCGTAAATAAACATTTATCGCATTCAATCATAATAACAGTTATGGAAAATATTTCAAAGTTGGTTTTGTCACTCACAGTCTTGGGCTAGATCCTTGGTCTATAAGCTCGGTTGAATTCTTCTCGGCCTGCCAACAACCCAACTGAGTATTAAAACCTTAAACATTCTGGTTTCCTAAAGATATACATAACATGTCGCACCAAAGATGACGCTCACGAAAACAAAGCTTAAGAAATAAAATCCTATTTCAACAATTCTCTAAAATTTCCAGATTTCTAACATAAACTTCAAAGAACTATAACTTTCTCAATACTTAACCAAAATGAGTGTTCTTTATATCAAACTCTTCATTTTGAGATCCTCTAAAACTTACCTGAAGACATATAAATCTGATTCCCCGTGCATAAACACATATAACCCTCAAAACAGAACCACTTCCAGAATCGCGCGCACACGACCTCTTTAACTTGTTCCTACAATTTAACCAATTTTTAGTCGTTTTTGGTTTACAATTTCTTCATGAACGTTGTAGTAAATTGAACAAGCTTTCCAACCATACCAAATAGAGATTCTAACTCCACCGATACACTCTGAAATACAAGAAAAACCAGAGACCTCCTGATTTCGAGTGAAAACCAACTGCCCTGTTTTCTTCATCAAAAAGCACCAAATGAATATCCGAATTTGCTCAAACGTTCTTCATAAAGTTTGTTTAAAAATGAGTTAACTTTCAGTAAATCTAAATCTCACCTCTTAATTCCTTTTGAAGAGTTCAAACCGAATTAAAAACCAGTGATGTGCAGAATGAACTAAAATTCAGCCATTGATACACTTTGCTTGAGTTCTCCTCCTCTTCTTCAACCTAAAAATTCTAGTAAAATTTCTCTTCTTCTTCCAAACTCTCTCTTAGAAGTTCTCTGCAAATTGAAGAAGGAAAAAGAAAAAGAAATAAAGGGAACTTGGATGTCTTCAAACTTGGCGGTGAAGGGAAGAGAAGAAGAAGAAGAAAAGAGAAAATGAACTTTTCTTCTCCTTTTCTTCTTTTTGTCCTTTCTTTTCTTTCTTTTCTTTAATTAATTGAATAAAACTATTTAATATATAAATATATATATTTATATTTACACTTAATTTCCATTTTTTTTCTTTTTTTTTTCCACATTTAAAGAAATTAAACCAAGAAAATATCGGGTTTACAACTTACCTTCCCTTTAGAAAATTTCGTCCTCGAAATTTAGAATGTCCTTAACTGAAAAGTATCGGATAGCTCTTCTTCATCTGATATTCTGGTTCCCAAGTTGCCTCCTCCGCTCCATGATGTCTCCACAAAACTTTTATGAGTGGAATCGTTTTGTTTCTCAAAACTTGTTCCTTTCTGTCGAGAATCTGAACTGGTTCTTCAACATAACTCAAATCTTCTTTTAATTCAACTGGTTGATCTTGCAACACATGCGATGGATCTGGTGTATATTTTCTTAACATGGATACATGGAAAACATCATGTATTTGTGCAAGTTCTATTGGCAACTCAAGTCTATACGCTGCTGGTCCCACTCGTTCCGTTATCTGATATGGCCCAATATATCTAGGACTTAACTTACCTTTTCTTCCGAAACGAATAACACCTCGCCATGGAGATAATTTCAAGAAAACTTGATCTCCAACTTGGAATTCTAGGTTTCTTCGTCGCTTATCCGCATAACTTTTCTGTTGATCTTGGGCTTTCCTCAGATTTTCTCTGATCAACTTAATATTGTTTGTCGTAATCTGAACCAACTCAGGACCTACTAACTTCCGCTCTCCCACTTCATTCCAACACACAAGAGTTCTGCATGGTCTCCCGTATAAGGCTTCATATGGTGCCATACCGATACTAGACTGATAGTTATTATTATAAGCAAACTCCATAAGTGGCAAGTGGGTATCCCAACTTCCTTTAAGTTGTAGGACACATGCTCTCAACATGTCCTCTAAAGTTTGGATGGTCCTCTCCGACTGACCATCTGTTTGGGGATGAAATGATGTACTAAACTTTAGCCCTGTTCCCATTGCTTTCTGTAAACTAGGCCAAAATTTAGAAGTAAACCTCGGATCCCTATCTGAAACTATGGACACTGGTACTCCATACTGACTCACAATCTTATCAACATATAATCTCGCTAGCTGGTCTAACGTAGATGTCATTTTAATCGGTATAAATCGTGTCGTCTTGGTGAGTCTGTCTACTATTACCCATATACCATCATGTCCACTGGATGTACGAGGTAATCCAAATAGAAAATCCATAGTAATATGCTCCCATTTCCACTCTGGCACTGGCAAAGGATTAAGAAATCCTCCTGGCCTCTGTCTTACTGGTTTAACCTGTTGACAAATCAAACATCTATCAACATATTCAGCTATCTCTTGCTTCATTCCAGACCACCAATAAGTCTTCTTTAAAGTTCTGTACATCTTGGTGCTACCTGGATGCATAGCGTAAGCTGAACTGTGAGCTTCTTCTAGAATAGCATTCTTAAGCTCACTGATATTCGGAACACATAATCTTCCTTGTTTAACAATGGCTCCATCTGTTCTCAGCTCAAACTCCACCTCTAAGCCTTTCTTGGATTTCTCAAACTTCTTCTGTAAATTACTGTCTTCTGACTGTCTTCTTACAATCTCAGTTACTAGAGAAGACCGAACCTGAAATTGAGCTAAGAGACTTCCTGAATCCTCTGTAGTTACTACTGCCTTGGAACCTCTTAACTCATTCAACAAAGCTACTCGAATACCACACAAGGCACTCTTCGGAAGTCTTGACTTCCTACTTAATGCATCTGCTACTACGTTGGCCTTACCTGGATGATACTCTATAGTACAATCATAATCTTTAATCAGTTCTAGCCATCGCCTTTGTCTCAGATTTAGCTCTTTTTGATCAAAAATATACTTCAGACTTTTATGATCTGTGAAAATATGGCACTTTTCCCCGAACAAATAGTGTCTCCAGATTTTTAGTGCTAAAACAACTGCTGCTAGCTCAAGATCATGGGTAGGGTAATTACACTCATGCTCCTTCAACTGCCTTGAAGCATAAGCTATTACATTCCCATTTTGCATAAGCACACAACCTAATCCTAGCCTTGAAGCATCACAATAAATCACATAGTCCTTCCCTGTTACAGGAAGTGCCAAAATAGGTGCTGTAACTAGTCTTTTCTTCAATTCCTGAAAACTTTGCTCGCATTTATCTGACCACTCAAACTTAACATTCTTCCTTGTCAAAGCGGTCAAAGGCAATGCCAATCGAGAGAAATCCTCAATAAAACGCCTATAGTATCCTGCCAAACCCAGGAAACTACGTACTTCTGTCGCACTAATTGGTCTTTCCCAATTGACAACCGCTTCTACTTTTTGTGGATCGACACTAACTCCTTTTGCTGAAACTACATGCCCCAAAAATACTACTTGTTCCAACCAGAACTCACATTTGCTGAACTTAGCATATAACTGTTTTTCACGTAGAGTCTGTAGAACAATCCTTAGATGTTCCTCATGAGATTCTCTGTCAACTGAGTAAACTAATATATCATCAATGAACACAATCACAAACTGATCTAAATACCGATGGAAGATCCTGTTCATGAGATCCATGAAAACCGCTGGCGCATTCGTTAAACCGAATGGCATAACTCGAAACTCATAATGCCCATACCTCGTTCTAAATGCTGTCTTAGCAATATCTGATTCTCTAACCTTCAACTGGTGGTATCCTGACCTTAAGTCAATCTTAGAGAACAACGCTGCTCCCCTTAGTTGATCAAATAAGTCATCGATGCGTGGTAAAGGATACTTGTTACGTATTGTAACCTTGTTTAACTGTCTATAGTCAATACATAATCTGAGGGTACCATCTTTCTTTTTCACAAAAAGCACTGGTGCTCCCCACGGCGAAACACTAGGCCTGATGTATCCCTTGTCAACTAGTTCTTGTAACTGCATCTTCAATTTTTTTAGCTCGCTTGGAGCCATTCTATACGGGGCCTGTGAAATAGGTGTTGTTCCTGGTAATAATTCAATGGTGAACTCAATCTCTCTATCAGGTGGCAAACCTGACAGATTATCTGGAAATACATCAAGAAACTCTTTCACCACAGGAACATCTTCTGGCTTTAGTTTTTCTCTCTGCACTACAACGATGTGTGTAAGAAACGCTGTGCAACCCTTCCTCAGTAATTTCTCAGCTTTCAAAACTGAGATTAAACTTCTAGAAACAGCCTTCCTCATACCTCTAAAAACCACTTCAGCAAAGCCTGGTTTTCTGAAAACCACTTCCTTCCTATGGCAATCCATAGATGCATAATGAGCAAATAAGAAATCCATTCCCAAAATTACATCTAACCTCTGCAACTCTAGTGGTAGCAAGTCCACTAGCAAACTGATACCTTCTACTAAAACTTCACAATTACGTAACACCTCATTAACAAGTAAAACGTCACCAACTGGAGTGTATATAGCTAACCCCTCAAATAAAGGCTCTAGCATCCTATTCAACTTAGTCAGAAATATACTAGAAACAAAGGAATGCGTAGAACCTGGATCAAATAAAACATCTGCAGGTACATTACAAATAAGAATCGTACCAGTAATAACGTCTGGTGCGTCCTCTGCTTCTTGTTGAGTCATAGCATAGACTTTTCCCTGTTGCCTCGGTCTTCCAACAACTCCCTTTTGCCTTGCACCACCGGTGCCCTCTGTTGGAACCACTGAAACTCTCGATTGCTCAATTGTCTGGGACCCAACTCCCTGATCTCTCTGAACTGTCATGTTCAACTGCGGACAATCTTTCTTGAAATGTCCTGGCTGTCCGCACTGGTAACATACACCGGCACCTACCAAACACTGACCCCGATGGTTCCTGGCACAACTCGTGCATGGTATTCGCCTGACGGTACTAGCAATGGACTCCTGACCTGGTTGCGATCTTACTGTTGATCTAATGGGTTGACTAGGTATTCTCTGGCTCTGTCTCTGAAAAACACTACCATAACTCACGTTCCTCGATGCTTGGCCTCCAGAGCGATTCTTAAAATCTTGACGGCTTGAAATATTTATCCCAGGCGTGAACCTCCGCTGCTCACGGCCTCTAAATCCACTAGCTGTTGAAGTCCCACGACTAAGCTCCACTGCCGATTTCTCTTCTGTTATACTCTGCTCCACACGAAGGGCAGTCTCCACTAACTGAGAGAAATTCGTCCACTTAGCAATGGCTGTAACTGGGGTACGTATTTCAAAACGCAACCCTCTTTCAAACCTTCGGCACCTGTCACTCTCAGAAGCTATAATAACGTCAGCATACCGTGAAAGCTCGGTATACTTCCTCTAATACTCAGGCACTGAAAGTGATCCTTGTTTCAACCCCAGAAATTCATCCCTCTTGGCTTCGCAGTATGTGCTGGGATAATACTTATCTTCGAATATGCCTCTAAAAGTCTGCCAGTCTAAAGTATGTGCATCACTGCGTCTTGCTAATATAGATTTCCACCATCCTTCAGCCTCTTTTTGCAACAAAAATGTGGCCAATCTAACCTTTCGCTCCTCAGGACAATTCATCACATCAAAACACTTTTCAAGCATATTCAACCAGTTCTCTGCATCAGCTGGATCTGTGGAACCTTCAAACACTGTAGCCCCTAACTTCTTCAGCCGTTCAATTCCGTATGCCTTTTCTGGATCACTAGGCTCTGCTCTATCTGGCCTTCCTATTTCCTGTGTTGTTCTCGCAAACTGCTCATTTCCTGCACCACCTCGAACTCCTAGGGTACTAGATTCCCCTACAGATGGACCTTGGGTAGGACCTTGCATCCCGTCCTGATTCTGCCGGCGTCGTCTACCAGTACGTGGTGGCATGACTCCTATAATATGTCAACACATTAGACATACTATAAATACTTAACTCAAATGCATGATACTAAATGTCTACTCACGTATTAATAATAATTGGACTCACTTCTACCCTTACCTAGACCATACTCCACTAGTTCCCTTTAAGCTAACTTGACGTTCAATTATTTACTTTCCAGTTTCTTCTTAGAGCTAACCGCTCTACCTTAATTCCCATGGAGCAAACTGCTCTGATACCAAGTTGTCACACCCCCTCCCGGACTACCTGCTACCTTAGACCGAAAGATGGCGTGAAGCCGACGAACAACGCTTTTCTGTACCTGTATCTGTCGACTCTGCTTAAAACTTTCATGTGATGAACTTGCCAATCTAGTATATAAACTATTGCACATGCCACAAAACACATCGGATCCTAGGCTAGTCAAACACATACATGAAATGTACCTCAAAATTTACCGATTTCACGAGTAAACCTAAAGACACCTTAATCAAAATATAACCAACAAAGTTTACACAACTACAGCTCCTAAAGCTTATACAAACTGTGGAGTATCTATAACATACAAGGGTGTGAATACATCACAACACAACAGACTTTATGCCCAACACAAAACACGTACTGGCAATCGATAATGAAGCTTCCGCAGACTAAGGCAGTCTATCAGGCACCGGGAAGTCGATCTCTACCTGGAAAAATGGGTAAAACATTTTGGAAAGGGTGAGCTATAGAGCTCAGTGAGTGACTCAGTTTAAAACTATGAATTTAAAGATAAGAGCACGTGAAAACTTTACACATATAAATCTGTTTATACAAGTCGTAAATGTAAATGTGTAATAGTAAGAATAACTTCCTTAAATACTCAGCATGTTCATCATTGAAATATAGCAAGGCATATCAAGTATATCGAAGAATTTTAACTAACATGACGAATCTACGTTGTGTAGGGTACACCTAGTACAACAACGTTTACAAGCACTACGATGTAGTGGGGCCCGCCCAGCACTCCCATCGTCTTTGTCGTAGTGGGGCCCGCCCAGCACTCACGACAGCATCGTTGTTACGGAGTACACTCAACGTCAACAACGAAATCTAACCAGTGTGCACACGGTAATCTCTAGCCTCAGGCTCAAGATCTCAGTCATGTAGTTAATGAAAATTTCATAAATCATCATAAAATATTAAAACATGCCTGCTTATAAATTTTACACAAAGCTCGAACTTTACTCAGCTCTTTCGTGGAAAATTGTAGTTCTTAAAACAAAACTTCATACTAATTCATGCTTTGCTTAAAATATTGTGGTTTAAATACTTTCAAAACATTTAATATCTACGTGCTAGCATAAATTTCTTTAAGAAATCTAGTCTCCAAATGTATACTTGAAAATAGTCATGAAATTCAAATACCTTTCATGGCTTCGTAAATAAACATTTATCGCATTCAATCATAATAACAGTTATGGAAAATATTTCAAAGTTGGTTTTGTCACTCACAGTCTTGGGCTAGATCCTTGGTCTATAAGCTCGGTTGAATTCTTCTCGGCCTGCCAACAACCCAACTGAGTATTAAAACCTTAAACATTCTGGTTTCCTAAAGATATACATAACATGTCGCACCAAAGATGACGCTCACGAAAACAAAGCTTAAGAAATAAAATCCTATTTCAACAATTCTCTAAAATTTCCAGATTTCTAACATAAACTTCAAAGAACTATAACTTTCTCAATACTTAACCAAAATGAGTGTTCTTTATATCAAACTCTTCATTTTGAGATCCTCTAAAACTTACCTGAAGACATATAAATCTGATTCCCCGTGCATAAACACATATAACCCTCAAAACAGAACCACTTCCAGAATCGCGCGCACACGACCTCTTTAACTTGTTCCTACAATTTAACCAATTTTTAGTCGTTTTTGGTTTACAATTTCTTCATGAACGTTGTAGTAAATTGAACAAGCTTTCCAACCATACCAAATAGAGATTCTAACTCCACCGATACACTCTGAAATACAAGAAAAACCAGAGACCTCCTGATTTCGAGTGAAAACCAACTGCCCTGTTTTCTTCATCAAAAAGCACCAAATGAATATCCGAATTTGCTCCAACGTTCTTCATAAAGTTTGTTTAAAAATGAGTTAACTTTCAGTAAATCTAAATCTCACCTCTTAATTCCTTTTGAAGAGTTCAAACCGAATTAAAAACCAGTGATGTGCAGAATGAACTAAAATTCAGCCATTGATACACTTTGCTTGAGTTCTCCTCCTCTTCTTCAACCTAAAAATTCTAGTAAAATTTCTCTTCTTCTTCCAAACTCTCTCTTAGAAGTTCTCTGCAAATTGAAGAAGGAAAAAGAAAAAAAAATAAAGGGAACTTGGATGTCTTCAAACTTGGCGGTGAAGGGAAGAGAAGAAGAAGAAGAAAAGAGAAAATGAACTTTTCTTCTCCTTTTCTTCTTTTTGTCCTTTCTTTTCTTTCTTTTCTTTAATTAATTGAATAAAACTATTTAATATATAAATATATATATTTATATTTACACTTAATTTCCATTTTTTTTTCTTTTTTTTTTCCACATTTAAAGAAATTAAACCAAGAAAATATCGGGTTTACAATTTACATGCAAATTGCATGCAAATTATTTCATATAATCTCAACACCTAATTAATCCATTAACTTTTAATGGAATTAGTGGCTTCTAATTCAAAATAAGTTGCCACATTGTCCACTAACTTTTAGTTAATTAAGTAATTAATCAAAGTGGCAAATTGGTCATTTGACCAATTAGGTCAAAGTAAAACTTTGACTTTTCTTAGTCAAAAATTAACTTTTTGACTTTTTTCTATTTTACCCGTCTTGACTAATTCTAACCTTCCGAGTATGAATCCGCATTCATTTTTCTAAAATTCAAATCATATTTGAATATAAATCCTGTCAAATTTTTTATTTTTAAAGTCAAAAGTCAACATGTTGACTTTTAGAACTTTGACCGTTTCAAAACTTTCCAAGCTTCTAAATATGAATCTATATTCATATTTATTTAAATCATATTTAAACAGAAAGCTTAAAGTTTATATCTACCGACTTATATTTTATATATTTGTCGGTTTCTCTCTCTTTTCTTAATTCGAACAATTCGAGTTACTTCAACATACTTGTTCTTAGTTCAATCCATATGAGTTAGTAGGGGAACCTAATGGATCTATAGATCATGGGCTCCAACGATTCAAGATTAACTGGTTAAACTCTTTTAGACCAAGCTTAATCAATATTTGTTAAATAAAGAGTCATTCCACTAAAGATTCTTAGTTGCACTCCCCTCACTATAGATATATTTCTATCCACCTAATATAACCATGATGAGTAAGTTGATCCTTCATAGGTTGGTCGTAATTTTGGCTGGGTCAAAATATCGTTTTACTCTCGAGATTACATCTTGCTCATTAAGACCCACTGATCCACTATTGAACAATTGGTTTTAAGGTCCAACCTATAAACCTGAATCCTTCTCGGACCAATGAGAAGGTGGGGCCCCTTGTTCCAGACTTGGATTCAGTCCTTAAGGGAACAACCTATCTACTATCTCAGAAATGGATAGGAGTGAATTCCGTCTTGCACCCTATGTCCCTAGCTATCCACTTGGTCTTATTTTTAAAATGGGAGGCTTAGTAGGCCAGCGATGATGAGCTGCCCTCACCTATGCAGATCTAAGGATACTACCGAATGAACAGAAGTTCGTAGTTAGCTCAGAATTAAGATCAAGTTACGTAGATCATCAAAATTGAAATTGTCAATTTATAGTTTATAGTGTTATAACTAAAAGTGACTATTTCGTGGTTCCAGTCTTATGCAAACCATTTACATAGGACACTCCCACTCCCATGTCTCTACATGAACAGTTAAGGATTACATCGTTTGTACTAAGTACGGAGCGGGCCGTATCCATAGTGTTTTTCCAGAATAAGGCGCCCAACCTTATTCATACACTATAGACTATTTGGGCTATTAACTCGAACTTAATCCATGTTATGTCTCTACATAAAGTTCAAGTGTATTGACAAACTTAGTTAAAATAGCCTCGGGACCTTAATTTATTGGTTTTAAGACTATAGCATTCAATAATACAATTTATTGAATCAAATAACAAAGTACGAGTTTTATAACACAAATTCCAACATAAACGACTTCCTTTAACCTAGTCACAAACCACTTGGGTTAAATTAGTCAAGATATCAATGAATTAGAATAATGTACCACGACTTCCTTCATAGTTTGGGTATAGTTTGGGTTGTACCCCATTTCTATAATTTCTTTTTATGGTACCCTATTTTCGTCATTATTTAAAAAAAAAATTATTTTTGAAAATAGTCCCAATTTAAGGGTTTTTTTTTTGAAAAATAGAACAAAATGCGAAAATCTTTTCACTATATAAAACAATTTTAAAAAAGAAAAAGTCCACAAGCCTTGCGAAATAAAAAAATACCTCGCGATTAATCGGCCACACACGAGTGAAAAATGATCTTGTACACATAGTTTAAACGAACTTGTACCTTTGTATCTAGTCTAAACAATCTTGTATCCTTATACCCAGTCTAAACAATCTTGTATCTGGTCTAAACAATCTTATACCAAATCTAAATGTTTGAATATTTCACCTATCTATAGTGATAGTGGTCTATCTGGAATAGACGATTGACCATTTAGAAATTGGTACATAGTGAGAAAATAAGAAGAAACGAAGAAGAGATAGAAGAAGAACACAATACTTGATAATGAAAAAAGAATAAGGAAAAAAGTATTGTCTTTATGGAAAAGATAATGCTGAAGATGAAAGATGACGAAGAAAGAATAAATTCTATAAGAGGAGATAGAAATTTTAGAAGGGAAAATTTGAAATTTATAAAAAATTTAACTCAAGTTATATGGGCTTCATGAGTTTTTTTTATTATTATTATTATTTAGGGCGACAAGAAGAATAGAAAAATATAAGGTTTACTTTGAATAAATGACAATTTTATTTTTAAATTGGCAAAATAGCAAAACAGTTAATTTCTACATAATAAATTGGACAACTATGCCTTAAATACCTCTACCCAATTGACAAATTAGATTCTTAAATACAATAGTAAGAAAAACCACAAATACCCTATAATTAATACGTACTATGCACACCCTTGAATATTCTAATTTTCCCCCAAACAAAATAAACCATCTTTTGTAAAACATCACATCTTCTTCATGCAACCACTCCACTTCTCCAAGAAAAACACTAATTTTTCCTTCTTTTTTCCTTCTTAAAATACAATCGCTTTGTCCCTTCCTTTTTTAAACGCTTTGCACAGTCACTTCAGATAAGTGCAGCCTTTTCCACTGATTGCTTTCCACTGGAACTTTTAAGATCGCTCTCCACTTAATCGCTTTGAATGTTCCCATTTAGAATCTCTTTCCACTAGTCTTCAACCTTTTGTTCGTTTCAAACATTCTTTTCATTCTTCAACCTTCCGTTCGAAGGTATTTAGACAATAAAGATGTTAAAATTTTGAAAATAATATACTTTCCTCCATTCTTCGTTCAAATTTTCGTTTCTGCGGCCATCAGCGTTTCGGTTGATTGTCAATATGGTACTTCATGCGTTGTTTTCGATCAATCTTTTAATTTCGTTTCCCTTAATTCCACATTTTTTTCTAGATAATTGATATTTGCATTGTATTTGGCATGATTTTAGGAAGGGTTGAATTTTGAATCTAAACTTAACTAATTTACCAAAGATAATTATTTGCATTATATTGGCCATGATTTTAGGGAAGGATTGGTATCTACGTGCATTTAAAATTTGAATCTATTAAATTATGTTTCGTTAATTTTTTATTGTCTTTGTTAATAATTAATTATTGCATTGTATTTGGCATGATTTTAGGGACGGATTCACTTTGAATGTATAATTCCAAAAATTCAAAAATGGATATTTGAAACTCTTCGCCGTTAATTTCTTTTTTTTTTTCATAATAATTAATTATTGTATAATTTTGAATCTATACTCTTTGGATAAAAATTAAATATTTGAAGTCATTTTTCATTAACTTGAAGGTAAAAATCGAGATAATTAAGGGATATTGAAACCAATTGAATATGTTTAGGTACCTCTGAAAGAATATAATAATTTTTTGATTTAGTTAATAATTATCATAAGTGGATGTGTTTACAAATACACTGTAATCGTGATATGTTGTATTTTATTTTATTTTTCGATCTCACAAAATACATTGTTTTTGTGTATGGACAATTGTCATCCGTTGACGGATAATTTTGGACCAAAAAAGTGGAAAAATACTTAAGGCAATTAGTTTGTTCATAAATAAAAAAAATAACAGTTTGATATTTTTCTATTTTCTATTCTTATATTTGCCATTTCCACGGATTCCCCTTTTTATTTTGTTATACATACCTTAAATATTTTTGGTTTTGTTCTATATAAGTAAATTAACCACCAATTTATGTATTTATTTCTACACATATAGTAGACAAGAAAGCCGAATTTCAAGCAAGGTTAACCTTGGTTGAAATTCGAGTTATTTCTATCGAGTTATTTTTCAAAAAAATTCATTGTTGGTTTTTGGTTTTTAAATATTAAATCTATTTTGTCTACAATTTTTACCTTGACGTGCATCTTTTTAAAGTATAATGATAGAATTTTTTATTTAGTTTCCGAATAAAAACCAAAAGAAGTTGGGGTATTTAAAAAAATAACAAAATATTTAATCTATTTACAAAATATAGCAAAAATCATCGAACTCCGTAAAACCTATTATTCATTTTTTTTTACTATATTTTGTAAATAGTTTTAATTTTTTAATCTTTAATATATCCTTTTTGAAAAATTGAATATTGTTAATGATAGAGATTAAACATGCATGGCGGAAGAAAGATCGAGATTTTATCATAATTGCAATTAATTAACAGGAAATCCTAAACCGAAATAAGTTTGAAATTAGGGTTTTTTAGAAAACTTACGTTTGTAGTTCTGATTGATGCTTGAACCACCACTAAGGTTGACCTACGATCCTTCAGAATCAGAACCAGATTGTGGGACCATTGGATGAAGGAAACCAGGAGAGAGAAAGAAGATGAAAATTATATGAAAAAGGGTTAGAGTTTTAGTTTTGATTTTAGAAAAACAAATGGGAAATTCAGCAGTCCAATTTTGTCTTAAAAAATGCCAACATTTTCCATAAGGCCCCAAAAGCCTAATTTATAGAGAATTCACATGCAAGGTTACATGTGCCTGCAAACTTATGGGCTAACAACACATAACCTACTGATCATTAGTGGGCTTAATGTCCTCATAGTGTGCTAACACTAGCCTACTATAGTTAGTGGGATTATCCAACAAAATGTTGGAATTTTCCCACTAACTTTGGTCAAAGGGTAAAATTTTCATTTGGTCAAAGTCAAATTTTGACTTTTCAAACAAAAAAGTCAACATTTTGACCTTTTACAATTTTGTCCGTCATGACTAATTTCGACCTTCTGAGCATGAATTCACATTCATTTTCTCAAGATTCGAATCATATTTGAATATATTGCCGGTCAAATTTTGACTTTTTACAACTTTGACCATTTCCATCATTTTTCAGCTTTTGAGTATGAATCCGCATTCATATTTTTAATATTTAAATCTCATTTAAACATAAAGCTCTACCTCTAATATAAAATCCAAAGACTATATCACATATGCTTGTCGGTTTCTCTCTCCTCGTAGAATTCGAACTTCAACTAATTCCATCATATTGTTCGATGTTTATTCTATACGAGCTAGTAGGGGAACCTAATTGACCTATAGATCATGGGCTCCAACGATTCAAGATTAACTGGCTAAATTCTTTTAGACCGAGCGAATCAACATTCCTTAACTAACGAGTCATTCCACTAAAGTCCCGTAGTTGCACTCCCCCTCGCTATAGGTATATTTGTGTCCAGTTGATATAACCATTATCAGTAAGTTAATTCTTCATAGGTTTTTCGTAAGCACAGTTGGGTAAAAATACTGTTTTACCCATAACACTACATCTTGCTCCTTAAGTCCTATTGATCCACTATTGAACAATTGGTTTAAGATTCAACCTACAAACCGAATCTCTCTTAGGCAAATGAGAGGGTGGGACCCCTTGTTCAAGACTTGGATTCAGTCCTTAAGAGAACAACCTATCTACTAACCCTAAAATGCATAGGGGTAAATTCTATATTGCATCCAATGTCCCAGCTATTCACCTAATCTTACCGCTGAAATGGGAGGCTTATTGGGCCAATGCTAATGAGCTGCCCTCACCTATAAAGATCTAAGGATAATGTCGTGTGAACAAGAGTTCATAGTTAGCTCAGGATTAAGATTAAGTTACCTAGGTCATCAATAATCAAGATAGTCAGTTTTAAACAGTAAATGACATTATAACGTAAAGGTGACTATTTCCTGGTTCAATATTATGTAAACACTTTACATAAGATGCCCCCACTTTCATGTCTTAACATAAACGGTTCAGGATCACCTTCTTTGTACTAACTACAAAGTGGGCCACATCCATTGTTCCTTTAAATAAGGCGTCAAACCTTTATTCATATACTATAAACTATTTAGGCTATATACTCGAACTTGATCCACATTTATGTCTCTACATAAAGTTTGAATTTACTCAAAAATAGCCTCGGAACGTTAGTTTATTGGATTTAAGATTATAGTATTCAATTTCTCAACAATGACTTTATTGAATAGAATATGATTACAAACTATGAGTTTTATGATATAAATTCCAACAGTTTAGACTATGGTTTTCTTTTATGAAAATTAATAAATATTTCAAATCTATTATTTTTTATATATTTGAAACTATTATGATTTTGCAATAAATATTATTAAATTTAAGTACTGCAATAGTGTATTTTGTATTTATATAAATATTCACTTGTAGGTTTACTCTCTAAAATTTTAAAATTGTGCCAAACAAATCTCTAAAATTTTAATTGTGTCTAAACAAATCTCAAAAATCTTAATTTTGTGTCTAATAGAGGAAAAATGTCTAAACAAATCCACGCAGTTTCAATGCTGTATACAAATAGGTTTCAAACATATTAAAAACATTTAACTTAAATATTTTATTGGACAAATAATTAAGTTTGCATCTAATTTAAAGTTAACTTTCAATTTGATAAGTAATAATGAACATATGTATGTGTAGTATAGATTTTATCAATAATTGATACCGATAAGAAACAAAATTTTAAAGTTTAAAAACTATATAAAAATATGTCATTGTTTGTATTATAGTTGTTAGGCTTGTTTTGGCGATATTATAACTTTAATATTATGACTTTATATAAACTTGTGCCCCTAAATGAAATCCTATAAATTCGCCACTTGTTAGTTGTGCTCGCTTTGGCCCAAGAGCATACACTTCTACAAATATTGGGTGAATTTGATGTTCCTACCATTATTAGCCAATCTACATGATGTGGGTCGATATTCTTAAGGTGGAGCATTACAAAAAATGTAATTGAAAATTTGCTCAATTTTTGTATGATTGATTAAGACATATGGGGAACCAATATTTATCGGATATGTTTTCATATTAGGTAGTGACATTTTCCTGATAGGGTGATTAGACAATTCGTTTTTAAACAAGATACCTCATCAGAATACACTACTGAGGCCATTCCTGCACAACATTGACATAAGAAATACAGATTGGCCAGACAAGGTCGCACATTCGGTAGTGCGGTGGCAATCTCGTAGAATATTTATTGATTTATTACGATGGGAGCTTTGATTCAACAATTCAAAAAATAAATCAACTGGTATAGTAATATTACGAGGCTCTACACCACTCAAATGAGTGTAGTTGTTGGTCATCTGGTGCATAGTTAAATATTGTATAATTACATTAAATTATATACTAAATTTAATATTTTTTAATTTTTGTTTTTACAATTCACAAAGATCGAATAACAATAGACTTTGTGATGTTGCAGATGATCCACAACAGGTTCTTGATATATCTCAATAATAATGAGAGGTACATAGAAGAGGTACATTATATATACAATGTATCAATTATACCTCCACAAGTTCAAAGAGGACGTGCTCGAGTGGAAAAAGCTGAACTTGATCAGGATTTACCATAATGTTGAAGAAAAGTGCCTCCTATGACATAAACCTAGAGCTAGACTAGTTATGGTATTTCGATGACGATGATGCTAGCATTTGGGCTAGGGTATTATGATTGAAGGTTCGGTACAGGATATTTTAATTCAGAAGTCGGTCCATCTTCTTCATACAAATAGATGATAGTCCATCAACTTCATACATGTATGGACAAAGATGGGGCCATGGAAAACGTAACGAATATCTCTACTACGAAGCAGTTGCAAATGTATTAGATCCAAGAGTACCAATAAAAACTAGAGAACCAAGAGGAGTCAGAGCAGCACAAAGTTCAAAGTCGACGACCGATGACAACTAGTTCGAAATTGACTACGTCTATGTTATGGAACACATTGATTTTCTTTTAATTTTTAAATGGATGTAAAATAGTGATAGAAAAATTTAAATTTAGATTTAATTTTTTTCATTTACTTATGATTTAAAAAACGATCAAACAATCATCTTTTTTTTTTTAATTATAAAAAAATATAATCATAAATATTCATAAAATTTGAAAACAAATGGAAGAGAATTGCAAATTTCACTATAGACTTATTAATTACAAATTAAAAAAATAAGAAAATTGAAAAAACGGGATAAGGTAAAAAATTTGGTGTGTAGGTCGGGTTTTCAACCCATCACCTTTCTTGGAATTAATTAAAAAAGATTATGGGCAGGTCTAGTTAAACTCGTAACAAAAAAAAAAAAAGGGAATCCGTGGAAATGGCAAATGGTAAATTAGTTAAGTTTAGATTCAAAATTCAACCCTCCCTAAAATCATGCCAAATACATTGCAAATATTAATTATCTAGGATACACTAGAACAAATATAGGCTTTAATGTCGCATGGGAAAAATGAAAAAAGACCATTAATGTCGGTTTTGAAAAAGCGGACCTTTAATGTCGGTTTTCCACCGACATTAAAGACTAAGCTTTAATGTCGGTTTTAAAACGACATTAAAGGTCCGCCATTTTGAAAACCGACATTAAAGGTCCATTTAAATTTTAATTTTAATATTTTTATTTTTTGAAAAAATTAGACACTTTAATGTCGGTTTTCCACCGATTAAAGGTCCATTTAATTTTTTTTAAGATTTTTTTTTTGTGAAAAAATAACATTCTCTCTCTTACTTTACCCTTTTCGACTGTCTGCTATACGAAGATCAACCATTCAACCATCTATTCGACCATCTCCCTTGTCTTCTCCGAACGACTCCCCTCCATTTCTTCTCTGATTGATGCCACCATTTTTATCGCCGCCACCATTTTTATCGTCGCCACCATTTCTATCGCCGCCACGATTGTTATTCTATTCGCCCACCCTTGGAATCAAATTCGGCCACATTTCTCTCCTTCTAAAGAAACTCATCCGCTCGTCCGCGTGCACAGCAACCGTGTTCACAGCAACCAGGTTTTTTGAACCTCATCCGCTCGTCCGCGTTCACAGCAACCAGCAACCAGGTTCGCCCACCCTTGGAATCAAATTCGTCCGCGTTCACAAAATACATCCTCTCACATTCTCATTCTCCCTCTCACATTCACAGAACTGATGGTAAAATTTCCATCTTCTTTCAAGTGGTCGCGATTTTTTTAATTTGGGGTTTTTAGCATGTTTTTTGATTTCGATTTAGATTATGGATTCTTAGACAAGGGAAAGTTGTCAAGGCATTGGAAGATTTGTGTTGCGGGCTTTATTGGCGTCGACGAATCTTGAAAAGCATAAATTAATTACAATAATGCTGTAAATAAGGATGAAATGGCTGGAGTTGCGTTTAGTACAAGCTTCTTATATTTGGTAGATGAGGTGTAGTGACAGGTAGGCAACCAGGTTAGAGAAGCTGTGCTATGTTAAAATCTTGGTCAAACTGGAAGTTCTTACTTTCTACTGGGTTCATAGAAAGGAATCAAAAAACTATTCTCTTTAGAATTAGCTTAACTTAGGCAGGAAAATGAATGGAGAAAATAAAGCTATAACACTGCTGTAGTTGCAAGAAGTTCTTATAAAATCGGCAATAAAGTAGGAATGTAGAGACTTTTAGATTTGAGAGACCATATGCAGCTGTGTAATAGTGGAGGTGATCTTCAAAGATCAGTGTAATTGATCTTGTTTTCTAATTTTCTAATTTTCTAATTTTTTTATGGTTTAGGTGAGGATATAGTTTTCTAATTTTCTAGACCATATGCAACTGTTTTCTAATCTTCTCTTGTTTCCATCTCACCTTTCTGCTTGGATGATTTAGGTGAGGATATAGTTTGCATCGGTGTCATTCTTCGTGATTCTCACGGTACTACTCAGGTTAAGAGTGTTACTGTCAATAAGATCTTGCGCATTCTTAAAGCTCATGGTATTGTACTTGTTCTTCTTGTTCATCATGTAAACCCGATATTTTCTTGGTTTAATTTCTTTAAATGTGGAAAAAAAAAGAAAAAAAAATGGAAATTAAGTGTAAATATAAATTTATATATTTATATATTAAATAGTTTTATTAAATTAATTAAAGAAAAGAAAGAAAAGAAAGGACAAAAAGAAGAAAAGGAGAAGAAAATTTCATTTTCTCTTTTCTTCTTCTTCTTCTCTTCCCTTCACCGCCAAGTTTGAAGACATCCAAGTTCTCTTTATTTTTTTTTTCTTTTTCCTTCTTCAATTTGCAGAGAACTTCTAAGAGAGAGTTTGGAAGAAGAAGAGAAATTTTACTAGAATTTTTAGGTTGAAGAAGAGGAGGAGAACTCAAGCAAAGTGTATCAATGGCTAAATTTTAGTTCATTCTGCACATCACTGGTTTTTAATTCGGTTTGAACTCTTCAAAAGGAATTAAGAGGTGAGATTTACATTTACTGAAAGTTAACTCATTTTTAAACAAACTTTATGAAGAACGTTGGAGCAAATTCGGATTTTCATTTGGTGCTTTTTGATGAAGAAAACAGGGCAGTTGGTTTTCACTCGAAATCAGGAGGTCTCTGGTTTTTCTTGTATTTCAGAGTGTATCGGTGGAGTTAGAATTTCTATTTGGTATGGTTGGAAAGCTTATTCAATTTACTACAACTTTCATGAAGAAATTGTAAACCAAAAACGACTAAAAATTGGTTAAATTGTAGGAACAAGTTAAAGAGGTCGTGTGCGCGCGATTCTGGAAGTGGTTCTGTTTTGAGGGTTATATGTGTTTATGCACGGGGAATCAGATTTATATGTCTTCAGGTAAGTTTTAGAGGATCTCAAAATGAAGAGTTTGATATAAAGAACACTCATTTTGGTTAAGTATTGAGAAAGTTATAGTTCTTTGAAGTTTATGTTAGAAATCTGGAAATTTTAGAGAATTGTTGAAATAGGATTTTATTTCTTAAGCTTTGTTTTCGTGAGCGTCATCTTTGGTGCGACATGTTATGTATATCTTTAGGAAACCAGAATGTTTAAGGTTTTAATACTCGGTTGGGTTGTTGGCAGGCCGAGAAGAATTAAACCGAGCTTATAGACCAAGGATCTAGCCCAAGACTGTGAGTGACAAAACCAACTTTGAAATATTTTCCATAACTGTTATTATGATTGAATGCGATAAATGTTTATTTACGAAGCCATGAAAGGTATTTGAATTTCATGACTATTTTCAAGTATACATTTGGAGACTAGATTTCTTAAAGAAATTTATGCTAGCACGTAGATATTAAATGTTTGGAAAGTATTTAAACCACAATATTTTAAGCAAAGCATGAATTAGTATGAAGTTTTGTTTTAAGAACTACAATTTTCCACGAAAGAGCTGAGTAAAGTTCGAGCTTTGTGTAAAATTTATAAGCAGGCATGTTTTAATATTTTATGATGATTTATGAAATTTTCATTAACTACATGACTGAGATCTTGAGCCTGAGGCTAGAGATTACCGTGTGCACACTGGTTAGATTTCGTTGTTGACGTTGAGTGTACTCCGTAACAACGATGCTGTCGTGAGTGCTGGGCGGGCCCCACTACGACAAAGACGATGGGAGTGCTGGGCGGGCCCCACTACATCGTAGTGCTTGTAAACGTTGTTGTACTAGGTGTACCCTACACAACGTAGATTCGTCATGTTAGTTAAAATGCTTCGATATACTTGATATGCCTTGCTAGATTTCAATGATGAACATGCTGAGTATTTAAGGAAGCTATTCTTACTATTACACATTTACATTTACGACTTGTATAAACAGATTTATATGTGTAAAGTTTTCACGTGCTCTTATCTTTAAATTCATAGTATTAAACTGAGTCACTCACTGAGCTCCATAGCTCACCCTTTCCAAAATGTTTTACCCATTTTCCAGGTAGAGATCGACTTCCCGGTGCCTGATAGACTGCCTTAGTCTGCGGAAGCTTCATTATCGATTGCCAGTACGTGTTTTGAGTTGGGCATCAAGTCTGTTGTGTTGTGATGTATTCACACCCTTGTATGTTATAGATACTCCACAGTTTGTATAAGCTTTAGGAGCTGTAGTTGTGTAAATTTTGTTGGTTATATTTTGATTAAGGTGTCTTTAGGTTTACTCGTGAAATTGGTAAATTTTGAGGTACACTTCATGTATGTGTTTGACTGGTTGTGTTTGACTAGCCTAGGATCCGATGTGTTTTGTGGCGTGTACAATAGTTTATATACTAGATTGGCAAGTTCATCACATGAAAGTTTTAAGCAGAGTCGACAGATACAGGTACAGAATAACGTTGTTCGTCGGCTTCACGCCATCTTTCGGTCTATGGTAGCAGGTAGTCCGGGAGGGGGTGTGACAACTTGGTATCAGAGCAGTTTGCTCCATGGGAATTAAGGTAGAGCGGTTAGCTCTAAGAAGAAACTGGAAAGTAAATAATTGAACGTCAAGTTAGCTTAAAGGGAACTAGTGGAGTATGGTCTAGGTAAGGGTAGAAGTGAGTCCAATTATTATTAATACGTGAGTAGACATTTAGTATCATGCATTTGAGTTAAGTATTTATAGTATGTCTAATGTGTTGACATATTATAGGAGTCATGCCACCACGTACTGGTAGACGACGCTGGCAGAATCAGGACGGGATGCAAGGTCCTACCCAAGGTCCATCTGTAGGGGAATCTAGTACCCTAGGAGTTCGAGGTGGTGCAGGAAACGAGCAATTTGCGAGAACAACACAGGAAATAGGAAGGACAGATAGAGAAGAGCCTAGTGATCCAGAAAAGGCATACGGAATTGAACGGCTGAAGAAGTTAGGGGCTACAGTGTTTGAAGGTTCCACAGATCCAGCTGATGCAGAGAACTGGTTGAATATGCTTGAAAAGTGTTTTGATGTGATGAATTGTCCTGAGGAGCGAAAGGTTAGATTGGCCACATTTTTGTTGCAAAAAGAGGCTGAAGGATGGTGGAAATCTATATTAGCAAGACGCAGTGATGCACGTGCTTTAGACTGGCAGACTTTTAGAGGCATATTCGAAGATAAGTATTATCCCAGCACATACTGCGAAGCCAAGAGGGATGAATTTCTGGGGTTGAAACAAGGATCACTTTCAGTGGCTGAGTATGAGAGGAAGTATACCGAGCTTTCACGGTATGCTGACGTTATTATAGCTTCTGAGAGTGACAGGTGCCGAAGGTTTGAAAGAGGGTTGCGTTTTGAAATACGTACCCCAGTTACAACCATTGCTAAGTGGACGAATTTCTCTCAGTTAGTGGAGACTGCCCTTCGTGTGGAGCAGAGTATAACAGAAGAGAAATCGGCAGTGGAGCTTAGTCGTGGGACTTCAACAGCTAGTGGATTTATAGGCCGTGAGCAGCGGAGGTTCACGCCTGGGATAAATATTTCAAGCCGTCAAGATTTTAAGAATCGCTCTGGAGGCCAAGCATCGAGGAACGTGAGTTATGGTAGTGTTTTTCAGAGACAGAGCCAGAGAATACCTAGTCAACCCATTAGATCAACAGTAAGATCGCAACCAGGTCAGGAGTCTATTGCTAGTACCGTTAGGCGAATACCATGCACGAGTTGTGGCAGGAACCATCGGGGTAAGTGTTTGGTAGGTGCCGGTGTATGTTACCAGTGCGGACAGCCAGGACATTTCAAGAAAGATTGTCCGCAGTTGAACATGACAGTTCAGAGAGATCAGGGAGTTGGGTCCTAGACAATTGAGCAATCGAGAGTTTCAGTGGTTCCAACAGAGGGCACCAGTGGTGCAAGGCAAAAGGGAGTTGTTGGAAGACCGAGGCAACAGGGAAAAGTCTATGCTATGACTCAACAAGAAGTAGAGGATGCACCAGACGTTATTACTGGTACGATTCTTATTTGTAATGTACCTGCAGATGTTTTATTTGATCCAGGTGCTACGCATTCCTTTGTTTCTAGTATATTTCTGACTAAGTTGAATAGGATGCTAGAGCCTTTATCTGAGGGGTTAGCTATATACACTCCAGTTGGTGACGTTTTACTTGTTAATGAGGTGTTACGTAATTGTGAAGTTTTAGTAGAAGGTATCAGTTTGCTAGTGGACTTGCTACCACTAGAGTTGCAGATGTTAGATGTAATTTTGGGAATGGATTTCTTATTTGCTCATTAAGCATCTATGGATTGCCATAGGAAGGAAGTGGTTTTCAGAAAACCAGGCTTTGCTGAAGTGGTTTTTAGAGGTATGAGGAAGGCCGTTTCTAGAAGTCTAATCTCAGTTTTGAAAGCTGAGAAATTACTGAGGAAGGGTTGCACAGCGTTTCTTGCACACATCGTAGTAGTGCAGAGAGAAAAACTAAAGCCAGAAGATGTTCCTGTGGTGAAAGAGTTTCTTGATGTATTTCCGGATGATCTGTCAGGTTTGCCACCTGATAGAGAGATTGAGTTCACCATTGAATTATTACCAGGAACAACACCTATTTCACAGGCCCCGTATAGAATGGCTCCAAGCGAGCTAAAAGAATTGAAGATGCAGTTACAAGAACTAGTTGACAAGGGATACATCAGGCCTAGTGTTTCGCCGTGGGGAGCACCAGTGCTTTTTGTGAAAAAGAAAGATGGTACCCTCAGATTATGTATTGACTATAGACAGTTAAACAAGGTTACAATACGTAACAAGTATCCTTTACCACGCATCGATGACTTATTTGATCAACTAAGGGGAGCAACGTTGTTCTCTAAGATTGACTTAAGGTCAGGATACCACTAGTTGAAGGTTAGAGAATCAGATATTGCTAAGACAGCATTTAGAACGAGGTATGGGCATTATGAGTTTCGAGTTATGCCATTCGGTTTAACGAATGCGCCAGCGGTTTTCATGGATCTCATGAACAGGATCTTCCATCGGTATTTAGATCAGTTTGTGATTGTGTTCATTGATGATATATTAGTTTACTCAGTTGACAGAGAATCTCATGAGGAACATCTGAGGATTGTTCTACAGACTCTACGTGAAAAACAGTTATACGCTAAGTTCAGCAAATGTGAGTTCTGGTTGGAACAGGTAGTATTTTTGGGGCATGTAGTTTCAGCAAAAGGAGTTAGTGTCGATCCACAAAAAGTAGAAGCGGTTGTCAATTGGGAAAGACCAATTAGTGCGACAGAAGTACGTAGTTTCCTGGGTTTGGCAGGATACTATAGGCGTTTTATTGAGGATTTCTCTCGATTGGCATTGCCTTTGACCGCTTTGACAAGGAAGAATGTTAAGTTTGAGTGGTCAGATAAATGCGAGCAAAGTTTTCAGGAATTGAAGAAAAGACTAGTTACAGCACCTATTTTGGCACTTCCTGTAACAGGGAAGGATTATGTGATTTATTGTGATGCTTCAAGGCTAGGATTAGGTTGTGTGCTTATGCAAAATGGGAATGTAATAGCTTATGCTTCAAGGCAGTTGAAGGAGCATGAGTGTAATTACCCTACCCATGATCTTGACCTAGCAGCAGTTGTTTTAGCACTAAAAATCTGGAGACACTATTTGTTCGGGGAAAAGTGCCATATTTTCACAGATCATAAAAGTCTGAAGTATATTTTTGATCAAAAAGAGCTAAATCTGAGACAAAGGCGATGGCTAGAACTGATTAAAGATTATGATTGTACTATAGAGTATCATCCAGGTAAGGCCAACGTAGTAGCAGATGCATTAAGTAGGAAGTCAAGACTTCCGAAGAGTGCCTTGTGTGGTATTCGAGTAGCTTTGTTGAATGAGTTAAGAGGTTCCAAGGCAGTAGTAACTATAGAGGATTCAGGAAGTCTCTTAGCTCAATTTCAGGTTCGGTCTTCTCTAGTAACTGAGATTGTAAGAAGACAGTCAGAAGACAGTAATTTACAGAAGAAGTTTGAGAAATCCAAGAAAGGCTTAGAGGTGGAGTTTGAGCTGAGAACAGATGGAGCCATTGTTAAACAAGGAAGATTATGTGTTCCGAATATCAGTGAGCTTAAGAATGCTATTCTAGAAGAAGCTCACAGTTCAGCTTACGCTATGCATCCAGGTAGCACCAAGATGTACAGAACTTTAAAGAAGACTTATTGGTGGTCTGGAATGAAGCAAGAGATAGCTGAATATGTTGATAGATGTTTGATTTGTCAACAGGTTAAACCAGTAAGACAGAGGCCAGGAGGATTTCTTAATCCTTTGCCAGTGCCAGAGTGGAAATGGGAGCATATTACTATGGATTTTCTATTTGGATTACCTCGTACATCCAGTGGACATGATGGTATATGGGTAATAGTAGACAGACTCACCAAGACGACACGATTTATACCGATTAAAATGACATCTACGTTAGACCAGCTAGCGAGATTATATGTTGATAAGATTGTGAGTCAGTATGGAGTACCAGTGTCTATAGTTTCAGATAGGGATCCGAGGTTTACTTCTAAATTTTGGCCTAGTTTACAGAAAGCAATGGGAACAGGGCTAAAGTTTAGTACATCATTTCATCCCCAAACAGATGGTCAGTCCGAGAGGACCATCCAAACTTTAGAGGACATGTTGAGAGCATGTGTCCTACAACTTAAAGGAAGTTGGGATACCCACTTGCCACTTATGGAGTTTGCTTATAATAATAACTATCAGTCTAGTATCGGTATGGCACCATATGAAGCCTTATACGGGAGACCATGCAGAACTCCTGTGTGTTGGAATGAAGTTGGAGAGCGGAAGTTAGTAGGTCCTGAGTTGGTTCAGATTACGACAAACAATATTAAGTTGATCAGAGAAAATCTGAGGAAAGCCCAAGATCGACAGAAAAGTTATGCGGATAAGCGACGAAGAAACCTAGAATTCCAAGTTGGAGATCAAGTTTTCTTGAAATTATCTCCATGGCGAGGTGTTATTCGTTTCGGAAGAAAAGGTAAGTTAAGTCCTAGATATATTGGGCCATATCAGATAACGGAACGAGTGGGACCAGCAGCGTATAGACTTGAGTTGCCAATAGAACTTGCACGAATACATGATGTTTTCCATGTATCCATGTTAAGAAAATATATACCAGATCCATCGCATGTGTTGCAAGATCAACCAGTTGAATTAAAAGAAGATTTGAGTTATGTTGAAGAACCAGTTCAGATTCTCGACAGAAAGGAACAAGTTTTGAGAAACAAAACGATTCCACTCATAAAAGTTTTGTGGAGACATCATGGAGCGGAGGAGGCAACTTGGGAACCAGAATATCAGATGAAGAAGAGCTATCCGATACTTTTCAGTTAAGGACATTCTAAATTTCGAGGACGAAATTTTCTAAAGGGAAGGTAAGTTGTAAACCCGATATTTTCTTGGTTTAATTTCTTTAAATGTGGAAAAAAAAAGAAAAACAAATGGAAATTAAGTGTAAATATAAATATATATATTTATATATTAAATAGTTTTATTAAATTAATTAAAGAAAAGAAAGAAAAGAAAGGACAAAAAGAAGAAAAGGAGAAGAAAATTTCATTTTCTCTTTTCTTCTTCTTCTTCTCTTCCCTTCACCGCCAAGTTTGAAGACATCCAAGTTCTCTTTATTTTTTTTTTCTTTTTCCTTCTTCAATTTGCAGAGAACTTCTAAGAGAGAGTTTGGAAGAAGAAGAGAAATTTTACTAGAATTTTTAGGTTGAAGAAGAGGAGGAGAACTCAAGCAAAGTGTATCAATGGCTGAATTTTAGTTCATTCTGCACATCACTGGTTTTTAATTCGGTTTGAACTCTTCAAAAGGAATTAAGAGGTGAGATTTACATTTACTGAAATTTAACTCATTTTTAAACAAACTTTATGAAGAACGTTGGAGCAAATTCGGATTTTCATTTGGTGCTTTTTGATGAAGAAAACAGGGCAGTTGGTTTTCACTCGAAATCAGGAGGTCTCTGGTTTTTCTTGTATTTCAGAGTGTATCGGTGGAGTTAGAATTTCTATTTGGTATGGTTGGAAAGCTTATTCAATTTACTACAACTTTCATGAAGAAATGGTAAACCAAAAACGACTAAAAATTGGTTAAATTGTAGGAACAAGTTAAAGAGGTCGTGTGCGCGCGATTCTGGAAGTGGTTCTGTTTTGAGGGTTATATTGGTTTATGCACGGGGAATCAGATTTATATGTCTTCAGGTAAGTTTTAGAGGATCTCAAAATGAAGAGTTTGATATAAAGAACACTCATTTTGGTTAAGTATTGAGAAAGTTATAGTTCTTTGAAGTTTATGTTAGAAATCTGGAAATTTTAGAGAATTGTTGAAATAGGATTTTATTTCTTAAGCTTTGTTTTCGTGAGCGTCATCTTTGGTGCGACATGTTATGTATATCTTTAGGAAACCAGAATGTTTAAGGTTTTAATACTCGGTTGGGTTGTTGGCAGGCCGAGAAGAATTAAACCGAGCTTATAGACCAAGGATCTAGCCCAAGACTGTGAGTGACAAAACCAACTTTGAAATATTTTCCATAACTGTTATTATGATTGAATGCGATAAATGTTTATTTACGAAGCCATGAAAGGTATTTGAATTTCATGACTATTTTCAAGTATACATTTGGAGACTAGATTTCTTAAAGAAATTTATGCTAGCACGTAGATATTAAATGTTTGGAAAGTATTTAAACCACAATATTTTAAGCAAAGCATGAATTAGTATGAAGTTTTGTTTTAAGAACTACAATTTTCCACGAAAGAGCTGAGTAAAGTTCGAGCTTTGTGTAAAATTTATAAGCAGGCATGTTTTAATATTTTATGATGATTTATGAAATTTTCATTAACTACATGACTGAGATCTTGAGCCTGAGGCTAAAGATTACCGTGTGCACACTGGTTAGATTTCGTTGTTGACGTTGAGTGTACTCCGTAACAACGATGCTGTCGTGAGTGCTGGGCGGGCCCCACTACGACAAAGACGATGGGAGTGCTGGGCGGGCCCCACTACATCGTAGTGCTTGTAAACGTTGTTGTACTAGGTGTACCCTACACAACGTAGATTCGTCATGTTAGTTAAAATGCTTCGATATACTTGATATGCCTTGCTAGATTTCAATGATGAACATGCTGAGTATTTAAGGAAGCTATTCTTACTATTACACATTTACATTTACGACTTGTATAAACAGATTTATATGTGTAAAGTTTTCACGTGCTCTTATCTTTAAATTCATAGTTTTAAACTGAGTCACTCACTGAGCTCCATAGCTCACCCTTTCCAAAATGTTTTACCCATTTTCCAGGTAGAGATCGACTTCCCGGTGCCTGATAGACTGCCTTAGTCTGCGGAAGCTTCATTATCGATTGCCAGTACGTGTTTTGAGTTGGGCATCAAGTCTGTTGTGTTGTGATGTATTCACACCCTTGTATGTTATAGATACTCCACAGTTTGTATAAGCTTTAGGAGCTGTAGTTGTGTAAATTTTGTTGGTTATATTTTGATTAAGGTGTCTTTAGGTTTACTCGTGAAATTGGTAAATTTTGAGGTACACTTCATGTATGTGTTTGACTGGCTGTGTTTGACTAGCCTAGGATCCGATGTGTTTTGTGGCATGTACAATAGTTTATATACTAGATTGGCAAGTTCATCACATGAAAGTTTTAAGCAGAGTCGACAGATACAGGTACAGAATAACGTTGTTCGTCGGCTTCACGCCATCTTTCGGTCTAAGGTAGCAGGTAGTCCGGGAGGGGGTGTGACACATCAATTCGAAATTTTAATGTATTAGTTTTAGGTTTTAGCTATTACCAGGATAGATATGGAAGATTGAGTATATGTTAATGTATTAGTTTTAGGTTTTAGCTGTTGTGGTAATTGAATGTGTGTTTTTTATTACTATCAAAAGGGCTTGCTCCGGAGATTCCTGAGGATCTTTACCATTTTATTAAGAAGGCTGTCTCGATTAGAAAGCATTTGGAAAGGAACAGGAAGGACAAAGACTCCAAGTTCAAGTTGATTCTTGTGGAGAGCAGGATTCACCGGCTAGCTCGCTACTACAAGAAGACCTAGAAGCTCCCACCTGTTTGGAAATAGTAAGTGGTCACTTATTTTATTCTCTGTAGTTATTTTGATATCTAATATTTATTTTTTTTATGGTATCAAACACGTTGGCTACATAAATTTGAATCTTTTATTTAATAGGGTATCACACAAGAGGTTACGAATTTTGTGGGTGAATTTAAGTTTTTGAATTTAAAAGTTTAGAAGTTTATAAATTTAAGTAAAGGATGAAGTGATGGGAAAGAGAGTTGAGGAGGGAAAGGCATAGCATAGTAATTATAGTTGTATAGTTGTTTCCCTACCTTTTAATATTGATTTCTGGGCTTTTCTTTACATTTCAAGTCGTGAGAGAGAATGTTATATGTTATATTAAATTTGTTTTCATCATCAACTTCTGCTTTTTGACGATTTGAGATAAATTTAATTTAATTAGTGTTTCAACATGCATATATCTACTATATTATATTACAGCTTACAACTTATAATGGTTTAATTGATCATATTAACAATCATTTTGAGTGAATTGGATGAATTATTCATACATCAATGCGACGCTTGAAATTAGATTTTCAGTGGGCTGTTGTTGTAGCAGTATGTACTTTGAGAGAAAAAAAATGCATATTTAAGAACTATTAGTAGTGATATAAATTCTTCTTTTTAAATGTAGTGATACGATGTTGTTGAGTTAATGCGATATACTACTTATACACCAACATTATATTTTAAATTATTGGTGTTGGGTATTTGTTAGCATATTTTGGTGATGTATTTTCTGTTTAGAGTACAGTATTATACCCATGCAACCATTACATCTCATTAAAAGAAAAAACACTTTTAAATCTCAAAATTTTAATTCTTAATTTTATGATATATTTGAAATTGCTTCTTCTTCCTCCAACAAAACATTGAAAAAGAAAAGTCTCAAATTTCATTTTTCAAAACATTTTAAAGTCTTCCGCTGTAACCCAGAAAAAGGCATAGAGGATGATGTATATTTATTTATTATGAATTATCTTTAAGGTGGTAAATCCACTCACATGCACTTCAACGGTCTTTTTTTTAAAAAAAAAAAGAAAAGTATTCTCAATAAATTTGTTTTTATATCTTGAATTTTTTAATGATCTTAATCGCATTATGTCGGTAAACTTCAGCTTTAACTTTATGGTACCAACTCGAACAATGACTTCGTCTTTTGATAGCTTCAACTATACATAGTAATTCATTGGATAGAATTAATTGGTTTTGTGTATAATATAGAGGCTTTTGGTTTGGGTTATATAGAACTTGTTAGTTTTTGGAATGTGGGTTCAGTTTAAGTTTACTTAATTTCGTTGTTTTCTCGATTTTTTTTTGTAGATTAAATTGCATCTTATATAATATGGATAAGTCGTGGATGCAAAAGAATAGAACGTTATCTGAGTATGCTTATGGGGTTGAGATGTTTATTAAAAATGGGTTGAAGCATTCAAACACGTCGAATGTCATGGCCTGTCCTTGTTTAAAGTGCGTGAATGCAAAAACTTTAGATGTGAATACAATTAGAGATCACTTGTTTTTTAACAGCATCGATCAGAGTTATGAAGAATGGATTTTTCATGGTGAATCACTACCAATAAAAAGAAACAATGAAAGTGTCTTTAGTAGTGTAAAAGAAGAAATTGACGATGATGATGTTGATGACACAATTGGAATGTTTGAGGCTGCACATAATTATTTTAATGACAAGTCAGAAAATTTTGAGGAACTAGTAGATCATGCCAAGAAACCATTATATCCTAATCGTACGAATTTTACCAAAATATCTACGTTGATAAAGTTATATAATTTGAAAGCTAAATTTGAATGGAGTGATAAGAGTTTCACTGAGTTGTTACAATTAATTTGTGACATCTTACCTACTCCCAACGAATGCCCTACTTCTACTTATGAAGCAAAAAAGATTTTGTGTACTCTTGGAATGAAGTACGAGAAGATTCATGCATGTAGGAATGATTGTTGCTTGTTTAGGAAAGAACTGTCTGATGCAAATGTATGCCCCTCTTGTGGTATGTCAAGATGGAAGATTCCTAAAAATTCAAAAAAGGAGGTTAAGAATGTTCCAGTGAAAGTCATGTGGTATTTCTCCCCAATTCCAAGATTTGAAAGAATGTTTCGAAGCAAAGAAACATCAAAATTATTGACGTGGCATGCCAGAAAAAAAGAAGTGAATGATCTATTACAACATCCAAAAGATGCATTATCATGGAAAAAAATAGACAATTTATGGCCAGAGTTTGGGTCAGAACCTAGAAATCTACGTCTTGCTCTTTCCACAGATGGGGTAAATCCGCATGGAGATCTTAGCAGTAGATATAGTTGTTGGCCAGTTATGTTAGTGACATATAACTTATCTTCATGGTTGTGTATGAAGCGAAAATTTGTGATGTTGACCACACTAATATCTAGTCCCAAACAACCGGGAAATGAAATAGATGTTTATTTAGATCCGTTAGTTGATGATTTGAAAATACTTTGGCATGATGGGGTGGAATGTTACGATGCATATCAAGATCAATGTTTCAGGCTAAAAGCTATTTTATTATGGACCATTAATGATTTTCCTGCGTATGGCAACTTGTGTGGTTGTACAGTCAAAGGATATCATGCATGTCCAATTTGTGGGGAGAAAACTTCATCCATTTATTTGCCAAAAGGAAGGAAGATGGCATATATTGGGCATCGCAAGTTTCTACCACGTCATCATTGATATAGGAAACAAAAGAAAGTTTTCAATGGTGCGCAAGAATTAGAATTGGCTCCAGAACCATTGAGTGGGGAAGAAATTTTTGTACAAACAAGTAAGTACAAACACTCATTTGGTAAGAGAAATATCATCGAAAAGAACAGTGACATGAGTTCTTCAGGAACTTATTGAAAGAAAAAATCTATTTTTTTTGAATTAGAATATTGGAAGTTTCTTGATGTGCGACGTTGTTTAGACGTGATGCACATTGAAAAGAATGTCTGTGCACATCTCATTGGCACATTGCTTGATATTCCCGGTAAAATGAAAGATGGAGTAAAAAGTCGATTAGATTTGGTTGAATTGAACATTAGATCAGAGCTAGCCCCTCAAGTAGGGGAGAAAAAGATCTTTTTACCCCCGGCATGTTATACATTATCTCGAGCAGAGAAGTTGAGTTTTTGTAAGACACTATCTGAACTGAAAGTACCAGAAGGCTATTCATCGAACATTCAAAGTTCAGTGTCACTCACAGATTTGAAACTGTATGGACTTAAGTCGCATGATCATCACGTTCTTATGCAACAATTGCTACCTGTGGCAATTCGTGGTATTCTATCGAAACATGTAAGACTTGCAATTATTCGGTTATGCTTCTTCTTTAATGCTATATGTAAGAAGACAATTGATACATCACACTTGAAAGGAATGCAAGAAGATGTAGTTGTCACTTTATGTCTATTGGAGAAGTATTTTCCACCATCATTTTTCACTATAATGGTACACCTTGTAGTGCATCTCGTAAGAGAAATTGAGTTTTGTGGACCTGTTCATCTAAGGTGGATGTATCCTTTTGAACGATATATGAAAGTCCTAAAAACTTATGTGCGAAATAGAAATCGACCAGAAGGATGTATGGTAGAAAATTATATTGTCGAAGAGGCTATAGAGTTCTGTTCTGAATTTATTGCTGGAGTTAATTCTATTGGACTTAACTCATCTGTAATAAAAAAGAATTCAAACGTGGATAGAACATTATCAACTTCTTCTTTTATCAGACCGAGTAAGGAGCAGTTAGATCAAGCTCATCTTTATGTCATTCAGAATGTAAATGATGTTCTACCATACGTCGAGTACGTGCTAAATCCTATCTATTCCCATTCTATATAAGTTGGTTATGTAATTACTTAATAATTTGTCATTTATGACAGACAACATATGGAGAGTTTGCGTAAGCTTAACTCTGGTAAAGCTCGAAGTAAAAAGTGGATTCAAGAAGAGCATAATCGCTCATTCAGTCGGTGGCTGTCCACACGGGTAATCACTATAATCATACTCTTTTATGTTTGTTTTGGATCTAACTAAATCCAATATATTGTGTAGGTTGCACTTGCTCTCGAAGTATCTAAAAATTCCATCACGCCTTCTTTAAGATGGATAGCTCACGGACCTTCTCCAGATGTGGCCACTTATTCTGGTTACATAATTAATGGTTATTACTATCACACAAAAAGGCGTGATGATATTAGGGGAGTTCAAAATAGTGGAGTTAGTAGAACTGCTACTACGATGCAAGTCTCTAGTTCTAAGGACAAAAATCCTGTCATGTCAGATATGACGTTTTATGGTGTAATACGAGAGATATGGGAGATTGATTACCATCAATTATCTTTTATTTTATTTAAGTGTGATTGGGTTGACAATAAAAGTGGAGTCAAAGTGGATGAGCTTGGGTTTACCATCGTGGATCTCAAACGTATTGGGCATAAATCAGACTCATTTATTTTAGCCACTCAAGCAAAACAAGTATTCTATGTCCAAGATTCTGCAAATCCTGAATGGTCGGTGGTTTTAACATCTCCTCAAAGAACTATTGAAGAAGATTTCTTTGAAGATTAAATAGGAGATATGCTTCAAGAGTGTGGTTATGAAACCATTAAAAGGATGCCCAATGTTGATACACCTAATGAGACTGATGATACAAAATTCAACTTATATTAGACATGATTGTGAGGGTAGATGGGTAGAGAAGGGTATGTCAATACTTTGCTTTATAATGTATTTATGTTTAGAGTTTGTAATATAATTGATATGCTTATGGTATCTTATTACTTTACTTATCTAGGAGAGAGTGTATAGTCATTGGTTTCATAAATTTCTAAATATTTTTCTAAACTATCAATTTCTCTACTTTTTTTTGAAAAGTAACAATATCCGTCCAAAGTTTTCTAAATGAAATGCCACATCATCAATACATTTATTTATCAAGGGTCAAGCATAATACACAACAATTTAAACATATTTTTTAAACCTCATTGACTCACTTTTAATAACTCTAAGGACAAAACTGACACACTCTTTATAGACCAAGAGTTTATATTGTACTCTTGATTTTATTCACACATTTTCTACTTTTGTTCCCCTCATAAGACTAGATGATGTAGACCATGCTGCCATGGTTAGTAGGCAAGAGTTTTTCATATTGGGCTTGAGAGTTTCCATGTCTTGGTAGATGTTGTATCTAGCACTTCAGCTTTAACGGTTTCTTTGGTAAGTTCAGTCGCTGTTCTTACTTCCTCATCATAGGCTAGACTGACTCTTCTTCCATCAGGCACAGGAATAACTTCATGCTCAGTCACACGCCAATACGTATGTATTTGGCCAGGTGGCGTTTTTATATTTGCAAATGCAAACCTTCCAAATGACTCTAATGTAAAAGTGTCAATATCAGAGTTGGTTGTACTACTCATTGTAACTATATCTTATTGATATTTTGAAGCTAATAAAAATTTTATAATTCTGGTTATGCTTTCCACCTAAAGTTGTAGCTTAATATTTATAGAGTCATGGGTTGGAGGAAACACATGACAGAATTAGAACTGGATTCTTTGACTGTAGACTTTTTTGCAAATTCTTTAACTTTGATATCTATCTAAGAGTTCAATAGTTAAGCATGGGGTATATGAGCTCTCTTGATAGATAGTTCTGAATCAATTCCTTTACTTCAACATATTCTTAGTTATCTTAACTAAAGGATTTAACGGTTTATCCAATAAGCATTTTTCTTACTTCTAAGAATCGTATTGAACATACCAACACATACGTAAATCAAACAATTTGATTCGATTTGGATCAATTTTAGTTTGCTTGTGTGGATATGCATATGCATTATCCTTAGTCTAATTTGCAGGTCTTCCTCGTGGTATTTATTTAGCATGAAGTTTAGTCAATATAATTTATGTTCTTTATTGTGTAGGACAAACTCAACAAAAAGAGATCCACTATATATTAAACTATGTGTATGTAATATTCAACGGAAGATAAAATATTTGTATATGTAAAATTGTAATTTAACATGAAATTATACCCTGCTGTTCACAATTTTGTTGGTAACATAATAGAATAGAATTCTAAAATATAATATATTTATTAATTACCTAAATAAATAGCACTTTAATTATATGTTTAATTTAGTTCATAAAGTTTTAAAAATAAAACTTGTTGCCCCTCTATTTTGAAATTTGTAACGACTTACTCTTAAACATTAATAAATAACAATTTAGTTCACATTTTTCTTTTGTGGACAATTGTGATAATTTAGTGTTAAGTGTTAACTTTCATTATCTAACAACACAGTTTTTACAGTTTATAAAAATATTGATTTTCAATAAAGTTATCAGTACACATGTGGATATTTATTTCAATAAATTTTAATAGTATTTGTGACAATAACAGCTAAATAGATCTAGTTACAAGTTGCAAAGCAAATTAATCAATTGGTTCGAAGACAAAATTACTACAAATTTAAAAAGTTAACAGAATGAATAGTTACCGCTACTAGAAATCCAATGTTTTTTAAAGTTTTTTCAAAGTCAGAGTATTATTGTTCTTGAGGCTTAGAATAACATTGTGAAAACAAGTGCACGGAATGTTAATTCGTGACCACAAAAAAGGTCAAGAATATTAACGTTTGAAATATATGAAATGTAAAGAATATATAACATTCTTCGTGACATGTGAGAAATATCAAAAACAATTTTACTTTATATGTGATAAACGTCAAAATATTTTTTTGCTTGATACGAAAACAATTTGAAGTATCCACAGTTCGTGCTCCTCCCTCGTAAATGTCATTACAATAAAAGCCAATGTGTGATGACACCTTGAAGTATTCCATATTGGTTGTTTACAACTTGTTTGAATATTCTTCTGAGATCGAAAGATAGTAATAGCCCTATTACCAAGAAACAACTACACGTTATAATGAAGTAAACTTTAAGACGAAAAACATCATATATGAAAGAAGCTTACTTACGTGTCAGTGACATATCTAATATCTACTAGATGTTGTTCGAAGTGATGAATCAAGATAATAGACTGTCTCATCGTATGTGTTAATAGCCAGAAGTGCCCAATGACCACTACATAGAAAGAATACAAGTAGATTGTTTTCATATAACTTAATTTCATAAGCCCCCCCCCCCCCCAACCGCCGCCGCCGCCGTAGGATTGCCTTCACATAATTCATAACATATATTCTACAATTTTTCCCAGATGATGAATACAAAGAAGAGGTTCAATTCAAAAAAGCAAATCACCTATAACTTATTTTAATGAATTGATTAGTATAATATTACCTACACTGGATTGAATGGAAGCAGAACAAGTTCGTTTGGTTTTGAAGCCATTAATCTATTGCAAAGATTGCGAGCTCTAACTTCTTTTGTATTGTGTTCAACAGATATAAGGGACAGGTCAACGAAGATGTAATTTGAAAGTTCATCTTACGAATGCAAATACCTAAGAAAGATAGAAAAATGAATAAACGAGTATTTATACAAAAAGATTAGAGTGGATGAATGAGTACTTACGCCATGTCAAAGTGTTGACTTCTCGCATGTTACAAAAATCAATAATATCTTCTCGAAGAACAAATGTCTTCCTACCGATACCAAATAACGAGAATGGTAGTTGGTAACGAATCCCTGAATCTTTGTCCATTACCTTTTCAACAAATCTGAGTATTGTCTTTAAAGGTAGTGACATCTTGATATTGGAGTCACATACAATTTCTTTTTCATTACGAACCTAAGAAAGTCATAAATCCAACATTAATAAACTTTATAAGACTTATAGAAACTGATGCATCAAATTGTACCAAAGCATAACTAATTACCTCTATAGCATCCTCATGTTGATCATTAAAAGTAATCACATCTACATTCACCTCCTCTTTAACCACCTTCGTCGTGCCATTCATTTTCTCCTTTTCCATATTTTTTTTACATTGAATATCGTATTCCAATCTGGGTCTGGAGCAAGATCCATGTGCAGACGTGGGTGTAGATTGTGTTGAAATATGAATATTCTCTAATTCTTGAACTCGCAAACGAAGCTTTTCATTCTCTGCACTAAGCTTCTCAATTTCTTCACTCCGTTTCTTTGAACGTTTTGCTGTGTGAAAATAAGCAGTTGGGGTGACAAATCCACCAACTCCACGTACACGTTCACTACTCTATTGTGTACCCAAAGCTTGTGTCAAAACAACGTTTGGAGACGGTTCTTTATTAGCACAAGTTTTTGAGATCTCATCCTAAAAATGCACAAAAATATAATCAAATTTCATAAAACTTTAAAATTTAAAGAATGCAAAGTTGTAATGTGTCTTACTATACGATTCACAACTTCTTGGACATCTTCATCGTAGTATTGTCCCTTCTTATCTACACTAGCTCGGTGAAGCTCACTTTCTTCTGAAGGTATATTTTTCTATACTTAAACATATACATTCATTACATTGATTATGTAACGCCCCAAAATTTTCGAGGTAAATTTTATCTTTTTATGTAAATTTTCGAGAATTTAAAAACTTTGGTGTTAATGTTTTTTTTTTTTTTTTTTTTTTTTTGCTGGTTTTCAAGAGGGAAGAACAAGAAATTGAAGGGTATAATTTTTTTTATATATATAATATAGTATAAAATAATATAATAATAATATAATATAAATTATATTATTATTATTACTACTTATATTATTATTAATATTCTTATTTAATTTATATATATATATATATATATATATAATATTTTTAAAAATAAAAAACCCTAAACCCTCCACTCGCCCGCGCGCTGCCCCCCCCCGGTCCTCCTTCTTCCTCTTCCCGTGCGTCTTATTTTTTTTCATTCTCCTTCTTCAGCTGACGCAACGCCCGTCTTTTCTTCTCGTTCTTTTCCGATCAACACTGACCTGCAGTCGTCGTACGTTGAAGCTTCTCATCGTCGTTGCCTCGCCGCCAGTCCCTTCACTTCTGTTCGGTTTCACCGTCGGCCCTCCCAATCTCCACTTCGTATCCAGCCAACACCACCCCCGTCACTGTCCGTTCGTTTTCATCGTTGTGTGTCCCCTCCGTTGGCTGTCCGCCGCGTTGAAGCAAAGCCGATCGTTGAATTTCTCCAAGCCGCGAAACGCCCTTGCCGTCGAGCGCCCGAAGACCCGTCACTCGTGGTTTTCCCGGCTTCAAGCTGACCCGATCCGAGCCACCCTCTTCCAATCTGACCCGCAACTCAAGCTGCGAATCCAAGTCGTGCTCGCGTCGAGAGCCGGCTCGAGTCGAGGACTGAGCCGAGCTGCACCGCGAGCCGAAGACTGAGCCGAGCCGCGAGCCGAGTCAAGCCGAGCTGAGCCACGAGCCGTGAGCTGCGAGCCGCGAGCCGAGAGTCAAGCTGAGCTGAGCCGCGAGCTGAGAATTGAGTTGAGCCGAGCCGAGCCACCTAAGCCATTTTCTTTCCACTTCAAGTCACGGTGAGCCTTCAGTAAGAATCATTTAGTGAGTTTCCTAATGTTGCGATAACCGATTCGAGTTTAGATTTTGACTAATACATATCACTTATATGCTCTTGTCTGATTAAAGGTAGCGTGACCGCTAGTTGTAACTTGTATGCCATCGTGTGTAATGAGTTGTTTACGGATAGACACCCATGCCCGGATGTTCTGTGTATTGTAGTTGTGTTGGTGGGCTACGTTGTGGACTGGAACTGTATGTTGGTGGACTTTAAAGTCTTAATGCTATGTATGTGGTAGTCTATTGTTCGGATATTGGTTATGGAGTTATGTCGTGGAAGGACTAAGAGTCCGATTATGATTTGACTAGTTGACTGGATCTAAAGAATGTCACAATTATGTGTGAATTGGATATGCATATAGCAACTGAGGATATAGTTATTTAAACCTATACTATCTAACTGGCGAAGCCTATGAAGGAATTGTTAGTATGAACGTTGTCGGAATGTGACTGTTGTAGACAGTTTAGTATGGACTGAGGGGTAACAGTTAGCTTCATCTATGGGGTAGTGTACCTTACTGATATGTGCATCCTTCGGGATCACTAGACTGATAGGTGTATCCTTCGGGATCACTAGATTGATACGTGTATCCTTCGGGATCACTAGACTGATACGTGTATCCTTCGGGATCACTAGACTAATACGTGCATCCTTCGGGATCAGAAGACTGATGTGCATTCTACGGAACCACTAGACTGTTTATGTAGGGTACTTCTGAATAGGAAGTTAACTATTATTCCCTAACAGGCCCAGTAGTGGGTCCCTTACTGGGTGTATATTATACTCACCTTTTTTCCTCTTTAACTTTTCAAGTAAGGGTACAGTGAGGGGCAGACCGACGAGGGGCAAGAAGGATACGTGAAGGCCATATGGACGCGTCTAGTTTTCTTTATGCTTCCGCTGATGTATTTTTTTTTCGTTATTTTCATTGTCAGATCGAGTCACGGTTAGAATATTTGGTTTGTGATTTTGTGTTTGATGATTTGAGCACTGTATTTTAGAACTCTCGTGAATGTGATTTTAAACCGTTTTTAATGAATCGTAACCGGTCCTTTATGAGTTTGTGTGTTTTATGGTCGAGTCTTAATACTGAGTAGTGACCTCAGCTTAGTCTGAAAAGTTGGGTCGTTACAGTTGGTATCAGAGCTTAAGTTCTAGGTTCTGTAGACTGACTTATGATGTGAGTCTGTGTCTTGTGTCCTTATGGCTAAAACGATCCTTGCCACTCGTCAGGTACGCTCTCATGAAATTATATGTATAACTCTATATGCATTACCTTACCTAAGTTAAATTGCGAAGTTAATTATCACATGAGACTAAAGGAATCATTGGTGGTTGTTAGGAAAATGCCGCCAAGGAGAGTTGCACGTAGGGGTGGCCGAGGAGGCCGAGGAAGGGGAGCAGGACGTGTTCAACCTGAGGTGTAGCCTGTTGCCCAAGCCACCGACCCGACTGCGCCAGTTACTCACGCGGACCTCGCTGCTATGGAGCAGAGGTTCAGAGATTTGATTATGCAGATGCAGAAGCAGCAGCAGCCTACCCCGCCAGCTCCTGCTCCAGTACCAGTTGTGCCCCATGTCGTGCCAGATTAGTTGTCTGCAGAGGCCAAGCACTTGAGGGATTTCAGGAAGTATAACCCCACGACATTCGATGGGTCTTTGGAGGATCCCACTAGAGCTCAGTTGTGGTTATCTTCTTTGGAGACCATATTTCGGTATATGAAGTGCCCTGAGGATCCAAAAGTTCAGTGCACCGTTTTCATGTTGACAGACAGAGGTACTGCCTGGTGGGAGACGACAGAGAGAATGCTAGGGGGTGACGTGGGTCAGATCACTTGGCAACAGTTCAAGTAGAGTTTCTATGCGAAATTCTTCTCCGCTAGATTGAGAGATGCCAAGCAGCAGGAGTTCCTAAACTTAGAGTAGGACGACATGACAGTAGAGCAGTATGATGCGGAGTTTGACATGTTATCCCGCTTCGCTCTCGAGATGATAGCAACTGAGGTGGCCAGAGCTGATGAGTTTGTTAGAGGCCTCAGGCTAGACATTCAGGGTTTGGTTCGAGCCTTCCGACCTGCCACTCATGCTGATGCATTGCGCCTGGCAGTGGATCTCACTTTACAGGAGAGGGCTAACTCCTCCAAGGTTGCAGGTAAAGGTTCGACCTCAGGACAGCTAAGGAAGGTTGAGTCTTGCCACTTCCAGCAGAAACCTTTTGAGGCAGGGGAAGCTGCCAGAGGGAAGCCGTTGTGTACCACTTGCGGGAAGCACCATCTGGGCCGTTGTTTATTTGGGACCAGGATTTGCTTCAAGTGTAGGCAAGAGGGGCATGCAGCTGATAGATGCCCGATGAGACTTACCGGAAATGCACAGAATCAGGGAGCAGGTGCTCCACATCAGGGTAAAGTCTTTGCTACCAATAAGATAGAGGCTGAGAGAGCAGGCACGGTGGTGACAGGTACGCTTCCAGTGTTGGGGCATTATGCCCTAGTTTTGTTTGATTCGGGTTCATCACATTCCTTTATCTCTTCTGCACTTGTGGTGTATGCTCGCTTAGAGGTAGAGCCCCTACACCATGTGTTATCAGTATCTACTCCTTCTGGGGAGTATATGTTGTCGAAAGAAAAGGTGAAAGGATGTCAGATTGAGATAACAGGTCATGTGATTGAAGTAACGTTGTTAGTCCTGGACATGCTCGACTTCAATGTAATTCTGGGTATGGATTGGCTAGCTGCTAACCATGCTAGCATAGATTGTTTCCGTAAGGAGGTAGCGTTTAACTCTCCCTCGATGACCAGTTTTAAATTTAAGGGAGAAGGATCAAGGTCGTTACCTAAGGTAATCTCAGCCATGAGGGCCAGCAAACTGCTTAGTTAGGGTACTTGGAGTATCTTAGTGAGCGTGGTGGATACTAGAGAGGTTGATGTATCCCTGTCATCAGAACCAGTGGTAAGGAACTATCAAGATGTCTTTCCTGAAGAACTTCCAGGGTTACCTCCTCACAGAGAGATTGAGTTTGCCATAGAGATGGAGCCGGACACGGTTTCTATATCCAGAGCCCCATACAGAATGGCCCCAGCAAAATTGAAAGAACTGAAAGTGCAGTTACAGGAGTTGCTTGATAAGGGCTTCATTCGACCGAGTGTGTCACCTTAGGGTGCGCCAGTTTTATTTGTTAAGAAGGATGGATCAATGCGCCTATGCATTGACTATAGGGAGTTGAATAAGGTAACCGTTAAGAACAGATATCCCTTGCCCAGGATCGATGACCTGTTTGACCAGTTAAAGGGAGCTACAGTGTTCTCTAAGATTGATCTTCGGTCGGGATATCATCAGCTGAGAATTAAGGATGGTGATGTACTGAAGACGGCCTTTTGTTCCAGATACGGACACTATGCGTTTATTGTGATGTCTTTTGGTTTGACGAATGCTCCGACAGTGTTTATGGACTTGATGAACAAAGTGTTTAGGGAGTTCCTAGACACTTTTGTGATCGTGTTTATTGATGATATTTTGATATCTTCCAAGACAGAGGCCGAGCATGAGGAGCATTTACGTATGGTTCTGCAAACCCTTCGGGATAATAAATTGTATGCAAAGTTCTCGAAATGTGTGTTTTGGTTGAAGCAGGTGTCCTTTCTAGACCATGTGGTTTCTAAGGCTGGAGTTTTTGTGGATCCAGCTAAGATAGAGGCAGTCACCAGTTGGCCCCGACCTTCCACAGTCAGTGAGGTTCGTAGCTTTCTGGGTTTAGCAGGTTATTATCGACGGTTTGTGGAGAACTTTTCCCGTATAGCTACTCCTCTTACTCAGTTGACCAGGAAGGGAACTCCTTTTTTTTGGAGCAAGGCATGTGAGGACAGTTTCCAAAACCTTAAACAGAAGCTAGTTACTACACCGATTCTTACTGTACCCGATGGTTTAGGGAGTTTTGTGATTTACAGTGATGCTTCTAACAAGGGTTTGGGTTGTGTATTGATGCAGCAAGGTAAGGTAGTCGCTTATGCTTCTCGTCAGTTGAAGAGTCATGAGCATAATTACCCTACACACGATTTAGAGTTCGCAGCAATGGTTTTTGCACTGGAGATATGGAGGCATTACTTGTATGGTGAAAAATACAAATCTTCACGGATCAAAAGAGCTTGAAATACTTCTTTACTCAGAAGGAATTGAATATGAGACAGCGAAGATGGCTTGAGTTAGTGAAGGATTACGATTGTGAGATACTGTATCATCTAGGCAAGGCAAATGTAGTAGCTGATGCTCTTAGTAGAAAGGTATCACATTCAACAGCACTTATTACCCGACAGGCCCCATTGCATCGAGATCTTGAGAGGGATGAGATTGTAGTGTCAGTAGGGGCAGTCACTATGCAGTTAGCCCAGTTGACGGTACAGCCGACTTTGAGGCAAAAGATCATTGATGCTCAGAGTAGCGATCCTTATTTAGCTGAGAAGTGTGGCCTAGCAGAGGCAAGGCAAGCTGTTGAGTTCTCCATATCCTCTGATGGCGGACTTTTGTTTGAGAGGTGCCTCTGTGTGCCATCAGATAGTGCGGTTAAAACATAATTATTATCTAAGGCTCACAGTTCCCTATTTTCCATGCACCGAGGTAGTACGAAGATGTATCAAGACCTGAAGCGGGTTTATTGGTGGCGTAATATGAAGAGAGGTGGCAGAATTTGTTAGTAAATGCTTGGTGTGTCAGCAGGTTAAGGCACCAAGGCAGAAACCAGTGGGTTTATTACAACCCTTGAGCGTACCGGAATGAAAGTGGGAAAACGTGTCCATGGATTTCATTACAGGACTGCCAAGAACTCTGAGGGGTTTTACAGTGATTTGGGTTGTGGTTGACAGACTTACCAAATCAGCACACTTCGTTATGGGTAAATCCACCTATACCGCTAGTAAGTGGGCACAACTGTACATGTCTGAGATAGTGAGACTACATGGAGTGCCAGTGTCGATTGTTTCTGATAGAGATGCCCGTTTCACTTCTAAATTCTATAAGGGTTTGCAGACTGCTATGGGCACGAGGTTAGACTTTAGTACAACTTTCCATCCACAGACTGACTGTCAGACTGAGCGTTTGAACCAAGTTTTAGAGGATATGTTGCGAGCGTGTGCATTAGAATTTCCAGGTAGCTGGGACTCCCACTTGCATTTAATGGAATTTGCTTATAATAACAGTTTTCAGGCTACTATTGGCATGGCACCATTTGAGGCCTTGTACGACAAATGTTGTAGATCCCCTGTATGCTAGGGTGAGGTGGGTGAGCAGAGATTGATGGGTCCTGAGTTAGTTCAGTCCACTAATGAAGCGATACAGAAAATTAGATCACGTATGCATACCGCACATAGTAGGCAAAAGAGTTATGCGGATGTGAGACGGAAGGATCTTGAGTTTGATGTGGGTGACAAAGTGTTCTTGAAAGTAGCACCCATGAAAGGTGTCTTACAATTTGAAAGGAGAGGAAAGCTGAGTCCTCGTTTTGTTGGGCCGTTTGAGATTCTGAAGCGGATTGGCCCTGTAGCGTATCGCTTGGCGTTGCCACCATCACTCTCGGTAGTTCATGGCCGTTTGAGATTCTGAAGCGGATTGGCCCTGTAGCGTATCGCTTGGCGTTGCCACCATCACTCTCGGTAGTTCATGATGTGTTCCATGTTTCTATGTTGAGGAAGTACGTGCCAGATCCATCTCATGTAGTGGATTACGAGCCACTAGAGATTGATGAAAACTTGAGCTATACAGAAAAAACCGTTGAGGTGTTGGCTAGGGAGATGAAGATGTTGGGGAATAGAGAGATTCCTTTGGTTAAGGTCTTATGGCGGAATCATAGGGTTGAAGAGGCTACGTGGGAGAAAGAAGATGACATGAGAGCTCGTTATCCTGAATTGTTCGAGGAATAAAACTTTCGAGGACGAAAGTTCCTTAAGGAGGGAAGAATGTAACGCCCCAAAATTTTCGAGGTAAACTTTTATCTTTTTATGTAAATTGTCGGGAATTTAAAAACTTTGGTGTTAATGTTTTTTTATGGCTGGTTTTGAAGAGGGAAGAAAAAGAAATCGAAGGGTATAATTTTTTTTTATATAATATAGTATAAAATAATATAATAATAATATAATATAAATTATATTATTATTATTATTACCTATATTATTATTAATATTCTTATTTAATTTAAATATATATATATATATATATATATATATATATATATATATAATATTTTTAAAAATAAAAAACCCTAAACCCTCCCCTCGCCCGAGCGCCGCCCCCCCCCCCCCCCCCCCCCCCGCGTCCTCCTTCTTCCTCTTCCCGTGCGTCTTCTTCTTTTTCATTCTCCTTCTTCAGCCGACGTAACGTCCGTCTCTTCTTCTCCTTCTTTTTCGATCAACACTGACCTGCAGCCGCCGTACAGTGAAGCTTCTCATCGTTGTCGCCTCGCCGCCAGTCCCTTCGCTTCCATTCGGTTTCACCGTCGGCCCTCCCAATCTCCACTTCGTATCCAGCCAACGCCACCGCTGTCACTGTTCGTTCGTTTTCACAGTCGTGCGTCCCCTCCGTTTGTTGTCTGCCGTGTTGAAGTAGAGCCGATCGTTCAATTTCTCCAGGCCGCGAAACGCCACTGTCGTCGAGCGTCCGAAGACTCGTCGCTCTTGGTTGCCCCGGCTTCAAGCTGACCCGACTCGAGCCACCCTCTTCCAATCTGACCCGCAACTCAAGCTGCGAATCCAAGTCGTGCTCGCGCCGCGAGCCGAGCCGAGCTGCACCGCGAGCCGAAGACTGAGCCAAGCCGCAAGCTGAGTCAAGTCGAGTTGAGCGACGAGTCGTGAGCCGTGAGCCGCGAGCCGCGAGCCGAGAGTTGAGCCGAGCTGAGCCACCTAAGCCATTTTATTTCCACTTCGCATTACGATGAGCCTTCGGTAAGAATCATTTAGTGAGTTTCCTAATGTTGCGATAACCGATTCGAGTTTAGATATTGGGTTAAGACATGGTCCTACCTTTCGTTCCTTGAAGGTATTAGGGAGTTGACGTCCAAGTTCTCGAGTTCCACGACAGGCTTCTTTGGAGATAGTTCTCTTTACTCGGGTAATCCGACGAATGTTGTTTGAACGATTTAAAAAGTGACTTTTACTAGTATCATCGTTTAAACCCTTATGATTTTCATTTAGGTGGATTCGTTGGGCGTGGACTCGATCAAGGGGCATAACCAAGTTTCAGGTAAGGGATTTCTTACTACTGGACCTCGGATCGAGGCTAGAAACGTAGTAATCTACAAGGGATTATACGTTAGTAACTATACTGAATGAATTGACGCATGTTTGACTAATACATATCACTTATATGCTCTTGTCTGATTAAAGGTAGTGTGACCGCTAGTTGTAACTTGTGTGACATCGTGTGTAATTAGTTGTTTACGGATAGACACCGATGCCCGGATGTTCTATGTATTGTAGTTGTGTTGGTGGGCTACGTTGTGAACTGGAATTGAATGTCGGTGGACTTTAAAGTCTTAATGTTAGGTATGTTGTAGTCTATTGTTCGGATATTGGTTATAAAGTTATGTCGTTGAAGGACTAAGAGTCCGATTCTGATTTGACTAGTTGACTGGATCTAAAGAATGTCACAATGATGTGTGAATTGGATATGCATATAGCAATTGAGGATATAGTTGTTTAAACCGATACTGTCTGACTGGCGAAGCCTATGACAGAATTGTTAGTATGAACGTCGTCAGAGTGTGTCTGTTGTAGACGGTTTCGGTTAGTAAGTTATTTCCAGGTTTTCTATTGGTAAGCTATTGTCATTTCTTATTGCAAGCTCTTTGTTGGTAAATAGAATAATGCTTGCTTATTCTATTGTCATTTCTTATTGTCATCTCTTGGTAAACTATTGTTATTTCTTATTGCTAGCTCTTTGTTGGTAAATAAAATAATGCTTGCTTATTCTATTGTCATTTCTTATTGTCATCTCTGTCTGTCACCATTAGAATAATGCTTGCTTATCTTCTATAAGTAAATAGAATGAATGTATTTTAATGGTTTGCCATTTCTTTTGGTTTGAGTTTCTTAAGTATATTTTCCTGTGATAAGTTTGTTTATGCATACTATATTTACATACTAATTGTGGAGTCCTTTACAAACGAAGTTTAGACGAAAATGGGTATGGCTTAAGAATTTAAAACATCCTTGTAAGTTCTTTGAAGATTTGATGCTGATATCTTTATTGAACTGAATGAAATCAAAGTAACAATTTGCAAGTTAGCTATTAAATTGTGTTCTCATTCCTAAAAAACTTATTATAAGACAAACATTAATGGTTTAACCCATTCTCTTATATTTCTTTTTTATGGTACAAAGGTACATAAGCAAAAAAGCAATAATTCGATTTGCAAAACTCAAGAGAGAAGATAATGGTTTCATTTGATGGTTAACTACTATTGATTGAAAATTTTCTTTTATTTTTAAACTTGATAGCATAATTGATCTTTGTTATCATCCAAATTACAGATTGGTCTTGGGTTACTATCGTTGCAACAACTTACTAATTTAGTTTGTTCATTTGTTTAGCCTTTGTTCATGTATTCTCCAGTCTCCTCACCTACTGTTTGGGAATTCCCAAAGTACCTATTTACCTTTCCTTTCATTTTCTTTTCATTAGTTCATTTAATGTTTAATAATTCGTCAGATTATGTGTTGCTTTCTAGCTCTTTGGATTTTGGTTAGTGTTAATACCCATTTTTCATGGAGGATTTTCTCATTTTGTTAGTTTAGATTTAGATGTGAGCTACAAAAGTGTAGTTCCTCTCTCTCTATCTTTCTCAGCATGGCTAATTTTTCTCCAATCTCATTTATTCTCAATCTAGCAAAGGCCCTAGCCTTGTTGGGTAAGATATTTAAGTGTGGTGAAGTTCTGTTCATAATTTTTAGTTTCATTTTGGGTAATTATAATAGGTAGCAATTTTTAGAATAATTATTAAGTATGTAGCAATATTTTAAAAAAATTGCAAATATAGCAAAATCTATAAGTGATACACTTCTATCGTTGATAGACTCTTATGGTTTATTAGTGATAGACCAACACTTGCTACATGGTCTATCGGTGATAGACTCCTATCATTGATAGATTTTGACAGATTTTGCTATATTTGCAATTTTTTAAAAATGTTATTGTATACTTGATTATTTTAAATATAATTGCTAAATTTGCAACTATCCCTTTCATTTTCAATGTTGTAATTTAGTTTTAACCTTTTGGAACTTTTTTCGTACTTAGGTAAGTTCTAATTCTGAGCTTTCTTTGATATATTCTTAGTATTTGTTTAGATACATGCTTTCAAGGGAGTTAGAAGCTAAGCAATGGTTGCAAGGCGGCCAACTTAGAATAAGACATGAGGCTAAGCCGTGGTAGAGACCACCTTTCTATTGAGAATTAAGCTTTTATGTTGTGGAGTCTCCTTAGAAATCAATAAAGGCTTCTTTATTTGCTTCTAGTTCTTGCAATTGAATATGATGTGGTTGTCTCATAAAAAAAATTAGTAAAAAAAGATTGATGTCTTAGGCCCCGAAGTTTTGATTACTTGTTTGTTCTTATTGTTGTTGTTTTAATGTTGGTTTTTGTTCTTGTTAGGAGTATCAATTTTGGTTTTTTATCTGAACTCAAGTAAATTAGATTTGGTTATTAAGTTCCTGGTTTTTTGCTCTAATTTTCTGCTCCATTCATTTAAGTTTCTTATGAATCTTAGCCCCCTAATGTTTTTAATACTTTTTTGTTCTTGTTGTTGCTGTTTTAATATTTCGCTTATGGTTTATGGTTCCTTATCTGAACTTAAGTAATTTAGATTTGGTTTATATATAACATTTCTAATGAACACTATAAAAAGTAGGAAAAAAAAGCGGAAAAGGAAAAATGTAGGAAAAGATTATTTAAGTTTTAGAACGATATTTGGATTTGATAAATCTGATAGGTATTTTGATTTTGACTTTAGTTCATGTACGAGTTATGTAAACCCGATATTTTCTTGGTTTAATTTCTTTAAATGTGGAAAAAAAAAAGAAAAAGAAAATGAAAATTAAGTGTGTATATATATATATATATATATATTAAATAGTTTTATTAAAAAAATTAAAGAAAAGAAAGAAAAGAAAGGATAAAAAGAAGAAAAAGAGAAGAAAATTTCATTTTTTCTTTTCTTCTTCATCTTCTTTTCCCTTCACCGCCAAGAATTTTGAAGACATCCATTTTCCATTTTTTTTCCTTCTTCAATTTGCAGAGAACTTCTAAGAGAGAGTTTGGAAGAAGAAGAGGAATTTTACTATAATTTTGAGGTTGAAGAAGAGGAGGAGAACTCAAGCAAAGTGTATCCATGGCTGAATTTTAGTTCATTCTGCACATCACTCGTTTTTAATTCGGTTTGAACTCTTCAAAAGTAATTAAGATATGACATTTACATTTACTGAAAGCTAACTCATTTTCAAACAAACTGTATGAAGAAAGTTGGAGCAAATTCGGATATTCATTTGGTGCTTTTTGATGAAGAAAACAGGGCAGTTTGTTTTCACTCGAAATCAGAAGGCCTCTGGTTTTTCTTGTATTGCAGAGTGTACCGGTGGCGTTAGAATCTCTATTTAGTATGGTTGGAAAGCTTATTCAATTTACTACAACTTTCATGAAGATTGTGTGAACCAAAAACGACTAAAAATCAGTTAGATTGTAGGGACAACCAAAAGAGGTCGTGTGCGCGCGATTCTGGAAGTGGTTCTATTTCGAGGGTTATCTGAGTTTATGAACGGGGAATCAGATTTACATGTCTTCAGATAAGTTTTAGAGGATCTCAAAATGAAGATTTTGATATAAAGAATACTCATTTTGGTTAAGTATTGAGAAAGTTATAGTCCTTTGAAGTTTATGTTAGAAATCTGGAAATTTCAAAGAATTGTTGAAATAGGATTTTATTTCTTAAGCTTTGTTTTCGTGAGCGTCATCTTTGGTGCGACATGTTATGTATATCTTTAGGAAACCAGAATGTTTAGAGTTTTAATACTCGGTTGGGTTGTTGGCAGGGCGAGAAGAATTAAACCGAGCTTATAGACCAAGGATCTAGTCCAAGACTGTGAGTGACAAAACCAACTTTGAAATATTTTCCATAACTGTTATTATGATTGAATGCGATAAATGTTTATTTACGAAGCCATGAGAGGTATTTGAATTTATGACTATTTTCAAGTATACATTTGGAGACTAGATTTCTTAAAGAAATTTATGCTAGCACGTAGATATGCCTTGCTAGAGATCGATAACTGTTATTATGATGAACATGCTGAGTATTTAAGGAAGCTATTCTTACTACTACACGTTTACATTTACGACTTGTATAAACAGATTTATATGTGTAAAGTTTTCACGTGCTCTTATCTTTAAATTCATAGTTTTTAATTGAGTCACTCACTGAGCTTCATAGCTTACCTTTTCCAAAATATTTTACACATTTTCCAGGTAGAGATCGAGTTCCCGCTGCCTGATAGACTGCCTTAGTCTGCTGAAGTTCCATTATCGATTGCCAGTACGTGTTTTGAGTTGGGCTAGAGTCTGTTGTGTTGTGATGTATATACACCCTTCTATGTTATAGATACTCCACAGTTTGTATAAGCTTTAGGAGCTGTAGTTGTGTAAATTTTGTTGGTTATATTTTGATCAAGGTGTCTTTAGGTTTACTCGTGAAATCGGTAAATTTTGAGGTACACTTCATGTATGTGTTTGACTAGTTGTGTTTCACTAGCCTAGGATCCGCTGTGTTTTGTTGCATGTATAATAGTTTATATACTAGATTGGCAAGTTCATCACATGAAAGTTTTAAGCAGAATCGACAAATACAATTATAGAAAAGCGTTGTTCGTCGGCTTCATGCCATATTTCGATCTAAGGTAGCAGGTAGTCCGGGAGGGGGTGTGACAACTTGGTATTAGAGCAGTTTGCTCCATGGGAATTAAGGTAAAGCGGTTAACTCTAAGAAGAAACTGGAAAGTAAATAATTGAAAGTCAAGTTAGCTTAAAGGGAACCAGTGGAGTATGGTCTAGGTAAGGGTAGAAGTGAGTCCAATTATTATTAATATGTGAGTAGACATTTAGTATCATGCATTTGAGTTAAGTATTTATAGGATGTCTAATGTGTTGACATATTATAGGAGTCATGCCACCACGTACTGGCAAACGACGCCGGCAGAATAAGAACGGGATTCAAGGTCCTACCCAAGGTCCATCTGTAGGGGAATCTAGTACCCTAAGAGTTCGAGGTGGGGCAGGAAAAGATGCAGTTTGCGAGAACTACACAGGAAATAAGAAGGCAAGATAGAGCATAGCCTAGTGATCCAGAAAAGGCATACAAAATTGAACGGCTGAAGAAGTTAGGGGCTACAGTGTTTGAGGGTTCCACAGATCCAGCTGATGCAGAGAACTGGTTTAATATGCTTGAAAAGTGTTTTGATGTGATGAATTTTCCTAAGGAGCGAAAGGTTAGATTGGCCACATTTTTGTTGCAAAAAGAGGCTGAAGGATGGTGGAAATCTATATTAGCAAGGCGTAGTGATGCACGTGCTTTAGACTGGTAGACTTTTAGAGGCATATTCGAAGATAAGTATTATCGCAGCACATACTGCGAAGCCAAGAGGGATGAATTTCTGGGGTTGAAACAAGGATCACTTTCAGTGGCTGAGTATGAGAGGAAGTATACTGAGCTTTCACGGTATGCTGACGTTATTGTAGCTTCTGGGATTGATAGGTGCCGAAGGTTTGAAAGAGGGTTGCGTTTTGAAATACGTACCCCAGTTACAACCATTGCTATGTGGACGAATTTCTCTCAGTTACTGGAGACTTCCCTTCGTGTGGAGCAGAGTATAACAGAAGAGAAATCAGCAGTGGAGCTTAGTCGTGGGACTTTAACAGCTAGTGGATTTAGAGGCCGTGAGCAGCGGAGGTTCACGCCTGGGATAAATATTTCAAGTCGTCAAGACTTTAAGAATCGCTCAAGAGGCCAAGCATCGAGGAACGTGAGTTATGGTAGTGTTTTTCAGAGACAGAGCTAGAGAATACCTAGTCAACCCATTAGATCAACAGTAAGATCGCAACCAGGTCAGGAGTCCATTGCTAGTACCGTCAGGCGAACACCATGCACGAGTTGTGGCAGGAACCATCGGGGTTAGTGTTTGGTAGGTACCGGTGTATGTTACCAGTGCGGACAGCCAGGACATTTCAAGAAAGATTGTCCGCAGTTGAACATGACAGTTCAGAGAGATGAGGGAGTTGGGTCCCAAACAGTTAAGCAATCGAGAGTTTCAGTGGTTCCAACAGAGGGCACCAATGGTGCAAGGCAAAAGGGAGTTGTTGGAAGACCGAGGCAACAGGGAAAAGTCTATGCTATGACTCAACAAGAAGCCGAGGACGCACCAGGCGTTATTACTGGTACGATTCTTATTTGTAATGTACCTGCAGATGTTTTATTTGATCCAGGTGCTACGCATTCCTTTGTTTCTAGTATATTTCTGACTAAGTTGAATAGGATTCTAGAGCCTTTATCTGAGGGGTTAGCTATATACACTCCAGTTTGTGACGTCTTACTTGTTAATGAGATGTTACGAAATTGTGAAGTTTTAGTAGAAGGTATCAGTCTCCTAGTGGACTTGCTACCACTAGAGTTGCAGAGGTTAGTTGTAATTTTGGGAATGGATTTCTTATTTTCTCACTATACATCTATGGATTGCCATAGGAAGGAAGTGGTTTTCAGAAAACCAGGCTTTGCTGAAGTGGTTTTTAGAGGTATGAGGAAGGTCGTTTCTAGAAGTTTAATCTCAATTTTAAAAGATGAGAAATTGCTGAGGAAGGGTTGCACAGCGTTTTTTGCACACATCGTAGTAGTGCAGAGAGAAAAGCTAAAGCCAGAAGATGTTCCTGTGGTGAAAGAGTTTCTTGAAGTATTTCCAGATGATCTATCAGGTTTGCCACCTGATAGAGAGATTGAGTTCACCATTGAATTATTACCAGGAACAACACCTATTTCACAGGCACCATATAGAATGGCTCCAAGCGAGCTAAAAGAATTGAAGATGCAGTTACAAGAACTAGTTGACAAGGGTTACATCAGGCCTAGTGTTTCGCCGTGGGGAGCACCAATGCTATTTGTGAAAAAGAAAGATGGTACCCTCCGATTATGTATTGACTATAGACAGTTAAACAAGGTTACAATACGTAACAAGTATCCTTTACCATGCATCGATGACTTATTTAATCAACTAAGGGGAGCAGCGTGGTTCTCTAAGATTGACTTAAGGTCAGGATACCACCAGTTGAAGGTTAGAGAATCAGATATTGCTAAGACAGCATTTAGAACGAGGTATGGGCATTATGAGTTTCGAGTTATGCCATTCGGTTTAACGAATGCGCCAGCGGTTTTCATGGATCTCATGAACAGGATCTTCCATCAGTATTTAGATCAGTTTGTGATTGTGTTTATTGATGATATATTAGTTTACTCGGTTGACAAAGAATCCCATGAGGAACATCTGAGGATTGTTCTACAGACTCTACGTGATAAACAGTTATACGCTAAGTTCAACAAATGTGAGTTCTGGTTGGAACAAGTAGTATTTTTGGGACATGTAGTTTCAGCAAAAGGAGTTAGTGTCGATCCATAAAAAGTAGAAGCGGTTGTCAATTGGGAAAGACCAACTAGTGCGACAGAAGTACGTAGTTTCCTAGGTTTGGCAGGATACAATAGGCGTTTTATTGAGGTTTCTCTCGATTGGCATTGCCTTTAACCGCTTTGACAAGGAAGAATGCTAAGTTTGAGTGGTCAGATAAATGCGAGCAAAGTTTTCAGGAATTGAAGAAAAGACTAGTTACAGCACCTATTTTGGCACTTCCTGAAACAGAGAAGGACTATGTGATTTATTGTGATGCTTCAAGGCTAGGATTAGGTTGTGTGCTTATGCAAGATGGGAATGTAATAGCTTATGATTCAAGGCAGTTGAAGGAGCATGAGTGTAATTACCCTACCCATGATCTTAAGCTAGCAGCAGCTGTTTAAGCACTAAAAATTTGGAGACACTATTTGTTCGGGGAAAAGTGTCATATTTTCACAGATCATAAAAGTCTGAAGTATATTTTTGATCAGAAAGAGCTAAATCTGAGACAAATGTGATGGCTAGAACTGATTAAAGATTATGATTGTACTATAGAGTATCATCCAGGTAAGGCCAACGTTGTAGCGGATGCATTAAGTAGGAAGTCAAGACTTCCGAAGAGTGCCTTGTGTGGTATTCGAGTAGCTTTGTTGAATGAGTTAAGAGGTTCCAAGGCAGTAGTAACTACAGAGGATTCAGGAAGTTTTTTAGCTCAATTTCAAGTTCGGTCTTCTCTAGTAACTGAGATTGTAAGAAGGTTTTCAGAAGACAGTAATTTACAGAAGAAGTTTGAGAAATCCAAGAAAGGCTTAGAGGTGGAGTTTGAGCTGAGAACAGATGGAGCCATTGTTAAACAAGGAAGATTATGTGTTCCGAATATCAGTGAGCTTAAGAATGCTATTCTAGAAGAAGCTCACAGTTCAGCTTACGCTATGCCTCCAGGTAGCACCAAGATGTACAGAACTTTAAAGAAGACTTATTGGTGGTCTGGAATGAAGCAAGAGATAGCTGAATATGTTGATAGATGTTTGATTTGTCAACAGGTTAAACCAGTAAGACAGAGGCCAGAAGGATTTCTTAATCCTTTGCCAGTGCCAGAGTGGAAATGGGAGCATATTACTATTGATTTTCTATTTGGATTACCTCGTACATCCAGTGGACATGATGGTATATGGGTAATAGTAGACAGACTCACCAAGACGACACGATTTATACCGATTAAAATGACATCTACGTTAGACCAGCTAGCGAGATTATATGTTGATAAGATTGTGAGTCAGTATGGAGTACCAGTGTCCATAGTTTCAGATAGGGATCCGAGGATTACTTCTAAATTTTGGCCTAGTTTACAGAAAGCAATGGGAACATGGTTAAAGTTTAGTACATCATTTCATTTCCAAACAGATGGTCAGTCCGAGAGGACCATCCAAACTTTAGAGGACATGTTGAGAGCATGTGTCCTTCAACTTAAAGGAAGTTGGGATACCCACTTGCAACTTATGGAGTTTGCTTATAATAATAACTATCAGTCAAGTATCGGTATGGCACCATATAAAGCCTTATACGGGAGACCATGCAGAACTTATGTGTGCTGGAATTAAGTGGGAGAGCGAAAGTTAGTAGGTCCTGAGTTGGTTCAGATTACGACAAACAATATTAAGTTGATCAGAGAAAATCTGAGGATAGGCCAAGATCGACAGAAAAGTTATGCAGATAAGCGACGAAGAAACCTAGAATTCCAAGTTGGAGATCAAGTTTTCTTGAAATTATCTCCATGGCGAGGTGTTATTCGTTTCGGAAGAAAAAGGTAAGTTAAGTCCTAGATATATTGGGCCATATCAGATAACGGAACGAGTGGGACCAGCGGCGTATAGACTTGAGTTGCCAATAGAACTTGCATGAATACATGATATTTTTCATGTATCCATGTTAAGAAAATATATACCAGATCCATCACATGTGTTGCAAGAGCAACCCGTTGAATTAAAAGAAGATTTGAGTTATGTTGAAGAACTAGTTTAGATTCTCGACATAAAGGAACAAGTTTTGAGAAACAAAACGATTCCACTCATAAAGGTTTTGTGGAGACATCATGGAGCGGAGGAGGCAACTTGGGAACCGGAATATCAGATGAAGAAGAGATACCCGATACTTTTCAGTTAAGGACATTCTAAATTTCGAGGACGAAATTTTCTAAGGGGAAGGTAAGTTGTAAACCCAAAATTTTCTTGGTTTAATTTCTTTAAATGTAGAAAAAAAAAGAAAAAGAAAATGGAAATTAAGTGTAAATATATATATATATATATATATATATATATATATTAAATAGATTTATTAGATAAATTAAAGAAAAGAAAGAAAAGAAAGGATAAAAAGAAGAAAAAGAGAAGAAAATTTCATTTTTTCTTTTCTTCTTCTTCTTCTCTTCCCTTCACCGCCAAGAATTTTGAAGACATCCAACTTCCATTTTTTTTCCTTCTTCAATTTGCAGAGACCTTCTAAGAGAGAGTTTGGAAGAAGAAGAGGAATTTTACTAGAATTTTGAGGTTGAAGAAGAGGAGGAGAACTCAAGCAAAGTGTATCCATGGCTGAATTTTAGTTCATTATGCACATCACTGGTTTTTAATTCGGTTTGAACTCTTCAACAGTAATTAAGAGATGAAATTTACATTTACTGAAAGTTAACTCATTTTCAAACAAACTTTATGAAGAAAGTTGGAGCAAATTCGGATATTCATTTGGTGCTTTTTGATGAAGAAAACAGGGCAGTTGGTTTTCACTCGAAATCAGAAGGTCTCTTGTTTTTCTTGTATTTCAGAGTTTACCAGTGGAGTTAGAATCTCTATTTAGTATGGTTGGAAAGCTTATTCAATTTACTACAACTTTCATGAAGATATTGTGAACCAAAAACGACTAGAAATCAGTTAGATTGTTGGGACACGTTAAAGAGGTCGTGTGCGCGCGATTTTGGAAGTGGTTCTATTTCGAGGGTTATCTGTGTTTATGAACGGGGAATCAGATTTACATGTCTTCAGATAAGTTTTAGAGGATCTCAAAATGAAGATTTTGATATAAAGAATACTCATTTTGGTTAAGTATTGAGAAAGTTATAGTCCTTTGAAGTTTATGTTAGAAATCTGGAAATTTCAAAGAATTGTTGAAATAGGATTTTATTTCTTAAGCTTTGTTTTCGTGAGCGTCATCTTTGGTGCGACATGTTATGTATATCTTTAGGAAACCAGAATGTTTAGAGTTTTAATACTCGGTTGGGTTGTTGGCAGGGCGAGAAGAATTAAACCGAGCTTATAGACCAAGGATCTAGCCAAAGACTGTGAGTGACAAAACCAACTTTGAAATATTTTCCATAACTTTTATTATGATTGAATGCGATAAATGTTTATTTAGGAAGCCATGAAAGGTTTTTGAATTCATGACTATTTTCAAGTATACATTTGGAGACTAGATTTCTTAAAGAAATTTATGCTAGCACGTAGATATTAAATGTTTGGAAAGTATTTAAACCACAATGTCTTAAGCAAAGTATGAATTAGTAAGAAGTTTTGTTTTAAGAACTACAGTTTTCCACGAAGGAGCTGAGTAAAGTTCGAGCTTTGTGTAAAATTTATAAGCAGGCATTTTTTAATATTTTTAGATGATTTATAAATTTTCATTAACTACATGGCTAAGATCTTGAGTCAGAGGCTAGAGATTACCGTGTGTACATTGGTTAGATTCCGTTGTTAACGTTGAGTGTACTCTGTAACAACGATGTTGTCGTGAGTGCTGGGCGGGCCCCACTACGACAAAGACAACGGGAGTACTGGGCGGGCCCCACTACATCGTAGAGCTTGTAAACGTTGTTGTACTAGGTGTACCCTACACAACGTAGATTTGTCATGTTAGTTAAAATTCTTCGATATACTTGATATGTGTAACGCCCCGAATTTTCGAGGTAAACTTTTACCGTTTTATATAATTTTTCGGGAATTTTAAATTTTGGATTAATTTCTGAAATTCTGAAATTAATATTTGTAAATTTATATAATAATAATATAATAGTAATTATATTATTATTATTATTAATATTTATTATAATCTTTATATATAATTTAATATTAATATTATCTTTTATTATTATTATTATAATTTATTATTGTTATTATTACTATTATTTAATATTATTATTATTATTATTTAACATTATTATTACATTAGTATTAATTAATATAATTATTAATTATATTATTATTATTATTATTATTATTATTATTATTATTATTAAATATTATTATTATTATTATTTAACTTAATATATATATATTTTTTTTTTTTTAAAAAAAAAAGAACCCTAACTTACCGCGTGCGAGACCCCCCCCCCGGCTTCTTCTTCTTTTTCTTCTTCTTCTTCTTCTTCGTCTCCAGCTTCACGCCGCCGCTGCCGTCTCTCCATCTTTCTCTTCCGCACGCGTCTCCATCTCCCCCATCACGTTCCGTCTCCATTTCCGCCTCCAGCGTCGGCAACGTCGTCAGCTTCATCGTGTTCGTCCGCTGCGGCTTCCCACCATTTCGAGTCTCCTCTCGGTTTCAAAAACTCGGACGCCGCCGTGCGTCCTTCGTCTGACCGTATCCGCCGTTAAGCCGTCGCCCTCCACCGCGTGGAAGCAGGGCCAGTCGTCGGACAGAAGCGACACTTCTCCGTCGTCGAACGCCCAAAGGTTGTCGTTGAGGTTGCCCGATTTCAAGCCGTTCCGACCCGAAAACTCGAATCAAATCCGACCCGGGTTTCAAGCTGCGAGCCGCGAGCCGAGTGGAGCCAAGCCGCGAGCCGAGCCGCGAACCGAGTTAAGCCGCGAGCCGCGAGCCGAGTCGAGTTGAGCCAAGCCGCGAGCCGCGAGCCGAGCCGAGAACCAAGCCGAGTTAAGCCGAGCCGAGTCGAGTTGAGCCGAGCCGCGAGCCGCGAGCTGAGCCGAGGCCAAGCCAAGCCGAGCCGAGTTGAGCCGAGCTGTGAGCCGAGGCCAAGCCGAGCCGAGCCGAGAGTGAGCCGAGCTGTGAGCCGAGGCCAAGCCGAGCCGAGCCGAGAGTGAGCCAAGCCGAGCCGAGCCACCTAAGCCTTCCTTCCTCCACTCCGGGTCACGGTGAGTTTTCGGTAAGGATTGTTTTGATGAATTCCCTAATGTTGCTATATCCGATTCGAGTTGAATATTGGAATAAGCTTTGGTCCTATCTTCCATCCCTTGAAGGTATTAAGGAGTTGACGTTTAAGTTCTCGGATTTCCGCGGCAGGCTTGGTTGGAGATAGCTTTCGTTTCCTTGGGTAAGTCAACGGATGTTGCTTAGGACCATTTAAAATGACTTCTACTGGTATCATCGATTAAGACCTTCGTGTTTTCGTTTAGGTGGATCCGTCGAGCGTGGACGCGATCGAGGGGCATAACCAAGTTTCAGGTAAGGGTTTTCCTACTACTGGACCTCGGAGCGAGGCTGGAAACGTAGTAGTCCACAGGGGATTACACGTTAGTAACTGTACCGAATAAATATAAGTGTGTTTGACTTTTAAGCATTGTTATTATATTCTTGTCTGATGTAAGAGTAACGCGACCGCTAGTTGTAACTTGTGCGCTATCGGGTATAAGGAGTTTCTTGCTAGTAGACCCCGATGCTGGGTGCTCGGTATAGTGTGGTTATGTTAATGGGCTACGTGGTAGATTGGAATTGTATGTCGATGGACCTTGAAGTTACGGTTAGGTACGTGGTAGTCATTGGTCTGGACATTGATCATGGAGTTTGGACGAGAAAGGACAGTGAATCCGATTTCGATTAATTAGTTGATTGGGTCTAGGGGTTACCATAATGGTGTGTGAATTGGAAACGCGTATGGTAACTGAGGGTGTAGTTGTTTAAACCTATACTATCTGACTGGCAAAGCCTATGGCGAAATTGTAATATGAGTGTTGATGGAGTATGACTGTTGTAGACGGTTTAGTATGGACTGAGGGGTAACGGTTAGCTTCATCTACGGGGTAGTGTGCCTTACTGATATGTGCATCCTTCGGGAGCACTAGACTGATGTGTGCATCCTTCGGGAGCACTAGACTGATGTGTGCATCCTTCGGGAGCACTAGACTGATCTGTGTATCCTTCGGGAGCACTAGACTGATCTGTGTATCCTTCGGGAGCACTAGACTGATGTGTGCATCCATCGGGAGCACTAGACTGATATGTGCATCCTTCGGGAGCACTAGGCTGATATGTGCGTTCTACGGAACCACTAGACTGTTATGTAGGGTACCCCTGAATAGGAAGTTAACTGTTGTTCCCTAACGGGCCCAGTAGTGGGTCCCTTACTGGGTATGTTTATACTCACACTTTTCTCTTCTTAAACTTTTCAGGTAAGGGCATAGCGAGGGGCAGACCGACGAGAGGCAGGAAGGACGCGTGAAGGCCATATGGACGCGTCTGGTTTTCTTATTGCTTCCGCTATGTATTTTTGTCAGAATATTTGGTTTGTGATTTTGAACTGATGACTTGAGTTTTTATTTGAAACTTTTGTGACTGTGATTTCAAATAGGGCCCGAAACTTTTTTTTTGTAATATTTCTAATGTTTTAAGAAATCGTAACCGGTCCGTTATGAATTTTATGTTGTGTGGTCGAGTTTGGTATTTAGTAGTAACCTCAACTTAGTCCGGAAAGTTGGGTCGTTACAGTTGGTATCAGAGCCTAAGTTTTAGGTTCTGTAGACTGGCTTATAATGTGAGTCTGTGTTTTGTGTCCTTATGGCTAAAACGATCCTTGCCGCTCGTCAGGTACGCTCTCATGAAAGTATATGTATAACTCTATATGCATTACCTTACCTAAATTAAACTGCAAAGATAATTACCATTTATGACTAAAGGGATCATTGGTGGTTGTTAGGGAAATGCCGCCAAGGAGAGGTGCACGTAGGGGTGGCCGAGGAGGCCGAGGAAGAGGAGCAGGACGCGTTCAGCCTGAGGTGCAGCCTGTAGCCCAAGCCCCTGACCCGGCTGCGCCAGTTACTCATGCGGATCTAGCCGCCATGGAGCAGAGGTTTAGAGATTTGATTATGCAGATGCGGGAGCAGCAGCAGCCTGCCCCGCCAGCTCCAGCGCCAGCTCCTGCTCCAGCTCCGGCTCCAGTACCAGTTGCGCCCCAGGTGGTGCCGGATCAGTTGTCAGCAGAGGCTAAGCACCTGAGGGATTTCAGGAAGTATAATCCCACGACATTCGATGGGTCTTTGGAGGACCCCACCAGGGCTCAGCTGTGGTTATCGTCTTTGGAGACTATATTCCGATACATGAAATGCCCTGAGGATCAGAAGGTTCAGTGTGCTGTTTTTATGTTGACTGACAGAGGTACTGCATGGTGGGAGACTACATAGAGAATGCTAGGTGGTGATGTGAGTCAGATCACGTGGCAACAGTTTAAGGAGAGTTTCTATGCGAAATTCTTCTCTGCTAGTTTGAGAGACGCCAAGCGGCAGGAGTTCCTGAACTTAGAGCAGGGTGACATGACAGTGGAGCAGTATGACGCGGAGTTTGATATGTGATCCCGCTTCGCTCTCGAGATGATAGCGACCGAGGCGGCCAGAGCTGATAAGTTTGTTAGAGGCCTCCGATTGGACATTCAGGGTTTGGTCCGAGCTTTCCGACCCGCTACTCATGCCGAAGCACTGCCCCTGGCAGTGGATCTCAGTTTACAGGAGAGGGCTAACTCGTCTAAGACCGCTGGTAGAGTTTCAACATCGGGACAGAAGAGGAAGGCTGAGCAGCAGCCTGTTCCAGTGCCACAGCTGAACTTCAGATCAGGTGGTGAGTTTCGCCGCTTCCAGTAGAAACCTTTTGAGGCAGGGGAAGCTGCCAGAGGGAAGCCGTTGTGTACCACTTGTGGGAAGCACCATCTGGGCCGTTGCTTATTCGGGACCAGGACTTGCTTTAAGTGTAGGCAAGAGAGTCATACAGCTGATAGATGTTCGTTGAGACTTACGGGGAACGCACAGAATCAGAGAGCAGGTGCTTCACATCAGGGTAAGGTCTTTGCTACCAACAAGACTGAGGCTGAGAGGGCAGGCACGGTGGTGACAGGTACGCTTCCAGTATTGGGGCATTACGCCTTAGTTTTGTTTGATTCGGGATCGTCACATTCTTTTATCTCTTCCGCATTTGTGTTGCATGCCCGCTTAGAGGTAAAGCCCTTACACCATGTTCTATCGGTATCTACTCCTTCCGGGGAGTGTATGTTGTCGAAGGAAAAGGTGAAAGCATGCCAGATTGAGATAGCAGGCCATGTGGTTGAAGTAACGTTGTTAGTCCTGGATATGCTCGACTTTGATGTAATCCTGGGTATGGATTGGTTGGCCGCTAACCACGCCAGCATAGATTGTTCCCGTAAGGAGGTAACGTTTAACCCTCCCTCGATGGCCAGTTTTAAATTTAAGGGAGGAGGGTCAAAGTCGTTGCCTCAGGTAATCTCAGCCATCAGGGCCAGTAAACTGCTCAGTCAGGGTACTTGGGGTATCTTAGCGAGCGTGGTGGATACTAGAGAGGCCGATGTATCCCTGTCGTCAGAACCGGTGGTGAGGGACTATCCGGATGTCTTTCCTGAAGAACTTCCGGGGTTACCTCCGCACAGAGAGGTTGAGTTTGCCATAGAGTTGGAGCCGGGCACGGTTCCTATATCCAGAGCCCCTTACAGGATGGCCCCCGCAGAGCTAAAAGAATTAAAGGTGCAGTTACAAGAATTGCTTGATAAGGGATTCATTCGACCGAGCGTGTCCCATTGGGGTGCGCCAGTTTTATTTGTTAAGAAGAAGGATGGATCGATGCGTCTATGCATTGACTATAGGGAGTTGAATAAGGTAACCGTTAAGAACAGATATCCCTTGCCCAGGATCGACGATCTATTTGACCAGTTGAAGGGAGCCACAGTGTTCTCTAAGATTGATCTTCGGTCGGGATACCATCAGCTGAGGATTAAGGATGGTGATGTACCAAAGACAGCATTTCGTTCCAGGTATGGACACTACGAGTTTATTGTGATGTCTTTTGGTTTGACGAATTCTCCGGCAGTGTTTATGGACTTGATGAACAGAGTGTTTAGGGAGTTCCTAGATACTTTTGTGATCGTGTTTATCGACGATATCTTGATATACTCCAAGACGGAGGCCGAACAGGAGAAGCATTTACGTATAGTTTTGCAAACACTTCGGGATAATAAGTTGTATGCAAAGTTCTCGAAATGCGAGTTTTGGCTGAAGCAGGTGTCCTTTCTGGGCCACGTGGTTTCTAAGGCTGGAGTCTCTGTGGATCCAGCTAAGATAGAGGCAGTCACCGGTTGGACCCGACCTTCCACAGTCAGTGAGGTTCGTAGCTTTCTGGGTTTAGCAGGTTATTATCGACGGTTTGTGGAGAACTTTTCTATTATAGCTACTCCTCTTACTCAGTTGACCAGGAAGGGAGCTCCTTTTGTTTGGAGCAAGGCATGTGAGGACAGCTTCCAGAACCTTAAACAGAAGCTAGTTACCGCACAGGTTCTTACTGTACCTGATGGTTCTGGTAGTTTTGTGATTTATAGTGATGCTTCCAAGAAGGGTTTGGGTTGTGTTTTGATGCAACAAGGTAGGGTGATCGCTTATGCTTCTCGTCAGTTGAAGAGTCATGAGCAGAACTACCCTACACATGATTTAGAGTTGGCAGCAGTGGTTTTTGCTTTAAAAATATGGAGGCATTACTTATATGGTGAAAAGATACAGATATTCACGGATCATAAGAGCTTGAAATACTTCTTTACTCAGAAAGAATTGAATATGAGACAGCGAAGGTGGCTTGAGTTAGTGAAGGATTACGATTGTGAGATACTGTATCATCCAGGCAAGGCAAATGTGGTAGCTGATGCTCTTAGTAGAAAGGTATCACATTCAGCAGCACTTATTACTCGACAGGCCCCATTGCATCGGGATCTCGAGCGGGCTGAGATTGCAGTGTTAGTGGGGGCAGTCACTATGCAGTTAGCCCAGTTGACGGTACAGCCGACTTTGAGGCAAAGGATCATTGATGCTCAGAGTAACGATCCTTATTTGGTTGAGAAACGTGGCCTAGCAGAGGCAGGGCAAGCGGTTGAGTTCTCATTATCCTCTGATGGTGGACTTTTGTTTGAGAGACGCCTCTGTGTGCCGTCAGATAGTGCGGTTAAGACAGAATTACTATCTGAGGCTCACAGTTCCCCATTTTCCATGCACCCAGGTAGTACGAAGATGTATCAGGACCTGAAGCGGGTTTATTGGTGGCGTAACATGAAGAGGGAGGTGGCAGAATTTGTTAGTAGATGCTTGGTGTGTCAGCAGGTTAAGGCACCAAGGCAGAAACCGGCGGGTTTATTACAACCCTTGAGCATACCGAAATGGAAGTGGGAAAACGTGTCCATGGATTTCATTACAGGACTGCCGAGAACTCTGAGGGGTTTTACAGTGATTTGGGTTGTGGTGGACAGACTTACTAAATCAGCGCACTTCGTTCCGGGTAAATCCACCTATACTGCTAGTAAGTGGGCACAGCTGTACATGTCGGAGATAGTGAGATTACATGGAGTGCCAGTGTCGATTGTTTCTGATAGAGATGCCCGTTTCACTTCCAAATTCTGGAAGGGTTTGCAGACTGCTATGGGCACGAGGTTAGACTTTAGTACAGCTTTCCATTCACAAACTGACGGTCAGACTGAGCGTCTGAACGAAGTTTTAGAGGATATGTTGCGAGCGTGTGCATTGGAATTTCCAGGTAGCTGGGACTCCCACTTACATTTGATGAAATTTGCTTATAATAACAGTTATCAGACTACTATTGGCATGGCACCATTTGAGGCCTTGTACGGCAAATGTTGCAGATCCTCGGTTTGCTGGGGTGAGGTGGGTGAGCAGTGATTGATGGGTCCTGAGTTAGTTCAGTCTACTAACGAAGCGATACAGAAGATTAGATCACGCATGCATACCGCTCAGAGTAGGCAGAAGAGTTATGCAGATGTGAGGCGGAAGGATCTCGAATTTGAGGTAGGGGACAAGGTGTTCTTAAAGGTAGCACCTATGAGAGGTGTCTTACGATTTGAAAGGAGGGGAAAGCTGAGTCCTCGTTTTGTTGGGCCATTTGAGATTCTGGAGCGGATTGGCCCTGTAGCTTATCGCTTGGCGTTGCCACCATCACTCTCGACAGTTCATGATGTGTTTCATGTTTCTATGTTGAGGAAGTACGTGCCAGATCCATCCCATCTAGTGGATTACGAGCCACTGAAGATTGATGAAAACTTGAGCTATGCTGAATAACCTGTTGAGGTGCTTGCTAGAGAGGTGAAAACGTTGAGGAATAAAGAAATCCCTCTGGTTAAAGTCTTATGGCGGAATCACCGGGTAGAAGAGGCTACATGGGAGCGTGAAGATGACATGAGGTCCCGTTATCCCGATCTGTTCGAGGAATAAAACTTTCGAGGACGAAAGTTCCCTAAGGAGGGAAGAATGTAACGCCCCGAATTTTCGAGGTAAACTTTTACCGTTTTATATAATTTTTCGGGAATTTTAAATTTTGGATTAATTTCTGAAATTCTTAAATTAATATTTGTAAATTTATATAATAATAATATAATAGTAATTATATTATTATTATTATTAATATTTATTATAATCTTTATATATAATTTAATATTAATATTATCTTTTATTATTATTATTATAATTTATTATTGTTATCATTACTATTATTTAATATTATTATTATTATTATTTAACATTATTATTACATTAGTATTAATTAATATTATTATTAATTATATTATTATTATTATTATTATTATTATTATTATTATTATTAAATATTATTATTATTATTATTTAACTTAATATATATATATATATATATATATATTTTTAAAAAAAAGAACCCTAACTTACCGCGCGCGAGACCCCCCCCCTCGGCTTCTTCTTCTTTTTCTTCTTCTTCTTCTTCTTCGTCTCCAGCTTCACGCCGCCGCTGCCGTCTCTCCATCTTTCTCTTCCGCACGCGTCTCCATCTCCCCCGTCACGTTCCGTCTCCATTTCCGCTTCCAGCGTCGGCAATGTCGTCAGCTTCAACGTGTTCGTCCGCCGTGGCTTCCCACCATTTCGGGTCTCCTCTCGGTTTCAAAAACTCGAACGCCGCCGTGCGTCCTTCGTCTGACCGTATCCGCCGTTAGGTCGTCGCCCTCCGCCGCGTGGAAGCAGGGCCAGTCGTCGGACAGCCGCGACACTTCTCCGTCGTCGAACGCCCGAAGGTTGTCGTTGAGGTTGCCCGATTTCAAGCCGACCCGACCCGAAAACTCGAATCAAATTCGACCCGTGTTTCAAGCTGCGAGCCGCGAGCCGAGTGGAGCCGAGCCGCGAACCGAGTTAAGCCGCGAGCCGCAAGCTGAGCCGAGTTGAGCCGAGCCGCGAGCCGCGAGCCGAGCCGAGAACCAAGCCGAGTTAAGCCGAGCCGAGCCGAGTTGAGCCGAGCCGCGAGCCGCGAGCTGAGCCGAGGCCAAGCCAAGCCGAGCCGAGTTGAGCCGAGCTGTGAGCCGAGGCCAAGCCGAGCCGAGCCGAGAGTGAGCCGAGCTGTGAGCCGAGGCCAAGCCGAGCCGAGCCGAGAGTGAGCCAAGCCGAGCCGAGCCACCTAAGCCTTCCTTCCTCCACTCCGGGTCACGGTGAGTTTTCGGTAAGGATTGTTTTGATGAATTCCCTAATGTTGCTATATCCGATTCGAGTTGAATATTGGAATAAGCTTTGGTCCTATCTTCCATCCCTTGAAGGTATTAAGGAGTTGACGTTTAAGTTCTCGGATTTCCGCGGCAGGCTTGGTTGGAGATAGTTTTCTTTTCCTTGGGTAAGTCAACGGATGTTGCTTAGGACCATTTAAAATGACTTCTACTGGTATCATCGATTAAGACCTTCGTGTTTTCGTTTAGGTGGATCCGTCGAGCGTGGACGCGATCGAGGGGCATAACCAAGTTTCAGGTAAGGGTTTTCCTACTACTGGACCTCGGAGCGAGGCTGGAAACGTAGTAGTCCACAGGGGATTACACGTTAGTAACTGTACCGAATAAATATAAGTGTGTTTGACTTTTAAGCATTGTTATTATATTCTTGTCTGATGTAAGAGTAACGCGACCGCTAGTTGTAACTTGTGCGCTATCGGGTATAAGGAGTTTCTTGCTAGTAGACCCCGATGCTGGGTGCTCGGTATAGTGTGGTTATGTTAATGGGCTACGTGGTAGATTGGAATTGTATGTCGATGGACCTTGAAGTTACGGTTAGGTACGTGATAGTCATTGGTCTGGACATTGATCATGGAGTTTGGACGGGAAAGGACAGTGAATCCGATTTCGATTGATTAGTTGATTGGGTATAGGGGTTACCATAATGGTGTGTGAATTGGAAACGCGTATGGTAACTGAGGGTGTAGTTGTTTAAACCTATACTATCTGACTGGCAAAGCCTATGGCGAAATTGTAAAATGAGTGTTGATGGAGTATGACTGTTGTAGACGGTTTAGTATGGACTGAGGGGTAACGGTTAGCTTCATCTATGGAGTAGTGTGCCTTACTGATATGTGCATCCTTCGGGAGCACTAGACTGATGTGTGCATCCTTCGGGAGCACTAGACTGATATGTGCATCCTTCGGGAGCACTAGACTGATATGTGCGTTCTACGGAACCACTAGACTGTTATGTAGGGTACCCCTGAATAGGAAGTTAACTGTTGTTCCCTAACGGGCCCAGTAGTGGGTCCCTTACTGGGTATGTTTATACTCACCCTTTTCTCTTCTTAAACTTTTCAGGTAAGGGCACAGCGAGGGGCAGACCGACGAGAGGCAGGAAGGACACGTGAAGGCCATATGGACGCGTCTGGTTTTCTTATTGCTTCCGCTATGTATTTTTGTCAGAATATTTGGTTTGTGATTTTGAACTGATGACTTGAGTTTTTATTTGAAACTTTTGTGACTGTGATTTCAAATAGGGCCCGAAACATTTTTTTTTTGTAATATTTCTAATGTTTTAAGAAATCGTAACCGGTCCGTTATAAATTTTATGTTGTGTGGTCGAGTTTGGTATTTAGTAGTAACCTCAGCTTAGTCCGGAAAGTTGGGTCGTTACAATATGCCATGCTAGATTTCAAGGATGAATATGCTGAGTATTTAAGGAAGCTATTCTTAGTACTACACGTTTACATTTACGACTGGTATAAACAAATTTATATGTGTAAAGTTTTCACGTGCTCTTATCTTTAAATTCATAGTTTTAAACTGAGTCACTCACTGAGCTTCATAGCTCACCCTTTCCAAAATGTTTTACACATTTTCCAGGTAGAGATCGAGTTCCCGGTGCCTGATAGACTGCCTTAGTCTGCTGAAACTCCATTATCGATTGCCAGTACGTGTTTTAAGTTGGGCATAGAGTCTGTTGTGTTGTGATGTATATACACCCTTGTATGTTATAGATACTCCACAGTTTGTATAAGCTTTAGGAGCTGTAGTTATGTAAATTTTGTTGGTTATATTTTGATTAAGGTGTCTTTAGGTTTACTCGTGAAATCGGTAAATTTTGAGGTACACTTCATGTATGTGTTTGACTAGCTATGTTTAACTAGCCTAGGATCCGCTGTGTTTTGTTGCATGTATAATAGTTTATATACTAGATTGGCAAGTTCATCACATGAAAGTTTTAAGCAGAGTCGACAGATACAATTACAGAAAAGCGTTGTTCGTCGGCTTCACGCCATCTTTCGGTCTAAGGTAGCAGGTAGTCCGGGAGGGGGTGTGACAAGTTATTTCAATAATAACCATGATGGTTGATCTTGCTATAAAATATTTTTCCATGTTCTTTTGATGTAGGAGGCGGCTATTTAATATTATAAATGATATGCCAACTGTATTTGAAGTGGTCACCAATATTGCAAAGCAACAAGTTAAGGAAAAATCATCAACTGCAAATGGTAGCAAATCCAAGTCAAGTTTTAAATCGGTATGTGTATCATGATCTTCATTTTTTCAGTTGACACTTTTTGATGTGATGTAATTTACTGTGTTGATTACTCGGATTGGTTACATATTCTATCTTTCAAGAATTTTCAGAGTGAAGCTGAAATGCAAGGAACATGCGCAAGGCAGTCGCAGGCAAGGAAAGAGATAGAGACGTATGAAGAAGATAAAGACGAGCACAGTGACATCTTATGTAGGGCATGCGGTGAGAACTATGCTTCAGATGAATTTTGGATTTGTTGTGATATCTATGAGAAATGGTTCCATGGGAAATTTGTTGTATGAAGAAATGCTTCAGTTTATTAGTTTTCTTGTGATGTATTGAGTTTTCTAAAACAGGCTTGTAGTTTTTTGTTCATGTTTGTTCTCAAAGGATTTTTTTTCCCTTATAAACAAAATTGTAATGCATAGAAGATAACATATATTATTCAATGAGATATTATATGTATACTATGGTAATTCTTCTATTAATAATGTGATTATGAAATGTTAATGAGGCCAAATGGTTTTAAAATATACCTATCTTTTATATTGTTATTAATAGCTCTACAAAAACTGTTATTAAAGGTCAATGACTTTTTGCTACGACAACATTTATAAAACGCTACAAAAAATTGTTTATAGCATTTTTCCAATGTTATTGAAAACACTATTGAAACATTTCATAGCAATTTTCCAACGCAATAAAAAACGTTATCAAAATGTTTCCATAACGTTTTTTCTCACGTTATAAAAAGCATTTATAGCATCGTATTTGTGCTATTGCTAGGGACATATTATAGCATTTTGCATAGCGGCGAAAAAACACTATGAAAAGTCATGGACTTTCAATAACATCGGCTACGCCAGCATTTCGAAAATGCTATCGAAAGTCAATGATAGCGTTTTTTTATGCTATTGTAACTGATATTTTTTGTAGTGCGATGAACTTGGTATAGAAGATCTTGTTCAGGTTTGAAGGAAACTCCTGTAGACAATGGTCTACAAAGGCTTGAATTGTCGAAAGATGCATCTAATCTATCAATGCCTAGCCCAACAAGATCAACCCCAGATAAGAAGTCTGAACAAAACTTAATCGCTTCTTCTACTATATAACTTTCTGCAATACAACCCTTTGGACGATGCCTATTTCTCACATAGTTTTTTAGAACTTTCATGTATCTTTCGAAGAGATACATCCATCTAAGATATACAGGCCCAGAAAGTTTGAATTCTCTTACAATGTGTACAGTGAGATGCATCATAATGGTGAAAAATGATGGAGGAAAGTATTTCTCTAGCAAACAAATAATCACCACAATATCTTCTTCCAACTTTTCCAGTTGTTGCACATCAACGACTTTATTACATATCAGATTGAAAAATATACACAACCGAGTGATGACATACCAAACATGTTTTGGGAGCATAGATCTTATCACAATAGGAAACAATTGTTGTAAGAGAACGTGATAGTCATGAGATTTTAAACCATTAAGTTTTAAATCAACCATCGACATAAGGTTTTTAACATTGGAAGAATAACCTTCTGGTACCTTTAGTTTTGAAAATGTCTTCAGAACACAACGTTTTTCTTCTTTTGTAAAAGTATAACAAGCAGGTGGAATGAAGATTTTTTTTCACCATTGATAGGTGCAAGCTCTGGTCGAATTTTCAAATGGACTAAATCACATCTAGCATTCAAGCCGTCTTTACTTTTTCCAGGAAAATCAAGAAGCGTACCCAATATATTCCTACAAATATTTTTTTCAATGTGCATCACATCTAGACAATGTCTAACATGAAGATCTTTCCAATATGGTAGCTTAAAAAACAAAGACATTCTGTTCCAACAACTCCTTGCACTTCCTTTCGTAGGTTTTTTTCTTTTTGTCTTCTTTCCTTTTGGAAATTCAAGGTCTTTTATTCTTGAATATATAGACTCTCTAGACAAAGGTTCTGAAATTGTTTTAAGCTCATTTTGACCATTAAATGACTTATTTTGACATCGGTATGGATGGTTGCATGTTAGAAATCTTCAATACCCATGGTATGCAATTTTCTTCCCATATTTTAGTCTTATCTCCACAAATTGGGCATGCCTTATACCCTTTCACACTAAATCCACTAAGATTTCCATATGCAGGAAAATCATTTATTGTTCATAACAAAATAGCCCTTAAATTGAATATTTCTTCTAGATTATCATCATAACATTCAACACCACTTTCCCATAGGAGTTTTAAATCCTCAAGGAGTGGTGCTAAGTACGTACCAATGTCATCCCCTGGTTGTCTTGGACTCGATATCAACATTGATAGCATCATAAACTTTCTTTTCATGCACAACCATGGTGGAAGATTGTAAATATTTATCACTACAGGCCAACAACTATATTTCGAACTCATTTCACCGTGTGGGTTGATTCCATCCACTAACAATGCTAAACGAATATTCCTAGGTTCAGAACCAAAGTCTGGCCACTTCAAATCTACTAATTTCCAAGCTGGAGAGTCTGCAGGATGTCGTAATTTTCCATTAACTACTCGTTCATTAGCATGCCCAATCAAATTTTTAGCATTGACAATACTTTGAAACAATCTTTTAAAACGTGGAATCGGTGGAAAATACCATACAACTCTTTTAGGAATCTGTTTTTTCCCTCTGTTTGTATTATTAGCATACTTCCACCTTGATTCACCACATTCAGGACATTCAATTGCATTAGCATATTCTTTTCTATACAAACAACAATCATTAGGGCATGCATGAATCTTTTCATAATTCATTCCTAGTGCACCTAAAGTTTTCTTCGCTTCATACATGGATGTTGGGATCTCATTGGTAGTAGGCAAAATTTCCTTTAAAGTTTTTAGTAGTTCAGAAAAGATAATATCACTTCATCCATGCCTAACTTTAAAATTATACAACTGCGTGGACAACTTGGTGAATTTTTTGCATCCTTCATATAGTGGTTTTTCGGCATCAATAAGCAATTTCTCAAATTCATTTGGATCTTTTGAATACTCCTCATAAGCAACTTCAATCATTTCATTTATACTTTCAGCATCATTCTCTTCATACATATGGGTGTCAAACTTAGAAGATTCCCCGTATGAGGATGACTTAGGTAGTTGTTCACGATGTCAAAACCAAATTTTATAACTTTCATCCATTCCATTGACATATAAGTGATATCTAATAGTAGTACGGCTTTGTTTTTCACAATTCTCACATTTCAAACAAGGACGACAAATAGAAGCATCTTCCGTATTAGAAAATCTAAAATTGATGAAGTTTTCTACACCCAATTTATAATCTTTGGATAACCTACTCTTGTGCATCCATGATCTATCCTTAAGTATAAGTCCTAAGAGAATTTATTGAGTAATGGTTATCGATTTTAATTGTAATATATGAAAGAATACAAGAAATTCATAATATGAAAGAAATTCATATGGAAGAATACAAGAAATTGAAAATTTTAGCAACTCCTACTGACAAAATTTTAGCAATTCCTACTAACAAAATTTTAGCAACTCTTACTAAAAAAAAGAGTACAAGTTACTATAGGCCATAACCAAATTCATAACATTATTGGTACCATTAATACAAACAAAAATAGCGACATACATGAAGATTTTCTTTTCTAACTACAATATATATATATATATATATATATATAAACCCAACTTGTACTTTAATCCATACATAAAAAGTAAGTTTGGTTCTTCACTCTTACTAAGGGTTAATTAAAGAACTAAAAAGAAAACATAACAAATACTAAGATATATATGATCATTTCATAATATTAAATGTATTATTTTATATCTTAGAAAAACTAAAGGAAATCTTATTTCAACCAATGAGATACTATTATGGGAAGGATTTAAACAGCTAAGCAAAAAGTAGGAGAAAACAAACGTTCACTAGAAGAAATATACGCTTTAATGTAGGTTGGGAAAAATGAAAAATGAACATTAATGTTGATTTTGAAAAAGTTGGTTGTTTAATATCGGTTTTCCACCGACATTAACGAGTAAGCTTTAATGTTGGTTTAAACTGACATTAAAGGTCCGCCATTTTGAAAACCGACATTAAAGGTCCATTTGAATTTTAATTTTAATAATTTTAATTTGTAAAAAAATAACACGCTTTAATGTCGGTTTAAAACCAACATTAAAGGTCCATTTAATTTTTTTAATAATTTTATTTTGTGAAAAAATAACAGTTTCTCTCTCTTACTTTACTCTTTCGACCCTCTCCCACTCGCAATCCCTTTTCTTCTCCAAATGGAATTTGTCCAGTTCTTCTCCGATGACTTTTTCTTCTCCGATGCCCGTTCCTTCTTCGAATAACCATCACTGCCACCATTGAGCTTGTCGCCACTATTGTGATCGACGCCACCATTGTGCTCGTCGCCACCAATTTGCTTGCTGCCACCATTGTTGTTCTACTCATCCACCCTTCGGAACAAATTCATCCACATTTCCCTCCTTCTAAACAAACTCGTCTGCGTCTCCCTCTCACATTCTCACCCCAGACTATTAATGCCGCTCCTACCTTTAACATTCACAGCTTCTGCATCCACCTTCTAAACAAAATCATCCACGTCTCCCTCTCACATTCACATTCTTCCTCTCACATTCACAGCAACGGTAATTTCCATCTTCTTTCAAGTGGTCACAATTTTTTTAATTTGGGGTTTAAGCTGCAATGTTTTTTTACTTCGATTTAGACTGCAAACCACCCATCAATCTTAAAATTCAACACTCGTTGTTTCAGTATTTGAGTATCTATGGACATGATTTTAATTAATTTGCAGCTATGTTGTTATCTTGTTATCTTGCGTTTAGTGGTTTGGTTATTTAATTCTGATGAGGAATGAGTTTGAGTTTTGTTCAAAATTCAACATGAGTTGTTTCAGTATTTGAGTATCTGTGGACATGATTATTACTTCTAAATCCTTTCTTTTTTCTCTCTTTGTAGGTAGAATCGTGATTGGATTATATGGGCAGATTGTACCCAAAACTGTAGGTATGTCCTTCCATCACTGTATAATTAATTTAAACCGAATGGAGCCTTATGCTTGATGTATTATGTCTGAGTTTATTGTTGAATCGAACATATATTCATGAATGTGCATACACTTCGAACAATGTACTAGTTTATGAGTTGTATATCAATGGAATGGGATACTCCACTTCAATCTTGAAGTATCCTGATTTGGGAAAAGGAGGAGGTTGGTTTGGGTTTATATATATATTGAAGAGAAGAGGGGTGTAAGGTGTTAGGAAGTTTCAGAAAATGGGATTGAAGGATGGATGGATGGATGGCTAAGAAGGAAGAGGAACAGAAGAAGGATTAACGCTAAGAAGTAAAAATATATGCATACATCAGCCTCTGGGTATAAAGTGATTTGAGCATAGACTTCATCCATTTCCTTTTCAGCCTGAAAAATTGAAATCAAAAGAAGAAAACGAACCTGAAGAATCAACAGAAACAAAGTAGGCGAGTGTACATGAACAAAAGAGAAAATAAGAAATACCAGCAAACAAATGTTAACAACACGATATAGGATCTTGGCAGGGAGATCAAAGTGAGGGATTTGGTGATTAAGCTCCTGATTTGTGGACTCTTCCAATTGATGAAGAACCAAAAAGCAGAAGAAATTTCAGCCTCTAAGATTATGAGGGCTTTTTGTTTCAAGGGTGAAATTGAAAAAGAGATGGCAAAATACTTATTCCATATGACCCTGCGGGAAGTAAAAAACCCTTTCTCCATCGATAGAAACTTCAATAAGAGGTCCTGCACATGCCTTACACAGCTCCTCATACAGATCCTCACCTTCCAAACCTACCCACCAAACAAAATCAATCAAACACTCCAAAAACACCTCGAAATTTCAAAGTCCTTTGGGTGTTTTGATAAACACCAAATTTGAAAAAAATAGAGATATTCAACTGGGTTTCACCTTTGTGAGACTCCCTTGGATTCTCTTCGTAAAGTGTCATCCAAATTGAAAAAATAGGTCTCAGTCTAAAATGCCAAAGAATGAAGAACAACAAGAGAAACCAAAGAAGAAGAGGAGAAAATAGGGTCTCTCTTCTCTCTCTCTCTCTCTCTTGCTATGTTTTTCACAGTCTGAAAGAATGGTAAACTATCGTGCTATTGCTACCCCATCTACCGATCAATAAAGGACAAGCCACAAAAGAAAGAAAGAGAGAGGGAAAAAGCTAAGAAAATAGGACGGTTAAGCAAGCAATTATAATTAACCGTACAAGTTTAATTTCCCCACCGTCATTTCTTTTTTCTTCTTTTTTTTTTTTGTAACAGACTGTGTCTGTGATTATTATATGCTCAATTTCTTTCTCTCCCTCATCTCCTTCAATTACAAATCAAGCTTTTTGCAGCATAGAAAAACGCTTCCGGAGGAAAAAAATTTGTTGGGTTGTCTTTAACTGGGTTTCACCTTTGAAATTCTGCCATCTCATTTCATTCACAATTTTTTCTCTCTTTCAAAATGGGTCCATTCTATTCCCTTTTGTTTTTGCACAAACAAAGCTCTGTTTTCCTAACTTTTTTTGCTCAAATAGGGAGGGGGGACATTCCTAATTTTCTTTCCTTTATTTTCTTTTTTGTTTTCTTTCTTTCTTTTTTGGTTAAAAAAATTACAAATTTTGGGTTTCTGAATACTATACTATAGTTTCGAAGTTTGAAGTAATAAGTTTGTGTTCTCACTTTTTCCTTTTTTTTTTTTTTTTTCTTTTTTTGGGTAGGGGGGTTTAAGTTAACTTTGAAATGGGTTCATGGACATATATTATGTATACATGCAACTATGTAGAGAGTTAAGATCATTGTTATATTTATTTTATATCCAATATATAGATACATTCATTTACATAATCAATTTTTATATATTAACTATCATGTTAATTTTTATACTCTAATAATGCCACTGAGATTGAGATTGAAATTTCAGATAATTTTTAAAGTTCAATAATGCCTTTTTTTTCTCTCTTATTTGTTATTTGTTATTTATGATTTCAAAGGTCAAAGTGTGGTTCTTATGTAAGGGAGCAACATTGCAATTTATAACGTGACGCAACATTGCAATTTATAACGTATCACGTTAATGTTGATCATGTGCATCATATCCATATGTCCATGTAGATTGTATATATGTTTTTTTCATTGTTGCTGTAGTGGTGCTTGCAGGTTCATTTTCATCATCCTACCACTACAATAAAAGAGTTTCCAATACTTGGACTTTGTAATGCTTAGAAATTGACTTTTCCTAGAAATAAACAGCCAAGGATAGATTGGAAACAAAGACATGTTTATGAAAAATAATTTGTAACCCAAGGATAGATTGGAAAAAAAAAAGATATTTATGAAAAATAATTTCTAAGCCAAGTAGATTGGAAACAAAGACATATTTATGAAAAATAATTTTTCCTCTCTTGAATTTTTCTAAACTTAGTTGCTTTCTTATGTCAACATTTTTTTCAACTATTTATCAGTGAGTTACTATGTAGAAACAAGCAGCTGATGGAGGATTTCAAGGTCGACCTAACAAGCTTGCTGACACTTGTTACGCATTTTGGTAAGGAAAAATGTAGATGTGTGACCATTTTTTCCGTACAATATGAGAATTAGTTCTTGAGAAAGCAATATTGTGGTTGGATTGGATCTACCTTGAGGATTTTAGGAGGCTTGGACATAACTGTACCCATCCTATGTTCCAATTTTCCTCCAAAGTTTTGGTAGATTTTAATTTCAAAATAGTTTGTTAACTAAATTTATAAAGATGAAATTCTATGATAAACAAAGGAAGTACGGGATTCTTGTCGCACAAAGTTCTGACTTTTGGTGTTAGGAGAAAGAGACATTTTAGTATCTTCTCATAAATTCATAAAATAAAGTTAAAAAAATCAAATATTTTGATAAATTCCATGGAGGTATGAATTAAAAATTAATAAACTTAGAATTTTTTCGTTAAATTTTAGGTTAAACTTGGTAATCATAACTTAATGTTAATCGATTAGTAGCTTATTTATTGTTTAATTTTGTGTATAACATATCCATTAGATTTTTAAATCAAAAGTATAATAAATCTATAGATAACCCCTAAAATTGAGGGACTAAACTTGAAATTTTACTTAAATTACTTATACTATATTAAAAGTTGAAGAATTAGTACATTCCTTTTTTGTCCCTACATTTGTCGTAAATAAATACTTTGCTCTTCTTTGTTGTAGACTTTTCAATTGGTGTTTTTTGAGAAATGTTCTGACAGTAGAGTTTTTGTGACATATGTTTGTTCATCATCCTTTGTTGTTTTTGATATTTTATTAAAGAAATTTAGAGATCGTTTGAAGCGTTGAGTTGAGATAGGATGTCAGAAGTTCATATGTATATGGAGTTCGTCATATATTTGGAAAAGTCATATGTCTGTGTTTGGGATGCAAAGTTTTTTTGTTTCATTGAATTGTTTATTGGTTTGATAAGTTTTAGAAGAAACTTTTTTTTTTCTATTTTTATTCCTACAGATCTTTTTGTTATGTTTTTTTTTTGTTCTAATTTCTTCTTCACATCATTAAATTGTTTCTTGATTTAATTCTTTCAGATTTTTCCTCTGTCAGAGTGTGAAGCGGTTTTTAGGAAAGTTTCTGTTTGGCTATCAAGGAAGAAAAATCTTGATTTTTCTTTGTGGTTTTCGTGTTGGTAGACAAAAGAAGTTAAATGTAAGTTTTTCTTTTGGTTTTGTGTAATGTTCATGTTTGTTATAAAGTTTTTTTTAATGTTTTTAGGTTTTGTTTCCTAATAAATTGGATATAATTCATTGGCTTTGTGTAATGTTTTTTAGTGTTTTTAGGGATTTATTATCATGTGTGCATTGCAAGTGGTGGGGTGTGGTTCCATGAAGTTGTTATATATATTGTCTCGGACCTTATGCATTATATTGTATCGATCCCATAGTTGAGTTTTCATTCATATACTCTTTTTCTTCCTGTACTATTCTATATAATTGCATGACTTATTGCATTTTGAATGAAGTTAAATCAAAAGCTAAGCATATAAAAGAAGCAAATTTATCATTGTTCTCCCATGCAGGCTTTGATTAATAGATGATGCCAAGAAACCATTATATCCTAATTGTACGAATTTTACCAAAATATCTACGTTAATAAAGTTATATAATTTGGAAGTTAAATTTGGATGGAGTAATAAGAGTTTCACTAAATTGTTATAATTAATTTGTGACATCTTACCTACTCCCAACGAATGCCCTACTTCTACTTATGAAGCAAAAAAAACTTTTGTGTACTCTTGGAATGAAGTACGAGAAGATTCATGTCTGTAGGAATGATTATTGCTTGTTTAGGAAAGAACTATCTGATGCAAATGTATGCCCATCTTGTGGTATGTCAAGATGGAAGATTCCTAAAAATTCAAAGAAGGAGGTTAAGAATGTTCCAGTGAAAGTCATGTGGTATTTCTCCCCAATTCCATGATTTGAAAGAATGTTTCGAAGCAAAGAAACATCAAAATTATTGACGTGGCATGCCAGAAAAAGAGAAGTGAATGATCTATTACAACATCCAAAAGATGCATTATCATGGAAAAAAATAGACAATTTATTGCTAGAGTTTGGGTCGGAACCTAGAAATCTACGTCCTGCTCTTTTCACAGATGGGGTAAATCCACATGGAGATCTTAGCAGTAGATATAGTTGTTGGCCAGTGATGTTAGTGACATACAACCTACCTCCATGGTTGTGTATGAAGCAAAAAATTTTGATGTTGACCGCACTAATATCTGGTCCCAAACAACCGAAAAATGAAATAGATGTTTATTTAGCTCCGTTAGTTGATGATTTGAAAATACTTTGCCATGATGGGGTGGAATGTTACGATGCATATCAAGATCAATGTTTCAGGCTAAAAGCTATTTTATTTATGGACCATTAATGATTTTCATGCGTATGTCAACTTGTGTGGTTGTACAGTCAAAGGATATCATGCATGTCCAATATGTGGGGAGAAAACTTTATCCATTTATTTGCCAAAAGGAAGGATGATGGCATATATTGGGCATCGCAATGGTGCACAAGAATTAGAATTGGCTCCAGAACCATTGAGTGGGGAAGAAATTTTTGTACAAATAAGTAAGTACGACCACTCATTTGCGAAGAGAACTATCAACGAAAAGAACAGTGAAATGAGTTCTTCAGGAACTTATTGGAAGAAAAAAATCTATTCTTCTTAATTAGAATATTGGAAGTTTCTTGATGTGCGACATTGTTTAGATGTGATGCACATTGAAAAGAATGTCTGTGCAAATCTCATTGGCATATTGCTTAATATTCCCAGTAAAACGAAAGATGAAGTAAAAAGTCGATTAGATTTGGTTGAATTGAACATTAGACCAGAGCTAGCCCCTCAAGTAGGGGAGAAAAAGATCCTCGACATGTTATACATTATCTCGAGCAGAGAAGTTCAGTTTTTGTAAGACACTATCTGAACTGAAAGTACCAGAAGGCTATTCATCGAACATTTGAAGTTTAGTGTCACTCAAAAATTTGAAACTGTATGGACTTAAGTCGCATGACCATCACATTCTTATGCAACAATTGCTACCTGTGGCAATTCGTGGTATTCTACCAAAACATGTAAGACTTGCATTTATTCGGCTATGCTTCTTCTTTAATGCTATATGTAAGAAGACAATTGATACATCACACTTAAAAAGAATGCAAGAAGATGTAGTTGTCACTTTATGTCTATTGGAGAAGTATTTTCCACCATCATTTTTCACTATAATGGTACACCTTGTAGTGCATCTCGTAAGAGAAATTGAGTTTTGTGGACCTGTTCATCTAAGGTGGATGTATCGTTTTGAACGATATATGAAAGTCCTAAAAACTTATGTGCGAAACAAAAATCGACCAGAAGGATATATGGTAGAAAATTATATTGTTGAAGAGGGCTATAAAGTTTTATTCTGAATTTATTGCTGGAGTTAGTTCTATTGGACTTAACTCGGACTTAACTCATCTGTAATAAAAAAGAATTCAAACGTGGATAGAGCATTATCAGCTTCTTCTTTTATTAGACCGAGTAAGGAGCAGTTAGATCAAGCTCATCTTTATGTCATTCATAATGTAAATGATGTTCTACCATACGTCGAGTACGTGTTAAATCCTATCTCATCTCATTCTATATAAGTTGGTTATGTAATTACTTAATAACTTGTCATTTATGACAGACAACATATGGAGAGTTTGTGTAAGCTTAACTCTGGTAAAGCTCAAAGTAAAAAGTGGAATGTAACGCCCCGAAGTTCGAGGTAAAAATTTTAGCATTTTAAATGAATTGTTCGGAAATTTGAGTTTTGGTAAAACGATAAAATAATAATATAATATTGATTAGATTATTATTATCGGAAATTATTATTACAATTTTTAATGTTAATATTTTCTTTTTATTTATTTAAAATAAATATTAATATTCTTATTTAATATTATTATAATTAATTAATATTAATATTCTATTATAAATTTATATTAATTTTATTCAATATATATATATATATCATTATTTATTTTTATTATATTTAATATTATTATTATTATTATTATTATTATTTATTTTTATTACATATATATTTATTAATATTATTTATATATATATATATATTTTTTTTTAAAAAAAAAGAAAGAAACCCTAACTACGCGCGCCGCCCCCCCCCCCCCCCCCCCCGTGAAATCTCTTCTCCTTCTTCTTCTTCTCCCTTCCTCGCCCGACAGCCGCCAGCCGTCTCTCCCTTCGTTTTCTCCTTCTCCTTCGTTCTCTTCTTCGTCTCCGCCACCATCACCCATCCTCTCCGTCTCCGTCCTCTGTCCCTATCTCCATCTCCGTCGGCGTGTGTAGCTTCACCGGTCGTCGTCCGCCGTGGCTCCCCATCCATTTCCGATTCCTTCTCGGCCTCACACAACAGCAGATCTGCCGCCGCTCGTCGCCGCTCCACGAAACAGCCAGTTGCGTTCCTCGTGCATCGTCCGCGAATCGCCGCCGCCATCGCTCGCCGGGGGAAAATCGATCACCGTGGCTGCCGTTTTTCATCCAACCCGATCCGGTTCCAAGCTGACCCGACCCAAAACCCGTTTCCAGTCCGAGCCACACACAAATCCGGGTGAGCCGAGCTGAGTAAGCCGAGCCGAGTGAGCCGAGTGAGCCGAGCCACGATCCGAGCCGCGAGCCGAGTGAGCCGAGCCACGATCCGAGCCGCGAGCCGAGTGAGCCGAGCCGCGAGCCGAGCCGCGAGCCGAGTGAGCCGAGCCGCGAGTCGAGTAAGCCGAGCCGCGAGCCGAGTTGAGCCGAGCCACAAGCCGAGCTGTGAGCCAAGGCCGAGCCGAGCCGAGCCGAGCCGAGGTGGAGCCGAGCCGAGCCGAGCCGAACGCCTTCAAGCCCAGCCGAGCTCCTTGTTTCACCAAGCCACCTAAGCCTTCCTTCCTCCGCTCCGGGTCACGGTGAGTCTTCGGTAAGGATTGTTTTCGATGAATTTCCTAATGTTGCTACATCCGATTAGAGTTTGAATATTGGAATAAGATATGGCCCTACTTTTCTCCTTTGAAGGTAGTACAGAGTTGACGCTTGAGTTCTCGGGTCTCGCGGTAGGCTTGTTTAGAGGTAGTTTTCCTTTCCTTGGGTAAGTCAACGGATGTCGCTTCTGACCTTTTTTAAAACGACTTCTACTGAAGTCATCAACTAAAACCTTCGTGTTTCGTTTAGGTTGATCCGTTGAGCGTGGATTCGATCGAGGGGCATAACCGAGTATCAGGTAAGGGTTTTCCTACTACTGGACCCCGAATCCAGGCTGAAAAACGTAGTAATCCACAAGGGATTACACATTAGTGACTGTACTGAATAACTGTATGCGTGTTGACTGTTAAGCACTGTTATCATATTTTGTCTGAGGTAAAGATATTGTGACTGCTAATTGTAGATTGAGATTTTATGTTGATGGACCTTGAAGTTACGGTTCAGTATGTAGTAAAGCATTGGTCTGGATGTTGATCATGGAGTTTGGACGGGGAAGGACAGTGAGTCCGGTTTTGATTGGTTAGTTGATTGGGTCTAGGGTTTTCCCTAATGGTGTGCGAATTGGTGATGCGTATAGCAACTGAGGGCGAAATTGTTTAAACCTATACTATCTGACTGACAAAGCCTATGGCGGAACTGTAATATGAATGTCGTTGGGGTATGACTGATGTAGATGGTTTAGTATGGACTGAGGGGTAACGGTTAGCTTCATCTATGGGGTAGTGTGCCTTACGAATATGTGCATCCTTCGGGAGCACTAGACTGATGCGTGCATCCTTCGGGAGCACTAGACTGGTACGTGCATCCTTCGGGAGCACTAGACTGATGTGTGCATCCTTCGGGAGCACTAGACTGATGTGTGCATCCTTCGGGAGCACTAGACTGATGTGTGCATCCTTCGGGAGCACTAGACTGATATGTGCATCCCTCGGGAGCACTAGACTGATATGTGCGTTCTACGGAACCACTAGACTGTTATGTAGGGTACCCCCGAATAGGAAGTTAACTGTTGTCCCCTAACGAGCCCAGTAGTGGGTCCCTTACTGGGTATGTTTATACTCACCATTTTCTCTTCTTTAACCTTTCAGGTAAGGGCACAGCGAGGGGCAGACCGACGAGAGGCAGGAAGGACGCGTGAAGGCCATATGGACGCGTCTGGTTTTCCTTATCGCTTCCGCTATGTATTTTGTCAGAATATTTTGACTTGTGATTTTTGAACTGGTGACTTGAGTTTTTATTTGTGACTTTTTGATTGATTTAAAATAGGGCCCGAAACTGTCTTTTTGTAAGGTTTCTAATGCTTTAATGAATCGTAACTGGTCCGTTTTAAATTTTATGTTGAATGGTCGAGTTTTGGTATTTGGTAGTGACCTCAGCTTAGTCCGGAAAGTTGGGTCGTTACAGTTGGTATCAGAGCCTAAGTTTTAGGTTCTGTAGACTGGCTTATAATGTGAGTCTGTGTTTTGTGTCCTTATGGCTGAAACGATCCTTGCCGCTCTTCAGGTACGCTCTCATGAAAATATATGTATAACTCTACATGCATTACCTTACCTAAGTTAAACTGCAAATTCAATTACCATTTATGACTAAAGAGATCGTTGGTGGTTGTTAGGGAAATGCCGCCAAGGAGAGGTGCACGTAGGGGTGGCCGAGGAGGCCGAGGAAGGGGAGCAGGACGCGTTCAGCCTGAGGTGCAGCCTGTAGCCCAAGCCCCTGACCCGGCTGCGCCAGTTACTCATGCGGACCTAGCCGCCATGGAGCAGAGGTTTAGAGATTTGATTATGCAGATGCGGGAGCAGCAGAAGCCTGCCTCGCCAACTCCGGCGCCAGCTCCAGCGCCAGCTCCAGCACCAGCTCCTGCTCCAGCTCCGGCTCCAGTACCAGTTGCGCCCCAGTTTGTGCCGGATCAGTTGTCAGTAGAGGCTAAGCACCTGAGGGATTTCAGGAAGTATAATCCCACGACGTTCGATGGGTCTTTGGAGGACCCCACCAGGGCTCAGATGTGGTTATCGTCCTTGGAGACCATATTCCGTTACATGAAATGCCCTGAGGATCAGAAAGTTCAGTGTGCTGTTTTTATGTTGACTGACAGAGGTACTGCATGGTGGGAGACTACAGAGAGAATGCTAGGTGGTGATGTGAGCCAGATCACGTGGCAGCAGTTTAAGGAGAGTTTCTATGCGAAATTCTTCTCTGCTAGTTTGAGAGATGCCAAGCGGCAGGAGTTCCTGAACTTAGAGCAGGGTGACATGACAGTGGAGCAGTATGATGCGGAGTTTGACATGTTATCCCGCTTCGCTCCCGAGATGATAGCGACCGAGGCGGCCAGAGCTGAGAAGTTTGTTAGAGGCCTATGACTGGACATTCAGGGTTTGGTCCGAGCTTTCAGACCCGCTACTCATGTCGATGCACTGCGCCTGGCAGTGGATCTCAGTTTACAGGAGAGGGCTAACTCGTCTAAGACCGCTGGTAGAGGTTCGACATCGGGACAGAAGAGGAAGGCTGAGCAGCAGCCTGTTCCAGTGCCACAGCGGAATTTCAGATCAGGTGATGAGTTTCGCCGCTTCCAGCAGAAACCTTTTGAGGCAGGGGAGGCTGCCAGAGGGAAGCCGTTGTGTACCACTTGTGGGAAGCACCATCTGGGCCGTTGCTTATTCGGGACCAGGACTTGCTTTAAGTGCAGGCAAGAGGGTCATACAGCTGATAGATGCCCGTTGAGACTCACGGGGAACGCGCAGAATCAGGGAGCAGGTGCTCCACATCAGGGTAGAGTCTTTGCTACCAACAAGACTGAGGCTGAGAAGGCAGGCACGGTAGTGACAGGTACGCTCCCAGTGTTGGGGCATTACGCCTTAGTTTTGTTTGATTCGGGTTCGTCACATTCTTTTATCTCCTCCGCATTTGTGTTGCATGCCCGCTTAGAGGTAGAGCCCTTACACCATGTTCTATCAGTATCTACTCCTTTCGGAGAATGTATGTTGTCGAAGGAAAAGGTGAAAGCATGCCAAATTGAGATAGCAGGCCATGTGATTGAAGTAACGCTGATAGTCCTGGATATGCTAGACTTTGATGTAATCCTGGGTATGGATTGGTTGGCCGCTAACCACGCCAGCATAGATTGTTCACGTAAGGAGGTAACGTTTAACAATCCCTCGATGGCCAGTTTTAAATTTAAGGGAGGAGGGTCAAAGTCGTTGCCTCAGGTAATCTCAGCCATCAGGGCCAGTAAACTGCTCGGTCAGGGTACTTGGGGTATCTTAGCGAGCGTGGTGGATACTAGAGAGGCCGATGTATCCCTGTCATCAGAACCAGTAGTGAGGGACTATCCGGATGTCTTTCTTGAGGAACTTCCAGGGTTACCTCCGCACAGAGAGGTTGAGTTTGCCATAAAGTTGGAGCCGGGCACGGTTCCTATATCCAGAGCCCCTTACATAATGGCCCCCGCAGAACTGAAAGAACTGAATGTACAGTTACAGGAATTGCTTGATAAGGGATTCATTCGACCGAGCGTGTCACCTAGGGGTGCGCCAGTTTTATTTGTTAAGAAGAAGGATGGATCGATGCGTCTATGCATTGACTATAGGGAGTTGAACAAGGTAACCGTAAAGAACAGATATCCCTTGCCCAGGATTGACGATCTATTTGACCAGTTACAGGGAGCCAATGTGTTCTCTAAGATTGATCTTTGGTCGGGATACCATCAGCTGAGGATTAAGGACGAGGATGTACCGAAGACAGCATTTCGTTCCAGGTATGGACACTACGAGTTTATTGTGATGTCTTTTGGTCTGACGAATGCTCCGGCAGTGTTTATGGACTTGATGAACAGAGTGTTTAGGGAGTTCCTAGATACTTTTGTGATTGTGTTTATCAACGATATCTTGATATACTCCAAGACGGAGGCCGAACACGAGGAGCATTTACGTATGGTTTTGCAAACACTTCGGGATAATAAGTTGTACGCAAAGTTCTCGAAGTGCGAGTTTTGGCTGAAGCAGGTGTCCTTTCTGGGTCACGTGGTTTCTAAGGCTGGGGTCTCTGTGGATCCAGCTAAGATAGAGGCAGTCACCGGTTGGACCCGACCTTCCACTGTCAGTGAGGTTCGTAGCTTTCTGGGTTTAGCAGGCTATTATCGACATTTTGTGGAGAACTTTTCTCGTATAGCTACTCCTCTTACTCAGTTCACCAGAAAGGGAACTCCTTTTGTTTGGAGCAAGGCATGTGAGGACAGTTTCCAGAACCTTAAACAGAAGCTAGTTACCGCACCGGTTCTTACTGTACCTGATGGTTCTGGCAGTTTTGTGATTTATAGTGATGCTTCCAAGAAAGGTTTGGGTTGTGTTTTGATGCAGCAGGGTAAGGTGGTCGCTTATGCGTCTCGTCAGTTGAAGAGTCATGAGCAGAACTACCCTACACATGATCTAGAGTTGGCAGCAGTGGTTTTTGCTTTGAAAATATGGAGGCATTATTTATATGGTGAAAAGATACAGATATTCACGGATCATAAGAGCTTGAAATACTTCTTTACTCAGAAAGAATTGAATATGAGACAGCGAAGGTGGCTTGAGTTAGTGAAGGATTACGATTGTGAGATACTGTATCATCCAGGCAAGGCAAATGTGGTAGCTGATGCTCTTAGTAGAAAGGTATCACATTCGGCAGCACTTATTACCCGACAGGCCCCATTGCATCGGGATCTCGAGCGAGCTGAGATTGCAGTGTCAGTGGGGGCAGTCACTATGCAGTTAGCCCAGTTGACGGTACAGCCGACTTTGAGGCAAAGGATCATTGATGCTCAGAGTAACGATCCTTATCTGGTTGAGAAACGTGGCCTAGCAGTGGCAGGGCAAGCGGCTGAGTTCTCGTTATCCTCTGATGGTGGACTGTTGTTTGAGAGACGCCTCTGTGTTCCGTCAGATAGTGCGGTTAAGACAGAATTATTATCTGAGGTTCACAGTTCCCCATTTTCTATGCACCCAGGTAGTACGAAGATGTATCAGGACCTGAAGCGGGTTTATTGGTGGCGTAACATGAAGAGGGAAGTAGCAGAATTTGTTAGTAGATGCTTGGTGTGTCAGCAGGTTAAGGCACCAAGGCAGAAGCCAGCGGGTTTATTACAACCCTTGAGCATACCAGAATGGAAGTGGAAAAACGTGTCCATGGATTTCATTACAGGGCTGCCGAGAACTCTGAGGGGTTTTACAGTGATCTGGGTTGTGGTGGATAGACTTACTAAATCAGCGCACTTCGTTCCGGGTAAATCCACCTATACTGCTAGTAAGTGGGCACAGTTGTACATGTCTGAGATAGTGAGATTACATGGAGTGCCAGTATCGATTGTTTCTGATAGAGATGCCCGTTTCACTTCCAAATTCTGGAAGGGTTTGCAGACTGCTATGGGCACGAGGTTGGACTTTAGTACGGCTTTCCATCCACAGACTGACGGTCAGACTGAGCGCCTGAACCAGGTTTTAGAGGATATGTTGCGAGCGTGTGCATTGGAATTTCCAGGTAGCTGGGACTCCCACTTACATTTGATGGAATTTGCTTATAATAACAGTTATCAGACTACTATCGGCATGGCACCATTTGAGGCCTTGTACGGCAAATGTTGTAGATCCCCGGTTTGCTGGGGTGAGGTGGGTGAGCAGAGATTGATGGGTCCTGAGTTAGTTCAGTCTACTAACGAAGCGATACAGAAGATTAGATCACGCATGCATACCGCTCAGAGTAGGCAGAAGAGTTATGCAGATGTGAGGCGGAAGGACCTTGAGTTTGAGGTAGGGGATAAGGTGTTCTTAAAGGTAGCACCTATGAGAGGTGTCTTGCGTTTCGAAAGGAGGGGAAAGCTGAGTCCCCGTTTTGTTGGGCCGTTTGAGATTCTGGAGCGGATTGGCCCTGTAGCTTATCGCTTGGCGTTGCCACCATCACTCTCGACAGTTCATGATGTTTTCCATGTCTCCATGTTGAGGAAGTACGTGCCAAATCCATCCCATGTAGTGGATTACGAACCACTGGAAATTGATGAAAACTTGAGCTATACCGAACAACCCGTTGAGGTACTGGCTAGAGAGGTGAAAACGTTGAGGAATAAAGAAATTCCTTTGGTTAAAGTCTTATGGCGGAATCACCGGGTGGAAGAGGCTACATGGGAGCGAGAAGATGATATGAGATCCCGTTATCCCGAGCTGTTCGAGGAATAAAACTTTCGAGGACGAAAGTTCCCTAAGGAGGGAAGAATGTAACGCCTCGAAGTTCGAGGTAAAAATTTTAGCATTTTAAATGAATTGTTCGGAAATTTGAGTTTTGGTAAAACGATAAAATAATAATATAATATTGATTAGATTATTATTATCGGAAATTATTATTACATTTTTTAATGTTAATATTTTCTTTTTATTTATTTAAAATAAATATTAATATTCTTATTTAATATTATTATAATTAATTAATATTAATATTCTATTATAAATTTATATTAATTTTATTCAATATATATATATATATATATATCATTATTTATTTTTATTATATTTAATAATAATATTATTATTATTATTATTTATTTTTATTACATATATATTTATTAATATTATTTATATATATATATATATATATTTTAAAAAAGAAAGAAACCCTAACTACGCGCGCCTCCCCCCCCCCCCCCCCCCGTGAAATCTCTTCTCCTTCTTCTTCTTCTCCCTTCCTCGCCCGACAGCCGCCAGCCGTCTCTCCCTTCGTTTTCTCCTTCTCCTTCGTTCTCTTCTTCGTCTCCGCCACCATCACCCATCCTCTCCGTCTCCGTCCTCTGTCCCTATCTCCATCTCCGTCGGCGTGTGTAGCTTCACCGGTCGTCGTCCGCCGCGGCTCCCCATCCATTTCCGATACCTTCTCGGCCTCACACAACAGCAGATCTGCCGCCGCTCGTCGCCGCTCCACGAAACAGCCAGCTGCGTTCCTCGTGCGTCGTCTGCGAATCGCCGCCGCCATCGCTCGCCGGGGGAAAATCGATCACCGTGGCTGCCGTTTTTCATCCAACCCGACCCGGTTCCAAGCTGACCCAACCCAAAACCCGTTTCCAGTCCGAGCCACACACAAATCCGGGTGAGCCGAGCTGAGTAAGCCGAGCCGAGTGAGCCGAGTGAGCCGAGCCACGATCCGAGCCGCAAGTCGAGTGAGTCGAGCCACGATCCGAGCCGCGAGCCGAGTGAGCCGAGCCGCGAGCCGAGCCGCGAGCCGAGTGAGCCGAGCCGCAAGCCGAGTAAGCCGAGCCGCGAGCCGAGTTGAGCCGACCCACAAGCCGAGCTGTGAGCCAAGGCCAACCGAGCCGAGCCGAGGCCAAGCCGAGCCGAGCCGAGGCCAAGCCGAGCCGAGCCGAGGTGGAGCCGAGCCGAGCCGAGGTGGAGCCGAGCCGAGCCGAGCCGAACGCCTTCAAGCCGAGCTGAGCTCCTTGTTTCGCCAAGCCACCTAAGCCTTCCTTCCTCCGCTCCGGGTCACGGTGAGTCTTCGGTAAGGATTGTTTTCGATGAATTTCATAATGTTGCTACATCCGATTAGAGTTTGAATATTGGAATAAGATATGGCCCTACTTTTCTCCTTTGAAGGTAGTACAGAGTTGACGCTTGAGTTCTCGGGTCTCGCGGTAGGCTTGTTTGGAGGTAGTTTTCCTTTCCTTGGGTAAGTCAACGGATGTCGCTTCTGACCTTTTTTAAAACGACTTCTACTGAAGTCATCAACTAAAACCTTCGTGTTTCGTTTAGGTTGATCCGTTGAGCGTGGATTCGATCGAGGGGCATAACCGAGTATCAGGTAAGGGTTTTCCTACTACTGGACCCCGAATCCAGGCTGAAAACGTAGTAATCCACAGGGGATTACACGTTAGTGACTGTACTGAATAACTGTATGCGTGTTGACTGTTAAGCACTGTTATCATATTTTGTCTGAGGTAAAGATACTGTGACTGCTAATTGTAGATTGAGATTTTATGTTGATGGACCTTGAAGTTACGGTTGAGTATGTAGTAAAGCATTGGTCTGGATGTTGATCATGGAGTTTGGACGGGGAAGGACAGTGAGTCCGGTTTTGATTGGTTAGTTGATTGGGTCTAGGGTTTTCCCTAATGGTGTGCGAATTGGTGATGCGTATAGCAACTGAGGGCGAAATTGTTTAAACCTATACTATCTGACTGACAAAGCCTATGGCGAAACTGTAATATAAATGCCGTTGGGGTATGACTGATGTAGACGGTTTAGTATGGACTGAGGGGTAATGATTAGCTTCATCTATGGGGTAGTGTGCCTTACGAATATGTGCATCCTTCGGGAGCACTAGACTGATGCGTGCATTCTTCGGGAGCACTAGACTGATACGTGCATCCTTCGGGAGCACTAGACTGATCTGTGCATCCTTCGGGAGCACTAGACTGATCTGTGCATCCTTCGGGAGCACTAGACTGATATGTGCATCCTTCGGGAGCACTAGACTGATATGTGCATCCCTCGGGAGCACTAGACTGATATGTGCGTTCTACGGAACCACTAGACTGTTATGTAGGGTACCCCCGAATAGGAAGTTAACTGTTGTCCCCTAACGGGCCCAGTAGTGGGTCCATTACTGGGTATGTTTATACTCACCCTTTTCTCTTCTTTAACCTTTCAGGTAAGGGCACAGCGAGGGGCAGACCGACGAGAGGCAGGAAGGACGCGTGAAGGCCATATGGACGCGTCCGGTTTTCCTTATCGCTTCCGCTATGTATTTTGTCAGAATATTTTGACTTGTGATTTTTGAACTGGTGACTTGAGTTTTTATTTGTGACTCTTTGATTGATTTAAAATAGGGCCCGAAACTGTCTTTTTGTAAGGTTTCTAATGCTTTAATGAATCGTAACTGGTCCGTTTTAAATTTTATGTTGAATGGTCGAGTTTTTGTATTTGGTAGTGACCTCAGCTTAGTCCGGAAAGTTGGGTCGTTACAATTCAAGAAGAGCATAATCGCTCATTCAGTCGGTGGCTGTCCACACAGGTAATCACTATAATCATACTCTTTTATGTTTGTTTTGGATCTAACTAAATCCAATATATTGTGTAGGTTGCACTTGCTCTCGAAGTGCCTAAAAATTCCATCACGCCTTCTTTAAGATGGATAGCTCACGGACCTTCTCCAGATGTGGCCACTTATTCTGGTTACATAATTAATGGTTATTATTATCACACAAAAAGGCGTGATGATATTAGGAGAATTCAAAATAGTGGAGTTAGTATAACCGCTACTACGATGCAAGTCTCTAGTTCTAAGGACAAAAGCCCTGTCATGTCAGATATAATGTTTTATGGTGTAATACAAGAGATATGGGAGATTGATTACCATCAATTATCTTTTATTTTATTTAAGTTTGATTGGGTTGACAATAGAAGTGGAGTCAAAGTGGACGAGCTTGGTTTACCATCATGGATCTCAAACGTATTGGGCATAAATCAGACTCATTTATTTTAGCCACTCAAGCAAAAAAAGTATTCTATGTTCAAGATTCTGCAAATCCTGAATGGTCAGTGGTTTTAACATCTCCACAAAGAAATATTGAAGAAAATTTCTTTAAAGATGAAATAGGAGATATGCTTCAAAAGTGTTGTTATGAAACCATTAAAAGGATGCCCAATGTTGATACACCTAATGAGACTGATGATACACATTCAACTTATATTAGACATGATTGTGAGGGTAGATGGGTAGAGAAGGGTATGTCATTACTTTGCTTTATAATGTATTTATGTTTAGAGTTCGTAATATAATTGATATGCTTATGCTATCTTATTACTTTGCTTTATAATTTATTTATGTTTAAAGTTCGTAATATAACTGTTATATTTATGGTATGTCATTACTTTGCTTTATAATGTATTTATGTTTAAGTTCATAACATAATTGTTATGCTTATGTAGGTTGACTTTGTTTACTAATGTATTTCCGTTTTTTACAGATTCATAGATGGAGGATAGCAGTGAGGATGAAAGAGAAATACTTCCAAAAGTAAGAAAGAAATCATTTGTTCCACGTGGGCCAACTACTATGTCTGAGTTGGCCTTAGTGAGAAATTCTGGGCAAAAGTAGCCCATTCAATTTAATGAACACGGGCAACCTGTTGGAGCCATGTCTAAGAAAATGCAAAATTACATTGGTGCGTGCGTTCGGCAACAGATTCCTATCACATATAACTTTTGGAAAGAAGTTCCGAATGAGCTGAAAGATAAAATCTATGGTTGTATATCGATATGAGTTCTATTATTATGTTTTTCATATAATGTAGTTTTCTTTACACTCTAAGTTTATCTACGCTTTTTTTTCTTGTAGATGTCGTTCGATTTACGATCCAATGCTAAACATTCTATACTTATGTCTGCATCAAGAAAGTTTCGAACTTTCAAGACCACGTTAACTCAGAAGTATATACTTCCGTCTAAGGATCAACCATCACTCTTGCAGTTTCCTTCTAAAATCTATTCTCATATAAATCAAGAAGATTGGGAATCGTTTGTGGATGCTAGACTAAGTGAAGAATGAGAGGTAAATAAGTTTACATTTTCACTTTAATTTTGTTTTGATATCTACCTACAAACTAATACGTTGTATAGGATTATAGCCGTATTCAAAGGGAAAGAAGGTCGAAATGCGTATACAATCACCACATGTCATGTAAGGGATATGCTAATCTTGTCGATGAACTAGTGAGTATTTCTAATTAAATTCAAGAATTTATTTCAATATGTTGTTGTTAATTAAATATCTACTTTTGTTGTAGAAAATAACGTATAATGTTTCCTATCGTTCAACTCTTTGGAAAGAAGCACGGAAAAGAAGAAATAATGATTATTTTGATGATGCTACTCGTGATTGTGCCTCTGTAAGTATACTTATGATTATAATACATAATCTTTTGTTAACCTAACTGATGATGAAAATACTTGTATTGTTTTATAGGATGAATTAGTTGCAACACATAAAAACGAGGACATCTTGACTAACGCATTGGGTTCCAAGGAGCACGGTGGAAATGTAAGAGGTGTGGGTGGTTTTGTCTCTCAATCACAACATTTCAACACAGTAAAAGGGAAGGAGAAAATGATAACTCCACAAGTCAAAATAAGTCATAAAGAAGAGGATGAATCGAGATGCAAAAGTGACAAGAAGAGAAGTAATCACTCGAGGTCATCCATTGGAAGTATTAATATAGATCTTGATGCCGATGAGGACACACCTAGCAAAAAAGGAGTGGAGGTAATTGACTTTGTTGTCACTTTTAGTTTTTTAACGATATAGGATCAATTGTTCTTAACTATGCTTTTAATATTTGTAAAGGGAACACCATGCCAATTGTCTATAGGATCCATTAATAAAATATTTGCAGTAGCCGTGATAGTTGAGGATAACATCGGATGTCCCAATGTTAAAGTTCTAGTAGACGTGGTTACTGGAGAAAATTTGACTATACCCAATCCAATGAAGGGAAAGATAGAGACTTTAAATCAAGCATTGGGTAACATTATAGAATGACCTCGTCGGCTTGTTTCTACGATCAATGACGAACAAGTGTATATCATTTTTACTATTTAAGTTTTGATTTTATTTGTATATGTATTTTGAATTTAGAACCTTGGTTGTGATAGGAACATTCAACTAGGAAGGAAGTCGTATACTCTTCAAATTATACTGACGTTAACGAGACTATTAAGCTTTTAAATAGACATGCCGTGAACAACATGAAGGATGTAGACATGATTCGCAACCCAATGAACAAGCTAATATTTGGAAGTGACAAAAATTTGTTTATTTAGCTCGTGAAGATTTGTTGCATTACTGCGGCATGGTTGAAATTGGCTATATGTGTATACTAGCGTATATTACGTAAGTATAAGACAACTTATACTCATCTTTATCTCCAATACCACTGTTGTAGTTAGTTTGTTGATATTTTAACTATGGTTGCTTTTACTTAGATGTCTTTGGGATGAATATGACTGTGCAAGGAATTTTTTTGTCACTGACCAATAAAAAATATCGTCACATATCAAAGATCGTGATCTTCGATCCAGAAATTTAGCCAACCAGCTAGAAGCAGTTAACTTGGAACAGAAAGTGCTAATTCCATATAATACCATGTAAATAAAGAAGAGAAACACATTAATTTTTTTTCCATTGAGCTTAAATGTGTACACACATTGAAGATGTTGTTTATTGTAGTTTTCATTGGATGTTGCATGTTATCGATCTTCGTGAAAATTGCGTTTATGTTTTAGACTCTCTTCAGAGTAAAGTCAATGAAGACATTCATGGAGTCAAAATGTGTAAGTGTATTCATATTATTACTTCTTATTGAACTTTATTGTCTTTTAATGTTTCAAAATATTTAGAGGGTTGAAGACATGGCAAGCGAAACACGATCTACAACGCTATCGATCAACTCCAAAATGGAGACCTGTAAAGGTAATTTGCATTTACACGTAATTATTTTTTATGAAACATAAGATTAATTTGTATTCAATTTATATACATGCAGTGCCCTCATCAATTGGATTCTGTAGGGTGTGGGTACTACGTGGAAAAGTACATACATGAGATAGTGCATAATTCTAGAACTTGTATTACTAGCCTTGTAAGTTTCTACTTTAACTTTTTACATATTACAATTTATGATCTAAACTCATACTTTCCATATCTTTCTCTTTGTGTGTAGTTCAATACCAAAAATGCATATAGGCAAGAGGAGATTGACGAGATTCAAACTGAATGGGCAACTTTTGTTAGCAAATTTGTGTAAGCTTTTAAATGTGTTTTTTGGTCGAGTTAAGTTAGTAGTTGATTTTTGTAGTTAAGTTAGTAGTTGGTTGAGTTATGTTTTTGTAGGGACGAGCAGTCCTATAGTTTTTTGAAGGGCAGGTGGTCCCGTACTAATTGTTGTTTGTTAGATAGTTTGTACGTATACTTTAGTTAGTGAAGGAACTTTCTGTTGTACATATACATTGGTTATTAATCACGATCTTACATATTATCTTTATATTTTTTAGTTTTCATTTACAGTTGTTGGTTGTTTATATAAATATGTGATTATATATAGGAGTTGGATGATTTTATTTGTTGTAGTACTATATTGAAGGGTGGAAAGGTGTACTGATATTTTAGGTGTTGGATGATCGTATTTGTTGTAGTACTATATGGAAGTGTGGAAAAGTGTGCTGGTATTTTAGTGTTGGATCTTATGCATTGTAGGTGTTTATTATTGGTTTGCCATGGAGGACAGGATGTGTTGTTTGATATGTGTGATTATATATATAAGTGGATATATTGGAGGATTTGGAGTAGTTGGACTTATAGTGTTGAATATAGTTGTGTTTATTGATACGTGCTTATATGTAGGTGTTGGATGATGTGTATTTGTTGTAGTTCTATATGGAAGTGTATGCTAGAATTTTAGGTATTATTGTGTGCATTGCAGGTGAACTAGTTATAAGGCATTGAGTAGTAGGCATTATAGCAATCGTGCAAGCCATTTTTTTATTTTTTACAATATACGATGATGAACATTTTCGGACGTAATTCGAGTCAAATAATGTCGGTAAAGACGTAAAAGACATCTTTAATGTCGGTTTAAAAGCGATATTAAAGACAGCTTTAATGTCGAGTTAAAAACGACATTAAAGACAGCTTTAATGTTGGTTAAAAAAAATTAAAGACATCTTTAATGTCGGTTAAAAAGCCACAATAAAGATGTATCATAAGCGACATTAAAGACATATTTAATGTCGGTTATCTACTAACATTAAAGATGACCGACATTAAAGGCCTTCAATAACACCTTCAAAGATGTCGGTTTATAACCGACATTGAAGGCCTTTAATAACTCTCGCAAAGATGTCGGTCGCCAAGTGACATTAAAGGCCTTTAATGTCGGTAAGGCTAGATTTCTTGTAGTGATTTTTATGAATTGCATATTATGTTAAATTTATACATTAAGACATGTCTTCTAAAACTCAAGAATCTCTTAAAGATCACTTTGAAAAACTAAGACTTGTGATCGACCTCGGTATAACTCAATTTATAATCCTCTATGTTGGATAAAAATGATCAAAGGTTGGGATCAAACTACCACCACAGATGTTTGAACTTTTAGTTTGCCATCTAAAAATTATTTAGAACAAACACACAGTGCATGTTCTTCAATGAAAATTCTTCATATTGTTTTATGAAGTTTGATTAAAGAAAAAACTATACTAACAAAAAGAAAATCAAACTAACAATAAATTTTAAAAAACAAAAGTAGTGCAGGGACTTAAATAATAAAAAAGAAAAGATCTGGGACCAAGATGTGACAAACCTATGAACGGCGGCAGACGAACTTGTTGGAGCGGACGAACAGTTTGCAATGAACGGCGGCTTCCGATGAACGGCGGACGAATTGCGATGAACGGCGGATAGCTTGCGATGAACAATGGCTTGCGATGAACGGCAGATGAACACAACAGATGAAAGAGGGAATTGGGACTTGCGATGAACGGCGGACGAACGCAACAGACGAAAGACTGAATGGGGGCTTGCGATGAACAACAGACGAAAGCAACAAACGGAAGTGTAAAGTATTTAAAATTAAAAAAAAAAACAAAAATTATAAGTTTTTTTACTCTTTCTTATTCTTGACACTTTTTTATGTTACTTGACAGTTTTTATTAAAATTGTCAAGTATATCAATTATAAAAGTGTCAAGTAAACCTAGTTTTGTAGTAGTGTTCAGCAGACCAGATGATTCAATGTTGCCGACACGGATTGAAGACGCATTTGACGTAGATGACGACATGACGATGATGTAGCAGAGATAGATCAGGATAATGCTTAGTTTGTAAATCAAAATTTTAATTCATATAATGTAGAATTATATAAAAATGCATTTTTATTTCCACCAAAACCATGACGATAGTACAAACTTAAAGTGAAAAATAATCCTTGAAAGCTTAAAAAAAAGTCACATAAAGATATACAAACTTTTTTTCCAAAATTTGTTCAATTAATATAGCTTAAAATATACAATCAAATATTTTAATGAATTATTTTTATTTCTAGGAAGTCGTGTGTGTATTAAAAATAAAAAATGGTCGAGAAATGTGAAAAAGTATTACATATTACTTCCAAGCATCACATGTAATAATTGGCTTGGATCTAAAAAATTCTTCCACTTAATCCATAAGCACCTCTAATACCAAATCATAAAGACCAACCAAGAAGCTTTTAAAGATTATGTATAGAGTCACAAGTAAAACATGTCATTTAAGGTGTGATACTTGGAAGTCACATAAATATGGTAGTTATTATTTTTATGTGTATAGTCACATAAACTTTGTTTTTGAAGGAAATCGTATACTAGGTAAACAATTTCCTTTAATCCAGTCACAAACCAACATGTGTCAAACTAGTCAATGTACGAGGGACTTAGAATAATGTACCACAACTTCCTTCATATTTTGGGGTTATACCCTATTTCAACAATTTCTTTTCATGCTACCCTATTTTTGTCATTATTTAAAAGAAAAACATTATTTTTCAAAATAGTCCAATTTAAGGGTCTTTTTAAAAACTAGAACAAAACGCAAAAATATTTATATGGCATAGAACAATTTTCAAAAAGGAAAAAGTCCACAATCCCATAACGCGAAAGAACCAAAATACCTTGCAATTAATCGGCCACACATGTGCGAAAAATGATCTAGTGTCCAGTTTAAATGATCTTGTACCCTTGTATCCAGTCTAAATGAGCCTGTATTTTTGTACCCAGTCTAAACGATTTTCTATCTCTATACCCAGTCTAAACAATCTTGTACCAAATCTAAACAATCATTTGAATATATCACTTATGTACTAGTGATAGTGATCTATCTTTGACTATCTAAAATGGACGATTGATCGTTTAGGTATTGGTAAATAGTGAAAAAATAAGAAAAAAATGAAAATGAAGAAGAATAATACAATACTTGATTAATGTAAAAAAAAATAAGGAAAAAAGTATTGTCTTTTGGAAAAGAGAACGCCGAAGATGAGAGATGACAAAGAAGAAAAAAATTCTTGAAGAGGAGATAGAAATTCTAAAAGGGCAAATTTGGAATTTATGAAAAATCTTCATGGACTTTTTTTTATTTTTTATTTTGTTATACCTACCTTAAATATTTTCAGTTTTGTTCACGTATCTGTAAATTAACCCCAATTTATTTATTTAGTTGTACATATATAGTGGAAAAGATAGCTGAATTCAACCAAGGTAAACCTTGGTTGAAATTCGAGTTATTTTTATTCTGTTTAGTAACAATTTGGTTTATGGTTTTTAGTTTTTGAATATTTAATCTATTTTCTCTATAATTCTTACCTTGATGTGCATCATTTTAAAGTACAATGATCAAATTCTTTACTTAGTTTCCAAAAAAACCAAAACAAGTTGGAGCATTTTCAAAAATAACAAAATATTGAATGTATTTACAAAATATTGCAAAAACCATCAAACTCCCTAAAACGTATTAAAAAATTATTTACTTTTGCTATATTTTGTAAATAGTTTTAGTTTTTTACTTTAATATATCAATTTTGAAAAATTGAATATTGTTTAAACTATGGTTTCATTTTATGAAATTTTAATAGAGATCTTTTCAAAAATATAACAAAACCGAAAAATATTTACACCATATAAAAAAATTCCAAAAATGGAAAAAGTCTGCATGCCCACAATATAAAATACAAAAATGGCTCGTCAACCATGCCGTCAATAACGTTTGTAATATATTTGATATACGATCGTTTCGATTTGGCTATTGTTTGGTACACGATCGTTTAGATTTGGTCATTTAGATTTGGATAGAAAAATCTAAACGATTTATTTTTTTTCAATTCTACCGTTTAATTTCGGTACACATGTAATGCCCCAAAGTATGTAATTTGAAGTTTAATTACTTTAAGTTTAATTTTGACTACGTTGAAATTATTGATTTTTGTAGAAATTATAATTAATTGGATATTTTGGAAAAATATCTAATTAATTATTTGAAATTTGGAAGTTAATGATTGAAATTTTTTGTTTTAAGTGAATGTTATTGGTTGTAATTTTGGTGAATTTGGGGTAATTATATATATATATATATATATATATATATATATATATATATATATATATATATATATATATATATATATATATAAAATTAATATTAAGAGAATGATTAAATAATTATATTAAGTATAATATAATTATTAGAAATTGATTTATTATTTTGGAAAGATAAAGTGATGTGATTGGAGAGAGAGAATATTGAAGTTTAAAGAGGGGATTTGATGGGTTTTAAATGAAGAGGGAGAAGGTTGAGATTTATTTTGTTTTTTGTAATGGAATAAGGGAAAATGAAAAGAAAAAAAAATAATGATAATAATATTTTATTTATTTAAAGAAGTCCTCGTAAAGCATGAAAGGAAAAAGAAATTTACTCATCTTCCTCCTTGAAATCCTAGCCACCGTCGACGTCCCTCTTCCTCCAACCACTGCCGTGCACTAGTTGACTGCCATTCCTCCTCCGCCTCTGTCGGTCTTCTCCGCTCATCTTTCCACCATGCAGTAGCGCCGTCAGTTGAGTCGGTTTTTCTTCGTGCAACCAAAGAGCAAGTCGATCTGTGCATCTGTCGTGTCAGTCGTCGTTCGCGAACCACCACGAGCGTCGCCGATCGTCACAAGCCTCACGTATGCCTCCAGTTTTTGCGATTCGTCAGCCGTTCGCCCGAGCCGTACAACTCGTCCGCATCAGTCGAGCCTATCCCGAGCCGCCCTCTTCTCTTCAGCCGCACACGAGTCGTCCGCCAACCGTACACCAACTGCAACCATCCACAAGCCACCACCCATTTTCTGAGTTGTCTAGCCTATTCGTTGAGTCGCCAAGCCAAGCCACCAAGTTTTTTTTTTTTTTTGGTATTTTCCCCTTATTTTCGGTAAGTTTGATTGGGTTTTGGTTAATGCCAAACAAAGATTAATTTTGGATTCTAAATAATTTAATATTGGATTATTTTTTTTATAAAAGACTGGTTAGATCAAATTAGGAGCTGGTGCTGTGAAATTTTTCCCCAATTAAGGTTGAATTGGAATTCAACCTCAACTTTGGTAAGTTGAATTAAATAGAATTTTTTATCCTTGAGCAACTGTTAGTTGAGTTATTGAACTTAGTATATTCTACCCTTATTGTTTAGGATTTTCTTGAGAAGCTTGACATTGCTATTAGGGATATTTTTGTATTAAGCTAATCTCCAGGTAAGAGATTTTCCATTATGCATTGATGTAGCTAAAATACATAATGTATTGATAACTAAGTTTAGGTTTATGATGACTGATAGTTACGACTAAGTTTAGGTTTATAATGACTGATAGTTATGACTGAGTTTATGTTTATGATGACTGATAGTTATGACTGAGTTATATTGATGGTGATGATTGATGATGTTGATGTTAATGCATGAAATATTAATCTCATGATTAAGAATACTATGATTAATATTCATGTCATGCTTATGATATTATGTTATGCTACATGTTAATCTATATATAGGTTGTTCAGTTAACTTTATCTATTAGAGTCGTACCTACATGGGTGTCCCTCAAGATCACCACCTTTTTTATGACTGTGTAGTCCGACGGGATCACCAGTCCAATATGAGATGATATGTTATGAGTGACTCGACGGAGTCACTCATAGTTCGATTGTTTTAGTGTTTCTTTCGAGTTCACTAAATACCAGTTTGTCCTAGGTGTTCCTTTGGGTTCACCGAAGACCAGAGATATTCCTATGGGATCCCATATCGCGCGTGTTTGGGAACGTGCCAATTTAGGGGTACCACTTTACGAGACTGTAATAGGAAGTTAACAAACACCTAGTGGGACTAGTAGTAGGTCCCTTACTGAGTATATTTTTTATACTCACCCTTTAATGTTTAACTTTTTCAGGCAAAGATAGAGGTAGAGGTAGAGGGAAGCTGGCGAATGATAAGAAGTGACCATGACATGCCATAGGAAAATGTTTTGCTTCCGCCGTTACATTTATTAGTTTGAGTTCAGTATTTTTCAGTATTTTTTATTATTTATTACTTGTTTAAAATTAGATAGGGTCTGAGCTAGGATTTCATTTTTTAGAAATGTATTTCTACATAAATTAGTTATTTATAATTTTAATGAGTATTTGAGGTTTTAATTAGGAAAATTAGTTATTTTTCCATTTGATTTTAAAAAGTTTTATTATCTTTTAAGTAGTAATGACTTCAACTTAGTATAAAGAGTTGGGTCGTTACAATACGATTGTTTAGATTTGGTTGTTTAGATTTAGCTAAACGAATTTTTTTCAAGATTCGTTGGGTACACGATCATTTATTTTTTCAAGATTATTTGGTAAATAATCGTTTATTTTCTTTACACAATTGTTTGGATTTGGATACTTCAATCTATGCGATCTTTTTTCAAGATTCTTTATATACAATATCTTTTAGATTTGGTTACCTTAATCTAAATGACGTAAAAGAGAGGATGATAAGAAAAAAGACGATGGAAAGAAATTGCGTGAAAAAAACAAAGAGAAAAAAAGAAAGATGATAAAGAAAGAAAAAAGATTTGATCCAAATCTAAACAACGTAAAAAAAAAAAGAAAAGATAAAGACAATGGAAAGAAACCGCAGCGAAAAAAAAAAAGAAAGTGAAGAAAGACAAAATAAACCGTAGCGAAAAGGAGAAGAAAGATGGAAGGGTAAATTTGGAATATTTAAGAAATGACTAACTTTATGGTCTTTGTTACACGGACCGTAAATATTTTACTAGTTTGTTATATTTTTTAAAATTAACCATTTTAATAAATATTTCAAATCTATTATTTTCTTATATATTTGAAACTTTTATAATTTTGTAATAAATATTAGGTTAATTTTCATAAATATAACAAATCAGCAAATTATTTATTGCTCGGGTAACAAAGTGAAAGAGCTAATGAAGTTGGCCATTTTTTTTAAAATATTTCAGGTTTGCCCTTCCTTTTTATGGTCTTTCTTCTCTTCCTCTCTGCCAATTTTTTCTTTTTAGTGTCTTTTTCTCTTTTTCTTCTACAATGGTTTTTTAAAATATTTATGTTTGCCCTTTCGTTCCATCTTTGTCATGCAATTTTTATTTTCCTTTCCATCTTCTTTTTCTTTTCTTCTGCAATTTGTCTTTTATTTTTTTTTCAAACTGTTATTTTGTTCAAAATCATGTACCAAATATAAAAGATCGTGAAAAAAAATCATTGGGATATTGGATAGCCAACTATAAACAATAGTTTAGAAAATCATTTAGATTTGGGTATTTAAACGGTCAAATCTAAATGACGTTTAGATTTGGGTAGCCAAATTTAAACGATCAAATCTAAATGATCATGTACCAAATATAAACGACTGTGTACCAAATCTAAACGATCGTGTACCAAAATATGTTGAAAAAAATCATTTAGATTTGGCTACCCAAATTTAAACAATGAAATATAAATGATCGTGTACTAAAGAATAGCTAAATCTAAACGATCGTATAACAAAGAATAGCCAAATTTAATCGATTATGTACTAGAGAATCTTGAAAAAAAAATTGTTTAGATTTGGGTATTGTGTATGAAAGAATAGTCAAATCTAAATGATTGTTTACCAAATATACTACGCTCGTTGGGTACCAATTAATCACGGGTCATTTTAAGTATTTTTTATTATGGACTTGCGGGCTTTTTTCGTTTTCGAAATTGTTCTATACTGTGTAAATATTTTGCCGCTTTGTTATATTTTTTAAAATACTCCTATATATTATTAAATTTAAGTATTGCACCCTATATTTTGTATTCATATAAATGTTCATTTGTAGATTTAATTTTGTCAAACAAATCTCACCAAAACGTCTAAAATTTTAATTTCAAAATTTCAAATACGTACAAATCTAAAATTTTGTCAAACAAAACTCACCAAAATGTCAAACAAATATGTACAAATCTCTAAAATTTCAAAATTGTGTCAAACAAATCTCTAAAATTTTAATTTTGTATCTCATAAGCAAAAATGTCTAATAATCAATGAAGCTTCAATGCTCTATACAAATAGGTTTCAAGCATATTAAAAAATTTTAAGTTAAATATTTTATTGGACAAAAAATTAAGTTTGCATCTAATTTAAAGTTAACTTTTAATTTGATAAGTAATAATCAGTATATGTATGCGCAGTATAGATTTTATCAATGATCATACTTATATGAAACAGAATATATTTTTAAAGTTCAAGAACTATATGAAAATATGCCATTGTTTGTATATTAGCTGTTAGGCTCGTTTTGGTGATATTATAACTTTATATAAACTTATGCCCCTAGATGAAATCCTATGAATTTGCCATCGGTGAGTTGTGCTTGCTTTGACACAAGAACATACATTTCTATAAATAATTGGTGAATCTAATAATGTTCCTACCATCATTAGCCGATCTACATGAGGCTGGTCGATATTCATGAGGTTGAGCGTTACAAAAATGTAATTGAACATTTTCCCAATATTTGTAAGATCGGTTAAGATATATGGTGGACCATCAGTTCTCTCATATTTTTAATTCATATTAGGTATCCAAATTATCCTTGTAAGGTGATTAGACAGTTCGATTTTAAACAAGATACCCGTCAGAATGCAATACTGAGGTCATACCTGCACAACATTGACTTGAGAAATACGGATTAGCTAGACATGGTCGCGCATTCAGTTGTGTAGAGGCAATCTTAGAGAAGATTTATTGATCTATTGTGATGGAAGCTTTGATTCAGCAATTCGATAGAGATGTGACCTAAGAATACATAAACTAGTATAGTAATATTACTAGGTTCTACATCACTCAACTAAGTGTAGGTGTGGGTTAGCTTGTACATATTTAAATATTGTATAATTAGATTAAATTATATACTAAATTAAATATTTTCTAATTTTTTGTTTTTGCAATTCACAAAGATCGTACAACATTAGACTTTATGATGTTGCAGATGATCCACAACAAGTTCTTGATATATTCGATAATAATAAGAGGTACACGGAAGAGCTAAATAATATATACAATGTATCTATTGTACCTCCTCCAATTCATAGGGGATGTGTTTAAGTGGAAGAAATTGAACTGGATGAGGTTTACCATAATGTGGAAGAAAAGCCTCATATGACACAGACCTAGAGCCAGACTTGTTATGGTTGTCTGATGACGATGATGCTAGCATTTGTCATAGGGTATTATGATTTAAAGGTCGGTACAGGATATTTTGATTTAAAAGTCGATCCATCTTCTTTATACATGGATGCCAATCTCCAAACATTGATTTTTAAATTAATTTTTAAATAGATGTAAAATATTGATACAAACATTTAAATATAGATTTAATTTTTTCATTTACAAATTATTTAAAAAAACGGTTAAACAATCATCTTTTAAATTCAATTATAAAAAAATATAATTATAAATTTTCATAGAATTTGAAAACAAATGGAAGAGAATTGCAAATTTCGCTATACATTTATATTAAATACAAATTAAAAAATAAGAAATTTGAGAACATGGGTTAAGGTCAAAAGGATGGTGTTTAGGTCGGGTTTTCAACTAACCACATTTGTTGAAATTAATTTAAAAATATCATGGGCTTACCTGGTTAAACTCATAACAAAAGAAAGGATGTGTATGTCATGGGTTGGGTTAATCTGCATAGGAGGAGAAAGAGAACCCATGATATAGGAGAGAAAGTATATGTCATATGTTGAGTTCTCTCTCCTGTATAGGTTATGAATTGATTCCATGACATAGCAGAGAGTGTATAATTATGAGTTGCACAAATCTCTAAATATTTCATAAACCATCCTATTTTTCTTTTTCTTTTTCCCAAAAACAACAATATTCATCCAAAATTTCCTAAATGAAATGCAACATCATCAATAAATTTATTTATCAAGGGTCAAACATACAATAGAGCAATTTAAACATATTTTAAGAACTCCAAGGACAAAACCGACACACTCAATATAGACCAAGAGTGTATATTGTCCTCCTTGATTTTATTCAAACATTTTCTACTTTTATTCCCCTCATAAGACTTAGATGATGTAGACCATGATGCCATGGTTAGTAGGCAAGAGTTTTTCATATTGAGCTTAAGAGTTTCCATGTCTTGGTAGATGTTGTATCTTGCACTTCAGCTTTACGTTTTTCTAGGGTGAGTTGAGTCGGTGTTCTTACTTGCTCTTCATAGGTTAGACTGACTTTTCTTCCTTGATCTGTAGTAGAAACTTTATGCTCAATCACATTAAAATACGTATGCAATTGGCCAGGTGGCGTTTTTGTATTTGCAAATGCAAACCTTCCCATTGTCTCTAATGTAAATGTGTCGATAGCAGAGTCGGTTGTACTACTCATCGTAACTATATCTTATTGATATTTTGAAGCTAATAAAAATTTTATAACTCTGGTTTATGCTCTCCACCTAAAGTTGTAGCTTAATATTTATAGAATTATGGGTTGGAAGGATAGACATGACTAAATTAGAATTGGATTCTTTGACCGTAGACTTTTTACAAATTCTTTAACTTCGATATCTATCCAAGGGTTTAATAGTTAAACATGGGGTATATGTGTGCTGTCTTGATTATATAGATAGCTCTGAATCAATTCTCTTTAGCTCAAAATATTCTTAGTTATCTTAACTAAAGGGTATAACGGTTTTGTCCACTAAGCATTTTTTTTACTTCTAAGAATCGTATTGAACATACCAACACATGCATAAATCAAACAATTTGATTTCATTTGGATCAATTTTAGTTTGCTTGTTTGGATGTGCATGCATTATCCTTAGTCGTATTTGCAGGTATTTCACGTGGTATTTATTTAGCATGAAGTTTAGTCAATATAATTTATGTTCTTTATTGTGTAGGACGAACTCAACAAAAAGAGATCCACTATATACTAAACTATGTGTATGTAATATTCAATGGAAGATAAAATATTTGTATATGTAAAATTGTAATTTAACATGAAATTATACCCTGCTGTTCTCACAATATTGTTGGTAACATAATAGAATAGAATTCTAAAATATAATATATTCATTAATCACCTAAATAAACAGAACTATGATTATATGTTTAATTTAGTTCATAAACTTTTAAAAATAAAACTTGTTGGCCCTCTATTTTGAAATTTGTAACAACTTGCTCAGCTTAAATGTTAATAAATAAAAATCTAGTCCACATTTTTTTTGGTTGACATTTATGATAATTTAGTGTCAGGTGTTAACTTTCACTATCTAACAACATAGTTTTTATAGTTTATAAGAAAATATTAATTTTCGACAAATTATCAGTTTACATGTAGATATTTATTTCATTATATTTTAATATTATTTGTGACAATAACAGCTAGATAGTTACAAGTTGCAAACTATATAAATAAATTGGTTCAAAAACAATTACTACAAATTTAAAAGTTGACAGAATGAATTGTTACCGCTACCAGAAAACCAATGTTTTTTAAAGTTTGTTCGAAGTCAAGTATCACTGTTCTTCAGGTTAAAAAACAAATTGTGAAAACGAGTGCACGGAATGTTAGTTCAAAAAAATGTTGTGAAAACAAGTGCACAGACTGTTAGTTCATGACCACAAAAAAGGATCAAGAATATTAACATTTGAAACAAATGAAAGGTAAAGAATAACATTAATTCTTCGTGACATGTAAGAAATATCAAAAACAATTGTACTTTATATGTGAAAAACGTCCAAATATTTTTTGCTTGATATGAAAACAATTTGAAGTATCCACAGTCAATGCTCCTCATTTGTAAATGACACAACAATAAAAAACCATTAAAAAAAATTTATAAACATAAGTATTGTTGGTTAACAAATAACCTTTTCCAGAAACTGTACTAATCGTTATAGAGTGATAAATAAGAGGATTGAGAAAAACAAGTATCATAGAAAACCATAGCAAACTCTTCCATCATGATACTGTCAAAATAGTCATGTAGTGTCGAAACCGCTTCACTAGAACATTTCATTAGAACGGCGAAACCTGCAAAACAGAAATTCGTCAATTCTTGGGCTAAGTTGCAGAACTCGCTTTCTTTAAGACGTTTCACGGCTCTGCTTTAGGTGCAAGAAATTGTTAGCCCCATCATTTCCATAATAAAATAGCCATCTGCATCGGTGGAAACAACACTTGGACTCACTGAAATACCAACACTCAAGAAAGAACACTTACTGCACTAAAAAAAAAAAAAGAAATAAATACAAAGGTTGTTTTCGTTGTGAAGAAGAAGAATGTGAGAGAAAGAGGCTTTTGTTGTTGTTTTTGTATAAAAGAAAGGGAGAGAGAGTGGGTTTTTATAGGGGAAGTGGGAGGGGTAAGGGTGTAATAATAATATTAATGTGCGGCCACAAATGATTCACATTTTTTAAGGAGGTAAAATAGGGAGTTTTTCCCGTTCTCCATCATTGTTGAGAAAGATTCAATAACTTCCTATTTTTGGCCATTAATCTTTTATTATTATTCTTTTTTTTTTCACCAACAATCCTCCAGTTGAAAAAACTTTGAACATATTTTTATCAAGCAATATCTATCTATGTAATACTGTGCTTAAACAAAGGTGTCTTACGACTTGAACCTTGACGTAGGGACAATGATCAGAATATTGTAAAGTAACTCTTGGTTTTGAACTTTACCTCTAAAAGCATTGAACACACAGCATTATTCGAGTGAAATTCTAAATGGCCTGTGCTTTAAGGCCTCATACGTATTTCCCAGTTTAGTGAACGCTCTAGAGAATTTGCCTAAAATTCCATAGGAAGTGGTTATCACTTCCACATCCACAAATATGAATCTATTAGGAGTACTCCTGTAGCTAGGTATCCCAGTTGACATCAAGTATAGAATTCATTAAGAACTAAGTTCAGCCTTTTCATTTGCTTTAAGATGTCATGCTAATCATAAGAATGGAACTCCTAGGTGTTGTAGCATGATTCTCTTTATATCACTTGTGATCAATTATTACCCATTGAACTTGATTCATGGGTTCTCCAGTCTTTCAAGTTGGGTTTGGCTTACAAGCAATTCGTGTTGCTATAGGCTTGAGTCCCATTCTTTCTGAGGTTCTGAAAACCTTCTCTTTAGCTAGCTCGTTCATAAAAAATGATCAGCGAAGTTATCATCAGTCCGTACGTGATCCACTATAACTACACAAATAGTGAGAAACTTTTTAATTGTACCATGCTTACAACGTATTTGTTGTCTCTTGCCATTGTTATAACGATTCTGAATTTTTGTGATAGTTGTAGTACTATCGAAATGGATCAGTATGGCTGGTATCTGTCACGACCCAACTCCTTATACTAAGCCGAGGTCATTACTAATTAAAAGATAAATAAAATTTCTTAAATTAAAAATAGAAAATAAAACAAAACCTCAAATATTCATTAAAATCATAAACAAATGTATGTAGAAATAAATTTGAATAAAATCCTAACTTGGGCCCTATCTAGTTTCAAAAGGAGAAAGTTAATAAAAACAAATACATAAATGTTGAAGTCTAAATAAATAACATAAGGCGGAAGCAAAAGTGTTTCCTACGGCTCGCCACGGTCACTTATTGTCATTCGTTAGCTTCCCTCTGCCTTTACCTCTACCTCTGCCTGTTAACTTCCTATTAGAGTTCTGTAAAGTGGTATCCCTAATTAAACTCACACGTTTTCGAACACGTGTGATCTGTGATCCCTTAGGAACATCTCTGGTCTTCGGTGAACCCAAAGGAACACAGAGGACAAACTGGTATTTAGTATATCTGAGGAAAATACTAAGACAATCAGGCTGTGAGTAAGCCCATCGAATCACTCATAATCATGTCTATGTCATACTGGACTGGTGATCCCGTCGAACTACACAGTCATAAAAAGGTAGTGATCCCGAGGAACACCCATGTGGGTACGACTCTAATAGCTAAAGCTAACAGCATAATCTATCCATAATGTGTAACATAATATGCATCATCATAAACATGGCATAAGTATCGATCATATCATTCTTAATCAAACATCGTCATCAAAGACATAAAACAGTCGTCATCATCAATATCCTACCAGTTATAAACATAATATCAGCCATCATCATCAATCACCCATTTAATGACAGTCATTATCAATAGCATCAAGTTATGCTGTAACAACCTAACTCCTTATACTATACCGAAGTCATTACTAATTAAAAGATAAGTAAAATTTCTTAAATTTAAAAATGGAAAATAAAACAAAACCTCAAATACTTATTAAAAAATCATAAACAAATGTATGTAAAGATGAAATTAAATAAAATCCTAACTTGGGCCCTATCTAGTTTTAAGGAAAAAATAAATAAAATAAAATAAAATAAAATAAAGTAAAAAGTGCATTCGATCAATGTCATAAGGCGGAAACAAAAAGATCCCTATGATTCACCATGGTCACTTTTTGTCATTCTTTAGCTTCCCTCTACTCTTACCTCTACCTCTGCTTGAAAAATTAAACAAGAAAGAGTGAGTATAAAAATATACTCAATAAGGGACCCACTACTAGTCCCGTTAGGTGCCTGTTAACTTCTTATTAAAATCCTGGAAAGTGGTACCCCTAAACTGGCACGTTCCCGAACACGTGCAATCTGTGATCCCATAGGAACATATCTGGTCTTCGGTGAACCCAAAGGAACACCTAGGATGACTGGTCTTTAGTGTACTTGAGGGAAACAATAAGAAAATCGGGTCGTGATCCTGTCGAATCACTCATAATCATGTCTATGTCTACGTCATATTAGACTGCTAATCCCGTTGGACTACACAGTCATAAAAGGTAGTGATCCCGAAGGACACCTGTGTGGGTACTACTCTAATAGCTAAAGCTAACAGCACAATCTAACCATAACATATAACATAACATACATTATCGTAAGCATGACATAAATATCGATCATGTCATTTTAATCAAACATTGTCACCAGAGACATAACACAGTCATCATCATCAATATACTACAAGTAATAAATATATTAACAACCATCGTCATCAATCACCCAACGTCATGACAGTCATTATCAATAGCATTAAGTCATGCATCTTAGCTAACATTAATGCGTAACCATAAAATACCTGCGGTCTCTTAAATTTATTTCAAGGGTCTAGTAGTAGAATCTCTTACCTGGAGATTAGCTCAAACAAAAATTATTCTAACAGTCACGGTCAAGCTTCCCAACAATGAAGTCCAAAGTTAAAGCTGAACTCAATTTTATCCTTGGTTTAGGAAAATTCTACAGCACAACTCCCAACTGACCTATCATAAAAATAATTCAATTAAATTATTTAGGGTCCAAAAATCAATATTTGTTGAGCACTATCCAAAACCTAACTCAAACTTACCAAAAATAGGTAAAAAGCCAAAAATAAGCTCGGTGGCTCAATATGGCTTGGCTAAGGGAAAATTTGCTAGGTGGCTCAACTGAAGGAAAACAGACGGCTCGGCTTGGTAGGGAAACGACTCAACTGAAGGTGAACCAACGACTCGACTCGACAGGGAAAACGGCTCGGACTCACGCAGGTGGCTGGCACGGCTCGACTGAAGGTGTGCGCATGGCTTGGCGAGGCACGGCTCGGATGCGTTGCACGACTGGGAACGACGCGTGGCTGACTTGTGCTAGCTTCGGACGACGACTGATGGTACGCGACAGAAAGCGACGGGTACTTGGCGGACGACGCAACAAAAGCGGCTAACGCGGCTAGGCTTCAACCGCGACGTGCGAACGACAAACAACTGGATGGGATGACTTACGGTGGCTAACGAAACTCGAATGGCGGTCGATTGGGATTCGACGGCGACGCATGAACGCTAAGGCGAGGACGGAGGAAAACAGACAGAGACGGAGATGGCTCGGCTTCGGGTTTCGATCGACGACGGAGACGTTGATAGACGAAAGGAGATGGCGCAGGTGTGGGTCGGTGATTGGCTAGCTTATGGAAAAAAAAAAAGACAGCGACGACACAAGGGTTTTTAGGGTTAGGGTTTTCCTCTCTCTTTTTTTTCTTCCCAATGAAAGAGATGGCACAACTCCCCATGCCACATTTAAACAAAATAATAATTATAATATTATTATTATTTTATTTTAACTTATCCTTTTTTCTCCTTCTTTCCCCAAATAACCATCCAAATCTTCTCCCACTTCATTTAAAACCCATCAAATCTTCTCTTTAAACTCAAATTTCTCTCTCTCCAATTCAATCACCTTTATCTTTTAAAAAATAAATATCCTTACCTAATTATATTATTCACATAATATAATTATTTTAACTTAAAAATCAATTAATTATACAATCAAATATATGCTAATCAAATTTTCTTAAATGTAAACAATTATATATTTTTTCAAAATATTTAATAAGTTCCAATAAAATTCAACAATTAAATAACACTCAAAGTTCAAAAAATTTAAACTTAAGATAATTAAAAAATAAATTACCTTAAATTTGGGGCGTTACAATTTTCCCTCCTTTAAGAAATTTTCATTCTCAAATGTTCTAATCCACGAACAGTTCAGGGTACTGGGCTCTCATGTCATCCTCTCTCTCCCATGTGACCTCTTCAGCTTCGTGGTTTCGCCAAAGAACTTAGACTAGTGCAATTCCCCTATTACAAAGCATATTGACCTCTCTTGCCAAAATTTCAATGGGTTGCTCTTCATAGCTCAAGTTCTCATCCATTTGCAATGACTTAAAGTCAACTACATGTGTTAGGTCTACGACATACTTCCTCAGCATAGAGACATGGAATACGTCATGTACAGCAGAAAAATGCTGGAGGTAATGTCAAACAATAAGCTACGGGGACAGTCCGCTCAAGTATCCCAAATGGCCCTACAAAACGTGGACTTAGCTTCCCCTTCTTCTCGAACCTCAGAACACCCTTCATAGGTGCTACCTCCAGAAAAATCATGTCTCCCATATCAAACTCAAGATCCTTACGCCGTTCGTCAGCATAACTCTTCTGCCTGCTCTGTACCGTCAACACACGAGCTCTAATCTTCTGTATGACTGCATTGGTGGTCTGAACTAATTCAAGGCCCAACATTCTCTGCACACTAACTTCACCCCAACATATAGGAGATCTACAACACCTACCATATAGAGCCTCAAACGGTGCCATGCCAATTGTCTCCTGGTAACTGTTATTATAGGCAAACTCCATTAAATGCAAATGAGAGTCCCAACTCCCTGAAAACTCTAGCACACAAGCTCACAACATATTTTCCAAAATCTGGTTCAACCTCTCTGTTTTACCATCAGAGGTTGAAAGGTTGTACTGAAATCTAACCTCGCACCCAATGCAAGCTGAAGTCCTTTCCAGAACTTTGATGTGAAACGAGCATCTCTATAAGAAATGATAGATATAAGCACTCCATGCAGTCTCACTATCTCGGTCATATATAACTGTCCCCACTTACTGGCAGTGTAAGTGGATTTCCCTAGAATAAAGTGCAATCCAGATCACCATATAGCCCTTTAGAGTCCTAGGCAATCTTGTAATGAAGTCCATCGATACGCTCTCCCATTTCCACCATGGCACACTCAAGGTTTGCAACAAACCTGCTGGCCTCTGTCTTGGTGCCTTCACTGCTGGCATACTAAGCACCTACTAACGAAGTCTGCCACTTCTCTCTTCATATATCGCCACCAGTAGACTCGCTTCCAGTCCTGGTACATCTTTGTATTGCTAGGATGCATAGAGAATGGGGAGCTATGGGCCTCAGTCAAAAGCTCCCTCTTAACTGCACTATCCATTGGGACACATAAATGCCTCTCATACATAAGTCCACCATCAGAGGATATAGGGAACTCTTTTGCTTGCCCTACTTCTACCAAGAAACGCTTCTCATTTAGCTGAGCAACAATAATCCTCTACCTCAAGGTTAGCTGTACTGACAACTGAGCCAATTGTGAAGTAACTTCTCCCACTGAAATTGCAATCTCAGCTCTTTCAAAGTCTCTAAGCAAAGGAGCTTGCTTGGTGATAAGCGCTGCTGAATGTAACACCTTTCTACTAAGTGCATCAACTACCACGTTCACCTTACTTGGGTGATACAAAATTTCGAAGTCATAATCCTTTACTAACTCCAGCCATCTCCTCTGTCTCATGTTCAACTTCTTCTGGGTGAAGAAGTATTTCAGGCTCTTGTGATCAGTAAAAATCTGTATCTTCTCACCATACAAGTAGTTTCTCCATATCTTCAATGCAAAACCCGCTGCTGCCAACTCTAGATCATGGGTAGGGTAGTTCTGTTCATGACTCTTCAACTGACGAAAGGCATAAGCAACTACCTTACCTTGTTGCATCAAAATACAACCCAATCCTTTCTTAGAGGCGTCATTGTAGATCATAAAACTTCCAGACCCATATGGCACTATAAGGACTAGCGCAGTCACAAGCTTTTTCTTAAGCTCCTGGAAACTACTCTCACATGTTGGGCTCCAAATAAAAGGAGTCCTCTTTCTGGTCAACTGAGTCAACGGACTGGCTATACGAGAGAAATCTTCCACGAACCTTCTGTAATAACCTGCTAAACCAAGGAAACTACGAACTTCGCTAAGTGTAGATGGTCGAGGCTAATTAGTAACAACTTTAATCTTCGTTGGGTCTACCGTAACTCCCTCATTGGATACTAGATGGCCAAGAAAAGATACCTTATTCAGCCAGAACTCGCACTTAGAAAACTTAGCGTATAGTTTATTGGCTCGAAGAGTCTTTAAAACCTGATGAAAGTGCTCCTCATGCTCAGCCTCTGTCTTGGAGTAAACTAAGATATCGTCGATAAAAACTATAACAAAAGTGTCTAAGAAATCCTTAAACACCCAGTTCATTAGATCCATAAATACAGCAGGAGCATTTGTCAAGCCAAAAGACATTACAATAAACTCGTAATGTCCATATCTGGAACGGAAAGCAGTCTTAGGAATGTCACTAACTCTAATCCTCAATTGGTGATAGCCTGAACGTAAATCGATCTTAGAGAAAACAGTGGCTCCTTGTAGCTAATCAAACAAGTCATCAATCCTGGGCAATGGATAGCAATTCTTGACTGTCACCTTATTCGTCTCTTTGTAATCAATGGAAAGGCACATTGATCCATCTTTCTTCTTCACAAGCAGTATTGGTGCTCCCTAAGGTGACACACTAGGTCGTATGAAACTCTTGTCTAGTAACTTTTGCAACTGGACCTTCAGCTCCTTCAGCTCTACTAGGTATTAGAGCAGTGCCTGGCTCCAGCTCAATAGCAAAATCGATCTCCCTAGGAGGTGGAAGTCCTAGAAGCTCATCAGGAAAAATGTCAGGGTATTCTCTCACCATCGCTCAAATGACAAGGAAACTTCTGGCTCTTTAGTGTCCACTACGCTAACCAAGATACTTCAAGTACCCTGGCTGAGTAACTTACTGCTTTTCATAGCTGAGATGACTTTGGGTAGGACCACAGTCCCTGCCCCCTTAAACTTGAAACTAGCCGCTGAATGAGGGTTAAAAACTACCTCTTCACGGGAACAGTCTATACTCGCATGGTTGGCAGACAACCAATCCATTCCTAGAATTACATCAAAATCTCACATGTCAAAAAATAGCAAACTTACATCTAACACATGGTTTACTATCTCTACTTGACATGCCTTTATCTTCTCTTTAGACAACATGACATCTCTTGATGGAGTAGAAACAGATAGTATACTACCCAACGGTTCTACTTCTAAACACATTTGCCAAACAAAAACTGAGGATATGAAAGAATGGGATGACCCAGAGTCAAACAATACAAATGTCAAGTGCCCCAAGATTGGGAGCGTACCTGCCAATACAGTACCAGCTTGCTCGGCCTCCTAACGAGTAGTGGCAAGAACTCTTCCCTGTTGGGAAGTGGGAGTGTAAACCCGATATTTTCTTGGTTTAATTTCTTTAAATGTGGAAAAAAAAAAGAAAAAAAATGGAAATTAAGTGTAAATATAAATATATATATTTATATATTAAATAGTTTTATTAAATTAATTAAAGAAAAGAAAGAAAAGAAAGGACAAAAAGAAGAAAAGGAGAAGAAAATTTCATTTTCTCTTTTCTTCTTCTTCTTCTCTTCCCTTCACCGCCAAGTTTAAAGACATCCAAGTTTCCTTTATTTTTTTTTTCTTCTTTTTCCTTTTTCAATTTTCAGAGAACTTCTAAGAGAGAGTTTGGAAGAAGAAGAGAAATTTTACTAGAATTTTTAGGTTGAAGAAGAGGAGGAGAACTCAAGCAAAGTGTATCAATGGCTGAATTTTAGTTCATTCTGCACATCACTGGTTTTTAATTCGGTTTGAACTCTTCCAAAGGAATTAAGAGGTGAGATTTACATTTACTGAAAGTTAACTCATTTTTAAATAAACTTTATGAAGAACGTTGGAGCAAATTCGGATATTCATTTGGTGCTTTTTGATGAAGAAAACAGGGCAGTTGGTTTTCACTCGAAATCAGGAGGTCTCTGGTTTTTCTTGTATTTCAGAGTGTATCGGTGGAGTTAGAATCTCTATTTGGTATGGTTGGAAAGCTTATTCAATTTACTACAACTTTCATGAAGAAATTGTAAACCAACAACGACTAAAAATTGGTTAAATTGTAGGAACAAGTTAAAGAGGTCGTGTGCGCGCGATTCTGGAAGTGGTTCTGTTTTGAGGGTTATATGTGTTTATGCACGGGGAATCAGATTTATATGTCTTCAGGTAAGTTTTAGAGGATCTCAAAATGAAGAGTTTGATATAAAGAACACTCATTTTGGTTAAGTATTAAGAAAGTTATAGTCCTTTGAAGTTTATGTTAGAAATCTGGAAATTTTAGAGAATTGTTGAAATAGGATTTTATTTCTTAAGCTTTGTTTTCGTGAGCGTCATCTTTGCTGCGACATGTTATGTATATCTTTAGGAAACCAGAATATTTAGGGTTTTAATACTCGGTTGGGTTGTTGGCAGGCCGAGAAGAATTAAACCGAGCTTATAGACCAAGGATCTAGCCCAAGACTGTGAGTGACAAAACCAACTTTGAAATATTTTCCATAACTGTTATTATGATTGAATGCGATAAATGTTTATTTACGAAGCCATTAAAGGTATTTGAATTTCATGACTATTTTCAAGTATACATTTGGAGACTAGATTTCTTAAAGAAATTTATGCTAGCACGTAGATATTAAATGTTTGGAAAGTATTTAAACCACAATATTTTAAGCAAAGCATGAATTAGTATGAAGTTTTGTTTTAAGAACTACAATTTTCCACGAAAGAGCTGAGTAAAGTTCGAGCTTTGTGTAAAATTATAAGCAGGCATGTTTTAATATTTTAAGATGATTTATGAAATTTTCATTAACTACATGACTAAGATCTTGAGCCTGAGGCTAGAGATTACCGTGTGCACACTGGTTAGATTTCGTTGTTGACGTTGAGTGTACTCCGTAACAACGATGCTGTCGTGAGTGCTGGGCGGGCCCCACTACGACAAAGACGATGGGAGTGCTGGGCGGGCCCCACTACATCGTAGTGCTTGTAAACGTTGTTGTACTAGGTGTACCCTACACAACGTAGATTCGTCATGTTAGTTAAAATGCTTCGATATACTTGATATGCCTTGCTAGATTTCAATGATAAACATGCTGAGTATTTAAGGAAGCTATTCTTACTATTACACATTTACATTTACGACTTGTATAAACAGATTTATATGTGTAAAGTTTTCACGTGCTCTTATCTTTAAATTCATAGTTTTAAACTGAGTCACTCACTGAGCTTCATAGCTCACCCTTTCCAAAATGTTTTACCCATTTTCCAGGTAGAGATCGACTTCCCGGTGCCTGATAGACTGCCTTAGTCTGCGGAAGCTTCATTATCGATTGCCAGTATGTGTTTTGAGTTGGGCATAAAGTCTGTTGTGTTGTGATGTATTCACACCCTTGTATGTTATAGATACTCCACAGTTTGTATAAGCTTTAGGAGCTGTAGTTGTGTAAACTTTGTTGGTTATATTTTGATTAAGGTGTCTTTAGGTTTACTCGTGAAATCGGTAAATTTTGAGGTACATTTCATGTATGTGTTTGACTAGCCTAGGATCCGCTGTGTTTTGTGGCATGTGCAATAGTTTATATACTAGATTGGCAAGTTCATCACATGAAAGTTTTAAGCAGAGTCGACAGATACAGGTACAGAAAAGCGTTGTTCGTCGGCTTCACGCCATCTTTCGGTCTAAGGTAGCAGGTAGTCCGGGAGGGGGTGTGACAACTTGGTATCAGAGCAGTTTGCTCCATGGGAATTAAGGTAGAGCGGTTAGCTCTAAGAAGAAACTGGAAAGTAAATAATTGAACGTCAAGTTAGCTTAAAGGGAACTAGTGGAGTATGGTCTAGGTAAGGGTAGAAGTGAGTCCAATTATTATTAATACGTGAGTAGACATTTAGTATCATGCATTTGAGTTAAGTATTTATAGTATGTCTAATGTGTTGACATATTATAGGAGTCATGCCACCACGTACTGGTAGACGACGCCGGCAGAATCAGGACGGGATGGAAGGTCCTACCCAAGGTCCATCTGTAGGGGAATCTAGTACCCTAGGAGTTCGAGGTGGTGCAGGAAACGAGCAGTTTGCGAGAACAACACAGGAAATAGGAAGGCCAGATAGAGCTGAGCCTAGTGATCCAGAAAAGGCATACAGAATTGAACGGCTGAAGAAGTTAGGGGCTACAGTGTTTGAAGGTTCCACAGATCCAGCTGATGCAGAGAACTGGTTGAATATGCTTGAAAAGTGTTTTGATGTGATGAATTGTCCTGAGGAGCGAAAGGTTAGATTGGCCACATTTTTGTTGCAAAAAGAGGCTGAAGGATGGTGGAAATCTATATTAGCAAGACGCAGTGATGCACGTGCTTTAGACTGGCAGACTTTTAGAGGCATACTCGAAGATAAGTATTATCCCAGCACATACTGCGAAGCCAAGAGGGATGAATTTCTGGGGTTGAAACAAGGATCACTTTTAGTGGCTGAGTATGAGAGGAAGTATACCGAGCTTTCACGGTATGCTGACGTTATTATAGCTTCTGAGAGTGACAGGTGCCGAAGGTTTGAAAGAGGGTTTCGTTTTGAAATACGTACCCCAGTTACAGCCATTGCTAAGTGGACGAATTTCTCTCAGTTAGTGGAGACTGCCCTTCGTGTGGAGCAGAGTATAACAGAAGAGAAATCGGCAGTGGAGCTTAGTCGTGGGACTTCAACAGCTAGTGGATTTAGAGGCCGTGAGCAGCGGAGGTTCACGCCTGGGATAAATATTTCAAGCCGTCAAGATTTTAAGAATCGCTCTGGAGGCCAAGCATCGAGGAACGTGAGTTATGGTAGTGTTTTTCAGAGACAGAGCCAGAGAATACCTAGTCAACCCATTAGATCAACAGTAAGATCGCAACCAGGTCAGGAGTCCATTGCTAGTACCGTCAGGCGAATACCATGCACGAGTTGTGGCAGGAACCATCGGGGTCAGTGTTTGGTAGGTGCCGGTGTATGTTACCAGTGCGGACAGCCAGGACATTTCAAGAAATATTGTCCGCAGTTGAACATGACAGTTCAGAGAGATCAGGGAGTTGGGTCCCTGACAGTTGAGCAATCGAGAGTTTCAGTGGTTCCAACAGAGGGCACCAGTGGTGCAAGGCAAAAGGGAGTTGTTGGAAGACCGAGGCAATAGGGAAAAGTCTATGCTATGACTCAACAAGAAGTAGAGGATGCACCAGACGTTATTACTGGTACGATTCTTATTTGTAATGTACCTGCAGATGTTTTATTTGATCCAGGTGCTACGCATTCCTTTGTTTCTAGTATATTTCTGACTAAGTTGAATAGGATGCTAGAGCCTTTATCTGAGGGGTTAGCTATATACACTCCAGTTGGTGACGTTTTACTTGTTAATGAGGTGTTACGTAATTGTGAAGTTTTAGTAGAAGGTATCAGTTTGCTAGTGGACTTGCTACCACTAGAGTTGCAGAGGTTAGATGTAATTTTGGGAATGGATTTCTTATTTGCTCATTATGCATCTATGGATTGCCATAGGAAGGAAGTGGTTTTCAGAAAACCAGGCTTTGCTGAAGTGGTTTTTAGAGGTATGAGGAAGGCCGTTTCTAGAAGTCTAATCGCAGTTTTGAAAGCTGAGAAATTACTGAGGAAGGGTTGCACAGCGTTTCTTGCACACATCGTAGTAGTGCAGAGAGAAAAACTAAAGCCAGAAGATGTTCCTGTGGTGAAAGAGTTTCTTGATGTATTTCCAGATGATCTGTCAGGTTTGCCACCTGATAGAGAGATTGAGTTCACCATTGAATTATTACCAGGAACAACACCTATTTCACAGGCCCCGTATAGAATGGCTCCAAGCGAGCTAAAAGAATTGAAGATGCAGTTACAAGAACTAGTTGACAAGGGATACATCAGGCCTAGTGTTTCGCCGTGGGGAGCACCAGTGCTTTTTGTGAAAAAGAAAGATGGTACCCTCAGAATATGTATTGACTATAGACAGTTAAACAAGGTTACAATACGTAACAAGTATCCTTTACCACGCATCGATGACTTATTTGATCAACTAAGGGGAGCAACGTTGTTCTCTAAGGTTGACTTAAGGTCAGGATACCACCAGTTGAAGGTTAGAGAATCAGATATTGCTAAGACAGCATTTAGAACGAGGTATGGGCATTATGAGTTTCGAGTTATGCCATTCGGTTTAACGAATGCGCCAGCGGTTTTCATGGATCTCATGAACAGGATCTTCCATCGGTATTTAGATCAGTTTGTGATTGTGTTCATTGATGATATATTAGTTTACTCAGTTGACAGAGGATTCAGGAAGTCTCTTAGCTCAATTTCAGGTTCGATCTTCTCTAGTAACTGAGATTGTAAGAAGACAGTTAGAAGACAGTAATTTACAGAAGAAGTTTGAGAAATCCAAGAAAGGCTTAGAGGTGGAGTTTGAGCTGAGAACAGATGGAGCCATTGTTAAACAAGGAAGATTATGTGTTCTGAATATCAGTGAGCTTAAGAATGCTATTCTAGAATAAGCTCACAGTTCAGCTTACGCTATGCATCCAGGTAGCACTAAGATGTACAAAACTTTAAAGAAGACTTATTGGTGGTCTGGAATGAAGCAAGAGACAGCTGAATATGTTGATAGATGTTTGATTTGTCAACAGGTTAAACCAGTAAGACAGAGGCCAGGAGGATTTCTTAATCCTTTGCCAGTGCCAGAGTGGAAATGGGAGCATATTACTATGGATTTTCTATTTGGATTACCTCGTACATCCAGTGGACATGATGGTATATGGGTAATAGTAGACAGACTCACCAAGACGACACGATTTATACCGATTAAAATGACATCTACGTTAGACCAGCTAGCGAGATTATATGTTGATAAGATTGTGAGTCAGTATGGAGTACCAGTGTCCATAGTTTCAGATAGGGATCCGAGGTTTACTTCTAAATTTTGGCCTAGTTTACAGAAAGCAATGGGAACAGGGCTAAAGTTTAGTACATCATTTCATCCCCAAACAAATGGTCAGTCCGAGAGGACCATCCAAACTTTAGAGGACATGTTGAGAGCATGTGTCCTACAACTTAAAGGAAGTTGGGATACCCACTTGCCACTTATGGAGTTTGCTTATAATAATAACTATCAGTCTAGTATCGGTATGGCACCATATGAAGCCTTATACGGGTGACCATGCAGAACTCCTGTGTGCTGGAATGAAGTGGGAGAGCGGAAGTTAGTAGGTCCTGAGTTGGTTCAGATTACGACAAACAATATTAAGTTGATCAGAGAAAATCTGAGGAAAGCCCAAGATCGACAGAAAAGTTATGCGGATAAGCGACGAAGAAACCTAGAATTCCAAGTTGGAGATCAAGTTTTCTTGAAATTATCTCCATGGCGAGGTGTTATTCGTTTCGGAAGAAAAGGTAAGTTAAGTCCTAGATATATTGGGCCATATCAGATAACGGAACGAGTGGGACCAGCAGCATATAGACTTGAGTTGCCAATAGAACTTGCACTAATACATGATGTTTTCCATGTATCCATGTTAAGAAAATATATACCAGATCCATCGCATGTGTTGCAAGATCAACCAGTTGAATTAAAAGAAAATTTGAGTTATGTTGAAGAACCAGTTCAGATTCTCGACAGAAAGGAACAAGTTTTGAGAAACAAAACGATTCCACTCATAAAGGTTTTGTGGAGACATCATGGAGCGGAGGAGGCAACTTGGGAACTAGAATATCAGATGAAGAAGAGCTATCCGATACTTTTCAGTTAAGGACATTCTAAATTTCGAGGACGAAATTTTCTAAAGGGAAGGTAAGTTGTAAACCCGATATTTTCTTGGTTTAATTTCTTTAAATGTGGAAAAAAAAAAGAAAAAAAATGGAAATTAAGTGTAAATATAAATATATATATTTATATATTAAATAGTTTTATTAAATTAATTAAAGAAAAGAAAGAAAAGAAAGGACAAAAAGAAGAAAAGGAGAAGAAAATTTCATTTTCTCTTTTCTTCTTCTTCTTCTCTTCCCTTCACCGCCAAGTTTAAAGACATCCAAGTTTCCTTTATTTTTTTTTTCTTCTTTTTCCTTTTTCAATTTTCAGAGAACTTCTAAGAGAGAGTTTGGAAGAAGAAGAGAAATTTTACTAGAATTTTTAGGTTGAAGAAGAGGAGGAGAACTCAAGCAAAGTGTATCAATGGCTGAATTTTAGTTCATTCTGCACATCACTGGTTTTTAATTCGGTTTGAACTCTTCCAAAGGAATTAAGAGGTGAGATTTACATTTACTGAAAGTTAACTCATTTTTAAATAAACTTTATGAAGAACGTTGGAGCAAATTCGGATATTCATTTGGTGCTTTTTGATGAAGAAAACAGGGCAGTTGGTTTTCACTCGAAATCAGGAGGTCTCTGGTTTTTCTTGTATTTCAGAGTGTATCGGTGGAGTTAGAATCTCTATTTGGTATGGTTGGAAAGCTTATTCAATTTACTACAACTTTCATGAAGAAATTGTAAACCAACAACGACTAAAAATTGGTTAAATTGTAGGAACAAGTTAAAGAGGTCGTGTGCGCGCGATTCTGGAAGTGGTTCTGTTTTGAGGGTTATATGTGTTTATGCACGGGGAATCAGATTTATATGTCTTCAGGTAAGTTTTAGAGGATCTCAAAATGAAGAGTTTGATATAAAGAACACTCATTTTGGTTAAGTATTAAGAAAGTTATAGTCCTTTGAAGTTTATGTTAGAAATCTGGAAATTTTAGAGAATTGTTGAAATAGGATTTTATTTCTTAAGCTTTGTTTTCGTGAGCGTCATCTTTGCTGCGACATGTTATGTATATCTTTAGGAAACCAGAATATTTAGGGTTTTAATACTCGGTTGGGTTGTTGGCAGGCCGAGAAGAATTAAACCGAGCTTATAGACCAAGGATCTAGCCCAAGACTGTGAGTGACAAAACCAACTTTGAAATATTTTCCATAACTGTTATTATGATTGAATGCGATAAATGTTTATTTACGAAGCCATTAAAGGTATTTGAATTTCATGACTATTTTCAAGTATACATTTGGAGACTAGATTTCTTAAAGAAATTTATGCTAGCACGTAGATATTAAATGTTTGGAAAGTATTTAAACCACAATATTTTAAGCAAAGCATGAATTAGTATGAAGTTTTGTTTTAAGAACTACAATTTTCCACGAAAGAGCTGAGTAAAGTTCGAGCTTTGTGTAAAATTATAAGCAGGCATGTTTTAATATTTTAAGATGATTTATGAAATTTTCATTAACTACATGACTAAGATCTTGAGCCTGAGGCTAGAGATTACCGTGTGCACACTGGTTAGATTTCGTTGTTGACGTTGAGTGTACTCCGTAACAACGATGCTGTCGTGAGTGCTGGGCGGGCCCCACTACGACAAAGACGATGGGAGTGCTGGGCGGGCCCCACTACATCGTAGTGCTTGTAAACGTTGTTGTACTAGGTGTACCCTACACAACGTAGATTCGTCATGTTAGTTAAAATGCTTCGATATACTTGATATGCCTTGCTAGATTTCAATGATGAACATGCTGAGTATTTAAGGAAGCTATTCTTACTATTACACATTTACATTTACGACTTGTATAAACAGATTTATATGTGTAAAGTTTTCACGTGCTCTTATCTTTAAATTCATAGTTTTAAACTGAGTCACTCACTGAGCTTCATAGCTCACCCTTTCCAAAATGTTTTACCCATTTTCCAGGTAGAGATCGACTTCCCGGTGCCTGATAGACTGCCTTAGTCTGCGGAAGCTTCATTATCGATTGCCAGTATGTGTTTTGAGTTGGGCATAAAGTCTGTTGTGTTGTGATGTATTCACACCCTTGTATGTTATAGATACTCCACAGTTTGTATAAGCTTTAGAAGCTGTAGTTGTGTAAACTTTGTTGGTTATATTTTGATTAAGGTGTCTTTAGGTTTACTCGTGAAATCGGTAAATTTTGAGGTACATTTCATGTATGTGTTTGACTAGCCTAGGATCCGCTGTGTTTTGTGGCATGTGCAATAGTTTATATACTAGATTGGCAAGTTCATCACATGAAAGTTTTAAGCAGAGTCGACAGATACAGGTACAGAAAAGCGTTGTTCGTCGGCTTCACGCCATCTTTCGGTCTAAGGTAGCAGGTAGTCCGGGAGGGGGTGTGACAGGGAGTCTGGTTCGAAGTAGTCTCAAGTAGTTTCTAAGGACAAAAGTCAGTTGTATGCCATTTCCTGCTAAGCAATGACCACTATGACATCTCCCACAGTTACGACAAGCAGGTAGCTCTCTCAAAATCCTTTCTACAGCCGCAAGCTCCTGGCGATGCTGCTAGAAAAGACCTCCTGACCTCAGGTTCCTCTGTGGCACTATAGTTGGCTGCAACTCAGCCTTCCTCTTCTGACCTAGGGTTGACCTTCTTCCTGCAGTCTTGGACAGATTAGCTTTCTCGTGCAGACTCATATCTACTGCCAGGCGTAGTGCGTTAGCATAGGTGGTTGGACTGAAGCCTTGAAGAAAATGCTGAAGCTCTAGTCTGAAACCTCTAACGAACTTCTCGATCCTGGCAGCCTCATCCCTCACTACATCTGAAGTAAAACGGGATAGCATGTCAAACTTTGCATCATACTGCTCCATAGTCATGTCGCCTTGCTCCAGTTCAGGAACTTTTGCTGCTTAGCGTACCTCAAGTTGGCAAAAACGAATTCAGCATAGAAGCTCTCCTTGAACTACTCCCAAGTTATCATGTTAACATCACCACCCAGTATCTTCTCAACAGTCTCCCACCAGGTGGTACCTCTATCTTCCAAGAAGAAAATTGCGCAATGAACTTTTTGGTCATTAGGGCAGTTCATGTATTGAAGATGGTCATTAGGGCGACCAGAGTCTGCTGGGCAGCATAAAATGGTGCTAAAGCATCTCTCAGCATATCCTGGTATCTCTTCTCCATTGCAACGAGGTCGGCTTGAGTGACGGCTTCAGTAGGGTTGGCAGCTTGTACAGCAGGTCGCTCCTCAGGCTGGTTACATCCAACTCCTCTGCCTCCCCTTCTACCTCTACGTGCACCACCAGTAGAAGATTTTCACAATACAGTCATAACATTCATACATTATCTAGTTTAATTCAGGCAAGGTTATATTCATAACATCATCATAAATCGTAGAACATACCTGACGAGTAACAAAGGACCGTATTCGCCATAGGGGTAAAAACAAAAACGAAAACTTACATCGTAAGTCAGTCTGCAAAACCTACAAACATAGGCTCTGATACCAACTATAACGACCAAACTCCTTATACTAAGCTGAGTTCATTACTCATTAAAAGATAAATAAAATTTCTTAAATTAAAAATAGAAAATAAAAAAAAACCTCAAATTATTCATTAAAATCATAAACAAATGTATATAGAAATAAATTTAAATAAAATCCTAACTCATGCCCTATCTAGTTTTAAAAGGAGAAAGTTAATAAAAACAAATTCATAAATATTGAAATCTGAACAAATAACATAAGGCGGAAGCAAAAGTGTTCCCTATAGCTCGCCACAGTCACTTCTTGTCATTCACCTGCTTTCCTCTACCCTTACCTCTATCTCAGCCTGTAAAATTAAATAAGAAAGAGCGAGTATAAAAATATACTCAGTAAGGGATCCACTACTAGTTTCGATAGGTGCCTGTTAACTTTCTATTAGAGTCCTATAAAGTGGTACCCCTAAACTGGCACGTTCCCAAACACGTGCGATCTGTGATCCTGTAGGAACATCTCTGGTTTTTCGTGAAGCCAAAGGAACACCTAGGACAAACTGGTCTTTAGTATACCTAGGGGAAATACTAAGACAATCGGGTTGTGAGTAACCCCGTCGAATCACTCATAATCATGTCTACGTCATACTGGACTGGTGATCCCGTTAGACTACACAGTCATAAAAAGGTGGTGATCCCAAGGGACATCCATGTGGGTACGACTGTAATAGCTAAAGCTAACAGCACAACCTATCTAGAGCGTGTAACATAATATACATCATTATAAATATGACATAAGTATCGATCATATCATTCTTAATCAAACATCGTCATCAAAGACATAACATAGTCGTCGTCATCCATATACTACCAGTTATAAACATAATATCAGCCATCATCATCAATTAACCATATAATGACAGTCATTATCAATAGCATCAAGTTATGCATTTTAGCTATCATTAATGCATAACCATAAATACATTGGGTCTCTTAAATTCAGTTTCAAGGTTTAGTAGTAGAATCTCTCACCTGAAGATTAGTTACAACTAAGATTATCCTAACCGTCACGGTCAAGCTTTCCAACAGTAAAGTCCTATTCACAAGGGAATTCAATAACTAATGTAAATAAATTACTTAACACTCGCTTAAGGATCAAATTCCAATTATTTCAACTTACCCAAAGTTGAAAATGAATCCAAATTTATCCCTGGTTTAGGAAAATTCTACAGTATAACTCCCAATTGATCTATCATAAAAAAAATAATTAAATTATTTTCGGTCCAACCAAAACCTTCTTGGGCACTAACCAAAACCCAATCAACTTACCCAAAACTTACAAAAACAATAGGTGAAAAGGACCAAAAATAGGCTTGGTGGCTCAAAACGATTTGGCTAGAGGGAAAATTGGTTAGACAGCTCGGCTAAAAGAGGGAATTGACTCGGGTAAGGCACGCAGACGACTCGGCGACTCGCACATGCATGCGCAGCTCGGACACTGGCTTGGGTTCACACAGATGGCTCGACAGCTCGCGTATGGGCACGCAGCTTAGACTTCACGGCTGAAGGACAAAACGCGACTGGGAATGCGGCTCGGTACGAAAACACGTGTGGCTTGCAGCTGATGGAGCGACGATGTGCGTGGCGCATGAATCGTCACTTCACGAGCGTGGCTTACAGAAGCAGTCGGCTAATGGTGGCAGCTAATGAAACGCAAACGACGATGGTAGAGGAGACCAGATGGAGACGGCTTGCAGACGACGATGATACTCAGCTCGGTTCTGCAACTAGAAAGCGCGGGAACGATAGATCAGCTCGGTGGTCGATGGATTGCGATGGAGTAGCAGGAGCGGTGATGGTAATCGGCTCGACTTGCGATGACACAGGGCGGAGGTGAGCGGCGACAGCGGTGAAGGCGCAAAGAGGTGGCTAGGGTTTTGCTTTGTCAATCTAGTGTTTTTTTTTTCAATGGAGGAGATGACACAATCACATCATTTTATCTTCCCAAATAAATATAATAACCTTAAATGATTACATTATCTTTATAGTAAAATTATTTTATCCTCAAATCAATTAATACATTGATTATATAATTAATTAAAAATTCTTTCAAAAAAAACATAAACCCTTAAATAATTATATTATCCTTATAATATAATTATTTTAACTTCACAACCAATTAATTATACAATCAATGTATAATTAATCAAATTTCCACAAATACAAACAATTAGATATTTTTCCCAAATATCTAATAAGTTCCAATTTCTACCAATCAAATATTTCAACAATTAAATAACACCCAAAAATTAAAAAAAAATTAAACTTAAGATAATTACAAATAATTTACCTTAAATTTGGGGAGTTACAGTATCGGTCTTTCCCGTGAGGGAATCTCTTATATTAAGCTTTGAATCCAACTTGCTTCTTCACTAGCCATAGCCAATGCTATCATCTCTGATTCCATCATATACTGTGATAAAATAGTTTGTTTCTTGGATTTTCAAGTAACACCCCCTTCTGCTATATTAAAAATATAGCCACTTGTAGCCTTTGAGTCATCTGAGAGGGAGTTCTAATTTGCATCAATGTACCCTTCTAAAACATCAGTAAACTTTTAGTAATGTAATTCTAGGTTTTGGGTTTTTTTAAGGCATCTCATGACTCTTTCTACGACTCTCTAGTGTTCTTCGCTAGGTCTACTAGTAAACCTACATAGAAATCCTACAGCATGAGTTATGTCTGGCCTAGTGCAATCAGCAACATATCCTAAACTACTACGATTCTCTCATACTCAAATTGGTTAACATTGTCACCAATGTTCTTGAACAACTTAACACTAGATCATAGGGTGTACAAGCTGGTTTACTTTCAAAGTAGTTATATTTTTTCAGAATTTTCTCTGTGTAAGAGGATTGATCTAAAGAAATTCTTATTTCAGACCATTAATATCAACGATTACATTAGCTCCTCTTAATTCTTTCATGTCAAAAATTGTACACAGCATTATTTTTACATTGTTTATGACATGCAAGTTTGATCCAAAGATTAGCATGTCATCTACATATAAGGATACAATAGTGCATAAGCCATTCTCGGACTTATAGTAGATGCATCGATCACTTTTGTTTACTTTGAATCCTTTAGACATGAATCAGTTATCAAACTTTTCATGCCATTGCTTGGGAGCTTGTTTTAGGCCATAGAGGGATTTAGCTAGCTTACGGACCTTAGATTCTTGACTGTGGACTGTGAAACCTTCAAACTGTTCCATGTAGATCTCTTCTTCTAAATCATCGTTTAAGACCGCAGTCTTAACATCCATCTGATGTACTAAGAGATTGTTTAAGGCAACAATTGCAAACAAGACTCTAGTTGAGATGATTCTAGTTACTGTGGAGAATGTTTCAAAGAAGTCTATATTTTCCCTCTGCCTAAAACCTTTTGCTACTAGCCTAGCTTTATCAACTGATCCATCGAGATTGAGTTTCTTTCTTAAAACCCACTTGCAGTCTATTGCTTTACAACCAAGGGGAAGGTCAACTAAGTGCCAAGTTCTATTTGATTCAAGAGAACCCATTTCATCATTAATAGCTTCCTATCATAAGTTGGCATCAACTAAGGAAAGAGCTTCGGTTACATCTTTTAGATCTTCTTCCACATTGTACATTTCGAAGTCTTCTCCAAAGTTGTTGGCTATTCTTACTCTCTTGTTTCTTCTAGGTTTGAGATACAATTTCTTATCTTGGGATTGGATCCTAACTGAAGGTAAGCTACTAGAACTTGAGCCCCTACTAGTTTGACTAACTAGGCCTCAAATATTCCTAGATTTAAAAGGAAACCTATCTTCAAAAAATTCTGCATCGTTTGATTCTATGATTACCTTATTATTTAATTCATAGAACTTATAGGCTTTACTAGACTCAGAATATCCTATAAAGATACACTCATAAGCTCTACTAGTTAGCTTTTTTCTCTTAGGATCAGGAATTCCAAAATAGGCTAGGCAGCCCCAAGTTCTAAGATAAGACAGGTTTGATGTTTTATTCTGAAGGAATTCATAAGGTGAGATTGAGTTATTTGATTTGGGAATCCTATTAAGGACATAGTTTACGGTCTTAATTATTTTACCCCACCAGGATGGTGCTGCTCTTGACTCAAGAAGAATAAAAACTACTAACTCGGTTAGAGTTCTATTCTTCCTTTTAGCTTTTCCATTCATTTTAGGAGAGTAATATGTAATTTTCTCATTAAAGGCAATTGTAAAACTCATTACACTAATTTTCTCATTAAAGAATTATTCCTTTCAAGTTGTAAAACTCATTAAAGGCAACTGAATCATATTCAGTTCCCCTATCACTACGAATTCTCTTAACCTTGTTACTAAACTAATTTTCTACCTCAGTTACAAATACCCTAAACATGTCAAAGACATCATTTTTATTTATAAGCAAGTAAATAAAAGTAATTAAAATTAGAACAATCATGAATAAACGTTATTACATCTCTTTTGCTATTTCTAGTCAACATGCCATCAAACTCACATAAATCAAAATGAATTAACTCTAGAGGCTTAGTTACCCTAGTTACATATTTATGTGAAGTTTTAGTTACAGCTTGATTGCAACATGCACATTTTTCAAATTCATGCATAGATAACTTTGGAATCACGTTTAACCTACTCATGTTGCTAATTAACCTTTTATTCACATGACAGAGCCTAGCATGTCAAATATTAAAAGAAGACAACATGTAAGCAAAAGATACTTTTTTATTCATATCAAGATTTAATTTGAACATCCCATATGTTTCATACCCCTTTCCCACAAAAACATTATTCTTCGTTAAAGTACAGAAGTTGGATCCTATAGGTTGAGTGAAGCCCGCCTTGTTGAGAAGATAGCCCGAGACCAGGTTCATCCGAATTCTAGAAGTGGATAACATAATTATAAGATTAATATATTATTTTGGGAGAAGAGTAAAAGAAGATAAAAATGAGATTTGATTTGTATTAAATGAAGATAGAGAAGGTGTGTTGGTTATTTTGAAAAGAATAAGGAAAAAGAGAAAATAAAAATAAAAGTCATTTTATTATTATTATTTTCTTAAATAGGTCTCGACATACGTGCTTACACTATTCATCTTCTTTATCAAGGAAACCCTAGAAATCCTAGTTTCATCTTTTTCTTCAACAAACCTTAATTGTTGCCTCTACCATTGTTCACTGCGGCCTAGTCTGTTATCCATTGTGTTTTACCGTTGAAGCCAATCGCGAGCCAGCTGTCGTTCACGTGACACATCCGAGATGCAAAAACAAGCAAGTCGTAGTCGTGGGTTTAGTTTTCGTCGTGCTCTGTCGTGCTCCAATGTCTTCGTTCTTTTCCATCAATGAGCTGTTCTCTATAGTCGTCGATCCTCGCGTGTCATTAGCCATCTAAGCCATCCATTTTTTTCGTTGAAGCCGTACCCGAGCCAAGTTCTGCTTTTCTAAGGAACACGTGCATTCGAATAGCCTCTATATATTCTCACCTAAGCCGCACATGCCAGCCAACAAGCTGAGATCAAGTCCTGCACTCTGTACATGAGTCATGCCCCATTTCGAGTCGTGAGCCTAACCACTCAAGCCCATTCCCTTTAGTCGAGCCGTTAACCTTAATTTTGGTCCATTTCCCAACTTAGTATATTTTTCCCTTACTGTTTAGAGTTTATTCATGGGAAGCTTGATTGTTACTGTTCGGAATATTTTTTGGTTAAGCTAATCTCAAGGTAAGAGATTGTCCTACTAGACCCTCGTACTAAAGTTAAGAGTTTGCATATGATTTCTCTATAATGCATTGATGTAGCTAAAATGCATAATGTATTGATGACGTATGTTGATGACTAATAATTATGACTGAGTTATTTTGATGATGTTGACTGATTTACGTTAATGATGATGCATGAAATATTAATCTCGATGGAAAAAAAAATACTAGAGGCATGCTGCAACGGAAGAAATAGATCATGCTTTACTCTATATGCATCTAAATGATTTAGTAGTTAACAACTACATGCTATGCGATGGGTCTAAGTGAGGAGCTTAAAAGGTAAACGAAGAACTTACCTTTTTATAGTTTTGAGCTTCCTCTTTGAATTCTTTTCCTTCTCTGCCCGAATATCACAAACAAGGACAACCACCAAGCTGACCTACTATGCTCAGGACCAAGAACGGTGTTGTGGGACTCGGTTTTGTAAAGTGAAATATCGAGAGAGATGGGGAGCATATCGCTTAGGTGTTCTTTTCCAGAGAAAACATCATCCTTTTCTCATTTGGTAATGAGAAGTTTTATATGAAATATACATGCAATTTGCATGTAAATTATTTCATATATAATCAACACCTAATCAAATCATTAACTCTTTAATGGAATTAGGGGCCTTTAATTCATAATTGGCTGCCACATCGCCTACTAACATTTAGTAATTAAGAAATTAGTCCAAGTTGAATTTTGGTCATTTTACCAACTTAAGTAAAAGTCAAACTTTGACTTTTCTTATTCAAAAACTTAGTCAAAAGTCAATTTTTTGACTTTTTACTAATTTTCCCGTCTTGATTAATTCTAGCCTCCTGAGTATGAATTCGTATTTATTTCTCTAAAATTCAAATCATATTTGAATATAAATCCGGTCAAAGTTTAAAGTTAAAAGTCAACATGTTGACTTTGACAACTTTTGACCGTAATCAAGCTTTTAAATATGAATCTATATTCATATTTATTTAAATCATATTTAAATACAAAACTTAAAGTTTATTTCTACAAACTTATATCTTATACATTTGTCATTTTCACTCTCTTATCTTTATTCGAACAATTCGAATTACTTCAACATACTTGTTCTTAGTTGAATCCATATGAGCTAGTAGGGGAACCTAATGGACCTATAGATCATGGGCTCCAACGATTCGAGATTAAGTGGCTAAACTCTTTTAGACCAAGGTTAATCAACATTCGTTAACTAAAGAGTCATTCGACTAAAGACTCTTGGTTGCACTCCCCTAACTATAGATATATTTCTATCCACCTACTATAACCATGATGAGTAAGTTGATCCTTCACAGATTGCTCGTAATCTTGGCTGGGTCAAAATACCGTTTTACCCCCGAGATTACATCTTGCTCCTTAAGACCCACTGATCCACTATTGAACAATTGGTTTAAGGTCCAACCTTTAAACCAGAATCCTTCTCGGACCAATGAGAAGGTGGGGTCCCTTGTTCAAGACTTCGATTCAGTCCTTAAGTGAACAACCTATCTACTATCCCAGAAGTGGGTAGGAGTGAATTCCATCTTGCAGCCTATGTCCCTAGCTATCCACTCGATCTTACCTCTAAAATGGGAGGGTTATTGAGCCAACGATGTTGAGCTGCCCTCACATATGCAGATCTAAGGATACTACCGAATGAATAGAAGTTCATAGTTATCTCAGGATTAAGATTAAGTTACCTAGGTCATCATAAAAGAAATTATCAGTTTATAGTTTATGGTGTTATAACTAAAAGTGACTACTTCGTGGTTCCAGTCTTATGCAAACTATTTACATAGGACGCCCCCATTCCCATGTCTCTACATGAAGGATTCCGGATTACATCGTTTGTATTAACAACAAAGCGGGCCGCATCCATAGTGTTTATCCAGAATAAGGCGTCCAACCTTATTCATACACTATAGACTATTTGGGTTATTAACTTGAACTTAATCCATGTTTATGTCTATACATAAAGTTCAAATGTATTTGACAACTCAGTAAAATAGCCTCGAACCTTAATTTATTGGTTTTAATGATTATAGCATTCAATAATAAATTTTATTGAATCAAATAACAAAGTACGAGTTTTTGAACACAAATTCCAACAAACTCCCACTTGGACTAAAACTCCAAGAAAGTTAGAATTTTATAATGAGAGAAGAGTATATATACATGAGTACAATAAACACGAATATAAACTAAGGCATAATCCCACTTGTCCTAGTTTACAAACCACGTAAACCTAAATCATGTAGGTGGCTCTCAAACACTTTAGCCATGAGAGCTTTTGTCAACGGATCAACCATGTTTTTCTTGGAGGAGATTTTTGTTACTATAACATCTCCTCGATGTACGATTTCCCTGATTAGATGGTACTTTCATTCAATGTGTTTTCCTCGTTTATGACTTCTAGGTGCTCGTGAATTTGCAACTGCACCACTGTTGTCACAGTATAAGGTGATTGGCATGCATATTTGGAACAACTTCCAAATCTGTTAAGAATTTTTTAAGCCATACTGCTTCTTTCGCTGCTTCATAGGCAGCTACATATTTAGCTTCCATAGTGGAGTGAGCAATACAAGATTGTTTTATACTTTTCCATACTACTGCTCCTTCGTTCAAAGTGAAAATTGATCCTGATGTAGACTTTCTAGCATCTTGATCAGTTTGAAAATCAGAGTCGGTGTATCCAGTAAGGATCAGATCCTTAGAACCATACACAAGCATGTAGTCTTTTGTTCTTCTAAGATATTTTAGAATATTTTTAACGGCTGTCCAATGATCACGTCCAGGATTAGACTGATATCTATTAACTATCCCCACTGAATAGCAAATGTCAACTCTAGTACATAACATTGCATACATCAGGCTCCCAATAGCAGAAGCATAGGGAATGTTACTCATATCCTCAACTTCTTGAGGTGTCTTTGGACATTGTTCTTTTGATAAATGAATTCCATATCTGTACGGCAGCAGACCCTTTTTGGAATTCTGCATCTTATATCTTGACAACATTTTGTCTATATAAAATGTTTGAGACATGGCTAGTGTCTTGTTCTTTCGGTTTCGAACTATTTGGATACCAAGAACATATTGTGCATTTCCCAAATCTTTCATTTGGAATTGCGTAGCTAGCCATTCCTTAATATCAGTTAAATGACCTACATCATTCCCAATGAGTAGAATATCATCTACATACAGAAATAAGAATGCTACAGTGGCGTTGATGAACCTTTTGTAAACACAAGGTTCATCAACATTTTGTTCAAAACCATAAGATTTGATTGCAGTATCAAACCTTATATTCCACGATCTAGCAGCTTGTTTTAATCCATAAATAGAGTTTTTAAGCTTACAAACCTTTTGTTCTTGACCCTTTTGTATAAACCCCTCTGGTTGGACCATATAAATACTCTCTTCAAGATTACCGTTCAAAAACGTTGTCTTGACATCCATTTATCAAATTTCATAATCATAAAAAGTGGCGATGGATAAGAGTGTTCTAATCGAATTTATCATGGCAACAGGAGAGAAAGTTTCTTCATAATCTATTCCCTCCTTTTGTGTATAACTTTTTGCCACAAGTCGAACTTTGAAAGTCTATACTTTTCCAGCATGGTCTCGTTTTCTCTTGTAGATCCATTTACAACCAATAGGTCTTACATCATTTGGTTGATCTACTAGAGTCCAGACAGAATTGGAATACATAGATTCCATTTCCGAGGTCCATGGCTTTGATCCATTGGTCAGAGTCTACATCATTCATTGCCTGTTAAAGGTCAATGGATCCTCTATCCCATCATCAGGTATGATGATTTGAGCTTCACTTAAACCCAAATAGCGATCAGGCTGTTGTACAACCCTCCCACTATGACGAGGCTTTCCCAACTCTTGAAAAGGATGTGTTTGACCAATATCCCTAGTTTTACCAACTACTTTAGTGGATGAACTAGGTCTATCTGTAGTATTCTTGAAAATTTCTTCTAATACTAGTTTACTGCGGGTTTGATGATTTCTTATGTGATCTTTCTCTAAGAATGTAGCATTTTTCGTCACAAATACTTTTGGATAACCTACAAATAGTCATAATTTTGAACGATGTTCCAACTTTTTAGGATTTTGCACCAACACGTGTGCTGGACATCCCCAAATCCTAAAGCGACGTAAACTTCCTTTACGCCCTATCTATAACTCATAAGGTGTTTCAGAAATACTTTTAGAGGGAACGTTGTTCAAAATATAGATAGTTGTTTCTAAAGCATATCCCCAAAAAGAATCTGGTAACTGAGCAAAATTCATCATAGAGCGAACCATGTCTAACAAAGTTCGGTTTCTTCTTTCTGATATAACATTCTGTTAAGGCGTACTAGGTGCATAGAGTTGTGATTGGATTCTATGTTATATCAAATAGTCTTGAAATCACAAGTCCATATACTTTCCACCTCGATCTGATCAAAATGTCTTTATTGTTTTACCTGATTCATTTTCAACTTCAACCTTATATTCTTTAAACTTTTCAAAAGAATAAGACTTGTTCTAAATTAGGTAAACATGACCATACCTCGAATAATCATCAACAAAACTAATGAAATATTTGTATCCTCCTCGAGTCTTGACATTCATTGGTCCACAAAGGTCCGAATGTACGAGCTCCAAAGGGTTTTTGGCTCTAAGACCTTTTCCAGTAAAAGATCTTTTGGTCATCTTTCCTTTAAGACAGAAATCGCATGGAGGTAAAGAGTTATCTTCTAACTGACTTAGAAGTCCACTCTTAACCAATCTCCCAATCCTAATTGAGATTAATGTGACCGAGCCTTAAGTGCCATAAGAAGGCATTGGAAGAAACCTTTTGTCTTTTATTCTAAGTTTCAGCTGTTCTAAACGTCTCAGTATTTAAGATAAAATTTGCTCGTGTTGGTCTTAACTTATATAAGTTGTTTTCAAGTATAGCCGAACAAATATGAATACCTTTTCTTAAAATGAACGCTTCATTAATTTCTAAAGATATTTTATAGATATGTTCTAGTAAACAAGAGATAGATATCAAATTCCTCTTCATTTGAGGTGCATACAAGACATCTTGAGTAAGATATATCTATTATTAAAAAACAACTTCAAATCTTCCACTGCTTTGGCTGAGACCATTTCTCCAATTCCTACTTTGAGAGTGATCTCGCCCTCAAAAAGCCTTTTCCAAGAACTAGTTTCCTGAAATGAGAAACGAATATGATTAGTGGCTCCTGAATCTAATATCTAGGTGGAATTTTCATTTTCCACTAAACATGTTTCAAGAACAAGTAAATCATATTTACCTTGTGCTTCTTTCTCTGTTTTTTCTGAGCAAGGTATTTTGGGCAGTTTCTTAGCCAGTGCCCATTTTCACCACAGTGGTAACATTTACCTTTTTCTGCAGGCTTGGGAGTCTTCCCTTTTCCCTTCTTCTCAATCTTTCTATTAAATTTTGAGGGTCCAACTTTGGTTTTAGAGGACGATCCTCTTTTGAATTTTCCTTTTGTAGCAGCAACATTTGCTTCTACTTCTTTTCCTTTACCTTTTGTAAGATTTTGGAAACACTGGAGTTCATTTAGAAGGGTTGTTAGGTTAAACTCTATCTTATTCAAGGACGCATTCATTTGAAATGGTATGAAACTCTTCGGAAGAGACTCTAAGATAAACCTAACTTGATTAGCCTCATCGATGGCACCACCATTTACCTCAGCAATATTGAAGTGCATCATTATGTCTAGGACATGTTCTCTAACAAAGGTCCCCTCCTTCATACGCTTAGTGTAAATGTATTTGATTGCCTCGTGTCTTAACGACCACTCTGGTTGCCCAAACATTCCTTTTAAACAATCCATAATATCTTTAGTCGTGGCTAAGGATTCATGTTTCTTTGCTAAAACATCTGACATGCTAGCAAGGATGTACACACGGGCTTTCTCATTTGCTTTTATCCATCGATCATATGCTTTCCGACTAGCTCGGTTTGCATTTGAGGCAAGGGTTTGAGGACATTCCTCAGTTAAGATAAATTTTAAATCATCAACAACTAGTATTGTGTTAAGATTTGATTTCCATGCCGCATAGTTATCGCTGTTAAGTTTTTCGGAAGCTAATAATTGAACTATCGAGCTATTCATGCTGAAAAACAAACATACTTTGTTTAGAAACTATAATCTAAATAAACTAATCATTTTAGCAAAACTTTAAATAATATCCCCTTTATGTTTTACAAAGATAATTCAAAGGTTCAGAATAACCTCTACCGAGGGGTAGCCGATTACTCATCCTTTGAATCAAGACAATCTTAACCAAATGCTAACTCACAAATATCTCATATTTACTTAGCATTTAGTTAACGTTTACTTCGGTCAAGAATATACTAACTATTTTAGTAATTTCTTGTAAGTGTGACCCTCCATTTTCGATCCTCAGATATAAGAATCATTATGCTCCCGAAAGTGGAAAGACAGTATGAAAACTTATCTAAGAGACCCTATCCAAATATGGAGTTTGCGGTGTTCCGAATCCTATAATACAGCCCTCTGAATGGCACGTCGCTCCAAGGCAAACAAGCAGGCACATTATAGGAATCTCACGGTGTGACCCAATGGAAAAGACGATGGGATGTATTGTCATATATCCCTCACCCACTTACTATGAACTACTTCCCCAATTCACCTTGTTCATAGCTCATGCAAACACGCTCCGGATGGAGTCCGCTCCTATGCACGGTCCAAAGCCCTGCATGAACCTCACGATGTGAACTCTTAGGGATGCTAGAGCTAAAAGTACGATACTTTTCTCCAGCTGAAGTGTTCTAAAATGATTTTGGGTAAAAAATTTAGGATTTAATTTAGGCTATCTTAAACAAATCCTATATGTAGGTAAACCATCCAAGTATAACATTTTTACTGGATTTTATCCTACAATGTCTAGGTGATAAACCAATTTTATGACCTTACATCTCTCACGCATGCTCATAAAACTAGGTTAGCTAGGCTCAAGAACCGATTACGATCTCCAGGTAGGAGGTGTTCGATAAACCGTCAACTTAAAAACCTCCAATCCTTAGTCATCTTATCTGACTTGTTGACAAGATCGAATCAGGTAAGCCTCTTGTAACTTAGTTTTACAAGATATCGACCTAAATCAAATTTTGGAAGATATGGTATTAACCTAGGTGAGTATGCATCTTATCTTTATTATAGATTTTAATGTCTAATTCACTTTATAACAATTATAAAACTCTTAGACTAACCTATAATCATTCATCTAGAAGCACAACAAATTAATATGACATTTTGATTTATTTAATTTTTTAAATAAATCAATTATTTATTAATTTTATTAAATCATATTTAACAAAATTAATTCAATTAATCTTTAAATTAATCATATTAATTTAACAATTAATTAATCACATTAATTAATTTCCATATTAATTTCTTAACATGCATGAACATGTTAACCTATGGTGAGATTTTAAAACTATATGTCATACAATATGCACATACAATTTTAGAAATAATTAAACCATACATCACATGCAAGATTAATTAAAACACCCTAAAATAGATTGATCTAGGCTCTCCAAATTAAGTTAAAACTAAATTATTACAATAATAATTTGATGGAGTACACTAATCGCTTGATAATCTTTGCATGATCGTTGAGCAGGCAGATGGTATTCACGGACATAGGCGATTCGCATACAATATGTGATCGCTGAGAAAACCATACACGATCGCTTAGCAAACCATATGTGATCACTTAGCAAACCATATACGATTGTTGAGCATGTACATGATCGTTTATAGATGCTAGCGACACACGTACCATACGCAATCGCTTAGCATGTAAACGATCGTTTAAGCGCTTAGCATTATGCGTACCTTACGCGATCGCTTAGCAGATATACGATCACTTCAGAAGTAAACGATCATCTAGCGCTAGCACAACACGTACCTTACGCGATCGCCTAGCCGTATAGGATCGTTTCTTATGCAAACGATATGTGTACCTTATGCGATCGTTTAGCATATAAATGATAGAGTCTTCTTAAAACGATATGCGTACCATACTCCATCGTTTAGCTGGTAAGCGCGATGTTCACTGGCCCAAGCGATACACATACCATATGCGATCGTTGAGAGGGTGAACGAAAGGCTTGAAACATCTCCTTCTGAGCTTCTTAAACAACATCATCTTCTTCCCGAATGAAAGATTTACAGCCTATACTCAACTCTAATGACTTCAATAAATTACAGACTCTTTGCAAAATTAAATTAAGCCACCAACAGGGCTAATTACAAAGATTAAAGCAAATAAACAACTTAATTTATAACCAAAACTAATCTATTTTAGTTCAACCAGATCAATTTATCACATAAATTGTAAGAACCCACCATATGCATATGAGTGAAGCTAAGCATGCTCTGATACCACATGATGGAAAAAAAATACTAGAGGCATGTTGCAGCGGAAGAAATAGATCATGCTTTACTCTATATGCATCTAAACGATTTAGAAGTTAACAATTACATGCTATGCGATGGCCCTAAGCGAGGAGCTTAAAAGGTAAACGAAGAACTTACCTTTTTATAGTTCTGAGCTTCCTCTCTGAATTCTTTTCCTTCTCTACCCAAATATCACGAACAAGGACAACCACCAAGCTGACCTACTATGCTCAGGACCAAGAACGAAGTTATGGGTCTCGGTTTTGTGAAGTGAAATATCGAGAGAGATAGGGAGTGTCTCATTTAAATGTTCTTTTCCAGAGAAAACATCATCCTTTTCTCATTCGGTAATGAGAAGTTTTATATGAAATATACATGCAATTTGCATGTAAATTATTTCATATATAATCAACACCTAATCAAATCATTAACTCTTTAATGAAATTAGTGGCCTTTAATTCATTATCGGCTGCCACATCGCCCACTAACATTTAGGAATTAACAAATTAGTCAAAGGAGTATTTTGGTCATTTGACCAACTTAAGTCAAAGTCAAACTTTCACTTTTCTTAGTCAAAAGTCAACTTTTTGACTTTTTACTAATTTTCTCGTCTTGATTAATTCTAACCTCCAGAGTATGAATTCGTATTCATTTCTCTAAAATTCAAATCATATTTGAATATAAATCTGGTCAAAGTTCAAAGTTAAAAGTCAACATGTTAACATTTACTACTTTTGGCCGTTTCTAAACTTTTCAAGCTTTTAAATATGAATCTATATTCATATTTATTTAAATCATATTTAAACACAAAACTTAAAGTTTATTTTTACCAACTTATATATTATATATTTGTCATTTTCTCTCTCTTATCTTTATTCGAACAATTCGAATTACTTCAACATACTTGTTCTTAGTTGAATCCATATGAGCTAGTAGGGGAACCTAATAGACCTATAGATCATGGGCTCCAACGATTCGAGATTAACTACCTAAACTCTTTTAGACCAAGGTTTATCAACATTCTTTAACTAAAGAGTCATTCCACTAAAGACTCTTAGTTGCACTCCCCTCACTATAGATATATTTTTGTCCACCTAATATAACCATGATGAGTAAGTTGATCCTCCACAGGTTGTTCGTAATCTTGGCTGGGTCAAAATATCGTTTTACCCCCAAGATTACATCTTGCTCCTTAAGACCCACTGATCCACTATTGAACAATTGGTTTAAGGTCCAACCTTAAAAATCAGAATCCTTCTCGGGCCAATGAGAAGGTGGGGCCCCTTGTTCAGATTTGGATTCAGTCCTTAAGGGAACAAGCTATCTACTCTCCCAGAAGTGGGTAGGAGTGAATCCATCTTGCACCCTATGTCCCTAGCTATCCACTCGATCTTACCCCTGAAATGGGAGGCTTATTGGGCCTGCGATGTTGAGCTGCCCTCACCTATGCAGATCTAAGGATACTACCGAATGAACAGAAGTTCATAGTTAGCTCAGGATTAAGATTAAGTTACCTAGGTCATCATAAATGAAATAATCAGTTTATAGTTTACGGTGTTAAACTAAAAGTGACCACTTCGTGGTTCTAGTCTTATGCAAACTATTTACATAGGACGCCCCCATTCATGTGTCTACATGAACGATTCAGGATTACATCGTTTGTACTAACTATAGAGTAGGCCGCATCCATAATGTTTATCCAGAACAAGGCACCCAACCTTATTCATACACTATAGACTATTTGTGCTATTAACTTGAACTTAATCCATGTTTATGTCTATACATAAAGTTCAAGTGTATTTGATAAACTTAGTAAAATAGCCCCGAGACCTTAATTTTTTGGTTTTAATGATTATTGCATTCAATAATAAATTTTATTGAATCAAATAACAAAGTACGAGTTTTAGGACACAAATTCCAACCAATCTCATGATGGAGAGCGTTATGATTAATGTTCATGCCATGTTTATGATGTTATGATGTGTTACATGCTATTGATTGGGTGTTTTGTTAAATTTATTTGTTAGGGTTGTACCCATATGGGAGTCCCTCGAGATCACCACCTTTTTATAACTGTGTGGTTCGATAGAATCTCTGATCTATCATGAGATGTTATGTTTATGAGTTGTCTGACGAGATCACTTACAGCTTGATTAGCTTAAGTGTTCTTTCGGGTTCACTATAGACCAGTTTATCCTAGGTGTTCCTTCGAGTTCATTGAAAACCAGTTTTGTGTTAGGTGTTCCTTTGGGTTCACCTAAGACAAGAGATGTTCCTACGAGATCATTAGATTGTGTTTGTTCAGGAACACGCCAGTTTAGGGGTACTTCTTAATAGGACCCTAACAGGACTAGTAGTAGGTCACTTACTAAGTATATATTTATACTCACTCTTTCTATATTTAATTTGGTAAAGGTAGAGGTAGAGGAAAGCTGGTGAATGACAAGAAGTAACCGTGACTTGCCATGGATAAACGTTTTACTTTCACTTTTACTTTAAAATTTTTATTTCAGTATTTTTGTATTCTTTGATTATTTCTCTTTTAAAATTAGATAGGGTCCAAGCTAGGATTTTATTTTTGAGATTTATTTCTACATACTTAGATTTATTTATAATTATAATGAGCATTTGAGGTTTTTAGTGAAAGTTAGTTTTATTTTCCATTTTGTTAAGAGAGATTTTATTTTCCTTTAAGTAGTAATGACCTCAACTTAGTATAAAGTGTTGAGTCATTACAATCCAAATTTCAGGAGTGTGCAAAACTTCCTACAGAATGAGTGTGTTAAGTGCAAACCAATATGTATCCATGTATGCATAAGCAAGGTCGTTACAGTCGAGCACAAATATGTTTAGAAATGAAATTTATTGCTAAGGGTAGATTGCACTTACCTAGATTTTCCTCGATAAAAGGAATTTGAATTTTACCCTTACTTTTCATCGAAGTTTGGTGGGAAGTATGGGGTGTCGTACCCAAGAGAATGGTGGCTACGTAAGTTTCTTGAAATTAAGCTTCAAAGAAATGATGTTAGTAGCAAAAGAAAAGCATTAAAGAGCGAGAAAATCAAGTAGAACCAAGACTTAAGAGTGATTTAGGACATAAACTCAATTCACACACAAAAAAATGTAAAAAATGAACTCTTATGAGAAAAATGAGAGAAGGGGCAAAGGGCACTAATCAATTCTTATCATTGAATTAAAAGGATTATGAAATGATTTTTCCTCAATTAAAAGTGTTCTTGATCTTGCTTGATCTTGTAATAACTTTGGTCAAGATTTCAAGAAAAGAGACAACCACCTCAAGCATTTAGTGTATATTCTTACAATAACAACTAAAGCCTAATCTTGCTCTTTCAAGAAGATCAAAGTATCTTTTCTTTCACACTTTTTTTGGAAACAATTTGCAATCAATGAATTAATTGGATTTAATTGTGCACAATAAAATTGATGCAATCAAATTCAAAAATTGCCAAAAACAAGGGAGATTCATCTAGCATTAATCAATTTCACGATTTGAGATGTTGCAATCAAGAATTAGATTGAGTTTTTTATGTAGACAAAAGTAATCAAAATAATCTTGCATTAGTTTTTCATACCCAAAGTATCTTGCATACAAAATGGTGAATCAAGAACAATATCAATAATTAAATTGACAAGAATGCTTGTAATTGAAAGAAGGAATTATTTTTTATACCAGAAAACTAAGGATTCAATAAAAACTACTAGAAATTCAAAGATTTGATCGTATCTAATTAATAAAGAAAGATAAGAGAAGAATTCTCGAAGAATTGAAAAGCCCTAAGCCTACTTACCTCTTGATGATTAGTCCTCCATCAAAAACTAATTCTGGAAATTAATTAAGAGAACAAAAAAAAAAGGCAAAATGGAGAAGTAATTTTTGGAGTTTGAGAGAGTTTTGGGAGAATTTGAGGTTTATTTGAGAGAAAATGGTGAATTGATTGTGGAATTAGATGAATTTGGGAGAAAATGGGCATATATAGAAAATATTTAGAAATAATCGTAAAAAATATTTGAACTTGCAACCTCAAGGCCATCTGCATGCTTCAAATAACGCAAAACAATTAGGAAAATGCCACTAAAATTTTATTAAAAAAAGGAAATGCCTGGTTGTGACACGTGGTGGCAAATGAGTGGAGCTCGGATGAATGAATGCACGCCCGAAGGAATTTGAATAATTTCGAATTTATTTCACGTTTGGTAAGTTTTGAACCCGTGATGTACAAGGCGCATGAAGGGGATCAAAACAGGGGCGTTTTGGCTTGAAAAATCAAGAAAATAATGCGGCGCTTGGGACTCAAACTCGTGATGTCTAGGTTGTTTGCGCATGTGGATGGCTGATGTGTGTTACGACTCTTTTAATATTTATCAGTTTGCTCCTACACTTCGAATTTCTTGTTCTTCTTCATTTTGACTTCGTTTTAGGTAATTTTCGTTATGTTGGCTTCGTATCAAAGTCTTCTTTCATATTCTACATAAAATATCAAAATAATTAATACACAGATACTGTGGATTAAGAATAAGTTACAAATAAATAAGTCAATAATTGCCCCAATAGAGTGTCTTGCCGAAAGTGAACTTCAACTTCACTTCCCCAATGCTAGCTACTTTAGTTATGTGTTGATCCCCAAGAAGAATATTTTTATCCTTAGTTTCGTTATATTTTTTAAATAAATTAAGGTCATGGTAGACACAGCGTGATGCAAGACACTGTGTTTGTCTAGCCACCAACCTTCAGACCCCCCAATCACATTTATTTTTGTGATCATAGCTACTAACTTCTTCTACCAGGTTTATTACAATTATAATACAGAATTTGTATCGTACTTCTGGATTAGGACTTTTTAGAGTTCTTTTGATTGTTGGGACCTCTGTTCTGAATCTTCTTCTTATTCCCTTTAGGCTTCAGTTCTGGTTTCAAGACGACAATGGACTTCTTCTTGGGAATCGTGTTCATGTCCTCCTCCTTCTAATCATACTTGTGGACCTCCTCCTTAATTTACTGCCGAGTGATCAGGCTTTCTAGATAGAACTCCTTCGTCTTATGCCTCGAGGTATTTTTAAAGTCCTTCCACAATGGAGGTAGCTTATCAGTAATAACAGCAACTTGAAATTGCTCATCTAAAGGCATACCTTCACTAATTATTTCGTGGGCAATCTTCTGTAGTTCATGTGATTGAGCTTCTACTGATCTGTTGTCAACCATCTGGTACCGCAAGTATCAGCTTACCGTATACTTCTTGGATCCAGCTTCTTTAGTGTCGTACTTCTTTTGCAGCGTCCCAAACTTCCTTCGTCGTAGGCATAGTACTGTAATAATTATAAAGTTTTTCAATAATTCAATTAACTATGAGATTTTTGCAAATTAAATCTGACTCTACCCATGTGTTGTAAGCCTGAAGTTGCACCTCAGTTGGATTGGTCTTGGGAACTTTTGGCTCTTCTTTGGTGCATGTTGTGACAACTTTCTTTAGGGTTAAGAAAAATAGCATCTTTTGCTTCTAATGTTTAAATTGGGCTCCTTTGAAGCATAATGGTCAATTCAAATCTGAGCTTAGCATGTCAACTTGGAACGGATCGGCCATGGTAAAATTGTTGAAACCACTTCACCGAAACACTTCGTTAGAACAGCAAAACCTGTCAAACAGAAACTCGTTTACTGTTGGGCTGAGTTGCAGAACTTGCTTTCTTTAAGACATTTAGCGGCTCTGCTCTGGTGCTAGCAGTGGTTACAACCTCGTCGTCTCTAGGATAAAACAGTCTTTCATTGGTGGAAACAGCACCTAGACCCATCGGAATGCCAACAAATAAGAAAAAGCACTTACTGCGCTCAAAAAAATAAAGAAATAAATACTAAAAGGTTTTTTTTTCCTTTGTGAAGATGAAGAATATGAGAGAAAAAGGCTTTTGTTGTTGTTGTAGAAAAAAGAGGAGGAGAGTGGGTTTTATAGGAGAAGTGTAAGGGGTAAGAGTGTAATAATAATATTAACGTGTGGCCACAAATGATTCAGACATGTACCTGACCACAAGCCACATATCATAACCATAACTGATGTAGAATCATCTTGATGCATCCAACTTTAAAACCTTATACATTCACGTACGTAGAGCATGCCCCAAAAGCCTAACAACCCCTACACATGACCCAAAACCTTTATGTGTATGATGATGGATCCAAAAGACATATGTCACATTCATATGACATATTCAACCTCCTTAAACACATTCCCAGATTAAGCGTTGAGAGACCACAGCTCAAGGTACAATTATAAAAACCACAAAACATGCTTTTTAGTGCTTAACTCTCCCCACATCACTCCATTTATTCCCTAAGTTCATCATTTTATAAGAAATATTCATTTAGACATCACTTCGAGCCCAATGCAATGAAAATAGCTCAAATCGAATCTAAAACGAGCAAGACCAGGCTAAAACAAGTGAGAAGGGCATTTTCATAATTTCGAGGAAGTCAAGTGCCGGCCCAGCGCTGTAACTGGACGACCCAACTTTTTAAACTAAGCTGAGGTCATTACTTTAATACTAAGACACTTCATCTAAACATAAAAGTTCATAAAACCCTGTTTAAAATCAAGTAAACATCCAAAATAAGAAAAAATTGTCTTCAGGCCCTTCAAACAAATTTAAAAGTTCACAACATCATTTGTGAAATCATAAAGAAAAAAAATAGATGTGCTAAACATGACACTCATTTTCAATCGTCAAAACTAAAAACAGTAAAAACATTAAGCGAAAGCATTTGAAAGAAAAACGTTTCCATATGGTGATCACAAGTCCTTCTTGCCCCTTGTTGGTTTACCTCTCGCATTGCTTTTGCCTGAAAAAGTTAAACATAAAAGGGTGAATATAAAATATACCCAGTAAAAGGACCCACTACTGGTCCCGTTAGGGATAAAAACGGTTAGCTTCTTATTAGGGGGTACCTTCAACATAACAGTCTTGTGATCCCGTATAATACACGTATCAGTCTAATGATCCCGTAGGATGCACATATCAGTCTAATGATCCCGTAGGAAGCACACATCAGTCTAGTGATCCCGTAGGATGCACACATCAGTCCCGTAATCTCGTAGGATGCACACATCAGTCTAGCAATCCCGTAGGATGCACACATCATTCTAGTGATCTCGTAGGATGCATATATCAGTCAAAGATTTCGAATGATGCACAACATGTGGTGATCCCGTAGGACATCGTGCCTGCAAGGTACACTACCCCATAGAAAAAGCTAACAACTATCCCTTAGTCCATTCTAAATATTCCAAGTCACATCAAAACACATTTAGAACTATCAATTCATTCTCTACGTATAACCAGTCAAAACAAACACGCTAAAGCACATCATATTTTAGTCGACAGTACAGTCCACCAATATATCTAACTCCACATAACAGTCAAGCCATCTAAGTTCAGTCAATAGAGTAAATTAAACCATCACTACTTTCTAACTACACATAACAGTTGAACTATCTTAGTCAATATATTCGAACTTTCGTATCAATCAATATATCCTAACTTTCATCTCAGTCAATACATTATGACTTCATTATGAGTCTAGTAGTAGAAATCCCTTACCTCGAACTTAGCTAAAATTCCTTGTTTCAACAAAATCCAAACGAACCAGCCTATACATAATCAAATAGGAAATCAAAATACTTTCATAAACAAATCGTTTCATTTAATTCACTCAATTGCGACTTCCATAAACTTACCCAAGTAGTGGAGATTCGAACTCCAAACCAAGCTTATTGGAAATTCAAAAACTCAACTCCAAGACCTTCAAGGATCAATAATTTAACCAAACAATTTAATCAAGCATTTATACTTAAAATAGCCACAAAACGCATACTTTCATCCTTACCACGAAACTCGCAATGTGGAAGAAGCGGCGTGCAAACACATGGAAACTTGAAACAACTGAAAAGGAAACTCATGCGCACGGCTCAGATTTGAGGGAGACTTTCACACCCCCTCCCAAACCACCTATTAGCTTAGTTCGGAAGACAGTGTGATGTCGATTGACATCGTTGATCACAAAATAATACATGCCGACTCTGCTGAACTCTTGATCCTAATAAACAAGCTAATCTCACCCATAATTACTTTACATACAACACATGACAATGAAACCTAGATAACACATAACGTATATTAAGTGTAGCCTAGAAATAACTAACCCACAGTCACACCTGAGTTACACCATACCAAATAAGATAGACATCACAGTTGATGCAACAACAGTCAAAACTTACACAATCTGTACTTAACTAAACCCTACAAAACATATACAACAGAACATGACAAACTATAAGTACAACTCCAACCATGTACTGGCAATTGTTCTTGGAGCTTCCAGCAAACTAAGGCAATTTATTAGGCACTAGAAGCTCAACCTCTACCTGGAAAGTGGGGGAAACAATTTGAAAGGGTGAGCTATAAAGCCCAATGAGTGACAATACTTTAAAACTGTAAATCATAACTCCTGATAATCTTTGGAAACTTATAAATCTGACAAGCAAAGCGTTAACTGTAACTATTTTCATAAAATAGCTCCTTCAAACATTCAATATTTATATCTATAAAATCCTGCAAGACATTTTCTGTTTATAAACTATTTAACTAACACAACTTCATTACGTTGTGTAGGGCACACCTAGTACAACCAACGTTTATTAGTTCTACGATGTAGTGGGGCCCACCCAACACTCTCATCGTTTTTGTCGTAGTGAGACTCGCCTAGTACCTACAACAACATCATTGTCACAGAGTACACTCAGCATCTAGCCTCAGGCTCAAGATCTCAGTCATGTAGTCAATGGAAATATAATAAACCTTATGAAAATATTAAAACATGTATGCTTATCTTAACCTCGCATATGCTAAAGCTTACTCAGCTTGTTAGTGAAAAAACCAAAAATCTTAAAACAATTCTTGCTTAAACTATGCTTGCTTAAACAAATGTCATTTCAACTGCTTTTTATAACTCATTAATCATGTGCTAACATGTGGATTCCATTAAGAAATCTAAGCTTGAAACTTATACTCGAAAGCTAAACATAGAAATCATATATCATTATAAAGTTGTAGTCAAGCACGTTAAACATTTAGTTATAAGAAATAGTTTAAAAGAAAATTCATTTTCAAAACTTGTTTTTGTCACTCACAGTCTTAGACTAGCTCCCTGGTGTGTAAACCCAACTTATTTCTTCTTGACCTGCCAAACAACCAAAAGAATTTCACAATTTTCCCCAAAATTTTTCAGATTTAACAACTTAACTTCAAATATTCGTAATGTTCTTAATACTTGACCAAAATTAATGTACATTATATCAAAATTTTTATTGTGGACTTCTTTAAAACGTACTTGAAGTAAAGAAAATGAGATTCCAAACGAATTACTACAGAAATCGCTCGAATTAGAGTTAATCTAAATTCGAGTCTTCTGCTAACCTCTGATTTGTTCCCGATATTAAGCTTCTTCTAGTTATTTTTTACTCACAATTTTTTCATGAATGTTGTATGAAATTTAATAAACTTTTCAACCGTACCTAATAGAGCTTCTAACTCACTCTGTAAAATTTGAAAATCTAAAAAAACCAAAGGCTTCATGAATTCATACACGGAACTTTAACCTGAATGCCTCTATGAAAAACATTAATCTAACATTAGAATTTGCTCACTCTTTCTTCCAAAACATGTTAGAAATGGAATAAACTTTCAAAAAGAAAAACAAACCTCACCTTTTAATTCCTTATGCTTAGTTCAAAACGACTCAAAAATCAAAGGATGTTTGTGAACTTCGAGCTTCTACCATGGTTGTCTATTCCTCCATGTTTTTCTTCATCTATTTCACCTCACAACTCTTTCCTCTTCTTCTTCTTCCTCAGATTCTACCTCAAGATCCCTATGAAATTTTGGTGAAAATTGATGAAGAACTTGCTTGGCGGTAGAGAAGTCTATAAAAAAATGATATCAAAACTTCTTTCTTATCTCCTTCTCTTCCTCTATCTTTGTTTTCTTTTTTAATAAAATTTTCTTTTTTTCTAAGATCCTATATATATATATATAATATAATATAATATAAAATAAACACAATTCTATTTTCTTTTTCTTATTTTTTCTTCTGTAAAACACATTCCAAAATGAGTAACACAACATGAACCAAAAGATTTACCATTTTTCTTCAACTTAAGTTCAACTTCCTATAATATATGACAATAACTAAGAATCCAAGGAAAAATCTCGAGTTTACAACGTACCTCCCCCTTAGAAAATTTCGTCCTGGAAATTTAGAAGTCCTTAGGCGAAAAGTGTCGGATAACTCTTCCTAATCTGGTTTTTTCACTCCCAGATTGCCTCTTCTACTCCATGATGTCTGCAAAAAACTTTCACGAGAGTGATCGTCTTGTTTCTCTAAACTTGCTCTTTTTTATCGAGGAGATAAATTGATAGCACCTCAACACTTAAACTTTTCTCTTCAAATTCTCAGAATAATAATCTTTAACATTCTAATCTCATTTTCTATTTATATTACTCCTTAAACAAGCTTAGTCACCCTTAAGCTCTTGGCAAATCGCCACCTCCTGCTTTTTAGTGGTACACATGTGATCTTCAGATTTAACTTAATCATACTTAACTTAACCCTTACACGTGGCCTATTAAGTTAATTTAGGACATTTCTGAGAAGTTTTCTTGTTTCTTCTCTCCAAGTTATATTTCACAAAAAGATTCTAATCGTCTATCCTTTCAAAAGTTTTCTCACATAACCTTTCTCACGGAGTAACCCACCTTTTCTTCCATACACCACCCAAAATGCCTGTTTCAGAACACAGACAAATTTTTACTTCTTATCTTAACTACGAGTCTTACAATCATAGTCTTTAATTAGTTCTAACAATTGCCTCTATCTTAGATTGAACTCTCTATGATCAAAGATATACTTCAAACTCTAAAAATGTAGCACTTCTCAACAAATAAAAAATATCTCCAGATTTTTAGTGCTAAAACAAATTCTGCTGCTACTTCAAGATCATGAGTAGGGTAATTAAACTCATGCTTCTTCAACTACCTTGAACCATAAGCTATTACCTTCCCTTCCTATATAAGCACACAACCTAATCCTTGCATTGACGCGTCACAGTAAATTACGTTCTCCTTCCCTATTACAGGAAGTGTTAGAATAGGTGTTGTGACTAATCTCTTCTTCAGCTCCTAGAAACTTTATTCGCATTTATTCGACCACTCAAACTTAGCATTCTTCCTTGTCAAAGTTGTCAAGGGTAATGCTAATCGAGAGAAATCCTCAATAAAACGTATGTAATATTCTGTCAGACGTAAGAAACTACGTACTTTTATCGTACTAGCCGGTCTCTCCTAGTTAACAATAGCTTCCACTTTTTGTGGATGAACACTAACTTTGTCCTCTGAAACTACATGCCCTAAGAACACTACCTATTTTAGTCAGAACTCACATTTTCTAAACTTAACATACAACTGTTTATCACACAGTGCCTGTAGAACAATCCACAGATGTTGTTCACAAGTTTTCTTATCAATTGAGTAAACTAGTATGTCATAAATGAAGACTATCACAAACTGATCAAAATACTAATGGAAAATTTTATTCATGAGGTCTACGAAAAAGGCTTGCGTATTCGTTAAACTGAATGACATCACTAAAAACTCATAGTGCCCATACCTCTCCTTGAATGCATTCTTAGAAATATCCTGACCTCAAATCAATCTTTGAGAACATTGCTGCTCCCCTTAACTTGTCAAACAAGTCATCAATGCGTGGTAGAGGATACTTATTATTTATCGTGACCTTATTTAACTGCTTCTAATGAATGCATAATCTGACAGTATCATTTTTCTTCTTCATGAATAAAATTGGAGCTCTACAAGGCGATACACTTGTTCTAGTGCATACCTTGTCAACTAGTTCTTGTAATTGTACTTTCAGCTCCTTAAGCTCCCTTGGAGTCATTCTCTACGGTGCCTGTGAAATAGGTGTTGTTCGTGCTAACAATTAAATAGTAAACTCCACCTCTCTATTAGGTGGCAAGCCTGGCAGATCAGTTGGAAACATCAAGAAATTTGTTCACTACAGGAACATCTTCTGGTTTCAGCTTCCCTTCATGAACTCTACTACGTGAAAACATTATGCAACCCTTTATTAGCACCTTCTTAGCTTTTAGAGCAAAAATCAAACTTGAAGGAACAATCTTTTTTCACCTTTAAAAACCATAGAATCATACTGAGTATATCATAAATTCATTCCCAAAATTACATCCAACATCTACAACTCTAATGGAAAAAGATCCACAAACATATTGAGACCTTCTACTAAAGCCTCACAATTACCAACACTTTATTGAAAAGTAAAACATCACCAGCTGGAATGTATATAGCTCGCCCCTCAGATAAAGGCTCTAGCATCCTATTAAACTTAATCAGAAATATACTAGAAACAAAGGAATGTGTAGCACTTGGATCTAATAAAACACGTGCAAGCACATTAGAAATAAAAATCAAACCAATAATCCTGTCTGGTGCATCTTCTGCTTCCTGTTAGGTCATAACATAGACTTTTCCCTACTGCCTAGGTCTTCCCATAACTCCCTTCTGCCTTGCACTACTAGTACCCTCTCCTACAACTGTTGAAACTCTTAGCGACTTTAGAAATTTTTGCCATTTCTGATTTTGAAAATAAGATTTTGGTGGAGAATGAACAACGGATAGTTTGAGTATTAAGCTTATCGAGTTTTGAACTTAGAAATATTTTCGTAGTGAGAAGTACGCGATGAGAGTAAACCCTAAATAATGAATAAAACTTGGTCGCATTTTAAGAAGTTTAGAAATGCATGGAGAAAGGTGAGTCTTTTAGGAGGAATTGTGCTTCACATACAATGATCATGACCAATGATTTATTGCATAGAATTAAATACGTATATAAACAACCTTGAGTTTGAATTAATAAATCAACTTCAAGTTTTTGGCATTGTTGTCGGAAAATTGATTGTTCAAACTTAAGAACACTATTTTACTTTGATTTTGGATAAAATGCTTAACTTTGGAGAATCGCGCATTCAGCCAAAGAACGCGTAAAAAGGTTTAAGGTACCAGAGTAATCTGTGTTTGCTTGAACCAGCCCCAAGGTTAACTGTATCTTTCGAATAGTGACCAAGAGGAAACTCAATGAGTGCATCTCAAAAATGAAGTTGAGACCCTCAAACGCCTGATATCTTAACTATGAAATTTGTTGAAGTTTAAGAACCCATATAAAGGTGTCGAAGAAAGTATCCACGCGTTCGATTTAGTAAGATTTGTATCTTAACTAACTACGTGATGAGGACAAAGAAAGATCCTTTGAGCAATGCAAAGAATGATTCGGAGCAAAGGCTGCTGGAATTTATGTCTTAAAACTCATAGTTTGTAGTTTAAATTACATTCTATTCAATAAAGTGGTTATTGAGAACTTATTAGTGAAAATAGAATACTATAATCTTGAATCCAATAAACTAAGATCTCGAGGCTATCTAGTGTAAACTTGAACTTTATGTAGAGGCATAAACGTGGATCAAGTTCGAGTACATAGCCCAAACAGTCTATAGTGTATGAATAAGGTTGGGCGCCTTATCCTAGGAACATTATGGATGCGACCCACTTTGTAGTTAAGTACAAACGATATGATCCTTAATCGTTCATGTAGAGATATAAGAGGGGGACATCCTATGTAAAGATTTTACATAAGACTAGAACAATGAAATAGTTAGTTTTATGTTATAACACCGTTGATTACATAAAACTGACTATTTCGATTATTGATAACCTAGGTAACTTAATCTTAATCCTGAGCTAACTATGAACTTTTGTTCGAAATGAAATTATCCTCAAATTTTCATAGGTGAGGGCAACTTAACATAGCTAGCCCAATAAGCCTCCCATTTTAAGGGTAAGACCGGGTCGATGGCTTAGGACATAAGGTGCAAGACGAAATTCACTCCTACCCATATTTAGGGTTAGTAGATAGGTTGTTACCTTACAGACTGAATCCAAGTCTTGAACAAGGGGCCGCACCCTCTCATTTTCCCGAGAGGGATTCGATTTATAGTTGGACATTAAACCAATTGTTCAATAGTGGATCAATAGAACTTAAGAAACAAGATGTAATCTTTGAGGTAAATCGATATTTTGACCCCGTCGAGGTTACAAACAACCTGTGAAGGATTAACTTACTGATCATGGTTATATTAGATGGAGTAAAATATAACTATAGTGAGGGAAAATCCAACTATAGGACTTTAGTGGAATGACCCATTAGTTAATGAATGTTGATTAGCTCGGTCTAAAAAGGTTTAGCCAGTTAAACTCAAATCATTAGAGCCCATGATCTATAGGTCCATTAGGTTCCACTACTAGCTCATATGCAATTAACTTAGAACGATATGATGGAATAATTTGAATTAGGTAAAGAGAGAGAAATCGATGAATATATGTGATATAGTCATCGGTTATATGTTTGAGATAGAGTATTATATTTAAATGTGATTTAAATATCAAAAATATGAGTATGGATTCATATTTGAAAGCTCAAAATTGATGGAAATTATCAAAGTTGTAAAAAGTCAAAATGTTGGCTTTTGACTTTGACAAGTCAAACTTTGACCGGCTTGAATCTCAGAAAAATGTGACTTAAATTTCAGAAAAATGAATGCAGATTCATGATTGAGGTTGAAATTAGTCAATGCGAACAAAATGGTAAAAAGTCAAAATGTTAAATTTTGACTTTGACTAAAATGGTCAAAAGACCATATTGCCCTTGGACTAGTTAGTGGAAAAATCCAACATTTTGTTGGATAATCCCACTAACAGTTAGTGGTATAGGTGGCCACATAAGATGTACACACCTAGCCTACTAAGTTCCATTAATGGTTAGTGGATTATTAGGTGTTGAGTTTTTACATGCACTTTTGCATGAAAATTTGTTTATAAATAGGCCTCTTTTTCAAATTGAAAAAAACCTTTTTGGCCATTTTCATAATTTTAATTTTAAAATAATTATTGTTTCTCTCTTAAAAAATAATACATCTCAACCCTAAATTTTTACCTCCAACTTTCATCTTTTTCTCATTTCCTTCACTTAATCAGGTCCCACAACCTAGTTCCAAGTCCGAAAAATAACAGGTTAACTCTAGTAGTGGTTTCGATTTAAGTTCGTAAGGAGTTTACGAGGAGTCAAGAAATCTTTGAAGGTACGACTCTTCTAACCCTAATTTTGTTTTAATTAGGGCAATTTGCATACTAGTTTCTAAAATAGTTTAGATGCAATTAGAATATAATTTTGATCTTTTTCCGCAGTACATGTCTTGTTTTCCATCGATGCTTATTGCGATGAGCAATCAAGACACAAAAAGCAATGTAACAAATGATCCAAGAAGTTTAGGAAAAGACAACAAGGCTAGTAACGTATAAGGAGCAACACGCGATGAGACACAACCTTCCTCGCCAAAGAACCTGAACACTAGGATGCATCTGTAGCGTATAAATTTCCCTTATCTTATTTATCATGTGCATCCTCAATTTTTGTATTCTTTTCATATACTATACTTATAATTATTTTTCTAGACATGTAATTATTTTGTAGTTTAGTTTTTTTAATATTTTTTTCAAGTTAGGAAGCGCGAGTTTCCTCTCAAAATATGTAGGCGAAACAAATTAGAGTTTTGTGCGATGAAGTCACCAAGCGAGAAGGGTTCGCATCAAAACGCATTAGGCATTTTGATCTTCTCGCAAGGTGTTGAGTAAAGGGGTTTTGTTCGTAATTAATTAGGATTTTGAAGTATGTAAAACTTCACACTTATTTTGCATGACAAATCGTGCAGTTAACCAAACTTTAACAATAGTTTAAGTTGCCTTTAAAGACCCCTTCTAAAACCCTAACCAAAACTTTTTCGCCACATGATTCTCTCAAGCTTTCCAAATCCCTTAAGCTTTCAGATCATCTTGTCTGACGAACCAAGTAAGATTCCAATCCTTTAGCTTTTATTTCTCGTTTGAGATTCTTTACTTCTTTTCTACAATGATCGAAAAGAAAGCTAGTGAGCAATCTGAAAAGAAAGAAGCATCAAATACGGCTGATCAATTTGCCATGGACATCGAAATTGTACGCTCCGATGGTCCTGTATCGGAGCAACGACAACTTGTGTGCACATCACACAACAAAGCATTACCCAGTTCAAGTGCAGTTTTTGGAACAGAAGGGTGGAACCCTTTCAACTTCAAGGGCAAAGTGATACCCATGATTGATGACAATATTGCAATGATGCTTAAGTTGCTCCTTCAAGAAAGTAACAGAAAAGAGGGAGTGAAAGATTAATTCAAAAAGAATCAGAAAGAAGATAAAGAGAAGGCGAGGAATGAAAAGATAGATAAGGTTGAAGCTAGAAGAGAAAGAAAAGAAGGAGAAGTGAGAAAGGAAGAAAAAGAGGTGAGAAGAAAAATAGAAAAAGATTGTGAGGAGGAACAAGAAGAAAGTGTGCGAGAAGAAGGAACCTCCTCACCGATAGCCGAAATCGAATTTGAGAGCGTGGTGAAGAAAGCCCAACAAAAGACAAAAATAGTAAGTCTAGGCTACAAAAGATAAAGGTTATGGCATAAGATGTTAAGGTTGTAGTAGAAGGAAAGTTAAAAACAAAGATGGAGGGGTAGGAAGAGTTTCTAAGCAAAGTAGACAAGGTAGCTCTCTTCGCAGAGAAGAGCAAAGGAAAAGAAAAAAAGAAGACTTTTGAGGAATACTATTAAGAGGTTGAGAAAGAGATCGAAGAGTTAAGTCCCTTGAAGGACGAAGTATCGAAGCCTAAGAAAAAGAGGAAGGTCAACATGGAAAAGAAGGACTTGAGGGAACAATTTAAGAAGAATCGAGAAGAGAATGTGAGAAGAAAGCTTAAGAAAGACAAAGAATGGTGGAATAAAGAAAGTGAGATGGAAGAGCCCCTCTCTGCAAAAGAGTTAACAAGTTGTTTATAGTTGAGAAGGGATTCTATCCATTTAAGGGCAATACACCCAAGTTCCTCGTATCCCCCATTCAAGCACTCAAATGGAAAATGTTCTTTCGAGGGGTAAACTTGATAAGACCTAACATAGTGGATTTATTTTATAGAGGATACATTAACACAGATGAACACTGCATGGAGGTAAAAGGAAAGGTGGATTTTGGGCCTGAAGCTATTAACGCGTTATGCTTTTAAAAGTCTACCCGTCTAAAGTACGTGCATCACTACACCTAACTAATATGGATTTCCACCATCCCTCTGCCTCTTTCTAGTGTAGGAATGTGGCCAATCTAACTTTGTGTTCTTAAGGATAGCTCATCACATCAAAACATTTCTCAAGCATATTTAACCAAACCTCGATGTCAGTCGAGTTTGTGAAACCCTTAAACATTGTGGCTCCTAATTTCTTCAATCGTTCTATCCCGAACATACTTTTTGGATCACTGGGCCCTACTCTCACTAGCCTATCTATCCCCAATGCATATCTAGAAATTTGCTCATTTCTAAGCCCTCTCTGAACTCTCGGGGCATTTGTATCCCCTTTCAGATTGACCCTCGGTATGATCTTGCATCCCGTCCTAATATTGCCTGCGTTGTTTGCTAGTACGTGGTAGCATGACTCAAATGCATGCTAGACAACTAACTTGCATACCACGTACTAGCAAACAACGAGGGTCAATCTTGCCTTTCAGATTGACCCTCGGTATCAATACATCAAACATCCTTTAGATACTTATCTCAAATGCATGATAGTAAACATCTACCAATCTATTCCTGACTGAACTTACTCTTATCGCTACTTGGACGATACTTTGCAAATTTTATTTGAACTAACTAGACAACTAACTTTTACTGCCTAATTTCTTCTTAGAGCTAACTACTCTATCTCATTTCCCATGGAGCTAACTACTTTGATACAAGTGGTCACACCCCCTCCCAAACAACATGCTAGCTTATCCTAGAAAATGACGTGAAGCCGACAACATCGCTCTCCTCTACCAATATCTATTGACTCTGCTGAACTCTTGAACCTGATAAACATGCTAATCTTGTATATAAACTACTTTACATGCAACACAACATAAGACGCAACTCATAGGCATACATGAAGTCTAGCCTTGAAATAACTAACTTAGCAAATAAACCGGACGAAGACATCATAACCAAAAAGATATGCAATAAAAGTTTACACAACCACAACACCAAGAGCTTACACAAACTTTAACTTATCTAAATCTTACAAAGATATATACAACATAACAAAATAGAGTTTGTGTACAACTCCACCCACGTACTGGCTAACGATTTGCGAGCTTCCAACAAACTAAGGCAGCCTATCAAGCATTGAGAGCTCGACCTCTAGTTGGAAAGTGGAAAAGTATTTTTAAAGGGTAAGCTATAAAGCCCAGTGAGTGACTAAATTTAAAACTATAAATTTAGAGATCAGAGCACACAAAAACTTTAAACATATACATCTGTTTAATCAAAACCTTAAATATAAATATGTAATAATAACAGCTTTCTCAAATTAGCAAGTTTGTCATTGAAATCTAGCAAGGCATATATGTTGGAATATATGTCAAAATTCAAATCACCAAAGATTTTTCCTAAAAGTTCTTCAATTTCCTTCCATCTCTCTTTTTCCTTCACCAAATCGGGTCCCAGAACCCAGTTCTAAGTTCAAAGAATAATGGTTCAACACTAGTGATGGTCCCGACTTCACATTCAGATTATGAGCATCGGGAGACTTCGAAGGTATGTTTCTCACTTTATCCCTAATTTCGTTTTAACTAGGACATGTTAATCACTAATTAATTAGTTGCAATTAGGGTAAAAAACCGATTTTAATTCCACAGTGCATGTTTCTTATTCCATCAATATCAAATATATTATTTTAACTAACATGACAAATTTACGTTGTGTAGGACACACCCATTACAACCAACGTTTACTACCTTTACGATGTAGTGAGGCCTGTCCAGCACTCCAATCATCTTTGTCTTAGTGGAGTTCACCTAGCAATCATGACATCGTCGTTATTACGGAGTACACTAAACGTCAATAGTGGAATCTAATCTGTGTGCACATGGTACCATATAACCTCGGGCTCCACATCTCAGTCAAGTAGTTAACAAAAATCTCAGAAAGTCATATTAAAACATTAAAATATGTCTTCTTTCTTTATCTATCGTAAAACTCAAGCTTACTTAGATTGTTTGTGGAAAACTAAAAATCTAAAAACAATACTTAAAATAATTTTGTTTCAACTATTTTTCAGAAAGTCGATAATAACATGCTCATATATAAATTTCATCATAAAACCTAAGCTTGAAACTATGGCTTGAAACCGTTCATAGAAATCATGTACTATTCATAAAATCATATTCAAGCATAGAAACATAATCATAGATAATAATTTAGAAATCTGTTTTGTCACTCACAGCCTTATACTAGTTTCCTGGTATAAAGACTCTGGTTATTTCCTCTTGGCCTGTCAAACAAACCAAAATCGAGCAAAAGGACCTTAAATAGTTTTTTCTTTTCATATTAAACTTAAGATGACGCACAAAAGATGACATTCATCAATTCTAAACTTTAGACATAAAAACATGTCACAACTCCCCAAAATTTTCCAAAGTGAACAACTTAACTGCAAACCTTCATAACTTTTTGAATACTAGACTAAAATTAATGTAATTTATATCAAACCCTTCATTTTGAACTTCTCTACAACTTACTTAAAGGAAAGAAAATACGATTCCCAATGGATTGCAATAGAAATCGCTCAGAATAGAGGCAATCCAAATTCGGATCTTCTGCTAACCTCTAAATTTTTCATGAAACTAAATTTAATAAATATTTCAACCATACCTAATATAGCTTCTAATGCACTATGTATAATCTGGAAAACTAAAGAAACCAGAGGCTTCAGGAATTCGTACACCAAACTGTGACCTAATTGTCTCTTCGAAAACAAAATTTACTCAATATTTCTTCATAAAACCTGTTAGAAATTGAATAAGCTTTCAACAAGAACAAATCGCACCTTTTAATTCCTTATGTGTAGTTCAAACTGACTCAAAAACTAAAGAATGTCTGTGAACTTCAAGCTTCTGCCATAGCTGTCTATCCCTCCATGTTTTTCTTCATCTCTTTCACCTTAATTCATAACCCTTTCCTCTTCTTCTTCTTCCTCAGATTCTACTTCAAGATCCCTCTAAAGTTTTGGTGAAAATTGTTAAAGAACTTGCTTAGTAGTAGAGAAGTTTGTAAAAAAAATGAGCACCAAAACTTCTTTCTCATCTCCTTCCCTTCCTCTATTTTAATTCTCTTTTTAGATCAAATTTTCTTTTTTCTTTTAATCTAAATATATATGTGTATGTATGTATGTATGTATGTGTGTGTGTGTGTATATATATATATATATATAATACAAACACAATTTCATCTTCTTTTTCTTTTTCCTTTTTTTTTCTATTATAAAACAAATTTCAAAATGGTTAACACAACTTGAACCAAAAGTTTTGCCATTTTCCTTCAAAAACTCAAGTTCAACTTCCTATAATATATGACAATAGCAAAGAATCCAAGGAAAAATTTCAGGTTTACATAAAGGATTAGAAGAAAACCAAGAACCGAGAGGGGAAAATTAAAGAAGAGAAAGACTCAGAGAAATACGTGAAAATACCTTGAGAGAGCTCGCCTAGCTCAATCAGACAAAAAATCATTGTGCATAGTCATTCCATCAATAATTGTACCACTTGAATTGTGACAAGGACTAATACATCTTCTACTTATCTTAAAGTGGAGCTCGAGTGAGGATCCTCGTAAACATCTTATGGAAGGTAAAATTAAGAGATTTTTTCAACAATATAACAAAGCGGAAAAATATAAATACTCTACAGAAAAATTTCGAAAATGAAAAAAACCCACATGTCCACAATGTGAAATACCAAAAATATCTCAATAAACGTGTGATTAATCAACCACGCACACGCGAGTAATGTTCTACTAAATGATCATCATATGCAATTTTATAGACAAAGATACAATTGATTCATGATCCTGTAGATTACCATAGATATAAATGATCAAATAATAGACGCTAAACGATGGTGAAAAACTTCAGATATAAACGATCGTGTAGAGTACCTTCAACGATCGTTGCATATGTGCGTCTGATCATGTATATATGTGTAAATGATCGTTTTAAGAAGCCAAGTACATCTTCTTCGTTAATCGTTTAATTCCTTGTACCTTCTTCAACAAAACTCCTGAAATTCTTCATCGTCTTGTTCCTCACCTTCAGTTCTTATCAATCTTCGAAAATTTATTCAGCATTTTGGTCATTGCTCAATATTTTTGGTTCCACAACCAAATCTATCTCTATCTATCTTTATCTATCTCCATCATCTATCTCTATATCTAGTCTGATCTATCTCCCATACAAATAGGTCGAAATCTATATTCGTTATATTTAATTGAATAATCATTCTTATTCTATGTAACTTAAACCAAACTTCTTTTGTATATATATATAAATAGATGGTAAGCAAGAAGCAAGCAGCATCAAATAGCAAATCAATGAAATCTAAAGGAAAGGCAAAAGAAAGAAAAATTAAGAAACAAAAAGAAATGAAAGTAACAAAATAGAATGTGAATATCTATCTGTTTGTATAGTATTCTATCTTTGTCTATATTTGTGTATCTTTGTCTGATTGCTCTATTTTTGTCAATATTACTCTGAATAGACGCTGTGTATTTGTGAATCTATTAAAACTATCCTTTTTTTATAACATATAGTTTATTATATCTTTTCAACAGGTCAAACACCATATAAATGACATTATTATGGAAGATGAATACAAAAATCTTAGAATTATTGTGTACTAAATTTTAAAGACATTGAATCAAATCAAATCAAAAATAGACCAAAAAATTCTTTCTCAAGTTTTGATGAATATACCTTTTGGCCAATTCCTTAACATTAAAATGGCCAAATACTAATATAATTCCAGAATTTCTTAATAAGGAAGCAATCCCATAGACAAAGGTTAATGTCCTTGCTTTCAACCTCAATGGACATATAGCAGAATTTGGCTGAAAGAAGCATTATAAGAAATAGGGGCTTTCCCGATGCCAAAAAGGATGTTGGCACAAAGAACGTCGAAAATAAGGGTATTCCCGACGTCGGACAAACACATCGTGAAAGCTGCATAGGAGAAAACCCTATTCCCGATGCCACGCACAATGCATCGGGAGTGGCGTCGGGAAAAAAGGTATTCCTGATGCGTCAAGCACGCGTCGGCCAAACGGTGTCGGGAATACCCTTATTCCTGACGCGATAACGGGGATCTCCCGATGTTTTTGTGCTGCATCGGAAGATCCCCTTTTTAAACGTTTTATTTCTATTTTACATAGAACTAAAAACGAAATGGAAAGGAATAAGAGAGAAACGAAGATTTGTCATCGTCTGTAGCTCACCGTCGTTTGTTCCGTCGTCGTTACCGTCCCTCGCCATCGTCAGCCACCTTAGGTAAGTTTAATTATAAAGTTTTTTTAGTTTAAATATAAGTTTTAAGGTTTTTTTTAAGAAAATTGTTTTAGGATTTTGTTTTGGAATAGATTTTTTTTTTTGTTAAATGCATTTTTGTATAGAATGTGTGTAATTTGTGGTTGAATTGAAATTTGAAGGGTTTAGTGTTTAGGGTTTATAGTTAAATTGAAAATTGAATTGGGGGGGGGGGGGGGGGGTGTTTATAGTTAAATTGAAAATTGAATTGAGAGGGGGGGTTATAGTTAAATTGAAATTTGAAGGGGGGTTATAGTTGAATTGAAATTTGAATGGGGGTTTAGTTAATTTGAAATTTGAAGGGGGTTATACTTAAATTGAAATTTAAAGGGGGGATTACTAGCTAATTTGAAATTTGAAGGCGGGTTACTAGCTAAATTAAAATTTTTGTAGGGCGTTAGGGTTGAATTCAAATTTGAAATGGGGAGGGGGGTTATGGTTGCATTCAAATTTGAAGGGGGGTTTATGTTTTTAATTGAAAATGTAATATATGTGTTAAGATTTGTTTTGGCTATCCTACAGTTATGGTAGCCTGTTTGTGTCGAATATCTTTGTTGTTGATTTAAGATGGCTATCCTGCAGTTATGGTAGTCTTTTTTGTTTTGAATTTGTTTCTGTTTTGGATGGTTATCCTGCAGTTATGGTAGCCTTTTTTGTTTTGAATTTGCTTCTATTTGGGATGGTTTCAAGGGGTGATAGTAGGATAGCTTGAAGTATTTTTTTGTTAATAATGAGGTTGTGTTGGCTATCCTGCAATTATGGTTGCCTCTGTAGTTTGGAGAGGTTTGTAAAATGCAAAGATTTCGAAGTATTTTTTTCTTAATAATTAGGTTGTGTTGGCTATCCTGCAGTTATGGTAGCTTCTGTAGTTTGAAGTTAGTTATTGAAAAGTAGTAAAAATTCAGGGGAGTAAGTTATGGATGTGAGAGAGTGAGAGAAATATGTTTCTAATCAAACCTATATATGTTTTAGGGACTTAAACGATGGACAAGGGTTGGATGAAACTTAGAAATAAGTTCTCCCTTGAGTATAGACAGGGAGTGACCCAATTTTTAGAATTTGCCAAGTTTCACGTTGATGCCTACGGACAATTAAGGTGTCCATGCAAGAGATGTTTGAATTTAAATTGGAGCTCATTAGAAGGTGTGGAACGACATCTACTGACTATTGGAATATCCCCCTACTACACAGAATGGGTGTATCATGGAGAGTCATTAAGCTTTAAAGGTACAGAAAACTTTGAGGAAGGAAATAGTAGTAAAGTAATCCTTTTGATGAAGGAACTAGTAGTAGGCAATTTAATGAAGAAGGTGATATGTTTGGTATATTAAATGATTTACAAGCCCCTATTGAACATGAAGAGGAAACAAAGGAACTTCGTTTGGAAGATGAAATGTCGAAGAATGTTGGGGTAGATATAGATGAAGATAGAACAAACAATATATATTCAGGACTTATTGAATGAAGCATGTAATGAGTTTTACCCCAGTTGTTCTGAATTTTCGTCGTTGAATTTTTTGGTTAAGTTGATGCATGTGAACGTTCTAAATAGTTGGAGTAACAAGTCGTTCGACATGTTGTTAGAACTCTTAAGAGCAGTATTTCCAATGTGTAGTACTATTATCCCTAGTTCATTTTATGAAGCAAAATGAAAACTTCGTGACTTGGGCGTTGGATACGAGACTATTCATGCGTGCAAGTATGACCACATCGAGGATATGAGACGTGCCAGAAGTGAAGGATGTTAAGAATGACCATATTAATGTACTAGGAATTGTTGTGAGCCATCAAGTGGATGACCACATCGAGGATGACACTCTATGCATAACTGACGTTGATCCCACAATCGTTGAAAGATCGATTGTGCATCAAGAAACTGACGACTTCATCGATGATGTGGATGAACACTTGCCACATGCAAGCGACGAAGAATTATAGTGACAACCCACGTACCCACATATTTATGTAGTTTATATATTTTGATTCTAGCTATGTGTTCGTATTTGCTAATTGAATGTTTGTTTTCTATGTCTACAACCATTATATCATCGTCACACCCACGTAATAATTTTATGAAGATGGACGCTATGTTCCTCGAGTTTGAGGACGATTTAGATAACATCGTGGGAGGGTCGTCGTCTGTGGGCGACAATGCGGGTGAGTCTAAGAATTTCTTTCATTTTAACTTACGATTATTTCATGTTTTTTTCTAGAATTAATATGTTATTATCGATTTATTGAGCAGGGTCTTCTTCAAAAAACCTGCAACTCCGACTCCTAAGAAACGTGCGTAGTCCCGACTTTTGGAGTTTGAGCTCCACGTTGCAATAAATGGGCACATTCTGATGACAATCGCCCCTGGAGCAGAGAAGCCTATTTCCCGTCACACCGTTTGCTTCAGCCAGGCGATAGGCGTGTGCGTGCGAAAGACATTTCTCGTTCACTGCCTTAAGTGGGTGGACGTTGGGAGAGAATACATTGAGGTCGTCAAGGGCGACCTCCATGTAATTAAGTGTACTACACATTTATGATTTCATTTGAAACATATCTAAGTTTAAACAATCTAATGTGTTGTGTTTATAATATATAAGGATTTTTTTTTTGCTTGATTTCAATGATCAAGCAATGAATAGGTTTGTTGAGCATCAGATGTTCACAACCTTTAAAGAGTTTCGGGTCGTCTGTCACAGACACTTCAAAAAGTACAACGATCCGGAGGAGGCTCGTGCCAACCCACCAAACGCATTGGTTGGACGTCAAGAGGATCAGCACTTCCTCTACGACCACAATATGAGTCGTGCATTCCAAGTATTTGTCATGATTAATTATGATTCCAAGTTTTAATATGTATAAGAAATAAACAATATAATTGTTTTCATGCAGGAGCAATCATGGACGAACAAAGCTGCTAGACAGAAGTAACCTTACAATCACAGTAGCGGGTCCAAGTCGTTTCTACAATGACAGTACGAGCTCACTGAGAGAAAAGGGGAGTCGATCGATCGTGTAGAGTTGTTTCGAAATACACACGTTCGAGCTGGGACGTTCGTGTCGCAGGCCGCAGAGGATGCGCATGTAAGTTATTCCCTTATTATTTATCCTCTTTCGTTCAATATTTTTGCGTGTTACCTAACATAGTTTTTAAATTTGTTGCAGAATCAAATGCTGGAACTCCAATCTCAGCCTACTCCATAGGGTAGTCAGCCACTCTCTGAGGATGAGATATGCGATCAGGTGTTGGGTAGATGACCAGGCTACTCAAAAGGCCTTGGTTGGGGACCCAAGCCGAAGGCTCGCAGGACAACGTGTGCGAGCAGTTCCTCAACATCTTGTCCGCAGTCCACACAAAAAGAGCTTGAATTACAAGCTAAACTTAATGAAGCTTTGGAACGGATTGAAGTGCAAGATAGAAATCACCAAGCGTTAGCTTCACAAGTGGAACGAATGCAAAAGCTGATAGAAGACTTCACTCGTGCACAATAGGGACCACCACATGATCCCTAGCTCTGCGGTACGTATATATGTCTCCATTATTCTTATGTTTTTGCACTGATAGTATATAGTGAACATATGGATATATGTGCTAAACTTAGTTACTTTTATATCATTGTAGGACCGAAGGTGTAGAATGACGCGTACGCGCCTCGTTGGGAGACTTTTTGTTATATTTGCGTTTTTTTGTATTATGAGAACCACATTTTTTGTATTAAACTTACTAATATTTTTTGAACTCATTCGTATTATTAAATTTAAATCTTTTTTTTAATTTGTGTTTGTATTTCTTAATTTATTAATTTATATTGAATTTGTTTTAATTTAATCCAAAACATCAAGAAAAATATTTTAGCAATCCAAATGTCGTTGTAAATTTTTGAGCAAAATATTTTAGGGAAAAACATTAGAAATTACATATTTAAAAAATATAAAAAAAGAAATTCCCGACGCAATGAAACGTCAGGACTAGAATGCATCAGACACGTTGGGAAAGGGTTTCCCAACGCACAAAAGACATCGAAAAAAACGTCAGAAGAGGCATTCCCAACTCCACGTCATGCGTCGGCATAAGGTCCATCGGGAGAGGAACTCTCGACGCCACTTTGGCCGACGCATGTCACGGTGTCGGGAGAGGCATTCCCGACGCCGTGTTGGGAGTACCCCTGTCTCTTGTAGTGAATTCTATGCGGTGACTGGATTAAAAGGGCATAAATTTTCAGAGTTAAATCTAGGAGAAAGAAAAGAAAATGATCTGAAAAAGGTCATTTTTCTACATGAGGACTTTATTACATGAAGAGATATAGAAAGAACTTTCAAAGCATTGTGCAATGAGGAAGACTCATTGAAGGAAAAATTAGTTAACCTCTCTATCTTAGAAGCGTTTTTAATTCAAAAGCAACAACACAACCATATAAATCTCCAACATCTAGACATATTGGATCATGAAGAAACCTTCAAAGACTATCTATAGGGGAGATTACTATACATCCTAACATATCAATTCTTCATGAAAGCATCATACAACGATAAGGACATTGTGTACCTTCAAGGATTTGCCATAACTTTAGTCTATTGGCCTTTTTAGATAATACCAAGACTTTCCAATTTAGATGTTGGGTTTGGTCGCTTGGAATTTAAGGGCCAACAATCGGGACATGGGAATGTTTGGAGTCAAGTGACTATAGAACTCTAAACATGAACATTTTTTAATCTGATAATGTAAGTAAATTTAGAGCATGATCTATATATGTCTATCTAGATAGACAACGAAAGATTTCTATCTATGTCATGTCTATGTAGAATAGACGATGAATCTATCACTATTTATCAATACAGTTGCTACTTTTTCACTAATAGTTTAACATCATTTTATTTGTAGTTCTCTATGACACCACTAGACTAAACAGAAGAATAATCTCAAACAATTTTGAAATATTTCAAAGATATTGAGGAGTAGGATAAAAAAGAACAGACAGAGCAACAAAAAAAAAAAGAAAAAATGGAAGAAAACATAGAAACAAACAAAATCTTGAATGAAATAAGTAAAATAAGATTAAATCAAGAAAAATAGAAGCAGAACAAATTTTGTTACGAAAAGGACTAAAAAAAATAAAAGGTATGTTGACACTGGTTATGAGAAGCTTGAATGTTAGGATACCATCAAACAAACTTCAACAACAACAGAGAGAGGAAGAAAGAGCATATGGACAAGTTATGGAAAAAATAAACCACCTACTTCTAGCCTTAGCCTTCTCGAGGAAGATGAAAAAGTTAATACAATGGTCAACCATGCAACAGCATATTGCTCTACGGTTAGTGTTTAAGTTATTATTGTCACACCCCGTCCCACATACAACCTTACTTGCCATGCGAGACGGGGTGCGACTTGAGTATTCTTGGCGCGTCTAACGCCAAAGACACTCATTCTTGAGGTCCTTAAGCTTTGCTTAATCGCCCAATATCTTTTCTTTGACCAACTTACCACTTAAAAAATTATTTTAGGTGATATGAAACATAACAGAGAGAAGGTAAATCAAACTAAACTTTATTAAACTTTGTCCAAGTACTCACAATAGCTTTACATACATAAACATAGTTACAAAAATTTAATACTTAAAGTAAAACGCTTTGGCAGCCTTCTCGCCTAACAAGCCCTTCCACCTTCCTTACTTTGCCTTAACGCCTTCTTCCTAGAAGATGAATTTTAAACCATAAGTCTACAAGACTCAATGAGGTTTTATGAAAGCCTTTTCACGAAATACCATTTATAAATATCACTTCACCAAACATATCAAATAACAATTTTATATTGAAACTTTTCATTTCACATAACACACATTAGTTGTTAACATTCCTTTCGCCAAGGATCCCCAATCACCCTCTATGCTAGGTCAAGTAACTCTGTGTTTAGACTACTATAACAACAAACTTCGAAGATATACATATTCGTACTTGTTGTTAAGCCACCAAGTTTAATATGCTTCTTTCAACATATTAACTAGCATCTCATCACCATGTAGCTCCGTACACCCCATGGTGGCCCTTACTCTTTATGTGCACATAAAAGTTAGCTCACTTAAAAGGAAGTAACCAATGGTTTGAAAACCATTCATAATCATTTTCCTTTAAAACATTTACAATGAAAATCACTCACAACACAACTTTGCAACTAAACTTCAAAGGTCTCACTCCTTCCTCTTCTCGCGTAGCTATTTGGGCAACACTTCAACACTTTAACTTTTCTCTTTAAATTTTCAGAATAACAATAACCAATATTTTGACCTCAAACCTCTATTTATACTACTTCTCAATTGAGATTAGTCACCCTTAAACTCTTATCCTTTTGCCAGCTACGAAACATAATGGTGCACGTGTAAGCTTAAGAGTTATCCGAAACATGCTTAACTTAATATATGCACGTGGGCCATATATTAGAAAATTTCTAAGAAGTTTTCTTACTTCTTCTCGCCTAGTCCTTCTTCTCACGTAATGCCTTAATCGCATAGAAAGACTTAGACTTCGAAAATCTTCCTCGCGAACTACCTTGGTCCTTCTTAGCTACTCCTACTTCAAAATGCCTAGTTTAATATACTTAGCCAAATTTTACTTCTTTGCTCTTAATTTAGGTGATGGTCTTAAAATTATCTACTACTTTGTGTTGCTTAAAATTGCTTAAATTCCAAATAAAAATATTATTGTGTTGTTTCTTTTTCTATCAAGGGAACTGTGGTCTTTAAAACAAAAAGTTGTTCGGAAATGATAGGAACTACAAATTTAGAAACACCCAAAACACAACTTTTGCCATAGATTTAATTCTTTTGCAAAGAATAAATCTATCACACACCATCTGGTATAGATAGAGATAAAGGTCTATCTCTGTCTATCTGTGATAGTCAAAGATGCTATATTAGCATATACAAGATGCACAATCCTAGACATCTATATGATGTTTTCTTAACATTCTTACTTTATATACTTGCAGATATATGAAGAAGATGAAGAAGAAAATAACAAAATCATAAATTTAGACACACCAAAAACACAAGTGTTAACACAGGTTTTAATTTCTTCACTATACAACTGGTTTCATGATCGTTTATATATGTTACACGATCATTCATTTATATTAAACGATCATTTATATATTTTACACTATTTTGTATAGATATTTAAATGATCATTTAGATACATTTATTACACAGTCGTTTACATTTTCTTGCATAACAATTTTGACAACACATTTTCTTGTTACATTCAGACAGATGAAAATAAAGATGGAAAAAAAGAAGAAGAATTTGAAGATGAAGTAGAAGATAATCAGGCACAAATGAAACCGATGAAGAAGGAAAAAAGATGAGGGAAAATAAAGCAAAGAAAAGCCAAGAGCAATTGTTAAATATTGCAATATTTCACTATCTCTATCTATCTAAAAAGAATAAATAACTATCATTGCCTACCATTGATTGTTCTTGTTATTAACTTCAACAATTTCTTATAGTAAGCCATTGAAAAAAAACGAAAATATAAAAGATGATGAGAAAGTTGAATGTGATCAAAATCAAGAAGATACAAATATTGATAGTGAACGAATCCTATTTACGATAAGAAAAAAACAAAAAGTAAATCAAGTTTGTTGATGTTGATAATAATGAAACTGAAGAAGATATTAACAGGATAGTAATGAAGAAGATGCAGAAGAAGAAGTGGAAAAAAAAGAAACAAAAGAAAAATTAAGGAAAAGGGAAAAATGGTGGGGACCAAAAAAAGCCAAAGGTTTCAAACATGCTATGGAGACAACCACTTTCAAAACAAGAAGCAGCTAGCAAAAAGAAAGAAAGAAGAATCTCAAATAAAGAATACTTTGATTTTGCTTCATCCTTTAAACTAAAAATTTCTCAATATTTTAAAAACGATTTATAATGTTTGTAAAGCTATAAAATTTGTAAATTTTAACTTTTGAACATTTCTTTGTTTTATACTTCAGTAATTTGTATTTCTTTCTACTCTAGTTTGTAAGTTTCTTATTAAATATGATCTTTGTGCTTTCAAACTATTTCCAATCTTAATTTTAGAATCACAGATACATAGAGAGAGAATACTATCATCGACTATCCCTTGATATCCTACACCATCGTGTAAAATGAATAACAAGATTGTTTAAATGATGTCCCACCCAATTGTTTTGACTTAATTACACGATCGTTTAACATTATTAACATTGTGTAAGATGTAAAAGATAATCGTTTACATTTATTATCATGATCACTTAGATTCAACAACACTATCGTTTAGATGCTAAACGATATCGTAAACGACCATTTAAATCATCCTATATGATCGTATAAAATGTGTAACTGTAAACCCGAAATTCTCTTTGGACATTTTTTATATGAAAGGAATAAAAGAAAAATGGAAATTAAGTGTATATATATGTATATAATTAAAGGTTTTATTTTTTCCAAAAAAAAAAGAAAAGAAAAGAAAAGATAAAAGGAAAGAAAGTGGAAAGTGGGAGAGAAGAGAAAAGTTAATTGGTTTTCTTTCTCATTCTTCTTCTCCACTGCCAAACACATCTTTCCCATTTTCTTATTTCCTTTGGATCCTTAAACTTGAGATAGATGTTGAGGTAGAATTTGAAAAAGAAGAAGAAGAGGAAAGGGCTGAGAATTAAGGTGAAGAGATAAAGAAAATCATGAAGGGATAGATAGCCATGGCAGAAGCTTCATGTTTACAGACATCTTATTGTTGTTTGCGTCGATTTGAACACCACAAAAAGCATTAAGAGGTGAGGGTTACATTTAATGAAAGCTAATTCATTTTAAAACAAATTTAAGAAGAAATTTTGAGCAAATTCGAATGTTCATTGGGTAATTTTTGATGAAGAAAACAGGGTAGCTGGTTTTCACGCGAATCCTGGAGGTCTCTGGTTTTGCTTGTATTGCTGAGAGTATCGGTAGAGTTAGGATCTCTATTTAATATGGTTGGAAAGGTTATTCAATTTACTACAACTTTTATGAAGAAATTGTGAGCTAAATATGATTGGAAGTAAGCTTAATTTCATAAACAAGTCAGAGGATAGCTGAAGACTCTATTTTTGAACTCTCTCTATTTTGGGTCATTTCTATAGCAATTTGTTGGGAATCTTATTTTCTTTCCTTCAAGTAAATTATAGAGGACATCAAAACAAAGATTTTGACTTAAAGAACACTCATTTTGGTTAAAGTATTGAGGAAGTTATAGTCATTTGAAATTTATGTTAGAAATCTGGAAAATGCAGAGAGTTGTTCAAATAGGATTTTATTTCTTAAGCTTTGCTTTCGTGAGCGTCATCTTTCGTGCGACATGTTATGTATATTCTTTTAGAAAACCAGAATGCTTAGAGTTCTAATACTCACTTGGGTTGTTGGCAGGCCAAGAAGAATTAAATCGATCGTACAGACCAAGGATTTAGCCCAAGATTGTGAGTGACAACCAATTTTGAAATATTTTCCATAGCTGCTATTTATGATTGAATGCGATGAATGTTTATTTAGGAAGTCATGAAAGTTATTTGAATTTCATGACTATTTTCAAGTATACGTTTGGAAACTATATTTCTTAATGAAATTTATGCTAGCACATGGATATTAAATGTTTGGAAAGTATTTAAACCACAATATTTTAAGCAAAGCATGAATTACTAAGAAATTTTGTTTTAAGAACTACAGTTTTGCACGAAAGAGCTGAGTAAAGTTTGAGCTTTGTGTAAGATTTATAAACAGGCATGTTTTAATATTTTTAGATGATTTATGAAATTTTCATTAACTACATGACTGAGCTCTTAAGCTTGAAGCTAGAGAATACCGTGTGCACAATGGTTAGATTCCGTTGTTGACGTTGAGTGTACTCATCACGATGCTGTCGTGAGTGTTGGTCAGGCCCCATTACGACAAAGGCGATGGCAGTGTTGGGCGGGCTCCACTACATCATAAAGCTTGTAAACGTTGGTTGTACTGGCCCTGTCCTACACAACGTAGATTTGTCATATCAGTTAAAATGTTTCCATATACTTGATATGTCTTGCTAAATTTCAATGACGTAAATGCTGAGTATTTGTGAAAGCTATTCTTACTACTATACGTTTACATTTACGACTTGTATAAACAGATTTATATGAGTAAAGTTTTCACGTGCTCTTATCTTTAAATTTATAGTTTTAAACTGAGTCACTCACTGAGCTTTATAGCTCACCCTTTCCAAAATGTTTTACCCATTTTTTATGTAGCGGTCGAGTTCTCGGTGCCTGATAGGCTGCCTTAGTTTGCTGAAGCTCCATTATCAATTGCCAGTACGTGTTTCGAGTTGGGCATAGAGTCTATTGTGTTATGATGTATATACACCCTTGTATGTTATAGATACTCCACAGTTTGTATAAGCTTTAGGAGCTGTAGTTGTGTAAATTTTTGTTGGTTATGTTTTGGTTAACGTGTATCTAGGTTAACTTGTGAAATTAGTTATTTCCGAGATACATTTTATGATGCATATGATTAGTCTAAGATTTGCTGCGTTGTGTGCATGTATAATAGTTTATATACCAGACTGACAAGTTCATCACATTAATGTTTTAAGCAGAGTCGACGGATAAAAGGTAAAGAAAAGCGTTGTCCGTCAGCTTCATGCCATCTTTCGATCTAAGCTAGCAGGTAGTTCGGAAAGGGGTGTGACAACTTGGTATCAGAGCAGTTTACTCCATGGGAATTAAGATAGAGCAGTTAGCTCTGAGAAGAAACTGGAAAGTAAATAGTTGGAAGTCAAGTTAGTTTAGAGGGAACTAGTGGGGTCAGTGTTTGATGGGTGTCGGTGTATGTTACCAGTGCGGACAGCCAAGACATTTCAAGAAAGATTGTCTGCAGTTGAACATAACAGTTCAGAGAGATCAGGGAGTTGGGTCCCAGACAGTTGAGTAATCGAGAGTTTCAATGGTTCCAACAGAGGGCACCAGTGGTGCAAGGCAAAAGGGAGTTGTTGGAAAACTAGGCAATAGGGAAAAGTCTATGCTATGACTCAAAAAGAAGCGGAGAATGCACCAGACGTTATTACTAGTACGATTCTTATTTGTAATGTACCTGCAGATGTTTTATTTGATCCAGATGCTACGCATTCCTTTGTTTCTAGTATATTTCTGACTAAGCTGAATAGGATGCTAGAGCCTTTATTTGAGGGGTTAGCTATATACATTCCAGTTGGTGATGTTTTACTTGTCAATGAGGTGTTGCGTAATTGTGAAGTTTTAGTAGAAGGTATCAGTATGCTAGTGGACTTACTACCATAGATGTAATTTTGGGAATAGATTTCTTATTTCCTCACTATGCATCTATGGATTGCCATAGGAAGAAAGTGATTTTCAGAAAACTAGGTTTTGCTGAAGTGGTTTTCAGAGGTATGAGGAAGGTCGGTTCTAATTTTGAAAGCTGAGAAATTGCTGATGAAGGGTTGCACAGAGTTTCTTGCACACGTCGTAGTAGTGTAAAGAGAAAAGCTGAAGCCAAAAGATGTTCCTGTGGTGAAAGAGTTTCTTGATGTATTTCCAGATGATCTGTCAGGTTTGCCACTTGATAGAGACATTGAGTTCACCATTGAATTATTACCAGGAAAAGCACCTATTTCACAGGCACCATATAAAATGGCTCCAAGCGAGCTTAAAGAATTGAAGATGCAGTTACAAGAACTGGTTGACAAGGGATACATCAAGCCTAGTGTATCGCCTTGGAGAGCATCAGTGCTATTTGTGAAAAAGAAAGATGGTACCCTCAGATTATGTATTGACTATAGACAGTTAAACAAGGTTGCAATACGTAACAAGTATCCTTTACCACGCATCGATAACTTATTTGATCAACTAAGGGGAGCATCATTGTTCTCTAAATATGACTTAAGGTTAGGATACCATCAGTTGAAGGTTAGAGCATCAGATATTGCTAAGACAGCATTCAGAATGAGGTATGGGCATTATGAGTTTCAAGTTATGCCATTCGGTTTAACGAATGCGCCAGCGGTTTTCATGGATCTCATGAACAGGATCTTCCACCAGTATTTAGATCAGTTTGTGATCATGTTCATTGATGATATATTAGTTTACTCGGTTGACAGAGAAGCCCATGAGGAACATCTGAGGATTGTTCTACAGACTCTACGTGATAACCAGTTGTACGCTAAGTTCAGCAAATATGAGTTCTGGTTGGAACAAGTAGTATTCTTGAGGCATGTAGTTTCAGCAAAAGGAGTTAGTGTCGATCCACAAAAAGTGGAAGCGGTTTTCAATTGGGAAAGACCAACTAGTGCGACAGAAGTATGTAGTTTCCTGGGTTTGGTAGGATACTATAGGCATTTTATTGATGATTTCTCACGATTGGCATTTCCCTTGACCGCTTTGACAAGGAATAATGCTAAGTTTGAGTTGTCAGATAAATGCGAGCAAAGTTTTCAAGAGTTGAAGAAAAGACTAGTCACAATACCTATTCTGGCACTCCCTGTAACAGGGAAGGACTATGTGATTTATTGTGACGCTTCAAGGCTAGGTTTAGGTTGTGTGCTTATTCAAGATGAGGATGTAATAGCTTATGCTTCAAGGCATTTGAAGACGCATGAGTGTAATTACCCTACCCATGATCTTGAGCTAGCGGCAGTTGTTTTAGCATTGAAGATCTGGAGACATTATTTATTCAGGGAAAAGTGTCATATTTTCACAGATCATAAGACTCTGAAGTATATTTTTTATCAGAAAGAGCTAAAGCTGAGACAAAGGCGATAACTAGAACTAATTAAAGATTATGATTGTACTATAGAGTATCATCTAAGTAAGGCTAACGTAGTAGCAGATGCATTAAGTAGGAAGTCAAGACTTTCGAAGAGTACCTTGTGTTGTATTCGAGTAGCTTTGTTGAGTGAGTTAAGAGTTTCTAAGGCAGTAGTAACTGTAGAGGATTCAAGAAGTCTCTTAGCTCAATTTTAGGTTCGGTCTTCTCTAGTAGCTGAGATTGTAAGAAGACAGTTAAAGGACAGTAATTTACAGAAGAAGCTTGAGAAATCTAAGAAAGGCTTAGAGGTGGAGTTTGAACTGAGAACAGATGGAGCCATTGTTAAATAGGGAAGATTATGTGTTCTGAATATCAATGAGCTTAAGAATGCTATTCTAGAAGAAGCTCACAATTCTGCTTACGCTATGCATCCAGGTAGTACCAAGATGTACAGAACTTTAAAGAAGACTTATTGGTGGCCTGGAATGAAGCAAGAGATAGCTGAATATGTTGGTAGATTTTCTGTTTGGATTATCACGTACATCCAGTGGACACGATGGTATATGGGTAATAGTAGACAAACTCACCAAGACGGCACAATTTATATCAGTTAAAGTGACATCTACGTTAGATCAGCTAGCTAGATTATATGTCGATAAGATTGTGAGTCAGTATGGAGTACCAGTGTCCATAGTTTCAAATAGGAATTCGAGGTTTACTTCTAAATTTTGGCCTAGTTTGCAGAAAGCAATGGGAACAAGGCTAAAGTTTAGTACATCATTTCATCTCCAAACAGATGGTCAATCTGAGAGGACCACCCAAACTTTAGAGGACATATTGAGAGCATGTCTCCTTCAACTTAAAGGAAGTTGGGATACCCACTTGCCACTTATGGAGTTTACTTATAATAATAGCTATCAGTCTAGTATCGGTATGGCACCATATGAGGCCTTATACGGTAGGCCATGCAGAACTCTTGTGTGCTAGAATGAAGTGGGAGAGCAAAAGCTAGTAGGTCCCGAGTAGGTTCAGATTACGACAAACAATATTAAGTTAATAAGAGAAAACCTGAGGATAGCCCAAGATCGGTAGAAAAGTTATGTGGATAAGCGACGAAGAAACTTAGAATTCCAAGTTGGAGATCAAGTTTTCTTGAAGTTATCTCCATGGCGAGGTGTTATTCGTTTCGGAAGAAAAGGTAAGTTAAGTCCTAAATATATTGGGCCATATCAGATAACGGAACGAGTGGGACCAGCAGCATATAGACTTAAGTTGCCTATAGAACTTGCACGAATACATGATGTTTTTTATGTATCCATGTTAAGGAAATATATACCAGATCCATCACATGTGTTGCAAGAGCAACCAGTTGAATTGAAAGTATATTTGAGTTATGTTGAAGAACTAGTTCAGATTCTCGACAGAAAGGAACAAGTTTTGAGAAACAAGACGATTCCACTCATAAAAGTTTTGTGGAGAGATCACGGAGTGGAGGAGGAAACTCGAGAAATGGAAGATAAAATAAAGAAGAGATACCCAATACTTTTCAGTTAAAGACATCTAAATTTCGAGGAGGAATCTTTCTAATGGGAAGGTAAGTTGTAAACCCGAAATTCTCTTTGGAATTTTTTATATGAAAGGAATAAAAGAAAAATGGAAATTAAGTGTATATATATATAGAGAGGACCCGAAATACTAAGGGCCATTTCTGTAGCAATCTGTTGGGAATCATATTTTCTTTCGTTCAAGTAAATTATAGAGGACATCAAAATGAAGATTTTGACATAAAGAACACTCATTTTGGTTAAGTATTGAGGAAGTTATAGTCATTTGAAATTTATATTAGAAATCTAGAAAATGCAAAGAATTGTTCAAATAGGATTTTATTTCTTAAGCTTTGTTTTCGTGAGCGTCATCTTTAGTGCGACATGTTATGTATATCTTTAGAAAACTAAAATGTTTAGAGTTCTAATACTCGCTTAGGTTGTTGACAGGTCGAGAAGTATTAAACCGAGCTTACAGACCAAGGATCTAGCCCAAGACTGTGAGTGACAAAACCAATTTTGAAATATTTTCCATAACTGTTATTTATGATTGAATGTGATAAATGTTTATTTACGAAACCATGAAAGGTATTTGAATTTCATGACTATTTTCAAGTATACGTTTGGAAACTAGATTTCTTAATGAAATTTATGCTAGCACGTGGATATTAAATGTTTGGAAAGTATTTAAACCACAATATTTTAAGCAAAGCATGAATGAGTAAGAAGTTTTGTTTTAAGAAATACAGTTTTTCATGAAAGAGCTGAGTAAAGTTTGAGCTTTGTGTAAGATTTATAAGCAGGATGTTATAATATTTTTAGATGATTTATGAAATTTTCATTAACTACATGACTGAGATCTTGAGCCTGAGGCTAGAGAATACCGTGTGCACACTGGTTAGATTCCGTTGTTGACATTGACTGTACTCCGTGACAACGATGCTGTCATGAGTGCTGGGCGGGCCCCACTACGACAAAGGGGATGGAAGTGCTAGGCGGACCCCACTACATCGTAGAGCTTGTAAATGTTGGTTGTACTGGGCGTGCCCTACACAATGTAGATTTATCATGTTAGTTAAAATATTTCAATATACTTGATATGTCTTGCTAGATTTCAATGACATACATGCTGAGTATTTGAGTAAGCTATTCTTACTACTATACGTTTACATTTACGACTTGTATAACAAATTTATATGTGTAAAGTTTTCACATGCTCTTATCTTTAAATTTATAGTTTTAAACTAAGTCACTCACTGAGCTTTATAGTTCGCCCTTTCCAAAATGTTTTACCCATTTTTCAGATAGAGATCGAGTTTCTAGTGCCTGATAGACTGTCTTAGTCTACTGAAGCTCCGTTATCGATTGCCAGTACGTGTTTCGAGTTGGGCATAGAGTCCGTTGTGTTATGATGTATATACACCCTTGAATGTTATTGATACTCCACAGTTTTTATAAGCTTTAGGAGCTGCAGTTGATTAAATTTTTATTGGTTATGTTTTGGTTAACGTGTCTCTAGGTTTACTTGTGAAATTAGTTATTTCCGAGATATATTTTATGATGTATATGATTAGTCTTGGATTCGCTGCGTTGTGTGCATATATAATAGTTTATATACTAGACTGGCAAGTTCATCACATTAAAGTTTTAAGCAGAGTCGACAGATAAAAGGTAAAGAAAAGCGTTGTCCATTGGCTTCACGCCATCTTTCGGTCTAAGGTAGCAGGTAGTCTGGGAAGGGGTATGACAATAACAGCATCGTTTACATGTAATAGCACGATTGTTTAATGTTGAAGAAGATCGTTGGTGTTGGTTCAACACTAACGATTGTTTACGTCCATCGTGACGACCATATGAAGAGATTAAGGCCACGTGGAGACCATGCGAAGAGTTTTGTGTTTTTGCCTGTTGTAAATAATCAATTCGCATTTATTAGCCTTTCGTCGATTAACATAAAAAAATCTTCGTTTCCAGATCCTTCAACTTCATTTAAAATTCGTACTCTTAAACCATTAGGTTTAGGTTTTCGAACTTTTCCTCTCAAAATTTTGCCTCTCACAAAATGTAGTTCAAGATGCTGTTATTTCAACCAAGAACAACGAAATCGAAAAGTAGAAGGAAAAAGCATACAAGATGTTGTGATCGTGAAGATACTGTGAAGGTTGGCTTGATCCTCTTCAACGAAACTGTAATGGTGATTCCTAAAATGTCTAGAAAATACAATGGTAAGCTCTTATCTACTTCCTTGATTATGAATCCACTTCCAACTCCATATGGAAAACGGTAGATTACAAGCTTCTAGATCCAGCAAATGGAAGGTGGATTTAAGAAGGGAAAATAAGGGCTCGAAACTTCTATGTTCTTGGTTGAAATACGTGTAAACCTTTTTGAATGGTGAAAATTATACACACATTTTGTCCATGAACATTTACATTTCCAAATCTAGATGGAAAGGAATGGACAATGAGTTTGACAAATGAAGATAACGGCTTGAAAAATCCTATGTTTCTACTTCAAAAACATATAGTATTTTACAAGCTTCCAGATCCAGATTCTTCGTCAAACGTTTACATTTTTTCGATATGTATTTTACATGTAATAACGTTTACTATAAATGTATAAAAACTTTTAATTTGAATATTTCTGTGTATTACACTTGTTGAACATTAACATGTAAACATTTTGAAGTAACTAAACAATCGTTTGACTTCTAGAGCAACATCACGTACTAATTGTAAAACAAGCATTTAAAATAATGAACATAAACGTTTGTTTAGATGTTGTTTCAGGATCATTTGGATTTTATTACCAGATCATTTACTTACACAAATGATCGTTTATAGTACACTACAGGATCGTTTATGACCAACAACTCAATCATTTATATGTTATTAAAAGATCGTTTACATGTAACGACAAGATCTTTGATGGTTTAGAGTTTATATGTAATGACAACATTGTTTATATGTACTCAAAGATCGTTTTGACTTAACTACACGCTCGTTCAACATATTACCATCATGTAAAACCACTACTACAAATATGGGTTTTAACGACGCAAGTTTTGTGTCATAAAGACTTTCAACGACACAATTTTCGCGTCATTAAAGCCACTATCAAGAAAGGCTATTTAACGACACTTTGAAAAACGTGTCATTAAATATGCTTAGATGACACCAAAATTGTGTCATTAATACCTTTACCTTGACGCAATAAATATGTCACCGTTATCTAGAACTCGACACCAATATATTGCCATCAATACCCTTATATTGACGCAAATCATGTGTCACCGTTATCTATACCTTGACACTAATATATTGTCATTGATACTCTTAAATTGATGTTTTAAATGTGTCACCGTTATCTATTACTCGACACGAATTTATTGTCATTAATAATCTTATATTGACGCTTTAAATATGTCACCGATATCTATACCTTGACACAAATATATTGTCATTAATACCCTTATATTGACACTTTAAACGTGTCACCGTAATCTGTCACTCGACAAAAATATATTGTCATTAATACTATTACATTGACAATTTAAATATGTCACCGTTATCTATCACTCGACACCAATATATTGTCATTAATACTCTTATAACGACGTTTTAAGTTTGTCACCTTTCAATATAACTCGACACTAATATATTGTCGTTGTAAATATTTCGTTACACAAAATAGTTGTCAAGAAATGTGCTTTAACGACATTGTTTCTGTTTAATAAAAGCTTATATGTCGACACATGTTTGGTGTCGTTATTCTTCATTTTTGCAACACATATTTTTCTATCATATATTTCTTCTTTAAAAAAAATTAAATACTAAATTTCAGCATTACCCACATATGTTTGGAAAGATATTTATATTGATAATAAAAAAATATAACATACATTATCGGTAAAGATTTTACAATAATCCAAAAGATAAATTTACTGTAATATTACATGTATGTGTGACCTAATCTAATCAAACCGACGCATAAATGAGAACTTGATCGATACCATGGTCCGTGAATTCTTCAACTACCTACAAATTTAAAGAAAATGAACCTTAGCCAACATTCATTACGGAAAATGCATAAGCATATGCATAAACATTAAGTACATGCCAAACAAAAATCACCTTCTTAATAAGCAGACCAATAAACTTTTCAAAATAAGCGTCCAAAGTTCATACAACCAAGGTTTTTAATAAAAGACCCATAAGGAATGCAAATGATTAAAGAAAAACACCGACTACATAAGCATAAGCATAAGCATAGTATATAAATGTTGCAAATGTAGGTTTTGATTCAATCTTTACAGTCCAAGCAATATTCTAGTTTGCATCAAATTGAAACTTAAGCATAAACTTACCCTTAGCCCCCCTCCTCCAAAGTAAATACAAAGCAACGTGATTCCTATAACATATGTCTAAGTGGATTGAACAAAATAGTTTTTCAATGACTACCGTAACTGCAGAATAGTTAACACAACAAAGTATCAAGTTCCTAAATACGTGTCAACATGATTCCTAAAACATACGTCTAAGCAGATCGCACAAAATAAATTTTCAATGGCTACCACTGTAGGATAGTCAAAGCAATATTCCTAAATACATGTTAACATGATTCCTAAAATAAAATAGTTAAGTTACGTTATAAAACATAAAGCACGCTTACCTCTTTCTTTTACTTAATCTCCAGCCCATATCTTGATTACCCTCCATAGAGGCTTTTTCTTTCTTGCAAGTTCGGAAGTCCTAATAATGAATAGCAAACTACGTAAGTTATACAATTATTATTTCATATGCAATATATTAACTCATTATTTGATTCCTAACGGAGTTCATGATAAATTAAGTTAACATCATTTTCAAAGTTATTCCAAGAACAAAAGTTGCAACCAATGTTATGAGAAAACAACAAACAATGTAACAAATAACAAACACTTTAAAATTTTACATACTCCAAAAATTCAAATAATATATAAAATCCAGTTGCAAAATAAGTAAGTTTCAAAACTTTCTTACCATGAAGATTGGGAAGTGTTGCTATCAAAGATCTCTTGTAGTTCCTCTTCTATCAAATTCAACCCAAAAAATCGAGTAGACAATATATTGATCTAAATAATAATTATTTTTTCTTGGGAACCATAAAACAAGAAAACATCATCATTGACATTCAACACATAAACAAATCTTTAATGGCTTAAATTGAGAAGTCCTGGTTTTGTATCTTATCCTCTTATAGTTTTAAATGTAGTCTATCACTATTCGTAGATGTCAAAATTAGATGATAATGAAACTTACATAGCATGATACTTCATAGATTGGCAGAAGTTTGAAAAAGCAAAAAAAGTCATCTAAGTGAGGAAAAATGAAATTTTTTTACTAATTGAAAAATGTAATATACTATTTGCAAGCCAAGAACCATAAAATCCATAAATGAACATTATTCCTTTCCATCTAAAATTTTTATATCCATATGGCAAAAACCAAATGAATTTTTCATACATTTTTCAATTATAAAAATTAAAAAATAAATAATAATAATAATAAATAATAATAATATTAGCAAAACAATGTGAAATATGACAAATATAGGTTAGGAAATAATACAGGTTGACAAATGATTTGACAAATAATACAGCAAACAATATAGTTGACAAATAATACAGGTTGGGAAATAATATAATATACAGGTTGAGAAATACTATATTGGAAATAATATACATATTAAGAATAAATATATTGGAAATAATATACAGATTGAGAATAAATATATTGGAAATAATATAAAATAATATATTGAAAATAATATAAAATAATATATTGAAAATAATATAAAATATTATATTGGAAATAATATAAAATAATATATCTAATATAATATAAAATAATATATCTAATGTAATATACAAGTTGAGAAGTAATAAATATCAAACATAAGCAATTTAAAGAATATATATTAAAATGACTTAAATCTAACAAATTTGAATCAATTGACCTAAATCTACTAAATTTGAAGCAACCATAAATTCAATTGCCCTAAACCTAACAAAATTAAAAGCTCAAATGACCTAAATTTAACAAATTCGAAGCATTGAAATTAATTGACCTAAACAACAATAAATTCAATTGACCTAAATTTGAACTAACAATAAAAGCAAACAATAAAAGCACAGTAAACCCAATTGGCCTAAGCCTAACAGGCCTAACCCTAACAAAATTAAAGTCACCTTAAAATTAATTAACGAAATTACAACAAAAACAAATTTGAAAAACTACATCTTATAATTTTTCAATCCTCAAAAGGGAAGGGAAAGAGAGGAAATTAGAAAAAAAGTTACCTTTGACAGAATAGTTTCCTTAGCTGACCCTTCCAATTGATCTCAAATGTACCCTCCAAAAAAATCCTCCTTTGTTTTTATAGCGGAAAAGGTGGAGTGAGAGAGAAAATTGGGTTAGTTGAGAGAAAATAGGGGGAGAGTGGAGAGAAAATTAGGAGAGTTGAGGGAAAATAGAGAAGAGAGTGGAGAAGGTGGGAGTGGGAGACAAAATTAGTTGAGTTGAGGGAAAATAGGGAAGAGACTGATATTCATTTTTTAAAAAAAAAAGTTAAACTCAAATTCAAATATTTTTAAAATAAAATAAAAATAATATAAAATAAAGTAAATAAATAAAATAAAATAATAAATAAAGGACAAAATGGTGTATCTACAACTTCTTAGAACATTACCCCTCCATTGGATCAAAAAATATTTCTTGTATACAAAGATAATCAATTGAATTTTGCACTTTAATTTTCTAAACAAAATGTATCTTGCATACTAATTAAACAATCAAGAGCAAATTAAGAGATTGTTTCATAGAGATCACATTGAATTGAATTTGTTTTTGAACAAAAATTAAAAAATCAACATGCTAAATTAAAATAAAAATGGAAGAAACTCTCAAATAAATTGAATAACTATGATCCTCTTACCTCTTAGAAGATTACCCCTATATTGGAATAAAAGATTGATGGAATATTTTTTTGAGAAAAAATGAATGGGAGAGTTCTGGAAAAAATGATATTTAAAGAGAATTTGGGTGAAAATTGGAGTTGATTTATGAATGGATCAAACATAACTGAAAATTTTGATTAAGATTTACAGAAAAATGAGTTATATTGTAACGACCCAACTTTTCCGGACTAAGCTGAGGTCACTACCAAATACCAAAACTCGACCATTCAACATAAAATTTAAAACGGACCAGATACGATTCATTAAAACATTACAAACCTTACAAAAGACAGTTTCGGGCCCTATTTTAAATAATTCAAAAAAAAATCACAAAATAAAATGTCAAGTCACCAGTCCAAAATCACAAGTTAAAATATTCTGACAAAATACATAGCGGAAGCGAAAAGAAAACCAGACGCGTCCATATGGCCTTCACGCATCCTTCCTGCCTCTCGTCGGTCTGCCCCTCGCTGTACCCCTACCTGAAAAGTTAAAGAAGAGAAAGGGTGAGTATAAACATACCCAGTAAGGGACCCACTACTGGGCCCGTTAGGGGACAACAGTTAACTTCCTATTCGGGGGTACCCTACATAACAGTCTAGTGGTTCCGTAGAACGCACATATCAGTCTAGTGCTCCCGAAGGATGCACATATCAGTCTAGTGCTCCCGAAGGATGCACATATCAGTCTAGTGCTCCCGAAGGATGCACATATCAGTCTGGTGCTCCCGAAGGATGCACATACCAGTCTAGTGCTCCCGAAGGATGCACATATCAGTCTAGTGCTCCCGAAGGACGCACTTATCCGTAAGGCACACTACCCCATAGATGAAGCTAACCGTTATCCCTCAGTCCATACTAAACTGTCTACATCCGTCACTCCCCAACGGCATTCATACTTACAGTTCTGCCCTAGGCTTTGTCAGTCAGATAGTATAGGTCTAAACATCTACACCCTCAATTGTTATACGCATCACCAATTCGTACGCCATTAGGGAAAACCCTAGATTCAATCGACTAACCAACCAAAAACCGGACTCACTGTCCTTCCCCGTCCAAACTTCATGAACCACATCCAGACCAGTGTTTTACTACATACTGAACCGTAACTTTAAGGCCCATCAACACAAAATCTCAATCCACAATTAGTAGTCACAGTATATTTACATCAGACAAAATATAATATCAGTACTTAACAGTCAACACGCATGCAGTTATTCAGTACAGTCACTAACGTGCAATCCCCTATGGATTACTACGTTTTCAGCCTGGACTCGGGGTCTAGTAGTAGGAAAACCCTTACCTGATACTCGGTTATGCCCCTCGATCGAAATCTACGCTCGACAGATCCACCTAACGAAACACGAAAGTTTTAGTTGATGACTTTAGTAGAAGTCGTTTAAAAAGGTCGGAAGCGACATCCGTTGACTTACCCAAGGAAAGGAAGCTATCTCCAACCAGGCCTACCGCGGAATCCGAGAACTTAAGCGTCAACTCTGTACTACCTTCAAGGGAGAAAAGTAGGGCCATATCTTAATCCAACATTCAAACTCGAATCGGACGAGGTAACATTAGGGAATTCATCAAAACAATCCTTACCGAAGACTCACCGTGAACCGAAGTGGAGGAAGGAAGGCTTAGGTGGCTCGGCTCGACTCGGCTCAGCTCGGCTCGGCTCGGCTTGGTTCTCAGCTCGGCTCGGCTCGGCTCGGCTCGGCTTGGTTCTCGGCTCGGCTCGGCTTGGTTCGGCTCGCGGCTCGGCTCACTCGGCTCGCGGCTCGGCTTGGTTCGGCTCGCGGCTCGGCTCACTCGGCTCGCGGCTCGGCTTGGTTCACGCGGCTCGCTCGGCTCGGCTGGAAGCGGTTTCGGGTCGGGTCAGCTTGGAACCGGGTCGGGTTGGCTTGGAACCGGGTCGGGTTGGGCGAAACGGGCAGCACGGTTTTGGAGGGCTCTCTCTCTTCCGGCGAACGACGGTAGTGGCGAACGACACTGGGAGGCGTTACGAGAGATGGAGACGGAGAGGAGGAGAGATATGGTGCCGGAGACGAAGGCGGAAGAGAGAAAAAGGCCGGAGAAGTGCGGCGGCGTCGGGCGAATTGAAACCGAGAGGATATCCGAACGGATGGTCGCGGCGGCTGTTCGTTTTCGGAGACAGAGACGACGACGCCGGCGGCGATGCAGAGACGAGGAAGGAAGGGATGGAGGAAGAAGAGAAGATGGATGGCTCGGGTGGCGGTGGCGCGGCGTGAGGAAGGAGAAGGCGGAAGAGAAGAAGAAAATTTGAATGGGGGAGGGGCGGCGCGCACACTAGGGTTTTTCTTTCCTTTCTTTTTTTTTTTTTAAAGTATATATATATATATATATAAATAATAATAATAAATATATATATATATGTAATAAAAATAAATAATAATAATAATAATAATAACCTTAAATATAATAAAAATAAATAATGATATATATATATATATTGAATAAAATTAATATAAATTTATAATAGAATATTAATATTAATTAATTATAATAATATTAAATAAGAATATTAATATTTATTTTAAATAAAATAAAAGAAAATATCAACACTAAAATTGTAATAATAATTCCCGATAATAATAATCTAATCAATATTATATTATTATTTTATCGTTTTACCAAAACTCAAATTTCCGAACAAATTACTTAAAATGCTAAAATTTTACCTCGAACGTCGGGGCGTTACATATATATAGAAAAAAAATGAAAATAACTACTTCATGGGTTTCGAACTCATAACTTCAGGGCTAGGTGCGCTCAATTTGAAAGAAAGAGAGGATTTTCGGAAAGTTGTTATATATTTACAAGATTGCCATTGAAAATATGTGAGAAAAAATGATGCAGGCTGTGAGATTCGAACACAGGACATCAAAGACGCCCGCGTGAGGAGAAGATGGCATGTGGCATGCGTAGATTGGCTGAAGAGCGCACGTGAAGTCTTTCGAAAATGGGGAATAAAGGAAAACACTCGACTGGGATTCGAACTCACGACCTTGAGGTGTTTACGCACGTGGAAGTATTGAATCTTTTTTATTATTTACTAATTGGTCTCTGATCTTCGATTTATCTGATTTTGTTTGTTCGGACTTTGTTTTAAGTGTTTTTCATTGCATTGGGTTCGTAATAGAGTCTAGATTCTAATTCTGTATAAAATTATAAAAATAATGAATATATGCATGATATAGGTGGAGACAGCCTAGACTTTCGCGTTTTTGGTAGAGAGAAAAAATGTTGAGAGAAAATATGCTATTGTCATATAATTTTAATTTGAGAGGGAATTAACAAATTTTGAAATTTGAGGTTTTTTTATGTCGAAATTTTTTAAATGACATAAAAAATTTGTTGATAATTAACAACGCTTTAAATGTGTCAAGAAAAATTAAATTGTGTCAATAGAATTGTGTTAATAAATAATTTTCAACAACACAATTGTACCTCACCCCATCTTTTTTATTTTTAACGACACAATTCCTTGATTAGTAGTATCATTAAAACTCATTTTTCTAGTAGTTGAGGGAGAAGAGAAATCGGAGCGGCCAAGATTCTTCAACGGCAGTCTCTTAGATTGGTGGGTTCGACGGCAGTCCCTTAGATAATATTTGCTTGTTTGACGGTGTGAGATTAGTGGGTTTGACGACAATCTCTTAGATTTGCAGATGAGTTACATTGTTTCCCGTTTTTTGGTAGGGAGAGAGAGAAAAGGTTGAACAAATTGTAAAACTCTTTTTGAATGTCGCGCGAAGAGGGAATTGAAAAATTTTGAATTTTTGGTTTTTTATTTCAAAATTTATTTAATGACACAAAGAATTTGTCGTTAATTAACGACACTTTAAATGTGTCAAGAAAAATTAAATTGTGACAATAGAATTGTGTCAAGGAATAATGTGTCACTTCTATTTTCAACGACACATTTTACTCCTACCCTATCTCTTTTTTATTTTTAACGACACAATGTTTTGATTTGTAGTGTCGTTAAAACCCAAATTTGTACTAGTGAACGTATAACAATATCTTTTAGATTTACTAGCACGATCATGTACGTTTAATAACTCGATCGTTTCAGTTAGATAACATGATCGTTTAAATGTAATTAGAAGATTGTTTACATGTAAATGAAAGATTGTTTAGATTACAATATATTACAGTACCGTGTAGATTATTACATGATCTTAATCGATCGTTTACTCTTATTGTGTATTAAAGCACGCTGACACGTAAATAAAAGTGATTTTAGTTATAAGATTAAGAGATTAAGGTTACGTGGTGACCATATGAAGAGTTCAGGGTTTATGGGTGAAAATGGTCAATTCGCGTATTGTAAATAATCAATTTGTATTTACTAACCTGTCAACGTGTAAGGCTGTTAAGGTTGATGTCCTAAATCTCGTGGTCTTGTAGTTTGTAATTGTATATATTATACAAACATTTTATTTATCTAATAAAATAAAGTGTTTTATTTTATTTGATATTTAGTTGCATTAACCCACAAAACCAATAAACTAATATCTAAGGTTATCTTCTATAACCAAAACATGTATGTAGAGACATATAAGTGGATCATGTTTAAGTGATAACCTAAATGGTGTAGTAGATGGATAAGATTGGATACCTTATCCTGGTGACACTATGAATACGGCCTGGTTTGTAGTTGTTACAATTGTTCTAAAGTGCTACAAATGATTTGATCCTAATCATTCATGTCGAGATATTAGATCAGAGGTATTATATACAAAGAGTTTGTATAAAATTGGACCATAAAATGAATAATCTCTCTTATTAACACCGTTACTAGTTGAGACTACATTTCACCAAGATGACCATAGGTGACTTGCCTAAATCCTGAGACTAGTGGACTTCTGCCTATGAAGGCGGTCCTTTGATTTGCATGGGTGAGAGTGGCCTATGTCGCAAACTCAATATGTCTACCATTTTGGGGATTCGTCTAATCCAGCTAGGAACATAGCTACACAAGAAGAAATTCACTTCTTTTCTTTAGATAGAGTAAGTAGAAAAATTGCTCTCTTAAGGGTTGATTCCATGACTTGAACAATGTGGCAGCACACTCTTTCTTGGCCCGAGAGGAGTTCAGTTATAGTGGGACTATAACTATTGTTCATTAGAGGAATCAATGGTACTTAAGGAGTTATGTGTAACTATAGGTTAAATTTATACGAAATATAATATAGATTAAATTTATATTACTTTTGTTTTATTTTAATTAATATATTTTAAATTTGTAAAATAACTCCTTACATGCACAGATGGAGGAAGTTATTTGATAACTTCCCTATATCTCTCTTAATGGTTGAGATATTCAGAAGATTCATTGTGGTATTGCTCTTCTTTCTTCAATTGGATGATCTCTCTGCATTCCAAAAAGAAAAAGAAATCTCCTAAAACTTTTCTCTTACCAAATCACAGAAGCCCACAACTCTTTGTTGATTCTTTCCTTGAGAATAACGAGAAAGACTTCATGGTGTTCTTGAATGATTCGAAGAAGAGTTCTGGAGGTTCAACAAAGGTTAGGTGTAGGGTTCATAAACCATTAGGTGTAGGGTTTCCAAACTTTTCCTCTCAAACTTTTTCTCATTCTGACAAAATGAGTTTCAAGATACTGAGATTCAAGATGCTACTATTTGGACCAAGAACGTCGAGATCCAGAAGAAGAAGAGAAAAACGTGCTTTCGAAAATTTGTATAAAAGACTATGGATGCTCTCATCAACTTCCTTGATTCTAAAGCCTCATCGGAATAGGAAGGGTTTCACAAAGGAAGATAATGACACTATTTAGCTCAAAAACCATTGGGATATTTGAATCCTCGTAGTCATTCTTCTGCAGTGCCTTCAAGAGAAAATCTGCTTCTTTTTTAACTTCAGTTGTATAGAAATGTTTATGGTGATTTCAAAGATGTTTTTTAAAAAAATATGGTAAGCTCTTATAAAATTCTTTGATTATGAAGTTTCCACTATTATAGAAATTGGATTACTTGACGTTAATACTGTGTCAAGTAAACCTATACTTGACGTTTTTAAAAGTGTCAAGTAATCGACTATTAAGTATAGTCATATTACTTGACATGTAAAACGTACCAAGTATACGTTTACATGACACTGTATTAATGTCAAGTCATCTATTGCACTTGATGTTTTTTACGTGTCAAGTAAAGTCGTATACTTGACACCTTTTACATGTCAAGTACGATGTTGTGTTTGACGATTTTTGTACGTCAAGTAAGATAATATACTTGACATTATTTAACCGTTAAGTAAGATAGTATACTTGACACTATTTACCCGTCAAGTAAGATCATATACTTAATACTATTTACACGTCAAGTAAAATTGTATATTTGATTCAAGTAAAATAGTATACTTGACATGTATTTAACGACATGTATACTGTTTATCAATATATTAAATATACAAAATTTTAATTTCCATTTTCTGTTTCCTGCATTACGTACATTTGTTTCAATAAAACACATCCATCAACAAAATAAATTTTCCAACCAGTAGTTACACAACAAAAAAAAGGACAAATAATTCAATATAATAAGTAAACCAACAATATTTTCATTCTTCTCAGCAATGTCATCAACAATTACACAATTCCATTCCAATATAGCCAACTAAAATTTCCTAATTGTTGCCTATTTCAAAATCAACAATAATAATAGCTATCTTATATAACCAAAAACATGTATTGTATACCAAAACTAAAGTCTATCCCCTTACATCTATTGTCTCATGTATATAAGCATAATGGCTATGAACAAAACATTTACACAAAAAATGTTATGGGCATTCTCATATGTTAGTCATTTACAAAACTAATAAGATCATATCTAGGTATGTCTATCATATGTACCGAGCTAAAAATTCAGCCTACTCCACTCATAGTTCATCCAATTTAAGTTGTGGGTATGAGCTTCTTGTATCAATCTATAAAACATAAAAAGTTGGGTAGACACTGTGTTAAAAATAAAAATTAGTCATATTATACTATTTATAACGTTTACAATGTAAGTAGTTTAAAAACATATCGTATCAGTAATAATGCTTGTGTCCTTACTCACGATTTCGCGCATATATCTCATGACATAATATCCACATTCAACAATACCTACTTGTAAATGACACTATAACACAAAACCAAATAACAATGCATATTAGATTATGTGCTAAATTAAATTATAAATTATTTTATAAATATATCTACCTTTACGGCATTCCAGGATGTTGTTTTTCTAGTCATTTTCAAGTTCTTCTGAGATTGGAAAATCATCAAGGACCTACATTTCCCAAAGTATAGTATAAATCAAAACAAACTAATTTTTTTAGCGATAAAAAAAATAACATAAACAGAGTTAGCTTACATATTCGTTACGTATTTGATATCATCTCAGGAGCTTGTTCTCAACGAGTCAAGATGGTACACCACATTATCATATGCATTAATGACTACTAATGACCAATGATCACTAAATGAAATATATTTGCAAGTCATTGGTATTTTGCTTCTAATGCAAGTTTGAATTGATAAAAATTATACTTACCCGAGATTATAAAGAGCAACAACCATCATTAATCTACTATAAAGGTTTCGAGCTCTAATCTCTCGAGTACTAGGCCAGCTAAAATAAAAGATGGATCTACAAAAACGTACTTCGAAATCTTCTTCAAACCAGTAATGAATGAGTATAAGTACCTATAATAAATTAATTGCACACATTAACTTATTAATAATTAAGTTTCTTCTAATATAGTGATTTGGGTTAGGGATTCAAATAGGATCTACTCCAAATAAAAATTTCTGAACAAAATTCAATAGCTTCTTCTAATATATAACCTTCAACAATACAATCCTCTAGACGAATCATAGACACACATGAAGTGTAGCACTGAAATAACTAATTTAGCAAGTAAACATGATGGAGACACCTTAACCAAAAACATAACCAACAAAGGTTTACACAACTACAACACCTAGAGCTTACACAAACTGTAGAGTATCTATATCTTACAAAGACATACACAACTTAATAAAACAGACTCTATGTACCACTCTAACCACGTACTGGCAATTGATATTGGTGCTTCAGCAGACTAAGGCAGTCTATCAAGCACCGGGAGTTCGATCTTTACCTGGAAAATGGGTAAAACATTTTGGACAGGTAAGCTATAAAGCTTAGTGAGTGACTCAGTTTAAAACTATAAATCTAAAGATAATAACACGTGAAAACTTTACACATATACATCTTTTTAATCAAGCTGTAAATATAAACTTATACCAATAAGAATAGCTTTCTCAAATACTCAGCATATATGTCATTGAAATCTATCAAGGTATATCAAGTATATCAAAACATTTTTACTAACATGACAAATCTGTGTTGTGTAGGACACGTCCAATACAACCAATGTTTATAAGCTCTACGATGTAGTAGGGTCTGTGCATCACTCTCATTGTCTTTGTCGTAGTGGGACCCGTTCAACACTCACGATAGCATCATTGTTATGGAGTACACTCAACGTCAACAACGAGATCTGACCTATGTGTACATGGTATCATATAGCCTTGGACACAATATCTCAGTCGTGTAGTTAACAAAAATCTCAAGATGTCATATGAAAACATTAAAACATGCCTGTTGTCTTTATCTTTCATAAAATTCATGCTTACTCAGATTGTTCGTGGAAAACTGAATATCTAAAACAATACTTTCTTAAAATGATCTTGTTTCAACTACTCTTCAGAAAAACAATAATAACGTGTTCATTTATAACTTCATCATAAAACCTAAGCTTGAAACTTATGCTTGAAACTATTCATAGAAATCATGTACTATTCATAGAAATATAATCATAGATAACAGTTTAGGAATCTGTTTTGTCACTCACAGCCTTAGCTAGTTTTCTGGTGTGTAAACTCAACTTATTTCTTCTTTGCCTATCAAACAAACTAAAACTGAGCTTCAAAACCATACATAGTCTGGTATCTTTATACTAACTTTTGATAATGCACAAACGATGACATTCAACTATTCTTTAACTTAGGCATAAAAGAGTATTTCTTCTATTTTCCCATAATTTTCTAGATTTAACTACTTAACTTCAAATACTCATAACTTTCTCAATACTTTACCACAATTAATGTACTTTATATCAAACTTTTTATTTTTAACTCCTTTACAACTTACTTGAAGAAAGGAAAATGAGATTCTCATTAGATTATTATAGAAATGGCCTGAAATAGAGAGAGTCAAAAATTAAGTCTTCTACTATCCCCTGACTTGCTTCTGAAATTAAGCTTGCTTCTAGTCATATTTAGCTTACGATTTATTCATAACAATTATAGGATATTTTATAAAATTTTCAACCATACCTAATAGAGCTTCTAATCCCTCTGTACGATCTGGAAAACTTAAAAAAAATATAGCAATCATGAATTTGCACCCAGAATTTAAAACCTGAATGCCTTTTCGAAAAACACCAATCTAAAATCAGAATTTTCTCATACTTCCTTCACAAAACTTGTTAGAAATCGAATGAACTTTCAAAAAAAACAAACCTCACCTTCTAATTCTTTCCTCGGAGTTCAAACCGATGCAAAAGCCAGAAGATGTGTCTAGGAATTCAATCTGTCCAGAAATTGAATTAAGCTTGATGTTCCCTATCCTCTTCAACCTTCAAAATGTAGAATATTTGCTTCCAATCTTTATAAATCTTCTCTCAACATAGAGTTGAAGTTGAAGAATCAAAAGTGATGAAAAATGGAGGGGAAAAGAGCTTTGGCGGTGGAGAAGATGAATGAAAAAAAAACCAAATGATATTTTCCCACTTTCCTTCTTTCTTTTATTTATTCTCTTTTTAGAAACAAAAATATACATAATTCCACCTTTGTTTTCTTTTTCCTTTGCTTTCTTTTCATTTTTTTTAAAGTTCAAATTGATTAACAGAACTTAAACCAAAAACTTTGCCATTTTCTTATTCAACAACTCAAGTTCAACTTCTTATATTGTATGACGATAGCAAAGAATTCAAAGAGAATCTTGGGTTTACAACAATCATGAGATTTTAGATCATTCAGTTTTGAATCTTCTATTGACACAAGATTTATAACATTGGAAGAGTAACCCCAAAGAACTTTCATTTATATAACATCTTCAAAAGAAATGTTTTTCTTTCTTAGTAAGAGTATAACAAGCAAGGGAAATGAATATTTTTTATCCTCATTAATAGGAGTAAGCTCAGGTTGAATCTTCAAATCAGCTAAATCACGTCTAGTATTGAAATCATCCTTATTTTTTTTCAATAATATCGAGAAGTGTACCGAAAATATTCATGCTAACTTTTTTCTCGATATGCATCATGTCTAAACAATGTCTAACATGAATATGCTTTCAATAGGAGAATTCGAAAAAGCAGACCTCCTATTCCAATAACTCTTGGTGCTTCCTTTAGAGTGTTTTCTTTTCTTATTTAAATTTCCTCTTTGAAAGTCATGATTTTTTTTCACATACAACCTCCCCAGACAAAGGTTTGGGAAAACCTCCAAGTTCTCGCAGAACATTAAACGATTTCTTTTGATGACAAAAAGGATAATTATGTGGTAGAAATTTCTAATGCCCAACATTTTTTTTTCATATTTCAATCGTATTGAAGATGTGTTACCTCCACAAATTGGATATGTCTTACACCCTTTCACACTACATCTACTAAGGTTTCCATATGCTGAAAAATCATTAACCATTCATAATAGTTGTTCATAAGTTAAATACTTCCTTATTATAGGCATTGTAACATTGCACCCCACATTCCCATAAATGTTTTAAATCATCAATCAATGGTTCTCAGTATATCCCAATGTCAATCCTGGTTACTTTGGACCCGAAATAAATATTGATAACATCATGAACTTTCGTTTCTTACACAATCATGAGGGGAAAATTATAAATCACCATCACAACTGACCAATAACTGTACTTGGAGATCATATCACTATGTGGATTCATTCCATTTGCTGACAATGCTAAATGAAGATTCCTAGGTTCAGAACTAAAATTTGGCCACATGGTGTCGACTAACTTCCAAGCTGAAGAGTCAGTAGGGTGCCTAATTTATCATCAATTTCTCTTTCATTAGCATGCCAAGTTAAGGTTTTAGCACATTCAACACTTCTAAACATCTGTTGAAATCGTGGAATAAGTGGAAAGTACCACATTGTTTTAGTAGGAATTTTCTTTTTCTTATTTGCATCTTTACCATATATTCACCTAGACTCACCGAATCCAAGGCACACAGTTACGTTGGCATATTCCTTTTGATTCAAGCAACAATCATTAGGGCATGCATGAATCTTTTTGTATTTCATTCCTAGTGCACCTAATATTTTCTTTGCTTCATATATTGATGAAGGGAGGTCATTAGTAGAAAGTAAGATGTCTTTTAACGTTTTTAGTAGTTCTGAGAAACTAATGTTTTCCTCCATCCATGTCTAATTTTTAAGTTATACAACTTTACTAATGTAGACAATTTGGTGTCTTTTTTGCATCCTTCGTATAACAGCTTTTTAGTATCATTGAGCCATTTCTCAAAATCACTTAGATCCTTTGAATATTGCTCATGAGCAATTTCAACCATTTCCTTTACATTTCTAACATCATTCTCTTCATGCATACACTTAGAGGATTCTTCATGGAAGGATGAACTGGAAGTTCTTCACCATGCCAAAACAAAATTTTATAACTTTCATCAGTGCCAATAAAATATAAATGATCTCAAATATCTTTGGCTTTATGTTTTTTACAATTTCCATACTTTAAACAAGGGTAACGCATAGAAGTATTATTTGTATTGGAAAATCCAAATCTTATGAAGTTCTCTACACCAACTCAAACTTTTTATATAATCTACACTTTGACATCTATGATTTATCCATACTTATAATATGATAGTCTTGAAGCTACAAAAAAAATCAATATTCAAATTAAGTACTCGTGCAACTTATAAATATTGCATAAAACTGGTATTTCTATAGAACTTAAGTGCTTATGACCTAAATTATGCTCAAAATTACGTAAGAGTTAGTAACACTTATTCAACATCTCCTAAAATCAGACTTGGCCAGATAGTGATTTAAGAATAGTCCCCTCCTCTCGAAATTTAAATCACGGTTATACAATAGATAGATTCATGGTTTTTGTAACATTCAACCATTCATCATGCATATATATCTCATATACATCAGTCAAACATCACATTAAAATTCATGAAAAGTAGTCTATCCTATCAACAAACAAATCCCTATCTAGCCTAAGTTTTCTAGTAGTAAGATCATGTATTTCGAAATCAAAACTCAAATTAACAAGCAATTTACTCTTTGTCAAGGCTTAAAGTAGTCTCAAATTAAGGATCCTAACATACAACATAAACGAACTCAACTTCAAACTTTACGATCTCAAACCAATAGACAAAATTAAATTATAAAAACTCCTTTTCACCTTACCTAACACGTGGTTTGATCCAAAAATAATTCAAAACTTCAATCGAGCAACATAACCAAAATCTTACTTAAAATGGTGTTGAACTTAATTGGCAACATGGTTTCAACTTTTAAACATCTCTAAAACTTAAATCTAGAGCTCTACATACAAATCTCACATACATTAGTCAAACATCACATTGAAATTCATGCAAAGTAGTCTATCCTATCAACAAACAAATCCCAATCTAGTCTAATTGTTCTAGTAGTAAGATCATTTACATCGAAATCAAAGCTCAAATTAACAAGCAATTTACTCTTCGTCAAGGCTTAGAGTAGTCTCAAATCAAGGATCCTAACATAAAACATAAATGAACTTAACAAAAGTTCAAGTTAACAACTCCACCCAACCCAACTCCCTTTCCCCAAATAAATTTTAAGACAAGATCGAAATAACAACTTGCAATTGAAGATTCCTTACCAAAAATAAAAATAAAAACTCCCCTCCCTTTAATAATGCCATATACCGTAGTTGTGCTAAAAAGAAAAAATCTTCTAAGACAAACTCACACACAAATTCTTTGGATGAATAAACAAAGTGAAGTACCAAACCCGAAATTCACAAAGGAGAAGAGAAGTACCAGCGAGGAAGGTGAAGATCCGAGCGTAGGTTGAAGAGAAGATTTGGGGAGAGAATGGTGTTCAAAGAATCACTGTAGGTTAAGGTCAGAGTGCTGTGGGTCGCCATCGGAGTGTTGTGGGTCACTGTTGGAGTCTGCCACAAAAAAAGAAAAGGATCAATCCTTAGAAAATTGGAGTGGAGTTGTACACAAGCTCCATCTTACAAAATGTTGGAGAAAATTATATTCCATAACAAAAATATAAGTATAAATTCAGAGCAATTGTTTATAACAGTTGCACGATTGTGTACCTTTTCATGAATGATTGTGTACCTAAGAATTGATCCAGTATCTTTTGATAAACAATCTGTAACGACCCAACTCCTTATACTAAGTCGAAGTCATTACTAATTTAAAAGATAAATAAAATTTGTAAAGTTTGGATAAAAAAATAAAACAAAACCTCAAAATTTTTATTTAAAAGCATAAACAAATGTGATTAGAGATAAGTATAAAAATAAAATCCTAACTCGGGCCCTATCTAATTTTAAAGAAATAAAATAACAAATAAAAAAATAAACTAAAATGCAAACATTAAAGTCTGAACTACGACATAAAGTGGAAGCAAAAGATCCCTATGGCTCGCCACGATCACTTCTGGTCGCTCACCAGCTTGCCTTTGCCCTTACCTCTGCCCCTGCCTGAAAAATATAAATGGAAAGAGTGAGTATAAAGTACTTAGTAAGGGACCCACTACTAGTCCTGCTAGGTGCCTGCTAACTTCCTATTAGAGTCCTGAAAGTGTACCCAAGAACTGGCACGTTCTCGAACACGTGCAACATGTGATCCCGGAGGAACATAACTGGTCTTCGGTGATCCCAAAGGAACGCCTAGGACAATCTGGTCTGTAGTGTACCCGGAGGAAACACTAAGACAATCGAGCTGCAAGCGATCCCGTCGAACCACTCGAATCATGTCTATGTCAATGTCAGACTGACGGTCCTGTCGGACTGCGCAGTCCTAAAAAGGTGGTGATCCCGAAGGACACCCATGCAGGTACGACTTTAATAGGATAAGCTAACATACACCCTAACCATAACATGCACGTAGCAAACCATCATCACATCATCAAGTCATATCATAACATCATGTCATATCATATCGCCATGTCATATCATATCATCATTAATTACCATGTCGTTATGCAATCTAGTTATCAATGTTCACAACTAAAAATATATGTGACCTCTTAATTTCATTCGTAGGTCTAGTAGTAGAATCTCTTACATGGAGATTTGCTCAAACGAGTTCTAACAGCAAAATCACGCTTTCTAAGCAGCGAAGTCCTAAATGGGTAGAAAACGCCAATTTTCATAACTTAATCATCAAACGACCAAGGACCCAAGAATTCAGTTGAAATAACTTACCCTAGGTCGAGGTTGCCACGAATAACCCTTAACTAGAGAAATCCCACGCTTCAAAAATCAATTGGTCCAAGATGTCCCTTAAGAGAAATAATTTAATTAAACCCCGAAATTAAATTATTTAAGATCCAAAAATTTCAAATCTTAGTTGGGTATTCCAAAACCCAATCAAACTTACCAAAACAAGTGAAAAAGACCGAAAACAGGCTGGCGGCTCAAAGACAGGTGAAGCGGCTAGGCGGCTCAGCTAGAAAGCAGAAGGCGGCTCAGACAAGTGGCTTGTGCGCGCAGAATGGCTCGAGCATGCGACTCACACGTGCAGGGCGTATGGGTCGGGTCGGTTTTACGCAGCTATAGAGGCACACAGGTTACTGGCAGCAGATGCGACTCGGGTTTTCGGGTTTGTGTACGAGCGACGGCTGAAGCAGATGGGGCTTGACGGCGACCTGTACGGCCGATGGCTTGTCTTACGGCGGTGAGCGACGGGCTGTTACGGAAAGAAGTCGATCAGTGACGGCTTCCAGACAAAGGAGATCGAATAGAGATGGCTCGGGTTGCAGAGGACGGCACGCAGCTGGCGATCCACTTCCAGCGGTGATCATACGAGCATGGCGGCTGCGATGAAGTGGCGGCAGTGGCGGTTGCAAGGAGGCTAGGGTTTGGGTTCAAGAAATTTAGGATTTTTCTTTTCTTTCTCAATGAAGAAGATGATGGTTTAATGGTGCACGGATCCCAATGACCTTTTTTAAACACAAATAAATAACCAATATTATTTTTCTCTTTCCTTTTCCTTATTTTAAACCAACAAAAACCAATCTTCTCTCTCTTCAATTAAAACCCACCAAATCTCCTTTTAAAATCAAAATCAACCAATCACATCAATCTTTTTCCCCAATAAAATATCACCATTATCTTTAACCAAATAATTCAATTTTCTCTCTCCTCAACCCAATTATCTTTATCTTCATCAAATATCTCTACCAATTTTATTATCCAAATAAAATAATTATATTATCCTCAAAACTTAATTAATTACACAACCAAAATATGATTAATCAAGTTTCCTCAAATACATCCAATTAACACAACTCCCAAGCACCACCACCATTAGATATTTTCTTAATGTCTAATAAAAATCAAATGTTCATAAATCACTTAATTCAAAACATCCAACATTTCAATAACTACACTTAAGATAATAAAATTAAATTCCAAATTTTAGGACGTTACACGATCGTTTATCTTAATGTACGATCCTTTACCTTGGGTACACGATCGTGTATCCTACGGTCAACGATCGTTTACCTTAATGTATGATCATTTACCCTGGATAGGCGATCATGTATCCGGTGGTCAATGATCGCTTACCTTAAGTGATTTTTCTTTTTTCTGTTTTTTCTTTTTTTTTCTTTTTTCTTTTTTTTTTTTTTTTAGTTTAAGACTAGCTTTGATAAACAATGTATTAACGACTATTTGATTATATCATTCCAGACTATTGTTCTACCTAAATTGAAACTATCACCCTAAGAGAAAGCTTTTAAGGAGATTCAAATTTGAAGGGATGATAACATGAATATTGAAGAGGATGAATCAATGCCAGATTGTAATAGTAATGACAACAATACTTCTGCTGCTGATATGATTAATCAGTCATCTGATCACGATGACTTCAATAATTTGCAATCAACCCCCTCTCCAAAGCTTCAGTCCAATGCAAATGTTGGTGGAGTTACTTCTGCTATGCAACCATCACCACAAAGAAAAGAAAGACAGACAATGGTTGACCGGCCTGAAACCAATCCAAACACCAATAACAAATGTTCCAGATGCAATAACAAAAATGAGCGAAGTCATTTAAAATCTTACAAAAACCTAAACAATGAGGTCAAGGAACTTCGTAAGGACTTATCAACATTAACTTCCATAGTCTGTAAGACAGATGATGCAATTAGAAAGCAGGCACTAAAGCTGTAAAAAATGAAGCAAATACTCAAGATTTTTGTCTAGGTAAAGTTTAATTTTAGAAAGTATTTTGCATTTTAGTTGTTCAGATAAATGATCATTTAAGTGAAATAACCATTTAAATTTTCTTACACGATCGCTTGTTCCATCAAAACGATCGGTCACTCATTGCCAAACGATTAATTAGATATCCTACTGTAAACCCGAGATTCTCTTTGGATATTTTTTTATATAATATAAAAGAAAGAAAAAAATGGAAATTAATGATATAATATTTTTATATAATTAAAGATTTTGTTTAAAAAAAAAAGAAAAGATAAAAGGAAAGAAAAAGGAAAAGAGGAACGAAAAACTCTTTTTTTCTTCTTCTCTTTCGGTCATGTTGCCCTCTACCGCCAAAACAAACCTCTTCACCATTTTATTATCCAAACTTTCAAAGCTTTATTTTGAGAGAAGCATCAAAGATAACCTGAGGAAGAAGAAGAAGATTTCTTAGTTCTAAAGTTGAAGAAGAAGGGGAAAAACTCAATGGAAGTTGCAAGCATGGCAGATTTTGACACACACTACACACTTCTAGTTTCTAATCCTGTTTGATCTTCTCAAGAAGAACTAAGAGGTGAGGTTTGAATTTTCTGAAAGATAATTCATTTTTTAACAATGTTCGTGAAGGAAGTTTGAGTCAATTTTGTTGTTAATTGAGTGATATTTGACAGAGAAGACAGAGCATGTGCTTTCCATGCAAAATCAGATATCCTCTAGTTTTTTTAGTGTTGCGGTGCGTACACGTTGAGTTAGAATTTCTATTTGATATGGTTGGAAAGCTTACTCAATTTCCTATAACTTTAACGAAGATAAAGAAAGCGAATTATGACTGAAAATATGTTAGTCCCAGTCTCAGAGGTCAGCGAAGCCTAGGCTTGATTCTTTTTAGTAGGTTTCTACTAGTTGTATCATACGATCGTCTTCAACACTATATTACGGGTTTATGGGTAGAAGTCAGTCTCGGCAGCAAGGCCAGCCCTTCAGCATTACAGGGACAAGTTGAAGGTCTACAGAGTGCGCAATTTTGGAGTAGTTTTGTTTCGAGGTGTTTTTGAGATTTTCAACTTTACCTTATGCTTCCTTCTCGACACTAAAGAAACTATCACAATCAATGGTATTAAGAGAGGAATTGTTTTCTATCAAGTCAACATGTTCAAGAGGGGGTCACTAACTTCAACTTAGGCCCACATGCATGTATTGTTCTAAAGAAGTATCTTTTTGAGCAAACAATGGAGAATCACAAACATACTCGACCTTATTATTGATTTTCAGATTCAAAGTATTGGAACTTGATTCACATGAAGGTTGTGGAGTTAGTTCTAGATTACTTTCGATGAATCTATCAATGTTGATGTAACTATCAATTAATATTGCGCCCCGTCCGAAACAACTTTATGCGACTAAGGAAGGGCATGAGCGCCTAGACACTCTAGTTGCACCTCTCCGCGAGATACACGTAGAACTCCTAGTGAGCGAATTAAATTAGAATCGTAATTAGTGTGAAAGAGTTCGATTACAAAACATAAGGATTTCATTGATAGCAGATCAAAGTACATTAAGCTTTCTTAAGATCGAAACACAAAGTTTACAAAATAACAATCTCGACTCCTAACCTAACATGCTATACGGTTTTGACAATGGCCACTACCAAGTAAGGCATCCAAAGGGCACGACAGGCAATCGAGCCAGTAAGTTTGTTGTTGGATGTCCTTCGCTATCTAAGGGAATAATACAAAATATTTGAAAAGTTAGACGAAAGGCATCTAGTGAGTGGGGTACTTTATGATGTTTACAAACCAAATATTGTCTTAGACTCATTGCAAACATTTTTTCAAATCTTGCGATATAAGCGTCTCACATCTCAACAGATAACACATTAGGTTTAAATCAATTCCATTCAACAGGTTAGGTAGTAACATAGTTCAAATTCCTTTAATGACATTTACAAATCATAAGTAGGACGCCATAGATTCTTTATGCTTTAAAGTGCCTAAAATTTTTTTTTCTTTTTAGTTGAATCCTTATGGAGTTTGTTGCGTTTGATGTAGACATGCCCCTCCCCTGCACACACATTGTTTGAGTTGAATCATATTGAGTAATGTAAGTTTTTTTTTCTTTTAGTTCAATCCTTATACAGTTTGTTGATTTTAATTTAGACATGCCCCCACTTCCCACCCCCTCCTCATTGTGGCTAGAATATTTGAGTTGAGTCATATTGAGTAGTGTCATTATGCTTTAAAGTGCCTAAGTTTCATTTTTCGAGTTGAATTCATATGGAGTTTGTTGCTTTTGATGTAGACATGCCCTCCCTCCCCTCATTGTGATTAGAATCTTTGAGTTGAATCATATTGAGTAGTGTCATTATTATTTAAAGTGTCTAAGTTTCGTTTTTTAAGTTGAATCCATATGGAGTTTGTTGCTTTTGATGTAGACATGCCCCCTCTCCTCTCCCTCATTGTGGTTAGAATGTTTGAATTGAATCATATTGAGTAGTGTCATGTAACAACCTAACTTTCCGGACTAAGCTGAGATCATCACTTACTGCTAGACTCACAATAAAACGCACAAACTCATAAAAAGACCTATTTACGATTCATTAAAAATATTCACAATATCACAAAAACAGTTTCGAGCCCTATTTTAAATCATGTTTCCCCAAAGTTCCAAAATGTAGTTCATAAAATCATCAAAACAAAACAATCAATCAGATATTCTAACCATCACTCCATTAAGTTCTCGAAGAAATAGAAATTAACAAGTGCGTCAGCGGAAGCATAAAAAAACTAGACACGTCCATATGGCCTTCACGCATCCTTCTTGCCCCTCGCCAGTCTACCCCTCGCCATACCCTTACCTGAAAAATTAGAGAGAAAAAGGGTGAGTATAAAAATATACCCAGTAAGGGACCCACTACTGGACCCGTTAGGGTGATAACAGTTAGCTTCCTATTAAGGGGTACCCTACATAAACAGTCTAGTGGTTCCATAGAACGCATACATCAATCAGTCTAGTGATCTCGGAGGATGCACATGTCAGTCTCGTGATCCCGAAGGATACACATATCAATCGAGGAATCCCAAAGGACACCGTGCTGGTAGGGTACGCTACCCCATAGATAAAGCTAACCATTACCCCTCAGTCCACACTAAACCATCTACGACAGTCACATCACAATAACGTTCAAATTAACGGTTCGGTCTATAAGCTTAGCCAGTCAGACAGTTTAGGCTTAATCAACAGTCTCCTCATTCACTTTATGTATATCTAATTCACACGTCATCGTGACATTTCCTAAATTCAGTCAACTACCCAAATCATCGCTCTGTAAATCCACATGACAGTAACTCCGTCTCAGATGAAACCCTAGCACATCTACAGGTAATCGGTGTTATGCATAACGTCCATATTATGCATAACAGTCGTATTCGGCCTACCGCACCATTCAACAATGCATACACAATCTTCACAAGCAGTTTCCAAACTCTTTGTTCTTCTACGACATAAATCTGTAACCAGTATCCCGACTACAGACTTCAACTTTAAATAATATTAAGATTTTCATAATCCATCGACATTACTATTCCAATTAACAACACAGCCCATCAACATAACCATAATACACAGAACATCAGGGCACCATTTCCATCATCCAAACAACTCGTTACGTATATAGGCACATAGGATACAACTAACGATCACATTACCTTTAATCAATCAAAAGCATATAAGTGATATATACTAGTCAAACATGCGTCAATCAATTTAGTACAGTTACTATTGTATAATTCCCATGTGGGTTACTACGTTTCCAGTCTCGGTCTGAGGTCCAATAGTAAGAAATCCTTTACCTGAGATGTAGCTAAATTCTTGTTCAAGTCAGCGTCCAAACGAATTCACCTAAATACAAACATATGGGTTTAACAATGACATCACCAAAATCCACAGTACAAAACGTTCCAAAGCCACAGCTACCGACTTACCCAAGCAGAGGAGAGTTGGCTCCCACTGCGCTTGCCATAAAACTCCTCAACTCGAGCGTCACCCCTTTAACACCAAAACTCATCGGGGCTCAACACTGATAGAAATGGTTTTTGCGGCTCGATGAATAGGGAGTTTGGCTTGGAAAGAAAGATGGCTCGGCTCGGCTCGGCTTGGCTCGGCTCGCGGCTTGGTCCGATCGGGTCAGCTTGGTCGGCTCGGTCAGCTTGGTCGACTCGGCTAGCTCAGCTCACGGCTTGGCAAAATGATGCGGCTTGGACTTTCGGCTCTGCTTCAACGCAGTGGACGATCGAACGAAGGACGACGCACGGCGGCGACTGGGCATGGGCAAACACACGAAGAGAAGACAGAGGCAGCGGCGCAAGAACGGAGAAGGAGAAGATTGGAGTGTGGTGGTGGTTCAGACCTGGCGACGTGCGAAGGAACGACAAGGGGGAGTTTGGGTTTGGTTCAGCGAGGACTCGACGGCCACTTTCGGTCGAAGCCATCGGCCGCAGGCAAACGGGAGACATACGGCTGCTGATCGACGTTGAACGAAAAGGAAGGGGAGAGATGATCGAGATCTGCCGCTGGAGAAGGAATACGGGACGACGCGCAACTTGGAGAAGGTGAGATGGAGACGGCGACAGCTGCTCGGGAGAAGACGGAAATGAAAGAGAGGCGTCGGAGGGGGAAGGGGGCTACGTGCGTGGTGACGAGTTTTTTCTTATGGTGGTTTAAAAAAATAATATATATATATATATATATATATATATATATATATATATATTAAATGATGATGATAATAATAATAATAATAATAATAATAATAATAATAATAATAATAAATAATAATAATAATAATAATAATAATAATAATAATAATAATATAATTTATATTATATTGTTTTGTATCATATTATATTATTAAAAGTTTATACCCTTCATTTTCTTTTTCTTTTTCTCTTTTAAACCAAAAAAAAATTAACACCCAAAATTCTTAAAATTCCCGAATATTATCGTAAAAACGTTGAAACTTACCTCGAAATTTTGAGGCGTTACATGTCATTATGCTTTAAAGTGTCTAAGTTTCATTTTTTTAGTTGAATCCTTATAGAGTTTTTTCTTTTGACGTAAACATGCCCCCCTTTCTCATTGTGGTTAGAATGTTTGAGTTGAATCATATTGAGTAGTGTCATTATGTTTTAAAGTGACTAAGTTTCGTTTTTTGAGTTGAATCCTTATGGAATTTGTTGCTTTTGATTTAGACATCTCTGCATCCACCCCCTCCTCATTGTGGTTAGAAATGTTTGAGTTGAATCATATTATGTAGTGTCACTATGCTTTAAAGTGCCTAAGTTTCGTTTTTTGCTTACATATTTTACTTATTTATTTTGTTACGCTTACATATTTCAGATTTAAGTCACAAATCGTCTTCTATACAAGATTTTGATGTTGATTTCATATGAATATGAAAAGAGTTTTGGCTGATATCGTATCATTTTGTTGGGAAAGATTATTTCATGCTTTCAAGACTTGTAGGAATTTTTGTTATGCACACTATTTTTGCACAAATGTTTGTTATGCAAACTGGTGATACCTAGTGTTTGGAACTAACTTTGTACATCTATTTGCTTGACGTAATTTCATACTTAACTTAGGTTGACATTAGTCAAACTCTTTATCAAATTATTGAAGTTTCTTGACATATACTTCTTGTGATGAAGTTGGTGTTATTGCATGTTTCCTAGTGATAGTTCCTAAGATTATTATATTTGACATTTTATAATAGATTTATATAGTAAATTGGATATTATTTTTTTATTTAATAAAATACTTTTACTGATGCTTTCAATAACGTTGGAAAATCATTTGTTTTCTAAACTAAAAATATTGTAGGAATTTGTAGCGGCAACTAAATATTGATTTTAATATGTTGCAAAAGACGTTTATAATGGTCAAAAATTAACCTTTAGCAACAACATTATCACCAATCGACAAAACGCGGTAACAAAAAAAAAACAGTTACCAAAATTTGCTACCTACAGTTAATGGTGTCGATAGTTGTTCTGCGACAATCTCTAGAAAACGGTTATCCAAAGTTTGGCTGGTTACAATTGTCAAAAAGTGTTCGTGAAAGGTTAGCAGAAAGTGGTTGTAGGGAACACGATAAACAAGAATTGGATGTCTAATGATTGTGTAAGAAACATTGGCTAGAGGTTCACGAACCATGGTTATTAAACAAAGTAAACACTAAAGGGCCATTTGGCCCAAGGATTGTCACTATTAGGTTATGGTAACCCAACCCTTGTTTGGGGGAAGGGTTATCATAACCCTTTTTTTAGGGTTATTATAACCCCTTCTTCTTTCTCTCTCCTTCTTAAACCCTCTTCAACTCCCATAACCCTACCTTTTAACTCTCCCATAGTTTTACTATTTCATTTGTTTTAAATTAATTTAATGATCTTAAAAAAAATATTGTTTTTAAATTTATTTTATTTACAAAATTAATTTTAATTAAATATTAATTGTAATTAATTTACATATTTAGTCCTCATATTTAACTTTTTTAAAAAAAATTTACTATTTCATGTCTTTTATTCTTTTTCACCTTTTCAAATATTTTATTTTTAAACTAATCTGTCTATATCTAAACTATTTCCAAGAAATTTAAGTTAAACGAATTTTTATAAAAACGAGTTTTATTAAATTTATAAAAGAAATCAAAACAAAATCAAATTAGACGATTTAATATTAAATTAAATAACTTTTGAATCCTTAAACAACCTAAAAAAGTGTATAACAAATATTTTAAAAATTGTTTAAAATTTTAATGTATAAGACTTCCCTATAAAAAAAATTCAATTTAATGACAATATTCGATTTAAGATTTATTTCAATTAAATTTTGAATCTAAAATTTTTATCAAATTGTGCTCATACTTTTCCATAATATAGTTTTTTTCTCTTTCTTCTTCCTTATCCTTATATTTTCATTAATTCATTATAATTTTTATTTTAAAAGAAAAAACAATAATTTATTCACTGCAACGATTACTTAAAAAAAGTTGAAAATGTAAGGTCATATTTAAAAAAAATTAGGCAAATTATTTTACGAAAACTAAGACGATTTGTTAAATTAAATATACGAAATTTGTGTTCAAATTATTCTCACATGATGATTACTTAAAAGAGATTTGACAAATTATGTTACGAAAACTAGAACAATTTCGTAAATTAAATATACAAAATTTGTTTATTAGAGTTAGAATATGAATTTTTTAAAAAATAATAATTTATTTGCACATAAAAATTACGTAAAAATTTTGAAAATGACCGTTGTATTTAAAGAAATTACTAAAAATTATTTTACAAAAATAGGACACTTTAGGATATTAAACATACAAAATTTCTGTACTGGATTTAGAATACAAATTTTTAAAAAACTAACAATTTATTTACACGTAACGATCACGTAAAAAATGTTAAAAATGACATCATATTTAAAAAAATTACTGAAAATTATTTTATGAAAATAAGACAATTTGGTAGATTAAATATATGAAACTTGTTTATTCGATTTAGAATACGAACTTTTAAAAAATGTATTAAAAAATAAATTTTAAAGCACTACCTACATAACCATTCTCCCAGACATATTTTATATTCCATAACACTTCCTCCAAACACATCTTATCATAACCACTCCATAACACTTCTCCAAACACATCTTATAACACTATCTATATGATCTTTCCTCCAAATACATATTATCACAACACTAACCCTCCATTCCATAACCCAACTGAGAAAAGAGAAAATTTCTCAAAGTCGGATAGTTTACTAACTATAAAATTTCTCTCCTTTAAAAATATTTGGGCAATGCCAACTTTCACATATTTACAAACAGAATTGTAAGTCCTATCCAAACCATCATCATCCACACCTTTCCCTTTCACTTAAACAAAAGAAAGACATGTAAATCAGAAACACATCAAAAACCCCAGCCCCTTAATCCTACTTTCCAAACAAAAGAACACAGATGGGGGAAAAAGAAAGAGAGAAGAAAATTTAAAGAAACAAAGAATTATAGAAGTAACCCAAAGATTTGTAACCTCCCCTTTAAATGACTGATTCTTTAGCAACTTTGTTGGCCTGTTTTGTTTGTGAAGAAATCATCTACCCTCCTCTCATTGTTTTAACTGCAATGATCCATCTCTCATCAAGTTCAGACTCAAGCTATTGAACCGCTCTCGAGAATACTGTCTTGATGCTTTCCTCCAATCTGTGCCTGCCTTCATCATTGTTGCAAATTCATCATAGCTTATTCGGCCGTCCTGCACGGATACATGGAATTCAGGTCACTAATGAAAATTAAAGAACCGCTGCAATATATTGCAGAAACAGATTCTGCAAATCATATCAGGAAGAAAAAAAAAAAAAAAAAAAAAAAAAAAAAAACTTTGTTTTGTTTATTGTCACAACTGTGTTTTGGCACATCCGTGATTAGGCGTAGACAAACAACCGAAACAGCCAGGTTTTCAGGATATGAAAACAAATCCAACAAAATGGAAGATCAAATGAAAATGTTTCCAATGAAGTCAAACGAGAAGTCCTAACAATTTCTTTTAGTTTGACAAGTAGGAGGCGAGGGGGACCAGGTCCAGGACCAGGGCAGTTACCAGTGTCGGCATATTTTTTATATTGACCAGTAATTGGAGTATTAACTGGAAGATGAAACTGACCTTATCCGTGTCAACATCATTAATAATGGCATTAATCACTTCCTCGCTATTTTCATCAATTTCATCGGCTAAGGTAGATCGTAGTTCTTCAATTTCTATATAACCACTCAGGTTTTGATCAAAGAAATCGAAGGCTTTTCTTAGATGTTCTTCGTCGTCGCCCATTCTCCTGAGGTGAACAGAAATAGCTACGAATTCTCTGCAGTCTAGATATCCATCATTGTCAACATCACCCTGTAAAAACATAACAACAAATTACTTCCATACGTAGAGATAAATTCTTCGAACGTATCCTAATCATCAAGTCAATGAACATGAAAGTTATTGCAAGTTAAATAGGTACTAGGACTTACAGCTTCCATCAGAATTTGAAGATCTGCATCTGCAATTTGATGGCCTAACTTATGTAAACCTACTCGTAACTCGTCTATGTTAATTTTCCCTTTATTGCCGGTATCCATCTTTTCAAATCCCTCTTTTATACCGGCAACTTCCTCAACTGACAAGTGCTCAGCAATTACCTGTTTCACAAAATCCCAGAAGTTTTAAGACAGAAATGATGATGATGCTGATATCAGAGAACCCGACAAATACAACTGATTGGTCATTATAAAATTATTTAAGCACAAGATGAATTACCCTTAGAGCTCTTTTCTTCAGCTTGTTCATTACAGAGAACTGCTTAAGTCTTGCTCTCACTGTTTCTCCCAAGGAGACATTAGGAGCTTTCTTTACATTTTGTAACCATGGATGATCTACATTTATGACCAACAAACAAAACAGTCAAGCAAATGCTTTAACATTTACCATCCAACATCTTGATTTCGAGAGGAAGGGAATATGTATTAAGACCAATAAATTACCAAGCACTCCTTGCGCAGTCAGCCGCCTCTTTGGATCAGGATCGAGCATCTTTCTCACAAGGTCTTTAGCATTATCTGAAACTTTAGGCCAAGGGTCTCTCTTGAAATCTATAACCGACCGTATAATTGCCTGTGCAACTCCTTGTTCAGTTTCTGCATAGAAATGATAAAAACTTCAATGAGCTTAAGCAGAACATACAGAACAAACAAGCACAAAAACTAGGACAGAAGATTGAACACAATACTTACCAGCCCAAAATGGTGGGACACCGCAAAGTAAAATGTAGAGTATAACTCCAGCACTCCAAACATCTACTTCCGGGCCATAATTTCGTTTTAGAACCTCGGGAGCCATGTAATACGGACTTCCAACAATTTCATTGAATCTTTCACCTGAAGAAGCCCACACAAGTAGGTGGAGTCAGTCATGAACAAAAGAAACCATATACTACAAATGGAAAGCAAAATACACAAAAACAAGCAAAGGGACCACGAAAGCATACCTGGTTTAAAGAACACTGACAAACCAAAATCAATTGCCTTCAATGGTGCATTTTCCTTCTTGTTTCCAAACAAAAAGTTCTCTGGTTTAAGGTCCCGATGCATGACGCCGTGCTTGTGACACATCTGAAACAAAGGAAAAAGTAATAAATAACATGAATAACTGTCTAAAACATAAAAATTAACTTCCCAACTCCTAACTCAGTTTGATTTAAAATAATGGAGTTGGGGAGAAAATTGGGTCAACCAAGATGAGCAAGAGTTTTTGGCCAATAGAGAAGATGAGTCATTCAACCACGGCAAACATAACCAATTTCAGACTTCGAATTCGGTATGTGGCACTACAAACAACTTAATACGGGACTATTCAGTTTTTGTAATTGAACACATATATTCATGAGTTATTTACGATTTTGACCCTAAGGTTTAGAAAAGTGCAATATATAAATTTTCTAACCTAGTTGCACCGTGTTGTATTCTGCAAAATTTTCTCTAACAAAATTGTTCTCCCTCCATCCCGTGGTGGTAGCTAACACACTGTTAGTGAACCACATATATATTTTTTTTTTGTTTTTGTCGATTACTATGCGTTTTTTGTATTGCTTAATTGTTGATTTCATAACATAAATTTCTGTTATTTTCTTCCATACATAATGAAACTAGACAAAAAGACTGAAGTCAAACTATGCCCCCTCAAGATTCTAAGTTATGATAATCATTTCTTAATCTCCAGATCATATAATCTATATCTAAAACCAATGACATAGGAAAAAAATAAGATCATTAAACAGGGTGAACCTCTTTTATATTAACAACATACAAACAACCTAAAATTCTCAAAAAATCTAAACCAGAATGACCAAAAATTCCAAAGAATCCAAAGCTTTTTGTTAATTAATTACCTGAACAACTTCAACAATGGTCTTCGTGACAACAGCAGCAGCACGTTCTGTATAGTGACCCCGAGCCACAATCCGATCAAATAACTCACCCCCTTCGCAAAGCTCCATAACCAAATGAACAGCGTTATCGTCTTCAAACGTATCCTTCAAACTCACAATGTTCTGATGCTTCGGCAAATGTCTCATAATCTGAACCTCCCGCCGAACATCCTCAATATCCACAGCGGTTCTCAGCTTCTTCTTGGAAATCGATTTACACGCAAACTTCTCCCCGGTAACCTTATCGGTACATAGATGCGTAATTCCAAACTCCCCTCGGCCAAGCTCTCGACCCAATTCGTATTGAAGCCCGATTTCACAGCCGGTAGGGTTGGTCAAAACGGTTAGCTTATGGCTGCCGCCGTTGCCGCCGGCGAAATGGTTCACGCCGTAATCAATTGAAAAGGGATTCGGCTTCTTCTTCCTCTTTCCTTTGTTCTGATCCTCGGGGTTCCGAGGTGGGGCAACGCAACAATTCCCCATGAATCAACAACGATCTCGAAATTGGTTGAAGTTTCAGAGGGAATTGGATGAAAACACGAAATGGGGATTGAGATGGAAGCGGAATTAGGGGGAGATATTGAGAGGGGAGGGATAAATGGAAATGGGTATGGAGAAAAATGGATGAGGAAAAGGAGAAGAAGAATAAGAAATGGAAATTTTATGGTTTTGTGAGGTGATAAAAATTGAAGAAGGCAGTTTATAAGGGCAGGTGTGAAAATAAACAAGAAGAAAAGGAAAAGGAAAGAGTCGAATTTAGCGTGTGTAATGAAAGAAAGCCACCATGGATGGAGAGAGAGAGAGAGAAAGAGTCAACAATTCTCTTTCTTTTTTGTTCATTTCCCAGACACTTCCCTCCAATCTCATAAACTCTCTCTTCTCTCTTCTCTCTTCTCTCTTCTATCTATCTATATTTTTAAATAACCCTAAATATTATCTCATTCTTATTTATTTTCATTCTTTTCTTCGACTAACAATATATACATGCGGACCACAAATCGAAGTTAATTTAGGAGAACTTGACCATTTGAGTAATTAGGGAGAGATAAATCGAGTGGGATGTAAAAAGAAAAAACAACCAATATTTGCTTCACAGATAATTAGGGAGGTTGACTATCTTGTTATTCGTATCGATTCATATTTTTTATTATAATACTTGCATTTCAAGTCAAAATACTTACATTCCTTACTTTGTTATTTGCATAACTCTTTCAATAATTTTTCTATAATTGACGTGATTTATGTAAAGGTATTTTATTCTAACTACTTAACATATATTTCAAAGTAAGATTAACTTAAAAATCCTGATATAACATTTCTCTCCGATGAAAAGTTTGATTCTATACTTCATAGTTTGGTTGAATTTATAGTATTAAATTTTCGTCGATGTGTCCATATTTTGATAGTGTCATAGATTTGAAATGAACATAGAAGATGAATTGATATAAATATTATATCATAAGAAAATCGAAAAGAAATAAACATAACATAAATAATAGATATATTTTTTTCTTTTTTCAGTTTGCTGTTTTTATATTTTACTTTAAAAATATTCATCCAAATCCACATTTTATCCATGTTTCATCACCATTGTAAGGTTAAATGTGCTTAACATGGCATAATTTTTTACATCTGGGGACGTCTAAAGAATTATGAGGTGAAGTTTTTATAAAATTTTAATAGTAAAATTTAATTAATCATGAATGTTTTTTATTATTTTAAATTAATTAATGGGATCTTTTCAAAAATATAAAAAAGCGACAAAGTGTTTACATTATATATAACAATTTTGAAAATAGAAAAAGTCTATAATTCACCATGTAAAATACCAAAAATAGGCCGTTAACGATGCGTGTAATATATTTGGTAACGTGATTGAAACACAATCGTTTAGATTTGTTTTTTCAATTCTATCCTTTAATTTGGTTACAGATCGTCTTTTTATTTGGTTACACGATCATTTATTAATCGGATACACAATCTCGTTTAGTTAATTTGGTTTCCAAATCTAAACGATTTTTTTCTTCAAAATTTGGTATAAATGGTTTTTTTTTTCAATATTCTTTATACACAATCTTTTGTTAACCAATTTTTTTCAACATTCTTTGTATACCATCCTTTAGATTTGGCTTTAGATTTGGTTACTTAATCTAAACAACGTAAAAGAAAAAAAAAAAAAAAAAAAGAAAGAAGAAAGACAATACGATGCAATGCAATGAAAAAAAAAAAAAGAAAAACAAGCTAAAAAACTAAGAGTTCACAATGAAAAAACGGCAGAGAGGAGAAAAAGATGGAAGAGATATTTAAAAAATGGCTAACGAACCTTTTTACAGTAGTTTGTTATATTTAAGAAAGTTTTTCTTAATTAATATACATTTTCATTAAAAACAAAAATAGGAATTATTTAGTGAAAATTGAGATAAAAAATGTGATCGTGAAATTTAATGATAAATTAAAACAAATTCTAAATTTTAAAAATAAAATTTTGAAATTTTGAAATTTGAAATCTAAATTAATATTTAAAAACTAAATTTATGATACTCGAAAATTAAAAGATCACGTGAAAAATAGAACTAAACTTTAGGAACAAAAATGTATTTTTCTGTTGCATACAACTACTCATCAATTAGATTGTAAATTAACATAGTTCAAACTATACATTCCACCAATTTATATAAACTAGTTTATTAATGTATTAGATGCTTGTGTTATAAAAAATTATTATATAACTTCTTTTATAGAAATTTATGTGTGACTTTATCAAATCGTGTTAACTATGTTGTTGATTCAATAAATTTAATATTTATCTAGAGGAATTGTTATAAATAGCAAAAAGATAAAATTATTTATATAGTAAAAAGTTTTAATGAATTATAAAGAATTCGATCAATTTTACTATATTTTGTAAATAGTTTCAAATTTTACTATTTTTTAAAATGCCCCTATTCTATCTATCTATCTATATATATATATATATATATATATATATATATATATATATATATATATATATATATATATATATAATATTTAGACTTTGCTAAGTCTTAAAATAAAACTTCATAGACTTTAGTCAATTTGAAAGAGGTCATGATTTTTTTTAATATCATAATACATGGGAACTTCAAATTCAAATAAACTTGTATTTTAATTATGAATTCAATTATTAAAAATATTTATCAAATTATTTTGAGAAATAAAAGAATCATAAAGTTTTAAATTTTTGTTTTTATTTGGTCACTAAGTTTTTTTCTAGATCGTAGATTTTAAGTTTAAAAGATAATTCAAGGTTTTCAAACTAGTTAAATTGACTTATAGCAAAAAATAAAAAAAATAAAAAAATGTTATTGAACTATATATGTATGTATGTGTATATGTATATATGTATGTATGTTTATATGTATGTATGTTTATATGTATGTATGTATATATGTATGTATGTATATTTATATGTATGTAAGTGAGTAAGTAAGTATGCAAATAGATATATGTATGTATGTATGTGTATATATATCTGTATGTATATATATATATGTGTGTATGTATATATACATGAAAACGTCACAATTCCCCAAAATAAAGGAAACGTTAATTTAAAAAAAAAATAATAACAAGAAAATTTAGAAAAGATAACCTAATAATAATACTGAAAAAAAAGGAATGAGAAAATATATTTTAAAATTATTATTTTAATTAGTGTAACACCCCCTTTGAAACAACTTATAAAAAAAGTATTTCAAAAATTCATTGTTGTAAACACTCGTGATAAGAACTACTTAAAACAGAACTATTCAAAATATAAACACAAACATGTTTTAAAATCTTTTTTCTGAAAAGTATTTGTACATACAAGTTTCTTTGATTTGTTAAGTATTTTTATTAAATTCTGTTAAGGTTGATTAATGGCGATCGAAGGTTGGTTAGCGGTGGTTGTCGGAGTTAGTTATCAGAAGTTCGCCAATAGAGTCACCGGAGATGTTGATCAAAGATTTTTCGACAAAGATTATCGAAGATGGTATTCGAAAGTTAGTCAACGAACTTCCCAACTCTTGAAACAAATGCACCATATATTTGAAGAATAATCAGAGCAGGTGGATTATTTTAAATCATAATCCTAATCCTCTACTAAAGTTAAATATTGCTTTAAACAATGGGTGAACTACTATGACTCACTCCACTACTAGACCCAAATATGTCCTAAATATTTATTAGGCTCTATTTTAAATATCATATTTTAATTTTAAATCCAACTTAAAAACTACTTGAGTCGTGTTATAATTATATTATGTGTGGGTATATAGAGATTTAACGTTGAAGTAAATATCATATTTTAATGGGTAATTTTCATAAATGTAATAAAACATCAAACTTTTACTGTCCGTATAATAAAGCCCATGAAGTTAGTCATTTTTTAAATATCCCAGTTTTGCCCTTTCGTCTTTCATCTCCTCCTCGTTATGATTTCTTTCATCATCTTTCTTATTCTTTTTTTTTTCCGGTGCGATTTCTTTTCATGTCTTTCTTCTTTTCCTTTTCGTTTTTTACGTCGTTTGAATTTGGATAACCAAATCTAAATGATCATGTAAAAAAATAGCAAAATTTAAAAGATCGTGTATAAATAATCTTGAAAAGAATCATTTAGATTGGAGTAGCCAAATGTAAACGATCGTGTAAAAAAAGTAAATAATCGTGTAAAAGAAATAAATCGTGTGGACAAATCTAAACGATCGTGTATAATTAAAAAAAAAAAAAATCGTTTAGCCAAATTTAAACAATCTTTTACCAAATTTTGAAAAAAAAAATCATTTAGATTTGGGTCCAAATTTAAACGTAATCAAATTTAAACGTAACCAAATTACAACAAAATTAAAAGATAGAATTGAAAAAATAAATTGTAGCCAAATCTAGACAATTTTCATCAAACAATAGCCAAATTGAAACGATCGTGTACCAAATATATTACGTATGCATTGTTAATGGTCTAGTTAACAGGACATTTTTAGTATTTTCTACGATAGACCTGTGAGTTTTTTCCGTTTTCGAAATTGTTCTATACAGAGTAAATATTTTGCCGCTTTGTTATATTTTTTAAAAAGTTCCTATTTTAATTTTAACTATACAACTTAAAAACTATTGGAGTCATGTATTATAACTACATTATATGTAATATAGATATAGAAATTAAATATTTTAACTTAATTGAATATATTGACCGTGACAATGTTAACTCCTCGATAATAATTTAAGCTTTTTGAAAAGTTTAATTTGATAGATAGGTTTTAAACATTTGGTTGATAAATATAACCCCTATTCACATGGTATAAAAATATTAAAAGACATGATAGTTTAAGGTTCAATTAAATGAATTATTAAGCTTTTAATAAAAGTCTAAAGCCTAAAATAAAATAATTGGAAATTTAGAAACTAAAAGATAGGAGGAAAATATAACAAGTTGTTAGAAGTATACAACTTTTTTCCTTCACAAATATTCAATTAGAGGTGAAACGTTTTAGTAGTTTAACTAGTTAGCAAGCCAACTAATTAGATTATAGTAGTTGGTTGATTTAGGATCTGGTTTCAATTATCTTTAAGAAAATACGTTCTTTTGAAAAACCTCTTTTATTTAAACTTTTTTATCAAACTAAATTGTTTTAAGTACATCCCAACAAATATTTTGAGTTGTTATCTAACACTCTAATGTTTTTCAAAAAGATTTAACTTTAAATTGCTCTAAGTTGTCATATTAGTGAGAATGTCTTAGGCCCCCCACTAAGATAAAGACTCCTTCTCTGTAAACCTCTAGCACTCTTCATTCAGGCTGGGAGATTCCTCACTTTCATCATATCTATCTTTTTTGAAAGCAAAGTCCCATTTGCTCGAATAACTTAGGCTCTGATCCACTTAAGCTAAAAATCCTTACTCAAATGAATCACAATGTATGAGAGTAGTAAGTAGATCATACTCAAATGAATCACTCCTTCTCACTTGAAAATCAGAGTATACCTCCAAAAGATACAATGCTTTCTCTTTTTACACACATCATAACCAAAGCAGTCACAACAACATAACATATTGTTGCTCTAAAACAAACTAAACGACCAATCGTAGATGGACTAAGTGTTCTTTAAATAGGCACAACGAGCAACCCTAGCTTCCATAGCAATTGCACGTTGGGTAATTGGTAGACTAAGACAAATTAAAAAAGGAAACTATCGGTAAGTAAAGTATTTTGCAGGATAAACATTTAATAGAATATTTCTTTTTAAAAAATAGGCAAAAGCAATGATTTTTTTTATAAAACATTTAAAGTACTAAAATAAATATTGTCAATCTATTAAATTCTAACCAGTAGGTTCACCTTGTTAGTATAAATAGCCAACTTTGAATTTTTAAGTTTTTCTTAATAATACTTTCACGTCCTTAGGATCTCTTATTTGGATGTGATCTAGGTTTATTCATGCTTCCTCCTTAAATAGTAACTTTCAATGGTTTAAGACTTTCTTAACTGTATTTTCACATTCTTATATTCTCTACTATTTGAATATGATATTAGTTTATTCATATCCTCTTCTAAACTTGGACCATAGCTAAACGTTTTTAATCTTATTTTTACATTAGCTATTACAAACCAAATTTGATCTGTCTCTCCAACAAAATTAAACACCGGACTAATTTTAGTTTAATAGTAAAATATATATCTCACCCTTCATCTCTCTCTCTATATCTATATATATATATGTATATGTATATGTATATGTATATATATATGTGTGTGTGTGTGTGTATGTATATATGTATATATATATATTTTGGTGGAAAACCATCATTAGCTATCTATCATATTGGTAGTAGCTTTCTTTTTTCAAGATCAAGGGTCATGCTTCACTTGAAAGAAAAATTGATGTACGTTCATATTGAATTATTAGTCAAAATTGCTTTAATTATAAATCATAAACAAAACCCACATCATTTTGGTCACAATCTCCACACGGGTCAAGTTTTTATGAAACATCATCATAAAACCAAAGGAAACAATCTTTTTTTTTTTTATTCTCCATTGAATCTTTGAATGATGGCAGCTATACGAGCAATAATTCTCCTACTTCATATTAAGAGTATATAATAAGTTTTCTATATTGGTAAAAAAAATACTCTTTTCCAATTTTTCAATTAAAAAAAAGTTAAATCTTAATTCCTATAAAGTTATAACTTAGGATTTGACAAAAACTCTTTCAATAATCTCTACCATATCTAGATTATTTACTAAGATTTAACAAATTATAGAGCCTAAATCCTAATTTCTTCAAAATTATTGTAATTTAATTTATAATTGAAATTATTATTAAAATCTATTTTAGTTAATGATGGAGAATAATTTAATTTTTTAGTTTTTTTTTTGTATATATATGAAAAAAGGATCGACTTATAATTATCCATCATAATTGTTTTAATAATTTTTTCAACATTCTATATAAGAATTGAATGCAAAATTTACCTTCGAAGTGAGTTTAAACCAAACGATAATCGATATATATTTGAATATCACATGTAAATGTGAGCTCTTGAAGTCTGAAACTTACTCTACTAAACTTTTAATCCATTTGTAATCAGTTCCCATTGCTTTTGGCTTCCTCAAGTTAAATAAATTTTAAAATTGAAATAAATATATAATATAATATAATATGTTGCAAGTGGAAAATATTGCGTCGTTTAAACTCAAAAAAAAAAAAAAAACATAAATAAATAAATAAAATTGAACGAAAATCTAAAATGCATAGTTGTCAATAATCCTAATCTCTTTCCATCAAGTTCTTCCTCGATAATCAAGTTTTAAATTTTAATTCAATTTCATAATTAATAATACATTAAGAGAGTCAACTCATAAATGTCACCTTTTCATAGAAAACTAAAGTTTATATTTTATTTACTTATTTTTATCAAACTATTATCTGTTGGGATCAATCTATATTATTTTATATATAGATATGAATATTAAACTTATAAAACAATATTGATATGAATATTAAATATATAAAAATTAATTGTCTTAGATGAATAATTTATGTATTTGAATATGATAAATAACGTATGAAGTTAAATAAATATTCGTATTTTTTCTTTTCTTTTGCAGAATATATGTATTTAATTTGCTTATTTTGTATATACAGAGAAAAAATTAAATAAATACTTAATTAAATGTAAGAAGACAGTAATGTAATTATGAAATTAAGTGTAGTGTTATTTAATATATTGTTATATTAATTAATTATTTAATCACTTATAACAAATAAATTAGAAAAATTTTCCTAAACGTAACTAACCATTAAAATATTTACGGTCCGTTTAACAAAATTTATAAAATTAGTCATTTTTTAAATATTTCAAGTTTGTTCTTTTATCTTTCTTCTACTCTGCGAATATCTTTCTTTCTTTATTTGTTCTTTTTTTTCTACCGCGAATCGTCTTTTTTCTTTTCCTCTTATTTTTTTATGTCTCAAATCTAATTTCTTTCTATTCTCTTTCTTCTTTTTCTTCTTTTTTTTTAATGTCGTTTAGATTTGGATAACCAAATCTGATTTCTTTCTATCGTCTTCCTTCTTTTTCTTTTTTTCCCTACGTGCATCGTCTTTCTTCTTTTCCTCCTCTTTTTTACGTTGTTTAGATTTGTGATAACCAAATCTAAAAGATCGTATATAAAAAGAATCTTGAAAAAAATTGTTCTAAAAGAATTAAAAAAAAACCGTTTAGCCAAATTTAAACGATTGTATACTAAAGAATCTTGAAAAAAATAAATGATCATGTAAACAAATCTAAACGATCGTGTATCTTGAAAAAAATATTTTAGCCAAATCTAAACGATCGTGTACCAAATTTTGAAAAAAAAGATCGTTTAGATTTGGGATAGTCAAATCTAAACGATCATGTAACCAAATCTAAATAATCGTATAACCCAATTAAATAATCATGTAACCAAATTAAACGATATAATTGAAAAAATAAATCAATGTGCGTAATATATTTGGTACACGGTCGTTTAGATTTGGTCGGGATAGACAAATCTAAACGATTTATTTTTTCAATTCTATCGTTTAATTTGGTTACATTAATTCGGTTACACGATCGTTTAGATTTGGCTACCCCAGATTTAAACGATTTTTTTTTAAAATTTGGTACACGATTGTTTAGATTTGGTTAAATGATTTTTTTCAAGATTCTTTTGGTACACAATCGTTTATTTTTTCAAGATTCTTTGGTACACGATCGTTTAGATTTGGTTAATGATTTTTTTTAATTCACTACAAGAAATCGGGTTTCTCCTGAGTAGAGAAAGACGTCGGCAGAAAAATCGTCGAGAATAGCTCGCTCTTCCGATGCCAAGCGTTAGACGTTGGGAGCAAAAGCTTTTCTCGACGCATTATCCTAGGCGTCGGGAATAAGGCCAATTCTTGACGTTGTTTTGATGCATCGGGAAAGCTCCGTCGTAATTTACGATGAATTAATTACGACGGGTATTTATCCCCGATGCTTTACCCTATGTGCCAGAGACAATATCAGGAATAAGGACCATTCCCGACGCTGTAAGTGGGATCTCCCGATGTTTTCGTGATGCGGCAGGAGATCCCCTATAAATTCATTTCAAACGAACGAAAGGGTTAAGAAAGGGAGAGACTAACTGCTGCCGCTGTGCCCTGTCGTCGTTACTCTCACTGTCGTTGCTGTCGCCGTCGTCCATCCTTGCCGCCATCTGCCGTCGTGCATTAAGGTAGGTTTAAAATCTAAAATTTTTAGGTTTAAGGTTTTCTTAAAAAAAAAAAAAACTTATTTTAGGTATTTTTCTATTTTTGTATTGAATGTGTGTTGAATTTGTTGAATTGAAATTTGAATGGGGTTTATTATTGAGTTGAAATTTGAAGGGGGGTTATGTTTGAATTGAAATTTAAGGGGAGGGGGGTTATAGTTGAATTGAAATTTGAAGGGGGTGAGGTTTTAATTGAAAATGTAATATGTGTCAATATTTGTTTTGTCTATCCTGCAGTTATGGTAGCCTGTTTGTGTTGAATAACTTTGTTGTTAATTTGGGATGGCTATCCTGCAGTTACGGTAGCCTTTTTTGTTTTTAATTTGTTTCTATTTAGGATGACTATACTGTATTTATGGTAGCTTTTTTTTTAATTTGTTTATGTTTGAGATGGTTTCAAGGGATGGTAGTAGGATAGCCCGTTAAGGTAGCGTTGTTGGAAGGAGTGGGTAGGATGCGAAGATACAATATTTTGTTATTAATAATTACATTGTGTTGGCTATTTTGTAGTTATGGTAGCCTCTGTAGTTTGAAGTTAGTTTTAGTGAAAATTTTGAGAGATTGTATATTACTGAAAAATAGTGAAAATTCAAGGGAGTAAGTTATAGATGTGAGAGAGGGAGAGAGATATGTTTCTAATCAAACCTATTTATGTTTTAGGGACTTAAACGATGGACAAGGATTGGATGAAAATTAGAAATAAGTTCTCCCTTGAGTATAGACAAGGAGTGACCCAATGTTTAGAATTTTCCAAGTTTCACGTTGATGCCTAAGGACGATTAAGGTGTCCATACAAGAGATACTTGAATTTAAATTGGAGCTCATTAGAGGGTGTGGAACGACGTCTACTGACTATTATAATATCCCCCTACTACACAGAATGAGTGTATCATGGAGAGTCATTAAGCTTTAGGGGTACAGAAAACTTTGAGGAAGAAACTAGTAGTAATAATCCTTTTGATGAAGGAACTAGTAGTAGGCAATTTAATGAAGAAGATGATATGTTTGGTATGCTAAATGATTTACAAGCCCGATTGAACAGGAAGAGAAAATAGAGGAACGTCATTTGGAAGATGAAATGCCGATGAATGTTGGGGTAGATATAGATGAAGATAGAAAAAACATATTTCAGGACTTATTGAATGAAGCACGTAACGAGTTGTACCTCGGTTGTTCTGAATTTTTATCGTTGAATTTTTTGGTTAAGTTGATGGATGTGAAGGTTCTAAATGGTTGGAGTGACAAGTCGTTCGACATGTTGTTAGAACTCTTAAGAGCAGCGTTTCCAATGTGTAGTACTACTATCCCTAGCTCATTTTATGAAGCAAAATGAAAACTTCGTGACTTGGATTTGGGATACGAGGCTATTCACGCGTGCAAGTATGACTGTGTATTGTATTCGAAAGAGTTTGCTGATTAGCAACATTGGCCTACATGTGGCGATGCTAGGTACAAGGTTAATCATAATAGAGGAAAAAAATTCTGCATAAGGTACTATCCTACATGTGTTCGTCGTATCTGCTTATTGAATGTTTGTTTTCTATGTCCACAGGCATTATGTCATACGCACGTAATAATTTTCTGAAGACGGATGCTATGTTCCTCGAGTTTAAGGATGATTTAGATAATCTTGCGGGAGGGTCATCGTCCGTGGGCGATAATGCGGGTGAGTCTAAGAATTTCATTCATTTTAACTTAGGATTATTTCATGTTTTTTTCTCTAACATTATATGTTATTATAATTTATTGAGCAGAGTCGTCTTCTCAACCACCTGTGACTCCGACTCCTAGGAGACGTGCGCAGTCTCGACTCTTAGTGTTGGAGCGCCACGTTGTTGTCAATGGGCGTATTTCGATGACGATTGCCCCTAGAGAGGAGAAGTCTATTTTCCCACACGTCGTTCGCTTCAGCCAGGTAATAGGCGTGTGCGTGCGAAAGACATTTTCTGCCGCTACTTTAAATGAGCAGACGTTGGCATAGAATACATTGAGGTCGTCAAGAGTGACCTCCAGGTAATTAAGTCCACTAAATATTTATGATTTCATTTGAAATATATCTAAGTTAACCAATCTAATGTGTTATTTTTGTAATGTGTAGTGGTTTTTTGTGCTTGATTTCAATGATCAAGCAATGAATAGGTTTGTTAAGCATCAGATGCTCACCACCTTTAAGGAGTTTCGGGGCGATTGTCACAGTCCTTTAAAAAGTACAGCGACCCCGAGGAGGCTCGTGCCAACCCACCAAACGTATTTGTTAGACGTCATGAGGATTAACACTTCCTCTGCGATCGCTACATGAGTCATGCATTCCAGGTATTTGTCATGCTTAATTATGATTTCAACTTTTAATATGTATAAGAAATAAACAATATTATTGTTTTCATGCAAGAGCAATCACGGACGGACAAGGCTGCTAGATAGAAGCAGCCTTACAATCATAGTAGCGGGTCAAAGTTGTTTCTACAATGACAGCACGAGCTCGCTGAGAAAAAAGGGGAACTGATCGACCATGTGAAGTTGTTTCAAAAAACACATGTTTGAGCCGGGACATTCGTGTCGCAGGCCACAGAGGATGCGCATGTAAGTTATTGATCCAACTCTTGTGTCCTTATTAATTATCCTCTTTCATTATATATTTTTGCGTTACCTAACTTAGTTTTTAAATTTGTTGCAGAATCAAATGCTGAAACTCTAGTCCCAGCCTACCCTAGAGGGTAGTCAGCCACTCTCTGGGGATGAGATATGCGATCAGGTATTGGGTAGACGACCAGGCTACTCAAAAGGCCTTGGTTAGGGACCCAAGCTGAAGGCCCGCAAGACGACGAGTGTGAGTAGTTCCACGACGTCATGTTCTCAGTCGGCCACAAAAAGAGAGATTCAAATACAAGCTAAACTTGATCAAGCTTTGGAACGGATTGAATTGCAAAATAGAAATTTTCAAGCGTTAGCTTCAGAAATGGAACAAATGCAAAAGCTGATACAAGACATGGTTCGGGCATAGCAAGGACCACCACATGATTCTTAGCTTTGCGGTACGTATATATGCTCCCATTATTCTTAAGTTTTTGCAATGATAGTATACAGTGATGCTATGGATATATGTACTAAACTTAGTTACTTTTGTATTATTGTAGGACCCGCGATGTAAAATCGCACGTACTAGCCTCGTTAGGAGACGTATGACTTTGTTTGCCCTTTTTTGTATTATGAATACTAGATTTTTTTTTATTATTAATGCTATTATATTTTTTTGAATTATGAATATTACAAATACCAATCTTTTTTTTTTCTGAATTTTTGTTCATATTTCGTAATTTATTAATTTATATTGAAGTTGCTTTAATTTAATCCAAAATGAGTGTTATTATTTCACAAAAATAAAGAACTTGTTTAAGCAAAAAGTTTTTAGAAAAAAAAATTAAAATTACATATTTTTTTTAAAAAATTATATATAAAAATGAATTCCCAACGCAACGTAACGTCGGGAATAGGATGCACGAAACATCGAGGTAGTTCTCCCGACGCGTCTTCGACGTCGGATAAGAAAACGTTGGGAGAAGGTATTTCCAACGCAATGACAAGCGTCGACATAAGAGACGTCAAGAGAGGGTATACCCAATGCAATGGAAAGTGTCGACATAAGAGACATCGGGATAAGTATTCCCGATGCCATGTTGGTCATGCTTCGGGAATTCGTCACCTGACGTGTTTCTTCCGATGTGCATCCCGATGCAGTAGACAACGTCGAAAAAAGATATTCCAACGTTTTTTTAGCTTCTTCCGACGTCGTTGTGCGTCGGGAGTCCCCCCTCTCTTGTAGTGATTCTTTTGGAACACGATTGTTTAGATTTGGTTATACAATCGTTTAGATTTGACTACTCCGATCTAAACGATTTATTTAAGATTCTTTACACGTGATCTTTTAGATTTGGTTACCCTAATCTAAACGACATAAAAAAGAAGAGGAAAAGAAGAAAAACAATGGGAAGAAATCGCAACGCAAAAAAATAAAAAAAGAGAAAAAGATGAAAGAGGAAATCAAATTTGGTTACTCAAATTTAAAAGATGTAAAAAAAAAGAAGAGGAAAAGAAGAAAGACGGTGGAAAGAAATCGCAACGAAGAAAAAAAGAGGAATGGAAGAAAGACGGTAGAAAGAAATCACAGAGGAGAAGAAAAATGGAAGACCAAACCTGGAATATTTAAAAAATGGCTAACTTCATGGATTTTGTTAGACAGGTAGTAAATATTTTAGTAGTTTGTTATATTTATGTAAATTTTTCATTTTTAAATGTAGCAAAATAAATTAAAATATTTATAAATATAATAAAATATCACAATCTATCTAAGATAAATAGACCATGATAGATTATTATCTATGTCTATCTTTGTCATGATAAGCAAATATAGTAGTCCATCATGGTCTATCACAAATAGATTGTGATAGTTTGTTATATTTGTCACTACAAGAAAAAGTATATCTCCCAACATATAAACTCGTGGGAATTATTCGAAAATGCATCTGGAAATGAACTTCCAATGAACAACATGTTGTCAGCAACTTGGTCGGGGAAAACCCATCTGGGAGACCATTTCCCGACAGTCTCCTGATGGCATATAGAGAGGCCATCAGGAATTCCTGCCAACTCCCCACGTGTCCTTTTGCTCATTGGGACTTCTTTTCATCACAAAATTTCGAAAGCAATTTAACTTTTCGACGACATCACACGTCTAGAGATGAGGCAAGCACCCGATGAGTTTCTTACACCGTGAGAGTTTCTTGCATCATATATTTCTCTTAACCATTCTCTCTATGGAAAGAGACATAGAGATAGGAACTCCCGACAACGTGATTGGGATAAATTTTTTCAATTTATTTATTTACTTATTATTATTTTTAAATACTCACGTGAATAACCTAAAATTAAGAACAATATTAATCAAAGGAAACAATATCATATAAATAATGAAATTCTAACACAAAGTTAGCATTGATAGTATATATTTTGTTACGAAAATTAAAAGAAACAAAGTTCACATAATGACGGCTTTGAATAGATAAATACATAAAAGAATATGTCATTCTCCAAAAACCTATCTTCAGACGTCATCTTTGAAAAACAGTTTACCTACCATCACTTTAAATAAAGCACATTGTTACAATAACATTCAAAACATCTGTCATTCCAACTAAACAGACAAAAACCTCGTTCAACTTTCCAAATTAAAACAAGTAAAAACTTCAACATAACACAACATTAAAAAACGAGTAGAAAAGTACTAGGTTCAAGCCAAACTCAAAAAATCTCAAATGAAACTAAAAAACATACGGTATTAAGCTAAACCCACTCATTCACTATATTTTCACTCATCCAACTTTCTACTTAAAGGAACCAAAACAAATTAGGCAACTTTAAAACCTACCCATCAACACAAGAAATAAAACAAGAACTTCAACATGACACTCAAAGATTAAAAAGAAAAAGAAAAACAAATATAAAAGTACTAAGTTCAAACCAAATATAAAAAGGGAAACTCAAACGAAATTAAAAAGCATACAAAATTTAAAATTTCATAAATAATAATAGGTTGATATTAAAAAGTGAACTTCTACTCGATAGATAAGATATCGATCTAAAATCTTATGACAAAATCATGTTTGACTGTGTGTGCTTCTAAAATCTCCAACAATCTATAACCTTCTACGAACATAAGTAATTTCCAATCAAAAACGTTTTAATTTTATTTTTAGAATCTCTCTAATAGTCTTAAATTTAATAAATATCTTATGGTTAATATAATTTTGTTGATATAATTAAAGCATCTAAAGAAACGATATATATACGTGTCTTCTACTCCAACTTGATTGTTAGCACATTATTATTATATTATAAACTTCTAGAACTATGGTTAGAAAATCATACAAACTTACACTAACTAACTTGAGGTCAAAGAACGAAGAAAATCATTAACTAAATAAAGTAATAAATAACAATAATAAAAAGACATCTCACTGAATCATAGAAATTTTATCTAGAGTCAATGTGAAATTAAACTAAATGGTACAATATAATTTTGGTTTGTTACGTCCATATTTTGTATTTAATTTAAATTTCATCCTAACTAAAGGTTTCAATGATATCTGATGCTTTTCACCAAATTGAGTTTCAATTTAGTTTCTACAGTTTTAAATTTTTAATTTTACACATTGCAACTTTAAAAATTCTCTTAGTCTGTTACACACTAGGTTAAATACTATATATGAAGTCTTTTTTTTTCTTTTTATGATAATTGATATTTGGTTTGTATGTCTTCACAACTTCTTTTAAGTTATGAGGTTCAACTAAATTTATAAATATATATAAAAAATGAGCTTTTAAATATAGAAAAATAGGTCAAACTATTTACAAGTTATAACAAAAAATTTTAAATTCCTTACAAACTCGAATAAACGCTTGTAGAAGTTTATCAACGTTTATTAGTTATAAAAAATGATACAAGTTTATGATTGATAAATTCTAATAGAAATTTATCAGTGTGTCTATTAGTGATAGAAACCAATACAAGTCTACTAATGATGCTATCAATTATGTATAAAAATTTATACAAGTTTATCATTGATAAAGATTAATAGAAATCTATTAATATTTTATTTTTGCTACTTGTATAAATAGTTTGACATTTTATCTGTGAGTGAAAATTTCTTAAGAAAAAAATTATAAAAAATCTAAAAATTAAATATAAAATTGATGATTTTGATTTCAACTAAAAGAAATTTCAAGTATATATTAATAGATCAATTAATTATAAAAATAAATATTTTTAATAACGTCTCGAAACAAAATTAAAATTTTTGAAACGAGGTCTAGAAACAGTTGAATTTGAAAAGATTTGAAAAATAAATAAATATAAATTTCAAAATTTGAGGTAAACTTTTAATTAAAATTTTACTAAAACATAAATATATTTTCAAGTATTTAATTGAAAAGGATGAGTTAGTTTGAAGAATTTTTTTTTTAATAATTATGATTTTTCATGTCCATTCTATATAATTTTCATTAAAAAGTTAAATAAAAATGAATCTTACTTAACCGAGACATATTAGAATAATATAAGTATTTGAAACAAAGTGGAAAGTTTTTTCTAATCCATCGATAAGAAAATTAAAGAAGGATAGAGACAAAAATAGAATTATCTTTTGTCTTAAAAATAAAAAATAAAAAATAACAGTTTATTGTTTAAAGAAAGAAGAAAAAGAAGACAGTTTGTCGGTCAACGATAATGTCGATAAGTCGTAGCTTCGCGGAGGCAAATACTAAATAGCCGGAAAGCCGGCTCCTTTGGTGTATTACGTGGCTTGATTTGATTAGTTTAACTATTGAAATCTGACCTTCTAGAAGGCAAATATTTTAAGAAAATTACTACAAATAAATAAAATTGGTCTTGGTGTGGGAAAAAGAACACAATAGAAACAGTCTATGGGTTTTCTTTTCCGGCCTGTTTTCCAAAGAAAAGGTCCAAGAATCCACCAGCTACTTTTTGTTCTTTTGCCTTCACTTTTATTTTGTTGAGGCTTTATTTTAAAATAATTATCAAATTTAGCTTTATATTAAGTTAACTAACAAAATTTTGTTCTGTATTTATAAATATTTTGAACAATTTTGCTTTATTCTTTAAATAATTGAAAACCAAAAATGAAATCAACTCTAACATAAATGGCTTGTTATTTTGATAAATCTAAAGTAATTTTAAAATAAGCAAATTTTCATAAATATAACAAACTACTAAAATATTTACGGTCCATGTAATAAAGTCCATAAAGTGAGTCATTTTTTAAATATTTCAAGTTTGTTCTTTCATTTTTTTTCCTCATTTTTTATCATCTTCCCCTCCTACTCTTCTCTTTTTAGCTACGATTTCTTTCCATCTTTCCTTCTTTTTCTCTTTTTTTTTTTTGCTACCTTTCTTCTTCTTTCTTCTTCTCCCTTTTTTTTCTTTCGCTGCGTGCATCGTCTTTCTTCTTTTTTTTTTTTTTTTTATGTTGTTTAGATTAGGGCAACCTACAAAGAATCTTAAGAAGAAAAAAAAACGTTTAGCCAAATCTAAACGATCGTGTACCAAATTTTGAAAAAAAAATCGCTTAAACTTGGGATAGCCAAATCTAAACAATCATGTAGCCAAATCTAAATGATCATGTAACAAAATCTAAACAATCGTGTAACTCAATTAATTAAACGATCGTGTAACCAAATCTAAACAATCGTATAACCCAATTAATTAAACGATGGTGTAACCAAATCTAAATGTGCATTACCAAATATATTACACACATTGTTGACGGGATATTTTTAGCCATGGCGGGCCTGTGAGCTTTTTCCGTTTTTAGAATTGTTCTATATAGTGTAAATATTTTGTCGTTTTGTTATATTTTTGAAAAGACCCCTTTAAAATATATATAAGTTTCCGAATGTTTTTATAAATGACAAAATGAATAAAGATATATACAAATATAATAAAATTTTAATATCTATGTGTGAGACATTAATAGACTACTATAGTTTATTATTGATTTACACGTATCTTGTAATATTAAAATTTTATTATATTTATTAATACCTTTTAGAAACTTTTTCGTTTAAATCCACTATTTCAAACCATAGCATGGAAATGTAAATTTTAGTTTGGCGATTTGAAGTGGTTAATGGATTTTTATATAAGTAGTTGGGAGTCTCATCCGTCAAGTATAAATATAATGTAAATGAGGGAAATAAATATGAATGATAAGTTCAAGTAGGCATAGATGCCTAAAGAGGATATGATTGACTTTCCACTTAAACATTGAATAATCTAAGTTTTGATCACATCTTTGTAATAATAATGATGAACTTGACTGTGCTTGACTTTTCCAAATTTTATAAATCACCAATCACATACGTTGAATACAATTGTTTTATCCATTTGTTGACCAAGTCTTGGAGAAATTTCTCATTTATCTTATTTTTTTTAATTAAATTACAAGTTTATAAATATTTAAAGATTAAAATACTATTTTGGTCCATTTGCTTCTAGTTTTGGTTCATCTTAATCTATGAAGCACATATACTTCATGTGAGGCAAAGAACCCCTATTAGATACTTATCAAATATCGATGCTTCCAAATATTTCTTAGATACATATTCGAGTTTTTTTTAAACTAAAAAATTCTTCATATTCTCTAGATCCTATCCTATCTATATGACGTATCTGTATCTGTTGGAGCAGTTACAAATGAACAAACAATACAACATTGATGAAAGGACTAAAATTGCAATATAGGTACATAACAACAGGAACAAACAACGACTACGAACAACAAAACTACAAAACAAAAGCTTGCAAGAAGAGACCAAGTCACGAATCATGTTATCTGTAAGACATTTTGAGGCTCTGCTTTGGTTTACAAATAGTTTGAAATTAACACAGCGTCCCAAGATAAAACAACCAGAATAATATACGTCTCTCGATTGGGTTTGCACCAGAATCAATCGGCTAACAACTTTCTGATTATGCTTGAAAATTGAAATAATACTAGATCGAAAAACAGAGTGAGTATGAAAAGGAAGATAGAAAAGCATAGAAAAAAACTTAGAGGACAAGAAGATTCATTATATATTTTTTCATATGAAATCTGAAAAAGTGAAGGAGCCTATTTATATGGCTGGTTTAGAAAATGATTTGCAGAAGAACCGTAACAATTGAACTGTTGGATATGTCAGCTGTTAGAAAAATGGATCTGTAATGATTCGATAAAAAAGGGTAAAAAAACGGTATGGCGAAATTTAACGAAATAAATAAATAACTGTTTGGACTTAAATTAAAAAACTATTTAATTAAAAAATATATTGAATTAAAAATATTCCTTACCATGCACGACAGGATAGACGACAATAGCGGTGCACGAACAAGTCCACATTTGTCTATTTTCTCACTTCCTTTAAAACATGGGTACCCCTTAGGGCCTAAACTCAAAACTCAAGGTAGGGGTTTATAAAAGAGCTTCCACTTGAAAATCTTAGCAACAGAGGGTTCTACATTTGTAATAAAATAATAAAAATTTCATCAACAATCCTACATTTATTTTGTTTTTTTACTAATAATGTTAGACCTCGCCCCGCAAACGTACTTACTTGTCATGTGAGACATGGCGTGACTTTGAGTATCTTGACGCATTAAACGCCAAAAAAACTTGGTCTTGAGGTCCTTAAGCCTTGCTCAATCGCCTAGCCTCTTAAAACTTAGCTTAGAAAATATATTTTAGGCGATAAAAACAACTTAACACAAAGAATAAGATGTAAATATTTCTTTTATTAACTTAAGTCACAAGATTACAACACTTTACAACACTTAGCCAAAAATACATAAGTGCAAAACTTAAGTTTAATCTAAACACCTTGACATCCTTTTCTCGCCTAGCAATCCCTCTCACCTTTCCTCTACTTAGCCTTAACGCCTGAAACCTGGAAGGTAAAGCTTTAAAACATAAGTCTAAAAGACTTAGTGAGGTTTTATGAAATCCTTTTCGCGAAATACCTTTTATAAACATCATTTTGCCAAACATATCAAATCTCATAAATTCATCTCTTATATAAACATATCATTTGACATATCACATAAATATACATTTCATATATCACACATTAGTCAAGTCATTCCTTTCGCCAAGAATTTCGAATCATTCTTTACGTAAGGACTCATCCCATGTTTAGACTACTTAGATGGCCTTTTCATCATCAACATCTGAGAATATCTTGATTCATTCTTGTTGCTTAGGCCCCTAAACACAATGGAGTCCCTTTCTACATTGGCCAACTTCACTCCACCATGTAGTCCTTTTCTACATGGTTGCCTTTACTCCTTATGTGCACATAACAGTTAACTCATTTATAGGAAAGTAGACTAATGGTTTGAACACCATTTCATAATCATTGAAACACGAAACATGCTTTAAAACATAATAAACATGCTTTAAACATAGAATGGACTTTACTTAGAATTCTCTTTCGAAACATTTGTATTGAAATCAACACTTCGAATCAATAAATACTTTAATAAAGAAGGTTTGAAATCATTTAAATACTTTGAAGAAAACACTCACAATATTGTATGAACTAAACCCGAAATGCTTTTCTTCTTTCTCTTCTGGCATAGTCTAGCAGCAGAACTTTAACATTTTTCCTTTTCCTCTTTAAACTTTAAGAATAACAACCCTTTAACATTATAATCTCATCCTCTATTTATACTAGTCTTAAAATAGCTTAGTCATCCTTAATTTCATAATAAATCCCTAGCTCCTACTTTTTAGTGGTACACATGTAAGCTTAAGGTTTAACTTAATCATGCTTAACTTAAACCTTACACGTGACCCATTAAGTAAATTTAGAAAATTTCTAAGAAGTTTCCTTGTTTCTTCTCGACAAGTTCCACTGATCGCCTAACCTTTTAAAATTCTTCTTGCATAACCTTTCTCGTGGAGTAACCCACCTCTTCACGTGTATACCACCCAAAATGCCTATTTTAGGACACTTAGTCAAATTTTTACTTCTCTCTTAACTAAGGGTCTCACAAACAGTCCTCCATTTATTTTTTTTAAACATTATCATCTCGCATTATCCATATTGTTGGAATTTGTATCCTAAAACTCGTACTTTGTTATTTGATTCAATATAATTTATTATTGGATGCTATAATCATAAAACCAATAAATTAAGGTCCCGAGGCTATTTACTAGTTTGTCATATATACTTGAACTTTATGTAGAGACATAAACATGAATTAAGTTCAAGTTAATAGCCCAAATGGTCTATAGTGTATGAATAAGGTTGGGCACCTTATTCTGGATAAACACTATGGATGCGGCCCGCTCCGTAGTTAGTACAAACGATGTAATCCTGAATCGTTCATGTAGAGACATGAGAGTAGGGGCATCCTATGTAAATGATTTGCATAAGACTGGAATCATGAAGTAGTCATTTTTAGTTGTAACACCGTAAATTATAAACTAACTATTTCATTTATGATGACCTAGGTAACTTGATCTTAATCCTGAGCTAACTATGAACTTTTATTCATTCGGTAGTATCCTTAGATCTGCATAGGTAAGGACAACTTAACATCACTGGCCCAATAAGCCTCCCATTTCAGGGATAAGACCGAGTGGATAGCTAGGGACATAGGGTGCAAGATGGAATTCACTCCTACCCACTTCTGGGATAGTAGATAGGTTGTTCCCTTAAGGACTGAATCCAAGTCTTGAACAAGTGACCCCACCTTCTCATTAGCCCGAGAAGGATTCAGGTTTATAGGTTGGACCTTGAACCAATTGTTCAATAGTGGATCAGTGGGTCTTAAGGAACAAGAAGTAGTCTCGGGGGTAAAACGGTATTTTGACCCAGTCGAGATTACGAACAACCTGTGAAGGATCAACTTACCCATCATGGTTATATCAGGTGGACAAAAATATATCTATACTGAGGGGAGTGCAACTAAGAGTCTTTAGTGGAATGACTCTTTAGTTAACGAATGTTAATTAACCTTGGTCTAAAAGAGTTCAACAAGTTAATCTCGAATCGTTGGTGCCCATGATCTATAGGTCCATTAGGTTCCCCTACTAGTTCATATGGATTCAACTAAGAACAAGTATGTTGAAGTAATTCGAATTGTTCGAATAAAGATAAGAGAGATAAACTGACAAATATATAAGATATAAGTCGGTAGAAATAAATTTAAGTTTTGTGTTTAAATATGATTTAAATAAATATGAATATAGATTCATATTTAAAAGCTTGAAAAGTTTAGAAACGGTCAAAGTTGTAAAAGTTAACATGTTGACTTTGAACTTTGAACTTTGACTGGATTTATATTCAAATATGATTTGAATTTTAGAGAAATGAATACGGATTCATACTTAGGAGGTTAGAATTAGTCAAGACGAGAAAATTAGTAAAAAGTCAAAAAGTCAACTTTTGACTAAGAAAAGTCAAAGTTCGACTTTGACTTAATTTGTCAAATGACCAAAATACCCCTTTGACTAATTACTTTATTAATTAACGGTTAATGCGAAATGTGGCAGATTATTGTGAATTTGAAGCCACTAATTTCATTAAAATGTTAATGATTTGATTAGGTGTTGATTATATATGAAATAATTTACATGCAAATTGCATGTATATTTCATATAAAACTTCTCATTACCGAATGAGAAAAGTATGATGTTTTTCTTTGAAAAAGAATACCTAAACGATACGCTTCCTATCTCTCTCTATATTTTACTTCACAAAAACCGAGTCCCACAACTCCGTTCTTGGTCCTGAGCATAGTAGGTCAGCTTAGTGGTTGCCCTTGTTCGTGATATTCAGGCAAAGAAGCGTTGGATTAAAGAAGAAGTTCAGAATTACAAAGGTAAGAACATCGTTTACCTTTTGGCTTTTTGTTTAAGTCCATCGCTTAGTAGATGCATGTTAACTTCTAAATTGTTTAGATGCATATAGAGTAAAGCATGATCCTTTAAATTTCGCTACTGCATGTCTCTAGTGCTTTGTTTTTTCCAACACATGTATACAATATTGTGCTTAAGAAAGTTATTTAACGACTTGAACCTTTACGCAATGAAGATTATTTAGAATATAGTAGTGTAACTCTTAGTTGTGAACTCTATCTCTAACAACATCTTACACACAACATCATTAAAGTGTAGTTTGAAAAAAGCCTGTGCTTTAAGGTCTAGCACATGAATCCCACTTTACAAAATGCTTTAGAGAATTTGCCTAAAATTTCATAGGAAGCGACCTTCACTCCCACATCCTCAAAGGTGAGTCTACCGAAAGTACTTTTATAACTAGGTAACTCCACTTGACATCAAGTATAGATCTCATTAATAACAAAGTTCAATCTTTTGTACATTCAGAATATCATGCTAATACTCTGGATCATAAGAATGGAACTTTGTATTGTTTTTAGCACGATTCACTTCATATCACTTGTAATCAATTATTACCTTTTGAACTATTAATGAAAAATTATTTAAAAAGCAGACAATAAAAATAATATTATTTTATTCTAAGATGGCATTCCCACATTGCTTAGCAATGTGGAAGCCTCTTCAAATACCTACACATTCATTTATAAGTTTGAGCCTTAAGGGGTACCCATGTTTCACAGAGGGAGAGGAGATAGGTAAAAGTGGGTTTGTCGATATCTCCACACGCATGCTGATGTGAGGTGAGGAATAAAATAATATTTTTGCTAAAAAATTTTATTTTTTGAAACCAAATTTTTACGTTTGAGTCGTTTTCAACTGTTGAACCATTTCTTTATCGTCATAATATTCTGACCGTTGGATCGTTTTTCCGTCATAAATAGCTTACCATTGCAAGGCTCCTTCATCCTCTATATATTCCCACCTTTCCTTCTCATTTGGCGTACCACTAAAATTAACCTCTCTTACATGGGTGTTAAAAAAAACTGGTAACTCAACTAACCCCGATTACCCAACCCAAATCGTAAGGGTTGGGTTGGTTAATTTTTGTGTTAGGTTAGAAAATTGGAGGAAAAAAACTTTAGTCGGGTCTCGGTTTGTGCAAATAAGGGTCAGATTGATCCAATCCGGTTCGATTATGCACATATTTTATATATATATATATAACCTAAATCCTAAATAGCGTCTTCGTCTTCGACCTTTCTTAGCCTCCCATAGTCGCACGTCTTCTTCAAGACTCTCTACCTCGTCTTCCTTTGTGAGCGGCCTCTCCGCCTTGCCCCTCTTCGCCAGCAGCCTCTCCTTCTCGCCCTCTCTGCCAGTAGACTCTCTGCCTTGCCTCCCTTCGCCAACAACCTTTCCTCCAGCCTCATCGCCACTCTACCTTTCCCAAAAAATTTGTCCTCTTGATAACTTCTATAAATACAAGTTATTGCATACTTTTAAGTAAAATAATAAAGTCTAATCGCATGAGAATAGAAGAAAAACAAAGAAAAAAGTAGGCAATTTGATTAATTTGTGAATAACATTGTACAAAAGAACCTCATCCCTACTTTTATTGCAGTTTAGTGTTCTTATCGTAGGATTTTAGGCAAAAAAAGTAAAACTCAACGATATAATGTTAACACAAGGAGATGCATCAGCCAACACGAAGATAAAGAAGCAAGCTAGGCGATATGAGTCACTAGAAAACAAAATTGGTTGGCACAAAAGTCAGAAAAAGGACAAAGGGACGTTTGTATGGCATCGATGTAGCATTTTAGAGGCATTAATGTCACATGGCATCTTGCCAACATTAATCTTCACCTATAAATAGAGCCTCTCACTTCAAGAACAATGTGGACAATTTGGCTAGAGAGCAAGTCCTACATCGTTTGTCTTCTCCCTTCCCTTAAGTTTTAAGTGAGAGCTTAGAACAAAAGAGAGAGATTCATCCCATCCATCATCCCCTCACCGAATAAGAAAAAATTAGAGTCAAAGAGTATGAGAAATCATGCTTTGAGGTGAAAGACCTTATTCTGTATTTCACTTTTTATTTTATTGTATTGATTTGTAAAATGTACCTCATGGCCGAGAGGCCTAAAGTTATTTTATTCAAAGCAATGCATTTCTTCTTCCATTCTTCCATTTCTCTGTTACTTTTCATGTTCAATCTATTTGGTTAACTTATTAGTAAAGACATGTGTTATTAATACCTAGAGAATCAATGTGTCTTTGCCATGAGTTTTGTTAAGTTAAATGTGAAGGTCAAAACAGTGTTTATTTTAAAGAAGAACATTGATATTGATTGTAATCACCTGAGAAGTGATAACATGCATTTAGCTAAGCAAGTGATGGGAAGTTTGTAGCAATACAATCTTGTTGCCAAATTTGTCTTTCATATACATTGCAAAGATGCCAATGTTTGCGGGGAAAGCACTGAGAGGTTGCTGGCCTTAATCAAGGAGAAATTACTAATAACATATTCAAAATGATTTGATGTAAATCATAGCTTACCTTTGTGTATTTGAATATGAAAGGCAAGCAAGGCACCGAGAGGTTGCTTGCCCTAATTCGAAGTTAATATATGCTTTGTATTGCCTTGAATTATTAAAGCACAATTCCTTGTGAGTAGTTAAATAAACTATTTCTTCCTCACCATGCCTAGACATGAGCTCACTTCCATTGCCATTACCTTGCCATGCTCACCTTGAACCACCAAGCACCTTAGTGTAAATACATATGATAGTTACACTATGCATAACTTTACTGCATAGCTTATACTGCATGATTTAGTTGTGAGATAAAGAGAATTAACTTTCATGTGTTCGACCTTAGACTTACCAGGAAACCCCTATTAGATTACACTTGGACGGTTGAGAGGAAAACTTACATGATATGCATATCTTTAGAATTTTAGGAACACATGAATGAGAATGTACCTTTTAATGAATAACCCTATTTAGTTGCCTAATAGTGGCTCATTTAGAGCTCAGCATGATAAATCCAAGTTAGAAACTTATGCATACAAAAGAAATCAAGAAAAGTTTTAGCGCCGTTGCCGGGGAAGTTTAATGTTTTCCTTTTAACTTAATTTGTGCGCTAAATATCATGTAGAAGTTTTTCAGCTGAATCGTGTGCTTTAGCCGAAGAGTGCGCAAACGTTTATGTGTGACGGTGAACAACAAGAATTTCGACTTGACCTTAAAATAGAATGAACTTTTTGAAGGAATAAACGAGAAAGGCAGAGGTTGAACGAAGCTAACAACAAGAATAACTAGAACGATCAGAACAACCTTACCCACCAAAATTCCTAAGAACAAAATCCCGCCTACCTGGACCATGATTTAGATAAACCTATATGGTCATAAGCCTCACCAAATCTATATGATTTTAATCCCGAGATCACCTACCCAACGTTCGGCAAAAGTGCCCAATTCGAAATCAAACCTATTATGCTTCAAATGATACAAAATGTGGGACAATTCAAATGACACCCACGTAAGGATCCACACTATCATATTTGCAACTTTTACTCTATCTGTGTTCCTTTTAACATGTCGGTAATATCGTGAGATGAGCTACGTTTCACGTTGTTTCCATTCACACTATGCGATAGGGTTAAACGATGGGAAAACTCTCTCTAGCAAGGAGAGGTAATTACATAGGATGATTTAATAGAAACATTTATGAAGAAATTCTTCCCACCCATCGAAAATGCGAAAAGAAGGCATGACCTGATGACCTTCCTGCAAAGGGATAGAGAGAACTTGATCGACGTATGGTGAAGGTTTAAAACAATGATAAAGGCATGTCCTCATCATTGTATCCAGGAACTTGTCTTGATGGAACAATTCTATTTCGGCCTGAGTGAGGATACGCAACAAATTGTTGACGCTGTGTTTGTAGGAGGGATGCTTAGAAGCTCCAATAACCAGATTAAGACTACGTTGGACACTATGGTCAGCAATAGTCAAGAATTGTGAGATGATGGTTTTAGCTCGTGGCAAGAGAACATAGGGGCTAGAGGAAACATAGACAGGATTAACGAAGGAGTGGATAGGAATACAATGGTGGCATTGGAAGGAAAATTCGTCAAGATGAGTAAACTTCAGTAATTGATGGAGTTAGCGCAAGTAAACGCCGCTGGAAGTCCTGTTCATGCGATACAACAGGTAGCTGAATTGGGTTGTGTGAGATGTGAAGGCCCCCATAATACCAATGCATGTCCACGAAATATTGAGATTTTTGCCCATGTGAAGATAACCCTTACTCGAATACATACAATGATGGGTGGAGAAATCACCCTAATTTCAGTTGGGGGGTCAAGAACAAAATAGTTAAAGGTGGCAGGGCGGTCAAACTCCTTATCGCGACGAAGCACCTGGCTATCTCCAAAGGTAATACAATGAGGGACCACGCCATTCAGATACTCACCATCAACAAACCACCACCACTATTCCATCCTTATCCTCAATGGAAACCCTACTCCGCGAATACATGCAGAGGAATGATGCCCTTCTGCAAAGTCAAGCCACATCCATAAAAAATATGGAATTATAGTTAGGGGAATTAGCCAACAATTTATCTGAAAGACCAAAAGAATCACTCCCAAGCAATACGAAAATACCTAACCAAGCGCGAGGATCTAGAAAAGAGAAGTGTCAAGTAGTGACACAACAAAGCAGAAGGAATTTGACCATCTGCGAACCTAACTGTTGGGACAATTATTGATCCATTTACTTGTACCTTATTCTCAATCCATAAGATACATATATTCATTATTTTGATAATTTTGTGTAGAATATGAAAGAAGAGTTCGATATGAACACAACGCGATAAAAATCACCTAAAATAGAGTCTAAATGAAGAAGAACGGGGAAAACAAAAATTAGGGATAAATTGGTAAATATTCAAAAAGTCGTGACACGCGTCAGCCATCCATACGCGTGAGCTACCCTCAAGTCACAAGTTTGAACCCCAAGTGAAGCGTTTATTTTCCATATTTTTCAAAGCCAAAACTTTGTTGTTTTGACTCTTCACACGTCTTCTGTGCCACAGGTTCGAAACTCACCCAACACGAAATTAAAATCCATTTATTCAAATTCCTTCTTTGCGCGCGCATTTGTCCGCCCACCAATCACCCTTCGCCACGCGTCGCTTCCTGATTGTGCGTGCCTCCTCCAAGGCACTCGAGTGCAATCCTCATCAGCCACAAATTATTTTTTTGAAGAGTTTGTGAGTGGCAGTTTCGTAATTTGTTTACAACTATCCAAAAATTAACCAACTTTTTCGTTGATTGAAATGTGTGGATGGCCTTGAGATCACGGTTTCGAGCCTTATGAGCGATTATTTCCAAATATTTTCTATATATACCCATTTTCTCTCAAATTCATCATAATCCATCATTAATTCACCATTTTCTCCTAAATAAACCCAAAATTCTCCTAAAACTCTCTCAAACTCCAGAAATTCCTCCATTTTTCTTTTTTTTTTTGTTCTCTTAATTAATTTCTAGAATTATTTTTTGATGGAGGGCTAATGGGCTTAGGGCGTTTCAATTCTTGGGGAATTCTTCTCTTATTTTTCCTTATTAATTAGATATGATCAAATCTTTGAATTTCTTGTACTTTTTGTAAAATCCCTAATTTTCTTGTATTAAAAATAATTCTTTCTTTCAATTATAAGCATTCTTGTCAATTTAATTCTTGATATTGTTCTTGGATCACCATTTTGTATGCAAGATACTTTGGGTATGAAAAACTAATACAAGACTAATTTGATTACCTTTGTCTACACAAAAACTCAATCTAATTCTTGATTGCAACATGACAAATCTTGAAATTGATTCATGCTAGATGAATCTCCCTTGTTCTTGACGATTTTTGAATTTGATTGCATCAATTTTGGTGTACACAATTAAATCCAATTAATTCATTGATTGCAAATTATTTCCAAAAAATAGTGTGAAAGATACTTTGATCTTCTTTAAAGAGCAAGATTAGACTTTAGTTGTTATTGTAAGAATATCTACTAAATGCTTGAGGTGATTATCTCTTTTCTTGAAATGTTAACCAAAGTTCTTATAAGATCAAGCAAGTTGATCTTACAAGAATCTTGATCAAGAACCTATTTTAATTGAGCAAATATCATTTCATGATCCTCTTAATTCAATGATAAGAATTGATTAGTGCCTTTTGCCATTTCCCTCATTTTTCTCATAAGAGTTCAATTTTTACTCTTATTTTGTGAATTGAGTTTACATCCTAAATCACTCTTAAGTCTTGGTTCTACTTGATTTTTCCACACTCTTCAATGCTTTTATTTTGCTACTAACATCATTTCTTTGAAGCTTAATTTCAAGAAACTTACTTAGCCACCATTCTCTTGTACTCGACACCCGTACTTTCCACCAAACGACGGTAGAAAATAAGGGTAAAATTTAAATTCCTTTTGTCGAGGCAAATCTAGGTTAGTGCAATCTATCCTTAGCAATAAATTTCATTTCTAAACATATTTGTGCTTGATTATAATGACCTTGCCTATACATACTTTGATATGTATCATCTTTTCTGTGTCACTGATTTTGAACGTAGAGATCCTACTCCTACCTCTACTATCGAGATCTGCAGCTCAAGTAGCAATTATGATCCTTTAAATTTCTCTTTAACTAACAATGTTTCTTCCTCACAAAATAACAACTACCAAATAAGGAAGTGGAAAGCACGTGGCGAGATGAACAATGCGATGATGCGTCTATCAAGGTGACAAGCTCAAATCCTTTACCACCTCCTCCATTTCCTAGTTGCCTAAAGAAGAAAGGCAATGATAAACCATTTTATAAGCTTTTGGAGGTTTTGAAGCAGATTCACATCAACATCTTGTTTATTGATGCGTTAGAGCAGATGGAAAAGAAAGGAAGGATTAATGATTGTGAGACAGTGGCTCTAACACTGGAGACAAGCGACATCTTAAAAAATGGGGCACCGAAAAAGATGACAGACCGTAGAAGCTTTACAGTACCTTGCTCAATAAACAACATGGATCTTGGTCATGTGCTATGCGACCTTGGGGCGAGCATCAATTTGATGCCTCTTTCTATCTTCAAGAAATTAGAGATAGAGGAGGTTCAACCAATGCACATGAGTCTCCAATTTGTTGACAGATCCATCGCCAAACATGGGGGAAAAATTGAAGACATTTTGGTAAAGGTGGACAAATTTTTATTTCATGCAGACTTCATCATTCTTGACTATGAAGCTAATCAGGAGGTGCCAATCATCTTTGGGCAGCCATTCTTGTCAACTGATCATGCCCTCATAGACGTCCACTAGGGGGAGTTGACAATGCGTTTTAATGATGAAGTTAAGTTCAACGTTTTGAAGGCTATGAAGTTCCCCACTAATGATAAAAACTATAGCATGATAGAGTCTTTGGGTGGGACTATTTTGAGGAAGAAGTATATGAAGAACTGTTCAGCTTTAAAAAATTCTTTGAAGACGAGAACCTAAATTACATAGTAAAAGAAGTGAAGTTTGAGTCTTTGGACCTACAAACCAAAAGCGAGAAGAAGACAAAGCCATCAATTGAAGAACCACAAGAATTAGAGCTCAAGCCTTTACCAACCACCTGAAATATGCATATTTAGGGGAGAATGACACTCTACCCATCATTATCTTCGCCCACTTGGATGCTGTAAAAGAGAAGGCATTATTAAACATGTTGAAACGCCATAAGAAGGCGATAGGATGGACCTTGGTGGACATTCAAGGCATAAGCCCATCCTATCGCATGCATAAGATCAGGTTAGAAGAGGGCACTATTCAATTCCAAAGGCGATTATACCCCGTAATGAAAGAAGTCGTCAAGAAAGAAATTATTAAGTGGCTTTCCGCGAGGGTGATTTATCCAATTACAGACAGTGAATGGGTTGGCCCAGTTCAATGTGTACCTAAGAAAGGCGAGATGATTGTCATGAAGAATAAGAATAATGAGAATAGTGAACTAAACCCAATGCGAACAGTTACACGGTGGAGAATTTGCATGGACTATCGCAAACTGAATGCGGCAACAAAGAAAGACCACTTCCCTTTACCTTTCATTGACCAAATGTTGGATAGACTTGTCGGAAAAGAATTCTATTCCTTTCTAGATGGTTACTCTAGCTATAACTAGATCACAATTACACCAAAAGATCAGCAAAAGACAACGTTCACATGTCCTTATGGCACATTTGCATTTTGTCGCATGCCTTTCCGCTTGTGCAATGCGCTAGAGACATATCAGAGGTGCATGATGGCTATCTTCTCAGACTTCCTAGAGAGATCAGTTGAGATCTTCATGGATGATTTTTCAGTATTTGGTGATTTCTTCAAAGAATGTTTGAGCAGTTTAGAAAAAGTTTTAGAGAAACGTGAAGAGACACGACTCGTTTTGAACTAGGAGAAGTGACACTTCATGATCTGAGAGGGAATTGTGCTCGGGTACAAGATCTCCAATGTGAGATTAAAAGTGGAGCCCTTGAAGATGATGTAGTGAGCAATTTGCCACTGCCTTTGGACATCAAACTATTGAAGTGCTTTTTGGGACACGTCGGATTCTATAGAAGATTTATCAGAGGATTCTCCCAAATCGATAAGCCATTCAACAACCTCTTATGAGTCGATCAACCTACAATTTCGATGAAAAATGCAGCTAGGTGTTACAAATCTTGAAAGACGCATTGACCCAATGCCTATCCTCATCACGTCTAACTGGTCACAACCATTTGAACTTATGTGTGACACGAGTGATGTAGCAGTAGGGGCTATGCTAGGTTAAAAGAAAGACAAAATGATCCACTGCATCTACTATGGAAGCAAGACTCTCAATGGGCCCAAGAGAATTCCACCACTACAGAGAAGGAGTTGCTCGCGGTAGTTTTTGCAATTGAAAAGATTAGGAGTTACATTGTGAGCTCCAAAGTTATGGTACACTCTGATCATTCTATAATCAGATATCTTATGGCAAAGAAAGACGTAAAACCGTGGTTAATCAGATGGATATTATTGCTCAAAGAGTTTGATTTGGAGATCATAAACCGCAAAGGTACCGAGAAACAGGTGGTGGATCACTTATCGCGTCTCAACAATGAACTCTTCCAACTCGAGAAAAGAGAAATTGATGATGGATTTCCTAACAGTAACTCTTCCGTGTTAAAGCAAAAGAAACCTGGTATACGAACTTAGTCAATTACTTGGTATGCAAAACATGGTCGCAAGACCTTAACAGTTAGCAAAGAAAGAAGCTGTTTTATGAGTGTCATTTTTATAGATTGGATGAGTCATTCCTTTACAAATTGGGGCCAAACCAAATATTGAGACTGTGTGTCCCTGAATATGAAACAACTGAGATCCTCGCCAAGTGTCATGAAGCACCTTATGGAGGACACTTTAGTGGACAAAAGACGGCTGAAAAAATCTTGCAGAGTGGGTATTTCTGGCCTACTCTTTTTCAAGATGTGAGGAACTTTGTGGTTAAATGTGATCAGTGCCAAAGGACAGGGAATATGTCTCTTCGTGATGAAATTCCCCAACAACCCATCTTGAAAATTGAACTATTTGATGTGTTGTTTTTTATTAGACCATTTCCTCAATCTGGTGGCCATATATACATATTGTTGACCGTAGACTGTCTCAAAGTGGGTTGAAGCCATCTCCTACACGAAGAATGATTTGATTAAAGTCAACAAATTTTGAAAGAGAAATATTTTCATATGATTTGGGATGCCTAGAGACCTTATCATTGATGAAGGATCTCACTTTATCAATCGCATTATAGCCAAGTTACTCGCGAAGTACATTACCCGTAGAATCACTGTCGTTACCACCCCAAACAAATGGTCAAGCGAAAATGTCCAACAGAGATTAAGAAGATATTGGAAAAAGTGGTAGACTCATACCGCAAGGATTAGGCGATTCACCTGGATTCAGTCTTGTGGGCATATCGCACCGAATACAGGATGCCCATTGGAATGTCTCTCTACGCGATAGTCGTCTTTGGAAAGGCTTGCCACTTACCACTCGAGTTGGAACACAAGGCATTATAGGCATGTAAAAAGTTGAACTTCGATCATCATACCGTAGGATTGGCCAAATTATTGCAACTGAATAAGCTTCAAGAGTGGTACTCTCAGGCTTATGAGAACGCCAAGATTTATAAAGACAAGACAAAGGCATGGCACAATAGCCACATCTGTAGACACGAATTATAAAAAGCATTACTTTTTAATTCGCATCTATACCTGTTTTCGGGTAAGCTTCGTTCGCCAAGGTCAGGGCCATTTATTTGTCAAACAAATCTTCCCACACAGTGCTATGGAGATCAACTCAGTGGATGAAATGAATGTGTTCAAGGTAAATGGACAAAAACTCAAGGCATACCTTGAAGATGAAGAACGCGTTAAATTTTCTATGGATTTAATGTAAAATTCCTTCATTGACACTGTCTTGAAACACATTAAGGTGATTATATCATATCACAAGCTCAATCAATTATGCAAAATGCATAATTTTTTGCATCTTTATCGCTTTATTTTTTTGTTATTCTTTTACCTTTTTCATTTTCTTTATTTTTTTTCTTGCGATTTACCGCTTTCCTTGTTCGCTTTCTTTACTGCTTTATCTTATCTGCTTAAATAGTTTAGCTTAGTTTAGAAATGTTTGTGCCTATGGGGATACATGAGAAGAGCATCACGTGAGATGAGAGGGGAATAAAAGTTACGGAACATGGAAATAGGCGGCAAAATATTTATTTTTCCCGTTCAAAATTTAAAGCGCCTAAGGAACTATGTGTCGCGTGAGGGAAATCGAAGCGTCTTTATCATTACTACGATCATTTTAATTGATGTGACCTCATAATAATGGTACTTTTCACTTATAAATAACGAAGAGAAACCATTTTTAACCCTTTTTACGAACTCTCCAACATTCGCGTGAACTCTCTTTTCTCTCTTACCCTCATCGAAAAACTCATACCCTCGCCAAAAAAATCATTCAAAAACTCATTCACACTTCGAATCATGGTAGACAAGCAAAGGAAAACCTCTGAAATCCCCATAAGTTCTAAATTCCTTCAAAGGAAGGAGAAATCTGCTAAATCCTCGCCCTTCAAACAATTAAATTCCAGAATACAACCATAATCTTCCAAGTAAAAGCCCAAACTCGAGGGCTTTGTGAAGAAGATAATCCTCAAATCCAGAGCCAATGAACCACCTTTCCACAGTCCCTCCATCAAACTTGACATGAACGAGACCAAGGTTAAAAACCATAGACACTGTCCTCAATGCGGATAAATGGATGTGGGGTGAGTAAGAGATTTATAAGGATCTACAAGACCTGGAGCCTGGATTGAACACTGAGATCCATCCTAAATATGAACATGTCAAGCATGGCGGAGGAAAGGTGATTTTAGGCATAAGAGGGCCAAGTGAACTGTCTGAGATTAAACTCCCTGCAAAGTACTCAGGTAGAGTTTTACAACTGATTCAACAGCTTGATCGCACATCAAAAGAGAAAAAGCGAGAGGATGAGAAAGCACAAAGAGCAAGAGAAGATGAAGAAAGGAGAAGGGAACATACCCATAAAACGTGTATGATGAAAGAAAGAAGAAGAAAAGAGGAGGAAGAGGTGAGACGCAATGAAAAAGTTCACGAGGAAGATGAGCGTCTTTGCCTTTGCCAAACCTTCAAGGAGAAAATGAAAAATATGAAGTCTTTGGTAGGACCCAAAGTAACTTTGGCGAAAGTCCAAGGCACCAAAAAGACTAAGGAAGATCAACTCAACAATATGAGAAAAATGGTTGAAGAATTAGCGGCAAAGAGTAAGGCTGCTAAAAAATAAATTATGGACCACCTCGAGGTGGTGGTAGAGAAGTTCATTGAAGAAATTGAAAATATGAGCCTATTGGAACTAAGGATCTCGTCTAATGAGCTTGGGCTCAAAAAATCGCCCAACCTAAGAAAGGCAAGAGCAAAGTTGGATCATCTAAACCTGAGCAGCGAAATGAGTGCCCAAGAATTGGAAAAACTAATAAAGATAGAGAAGGGCATTTTTCCCTTTAAAGGCCATACGCCAGAATTTCTTCACGAGCCCATCTAAGGCTTTCAAATGGGAAATTTTTTGAAGTGGAAGTAAAAGTTCACCTAGACATCGTGAACACGTTCTTTACAGCAAAATTCCATTCGAAAGGGTCCTACACAATGGTTGAGCGGGAAAGACTAGTAATAAACTTTAAGAACTTCGAAGGATGAGGAGGACACATACCTTGGCCATCAATTAATCAACAAGCCTAAACAAGGGATTCCAAATTGAATGCTGAAAGTAATCACGTGGCTACGCACGGATTGAGAGAAAATGTCTATGGGGAGATTGCAGTTATACTCACACCAATTGTCAATAGAAGCAAACGTGTGGTTGTTCTTTATCAAGAAGAAAATCATCCCCACTAGGCATGATAGTACCGTGTCATTCGAGTACGTGATGCTTCTTTACTCTATGCAAGGGGCGTTCCTCGTTTGGATGGAGAACCCTGAAGGGGCCAAGCCCTTCCCCTCAATAGTTGAAAAATTATGTCTTTAGTGAATCCCCTCCCTCGTACGATTTCTATAGACTAATATTGTAGGAGGGAGATGCAGCTAGGGGTGTTCAAAAAAACCGGTAGTCCGACCAACCCGGATTACCCAACCCAAACCGTAAAGATTGAGTTGGGTTAAATTTTATGTTGGGTTGGGTTGGGTTAGAAAATTGGAGAAAAAAAGGTTGAGCTGGGTTGTCGGGGTTGTGCAAGTTAGGGGTATGGCTGACCTGACCCAACCCGATTATATATACATATATAGATACACACACACATATATACACCTAAAACCTAAAAGTAAACCTTATTTTGAATGAACATTTTGTTGGAATTTGTGTCCTAAAACTCGTACTTTGTTATTTGATTCAATAAATCTTATTATTAAATGCTATAATCTTAAAACCAATAAATTAAGGTCCCGAGGTTGCGATTGCAAACAAAGAAGAGGTTGAGATGAGGGAGATGGAAAAGACAAATAGAGAAGACTGAAGGCATGCGTTGTGACTGCGAACGAAGAAGACAAGCAGATGAAGGAGACGGAGAAGATAAAGAAGTCGAGGCCTAAAGAGAGGAGAAGTGGCGATCGCATATAAAACTTAACCTAATCCTTATCTTATATTAAAATAATAATAAAATATAATATATCTATATATATATATATATATTATATTAATTTGGGTTGTGTTAGTTGAACCGAATTTTTCAACCCTCCAACTCGAGACCCAACCCATATGATATGGGTTGGATAGTCCGGGTTTTTGGACTACCCGGGTTATTCTTGCACACCTACTATCAGTGATAAGCTAATAAGTATATTGAATAATATCATGGATATGCCTATCACTGATATACTAAAATCCAAGTCTATATGTGATAGAATAATATTAGTAATAGATTAATAAGTATATTCGAGATAGAATCTTATCAATGAAGAGTGATGCGAGTGTATCGGTGACTCTGGATATTAGTCGAAATGATTGAGTCTATTAGTGATTGAGTAATATCATTAATATACAATAATTTAAGTCTATTAGTAATAGATTTTTATCAATGAAGTAATGTGAGTGTATCAATGTATATCGAATCTATTAGTGATAGACTAATATCATTGATGTAATACTGATAGATGCTTATCATTAGAGTGATGTGAGTGTACCAGTGATAAGCTCGAGATATGTGTCGAAGTGATCGAGTGTACCAATGATAGACTCTCATTGAATAGTCCACTACTCGAGATAAAAAAATGGAAGCCTTAAAACCTAGCCTCAAAATCAAAATCACAATAGACAAAATATCATCATAAATTAATTGATTATAAATTATTTTCACTTAAAATTTAGCAGAATATGAAACCAACTTATATCAATTTGTGAAAAAATTGAGAAACCCGTAACATATTAAACACAAAGGAATTGATGGTGAAGAATCCATGAGCATAGTAACATGGAAAAAAACACAGACAAGAATTGAAAAATAATTGAAGAAAGCACAATGAAGAATCATGAAAAATGGAAAATACAAAAATAAAAGGGGTCTTTTTAATAATATAACAAAACGACAAGTTATTTACACTTTATAGAACAATTTCATAAACGGAAAAAACCCATAGGCCCACAATGTGGAATACCAAAAATATCCCAAGAAACGCGTGATTAATCGTCCGCGTGCGTGCAACTAATGTTAATAAACGATTATTAGATGGCATCGTGTAGAATAATATACAATTGATACACGATCTTGTAAATTACCAAATACATAAACGATCAACAATAAATGCGAAATGATAACAATATACTTCAACAATTGTACATCTGATCATGTTTGTAAATATAAACGATAATCATACACGATTCTGTACATTATATGAACGATAATCATATATATAAACGATAAGGTAATAAACAATAAAAGATGACAAAAAAGTTTAAGTATACACGATCGAGGAGAGAAATTTCAACGATCGTTTATAAACGAAAATTTACAGAAACTCCAATAAATCGTAATTACAAAAATTCCTTCCAAATAAAGGGACTATAAAAAGGTAAAGGAACTTGCTTAGACTTTTTCTTTCATCGTCTTCGTCGTCAATCGTTTACATCCTGGTAACTACTTTAATAGAACTGTCGCGATCGACGATCTGACTTGCATACAAAAAGGTTTGAATCTATATTCATTTCGATCTATCTCCATCATCCACATATATCTAGCACCATCTATATAGCATACAAAAAGGTCTTAATCTATATTCATTTCGATCAATCTATATCTATCGCGATCTATACCACATACAAACATGTCTGTTTCTATACTGATTGTATACATTTCATTGAATATAATTTATATTAATCTTCTTTTTTACAAATAGATGGTGAGCAAGAATAAAAAAGGTCTGAGTCTATATTAATTTCGATCTATCTCTACCATCCACATCTATCTAGCACGATCTGCCTTAATTTATATTCATTTCGATCAATCTATATCTATCGCGATCTATGCTACATACAAACATGTCTGTTTCTATATTGTTTGTATATATTTTATTGAATATTATTTATATTAGTCTTCTTTTTTACAAACAAATGGTGAGCAAGAATAAATAAGCATCGTGTAGCAAATCAATAAGGTGTAAAACAAAGATAGAAGAAATAAAAATAAAGAAAGAAAAACACTACAAGAGACGGGAGTACTTCCGACGCCAAAAAACGTCGGCGAAAATGAAAAGTACGTCGAGAAAGGATATCCCGACGTATCAAATGGTGTGGGGAAGAACGTCGGGAGAAAGGCGTCGGGAGCGGCTGCGTTAGGAATACCTCATTCCCGATGCAGCCTATGCCGACGCGTATTTCGGCATCGAGAAAACCTCTTTTTCGACGTTTTTCCCGACGTTTCTTTACGTCAGAAATTCCTTTTTATATATTTTTTTAAAATATTTTATTTCTACTTTTTTTCCTTATAATATTTTGCTCAAACATTCACAATGATGTTTGGATTGCTCAAAAAAATTTCCCGACGTTTTGGATTAAATTAAAACAAATTAAATATAAATTAAAATAAATTAAGAAATATACAAACACAAATTAAAAAATAGAATTAAAATTAATGATACGAATAAGTTCAGTACAACAAAATATAGTTCTCAAAATAGAAAAAACATAAACATTAAGAAAAAGTCTCCCAACGAGGTGTGTATGCGCGTTATTTTACACCTTCGGTCCTAAAAATGGTATAAAAATAACTAGGTTTAGTACATAATCATATATTGCAAAAACTTAAGAATAATAGAGACATATACGTACCGCAAAGCTAGGGATCATGTGGTGGTCCCTGTTGTACACGAGTTAGTTCTTCTATCATCTTTTTTTTACTTTCCACTTGTGAAGCTAATGCTTGGTGATTTCTATCTTGTACTTCAATCCATTCCAAAGCTTCATGAAGTTTAGCTTGTAATTCAATCTCTTTTTTTGTGGACTACGAACAAGATGTCGGCGAACTGCTTGCACTCGCCGTTCTGCGGGCCTTCGGCTTGGGTCCCCAACCAAGACCTTTTGAGTAGCCTGGTCGTCTACCCAACACCTGATCGCATATCTCATCCTCAGAAAGTGGCTGACTACCCTCTGGGGTAGGCTGGGATTGGAGTTCCAGCATTTGATTCTGCAAAAAATTTAAAAACTATGTTAGGTAACGCGCAAAAATATATAATGAAAGTGGATAATTAATAAGCACATAACTTACATGCGCATCCTCGGTGGCCTGTGACACGAATGTCCCAGCTCGAACGTGTGTTACCCAGAACAATTCCACACGATCGACCAGCTCCCCTTTTCTTTCTGTGAGCTCATACTATCGTTGTAGAAACGACTTGGACCCGCTACTATGATTGTAAGGCTGCTTCTGTCTAGCAGCCTTGTTCATCCGTGATTGCTCCTGCATTAAAACAATTATATTGTTTATTTCTTATACATATTAAAACTTGTTATCATAATTAATCATGACAAATACCTAAAATGCACGGCTGATATAATGGTCGCAGAGGAAGTGCCAATCCTCATCACGTCCAACCAATGCATTTAGTGGGTTGGCACGAGCCTCCTCCGGGTCGCTGTACTTTTTAAAATGTCTATGACAGTCGGCCTGGAACTCTTTAAAGGTCGTGAGCATCTGATGCTCAACAAACCTGTTCATTGCTTGATCATTGAAATCAAGCATAAACAATCGCTACACATTACAAACATAACACATTAGATTGGTTAAAGTTAGATATGTTTCAAATGAAATCATATATAAATGTGTAGTACATTTAATTACCTGGAGGTCGCCCTTGACGACCTCAATGTATTCTCTCCCAACGTCTGCCCACTTAAGACAGCGGACGGAAAATGTCTTTCGCACGCACACGCCTATCGCTTGGCTGAAGCGAACGGTGTGTGGAGAAATAGGCTTCTCCGCTCCAGGGGCGATCGTCATCGGAATGCGCCCATTTATTGCAACGTGGCGCTCTAACTCCAAGAGTCGAGACTGTGCACGTCTCCTAGGAGTCGGAGTCATTTGTTGAGAAGAAGACCCTGCTCAATAAATCGATAATAACATATAAAGTTAGAAAAAAGAACATGAAATATTTGTAAGTTAAAATGAAGAAAATTCTTAGACTCACCCGTATTGTCGCCCACAGATGACGACCCTCCCGCGATGTTATCTAAATCGTCCTCAAACTGGAGGAACATATCGTCCGTCTCCATAAAATTTGATCGTCGATATGACATAATGGCTATGGACATAGAAAACAAACATTCAATAACCAAATATGAACACATAGCTAGAATCAAAATATATAAACTAGATATAAATATGTGGGTACGTGGTTTAATTTATCACTATAATTCGTCATCGATTGCATGTGACAAGTGTTCATCCACATTGTCGATGAAGTCGTCAGTGACATGACGCATAACCGGTCTTTCAATGATTGTGGGATCAACGCCATTTCTGCATAGAGTGTCATCCTCGATGTGGTCATCCACTTGATGGCTTACAACAACTTCTAGTATATTAATATGGTCATTCTGAACATCCTCCACTTCTAGCACGTCCTATATACGCTTATTTTGGATGACTTGCACAACTTTTCAATTGCTACCATTTTTTGGATCATCTACGTAAAAAACTTGATGTGCTTGAGTTGCAAGAATTAAAGGTTCCTCCGCGTACAAAAAACGGGATGTGTTGAGAGATTTGTACCTTACTTCAACGTGTATTCTTTGACTTTTGTTTACTTCGGTGTCATACCACCGACACTTAAATAGCCATACATTTCTTCCCAACGGATATTGTACGTGCAACACTTCGTCCAGAACATCGTAGAAATTATTGTCGCTAGTTCCACTTTCATCGCTTTCACCAATGACCATTATTCCACTATTTTGAGTAGTATGTCGGGAATCAAGTTCAATAGTGTGAAATCTTACACCACCTATGATGCATCCATTGTAACAACGAACGTCAAAGGATGGTCCCATCGCTAGTGAGAAGAAATCATCAGATAGGTTTGCAGACTGACGCAGTTCTAACACCTGTGCTCGAAACCATTCAGGGAATGCCCTTTCATGTATTTTATACAAATTCATAGAATTTTGAGCATGTCGACATTGGAGCCTCAAATGTTTCCTAATAAGGATGAGTTTAATTTCTGTAAGAACAATATATAACAAATATTTAAAAATTACAAAGATGAGGAATATGCTTACTTGCGATACTCTGATATTTCATCAGCATTATTCAGTATGTACCAATGGAAGAGTCATTTCTCTTCCTCTGATATAGCACGAACACTTGATGCACCTAAGAGTCGTACTTTCTGCTTGAAAATTTCAAAGTCACCAATTACCTCGCTCTCTACAATGATATCATCATTTCGCTCATCTCTTGTGAATCGAGTCTCTATACCACGTAGGTAATGTGAACAAAAGGTGCTAGATTCATTCATGACATAGGCTTCTGCAATTGACCCCTCAGGACGTGCTTTGTTTCTAACATACTGCTTTAACGTGCGTAGACTTCTTTCAATCGGATACATCCAACTATAAGAAACCGGACCACTAATCTTCGTTTCATATGGTAAGTGAACGGCAAGGTGTACCATAACGCTAAAAAGGGCAGGTGGAAATATTCTTTCCAATTTACAAAGTATGATTATGATATCTGCTTGCAATCTGTCTAGATCACTTACTCTTATCGTTCTGATGCACAAGTCACGAAAAAAATTACATAATTCAGTTATAGCAGTGATACGTTCTTCGGTAAGAATGCTCGAATACCAATTGGTAGCAGTCGATGTAATAAAACATGATAATCATGCATTTTTAGTCCTGATATTTTCCCCTCTCTTTCATGCACACATCTGGATATATTGGAAACAAATCCATCGGGAAACTTAACTGATTTCAGAAACTTACAAAACTCTACTCGTTCACTGGTAGTCAACGTGTAGCTCGCATATGGCTTCACCAATCAGTTACCCACTTCTACAAGATGTAAATCCTTTCTTATCTTCAGATCTTGTAGGTCCAACCGAGCATTCGTGGTATCCTTCATTTTCCCTTCGATGTTCAATAACGTACCAATCAAATTGTCACAAACATTTTTCTCAATGTGCATTACATCAAGTTTGTGACGTAACAATAGTCTCGACCAGTAAGGAAGATCGAAAAAAATACTTTTCTCCGTCCAATTAACAGCTCTCTTTCTTTTCTTATCCTGTATTGAAGGATGTTTACTCATAACTGAAAACTCCAACTGATCTAGTTGTTCTAGTATTTTATGCCCATTCATCACCACTAGAGGAGCCTTACGCTCTACCTTTCCATCGTGTAGCCTACTTCTACGCCACACGTGATTTTGTGGAAGATAGCGTCTATGTCCCATGAAAGATATTCTACCTCGTATTCCGAAGGACGGTCTATCACCCATGCATATAGGACATGCCTAATACCCCTTCGTACTCCACCCTGATAGGTCACCATACACCGGGAAGTGATTAATCGTCCACAACAAGGTTGCGTATAGCTGAAAGAACTGACATGTAAGAGAGTCATACGTACGCACCCCAAAAGTCCATAACTCTTTCAATTCCCCAATCAATGGTTGGAGATACACATCAATTTCCCTACCAGGAGATTTAGGACCGGGTATGAGCAATGACATAAAGAAATTTGTCTCTTTCATGCATTTTCATGGTGGCAAATCGTAAGGAAGTAACACAACAGGTCACATACTGTACGAGGTACTAATTTGACCAAATGGGTTAAACCCATCTGAAGCCAAGCCCAAACGCACGTTCCGTGGATCAGAAGCAAAATCAGGAAATTCAGAATCAAAGTGCTTCCACCCCTCTGCATCAGCTGGATGTCTCAAGACATCATCTGTTTCAACACGTTTGTCCCTATGCCATCTCATGTCAGCAGACCCTTCCTGCGATACAAACAAACGTTGTAATCTAGGTACCAAAGGAAAGTGGCGCAATACCTTATGCGGAATTTTTTTCCCTCTATTATGATTAACCTTGTACCTAGCCTCGCCACATGTAGGACAATGTTGCAAATCAGCAAACTCTTTCCAATACAATACACAGTCATACTTGCACACGTGAATAGTCTCGTATCCCAAGCCCAAGTCACGAAGTTTTCGTTTTGCTTCATAAAATGAACTAGGAATAGTACTAATACACATTGGAAATGCTGCTCTTAAGAGTTCTAACAACATGTCGAACGACTTGTTACTCCAACCATTTAGAACTTTCACATGTATCAACTTAACCAAAAAATTCAACGACGAAAATTCAGAACAACCGAAGTACAACTCATTACGTGCTTCATTCAATAAGTCCTGAAATATATTATTTGTTCTATCTTCATCTATATTTACCCCAACATTCATCGGCATTTCATCTTCCAAACGAAATTCCTCTATTTCCTCTTCATGTTCAATAGGGACTTGTAAATCATTTACCATACCAAAGATATCACCTTCTTCATTAAATTGTCTACTATTAGTTCCTTCATTAAAAGGATTACTACTAGTTCCTTCCTCAAAGTTTTCTGTACCTCTATAGCATAATGACTCTTCATGATACACCCATTCTGTGTAGTAGGGGGATATTCCAATAGTCAGCAGATGTCGTTCCACACCCTCTAATGAGCTCCAATTTAAATTCAAACATCTCTTGTATGGACACCTTAATCGTCCATAAGCATCAACGTGAAACTTGGCAAATTCTAAAAATTGGGTCACTCCATGTCTATACTCAAGGGATAACTTATTTCTAAGTTTCATCCAACCCTTATCCATCGTTTAAGTCCCTAAAACATAAATAGGTTTGATTAGAAACATATCTCTCTCACTCTTTCACATCCATAACTTACTCCCCTGAATTTTCACTATTTTTCAATAACTAACTTCAAACTATAGAGGCTACCATAACTGCAGGATAGCCAACACAACCTAATTATTAACAACAAAATACTTCAAAATATCTTCGCATCCTACAAACCCCTCCAAACTACAAAGGCTACCATAACTGCAGGATAACCAACACAACCTAATTATTAACAACAAAATACTTCAAAATCTTCACATCCTACAAACCCCTCCAAACTACAGAGGCTACCATAACTGCAGGATAGCCAACACAACCTAATTATTAACAACAAAATACTTCAAGCTATCCTACTACCACCCCTTGAAACCAACAAATTCAAAACAAAAAAGGCTACCATAACTGCAGGATAGCCATCCCAAACATAAACAAATTCAAAACCAAAAGCTACCATAACTGCAGAATAGCCATCTCAAATCAACAATAAAAATATTCAACACAAACAGGCTACCATAACTGCAAGATAGCCAAAACAAATTTTAACACACATATTACATTCAAAACATAAACTATAAATCCCACCCCCCATTCAATTTAACTATTAACCCCCCCCCCCTCCAATTTCAATTTTCAATTCAACTATAAATCTCTCTCTCTCTCTCTCTCTCTCTCTCTCTCTCTCTCTCTCTCTCTCTCCCCCCCCCCCCATTTAAATTTTCAATTTAACTTAAACCCCCTCCCCCCAATTCAATTTTCAATTTAACTATAAATCTCCCCCACCCCCATTTAAAATGCAACGAGATCTAGTATGAAAAACGGCTCATCTCGCCGTGACCTTCTCTTGAATTCTCAAAACTTCTGTCGCTCCATCCCCGCAGGGGCAGAGAACCCATCGCTGTCTCGGCTGTGCTACCGGAGGCTCTGGGGAAGTCGGAATAGGAGAGCACACATCTTGGGGTGGGCTTACTACTTAGATGCTTTCAGCAGTTATCCGCTCCGCACTTGGCTACCCAGCGTTTACCATGGGCACGATAACTGTAAACCCCCCCTCCCAATTCAATTTTCAATTTAACAATAAACCCCCTCCCCCAATTCAACTACCATTCAATTTTCATTTAACTATAAACTCCCCCCTCAATTCAATTTTCTAAATAACACTAAACCTTAAACCATTCAAATTTTAATTCAACCACAAATTACACATATTCTATACAAAATATATTTAACAAACAAATATCTATTCCAAAAGAAAATCCTAAAATAATTTTTCTAAAAAAAACCCTAAAACATAAATTTAAACTAAATAAATTTTAATTTTCCACTTACCTAAAGTGGCAGACGGCGGCGAGGGACGGCGGCGGAACAGCGGCAGAAGGGCGACGGAAACGACGACGGATCTCTCTTTTCCCCTCTCGGCTTCTCCTCTCTTTTCCCCTCTCGGTTTCAGTTCTGTAAAATACAGAACTGAAACGATTAAAAAGGGGATTTCCCATCGCAGTGTCGCGGCGTCGGAAATTCCCCCAAAAAGCGTCGGGAAAAGGGGAATTCCCGACGCTCATTAAACGGTTTTCCCGATGCTTAGGGCTGCATCAGGAAAAACCCCTATTTCCGATGCTGTTCCCGACGCACTGTGCACGGCGTCGGGAATAGTTTGTTTTTAAAATTAATTTACCCTTTTCCCGACGAATACTTACCGACGCCTTCTTGATGCATCAGGAAAGAGTGTTTTTCCGACGCGGCTCTCGACGCGGTGTTGATGGCGTCAGGAAAGCCCTTATTCCCGACGTTCTTTATATCAACGTCCTTTTTGGCGTCGGGAAATCTCCATTTTCTTGTAGTGAAAGGAATAAAGGTAACAAACTAGAATGTGAATATCTGTATGTATAGTGTTGTATATTTGTGTATCTTTTTCTTTATAACGCTCTGCATTTCTAAATGACATGATCTTTTTCTTTGAAACATACTATTTATTATGTCACTCAACAGGAAACACTATCCAAATGACATTATTATGGAAGCTAGATGAACAAAAAACCCTTAGAATTACTGTATACTACAGCTTAGAAACATTGAATCAGATAAAGTCAAAAATAGACAAAAGGATTCTCTCTCAAGTTTTGACAAATAGTTCTTTTGGTCGGTTCCTTAACATTAAAATGGCCAAAATACCAACACAATTCCTGAATTTTCTATTAAAAAAACAACGACATACAAAAAAAAATTAATGTCCTTGCTTTCAACTTCAATGGACATATAGCAGAATTTGGGCTAAAAGACTTTTGCTTTGTGACTTGACTAAAAGATCACAAATTCCCTGAGTTAAATCTAGAAGAAAGAAAAGAAAATGGTCTGAAGAATGCACTTTTCCATCATGATGACTTTATAACAAGAAGAGATATAGAAAGAACTTTCAAAGCGTTGTGCAATGAGGAAGACTCATCGAAAGAAAACTAGTTTAACCTCTATATCTTATAAGCATTTTTAATTCCCAAATAGCAACACAACCACATAAATCTCCTACACCTAGACATATTGGATAATGAAGAAATCTTCAAAGGCTATCCATGGGGGAGGTTATCATACATCCTAACATATTAGTTCTTGAAAAAAGCATCTACAGTGACAAGGATGTTGTATACCTTCAAGGATTTCCCCTAGCTTTAGTCTATTGGGCTTTTAAGAAAATACCAAGACTTTTCAATTAGATGTTGGGTTTGGAAGAAAGCTTGCAAAGGAAGGGCCATCAATTGTAACATGGGAATGTTTGGAAACAAGTGACTGGAGGACTCTAAACATCGACATTTTTTAATCTGAAAATGTAAGTAAACTTAGAGCATGCTTATATATATGTCTATTCAGATAGACAATGACAAATTTTCTATCCATCTCTATCTTGAATAGATGATGATATAAATCTATCACTATTTATCAATACCTTTGCTAACAATTTTTCACTAATAATCTAATATCATTTTATTTGTAGTTCTCCATGATACCTCTAGACTCATCAGAAGAAGAGTCTCAAACAATTTTGAGATATTTCAAAAATATTGAAAAACAGGAAAGAAAAGAAAAGGCAGAGCAATAGAAAAAAAAAGAGAAAGAAATGAAAAAAAAAGACAATGAAACAAATAAAATCTTAAATGAAATAAGTGAAATCATAAAAAATAGAAACAGAACAAATATTATTAAGACAAGGAATAAAAGAAATAAAATGCATGTTGACAATGGTTATGACAAGCTTGAATGTTCCATCACCATCAGTCAAACTTTAACAACAACAGAATGAGAAAGAAGTTGCATATACAAAAGTCGTGGAGAAAAATAGACCACCTACTTGTAGCCTCGATCTTCTTGATGATGATGAACAAGTTAATACAATTGTGAAGTATGCAACAACAAATTGCCCTACGATTAGTGCCTTATTCATTTTTCACTCCTTTGTTTTGTTTAATGTTCCTTAATTTCCAAATAAAATAAAACACGATTATGTTGTTCCTTTTTCTTTACAGGAAACTACTGTTTTGGAAACACAAAGTAGTTTGGAAACAATAGCAACTATAGATTTAGAAACACCCAAAACACGAATATTGTCACAGGTTTAACTCTTTTCCAAACAATAAAAATAACTTGTATAGATAGATATAATTTATTTGTCTGGATGTATTTTCTTCATGATGTATCTGAACATTCTTACTTTATGTGCTTGCAGATAAATGAAGAAGACGAAAATAACAACTGGCTTATTCATTTAGGAACACCAAAAACAAATGTATTGACACATGTTTTAATTTGTTTAATATACAACTAATTTCACGATCGTTTAGTTACTAAACGATCGTTTAAATATAACTAAACGATCGTGTAACTTTGATAAACGATCATTTAACATAACTAAACAATCGTTTAAAATAAATAAATGATCGTTTATATATTTCACACGACTGTTCGTTTAATTTATAACTCTTTAATTTATATATTTTTTAATTCTTTGCTACTCAGCTGCTTTCATGATCGTATATACATATTTAAACGATCTTTGTATTGCACGGCTACTACATTTTGTTGCACAATCATTTTGACAACACATTCTCTTTTTATATTCAAATAATTGAATTTAAAGGTGGAGAAAAAAAAGAAGTTGAAAATAGGAGCTAGGAAGACAAAACAAAACGAAGCCAGATTCAATTGGGAAATATGTAATCGTTGAAGAAAAAATAGAAAAACAAAGGGGAGAAAATATAAAAGATACAACAAAAAGAAAACAAAAGTTGATTGATGAAAACGAGTTTGATAATAACGAAACTGAAACTGAAGAAGAAATTGACACTGATAGCAGTCAAAAACCACAAGAAGAAATTGACACTGATAGCAGCTAAAAACCAGAAGAAGTTGAAACAAAAGGAAACAAGAGAGAAATTAAAGAAATGAAAAAGAAAAATAATGTTAGTCAGCAAAAAAAGACAAAAGTCTCAACACAAGGAGAAAGCAGCAAGAGAAACGAAAGAAGAATGTCAACACAAAAATACATTAATACTGCTCCATCCTTCGACCTACAAATTTCTCAATATTTTAGAGATGATTTATAATGTTTGTAAAGCTTCAAATCTTTAAATTTAACTATCGAAAATTTCTTTATTTTATACTTGAGAAGTCTACATTCCATTTCACTCTTTATATCCTACACTATATTGTAAAACGTATAAAAGGGATCAATTACATTTATTACCACGATCGTTTATATTCAACAATACCATCGTTTAATCGCATATATACATATTCGCTTAAATAATATACTACACGATCGCATAAATTGTACAACATCATCGTTTAACAACATCTTATAAATGATATCCTACCCGATCGTTTAGTTGTACAATATCATCGTTTAACATTATATGTTTTTCCAATCGTTTAAAAATGCAACCAATTACAATATTTAAAAGATCCTTTTAACTTAATTACATGATCGTTTATATATATATTAAACAGTAAAGAATGCGATTCAACATTTTAAGAAAAGTACACGAATTTACAATATTGCCCATTTGGTAAAAACAACCAATATATACGTTCCGCCTTCTTCGTTTTCCGTCACTTCGCAATACACAAACGCAATGATCACTCAGCAATTCATCTCAAAGATTTCCATTTCCATTATAATGTTTCCTACTATAACGTTATACTTTTTCTTCTTTATATTTTAAACGTTTCGACTTTTGTCTTGAAAAACTATCGTTATGTTTTTAAATTCTTATTCTCAATTGTTTAGGTTTTCGGATTCGTTTAAACTTCTATTCTCCAGATTGATAAATGTTTCAATTTATTATTACTTTCCCATTAACTATATTACGAATGTCTTTCTGTTTGGATTAAACGATCTGTTACATCAAGTAAACGATAGTTTAATTTTAGGGTTTATGGTTTAGTTTTTTATAAACGATCGTGTACATAACGAAAGTATATTATGATCATTATTTTTAGGATGGCTGTACCTAGCGACAAGTATTTTCCTGCCACTATCTCATGCCAAGTGCACAAGATTGGCAGTCTTATTAAGGATAAACTGACCAAGGAACAGCTACAAATGTTCGACAAAAAAATTTTTGGTCCATTGCTAAATGTCAACATGGTCTTCAACGGCCAGTTGATCTATCATTTCTTGTTGAGGCAGATACTTGAAGAAGCCAACGCAGCTGGAATCTGTTTTTCGGTTTTGGAGAAAACGTCTGTTTCATCCAAAAGAAATTCAACATCATAACTGGATTGTGGCCAATAAACACAACATTGGAGAAAAATTATGATAATAAGCACCTACAAAGTCTTCTATTCGATCAAAAATCAAGAAAATAATAACATGCTTGGAAATTGAGAAAATTTTCAAGAATTTTGAGTTTACAAATGATCACGATGCTGTGAAAGTCAACTTGGCTATCTTTATAGAAACTGTGATGGTCAAGAAGGATAAGAAAACACAGTTTGACATGGATATTTTGGGAAGAGTTGATAATGAAGAAGTATTTAAAAGCTTCGATTGGTCAACTTTCTTCTACACTCGTCTGCTCAACAGTTTAAAGACAAGTCTTCAAGGGAAAAAAGAAGCATACGAGCAAAAGAAGACAAAAAGTTCCAAAGCAGTGGCATACTACAACATCAAAGGCTACGTGCTTGCTTTTCAGGTGATTTTTATTTGTTTATACACTTTAATTAAATGCAAATTAAACATCAAAGTTTAACATATTTGTTTAAATGTTTTAGGTGTGGGCTTATGAAGTACTCTCAACTGTAAGTGAGCACATGGTCACAAGAAACAGTAAGGGATCAATCCCTATGATATTGAGATGGAATTGTACACAAGCTCCATCTTACAAAATATTGTAGAAGAACATATTCGTCAACAAAAATGTAAGTAAAACTTGTCAGCGATCGTTTAATACAATTACACGATCGTTTACATTTTAACATATACGATCGTTTAGCTTTACAATTCTTTGATTGTTTATATTAACAACTTTTTGATTGTAACATTGCAGACTGTTGTTAAACTTAAACTGAATATATCAACCCAAGAGAAAGCTTTCATGGAGAGTCGAATTAGAGAGAATGATAACACGCAAATGGAAGATGATGAATTCATTCCAGATATTAACAACAGTGATACCAATACTCTTAATCATGCAATGAACAACCAATCATTGGAGCAATCAGACTCATCTCCACAACTGTCACCACGAAAAAAATAAAGTCAAACAGTGGTTGACCAGTCTGAAACGCATCCAATCACCAACAAGAAACGTTGCAGATCAAAGAAGTCCAATGACAAAGAACAACAAAGTCATTCAAAATCCTACAAGAAACTGAAGAACGAAATAAAAGAACTTCGTAAGGATTTATCCACACTGACTTCTATAGTCTTTAGGATGGATGACACAATCAAAAACCGGTCATTGGAGTTGTCTGAAATGAAGCAGATGCTCGAGAGATTGGTCCAGGTAAAATTTGTTTTCAGAAAGTATTTTGTTTATTAGTTGTTTAAATAAACGATCGTTTCACTAAAATATCCGATCTCTTATCACATTTCAACGATCGTTTATCAAAGTTACACGATAGTTTACTTTTATATACATGATCGTTTAACAATACATTATTTTTTAATTTTATTTTCGTTTTTATTTATACATTAGAATCAAAATCAAAATAAAGGGAATGATCATACTCATCAGAATGACAATGATGATCATCAAAATAGAGAAGATATGATCACCAATGACCAACCATATGTTGAAGAACAACATACTGAACATCAAGAGAAAACCAAAAGGTTAACTTTTCATTCATTGTTTACTGCTTTATAATGTTGAAAATTACTTACATTCTAAATAAGTAACAATTGTATTTTTTTCTTATTCTCATTTTTTTTTCTCATTTTGTTTAGGGAACATCAAGAAGAATTTGATAGCGATATAAGCATAGACGGCAGGGATGCAAACTTGCTACTGACTATAAGAGATATATCGGATAATCTAAATACTTAAAGTCAGAAAGAAAAAGATCTGCCAGAAATGATTACTACCATTCCACTTGTGAGCCAACCTCTTCCATTTTGTGAGATACTACCATCGTTAAGTAGTACTCTTAACCAACCTGCAATGGCTCCATTGGATCAAATTGTACAAATTCATGAAGTGCCACCATCAATTCCAATTGTAAATGAAGAATCTCAACTGGTATGTATACACAACAAATATGTAGTCCTTTGAATTAAGAGTTTGTTTCTTATCTAATATTATGCATTGTAGGAAATACAAAAAAAATGATCAACCAGTTACCTTGGCTGAGATAGAAAAAGAAAAAGAAAATTAACAAGTAACTGAAGATCAAACAATTGGAAACGTGCAGTAATCTACCTCAACTGAAAAATAGAATCTCAATTGGTTTGTATACACAACAAAATGTGTAGTCCTTTAAATTAATAGTTTGTTACTTATTTAATATCATACATTACAGGAAACAACAAAACAACATGTTGAGATTCAAAAAAATGATGAAGTAGTTACTTTGGTTGAAAATGAACTAGTAACGGAGAAAGAAAGTTCTACAATTGATTTAGAATCTATATCGGTATGTATATAAAAGAACTCTGAAGTACTTTGCATCAATTATTATTGTTTTTTATTTTTTCCTTAGTTAACAACATTGTGCATTATAGGAAATAAATGAAGATCAACAAAGACCAATGAAGAGAAGAAAGCTATGTAAAATAGCAAATAAAAAGGTGCCTGATCAAGATCAACAAGTTAATCCCCACACAACATCTACTAAGATCATATCAGAACCTATAATACCTGTCTCAAATGTTGAAATCAGAGATGTAGATAGATATAATCCCATGTGACAAGTGAATGAAGAATTATGGAAGACATACTTAGAATCAAGAAAAACAACTCATGAAGAAAGGAAAGTAGTCTCCACAACCAAAATAAATATTTTTTTCAAAAAGCTTGAAGAAAACACATGGATACTAGGAGACGTAAGTACTCTTTCCAAATTTCATTTTATATATAAAAATACATGATCAAGTACAACATACTTTATCTAACCAAAAGATCGTTTATATATATTACACGATCGCCTAGTAGGGAAAAAATGTTGTAAACGATCACTCGTATTTTCTAAACGATCGCTTCTATTCACTAAACGATCATTTATATATATTACACGATCACTTAGTAAGTAAACGATCACTTGTATTTTCTAAACAATCGCTTATACTATCCTTTCATTCACTAAACGATCGTTTAATTTTCTTTGTAGACCATGGATTTGCTATTATCCCACTTGCAGAAAAAAATGTTGCATATCAAGAAACTTTGCAACTATACTTTTAGAGTAATAGATTCCGCGTTTATAGTAAGTTGTTATTCTTTAATTTTTTTTTGTATAGAAGTTAAACTGCATAATTATATTCTGACTAAATTTTTTTACTTGTTCTTCAAGACTCAATAAGCCACACAGCATAGTTTGGCAATGTCTTTTTAATACTCATCTACTGACAGCAGACAATAAGAAAGTTGAATGGACAGACACCAACAACACACTTAAATCTATGGACAGAAGAAGATTTGGAATACTATTTCAACACAGATGTTGGTGATTTCCAAGAAAAACTAGGGTAGGGAGATGTCAACTACGTGATTGGCTACATCAACATAAGAGAACATTGGTTGGCTATTGCAGCTGATATAAGGAAATGCAAGATCTACGTGTTCGACTCGATGCCAAATTATGTTGATAAGAAACTTGTTGATCAAGCTCTTAAAATGTCTGCACGATGCATCGCCTCACTCACAATTGCAATTGGAGTGGACCTCCATTCAAAACGATTCAAATATGGCCCTTGGCCAGTACTCAGATCGAATACCACATTACAGAAATGATGTTCATTGGATTGTGGCATTTTCTGTTCTAAACTTATTAAATGCCTTATAATGAATGCTGACCATAATTGTCTAACTACGCAAAACATGAAACTGTTTAGACAACAATATGTACTGGAACTTTGGGCAAATAAATACTTTTGGTAAATAAATATATATATGGTTTTTGTACTTTTGAACAAATGTTTGTATTCGATTAGATACATATCACAAAAAATATAAAAACATTCGTGTAGAGAAATACTCATCGTGCATATATCTTTAAGCGATCATTTAGTAAAGTCTAAACGATCATCTTAATAAACATAAAAAATATTAAGCGATCATTTATATAAACCACACTAATATCTAAAAGAATATTAAGTGATTTCCTAATGTACAGGTGAAGAATATTAAGTGATCGTTTATATGTATCACACTAATGTAAAAGATCGTGCATATATCTTTAAGCGATCATTTAGTAAAGTCTAAACGATCATCTTAATAAACATAAAAAAATATTAAGCGATCGTTTATATAAACCATATTAATATCTAAAGAATATTAAGTGATTTCCTAATGTACAGGTGAAGAATATTAAGCGATCGTTTATATGTATCATACTAATGTAAAAGATCGTGCATATATCTTTAAGCGATCGTTTAGTAAAGTCTAAACAATCATCTTAATAAACATAAAAAATGTTAAGCAATCGTTATATATCTAATGTCTAAACGATATCAACTCTCCATCAAATTTAATATCAAACGTGTATACATAATAATGAAAGAAAAATAGTACGCATTTTCATTAATTGTTCAAACCTTGCGTTGCTTACAAGTCCTACTATTATGTCCTTTACGATTACAATTGGAACATCTGGTTGAACTACTAAATTCCCCAACAGATGGAATTCTTTATTTTCTTGGTCTTTCAGCCTGTCGTTTAAAGACTGGAGGTAATACTTTCATGACAGAATCTACAACTCTCCAATCAAAATGAGATCCAATAGGTTGAATACAACCATTGTATGTTGCTGATAGTGTTTCTCTATAATAAAACTCAGATACATAAGAATAGGTATCTAAATTAAGCATTCGTAGAACAGCAAGAGCATGTGCACAAGAAATTTCTTTAACATCCCATACTCGGCAACTACAACATCCCACGTTTAACTTCACAATAAAATGTTGATTTTCATCCGTTACTTGGTATTTAGTTGTACTTATTGGATTAACCTAATACATAACATAAATAAAGACAATTAATAACATAATAAGTAATATATTTCAATCTCTGTATGCATCAGATATATATAGATATCAATCTATTAGTGTTTATCTGAGACAAGAACAAATAAATTGTTATCTTTATCTATTGGATAGACAAAGACAGCAATCTATCTCTAACTGTTCGAGATAAAAAATAAAAAATCTTACCAATAATCTTCTCGACTTTTCATGTTCTAAACGTAGAATGTTCTCAGCCCAAGAAGTCAAATGACTCTTCATTGTAGAAGCAGCTTTACTTCGTTCATAAAACCACTTTTGCAATACATCTGTAATTGAACAAAGCATCGTTGCCATATGTAGTTCTTTAAGATCTTTAAACATTGAATTTACACTTTCTGCACAATTTGATGTCATTATTCTATACCTTCGTCTACGGGAATATGTCCGAGACCACTTCTTAAAACCAACACTACTAAGATAATCTCTAATATTTGAACAAACAGACTCCATACATCTTATGTGGTACTCAAATTCTTCAACAGTGTAGGCATAAGCACAACTAAAGAAATACTTATAAAGTAGTGGATCCTTAAAATGGAGTTTCAAGTTACTTAAAATATGTTTTGTGCACACACAATACTCAATATCAAGAAACACTCTTAAAACTCCTTTGGGGATGCTAAGATGCCTATTAGAAACAATGACTAAATTAGCCCGCTCTAAAAAACTACTTCGTATCTTCTCAAAAAACCAAAAGCTATAAAATAAAACTTGAAATGACCATTATCATCTATTTCTAAAGCAGTACATGTACCTATAATAATTAAAAACACATTTCTATTAACACAAACAAAAAAGAATAGAAAGAATATCAAAGATGCCAATATTGGTCTATCTACATCTATCTACAAATCAATTTAAATTTTATATAAAAAATTGATCATACCTAGGTTAGATTCAACCAATTTATCAAAGAATCTTGGAATCAATCATACGATTCAGCTGTGTCACCGTGTAATATCTTTACCATATTCAGTGACATATCAACATTCTCCCGTACACTACTAGATGAAGAAGACGTTCCCAAACAATTAACACTTACATGAGCAACCAATGGATGTCTACTAGTTGCTTCTTTAACAAAAACTAAATACCAAGCAACATCATTGTCCTTCTTTATCCACACCATAGTTTGAATATTACTTTTACCAAAATCAAGTAAAAATAGACAATTCTACTAATTCATCCAATTCAAGTTGTTCACATGTCAAAGCAACCAAAGAATTAAAGCTGACTCGCATATCTACCAAAATTCTGGACATTGAGTAATTCTCATAAACATTGCAGTCATTCCATTGACCTCCATAAAAAACAACAATAGGAATAGACATTCTAATCTATAAAAAGAAATATATAATTAAGTATTTAAACATAATAAGAGAATACTAAACGATCATGCAAAAAAGTTAATAAATACTAAACGATCGTTTAACACCAATACACGATCGTATATAATAAATTAAACGATCGTTTAAAGACACTAATTGTTTAAACCATCGTGCAAAGAAGTTAAAAAATACTAAACGATCGTTTAACACCAATACACGATGGTATATAATAAATTAAATGATCGTTTAAAGACACTGATCGTTTAAACCATCATATTAATTTGATACACGATCGTTTAAAGATACTGTTCGTTTAAACCATCTTATTGAAATTGATACAAGATTGTTTTTAGACGCTGATCATTTAAACAATTGTATTGAATTTGATACAAAATCGTTTAAAGATGCAGATCATACAAAATATTGAAAATTTTTGTGTTCATAAAGATGAACGATCGTGTTCATATAACAAAACGATCTTCTGTATATTGTTAAATGGTCATGTTGATAGAGGTAAACGATCAAGTAATTCAATGAAAATTATCCTGAAAAACTTCAAACTATTGATCTTCATAATGATATACACATCTTACAGTTATTCTTAAAAGTTCAAAACGAAATAAAAAACCTTAAATTCTTACAAACAACAAAAAATTCAAACGACATTCATACTGAAATATAAGTTCTTAAATCAACGTAAACAGTAATCAAAACCTTCAACGATCTTCAAAACCAAATACAGGATGTCTTACAGTAGTACCTACATATACTAAACATTCTATCTTCACGCCGAAATATATAATTCTGAACGAAATTTTATAATCAACTAAATAGTTCAAAGAAAAACGATATTTAGAATACTCACTGAAACCAAAAAAACTAAGATGATATCAACAAAGCAGTATACACGATCTTGATTGTCCAAGATGACATGAAGAGAAACGATGTTATCGAAGATAATGGATATCGGATATGTTGTCGAAAATTATGAAAAATAACTCGGAATAGCTCAAATGATCAAGATAAAAGATATATAAAAGACGAGATGAATAACTCGGAAACGACGATCGTGAAAAAATCAGGAAGAAGAAGAAAATCAGATTTGAAAGATTGTTATAAAAGATTAAAGGCAAATAAGAAATTCTGAAAGAATAATTTACCTTAATAGGCTTGTTACACGGGTCGTAAATAGTTTACAGTTTTGTAGTTTTTCAAAATAAAATTGAAATAAATTTTCCTTTTAAAATTAAGGGTATTTTAGGAATAAAAATAAAAACAAATCACGTTGTTAACAAGAAGTTTCTATGTTTGTCATTTGTTTTACATTTTGGTAGATTCTTGATTAATATTCCTTAAAATGCCGCTGGTTACAGTTACCCTTACCACTGCTTTATTCACGCACTCAAGAACTCTCAGCATCTCAAATGAGAGTACTCCCAGGCCCACAAATCTCAAACAAGAAGTTGGGCTTTTAAAGCCCAAAGTTGCCCTGCTATACAGAAGGATGGTACTCGTGTGCCTAAGATATCCTCACCTCCCCGCCGCCATTCCTCTTCATCAGTCAGCCATTATTGGCTCGCCACTCATTGGCATTTCGGATCGCTCACCCCACTGGTTGCTGATTTTGTCTCAGATCCCTCCTCGCGGCAGCAATTCCGGCTGCATCCTGTCGCCGCCGTTCGATCCTCGACTCCATCGTCGGTAAGCATCGCTTCCCCCTCATATTAAATTTGTTTCACGACCTTCATAACCCAACACGCGCGACTCTTCCTCTAGATTTCCCCACTTCGTTCTTCAAAACTGAAGAAATTTTGGAATACTCATAATCTTTTTATTACAAAACACCACAAATAAATGGTAATAATAGAATTTGAACACATTTGGAATAATATTTTTGAAATTGATCGGCATTTATTATTATCATAATTTCAATTGTAACTTTCAAGGTAATTATTACAATGATAGTCGACAGCCCTAACAAGGCCTTCCAGTTGAGACTGATTTCTTGAATAGAAAAATCAGCACACCAAGAGGACGCGTTAAGCCAAGCTGATTCCGAACGGATCTGTTAACGGGAGAATTTATCATGAGAAATCCGTTGGTTTTCTTCCAAACCAAAGATTCGATACTAGGGCCTTTACTGTATTACACCAAATCAGCCTTGATTTTTTCTTGAGGTTAGGGTTCTCGAGTAAGTCTTTTCATTGGTGTCTGGTTAACTCTATTCCCGTGAGTGAATCAGTCTTTTCTTTGGTTTTGAGGATTAAGTTCCCTAGAAATGTCAGGTTCTTCACGGCGGCCTCAATACGTTGGATAGGTTGTTCAGGATTTTGCCTTTATTAGTTGGTTCTTTCTGTTGTATAATGTGCCGGAAGGCGGAGAAAGACTTGGATCACCTTTGGCCTTGTGAGCTGCGAGTTGTTTTTGGGATGATTTTCTTCAGACTTTTGGCTTGTTGTATGTTCGTCATAAAGATGTTAGAGGGATGATCGAGGAGTTCCTCCTCAATCTGCTTTCTGGGGCAAGAGGTCAGTTTCTTTGGTGTGCTTGTGTTTGTGCCATCTTGTGGGTTTTGTGGGATGAGAGGAAGAGGAGGGTGTTTAGGGGAGTTGAAAGGGGGAGTGGGGAGATTTGTCTGTTATTCAGTATCATGTTTCTTTTTGGGCTTCGATTTCGAAGACTTTTTGTAATTATCCTCTCGACATGATTTTGTATAACCCCTTCTTGAGTGGGGGTTCCCTGTTTACAATGAAAGTCGTTTATTTCAATTAAAAATAACTGCCAAATGATGTTGGGACATCGCGCAAGGGCTTTGAGTTCATGTAACATGCTACTTTGAGCACTGAAATAATATTTTTATGAAATCCCCTCTGATGGCAATAAAAGTTGTTTTGAAATTTAAATTTTCTTTTCAATTCCAGATGTTAAACTTTAAGGGTTAATAGTTTGACATTTTGATACATTTCATAAATTTACCAAAAATGTATTAATTGTCATTATCTTTTAGTTTGGTCATTGAGTTCAATACACTCAATTAGTGCGATAGAATGCTGTATATTGTTTCATTTGTGTGGTGGTCTATTACCTGTCAACCATTCAATGGAGAGGAGGGCGTGAGACATGAGTGAATGTCAATGACGTTTCAAAAGATTAGTGGCCTGTTTATTTTAGTGTTTAGCAAGTGACTTGTGCCTAAGCACAGCATTTATCGTGTTTCACATGAAGAGAGACGGTTGACTTTACCATAAGAGCCTCTCTTTTCCCCTCTTCTTCTTCCTCTTTGAGGTATTTAAAGTTTATGTTGTCTTTTTTTGCAGTTTTAAGCTTGTACCTCAATCAAGAGGTGAATCCCTCAACCTCATATGTTGTTGAACTAAAAAGGATAAAGAAGGTTTTATGTTGCCACAACATTGATGTCACCTTGTTCTTTCAAAGAAAATTCTACTAGGTTCATAAAACTCACGATCTTCTTTATATATTGATATGATATTAGAGGCTTTTTTAGTCTCATAATTTAGCCTTCTAAGTCTTTATCATCAATGGCTTACAAAATTGTTTATGGAAATCATTGTGTCATCAATATCTCAAAAGACTGCTATAATTAATTGATGTGTGTGTTTCGCAAATCTAGAAGGTTTTTAACCATTTTTTGAACACCCCTACCTATGTGTACTTCTAAAAGAATAAACTAAGCTGTTTTTCCAAAATAAAAAAAGGATAAACTAAGCTGTGGAGAATGCATAATTTAGCCATATAGAGTTGCTTGAAACGAGTTAGCTGTGCTCAGTTTCTGATCTAGTTAATCAATAATAGTGATCCATTTTGACAGATGCAATTGCTCATTACGTATTTGAGATTGAGATTTGGGCATTTACTTTTCTCGCTATCAATCAATGAAGCATATAGTTAAGATTTTGACATTATTAGTGGCCATATCAGCTCTGTGGATTGGCCTCTTGCAGTCATCTATATTACCACATGGCCGCACTTGGTTGGTGAGTTTGCATTCAATCATTTTTTTCTTAGATTCTTTATATTTATTTTCATTATTTTACACACTTAGTGGTGCTTACTTTGCATGTCTTGCTACTCCAGCTACCCATCTATTTTATTGTCTCCCTGGGATGCTATGGTCTGTTGATGGTTGGAATCGGTCTAATGACATTTCCAACTTGCCCTGCAGAAGGACTGTTGCTGCAGAAGGTACTGCTTCCCTTTTACTCTCATCTGCACTTTCGTGTCATACAACAAAGGACCCCCTCTTCTCTCTCTCTCCTTTTTCTCTGGAATGTTCTCCAAGTTTCCATATCCAAGGTATTACTAAGATTGAAATGCTCGTCCTTGCTAACCAAAGTGAGCCTAGTTTAGGATAATGGGCATGTACGTGGTACATTCCTCAAATAAATCCAACGAGTAATTAATAATCCTGTTATACAGAAAAAGGTAGCTATCATGCCCTGGTTTTCCTTGAAATCGGAGGTTTAAATCACTTTTCAGTACCCAAACTAATTAGCCCATCTCTCCCTCTGCCTGGAATGCTTAGACAAATGTCTCACCTTGAGTTTTTTTTTGTAGGACGTTGATGAGGCCAAAGAGTATCTTAAGAAAAAAGGGGTTGACATAAATTCTAATTAACAGACTTTTCAATCCTTTTGTCTTCTCTCCTCTTGATCAGATTTTTGTTTCTTTGATTACGGTGAAGAACACTTGATCCATCGCAAAGAGGCCTTTTTTTATCTGAATCCTTGTGAAAGGCAGTGAATATCATGTATAGAACAGGTTCAGATAATTCTGTCAGTTGGTAACGTAATCTTTCATTTTTAAATAGGGGTAGCAAAACTCAGACTTCTATTTGTTTCTGCTTCTTTATACGTTTCTTATACGAATATAGTTGATATTTTTAGTTGATTTTCTAAGTTGATGTTCATAACCTCAAGTTCAATAGTCGTTGGAATCACCTACTGTAAAGTTTGTCTTGTGTTCACTCGCACATTTTGTGTGTGTGTATGTGTTTTTTTTTTTTTTTTTTGTCATTATTATTGTTGTTTAGATCCTTCCTTTGAAAATTCCCTAAAAAAGAAACAAGAATTTAGATTGTTTTGGAAATTGCGAATGTCAAGTAAATTAATGGTCTTTGGGTGAATACGTTTAGATGAAGTAAGAGTTGGGTATGGTCAGCCGGGTTGTCTCATAATATTAGCGTGTCATATATTATATATATAAAAATATAAGTTAGTAAATAAATAAGGTGATGGGTGAAAAAAATAGTTTAAATGCCATTCTCTTTACTTCATTAATTCTTTAGCACTCTGGACTTTGTTTCTGTCAAATTAGTCCACTTTGTGATGAATTCATTTCAATCAAATTTTTTACTTTAGCCATTAGATTTTTTAGCTAAAAATAGTTTGTGGTAATTAGTTAGTTTTTCAATGAGGTTGGAGTATTCAATTTAAATTTTACGGAAATGAAAGTCTTTTTGATTTAATTTAATAGATGCTCTAAATTATGGATAATTGTTTTAAATGATAACCGATGTTAGAAGACATCTTATCCTTATGAGGCTAAACTCACTTTATATTCACATATGTTTGTAAGTTAGATAGTCATTTTATCGTTTCCATCAACATTTTCTTTAAACTATGATTTTGATTTTATTGTCCGTACGGTTTTAAAGAGAGGATTTAGTTCATTAGATTTGATAAAATTGTAGAGCTATTTATGACAGTTTTATTGAACTATAGACTTTCTTTCTCAAAACCATATAAACTAAATTTAAATCAATTTGTGATTTAACAAATTGATCAAACATAAATTATATTCATGCATAAATTAATAATACCTTATTTATTGTCAACTAAAACCTAGGAGATAGTAAAATTAATTTTATGACTTATAAATATATGGTATCAAATGTATTTGATTTTTTTATAGAAAAAAATTAGAATCCAATTTATTTTGCTACTAAATACATATTTAAAAGGGGTCTTTTAAAAAATACAATAGGGAAGCAAAATATTTGTTAACCTGTACTAAATTTGGTTACACAATCGTTTAGATTTAATTATTATTTGGTATAAGATTTGATTGTTTAGTTTTGACTTTTTTTTGTTTAAGATTCATTGGTACAAGATGGTTAAACGGTTTTTTTTTAGATTCTTTTGGTATGATTGTTTAGATTTGACTAAATTATTTTTTTCAAAATTATTTTGGTAGTTTAAATTTTGGTTATATTATCGTTTAGATTTGGCTATTCTTTGTACATGAGCTTGAGCCAAATCTAAATGACGTTGTTTTCAAGATTAGTATAGGATCTTGAACAATCAAATAACAAGTCGAAGAAAAAAGAGAAAGAGAAAAAAAAAGACATAAAAGGGAAGGATAAATTTGGAATATTTAAAAAATGGTTAACTTTTTGGACTTTGTTATTTACGGTTTGTTATATTTATGAAAATTTTCCTATTTGAAAATAGAAGGTATAACTATGTTTTTATTAAATCTCTTATTTTCAAATTTTTGTTTTCAGATTTTGTACGAAACAATAAGTACATTTAAAATAATTTTAAAGTATCATGATATCTAAACTTTTTATGACAGTAACAATTTAGCTTTTATATTAGAGTTTGTACGATCTAATATTTGTGCTTTCAAATATCAATTTAATATCCATACTTACAAACTTGTTAAAATTTAGTATCTATATTTTTAGATGCGGTAACAATTTAGTTCGAACAATTTATAATTTTTAATAATTTATCCCCAATGTGAAAAACACAATTAGCAATTTAAGATTCAAATCATTGGATTATGTAAGATATTTATTTATCAAGAAATTACTTGTTTTAGAAAAACTGCATAACAATTAAGAAAGTAGAAGATTAATTTTCATAAATATAACAGAACATCAAAATGGTTCCGACCCATATAACAAAATCAAAAAGTCCATTATATTTTCATAAATTTCAGGTTTGCTCTGAATAATGCGGACGATTTTCACTTCTTCTTCTTTGCAAGTTATTCATCTCTCTTCATATTATTGCTTCTTCATTTTACAATATTAAGGTATTTTATGTGAATATCTAATAATTTCTTCATTTCCTCTTCCATAATTTCTTCATTAATCTTCATTTCTCATTTTTTCTTCTTAGTACAAGGTCTAAACAATCATATACCAATATCTAAACAATTAGTTATCTATCATACATAGACAAAGATAAACCACTATCACTAATAAATTGTTTAGACCAGGTACAAGAATGTTTAGGCAAAATACAAGTGTACAAGATTGTTTAAACTTGGTACAAGTGTATAAGATCGTTTAGACTTGTTACGAGATCGTTTAGTCTAGATAGAATGGTACAAGATCGTTTAGGCTTAGTACAAGAGTACAAGATTGTTTAAATTTCTTAAGAGATCGTTTAGACAGGGTATAAGATCATTTTTTCACGCATGTGCGAGTGATTGATCGCAAGGGTGTTTTTGTTGACACCGTGGGTCTTTGCCTTTTTTAAAATTGTTCTGTATGTGTAAATATTTTATCGTTTTGTTTTATTTTTTTAAAAAAACCTCAAAATATAATGTAATTTTATAACTATTTTTTGTATTTTGTTTTAGTACTAGTGTAAAAATCAAATTTTTGAAAAAGTAATATATATTTTGGATGGGGGAACTGTTGTAGAAAAAAATTGAAATTATTTACAAAATACAACAATAAAACTAAAATGTACCAGAGAGAATTTGATAAACTTTACTATATTTTGTAAATAGATTCAATTTTTTTTTTGTTATATTTGAATATATCCCTTTTAAAAAATTGTCAAAAATAAAACAAATTAAGAGGTGTAAATAGTTTTGAATTACTATTTGAAAAGTTAAGTTTTAGGACACAAATAGGGGTATGAAATGTCCATAATACCCTTACATGAAAAACTTCTTTTCCATCGCTTTTTTTTTTCTCAAAAACAACTCGAAACATGTTTTCTCATATCTTCTCTCATCTTTCTCTAGCTTTTCTTTAACTTCTCCCTACCTTTTTTCTCCCAAGCTTCCTTGAAATTTCTTAAAATTCTATAGTCGATCTTGAACAAGCTCTCTTGTTATCCTAGTATGTGTTTATGCTTTTCATTTTTTTAATTATTATAGATAGCCTCTAAGTTTTTTATGTTTGCGCTACGTTATTCTCTGCTTGGTAAGACATAAACCTAATGTATTATCCAAAATCAAATTTACAATTATTCTAAGCGATTTAGGGTTTGACACATATTTAGGAAGCTTTTTTGTTATTTTTTTTTTATCTCGCAAACATCTTGCAACTTCCAAAATTTTAGTTGTCCAATTTCAAATCAATTATATATTTATTTTATGTAATTTAAGGTGATTCTACGCATGTTTGAGGAAGTTTTTAGCTTCTGTTTTCATATCCTGCAAACATCTCATAAATTTTGAACTGTAAATGTTCAATCTCAAATAAATTATATACTTTGTTTCTTATGATTTATGATGATTTTACACCCGTTTTATAAAGTTTTAATTACTTTTTTTTGTATCTCTCAAACATCTCGCAAATATTTCGCAACTTTCAAATTTTAAATGTTCAATCCTAAATCAATTAAATGTCCAACCATGTCGCACTTGTGCATGTTTTAAGTGTTCTAAAGATATTTTGTAACGATTTTAAACATGCTTAGCAACTTTTTAGTTACAATAAAACAAGTTTAGAAGTGATTTGGAATTGCACATTTTAATTTTGGAAGTTGCGAGTGTCTACGACATGTTGCGAGATAAAAAAAAAATCTAAAATCCTATCTAATATATGTCTAAACTCATCCTAAGTCACTTAAAAACACTTATAAAATGATTTGGAGTTCGCCATTTCAAATTTGGAAGTTGGAAACTTGCTGTGAGATAAAAAAAGCCACCTAAAGAATATTTAAAACATGAATAAAACAAACCAAAATCATCTAAATGTGCACACAGTTCAGAAACAACCAACGTCTAAAAACTACAATATAATAACCGACTTATAGTAAAATATCTTGAAAAAAATACAACAAGAAGAATCAGTAAATAATACAGTGGAAAACAACAAAAATTAGTAAAGAATTTGTTGTAAAAGAAGTACAACATTTCTTTCTTACTCTACTAAAACTAATTTGGCAACCGAGATCAATTTAATTATAAGAAAACTAATAAAAAGACTAGAAAATTAAAGAAAATATATTGAAAAAGAAATCAATAAAGAATAACTTCTAAAAATTCAGCAAAAAGTAGCTTCATTACAACAGTTTGAGAAAGTTCTCTGATTTTCCGCTGTCATCCGGTTTGAGTGTGTAACGGCAGAGAACAGAGAATAAGAAGGATAAGAATAAATCCTTCATTCTCTTATTGGGCACCCAAGAAATGTTAGAAATGATATGTGGGTCTTGACTCATATACAAAGTTGAATTTTCTTGTCCCACATTGATAGTTATAGAAGAGGTGACTAGGTATAGATACCAAAGAACTGAAAGTGAAATATAAATTATATTGGTGGTGATAGCATTACATTATCATCTCAGCCAAGTAAGAGAGATTTTGGTTCTTGACTATTTGATAACATGTGGGGGCCTGTTTTGTTCTTAACAGGCTTCCTCACAAAAAGTCGGATAAAACTTCTTACGAATATTGGAAAGGATGATGTTCTATAACGTTATAAGTTTAGTATTCTTTCCTCCGTGGTTGTGTTTTAAGATTTTTCACTAATCTGTGTTAAGGGTAAGCGGTGAGTCGTTGTCACTTATTGTATCTACGTGGTTTTGTGAGAAAGACAGTGACAGGACACTAGTTGAGCGTGACTCTCAGGTTTGAGAATGAATGAATGTGGTGGTACGCTAGTGGAAATCCCATGTAACTCGTATGATAATGGTGAAAACGAATCCCGAGTCTAGGCGAAGGGAAATTCCAAGGTCTTAGAGCCAAGCTTGTTGTGAAATGAATCCAACATATGGTGTTGTAGCACTCGTTGTGTAAAGTCTAAGAAAGTCGGTGATGGGACACTGGTTAAACATTACTCCTAGGTCTAAGAATGAATGAATGTGGTGGGACGCTAGTGAAAATCCCAGGCAACTCGCATGATATTGGTGAGAGTGAATCCCAAGTCTAGGCAAGGGGAAAATTCCAAGTCTCAGAATTGAGCTTGATATAAATGATTTCAGCATATGGAGTTGTAGCGCTCGCTATGTGGTTGTTGAACTGTTGTGGATTATGTGATGCGTGTTAACTGTTCAAAGCAACATACTTCCATGTGTTTTCCAAAAAAAGGTTTTCTTAACACCTGTCGCTCGCTAAGTCTGTTTGACTTACGTTTTAAGTGTTTCCCCTCCCCAGGTTGTCAGGCGTTAAGAACATGCGAAGAATAGTCCTGAGACATTGTAGCCTAGTTAAGAAGGGAAGATAGAGTTATTATGTAGTCTTACATGTCGGGCTAGCCATGACATCTCATCATGCGTTTAAGGAGCCAGTTAGTAAGCGTGCATCGCTCCTTGATGTGGATCGCTTAGACCAAGAAAGGTCATTCGATGTGTCACATTTGTGGGGCCGAAGACAATGAGTGTGATGAAACTAAGCCAGGGAAAGGAAGCCCTAAAAAATGTCCTTGAGTTAGATTGTGGACAACAAAGGGTAAGAGAACGAGATTGTAGTCTCATCTACCATGACACGAAAGGCTGTAAGTTGGTGAGAAGAAGAAGGATGTGAGAGTGTTAGAGTTGGTTTATTTTTATGTAAAGCAAATGTAAATGTAGTAATGTTGTACTTCTGTAAGCATTAAGTTAATAAAGAGAGGAGTTTTAAGTTATTCCATTGTATTATTTCTTAAGTTGTTTCCGCTGCAAAAGATGTGAAGGTCTTTAAAGCTCAAGTGGAAGAGCTTCACGAATAGACGAAGAGAAGAGTTGTTCCGCTTACTAGGCGTTTAACACATCATCTCGTAGGAGGTATGCATTGAATATTTAGGTGGCACACCTTCCATTTGGTCGCGAGGTGTGACATTTAGGATGGGGCGTGATAAGTGTTATTGGAAATTTAAGATATTATTCACTCTCTTTTACAAGGTTGTTGCCTTACTTCTCTAGGCATCAATTCAAATCTTTGAATATTATTGTTTAAGCTTACTATCCTATCTTAGCTCAGAATAGAATTGTTAAGATGCCATTCTCCTTCGTCTACCCGATAAGTTTGTTGTTACAGTCATTTATGAGGGATTGTTAGAAATGACATGTGGGCCTTAACCCATAAGCAAAGTTGAATTTCCTTGTTCCACATTGATAGTTTTAGAAGAGGTGAGCAGGTATAAATACCAAAGAAATGAAAGTGGAATATAAAGTATGTTGGTTGTGATAGCATAACCGAGACAGGTAGGTAACTTTTGATGCAATCGTTGGTTTTCCCGGTTTTGTCGCAGTCATTGGTCACGACGATCCAATTCTCATGTTCTTCCATCGTTCTGCGCCACACGCTCCTCCACTACAAATTGCAACGACCTCTCATCATTTAAAGCATCACTCAAAATATTCATCCCATCCCATTCACAAATTCTCTATTCTCTCTTCTCCATTTCCTCTCTGCTTTTCATTTATAGTTCTGAGCTTAATCTGTTTTGTTTCTATTTCTTTTTCCAATGAGTGCACGTCAGAATAAGAAACCTGTGTTAATCTTGGGGAGCAACCGACAATACGATTAACACCTTGGTTGACCGTAATTGTTTTTAGGACAGTGGTTCGTCACAACACAACAATTTATTAGTTTGACATTCTTAAACTTTTCATCAACAAGAGATACTGACCTTTAAATAGGCAAAGAAAACAATACACCAAAGAAGAGAATGACAAGACAAAATCCCAAGGAAATATGGAAAATGCACAATTGCTTTCTAAGTCTCTACCACCGTCCGATCATGTAGTCGTCGTGCGATGGAAGCACTAATCATCACTGTTGTTGGGTAGTTGCACACTTGGGTTGTGAACCATGTTCAAAATCTGTTGAAGTCGAAGCCCAAGTAGCTACTCTAGTGTTGATAGCCTCACGAAGTCGTTGGCATTTATGGTTGGTGGTCCCAATCAATAGTAGTCGTCCAAGTTGTTTGTTTGTCAAGGAGAAAATGAATGCTAGGGAGAAGTTCAGGGAAAATTGACAAAAATAGCACATTTTTTGTTTTCGTTTTCAAAAGTAACACATCTTTTAAAACTGTTTTTCTCGATCGGACGAGATCGATCACCAAGATTTTCCTAAATATTAATAATTTTAGGCTTTCTCGATACAATTTATTTAGGATGAACTGAGATCAACCAAATCTTTTACTTGAGTCTCTTCAAATTTTCTATTATGATCTTACCAAATTTTATATGAAATTGTTGTTGTAAATAAGATTTCTATGATAATCTTGTCAATATATTTATGAGCACATAAATTAGAATAAATTATTTGAAAAATTGTATAAAAAAATTAGATCTGAAAAAAATTAGTTAGGATTCGATATAAGATTGAAAGAGATTATAGAAAAAAAATAGTTGCTTTCAAATTTAAAAAATTCACATAAATCTACATTTTCAAATTTAAAAAGTTTGTTAAGATTTGAGAGGATTTGAATAAAGATTATCTTCCCAAATCTTAATTAACCTTTTTATCCGTAAAATTATCAATTATTCTTGAACAGATAAAAAAAATAGTTCAAATTTGGATAAATTTGAAAAATGATAGAATCTTGATAGGTTTAAAAAATTTAATATTTTAGGAAATCTCAATGGTCGATCTCGTTCGTGATGAATTGAGAAAAATCGTTTTGTGAATTTAAAAAAATGTGCTACTTTTGAAAATAAAAACAAAAAATGTGCTAGTTTTATCAATTTCCCAAGGAGGAGACCACGATTGAGAAATTAGGGCATGAAGGCACTTTTGACGTATCACAACTTATTTATTGCAAAACTTTACTTTTTGAAAAGTTATCTTAAAACTGAACATGTCTTACTTTTGACAATTCCCCAACTTATTTTTAATAAACCATTTATTTACACGAAAATCATAAAGAAACCCATTTTGTTTATCCTTTCCTTGCAAATTGGTACTAAATCGGGGTGTAATTAGCTGGATCAGGTCGGGTCGGGTCGTCTTTTTTTCAAGACTGATAATGGACATAAAAATTCAGAACCAATCGATGGCAATTTGTATGAGAACAAAATGCCCAAATAAAATTTCACAACCAATGCAATCTGTTCTTCTACCTCACATGACATCTCAACACAAAAAATAAAAAATCCAGTTTAGCTGAGAAAGGATGTTTCAGGGAAATAAAATAGGCATATTTGCTTAATCTGTCAACTACTACCAAGATGAAATTCAACCCCTCCTGCCATAGTTAATCTTTCTACAAAATCCATGAACCAATCTTCTAGTATATGCTTTGAAATTGGAATCGGTTGTAATAAACTTGTTGGCCTAGTAGCTTCTGTCTTATTGTGTTGACAGATATCACACTGCTCTACATATTTGTTAACATCTTTCTTCATACCCTTCCAATGTAGCTCACCACTCATCCTCCTGTATGTTTTAAAAAATCCCGAGTGACCCCTCCAAGATAGAGTCATGAAAAGTATGCGGTAGGTTGGGGATTAGTGATGATTGTTTAGAAAGAACTAATTTTCCATTCTCCTACTGATATTTATTCCCTTCCCCTGGTTCTTTCTTGAGATTTTCAATCAACTCTTAGAGTTCCCTGTCTTCTGCCACTTTCTTTAACACAACATCTTAATCAACAATACTCGTGGTCGCAATGGTGATTCAATTCTGGAAAGTGCATCAATAGTTTTATTTTGTAGGCTCGGTTGATATAGAATTTCAAAATCATAGCCAAGTAGCTTGGTAAGCCACTTTTGAAATTGGGGTTGGACTTCTCTATGTTCTAGTAAGAATTTAAAGGCTTTTTGGTATGAAATTATTGTAAATTTCCTCCCCAAAAGGTAGTGTCTTCACTTCTGAACCAAAAATACAACTATCAATTCTATATGGATTTAGTTTGGGCTCTTGGGGATAATTTTTGACTGAAGAATGCAATGGAGTGACCACTTTGAGATAGTACTGCTCCTAACCCGATTCCTGAAGCATCTTGGAAGGGACCAATCTGGTAATGCTAAAACAGGGAGAGTTGACATAGCTCGTTTCAATCTGTAAAAAGCCTTAGTTGCTTCCTCATTACACTCGAAGGAATTTTTCTATAAGAGTTTTGTTAATGGGGTTGATATTTCTCCATACCCTCTTACAAATCTTCTGTAATATCCGGTAAGCGCCAAAAATCCCCATAATCCGATTACATCTTTAAGTTGAGGCCAATTCTCCATTATACGAATTTTATCCTCATCTGCTTCTACCCTTTTGCTAGATATCCAGTGACCTAAATATTGGGCTTTTGAGTGGGCTATCACACTTTTTTTTTCTATTTGCAAAGAGCTGATTATCCCTCATTACCGCCAATGCCATCCCCAAATGTTCTTCATATTCGGTTACATCAACACTATAAACCAATATATAATAAAAAAACACAAGTACACATTGTCTGAGGGGCAAAATACCTAGTTCATGAGTGATTGAAAAGTGGTAGGAGCGTTAGTTAAACAGAATGCCATTTTCAAGAATTCGTAGTATCCCTCATGTATACTAAAAGTTGTCTTTTCAATGTCTTCTTCCCTCATCCAAATCTGATGATACCGAAACTTTAAATCCAACTTGGTAAATACTATTGCCCCGTGTATTTCATCCGGAAGTTCTTCAATAACTAGAATTGGAAACTTGTTTAATATAGTCACTTGGTTGAGCTTCCTATAATCGATACAAAATTGCCAGCCTCCATCTTTCTTTCGAACCGACAATACTGGGCTTGAGAATGGCCTACAACTTGGCCGAATGACCCCTACTTGAAGCATTTCAGTTACTAATTTTTCAATTTCCTCTTTCTGAACGTGACCGCATTTGTAAGGTCGTATGTTGATTGATTTCTACTCTGGTAAGGTCATAATGTGGTGATCAATTTTTCTTTTGGGAGGCTACTGGGTATTACAAATATGTCCTCATATTGTTTCAATAAAAACTAAATCATGGGCAAATCTTCCTCCTCTCCTTTTATCCCCGCTTCTTCTTCTTCATAGTTAGTCTCTTCTTTTATTTGAAAGTTTTATAGCTCTAGTAGGAACCCTTCATCTTCTTCTTCCCATGTCTTCTGTATGGTTTTCAAAGAGCATTCAACCTTGATGAGGGAGAGGTCTCCTTTGAGAGTGATTTGTTTCTTTCCTACCATCAATATCATTGTTAATGATAGCCAATGCACTCCCATAAAGCCTGTGGTGCAGAGACACTGCATACCCAATATGAAATCAACCTTCCCCAGTTTTACTACTAGGAAGTCAGCAATGATCATCAATTCGGGCAATTTCAATTCCACGCATTTACATAATCCTTTTCCTCTTCTACCTGTACCATCTCCAATAGTTACTCCAAAGGTAGTATCCCTCTCAATCATGATACTCAACTCCTCCACTAGTGCTTGATAAATGAAGTTATGAGTTGCTCCACTATCGGTCACTAACTCAATGACTTCTTTCCCTTCTATTGAACTTTATAATTTCATAGTCCCCTTGGCCGCAAAACCCATAATCGTCTTCAGTTCAATTTCTATTTCCACGGGTACTTCCAAATTCTTCAATTCCACCACTTCTTCTTCTAATTCCACTGCCATTTCTTCCCCTTCAGTTCCTTCCTCTTCATTACGAATGAACGACATCAGTTCTCTCTTTTCCTTAATCTTACAACATGACCATGTGAGTATTTTTCATTGCATCTAAAACATAGACATCCCTTTGGCATATAAACAAATGGATAATAAAACTAACTGGTACGCCCCACCCCATAACACGCTCTGACCCTCGCTTTACGAGGCGCAAACATGACTTGAGTAGCCTCGACGTCTCTAAAACGAAACGCTAGAGCACTCAACTTTAAACATCAATCCTCAATCTTTAAGCTTAGCTTGATCTTGACGCTTAACTACTAGGTGATAAACAACTTTCACAATACATGATAATTGAACAACTTCTTTTATTAGCTTAACAACATGCGTTTCATTACATAATACAAACTTTCTTTACAAACAATATCTAAAACAAAGACTTCTGGCTTCCAACACCTAGTGTTGCTTTCTTCAAATCCAAAACTTAAATGTCTGACATCCCCATAACGCCTAGTTGCACACCTTACCCTTCTTAACTTGGTTTAACACCTTGTTACTTGGGGAATGGAAACTTAAACCATATGTCAAATATTTAGTGAGTGAGGTTTTAGAAATCCTTTTTTAGCATAAAATTCATTTTCCATAAACAGGCTCACAACGCCCATCGAATACATGAAACATACATTAGCATTTTCTTATTCCTTTTGGCAAGAACATGAACCATTCCCATACATAGATTACTGTGATTTACCACATCATCAGCATCCCTTGGAAAAAATTTTGGTTCATTTCCTATTACTTAGGCTGTTAACTCAATAAGCTCATTTCAACGCATTGGCTAACTTCTTACAGCCATGTGGTCCTTTCACCTCATTGTCTCAACTCATTATGTGCACATAATAGCTAGCTTATGAGAGGAATGACACTAATGGTTTACTTGCAAACATTAAACTCATACATCAAAATATGAAAATTTAACTTAGAAACTTTCTTTCAACAAATATGCTTCCTCATAAACATTTACAACATTAGACATGCGTTACATGGCATAATATATAACACTTAGAAAATCACTCACGACTACTAAGTTCTTTCCTCTAAACGCCTAACTCCAAGTCTTCTTCTTCTCGCCTAGTGACTTCCTCAACAAGACAACACTTGAGTAACTTTTCTTAGTAAATTTTAGAGTAACATTCTTTTCTTCGGACCTTTCGCTCCTATTTATACTTATTCTTAAACAGATTAGTCACCCTTAAGCTCTTCTTAACTTGTCAGCTCCTACTTGATGCTTTACACGTGTGAGCTTAATATCCTTCCTAACCATGATTAGCTTAAACACCCATGATTAGGAAACTTCCTTGAATTTTCCTAACTTCTTTGCCTGTTTCTTTTGCAAAGTAACACCCAAAACGCCTAACTTTACATCGATGAGCTTCAACACATGCTAGTTTTATCACATCGCCTAGCCTTAACGCAATCTGCCTTTCAAAACATCTATTCCTAAAATGCCTTCTTCTTCAAAATCCCTTCGTTTCAAGACATGGGTCTTACACTAATGTACTTAATATTCCAATCACTATGAAGCATCAAGTAATTATAATCACACTATGAACAAAATCATTTGAATGCCCTTTTAATAACTCCCTCCAATTGCTATAGCTAAACTTAAACCTCTTAACATAACCTATACATACTTACCTTAAAAGTAAGTATGATATTTTAAGAAACTGGTTAGAAAACACATCAACTCATATGATAAATTGCTAAAGCTACAAATAAATTCGAAGTTATTTTAGGAAAACTTTTAAACCCTAAACTTGTAAAAAAATGGAAATTAAAAAAATGGGTTCAACAAAAAAAGAGGAAAAAGAAAAATTTTGAGAAGGGAAATAGAGCTTACCGATAATGATTGGAGAAGAAGCCAAAAACTCAACCACAAAAGAAAGAATGGCAACAAAAGGCAAAATTCTTTGGAAGAGGGAGAGACCTTCAGAACGACTAGAGCTTCAACAAAGAACAAATGGCGAGAGCTTCAACGGAGAATGAATGATAGGACAAAAAAAGAGGGAGAGTCATTCAGAAGAACGAAGAAGCAGAAACGCCCCGACAAATAAATGAATGCTTTCTACTTATAATCTTTACTAAATCTCAAACTCTAACCTAATCTGAACTTCATCGGTTTGGTGCTATAATATTTATTAACCAGTCTAAAGCAAATCGAAACAAATCGGTCGGTTTGACCGACGGTTCGGTTCAATTTTTTACACCCCCAAGCCCCAGGTTGCTCATTGAATTTTTCTGCTAACTTTATTTATAAAATTAATAATGTTATAAATATTAGATAATATTAGTATCCAACATATGTCATCTCATTAAATATCCAACACTCATGCCATATGTCAAGCAAACCTGGTATCTTAGTGGTCATGTAATGTCACATCTTACTTGTCAAGTGGCCTATTAATAGTGATATTTGGTGGACAAGTAAGAAACACATACGTTGGAGGATTTTCCAAAGAAATGGGAGATAGTGGATTTCTTTGAGAATTTCTAAATATTTAATTTCCTTAATTTTTTTATTTTATATATTATACTATAACATTTTAATATTATATTTTTTCAATTTTTGTATTCCGATTGTGCCTCGTTTTCACAATACATTATCAGCACGAGCTTGAACGCCTCCTCTATCGGAGGTAGGTCCTAACGGTATGTTGGTTTTTCCCTGCTCACTATAATTTACAAAATAAATATTATTTTTCATATTTAATATATATTAAATTCCTAATACAATTATAATATTTTATGATAGTACTACCATGGAAAATCTTAGGAAACTAGAGTTTACGGCTCTTCAGATTAACGGTAGCAATTATTTGTGATGGGTTCTTGATGCTGAAAGGCATCTAGATGCCATGAATCTCAAAAATACAATTAAAGAAGGAAATGCAATGGCCAGTCAAGAGAAAGCGAAAGTCATGTTCTTCCTTCATCATCACATTCATGAGGATTTAAATTTAGAATATTTAACCATGAAAGATCCTCATATGTTGTGGAATAAATTGAAAGAAAGGTATGATCATTTAAAATTAGTTCATCTTTTCAAGCTTTTTATGATTGGATACATTTGAGGCTACAAGATTTTAAATCAGTAAGTGAATCCTGAGTTATTCAGAATTAGTTCAAAATTAGTTTAAAATTGTTGTTATGTGGAGAAAAAATTACTGATATGGACATGTTGGAAAAGGCATTTTCTATTTTTCGTATCTTGAATATGCTTCTACAGTAGGAATATCGAGAGAAAGGTTTTATAAAAATATTATAAACTCATCTCATGTCTTCTTGTTGTCGAACAAAATAACGAGTTGTTGATGAAAATTCACGAATCTTGACCAACTGGAACAACACCATTCTTTGAACCGAATGTTGTGAATTTTAATCATGGACGAGGTCGTGGTTGAGTTAGAGAGTATGGAAGAAGAAGAAACAATTATTATTTCCATGGTGGTCGTTCTTATAATCCAAATTTAAAAAAAACCACACAGAACAATGATCATAAAATGAAAGCTCCACAAAATAAGAATTCAAAAGGTGATGAAAAAATATGCTACCAATGTGGTATGACCGGGCATTGGTCACGTGTTTGTCGTACATTGGAACAGTTGACCTATATCATGCTTTCCTCGAGCAACAAAAAAAAAAAAAAAAAAGGAAAAACTGTAGAAGCCAATTGTGCTTATCAAGATAATGATATATTTGATCTATCCAACATGACTAATTTGGATGTGGTAGATCTCTTTGAAACTCTTGAAGAGAAAATTGACACAATTGGTGGAACAACAAGTGTTTTTTTTTTTTTTTTTTTTTTTTTTTTTTTTTTTTTTACTTTGAAAATATCTAGAATAATATTGTTATTTTGTTATCTTTCTTCATATTTTGTTTTTATTAATACAAGTATGTTTTACTTATTGTAATTATTTCATTTTAAATGAAGAAATATGAATCATTTTCATACGTTGGGTGATTCAGAAATGAACAGAGAAGATCTATGTCTGGCAGACAGTGCAACCATACACATAATACTTACAAGTAAAAAACATTTTTTCAAACTGACAATACTGAAAGCAAAAGTCAATACAATATCAAGTTCGGTAAATTTGATTGAAGGGTTTAGAAAAACAAATATTATTTTTCCTAGAGAAACAAAATTCACAATTGATAGTGTAAACCCTAGAACTTCCTTGAATTATTTTGGTACGATAGTCGATTGAAATTAAGTTATTTTAAACATGTTTGTTCCTTTTTTGAGAAAAAAAAAAAAAGAAAAGGTGAATAAGGTGAAATATATATATATATATATATATATATATATATATATATATATATATATATATATATATATATGTATGTATGTATGTATATATATATAAAAGGAAAAGAATAGAAAATTTATTTAAAAAAATAATAAAAGAATACAAAGAGGAAGAGAAGGAGATGAAAAGGCATTCGGTGCTCTGGTTTTTTTTCTTTTTTTTTTTTTGTCAATATGCTTCTCCACCACTTGACTTTTCTTCTTCTATTTTTCATCTCTTTGATCATCAAATTCAAAGATATATTGAGGGAGGGTTTCAGAAGATTGGATGTAGAGATTTTGCAGTTTGGAGGTTGAAGAAGATAAGAAACTACAAGCTAAGTCATTTCTCTTGACAGATTGAATTTACACAGACATTCTCTAGTTTTTTAGTTGGTTTGAATTTCTCAAGAGGAATTAAAAGGTGAGGTTAGTTTTGTTTAAAGATTTATTCAATTTCTAACAAGTTTTGTGAAGGAAGCTTGAGCAAATTCTAATGTTAGAATAATGGTTTTCGTAGAAGAAGTTGGGTCACAAATGTTTAAAACGAATTCATGAAGTCTCTGGTATTTTGAGTATTTTGAGTATTTTAAATTGTACTCTTTGAGTTAGGAGCTCTATTTGGTATGGTTGGAAAACTTATCAAATTTTCCACAACTTTCTTGAAGAAATAGAAATAGGTTTAATTTCAGGATCAAATTGGAAATAAGTAGAAGACGCGAATTTGCTTTACTTGTGTTTTAAGCATTTTCTGTGTTAATTCATGGGGAGTCTCATTTCCATTCATAGGGTTTCAAAATGAAGAGATGGATATATAGTACATTAATTGTGGTCAAATATTGAGGAAGTTATGAGTATTTGAAGTTAGGTTGTTGAATCTGGAAAATTTTGAAAAAGTAATATGAAATGTCCTTTTATGTCTATGTTTTGGATTGATAAGTTGTGTCTCTTGAGCATCATTTTGAGTTGGTTTATAAGACAAAAATATTTAAGGTGCTAATGCTCAGTTTGGTTTATTTGACAGGTAAGAGGAAATAGGCTGAGTCTACAAATTATTAGGAGCCAAGCCGTGATCAATGAGTGACAAAATGAATTTGTTATGAATATTGATTTTATAGTATGAATTTTGCTTAATGGAAATATTATGTGTTTGGGTCGTCTTGATGAATGATTGATAGCTTTCAAACTTTATGTTTATGAAATTTTGCAAAGTAGGTTCTAAAGAGTTTATCTAACGTTCTTGAACCCTGTTGAGATAAACTGGTGTCTTGAAAGATATAAATGTTTTTATTAAGTACCCTCTACTAATAGAGACTTTCGGTGATATTAGCAACTATTGTGATGAGTATTCCACAAAGCTGATAGGAAATGACGAGTGCATGAAAAACTCTGTCTCGTCAATGACAAGGGCATGATAAACTCTATCTTGTCAAGGGATGAGGATTTGCGAAACTCTATCTCAAACAGATTACGGGATGTTTTTTTGAGGAAATGTATATTTTTTTCTTATAAAAGGTCGCATGATTACCATTGGGTTTGATATCATGCTTATAGGATTCTTTTTTATGCAATTATTAAAAGTTATATACCTTGATTTGACTATGAACTTGGAATGAATTTTCAAAGTTGTTTCCGAAAATTGTCACTCACTAGGCTTATTAGCTCACTCTTTTTCATTGTTTCCTTTCTTTTTAAGTGGTCGAGCTGTTCCAAACGCATAGCTTGTGTGACTCGGGTGTGCATCAAGAATCAAGACTTTGGCATTGTTGTAAATAACAAACCTCTTTAGGTTGTTGTAACTTGTATAGTTTTGAGAGAAAGAGGTAGTTGAATGTTCTGTTTGTTTAAGGATTACGTGATCTTGTTTATGTGTATACATATATTTTTCGTTGTGGGCCTCAGGCCTACTTGAGATAGAACTTTGTAACAGGTTTGTGATAGTACTCTGATGTTGAATGTTATCCCCTATTGTTTTGCTAAATATTGGTTTAAGTTGTTATGCTATATTTGGATGTTGAGTGTTGCCATGGGGTGATGATTGATATCTTCACATCTTCTTCTAGGTTCAGAGATGGTCTGGGAAAGGATGTGACAGATAATGCATTATTCTCTAGTCAATCACTATTGAGTTTTAAAGATATATATTGCAATGGTTATCATATTAAGACTGATAGAAAGAATGGAATAAAATATCTTTATATTATATCTACCATCTCAAATGAAAAACGTATATTTGAAAGGTTTCCTGCTTTATCTTATGGATTCTATTGTACTCATATATGAGTAATTGAAATATATGCAACAATGGACCTAAAACTTATGAATCCAAACATATATGCAATTTGGCACAATCGATTGGCTCATCCAGGATCCATAATGATAAGAATAATTATTCACATGGACATCTATTGAAGAACCAGAAGATTCTTCAATCTAATGAATTATCATGTGATGCTTGCTCTCAAGAAAAATCAATAATTAGACCATCACCAGCTAAAGTGGAAATCAAATCACCTACATTTTTTTGAACAAATTCGTGGTGATATTTGTGGACCAATTAACTTACCAAGTGGACCATTTAAGTATTTTATGGCCTTAATAGACGCATCCAGCAAATAGTCGCATGTGTGCTTATTATCAAGTCGAAATCTTGTATTTGCAAAATTACTTGCTCAAATAATTAAGTTAAGAGAACAATTTCCTAATTATACAATTAAGAACATTTGACTTGATAATATTGGTGAATTTACATCCCAAACATTTGATAATTATTGTATGTCTATTGGAATAAGTGTTAAATATCTTGTAGCCCATGTTCATACACAAAATGGTTTAGTAGAATCATTTATAAAACGTTTGCGATTAATTGCTAAACCCTTGCTTATGAGAGCTAAACTCCCTACATCTCTATGGAGACATACTGTTTTGCATGTTTCGTCACTTGTGCGTATTAAAACGTTTGCGATTAATTGCTAAACCCTTGCTTATGAGAACTAAACTTCGTACATCTGTATGGAGACATACTGTTTTGCATGTTGCGTCACTTGTGCGTATTAGGCCAACAACTTATCACAAGTACTCATCATTACAATTAGCATATGGCTAGGAGCCAAATATTTCTCATTTGAGAATTTTTTTAATGTGTAATATATGTTCCAATTGCTCCACCACAATGTACTAAGATGGGTCCTCAAAGGAGGCTAGGAATATATGTTGGAATCGAATACATGTTGGATTTGATTCCCCATCAATTATTAAATATCTTGAACCCCTGACAGGTGATATGTTTATTACACAGTTTGCTAATTGTCATTTTAATGAGACAAATTTTACCAATATTAAGGGGAGGAATTAAGAACTTGGAAAAAGAAATTACATGGAACGTATCATTATTGTCTCATTTAGATTCTCGTACAGATCAATGTGAATTTGAAGTTCAGAAAATAATTCATTTACAAAATATAACAATCAGTTACTAGATACATTTGTAGATGCAAAGAAAGTAACTAAATCTCATATAGCAGTTGCAAATATGTCCCATCAAAGATTGATATCCCAACACAACATATTGTCATTAATGAATCTGTAACACACCAAAAGCGTGGTAGACTACTAGTAGGTTTCAAAGATAAAAATTCTCAAAAAGAAGTCGAGTCAATAACTCGATTAAGGATATGGATGATCCAGATGAAATCCAAAAAATTGACTTAAAACAAAAATGTCGAAGAAAATAAAATAAATGAGGATAATAATGAGATATGGAAAAACTATGTCATGACATTTTTGCATATAATGTAGTTCTAATAATATTTTTTTAAAATATTCTAGGTTTGCCCTTCCTTTTTATTGTCTTTCTTCTCTTGCCTTTTTTTTTCTTTCCATCGTCTTTTTCTCTTCTTCTGTAATTTTTTTAAATATTCTTGTTTGCTCTTCCTTTACATCTTCTTTCTTCTGCAATTTTTATTTTATTTTTCTTCAAACTATTATTTGGTTATTTAAGATCGTGTGCAAATATAAAAGATCGTGAAAAAATTGTTAGGATATTGAATAGCCAAATCTAAATGATCATGTACGAAAATAACCAAATCTAGACGATCGTGTATCAAACAAGCTTTAAAAAGTAGACGATCGTGTACCAAATCTAAATGATCGTGTATCAAATCTAAATGATTGTATATCAAAAAAACTTGAAAAAAATAGTTAAGATTTGGCTACCAAAATTTAAACGATCAAATATAAATGATCGAGTACCAAAAAATCTTGATAAAATAGTTTAGATTTGACTACCCAAATTTAAACGATTAAATATAAATGATCGTATACAATATAATAGCCAAATCTAAATGATCATATAGAATAACTAAATTTAAACGATCGTTTAGCAAAGAATCTTAAAAAAAAAACTGTTTAGATTTGGATAGCCAAATCTAAACGATCAACAAAAATCTAAACGCTTGTGTAAAAAAAAATAGCCAAATCTAAACAATCGTTTACCAAATATATCACGCACTAGGTACCAATTAATCATGGAGCACTTTTGGTATTTCCCATTGTAGGCTTGTGAGCTTTTTCTGTTTTCAAAATTGTTCTATACAATGTAAATATTTTACCGTATTTTTATATTTTTGAAAATGATGATGTAATAGTAATTATAGAAGAGTTTTGTAATAATTTTGGGGGAAAATGTTTTGGGTTGGAGACTAGGGGTGTAAGAATAACTCGAGCAACCTGACAACCCAGACTACCCAACCTATATTATATGGGTTGATTTGGGTTAGTTTAAAATGTGGGTTGGGTTGAAAATTTTGATTTTTTTTGGGTTGGGTTAAGTTGGGTTACGGGTTGGAGGGTTGAAAAATTCGGGTCAACCCAACCCAACATGAATTAATATAATAAATATAAATATTAATAAATAAATATATATTATATTTCATTGTTATTTATTTATTTAATAAAAGTTAAACAATTTTGAGTTTTGAGAGTTTTTTTTTTCTTAACTTGATGCAAAACATATTCGATTTACGGTTGATGATTTTTATTTACAAACATTAAAATTTAGAAACGAAAAAAAAAAATACAACCCGACAATCCAACTCATATTTTACAGGTTGGGTTGTGTAACGTCCCAACAAATTTAATTTTCCTTTTATTATTATCTTAAGTGTGGATATGGGAAATTTTGAATTTTATTTGAGGAACTTGATTATTTTGACCTTGTTTAAATAAGGTTTAGAGTTATATTTACTTTGAATTGGTTAATAATAGTTTTATTTTGGAAAATAATTTTAGTAAAGTTATTAAGTGAAGATTAAAGATAGTTTGGTGGAGGAGAGAGAAAATTGATTTGGTTAAAGTTAATAGTGAGATATTTTTGGTAAAAGAAAAAGGAAAAGAGGGATGTTTGTGATTGGTTGGAATTGAGATTTTTGGGGAAAGGGGGTAAAGCATTTAATTAAAGCAAATAAAATAAAATAAATGGTTTTATTTTATTTAAATGGGGCATTGGGAGGTGCAATTAATGCACCATCACCATCACCTTCACTAAGGAAAAAAAAACCTTAACCCTAAAATCCGCCGCCGCCGCCGTCGACGTCTTCACAGAGCAGCCGAGCCAACCAGCACCAATCCGTCCCGCCACCCTTCGCGCCTTTAAGCTGTCGAATTTGCACTGGTCGGTTGGCTCGACTTACTAACCTGAGGTCATTACTAAAAAGAAACAATGACATGAGACATTTTTTTGAAACGAGGGAAGACTAAATTTTCATTAAAAACGGAATACTGAAACACTAAAACATAAACGCGGAAGCAAAACTGAGTCCCCATATGGCATGTCACAGATCCTTCTCTGTCGCTCGCCAGCTCTCCTCTACCTTTACCTTCGCCTGAAATATTAAACCTAGAAAGAGTGAGTATAAACATATACTCAGTAAGGGATCTACTAGTCTCGCTAGGTGTCTGTTAACTTCCCATTAGAGTCCTGAAAAGTGGTACCCAAGAACTGGCACGTTCCCGAACACGTGCAACATGTGATCCCGTAGGAACATATCTGGTCTTCGGTTAACCCAAAGGAAACACCTAGGACAATCTGGTCTTTAGTGTACTCGAAGGAAACACTAAGACAATCGGACTGCGAGTGATCCCGTCGAATCACTCGAATCATGTCTATGTCAATGCCAGACTGGCGGTCCCGTCGGACTATGCAGTCCTAAAAAGATGGTGATTCCGAAGGACACCCATGCAGGTATGACTCTAATAGACAAAGTTAACAGAACACTCTATCCATAGCATGTAGCATAACATAACATCAGAACATGGCATGAATATTAATCTTAACGTCCTTAATCATGTGATTCATATATCATGCATCAACAACCATCAACATCAACCTACCAGTCATTAACATAACATCAGTTATCATCATCAACATACTATCAGTCATAACATGGCATCAGTCATCAACATAATCTCAGTATAATCATTATCATCAAATTATGCATTTTAGCTACCATCAATGCATAATCATAATTACATGCGATCTCTTGAATTCAATTCGAAGGTCTAGTAGGAGAATATCTTACCTGGAGATTTTAGCCAAACAAGGTACTCCTTAGCTGACAGTAAAAATTCTCCAATTAACTTGATCCTAATCATAAAAGGAAAACTCAGTATCTTAATTAATGAAATTAACAATTGACTAACATCCAAAATTCTCCCAAATTAATTAACTTCTCAAACAAAAGGGATTGAAACCAATTCAACCTTGATTGGGAAAATTCTAGATTTAGATCTAAAAAAATTAGCCAATTGAACCTTTAAAGAAACCCCAAAAAGATCCAAAATTAAATTAATAAAATATTAATTTAATTTCATTAGCTTACCAAGGTTACTCAGATGAAGGTTGAAAAATTTTCTTATCTTTGATGGAAAAATTTATCACTTTAAATCCTCAAGCTTCCAAAGAGACCAATCTTAATTACAACCGGTAAGGCGGCAACAACAGAGGGTTATCTTAGAGAAGAAGATAAAGAACCTTTTTCTTTTTCCTTTACTTTATCACTTAAGCATTTCAATGCTATTTATAGACCCAAATAATAACAATAATAATAATTATTATTTCCTTTTCCTTTTCCTTTTCCTTTTATGATATATACATATATAATACCAAATATATACATATATCTTTATTCCCATTATCTTTCCTAAATAAATGCCTTAAATGCACAAAATCTTAGGCATTTATAATCATTAATAATAATAATAATAATACTTCTTTATTATTATTATTTTTCTCTCACCAAAACTTACAATAAATATATATATTTATTTAAACCATTATTCTCTCTTTTAAATAAATATATATCTTTTTCGTTCAATCAAATAAACTATCTCTCTTCTCATGGATTATCTTCTTTTCCAAACAAATATAATTATATTTCATAATATAATTAACTTCACTTTTCCAAATTATTAATTTTATATATATATATACTCAATTAAATCCAATTTCACCAAAACCAACTTTTCCCTCCAAAATCTCAAATTAACTTAAATCCTCAATTAATTTAATCAATCAAATCTTTTCCAATAAATCACTTATAACTTCCAACATGAATTATCTTAACTCAACCATAACAACTTCACTCCATAAACAATATTTATCTTTCTGCAGAATAATTAATTATCTTCCACAATAATTAATTATTATTTATCTTTCTTCAAAATAATTATCCTTTTTCAAATAATTATATTTTCCCAAAATATAATTATTTTACTTTTTCTCCCTTACTAAATATCTTTTCTCCAAAATACAATTACCTTTTCCTTAAATAATTATATTTCAACAAATATAATTATCTTTTCCATTAACATAATAATTATATATATATATTTCCACATATACATATAATTATCAAATCTCCAACAAACTTTCCACCCCACAATTTAATTAAATAACATTCATAATTATTTAATTAAATTCAACTTCAACAACACTAAAAACCACAACTTTACTTAATTCTCTTAACTTACCATCTAATCAAAATCTCAACAAACAACACATGCCAAAACCTCTAATTAATTAAATATTCATCCAAGAAATATTTAATTAATTTCAATTCCCACATAAATCCAATAATTCTCATTAAATGAATTAAAAAATAACGCCCAATAAATTAAATCTAATTAAATAAAATTAAGATAGCTAACTCCAAAATTATCTTAATTTTTGGGGCGTTACAATCTTCCCTCCTTTTTGAAACTTTCGTCCTCGAAAGTTCTAATCTTTGAACAACTTGGGATACTTGGCTCTCACGTCTTAATTAAATCAAATTCTACCAAACTCCATAATCTTTAATTAAATATACACACCCATGTATATATATTTAATTAATCCAACACAAAACACCAAATACATTCTTTAACTTCGAAGTCCAGTTAATGTAATACCCATAATAAGTTCCTTCAATTTATGGGTTGTTACAATCTTCCCTCGCTAAATACATTAATCCAACACAAAACACCAAATACATTCCTTAACTTCGAAGTCCAGTTAATGTAATACCCATAATAAGTTCCTTCAATTTATGGGTTGTTACAATCTTCCCTCGCTAAGAAACTTTCGTCCTCGAAAGTTTTAGTCCTTGAACAATTTTGAGTATCGAGCTCTCTTGCCATACTCTTGTTCCTAGGTAGCCTTCTCAACTTGGTAACTCTGCCATAAAATTTTCCTAAGTGCAACTCTCATGTTGCGCAATGCTTTACTTCACTTGACAAAATATTATTTTTCTCAAACACTTTTCTTTCCTTTACACTTATCCAAGTGAAACTTAATTCAAAAACCTTCAAAAACTACGTTCTATTTTCCAACTTCGAACTCCCACCATTTAGCAATCTTTAGAAATCACTAATTTCTCTTTTCTTATTTGATAAAGTTCAAACTCATGTTCAACTATTGACTTTCTTTAATGACATCAACTTAGCTAGTTATTCTAAAGGAGTTCGTTATTTCAACACTTAAACTTTAAACTAGCTGTAACTTATCCTTCATGGTCAACTCAACACAGTTTCTTGAAGTCTCATCAAAATAACTATGCACTAAAGTTTCCTTTGTTCTTCCCCAATATCTCAATTCTAAACACAATCAAATGTGTTTGATGTACTTGAACTTAACCATGCCTTTAGTTCCCTTTAAAACCACCAACATAACTAATGTCTTAGATATCCAGTCACAAAACAGTTCATCAGGCTGAACACGTCCTACTCTTTTGCCTACTTAACCATCCCGTTGAGCACCTCTACGTGGCGACATTTTTCCTTAAACTTCACCATCAACACCATCACCATCATAACATTCATGCAGTTCTAGTTTAATACAGGCAAGGTCATGTGCATATTCATAATCATGTATCATAAAATACATACCTGGCAATGGTGGTGGTGTATATGCAATTTCTTTCTCATTTTGTTGTTGTTGAAGTTTGGCTTATGGTGGTGGAACATTCAAGCTTCTCATAACCATTGTCAACATGCTTTTTATGTCTTTTATTCCTTGTCTTAATAATATTTGTTCTGTTTCTATTTTTCTGATTTCCTCTTATTTCATTTAAAATTTTATTTGTTTCATTGCTTTTTCCAATTCTTTCTTTTTTTTTCCTGTTGCTCTGCTTTTTCTTTTCTTTCCTGTTTCTCAATATTTTTTAAATATCACAAAATTGTTTGAGACCCTTCTTCTGATGAGTCTAGAGGTGTCATGGAGAACTACAAATAAAATGATATGAGATTATTAGTGAAAAAGCAGCAAAGGTATTGATAAACAGTGATAGATTTATATCATCATCTATTCAAGATAAACATGGATAGAAATCTTTCATTGTCTATCTAGATAGACATATATAAAGCATGCTCTAAATTTACTTACATTCTCAAATTAAAAAATGTTGATGTTTAGAGTCCTCTAGTCACTTGTTTCCAAACATTCCCATGTTACATTTGGTGGCCCTTCAATTGCAAGCTCTCTTTCAAACCGAACATCTAAATTGAAAAGTCTTGGTATTTTCTCAAAAGCCCAATAGACTAAAGCTAAGGGAAATCCTTGAAGGTATACAACATCTTTGTCACTATAGGATGCTTTTTTCAAGAACTGATATGTTAGGATGTATGATAACCTTCCCCATGGATTGTCATTGAAGATTTCTTCATTATTCAATATGTCTAGATGTAGGAGATTCATGTGGTTGTGCTGCTGCTTGGGAATTAAAAATGCTTCTAAGATATAGAGGTTAACTAGTTTTTCTTTCAATTAGTCTTCCTCGTTGCACAATGCTTTGAAAGTTCTTTCTACATCTCTTCTTGTTATAAAGTCATCATGACGAAAAATGGCATTTTTCAAACCATTTTCTATTCTTTCTCCTAGATTTAACTCAGGGAATTTGTGACCTTTTAGTCCAGTCACAAAACAAAATTCTTTCAGCGTAAATTCTGCTATATGTCCATTGAAGTTGAAAGCAAGGACATTAGTATTTTTTGTATGACATTGTTTTTTTAATAGAAAATTTAAGAATTGTGTTAGTATTTTAGCCATTTTAATGTTAAGGAACTAGCCAAAAGGATTGTTTGTCAAAACTCGAGAAAGAATTCTTTGGTCTATTTTTGACTTGATCTAATTCAATGTTTCTAAACTGTAGTATACAGTAATTCTAAGGTTTTTTTTGTTCATCTTCCATAATAATGTCATTTGGATAGTGTTTCACCTGTTGAATAACATAATAAGTAGTATGTTTCAAACAAGGGTAAGTTTTAACAAATTTACAAATATAGAGCGCTATAATGGAAAAGATACCACTACTACAAATTTGGGTTTCAACGACGCAAAATATGTGTCATAAGAGTTTCAACAACACACTTTTCGCGTCATTGAAGCCACTGTCAAGAAAAGCTCTTTAACGACACTTTGGAAAAAATGTCGTTAAATATGATTCGATGACACTAAAATTGTGTCATTGATACCTTGACCTTGACGCAATAAATATGTCACTGTCATCTATAAAACGACACCAATATAGTGTCATTAATACTCTTACATTGACTGTAACGCCCCGACGTTCGAGGTAAAATTTTAGCATTTTAAGTAATTTGTTCGGAAATTGAGTTTTGGTAAAGCGATAAAATAATAATATAATATTGATTAGATTATTATTATCGGGAATTATTATTACAATTTTTAATGTTAATATTTTCTTTTATTTTATTTAAAATAAATATCAATATTCTTATTTAATATTATTATAATTAATTAATATTAATATTCTATTATAAATTTATATTAATTTTATTCAATATATATATATATCATTATTTATTTTTATTATATTTAAGATTATTATTATTATTATTATTATTTATTTTTATTACATATATATATATTTATTTATTATTATTATTTATATATATATATATTTTTCAAAAAAAAAAAAAAAGAAGAAGAGAAAAACCCTAATTTTTGCGCGCCGCCCCCCCCCCCATTCAAATTTTCTTCCGATTTCTCCTTCCTCACGCCGCGCCACCGCCACCCGAGCCCATCCATCTTCTCTTCTTCCTCCATCCCTTCCTTCCTCGTCTCTGCATCGCCGCCAGCGTCGTCGTCTCCGTCTCCGAAAACGAACAGCCGCCGCGACCATCCGTTCGGATATCCTCTCGGTTTCAACTCGCCCGACGCCGCCGCACCTCTCCGGTCTTTTTCTCTCTTCCACCTTCGTCTCCGCCACCATATCTCTCCTCCTCTCCGTCTCCATCTCCCGTAACGTCTCCCAGTGTCGTTCGCCACCGCCGTCGTTCGCCGGAAGAGAGAGCCCTCCAAAACCGTGCTGCCCGTTTCGCCCAACCCGACCCGGTTCCAAGCTGACCGACCCGAAACCGCTTCCAGTCCGAGCCGAGCGAGCCGCGTGAGCCGAGCCGAGCGAGCCGAGCCGAGTGAGCCGAACCAAGCCGAGCCGCGAGCCGAGCGAGCCGAGCCGAGTGAGCCGAACCAAGCCGAGCCGCGAGCCGAGTGAGCCGAGCCGCGAGCCGAGTGAGCCGAGCCGCGAGCCGAGTGAGCCGAGCCGCGAGCCGAACCAAGCCGAGCCGAGCCGAGAGCCGAGCCGAGCCGAGTCCAAGCCGAGCCGAGCCGAGCCACCTAAGCCTTCCTTCCTCCACTTCGGTTCACGGTGAGTCTTCGGTAAGGATTGTTTTGATGAATTCCCTAATGTTACCTCGTCCGATTTGAGTTTGAATGTTGGATTAAGATATGGCCCTACTTTTCTCCCTTGAAGGTAGTACAGAGTTGACGCTTAAGTTCTCGGGTTCCGCGGCAGGCCTGGTTGGAGATAGCTTCCTTTCCTTGGGTAAGTCAACGGATGTCGCTTCCGACCTTTTTAAACGACTTCTACTAAAGTCATCAACTAAAAATTTCGTGTTTCGTTAGGTGGATCTATCGAGCGTGGATTTCGATCGAGGGGCATAACCGAGTATCAGGTAAGGGTTTTCCTACTACTGGACCCCGAGTCCAGGCTGAAACCGTAGTAATCCACAGGGGATTACACGTTAGTGACTGTACTGAATAACTGTATGTGTGTTGACTGTTAAGTACTGATATTATATTTTGTCTGATGTAAATATACTGTGACTGCTATTTGTGGATTGAGATTTTATGTTGATGGACCTTAAAGTTACGGTTCAGTATGTAGTAAAACACTGGTCTGGATGTGGTTCATGGAGTTTGGACGGGGAAGGACAGTGAGTCCGGTTTTTGGTTGGTTAGTCGATTGGATCTAGGGTTTTTCCCTAATGGTGTGTGAGTTGGTAATGTATATAGCAACTGAGGGTGTAGATGTTTAAACCTATACTATCTGACTGACAAAGCCTATGGCGGGACTGTGATATGAATGCCGTTGGGATGTGACTGATGTAGACAGTTTAGTTTGGACTGAGGGGTAACGGTTAGCTTCATCTATGGGGTAGTGTGCCTTACGGATATGTGCGTCCTTCGAGAGCACTAGACTGATATGTGCATCCTTCGGGAGCACTAGACTGATATGTGCATCCTTCGGGAGCACTAGACTGATATGTGCATCCTTCGGGAGCACTAGACTGATATGTGCATCCTTCGGGAGCACTAGACTGATATGTGCATCCTTCGGGAGCACTAGACTGATATGTGCATCCTTCGGGAGCACTAGACTGATATGTGCATCCTTCGGGAGCACTAGACTAATATGTGCGTTCTACGGAACCACTAGACTGTTATGTAGGGTACCCCCGAATAGGAAGTTAACTGTTGTCCCCTAACGGGCCCAGTAGTGGGTCCCTTACTGGGTATGTTTATACTCACCCTTTCTCTTCTTTAACTTTTCAGGTAGGGGTACAGCGAGGGGCAGACCGACGAGAGGCAGGAAGGATGCGTGAAGGCCATATGGACGCGTCTGGTTTTCTTATCGCTTCCGCTATGTATTTTGTCAGAATATTTTGACTTGTGATTTTGAACTGGTGACTTGATAATTTTATTTTGTGATTTTTTTTGATTTATTTAAAATAGGGCCCGAAACTGTCTTTTGTAAGGTTTCTAATGTTTTAATGAATCGTAACTGGTCCGTTTTAAATTTTATGTTGAATGGTCGAGTTTTGGTATTTGGTAGTGACCTTAGCTTAGTCCGGAAAGTTGGGTCGTTACATCATACCACCAAGGTTCTTTATAAAAGACCCATAAAGAACACAAAAGATAAAAGAAAAACACCGACTACATAAGCATAAGCATAAGCATAAACATGGTTGCAAATATAAGTTTCAATTCAATCTTTACAGACCTAACAATATTCTGATTTAAAGTTAAAACTTAAGCATACACGTATCCTTAGCCCCCCTCTTCAAAGTCATTTATAAACTTAAACATTAACTTAGCATCTCAATCACTCCTTCCAAGGTCATTATTAAAAATAAATGTATCATACCCAAGTCATACAACCAAGTTTCTTAGTAAAAGATTCATAAGGGACGCAAAAGAGAAATAAAAACACCGACTTCATAAGCATAAGCATAATATATAAGTAATGCAATAATTTGTTTTGATTCATTCTTTATAGACCCAGCAATGTTTTAGTTTGCATCAAAGAACAACTTAAGCATAAACATACCCCTAGTCCCAACCCCCCCCCCCCAAGTCATTTCTAAACTTAGCAACTCACTCCCTTTTTCCAAGGTCATTATTAAACATAAAGGTATCTTCCCCCCCCCCCCCCCCCAATTCCCCACTCCCTCACCCCTTCTAAAGTCAAAGTTGAGCTTAAACATGAACTTAGCACTCCCACTGTCCCGCTCCCCACTTCCAATGTCATTAATAAACTTAAACATAGACTTACCTCCTCCATTCCACAAACACCTATGCTACGAATAAAACTTTACAAGTAAACGAAGTCAACGAGAAATTAACAAAATAAAACAATGTTAACACGGTTCCTAAAACATGTGTAAGAAGATTGAACAAAATAGCCAGCTTATCAATGACTACCATAACTGCAGAATAGTCAACACAACTATGAACAGAGATCCAAAATACATGTCAACATTATTCCTAAAACATGTCTAAAAATCAACAAAAGAGCATTTCAATGACTACCATAACTGCAGGATAGTCGACGCAATAACACGTGTTGTAATCAAATCCACACAAAAAAGCATATAAAGTTGTCTCGTTTACAAATTTTACCTTTGAGATTAGGAATAGAAAATATATTTGTTTACGAATTCAGTCCACTCCGTTCTTACGACATCTAAATCGTCCTGTGAGTATGTTGAGGTTGATCCTTCCATCTATTCATCATTTAAAAATGATTTAATATGCAAAAATTGTAAAAAACATAAGTAGTTCAAAAAGGTAAAAAGAAATACTTACTACTTCAATGATTGTCCTGTTGCTTGACAATATTATATCACGCATGAATTGCATCACATAATACTCGCACTCCACAATGCCACCTTGCTTCGGACACTATCCATCAAAGAAAAAGAACAAAATACCCATGTTACAGTTGCAAAACATAAAGTATGTTTACCTATTTCTTCTACTAAATCCCTACTCCTCATACCTTGATTATCCTCCAAACAGGCTTCTTCTTGTTCGAAATGTCGAAAGCCCTAAGAATGCATATCAAACTACGTAAGTTATACAATCATTGTCTCATATGCAACACATTAACTCATTATTGTTTTATCATAAATAAAAGTTCCAACATACATCCAGACGACATCAGAGGCATCATTGTTAATTTGGTTTCTCAAAGGATCCATCCAATATGCAGTGCCTCTTGAAAAATCGATGGCTATTAGACACCAATGGTTTCTATATTGATAGGTAAATGTGAGTTAAACTTAGAATGAAAGTCATATAGTTCATTAGGTGCATTAGCTGAAAAAAGTTTTGCACATACCTTGAATTGTATGGAAACATCAAAATCTGACGATGGTAGGTCCCAAGCAATCTAGCATTTAGGATCTGTGCTCGATCTTCTTTACTTATACCAACTAAAACAGAGCCAACGTCTGCAAACTTGTAGGATCCCAACGTTCCATTCTCTTCCATCACTTAGTAGAGGTGACTACAAATATGAACAACATACTCGACTTTATTGCGTGGTACACATTATTATACTATGTAATTGATGTACAAAAGAGGTAACTTACAACATGAATGCATCAATGCATTGGGTTGATATAGGCTGCATTTGACAAAATTCTTGGAGTGCCTCGAGGAATATGCAACATTTTCGTTCATACCCAAAAACTTTAGCAGGTACGTGAATTTGAATTTTTGACTCAATATAATCAAGTTCCCGTAGCAATAATCGTAGTGTAACTGGTGCTTTCTTTGTATTTAGTGTCAACGATGGTAATCGCGGATCAACTTGGTACACGTTTTTCATCTGCCACAAACATAAAATCTCATCCATATGAAATATATTTAGACCAAATCCATTGTGAAAAACACATTACCTTCTCGTCTAGAGGAATGACTAAATGACGAGGCCATAACAACTGTGAACCAACTTCTTGGGAAAGCATAGTCCTACCTTCCCTTGTTGGAACAAGAACGAAGCAATTACCATCGGTAACCATGTCCACTGATACCTTCACGTTGTCACCGTCCATGTCGTAGTCGAAAATAGTTCCAGCACTGACAACAGTGTCCTTAGTCCCAATTGCAAGTCGACAAGAAGTGCCATCCTACAATATACAGTGAAAGAAAATATGATCATATTACTATATTGAATCCGAGAAATTGGAAACTATAGGAATCAAATTCATACTGACCTTCACTTTTGTCAAAGTCTCAATCGATGCACAAACATATTTGTTCTCGTCACCAACCTTTGTCGCACATAAGTGTTAATTGATCAGATATTTAATCATTAAAAAAATAACATTTGAGTAAAAAAAATAAAAGTAGATGCCTTTTACCTTATCTTGTTTTTCTATTGTCAAGTCCTCTATTGTCAAGTCTTCTAGAACTTGTCTATTTTCTTCTTTTGCGTCATGGTCATTTGCATCATTTGACGTGTCAATGCTTTTAAAAGCCATTTGACTCTTGATCTTGCTCTCGTCAGTTTCTCCCTTTATGGACACTTCAGGAACCCTCTTATGCTTCATTAATTCCGCTTCCAGTTCTAAGATACGAGCAGCCATTCTCGCTCGCTCTTCAACATAATCTTCTTCTTTACCGACCTTCTTTCGTTTTTCTCTTGCAATGTGGAAGTATTTACTCGGTGTGACGTATTGACCCACCCTCGAATCCTTCCTGGTGGATCATTCCCTCCGATGGCTTACGATAGTATATCACAAGTTACGTTGTCCATTGAATGAGACGCGCGTTTTGAAACAAGTAGGTTGTCCTATCATGAAAAGGTTATAGTATTTTTAGTAAGTACAAAAAAAAAAACACCCTTACAAGAGGAAAGTACTTACGATTTTATTGGCCACCTCCTTTGTATCTATGTCTGGAATCTCTCCATCTTTAGTAGTTCGTGCTTTCTTCCATACTAAAGCACGATCAATTAACTCACCATTAGATGTGCTTTCTTTCTGAAAAAGGAAAGAACGTTATGATTAGTTATAACGCATTACATGTTGCATTATTCGAATTTATATATACTATTCCTTGTGTACCATCTCTTTGACAAAGTTTGCATAACCTTTTCGCAACATTCGGTGGTTGTACTTGTTGTTCTTTCTCCACTCACGACCCTTGTTGCTAACCATCTTCACACATAAACTACATTAGACGATAATTACTGTCATATATGAATGAAGAGAATGGTGATTATAGTTACCTTAAATTGTTCTGTTAATCTGGAAGGTACAAATATGTTCCAATGCTCACGATCGATGAAAGAGTATTCTGTTGGTGGGTCTTTTAGTTTCTTCAAATCTTTCTTATATGGTAATACATGCTTTGTAGTTAGCGACGACTGGAATTTTCGAAAACATACACTCGCATTTTGTAAAATACTCTTTTTGGATCTGGGGTCTACTATGAAGCCACCTTATTACATTACATTATATAATGACGAAGCCACCCTATTACATTACATTATATAATGAACGTTAGTGACAAAATGCGAACAACGTTACTAACTAAAGGTTAGAAAATTACCTCAATTAGTTTGTAAATTTTATCTTTGAGCTCTGTAGGTACATCCTTCCAGGATTGGTAACTGATCGGAACATGAACCCGCACGGTTGTTCCAATGAAACTCTTTAACTTGGTTGCACTTTCACCAATGGGCTGACCGAGCTCATTGTATTCAACCACTCTCTTGTGTCCATCACAACTAACCCGTGTGATCTCAGACATTCCCGTAGGTCCACGTGTACCTTTACCTTTATTAATGACTCCCTCGATACTCGGTACGCTCGAGCAACCAACTTCTAATCTAGCTTGTTTTCCAAGTGTCATTGTTTGGTAAGTGATGGTCCACCTGCATGAAATGACACATAATTTTCAGTATAATACACTATTCATCAACATATCAATTATTTAGGCGAAATGAAAATGAAAAACAATAATCCATTAGTGAGATCCATCAGAAAGTTGACAGAACATATAGATCAACATACATGAAGATTTGATAAGTTTGTTACAAGACGTAAAAGAAAATGTTTACAAGTATCACTAATCGCTCAATGGAAATACTAAAAAACAAAGCTAAGAACTGCCAAGTGGACTATTGAATACTACAAGTAGGTCTTCCAGATTGGAATTAAAAGTGTCCTGCAAAGAAAGAAACAATAATATTATTTATTAGGCTTAAAATGAATGTTTTTCAATGATTAGAATGAATAATGGGAAACTTTGGAGAAACATTATATTACCAAATGTTTATGTGTTTACCCAAGTGCCTTCACAGTCGACCCTGATATATGGGATCTCTTCATCTTCTCTAGTCATGTCTGCTAGACATTCTAAAATTGCCGGACAATGGAGGGATGTATTGCCTAGCTCGTCGTTGTAACAATTATCAACAAAATCTTTTTCTTGTGGCTTCACAACGACGGACCATCTGTCATCACTGGGGTCTTTAACATAGAACACTTGTCTTACTTGTGATGCTAATATGAATGAATCTGAATAGTGACCTATACGATTGAGGTCAACTAGTGTGAATCCAAGATCGTCAACTCGTACTCCATTCTTCGTATCGACCCAGTCACATCTAAACAGTGTGACCCCAAAAGTGTTGTAACTGACTTCCCATATTCCTTGAATCACACCATAGAAGGACATGTCAGCAATTATCGGGTTTTTGTCTTTGGCACTAGCCACATGCATTGTTGATGCAACGAACATAACCCCACTATTTTGAACCGTTCTAGTGTCATCACGGGGCTTTGTGTTGTAGCAAATTCCATTGACTTTATATCCCTCATATATCATCACAACGGGATGTGGGCCATGTTCAATCCATCTGATTGTCGTGCTCACGACTTGACCTTTCTGGATTTCACGCATGACCTATTATGGCGATCATAATTAGTCACGGTTGTTCGTACTTTCTATTATGTGTCAATAACATGAAAGTACATTTAAACAACATACCTCGTCTCTTATCCAGTTAGGAAATGATCTATTGTGCTCATCTCGCAACCATTTCTCATTTCTTGCCCTTCGTGGGTTGGAAGATTTCAAGATTTCCATATGTCGTCTATGTAAGGCCAATCGAGATAAAAGTAGTAAGTACCATTTATATAAAAGAATGTATATAAAAGTAAAATAACTTGTCAACGGTAATGAATCGTACTCTGTGTATGGCTGAACTTCTTCAATGTTTTCTAGTATGTGTAGATGGGCTTGTTTTAGTACAACTTGACTAGGTGTAATAGATGATCCAGCAGATAACGGTCTTTCGATCCGACCTTCCTCTCGAGATTTAAATGAACCTAGTCCAATGGGGTCAAGCCCAGATAGAAACTCAGAATAAAATTCAACAGCTTCCTCACATATATGTGCTTCTGCAATCGATCCTTCCGGACGATTTCCATTACGGACATAACTTTTCAACACTTTCATATATCTTTCGAATGGGTACATCCACCGTAGGTATATGGGTCCACAAAGTTTTGCCTCTCGCACAAGGTGGACGCAATGGTGAAAAATGATGGAGGAAAGTACTTTTCAAGCAAACCTAATGTTTCAACAACGTCTTGCTGCAATTTATCTAGATCTGATATTCGTAAAGTCTTGGAGCAAATAGCGTTGAAAAAAGAACACTATCTAGTGATAGCCACTCTAACATAGTTAGGTAAAACTCCACGTATTGCAATTGGGAGAAGTTGTTGCATTAGAACATGGCAATCATGTGATTTATGACCAGAGAGCGTTAGGTTCTCTTAAGATACCAAACTTCTGAAATTCGACGAATAACCTTCTAAAACCTTAAGATCAGACAAAGTTCTGCAAATAGAGACCTTCTTCTCTCTTGACAATGTATAACATGCTGCAGGTATGTAAGTTCTACTTTCATCGGACACAGGGGCCAACTCGGGTCGAATGTTCATTTCTACCAAATCAAGTCTAGCACTCAATCCATCCTTACTCTTCCCTGGTATCTCAAGCAGTGTACCAATTATATTCATCAATACATTCTTCTCAATATGCATAACATCAAGACAGTGTCTTACATGTAATTTTTTCCAGTACGCTAACTCATAAAATGAAAAAATCCTCTTCCAGTAGTCATTCGAAATATCTTCATTCAACCTCCTACTAGATCTTTTACCGCATGGAAAGGTCTTATCCTTAAGTCTATTATAGATTGTCTCGCCTGATAAAGGGAGGGGAGGTGTCCCATGCTCCTGATTACCATCAAATGCTTTCTTTTGTCTCCTATAATGGTGATGACTTGGTAAGTATTTTCTATGTCCCATATATGCATTTTTCTTCCCATGTGGTAGTCTTATAGAAGAAGTTTCCTCCCCACATATTGGACAAGCCTTATACCCCTTCACGCTACACCCACACAGGTTCCCGTATGCAGAAAAATCATTGATAGTCCACAGTAAGACAGCTCGCAGGGTGAATCTTTCATTTCTATGTGCATCAAAACACTGAACACCTTCTTCCCACATAAGTTTGAGATCATCAATCAAAGGTGCTAGGTAGACATTTATGTCGTATCCTGGTTGCTTAGGTCCCGAGATTAACATAGTTAACATCAAATACTTCCTCTTCATACATAGCCACGGTGGAAAGTTGTATATTGTAGCAATCACAGGCCAACAACTATATTTCGTTGATAAATCTCCTTATGGATTGATGCCATTTGTGGATAACCCCAAGCGGAGGTTTCTCGGTTCGGACCTAAAATCTAGCCACAAATGGTCTACCAACCTCCAAGATGGAGTATCAGCTGGATGCCTTAACACACCGTCTACTTTCCTGTCATTTGCATGCCAACACAAGGTCTTTGCATATTTGGAGTTTTTGAACATCCTTAAGAACCTTAGAACAATTGGAAAATACCACAGCTGTTTAGCTGCAACTCCCTTAATCTCTTCATTTGAGTTCTTACTTGTCTTCCACCTTGAAATGTTACATTTAGGACACCTACTGATGTCTGCCAGATCTTTTCTATACAAGCAGCAATCGTTAGGGCATGCATCTATTTTTTGATAACTAAGGCCCAATGCAGTAAGCGTTTTTTTGCTTCATACATGGATATCGACATTTTATTATTTTCAGGCAATAACTCGCTAATCGTTGCTAGTAGTTCGGAGAAGCTAGCATTACTCCATCCAAATCTAACCTTTAGGTTGTATAGCCTAACTAAAGCTAATAATTTGTGAATCTTTTACAACCAGGAAATAGAGGCTTCTTTGCATCATCGAACATATTGTCAAACGCATTAAGTACTTTAGAAAACTGATCGCGAACATTTTGAACCATATTTATCACATGAAATAAATCGTCGTCGATCGTTTCTTCGTTCGTGTAAGCCTGTCGATTACATGAAGTCTCTGATGTAAAAGATTCACCATGCCAAAACCATATCTTATAGCTTTGATCGATCCCATTGGCATATAGATGATATCTAACTGTTGATTCGTCTTGCGGCAAATGGTTCCCACATTTCAAACATGGACACCTGATAGTACTGGAACCTTTGGCATTACGAAAACCAAATTGAATGAACACTTCCACTCCCTATTCATACTCCCTGGACATCCTATTCTCCATCATCCATGATTTGTCCATTAGACGATATTACACGGTTTATATATCTCAGAAGTTAGGACTTAGTCAAACCTGTTTGCAAAGAAATAGTAAGAAAACTCGCAAATCCTTTAAAAGAAATAAAAAGAAAGCAAATGGTTATCAAATTCCTGACCAAAAATTTGCGTCTAAAACAAACTCCTTTTTTTGGTCTAAAGCACATTAAATTACTTCTCAACGTATAGTTTTAGCATGTTAAAACTTAAAAAGACACTCAAAAGTTCCAAACCTAGTCTTAATTTAGAGAAACCATGCACCTAGTAAGTGGGGAGTGACTGAGAGTTTAAATAGTTCGTTAAGAGAAGAGAGGTGACGAGGAGGGGGAGTAGTGGGGAGACCATCTAGAGAGAGAGGTTGAGGAGGACATGATCTCCTGTGATGGTGCTCGTAGTTGATATAGAGATTGTATCAAAGGAGTGAGTTTGTACTGCTCATTCTCGTAAATAAGATTCGATATCTTTCCCTCACCAACCTGAAGCCTTTGTAGAGAAATTTCCACAACTAACTAGTCATTCAGCATGATTTTAACTTCTTCCCACACCGTTTCCCTTGACAGCAGCACCGTAGCCTAGGATCACTCCATAATTGTGTGTTGCTCCACAATCAATGAGCACAACAACTTTTTCTCCATGGATTGTTCCTCTCACCTTCATTATAAGTTCAAACGAACCTAAAAAGTTCTAAAAACGTGTCTAAGTGTCACTTGAACTTTCAAAACGACTTAACAATGTTTAAAAAGTGTGAAAAAAGCACTTGAACACTCAAAATGGCAATCGAGTATGTAAGTGCAATAAACTGAGTTTGAAACGAACTAAGCAAGTCTTGTAAATGTGTGTAAGTATCACTTGAACTTTCAAATGACCTAACAATGCTCAAGTGTTAGTTCGTAACTCATAACCTCCCAAAAAGTTAAAAGAAGTCGAAAAAAAGCACTTCCTGGCCTAATTGGCAACCAAGTGTGTAAGTTCAACAAACTTAGTCTTAAACCAACCTACAAAGTATTCACAACGTGCATAAGCATAACTTTCAACTTCACCTAACAAAACATAAGTGTAAGTTTGTAAGTCATCACCTACCAAAAAGTTAAAAACATCTAAAAAAACACTTGAAGTTCGTAACTCATAACCTACCCAACCAAAAAAGCGTTCAAAACATTCATAAGTATCACATTACTTTTCAAAATGACCTAACAATGCTGAAATGCAAGTTCGTAACTCATAACGTACCCAAAAGTTCAAAAAGTGTGGAAAAAGCACTTAAAGACCCAAAATGGCAACCCGGCGTGTAAGTTGAACAAACTTAGTTTCAAATGAACCTAAAAAGTGATCAAAAGGTGTCTAACTATCACTTGAACTTTGGGGTACTCGGCTTTATAGTTCTCTGCTAAATGTCAAACAACTGTTGAAACTATGAAAATATCACAACTTTGATAAGCCAAAAAAAAGAAAGAAAGGAAGAACGTTATGCAGCAGTCATTTAACTGTGACAACCCCTAGATTGGCTGCTAAAGACTGAATGATGACAGCAGCAAAGAAAGCCACTAATATGATCCAAAGCAACTGTACGGAGAGAAGCAACATTAGTTGTCAGGTCCACTAGGAATATAACAAGCAAGTGAATTCTAGTGACATGACAGGACTTACTAGCTTCAACAAGAAAAGATAAATATAAATAAAATTGGAGCCTATTCAAAAACATTACGTAATTGAAAACTTTAGGAAATTCCTAGTTCCGAAACTTGTCTTGGTTAGATTTATGATTAGGCTGGAGGCAGCACCATATATATGTTTACAAACGAAAAGGCCTATGGTGAATATGGGTCATCTCAGCTCTTCATAGCAGCATACAAACTCTTCTAGGGGAAGAAATGGCATTAAGCAAACAGACATTGTTGATTCTTCCAAGTCCAATGAGAATGCCAAAGAAACTAAATAAGCTGGAAGTCTAGAGGAAGAGAAGGTTGAAAATGTTCATAGTGAAGAGAAAATTAGAAGAAAACAAAAACGTACCGTAATGAACGAAAAGCAGATCTCAGTAATTCAGAGAGCTCTCTTTGATGAACTCGAAATGCAGCAGAAATTCCTATAAGGCAGCAGAAATTTCAGATTGTCAGTGAAACAGACCTAAGAGTTGTGACTATTCATTATATACCCCATTATTCTTGCTATAATTAGTGTTTTACACATTAAATATTCTGCTGAAACTCTGCCTTTAGCACAATTATTATTTGTATATATATATATATCTCTTCATTGGCAGTACCATAGATTTATTATTTTAATGGTTTCTTTGAGATTTTGCTCCTTCAATTTCTTCATTCAGCCATACAATTAAACATGATTTAAGACATGTACTTTCACAGCCTTGAAGAGAAACTACACGATCTACCTTCACTCTAACGGTTGTCAAACAACATTGCTTTAGGTAAGCTTACTGACCATTCACATAGAACAAACAGCTACTAAGCCGATGCGTGACTGGCTAATTAGCCACCAGAATAACAAGAAACAGTGTAAAACAACAGCAAATGGAAATTCAACAATCATTCTTCATTTCTTTAAAGGAAACAGACAAACAGCGCTCTTCTTGGCCACGAAGAGAAAAGAAAAAACAATGATCGAACATCACTTCTCAGGTATTTAAGGTAAGAAGATCATTTCTAGCAGTAAAAATAAAAAAAGCACACAACAAAAATTGAAGAATACAAACGAGAGGAGTGACAAGAAACAATTAAAAGTGCTAAAAGTAGTCATCTTGGCCACCTACAAGAGCTAAAAGCAGTCCCCTTTTTCCATTAAAAGTGTGTTTTGCAATTACTTCTTAGACCAATATCTTTTAAATGAAGCATTTGTCTCGTCTACTGTATTTTGGATACATAAAGTGTAATACTGAGAATTTAATTGGTTGATTTGATACTTGAACAAAAATTTGTTTTTGAGTTCTAAGGTTTGGTGAGGCCTTATTTCTATGTTTGTTGTTAATAACTATCTTGCTGGAGATGAGAGATCAAGAAAAAAACATCTGCTGGAAACCAAGACTTGTTTTATATGTTGAAATTATGGCTTGGTTCTCTTACATGTCAACTAACCTAATTTAAGTTTATAATTTGAGCATTATCCATGTAACATGCCTAGGATGATTTTTCTTAGGTTGTTCTCTCTTAGTAGTAACTATTTCATCATATACTTTGTCATGGAAGGTTGAAGGGTCCAAGTAGTTATGGGAAAATGTGATGAATGTGATGTTTTCTTTAGCCATTGTGTCATTGGTATGGTGTATGAGTTAGGTAGCTGAAGTGTTTGAAAAAAGTACCTAATCTTCAACAAGCTTCGGATTGGATCATTAGAAATGGTTAGTGTATTGCCTTTATATATCTGTATTGCAATTCTCAAGAACCAAAAGTTCCAAGTCTTTCTATTTCAAGGACATAATTCTATTATCAATGTTCATAGACTTAGAAGTTAAAGTTCTTAGTTTTAACACTATTCTCATTTTGTGCTTTGTTACTTGCTAAATCATGCTTGTCGTTAGTGTGCATTGATAAACTAAACTGGATGATAAATTTGCAAGGAATGGCAGCAGTGGACAATAAAATATAACATAGGATTCAAAATAGCAATCAAAGAACTCAAATTTCGGCCAAAAAATGTGAATGGAAGAAAATAGAGTGAAGGGAGCGAACCAGAATGAACGGAGAACGAAGCGGACGAAGGAGGGAGCAAGGAGAAGCAATCAACAGCGGAAGACAACTTCACGAAGGTAACCAGAAATTGATTTTGACGGTGTTGCAAATGTGATGCGCTTCAACAACTATTCTTAAAACATAAAGACTTGCAAGTGTCAAAAACAAGTTTCAAAATGGAGCTAACCTAATGGCTACCATAAAACTTGATATTTTAAACCTTCCTTAAAGAATACTCATGTCTTACAACCATAAAACTGAAAGATAAGAAACCCCAACCAGGCCCTACGACCATAAAGTATCTCTCTCAATCTAACAGTAACAAAACAAACAGTTCACGAAATTAGAACCACAATGCAAGTAGCCTACGAAGCAGACAATGAACTAGTCAAGCAAACTTCGTATTAGTTAGTAATCCAAGCGATTAGACATAGCTTGGTATTCTGATAGGAAACATGTTTGAATGATTTTTTGTATCTAATGATGATTAGTTTATTGTGTTTTTATGTAAATAGGAGCAAGACAAAGCTCCCTAAAAAGATGATAGTTGATAGTGAAATTCAACGTTGACTAGTAAAAGTTAGGATACAAGTCTAAAAGGTTATTCTATTTAATTTATAACTTTGGTCCACAGAAAACACAAATGAAGTGCATGAACCATTCAAAATGATATGAATAATCACTAAATCTTGTCAAAAAAGATGTGGTAGAAGTTCTCAGGTGTTGTTCCAAGTTTTTGTTAACTCAATCAAACTCAAAGCTATTGATTTTGTTCTACTTCAATGTATGACTAAGCAAAAACGAACAATATAGGGGTGCCTCTTCTGAGTCTTATCTTAAATATTTATGCATTTATGAGAAAGCTATCAATGATGAAAAGCAGAGAAATATTTGCTGAACAGGTCTGCTAAGCTATTTTGCACTTAAGTTTCTAATGTGGTCACATCAAAACTGTTGCTGGTGATGATGGAACACTAAAATAAGCTTCAAAGAACCAGGTCAGTATTGTACAGGAGCTAGAAGCCTTGTCTTGTCTTGAAGTTTATATCCAGTAACTGCTTTTGAAAATTATATTTCATTGCAATTCAAAATTTTACTTTAAAAGAAAAGGTATTCGTGCATGCTTTAATCCTCACATAAACTATGTCACCTTTGTACTCAAAATCCTCTAGTTGCCAAATATTTCAAGTCAATTTTGCAACATTCCAAGCAGGCAATGCTGGGTTAATCCCACAAGTTCTCTGTTACAGTCAAAATCAATTTCTTCAAATATATTTAAGTTTATAATTTGAGCATTATCCAAAATAGCAATCAAAGAAATCAAATTTCAGCCAAAAAATGTGAATGGAAGAAAAGAGAGTGAAGGGAGCGAACTAGAGAAAGAACGAACCGAAATGAGTGGAGAACGAAGCGAATGGAGGAGGGAGCGAGGAGAAGCAATAAACAGTGGAAGACAACTTCACGAAGGTAACCAGAAATTTATTTTGATGGTGTTGCAAATGTGCTGCCCTTCAACAACTATTCCTAAAACACAAAGACTTGCAAGTGTAAAAAACGAGATTCTAATAAAGTCAATAGCAAACCTTAAGTCCTCCAAACTCATTTTAGTGTCCATTTTTCAAGTTAAAGTATCTAATACTTCCCATATTGTTAAAGAATAGCTTCAAATTGCTTAAACAACCTTAAATCCCAAAAATAAGCATTCAATGACGGAAAACTATGTCAGACTTCATCTTTTTCCTCATTTATCTGTGCTTTTTGTTATACTCTGTTTTTTGGCAGTCGCATTCAAAATTTTAAACAACCATTTCATCTAATCCAGCCTCAAAACCACACGAATTTCTTATACAAAACTCTTTAACTACCTCTAAATTAAATAACCAAATATGTTAGGGCTCACGAATTACCTCAAATAGCTTTCATTACGGACTGAATCTTGATTGTTTTATTTTTGCAGAAACATTTGCGCTCCTCACTATTTTTGTGTCAAGTGCAGCCTGTGAAATCGAAAGTATAATAAAAAATAATCCTTTTGTATTTGTTGTTTCATGTATAGGAATCGATGATCATATATAGATATGACTTCAATCATTATACAAACAATATCTATATCAACCATTTAACCTTTGGAATTCTAACAACGCAGTTTTGGGAAAAAAAAGTGGCATCCTAGTAACTTCAATACATTAAATATTTCAATGATTAGAGTTAAGCTTGTTTACAATCATAAATCTTACACATATATATTTAGATTCAAATAAAAAATACATAGATCAAACTGCTTCATTATGAAATATATTGAAATTGATAACAAAAGTATACATATAGATGCAATTTAAAAAACTGAAAATCCAAATGGACCTGATGAGAAGTTGTTATCTAAATAGCTATAAATTTTTTCTTCAAACTGATCAAAAGTCACCAATAATGAATTGGATTAAGGAGATAAAGGGATGAGTGTCTAAAGAATATCTGTGAAATTTGTAAAAACAAAAAAGTAGTACCTGAAGAATATCAACGTCGAGTTTGAACCTTAGAACTTGTTCCTCCAAATAGACCTGCTGTCAACGGAGTAAGAAATTAAATATATTGAATAACAATTGAAAAGGAGTGGGTAAACTCTTATAACAAATAAATACTTAAACAATATTCTCGTAAACTACTCTAAAGAGGCTATAAATCAAACATGATATAGCAAAAATTGTACAACTATCAAATCGACTAAATAACAACAGTAGCAAAAGAATTGACAGTTATTGTTGAAATTGCAAAAGTGGTGAACGTTTTCAGATACTTTTTATAAACTATGTAGGCAGAGCAAAGGGTTTTTCATATCCTTAGTAGTTAAGCACAAAAGGAAAATACCAAACTCCACTATTCGCACTAGATTATTCCCATAGATTCACACGACGCCTTTTAAGTTGAGAGTTGGTGAAAGGTAGAATTCCACCAATATAAAAAAAAACAACAATATCAAACTGAAGACAAGAGAGGTAATGAGTTAACCATTATAAACTTTCTCGATTAACATGCTAATAGAGATTATGATGTAAACACTACAAAATAGCTTTTACCTAAATCAAATAGTCTATTCACACATTCTGGAATAGCAGCTAGTTTTGGGTGTATGCATTTCTTCAACTATTAGACCAACCTTCCTTAGTGTTCGTATTGGAAACATTATGGTTATTCATTAAGTAACAACAGAATGATGAAACATTGCAATTGGATAGCCTTCATTTCTGAGATCATGATTCCATTTTCCATTACCATTCCTTCTTAAATCTAGAGCTTTGCCATTGCATCTGATGTGTTATAACCCAAACCTTTCCCCCACTCTAAATCTTTTTTCTGATTTTTCTTTAGAGCTCTGACCAAGTAGCGATAATGGGATTTGGATACCGACCAGAAATGACTAGAGGAAATAATGTGGACCTACAACCTCAATGTTGGTGCAACACTTCCATCTAGCTATTATTGGAGAGAATGCCTTCTGGCTTTTGCTTTTTTCTCTACACTGCAGGCTTGGTAAGTGAAACCATTAAAAGGGTTTAATTTCTAACCATCTCAATTGTCTCTCTGAAAGTACTAATCCAATTTATGTCCTGTCAAGGTCAACTAGCATTTCAGGTTCAAGAAGAAGTTCCAACCAAGACATCTTTCTCTCATAAAGAGGGTTTTAATAATTACTCGAGTAAGAACAGAAAGCGAAGGTTCTTCTTAATGAAGAGTTTAATATACAATATGCTTCAAAGAGTACGGTTCTTGAAAGGTTAAAGAGAAATTATATTTTTCACAGAAAAGAACAGTACATTTATTAAAATCAAGTGTAATTATCATTCAGCTTCCACATTAGATAATAAAGAAACTCAAAACTCGAGATTGAGTTTCCAAAAACAAATTCTTTGAGAGCACAATGACAAATAAAAAAAAACCTCTTTTGACTTTCAACCATCTCAAATCAATCATAAATCATAAACTTAAATTGATACCCACGTCTAAGACCCAATAACATTTTCTAAGTTACACAAAACAATGCTCAAAGAGTTTACCGGAGCTATAATTTACTCTGAAACCATCTCAAACCTCATTCTTATAATACGAACCTAAACACAACAAAAGTTTAAAAGTTGGACCGAAAACCACATCAACAATAAACTCGAAAAGGATCAAAGTCTCGATACTCACCGAGAATTTACTAATTGAACCTTAACCAGGACAATATACTAACACCATTCAAAACTCGATAACTCGAATCTTAAGACACAATACCATGTGTAAATAAAACGAGTCAAATGGACTGTAGGTAACAAGAAAATAGCGAGAATAATGCTGAAACGCCACAACACGAGCTGGACATGGAAGATCAAATGAGATTATGAAGCGCGAGGAAGTTAAAAGATAGCAATTATACATTTACATATTGCCATCTTACTTTTAAAAATGAAAGGAAAAATAAAACACGCATTTTAGAATACTATGAAAAGTTCACACTGAAGCACCAAAGTTTAGAAAAGTTTCAATAGTCTTATTCTTCATACAGAAGAGAAGATAATCTTTGCATGCATCAATCACATTAGTTTCCAAGATGGTAAGTTCAATATAACATCAAATAAAAAAATGTGTCTAATGCATGAGCTGATGAGCATGATCTTGGCAGTTACTTTCTCTTGGATGGAAAATTAGAGTTTCCTTGGATGCTGGGAAACTATAAGAAACTATAAAAAGAAAGTTCCCAAAGAAGTAGAGGGGTAAATTTAAAACTGAAAACAAAACCCCAAATTAGCGTAGTTCATACGGTTAATAAGTGATGGTTAAGTTAACTATACAAGTTTAAACCGAGAATATTTCAGTTTATAGCTAGGAACCAAGCTAACTGAACCACTTACACCCTTTTGTACACCAGATAAGCAGAAAAACCATATCCATCTCAAGATCTTTGACAAATGTAGTAAATTTTTGCCTTTTTGGTGATGGTAAATTCAATAACACATTAAACCAAAATACAAGGAATCTGTGACAAAGCTTTAGCATAATCTTCGAACTTGGATCATAGAAAACAAAATAACAGACCCAAAGGATGAAGCCAAAATAAGAGATGACAACCACAATTGATCCACTAAATATGAGTGATGATCTAATGCAACCAAACACTCTGCATTCCAAGGAAGCCTTAACAGCTCAATGTGCAGTAAATACACACAAATCTACAAGATTTCAAAAACAACTCGAACGAGAAGAACCCCAAAGTTACAACCAAAATAAACAAACACTATCAGTCTTAAGTTAAAAAAGAAAAAAAATACCCAACAAGTTCAACGAGAGAAAAAAGGCCACCACAAAAATGTCTTAGCTCTCAATTCCACTAGACAACTTTTTTTTATGGTTCTCTTATTGCGTTCCATTAAGTTCTTTTTTCCCTCACTTGAAGAGCTTGTATTTCAAAAGTATCAATCACTTTTCAATTATACATTGAAAATTTTCTGTCTATAATTCTAAATTGTGTAGGTTCCAAGTGATTCTTCATTGTTCCATAGACATTAAGCTCACTCCTTTGTAGTTATATAACAAAATAGCTCCATGATTGAAGGGATTAAAAAAAGCTCAATAAACAGAAGAAAAACTATCAAAACAAGAAATAGAAAAAACCAAGATCAGTCACCAACTTCAGTTTACACCCAATAGAATTTTTTTGAACAAGGGGGCCAAAAAAAAGCTGAATAACAACCAACCAAATTCCCAATATTCCAACAAAGGGGAAGAAGAAACCCAATAGATTAGGAAAACATCTCTATCAAATTCATGTTAGAATTCCCAAAAAATGGTATCATATCATAAGACCAAAAAGAGAGGTCAAAGAACAATTACCCATATCCCAAAACACCATAAATTGAACAAAAACAAAAACACAGAATCAGTAGGCAGATGACGGAATTACCTCCCTGAACGATGGCAGAGATTGGATTGAGAGAGACGACGTCAACGGTCGAAAATCAAATGCGAGTGGTGGATGGTGGAGGGAGAAAACGGCAACGATCGGTTGGTGGAGGGAGAAAATTTTATACGGCTGAGGTCGGAGGGCTGTGAGTGGTGGGTGGCAGACGGAGCGACGGCTAAGGTATGCGAGTGGTGGAGGGCGGCAGGAGACGACGGCGGAGATTGGATTGAGAGAGACGGCGTCAGAGGGCAGGGAGGCGGCGCAAATGGCCAACTAGTTAGGGATTTGTTTTGACACTTGTAATTTGTGTCAAGAAATAATAAATTTTTTTTATTTGAATAACTTTTTAATGACACTTTAATTGTGTCGTTAATTAGCGACGCAAAATTTTTGTCAAGGAAATTTGTGTCAAGAAATAATAAAATTATTTTTTTATTTGAATAACTTTTTAATGACACATAAATTATGTCGTTAATTAACGACGCAAATTTTTTATCAAGAAACATTAAATAACGACGCAAAAAATGTGTCGTTAAAAATTCTGCATTTGTTATTTTTAACGACACATTTTACTTCTACCCCACCCTTTTTTATTTTTAACGACACAATAATTTGATTACTAGTGTCGTTAAAACCCAAACTTGTACTAGTGTACACAAATATACAACGCTATACAGACAAATATTCACATTCTAGTTTGTTACCTTTATTCCTTTTTCTTTCTTGATTTTTCTTTCTTCTGTCATTGCTTTACACTTTATTGATTTGCTACATGATGCTGGTTGATTCTTGCTCACCATCTATTTGTAAAAAAGAAGACTAATATAAATTATTGAATGAAATATATACAATTAGTATAGAAACAGACGTCTTTGTATGCGGGATAGATCATGATAGATATAAATTGATCGAAATGAATATAGATTAAGACCTCTTTGTATGCGATCTAGATCGTGGTAGTTATATATAGATGATGGAGATAGATTGAAATGAATATAGATTCAGACCTCTTTGTATGCAAGTCAGATCGTCGACCGCGATAGTTATATTGAAGTAGTTGCCATGATATAAATGATTGATGAGGAAGACGAAGACGATGAACGAAAAAGTCTGAGCAAGTTCCTTCACCTTTTTATAGCCCCTTTATTTTGATGGCATTTTTGTAATTACGAGTTTTTGGAGTTTCTGTAAATGTTCGTTTATACTTATATAAACGATCGTTGAAACTTCTTTACATGATCATGTATACTTAAACTTTTTTGTCATCTTTTACTGTTTATTACCTTATCGTTTATATATATGGTAATGTATAGAATCGTGTATGATTATCGTTTATATTTTTAAACATGATCAGACATACATATGAGATAATCGTTAAAGATAATTTACACGATCATTTATATTCGTAATTTACAAGATCGTGTATCAATTGTATATTATTCTACACAATGTTGTCTAATAATCGTTTATTAATATTAGTCGGACGCGTGCGGACGATTAATCGCGCGTTTATTGGGATATTTTTGGTATTTCGCATTGTTGGCCTATGGACTTTTTTCGTTTATGAAATTATTCTATAGAGTGTAAATAATTTGTCGCTTTGTTATGTTTTTTAAAAGACCCCATTTTTTTATGACTAAAGGACATGAAAATCTTATTTACTTTTTTTTTTTTTACTTTTTTACTTTTTTATTTTGATTTGAATTTTTGATTTTTGATTTTTGATTTTTGAATTTTGATTTTTTTTATTTTGATTTTGATTTTTTTTGTACAAATTGAAATGACTATTTGTTTCTCTTTCTCTTTGTCATAATTGTGCAAAAAGAAACAGTTGTGAAACACCAAGATGTCCAATATGTCAATGCATTCATCTTTTGAATCTAAGTTCGATGAGCCAACTGATGTTCTTAAATGGGCTAAAGAGATGCAACAAAATTTAGGGATAGAATAAACAATTCTTCTCAAGTATCAGTGATTTTCAGGTGATAATGGAACGTGTAGATTAGACGATTGAATTTTCATAATGGTGTCTAGAAGAGCAAATGGTTTTGCATAATAGGTAGTTGATTTAAGAGTTATTTTTTTCTAAACGCAACCTCATGCAGATGATTTGAATAGATTCTTGAAAATGATATGCAGAGAACTGGGGCAGCTTAGTCATTTTCATTAATCGTTCGTTTTGCTACTAATGACAATAAGAGTGGTGGTTATTAAATTTTGTTAGTTTCTGGTTATATTTTTATTTTTATTTTGTTTGGTTTTTTTTGTCTTTTCTTAATGTATTTAAACTTCATGTGATAAGATTTGTTTTTTTTTCCTCCTTCTTTCTCTCTTCTCTTTTACCTCAAAGGAAAATATAACTCGTCCTACTCCAATTCACCATCCTTACAATACAAGGTATAAAAGTCGAATCATGGAAGAACAAGATAAGGACATGGATAGAATGAGGCATGAGATTAATAATCTTGGGGAACAAGTTTCAAAAATATTAGAATTGCTTTCAATGGGGAGAGGAAAAGTCGTTGTTGATACAACACAATCAAGCAATTCAGTTCAAGACACTGATGATCCCATTTATCCTTCAGGATTCACGCCATGCCATATGAATGTTCCCCACCCTCAAACCACTCAACACTATGTTGCTACGAATCCACACTTTGTTGTTCCATTTTTTGTCCCAGATATAGAACAATTGGAAGTTCAAGCTAAAATTCAAGACATGGGGCAAAACGAGAACACTCCGACTAAGCAAAAACTAGATGTTTTGGAAGAAAGGTTGCGAGCAATTGAAGGGACTAATGTCTATGGAAATATAGATGCAACACAATTGTGCTTGGTGCCAAGCTTGATCATTCCAGCAAAGTTTAAAGTTCCCGAATTCGATAAATATGATGGATCATCGTGTCGAAGGAGTCATCTTGTAATGTACTGTAGAAAGATGGCGGCACATATTATTAATGATAAATTGTTGATTCATTGTTTCTAGGATAGCTTGACTGGTCCAGCTAGTTGATGGTATATTCAATTAGATAAGTACACATTCATGTTTAGAATGACTTAGTTGATGCATTTCTAAAGCAATACAAATAAAACATTGATATGGCTCCAGACCGTTTAGACTTGCAATGGATAGAGAAGAAGAGTTTGGAAAACTTCAAAGAATATGCTCAACGATGTAGAGATATAGTCACCGAGGTTCAGCCACCATTAACAGACAAATAAATGACATCTATGTTTATGAATACTTTGTGGGCTCCATTCTATGATCGAATGATTGGTAATGCAACAACCAATTTTTCTTACATTATTGTTATTGGTGAAAGAATTGAATGTGGGATAAAGCACAGGAGGTTAACAGAGGCTACAACTGAATATGGTGGAATAAAGAAAGGAACAATATCCAAGAATAAAGAAGGAGAGGTTCATGCAATTGGTTTTCCTAATTCAAGGAAGCACAAATCAATTTTTGGTTAGAGAAAACATGAGCAAAATTTTCCTTCATATATAAGCAATGTTTCTCATATCCCTTATAATAGTTATGTACCAACCCATACCTTCTCTAAAACTCCAAAACCTATTAACTCAAATTCTCCTCGACCATTTGTATAAGGTTAAGGTAGCAAGACCAATTTGGATACATGGCGATTTGATCCAATTCCCATGACTTATACAAAGCTTTTGCCTCAGCTAATTCAAAATCGACAGTTAGCTCCTATTCCAATGGTCCCTATACAACCTCCTTACCCAAAATGGTATGATTCAAATGCTCGATGTGATTATCATGCTGAAGGAATGGGACACTCAACTAAAAATTGTTTGGCTTTGAAAAGGAATGTGCAATCTCTAATTAATGTTGGAGGGTTAAGCTTCAAAAAATTTGGTGAGAAGCTGCATGTCAATGAAAATCCACTGCCTAATTATGAAAATCCAAAAGTGAACGTTGTGGATGGCCTTGTTGAAAAGTGCAAAAATGAAGTCCATGAGATAATGATACCTATGAAAGCACTTTTTTAAGGTCTTTTTGAAGCAGGATATGTTAGTCAAGAATATTTAGACCCTAACATAAAATATGAAGGGTATGATAAAAGCAGACATTGTATATTCCATCAAGGAGTTCTAGGCCACGTTGTCCAACAGTGCCAAAAATTTAGATCCAAAGTACAACAACTTATGGATTCAAAGATACTCACGATATACAGAGGACAAAAAAAAGACAAGATGAAAGATAGTAAAATATGTACATTGATGGATGAAGTTTCAGAAAAGGAAGATTTCTTTTTACCAAGACCTTTAACATTCTTTTATCAAGAAAGTCGTAATGAGTCAACTTTCTGCAATCCTAAAAAACTCACGATTCAAGGACCAAGTCCTTTCAAATTTAAGGATCTAAAAGTAGTGCCAATGTAGTATGATTGTCAAGTCATAGATGAGGAAGCAAATGAATTCTTGAAAATAGTAAAACAAAGTGAGTATAAGATCATAGGGCAAATGCATCATACTCAAGCTCGAATTTCTTTATTATCTTTGTTTTTGAATTCACAGCCTCATCGCAAAGTGTTATTAGATATTTTGAACAAAGCACATGTGGACAAGACAATTCAGTGGAAACGTTCAGTGGAATTATTGGAAACATTACATTTTCAAATTTCATAGTCTTCACGGATGATGAAACTTTTCTTGAAGGTTTCGGCCAAACAAAAGCACTGCATATTCAAGTGAAGTGCAAAGACTACGTCATCGCAAAAGTTTTAGTGGATAATAGATCAACTCTTAATATAATGCCTAAATCTACACTATTGAAGCTTCCAGTGGACATGTCACACAGAAAATCAAGTACTATGGTTATGAAAGCTTTTGATGGGTCACGTAGAGAAGTAATGGGTGACAGTGAATAACCAATTAAAATTGGCCCATGTATTTTCAATATAGTCTTTCAAGTCATGGAGATAACCCCAACATACAGTTTTTTATTAGGACGTCCTTGGATTCACTCTGCAAGAGTGGTGCCATCCACGTTGCATCAATAATTAAAATTTATTATTGGGTAAAAGTTGATTTGCATGATGGGAGAGGAAGATTTCTTAATAATAAAATCGGTCTCAACCCTATATATTAAGGCGGAAGAGGAAACATTAGAGTGTTCTTTTCGCTCTTTTGAAATTAGTTATGCAACTATGATGAAAGCAGCTGTAGATGAAGTGATAAAGCCACATAGGTCTAAAGTTGAAGTTATGACCACTAGGATAATGAGAGGTGGAGGATATTCTTTGAATCAAAACTTAGAGATGCTTTTAAAAACACCGAGCAATAATGGGAAGTTTGGTTTGGGCTATAAGCCATCTATATATGATAAGATTAGGCTCCAGGAGGAAAAGAAGAAAAAGCATTTGGCAAAGCTGGAGATGAGGGAGTTTGATCCAAGTATAAAACTTATACCAGAATTATATGATACTTTCGAGACTACTAGTATAAGTTACTCATCACACAACTCTGATTTAAAGGATGGTTTGTTAACGAGGATAGAGATTTTATCGATTGCAGCAGTGGCACAAGAAGCATCATTTGAAGGCAACACAATTTATGCATGTCCGTCTGATTTTGAGCTTAATAATTGGGATATTGTAGATCTACCTACATTTTCAAGTGATTTTCAAGAGTAATGATTAAGCTTTTATTTATGTAAAATTTTTATTCTTTCGAACGGCTCTATCCAACACCATAGTATTTATTTACTTTACAAAATTGATGTACTTTTTTCTTGTTATTTAATAAAATTTTCGCATTTTCATTTCATTCATTCTAATTTATTCTTCTCTTTTATTTTTTTCTTGCATTTGCAAATTAAACACTAAAGTCTAAATCTTTTCATAGACAATATTCATAAGAATGAAGATGTTAGTAATTCCAGTTCTACCATTGATGCCTTAATATACACTATGGAATCTGACAAGGAAAGTGACGATCAAGATGTTGTGGGAATATCCTCAGAATTGTTAAGAATGGTAGAAGAAGAAGATAAGGTTCTAGGTCCTCACCAAGAACTAGTTGAAGTAATCAATTTGGGTTCTTAAAAGGAATCAAAAGAGGTAAAAATTGGCACATCATTGACCAGTGAATCTCGAAAAAACTGATCAATTTGTTACGTGAATACTCAGATATTTTTGCTTGGAGTTATCAGGATATGCTAGGATTAAATACGGATATTGTAGTACACCGTGTTTCTTTAAAACCAGAATGCAACCCAGTGAAACAAAAGCTACATAAAATGAAGTCAGATGTAACTAATTAAAATAAAGGAGGGAGTACGGAAGCAAATTGAAGTAGGGTTCCTCATAATCTCCAAATATCTTGAATGGGTGGCAAACATTGTTCTAGTGCCCAAAAATGATGGGAAAATGGGGATGTCTGTGGATTATAGAGATCTAAATCAAGCCAGTCCAAAAGATAACTTTCCTTTACCTCATATCGACATGCTAGTGGATAACAGTGCAGGATACTCAACTTTCTCCTTCATGGATGGTTTTTCAGGATATAATCTGATTAAAATGGCAGAAGAATAGAGAAAAAATGACTTTCATTACCCTTTGGGGAACATTCTGCTACAAAGTAATGCCTTTTGGTTTGAAAAATGCTGGAGCAACATATCAGCGAGCAATGGTTACACTTTTCCGTGATATGATGCATAAGGAAATAGAGGTGTATGTTGATGATATGATTGCAAAATCTAAGGCAGATGAAGATCATACAAACACACTCCAAAAATTATTTGATCGATTGAGAAAATATCAATTGAAATTGAATCCATCCAAATGTATATTTGGGGCAACCTCGGAAAAGCTATTAGGATTCATTATTAGTGAAGAAGGGATCAAAGTAGACCCAGATAAAGTGAGGGCTATTATGGAAATGTCATCCCTTAAAACAGAAAAAGAAATTCGAGGTTTTCTTGGAAGATTGAACTACATATCCAGATTTATCTCATATTTAGCACCAACATGCGAACTAATCTTTAAGCTCTTACGTAAAACAAACCCAGGAAAATGGAATGAGGATTGCGAAGAAGCTTTCAACAAAATTAAGAAGTATTTGTAGAGCCCACCAGTACTGATAACTCCAGCTCCAAGGCGACCGTTAATCCTGTATTTAACAGTATTAGAAAGTTCCATGGGTGGTGTTCTAGGACAACATGATTTATCTAGGAAGAAAAAGCATGCCATTTATTATCTGAGTAAAATGTTTACCGATTATAAGTCAAGATATTCAATGTTAGAGCGAATTTGTTGTGCTTTGGTATGGACCGCTCATCATTTGAGGCAATATATGTTATACCATACGACATGACTTATTTCAAAAATGGATCCCATAAAATACATTTTTGAGAAATCGTCGTTATCTGGAAGGACTACTAAAATGGCAAGTTTTGTTGTCAAAGTATGATATGGTTTATGTTACTAAAACAGCAATAAACGAAAGTGCACTTGCTGATTATTTAGTTACCCAACCAGTAGTAGATTACGAGCCTATGAGGGTTGATTTCCTGGATGAAAACATATTTCTAGTTGAAAATGATGCTAAAGATCATGAGACATGGATTATGCTTTTCGATGGTGCCTCAAATGAGTTGGGACATGAAATTGGAGTTGTACTAATTTCTCTAGAAGGAAAGGTTTTTCCCCTAACGGCCCAGTTATATTTTGAATGCACTCACAATATCGCTGAATATGAAGCTTGCATTATGGAACTTCAAGTACCATGCGATATGAGTATTAAAAAGTTGAAAGTTTTAGGTGACTCAATGTTAGTAACACATCAAGTCAAGGAAGAATGGGAAACAAAAGATGCTAAATTGGTGCCTTACAGCCAATACGTTATAAAATTATCTCAAAATTTTGAGAAAATTTCATTTGAACATGTTCATAAGGAAGACAATCGAATGACAGAAGCATTAGCCACCTTGGTAGTGATGTTTGATCTTAATATTGAATTTGAACTTCATCAGATCCAAATTACAAAGCGAGATGTGCCAGCATATTGCATGAATGTTGGAAATGATAACAAGCCATGGTATTTTGACATTAAGCAGTACATAAAGCGTAGAGAATATCCATATGAAGCTTCGGAAAATGATAAATGTACAATAAGGAGGTTGGCCATGAACTTTTTCTTAAGTGGCGAAGTTCTTTATTAAAAAAACATGATATGGTGCTCCTTCGGTGTGTTGTTGAAGAGGAAGCAAAACAAATTATGACATAAATTCATGAAGGAATATGTGGAACACATGCTAATGGACAAAGGATGGCTAGATAAATACTTATATCTTGTTTTTATTGGACAACGATGGAATCAGACTGCATAAAATATGCAAGGGAATGTAAAAAGTGCCAAATTCATATAGATAAACCATGCAGCAGCATCTCCATTGCATGTCTTGTCAGCACCCTGGCCATTTTCTTTGTGGGGAATAAATGTTATTGGACCCATTGATCCTAAAGCCCCAAATGACCATTGTTTTATTCTTCTGGCCATTTATATGAAATTTACATGCAAATTGCATGCAAATTATTTCATATAATCTCAACACCTAATTAATCCATTGACTATTAATGGAATTAGTGGCTTCTAATTCACAATCAGCTGCCACATTGCCCACTAATTTTTAAGTTAAATAAGTAATTAGTCAAAGGGGTATTTTGGTCATTTGAGCAATTAAGTCAAAGTCAAACTTTAACTTTTCTTAGTCAAAAGTCAACTTTTTGACTTTTTGCTATTTTACCCGTCTTGACTAATTCTAACCTCCCGAGTATGAATCCACATTCATTTTTCTAAAGTTCAAATCATATTTTAATATAAACCCAGTAAAAGTTTTGTTTCTCAAAGTCAAAAGTCAACATGTTGACTTTTACAACTTTGACCGTTCCAAAACTTTCCAAGCTTCCAAATATGAATCTATATTCATATTTATTTAAATCATATTTAAACACAAAACTTAAAGTTTATATCTACCGACTTAGTGGTTGTCCTATGCTCGTGATCTACAGGCAGAGAAGTTTTTGGAACGAAGAAGAAGTCGAGAACTACAAAAGTAAGCTTATCGTTTACTTTTTATACTCTTCGTTTAGGTCAATCGTTTAGTTGTTGCATGTTTATTTCTAAATTGTTTAGATGCATATAGAGTAAAACATGATCCTTTTCTTCCGCTGCTGCTTGCTCTTTGTTGTTTTTCCCATCACTATGTGTATTGGGATTCACTTATTTTGTAGTTTGTTTGTATGTAATGAGGATTTTTTTTCTTTTCCAATTTCATTGATATTTAATTAATGTACTACCTCGTTAATTTATTTCTTTATCTACATATATTACTTACAATATTTTTTTCATTCATTGGTTTATCAATATGGTCAGTTCGTCTAGAAACCCTAAGCATCCTTGGACGAAGGCAGAGGAGACATGTCTCGTTGACTGTCTTTTTGACTTAGTGTTCGCGGAAGGTTGGCGGTCAGACAACAGAACCTTTTGATCGGGTTATCTGTCACAGTTGGTAAGAATGCTGGGAGAGAGAATGCCAAGATGCAAATTGACCACCACTGTGATCAAAAGTAGAATGAAATTACTGAAAAGAACGTTACAAGCCATTGCAGAAATGAGGTGACTGACGTGCAATGGCTTCGGATGGAACGATGAGGTGAAGTGCGTGATTTTGGAGAAGGATGTGTTCGACAATTGGGTCTGGATAAGATGCAAAATTTACCGTATGATTACATCGTTATAATCGAATTCTAATCAGATTTTTTTTATTATGTACAGACACATCCTGCAACAAAAGGACTCCTCAACAGGCCTTTCCCGTATTACGACAAGTTGCCGTATGTCTTTAGGAAAGACCACGCGATAGGGGCCCATGCAAAGACATTCGCTAATATTAGGTCGAATGTGCTAGGACCTAGCAACGGTATGCAACCAAAAGATAGCCTGGATATGGAGTTCCCCGATATATGCAACCCTAGAATGAACATGTCATCTAAAGACATGATGGTCGGCCATTCTAGTAGGTTCAACAACTGTAGGCCATATTCTAGGGGTCAAAAGAGGAAGCGCGACATGCAGACGTTTGAGACTTTCAACCTCATTCGGAACTCCATGGACTGTGTGAATGACTAGCTTAGGGCCATTGTGGAATGGCCAAATAGAGCTAGCCAAAAGGAAGACGCTTTGTAGTAGGATGTCATTATGCAGTTGTAGTCTATTCCGGGCCTTAGTGTTGAATACCTCATGAAATGCAAGATGGTAGTGACAGAGAAGATGTCGCTGATAAAAATCTTTTTTGACATGCCTAACAAGCTGAAGCCCGCATACTTCAGGTTCATTCTCTGCGATAATCTAGGATTGTCTATTTGCTTTCACCGCATGAAATTTTATTTCTAAATTTAATAAAATTTTGAATAATAGACATTTATAGTATGAGAATTTAAAATTTTCAAATGTCTAATTTCCTGAAAAAAAAAAATTTATGCCCTAAATCTTCTTCAAAAGATCTTACTCAAAAAGAAATTGTGGAGCAACATACTGCTTCTTCCAGTGAAAGTGATGTGACAAATGAATCAATTCGTATTGCAAAAATAGAAAATGATTTTCTCAATTGGGGAATTCCTAAACTTGATTCAAAAACAATTTATTTTCAAAATACTTTCAACTTCAAAGAAAAACTTTGTGTTAAAATTGTTGAAAGAAGAATTTCAGTTTACGGAAAAATTGATTCCATACAATTATTTCCAAAAAATGATATTGAAAAAATCAAAAAGAATTTTCATTTCTTCACATAGGAGCTGTCCAAGTAGCTTTAATTCCAATGTTTAGATCAGGTCTAGATACACCACTCTTAGCAATTTTACGCGATAAACGCCATAAAGATTTTTCAAATTCTTTATTAGGAATAATTGAATCAAATTTGGCCAATGATCCTGTATATTTTAATTGTTTTCCAAATTTTATGTTGTCTCTAGATGACCCACATATTCTCGAAACCTTGAGCTTAGATATTACTGGCCAAGGATTAAATTTTGAAGGAGTTAAAAAATTAACCCTTGTTTACAAAGTTACTTATAAAGTTTTAACTACTACCATGCATCCAAAAGCTTTATTGTCTTCAACCAAAGGAAAAACTACGTTGATAGAAACAAATCTCAATAAATCGTCTATTAGTGTTCCAAAACTCCTTTCTTGGGATGAAGTTACAAAAAATCCTCGATGGGTTTTAGACAACGCTATTGTCCCTCAAAAGAAAGAAAAAGAAGTCTCCCATATCATTGAGCATCCTGATGGGAAAGTAGAAATCAAATTTAAAAACGAATCACCCAGGTTCCCTGTTGTTAAAGAAAACATGAATTCTACAGACTTCATGAGTTCAAGACCAAGTACTTCTAGTAGAAGTGAGTCAATGCCTAATCTCAAAATCAGATCTGTCAAAATAGATCAAGGAATACCAAATATTATTTACAAAGAAAATCTCCCAAACTCTCCAACTCAAACAGAAATGGATACTAGTTCTCAATTAAATGTAATTATTTCAGAGTCAAAGTTTGAGCTTGACAAAGAATCACTTCAAAAGGAATTTATGTCTAAAGAAAACCGTACTGAAAGAATTGCTTTTTTCAAGAACTATTCTGAAACAGAAAGGAAGCTGTTTAGAGAAGAGTATTTCAAAACCCATGAAATACTTCAAGAGCATATTGCATTTTTTAGATGGTTTAACCAAAGAAAAGAATTTGACCATATTTGTACTATCAAAGAAAAAGAATCATGGAAAACTCAAAAAGGTGAAATCAAAGCTGATTTTCCACCAATGGAAGTTGTTGAGTTCAAAAGTTTTTATAACGAGAATTTCATTGCAAAACCTTTTAAATCATCAAAGAATCAGAAGAGCATAAAGCACCTACAAACAAGAAAATAAAAAGTATCCAAGTTCAAAATAACTATTCAAATAGAATGCTTTCTTCAATCGCAACCCAAGTTTTTAAATTAGAAGAAATCATCAATCCTCCTTCTCCAGAAGAAATTCCTAGTCTCTTCCAACCTTTAGAAAAGGTAAAAATAAAAACTCAGAAACAAAAACTTCTAGATGAGATTAACAAACACTTGGAAAGCTTAAAGGGCGAAAGTTCGATCAATGTCATTAATGAAGAAGATGCAGCTCAATTCATGGAAGATTTTGAAAATCTCACTGTCAATGAAGATGAAAAACAAATCAATAAAATAAATCTTGGAAGGTATATCAATAAGAGAGATCAAATTAATTTCTATCCTCGACCTTCATTTCCAGGAGAAGGATTAGAGCAAAGACGGAGATATTCAATAAATAATGAGTTTAATGGAGAATCTATATATGTTTGGAACCTTGATGGAACCCCAGAATTTCAAATCTATGACATATTAAAATAATATGTTGACTTTAGCCATAGCCTACGAATCAAATGGTCATTCAAATAGAAAAGTCGTCATGCTTCTAATTAATGCATTTAGTGGAAGTCTCAAATTGTGGTGGGATCATGCCCTAAGTACTAAACAAAAAGAAGCAATAAAAAGACATAAGACAAAAGTCAGAAGGATAATTAAAGTTGAAGAAGGAACTTCAACAACTCAAGAGGTAAAAGAAGAAATAGAGAACGTTGTAGAAACCCTTCTCTATGCAATTAACCTGCACTTCGGCCTAGGAAGTGACACTGATGTAGAAAATCAAAGAAAAATAATAAAAAATCAAAAGTGCTCCTCTATGGGAAATTTTAGATGGTATAAAGATATGTTCTTACTGAGAATTTATATCTTCAAAGACTGCAATGCTAGACACTGGAAAGAAATGTTCATTGATGAACTTCCTAGCTTTATGGCAGAACGTGTCTACAACTCTCATAACAAAGCATACCCCGAGCAAATACCTTGGGAAAACCTTACTTATGCTCAATTAACCTCTAAAAACATAGAGTGTGGTTTAGATATCTGCAACGAGATAAAAATTCAAACCAAAGTTCAAAAGCATTCGAATCTTCATAAGAAAGAAATGAAGACTTTTTGCTCTCAATATGGATTTGACAAAGTAAAAGAACTAGGTTCATCTTCAAGAAAAATTCGTCCAAAAAACTATAATATGAAACCCACATATTATAGAAAATCTTGAAGGTACAACAAACCGTATACTCCCAAAAGATATCACAAATATTCAAATTACAAAAAAACTGCTGAAAAACAGCAAAAGGAAACTAAAAAAGGAGGCAGATCAAGTAGAAATATTTTTTGCTACAAATGCAGAAAAGAAGGACATTATGCCATCAAATGTCCTCAAAGAGAAATCCATGAGATAAATGAAGAAGAATATTCTTCAAATTCAATCGATATTTCTAACTTTAATTTGCAAGAAATTGTAGATGAAACTGATTCAGAAGTTTCAAGCCAATCTTCCTCAGATGAAGGGCCAAGAGCATGTGGTTGTATCAAAGACCCATGTAAATGTATTTTAAATGAAATAAATGTTTTAACCGACGAACAGGATTTGTTATTTCAAACCATTAACCATGTTTCAAATGAAGAATTAAAAAGAAATATTTTGGAAACACTTAGAGACTCTTTAACAAATGAGTCACCTTCAAAGCCATTTCCAAAAAGAAAAACAATTCCTGAAAAAAGTCTTTCTGGAATTTTAAAAGCTCCAAAAGAAGAAACACCAGTTTCTATTGATGATTTAAAATTTGAAATTAATTGCTTAAAAAGAGAAATTTCTCAACATAAGTATGAAATTTTAGAAATAAAAAAGGAAATTTCTCAAATGAAACAAAGTGATAATTTAAGAGATCTGGATGTAGGAAAAGATTTCTTAAGTTATTTAAATTCTTAAATTAATTAAATTTCAAGAATAAGTTTTCAAAAATGGTATTGTCTAATTACATTAAAAAATGAAGATTTCAAAATTACTTTAAAGGCATTAATAGACTCAGGTGCTGATCAAAATTGTGTTCAAGAAGGTTTAATTATGTAACCGATTTTATTCAAAACATCAGGCCCATTTGTAAACCATTGTACCAAAGGCTAAAGAAAAATCCAAAACCGTGGTCTGACAATCATACCCAAACTGTTCAAAAAATTAAGTCTCTAGTTAAATCAATTCCTTGCCTCAGTTTAATTAATTCAAAAGCAAATCTTATCGTAGAAACTGATGCCTCTGATATCGGATATCGAGGAATCCTAAAACAGTGTCTAGATAAGATTGAATCAATAATCCGATTTCATTCAGGAATTTGGAATGACACACAAAAAAATTACTCAACGATAAAAAAGGAATTACTTGCAATAGTTCTTTGTGTTCAAAAATTCCAAGGTGAATTAATTAATAAAAAATTCATCATCAAAACTGATTCGAGAGCCTCAAAATTTGTATTAGAAAAAGATGTAAAAAATCTGTCTCAAAACAAATTTTTGCCAGATGGCAACCCATACTGCCTTGTTTTGATTTTGAAGTTGTGCCTATAAAAGGAGAACAAAACCCTTTAGCTAATTATCTATCAAGGGAGTTTCTAACTCCAAAAATTTCTCTCCTTTCTAAAAACTCTCTCTCGAAAGAAAAATGAGTTCGGAAAAAGGAAGTGCTAGAGGAAGAACAAACTCTACCTCTTCAAAGGGCAATCGCCCATCTTCTTCTTCTAATTCTGCACCCTCACCTATGAGTGCAGATCAATATGAAATGGATTTAGGGTTTACTACAGTAATCCGATCCAGATCAAGATCGTCCAGCATACGGACTGAGTCTCCCACGGAGTCATCAACTCCACCTAGGCCTTTGGCCAATCTTATCCGTCCTTCTGGCGGAGTTGTTCAAATGAGGCCTCCTGCCTCTCCTTCATCCAATAGGGAGTCTTCTACTCCTCCTACAACTTATTCTCAGGCTGTCACTCCCGATAAACGATTTGTGCCAAGACCCAAAATCAAATCTTATTTTCAAAAGCCTATCGTCGTTTATGATCCTATCATATAACCTGAATATCAAAGTCTCACTTTAGAAGAGACAGTTTCAAAAATCTTTCCAAAGGACTTTAATTTTCTTCCCGAAGACCTCACAAAAACAAGAAAATTTTATGAGTTTATTTTAGTAGATACAAAGTCTGTAGAAATAACTCATGTTCCTGACAAAAACGATCCTTCAAAAATTGCTTATTCAAAATTCAAAATTTTTAAAGCAATCAATCCAACTCATTAGAATAAAGGAATTTTTACAGAAAAATCCTTTTCAAAACCTTTTGTTCCTCAATTCTTCTCATACCAAGATAATATCAAAGCTTAGTATAGAGTATTTTGGCTTTCAAATAGAAACCACTCATGATTTATTTCCTTTTGTCAAAACACCTACAAAATTGATTTTCCATTGTCGTTTATTCAATGGTGGACTAATTTTGGTCTTACAGACGACATTCTACCAACTCTAATTCAAGAATCATATTTCTATTTCTCAAGAACAATTCAAAAGAATTCTTTTCATAATTCAATGAGATTTTGCCTCTACTTTCAAATTTCATGGATATTTTGTTGGTGCTACAACACAGCATCATATCCTCAATATAAAATGGTCGTTAAAAATCTAAAAATCAAATGGTGGGAAAAATACAATTTTCAGCATGCCACCATCAAACACATAAAGGAATGGTTCGCAGAGAACGGATATCTACAAGACATTGATCAAAGAAAGAATGTCGAGTTCTTAAATGACAAATCAAAACTCCTTGCCGCACTTGCACAAGCTACAATCGATGCAGATTTTCAGAGATTATTATCAACAGCAATAAATGCTTCTTCTTCTTCTGAGTCATCATCTTCTTCCATACAGAAAGACGAAGAACAAGTAGATCCAGAATATGATCTAGACGATCCATTTCTCGACCCACAGCCTATGTGAGCTTCGAATCAAAAAACATGTTTCAAAAGAAAAATAGGTTCAATATAGAGTCTTCTTAAAGAAGATTTCTATTCAAAATTAATATAATTACTTTCTATATATATTATATCTACGTAACTAAAAAAACGAAAAATGTAAATTCTCATCCTTAGTGTAATTAATGAGTAAACTTTTGTAAAAATTCTAGTTTACTCTGTAAATATTATTCTGTCATCCAGAAATCCAGAAAAAATTTGAAGACAACAAGCGTCAATAAAGACCACGTCCACAAGCTAAAATGAAATTATGTATTTCATGGAGTATTCGACTACGTTTGATGGTCCCGGTCGTAAGTCGTAAAAATGAAGCGCGGTGAGTCCGTTGGTCAGTCAGTAATCCGCTGTAGGGAATACAATCAATAGATACATGATTTACTATTTCCAAGAAAGGACAATAAAGATGGAAAAAGCTTCAATATTCTTCATGGATCAATGGCCGATAAATTTTAATTTAACATGTTTCTTCTTATTTATTATAAAGCTAATAATAATGATAGTAGTCAGTGTATAAAAATAATAAATAGGTTAGTTGGTAATTATGAACAATAATGTAATTATTAGGTGGAAAAAATTTCCACACATTAGTTTAGTACGAAGGTGGATTCTTATCCATCATTTATTAATTTCCTACCCTTATAAATAAAATTTAGCTTTTAAAAGTTGAAACGAGAATCTTATCAGATAAAGGGTCATGTCCTGTCTGATTCGATTTTATCTTTTAATTTTTCAAATTTCAATTGTGTTTGAAATTCGAGGTCTATAAATAGACTTCCAAGTTGTAGTGCAGAGCACATCGCGAAATATTATCAAGCTCTAAAACACTAAGCTCTTAATATTCCGACTGCTTTCTTCTTGTAATCTATCGATCCTAATTCTCTTTGCTTTTAAAAGTTGAAATGCTAAACCCATCGTTAAAAAGAACTACACGAACATATATCATGACCTAAACGATCGTAGATCATTCTTTTAAACTATAGTACACGATCGTTTTGAAGAAGATTACTCACACTAGCGTGTGACCGATTAATCGCGTGTTGACTGGGTATTTTGTTATTTTCCATTGTAGACCTGTGTGCTTTTTTTGTTTCCAAAATTATACTAGATAGTGTAAATACTTTACCCATTTGTTATATTTTTTAAAAAATTAATTGAAACTCGAACCTTGACACTAAAATGGATTTTGATTCTAGGTTAATTTTCATAAATATAACAAAACACGAAAATATTTACGGCTCGTGTAACAAAATCAAAAAGTCCATGAAGCTGTAGAAATTTTTCATAAATTCAAATTTGCCCTTGATATTGCGAAGGATTCGTCACTTCTCTTTCTTTCTCTTCTTTGCGATTTATTCATCTTCTCTTCAAGATTTCTTCAACTCCTCTTCAAGATTTTCTTTCTTCTATTTTTATTCATCTTCTTTTTCTTGCTTTCTTTCTTCATCTTCTCTTTCTTTCTTACAGCTTTTCTTCTAGAATAGCAAGATCGTTTAAATATCACTCTGATATGATCTAAACGATCGCTTACCTAGTCAACACGATTGTTCAACATGATCAACACGATCATTTTTCTCATCGTTACAAAGAACTACACGATTCAATATCATTTCCTACATAGTCGCGTATCATGATCATTTACAAGAAAGATTACACGAAGCATTTTTTCCATCGTTAAAAAGAGAACCACATGATCATGTATCATTTCCTACACGATCGTGTATCATTTTCTACCCAATCGCATATCATGATTGTTTAGAAGAAGAATTCCACGAAGCATGTGCCAGTTTTGATACTACCAACACGATCTTTTATCATTTCCTACACGATCATGTATCATTTTCTACATGATCGCGTATAATCAGTTAAAAGAATAATTACACGCGTATCATGATCAGTTAAAAGAATAATTACACGTACGCATGTGATCGATTAATTGCGTGTTGACGGGCATTTTTGGTATTTTCCATTGTCGGCTTGTGAGCTTTTTTCGTTTTCAAATTGTTCTATAAAGTGTAAATATTTTGTCGGTTTGTTATATTTTTTAAAAAACCACTAATTTCAAAATATTTTCTCTTTCATTTTTCTATAATTCTATTTGAGTAATTTAGATAGTCTATTTAAATATATTTTCTATTTCTTATTTTTTAAAAAAAATCTTTTGTTTGGACTTTTTTTTTTTTTTTTTTGCATTGGGAAGAAGAGAATGAAAAACAAATAATGTGCATTCTATTTCTTATTTCTTAAATTCTATGATTTTTTAACTCAACTTTTGTTATTTTAATCTACTTGTTTCTGATTGCAGTTAATGTATGCTCTTTTAATTATTATTTTTTTATTTAATTGCAATCCATTTAGGTATGGTGATCCATACCAATAAAACTCATTAGTTGAGGAAGAAATAGAGAAAGAGTTCGGAAAATTAGGAAGGTATAAATGTGAAAATTAGAATTATGATGTTTTTGGAAACGAAAAATATGTTTAATGTTTTATTCTATAAATTATAAATGCATTTGGAGTTGAGAAATTTGAATAAATATTGTAGTTTTGGAAAATAATTATTGATATATTGTAGTTTTGAAAATATTCAGAAGAATGTGGTAGTTTTAGTCTCTCTCATGTCTTGGGTTGAACCCAAGACATTGCTAATATTTTTTTTAATTTAAATTTCTTGTTTAAATTTCTTGTCTCCCTTTGTATCCATTTTAATAGTTTTGTCACAGAAATTTAAATTTTGTTATTGCTTTTCAATATTAAAATTTATATAAATATTTCTAAATAATTAAATAATTAGATGAACCGTTTTTAATAATGACGCGTAATTAAAAAATTAAATATAAACTAAAATAATTTATAATAACCAAATTACATTTATTTGATTGATAAAAGAAAATCAATGTGTTCCATAACTCTATTTCAGTTATATATATACATACATACATACATATATATATATATATATATACATATATATATATATATACATACATATATATATATATATAGATACACATTAATAATAAATAAATATATGTTTGCTAAGGAATAAAGAAATTAAAATTTTAGTATCGACATACCTGAACATGCTTAAGAAGGTCGAACATGTACCTATACTGACTAACTGCATGAGTAGTCGATCTAGTTACACAAAATTGGTCTCTCCAATTGTATTAATAAAGTAAATTTTAGATTTTGATTTAGGGGTTTTTCTAAGAATATAAAAAAGCGGCAAAGTATTTACACTGTATAGAACAATTCTGATCGTTTAATTAATTAGATTACACGATCGTTTAGATTTAGCTACTCCAAATCTAAACGATTAGGTACACGATTTGGCTACCCCAAATTTTTTTTCAAAATTTGGTATACGATCGTTTAGATTTGGCTACACGATCGTTTAGATTTGGGGTTGATTTTTTTTCACAATTTGGTATACGATCGTTTGGCTTTGGCTACACGATCGTTTAGATTTGGTTACACGATCATTTAGATTTGACTACACGATCGTTTAGATTTGCGGTTCCAAATCTAAACGATTTTTTTTTCAAATTTTGGTATACGATCGTTTAGATTTGAGTACACGATCGTTTAGATTTGGCGATACATTTAGATTTGACTACACGATCGTTTACATTTGGTATACGATTGTTTAGATTTGCTATTTTGTTACATTTGTGTAAGTTTCCCTTTGATTTAATTATATCACTCATTTAGTATTAAACTATTGTTTGATATAAATTAAAATAAAATAACATACCGTCAACCAAGTGCTCGTTCAGGTACTAGATGATCATTTGCATGTGTAAGCTGTGGAGCTATTTGGAAGGAGATTTAAAGAAAGAAAAATGATCATGGGTAGTATTTTTGATGGAATGGCCGTGAAATACCATTCACGCAAGCAGAAGGCAGAGGCATGAGAATCTGATTTTTTTTCAACGTAGGCCTATGTTTTTTTAAAAAAAGATATAGGAAAAAATCGTTTATACCAAATTTTGAAAAAAAATTAGATTTGGAACCTCAATTTGTCTTTCTTCTTTTCTTTTTTAGGCAAATGGTGTATAAAGAATCTTGAAAAAATTGGTTAGACATTAGAGTAACCAAAATTAAAAGATTATAAAGAATATTGAAAAAAAAATTGTTTATACCAAATTCTGGAAAAAGAAAATCGTTTAGATTTGGGGTAAATCTAAATGATCGTGTATCCAAATCTAAACGATCGTGTAGCAAAATCTAAACGATCGTATACCAATATTTGAAAAAACAATTTTAGATTTGGAACCCCAAATCTAAACGATCGTGTAGCCAAATCTAGCCGAATGAATGCGGATTCATGCTCAGGAGGTCAAAATTAGTCAAGACGAATAAAAAGGTAAAAAGTCAAAATGTTAACTTTTGACTTAAAAAAGTGAAAGTTTGACTTTGACTAGAATGGTCAAATGACCATTTTAACCCTTAATCAAAGTTAGTGGAAAAATCCAACATTTTGTTGGATAATCCCACTAACTCTTAGTGGGCTATGTGGAAGCTTATGGTGATGACATGAAGCCCACTAAAATATAAAGGAATGACAATTAATTCCACTAAATGTTAGTGGAATGCTAGGTGTTGAGATTTAATAAACTAATTACATGTAATTAGTCTATTTAAGGGCATTTTTCAACTTGGAAAAAGATTTTTTTGCATTTTTTTAATTTTGAATTAAAAACAAAAATATTCTCTCAAATCTCAAATTTGTTTTTTTTCCACCTCCAATTTCCATCTCTTTCTCTAATTCTTTCACTTAACGGGTCCCATAACCCGGTTCTTAGTCTGGAGAATAGCGGGTAAACAGTAATGGTGGTCTCGGTTCGTGATTGTGAAGAGATTTTGAGAAGTCGGGAGAAGCTACAAAGGTATGATTATTTTTCTAAACCCTAATTAGTGTAATTGGGGCTTTTTGTCTTAAGCATGTTAACATCTAAATTAGTTTAGATGCATCTAGGATAAAATTCTGATACTTAATTCTGTTGCGTTAGTATGTTATCCATCAATATCACATATGAGAAATTAAACAAACTAAAAGTTGAAAAATACGTACCCCAAGTATTCATGGTCCTCTCTGTGTCCGGCTCATTTCCTCAACCATCTTCCTCATCTCTTCCATTTGTCGTGCACTTTCTTCCATTTTTTAGCACTTCTTCCATTTTTCGAGCAGTCTCTTCCATTTATCGGTTACCCTTTGCCATTTGTCGGTCACGCTCTTCCGAACTTATTCATTGTTCTTCGATTAAATGGTTAACGTTTTCAAGGCTAGACTTTAGTTCGCTAACTTCTTTATTGTGCATCTCTTAGTCATAGGAAGATGAAGAACTGGAAGTAGTACTCTTTCGAAACTTGGGCTTGAGGCTCCAACCAAGACCATTTGAGTAACCCAGTCGCCTACCCTAAACGGTCTCACATATTTTGTTTCCAGAAAGCGGTTGAGAATCCTCTCGGATGGCCTAGGACTAGAGTTCCAACATTTGATTATGTACCATACAAGTTGTGAGTTGTGAGATGACAATTAAAAGTAGAAAGTATAATAAAAAGTTTTCATAAAACTTACATGCGCATCTGTTGCTGCCTATGAAATGAACTTGCCAATCCTACTCACATGTGCTTCTATGAATAATTCGACATGGTCCACTGGGTGATCACGTTCTTCAGCAAGCTTGTGTTGCCGTTAAAGGAACGACTTGGATCCGCTTTTGTAGTTGTAAGGCTGCTTCGCTCTAACAGCCTTATTGACCATCGATTGCTCCTACATTCAAACAATCAAAATGTTATATCTAAATTACCTGAAATATGGTAAAGTAAAAGTAAACGTATAAATTACCTGAAATTGTTAAGTCATGTAATGATCGCAAAGGAAGTGTCAATCTTCCACGCGATTCATCAATCTCAACGATGAGTTCGAACGTGCTTCTTTAGGGTCATTGAACTGCTTGAAATTCGATGGTTATTTGCCACGAATTCCTTCCACGTGTTGAGCATTTGATGTTCAACAAAATGAGTAAGTGCCCGATCACTGAAATCGAGTACGAACCAACGCTACAAAAGAAAAATAAATAAGGATTAGTCTTCTACATCTGTAGGTTTAACATATATATTAAGTAATTTACAAATTTACTTGTAAGCCACTCTTGACGACCTCAATGTACTCCAGAGGTACATCAGCCCACTTGAGGGTTTGAATGAAAATGTGTTTCGTGTTAACACATCAATGGTGAAGCTGAACCGAATGACACGTAGCAAGATAGGCTTGTCCACTCCTGGGCCATTGATATAGGGATCTTCCCATTTTACTAAACATACCGTTTTAACTCCAAGTTTCAGGAGTGTTGCGTCTCCTCGGAGTGGGAATGGAAGTGGGTTGAGGTGCATCTACGAAAAAAGAACACTATCAGACGCAGAAACTTAATTATTGATTCAAGTATTTATGTAACGAGACTAACCTAAAGTGTCGCCCACCGAAGACGATCCTCCCGCATTATTGAACACATCATCCAACTTTAGATACAGATTTGCCTCATAAAAACTGCTAGAAAATGACATAATTCCTGTAGACATAAAAACCAACAAACGTTAAACAAATGTAAGTATCTCTAACTAAATATATAGAAGAATGACTAATTTGTAAATGTGAAGAAGATATTATTATTCATCATCGCTTAATCTGCTATGAGGTGACGATAATTGTTAATCATCATCGTCTATGAAGTCGTTAGTGACATGACACACATCCGATCTTTCCACCACTATAGGATCAACTTCAGCCCTAGACAGAGAGTCATCCTCAATGTGTTCATTCACACGATGTCTGACAACGATTTTCAATACATTAAGTTGATCATTCTCAATACCTTCTACTTCTAGCACATCCCATATAAGTTTTTTTGGACCACTTGAACAACAATTGGTACCATTTTTTAAGTCCTCAAGCTCAAACACTTAAAGTGCTTGGGTCACGAGAATCATCTATTCCTCAGCGAACCAAAAATAGGACGTGCTAATTAATTTGTAGCCTAATTCCATGTGTGTCCTATGATTTTTATTATTGTCTGTGTCAAACCATCTACACTTGAATAGCAAGGTACATCATCCCAGTGGATATCGAATGTGCAACACTTCACCTAAAACACCGTAAAAATTATTGTCGACACTTCCACCTCCACTACTTTCATCGACTACCATTACTCGACTATTCTATGCAACACATTGGCAATCACGCTCCAACGTACAAAATCATACCCCACCAACAATTCATCCACTCTAAGAGCAAACCTCAAGTGAAGGATCCATCACGAGTGAGAAGAAATCTTGAGAAAGGTTTTTCTCTCACGCATTTCTAGAACCTGAAATTGATGTAAATAAATACATATCTATGAAATAAGCATATACCAATTCTCAAATTCATTTATTCTATATACCTGAGCCCTGAACCAATCAGAAAATGTCATTGATGTATTTTAAATAAGTCAAGAATGCTTTGACCCTAACGACATATCAACCTCAAGTGTTTCCTAAAGTACATAATTATGAATTTGTGTGACGATAATAACAAATACTTAAGATAGCAAATGAAGTATAAAGTTAGAAATGTGTATTTGCGAAAGTCCGCTATTTCATCTACATTGTTGAAAATGTAACAATGAAAAAGGCGTTTCTCTTTCTGTAATATGCTTCGTAAACTCGATGCTTCCAATGGTCTTAGTTTCTGAACGAACACTTTGAACTCACCAATCACCTCATCCTCTGCGATGTTATCATCATTTCATTCATCTCTAGTGAATAGGATCTCAATCCCACTTAGATACTTCGAACAAAAAGTCCCTGATTCGTTCATTAGATATCCTTCTACAATAGACCCCTCAGGAGATGCTTTATTACGAATAAATTGTTTTAATGTGCATAAACTTCTTTCAATGGGATATGTCCAAATGTAAGAAATCAGACTAGCAACCTTAATTTCATATGGTAGGTGAATGGAAAGGTGTACCATTGCGCTGAAGAAAGCACATGAAAATATTCTTTCTAATTTGCAAAGTATGATTATGATATCTGCTCGCGATCCAAATCACTTACTTTTATCGTTCTTCCACACAAGTCACAAAAAAAACTACACAATTCAGTAACAACAATGTACACATTTTTCGATAAGTATGCTCGAACACCAATAGGTAGAAGTCGATGTAGCAAAACATGACAATAGTGCATTTTAAGACATGATATTTTCCTTTACTCTTTCATTCATACATCGAGAAATATTAGAAACAAATCCATCGGGAAACTTAAATGATTTTAGGTACTTGAAAAATGAAAGTCGCTCGCTACTAGTCAACGTGTAACCACATGTAGCTTCACCAATCTATTACCGACTTCTATCAAGGGCAAATCATTTCTTATTTCTAAATCATGTAGGTTAACTTGAGCATTCGTGGTATACTTGGTTTTTCCTTCAATATTCAATAACGTACCAACCAAGTTATCACAAACATTCTTTTCAATATGCATTACATCAAGTTAGTGATGTAATAGTAATGTAGACCAGTAAGGAAGTTCAAAGAAAATACTTATCTTATTTTAATTAAGAGCACTCTTTCTTTTCTTATCTTTTAGTGAGGAATGTTTACTCATAACTCGAAACTCCAATGAATCTAGTTGTTTCAAGATTTCATGTCCATTCATTATCACTGGAGGAGCCATATGCTCTACTTTTCCATCATGTAGCCTACTTCTATGCCAAACGTAGTTCTCTAGAAGATATCATTGATGTCCCTTGAAAGATATTGTCTCTCGTATCCCGAACGATGATCTATCTCCAATGCATATCGGACATGCTTGATACCCCTTCATACTCCACTCAGATAGGTCATCATATATCAAGAAGTCATTAATTGTCCAAAACTTTTTCAGTTTCTCAATTAATGGTTGGAGGTAAACATCAATTTCCCTACCAGAAGATCTTGGACCGGGTATGAGCTATGACATGAAGAAATTTGACTCTTTCATGCATTTCTAAGGTGGCAAAATGTAAGGAATTAACACCAAAGGTCATATACTATATAAGGTACTTATATGAGCAAATGGATTAAACCCATCTAAAGTTAAACCCAAACAAATGTTTCGTGAATCTAAAGCAAAATCAAGCAATTCACAATCAAAATGCTTCCATCCCTCTGCATTAGATGGATGTCTTAACACATCCTCTGTTTCCATTCATTTATCCTTATGTCATCTCATGTCATGTGAGCCTTCTTACAATACAAACAAGTGTTGTAATCTTGGTACCAATGCAAAGTGGCGCAATACCTTTTGTGGAATTTTTTCCCTTTGTTATGACTAACATTATACCGAGACTCACCACAAATGAACAATATTGCAAATCCTCAAACTCCTTCCAATACAATACACAGTCATAATTACAAGCATGAATAGTCTCGTATCTCAAGCCCAACCCACACAATTTTTGTTCAGCTTCGTAGAATGAACTAGGGATAGTGGTACTACACATTGGAAATGCACGTTTTAATATCTCTAACAACATGTCGAAGGACTTGTTACTCCAATCATTGAAAACCCTTACATGCATCATCTTAACCAAAAAATTCAGGGAGGAAAATTCAGAACAACAAAGCTATAGCTCACTACGTGTTTCACTCAATAAGTCTTAAAATGTGTTTCTTGTCTCTTGTTCTATATCTACCCCACCATTAAACGACAAGTCATTCTCCAAATCTTCCTCTATTTCTTCTACGTGTTCACTTGGAGCTTGCAAATCATGAAGCATACCTAACATTTCATTTTCTTTAGGAAAAGGATTACTGTTAGTTCCTTCATTAAAAGGGTTACTACTCCTAGATTTTTAATCAAATTTTTGTATATCTCTATGTAAGTTCACGAGCTCTCCATGATACACCCAGTGTATAGGAGGGGGATATCCCAATGGTTAATAGATGTCGCTCCACACCCTCTAATAAGTCCCAAATTGAGTTCATACATCTCTTGCATGGATACCTTGTTCGTCTATAATTATCGACGTTACACTTTGCAAGCTCTAAAAATTAGGACACTCCTTCTCTTTACTCAACCGAGAACTTATTCCTAAGTTTCATTCAACCATTGTCCATTGTTAAAAGCCTTAAAACATAAATAGGTTTGATTAGTCTTATATTCCTCTTCTCAAATTCTCTCACTTACTCAAACTTGCTCCATGAATACGTTATGCGCAATCCCCCAACTTTCACTAAAGTTAAATTTAAAACTACCTAATACTTCCAACATACCTAACACTTCCAACATACTTAAATAAAAGCTACCTAGCACCTTGAACCCCAAAAACTACTAATAAATTAGAAACTAATTTTGACCTAAAAACGCTACCATAATTGCAAGATAGCCATAATAAATCAACCACAAATTACTTCAATCTTTTACAAGCTATCTAACATTTCCAACAAACAAAACTAGTGACAAATAACCCCACAAATTTTCAAATAATATTCACATTGGAATTGAAATTGAAATTGAAATTCATATTCATATTCAAATTCAAACTAATTTCAATTTCAATTTCAAATTCAAATTAAATCTCTATCTCAAATTCAAATAAATTCATGTTGGAAATTATGTCCTAAAACTTGTAGTGTGTAATCATATTCTATTCAATAAAGTCGTTATTGAAAATTGAATACTATAATTTTAAATCCAATAAACTAAGGTCCCCACACTATTTTGAGTAAACTTGAACATTATGTAGAGATGTAAACATAGATCAAGTTCGAGTATATAGTCTGAATAGTCTATAGTATATAAATAAAGGTTTGGCACCTTATTCAGAGACACTATGGATGTCATCCACTTTGTAGTTAGTACAAACGAGGTGATCCTCAAACGTTCATGTAGAGACATGAAAATTAGGGAATCTTATGTAAAGAGTTTAGATAAGACTAAACCATGAAATAGTCACTTTTATGTTATAACGTCGTTTAATGTTTAAAATTGATTATTTCATTTTTTTTATGACCTAGGTAACTTGATCTTAATTCTGAGCTAACTATGAACTCTTGTTCATACGAGGTTATCCTTATATCTGCATAGGTGAGAGCAGCTCATTAGCATTGGTTCAATAAACCTCAAATTTCAGGGATAAAACCGGGTGGATAGCAGGGGACATTTAGTGCAAGACGAAATTCACTCCTACTCGCTTGAGGTTTAGCAGATAGGTTGTTCTCTTAAGAACTGAATCCAAGTCTTGAACAAGAGACCCCACCCTCTCATTGGCCTAAGAGGGACTCATTTTATAAGTTGAACCTTAAACCAATTATTCAATAGTGGATCAATGAGACTTAAGGAGCAAGATGTAGTCTTAGGGATAAAACGGTATTTAGACCCAACCAAGCTTACGTACAATATCTGAAGGATTAACTTACTGATCATGGTTATATCAGATAGACACAAATATATCTATAGAGAAAGGAGTGTAACCACGAAACTTTAGTGGAATATGACATGTTAGCTAACAAATATTGATTAGCTCAGTCTAAAAGGGTTTAACCAGTTAATCTCGATTTGTTAGAGCCAATGATCTATAGGTCCATTAGGTTCCTCTACTAGCTCATATGAATTTAACTTAGAACAATATGTTAGAATAATTCGAATTGTTCGAATTAGGTAAAAAGAGAGAAACCAAAAAATATATTTGATATAGTCGTTGATTATAAGTTTGAGATAGAGCTTTATGTTTAAATGTGATTTAAATATTAAAAATATGAATATGGATTCATATTCGGAAGCTTGGAATTGATGGAAATGGTCAAAGTTGTAAAAGTCAAAATGTTGACTTTTGAATAGCAATATATTCAAATGTGATTTGAATCTTGAGAAAATGAATACGAATTCATGCTCGAGAGGTCAAAATGGCAAGAAGTCAAAAAGTTGACATTTGACTTAAAAAGTCAAAGTTTGACTTTAACTAAAAAGATCACATGACCATTTTGCCCCTTGACTAAAGTTAGTGAAAAAATCCAACATTTTGTTGGATAATTCCACTAATTCTTAGTGGGCTAAGTGGAAGCTCATGGTGATGACACCACGACCTCTAAGAAAAAATGGAATGGTGAATAAATCCACTAATGGTTAGTCGATTGTGAGGTATTGGGCTTTGGTGATTCAATTACATACAAAGTTTGCATGTAAAAAACTTTTTGCCATTTTAATTTACTTAAAAATAAATGACCAAGTCTTTTTACTATTTCTTCACCTTTCCTAAATTTTCATTACACTCTCACTCAAATCCTTCTTCCTTCGTGTCCCACAACCCGATTCTTCATCCGAAGTATAGCGGGTCAACTTTAGTGGTGGTCCGAGTTCGTGTTTGGTGAAATTTTAGTGATTCAGAAACTACAAAGGTAATTTCTTGAAAACCCTAATTCATGTAGTTTTTTTTATGCATGTTTATCTTAGCAATTAAGGTACTTTTTAGATCAGGTTTCCGCTATGCATGTCTTTTTTCTATGAAATCACAATCTCAAATTCAATAAACACCCATCCCCCATCAAATTCAATATAACCCCCACAAATCTCAACACATTCAAATTATTTATCGATCTCAAATTCAACTTCAATCTAAACGTCAATCTTAAACCCTAAAAACTCTTCAAATTCAAATTCAATACTAAAACCTAAAACTAATTCAACATCTAAATCCTAAAACTATTTCAAAATCTAAATTCTAAAACTAATCCTAATACTAATTAACTAAACCAAAATTAAAACAAAAACAATAAAGAACTTTAAACCATTTCATTAAACTTTATCCATTCAAACAATTTGAATATACATTCATTAAATACATACATTTTTTTAGCTTTAAAACAAAATAAAAAAACTCAATTGAGAGCAGTGGCAACCAAATAAAACAACGAGGAAAGGGGAGATGGTGAGTGGCGGAGAACCTAGACGACGACAACGACAGGGACAGCGACAGCGGATAACAGACATTCTCTCTCTGTCGGCCTCTTCCTCTTTTCTTTCCCTTGTGAGTTCTATGTTCAATGAACATAGAACTCAAATAAATAGAGGATTCTCGGATGCACTTCAAAAACATCGAAAGATTCCTTAATCCTGATGCCATAAAGTGAATAATTGGGAATAGTTCTACCTATTCCCGATAATTCACTTATGGTGTCGAGAATGATTGACACCATCCCTGACGTGTCGTGCATGGCATCGGAGAATGTGTTTCTCATTTATATGCCCTAAAGGACAATGCCATAAATAGGTCAAATTCAACTCATTTGATTTGAATTTCTTAGTATTAATGTTATAAATAGACTTGTAATCAGATGATTCAATATTTAGAATATAAAGACTATTCATTAAACAACCATTGCCATAGAAAATGTCTCATCTGAATATAGAAAGGTTGTTATTCTAAAAAACAAACCAAAAACCATCCAAATCCGAACATGAAATTGAAATAATGTTTCTACTCATAGCAAATAGAAAATAACAATTATTTAGTTCTAAAACAAATCCAGAAGGTTGATAACTTGTAGAAATACAAGTTATAGTCTTTTAGATAGAATAATAAGACCAAAATACATAAGAAATGTGTTAAAACGTGTAGCTTATGTTGTTAATTCATAAATATTCAAAAATATACTTTACATAAGCATCCAAGCCTGTTTCACCCTATTTTTAGTGTCTCAATGCAGGATTACAGTCAAAAGAAAAAGCTAATGAATCGTAGAGGAACTCGGGTGAAGACTAAGCGAGAAGACCACATCTGAACATGAGAAGAGATTCACTAGAAGACAAAAGTGGTAGTTGGAGTCGATTTGACTTGACAACAGAGGCAGCTTTTGACGTTGACATGCTCAGAAGATTAGATTTTTTGTCCGAATCTACCTATAAAAAGGAATCCATCTCCACCAAGTAAGAGGGGGCTCGAATAAGCCAAGTAGGTCTAAATGGACCGTGTGCCTGAAGGGGCCAAAACCTAGAGAGTGGTGGAAAGGCTTTTGTAAAGCATTTCTTCATCTTTTTTGATTAGTCAAGGAGTGAAAGCTTAAGGTTTGAGTGAAGAAGATCCTACTCCTCATCTCGCCTAACTTGTAATGTCATTTATATTATCCATTCTTTGTATTTCATTATAATGTATTTGTTCATATTGTAAAGTGGCATAAGGGCTATATTCTTTAATACATTACATCTTTATACCTTTACAATACATCATCTCTGTATTGTTCACCTTTCCTTATGTTATTTGTAATTTAAGATTTATGATAATTTATTGATAAGAAGGGAACTCTTATCGCGTTAGCTAAGCTATAGTCATCACCTAGCCAGTGTTTAACACCAACTACCAGAGAGGGCAAGTAGCAATGTAAGACCCGCACTTAAGAAAAAGAATTAAGAAGTAAATTTTCTGACTAAATGTTCTGAATTGGCTGAGTTGGACAAAAGAAGGCGTTTTGAAGTAAGGTTAGGTGATAAGAAGTTGATATCTAAGGTAGTTTGCAAGGAAGTTTTAAAGTTTAAGTATCACTATGTGATTAAGATGCTATGCATGAAGATTTAGGTTAAGTCACCTATGGCCATCCTGGTGAAATGTAGTCTCAACTAGTAACAGTGTTAATAAGAAAGACTATTCATTTCATGGACCGGTCTTATACAAACTCTTTGTATAGAATACCCCCGCTCTAATGTCTCAACATGAATGATTAAGATCAGATTATTTGTAGCACTTTAGAACAATTGTAACAACTACAAAGCAGGCCATATTCATAATGTCATCAGGATAAGGTATTCAATCTTATCCATCTACTACAGATCATTTAGGTTATCACTTAAACATGATCCACTTGTATGTCTCCACATACACGTTTAAGTTACAGAAGATAACCTTGTATGTTAGTTTATTGGTTTTGTGGATTAATGCAACTAAATGTCAAATAATATAAAACGCTTTATTTTATTAGATAAATAAAATGTCTGTATAATATATACAATTAAAAACTATAAGACCACGAGATTTAGGACATCAACCACAACAATAATCACTGCTCACTTTATAGGAATAAGAGTAATGGTTTGCACACATTCATCACAATTACCACATAGAAAGCAATAGTTTTCTCTTTTTCAAACAACACAATAATAATAACACAAAGAGATACATAACTCGTTATGCATAACTCAGGCTAAAAAAGAATTTATTTAGAAAATGTTACAAAAATGTTACATAACTCAGCTTTAAGAAAGTCATTTGCGCAGGAGTGTTTAGTTAAGAAGGTCACTCACACAATGTCTGTTCCTTTTCTTCCCCGAACGCCACTCCTCGCCTAGAACTCTCTCGGCAACTCCTTGCACTCTCTCAACAAAACCCCCAAAGAACAACACTTCTCTTAGTCTTTCACCCTTATTTTTACTAATCATTTGGATCGATTACTCTTTTTGCTCGTCAGTTTTGAATTACAACTGTACACGTGTCGCCTCACTGCCTTGTAGTACCATGCAACCAAACCAAGCTTGACACATAAGCCAATAGTCAAATCCATATTAGACATTCCCTCGAGATGCAAACCTTATCCTCTCGAGAAGCTAAACTCTTTTTTCCACCTTATTCTTCCTCGCCTTTTCTTTCTTGCGACAGACCACAACCATCTACTTCTTTTCTAACTTTGTTTCCCATTACTTCACCATATTGCCTAACTCCTCTTGAGATAAAACTCCTTCGTTGCGACAACTCTCCCTCTATCGCCTCCTCTCAACGTGACTTCCTTCCTTCCCTTCAAATTTTATCTTTAGAATGATCAATCTTTTCATTTCATTCTACTCCTTAGCACCTCTCTTCTTCAACAGGATTCCCTTTCTCAAATTTGGGCCTCACAAATATATATTAAACATACATATATCCATAATTTATTAAAGATATATCATATAACTAATAAATATCTTTTAACACTAATTAAAAATACATATAATACAACTAATAAATATCTTTTAACACTAATTAAAAATACATATAATACAACTAATAAATATCTTTTAACACTAATTAAAAATACATATAATACAACTAATAAATATCTTTTAACACTAATTAAAAATACATATAATACAACTAATAAATATCTTTTAACACTAATTAAAAATACATATAATACAACTAATAAATATCTTTTAACACTAATTAAAAATACATATAATTGAAATCTAACTAAAAAAGATATTAAGCACTTTGAAAACATTTAGAGAAAATACCTAGTTTTGCTAGAAAATTTCACTAATATCCTAAAATAAAATTTATTATTTTGATTAGGATTGATTAGGATTTAGTATATTTTTAGGAAAATTATAACTTTATCATAATTATTAGTTATAAATGATTTTTGAAATTAAATACAAAATATTTCCTTATTTACATTATATTAAATTTATTATGTAATTTATTACTCCCTTCTTATGCTAATAATTAAAATACAATTTTAATCATATTCAATATTATGTTATCATTTATGGTAGATTTGTAATTATTATCAAATAAAATCTTTTTTAATATGGAAATACTTTATTTATTAGATTTAACATATAATAAATCATCAATATTATTTTCATCACCACGTAAAACATCATCATTCGGGATGGTCGAGAATGAAGATCAAACGATGAAAAAGGAAGTTGTGTTGGAATAATAATAAGAAAAATTATTCCGTGTTTTAAAATTTATTATAATTGAATAAAAAATATTTAAAAAACTCACCTACTTTAGAGATAATTTTAAATAAATATCTCAAAATTTCATCTAATTTTTTCACATTTCCGTTCCTACGTTTTATATTTTTCATATACCTACATAATATACTATATATTTTTCGTAATATACTATATATTTTTTCATATACTCTAATTTGTTGATTGTAAACTACATAATATACTATATATTTTTCATATACCCTAAAAATTTTCGAAGCATGAACTACATATTAATATACTATATATTTTTCATATACCCTAAAAAAATTTCGAAGCATGAATTACATAATATACTATATATTTTTCATATATCCTAAAAATTTTTCAAAGCATGAATTATGTAATATACTATATATTTTTCATATACTCTAACAAATTTTGTATATAACCATAAACCCTTACTCATCGAGAAAATTTGAAGGAGATGAACAGAATAAGAAATAATGGACGAAGAGAGATCGAACAGAGTGAAGAATTTTTGAACAAAATCATCAAAAGAAAATTAATTATGGAGTAATTTTGATTATAATATTACCATAATAGAATTAATTACATACCATATTTACATATGATATCTAATAAATGCAAATCTTAGTCTACTTTCCTAATTTCATTTTTTAATTTTTTTAATATATTATTAATAATAAATATGGGTAATTTGATCATTTGGGCTCTACATTTGTGTAAAATTGAAGCTCATTCGGACATTTATGAAAAATTTGACTATATTAGATCAAACTTGTAATAAGACATTCTATTTTAGGCTATAGTTGTTAAAACCCAAGTGAAACTTTCATAAATATAACAAACTACTAAAACATTTATGGCACGTGTAACAAAGTTAGTCAATTTTTAAATATTTCAGGTTTGTCCTTCTATCTTTTTTTCCTATGCGATTTTTTTATCGTCTTCCTCTTTTACTTTTTTTTTTTCAGCTACGATTTCTTTCATCTTTCTTTTTTTATCTTCTTTTTTTACGATAGGTAGATCCGTTGAGATCCGATCCTTAAATCTCTATTCCGATATAATCCAACCCATCTTGTTTCACAAAATTGACCACTTTACCAATGTCCACCGTTACCATTATAAAATCGAGATACATGTCAAAGATGATGTACTCTACAAAAAAGGCATAAAATGGGATATTTAGGAAGTTAGAAATGTTTGTGTCACAATTTTGCTAAAAATCTCGTGGGTTTTTGCTATATTTTCAAATACGACCCCAATTTTGCCATTCCAGTCTATTTTCGTCTCTTGATGATCACAAAAAGCTATTTATTGTTGATTCCACTCAATAATGACATTTTGCTATTTTGTTTAGAGCTAATTACATTTTCCTAAGGAAAGAAAAAGAGTTCAAAAGAAAAAATGTATACATGTTGACTCCACAACACGCTTCATTACCAACGCCAAGTCGCCAACTGCTTTCATTTTTGTTCTTCTCTTCTTCGTCTCCCTCCGTATGTCTCTCACTCTGCCTTTCCATCTTCTCTGACAATCTCCCTCCGTCCGCCCGTCGATCAACCGGAAATGAGACCTGCATGGAGGCAGCTCAAGGTTATGCTCCGCAAGAACTGGCTCCTCAAAATTCGCCACCCTTTCATCACCTCTGCAGAGGTTTTCTCTCTCTATTAATCTTTTTCACTTTTGTTGTCGCTTCATAGGGTTTTCTCGTTCACCGTGGTTCTCATTCGTGTATCGAGTGCTGCATCGTTAAATTCATGGAGATTTTGTTGTCTTTTGTATTGACTGTAAAAGAATATGGGATATTAGTAGAATTGTGACTTTTTTTTTTTAACTGTCATTCTTCTTTACGCGGTGGAAGTTCTTCTACTCTACTGTTCTGTTATCGATCGTTCTATTTATGTTATGGTTTGGGATGAAATGAAAGATGGAATTGACTAATATTTTGTTTCTGTTTTTTTGTAGATTTTACTTCCGACTGTGGTGATGTTGTTACTGATAGCCGTAAGGACGCAAGTTGATAACACAGTCCATCCTCCGCAACCGTGAGTTCCATAAAACTGCTTCTCTCTGTCTTATGACTTATGAGTGCTCTGTTATTTTATGCTCGTGGATCGTGCTTTATTTTTATTTTCATTTTTGATGGGTTTCATGCTTCTCTTTCAAATTGTTTTTAGGGGTATCCTCAGCGTGTAAATAATCGCTGATGTCGAGGTTTCTCTGTATTTAGTTTCGGTAGTTTTGAGGATGCTCTCTTATTATTATGTAGAAGGTCGTAGTTTTATGAAATTACTTTGGTGCATCTGGGGCTGCACTGATTTTTGTGCATCCCTCCAAATTCTCTAATTACAATTTGTCACGTGGCAAATTCATTTTACTTCTTTTTCGAAATATTTAATTCATTTTTTATCTGTGTGATGCATAAAAATAAGATGCACCCAAGTATTGCTCTAATTTTCATCCACATATTTTTTTTCTTTTTGATATCAGGCATATACAAAAAGGAATGTTCGTAGAAGTTGGCAAAGGCATATCTCCAAGTTTCCAAGAAGTTTTGGTGTCACTGCAGAAAAATGGAGAATATTTGGCTTTTGCACCAGACACAGTCGAGACAAAGACCATGCTACATTTGATGTCATTAAAATTTCCTCTTTTAGAGGTACATACTGTGCCCACCTTGTTATTTAATTTTATTTGTGTAAAAATGAATAGGAGAACTCAAGCTGCACCCTGGTGGTGTTTTGTTTTGGTTTGACCAGTAAGTAAATAATTTTGTGGCGGTGTCTTCGACATATAGGTAAAGGAATACACCAAATGTTGTCCTGAAGCATATACATCATAGACCCTTTCTGAAACACAGATAAAGATAAATGATTCACGCTTTCATTTTCCATGTGAAGGATTGCAGACTAGTCGATCTTGTTTTCTTGGTAGTTGAATCAAATCTAAAAGTATAATCTATTGACCAACAAACTCTCTTCCCCTGTTGCGTCCTTCAATATTTTCTTCATTACAGTTTTCTTAATCATTCCCCGCCATTTTGGATGTTTGAATGTTTTTCTTGGCGTTCCTTTCATTATTTATATTGCAATTAATTCCAATTGAGATTCCATTTTGTCAGTTCATAATAGGGGAGTCTAGTTTCTGTATTGAAAATTTCAACAAAAAAGTCTCCATATATTAAAGAGATTATTCCCACTCAAATGTCCGTGTCTTTGAAAATGTATCTTGTAGACTGATTGGTGTTTTCTTTTCAAGTCATTCCTTGACTTGAGTATCTGACTATTGTTTCTGGATAATAAATAATTTCATTGATAAATGAACCAATCGAAAGTGTATGCAAAAGAGCTCTATGAAAGGGAGTACAAAAAATGGTTCCAATTTACAACAAGATAATTTAAGCTTTGTTTCCAAGGGGTTTAAATGTTTACACCTAAAAAGAGCATTATAAATTGAAGAATCTAGGATGTCATTGGAGGTTCTACTGGCTAGCAGCAAATCTTGCTTTTAGCTATTAGTGGAAAATGTTTTGTTTCTTATTGTAAAAAAAAAAAAATTGTGCTTTCTTTTTAAAGGTTGGGCCACTTCTTTATAGCAACGAGTCCACCAATCTAAATTATGGGTCCATCATTGCTTATTTTCCAGATGCTAAATGTATACCACTTTGTGCTGGCAGGTAGTTACTAGAGTTTACAAAGATGAACAAGAGCTCGAAGCCTACATTCGTTCTGATCTATATGGAAACTGCAATGTAGCTAAGTAAGTATTGAAATATTTATATATATTTGATAAGAAACTAAATTATTCATTATAGAAAAGAAAAGCACAAGAAGGAAAATTATGCAATTATTTCTTTTGATAGACAAGACGTCTTTTAAATTAAATTTATGGTGTAACTTTAAGTAATTCATTAAAAAAGTAAAATTTTAAGCCATTAAACCATGGAAACAAAATTATAAATTAAAGTTCCTGGCCCTCTAGATTCTCATCAGCAACCACAGTAGCTTATTCAAGGAAGAGGTTATCTAGAGAAGAAATTTAGCAGTACAGTGATACTTTTTAAGCGTGGTTCATTGGACATCAAGTCTATTGGAACTTGAATATGTTAAAATTGAAAGGTTTTAATGGTTTAGGCAGGTTAGTCATCAATGTGGGTAATATCATAGGCTTGCTGCTTGTGATGATACAGATGTATCAATTTCACTCAAGAATGAATGTTTTACTTAATTGTGATTAATTAGCTTCTGTCTGCATATCTCTGGTTCTGCATAATTTTTCTAATAAATAATGAAGATATCTAGAAAGTTGCTGTGAACAAATAGCAAAATTGAGATGAAGTCAATTTTTTTGAGAAGATCGTAGTGTTACTCAAGAATTGATAGCAATGCCACTAAAAAAAATGTAATTTTCTTTATGATATGGCCTCATTTCCCTCCCCCCCACCTTTGCTTCAACCTTCCACCACCATATTGCACCCCTTTTTGTTGTCACCCTCGTGAAGAATGAAGGTCTTTATCCGTCTGCTTCCTCACGTTGTTCTCACAATTACCTAAGTTTACTCCTTTTTGTGTGAAAAAAATCGTATTGCTCATATTTTATTTGGAAAAAAAAGACAAACAAAAAGTAGAAGTGTGAACAGAGACGACATCTTAGAAGTTGGAACAAGAGGCACTATGCTTGAGTTACAAAGTTAAAGACTGGTTGAGGTTTGACTACAGATGGAGGGCACTGAGCAGTAATTTAATTTTTGACTTCTCTATCTTAACACTAAAGAATGAAAAAAAAAAAAAAAAAGAAACAAAAGAGCAATACATTCAAAGTGAAGGAATAAAGCATGGTGGGAGCAGGTCTTGAGGTTGTAATGTTGAGATGCAAAACTTTGACAGCCTAAGTTATTCCAATGCACAATGACTTTCAACAATTGGCCCTACCTTATATGACATTTTTTTTTTGAAAAGGAGACAAGCTTTTCAAATTATTATTAATAGAAGAGCCTTTAGCTCAAAGTACAAGAGTATTATACTAAGAGCAAGATAAAAGAGAAAATTCAGACTACCTCTACAAAAAAGCTACAAAACAAATTCAAGCTAAACATAAAGAGCTAAACATAAAAGAGATCAAGCTAAACAAAACCATATCCCAATAAATCTAATTACAAAGCATAATGCAAAAACCTCTCATAAAGAACTAAATTGAAACTAAAATCTCTCAAGAAGATGCAACTCGTTGTCTCGAAACTGTCTAACCAAAATAATCCATAATCTAGAGGAAGCTCGAAGAAGTCTTCCACTATTCGGCATCGGCGTGAAGGATTTACTTGCCACCCATATGAAGGAAAATCCAAGAATGACTGATGTTGGTCTTACATTGAGAAAAATACAATAAACTGCTGAAAAATCAAATTAGAATGATTCCACAGTCAGCTACTATTGATTTTTAATGATCTAGTATTTCGCAAGATTGGGGACAAAAACGAGTAGCAAACGGAAACTTTGCGGATCATGGCTCTTCCTCGCACTGAAACAGGGCATTGAGATTGGTTTCAAGAGGCCCAAAATGTTTCTGACTTTCAAGTTCGGTTGACCTATCCAAATGCTCCAATTCCTCACTACTAACGCTGAAAGGTGAGTCGAAAAAAGGCTCACCCTTCTTGTTGGATTGATTGATAGGGGTTTTGTTTAGGGAGCCCTTCAAAAATCTTACCTTGGAGTTAGGCAAAGAGAACTCAAAGTACTTAAACTGGGTAGAGTGGGAATGATGAGAAAATGATTTAGAAGAACAGGCTGGGGCTAGAATTTGGGTATAACCGACTTCCAATAAATCAGGATTAGCCTCTCCAAATAGCTTGGAGCTGCTGGAAAAAGTTGATGAAAGAGAATGGGCAGTATTTTTCTTAAGCAAAACAGGTACTTGATCATCTAAAATATGGGCTTTTAAGGACTATTTTGCCATGATCTTCTTTGATTTCTTTGTACGAATAAAATACTTTGGAAATGGCTTGAGGTAATGAGGGAAGATCTTGGAATAATTCTTTCTTTTCAAATTTCCACTGGAGCCTTTTGATGAGGAAAAAAGAGAAGAAGAGGAGATGGTAGTTGAAGCTGAAGGGTTAATAGGGGCAGCAGCCGTTGGTTTCTTTTGAAAAATAGCAGCTGAAATAATTTCAGCTTTTAGCAAGCTATAGGATTGGAGGAAAGAGGATCACAAAAAAGAGGGCTGCTGCACACACCCGGACTTTTTTCTTTCTTCATTAAAAGTGACTTTACAACAGCTTTTTTCTTGTTCCTTTCAAAACAAAATTTATTATTCTTCTCCTTCTTAAGTGTGGCTCTTTGAATCCAACCGAGTTCACACTACTTTCCTTGGAGTCTAAATTTAAAACCACTGTCGCTTTAGGGGAGGTAATCGGCGGCGACGGGGCTAAAAACTGGTGAGTTTCCTATTTCAAAGCTTCAAAAGGATTCCTTGTATATGAAAGAATTTTTTGGATTGATCTTAGGTATCCCACCCCCTCCTGGAAGAATGAATCATCAATAACTCCTTCATCTTTTAAAGCCTGATTTAATCTCTACAAGTCAAATGGGTTTGAAAAATCCTCAAATGATAAATGGCCCTTGGTTAATGGAGGAGGCTCAATCTGTTCAAAATCACCAAAGTGTGAAATAATTCCATCATTTGAAGTATGTTATTTTTAATGTAGCTGATATAAAACCACATTAGTTTCTTTTTACTTGAATCTTTGCTTCGGAAACATTTAGTAGGTTAAGCGTTTCAGAAGCGATATTTTCCAGACCTTCAAAATGATCACTTATAAATTTGAATGTTTCATTGCTGCAGTAAATAAGAGGGAGGTTTTTTTTTATTTTAATCCATCCTCCATAGCCTTTAATAACTTATGGTCTGCTATGTTTTCTTTTGCTCCATTTCTCAAACTTTAAATAAAAAGGACCCATTACATGCCATACCTCTTTTTTTCCAACAAACTCTTTAGAGACCCTTCATCCAATTTAATCAAAGCATTCTCTGCAAACAATGGATTAATGATTATCTTTGATTGAAAAAGATCTTCCAAGGTTTTTCTAATTTCCTTCCAATCATCAAATGTAAATAATCTTGAAATAATCCATAAATTATCGAAGTCTGCTTTTAAAACTTTCGGATTTTTAATGATCCAATGCTGAGTTGCATTCTAAAAATTTGAGGTCAGGACAGGGGAAAAATGCTCTGCTTTACCTATTCTTGAACAGGGTCTGTTAAGCATCACCTTTTCAACATAACTTGCTCTTATTGACTCGAAAGGGGACTGCAAGGAGGTTTGGAGATGATTTCTGTACCAACTCGAATAATCGTGCTTTGTCAAGAATCTTTCCAACATTTTGTGAAAGGAATTCCAACCTTGTCGAGAGACACCCGAACAAATATGGATGAAGGATAAATTTTTGTTCCTCTTCCAAGCTACACACCTCATAACCCAACCTCCTTTTGACCTAAATTTTAAGAGCCTTGTACTTCCAAAATCATCGAAACCATTTCGAAGAAGAAAACCATTCTTGGGGCCACGCAAGAATTCAGAAATTTCCTTCAAGAACCATTTGAATTGAGTGTCTGATAATGACAAGATCTTCCGAGCTTCCACGTTTTCTATATGGAAGTAATCTTTGTCAAACCAAATAAAGTAAGGGGCATTCACTACTTTGCATCTTTCTACTTCCATTTTCACCAAAACCAGACTGCTATTGAAAAAGGGATGGACAAGAAGATTCAGGCTCTAGGGAACTTACCGGAGAAGAAGGATGACAAATGCCGAAGGAGAAAAAGGGAGCCGGAGTGTGGCTAGGGACGAAAGGAAGGAAGGGAGGAGAGAGGAGAGTCATTACCTTTTGTGACATTTTATCTTCAAGTTTACATGGGTTTGAACTTTGAATTGTTGTAACCTCTATCCCACAAATCCAAGAGATCAAAAATTGAATCTCCGACCAACACCATAATAGCACTGGGAGGATAAGAAGGAGGCCATATAGAGGAATCCAGAAATCAAAAGCACTTTCAACACAAATAGATTAGCTATTTCACTTGTTTGAAATTTGATGAATTTGCAGAAGAACAAGGGTGAGGAAGCAAGGTAGAGAAACATTCGTTTTACTGTGGCAACATAAAAGATAAAGATGCAGCATGGTGGTGGGAGGTTGAAGGAGAGGTGGAGAAGAGAAAAACGAGGAGGCCACTTCATTAAAAGAACAATATTATAATAATTTTTGCCAAATCAACTAGCCGACTAATCATATCTAGTCACATCATTCTACTGTCAGTAAACTACGGTCCAAGTAACTTAAAACTACGGTCCAAGTAACTTCAGGGACCATTTAGAACTATTTCTCAACGATGACTAAGATGTTCATTATAAAATTTAGAGGTGCATTTTTCTAGAAAAAAATCTAATACATTATTGGTGGTTAGTCTCTTGTAAGCTAAGGGATCACAGAAAGACTTGCACTCGCTTGGGAATCTGTAAATTACAAACAACTTTAGTTAGTGGGGGCTTTCGAAAGGGTTTCTTAAAATGTTTTCCCTTGTTGGAGATGTTTTCCACATATGTCTGTAATAAGCATTTTCATTGGCAAGTGGTTGATATATAAAATGAAAATTTCATTAGTATCTATTTAAAACTGCCGTTAAGGGTTGTGTACTTGGTAAAATATGATTCTTATATTAGCGTTTACGATCAAAGCATTTCATTCTTTATTCAGGAAATCAATGAAATTTGTTTCTTATCCCCCAACAAAATTCAGGAACTTGAATTGTTCAAATCCCAAAATTAAAGGAGCCGTGGTTTTCCATGAGCAAGGTCCAGAGTTATTTGATTATAGCATTCGTCTCAATCATACTTGGGCTTTCTCAGGATTTCCGAATGTTAGATCCATCATGGACATGAATGGTCCGTATCTCAATGACTTGGAACCGGGTGCAACTAATATACCAACAATGCAATATAGCTTCAGTGGATTTTTAACTGTATGTCTCCCAGGATCCCTCCCTATTTTCATTTCTCAGTTAATATGCTGCTAACTAAGGACACTGTCCCGTTGAATTTGGTGAGTAGCCTTTTGCCTTCTTAAAACTATTTGGACGTATTACCTTTTTTTTTTTTAAATTTTTTTTATAAGAAATTGATTTTGTTTATGATATATACAAGGGGAGGTTGCAAGCAATCCTACTAAAAGAAGACAATAATACAGTTAATTTCCGGTCTCACACAATTGAGATCAAGAGAATATTCTGTTATCTGCTAGATTATTCAGCTAATTTGAAGCCTTGGATTCTCATTATATTAATCATGATATTTCTTTTCTTTTGCATTTTTTTGAAATGGAGACAAGCCTTTTAAATTATTATTAATAAAAGAGTCTTAAACTCAAAGTACAAGAGTATTATACTAAGAGCAAGAGCAAGAGAAAAGAGAAAATTCAGTCTAGCTCTACAACAAAAGCTACAAAACAAATTCCAAATAGAAGAGATCAAGCTAAATATAACCATATCCGAAGAAATCTAATTACGTAGCATAATGCAAAATCCTCTCATAAATAACTAAATTGAAACTAAAAACGTTCAAGAAGATGCAACCGGTTGCCTCAAAACTGCCTACCAAATTAATCCATAACCTAGAGGAAGCTCAAAGTAGTCTTCCACTATTCAGCATCGGCATGAAGGATTTACTTGCCACCTATATGAAGGGAAATCCAAGAATGATTGATGTTGGTCTTACATAGAGGAAAAACACTGAAGAATCAAATTAGAATGATTTCACAATTAGCTACTATTGATTTTAAATGATTTGGTATTTTGCAAGATTGGGATCAAGAACGAGTAGCAGCATGCAACTTTGCGGATCCTAGCTCTTCCTTGCATTCAAACAACGCATTGGGATCGGTATCTAGAGGCTCAAAATGTTTCTGACTTTCAAGTTCGGTTGAGTTATCCAAATGCTCCAATTCCTCACTACTAACATTGAAAGCGAAGTCGAAAAAAGGCTCACTCTTCTTGTTAGATTTATTGAGAGGGGTTTTGCTTGGAGAGCCCTTCAGAAATTTTACCTTGGAGTTAGGCAAAGAGAACTCAGAGTACTTTAACTAGGTAGAGTGAGGATGATTAGAAAATGACTTAGAAGAAGGGGTTGAGACTTGAATTTGGGTTAAACTGACTTCCAATAAATCAGGATTAGCCTCTACAAACAGATAGGAGCTGCTGGAAAAAGCTGATGAAAGAGAATGGGCAGTATTTTTCTCAAGTAAAACGAGTACTTGATCATCTAAAATCTGGGCTTTTAAAGACCATTTTACCATAATCTTCTTTGATTCCTTCTTCCGGATAAAATACTTCCGAAATGGCTTGATGTAATGTGGGAAGATCTTGGAATAATTCTTTCTTTTCAAATTTCCTCGGGAGCCTTTTGACGAGGAAAATAGAGAAGAAGAGGAGATGGGAGCTGAAGATCAAGGGTTAAAAGGAGGGGCAGCAGCCATTGGTTTCTTTTGGAAAATAGCAGCTGAAATAATTTCAGATTTTAGCTTTTTGTTCATAGGATTGGAGGAAAGAGGATCACCAAAAAGAGGGTTGCTGGCTGGTTGAGGGGGACTTTTCTTTTGTTTCAAAAGAATTTCTTTTCCTTTCCTCACAAAAATGTGGTCATGATTGCACTTGTCGGGAGCTTTCCTTTTTTAGCTTATTTTTCTAAAAAATAGGTATATTCCAACTCAATTTTATGTGTTATTTTTTCAGTTGTAGTTAGGAACTGATAGATTACAATTCCCTATAACATAGTGACCTTTTCCTTTTTGGTTCATTTTGTTCATTATGTTGTTTTGATATCAATGTTTTCTTTTTGTGTTAAAAGTGGAGAGATGATTGTAGAAACTTGCAACCACACTATTCCATTATTATCATCGTTGCCCATTTTTTGGGGGGTAAGAATCAGACCTGACTGGACTAGATAGACTTTGCATTATGCATTCACTTCCAATAGACATATTTAGAACCTAATCTGAACTTTGTTTTGATATGTCTCAACCAAGGATATCCATAGTCTCTTTTCATAGTCTTACTTGGTAGCGTAAGACCTGCATTGTGAATTCACTCCCTGTTTGCACCCCTTCTTGAAGATATTTGTTGATCTGCAAACTTCCCTTGTCTTCCCGATTATATTGCCATTGCAAAGTCTGAGCCAACATTATCCAAAGATCACGCTCTTTGTGTCAATTATGGCTGATTCTACTGAAGCCAATCGGGTCTCCAAGGCTTTGGTTGATTACGAAGTTCCACTTCCATTACATTTTAATCCAAAGAAGAGAATGTGCGTTTTGATCACAACATGCTGATACCAATTGATGCAAATGCTCCAAGAAGTCAAAGAATAATCTTGTAATAATGATCTAAAAAGGAGGGCTGGAAGTAATTGATGATTGGATGATGGAAGGTTTGGATGGTAGAGGCTTTTGTGGCCGAGGAAAAATCTTGTGGAGATGTGCTACTCGTGGCTTTTGGAAATGTGGAGTATTGGTGGTGTATTGTGGAGATGTGCTGCTTGTGGTTTATTGGTGTATATGGAAAGAGAAATAGTAGGATATTTGAAGATAAGTATGTCTTATGATTCTTTTTGGGCTTTTGTTCAGAATACAACCGGTTGGTGGTGCACTAATTACCCCAAGTTATTTTGTAATGATAGTCTTCTCACGATTATTAGCAACTGGAGGGCATGAGCATTCCATTTAGGCAGTGTCTGCGTTAGACATGCTTTGGGCATGTGTTCGACGCACAAATTTCTGTCTTATTTTTACTTTAAACTCATGGGGACATGCTTGGGACATGTTCTGGACACGCTTGTGAAATTTATTGTAAACTAAGATTCAGAGAAAAAACAAAAACAAAAGGAAAATCCATTTTTTTCTAACCGAAGATAAAGAAAAAACATAAAAAGGTGAAGTTACCTAAATGTTACATCTCCTATACTTCTTAATTAACTTGACATTTTATGTTTTTCTTAGTAAAGTGCATTTAGTATTTTATGTTAAATTTATGTATATTTTAAAATAATAATAAAAAGTAGCATATCTCCAACATGTTTGTGCCCTAGTTTTTTGAAATTGGCATATCGCGGTGTCATGTTGTGTTTGTGTTAACTTTTTATTGAATTAATTAACAAACAAGAAACTAATGCCCAAAGATATGAAGTTTGCAAAGGAGTGAAAAAAGAAACAAAATTAAGTCTAAAACTATCACAGGAGAACCACTAAACCCAACCTCAAAAGAATAAGCAAACATTAAGCAAAAAATATAAAACAAATTCCTTGTGAATTTATTGGAGAAACTTGATGCATCTTGATTGGGGAAACAAAAGACTTCATGCATCTGGAAACCACAAGCTTTCGTAAAAGTAGCAAATTTTCATCGTCAAAAGAAAATTGTCATGAAATTTTTTTTTTCACTAGTATCATCAATATAATTTCCTTTGCCTGGACGAGTATGATGCTTCATGTGATTCCCATAGTAGCAAGGGGCTGATTGAAGAGATGAATGCCGCATCATGTAATCATGTTTCATTAAGAAACTTTTCATCATGTTTAAGAAAGAAAACCAGCCCTATTTGCTTTCCAGAATAGACGTGCACAAAAGACTGATACCCTGAGGATTCTCGAGCAACACATCTAGTTATTCAGCCTGAAAGGCTTTGAACTTTGACAATCTCGTGGTTCCTTTTGCATCTTTTTTTTTTGTTTTTGAGGAAGGAACTGTGTTCAGCATCATGGGCTAGCTATGATAAAGCATCAATAAACCATCTCAATTGTTCCTTCATTACTTGCAACACTTTTCGAAAATCGACATTCTCCGCTCCTTCTTAAACCAGATGCAGTAGAAAGACTCTAGAAACAGATCTCAATGCTCTGTTTCAATGCAAGGAAGAGCCAAGATCTGCAAATTTGCCTTCTGCTAATCGTTATTGCCCCTAGTCTTGTGAAATATCTGATCATTTAAAATCAATAGTTGTTGATTGTGGAATTATTCTAATTTGATTCTTCAGCCGTTTAATGTATTCCTCCTCAATGTTGGACCAACTTCAGTCTTTTTTGGATTTCCCTTCATGTGGGTGGCAAGCAAATCCTTCATGCCTATGCTGAAATAGTGGAAGACTTTTTCGAGCTTCCTTTAGGCAGATTCGAGGCAGCTTGTTGCATCTTCTTGCAAGTTTTTAGTTTCAATCAGTTCTTGTTTTTGAAACGGAGACAAACTTCTTTATTAACAACTTAAAGTACAATAGAGTTATACGATGAACGTAATAAAAAAGAGCAATAAGCGAGAGGGAACAGAAGGTGCACTCGATCATTTCAGTTAAGTTTGACACTCTTTTAGCACCAAAACATCATATCCCAACGAAAGCTAGAAATAAAATATGCCAAAATGCAATGAAGACATAGTCCAACCTAATACAGAGAAATAAAGAGAAGTAAAGAAAAATAAGGGAAGGGGAAAGGGGCAAACAAAGCAGTACAATGGCTGAGCCTATAAACAAAAGCAAAAGCTGCTGCTGTGTAAGCTAGACCAAAAGAAAATATAAGCTATGCTCCAAAGAAGGCCGGCCAGAGAGGGGAAAATGAAGCTGTCAAAATGCAAAACAAAGTCACCAAAACAGAACAGGGCCTATGGGGACTGGTTGAGAGATAAAGACTGCCTAGTTGAGACAAAGATCTAGAGTGGAGTAATTCACAAACTCCTTGTTTAGAGAGCACTAAGCTGCTGCGTTTTGTTCTTTTCAAAGACACAAATTACAGTACTTCCACTAAAATAGAAATACCCAAACTCTTCAAAATAGTTCTTTATGAGACAAATTTCCATACGCTTTGTATTTAGATTTCTACGGTTATAGTTTTGTTTAGCTTGATCTCTTCTGTTTGGAATTTGTCTTTTAGCTTTTGTTGTAGTTGAAGATCGAACTTTTCTCTCTATCTCTTGTTCTTAGTATAATACTCGTGTACTATGAGCTTAAGGCTCTTTTATTAATAATAATTTAAGAGGCTTGTCTCCGTTTAAAAGAAAAAAAGACGGCTATTTTACGGTTCTTCATTTCCATGTTGTGGAAAGAAGGGGAGAAAGAGGAGAGAAAAGGGAGAGAGAACTTACCTTTTTTCACTACCATCATCATCATTGTTACTATTGTTTGATCTTAGTATTTTCTTTTGTATTTCTTTGACCCTCGTCGATGATAGCTTGTTCTTGTATTTGGTCTTGCTAAGGATGCTAGGGAATGTCAAACTTGTTGAGATACCCCAATGGCCCGGTTGATCATCTAGCTCCTTCTAAAATTGTTTCTTTGTTTGTACTTTGAGTATAGGTGCATTTCATTAATTCAATGGGGAGGCTTGTTTCCATTTTAGAAACAAAATTATTTTTTCCAGAATTTTTCATTCAAGATTTATTGTTAAATTGGATTGCCTTTGTTTTTCCAACTTAGTCAATTTATTGTGATGTAGTTATTGTAATTATTTATTTGTTATTATTTGCTTGTACTTTGAGCATTAGTCTTTTTTCATTTTTGTTTGAAACGAAAAACACACAAATAGTATATATACACATGTGTAGTATATATACTACATATGTACATATATATGTATATGTGTTTCCATTTGGTCCCTAAAGTCGGTGATTTGAATTGTATCCGCTTGATGAGTTCCCACTTGAAATATTTCCACCAAATAAAAAAAAAAAACTTAAAGAGAATTGTATTTTCTCTTCCTTTTTGATTTTCTTATAATTTACTCGAATGACTGATGCCAGTTAATTTCTGCAGCTTCAGCAAGTCATGGATTCATTTATAATATTTGCTTCCCAGGAAATGGAAACTAATATTCTCCATGTAAATAGTAAACATACTTTATCAAACTTCTCTAGTAGAACTTCATTGCTGAACATGCCCTGGACTCAATTTAGCCCTTCAAAAATACGAATTGCCCCTTTCCCTACTCGGGAGTATGTTGATGATGAATTCCAATCTATTGTCAAGAAAGTGATGGGTGTGTTGTAAGTAGCACCGGAATATCTCTACTTTTACAATTTTTTATAATTTATTTTGATCCCACTGTGCACACATTTTTAGATTAGTTTTTTTTTAAATGTGTTTAATCAACCTTTTCATTGAGCAGGTATCTGTTGGGATTTCTGTACCCAATTTCTCGCCTTATCAGCTATTATGCATTTGAGAAGGTTCAATGATAATGATTTTGTTTAGTGTGATATTATTCTGCATTTCTTGTAGAAAACAATGTTATTTGCTCTGGTCAGAACATTTTAGTCATGTTTTATTGTTATAGGTGTCACGATTTGACTCAATTCTAATTTTTATGATATTATAGGAAGAGAAGATCAAAGAAGGCCTCTACATGATGGGTCTGAAAGATTGGATATTTCATCTCTCTTGGTTTATTTCATATGCTGTGCAGGTAATGACATCATGCGTTATTTGCTTTACTCCTGTGTAAAGCCATAATATTGTAATGACACAATGTGTTATTGGTCTCAACTAAAGTAAATGGGGAACCGTATGAACGAACTATGAGACACCCAGTGGATGTAAAAAAGGAGAACCAATGTCCAATAACAGAACCAATGCCCAACAAGACTGTATGCTGCGAAAGATGCTTTAACAGTTCAAATGAATAGCTTTCAGTTAAAAAATAATAGTGAAGATGATAGCCCTCGCCTCAATTTTACTTGCCAATGGCTGGGGAAGGATTTGAGAGCTTTCCCATCTCTCCACAGTTCTCTATAGAGAGTCTATTACAAGAAAAATGGCTAAAAGATGGCTCTCCATCACCCCCAAACAATATATAAAGCAAGTAAAATAACAAACTAATTGGCCCTTAACTAACAATACTCCTTATTGGCCCACAACACATACTATTCACCCCTATATTAACCTTTCGTATTTTGATGGGAATATACCTTCAGTATTGGGGGTCTATTATTACCCGCCCCCCAAAGAGTTACCTAGTCCTCAAAGTGAAATTAAAAAAATTGAGCTTGAATCAGATCAACTTGCTCCCAAGTTGCATCTTTTGGAAAGCTATTGTCCTGTCTTCTGGCAAGTTTTTGGTTCTATCCCAAATCTACTGATTAGATTCGGGCGTTTTCTTTGCAAACTCATTTTGTTTACCACCTTGAGTTTGAGGGAGTGTTAAAGGAAATTAGGGTTTACTGGGTTTAATCCTATTTCATATTTGTATTTTTCCTTTATTAGTATTTTGGTCTCTATTTATTCTCCAAAGTACTTCAATTTATTCAACATATTATATAAAATTATCGATTCTATTTGTTTTTCAGTGGTTTTGATTTTTGCTTGGTCTGATGTCTTTTACAGTTTTCAATATCTGCTGGAATTATCACTTTCTGCACGATGCATAACCTTTTCAAGTACAGTGATAAGACAGTGGTCTTCATCTATTTCTTTTCATTTGGATTAAGTGCAATCATGTTTTCATTTTTGATCTCTACATTCTTCAATCGAGCGAAAACTGCTGTGGCAGTGGGAACACTTTCATTTCTAGGTGCCTATTTTCCTTACTATACCGTAAATGATGAAACTGTGTCCATGTAAGTATCTTTGCCACTATGCAAGATTTCATTGTTTAGATTGAAGTTTGATCCAATTTTTTACTCTACTTCAGGATAGTGAAGACAACTGCTTCATTGTTTTCACCAACGGCCTTTGCTCTAGGTTCTATTAACTTTGCAGATTATGAACGTGCTCGTGTTGGACTTCGATGGAGCAACCTGTGGAGGGTAAAGTCTAGGATTTATCTGTGCTTTTAACAATAAATTGCAAGATCTCTTTTGGTAGGTAACTAAATGTGGGCAGCTTGATTGCGATAGGCATCCTCTGGAGTAAACTTTTTGGTGTGTCTTTTAATGATGTTCTTTGATGCGCTGTTGTACTGTGCAGTTGGTCTTTACATGGATAAGGTATTGACTTTCAACTCAAATTGTAGATTTGTGTATAGTCATTTATAATTATTATTAGGTGTGAACACTTCTCAACAAAATGGAATTGCCAAAAGAAAAAAATATAGGCACCTTCTTGAGGTCGCTCGTCCTCTTATGATTGCCAACAATATTCCTGTTAGATGATATATAATTAAATTTGCCTTCACCCACTAATTTAAGCTTTTGGGTTAATTAGTGATTTAAGATATATCAAAATAGGTGGTCCAAGGAGGTCTTGTGTTCAAGCGCTTGCAATGTTATTTCCTCCCCAATTAAATTTGATTTCCATTTGTTAGGCGTTCACATATTTTAAGCTCACAAGTGAAAGAAAGTGTTAGATGATATATAATTAAATTTAGCTTCATCTACTATCTTAAGCTGTTGGATCAATTGGTCATTTAAGAGTTCCTAATATTCTAAATGTTTTGATTCATCTCATTTAAAGTCTTCACGATGGCATATGTGAAAGTTAACCTTCCAATACTTGAACAAGAGTTGGGAGAGCTCTATAGTTTTTCATAGTCACCTTCTTTGTGACTCTTAATTGTTCATTTGTACTTTTTGCGACTTTTTCTAGAATTTTCTTGTGATTCGGTTTTCTGTCTCCTGTTCATTAGTTATTTTCAGAATGATTTCAGTATTTTGTTATTTTTCTTTTTATGTTTTTTCTCTCTGTTGGAAAGACATAGTTTGTTTTGTGAACTATGGAATCTCTTTGGTACATTCTCTTTGATTCCCAAATTGTATCTAAATTATTCTCTACTAATTAGGTTCTTTTAAGGGAAAATGGGTTTGGTTGTTCATGGAGATGCTTTCTCCGCAATTTCTTCTCGAAAAAAAGGACTATTGTAGAAAATCAGACTCCTGTAGAATGTAAAATTGCTGATGCAGAAATTGCTAATGCGTCTAGAAATGATGCCTTTGATTCTGTAGTGGAGGCTATAAGTTTGGAAATGAAGCAACAAGAGCTCGATGGCAGGTCATTTATTACATTGTTGTTGGTTATTGCCCTTAATTAATTCCAATTTTTCAACTTACGCCATAATTTTACTTTGTAGATGCATCCAGATAAGAAATCTTCATAAAGTTTATGATACAAAGATGGGGAAATTTTGTGCTGTGGACAATTTACAACTCACCCTCTATGAAAGTCAGATTCTAGCGCTTTTAGGTTAGCTTCTTTAGTGCTTTCAAGTTTCATTCAACTACCTCTGCAACTTAGTTTAAGCATTCTATAAATTTTTTATATTGTTCCTACAGTATGTTTGAGTGTTTTTTTGTTTTCAATTAAGAAATAACACTTTTTAAGGAAAATTAAACTTTTCATTGATTAAATGAAAAGAGGCTAATACTCAAAATACAAGACAATCAGTTTCATCACTTTAACACATAAGTCTCTTGCTGAGGTGCTAACTGAAAGCCTCAAAAGAATCACGCCTAGTGTAATTGCCTCCACACAAAGTGCATTTATTGAAGGAAGGCAAATCTTGGATCCAGTCCTTATAGCAAATGAAGTTATGGAGGAGTACCCCACTAAAAAGAAAAAAAAGATGGATTCTAAAACTGGACTTGGAAAAGGCCTGTCTTTATCTTCGATGGTTTTGTTTAGTTTGTTTATTTTCCGTTGGAGTTCGTTTTTAGATTCCCATATTTTGTTGCCTAAGTATAGGTTCTGTTTTAGCCTTTGACTGCACTCTCCTCTAGTTCTTTGCTCTTAGTATAATAGTTTTGTACTTTGAGCTTAAGTCTCAATTATTATCGTTGATAAAGAGGCTTGTTTCTGTTTCGGGAAAAAAAAGAGTATACTAGGAGTTCCTTCAGAAAATTCTCATAGGAAAAAACCGACACTAGATGGATCACATGGATCATGGGCTGTATTTCTAATAAAAAGTTTTCAGTTTCCATGAACAGGAGACCAAGAGGAAGAAGCAAAGCTACAAGAAGAATTAGGCAAGGGGACCCACTTTCACCCTTTATTTTCTTATTAATCAGCAAACTGTTAAGTGCCTTGTTAAATAGGCTTTATGAAAAAGGAAAGCTCAAAGAGGAGGTAAGTTCTCTCCCCTCTCTCTTCTGTCCTCTCTCCTCCCTCCTCCTCCACCTTTCTCCCAGGATTAGCCAAGCCTATCCAACGAGCCCCTAAACATGGAAATTGCCAGCTGCAAAGTTAATCAGTCTCATTATTGTATTTGGAAAGAGAAAGAAGATTTTATTATTGAAGATGTGGAAGCTAACAAATCCATATCAATCTCCTAAGCTCAACTCCAATAGACTTTGAATACTATTTCTGATCATCTTAATAATCCAGTAGACCGTTTCTTCAATAGAGATGGTGAAATTGACAGAGGGCGAATGAAGATCTTCAAGTTCCAAGCCAACTCGGGGTGGATCCTCAGTTGTGATATTTGGCCTTATTCAGTAGGTCACTCTACCCTTAGAATTTGCTCAGGAGTCAATATGCAAGGTTGGTCCTCCTTCTGTAGAATGCTGGAAAAGTATGTAGATATAGTAGGCTACTTCCGTTGGTTCTCAGCCATTTCTATTAAAGGTCCCTTCCAGCCTTCGGTGGAAAAACAAAGTTATGTTGCTACTGTTAAATCCAAAATCTCCTACCAATTAGTACCTAGGTCTGGAAAAATGGAACCATAGCCGACTTCCAATCATAAAGTTCATTCTCAGGTTTCAGTTCGTCATCCCCCATCATTTCAAAAACAATGGTTAATTAAAAACGATGGGATGGCTAAGCTTAACTTTGATAACCTTTGGATTATTTCAAAACTTTTCGCTTCTAATGATCGGAGGTTAATCTGCAAATTTCTGGAATTGAAATTTCAATCCAGCAGTGTTATTAACCCCCTTTATTATGAGAACACCCTTATTATTCTTGATCAAGGGTCCCTTAGTGATTTCATTGGTGCAATAGGTAATTGGCAGGAATGGGGCAATTTCCACCTGAAATTTGAAAAATGGGACGGTACGAAACATAGTAGGTCACTGGTGTTGAAAGACTATGGAGGTTGGATTAAAGTGAAGAACCTTTCCCTTGATTTCTGGTGTAGAAGTATTTTCGAACCAATCAGAGACCATTTTGGAGGACTCATAGAAATAACCATTGAAACTCTTAATTTTACCAATTATAGTGAAGCTCATATTAAGGTCAAGAAAAACCAATGTGGTTTTGTTCCTTGAACGATCGAAATTTCAGATCAAAAGAGGGGAAACATATTTCTACATTTTGTAGATTTTGAGTTTCTAAACCCTCCTTTTAGAAAATCACCCGGTGAACAAGATGTTTATATAAATTCCATTGACCAACTGAGGGTAAGAGAAGCTTTGCTCGATGAGGGGTGTGATCTCTCCTCTTTCCCACTAGTACTTAATGTACCAAGATTAGTTTTTGCAACCTTACCCAAGTGTAGAAACCCTTTTCAATCTCTGCAACATTTTCCGGCCAGCTCTCCAGTGCCGGAGAAGATGAAAGGTTTCGTTACACAGCTGGCAGCCAACTCCATTGGGTGGGAACCTGAACGATCTCCACTTTTAATTAATGAAAATCCTATTAGTCACAGCTGTATTAAAAAGAAACTGGAGTCCACGGAGTTTAACCTACTTCCCATTAATTCGGCAGACGTAGATCTAAAGTAGAGAGAAAAAGGGTAAATCCCCTTTGATTACTATGACGCAGAATTGTAAAATTTCCTCAAAAGTAATTAAAGATAACAACTTTCCCTCCAATCAACGACAACTTCCTAACTTGGCCTCCACAAATCCTTCTCCTTCCGTTTATGGTTTCTACAAAAAGACTAATCCTTCCCAAGGTAAAAAAGCTCTTCAAGTACACACCGAAAATTCTGAAGCATTATTTTCAGAAGCACACATTTTTTAATAATTTATGGACGGCCTTATTGAAGTCTGAGTTGAATGGAGGTTGTGACATTAAATTACCATTTTCAGCCCCCTCTTGGAAGAATAATTCAAAGCCTTCTATTTCAGCAAACAATCCTGACCTTTTGAAGGTATGTAGCTCCGGAATCCAGACCTCTAATTGCCTTTCCAGGACAGTAAACTTAGGCTCTCCTATCAAGCATTTCAAATACTAACTCCCCATTTTTAACTCTAAAGTTAATTTGTTACGAGGCTCCCCTTGTCGTGCTGCCATTGACAAACTGACCTCCAAGACCTTGGAATCTCCATTTAGTCAGTAGTGAGGAGTCCTTGGGGTTTCCAAATGGTTTTAATTTCAAGAATAATGAAGAAATTGAAGGGGCTGATGCTTCTCTCTATTTGATGAAGCCAATGTTGTTCCCATCAAAGTTCCCTCGGAATTGCTTTAGGATCAGCTGCCCTTAGTCAATGATTGTGGCATCATTTTGGTTTAATGAAAGTTTGATAACCTTCCTCCCTCTCATCTAGCTTAATGAAGATAATTTCTTGGAACGCCATGGGTTTAAATGACATCACAAAAAGAGCAGCTTCGAAGAAATTCATAAAAAAAATCATAATCCAGATATTGTCTTGATACAAGAATAAAAAATGGAAGTCATCAATTCTGTCCTTCTAAAATCATTATGGAGTTCTAAAGACATATGCTGGGAATTTGTGGAACCAATAGGTGGCCTCTGAAGGAATATTAACAATGTGGGACAACAGTTTAATTTCAGTTATTGAGGTGATTAATGGGAGATTTTCCTTATTAACAAAATGTCTCTCCTTAAGTAATCAGATTTTCTGGATTACTAATGTTTATGTTTTAATGAATTGGACAGCAAGGTAGATTCTCTACTAAGTCTCTGAATTCTGCCTCACCAATGGATAAATTTTTTTTTTTAACCCTATGGAAATCAAGCTGTCCTCGGAGAGTGAACATTCTGATATGGATCATGCTTTTTCGGTCCCTAAATTGTGCACAAATTCTTCAAAAGAAGTCACCAAGCAGGTGCCTCCGGCCTTCGGTTTGCCCTCTGTATGAATGATAATGAGTCATTGTTTCATCTCTTTCTGCTTTGCCCCTATTCCTCTTTTTGTTGGAACAAGTTCTTCTCCATCTTTGATATTGCTGGGGTTTTTGATGCCTCCCTCAGCTTCTCGGTGCTTTAGTTATTGGAGGGACCGCCTCTACCTAAGAAGCCTCGGCTGATTTGGTTAAATTTATTAAAAGTTCTTTTAGCGGAATTGTGGTTTGAACATAACCCATGGATCTTTACAAGAAAAGATCAAGCTCAGAAATTTTCATCTCAGTGCAATATAATACAGAAACTTGGTGCACTTTAAACTGGTTTTTTTTGCAAATTACTCCACCTAAGACCTTTCTCTCAACTGGGGGGTTTTTCTATCTCAGTCAGTCTCCTAGGCCTACTTCTGATGTGGTGTGCCCTGTCTGGACTTCCTTAGAGCTTATTCCAGTTCATGCTTTCTTTTCTACTTTCACAGTAGTATTTTGCTGTATTAAGAAAGCTCAGCCTTTGTACTGTTTTACATTGTGTTTCTGCCCTACTTTCTTTTCCAGTTTTTGGTGATTTTTTTAGATTTGTTGGAATAGGTTGGATTTCATTCTCATTGCTGTAATAGGCTAGTCTTATTTGGGATATGATGCTTTGGTGCTAAGGAGGTGTCAACCTAGTTGAGATGTCCAAGTGCACCTTCTGATCTTCCTAGTTTCTCTTTCACTTGTCTAGACTTCTTTATTACACTCTTTATATAATTCTCTTGTACATAGAGTTCTTATTTTAATAAAGAAGTTTATCTTCGTTTCAACATTAAAAAAAAAAAAAAAGGAAAGCTTGAAGTGTTAAAGGTGGGCAAAAACAGCATTTGTCTGACTGCCTTCAATTCGTTGATGACACATTAATTTTTCTTTTTGAAACGGAGACAAACTTCTTTATTAATAATGAGTTCTTTATTAATAATAAGAACTCAATGTACAAGAGAATTTTACAAAGAGTGAATTAAAGAAGTCTAAACAAGTGAGAAGAACTAGGGGATCAGAAGGTGCACCCGGACATCTCAATTAAGTAGACACCCCTTTAGCACCAAAGCATCATATCCCAAATAAGACTGGCCTATTACAACAATGAGAACAAAATCCAGCCTTTTACCATGAGAGCAGAATCCAGCCTATTACAGGAAAACTAAAAAATCACCGAGAACTATAAAAGAAAATATGGCAAAAATAGAAAGTAAGTGAGGACAATGGCTGAGCCTTCTTAGTACAACTAAGATACTACTGAGAAAATAAAAAAGAAAGCATAGAAATAAGCTCCAGGTAAGTCCAGATAGGAAACACCACTCTAGAAGTAGTCCTAGGAAACTGATTGAGATAGAAAAACAGCCCAGTTGAGACAAAGGTCTTGAGTGGAGTAATTTGCAAAATTCTTGTTTAAAGAGCACCAAGTTGCTGCATTACATTGCACTGAATTGAAAATTTCCGAGCTTGATCTTTTTTTGTCAAAAAAGATCCGTTGATTACGTTCAAACCACAATTCCGCTAAAAGAGCTTTTAATAGATTTAACCAAATCGTTCGAGGCTTCTTAGGAAGAGGCGGACCCTTCAATAGCTGAAGCACCGAGGAGCTGAGGGAGGCATTAAAGACCCAAGCAATAGCAAAGATGGAAAAGAAACTGTTCCAACAAAAAGAGGAATAGGGGCAAAGTAGGAAGACAACAATGACTAATTAGCAATCATATAGAGAGGGCAAACTGAAGGTTGGAGGCACCTGTTTGGGGATTTTTTTTGGAAGAATTTATGCATAATTTAGGGACCCGAAAAGCATGGTCCATATTAGAATGTTCACTGTCCGAGGGCAGCTTGATTTCATAGGGCTTTAAAGAGTTTTTTGTCCATTGAGGTGGCAGAATTCAGGTCGGCTGAGAGAGACTTAACAGAGAATCTACCTTACTGTCCAATTGACCAAACCTTGGAGTCATCAATGTCAAACACTTTTTCCTGTGCAAGAAGAGCTAATAAGGAACCGGAGGCTACTCTTTCCTCTTCTTTCAAGCTTCTTTTAAAGGAGAGGGTAGTATGATCCCAATGATCAGCAACTGAGCCTTGTGGTAATAGGACGATTCTTAAAAGCAAAGGAAAAAGTTTCTTAAGAGTAGAGGGACCGACCCAGAAATCTGTCCAAATACAAATTCTGTTGCCACTGCCAAGTTTAAAGAAAGCTAAATGCTCCACTAGCCTCTACATTCTAGAGATATTGACCCAAGGACTCCTTAGGCTATTTCCATATTTCCCCAAAGTGAACCAATCAAATGTATCTTTGCCATGGATACTACAAATAATTCTCCTCCATAAAGCTGAATCTTCCTTAGAATATCTCCAACCCCACTTAGCAAGCAAAGCTGAATTTTGAATTTTAATGCCCCCAGACGGAGACCATCTTTTAAAGGAAGGGAAGCCAAGCTCCATTTTACTAAATGATTGTTCTTGCCGCCAGCAAATCCTTCCCAAAAGAAGTTCCTCATGGTTTTTTCCAATGAAGTTGCCACATGAACTGGAATAAGGAACAAAGACAGATAGTAATTAGGAAGGCTGGCCAAGACAGCATTGCATAAGGTTTGCCTTCCTTCTCTAGAGATATTAAATCGCTTCCATCTGTCTTCCTTCTCTAGAGATATTAAATCGCTTCCGTCTGTCTAATTTCTTATGAATTCTATCAATGACTGGCTGTCAAAACTCCCTTTGCTGAGGGTAGCCTCCAAGGGGGAGACCTAAGTAGAGAATGGGTAATTTTTCTTCCTTGCAACCAAGACGAGCTGCTGTTTAAAACAAGTCATCATCACTTATATTTACACCACTAAGGGCTAATTTCTCCCAGTTAACCTTCTACCCCGAACACCATTCAAAGAGTCTAATGGCATCCTTTAACTTGAGAAGCATTTGATCATCATACTTGCAAAAAAGTAGGGTGTCATCAGCAAATTGGAGTAGGGGAAGATGGATTGAGTTCTTACCCACAAGAAAACCCTCATATTTCCCATTAAAGTGAATATTATCGATAATTGCTACTAAAACTTCACTTACTAGAAGGAAAAGGAAGGGAGAAAGGGGGTCCCCTTGGCGGATGCCTCTTGAAGCTATAATGCGGGCCCTTGGTTTCCCATTAGTGAATATTGAGAATTTAGGATTCTTTAAGCAACCCATCATCCAAGCTGTCCATTTGGTACGAAATTTTTTCAAATCTGTTATGGACTCAATCATCAGCCCTTACCAAATTTTTTCAAATCTGGCGCCAACGCTGGTGCTGACGTCGAATACCTCCCCTGAAGCGACAATGATTTTAAATTTGGACTCCAAGGAGAGCAGTGTGAACATGGTTGGATTCAAAGAGCCACACTTAAGGAGGAGAGAGAATAAGAACTTTAGTTTTGAAAGGAACAAGACAGGAACTTGAAGAGGCACTTTTAATGAGATTCTATCTGGAAGTTTGTCTCCGTTTCAATAAAAAAAATACTGTGCCTACGTAATTTTGTTTTAATGAATAGGATCACTGAATATTATTTTTTATTTTTCAGGGCATAATGGAGCTGGGAAGAGTACGACAATATCCATGCTTGTAGGTCTCTTTCCTCCTACTGCTGGGGATGCTCTTGTGCTTGGCAAGAATATTATAACAGATATGGTAAGTTGTGCTTTATGCCGTGAAATTCCTCTTATGAACATTTCTATCTAACTGTACGTTTTTGTGTCCATTTATAATTCTTCATAACTGCTCACAAAAAAAATACTGTTGATAATTGAGAAATACCACTTCTTTTATGTGTAATTGAAAATACTGAACACTTCAATTATTTAGGACCTAACCCTTTTTTTAGAATACCTTTTTTTAGAAAACATCTTTTGAACCTATTAAACAAGGTAGAAAATTAGTTATGTCACATTTTCTTAAATGGGGGAAAACATCCCCAGAACTACTACGATTTTAATTTATGGATATATCTCATTCGGGAATGGTCCATTTTTGAACATTATATATATATTGAAATGGTTGCATTTTTTTTTTTTTAACCTTGTGAACATTTTTTTTTTGAAAAGGAACTTTGAGAACATAGGTAAAATTAGTTTTGAATCGTATATTGCATGCACTATATAACATTGGGAAATTATTTAAATGACAGAACTTATGAAAATATAACAAAATATTATAGTCTATCTGTAATAGTAATTTTTCTTGGTTTATCTCTATCAGATAGATGCAGGTAGTAGTCTAATGTTGGTTTATCGTGGTCCATCATAGATGAACTGATATTTTGATATATTTTGTAAATATTTTGGTTCATTTTGCTATATTGAAGATAGTCCTATAAAATTTTCTTTCAAATTTGAGAATTTTTTCTTGTAGAAATTAATTTTCAAGTGGAACTTGTATATTTGAAAAGAAATTTACTGAACAAGAAACATAATTTCAGAATTTTATGTGCTTTTGTACCATCTACTATTGAAATCAGATGAAAGAAGAGGTAACGTTTTTCTGAATTTTGGAGATGTTGAATGTTTGGAACCCCTGATCAAAGGTCAAGGTGCCTTATTTATAAAACATTTCTCCAATCCAATCGGCTTGGCTGGTCTAAAGCAAGTTTTGGTTGATGAAGAGTAAGTTTTGGTTGATGAAGAGTTAGGTTCTTTCTGTTCCATATTAGAAGGGGCTTGTAAAGCTACCCTTGTAACCCAGAAACTTTTTCAAGAAATCCATTCACGTCCTGTTTGTTGATACTTCACAAAGAAAGCCAAATTCAGATTCCACCAGATTCTAAAAACACAGACTCCCTGACTGCTTTATTCCCGCCGATGATGGAAGATTTAAGGGCAATCGATCAAACTCATTCTTGTCGGAAGAGAGAGGTTAGAACGACACGTGGAGTTCTTGAAAGTAGTCCAAGGGTCGGAAATCCTCTTGGCATGAAAAGCCCCTCTCAAAATTTGCCAGTTGTAAGCCACCAGAAGGTAGTCCAAAAGTCACGGGCTGTTAAATAGCCATTTTTAAAGAGGGGAGAGAAAGAAAAAGGTCTCCAAAAGTGGAAAAATGTATGGGAAGTAGAAAAGCAGCCTTTAGAGAGGAAGGAGAATTTTTGGCTGAACATACTTTATTGCCAATTGGAATTCCAAGCATCAGTACAGATGGAAAGGCAGGTCTTTGCAAGTCACTTCCCTCATCCTCGTCAAAGTCTTTTGCTTTCATCCCCATTGCAGATTCTGTACCCTAAGTCCCCTTTGTAAAAGCGCATCTGCCAACTCTTCCTCTGCTGCACTTTCTTCTTCTTCCCTCTCTTCCTCAACCAAATCTGGGTCAAAGGCCAAGTCTAAAAACATCCAAAATCAAGGGTTCTCCCCCATCCCTTCAAGACTTTTCCAAAGCATTTTGTTAGAAGGAAAAGGGTTAAGGAGGCCTTCTAAAAGAAGTTTACAAAAGAAAAAATGAATTTTGATCAGAATCCAGATTTTTTGAAAGCAAATTGTGCCCTTTTGCAAGCCCCTTCTCAATCAAACAAGTCAGTTCCTCAGAGATCATTTCATTCTCATTTTAGATACTTAGTTTCTCTTTACCTAATCAAATGTAAAATTTTTGAGAGTTTCTCATACCCAAACTCCATTAGCTTAACGAAAGAAAAGTGTCTCAGATTTAGACTCTCTCTATTAGTGTGAGTAGAGAGGAAGCCCAACATATTCCAAAAACATTGAAGAAGGATGACCAGTCGATTAAGGATCCTTTAGAATTTGATTTCAATACCTTGTTTCAAACAAAGGAGGATCTTGAAACATGCCACAGGAAGCAGCCCTTCAATTCCTACTCAATTTATAGAAGATGCCCATATTTGTTCAGACCTTTTTCTAAATATTACAATAGAAAGAGAACCTCCTTCATCAATAAGAGGTCATCTATAGTTTACACTGACCTTTTGGAGGAACATTGTGTAATGGTGCAAGTGTCTACTCTTCACATCAAAAGGTCGGTCCACTCACAATCTTGATGTGATACAATGTTAAAACACAAATCAAACCAATCAGCTTGTTACAGTAAATTTAATCTTCAATTAATATTTTAATATTATGACGAGAGACATTGAACACATTTTTATTTGTATCAAACAGAAGTTTCTTTTCGTAAACAAAATGGTGGTGTGTTTGCTACCATTTTCAATACATCAGTTTTGCTCCCGTTTGAATACATGGTCAGTCCGTTGGTAGATCCTTCTGCCTTTCAGTCTCTTTTCTAAACTATTACGTCATATCTTTTTTGGAATATGATGATTTTGTTATTGACATTGTTGTACAACATGTATTTTCTCCAATCTTCTAACTTATTTTGGTTAACTTTTTCTGTAGGAAGAGATACGGAAAGGGCTGGGTGTGTGTCCCCAAAATGATATTCTCTTCCCAGAGTTGACTGTAAGGAAAAATATTAGCTTATTGTTTTGTCACTACCAACATATGAAGTTTATTATTATGTTTTAATGAGTTTTAAGTGCTTACATTCTTCACTTCACAAAATGTGCAACCCTTGTAATATACAAGGAGAGAAGTGTCAAACTTGATGTGGCTCCTCCGTCCGTCGCAGAGGCCGTTTGTGGCTTTCAAATATGTTAAGTTGTTGCCAAAGATGAGTGAGTTGGTCGAAGTAATGAGTAACTTGCTTTTCCTCTTGCCTTAACTCATCGAGTTTGCCTTCAATTTCAAGGATTCATAAGTATTTTCTTGTCAGAGTAAGTTCCAGGATTTGCTTTACAAATTTCACTAGCAGTTGGGAAGCACAGAAATCCTTGGCCAATTTTTGTTGCCATGGAGTTGATTAGCCATGACATAACCATATTATTTTTCAACTTTTAACATGAGTATTTCTTATTTTTGATCAACTTGGTTCGAGACCGGAGTCTTGCATGATAGGCAGCCTTCCTTTCCTTTTCATCGTATAAACATTATAACAGTTTATCACCGAGGATGATAAATGCTTCTATTTAGTTTGTGAGTAACTGGACTTCGGTACTAGTGATTTCGAGATGCCATTGCATACGTAGAATTTAAAGTCTGTAAACAAAGTGAAGAGAAATTTCATACTACTAGTGTAGTTGGTGTTCCTTACAAACAGGAAAAAAAAAAGTGGTATGAAGTTATTGAAATCTTGCAAGAAACTTGTGATTTCTTTCCAGTCATCAAAAACAAAAAGTCTTGATATGATCCATAAATTATTGAAATCTTCCCGAAGGACGTCATCACTTTTTCTAACCCAGTATTGATGCGTATTCAGGTTTTCAAGATGAGAAGTAGAAAGGGACTCCTGGCCAGGCTCTACAGAGCTTTGTGACTCAGTGCTCTCTTTTTTGTTAAGTGAAACAGAGGAGTTAAAAGAGCCGTGAGACTTCACCTTGTCTGCATAGCTAGGACTGGGCTTCTTCACATGTCTCACCTTGTCTGTATAGCTAGGACTGTGCTTCTTCACTTGAATACGGGGGCTTGGAGCCTGTTGTAAATCGGATTGCCAAGATTGATATTCATATTTCAGTAAGAAGCTTTTCAACATTTTCAAGAAAGAAACCCGGCCCTGTTTTGCATCCCCTGGGAACACATGAAGGAAGGAAGGTTTTCTAGAACAATCTCGCATAACACATCTTAGAATCCATCCTTAATTAGCTTTAAATTTCGTCAATCTCGTAGAACCACTCTTGTCCATGCTGTTTCTAAGGAAGTATTTTTGCACCGGAAGCGGTATGAGTTCGGAGAGTCTATGAACCAAATTAGTTGTTTCTTTGTAATTTGCAGGATTTTTCTGAAGTCTACCTCTTCAATTTTTGGAAAATCCATTTTCGACCAAATACAATAGTAAGGTTCAGCGATCTTGGAGCTTTTCACTTCTATTTTGTTGTTGATGAATTTGTCTTGATATTTGCCGGAGAATTTGGGTACCGAGAAGAGGGAGAGGTCGAGGGGAGGAGGGAGGAGAGAGTGGGGAGAACTTACCTTTTTTGCCTAAGACCATAAAAAGATTTCTTCTATTTGCAAATTTTACTAAATCCAAGCTCCTTTTCAAAGTTTGATGGCAAGCTCATAATGACCTCTTCCACGAGATCACCATTCAGAATGACATTAACGGCAAGAGACAAAAGAGCTCTAATAAATTAATGGCAAGGTGGTAAAGTGACCAATCTAAATTAACGGCAAGAGACAAAAGAGCTCTAATAAAGTTAGTTTTTGCAACAAGAGAAAATGTTTCTTGATAATCAATTCCGTATGTTTGAGTGAATCCTTTAGCTACTAGTCTAGCCTTGTATCACTCAACACTACCGTTAACATTACATTTTATGGTAAACACCCATTTACAACCACTGGTTTATTATTTCTAGGCAACTCTACTATTTCCCAAGTTCCATTTTGTTTTAAAGTATTCATCTCTTCCATAATCGCTAATTTGCAATTCGGATCATCTAAAGCCTCATGTATATTCTTTGGAACAAACATGTCATATATCCTTCAGCAAAGGTCCCACAGTGGTTGTTCCAAATTCCTTCAGCAACAGGTCAATATCCCTATGTATATTCTTTGGAACAAACATGTCATATATCCTTCAGCAAAGGTCCCACAGTGGTTGTTCCAAATTCCTTCAGCAACAGGTCAATATCCCTTGTTTCTTTAGAGTCCTTAGCTCCTATTCCTTCTGTCGTTCTCGTGCCCACCATCTTCTCCTCTTGAAAACTTTCAAGCTTCTCCTCTTCCTTAGTCTCAGGTCCTTCATCTCTTTCTTCTTCAGCCAGATCAGTGTCCAGAGCGAGATCCAAAAGACATTCAGAAGAAAGATATTTCCTGCACCTCCTTGAAGCGTTCCTAGAGCACTTTGTTAGAAGAAAGAGAGCAAAGGAATTTTCAAAATAAAAAATTTCCAAGGCCAAGTTACTTCCATATTTCAAGCTTTGACATCTTGGAAGTTAGTTGTGCCCAAATACAAGTTCCAGTCCTTTCTTCCAAGTCAGATTGACATTCTTATCAGTTTTCACAGTTTAAGTACTCTGTTTTTTCTTATACTTACCTGGACGGGATCAATGGGTGATCACTAAGGTCTATGTCCTAAGTTGGTGTGACCTCCATTGCACTTTGGAGGCTTGCCCACTTAAGGTCTCCCCACGTGGCAGAGCCTACGTCGTTATTTGTTCTTGTGAGGGGCTTCCCCACTATTACAGCAAACCAAAGGCAGAAATCCAGAAGCATTGGGTCATCAAAAATTTGAAGGTAGTTTCTGCTAATTTCGAATAGTTGTGGATTGTGACTAAGCTTTTTGCTTTCGATGATTGGAGCAGAATTTGCAAAACGTTGGAGACAGAACTACAAGTTAAGGTTATGTTAAATCCTTTGTTTGATGAAAATGCTCTAATTAGTCTAGATCAAGGCCAAATCAAGGATCACATAAGGGGAGAAGGGGGTTGGCAACCGAAGCGTTCTTTCCACCTCAAATTTGAAAAATGGGATAAAATTAAACATAGCAGACCAATTGTGACAAAAGGACTTGGAGGTTGGCTAAAAATCAATAATCTTCCTTTAGATTATTGGAGTAGCAGAACTTTCATGGTCATAGATCACTTTGGGGGGCTTGAATCCATTGCCTTACTATCAATCTCTTAAATCATAGAGAAGAAAAAATTTAAGTCAAAAGAAATCTATGTGGCTTTATTCCTTCAACAATAGAAATCAAAGACCTGAGACGAGGTAATACTTTTTTGCACTTTAGGGATATTGAACAAATGAATCCGCCGAAGTTGATAAAAAAAAATTAGTGGTCGATGATTTTAAAAATCCCATAGATCTTTTACGTATCAAAACAACGTTATTTGATGAAGAGGAAGACCCTATAGGATTCCCCCCGTCCAAAATGTTCCTAAATCCACCTTCAAAGCACTATCATTGCAAGAAACCCATTTGAAGCCTTGAAGATTTTTTTCAATTAGTTGTTGGGGCTAGAAAAGGAGAGGGAGATGTTTAGGTGTGTAGACGCAGCATTAATGGAGCCGTTAAATGAACAGTCACACTTAATTAATCTCACCAAGCCCAAAACAGCTTTAACTTGGTGGGCCCCACTTTTATCAAAAAACAGAAATATAAAGAGTCAGGTAATGCAAGGTTCTCTTCTGCCTCAAATTACTCGGCCAGTCCTGCCAGCTCACATCAGATTTTCAAATTTCCCTCCAATAAAATTGATCATACAGTTGGTGCTGCCTCTTCTTCCACCACGGAAGGAACCCCAAAAAATCATTAGATTAAGCAAAGGAAAGAAGATTAAAATTTCCCCAAAAGTACCATTGTAACAGTTTATTAGAAAGCACACATCGCACACATTATTTGGATAATGCCTGGACAGCTTTACTAAAGTCTGAAGCTCTTGCAACATATTCCTTTAATGATCTGGAAAAAGAATTTAAAAAGAATCAGCCAAGCAAGGCCTCTTTATCATAAGAAAATCCAGAACTCTTGAAAATTTGTGCCTCAAAATTCAATTAGTCTCAGATAATATCAAGTCTGTTTCTCCCCTCCTCGCTTCTGTTTGTTTTAATTACTCAAGCTTTATTGATTCTAACACTAGTCACTTTATTATGAGGACTTCCATGCCATTCTATTAAGTCAGTACAGAAACTCTCAAATACAGAAATTATCTTCCCTTATAGTGTCAGCAGTGAATATTCTCTGGGTTTAACTCACATTCAAGAAGAAAATGCAAATGTTGAAGTTGAAGCAGTGGACCTGATTTCCCATTTCAAAGTGGAAGGTGGTGATTTTAGTAATTTCCCTTGCTTCTCCCCGATCAAATTAGCAGAAATGCCAGAGGAATTGTTGCCCATTATTAACGACTGTGAAGTTGTGTTTGTTTAAGTAAGTTTGTGTAATTCATATGTTCAAAATTTTCACCCATGAAGATCATTTTTTGGAAAACAAGAGGTCTAAAAGACCCATCCAAACGTTATGCTCTTAAGAAGTTTATAAAAAATCATCACCCGAACGTGGTATTGATTCAAGAATCAAAAATGGAAATTCTATAATTAAATTTGATTAAAACAATTTGGAGCTTTATGGATATAAGGCTGGGAATTAGTTGATTCATTTTGTGCATCCGGAATGCATTCTTACTTTATGGGATAAAAGTAAAATCACAGTCATGGAAACCATAAGAGGGCGATATTCCCTCAATAAAATTTGTAACTTTGTGCAAGAAGAGTTGTTGGGTTACCAATGTTTATGGTCCGTGTGGTTATAGAGAAAGGAAACTTGTTTGGCCAGAATTACAAACCATCACAGTATACGGAGAAGAGGCTTGGTGTTTGGGAGGATACTTTAATATCACCCTATGGGCATATGAGAGGTTTCCAGTTGGCAAAATCCCAAGAGGGATGAGACATTTCAATAACTTTATAGATTTTGCCAATTTAATGGAAATTCCCCTTCAAAATGGTGGCACTGTTGCAAGATCTTTGCTGGACAAATTTTTTATCAACAGTAAATTGGATGATGAATTTGAGAACTCAAGAGTGACCCATAAAGCAAGGATCTTCTCCGATCACTTCCCTTTATTGTTAGAGGCAGGTGCAGTATTATGGGGGCCGTCCTTGTTCAGATTTTGCAATAGTTGGTTGTTGATAAAAGAGTGCAACATAGTCATTGAGGAAGTCTTGAAAAGTGCCCCAGGCATTGGGTGGGCTGGTTTCATTCTTCATGAGCAGCTTCGTAAAGTTTAACTTGCTTTTAAAAATTGACATGCTTTTCATTTGATTGATCTAAAGCAGAAAGAGGAAAGGCTTTGGAGAGAGAAATTAGTGATGGGCTTGCAGAGAAATCAGCGATGGGCTTGCAAAAAGAGTTTGTCTGAATGAAGTGGAATTGACTCACATATCAGCCATCCAAATAGAATTGCTATGTATTTACAGAACTGAAGAAAGAAACTTTATACAGAAAAGTAAACTAAACTGGCTTACTATAGGAGATGAATATAAAGGCTTTTTTCACAGATTCCTTAATGCAAAAAGAGGAAAAACCTAATCATAGAATTGGTGGATGAGCAAGGGGTGATAACGAAGTCTTGTCGTGACATTGAAAGGGTTATATTGGGGTTCTGTGAAGGTCTTTATAAAAGAATTTTAGGAGTCAGATATCTTCCTTTTATGGCAGATTGGTCTTTTGTCTCTATTTCTCAAAATTTATCACTAGTCAATAGCTTCTCAGAGGTGGAGGTTTTCAAGGCAATTAAAGCTCCTGGACTGGATGGCTTTACCATAGAATTTCTAGTGAAACATTGGCAAAATCTTAAAGAAAGTTTCAAGAGATTGTTTGATGACTGCCACATAAATGGAAAGCTTAATGTTTGCATTCAAGAGAACTTCATTTGCTTAATTCGGACCCATTAGTTTCACAACCATCACCTACAAGGTGGTTGCCAAGGTTCTAGCAAATAGGCTCAAAGGGGTTATGGATTCAATAGTCAGCCCTTTTCAAAGCGCTTTCATTGAAGGTAGACAAATTTTAGACCTCATTCTTATAGCAAATGAAGCCGTAGAAGATCATCGTGCCAAAAAGAAAAATGGGTGTATTTTGAAACTATACCTTGAAAAAGCCTTTGATAGGGTTGATTGGGGCTTCCTTGAAAAGGTTTTGCACCGTAAGAAGTTTAGCCCAAAATGGATTTCTTGGATTATGGCTTGTATAAAAAATATCAAGTCCTCCATTTTCATCGACAGTAAACCAAGAGGAAGGATAGTGACTTCAAGGGAAATTCGTCAAGGTGATCCTCTTCCCCCTCTGCTAGTCAGTGAAGTACTAGTAGGAGTAATAAATAAGCTGCATTTGAATGGTCATTTTGAGGGTTTTTTTTGGTGGGAAAAGACAAGATACACATCCCCATACTTCAGTACACCAATGATACCATTTTGTTCTGTAAAGATGATGAAAGCATGCTACTTAAGCTCAAGGAGACCATTAATCTGTTTGAATGGTGCTCGGGTCTGAAAGTGAAATGGGAAAAATCAGCATTAAGTGGAATAAATTTGGGGTTTGATGAGCTTTCTTGCATGGTTGGAAAATTGGGTTGTAAAACGGAAAAGCTTCCATTTTTGTACTTGGGTCTTCCATTGGGAGGATATCCTAGGTAGAAATTGGTAGCCAGTTGTAGACAGAGATTACAAAATATTGGATAAATGGAAAAGGTTCAATATTTCGAGAGGTGGAAGACAAATTCTTTGCAACTCAGTATAGCTAGCCTCCCAACTTACTACCGGTCCATCTTTGCCATTCTAGAAAAGGTAATTTCTGATTTTGAAAAGCTAATTAAAAAATTCTTTTGGGAGAGGAATTCGGTTAGCAAGATCAATCATTTGGCTTCCTGGAAAAAGGTCAAGCCTTGTCAATTAGATGGGGGGCTAGGTTTGGGCGGCTTAAAAAGTAAAAACAAGGCCCTCCTTGCTAAATGGGGCTAGAGGTTTTTGAAAGAAGATTCTACGTTGTGGCGGCAAGTAATTAAAAGTATCCATGGGTGCCAAAGTTTTGATTGGTAGACTCTAAACTAATCAGGAAACAACCTGGATCAGTATCTCTAGAGAATGGGAAAAGGTGGATGAGTTGGCAGCTTTCGAAACAGGGAACGAAAGGCGTAGCTTTCTGGATAGATTCGTGGGTTGGTGACCTCCCTTTTGAAATCTCAGTTTCCAAATCTGTTCAGATTAGTTGAGTAGCCCAATGATTCAGTTGCTGCCCATTGGGATTATGTCTCTAATCCTTGGTCATTGGTCTTTCGTAGATTGCTAAAAGATGAAGAAATCAAAGATTTCTGAAGGCTATTAACACACTCATATCTTTGAAAGGTCTAATAGATTTGGATGATAGGAGAGTTTGGTCATTAGAATTCTCGGGCCATTTTTCAGTTAAGTCCCTTTCGAAGCACCTCTCTCCCTCTTCTCCTTTGAAAAAAGATTGCTTTAAAGCACTTTGGAAAACCAGCGGTCCAAAGAGAATAAATGTCCTGGTTTGGATTATGGCCACTGTTTTGAGACTATGCAAAGGAAGCTTCCTAATATGAGTTTGTTGCCATCAGTGTGCCCCCTTTGCTTGAGAGACTACGTGCTCCTAATACACTTGTTCATTTTCAGTCCCTTCTCATCTAAATGTTGGTTTAGCATATTTTCTATGCTCAAAACAGCTTGGGTCTTTGATGGTTTGCTAAGTATCGATGTGTTCCAATTATTGAGGGGCCCTATTTATCGAAAAAACCTTTTCTAATTTGGGTTAACTTGATAAAAGCGCTTCTACTAAGATTTTGTTTGAACGCAACCAACGCATCTTGCATGATAAAAAAAGGGTTTAGGTTGACATTGTAGACACTTCTAAAAGAAATGCTACAGCTTGGTGCTCTTCAAATGCAAAATTCAAAGATTACTCCGTACAGGATTTTTGCCTTAACTGGACTGCCTTCATCTTAAGAGATTCAACACAGCTTTCCTTGTTTGCTAGTTCAGAGTTTGTGCTTTTGTAGTTTGGACGGGCTTTAATATGTATTTCTACTGTTGAGTTATTACTTTTCAACTTTGTTTCTGTTTACCATAGGTAGCTTATATTGTTATCTTGGTCATATCATGACCTTAGTATTGTTCTTGTATTTTGGATATGATGAGGGTGCTAAGGGGGTGTCAACCTAGTTGAGATGTTCGGATGCACCTATTGATCCTCTATCTCCCCCATTTCTATGCTTCTCTATTATTCTCATTGTATAACTCTCTTGTACTTTGAGTTTATTAATAATAAAGAAGCTTGTATGTCATAAGGAGAGAAGGGTTTTCTTAAATACCCATTACAATGAAGGAAAAAATAAATTTGGCAAATATAATACAACCAATACAATAAAATATAATACAAAAAAGGAAATAATCAGCATAAAAAATAAGTATCTGAACCATAATAAGTAAAATACAGTAATTATAGCCTTCCTATGATTTTCAACGATTGGAAGACCATCATTATCTAGTTTCTTTTGGGGAAGGTCCTCTTGTTCCTTGGCCTTAGGTTGTTCTCTTTTGTTATATGAATATACATGTTTTTTATAAAAAAAACAATAATAAGTATATACAAATATAGAAATTCCAACATTTATATCTCATATAAACAATAAAAGAAAAAAGAACTCTAATGGTGGTAGATGGAAAGATAACATCAATGAGCTTCCATTGTTAAATCCCTCTCGACCCAGCTTTACTTATTATGCACACAATCTTCTAAAACTAATATTTTCAATATTTTCAAAACAACATTAAATACAAAATTGTATATAAATAAAAAAAAACCTACCAATAAGGAAAAAGAGTTTACAACATTAATGATGAATATACTCATAATATACGTCTAATATTATTATAATATAAATGAAATTCAATGCAGATAATCAAAAATTGATAAACAAAGAGCACAAGCTAACAAAGAAATTAAATGCAATGGGAGCTTCCTCCTTTAATTCAGAGTACAATTCTAAGGTTTTTTGTGTGCTTCTTGGTGAAAGATTTTCTTTTTAACCTATGTTTTGCATTTGTTGTGTTTGACTCCTATAGTTTTCTTTTATTTACCTTGGGACAATAGTCCCTTTTCATCATATTGAAGAATTAAATTTTTGTTTTTGTTTCAATAATAAGGTACACTTTAGCACGATCCATATAAGTTTATCGACATGTTTAAGGTTTTTAGATTTTTATAAAGCTGAGTAGACTTCCTCATCCATAGGAGAGGATGAGAAGAGATGCTTGCATAATGACGTTATTAAACCACCACTTCACCCAAAAACTTAAGCTTGTGGTTGAACGCAAATTTAATTATATTACTAACACTCTCCCTCACTTGTGGGTTGAAATATTTGAAAGGCCCAACAAGTGGAAATCAATTTTAATTGGGAAGGAAACGACAATGCAGTGACTTGAACACATGATCTTCTAGGCCACCTGCTCTGATACTATATTAAACCACCAATTCACTCAAAAGCTTAAGTTTGTGGTTAAAGGCAAATTTAATTATATATTACTAACCGACGTAACTAGAAGATTTCTGTATGGTGGAAATGCTCCTTCTTACTATCGAAGACTGTTTTCTGACTCTAGGCTTTCTTGTTTTTACCTTTTATTTGACGAAAATGCTATTAGTATTGACTGTAAGTAAAGAAAAGGAAGAAGCTCCCTTGGCGGCGAAGACGAGAAAAGCTACTAATAGAGTGCCAAGGGCGAAGAAAGTTGACCGAGAATACAGGGACCTAGAGATCGAGTTCTACTTTTCATGGGCTAAAGGGTTGGAGGGCACTGACTGAGGAAGAACGAGTCCATTATTCCACAAAGCTGATTATTGAATAAAGAAGGGTAACAAAGGTAAGAGGGCACCTGAAAGAAGGGCGAACATTGGTTCTAAGGCAGGTCTGAAATGGAAGCTAAGGTTTCTACCAAAGAGGATGTTGAAATTGTCAACTCGACACTCAAGGGTCTTTGGGCGGCCAGTTTCCCTTGCTTGAACAACTCTTATTTATTCATTAATTCGGAACAAGTAAGATGAAAGAAATAAGGATGAAGAAGTCCGTAACCCACTACATAGTATATTCTCGAAGAGCTGAGAATATCAGCTCGTACAAACTCGACTTGAGGAAGATCATAGAGAAGTTTCCGATCTTGCTATCACAGATGCCACCAAAACCGCGAACTAAGATATACTTGCACAAAGAAGCTCCCAAGTGTATTCCTCTCTTTTACAGGGAGAGGACAAAGGGTGAAACGGATGAAAAGGCTTCTTTCATCTCTTTCTCTTCCATTCATTCTTCAAGGTAATTCAACAAAAGTCTCTGTTTGGCCCAGTAAAGGTAGCCTAAGACCGAGTTTATGATGTATTCATCTCTATTCATTATCTTAATTATCAGCGCTCACTCGTAATGTTGAGAACTGTACCGGATGAGGGGTCGAAGCAAGAACAACTGCAAAGTAGGGCCAGAACATATTAGGATTAGGGTAAATTGGGTTATCTTGGTCAAATCCTTGATTAGTTAAGATTAGGGTTAGAATTAGTTTTCTTGCTTTGTTAGGATTAGGATTAGTTCTTTTGCTTATTAGGTTTAGGATTAGTTTTCTTCATTAATTAAGGTTTTGATTAATTTGTCAATAGACAATTGGCTCTTTTTGTATTCATAACTTTTGATTTATAATAACATTTTGATTGATTCTTTGAGAGAATTCTTCACACCATCTGACCCTAATCCTACTGCATCATTATATCCATGGTTCTACATTTTAGCTGTCTCATCTCATTCTCGTGACATAGTTTAATGGTTGGTATTATTTTTTTTATTGGATGAATCTGATTTCATTACTTCGTCCAGGTACGAGAACATTTGGAAATATTTGCCACATTGAAAGGAGTAAAAGAAGATTTTTTGGAAAGGACTGTCGTTGATATGGTTAATGAAGTAAGAACTTTTAGGTGTTGCTTGAACATGCTTCTATTGGAATGGCATACGTATTCTCTACCTTTACATCCTTTGATGGAAATGACCATGGAAATTTTGTGCGTGATTTGATGTATAATTTTTGCTATTATTTTTCGTATCATACTTCATAGCATAAATTTTTTCAATACTTTCTAAAGCTATTCATGGTCAATAAAATCAATTTTATCATTACATGCTGACCTTGTGTGACCTTGTATACTTCTAAGAGTTGGCGTAAAAAATATGGTAACATTTCTTTTTCCCTTTTTCTTAGATTGTTAAGACAAGAGTGTTCTACTTCCATTTTCATAATAATTTATAAGCACTATGAGAAGAATGGACTATTTGCATGTTGTAGAACTTAGTTTTGGTCACCAACGGAGAAATACTAAAATTTCAGAATCCTTGATAAATGAAATATTTAAAAACATAGGAAAGAATATATACATTAACATCAAGCGAGGGAATTAATGTCAAGTTGCCCATTAAGTTGGAGTAGTTGAAAAGTTCTAAGAAGTGTTGCTGAATAGTCGCTTCCTTTGAGGAACTTTTTTTGACAAAAAATTGCTATTTTCCCCTGCTTTTCCATACGAAGCAACAGTCTTAAACAAGATTCTTCAAGTACATCGTCATGATGTGAGTAATATTTTGAAGATGTTGCAATAAAGCGATTCTTTATTTCCTCGTTACTCGGGTTTTCAGTCCCAGAACATTATGGTTTTTTTAATAGAATGAGAATGAATACTACCCCAGCCCTGATCTTTTGTATGAATAGTCAAAACTTTACAATTTTCCTACTTCTACTATGAGAAAATAATAAGCCTTTTAGTATTAGTATTATTATTATTACCTCTGTATTTCTTGGTTCATCGGGATCGGCTTGAGAGTTGAACTGTATTTCTATCCTTGTGGGCAGGTTGGCCTGGCTGATAAAATTAACACTCCTGTCAATGCTCTTTCTGGTGGCATGAAGCGGAAACTATCCCTAGGAATTGCGTTGATAGGGGACAGCAAGGTGTTAAATTAAGCTACAGTATGTTCTCAATCATTCCTACATGTCTAATATTTTAATGTTGCAGGTTATCGTGCTTGATGAGCCTACAAGTGGAATGGATCCATATTCTATGCGCTTGACATGGCAATTAATTAAAAAGATAAAAAAAGGTAGGATCATATTGCTAACAACACACTCGATGGATGAAGCTGATGAACTGGGAGATCGGATAGCCATTATGGCTAACGGATCTCTAAAATGTTGTGGAAGGTATAGCCTCTTGAAAGATGACAACTCCATAGGTTTTTCTTTTTTTTTTTTTTTTTTTTTTTTTTTTTTTTTAAGGGAAACAAATCTCTAATAAGTGAGACTAAAGCTCATTAGTACAAGAGGTTTATACAGTGAGCAAAAAAAGAAATTTCTGATCAGCAGATGTACCTAGATATCTCAACTAGGTTGACACCCCCTTGACGTCCTCTGCATGTCCAAACAAAACTAAGAAAAAACCTGTGAAGGAAGGCAACCATACTGCCTTGACGACTCCATAGTTATTTTGACAAAGATTTAAATACATCAGGATTGAAAGCATGTTGACATTGACATTACACTTTACATGTACTCCTCTTTTTACTTTGGTTTTGGGTTTGTTTTCATGCGGCTGTATGTCGCTGGACTATTTGGTTTCTATATCTTCTCTTGGAATTTTTGCATCTGGGATATGATGATGGCACTAGGGGCTGTCAATCTAGTTAAGATTTTTGAAAGCGCCTCCTGATCCTCTCTCTCTACTTGTTTGGCTTCTTTGTTGTTCTCCGTGTATAATTCTCTTGTTTTTTGAGTTCTATATTAATAAGGAAGCTTGTCTCCTTTATTTTTTTAAAAAAAATCCCGAAAGATTTATAGTTTCTAATCATTAATATTAAAAAACCAATGCAAGAAAGGAAAGAAGAGTAAAATCAATAATTTGGTTTTTCTGAGAAGGATACTGACTTTTCATCCAGAAAATGAAAAAAAGACTAATGCTTTAAAGTAAATTTGGAAATTAGTAAAAAAGAGTTAACTGAAAAACAAAAATCATCCTTTTTGATTGTTTGTAGGTCGTTTTCACATTTTTATTGCCCGAGTTTATCTTTGTTTAGTTTGTTTTGATGCTATTGTATTTTTCTTATTTTGCTCTTTTTTTTTTGAACGAAAACGAGTCTCTTTATTAATGATAATGAGACTAAAGGTTAAAATACAAGAGTATTATACTAAGAGCAAAAAGAACGGAGGAAAATACAAGCTAAAACTTGAACAAAGACTATACTTGGGTTATATATGATGGAAACCTGAAAATGAACTGAAACAGAAAATAACGAGCTAATCAAAGCCACTAGAAGACAATACATCCATAAAATGTTAAATACAAAGCAAAACTTAAACTCTCTCAAAATAGCCCACTCGAATCTAAAAGCTTGCCCATCCAAATCTTCAAGATGAAAGGGGAAAGGGAAAGCCAAGAAGCTTCTCAAACTATTGTGCTAATGCAATCCAATGCCCTGAGGAACTCGAAGCAATCTGTAAGACCTCCTATTATTAATGTGTATAAGAGGAGGGGTAAGAAAGGAAAGTTACATGACAGCAAGGAGGAAAGAGAGAATGGAAATGAAATAGTGGGTTAGTGGAGCAGCAAGTGGGCCCTACAGGATCATATTGTTTGTCCTATTCGGCCAAATGTCTTATAAATAGCAAGGGGAGGGTAGCATTCTAGGTATGAGAGATTTATGAAGAATGTTTTGAGAAGGAAGAGAGATTGGCGGCTGGGGAACCCTACCTTAGCCTAGGAGAATAGGTTGGTTGGTTCTTTACTGTTTTCCTTGTTTTATTTCCTAGTTATTTCTATCATATATCTTGTATCTACTGTTTTTGGCAATATAAATATATAAACACAGAGTGCTGCCTCTGTTTTTGCCCTTGAGTTAGTAAAAGAATATAAGAAAGAAGTGAGAATCCTCACAATTGGTATCAGAGCCTTGTCAAACTGGGAGTGATTACAAGACTGATGGCACAACGACAAATGGAAGAAAGGCTGGAGGGAACGGAAAAAGAGGTGTTGAGCCTCAAGGAAATGATGCTGGAGATGAAGAAGAGTATGGACAGATTGGCCGATGAGTTGAGGGACCAGTCTTATAAGAAAAAAGAAGAATCTGGCATATCCGACGGGTCCATTATGAAAATGAAAGGAAAAATGGAAGAGACAGATGTAACTGGAGAAATACATACCCACCAGATCGATCGAAGCAAATATAAGAAGCTGGAAATGCCCATGTTTCTGGGAGAAAATCCAAAATCCTGGGTTTACCGGGCAGAGCATTTTTTTGAGATCAACAACTTACCAGAAGCAGAAAAGGTCAAGGTGGCAGTGGTGAGCTTTGGACAAGATGAAGTGGACTGGTACAGGTGGAGCCACAATAGGAGAAAGGTGGAATCGTGGGAAGATCTGAAGACCAGAATGTTTGAATTCTTCAGGGATACTGGACAGAAAAGCTTGGGGGCTAGGCTAATACGCATTCAACAAGAAGGCTCCTACAGTGATTATGTTAAGAAGTTCGTGAACTACTCGGCACCTCTCCCACACATGGCTGAAAGCGTGCTCCGTGATGCCTTCTTAACTGGCTTAGAACCTGCGCTTCAAGCTGAAGTGATGAGTCGACACCCTCAAACACTAGAAGATTGTATGATGGCAGCCCAGTTGGTGAATGACCGTAACTTAGCACTCAAATTGGCACAAGCAGAGATGGGTATTATCGAACCAAAAAGAAGCGAATCAGTTGGTAATAAGGTGCAAGGGAACAACGATAAAGGGATGATGAGGAAAAATGAGTTCCAAATGAAGCAAATAACTATACCCCTCAAGGGAAGTTATCAAAAAGGAGAGCCCCCCGTTAAAAGACTGTCTGATGCCGAATTTAGAGCACGTTTAGACAAGGGACTCTGTTTTAGGTGTAATGAGAAATATTCTCATGGACATCGATGCAAAATCAAAGAAAAAAGGGAGCTCATGCTCTTTATCTTGAATGAAGAAGAAAGCACCGAGGAAGGGGAAGGTTCAGAGGCACCAAACACAGGACCAGTAGAGATCAATCAGTTGGAAGAGCCAGAAGAAACTATGATCGAATACCGGGCCATCACCAGTTTGACAACTAAGGGAACTATGAAGCTGAGAGGAATAGTCAAAGGAAAAGAGGTTGTTGTATTGATTGACAGTGGGGCAACCCACAATTTCATTCATCATGAGCTAGTCAAGGAAAGGAAAATCCCCATCAATAGAAACACTCAGTTTGGGATTACTATTGGCAATGGCACAAGTTGTAAAGGAGAGGGCATTTGTAGCAAAGTGGAAATCCAGCTTGAAGGGCTAAGAGTAGTAACTGATCTGTTGGTGGTGGGATTGGGGACAATAGACGTGGTGCTGGGAATGCAATGGTTGGATACAACAGGCACCATGAAGATTCATTGGCCATCGTTGACAATGGTCTTTTGGAAAGAAGGGAATAAGGTGGTTTTAAAAGGAGACCCGGCTTTGATAAGGGCAGAATGTTCACTCAAGACCTTAGAGAAAACATGGGAAGCGGAAGATCAAGTTTTTTTGCTTGATTGGCAAAGATATGAGATCGAAAATGAGGATGCTGATAGCAAAAACACGAGCCAAACAGGAGATGAAGAGGGATTACCAATGATTCAGTTCTTACTCCATCAATACTCTGATGTGTTTAACAGTCCGACCACTCTACCACCCAAGAGAATCATCGATCACCGCATACTCACTCTACCGGGGCAGAAGCCAATCAATGTCCGACCTTATAAGTACGGCCATCAACAAAAAGAAGAGATAGAAAAGCTAGTCATTGAAATGCTGCAGACCGGAATCATTAGACCAAGTCACAGCCCTTTCTCAAGTCCAGTGCTATTAGTCAAGAAAAAAGATGGGGGCTGGAGGTTTTGCGTCGATTACAGGAAGCTAAATAAGATTACAATAGCTGATAAGTTCCCATTCCGGTTATTGAAGAACTCTTGGATGAGTTACATGGGGCCACGGTGTTTTCCAAATTAGATTTAAAGTCAGGTTACCATCAAATACGAATGAAAGAAGAAGATATCGAGAAGACTGCGTTTAGGACGCATGAAGGCCATTACGAATTCGTGGTGATGCCATTTGGTCTAACCAACGCACCTGCCACTTTTCAATCCCTAATGAATCAGGTATTTAAGCCTTTTCTCCGACGTTGTGTTTTGGTTTTCTTTGATGATATACTAGTCTATAGTTCGGACATAACAGAACATGAGAAACACTTAGGAATGGTGTTTGCAACACTAAGAGACAACCAGTTGTATGCTAATCGCAAGAAATGCGTTTTCGCTCACTCACAAATACATTACTTAGGCCATGTTATTTCAAAACATGGAGTAGAGGCAGATCAGGATAAAGTTAAATGTATGCTACAGTGGCCAAAACCCAAAGATGTGACAGGTTTAAGGGGTTTTTTGGGGCTGACGGGCTACTATAGGCGTTTTGTCAAAAGTTATGGTGAGATTGCAGCACCCCTGACTAAACTACTGCAGAAGAACGCTTTCAAATGGGATGATAATGCCACCCTTGCATTTGAAAGTCTGAAATCGGCAATGTCTACCATACCAGTACTGGCATTACCCGATTGGTCTTTACCCTTTATGATAGAAACTGATGCCTCAGGCAGTGGATTGGGAGCAGTACTATCCCAGAACAGCCATCCCATAGCATTCTTCAGTCAGAAATTGTCTACAAGGGCTCAAGCCAAGTCCATATACGAGAGAGAATTGATGGCTGTAGTATTATCCGTGCAAAAGTGGCGGCATTATCTTTTAGGAAGGAGATTCACCATTATGTCAGACCAAAAAGCTCTAAAGTTTTTATTGGAGCAGAGAGAGGTACAACCACAATTCCAAAAGTGGTTAACCAAGTTATTGGGATATGACTTTGAAATTTTGTACCAACCGGGACTTCAAAATAAGGCAGCAGATGCACTTTCAAGGATGGATCATTCAATCGAATTGAAGGCGTTGTCAACAACAGGGATTGTAGACATGGAAGTAGTTACAAAGGAAGTCGAGAAAGATGAAGAACTTCAACTCCTAATCCAACAGTTGCAGAATAACCCAACATTGGAGGGAAAATACTCTTTAACAAATGGCACGCTAATGTATAAAGGAAGGGTGGTGCTGTCTAAATCGTCTTCAATTATACCCAGCCTCTTACACACCTTCCATGATTCGATTTTGGGGGGCCATTCAGGATTTTTGAGGACTTACAAGCGAATGAGTGGTGAGCTGTTTTGGAAAGGTATGAAAGAAGACATCAAGAAGTATGTTGAACAGTGTGAAATCTGCCAAAGAAATAAGAGTGAAGCAACCAAACCGGCAGGGGTTCTACAACCATTACCCATACCCGACCGCATATTGGAAGATTGGACTATGGACTTCATCGAAGGATTGCCTAAAGCAGGTGGTATGAACGTGATTATGGTGGTTGTAGACCGGCTGAGTAAATATGCTTACTTTGTCACCATGAAGCATCAGTTTTCAGCAAAGCAAGTTGCCATGGAATTCATTGATAAGATAGTTCGAAGACACGGCATCCCTAAGTCAATTATATCAGATAGGGACAAAATATTTGTAAGCAATTTTTGGAAAGAACTATTTTATGCCATGGATACCATCCTTAAACGAAGCACTGCCTTTCATCCTCAAACGGATGGCCAAACAGAACGGGTCAATCAGTGTTTAGAAACCTACTTAAGGTGCTTTTGTAATGAGCAACCAAACAAATGGCATCGGTTCATTCCATGGGCAGAGTTATGGTACAACACCACATTCCATTCGTCAACACGCACAACTCCTTTTCAGACTGTGTATGGTAGACCCCCACCACCCCTGATATCCTATGGAGATAAGAAGACACCTAATGATGAAGTTGAAACATTGCTGAAAGAAAGAGATTTGGCTATTAGTGCGCTCAAGGAAAACCTCACGATCGCTCAAAACAGAATGAAGAAGTTTGCGGACTCAAAGAGGAGAGAACTTAAGTTTAAAGTAGGAGATGAAGTCTATCTGAAGTTAAGACCCTACCGGCAGCGCTCCTTAGCAAGAAAAAGAGCAGAAAAGCTAGCTCCTAAATATTATGGCCCATATCGCATCACTGAGACCATAGGAGAAGTGGCATACCGACTTGATTTACCACCCGAAGCATCAATTCATAATGTTTTCCACATATCACAGCTCAAACTGAAACTAGGCAACCAACACAACGTCCAAATCCAACAACCACAGCTCACAGCAGAGTTCGAATTACAACTTTGGCCGGAGACAGTCTTAGGCATACGTTGGAGTCCTGAATTGGGAGCCAATGAATGGCTGGTGAAATGGAAAGGACTGCCAGACAGTGAAGCCACCTGGGAATCAGTTTACTCAATGAATCAACAGTTTCCTTCATTCCACCTTGAGGACAAGGTGATTTTGGAACCCCGGGGTATTGTAAGACCTCCTATTATTAATGTGTATAAGAGGAGGGGTAAGAAAGGAAAGTTACATGACAGCAAGGAGGAAAGAGAGAATGGAAATGAAATAGTGGGTTAGTGGAGCAGCAAGTGGGCCCTACAGGATCATATTGTTTGTCCTATTCGGCCAAATGTCTTATAAATAGCAAGGGGAGGGTAGCATTCTAGGTATGAGAGATTTATGAAGAATGTTTTGAGAAGGAAGAGAGATTGGCGGCTGGGGAACCCTACCTTAGCCTAGGAGAATAGGTTGGTTGGTTCTTTACTGTTTTCCTTGTTTTATTTCCTAGTTATTTCTATCATATATCTTGTATCTACTGTTTTTGGCAATATAAATATATAAACACAGAGTGCTGCCTCTGTTTTTGCCCTTGAGTTAGTAAAAGAATATAAGAAAGAAGTGAGAATCCTCACACAATCTTCCAATCCACAAAATATTGTCAGCACTGCCTTCAATGCATTACTCCAGCCTTTGGGAAAATGCTAAATATTCTTAAGCTTTGGATCCTTTGCATTGCTTTTTGCAAATATTCAAATACTTAAATGTCAAAGAGAAATATGCTTTAGCAATGTCAGTCTCTGAAAAAACCTTCAATCCACCTAGTAAGAATGCCCCTGACACTTCTTAAAGCTTCCAACAAAAGTCCAGCCAACAAATTTTGAGCACTAGATGCTTTTTATGAATGGTTTATCGAAGCTATCTCTTCTAGTTTATTGAATTAGTACAATGTCCGGCTTAATTTCTTTAGAAATCTTTTAAGAATCAGCCACATTGATTTTTGTCCAAGCCTCAAGTAATTCAATAGCTAATCTTCATTTTTCAGCCCTGAAGGATATCCATTGAATGACCTATTTTCCTTTGGATTAAGCTAAGGAAATTTCACAGGCTTCCAATATGGAATGCAAATTTTGAGGTATGTCTTTCTTTTCCAATGGAGTAAAGGGAATTGGAGAAAAAAGTATATATATATAGAGAGAGAGAGAATAAAGTTATATATATATAGAGAGAACCTAGACAATACGTACAATTACAATAAAGGACACATATAATATAAATATATGTTATAACACCAATGACTCTTCATCGAAGTCTTTTGGAGCTTTATGAGAACTGAGAAGCTGTCTGAAAAATGCAATGTATTCCTCGCACAGAAGAATTGTAAGACTCGTGAGAATTACACTCGGAATGGAAGATGAGTTTATTCAATAAAGGTAAAGAAGTTGACCTATTTTGTTCTAGTCCAGGAACTTGGATCTTGACACAACTCGCCTCAAGCAAGTCGGGGTTTGTGATTTTTGTCCAGGAATTGTTGAAAGAAGTCCTTTTCCTGGCGAAGTGTTTCCGAAAAGGCTTAAACAAATAAGAACTTCTTCAAGACATTTTAGAAATCATGCACTTCTTGTTTCTCTTCCTTTGTTGATGCATGGAAATGTTAGCCAGAAACTTCTGAGGTATTTCAACCTTACTTGTATTATCCTTGGACAAATGGAATGCTATTTTCACTTTACTGTTTGATTGGTTGGAAAATGGCAAGGAAGAATCGGATTCCGAGGCCAAAGAAGATAAGAGCTCACAACTGGAAGATGGAAGGGTTCTTGAGTGATTAGTTACTGCTGCTGAGCTGTCCTTTGGGGAGACTAACAGAGGAACTGCAACAGCCTCTTTTTAAAATTTCTTTTTCATGCCGTTATGGATGTAAGCTGAAAGGTTACTTTGCAGAGAATAATTTCCATCCACATTCTCTTTCCTCAATAATGTTTTATTCGTGTTCACACTTGGCTGGAAAGGAGCCCCATATGAGTTCTCCACAAGCGAGGGGGGTTCTAATATTTAATTTACCTCCACCCATAAGCTTAAGTTTTTTGGGTCAGTTGATGATTTTAACACTTTTAAATGTCCAAGGGTATAAAATCATGAACCACTAAAGTTTCAGCTGTAGAAACAGAGTTAAATATGTAATGAGTAGCATCGTATTTGCAAATCTTCATCTATAATTATCTTACACTTTTTCTTAATATAATAGTGTGTTTATCATACGACCATTGGGTTCAACTATAAATTACAAAGGTCTTGGAATCAATTATTGACCTACAAATTTTACACAACCTTAAATGTTACACTTCTTATTTATTCATTTCTTTTTGCTCTTTTTCTTTTTTTCTTTTTTTTCATTTTTTTCTTTTTGACAGTTCTCTTTTCTTAAAGCATCAGTATGGAGTCGGTTATACTCTTACTCTAGTGAAGGTGAAGGTTTCCACCAACTTCTGCTTCTCTTTCTGAAGTTAGTTAATGATTGTTTTCCTAACTTGTAACCTTTGCCTCTCATTCATTCTCAACGTCTTTCAGTCTGCACCTACTGTCTCTGTTGCTGCAGATATCATCTATCGCCACATTCCATCAGCAGTTTGTGTGAGTGAGGTAATCAATTCGCAGCTTTTTGATTGCTTTTTATCCAATTATTCGTAATGATCTTTTAAAAAGCATTTTAAGGATTTTTGCGATTGATCAGATCTTTTACTTGAGCTGTATATAGCGGCTCTTGTATTTAGATGCTACAACATCCCTTCTTGTTGACATCGTTTGAAGAAGGAAGATTCATGCAAGAACTATTCGTTGTTTTCCTTGTTCACCGAGAGCACTAGTGAAAAATGTTCAAAATAAGGTGTTGGCAGTTCACTTGTGAACTTATGAGCGTGCTTTCTTGATTCTTATTTACTGATTAGTTTTCTATTCCCAAGTATTTTTTCCCTCTCTCTCCCTTTTTCTTAAAAGAAAAAAAAAGTACTTGAGGTTTCAGCAACCCTGCTTCCAGAGAGCATGCTTTACTTCAAGGATTGGTGTATTATTTTAGTGCATATTATGCCTTGGCCATAAAGAACATGTGTTGAAAGTTTGTTGAATGCACAGACAAAATAGGTAGGTGAAAAGGAAAATTGATGGGCACAGACTTCTTTTGTGAAGTTCGTAGTTTCATTTAAAGCAAACTTGACCCTTCTTTATACTTTTTAATTTTACATCCTATATGATTGTTTACCGTGCTTCTCAGGTTGGGACCGAGGTCTCCTTTAAGCTTCCAATATCATCCTCTTCTTCATTTGAGAGCATGTTTCGGGAAATTGAAAATTACATGCGAAGATCAGTTTCTAATTCTGCAATTAATTATTCTTTGGAGACTAGTACTGATGTTCAAAAAGACCATCTTGGAATTGATAGTTACGGTATATCTGTTACCACTCTTGAGGAAGTATTCCTAAGAGTTGCTGGATGTGATTTGGATGTTGCACCCTGTGAGCAGAAAGAAAGCTCCCTCCTTACGGGTTCTGTGGTTACAGATATTTCTGTTCATCACGTGCCTAGCAAAATCTCTGGGTCCCAGCATTTTTGGAAATCTGAAAAGTCTGGTTTCTTGGCTCTTGCAGTAAAAAGAGCGTGTGGTTTGATATTTTCAACAGTTTTCAGTATTATTAACTTTCTGAATTTAGGATGCTGTGAGTGTGATTTGCTATGGAGATCAAAGTTCTGGCAACATACAAAAGCATTATTTATTAAGAGGGCCATAACTGCTCGTAGAGACCGCAGAACAGTTGTATTCCAACTTTTGATTCCTGTTCTGTTCTTGTTTGTTGGTCTTCTCTTTCTTAAACTCAAGCCACATCCAGACCAGCAGTCGGTGACTTTGACAACTTCAGAATTTAATCCAGAATTAATTGGTGGTGGTGGTGGTGGTCCAATTCCTTTTGATCTGCAGTGGCATATTTCCAAGCAGGTTATCAGTTATCATGCTAACCTATTATTTTCTTTGCTCTGTGTATAAGGTTATCTCGCTCAACAGCATTAAATACTTCTGGGCTAAACTTCATTCATGGGTTTTGCATGTGAAACTGATACTTCTCTCTGGCATTTGATGGCACAGGTTGCACATTATATTGAAGGTGGTTGGATTCAAAAATATAAACCTAGTGCTTATAAGTTTCCTGATACTGAAAAAGCATTGTCCAATGCAATAGAAGCAGCAGGAGAAACGCTTGGACCAACTCTACTATCCATGAGCGAATATCTGATGTCTAGCTTCAACAAATCCTACCAATCAAGGTGTGCTGACACATATCTATAAGTTTTTTTAATTCTGGCTTATTCTTCGTGTAGCTTTTGGATTAAGCTTGACAATGGGGATCCTATGTTAATGGTCTTGTTCTTCTTACTTGAGATTGACTCTTTAAATTATCTACTTCTCTATTACTCCGTGTGTGTATCCAGTTTCAATGCTTACTGCACTTTAGATCGTTTGTTTTTTTGCTAATAGTTTGCTAAGAAATTTCAGCTTAAGTTACTTAAATGGCTATCTTTCTTTTTTCTTTCTTCTTCCCTTTTTTTTTTTTTTCTTTTTTTTTTTTTTTTTTTTTTTTTTGAGATTATGACATGGGGTTTTGTCAGTCGTGGAGAGAATTTTAATAGATGGCCTTGGAGAATTGAGGGTATATTAATAATTAGTTAAATAATTTGATGGGGAAGTTGATTATAAATGCAGTGTAATCAACAGGTAGTTGGGAATAGGAAAGATGGACAATATTGGGTGAGTAAATTAGGCTTAAGAGTTATCTCGAGATTGGGAGGGTCCAAATACCTCAAACACTTGGTTTATCTTGTATTTTCATTATCGTTTATATTTCAATATATCCAGGTTTTATGAAATATATGAAGTAAGCATGATGATGTTTAGGGTTTTTGTCGTCGAGTCTAGTTATATACTTGTTTTCAGTGTAAGATTTTGCTCTGTTTCTTCCGTTTCTGGTTTTCAACAGATCTCTTTTTATAAAAAATAAAAAATAAAAAGAAAGCTTTGCAGGTCTCTTTTTTCTTATTCTTGTTTGACCTCAGTAATATTTTATTCCTATGTGATTATGCTATTTATTTTGCTTCTTCATTTCTAATGTCCTTGAGCAAACCAGTAATCCATAGTGTTTAACCAAGGACTTGTCCTACGATAGTAGGTGAATGAAAAGAAGTGAAAATCTGATACCAAATGATAAGTAACCTGATAGACCCCCAATTAGATTTGTTTACAGCAGAAGGAAAAGTTAGTTATACCAGCTGGAGTTTGTTACATTAGTTTGTTATATTAGTTTGTTATATTAGTTGTAATAACACTCACATGTGAGTTAGTTAGAGGCTGGCAAGATTAGTATAAATACTAATAGAATTCAGGAGGAAGGATATGAGAATTTTGTAAGAAGATTTACTGTAATTTCTTGAAAGAGAGAAAGGCAGTAGAGAGAGAAAGGAATTGAGTCACTCAATTCCAGAATGTACCCCTTATCAGAATCTAAATAGAAGAGGAAATTCATACCAAAAGGTGGTGTTCCATCATAACCCTCAAGTAATCAAAAGCATCCAGGTAAGTTCTCTCTCTCCTCTCTCCTCCTCCTTCCTGTCAACGTATCACCGGCCCCTTCTCCTCTCCCTGTAGACACTGCTGTACGTCAAATTTCATCCAGACAATCCTCCTCGTCTTTCTAAAGAAGGTTTGGCCCACCTGGCAGCCATTCTTAAATTACAGAGATGGAAGTAAAAAGCTGCAAAATTGACAATTTATTTTTCTGCATTTGGCATGCAGACGAAGCTTTTCACATAGAAGACGCTGAAGTTAATTTTTTTATGTCATTATCGATCTTTCAACTTAGGTGGTTCATTGAATCAGTAAAAGAATTCAATCGGATTTCTAAAGAAGTTTATTTCTACAAGAAAGAAAAAGTCAAGAACGGAAGGGTCAAAATCTCCAAATTCAGAAGTAAAAGTCGGTGGTAGATGATTGTGAATTAATCCTTGGTTGATGATTAAGATTGATATGCTACCACATTAGCATGAAGAATTTATCGTGGAATTTAAGAGGGTAAGTGACGAGTCCAAAAAATTGGAGGAGATTTTAATATTACAGAGGAGTCCAGGAAAAATTTCCAATTGGGAGAGTTACAAAGGGCATGAGGAGATTCAATAATTGCATTGCAGCAGCCAAGTGATGGAGATTCCACTTAACAATGGCCGTTTCACTTGGTCTGAAGAAGGAACTACTGTTTCACACTCCTTGATAGATTCTTAATGTCCAACACTGGGGATTATTTATTTGCGAATTCAAGAGTCTCTCGCCAAGCGAGGGCAGTGTCAGATCATTTCTCTATTTTGCTTGAAGCAGGATCCTTTAAGTGGGGTCCACCTCCATTCGGATTCTGCAATAGCTGGTTATATTAAAGAAAGTTGTCAGGGCATTGAAAGGTCATTGAGCATTAATGATCAGCAGGGCTGGGCTGGTTTTATCTTTTCCACAAACTAAGAAGCATCAAGATGGCATTGAAGCAGAGGAAGGCGGATTTCGAAAAGTAAAGGAAGAAAGATGAGGAAGAATTGCTCAAGGAAATAGAGAAATTTGATATTCAAGTGGAATCATATGAAAATATTATCATGGATAGAGATGAAAGAATGTTGCTGAAAGCAGATCTTTTTTCACTCTTCCGCATTTGAGGACAGGAATTTGAGACTAAAAAGTAAACTTAATTGTCTTAGTCTGGGAGACGAAAATTTCAGATTTTTTCATCTGTTCTTGACAGCAAAGAAGAGGAAAAATTTGATTAGGGAGTTAATTGGCGATCAAGGAACACCTAAAGACCTTATTCTAGAATTCTATAGGTCATTATATAGTAAGGTACTGGGTTGTAGAGTAATTCCCCTCAACTTGCAGCGGCATTCAGTGAATTGGCATAAAAACGAGTTCCTAATAGCTCGTTTTAAGCGTGAGGAGATTAAGAATGCTCTAAACTTATTGGGAAGAAACAAGGCGCCAGGACCTGGCAGTTTCACGGTGGAATTCCTACCGGAACTTTGGGATTACTTCAAAGAAAACATCAAAAAATGTTGGAGGAATTTTACACAAATGGGAGGCTCAAGTGTTAAAGAAAATTTCATATGCTTAATCCAGAAAAAAGAAGAAGCAGTCTGCATTTGAAATTTTAGACCAATTAGTTTAACTACTCTGACTTACAAGCTAATTGCAAAGGTGTTAACTGAACGCCTTGAAAAAGTCATGCCAAGTATAATTGCCCTCACACAATGTGCTGTTATCAGAGGAAGGCAAATATTAGACCCAATCCTTATACAAACGAAGTTGTGGAGGATTATTGGTCTAAATAGAAGAAAGGGTTCTAAAATTGGATTTGGAAAGGCTTTTGATACAGTAGATTAGGATTCTTTTAATAAATCCTTACTAAGAAAGAGGCTTCGATACTAGGTGGGGTTTCATGGATCTTGGCTTGTGTGTAGCCCAAAATTCTCAATATTATAAATAGAAGGCCAAGGGGGAGGATCAAAGCTTCAGGGGCATTAGACAAGGGGACCCACTGACCTCCTTTCTTTTCTTACTAATCACTAAGCTATTATGTGCCATATTGAATAGGCTTTATGAGAAAGTAAAGTTTGAAGGGCTGCTGGTGGAAAGAGATAAAATTCACTTTCATATATTGCAATTTGCAAACGGTATTTTAATATTGTGCAAATATGAAGATGGTATCCTGGAAAATATAAGAAAGACAATTGAATTTTTGAGTCGTGCTCCAGGAAAAAGGTTAATTGGGAAAAATCAGCACTTTGTGGCATCGATGTTGAAGAAAACAAGGTTGTTGAAGAGGCTACCAAACTAAAGTGCAAAGTTACTCATCTTCCCTACAATTACCCTTGGACACCCACTCGTATGATATCCCAAACAAGTTTCTTTTTTGGCTCACTATCAAAAAACTTGTAGGATATCCAGTCCATTTTCAAATTCCTTTTCTGCCACTCTAACAAATGGGTCTCAATGAATTTAGCAAATTTAAGCCTATTAATTCCCTTTCTTCTTTCTTTATGAAGGCTGCATTTCCTTGTTTTCAGCATCTCATGTCTTGCACACCACCCATTTTCCAATATGGATTTAACTTCCTTAGATAAAGCCATCAACTTCTTTTCCTTTGAGATATAATGGGCCTCATCTTTCAATTTTGCACTCAGCCCATTAAGCATCTTTTTGGTCCAGTTTTGATTAGATTCTTTTCCCAATTGTTGTTCAATATGATATGATTTAACTATTCTCACCCTGTGGTTTGCTTGTGTCAATCCTTCTCCCAGCCTATAATTTTTTTTTCCAGCCATTTATTAACAAATCCGACCTTCACGAGAAATTTGAGCCCCAACTTCTCCACGTAGCCTAGTTCATTTGAGGAAATCTGGGCCTTTTCATTTAGTTCCAGCTGTCTCACTTTTCATTTAGGGCCTTTTCATAAACCAGAATTGTGCAGCTGTCTCTAATTCCTAGCCCCACCTTCTGACACTTCACATGGATTAGAAGATTTTTTCCTTCTTCACAAAAACTTCCCCCTCCCTCGCAAATTTCAAAAACAGCCTTCATGAAGGTTTCTGGTCTCACTTGTGGCTTCGTCGCTATCCGAATTTCGACAAACCCATTCGTGCCTTAAATCGACTACCGCCAACGCACCCTATCTCCATCTCCTTTTCCCACAACTGGGCTTTTCGGAAACCAATCTTCTTCTTTCTTCGACCACCGATGAACGCCTCAGTTTCTTTCTTCTGTTGCGGCTTCTGTTGTTCACCACCTCGATTTTCCGTAATGACCCTAAACGATTCCATTTGCCAGTCTTTTCGTGATCTCTCTACTAATTCCAGCGCCTCTTTCTTCCTTATCATCACCCCTTCTATCTTCCTCCGATAACCTTGACCGTAAAGATTTATTCGTTCATCTTCTCTGTTGCATAACCTCCTCGTCCCTTCCCTAATTTGATATAGCTCGAACGACATAAAAGAATAGCGAATAAAGTATGTAACTCAAAAAACTGATAGCCCATGTACACGATCAACCTCTCAACAGTGCCACTCCAATGATCCGTTTCTACCTTCATCGACCATATCTTGGTCGACTTGTTCCACATAGGCATTGATGTTTGACTCTTCTTTTTGTATCCTTCACTACCACTAGCTGTTAATGATAGCTTTCTCCACCGTTTCTTTGTCTCTCAGCCTCTTCCACTTCTCGTCAATAATGTTCATCTCCTCTCCCATGATTCTGCCTCCTCAGTTCAGCGTATCTGTTTCCACTAAATATTTGTCTCCGACCATCTCGCCTTTTGTCGTCGGCCATAGGCATGCACGATTAGATTTGGCTTCCTCTTCCCTCCATCTTTTTCATGGCCGCTCTTCGATTCCTTCATCTTTAAGTCATTGTTCCGTTTCTCTTTTTCTCCACCATTGTGGTGCCCCTCCTCATCTCTTTTGTTTTGGTTTGTTTCATAAATTTTACCTCCCTAGCAATCTCACGATTTTTGTTTGATTCGCCTTCCCTCCCTACGTTCTTCTCAATCAGTTTCCTCTTAATGGAGTTTGTTGGAATAAACCCCATCCCTTCTCCCATGATGCTTTTGGACGTTCGGAAGGCTCCTTTCACAAATGAACTCCCAGTGGAAGCTCACTAGCAGTTTCATATTTAACTTTCACTACCATGGTTTCCAGTTTTTCTGATATTTTCTTTTCTGGTGCTTGTTCTCCAATTTTGATTTCTGCTAGTTTCTTCTCCTCTCTTTCTTTATCTCTTTGTAGCCATTCAGAAAGCTTTTGATGCATTGATCAAACATTCCTTTGTATTTTATTAGTCGTTCATTTTGAGTTTCCCCCTCTGTTTCTTGTGACTTTTGGGCTTCTCCCTCTGTCCACACTTCTCTTTCAATTCTTTCCCTCTTGCAATCTGCAATCCATTTCTGCATCTTCTCCTATGTCCACGGCGTCTCTTCTTTCTCAAGCGCCTCACTTTTGCAATCGGCAACCCATTTAAGCACTTGCTCCCTAGTCCCTTTCTCAATCGCACCCTATTCTTCTTCCATTTTTCCTTTCTCAATTGCGCCCTAGTCCCTTTCGCAAATCCCTCTGACGTACCACATTCTTCATGTTGGAGACTAACACTGGTTTCTCTTAATTCCTCTTCTAGCCTTTCCTTGCTTTTGGACAACCCTAGAACTATATCTTTTAGTTCCTCAATGTCTTTCTCATTTGTTTCCAACCTCTCCTCCATTTGTTTCTGCACCATATCCCATGTCACCCCCAGGATGTTAAGGCTCTGATACCAATTTTTAGGATCCCACCTTGTCATGCCCGCCCCGCATGTGTTCCAACCTCTTTATGCGGTACGCGATGCGATTTGAGCAGTCCTGCCTCAAGATGAAATGCCAGAAAACTCAACTTAAGTCCTTCAATTTGGCTTTATCGCCCAGTTCAAACTTAAATCCTTACTTACTAAGCGATAAGGCAACGTAGCACACAAGCAACAGAATACAATAAACACTTTTCTTTATTAATTTTAAAGCATGTGTTCCAACAATACACTTAAATACAAGAATTTAAAAAAAAAACGCTTAAACGCCTTCAACAGCTTCCAAACTCTAAACGCCTAGCCTGCTCACCTTTCTTTCTTACTTTGTCTCAACGCCTGATATCTTGGGGGAGGGAAACTTAACACGTAAGTCAAATACTTAGTGAATGATAGTTTTGAAAATCTTTTTGGGCATACAATACGTAAAACCATTTTCATAAAACACGCTTCAATGCCTCATTTCAATAAATCATAAATTACACATTAGCCTTTCGTTATTCCTTCGTCAGGAACATGAACCATTCTCACGCATAGACTACTGTGATAGCCTTTTCATCAACATTCCTTAGGAGAATTTCCTGGTTCATTACCAGTTGCTCAGGCCGTTAAGCTCAATACGGATCTTTTATGCATTTGCCAGCTTCGCTCCACCATGCAGATCTTTTCTACATGGTTGTCTTTAATCATTATATGTGCATAATAGTTAGCTCATTGATAGGAATAAGACTAATAATTTACTCACAAACATAACATACAATCGTTAAACATAAACTTTATAAGCTTTCTTTAGAAATCACCAAGTTCATCAACATTTAGGTGTAAACCAACATTACAGACAACATGAAGTTTAGAAGAAAAGCTTTAAAGCAATTTAACTTTAGAAAAAATCACTCACTATGCTAGGTTCCCTACTTTCAGAACGCCTGGACCTTCTCATCTGATAACCTCTCATTGACGGAGGCAGAGGTCGAACGAGGCTAGTGGGGTAACGTCAACTAAATTTCAATAAGATAAAACCCTAGAGCTCTGATACCATGTGAAATTTCTATATTATTGAATAAATCATAATAATTCATAATTCAAAGTATATAATGATGTTTTACATAAGAATATATATAGACCTTAAAGAAACCACTAAAGGAAAATTCATAAATGGAAAATACCAAAAAGTAAAATAATAATGGAAAATACTAATAATTCATAAACCCTAACTTTCCTTTTAACAAGTAAATTGATTTACTTATCCCATACTCGTCATAGTATTTCCTTTGTTGTGAGTGTTGTTAGCCCATTTATGCAGACTCCCTATGAAGAACACATGGAAGTTGTCAACAGAATATTAAGATACTTGAAAACTACACCTAGTAAAGGGTTTATGTTTAGAAAGACCATCGAGGCATATACTAACTTAAACTGGGCATGATTTGTTGTTGATAGGAAATCTACCTCTGGTTATTATACCTTTGTATGAGGCAATTTTGTAATTTGGAGGAGTAAAAAGCAGAATGTTGTGGCTAGGAGTCGTGCTGTGGCCGAATACCGGACTATGAGTATGGGAATATGTGAGGAAATTTGGCTCCAGAAAGAATTGTTAAATCTTCATCAGGAGTATGAGACACCAATGACGCTATTTTATGATGGTAAAGCTGTCATTAGTATTGCTAACAACCTAGTTCAACTTGATAGAACTAAAGATGTTGAGATTGGTCGACATTTTATCAAAGAAAGACTTGACAGTGGGAGCATATGCATTCCGTACATCCCTTGGAGCCAACGGGTTGCTGATGTTCTCACCCATGGGCTTCTCGTTGATATTTATGTTCGAACTTGAGGGGGAGTGTTAGAATTAGTGGGATCGGCCTATAGGGAGATTGTGGGAGATTTACCCTAAATCTTTTTCCGTTTTTATCTCATTGTGTATTCTATTTATTCTCCCACATTGTACCTATTGTAATTTATTAGAAAATAATAAGAACATAAAAATCGTGGTTTTTCTTCCAATATTGGGATTTCCACGTAAGTTGGTGTTTCGTGTTTTATTGCTTTCAATAGATAATTTTATTTATTGTTGAATAAATCAATATATAGGTTGACATTTGTGAATAAATAGAGACCAAAATACTAATAAAGGAAAAATACAAATATGGAAAATTTTAATTATTGTTTGCTAAGTCTATTGTTTAAGTCTTTTACATGGGAGTTTAGTTTTCTAGTTTCCCTATTATATATTTAAATAAATGTCTTACCATTACGTCTATCCTAGCATAGAACATCGTAACATGTGCTGTGTTTGTGTACACGGTTCCTCAAAAGCAGCACCTTTTGTTCCACCTTCCATTTATGATTCCTCTTGTGTCTTTTAGGTATGGAGCGATTGTAATGGATGATCAGAATAGTGATGGCAGTATAGGATATACAGTACTGCACAATTGTTCTTGTCAGCATTCTGCTCCAACCTTTATCAATATAGTGAATGCTGCAATTCTAAGGCTTGCTACTGGTGACCAGAATATGACTATTCAAACACGAAATCACCCTCTCCCCATGACAAAAAGCCAGCGGTTGCAGCGACATGTATGTGATTTCTTCCTCTGGATATGAGTATGTGTACATTTGCTTTAATACTCAGATAAGGATGACAATATATTAGTATGTTCTGCTAGTCCTTGGTCCTGTGCATCCATTTCCTGTAGTTTCCAGAATCATAATGGAAAGTTCTTTATTAGTTTCTTAGCAAGAACAAAAATAAATAAATTAACCTTGTGATTAGATGTTCTGCCCAATTCATCCCTTATACTTTTCAAAATTTTAATAGAAAATCCTATTGAGATATCCGGGTGATGAGGGTGCTTTCGGTGTGTCAACCTAGTTGAATTATTTGGGTCTACATGGTGATCCCGAGTCTTTAGTCTTCTAGTTTCCTTGTTTATTATGTCTCATTGTAATTTGAACATGAGTCTTTTCATTTCATGAAAGTGTTGGTTTTGTTTAAAACAAAAAAAATAAGTCCTATGTTATTTTAGCAAAATAACAGTATATAAATAAAATCTTAAAACGGTCTTTGAGTCCTGAATCGTGTCTTCTGGCCCCGTGCTCTAGACGGACCGGAATATTTGTCCATCACAGAAATGATTTTCACAGAAGGGCATTCATTTAACCTGTGTTTGGTAAATTGGGATGAGTTATTTACTATTCTGTAACTTGATTGATATTATGTTTCTTTCTCATACACTTGAGGTTTCTGGAACAGGCTCTTATTAAAAATAACTTGGATCATAGATTCATCTTGAATTCCTCTTCCAGACCTTTTCTGAATATTGCATGTTTCGAATTTATAAATCCGAATTTGTTTATAGATGATGGCAGGTTACATCTCTTTTATAGAGATTGCTTGTTCTGTTCACACATACAGTAAAATTCTGTCGATGGTTCAAAGTTCCAAACACACTTGTCATGTGGTGTGTGGTAAATTAAAGAAAATATATTTACTATCGATTGTTTCATTGCTCCTACATGCATCTTTCTCGAATACTAACTTGCCCTAGCTTGTGGAATGTACTGAACACTGGGGTCTTTTGCAAATCTTACAGTATCTATTAAATTCTGTGTGAGAACGATGTGCTGTATTATCCTTTCCAGTTATTTATGTCAGTGTCTGTATACGCTTCAATCAAGAAGAATGTTATCATTTTGTAGGATCTGGATGCTTTTTCTGCTGCTATCATCATTAATATAGCATTCTGTTTCATTCCTGCATCGTTTGCTGTCTCTCTTGTGAAGGTAATGCAATAATTATAGATCCCTTTTAATTATAGAATATTGTTTTTAATTAAAAAATTACATATTATTCGTCATGGTTTGACAGTTCCATTTTAGTCTCGACTCTCAATGGCCAATCTTCAATTTAATCTTTATTCTTTGAGCTTGGTTTCCAATTTCCATTTGCTCTATATGTGTAATTGTACAAGTCCCAATTCGGTTCCTATGGTGTGGTGATGTAGTCAAACATCAAATATTGTTCCAACCATAAAGAATTTTTCGTGAGAATAAGCTAATGTTATAATTTGGCTAAATTTATTTGTTTGCTCTATTAGGGAGTATTATGGTTTAAGGTGGAGTACAAAATTTCAGAAAATATGTCAAATTTTCAAGTGAGTAGATGATGTGCAAATCTCAGTATGAAAGCATATGCAATTAGAGGTAGTATATCTATTTGGTAAATCAAGGTTGGGTCAGCAGGGACTAATGTATGCATTTCAAATCATTCAAACCATTATTTGTTTCCTTTCGTTTGATTCAATGATTCTCATTGATCTAGGGTTTTATTCACATTTTTAATCAAATACATATATAGAACAAAATCTGATGTTTCTTTCAAACATCTGATGATTTTATACACAGCTTTAAAATGAGTGGGCAAGATAGATAGATCAGTCTATGCACTAGCTTTTGATCTTGGTCTTTGTCCTTTGGTTTTGCCATTTTGCAACTTCATATTAGGGTTGGTACGAATTCATATTGTCCAACAACCAAGTAAACCCATCAGTAGTCAGTGATTACTTTTTCAAATTATTCAAACTAAGCTCTTGGAGATTGTTTGAGACCATATAAATTTTGGTGGTGGACTCAGATTATTTTTCTTTGCATTGGTGCACTAAGTTTTCAGAACGCTACTGAGTTTCTTGTCAGCCTCAAAAGCATCAGCCATATTTATGGGATGGAAGTAAGAATTGCAAAATGAGTTAACCCTTTATCTGAAGGGTAAAAGCTAAAATAGAAAAGCCGTAAAGAAATAGTTAGATGATATAATATTAAATCTTGTCACCCATTAGTTTAACCTTGAGTCAATTGGTGATTTATCATGGTATAAAAACAGGTAATCCAAATATGTGTTCTATGTTCAAACTTCTGCAATGGTATTTCTTCACCAATTAATATTGATTTCCACTTTTTATTCTTCATATTTCAAGCCCACAAGTGACGGGGAATATTAGATGATATAATACTAAATTTGTCTTCAACCATCAACTTAAACTTTTCGGTCAACTGGTGGTTTAACAAAAATATTATTTTTCATATGTCAAGTCCACAAGTAACGGAGAATATTAAATGATATAATATAATATTGATTTCCACTTTTTATCTCGCAATAAAGGTTCATTTAATATAACATTGATTTCCACTTTTTATTCTTAGAATATTAGATGATATAATACTAAATTTGTCTTCAACCATCAACTTAAACTTTTCGGTCAACTGGTGGTTTAACAAAATATTATCTAAATGAACCTTTATTGCGAGATAAAGGTTAAATAGCTAAACAGAAACCAAAAGAACATCTAGGAATGATCCAACAACTATCAGAGTGCTTAAGATGCCACATTAAGCATTCTTTAACATCTTGGGGATGGGATGAACAAAGCCGTCTAGTTTTTATTTCCTCATTTGTTCAAATTATCCCCAATGAGGAACCATTTGGTAGCGATTGTGTGGTCTTAGTTTGTGTCCTTCCTTTGTTGTATCTCCAGCATGCTTTGACCAATAGGGAAATGGCAAAAATTGTCAGCAAAAAAGACTTGGTACGGGAACAAAAATTATAGAAAATGATAACAAAAATCTATATAAATGCATTTGAACTAATTTATTTTGTTGTAAAGGATTTGTTATTTGATTGAATGATTATCTTGTTTGGGACATGCTCAAATTGCATTAGAAAAAATCATTTCAATAGAGATAAAGTATATTAAAAAAATTCACATTTAACTTATTTGTCAAATAGACTAGTTGTTATTTTAATATACCACATGATAAAAATATCTAAACTTATGCAGGAACGTGAAACAAAAGCTAAACACCAGCAAATGATCAGTGGGGTAAGACATCTCTTTTTTTTTTCCATATTTGTAAAATCTATAAGCCTGACTGGTCTTCAAACGACATTATGTTACCAGGTTTCAATGCTTTCATACTGGATATCTACTTACCTATGGGATGCAATCAGTTTCTTGGTTCCTACTTGTTTAGCACTTGTACTCTTTTACATCTTTGGTACATCCATTCTCTTCTAATTATTCATTTTCCAGACTTTTGACTATTATAAGTTTTTATTATTCCAGTAAGTTTGTTCCATTATTTTGCATCTCTTTCTCCCGCTTCCTTTTTCTTCAAAATTGGTGTCGGTTACTTCAATTAACTTTTGTGGAGGGCTTTGGGATCTTATATTTATTCTTCTCACATTTTCTTATTTGAAAAAAATGTGTGCAGGTATGGATCAATTCATTGGTAAAGGTAGATTTCTTGCAACGGCTATTATATTTTTGGAATATGGACTGGCCATTGCATCATCAACATATTGCCTTACATTTTTCTTTTTGGACCATACTGTGGCTCAGGTAGAAGAAAAATCACCTTCTTAACCGTACCTAGAAACACATTGTATCAACCATCATTATTTATCAAAATATTGTCTCATTTTTCGTGCAGAATGTGGTTTTGTCGGTGCACTTTTTCACTGGACTTATTCTTATGGTTATTTCATTCATTATGGGGCTTATTGAAACTATGGCAAAAACAAATTCTTTTCTTAAGGTTGGTTCTCTTTACGCATTTGTTTATAATGAATATTCTTTTAAATGGTTTGTTTTTCAGATCTCCTATATTCTATTTTGGTTGTCAATACATCTACAGAAATCATGTGGTGAATGTGGGTTATTAGTTGTTAAAAAAATTAATGTTTGAAAATTTTCATATTTATTTAAATGTTTCTTTTCCTTAAAAAAAAATAAATAAAAGGAACCAAGCCTTTTCATTGATTTAAATCCTAGAGATCAATACAATGGTAAGAAACAGCAAATAAATCCCAGAGATCAGTAAGTGCACCCAGACATATGAATTAAGTTGACACCTTCTTAGCACTCTCATCATATCCAAAGCAAACTAAAGCAAGCCTAACAATGTTTCACCACCACAAAATACAACCACAACAACTTGAGCAATACATCCAAAGATACACAGCAAAAACAGTTTGAAACCAAAAAGGAAAGTTACACATATAAGTCGCACCAGCAGAATATACAAAGTAAATAGGGGAAAACTTAAGCTGGAAAAATAAAAGCCCGCTAATTTAAACATAAATCTTGAGTGGAGAAGTCTTCAAATGGCTTGGATAAAGTGCACCAAGTGGAGACATTCATCCTTGCCGCTTCAAATCATTCCATCCATCCAAGTTTTTTACCATGAAACAACCTTTGATTGCGTTCAAACCAAATTTCATCAGGTAAAGCCTTCACCGCATTTGACCAACTCAACAAGTTTTATCTTGCTGACGTACTAAATTTCTTTAAAAAAGAGGACTAAAATGATACTAGTATCTAATCAAAACACAACAATAATGAACAAGTTTGCCCGCACCCTAAGCTAAATTGTAAGTAGAATTTAAGCTTGGGCCTGAATTGGTTAAAAGAAATTCTTCTTAAGAAGTCTCTTCATTGAAATAATGAGATGTTACTAATGCTCATGAAATATCGGGTGAGATGTAATATGAAGAGCAACTTAATTGTCACACCACAACTTAGTTGTAATTGTAGTATTAAAACCCAACTCAATTGAGAGTTGATGTAACCACATTATTTCACACACTGATTGTGCCATTGCTCTATATTTTGACTAAGTACTTGAACATAAAACTACATTTTGCTTCTTACTCTTCCACGAAACCAAATTGCCTCCCACGAAAACACAATTCCTAAAAGTCGATCTTTTGTCTTCATTTGATCATGCCTAATCAACATCTGAAGAAAATTTAATGCTCATATGACCATGATCTTTATATAAGATCCCACGTCAATTCGTAAGGTAACATAGAATTAGTTGTACAGCATCCCAATGTTCCCTGTAGGTGAGATCATAAACTAACTCTCAACGCTCATCGAATAATTTTTCTCATTAAACAAAGGACCAAAATGCAATTGATTATAACTAAGGAAACAAATAAGATACATACGTGAGTATCTCCTTGTAGTCAATTGGTTATGAGATGGAGATGGAACCCATGATTATCAAATATTAAATAATTAGTAAAAATTAAAAAAGAAAAGAATCTAATCTGAACTTAATAATACTTCAGACAAATCTACAGATTTGAGGTTTAATTTCATAAATAAGAGAAGGATTTATTTACTGTCTGCTACAGAGACCACATAGTCTTGACTCATTGACAGGAAAGAAAAGTTTAGACTATCTCTTGCTCTATTTAATTAACCAACTATATCATCACCACAACTTTCTTATCTGTATGTTGTGCATAAATGTGAACTATTTTCAATAAGAATTATGAACTTCCCTTTCATTAACGCTGATTTCACGTCTGCGTGCAACGGTGGCATTAGTAACTAGTACATAGTCTAGACATCATGATGCACATCTGCTTATCTCTGTTCTCTGTTCTCTGTTCTCTGGAATTTTGTTCTGTAATCAGCAAGCATCGATTTATCATTTATTTTTTCTGACTTTGCCCGTATTGGCGTTGGTGCAGAATTTTTTCAGAATATCACCTGGGTTTTGTTTCGCTGATGGACTTGCTTCATTGGCTCTTCTTCGGCAGGGGATGAAAGATAAAACAAGTGAGGGGGTTTATGATTGGAATGTTACCGGTGCCTCAATTTGTTATCTCGGTATACAGGTTTGTAATGTCTGTCTTCAATTGAAGGTTATGTGACAATTTATTGAACTGCCCTCACAACTAATTTTAGGGAAGTACGGATGACTTGGATAATTTAGGAAGTTCTTCCAAATGGCTAAATCGAGGATAATTAAATTTCTATAGAATGGAAAAATGATAAAGATAGATGCCCATGAGTATAGAAAAATTATGGAATATGTAGTTGCAAATTAATGTGGCAGAAATGCCCTCGATATTAAATCCAGAAGATTTCCCTTTGAGTATCAAGAAAGATTTGATTCATAATTCAATTGCGTTTACTTTTGGCTGGTTGATATTTTGACAAGGTTTGGCTTACAATCTAACAGATATGGTGTTAAATGTTATCTCAGTTGTTAATTTACAACAACTAAATCTCGTGTATGCAATAGATTTGATCTTATTTGGTTCTTTTTTCTTCTTTTTTTGTTTCTTTTGACAGTTCCTGTGTTACTTTCTCTTAACCCTTGGTCTCGAACTGTTGCCTCTCCATAAATTGACTGCCATTACAGTCAAGGAATGGTGGATGAAGTGTTGGAGGAACAATCTCATAAATCTTAAAGCTGAAACTTCATCTCCCAGCTTGGAACCTTTTCTTGCACCTTCTTCGAATTATGTTATTCCTGACTTTGATCTCGATGTAGACGTGGCAGCAGAAAGAAATAGAGTCCTATCAGGCTCTATTGACAATGCCATTATCTACTTGAGTAATCTTCGGAAGGTACCATCGCTTTTCTATTCTAATTATGATAGAATTTTTGTTGTTAGAATATTTCTATCTTGATCCTTGGTTTTTTGTACGAAGCTGCAATGATGTATTGTTCTTGATTAGATTAATGAAAATCTTATGTGTTAATCTTAAATCATAGTACCTTTTGTTACTCATCAAATTTGTTAAATCACCACAGAACCCTTTTTATTAAAAAAAAAAAGGAAAAAAGAAAAAAAAAACGGAACCCAAATTTTTAAGTTGATGGTACAATAAATTTAATTTGTTATCCTTACTTCAACACTTCCTCTTACTCATGGGCTTAGAGATTTACAGCAGACTGATCTAGTATGTTTAATTTTATATCAATACTTCAACTTCAACAACATTAATTTGTGTTTCTTGGTGTTCCTCCCAACATTTCAAAAATAAAAAAAGGCAGCTACTTTATGCATGCTCTTTTGTATAGTTTTTATAGGGAAATTTTTATTTGTCTCAATACTTGGCTTAGTTCTGCAATTTAACTTAGAATTTTCAACTTCATCAAAGATCAATAATCAATTAATATCTTTTCAAAATTACATAAGAAATTAGTGTCATCTCAGTCAATAAATACAGTAAAATTCAAGGAATAAAATACTCTAAATGAAATCATAGAAGTGTCCAAATTGAACTATGAAAATACTCATCGTGTAACTGACTTTAATTACTCAAAGTTAACAATTAAATATCAAAATCAAGCTAAGAAACATCAAACGTGACCACAACAATTAATTCCCACAAAAATATTGTTGTTGAACCACAGAAGTGCTTAGAGCAAGCCAGACTGAGGAGGGATGGGTAGTTTGATTTGGAGAACTTGAGATTATTAGAAGCATTAAAGTCATTGCTTGAACACTTTTCTACTTTACTTTTCTTTTTCTTTTTCTTTTCCTTTTCCTTTCCCTGAGGGTTAGTGGCAATGAGAATTAAACATCATTGTGGTATTTTGGCCCTTTAAATCCATTTTCAGGTATATCCTGGAGAAAATTATCTCCACAAGAAAATTGCGGTGGATTCTTTAACTTTTTCAGTTCAAGAGGGAGAATGCTTTGGGTTTTTAGGCACAAATGGTGCGGGGAAGACAACAACTCTGTCAATGCTTACTGGTATAACGTCACTGCCCTTTCTCTTTTTATGGAACTGTAACAAACTTGATATGAGAGTCCAAGCTTTCATTTAGATAAGTATTGGACAAAAGTATTGGGATTTTTTTTATTTATTTAAAAAAAATGTAATTTTTCATTGATGGAAAACCGGGACCACGCAGGCTGAAAGCTTGAAACAAACTACAAGCCACCTAAATAATGAGAAAAAACTTAATAGGAAACAAATGCCATACAATTAGGCTGAGAAACAATCCCATTTGCCTGAGAAAACTAATCAATCCAACGTGCCTGAACTAACTCGTGATCAACTTACATGGACTAAATCACCAATTAAGTCTTCAAAACTAAACAAAATCGGTCTACAAAGCCAGTAACGAAAATAAATAAATAAGATAAAAACCTGAACGTTCTGGCTCTCTTACACAACCATGAGCAAAAGTGCTTTCCATGGAAATCATTAACCTTGAAACAACTGAAAGATAACAACCAAACCGAGGAAGATCAGAAACTTCCGTGCTTATAAAGAAGCTATTTGAAAACCATACTTACCAACATTTGTTACGGATTTCGACACTTATTTTCTTTTAAGAGGAAACAAGTCTCTTTATTAAGATAGATATCAATTATGAGACTAAAGCTCATAGTACAAGACAGTTATACAATGAGCAATACAAAATAAATGGATCAAGAGGCACACTTGGGTATCTCAATTAGGTCGATACCCCAAGAGTGTCATCATCATATCCACGATTTTCTAATAGAACTAAATAGACCAAGCAAAATCTAAACAACCTTGGCCACCAAAGGCAAACACATGAAATGAATGGCTAATATATTTTTTGAAACGGAGACAAGCCTCTTTATTAATAATAAATGAGACTAATACTCAAAGTACAAGAGTATTATACTAAGAGAAAAATAAGAAAAAGTCAATAGCATCCCTCCATCCGTCTCATTTTTTACGACCCTGTTAGACCTCCCATTAGGTATGTCTATAGCAGAAGGAAGAATAAAGAAGGCAGGATTAGTTAAGACAGTTAAGGTAATTAGCCTGGTTAGTTGAGTCAGTTAGCCACACGTGCAGTAGGCATAATTAGTTACGTTGGTTAGTTTCTAGTATAAATAGCTGGTTGCTAGGCAGGAAGAAGTATTCATATTCTGTAAGAAATTAGTTGTTGAAACTTGAGAGAAGATCAACAAGTGAGTCTCTTGAATTGATTCCTTATCAATTCAGTTTGTAACATCTTGAGTAAATAAATAAAAGATAGATATCAAGGTAGAGTTCTATCAAATTGGTATCAGAGCCATGATCTTGAAAAAATGGTTCAAACGAGGAGAGAGGAAAGATTAGAATTGATCGATCAAGAAATTGCCGGAATGAAGAAAGAAATCGGGAAAATGCCAGCGATTGAATCGAGCCTAAACGATATCGCGAAGAATCTCGAAAAACAGCAGCAAATGTTAACGATGATGATGGAAATGATCGCGAAGGATAGAACCGCAGTAGCTGAACGAATGACGGAATCCGTTGCACGAGAGTTTGCAATAGCTAAAAGAAAAGAAGGCGAAGCGACATCGCGTAAAGCTGCCGAATCGGACCGAAATATCGGGCAAGACCTAAATGAAAAGAAATCGGAGATCGAAGAAACTCTAAACGATCGGAGCAAATTTTAAAAGGTTGAAATGTTGGTGTTCGTCGGAGATGATCTGGATTCATGGTTGTTCCGTGCAGAAAGGTATTTCCAAATCCATAAGCTAATGAATCGGAAAAAATGCTAGTTTCGACAATAAGTTTCGACGGACCAGCGTTAAATTGGTACCGATCCCAAGAGGAAAGAAATAAGTTCCTCAGCTGGACGAACCTAAAAGAAAGGCTGCTAGTTTTAGATTCAGATCAAGTAGAGATGGAACAATCTTAGGAAAGTTTTTACGAATTAAACAAGAGAACACAATGGAGGAATATCGCAACCTTTTCGATAAATTGGTCACACCACTGTCTGATGTTCAAGAAGAAGTAGTCGAAGACACTTTTATGAACGGACTAATTCCGTGGATAAGAGCCGAAGTTGCCTTTTGTAGACCGAAAGGATTAGCCGAAATGATGCAGGTTGTGCAATTAGTCGAAAATAGAGAGCTGATCAGAAACGAAGCAAATTTAAATAGTTTGATGAGCGGGAAATATTCTCCACACCCAACTGTCAGTAATAAAGCAACAACATCTATGACGGTGGCAGAGAGCAAAGGAAATACTACGTTTCCTATTCAAACCATTACACTTAGAAGCTCGAATGCCAATGAAGTTCACAGAGAAACTAACACCAGAAGGTTACCGAATGCTGAGTTTCAGGCTCGGAGGGAGAAGGGACTTTGCTTCCGATGCAATGAAAAATATTCTGCTGATCATAAATGTAAGATGAAGGAGTTATGTGAGTTACGGATGTTTGTGGTAGTGAATGAGAATGAAGAGTACGAAATAATCGAAGAGAAGGAAGGCGAGGAGAAGGAGCTGGCTATGATGGTAGTAAAAGAGAATAACAAGGGGTATGCCGAATTGTCCATCAATTCTGTCATAGGGTTGGACGATCCGGGCACAATGAAAGTTAAAGGAAAACTACACGATGAGGACATAATCATATTGATTGATTGTGGAGCGACTCACAACTTCCTATTGGAAAAATTAGTTGAAAAATTTGAAATACCGACCAAAGAAACAACTCACTACGGGGTTATCCTGGGATCGGGCACAGCCATTCAAGGGAAGGGAGTCTGTGAAGGTGTGGAAATTCAGTTAGAAAACTGGAAACTGAAGGAGGAGTTCCTACCTCTTGAGCTAGGAGAGTTGATGTCGTACTTGGTATGCAGTGGTTACATTCACTTGGCATAACAGTAGTAGATTGGAAGAATTTGATGCTCACTTTCATTGCTGAAGGAAAACAAGTAAGTATCAAGGGAGACCCTAGCTTAACTAAATCCCGGATTAGTCTGAAAAGTATGATCATGGGGAGAACAGGATGAAGGCTATTTAGTTGAATGTAGAGTAATGGAAGTTACAAATGACCAAAAAAAAGAGTGGCAGTGCACTGATGCTTTAATAGTTGAAACAAACCCCGTATTCATATTCTGTAAGAAATTAGTTGTTGAAACTTGAGAGAAGATCAACAATGAGCCTCTTGAATTGATTCCTTATCAATTCAGTTTGTAACATCTTGAGTAAATAAATAAAAGATAGATATCAAGGTAGAGTTCTATCAGACCCCCTTTGGGTGTTCAGGTACACAGCCTATGTTCATCGCCATGGTCTTAACCAAACTAAATTCACCCCTTAGGCTCAAGCTTGCGTGTTTGTTGGATACTCTCTGCACCAACAAAGCTATATATTCTTTCTCCCATCCTCACGTAAATACTTTGTCTCCATGGATGTCAACTTTCTTAAGAATCGTCTCTTCTTACCTAGGCCTACTTCAGGGGGAGAGTGTGAGTGAAGAGTCTAACTATGTGGTTCTCTTAGAATCTACATATCCTACTCTGGTTACCTTACCTGACCAAAATTCTCACACTATAGATCTACATACAAACCGAGTTCTCTGGAAAATCTACTATAAGAGGAATTTCAAAAAGGAAGTTGGGTCTTTTGCTATTTAGCCGGCTCCGGTCCAAGATTCTGAACCTTTACAAGATCAAGGTATGACTGACTACATTGACTCACATATTAATAATAGAATGGGTGAGAATGACAGGACAGAGACGAATTCCACTAACATACATACCACAGAAAGGTGGTTGCAAATGACAGGTCTGAAAATAACAAAAGTCCAAAACAGTTGTCCCTAAAGATATGGTTGAGAAGGGCAGTGCTAATGAGGTTATTACAGATAGAGTGGACAGAGTTGATGAGAATAAGGTTGTAGAATCTAGTGAAAACTAAACCAAGCTGGACCATCCAGGAAACATCAGTAAGTATGATCCTTCTCTGGATCTTTCTATTGCGCTGAGGAAAGGTACTAGGTCTTGTACAAATTACTCTATTTCTAATTATGGTTCGTACGAGAACCTTTCACCCCAGTTTAGAGCCTTCACTGTCAGCCTTGACTCTACTACGATACCCAAGAATATTCACCTTGCCTTAGAGTGTCTAAAGTGAAAGATTGCTATCATAGAAGAAATGAGAGCCCTAGAAAAGAACAAAACCTAGGATCTCTGCACACCCCCCAAGGGACACAAGATTGAGGGATGCAAATGGGTGTTTGCACTCAAGTACAAAGTAGATGGTACCCCTAACAGAGAAAAAGCAAGGTTAGTTACTATAGGGTTCACTCAGGCTTATGGGGTTGACTATTCTAAGACATTTTCCCCTATTGCAAAGTTAAACACAGTTAGAGTCTTGTTGTCAGTTGTTGTAAATAAAGATTAGCCCCTAATATCAACTTCATGTTAAGAATGCATTCCTGAATGGAGATTTAAAAAGGAAGTGTATATGAGTCATCCTCCAGAATTTGAAGCTCAGTTTGATAATTAGGTTTACAAGCTTTGGTAATCTTTGTACGGGTTGAAACAGTCATCAAGAGCTTGGTTTGATAGGTTTACCACTTTCGTCAAGTCTCAAGGATACAATCAAGGGCACTTCAATCACACTTTGTTCACAAAAGTCTCCAAAACTGAGAAAATTACAGTATTGATTGTCTATGTTGATGACATTGTGCTATCTGGAAATGATACCATTGATATCATCCAACTAAAAAAGAAAATGGGGGATTAGTTTGAAATTAAAAACCTGGGGAATATGAAGTACTTCCTTGGGATGTGGAGGTTGCTAAGTCCAGAGTCATCTCCATGTCCCAAAGAAAGTACAACCATGATTTATTAGTTGAAACAGGTATGATGGGATGTCGTCCAGCTGATACGGCCATTGAGTTCAATGCCAAACTCGGAAATTCAGGTGACAGGATTTCGGTTGATAAAGAGAAATATTACTGCCTTATGGGAAAGCTGATTTACTTGTCTCGCACTAGACTTGACATCTCCTATGCATACTATGAGTATTGCCAGTCAGTTCATACAGGCTTCTTATAAAGACCACGTGGAGGCAGTTAACAAAATTATGAGGTATTTAAAAGCAACTCTTGCTAAAGGGTTAAGGTTTAGAAAGATTGACAGAAGGTGTATTGAGGCCTATACTGACTCTAACTGGGTGGGGTCTATTGTTAGACAATCCACCTCGAGATACTGCACCTTTGTGTGGGGCAATATTGTTACTTGGAGAAGTAAGAAGCAAGGAGTTGTGGCTCGAAGGAGCTCTAAAGTCGAATAAAGGACTATGAGTTTGGGAATCTGTGAGGAAATTTTTCTCCAGAAGGTGTTGTATGATCTTCGTTAGGACTACGAGGTGCCTATGAAAATACTCGTTTAACAGCTTTGCTCTCCATTACCATTTCTACCGACGACTTTGCTAAATTTCATGTATTCCAAGAGTCCTTGTAGTCATTTTCCTCGTCAAGTTTTGTTGCCACCGTTGCCAAAATAGGTAATACGAAATGTCTTCTTACATCATCCACCAAAAGGGGTCATTGACTCCCTACCTTATCCCCATCTATCACCTTGGCAGATGGGTCAACCTCCTCTATGCTTGTATCTGGCACCATTACTCTTACCCCATTCCTTTCTTTGTCCTTTGTATTACACTTGCCTGAATTGTCCTTCAATTTAATTTCTATTAGCCAGCTTGCTCGCGATCTTAACTATTTTGTCTCGTTTTTTCCTAGTTATTGCTTGTTTTAGAATCATATGACAAGGGAGATTATTGGTAGAGGACATGAGTCTCGGGGCCTTTACATTTTCTTTTCACTCAATACCGAAAGTTGTGGCTTGCTCTAGAGTTACATCTTCGTTTGAAGTTCATTATCGTTTGGACCATCCATCTTTGTTCATGTTGAAGAAAATTTGTTCCTTCTCATCTTTGAATTGTGATTCAGGTCGGTTTGCTAAATTTCATCATCTTAGTACTAGTCCTAGAGTCCATAAACGAGCCAATGCTCCTTTTGAGTTTTTTCATTTCGATATTTGGGGTCCTTGTCCAGTTGTGTTTCAAACAAGTTTTTGTTATTTTGTTACTTTTGTTGATGATTACTTCTCGTGTAATTTCACTATATTTAATGAAAAATCGTTCAAAGTTGTCTTATTTTTTTGCTTTTCGTGCTGAAATTCGAACTCAATTTAAGGTCTCTCTCAAAACCTTGTGCACTGATAATGCTGGTGAATATTTCTCTCATGTGCTTGGCTCTTACTTACATGATCATGCATCATTCAACAATTCTCTCGTGTAGATACTCCATCCCAAAATGAAATTGTTGAAAGAAAGAACAGGCACCTACTTGAAACAGCTCGCACTTTACCATTTCAGATGAATGTTCCGAAGCCCTTATGGGCTGATGCTGTTTCCACTGCTTGCTTCCTAATTAATTGAATAACTTCCTCTGTCCTCAATGGTAAGATTCCTGATCGTCTTCTCTTTTCTACGGAATCTTTGTTTCCCATAGTCTCTAAGATCTTTGGTTGTGTCTGTTTTGTTTGGGATATTCGTCCTCATCGTACTAAGTTGGATCCAAAGTTTTTGAAATGCATTTTCTTAGGTTATTCGCATGTTCAAAAGGGGTACCATTGTTATTGTCCTACTCTAAACAAGTATCTCGTACCTTGTGTTATTATATTTTTCGAAACTTTGCCCTTTAGTCAACCATTGTCAAGTCCAAGTCAGGGGGAGAATAAAGATCTTTTTATCTATTAGATTACCTCTTCCACATCATCCTCTTCTCCACCTTCCCCTATGTCTCTTCCCTCAGGCTCACCTATTCGTCTTGTCTAATCCAAGCATCCTCCACAGCAACCTTTAGACTCATGCCCTCCACCGTTGAGTACAATGATCATGCATTGATACCATATTATTAATCGTCTCTTTACTACTTCTCACCTTCTTCCGCAGGTATGGTAGATAAACTAACCTTTTCCACTATTGTGATGGCATTGTAGTTGAACTTAGGTTTAGTGTACTTTAAAGATTTCCTTTGGAGTTTTCGTTCCATCTTGATGGCAAATATACCATTTCTTCCAAACCCTCAAGTAATAACAACATTTTCTCGTAACTTTCCACTCTTTTGGTCCCATTTCTCAAAGTTTCCAATTTATGGAAACCCTAACAAAACGCTTTCTCGAAAGCTTGATTTCTTTCCATGAAAGCATTCGCTTCTCCTCTTTACATGAAAGCATTGCATGACTTTTATTTTTTTACTTTTTGAGATTTCCTTCAGATTTCATAGCCCCAATTCTTCTTCTTTCTTTCTTTTTTTTAAATTATCGCTATTTCTTTCTCGTAGTGAGAACCCAATTCAACTTTTTTTTTAAGCTGTGTACAAACTAAAGGTCCCTTTACCATTTATGCTGCTGACTACCTTATGCCAAATAGAATCTTCTTCCAGATGGCGCCAGCCCCATTTTGCAAGGAGAGTCAAATTTTTTTCTCTTTAGACCACTTAAGCAGAGTCCCCCATCCATTGTAGATTTGTTAACAATTGACCGTTTTACCAAATGGTTAATCTTGCTGCCATTGTGCCCCTGCCAAAGAAAAATTTTAGGCTTCTCTCTGAGTTCAACGCTTATCTAAGTGCAAAAAACCTTAGGATGAACAACAAGTCTTCAACCTATGAAAGTTCCCGTTGATCAACAAGTCCAACACTTATCTAAATGCATATAACTTTAGCTAATTGCGTATAAAAGAAATTTTCGCCTTAAGTGGTCATTTTAGTTTTCTATCCTTGTTATCAATATTTGTGGTTCAAAGTCTTTTAATATCAAATGTAGCTTCATTGTTTATTGAACTGTATCACTAACAACCTTAATGTTTTTCAGGAGAAGAATCTCCCAGTGAGGGAACTGCTTTCATTTTTGGAAAAGATATACGAACCAATCCTAAGGCTGCTCGTTGTGATGTATGTAAAAAGAATTTGTTTTTCTATTAGTTTGAACTGTTGTCTGTTACTACACTTCAATTGTTTTTGCAGTGGTCAATGTATATTACACCTAACTATCATTGTTCTACCTGTGATCAGATTGGATATTGCCCACAGTTTGATGCTTTATTAGAGTTCCTTACTGCAAAGGAACACCTAGAACTTTATGCTAGAATAAAAGGTGTTCCAGAGTTGCAGATAGATGATGTACGTATTTTAGTTTAATTTTTAGTATAGTCTTTTTTCTAAATTGTTGATGCATTTATATCAGGAATTTAATGCAAATTCCTTTATCTTCCCTAGTCAACATCAACTACTTAGATTCGAATTTTTAAGATGTGAATATATTATGTCTTACATCTAGGTAATTTTTAATTTTGATGCCATGAATTTACTCTAGGGTAACATCTCAATTAAAAAAAGCAAAGAAGGAAAAAAAAAGGAATAAAATAGACCAGTAAAGAGTTCAACTTCTTTAAATATGTACCACTATTAGAAACGAACTAATAAATTGACAACAGGATTACGTGATTTCCTTTATTGTTCCGTTTAAGAATCAAGCTTAAGTGAAGTTTAACTAATTTTCCTACAAATAGATACGTAAGACTAAAATTAAAATTGTATAACCTTCTGGGTAGGTCGTTTTGGAAAAATTGGTGGACTTTGACTTGCTGAAGCATGCCAATAAACCATCTTATTCACTCAGTGGTGGAAACAAACGTAAACTCTCCGTTGCAATTGCAATGATTGGAGATCCACCTGTCGTTATTCTTGATGAGCCATCCACAGGTACTTTTTTTTCTTCTAATTGTTGGTTACATTATTAGATCATTTAAAACTTCAAAGCTAAAATAGAACGATTCTTCCGATAGTGTTTGCTCTTTTATAGGTGTCCCATTAATACTATTAAAATAATTGTATAAGTTTTCAAAAATACTATTATGCAATTACAATTGAAAGCCAGGAAATATAGAAGTGGAAAGGTTCTGTGGGGTGCCCATTCAAAATTTTGTTTGAATCGTTGTAATCCTACTTATCCTCTTGCTACCATTGATATAAGCCAGAAAAAATTCAGTTTGAGGCCGGGGATAACAATACTTTTAAGCATGTTAAGACAACATTAGTAAAATGAAATTAGAATGGCTCTCATTTCTCCATATGCATTCTTGGTATATAAATCAGAAAACAATTTCTTAGCATATTATTCTTCTTTTTTTATTGCTCTATAATATCGTCGACACAAATCAATCACTGCCATTTTTTTTATGATGATATTCTAGGGATGGATCCTATTGCCAAACGATTCATGTGGGATGTTATATCCCGAATATCTACCAGGAGAGGAAAGACAGCTGTTATCCTCACCACACATAGCATGAATGAAGCTCAAGCACTTTGCACTCGTATTGGGATAATGGTAGAAGGAGATTTTTTCCTACAATCTAAATCAATTATTGGTTTGACCAGCATTCATACTTTTGCATATTTTCATTTGAAGGTTGGAGGACGGCTACGCTGCATAGGAAGTCCCCAACACTTGAAAACACGATTTGGCAATCATCTTGAGCTAGAGGTACTTCAGGCCATACTAATTCTTGGATGTCATCAATAGTTTGATTTCGTTCAACTTTCTACAGGTCAAACCTCATGAAATCCACTCAGAGGACCTGTATAACTTTTGCCAACATATTCGTGAGGGGTTTTTTGATTTTCCTTCACACCCGAGAAGCTTATTGAATGACATTGAAGTTTGTATCGGAGCTATTGAACCCATCACACCAGAAAACCAATCAGTGTCAGAGATTACTTTGTCTAGGCAAATGTTAACCATAATCGGACGTTGGCTTGGAAATGAAGAAAGGATAAAAACACTTGTATCCTCGTCTACTGCTCCTGGAGTTTTTGGTGAACAGTTAACAGAGAAATTGTTTCGAGATGGTACAAAATCATTGTTTGTATTCTTATTCGCATCAAAATCATTGAAGAGTTTAAGTTAATTAAAAAGCTAATTGAGGATAATCTAATAAATTTTATAGCTTATTACGAGAAAAAATCAGCTGTCTTTTTCACTCATTTATGGTATTGAAGCTTATGAATGTCTCTCTATGGATTTCGTAGGCAGCATACCGTTGCCTATATTTTCCGAATGGTGGTTAGCGACAGAGAAGTTCTCGGAGATTAACTCGTTTATTCTCTCTTCATTTTCGGGTGCAACATTCCATGGGTGCAATGGATTAAGTATGAAATATCAGGTATGACCAGTGGTGCCTTTCTGAATATTGGAACTTGTTTATATAACCATCATCTTCAATTTTCTATCCCCTTGATAAAATTAGATCACAAGCATGAGATTTTTGAACCATCGTTATCCAAATTTGAATCTTCGAGTGAGCTTAATAACAAAGCATCTTGACCTCTCCATCAGAAATTTGAACCTTCAAGTGAGCTTAATACCAAAACATCTTGAAGTCTCCATCTGCAGGCATTCGCAGTCGCAAGTGCCCACGTGTATATAGATTTTAGAGGATTAAAACTTGTACATATTTCAGTACTTCTTTCATTGTTTGCCTAAAAAAACTCAACAATAATCTCCTCAAAGGAAGTAACACTTGTGAAAATTATTTTATTAAAAACAGGTGTAGGATTTAGTGCAAGTAAAATAGAGGGTTCCCTTGAAAGATGGTAATTTGCACGTTCTTTTGTTCCTTGCATTTCATGTTTTCGCTAAATCACCATTTGGCCTATTATATTGTTCTCTTGCCTACCCAACCATGCTAAATCAATAACATTAACAAGCATGATTTTTCTTTTTTCATGGCCTTTTCATATAAGATATTCATAACTCATAAGATGTCATATGTTCATTCTTAAATGAAGCTCGGTTTCTTATGTATAAATAAACTTAAGTTGCAAAATTTCTCAAATACAGTTGCCTTATGGGGAGGATGGCCTCTCGCTTGCAGATGCTTTTGGACACATAGAGAGAAACCGGTAAAATCTTTTCATTTCATTATCTCATTTTTCCTCCTTGATTGTTCTTAATCTCACTTCCCTCGTCTACCAATCTGATCTTTTTTCTGTTGTGATGTTTTCTTTGCTCCAGAAAGCAGCTTGGAATTGCCGAATACAGTCTCAGCCAATCAACGTTAGAGACGATTTTTAATCACTTTGCATCGGATTCTTAATCCAAAAAAGTAAAGATGTCATTTCATACTTACATTACATGATGGGCATATCTCCTCGAATACAGGAAATTTTCATGCGTCATAGCTTGAGTAAATGTAACAATGTTATATGAGATTGCTTTGGATGTTTCACTGTTGACGATTACTTATGTTAATGAAAAAATGCATGTTATTGCTTTAAGGTCCATGCAAAAATTGTTTGGATGTTTCATTTTTAAGTCAAATCTACTGTTTATTTCACTGATCTTCCTATTTTCTGCATATTGTCGCATTGTATTGTTTTAATTCACCACCTAAGAAGCATAAATAGATACATCCATGCCAGCAATAGACATAGCCACATTTCATTTAAAAGAAAAAGAAAAATAATAATAAATATTCACTCTCAATATTTATTATTATTGTCTTGGATGTCTTTTTAGTTTACTAAGTGACGTGCAAGTTTAACATATAGACGTGTAAGACACAGACATAGTAGGTGGTAAATGAGTGTATTTCTACTTAGATGATATGAAAATAATGTTAAAGATAATATTATTTTTTTTAACCTTTATAGAAAGAAGTTTTAACTACAATCATATAAATTGGTAGATGCAGCTTGTGCCCATCATTTTTACATCTTAGTCATTCATCTTTATTAGCTTTTTTTTTTTTTTTCACGAGATGTATACTTCTTCATAATGCACTATTGTCCGGCTTAATAATTCTATCAGCCACATTACTTTTTAGTGGCCTTTTTAAACTATAATATTAAGAATAATAATAATATTGCCAATTTTCTCCACTTTGACCTTCATTTGCATGATTGAGATAGCAAAATAGTTGTAGTTTCACTAATCTCTTCTCCCCTTTTTCTCTTCCTCTCTCTCTCCTTCCAACCTTACTCCAAACAGCTTTGGCCTCTCATCTTCATCTTTCTTTGAAATATTTTCATACGTAGCCACCAAATCAAAGAGCTCTTTGCATTTGTTTTTCATGCTTGCAAGTTCTGAACTTAAGGCCCCATTTTCCTTCTTCAACCTCTTGTTCTCATCCATCAGAGTATTGTACTGTGAAGATGATGAGTTTGATGAGGTGGATCTTTGATCTTCATCTACCCCATGTTGTTGCTTGTTCGACCATTTCTTTCTTCTTTGTATTTCACAAAGCTTTTTCTTTTCACCCTTTTGAAATTTCTCATTGCAAAACTCCCACCTTTTTGTCGTCACTTTCCGAAATCCCTTCAACAAAAAAGAAAAGCACAAACAAAAAAAATTACAACTTGATGAGAAAAGGCTTGAACAATTTATAGATTTATTTTTCAGAAGAAAAAAAAAACAAATGAATCTCTATTTTGAATGAATAAGATTTATGCCTAGTTTAATTTTCAACCTCCTAGAAATGGTTTGAAATCTTGGTTGCTTAGTATGTTTTACAAATCTGATAACTCAAGAGTCTAAATAAAGAGATCAGCTTAGTGGATTTTATTTAGCCAACTATTCTTGCTAGTAATGCGGATCCATATGTTTCGTTGACGGAGGCTTTATAGTTTAGTAAAAATAATTTGGAAAAAAATGTAAAGTGGGGCTTGAACATTGATTTAGAGAGTATTGAGAAACGATATTATCATTAGGCTAACTTCTGGTATTAGAGTTGAAAAAAAATTATTACGTAGTAAACAAGTTTTAAATGTATATCACACATTAAACAAGTTTTTGTGAGAAAAAAAATATTATTTTGTTTGAAATGTTGTACATTTTATTACAACAACATTGTACAAGTAAAAGATACTATATTTTGAAAAATTAAATAATAATTAAAATTCTTATCACCTAACTTTTGAATACAAAAGGACGACTAAAAAATGGAACTTTGCATAAAGAAGGAAGAATATACAAATCCCTTATTCAATGAAGAATAATTTGGATAACTAAAAAAGAACAATATATATATATATATATATATATATGAGAATGCTCAATTAATACTTAATAGGGATTTTTTAAGGCTTTGAAGTTTGTCTTCTTTTGTTCTAATTCTTTTGGATGGGTAACAAATATGATTCATTAATTTATTTGTGAAAAAGCTAATTAAACGTGTCAAATAAAAAAAATTTATGATGCAAATTCAAATCAAGTTAGGTCAGACAACTACAACTTAATCTTTTTTTGGGTCTGAAATATGAATGCAAATCAAACTTAATTAGCAAACTAAATTTGTGGATGTCAAAATCTCACCTAAAGTCTCAAGTAGGACCAGAAATATGAATTTTGTCAAAATCAAAAAGATAAGAAAAAAATTCTCAATTTATTTTGAACCTGACAAATTAAGTATTAATTTACTTTAATTAAAACTAATAATTATCAAAGTCCTGTGTTATTTTGTTAAAATATATATGCAACCTTTCTTTTTTCAATAAGTATATTTACTTGTTTTCTGTTTTTGTTTAAAAAAATACCAGGGAAAAACAATTATATGATTGAGATAAAATAAAATACAATTTTGGAAAAGGGGTTTAGGTTTTGTTAAGTTTTAATTAAAAAGTGAAAAATGAAAGAAATTTTGTTAGAGGATAAAATTGTTTAAAATATTTATAAATATTTTATTTTCTATCAATGATATATTGTAATAGACATATATTGGGGTCATCACAAGAAAAGAAATTAAAACAAAATTGAATAAAACAATTAAACACATATGATTCAAAATTGAATAAAACAATTAAACACATATGATTTAAGATTAAGTTTGAGTTGAATTTTGTATTGAAACGAAGTGTTTTTTTCTTGCATTTTTAAATAAGATTGAATTTTAAGAAGATATTATTTGTTTATTTTAGTTTTCTTAAAAGCCTTTTGAAAGTATTAATATATTCAAATAAATGGGTGGTGATTTATAATTAGGCAATATACAACCATGAGAAATTGATGCGTCATGGTATTTTCTACGTCCATGACCAAAGCTATATTATCTACGATCTTTCATAGAATCTTAGGAATGTCAAAATTAACGACTAAACTCTAAAGAAAAAAGTTCAGAAGATTTCTTTTATATATATAATTTAATATATATGTCTACTAAATTCATATTCTTATCTTTTTATAAATTAATTTTAGTAGATTCAATTAGACACAAACGTATAGGTTGGGATTTACTTCTAAGGGTTTTTTTTTCTCGTTAATACTTATTAGGTCTAAAAGAACTACCCATTGTAATTACTCCTCTATTTTTTTTTTTTTATTTATTTTTATTATTTTTTTATTTTTTTGTGTGTCCAATAGTGTCTTTGCTTTTCTATGTAACAAATTGATTAGTTCAACTGGGAACAAACCCATTAAACACAACCAAATTAAGTTGCCCAATTTTACATTACATAATCTTTAAATTTTGATAATTTGAACAACCAAGATAAAAAGTGAACTTGCTACAAGTTCTTCATCCTTTTTCCTTATTTGTACTGCTCTTTTAATTCTAATTATAGATCATAACTACAAATTTCCACCTCATATGTGTAATTTCAACAACAAAAACAAATAAATAAATAAATAAAGTTGTATGAAATAGGTAAATAAGAAAAAGACAAAAAGAAAAACGTACATAGGTATTAAGTTGGCGAACAAAGCTAGAGAAATTGGAATGCTTAAAGAGCTTTGGCAAAATATCTTTAGCAAATTCCGCCGTCTGCCAAACCACAAACGCCGTGCCGTCGCTGTTCCACGATATCACGTCGTCCGTCCCTGGATCCTCCACCATCCGGTAAGTCTTCATCAGAAACGGCGCCGTCGTTGACTTTCTCATTCTAATCTCACTCTCCGCCGTCCACGGCGGCCATGATTCCAACTTCTTCTCCTCATTTCTATTATTATTATTATCACTCACTCCAGCCTCCATTCAATACTCAATACACACAGCTGAGATATATATATGAATGAAAAGAAAATGGATTTTTAATTTTTATGCTTTTGGTAGATGAAGAATCTCTCTCTCTCTCTCTCTCTCTCTCTCTCTCTCTCTCTCTCTCTCTTGTGTTTCTCTCTCTGAAGAAATGGATGACCATTTCTATGTTTCTATAGTCAGAAATTCTTCGCTGATCAACAGTACTTTACTATGTAAACTAATTTTCTATCATGTGATTGAGTGGAAGAATTCATTTTTCTTTTTTATAAAAAATAAAAATTGAATTTAATAACCACTTGATTTGTTGTTTTTTATTTATGAAAATGCACATTTCTTACCATCATTTTGGAGCTTAAATAAATTTGTTCAATTAACCAAATTTAAAAAATAAAGATAAGAAATATTTCTTTTCAAAAGTTATTGATTCAAGTGGAACAAAAAAAATTTAAAAGTAAAAAGGTGCATAGGCCTCATTTTCAAAAAAAAAATAATTATTTTAAAGGATAGAAACACTAAGAATAATTAAATATAACAAAATATTTTGTTATATTTATAAATAAGTTAACACTTTTATATATTTGAAAACAAAAGATCAATAATTAAAGAGTTCAAGAGCAAAAATCAAAAGTAAAATTTTAATTTGGGGGTGCTTACCTATTTATTTATTCATTTATTTGTTGTTGAGTGTTGAAAAATAATGCATTTTGCTTGTTTTTGTAAAATCTTTAAAAACAATTAGAAATAAAAAAGGTATGGTTGGTTTTTGATGACGTGTGTTGTTAAAGCTTTGGGAATAGATGTATAATTTTATTGATTTTGATGCGTGTTGATTAGTTTAAGTAAGAAAATGGAATTTATTTCTGCTGTTATATATATATATATATATATATATATATATATATATATATATATATATATATATATATATATATATATATATATTTGACTCATTCATATTGTTTGTGTTTGACTAAACATCTTTGTCAAAAGTGTGAGTTGGAGGGTTGTGAAACTAAAGAATTTCTTCAAGGTTAAACAAAAGTTTGTGTTTGAATTTTGAGAGAATGATGGTATTCAATTTAATTTTTGAATTCTAGAGAGTTTTGATTTGCTTAAACAATTCTCAATTCTTTATAATTTCTTTGGTTAAAATGTCAACACAATTTGTGTTATGGGTAATTTTGGATAAATTGGCATAAACAACGTTAACGTATGGATGAATGAAAAAGGAAAAAGAAAAAAAAAATGGCATGGGCCATCAGGCTCACCCTCGTAGTATAAAGTTTCAACTAGATGAAGAATGTGAGTGTGATTTAAGGGATCAACCAAAGAACTTTGAAGAGAATGCTACTATATACAATGTTACCAGAAACCAAGCTCGAAAAAAAGATCTTTGTTTCAATTGTTTTCAATTAAAGTTTCCAATCTCTTTCGATTATAGCTTTATCATTAGTTACTTTTAGGAGAAGATCGAGACGAACCTTAATCAAGGGCAAATGAAAGACAAATGAAGAACCAGATATTGACTCATCGTCAGCTAATAGCTTACTATGATATCCAAACAACTAAACAAAAAAAAAAGCAGAAGTCAACTGTTGGGACCTAGAAGCCTTCTCTTAGTATTGATAAGGAATTTTGCACAAACAATTGCAATGCAAAAATAAAAGGAAAATATTAAAATCGTATGAGAATGCGAGAAGGTGATACACCCTTAAATTGTGTGTATTTAACCTTATATTTGGAGTTATTTTTATTAGATTTGATATGTTTGCTAGTGTATTCGAAGACATTTTTATGAAATTGAGTGTTAGAAAGCAAAATAACCAACCTGTGTCAAAATTGGGTCAATATTACCAAGAAAATGAGAGAAAAAGTGAAGTTGCTTAAACTAACAAGGTAGAACAGTTGTGTTGCCTCAACACTCCATACCCAAGAGCACAAAAAATTGAGTGTAGAATTCGAGCGAGGGCTGTTGTGGAGAGATAGTTCGAGGAGAGTACATAAAACCTAAAGAAACTCTAAATTACATAGATGTTGGATCAATTCAAGCAACACTTGAATATTTAAGCATATCTGGAGTTTTTAATGGAATGTGAAACTGAAATTTTGAGGTAGTAAGTTGAGAGGATTTAGAGTAAGTTTGTAAAATAATTTTTCAATTTGATGAATGGATTTTTAGTTATTCAAGTCAGAAGTGAAATATGGAAACTTTGAATAAGCAAGTAGCTGCAAGCTAAGGACGGATAGTAAGTGTTTGGTAGGCATCCTAACACTAGGCAAGGTGAGGTATATCTCAAGCACTCAAATGTGTTCAGAGGTTAGCACACGAGCAAGGAGCATCACTATATGTGATGTATGTACAGGTTGAAGCATGTAACATAAAGCGTGTGCATGCAACAAGGCACTTAAAAGGTTAGTTGGGTGTGGTTAGGTAGCCAAGGTGATGTTAGACATGCTAAGTGAGGCATGGCAAAGGAAAATTGGTGCACAACCTAGAATAGGGCTTGTGACACAGCCAAAGAGGTTAGCACATGTAAACCCTAAACTTATTATTCCCTTAGAATTTCTAAGTTAGAAAGAAACCTATAGTTGTTTTGTGGCTTAGGTGACTTTGTTAAGGAAAAGTTGAAGAAATGTTTGCCTAAGTGTTAAAGCTTAAGGTTGGTGGCCAATAAAAGGAAAGAAAGGAAGTTAAGTGGAATTTTTGCTAAATGTTGGTGAGCTAGATGTTTTGACATAGTGCTAGGCGGCCAAGGATGCCTTGTGAACCACCAATGGCATGTCCTAGGCGGCCAAGTGCCTAGGCGCCAAGACAAGCTTCATGTGTGTTGCGGTCAAAGATTTTTAAGGGAACCTCTATGTGTTTTGGAAGCAAGCAAAGCAAGGCTAGGTGTCATGACAAAGGCAAGTGAGAAGCCATGCGGCCAACAGCAAGTCAAGACTCGTGAGGTTAGCTAGGCGGCAAGCGGGATTAAGGCATGCAACATTGCTTGTGAAGGTTTTTTTAGAGCCAAGAGGATGTGTTGTGCGAACAGGGTGACCCTAAGCATCCAAAGGAGGTTGGTGGAGTGGAGAAAAAGTGTTTTAAGGCATGCAAACTCAAAAAATGGCAAACATGAGATGTCACTCTTGGCCTCGTAAGAGCTCTATAAATAGGTCAATTTCAAACAAAAAGTGCTCTCAAATTTGTCTTAAAAGAACCCTAAAGGAGTTTAGTTTGTGAGGTATGGCTACCGGACAAAACGAACGCAAGGAAGAAGTTCAAAGCTTGAAGAAAAGCAACAAAGGTCATTTTCGAAGGAATTCTAAGTAGTGTGGAGTTCTTGAAAGCTACATAACATAAAGCTTCGAATTTGAAGTGAAATTTAGAGGTAAGCTAGTTAAGACAATGCTAAGAAAGTTTAAAGAAGGAATTTTTCCATTTTGATGGCTGGATTAAAAGTTATAAGCTTGGGAAGGTGATTGATGTTTTCTAGAATTTCATAGATTATTAGGCAAGGGTGAAGGAAGAGAGGTCTTGAGCTGCGCCCGTTTTGATGGTAAGAGAATTTGAGCTACACAGATTAATAAGCTTGGGATGAGGCACATGCTAAGACAGTGCGACAAGCCATGTATGCGTAGAGGCTAAGGGCACGCACGACATGGTAAGCATGGGGCTAGCATTCAGCAAGGCACTTGAGGGGCCTGTAAACGCATGTGTGCTACTTGTCGCCCATGCCTAGTGGTCAACCATGCCTTAACACCATTTTTTAGCAATTTAGGTATTTTTTGGGAATTTTTTAGTTAAGTTTGGATCTTTTCTGATCTTAGAAGATTAGAAGATTAAATTAGAGTTAAATTCTCTAATTTCAAGGCAAGAGACGAATGGAAAAATTTATAAGCCAAGGCTTTAGCTACCACCTGTAAGTGACAGAAATGAATTTAAAGTTGATTTATAAACATGATTTACTATGATTTACTAAGTTTATGCTTAAAGCATGTTTTGAGTTAAAATATTTGAGTTATACTTGATTTATATAGTTGATTTTTAAAGCATGAGTTTCAAGTTTAAAAAGAGTTGTAAAAGTCATTGTTTGACTAATAAGTTTATTGAGAACGCTTCTTTACATATGAGATTTATGAGAAAACATATGTATGTTAAGTTTCTGAAAGCATTTAAGTTAAATGTTGTTTAAGCAAAGTTTGATTTACAAATTTGAGACTTGTTGAATACAAGAGATTTATATAACATATTTTTTAGTTTGAGATAATGTTTTAGGCATGAGATTTTCTTTTCTTTCTTTTTTTTTTTCTTTTTTTTCTTTTTTTTTTTTTTTTTTTTTTGCATGTTTTAATCTATACTTGAAATATTCAGAGATTTATGGTAATCCTATGAGGGATTTTTAATTATAAATAGGTCAGTTTCAAATAAAGAGTCTCGAATTACTCATTCATTTTCTCTTAAATTTTTCTCAAAAGAACACTAAAAGAGTGTAGCGTGAGGAAGGTGTTCTTCAAAATTGAAGGAAGGAAGAAAGACCATTTTCAAAGGATTTCTAAGCAATGTAGACTTCTTGAAGGCTACATAGTGCATCACTCCGAATTTGAAGCTAAAATTTGAAAAAGCTAGTTAAGACAATTCTAAGAAAGATTGAAGAAGGAACTTTTTCATCTTAATGGTAAGATAAAAAACTATAAGCTCTGGAAGTTGATACTGAAGAAATGTTCAAGGATTGGGAGTTGCGTAATCAGTAGTACGGCTAATGTAGTTGTAGTTTAGTGTTTACATTCAATTTAATTGTTAATGATACCTCATTTACTTGTTTTTCCATACGGTTCAGTGTTTCTTTTAGTGAATGTATTTGTTTACCAACGATATGAATGACATACTAGTAGTTGACTGGAAGTACAATGTATTATGTTATTATGTGGTTTTTTCTAGCGAAACTCAATTAACTAATATGATTGCATTTTTTTTTGTATGACATGTTCTTCAAGGGCCCTGAAGGACTTATGAACTAAGAGGAGGAGGCCACCCTTGTCGAGTGCCTGGTGGAGTTGATCTCATAGTCAGCTTTGTAAGAATGATGGCTCAAAAGATGTCAAGGCGTAACATCCAAGCTACGACTATCGATAGTCGGATAAAAATGCTGAAGAGAACATTCCATGTTATAGCCAAGATATAGGGCCCGTTGTGCAGTGGGTTCAGATGGAACGATGAACTAAAGTGCATCATTGTGGAGAAGGATGTGGTCGACGATTGAGTGAAGGTACGTTATTCCTTATGTCAACCGTTATTCTTTTATAATAAAAAATAAACAAACACTTTAATGCAACACTTGAACAGAGTCATCTTGCTGCGAAGGGCCTCCTAAACAGATCATTTTCCCATTACGACGAACTTTGCTATGTCTTTGGGAGAGATCATGGAACGGGAGGGCACGTAGAGACATTCGTTAATGTCGGGTCAAATGTGATTGGAGGGTACGAGGGATTTATCGGTAATGATGGCAACGATATAGAGATCCCTAGTATGTACAGTCAGGGACTAGACATGTCGTCTGATGACATAATGGGCACACGACCCAGGCAAGCAAGTGACGGTAGGAATGCTTCAAGCAGGTCCAAGAGGAAGTGGGTCGGCCAAACGGTAGAAACTGTGAAAATAATTTACAATTCCATAGAGTACACCAATGACCAGCTTTACCACATTATAGACTAGCCAATCGTACAATGGCAAGATGTAAGCACAACACGATAAGAGGTCATTCGACGATTACAGGCCATCCCCAAACTAACTAGAATCGATAGGTGTCATTGTATGTGTATACTGATGCACAATGTCGACAACATGAAAGCATTCATGGATGTACCTGATGAGCTTAAGTTCAACTTCTACACGGACATTCTCCAAGAAAACTCTTGAGTGCTTCTCCATTTCCTTTGTTTGTCTTGTGTGTCTGTTGCTTCATTTTCTTTGTTTATTGTTTTTCTACTTTTCATACATATTGTTATTCTGCTGTTATGTGAGTGAAAATTTCTTGTAATCCAGTTCTTTCGCGAATGTCGTCTTCAAATTTATATTTGCATTTCTTTAACAGGTTTACGTCTTACGTGTGAACGACACAAGAAAAAAATAAGAAACAGGGTGCAACATAACGATTTAAAAGCCAAATTATCAAATAAACAGGGTATGTAAGAAAAATAATGCAAAACATATTTACCAAAAACAATATGATTTATTTAAATTATATATATTAATTTATTTATTTTATATAATAAAAAAATTAGCATAACACTATTATCGTAATCCTTACCCCAATGCATATTGTCATAACACACAAACACATATTATCATAATACTACTATCATAATCCTTCCTCCAAACAAATATTTTCATAACACTGCCTATCATAATTCTTCCTCCAAACACATATGAATAACACTAGTTTTATCACCTAGGTGGGAGCGTTCAAAAAACCCCGTAACCCAACCAATCCGAACTACCTAACCCAAACCGTAAAGGTTGCCGGGTTGGGGAATTAAAGTTTAGGTTAATCCAACCCAACCCGGTTTAGGAGTATATATATATATATATATATATACATAACCTAAATTAACATATTTTATTTTCATTTTGGCCTGCACACAACTCAACCCCATCCACCCTTCAGCATCGCAACTTCGCATTTCACAATCCCTTCGGCATTCAGATTCTGGCGGCCTTCACATTTCGACGACCTTCGCACATTCAGATCACAACTCCAATCGTAGTCTGAGGTTCTTCGTTTTCATCTCCCACATTTCGGTCGTGCTTTTGCACATTTTCAGTCGAGGGTTCTTCAATTTTTTTCATCGTATATGCTTTTTTTATTATTCTTATTATTATTATTATTATTATTATTATTATTATTATTATTATTATTATTATTATTATTATTATTAATTATCACTTACAGAAATCATTAAAAGCATGATGCTTACCCTGAAATCATACTAGCTCTACTTCATCATTTGTAGAATGGGTGAAAGAGTTTAATGCAGTACTCATTATGTTATCTAGAGATCGGTTTTCCCATTGAACCTAGATCTTGGGATCTCCAATCAACTAGGTTGGGTTGCCTCTCTGGGTAACTTCATATTAAAGGCTTTAATCTCATTCTTTTTTATGAACTTTCAACCAACTTCCTAGTTAGGCCTTTAGTAAGTAGATCTGCAATATTATCTTTTGACCTCACAAAGTCAATTGTGATAATTCCACTAGAGAGCAGTTGCCTGATTGTATTATGTCTCCGTCATATATGTCGAGACTTACCATTATACATAATATTTCGTGCCCTTCCAATAGCTAACTGGCTATCACTATGTATACATATTGCAGGCACCGGTTTAGACTAATTTGGAATATCTTCCAAAAAATTACAAAGTCATTCTGCTTCTTCTCCAGCTTTGTCTAAAGCTATAAATTCAAATTCCATTGTGGATCATGCTATACATGTTTGTTTGAAAGATTTCCAAGATACAACATCACCACTAAGGATAAAAATGTAACCACTTGTGGATTTGGAGTCTTTAGTACTCGATATCCAGTTGGCATCACTATAACCTTCAAGTATAGCAGGATAGCGAGTATAGTGTAATCCATAATTTTTAGTGTGCTTTAAGTATCCCAAAATTCTCAAGATAGTTTTTCAATGATCTTGACCTGGATTACTTGTATAGCGACTTAACTTGCTTACAACATACACTATATCAGGACATGTACAACTCATGATGTACATTAAACTACCAATGATGCGAGAGTATTCTAATTGTGTTATACTATGTCTATTATTTTTACTTAAATGGAGACTAGCATCATTTGGGGTCTTTGCAATCACAATGTTATGTTTTCTATATTTCTTCAATATTGTATCAACATAATGTCATTGAGACAGAACTAACCCTTGTGAGGTTCTAGAAATTTTAATACCTAGAATAACATGTGCGACACCCATGTCTTTCATCTCAAATTTATTGGCCAACATTTGTTTGGTAGTCTTAATAATGTTGATATTGCTACCTATAATTAGCATATCATCAACATATAGGCACACAATGACATGGTCATTCTCATTGCTTTTGACATATACACATTTGTCACATTCATTGATTTTAAATTCATCGACCATCATTACACTGTCAAATTTTTCATGTCATTGTTTTGGTGCTTGTTTTAGTCCATAAAGAGACCTAATTAATTTGCAAACTTTCTTTTCTTAACCAAGGGAAACAAACCCTCCAGGTTGTTGCATGTAGATCTTTTAATCTAAATGACCATTTAAAAATATTGTTGACATCCATCTGATGTATCTCAAATCCATGCAAAGTTGATATTGCTATGAGCATGAGAATCGAAGTAATTCTAGTAACTGGTGAGTATGTATCAAAATAGTCAAGTCCTTCTTGTTGCTTGTAACCTTTAGCGACAAGTCTTGCCTTATATTTATCTATTTGACCCATTGGTCTTCATTTTTCGTTTGAAAGTCCATTTGCAACCAAGTAGTTTACTTCCTATTGGAAGATCAACTAGCTCCCAAGTATGATTATGCATAATTGACTCAATTTCATTATTCACAACCTCTTTCCAATATGGAGCTTCTGGAGAAGACATGGCCTCTTTAAATGTTTGAGGTTTGTTTTCTAACAAATATGTTAAAAAATCAGGCTCAAATGATTTTGAGATCCTCATCCTTTTACTTCCTTTGAGTTTCTCATTCTTGTTTAACTCATCATTTGATCTATTTTGAGATTCACTCGTTATAGCATCAAAAGAACGTTTTTGTAACTGTGTTTCACAAGACATTTTATGTAGAAAAACATTCTCAAAGAATGTTGCATTCCTTGATTCCATGATCGTATCAACATGTATATCTGAGATATCTGATTAATGAATTAGAAATCGATATGCACAATTGTTGCTAGCATAACCAATGAATATGCAATCAATAGTTTTTTACATTAAAACGGACATATATGAACTACTAATTATGTAATATTTTATTTTTTTATTTAATTTATTTGATTGCATTTATTAATGATCCTAACTAACTAATTGTGGTATATATAGCATACAATTAAGGTAGTTAATTAAATTTAATTAACAAATATATCTCCAATCTCTCCACACTCCATGTAAAGACTTTTTTTTTTTTTTTTTGTCGATCAAACTCATTTTCTTTTATCGTTCATCTCTTTCAATTTTTCTAGAGAATTTAAAATTTTTGCATGTTATATATCGTGCCCATTTTTCATTTTATATATGTTTTTAAAATCATATTTATTATGATTTTTTAAGTTTTTCAATTGATTTTCTGTTACATTAATAAATCATAATTTCAAAATATCTCTCTACGTTCCATTTCATTTCACTTGTCCAATTTTTCTTATTCTTTTTCTATCAGTCAAATGACATTTTATTGTATTGTTCATCTCTTTTATTTCTTCTAGTGAGTTTCTACTTTTTTTTTTCGTTCTATATATATTCTGCTCATTTTATATTAGAGCTATACATGGGTATTTTGTTTTTTCAATTTATTTTCTGTTATATGTCAATATTATTTTTTTTTAGTAAAAATTATGTTTTTGAAATCAACAATGTATATTGTTCCTAATTTTCGTTGAATTGTAGCTAAATATATTACATTTATGGGGCAGTATTATTCTTATATTTAAAGTTTTGTTTCTAAATTAACACATTATATTTTTCATACTATTTGTTGAAGTCAATCTGAAACTACACATTCAATATACACTAGCATATGAAAAACTCGATACACTAGAAGAAATCTAGCCTTTAATGTCGGGTGAAAAAAATGAAAAATGGGCTTTAATGTCGTTTTTCAAAAGGCGGATGTTTAATGTCGGTTTTAAACCGACATTAAAGATAGAGCTTTAATGTCGGTTTAAAACCGACATTAAACACCCTGCTTTTTTAGAACTGACATTAAAGCCCATTTTTATTTTATTTTTATTTTTATTTTTTAATTTTGTAAAAATTCAACTTTCTCTCTCTTACTTTACTCTTTTCTCAAACCCTCCCCCACACTATTTTTCATCTTCCTCAAATTTCTTTCACCCTTCTCAATCTCGATCACTTTCTTCCCTCTCTTCTTCGATAGCTGCTCAATCTCATCACTTTCCGACCGGCTCTACCACTTACTTGAACTACTTGACCACCGCAACCACCGGCACAGCCCATGTCGAACTTCCGTCTTCACTATCGCTTCTTTTCAGTTACTCTTTATCTTCTTCTCCTTTCATTTTCTCTCTCTTTCAGCCATTCGCAATACGTTGATGATGAATCCGATCAAGATTCTCTGGTCTCTCGCTTTCAACGCTACCTCAGAATCTAAACCGCACATCCAGATCCCGATTACGCCTCCGCCGTCGCCTTTCTCAGATCTCAAGCACAAGAAATCAGTCTCCATACGCAGGTACTCGAGTTCGGTCCAAGTAAGCCTCTTCTTCTTGTGACTTGGTATGGATCATTTTTCCATTCGGAATCTCAGAAACCGGGATTTCATCCCTGTCCGTACGATTCATATATCATATGTACCAGATGAGGAGATTGGGGGTTCCGATGGAGCTGCGAAGTTCTCATAGAGAATGTGGTTAGAAATGTACTATAGGTTTTACTGCAACATCTGAGTTTATAGCATTCAACTGCAAGGATACTAAATTACTCAGTAAAATAAGTCTATTTTTTTTTATAAAAACTATTTAATGTGTTTGAATTTCAAACAACTATTGTGCTTCTTTAAAGAACTATCATTATTTATTGGGCTGATAGTGGTGATTTGGTGGCAATAGCAGATTTGGTGTTAAAGTTGCTGGCAGTAGTAGAAACAAATTGTTGTGTTTTGTAATTGAACTTTCATGCCTACTTGCAATGAATTTGTGATGTTTGTTTTACTTTATCGCTTGTAATCATGTTTATTTGTGTCATGTATGCACAAATTCTAGGAATTGAACATTTTGGTTTTGTAATTGTTTTTATTTGTTTTGATTTACAGGAATCAATCAAAGGAAATTTCCCACCGAGTTTCGTTAATGCAACAATAAAAGTTAACATATCCCTTGAAATGCAACTGATCCTTTTACCTCTGGAGTGAATCTACGTGGGATTCTATCTTCTACCTACCAATTTACTTTTGGGTCTTTGTCTAATTCCATCCAGCCAAAACTACTTGATAGAAAAAAAATGTAGTTTTGCTTCATTCATTTTGCCATTTTATTCCGGCCATTTGGCTTATCTGTATCTTTCTCTAGTAAGGATTCCAGACGTGTTCCACCCACCTTCGCTTTTTTAAAATCAAATGTTAATTTTACTGAGGAAGCAGTCTTGTGCTCATTTGCTATGACGGTTTGTGGGAAATTTTTCCAGATTTTTTTTAATGTATGATTCAATTTGAGTAGAAATTTTGAGGATATGGTGGAGGAGCTTAAATATAATATTCCGATGTAAAGAATTATCATACTTTCATGCATCAAAGGAAAGTAAGACTTCAATAGTTTGGTTAGTGTGAAGTGAGGGATAAAAACAACTGATATGATGTATTTCTTCTTAATGTAGGATGTTTTGAACTTTTATTGGAAGGTGGCATCTACTTGATATAGAATCATGGGTGGCAGTGAGATGAATAAATCCGCAAAGGAAGAATCCAAAACAGCACCTGCCACTACGCAGGTCTGCTTGTTTTTCTTTTTGAGACAGACGACTTGGTCTGTTATGGGCTGTCAGTTGCTTTTCGTTAATATATTTTGTTACTTTTTGTATCTATATTTTGTGGAATTCTGTCTGCTTCATTGGCATTTCCACTAGTTGTAATTATTTCTGATTTACAGGCTTGAAAATACATTAAATTATGGCCTTGAACGAGTTTAGAGCAAAAGCAACAAAAGAAACCGTTAAATGGCTAATTTGGACACTATAATGAGAGGCAGCTGTAGCTTATTTTCTTTTGCTCTACAACATTCCAACGAGATCCCACACTTGTCATCAAAGTATTCCTGATTGAAAAAGGTCTTGAGGGAATATAGTTGGTTTCAGCAACAAAAACAGGTTGTCTAACAGTACACGACTTTGAGAGTCTTTATTTGCAGACTATTGAAACAGGTGACTATTGTACTTCATGTTCTGTTCTTCAGTTAGTTTGTCTACGTTTCTTTTCTTTTTGTTCTATGCTTCATAGGAAAAATAGTATGCATGTTTTTACACAGTACATATATATCTCTAAACAGAGAACATTTGAGTATTTTGATTGCTAAAGTACCTTCCTTCTATTAATAGGCTTGAGTGAAGATGAGAACAAACAATTACTGCACCTTTCCCTAAATGAACAGCTCGACTTTGTACGGTGGAATCCTGCCAACCAAGATGAGGTTCTTGCTCAATTCATTTCCTTGTAATTATGTGAATACAATTTTTACTCAATACATGGCTATGGTAGTTCAATGAATATTCTAAATATTGGTTGTTATTCTAATATATTCTGAATTCTAAAATATAGAACTTACCTATAAAGTTCTGAGCATCTTGTATGGTTTTTTTTTTTTTTTTTGCAACTTAGGGCCTGCTGCAGTATGGACAATGACTTACTTGTAATGTGTTGGAATCATATGCTAATGTAAACATTCCTATAATGTGGGGTATCTTTTATTTAACTGTGTTGTAATGCAACTTCATTGTTTCTACTTTGAACCCCCATGAATGTGCATATTGTTTATGCTAAAGCTGATGTTGAATCATGTATTTATTAGTGGATTCTTCCTATATTTTCTATTTACTAACTTATGTTCTACTTAGGTGGTCTGTACATCCATGAAAAGTAAGGAACTATCATTATTTTATGTTGTTCCATTGTTAGCCGAGCACATCTATGGAGGAACTCTGTTAGCCATGTGTACCAATGATTTTATATGTTTCTATGATTGAGCAGAGAGCAGACTGATCCGCCGTATTGATGTAAATGTGAAGGTTGGTACATTTTGCAGTTGTTAGCTGGTTTTCCATTTCTTTTACAATATGGTTCTAATTTTTTTTACGATTAATTGACTATTTTCAGAACCTTTATTGGGCTGATAGTGGTGATTTGGTGGCAATAGCCAGTGATACATCATTTTATATCCTGAAGTACAATGTAAGAATACTTGTTACGCCATTAAGAAGTCGATGAAGTTCAATTGTTTTCCTTACATGATCTGAATCTTGCTTCATTTGTGTTGTTTGTTTCCTTTTCCCTTTCTGTGTTTTGTTTCTTCAGTTTTGGATTACAAGGTTTTTCTGTTTTGATGTCTTTTACAGGGAGTTATCACTAAACAAATGACTGCAATAGAAGAAATGGTTGCAAGTGAGTAAAATTAGCCAGACCCTCATCTTTGTGACAAGATCTTGAAGTTAGTCATTTGAGAAGCGTTCTAGTTTGCTATTAGTTGCAGTTTTAGTTATTGCTCTCTCAATATATTCTTTTTCTTTTTTTTTTTTTTCAAAGGATGATCAGTGTAATAATTAAGCTTCATAATTTCTGTGTTTGGATCCATGTTGTATATAAATGTACACATTATTAAGATTTCATTTTGTATATGTACAAGTAAAAGATTTCATTTTTAACTATTTGGTGTCATACAAAATGGACAATAATGCAAGGATTTAATAAAAATAAATTTGAAAAAACGACATTAAAGACATCGTTAATGTCGGTTTCAAAACGACATTAAAGACAACTTTAATGTCGGTTAAAAAAATTAAAGACATCTTTAATGTCGGTGGAAAAACGACATTAAAGATGTATCATAAACGACATTAAAGACATATTTAATGTCGGTTATCCACCGACATTAAAGATGAACCGACATTAAAGGCCTTCAATAACACCTTCAAAGATGTCGGTTTATAACCGACATTGAAGGCCTATAACCGACATTAAAGATGTCTTTAATGTCGGTTATAAACCGACATGAAAGCCCAACCGACATTAAAGCCCTTTAATAACGCTCGCAAAGATGTCGGTCGCCAAGTGACATTAAAGGCCTTTAATGTCGGTTTTAAACCGACATTAAAGGCCAGATTTCTTGTAGTGATATATTCAAAACAAATATCTTATGATCATTAACAACTAGTTTTATTACATCATATATTATTGGATCAGATTAATTGGGTCTTCAAAATATACCAAGTTTTATATATAACATTATTACAGTTGTTTATTGTATAATATGATATATATACATGCAAAATAATTAATATCTATTTGTATATATGAGAAAGTACGTAAAATATATATTTTACTATTATGTAACTTGCTAAAAATATATAATTATTATAATTATATTTGATATAAACATGGTATATATTTGAAATTATTAACTAAACAAAATAAGTGCACGATATAACAATTTTATAGTATATCATCTTATATACAGATATATTTTCCTTTTTTTAATATGTTTCTCAACACCAAAAAAAAAAACTATTGTATATTTTTGAAAAACTATAGAATTGGTAGAATAAGAAAACAAAAATGGTAAAAACGTACTTAAATTAGTACAAAACTCGAGTAACAGAAAAACATACCGACGAGAAAAAAGAGGAAAAAATCATGTAAAAAAGTATATAACAATGACAACAAAAAATAAAAACAAATGGAATTTATATGAAAAAAATAAACCAAATATTTACAAGAAAAATAATATGTATTGTTTCACATTAAATAAATTGAATCTCATACAATTAAAAAAAATGTGTATTATTTCACATTAAATGCTCCAAACTAAAATGAGTACAAAATAGAAAAATCGTGTATAAAGAATGTTAAAAAAATCGTTTAAATTGAAATAACAAAATCTAAACGATCGTGTAAAAAAAATAAACGATCGTATACCAAAAGAATTAAAAAAAATTTAACCAAATCTAAATGATTGTGTACAAAAAAATCTTAAAAAAATAAACAATCTTGTAAACAAATCTAAACGATCATGTACCAAAAAAATACAAAAAATTACGTTCAGTCGAATCTAAACAATCATGTACCAAATTTTTAAAACAAACCGTTTAAATTTGACTCCAAATCTAAATGATCCTAAGCGATTGTGTAGCCAAATCCAAACAAAAAATCTAAACGATTGTGTAACCAAATTAGACGATATAGTTAAAAAAAAATAAATCATTTAGATTTAACTAACAATCTTGTACCAAACAATAACCAAATATAAACGATCATATACCAAATATATTATGTACATGATTGATAGTTCACTTCTTATATTTTCCATTATGAGCCTATAGACTTTTTTCGTTTTTAAAATTATTATATACAGCATAAATATTTTGCTGCTTTGTTATATTTTTTAAAAGATCCCTATAGAATGCTCAATCAAATTTAAAATTAACTAAATAACAAAATTATTTTCATTTTTTTCTTATATTTGTGTCATTACGAATTTCTTATTTTTTAAAATAAAATTTAAAAAACAACTAAAATTAGCGAGATTATAATAGCCATCTAGACTTAACTTTTGTATAAAATAGAAGTCCATTCTCTTTTATGTAAAAAATTGTTATTTTAAACTTTTTATATAATTTAACCTATATATTTAGGTTACATGAGTTAAAACTCTTTGTGTAATACAACCTTGTATGTGTATGTGTGTCTGAAGTTTAAAACATATTAAATCAATCAAGAACCTATAAAATACACAACTAAAAATGCATAAAACTACACGAATATGAAAGTTAAGCCTGCAATTCAACACTTAAAATGAATGACAAAACTTTCTCAGGAATATACAAACACAGAAACAAAGCCTATAAAAGAGGCAAAATAACAAGAATGAGCCCCAAATCCAGCGAAACAAGACCGAAAGCTTGATGAGTAAAGGATTGCATTAAGCAGACAGCTATTAGTTGAATAAAGATTTAAATACCACTTTGGTGGCTGTACTTTTGGTTTCAAATCATTTTCGTCCTTTCATTTTTATTTTTAAAAAATTAGAAAAAATCAATCTTTAAAAGTTCAAGGACTAAAATGAATCAAAGTTGAAAATATACAAATCAAGGTAAACATTTAAACCTACGATAAACCAAAACTATGCGAGTAAAAGATAAACCAGAACTACAATAATAGGGAGCAAAGTAATATTTAAACCTACAATAAACTAAACAATACCAAAAAAGCTTATACGTAACACCTTTTATGTATTCTACAACAATGTTTATGCATGTGAATGAGCATTATATTTTAACAGGTTTAACTTTAATGATCAAGAGCCAAATAGAAGAATGAATTTCTCATGTATAATTGAAGGAATCGAACCTTATTCATCCAAAATCTACAATCAAAAGGAATATGAGGATGAAACATATCAGTCACAAAGTCATCCCCTCCAATGAATGCCTGTATCTGCACATGAAGAGAGTTCTTTTTTTTTCTTCTTTTTTTTTTTTTTTTTTTTTTGGTTGCCCTTTTTTCAACTCTGTATCTAAAATCTACAGTGTAAAATTTGAATGTTACAGGACATGAAATATTCTAAAAGAAATTTTTTTTCCACTTGGCTTATTAATTAATACAAATGAAACAAAATTGAAGGCAGAAGAAGAAGGGCAATGAACTTAATAACCTCATTTGTTTGACTCGATAAATTCTCTGTACTCGCTCTTCATTTTGACTCCAGGAATATTCCTACATAACCAACCATTAAAACGGAACATCGGTTAGAGCTAGACCACTATGTGATAATTAAATATCTACAAGTCATATAATTGTAAAGAAGTTATCGCTATTTTTGTAATAAAGTCCTTGAATCCTTACAGCCTAAGATTTTCAAATCATGTACTATGTTCGATATGGAATTTGCTTTTAAACATTATACTTGCCTCCTCATAATTTCTTTGATATTTTCACTCTTGTTAAAAAAAAAATAATTTGCGTTTTAGCAAAAGCAAAAGAGAAAATTTTAACACTTATCTTTTTGGTTTTAATAATTTGTGATGATTTCATTTTCCCTTATTTCTTTTGTTACTTGAGCTTACCTTCACCTATCAGATTAAGCTTTTGGGTTAACCGGTGATTTAAAATGATACCAGAGTAAGTGGTTGGTCCTGTGTTCAAGTTCCTGATACTATCTTAAATCACCAATCCACCAAAAACTTAAACTTAGGGGTGAAGGTAAATTTAATATTGGATCATCCAACATTTTTTAACTCCACTTCCAGGGTCTCTTTCCTTTTGAACAGTTTTATATCTTTTCATAATACCACTGAGAAGTTTATATGTTGTCAAACATCTATACATACACACAGACATACACTTTTTCTAGTTTAAATTGTTAAGTAGTATTTTACATTTAGAAACAAAAAACAAAAAACTAAAGAATTAGTGTTACTGTTTACCAAACAAAATTTTTTTATTCACAATCTACTTTCAAATATGTTTTTAGAACTAAGCAAATTCATCACGCTGAGGTTTTGAGTGTTTTGATTCAGCCCAGCTAATATCTCCATCACGATACTCATTATCCAGAAGTTAAAGGGTTATTCCATCCAAGACTTGAATGGGGGGGAGTTTTATTGTTTCTTTTGAGTTGTTCTCTTCTTGGGTACTTTCTCTAACCCTATTTTCAGAAGTTTCTGATGTTCAGTTGCTTTTATTTTCTTCTTTTTGCTAAAAAACCCAACTTTCACCGAGAGAAAATGAAAGAACACAAGCATACTAAAAGGACCCTCAAAGAAACAGGGTTCAGCTGAGCTAACTAAGATATATCCTAACGAATAGTCACGAGAGACTTTGAAATCCAAGTCCAAACGGAGACATAAAACTTCACGGTCACTAGGGTCCATCTCCAAATCTCTAAATACTCTTTTATTTCTCTCACCACAACACCCACAGAATAGTGCACGACCCTGCTTCCTAAAGAATAAAGATGTCATTTTCTTAATGAAAAGTTCAATATATTTTTTTAATATTAAAAATAATAATAAAAAAAAACCTAAACTAAGTCTCAGATGTCATATTCAAGAAGTGAAAACTGGAGGACAAAGTAAGAAAGAAAAAGAAGAAAAGAAAAATGTAAAAGGAGCACAGATGCCTCACATCTAGAGGATGAATAAATGATGAAGTATATATTCAGTGAAAAGATACGATAAAAGGGCATAAACGAGTGTGAACAGTAAATTTTATAGGGCAGTAAAATCTAAAAGTGACCACCAACATGATCTCATTCTACATTAAAAAAATGGTCAAGAGAAAGGCAATGTGAATCCACATGTGGAGTTCATCATATAATGGCACCATTTATGCATCAGATATGATATGTATATATACATGCATATAAATCTGTTTGTGTGTACATGCATATGTATATAATTAACATATATGTATTATATATATTCATAACAGACCTGATCATCTCCTTATTTTTGAAGAACTGCACGCATGGAGTACCCATAATCCCAGCTGCTTCTGCTATTTCTTGGTCTTCCTCAATATCAATTTCAACAAAATGCACACTTTGATCAAATTCATCTATCACCTGGAAGATCACATTCGTGAGGAAGGCTACCAAGCATCAATAATTTGCCATGAACATCCTCAGAATAATAAAACAGATATCAGTGCAATTTATTGTCTTTTTTAGAATAAAGAACGATTTCATTGAATGAATGAAACAGGGAAAACCCACTCTTTTATAGGTGATTACAAGAAATCTCTCCAATATAGAACCATAAATTTTATTGCCAAGCATGTCGAAACAAATAATCAGCAGTTTATCAACTGCTCATTCTCTCTACATGTGCAAACTTTATCAACTACACACTCTCTCAAACCCTCATTATACTACAGCAACTAGTCTTTCAGAATTAACCATATCATTTTCCAGAAAATTGGAAAGTATCAAATGCAGTAGCTGTCTGGTCTTCAAATTTTACTTGAGAGGTACCCAGTCACCAACTTTTCACTTTAATTGCAAATTTAGGTCATTATACCAGTACATGAACTAGAATGAAGATCATTGTTTGCAAAAGGCTCATTGATCGATTAGACACAAAAATAGAAATAAAAAGAAAAGGAAAAAGAAAAAAAAAACATCAATAGATGCTACTGCTACACATGTAAAATCATAACAGATCTCTTTTGTTTATTTCAGTTAGAGACAGCTCTTTTAATTAAATGGGGATACTCATTCAACTTATTGCTGATTGCTGTAAGAAATACCAAAAAAAAAAAAAAAAAATGAATGAACCTACGTTCTTAAAGTCACAAATTTTTAAAACTACACTAACCCACCCGAACCAATTGGTAGCTTTTCTCAGTTTAACAGCCGTTATTTGAGCTACATAGCCAGATACTGTTCAATGAAGAAGATTTATGATACAAGCTTCTTCAACTTTATGGGAATGTTTCTACCTACAATACAAGCTTCTTTCTCCTTTTTTCTCTAACCTCTAAAAGTATGAATACTCGCTTATGCCCACCTTGACCAATCTCATGCGAGATCCACAAATCCAACAAAATTTAGTTGTGAAGATCCTCAATTTATCTTAAAACATGAAATGGTGAAATTATGTAGAAGATTAATTTATGACAATCAGAACATGATATGCATTTGAATTTATCCTATAGCACAAAAATGAAAAAATTATTTCCTATAGCAGTCACTCAAATAATAATGTGGGCTGGATGGATTGATCCTACACTCAGACAATGAGCAGTTGGGCATTTTCTACCTTGCTGAGAATTGGCTTCAGAGTCCTACATGGGCCACACGTTGGTGATGTGTATAGTACACATATAAGCCTGGGGCTTTCATGGTATAGTTTCCGAAGAGCATACTGTTAAAACAGGACGTAAAAGAGATTAAAAATTCTGAGTTAATGACAAATAACACATTGAAAGCCTCAACCGTAGAAGAATAAAATGTTATATATCAAAAGATTTGAAACATAATTGCCAAAACAGGAGATAAAAAAATGCATACCTGTCCTTTATGCTTTGTAAGAGTGATGTCAAAACCTTCTTGAACGTCTCTGTCCGTTGGTTCCTTCTTCTGAACCTCTTCAGTTAGTGGCTGCAAAAGCCAATACATGGAGGATCATGTCAGTGGAATAGTGTCAATAGCTATTTGTGATAAACCTGCAGAACAGAATGCCTTCCCCAATATGCACAAGAACAAAACTTCGTCACATGTTAAGTCACTCAAAGGTCAAAAAGGTTTGAGAAGAAATCGACCAACCAAGCCACTTCAAAAGGTTTCAATACCTGGTGGAACTCAATAAGAAGATTCTCGTTCACAAGATAGCGTTCAACTGATAAAGCAGCTACGCATCCTGAACCAGCAGCAGTTATAGCTTGCCTCCACTCATGATCCTGAGAAGTTACATAGAAACAAAGTCAAAAGACAGATACAAGTAAGTGTGAATCTCATTTTTCAAAGAAAAAAGATCGATTGAAATTCGATGAACTTAACTAGAAAACAGTTTTTGTGCCACTATCTCACATCATGACTAACACTATATGAACATGCTCAATTTTCCCTTTTTTTTTTTTTTTTTTTCCGAACAAGAGACAATATGAAAATGCTCAAGTTGCTGACACAGTTCTCCAAGAAATGTTATCCTTACCTCTTTAGTTGATTTTCAAACATCAAAAGCTAATGCACACCACAATACATTAAGACGAAGTGATCCTGAAACTAATATATTTATTCCAAGAGCATGCAAATCTACTACCTGGAGAAGTTTTGAGTTTCCCTGGAAACTCAATAAAAGTGACACGTTCATTCTTCTCAAAATCCATGTCACAAGCTAAGCCATATTGATTTAATTGCATAAATGATTAATTGAACAGAAAGAACAGAAAGTTCACATTGTCTATGAAAGCAAGAGTTATATGTGGATCTTAAAACTAAAATAATCAACTCTATTTTATGAAAAGGTTAAATTGATTATCAACTTGTATTCTTTCCTCTCAACCTTCAATGAATAGTTCTTCCTCTTCCAAAATAAATTGAATTTTTACTACGATTTCCATGTAAACTATATTTGTTTTTGCAGATATATATGTTTTTACTTTCAATTTCATGTTTAAATTAATCGGCATTTTCTTGGTTTGGTTGTTTGGGTTTAACCAGTCTTCTTGACTCTTCCTGGTGTTCTATATCCAAGTCTTTTGCTGATTAATTATTCTATTTAAGATATTTGTTCAAGTTGGAGCGTTTTTTTTTTTTTCCAGTTTAATTATGTACTCTTTTTCTTTATTTTTAAGTTTTATCCTTGTGTATCTTTGAGCATTAAACTATTTTCACCATATCGGTGAAAAGTCTCTTTCATTTTCAAAAAAGAAACTTCCTCAATTTTTGTTCTATCAAAAACTGCCATTGGGTACTACAAAACATCAAATATACCCATATGCCTCTGGAGACAATTCTGACACAAACAAGAGTCTTAAAGAACCCTTGTATAAGCAATAGCAATAAAATCAAGAATGCACTTCCAGGAGGAGAATACCTGCACATCTCCAGCTGCAAATACACCTTCCACAGAAGTTTTTGCAGTACCATCTTGCACTAACACATACCCAGAGCTATCAAGCTCAACCTGGCCTTTCAGTAACTGGCTGTTCGGCAGATGACCTATTCCATAAAATAAACCCTTTGCCTCAAGCACAGATTCTTCCCCAGTGTCAGCTTTTCGAACTAAAACACCAGACATTTGCCCTTTTGTATTGCTGACAATGTCCACAGCCTCCGTGTTAAAGTGCAAGGTAACATTTGGGCAGTTGAACACTCTGAAACATTCGCGATAATCAACCTGTTAAACAAACATTCAGGGAGTTGAAAACTCACATACAAATTGTTTATTGGTAAACCTAGAGACAGTTGGGAGTCAATAAAAAAGGCTGTAACTTGTAAGTCCAAGTACAAGGCGAGACTATTACGAGTTTAATTTATATTAGAAAGAAGAGCCTACAAAACAATGAAATTATTGTTATAGAACTGTGAAGAGGAATCAAAAGTTACGTTTTAAAGACACTCTAACACGTACCCAACCTAATGAGTTTCCAAGATTTTCACTATCCTCCAAAGACTCTGCACAGAGTTGGCCAATAAAGTTTGATTTTCTTCTCTTTGCTTATCAGATCACTTAATAGGTGTAATCGTAGGACTTCCTATAGCTCAAAAAGTCACCCATTCTAACGTACATGATACATTGTTTCCATAGACACTTGATAATCTAAAAAAATGTCAAATTGACCCATCCTCATTCATAACCAAATAAGCCATATAGAAGTAATAAAAACCAAGTCAATACAAACCAGTTGTACAAATAACTAAACACACCATCATCCTTCAATTATGAATATTTCATCGTGTTTTTTAATTATAGTAAAATTACAAGTTTGGTCTTTAGACTTTCAACTTTTAAGCTTGTATCAAATAGATCTATGAGCTTTAAAAAGTATCTAATAGATCCCTAAACTTTCAATTTTCTGTCTAGTAGTTCTCTAAACTTTAAAGTATTTATTAATACCCTGAACTTCCAATTTAATACTAATAAGTCTCAGACTTACTTGAAATCTTTAAAAATTAACTCATCTTTTAAACATAAAATTGAATTTTTGTCTCGTAGTATCCTAAATTTTAAATTTGGTGTCTAGCCATTAGGCCCCCAATTGTGCATCAATATCATAGGAGAGGTAAGGGTGTTTTGGGGAAAGAAGTTGTTGAGGGAGGGGACCACCAGAAATGAGAATAGGGAAGAGTATAAATAGAGAGTTTTAGGGAATGCAGCAGTTAGTGAGTTCTTTGGTAGAAACCTTCTCGAGAGTGAGAGGTTGAGGGCACAGGCAATCTCCTGTGATTGATGTCTAGGGTTTGTAATTGTCGATCCATTTCCTCTTAATAAGCTTGATACCTCTCATTAGCGTGCCCATTTATTTTAGAAAGTCTCAAATAGGACATCCGTTAATTAGACACAAAATTGAAGAACAGTCAAAGACCTATTAAATATTTTTTTAAACTTTAGAGACCAAATAGACACAAACTTGAAAACTTGGGAATTGAACTTGTAATTCAAACTTGAATATGTGCAGCATCTATAAATATTTATTAAAAGGAAACATTACACAGGCTACAGGAAATGGTTATGCTATTTTGAAAATTTAAAGTTTGAAGTGACCAGTAACTACAATCCACTAGCATGGAGTAGTAGCCACAAGGAAACCCCATAATAATTTCTAAACACTTTTGGTTTTTCTCTTTCCAGAGACACGTTATAATAAGACAGACATGCAGAGAAAATGTCGAAACTCAAAAGATAAGAAATTCCTACCCTAAAAGTACACGTTAACCAACTACTACAAAATAAAAATGATCCATTGCCAAAATATTTAATAGACATACCTATCTTGCATTGCTTTAGAAGCCCTAAGTTGATCCTTCCGTACAAGTAAATGAACATGACGAGCATACTTAGTCAGGTACAAGGCTTCCTCAGTTGCTGTATCACCTCCTCCAACAACAGCAAGTACCTGCCCTTTAAACAAGGGTGATGCTCCATCACAAATCGCACAAGCACTAATTCCCCTACTCCAAAATTCATCTTCACGAGGTAACCTAAGTCGTTTTGCTGTTGCTCCTGTTGCATATATTACACTATGGCACTTAACCTGAAATGTTTAAGGAGGAAAAGCCAAAGAAGAAAATCAGAAAGAAAAGGAACACCGTGCATTTTTTTAACACCAACACAGATTAATGACATGAAATAATTAATGAAATGCATCCAAACAGGAAAAAGACTGAAGTTGAAATTATTCTTTGATTCTTTGGTAACAATATGAAAAAGTGGAGGAAAAGTAATAGATAAAGAATGAGCTGATGATTCAAAATAAAATAAACATAAAACATCTTGAAGAGAAAGTCAAGAATTCAGAGTTTATTCATACATTTTGATAGAAAATAATCCATCACCTTGCGTTCACTACTTTGCACAGTAAACGGTCTATTCTTTAAATCAATAGACTCCACATCTTCCTGAAATAATTCGGCTCCCCATCGTTCTGCTTGTTTCCGCATCCTATCAAATATAATATGAAAATTATACCAATAAAACCTCTACCCATGGGTATACCCAAAGTCTCTTCCATTTTGATAGAAGACAAAGAGGACCGAAGTATTTCCCATACTTCATATTACTTTACCTGTCCATCAGATCTGGACCAGTAATTCCATCCGGAAACCCAGGAAAATTCTCGACTTCTGTAGTAGTCATTAGCTGCCCTCCAGGAACACCACCTGCTTGGAAACCCTCAAACACTACAGGTTTTAAATTTGCACGAGCTGCATATATGGCTGCAGTATATCCAGCAGGACCAGAACCTATGATTACCAGATTCTCAACTCCTGTTATAAGAAACACATGGTCACTCTCACTACCTTATGCCAATTACACCTCAGAATTCGAACTTCCAACTCCTCAACATCTTTTTTTTCTCTCTTATTTCAATCGAGTAATTATATTATGCAAAGTGATTGAAGAAAAACCTTGCAAAGTAGAACAATTCCAACCAAAATATTACGTAGAATTGCAATATCATATGTATGATAGTTATTAAGTTTATATGTCAACCAACTAAATTGCAACTACAATGTCTACATTACAACTACGAAGAGAAAGCTAAATCAAATGCTGGTATGAATAAAATAATTTTGATATCTATGTGTCTTGGAGTCAGCTTTCGGGCACCTTCGGTACAGGCATTGAGATATATAAAATAAACAAGCACAGGTAAGTCTAGAACAACAACTCATTTCAGCTAGAAAAGAACAACTATCCAAACTACTCAACAACTAAGTTACATACATCAGCTTACATACCAGCAACGGATCCAGAAATCTTATTTACGGGGGCTTTATAGACTAGTAAAAATAATCTGGAAAAAAATGCAAGTAGTATGCTTGAACCTATGTTTGAAGGGGGCTGGGAACAGTTTTACCACCAGGCTAACTTCTAAAATTGGTATTATTTCAGTTATATATATATAACATAAAGTACATAAAGTTGAAGGGACTCAAGCCACCTTCGTTCCTATGCTAAATCGTGCTACATACTTTCTGTTGGACAAGAGGAAACCACGGACTTCACATCAGAAAATTTCAATATCAAATTCGAGCAATAGAAAGGAAAAAAGAAATAAGTCCTAACTCGATTCTCTTCAAAATGACAGAAAATTTAGACAAGATATGCTCAAGAAGCTTCCACAGCAGCAGACAGTACAAAAGAAACACACAACACCGGAAATATGAAAATACGAACTTACAAACAGAAGTAGAGCACAAATAAACACATTGTACAAATAATCTAATAAACACATGCGCCATTGAGTATAATATAATACATCCAAAAGCTGGAAAACTCGTAGGATTTCACATTTGAAAACATGAACATAAAATTAAAATTCATATGTCGAATATCGTCAAAATCGAGATAAGGCGCACGAAACTTGAGCTCGACTTGAAAACACAGTCACACAACTTACAAACAAAAGAAATACAGAGATGAAGAGAGATAAAGAGAGTGGAGTGAAAAAGGAAAAAAAAAAAAAAAAAGGAAGAAACCTGGAGAGGGAGGAAGGTCGGAGGAGGAGGAGGAGGCGCGAGGGCGAATAAGAAGAGGAGAACGAGAGGAGGAGAAGCCGGTGGAGCGGCTGGGAGAAGAAGGAGAGCGGCGGGGGAGGAGGAAGAGGCGATGAGGAAGAAGAGCATTGGGCATGGCGGAGGAGAAATGGTGGGAGGAAATGGAAGGGGAGATTCCTATCTGGAGAGAAGAAGAAGCAGAAGCAGCCATTTGAGTTTGAGACCATACAAACGAAACACCCGGAGTTAAATGCGATGCGATACGACAAATTGGATTACATTACACATCTTTCGATTCCCTCCTCAACAGTCTGTTTTCATGTCTGGCGATTGTCACACACGCGCTCTATTTCTTTCTATAATTTTTGTTCTACTTCATTTTTTAACTTTTGAAAAGAGCCTACTTTAATTCTAATATTTAGTTAGCCTCTTAGATGTCACCTATATATTTGGATGACTAGTTCTAAATTTATCATATTAGTTAAATTTATTTATTGTAAGAATATTTATCTGTAAAGTTTGTTTTCTATATGGGTTGTTCTTTTTTTAAGTTTATCTCACGGATTTTATTTTGATATGTTCATTTTTTTTGTTATTATACTTAATGTTTTCTTGATTTGCCTCAAGATTCTAATTTAAAAACAAAAATAAAGGGTGGAAGCTCGGAGGAGAAGCGAGAGTTTTTAAGAAAAAAAATAACAAAATTAATATTTTGATTTATTTAATTCAAATGTGTTGATTATGTTTTTGTATAAACAAAAAAAATTATAGAATAAATTAGTAGGTTTTTTTTGGACATTTATCAATTTATATTTGACATCTAATCAAATGATTTATTAATTTATTCGCTATTTATAACTATAACCGTAACCACTTAATACCAAATATTGAAAATATTTATGAATTTTGTACTTTTGTTCAAAATTATTTTTAAAGTGTCAATAGTTCTATTTAATACTACTTAAAAATGTTCAAAAATCTCTTAAGGTAGTTATTAAACTGTTAGTTTTTTTAAGAAAAATAACTTAGTTGCTCCTTAAATTTTGGATATTGTATCTATTTAGTTTGGGTTAATTTTCATAAATGTAAAAAAATATCAAAATATTTACGGTCGTGTAATAAAACCTATAAAATTACCATTTTTTAAATATCGTAGGTTTACCCTCCGTCTTTCTTCTCTGTGATTTCTTTCATCGTGTTCCTCTGTGATTTCTTTCATCGTCTTTCTTCTTTTTCTTTCTTTTTTTTCACTGCAATTTCTTTCCATCGTTTTTCTTCTTTTCTTCTTCTTATTTTTACGTTGTTTAATCTTTCCATCATTTTTCTTCTTTTTCTCTTCTCCTTTTTTTTTCTGCTGTGATTTCTTTTCATCGTCTTTCTTCTTTTCTTTTTTTTTTATATCGTTTAAATTTGGGTAACCAAATCTAAACGACCATGTACAAAAAATTGCAAAAATTTAAAAGATAGTGTATAAATAATATTGAAGAAAATCATTTAGATTAGAGTAGTCAAATGTAAACGATCGTGTAAAAAAGGTAAACGATCATGTAAAAAAAAATAAACGATCGTGTACCAAAAGAATCTTGAAAAAATTCGTTCAACTAAATTTAAACGATCGTGTACCAAATTTTGAAAAAAAATTCGTTTAGATTTGGCTACAATTTATTTTTTCAATTCTGTCGTTTAATTTGGCTACATTTAAATTTGGTTACACATCGTTTAGGGCCAAATCTAAACAATGTGTAACCAAATTTAAACGTAGCCAAATTAAACGACAGAATTGAAAAAATAAATTGTGGTCAAATCTAAACGATCGTATATCAAATATATTACGCGCGTGTTATTGATGACGTGGTTGACAGAACATTTTTTGGTATTTTTCACAGTGGGCCTGTGGGCTTTTTCCATTTTGGGAATTGTTCTATATGGTGTAAATATTTTGCCGCTTTGTTATATTTTTTAAAAGACCCCTTTAGTTTTTAGGTTTTAAAATATTACAATTTTGGAGTTAATTAACATAAATGTAACAAAACATAGACTTATTTACGGCCTATGTAACAAAAAAACAAAAGTTTGTGAATCCGGTATAATACTTTCATAATTTCCATATTCGCCCTTGAATATTGCGAATAGTTCTATCACTTCTCTTTCTTCTTCTTTCTTCTTTGTTATTTTTTCTCTTCTAGATTTTTTCTCCTCCTCTTCCAAATTTTCTTTATTATATTTTTAAACGATTTATTTTTCTGTTTAAATCTTCATTTTTGACAAGATTCTTTGAAGCTATTTCACGATTGTTTCAATATTTTTCTTTATCTTCCTCATATTCGAGAATATCAAAATCGTTTAAATGATGAACACGATCATTTACTATTATTAACACGATCGTTTACCATACTTAACACGATCGTTTAGTCTCATGCAAATCCAATTTGCATTTTAATTTGACATTTAACATATACAAAAAAAAAAAAGTTATTTGGTGGCTTGATTTAGCAAGAACGACAAACTTGATTCAACAAGTTTTTAGCTTAGTCATGTAACCTCACTAATTAAGGGAGTTCTCCACCAAATAAGCCAAAGGTCAACATTTTGACCTTTTTTGTTGACTTGATCAAAGTTTGACCAAAAAATCAACCTTTTGACGTTTTGAAAATTTTCCAAATTCGAACTTTCATCTTTTTAAAAAATTAAATTAATTTAAAAATTAATTTTAATTTAAATAATTAACTAAACAATTTAGTGGCATGTCATGGGTCATTTCTGTCTCTCGCTAGCTTTTCTGAACCTCTAACTTTGCCTGAAATATTAAACATAGAAAAGAGTGAGTATAACATATATTTAGTATGGGACCTACTACTAGTCCCGCTAAGTGGCTGTTAACTTCCCATTAGAAGGTACTAAAAACTATTGTGTGTCTGATGGAACACACGCAATCTAGTGATCATGTAGGAACACTCTCATCAGTCGATGAACTTGGAGGAACACACATGATATCATGCTGTAAGTGGTCCCATCAAACGTACACAATCATAAATTTGTAAAAAGTGGTGATTTCAAGGACACCATATATGTAGGTACACATCCTAACAGCCAAAGTTAACAGAGACACCGCAATCCAACGCGTAGCAAATATCATAATAATGACATGAAATATCAATTATAAAGTCCATAATCATGTAATTAATGTATCATGCATAATCATCATCATAAATATATCAACCATCAACTACATCATCACATTATACATTTTTTCTACCTCGATGCATAATATTAAATACATCCAAGCTTTTAAATTCATGTTTGAGGTCCAGATTATACTACATCATCACATTATACATTTTTTCTACCTCGATGCATAATATTAAATACATCCAAGCTTTTAAATTCATGTTTGAGGCCCAGTAGTATAATCTCTTACTTATGAGGTCCAGTAGTAGTAGTAGTAGTAGTAGTAGCAAGCAGCAGCAACAGCAGCACAGCACAGCAGCAGCAGCCAGCAGCAGTAGCAGCAGCAGCAGCAATAGTAGTAGCAGTAGCAGTAGTAGTAATTGTAAATAATAATATTATTATCATTATCATTATTATTATTTCCTTTTCTTAATACTTTTAAATAAATTTCATTCATTCTCTTTCCTCATTAAACTCTAGTAGTAGTAGTAATAATAATTGTAAATAATAATATTATTATCATTATCATTATTATTATTTCCTTTTCTTAATACTTTTAAATAAATTTCATTCCTTCTCTTTCCTCATTAAACTCTATCACATCAACTTTTCTCTTTTTCCAAAAAAATGATAGAAAAGCATACAAATTCAACGGAAATAGGATTGAATAATTACTCTAATTGTAATTAATTAACAAAATAACCCTAAAACCGAAAAAAGGTTAAAATTAGGGTTTTTAGGAAAAACTTACGTTTGAAGCTCCAATTGATGCTTGAACCACCATTAGGTCCTTTGGACTCAAAATCGAGTTGTGGGACCCGTTGGATGAAGGAAAACAAGAGAGAGAAAAAAATGAAAAATATGGAAATGAGTTGGGTTTGATTTTTTTAGGAAAAACTAGCCCAATTTTGTTCTTTAGAAAATAAGTCAACCTTCTTCCTTGAAGCCCTAAGAACTCAATTTATAAAGGCTTTTCATGCAAGGTTGCATGTGCATGCAAACACATGGGCCAATAACATATAACCCACTAACTATTATTGGGCTTAATGTCATTATAGTTTGCTAATACCTAGCCCACTATAGTTAGTGGGTTTATCCAAAAAAATGTTGGAATTTCCCATTAACTTTAGTCAAAGGGTAAAATTGTCATTTGGTCAAAGTTAAACTTTGACTTTTCAAACCAAAAAATCAACATTTTGACTTTTTATAATTTGTCCTTCTTGACTAATTTTGACATTCCGAGCATGAATCTGCATTTATTTTCTCAAGATTCAAATCACATTTGAATATATTGCCGGCCAAAGTTTGACTTTTTAAAGTCAAAAGTCAACATTTTGACTATTTCCATCTTTTACGAGCTTTCGAGTATGAATCCACATTCATATATTTAATATTTAAATACCATAAAGCTCTATTAGTAATCTAAAAATCGATGGTTATATCACATATACTTGTCGATTTCTCTCTCCTCTCTTATTTCAAACAATTCGACTCATTCCATCATACTGTTCTAAGTTAATTCCGTATGAGCTGGCAGAGGAACATAATGGACCTATAGATCATGGGCTTCAACGAACTGAGATTAACTGGCTAAACACTTTTAGACCAAGCTAATCAACATTCATTAACTAACGAGTCATTCCATTAAAGTCTTGTAGTTGCACTCCCCTCACTATAGATATATTTCTGTTCATCTGATATAACCATGATCAGTTAGTTAATCCTTCACAAGTTGTTCGTAACCTTGACTGGGTCAAAATATCGTTTTACCCCCGAGGCTACATCTTGTTCCTTAAGTCCCACTGATCTACTATTGAACAATTGGTTTAAGATCCAACCTATAAATCGAATCCCTTTTGGGCCAACAAGAGGGTGGGGCCCCTTTGTTCAAGACTTGGATTCAGTCTTTAAAGGAACAACCTATCTACTACCTCTAAAGCGAGTAAGAGTGAATTCCGTCTTGCACCCTATGTTCCCAACTATCCACTCAATCTTATCCCTGAAATGGGAGGCTTATTGGGCCAACGCTAATGAGTTGCCCTCACCTATGCAGATCTAAGGATAATCTCGTGTGAACAGGAGTTCATAGCTAACTCAGGATTAAGATTAAGTTACCTAGGTCATCAGTAATCGAGATCATAAAAGTGACGATTTCATGATTCTCTCTGATGTAAACCTTTTACATAGGATGTCCCCACTTTCACGTCTCTACATGAACGATTCAGAATTACATCGTTTGTATTAACTACAAAGCGGGCCGCATCCATAGTATCTCTGAATCAGGCGCCCAACCTTTATTTATATACTATAGACTATTTAGGCTATTTACTCGAACTTAATCCATATTTATGTCTCTACATAAAGTTCAAGTTTACTCAAAATAGCCTTGGGATCTTAGTTTATTGGATTTAAGATTATACTATTCAATTTCTCAATGACGATTTTATTGAATAGAATATGATTACAAACTACGAGTTTTAGGACATAAATTCCAACAAAAAATAATACACACGCACACGCACATGCACAACATGCACAGTGCACACGCACAGCGCACGCGCGCACACACACTCATCCAATAAATATTTAATTCCACCAAAATAAACAATTCTCATTCAATTAACTAAAATTAACACAAAAAAATTTCATCATAATTAAATAGAAATTAAAATAATTAAATTCAAAATTACCTTAATTTTTGGGGCATTACAATTATATTCACATTCGACTGTCACTTTGCATAATTTTATTTAGTTAGTTTTTCATTCTTAAGTAGTGTGATTATTGAGGAAGAGATGCTGGAAATAAACAAATAATGATCATATTAGTTATCTTTGTTTTTCCCATTACAAACAATCCAATCAATTTTGCAAAAATAAGAAATCAAAGAATCCTAATGAAGCTAAAGATTAGGTTTTTGCAACAGTACTTTAAAAGTTTAGAGAAAAAACCATCGAAGAGTGATCAACTACTTCTCTCCTAAATTGAGACAATCTCAGCTAATTACTAATGTTAGAATAACTCTTATTCCTATAGTTCTCAACTGTCGTTATTCAGTTGTTAAGTTGTTCAGTTAAGGATTCATCAACTAACTTAATTTATCCTTCAAGTGTTGTGACTCTACCATTTTTAAATAATATTAGGGGTACGCTTCAACAAGCTACCGTAAAGAAAACATCTATTGAAGATTAATCTAAGAAACCTTATCCATTTATGGAGTTTGTAGTGTTCCGACTAATTCTATGAGCGTTCCAAAGGAATGGTCGCTCCAGAAACGATGCACAATGGACCATAAAAATCTCAAAGTGCAACCCTAGTGATGGAGACCGTAGGATACGTTGACACACATCCTTTTTCCCACTTACTAGGAACGACTTTTCCTATTTACCTTGTTATTAACCCATGCAAACACTTCTCGATGGGAGGCCGTGTCTAGGGAGTGATAACTTGTAGAAATACAAGTTATTATAGTCTTTTAGAGAGAATAATGAGACCATAGTGCATAAGAAATGTGTCAAAATGCGTCAAAATGCGTAGTTTATGTTGTAAATTCATAAATATTTGGAAATACACTTTGCATAAGCTTTTATGTTTGTTTCATCATGTTTTAAGCGTCTAAGCGCAAGATTATGAACAAAAAAAGAAGCTAGTGAATTGTAGAGGAACTCGCACGAAGACTAGGCGAGAAAAGGTTCACTAGAAGACAAAAGTGGTAGTTAGAGTTGATGTGACTTAACACAGAAGTAGCTTTCGATGCTGACATGTTCAAGAGATTAGATTTTCCACATAAATCTACCTATGTAAAGGACTCCATCACCATTAAGAAAAGCGTTCATGCATGAAAGGGCTCAACCCTAGAGAGTGGTGGGAAGGAGTAGCCTTTGCACTATCTGTAAAGTTTTTCTTAATCTTATCCAGTCAGTCAACGAGTGAAAGCTTGAGGTTGAGTGAAGAAGATCCCATTCTCATCTTCCCCTAACCTGTAATGCCATTTCTATTCTCTCTATTTTTGTATATTTCGTTATAATGTATTTATTCATATTGTATAGTGGCCTAAGGCCTATATTTTTTAATACATTGCATTTTTATACTAGTTTCGATCCTCCGTCTCCTTACTGTTCATTTGTCCTTGTGTTATTAGTAGCTTAATATTTATGATAGATTCTTGATAAGAGAGTTCGTTTATATTTCTTATTGTGTTAGCTGAGCTATTTTCATCACTTGGCCAGTGTATATCGCCAACTACCCAAGAGGATAAGTAGCACGGATATAGCTAACGCACACAAAGAAGAGTTTGGAGACAAACTCCACCTTGGCGAGATAACTTCCATCATTTTTGTTCCGAAAGAAGAACAAGTGTGGGTATTAGGTGCCGAGAGGTTGTCACCCTTAAACGAGAAGCTCTATAAGCCTTGTAAGTGAAGCGTTCTAGATATAATTTGCTTGACGCAACTTGGTCATTTGGATCCCAAGAGGTGAGCAAGTGTCGCGTTTAAAGACACCGCGAGGTGCTCGCCTTAATTATAAGCTCGTTAATAAAGCTATATCACATCAAGAATATTTTGTTACTTAATCGTCTAGTATTGCATAGACTTTCCTTCATGCCCTTCTTTTATGCAAGTTAGTTCATAATTCCAGCTCACGTCCATGTTAGTTTTTCTTTACAGATTCTCTAGTGTAGATAAGTAGATATAGTTTAAACTTACACTCATTTACAATGTATAGTTTAATCTTTTATACTGCCTAAACGCCTAGTGAACCCTATAAGCTTTGATATTAATTCCTTGTGTTTGACTCTAGATCACCTAGATAAACCAATTGTTTCGCTTACACTTGGGCAAACAATAGAAAAACTTGTACACGACGAGGACTTAACAGTATGTGATGAATAGACAACATTAGGAGCATTTTGCATGCAATGATCATGTCTAAATGCATAATGAAGAGATTCATAAGAAGCGCCTTGCATGCAATGAGCTTGAATCAATGAAACATTATGAAGAATGAAATATACACATACAATACACTAACATAAGCAACAGTACTATTTTCAAGCCACATCATCAATGTTGTTTAGAATTAAGTTAATGCATGCATGACACTCCATTTTACCTCACTAAGTCCATGGAGTTAACCAACTAGATCAAGTTGTAGGCATGATTAAGTGAGATCGACTCCTAACAAGCGTTGACTCCAAATAAATCCAAGTAAGGAGACAGGAAACCAAGTATGAATCTCATGGTGTGAACTCTTAGGGACGTGGGAGTTAAAATAGATGTGTTATGTACCCCAATTTTCTCCCACTGAAGTGTTCTATTATCTTAGAGTTTTTAGGGTACTTAGCTAAATTTTGGCTAATGAATCTAAATCTATGGCTATCATAACTCTTATAATAAGATTTTGATACTAATTTTTCTAGGTGAATTAAACCATTTAATTAAACCTAATGACATCACATACTGAAATATCATTTCAACTTAGGCTTCGGGTCCGTTCCCAGATAAGATGTGTTCCATAGATTGTCAACTTAAGTACTCCTAGTCTTAGAAGAACTTTATAGGTAGAGTTCCCTTACGATCTAACATCCTATTTGTTCTATTTAGTCATATTAAATCTAAGATAAGGCTAAATTCTAATCTAATTATAATTAATGTGATCTTAGGGTTATTTAATTTCAAACATTTTAAAATCAATCCAACTTATCCTAAGATCCTATGTTTACATGCAACTCTTTATTATATGTTGGATAGTTTCTAAGAATTAATTTTATAACAATTTATAAAACTAATAATGGGTCCTATAATCATGCTTTTCTATTGTTTTAAAACATATTAAACCATACAATTTTGCATTCATGACACTAATATAACATTTATTAACATAATACTTATATCAATCAAACATGAAAATCAAGCATTAATTAAATATAACTTTTAGTATTTAAAATCATGTTTTTCCAAATTTATATTATTAATACATCAAACATATGAAATAACTTATGAAATTAATATTCATGTATTAAAATTTGACTTATAACAAGTATAATATATTAAAATGTATGAATATGTGCTTAATTTGTGAGATTTTTCTAAATGACATTCATAAAACATTTAAATAACAATTAAACTGGTAAAAATTGGTTCTGCGATAAAATAAAGTAATACATTACATTAATTTTAGCTAATTATATCCTAAAACAACTTCTAAAGCTTTAAAATTGGCAAGAACAGCTTTGAACCAAGCCCTAATCTAAGAACTGCATAGAAAATGCAAGACCAGCCACGAACCAACAAGTCAAAAGTGAACCAACGCTTAAATGCACGGAAAACGGTCAAAACGACGGCAAACTTAAGCTAAATAACTGGACTACACCAAACTAGAGCCAACATCGAGCTCAACTGTGCGCTACACTTGCATTGAGTCAAGTTGAGCCATCAACAATTTGGTGAACCACACACTTACCCTGGTGAGCAATGATGTCAGGGTGCGTCAGCATTGCCTTCCACACGTCTATTAGTTCGATTTTTTCTATCTTGATTTCATTACAATTGTACAGTGCCATAAAAAATTCAAATTTCTTAGTCTCCAGTCATTTGTTTTGTGTGAATTAGACGTTGAAAAACTCTAAACAATGACTTGGATCCAAATCCAGCCATACAATTGCAAGATTTACAACAAAAAGTGCCAGAAAATGTAGGGTCTTTTATATTTTGATCAAATCATAAAAAAACCTAAATTGATAGTCATTTAGTAAACATTTAATTATAATCTCACATTCATAGTAATGCAGTAATTCCACCAAAACCAATGCAAATTTCTAAATTCTCAATGAAAAAATTAAAATGGCTCTAATACCAATACCAATTGAAGGGATGAGGCCTATTACACAACAGAAGAACACAAAGACCTAATCCAATTTCAATTTGGATTTGAAAATATCCGGTACATTGGCAAAATAATAATAAACATAAACATGATTTCTAAAATCAACCTACTGTAAACAACAATGACTACTCAGGTTGCAGACTCTAGTTCTACAAAATACCAAATTATTGAAACCACCATTATCTACCTCTTTATCCTCGGAGTAATTGAGGTTTTTGGCTTGGGAAACGTAGAATTTGAAAAGGAAATTTTTTTCCTTTAAATGGAGAGATTTTGAGAGAGTATTTTTTTCAATGAAAAAACTAGGTTACGTAGACACCTTTTCCTTTTGTATGTTGAAGAAACATATGAAGACAGAAAGTAGGGAAACATGGGATATATTTAAAATTAAATAAAATAACAAGTGGAAGAGAGAGTGAGGGAAAATGTGGGATCAACCATCCCACGTTACACTAAATAACCCACACGTGAGGGAATTAATTTAATTAAAATTATATATATATATAGGAGGTTTTTAAATATAGTAAAATAAACTAAAATATCTACATAATATAACAAATTTTTGGATTCTATTAATGATAGAAACCGATAAACTACTATTATATCAATATTACTAATAAAAGCATATTAGTGTCTACCAATATCTATTATTGATAGAATCTAAAATTTTGCTATATTTTATAAATATTTTGTCAAATTTGTCATTTTTGACAAGTCCAATATATATATATATATATATATATAATTAATTAATTAATTAATTAATTAATTAATTAATCAATTAATTAAATCATATTTAATTAATTAATTAATTAATTAAATCATATTTAATTAATATTTGAGATTTTTTTAAAAATATAACAAACTGGTAAAATATTTATATTGTATAAAATTATTTTGAAAAAGGAAAAAACTCACAAGCTACAATGTGAAATACCAAAAATATCCCATTCAACACTCGATTTATCAACCACACACATACAAATAATCTTCTTCTAAATGATCGTGTACTACAATCTAAACGATGGTTTAAATCATGATACACGATAGTGTAGTTCATTTTAAATGATGGGGGAAAAAGGCTTTAGACATAAATGATCGTATAATATAATCCAATCACAATGCAAAGATAGACGATCATGTAGTTAAACAATGTACTTTAAATGATCGTGTTGACCATGGTAAATTGTGAGGCCCAAATCCAAAAAGGGGAGTCATGTTAAAGAAGAGCTTGATAAAAGGATTATTTTGCTTAACTGTAAGTTTGAGGTGTTCTGCGGAGAAAGTTGTGTGGTAGTGAAGTAGACGTTCTGTTGTAAGAGAAATTAAGAGTTCTGTTGCAGTAACACAAAATGAAGTTAGGAAAAAGGAGTTAGCGTTTGTAGTCTATCGTGAAAAGAAAGAGGCAAGGAAGAGTTTAACTTCTCGAGACAATAAGGTTAGCATCTTAAGGGAATGTCTAATCTCGAGTTAACAGGTGGCTACACATTGAGCTTAGATTGGTTGCATGGTCCGATAAGCAGTAAGATGACACGTGTAAAGTTATAAGTAGGAGCTGGCAGGTAAAGAGAGTTTTCATGGTGATTAATCGGACCAAAGGATTAGTCTAAATAGGACAAACGATATTAAAGAAAGAGTGATTCTTTGGAGAAGTTGCCAAGGAAGTGCTAAGAGTTGAGTTGTTGTTGAAGAAGCTAGGCGAGAAGAGGAAGTGAGCTAGGTGCTCAGAAAGGAAGGAAACCAAGTATTTTGTGAGTGACATTCGTAAACTAAGTATTCTTGTGAGAGTGACCTTAAAAAACAAAAGAAGTATTTTGTGAATGTTTTATTAAAGAAATGTACTGAAAGTATTCTTTTTGAGTTTGTGGTTATGCATAATGCGTCATGTATATCTATGTATTATTGTGTTATTGTTGATGTTGTTGTTTGAAAAGAGAAAGCTACTAATTTCTATGTGATGATTGTGATGCTTGTGTGCGCTTAAGCCATTAACCTTATTCCTATCAAGTGAGCAACTGTTATGTGGTGTGCACATAATGTGTAATGAAGTCGTGTGGACGACATGTGCAACGAAAAGTGAATTAGGGAAATTCTCGAATTCCGTGGATGAAGTGAACATCACAATAGTCTAAACGCAGGGTACTGGCGAGAGTGAATCCCAGTAGTCTTGACGTAGGGAATGATTCATGTTCTTGGTGGAAAGGAATAAAAAGCTAATGTAAGATTTATATGATTTATGAAATGAGGTGTTGTGAGCCTATATTTATGAAATGAAAATAAATTTATGTGATGTATTGTATTCCTCAAAAAGGTATTTCTAAAAGCTTCATTCATTAAGTATTTGACTTCTGTGTTAAGTTTCCCTTCCCCAGGTGTTCAGGCGTTGAGACCAAGTAAAGAAGGATAAGATGAGTTTCTATGCGTGGAAGCTGTGCGAGCAAGCTGTGCTCTTTTACATTGTATTCCCTTGTAATAGGAGAGTAATTATACTCCTAAAAAACTTGAACACTGAGGGACATCTCAGTTTTGTGAAGGTTAGGCTAGGCATTCAAGTCTAAGATTTATCTTTGTACTAAGGAAGAAAGGAAAGTGTAATTGTAAGGTGTTGGTCTAAGTAATAAAAGATGTTGTGTTTATGTATCTTCCTCGACATTATTCTATGTTTATTGCTGGGTGGTTAAAAGCTTAAGAAGAGTTAAGTTAAGCAAGTTCTTAATTGATTATATAAGTTATTTTTCCCCTACGTTGAGTTGAGATCTCTTGAGTTCAAGGTTGGAGCTATGCATTGAGACTGGTAAAAAGAAGTTGTTCCACTTACTAGGCATTTAGTGTTTATCACGCGGTGTGATACGCATTGAGTGTCTAAGTGACATGCCTTCATCTGGTCGCATAAAGTGGTTTTTGGGGCGGAACAAGTGACATAAATGATTGTGTTGATCATGGTCAACGATCGTGTTGATAGTAAGCGATCATGTTGGTTATGGTAAATGATCATGTAATCCAATATAAATGGTCCTAAAAACTTTAAATCTAACGATCATATAATACAATATACATGATCGTTTAGATTTTGGTACATAATCGTTTAGAAATGCAACGACACATAGTTCTTTGTTAATATTTTTTACTAATCTTCTAAATAATTTAGAATTCTTACCGAATAAGATTAAGATGAAATAGAAGATTTAAACAACCAGATCTTATACTATAAACCTCGAAGAAAGAAAATCTGAAAGGGGAGATGAATAACTCGCAAACAAGATGAATAAATTGCAAAGAAGAAGAAGAAGTGAAGAAGTACACAACTTATCCCACAATATTCAAAACCAACAAGGGAATATATGGAATTTATGAAAAATTATCGGACTTTATGGGCTTTTCTTATTTTGTTATACAGGTCATAAATATTTAGGAGTTTTATTGCATTTATGTAAATTAACCTTAATATTATTTCATATATATCATATTTAAATGAAACTATCCACATAACTTAGATTATTAATTCAATTAATTTAATTAAATCAAATTGAATTAAATTGAATTAAATTAAATATCTCATATTTAATTTTAATTCATATTTGAATCATATTAACAAACACACACCATAACTGTTGGAAAGAAACGTCGAAGAAAATCTAAATGAAAAAGATTGATCATTTTAAAGATAAATTTAGAGGAAAAGAAGGTTGCGTTTTGAGAAAAGATGACGCAAGGAAAAGTGTCCACGTCTAAAAGTTAGCGCAAGGAAGCAAACGTTTTGCCTAGCAGAAGAGAGTGAAGTCTGGCAAGAAATGGATGCTCACTATCTATTGCAAGGAGAAGACAGACGAGGAAGAGTTGAGCATTCCATGAAGATAATTTTAGCATTTCAAGGGAGACGTCTAATCCTGAGATGAACATTCCAAGAAGATAAGTTTAGAGTTCTAAGGAAAGTAATTAATCCTGAATTGACTGATTGGTAATGTGTCGAGTTATAATTGGTTGCATGACCTGACAATCAAGTGAGTTACATATGTAAAGTTATAATTAGGAGCTAGTGGGTATAGAGAGAAATCAGTCAAAAGAATTAGTATAAATAGGAGGGAAGGTATCACAAGGAGTGTTGCTACTCATAAAAGTTGTCAAAAAGTGTTAAGAGCTAAGTTGTTGCTGGAAAAGCTAGGCGAGAAGATAAGGGAGCTAGGTGCCCTAGAAAGAAGAAAATCGAGTGTTTTCGTGAGTGATTTTTGTAAACGAAGTATTTGTGAATGATTTCTAAAAGAAATGAATTTGAATGTATCCCATTCAAGTTTATGGTTATGTATAACACATTATATATATGTACTTATATACTATTGTATTGATGTGGATGTTGCTGTTTGAAAAGAGAAAACTGTTGATTTATTATATAAAATGATTGTGATGCTTGTGTATGAGTAAACCATTAGTCTTATTCCTATCAAGTGAGCAGCTGTTATGTGGCGTGCACATAATATGTAAAGGTGTTGTGTGGACTACCTGTGCAACGAGAAAGAAGAATCAGAAAAACTCCTAGACATTGTGGATGGAGTGAACATCATAGTAGTCCACATGCATGATGCTGGCGAAAATGAATCGTAGTAGTCTTGGCGTGGAAAACGACTCATGTTCTCAGTAGAAAGAAATAAGAGCTAATGTGTGATTTATATGATTTGTGAAAAGAGGCGTAGTGAGCCTGTATTTATGAACGAAAAATGAATTTATATGCTTATATTGTATTCCACAACAGGTTTTCTAAAAACTTCACTCACTAAATATTTGGGTTGTTATGTGGAAAAGTTGAGTTTCCCCTTTCTCAAGTGTTAAGGCTTGAACCAAGTAAAGAAGGTTAAGATGGGTTGTTATGTGGAAAAGTTGATCAAGTTATCCATTTTCAGATATTTCAAATTTATTATATTTCAAGAGGGTTGCAGCTGTAAGGCCCTAAATCAAAAAGGGAGTCTTGTTGAAGAGGAGTCATGTTAAGAAAAGTTATGATGGTTAAGAGTAAATAAGAGACATTTTGTGAAGAAGGATGTGATGGAAAATAAGGCGATGTGAAGAAAAGTATTTGAGTCTAAGTGCTACCACGTTAAAGTAAGCAATACGATAAGGTTAGATGGCGAAGAAGAAACATGTGTTGACGTGAATTAAGCGTTTGATGTAGTAGTACAAGAGAATTCTTAAGCGTGTTGGATATTTTCTTCGAAGTACCTATGCTTAAGGAGTTGGGTCGTTATATGCAAAGATTGCAAGCTCTAACTTCTTGGGTGTTGTGTCAAACAGATATAAGGGATGAGTCAATGGAGATGTAATTTGAAAGTTCATCTTGTGAATGCAAATACATAAGAAAGATAGAAAAATGAATACATGAGTATTTATATAAAAATATTAGAGTGGATTAATGAGTACTTACGCCATGTATGCAACCAATGTCAAAGTCTAGATTCTCGCATGTTACAAAAATCAATAATATCTTCTCGAAGAACACATGTCTTTCTACCGATACCAAACAATGAGAATGGTAGTTGGTAACGAATCCCTGAATCTTTGTCCATTACCTTTTCAGCAAATCTGAGTATTGTCTTCAAAGGTAGTGGCATCTTGATATTGGAGTCACATACAACTTCTTTTTCATTATGAACCTAAGAAAGTCATAAATCCAACATTAATAAACTTTATAAGACTTATACAAACTCATGCATCAAATTGTGCCAAAACAATACTAATTACCTCTATAGCATCCTTCTGTTGATCATTCAAATAATCACATCCACATTCACCTCCTCTTTAACCACCTTCGTTGTGACATTCATTTTCTCCTTTTCCAGATTTTTTTACATTTGAATATCGTATTCCAATCTTGGTCTGGAGCAAGATCCATGTGCAGACGTCGGTGTAGATTGTGTTGAATCCATTTTTTATGAAGAACCTTATTTGGGTATTTCAATTGCAATACATCCACGTGTTTACTTAAACATTGAAACATTGTAATATATAGTTAAGTTTATGTCATTAATTACATAAAAAGCAGAAGACAAGATAATTCAAACTTTAACTTACTCTATATATGGTTGCACATCAATTGTATTAGCCAAAACATACTGATGACCTTGGTATAGAAGATCTTGTTCAGGTTTGAAGGAAACTTCTGCAGACGATGATTTACCAAGGCTTGAATTTTCTAAAGATGCATCTAATCTATCAATGCCTAGCCCAACAAAATCAACCCCAGACAAGAAGTCTGTACAAAACTCAATAGCTTCTTCTACTATATAACTTTATGCAATACAACCCTCTGGACGATGTATATTTCTCACATAGTTTTTCATGTATCTTTCGAAGGGATACATCCATCTAAGATATACGGGCCCACAAAGTTTGACTTCTCTTACAATGTGTACAGTAAGATGCATCATAATTATGAAAAATGATGGAGGAAAGTATTTCTCTAGCAAACACATAGTCACCACAACATCTTCTTCCAACTTTTCCAGTTGTTGCACATTAACGACTTTATTACATATCAGATTGAAAAATATACATAACCAAGTGATGGCATACCGAACGTGTTTTGGGAGTATAGATGTTATCGCAATAGGAAACAATTGTTGTAAGAGCACGTTACAGTCATGAGATTTTGAACCATGAAGTTTTGAATAAGTCATCGACACAAGGTTTTTAACATTGCAAGAATAATCTTTTGGGACCTTTACTTCTGATAATGTCTTAAGAACAAAACGTTTTTCTTCCTTTGTAAGAGTATAACAAGCAGGCGGAATGAAGATTTTTTTTCACTATTAATAGGTGCAAGCTCTGGTCTAATTTTTAAATGGACTAAATCACATTTAACATTCAAGCCATCCTTACTTTTTCCAGGAATATCAAGAAGCGTACCCAATATATTCATACAAATATTTTTTTTCAATATGCATCACATCTAGACAATGTCTAACATGAAGATCTTTCCAATATGGTAGCTCAAAAAACGAAGACACACTATTCCAACAACTCCTTGCACTTCCTTTCATAGGTTGTCTTTTTGTCTTCTTTTTTTCTCTTGGAAATTCAAGGTCTTTTATTCTTGAATATATAGCCTCTCCAGAAAAAGGTTCTAAAATTGTTTTAAGCTCCTTTTCACCATTAAATGACTTCTTTTGACGCCGGTATGGATGGTTGCATGCTTGAAATCTTCAATGTCCAAGGTATGCCATTTTCTTCCCATATTTTAGTCTTATAGCGGATGTATTATCTCCACAAATTGGGCATGCCTTATAGCCTTTCACACTAAATCCACTAAGAGATCCATATGCAGGAAAATCGTTTATTGTCCATAACAAAACAACCCTTAAATTGAATATTTCTTCTAGATTAACATCATAACATTCAACACCACATTCTTAAATATTTCTTCAAAGTACCTATGCTTAAGCGTGTTGGATAAGGTAGGTGTTCTGTTGAAAGGACTAAACGACCCTCTGATGGAAATTAAATGTCTGTTGCTTCCTGAGAAAAGAGTCAGGTGAGTTGAGCGTTATGAGAAGATAAGGTTAGCATTTCAAGGAAAATGTCTAATTGCGAAGTGACAGCTAGCTGATGTGTCGAGCTTGGGTTGGCTGTTGAGTACGGCGAAGCGGTTGAGTAATGCGTGTAAAGCATGGAAAGAACCTATGGAGGTGAAAGGTTACTATAAATACGACCAAAGACCGAAAAAGGAGAAGAAGGAAATGAAAATCCTTTTGGTATCCTGTTAAGAGAAGGTTTGTGAGTGTTAAAAGGCAAAAAGAGAAAGCCGAAAGCAAAGGAGGAAAGTGTAGAGGTCAAGCATTTCTGTGGGTGATTTTCATGCTTAAAACATGCATTTTTTCGAGTGATCTTGTAAATATATGAATGATCTTTATCAATAAAAGAAATGTTTAAGGAATAATTATAATCCTCGCTACAAGAAATTGAGGGATTTTCGATGCATAAAACAACGTCAGAAGAGGGAATGTCGGAATAGTCCCCTATTCTCGATGATGTTTTACATACAACGGGATACAATAAAAACATTATTTTAATATTACCTTATCCCGAAGTTTTATAAAGGGCGTCGAAAAACAAGAAGCCATTTCTGATGCCTGGGTCTAGGGCATCGGGAATAGTTCACAACTAAAATAAATATATAACGTTTCTTGACGTCCTATGCATGATGTTGAGAATAGAGACACCTATTCCTGACGGTTCTTGTCCGGTGTTGGAAATGGGTAAATAGTTCCCGATGGTTTGCATGGGACGTCGAAAAAACTTGAACATTAATTATGTCAGAGCAGGATTCCTAATGCCCCATGCATGACATCGAGAATGGTTATACTTGTTCCCAATGTCATTAATGATTTATCGGGAATGTTTTAAATTATTCCCAACGATTCACTAATGGCATCAAGTATTGGGTGGAATTCCCGACATCTTCTTGGTGCATAAGGAGTTTCCCTATATATTTCGTTTCAATTCTAGGAAAGATATAACTGAAACGAAGGAGAATAGGAGAAGAGAAGAAGGAGAAGTCCGAAACGAGAACAGTCGCACCTTGCCTTACCCTCACTACCATTTGCCTTGTCGTCGCCATCCCCTCGCCCCCGCGTCGTCGTTCTTTCATTTCTAGTAAGTTTAAAACCATTTTCTGTTATTTTTTAAATTAGTTTAGGTTAGAAATTAGTTTAGGATAGTTTATAGTTTTGTTTTTTTGAAGTTAGTTTAAGATTGAATATTGAATTAGTTTTAGGATATTAAATTAGTTATGGAATGTGGGTTGAAAATTTGAGGGGGGATGAGTTATTTGAGAAATTTGGTTGGGGAATTTAAATTTTGAGTTGAAATTTTGAAATTTTGAAGGGGAAGGGGATTTAGAATTAATTGAATGGAATGGAATGAGTTAAGAATTAGAGAGGGGGTCGAATTGGAATTTTTGAAACCATAGGGGTTCAATTGGAATTTTGAAGGAGGATTGATGAATTGAACTTTTCAAGGGGGTGGGGTGGGTTTAATTTAATATTTGAAGGGGATGGGTTGAGAATTAGGGGGTGTTATTACTGTTTTAAAAAATCTGTAATTTGTGTTAAGATTTGATTTAGCTATCATGCAGTTATGGTAGCCTTTAGTTCAATTTTAGTTATTTGTTGTTGATTTGGGATGGCTATCCTACAGTTATGGTAGCATTTTTTGTTTTGAATTTGTTTCTATTTATGATGGTTTTGAAGATGTGGTAGTAGGGTAGCTTGTAAGGTAGCGTTGTTGGAAGGGGTAGGTAGTATGCGAAGATTGAAGTTGTTTGTGGTTAATTAGGTTGTGGTGGCTATCCTGCAGTTATGGTAGCCTCTGTAGTTTGAAGTTAGTTTTAGTGAAAAGTTTGGGAGATTGTATATTCGGGGTAGTAAGTTTAGGATGTGAGAGGAGGAATATGCTTATAATCAAACCTATTTATGTTTTAGGGTCTTTAACAATGGATAAGGGTTGGATGAAACTTAGGAATATGTTTTTCCTTGAATATAGAGAGTGAGTGACCCAATTTTTAGAAGTTTCCAAGTTTCATGTTGATACTTACAGACGAATCAGATGTCTATGCAAGAGATGTATGAACTCAAATTGGAACTCATTAGAGGGTGTGGAACGACATTTACTTACTATTGGAATATCTCCCTACTTCACAGAATGAGTGTATTATGGAGAGTTAGTTAGCTTTAGAGATACAGAAAACATTAATGGAGGAACTAGTAGTAGCCACTTTCATAAAGAAGATGATATGTTTGGTATGCTGAATGATTTACAAGTCCCGATTGAAGAGAAAGAGGAAACAGAGGAAGGTCGTTTGAAGGATGAATTGTCGAGGAATATTAGGATAGATATAGAACAAGATACAACAGACCACTACTACAAATTTGAGTTTTAACAACGCAAGTTTTGCATCATAAAGACTTTTAACGACACAATTTTCGCGTCATTGAAGCCACTATCAAGAAAGGTTATTTAACGACACTTTGGAAAACGTGTCATTAAATATGCTTAGATGACACCAAAATTGCATCATTAATACCTTTACCTTGACACAATAAATATGTCACCGTTATCTATAACTCGACACCAATATATTGTCATCAATACCCTTATATTGACGCAAATCATGTGTCACCATTATCTATATCTTGACACTAATATATTGTCATTAATACTCGTAGATTGACGCTTTAAATGTGTCACCGTTATCTATTACTCGACACGAATTTATTGTCATTAATAACCTTATATTGACGCTTTAAAAGTGTAATCATTATCTATACCTTGACACAAATATATTGTCATTAATACCCTTACATTGACACTTTAAATGTGTCACCGTAACATATCACTCAACACAAATATATTGTCATTAATACTATTACATTGACAATTTAAATGTGTCACTGATATCTATCACTCGACAGAAATATATTGTCATTAATACTCTTATAACGACGGTTTAAGTGTGTCATCTTTCAATATAACTCGACATTAATGTATTGTCATTGTAAATGTTTCGTTACACAAAATTGTTGTCAAGAAGTGTGCTTTGACGACACTGTTTCTATTTAATAAAGGCTTATATGTCGACACATGTTTTGTGCCGTTATTCTTCATTTTCGCAACACATATTTTTCTGTCATATATTTCTTCTTTCAAAGAAATTAAATACTAAATTTCAACATTACCCACATATGTTTGGAAAGATATTTATATTGATAATAAAAAATATAAATTACATTGTCGGTAAAGGTTTTACAATAATCCAAAAAATAAATTAACTGTAATGTTACATGTATGTGTGACCTAATCTAACCAAATTGACGCATAAATGAACTTGATTGATACCATAGTCCATGGATTCTTCAACTATACCTGCAAATTTGAAATAAATGAACCTTAGCCAACATTCATTACGGAAAATGCATAAGCATAAGCATAAACATACATGCGAAACAGAAATCACCTTCTTAATAAGCAGATTAATAAACTTTTCAAAATAAGTGCCCAAAGTTCATACAACCAAGGTTTTTAATAAAAGACCCATAAGGAACGCAAAAGAAAAAAAACACTGACTACATAAGAATAAGCATAAACATAGTATATAAATGTTGCAAATGTAAGTTCCAATTCAATCTTTAGATTCCAAGCAATGTTCTAGTTTGCATCAAGTTGAAACTTAACATAAATTTACCCTTAGGCCCCCTCCTTCAAAGCCATTACAAAACAATATGATTCCTATAACATATGTCTAAGTGGATCAAACAAAATAACTTTTCAATGACTACCATAACTGCAGGATAGTCAACATAACAAAGTATCAAGTTCCTAAGTACATGTCAACACGATTCCTAAAACATATGTCTAAGTGGATTGCACAAAATAGCTTTTCAATGGCTACCACTGTAGGATAACCAAAGCAACATTCCTAAGTACATGTCAACATGATTCTTAAAACAAAATAGTTAAGTTATGGTTGCAAAACATAAAGCACGCTTACTAAATCTCCACCCCCATATTTTGATTACCCTCCACAGAGGCTTCTGATAAATTAAGTTAACATCATTATCAAAGTTATTCCAAGAACAAAAGTTGCAACCAATGTTATGAGAAAACAACAAACAATGTAACAAATAACAAACACTCTAAAAATTTACATAAGAAGGTGACTCAAAAAATCCAAATAATATATAAAATGCAGTTGCAAAATAAGTAAATCTCAAAACTTTCTTACCATGAGGATTGGGAAGTGTTGTTATCAAAGATCTCTTGTAGATCCTCTTCTATCAAATTCAAACCAAAAAATCGAGTAGACAATGCATTGATCCAAATTATCTTTGTTTTTCCCTAGGAACCATAGCACAAGAAAACATCATCATTGACACACAACACATAAGCAAATCTTTAATGGTTTAAATTGAGAAGTCATAGTTTTGTAACTTATCCTCGTATAATTTTTAATTTAGTCTATCACTATTCATAAATGTTAAAATTAGATGATAATGAAACTTACATAGCATGATACTTCATAGATTAGCACAAGTTTGAAAAAGTAAAAAAAAATCATCTAAGTAAGGAAAAATTAAATTTTTTTACTAATTGGAAAATGTAATGTACTTACAAAAACCAAGAACCAAGAAAAATGATAAGAAACTCAACAATTTAACTTACAAAATTTTTTTTTACTTTTACTTTTTACCGTAGCTTGGTGGCCAGTTAGGATGTTAGACCCAAGGGAATGATTCACTAGAAGAAAATTGGGCTTTAATGTCGGTTGGAAAAAATGAACAAAGACGTTTAATGTCGCTTTTAAAAAAGCGGATCTTTGATGTCGTTTTAAAACCGACATTAATCATTCATCTTTGATGTCGGTTTAAAACCGACATTAAAGATCCACTTTTTTAGAACCGTCATTAAGGATATATTAAGGACAATAGTTTTTATTTTTTTAGGGTTTCATATATATATATATATATATAGATGGGTTTTAGTTTCTTAGGGTTTCAAATCCCCCAAATCACTCGTAATTTTCTCATCCATCTTCCCATCAGATGGAGACGAAGCTGCGGCTGATTCTCATCCATCTTCCATCGTAAGTCTTTAGTAGATCCTTACATTCACCTCTTCACTCTATCCTAAGTCAGTCAACTGATCGCCAAAGTTGGATTTAAACAGACGCCAAGTTCTCGTAAGGATTCTCGACGGAGGATCCAAAACATTTCGTTGATTAAGAGGAAGCTAGCGCCATTCGACAGGAGGAGCCGGCCACAGACTCTGCTTCTGAAGTGGAAGGTTGAGGATAGAGTCGATGGTAGAGGTGAAATGGACGAGGATGAGAAGAAGTTGAAATCGAAGGACGGAGGAAAAGATCTCCATCGGGTGAGTCGGGAAAGACATGTGATCGTATCAGAGAGAAAACTCGCCGCTGGTTTTTGGCGGTTTCAGAAGCCAGAGGTTAGTGTTCACGAAGGAAATAGTGGTTTGAAATGCACACAGAAGCAGGGGATCAGTTCTTAGCCTATTGCTGGCCATGTTCGGGTTTCAATTCTCCGCCATCACAATAGCAACATATTTGTTGGAAGAAGCATCGACAGACGTAATTGTTTTATTATTTCCATTTTAATGGATTTTTTCTTTCTTTATTCTTATTCTTGTTTTTATTTTTCAGGTTTGAGCTTAAATACTTCGATCCATTTCTTGTTCTTGATAAGTTTTCTGGTAAACCCCAGTTCTACAAATCTCTAAATTTTTGAATTAATTATTTAATGTTGTGTTATGGAAATTAAGTTGAAATTTTGTTATTGTAATGAGTGCACCCGGTGGGTTTCCTGATCATCCACACATAGAGGATTTGAAACTGTCACTTACATGTTACAGGTTTCTTATTTAATTATTTATTGTGATTGGAATAAGAGTGAGTTGTTACACAGAGAAAAATGGAAAATCATTTGAGTTTATTTTTATAATGAATGAAATTTTTGTTTGTTGAAAATGATTAAAGGGAGCAATGATACATGAAGATAAAGGAAGAATTGAAGGTGGTGACTTGCAATGGATGACTGCTGGCAAAGGCATTGTTCACTCTGAAATGCCTTCTTCCATTGGCACTTAACTTGGCTTACAACTTTCGATCAATCTTTCCTCCAAACACAAAATGTAAGTTTGTGTTTTTATCATCTAAATTAAATAAATAAATCATTGATTTTATTTATTTGTGCTTTTATGAACTATAAATAAACTATAATGTAAGTTTATGAACTATAAACTTAAGCATGATCAGTTTCACGCGGTTGCGACACAGATGGAGGCGTATGGTAAGAGTACACTAATTGATTGTGCTTAAATTTCTTTTCTGGTGTTTTCATTTCTCTCTTCTCATCGGCATTTGTATACACTGAGGTTGATTTTTGCAAGAAACTATGTTGTAAGATTTTATATCCAATGTAATCAGACAGTATGACCACTGGGGCGTGGGGCCACAATTTTGGTTCATATCAAGGCAGCCCAGTGCCTCACATATATTTAAAGTTTGGAGCTGGATTACAAAGTTGTAAAAAAGTGATTGAATATAACTTTGGAGGTGCTCTCTGTCTTTACCTCTAATTCCAAATTTAATGGTTCAAGCCCTCTAGTTAGTGCTAAACTGGATTACAACAGAAAATCCTCGAGTAAATACATCTTGGGTATCTTGCTTGTTGTAGGAAGGTCCATTGATAGTTTCTTTGGCAGATGAGAATTTCAACATGATTTCAGTTCACAAAGCAAATAGAACTATTGGTTATTAGTTGTACCTTTCCGCGCGTCTCCCATGTCAGTGTTATACCTCTATGCAAACAAAATTACATTATCATAGTCACAAAGTTCTCTCTATGCAATCAATTTTTAGTTTCTAATTCTACAAGGTGAATTGGTGGGTATGCCATGGATGGCTTAATACGGTTGTGAGACTACAAAAGAAATGCCAGCGTATGACGTAACTTTTAAGGAAAGTGTAAGATCATTTGAGTTAATGCGGTTGAAGTAATATCTTGGATTCTTTGCTTGGAGAGAAACTATCAAAATTTACATTAACAGGGAAGAACGTGGGAGATTATGCCTTAAACCAAATGCATATGGTTTGATGATTTATTCTTCTCAATGTGCACTATTATTCTTAGCAATTAATTTCTGTAGGAGTTTTTTCTGGAACTCCTAAGAGGGACTGTAATTTTTGCATTTAGCCTTTCAATATATCTATGAAAAGCATCTCTGCCTTTCATTTGGAAAGAGAAAAAAGAAAACAGAGAAATTTGCTCTTGCCTGCCCTGATTTGTGCTGTGGGGTTTAGTTTGCATTTTTATATTTTTTGATTGGTCTTCATTGATCAGAGTTCGATCTTAGACTACATCACTTCATAGTTCATCATCTTTTTTTAAAGAAAAGTAAGTTTATTGTTATTTTTTATTTATTTCATTATGCTTAGACTCTTGAAAGGCCTATGATACTGTAATTAGGCTTACTTTTCTTTACATCAAGTACAACATAAAAAATGCCCTGCTCTCCTGGTGCTCATTTGCTCTTGCCTGCCCTTATTATTTGTATGCATTTGCATATAAAATTGACGTAGTTGTCTTTAAAACTGAACTGAGTTCAACAGAATTCTCTTTTACTGGTTTTTTTGAATGCAGTATCATTATTGCAGAGAATAAGATGAAGTCGGGAGTGATTTTTGAGGTCATTCTTTTAAAAGATTTTGTGAAAAGGATAGAAAATAATTTGGCCTGAAATAGTTAAGTTGGGTTTGGGACTTTTTGGACTTGGCCTAATTTTCTAAATATACTTAGCTAATTTGCAGGGAAGAGCACTGTGGCCTGTGCCTTGAGTCAAAGCTTATACAAAATAGGAAAGTTAGCTTATATCCTCGATGGGGACAATGTGAGGCATGACCTGAATCGCGACCTTGGTTTTAAAGCAGAAGATCGTGCTGAGAATATAAGGAGGGTCGGTAAGTTTGATTCGTTATCATTTATAATAACACTCTGGCCTGTTCTGTTAATGATTTCTAATTAGTATACCTCTTCCATAAATTAGGTGAGGTTGCAAAATTGTTTGCAAACGCTGGAGTTATTTGCATTGCTAGTGTGATATCTCCATATCGAAGGGATCGAGATGCCCGTCGTGCCATTTTGTCTGATGGATACTTTATTGAGGTATCTCTTCATTTTTGCGTACTATAGATTTTGAGTTGGTTTCTCTTACCTTGCATCTGAAATATATTTTACAAAAATTTGCTAAAAATATATAGGTGTTCATGGATGTTCCTCTTGAAGTTTGTGAAGCAAGAGATGCAAAAGGACTGTATAAGCTTGCATGGGCAAGGAAGATCAAAGGTCACTGCAACTTGTTATCATCTTCCTTAGATTTACTTGATGATCTCTTCAAACTTTTATAGGCTTTACTGGTATCGATGATCTGTACAAAGTACCATTGAATTGTGAGGTAATTCCAAATTCTGGAGGAAAATGACAAAATTTCTTTGAACATTCTTTCAATAGATTAATGCTTATACTACATTGAGAGTAAATGTTTTTGCAACATATGCTGATGGTTAGTTAAATAGTGAAGAACTTGTGGACATAACATAGTTGAACATTGTGTTTTGAACCTGATTGGGAGACCCTTTGAACTTTCTGTGTGTACTGTATGTGGTGTAAATGAAAGTCAATGATTTTGGCTGTTAATTCCTCCTTTTTCAGGGGACCCTTTATTTCTCCTATGAGTCCCCACAGGCTATAGAATTGCTTACTACTATGCTTGACATGTTTGTTTGCAATAATGGAGATGATAGAAATCATAAGTTATCAGATTAAATGGTTTATTTTGATATTGCTTGTAGGATGATTGAAGTCATCAGATTGAAAGCTAAGCGATTGTGTAGATAGCCAGGCGGTCGTTGAAGGTTGAAGACTGAGAAGGCGTTTAGGATTTCTTATTTAAGTCTTGTCTTAGGATCTTGTTTTATGTACTATTGTAGAATGTATATATAAACACAATATTAAGTTTTCATTTTGTGTATACAAATGTAAAAGATAAATATTATAGTTTCTAAAATAATATTAATTTTATTAATTTGTTGGAGCGAGAAAAAAATATTTATCTATATTGATTCAATGTTTATAAAAAATGGACAATAATACAACAATTAAATAAATATAAATTTCTAAAAATGGACAAAAAGAAGCCTTTAATGTCAGTTTTAAACTGACATTATTGGCCTCTTTAATGTCGGTTTTAAAACGACATCATAGCCCAATCGACATTAAAGGGCTTCAATAACACTATCAAAGATGTCGGTTTAAAAACGACATTAAAGCCCAACCGACATTAAAGGGCTTGAATAACACTATCAAAGATGTCGGTTGAAAACTGACATTAAAGGCTTTTAATGTCGGTTTATAACCGACATTAAAGACATCTTTAATGTCGGTTATAAACCGACATTAAAGCCCAACCGACATTAAAGCCCTTTAATAACGCTTACAAAGATGTCGGTCGCCAAGTGACATTAAAGGCCTTTAATGTCGGTTTTAAATCGACATTAAAGGCCAGATTTCTTGTAGTGATTGCTAATAAAAATTCTTGAAACCTAAGCTTGAAAGGAAAGTGGTTAGTAGAAAAAGGAAAACATAAAAGAATATTTAGGGAATATCAAGAGAATTTGTAACAAAAATCAAAATAAGTTGTTTTTTAGATGCAAATTTAATTAGCAAACAAAAAGTAGAAAAAAAAGGGAAGAAACTCTCAAACAAATTGAATACTCATTGCCCTCTTACCTCTTAGAAGATTACCTTTCCATTGGATCAAAAAAGATTTGCTGGAGTTTTTGAGAGAAAATGACAGAATGGATAGAGAAGAGTAAAGAAGATTGCTAGAGTTTTTAGGAGAAAATGGAAAAAATGAGAGGGAAGAGTTCTGGCAAAATGAAATTTAGAGAGATTTTTGGTGAAAATTGGAGTTGGATTGATCAATTTTGAAAAGAAAGTGGTTAGTAGAAAAAAGAAAACATAAAATAATAAGTAGGGAATATCAAGAGAATTAATAAATAAAAAAAAAAACACTATTCAGTCTCATTTTAAAATATAAAATTGTTGATATATTTTTTTTATAAACAATTTATTAATTAATTTTTCAAAATGAGAAATTTCATGTATTTATGGAATTTAAATCATAAAATCCATAAATGAACATCACTTCTTTTCCATCTCAAATTTTTATATCCATATGAAAAAAAAAAACAAATGAATTTTTCATACATTTTATAATTATAAAATTAAAAAATAAATATTAATAATAATATTAGCAAAACAATGTAAAATATGACAAATACAAGTTGGAAAATAATACAGGTTGATATATAAAAATAGTTGGCAAATGATTTGGCAAATAATACATAAAACAATACATTTGACAAATAATACAGGTTGGAAATAATGTACAGGGTTGGAAAATAATATATAGGTTGAGAATAAATATATTGAAAACAATATAAAATAATATATTGTAAATAATATAAAATAATATATTCGAAATAATATAAAATAATATATTCGAAATAATAAAAATAATATAAAAATAATATAAAAAATAAATTGGAAATAATATAAAATAATATATTTGAAATAATATAAAAAAATAAATTAGAAATAATATAAAATAATATATTGAAAATAATATAAAATAATATATTTGAAATAATATAAAATAATATATTGGAAATAATATAAATAATATAAAATAAAATATTGGAAATGAAATATTGAAAATAATATATTGGAAATAAAATATTGAAAATAATATATTGAAAATAATTTAAAATAATAGAAAATAATATATTGGAAATAATATAAAATAATATATTGGAAATAATATAAAATAATATATTGGAAATAATATACAATAATATATTGGAAATAATATACAATAATATATTGGAAATAATATACCGGTTCATAAATAATACAGGTTTGGGAAATAAATACAAAGTGTAATACGCAGATTCAGACCTAACAAACTATTCTGCCTTTCACAACTCTAATCAATATATTTAATAAACAGTAAACAAAAAAAATTAATAACAATCAAATTAAAACCCTAAATCTAACAAATTTAAATCAATTGGCTTAAACAAATTTAAAAATAGCATAATAAACTCAAATGACCTAAATCTAACATATTTGAAACACATTTTAAATCAATTGGTCTAAATCTTTAGCTAATAAACTCAAATGACCTAAATCTAACAAATTCATTGAAATCAATTGGCCTAAATCTACTCAATTTGATGCAAATTAAAGAAGTAAAACCTAAATCTAACAAATTCATTGAAATCAATTGGGTTAAATCTACTAAATTTGATGCAACAATAAAAATAAATTTAATTGGCCTAAACCTAACAAAATTAAAGGAGTAAACTCAAATGACCTAAATATAACAAATTCATTGAAATTAATTGGCTTAAATCTGCTAAATTTGACGCAACAATAAATTTAATTGGCCTAAACCTTACAAAATTAAAGTATAGTAAAGCAGACAACTCAAATGACCTAAATCTAACAAATTTGAAGTACATTGAAATCAATTGGTGCTAAATTCGAAGAAACAATAAAAGCACATCCCTAACAAAATTGAAATCACCGTAAAATCAATTAACGTAATTAAAAAAAAGTTTGAAAAAATACACCGTTATAATTGGTCACAATCTCAAAAGGGAAAGGAAATAGAGAAAAAAAAAATACCTTTGAAGACCAATATGACATAATAGTTTCCTTAGCTTTTTTTTTTTCAACTCTTCCAATTGATCTCAATCTAACATACCCTCTCAAAAAGAAATTCTTTTTATAGAATAGAGAGGCCAGTATCGTGTTTTAAGAGTGGAAGGTGGAAGAGAAGAGGGAGAGGAAAAAAATCTTAGAAGAGAATTAGGTGAGTTGAGGGAAAATAAATAGGAAAAAAAATGTGATATTCATTTTTTTTGTTTTTTTTTTAAAAAAACAAATGGTTAAATTCAAATTCAAATCAAACTTTCAAAATAAAATAAAAATAAAGTAAAATAAAGTATATAAATAAAATAAAAAATTAAATAAAAATAATAATAAATAAAGGACAAATGTTATATGTATGACCTCTTATCCTTAGAAGATTACCCTTTGATTAGATCAAAAAAAAAAAAAAAAAAAAAAATTGTTGGAGTTTATTCTTATGACGCAAAATTTATGTCAAGAAAAATTAAATAACGACCCAAAAACTGTCATTAAAAATTCTGCATTTGTTAGTTTTAACGACATATTTTACTTCCACCCACCCTTTTTTTATTTTTAACGACACAATAATTTGATTACTAGTGTCGTTAAAACTCAAATTTGTACTAGTGGACATATTTTAAGACTTATTGAATGAAGCACGTAATGAGTTGTACCCCGGTTGTTCTGAATTTTCCTCCTTGAATTTTTTGGTTAAGTTGATGCACGTGAAGGTTCTAAACGGTTAGAGTAACAAGTTCTTCAACATGTTTTTAGAACTCTTAGGAGCAACGTTTCCAATGTGCAATAGTACTATCCCCAATTTATTTTATGAAGCCAAACAAAAACTTCGTGACATGGACTTGGGATACGAGACTATTCATGCATGCAAGTACGATTGTGTATTGTATTGGAAAGAGTTTGCTAATTTTGAACATTATCTTACATGTGGCGAGACTCGGTGCAAGGTTAGTCATAATAGATGGAAAAATTTTCACATAAGGTATTGTGTCACTTTCCTTTGGTACTGAGATTACAACGCTTGTTTTTCTCGCAGGAAGGGTCCACAGACATGAGATGACATAGGGATAAACATGTTGAAACAAATGATGTGTTGAGACATCCAACTGATTCAGAGTGATGAAAGCACTTTGATTGCGTATTTCCTGATTTTGCTTCTGATGGATTTAATTCAGTCATATGAGTAACTCATATAGTATGTGGCATGTTGTATTACTTCCTTACAATTTGCCACCATGGAAATGCATGAAAGAGATAAATCTCTTGATGTCACTGCTCATACCTGGTCTTAGATTTCTTTGTAGGAAAATCTATGTGTATCTTCAACCATTGATTGAGGAACTGAAAGAGTAATGGAATTTTGGGGTGTGTACGTAAGACTCTTTTATAGGTCAGTTCTTTCAGCTACATGTAGCTTGTTGTGGACGATTAATGACTTCCCAGCGTATGGTGACCTATCAGGGTGGAGTACAAAGGGGTATCAGGCATGTTCCATATGCATGAGTGATAGATCGTTGTTCGAGATACAAGGTAGAATATCCTTCACGGGATATCGATGCTATCTTCCAAAGAACCACGTGTGGCGTAGAAGTAGGCTACACGATGAAAAGGTAGAGCGTAGGGCTCCTCCAGTGGTGATGAATGGGCATGAAGTCTTAGAATAGCTAGATCAGTTGGAATTTCCCGTTATGAGTAAACATCTTTTAGTAAAGGATAAGAAAAAAAAGAGAGCTCTTAATTGGACAAAAAGAAATATATTTTTTCTAACTTCCTTATTGGTTGAGACTACTGTTTCGTCACAAACTTGACGTAATGCATATTGAGAAAAATGTTTGTGACAATTTGGTTGCTACATTGTTTAATATTGAAGGGAAAATAAAGGATGCCATGAATGCTCGGTTGGACCTACGATATCTAAAGATAAGAAAGGATTTACACCTTATAGAAGTTGGTAACCGATTGGTCAAGCCACATACAAGCTACACGTTGTGTGAATGAAAGAGAGGATTTGTTAAGTTTTGCAAGTTCGTGAAATTAGTTAAGTTTTAAGATGGATTTGTTTCCAATATATCACGATGTGTGAATGAAAGAGAGGAAAAAATATTAGGTCTCAAAATGCACGATTGTCATGTTTTATTAAATCGGCTGCTATTTATTGGTATTTGAGCATTCTTAACGAAAAACGTGTACAATGTTATTACCGAACTATGTAATATTTTCCATGTGTGCACTAGAACCATAACAGTAAGTGATTTGGACAAATTGTAAGCAGATATCATAATCATATTTTATAAGTTGGAAAGAATATTTCCACCTATCTTCTTCAGCATTATAGTACACCTTACCGTTTACTTACCATATGAAATTAAGATTACTGGTGCAGTTTCTTACAGTTGGATGTATCCCATTGAAAGAAGTCTACGCACTTTGAAACAATATGTTCGAAACAAAGCACGTCTCGAGGGATCTATTGCAGAAGTATTTGTAATGAATGAATCAAGCACCTCTTGTTCGCGTTACCTAAGTGGTATTGAGACTCGATTTACTAGAGATGGGTGAAATGATGATACGATTCAAGAGGACGAGGTGATTGGCAAGTTTGAAATTTTCAAGTAGAAAGTACGACCATTAGGTACATTAAGTCTTTGCACTCTATCACGGAAGGAGAAACGCCTCATCCATTGATGCTTCCTAAACAAAGTATACGAAATATCAGAGTATCACAAGTAAGCATTTCTTATCTTCGTATTTCTTAGGTGTAGTTATTGAGTATTTGTTATACATTGTTGTTACACAATTAAACTCACAATCATCCTCGTCAGGAAACATTTAAGGTTAATACGTCGTCAGATTCAAAATACTACTAATTGAAAGACATCAATAGGGATTCCTTGATTGGTTTCAAAGTCAAGTATATAGTGTACACGTATGACAGTATGCACTAACGTATTTACACGTGAATGTATATAATCATTGTCACATTGATTTCAGGTTATAAAATTGCGTGAGACTGAAAATCTATTTCATGATTTCTTTTTACATGTGATGGGACCATCATTTAACGTTTGTTATTATAATGGATGCAGTGTGAGTGTAGGCTGAGATTTTACATATCAGAATGTGATTCTCGACGCACTACACAAAACAGTGGAGTGATTGTAATTGGTGAAAGCAATGCAAGTGAAAGTACTAACAATAATTTCTACGGTATTCTTGACGAAGTATTTCACGTTCAATATCCGATGAAAAGAAGTGTTTGGCTATTTAAGTGTCGGTGGTATGACATAGACGTCAATAAAAGTTAAAGAGCACATGTGGAATTAATGTACAAAGCTATCAACTCGTCCCATTTTTTGTTCGTCGAGGAACCGATAATTCTTGTGACGCAGACACAACAAGTATTTTACCTAGATGACCTAAAAAATGGTAATAATTAGAAAGTTATCCAAATGGTCCAGAATGAGGTATATGGAACATGCTCGAAGTGGACAATGTTAAAAATGAGAAACTGAATGTACTAAAAATTGTTGTTGGCCATTGAGTGGATGAACACATTGAGGATGACACTCTGTACAGGATTGACATTGATCCCACCACCGTTGAATGATCGGTTGTGCGTCATGTCACTAAAGACTTCATAGACGATGGGGATGAACAATTGTCACATCAAAGTGGAACAAGCGACAACGAATGATAGTGATGAATCACTTATCCATATATTTATTTAGTTTATATTTGAATTTGATTACGTGTTCGTATTTGTTTATTTGTTTTCTATGTCCACAGACACTATGTCATCATTTTTGAGCGGTTTTGACGAGACAGATGCAATATTCCTCTAGTTCGTCGATGATCTAAATAACCTTGTAGGAGGATTGTCATCGGTGGATGACAATTCGAGGGAGGCTAATTGAACTTTTTTCGCCGATTATTTAAACTTTTTTCTCACGTTAACTTGTTATTATAATTTATTCAATAGTACTGCTTAACCATCGCGACTTTGGCTCTTAGGAGACGTGTGTAGTCTCGACTCTTGGAGTTTGAGCACTATGTTCACGCCAATGAGAGGATTTCAATGTCGATTGCCTCTGGTTCAGAGAATTCTATTTCACCACACGTTGTTCGCTTCAACCAGGCGATAAGCATGTGTGTGTGAAAGACATTTCCAGCCTGTTGCCTTAAGTGGGCAGATGTAGGCAGAGAATACATTGGGGTCATTAAGGGCGACCTATAGGTAGGTCCATTCCACATTTCTATTTTCATTTGAATCATATTTAAGTTAACCAAGCTAATGTGTTGTTTTTTTTGTAATGTGCAACGTTTTTTCGTGCTTGATTTCAATGATCAAAGGAACGAATAGGTTCGTTGAGCATCAAATGCTGAGTACCTTTAAAGAGTTTAGGGATGACTATTATAGACACTTCAAAAGGTATAGGAACCCTGAGGAGGCACGTGCGAACCCACTACACATATTGGTGGGACATATGGAGGATTGACACTACCTCTGTGATTATTACATGAGCTGTGCATTTCAAGTGAGGAACTAAAAGCTTTATAATGTTAATTCTATTTTCAACTTTTAATATGTAGAAGAAATAAACAATATAATTGTTTTCATGTAGGAGCAATCACGAGCCAACAAGCCTACTAGACAGAAGCAGCCTTACAATCATAGCAGCGGGTCAAAGTCGTTTCTACAACGATAGCACGAGCTTGCTGAGCAAATAGGGGAGTCGATCGATTGTGTGAAGTTCTTTCGATAAACATACGTTCGAGATGGGACATTCATATCGCAGGCCATAAAGGATGCGTATGTAAGTTATCTAAGCAATACTTCTGCCCTTATTTGTCCTTTTTAATTTATTTGTGACTTACTAACTTAGTTTCTAAATTTGTTGCATAATTAAATGTTGGAACTCCAGTCTCAACCTACCCCAAAGGGTCTCAGCCACTCTTTGGGGATGAGATATGCGAGACTGTGTTGGATAGACGACCGAACTACTCAAAAGGCCTTGGTTGGGGACCCAAGCCCAAAGCCCGCAAGACAGCCAATGCGAGTAGTGCCACAACCTTGACGCAATCCACGACATAGCTCCAATTACAAGCTGAGCTTGATGAAGCTAAGCGAACGATTGAACAACTCACAAGTAGAATAGATACGGAAGCTTATAAAGGACATGACTCAGGCACACAAGGACCACCACATGATCTCTAGCTTTGTAGTACGTATATATGTTTCCATTATTCTTAAGTTCTTGAAATGACATTATTTAGTGATGATATGCATATGTACTAAACTTAGGCACTTTTGTATCATTGTAGGTCGTGCGGTATAGAATGACATACAAGGCTTATTATGAGACATACATTATTTTGTATGGATTTCTGTGTACTTTTTTTTTTTTGGAGCATTTACTATTTTTGATTTGTATTATGAACATCTAAACTTTTGTTCAATTTGATATTTTATTTCGGTGTTTACTAATTTATTATGAATTTTCTATAATTTAATATTGCATAAATCCTACTAGAATCGAAAACGAATATGACTATTATAATTGAATAAAAATATTTCAGAAAAAATAAGAATATATTTAAACTATTTTTCGACGCACCTTATAAGTCGAAAATATGGTATATATCCCGACGTACCTAAGAAAGCATCGGAGATGGTTATTTTCGATGCATGGCTGACATCAGACATATGACTCGAGGATAGATTGTCTTCCACGCACAGATGACGTAAAAAACGTTGCCATCGGGAGACATATATTCCTGATGCCTTGTTGGTGACGCATCTGGAATCTGTCCCCCGATGCATTTCTTTCGACTCTATTCCCAACGTCTCTTTCAATATTGGGAACTTAATTCCCGACGTGATTATACGTCTTTCGACGTTTTTATGCATTGGTAGTGACCCACTTCTTGTAGTGCCTTGTAATCTTATGCTCGTTGTTGATTGCTTTAAAATAGTTACTAATGTGCTACGTTGTGGTGTATGAAAAGCTTGTGAGCTACTACTTCTTTGTTGTTGATCATGATGATTGTAAGATGTGTTGTGGTGTGATCTATCGCAAGATGCTAATGGAAATCCCAGGTTGAACACAAGACGCTGGTGAAGTGAATCCTAGGCTTAGACGAGTAAATGTTGGTAAAAGTGAATCCTAGGTCCGAGCGAGTTGAGTTGTGATCTTGTTAACTAGATGCTGGTGAAAGTGAATCCTATGTCTATAGTAAGATGCTGGTGGAAATCCCAAGTTTATCGTGAGACTCTGGTGAAGTGAATCCTAGGTCTAAATGATGAGATGAGGAAGGGAGAATCCCAGGTCCCAACGAAGAGTGGTGAATGCCTGATAACTGAAATACATGGAATTTATTGTTTTACTATGATTATGAAACGATGCGATGAGATATATATATTTATGTATATATTCTTTTGTATTTTGATATGACATTCTTGTTATTATTATATTTAAAGTGTTGTATTTCCCAAAAGGTTTTCTCCTAAACCCATTACTCACTAAGTTTTTGACTTACGTTGTAAGTTTCCCTTCTCTAGGTTGTTAGGCATTGAAGCCAAGTAAAGAATGGATACCAGGCGTGGAAGCCAAGTAAATGAGGAAAAGGTGGGGTGTTATGTAAACTTGTGTGGTGATCAAGCTGTGTCTTTCCATATTGCGTTTAAGGAGTCACTAAGTAAGAACTTCGCTTGTTAACACTGAGGGATGCAACTCAGTTTTGAAGAGAGGTCGCTTGTTGCATCACAGTTTTGTGAGATTGAAGACGATGAGTGGAAAAACTAAGCTAAGCATGGAAAGCCCTAAAGATTGTCCCTGAGATGGATTGATGGGCATGAAATAAACTTATTAACCACATTAATCAATATTCTTAACTGTGTACACTCCACTAAAGACTCACAGATTAACTCTTTTCACTATAGATATATTTTTGTGTCCACAGATATAGACCAATAACAGTAAGTTAGTCCTTCACAAGTGTCCGTAACACCAACTGGGTCAAATTATCGTTTTACCCTAGATTACTTCTAGTCCTTAAATATCGGTGTTCCTCTAAGGAATAACCTATTTATGATCTAACCAATAAACACAAACCTCATCTTGTGCCATAGAGAGGGTAGGACCCATTGTTCAAGTTCAGGAGACACTGTTTAAGAGAACACTCATCTACTTACCCTAGAGTCAGGAAAGAGTGAATTCCATCTCGTGTGATTATGTTCTCAGATCCCTGCTCGGTCTTGTCCCCAAAATGATAAGTTTATTGAGTCAGCAATTTTACCACTCTCACCCGTACAAATCAAAGAACAATCTCTCAGAAACAAAAGTTCATAATACACTCAGGATTAAGACTAAGTTACCTAGGCTATCCTAATGAAATAGGAATCTAATTAGTGAACGAAGTTACATCTAGTGGTTACTATTTCGTGATTTGGTCTTATGAAAACTCATTGCATAGGATACCCTGACGCACATTTAACCTACACGAACACGTTGGATCATTGTATTTGTATAAATATAAAGTGAGTTATATCCATAGTGTTACCACGATAAGGTACCCCACCTTATCCCTATACTATAGACCCTTTAAATTATATCCCGGACATTGATCCTTGTATGTCTCTATACACAATTCAAGAACTCATTAAACAACTTAGAATGTTAGTTAATTGGATTTAGGTTATTAAGACATAACTAATAATATAATCAATAACACTTTATTAAAATTACAATAATAACACTTTATTGATAATGATAAATGGTTTACATTTACTAACTATGAGTTTTATGACATAAAACCCAATACAATTTTGTTATGAAAAGGAGAAATTGCACAAATATCCTACTAAACAAAATTTACTTACTAAATAAAGCACCAATATCCCTTTATTTAAACCAAGACACTAAATCACAATGACAATATGGAGTACAAAATTACTTCATCTTTTGTTTCTTTTATCAAGTAGGACGAGAAGCAAGGGACACACTAAAGGTAGTATAGTAATTACCGGCCATTTGAATCAACCACTGATGTAGTAGGAATAGGGTATTATGGTCAAATCCTTAATTTAATAGGATTAGAATTAGTTTCTTTGGTTTATTAAGATTAGAATTAGTTTCTTTTATAAATTAGAGTTATGGTTGGTTTCTTTTATTAATTAGGATTAAGATTAGTTTGACTTTGCTACAAACGGAGTACTTGTCTTCTTATGTTCACAACATTTAAACATAATAAAATTCTCTCATTTGGTATATATCAATTTTGGTGTCAGAGTTGTCGTTTGGACCAATATTGATTGCCATCGATGAAAAATTGAAAAACTCTATATATGTGATGCGGATCACAAGAGGGAGCTTTATGAGTAAAGCTTGTTGCCGAACAATACACTTTTAACAAGGGGAACCCTTAAATTTCAAGAAAAAACAAAAATTTATCAAAATTTTGCAAGAATGAAATTTTATACAAGAACTACAAAAATTTGGGATGATAAAAATTATTATAGAAAACAACCAAGAAAGACTGAAAAACCTGCACGAAAATTTAAGAATCGGTGGTACAACAATTATGATGAAAAATCTTGTTCACAAACACCCAATTTGTACATCAACTGTGAAGTTTTGAAGAAATGAAGAAGTATGTAAAGAAAATTCAATGTTTGTTGGGAGAGATAACTCAAAATGTAGAGCAATTTTCAGAAAATTTGAAAAATTTAAAAGAGATGTAATTCAAGAAATTTGCTACGAGGAAGAAAACGATGAATAAAATCAGAGAGTCCATACAAAATTTCAGGAAAAAAAATACCCATGGGCAAACTGATTTAAAAAGACTTGAAAACCTAATTAAAGTCGACTACTAAACAACGGGGTGGAGCTTGGAGGAATATATTTTCTAGATCCGCCACTGAATGGAGGGGTGACATGTCTGACTAAAAAAGTTTGGGTATTTGATCGTCAAGTAAAAGATGAAAGATAGATTATTTGTAGAAAATAATGAAAAAAACTGTGTTGACAACCCATTTGCAGTTGTACACAAAGAAAAAGAAGACGACACAACTTTTTGGCAACCCACCTGATCTCACAAAATTTTCACATTTTTTCAAACCCTACCCAAAATACCCATGACCCATGTATTATGCTTCTACCAAAAACACAAATCTAAGTCCAATTCAATTTTGACCGCATTCCCTTTTATTTGATTGATATCTATTAAGTGTCCCATAAAACTCGTTCCCTATTGGATTTTCTTCACTCTTACAAAATGAGTTTTTCTTCATTTTCTGAAAAGTATGCACATTCTTTTTACAATAGAGAGTTTTTTTTGAACAAATTAGTTCTTGGGTTCATTGACTTGCTCATAAAGATTGAATGCTTTTTATGTTAAATGTTCCAAGATGTTTTGAGTGGCTTAATTCTTTATTTTTACCTTCATTTTTGTTTTAAATCTCGAGGACAAGTTTTTTTAGGGATAGAATAATGTAGTAAGAAAAGACTATTGTGGTCAAATCCTTAATTTATTAGGACTAGGATTATGGTTAGTTTCTTTGGTTTATTAGGATTAGAATTGGTTTTGTTATTAATTAGGTTCAGAATTGGTTTTGTTTATTGATTAGGATTCACATTAGTTTGTTTTTGCTATAAATGGAGTATTTGTCTTCTTGTATATTCACAACTTTTAAGCATATATAAAATTATCTCATTTGATATACATCAATTTTGGTATCAAAGTAGCCGTTTGGGTCACTGTTGACTGTCATTGGTGAAAAGCCATGAAACTCTTTGTAACACCAATCACAAGAGGGAGATTTATGAGTTGTGCTCGTCGCCGAACAACATACATTTCATAAGAAGGAACCCCTTAAAATTCAAAACAAAAATAATAATAAAACCAAAGATTTTGCAAGAATGAAATTTTATAGAAGAACTATTACAATTTGGGACAAAAATTATTATTTTTATTGTAGAGAGATGTGAGGCCTTGAATGCGTTCTGCCTTACGCGATAGGAATGCATGCAACAAAGAATTGACTATGCGACGAAGGCCACACGAGGAACTGTTATATGTTTTGAGCTTACTTCATCGGAAAGTAGTGACGTTAATCTTGTGTAAGGAAGTCGGCAATTGATTTGGCTTTGTCGTCCAATCCAAATTTAGGATAAGAAAATGACAGTTACACGTGCCATGTTGGCATTGGCTAATTCTTACTGCCAGGTAGAAGTCATTATTTCTGCATGGAAAGTGTCACAATAAAAGCTTATAATTAGGTGAAGTCTGACCATTTTGAAGTTGTTTTTACCCTAAGCCTACTTATGAAAAAATTGAAAGAATTTCCAAGATTTTCTGAAGATTTTTGGAGAACTTGAATCTGACAAGAAGTTTGTAATGCCCGAAAATTAAGATATTTTTTGAAGTTAACTATCTTAGTTTTTTTTTAATTAGGTTTAATTTATTAGGCGTTATTTAATTTCATTTTTCATCTAATGAAAAATTATTTGGTTTTGTGGAAATTGGAATTTTATTAAATAATTTTGGGTTTTTTATAAATTGTAGGAGTGGAAATTTTTGTAGAAGTTTGATAATTATATGTATATATGGATATATATATATATATATATATATAATTAATTAATTAATTAATTATATTTGTTGAAGTATAATTATTTAATGAAAAAAGATTGTATTTTGGAAATAGAATAAAAATGAATAAATTGTTGAGGGATAATTATTTGAAGAAAGGATATTTGTTGAGAAAAAAAAGGAAAATAAGGAAAAAAATTATATTTTTTAAAATTATAATTAGTAATAAAAAGATAATTATTACAAAAAGAGAAAAATTTGATTGGACGGGTGATTTTAATGAAGCGAGTTAAGATTTGATTTTATTTGAAAAAGAATTAAAAGGAAAAGAAAGATATTGTTATTAATAATAATGATATTATTATTACTTTTATTTAAACCCTCATCGTTCTGCATGCGAACTATTCATCTTCTTCCTTACTTCATAAAGAAACCCTAGCGCCGCCTACCATACTTCACTATTCTACTGTTGCCGTCAACTTTTCTCGCCACGCGCAACTCTCCAAGAACACCCCTATTCGTCTCACCGTCATCCACAATTAAAATGAAGACGTCCTTGTAGTCGTTTCCAGTCGTGCATTTCAACCAGAGAGCACCCCGCCGAGCATTGTGTCGTCTCCCCTTCATCTGTGTCCAACCGTCGATTTTTCCTTCCACGTTTTTCCCTCGGTCGAGCCTTTTATCCGTCGCAGTTCTTCTCGTCGCATGCGAAGCCTTCGTTTGAGGTACTCGAGCTGTCTTCCACTTCCGGATTCACGAGCCGAGCCACTATCCTTGGGTCGTCCAATCCCTTTCCCTTAGTCGTTTTCCTTTCAAGCCGAGCCACTAGCTAATTTTTGCCTCTCGTAAAATTATTTGAGCCATTTGGGGTAAATTATTGGTAAGTTTTGACTGGATTTTAGGTATGCCCATCCAATATTAATTTTTGTCTAACTAAATTGATTTTTGATATTTAGTTGAATTAAGTTGGATTGTTTTTTTTTTTCCCTCAAAGGTTCAATTGGCTAATTGGAGGATTTAATCTGTGTATTTTTTTTCCATCAAGGTTGAATAGGTTTCAACACCAACTTTGGGTAAGTTTATTTAAAAGGATTTTTGGGTCTTTAGCCAAGTGTTAGTTTTATTAATTAATTTGTTGAATTTTTCCCTAGGATTGAGTCATTGGAAAATCTTTAACTGTCAGCTGGCGATTAATTCTTTTAGCTAATCTCAAGGTAAGAGATTCTACTATTAGACCTTCGAATTTAATTTTAAGAGTTGCATGTATTTTACAATTATGCATTGATAGTAGTTGAGAAGGCATAATGAGATGTTATGGTTGTTGACTGATGTTACCTTATGACTAAGCATGATTTATGGATTCATGCTTTATGGACTGTTATGATTATGGACAACTTTGATTGATGATTCTTGCCATGTTATGTTGACGGTTACATGCTTTTGGATTGTGGTGTGTCTGTTAACTTTGTTTGTTAAACTTTTTATCCCACCGGTATTGTGATCCTATGTATAGGATCACTCGTACGACTAGGAGTCTTCTTACGGGATCACTCACACGATTTAGGGGTGTACCTACGGATCACATGCACGGTTAGGAGATAGTTATATTGTGTATATGGGGTCATCCGCACAACTAGGGATGTCTCGATGGGATCGCTTACACGATTAGGGGTGTACCTACGTATTATAGATATGTTTATGAAGTGTGTACTTACAATCACTCGTATGACTAGGGGTGTTCCACAGAATCACTCGCACAATTTAGGGGTGTTCATACAGTCTCACTCACCCAAGTGTGCTCCATTGAACACACAATGTTATGATTATGACTTTAACAAAAAGGTAACAGATCATCTAGCGGGACCAGTAGTGGGTCCCTTACTGGTTATATTTATATACTCACTATTTTTTATGTTTAATATTTCATGCTAAGCTAGAGAATTTGGAAAGCTGACGAGTGACATAAAGGATCCGTGACATGCCATATGAAGACACAGTTTAACTTCCACGTCTATTTATATATTTTTCAGTACTTTAAATTTTAGACATTTTACTTAAAGTTTTATCTCATTTATTTATCTTTATTTCCTTAAAATGAGTTAAGAACCTGCGAGTCACGTTTTCAAACTATTTTTCTTAGTTTTGATAATCTTATGTTTTGTGAACATTTATTTAGTATTGAATTTATAAGAATTTTAGTCGCTCTTCTTTTCAAGAGAAAGTGTAAATTGTTATTTGTTTTTTTAGTAGTAACCTTAACTTAGTTTAAAAGTTTGAGTCATTATAGAGTTGCAAGAAAGTTCTTGGCTCAAGAGTTAGTCAAGGAAGCTCATTGCTTGTTAGTGGTTCTTCTTTAAAATGTTTTCAAAACAAAAAGGATTTCCAATGTGTGTGCATTCTTAAAGATATTTCCACTGAAACCTCCAAATATAAGCATGTGATTTATAAACGCATAAGATTTGATAATGAGTGGAAATAATGAAATGATGATCTCTTGTACCCCATGCGATGAGAATGCCTAATACTTGTGTGATCTAGTATGGGATGCCTTATTCTTGTTGTGTGATCTGGGATAAAATGCTCTATTCATGTTGTGTGAGACCTTGAATAGAATGTCTCATACTTATGTGATTTGTTATGGGACGATGCCCTTTTGGTTGTTGTGTGATCTGGCATTGGAAGACGTGTTCTGCTTAATGAAATTGATGAAACTTGCTGAATGCGTTGAGATTACTCTTCATAGCTGCAACTTCGCAAAAGAGTGTGATAAACGTTTAAGCTGTGGAAAGGGTACAAAAATATAATTAGATAAGCAGAATGATTGTGTGTTGTAATTGTAAGATAAATGGTGGTGAATGTGTTTCTACGCAATATGAACCTTGATGATTGATTTAAAAATAAAATGATTTTTCATACGATTTGTAAATGTTTGATAATGGGATGTGAATCGTGTTAATTGTGTTAATCACCTAAAGCATGATTTGCTCTAAACTCAATACTATTATGGAAATAAAGTATTTGTATCATATGTTTTGGCGAAATGATTTGTGGCTCATTAAGGCAACTTTAATTTATTAAAGGTGTAGATAAAAAATCTCACTCACTAGATATTTTCGTCTAACCTTCCAAATGTTTTGTTTTATTCCCCCAACTTGCAGCCTTGATCGCCTATTGTGTCATTCATGAACACATTATTTTGGTAGTGGCTATTATCAACTCGCATAACATGTAGAAGCTAGGCGAGAAGAGTCTAAAAGTCATATTGAGTTATGTATAGTTCTTTTGAAAGGAACTTTATACTATGTATTGAATGTAAATCTATTACTTAAAATATCAATGAAGTCTTCTCATTTCACTTTAGTTCATATTACGCATTTACGCTTATCGGTTGAATTTAATCCTCTTACTAGGCCTTCTGCATGTATCTCGCAGAGAGACTCGCGTAGAATGATTAGGGGGTCATGTCTCCACTTGGTTGCATAAAGTGACATTTGGGTGGACGTGACAAGAGAACAACCAAGAAAGATGGAGAAATATGCAAGAACATTAAAAAAAAAAAAAGACGATTCTATGAAAGATGTCAAGAAAATTCATAATTTGTTTGAAGAGGTAACTCAAAACGTGTAGCAATTTTCAAAAACATTTGCAAGAACTTAAAAAATATGTAACTCAATAAATTTGCTATAAGAAAGAAAACGATGAACGAAAATTGAGGAGCGCGCAAATAAAGAAAAGAACACGACATGGATCAAAATTCTTGGCGGTGATGCAAAACTCCTCGGTGAAGACAAGCAGATTGGGATTCACAGTGAAGAATATGATAAGCAATTAAAGAAGAAATAACTAGTCGGTGAAGAGGTTTTGGAAAATATTTGGAAAATTAAGCAGCATGAATGATTTGATCTTTTTAATCAGCCACTCAGAGTCTATGGATGAAAGGATAATTGAACCCTATTTTTAATTAAGTCTATGATAGAACACTAGGAAGTGTGTTCTTGGTATTTATAAAACAATCCAACTTTACAAAGTAACAGCAGTAAAAAAACAGTCTAAAAACACAGTGCAAACACAAGTCTTAACACAGAAAATAACCAAACCAAAGGAATCCACAAAATAGAATTGAACTTCAACAATGTAGAAAATAAACTTGTAAAGACTATAGGTAACTTAACACTTCTGCCTTCCCTGTTCTCCAGGAAGCTAGGAGCCCGCCATTCTTCAACAAAATAACCACACCTCTCTTCCCTTCCTCCTATCCTTTTAACCACCCCTCATATAACTAACTAGGGTTCCCACCAAGGCGGTCTCCACTTCCACCACTTCTGTCCTCCTGTGCACGTGCCACTTTACCTTTTTTTCTTTTGCTATATTGCATTATAATCGATGGTCTATCAGTCTAATTAGTTTGTCATAAATGAAGCTTTGTATGCAACAAATAGAATCCATCTTCAACTCTCTGTGGTGCGATACCTTTGTTCATATCAATTATAAGTTATGCTTTTAAGTTACCTACGCACATAAGTACTTCCGCACATGTATTCTTCAAGGAAAAAAAAAATACTTTTAAGTACCTAACTTTAACTTTTAATGCATTACATTTCTTATTTCTCTATTTTCTTATTATCCTTATCACCACCTATTTCCTCCACTACAAGAAATCGAGATTTTTCCGACGCTAAAAAACGTCGGGGGAAGTAAAAGATACGTCGGAAAAGGATCTTCCGACGCAGTTCTCGGCGTCGGGACAAACGTCGGGGGAAGTGAGTTGGGATAGGCTTTCTCGACGCTGTGTTGGTCACGCGTCGGGAAAGCCTCTCCCGACACCGTCTTTCCTGACGCAATCCACGACGTCAGGAAAGCCTCCCTCGACAGGCTTTACCATGCAGATTTGTTAAGGAATCGTTTTGCCGACACTATACTGAAAGCTCGAGAAAGGCACTTGAAAAGGTTCGTTAAACTTGAGATTTTTCTTGTTTGTCCAATGTTAGGCCAACCCTATGATGCACAGAGGCACACATATTCATTCAATGAAAGTTGTTTCAATAAAAAAAAATATTCATTTAAGATATATTTGTTTAGAAAGTTATTGACTGACTTAGCTACAGGGTGACAAACGGGATCCTGAAAAAGTGAGAACGGAGAGAGAAGAACTTGAAAGACAGCAAAGAGAAGATTGGAGTCTTTACATTGATGACAACACAATCATAGTAGAGAAAGTAGAGCGATCAAAACTATTTCAGGAAGTTACTAATTCCTTTTTCAATACAGAAAAAGCACTGTTGCAAGCAGAGGCAAAAGCCGCAGAGGATGCTCGGAGGGAGGCTGAAGCTGAAGTTGCGACCGCGGCGAGGGACAACGATGAGGGACGGCAACGACGATGGAACGAACGGCGACGAATGTTTCTCTCTTCTCTGAACCTTTTCCCTTTCGTTTTCAATTCTGTGTAAAACATAAGCAAAATAAATATTCAGGGGATCTCCCGACGCACTACTTACGGCGTCGAGAAAACCTAGACCTTTTCTGACGCACTACTTACGGCGTTGGGAAAACCTAGACCTTTCCCGACGCACTACTTACGACATTGGGAAAACCTAGGACTTTTTCGACGCACTACTTGCATTTCCCGATGCACACTTACGACGTCGGAAAAACCTAGGCCTTGAGAATACCCCTTATTTCCCACATGAGGCTTTTCCTAACGCACTACTTACGGCGTCGGGAATATCTAGGTCTTTCCCGATGCCGGCCTAACGCGTCGGGAATACCCTTTATTTCCCGACGGCCTTTCTCGACGCATTAGGTCGGTGTCGGGAATATCCCTTATTCCCTGACGTCTTGTGCTCGACGCGTGAATTGTGCGTCGGAAAAACCTCTTATTCCCGACGTCTTACTTTATGCGTCGAGAATAGCTGTTTCTCCCGACGTCTTACTTTATGCGTCGGAAGAACCTCTTATTCCCGACGTCTTTTGTGCCGACATCTTTTTCGACGTTGGGAAAAGCCCGATTTCTTGTAGTGCTCTTCACTCCTAAAATTTGTCTTCCTCTTTCAACTTTGTTTCTTTAATTTCTGGTCCTTTTTGTTTTTGTTTTAGTTGAACAGGTAGGATAAAGACTCAAATATTCTATGATATACTAAGTTGAGTTTTAATTTCTTTTACGCAAAAGTTAATGTAGGATAGCATATTCTACATCTAACCCATGTATTACACTAGTTTGTTAATCCTGCAAATGATGTTAATTAACTTTAAATAACATGATCAAAAGCAATTTTGAACTCGGCAAAAAGTAATTTAAAATATTTTAAATTGATCTAACATGTCACATAAATTTCACTATAACTATATGGACAAAAGCAATCAAGAAATGAGAATTTTGTTTTGCTCTTGAGAAGTTATTTCAACTCATAAAAACACAAATTGGAACTAAGGAAGTTCTGGAATATACGTCCAAAAACGAAGTCCAATCTTCTAAGAAAAAAAAAAGAAAAGAAAAGAGAAGAAAGAAAAAGAAAAACAAAGTTAAGCCAAATGATGATTTGAAGATCTAAATATGAAGCATTTGTTTGTTTCTCCATAACAAACTCACCTGCTCGTGAGAACTTTGCACAATTTTTTAAAGTTCTTTGGACCCCTTTGATGGCCATCTCTTTTGCTATTTTTTAGTCTTGAAAATCTGTTTTTAAAAAATATACGGTTTGATAACTGATATATATATACATATATATATACATATATATATATATATATATATATATATATATATATATATATATATATATATATATATATATATAAACCAGAAACTTGTTTTTAAATGGAAAATTCTTGTAAATATAACAAATCTATAAAATATTTACGTTCTCAATGAAAAGGTTAATTTTGCCATTTTTTCAAATATTCCAAGTTTGTTCTTTCCTCTTATTTTATTTCTTCTCCTCTTTCTCTACCAATTTTTTTTTATCTTCCTTTTCTTCCTTTTTTTTTCTTTTTGAAACCATTATTTGATTCAAGATTGTTTATCAAATATATAAGACCTATTTTTTAAAAAACTATCATTTGGTTGTTCAAGATCTTGAAAAAACATTGTTGCAAAATCTAAACGTGTAAAAAATCAAATCTAAATGATAATGTACCAAAAAATCTATAAAAAAATTACTTAGTTTTGAATAGCCAAATGTAAAATATTGTGTACAAACAAATAAACAAATGAATCTTAAAGAAAAAAATTGTTTATAACCAAATTAAATATCATGTATGGAGAATCTTGAAAAAGAAAAATTAACCAAATCTAAACGATCGTTTACCAAATATATTACGCTACATAACATTTTTTTATTTTTCATTGTGAACCTATGAAATTTTTTCGTTTTCAAAATTGTTTTATAAAATATAAATATTTTGTTGTTTTATTATATTTTTTAAAAAATTCCTTCTTAAAAAAAAAAATTAAGAATTCCTACATTTTAATTTTCAAAAATAAAAGAACAAAATCAACTAGCAAACGTGATTTAAAAATTAAAAAAGAAAAAACAAAAAAACAAAAAATAAGAAATTGAAACGATTACTAAATTGAACCTTTGTTTCTCCAAAATCATGAATTGAATCTCGTGGAGCATTCTTAACCTTCGCCAAATTTCAAAAACAAAAACAAAATTTTAAACTCTACTAATTAACCATTTCGATTTTTATTTTTAATTTTTAAAATTAAACCTATAAACAATACTCCAACCTCCAACTTTTTTTCCTCTAGTAAGCTACAAATTTCTAAAACTAATTTTTTTTTTAATTATTGATATTTAAAAGGCATAAAAAAGAAATAGAACTCTAAAAAACAAAAAACAAAAAATCAGAATGAATACCAACAACCTTAACCATTTAATTTTTTATTTTAAGATTGAACTTGCTGACTAATAATTTCCAATCTTGTTAAGGAAACAATTGATTTCCTTACTAAATTTTAAAAGCAAACACAAGGTTTTTACCATGTTAGAATTCTTAGAAAGTAATATTATAAACACCACGTCCGACTATAAGTTTCTTATCTACTTTTAACACTTATTTTTTAAAACATGATATTGTTTTTAAAACTTAACTAAGAAATCAAGTGTTTCTTCAATAAATTAGAAAGCTAAAACTATAGACTTTATGAGAAACTAGTATAAATTTTAAGAACTATGAAACCACTCTTCTTTGTTTAAGTTTTAAAAATAGTAGATAACAAATAGACATACGTAATATAATGTTTATAAATATATTTTTCAAAAACTAAACAAAATAATTATCAACAAAATCTTGCTTTTTCATATAAAAAAAAAAAATTTAGCTTCCATATTAAATAAAAACATTCCTTTAAAATAAATACAAAACAAATACACTTTACATGTGATAATAGTATTTATATGCCTAATTTTTAAAAGCTAAATACTAATGGAATCAAAGAAATTATTCCCTAATCTTTTTGAGTAACAAAGTTATCAAGTATTAGGAAAATGTACAAAAACATTATATCTGAGTAATCAATAAAGAGTAAAAACAACAAAACTAATTAATGATAACAGTTAAATGTAGATTACCCAACAAAAAATTCAAACCTTAGAAAAAAAGTTTTAATCAAGGCTTAAGACATCGATGTCAACAAAATAGCAAAATTATTTTTTTAAAAAAATCGATGAAAATATCAAGAAAATGAACATTTTTGGAAAATATTCTAACAAAACATTCAAAAATTAAATTTAAATCAGTAAAACTAAACATTTATCATTTTTAAACAAACTTCTATTAATTATATTACATTTATGTTAGCAATAACTTGTTGCTTATTTGTATGTTTGTGGATTTTCATAACATACAAATGTCGACATGTTAATGAAAATTTAATGCTACGTTTCTAATACACACATGTGCCCTGGGTGCAGTAGAGCAAATCTCCAACTCTCGGTTGCATAAAGCTAGCAACTTCCCACCAATATTAACTAACAAATGCAATCAAAACAAGATAACTAAACCAATATATTACAATGAGTTGACGATGCAAAATACAAACTAATAGCTCTACTAATTAAATCACCATTAAAACAACAAAACACGAAGAATATTAAGTTCCTAAGAAATTTTTGTGATAGGGACATCATCAAGGATGAATTGACCAAGCTTACCTGCCCTGAATAGAGTAAGTAGTTTCTTCGATACTCTCAAACGAGCTTCTGCTGCCATATGTGACACCTTCATCGCTTTCTGCAATGCTTCAAACTGCACTTCTATAAGACTTTCTAAACCATTCTCGTCTTCAACGTTACCATCAAATTCCGATAGAGTTGTGTACAGAGCGCATTGAACTTCAGTTACAAGATCCTGAACAAATGAATTAGAAAACAAGTATACACAGGTTTCTTTTTTGGTTTATAAACCCACAAACATTGAGAGGAACGAAGAAAGTGCAACAAAAGTGAGGAAAAAAAATCTAAAGTAATGATGAACTAAATAAATTGACACCAACAAGAGTCTCTTCAAATGAAAATCGTGAGGAAGAAGAAGGGACAGGATATACATATGAAAGGAGGTGTATAATGTTATAGATTTTGGTGAATAACAGAACAATCTAAGAAGCACGAACACTTCATATTAGAGGCTATCAGTGTTGGACACGGATTCGTCTGAACATGCGGTGGACACGTGTTAACACCCCAATTTGCGTGTTCTATTTTTTATTTTTTATTTTTTATCTTTCTTTCAAATTTGGACACGCAGTGGACATTCATGGACACGCCGGAAAAAAAAATTAAACAAAATTGTTTTAAATTTGGGCCCAAATTTAAAGCCCTCTAGCTTCCTTTTTAAAATATATACATAAAAAAAACTCATCCCTTGCCTTGCCTTGCACTTCCGAGTAGCTGCAGCACTAACGATGCCTTCCCCAGTTCTTCTCAGTAGAGAAGAAGTTTTTGCCAACGCTGCCAGCAGGTTTCTACAATAATGTTTTGTAACTACTGCCAACCGCCTACTGCCGTTTACATCAATCCATTTTTTTCCCAATCTTCAAAGTTGAAACTCTTACATATTTTTTAATATTATTTGTTAAATGTTAGGATGACAATGATTAATTAAACTGACAGACATTTTATGCATTTTTAGTGGGATTAATCGAATACTTTATCTTAAATGTACATATATTCTAAAAGTATAATATAAAAATAGCATCCCCAGATGTGTCCGTGTTCTAGTATTTTAGAAATATTTTAGAAATATTTTAGAAATTGGCATATTGCCGTTTCCATTTACGTGTCCGTGCTCCTTAGAGAAGCATGAAAGGCATCCAAACAAGACAACCTACTAGAAAGGACAAAAACTTCTAAAAAATACATCCAGACCTACAAGATCATTTCAAAAACTGACATTGGTATAGAAGCGAAGAATCGTATAGGGGACCAAACATCACCCAGAACGCTCTGAAGGTCTCTAAAAGAGAATCTTTCCTAAGGAAATACCAAATATGCTAGGAAAAGACAACTCAGTCATCGCCATCTCAAATAAAAAATAAAGTTGAGAAAATGAAACAGCCAACGCAAAATAGCCTATCCCTTTTCTGTTCTTCAATGAAATATATTAATGCAGATAAGAGGGTAGAAAACGAAATCTACAACCTCCCAAAGAAAGTAGAGAGGTCTAAACTGCTGAATTATGAATCTCATTTTCGTTTGTGTAAATACACACAAATAATGAATCCCATCTAGCAAACTAAAACCCAACGAAGTAACCAATCTAAGAGGAAGCTGATGGACCTCCCGTAGCAATGCAGTATTATAGAAAGGGTAGGAAAGGGAAAGCCATTGTTTGCAGGAATTTGGTTAGGGACTGAGGGCTTCTCTGGAGAGTGAGGGGAACTGTTCTTATTTCATCGGTGAATGTAATCTGTGTTGAAATTGGTGTCAGGGCAGCACCATGGGGAAAATAGTAAAAATGGCTCAAAAGAGAATCGGAGAAAAAATGGGAGCAATTGAAATATCAAGAATGAACGTGATTATTGTTCCACGTTTGCTAGATATTGAGGTGGTAGAAAGGGAAGTTCAAGAGGACGATAAATTAAAAGCAATATTTGACCGATTATTGACGAACCCGGATTGCATTCCTCGTTATACGGTTCGGCTAGGCAAGCTGTTTTGTAGAAGCAGGTTGGCTCTTTCGAAGACGTCGAGCTTAATTCCTACCATCTTGCACAGTTTCCATGACTCGGTCATCGGGGGACATTCGAGATAGTTACGCACCTATAAACGCATAGCAACATAGTTGTTTTGGGAAGGTATGAAAAATGACATCAAGCTGTATGTGGATCAATGTCATGTGTGCCAACAGAATAAGATTCCAGTGTTATCTTCGACCGAGCTGCTACAACCGCTACCTATTCCCAACCGTGTTTGGGAAGACATATCCATGGATTTTGTAGAGGGATTACCATGCTCCAAAGGGTTTGACACCGTATTGGTGGTTGTGGACCGCCTAAGCAAGTAAGCTCATTTCATAACCTTGGCCACTTTTTCTCGGCCAAAACGGTAGCTAGCTATGGTGTTCATCGAGGAAGTAGTGCGTCTTCATGAGTACCCTCGTTCGATAAGGTATTTCTAAGTCACTTTTGGAAGGAGTTATTCTAATTGCAAGGCACCCAACTAAAGAGAAGCACGGCATACCATCCCCAAACGGATGGGCAATTGAAGGTTGTTAACAAATGCTTGGAACTTTATTTAAGGTGCTTTTGCCACGAAAAACCAAAGACTTGGAGCGATAAGATTGTGTGGGCCGAGTATTGGTATAACACCAACTATCAATCCTCTATAAAAAACACCCCCTAGCAGTAGTTTATGGACAGCCACCTCCTATTATTTCCTATGGCCAAACGGACACCACTTCGAACGATTCGGTGGAGTACCAATTACAATCCCAAGATGAGATGTTAGCTGCCCTAAAGGGTCACTTGCAACATACCCAAGAACAAATGAAGAAATTTGCCGATGTGCACCGTCAAGAGGTGGTTTTTGACATTGGGGACTGGATGTACCTAAAATTACAGCCTTATAGACAGCATTCAGTCGATAAGAAGCGTTGTCAAAAGTTATCTCTCAAGCATTTCGGGCCATATATTGTGTTGGGTAGAGTTGGAGAGGAGGCCTATTTGCTGGACCTGCCGGAGACCCCCCAAATACATTCGGTTTTCCATATACCACAACTTAAGAAGGCAGTGGGAGACAAGCATCAAATACAGCCAGACATAGCCATAATGACCAAATGGAGTTGGTTTTGGAGCCCAAAAACGTGACCCAAATTCGTCAGAATGATGCTGAACGGGTTTGGGAATATTTAATCCAATGGAAGGATCAACGAAGCCATGAAGCAACATGGGAGTCCTATGCCTTATGAATCGGTAACCAAACTTCCACCTTGAGGACAAGGTGGCTCTTCTCCATAGGGTATTGCTAGGCCTCCAATCACTCAAGTTTACTAAGGAGGGGTAAAAAGGAAAATTCCACCTACGCAACATGGTTGTTAGGATGGCAAGTGATCCTTGCAACATGGTTGTTAGGATGGCAAGTGATCCTTGCAACAAGTGGCAGCAAGAGAAAGGGAATATATATTTAGATGTTTTGTGTTAGGGTTCTTCATCTTGATCATTACGTATTTTGAAAGAACGTTGTTCATTGTGGAGAGTGCAGCCCTCTTATTTGGCTGATATCTTATCTGGAAACTCTTTTGTATAGCTAGAGACTCTATATTGTATATACAATTCTCCTCTCCATTCATATCTCTGTCGTGTGTTACTAGAAATATTTGTGTTGTTTGTGTGTGGTTTGAGTTATTTGCAGGTACAACAAGAATCTACTAGAAACTTGTTATTGGATTTAAGGACATCAGTTACCAAAGTTGTTAGAACTGAGACAGATGTTATTGATAAATAATTAAATTTGTCTTCAACCACTAGCTTAAGCTTTTGGGTCAATTGGTTGTTCAATATGGTATCAGAGCAAAGCAACAACGAAACCCTAGAAAACAACTTAGGAGAAACCCAAACCAAACCAGAAGCTGCCGCCACCGTGGATGCCACCATGAAAATAAAACAGTCCACTAGATTCAGAAGCCGCTGATCTACACAATGGGCCAACCCTCGCCATCGTCCGTGCAACCCTCCGGCCAGAAACAACCTCACACGTCACCCCTGTCAGGCACATGGGCCCATGCACCACCGCCTGCTCATCTGACCGCCCAGCTAACCTCCTTTATGCGCTGTCGTCTGTCCAACCGTCTTACCTTTTCGGTCATCCGCAGCCCCACGCACCGCCCATGCCCTCTGAACAACAATTAACATCTATCTGGTTCTTATGAACTATCTAGACCTAGAATTCTCTCCTTCCAATTGTAAACTACAATTCATTAAGATCCTTCCCATTGTAAACTACAATTCATTAAGATCCCATGGAACATTGGAAGCCAAAGACTCTAGGAGTTGATCAGTCGAATAATAAATTCTTTCCTTACCTCAACATATACCGCATCAGACTTATTTGGAGGAGCCCTCCTCTTTGGCTGGAGGTCATTAAGATTAAATCTGTGTCTTTCCTCTGGTTCATATTGAATACCTTCCATTCTTCTGTTATTCAAATGTCTCCTCCAATGCAAAGGAGTCCTTCGAGAATTCAGAACAGCCAGAAGATATTGAGCAATCCGCTCCTCACCCACCACTTCATCCTTGACAGATCCTGCTTCCATGTGAAAAATTATGGATCAATCTACAAGAAGATGCAGTACGCAATACAGTTGATATCAACATGATGGTGCCATAGAACTGAATAATTTGAAAGATAAACAACAATGACAATACAAGATAAACCAAGAGCTTGAGGTACTAGGACCCTCCCAATCATGAGATAACTCTCAAGTCCTAATTCACTCCGAAATATTGTTTATCTTCACCACTCCCCTTTCCTCTATTTATAACTAACTTCCCTAACAAACTACTTCACTAATTAGTAACATACCCTTGATATCCCTCTGATGCTATTCCTATCACAATAATAAGAGAACTAAACCACACTGATTCAATGAATGAGACCCAATTATATGATTCAGGAGGTTGGAAAACAAAAATATCTCATTCGGACTCGGACCAAAAAGCTACATTATGGGTGTGGAAACTGGAATCCATCAACCACATGAAAAAGGAATCTGCCCTCCACAAAAACAGAAAAATACCATGAGGAAATAAAATCATCACTCCAAACCCATACATTATCCATCACAAAAATACTAGTAAACTATCACAAGTTGTGATCCCGCTAAGCTTGGAAGATGGGCTCAGTTGGTAGAGGGGATGAGGACTCCATGCTCCCTCAAATTGTCTAGCTCTAGACTAAAAGTTACAATAATTTAAAAAGTTTCAGTACTTCCAAATTTTGTTTATTGTTGTCAGATTTCATGATTAATTATTTATTATATAATCCATATTTGTGACTTAAGCAGCAGTAATAATTAAATGAAATCAACCACACAAGCAGTATTTCACATTATTACATTATTTTTGTATAGCATATCTCAATGTCCATAATGCTATAGTATATAGCTTAACAAAATGTTGTTTGAAAAACACAAAGTAGAAATTCTTATAAACTAGAAACGACCTGCAAGTGCTAGTTTCAGCCCTGTCTCGGTATCTTGGATACTTGGAACTAATACACCAGGAGTGTCTAGAACGTATATGCTAGGTTGATGAGCAATCTGCACATCAGAAGAACTGCAAATGGTTGGTACTTCATGATTATAAGATTTCATCTCACAAAGGAAAAAGGAGGGGAGAGGCAAAAGTAGAAATTGATTACTAAAAATGAAGTTTGATCAAAACTACCTTGTAGCCAGCTATATCTTGAGTAACCCCAGGCAAGGGACCAACAGTAGCTCGCTTCCTTTTCTCCTGCACTATGAAAAATTATTGAACCACAAAAGTCTAATAAACAAAGCCTCCAGACCAAGCGAAACAGAACTTATACACTTCAATAGAAAAGAGAAATTGGCATGTTGCTCCAAAAACTAATCTTACCTGGAAAGCGTTCAGAAGCAATTTGATGGATTGAATTAATTAAAGCTGACTTCCCAACATTCGGAACACCAACGACCATAACAAGAAGAGTAGGTTCCCTTGAAATTGCTTCCTTTAGTTTAAATTCCACAAGCTCGAGAAGCTTTTTTATCAATAAAAAATCATTTACGCCTTTTTAGCAGAAAAATAAAATAAATAGATATTGAAATACACTGAATCAAACAAACTAGCTAGTTATACACTAAATCTAATAATAAGCTATTGCAATTTGCAATACACTTATGACGAGTTGTCAATTCAACATTGAGATGTAATGTGAAGTAAATACAAAAAGAAGTCTAAAGAGTTACCAAAGGATCACTTCAAGTTTACTAGCCAATACATGCACAAAACTAATCAGCATTCAGTTTTAAATATAAAACAGAGAGGATGAAGAAAAATCTAAACAACTAGAAACTTGTCTAACTAATCAGTTTTCATCTTTAAAGTGGAAGTAATAAATAATAAACAACTTAACAAGTGCTATCATCCAAAGAAAAAAAAAGTATCAACAAAGTATGCGATCTTCGATAGTTTTCACAATTCAATATATCATAGGAAATGAGGTGCTAGAACCTCGAGATTAATTACAACCTATAAATGAATACCACTGAAGCACTGTAGAAAGGGAAAATACCTTCCGAACAGAACTCTTACTGTGAGCGTTAATTGGTATGCAATCTTGATTGCATGAGTCAAAAAAGTCAACCCATTTCTGCAAAATTGAAGTCGTAAGGATAACAAAGCGAACAGAGAAAAACTATGAACAAAAAATGAGTAATGAACATACAAGCGCACACATCCATTCACATATCAATTTATAGACTTTTGAAACGGAAATTCGAAAAAGAAAATATATTGAGAACTCATAGTTAGAGAGGATTCAGAATTCGGAAATGATTTTCATATCCTATAGCCAAAACTTCGAAAACTCAATGAAACAGAATGGTTTAGTGGTGTCTTACATTCATGATATTAGAGTTAGCCAAATCTTTCTTGTTGAGGGCAATGACGCGGCGTTTGGAAGAGAGATGAGGCTGGAGGTCTTGATTGGCCGAGGACAAGGGAATTCGGGAATCCCTAACCTCGATGACCATGTCCGCGAGCTTCAGTCTATGGCGAATGGCACGTATGGCTGCAGCCATGTGGCCGGGGAACCAATTGATGGCTCCACCGCCGGCGGTGAACTCCATGTCTCCAAGAGCCTTCTTCATGACTCCGTTGATCCCTCTCATTTCTGTGCTCTCCGACGACGACGACGGAGGTTTAGGGTTTTAGACATGCTTTGCCTTCTTCAGTTATGGGCTTCGACCACATTTCTACATTGGGCTTTGCCCGTTATTGCAAGTCAAATTGGATGACTTTAACTCACTAAAATCAGAAAATTATGGGTTAATTCTACGTTAATTTACATAAATCCAACCAAACCCAAAATATTTAGGTTCGTGCAACTTCAGATTTACCTTTGCATCACTCCTCTTTCTTCTTTTTCCTCTTGTGTGATTTCTTTGTGATTTATTTTTCTATTTAAATCTTCTATTTTCTTTTTATCATTTTCGGTAAGATTCTTTGAAGTTATTTTACGGTTGTTTCAATATTTCTCTATTCATCTTCCTCATATTTGATAATACCAAGATCGTTACATATGATTCTAAATGATCAACACGATCGTCTACCATTATCAATACGATCGTTTACCATGGTCAACACGATCGTTTTAATTTGAAGCCTTTGTCTCATCGTTTGAAATAAACTATATGATCGTGTTAACATTATCTAAACGATCGTTTATCATAGTTAACATGATCGTTTACCATGATTAGCATGATCGTTTACCATGATTAGCATGATCATTTATCATGGTCAACACGATTATTAGATTTGAAGTTTTTAACAATCATTTACATTGGACTACATAACGTGTATTATAATCAACTTGATCGTTTACCATGGTCAACACAATCGTGTAAAGTATATTATTTTACTGCATAATTGTCTATCCTTGTAATATATCTTAAACGATCATGTAGTTATGGTAAACGATAATGCAACTAATCGTGTATTACTAAAGTATATTATTTAAAATGAACTATACTATTGTATATCATGATCTAAATGATCATAGATCATTCATTTAGACTATAGTACACGATCATTTAGAAGAAGATTATGCGCACGTGTTGACTGGGGTATCTTTGATATTTTATATTGTGGGCCTGTGGGCTTTTCCCATGTCAAAATTGTTCTATACGGTGTAAATATTTTATCGATTTGTTCTATTTTTGGAAAACTCCTTAATTCTAATAATATAGTTGTTATTATAAGTATCATTAAAATATTTTATTAGGATTAATATCAAAATGCAACGTGTCACTCATTTCACACTCTATCTACATTGTCACGTGTCTTTGAGATATTAATTTTTAGTGTCTATGTAAAGCCTGTGCAAATATTGAACCTAAAATTAATGGTTTTGGACTAGATTGATGAGTTTTATTCTTTACAGGAAAGGTGGCATATTACGCGTTTTCACTTCCCAAAAACCAAGCTTTATTTCTTGACTTCATGCTTGCCAAAATGTCTATAACTTGTAGCATTTTGTGGAAATTTCAAAGATTTTTGAAATAGTTGATAATTTTAGAGAACTTCTTATTTCTTATTTATTTTATTATATTCATATTTATATTTTAATATTATATTTTTTCGATGAGTGTGTTCTCATTGTGCCTTATTTTTACAACATGTTATTAGCATGAGTTCTTGTCATTTTCCCCTACTCATTATAATTAAAAAAAATATTATTTTACATATTTAGTATATATTAAATTTCTAATATAATTATTGTTGGGTTTTATGTTCTAAAACTCGTAGATAGTAATTGTAATTCGTTGACCGTCATTAATAAAGTGTTATTTTTGTAATTTCAATAAAGTGTTATTGGTTATTAGTTTTGTCTTAATAACCTAAATCCAATAAACTAATATCCTAAGCTATTTGATGAGTCTTAAACTGTATGTAGAGACATACGTGGATCAATGTTCGAGATACAACTTAAAGGGTCAATATAGTATAGGGATAAGACTAGGTACTTATTCTAGTAACACTATGGATATGGCTCACTTTGCATTTGATACAAATGCAATGATCAAACACATTCATGCAGATAAAATACGAGTGAAAGTATCCTATACAATGAGTTTGCATAAGATTGAGTCACGAAATAGTAACCACTAGATGTAACTTCGTTAACTAGTTACCTTTTTATTTCAATAGGATGACCTAAGTAACTTTGTCTTAATCTTGAGTGTATTTTAAACTTATGTTCACGAGGGATTTTCCTTTGATTTGTATGAGGTGAGAGTTGTCAGTTTACTGTCTCAATATGTTTATCATTTTGAGGATAAGATTGATGAGAGAACTGGGAGCATTCATACAGGATGAAATTCACTCATTCCCGACTTTAGGGTAAGTAGATGAGTGTTCCCTTAAAAGGTGTCTTCGAGACTTGAACAAAGGTCCCTACCCTTTCAAAAAAAGAGGAGTTCTGTTTATTGGTTGGACCATAAATAGGTTGTTTACTAGAGGAGCACCAGTATTTAAGGACTAGAAGTAACCCAAGTGAAATAATTATTTGACCCAGCTGACGTTATAGACACTAGTGAAGGACTAACTTACTTTAGATGAGGAGTTTTCAACCACTCGTGCGTTTTACTTCAAACCATTTGTCAAATTTCACATTTTGAGTCTAGTTTTCAAAGTAGGGCTGTCGGACAAAAGTAAGGTATGGAAGATTGGGTTTGGACTCAAGAAAAAGAGAAACGTCACATTTTGGAGTAATTTGAGTAATATTCACTTTTTAGAAGCTACAGAATGCATCTCCTAAATTTTTGAACTAAACTTTTGAGGTAAGAAAGAAAAAACATTTATAAGCAACTTTGTAAAAGAAAGTTTTCTTATTGGAGTTATGGGTTTTTTATTTATAAATTTTCAAATTCAAGTTAAATTTTTGGACTAAAAGACAGTTCTGGGTAATACTTGAGGCTGGCTAAGTGTTAAGAAAGGAAAGGAAAGTTGGTGCAAGATTTAAGCAAAGAAGGTTAGTGAGCATGCGTTATGGCCGGTACTAGGCACGCGACCAAAAAGGCGCGTGACATGCCTTACGCATGAGGACACACAACGCGTACAACCAAGGAGGCAACCTTTGTGCACAAGAACGTGCGTGGAACATCAGGTGTCATAAGCATGCTTGCATAGGGCATTGTTTGCCTATGGCCCAATGCCCAAACATCCTAAACCGCCTTATCTTTATATTTTGTACATAGTTTAGTCTATTACTTTCCTTTTGATGTCACCAACCCTGGGTGTGACGTTTCACACTTTTCATATGCAAGCCTGTCAAATCTAAAAAAGTTTAAAATGTACTATATGAGAGACCCATTAGTTGAATCCCCGACCAAGCCTTGTCATATTTTCTGCAATCAAAGCTAAAATATGGATTGTTTTAGTGATATACGACAGTTGTTCACACAATTGAATATAAAGTTCTATACTATAGTAATATGAAAGGAAACAAACAACACATCAACATATGTTACCCAGTTCGATGAATACACATCTACATCTGCGGGGCAATTTGTCCAAGATAGAAGATTGTATTAATCACAAATACAATAACAGTTGAATACATAGTTATGACTGAAGGAACAGTACTTTGACACTATTGTTACTATACTGTTCTAGAACTGTTTCAACAAAACTTGATTATGATGTAACATAATGATCATAACTAAACAGAGGGTATGACGAAAACTCCCCCTTAACCGCAACTCTAAATATGCCTTTGACTTTTTCTTCCAGAAGATCGAGAGCACCTTTTATCCGATTTTCTTTCTTTTTAAAATCGCTGATACCCAACAACTTCTTTGGGAAATAAATAGGAAAAGATCCTAACCAATTGAAGCCATTTTTTAAGGAAGGAATCTTAATCAATATCTTAACCAATTTGTTAAGAGAAATAATATGCAGAAATACACATGTGGGACCATACTATTAACAAATTCGCCTTGGTACCACTGATTTTTATTTATGAAATCAAGTACCCATTCTCATCTGAAAACATCCCACAAATATCCGAAGAAAGGCAAAACCATCACATCAGAATCAGAGTATGTAGAATAGCCAAGAAAATCCATTTCATTAACAAATGGGATAAAAATCAGAACTAACACACGTCAGATTAAGGGAAATACATATGTCAAGCTGAACAAAACAAAAGCAATTGAAGAGCTGAGCTTCTGAGCAAAAAAAAAAAAAAAAAAAAAAACTACTGAAGGACAATACCCAATAGACCCAACCAGAAACACAAAAACCAAATCTTCCCTTTGCTTGAATGCAAAAATAAAGATAACCCTACTGATCAGACGGAGGAGTAGAAGGCCCTGACGCTGCATGCCTAAGATCACGAAGAACGACATCTAAAACAGTGCGCCTATCAGATAGTTCACTGATTTGGCGAGTAAGAGATTGAGATTCAGCCAGTAGCGCTTGTAGTAGGCGATTGGCCAGTGAAATAGAGAATGTGGGACTGGTCCCTACAGGTGCACTGGTCCCTACAGGTGCATTCTCAAATGTTGCAGCAACATCTAGAATGTGGGACCCTTGAAAGAGTCGTATACTGAGCGGTATAAGACACGGAGCTGTGCCAACAGTATCAGTGGGGTCAAAATGGTCGGTTGTTGAGTCAGGAGAAAACCACTCAGGATTCTTGGGAAACAGATGAGGATATGAATAACAAACGTATCAACGTGGCGCATTAAGTGATTAAAGATGAATTCACCAACATTCATCTTAACTCCACTGCCCACAAGGTAGACAAAATGTCCCAAAGAAGTCAAGATAGTAGATGCATGAGTAGAGGGAATCCAGTTTGAGATACCAATCCTATGGAGAATCGCATATTTTACAGTCAACGAAGCAACCGGTAATTGCCCAACCGGCAAGACACGAATAGTTCCACCAGTAAGCTCCTCAGCCAAACGTTCAGAGTAGGATATGAGACAGTGTAGTCAGCCGGCAGCGCGATGCCCAGAAAGGTATTCAGTAATTCTGGAGACATTAAAATAGACACCACGAATATGCACCTTCCGATACTCTTTAGAACTCAGATCATTGAAGTCGGAGGGTAGATTAACAATCAATTCATGCATGAGTCGGGGATAAAAAGGACTAACCCAGAAACAGTCCGATGAAGCCCATCATTGCAGATTAAATAAAGAATGGCAAGGCACGAGTTATACTGGTCAGAAATATTAGCTTCATCAGCAATCTGCCGTTTAACCACATACTTCCATTTGTGTGCTCCCTCCTCTGAGTGAAAGGACACACCGTCAATTGGCATAGAGGGTACATTTGGGGGTATCTTTCTTTGGCCTGCCTTTGGTTGAAATTACACGTTGTCCTCTGATAGGGGGACGACGCAGACCAGAGGAGGAGCTGACATTATCAGGTGGTGACATCGAAATGGAGAATTCACCGGGGCCTTCAGCTTACCTAGGTTTTGACGTTTGATCATCGTGGGACGCACTAGGATCCTCAGTAGAGGCCGAAAAGTCCTCGAGAATGGTCATTTCTTTAGTTCTAGGTACATAATCTTCGTCAGTTTCGTCACTTGCATCGTCTTCATCAGTTGGAAGAGAAGCTGGTGGGGAAGCATGAGGTGATGACGGAGCAGCGGAAGACGGACCATGGCCAGTAGACCGAGATAGATCCTCCTTAGGAGGAGATGCTTCTCGTGGTAGGGATTGACCAGAATGAGACCCTACCTTGCGATGGAGAAGGGTTGACAATACCGCTTCATCTTTAATGTCAGAGGAATCAGAATCTAATACCACTATCTCAACAGAAACCTTAGGTTTCGGCACAGAGGAGGACGCAGTCGGACGGGAAGTGCGTGGTGGAGAAAACTCAGGGACTTCCTTTTTGACAGTAACAGGAGATACAGGGTTAGAAGATCACCCTGCATATGAGCAAGGGACAGGGTTGGGTACTTCACAATGCTGACCATCCTCAGTAGGCAGAACAGACCGATGAATTTTCTTATTAAGATGTTTCGTTGGGATACCCTTGTAGCGTTTGCCCTTTGAAGAGTTTGCAGATTTTGAAGGTGAGGGAGCCATGGAATCAGAAACGTTGGAAGCAGAAGAATTGTGGATGGAAGACGAAACACACGACTGATAAGTCTTAAAACGTGTGGTGACCATGATGAATAATCTGACATTAATATATCTGAGCAGAAGTGGATTTTGCAGAGAGAAATCCCAACAAACCCGAGAAGATCTAGGAATATAAAGAGATATATAACTGACGACACAATTTAAATTTGAAACTTAAGGGACAGGTAACCGAATTGGGCCTGAGTAAACACTAAAGGCCCAAACCAAATTCCATGGGCTTGGAGATTCAATAGGCCCTTGTCTAGTAAATTGCTATGCGAGCCGTTGACAAACTCTAATACCTGCTCGTAATCCTTCAAATGTGGATACATCCAAAGGCTTGGTAAAAATATCGGCAAGTTGCAATGAACTTCTAACATGTTCTAAACAAATAATATTAGCTTCCACTAATTCCCGAATAAAATGATGACGGATGTCGATGCGCTTTGTACGGCTATGTTGAACTGGATTTTTGGAGATGTTTATTACGCTTATATTATCACAGTAGAGAACCATAGAGTACTGAAGTATACCATATTCTTCCATCATCTGTTTCATCCATAGAAGTTGCGAACAACTGCTCCCTACTGCTATATATTTTGCTTCTGCAGTTGATAAGGACACACTGTTTTGTTTCTTGCTGAACCAAGCAGCTATATTGTTCTTAAGAAAAAAAACACCCTCCAGATGTGCTCTTCCGATCATCCGAACAGACGGCCCAATCAGCATCACAGTACCCTACAAGAACTTCAGTTGTATCAAAAGTATACCAGAGACCGAAATTACACGTACCTATTATATATTTCAGTATGCGTTTAGCACTGTGAAGATGGGACGTTCGAGGGTTAGCCTGATAACGAGCACACACGCCTACTGTAAAAGCTATATCTGGTCTGCTGGTTGTTAAGTAGAGTAAACTACCAATGATACTTCTGTATAGACTTGAATCAACCTTTTCTCCAGTGGCATCCTTTGTCAATTTGGGTTTGGCTTTAACCATTCCAAACTTGGAGATGAGATTCTTTGCATATTTTTCTTGAGAAAAGAAAATTCTAGTCTTGTATTGCTTAATCTGAAATCCTAGAAAGAATGTCAGTTCACCAACCATGCTTATTTCAAATTCGCCCTTCATCTGATTAACAAACTGTTCAACATATGTAGAGGACGTCCCACCAAATATAATGTCATCAACATAAATCTGAACTATAAAAAATTCAGTACCCTGTCGATATATGAACATGGTTTGATTTACACTTCCTCGTCGGTATCCTTGTCGTAACCGATATGTGGAGAGTCTTTCATACCAGGCTCTGGAGGCTTGTTTGAGACCATACAATACCTTATGCAGCTTGTAGACATGATCGCGATGAACAGGATCAACAAAACCTTTTGGTTGAGCAACATACACTTCCTCAGATAAATATCCATTTAGAAAAGCACTCTTCACGTCCATTTGAAAGAGTTTGAACTTTCGAAAACAAGCATAACTCAGAAGTAATCAAATGGCTTCTAATCTGGCTACAGGCGCAAACGTCTCGCCAAAATCTAAAACTTCAATATGAGAATACCCCTATGCAACCAGTTTGGCTTTGTTTCGAATAACTCTTCCTTGTTCATCCGTTTTGTTCTTAAAGCTCTATTTAGTTCCAATTATGTTCGCATGAGATGGTTTAGGCACAAGATTCCATACTTGATTTCTTTCAAACTGCAGTAGTTCTTCCTGCATTGCTAAGATCCAGTGCTCATTAGTAAGAGCAGCAGTAACAGTTGTGGGTTCCATGGTGGATGTGTAACATAAATTGGCAACCATCTTTGCATAATCTTTTCTCTCCTTCTATCGAGTGGTAATACCACTGTGAACATCACCAATTATAGAGCTAGAGGGATGATTTTTGGTTATATGTGTTGGAGGCAATATTTTCTGCATTGATGAACCAACAGTATCGGTAGTATCAGGTAATTTAACGGAGTATTCATTAGTCTGTTGACAGCTAGACACTGATGCTTCACTTGCACTGGCGTCAGAGTGACCAACTGATGTAGGTTTGATAAAAATGGCCATGCTGTCAACATTTGAGTGAGGAGATGAATTATCTTTATCGTCGGTTAGGGAAGATAGTTCAGACCCTGAAGTTTTAGTTTTCTAGGAGTAGAGAGCCCAAATATCTCCATCTTCTTCATCAATGCTTCCATTAGAGACTTTCTTATGATCATCTATGATGACATTGACAGATTTCATAACTATCCTCGTACGTCGATTATAGACTCTGTAGGCTCGGCTGTTAGTCGAGTAGCCAAGAAATATTCCTCTATCAGACTTCGAATCCCACTTTCAATGATGCTCTCTGTCATTCAAAATAAAACATGTACTACCAAAAATGTGAAAGTACTTCACATTCGGTTTTCTCCCTTTTCAGAGTTCATATGGAGTAGCAATTGTCCCAGGACGAAGACTAACCTGGTTATGTATGTGACAGGAAGTATTTAGAGCTTCAGCCCAGAAGTAAATAGGCAGATGTTTTACGTGAATCATCATCCGAGCCATTTTCTGTAGCGTTTGTCTCTTTCGTTCAATAACTCCATTCTGCTGAGGGGTCAGTAGGGGTGAGAACTCATGGAAAATTCCTTCATTCTCACAAAATTCAGTAAAATTTTTATTTTCAAACTCACGACCATGATCACTTCGTATGCGACAAATACCAGTATTTTTTTCTCTTTGAATTTGTAAGAACAATGTTTGACATACTTTGAAGGCCTCAGATTTATCATAAATAAATTTGACCCAGGTATAGCAAGAAAAATCATCTACACACACTAGAGCATACCATTTTCCCCCTAGACTTTCTGTTTGCATTGGCCCCATGAGATCTATATGGAGAAGTTCAGAATTCATGCAGTAGAGGGCAGACAGGTGGAGTTATGGGATGACTTGACTTGCTTCCCAACAGGACAATCCGAGCAGCAATCCTAAGGATTAATAGTGAGAGTGGGAAGACCTATGATGGCGTTTACCTTTACAACATTGGCAATGGACGTTCCACTTATGTGTCCCAATCGCTTGTGCCACAGGCTAGCCTCCTCCGCCTTTGACAGATTGCATAAATTAACCTCCAAATCCCAGTGATAACAGTTGTCAGACAACCTTGTTTTACGGAGAAAGTTTTGTTTTGACTATCTACCACATTGCATCTGTCCTTGCTAAAGCTAACTTGATATTCTTGATCGCACAATTGACTAATGCTAATCAGATTTGCTGACAGTCCCTGCACCAAGCGAACATCAAGTAGATAGGGTGATCAATAGTTCCTTTATTAGTGACTCTTCCTTTCCCTCCATCACTAAAAACCACAGATTCTGCATTGCATTCGCTAAGTTCTGAGAAGAAGGTGGCATTCCCTGTCATGTGCCTAGAGCAGCCACTTTCAAAGTACCAGTCAGAGGAATTAGGATTATTAACAGAAGTAAGAGTCACCTTGCAGTTTTTCAAATTCATTTCGGGCGCCATTCTGTCCTTCGTCGTTTTAAATATATGATTTGGCTGAGAGCATGTTGACGATACATCAGATTTTGCAGCCGAAAGCAGTAAGGTCGAATGTGTCCATGCTTTCCACAGAGATAACAAAATTTTCGTCTGTTTAGGTATTTTACAGGTGAGGCAGCATCCACTATGTACTTCCCTCTTGCATTTTCTGTCTGACTGTTCTGAGTGTCACACTCTCGTATAAACATAGTGTTGTTGTTCCCTTTGCTCTTCCTTCCTGTAAAACCCAGACCTCGTTTGTCATTGCATCTCTTTCCTTGGCCAATTAGATCATCTAGTTTTTTAGACATGTTTGTCAACATCTTTACAGATTTGGTTAGTTCTTCAAATTGATTTTTGGCTTCCTTTCATTCGGCTTTTAGAGTAACTATTGAGGACAAGAAGCTTTGATTTTCTTCCATCAAGCATTGTATCTTTTCTTGTTGTTGTATGATGATTGTGTGATCTTCCTTCCACTTCCCTTACACCATACTGTCATTGAGACAGTCGTCTACCATCGATTTCTACTGGTCTGATGCTTGAGAGGTTACTTGTATGGCTTCTTCTTCGTTCATAGTGGTGATACTGATCAAGGCCATTCCTACTTCTTCATCATCACTTTCGGAATAGTCTTCTTCATCTGATAAGGTTGCTACCAGACTTCTTTTTACGTTTGAGATAGGTTGCACATTCAGATTGAATATGTCCAAATCCTTCACACTCATGACAGCTGATTCCTTTACCAGACTTTTCAATTTTTGAAGAGCCAATGTCCTTATCATTTCGTTCGTGGTCCTTTCTTCGGTACAGTCCGGATGAAGAGGAGCTTGACGTTCTAGGTTGAGTAGCTGAGGAGGCTTCGCGGCTGTGGCGTTGACTGCTAATGTGTTTGTGCAACTGACTCTTGAGTTTTGCAATCTGCTTAGTCAGTAACTCATAGATTTTGCTAGAGAGTCGTTACTTTGAGATCCCCTGTACTCCTCTATGGGTTCTTCCTTTACTGAGGTTAAAGCCAGACCAGGTTTTCTCCTGCTTGCACTGTCTCCCAGGTTTAATTCGAACGTACGTAATCACCCGAACAATTCATCTAGCTTCATTTTTGACGGGTCATTAGCTTCCTCGATCGCAGTGACTTTCATGTTGAACTTCAATGGTAGAGATCTAAGGACTTTTCGAACAAGTTTTGAATCAGACATCTTTTCTCCTAGAGCATCTGATTCGTTGACAATGTCTAGTACTCAAACATTGAACTCAATGACAATTTCTTCTTTAGTCATTTGAAGTGCTTCGAAACGAGATGTCAGGATTTGTAATTGTGAAATTTTCACCTTTGGTGTAATTCCTTCAAAGGCTACCTCCAAGGTATCCCATGCGACCTTGGCTGACTTGCAAGTATAGATTAGCTTAAATATGTTTGGATTAACGGCGTTGAACAGTGCTTTTAGTGCACGTGAGTTGCCCACGGCTGCATCATCTTCTTCGCTTGTCCATTTTAGTTCAGACTTTCGTGTAACTTTGCCAATTTCATCTTTTTCAGTGGGATGCTTCCACCCTGATATAATGGCTCTCCAACACCTTATGTCTAGACATAAGGAATGCCTTCATGCGTGACTTCTAGTACCCATAGTTTCCTCCATCTAAAAGAGGTAGTCTAGTGGTTGAGTTTCCTTCAAGAATTCCGTCCACCAATGACCGTATGAAGACTCGCTTTGATACCAATTGAAATATGGATTGTTTTAGTGATATACGATAGTTGTTCACACAATTGAATATAAAGTTCTAGACTATAGTAATATGAAAGGAAACAAAAAACACATCAACATTTGTTAACCCAGTTCAATGAATACGCATCTACATCTGGGGGGCAGTTTGCCCAGGATAGAAGATTATATTAATCACAAATACAATAACAGTTGAATACACAGTTATGACTGAAGGAACAACACTTTGACACTATTGTTACTGTACTGTTCTAGAATTATTTCAGCAGAACTTGATTGTGATGTAACATAATGATCATAACTAAACAGAGGGTATGACGAAAACTCCCTCTTAACCGCAACTCTAAATATGCCTTCGACTTTTTCTTTCAGAAGATCGAGAGCACCTTCTATCCGATTTTCTTTCTTTTTAAAATCGTCAATACCCCACAACTTCTTTGGGAAATAGATAGGAAAAGATCCTAACCAGTTGAAGTCGCTTTTTAAGAAAGGAATCTTAATTAATATCTTAACCAATTTGTTAAGAGAAATAATATGCAGAAATACACACGTGGGACCATACTGTTAACAAAAGCTTTCTTTGCAATTGACAATCTTCAATGCTTTCTTTAATGATGATTTCAATGATTTTCTCTCTCTCACGTTTTATTAAATAATTTTCTCAAGAACGTGAAGGGCGACTACATCATATTGTGAGTTTGTCCACAATTTTTGGATTTTGCATGGCTGATTTATTGATTGAGAAGAACAAGTGCCATACAATCACTTGTATCATGTTTAAAGATTGCGATTGTGAAAAGTGGTATTAGAGCATAAGTTGGCTTATTGAAGGTTAAGAAGTAAACATGTCCATAACGAAACAGTTGGGCAAGGCTCATATAGACCGACTGGTAAAGCTTAAAGAGTAGATGCTCTACGTAGTGGAAGTTCCTGACTCTGTCCATTTCTTGGAAACCTGTATTTAAGAAATTTCTAAGAAAGCTAACGCTATTGATGTAGTGTCTGGTCATCTCGACGGATTACCCATACAAGAGTTGTTGACAAGAGTTAACACTCTAGAGATAAAATTTGTAAGAACAGGAAAATACAAGCGTGGGGATAGTTTGACAAGCTCTGTTGCCCATATAAAAGAACGTGTTATTGAGCTAGATATTCTAAGAAGATGATTATGAAAATGATAAACGACATGTCAGAGGATTTTTTAGTTGCCCTCAATATCGTTAGAAATGAAATTGCAGATGTGAGCACGAGGACAAACCTCACGATGCTAGCAATGGCAAACTAAGCTCCAGCTAGAGGAGAAGTCCTGATTAGTAGAATAAAGATTCCCGAACCCAAGCCCTTCTGTAGGGCAAGGGATGCAAAAGCCTTGGAGAACTTCATCTTTGATCTTGAGCAATACTTCAAGGCCACAAACACAGTAAAAAAAGAAGCCAAAGTGGCGTTGGCGACTATACATCTATCTGAGGATGTAAAGTTATGGTGAAGATCCCCTATATGTTGACATTTAAGAAGGGTTTTGCAGAATAGACACTTAGGACAATTTAAAGAAAGAACTCCACTCACAATTTTTCTCCGAGAATGTTGAAATTCTTGCTCGATAAAAGTTGTGTGAATTAAAACACACTAGCAACATTCAAGAGTATGTTAAGCATTTTGCAGGGTTGATGTTGGACATACGTGATATATCAGAGAAAGACAAAGTTTTTTTTATTGAAGGCATGAAACTGTGGGCGAAAACCAAGTTATATGAACAAAGGGTCTAAGACCTCATGTCAGCATATGTGCGATTGAATGATTTTTTGATCTGTCCAACAACTCTCAAGATGTGAGACGTTACCAAAGTTCCTCATTTCGTCGAAACAAGAGTAATCACCTGAGTTCTCCCAAAGCTGTCAGAGGAGATAAACGTCCGAGTAGAGACCGCAAGCCTTTCCAACCAAATACAGGAAACACATGGTTGTGACCCAATAATCAGAACTTATATAACCATTTTCCAATTTGTTTCATATGTAAGGGACCATATCTGGCTAGAGAATGTTCAAATTGAACTGCCTTCAATGCCTTCCAGGCCTCTTTAACCTCAGATTCATATGATAAATCGAGTCATGTAGAGGGTGAAGTTGTCCAAATAGAAGAAGAGATAACCCTAGAATGAAGACCTTGAAATTCTTATCGTCTCTCTAGAAGAAGGTGGGGGAGACAAGTGGGTCGATAGAAAGAGCATTATGGTTGATTTTGATGCAACTCATAATTTCATAATAGAGGCAGAAGCCAGACGATTAAGTCTCCGTTAAGATAAAGACACGAGAAGAATGAAAGCCTTAAATTCTACTATCCTACCTATTGTTGGAGTTGCAAAACGGGCTATGATAAAATTGGAAGGATGGAATGGCCCTGCAGACTTTGTGGTAGCAAAGATGAATGACTTTGATATGGTACTTGGAATGGAATTTCTACTCGAACATCAAATGATATTGATGCCTTTAGCCAAATGTTTAGTGATCACTGAATTTGCCCCTACCATTGTACAAACAGACATTCACCAGCCTAATGGGTTAAAAATGATCTCAGCCATGTAATTAAAGAAGGGTCTCGCTTAAGATGAACCAATGTTCATGGCCATCCTGCTTGAGTCATTGGAAAACCCGAGAGAGAAGTATAGTGATGTGATGCCTCACGGTTGGCCCAAATCTCTACCCTTGTGAAGAATGATTGCTCGCAAGATCGAGTTGCTGCTAGGGGAAAAACCGTATGTGAAGAATGCTTATCATATGATGCCAATGGAGTTAGCTGAACTTCGGAAACAGTTAGATGAGTTGTTGAGTCCATAATTTATTAGACATGCAAAAGCTCCATATGGGCCCCCAATCTATTTCTAGAAGAAGAAAGATGGAAGCTTACGGTTGTACATTGACTGCAACGAACCTTCTGCACACTTATTAACCAGATGAATCCCCGACCAAGTGTTGTCGTACTCTTTTCAATCAAAGCTTTCTTTGCAATTGTCAGTCTTCAAAACTTTCTTTAATGATGATTTCAATGATTTCTTTCTCTCTCACGTTTTATAAAACAATTTTCTCAAGAACGTGAAGGAAGGCTACATCATATTGTCAGTTTGTTCGCGATTTTTAGATTTTGCATGATTGGCTTGTTAACTGAGTAGAAAAAAATGCTACATAATCACCCATCCCGTGTTTGAAAGTGCAACGACCCAACTCCTTATACTAAGTTGAAGCCATTACTAATTTAAAAAATAAATAAAATTTTGTAAAGTTTGGATAAAAATAAAACAAAACCTCAAAATTTTCATTTAAAAGCATAAACAAATGTGACTAGAGATAAGTATAAAAATAAAATCCTAACTCGGGCCTCATCTAATTTTAAAGAAATAACAAATAAAGAATAAACAAAAATGCAAACATTAAAGTCTGAACTAGGACATAAAGCAGAAGCAAGAGATCCCTATGGCTCGCCACGGTCACTTCTGGTCGCTCGCCAGCTTGCCTTTGCCTTTACCTCTGCCCCTGCTTGAAAAATAGAAATGGAAAGAGTGAGTATAAAATACTCAGTAAGGGACCCACTACTAGTCCCGCTAGGTGCCTGTTAACTTTCTATTAGAGTCCTGAAAGTGGTACCCAAGAACTGACATGTTCCCGAACACGTACAACATGTGATCCCGAAGGAACATAACTGGTCTTCAGTGAACCCAAAGGAACACCTAGGATAAACTGGTCTGTAGTGTACCCGGAGGAAACACTAAGACAATCGGGCTGCGAGCGATCCCGTCGAATCCCTCGAATCATGTCTATGTCAATGCCAGACTGGCGGTCCTGTCGGACTACGCGGTCTTAAAAAGGTGGTGATCTCGAAGGACACCCATGCAGGTACGACTCTAATAGGATAAGCTAACATACACTCTAGCCATAACATGCACGTAACAAACCATCATCACCTCATCAAGTCATGTCATATCATCATGCCACCTCACATCATCATGTCATATCATGTCATCATTAATTGCCATGTCATTATGCAATCTGGTCATCAGTATGCATAACTACAAATACATGCGATCTCTTAATTTCATTCGTAGATCTAGTAGTAGAATCTCTTACCTGGAGATTTGCTCACTCGAATTCTAACAGTAAAATCACGCTTTCCAAGCAGCGAAGTCCTAACAATTAGAAAAACACCAAATTTGAATAACCTAACCACCAAACGACCAAGGACCCACGAACTCAGTCAAAATAACTTACCCGAGGTCGAGGTTACGACGAATAAGCCTTTAAGTGGAGAAATTCCACGCTCTAGGAATCAATTGGTTCAAGATGTCCCTTAAGAGAAATAATTTAATTTAACCCCAAAATTAAATTATTTAAGATCCAAAAATTTCAAATCTTAGTTGGGTATTCCTAAACCCAATCAAACTTACCAAAACAGGTGAAAAGGACCGAAAACAGGCTGACGGCTCAAAGATAGGTGAAGCGGCTAGGCAGCTCGGTTAGAAAGCAGAAGGCGGCTCAGACAGATGGCTCGCAGATGGAGTATGGCTCGAGCAAGCGACTCACACGTGCAGGATAGCTCGACTACGGTGCAGGCGCGGACGTGTGGGTCGGGTCGGCTTCACGCGACTATGGAGGCGCACAGGTTGCTGGCGGCAGATGCGGTTCGAGTTTTCGGGTTGATGGAGGCGGACGCGGCTCGAGTTTTCGGTTTTTTTCGTGGGTAAGTCGTGGCAGATGAACGACGACGGATTGCGGCTACCGACGATCGATGGTTCAGCGACAGAGACGTGGCAAAGATGGGACGGAGACGGACGACGAAAAGCGGGCGGCGAATGGCGAATCGACGCGACTGAAGACGAAGGCTGTCGATTTTCCTTGCGACGGTGAGGATGGGATGGCGTAGACGATGAAAAAATCGGCTCGAACGGTGTTGCTTCGGCTCGGAGCTACGAACGGAGGACGGTGTGAGGAAGGGTGCGACGACCGACGGCGGCGGTGGAGTGGCAGCGACGTTTAAGGTTTTTTTTAAAAAAATTAGGGTTTCCTTTGTGCACGGGTCCCGAAGCCTATTTAAACACAATTAATACCAATATCATTTTCTCTTTCCTTTTCCTTATTTTATTTGCAAAACAAACCAATCTTCTCTCTCCTCATTTAAATCTCACTAAATCTCCCCTTTTATCTTCTTTTATCTTTTCCCAAATAAATCACATAATCTCTTTCCTCAACCAACCAATCATCTTTATCTTATCAAACTATATTTTCATAAATCATTACATTATTCTCACAAATACAATTGTTAAGTCCTTAAGTCCAAAAATACCCCCAAACATACATAACCAAAACAAACATAAATTCCAACTTAACAAAAAAATTTGATATTTTAAATTATCCAATGAATCAAATCTCCATAAGATAAAATCTTCAACATTTAAATAACACCCCAAATCTCAAAATTATACTTAAGATAATAATATTAAATTCCTAAATTTTGGGGCGTTACAGAAAGATTGTGATTGTGACATCAGGCGCGCGACATGCCATGTGCATGAGGTTAGCATGTGACAAAGCTTGGTAGAGCCTTGCGCGTGAGCCAGCATCCCTATTGCCCATGCCTATGCACCAGCTTATGTTAAAGGACATTTTTTAGCCATTTTGGTGATTTTTGGCATTTCTAAGTAGAGTTTTGATATTTTCATGATCAAGAGGATTAATTTGAATTAATTACCATTATTTCAAGTCAAGAAGAAATTGGGAAAATCTATAGGCCAAGGATCTAAGCTTGTATATATGGGTGAAAAATGAATCTCTAATGTTGTTTCAACCATGTTTTACAAGTTATTATTTAAAGAATGCTTTGAGAAAATGTTTAATTTATATTGATTTATATGAAATTTACCAAACTTGTCTTTGAAAAGTTAACATGTTTGAGTTATTTGATTTATGAATGATTTTTAAAGCATATAATTTCTTTAAAGTATTTGATCAACATGATTGCTGAGGAATATTTATGGCTAGCAGGAAAATGAGTTTGACAAGACATGGTTATGGATTGTTTTATGCAAAAAGATTCTTTAACATATCGAGACATTGTTTACAAAGCTTGTGATTTTATGCATATTTTGTCTAAACTAAGTTATCTCAAAATGGCCCTACTGGGCAGATTATAGGTTGTCAAGGAATTTGATGTAGGGACACTTATCTCTGAGGAACAGAGTTAGGGACGCCTATCTCTGAGGAATAGATTTGGTATTAATTAGCTCTGTCATCTCCTGAACAGTAGATTCTCGAGTTCTAGATGAGGAAAAACTAGTACTTACTGTTGTCTAAATGTTTATCAAACTAATGTATTTATATCTTTATGATTATTGTTTAAATGTTTATGAAATTTTGTTTAAAAACCTAGTCACTCATTGAACTCATTTAACTTATGCCTTTCATAATGTTTTCCACTTTCTAGGTAGAGGTCGTGTTCTTAGAGCCTGATATGCCATTGTCTGCCTACTGAAGGGTTCTGTCTTCCTTTCTTATGTTGTCTTATTGTTTTGAACTTGGTACATACAATCATGTAATGTTAATGTCAAAAGTTAGAATCAGGTTGTGAGTGAATCTTGTAACTAAGTTAAAAGTCTGTATAGGACTTTTGTTTTTTAATATTTATTAATAGATGGGCTGCACTGCAGTCTTATTTTATGAGTTGTGGTTATTTTGTTCCAAATGTGTTTCATTTAGAGATTAGAGATTAAGGGTGAACTGATGTCGTTGAGAAGGGAACGAAATCAGTTGACTTCATGTCGTCTCTCGAACCAAGAAGGGTGGTCTTGGAGGGGGTGTGATAACTGATTTGAGTGAAGCGAGATGGAGGAATGGCTTGCAAATGATGTCTGCATGGAGGAGAAGATCGAATGAAAGGATTAGTGCACTTTGACTCAGGACGCTTGACTCGGAAGGATCAACTTGAAAAGGCTTCAAAGTTGGCTCGCTTTCATCGACGAAACACAACGGCGCGCATAGAGATTGATGCACAGTGGTTGAGCATGGCAAACGATGTGATAGAGAGGAAACAACGAGGAATAGCAGGTGGCGATGTTAGGGCAAACGTGAGAAAGAAGAAGATAGGTTTTTTTTACGTGGCAAGTACTCCGAGGTTGATTTATAATAGTAGTAGTAATAGTAATGATAATGATAATAATAATAAGGGGGGTTTTCATAAATATAATAAACCGGTAAAATATTTATGACCCGTGTATCAAACCCATGAAGTTAGCCATTTTTAAATATTCCAAGTTTGTCCTTCCATCTTTCTTCCCCTCTTCGTCTGTTCCATCATCTTTCTTCTTTTTTTTTTTCCAAACTGTTATTTGGTTCAAAATCGTGTATTAAATATAAAAGATTTATTTTTTTCAAACTTTTTTATTTGGTTGTTCAAGATCGTGGATTCAATATAAAAGAATGAAGAAAACGTTGTTCATATTTGGGTAGCCAAATCTAAATGATCGTATACAAAAAAATAGTCAAATCTAAGCGATCGTGTACAAAGAATCCTAAAAAAATCGTTTATATTGGGGTAGCCAAATCCAAACGATCGTGTATAAAAAAATAAACGATCATGTTGACAAATCTAAACGATTGTGTACCAAAATAATCTTAAAAAATCGTTTAGCCAATCTTAACGATCATGTACCAAATCTTGAAAAAATCATTTGGATTTGGCTACCCAAATCTAAACGATCGTATAACGAAATTAAACGATCGTCTACAGAAATTTAAGAAATAAATCGTTTAGATTTAGCTACCCAAATCTAAACGATTATGTAACCAAATTAAATGATCGTGTATAGAAGACTTGGCTATTCAAATCTAAACGACTAAATCTAAATAATCGTCTACCAAACAATAGCCAAATATAAACGATCGTGTACCTAATATATTACGTATGTTGTTGACGGAACATTTTTGGTATTTTCATTGTGGGTCTGTTAACTTTTTTCATTTTCGAAATTATTCTATACAGTGTATATTTTTAAATTTTTATTTGATCATTTAAAATTGTGTACTAAATATAAAAGACTAAAAAAAACGTCGTTTAGATTTGGGCAGTCAAATTTAAACGATTGTGTACAAAAAAAATAGCTAAATCTAAACGATCATGTACAAAAAATCCTAAAAAATCGTTTAGATTGGGGTAGCCAAATCTAAACGATCGTGTAAAAAAAATAAACGATTGTGTAGACAAATTTAAACGATCGTGTAGCAAAAGAATCTTATAAAAAATTCATTTAGCCAATCTAAACAATCATGTACCAAATCTTGAAGAAAAAAATCGTTTAGATTTTGCTACCCAAATCTAAATGATCAAATCTAAACGATCATGTAACTAAATCTAAAAAACGGTGTAACCAAATTAAACAATCGTGTACAGACAAATTTAAAAATAAATCATTTAGATTTGGTTAGCCAAATATAAATGATCGTGTACCAAATATATTACGTACGTTGTTGATGGCATGGTTGACGGGAAATTTTTTGTAATTTTCATAGAGGGCCTGTAGGCTTTTTCCATTTTCAGAATTGTTCTGTACAGTGTAAATATTTTTTCGCTTTATTATATTTTTTAGAAGACCCCTAAATATAAGTATGTTTTCCTTAATTATATATATATATATATAAACAAAAATTATAACCCCTCAATTTAATTAAATAAACACCTAAATATATTTAATTAAATTAAATTTCAACAAAACCAAGTAATTCACATTCAATTATCTAAAAAATAACACCCAATAAATTCAACATGATTAATAAAAATTAAGATAATTAAATCCAAAATTTACCTTAATTTTTTGGGCGTTATAATATTTTTATCTGGGTTTGTTGGCTTTATATCGTAACACCATTGATGTAGTGGAGGGAGGAGTGTCCACCCCATCACGGAGCATCTCCTCACTAGGTCCAGGATGGCGGCGTGAAACCGATTGACATCGTTCTCCATCAAACGATATCTGTCGACCCTGCTTATCCTGAAACTTTTAACTATGTATTTTATAAACAGACGTATACCCTGCGGAAGTGAAAAATATTGAACTTAATAAATAAATAAATCTTTATAAAGAATCTTCAAATTCATCCAACCTATTGACAATTTGTTCAAACAGATATTACATAGACAAGAATAATTTCAAAGTATCACCACACTATTTCTCAATACAACCAAAAACCTTACTAGTCAATTATATACAAAACAACTTACTCCCTCGCTAACTTAATTACAATTTCGAAAATGCATGAATGTGATGAGTCGTACATAAAGCTACTATATCAAACTTCTAGCAGAGTAGGCAGATTTGTAGTCAGGCACCAGAAACATAATCTCTACATGTAAGGAAAATAAAACAATGAAGGGTGAGCTATAAAGTCTCGTGAGTGACAACTTTTAAAAATAAACCATGTTTATTTGAAACTATGAGCAATAAGTAAACTTAGCAAAACAATTCATTTCTCAACCTAACTTTCAAAACCTTTCTATTTTCTTTCTTGTCATACCTTGAATTTCATGTGTATACTAGAAAAAACTCTAGGCACCAATAGCACCATATCTCGTTATAGCTATCATGAGATGGAAAATCTAGACGTCTATAAAGGCTCTCATCTCTTATCAAGTATATGTGACAGAAACTCTATGCATCTACTGGATACCCTCATCACATGACCTCTGTGCACAGAACAATCTCCACCCATAGGGTTGCTATTAACTGAAGACATCTTAATATAGACTAAAACATGTTTAGAAATCTCATGCTAAAGCTTTAACTCAATTAAGTTAGCATGCCATGTAAATCTCTTGCATTAAGGAAGTCTTAAATCTTTGTTTAAAGAAACATTTCTCAAATTGAATGCTTTAAAAACTCAACTCAAACGTGCTTTCCATAAACTCATTTCTAAACTTGAAACTCATGCTTTGTAATTAAATCATAAATCAAGTATATTCAAATACTTAAACTCAAGCATGCTTCAAATGCAATATCAGAAATCAAGTTTAGAAATTCATTTTAAATCCATTTTTGTCACTCATTACTTTCAGCTAGTCTGTGGTCTATAGATTCGCCCTAATTCCTCTTACCCTAAAAATATCAAGAAAAATTAAGTCAAATCTTTGGTTTCGTAACTAAACAACTTCCTCAACTTCTTTCCTTTCTCTTTTTCCACTAAAGAGAGCCATTTTCTATCTAACCTTGATCTCTTTGGAGTCTTGACAACCTTAACTTGCTCAAAACTACTTTCAATTAAGCTTGCCGTAGCTCAAAACGAGCTTCTGAAAAGATTAGAGTTTGAATCATCATCCAAATCTTACAAACTTGCTCTAAAGCTTTCTTAAACAAAGAAGAGGAAGCTTGAACTTACTTGGATTTAAACCTCAAGCTTTAACTTTTCTTTTTCAGCTTAACCTCGCCAAACCCATACTTTTCCAGAAACTTCTTGAGAGAAAACCCTAAACTGAAGCTTGACCAGACAACCTGGTTGCCTTGCCTCCAACTCTCCTAAAAGCTCAACTTCTCTCAAACTCTTCTCTCTACTTTGTTCTTGAAATGGAATGGTGTAAAATGAGGTAAATAAATGTTTTTGGGTCTTAAAATGAACATTACGTCCGAACAATGCCAACCCTCACACAATAGAAAATTTCAAAAAACCTATGCATCACGCGTCCTTTAATTTAATGACCTCACCGAGAATGGCCAAAGATCCTCCAAGATCTACACTCTTCTCAACTAGACATGTTCAAAATCTTACTCGAGAACCCTAGGGTTTTCCTTTTTCTGCTTCTAGTCTTGATCAAACACAATCCCGAGATGGCTGAAGAACACAATCTTCAAACCTTTCTGTCTTTCTTCTCGGTCGACAATTACCGAGATGCTCGTGCCTTAGTTTTGGGATTTACTCTCTGTCTTTCATTTCGTTCAAGATTACTCAAGGCTGTCGAGATCAATCAAGGCTACTTGAGATCCTTACTTTAAAGCTCTCTGTCTTTTCTCTCGATAGAGTCTTAGCACCTTTGTCCTGAGATTCCACTTTCGGGCTTTTGCTTTGCTTTGATAAAATCCAGGAGGTCATCATGAGTTGCTTGAATTGCTCGAAACTCTTTGAGTAAACTCTTAGCCTTTCTCAACACTTAACAAGCAAATGGAATAGAAGATGCATGTATTACAAGAAGCGTTAGCCCACAAAACACCATCAAAGGCTAGTGACCTTATCTCGACAATGGCGAAAAACTCCTAAAAATTTAGGAGTACAACAACCAACATGGATCACCCGACATTTAAAAAGGTAAATGAACTTCGTTCTCAATTGTCAAATCTAACTTCTCTTGTTACTTAATAAGCAAAAGGAGCCAATCATCAAGTTATGTTATGCAAAGTATGTTGGATTGCTTGTACATTTAAACTACCAGTGTCTCAAGATTACAAAAGAGGTAAATGAAATAGGAGATTTTAAGCTAAGGTATGATCTCCATAGTAGCACATATAATGTAGGATGGAGAAACCATCCTAACATGAAATAGGAAAATCAAGCTCACTATGATCAAAGACCTTCCAACCCAACCACTTTTTCTCAAGGTTTTTCTCTAGAGGGTATAGTTAAAACTTGAGCTAACAACTCTCTTAAGTTTCAACAGGATCTTCACCAACTACAAAAGGAATCGATACAACTCAACCAAGAAACCAAATCATTTCAATAAGAAGTAAGGATCGATCTCACACATATTGGCAACCAAATTACACAGTTGGCTACGACGATAAGTAAACTTGAAAATGAAGGTAAATTACCCGCTCAACCAGAACATGCCAACATAAGTGCTATAATGCCAATAAGTGGAAAAATCATATCTTCCACCACTTGAGAGCCAATTGTGAGTACCTACCCTCATTCACTAAAAATCCAAGTTGAGGTAAAAGATGATGAAAAGAATGAAATGTAACACCAACGATCCACTAAAAAGATATGTGCAAATGTGATTTGAATTTCAGAAAAATGAATATGGATTCATGCTCAAGAGGTTGAAATTAGTCAAGATGGAAAAATGGTAAAAAGTCTAAATTTTGACTTTTGACTTGAAAAAGTCAAAGTATGACTTTGACTTTAATAGTCAAATGACCAAAATGCCCTTGGACTAAGTTAGTGGAAAAATCTAAAATTTTGTTGGATAATCCCACTAACGCTTAATGGGATAGGTGACTACATGAGATGTGTCCTAGCCCACTAAGTTCCACTAATTGTTAGTGGATTATTAGGTGTTGAGATTTAATAAATTAGTTACATGCAATTTTGCATGTAATTAGTCTATAAATAGGGTATTTTTCATATTGAACAAAATATTTTTACCAATTTTGTAATTTTAAATTATAAAAATAATTTTTTTCCTTTCTCTAAAATCTCAACCTAATCTTCTTTTCCATTTCCATCCTTTTCTCAAATTTATTCACTTAACAGGTCCCATAACCCGGTTCTAAGTCTGAAAAATAGCGGATCAACACTAGTGGTGGTCTTGGTTCATAATCATTAGAAGTTTTGGAGAAGCCAGGAAAAGCTTCAAAGGTAAGAATTTATTTTAACCCTAATTAGTGTAATTAGGGTAGTCTTAAGCACGTTAATCACTAAAGTGTTTAGTTGCATATAGAGTAATTTTTCCGATCTTGTTTTTCGCTGTGTTTGTGCTTTCCATAAAAAAATACACTTTACAAAACCATAAACCGCATTAGTATCACTTTGTTCCTAAAACATAAATACTGAATATTGAATATCCTCAACACTTAGACTACTGGGACGAGAGCAAAGTATAATAGAAGAGAAGTCCGCAGTGGAGCTTAGTCGTGAGACTTTAACAACTAGCGATTTTTAAGGTCGTGAGCAGCGAAAATTCAAACCTGGGATAGATGTTTTAGGCTATCAAGACTTTAAGAGTCGGTCTGGAGGCCAAGCTCGAGGCACATGATTTCTGGTATAATGCTTATCAGAGGAAAAGCTAGAGAATATCGAGTTAGTATGCTAGATCAGCAGTAAGATCACAGATAGGTCAAGAGTCTGTTGCTAGTATTTTTAGGCGAACCTCATGTATGAGTTGTGGGAGGAATCATTAGAGTCGGTGTCTTGTTGGTGCTGGTGTATGTTACCAGTATGGATAATCAGGGCATATCAAGAGAGATTTCCCACAGTTGAGAGTAGCAGTTTAGAGGGACCAAGGAGTTGAGTCTCAAATAGTTGAGCAACCTAAAGTTTCATTAGCTGCAGGAGAGGATACCAATGGTGCAAGGCATAAAGGGGTTGTTGGAAGACCTAGGCAGCAGGAATAGGTCTATGCTATGACTCAACAAGAAGTAAAGGATGCACCAGATGTTATTACTAGTATGGTTTTTATTTGTAATGTGCCTGCATGTGTTTTATTAGATCCAGGTGCTATGCATTCCTTTGTTTCTAGTATATTTCTGACTAAGCTGAATAGGATGATAGAGCCTTTACCTGAGAGGTTAGCTATATAGACTCCAGTTGGCGATGTTTTACTTTTCAATGAAGAGTCACATAATTGTGAGATTTTAGTAGAAGGCCTCAGTATGTTAGTGGATCTTCTTCCACTAGAATTGCAAATGTTGAATGTAATTTTGGGAGTGGATTTCTTATACACTTATTATGCTTCTATGGATTTCCATAAGAAGGAAGTAATTTTCAGAAAACCAGGTTTGGCTGAAGTGGTTTTCAGAGGTGAAATAAAGATTGTCCTTACAAGTTTGATTTTAGCGCTGGAAGCTGAGAAGTTGCTGAGAAAGGGTTGCACAATGTTTTTTTGCACATGTTGTAGTGTAGGAAGAGAAGTTGAAACCAGAAGATGTTCCGATAGTGAACGAATTTCTTGACGTTTTTTCAACTGATCTGTCAAGCTTGTCATATGATAGAGAGGTGGAGTTCACTATTGAATTGTTACTAGGAATGTCACCTATTTCACAGGCGCCGTATAGAATGGTACAGAGCGAGCTTAAAGAGCTGAAAGTATAGTTACAAGAATTAGTTAACAAGGGATACCTCAAACCAAGTGTATCACCTTGGGGAGCTTCAGTGTTTTTCGTAAAAAAGGAAGATGGTACCCTCAGATTATGCATTGATTACAGGCAGTTAAACAAGGTCACGGTACGTAATAAGTATCCTCTACATCACATCGTTGACTTATTTGACCAGTTAAGGGGAGCAGTAGTGTTCATTAAGATTAATTTGAGGTCAGGATACCATCAGTTAAAGGTTAGGGAATCAGATATTCTAGAGACAACATTTAAAACAAGATATGGACACCATGAATTATTAGTGATGCCGTTCAATTTAGCCAATGCACCAGTAGTTTTTATGGACTTCATGAACTGGATTTTTCATCAGTATTTAGATCATTTTGTGATAGTATTCTATGATGATATACTAGTTTACTAAATTGACAGAAAAGCCCATGAGGAACATTTGAGGATTGTTCTACAAACACTACGTGATAAATAGTTGTATGCCAAGTTCAGCAAATGGGAGTTGGGGAAAACAAGTAGTGTTCTTAAGGCATGTAGTTTCAGCGGACGAAGTTAGTGTTGATCCATAGAAAGTGGAAGGTGTCATCAACTAGGAGAGACTAGCTAGTGCGACAGAAGTATGTAATTTCCTAGGCCTGGCAAGATACTACAGACATTTTGTTAAGGATTTCTCTCGATTAGCATTTACTCTTTACAACTTTGACAAAGAAGAAGGCTAAGTTTGAATGGTCGGATAAATGCAAATAAAGTTTCCAGGAGCTGAAAAAGAGATTAGTCACAGCAATTAGTCTGACACTTCCTGTAACAGGGAATGAGTACATGATTTATTGTGATGCCTCGAGGCAAGGATTAGGTTGTGTGCTTGTGTAGGAAGGTAAAGTAATAGCTTATGGTTCAAGGTAGTTAAAGAAGAATGAGTGATTACTTTACTCATGATCTTGAATTAAAAGTAGTAGTTTTAGCATTGAAAATCTAGAGAGATTATTTGTTCAATGAGAAGTGCCACATTTTTACAGATCATTGTTGTGCCGTCTTGCTTTGTGAAGGTAATTGATAGACCTTAATCTTTGTTTTTGGCCAAATTTAAATGGGGAAAGTGTATAATCTCGGGAGATCGAGTCATTGATAGTAAGTAGTTTATTTTCAAACTTTCTTTGTACATATACAAGTTATTTTATGATATCGTTTGGAAATTACCTTGACTTAAACTTGTTATGACTACGTTTTTATTTATGTTTAAACAATGTGTTTACGCATTGTGATTTTAATAATGTTTATGACTTGGATTTTATAAAAGCGGGTTTCAAGTTTTCATTTATACTTAAACAATTTGTGTGTTCACGATTTTAAGGATGTGTATGGCTTATACTCTATAAAATTGCGTTTCAAGTTTTTGATTATACTTGGTTTTGAAATATGAGTAACCGATGTTTATGGTGAACGAGAAAGTGATTTCTCTAAGGCTATGTGAATGTATTTTTGTAACGCCACCTATGGTTGTCAAGGGATTCCGAGGCTGAAAGAAGTCATGACCAGAGATCCGAGAACGAGAACCTAGGTGAGGACATGGATGGAGGATTGTGATTTGGCTTCGAACCTAGTTTAACCCAAGACGGGTGGCTTTATGTTCACATAGAAACGAATATGGAGGTTGTTACTATGGTAGGTGCTATGTATGTGTGAACTCCGTTTGACCGCGTGTTTCCTTGTAGATATGGATCACGTGTGACTATTTTGGACCGTGTATTTAGTATGCTATCATGGTTGGATTGGATGGAGGATTTTATTGTGGTAGGTGCTAAGTATGCGTGAGCTCCATTTGGCCATGTATTTCCTTATGGATATGAATCATGTGTGAGCTATTTCGAGCCATGTATTTAGTATGCTATCATGATTGGATTGGATGGAGGTTGCTATCGTGACAGGTACTAAATATACGTGAGCTAGTTCTGGCCGCATGTTTCTTTAGACATGTACAAGCTACCTGTGGTCGTATATTTAGACGCCTTGCGATGGTTGGAATGAGTACAGGTTTGTTGGCATTACTTGTGAGTTATAGTAATTTGTTATTTATTATTTCATTATTGATGCATATGTACATTTTTTTAGCATGTTTTATGAGTTTTTTTTCTTCTGAAAACTTGCCACTCACAGAGTTTTTGCTCATAATTTCAATGTTTTTCTCCACCCAGGTAGCGATCAAGGACTAAGCTTTGGTTGAGCTCCCCATCACCTTTGTATAATTTCCATTTTATATGTATATACCTAAGTTTTGCATTACTTTATAGGGTAGTTAGAAGTAGCAAGGGTCATGCTATAGATATGTGTTTGAAAGTTTTATTAATGGACTATAATCCTTTGTAACTAAATTCCTAGTTGGATATAAACTCTGATTGAGATTCTGGACTAGGCTGGTTGAGTGTATGGTGAGACACACTCAAGGTGATTTTTGTATTTGGAGATCTCTTGCATATATAGAAGTGCAAAATTTCTTCCCTTTACAGGTTTGGTTAACCCATATTTTAGGGAAGGTGCTGTCGAAATTTTTATAAAATTTTTGAAAAGCATTCTATCAATCCTACGTTTGAAAAGGAATTTTTTAAAGAGTAGATTCACACCACGATCTAGGTTAGAGGAAAAAATATAGAACGAGGTGTGACAGATCCCGTTAAGGATAAAAACTATTAACTTCCTATTAGAAGGCTCCTTGCATCATAACGGTCTTGTTATCCCGTAAGATAGATGTCAATTAATCTATTGATCCCATAGGATGCACATAATTAGTCTAGTGATCTCGTAGGAACATAATATGTGGTGATCTCATAGGACATCGTGCCTTTAGGTACATTATCCCATAGCTAAAGTTAACAGTTTCCCCTCGGTCCAGATAAGTTCAATCCAATCTAAATAGTCCAAGACAATCACATCAAAACATGTTTAAAATTATCATCAATATTCTAGTTTAATATAGAACCAGTCAAAATAAGCATGCTAGTACATATCTCAGTTCGGTCATCAATGTAGCAAGCTATCAATACATCTAAACTTATGCATAACCAGTTAAGATAGAAAATATATGAAAGATCACACATATGTCTATTTTAGACATTCTAGTGCATATTTAAGTCTAAACCTCTCAATTGTACGCATAAACAGTCAGACCATCTCATAATAATAAATCCAACTCTCTTTCTTCAATTAATTCCCACCAAATATCTTTTAGGACCGACAAGAAGAATGAAAAAATTAGATGTCAAATTAGAAAAATTTCGATAAATGGAAAATTTATTTTTAAATTGACAAATTAGAAAAATAGAAAAAATTTAAATAAAAGTGGAAGAGCAATGCGTTAAATGCCCCTACCTAAGTGACAAATGTAATTTCTAAATACATTTGTTTACTAATCCACAAATATCCTATAATTAATTAAAACTATGCACCCACACTTGAATATTCTAATTTCCCCCTAAAATAGAAAATAAACAATCAAATCACATTCAAATCTCTGCAAGTTATCACATCCCATTCTATTTGTGCATGTTTGAAAACAAAGGGTCTTCAAGCTTTCATTGTTTGTCATTTCCTTCCCTTTATTTTTCATTCGAAATCTCTAACATCTTCTTTTTCACGTTTGAAAACCCTAGCATTTCCTTCCCATTATTCTATCTTCACGTTTCGTAGCTCCTTCGTCCTGCCACATCTTTGTTCGCTTCCCTTCGGTTTACATGTCTTTCGTTCCCGTCGTCCCACCATATCTTTGTCCCATCACATTTTTGTTCCTTTCGGTTCTCCATTCGTCGTTCCTCAATTTTCTGTTCTCCATTTCTCACTTTTCGTTCGTCGTTCCTCACTTCTTCGTTTGCTATTGAACCTTTAAAATTGAAGAACCATTCGACTTGGTCACTTCACTTCGAGTTCGTTGTCGTCTGTTTCCTTTCGCTTCCCTTTAGGTATTCAACCATTTGTATTCCGTTGTTCGTGTTATACATAACATATTTCGTTCGTATATACAGTGTATTTCGCTTCAAATTCAACATTCAATTTTCAGGTTTGCTTATTTCAACCTTTAACCACTCGAAAAAAAGGTCATTTGGCTTCGCTTCTTAAGGTTCGCATCTTCAATCTTTAGGTTCATCGGTTACTATATTATTTCGAGTCATCAAATCTTCATTTGAATCTTCAATCTTCAGGCTTTGCATCTTTAGGTTCCCTTTGCCGTTTTCCATACCTTCGTCTGCTTTAAATTTTTGCTTCTGTTCGTTTTCAAATCGGTGAGTTCTTCTATTTTCTTCTTTGGATTTGTCCCCTATTCTCACATTTTCTACAAGTAATTAAAAAAAATACTCTGTTCTCACATTTTCTTCTTAGGATTTGTCCCTTGTTCTCACATTTTCTGCAAGTAATTAAAATCTATGTGTCTTCTTCTCTAAATTTGTTTTCTGCATCATAGTTCTTCTTCACTGGTGTTACTAACTTTTTTTTAACTTAAATATTAAATTTATAGATATAGTTGAATGGATATGTTATTTTTTATTATCTTTTTATATTGTACAAATAAAATAGGAACATATATGCCATTTATTTTGGAAGAATAAGTGGGACTTGTTGTGTACTTATAAATATATATTGTTTTTATAAATTGTAGAGAATATAAAGATGAAAAAGAGGAAGGGAGAGGTCAGAACGAGAACAAGTGATCGGTTAAGAGCCGCAGGGATCACTGGTTCGAAGAAATGATTGCCAACAGGAATTCAAACTTTGTCGAGTTCTTCGGATGAGGTACTAATGTATGTTTTTAAGAATTATACAGAAGTTGTAGATGTGTATAACGTTTTCTATGCCTAGCAGAGATCAGAAGATATAATGGTAGAAGGTTCAGGAAGCAAGCGAGAAAGTCCAGTAAATTTAAAAAAGAGGGGGAGGACTGAACCGCCGAAAGAAGACGTAATTGTACAAAAGAAACAAAGGATAAAAAGCTAACTGCAGATTTGTTTTCCAATGAGTTGTGGTCTATGTAGGTTTCAAAAAGTCGAGTTTACAGAAGGAAATCTGAAGAAAAGAAACAAAAAGAGGTTGAAGAAAAGGTATGTGAAGAAAATAAACAAGTAGAAGAAGATAACGATGAAGAAGGGGAGGGTGAGATAGCGGTAGATGAAGATTTGAGTTCATCGACGAGTGAAAAAGATGAAAGATCAACAAAGACTAAGAAGAGAAAAAAGACTGTGGAAAAGGGAAAAAAAAGCAACCACATAGTTAATTTGATAAAGTGTTGATTATTTTCTATATTGGTTATAAATTTTCGTTTTATAACATAAGTGAAGGCTACTAAAAAAGAACAAAAGGCAAGAGAAGATTGAAGGAGGAAGGGAAAAGCACCAATGAAACTGGAAAAATCTGAGGTATGTGTTGTATGGTACTGTCGTCTATGTGAAGTATGATAATTACATAGTATTGTGACTTATGTTGTATGTGATTCATTCAATTACACTGTATTTGTGTATTGTGAATGTAACTATGTTTTGAATGTGGAGTATGGTATTGTAAATGTAACTCTTGTTATATTTTTTTAATGTAACTCATATTTCTTATTTGTATATTGTGAATGTAACCCATTTGTGAATGTAACACATTTGTGAATTACACTATATGTAATTCTCATGTATATGGTGCATTTAATTACACTGTATTTGTGTATTGTAAATGTAAATCATGTTCTGAATGTGGAGTATGGTATTATGAATGTACCTCATGTTCTGAATTTATGTATTGTGAGTGTAACTCATTTATGAATTATACTGTACGTTTTGAATTCTCGTGTATATGATGTATTTAATTAGAGTGTATTTGCATATTGATTCGAGAGTTTTATGTAGTTTGTATATTGAGTGTATTTCATGTTCTGAACTACATTGTCTATTTTGACTTCTGTTACATTCAATATAATGACAGTGTATTCAATTTTATAGATTGTTTGAGATTCATTTATGGTAATTATAGTGTCTTTGTATAATATATCTTTAGTGTTAATCAATTGACCGTGATAAATATATTTGTGGTTACTAATAGTTTTTTCACATCAATGTTAGGACTCGGTCTACTTAATGTGCTCTGAAAGGAGAAACGAGCCTTTAAAATCAATATACAATCAAAGAGCACAATATTAGATAAAATGAATGAAAATCTTGGAGATAGGCTGATTAATAGGTTTAGAGAGGGAATATTTGGGCACTTTCTAAACTTCTCCATAAAAAACCAGTCCTCCCAATTGTTATTGCACCTTATTTAGAGAATGTGCAAACCCAAATTGACTAGTCAGCTTCATTTTCTAATAGAAGCGAGGGTTCTGAGGTTTGGGTTGAGAGAATATGCCTTTCTAACTTACCTAAACTGCCATGAGATTCCTGATATTAACCAAGAGGATATAAAGGTGGGTGGGCGGCTAAAAGGAGTATATTTTGAAAACCTTAAAACTGTGACGAGGTAGTACTTGAACGTTATGTTCAACATAAGCACTGCTGACACTGATGAAGATAGGATAAAAATGGCCAAATTGTACTTTCTTGAGAGTTTTTTTATCCCTAGGCAAGAAAGTTTAAGTATAAAATGGGATCACATCCTTATGGTCAACGATGATAAACTCTTTGATGGGTACCCTTAGGGTAGAGTTGCTTTTGAACTTTTAGTAGAGTTCATGAATAAGGCAATTTGTAGCAAAGAGCAAACAGAGATTTTGATGGGAGGCTTTATTTTTCCCATTCTTGTTTAGGCTAACGAGGTAATCCCAACATTAAGTACCCCACCCAACTACTTTGCAACGAGGATTTCAAATGAAGTCCCTAGGATTATAAATTGGGCAACCGGCACACAATCCAAATGGAAGGATCTAAAACAGAAGGTCTTTGATTCACCAACGGTATGTAAATCTGCTAAATTATAAGAGTTTTAATATTTATAAAGTATTTTGTTTCTTTTTGAAATAGCTTGAAGTGTCCCCCATGCTCGCCACACCAAATGAAGTGGGAAGGCCATACTTTGCACCATTTCTCAAGGCAAAAAAAAGATATACTCAAAGAAGTAGAAGATGAGCTTTGAAAGACCCAAAATTCAAACCGCGTTACTCATGTTTCGCTGAATAGAGGTATGCCCTTTACAAGTCAGATTGATGGCCTAACGAGAATTGAAGAAAAGATTGAGAAAAGCCAAGAGAGGATGGAGAAAAGTATGGAGGGTATTCTTGATTTTCTTAAATCTGTAAAATTGAAAATGAATACTCAGTTTGAAAAACTAGGATAGAAGATGAATGGAATAATAGAAGCAATAAGGAGCCAACAACCTTGTTCTTCAAGTGCCCAAGACACCAATGAATTTATGGTAAGCATGTTCTGTAAAGAAAGCATGGATAGAAGTCGAACCCAAACTTCCAGAGTGCAAGCTGGTGGGCAACCTAGAATGGCAAAATTAGGAACACCACCAGTAGTCGGAGGACAAGATGGAGATCGATCACCATATAAGATAAAGAAAAAACAAAATATAGTACAAAGAAAAAACAAAATATAGTACAATCTATTAAAACTATGTATAATACATATTATAAACTAACATATGTAAATAATTGTAATAGGGCACAAAGGAAACCGAAGAGGAAATAAACATGCGCATACGGTCAATCGATGAAAGTGTTATATATGAAAAAATCAAGAAAAAAGAAGATAGAAGAAAAACGGTATAGTTCTGAACGTGTGTATGTTTCTTATATTGAATGACTATTAGTTTAAGAATATCTATATCTTAATTAAATTGATTTTGTACCTCTAACTGTATGGAGTAGGTTGACCATATTAGGAAGTGTGTGAAAATCGATAATATGTATATTTCTTTGGGTTATTTATAATTTGGCATTGTTTGTCATCGTTAGTGATTTGAATCTTCAAAGGACTTGGTATTTGGATACTATGCTCTTTATTTGATCTGGCGTTTGATGAGTATAATACTGTCTGATTATTAGTTTCAATAAGTCTGGATCACAATTATAGTGTATTTAAAACTATGGCTATTTGTTATTATTAATGGTTTGTAACTTCAAAGAAGTTGCTATTTAAATTCTAGAGACTAAATGATTGCTATTAGTTTTAAAAAGTGTAGATCTCAATTACAGGGTATTTGTAACTCTGGCTAAGTGAAAATGGGTTGCTATGATTCATTTATCATTATTAATTAATATCACTAAATGAATGGATTAGTATAATACTAAGTGAATGGATGCGTGAAATTTTAATGAATGTGTTGCTATGATCAGAGTTTGTTCATTATCATGAATGGTTTATAACTTCAGGGTGTTTAGTTTCTCACAGCAAGAAGTTTGGATAACAATTACAGGGTATTTGAAACTCTGTCTGCGTGAGATGCGTTGCTGTGATTCATTTATCATTATTAATATTACTGAACGGATGGATTAGTATAATACTGAATGAACGGATGCGTGAGATTTTAATCAATGGGTTGCTGTGATCAGAGTCTATTTATTATCATGAATGGTTTGTAACGTCAAGGTGTTTGGGTTCTCACACCAAGAAGTTTGTATCACAATTACAGGGTATTTGCAACTCTGGCTGAGTGAGATGTATTGATGTGATTCATTTGTCATTGTTAACATTATTGAATGAATGGATTAGTATAATACTGAATGAATGGATGTGTGAGATTTGATTAGTATAAACTGAATGAATGGATGACTATTAGTTTTAAGAAGTGTAGACCTCGATTATAGGGTATTTGTAACTCTGGGCAAGTGAAAATGGGTTGTTGTGATCAGTAGTGACATGTATTTTTTTGTTATCGTGCGTGATTGTTATAATGGATGTCTATTAGTTTTATGTGTGGATCACAATTACAGAGTATTTGAAATTTTGATTGTTGGATTTGTGGTTTGACTACCTATTCCTCATAAGGATGTGAATAGCTTGTATATGAATGATAGATTTTCTTATAATACTATTAATTAATATCTGAGAAATACTAAAGAATGCACAAGGTCAATGTTAATTGAATTCAACTCCAAGAATGTTGAGGAATGTGCAACCAACATTTGGCAGGATTAAAGATATTCCATAGATGGCCAAGGTAATAACATACTTAATATGAATCTGGGTCCCCAATTTCGATATTGGTACAATTAAACTCTTGTTTGCCAACAACTTATACATTAAAGGAAAAATCCTAAGTGAGGACATGCTTTCAAATACCGACAAAAATAATCCAGCAACAAGGGTTATTCTAAAACACGTAAGCATGTCCCATATTTCATATGTAAGTTGTAACTTGTTATCCTATTAATGAACTTCTTTTTTTTTTTTTTAGTTGAACACCACAAAGGAAGAATTGGTAAAGATGGCAGAAGATAGGGAACAACGAATGAAAAGATCAAATGCTAAACGATATAGAGAGGTTACCCCAGTTTCAGCAGGAATATGGATAGATAATGTAAGAGGAATCGTAGGTCCATCAAACAAAGATAAAAAGAATTCATCTCTAGAAAAACCATAATTTGATTTACATCTAAGCCAGACTTGATAGTTTCATTTTAAACTTTTTTATTAGGAGTCTACAATTTATGGGAATATTTATTGGTTTATTGGTTTAACTACATTAGATTTATAAATTTTTTGTTCAACTAATTAAAATCTATTGTTTTTAGATATATGAAATTTATCAATTTATTTGTAAAGTGATTCCCAAACTAGACTTATAAGTTGTCAATTAAATCAATTAAAATACACTGTATTTGGGTAATGATGTTTATATGAAGTCAATATAATAATACAACTTATATGTACAACTTATAGTTGCTATAATCAACATCATATAACTTGTCCATTCAAAATAACCAATATACTATATTTACAAAAAAAGAGATACTCTGAAAGTCAAATACGATTAGAAACTAGACATAATGTATCTTGACCTTACGTGGTAATGTGTGTCATGACTTTCATATTAGGACAACCTCAATGTATCTAGTTTGAAAATAACTATACTTGAATTTAAAACGAATCAATACAATATAATGTATTTAGCCAACATACCTAAGTCGCTATAAAATATAAGAAATACTTTGTATTTCAATGAACAAAAGATCAATCTTATTTGAACGAATCATTCAACCCCATTGATAATAGATACAACTATGAATATAGACAATTTGAAAAAAAGTATAACGTACTTACAACTTAAAATTATTAAATATGAAAATTACTAAAACAATAACTTAACGTTGAATGGGTTCTTTACAAGACCTACAATTGTGACTTTTTTACCACACCCACTGCAACAAACAGTCGCTTTTCTCTCTAAAAATGAAGTAAACCTCTTTTTTTGTCTTCTAGCTGGATGTTTAACCTGCGGTGGAAGTATTCCATCATTGTCACCTTGGTGTGTATTCCTAATTTGGTCTATGATACCAATGAGATGTGTTCCCTTCTTGTACAGGTTTATCAAATTTGACACATAGTAGAACTTATCAGTGTACAAATGTAAATTAAGATTACTTGTGGACAATGCAATACATGCATGTGAACAAGGGATTAGATCAAGGTCCCATTGGCGACATGAGTATGTACGATCTAAAATGTTGACTACAAATTATTCCTTACTATGGTGGAATTCAAATTGATGTTGGTCTATAGGATATTTCTGTAAAATCATTACAAAAAAGTGTCATTTACGAATAAGTGAATACATACTTATTGCATTTATTTTTCGAATATTAAACAACTTACATTCGTTAAGCGACTTTCTAGATTCTTGAATCATATCTTCTGCATATATCAAAAGTTTCGTGCATTGGAAACTCCATTTGGTACGATATTCGTAGAACCATTTTTGAACCAAACTACGAATTGATTCTAGAAGTCCAATTACAATCAATTCTTACTGTTCTTTAAAAGTAGAATTCATACTTTTAGAGATGTTGGTTGTAATAACCTGGTATCTTTTTCTCCTAAAAAGTGCCCTACCCCACCTCTGTCTTCCAACAGCCTCCAACTCATGCTTAATTGATGGAGATAGTTGATCGAGCTGTCTCATGTAGTACTTAAATTCCAATGGGGTATAAGTTCAGGCACATTTATTGAACGAGTTCTCCATGGAATGCACATAATTCATGTTCAGCTATTTCTTAAACGACATTAAACCCATATTCTATACTTTTGTGAGTATTAGACGCAATTACCATTTCATTATATTCCCCAAAAACAACTTTAAGATTCCGAAAAAACCATGTCCATGACAAATCATTCTCTGAATCAACAACAACAAAAGCTAGTGGCACAATTTGAGAATTGCCATCAATAGTAAAAGGAGAAATGAGCGTACTAAGGTATTTGTTCTTCATGGTTGCACCATTAACTGAAATAACTGGTACACAATAATTCCATGCATCAATTGAAGCAGCTAGTGCCATGAAATAGAATTGAAACCGACCTTCATCATCTGCTTCTTCAGCCGTATATGTACTTAAAAACAGGGAAATAAAATAAATCATAATTACAATATATTTCTAAATTGATTGTGCAATATTTGTTAAAATACAGTGTATTTGTAGTTTTTATACCTAGGTTGTTTCGGATCAATGCATCCGAAAATGCAAATAACATAGCATATGAGTCCTTCGGAGTACCCCTGATGATATTCAAAGCAATTTCACGTCCTCTTCAAGCTTTATCATAGCTTACGTTCACTCCTTTAGTGAATCTTCATATAACTGATAACATCCAAAGGACGACATGGAGTCTTGTCATTCATTTTAAAGATTAACTTTGTACACTTAGAAACAATCTAGGATGTTGCTTGCCTGTGATCATTCTTTACGATGTCAACAGCACACTGATGCGTATCCGAGAATTTATAAACTATCCAAAAATCACTTTTTTTTAATACTGAAGCACGTAGATACCAAGGGTAAGACGAATCTTTACACTTAATATCAAATGATATACAATTGGACCTAACAGTAACTAGTTTAAAGCTATTATTCACAACAAGCATATAAATAACTTTCTTCAAAACTGATATATTCCTAAACATTGATCCAACTCTAATAGGTATACTGATATGAGCCGATTCAAATGCATCAAGGTCAATAATTCCAATTTCATTACGTGAGTCTTGAGCTCTAGGTAATTCGCTACTCAAATACGAGGTATTTCCAACATCACCAACAGATACAATGTCGACGACAATAAGTAAATCATTGTCGGAGAATTTCGACATGACTAACATAAGACAAGACACATCCTTATCATCAACAATCTGAATGAGGTTCAAATTGTTGCAACTGTTCCAGTAAACGGTCAATCAAGAGACAAAAAGTTTTGAAATTGAAAAAAGTCTACCTTGGATGCAGTTTACAAATTCTTGAAACAACGATGAAACTAGAACATATACATCAATAACGCGATAATCAATATATCGAGAAGATTCAATTCATCTACCATCCAACACAGTCTTCACTTGTTTTAAAGCCATTGAAAAAAATTCAAAGGGAACACGTTTACTGGGTAGTCGAGTATATTTTTAAATTGACCAAATTATTTAAAATGTGTGGAAATAATTAAGTGAAGAGATATATGTTAAAATATTATTAAATTGCAAATATTTGATTTCCAGCTTTATCCTAGCATATAACGAACGTATCTTAAATTATTGTACAATATATTTTTAAATTGGCAACATTATTTAAAATGTGTGAAATTAATTAAATGAAGAGATATATGCTAAAATATTATTAAATTACAAATATTATTAAATTACAAATATTATTAAATTGCAAAGATTTAATTATTATTTCATAAATTATTCAAACTAATTTTAGGGATTCAAACATTATATTTTGCATAATTTTAGGGATTCAAATTAAATTAAAACCAAAGTGTAATTTTAGGGTGGGATATATAACAAATACTATATTTGACATAATTTTAGGGATTCAAAGTAACAATATAAAATTAAAGTGTAAAATTTGGATTTAAAAATAATTTGAAAACTTTGAATTAAAACTAGAAAAAACTCTGGCCAATGGAGTAAAATTAGAGTGGGATACATATCAAAATTATATTTTGCATAATTGCAGGGATTCAAACTAAATTAAATTTATCTTTGGAGTTAAAATAACAATATATAAATGTTCGTTGGAGGATCATTCGGATGTGTGTATATATATATATATATATATGTATGTATGTATTTTCATAAAGAATTTGAAAAATAAAAAATGCTAAAATTAAGGAATTATGCATTATTTTTGGCATAATTTTAGAAATTCAAATTAAGAATCTAAAATTAATGTATTTATGTATGTTTTTTCATACATAACTTGAAAATTAAAAAATGCTAAAATTAAGGGATTATCCATTATCTTTGACATAATTTTAGGAATTCAAAGTAACAAATAAAAAATTAAGATGTAAAATTTGGATTTAAAAATAGTGTTACAAATTTAAATTAAAAGCAACGGTTAAAAATAGGGTGGAAAATAATGTTAAAAATAATGTTAGAATATCAAATATGTATTATGTATATTTTTTCATAAATAATTTAAAATAAAATTTTGAAATAGTTGAATTTATCTTTGAAGTTATCTTTGTAGTTATTTTAGGGAATTTGAATTCAAATTGACGATTTAAGGGGATGATGTAGATAGAAATTGTTATTAAAAATTTGTAATTTGTATTATTTAATATATATTTTTATAAATAATATGAAATCTACAAATTCGTTAATTACTTGATTTTGTATTCTAATAATTAGGGGATGTTGAAACTAAAGTCATATCTTTAGGGATGTTGAAACTAAAGTCATATCTTTAGGGAAAATCCCAGAATATTTTGTGATTTATTTAAGATTTATCATAAGTGAATTTGTTTACAAATACACTGTATTTGTGATATTTGATATTTTGTATGATTTTTTATCTCAGCAAATACACTATATTTATATATGAGCAATTACCATTCGTGGAGGGGTAAACTCGGGCAAAAAAAAAAATTAATGAAAAAATTCATCTGGCAGGTAGTTTTGCCATAAATCAAAATAATTTTGGGATTTTCTATTTTTCTTTTTTTTTATTCAGGATTTTGCTATTTCCACGATTTCCTCTATCTTTTATCTTTCACCCAAAATAATTATACTTTTGCAAATAATTATACTTTTGCAAATTATTTTCACATCTCATAATAACTATATATATAGGAAAAATTTACATAAATATAACAAAAGTGCTAAATATTTGCAGTCCGTATAACAATTTAAGAAAAGCTCATGAAACCAATTACTTTTTCATAAATTTCATATTTCCCCTTATTGGATTTTGATTATTAAAAGACGATTTTTCAGTTCTTTTTCTTCTTCATTGCATTTATTCTTCTCTTCTTCATATTATTACTTCTCCTTATTCATATTTCCACTTCTTGTTTGCAAATTTTCATTTCTCTTCAGGAATTTTTCTTCTTCTTCTTCATCTCTCATTTTCTTTTTTCTTCTTGGTCCAAGATCTAACTGATATTGGTATAGGATCTAAACGATCATATACCAATATTTAAATGATCAGTTGTCTATCCCAGATAGACAGAGATAGAACACTATCACTAATAGATCATTTAGCTTTCGTAGAAGTCATTTAGACTAGGTATAAAGGTACAAGATCGTTTAGGTTGGATACAAGATCGTCGAGACTGGGTACAAAATCGTTTTTTACGCGTATATGATCGATTAATTGGGGGGGTACTTTTGCTATTTCAGGTTATGGACTTGTGGGCTTTTTTCTTTTTTAAAACTGTTCTATACATTGTAAATATTTTCACACTTTGTTCTATTTTTGAAAAAAACCCTATATATAAATATATATTTATTCATTCTTTCTCCCACTTAACTTTGTTCCATCATATCACTTTTCTCTTCTCAAAATACAATTTCTTTTCATTAAATAATTATATTTCAACAAATATAATTATCTTTTCCTTTTCCATAATAATTATATATATAAATACATATACATAAAATTACCAAATCTCTAACAAAATTTTAAGTCTTCAATTTTAATTAAATAAAGACCTTAAATTATTTAATTAATCTCAATTTCCACAAAATCAAATAATTCTCATTAAATGATTTATAAATTTTTGGGGTGCTACAAAATGCTTAGCCATTCTGCGGCTCAACCACTTTCTTTATCTCCCCTTTTTGTACTTTCATTGTAATGTTTGACTTATATATAGTTCAATGATCGAAAGGCCTACATCAATAATACATTGTTGCATATTTATTCATTGTCAATCTTCCATCTCTTTACTGTTCATATTGTTTCTATGTTGTAAGAAGTTTGAGTGTGTGATAAGTGCTTGATAAGGGATCTCTACTTATTAGGTTCATCGTGTTTAACCTAGTTAAGGCGGGAAGGTAGAGTTCTTCTATAGTCTTACATGGCATGCTAGCTAATGACATCTCATCATGTGTTTAAGGAATTAGAGGAAAGTTTGTCACTCCTTAACACCCAAACCTTAGCTATGCAGGGGTAGAGAGACATAGGAACTTCGAGGAGCTGAGACAAAGAAAGGAAGCTTTGAAGATTGTCTTCTAACTCGGGGCGGTTGGGTGAACGAGGTAAAGAAGAAAAGGAGAAGCTTCACACTTCTAATCATTCACCTCATAGAAGCAATTGACGCGGTGAAGGAAGGAAATGAAGATCCTGGAAAATGTCCTTGAGATTGATTGTGGACAACAAAGGGAAAGAAGTCGGAATCAGTGGCTTAACCACCAAGGCGCGAAAGGCTGCACCTTGGTGGAAAGAAGAAGGATGTAAGAATATCAGAGTCGGCTTATTCTATATAAAGAAAAGTTGTAAATATTAAATTTGTAAATATTAAATTTGTACTTCTGTTAGCACTAATTAAGTTAATAAAGAGAAGGAGTTTTAAGTTATTATGTTGTATTGTTTCTTTAGTGTTTCCGTTGCAAAATATGTGAAGAAGGTCTCTTAGGCTCACAAGAAAGAGCTTCACGAAAATATGAAAGGAAGAGTTATTTCGCTTAGTAGGTGTTCGACGCACTATCTCGCGTAGGGTGTGTATTGAATATCTAGGCGACACGTTCTCCAAATGGTCGAGTGGAGTGGCATTTGAGGCAAGGCGTGATTGATGGTATCAAAGCATAAGTTTTGGGACGAGAAGAATAAGAGTTGCAATCAAGGTCGAATAACTTGATGGAGTAAGGTTAAGAGGTTTAGTGACAGATTAAAGTCGGTTTTGTTTGGTTCGTCGCAATGAGGAAGAGTCCTTAATAGTCAACCTTAGTAGTCTCGTCGTGTAAGGCTAAGAGGTTTAGTGATAGGCGACAAATGCAGGGTACACAAAAGTTGAACCTTATCACAGGGCACCTCAATGATGCATGAACTAATTTTGGCCACACGCATTGTAACATGAGAACTGCCTTTGGCCGCATTAGCATGCGAGAATTGACTTCGACCGCATGAATTTCTTGTAAGAGTTGATTTTGGTCATATGACTCTAAAAGTATGAGAGTCGATTTCAGTTACTTGACTCTAATGTGCTGGAGCTAACTTTGGATGCACATGGATAAGCTAATTCAACCGATTGAATGCTTTGTTATGGTTAACTAATCCCTTACCATAAAGGTCTTATTAGTTCTATGAGACTAGTAGCAATAGTGTTGGTGTAAGAGTTTAGGTAAATTCTAAAGTTATCTTGTAAGAAGCAAGATACGCCATGCCAAGGATAAGGAAGAGGACACGCTAAGTTACGCACTACCATAGACTCGAAAACTCGCTCGGTCAATTAACATGAGAGAAGATAAGGGTTGTTCGATAGAGTTGTGCAGACTTTAAGGAAGTTAGAAAAGCAGTTTAGTATTGAAAGGTTGAAGGCATTGGGAGCCACGACCTTCAAAGGGATCACAAACCCAACAGATGCAAAGATGTGGTTGAGTATGGTTGATAAATTTTTTAATCTGGAGTAATGAAGTGTTCGGAAGTAAGAAGTAAATTTGACAACATTCTTATTGTGCGAAAGTTTAGGGTTCAGAGTTCGTCACATGGGAAGGGTTTCGAAAATGATTCAAGGAAAAGTCTTACCCTCGTTCGTTTGTTGATATGAAGAGGAAGGAGTTTCTAAGTTTAAAACAAGGCGATATGACCATTACTGAATATGAAAGAAAATTCACAAAGCTCGCAAAGTATGCGATGTCCTATGTAGTGGATGAAGAAGAAAAGTGCAAGCATTTCGACGAAGATTTAAGAACGACCATTCTAGTGCCAATGACGGCAAGCATAAATTGGTCAACCTTCTCTAAGTTGGCTGAGGAAAAGAAGAGTTCTAAAGAGAAGAGATTGAGTAAGGAACCTATGCGAATGGGAGTAGCTTCTCACTTCGTTCATCAAGTATCTCAAGGAGGTCCTACACGGGATAAAGGAAAGTAGATGATGGAGCAGAATTTCGAGGACGAAATTCCAAAAAAAAAAGGGACTAGTTGTAAGGCCCTAATTCGAAAAGAAAGAGAATTTTGTGGGAAGATCAATTTTCGAATGACTTGAAAAGTTCTGAGAGAAAAGATGCAAAAAGAGAGTGAGGCAACAGGAAGAGAAACACGTAAGCTAAGATTCTATTGCTTAAAGGTCGGCAATGTGATAAGGGTAATTAGTGAGGAAGCGTTTGACCGAATGCCATAAAAAGAGTATATGATCCCCGGAGATCCACAAAAAGGAAATAAACATCTTGTCAAGCGATATGACAACTCGCTGTGGGAAAGGAAACGTCGGTGATTTTTCAGGAAGGGAAAAGGACTATTGGACAATTAAGAGTTTGGCTTCCCAAAGCAATAGGGTGTGCATCTCAAGGGAAAGTCAAATAATTGCTGATGATTGAACTACGTGTCAAGTTTGGATTGATAGCATAATGCGGTGCACTAATAAGACATGTGTAAAGCAAGGAAGTGACCCTTGGAGGTGAAAGACATATAAATAGGGTTGAAAGCCAAAAGAAAAAGAAATTTTTTGGAAGAAAAAGGAAGTTTTCGGATGAAAAGTAGACTTTAGTTTTCTGATTAGAGTAAGAGGAAAAGGTTTTGAATGTTGAATGAACGGTTCCTTCAATCGTCAAACGAAAGGAGAAAGTCAGAAGTCGAGAAAGAAGAAATTGAAGCTAAGTATCTTCTGTGAGAGTGACATGATAAGCTATATATTTTATTGTGAATGCTACATTATTTACACTATTTCGTTTGCAAGTATTGTCGAAAGTAATAAATGTGATTTGCAAGCCTTACCTATGATTGATTAATCTTATGTGAATGATCAAGTGTGTTTTATTAACATTATTATTGTGAATAATAAAATTCGTTTTATAAATGTTTTCCAAGAAAATGAGTATTCTTTTGAAGGTAATAAAACGTGGTTTATAAACAGTTATGAATGGTTAATCAATTTCTAATGTGATTTCTAATCTATTAGTATGATCCTCATTCTAGAAAGGTGATGTTCTATTCGCGTTATATGTTGAGTGATCTTTCCTCTGTGGTTGTGTTCATAAAATGTTTCACTAATCTATGATAATCTGTGATAAGGGTAAGTAGTGAGTCATTGCTTCCTTAACATATTTGCATGGTAATGTGAAGTGAATCTAGCGTATGACGTCATAGTGCTCGTTGTGAAAAGTCTGAGAATTAATGAATGTGGTGAGACATTGGTGGAATCCCAAGTAACTCGTGTGATACTAGTGAGAGCAAATTCCAAGTCTAGGCGAGGGGGAAATTCCAAGTCTCATAATTGAGCATGTCGCAAAATGAATCCAGCGCATGGCGGTTGTAGCGCTCGCTGTGTGATGGGGAATTGTTATGGATTATGTGATGTGTGTTAACAATTTGATGTGACTTACTTAATCTGTTGTGACTCGATATTATTATTATTATTATCATTATCTATAGATTCTATGAATTTTTCCCAAAAAGGTTTTCTTTAGACCCGTCTTTCACTAAGTTCGTTTGACTAACGTTTTAAGTATTTTCTCTCCCTAGTTTGTTCGGTGTTGAGCCCATGCGAAAGTTGGTTCTGAGATGCTGTAAGCCTAGTTAAGGTAGGAAGGCAGAGTTCTTCTATAGTCATACATGGCGTGCTAGCTATGGCATCTCATCATGTGTTTAAGGAATCAGAGGGAAAGGTTGTCGCTCCTTAACACCAAACCTCAACTATGTAGGGAAGAGAGATGTAGGAACTTCGAGGAGCTGAAGCAAGGCAAGGAGCCCTGAAGATTTTCTTCTAACTCGAGGTGGTTGGGTAATTGAGATAAAGAAGAAAAGGAGAAGCTTCACACCTCTAATCATCCGCCTCACTGAAGCAATTGAAGCGACGAAGGAAGAAAAGGAAGATCCCGAGAGATGTCCTTGAGATTGATTCTGGACAACAAAGGGAAAGAAGGTCATGATGAAAGGCTTAACCACCATGACGAGAAAGGCTGCAACTTAGTGGAAAGAAGAAGGATGTGAGAATATCATAGTCGACTTATTCTATATAAAGCAAAGTTGTAAATATTATATTTGTACTTCTGTAAGTGCTAAGTTAATAAAGAGAAGGAGTTTTAAGTTATTCCATTGTATCATTTCCTGAGTGTTTCTGCTGCAAGAGATGTGAAGAAGGTATCTTAGGCTCACAAGGAAGAGCTTCACGAAGAGACGAAAGGAAGAGTTATTTTGCTTACTAGGTGTTCAGTAAGCTATCTCGCGTAGAGTGTACGTTGATACCTAGGCGACAAGTCGTCCAAGTTGTCGAGTAGAGTGGCATTTGAAGGAGGCATGACACGTATAGATAGAAAAAGCACCTATTATCGCATTATCCTATTCTAGCCGCCTAATAAGTCACTCACTTAGAGCTTAACATGACACGTCTAAAAGAAAACATCACATTATAGAAAAACAAGCACTTGCTGCTCTGCTACTCCTCTTTCTTTTGCTTAAAAACGTGCACTAAGACATGAAGATCGTGATAAACAGGCGTTTTACTATTTTTATACTTGCAACGTGTAATTATCCTACTTTTTCTATTTTATTACGTGTTTTCTTCCTTTGTCTTCCGTTGATACTTCATTATTCTACGTAAAAGGTTGTAATAATTTATATTTCTACAAGTTATTTATGAGGCCCTAATCTAGAAAAGAGAGTCTTGTGGTGAAGGACTCTTGTTGGAATATTGTTTCGAACAATTGTTGAGACATTCTGGGAGAAGGAATGCGAAAAGGGAGTAAGCAATGGAAAAAGAAAAACATAAGTCCAAGGTTCTATCACTTGAAGTTGTGAACGCAATAAGAAGAGAAAGTGAGAAAGGAGCACGTGTTGGCGTTAAGAGTTAGGCTTTTAGCATGGTACTACGAGAAGAAGTATTTGTGCCCAAGAGATTGAGGTTTGGAAGCAAATGTCTTGTCAAGGTGACTCGACGACTCACTATAGGAAAGGAAACAAAGGGTGACTTTTCGGGAAGAGAAAAGAGAAGTTAGACAATTAAGAGTTTGGTTTCCCAAAGAGATAGGGTGTGCGTCTCAAGGAAAAATCAAATCGTCACTGACGGTTAGACTACATGTGAATTTTGGGTTGGTGGCATGGTGTGACGTGTTAATAAGATGACACATGTAAAGCGCATATGTGACCCTTGGATGTGAAAGGCCTCTATAAAAAGGGTCAAAAGCCAAAAGAAAACGTTAGTTTTTGTCAAGAGACTCTAGATTTTTCCTGATGATAGTGAGAGAAGAAAGTTTTGGATGATGAACGGACGATGCCTTCGACCATCAGACGAGAAGAGAAAGTCGAAAGCCGAGAAGAAAGAAGTCAAGGCTAAGTATCTATAGTGAGTGATACCATGTTTTACGAGTATTGTTTGAAAGTAATAAGTGTGATTTTTAAGCATTGTTTCTATGAGTGATAGGATACATTTTATAAATGTTTATGTGTTGTTTTATAAGTTTTGTCTGTGAACAGTGAAATACGTTCTATAAGCTAGGGGTGAGCATCGGGCGGTTGGAGTCGGTTTTCCGACCAAACCGCCCCGAATCGACTACAAGTCGGTACGAAAGTTGGAAAACCGGCCTTGACCGTCGGTTCTAACAAAATCGGCCGGTCCAACCGGCAGTCGGGTCGGTCGGTTTTCCTACTTTTTTTTTCCTCTCCTTCTTTCTTTCTTTCTTTCCTGTTTCTTCTTCTCCTCCTCCATCCTTTTCTATGTTTCTTGCTTTCTTTTTGATAAACAAACGATTTTAAAAACTAAGAATGACATTATTATGTTTTATTTCACTTTTTAATTTCAATAGAAAAGTCTACGATATATATTCTATATTGTCTTAAAATCATATAATTGTGATTAAAAAATAAAATCAAGTTCTATTAATTTCAATGCTTAGTTCATAGGTATTACACAAATTAATAAAATAAACAACATAAAAATAAGAATCTAAACATACTACCACAATGAAATTAGAAACATCCAAGTTCAATTCACTTCACCACATTACTATTAAAAGTCACAAATATAACCAAAGTATGAAACAAAAACACTATGATAATCTAGTCAATAGAAATATTACAAGTCTTGGATCAGAATTAGTTAATAATCGCTTAATCGGTAATTGACAACTTATCAAAATCTGGAAGGTCTTCAAGCTCCTTTTCATTCTCCATAACCACTCGGAATTCTACATAATCAATATGAAGAATTTACTAAATAATTTAAGATTTCACTAAAGTTACACATTACAACTACAAAAGATATCATGTAAAGATTTGAAAATACCTTCTTCAAATTTTGAAGCCTCTTCCAATTCATGTTGAAATTGAAGATGTATTGGATCAGAATTTAGCCAATTTTGAGTATATATGAGAGCCTCCACTGTTTTAGGAGCCAATGAGCAGCGTGATGAGTCAACAACACGTCCTCCAGTACTAAAAGCCGACTCAGACGTTACAGTAGAAACTGGAATAGCTAAAATATCTCTAGCCATATGACCAAGAACCTCAAATCGATCACTGTTCATCTTCCACCACTATAGTATGTCAAAATCACCTTCAGTCCTAACATTGGCTTCCAACAAATAGATACCAATCTCCGATGATCCCTGTTCGAAAGGTGTAGTAGAATCATCTTCAAATTCCTCAACAATCGTGTCGTAGACAAAATCTTCACCCACATTTTCATTTGAATCAAAATCAATATTAGCATCCAAGCCTGAAACAGTTTGTGTACTAGTTATACTAGTACTACTACATCCTTGTCTACTCCCACTTCGAGTAGTTCTATACTCATGAAAGAGACGTCTACAACATTGTTCCACTACATTTCCCATGGATTCAGCAACCTCGAGACCAAAAAATTTTTTCAAACAAAAAGATACAAATCTTAATTTCTTTCGAGGATCCAACACAATAGCAACATACAACAACAAATTATTATTTTCATTGTTTCCTCAATATTTCTCAAATTTTGCCTTCATGTTATTAGCCATTCCAACTAACAATGCATTTGCACTACCGCATTAAAACGTATACAATTCTGAACCACTGTAATCTGATGGAAAACCAAGTTCGAAATAGTATACAAAGAACCCAAAATCTTTAATGTGACATCATAAAATACTTTAAAAATTGTATTAACATCCTAGCATTTGTCCAATCTTCCTTATTCGGTGACATATCATGTCTATACGAGGCATCTTCATCTTCTAATCTATCAAAAGCTTTTTCAAACTTAACAGCAGCTTCAAGCATCATATATGTGGAGTTCCATCTTGTAGGAACATCAAGACACACATAACTCTTACAAGCAATTTTTTCAAGTCCAATGCACTTTTTAAATTTCAAAAAACGAGCAGGAGAAGACCTTATAAATCGCACAACATATCGAATCCTATCAATACAATCATTATGTTCCTAACAATCATTAGTTACTCTAAGATTCAATATATGGGCATAACAACGAACATGCAGAAATTCCCCACCAAACAATAATCCTTTATTGAATCTCTTTAAAAGATAAGCAACAACAGTGTCATTCGAACTTGCATTATCAACCGTCAAAGTCATTACCCTCTCAATGCCCCAATCCTTCAAATTCTTTTCAATGGTTTTACCAATAGTATCACCTTTATGATTCTCAATTGGACAAAAACTAAGTATTCTCTTATGTAATTTCCAACCAGAATCAATGAAATGGGCGGTTAGGACCATGAATTAATATTTTGTCCTGATCTCCAACAATCAGTGGTGAGAGAAACTCTATACTTATTTTTTACAAACATGTCTCTGAAACGATTCTTCTCATTAACATACAACTTAAGCACATCTCTAGCCACAGTAAATCGAGATGGAACAACAAATCTAGTATGATTTCCACATGTTAATTTATCCACAAACTTCTTAAATCCCTTACCGTCCACAAACTTAAAGGGCAATTCATCAACTATTATCATCTCAACCAAAGCGTCCCGACAACCATCTAAACTAAATGATTCACATACAAGTTGTGAGAATTATCTCCAACTTTGTCTTTAGGTTTAAAAGCTAATGTCATTTGAGTTTGGTCTCTCTTTTTTTGCTAAGGGTACTTTTTGCAATTTTCTAAATGATGCTTCATAGTTCCAGTACCATTACGTTTAGAATGACATGCATAAACAACTCCACAATATTTACATTTAGCACGAGGGTCATTAGGATCACCTTTAAGCCTCTCAAAGTGGTCCCAAACCATTGATTGTTTAACATTCTTCCATATTTTTGGGGGATTTGGAACATTTTCTTTCCCATATGAATCAAGATCAACATCAATGGTTTTACGCTTGCCACCGTATCTTCGTCCCTTACGATTTTTGAAGTTTCACAACTCCCATCACACTCTAACTCCATATCCATTGAATCCATTTGATTTAACTGTAATGAGAGTAAAAAAAAAAAGATATTCCATTTTAGTGTGTGTGGGAAGAATAAAAGAAACCCAAAGCTTAAAATAACAAATCCATCTATTGTTCATTTTTTTTTCATTATATATAAAATCCAATACATATCTCCAATTATTTCACAAAAAAATAAAATTCAATTAAGACAATAGCTCATGAAATCGTATATAGAGGTGAAATTGAATCTTTAAATGGTACTGAGACATAATGCAAATAAATTTGGAAATTTAGAGCATTATAAATAGAATTAAAAATTGACATGTATCTATGACTATAGATTTTTTTTCTCATTGATGCAATCTCAAACCTTCAAGATTCCGAGCTAAAGTAAACTAAAATATTTATTAAATATAATCTCAAACCTTCAAGATTTATTATCCCATTTGAATTGGACTCTTTTTCATACATAAATTACAATATGCAGCCATTCATTTTACAAATTAGGGCTATACTTTATGTTCAACAAGCACATGTAATATATAATTCAATTTTTACTCAAATCTTTCTTCAAATTACATCACTAGCAGCCTATATGTTATTCCATAGGTTGTTTCGTCAAATCCATCATTTGATCTCAATTTCAAATATAATTTACCATTTTGGATGTTACCATGAAATTCAATTATCATTTTCTGAAATCCAAATAAAAAAAAAAAACAAAAACTACGCTTTTGTGTTAACCAATGGTTTCTAAATCAAACATTTTGCAATAAGTTCCTAAAAGATTTGAAGAACACAAATCAACACATAAAACCGAAAGAAACAACAAACTAGAACAAAAAAGTTGTCAAACTAAATTCTAAAAATTCATAAAAACAAAGGATTTAAAGAACACAAGGCAAACAAATAAAAATGATGAATCAGAAACTTGATCTATTATAAGAAAATTTACATTATGCCATAATAGATCTTTTGAAGTTACTAATCAGTACAAAACACAAATTATTTCTATGGTATGTCATCAGAATTAAAATACAAATTATTATTGATCTTTTTCTCCTTCATCATGTTCATCGGAATAAAAAATCAAACAAGACAAATTAACAGAAAGAGAAGTTGAAGTGATTAGAAAAGCAAAATGTATGTCATTTGGAATAACAGAGAGATTGTGTAGGTAGCCGAAAGCCATTGAGATATCTGCTTTGATTTTCCATCTCAGATAAATTATAACAATATAAATGTTGAAAGATCAAAGATGACTGTATAATATCAGTTCTTCTCTTTACACTTTCGTATACACATATATTCAGAAAGAAAAGAAAATAAATACCTAACGGGTTGGGCGTGCGGCTGAGCGAACGGGTTGGGCGTGCAGCTGATGGCGAACGGGTTAGGCGTGCGGCTGATGGCGAACGGGTTGGGCGTGCGGCTGACGACGAACGGCTGAGGAAAAATGACAGATCTGTGCGTGACGGCGAACGACTAAGGCAACGAATCGGCCAATGGAGTCTATAGAGTAATCGGTTAATGGAGTCACCGACGGCGACGATTGCGACGACCAACTAAGGGGGAAAAAGAGAGATGAATGATCTGTGCGTGTGGATGTGGAATCGTGGATTGGGTCTGGACTTGGAGCGTGAGCCGGCGAGATGAACTGATGAAGAAACCTAAATTTACAAAATTATAATATATATATATATATATATATATATATATATATATATATATATATATATATATATATATATATTTTAAAGAGGGAGTCGATTCGGTCGGTTTACCAGACTGATCGACCTCATAGATTGAACCGACCGTTTCAACTCGGTTTTCAAATTATAAAACCTGAAACTTGATCGCCCATAGTATTTTTCGCCCGTTCGACATCGGTTCGTTCGGTTTCGGTCGTTCGTTTTGGTTTTTCGGCCCACCATGCTCACCCCTACTATAAGCAATGTTTCTATCAGTAATCTTTGTAAAATAAATGTTTGTGAATAACCAAATGTTCCATATTTAAATTTGAGTTATGAATATTCTTCAGTGAACGGTTAAATGTTTTTCGAGCATTAATATGAGTATTCCTTTGAAGGTGATAAAATGTGATTTATAAACGATTTTGAATGACAAATCGAGTTTCGAATGTAATTTTTACACTTTTTTTTATGATCGTCATTTTGGAAAGAAATGTTACGTAAACGTGAATCGTGAGTATTTTTTCCTATGTGTTTATGTTTATGAAATGCCTTATTAATTTGTGATAATCTATGCTAAGAATAAGCAGTGAGCTATCTCTTCTTTATTCTATTGATGACTTGTGATGTATTCGTAAGACTGGACGCTGGCAAAAATCCTAGGTAACTCATGTGATACTGGTGAGAGCGAACCCTAGATCTAGACGAAGGGAGAATACCAAGTCTCAGAGTTGAGCTTGTTGTGAAATGAACCCAACGTATGGTATTGTAGCGCTCCTTGTGGAAAGTCTAAGCAAGATGGTGATGAGACGTTGGTTGAGTGTGACTCCTAGGTCTGAGAATGACTGAATGTGGTAGAACGTTGGTAGAAATTCCAGGTAACTCATGTGATACTGGTGAGAGTGAATCCCAGGTCTAGAAGAGGGGAGAATCCAAAGTCTCAACTCTGAGCTTGTTGCGAAATAATTCTAGCGTATAACGTTGTAGTGCTCGCTGTGAGGTTGATTAAATTTTTGTGGTTAATGCGATATACAATGTGGCTTAATGCAATGTGATTTATTTGATGCAGTTGACCTTATTACTTGGTGATTTCTATGTGCTTTCCCCAAAAAGGTTTTCTTAAAAACTCATCACTCATTAAGTTCATTTGACTTATGTTTTAAGTTTTCCCTCCCCAATTTGTCAAACATTGAGGCCACGTGAAGGTTTGTGAGGCCTAACCCAATGAGCAAGAGAGCCAAAGAGACGAGTCTTGGTCAAGCTAGCCCTAGATGCGATCTACTAAGAGAGGTAGTTAGGCAACCTAGGTGAAGGATTAAGCGCCACCTTTACACCTTTAGATACCCGCCACAAGGAGCAGCATTGAGCGGTGAAGAAAGAAAAGGAAGACTGTAGTAACTGTCCTTAAGATAGATTGTGGATGAAAAAATGGAAAAAGAACGCGTGTGGAGTTTGATGCCCCCAACCACTGCTACAAAGAGCAACATTAGGCTATGGATGAATAAAGGTGTGTTGAAACTTGTTGGAAAGAAGAAGAACGTGAGAAGATCATAATTGATTTTATTTTATGCAAAGAAAAAGTTATAGATTGTATTTTGTACTTCCAAAAGTGTTAAGTTAATCACGAGAAGGAGTTTTAAGTTATTCCATTGCGTATGTTTTATTTCATTGAGTTATTTTTCCACTGCAAAAGTTGTGAAGGTCTCTATAGCTAAATGGAAGAGCTTCACGAAGAGACAAGGAGAAGAGTTGTTACGCTCACAAGGTATTCAGTGTGTTGTCTCGCAAGAGGTATGTGTTGAGTGTCTAGGTGGTACACACTCCATTTGGCCGCGTGGTGTGATATTTGGAACGGGGCGTGACATTATTGGTCTCTCAATCCATATTCTTAATACCTTCTCGTCAAACCTCTATCACCTTTCACCAAGTCTCTACTTCTTTTTGGAACAAGAATATAGCTAACTTATCCTCTCATTCTTCCAGGGCAATCCATCACTCAAAAGCAATTTTATATCATTTTTAACCATACGTCTATTAGATTTTGTGTCATTAAACTTGTAGATAGTAAATATAATTCATTGAACATCATTAATAAAGTATAATTATTGTAATTCCAATAAAGGGTTACTGATTATTTTATTAGTTTTATCTTAATAACCTAAATTCAATAAACTAACATCCTAAGTTATTTTATGAGTCTTGAACTGTATGTAGAGATATACAGGGATCAACGTTCAAGAAACAAGTTAAAGAATCTATCGTATAGGGATAAGATTATCATAGTAACACTATGGATACGACCCACTTTGTATTTGATACAAACAGAATGATCCAACGCATTCGTATAGGTAACACGCATGTAGGGGTATTCTATGTAATAAGTTTGAATAAGATTAAACCATGAAATAGTAACCACTATATGTTGATCGAAAAATGAGACATGTGCAGTGAAAGAACAAATCGAAAAATACTCTAGATGCATTTAAAACAATTTTAGAAGTTAATATGCCTAATTACTACCCTAATTAGATTAATTATGGTTTAGAGAAAAATTTACCTTTGAAGCTTTCCAATCCTCAAAAAATCCTTACGGTCACGAACCCGGGACCACCACTAGTGTTGGTCCGCTATTCTCCAGACTTACAACCTGGTCGTGGGACCCGTTAAGTGAAGGAATATCGAGAGAAATGGAATTTGGAGGTGGAAAATTAGGTTGAGATTTGAGAGAAAATTAGGTTTATTTTTTAATTCAAAATTACAAAAAATGGCAAAAAATGAAAAATTCCCTTTTTATAGAATCATTAAATGCAAAATTGCATTTATTAGTTTATTAAATCTCTACACCTAATAATCCACTAATAATTAGTGGAACTTAGTGGGTTAGGTGTTTGCATCTCATGTAGCCACCTATCCCACTAAATGTTAGTGGGACTATTCAACAAAATATTTGATTTTCTTAATAACTAGTCCAAGGGCACTATGGTCTTTTTAACTTTTCAAGTCAAAGTCAAACTTCGACTTTTTTAAGTCAAAAGTCAACAGTTTGACTTTTACCATTTTGTCCGTCTTGATTAATCCAACATCCCGAGCATGAATCCACATTCATTTTTCCATAATTCAAATCACATTTGAGTATAGAGTCGATCAAAGTTTGACTTTTCAAAGTTAAAAGTCAACATTTTGACTTTTCACAATTTTGACCATTTTCATCAATTTGAAGCTTCCGAATATGAATCTGTATTCATATTTTTAATATCGAAGTCATATTTAAACATAAAGCTCTATAACTGACAGCTACATCACATATATTCTTCAGTTTCTCTCTCTTTACCTAATTCGAACAATTCAAATTATTCAAACATATTGTTCTAAGTTAATTCCACATGAGCTAGCAGAAGAACCTAATGGACCTATAGGTCATGGACTCCAACAATCCGAGATTGACTGGCTAAACCCTTTTAGACCAAGCTAATCAAGACTCGCTAACTAACGGGTCGTTCCACTAAAGTCCCGTAGTTGCACTCCCCTCACTATAGATATATTTGTGTCCATCTGATATAACCATGATTAGTAAGTTAATCATTCACAAGTTGTTCATAAGCTCGGCTAGGTCAAAATATCGTTTTACCCTCGAGACTACATCTTGTTCCTTAAGTCTCACTAATCCACTATTAAACATTTGGTTTAAGGTTCAACCTATAAACTGAATTCCTCTCAAGCCAATAAGAGGGTGGGATCCCTTGTTCAAGACTTGGATTCAGTTCTAAAGGGAACATCCTATCTACTAACCTTAAAATGGGTAAGAGTGAATTTCGTCTTGCACCCTATGTCCCTAGCCATCCATCTGGTCTTACCCATAAAGTGAGAGACTTATAGGCCAGCGTCGTTGAGCTACCCTCACCTATGCATATCTAAGGATAATATCATGTGAACAGAAGTTCATAGTTAGCTCAGGATTAAGATTAAGTTACCTAGGTCATCATAATCGAAATAGTCAGTTTATATAGTCAACGGCGTTATAACTTAAAAGTGACTATTTCATGGTTCAAGTCTTATGCAAACTCTTTACATAGGATGCCCCCACTCCCATGTATCTACATAACAGACTTAGGATTACATCGTCTGTACTAACTATAGAGCGGGTCGCATCCATAGTATCCTAAAGATAAGTCATCCAACCTTATTCATATACTATAAACCGTTTGGGCTATATACTCAAACTTGATCCATGTTTATGTCTCTACATAAAGTTCAAGTCTACACTAGATAGTCTCGGAACCTTAGTTAATTGGATTCAATATTACAGTATTCTATTTTCGCTAATAAGTCCTCAATAACCACTTTATTGAATAAAATATAATTTTAAACTACAAACTATAGGACATAAATTCCAATATATGTAACTCCGTTAACTAGTTAAGTTTCTATATCAATAGAATGACCTATGTAACTTAGTCTTAATCCTAAGTGAATTATGAATTTCTATTCGTGAGGAATTGTCATTTGATTTGTACTAGTGAGAGTGACCAGATTGCCCATTCAATAGCTTATGCATCAGTTAGGTCTGTAGAACCTAACCTTTAAACATTATAGCTCCCAATGCCTACAATCTTTCTATACCATACTTCTTCACAGGATCAGTTTGAACTTACCCTATTATCTCCGCTAAGCTCTAGGAAAATCTAAAAAATACTCGTTCTTCTAGATTAGGCTAAACTTGAGGGATACTAGATTTCCCTTCATACTAATCTACTTTGGAATCTATGGTAGGATCTCGTGTCCCTTCAAGTCCCTGTCTACATTGTCTCCTAGTTTGACAAGGCATAAATCCTATAACATATCATCTCATTAAACATGTTATAGATGCCACTAACTAAAATGCATGATACTTAACTCTTTTGAACTCTCTTTTAACTCTTATCTTAACTCTTATACTCTTAGACTCCTTCATGTTTCCGAAGAACTCTCACTCTGATATCAAATTGTCACAAGCTCCTCCCAGACCCTCTTCTCTAAATATAAGAGAATGTTGGAAGCCAACAAGTATCGTCGTACTTTTATAGCACCTATTGACAATTAACTAACTCATTAAATCTTAACTGAAAAAACATGCATCATATTGCACATAACAAACTCATCATAACTATATAGCGCTCAATACGTTGAACTAGAAATCCAAACTTCAAGGACATAAACAAAACCAACTCTTATTCACCAACATAATAGAAAATCCCCAATATATGAATGTTCTAGATATACAAACAACCAAAAGAAACTTAAGAAACTGGACTAGCAGTTGTAGGTTAGGCTTGGAAATCACGATCTCTAACTAGAGAGAGGAAAACATTTGATAGAATAAGCCAAAGAACCAGTGAGTGACTATTTTAATAAAACATGCTCATAAATAACATTTAAAGAAAATATAGCAAAGCTTTAAACATTTACTTGAAAAAAAAAACATTACTCCAATACTTATCTAGCTATGTTGTAGTAGGGCACACTTTCTACTTCCAATATCTTCATCATAGTGGAGCATGTCCAACACTCCCGATAATTAAAACTCAACACCAACAATGGATAACTATCTACGTGCACAATGTAATCATCCTCGAAGGGTTTAAATTTATCTCTGAAAATCTCGACTATAGAGCAATGTAAAACAAATTTATGAACTTTGTTCAAAGAAATCATATTGCAGTAATACCATACTTGTAAAGAAAAGTCTTGTACTTAAATATTTTTGCTAAATCTCATGCTTAGAAACTTAGCGTAAATAAATCAATTCAACAACTCAAAGTTTGTTTAAAATACTTTACTTGAATCATGTTTAAATACAAAACTTGAAACATTATGTCACTCACAATTTTCAGCTAAACTCCCTCTTCGCTCGTAAAGTTGCCTAAAACTAAAATAAAAAATGAAAAACAAAAATAAAACCATTTTACATCCCATTAAATCCTTAACCAAACTCTCATCCTAGCATCTAAATTGGCCAAAATTATGCTTAAAAATCGGAGAAAATATCAACCAATTTAGCTTCTCCCTAATCCATAATTTAGGACAATTTAATAGCAACCCAACTGTAGCAAAAGATCCCTATTAACAGTGTATGACAACACTTAAGATGAATTGAGAAAAGTTAAGGAAAAAAACATTTCCAAACAACCAAATGATACTTTGAAGAGTAAGTCAATCATGAACCACCACAACTAGGATGTAGTTCAACCTAAGGATCTTTAACAACACAATTCCACCATGGGTTTGGAAAGAAGAAAAAAGAAACTAATTTTCCAAAATGACATCACAATCAATCAGAATAGCACCAAAGACAATCAACTACTGTCAACAATTTCTTCTTCAAAAACACAAAAAACGTCAACTGCTGTCTTTTACTTCCTTAGATAGGTTCCTCCAATTGAGAGCCAACTTCCAGCTCCTTCACCTTCATCATCTTCTTCTTCTTCACCTAAGCTTTTTCTCTCTCTCTCTTGGATGCACATTCCCTCGAATTCCTTTTTTTTTTTGTTTTCTTTTTTGTTTCTTTTCCTTTTTCCTCGTACTCTTCATTGTTTCCTTTCTCCTACCAAAACCCATATTTATTCTTTTAAATTTTACTTATAATTAACATTGAAGAATAACAAGTTTCACCCCACATTTCCTTTAATTTAATCTCCACCACATGCTTGAAAACTGAAAAATGTGGAGGTTTAACCAAAATTGCTTGAACTAATTAATTATTTTCTTCTTTTCCTTTTATCCCCAAGTTCTAGCATCCATCGTAATGGTAATAATGACCTTCTTGCTCAATTTAACTTGTTCTCAGTTACTTTGATTTCAAATTAATTAATTATTTATTATTATTTTGTAACATAAGGTCAACCATTCCTTATGATCAATACCATCTTAGGTTTCCAATTAATTCTCCGTTACCCATATTAACTTCTAACCGCTTAGGTAAACCAAAACAATGTCACCATTCGTCTACATATTTGTAACCATAAATTCACCAAATTCGCTTAAAAAAACTTCATCATCCAAGTACAACATTAATTTTTCTAACAAAACTTGGAAAATTAAACGAAATTTTTAGGAAGTTGTATTTAGAGCTACACAGCATATGCTATTGTCATGTCAGTCGCAAAGTTTGTCAATGTGTCCACCCTCTTATTTTCAGCTTTAGGGACATGTTCCAGCATCACGTTTTTAAACTTTTCCATCAATTTTTAAGCATAAGTGAAGTATGGCTTCAAGTGTTTATGTTGCACATCATACTGAAGTGAGAGTTGACTAATTATCAACTTTGAATTACCATAAATTTCCATGACTGACCTCCAATCTCCAATGTTAGTTTGAAGGCCAATTATCAAAGTTTGATATTTAACCACATTGTTCCAGCATAGTTCAACAAACGCAAAGCTATAAGGTAGCATATGCTTCTTAGAGGAGATAAGGATGATGTGTCTACCCTTACACCACTTCTTTGTGTCATACCATCAAAGTACATGGCCCAAGGCTCCAAGATTTCTATGAAGAAAACTTCATCGTCTAGTAAGTCTTTACACAACTTCCAATCTGATGGGATTGGGTAGTCTGCTAAAAAGTTTGCCAATGTTTGTCCCTTTGTTCCCATTTCGGCACATAGACACTGTTGCTGGAATAAGATCGCTCATTTGGCTAGGTATCCAGAGATGATTAGCCTAGATAAAACATACTCAATAGAGTTTGCTTTCTTACAACTATGTGAACTGTGAAGGCCTTCATATAATGTCTCAACTTATCGATTGTGAAGAAAACTGTAAGACTCATTTTCTTAATAGGAGAATCATTGATTTTGGCTCTAGATAAGGTTCTGTTAACAAAGTAAAGAATACGATATCTTTTTTTTTTTTTTTTTTTGCCTCCTCTTGTGCCAATAATGCCCCTAGTGACATTTTCTATATAGCAATGTAAAGTATTGATGGTTATGCCAGCTACTAGAGCGTCTACTATTGAGAGATTAAGCAAGTACTTCTTTACGTTTTTTAAGGCAGTCTGGCAAGCTTCATCCCGTTTAAAATTTTCTCCTTTTCTCATTAACTTTTGAAAAGGTTGACATCAACCAACTAAGTTGGAAATAAACCTTCGAATTTAAGCTTGTTGCTCCTAGAGACCTCATAGATCATGCAAATATTTTGGCCTAGACATCTTCTAAATGACATCAATCTTAAATTGGTCTATCTTGATCCCTTGATGTCTTACAATGAAACCAAGAAATTTTTATAAGTTCACCATGAATTCACACTTGAGGGGGTTTAACCTTAGTTGATATTTTCACAGGCGATCAAAGACAATTTTTAAATACTTCAAGTGGTCTTTTGGATGATGGACTAGATTGATTGCAAGATGATAGACTTCTACTTTTGAATCAAGTACTAGAAAGAGATGCACTAATGAGAGTTCAGTATGGTTCTTCTATTGTACAAAGATTCACTTTTTAAGCTCATCTATTGTAGACTGGCCAGCATCCTCCAAACTTTGTGGGACATCTTTGACATCTTTTTTGGGAGTTTCAGTATCTTATTCTTCAATGATGGTGATATGGTGACACGAAGTCTCACCTTCCTTTTATTCTAAGCCTTTATTTTAATGATTAGTGAGTTTATGTCAAGTCTTTCACCTTTAATAAGCCTTCGCTTGTATTGAGAGTAACGATGGTCTTTTATTTCATTCGAGAAATAATGATACAACGAATTTCTCCTCAAGAGAAAGCCTATCCTATAAAACGTAGGCAAGGAAGAAAGTCTATCCTTCTAGAGGAGCCTACTAAAAGGAAGAAAAAATGAAGGAGTCCTTCTACGAGGTTGAAGTTCACTTGTCTCCCTATATCTCACAAGGCAACTTCTAATCAAGGCAATTCTCGACATCCTCATGCTTAATATGGCGCCAAATTCACGTGTGAGATATCGACCCCTTCTTCTTTGCAGCTACACTAAAACCAGAGTAGTGTATTTTCCCTTCTTTCTTTATTTTATACGATGGCATTTTGCAAGGCCTTCTGACATTTGAATTTTCATGCCTAAGACAATTGAAAATCGATGCACGAGGTGCTTGTTCATTTTTCTTTTCAGTCATAATTAGCCTTTAAAAGGTTGATGGTCTTGTATCCATTGAAGCTTAACAAACATCTTTCTCTCTTTTAGATGACATAGTTACCCTTCAGAAGGCCGAGAGTCAGTCGCTGGTCATTGACTCTCCGTAAACCTCTATCATACTTAGTCTTTCAAAAACTATAGTTTGTGCAACAAGCAGTCTAATACGGTCAAACGTTGAGGTTCTTTGATTACTGCTCCTTTTTTCTTTTACATTATCGACCTCCTTAGCAGTTATATAATTCCTATCAACCACTTTTTCCTTTCCCTTTTATTTATATGAATCAGCTTTGGAGACTTATATCCAAGTCCTTTTCTTGACACAGGTATATGATGGAAAACACCACACGCGCGCAGTAGAAATATAGGATCTATTTTACCCTACTTGCAACTAAACAATTTAATAATTAACATGCATGAAACTACTCTAATTATGTGAAGTTAGAGTTAAAGGAAAACATATCTTTGTTGCCTCCAAATTCCTCGATATCTCCTCATGAATAAGAACCCAGGACCACCACTAGTGTTGACTCGCTATTCTTCGAACTGAAAATCAGGTTGTGGGACCCAATAGGTGAAGGAAACTGAGAGAGAGATGGAAAATTGGAGGTGGAGTTTAGATTTGAGATTTCAGAGAGAATTTAGATTTAGGTTTGTTTTCTAATTCAAAATTACAAAAATTACCAAAATGTTTTTAAACAAATAAAAAGGAATCTATTTATATCCAAATTACATGCAAAATAGTATGTAATTTCTTCATAAAATCTTAACACCTAACATTCCACCAACCATTAGTGGAACTTAGTGTGCTGGGTGTTTACATCCCATGAACCACTCATCCCACTAAGTGTTAGTGAAATTATCCAACAAAATATTGGATTTTTCCACTAACTATAGTTCAAGCGCAATATAGTCATTTGATCATTCAAGTCAAAATAACACTTTGACTTTTTCAAATCAAAAGTCAACATTTTGACGTTTTACTATTTTGTCCGTCTTGACTAATTTAGACCTCTCAAACATGAATCCATATTCATTTTTCCAAAATTCAAATCACATTTGAATATTTGAATATAAAACAGTAACATTTTTTACTTTTTACAACTTTGACAATTTCCATCAATTTTAAGCTTCCAAATATGAATCTGCATTCATAATGTTAATATTAAAATCACATTTTAACATAAAGATCTATCTCAAACTGATAACTGATGGCTCTATCACATATATTTTTCAGTTTCTCTCTCTTTGCCTAATTCGAACAGTTCGAATTATTTCAACATATTATTCTAATTTAATTCCATATCAGCTAGTAGAAGAACCTAACAGACCTATAGATCATGGATTCCAATGATCCGAGATTAACTGGCTAAACCCGTTTAGATCGAGCTAATCAATATTCGTTAACTAACGGGTCATTCCACTAAAGTCCCTTAGTTGCACTCCGCTCACTAGAAATATATTTTTGTCCATCTTATATAACCATGATTAGTATGTTAATCCTTCTTAGGTTGTTCGTAACTTTCGCTAGGTTAAAATACCATTTTACCTTGAGCTTACATCTTGCTCCTTAAGTCCCACTGCTTTACTATTAAACAATTGGTTTCAGTTTCAACATATAAATTGAATCCCTCTCAGAACAATGAGAGGATGGGGCCCCTTGTTCAAGACTTGGATTCAGTTGTTAAGGAAACAACCTATTTACTAACCCTAAAGCAGGTAGGGTGATTTCCATCTTGCACCTTATGTCCCTAGTCATCCACCCAATCTAACCTCTAAAATGGGAGGCTTCTTGGCCAACGTTGTTAAGCTGCCCTCACCTATGTAGATCTAAATATAATTCCATTTGAACAACAAAAGTTCATAGTTGACTCAGGATTAAGATTAAGTTGCCTAGGTCATCATAATCAAACTAGTCAGTTTTACACAGTCAACAGTGTTATAACTTAAAAGTGACTATTTCATGGTTCCAATCTTATGTAAGCTCTTTACATATAATGCCCCAATTTCTATGTCTTTACAAGAACGATTCAGGATCACATCATTTGTACTTACTACAAAGTGGGTCGCATCCATAGTGTCTCTAGAATATGGTGTCGAAACTTATTCTTACACTATATATTGTTTAGGCTATATACTCAAATTTGATCTACATTTATGTCTCTACATAAAGTTCAAGTCTACACTATATAGCCTAGGGACCTTAGTTTATTGGATTCAAAATTATAGCATTCAATTTTTACCAATAAATCTTCAATAACCACTTTATTGAATAGAATATAATTTAAACTACAAACTTCGAGTTTTAGGACATAAATTAGAACAATATAGCATGCTCTTTCTGTAAAAGCTTCTTCAAAGTTGAGGAAAGCCTGAGCTGCTCATAAATTTTTAACCTCTTGAACTCGGTGAGAGTTGTGAAGTCATAACCTTCTTTCACCATTAGGTCTAGTTTTATCTCTTGCTTCATTATCTTACTAAGTGACGTAATGATACTTTATAGAAATACAAGTTATTATAATCTTTTAAGTATAATAATAGATGATATAAAGGAGAATAACGCATAGCAAAACACGTGAAAATAAGAACTATGCACTAAACAAGTTGCAGAAGGTAAAATGTATGTTTATTACGGTTTTTCTTGTTTTAATGCAAAATTCTAACCAAAAAAGTTGAAAGTGAAATGAAGAAGTTATCATAGACAGCCATTACTTGCATCAGCCAACTAGGTGATACATGAAAAGGTACCTGACAATAGAAATTGCTAGAAGACAAAATTAGTTAGATAGATTTTCAGCAAAAGGATGATGTGACATCTTTGGCATTGTATTGTAGCGTTCGAACGTTAGAGGAATTTATGACACATCAGAGTCATGTGCAATCCCATCAAAAACCCTGCAATGGTATGACAAAAGCTTCATCTTCATCCCTAACCTTTCTTCTTTGTACTTTAGGGGAGAGCTTAAAGTGAGAGTTATAAAGAAACACCACATACCATTTTCTTAACTCTGTAATAGACATCAATACAACCAAAAAAAATGCAAGAGATGGCACTTTTCTGCTTTACGCACTTCTATTTTTTATCATTTGTAATTTTTATTTTCGTTGTATTGGTAGTATGAACTCCATGGCCTAGAGGCCTAAAGCTTTTATTACTAATGCAATATCATTTCAATTTCCTTCTCCCATCTCATTACTTATCACATACTCTAGTTTTTTACATTATGAATGAAACAAAAGATTAATTAGTTCCTTGAAAAATCTAGAAGTTCATAATGTTTATCTTGTTTAGCTAGAGCTTTATTCAATGCCTAATTCTCACAAAAAAATGAGGGTCTTCCAACGCACAAAGGCATTGGGAGATATATGAAAAAGCGTCGGAAAATCCTCTTCCAATGCATAAATCCACATTAGTATTGGAGTCAAGAAAAATGAGTCAAGAAAGGATCTTTCGACGCACAAAATAAAGCGTCAGGAGATGTCAAGGGATTTCCCTACGCAATATTTGTGCGTCAGGAGATCCTCTATTTTTTTTTAAAAAAAAATACCTTCCATTATTAAATGGAAGATATTTTTTAAAAAAATACCTTCCATTTGCAAAACTAAGAATGAGATCAAGCAAACGAATGGAAAAATTAGCAAACCTAAGACAAAATTAGAAGTAGGATTTTGGATTTTAGAGCAAAAATCTAACTTAAATAAATAACTAACTAAAAGAGATAAGGGCGACGATGGCACTGGATCGGAGGGGAGGATGAAGAACATAAAGAACAATAACAATAAATTAATTACAACATAATCAACAAAATAAAAACAAAATTTACACAATCAACAAAAACTTCACAACAAAATAAACATAGTTTGGCTTACTGTTGGTGAGGGGTTTCACAGCAAAGACTAGACGGACGATTAAATTCAGCTTACCATTGACGAGGGGCAACAGGAGAAATCTTTCAGAAGTCCAAAATCTTTCTTTCTCTCATTTTTTGGCTGCCTTTCAGATCTGTAAAACAGATTTGAAAAATTGGTTTTAAAGGGAAACTCCCGACACTGTTATGCATGACATTGGGAGAAGTTAAATATATTAAAAAAATTATGAACTTCTTCCAACGCTGTTATGCATAACGTCGGAAGAAGTTAAATATATTAAAATAATTATAAACTTTTTTCGACGCCATTATGCATGGCGTCAAGAGAAGTTTATAATTTTTTTATTAAATTACTTTATACTGACATCACCTTATGTCGCGTTGGAATTGTCAACCTTTCTTAATGAAGCTTTTATGGCGTGGGGAGAAGCTTTTTTGCCGACGTTTGTGTTGTGCATCGAAAAATACATATTTTCTTGTAGTGTCTGTTTGAGCTAATGAATTAAGTATCGAGAGTTAACTACTCGAGAGAGACCTCACTAAATAATCGTAGAAGGGATTGTAGAAATAGAATCAATTATACGGTTTTCTCCTTATCATACATATCAGAAGTGCGAGTGTATATGGCATCAAGGCGTCGAGGGGTTGCTTGCCTTAATAAAGGATGAAATCTCAACATTGTGATCTAAAGGATTTAGATATGAATTATTTAATGATTTCAGTATTTGCATCTCGAAAGGCAAGCAAGTGCGATGAAAGCACCTAGAGGTTTTCCACCTTAGTTCGAAATTAGTTAAAAAAAACTTGTATCATCCTTAACGGATTACAATTTCTCTCTGTATCACTTAGTAATATAAAGAGCTTTCCCTCCATACTTTTAGTTTTCAAACAAAATTAGTTCAACAACATTCACAATGTAGCGTAACTATTCCCCTTTCACTGCACATCAATAGTGTACATAATAATTATAGTCAAATACATGATACTGTGAATATCAAACACTGTATAGAAACCATATGAATCTTAGATAGGCATTATAATCTAAAGTTACCTAGAAATCCCTGTGTTCAACGTTGATTGATCTAAGAAACTTTTTTTTTTCTTATAGTTGGGCAAGAGAGAGGAAAATTTGTATGCAATATGATAAATCACTAAATTTAAGCAACAAAAAAGATTTAGTTTTGCACCTTTTATCACATGAGCTTAATCTTGTCACCTAGCTTAGTTGCATACATAGAACCAAAATGTTAAATCTAATGAACAAAACATGGTATACATACAAACAAACGTGAACAAAACTTTCTTTTAAAATTTCAACATCACCAACCTTCAATCCCTTTGAGCGCTTCACGAACGGTGATTCACCCTTCCTACACCTCGATACTAAGGGACATAATGCAAGACTAGAGAGTTTAAAGCTTTTTCATCTTTTAAGATCATACTCTTTTTTAAGATCGTAATAGAAACAATTTTTTCTAGAGGCTAAGCATGCTTTCAAATTAAAAGAAAGTTGCATAGAAGATAATCAAGTCTTTAGATCTACAAAACTCCAAATTATGGCACCACCACTTGGAAACCTTCCTATTCTCTGCGTTGAGATTTGATTTATGGGAACCAATTGGAAGGAAAATGTTTTTAGACAGAAAATTGCTTTCATTGAGAATACATGTAGCAGAAGTTACAGAATGCTTCTGTCTTCAATCTGCCTTACGTATAACTCCCTCTTCTTCAGTTAGAGAGAATCAGAGAACGTAGAAAAACCACCCGCGTTTCCTATTAATTTATTAAATTAAATTAATTAATTAATTAATTAAATCATCTTTCATTAATTTAAAATCATATTTAAATGAATATCTCTCACATAACATATAGTTTTAATATAATTAATTTAATTAAATCAAATTTAACCTATAATTTTAATATGAATCTAATTCATATTAAATTAATATTTGAACTCATTCATATATTTTATCTCTCATAAATTAATTTTGAATTATGTTCAAAATTAAATTTATATAATAAAGTTTAATTAAAATATAAACTTTGTATTATAATGTATCACCATACATTATATTAATTCTTAAAGTAAATTTGAACATTTCAAATTACAGCCATATAAATAAATATCATTACCCTTTACGAACTAGGAAGGGAACCTAATGGACCTACAGATTAGAAGCTACAACGATATGAGACTAATTGGCTAAACTCATTAATCACATTAATCAGTATTCGTTAACTATGTGTACACTCCACTAAAGACTCACAGCTAAACTCTTCTCACTGTAGATATATTTATGTGTCCATGAATATAGACCAATAACAGTAAGTTAGTACTTCACACGTTTTCATAACACCAGTTTGGTCAAATTACCATTTTACTCATGAGTACTTCTTATCCTTAAATATTAGTGCTTCTCTAGTGAACAACCTGTTTATGGTCCAACCATTAAACAGAAACTTGTCTCATGTCATAGAGAGGGTATGGCCCTTTGTTCAAGTTCTGGAGACACCATTTAAGGGAACATTTATCTGCTTACCCTAAAGTTCGGCATGAGTGAATTCCATTTGGTGTGATTATGTTTCCAGCTCCCCACTCAGTCTTATCCCTAAAATGATAAACATATTGAGTCAGCAATCTAGTCATTCTCACTCGTACAAATCAATGAAAAATCTCTCACGAACAGGAGTCCATAATATACTCAGGATTAAGACTAAGTTACCTAGATCATCCTAATGAAATAGAAATTTAACTAGTTAACGGAGTTATATCTAGTGGTTACTATTTCGTGGTCTAATCTTATGCAAACTCATTGCATAGGATACCCTCACTCGCATGTCATCTACACGAACGCATTGGATCATTGTATTTGTATCAAATACAAAATGAGTCGTATCCATAGTGTTACCAGGATAAGGTACAAAACCTTATCCCTATACAATAGACCCTTTAAGTTGTATCTCAAATATTGATCCATGTATGTCCTTACATATTGTTCAAGACTTATCCAACAACTTAGGATGTTATTTTATTGGATTTAGGTTATTAAGACAAAACTAATAATATAATCAATAACACTTATTGAAATTATAATAATAACACATTATTAATAACAATCAATGGATTATATTTACTATCTACGAGTTTTAGAACTTAAAACCTGACAATCAAAACATTCAAAATAGTTTGAAAACAAATATTGAGTAGAAGTAATCTCCCATATGGCACAATCATAAATCTCACTCCTCACTCGTTAGTTTGATCTTTACCCTTACCTAAAAAATATGAAATAAGAAAATATTAGTATAAAAATACTCAGTAAGTAATGCCTCTACTGATGTCTTTTTGGGTGAGCTGATAAACTCATTCCAAAATAGACATAATGTACAAATCATAACATGGCGTAGGTAGTGAACCCAAAGGTATGAAAAACATGGCATAATTATTGTTCTCGAAGGTAACCAGAAAATAAGGTGTACATACACTTGTTAGAAGAGTTAACAGTCACCTCTAATCTTATCCTGTATTCAACAGTCACGAGACTTTAGCATAATGTCATAGTCTAAAGTTTTCCAATATAAATAATGTGTCCATACATTGCATAACACATAAATTTATCCATCGTATAATAACATGCTCATATGGTATCATAAACTAAAAAAAATTATTTATTTTTTAGTATCCAATTCGAGGGTATCTAGTAGAAGAATCACTTACCTGAAATTGCAAATCCAATTATTATAATTCAATCCATTAGTCTCTTGTCTTGAATAAAAATTCTAAAAACCACCAAATATAACACCAATTAATATCGATTTTGCCATAAAACTTCTTAAAAAACCAAACTTATATCTTCCAATTACCTACCCAAATGCTCTTGAAAAATCAAGAATTATCTATGGCTTCAACGCTTAAAAAACACACCAAATTATCCTTAAAAAACTAAAACAAACCTCACCAACCTCACAATCTGAGTTTATAGGGACGACGCCAAGAGATAGTGATGGCGGCCCTGACTGTGCGAAATCTGCAACTAGGATCGTTAACGATGTCAATGTCCAAAGCTCAGTTGGGTCCGCATGGATGGTGGAGACCAACTTGTGGCTTAGCTTGTTATCGAACAAGTCGTTTGGGTGCAACTTTGTTCATGGCATACCGACGGTGAAAAGAAGTGGCCGTGATTGGTTGTTCGATAGTTAGTAACGACAAACGACAAGCAACAGATAGTGGGGGGAGCCTGTCATACCCCCTTTCAAACCACCTACTCTTAACCCGAGAGACGATGTGAAGTTAGTCGATATCATCTTTTATCTTGACGATATCTGCTAACCCTTAATTAAAAATTCAATGAAAGCATAAAACTCATAATTTTTAATTTAAACAAATTCAAGTGCAATCCTTGTTATTATAAACTTTTATAATATATGGTATTACAAAATTTGGAAAACTTCTAGACTTCTAATATATTCCTTTACTCACAATTGTATTACATAATCTTAACAATTTTGTAAATTTTTCTAACAGACTGGTCGACATGGCAGCGATAAGCTCAACTTAAGACAACATGATCCTTACCTAGAAAGTGAAAAAACATTTGAAAGAATGCTAAAAATATCGAATGAGTGATGTTTTCAAAAACATAATTTCCAAATAGTTACGTCCAACATTCAGCTTTAAACATAGAAGTCATTATAATCATAGTAAAGCTTTAGAAACTCTTTACAAGTTCCTTAAATATTCATAAATATTTTGAGCTATTGCATACCAGTTTCTTACTATAAATTCATAATTTAACTTAGGTTAGGTTGAATTGAACCTTCCCCACATAGGCACTAAGGCCTTCACTAGTATAATCAACTTAAGCCCCTCTATAAAGCCTTCACATCAATAATTTGAAATCATATGTGCACATTCAGAGGTAATTTGTATAGTACCGGCATGGCTTCATGAAAACATTTAAATATAACTTGAAACTTAGCTTAGAAACCATAAGCATTTAAGAAAGTGTTTTCAATGCAATTCAAGCTTGGAAATATCCTTAGAAATTATTCAGGGCAATGCACTCACAAGTTAATGCTTGTAGAACTTGAAATCATGTTTGATAAACAACATTTAAAACAAGTTTTACTCACACACTTGAAGCTTCCTTCTCTAGCTTGGAAAAATACACCAAACTTCACTTTTCCTAAAAATAGGGTGTTTATACTCCATTTAATTCATAATAATCAGAAAACACCTAAACGTCAAGCAAAACTACTAAAACATCCAATATTGTTCAAAATTGTCAAGTAGGTTGCCTGGTGTACAGGGGAAGGTAGCAGGTTGCATGTGCACATGCAAGCCCAGTGCCCTAGCTGCATGCTAACCTTGCTTGGCCTAGCACGCCACATACTTCACGCATGCCTCATGTTGTGTTCCTACATTTAGGTTTGGTCGCTTGCTAATGTGCGTGTCGTGCATTGCGTATGACACCCTTGTTTGAGCATGCATGGAACTCCACATGGCTTAGATGCGGGCCTCATGCTGCTTGGCCATGTGATGGACATGCTCCTTGCATGCTCCAAGACCCGAACAATATCTAATGTCTATTTTTCATGTCTATCTCCCTCTGTGAACCTGACACTTGGCCCACTTTTGGTCTTGCTAAAAAACATAGTTTTCAACCAGAAACTAAACTCGACATTGGAGCTTAACCACTTAAAATATAGAACTCAAATCAAGAAACTTTCATTTCTACAAACTTGTTTAGAAACGTCTTAAAAATCTTACCTCGAAATTTCAGTTAGAAATTCCAAGTATTGAGTTCTATATCTCCAAAAAACTCGGCACTACTTAGTTTCTCTTTGAAAATAACCTTTGGGTATTTCTTCACTTCAATGCGTACTTTCTTAATCTCCTTTCTTCTTGGTAGCCCTTCCCTGATACTAGACACATTTTTTGAGATTTTATGAGTGGAATCACTCAAATTGAACAAGTGAATTGTGAGCTACTTATCTCAAGTTGTCCTTATATAGTGATCCTTGTATATTCCTTATTTGACACCTTACATCTCGCCTCTTACTCTCCACATTTGTCACGTTTGACCTCATACTTCTTACCTCACACCTCCTACTTGGCAAAATCTAGGTGTCTTGCATGTTGTCTATTTGTATTATATTCCACCTCACATCTTATCTCATCAAGCTTAATTAGGTCATTCCTTGGATGCATATTCTTTTTTTCATGAGGTTTCTTTAGTAATTTTGCTCCCTAGAACTCCTAGGGTTTCCCTTTTCTTTCCTAAACATTCAAAACATTCCTTAAAGCTTTCAACAAATGCATATTATCCAATTGCTTAGCCTTAATTAATTTCCTCTTGATCGCATGACCCTTGGCATTAAGGCCTTTGATCGCCTAACTCCCCTTGGCCGCATGGTTTTCCCTTAGTTGCAAGGCACATTGGCATGCTCGCATGGCCTATGCCCTTTGTCTTGTGGCTGCATGGTAACCTCTTTAAAGGTTCTTAACATTCTCAAACTGCTAGCCTTTTTGCCTAGCTTACATTTACATGTCATTCTAATGCCTATCCTAACCTTGTCCTTGAGGTTCTTTTGACATTTTTTTTTTTTTTTTGCCGCACTTCTCAAGTTCCCAGAGGTTATTTTGACACCTCTAACACCTAGCCTTGTCCTATAAAGATTGTCTTGTCACCTCTCGGTCATATTAATATAACCTCTTTTGGCCGCTCAACTTGCCTGTTTAGAGGTTCTTATGGCCTTGGCTACCTACGAATATGCTTAGCCAACACTTAGTTAATTTCTAACTATACCTTAGGGCTTTCTTAGCTACGATGACATTTTTCTTTTACCATCTTAGAAATAATGACACTATTTCCATGACACTTAGTCTTAATCATCAAATCTTATTAAAATTCTTTTTTAACCAAACTTAATCCCTTTTCTCCAACTCACTTCAATCCCTAGTTCTCTCTTGAGTTCCTTAGATAATTTAGGGACTTCTTGGATTCATTGGTTTACACGACTAACGTTCAAAATCTCACCGGGAGATGGTAGTGCATCCAACATTAAGAAGAAAGGAATTGAATTTTCTTTTCTTTCTTCTTTTTTTAACCAAGAACGCACTAGGAGATATCTTATAGTTAAATTTTAGTTCTAATACTTAGGATAACACCCACATAATTTAAGATAATTAATTAAAAATTTCCTAAAAAATTGGAAAGTTATAGATACACCTAAAACACTTGATATGCACACTTGATACACGTGATACACATTTACTACCATATTCGATACACGTTTGATATATATAAAATATTTGGATTTATGATAAAACCACAAACACATACTATTATGTTAAACGATTGGAAAATTATAAAAATATAAACCACAAACACATACTATTATATACCAAAACTAAAATAATTTACACCCTAAACACAAACTGTTATAACCCAACTATAATGACCTAGGGATATAATAGCTTACTCATTGCCTCTGAAAGTGTTTCGTGTTTAATTTGACCTTAAAGTTGATAAAGATTAACTTACTTACCAAAAAATCACATTGTCTTATTTACCCAAATTTTATTAAGCATATTTACTTAATTGTCATTAAATTAAAAACCTTTAATATTTTGTCATTTTCAATATTTATATATAAAAATATATGTATTAGGTGTATTAAGTGTATCAAGTATATTAGGTGTATCAGATTCATCAAATGTATCAAATGTATATCAGATATACACTTTGGTTGGACTTGTGTTTTTGTCATTTCTCCAAAATGTGAAAAGTGTGTGACAAGCTTGTAAATTTCAAAATTCAAATTGCCACCCATTTTAATTTTTTAAATTTTAAATGGTTTAGTTATTTTATTGTCTTCGAAATAAATCAAAAAACGTTTTTAATCCTTCAAAATGAATTTTAATAATATGAAAAATGTTATCTAAAAGATAAAATAATAAATGGGTTTGTGTTAGTAGTTGATTTAAAATCACATTTTAGAGTTATTTTCTAAATCGGCAAAGCTTATTAGTAATGTTCAAAATTATTCAAAAGAAAAATAATTTAATCACTAAAAAATAATTTAATATTTAGTTTTACATTTTTCGATACAATATTTATATCATCGAAATTGATTTTAAAAAGTTATCTTCAAAAATAATTATGGAAATGTTGGAAATGAATTTAGTCATTTTAAAATTATTTTCAAACGTGTTCTTATTTCAATATTTTTGAATAATAAAAACTAAAAAAATCATACTTAGATGCTATCATGATTTATAATCCTATATTAAGAAAGTTCATTTAATTATCACTAATCCCTTTAATTTTTTTTATTTTACCATATAATTCAAGTAAAGGGGTAAAAGAATTAAGATTAAAATTTAAGAAGAAAAAAAAGTAGGAAAATAAGTTGGTAGGTGGAAAAAAAGATGTAAATGACAGAAGAGTGTAAAAAGAAAGTAAATTTGGAGATATGCACATAAATAATAATAAGGAAAATATCTTTGGACGTTAAATAATTGAGAAGATATAATTTTAGGAATAGAGGTATAGGATTTGCCATGTGTTAGGTCACGTGATAAGGAGACATTAGGTGTCAGAAAAAGAAAAGGGAGAACCAATTAGTTGACTAATGAACAAAAAAAGACACTGAAATAGAGTCCTAAAGTAAACTAACGATGAAACCAAAGACAAAGAGGGCCGACTTTTTAAATACGATACGCCACGTGTCCCTCAATTAGTGAACATCCTTTTTCATAAAAACAAAATAATATTTTCTATTTTCTTCACATTCCTATCATCAACCTTTATCTCTCTTTTTGTCCCTTTCTTTTTTCCATTATTTTCGTACAATAAGGACGTTTCTTTATTCTAATTTTTCCCATCATTTGAACTCTTTTTCTTTCTTCATTTAAATTTTAAATCATATTCACATTCTCCTATGCTTTACTCTAATACATACCTATGTAATCGATGTGTTTAAATAAATTAGTTCATTTTGTTATATATATTCAAATTTTAAAATTAAAATACAATTATATACTTAACTTTTAAATTTAATTTGAAATCAATTTAGTTTGCATTTCAAAATTTTATATTTTATCCAAAGATTTGATTTTTGTTTTCATTTCGCTCATAAATTTCAAGATTTACGTTTTAAACTCTATTTGTCATTTATTATAATCACTTAATTCTAATTGTGATTTTCATAATTATTTTACACTGAAGATATAAAATAAGTATTTAATAAAAAAATGCAATTAAATAAAAAATCTGAAAATTTAACACTAAATTAAATTGAAACAAAACTTAAAATTCATCGACTAAAAACGTAATATTTAGCCAAACCTAAAGACCAAAATATTAATTTTCCCCTTTTATGGTTATTATTTTTTCCTCATTTCAAAGTTTCATTTCAATTTGGATTGTTAATGTTTGATTAAGTTTTCAAATCACATATACTAAATAACTTTTACGTAACCTATTATATTTTAATATGGTGGAGAAAAAGTCATTAATATGGACTGAGTAATAAAGTATGTATGACAATTAATTATATTAGTAATTGAATTGAAGTTGGATTTGAATACAAAAGTTAAATATTAAAAAAATCATGTGATTTCGTCAAGGAAACCAAGAGAAAAACACAAAGTCCTCTTTTATGCTCATCTCAAAAACCTACAAACCCTAATTTTTTTAATCATACATCTTCTAAGCACATTATGTGTGGGTATTTGTAATTCTCACCATAAACTCATTTGCATGATAGAGGTTTTATTTTGATATTACTGTTTTCAAAATTTATTATCAAAATAATGTTGTTTTGAAATAAATTAGAAAAACAATGTTGTTTCGTGTGGTCCAACATTGAAGTTGCATCCAATTTGGAATTTAAGTAGTAAAACGAGTTTTCAATCCTCGCCCTATGTTATTGAAGAAAAAAAAAGTAAACTCACCCTAAGTTATTAAAAAAAATAAATAAATAAAGGTCGAGTGGAATTAGGGCTGAAGTGGGGAATTATGCAGGGGTAGGACGAGTGTCAAATGACATTATTTTATTAAATAGTTTAGAAAGTGCAATATCTTAATAAATAGTTTTTAAAATTGCTATATTAATATTGTTATAAAATAAAAAACAATAAAACAATCCAAGAGAAGAATAGAGAAGAGAGGAATAAGAAAACACAATTAAAGTCAATTGTGGTATATATTCAATTGTGGTATATATACAAATGATTTTTACGACCTCTATTTATAGGGTTATGAGAATAATGGTTACAAAATCAAACATTAAATAGGGACAATAGGGACAAGAAAGTTATGGAAATTAATGAAGAGGTTATTGGATGAATTTGCAACCTAAGGAAGTTATAGACATCTAATAATATGTAGACTATTCATAATACTCTCCCTTTAGATATCCATATTATATAAAATAAATGTCTCGTTAAAACCTTACTAGGAAAAAAACCCGATGGAAAAAAATCCTAGTAAAGGAAAAAAAGTACATCATTTTATATATACTTTAATAATTGCCACATTAAAAACATGGCTAGAAAAACCTAATGAAAAAACCATAGTCAATAAAGAATGTTGTATTTTTTACTCCCCTTATGAGTACATCACTTGAATTTTCTGAGTTGTCACATTTCAATGTTGTGCTTAAGCTTTTCAAATGTCGGGGTTGGTAATTGCCTTTGTAAATAAGTCTACCATGTTGTCTTTTGAAGAATTTTGTTGAATATTGATGTCATCATTTGATGCTTTGTCTTCACATAAATACACTATTGGCTAGTTTTGTACATCATCAATATCACTGTAGTTGTTCTGATTTGCTTCATAAGCTGTCATAATATAAAAAATCTTCTATATGTACTAAATAACTCGTGTAAGATCTAGCTTGCATGGGTTAGATAAATAACCTACATCTTCATAATCAATTTGATCACAATTAGACCTATTCTACAAAATAAATTACTGTGAGTTAATAATTCTTAAACTAAACATACATAGTTTAATTCTACTTCAATATTTTTTGGAGAAATATTATTTTTTATGTTACAAAATTACTAAAGATATTACAACAGATAGTGTATAAACTAGTAAAGATATAAGTGCACCTCTAGTTCTTCATTATCTATCTGATACCTAGTTCTTCATTCTTAGATAGTATCTTTGTAACCAATATAACTCGGTTACTTTCTTACAATTATAAATGTTCTGTAAATGCATCTACATTTGATTTGATATCATTTTATTCCAAATGAGATATCCTTTGAACTTCTAGTTTAAAGTAATCTGTATGATAATCAAAATGAGACAATACTTATGCATTTCATTCAATTTATTTTTCCAACATTTTCTTAATTTCTCCCCCTAATGTTGGAAAATTGTCTCATTAATGAGAACTAGCAAATTGCATAGTAAATATATCATCCATTCGTAGTTTAATTGTTCCATCATCTTAAACATGGTCTTATACAGATTTAGAAGCTTTTCTATTCAAACATAAGCTACAAGAAGTTCGTTCACTTATCTCAATCAATTATCAAATGTTTGGGATGCAAATTGACTAACATTCTTAAATCAAAATAATAAGTATACCTATGGCCATCAATAGGATGCGCAATCAAAAATTAATAAACCATAAATCTCTTCCAAAAACATGAGTTTCAATTTCAATTTTCGCTAGTGAGAGTTTGATAATTAACCTCTTGAGAACAAGAGACACCTTGACAATTTATTACATGAAAGAGTCTTCTAGTTCTTCAATGGATGTATATTTCCAATCATACATTAATTTCATTATTGACCCAAAATGACTCTCATGTCAAATAAAATTTATATTTGGATCAATGAACTTCAGGTTCATTGTTGCATATATCAATTACACGAATGTGTGTGTAATATAATTGAGAAGTAAAAGTAGACAAATTTTCTATATATGCACTACCCGCAGAAGATTATATATAATATATGCATATCATATATTATTCTTATAATCAATCTCTCTAGATATGATATTGATTAAAACATATACCTTTCCAATCAAGACTATCAAATCTTGAAGATGTATTGTTTAGTTTTAAGTATAATATGCATAGATGTGCTTACCATATGCAACACATAAATATCAATTGTTCTTGTTCTCTCCGAGAGATTAAAAGAAAATCCAAATATTTCATTCATATATAAATAGGTTAAAAGAATAATCATTTTTTTTATGAGATTGTAAGTAATCAAATAATATTATATTTAAAAGGTTAAAATAAAAACTATGATCTCTTCGAGAGATACAAATAATTTCTCAAAGTTTGCATTCATACATCACTCTCCTTTTTCATCGTTAAGGATTTTAATATTGTACAAGATTATTAAGTACAATATTATTGTATATCTTTTTCAAAACATATTTGGAAAATAAAATTCTCATATAAATATGTATGGTTCTAATCAAATAATTAACACTTCTTCTCTATTAACATAATTTCGATCTTACTAAATATTGTAACATTCACTTCAGAAAATGTTATTAAATTATTTGATCGAAATTTACCATTTTTTATATAAAAACATATGCTCAATATCTAATATATAATGTTTCAAACTTTCTCTCTCAAATTGTTATTCTACGAGCAAAGATGCTTTGACATGTGTGCAACTACGAGTGCACGACAAAAGCAATGAGCACTAACCGATTTATGCAACTTCGGGTGCATTAAATCAAAATTGGAATTAAGAAGTAATTAACTATGATACATAACTTTCATAAACTTTGTCAAAAGAGAATTTAATCAAATACATATAATCACTATATATAAAAATTTTAAGACTCACAAAATTCACAAGAGAATAATTTAAATATTCAATAATCAAATAAGTTTAATATAAGCATGACAAACAAAATTAAAGATAATATTGAATACTTATTCTCATATTTGAAAAACAAAAGAAATATTATCACAGTTTTTGTTAAGAAGAATGCAATTCAATTAAGAAAACAAATATCCTAACTTCACTTTCTATATATATAACAAGCATATTTAAAGATATAGAAAATATAAACTTATTAGAAAACGTCTTAATCAAATATTTCAAGTATAAGAATTATATTAAAAATAACGCATGATTTACCACATTGATCTAAATAACATTATAAAATTTATAACTTACATCTAAAATGATATAGCATATTTGACAAATCTATAAGATTTAGCCAAAAAATTTAAAGTCAAGAAATACTTGATATTCAATATCTTTTCTATTTTGGATCACTCAAAACAAGGTTATTTAAGTTTGAATATATACTTAAGTCAAGAAATATTTAAGTCAAGAAATATTTAAGGTTATTTATGTTTCTTAAACATAAATTTTATTCCTCAACAAATATGAAAATTATCTATGGTCTAAAATAGTAATCACACATATATACATATACTTCGAATAGAATTTAAGTTTGAATATATACTTATCTAACATACATGTTATGATATACATATCTCATGCACCCAAAATTTAACATCACAAAGTTTTACCATGAAATGTCATACATAACTTAAAACCAACAATCAAAGATTGTTTTTTCATTAACTCTATGCAAATTGCAAATTAGTTATCACATGTTTAAATTCATCTTCTTTCAACTTTACGTTTAAATTCAAGAAAGATGAATCATGGTGGTAAAAAGATAAATGATGAATACACCAAATACATACATATGCAAAGTCACCAAAATTAAAACACTCACCGTACTTGAACGGAATTCTAAATACCTCAAAACTATAGAAAAGATTCTAGTGGATCTTTAACATGAATCAAAATCAATTTTTACACAATCCCCAAAGTGATGAGTCTCGTGCTGATAACGTGTTATGAAATAAAGAACGATGAAACAATCAAAGAGAAGAGAGGAAGAAGAGAAGACAATTGAATTCAATTGTGGAATGTATACAAATGATCACTACAACCTCTATTTGTAGGGTTGTGAGAATAATGGTTACAAAATCAAACATAAATAGAGGACAAGAAAGTTATGGAAATTAATGGAGAGGGTATTAGATGAATTTGTAACCTAAGAAGGTTATGGACATCTAATAATAAGTAGAATATTTACAATAAATATAATATTTTTGGAATAATTAACAATTTTATTTCTGCCATTATTCAACAATAATTTTCTTTATTTAACACTGCTCTTGGTCGATCCAGCTTTTAAAAAGGAAGTGAGAATAGTTTAGGAAAGAACAACAAAAATAAAAATAAATAAAAAATAAAAACTTGCTATTGAAATAGAATCTTTAAATATCTTCAATTTGTTATCTTGTCCTCCAAAAATTATTGTATCGTTTTTGTTTAATACATTTTATTATGGGATGTTTATGTTTAGAGTCATAGAAAGCGTGGTTAAGTACGGATAGATATAAACCTTTTAATTCTTATCTTTGTTATCTCTGTATTCTCTATTCTAAAAAATAATTTCTCTTCCAATCATGGATCCAATTAAAACATATCCTTTAGTGAACCACTTAAATCTTTGTATCGACTTTTTTGTTTGATTGTTTGTTGGTCGATTATAATAATTTTTGTGATTGCAAAAATTTTAAAAAGCAACCATTGTGGTTTAGATGGTGTGTGGAATCGATTTCTTCCATTAAATAAGACAGAAAGTAGTTATCTTCATTGAGGGCATCCTGGCGAGATGAATAGGAATGGAAACAGATAGAAAAATTGAAATAAGAGAGAATGGGTTATGAAGAGATGTGTAATAATTCCAAGGCAGGAATATACTTTATCAGCATAGCCAAACACAAGATGTTAAGGAGTGTCACGATTTGTGTGCATTGGGAGATGGGGAAAGGAGTTTTGTGAATCTTCCTCTTGTTTGGGCATTGCTTTTTTTTTCTTTTTTTTTTTCTTTCTGTGAAAAAGGCCCAACATGGAAGATCATCCTACGGTCACTATCTCATTATCATCATGTTCCTCACACTTTTTTGTGATCCATCAAGATCATCATTCCCCTCACCCAAGTGGCTAATTTTCCTTTTCTTTTTCTTCTTCATATTTGTGGTTCTAAATAGCCCCATAAGAGGTACTATTTCAAAATTGATTTAGAAATCCATAATTATCAAAAAGTTTTTTAAAAAATATAACAAATCAATCAAATATTTACATTATATAAAACAATTTAAAAATAGAAAAAGATTACATATCCATAATGGAAGATACCAAAAATACTTGTAACGCCCTAAAATATGAGAAATATGGTAAGCGATCGTGTTGACTATAGTAACCGATCGTTTAGATTATATCCACACAATCATATAGGTCTTTTTAAACAATGAAAAAATGACTTCAAATCTAAATTAATAATCATTTGACTATAATAAACGATCGTTTATATCGTATCCACAAGATCATATAATTCATTTTAAACAATGGGAAAATGGCTTCAAATCTAAACGATCGTGTTGACTATGCAAAACGATCGTGTTGACTATGGTAAGCGATCATTTAGATCATGTCAACACGATCGATTAGATATTTTTAAATGATGGAAAAAAAAAAAGCTTCAAATTTAAACAATCGTGTTGACCATTGTAAACAATCATGTTGACAATGATAAACGATCATTTAGATCATGTTAAAATGATACATAAATGATCTTGATATTGTCGAATATGAGAAATATGAAGTAACTTCAAAAATCTTACCGAAAATGATGAAGATGAAATAAGAGGTTTAAATAGAAGAATAAATGGTTTAAAAATAAAAGAAAGAAAATATGGAAGAGGAGATGAAAAAATCTGGAAGAGAAAATAAATAAATCGTAAAGAATAAGAAGAAAGAGAAGCGATGAATTATCCGTAATATTCAAATGCAAATCTTTAATTTATGAAAATATTGTACTAGATTCATGGGCTTTTGCTTTTTATTACACTGGTCGTAAATCTTGTTGTGTTTTGTTACATTTATGAAAATTAACCCAATTTTTAGCATTTGTCGGTTCAAACTCTTCCATTTTGGTTGATTTTCATGTGACACGATTCACAAAATTATGAAAAAAAAAATGCATGTGTTAGACAAACTACCGCTAAAATTGATGTAATCTAATTTTATGATCAATAGCACACTTATTATTTAATTTTTATTATTTTCGTAGCGCTAGATAATTAATTTATTATTGATTATAATTTATCTTTAAAATTCTATACAATTTTATCTTCAACTAATTTGTTTTAAGGGAAACTTACATAAATGTAACAAAACATCAAATTATTTACGATCCGTATAAGAAAGCTCGTAAAATTAGCCTTTTCTAAATTTTACAGGTTTGTTCCTCCATCTTTTTTCTCTTCCTCACGGTGAAATCGTCTTCCTCTTCGATTTCTTTCATCGTTTTTCTTCTTTTCCTCTTCTTTTTTTCTGCGATTTATTTCCATTATCTTTCTTATTTTCTAATTGTTTTTTTACATCGTTAAATCTTTCCATCGTATTTCTTCTTTTTCTCTTTTTTTTCGCTGTGATTTATTTCCATCGTATTTCTTCTTTTCTGATTTTTCGATTTCTTTCAACCGTCTTTCTTCTTTTTTTATTTTTTTTATGTCGTCTAATATTTTCATCGTCTTTCTTCTTTTCTATCTCTTTTTTACGTCGTTTAATCTTTCCATCGTCTTTCTTCTTTTCCTCTTTCTTTTTCTATGTCGTTTAAATTTTGATAACCAAATCTAAACGACCATGTAATAAAAATAGTAAAATCTAAAAATCATGTATAAAAAATCTTGAAAAAAATTATTTAGATTGGAGTAGTCAAATGTAAACGATCGTGTAAAAAAAATCATCAATGGACAAATCTAAACGATCGTGTACCAAAAGAATTAAAAAAATCGTTTAGCCAAATTTAAACAATCGTGTAGACAAATCTAAACAATTGTATAAAAAAAAATAAACGATCGTGTAGCAAAAAAATTTTAAAAAACCGTTTAGGCAAATCTAAACGATCATGTACCAAGTTTTGAAAAAAAAATTCGTTTAGATTTGAGTCCCCAAATCTAAACGATCAAATCTAAACGATCGTGTAACCAAATCTAAACGATCGTGTAACAAAATTAAACGATAAAATTGAAAAAATAAATTGTAGTCATATCTAAACGATTGTATAAAAAAGATAAACGATCGTGTAGCAAAAGAATTTTTAAAAATTGTTTGGCTAAATCTAAATGATCATGTACTAAGTTTTGAAAAAAAGATCGAATGATCAAATCTAAACGATTGTGTAACCAAATTAAACGATTATGTAACAAAATTAAACGATAGAGTTGAAAAAAAAAATTGTAGTCATATCTAAACGATCGTATAAAAAAATAAATTATAGACATATCTAAACGATCGTGTACTAAACAATAACCAAATCTAAACGATCGCAAATATATTACACTCCCGTTGTTGACGACGTAGTTAATATGACATTTTTTGGTATTTTACACGGTGGGCCTCTAGGCTTTTCTGTTTTCGAAATTATTCTCTATAATATAAATACTTTGTTGCTTTTTTATATTTTTGAAAAGATCCCTTGTTTTAATCTAAATTAAATGATAAAAATTAAAAAAAAAATATTTGTCATAAAAAAATTTAAGACGTAACGTAAATAAAAAATATATTAATGCGATAGGATATATATATGATTATAATTCATGTATATGTAAAATAGTTTATTCATTCATATATTGTAACGCCCCAAAAATTAAGATAATTTTGGAGTTAGTTATCTTAATTTTGTTTAATTAGATTTAATTTATTGGGCGTTATTTTGAATTCATTTAATGAGAATTATTTGATTTATGTGAGAATTAAAATTAATTAAATATTTCTTGGATGAATATTTAATTAATTAGAGGTTTTGACACGTGGTTTTTGATTAAATGGTAGGTTAGGAGGATTAAGTAAAGTTGTGGATTTTTAGTGTTGTTGAAGTTGAATTTAATTAAATAATTATGGACGTTATTTAATTAAACCGTAGAATGGAAAGTTTGTTGGAGATTTGATAATTATATGTATATGTGGAATTATATATATAATTATTATGTTAAAGGAAAATATAATTATATTTGTTGAAATATAATTATTTAAGGAAAAGATAATTGTATTTTGGAGAAAGGATATTTATTAAAGGAGAAAAAGTAAAATAATTATATTTTGGGAAAATATAATTATTTGTAAAAGGATAATTACTTTGGAGAAAAATAAACAATAATTAATTATTGTGGAAGATAATTAATTATTTTGGAGAAGATAAATAATAATTAATTATTGTGGAAGATAATTAATTATTTTTTAGAAAGATAAATAATAATTAATTATTATGGAAGATAATTAATTATTCTGCATAAAGGTAAATATTGATTCTGGAGTGAAGTTGATATGGTTGGGTTAAGATAATTCATGTTGGAAGTTATAAGTGATTTATTGGAAAAGATTTGATTGATTAAAAGAATTGAGGATTTAAGTTAATTTGAGATTTTGGAGGGGAAAGTTAGTTTTGGTCGAATTGTAATTAATTGAGTATATATATATATATATATATATATATATATATATATATATATATATATATATATATATATATATATATATATATAATTAATAATATGGAAAAGTGAAGTTAATTATACGATGGAATATAATTATATTTGTTTGGAAAAGAAGATAACCCATAAGGAGAGAGATGGTTGATTTGATTGGACGAAAAAAATATATATTTATAAGAGAGAATAATGGTTTAAATAAATATATATTTATTGTAGATTTTGGTGAGAGAAAAATAATAATAAAGAAGTATTATTATTATTATTAATGGTTATAAATGCCTAAGATTAAGGCATTTATTTAGGAAAGATAATGGGAATAAAGATATATGTATATTTTTTTTTTGTATTATATATATCCTAAAAGGAAAAGGAAAAGAAAAGAATAATAATAAATATTATTGTTATTATTTGGATCTATAAATAGCATTGGAATACTTAAGTTAGAAAGTAAAGGAAAAAAAAAGGTTCTTCATCTTCTTCTCTAAGATAACCCTCTGTTGTTGCCGCCGCCTCATCAGTTGAAGTTAAGATTAGTCTCTTTGGAAGCTTGAGAATTTTTCCAACCTCCATCTGAGTAATCTTGGTAAGCCAATGAAATTAAATTAATATTTTATTAATTTAATTTTGGATCTATTTGGGGTTTCTGTAAAGGTTCAATTGGCTAAACTTTTTAAGATTTAAATCTTGGATTTTTCCCAATCAAGGTTGAATTGGTTTCAACCATTTTTTTTAGAAAGTTAATTAATTTGGGAGAATTTTTGGATGTTAGCCAATTGCTAATTTCATTAATTAAGATACTAAGTTTTCCTTTTATGATTAGGATCAAGTTAATTGGAGAATTTTTACAGTCAACCAGGGAGTACCTTGTTTGGCTAAAATCTCCAGGTAAGAGATTCTCCTACTAGACCTTCGAACTGAATTTAAGAGACCGCATGTAATTATGATTATGCATTGATGGTAGCTAAAATGCATAACTTGATGCTACTGATAATGACTGTCATTGTATTGATGTTGATGATGATGTCTGAGATTATTATGTTGATGATTGATGATGATGATTGATGTGTAATTAATGATTGGTAGATTGATGTTGATGATTGTTAATGCATGATATATTAATCACATGATCAAGGACGTTAAGATTAATATTCATGCCATGTTATGATGTTATGTTGTGCTACATGCTATGGATAGGGTGTTCTGTTAACTTTATCTATTAGAGTCGTACCTGCATGGGTGTCCTTCGGGATCACCATCTATTTAGGACTGCATAGTCCGACAGGACCGCCAGTCTAGCATGGATATTGATATGATTCGAGTGATTCAACGGGGTCCTCGCATCCCGATTGTCTTAGTCTTACCCCCGGGTTCACTACAGACCAGCATGTCTTAGGTGCTCCCCGGGACACCGAAGACCAGATTTTCGTTCCTACGGGAGCGCATGTTGCACGTATTCGGGAACGTGCCAGAGATTGGATACCATTTTCAAGACTCTAATGGGAAGTTAACAGACACCTAGCGGGACTAGTAGTAGGTCCCTTACTGAGTATATGTTTATACTCACTCTTTCTATGTTTAACATTTCAGGCGAAGGTAAAGGTATAGGAAAGCTGGCGAGCGACAGAGAAGGATCCGTGACATGCCATATGGGGACTCTGTTTTGCTTCCGCGTTTATGTTTCAGTGTTTTAATATTTCGTTTTTAATGAAAAATTTAGTCTTCCCTCCTTTCAAAAAAAGTAGTGTTTGTGATTGTTTCTTTTAGTAACGACTTCGACTCAGTATAAAGAGTTAGGTCGTTACATATATGAATGTCATCCGAGTTTAAATGTATATGTAGTTATCCATTAAATGAATGTATTCATTCATATATTGATGTGACCAATATAAAAGGTGGCTTATTGAATTTAGGTATTCTGTTTGAAACAATAAAGATAGGGTACGTTGGTTTTATAAAATAGATTTATTATATTTTAAAGTAACTATAAACTCAAAATAATAAGTATAGTTTATGTCAACAAAACACTATATTTGGATGTAATAGGTGTTAAATTTGGAATCTTTGCATCTATTTCTAATTTACAATTATTATTTTTCTTGTTCTTAGAAAGAAATTTCATTATAGCACACATATATTTATAAAATATAGGGTAGTAGCAGTTGTTTCCATATATTTCACAACATGATTTATACACAATAAATATAAATGAATATTCAACAACCAACACTAAAACTTTAAAACATAAAAATTAAAATAACAAACTATAAAATTCATAAGCAGATGCATCACAGCTGAATAACTACTAGTTTATTCAAATGGTTAAGAAAGCAGTAGATTCTTAGAAAAGTTGAATCTAATAGTTATTACTATAAACTTTTACACGTTAACCAAAATTTAGAAAGAGATTTTTCATAAATTAATCAATAATTTGATTTACCAAATTTTCAAAAATTACTTTTTATTATTGAAAATTAAATCCCAAACAAAACTAAAAATGATTTTTACATTTTCTTTGCAATGCATCTGTTATTTTTAGTACATTTTGTCTACATACATCTTTTTCACTCCTTCATAGTCATATCAATAACTTACTTTTGCCTTGTGAAGGACATGTCCCTTCCTACTCACAACCAATAAATTTTCTTTTCCACTCTTTTATTTTAGTACTCCTCCTCATGCATCTTTTACGTTCATTCCTAAATCCTATCAAACTTAAATTCATCAGTGGCTGTTCAGACGACATTTATTTTAAGACTATAATAATTATTTTTTGGTAAAATAAATATTATTTTTTTAATCTCTATTTATTACTTTATGTTTATTATCATTTTCTACTCTTTCTTAACATTCTTATTTTTTCTTTCTCAAAATAAAATAATTTGCGTACTAACTATTAAAATAATCTATAACTCAACATAAACAGTTATAATTCAACTATAATTATATAATTATATAGGACTATAATAATCAACTTGTCAGCACTTTAACGTTGAAACTTATTGAAGAAATCCAAATAATCATATCTTTTAATTTCTCTTTTTCATTTACCCAATGCTAAATAGTAACTCTCTCTTGATTACTTCTACAAATGATTTTGATTAACATCTTTTATTTTTTTAATATAAAAAACTTAGGACATTGTAGAGTTACCCATTCAAATTTTGTTTTATACTTTTACATTATAGGAATTTAACTAATAGGTTGGCAGGCAATCTAGAATATGATTTTTTTTCTAAGGAAATTGTAGTGGGTAGTCTTTTGAAAATATGTTATAACATATATAGCGTATTGTTTTAGAGTTTTATAAATATAGCAAATTCTCATTTTTTAAAATACTCTCTTTCTTAAATTTCTTATTATACACAAACTACACTTGAATAACTTGTTTCTTTTCCATTTTTTAATGTCATTATCATCCCTTATTTTTTCCTCCCTCTTTTTAAGGATTTAATCATTCTATCTTTGTTTCTTCAATAACTTACTTATTTCTTCTCCCCTTTTTAAGGTCGTAATCATCCTTTTTTATACGGAGAAGACAATTTGTTCCTCCTATCTTAATTTTGATTTTAGGATATCAATGGCACATTATTTCCAATATGAAATATAATGGTTGTTGATGGAGTATTTTAACTTCATTTGTGATTTTTCTCTAATTTATTCGAACTGTATTTTGAGTTAAATCTTATTTCAAATGATTTTGTTTTTATTTTTTATGTTGGTTTTCTTTTGACTTTACTTTGTATCCTTTTTGTGTATCTATGTTTTGATGTACTTATATTATATGTATTAATTAGTTGATATACTTACTACATGATTTTCATTTTTTTAAATTTTATGCAGTTTATTGATTAAATAATTGTATGAACGATATAGCTTAGTGTATCATTACAAAGTATATCAACAATATATTATTAAAGGATATCACCATAAATTAGTGAAGTGAATAATTATCAAATATATCAATCAAATTTACAAGTGTACATTAATAGTGTATCAAGTGTATAAGTAGGACTTCAAGTATATCAAGTGTATTTAATCAATTGAGTGTATCAACGATGAATACTAAATGTATTTGCTATACATCAAGTGTATCAAACATATCACGTGTATCAGGCATATGAAATTTCTTGAGTATACCAATGAAGCATAACAAGTTTGTTAGTAGGGCATCAAGTGTATTAAACTTATCAGTGAAACATTTAAATGTATCAAGCCTGAAAAGGGTATCAAGTGTATCAATTGAAGGGGTATTAGGAATATCAAGGTGTTTCTGATGCATCAAAAGATATTGAGTGCATCAAAGAGTATCATGGTTCATCAAGTGTATCAAAAAGTATCATGGTTCATTAAGTATATCAAGGTCTAAAGGTTATCAAGAAGTACCACATGTATATCAAGTGTATCAAAGGAGTATTAGGTGTATCAAGGGATATTGGGTACATCAAGTGTGTATTAGGTGTATTAATAGCGAGGACATTTGTGACATTTTACATCTTGTATTTATGAGTTGAACTTTATTTTTGCCATTTTTGCAAACAATAAATGTGTGTGGTATGAACTTAATTATTATAACTTGTTTCGCCTATTCTACGAGTGCCCCTTTCTTTAAAACTATTTTCTAAATATATGATGCAAGCATTACAAACTTCGATATGAAAAAACAATATTTTTTGTGTTTCCAATGTATATTTTTAATTCGATATTTTAAAACGAGGATTAATCAAATTATATTAAAAAGATTAAAAATAAACGTTAACTAATATTGTTATATATTTTAAAATATAGGGATGTTTTCAAAAATATAAAAAAAGCGGCAAAATATTTACACTCTATAAAACAATTCCAAAAACGAAAAAAGCCCAGAAGCCCACCGTGTAAAATACCAAAAATGTCTCGTCAACCAAGCCGTCAATAACATGCGCGTAATATATTTGCGATTTATACACGATCGTTTAGATATGGTTCGATATATACACGATCATTTAGATATAATTCAATATATACGCGATCGTTTAGATATGACTATAATTTATACATGATCATTTAGATATGGTTACAAAACGATCGTCTAGATATGGTTTAAATATATGCAATTGTTTAGATATGGTTCAATATATACGCGATCGTTTAGATATGGTTCAATATATATGTGATTGTTTAGATATGACTATAATTTATACGCGATCGTTTAGATATGGCTACAACTTATACGCGATCGTTTAGATAATACTACAATTTATCTTTTCAATTTCATCATTTAATTTTGTTATACGATCATTTAGATTTGGGGACCCAAATCTAAATGATTTTTTAAAAAAAATTGGTATACGATTTTTTTAATTCTTTTGCTACACAATCGTTTAGATTTCTTTACACGATCGTTTACTCTTTTTTACATGATCGTTTACTTTTTTTTACACGATCGTTTACATTTGGCTATTCCAATTCAAATGAATTTTTTTCAAGAATTTTTTCAACGTTTTTTATATACACAATCGTTTACTTTTTTTAAAATGATCATTTACATTTGGCTACTCCAATCTAAATGATTTTTTTTCAAGATTCTTTATACACGATCTTTTAGATTTTGCTTCTTTTTTTTTGTACACAGTCTTTATATACATTAGATTTTGCTATTTTTTTTGTACACAGTCTTGTACAAAGTCGTTTAGATTTGGTTACCCAAATGTAAACGCGTAAAAAAATAAAGAAGAAAGACAGATGGAAAGAAATCGCAGCGAAAGAATAGGAAAAGTAGAAAGACAATGGAAAGAAATCAAAACGAAAAAAAAAAGAGGAAAAGAAGAAAAACGATGGAAAGATTAAATGACGTAAATAAAGAATTGAAAAATAAGAAAGATGATGGAAAGAAATCGTAAAAAATAAAAAGAGGAAAGAAGAAAGACGAAATCGCAGGGGAAGAATAACGGAGAAGATGAAATAGAGGAGGAAGACCAATCGCGAAAAAAAAAGAAAGATAGAAGGGCAAATCTGGAATATTTAAAAAATAACTAACTTTATGGGTTTTGTTACACGGGCCGTATATAGTTTGGTGTTTTGTTACATTTATAATAGTTTCCTTAAAATATATAATGAAATATATGATATTACATGATATAATGAAATATATGATATTATAAAAAAAAGAAAAAAAAAAACTAATTCCATGCATTAATTAATAATAGTTTGTATTCAACCTAAAAATTAGTGTAAGAGATTTCGAATTGACTATATATTTATTTAAGGTTTGTTGGGTGATGTTCTAAAGTTGTCTTACAGGATGTCTCTCAAGATTGTAGCTTCAATTTTAGAAAATTCTACAGAGTTATTTTGTATAGATTCTTTCCTTGTTTATGGTGAGTTTGAATATTTTCAATTTTCTATTATGCAATATTTAAGAGCAAGTCAGGCTCTTTTTAGAGTAAGCCGTTTTGAAGAATAGTGGAGTATTTGTTGCAATGTATGGCTGTCAAAAATTGTATATCAATCCATGAGATTGTGAACCTCTTGTCATCGTCGGTCTTAGAGATTTTTTTAGATCTTATTGATTTGAAGGGATTCTCATGCACGTTTGGAGGAAACCTCAGAGTTTCAAAATGAAATGATCTTGATCATTTGAAGCAAGAATGGTAAAAGTGTGAGGTAAAGTAGTCCAAGTGATCATTCAATAATTCTTCATACTTAAAAAGATTCTAAGGGTGTGTTTCGTTGAGATTATAAAGTGTTTAATTTTACAAAAAAAAACTATTTTAAAAGTTTTGTAGTGTTTGATAAATTAAAATAATACATTTTTTATAAATTGATTTATAAAATAAATCATTTTTCATCATTCTTATAAAATGAATTGACGAAGAAATTGAAACATTTTTTATCTTATATGAAAATTACAAAAGTATCATTATTGGTTGTTAATAAATTATTATTGTTATGATTCATCTTATTTTTATTGGTTGTTAATAATAATGCCCCTACAAAATTGCCTTAAATTACAAAAACTAATATATTAGGTAAGAAAATTTATTATTATTATTATGTTTTGGTGTGGGAGATTAATTACAGTTTTTATGATTATGAATTTAAGTATTAATATACTTCTAAAATAAAATTAAAACAGTTAATTTCAAGATATGGTGTAATTGATTTTAAAGTATATTTCTTTTTAAAAAATCAAAATATATGTATTTATTTATGAAGTTAGATAATAGTGTTTAATAATCTTTTATGGTAATTTGAGTTAAATATAAACATTTTCGGTATATGCCAAATCAAACAAAATTCACATATACATACTAATAAAAAAAAAATCTAACCAAACATGTAATGTTTAAATTTTAAACTCATTTTCAAGAAAATGTTTAAAATGAAATGTATTCTTAAAAACAAATTTTTATTGACAAACCAAACACACCCTAAGTACGTTAAAGTTAAAAGAATCTCATTGTTAGGTGGTGCCGAAGTTTCATTGACAGGGAATCTCACATTTACAAGAGCCTAAGCGATCATTCTCTAATTGCAGTTTATTTATCAATAAGTCGATCATGGTAATTACTCAACTTTTAAATTAATGAATATCTTTTCACAGGACACTGCCTTCAGACATAGGTATAGGTGTTATTACACTGAACATGATTATCAATTACACTGAACATGATTATCAAACTTTGTGTTAAGTTCTGGTTTAGTGCATTTATTTTTTATGTTGATGTTGGAATTGTTGTAATATAGTTAGCAACAAGTTTGGTCATAAAACCATCGTTTCAATCGGTGAAATGAAAGTTTGATTTCTAAATTTGGCGGGTGCTATACCAAACACGTAAAAAATGTGAAATATAACTCTGATTTTTATTTTTTATTTTTAATTTTCAGATTGGCAATAAGACCAGCTTTTTCTAAATAGTTTGCCAAACAAAAGTGAATTATTTTGCCAAGGAAAATGATGTCCATAATTCATTGCTGAATGCGAAATTAGTCCCACCAAAATGCAAGTTGGTGAGCCAAAAAATGAAATGATGGAGAGAATCATTGAAAGCTAATTGTAAATACTGATAACAATTCAAGCAAATGAAAGAGAATAAAACCAAAAATGTTAAAACATACACACATGATTAGTTGTAGGACGTTGATACACGTTTTAGTTAAGCATTATTAATACACATTCTAAAAGTCACATCAACAATTTGCCCAACGATTGAGGAGTACACTAAAATTGTCCACTCATATAATAATAGAAGGAAAAAGTTTGATGAAAAGTGTGTTGTATATATATACATACATACACCCACGCACATATATACGGATGATTATACAGAGACATTTTCATATTTAGCAAAATAAACCCACAATATTTACAAAATATTTACAATGTCAATTACTCTTTTATTGTGGTAATAGTGGTGTTGTGCCAAATTCCAAAGAGCCTCAAAGTGATAAGAGAGGAAAAGATATAGAGCGCAAATGCTATTTGATATGAGAGATTGTGCAACGAGAGGAGATGTAATCGTCACGAAAAGCGCTTTGGACCACGACATTGTTAATCAATTTACAAAGGTTCTCATGGTTAAAGTATTTGAGGATTATCTAGAGAGTCTAGGTCTACAAGATATGCATTACATTGTCTAGAGAAGTGGGAAATGTTGTTATAGGGTATATATGCCTGTAATGGCTCAACTTTTCTAAACTGAGTTGTGGTCATTACTTAACAAAACCAATTTTAAAAGTAAAAAACAATTCAAGCCCTTTAATTTTATTAAATAGAAGTCAAATCTGGAACAAACTAAGGAAAACAATGTTTGCAAAATATAAATAACCAAAAAAAATTAAAAGAAATCAGGTGTTCGAGCCCTAAGTAAAATAATAAAAACAATATGATCAAAATAAAACCATCTCATATCATGAAAGATAGCGAAAGCAATGTCATAATAGTTCCCATATGGTTGGTAACTAGTCCTTCTTCTTGTCATTTACGATCAGCTCGTCTTTCCTCTTACCTTTGCCTGAAAAGTTAAACATAGAAATGGTTAGTATATAAAATATACCCATTAAGGGACCCACTACTGGACTCCCTAGATGAAAGTGAACTTTCTATTAGGTGTATACCATGTGCCATAACAAACTTGCACTACAAGAAATCAGGGTGTTCCCAACACACAAAACGGCGTCGGAAGAAACTATGTCAAGACAAACACCTTTCCTCGACGTTGTTTTGTATATGTCAGAAAACAGTGAACACAATATTTAATATTAACATTTTTCGATGCCGCATTTACGGTGTTAGGAAACAAGGACCCATTCTCGACATCTGGGTGTAGTGCGTCGGAAATAGTTAGAAATTAAATAATACATATCAATTCTTCTGACGCTTCATGCATGGCGTCGAGAATAGACACCCTTATTCCCGACGGCACTTATAATGCGTCAGAAATAGTTGCCCCCATTCCCGACGCTATGCATGGGCCATCAGAAATTTTAAAAACATTAATTATGCCAGATCACGATTCTCAACACCCTATGCATGGCGTCGGGAATGGATTTAGGATTTTCTAACACCGTTAGTGAATCGTCGAGAATGTTTTTGACTATTCACGATGAACCACTAATGGTGTCTGGAACAGAGGGGATCTTCTTATGCTTTCGTGGTGCATTGGGAGTTTTTCTATAAAAAGATGTTTCATTTATGTGAAACACAAAATCGAAACAAAGAGAGGAGAAAGAGAGAGCGTTCTGTGAAAACGAAAAGAAGGAGAAGATTTGTCGTTGCTATCGTACCCCTCGCCGTTGTGCCCTTGTCGCAGTGCCTCTGTCGTTGTCTATCGCACTCATTCCTATTTCGGTAAGTTTAAAATCCTTAAATGTTAGTTTAGGTTAGGTTAAGTTAATTAGTTTAGAGTTTTGTTTTCTGAAATTAGTTTTAGGATATTGTTTAGGAATAGATTTTGGTTTTGAACATGAAATTTTGAATGTATGGGTTGAAAATTTGAAGGGGGTATTTGAAAAATTGAAGTTAGGGAATTGAAAATTTGAATGTGTGGGTTGAAAATTTAAAAGTTTGAGAGGGAGGGGGTTTAATTGAATATTTGAAGGGGTTGGGTTGAATTGAAATTTTTCGGGGGGAGGGGGGATTGAATTCAAATTTTAAAGGGGGCGTGGGGGTTTAATTGGGTGTAGGAAGGGGTGGGGGGGTTTGAATTGAAAATTTGAAGGGGTGAGGTTCGAAAATTTGAGATAGTGTGAAATTGAAAATTTAAGAGGAGGGGTCGCATTGAAAACTCTATAGAGGTGAAGGCTATTATTGATTTAAAAATTATGTAATTTGTAGTTGAGATTTGTTTTAGCTATCTTATGGTTATGGTAGCGTTTAGTTCAAATTTAGTTGTTTATTTCTTTGTAGTTTTGAAATCATTTATTGTTGATTTGGGACGGCTATCCTGCCGTTATTTTAGCCTTTTTGTGCCAACTTAGTTTTGAATTTGTTAGTATTTTTTAGGGTTTGACGATGTGGTAGATAGCTTGTAAAGTAGCATCGTTGGAATGGGTCAGTAGGTTGCGAAGATTGAAGTTGTTTGTGGTTAATTTGGTTGTGGTGGCTATTCTGTAGTTATGGTAGCCTCTTTAGTTTAAAGTTAGCTTTAATGAAAAGTTTGGGAGATTATTATTGCTTATTTAGGGGAGTAAGTTTAGGGTGTGAGAGGAGGAATATAGTTCTAATCGTCTATTTATGTTTTAGAGGCTTTAATAATGGATAAGGATGAAACTTAAGAATAAGTTTTCCATTGAGTACAGAGAAAGAGTGTCCCAATTTTTAGATGTTGCCAAGTTTCACGTCGATGATTATGGACGAATAAGGTGTCCATGAAAGTGATGTATGAACTCAAATTGGAACTCATTAGAGGGTGTGGAACAACATCTACTTATTATTGGAATATCCCCCTACAACACAGAATGAGTGTCTAATGGAGAGTCAGTTAGCTTGAATAGAGGTACATAAAACTTTGATGAAGGAATTAGTAGTAACCCTTTTGATGAAGGAACTAGTAGTAGCTACTTTCATAAAGAAGATGATATGTTTGGTATGCTCAATGATTTACAAGCTCCAATTGGACAGAAAGAGAAACAAAGAAAGGTCGTTTGGAGGATGAAATACTGAGAAATATTGGGATAGATATAGAACAAGATACCACAAACATATTTCAGAACTTGTTGAATAAAGCATATAATGAATTGTACCCTTGTTCAAAATATTTCTCCTTGAATTTCTTGATTATGTTAATGCACGTCAAGGTTCTCAACAGTTGGAGTAACAAGTCCTTCGACATGTTGTTAGAACTCTTAAGAGCAGCGTTTCCAATGTGTAGTAGTACTATCCCTAGTTCATTTTATGAAGCCAAACAAAAACTTCGTGTCTTCAGCTTGGACTACAAGACTATTCATGCGTGCAAGTACGACTGTGTACTGTACCAAAAAGAGTTTGACGATTTGCAACATTGTCCTACATGTGACGAGGCTTGATACAAGGTTAATTATAATAGAGGAAAAAATTCCACATAAGGTATTGCACCACTTTCCATTGGTATCGAGATTACAACGCTTGTTTGTCTTGTAAGAAGGGTCCATTCATGAGCTGGCATAGGGATAAACATGTTGAAACATATGGTGTGTTGAGATATCCAATTGATGTGGAAGGATGGAAGCACTTTGATTGTGAATTTTCTGATTTTGCTACTGATCCATGAAACGTGTGTTTGGGGTTAGCTTTAAATAAGTTTAATCCATTTCGTCATATAAGTTCCTCGTACAGTATGTGGTCTATTGTGTTAATTCCTTACAATTTTCCACCTTAAAAATGCATGAAAGAGACAAATTTCTTCATGTCATTTCTCATACCCAATCCTAGATCTCCTAGTAAGAAAACCGATGTTTATCTCCAACCATTAACTAAGAAACTGAAAGAGTTATGGAATTTCAAGGTACACACGTATGATTCACTTACCGGTAGGTTCTTTCAGCTACATGCAGCCTTGTTGTGGACAATTAATGAATTGCCGACGTATGGTGACCTATCAAGGTGGAATACGAAGGGGTATCAGATATGTCTCATATGCATGGGTGATAGATCGTCATTCAGGATAGGAGATAGAATATCCTTCATGAGACATTGACGCTATCTTCCAGAGAACCACATGTGGCGTAGAAGAAGGCTACACAATGGAAAGGTACACTACAAGAAAACTGATCATTTCCGACACAGAACACGACGTTGGCATAAGGAATGTCGGGAATAAGAGTTTTTCCGATGCTGTGAACACCGCGTCGGACAAAGCGTCGAGAAAACACTCTTTCCCGACACACCAAGAAAGCGTCGACAAGAACTCGTCGGGAGAAGGGTAAATTAAATTTAGAAAACAAACTATTCCCGATACCGTGCACAGTGCGTCGAGAACGGCGTCGGGAAAAGGGATTCTTCCCGACGCATTATGAGGCGACGAGAAAACCTTTTAATGAGCGTCGGGAATGCCACTTTTCCCGACACTTTTAGGGGGATTTCCCGACGTCGCGGCACTGCATCGGGAAATCCTCTTTTTAATCGTTTCAGTTCTGTAATTTACAGAACCGAAACCGAGAGGGAAAACGAGAGGAGAAGCCGAGAGGGGAGAAGAGAGAATCGTCATCGCCGTTCCGTGTTCCGCGCCGTCGCTTGCCGCCGTTCAGCCGCCGTCTGCCACTTTAGGTAAGTGGAAAATTAAATTTTATTTAGTTTAAATTTTTGTTTTAGGGTTTTTTTAGGAAATTTATTTTAGGATTTTATTTTGGAATAGATTTTTGTTTGTTAAATGTATTTTTGTATAGAATGTGTGTAATTTGTGGTTGAATTGAAATTTGAATGGTTTAGGGTTTAGGGTTATTTAGAAAATTGAATTGAGGGGAGAGTTTATAGTTAAATGAAAATTGAATGGGGTTTGAATTAGGGGAGGGGGTTTATTGTTAAATTGAAAATTGAATTGGGAGGGGGGGTTTATAGTTGAATTGAAAATTGAAATTGGAGGGGAGGGGAGAGGGGTTAATAGTCAAATTGAATTGGGGGGGGGGGGGAGAGAGAGATTTATAGTTAGGGGGGATCTATAGTTAAATTTAAAATTGAATTGGGGAGAGGGAGGTTTAAGTTAAATTGAAAATTGAAATTGGAGGGGAGGGAGGGTTAATAATTAAATTGAAGCCGGGGGGGGGGGGGGGGGGGGGGGAGGGGAGGGGGGATTTATAGTTTATGTTTTGAATTGAAAATGTAAAATGTGTGTTAAGATTTGTTTTGGCTATCCTGTTTATGTTCAATATTTGTATTGTTGATTTGAGATTGCTATCCTGCAGTTATGATAGCTTTTTTTGTTTTGAATTTGTTTATGTTTTGGATGGCTATCCTGCAGTTATAGTAGCCTTTTTTTGTTTTGAATTTACTGGTATGAATGGGGTGGTAGTAGGATAGTTTGAAGTATTTTGTTGTTAATAATTTGTTTGGAGGGGTTTGTAGGATGCGAAGATATGTTGTTAATATTTTGAAGTAGTAGTTTGTTTTCTATGTCCATAGCCATTATGTCATATCGACGATCAAATTTTATGGAGACGGACGATATGTTCCTCCAGATTGAGGACGATTTAGATAATAACATCGCGGGAGGGTCGTCACTGTGGGCGACAATACAGGTGAGTCTAAGAATTTTCTTCATTTTAACTTACAAATATTTCGTGTTCTTTTTTCTAACTTTATATGTTATTATCGATTTATTGAGCAGAGTCTTCTTCTCAACAAGCGACTCCGACTCCTAGGAGACGTGCGCAGTCTCAACTCTTGGAGTTAGAGCGCCACGTTGCAATAAATGGGTGCATTCCGATGACGATCGCCCTTGGAGCGGAGAAGCCTATTTCTCCACACGCCGTTCGCTTTAGCCAGGCGATAGGCGTGTGCGTGCAAAAGATATTTCCTGTCCGCTGTCTTAAGTGGGCAGACGTTGGGAGAGAATATATTGAGGTCGTCAAGGGCGACCTCCAGGTAATTAAATGCACTACACATTTATATATGATTTCATTTGAAACATATCTAACTTTAACCAATCTAATGTGTTATGTTTGTAATGTGTAGCGATTGTTTGTGCTTGATTTCAATGATCAAGCGATGAACAGGTTTGTTGAGCATCAGATGCTCACGACCTTTAAAGAGTTCTGAGCCGACTGTCATAGACATTTCAAAAAGTGCAGCGACCCGGAGGAGGCTCGTGCCAACCCACCAAACGCATTGGTTGGACGTGATGAGGATTGGCACTTCCTCTGCGACCATTATATCAATCGTGCATTTCAGGTATTTGTCATGATTAATTATGATAACAAGTTTTAATATGTATACGAAATAAACAATATAATTGTTTTAATGCAGGAGCAATCACGAACGAACAAGGCTTCTAGACAGAAGCAGCCTTACAATCATAGTAGCGGGTCCAAGTCGTTTCTACAACGACAGTATGAGCTTGCTGAAAGAAAAGGGGAGTCGGTCGATCGTGTGGAATTGTTTCGGGAAACACACGTTCGAGCTGGGACATTCGTCTCACAGGCCGTCGAGGATGCGCATGTAAGTTATGCCCTTATTAATTATCCACTTTCATTATATATTTTTGCACGTTACCTAACATAGTTTTAAATTTGTTGCAGAATAAAATGCTGGAACTCCAATCCCAGCCTACCCCAGAGGGTAGTCAGCCACTCTCTGAGGATGAGATATGCGATCAGGTGTTGGGTAGACGACCAGGCTACTCAAAAGGCCTTGGTTGGGGACCCAAACCGAAGGCCCGCAGAACGGCGAGTACAAGCAGTTCGTCGACATCTTGTTCGCCGTCCACAGAAAAAGAGATTGAATTACAAGCTAAACTTCATGAAGCTTTGGAACGAATTGAAGTACAAGATAGAAATCACCAAGCATTAGCTTCACAAGTGGAAAGTATGAAAAAGATGATAGAAGAACTAACTCGTGCACAACAGGAACCACCACATGATCCCTAGCTCTGCGGTACGTATATGTCTTTATTATTCTTAAGTTTTTGCAATATATGATTATGTACTAAACTTAGTTATTTTTATACCATTTTTAGGACTGAAGGTGTAGAATGACGCGCATACGCACCTCGTTGAGAGACTTATTATTATGTTTATGTTTATTCTATTTTGAGAACTATATTTTGTTGTAGTCAACTTATTCGTATTATTAATTTTAATTCTATTTTTTTAATTTGTGTTTGTATATTTATTAATTTATTTTAATTTATATTTAATTTGTTTTAATTTAATCCAAAACGTCGCGAAAATTTTTTGAGCAATTCGAACATCATTGTGAATGTTTGAGCAAAATATTATAAGGAAAAAAGTAAAAATAAAATATTTAAAAAAATATATAAAAAGGATTTTTCGACGTTCTTTCCGACGCCGTTTTGTACGTCAGGATATCCTTTCCCGACGATCTTTTCATTTTCGCCGACGTATTTGTGCGTCGGGAGTACCCCCGTCTCTTGTAGTGGTAGAGCGTAGGGCTTCTCTAGTGGTAATGAATGGGCATGAAATATTGGAACAACTAGATTAGTTGGAGTTTTTAGTTATGAGTAAACATTCTTTGGTAAAAGATAAAAAAAAGAAAGAGAGCTCTTAATTGAACAAAGATAAGTATTTTTTTTTAACTTTCTTACTAGTTGAGACTACTCTTACGTCACAAACTTGATGTAATACTTATTGAGAAGAATATTTATGACAACTTGGTCGGTACCTTCTTGAATATCGAAGAAAAAACCAAAGATACATGAATGCTTAGTTGGACCTACAAGATATAAAGATAAGAAAGAATTTACACCTTATAGAAGTTGGTAACTGATTGGTCAAGCCACACGCGAGCTACACGTAGACTAGCAGCGAGTGAGTTGAGTTTTACAAGTTTCTGAATTCAGTTCAATTTTCCGATGGATTTGTTCACGATATGTGAATGAAAGAGAGGGGAAATATTAGGTCTCAAAATGCACGACTGTCATGTTTTATTACATCGTCTGCTATCTATTGGTATTCAAACATTCTTATTGAAAAACGTGTACACTAATATTACCGAACTATTTTCCATGACTTGTGCACCAGAACGATAAGAGTAAGTGATTTGGACAGATTTCAAGCAGATATCATAATCATACTTTGCAAGTTGGAAAGAATATTTCCACGTGCCTTTTTCAGCATTATGGTACACCTTGCCATTCACTTACTATATGAAATCAAGGTTGCTGCTCCGGTTTCTTACAACTGGATGTATCTCATTGCAAGAAGTCTACGCACTTTGAAATAGTATGTTCGAAACAAAGCACGTCCTAAGGGCTTTATTGCATAAGCATATGTGATAAATGAATTAGGCACCTTTTGTTCGCATTACTTAATTGGTATTGCGACTCGATTCACTAGAGATGAGGAAATGATGATACCATTCAAGATCACGAGGTGATGGGTGAGTTTGAAATTTCAAGCAGAAAGTACGACTATTAGGTGCGTCAAGTCTTTGAACTCTATCACAGGAAGAGAAACGATTTTTCCATTAGTACATCCTCCACAATGTAGACGAAATATCAGAATATCACAAGTAAGCATTTCTTACCTTCGTATTTCTTAAGTATAGTTATTGAGTATTTGTTACACATTGTTGTTACAAAAATTAAACTTATAATCATCGCTGTCAAGAAACATTTAAGGTTAATATGTCGGCAGGCTCAAAATGCTACTGATTTGTACAAAAGACATCAACGGAGATTTCTTGAATGGTTCCGAAATTAGGTATATAGCATGCACACATTTGATAACTAACATGTACGCACTAAACAATTTGAAAGTAAATGTATATAATCATTGTCACATGGATTTCAGTTAGAATTACGTGAGACAAAAAATCTATCTCACGACTTCTTCTCACTTGCAATGGGACCATCACTTGATGTTCGGTGTTATAATGGATGCATTATCGATGGGGTGAGATTTCACACGTCAAAACGTGATCCTCAACGCACTACGAAAAACAGTAGAGTGATGGTAATCGGTAAAAGCAATGCCAATAAAAGTGGCGACAACAATTTCTACGGTGTTTTGACGAAGTGTTGCATGCTCAATATCTAATGGAAGAAGTGTTTGGCTATTTAAGTGCCAATGGTATGACACCAATAGCAACAAAAGCCAAAGGACACATGTGGAATTAGGGTATAAAACTATCAACACGTCCTGTTTTTTGTTCATTGAGTAACCGGTTATTCTTGCAATGCAGGCACATCAAGTGTTTTACCTAGAAGACCTAAAAATTAGTAGTAGTTGAAAATTTGTCCAAATGGTCCATAATAAGCGCATATAGGACGTGTCCAAAGTGGAAAATGTTGAGAATGAGCAACTAAATGTACTCGAAATCATTGTCGGGCATCGAGTGGATGAACACATTAAGGATGACACTCTATGCAAGACTGACATTGATCCTATAATCGTCGAAAGACCGATTGTGCATCATGTCACTGACGACTTCGTGGATGATGGGGATGAACAAATTGTCACATCAAAGCGAATGAAGCAATAACGAATGATAATGATGTACTACGTACCCACAAATTTAATTAGTTTTTATTTCTAATCTAAGTTTGTAGTCGTATTTGCTAAATGAATGTTTGTTTCTCTATGTCTACAGGTATTATGTTATCATTTTCAAGCGATTTCGAGGAGACAAATGTGATATTCCTCAAGTTACGTAAGGATCTAAACACTACGGGAGGGTCGTCCTTGGTGGGCGAAATTTTGGGTGAGTCTCTCGGTATGTAAACTCATAATTATTTTAACTTGTTTCTCACACTAATTTGTTGTTTTATTCAACAGAAACTACTTAAGCACCTTCAACTCCTAGGAGACGTCTGTATTCTGAATTCTTGGAGGTTGAGAGGTAAGTCTACGCCAATGGCAGGATTTCCATATCCATAGCCCCTAGCGTTGTTCGGTTCGGCCACTTCGAGCACACCACAAGCTGTTTGGTTCAGCTAGGCCATTGACGTGTGTGTAGGAAATCATTTCCAGTCTGTTGCCTTAGGTAGACTGACGTTGGAAGAGGATACATTGAGGTCGTCAAGGGTGATCTACAGATACGTGCAATACACAATTCTATTTCGATTTGAAACATACTTAAGTTAACCAAGCAAATGTGTGGTGTTCTATAATGTGTAGCACTTTTTCGTGCTTGATTTCAACAATCAAGATATAAAAAGATATTTGTTGAGCATCAAATGCTCACTTGTTTCAAGGAGTTCATGGGCGACTACCACAAATACTTCAAAAAGTACAACAACCCTGAACAGGCACGTGCCAACCTACCGCACATATTGATGGGAATCCCTTTTTAATGTGTGGTGTCCTATAATGTGTGCGCCTTGCGCCTAGGCGCGCCTTTTAAAACACTGGATGGGGTGTATGGAAGATTGGCACTTTCTCTACGATCACTATATGAGCCATGCATTCTAGGTGAGCCTTATTTTGTAATGTTTATTTCATTCAACTTTTTATATGTATTCATAAACAATTGTATGGATGCAAGAGCAATCACGGACGAACAAGGTTGCTAGACAAAAACAACCTTACAATCATAGTAGCAGGTCGAAGTCATTTCTCCAACAACAGCTTGAGCTCGCTGAGTAACGAGGTAAGCCAGTCAACCATGTGAAGTTATTCAAGAAAACACACATTCGAGATGCCACGTCCGTATCCTAGGTCGTTGAAGATGCGCATGTAAGTTCAATCAATACTTTTGCTTTGTTATGTCATTTTTATTTGTATCTTACTAACTTAATTGCAAAATTTGTTGCAAAATCAAATGATAGAACTCCAGTCCCAGCCTACCCAGGAGGGTTCTTAGCCACTTTCTGAGGACGAGATATATGAGACCATTTCTGGTAGACGTCTGGGCTACTCAAAAGGTCTTAGTTGGTGACCCAAGTACAAGTCCCGCAAGACGATGACAAGTGCTAGCAGTTCCTCGACCTCGTATTCGTAATCCATGAAGCTCCAATTATGGGTCGCGCTTGATGAAGCTAAACAAGAAATTGAAGAAAAGAGAAAGACATCAGAGATGTTGGCTTCACAAGTGGAACAAACGCAAAAGCTCATAGAAGAAATGATCGGACGCAGAGAGGATCATGATCCCTTGTGGTACGTATATATTTTTCCATTCTTAAGTTTTTAAATTACATTATTCAATGATGATATGCATATGTACTAAACCTACGCACTTTTGTATCATTGTAGGTCCTGTCGGTGTAGAATGGTGTGCGCGGCTTGTTAGGAGACGTACATAGTTTTTCAATTTCTATATATATATTTTTTAATATTTACTGTTTTTTTAGTTGGTAAATTATGTACCTTTTGGAACCATAAACATATGAGATTGATTTTCAATTTTATATTTTATATAATTGTTTACTAATTTATTGTTCATTTTCTGCAATTTACTATTGAATAAATCGTATTAGAATCAAAAACAAATACTACAATTGAATAAAAATAGTTCATAAAAAATAATTAAAAGAAAAATATATTTAAATAATTTCCAGACACACTCTGAAAAACGTCGTGACAACGTTGGGGATGGTACTTTCCGACTCCGTCGAAAATAAAAACATTAGGGAAGGTATGTTTCCGACATCTTGATAATGTCGAAAATAAAGACGTCGAGAGACATACACTCCCGACGCCGTGTTAGTAACGCGTCGAGAATAAGTCTCTCAACGTATTTCTTTCGACTCTCTTCCCGACGTCTTGTTCTACGTCGAAAATTGAATTGCCAACGTACTTTAAGCTTATTTCAACATTTTTATGCATCGAGAATAGCCCAACTTGTTGTAGTGTTGTGAACCCGCAAGAACACGGATCAGTCTCATAAAGGTGAACTTGTAGAAACACGTAATAATCACATACAGTGAGCCTACAGGAACACATAATAATCACACAAAGTGAATTCGTAGGAACACATAATAGTTCGATAAGGGTAAAAACTCTAAGGACACCGTGCATAAGGGTATACTATCCTAATAGCTAAAGCTAAAAATCATCATCATTCCAAAGCTTGGACATATAACAAACTCATTAAATAATCATCCTCGTGATTTCTCAGTAAATTAACCACATAATATGTAATTAGCTATTCACCATACATATTGTCACAGTAACCATAGGGTATACAAACGGCTATCCTTCATAAATTTTACGGTAACCTAGTGGCTAAATAACTGGCTACCCATCTCCCCAAGTATCACAATAACTCATACTAAGCCAATGATTATCAACACAATCATACTCTAACTCATAGGCTATGCAAATAACTCATAACAGTTATCATAGTATCCCATAGGTTGTACATAAATTTCATCAATAAAAGATTCACAGTAAACCGTCAAAGCCTAACACACATCATGCCCTATCAACAATTCGTAATAGGCATGTAAATAGTCATCATACTTTTTACAGCAAGCAATGGCAGTTCCCATAGTAAACATATGCAAATAATTAGCCTTTAACATTTCACAGTACTCTCCCGTCTCAATTAATAGTAATTTTAGTTTATATAGATAATTGACCATCACAACTATCATAGGTTATGCATATAACTGTTTCACAATTAACACAGTAATCAACTCTCAATCGAGGATCCAGTAATAGAACTCTTACCTTAGGTTATGTTAAATTCCTTTCAACCTAATTTCTAAATTTAACCTATCCAAAAAGCAAGCACATTATAATTTTCACCCAACAAATTACTAATTAATTTCCTTAGCTTACCAAAACCTATCCAAATGGAGGTTGATCCACTCAAGCCTGATGGAAAAATTCACCAGACTTAAATCCTCAAGCTTTGGCAAAAGGACCTTCTAAAGGCATTCAACCAAAATTAGTTTCAATAATAAACTTAATTTAGAGTCTCAATTAACCTTTAATAGGCTATTAAAATTTCATGATAAAGACTCAAAACACTAACCTAACTCACCAAGCTTAACCAAAACTGGTGAGCGGCAACAGCAGAAGGCAACACACAATCGATCTAGATGAGGCTGGACGAAGCGACACGAAGAGAACAATGGAGAAGAAGTGAGGGAGAGTGGCAGCTTGATAAGAAAGAAGACGAAGAAACAAATTAATTTCCTTTCTTTACTTTCATGCAAACTGAAACCCTAAATTATAAATAATAACAACAATACTTTATTATTATTACTTATTATCTTTTCCTTTTCTCTTTCCTAAAACAAATAAATATATATATTAAAAATATACATATTTATTCAATTATCCCTTTTCATTAACTCCTTTAACTCTTCTCCCATTATCCCCTCTCTTTCTCCTCGTTAATTATTCACTTTTCCCAACAAACAATATATATTAAAGATATACATATTTATCACTTTCCACTCATTAGTTATGCAAACCAAACTATACAACTAATAACCGACTCCATCGAAAATCAAATTCTTTAACTAAACGTACCCTTATACATATATTTTATTAATTCAAATTTTGCCAAAAATTCGAATTAACTTCCAATTCAAATAAAAGAACACTCAACAACAACTCAAATTTAAATGAATTAAGATAATTAAATTAGAAATTAACTTAAATCTCAAAGTATTACAATGCCCTAGTTTATTTTATTGAACTATTGTATTTTTACTTTAATGTACTATACCCCACTAGCTTTAGTCAAATGACAATTTGTTGTGGTTATGTCCTAAACTCGTGGTTTGTACAAACAACTTCTTCATTAAAGTATTATTCATTTCAATTTATGATAATTGGATCATGTTCAAGTGATATTCTAAAAGGTTCATCATATACGGATGGTTGGGTTTTATGTTTTTAACTCATGGTTTGTAAATGCTAAACATTTTCTATTGTTCAATAAAGTTGTTATTGAGGTATTATGCAATAAAGTGTTAGTGAATATAAGGTTTGCACTTTATAATTCTGAATCCCCTGCTGCTCAAAGCCTTAGATTTCATGCCGACTTTGGATCAAACCTTTGGCAGAGCACTCAAATCAATAGAGAGACTGGAATCAAATATTTAGAGAAAGTGATTTCCAGATTAAACTACCTCGGACCGGGAATAGCTCAGCAGTCATTAGAGTCAGAGTATTCGTTCTTTCTGGGAAATGAAAAACCCTGGGTTCTGACTTGACTATTGTACGTAAAGACTGGACCGATCCCAAGAACAAGGGCAAGGCCCGGCACTCTTGACTCCATTTCCGAAATCATAGGTACAAAGATAGGATCAGAGTCTCAGACGGACTCATTCGATACAGTTGCAAGGATATAGAAAGATTTCTCGCTAGATCAGACCAAGGAAGGGCAATTCAAGGGCCACTGCTGCGACTGAAGGTGACGACTAGCTATCTCGGATAGGAAAGAGAGGCTTGATCGGTAACCACAGATTTCAAGGTCTTTCTCCACTGTCTGAAAGAGCCATTGATTCACACTGCCCGCTATAGCGAAGAGAGAGGGGCGGAGCCACTCGACCGATAGGGAGAGGGTTTTGGTCTCTTCTTCCTAAATAGAGATTCAACCGGAGATGGGCAATTTGATTAGCTATCTTGCTATAAGGGTGGAGCGTATGATAAGCGAGCGATCAGGGCTAAGAAGGGAAAAGAGTCCTCTTGTTTTTGAGAGGTGGACCGGCCCCTCCTTTGCCGGGTAGGGCGAGACAACGGATAAAGAGTGAGTGAATATAAGGTTTGCACTTTATAATTCTGAATATAATAAAGTATGGTTTGCACTTTATAATTATGAATCCAATAAAATAAGATTTCTTGGCTATAGTATGGACACTTAAACTTTTCATAGTAACATAAAAGTGGACCGAGTTTGAATTAATAGTCTAAAAGGTTTATAGTATAGGAATAACGTTCGAATTTTATTTTGAAGGAACTATAGATGCGGTCCACTTTGTATTTGATATGCTACAATATGATCCTAAATCGTTCATATAAAGACATGCGAGTAGGGGAGTCTTATGTAATGAGATTGTAAAATAGTCACTTTTACTTTATAACATCGTTTATTGTTTAAAACTGACTATTTCAAATATGATGATCTAGGTAACTAGATCTTAATCTTGAGCTAATTACAAACTCTTGTTCTTTAGGATTATTCTTAGATATTATAAGTGAGAGAAGCTCAACAACACTAGCTCATCAAGTCCCGCATTTCAGGAATAAGGTCGCGTAGATAGATGGGGAAATAAGGTGCAAAACAGAATTCACTCTTACCTACTTCTAAGGATTAGTAGAGACTAGAGAGGTTGTTCCTTAAGTGTTGATTTCAAGTCTTGAACAATGGGTCTCATCCTCTCATTGGCTCGAAAGAGATTCAATTTATTGGTTGAACAATAAATCAATTGTTCATTAGAGGGTTAACTGAGACTTAAAGAACACGATATAATTTCGAGGGTAAAACGGTATTTTGATCCAATTGTAATTATGAACAACATATAAATGACTGATCTACTGATAATGATTGTATCAAGTGGACAAAAATATATCTACAGTGAGGATGGTGCAGCTACAGGCTATGGTGGACAATCCTGTTAGTTAACAAATGTTTGTTAGCTAGGTTAAAAGAGTTTAGTCGATTAATCTCTGATCGTTGGAGCTTATGATCTGTAGGTCCATTAAGTCTCCTTACTAGATCGTAAAGTATTTAACTTTAAAACATTGTGATAGAGTAATACAAACTGTTTGGATTTAATTTAGAAAATAAGACGTTAACTGTATATTAACAATTTTTGTAATGAAAAAAATAAGATTTAAATATATCAAAAATTCAAATAGAAATTTGATATTCGAATTAGGTCAATCAAAATGATTGGAATAAGTGGATATCATATTAATTAAATTATTTAAATTAAAAATAATTCTGAATTAATTTAATTTAAATAAAAGAATGTCAACATTAAAATTTGAAAAGAAATTAAAAAAGTTAAAATGACTAAGCTAACTTGGTTCTTAGTTTGTTGTTTTTGCAAAATACAGTCACCAAATCCACTAACTAATGGATGTTATGTGTCAAATTAAGATGTAAATGTTGTTTGCATCAGATTTGACTGTAAATATGTAGAGTTTAATTAATTTGACTAAACTCTCTTTGACCAATTGGATATTTGTTGAATATTTGATGAATTCATCCACCTTCTTTAAGTTCTCTCGTTTATTAAAAAATTTCTCAAAATGATCACAAATCCCTCAATATAGTCTTAAGTCTTGAGAATAATAGGAAAGATCCTTGTGGTAATTCTTGCTGTGTTTGTGATTAAATTCGTCAACAATCAAAAGAAAATTCAACCTCCAAAGATAAAAACTATAAAATTTTGTTTTTGAACTTTTTATCAAGCATGTTAATCTAAATTGAACCATTTTAGATAATATTTGATCCAATTCCTTTTTAGTGCATGTTAGTACACTCTTTCAATTGGAATCAAAGCATAATTGTATCATTCACGGAGTCAATTCATGAGATGAATGATGTTAGATCTAAAATAGATACCTTATGTCTTTTGCAATTAAATTAAGCTTGGTTATATAATAATTATTGTATTTGGTCTGCGCAAAGTGACCTTTAGTGTGTTATAAAGGGTATGTCATTTTCTTGTGGTCGTTAGAGTTCAAATTAGGGTGTCATTTAAATAAATTGAAGAAAAATTACAGCAAAACGAAGATAGGGGAGGATATTGTATTGTAGTGTCACGATGCCGTTCATATTTTTCCAAATATTCAAGGAAGCGTCATGACATCATTCAAAGTTATTCCCATGTGGTTCAAGCATGCGATTCATCCAGTCCAACCGGTATGGGCAGAACCGATATAGTTTGTTTGGATTGGTTCGAGCCTATTTGATGGGTTTTTTTTTCCGATATAGGTGGTTCCAAGACTAGCTCAACTTATTTTTTAAAGGTTCAAGTTGATTCTAAGATTTTTGGGTTTGGTTCAAGGCTTATTTTAACTATTATTGCAATGATTTAGTATTTTAACTTAATTTTGGCGTTAAAAGCAATCCATTTTTGTGTGTTTATCTTTAAATTGAACGTATGTATAGATGTTTTAAATCATTTATGTGCATAGTGTATGTCATATAGATTTAAAATCTCATCATACCAAATATTGGGTATATATTTGATGTATATATATGCCCTAAAACTCGTGGTAACACTATGGATATGATCCACTTAGTAATGTTACAAACGATTTGATCCAAATTATTCATGTAGATTTATGTCATCCATTTTTCAAAGACTTGCTAAGGAGGTCATGGAAATATTCATGAAGAATTTTTGGGCTCCTTTTTTACTCTTATCTTGCTAATGTTACTCTTGTGTTGTAGAGATGTTGGTAATCTAACCTTGTTTTTAATTGAAAAACTGCCCCTTCATGGTTAAGGAAGGCATTATCTTAGGGCATAATGTGTCTAAAATTATGATTGGAGGTGTACAGGGTAAAAATTCATGCAGTTGAACAATTGTCATCTTATATTACTAAAGGAGTTAGAATTTTCTTGGGACATGCAGAGCTTTACAAAAGATTAAAGATTTCTCTAAATTTGTTTAACCCTTTGGTGATCTGTTAGAAAAGGAAACTAAATTGGAAACTAAATTTGTCTTCGACGATTCATATCTAAAAGCTTTCACTTACTTGAAAAAAAGATTGATTTCAACTTCCGTTATTATTACACCTATGTGGGATCAATCTTTTGAAATCATGCGCAATCCTAGTAATAATGTAGTAGGTGCTATCTTAGGACAAAGAATTGATAAATTGTTTAGCGTTATTTATTATGCTAGCAAAATTCTTAATAGTATTCAACATAATTATACTACCGCTGAAAAAGAGGTACTAGTTGTTGTGTTTGCTTTCGATAAATTTAGACCCTATTTACTTTGTTATAAGGTGATTGTGAATACTGACCATGCAATTTTAAAATATTTGTTTGAAAAGAAAGATGCTTTGATTAGATGGATTTTGCTTTTACGAGAGTTTTATTTTAAAATAAAAGATAAGATACTTTAATTAGATAGGTTTTGCTTTTACTAGAGTTTGATTTTGAAATAAAAGATAAGATAAGCTATGAAAATGTTGTTGCAAACCACATGTGTAGACTTAGGAATGAGAATAAAAAATCATGTTCTCCCATTATTAAAGTTTTCCATGATGGGCAATTGTTTCAGGTTAAAAAGACTTTACCTAGATTTGCTAACATTGTTAACTATATTGTAGGAAAACATTTACGGTCTAATCTAAACACTCAGCAAATGAAGAGAATTTTACATATTGTCAAGTCATATCATTGGAATGATGAACTTCTCTATGATGTATGTATTCCAGATGTTGGTGGTAATTATCATAAACTTTAGTTATTCTTCACCTTATGGAGATCATTTTGAACAAACTAAAACTGCATCAAATAACTTGTTGAAATAAAAGTTATAATGGCATTTTATTTAGAATAATGAAGGAGAACTAACAGAAAAGTGAGATAAAACGCAATGAATTCAAGGAAAAATATAAACTATGCAATCACTAAGTTACAAAAATCAAAACGCCTATTTATTATTAAATTTTCATGTTTCCAAAGCATGATGATAGAAAAAGAAGAAGAACGTGAACTAGAAGGTGCATTTGGCAACTAGATCTTACTCACAGACAACTAACAATGCGGTGAAAAATAGATCACACAATGAGAATCGCTACGAGACAAACTAGTTGATGAAATATCAATGAAGATACTAGGCAACAATTAGAATGATGCAAGGAAGAAGTGTAGTGAGACAAAAAATTTATTGTTAATCTTAGGTTCCATGTGAAGTTGTTGCCTCCAATGCCTATAAATAGGGCTCAAAAACTAAAACTCAAAACACAGACTTTAGAGAGAACGTCTTCCTAAAGCTTTGCACTTATGTAGTTTCCATCTCTTTTCCTCTATGTTTTTTTTTTTTTTTTTTTGAAGTTCTAGGTGGGAACTTAGTTCTTCTCTGAAAAAGAGATGTCATTCATCATTCTCATTCCCCTAATTAACCTACTTAGAACAAACAAATATAAAGTCAATGAGTGTGAGAGATTGTATTTTGTAGCTTGATGAGTATCTTTTTAAAGGAATGTAATTCCCATAGCGGAAGCGTATGCACGTCGTGCAAATGAAATTCAATTTGAAAAATCAAAAACTAATTCAGAGGAAATAAAAGTAAAAACTGAACATGCTTCTAAGGAGGGAAAAAAAACTAAACCTTTGTAGAATCTCCCAAGAACACCTCTTTGAATCTCTCAATAATACCCCGAAGTCTCTCATTATTCTCAAGGTAAAAAAAAAGTCACACACAGAGTTGTGGGCTTTTGCAATTTGGTTTGGTGAAGGAAAAACTTTGAAAGATTTTTCTTTTTCAAAACAGAGATCATGAAAACTAAAGAATATAGGTTATATGTATCTTAACCCTTTATTTTAAGAGAGATGGAGGGGGAAGTTATCAAATAACTCATTCCCTCCCTTTACTTGGGAGTTATTCTATTAATTAAAATTATTATAAATTTAAACCATATAATATCTCATATTATATAAACTTTATATTATATCATATATAATATAACCAATGGTTTATATCTCTCATATGACTTATAGTTCTAATAGGAATCGAATTCATACTAATTCTAACCTATAGTTTATTTTTTAATTTTATTCATATTGTTATTATTATTTGAATCATATTCAAATATTAATTTCTCTTATAAAAATTTTATATCATATTGTATCAAATACATAATATTAATTGTATCATATACAATTTATTCCCTTTAATCAATTTGAACAATTCAAATTAAACCAAAATAAATTTGATTCCATTTATCCTTATTGAGCTAACAAGAGGATCTTATGGATCTATAGATTGAAGCTCCAATGATAAGAACTTAATTAATTAAACTCTTTAATTAAATTAATCTTCATTCATTCAATATCAGTCATTCCACCAAAGAATAATAGTTGCAATATTGTTACTGTAGATATACTTTTGTATCCATTAGATATAACCAATCAACAGAGCAATTACCCTTTACAAATTGCTCATAAGTAAAGTTAGGCCAAAAATTACAGTTTTACTCCTATAGTTATATCTAACTTCTTAAGTACCACTGATTCCTCTAATGAACAATAAGTTATTGTTCCACTATAACTGAACTCGACCTCTCGGGTCAAGAGAGGGTGTGATGCCACATTGTTCAAGCCCTAGAATCAGCCTTTATAAGAGCAATTTCTCTACTTACTTTATCTATATAAAAGGAGTAAATTTTTTCTTATGTAGTTGTGTTCCCAATTTCCCAAGCAGACGAATCCCCAAAATGGTAGGCATATTGAGTCGGCGATATAGGCCACTCTCACCCATGAAAATTAAAAGACTGCGTTTATAGGCTAAGAGTTCACAACTCATTCAAGATTTAGGTCAAGTCACCTATGGTTATCCTGGTGCAATATGGTCTCAACCAATAACAGTGTTAATAAGAGATTTTTCATTTCATGTTCCGTCTTATACAAACTTTTTGTATAGAATACCCCCGCTTTAATGTCTCGATTTGAATGATTAGGATCAAATCATTTTTAGCACTTTAGAACAATTGTAACAACTACAAAGCAGGTCATATTCGTAGTGTCACATGGATAAGGTATCCAACCTTATTCATGCACACAAATGGTACTCACTATTTTGATGTCCACTGACCTTATATAGATGACATATGAAACTCTTGAAAGATTCCAACTCACAAAGAGCAAGAAATGAGAAATGGTTGCGAGATGAGCACAATCGATCATTCTCTAGTTGGATACGAGACTAGGTACTTTGTTCTTTGTGGTACTTTCATGTTATTGACACAAAAAATTTAAAGTATGAACAACCGTGTCTAACTATGATCACCATAATAGGTCATGATTGAAATCCACGAAGGTAAATTTCTGAGCATGACTATAAGATGGATTGTACACAGCCCACATTCTATTGTGATGACATATGAGAATATAAAGTCAATGAAATTTTCTACAACACAAAGCCCTTTGATGACACCAGAACGGTACACAATAGTGGTGTTATATTAGTTGCATCAACAATGCATGTGACTAGTGCCAAAAACAAAAACCCAATAATTGCTGACATGTCCTTCTATGGTGTGATTGAAGAAATGTTGGAAGTTAGTTACAACACTTTTAGTGATGTACACAAAAGATTCATTGAATACAATGAGCTCAGTCAACCTATTGGTGAAAGCACAACCAAATTAAAGAGTTTCATTGGAACAACTGTGCGATTTCATGTTCCCATCGCATACAATCCTGGAAGGATGTATCTATGGATCTTAAAGATACAATTTATGAACTAATCAAGATAATTTTCTTATCCTAAGTTAGTACCGATATACGTATTTTTTCACTAACGTTTATTATGTAATGTGATGTAATAGTGTGGCTTCGTAGTAGACCCCATATCTAAAAAAATCCTTTTACAAAATGTAGGTGTTTATGTTCGAAATTTTAAATCATCGCTATGTATCAAGTATGTATTACCATTTAAGGAATATTTGGAGAAATCGAAAAACCTACCAACGAAATACTCATTCATCGAGTGTGAGCGTTGGAATATCTTTATCTCTTCTAGACTAAGTGAACACTTTGGGGTAACTATAATCACTATTCCCTTTATTCGTATGTCTGTAATTATGCTAAAAAGTAGTTTATGTGCGAAGATGATTAGCAACAAGGGTCATGAGCGAAGAAAGAACAAAAAGGACAACCATCAAATGTCGCGTAAAGGTTATGCAAACCTTGTCGAAGAGATGGTAAGTCTTTGGAATAGTATATGTGGGTTCCAATAATGCTACATGTAATGTGGTATAACTAATCATGATATAATTCCCTTTTGTCAGAAAGCAAGCATATCTAGTGGTGGAGTAGTTGATCATGCTTTAGTATGGAAGAAAGCACGAACAACCAAAGATAGGGAAATTTCAAACAAAGATACAAAGGAGGTGGTTGATCAAATCGAACGTACTTTCCTTAAAGTAAGGGTGTTTTTTTTTTGTGGTACTTACTAATACTAGAAAATTTTCAATGATAGAACGACCTACGCTTGTTTCAAGTCGTGTGACGTATCAACAGACAATGGACAACGAAACTTCAGACATACTATCACAAGCTATCGGAGGGGATGATCCACCGAGAAGGATTCAAGGGGTGGGTCAATATGTCACGCGGAGTAAATACTTCCATGTTGCTAGAAAGCAACAAAAGAATGTTAGTAAAGAAGAAGATTACGCTAAGAACAAGCAAGAATGACAGCTCGTATATTAGAATTGGAAGTGAAATTAATGAAACATAAGAGGGTTCATGAAGTGGCAACAAAAGGAGAAATTGTTAACGAGCGCAAGGTCAATAGTCAAATGGCTTCTAAAAGCATGGACACATCGGATGATGCTGATGACATGACACAGAAGAAGGAAATAGACAAGTTCTTCAAGCAGAAGTTGAAATAGAGGACTTGATGAGAGAAAAACAAGATGAGGTAAAAGACATTTACATTTTTTTTTGTAGTGAAACGTTATTTTCTAATGATTGAATATCTAACCAATTAACACTTATGTGCGGTGAAGGTTGGAGACGAGAAAAAAAGATGTTTGTGCATCAATTAGAACTTAGACGAGAGTTAAGGTCAGTATGAATTTGATTCTTATAGTTTCCTATTTCTCGAATGCAATATATTAATATGTTTATATTTTCTTCCACTATATACTGTAGGTTGGAACTTCTTGTCGACTAGCGATTGGAACGAAGGAGAATGTCGTTGGCGTTGGAACTATATTCAACTACGACATGGAGGGTAACAACATGAAGGTTTCGACAGATATGGTTGTCGACAGTGATTTCTTCATTCTTGTTCCAACAAGGGAAGGTGTGAATATGCTTTCCCAAGAAGTCGGTTCATAGTTGTTATGGCCTCGTCATTTGGTCATTCCCTAAGACGGGAAGGTAATGTGTTTCTAACAAATGGATTTGGTTTGAATATATTTTACATAGATGACATTTTATGTTTTTGGCAAAAGGAAAACATGTTGATCCAAGCTGATTTATGAGTAAACTCCTTGACTCCGATCCAGAGATCTCCAGTTGCACTACGATGTTTGCTTAGGGAACTTGAACACATTTGGTCGAAGAGTTAAACAAACGTACCACTTGAAGTTTTTGGAATGCAACGGAAATGTTGCATATTTCTCGAGGTAATCCGAGAATTCTATCACATGCAGCTCATATCAACTTAATGCATTGATGCATACCTATTGTAAGTTACCTCTTTTGACTTTAATTACATAGTAGAGTAACATGTACGACGCAAAAAAGTCTATTATGTTGTTCATAGTTTTAGTCACCTCTATAAAGTGATGGAGAAGAATAAAACGTTGGGATCCCATAAGTTTTAGGATTCTTGCTTTGTTTCAGTTGATACAAGTAAAGAAGGTCGAGCACAGGTCCTAAATGGTAGATTGTTTGGGACCTTACATCGTCAAATTTTGATGTTTCCATACAATTCGGGGTATGTGCAAAACTCTTTTTAGCTAATGTACCTAAACAACTATATAACCTTCATTTTAAGTTTAATTCACACTACTCTCTTAATATAAAAATCATTGGTGTCTAGTTGCGATCGACTATATAAGGGGCATCACATACTAGATGGATCCTTTGAAAAATCGAATGAACAACAATGTCTTTGATGTCATCCAGATGTATGTTGGAATTTTTATTTATGATAAAACAATAGTGAGTTAATATGTTGCTATTCATTATCAGGGTTTTCGAACTTGCGAGGAAGAATAAGTCTCATAGAAGGTAATAAAGGTATGAAGGGTGGGGATTAATTAGACGAAAGAGGTAAGTGTGCTTTATGTTTCTCAACCGTGAACATAGCTATTTTTTTCTTCAGTTTTTCTTATGGATAGTGTCCAAAGCAAGGAGGCATTGTAGAGTGCAGGTATTATGTCATGTGATTCATGCGTGATATAGTATTATCAACCAATAGGACAATATTGGAAGTAGTATGTATTTCATTTTACCTTTTTGTACTACTTATCTTGTTTACAATTGTTGCATATTAATATATTTTTAAGTGATGAATAGATGGAAGGATCAGTCTGGACATACTCACAGGATGATTTAGATGTCCTGAGATCGGAGTGAGCCGAATTCGTTAGAACACATGTTTACTTTGCTAAAAGGTAAAATTTGTATAACAGACAATTTTATACGTTGATTCATGTGGGTTTGATTACATAACATGTTGTGTTGACTATCTTATAGTTATGGTAGTCATTGAAAAGCTATTTTGTTCAATCCGCTTAGACATATGTTTTAGAAATCATGTTGACATGTATTTAAAAACTTGGTACTTTGTCTTGTGTTTCTATAATTAGGAAGTGACATTTGTTTGTTTGTAAAGTTTTATTTAGAGTGTATGTGTTTTATTTGCTAAGTTTAAGATTAAAGTGTGTTTATGTTTTTGTGGAGGGGGCGTAAGTCTATGTTTCAATTTAATAATGACTTTGGAAGAGGGGAAAGGGGGGTGGTAAGTTTAATTTTAATAATGATTTTGGAAGGGGTGGCGGGGGAATGCTAAGTGAAGGGGTGGTAATTTTAAGTTTACAATGTCCAATAATGACTTTGGTAAAGGGAGAGGGGGGATAAGTTTATGTTTAAGTTTAATAATGACCTTGAAAGGGGGAAGGGGCATGGGTGGTAATTTTAAGTTTATGTTTAACAATGACCTTGGAAAGGGGGAGTTCTTAGTTTATGTTCTTTGGTTATGAGTATTATCGAAACTATGTTTGTGTAGCTAAGTTGGTTCTTTTTGTTCTTATGGGTTTGAAAAGATTGAATTCAAACTTACATTTGCGACACTTATATACTAATGCTTATGTGTATATTGAATCTTGGCTATGAGTTTTATCGTAGTCAGCGTTTTTATTTCAATTTTGCATCTCGTATTTGTCTTTTATTAAGAATCTTGGCTTATGACGAAAAGCTCATTTGTCTGCTTATTAAGAAGGACAAATATGTATGGCATGTATTAAATGAATGTTGACTAAGGTTCATTATCTTCAAATTTGCAGGTAGGTGAAGAATTCGTGGACCATGAGATCGATCAAGTTCATTTATGCGTCAGTTTAATTAGATTAGATTACACATACATGTAGTACAATTAATTTATCTTTTGAATTATTGCAAAACCTTTACCAACAATGTAATTTACATTTTTTATTATCAATATAAAAAATTTTCTTAACATATATGGGTAATGTTGAATCATGTATTTAATTTTTTTTTTTTTTTTTACATGAGAAATATATGATAGAAAAATAAGTATTTTGTAAATTGAAAAATAACGATGCCAAAAAATTGTGGACATATAAGTCTTTATTAAACAGGAACAGTGTCGTGAAATCACATTTCTTGACAAAAAGTATGTGCAAGTGTAACGAGACATTTAAACATCACAATATATTGGTGTCAAGTTATAGATAAAGATGACACATTTAAGGCGTCAATATAAGGATATTAATGACAATATATTCGATTCGAGTGATAGATTTCGACAACACATTTAAAGTGTCAATATAAGGGTATTAATGACAATATATTCGTGTCGAGTTGTAGATAACAGTAACACATTTAAAGCGTCAATGTAAGGTTATTAATGACAATATATTGGTGTCAAGTTATAGATAATGGTGACACATTTAAAGTGTCAATGTAAGGGTATTAATAACAATATATTGATATCGAGTTATAGATAACGGTGGCACATTTAAAGCGTTAATATAAGAGTATTTATGACAATATATTGGTGTCGAGATATAGATAACGGTGACATATTTATTGCGTCAAAGGTAAGGGTATTAATGACACAATCTTTGTATCATCTAAGCATATTTAACGACACATTTTCCGAAATATCGTTAAATAGCCTTTCTTGATAGGAGATTCAATGATGCAAAAATTGTGTCGTTGAAACTCTTTATAACACAAATTTTGCATATTTAAAATTCAAATTTCTAGTAGTGTATAAGTCACCTAAATGAAGTTCTTAAAACACAAAAAAAAATTATTCCTTACAAAATTAACAAGACCAAAATAGTAAATTTGTCCAAAATAAAAAACATTTCATAAACTATAGACCGACTTCTAATTTACTTGTCATGAAGTGATTTCCATTGAAAGTTGGACTTAAAAAACAAACAAAAAGAAAACAATAGAAACATATTCAATAAACTAGTATATCTTGCACTTTACATATATATATAAAACTTTACTTACTTTAATTTCTTGAAAATTTAAACTTAGAATTACAAACTTTTCTCTACAACCAAAACAATAACAACTTACAAAACTAAACTAAATAAGTCAACTAGTAAACCTACAAATATGAATATAAAACATAAGTCTCAATCAATATTTCATCCCACATCCAAGAAAACAAATCTACATTTGCATTTCATCCTACATTTTAGACAAATATAGAACATACATTTTAACTTGCATAATAAAAGAGAACATCTCTCCAAAAGCATCTCAACTATTACCACTCAACTGCAGAATAGCAACAAATTCAAACTATGGTATATGTAAGCAGTCAAAATGTTAATGTATTACAGTTGCTACCAAAAACATCTCAATTATTACCACTCAACTACAAGATAGCAAAAAATGCTCAAACAAACTTCATATGAAGAAAATGATAGTTCATACCTATTTTGAAATACCTTTTTGTGACGCCATAAATTGCTTGATTAATTTTTTCAAACTGACTACCTCTACATTTGTTGCCATAAGTTCTTCCTTCGTTGCATTCCTTGCTTCTCTCTCTTATTGAATCTCCGTATTTTGCATTCAAGTTGTTCATAAATTTTTTATCTCATTTTCTTGTTCATATTCTTTTTCTTGCATATGTGAGATTGATTCTAATAAGTATCTATGTTTCCTTAGCTTTGATTTTAGACCACTGGTTGTCTTTCCAACACCATCTTACATATTTCTTCCTTTGATGGTGGTCGACTCCCTTTTGAAGTTGGTAATCCTTCTAACTCTACCATTCAACTCTATAATTGTAACAGTATATATAAAGAATTAAATATGTATAACATGTCACAAATGAACATGTATAACATGTGCAGACCTCGTTCACCCAATTATCATCTTTTGCATGTGTTTTCTTAAATAAGTCAATTATCCACACTGGTGACCATCCTTCATACTCTATAATCAAAACCCCACCAAAGTAAAAATATAAGGGATTAAATAATAAGTAAAATATAAACAACCTAATTTAGTCAAAAAGAAAATTTAATTCTACTACCTAATTTGAAACTCCACACAACTTACACACAATTAATAATTACATATAGAATCAAGTAGTCTTGGAATCAATTCCCTCTTTTAAGCAAATTATCCCAATCCTAACAAATCACCTCTTATGGAATCTCCAATAAGAAATTCTCATGCCTTATTTGGAGAAATTATTGTTCCTTATTTACAACACAATAGTTGTACTAATTTTTTTTCAAATTTCAACCATTGGATGATTTGTGAAATCTTAAATTTCAACCATGGCAGAAAATTCATCTAAATGTTGAGGAAAAATCTTTTAGAAACAAGTAAAGATAACAAAAGCGACAATTGGAATATGAAAAAGAATGATTGCCAAATATATTTCATAATTGAGCAAGAAATGGTTTCCATGCACACACCTAACAGTTCAAGAATTGTCAATAAGGCATTGTTGTATTTACCTACCATTCATCGTACTATCACAACAACACACAACCAACTTTTTAACATGAGAGATTTAAAAGATTAAATAACACAATTTCTTATCAATAAAATCTAAGTAACTGCCCAAAACTAGTTAAACACAAACAACACTCTCAACAATATTTAGAAACTATTCAATTAGTGATTTCTTACAAATGCAAAGAAATTCCTCCAAACTTAAAGATAATCATTCCTCTTTCTTCATCCTTAAAACAAATACAAATTGGGTAATTTCAGCCTTAACAAAATAATGATTACATTAACTTCATAAATTTCTAATAAAAGCCACAACAAATTATATTTGATGATATGATCAAAACCAAAGTATTCATCTATATTTTGCAGAGAACTTTCTATTCCCTGCATATTAGAAGGGCACAATAAGAATAAAGCCAACCTTGATATTAATTACTCCAAACAAGAATCGGGGTTCTATCCACACTTGAAAGAAATAATAAAGGGCAGGATCTAGCTACATAACTAGATGGCTACTAAACTAGAGGTTTGTTAATGAAAAACCAAAAAGCAACCGGTACAAACACAATTCTGTTTGCAACGAACAAATGTGAAGTGGACAAGAGGCGGCGCAACGAAGAAAACAAATTGATGAACAGAAAATAAGAGAAGACGCGAGAGGCCGGTGATGGAGTCGAAGAAGTGGCGGCACAATGAGAAAATCGGAGGATAAAGTTGGTTCGACGGCATTTGTTTGAATATGTGGGAACTTCGCGGCCGACGTAGTGAGGAAAAAAAGGGTTAGAAAGGGATATTGAAGAAAGCTGCAATTAGAAAGGAGAAAACGAAATGTTCTGTGTTAGAACCGTTGATGATCTATAATAATCCATCCATCTTCGTCCATTTAACTCAGACAGTAATAATAAACCATCAACGGATGTGTATTTACGCCGATGATACAAAGATCCATCTACGTTAACGCTCTAATTTTTACCGTTGGTGATGTCATTTATGATCAATAATTAAACAACCTTTAGGGGTGTCGGCATATTTATCATCGATAGAGACAAAATTTCTTGTAGTGCTAAATCTAAATTTACATAGACAAATGTTTTTATCTTTTTAAAATGGGATGACAAATCACACCTTTATATGGTTAATTGGCAACTAAAAACTATTTATTTTAAAGTTAATTAAATGAGGGACAGTATAAAACCAAAATATATACTTTTATAAAGAAAGAGTAAAATAAAAATTTTAAAATTTTAAGGTCAAACAACCCATATAGAATTTCAAATATCAAAGTCAACCTTTTAAAATTTAAAGACATAAAATAAGATTTTTTAAGGGTTTAAATAATTTGTAGTGGTCAATCAAATCATTATTTTAAACGGTTGACTCATGTACTGATAAGCACTCAAGAGTTCATATATAAACCACACACATGTTTTTATTTTATATAAGTGGAGTAGGGAATAAACTTTTTATCTATTCTCAAAGTAATAAACTTTTTATCTTCTATATAAACATCTTCAATAGTATAACTAGCACATCATCAGACGTTTAACTTCAGCATAGATAGTATAAGATTTATGTAGATTGAAATATACCCTCTATTGTTGTATAAATTTATTTGTTATTGTAACAATTTAAAATCATCTAATACCTAACTATAATATTTTATACCAACAATAACTTAGCTCAACTACATCGATATATTGGTTAACTCTACTTTACAAATCTTAGTTTTTCTCTATTGATCAAATAAATTTATGATAGGTTGTTACGTAAAAGAATCAATTCTTTTACCTATATTTTGAGATAAATATTATGATTTATTATATACTCAATTCAATGGAAAGGGGGAGGTGGAATAGAATGAGTAGAATAATTATGCATATAAAAGAGATTGATTTTGAAGGTAATGTATTGAATTTTGGAGAGGAAAAAACAAATATTTGCGTTTTGAAAACCAAAAAGAGGATTTGCAGCACAAACTTTAGTTTTGGCAATGGGGATAAAACTGAAGGATTAGATTAAGAAAATGGTTAAAAAGAAAAAAAAAAAGAAGAAAGGAAGGAAAGTATGGAAAGGTGGCAGAATAAAAGAGGAAAGACGTGGAATATTAATTAAAGAGAACAATTAAACACGTAGATTCCAAAAAACAGGCAACCGCCATATTATATATAATATTCAATGGCCACTAGGTGGAAACACTATGATTTATTGCCTTGTCAGACCTGACAAGGAAAGTGATGACCTGGCTTCTTTTCTCTTTTTTTTTTCTTTTTTTATTTCCCTTTCTCTCTGCCACGCGGCTTCAACTTGACGGCACATAAAACATATATATATATATTAACTTATTAGATCATTATTTAATTGAAATTTCTATTGATTCAAAGCCTAACCATCCAAAGTGGGGGTTTTTCAACTCTCTTTAACCAAATTTTCTTTCTCTCATCCCTTTTCTCTTTACCTTTTGGATCCCCTGCGGCCCTACCTATATCTAATCCTCATATTTATTGCAAAATTACCTCTCTTTTTTTTCTTATTCTCTAAATTTTTGTAGAATATTTTTATTTAGTTTTTATATTGAAGTTTTTTCAAAAATAGAATAGTATAAATAATTCTGAAACATAAAAATCCCACAAGCCCACCGTGTAAAATACAAAAAATGTCTCATCAATTACGCCGTCAATAACGCACGTGTAATATAAATTGTTTTTCCATATCTGTCTTTTTAGTTTTCATATTATCAAACATACATTTGTTTTAGTTATTAAATTGAAACAAATATTCAAGTCTCTAATCTCCATGATAGAGTTTGAAACGTCTTTTAAATGATCTTTTATTGTTTTAAATAATTATATAACCTTTCAAATAAAAATTTCAATTTTAGAATATCTATTCTCTCAAGATTTATTCTCCTAGAAAGAGTTTTCTAATTATGACAGTTATAAGATACGCTTCAAGGACTTATCCTTAATAACTAAGTAATTATAAAAAAAAATACACCTTTTAAATTTAGTTTTCTTTTTTAAATATAGCAAAATGAACTAAAATATTTACAAATTTAGTAAAATTTTATAATCTAACGATGATGGATATCGATAGAAAATGATTGACTTCAATTAGTAGTGTTTATCACCTTCAATGATAAACAATGATCAACATTAGAATTAGATTATGAAATTTTGTTATATTTGTAAATATTTTAGTTTATTTTGCTATATTTAAAAACAACTCAATTAAGAATTCCATAAATCAAAATGTATATGTTTTTTTTTAAAAAAAAGTTTAAGGAGTAAAAGCATCTATTTTAGAAAATTTATAGATGAAATACATATTTTGAGAAAAGAAAAAAGAGAAGGATTAAAAAGATAATTGTATATTTTAATTTTCTTAAATTTTGGTTGGGGTTACCCTTTTTTGCAAAGCTATTCCAAAATTAGGTTGATATTTGTTAGAGTATGAATTGGGAAATGAGATAGTTTGTGTTTGGTCAGATTGTTTTTGTCTCCTTTTGTTCACATGTCATATCATTGAAGGACACTTCATCTTGTTTCCAACATTACTTACCCTCATTCCCTTTTTAAATTATTAGTATTCAAAATTACTATTTTAATTCCTATAATTGACATATATTATACATCCTAAATAGTTCCTTTTCTTTTTTCTTACTAACCATAAATGAAAAATATTAATTAATTGGAGGAGAATCGTTCTAGTTTATAGTAAAATTATTTTATATTCTATCAATGATAAGATATTCGTACACTTCTATAGACTTATACTAGAATTTTGGTATATTTTGTTAATATTTTTGTTTATTTTACTATATTTGAAAGGTGTTATCAATTTTCAATATATTTCAGTATTTATTTTGTAACAATAAAGATGATTTTGTGAGAGTTGAATTGATACTATAAACTTACACAAAATCAAGTTATGAAACTATGAAGTTTTGATTATAAATGACTTAATAATACTAACTGGAACTACGTGAGTTGGATGTGTTTCGTAACGTTGAAAATAAAATATACATGTTTTGGGTTGAAAATAAGAGTTTTAACTTGATAATAAGTCTTTTTTTCATCATATATTTTCTTTTACTAAGTTTCATATATTACTCGGAGTAAACTTAAATCAATATATCTTTATGAAACTATTTTTTTTTTTTTTTTGAATTTTTAATCACTCAACTTGAATATTTGATTGTGAGGAAACAAACAAACTAATAATATTTGCATTTGTGGTAGGAGAACTTCAAAATAAAAGTTAATAACTTCTATTAGAAATAAAAACCTATTTCTTGTAGATCTAGTGTGTCTTCAATAACTTAGTTTTTCTATAAATATAAAAAAGAATAACTGTTCTTTTTCTTAGAAAAAGACTACACAATAAAAATCAAAATCTCTGATGTTACCTATGCTAAACAAATAAATTAAAGAGATGTCATGCATAGTGATGTTCATTGTTAGACTTAAAATACTTAGAAGGTTAAAGAATATGGAAAAAAACACAACAACTTGAATAATGCTAAACAATATATTAGAAAAATACTTGAATAAGGCTACCAAAAAAGTTTTTTAAAAAAAAAACCAGAGAGTTAACAAAATTTTAAAAAAACATAGGAAACTAAAGAATTAACCTCTCTATTTATAGAGAAAAAATTAGATTTGAAATTCTAGCTTGACTTTATAAAAATAAATTAGATAGATATCATTTTAAGATTTTTTTTTTTTTCCTTTTTTGAAAAACAAATGTTTTCATCTAACTTTAATAAAAATATAATATAATGAAATTACTTAATGTGGCTTAAATAAAATATGGTTTTTTTGTAATGACAAAGATGAGGAAATGATAAGTTTTTAAATAACAAAAGAATCTCTTAGATTTTTTTTAAGTGAGTTATTGATAAAATGCAATTTCTTGACATTTGAATGAGAGATAAAATGTAATTTCTTAAATAAGTATAAATAAACAAATACATTTTCTTATAATTAACATGGAGTAGAAATTAGAGGAAATATTTTTTGAAAAAAAAATCATAGAAATAGATCGTAGAGACAATATAAGTTGTACACATTCTCAATAAAGTTTTTCGTGATAATTCTTTTTTATTTAAAATAGTATTGGGAGATTTAGTTAGCCACTTTATTTTAAAATTTAAATTTTAGTCATAACATTTTTATGCTTTTATATTATTATGAACTGGATTATTGATTATTCTCTTAAATACATGTTACAAGTTAGGAGTGTTTCGCTCTTTGTCCAGAATAATATTTAGTTTTAATTAGAAATTATGATTGGAATTTACATGTCCTTAATATTCTTCAATCCTAAGGGTTATTTATTTCAAGGGTTAGGGAAATTTGTCCACCAACATTTGGACATGACCTTCAGTTATCGTCGCCGGTCAATCTCCGGCAACCACATTCGATGTCTCCACCTGCCAACTTTCCACAACCAAGTCCGGCTACTACTACCAACCAAGCTTTGGTTGCCGCCAATCCATCTTTGAAAATTCTTAATAAAAAAAAAATAGTACATATAACAAACCAAATAAACTCCATATTTACAAATACTTTTATGTAAAAAAATTAAAATACATTTTCGTATTTATTTTAAAAAGTTTTATAAAAAATATTTAAATAAAAATAAATTTTGAAAACAATATGTGTCATGAGCTCTTACTTTATTTATAATAATACTTCTTAAAATACATTTTCTAACTTTTTTTTCTTTTTCTTTGTGAGATTTTTTCTATATTATTATTATTATATTATTTTTTTAAAATTATCTTTTTTCTCCTTTTTTTTTTGTTTAAAATTAATGTTTCCCTCAGTTTAAGGGATAATATTAGTAAATATAGTGTTGTATATAATCAAATAAATTTCACATACATGCTTCTTTTTTTACTAATATATATGTAATTAAGTATATTTATTTATGTTATCTATGAATAAATCCCTATCTTAATTAAATATTATTTATTTAGTTTTTAGTTAATTTATCTGGCTTAAAGATCTAGAAATATTTTTTGATCTTAAAAATTACAATATTAGAAGAAAATTTAGTGGTCAAATAAAAATAAAAATTCAAAAGATTTTTTATAATTGAATTCAATATTAAAATACTAGTTTATTTCGATTTGAGTTAGTATATGATAGATATTAAACATAACTAAATCTGACACTCCAAATAATCCTTTAATTTTAAACTTTAATATAAAAGAAAATATTATTTTATTTTGTGATAATCTTATCTCACCTTAATTTGAACCAAGGTATTAAATTTCAGTTGATTTGTATGATGTAATAATCTTTTCTATCGCTCTTTAAATTCTAGATTTTAATTTAAACTAAAATATTACTTTAAAAAAAATTAAATGGATCTTTTCAAAAATATAACAAAACGGCAAATTATTTATACTCTATAGAACAATTTCAGAAACGAAAAAAGTTCATAGACCCACAATGCAAAATATCAAAAATACCCCAATAAACGTGCGATTAATCGTCCGCGTGCGCCCGACTAATGTTAACAAACGATTATTAGATGACATCTTGTAGAATAATATACAATTGATACACGATCTTATAAATTACCAAATATATAAACGATAAAAAATAAACGCTAAACGATAACAAAATACTTTAGATATAAATGATCGTGTAAATTATCTTTAATGATTATCTCATATGTGCGTTTGATCATGTTTGAAGATATAAACGATCATCATACACGATTCTGTACATTACCATATATATAAGCGATAAGGTACTAAACAGTAAAAGATGACGAAAAAGTTTAAGTATACATGATAATGTAGAGAAGTTTCAACTATAATTTATGTAAGTATAAACAAACATTTACAGAAACTCCAATAACTCGTAATTACAAAAATGTTGCCAAAATGATGGGGCTATAAAAAGGTGAAGGAACTTGCTCAGACTTTTTCGTCCATCGTCTTCCTCGTCAATCGTTTATATCCTGGTAATTACTTCAATAGAACTGTCGCGATCGACGATCTGACTTGCATACAAAGAGGTCTGAATCTATATTAATTTCGATCTATATTGCATGTAAAGAAGTCTAAATCTATATTCATTTTGATCAATCTATATCCATCACGATCTATCCCGTATACAAAGACGTCTATTTCTATACTGATTGTAGATATTTCATTCAGTAATTTATATTAGTCTTCTTTTTTACAAATAGATGGTGAACAAGAATCAACAAGCATCATGTAGCAAATCAATAAAGTGTAAATCAAAGACAGAAGAAAGAAAAAAGAATAAAGGTAACAAACTAGAATGTGAATATCTATCTGTATAGCGTTGTATATTTGTGTATATTTTTCTTTATAGCGCTTTGTATTTTTAAATTTGTTAAAACTTACCATTGTTTGAAACATACTATTTATTATGTCATTTAACAGGTGAAACACTATACAAATGACATTATTATGAAAGATGAACAAAAAAACATGAGAATTATTGTATACTACAAAGCGCTATAAAGAAAAATATACACAAATAAACATTGAATCAGATAAAGTCAAAAATAGACCAAAGAATTCTTTCTCGAGTTTTGACAAACAGTCCTTTTGGCCAATTTCTTAATATTAAAATGGCTAAAATACCAACACAATTCCTGAATTTTCTATTAAGAAAACGGTAACGCCTCAAAAATTTTGAGGTGAGTTTTAACATTTTTACGTTAATTTTCGGGAATTTTAAGAATTTTGGGTGTTAAATTTTATTTCGTTTAGAAGAGAAAAGAATAAGAAAATGAAGGGTATAAATTTTTAATAATATAACATGATATAAAATAATATAATAAATATTATATTATATTATATTATATTATATTATATTATTATTATTATTATTTAATATATATATATATATTATTTAATTTTTAAACCCTAAAAACCATTCATCATTCCACGTGCAGCCCCCGTTCTCTTCTCCTTCTTCTTCCTTCGCCCGACCGCCGCCCCAATCATCTCTTTCTTCTTTCCCGACAGCGCCAACACACACGCCCTTCGTCCCGACCTTCTCCTTCGTTTGCCGATAGCACCGTCGTCCCCTTCTGTTCATTTCGGCGTCTCTTCTCCGTCGTCGTCGTCCGTGCAGGCTGCGTCCTTTCTACACCGGTAGCGTCAAACGAATGCGAGGGAGTCGACCGTCTCTGCCCGCAGTCAGTCGTCCGTCAACTCTTCCATCTTCATCTTCTTCATCCCAAAACCGCTGTCATTGTACCGCTCATTTTTGTCGCCGTGCATCCCTCTTTTGGCCGTCGTCGCGTGAAGCAGAAAAATAGTCGTTCGCGTGTGCGCCAGATACAAACGACCAAGCCAAGTCGAGCAAGCCGGGCTGATCAAGCTGAGTCAAGCCGCAAGTTGAACCAAGTCGAGCCGCGAGCTAAACCAAGTCAAGCCGCGAGCCGAGCCGAGCCGCAAGCTGAACCAAGCCAAGTCGATTTTCCAAGCCAATCTTCTTATCCACCAAGCCACTTAAGTCGTATCCATTCGTGCCGAGTCTCGGTGAGTCTTGGTAAGGACAATTTGAGGAATTTCTAACGTTTTCAATAGTCAATGCGAGTTTAAATGTCAGATTAAAATGTTGAACTTATTGGTTGAGTTAACTATTGATCTCCTGAAGGTGTTGGCGAGGTGACGCTCAGGTTCTAGGGTGTTACGGCAAGTGTAGTTGGAGTCAACTCTCCTCTTTTTGGGTAAGCCGGTAGATGTTGCTTTGGAACGTGTTGTAATGTGGATTTTTGGTGATGTCATTGTTAAACCCTTATGTTTGTGTTTAGGTGGATTCGTTTGGACGTCGAATTGAACAAGGATTTTAGCTACAGTTCAGGTAAGGGATTTCCTACTACTGGACCTCGAACCGAGACTGGAAATGTAGTAACCTACATGTAAATTATACGATAGTAACTGTACTAAATTGATTGATGCATGTTTGCCTAGAAAACATCACTAATATGCACTCTTGACTGATTAAAGGTGACGTGATCGTTAGTTGTAGCCTATGTACTTATATACGTTAATGAGTTGTTTCTGCGGATAGGCACAGATGCCCAGGTGTTCTGTGTATTTTAGTTATGTTGATGGATTATGAAAATCTTAATGTTATGTAAAGTTGAAGTCTGTTGTCAGGATACTGGTTATGCAGTTATTTCGTGGAGGGACTAAGAGTTCGGAAACCTCTTGTGTAGATTGTGTACATGCTGTTGAACTGTGTTGTAGACTGAATACGACTGTTATGCATAATATGGACGTTATGCATAACATAGATTACCTGTAGATGTGCTAGGGTTTGAACTGAGACGAAGTATCGTCAGGTGAATTTACAAAGTGATGATTTGACTAGTTGACTGGATTTAAGGAAATGTCACGATGACGTGTGAATTAGATATACTTATAGCGACTGCGGAGACTGTTGATTAAACCTAAACTGTCTGACTAGCTAAGCTTATAACTGAACTGTTAACTTGAACGTTATTGTGATGTGACTGTTGTAGACGGTTTAGTGTGGACTGAGGGGTAACGGTTAGCTTTATCTATGGGGTAGCGTACCTTACAGGCACAGTGTCCTTTGGGATCAGTAGACTGATATGTGCATCATTTGGGATCACGAGACTGATATGTGCATCCTTCGGGATCACTAGATTGATATGTACATCCTTCGGGATCACTCGACTGATATGTGCATCCTTCGGGATCACTAGACTGATATGTGCATCTTTCGGGATCACTAGACTGATTGATGTGTGCATTCTACGGAACCACTAGACTGTTTATGTAGGGTACCCCCTTAATAGGAACCTAACTGTTATTACCCTAATGGGCCAGTAGTGGGTCCCTTACTAGGTATGTCTTATACTCGCCTTTTTTCTCTTTAAACTTTTTAGGTAATGGTATGGCAAAAGGCAGACCGGCGAGGGGCAAGAAGGGTACGTGAAGGCCATATGGACGCGCTAGTTTCTTCATGCTTCCGCTGACGCATTTGTTAATTCTATTTCTTTTGAGAATTAAATGGAGTCATGGTTAGAACATTTGATTGATTATTTTGTTTTGATGATTTTGTGAACTATATTTTGGAACTTTTGGGAACGTGATTTAAACTAGGGCCCGAAACTGTTTTTGTGATATTTCGAATGTTTTTAATGAATCGTAATAGGTCTTCTATAAGTTGTGTGTTTTACTGTCGAGTCGTAGTAGTACGTAGTGACCTTAGCTTAGTCCGGAAGGTTGGGTCGTTAAAAAAACAATGCCATACAAAAAAACTAATGTCTTTGCTTTCAACTTCAATGGACATATAGCAAAATTTGGGATGAAAGAATTTTGTTTTGTGACTGGACTAAAAGGTCACAAATTCCCTAAGTTAAATCTAGGAGAAGAAAAGAAAATGGTTTGAAAATACCCTTTTCTATCATGATGACTTTATAACAATAAGAGATATAGAAAGAACTTTTAAAACGTTGTGCAACGAGGAAGACTCATTGAAAGAAAAACTAGTTAACCTCTATATCTTAGAAGCATTTTTAATTCCCAAGAAACAACACAACCACATAAATCTCCAACATCTAGACATATTGGATAATGAAGAAATCTTCAAAGACTATCAATGGGAAGGTTATTATACATCATAACATATCAATTCTTGAAAAGAAACATCCTACAATGACAAGGATGTTGTATACCTTCAAGGGTTTCCCCTAGCTTTAGTCTATTGGGCTTTAAAAAAAAATACCAAGACTTTCCAATTTAGATGTTGGATTTGGAAGAAAGCTTGCAATTGAAGAGCCACCAATTGTAACATGGGAATGTTTGAAAACAAGTGACTGGAGGACTCTAAATATCAACATTTTTTAATCTGAGAATGTAAGTAAATTTAGAGCATGATTTATATATGTCTTTCTAGATAGACAATGAAAGATTTCTATTCATGTCTATCTTGAATAGATGATGATATAAATCTATCACTGTTTATCAATACCTTGGTTACTTTTTCACTAATAATCTAATATCATTTTATTTGTAGTTCTCCATGACACCATTAAACTCATCAGAAGAAGAGTCTCAAACAATTTTGAAATATTTCAAAAATATTGAGAAGTAGGAAAAAAAAAGAAAAGGCAGAGCAACAGGAAAAAAAAGGAAAAAAATGGAAAAAAACAATGAAATAAATAAAATCTTAAATGAAGTAAGAGATCAAGAAAAAATAGAAACAGAACAAATATTATTAAGACAAGGAATAAAAGAAATAAAAAGCATGTTGACAATGGTTATGAGAAGCTTGAATGTTCTACAACAACAGAATGAGAAAGAAATTGCATATACAAAAGTTGTGGAGAAAAATAGACCACCAACTTGTAGCCTTGATCTTCTTGATGGAGATGAAAAAGTTAATACAATGGTGAAGTATGCAACAACACATTACCATACGGTTAGTGTCTTATTCATTATGTACTCCTTTGTTTTGTTTAATGTTCCTTAATTTCCAAATAAAACACGATTATGTTGTTTCTTTTTCTTTACAGGAAACTATCGTTTTGGAAACACAAAGTAGTTTGGAAACAATAGCAACTACAGATTTAGAAACACCTCAAAACATAAATATTGTCGCACGTTTAATTATTTTCCAAATAATAAATATAATTTATATCGTATAGACAGATAAATATCTGTCTGGTTGTGTTTTCTTCATGATGTCTCTGAACATTCTTACTTTATGTGCTTGCAGATAGATGAAGAAGACGAAAAGAACAACTGGTTTATTCATTTAGGAACACAAAAAACACACGTATTGACACATGTTTTAATTTGTTTAATATACAATTAGTTTCACGATCGTATATATTTTTAAAAAAATTGAGAAGGAAAAAAATGAAAACAAAAGATTAAGAGAAAGGAAAAGAAAACACAAAAAAGAAGCCATAACCAATTACTAAAAGAAGCAAAATGGGAATCAAATATATTATTTCTCCCTTAGCCCTAAAAGATAGTATATAGATATGGATAAATAACTCGAACTACGAAGAAAAGATAATTTATCAAATCGAAATATGCTTTCTATTTTATTTTTTAAAAGAAAAAATCGGGAGATTCTTTTTCCTTTTATTATTTTTTTTCCCTTCTTCTTCTTCTTTTTATCCTAGTTGGTATTGCTATTGACTATTTAATTTAGTGCTTGTTTCAAGGGATTTAATAAATCATTTATTAACCTCAATTTTATATTATTTAAATCCTTGAGAAGCTTAGAATAAAAAAATATTATTAATAGTAATTTATCCCAAAAAGAAATGAAAGTGGCTATAAATTATCTATACATCTTCAAAAATAGATATTAAAAAAGAAAGAAAAAAAAAGCATCCCTAAGCCATCTTATTGTTAAAAATTGACAACCATCCAATGTATTCTTTTCAAATGTGTTTAAAACAATTTAAAAATAGGGATCTTTTTAAAAATATAAAAAAGCAACAAAATATTTATACTGTATAAAACAATTTCGAAAATGGAAAAAACCCAGAGGTCCAACGTGTAAAATACAAAAAATGCCTCGTCAACAATGCGCGTAGTATATTTGGTAATGCGATTTGGTACACGATCGTTTAGATTTGACTAATTTGTTACACGATCGTTTAATTAATTGGGTTGCACGATCGTTTAGATTTGGCTTCATGATCGTTTAGATTTGGCTACACGATCGTTCCAAATCTAAACGATTTTTTTTAAAAAAAAAAAAACAGTATACGATCATTTAGATTTGGCTATACAATTTGTTTAGATTTGGCTACACAAACGATTTGACTATCCCAAATCTAAACAATTTTCTTTTCAAAATTTGGTATATATCGTCGCCCAAATCTAAACGATTTTTTTTTCAAAATTTGGTATAAATTATTTTTTTAACATTCTTCATACACAATCTTTTAGTTTTGGTTACCCTAATTTAAATGTCTAACCAATTTTTAAAGATTCTTATACACCATCAGATTTGGTTAGATTTGATTACCTAATCTAAACGTAAGAAAGAAAAGAAGAAAGACGATACAATGCATGCAGGAATGAAAAAAAAAAAGAAAAAAAAAAGATATGCACATATTTGAAAAAAAAGACATCGAAAGAAATAGATTTGGTTATCCAAATCTAAAAACAAAAAAAATGAAATAAATCGCAACTAAAAAAATGAGAACATACGAAGACGATTAAAAAATAGGAGAGAAGAAAAAAGATAGAAGGACAAATTTAAAATATTTAAAAAATAGCTAATTTTATGTTTTAATTTTGTTTTATATAGTGCTTGGCTTATCCAAGCTTACATTTAGCTTGGTTTTTGTTTTAGCTTTTTTTTTCTTTTTTTTTAAAGCTTGGTTTTTTTATTCAAAATTTCTAAAAATTTGGGTTTTATTAGAAAACATGAAAATCATTAAAAGGAAGTTTCATAAAACAAACATAATTTTCTTCAAAAAAGCTAACATCACATCTGATAACACTTTAATTTTTAGCTTTCCTTTCTAAAATTTATTGTTTGTGTAATTTCTTTCGATAGTAGTGTGCTTTTCATCTTTAAAGGGATTTTTAAAAATAGAATAAATTGCAACAATATTCCTAATGTATAGGACAATTTTAAAAAAGAAAAATTTCCACAGTCACATTAGTATGAAAAAATGATTTCGTATCCAGTCTAAACGATCTCTTAGCAACAATCTTATAACAAGTCTAAACGATATTATAATCTTCTACCTAGTCTAGACAATCTCGTAGTAAGTCTAAACGATCTTGTACTCTTATACGTAGTCTAAACGATCTAATCTTACATCAAGAAAAAACAAATATGAGAAATGAAGAAGAAAAAATAAATTTTAAAAGAGAAAATAAAGAAATTGGTAAATATTTACATAAATAACCTTGTAAAATGAAGAAGAAGTAATAGTACAAAGAAATTAATAATACGAAGAAGAGATAAATAAATCGCAAAGAAGAAAAAAAGTGAAAAATGGTCAGCATTATTCAAGGTTAAACATGTAATTTATGAGAATATCATGGGCTTTTCTATTTTTTTATAAAAGCGTAAACATTTTAGGAAAATCAACATTTATTGGTTTTCAAAATTTCACGTTGTTAAAATAAAAGTTTTTTCTATTTTAGATTTTTTGTTTTCTATTTGATCCACAGATTTTAAGATACTACACTTTTAATCTTTAATATTTAAATTTTAAATCAATTTAGTTTTTAAATTTTAAGATTTACATTTTTAATTGGGGCGTTTACAAAAATAACAAAAAAATTATGATAATATGATCCTTTTTTCTAAATTTTTTTTGTCATATGATGCATTTCCCTTTTTAGTTATGATTTTTATTTAATACTTTTAGCCCCTGTATTTTATTCTTTATCATACTTAAATTTGATTTTTCACTATCCATAAAATATAATGAGTGTATTGAAAATGTGAGATTATGGTCGCATATACTAGGAAAATGGTGTAATGGTAACGAGACTCATCTATTAGTGCATCAATCCTAATGGGTCTCAATTACAAATGTAATTGAATTGTTTTTTCTTTTATCATGTGTTTGTCTAAATATTTTACAAACGTAATTGGTTTTTATACTTTTACCGTTACTACTACATTTAGGATTAATCGACAACTGTAGTGGTAACTGTAAATATAGTATTTTTATAATACTTTTATTGTAATAATAACAATATTAATTAGTAACGATAAGGACAACACACAGAAAAAACACATGGCAAATTCGATTTAAAAATTAAATAGCCTCCAAATAAAAATTATAATCAATCAAGACTAAATTAAACCCAACTTAAATGTCAGAAGAAGAATAAAAAAAAAATGGAAATAAATGGATAAATTTGAGTTTGAAAAAGATGGGAATAAAAGTAAATGGGGAGATAAAAGAATATAAATGAATTGATTAGGAAACAAAAATGAGGTTCCCTACCTCATGTATCTCTTCTAATTAATCAAATAAAATAATTAAGAAGAAAAGACAAAGTGGAAGTTCACGAAAGTTATGACTCGCCTTTCCAAGCAAATTAAAAAAACGGCACAATACTCGAAGAGACGGCAAAGATATTTTGTAGGCGGTGGCGACCACACAATATACTAATTACTAATTACTAATTACTAATTACTAATTACTAATTATTATTATTATTACTATTAAATTCTTTCATTAATTAAATAATACCTACTTTCCACTTTCAATCATCAAATTACCATTCTTTCTTTTCTTTTACCTTTCCGGAAACCCCCCCCCCCCCCCCCCCCAAAAAAAACTAATAATCCTATCTTTCATTTCTCAACCTCACTTCACAAAATTTCATTAACATCTTCAATTACCTATAGAGATGGGTCAAGGATAGCTTCTTTGTCTCCGTCTTCCTTACCTCATTTCATTCCTCTTCCTTTTGAAATTTCTCATAGAAGTTGACTCTCGTCTAATGGTTTGATCCTTAAAATAAAAGAAACAAATAACTTAAATCACTGTAATAAAAAAAAAAAAAAAAAAAGAGAGAGAGAATTGTTATTTATTTTATTTAGAAAATGAATAAAAATTTTGTTTGAAAAATCAGATTGAGTTGGATTGGAGAAAAGTTAAGGACGAAGCCAAAGTGTCGAGTTAGCAAAAATTGAACCTATCAGTTGAATAGGTAAGTATCAACTCAACCTAGAAAATTCAAGTTAGGCCGAATTGGATTGACAGGCTGATTTGTTTAATCAATATACAAAATGAACAAATTACTATGTCAAGGTGAAGGGTGACATGATATATATATATAATATATATTTCGAATAAACATACATAGGTGTGTGTATACATATATATATATATATATATATATAGATTTATATTTATTTATACTTATTTATGGAAAAAAGAAAAAGAGTGAGAAATATTTTCTTGTAGGAAATGAGTTCTCCCAGAATTTCCGTGGAAAATTTTGGTCTCATTTATCATGAAAAAATCGGTGAAAATAGAAAATAGGATAGAGGGTTGGGAGGGGAGGAGGAGTGGCCATCCCGGCTCCGCCACGTACACATCTCTATACGTATGATGTGTGATGAGTCACGACAGGGCAGCCAAAGGGAAGCCGTAAAACAAATTAAAACGCAAGTAAATATCTGACGCAACATGACCACGTGTCAGAGATATTATGGATTCACACATCACTCCTGGGTCCCACTTTTTTATGAATATATGAAAAGACAATTTTGACTTTAAGATCATTGTTGTGCTGAGGTGGCAGTCATTCGGTTGAGTAACCAGTATTCTAATAATCCCATCCACGTCAACCTGAATAGATTTTCCTCTTCTTTATTTTCATATACATTTTTTTCCCTTTATTAGCATAATAAACATATTTTATTTCCTATCTATATATGCTTTCATGATTCAATCACTTATGTTTTCTTTCTCTAATCTCTAACTGCTTATTTCCATTTATTGATTTTAATATTTCTTGTCTTCATCTTAAAGCTAAATATAACGTAAATTTGATGTTATCTTCACTTCTTTTTCATAAACATCAAATTTGGTAGTACTCTCGTCTAAATATAGTTAACATACTTAAACTAGTTGCTTCACCATGATATTTGCAATGCTGTGATTTCATTGACATTTTAGGCATCTTTTTTAGAGTTAAAATTAAACTTTAGTATTTATTTTCGAGTCAACTTGAGCATAAATCAACTAGTCTAGGTTAAACTTAAGTCAAAATGTAGGAAGATAGTTGACAGTTGTTCCAGACAAAGCTCAATATCCAAAAAAAAAATACCCAAACCTAAAAGAAATTAGGAGGCAACATGAGGAAGCGGACATCCCAAACATTAAAAGCTAGAAGCTCCAGTTTTGGGTCGACTAGTCAAGCCGACAAACATATATTGAACAAAAAGTGTTGAATCTACCACCATGTAGCCTCAAGGGTCGTGAACTACCTGACATGGTTAAAGATACTCAAAAATTGTAGCTACCTCGGCGTTATTGAAGAGCAAGATAAACAACCCCATTTATGATGACCTAAAAGGAGTTTAGTATGTATTTAATGAGAGCTTTGTCTTCACTTTTGCATGCTTTGGTTGAACATCCTTGTTGAACTAACTTAGGCATCAAATTCTAATAGACTACAACAACACATCAATGCAATAGTACTCATCCACGAGTCAATTAGGAAAGCAAGACCATAGTAGTAGAAGTGGGCTACAAATTAATGTACTTGTCTACAACAATAACGAAAATAAATGCAACATTCACACACCTCTCTGATATCTATATCTTATGTCATTTATGGCTTGTCTTATAACAACGATAATAGTGAGAAATTTTTTTCCAAACATATATATACCGGCTCTTATGGGTTGGTATTACTATTACCTATTATATATTTGCATGGTATCAAATTTTGAGGGGTTGGTCTCTTTTTAACAAAAATATCATTCACATTTCTTATTTTAAAATTGAGAAATTTTCAAAACCATTTTTCTAATCTCATTTTTTTAAATAATTATTAGGGATCTTTTCAAAAATATAAAAAAGCGGCAAAATATTTACATTATATAAAACAATTCTGAAAATAGAAAAAACTCAATGACCCAGCATGTAAAATATCAAAAATGCCCCATTCAATAATGCACGTAATATATTTGGTAACGCGATTGGTACACGATCGTTTAGATTTGTCTACACGATCGTTTAGATTTTGCTACCCCAAATCTAAAGCTTTTTTTTTTCAAAATTTGGTATACGATCGTTTAGATTTGGCTAGACGATCGTTTAGATTTGGAGTTCCAAATCTAAAAAAAAATCAAAATTTGGTATACGATCGTTTAAATTTGGTTACACGATTGTTTAGATTTGGGATTCCAAATCTTAAAAAAAAATCAAAATTTGGTATACAATCATTTAGATTTGGCTACACGATCGTTTAGATTTGGCTACATGATCGTCTAAATTTGTCTACACGATCGTTTAGATTTAGGGTTCCAAATCTTTTTTTTTTCAAAATTTGGTATACGATCGTTTAGATTTGGTTATACGATCGTTTTTCAAAATTTGGTATAAACTATTTTTTTCAATATCCTTTATACACGATTTTTTTTTTTATTTTTGTTACTCTAATTTAAATCTCTAACCAATTTCTTCAAGAATCTTTATATACCATATGCTTAAAAAAGAAAAGAAGAAAGACGATACAATGAAAAAGAAGAAATAGGAATAAAAAGAAATAGATTTGGTTACCCAAATCTAAAAAAAGAAAAATGGAAGAAATGCATGAGTACAGAGGAAGAAAACGATAAAAATGCAAAGAGAAGAACAAGATGGAAAGACAAATTTGGAATACTTTGTTACACGGGTCGTAAATATTTTAGTAGTTTGTTATATTTATGAAAGTTTCCCTAATTATTATTTCAAATGCATTACCTCTTGTGATTTTGAAGGATTATATTAGTTGTTATAGTGTATAGAATTACATGTCGATATGTTGATAAGTCGATTTTCCATTATATCGCAAAAATAATAGCATAAAATAATAAACAACAAATTACTTCCAACCTGAATATAGCAGTATAAATATAACCCTTTGAGCTAAAGTAGACATTGTTGCTCATCTGGTTTTTCTTTTTCTTTAATTTAATTTCTTCAAAAACATCTATAATCGACATACTTTATTGATGTTTTGATCAATATTTTTGTAAAATTGACATTTGACAGCTTAAATGTTATGTTTGAATAACTAACCTATTTATTATGTTTATTTATTAATATAACTTATTTTAAAGGATATTTTTAAATATAATAAATTAAACTAAAACATTTGCAACGTATAGCAAAATTTTGGATTCTATCGATGATAAATATTGATACACTTCTATTACTGTCTATAATATGACTGATAGAAACATATCGGTGTCTATCAATATAATATTTATCATTGATAGAATTTAAGATTTTGATATATTTTACAAATATTTCGTCAAATTTATTTTTGACAAATATCTGTTTTAAATATATATTATGACCATGTAGTTTGAATAGAAACAAGTGAAATCAACACGATCCATATATTGCTTTGATCCAGAATGCACTATTAGGGAAAAAAAAGGAAAATACTTATAAAAACTCATCTTACTTATATTAAAAACATGTTTCATCTACTTCTCTCCGTTTTACCATTGAAATGATAGGTCAATATCCATTTCAAATATTAAATTATTATTATTATTATTATTATTATTATTATTATTATTATTTTTATTGTTTTTATTAATAACTAATTCTATTGAGTAGTTGAATGAGAATATAGAGCATATATATTAAGGATAATGATAAATTAAAAAATTTAAAACCAAATAAAATAGAAATAGAAATAGAAATATAAAATTCAATATTCTAAATAATATTTGTATGTATATAAATATATATACTCCATCCACATTGAATGGAAATGCATGAAACAAGTGGGTGGTTCATCCATTCATCCATCTAACATTAATTTTAATTAGGGAAAAACAAGAATCCATAAAATTCTCCCTTTTCTAATTAAGGTTTTCTTTTCTTTTTTTCTTTTTCTTTTTTCCTATTGTTTATCAAACATGTGATCAGTTGGAATCCTATAACGCATTTCTATTCTATACTAAAGTTATACTTTATATATAAATATTCGACCTCTTAATTAAACTTATACAACACCAATTATTTATTTCGTAAGTTTAACTATAGTTACTTTCTCTACTTCATAAATGATTTTTGTAATAAATTAAAAATTACATTGGATAGCAATAATAATAGTCAAGTTCATAACAACATTTTTAAAAAAATTACAAATAATTGACTCTTATCAACAATATGGTCATCTATTATCGATAGGATTCAAAAGAAATTTAAAACTTTGTTATATATGTAAATTCTTCCGTATTGTGTTTTATTAACCAATATTTTAGGATTGATTAAGAAAAAAAAAATATTTTAAAATATAACAAAATGAATTAAAATATTTACATCATATAACAAAATTTCATATTTATCATCAATAGACACCGCTAGACTTTATCAGTGTTCTATCAATATTATTAATAGATTCTAATAAAATTTAAAAATATTTTTTTTATCACATTTTATAAAATATTTAATTTTATTTTGATTGTATATAGTTTAGCTTTGACTATGGTACCAATGATGAGATATAATGCAATCAAAATTTTGTTAGATAGAGTAAAGTAGCACAACTATTAATTAAGAAAATAAAAAATTATGCTCATATCCATACCCGCATTGATGCCTTCTTCAATTCCTTTTTAGTTTCCGCCTCAAACTTAGTTATGAGTTAATTGATTTGACATTAAATACTTATTTTTAGGATTTTCAATAATTATAGTTTTTCCTTACCTTCTTCATAAAGGAGAGTTTGTATGTTATCTACTTTTAAAAAAAAAGACAAACTATATTCACAAATGTTGGTTTTTAGTTTTTCCTTTCTTTTAAAAAGTAAATTATTTTTTCATTCTCATTTTTCTAAAATCATTTTGAAAAGTTATCAAACACAAATATTTTTAAAACGATTTTTCTTTTTCAAATTTAAACGCTTTAGAGGGTAATCCAATCATACTTTTTATCATCAATCTTTTCAAGATTCGTTATGATATATCTAATCAATCGATGATGGTGACCTAATAGTGATTTAAGGGAATGCATAATGGTGAGCTAATAGTGATTTAGGGGAATGCATGTAATTTAGTTTTCATCCTTTATTCTCTACCAACTTTTCTCACGACACAAGAATCCAAGTCATTTATGATGTTTTGTTTTTTTTCTTTGTTTCCTGAGATTCATTTATTAAACGAGATTTGAAATTTTAATTTTTAATTCATTTTTAGAATTTGTGGTACAATTGAGTAAATAGTTTTTTTTTACCGAAAAAGGAAACTTTCGTAAATGTAACAAACCACTAAACTATTTACGGCGTGGGTAACAAAACGCATAAAGTTAGCTATTTTTTAAATATTCCAGGTTTGCCTTACCATCTTTATTCCCTTCCTTATGATTTCTTTCATCGTCTTCCTCCTGCGATTTCTTTCGTCTTTTTTTTTTTCTGTTGTGATTTCTTTCCATCTTATTTCTTTTTTTCCTCTTCTTTTTTCTGCTGCGATCTCTTTCCATCATCTTTCTTCTTTTCTAATTCTTTTTACGTCAATTAACCTTTACATCGTATTTTTTCTTTTCATTTTTTTTGTTTCCCTGTGATTTCTTTCCATCGTCTTTCTTCTTTTTTTTTTTTACGTCGTTTAAATTTAGGAAACAAAATCTAAACGACCGTATATAAAAAATAGCAAAATCTAAAAGATCGTATATAAAGAATTTTGAAAAAAATCATTTAGATTGGAGTAGTCAAATGTAAACGATTGTGTAAAAATAAATTATCATTTAGAGAAATCTAAACGATCGTGTACCAAATTTTGAAACAAAAATCGTTTAGATTTGGGTCCCTAAATTTAAACGATCAAATCTAAGCGATTGTGTAACCAAATTAAACGACTGTGTAACAAAATTAAACGATAGAATTGAAAAGATAAAGAGTAATTATAATGGGTAGAAATTTTTAGAATAATTATTAAGTATGTAGCAATATTTTTAAAAAATTGCAAATATAGCAAAATCTATCAGTGATAGAGTTCTATCATTGATAAACTCTTATGGTTTATCAGTAATAGACCAACATTTGTTACATGGTCTATCAGTGATAGACTCCTATTATCGATAGATTTTGAGCAATTTTGCTATATTTGCAATTTTTTTAAAATATTGCTATATACTTCATTATTTTGAATATAATTGTTATATTTGCAACTATCCCAAAGATACATTGTAGCCATATCTAAACGATCGCAAATTTATTACGTGTGCGTTTGTTGACGACGTGGTTGATGAAACATTTTTGGTATTTTACATGGTGAGCCTTTGGGCTCTTTTCGTTTTTGGAATTGTTCAAATACTTTGCCGTTTTGTTATATTTTTTAAAAGACAAAAAAAAAAAATTAGAATACCGTTGGGAAGAAAATTTGTTTTTAAATGATAAAAGGATACAAAAAATACTTACAAATATATCAAATTTTCGTAGACAAAAATAGAAATGTAAAAGAGATTATTTGGATGATAGATATTGTTTTATGAATATAAATATTAAATATTTGTTTGTGGAATAAAAAAAAGTGTGAGTATTTGTGTAGAAGTTAAATATTTGAGTTTGAATTTAAACAAAGTGTTAAGTGTAAAGTGAATTAGATATAAAAAGAAAAGATGGATAGAATTTATTAAATATTTTGGTAAGGTAAATGGAGAAGAAAGGAGATTGCGTGAGAGGTGGCCCTGAGAACCGCCATATTTGATCACACTTTGGAAATCCAAAACCAAAACCAAAACCAATATCTACTTTTTCTTTTTCTTCAAAAAAAAAAAAAAAAAAACCAAACCAAACCGCACACCATGGCGTCCGTTCCATGTTTCAAAAATCAACTGCCTTCCTTTTCTTCCTTTTCTTTCTTTTCAAATATGCCCACAATTCATGTATTTACAGTTCATGTATTTAAAAATTAACTTAAAAACAAAGTTAATATTTTTTTAGGAAGATTTTCAAAAACAAAAAATAAAAAATAAAAAAAATATTGAAAGTGTTGTTATTTTGTAAATAATTTCATTTTGAGTAATACTAGTAGTATTGATAAAAGTGAATTTAAAAAAATGGACTGAGAGTATAAAATGATGGGTAGTTAAGGTAATGAGGTTAAATGGTGGGCTGAGGAAACAAAAGAAAAAGGAGTTTAGAGTTGAAGGTGGCTCTTGACTCTTCGGCTTCCCATGTGCCGCATCTCATCTTCCCTCTTTTAAATTAAATTAAATTAAAATATAATCATCCTATTTCCAAGACATCTTTTTTAACATTCCAAATCTATGATTTCCTTTGCAATATTCCATTGCAAAATTATTATGATGTAAAGAAGGAGACTGATCTACCACAAAATCACACCTCACAACCTTCAATATTATGAATATTAAACCCTTCCCAGCTTCTACTTTTCTTTTCTTTTTTTTTTTTATCTCTTTTATTGGTCTTGTTTCTTTCTTCTTGTCCAGAGCCCACACACCATTCTTTTTCAATAATACTGATAATAACAAGACAAAAACAACCCACCCACAAAAAAAAAAAAAAAAAAAAAAATAAAATATATATATATGAGCACTCATATATTATACATTTTAAAAATGGAAAAAACAATCAATACCCATTACCAAAATAGTTCATTTTATTTGTTCTTTATAATTCAAGAGTAGGATATCTAGGTGCAATTTGATAATCATTATATTGCTTTGGAGGCATTTAGAAATAGTTCCTTGATTATTATTCTTCGTGGTTATTATACAATTTCTCCTAACTTAAATAATCTTTTTTTAAATATATTTGACGTCAGTAGAAGTTCTTAATTTTTTTTAATATATTTAACTTCTCCCGACACCATACATAACGACGTTATGAGAAGTTAATAATTTTTTAAAATATATTTAACTTCTCCCGACGCCATGCATAACGGCGTCGGGAGTTTCCCTTTAAAACTAATTTTTCATATATGTTTTCCAGATCTAAAAGACAATCGAAAAACAAGAGAAAGAGAAAGATTTCAGACTTCTGAAAGATGAAGAAAATTCCCATTGTTGACCACCCTCCAGTCTTCTCGTCAAACTCCGTCGTTCTGTCTCATATTCGCCCGTCGCCCCTTGTCAACGGTAAGCCAAACTTCATCGTTTGTCTGGTCTTCATCGTCAAACCCCTCGCCAACAGTAAGCTAAACTATGTTCATTTTGTTGTGGCCGATTTATTGTTGGTTGTGTAAATTTTATTTTTATTGTGTTGATTATGTTGTTATTGATTTATTGTTATTGTTCTTTATGTTCTCCGTCCTCCCTTCCGATCCGGTGCCACCGTTGTCCCTATCTCTTTCGATTAGTTATTTATTTAAGTTAGATTTTTGCTCTAAAATTCTAAATCCTACTTCTAATTTTGCCTTAACATTGTTAATTTTTCCATTCTTTTGCTTGATCTCGTTCTCAGTTTTGCAAAAAAATATAGGATCTCCCAATGCTTTATTTTGTGCTTTAGAAGACGTCAAGGGATCTCTCTACGCTATATTTTGTGTATCAGGAGATCCTCCCCCACTCATTTTTTTGACTCTAATCCCGACGCAGATTTATGCGTCGGAAGAGGATTTTCTGATGCTTTTTCATATATCTCTAGATGTCTTTGTGCGTTGGCAAACCTCCATTTTCTTGTAGTGCTAATTCGGTGCAATATCACATAAGACAGTAGACTGTCTACCCAGTAGAAAGAAATTCACTATACAGAGAGTTTAACAATTATAGCAAAATACTTATCTAATAGACTATCTATTTGGCGATTCAAGTACCACTTATTCTTAGTTACAACTTAGCTGTCTCTCTTGAAGTTTGAGATCCTTCCATTTCTAGAATAATGATTCTCCAAACTTTACATGAGATGTTCTCAATATATACTTAATTAGGCTCGTTACCTAAGTGTGATATCCTGTCATCTCTAGATACAAGGTTTTTTATTTTCAAGCTTTAATTAAGCTCCCTTCTCAATACAACTTTAAAAGTTTGTTCTGACTTCTTGATGTTAATTTGTTATGCAGTAACACTCATATAATTCACCTAAGGCTCACTGACAACTTAAACGAAAATATGATTTGAAAAGAAGAAGTCTTTTTAATTGCAATATAAGAAAGGTAGGACTTAGACAATTTCCAAGCTTAAAACTCTCAATGCATTCACTTTTCTAACAAGGAGGTTAACCCTAAAATTGAACAAAATCACAATATATACCATACATACATATATATTGCTGATTTTTTTTTTTTTTTTATAATTTGGGGTCCTTTGGTTTACTTTTCAAATTTCATGGTTGGTAAAGCCTTTTTAGGTTTAACCATGTTGTTCGTGAAAAAGTATATATAATTATGTAGAGAAAGCAATTGGATCAAATATAATCCTAATTATACATCAAGTTGATGGATTAAAAATGCTATAACGCAAGCTCAAAATTAAAATAGAATTTGAAACACATACTTCACCTTAGATTGTCGTTGATGTTAATCACGTATTCACCAAGGACCACCAACAATATCTTCTCCACACTGTCCTCTAGTTTTAGAACTTGATGTAGGATCAAATTTTTTATCAATTTGATAGAATATTAGGGTGAGAGATATAGTCATACACACAAGTGATTTTTTAGCCAATTTCACAAGATTCATCACCATTTTAACACAATTAATCTTCATGTATATGTATAGCCAAGCTTCATGCAAACTAATATCACATATTAATTTAACACTTAGGAATATAAATAAATTGGAATTGATAAAGTTTTGAGAGATTAGCAACTCATCAAGCTACATAAGCTTAATAATCATCATTCAACTCATTGATGGAAATCTCCACTAATTTAGTCCACTTTCAAAATCCAAACTTTGAACATTTTATTTAATTGAAATAATTTCAACATTAATTAATCTAATTAATTGATATAAAAATATTTTAATTAAATAAATAATTAACTAAACTATTTAATTAATTATATGGGGTCTTTTAAAAAAAATATAAGAAAGCATCAAAATATTTACATTGTATAGAATAATTCTAAAAATGGAAAAAAACCCATAGGCCCACAAGTCCACAATAGAAAATACCAAAAATGTCCCTCAACAACGCGCGTAATATATTTGGTAACACGCGTAATATATTTGCTACACGATTGTTTAGATTTGGCTATTAATTGGTACACGATCGTTTAGTTTTTTTTGTTTAGGTTTGGATATCCAAATCTAAACGATTTATTTTTTCAATTCTATCGTTTAATTTGGTTACACGATCATTTAATTAATTGGGTTACACGATCATTTAGATTTGGTTATACAATCGTTTAGATTTAGTCGTTTAGATTTGACTACACTATCGTTTAGATTTGGCTACCCCAAATTTAAACAATTTTTCTTTTAAATATGGTACACGATTATCTAGATTTGCTAATTGATTTTTTCAAGATTCTTTATACACCATCTTTTAGATTTGGTTACCCTAATCTAAACAACGTAAAAAAGAGGAGGAAAAGAGGAAAGACGATGCACGTAGCGAAAAAAGAATAAAGACGATAGAAATAAATTAGATTTGGTTACCCAAATCTAAACAACATAAAAAAAGAGAGGAAGATCGGAAAAAAAAAAGAGAAAAAGAAGAAAGATGATAAAAAGAACTCAAATTTGGTTACCCAAATCTAAACGACGTAAAAAAAGAAAAGGAAAATAAGAAAGATGGAAAGAAATCGTAGCGAAAAAAAGAAAGATGATAAAAAAATCGCAGAGAGAATAAGAAAGATGGAAAGACAAACCTGAACTATTTACAAGATGACTAACTTTATGATTTTTGTTACGCGAGCCATAAATATTTTAGTAGTTTGTTATATTTATGAAAATTTTCCTAATTATATTATTATTTTCCGCATGAATATTGCCGATCAATTCGATTGACCAAAATTCAAATTCTTATTCGAATTTTCGATATTTAAATATTATATATAAATATAATTTCTCTTCCAATTTGTAATTGTTAATTATATTGAATATTACTAAGGACTTATTCAATTTGAACCATTTAAATTTATTGATCACATTGTTCTAAGGTTTAATTTTGTTATAAGGAGCCCGTGAGGAATCTAATAATGGATCTGTAAGTCATGAGCTCGAATGGTCCAAGATTAACTGGTTAAACTCTTTTAACCCAACTAATCAACATTTATTAACTAATAGGACTATCCACCATAGCACGCAGCTGCATTCTCCTCACTGTTGATATATTTATATCTACTTGATATAACCATGATTAATAATTGAGTCAATCATTCACAAATTGTTCGTAATTTCAGCTAGGTTAAAAATACCATTTTTGATATTACCATCTTGTTCCTTAAGCCTCAATTGATCATCTAATGAACAATTGGTTTATGGTCTAACTATTAAATCGAATCCTTCTCGGAGCGATGAGAGGGGTAGAGGCATTGTTCAGAACCTGAAATCAACATTCAAGGGAGCAACCTTCTAGAAGTGAGTAAGAGTGAGTTCCATTTTGCACCTATGTTCCTAACTATTCACCTAATCTTACCCTCAAAATGGGAGGTGATTTATTGTGTTAGTGTTATTAAGTTGCCTTCATCTTTGCAATCAAGTTACCTCAATTGATTCATACTGTCTTTAGAATAAAGTGCTCAACCTTATTCTTATACTTTATACCGTTTAGACTGTCTACTTAAACTTGATTTACATTTATATCATTACATAGAGTTTAAATATTCGTGCTATGATCAATAAACCTTAGTTGATTGAATTCAGAGTTTCTAAGAAATAAATTTTTTATTCAATAACAAATTATTAAACGAAATCCAATAACAACTCTAATGAATAATAAAATAGTTTAATTAACATTCAAAGATAATGAATTTTAGAACATAAAACCCAAGAATGGAGAGATGCATAACAAGAGTGGTTTGTATGCAATAAGTTAATCTAAGTAGTTGGTATGCAATAAGTTAATGTAAGTACTATATAAGCCAAAACGGAGAATGGCATCATGGATTCTCTGGAAGCTTGAGTTTGAAAATTAGATGGAGATAAATGTAGCATTGTGGTTCGGTTTTATTTTTATTTTATTTATTCTTTTTTCTCTGTGTGTTTGAGAATATGAAAAACATCCAATATTAATGAGAACAAACATGGAATGGGAGACATCTTTGGACTTTTCTCCAAAGAAATATAAGGAGGAAGCCAAAAACGAGTCACCCCATCCTCACTAGATACTCCCAACTTGCTAAAAATGAGCAGTTGAATTACAAGAGCGAGGGATAAACCAGATTTCTTCGAACTGTGTACAACTTCAAGCCACTCACTAATTATTTCATCCAAAATGATCATTAAATGAAGATTTAGAGACAAGATTGTTGATGAGAGCATTGATTAGTAGCTGCAAATCAGATTCAACACACACACAACATTACGCAAACCATGAACTTTAATCCGGTGAGAAGGCCAAGTGGTTGTGCAGAAAACACATCCAAAGTCTTTCGCCATAATACCTTGGAGAAAACCAGCACAACTTGAGCATTCGAATCTCTTAAAATACGTACCTACAAGCTAACCCCAATCTTCTTTGTCTCAACACATCAAGATGCATCAATATGATAAAACAAAATAAAATACAAATGAATCCTCACATTGTAATTTCAAAAGTAAATGATATATATAGTTACATTTATTTTTACCTGTCGATCGGATAAATAATTAAATTTAGTAATAAAAAATAAAAAACAAACGAGTTGCACCCCCAAGTTGAAAAAAAAAAAGAAAGAAAAGAAAAGAAGAAAAAAAAAAAAAAAAGAGTAAAAATAAGACATTTGCATGTAAAGATTCTGAGTTGGAAATAATTAGTAAATAACAAAAGAGAGGGGAATTAATTAAATAAAAGATAAAAACTAATATCCACGTGTCATGATCTGATGTGTTGTAGCCTAGAAGTTGCTCGAACTTTAACGCTCCAACCCGTATAAATACCGCCATCTTCTTCTTCCTCAACTCACTCCATCGTGTGTTTTCTGTGTGAGAACATCATTTCATTCTCAAGAGGCCGTTCTGTGCTTCTTCATTCATTCCTCTTTCTCTTTTCTCTTTTCATAGCATTCCTTTCATAGGAACGCTCTTCTTCTTCTTCTTCTTCTTCTTCTTCTTCTTCAGCCTTCTTCTCAGCTTCCGGCCAGGAGACCGGAATCTCTCTTCCTAGTACCTAACCGGTGAGACTTCTGTTCGAGTTTTTGGTGTTGTGTTTTCCCCTTTTTTGTTTGTTTCGAATTTCTGCCTTCCTGTAGTGTTGATTGAACATACGGAGTCGGAACGGTTTTGCGAAGAAATTCGCTGTTCATGCTCTGTTCAGATTTTGAGGGATTTCAAAACTATGGACGTAAATTTGTTGGTGTTGATCTTTTATTTATGAACTGGGGGTTCTACGTTTGATTCTGACTTTGTTTGTTCGGATCGAGCTTCGGCCTCCTGAGAGTAGTTACTGTGAGTTGGATCTATGCAAGGATCCCCTTCTTGGATCTTGGCTCAGATCTACTTTCCTCTCCGCCTCTTCGTTTCCTCTTGGTTCCTTGCTGATGACGATGATTTTTTGGTTTTTAGTTTTGATTATCCATGGACATAATCAGAACATGAACGATTACGCGTGTTGATGGCAGTGGAGTGAATTAACAAATCTAGCTTAAAACTAATTCGAAAGAGAAAACACGGAATTATTAATAATTAGGTATGAAAATCGATGAGTTGGAGAGATTCAATTGAACTTTGACGGCTCCTTGATTCTATTTTCCGTATCTGTATTGCTCTTTCTACATTTTGGCGTCACTTTCTTCCAAAGGTGAATTTTAGTGTTTTTCTCTCTTATCAATTTGCTTGTATCAATGAATATTCCGTGTAATATTTTCTAAAATCATTTTTTAATATATATGTATATATATATTTTTCCTTCACGGTTGGGAAATCGGAGAAAACAAGCAAGCTTTAGTCGTTTCCCTTCACACGGAGGTGAAGAAAAAAAAAAAAAGAAATCCGTGTCTTCTTTTTCTTTCCCTTCGTCTTTGTTGACCTTTTTCTCTCATATATTCCTTCCACTTGTATTCTCTCTCCCATATTATTTCAAATATAATATTCTCTTACAAATGTAAAAAAAAAAAAAATTTGGTAACTAACTACAACTCTTTTTTCTTTTTCTTTTTTTTTTTCTAGATTTTTTTATTATGCTAATATATTCCGAAATAGAGCTTAAATTCGTGAATTCTTTCAATTAATTGAGAATTATATTTCTCAATTGTTGACTGTTTGATTGTCGTAAACCAGTTTGATTTTTCTCTCTTCTACTTGAAGAATATAAGTTGATGCTAAACAATGAATCCAGAACTCCAAAAAGGGTAATAATTGGTCTTAATTTCACTTTATTATATCTTAATTAACTGAATCTGATCTCTTACTTTCCTTTCCCCAACATTGGTACGGTTGTATTTACTCCTATCATTTCTAGTCTACTTGATTTCCCCGTGGTTTGGGAAAAAAAAAATGCCAAGGCCAGCTTCTTTACAGCTATTGAGGTGGATTTCTTCTCCCCCATGGAAGTCATATGGTTCTCTTCATCCGGAAAACATAGGATTTCGCACTAATCATAGAAACTTAGGTTTTCTTCCGAAGTTCAAACGCTTAGGTTGATGTTAGTGGATGTCCAACAAAGAGGAGATCTCGATTTTATCGTCCGAATTTCTTGTTTATAATAGCTTAAACTTTTATTTGATATATTTTTAATATTTTGTTTCTACGCTTTCTGATTGGTTGATAATGTTTTTTTTTGTTTGTTTTAATTTTGCTCAGCAACTGTTCGGTGCTTAAACATGACGGTCACACCGAAAATTTCTGTCAACGATGGCAACTTGGTGGTTCACGGGAAGACCATACTGACTGGGGTTCCTGACAACATTGTGCTGACCCCAGGATCTGGCCTTGGACTCGTTGCTGGCGCTTTCATTGGTGCCACTGCTTCGAACAGTAAAAGTCTACATGTTTTCCCAGTCGGTGTTTTAGAGTAAGTAAAAGTAAAAACCCTCTTGGTAGGATTTCAAAATTTACAGTATAAACAAAAATAAAACGACAAATGGCAAGTGATTGGAATTTACCATTCTATATAATAGCTGGCGAAGATTTACTTTTGTCAATTACCGTATGGGTTTGAATTCTCTTTGATCCTTGAGTTGGGTTGATTTCTAAATCGTACGATTTTTGTCGAGATGAATTAATTGAATGAACTGGATGATTATGAGATATTCTAATTTGCCTCTCATCTCGTATCAGGGGTACTCGCTTCCTATGTTGTTTCCGTTTCAAGTTATGGTGGATGACCCAAAGAATGGGAACATCTGGGAGAGACATCCCTTTCGAGACACAGTTCCTGCTGATGGAGAGCAAGGGTAACGATGGAGAGGATCCTGATAATTCTTCGACCATCTACACCGTCTTCCTTCCTCTCCTTGAGGGCCAGTTCCGTGCTGCCCTGCAAGGAAATGAAAAGAATGAGATGGAGATTTGCCTCGAGAGTGGTGAGTAGAATCATGATCAGACAATTATCATCTGCTGTAGGATGCACACACACCCTGCTGTCCTATTTATTTGGCCCATCACTTCTTTCCATAGTTCCATCCTGGTGGTCGGTAATGAAGAAGATAGTTAATCTGTTGGGGTGGAGATGTCACTAATGTGAACCAACCTTGCTGGAGAAATCTTTTAATTACCATCACTGGAATGAATCAAATTAATGGAGTTTAATAGCACTTGGAGGAGAATATAGGAAGGAATCAAGTTCCATAGAAACGAAACGACTTGTTTTTGTTGGTGTTTGAATTGGTTTTGCAGGAGATAACACTGTTGAGACCAACCAAGGACTTTCTCTTGTCTATATGCATGCTGGGACAAATCCCTTTGAAGTTATCACTCAAGCAGTGAAGTAAGTTTCCAAATTAAGATTCACATCTTTGCTCCTAATATCTTCGAGTATACACTTGGGTTTTTGCCTTTTCAAACACGTGTAATGTTAACTTGATCATGATGGGTACCTGTGCTAACTTCATTAAAATTTAAATGATGATGACAGGGCTGTTGAAAAGCATACGCAAACTTTTCTACATAGAGAGAAGAAAAAGGTATGAGAAAATTTTGTTTTGACAACTATAATGTTAACTAAGCTTTACTCATTTTAGAGTCTCAATTGTGTTGCATTGTCTTTTTCAGTTACCTTCCTTCCTTGACTGGTTTGGTTGGTGTACTTGGGATGCTTTTTACACTGATGTCACTGCTGAGGGTGTTGTGGAAGGTCTCAAAAGGTGATAAAATTTGTTGTTGAGATATAGCAGTTCCATTGTTTCATCTTAATACTTCTGTATCGATGATGTTTAATACTAATCTTTTATTTTTTTAAAAAGATTAAATTGAATTTCTAACATTGTGATGTTTGCAGCCTTTCAGAGGGAGGGGCACCTCCAAAGTTCTTAATCATAGATGATGGTTGGCAACAGATAGAAGCCAAACCAAAAGATGCTGATTGTGTTGTACAAGAGGGAGCACAGTAAGTCACTTTCCTCTTATTAACCAATTTCATTGTTATTTTTGTATTAAACTTATGAGCATATCTTGCTGAGTCTAAATTGGGGCCGTTTGTAATGACCTGTGATCATCTTAGTTTAGTACTGGGCCGTTTTATGGTGGGGAATAATGAAAATGTATAAATTATGTGATCCTTCTAATACTTCTATATTATTAGCCTTGTGTACATCTCCCGTATTAGAACTCAAGGACAGAGTTGTACAACTTATGGAATTGTTGTACATCTCCCATATTATATGCTACCTTCATCTTTTGTCTCTTAAGCTAAAAGTTCCCTATAACAATAGGTTTCCTCAACTATCCCAATATTAGATTTAAGATATCTGGCATATTTCCATCTGCTACCAGATGGATTGAGAACTTTTTCTTTATATCATGTGTTCTCTACATTATGAATCGTGTTAGATTCAATCATTCAAGAAATTGATTGCTTAATCACTTGATGACACTTTTTTTTTATAGGTTTGCAAGTAGGCTGTCTGGAATAAAAGAAAATCATAAGTTTCAGAAAAATGGGAATAACTATGATCAGGTCCCAGGCCTAAAGGTGGTTGTTGATGATGCCAAGAAACAACACAAAGTAAAGTAAGTGTTTCAATTCCTAAAGTAAACAGATTCAACTTTCTTTTGGGTTACAAACTTGAATTAGATATATTACAATTTATCTTTCAAGGAAAATTTCTAATTCTAACCCATATATAATGCAGATTTGTGTATGCATGGCATGCTTTGGCTGGATATTGGGGTGGTGTGAAACCAGCAAGTCCAGGCATGGAGCATTATGATTCCGCTTTGGCGTACCCGGTCCAGTCACCGGGTATGTTGGGCAACCAACCAGACATAGTTGTAGACAGCTTGGCTGTTCATGGCATTGGCCTTGTGCATCCAAAGAAAGTCTTTAATTTCTATAATGAGCTTCATTCCTACTTGGCTTCCTGTGGTATCGATGGCGTAAAGGTTGATGTGCAAAACATTATTGAAACCCTCGGTGCTGGTCATGGTGGCAGGGTTACACTTACTCGTAGCTACCATCAGGCTCTTGAAGCTTCGATTGCTCGTAACTTTTCTGACAATGGATGCATTGCTTGTATGTGCCACAACACTGACAGTCTCTACAGTGCCAAACAGACTGCGGTCGTGAGAGCTTCTGATGACTATTACCCTCGTGATCCTGCCTCCCACACCATTCATATTTCTTCTGTGGCTTACAATTCTCTTTTCCTTGGAGAGTTCATGCAGCCTGACTGGGATATGTTCCATGTGAGAACTTTTTCCACTTGTGTTCACTCTCTCTTGTTCTGATTTCATTAACTTAGTGGACATTGTTGGTCAATATGAATTGTCGATATAGATAACCCATCCCATAGATAACACATTTTAGTGAGGGTTGGTATTTTTCAAACTGGCATGTCTAAACATGAATACAACAACCACATGAATAGTGTGTTTGGCCATAGGAGGAAGAGAAACTAGAAAGTATGGAGGTGAGCTATTCAACCCTTACACACAAACTAACGTATGCAATCTTTGCTTTGTTTTTAGAGTTTACATCCGACAGCAGAGTATCACGGTGCTGCTCGTGCAATTGGCGGATGTGCAATTTATGTCAGGTAGTTTATGTCCATGGCATGTTTGTCTGCTTTTAAAGTATATGATAATAGGAATTACCTGACTTTGTACAATTTATCACAGTGACAAACCAGGTAACCACAACTTTGACCTGTTGAAGAAACTAGTCCTTCCCGATGGATCAGTTCTTCGTGCTCAGTTACCTGGCCGACCGACACGTGACTCTTTGTTCAACGATCCAGCTAGAGATGGCACCAGGTTTGTTGTAAATTCACTTATTTGGCATTGTTGTCTATTCTATTCGCCTCTCATTGTAGACTGTTGTTGATAATCAATTGTTTTTCTCCTTTTGCAGCCTGCTCAAAATTTGGAATATGAACAAATGTTCTGGTGTTGTTGGAGTATTCAATTGCCAAGGTGCCGGTTGGTGCAGGATCACAAAGAAAACTCGCATTCACGACGAGTCTCCGGGTACACTCACTACGTCTGTCCGTGCAGCTGATGTTGATGCTATTTCGCAAGTTGCAGGTGCCGATTGGAAGGGTGATACTATTGTTTATGCCTATCGATCAGGTACACTTGGATATCACTCTTTAAAACCAAGATTCATGATGGGTTTTCTTGTGTTAGAAATAGGAAAACAAATTCTAACGAAAGGAAATTGATTTGTTTTTCAGGGGATTTGATTCGATTGCCAAAAGGTGCTTCAGTTCCAGTTACCCTCAAAGTCTTGGAATATGATCTTTTCCATATTTCTCCTCTGAAGGTGTGTACCTCTTTCACTCCATTCTTTGTTTTCTTCTTTCTTTATCAACTGGTTTTGTGCATCCACTATAATGTTCTTTTGTGTTTAGGACATCGCATCGAACATCTCATTTGCACCAATTGGTCTACTTGACATGTTCAACACCGGTGGTGCTGTCGAGCAAGTTAATGTCCAAGTGGTCGAACCAATACCAGAGTTCGATGGTGAAGTTGCTTCTGAGCTAACATGTTCTCTCCCCAATGATCGACCTCCGACAGCTACTATCACCATGAAAGCCCGAGGATGCAGAAGGTTTGGTCTATACTCGTCCCAACGTCCTCTGAAATGCAGTGTGGACAAGGTCGATGTCGACTTTGTGTACGACGAGGTCACAGGGTTAGTCACCTTCGAAATTCCTATCCCGACGGAGGAAATGTATAGATGGAACATTGAAATTCAAGTTTAAGTGAATGTTGTTATGTTCAAATTTCATTATTATCAATGCGACCATATCATTTAATAATTGGAGAGAGAGAGGTGGTAGTAAGGAGGAAGAATTTAATTAGGATTTGAGCAATGAATGTGTATGGTGGAGGCCATAAATTTAAATTTAAGGGTGTATTGCAGCAACCAACATCTGTCATTAATGTTGTAATCTAATTCTCTACATGTCATAATAAATATGCTTTTCTATGAATTCCCTCTTTTATTTTATTTTTTTGACAATTTCCCTTCCAACCACTGGCATGTCTCTATTTCTTGGCCCATACGTTTTTTCTTATCATCTAATTGGAGTATAATCGAAGTATTAAGTATAGTTTGAACTAAAATGTTTTTAGAGTGGATCTTAAGAAGCATGTTCGAAAGGTTCATTTGGAGTAAGAAAATATTTTTTTTTCTTTTTAATAAACCGTTCCTGATTTGGAATTATTATATTGAGTCAAAGAAGCTTGGAATTTCAAGTTTTTGAATTTCTCTCACTTTTGCTATTACACAGTAAATTTAACTTTTTTCAAATACAACATGTTTGAGTTATTATGTTTGGATTAAATTTTTAAATATTTTTTTTAAATGATAAAGAAGCCATTCTCATTTACAACATTGTACAACTTTTCATCTATATATGTATGTACATATGTTTGAGTTATTATGTTTGGATTAAATTTTTAAATGTTGTTTTTAAATGATAAAGAAGCCATTCTCATTTACAACATTGTACAACTTTTCATCTATATATGTATATACATGTATATATATATGTATGTACATGTATATATATGTATGTACATGTATATATATGTATGTATATATATATATATGTATGTATATATATATATATATATATATATATATATATATATATATATATATATATATATATATGTATATGTATGTATGCATCCATATACGTATATATATGTATATGTATATATATATGTATATGTATGTATGCATCCATATATGTATATACATATATTTAGGCTAAAAATCATTATTGGTCTCTAATGGTCTGTTTGATAATGTTCAAATTTTCTATTTTTGTTTCTCATTTTTTTAAGAAACAAATATGTTCGATAATCATTCTCATTTCTTTCCTAAATTTTAAGTAGCATATCTAAAATTAGGCAAAAATAGAGAAAGTATAGAAAATAGTTTTTCTCAATTCTTTTCCATTTTATTTGATTCTATTTTTTTTTATATTTTAAAATCTCTAGTTGGCTTATTGGTGAGAAGACACGTTCATATACACTTTTGGCCTGAGGTTGAATTCCCAACTTTGATGATGTTTTTTTATATATTTCTTTTCTTTTCTTTTTTTTTCTTTTTTTTTTTTACATTTCTTATATTTGTTTTATTTTTTTCTTCATTAATTTTTAATATTTATATGTTTAATATTTCTTGATTTAGTTTTTCTTCCTTTATTAATTTTTCATATTTATATGTTTATATTTCTTAATCTATCTTTTTCCTTTCTTTATTGATTTTTCATATATATGTTTAATATTTTTTAATTTGTTTTTTATTTTTTTCTTCTCTTAATTTTTTTATTATTATATGCTAATTTAATTTTAAATTTTAAAATTACAATATTTAGATTACTATATTATTTGATTTTCAAAGTTTAGATCTAATTTCAATATTTCTTTTTTTTATTTAGCTATATTTATTTTATATTTTATATTTATATGTTTAATTTAATTTTAAAATTTAAGCTATCTAACATTTAAATTTATATATTATTTTGGTCATTTTGAAATTTCAAATTTAAGTTGCAAATATGTTTATTTAAATATTTTCTCAGTTTTAATTTTCAAATCTAAACTTTTGCTTATATGTTATTTTAAATTTAAATTTGTTATTTTTAGTATCATTGAAATTAATTAGAATTTTATATTATATAATTTATTTTATTAAGATAATCTTTTAGGTTATGTTTAATATTTTACCACCACAATATTTACATAATAATATAATTGAGTTGAATTTGAATCAACATTATTTAAGAGAAACAAATCGAATGATAATTAATATTTAAAATCAAATTTTAACAACATATGATTGATAAAAACTATTGTATTATAGTTATTAATTTTGTAACTAGATTTATGTGTATCGATAATATTAATATTTGATTATTATTATTATTTTTTTTCATATTTCAATGAATTATATATATATATATATATATTATTTTTTACATAATTAAATTATATTTAAACAAAAAAATAAAAAGTGAAATTGTCAGAAAAAATAACACAAGAAACAAGAAATGATCACTAAACAAATTTCTATTTCTATTTTTTTTTAAGGAAACGAGAATAGTTTTCAAACATAGTCTCATTTCTTGTTTTTAGAAAAGAAGAAATAAAGAACGCAAAACAGAGAGCAAGAAACATAAAACATAAAACAAAAAACAAAAAATAGGAAATGAGAATGTTGTAATGACCCGAACTTTCAAATTGAGCTAAGTTCATTACTCAAAGACAGTTAACACTTTGAACTTTTTTGAAAAGGGAAAACTAAAAATCTTTATAAAATTTAAAGTTTAACTAAAATGGTCGAAGACATAAAATCGACAAAACAAACAAAAATAATTTGAAAACGTGACCCATAGATTCTAAAAATTCTTTTAAGAAATAAAGATAAACAAATGAAACAAAACTTTAAATAAGTTTTTTCTAAAACCAAAATATTGAAAATTGATACATAGACATAGAGCCAAAACTGAGTTTCCATATGACATATCATGAACCCTTCCTGTCTCTCGCCAGCTTTTCAGATCATCTACCTTTACCTGAAATATTAAACATAGAAAAGCGTGAGTATATAAATATACCCAGTAAGGGATCCATTATTAGTCCCGTTAGGTGATCTGTTAACTTCCTGTTAAAAACATAATGATAGTCTCGTGTGTCCAATGGAGCACACCTTGGCGAGTGAGACTGTACGAACACCTCTTATCATGCGAGTGATCGTAGGTGTACACTCCATAAACATGTGTGTAAATACGTAGGTACACCCCTTATTGTGTGAGTGGTCTTGTCAGAACACCCATTATCGTGCAAGTGACCCCGTATACATAGTAAAACTATTCCCTAACCATGCATGTGATCCATAGGTACACCTCTAAATTGTGTGAGTGATCCCGTAGGAACACCCCTTATAGTGTGAGTGACCCCATAGATAGGACCACAATATAGGTGGGGTAAAAAGCTCAACAAATAAAATTAACAGACACACCACAGTCCAAAAGCATGTAACATCATCATAAACATCATAAACATGACATGAATATTAATCATAATTAACGTCTTTAAGCATGTGATTAATATATCATGTATCATAAACATCATAAACATATCAGTCATCATCATTAACATAATATCAGTCATCAACATCAACACACTATGTATTTTAACTACATCAATGCATAATGAAAAATACATGCAAGCTCTTAATTTTTTTAAGTTTGAGGGTCCAATAGTATAATCTCTTAGCTTGAGATTAGTTAAACGTTTATTCCCTATCTATCACAGTCAAAGCTTTCCAATAGACAAATCTTAAACAATAAGGAAAAAAATTTAATATTAATAATTAATAAAATTTAGCAATGGCTAGTATCTAAAATTTTCTAATTTAACTTATCCAAAATTTAAGGTTGAAACCAATTCAACCTTGATTGAGAAAAGTTTCAAGGTTAAATCTTAAAAAATTAACTACTTAAACCTTTAATTTAACTTTAATGAGTGGAAGATGAAAACCTTTTTCTTTTTTCTTTTTCTTTTCAGTTTTAAGTATTCCAATATTATTTATAAACCCAAATAATAACAATAATATTTATTTTTATTATTTTCATTTCTTTTAGGATATATATGTAATACCAAGCTTTTACCTGCAGCTTCAAAGCTTTCTTCAAATCCTTTTTCCTTTTCAATTATTTTTCTCCTGCGTGCAAAATGAAGGTTTATCAACCAACAAAGTGTAATAATCAACAAAAAAAAAAAAAAAAATCAATAACATAATATATAAAAGCTACATAAGAATGAATGTTATCAGATACTTGAGAGAGACAATTTCTTGAAGCTAATTAGAAAAAAGACTTCCCACATTTCTAAACCTCATCTTCACCTCACAGCCTTTAATTTCTCTAATGTCATTTTCATTTGCCTCATGAAGAAAAAAAATGTTTTTTTCCTACCATTCATTCAACTTTGACTTCTTCTCCATCTCTGATTTCTTTGTTCACCCATAGAAGTGAAGAACCCGACTGATTCACCCATAGATTTTGTTTGGTTTCTGATTTGGTGTGTAGAGTGCAATGCGGCAGTGGAAGTGTGAGCCACAGTTACAAAACACTAACGGCTTAGATTATTTACATCAAATTCAAAGCTCAAAGTAATGAGCAATTTAGTCTTCGTCAAGAGTTAGAGTAGTCTCAAATCAAGGATCCTAACATAAAACATAAGCGAACTATAATCATGGCTTTGTAATCAAGGATCCTACATTCTCTCTTATTAGAAGAATGCAGTTCTAATAAGAGAAAGAATACATCAGAGGGAAAAGAAAATAGTGAAACTAGTACCTCACCCACCATCAGCCCTTGTAGTATGACCTTGCATATCCGCATTCTCTTTTGATGAATCAACCTCCATTACCTACGTACAACAACACAGAAAATTGAATTTTTCCTAATTTGATATATACATGATAACACACAAATATTGTAAAGAAATCAATCAAACTTGTGATAAATACAAAATAATGGTTAAGCCTAAACATTGCTCAGGTTAAACGTTCGAAAATGCATAATACAAGAAAGAAAAAATAGAATTCAAAACTAGATGAAGAAACAAAAAAAAGCTAGGATGTCACCCCTTAACACTTGTCATCCTGTGTCATAAAAAAAACAAAATAAATTGCATCAACATCAAATTTTGGTCAACAATTTTTAATCCAGTATTGTTAGAAAGAAAAACAAATTCAAAAGTTCATAACTTGTGAACAAAATTAAGAAACAAAAAATTGAAATTTAACCTGTGGAATGCTTTAGAATTCCAATAGATTGGACAAGAAGGAACGAAGTCAGGATTTTGTGTTTGATTAAGGAACTTAGCTTCTCTAATGCCGGCTCCTGCTCTTCTTAGCCCTGCTTCAATTCTCTCCAATTTTGTATAATACAGCCCCTTGATTCGGCGGAGGGGTTCTTCGGCAGAGGCGTTCTTCGACGTTTTTCGACGCAGGGGTCGTGGGTCGACGACATTCTTCAAGTTCTTCGGCGGAGGGGTCGTGGTTCTTCGAGTTCTTCAGCAGAGGAGTCGGGTCGACAGCGTTCTACAGCGGAGGGGTTATTCCAAGGAAGGGCTCTTTGCCGGAGGGGTTTTCGTCGAAGGGGTTCTTCGAAAGTTCGGCACAGTGTGGGGGCGTGGGTCGTCCGTCTTTGCGAGAGGATGGGAGTGAGAGGCGTGTGAGGGAGGTTTAGGTTGGAAGAAAGCGAAAATTGGGGGTTTAGGTTTTTTTTTTATTTTTTTTTTCAATTATTTAGTAATTCTTGACGTTTCTGAAATGTCAAGGAAAATCCTCTTACTTGACGTTTTAAAAATGTCAAGAAAATTTAAAATTACTCCTCTCTGTCTTTTCATTAAAATTCTTGACGTTTTAAAACGTCAAGAATTGAATCAATATTACTTGACGTTTTTAAAACGTCAAGGATAATTACATATTATTTGACGTTTAAAAAACGTTAAGAATGTCGATTTTAAAAAAATTCTTGACGTTTTAAAAACGTCAAGAATTTAGAAGATAATCCTTGACAGTTTATAACTGTCAAGAAAAGGTTCATATTTCTTGACGATTTAAAACTGTCAAGAATTCTAAAAATTGCCTACCCTCCGCCTTTTCATAAAAATTCTTGACGGTTTTCCTATTAAACCACCCTTTTCTTGACGTTTTTTTCAAAAACCGTCAAGAAAAAAAAATGCAACCGTCAAGAAAGCCTATTTTTCTAGTAGTGAATATATACATATATTTTATTTCCATTATCTTTACTCAATCAATTCCTTAAATGGAAAAAATCTTAGACATTTACAACCATTAATAATAATAATAGGGATCTTTTCAAAAATATAAAAAAGCAGCAAAATATTTACACCCTATAGAACAATTCCAAAAATGGAAAAAGCCTAGAAGTCCACCGTGTAAAATATCAAAAATGTCTTGTCAACCACGCCGTCAACAACGCGTGCCTAATATATTTGCGATCGTTTAGATTTGATTATTGTTTGATACACGATCATCTAGATATGGCTACAATTTATAAGTGATCGTTTAGATATGGTTACAATTTTTATATAATCGTTTAGATATGACTACAATTTCTACGCGATCGTTTAGATATGAGTACAATTTATCTTTTCAATTCCATCGTTTAATTTTGTTACACAATCGTTTAGATTTTTTTAGACGACCGTTTACTTTTTTTACACGATCGTTTACATTTGGTTACTCCAATCAAATAATTTTTTTTCAAGATTTTTTTTTCAAGATTTTTTATACACTATCTTTTTTTTTTACAATCGTTTATGGTTTTTAAACGATCGTTTACATTTGGTTACTCCAATCTAAATGATTCTTTATACACAATCTTTTATTTTTTTTACATGATCGTTTACTTTTTTACACGATCGTTTACATTTGGCTACTCCACTCTAAATGATTTTTTTTCAAGATTCTTTATACACGATCATTTATATTTGGCTACTCCAATCTAAATAATTTTTTTCAAGATTCTTTATACATGATCTTTTAGATTTTGCTATCTTTTTGTACACAGTCTTGTACACAGTCATTTAGATTTGGTTACCCAAATGTAAATGATGTAAAAAAAAGGAAAAGAAGAAAGACGATGGAAAGAAATTGAAGCAAAAAAAAAGAGTAAAAGAAGAAAAACGATTGAAAGATTAAACGATGTAAATAAAGAATTAAAAAAAGAAAGATGATGGAAAGAAATCGCAAAAAAAAAAAAAGGAAAGAAGAAAGATGAAATCGCAGGGAAAGATGAGGAAGACAAAATAGTAGGAGGAAGACGAATCACGAGGAAGAAAAGAAAGATGGAAGGACAAACTTGAAATATTTAAAAAATGACTAATTTATAGGCTTTGTTACATGGGCCGTAAATACTTTGGTGTTTTGTAACATTTACACATGTTTCCCATAATAATAATACTTTTTTCATTATTATTATTATTATTATTCTCTCACCAAAATATATAAAAACATATATATTTATTTAAGAGAAATTTTCACAAATATAACAAACTAGTAAAATATTTACTGCCCGTGTGACAGCCCATGAAGTTAACCATTTTCTTAAATATTCCAGGTTTGTCCTTTCATCTTTCTTTTCCTATTCGCTGCGATTTCTTTCCATCGTCTTTTTTTCTTCTTCCAAACTGTTATTTGGTTCAAGATCGTGTATCAATCTATTTTCTTTCAAACTTTTATTTGGTTGTTCAAAATCATGTAGGCTTAAAAAAAACGTTGTTTAGATTTGGGTAGCCAAATCTAAAGGATCACGTATAAAGAATTTTGGAAAATAATTTAGATTGGGGTAGAAAATCTAAATGATTGTGTACTAAAAGAACTTTTAAAAAATAATTTAGCCAAATCTAAACGATCATGTACCAAAGAATCTTGAAAAAATAAACGACCGTGTAAAAAAATCTAAATGATTGTGTACCAGAGAATCTTGAAAAAAAATTGTTTAGCCAAATCTAAACGATCGTGTACCTAATTTTGAAAAAAAATCGTTTAGATTTGGCTAACTAAATTTAAATAATCAAATTTAAACGATCATGTACTCAAATCTAATAATCAACACATTTAAGGTTGTTTTAGACAAGTTTGGGTAAGTTCATAAGTTTTGACTCGTTAGATTGATATTGAGTTTGTTAATGGATTTAAACCTCTAAGGTGTGGATATTGGTTATAAGAGTATATGGATTTAAAAAACGACTTAAGTTTGGGTACTTATGGCATTAGGAGTTTAAGTTGAAAAGAATCCAAAAGTGAAATTTTAGCCTAAATTAAAGCATGTGGTGAATGATACAAAGTTAATAAGAGAAGTGGGAATTCGACTCATTGAACCATAATAGCTTGAGTTATCATGATGAAGTGTTTTAGTGATAGTTGTGATATCTTGATATGTGAAGATAACTGAGGGATATTGATCGTTGTTTCATGCCAAATTGAAGTGGGAAAAGCATATAACCTCGAGGGATCAAGTTATTGATGGTAAGTGGCTCATTTTCAAGCTTTCTTTATGCTTATACATGTTATCTCAAGATATTTCTTAGAAATTACCATGGCTTAAACTTGTTATGACTACGTTTTCATTTATGTTTAAACAATGTGTTTACGTATCATGATTTTAAGAATTCTTATGGCTTGGATTTTATAAAAGTGGGTTTCAAGTTCCTGTTTTCATTTATACTTAAACGATGTGTTTATTCATCATTTATACTTAAACTTCATAAAATCGTGTTTCAAGTTTTGATTATACTTGATTTGAAATGTGATTAACCGATGTTTATGGTGAACAAGAAGGTGATTTCCCTAAGGCTACATGAATGTGTTTGTGTAGTGCTACCTATGGTTGTCAGGGGGTTTCGGGACTGAAAGAGGTCGTGATCAGAGATCCGAGAACTTGAGCTTATGTGAGGATATGGATGGAGGATTGTGATATGGCTTTGAGCTTAGTTTAACCCATGGTGGGTGGCTCTATGTGCACATAAAAGCGGATATGGATGTTGTTACTGTGGTAGCTGCTAAGTATGCGTGAGCTCCATTTGGTTGCGTGTTTCCTTATGGATATGGATCACGTGTGAGCTATTCCGGGCCGTGTATTTAGTATTCTATGATGGTTGGATTGGATGAAGGTAGTTACTGTGGTAGGTGCTAAGTATGTGTGATCTCTGTTTTGTCACGTGTTTCCTTGTGAATATGGATCACGTGTGAGCTATTCCAGATCGTGTATTTAGTATGCTATCATGGTTGGATTGGACGGATGTTGCTATCATGGCGGGTACTAAACATACATGGCTAGTTTTGGCTGCATTGTTCTTTGGTCATGTGCGAGCTATCTTTGGCCGTATATTTAGACGACTTGCCATGGTTGGATTGTGTACAACTTTGTTGGTTTGATTAGTCTCACACCCTCTCCTGAACTACCTGCTAGCTAAGCCCAAATGTCGATGTAAAGTCAACCAACATTGCTATCCTTTAATGATACCCATTGACCTTGTTGAACTATTAGACTTGATAGACTAGATATTTCCATACATGAAATGCTATCTATGCACAAAACACAAACTGATGTGTATGCGTAACTTAAAGTTCGACAACTTCAAACATATATACAACTATACAGATACAAAATACAACTCCGCCCACGTACTGAAAGTAAATGTGAAACTAATAGCAGATAATAGCAGAGTTTCAGGCATCGAAAGCTTAACCTCTACCTGAAAAGTGAGAAAACATTTTAAAGGTGAGCCAATAAGCCCTGTGAGTGACTTATAAAACTGTTATTTGACAAATTCGAGCATGTGATAAATCAACATTAAATAAATAAATACGTAAGCAAAGCATTAACTATAAATATTTTAAGAGAACAACTTCTTCAAATATTCAAAATGTATATTTATAAAAGCTGGCAAGGCATTTACAACTAACATGACATCATTATGTTGTATAGGGCATACCTAGTACAACTAACGTTTATTAACTCTACAATGTAGTGGGGCCCGTCCAACACTCCTATCGTCTTTGTCGTAGTGGGACTCATCCAACACTCACGATAGCTTCGTTGTCACTGAGTATACTTAACGTCAACAACAGAAAATAACCTGTTTGCACCTATATCCTCTAGCCCAGGCTCAAGATCTCAACCATGTAGTTAATGAAAATTTCATAAATCATCTAAAAATATTAAAACATGTCTGCTTCTCTTTCTCTTGCACAAAGCTCAAAATTTACTCAACTCGTTTGTGAAAAATTGTAATTCTTAAAACAAAACTTGCCTATTCATGCATTGCTTGAAACATTGTGGTTCAAATACTTTCCAGAAATTGAATATTTACATGCTAGCATAAATTTTCATTAGGAAATCTAATCTCAAAACTTATACTTGAAAATAGTCATGGAATTCAAATGATTTTCATAGCTTCGTAAAATAAACATGTAAAGCATTCAATCATAAATAATAATTATGGAAAATATTTTCAAAACTTGTTTTGTCACTCACTGTCTTGAGCTAGATCCTTGGTCTGTAAGCTCGATTTAATTCTTTTCAGCCTGTCAACAACCAAACTAAGTATTAGAACCCTAGATATTTTGGTTTCTAAAGATATATTTAACATGTCACACTAAAGATGACGCTCACGAATTCAAAGTTTAAGAAATAAAACCCTATTCCACACAATCTTTGCATTTTTCAGATTTTCAGTACAAATTTAAAATGACCATAACTCCCTCAATACTTAACCACAATGAGTGTTCTTTATATCAAAATCTTCATTTTGATGTCTTCTATAATTTATTTGAAGACATTAAAACCAAATTCTCTTTTTCTTTCTTTTATAAAAAAAATAATCCAAAGAGAATCTCGGGTTTATAATTAGTGGTTATGAGATAATGACGTTTTAAGTATTATTTCATTACTGATGCATATTTAAAGATTTTTTCTTTTTTAGCATGTTTTTATGAGTTTTTACTTCTAAGAAACTTACCACTCACTGAGTTTTCAACTTACGTTTTCAATGTTTTCTTCCCCCCTCAGGTTGCAATCAAGGACTAAGCTTTGGTTGAAGCCTCGTCATCATTTGTAGATCTTCATTTTTTTTTATGTATATAGTTAACTCTTGTATTGCATCATGGGGAGGTTAGATATAGAGAAAGAGCACTAAGAACTCGTGTTTTGAGAAATCCTTTATTAAACTGTAATCATTTTGTATGTAATATCTAATTTGAATCTTAACCTTGAAACTTTGAAATTGTCTGGAAAAGTATGTCGTGAGACACCTGTTGTGATGTGGATTTTGATGTTTGCATATATAGTTATAAAAGTGAAAATCTCTTCCTTTACAGGTTTTGGCTAACCCACATTTTAGGGGAGGTGCTGCCGAAATTTTTATTGAATTGCTTAAAAAGTGTTTTACTAATCTTACTTTGGAAAAATGAATGTTTTTAAAGAGTAGAATCATGCCATGTTCTAGGTTAGAAGGGTAAAACCTAGAATGGGGTGTGACATATACGGGGTCACATGCACAACTAGGGATATTCCGACGGAATCACTTGCACGATTATGGGTGTACCTGCATATCACAGACATGTTTAGGAGTATGTACCTATGATCACTCATACTACTAGGGGCGTTCCTACGAGATCATTCGCACGATTAGGGGTATTTAGACCATCTCACTCGTCTAGGTGTGCTTCATTGGACACACAATATTATGATTATGTTTCTAACGGGAAGTTAATGAATCAGCTAGCGGGACCAGTAGTGGGTCCCTTACTTGGTATATTTTATATACTCATTACAATCACATATTTAACTTAATTTACAATTTAAATGTATTCAACCGTAACTCTCTCATAATCTATAATTTTAATATGTATCATATATAAATCTAATTCACATTAAATTAATATTTGAACTCATTCAAATATTTTATCCTCTCATAGTTGGTTTTGATTAATATTAAAAATTAAATTTATCTAAATCTAAATCTAAATCTAGACTATATAAAAGGGCTAAGGCAAAAAAAGATTCAATTTTCCTTTTTGCCACTTTAGTATTTTGTTGTAGAGTTATTTGATGTAATTTCATATCTAAATTATTAAATAAAATGGTTTGCCATTTCTTTTTTTTGAACTTTCACGCTAAATTGAAAGAAAAAAGAAAAAAGAAAAATGATTTTTTGGCTTGTTAAATAATAGTAGATTTTGTTTAAAACAAATAACAAACTCTACATCACATGATTGTTTAGATTTGGTTAATCTAAATGATTAATTTTTTTCAATTTTATCATTTAATTTGGTTGCACGATCGTTTAGATTTGATTACACGATCGTTTAGATTTTACTGATCGTTTAGATTTGGGTAGCCAAATCTAAACGATTTTTTTTTTTCAAAATTTGGTACACAATCGTTTACATTTGGCCAAACGAATTTTTTCAAGATTTTTTGGTAACGATCGTTTATTTTTTAAGGATTCTTTAGTACATGATCGTTTAGATTTGGCTAATCAACTTTTTTTAATTCTTTTAATACACGATTGTTTAGATTTGGCTACTCCAATCTAAACGTTTTTTTTCAAGATTCTTTATACATGATCTTTTAGATTTAGCTATTTTTTGTACATGATCATTTAGATTTGGATATATTTAGTTACCCAAATCTAAAAGACGTAAAAAAAGAATAGAAAAAGACGACATAAAAAAGAAGAGGAAAAGAAGAAAGACAAATCTAAACGATGTAAAAAAAGAATAGGAAAAGATCGTTTAGATTTGGGTGATGTAAAAAAAAAAAAAGGAACAAAAACAATGGAAAGAAATTGCAGCGGAAACAAAGATGAAAGACGATATAAATAAATCGTAGAAAGGAGGAGCAGAAAGACGAAAGGGAAAACCTTTCGTAGACGGCCCGTGTAACAAAGTCCATAAATTTAGCTATTTTTTAAATATTCCAGATTCGTCCTTCCATCATTTTCTCCTCTGCGATTTTTTATCGTCTTCTTCCTTTGTACTCATGCATTTCTTTCATCTTTCTTTTTTTTAAGATTTGGTTCCAAATCTACTTCTTTTTATTCCTGTTTCTTCTTTCTTTTCTGGGACTCTTGCAAATATGACAATTATAGTATCATAAATTAGGCCCAAAACACATCATTTTTACATTTGCAAAAATAGCAAAATTGAAGCCCAGCCCGCATTTTAAAAATACAAAATTACGAAGCTATCCTTCAGTCATTACTGAAACCAATATATGGTTGATACACCAATATATACCGTTGATACACCTGATTTGATGTACTGCTCATACATTTTTTTTACTCTCTAATACTTCACTGATACATATTACTAGTTTAAAACACTTGATATGTTGTTGATACACTCAATCAATTAAATACACTTGAAGCACTAAGAATGATACACGTTATATATCGTTGATACATTTGTTATTGTTTGCTGATACACTTGATAGATTTAATACACTTAATCACTTATTAAACTTCATTGATACATATTATTAGTTTGAAACACTTGATATGTTGTTGATACACTTGCGAAACTGTTGTTACACTCAATTAATTAAATACACCTGATGCACTAAGCATGATACACTTTATGTATTGTCGATACAATTGTTATGGTATTTTTACAATCTTAATAACATGTTGAACATCATTATCGCCTATAGTCAACAAATTAAAACTAAAAGTTCAATACATGACTCAACCTGAATTTTAGTATGAATCAAGTTCACAAAAGAATCAAATGATGATATCACTCCATCAACCAAAACACAATTTGTTTTGTAATCCACGTTGTAATGTTGCTCATCTCATTGACCACTCTGAAAAACAATTACTGCCAATTTAACCATAACTATAATGAACTACAACAATTTTGGGAAAATAAAACACACGTAGTAAGTATATCAGTCAACTAATGCATATAATATAAGTATATCATACCGCTGATATAAAAAACTGATACAAATAAAAAAAATCAGAACCAAACGTAACTTAATAAAACCAAACTAATCTACGAAGTTCCTTTCGATAAAAGATATTAGGAACAAATAAAAGAGATGAGGAAGAACTACTCGTAGTCCTAATTTTAATAAATAATATATGGGCAATTCACAAAAATAATATTAGGGTTTCAAAAAAGGGGGAAGAAATACATACATAATTCTTGTTTTCTCTAAAGAAAAAATGAGGAGAATAGGAGAAGAAGACGAGGAGAAGATGATAAAAAAAAAGCCGACGAAGAGGGAGAAATCTGAAAGAACGAAACTGAAGAGAGAAGAGAAGGACGGTGGAGAAGATGCAAAAGAAGATGAGGAGAAGAGAAGTAGGTGAATAGGAGAAATGGTGAAGAAGAGCGACAGAGAAGAGAAGAAGAAAACGAAAAATGAAAGAGAACAATAAAGAAAAACGAAAGAGGAAGAGAAAACAACAAAGAAGGGCAATTTTGGAATAATAAAAAGAACAAAATAAGAAATATCAACCAAAATTAAAAAGTTGCTATATTTGCAAAATTGAAAAGGTTAGTGCTAATATTGCTAAATTGGGTTTTTATTGTGTCACCCAATACAATTTCCGTTTTTTTTTCATTGTATGGTCTTTCTTCTTTTCTTTTTTAAACATATGGTGTATAAAGAATCTTGAAAAAATTGGTTAGGTATTTAAATTAGAGTAACCAAAAACTAAAAGATTGTATATAAAGAATATTAAAAAAACTCGTCTTTCTTCTTTATTTTTTTACGATGGTGTATAAAGAATTTTGAAAAAATTGATTAGGGATTTAAATTAGAGTAACCAAAATTAAAAGATTGTGTAGAAAGAATATTGAAAAAAATCGTTTATACCAAATTTTGAAAAAAAAAACAATCGTTTAGATTTGGGGCCAAATCTAAACGATCGTGTAGCCAAATCTAAATGATCGTGTACCAAATTTTGAAAAATAAAATTTTAGATTTGGAACCCCAAATCTAAACGATCTTGTAGCCAAATTCAAACGATCGCATACCAAATTTTGAATTTTTTTTTAAGATTTGGAACCCAAATCTAAATGATCGTGTAGTCAAATCTAAACTATCGTATACCAAATTTTGAATTTTGTTTTTTAGATTTGGAACCCCAAACCTTTAGATTTAGCTACACGATCGTTTAAATTTGGATATACGATCGTTTAGATTTAGGGTTGTATACCAAATTTTGAAAAAAAAAATGGTTTAGATTTGGGGTAGCCAAATCTAAACAATCGTGTACCAAATCGAGTTATCAAATATATTACGCGCAAGGGGCATTTTTAGTATTTTACACGGTGGGCCTCTGGCTTTTTCCATTTCCGAAATTGTTTTATATAATGTAAATACTTTGCAGTTTTTTGATATTTTTGAAAAGACCCCATTTCATATTTTAACAATTAAACTAATTTTTAAAATTAATAAAAAACATAACGTCCAAGTAAAAAAAGTTCTTCCAAAGAACTTTTTCTTAAAAAGATCTCAAAGCAAAATTAAAAAAAGAAAAAAGAAAAAAAATCTTTTGAAAATAAACATGTGGACTATAGAAATCTCAACAGATTTAAAAATACTTACTTATTATCTAAATCTAAAATAATTTAACATTGTAGTTTAGTTATCATATAATGCCTACAAATTAAGTAAATTAAAAATTAGTGTATAAAATCTCGAGGTTATGATTTTCATACATATATCTTTCTGGAAAATCGTAATCAAAACAAAAAAAATCGTTTTTAATTATTAATTAATTAATGAAAAATATCTTAGTGCACAATAGTACTAGAAATTAACCATGTAAATAAAAAATAACATTATTTTAAGGGAAACTTACATACATACAACAAAATACTAAACTATTTACGACCCGTGTAACAAAACCCATAAAGTTGGCCATTTTTTAAATATTTCAGGTTTTCCCTTCCATCTTTCTTTTCTTCCTCGCGATGAAATCGTCTTCCTTCTGCGATTTCTTTCATCCTCTTCCTCTGTCATTTCTCGTCTTTCTTCTTTCCCTCCTCTTTTTTTCTGCGATTTCTTTCCTTCATCTTTCTTATTTTTTAATTTTTTTTAGTCATTAAATCTTCCCATCGTCTTTCTTTTTTTCTCAGTGCGATTTCTTTCCATCGTTTTTTTCTTCTGATTTTGCGATTTCTTTTTATCGTCTTTCTTCTTTTTTATTCATTTTTACGTCGTTTAATAATTTCATTGTCTTTCTTCTTTTCTGATTTTTTTTACGTCATTTAATATTTCCATCGTCTTTGTTCTTTTCCTTTTTTCTTTCACTGTGATTTCTTTCCGTCGTCTTTCTTCTTTAATTCTCCTTTTTTTATGTCGTTTAAATTTGGATAACCAAATCTAAACAACCGTATACAAAAAAATAGCAAAATCTAAAAAATCTTGAAAAAAAATTATTTAGATTGGAGTAACCAAATGTAAACAATCGTGTAAAAAAAATAAATCATCGGTAGACAAATCTAAAGATCGTGTACCAAAAGAATTAAAAAAATCGTTTAGCCAAATCTAAACGATTGTGTAGAAAAATCTAAACGATCATGTAAACAAACCTAAACGATCGTATAAAAAAAATAAACGATCATGTAGCAAAAGAATTTTAAAAAATCGTTTAGCCAAATCTAAATGATTGTGTACCAAGTTTTGAAAAAAAAATTGTTTAGATTTGGGTCCCCAAATTTAAACGATCAAATCTAAACGATCGTGTAACCAAATTAAACGATGTGTACCAAACAATAACCAAACCTAAACGATTGCAAATATATTACACGCGCGTTGTTGACGACGTAGTTGACAGGACAATTTTGGTATTTTACACGGTGGGCCTCTGGGCTTTTTCTGTTTTCAGAATTGTTTTATACAATGTAAATACTTTGCCGTTTTTTATATTTTTGAAAAGACCCCTTATTTTAGTTACTAAACTATTATTAAAATTTTATTTTAACCTAAAGACAAATATTTTGAAATAGATGCTGCCACGTGTCTAAGACGACGTGAAGCGGTCGACGACCTCAAAATGGGTTTTTTAAAAGTACAACAAAATAAATGAGTCGCCACCAATCTTTTTTACAATGTGATTGGACCGAATGGAGTGATATGACATTGAAATAAAGTAAACAATTTTTAAATAAAATCGTAAAAAATGGTATGGAATATTAGAATTGAGTTCGGAGCCATTTGTGTATGAGAAAATAAAATCATAAAAAAATGGTATGTGAATATTAGTGTTGAGTTCCGGAGTCATCTGTGTATGAGGAAAGTGAGTACCCCACAACACCCGTTTAGAAAATAGTGGCCAAATTTCTAATCTGTCTTATTTTATAGCTCATTACTCCAATAACTCCAATATTTGAAACAATGATCTCATAAAATAAGTGGAGAGCATTCAATAAATTAGACTGTATTGAAGAAATTTTTCTCACCTCAAGAAAATGATAAATTAGTATATTTTCTCAAAATCCATCATAGAAATAGAAGTATAAGTTATTAGAAAAAATTGATTAGGAAACCTTATGAAATCTTAAATTAAATTTTGAACGTTTAAAACAATAATTAATGCTAAGAAGAGAAGAAAAAAAAAGAATTAGATAAAAAAAAGTTCAAAAAAATAGATAAATATATAAAGAATAAAGTTTAAGAATAAATTAATAAAGGGAAGAGATAATAAATAAATAAATAAGATAAACAACAATATGTGAAATAATAATGTATAAACAAACAAAAGAGAGACTCAAAGACAATAAGAAAATAAATGCAAGAGAGAAAAATTGGAAAATAAGAACAATAACTAAAGGAAAAAATATATATAAAAAAATTTGAAATCCAAAACACCAAACTCTCTTGTCGTTGAAGTGTGGACCCTTTGGGACCAAAACCTACCGTATACCTCAACTAAGTTAGAGTTTTTTTTGTGCGTTGGATTCTTGACATTATAAGGAGTTTTAGTGAGAAAGATGAAGATTTAGGGGGTTGTTGGGAGAGAAAACACAATAGATGTTATAGATCTTGTGGTTTTTCTTGCTAAGAGTATGAAGACTAAGAGAAGTGGTGACTATGATGGCTAGAGGTTTGGATGAAGAAGATGGAGATATGAAGGCTAGGTTTTTTTTTTTTTTTTTTTCCTTTTTGTGGCTTTTTCTCTATGTCTCCCCCATGGATGAAGAAGAGGAGATTATTTATAGCCAAAAAAGCTTAAGACTAAAACAATTCAAATTGCTAGTTTCTTGAAATTGAAAAAATTACCACTTTTGACCTACTCTTCAAAATGGCATGGAGCCTTTAACAACCAAAACCATTTAAAAAAGTTACCACATTTAGTATTTCTCCACCTACTTAGTCTAACTAATTGATTTAGTTACTCTAACCAAACTATCCATAAAGCTCTAAAAGTAGTTAAATAACATTTTTTTAAAGAAAAAGGTGGATAATCACAAAATTAAAAATTAGCAAAATTAAGGCAAAAATTAATCTAGCAATTGAACTAATTTTAAATAAGGTCGTATGAAATTAGGTGGCTACTATTAGAATTTATGTCCTAAAACTCGTAGTTTATAATCATATTATATTCAATAAAGTCGTTATTGAGAAATTGAATACAATCTTAAATCCAATAAACTAAGGTCCTGAGGTTATTTTGAGTAAACTTGAACTTTATGTAGAGACATAAACTTGGATCAAGTTTGAGAATATAGCCTAAAACGGTCTATAGTATATGAATAAAAGTTAGGCGTCTTATTTAGAGACACTATGGATGCGACCCGCTTTGTAATTAGTACAAACGATGTGATCCTGAATCGTTCATGTCAAGACATGAAAGTGAGGCATCATATGTAAAGAGTTTACATAAGACTGAACCATGAAATAATCACTTTTACGTTATTAACACTGTTTACTGTCTAAAACTGACTATTTCGATTATTAATGACCTATGTAACTTAATCTTAATCTTGAACTAACTATGAACTCCTGTTCACAAGAGATTATCCTTAGATCTGCATAGGTGAGGGCAGCCCTTTAGCGCTGACCCAATAAGCCTCCTATTTCAAGGGTAAGACTAAGTGAATAGTTGGGGACATAAGGTGCAAGACGGAATTCACTCCTACCTGCTTTAGAGTTAGTAAATAGGTTGTTCCCTTAAAGATCAAATTCAAGACTTGAACAAGGGCCCCACCTTCTCATTGGTCAGAGAGGAATTCAGTTTATAAGTTGAACTTTAAACCAATTGTTCAATAGTAGATCAGTGAGACTTAAGGAGTAACATGTAGTCTCGTGGATAAAACGGTATTTTGACCTAGTTGAGCTTATGAATAACCTACGAAGGATTAACTTACTAATCATGATTATATCAAATGGATACAAATATATCTATAGTGAGGGGAGTGTAACTATGAGACTTTAAGGGAATGACATGTTAGTTAATGAATGTTGATTAGCTCGGTCTAAAAGAGTTTAGCCAGTTAAATCTTAGATTGTTGGAGCCCATGATCTATAGCTCCATTAGGTTCCTCTATGAGCTAATATGGAATAAGCTTAGAACAGTATGATGGGATGAGTCGAATTGTTCGATTTAGGTGACGAAAGAGAAATCGATATGTATATGTGATATAGCCGTCAGTTATTAGATTAGAGATAAAATTTTATGTCTAAATGTGATTTAAATATTAAAAATAAAAATGCGGATTCATACTTGGAAGCTAAAAAATGATGGAAATAGTCAAAGTTGTAAAAGGTCAAAATGTTGACCTTTGACTTTGAAAAGACAAATTTTGGTCAACAATATATTTAAATATGATTTGAATCTTATGAAAATGAATGCAGATTCATGCTTGGGAGATCAAAATTAGTCAAGACGGACATAATTATAAAATGTCAAAATATTGACTTTTTGTTTGAAAAGTCAAAGTTTGACTTTGACTAAAGGACATTTTCGCCCTTTGACCAAAGTTAGTGGAAAAATCCAACATTTTGTTGGATAATCCCACTAACTCTAGTAGACTAGGTGTTCTCATTTGATGAAGACAAAAAGTCCACTAGAGAAAGTGGACTTTGTGTTGTCTGTTCATGAGCTTGCGTGTATATACTACTTTGTATGTAAATTCACTATGTATTGGGTTCTTGGGACTTTTTGGAAAGGGTTGGATTTTTTAAGACCAAATTTGGACTGTTTGTTTTTCCTTGTATTTTCTAAAAGAAAAATTAAAGCCCAACCTTATTCCTTAATACCATTTCCATCTTCTTTCTCTCTCCCGATTTTGAGTTCGGAGGATAGTAGGTCTACAACGTCCCAAAAATTCAAGGTATTTTCTCAACAGAACTATCTTATATATTAAGATTTAAATTTTATTGGGTGTTGTATTATTTGAGTATGGTGAGAAAGAGGAGTTGTTTTCATAAAAGAGAAAAGAAAAGGAAAAGAAAAGGAAAAATAATAATATATATAATAATATAATAATATATTATATTATTATTATAAAATTCTTTTTATTCTTTTATTTTAAATCTCTTCATCGTTTTCGTGCTACCATCCATCTTCTCCAATCTTCTTCCTCTTTGTTGCCCTAGCCGTCGGACGACATCTTCTCCATCTCTCGCCGTCGATCAACGACATCTTCTCCATCTCTCGCCGTCGATCAACGACATCTTCTCCATCTCTCTCCGTGTCATTCGAAACCCAAGTCGCAAGGTCTTTATTCTGCTCAACGTCGCTCCATCTCCATCTTCTGCCCCTCCTCACGCGCGGAATCACTCATTCATCAGGGATCCGCCTCACTATTGAAGAGTCACACTGTAGTTGTTTGTCGTGTCTTGATCTCCGCCGCAAAGCTCCACCTATGTGCAGTCGTTCTTCTTCGCGACGCTTCTCTACTTTTGTCTTAACCCACGTGGGAAACGAACCCGTGTCGTTAGTTTCAATCCTAAGTCGCATGCGTCGTTTTGCTTCTTACTAAGTCGTCCAAGTTGAATTTCTTTGTTATGCAAGCCACGAGCCTCCTTTAGCCAAGCCAAGTCGTCAGCTAGTCTTTTACCTTGTTCCCTCAACAATTTGAGATCTTTAATGTGTTTTTTATGAGTTTTGACAAGGGTTATTTAAAGATTTAAATTTAGATTAAATTGGAACAAAAATTCAGATTATTTTCTTATTGAAGGTGCTATTAGAGGAGTAACGCTTGAGTTCTTGGAGTTCACATCGAGATTGGAGTGGGGCTTAAGTCTCCATTGATTGGGTTAGTTTGTGGAAGTCTCATTTAAGTGAATGGATGAATGTGTTTGCAAAAGTGATTGATTTCCTATTTATGTTTATGTTGGTTCGTTTGGACTTTAGTTCGATCAAGGATTTAGCTAGGTTCGAGGTAAGAGATTTCTACTATTAGACTTATATTGAAATTAGAATATATTAACTGAGATGATAGTTGGAATGTATTGACCAAGATAGTTCAGCTGTTATATATAGTTTAGAAAGTATTTATGGGTTACACTATTGACTGAACTTAGATGGTTTGACTGTTATACATAGTTTAAAATATATTGATGGATTTTACTGTTGACTGAACTGTGATATGCTTTAGCGTGTTTGTTTTGACTGCTTATGTGTAGAGAAGGAGTTGTTAGTTTTAATTGTGCTTTGATGTGACTGTCTTGGACATTAAAAACTGTTAGCTTTATCTATGGGACAATGTATCTTGCAGGCATAGTGCGTACAGGATCATCATACCTTGTGCATCCTTCTGGATCACTAGACTGATATGTGCATCCTCTGAGATCACTAGTGTAAACCCGAGATTCTCTTTGGATTTTTCTTTTATATAATATAAAAGAAATAAATAAAAAAATGGAAATTAATTATATAATATTTTATAAAATTAAAGGTTTTTTTTAATAAAAAAAGAAAAGAAAAGAAAAGAAAGGATAAAAGGAAAGAAAGAGGAAAAGAGGGAAGAAAAACTCTTTTCTTCTTCTTCTCCTTCGGTCATAGTGCCCCCTACCACCAAAACAAACATCTTCACCATTTTATTATCCAAACTTTCAGAGTTTTCTTTTGAGAGAAGCATTAGAGAGAACCTAAGGAAAAAGAAAAAGATTTCTTAGTTCAAAGGTTGAAGAAGAAGGGGGAAAACTCAATGGAAGTTGTAATCATGGCAGATTTTGGCACACACTGCACACTTCTGGTTTTTAATCCAGTTTGATCTTTGCAAGAAGAACTAAGAGGTGAGGTTTGAATTTTCTGAAAGAGAATTCATTTTTGAACAATTTTCGTGAAGAAAGTTTGAGTCAATTTTGTTGTTAATTGGGTGATATTTGACAAAGAAGACAGAGCAGATGCTTTCCACGCGAAATCCAATATCCTCTATTTATTTATCATTCTAGTGTGTACACACTGAGTTAGACTCTCTATTTAGTATGGTTGGAAATCTTATTCAATTTCCTATAACTTTTATGAAGATATTGAGAGCCAATTATGACTAGAAATGTGTTAAATTACAGGGACAAGTTGAAGGTTTGTAGAGTGCACAATTTTGGAGTAGTTTTATTTCGAGATGTTTGTGAGATTTGCAATTGGAAGTTTGCTTTATATGTCTTCTGGTAAATTATAGAGGACATCCAAATGAATATTTTAATATAAAGAACACTCATGTTGGTTAAGTATTAAGGGAGTTATGGTCACTTGAAGTTTGTGTTGAAAATCTTGAAAATGCAAAAGTTGTTGGAATAGGATTTTATTTCTTAAGCTTTGAATTCGTAAGCGTCATCTTTAATTCATCTTTAGAAAACCAGAATATTTAGTGTTCTAATACTTGGTATATTTGTTGACAGACCGAGAAGAATTAAACCGAGCTTATAGACCAAGGATCTAGCTCAAGACAGTGAGTGACAAAACCAGTTTTGAAAATATTTCCATAATTGTTATTTATGATTGACCGCTTTGTACGTTCATTTACGAAGCTATGAAAATCATTTGAATTCCATGACTATTTTCAAGTTTGAGTTTCGAGACTATATTTCTTAATGAAAATTTATACTAGCATGTGAATATTGAATGTCTGAAAAGTATTTGAACCACAGTGTTTCAAGCACAGTATGAATTAGCAAGTTTTGTTTTAAAAACTACAGTATTTCATGAACGAGCTGAGTAAATTTTGAGCTTTTAGCAAGATAAAGATATGCAGGCATTTTTTAATACTTTAGATGATTTATGAAATTTTCTCATTGACTACATGACTGAGATCTTTAGCTTGAGGCTAGAGGATATCGTGTGCACACAGGTTATTTTCTGTTGTTGACATTGAGTATACTCCGTGACAACGAAGCTGTCGTGAGTGGTAGGCAAGCCTCACTACGGCAAAGACGAGGGAGTGTTGGGTGAGCCCTACTACATCATAGAGTTAATAAACATTGGTTGTATTGGATGTGTCCTATACAATGTAATGATGTCATGTTAGTTGTAAATGTCTTGCTAGCTTTTATAAATATAGATTTGAATATTTGAGGAAGTTGCTTTTTTAAAAAATATTTATGGTTAACACTTTGCTTATGTATTTGTTTATTTAATGTCGATTTATCACATGCTTAGATTTATCAAATAACAGTTTTATAACCAATCACTGACGGGGCTTATTAGCTCACCTATAGAATATTTTCTCACTTTTCAGGTAGAGGTCGAGCTCCCGGTGTCTGAAACTCTGCTATAGTCTTCTACTAGTTTCATATTTACTTCCAGTACATGGGTGGAGTTGTATATTGTGTCTGTATAGCTGTATATATATATATATATATCTAAAGTTATTGAGCTTTAAGTTGGGCATACTCCTTAGTTCGCTTTGTAAATTTTCTTTTTTTATGTTTTGCATTTAAATAGTTAATCCCGGTAAATGTTTCACATGGGTGAGTCGGGGTATCGGTACAAGTGTGTGTTTAAGGGTCTATTACCGTTCCGTTGTGTTTTATGGATAAATAGTATTTCATGTAGAAAATAGCAAGTCTACCAGATTTCATAGTTCAGCAGGGTCAACAGATATCATTAGAGGATCGCGATGTCTGCTGACTTCATGTCATTTTTCGGGCTAAGTTAGTAGGTAGTTCGGGAGAGGGTGTGACAACTTGACTGATATGTGTATCCTACGGGATCACGAGACTATTATGTTGTAGGATACCTCCTCATAGGAAGCAAAACATTTTTACCCCTAATGGGGCTAATAGTGGGCCTCTTACTGGATATATTTTATACTCACCTTTTTATGTTTAACTTTTTCAGGCAAAGGTAATACGAGAGGTAGACCGACAATGGGTAAGAAGGACTCGTGATCACCATATGGGAACAACTTTTCAAATGCTTTTGCATAATGTTTTTACATTTTTTTTTAAGTTTTGAAGGTTGAAATTAATGTCATGTTTAGAACAACTGTTTGTTTTTGGTGACTTTATAAATGATGTTTGTGAACTTTTAATTTCTTTTATAGAGCTTGAATACAGTTTTCTTATTTTTTATGTCTACTTGATTTTAAATAGGTTTTATGAACTTTTATGTTTAGATGAAGTTTCTTTATATTAAAGTAATGACCTAGCTTAGTCTGAAAAGTTGGGTTGTTATTATTGGTATCAGAGCCTAGGTTTTGTAAACTAACTTATGATGTAAGTCTATGTTTCGTGTCCCTATGGCTAAAACGATCCTTTATCACTCGTCAGGTACGCTGTCATGACTTATATGTATGGTTTTATATGTGACCTTGCCTAAGTTAAACTGCATGAAGTGATTTATTACTTAAGACTAAAGAAGTTACTAGTGGATATTAGGAAAATGCAGCCGAGAAGAGATGCACGTAGGGGTGGTTGAGGAGGTTGAGGAAAAGAAGCAAGGCGTAACCAACTTGAAGGCCAGCTTGCAATGCAAGCTGCCAACCCTGCAACACTTGTCACTCAAGTGGACCTCGTCGTAGTAGAGCAAAGGTTTAAAGACATGTTAACACAGACGTTGGCACAGCAGTAGCTAGCCCCGCCACCCATGTTCAGGCACCAGTTGCACTTATTCAAGATCCAATTGTACCTCAAAACTTATTAGATTAGCTTTTAGTAGAGGCTAAACAATTGAGGGATTCAAGAAGTATAACCCTCAGACATTCGATGGATCCTTGGAATACTCCACTAAGACACAAATGTGGTTGGCTTTTGTGAAAACCATTTTTCGTTATATGAAGTGGCCTAACAACCAGAAGGTTCAATGCACATTGTTCTTATTGAGAGAGAAAGGCACAGCCTGGTAGGAGCCTACAGAGAGGATGTTAGGTGGGGATGTAAATCAGATTATCTGGGAATAGTTCAAGGAGAATTTTTATGCCAAATTCTTCTCTGCTACCTTGAAAAGATGCCAAGTGTCAGGAATTCCTAGAACTACAGTAAGGCCATATGATTGTGGAGCAATATGACCAGGAATTCGATATACTATCCCGCTTTACTCCTAAGTTAGTAGCGACTGAGGCTGCTAGAGCCGACAGATTTGTCAGGGATCTTAGGTTGGACCTCTAGGGTTCCATTCGAGCTTCCAGGCTAGCTACCCAAGCTGATGCACTACGCCCAATAGTGGACATGAGTTTGCATGAAAGGGTTGATATTTCCAAGACTTCAGAGAAGGGGTCAACTTTAGGACAGAAGAGAAAGGCTGAGCAACAGCCTATTGTAGTACCACAAAGAAATTTGATAACAGGTGGCAACCTTCACCATTATCAGCAGAACCCTAATAAGGAAAGTGAAGCTACCAGAGAGAAGTCGTTGTGTAACACTTGTGGTAGGCATCATCTAAGTCATTGTTTGTATGGGACCAGGACTTGCTTCAAGTGTAAGCAAGAGGGGATATAGTTGACAGATGCCCTACGAGACTTACTGGGATTGCGTAGAACCAGGGGCAATTGCACCATGACAGGGTAAAGTCTTTGCTACTAACAGATCTGAGGCCGAGAGAGCAAGAACGGTGATGACAGGTACGCTTCCAGTGTTGGGCCATTATGCTTTAGTCCTATTTTATTTTGGTTCATCTCATTCTTTTATATTTTTAGTATTTGTAACACATGCATGCTTAGAAGTGGATCCCCTAGATTATGTTTTATCAGTGTCTACTCCATCTAGGGAGATTATGTTGTCAAAAGAAAAGATAAAAGTATGTCAAATTGAGATAACAAGTCATATAATAGATATAACTTTATTGTTTATGGATATGCGTGATTTTCATTTGATTCTAGACATGGATTGGCTAGCTGCTAATCATGCTAGTATAGATTGTTCTCGTAAGGAGGTAGTGATTAATCCTCTTACAGTTACTAGTTTAAATTTAAAGAGGTAGGAACTATTGTGTTGCTTAAAGTGATCTCAGCTATGAAATCCAGTAAGCTACTTAACTAGGATACTTGAAGTATCTTAGCTAGTATAGTGGATACTGGAGAAGCTGATGTTTCCTTGACATCAAAACCTGTGGTGAGGGATTATCTAGATGTTTTTCCTGAAGAACTTCCAAGATTACCTCCTTACAGGGAGATTGATTTTGCAATTGAGCTAGAGCCTGGTATTGTTCCTATATCTAGGGCTCCATACAGAATGGCCCTGATAGAGTTGAAATAGCTGTAAGTGCAGTTGTAGAAGTTGCTTGGCAAAAGTTTCATTCGACCAAGTGCACCACTTTTGTTTGTTAAAAAGAAATATGGGTCGATGCGCTTATGTATTGACTACAAAAAGTTTAATAAGGTGAATGTTAAGAATAAAATCCTTTGCCTAGGATTGATGATTTATTTAACTAGTTGAAGGGAGCCACAATATTCTCTAAGATCGATCTTCGATCAGGATACCATCAGTTGAGTATTAAGGACAGTGATATACCAAAGACAACTTTTTATTCAATATATGGATATTATGAGTTCATTTTGATATTCTTTGGTTTGACAAATGCTCCAGCAGTGTTTATGGATTTGATGAACATAGTGTTTAAGAATTTCTTAGACACTATCGTGATTGTATTTATTAATGATATCTTAGTGTATTCCAAGATAGAGACAAAGCATGAAGAGCATTTGCGCATGGTTTTAGAGACTCTCCGAGTTAATAAATTGTATGCAAAGTTTTTGAAATGCGAATTTTAGCTGAAGTGAGTGTCTTTTCTAGGTCATGTGGTGTCTAAAGATGGTGTTTCTATGGATGCAGCAAAGATAGAAGCTGTTACCAGTTACCCTGACCTTCTACAGTCAATGAGGTTCATAGCTTTATGGGCTTAGCAAGTTATTACTAACGATTTGTGGAAGACTTTTCTTGTATAGCTACTCCTTTAACTTAGTTGACCAAGAAAGGAACTCCATTTGTTTAGAGCAAAGCCTATAAGGATAGTTTTCAAAACCTTAAGCAGAAGCTTGTTACTGCACCAATTCTTATTGTACCCGATGGTTTAGGGAGTTTTATGATTTATAGTGATGCTTTTAAGAAAGGTTTGGGTTGTGTTCTGATGTAATAAGGTAAGGTAGTTGCTTATGCTTCTCGTCAGTTGAAGAGTCATGAGCAGAACTACCCTACACATGATTTAGAGTTGGCAAAAGTTGTTTTTGCACTGAAGATATGGAGGGATTATTTGTATGGTGAGAAGATACAGATCTTTACTGACCATAAGAGCTTGAAATACTTCTTCTCAGAAAGAGTTAAATATGAGACAACGAAGGTGGTTTGAGCTAGTAAAGGATTATGAGATATTGTCTCATCCAGGTAAGACGAATGTGGTAGTTGATGCTCTTAGTAGGAAGGTATCACATTCAGCAGCACTTATTATTAGACGGGTCACATTGCACCGAGATCTTGAGAGAGCTGAAATTGCAGAATCAGTAAGGGTAGTCACCTCACAATTAGCTCAGTTGTCAATGCAACCGACTTTGACACAGAAAATTGTTGTTACTTAGCATAATGATCCTTATTTCATTGAGAGGCGTCGCCTAGCCAAAACATGACAAGCTGATAAGTTCTCCATATCCTCTAATGATGGGCTTTTGTTTGAGAGGGGTTTATGTGTGCCAGGAAATAGTGCAATTAAGACAGATTTGTTAACTAAAGCTCATAGTTCCTCATTTTCCATGCATCCAGGTAGTCAAAAATGTATTAAGATATGAAACGTGTTTACTGGTGGCGTAATATGAAAAAAGATATAGCAAATTTTGTTAGTAAATGTTTGGTGTGCCAACAGGTTAAAGCATCAAGACATAAACAAGTAGGTTTTTTGTAACCTTAGGTGTGCCAAAGTGGAAGTGGGAAAATGTATCTATAGATTTTATTACAGGACTGAATGTGTCTATAGATTTTATTACAGGACTACTTAAGACATTGAAGGGTTATACAATGATTTGGGTTATTATCGACAGGCTTACATTAGCACATTTCATCCCAGGGAAATCCACTTATACTACTAGTAAGTAGGCACAATTATATTTGACTAGGATAATAAGTCTGCATGGAGTGCCAGTATTGATTGTTTCTTATAGAGATGTCCGTTTCACTTCCAAATTTTGGAAAGGACTTCAGGCTGCCATGGGCACAAGGTTAGATTTTAGCACAACTTTTCATCCACAGACTGATGGTCAAACTAAGCATTTGAACCAAATTTTGGAGGATATGTTGCGAGCTTGTGCATTAGAGTTTCCAGGTAGTTGGGATTTTCACTTACATTTGGTGGAGTTTGCATAAAATAATAGTTTGCACCGTTTATGGCAAATGTTGCAATCCCTTATTTGTTGGGATAAGGTTGGTGAGCAAAGATTGATGGGTCCAAAGTTAGTTCAGTCTACTAATGAAGCTATACAGAAGATTAGAGGGCGTATGTAGACAACACAGGGTAGACAGGAAAATTATGTTTATGTGAGATGGAAAGATCTTGAGTTTGATGTGGGAGATAAGGTGTTCTTGAAAGTAGCACCTATGAAGGGTGTTATGCGATTTGAAAGGAAGGAAAAGTTGAGTCCTTGTTTTGTTAGACCGTTTGAGATTCTATAGTGAATTGTTCCTATGACATATCATTTGGCGTTGCTACTATCACTCTCTACTGTTCATGATGTGTTCCATGTGTCGATGCTGAGAAAGTATGTGGCAGAATTTGGACTATGAAAAGCAACCAATTGAGATTCTGGCTAGAGAGGTAAGACTGCTTCATGACAGAGGAATTGCATTCAAAAAAGCTTTGTTACAGAATCACCAAATTGAAGAGGCTACATGAGAGAGAGAAGATGACATGAGAGCTCATTACCCTAAGTTGTTCGAGGATTAGAACTTTCAAGGACGAAAGTTCCTTAAGGAGGAAAAAATGTAACGCCCAAAAAATTTGAGGTATTTTCCCAACATAATTATCTTATGTTATTAAGATTTTAATTTTTTGGGTGTTATGTTATTTGAGTTTGTTGAGAAAGAGGAGTTGTTTTTATAAAAGAGAAAAGAAAAGGAAAAATTTAAATCTCTTCATCGTTTCACGTGCTACCATCCCTCTTCTCCAATCTTCTTTCTCTTTGTAGCCTAGTCGTCTCACGATTCCCCATTCATGTTGCATCTGACAAAGGCGATTTTGTATGCGTAAAGAATTATGCAATGTAGGTAAGGTTGTTATTAAACACAAGTATGTTCAGAAATTAAAATTGTTGAAAAAGTGTGCTTACTTAGATTCGCTTTGACAAAAAAAAAAATTTGTAGTTTATCCTTATCCTTACTATAGATAGGTGCAACCATGGGTATCGAACCCAAGAAAGTAAGACTAAGTAAAATTTCTTGATCGAAAGCTTCAAACAGATGAGATTAGTAACAAAAAGAAAAGAAAAACATTGAAAACAATTTGGGAAAAACCAAGAAATACTAAGAATTAAGAAAAACTTTAAATCGCAAGTCAATTCACAAGAAAAATAAATTAAAGATTGAAACTCAATAAGAAAAGTGAGGAATGGGCTTAGGCTATTAATCTATTCTTATCATTGAATCAAAGATGATTAAGAATTGAATCATGCTTAATTAAGAGGTTCTTTATTCAAGATTCTTCACAAGATTAACATGCTTGATCTTGGAAGAATTTTGATCAAGACAAGAAAAGATATGAGTTCCATAGGGAATTAGTTTAATTCTTGCACTATTAACTAAAATTCTTAACTTGTTCTTTAAAGAAAAGTGAAATTTTCTTCACAATTTTGGCAAATCAAGAATTAATTGTGCACTAAAAGATACAATTAATTTCAAAAAAAATGCCAAGAACAAGGAAAATTCATCAAGCATTATTCAATTTCAAGAATTGGTGAGAAACAATCAAGAATCAAGTAAATTTTTGTGTAGAGAAAAGTAATCCAATTAATCTTGCATTAATTGTCATACCGAAGTACCTTGCATACAAAGATTGAATCAAAATTGAAATCAAGATAAATTGACAAGAATTATTGAAATTGAGACGTGGGTTTAATTCTTGATACAAAAAAAAATTAGGGATTCTAACAAAAATTTACATCAAAATCAAGATTGAATCAAATCCTAATTACATGAAAAATTAAAGAAGAGAATTTCTACAAAAAGAAAAGGATTAATCCTAAGCCATCTACCTCAAGAATTTAGCCCTCCGTCATCAAGAAATCTAGAATTTAATTTGAAAAGAGAAAAAATGGTAAAATGATGGATATGATTTTAGAAATTGGGAGAGTTTTGGGAGAATTTTGGGGTTTATTTGAGAGAAAATGGTGAATTCTTCATGAACTTATGAGAAATTAGGGTCTTATATAGAGAATAATGGAAATAACTGTCAAGTGGGCTTGAACTCATGACCTCTACGCCTAGGCGCTCATCAATTGAAGGAAAGTTGGCAAAATTTTGGATAGTTGCAAAAGAATTACTGAATTGCAACAGGAAAAAAATGTAAAAAAAAATGTTTACATCGGCTGGGATTCGAAGTGGATGAGGGAAAGGTGCACGCAACTAAGAGTAACACGTGGCGCAAGGAGAGAACTAGAAGAATATACGCGTACGAAGTTTGAATAATTTCGATTTTATTTTTGCATCTGCTGAGTTTCGAACACACGACAGTGAGGCGTGCAAAAGGAAGGCAAAACGATGTCATTTCTTATTAGTAAAATCCAAAAAATAAACACTTTGCTTGGGATTTGAAAGTGTAACGTCTGGGTTGTTCGCGTGTGTGGATGGCTAACGCGTGTCACGACTTTGAATATTTACGAATTTGCCCCTTATGTTCAATTTAACCGTTCTCCTTCCCTTGAACTCCGTTTTAGGTGCTTTTCATTGCGTTGGGTTCATATCGAAGTCTACTTTCATATTCTGCATAAAAATATCAAAATAATGAACATATGCATGATATGAAATAAAAATAAGCTATCTTTAAATGGGTCAATATTTGCCCCAACACCGTCCATCTATTGTAGCCGATTAATGACTTTTTTTCCATCTCTCTCTCTATCATTCAAAATCCAAGTTGTAACATCTCTATTCTGCTCGTCGTTGCCCCATCTCTATCTTCTGCCCCTCCATCGCGCACAAAATCACTCGTTTGTTAGGGATCCGCCTCACCACCAACGAGTCCTGACAAAATCAATCCTTCATCTTCAATCCTAACCCATGCGTGCCATTCTACTTCTTGCCTAGTCGTTCGAGCCAAATTTCTTTGTTACCTAAGCAACGAGCCTCCTTTAGCCTAGCCAATCCACCAGCTGGTCTCTTACCTTGTTCCTTCAGCCATTTGAGCTCTTTGGTGAGTTTTTGATGAGTTTTGACATGGGTTATTTAAGGATCTAAATTTATATTAAATTGGTACAGAAATTCATATTATTTTCTTATTGAAGGTGGAATTCACGTTGAGATTGAAGTGGGGCTTAAGTCTCTATTGATTGGGCAAGTTTGTGGAAGTCCCATTTAAGTGAATGGATGAATGTGTTTGCAAAAGTGATTGATTTCCTGTTTATGTTTAGGTTGGTTCATTTGGACTTTAGTTCGATCAAGGGATTTAGCTAAGTTAGAGGTAAGAGATTTCTACTACTAGACTTATATTGAAATTGGAATGTATTAACTAAGATGGTAGTTGGAATGTGTTGACTGAAATAGTTCGACAGTTATGTGTAGTTTAGAAAGTATCGATGGTTTACACTATTGACTGAACTGAGATGGTTTGACTGTTATGCATAGTCTAAAATATATTGATGGATTGTATTTCTCATTGAACTGTGATATGCTTTAGCGTGTTTGTTTTGACTGATTATGTGTAGAGAAGGAGTTGTTAGTTTTAATTGTGATTTGATGTGACTGTCTTGAACTGTTTAGAATGGACTGAGGGGAACTGTTAGCTTTATCTATGGGGTAGAGTACCTTGCAGGCACGGTATCCTATGGGATCACCACACATTGTATATCCTTCGAGATCACTAGTTTGATATGTGCATCCCAAGAGATCACTAGACTGATATGTGCATCCTACGGGATCACTAGACTGATACTTACATCCTACAAAATCACTAGACTGATACGTGTATCCTATAAGATCATAGGATACAAGACTGTTATGTTACAGGGTACCCCCTAATAGGAAGCTAACCATTTTTATCCCTAACGAGACCAGTAGTGGGTCTCCTACTGGGCATATTTTATACCGGCCCCTTTCATGTTTAACTTTTTCAGGCAAATGTAATATGACGGGTAGACTATTCAGGGGCAAGAAGGACTCCTGACCGCTTAAGGGGAATACCTTTTCAAATGCTTTCGCATAATGTTTTTACTATTTTTTTAAGTTTTGAGGATTGAAATGAGTGTCATATTTAGAACACCTGATTGATTTGTGACTTTATAAATGATGTTTGTGAACTTTTAATTTCATTGAAATAGAGCTCGAATACAGTTTCTTATATTTTATGTCTACTTGATTTCAAACAGGTTTTATGAACTTTTATGTCTTGATGAAATGTCTTTATAATAAAGTAATGACCTCAGCTTAGTCTGAAAATTTGGGTCATTACAAGGTCAACCTTAGTGGTGGTTCAAGCAACAATCGAAGCTTCGAATGTAAGTTTTCTTAAAAAAAAACCCTAATTTCAAACTAATTTACGGTTTAGGGTTTCTTGTTAATTTAGTGCAATTAGGGTAGAATCTCGATTCAGTTTCCATCATGCATGTTTAATCTCTAACTGCAAAAAGAGGCAGAGGGATGGTAGAAATCCATATTAGCCAGGCACCATATTAGCCAGGCACAGTGATGCACATACTTTAGACTGGCAGACTTTTAAAGACATATTCGAACACAAGTATTATCCCAACACATACTGCGAGGCAAAGAGGGATGAGTTTCTAGGGTTGAAGCAAAGGTCACTTTCAGTGGTCGAGTACGAGAGGAAGTATACCAAGTTTTCATGGTATGTTGATGTTATTGTGGTATCTGAGAGTGACAGGTGTCGAAGGTTTGATAAAGGGTTGCATTTTGAGATACGTAGCACAATTACAGTCATTGTTAAGTGGACAGATTTTCTAAGTTAGTGGAGACTGCCCTCCGTGTGGAGTAGAGTATGACAGAAGAGAAGTCAGCTAGCAATTTTCGAGGTCGTGAGCTGCAAAGGTTCACACCTGGCGTAAAGGTTTCAAACCGTCAAGACTTTAAGAGTGGTCTGAAGGCCAAGAGTTCTAACATTAGCATGTTGAAAAGATAAGGAATCCTTTCCAATTCATAAGTAGGGGAAAACGAGTCTAAGGTGTCTTTCATCTTTTCAAAGCATGTCTAGTGTCTGAGTAGCAAAACTTAAACATCTTTCTAAATGTGCTTGTTCTGGGAAAACTTAGTTAAACCCAAACCTCAATTGATAACTTGTAATCTCTTTGATAATTTGAACTAAGTTTAAGCATAGATTTGGATAGACTATTAAGGCATTGAGTAACGTCGCTATGTTGACTTGTTAGAAATGTATCACCTATATACTTGCATGAACGTTTGTTTTTATCATAAGTTCATGTATGCTTCCCATACCTGCTGCTTAACTGTTTGATATTAGATTTTATTTCACTTGGGACAAACAAAGCTTAAGTGGGGGGTATTTTGTTAGGGCAATTATTGACCCATTTAGTTGTACTTTATTCTCAATCCATAGTCTACATATATTCATTATTTTGATATTTTTATGTAGAATATGAAAGAAGACTCCAATACGAACCCAATGCAATGAAAATCACCTAAAATGGAGTCCAAACAAAGAAGAAAGCGAAAAATAAAAATTAGGGGCAAATTGGTAAATATTCAAAAGTTTGTGACACGCGTCAGCCACCCACATGCGTGAGCCACCCTCAGGTTACGAGTTTGAACTCCAAGCGCCGCATTATTTTTTAGATTTTTTAAAGGCAAAACACCATCATTTTGATCCTCTTCGCACGTTTTCTACGTCAAGGGTTCGAAACTCACCAAACGCGAATAATTTTGGATTATTCAAATTTTTCTTCACGCACATTCATCCGTCCGCCTCTCCACTCTTCCACCGCCATGTGTCTCTTTCTGGTCGTGTGCACCTCCTTACCATTCGAATTCGATCCTTAACATCTGTAAATTATTTTTTAAAGATTTTTCCAGTGGCAATTTCATAATTCTTTTGCAACTATCTGAAAAATAACCAACTTTTTTGTCAATCTAAGCGCGCAAATGGCGTAGAAATCATGATTCAAGCCTTGGTGACGGTTATTTCCAAATATTTTTTATAGAAGCCCATTTTTCCCCTAATTTCTCATAAATCTATGATCAATTCACCTTTTTCTCTCAAATAAACCCTAAATTCTCCCAAAATCTCTCAAGCTTCAAAAATTACTCTTCCATTTTGCCTTTTTGTTTTATTCTCTCAATTGATTTTCATAATTATTTTTTTATGGAAGGCTAATCACCAAGAGGTAAGTAGGTGTAGGGCTTTTCAATTCTTGGAGAATTCTTCTCTTATTTTTCCTTATTAATTAGATATGATCAAATCTTTGAATTTCTTGTAGTTTTTGTTGAGTCCCTAATTCTCTTGTATAAAAAATAATTCCTTCTTTCAATTACTAGCATTCTTGTCAACTTAATTCTTGATATTGTTCTTGATTCACCATTTTGTATGCAAGATACTTTCGGTATGAAAAACTAATGTAAGATTAATTTGATTACTTTTGTCTACACAAAAACTCAATTTAATTCTTGATTGCAACATCTCAAATCTTGAAATTGATTAATGCAAGATGAATCTCCTTGTTCTTGACAATTTTTGAATTTGATTGCATCAATTTTATTATGCACAATTAAATCCAATTAATTCATTGATTGCAAAATTGTTTCCAAAAGAAGTGTGAAAGATACTTTGATCTTCTTTAAAGAGCAAGATTAGGCTTTAGTTTTTATTGCAAGAATATACATGAAATGCTTGAGGTGATTGTCTCTTTTCTTGAAATGTTGACCAAACTTCTTACAAGATCAAGCAAGTTGATCTTGCAAGAATCTTGATCAAGAACACTTTTAATTGAGCAAAAATCATTTCATAGTCCTCTTAATTCAATGATAAGAATTGATTAGTGCCCATTGCCCATTCCCTCATTTTTCTCATTTTTCTCATAAGAGTTCAATTTTTACTTTTTTTTTTTTTTTTTTTTTTGTGAATTGAGTTTACATCCTAAATCACTCTTAAGTCTTGGTTCTACTTGATTTTCCCACAATCTTCGATGCTTTTCTTTTTCTACTAACATCATTTCTTTGAAGCTTAATTTCAAGAACCTTACTTAGACAACATTCTTTTAGGTTCAACACTCGTACTTCCCACCAAACTACAGTAAAAAGTAAGGGTAAAATTCAAATTTCTTTTGTCGAGGCAAATCTTGGTAAGTGCAATCTACCCTTAGCAATAAATTACATTTCTAAACATATTTGTGCTTGATTGTAACGACCTTGCCTATACATACTTTGATACATATTGATTTTCACTTGACAAGCAGAGATCACCTAGTCAGTCTACTAGATCAGAAGTAAGACTATAGATAGGTCAGGAGTCCATTGCTAGTTTAGTCAGGCGAACCCCATGTGCGAGTTGTAGTAGGAATCATCGGGGTCAGTGTCTTATTGGTGCTGATGTGTGTTACCAGTGTGGACAGTCAGGGCATTTCAAGAGAGATTGCCCATGGTTGAGAGCAGCAGTTCAAAGGGACCAGGGAGTTGAGTCTGAAACAGTTGAGCAACCAAGAGTTTCAACAGCTGTAGAAGAGGGCACCAGGGGTGTAAGGCAAAAGGGAGTTGTTGGAAGACCTAGGTAGAAGGGAAAGGTCTATGCTATGACCTTACAAGAAGCAGAGGATGCACCAAACATTATTACTGGTATGATTTTTATTTGTAATGTACCTGCACGTGTTTTATTAGATCCAAGTGTTATGCATTCCTTTGTTTCTAGTATATTTCTGACTAATCTAAATAGGATGTTAGAGCCTTTATCTGAGAGGTAAGTTATATACACTTCAGTTGGTGATGTTTTACTTGTCAATGAAGTGTTGCGTAATTGTGAGATTTTAGTAAAAGGTCTCATAATGTTTATGGTTCTTCTTCCACTAAAGTAGATATTGGATTTAATTTTAGGAATGAATTTCTTATACACTCACTATGCTTCTATGGATTGCCATAAGAATAAAATAATTTTCAAAAAACCAGGTTTAGTTGAAGTGATTTTCAAAGGTGAAAGAAAGATTGTTCCTTCAAGATTGATTTCAGCTTTGAAAGTTGAGAAGTTGCTGAGAAAAGGTTGCACAATGTTTCTTGCACACGTAGTAGAAGCGCAGGAATAGAAGCTGAAACCAGAAGATGTTCCAATCGTGAACGAATTTCTTGATGTTGTTCCAACTGATATGTTAGGCTTGGCACCTGATAGATTAGTGGAGTTTACTATTGAATTGGTACCAAGAATATCACCTATTTCACAGGCATCGTATAGATTGGCACCGAGCGAGCTTAAGGAGCTGAAAGTACAGTTACAAGAACTAGTTGATAAGGGATACATCAAGCCAAGTGTATCACCTTAGAGAGCTCTAGTGTTATATGTAAAGAAGAAAGATGATACCCTCAGATTATACATTAATTACAAGCACTTAAACAAGGTCACGATACGTAATAAGTATCTCTACCATGCATCGATGACTTATTTGACCAATTAAGGGAAGCAGCATTGTTTCTAAGATTGATTTGAGGTCAGGATATCATCAGTTAAAGCTTAAGGAATCAGATATTCCTAAGACATCATTCAGAAGAAGGTATGGGCACTTTGAGTTTTTAGTAATGTCATTCGGTTTAATGAATGCACCAGCGGTTTTTATAGACCTCGTGAATATGATTTTTCATTAGTATTTAGATCAGTTTGTGATAATTTTCATCATGAAGGGATGAAAACCCTTTATAGCGGAAGAATTACATAAACTCAATTTTAATTGGAACCTTAAAAATACCAATACATTGGCAAAAGTTAGAAAAATAATTTTTTTTTTATAGTTAAACATGCTTTGAAGAAAAATACAGAGAAGAAAAAACTTACGCTCGTTGACGACTCTAAATCTACCAATCACCAAATTTTGGGGCACCACCACTTAGAAACCTTCCTATTCTCTGATTGAGATGGTTCGTGGGAACCAAAATTGGAATAAGGAAATTTTTCTGTAGGAGAAAATTTGTTCTGAGAGAAATGGGAGAGCAATCTTCTTCGCAGAACTTTTTCGGAGAACTCATCCCCATTTTTGTTACGCAAAGTATTCCCACTTCTTCATACGGAAGAAGTGGGAAGTTGGAGATAATAAATGGGAACGTGGGAAAACTACCCACGTTCCCTATTAACTTAATAATAATTATTAAATTAATATATATTAAACCAATTAATTAATTAAATTAAATAATTAATTAATTTAACTAAATAATTAATTAAATCATATTTAATTAATATTTTCATTTAAATCATATTTAAATGAATATCTCTCGCATAACCTATAGTTTTAATTTAATTAATTTAATTTAATCAAATTTAATTAAATCAAATTAAACTAAACTATTAATTAATTCTCCAATTAATTAATTTCTAAATTAAATATCTTATATTTAATTTAATCCATAATTTGAATCATATTCAAATATAAATTTCTCTCATAACCTATAGTTTTAAAATGTATCATATACACATTAAATTTTTAACTTATAGTTTTAATATGAATCTGATTCAAATTAAACTAATAATTGAACTTATTCAAATATTTTATCCTCTCGTAATTTAATTTTGAATCATATCCAAAATTAAATTTATATAATAAAGTCTAATTAAAATATAAACTTTATATTATAATGTATCAATATACATTATATTTATTCCCGAAGTAAATTTGAACATTTCAAATTACAACCAATATAAATAAATCTCATTACTCTTTATGAGCTAGGAAGAGGACCTAATGGACCTACAGATCAGAAGCTACAACGATATGAGATTAATTAGCTAAACTCATTAACTACATTAATCAATTTCGTTAACTGTGTGTACACTCCACTAAAGACTCAGAGCTGAACTCTTCTCACTGTAGATATATTTCTGTGTCCACGGATATAGACCAATACCAGTAAGTTAGTCCTTCACAAGTGTTCGTAACACCAACTAGGTCAAATTACCGTTTTACCCCTGGGTTACCTCTAGTCCTTAAATCCCAGTGCTCCTCTAATGAACAACCTGTTTATGGTCCAACCACTAAACAGAAACCCCTCTCATGCCATAGAGAAGGTAAAGGCCCTTTGTTCAAGTCCCGGAGACACCATTTAAGGGAACACTTATCTACTTACCCTAAAGGTGGGAAGGAGTGAATTCCATCTTGTGTGATTATGTTCCCAGCTCCCCACTCGGTCTTGTCCCCAAAATGATAAGAAAATTGAGTCGGCAATTTGGCCACTCTCACCCGTACAAATAAAAGGACAATCCCTCACAAACAGGAGTTCATAATACACTCAGGATTAAGACTAAGTCACCTACGTCATCCTAATGAAATAGAAATCCAACTAGTTAACGGAGTTACATCTAGTGATTACTATTTCGTGGTCTAGTCTTATGCAAACTCATTGCATAGGATACCCTCACTCGCATGTCGTATACATGAACACATTAGATCAATGTGTTTGTATCAAATACAGAGTGAGCCGTATCCATAGTGTTAACAGAATAAGGTACCCAACCTTAATCCTATACTATAAACCCTTTAAGCTGATCTTGAACATTGATCCTCGTATGTCTCGACATACTGTTCAAGACTCATCAAACAGCTTAGGATGTTAGTTTATTGGATTTAGGTTATTAAGACAAAACTAATAATATAATCAATAACACTTATTGACATTATAATAATAAAACACTTTATTAATGGCAGTCAATTGATTATATTTACTATCTACGAGTTTTAGGACATAAAACCCAACACATCAATGATATACTAGTTTACTCAATTGACAGAAAAGCCCATGAGGAACATCTGAGGATCGTTCTATAGATACTATGTGAGAAACAGTTGTATGTCAGGTTCAGCAAATGTGAGTTCTGGCTGAAATAGGTAGTGTTCTTATTGCATGTATTTTAAGTGGATGAAGTTAGTGTTGATCCACCAAAAGTGGAAGCTGTTGTCAATTGGGAGAGACCAACTAGTTCAACAGAAGTACGTAGTTTTCTAGGCTTTGCAGAATACTACAGATGTTTTGTTGAGGATTTCTCCTGATTTACATTACCCTTGATAGCTTTTACAAAGAAGAATGTTAAGTTTGAATGGTCGGATAAATGTAAACAGAGTTTCTAGGAGCTAAATAAAAGATTAGTCATAACACTTATCCTGACACTTCCTATAACAAGGAAGGAGTACATGATTTATTGTGACGCCTCAAGGCAAGAATTAGGTTGTGTGCTTATACAGGAAGGTAAAGTAATAGCTTATGCTTCAAGACAGTTAAAGAAGCATGAGTGTAATTACCCTACTCATGATCTTGAATTAGCAGGAGTTGTTTTAGCATTGAAAATTTGGAGACATTATTTGTTCGGTGAGAAATGTCATGTGTTTACATATCATAAGAGTATGAAGTATATTTTTTATCAAAAAGAGTTGAATCTGAGACAGAGGCAATGGCTAAAACTGATTAAAAACTGATTGTACCATAAAATACCATCCAGGTAAGGCTAATGTAGTAGTAAATGCATTAAGTAGGAAGTCGAGACTTCCAAAGAGTGTTTTATGTGGTATTCGAGCAACCTTGCTAAGTGAGTTAAGAGGCTTCAAGTCGATTGTGACTGTAGAGAGTTCAAGGAGTCTTTTAGCTCAATTTCAAGTTCGATTTTCTCTAGTAGTAGAGATTGTGAGAAAACAGCAAGAGGATAGTTACTTACAGAAGATGCTTGAAAATTCAAACTAAGGCCCAAATGTTGAATTTGAGTTGAAAGCAAACGGAGCCATAGTTAAGCAGGGAAGACTATTTGTTTTAAGTATTAGTGAGCTTAAGGATGTTATACTAGAGGAAGCTCACAGTTTCACTTACGCTGTGCACCCAGGAAGCACCAAGATGTATAGAACTCTAAAGAAGATTTAGTGGTGTCTCGGTATAAATCGAGAGATTATCGAATTGTTGATAAATGTTTGATTTTCCAACAGGTTAAACTAATGAGACAGTGGCCAAGAGGACTCCTTAACCCTTTGTCAGTGTCACAGTGGAAGTGGGAGCACATTACTATGGATTTTCTATTTGGGTTACCTCATACTTCTAGTGGACATGATGGTATATGGGTAATAGTAGACAGACTCATAAGATAGCACGGTTTATACCGATTAAAGCAACATCTACACTAGATCAGCAAGCTAAGCTATATGTCGACAGGATTGTGAGTCAGTATGGAATACTAGTGTCCATAGTTTCAGATAGGGATCCTAGATTGACTTCTAAATTTTGGCCTAGTTTGCAGAAAGCATTTGGAACAAAGTTGAAGTTTAGTGCAGCTTTCCATCCCCAGACAAATGGTCAGTCAGAGAGGACCATACAGACCTTAGAGGATATGTTGAGAGCGTGTATCCTTCAGTTTAAGGGAACTTCGGATACCCACTTATCACTTATAGAGTTCACTTACAATAATAGCTATTAGTCTAGTATCGACATGGCACCATTTGAGGCTTTGTATAGTAAACCATGCAGAACTCTGATGTGCTGGAATGAAGTGGGAGAGCGAAAGCTAGTTGGTCCTGAGTTAGTACATATCACGATAGACATGATTAAGTTAATTAGAGAAAACCTGAAAATAACTCAAGATTGACATAAGAGCTATGCAGATAAGCGACAAAGAGACTTGGAATTCAAGGTTGGAGATCAAGTTTTCTTGAAGTTATCTCTGTGGAAAGGTGTTATTCACTTTGGGAGGAAAGGAAAGTTGAGTCCTAGATATATTGGTCCTTACAAGATAACAGAACGAGTTGGGCCAACAACCTATAGACTTAAGTCGCCAGAAGAACTTGCTCAAATACACAATATTTTCCTGTATCCATGTTGAGGAAATATATTCCAGATCTGTCACATGTGTTGCAAGCGTAACCGGTGGAGCTTAAAGAAGACTTGAGTTGTGAGGAGGAAGTGGTTCAGATCCTTGACAGAAAAGAGTAAGTTTTGATAAACAAAACGATCACACTTGTGAAAGTTCTTAAAAGACATCACGAAATAGAAGAGGCAACCTGGGAGTCAAAAAACCAGATGAGGAGCAATTACCCAACACCCTTCACCTAAGGACTTCCAAATTTCGAGGACGAAATTTTTCTAAGGGAGAGGTAAGTGGTAAACCCAAGATTCTCTTTGGATTCTTTGCTATTTTCATATAATGTAGGAAGTGTAATTTAAGTTGTTGAAGAAAATAACAATGCTTTGTGTTAATCATTTTGGATGTTTTTTTAAAAAAAGAGAAAAAGAGAAAAAGAAAAGAAAGGAAAAAGAAATGGAAATAAATATTGTATATTTTTTTATATATTTTTTTAAATAAAAAGAAAGAGAATTACAAAAAGGAAAGAGGAAAAGAAGGACATAAATAAAGCCCATTTGGTGCAACTTTTTTTTTTCAATCTTCTTCTCCACCGCCAAAGCTTTCTTCTCTCATTTCTCATCTCTTTTGGATTCTTCAACTTTAGAGTTGTATTGAGGGAGGGTTTGAGAAGATTGGAAGCAAAAATTCTATAGTTTAGAGGTTGAAGAAGATAGGAAACAACGAGCTCAAGTCATTTTCTGGACAGGTTGAATTCACATAGACATCCTCTGATTTTTTAGTTTGTTTGCACTGCTCAAGAGGACATAAAAGGTTAGGTTTGTTTTGTTGAAAAGTTTATTCAATTTATAACAAGCTTTTTTAAAGAAGCATGAGCAAATTTTGATGTTAGATTTGTGTATGGTTGAAAATCTTATGAAATTTTCTACAACTTTTATGAAGAAGTCATGAGCCACAATTGACTGTAAGTAAGCTTAATTTCTGGAGCAAGTTAGGGGTTAGCAGAAGACTTGAGTTTGGACTACCTCTGTTTTGGGCCATTTCTGTAGCCATCTGTTGTGAATCTCATTTTTGTTCCTTCTTATAAGTTGTAAGGGAGTTCAAAACAAAGAGTTAGATATAAAGTACATTACTTTTGGTGAAGTATTGAGAAAGTTATGAATGTTTAAAGTTAAGTTGTTGAATCTGAAAAATTATGGGGAAATAGGTGAAATATTCTTTTATGTCTAAGTTTGGAATAGTTAAATGTCATCTTTTGTGTGTTATCTTAAATTTGTATAAAGATACAAGAATACTTAATGTTTTGGTACTCTGTTTTTGTTTGTTTTGACAGGTCAAGAGGAAATAAGTCGAGTCTACAATACACCAGGGAACTAACCTGAGGTTGTAAGTGACAAACGGATTTTAAAACTGATTTCTAAACTGTTATTTATGATTGTGTTGCTATGTTTGCATATGATTTTATGAATCACACATAATTTCTATGAATGATTTCAAGCATAAGTTTCAAGCTTAGGTTGTACGATGAAATTTATATATGAGCACGTTATTATAATTTTTCTGAAAGAGTAGTTGAAATAATATCATTTTAAGCAAGTATTGTTTTTAGGTTTTTAGTTTTTCATGAACAATCTGAATAAGCTTAAGTTTTATGAAAGATAAAGCTAGCAGGCATGTTTTAATGTTTTTATATGACTTTCTGAGATTTCTGTTAACCACATGATTGAGATATTGAGCTCGAAGTTATATGGTACCGTGTGCACATAGGTTAAATTTCGTTGTTGACGTTGAGTGTACTCTGTAAGAACGATGTTGTTGGGAGTGTTGGGCAGACCCCACTACGACAAAGACGATGGGAGTGCTAGGTGAGCCCCACTACATCGTAGAGCTAGTAAACGTTGGTTGTACTGGACGTGCCTACATAACATAGATTTTTTGCGTTAGTTAAAATATTTTGATATACTTGATATGCCTTGCTAGATTTCAATGACGTACATGTTGAGTATTTGAGAAAGCTGTTATTATTATTATACATTTATATTTACTGATTGATTAAACATATTTATATGTGTAAAGTTTTCACGTGCTCTAATATCTAGATTTGCAGTTTTAAACTAAGTTACTCACTGAGATTTATATTTTGCCCTTTCAAAATATTTTTCCCACTTTCCAGGTAAAGATCGGGCTCCTGATGCCTAATAGATTGCCTTAGTTTGCTAAAAGCTCCCAGATAGATCGCCAGTATGTGGTTAGAGTTGTACATAGAGTATGTTTTGTTATGTTGTATATGTCTTTGTAAGATATAAATACTCTACAATTTATGTAAGCTTTAGGTGTTGCAGTTGTGTAAACCTTTGTTGATTAGGTTTTTTTGTTATGGTGTCTTCATCAGGTTTACTCGCTAAATCAGTTATTTCAGGGCTGCACTTCATGTATATCAATGATTGGTCTAGGTTTCGTTGTGTTGTGTTTCATGTAAAATAGTTTGTATACAATATTAGCATGTTTATCAGGTTCAAGAGTTTAGTAGAGTCAACAGATATTTTTAGAGGAGAGTGATGTCAGTCGGCTTTCACGCCGTCTTTCGGGCTAAGCTAACAGGTAGTCCGGAGACACCATTTAAGGGAACACTCATCTACTTACCTTAAAGTCGGGAAAGAGTGAATTCTATCTTGTGTGATTATGTTCCCAACTCCCTACTCGGTCTTGTTCCTAAAATGATAAGCATATTGAGTCGGCAATCTGGCCACTCTCACCCGTACAAATCGAAAGATAATCCCTCACGAACAGGAGTTCATAATACACCAGGATTAAGACTAAGTTATCTAGGTCATCTTAATGAAATAGAAACCTAACTAGTTAACGGAGTTACATCTAGTTACTATTTCGTGGTCTAGTCTTATGCAAACTCATTGCATAGGATACCCTCACTCACATGTCACCTACACAAACACGTTGGATCATTATGTTTGTATCAATTACAAAATGAGTCGTATTCATAGTGTTACCAAGATAAAGTATCCAGCCTTATCCTTATACTATAGACCCTTTGAGTTGTATATCGAACATTGAACCATGTATGTCTCTACATATGTTCATGACTCATCAAACAGCTTAGGATGTTAGTTTATGGATTTAAGTTATTAAGACAAAACTAATAATATAATCAATAACGCTTTATTAATAACGATCAACATATTATATTTACTATCTACGTGTTTGAGGACATAAAACACAACACTTTCATCATTTCAATTCATATTAAATTTTATGCAATTCTCAAATACACATTGTCTCATCACATCGTTTTAGTTCATAATAAGTCTAATTCATTTATAAATCACATACTTTTAAGAATTGGAAAGCATAAGAAAAATCATGATGTTCATGGTCTCAATAGAAATATAATAAGGATTTTAAACATATTTTAGAAACCTTTTTTATTTTGGAAACCATTTTATAAGAAGAACCATTCACAATCACAATGAGTTAGTTTCTTAGTCACGAGCTCCTTTGCACTTTCTTTCATTTCTTGCCATATTCAAGTTTGTTTCGGATCTCTAAAAACTTTGGAAATTCTCTCAACTCTTTCTAAAGTAAGCTTAAGGTCAAAGTAGCTTCAAAATAACCAGATTTACACTTATTTATAAGCCTTTTTCAGTGTAGTTTTCTATGTCGAAATGATTACTTCTGCCACCAGTGAGAATTGGTCCAATGTCGGAACACCACGTGTTCCTACAACTTTCTTATCCTAAATTTAGATTAGGCGATAAGGTCAAATCAATTGCTGACTTGCTTACACGAGGATGACATCATTACTTTCTTATGAAAGGAAGCCTAAAGTGCATAATAGTTCATCACGTCGCCTTCTCGCCACGTAATGGTTTCATCGCATAGTCCAACCTTACCATATGAATCCTATTGCATGCAAAAGACAGATCGCGATCAAGGCCTCACAATTCATCTTTACTCAAAGCATAATACAAACAATTAATAGCCTTAGCATTAAAAGACCACTTTTTCATTCTATTTTCATCATACTCTTCTTCTAATTAAGGCTTATTAACATTATCAACCTTTTTCATGGGTATATAAGAACCTTTAGCAACAATTAACCACAAATTATAGTCAATAGATTGAAAATAAATTTTCATTCTAACTTTCCAATATGCATAATTTGAACCATCAAAATAAGGAAGTCTAGAAGTAGATTGACCTTCAATAAAATCTCATTTGCCAATAGGGTTGTCATAATGCTCTAACAATAAAGTTTATCAAAAAATTAGAATTTTAAGATGAGCAACCTCGCTCTAATACCAATTGTTGGACCAATATGGCAACCCTAAAGGGGAGTGAATAGGATTTAATTAAACTTTTTAATAGATATACCCAAATTAATTAAACTAATTAGATATTTTTTAAATTTAATAAAAAAAACTTTAACTAATTTATGTTTAATTTATGTTAAATAAAAAAAAAATGATAAAATTTATGTAATTGAGTATACAATCAATCTCAACCAAACAAAAATATGCAACTAAAATTAAATACAAAAATAATTATAAAAAAAGTTAGAGAAGAAGACATCGTCGTTTATAGTGGGTTAGTCAAACTCGACCTACATCCACTCTTCAAGCACCTCTTGGGATTTTGATTGAAAACCTTCTTTTGACTCTTTTCCATGAATTAGAGTACCATTATGTAATGATCAAACTCTTTATACTAAGTTGAGGTCATTACCTTAAAGATAAATAACAATTTTGACAATATCTTGAAAAGTGGAAAACTAAATTTTCACTAAAAACAAAATACTGAAACATTGGTACATAGACGCGGAAGCAAAACTGAGTCCCTATATGACATGTCACAGGTCCTTTTTGTCACTCGCCAACTTTTCTCTACCTTTACCTCTACCTCTACCTGAAATATTAAACATAAAAAAGAGTGAGTATAAACATATACTCAATAAGGGACCTACTACTAGTATCGCTAAGTGTGTGTTAACATTTTATTAGAGTCCTGTAAAGAAGTACCCCAAAACAGGTGTGCTCCCGAACATACGGAATCTAGTGATTCTGTAGGAACACATCTAGTATTTGGCGAACCTAAAGGAACACCTAAGAGAAGCTGGTCTTCGATGAACCAGAAAGAACGCCTAATAGAAACTGGTCTTCAGTGAACCCAAACGAATCGGGCTGTAAGTGACCCCGTCGAATCACTCATAAAGTTACATATCATGACAGACTAAATGTCTCATCAAACTCACATAGTCATAAAAAGGTTGTGATCCCGAGGGACACTCATATGGATACTACCTAATAGGCAAAGTTAACAGAACACTCATCCATAGCATGTAGCATAACATAAACATGATAATGCATGATATATTAATCACATGATTAAGGAAGTTGTGATTGATATTCATCATGCATCATCATTAATGTAATATCAGTCATTAACATCAACATAATCTCAATCATAAATATCAGTCATCAACATCAATACATTATGCATCTTAGCTACATTAGTACATAATGGAAAAATTACATGCAAGCTCTTAATTTCAGTTCAAATGTCTAGTAGGAGAATCTCTTACTTGGAGATTTTAGCCAAACAAAATACTTCCTAACTAACAGTAAAAATTCTCCAATTAATTTGATCCTAACTATAAAAGAAAACTTCATATCTTAATTAATAAAATTAGCAATTGCTATCATCCAAAAATTCTCCCAAATTAATTAACTTCCAAAAAAAATTGTTGGAATTTATGTCCTAAAACTCGTACTTTGTTATTTGATTCAATAAAGTTTATTATTGAATGTTATAATCTTAAAACCAATAAATATTAAGGTCCCAAGGCTATTTTACTGAGTTTGTCAATACACTTGAACTTTATGTAGAGACATAAACATGGATTAAGTTCGAGTTAATAGCCCAAATAGTCTATAGTGTATGAATAAGGTTTGGCGTCTTATTCTGGAAAAACACTATGGATGCGGCCCGCTCCGTAGTTAGTACAAACGATGTAATCCTGAATCGTTCATGTAGAGACATGGGAGTGTGGGCATCCTATGGAAATGGTTTGCATAAGACTGGAACCACGAAATACTCACTTTTAGTTATAACACTGTAAACTATATAAACTGACTATTTCAATTATGATGACTTAGGTAACTTGATCTTAATCCTGAGCTAACTATGAACTTCTGTTCATTCGGTAGTATCCTTAGATCTGCATAGGTGAGGGCAACTCATCATCCCTGGCCCAATAAGCCTTCCATTTCAGGGATAAGACCGAGTGGATAGCTAGAGACATAGTGTGCAAGATGGAATTCACTCTTACCCACTTTTGGGATAGTAGATAGGTTGTTCCCTTAAGGACTGAATCCAAGTCTTGAATAAGGGGCCCCACCTTCTCATTGGCCCGAGAAAGATTCATGTTTATAGGTTGGACCTTAAACCAATTGTTCAATAGTGGATCAGTGGGTCTTAAGGAGCAAGATATAATCTCGAGGGGTAAAACGGTATTTTGACCCAGCTAAGATTACGAACAACCTGTGAAGGATCAACTTACTCATCGTGATTATATCAGGTGGACAGAAATATATCTATAGTAAGGGAGTGTAACTATGAGTCTTTAGTGGAATAAATCATTAGTTAACGAATGTTGATTAAGCTTGGTCTAAAATAGTTTAGTCAGTTAATCTCGAATCGTTGGAGCCCATGATCTATAGGTCCATTAGGTTCCCGTACTAGCTCATATGGATTCAACTAAGAACAATATGTTGGAATAATTCGAATTGTTCGAATTAGGAAAAGAGAGAGAAACCGACAAGTATATAAGATATAAGTCGGTAGATATAAACTTTAAGCTTTGTGTTTAAATATGATTTAAATAAATATGAATGTAGATTCATATTTAAAAGCTTGGAAAGTTTTGAAACGGTCAAAGTTGTAAAAGTCAACATGTTGACTTTTGACTTTGAAAAACAAAACTTTGATCAAATTTATATTCAAATATGATTTGAATTTTAGAAAAATGAATGCGGATTTATACTCGGGAGGTTAGAATTAGTCAAGACGGGTAAAATAACAAAAAGTCAAAAAAGTTGACTTTTGACTAAGAAAAGTCAAAGTTTGACTTTGACTTAAATTGGTCAAAATGACCAAATTGCCGTTTGACTAAATATATTTTCTATTAAATGTTAGTGGGAAGTGTGGCAGATTGTAATGCAATTAGAAGCCACTAATTCCATTAATAGTTAATGGATTAATTAGGTGTTGAGTTTATATGAAATAAATTGCATGTAAGTTTTCTATTTAAACTTCTCATTTCAGAATGAGAAAGGATGATAATACTTATATAAAAAACTCTAAACGATTCACCTACAGCCTTCCTTCTCTCTAAATGATTTCCCTCACAAAAACGAGTCCCACAACTCAGTTCTTAGTCCTGAGATTAGTAGGTCAACTTAGTGGTTGTCCTTGCTCGTGATCTGAAGGCAGAGAAGAAGTTTTAGAACGAAGTAGAAGTTGAGAACTTCAAAGGTAAGTTCATCGTTTACCTTTTTCACTCTTCGTTTAGGTCTTTTGTTTAGAAGTTGCATGTTAATTTTTAAATCGTTTAGATGCATATAGAGTAGAATATGATACTTTCTTCCGTTGCTGCATGCTCTTGGTGGGTTTTTTTTTCATCAAAAATTGGGGTTGAAACCAATTCAACCTTAATTGGGAAAAATTCATGATTAAATCTTCAAAAATAGCCAATTGAACTTTTAAAGAAATCACAATTAGATCCAAAATTAAATTAACAAATTATTAATTTAATTACCTTAGTTTACCAAGGTTACTCAAATGGAGGTTGAAAAATTCTCTTAACCTTGATGGGAAAATTCATCACTTAAATCTTCAAGTTTTGCCAAAGAGATTCAATCATAACTAAAACTTGTGAGGCAGCAACGCAAAGGGTTATCTTAGTGAAGAAGATGAAGAACTTTTTTCTTTTTCCTTTTCTTTCAAACTTAAGCATTCCAATGCTATTTACAAACTCAAATAATAATAATAATAATAGTTATTATTATTTTCTTTTCCTCTTAGGATATATATAATACCAATATATACATATATTTTTATTCACATTATCTTTCTTTCATAAATTCCTTGAATGCACAAAATCTTAGGCATTTATAACCATTATTAGTATTAGTATTATTATTATTCTCTCGCCAAAATATATAATAAACATATATATTTATTTAAACTATTATTCTCTCTTCTAATTAAACAAAACTAAGATAATTAACTCCAAAATTATCTTAATTTCAGGAGCAATACAATCTTCACACCTTTAAGAAGCTTTCGTCCTCGAAAGTTCAAATATTCGAACAACTTGGGATATTGGGCTCTCATGTCATAATTAATAACATTTTCCACCAAATTCCAAAATCTTTAATTAAATATATATACATAATATACATACTCATGTATATATATTTAATTAATCCAACACATTATACCAAATAAATTCTTTAACTTCTAATTTTAATTAATCTAACACCAATAACCATAACTTGCAATTCTATTTAATGTAATATAAATTCTTTGAATTTTTTGGACGTTACATGTTACTTGCTCTTTTTTCAGGTACAAGAACAAACCTGATCATTTCTATGGGTTAGGATCTAACCATCACAATATGTGGAAGCTTTAAACACTACAAGAAGTAGGGGTTCACTCGACGCACATATGCGTCAGCAAAAATCACAAAACGCATCGAGAATGTTTATCCCAATGCTGAAAGCCACGTCGGAAAGAGTGTTGGCAGTACTACATCAGGATAGGCAAAACTGACGTGCAAACCCCACGACATCAGCAAAATCATTTTCTCGATGGGTGCTTCGCTGACTAGGATAAAACATCGGCAAAAGTCTTGCCCAGCGTATGGTCAAAGCGTCGCCAATATGCATCCATGCTCGACGTGTTTTGTACGCTGGAAAACTTTCCTTTTTATATACATATATATTTTTTAATTTATTATTATTTAATTTTTCACTATTGAGATCAGATTCGATTTAAATTCAATCAAATTCTAAGAATAATTAACGTAAAATTAATAAAAAAAATTATTAAAATTCCAAATCAAATTTATATTAAAATTAATTCAAAATATTAAAAAAGTACACATTTGTAGATTCAGAAATTACAAGAATAATAAAACCTAAAAACTAAAAACATAATGCTGAGCATCGCGGACGCTAGTTTCTTTAACTTCTGCACATTGCCTCAGCATGATTGTAGCAGCTGTTAAAGAGGTTGTGTTGTTCTCCCCTTCATATTGACATCTATCCACAATTACTTTGATGGTTTAGCCAACCACAAACAATATTTTGTGGTAAACATCTGTCAATGAATACCTTGGAAAATATTCGACTATCATCTTTGAGAACAATCAGTAAAGGACAATGTTAGAACAAGAAATAGCACATAAGAGGTGAACAAAATGTCTTGGGATCGTTCAACCCACATTCATTTTAATAGACTGAATAACAAAATCATACACGTAGCATACCTGTTAGTACGACATTGTGTCGAGTGCCACAAGAAACTTTATTTGCACACTTACCCTCCAATATTGGAGCATCCAAAAGTCTATAAGGACTACTAGAATGCTCTTTGGCAATAAAATCTCTCAAGTACAAGGAAGGAAGCAGATATCAAAAACCAAATATGTACCACAAACACACAAGGAAACAAGATTTGAGGCCTAACCATGAAAAAAATCTTGAATAGTGAGTTCAATATAATCTACAAATATCAAAGGCCTAACCAAATATGTACCCCCGACGCCATGTAATTTACAAAGATTTGAATAATGAGTTTAATATAATCTACAAAATTCGGGTGGTTTCATCCACCTGCCTATCGCTATTAACCTATTATGCAACAATTTCAAACAACGAGTATCGTTATGTATATTCTGGCAACGAGATGAACAAAATCAGATTTCACACCTTATGCATGTGTAGCTCGCAGCAAAACCACAAACTGTGCAGAAATGCCGGTGTGAGCTAGAGCTTTATAGTCCAATGACCGCCTTTATGTTTCCTTCGACGCAGCTCATAATAATGTTCAACTTTCCTCTTTGCACATTCCTAACAGCATTTTGAATTTGAATTCAATACTAAAACCTACAACTAATTCAAAATATAAATACTAAAACTAATAAACTAAACCACTTACCAGAATGAAGAGCGGCGGCGATAACGAAGGGCGAACAAGGACGACAATGATTATACGAGTTACGTCGAAGGGGATATGGGGCGGCGATTTCTCTCCTTCTCAATCTCTCTTTCAACTCTCTCAGCCTTCTGTTGGAAATGACTTATTAGGCTTGACCCAAATAGCAAAATATCAAATATTGTCCCACATTGATAAACTTTGAAGTGGGAAGAAGACATATAAACTCAAGTCTTGAAAGTGGCCTACTAACTGAGTAAGTGGTGATAGTATAACCCTGTCCCACACGCGCGCCGCCGCTGCCGTCCGATTGGTCGGACAGACGGGCTCAGGCACCTACGCTTGCGCGAAAAATAGGAATATAATTTTATTTCTATTTTTCTTTTATTTTTTGCGTTGGCAGCTAGGACACGTGTAATTCACTAACACAGTCAAGGCGGTCCGACTTCCTTGTTCAAAAGTGGCGCACATTCGCATCATTCAACGTTTTTCGTGCAACGTATTTGTTCGACGTTCACTCTCTGCCATATTTTTACGATCGTCGCTCGCGTCCTCTCTTTGCTGATATTCATTCTGCCTTCATCACCCCTCTATAAATTGGACAGAAGTCCTTCCATCATTCACACAAAAAAATATATTCACTTTGACCTCCTCCTCTCTTCCTCTCGTCTTCATACTATGCGTTCTGAGCATTTATAAAAGCCTTTGTTTTTATTCCTTGTGCTTACGAGTGCACGTTAGTACTGGGAAGCTGTGTTAACCTTGGGGAGTAACCGACATAACGATTAGCACCACGGTCAGTCAAACTTGCTTTCAGGACAGTGGTTCGTCATGGCACAACAATTATCCTGATCGACCATATCTTCTAACACCTTCTCCTTTTCAGTTTTATGAATTACAGAACTGGAAGTGGGCTTTTATAGGAAACTTCTAATGCACAATGAAGATGTTGGCAGACACCGCCTATTCCCGCCGTCATAAGTAAAACGTGAGAATAGATTCCACCTCTATCGATATTTTACCTATGACGTCGGGAAAAGGGTTAACCTCTCCCGATGTCTCTTGCATGGCATCAGGGGAGTTGAACAATTATTTAATTGTATACTTTTAGCCGATGTAGTCAACATAGACATTGAGAACGACCACACGTTCCCCAATACCTTTCGTAGAGACATCGGAAAAATGCAAGAATTAAATATTAATTTAACTTTTCCCAATGTCTTGAACCACAATGTCAAAACTACTCGTCTAGGCCAAAGTATGTTTACAGTCATCGAGGACGGGTCTTTGTTCCGACGGTGCCTTCACCGACTCTATTTCTGCATTGGGAAAGGCCCAATTTCTTGTGGTGAAATCACACAAAAGAAAACTCTCTAAAAAGAGTGAGTATACAATTTTAAGCTCATAGTAATTAATCCTCACAATAGAATAAAAATTTTGTCCCAAGGACAAGATGAAAAGAATGAAAATTGGAAGCTTTAGAGAAAATAACAATTGTGACTTTTGCAACTTTTAGAATTGTAAAGTCAAACAAAGTTGTTAAAAACTTTGGGGGAAAATAAATTATTTAAAAAGAGGAGAAAGATATTGAAATTCAAAATTATTTTGAGTCATTGGATGTAAGTAAAAGAAAATTGAATAATTGAGAGATAAACTCAACTAGCTGTTAGACATAAACACAAATAATATATAATAATTATGTATCATTTTTAAAATAATTTGTTTTAAAGCCCAATAAAAACAAGTTTATCATCTTTTTAAAAACTAGCTGTTGGACACAAAGATAAATAATAACATTAAACTCATTTTCTTTCTAAATTTCAATAGAAAAAACAAAAGTCACATATGTTACTCCTCCATTGCTCTAAGTGGCTTACTCTAATTGGTTAAAATTGATTATTTGGCCCCCACGTCACAATCTCGAGTATTTTTCTGTTAAGCTTCTTTTAATAATATTTTCTTTGTTTGAACTTCGATTTGGATGATTCAAGAAGCATTGGAACCATTGTTCCGAGGTTTACGTTATAAGCTATTCAAAATAATAAAATTGTCAACAAAAAATTTAGATTTTTATTATTATAAATTATATAATAATACAAAATAATAATCATGTAAATATTTAGGTTAAATTACAAATTTGGTCTCTATGGTTTTAAAAGGGTAGACTTTATTCTTTATAGTTTATAAGTATAATTTAGTCCTTTTGGTGTGATAAAATCATAGAAAATAGTATTGCTTGTAGGGACTATTAATAAAGGTTATCAAACCATAAAGACTATATATGAGATTTTATCCAACGATATGCTAAATTCTAAATTTGATCAAATAACATAAATTATAGCTATAAAAAAATTAACAATAGTTTATTGTCAGCTAAATTTTAATAGATAAGTAATATTGGTTTTATGATTTATAAATATATAGGATGAGCCACATTTAAATATTTTTTTAAAACTAGAATTCATATATATATACTTTTTTTTTTAATAGGCCACCAAAACACATATTTAAAGATATAAAATACAATATTATTTTGATTGAATGTCTTGGTTTCAGATTTTGCAGTAAGGAGTTGAATAAGTGAATCCAATCATAAAGAGCCCAATTAAGTGAGAATTAGGAAAAGAAACATAGAAATAAATAGCTATTTCCAACTCATCACCGACACAAACTGACAAATATCAAATTATGCACATGCTATTTTGTCTTTTTTTTTTTTATTTTTTATATTTTTTATATTTTTATATTTTTATATTACTATCCAATTTCTTTCTTATTTCTCTCTCCGGTTGGTGACCAGCACACTCATTTACTCCTCACCTTCGAACTCCCAAACTAATTTACACGCGCGCAGCCTTAAAATTTGCAATCTAAATCCTACCAATACACTCGCGAGTGTTCATATTTCTGTACTCGCAACTCAATTGTCAATGTTACTGTCGTTGTCGTGTCGGTCACACGGATCAAAGAGGTCCTTCTCCCATTCTGTGAACTCCAGTACCAAAGTAACCATTCATCTTCCTCCACGTCACCATCTCTATTGATTCCTGTCACCTCCCAGCTTCATCTTTCACTCTCCTTTTTACTTCCACCCTTACTCTCTCTCCAAAATTCAAGATTAGTTAATTATATACAATAACAATAATAATAATAATAATAATAATAATAATAATAATAATAATAATCTAATCTTATTATACAAATGATGAAAATGTTCCTATTAACAAATTGTTCAATCTCATCAAAAAAGAAATAATAACAAACAACAATTTATACTCCTTATTGCATTAATCAAAACTTTCAACTAAAATTTATGGTATATCAAACTTAAATTGTGATATTTTGTTATATTTATAAATATTTTTAAAAATTTTGTTATTTAAAATAATTTTTCTATTCGATACTATATTATAAAAATGTCTTTAAATCTTTATACTTTAGCTCAAAAACATCCATTTGAATAGTTAAATATTTGAAAAATATCTTTAAATATTTATAAAAAGTTCAAAACATATCATTACTCTTAGTTTTGGATAGAAATCATTAATATTTCTTAGAAAATATAACAAAACGATAAAATATTTACACTGTATATAACAATTTCGAAAACGAAAAAAGCTCGTAAGCCCACTATGAAAAATACCAAAAATACCTCGTCAACAACGCGCGTAATATATTTGGTACACGATTGTTTAGATTTGGCTAAACAAATTTTTCACGATCGTTTAGATTTGTCTAAATGATCATTTATTTTTTTTACACGATCCTTTAGATTTGGCTACTTCAATCTAAACCATTTTTTTCAAGATTTTTTATACACAATCATTTATATTTGACTATTTTTTATACAAGATTGTTTCCAAATCTAAACGACATAAAAAGAAGTACGATAGAAAAAAATCGCAGCGAATAAGAGAAGAAAGACGAAAAGACAAACTTGAAATATTTAAAAAATGGCTAACTTCATTGACTTTATCATATGGACCGTAAATATTTTTAATGGTATGTTTTATTTATAAAAATTTCTCTAACCTTCAACTAAAAAAAGTTCTAAAAATACTTTTACACCATAAAAATAAATACACAATTTTAAAAATGAGTTAAAAGTGCTAATGTTCACTAAGTTTTATTGAGTTCATGGATAGCCAATTGCAAAACAAATTATATTTTTATTTTTCATTTATTCGTTCAATTATACATAATTTTTCTCTCAGAATCAGAACTTTAAGGTCAGTGATCATTATTTTTAATTTACTGTTATCTACACTATTTTACTTTCAATATTTTTCTTTCCTTATCTACCTTTTAATAATAGTTGAAAAAATCAAATCAAATACTGAACCGAGTAGTTTTTAAAAACGTATCTTTTGAATGTAACAGAAAAAAATTCAATCATTATATTTAAAAGATGCAAATCATGGTATGAAATGAAAAAAAATAGGTTTAACTTGCAATTGGTGGGTGGGGGGGGGGGGGGGTGAATTAGTTACAAATCTAAGTTAAAACATAACATCCTATCACTGAAGTCTCATCCATCTTCAATTTATGTTTTCATTGCATTTAACACAATGCTTATTAAGATGGAGTTGGTAAATGTTGAGTTATAGGAGCTTTCCCCTCTAAATGATCTTTATGATATGGTAAAAAATATTTATTTGAAAAAGAGTAACTATCTAACTATTAAACTTTAATCGTTAATGAACTTTTAAAATTGTAATAATTTAAGTTATTAGTCCTAAATATTTAAGAAAATTATACTAAATGATAAAATTGGTAAAAATATTTATAAAATATAACAAAAGTTCAGTTGACTTCTTTTAGTGTTTATATGTGATAAATTGTGAAATTTTGTTGCATTTTTGTAAATATTTGTATTCATTTTACAATATCTAAAAACAAAAAATATATAATTCAAAACTTAAAACGTTAAAAAACACAAGCAATGAAACTGTAGGTTCATACATTTTTAGAACTTGTAACATAAAACATGAAAATTAGGCGGAAGTTATAACTAGTTTCATGACATGCTTACTGATTCTTAGAATCATTCATTGAAGTGTCCTTGCTCATTCCTGAATTACAAATATATCATACAAAAGGGTGAGTATAGAATACTCACTAACTCTTATTCTACTACTGAGTCAAACTATATGTTTATGTCCAATAAACGGTACATACTTTTAGAACATGCAATCATCTACCAAGCTTAGATTCTCACTCAAATAGAAAAATTATTGAAGGGCACAAAAAAAAAAAAAGTTAGATTTAAGTGCAAGAAAATATTTTATCTTTTTAGAAAATGAAATTAAAAGATGTATCCAAACAATAAGTTTCAAGGGACCATTTAAGAGAGATTTGATTACCCCTAACAAGAAAAGAAAAAAAAAAATCACACAATAACATTTTCATCAGCATGTTGATACCTCTATCAATATTTCTACACTATTACCAATCGTAATTGAGATGGATGATGAAAGGACATTTTTGTTGTCAATAGAAAAATAATAAATTATTAAAAATGATCAATAAAATATGATTAATATAAATATGGTAAAAAAAATAAACATGATAAGAAAATGCAATTATGTAGAATAATTGCAACAACTAATTTGTTAAGATTACTAATCAAGTATATAACAACCATTTAAAAGAATTGCAAGCGAAATCTATTGTTTTGAAAGTTGAATTTAAATTTTACTATAATTGATTTTTTTTTTATTATACTATATCTATAATTACTTTGAATTTGATTGCTATATTTAGGTATCGTTAAAGTTAATTTTTATAAATATAACATAATACTAAAATATTTACAATCCATGTAACAAAATCTAAAAGCTCGTGATATTTTCAAAAATTTCAGGTTTGCCCTAGAATAATACTGACTATTTTTTCACTTCGTTTTCTTCTTCTTTACGATTTATTATCTCCTCTTCATACTATTAGTTCCTTCTTACTATTACTTCTTCTTCATTTTACAATATTATGGTTATTTATATAAATATTTACCAATTTTCTTCATTTTCTCTTCCAGAATTTCTTTTTTCTTCTTTATTTCTTATCTTCTTTTCCTTTTCTTCTTGGTACATGATTAGATCGTTAGACTTGTTACGAGATCGTTTAGATCAAGTAGAAGGGTACAAGATCGTTTAGATTTAGTACAAAGGTACAAGATCATTTTAGACTTGGTAGAGTACAAGACCGTTTAGGCTTGCTATGAGACCGTTTATGTTGGAAAATATGTAAGAATGTCGATCAATAGGGAATTGTTGTGTCGTGATGAACCACTGCCCTGAAAGCAATTTCGACCGACCGTGGTGCTAATCGTGTTGCCGGTTGCTCCCTAAGGTTAACACGGCTTCTTAATTCTAATATGCACTTACCGAAAGTAGGAACAGATACAAGAACCAGACTCAAACCTCAGAGAAGGTAAGTGAGTGGGAAGAGAGAATTTGGTAGAGAGGAGAGGATGAATAGTTTTCTGATGATGAAAGAAATGAGAAATAAGGCTCAATTTATAGGAGAGAAGCTCCAACTGCAATTCGAAAAAGACATCGGACAGATGGACGAGCGTGCGGGTTGGCAACAACTGTAGAACGTCCAAGTGACCCGCGTACATTGAAATCTACCAGGTGACTCGCACACGTTGGAATACCAAATCAGACTCGAGCGGACTGAATACCTGTACGACGAAGATAACTAACGGGAATAAAAAATAATTTCCAAAAAATAATCAGGCAAGTAATAGAAATTTCTTTCTTTATTCACGCAAGCGCGATTATCCGAACCTGCCCTTCCGACCGGATGGACGACCGGTGATGCGCGTGTAGTGACAGGATTATGCTATCACCACCAACATATTTTGCATTCCTATTTCATGTCTTTGATATATAAATTCACTAATTACCTCTTCAAAATTTATCGATGTGAGACAAAGCATATTAACTTGTTTATGGGTCAAAGGCCTAAATGTCATTTCTAACATGTTAGACTTATTACAAAATCGTTGCTAAGAGATCGTTTATACTAGGTACGAGTTTAGACTGGGTACAAAATCATTTTTCATCTGTATGTGACTGATTAATTGGGGGTATTTTTGTTATTTTATGTAGCGGACTTGTGGACTTTTTCCTTTTCTAAATTTTTTTACACGGTATAAATATTTTGAAAAAAAAAACCCTATCGTTAATTTATATTTAAACTTTTAAAAAATATCCATAGTATTGTAGTGATATTTTCATGGACATTTCTAACATGGAGAGTTCCACATTGTGGATAATTGACATTTCCTTTTTAAAAAAACCATCTGAATTTAGTAAAAATTTAGTGTATAAATTAATCCAAAAAAGTTCATTTGGATGGTTCCTTCTTCTACCGTACTATTGAGCAGTGAGTATGAAAAAATCCCAATCAAAATCAAAGATTGAGAAAGAGAATAATTGAAAATGGTGAGAAAAATTTCACTGAGAAAAAGTAAAAGAAAAGAAAGAAATTCAACAACAAGACTGAGAGAGGTTGGATTGGATCTGTGTTGTCTTAGCGTCGGTGGCTTTTCTGACCCATAAATTCCTTTCATCTTCTTCTTCAATCGCTTTCTTCTTCACACATTTCTCCACTTTTAACCAATCCCCATTTCACTTTGCCCTCTCACATCTCCAGATCCCCATTTTTCCATGTCCAACTTTGAGTTTCCATGAAGTAATCCAGAGTTGTTCCTTTCACTGTTGCTTCTTTTGCTTAACATCCATTACAATCTTCGACTGGACTAGCAGCCATGGAGGTCGATACTAATCCTGGGGTAATTTAACTCTTTTCCCATTTCTCAATTTTGTTCTTATCTTCTGTTTCTAACTGGTTCTTGTGATTTGATGATTTTTGTTTCAGAAACCGTCTAAACAGATTGGGGGCGGCCAGGTTTGTCAGATCTGCAGTGATTCCGTTGGCACGACGGCCGACGGCGAGCCGTTTGTTGCGTGTGATGTTTGTGCATTTCCGGTCTGCCGTCCATGTTATGAGTACGAGAGGAAAGATGGGAATCAGTCTTGCCCTCAATGCAAGACTAAATACAAGTGGCATAAAGGTTTTGATTCGATCCAATCTACTGTTTTAGAGTTTGATTTTGTTTTTGTAGTTCTTGAACATTTGATGGTAATGGGATGGATCGGTTTGTTTCTTTGTTTTTAGGAAGTCCTCCTGTTAATGGGGAGGCAGTAGAAGATGGTGATGGCAATGGAGTGGGAGGGGCACAAGAAAGGCATCATAAGATGCCAGAGCGCACCCTTAGCTGGGATACTAATTATGATAAGGAGGGATCTTTTAATCACATTCCTTTGCTCACCACTGGACGATCTGTAAGTTGATCTAGTGGTTTGCTTTATTTTATTCAACTATGTTTCTGTTTGTTGGACTTGGAATTGAATTTGGTGGTTTTCTGGTATTCTCTATGCTTTAGGTTTCTGGAGAACTGTCGGCTGCATCTCCGGAGCGGCTGTCCATGGCCTCTCCTGAAAGCGGGAGCCGAGGTAAGCTCATATTAAGCTCATATAGTTGGTACTTCTTATGATAGATTTAAGGGGTTCGGTGGTTCTATGTCTGATAAATGCGTATGGGAAGGAAAGTAAACTTTGTCATGATGTTTTTTTTTAAAATGTTTGTTTGATAATTGGCAGCTAACTATAGAATCATGGATCAATCAAGAGACTCGGGTTCGGCTAGGTTTGGCAATGTGGCCTGGAAAGAGAGAATAGATAGTTGGAAGGTGAAGCAAGACAAGAGTGTGCCGCCAATGAGTGTCAGTCATGCACCTTCTGAAGGGAGGGGTGGTGCAGATTTTGATGCCAGCACTGATGTAGTGATCGATGATTCTTTACTGTGAGTGCTTAATTTGGTCTCTTGTTCTTATATAGTTTCTACCATTTCACAGCGTAACTACTATTGACTGCATTTTGGAAGAGTAAAATGATTATGTGAGGAGTGTGAACCAAAACAAGAAAAAACTTATTATCAGCATTGTTTTGAACCGTCACATTGCTTTCGTGAAAGATATGGTTTTTATCTTCTTTTACATGAAGAAGGATACGTTCTTATCTCTAAGTTTTCAAAATAGCAAATGGGCTTTATGTTTTTGGCTCAAATACCATCGATCTATGCGAGTGATACTCAAGTAATCAACCTTTGCATGATACTACTCTCCACTCGAATAATCTCCTAAATGTTATTTTCTTGTACCTGCTTTCTAACTGTTATTCTCATTTGTTGGCATTGCAGAAATGACGAAGCTCGCCAGCCTCTATCGAGGAAGGTTTCTATTCCATCCTCTAGGATTAATCCTTACAGGATGGTCATCGTTCTACGGCTTATTATTCTTTGCATCTTCTTGCACTATCGGATTACAAATCCAGTTCCAAATGCCTTTGCTCTGTGGTTAATATCAGTGATTTGTGAGATTTGGTTTGCTATATCTTGGATTTTGGATCAGTTCCCCAAGTGGCTCCCGGTTAATCGTGAGACATATCTTGATAGGCTTGCTCTAAGGTTGGGTTTTAGCTTTCATTATGAGCAATTCACTTCTATGTTTGTCCTTCCCTTGAAATTTTAATCTTAAATATTTGTGATTTGCAGATATGATCGTGAAGGAGAGCCATCTCAGTTGGCTGCTGTCGACATATTTGTCAGTACTGTCGACCCTCTGAAAGAACCTCCCCTTGTCACTGCCAATACGGTCCTATCAATTCTTTCTGTGGACTATCCAGTTGATAAAGTTTCTTGCTACGTGTCTGACGATGGAGCTGCTATGTTAACATTTGAAGCTTTGTCCGAAACCTCAGAATTTGCTAGAAAATGGGTTCCCTTCTGCAAGAAGTACAGCATTGAGCCACGAGCACCAGAGTGGTATTTTGCTCAGAAGATTGATTACTTAAAGGACAAGGTCCAACCATCATTTGTGAAGGAGCGGAGAGCAATGAAGGTAGTAACTCCCATTCCTTCCATATTATTTTCTTTTCTATGGCTACGTTACACTAAAGTTCCTTTATCATCCCCATAGTTGACTGACTTTGCTTCTGTGTTACAGAGAGAATACGAGGAGTTTAAAATTCGTATTAATGGACTTGTTGCTAAGGCACAGAAAGTTCCTGATGAAGGGTGGGTCATGCAAGATGGTACCCCATGGCCTGGAAATAACACAAGAGATCATCCTGGAATGATACAGGTCTGTACGTCATCTGGAATTAAAACTGCTGTCTCAGTGCCCATTGTTCTTCATTGCTGCTTAAATCTTGTTTTTATTACTTACTGCAGTCTCATTGTGCTGTTTTTTATAAATTTTCAGGTTTTCTTAGGGCACAGTGGAGGACTTGATACTGATGGTAACGAGCTTCCACGTTTAGTTTATGTTTCTCGTGAGAAGCGTCCTGGTTTCCAGCATCACAAAAAGGCTGGTGCTATGAATGCTCTTGTGAGTAGATGATTTTAGAAAATTTCTCAATTTCTCTTTACTTCTATATCTTTCTTTGAATGACTCACCTCTGTTCAGGTTCGTGTATCTGCTGTTCTTACCAATGGACCCTTCTTGTTGAATCTTGATTGTGATCACTACATAAACAACAGTAAGGCGTTGCGGGAAGCTATGTGTTTTATGATGGATCCTAATCTTGGTAAATCAGTTTGCTATGTTCAGTTTCCTCAGAGGTTTGATGGAATTGATAGAAATGATCGATATGCCAACCGAAACACTGTTTTCTTTGATGTAAGTTTTGTCTAGATATCTTCAGTCGCAGTTCAGTATTTGTGTATTTTGTTATATAGATTTTCTTTCACTATGTCCTGGTCGCCTGTATTTAATTTATTAAAATTTTATGTGGCTTATAGATCAATCTTCGAGGCTTGGATGGTATCCAAGGTCCAGTTTATGTGGGAACGGGATGTGTTTTCAATCGAACTGCGTTGTACGGCTATGAGCCCCCTCTCAAGTCCAAGCATAAAAAACCAGGGGTATTCTCCAGTTGCTTTGGGAAATCGAAAAAGAAAAGTTCTAAATCAAAAAGAAAGGATTCTGACAAGAAGCAATCTAGTAAAAATGTTGATCCCACCGTGCCAATATTCAACCTCGAAGATATTGAGGAAGGAGTTGAAGGTAAAGTCTTCATTTATTTGCTTTAGCAGTATTTTCCAGGCTTATGCTCTCTATTTGCGTAGTTGTTGGCATTTGTTTTCCTTTATAGCAATATAAAATAATGTTGCTCCTTTCTCCATGTAAGTTCAGTTTTGTAATGTACTTTTAAATGAGAACTATTTACCTTTCTCCAATTCTAATTTTTGGTACTTGTTTAGTCTTCTTGATGTCTGTACGCAAGTCTAACGTTCTACTTTGCACCTTGAAATGGGGTACTAATTTCCATATATCATCCAATCCAGGTGCTGGGTTTGATGACGAGAAATCACTACTAATGTCGCAAATGAGCCTGGAGAAGAGGTTTGGTCAATCAGCTGTATTTGTTGCTTCCACACTAATGGAAAATGGTGGCGTGCCGCAATCTGCCACTCCAGAATCTCTCCTTAAAGAAGCGATTCATGTCATCAGTTGTGGATACGAGGATAAAACAGACTGGGGAAGTGAAGTATGAATCCATTTCCTTCCAAATCCATTAATTTACGTTGGAAGCAACAATTGTTTGCGCTCATAATTTTTTGATGAAATTTTCTGTTCTAAGAGATGTGTTAACATTTGGTGGTGCAGATTGGATGGATCTATGGTTCCGTCACAGAAGATATTTTGACAGGGTTCAAGATGCATGCCCGTGGCTGGAGATCAATCTATTGCATCCCAGACCGTCCTGCATTTAAAGGATCTGCTCCCATTAATCTTTCTGATCGTCTTAACCAAGTGCTTCGGTGGGCGTTAGGTTCAGTTGAAATTCTTTTCAGTCGGCATTGTCCTATGTGGTACGGTTATGGTGGACGGTTGAAATGGCTAGAGAGATTTGCTTATGTTAACACAACCATTTATCCAATAACATCCATTCCTCTTCTTGCCTATTGTACCTTACCTGCCATATGTTTACTCACTGGAAAGTTTATCATTCCTCAGGTAAGAAGGATTACATTTTTTTTGGAATCCATCAGTTAATCAGTGATTTCTATGTTAAAGATGCATTTAGTTTATAAAAACTGTGCTACAAATACAATCCTTTTGCTCAAGTATCACTGAATCAATGTGTATTTTGTTGTTTGTTCTTTCATTACAGATCAGCAACCTTGCTAGCATCTGGTTCATCTCTCTCTTTCTTTCCATCTTTGCTACCGGTATTCTGGAAATGAGATGGAGTGGTGTTGGAATTGATGAATGGTGGAGAAACGAACAATTCTGGGTTATTGGAGGTGTGTCGGCCCATCTTTTTGCTGTCTTCCAAGGTCTTCTTAAAGTTCTTGCGGGAATTGACACAAACTTCACGGTTACTTCGAAAGCATCCGACGAAGATGGAGATTTTGCTGAGCTCTACATGTTCAAGTGGACCACTCTTCTCATTCCCCCAACTACTCTCCTAATTATCAACATAGTTGGAGTTGTTGCTGGAATTTCTTATGCCATCAACAGTGGTTATCAATCTTGGGGACCCCTTTTCGGCAAACTGTTCTTTGCTTTCTGGGTGATTATTCATCTGTATCCCTTCCTTAAGGGTCTGATGGGTCGCCAGAACCGAACTCCCACAATTGTGGTTGTATGGTCTATCCTCCTTGCCTCAATCTTCTCTCTTTTATGGGTTCGGATCGATCCCTTCACAACTCGGGTAACTGGTCCTGATGTCGAACAGTGTGGAATCAACTGCTAAAGGGAGTTTATATTTTATACAGATAAGATGAAGAAAGGAAACAATAGTCTCAAACGAAAACATGATCCAGATCAGGCAATTTATTTTCTGTTATCGTCCCTGAATTGGTATCTGGAAGCTAATGCAGGTACAAACCTATAGCTTATCTATGGACGATCGTATTTAATTTATTTTATTCGGTGCTGTGTTTTAGAGTTTGAAGTTACAAAAGAGATTGATTTCAGAAGTTGATGATGATCTTGATCTCTTCAAATTTTTTCCCCTCCCCTTAAATGTTCTTTGTATGTACAAATAAAACTGATGACACATGATGATACTTGTTTGTTACTCTTCTTTCTCATGTATTAAGTATAAACTATGATGCTGGTTAATTATTTAACGCTTATTGTCTTTTTTTATTTTTTTTGCAAACTTTTATCTTGAATCAAATGTTAGCGGAGGAGTGTTTTAAAGCAAAAGAAAGCGAAAGAAAAAGCTCAAAAGTCTTAGAAAGTGAGAGATAGTTTGAATTTTACGAAAGCCATTATTGGAGGCATAAATGTAGAAGATCCTTTTGTGGGAGTTCTCACATTCAAAATTCAAAGGAGGATTTTTAGTTTAACAATATCTTAGAATATTCGTCAAAAAAAAAAAAATAATAATGCAATCAGGACATGACTCTCTCTTTTCCCTCACAATTGTTCTATAAAATAAATCTCGAAATAAATTTTTTCACATTTTAATGTTGGAGGATCCAATCAGAATCATTATCTCTCAAAGATGCATATAACTTGGTTTAAATATTAGGTTAATTAAAAAATTGGTCTTAATAATATATTAATAAAAGTATTATAACAACAATAATATTGAACACATGATTGAGAGAATTAAAATTTAGAAGTTAGTACTACTAGGTTTGATAAAATCATCTTTTATGGTTTCTTACATAAATAGTCGTTATCATGAAAGGATTTTATTAAACCATATGGAAGTTTTAATTATAAATAAAAAAAAGACCATGACCTAATTTTCTACGGATGATAATGATTAGATTGAGTAGTATAAATATAACTTGTAATTAGGATGTATTCCTTTTTTTTCTTTCTTCTTTATGAAGTTGGAGTTTCAAATAATCGTAATAATACTAAAAATAAAAATGAAGGTGAACAACGAAACAAAACAAATGCTCTTACTATATTTTGTTACATTAGATCTAAAATTAATTTTTATGTATAATCTAAATGTAAACTTTCAATTGTGTATTTAATAGGCCTGTAAACTTAAAAAAGTATTAAATAATTCAAAGACCAACTATATGCAAAATTAAACTACACAATTAAAAATTTAGGGATGAACACAAAACTGAAAGTTTTTAACAATATATTTAATATATTTTAAAATCCATAGATTAGACACAAAAATTAATTTTGAAAGACTTGAATTTAATAACTTTTTTTTTTTTTTTTCTCAAAGTATAACAATTGTTGGGATGGATGATTGGACCCCAACGATAAAAAAAGGTAAAAGCAGGCCATTACTAATGGGCTCATTGTAGTACAGTTCAAAGACTCAAGGTTGCACCAACAAAACTACCCAATTGGGACTTGATTGGATGGTGGTTTATTTTGGTTGGGTTTAATTGTACATGAATGATGATGATGAATGAGTTGAGTTCATAATTTGTATTGTACCCTTGTAAGTTGTAAAATAAACCAATAGTACTTTGAAATAGTGACATGTTGTCAAAAGGAATAAAATTAAGAAATCAAAGATTATAAAGAAGACAGCTTTTGCAAAAGTGGAAATTCAAATGCATTTTAAGTACCAAAGTTCAAGAAATTAGGGGGACCCTTCACTGCCAAACTTCTCTTTTTCCCCTTTTCTCATTTTGCCTTTGAATTTGGGTTTCATTGTATACTTTTAGTCTTTTATGTTTCTTTCAAAAAGAAAAGTAGTCCAATTTTAATTTCTAAATTTCTATACTGAAATTACAATTATTAAAATTAGATATTTGAAAGTACACAGATAAAATAAAAATAATTCCAAAATATAGAGACAAAAATTTATTTTAACTAAAAAAAGGAAAATATCAATTTATACTCAAAACTTTAAACTTGTATAAACTTAAACCGTAGGTTAATAATTGTTTCAATTCAAACTCCAAACTAATTATTTCAATTTAGTTCTTAAAACTTTAAAAGTGCATTCATTTAAACCCTAAACTTATAAAATTTTATCAATTTAAATATTTCATTATGCTTTGTTTAGATATACTTTTGAAGGTTTAAAGTTTAAATTGATATATTTACGAAAGTTAAGAGTTTAAATAGATATATTTATAAAAGCTTAAGGTTTAAATTGATACAACTTCCGGGTTTAGAGTTTAAATTGGTATAATTATTGGTTTGAGGTCCAAAATTGATGTAACTCCATAGTTCAATTATAAATTGCTATTTGCCCTAAAAATGACAATATATTACTATTTTTTTATGTATAAATTTTGAAGTAAATACTAAATTCAAGTTTTATTGATCAAAGTAAATAGATAAAGGAAAATTGTAAAAAATGACAAACTCGACAAAATATTTACAAAATATATCAAAATTTTGGATTCTCAATGATAGACGTTGATATGCTTCTATGAGTCATATTGATAGACATTAATAGAAGTTTATGAGTATCTATTATTAATAAAATTCAAAATTTTACTATTTATTATAATTGTTGTAGTTTATTTTACTATATTTAAAAATAGCTCCAGATAAACATTCTAATGTATAAAATAGACATAAATGCCAAAATACCCGATCCAAAATGGTATTATTTTTTCAAAGAGAACAGGTCAATGTACATTGTTGCTTATTACATTTTAATCTGCAGGTTGTAACAATTTGATTAAAAAAAAAAAAAAGGCAATTTTGCTACCTATAACCCTAAAATATATCCTTTCAAAATTTTAAAACATTTTCGGTTTTCACTCGGGTTTAAAGGTTTAATTTAATTTTTAGATTTCAAAATACAATACTTCTAGGAATTTTTCAAAAATAAAAAAGGTCGACAAACTATTTATTTTATATAAAATAAAACCTACAAAATTTATTACAGTTAGATTTTTAAATATTTTGTAAAATGTTTTTTTTTTTTGTTAGGACAATTTCTCATAATTTTAACCCTGAGTTTTTTTTTTTAATTTAATTTTTTAAAATACATTTGATCTATAGCAGTTTAAACTTTGATTTGTTTTACAAAAGATTTACTTTATATGATATTAATGTCTATTAATTAAATTAAAAGAATTATAAACAATTATAATTAAAGAAAATTGTCTCTGAGTGCATTTTAAAGGGAAATAATAGAAGAAAAATGGGAAAATGATGGAAAGCAAAGCACATGAAATTCTTCTGCTACGTTACATTTCCATACAATCACACAAATTTTCCAATTTCTTAAAAAAGAAATAACCTAGAAATTACTATATTACACACCTGATCTCACTTCTTCTCCTCCTCCGCCACTTCCGACGGCGGAGCAGGGAGGCTGCTGCCGTCAATGCAGCTGTTGCACCTTGTTTGAACCCAACCTTCAATGTCGTCGGTTCCTCCATCGCAGAGGCGAGCAAAAACTCGAGCAATGACACCTAAAATGGTGATTGCCGCCAGCAGCACCAGGAGCGTCTGGACGGAGTGACGAGTGGAGTGGGATGGCTCCGCGGGTGGCTCCGGCAGCAGCTGCATTTGACCGTCGAGCTTGATTGCATTTGGTGGTGGTGCCCTCATTTTTGAATATATATATTATAAAGAGAAACAAAGAAAAAGAAAAGAGATCGTATAGTGGTAATGGTTTATTGGCTTTATGCTTTGTATCAAATACCCAAAACAACTTTTAATTTTGTCTCTTTTTCAACTTTAAACGGACTTCAGTAAGTTTAAGTTTTTGCTGTTTGGTCCTTCAACTTTTATAAACTTCAATTGCTATACTTTTAAATTTAATTTCTAAATTTCAGCAAGTAACAATTTCGTTTTTAAAGTATCTATGAAGTTGTTTACAATCACATTTCCTAAACATTTTATTTGATTAATTATCTGCTACAATTTCTTTATGGTTGCAATTAGCCTCTTCTCTATTAAATTTTTTTATTTATTTATGGATAGCTGTTATTATCTCTCTCTCTCTCTCTCTCTCCTTCACCATCTAGGGTTCATATAGGCAATTCCATCCATTTACTCAGAAATGGAAAAGTTGAGAGTAATTGTTCATCCTTCACATTGGCTCCTACAAATTCCAGGAGTGTGTTCTGGGCACTACCTTCCAATTTCAACATGATAATTCTCTTCTCACTTTGAAAAATTTACTTTAAATTAAATATAAAATTAATATTTAGATTACGTTTAAAAGTAGGGGTATCCAAATATTATATAATCAACCAACTAGGATCACACCCAGCCAACACAATTAACCAAACAATATCACTCCCCTACACCATAAATTAATCACCAAACAGAGAGTCACCGCTCACTAAAACTCTTCGACACTTTGAGAAAATAAAAAAAAAAAAATGAAAAACACCCAACTTTACCCATTCTTTCAGCAGTGATTACAGACAAACCAAAGCTTCAATGACGCGATCCAACCATTCAAAATGGGCCCCTGTGTCCCTAACAGGCTGTGACCAGATTTCAGCACCATCCAACCATTAAAGCGTTGGCAATTGACAATTGTTAGAATTGGTAGTGGACACTGCAATGAAGCAACAATTAAGCGTCTGAATCTTAGACGCTTGGAGTTGCCTTGATTATGTTCACCTAGATTAGAGGTTGACTGGTTGATGGTCGCCTAGACAAAATGTACAGACTTGTGAACGCCTGAACTGAACGAGAAAAATCACTAGTACAAATTTGGGTTTTAACGACACTACAAATCAAAACATTGTGTCGTTAAAAATAAAAAAAAAGGATAGGATAGGAGTAAAATGTGTCGTTGAAAATAGAAGTGACACATTATTTATTGACACAATTCTATTGTCACAATTTTTTTTGACACATTTAAAGTGTCGTTAATTAACGACAAATTCTTTGTGTCATTAAATAAATTTTGAAGTAAAAAAACAAAAAATTCAAAAATTTTCAATTCCCTCTTCGCGCGACATTCAAAAAGAGTTTTACAATTTGCTCAACCTTTTCTCTCTCTCCCTACCAAAAAACGGAAAACAATGTAACTCATCTACAAATCTAAGAGATTGTCGTCAAACCCACTAATCTCACACCGTCGAACAAGCAAACACTGTCTAAGGAACTGTCGTCGAACCCACCAATCTAAGAGACTGTCGTTGAAGAATCTTGGCCGCTCCGATTTCTCTTCTCCCTCGGCTACTAGAAAAATGAGTTTTAATGATACTACTAATCAAGGAATTGTATCGTTGAAAATAAAAAAGATGGGGTGAGGTACAATTGTGTTGTTGAAAATTATTTATTGACACAATTCTATTGATACAATTTAATTTTTCTTGACACATTTAAAGCGTCGTTAATTATCAACAAATTTTTTTGTGTCATTTAAAAAATTTCGACATAAAAAAACCTCAAATTTCAAAATTTGTTAATTCCTTCTCTCACGCAATTAAAATTATATGACAATAGCATATTTTCTCTCAACATTTTCTCTCTCTACCAAAAACGCGAAAGCCTAGGCTGTTTCCACCTATATCATGCATATATTCATTATTTTTATAATTTTATACAGAATTAGAATCTAGACTCTATTACGAACTCAATGCAATGAAAAACACTTAAAACAAAGTCCGAACAAACAAAATCAGGTAAATCGAAGATCAGAGACCAATTGGTAAATAACAAAAAAGATTCAATACTTCCACGCGCGTAAACACCTCAAGGTCGTGAGTTCGAATCCCAACCGAGCGTATTCCTTTATTCCCCATTTTCGAAAGACTTCACGTGTGCACCTTCTCCACTCTTCAACCAATCTACGCATGACACATGTCGTCTTCTCCTCACGCAGGCGCCTTTGATGTCTGAATTGGTAGTGGACACTGCAATGAAGAAACAATTAAGCGTCTGAATCTTGGACGCTTGGAGTTGCCTTGATTATGTTCACCTAGATTAGAGGTTGACTGGTCCACTGGTTGATGGTCGCCTAGACAAAATGCACAGACTTGTGAACGCCTGAACTGAACGAGAAAAATAAAAACTATTAAATGAAAGTCTGAGTAGCAGAACATGCTAACTTTATGACGTTTCGCGGCTCTACTCAGAGTACAAATAGTTCTTCGTATTGCCACGTCCCCCCAGGATAAAGCAACCAAAATACTCGACACTACAAGAATTTTCATCTCGCCACATAGAAAAACATGGGCAGATCTTAAGAAAAACGTCAGCAAAGCTTCTACAGACGTTTTTTTTGCCTGGACACGTTTCGTAGCCGAAACCCCATCATTTTTTCCTTTACCAACGTTCTCAACGTTGCATTAGTAGAACTGCCCAGGCCAATTAAAATCGTGGGCAGAAAAGACATTTTTGGCCACGAAAAATCGTCGGTCGAAAGGTACTTTTGTCCACGATCATCATCACGTCGGCAAAAATAGCTTTTTTGGCCACGAAAAAAACGTCTATAGAAAGGTCTTTTTACCCATGACCATCATCACGGCAGCAAAAATAGACTTTATGACCATGTTTGTTTTGTGAGCAAAAATTGTTTCTGCCAACAAAAAGATTTTTGTCGACAAAAAAACTACATTTGTCGGCAGATATGTGCCAAATACATTTCTTAGATAGAAATTTGATTGTTGACCATGAATGATGAGCCGGTAGATAATATTTGTATCTTTTATGCCCATACACAAAACGTCGCTAGAGCTTTCTAACTGCCAACATATTTTTAGTCACACATAGACAGTGGCAAAAACGAATTTAATTTTTTTACATTTATTATTAAAATTGTATGCTTCTAATTATTTAGTTGCAATAACAAAAAGTAGTTAACTCAGTCAGAAAGTCTTAAAAAAAATACTCCTTCAAACTACATAAACTTGAAAAAGATACATTAAAATAAATAAAAACATGCTAAATCTTAACTGCTTGTTTCTAATGAATCAAGTATAAAAACATCTAAAAACAAATGATATATGTACTTTAAGAAAAAAAAAAAAAAAAACCTCATATGTTTCAAACCATCCAAAAACCCAAAAGAATGTGCTAAAAATGATTCAAATAGCCCAAGTGTGACTTTCAAACCTAAAATCAACCCAAGTGCAACCACTACTACAAATTTGGGTTTTAACGACGCAAGTTTGCGTTATAAAGACTTTCAACGACACAATTTTTGCATCATTAAAGCCACTGTCAAGAAAGACTATTTAACGACACTTTGAAAAATGTGTCATTAAATATGCTTAGATGACACCAAAATTGTGTCATTAATACCTTTACCTTGACACAATAAATATGTCACCGTTATCTATAACTCGACACCAATATATTGTCATCAATACCCTTATATTGACACAAATCATGTGTCACTGTTATCTATACCTTGACACTAATATATTGTCATTAATACTCTTAGATTGACGTTTTAAATGTGTCACTGTTATCTATTACTCGACACGAATTTATTGTCATTAATAACCTTATATTGACGCTTTAAATATGTCACTGTTATATATACCTTGACACAAATATATTGTCATTAATACCCTTACATTAACACTTCAAATGTGTCACCGTAATCTATCACTCGACACAAATATATCGTCATTAATACTATTACATTGACAATTTAAATGTGTCACCATTATCTATCACTCAACACCAATATTGTCATTAATACTCTTATAATGGCGCTTTAAGTGTGTCACCTTTCAATATAACTTGACATTAATATATTGTCGTTGTAAATATTTCGTTACACAAAATTGTTGTCAAGAAATGTGCTTTAACGATAATGTTTTTGTTTAATAAAGGCTTATATGTCGACACATGTTTGGTGTCGTTATTCTTCATTTTTGCAACACATATTTTTCTGTCATATATTTCTTCTTTAAAAAAAATTAAATACTAAATTTCAACATTACCCACATATGTTTGGAAAGATATTTATATTGATAATAAAAAATATAACTTACATTATCGGTAAAGATTTTACAATAATCTAAAAGATAAATTTACCGTAATATTACATGTATGTGTGACCTAATCTAATCAAACTGACTTATAAATGAGAACTTGATCGATACCATGGTCCATGGATTCTTCAACTACCTGCAAATTTGAAGAAAATGAACCTTAGCCAACATTCATTACGGAAAATGCATAAGCATAAGCATAAACATAAATATTAAATACATGCCAAACAAAAATCACCTTCTTAATAAGCAGACCAATAAATTTTTCAAAATAAACGTCCAAAGTTCATACAACCAAGGTTTTTAATAAAAAGACCCATAAGGAATGCAAAAGATTAAAAAAAGAAAACACAGACTACATAAGCATAGGCATAAGCATAGTATATAAATGTTGCAAATATAAGTTTTGATTCAATCTTTACAGACCAAACAATGTTCTAGTTTGCATCAAGTTGAAACTTAGCATAAACTTACCCTTAGCCCCCCTCCTCCATAGTAAATACAAAACAACATGATTCCTATAACACATGTCTAAGTGGATTGAACAAAATAGCTTTTCAATGACTATCATAACTGCAGAATAGTCAACACAACAAAATATCAAGTTCCTAAATACATGTCAAACATGATTTCTAAAACATATGTCTAAGCGGATCGCATAAAATAGATTTTCAATGGCTACCACTGCATGATAGTCAAAGCAACATTCCTAAGTACATGTTAACCTAATTCCTAAAATAAAATAGTTAAGTTACGTTACAAAACATAAAGTACCCTTACCTCTTTCTTTTACTAAATCCCTACCTCCATATCTTGATTACCCTCCACAGGGGCTTCTTCTTTCTTGCAAGTTCGAAAGCACTAATAATGAATAGCAAACTACGTAAGTTATACATTTGTTGTTTCATATGCAATATATTAACTCATTATTTGATCCCTAACGGAGTCCATGATAAATTAAGTTAACATCATTCTCAAAGTTATTCCATGAACAAAAGTTGCAACCAATGTTATAAGAAAACAACAAACAATGTAACAAATAACACACACTTTAAAATTTTACATACTCCAAAAATCCAAATAATAATAATAATAATAATAATAATAATAATAATAATTATTATTATTATTATTATTATTATTATTCTTATTATTATTATTCTTATTATTATTATTATTATTAGCAAAACAACGTGAAATATGACAAATATAGGTTGGAAAATAATACAGGTTGGTAAATGATCTGGCAAATAATACAACAAACAATATAGTTGAAAAATAATACAGGTTGAGGAATAATATAATATACAGGTTGAGAAATACTATATTGAAAATAACATAAAATAATATATTAAAAACAATATAAAATAATATATCAGATATAATATAATATAAAATAATATATCTAATATAATATACAAGTCGAGAAATAATACAGCTTTGTGAAATAAATACCTAACAAACTATTTTGTCTTTTACAAGTCTAATCAATTAATAAAATGACCTAAATCAAATTTGAAGCACATTGAAATTAATTGGCCTACTAAATTTGATGCAACAATAAATTTAATTGACTTAAACAACAATAAATTCAATTGACCTAAATTTAAAGTAACAATAAAAGCAAACAATAAAATTACAGTAAACCCAATTGGCCTAAGCGTAACAGGCCTAACCCTAACAAAATTAAAGTCACCTTAAAATTAATTAACGAAATTACAACAAAAACAAATTTGAAAAACTACATCGTTATAATTGATCACACTCTCAAAAGGGAAAGGAAAGAAGGAAATTAAAAAAAAAGTTACCTTTGAAGACGACATAATACTTAGCTTTTTTTCAACCCTCAAAAGGGAAGGAAAAGAGAAGAAATTAAAAAAAAAAGTTACATTTCTTTTTTCCGACCTTTCCAATTGATCTCAAACTACCCTCCAAAAAAATCCTCCTTTGTATTTTTATAATGGAGAAGGTGGGAGTGAGAGAGAAAATTGGGTTAGTTGAGGGAAAATAGGGAGGAGAGTGGAGAAGATGGGAGTGGAGAGAAAATTGTGTTAGTCGAGGGAAAATAGAAAGGAGAGTGGAGAAGGGAGGAGTGGGAGAGAAAATTGGTCTTTGATCTTCGATTTACCTGTTTTTGTTTATTCGGACTTTGTTTTAAGTGTTTTTTATTGTATTGGGTTCGTAATAGAGTGAAGATTTTAATTCTGTATAAAACTATAAAAATAATGAATATATGCATGATATAGGTAGAGAGAGCACACACTTTTGCGTTTTTTGGTAGAGAGAGAGAAAATGTTAAGAGAAAATATGCTATTGTCATATAATTTCAATTGCGTGAGAGAGAGAATTAACAAATTTAGAAATTTGAGGTTTTTTCATTTCGAAATTTTTTAAATGACACAAAAAAATTGTTGATAATTAACGACGCTTTAGATGTGTCAAGAAAAATTAAATTGTGTCAATAGAATTGTGTCAATAAATAATTTTCAACGACACAATTGTACCTCACCCCATTTTTTTTTTATTTTCAATAACACAATATCTTGATTAGTAGTGTCATTAAAACCCATTTTTCTAGTAGCCGAGGGAGAAGAGAAATTGGAGTGGCCAAGATTCTTCGACGGAAGTCTCTTAGATTGGTAGGTTCGACGGCAGTCCCTTAGACAATTTTGCTTGTTCGATGGTGTTTGCTTGTTCAACGGGGTTTGCTTGTTCGACGGTGTGAGTTTAGTGGGTTTGACGACAGTCTCTTAGATTTGGAGATGAGTTACGTTATTTTCGTTTTTTGGTAGGGAGAGAGAGAACATGTTGAGAAAATTGTAAAACTCTTTTGGAATGTCGCGCGAAGAGGGAATTGGAAATTTTTAAATTTTTAGTTTTTTTATTTCAAAATTTATTTAATGACACAAAGAATTTGTCATTAATTAATGACACTTTAAATGTGTCAAAAAAAAGTGTGTCACTTCTATTTTCAACGACACATTTTACTCCCACCCTACCCTTTTTTATTTTTAACAACACAATGTTTTGATTTGTAGTGTCATTAAAACTCAAATTTGTACTAGTGATCAGTCATCATCAATATCAAAACATTGTGCATTTTAGCTACATCAATGCATAATAAGAATATCACATGCAAACTTTTACTTCAGTACAAGGGTTTAGTAGGAGAATCTCTTACTTTGAGATTAGCTTAACCAAGATAGTTTTAACAGTAATAGACAGCTTCCTAAGAATAAATCCTAAACAGTAAGGAAAAAAATAACTAAGATAATAAATTTAATGATTGCTTAAAGACCCACAAATCCATTTAATTCAACTTATCCAAAGTTGAGGTCGAATCCAATTTATCCTTGGTTGGGATAATTTTACAGCTCAGAACTTCCAGTTAAATCTAACCAATTTCATCCAAAATTAAAAATTTAGGATCCAATAATTAATATCTCATGGGTATTAACCAAAACCCATTAAAACTCACCAAAACTTACCAAAAAATACGTGAAAAAAAGGACTAAAATTGGGTTGGCTGCTTGGCTTAAGAAATTAGGCTCGGCTTGGAAGGGATATGTAGCTCGTGCATACGGTTTGGTGGACAAGGACGACTCGGCTTACATAAAGACATGGCTCGAAATGAAGGTCGGTTGGGACGCACGGATTGCGAGGAGGTGACGCTCGGGCAGTGGTTCGCAAATGGTGGCCAATGCAACAGATGTGAAGTTTGACGCTACGAAAGGTGGTGAATGACGATGGTTATGCGATGGAAGGCGGACGAAACGAGATGGGTGGTGAAGTCATGAGCAATGCACGACGGTCAATACATGTGGCTTGGGACGGTCGACGACGGGAAGAATGGATGGGTGACGGCATGCGGTTGACTATGACGACAAGGCTAAAGGACAGCGGCGGAGTTGAACTTGGGCGGCTAGGGTTTTATCTTGCTTGAAGGGGATGAATGAATAGTAATTTTCATGCTTCTCGAGGGCTTATTTAACTAAAAAAAATAATAATATGATGAAATTTTTTTAAATAATGCATTTTTAAAAACTAATGTCAAAAATAGGGTTCTTCAAAAACTATTGTCAAAATTAGAGCAGCGAAGTCGTGTACCGAGTACACGACTTTGCTAAATCGTGAACCAGGTCTACGACTTTGGGCCGGAGTCATGTACTTGATCTACGACAACTGACTGGAGTCGTGAACCCGGTCCACGACTTATGACTGAAGTTGTGTATCGGGTACATAACTTCCGTACCTGACATACCAGATGGCAGTCAACAGTAACATTGACTGCCAAATTTACACGACTTCCTTCACATGCCCGACTATGCCATCTGTCCTTCATGCAGGGAATTTGTGTACCGGGTACACGACTTGTCCTCTTTAAAAATCCTAAATTTCTTTCATTCTAGCTCATTCTTTTCCGCAAACAAATTTCCCCTTCCCTTCAACCTCTCTTCTCTCGGCCGAATCCTATCTCCTTTCTTTCTCCTCTTCTCTTCTCTTCTCTACTTCATCTTAAACTCCATTTTCTCCACCCCTTTCTTCCACTTTATTTTCATTATATTAAACTCCATTTTATCCACCACATTATTCTTCACTATATTTTCATTCTCTTCAACTCTTTCTACATTTATCTTCGACTCGTCATTTTAGTTAGGTATATTTATTTAAGTTTATTTAATTTTTATTATGTTGTTGTCATTGCTTTTTTTTTTTTTGTTAAATTTCTCTTAATTTTGGTTGCAGTTGGTTTCCCCAAATCCTCCATTTTTCTTTCGTCATAAAGGTATGTATAAATTTACTAAATCTATTAGGTTATATTTGTTATTTACTTTTATTATTTTTAGAAAAATTATTTAAATTTAGGTATATTGTTTAAATTTAGATATAATAATTAGATATTTATGTTTTTAGGTTGGTTGGTAGATAGTTGGTTTATAATAAGTAGTTGGTTTAATAATAATAATTGTATGTTAAGATTTTTATTGAGGGAAACTTTCATAGATGTAATAAAACACCAAAATATTTACGGTGTAACAAAGCCCATGAAGTTAGTCATTTTTAAATATTCTAGGTCTGCCCTTCCATCTTTCTTCTCTTCCTCTTGATTTCTTTCATCGTCTTTCTTCTTTTTCTTTTTTTTTTTTGCTGCAATTTCTTTCCATCATATTTATTCTTTTCCTCTTCTTTTTTCTGCTGCGATTTCTTTCCATCCTCTTTCTTCTTTTCTGATTCTTTTTTTATGTCGTTTAATCTTTCCATCGTATTTCTTCTTTTTTTTTATGTCGTTTAAATTTGGGTAACATATAAAAAAAAAATAGCAAAATCTAAAATATTGTGTATGAAGAATTTTGAAAAAAAAATTCATTTAGATTGGAGTAGCCAAATGTAAACGATTATAAAAAAAGTAAACGATTGTGTAAAAAAAATAAAAGATCGTGTATAAAGAATCTTGAAAAAATCATTTAGATTGAAGTAGCAAAATGTAAATGATCGTGTAATTGTAAACGATTGTGTAAAAAAAAAAGATCGTGTATAAAGAATTTTGCTATTTTTTATATACGGTCGTTTAGATTTGGTTACTCAAATTTAAACGACGTAAAAAAAAAAGAGAAAAGGAAGAAATACGATGGAAAGAAATCATAGCAGAAAAAAAGAAGAGGAAAAGAAAAAATACGATGGAAAGATTAAACGACGTAAAAAAAGAACCAGAAAAGAAGAAAGACGATGAAAAGAAATCGCAGCAGAAAAAAGACGAGGAAAAGAAGAAATACGACGATAAGAAATCGTAACAGATAAAAAAAAAAGAAGGAAAAGAAGAAAGACTATGAAAGAAATCGCAGGAGGAAGACAATGAAGAAATTGCAGGAGGAAGACGATGAAAAGAGATCGCGAGGAAGAGAAGAAAGATGAAAGGGCAAACCTGAAATATTTTAAAAATAGCTAACTTTATAGGTTTTGTTACGTGGGCCATAAATAGTTTTGTGTTTTGTTACATTTATGAAAGTTTCCCTGATGATGATGATGATAATAATAATAATAGTAATAATAATAATAATAAATACATAATAGTAATAATAATAAAAAATAAAAAAATGATAATAATAGTAATAATAGTAATGAAAATCAATAGAATAATTTTAAATCGGGAAGGAAGTCGTGTACAATCCTTCCACGTTGGACAGTCAAATGGCCTAAGTGGTGATGTGGAAGTCGTGTACCGGGTACACGATTTTCCTACAAGTCAATAATAATAATATGGTTATTTTTCTAGTTTAGGGTTCATGACAAAAGATTGTTCAGTCGACTGGATGTAGACAAATCTAAAAAATAAATTAAAATCTAATATGAAAACTAGTTTTAATTTCCAAATTATTAAGGGTTGAATTCGACCAATAAATAATAATAATACTGTTATTTTGAAATTTAGGAAATTGAATAAAGTTGTTAAAATCTTCAAGCAAATTGTTAAGCCCCGAGATATTAAGAAGAGGTAATAATAGAGGTTTCTATATTTCTAACATGTTAAAATTAATTGCAAACTCATAAATGCATCACACAGATTAACAACATATAGGAGAGACTTCCGATAAAAGTGCAAATATTGAAATAATTACGGTTCGCGAACATGAATATTTTAATATTTTATAAAATAGTATTCACGTGTATTTTTGCCAAAAGAAAAAAGAATAGATTTTGCCATTTTTCAAAGTGACTCTCGAAAACATGGTTAGGTTATATCTTTTATGGCGATTGTATTTTATAGCGTATGTTGTTTGTAGTTAACCCATTTCTCATTGGCAAATTCAATCGTGGGCCACAATGTTTGGGCATAGCTTCAATTTGGATTAACTCAATTATTATGTCTGAATGGGTTGGACTAGTTCGGACTCTTCGGCTGGGCCAGAATCAGATTCGGGCCGCAATCTGTTCATTTCACACCTATATCCAAACACCCCCAAAATCGATACCCATCAAACCCTAACTCTCAATAACCCCCATATATAAATTCCTTCTTTAGGGTTTTTTCATCCTCATACACTCTCAAACCTCCGGTCATTCTCATTTTCCCTGCCGCTTCTTCAATAACCCTAATCATGGCTGAACGAGGAGGAGACCGCGGCGGCTTTGGCAGAGGCTTCGGTGGTAGAGGCCGTGGTGGCGACCGTGGCCGTGGACGCCGTCGTGCTGGCCGCCGTGACGAAGAGGAGAAGTGGGTTCCAGTCACCAAGCTTGGCCGTCTTGTCAAGGAAGGTAAGATTCAATCACTGGAGCAGATTTACCTCCACTCTCTCCCAATCAAGGAGCATCAGATCGTTGATACTCTCATTGGCCCTAGCCTCAAGGATGAGGTCATGAAGATCATGCCTGTGCAGAAACAGACCCGGGCTGGTCAAAGAACTAGGTTTAAGGCCTTCGTTGTCGTTGGCGACGGTAATGGCCATGTCGGATTGGGAGTTAAGTGCAGCAAAGAGGTGGCGACTGCTATTCGTGGCTCGATTATTTTGGCTAAGTTGTCCGTGATCCCTGTTAGGAGGGGTTACTGGGGTAACAAGATTGGTAAACCCCATACTGTTCCTTGCAAGGTCACCGGAAAGTGTGGCTCTGTCACCGTACGTATGGTCCCTGCTCCTCGTGGTGCTGGTATTGTTGCTGCTAGGGTTCCCAAGAAGGTGCTTCAATTTGCTGGTATTGAGGATGTTTTCACTTCCTCAAGGGGATCCACAAAGACACTTGGAAACTTTGTGAAGGTATATATTGTAATATGTTGCAATGTCTGTATCATCTGTTCACTGGAATTTATGCTGTCTATTATCAATATAATATGTTGTGTTATCTCATTTCGGGCACTCTGAATTCAGATTTATACTTAGGCTCGGCTTGTGAAATCTTGAATAGCAGTCCATTCGTGGTTGATTATGGATATCGGGGTGTTTCTTTTGGATTTTTCTGTTTGTATGTGCATCCATTTTGCGGGATTTATTTGTGTTTTGTTTTTTGGCTTGTTACATTATTTTCTTGTTGAATTTTGTGGATAATTTCATCTGGATTAGTTGTATCTAAAGTAAACTACTGGGTTTTCTTTTGTAAGATACTAGGTTGAATGCATTTTCTAAATGCAATACAGTTTTGGTGTAATCGAGTTCATGTTTAGAATAATTAAATTAGAGAGTTTCAATTATAGTGAAATTGCATGCCAATAGACGGTGCATGAGAAACCGTTGTTGAAAGTTTGTTTCTCCTAAAATTGGTTTTAGTCACGCGAACATTTGACTTATGTGCTTTGCTATTTGTTTATCTTGAACTTTAACTGGAGTGTAAGATTTTTCATTCTGTTAGTTTGTAAGTCAGATTTGGTTTTTTCTGTTATTACAAGTGTTTTTTTTTGGCAGGCTACCTTTGATTGTCTATTGAAAACCTATGGTTTCCTGACACCCGAGTTCTGGAGGGAGACTCGCTTCACCAAATCTCCATTCCAAGAGCACACCGATCTGTTGGCTAAACCGACTGTAAAGGCGTTGTTGTTGGAGGATGCCGAGAGGGTTGCTGCTTAAGTCTGCGTAGATTTGGTATGCTTTTGAATCGAAAAGAGAAGAATGTTTTTGTTAGGACAACTCTATAGTATATGCTTTTCAGTCTGAGTTCATTTACTTTCAAGGATAGTGTGTTATTTATTTCTTATGGGTACTTGACTCTGTTTTTTTGTTTCTGAATTCAATGGCATAAAGCTTGATTTTGAATGCACTAATGATTCTTGAGAAGAAAATATTGCCTATCTTAAGATTAATGCACGAAGCTAAACTAAGAAAGAATTTCACAATGGGCATTAATGGTGATGAAGTTATCATGGTGGTTACACATTAATTTGATTTATGTCATTATGGATTGCGGTTTGGACTTTGTTCTATATCCATGGGTCGGAGAACTATGATCTTATAGTATTTGCGTTTATAATATTTGTGTGTAAAGGAAAACAGATGCGGGTAAGATGGTCCTTATGGATGGAAGGGAACCAATTTGGTTTGAGAACATATATATGATGTTTATTGACTTTTGAAATACAATTATATCATTTATATAGCAGGTTCCAAAATGTGGAACTACACAAATGGATAATCGTACAAGTCATCTGTGTAATTTTGAATTAATGTTTATACTGGGTGCTTTTATTGAATACAACCTTTGAAAAGGTATGAGTTATTTTTTTAAATATAACAAAATGAATCAAGAAATATTTTTTATAAATATGAGCGTTGGACCAGATAGAGATTAGTCGAACCTGCCTTTAACCGAAAAAAAAAAAAAAAAGAAATGAATTACAATACACATATATTTATATATATTTGGAAAAATTAAGTGAGTATATGTATGTTTCTTATACTAGACTAGATGAAGTAATAATACTAATGTTTGATGAAGAAATTTGTGTTGAATATTTGCTTAGTAATAACTATTATGTTTATTGTTGTCATTGTTAAGTGTTGATATTCTTGTGATAGAAGGTCAGGCCTCTATCTTTTAGGGGGAAAAAAGCAAACTGGACTTTGTTGTCTGGCATTTCCAAAATTGGTAAGAAACATGTTTTTATAAATGTTCGAAATCAATTTTTTTGTTATACAAATTTTGCATTCGAATTTATAAAAATAAATATGAAATTGATTTTAAAGAAAGTGAATTCAAAGTCACTCTTGATTTTTATTATATGCCATTCTGGAAAAAGTATAAAGAGAGAATCGGTTTGTTTTTTTTTTTTTTTTTCTTAATGAACTCGTTAAAATCGGTATTTTTGTTATTACTATTATGGATTGGGGAGCAGGAGGGGTTCGCAGAACGAGAGCCATTCCCTTTCTTTTCGGTATTAAATATTAAAAAACTTTGAGATTAGACATTTCCAAGGACCCCAACTCTTGAAAAAAATTCATCTCCAAATCTATTGTTGAAGTTTGCACAACATGAACCCACAAAATAAATAAACAATAATACATAATTCCTTCTAAAACGATTACTAGTGTAGTAATGCAACCACTCTGAACTCTTATACATTTATAGCCATATACATTTTTATATTGTGATATAAACTACACAAACATCACATTATTAATTACATCTTATTTTATTCAACAATTTTGATGTAATTTTATTCTTTTTCAAATTTATCCTTTTTTAACGACATGTTAGGTACGTTAACTTAGCGACTAGGTTGTACAAATAGAATTTTACATATTGAATTTGGAATGAAATTTCCCTCTGCCATCAAATTCATCAACTTTTGCAATTTTTGTTCTAGGATTGTCTCTGCCATCAAGTTCATCACCAACTTTTGCAATTTTTGTTCGGTTTAAAACTAAGGTTGTATGTTTGAGCATTTAGGTATGTCTGATTATCTTTTTTGTTGAGTGTTTTACCTTTAAATTTTTGATCAAAAGGAAATTATACTTCTTCCTTTTGAATAGTTGTCAAATTGACCTGAGAATTTCGAAATTGATACTAGGAGTCCACTAATTGGATTCCTAATTTTCAAATCATAGGATTTTCATATCCTTTTATATTTGAGATTAGGCTCTAGATTGGTTATATGCTTGAGCTGTTTACTTTCTTGATCAAGTCTAGTTTTTCATTGAGGTTCTTGTTTTGTGTTGTTTGAAAGAAAAAATTGGATTGAACTTGGTGCAACGACGACTTCAGTATTTACTTTCCTTTTTAAAATAATGAATTGGCTAAGAATTTTGCCGAATCAAAATCGTGAAGGTAAAAAAGAAGAGAAAAAAGGCTGATCTAGAGAATGTGATATAATATTTTGTGAGATTGAAGAATGAAAAAAGAGAAGAAAAACTCTGGCCAACAACGTGAACCAGAAAGAGCGAAAAAAATAGCAGTCACGTCAACTATGTCAAGAAAGTACGTTAATTAAGCAGCTAAAATTTTATGAGTTATAATTAAGTAGCTGAATTTTGTTAGCCATATCTACAAAAGCAAAAAGTTCTGGGAGTATTATCATGTTGATCCAAACAAACCTCCATTGTTTTTTTGGAAGTATTTCAAATCCACATGGATATTTGGCTTTGAGAGGAGAAAATTGAGGGGAGGAGAAGTAGAAATCATGCAATAATCTCATCCGAAGAAATGGAGGTGCTAACGAGAAAGCGTGTTGTTCATAAGTCTTTCTACAAATTGAAAACTTTGTGCTAACAAGACTTTGATTTGGATTTGAAGACGAATTCTTCAAATGAAGAGGATGATATGAATCGACCAAGAAACAAATTATTAATTATATTTTATTTAATAATTTTATGTAATTTTAGTAATTTTCAATTTTATCATTTTTATAGCATATTATGTAGAGGTAATTTTGTCTTTTACGATGTTGCATTAGAGTTTTTATTGGGAGACTATATAAAAGCTAACCATTAGGTTGTATGAGTAAATTTTAACGTAATGAATTTAGAATGAAATTTTCCTATGTGTTAGTGACCAAAATTCATCACAAACCTTTGCAATTCTTGATCTAGGGTTGCATGCTTGAGTATTCAGGTAAGCCTGATCATCTTGCTTGTGGAATGTTCAACCTGACCGTTTGGGGGAAGGGTTGGGTTATGGAAGGGTTAGGGTTATGATAAAACTAATGTTATGATAATCCAGGGAAGGGTTTAAAAAGGTAGTTTTATGATAAGATGTGTTTGAGGGAAGAGTTATATGGGTAGGGTTATGACAGTGTTATGATAAGATGTGTTTGAGGAAGTGTTATGGGGTAGGGATATGATTAGTTTGTGATAAGATGTATTTGGGAGAAGATTATGTAGGTAGGATTATGATATGTTTTTTTTTGTAATATTTTTTCCCAAGTCATTTTGTAAATGTAGAAATCAATTATTGCATATTTTTAATTTTTGAAATTGTTGAGCATTTTGTGTAACAATTTGCCTTACTTTCTCTAAAACCAACGTCCATATTTAACATGGTTAAATTAGTAATTATGTTTCACCTAATTGCCTCTTTGTTTTTTGTTTGTAATATTTTTTTCGAAGTTATTTTCTAAATGTAAAAACCAACTATTGCATACTTTTAATTTTTCAAAGCGTCCAACATATTTTTAACAGTTTGCCTTACTTGCTCTAACACAGATGCTCATATTTATCGTACTTAAATTAGTAATTATGTTTCACCTAAACACCTTATTTTTCCTATGTTACACACACACCGTACACATTTAAATCTGTTCAGCCAACACCCGTAAATGCGAATTTCGATAAAAAGAATTGCATTAATACGAAATAATAGAATACATACTAAAACAATTTCATCCAATAGAATTAGCAACAACAGTCAAAATCATATAAGGAGCGAACTAAAAAAACATGAAGTCAGGCAGTGGAAGTAGAAGAACATTCAAGAGTCTTCTCGTAGAAGGACCGTGCAGAAGTCCATCTTCTCGTCCTCAAGTATCTCAAGGAAACCTCTCATGTCGTCTAAATTGCAAAAGAGGATTCGCGAGTAGTGCACCCTGTCCAACCTACTTAGTTCGGGGATCGCATGCAATTGGCAAAGGACTTCCTGGTGAACTGTGGTTTCATTCTGAAGCGCAACAGAAGTCCACTCAACAATGACCCTTAGTTGGTCATTCGCACACTTCATCGCCTTATGAATGAGGTCAACATGCTCTACACGCTGACCTCCCCCTTTTTTGCTTTGATCTGATTGATCCAATCCTACCATCGGATGCTCAACCAAGTCGTGGGGTCCGTATATCCTCCTGGACATGTTAAAGCCCTGGTTGTACATGGTGGGGATCTCTATATCGTTTCTATCATGCAGTTGAAATCCCTCATACCCGCTAGGGTCATTGGACTTGACGTCGGCGAAAGTCTCTGCACCTCGACCCGTCGCCCTATCTCTCCTAAACACATAGGCTAGTTCGTCGTAATAGGGGCATAGTTTGTTGAGGAGGCCTTCTGCTGTAGGATGTGTCTACGTTAAAACAAAGAGAATAAAAAATAATATTATCTATGCGACCCAACCGAAGTAACGTTTCAAAGTATTGTTCATTTTTTTCCATACTCTAACCTAGTTGTCGAATAGATCCTTCTTAGCAATTATGCACTTTGCCTCATCATTCCATTCAAACCCATTACATGATGGGTCACACATTTCTACAATTGCCTGGAAGGTCCGCTTAATTGTCTTTATGCGCAGTTTATAACAGTAGTGGCTTGGGCATTACATCCAGGCAACTTCGCCGCCATCTTTTGGACAAGTTGGGCCAGTAACCTGGTCTGAATGTGTCGTTGTCTGACTTCCATCCACCAGTGGATACAAACTCTACCAAGCACTCCACTAGTATGGCCTTCTCCTCCTTTGTCCATACATGCTTCGATGCATGTGACGAACTTGCCATACTAACAACGTCAATGAAAACAAAGAAATTCATACGTAAGTTATGTCCAATGTTAAAAGTAAGGACACATGCAAAAGAAACAAGTTCAATGTATATCATGGGAATGTATAGTTTTCCATTAATTTAATTCATGCACTCATACATTTGACATATAAGAAGACAGTAGCTATAGTAAAATAACAAAAACAAAGGGCTGCTAATTTCAAATGGTAGGAGCTACTCATTACGCAACTGCCATTTGTTGAACATATCTGTGACTAATTCATCTCGCCATTGAGTCCATTCATTGGAGGTCTTAATGTAGTGAATGTCGTCACCTACAGTCGTCGCGTATACCGAGTCTCCCTTATCAATGTCCTCTAAATCATCAACATTCATGATCTCTCTGTTTATCAAATTGTGCAGTAGCTAACATGCTAAAATCGTGAGACTTGCCATGAAGGATTGTCGCAACCCTTCAAAAGATCGAACGTGCATTCAATGACATTCAGTGTCGATAAGTGTTTCATGTTAAACTACTCTTTAACAGCGGTTGGTGCGTTTCTAACGCCACGCCTCTCTTGCAAGTGGTACCTCTGACTTTTGTAAGAAGCAAGAAATCCCTTAGCGTTTGGATACCCTATGTCGTGCAGATAGTAAAACCCTATTACATTACACAACGGATTATACGCGGTGATATAGGAAGTTTTAAATGTCGTGGGAGGAGTAGAAATTGTAAATATCCTTGGGGATTTATAGTCTGTTTGGCTGTACAAGCGCATCTTGAAGAATGTGCGAATCAGTTGCAGATCCTTCCCAGCCTGCCAAAATGAATCGAAATCGCCTTTCGAGTTGTACACTCTGAGGACATTAGTGGCAACTTCACCCTTACGTGTTTTGTACCTAGCGCGATCGGTTTGCGACACGTTCACCTTTATATACGTTCCATCCAATGCCCCAAGGTAATTCTGCAAAGTTAAACAAATCGCCATTAATTAGTGGGACGTAGTGATATATGACATACAGATGACTTCAACTACGCGCACCTCGAAGCACTTCCATTGTGGATCGATGCATGTGTTAGTTACTGGCTACGGTTTCTTTAGCAACTCGTCATGTAGTCGTATCACAACCAACAAGATGAGGTTGAAATGATGGGAAACAGTCGCATCAAACCGAACAAATTCCCTTTGGATAACTCATTTTTTCACGTAATGGACAAGGACGTGCAAGAATATTGCAACCATTTTTTCCACATCGACAATTTTTGTCAACGAAAGACCAGTAACAGTCCTTAGTAAATGGCATAGAATGACAAATATCCACTTGTCCATTCGAGTACTTTGGTGGCAAACTAGGTCCATCTCATGCATCATACGAAAGTACGCAAGTTGCCTAATTCTATGCCTAGTATCGTAGGGTATAAGTGTTAGGCGCTTATTGTTGTCATGAGTGCCTCCAACGTTAGCAGTAACTGACGTTGGGAAATTGTGAATACAGTTAGGATTGCCGCAAGGTTTTGTGGGTCCATTTGAAGGTAACAACTGTTAACATGATTAAGTACGTGTCTAATTAGAATGCTATTACACCTATAACGCATGCGTCACACATGAATGATGATATACATATTCAAAACAAAGATGTAAACATCAAATTAGAATTTGAAACATATGTACAACTCTTGAAAAAATTCTAGTTTGAAAACTGGAACGACTTTAGGGTGAATGTGGATGACAAAAAACAAAATATCTATAGCTTTGTTAAAATTCTAATTTGAAAAATGACAAGACTTGTGATGAATGTAGATGATAAGAAAAATATAAACAACTTTTTTTAAAATTCTAATTTCAGTGAATGCCAAGACTTGTAATGGATGTGTATGCTTTAAAAAATATATACTACTCTTGCAAAAATCATAATTTCAAATTAGTACTAAGAACAATTACAAATATTGAACTCACATCACTCAGACGAAATTGCACTAATAAAGTTTTGTATGAACCCGGTGGCACTTAATTTTGAAAACGAAAAAATAGCTAGTTTTAGACCTATGTTTCGAATGTGAAAAAAACAATAACGTAAGATGTGTTAAAACAACAAGTCACAATACTTTGGAACATTTTCTAGTATGATTTGTAAACATATTAGCGGGCATGATTTTTTTTCCTAAATTAACATAGTCATGAGAATGTAATAAGACATTTTTTTAAAGTTATAATTTTTGGTCGTTATATTCGCGGGCATGCTTTTTATTGTCAAAGACACTAGTCACTTTTGTAAAAGATATTTCGTTCCTAATTTTCTTCCACTAATGTGGCAAGTATGTTCGCATTGAAAGTAACAGTTAAATGCAATCTAAGGAGATTGTTATATGTACAAAAGCGAACTTAAAGGTGCAAGGAAAACATTTAGAGCAATGCAATTTTATCGTACATACAATAAAAGGATACTAGAAATGTTCTACATATAGTGCAATATAGTGTAAATACAAAACGAAAACAAGGAAAAGTACAGAACCGACAGTTTGTTGTGAACAATTCAATTTAAATTACAATGTGCTAACCATAAACAGAAAGAAAAAAACAAGAAAATATAAAATATACTACAAACGGCTAATTTGTAGTATACGAGGGTAATAAAGGTCGACGTCTTGTAGAAGAAAAAGAAAATTAGGAAACTACACAGTAACATTTGCACGAACTATCGTAATTGAGATGAGTAGTTGAAACTTGTCAAATAAAATAAACATAACCAATACGTACCTTGTACGTCGACGAATGGACCCGAAATGAAGATTAACGAAGCTCGATAATAGTAAACATGAAAATGTATACGATTTTAGAAAAAAAGTAGCTTTAGAGGAAAAAAATTTGTTCAATAATTTGAATCGAATTTCTAGTAGTGGAAACATCAATTAAAAATATGCAAAACAAGGAACAAACACAAATTACATGGAGCATAGATACAAAACAAGGCAGAAAGGGATGGAAGATGATAATAATATAGAAGAAAAAAAGTGAACTACCAAAGGAGAAGAAACAGAGGACACAAAAACAACCAATGAACTCAAAAGATGTAAGTAAAACCATATAAAGCAATTTTAAACGAATTTATAGTAGTTGAAACATCAATTAAAAGATTGCAACACACGTAAGCACTAATAATAATATGGAGCATAGATACAAAACAAGGTAGAAAGGGATGAAGGATGATAATAATATGAAAAAGAGAAAGTGAACTAAAATAGAAGAAACAACAAAGGACACACAAACAACCAACGAAATGGAAAGATGCAAGTACAAGCATATAAAGAGATTTTAACCGAATTTGTAGTAGTTGAAACATGAATGAAAAGATTGCAACATACGTGAATGACAGTAATGATAACATGGAGTAAAACAGGGATGGAAGGCAAAAAGGGATGGAAGATGACAATAATATAGAAAAAGAAGGTAACCTACCAAAGAAAAAGGAACAAAACAGTGACCAACAACCAATGAACTTAAAAACACAAGTAATATGACAAAAGAGGGTTGATGTATATATAGGGGGATGATAAAAGTTATGATGCCTTTAATGACCACAAACCAAAAAATGGAGAAGAATCTCTACGATCTCTACAATTGACAAGATAAAAAGGAGAAAAATCCAACAATAGTCAAACTCTAACCATGTAAGCTACCCCATTTAGTACACAAAGAAAATACTGTCAAAAGGATTGGAGAGACAAAACAATCTGCAAGGAACATATTAGGTGGCCAAATAGATTCCCCATAAGACCGGTCATTCATCAAATATTGAAATATAAAGTAGTAAATGCAAGTAAAGAAAAATTACAAAAACAGGGTAGCACAAGTTTAGAATTCAGAAAGTTTCCAAAAAGGTCGAATCCTCACAGAGACGAAAGAACAACCTCAACAGAACATATTTCACATACAAACATAGAAACAAAATTGGTAAATCAAGCAAAATACAAACACAAAAAGCAAGGAACAGAAATAAACTACAAAAATAGATTTGAACTTGCACAAAGAGTACAAAAATTTGACTATATATATATATATATATATATATATATATATATATATAAAAGCAAACATATTTAAATATGCTAAAAAAAATTGAAATTAGTTGCAACAGTAAACCTCATCATCGGCTTCGAAAATAAAGAAAAATCAAACCGAGAACTACCTCCTTACCATGCTCGACAATCACTAATTGCCACAACAAGGAATGTGTAGCAGATGTCCTAACTCAGTAAAGGGAAACACCGATCGACAAGGGGAAGACCGATCGATAAAAGGGTTTGTTGAGTGGCAAGGAGAATTCCAAGGGACAACAATGAAGGACTTGCATGTTCATAGAGAAGACTCATCGAACATGCAAGACAAAGTTTCAGAGGCAAGAAAAATCATCCCAGCCATTCAACGAAACCGAAAAGGGGAAATTGAAACGTTTTGAAGGCAACACCGTTGGAGTGAAGCCTTCAACAAAATGAATCATAGTTTCAGAGAGTGAGAGAGAAGGTTTAGATCGATTTAGAAATGGATTACGAAGTTCTCAGAAGGGGGTTTTAGATCCAAGGAGAGTTTTTTCGGACCATAAAACGAACGACGAAACGTCTCACACAGAAAGAAGAAAAATCAGCAATAGAGGAGTAGAGAGAGAAAATGGAAGAAGAAAAATCAGCAAGATTGAGGAAGAAAGAATGCGGGAAACGTGGATTGAAGAGACAGATGAAAACACGAGTTGAAGAGATCCAAAATAGAGGTTAAAGGGGAGGAAGAAGGAAGAGAAATTGACAAGGTTAAGGAAGGCAAAATGGGGGATTAAGGAGGGGCAAAACGGGTATTATGGAAACCCTAAAACTAGGGTTTCCATAAACCTACGCCCAAACAAAGGTTACTGTTAAGAAAACCCAACCCCAAATAGCCCCTAAATCTTATCTCCTGGTCTTCAATAAAAAAAATAATTCAATTCTAATCATTTCCTTTGGTTATCAAATTAACTTGGAGGTTTTAGAATTTGATATTAAAAGTTCACCAATTGAGTTCCTCATTTTCAAATCTTAAGGTTTTCATATCACTATTTATGTTTTTAATTCTTTTTTAGGAAGTTGTGCTTTTTTACCTGTACTTGTAAAAACCCTACATCCTCTAAGAAAATAAAAATAAAATTAGATTCTAATTTGGATTTATTTAATTCAAGTGTGTTAATTGATATAAAGATCTATAGAATAAATTAGTAAAATTTCTTGTTATTTATCAATTTAACTAAAGTTTAATCATTCAAATATAGAAGTCATCCTCGTCTAAACACTCTAACGAAAGGGATCAAAGTGAAATTTTTTTTTTGAAAGTTCGAGTGCTCAAGGAATCACATTTACAAAGTTAGAGACCAAAATAAGATAAGATATAAAGTTCACGAACCAAAATAATATTTTAACAAATAATTTATTTTAAAAAATAAAGAACAATTTCTTAAGGAAAAATTATATTAATCGAAATCAGAAATTGGGGTAAAAGGGTCAAAATCAATTGAGAAGACTTTTGAATGACTCTTCTTCTTCTTTTCTCTTAAGCTTTTGGTCTCCGCGTTTCTTTGAATACGCGGAAACTTAAAGCTTCAGAATTTCAATTCCCCTGTCCAGTTTCACCCAATTAACCTCCTAATCTCTCTGTAATCTCTTTATTTCCTTCACAATTTCGTAATCTTCAAACCCACTTTTGATATATATATATATATATTTTGGGGGTTTTAATTTGGGTAATGGGAACCCCGGAATTCCCTAATCTCGGAAAGCATTGCAACTTTGCAGTATGTAAGCAGATCGATTTCTTGCCCTTTACTTGCGATTGCTGTCACCAGGTTCCTCATCCCTCTCTCTTTCATTTTCATTTTCTTGTTGTGATTTGATTGTTTCATCATTTGGTTCTTAGGATGATTTATTGTTGTTAATTGTGCTATTGGGATCATCCAATGGTTTACTCCATTTTGGCTGCTGCTCTGATATAGAAATTTTAGCAAGTGTTAAAGGATTGGTCAAGTTGGGTTAAAGGATTGGTCAAGTTGGGTTAAAGGATTGGTCAAGTTGGATGAGGATTTTACTTGGAGAATAAAGCATTAAGTGTTTTCTCTGGTTCTAACGTTAGTACAAAAACCAATTTTTAAATGAATTTGATGGAGAAATAGAAAGGAGAATTGTCAACTATTATGAGTTGAGGTTCTAACTGGATTCTAGGAACTTCCTCAATTTAATTTATCTTCAAATATTAGGCCGTTCTATTTTTTTTCTTCTTAAGAAATTAAGATTATCAACCTTACTTTTACCTTTAAATTTATGTATTATGTGGTTTATACCTTTAAATTTATGTACTATGTTGTCCAATTTCTTACTTATGTTTTCTAAAACCAAGCCAAGTCTTGGAAAATAGAGAAAAAAAAGAAGTTTTTACTTTTAGATATCGACTAAGAATTCACCTTTCTTTGAGAAAGGTGGAAACCATGCAAAGAAGTTATTAAAAGGGTCTTAGAACTTTGATTTAGGTTTTGTGTTTTGGTCTCTTATTTTGACACATATGGATGTTGGGGATGCTATTTTGGGTTAAGGGTTTTCGTCTACTATTTTGACACTAAGGATGTTGGGGATGCTAGGGGCGGCTTTCTGAGAATCATTGATTGATATGTTTTCATCTATCGATTTCCATGAAGATGTCTCTGATTATTATTTGAAAGCAATAGTTATAGACTGATCAGCGTATGTTCAGGATTTCATAGAGTCAGGAATGTTTTTGCTTAATTCTTTTATCCATTTTACCTGTGGAAGTTCATCAATACTAATCGTAAGAATCTCTTTTCCAACGGTTTCAGTTCAGGATAAAGTTTAGGCTTCTATAAGTTCTGTTAATGTTTAAACCTTCAATTGATATCATTTTACTGCTCCAAATGATCCTGGATACCATGTGTCAAAATAGTTCATAATATAAGAAATTCTTTCTGAGAGTAAACAGAATGTGACATTTCATTTCAATTGAAAAGATATTCATTATCCAAGGTTTGCTACCTACCGTTCACTGGTTTGATTTAGTTTATTAATCTAAAAATTTGACAGGTCTTCTGTTTGGAGCATCGTAGCTACAATAGGCATAGTTGTCCAAAAGCAGATAGACGGGATGTCACGGTTGTCATTTGTCCGCTGTGTGCCAAAGGAGTTCGTCTCATTCCAGATCAAGATCCAAATATTACTTGGGAGATACATGTAAACACTGAATGTGACCCATCGAATTATGATAAAGTCACAAAGAAGAAAAAATGCCCTGTACCTGGCTGCAGGGAATTGCTAACATTTTCAAACACGATCAAGTGTCGGGACTGCTCATTAGACCATTGTTTGAAACATCGGTTTGGACCTGATCATAAATGTCTTGGTCCGAGAAAACTTGAACCAACAGGTTTTCCATTTGTTGGTCTATTAAATAGAAGTAGAAAAGAAGAGAAAGGGCCTAAGAAAGCATTGCCGACCGCATCCTCCTCCAAGTGGACTGCGTTCCTTAATGCAGCCTCATCTGTGAAAGCCTCAGCTGAGGCGAGCATGACGAAGTTGTCGAATGAATTGAGTCAAACTTGGATATCATCGGGTAGCAGCAGCAATGGTGTAGGTGGAAATGGACAAGTTGAGCAATGTCCACAATGCAGCGCTAAGTTTTCATCAGTTTCATCGTTAATAGACCATGTTGAAAAGGTTCATGAAAGGGGTGGAAATCGAACTGGGGCGAAGAAGGTTGTGATCGATGCTTGTCCAAAGTGTAGTAGAGGATTTGTTGACCCTGTTGCCCTTGTGGAGCATATTGAGAGGGATCACGGTGGCACTTCGAGAGCTTGAGTATACATATCAGTTTATACATTATGAGGTATGAACACCGATTCAATCACAAATGTAATTGTTTCATCAAACTACTAATCCCATGATAGTATAGATCATTGTGACTGCCCCTTGTAAACTTTGTTTTTTTTCCCCTTATGTTAAAAAAAACTTGTCAATCTTGATTAATCTTGGGATGAAGAGAGGTGAGAAGTTCTTTGTAGAATATTTGAAGAATTGAATTCATTATCAGTTTCCGGAAGGAAGGCTTGACTTTTTCCCTTCTCTGTCATTAGTTTGCTTTGTTCATACATTAGTTTTGCAAGTGTTTTGTTGAGTCATTTTGTGTAATCATTTTGGTAATTTGTATAAATCATATTTTACTGTCATTTCCTGCAGTATCAATAGAGTTTTGACTGAATTTGTCTAAACTTTTGAATGCTATATTGAAACTGTAGATGGTATAATCTGTGCCTGAGAGAGTGGCATTTATGGCCACATATGGGTATACAAGGGTTAATATTATAGAGGCGTCCTACTTTAAGAGTTATCGAACTTTCAATAATTGTATGGATATATCGATAAAATATTGACATTGACATTGAAAATTAAAAATTAATATTTATAATCCATCTTGGTATTAATAAATGACGTAGCATTTGATTTTATTGATTGTAATAGTTTGTATCAATGATTAGCAGGATTTGAAGAATGGGTGAAATCCGTGTTTGTTTCTACCAATACAGAAATTGAGTTATTCATATTGTTGTGTGTTACACTTATAGACGGCTCAATTAAAAAATTAGAATAGTTTTAAAAAGAATTTAGGTATAGGATACTTTTCTAAACTATTTAGGAGAAAATGGCAACTTTTTCTTCTTTACTCAAAGCGATGCATTGATCTCGAACAATGTGGTGTGTTTTTGTTTATATAAATAAAAGGTAATAACTGGCAAATTTATGCCAATCTGGAGGACCGGTGGCTTTGACGTTTTTTTTCTCCATCTCCCCACTTGGGATCAACCTCAACCTCATGCATATATATTTTTAATTTTTCTCTATCTCCCTTTTTTCCGTGTTTTGGAATTTTCAATTGTCATACTACTTTGATATAATAGGAATATGTTTACACGTGGAAGAATTGTTAATGTCACATCTCTTCCTAGGGGTGTAAGTTCCACCCAAATAACTCAACAACCCAGACTATCCAACCCATATTATATGGGTTGAGCTGGGTTGAGTTGAAAATTTTGGTTTTTTTCGGATTGGGTTAGGTTTCGGGTCAGGGTTTAACCCAACCCAACCCGAATTAATACTATATATATTATTTAGTAAAAGTATAAGTTAGGAGTATTTTGTTAAACGATCATGTAGAAGAAGTAAACGATCGTTTGAAGGTAGAAAGGTAAACAATTGCATAAGAGGGTAAACGATATACAACCTGACAACCCAACCCATATTTTACGGGTTGGATTAGATTGAAAAATTAATTCGGGTTACCAACCCAACCAATCCGAAAATATGGGTTAGGTTGACAATGTCAACCAACCCAACCCTTTTACACCCCTACCCCCTCCCAAACCACCTACTCTTAGCCCAAGAGATACCATTCTCCTTCTAACGGTATCTGATGACCCTACTAGAACTAAAATTGAACCAAATGCGAAACATAACACAAGACAGGAACAAAAACAAACTTCCTATAAGCATATAGTGAAATCCAACTTACAACAACCTACGCAAGTTCGAAATAGACATAAGCATGACAACTACAAACACCTAAGTTTATACAACTCAACGAAAAACCCTATAAACCCACATGTAACACTACTAAAACATTTCATATACATACCAGAGAAATACAACTGTACAATAGACATACTAGGATGTAACTTAAGGAGAACACTAGCATACAGGCAAACGAAGTCAAGTGCTGGGTCCACGATCTCTACCTGGAAAGTAAGAAAACATTTTTGGAAAGCATGAGCTAAAGATTAGTGAGGGACTAGTTTTAAAACTAAACATGTTTAATAAATAATGAGTAATAAATAGCATAAAAAAAATACATTTGAGCATAGCAAAGCAAATATATAACTCTTAAACATTTCTCTTTCAATTGTTATACCTCCGAATCTCTATACATCTACAAGACAAAAATCTAGGCATCAGTAGAGCTCTATCTCGTGATGTGATACTTACGAGACGAAAATCTAGGCATTAGTAGTGCCCTATCTTGTGATAGCTACTATAAGATGAAAAATCTAGGCATCCATAAAGGCCCTCATCCCTAACCTAGTCTCAGTAGTGGAAATTTTATGCATCTACTGAATTCCTTCATCAAAGGACCTCTGTGCATAGGGAAACCTCCCCCGTAGGTTTGTTATATATCTCAAAATATCTCAGATATAGACTACAGCTGCTCAAAACATTTCATGCTAAAATCATTATCTCAAACTTAAGTAGCATGTTATAAATAACTCTTGCATTTAGAAAATCATAAATCTCTAAAGAAGCTTTAGTTTAAACAACATTTGTACTAGATACTTCAAAAACTCAGCATTTACATGCTTGTTCATAATTCAATGTATAAGAAATAATCTCGGTAAACTCATTAGTTAAACTCATGCTTCGAAAATCATTAGTCTAAATCAAGTATGATTCTCAAATAAGTTAACTCAAAGCATGCTGAAACATATACTTAGTAAAAGAAATGTTTCGAAATCACTTTTAAATTCATTTTGTCACTCACTGATGGAGGCTAATTCCTTGGCCTATAGATTAGCTCAATCTCCTCTTGCCCTGAAATTAGAGAATCTAAACGCAATTTAATCTTTCAAAATCAGAAAATATCAAAACTTAGTTCAAAAACCTAAAAAAACACCAAATAGCCCAAATTTGGTGTCATGACATGGCTAATCTCTGGGCATTGGCGACAGGCAGCATGTGCATGTGCACAGGCTCTCAGGACGCCTAGCCACGTGCTTGCTTGTGTGCTCAACATGTCGCAAGCGTTGGCCGTATGACCTCACGTCACGTCTCCCCATGCCTCTCCTCTCACACGTCCAAACTTCCTCCCGTGCATGGTCTAGCGCATATGCCATGCCGCCTGGTTATAGATTGGTCGTGCCACATGTCACAATCGTAACTCCTCAAACACGATTGTGCGGCACTTGTTTAGCTCGATCAACAAGTCAACCGTTCAAAATTCAGAATCCGCGGATAAACTCGCGGTATGATGTAGCCTCCCTTCACGTTCTTGAGAAAATAGTTTTATAAAATGTGAGAGAGAAAATAAATTGTTGAAAACATCATAAAAGTGAGTATTGAAGACTGTCAGTTGTAAAGAAAAGGCTTAGTTTGCAAAGAGTGCGACAAGGCTTGGCGGGGGTGCGACTACTCATGTACCCCTTCAATCGTGGCTTGCTTTAGACCATCGAAGGCGGCCTGACACTCGAGGTTCCCACCCCACTGAATGTTTCTTCTTCCAACCACTTCGTTTGCAAGCTTGCTCTTACTCGACAATACCTCAGTCGGATGTCTGACTTCGAGAAATATTTCACCCCACATGGGCGATTAAATAGGTTAGTGGGTGTGGGAAGTGGATATCTGCAGCAAACTGTGAGTTTATTCTGTATACGACGGTCAATACACCGTTATAGGCTTTTATCCTTCTTCTTCAAGGAAAGGACTAAGGCTCCCCATACAGCTTGTACAAGTCTACTAACTTCTGTACCCAACAATTTCTTCGACTGTTTTCAAAGTACAGCTAACTCTGATGGCATCGTGCGATAGACATTCTTCGCATGTGCTTTTGCCTCTGACAGCGGCTCTATCCCATGGTCGGTCCTCTTTCGCATCGACAAGGACTTGGGCGAACTATTTGGCATCAGACCATGACACTTCTCCGGGACACACAGAGTGTCTTTGGGGATTGTCTCCCCAGTTTTCCCAACGCCCTAAGCAGGATCGCTGTGGATGGTGGTTCCACTTGGACGGGACTCTTGTCTAGTTGCATGGTCGATATCATTTTAAACCTGTTAGGCAGATGAATATCCGCTTGCACGACGGTGGGGAAAGATCCAGTAATCACTAGACATTTGACTGAGGACATTGATATGACCTGATGTTCAAGGAGGAACTCCATTCCCAGTACTACATCGAAGTCGTCCATCTTTACAACCACAAAGTCTACAGGGCCTTTTCATCCTCCAAACCTTATCACAGTTTGTTTCACTAGTCCGACGACAGGTAGGGCAACAGAATTCATGGCCTTCATTCTTCCTGAATCCTTCTCCCAACGGAGTCTTAGACGTCTGGCCTCTGCCTCTGTTATAAAGTTATGAGTTGCACTGGAATCAACCATAGTGCTCTTTGTCTGTTTTTGGTTGATCCAGGTGTCAACATACAATAAGCCCCTTTTTGTTTGTACGTTTCTCTCCGCTGACTTTTTCTGGAGAGACAACAGGTATTTTATGGCCCTTATTCGAGTCTTCCCACCTCCTTCTATCTGGCCCACTTCACCCTTAGCTTGTTCGACTTATCGTCTGAATTCAGGATTAATGAGGCCTAAAACGCATGGAGGTCGACTTTATTTGGACATTCTCTTGTCAGATGTGGCCCTTCGCATATGAAAAACTGAGGGGGACGCTTGGGTGGGCTTCGATTATTCGACCTTCGTCAAGTGTTCTCTGTGTTTGATTGGTAAGGTCTGCGGTCTCTACTGGAATCTTTGCCTCTCCCGAGGGCAACTATTCCTGTTCCTTCCAGGTGAGGAACTTTGGTGACGTCTAATATCTTGAGAGTCACTGGTCAGATCGAACAACCATTCGGCTACTGCATACGCTGACGTAAGGTCTTGGACATATCGCGGTCTTAGCCCACAGTTTCAGCCCGTCGACAAAACAGAAAACTTTATCTTTCTCTGACATATCGCGGATGTCTAACATCAGGTCCGCAAACTGTTTCACATACTCTCGAATGTTGCCAGTGTGTTTCAGATCACGTAATTTTCACCGAGCTAGGATTTTCACATTCTCGGAGAAGAATTGCAAGCGGAGTTCTTTCTTCAGGACGTCCCAAATATCTATTGTGCAACCCCCTTCCTGAATGTCCATGTATCGGGACCTCCACCACAACTTGGCATCCTCACACAGATACATCGTCGCCAATGTCACTTTGACTTCTTCGATGATTGTGTTTATGGCCTTGAAGTACTGTTCAAGATCAAATATGAAGTTCTCTAAGGCCTTTGCATCCCTCACCCCACAGAAAGGCTTGGGTTCCAGAACCTTCACCTTAGTAACGGGAACTGCTCCTCCAACCGGAACTTGGTTTGCCATTGCTCGCATTGTGAGATTCAGTCTTGTGTTCACATCTGCGATTTCATTCTTAATGACATCGAGGGTAGCTCGAAAATCCTATGACATGTCGTTTATCATCTCTAAGAGTGTCTTCTGAGAGCTATCTAGCTCTTTGACACGTCCTTCCATGTGGGCAACAAAGCCTAACGAACTGTCCCTATATTTGTAGTTACCAGTTCTTTCAACATTTGCTTTTAGAGTGTCGACTCTTGCCAACAACTCTTGTATCGGTAATCATTCGACACGACCAGCTACTGCATCGATTGTATCAGTTTTCTCAAAAATTTCTTCCAGACGGGACTCCAAGTAGCGGATGAAATCGAAAACTTCAACTAGGTAGAGCATCTGCTCTTCTAGCTCTACTAGTCGATCTTTCTGGACCTTGCCCGGTGGATTTGCCGACAACATACTTCGGTCTTACTGTAATTAGCCGATTTGGCTATGATACCACTTGTCACAATTGTAACCTTTCAAACACGATTTTGCGATACTTGTTTTGCTTGGTTAACAAGTCGGCCGTTCAATATTCGAAATCCGCAGATAAACTCGCGGTATGATGTAGCCACCCTTGACGTTCTCGGGAAAATGTTTTTATAAAACGGGAGAGAGAAAGTAAATTGTTAAAAACATCATAAAAGTAACCATTGAAGACTGTCAATTGCAAAGAAAATAGCTTAGCTTGCAAAGAGTGTGACAAGGCTCGGTAGAGGGTACATGAGTAGTCGCACCCCCGTCGAGCCTTGTCGCACTCTTTGAACCGTCTTCGAGGAGGAGTGCTTTTGAACCGTCGACCTCTTACCCTCACTTGTCATTCTGGAGGAGGTGAAGAAATGGTGACATTAGGTGCGTCTTCAGATTGTTGAGACATATAAGACCCCTTGCGAGTATTCACCATATCGAACAAGATTAGAATAACTGAAGAAAGATTTCAACTATTGTATCAACTTCAGTGTGTGTGACGATCAGGATAAACTCAGTTTAAATAGCCAGAAATTGAAAGCCCATTAATGTAAAAATAATCTCTCCATATGCCGAAAAGACATCCATTTATTCCTGAAACGACACTGACACCCCTAATGATTTGGAATGTGGAGACATGCGCCACCTTTATAGCTGGTCATGAAGTTAAGTGCGACACACTCCTAAACCAGCATGTAAGTATTCAAATGAATTTGCATCCAAAGGCTTAGTGAAAATATCGACTAATTGTAAGTTGGAATGAATATGATCAAGCCTAATTACTTTATTTTCAACAAGTTCTCGAATAAAATGATGTCTTATGTCAATGTGCTTTGTTCGACTATGTTGAACAGGATTCTTCGATATATCAACTGCGCTCATATTGTCACAATACAACATCATAGTGTCTTGATCAAAGCCATATTCATGCAACATATTTTTCATCCAAATCAACTGAGTACAACCACTGCCTACTGCTATATATTCAGCTTCAACTGTAGATAAAGAGACACAGTTTCGCTTCTTACTCAACTAAGAAATTAAATTGTTTCCTAAAAAGAAACATCCTTCAGATGTACTTTTTCGATCATCAGCCGAACCTGCCCAGTCAGCATCACAATATCCAACAAGAGTGGGGGTGGTATCATAGGAATACATCATTCCAAAGTCACTGGTCCCTGAACATACTTAAGAATTCGTTTAACAGCTTCTAGATGAGAGATGCGAGGATCAGCCTGATAACGGGCACATATTCCCACAGCATAAGATATGTCAGGTCGACTTGCTGTTAAATACAATAAGCTGCCTATTATACTCCTGTAGAGTTTGTGATCAACTTCAGCACCATCAGTATTTCTTATAAGTTTAACATGTGTCGCAGTTAGAGTCCACTTATTTTGAGCCTGTCCCAAACCAAACTTTTTAATCATATCCTTGGCATACTTTTCTTGAGATATGAATATGCCGTCATTCTTTTACTTGATTTGAAGACCCAAAAAGCACGAAAGTTCTCCAACCATACTCATTTCGAATTCTGACTGCATGATGTTAATGAAATTATGGACAAAATCTTGAGGAAAACCTCCAAAAATGATGTCATCAACATAAATTTGAGCAACCAAAAGTTGATTAGATTCCCTGTGTATAAACAAGGTCTTGTCAATTTCTCCTCTGGAATATCCTTTACCTCTTAAGTAAATAGTTAGCCGTTCATACCAAGCTCTCGGAGCTTGCTTTAGCCCATATAGAGCTTTGCTGAGCTTATACACATGCTTTGGGTGCTCGGAATCAACAAAACCTTTTGGTTGAGCAACATAAACCTCTTCATTCAAATATCCATTTAAGAAAGCACTCTTTACATCCATCTGATATAATTTAAATTTCTGTATGCATGATATATCAAGTAACAATCGAATGGCTTCAAGTCGAGCAACTGGAGCAAACGTTTCATCAAAGTCAACACCTTCAACTTGAGTATAGCCTTGAGCTACTAATCTGGCTTTATTTTTTGTCACACATCCAGCTTCATTAGTCTTATTTTTAAATACCCATTTAGTGCCAATAATGTTTACACCTTCTGGCTTGGAAACTAACGTCCATATATTGTTTCGTCTGAATTAGAGTAGCTCCTCTTGCATAGCATTTAGTCAATACTCATCCTTGAGAGCAGAGTCAACAGTAGAAGGTTTAATGGTAAAAGTATAACATAAATCATCAACCATCTTTAAGTAAACAATCTTTTCTTTCCTTTTGGTCTGCATCCCAGCTGACGGATCACCTATTATAGAGCTTGTTGGATGATTTTTCTTCACATGAGCAAATGTAATTAGTTCTGATTTTTTAGTGATAATTTCTTTTGATGGTTTTTCCAAATTTTTACCTAGATCATCTGATGGGTTATCAGCTTTAGAAACTTCTACAGTACTCGTAGTTCTAGCTTCAGACATGTTTGAAGTCTCATCTTCCTCATCTATCATCTATTTGATGGTTGAATCGAGATCATTTAAAACTACATTGATCGTTTCCATAACACTCACAGATTTGTTATTGAAGACTCTATAGGCCCGACTGTTCTGAGAGTACCCGAGAAAGATTCCTTGTTCTGATCTAGCATCCCATTTCTGACGGTATTCCCTGTCAGCTAAGATATAACATATACTTCCAAACACATGGAAGTATTTAACATTTGGCTTTCTCTCTTTCCAAAGTTCATAAAGAGTAACAGTCGTTCTAGTCCTAATAGTTACCCTGTTATGAATGTGACAGGCAGTATTTACAGCTTCTGCCCAAAAACATAGAGGTAAATTTTTTGCATGTATCATAACACGTGCCATCTCTTGTAACGTCCTGTTTTTTCTTTCTACTACACCATTTTGTTGAGGAGTTATAGGTGCAGAAAATTCATGGTGTATTCCTTCTAACAGACAAAAACTGTTAAAGCCCTCATTATCAAACTCCTTACCATTATCACTTCGGATCCTCGTTATCTTTTTCTCTTTTTCACGTTGTAGCTTCAAACACAGATTTTTACATATTTCAACAGTATCTGTTTTTCCTTTGAGAAAGAAAACCCAAGTATATCTTGAGTAATCATCAACAACAACCAACACGTACCTCTTTCCTCCCAGACTTTCTGTTTGCATTGGTCTCATGAGATCCATATGTAACAGTTTCAAGACTCTATTGGTATAACATTCTTTCAGACTTTTGTGAGTAGACCTTGTCTTTTGCCAATTTGACAGTCTCCACAGAAGAATTTTCCATTTACATCTAAATCAGGAATTCCCACAATTGCTTCATTTTTAATAATTTTTTCCAAGCCCCTCATACTGACATGGCCCAACTTTTTATGTCATAGCCACGTTTGATCTGATCTTGTCAAATGACAGGTGTATGACGTATTTGAGTTCCAGTGATAACAGTTATCAGTTTGTCGTTTACCTCTCATACAAATCTGATTTTCTTTATTCATAACAACACAACCAATATCATCAAAACTGACTTTGTAGCCTTGATCACATAGTTGACTTATACAGATCAAATTTGCTTTTAGTCCATCCACATACCTAACATCATTTAAACGTGGCAGATTATTTTTATCTATGTTACCTTTAGCCATAATTTTTCCTTTTGCACCATCACTAAAGGTAACATGTCCAGTGACACAGTCTTTTAAGTTCGTAAAGTAGGATCTGTTTCCAGTCATATGTCTGGAGCACCCATTATCAAAATATCATGCATCATCTGTGGTCTAAATGGATGTAAAGACAATCTTACATCTTTCAGCAGATTTAATTCTCCAGACCATGCGAGGTTGTGCATGTCAAATCCATTTAATTGAGTATTGAATCTAGGTTCTCCGTTCCTGAGTTTAGCATTTTAACGGATTTTAAAATCCGATCATTTTCATTCTGAACCTCTCTCAATTTTATCTTTAGGGAAGATATTACAGACATCAACCGTTCATTTTCTTCTATAAGATCTTGAATCCTTTCCTTTTGTTTTGCCCTTGCTTCACAATCTTCTTTCCATAGAGCTTCAAGCTTCTCAATTGACAGCTTATCGTTTTTGCTTTCTTCAGAACATTCACTTTCATCATCAGTGTTCTCATCAGTAATTTGTATTGTGAAGGCATTTATGTTTCCATCATCATCTCTACTATCACCAGATTCTTCATCTGACAGTGTGGCACGAAAGTTTTTCTTCTATTTTCTCAGGAATATGGGACATTCTGCCTGATAGTGACCAACACCTCAAGATTCCCTACACCTGAAAATCCTCTCGTCACCTTCCTTTTTTTTAATATAACCATTACTTCTTCTATTAGAATTTTCATTGTTCCTCCTGGTAGTGCCTTCATCATTCCTTCTTCGATACTAATTAGAAGTTTGAGCATTCATACCTGTGGCATTCGTATTTTTAAATTTTCGGAGGACGTTTATGAATTGTTTTGTTAACAAAGCTATTGACTCATCCATGTTTGCTTCAGTGTCACTTACTGCCGCCTCACCTTCATGTGTGGACTTAAAATCAATTCCCTTGCCTTTCTTATTTTCTCTATCAGCAGTGGCCATCTCAAACGTAAGCAACGAACTAAACAATTCATCAAGTCTCAATGTTGTAATACAATGAGCTTCCTCAATGGCAGTTACTTTCATATCAAATTTTCTGGGCAAGGATCGAAGTACTTTTCGTACTATTTTAGTGTCAGATATTTTTTTCACCGAGCAGCAAAGATTCATTTGCAATTTCAAGAACTCTCTTATTGTAATCAGACACTGATTCATCTTCGGTCATTCTCAATGCCTCAAATTTAGACGTATCAACTGTAATCTTACGATCTTTACTTTGGAAGTACCTTCATACGCTACCTCCAAGATTTTTTAGGCTTCTTTGGCTGTACTACAAGAATTTATTAACTTGAAAATGTTCAGGTTAACACCATTGAATATTGCGTTAAGTGCTCTAGCATTCCCAACGGAAGCTTGCTCTTCAGCATTGGTCCAACCAACTTCAGGTTTTGGAACCAAAACACCATTTACGGTAATCATAGGAGGATCATAACCCGCAACAAGAGCTCTCCAAGCTTTTCTGTCTAACGTCTTAATGAAGAAGATCATTCGAGGTTTCCAATATGAGTAGTTTTTACCATCTAAAATAGGAGGACGTGATGCAGATGATCCTTCTCTGATTATCTCCATGATCTCTCAACCTGCTTTGATACCAATTGAAAAACAGTAAAGAATAATCAAGGACCCTTCAGTTAAGACTGTAGCTAATAATGTTAGTAATAACTTGTGAGACAGCAGAGAAGATTAACTCATGAGACTTTGATAACCCAGTTCAGCCAACATTGCCTACATCTGGGAAATTGCGCACTACTCAGATGAGTAATTTTATTAATATTTACCATAAACACTAAAACATCAATACAACTAATGTGTACTTCTCAAGACTCTAACTATATGACATGTGTATTAACATCAGACTCCAGGCTCCCCTGGAATAAGGATGACTCCCATCAACAGCGTCTGACTTCAGGCTCCCCCTGAACGTATGCGTGAATCAACTATGAATCAAACTCACCATAGGTTCATTATGTATATTACTTATCAGCAAACTCAACTTTAGGTAATCATGTTGCTTTAGAAATCATAAGATCGAGCTACCTTTTGTTACGACAGCTTCAATGAAAAGAAACAGATGTTACTTCTTGTGTCAACAACGAAACTTTTCTCTCTTTTTTCTGCATGCCCAACACGTCTTCAAAACTCACATATATATATATACATATGTGTCCAGATATGTATAAATCTTTTATCTTTAATAAGATCCTTAAAGAGTAGGAACTTATTTTATTCTTAAAGATAATTAGAAAGATTCCCAAACAAATATGTCTGTTGATACACTAGTAATAAACATTTTATACTTCACCGATACACTAGATATATTTAATACACTTAATGTAGTTCATATGTTTGATACCCTATCATGCTTAAGGCATCAAGTGTATTAAATTGATTGAGTGTATTTACAAAGTTTAACAAATGTATTAACAACATATCAAGTATATCAAATCGATGATGTGTATCAGGTGTTAATTAATTAATTGAGTGTATCAGCAACATATCAAGTGACCGTGAAAATGTTTATAATTCTAGAGGGTAGGTTTCTAATTTTTCATTTTTCAAGTGTGGCCTAGGCTTGAATTTTGCCATTTTTGCAAATCTAAAAGTGGTGTGTTATGAGTCTAATTTATCAAATTAAGTTTGCTATATTTGCAAGAGCCCCTTAGAGAAATATTTTATTCAAAAGTTTGTATTATTTATATATAAAATATGTTTTTTAACAAAACTTTCAACAACAAAAAGTAGATATCTCTTGTAGTAGAGATTTCGAGGTAATTTTTTTATAAATAATTTTCATTATGTTACACGAAGTATATATTTGTTTGAGAGATTCTTTTTAAATAAAAGGGACAACTAGAAAAATAGCAAATTTAATTGTTAATATGGAAATTTTGAAAAGTGGAAAAAATATTACTACGAAATTGCCCTAAATGCCCATACACTAGAGAAAAAAACAACCTTCCAAATACAATCATTCTCAAAACCAAAAATACCCCTAATTGAATGAGGCTTCCCAAACCAAAATAAAACTAACTTTTTCTTTAATTTTTCTATCACACCCCCTCCCGAATCACCTACTCTCGACCCGAGAGAAGGTGTGACGTCAATCGATATCTCTCCCCTTCTGAACGACACTAGTTGAATCCTGACTACCGATCACTTTAAAATACTAGAAAACTTAAACAATTTAGAACTTAAGTAGTGGGCCAACACACTAATAAAAAGTTAAAGAAACTCCATTACATAACTTTGGAGAACAAGTTAAGACTATATGCCAATAATTACAGACGACACTTCAAACAAACGAAAACTCACAACAACATGACTAGCTTAACTTTAAGCATATGTACATGACAGGGTTTGACTTAAAGTACTAACTAAAAATAACAAAACTTAATAGGGGTGTTCACGGTTTGATCGGTTCGGTTCGGTTTGAAACTAAAACCAGAAATCTCATTAGAAACTGAAACAAACTGCTCATCTGTGTCAAACCGAATTGAAACCAAACTACTTATGCATAAATAAAATCAAATCCAAAATTGAGCTGCTCATGCATAAATATTCGAAACGAAATCCTTTATGAACACTATACAATACATAAATAAAAGTCCTACAAATAAATACAGATTAATTTTTTTTATATAGTAATTAAATACAATACATAAAAATTTCAAACATTGAAGTTTGAAAGCCCATCAAAATAATTCCTACAAAGTTACACTTATACCCTACCCTAAGTTATACTTATATATTTAATTATTATTATTATGACTATTATTATCATATGTATGTATATTTAATTTTTATTTAAATAAAATGATTTGGTTTGATTTTAAAATCGGTTTAATGTCTTAAACCGAATCGAACAAAATAAAAATTGATTTCAATCTAACACAAACTGAATCAAACCGCATGCATTCGATTTTGGTTCAGTTTCGATTCGGTTTCGGTTCGATTTTCAACTATTTTTTTATCAGCCCTAAAACTTAATAACAAACTGGCGCAGCAGACTGGTGTCAATGGGTCAGGCTTGTGGATCATGAACTCTTCCTGGAAAATGAAAATTATTTGGAAAGAATGAGCTAAATAGCCTAGTGAGTGACGAATCTTAAACCATGTTTTTGAAATGATTTAACTTAAAGCTTAACCTTTTTACATAAATAATTTATGAAACATAATGTATATCAAAGAACTCTTAAAATCTTTTGCTTGGTAAACTCTTTCTACCTTTAAATATTTCTTTCTCTTTTATCTCTGTTTCTTCTATAACCTGAACTCGGTCATGTTAGCTTGATGAATCAGAACTATCGTGCCTGATAACTTAGTCGTGATATTATCATGTCTAAAGATAGTAGAGTATAATAATCAATACTATCCTACCTGAACTCGGTGGTAGCAGCTAAGTGGTCAGCATAGCCTTATACCTTTGAAACTCTGTGCACATTCACGATATGTAACTCGGTGTATAGAATGAACATGGTTTTCTTGCTTAAAGCCTTAACAAACTCATACTTTTGGAAATACCTTTCTAAAACAGTAACAATTCTATTTTAGAAACTTAGGAAATACTCATAAATCATTGTCTACTAACTCAAACACATTCAAAATAGTCTAACTGTAAACACGAAATCTTGCTTGCAAATCTCATCATCATTTATAAAGCTTAAACATTCAACTCATATGGCAATTAATAAAACATGCTCTTAAAACTTCTTTAGAAATCATTTTGTCACTCACAGATAGTAGCTTAGCCTCTTAACTTGTATATTTGCCCAATTTCTTCTTGTTCCTGAAATAATGAAAAATAAAAATCCATTTAATTCCCTTTCATCGTAAAAATACCAAACCTTTACTCAAAATTCCCAAAAATCACCAAAACAACCCAAAATAACCTAATAACATGGGTCGGCGCGTATGGCACGACGACTGGGGTTGGCAGGCACGCATAGGGTCGGGTGGGCCTTGCCACATGCTAACCTCGCAAGGGTCACGACGCCTAGTCCTTCGCCCATGACCTTGCCAGCTGGGTTGCCACTTGCCTCATACAATGCGTGCGTCTTGAGCATAGGCAGGTCGCATGGCATACGAACGCGTTTTGTGCTGCCTGCCCGTGCGCCGTTCTTTACCTTGTGCGCCCAACATCACTATAATAACCTCTTTTAACTTCAAATGCACACCCAACTCACCTTAGCCGTCTTGGCCTTCGACTTAGCTTCAACCTTACCTAGAACATCATTTCTCGGCCAGAACCTAATTCCAAATATAGAGGTTAATATCTTAAAATTCTTAACTCAAATGGGAAATTTTCCTTCTACAAAGTAGTTTGAAAATGTCTTAACGAAAATGTCTTAACTATCTTACCTCATAATTTCAACCAGAAAACCTACGATATGCGTTGTTTAGCCTTCTGGGAATCAAGACTGCTCAGATTCTTCCCAAAAATGACATTTTCTCCTTTTTTCAACTCACACCTTGTCTTTCTTGGATCGAAATTAACCAGAAGCTCTAATTTAGAAAGTAGACTCAATTTGAAAACTTTAAGGAGTAGTTTGAGCCAAAACGCACAAGTAAAATGAGAGAAATCCTTTTCTGAAGTGACTTATTTGTAGTGAGTCTTGGTGAGAGTTTCTTGAAACCTTCAACTTGCTGAATTTAACTTAGACATAAAAAGGACGTGGAATATTCCACTTACTGACCTTCCATCTCGTCTAACTTCAATCAAAATGCTTAAAAAAAATTTCTAATGACTTTAAATGTGTTGCTAACCTTTTTAACCTTCCTCACAAGCATCATCTCGCGTGCAAGCATCCTGCCCACACCATCTCGCGTAGCCCCTCATCCTCACACTAACCTCTATGAACATGCCTTCAACTCCTAGCCATGATGATCTCGCCAACACACTTAAAGGTTATGCAATCCTTCTCGACCACACAATCTCACTTGCCTTTGGCCACCCAACTCATGCCATCTTGCTTAAATAATAACCTTTTTAGAGGTTATTTACCTTTCTTTGGCCGCCCACCAAGCTCCAAAATGCCTAGCTTATGGACTTAACCTCCTTAACTTTTTAACACTTTCTTACTTAGTTTTATTTCTTCTCACCTACCATGACACACTTAAAGTGACAGTTCTTGAGTTTACTTTCCTATCTTAACTTTACTCAAAATCTAACCTTCCAAGCTCTTTAGAAAACTTAAGTTTCATAGGGTTTGAAGTTTGGACTTTCCGAAGAAAAACACTAACCACCCCTAATTCCTCATCCTCAAATCCGAAAATTCCCGCATAAACTTCTTCTTCATCTCCATGCCTATCTCAAACTTTCCATCTCAATAAAATAAGACGATGGATTCCTCAAAAGACAAGCGGCCCACGACGTCATTCACAAAAGATCCACCAACGGAATAGTACCTTACCTCAATCGACCAAACTTCTCCATGTTGTCCATCGACATCTGATCAATTATAAATTAGGAGTACTTCAAAAGTGAATCCAGAACCGATTTTATGGTGCTCTTTGGTAGCATGTAGATGCACTCGTCAATGTTGAAGAAGAACATCCACTTAGTCATAAACTTATAGTGATGTAAACAGTCATTCGCCACCATGAATCGGTCAATGATTGTATGCATCAAACTAAAAGATAGAAATATGCCTAAAAATATTTACAATGCCAGAAAAACATTTTTAACAAAAATTCTAATTATTAAAAATAAAAAATATCATAACAACAAATAATAAAATTAAGACTTAATTAAGAAAAATCTCAAATTAAAAAAGCAACAAATTATTAATATAAATCGACAACAACAAATTATTATTAATATATAAAAAACAATAAAATCCTAACAATTTCAAATTAAATATATAAATTAGTAACAACAAAATCCCAACAACTTCAAAATAAATGTTATAAATTAGTAATAAATAAATATAATTTGGGGTTTTTTCAAAGGGACATTTTTAAATATAGTAAAATAAACTAAAATATGTACAACATATAACAAAATTTTAGATTCTATCAATGATAGACATTGATAGGCGACAATGGTAAACGATCGTTTGGATCATATTAAAATAATATCTAGACGATCTTAATATTCTTGAATATGAGGAAGACGAAGTAGCTTCAAAGAATCTTTTCGAAAATAGTGAAGATGAAATAAGAGATTTAAACAGAAGAATGAATCGTTTAAAAATAGAAAAAAGAAAATTTGGAAGAGAAAATGAAGAAATATGGAAGAGAATGAATAAATCACAAAGAAGAATTGAAAACTAACTTGTATAATAGAAAATGTAGGAATTCTTCGCGTTACTAGGCATTTAAACCATGCGAAAGCCTTGATGTGATGTGTTTAAAATAATTAGTTTATGATTAAGGTGAGCACCTCTCAGTGTCTTAAACGCCACACTTACTTACCTCTCGGGATACAAATGCTTAAACTTAGTTACGCGAGATAAATCTAGAAGACTTCACTTCTCTTTTAAGGGTGACAACCGCTCGGTGCCTAATACTCACACTTGTTCTCCTTTCAAGATGCAAATGATGGAAGTTATTGCACGAAGGTGGAGTTGTTTTCAAACTCCTCCTTATGCGCATTAGTCATATTCTTGCTACTTGCTCTCTTAGGTAGTTGGCGGTAAGCACTGGCCAAGTGATGGTTATAGCTCAGCTAACGCAATAAGAGTTATAAGCTAACCTTTCTATCAAGAACTTATCATGAGACCAAACTACAAATAACACTTTGAAATATAAACAGTAAAGAGATGACAGATTGGAAAGGCATAAACATGCAATATATTAAAGAATATAGGTCTTAGGCCACTGTACAATATGAATAAATACATTGCAAAGAAATACAAAAGTGGTAAGTGAAGATATAAATATTACAAGTTAGGGGAAAATGGAAAATGACATCTTCTCTACTCAAACTCTAAGCTCCCACTTACATATTGATCGAAGAAGAAGAATACTCTTACAGACGGTGGAAAGGCTACTCCTTTCTACCTTCCTCTAGGATTTAGCCAAAAACATATGTTTGGCTCTTCATACAGCCAACTCTTTTGGGTCCATTCAGATCTCCTCTCTTGAGGTAGAAGGAGACTTTATACATGCAACTTTCAGTAGGAAACTTTTATTTTTCTGATCATGTTAATGTTGAATGCAACCTTTGCCAAGTCGCATCATCTTCAACTACCATTCTTGTCCTCTAGTGAACCATCCTCGCTTGATGATGTAGATTCTTGCCTAGCAATCATTCTCACTAGACAAGCTCTTCTTGCGCTTGTGCAAGGTCCTCTGCGATTCATTAGTCTCTTCTTTTGTTTTTATTCCAACGTTTAGTCACTAAAATGCAGTAAAACAGACATGGATACTTATGTAAAATGTATTTCTAAAAACTTATTCTTTTTCAACATAATCATTGCGTTTTGATACACTTCTTCTATATTTTGGCCTCATCATTCTATAAAAGAAGCTACAATAACTTGTATTTCTACATGTTATCACACCACCAAATTTAGGATAATGTTTTTCCTCAAGCATCTCACCTTATTATGCTTGCCCTCAAGCACAAATACTTTTAAATGACTTACCTTCCCCCTTGCGTTTCTAAACTTCTCACAATACGACCAAGTTTTATTCGTTATTCAGGGTTTACTCTCATCGCGTACTTTTTGCTATGAAGACATTTCTAAGTTCATAATGTGACAGGCTTAATACTCAAAATATCCTTGTTCATTCCTACAAGAATCTTATTTGAATCCTTTGATTCGGCGAAAGAATGTTTTTTATTATACTTACAAAAGGTTCGGTGTTGAGTGGAAAGTTATAGGCACTCTATGAGTCTGTTTCCCTCATCAACTATAACTCTTATCGCCTCTTATTACTCAACTCTCTAAATTTTACTTTTGAAGCTTTGCTTCTTATTTTTACGATAAGAGGCAACATAGGAATTGTTATTTCAATTGAATAAACGAACACAAAAATTTTCAAAATTTTCAATTTTTGGCCATGTTTTAAATTTTGTTAAAACGCCTTGTAGGATTTCCAAAAAAGTTTCAAAAGTTTTAGCGCGAAACTCGCACACCCCTAAAATTTAGAGGTTAGCAATGTCCTCATTGTTAAAAATGAATGGCAAGATTGTTTATAGAAAAATATTACAAAAGAGGTTTAAGGTAAAGCTTGCTCGTCCAATAAACTCTAAAACTGTTTTCTAAGTAAATTTTCTTAACAAGTTAAACGCCTAGATAACAAATATTTCACATATTTTATTTCATTAAAGCTATTATTGAAACGCAAAGAAAAATTAAAATGCTAAGTCGGGGGTCAAATCATGTCGAGGGTCTAACCAAGTTCTGCAGAACCTAGGGTACTGGAATGGTGCTACAAAATAAAATGTAATTAGGATGGAATTACATGTCGCACCTTGCTGCAAGTTCTTCGACCAATCCAGTCAATGTCTGGCTTTGTTCTCTTATTGTCGTGTTTTGCTCCCTGAGTTCTATGAGTTATGTTTAGAGCTCTTGATTCTGCATTTTGAGCTCCCCTACTTCTACTTGGAGTTGATCAATTTGTGCCTGACTGTTTGCACTTGCGTTGTTAACTTTGAGTTCTAGGTCGTTTAGTTGCTTTTGACCCTACAATTGCATTTTTTTCAAGTTGCTTTGGCACTGGACTATATCTTCAAATCCTCTTTCTAATGGCTTACAAATATACTCATCCGTGAACTTGAAGACATAGTTCTCGTAACATTGGTTGAAACTTTTGTTCTTGGAATAACTTTGAGAATGATGTTAACTTAATTTATCATGAACTTCGTTAGGGATCAAATAATGAGTTAATATATTGCATATGAAACAATAATTGTATAACTCATGTAGTTTGCTATTCATTATTAGGATTTCCGAACTTGCAAGAAAGAATAAGCCTCTGTGGAGGGTAATCAAGATATGAGGGTGGGGATTTAGTAAAAGAAAGAGGTAAGCGTGCTTTATGTTTTGTAACGTAACTTAACTATTTTATTTTAGAAATCATGTTAACATGTACTTAGGAATGTTGCTTTGACTATCTTGCAGTTATGGTAGTCATTGAAAAGCTATTTTATTCAATCCGCTTAGACATATGTTATAGGAATCATGTTGTTTTGTAATTAATTTGGAGAAGGGGGGCTAAGGGTAAGTTTATGCTAAGTTTCAACTTGGTGCAAACTAGAACATTGCTTGGTCTATAAAGATTGAATCGAAACTTACATTTGCAACATTTATATACTATGCTTATGCCTATGCTTATGTAGTCGGTGTTTTTTTTTTAATCTTTTGCATTCCTTATGGATCTTTTATTAAAAACCTTGGTTGTATGAAATTTGGACGCTTATTTTGAAAAGTTTATTGGTTTACTTATTAAGAAGGTGATTTTTGTTTGGCATGTACTTAATGTTTATGCTTATGCTTATGCATTTTCCGTAATGAATGTTGGCTAAGGTTCATTTTTTTCAAATTTGCAGGTAGTTGAAGAATCCATGGACCATGGTATCTGTGCGCCAATTTGATTATATTAGGTCACACATAAATGTAATATTACAGTAAATTTATCTTTTAGATTATTGTAAAATCTTTACCGATAATGTAAGTTATATTTTTTTATTATCAATATAAATATCTTTCCAAACATATGTGTGTAATGCTAAAATTTAGTATTTAATTTTTTTGAAAGAACAAATATATTATAGAAAAATATATGTTGTGAAAATGAAGAATAACGACACCAAACATGTGTTAACATATATGCCTTTATTAAACAGAAACAATGTCGTTAAAGCACATTTCTTGACAACAATTTTGTGTAACGAAATATTTACAACGACAATATATTAGTGTCGAGTTATATTGAAAGGTGACACACTTAAAGCGTCATTATAAGAGTATTAATGACAATATATTGGTGTCGAGTGATAGATAACGGTGACACATTTAAAGTGTCAATGTAAAGGTATTAATGACAATATATTTGTGTCAAGGTATAGATAACGGTGACATATTTAAAGCATCAATAGCAGGTTATTAATGACAATATATTCGTGTCAAGTAATAGGTAACGGTGACAAAATTAAAGCGTCAATGTAAGAGTATTATTGACAATATATTAGTGTCAAGGTATAGATAACAATGACACATGATTTGCGTCATTGTAAGGGTATTGATGACAATATATTGGTGTCGAGTAATAGATAACGATGACATATTTATTGCATCAAGGTAAAGGTATTAATGACACAATTTTGGTGTCATCTAAGCATATTTAATGACACGTTTTGCAAAGTGTCGTTAAATAGCGTTTCTTGACAGTGGCTTCAATGACGCGAAAACTGTGTCGTTGGAAGTCTTTGTGACACAAAATTTACGTCGTTAAAACCCAAATTTGTAGTTGTGTAGGATTGATTTAGGCAGTGAGGGAGACTTTTCTCGCCAGCATCCTCGGGGAGTTCTTCTTTTTCCCTTTGGAGTGGGTCATTAATAGTCTCCTCCAGGGCTTCCTTCTTTTTTTTTTTTCCTTCCTTAGAGTCTCTAAGTCGCATTATCCAACAATGTTGCTGGGTCAGAGGAGGTTTCGTGGAAGACATTGTAATTCAAAGTTTCAGGGCTAGGTGATTTGGTTTGGTTGGGAGGGATTGCATCAAAAGGTTGAGGAGTTTCCTCTTGACGCGATAAGGAGGTTCCAGTTGACTCAATCAAAATAAGGGCAAGATCCTTATTAGATTCATGCCTGGGCGAGGAAGTGGTGGTCAGGTCAGTGATGGGACGTGGCGATTTGGATTTTATGGGTTTGGATTCTTGGGATTGTAGGGAGGCTTGAGGATTTGTTGGCATTTTGGATTTTGTGGGAGTCTAAGAGGTTGTGGCTTTGGCGATTTTAATTTGATGGGTAAGAGAGGGTCGTTTGACTTCTTTTTGCTGGGACTTCTTGATGACCCGGGAGGAAAGGTTTCCTTAGAGTCCTGGCCTTAGAGTTTTTGACCTTCTTTGAACCCAAGGCCTCCTCCTCACCTTGCCTCTTGCATTTCAGTGGGACTTCTGCTTCTTCCCTTTTTTTTTCTTCTTCTCTATCCATAGTTTTACTCTCTTTCTAACATTCTTGTTTGGTCTTGAGGCATCTAAGCTTCGCTTTATTCTTGTGGATTGTAGTGACGCGATAAATTGTTGGTCTAGTGCATACTCCATCGCTTACTTGAACTTGTGGGAATTTCTCTAACCCAGGTATGACTTTATACAGAATTGCTTAGTAAAATGCAAAAAAGCATTTACCCCTCGTGGATGCTTGATCCATGTGGTTAGATGTTCGGATATGATCTCGCCTACATTGACTGGAGTCTCCATCATTATGCAGTACACCAGCATTATCCTATCCATTGAAATCGTGTTGTCATGACAAGTTGGTATTATGTTTTTCTTGATAAACACCATCCAAACACTTGCTACTGTATTTAAGTTGTGCGGGAAGAGTTGGTACTTGCCGATTGGCGTTCTATCCCACTTTGTCCCTGGCCACGTGACTTTTTCCAAGGCCCATTATAGATCGCATTCATTAGGGTTCTTGAAGATTACATGCCCAATTTCATTAATTTCTAACCTATATAATGTGTTGATGGCTTCAGGCCCAAAGTCCACTTTCTTTCTCTTGACCTTTGCGTAATACTCTTTGGCGTTAATGTAACCTTTATAAAACAAGTCCACCATGTCAAGTCTTATCGTCACCCCTGAAGAACCTTTTTCATTTTAATGTTCAAAAGGGGGACGCGAGGAACTCGGGCATAGTTCCTTTGTACGAGTAGAGTCCCTTCTCAACTATGAATAATTTGCTCACTCTCTTTGCAAAGAAGAGCTCATCCATCCCGCTTTCATCAGTTTGCCCTTGTCTTTTTCAATCTTGCTTCTTTCTTTCTCTTCTCGCCTCTTTCTAAATTGTTCCCTCAAAGCCTTCTTTTTCATTATAAATTTCCTTTTTTTCATAGGCTTTGGCACTTCGTCCTCCAAAGGACTTAACTCTTCAACTTCTTTTTCCACCTCTTCGTAAAACTCCTTGGAGATCTTTTCTTTTCCTTTTCTTTTTCTCTTCTCCGTGGAGAGAGCTACCTTATCTACTTTACTTTGGAGCTCTTCTCGCCCCTTCATTTTTATTTCGAATTTCCCTTTTGCTAAGGCCCTGATGCCTTATGCCATCACCTTTATTTTTAGCAACCCAAACTTAACTTGTTCTGTCTTTTTCTGGGCCTTCTTCTCCACTCTTTCAAATTATGTGTCTACGATTATTGAGGAGGCTCCTTCTTCTCACATATTGTTTTTTTGCACCTCCTCCCGGTCATCATCCTCTTCTGTCTCTTTTTCTTTTTCTTTTTCTTTTTCTTTTTTGCTTTCTTTTCACTTCCTCTCATCCTCTTTTTGTTTCCGTTCTTCTTTCTTTTTCTTTCTCTCCTCCTCAACCTTTTCTTCCCTCGCCTTCTCTTCAACTTCTTTTTTCTTCTTTTCAGCTTCTTCTTTCAATTTTTCCCTTCTGTCACTTTCTTCCAGAAGTAAATTTAACATTTCAACGTTTTCTTCCGTCATAGGCATCTTTTTGCCCTTGAAATTGAAAGGATTCCACCCTTCTGTTCAAAAACTTCACTCGAAATGGGTTGAGCATCGTTATGCTACGAGGAAGCCAGCTGTGCTAGCTATGACATAGGACCGTTGGAGCGCATGATTTTGATGTCTCTCTCAGATGAATTGGTCATGGATGGTGCATCTTTCTTCCCAAATTGATCAAAATTCTTGTTTCCGACCATTTTCGAAAAGAGATACAAAGTAAAGTAGACAGGAAATAAAAAACAAGAAGATGGGATCTTACTTGGCTCGTCGAAGAAGAAAATCAGAGAGCTTTAAGGACTTTAATGAGAATTCACGCTGCCAAAAGTTTGAAATAAGGGTTTTCAAAGGGCTTAAATAGGTATGGTTAACTATGGTTAGGGTTTTGGTTAACCGCATAGTTACGTTATTAAGGCGAAGTGACGTGATCAGACAATGTCGTTTGGGTTTTTGATGACGGTGTAATCATTATTCTTAAAACACAAATATTAAAATGTATGAACGTTTGAGCTTTCCCGAAACCCTAATCATTGATAGCAAAACCATTTTGCTTAGCACTTTACGAGAAGATGAAAATGCCTAATGCGTTTTGACGCGAACCCTTCTCGCTTGGTGACTTCATTGCACAAAACCCTAAGTTAATTTGCCTAAATGTTTCGTGAGAAACTCGCGTTCCCTAACTTTAAAAGAATTCTAACAAAACAAAACTACAAAATAATTACGAGCATAGAAAAATAATTACAAGTATCATACACAAAAGATTGCAAAAAAAGAGGATACACATGATAGATAAGATAAGAGGAATTTATATGTTATAGATGCATCCTTGCATTTAGGTTCTCTGGCGAGGAGGACTGTGCCTCATCGCATGCTACTCCTCATAGCTCCCTAGCCTTGTAGTCTTCTCCTGAACTTTGTGGATCATTTGTTACAAGGCTCTCTGCGTCTTGATTGCTCATCACAATGATCCTCTACTCCGAATCTTTCATCGCATTGTTCAAATGATATTTCTTGATCCTCATCGCATAGTTAGTGAAGATATAAATCTTACTAAACGAAACGCATGGACACTTTCTTTGACACCTTTTTATATGGGTTCTTAGACTCGAACGAATTTATCATTTAAGATCTCAGGTGTTTGAGGCTCTCAAGGTCACTATTTGAAAGATACACTCAACCTTGGGCTAGTTCAAGCAAGCACAGTTACTCTGGTACCTTAAACCTCTTCACGCGTTTTTCGGCTGAATGCACGATTCACCAAAATTAAGCTGCAAGCACACCCAACACCGAAACTTCTCCCTGCCATTTAACATTCATTCGTTAGTCACCATCTCTCAACCGAGCTCGATTTTACCACAGTGTCGGATCTGACCATTTTTATTTTATCCTCTATCCTCTATCTTCATTTTTTTTACCTTTTGTTTTGATCTGGGTTTTTCTAATTGGTTTTCGATTTTTTTCTAGCAGATAAGAGATTGGAAAGATTGCAGACAGAATATCAGAGGTGAAGAGATTTAAGAAGAATGCAAGAATGGTTGTGGGGAATTTAGAATGGAGGCTGTGGGTTATAAGGAATTTGAGGCCATGAGTTTCAAGTAATTTCTTCCCTCTTTATTCTTAGAAGAAATGTATATATGTTGTGAAGGAATTTCTTACTCTGGGTTTTGCTTATTCTCAATATTTTCTTTCTCTTTAGGCCCTTACAACGTAAAGATGCTTGATTTTGAGGGTTTTGTTTATTCTCAATAGTTTATTGTTATTTACATTGTATTTTCACATCATATATGTCTAATATGATGGAATACACTCAAATGGATATGCATATGATGTGAGTTTGATAGAAATTTCTGTATTTTGGGATTTTACTCGTTTCGTTTGTCTTATCTACTTTGTTAATTTGTGTTTTAGTTCATTTAATATTCTAGTTTATTGCTGCACACAACATGTTCGACAGAATTCCTCAGTTAGATTATTCTTCCAACGATGTATATGGTGAAACGAGATGGTCGTCAAGAAGCAGTGCATTTCGACAAGATCACTGCCCGTCTGAAGAAACTAAGTTATGGCCTCAACATCGATCAATGTGATCCAGTTTTGGTCTCCCAGATAGTCTGTGTTGGAGTTTACAAGGGCATACCACTAGCCAGCTTGATGAATTGGCCGTTGAAATGGTTGCTACTATGACTACTGATCATTCTAACATTTTCACTATTTTTGTACACTTTTTCTGTTTTTTTAAAAAAAGTTTTAAATTGGGTAATCCAAAAAATATTCTAGGTTATTGCTAATTTTATAAATTATTTAGATATTTAGAGAAAATGTGGTAAAACTCTATTGTTTGTGGAAGGTTTTAAAGGGCTTCGCAGAATCTTGCTCAAGAAACTGAATTTTCTTGATATTTTTGTAGTTTGGAGATTTAAGATTTATCTATATGGACTTGCAGGTTACTTGCAAATTTATCCGTGGGATTGGTAATTGATAGCCTTGAAACTGAAAAGGGCCTACAGTCATGCATTTTGTTGTTTTTACTTGTTAGTTCGACACTCAACAATAATTGCCAAATTGTTGATTGTGCATGGTAGCCTAAATCTTGAATTGCTTTGCAATGTTGTATGATCAAGTGAAACTTTATGTTATATAAGTTTCTTTGGGCCAGTTTGATAAGAGTTTGAATTGGGTTTCAAATTCAAATGGTTCGCTTAGGATAGAAAATGCAAGTGTTTATCTACAAATTTTACGTGTGGTCAGTTTCAGGCAAAACTCGTATACTTTTACTTGGTTCTTAGCGAGCAGAGCAGAGCGCACAAAAGTCGACCATAACTTTTGAAGAATTAGCAAAAGTTGAAGTGAGCGACTAAACATTTTACTTGGTGCTTACTTTCTCATCATGATGGATAACAGAGTCAAGAATGCCTCTCTATAATAGCTATTGCTTTAGCTAAAGAAGGAGTGAGTTTTTAGTTTCTCTTAATTTAATTTATGTGCAGGTCAGCCATTGTTTGTATGGAGATAAAAAGACTTAAGACTTTTTTCTTTTATGGACTATGAGTTATTATTATTATTTAATTTCAAGTTTTTATGAGTTTTCTTTTTTTACTTATTGATTTCAATTTGTTGTGTGTTTAATTTCAAACAGAGCGCATATCAAGCAACTGGTTGCTATAATTTGCTATGTTCTGGAATCAATAATGAAATAACAATGGATGCTAGAATTTTTCCTATTTCTTCGTACAAAAGTTCTCAATGTGACGTTTGCTTGCTCATTTGGAAGGTAATTCTCTTTAGATTTTGAATTGGTTTTTCATTATAGCCAAATAAAAAGGCTATTATTAAAAATTTAGGTTTTCTTACAAAATTGAGTTGGGGTTTTTACCCATTTGAACTTGGTTTTAGTCGAATTAGGAGGAAACTCACTTACTGATCTCTTCATTTTTCTCAAAACTATGAACAAATTCATTACTCACTCACTTACTTTTGCTTTGGGTGATAGTAATACGATAAATATTTGAAGAAATACCCCGTTTTGCTCAACCATTTGTGGCTGCTTTGTGGATGGGATCCTTCTCTTTATAATTTTTCTTAATGAGCAGTACTTTTTCATAATCTAGTGCTTGTTTATATTAATTGGTTGTGAACTGCACATGGCAGTGCAAGTTGGCTTTGAGGTGGTCGAGTGTGCATATATGATGAAGCTGGATGGACTAAAGGTATGCATTTGCAAAAAAAGCGAGAACATATTTGGACCTTATACTAGATTTTTGTCAGCTAGTTTTGTTCTTTCATTTTAATCTCAATGCAAGTCGTCATCGTTATTAAAAAAGTAGAGACCTTAATATTCAGCTGTATTTTTGTGAGAAGGATCAAGGTTTTCGTTGTCGAAAGTACTAAATCATAATTTTAAAGTATTGTTCTTCTTATAGGACTTCTACATCCATGTTGGTAGGCCTTTGTACTAGAAATATGGTCATGCTTTTGAGGTATGAATTCTTTGCTTCTTAAAAGAATAATCTATCTTCTAGAATATTTTAGGGATTTAAACCATCTTTTGTGTAGGCATTCAAGATCACCATAACTCACTCTGACTCTGTGTTGAATTCTCTCATTCGTGAAGTCAATGGAGCTGGTCCTGATGGTCAGGATGTAGCCTTGGTCCTTACAAATTGAGGTGCTATTCTCTCAAAGTTGGTTGTCCCTAACTGTGTATGGTATGCATTATATTTAATTTCTTTTTGGCATGAGTCATTTATTTTTAATTATCTATTTTATGTACGTAAGTAAGGTACTATATCATTTGCAGTGATTGATAAACATTTGTAGGCAGTTAAGGGGAGGCATTGAAAGCAAACAGGTGCTATGTCACCCTTTCGACATATTTAAATTATTGTTTCCACGTATATGTGATTGTTCATTTCTTAGAGGCACTGTAAGAAATCTGACCTTTAATTGCGTTTTAAAACTGACTTTAAAGAGGTCAACAATGTCAGTTTATAACTGACATTATAGATCCCTAATAATGTCATATTATAACCGACATTAAAGCCTTGTTTTTTGGTCCATTTTTACAAAAAAAAATTATTTAATTGTTGCAGTATTGTCCATTTTTTAAAACCAACATTAGGTTTGTGTAGATAAATATTTTTTTCTCAGGCCAAAAAATTAAACAAATTATTATTATTTTAGAAACTATAATGTTTGTCCTTTACATTTGTATACACAAAATGAAATCTTAATTTTGTGTTTACATATACATTCTACAACAGTACATGAAAAAATAGCGTAATACAAGACTTAAATAAGAAAACCTAAACGTCTTCTCAGTCTTCAACCTTCAACAGTCACCTGGCTATCTACACAATTGCTTAGCTTTCAACCCGATATGACTTCAATCATTCTACAAAAAATATTAAAATAAACCATTTAATCTTTAGAATTCTAACAAGGCAGCTTTGGAAAAAAAAGTGGCCTAAAAATAGATCATACCCGATCGTCTGGCTATCTACACGATCCCTTAGCAATGGTGTTTGGCTTGAAAATAGATCCCCTCTAAGAAATGAACAATCACATATACTGAAGTTTAAGAATCACATGAAAATGTTTAAGAGAGTAATGCAAAGTGAATGACAGATGAAAATTGTCAAGTAAAAAATCAAGGAAAATCTCAATAACTAATATTTTATGAGATTCAAAAGAAATCAAACCTGCAAGAGTTGGCGGGAACTATGGGAGGCCTTATAGCAGTCAAACGAAAACTGGATTTCAACAAATGCCTATTCTCCAAAAGAAAAAAATGTATATACAACAACAATAAAACAATAATATCACTACGGTTGAAACAATAATTTAAATGAGTTGAAAGGGTGACATAGCACCTGTTCGCTTTCAATGCCTTCCTTTAATTGCCTACAAATGTTTATCAATCATTGCAAATGATACAGTACCTCACTTACGAACATAAAATAGATAATTAAAAATAAATGACTCATACCAAAAAGAAATTAAACAGAATGCATACTATACAAAGTTAGGATCAGCCAACTTTGAGAGAATAGAACCTCAATTTGTATGGACCAAGGCTACCTCCTCTCCATCAAGACTAGCTCCATTGACTTCACGGATGAGAGAATTCAACAATGAGTCAGAGTGAGTTATGGTGATCTTGAATGCCTACACAAAAGATGGTTCAAGTCCCTAAAATATTCCAAAAGATATATTATTCTTTTAAGAAGCAAAACAGAATGCAAACCTCAAAAGCATGACCATATTTCTAGTACAAAGGCCAACCAACATGGAATATAAGTCCTATAAGAAGAACAATACTACCTTAGAATTATAATTTAGTACTTTCAACAACGACAACCTTGATCCCTCACACAAAAATAAAGTTGAGTATTAAGGTCTCTACTTTTTTTAATAATGATGACAACTTGCATTGAGATGAAAATGAAATAACAACACCAGCCAACAAAAATCTAGTATAAGGTCCTGATATGTTCTCAGTTTTTTGCAAATGCATACCTTTAGTCCATCCAACTCAATCACATACGCACACTCGACCACCTCAACGCCAACTTGCACTGTCATATGCAGTTCACAACCAATTAATATAAACAAACACTAGATTATGAAAAAAATACTACTTATTAAGAAAAGTTATAAAGAGAAGGATCTCATCCACAGAGCAGCCACAAATGGTTGAGCAAAACGACGTATTTCTTCAACACATATCGCATTACTATCACTCAAATTAAAAGTAAGTGTCACACCCCATTCTAGGTTTCCCACTCTAACCTAGATCGTGGCGTGATTCTACTCTTTAAAAGCATTCTGATTCCAATGTAAGACTAGTAAAACACTATTCAAAAAATTCTATAAAAATTTCGACAAAGCCTCCCTTAAAAACCAGACTAACCACACGTGGAAAATAGAAGAAAATCACACTTCTATGTTTTTCAAACTTAAATAACATCGAGTGTGTCTCATCAAGACTCATCCAGATAATTCCAGAGTCTCATTCAGAGTTTCTATCCAAACTAAATATTAGTTATAAAATAATTACAGTCCAAAAAGGGTCTCAAAACATGTGACCTTGGCGTGACCCTCGCTATTTCTAACCACCCCATTATACAATACAAAACTTAAGTAAATACATACAATAAGAATGACAATTTACAATCAATGACGGGGAACTCAACGATGGCTTGGTCCTTGACCGCTACCTGAGGGAGAGAAAACATTGAAAACGTGAGCTAAAACTCAGTGACTGGCAAGTTTTAAAAAGTAAAAGCTCATAAACATACTTTCAAATTGTTTAAATACGACATTAATACCAAAATAATAATTAAAATGTTAAAATCATATATTACTATAAACCAAGTAAGGTCAACAAACATGTACCCAATCTAACCATGGCAAGGCATCTAAATATACGACCAAAGATAGCTCGCACATGACCAATGAATCATGCGCTCAAAACTAGCTCACGTATATATAGTACTCGCTACGATAGCAACCTCCATCCAATCCGTCTATGATAGCATACTAAATACACGGTCCTGAATAGCATACACGTGATCCATATCCACAAGAAAACACGCAGCCAAACAGATACTTAGCACCTACCACAATAACAATCTCCATCCAATCCAATCATGATAGCATACTAAATACACGACTCATAATAGCTCACACATGACCCATATCCACAAGGAAACACGCGACCAAACGAAGCTTATGCATACTTAGCATCTACCACAGTAACAACCTCTATATCCGCTCTTATGCGCACATAGAGCCACCCACCATGGGTTAAGCTAGGTCCAAAGCCATATTAAAATCCTCTATCCATATCCTCACCTAGGTTCAGGTTCTCGGATCTCCAGTCACAGCTTCTTTCAGCCCCAGAATCCCCTGACAACCATAGGTGGCGCTACGGAAACACATTCACGTAGCCTTAAGGGTAATCACCAACATTCATAAAAATCACATATTTCAAGTTTAAAAACCAAACATGGTTAGAAATACGTTTTCAAATTATTTTCGATCCTTAGCCATCAATACATACTTTTAGAACTCCTTCAAATCTAGTTATAAATCAACGAATATTTATAAACGAGTTATCATCTAAGACTTGATTAGTAAGTTTGGGTTCAACCACAGTTCCAAAATACAAGAGTTCATGGAAGCCGAAAATCATATTTGAGAACCTTCTAACATATAATTCATAAAGCAATCATATTCTAACTTCTCATACTATAAACAATCATACTAGATTTATAATGAAAATATTTGAAATTAAGTCACTCACAGTCAATAACTCGATCTTCCGGGATTATATGCTTTTTTCACTTCAATTTGGGCTGAAACAATGATCAAGGTCAAATCATTGTCTTCACATATCAAGACGTCACAACTATTTCCAAAAAACACCATAAGGTCAACTCAAACTATTTAATATTCCAAAGACTTCAATTTATCTCTTCCAAGTCTTAAATTGAGCTTTCGCCTACATGCTTTAGTCTAGGCTAAACATTCCACCCTTGGACCTTAAACTTCACATTGAACTCTCAACAAGATGAGCATCCAAACTTAATGTAAACTTAATGGGTCTTTTATATTAATATGCTTTTAGTCGCAATATCAATAATGTGAGAGATTTAGATCATTTAACAAACTCAATGTTAAACTAACAAGTCAATGACTTAAGAGATTACACACACTTGTCCTAAACGATTTTAAATGCGGTGAACAATGCTTCATAGTTCTCTAAAGTCTCCAATTTTCCATTCAAACCTTATGGGTAATATCAATTTCATGCTAAAACTGAATGGGTATTTAAAGTCTATGAGAGAACTCATTAAATTTACCAAAAACCTTATTGATACCTTGTCGAAATTGCCTTGACTGCACATCAAGGGCTTTCTAAATTCAAATTTAGTACCTAAACCATTTTATGTTTCAAAGCTTATAGAAGTAATACCCAAGCGAACTCTAAAGCTAATGGAAGGTCCATTTTCAATCCTTAACATTCACCTCTAAGACTCGAGTATTATGGGTAATTCAATTTTAACACTTAAACTTAATGGGCATTCAAGAACTCTAGGAAAACTCAACGTAATTACTCCAAACTTTCCAAAAACTTTAAAAAGTAATCTGAACTTAAATGTTCAATACCATAACTACCATTAAACTTCGAAATCTATCATCCAACACCACGGATTATTCAATATTATCATCAAATTAGATGGGTACTCAAGACACACTATAAAGCTTAGAATCTTACCTAAGTTGTGCCAAAACGCCTAATTTTGACCTTTGAATGGCTGGACAGCGGCTCAAACTCTTCTAAACTCGAATCTAGCATCGAAAGTAATGGGTAATGTTAAACTCAAGTATAAACTTAATGGGTATTCAAAATCACCTAAAAAGACAACCCCAAACCATAAAGATCTTACTCTAAGTGGTTGATTTGAATGAAGAACGGATACGAACAACGGCTAAAATCTCCTAATACTCCACATCTAACAACGAAATCTAATGTGCATTGCAAAAATTAAGTCAAAACTCAATGGGTAGTCGAGACTCTTCGAGAAATCCAACTAACACAAGCAAATCCTTCCCCAAACTCTATTTAACATTTTAAATAATTCCAGCCTTTATTAATTACCAAAATCTTGACGAAAACCCGATTGAATCCACTGGGCAGCAACTAAACAGCACCGCTACTCTTCAATCTCAACTTCCAAATTCAGCGAGGATAGAGGTAGCAGAGGGTGACGCAGCGGGACAAGGAGTAGCAACCGGTATGGTGCTTGATGGCTGGGCTGCGGTTGGTCGGTGCGTGGCTCAACAAATCTATGGCTAGAGCTCAACAGTTGCAGATGGGCTGGCGCACGATGAATAGCCGACGACGGCTAGGCTCGACTATCGATGTGGGAAGAATCGTAGTGGCTTGACGATCGACAACGGTGGAACGAGGCATCGATGTCAGCATGAAGGAGAGGGAGAGAAGTTTCGAGAGAGACGTGTGATTCACTACGAAGAAGAAGACTCCTTTTTTTTCTTTTATCTTTATTTACTAATATATATATATATATATATAGAAAAAGATCAAATTACCCCTCACTTCAAAATAAACTTGAAGTATAAAAAGTATTCCAACTTGTTTCTCACCATTTAGAGAATATTAAATAAATAAATAAAATAAAGGAGAACGAAACGTGAGTAAGTGAGTGAGCAAATGAATTTGTTCACTGCTTTGAGAAAAAAATGAAGAGATGAGTAAGTGGTTTTTCTCATAATTTGACTAAAACCCAGCTTAAATGGGTAAAAAACCTAGCTCAATTTTATAAGAAAACCTAATTTTTTAATAATAGCCTTTTTATTTAACTATAATGAAAAAATTTAAAAGAAAATTACCTTCCAAATGAGCAAGCAAACGTCATATTGAGAACTTCTATACGAATAAATAGGAAAAATGTTGGCATCCATGGCTATTTCATTATTGATTTGAACAACCCAAAACATAGCAAATTATAGCAACTTGTTGCTTGATATGCGCTCTATTAGAGGTGTACATAAGTCAGATTGATCCAAGTTGGAGAAAAAAATATGGATCAATGTCCCAAAGTGATCGGGTTGGCAAAATTTGAACCTTATCGGTTCAATATTCAAAGGTCAACCCAACCCAACTAAACCCAAAAATTTTAGGTTGGACCAAGTTGGGTTGGCAAATTGTCTTTTTTTAATTATATTGTATTTCAAATTTTTATATTGGTAAGAATTCAATTTTCATCATTTTCATAGTCTTTCAACCTAAATTATCATATTCTTTTCTAATTCTAAGTCTACAATAATATTCATTCAAAAGTTCAAAATTATAAAAAAAATGAATAATCACACAAAAGAGAGACACCATTAAAATTTAAAAATACATTCAAAAATTCAAATTCGTACAAAAATTAATAATCACACACAATAGGAATGTCAATAATATCTAATAATGTTCATTCAAATTGAAAAATAGATTCAAAAGTTCAAAATTAAATAATGTCCATTAAAAATACATTAAAATGTTCAAAGTTCAATAGAAAAAAATAAACATTCCAACTTGGCGTCCAAAGTGTGCCAATATGATGATGGTTTTGGGTGATCGTTCTCTTGAAAAAAATACAAACACATAAGAATTTCATATAATGTAAGTAATAACATATAATGCAAGTAATAACATATAATGCAATAAAAACTCACACCAATTATCAATATACTATTCTTCCAAATCAAATTCATTAGTCCAAAATAATAGAAGATGACGAGTTCCCTACAAAATAAATCATACAAAAGTAAATAAATATATACTTAGCTTAATACATGTTAGTCGACAATAAAGAAAGCAATCAATTACATGTCTCAATATTCTCATAAGTCTAACTTTTCAAGTTGGGGAAAAAGATCTAATAACACCGAGCCACCTTGAATCCAATTCTGCATACATATCAAGGTTTCGACTGTTCTAGGAGTTAAATAACTACGAAAGAAATCAAGAATCCTCCCACCTGTAATAAATGCAGATTTAGAAGCCACCGTAGATATTAGAACCGTTAAAACATCACGAACAATTGTTGATAGAATGGGATATTTGTACCTATTCATTTTCCACCAATACATAATATCAAATTCATCTTTATCTACTACATCCTTATCAGACAAATAAGAAGTCAAGTCATTCTCCACTTCCATTAAGCTTTCTTCTTCTCTCAAAGCACAAATGTTATCCATGGATCAACTTCTTTATCATTTTCCACTTTCATAGTAACATTGTTTGATTGTTTAAGATCATCCGTGCTATGACCAATTTGAGTAGAATGGTTGTGTTGTGATTTGTAAAAGTCATATAGACGATACAAATATATCTTCACGTTCTCAACTACATCCTTAACAACATCACTCTCATAAACATTGGAAAGACAATAAGTCAAGTACTTTAACCTGTACCAAGGATCAATCACCATAACCACAAACATCAACTTATTCATCTTCTCAAGCGAACCTCAATACTTATCAAACTTTGTTTTCATATTCATAACCATCAACTAAGAACAGAGTTGTTTTTGTTGCTCCATTTGTTCAAAACAAATTGAATTTTGTTATTCTTCTTATAACCAACATTAGAAGTCACATATGAAGATCTGCTTATTTTTGTAGTGGTTTCATAAAATCCTTTAAAAAAACTTTATAAACACACTTACTGTCAACCAATCAGACACACTTGGGGCCCCAATCTCTTATTTCCATAATCATCTTCCTTAAAATACTCAACAAAATCTGAGTCCTTGTAACGCCCCAAAAATTAAGATAATTTTGGAGTTAGTTATCTTAATTTTGTTTAATTAGATTTAATTTATTAGACGTTATTTTTTAATTCATTTAATAAGAATTATTGGATTTATGTGGGAATTGAAATTAATTAAATATTTCTTGAATGAATATTTAATTAATTAGAGGTTTTGGCATGTGGTGTTTGTTGAGTTTTTTATTAAATGGTAAGTTAAGAGAATTGAGTAAAGTTGTGGATTTTTAGTGTTGTTGAAGTTGAATTTAATTAAATAATTATGGACGTTATTTAATTAAACTGTAGGGTGGAAAGTTTGTTGGAGATTTAATAATTTTATGTATATGTGAAAATATATATATAATTATTATGTTAAAGGAAAAGATAATTATATTTGTTGAAATATAATTATTTAAGGAAATGATAATTGTATTTTGAAGAAAGGATATTTAGTAAGGGAGAAAAAGTAAAATAATTATATTTTGAGAAAATATAATTATTTATAAAAGGATAATTACTTTGGAGAGATAAATAATAATTAATTATGGTGGAAGATAATTAATTATTTTAGAGAAAGATAAATAATAATTAATTATTGTAGAAGATAATTAATTATTTTAGAGAAAGATAAATAATAATTAATTATTGTAGAAGATAATTAATTATTTTGGAGAAAGATAAATAATAATTAATTATTGTGGAAGATAATTAGTTATTCTGCAGAAAGATAAATCTTGATTATGGAGTGGAGTTGTTATTGTTGGGTTAAGATAATTCATGTTGGAAGTTTTAAGTGATTTATTGGAAAATATTTGATTGATTCAATTAATTGAGGATTTAAGTTAATTTGAGATTTTGGAGGGAAAAGTTGGTTTTGGTGGAATTGGATTTAATTGAGTATATATATATATGGATATATATATTTAATTAATAATTTGGAAAAGTGTACCTAATTATATGATGGAATATAATTATATTTGTTTGAAAAAAAAGATAATCCATGAGAAGAGAGATGGTTGATTTGATTGGACGAAAAAGATATATATTTATTTATAAGAGAGAATAATGGTTTAAATAAATATATATATGTTTATTGTAGATTTTTGGTGAGAGAAAATAATAATAATAAAGAAGTATTATTATTATTATTAATGGTTACAAATGTCTAAGATTTTGTGCATTTAAGGCATTTATTGAGAAAAGATAATGGAAATAAGGATATATGTATATATTTGGTATTATATATATATATATATCCTAAAAGGAAAAGGAAAAGGAAATAATAATAATAAATATTATTGTTATTATTTGGATCTATAAATAGCATTGGAATGCTTAAGTTAGAAAGTAAAGGAGAAAAAAAAAAAGGTTCTTCTTCTCTAAGATAACCCTCTGTTGTCGTCGTCGCATCAGTTGAAGTTAAGATTAGTCTCTTTGGAAGCTTGAGGATTTAAAGTGATGAATTTTTCCATTAAAGATAAGAGGATTTTTCAACTTCCATTTGAGTAACCTTGGTAAGCCAATAAAATTAAATTAATATTTTATTAATTTAATTTTGGATCTATTTGGGGTTTCTTTAAAGGTTCAATTGGCCAACTTTTTGAGATTTAAATCTTGGATTTTTCCCAATCAAGATTGAATTGGTTTCAACCCCTTTTGTTTGAGAAGTTAATTAATTTGGGAGAATTTTTGGATGTTAGCCAATTGCTAATTTTATTAATTAAGATAATGAGTTTTCCTTTATGATTAGGATCAAGTTAATTGGAGAATTTTTACTGTCAACTAGGGAGTACCTTGTTTGGCTAAAATCTCCAGCTAAGAGATTCTCCTACTAGACCTTCAAATTAAATTCAAGAGACCGCATGTAATTATGATTATGCATTGATGGTAGCTAAAATGCATAATTCATTATATTGATTGATGATGATGACTGGTGTTATGATGATGACTGGTAGTATGTTGTTGATGACTATTGATGTTTTTGTTGATGCATGATATATTAATCACATGATTAAGGACGTTAAGATTAATATTCATGCCATGTTATGATGTTATGTTATACTACATGTTATGGATAGGGTCTTCTGTTAACTTTGTCTATTAGAGTCGTACCTGCATGGGTGTCCTTCGGGATCACCACCTTTTTAGGACTGCGTAGTCCGATGGGACCGCCAGTCTGGCATTGACATAGACATGATTCGAGTGATTTGACGGGATCACTCGCAGCCCGATTGTCTTAGTGTTTCCTTCGGGTACACTAAAGACCAGATTGTCCTAGGTGTTTCTTTGGTTTCACCGAAGACCAGATATGTTCCTACGGGATCACAGATTGCACGTGTTCGGGAATGTGCTAGTTCTTGGGTACTTCTTTACAGGACTCTAATGGGAAGTTAACAGACACCTCGCGGGACTAGTAGTAGGTCCCTTACTGAGTATATGTTTGTACTCACTCTTTCTATGTTTAATATTTCAGGCGAAGGTAAAGGTAGAGGAAAGTTGGCGAGCGACAGAGAAGGATCCGTGACATGCCATATGGAGACTCAGTTTTGCTTCCGCGTCTATGTTTCAGTGTTTTAGTATTCCGTTTTCAATGAAAATTTAGTCTTCCCTCCTTTCAAAAATAGTGTTTGTTATTGTTTCTTTTTAGTAATGACTTCAGCTTAGTATAAAGAGTTGGGTCGTTACAGTCCTCTTTCTCTTCCTCTAAAATTTTGAAAGCTTTTTCAAATTTAATTACATATTCAAGCATCAAAAATATGTAGAATTACATATATTAGCTACATCTAAACAAACAAGAGTCTTATGCTGAATTTTTCTTGCTTCACACATGCTTTAAAATTTTCCGTTCTCTTAGGTGATGATCGTACATATCTCACAACATTACGAACACTAGCAATAGAATCATGCATATCTTTTAATCCATCATTTACAATAAGATTAATTATATGAGCACAATACCTCATATGCAATAGCTCTCCATCTAAAACAATGGATTTTCAACTTTTAAGTCTTCTCTTAACATATGAAATAGCCACATCATTGGAACCTATTATCAATAGTGATTGTGAAGATTTTGTCAATCCCTCTCTCCAACAAACAACTTTCAATTGTACTTCCAATAATCTCCCCTTTATGATTAGCAACTTGACAAAAACTCAAAATCTTCTTATGTAAAACCCATTCAAATCAATGAAATGTGTCGTGATAACCATGTAGTTCACATTTCGTAGTGAAGTCCAAGTGTCCATAGTAAGACAAATTCTTTAAGAGCTTTTAAGTAAAGATGATTTCAATTTTTTCTTTTCTTCAAGATATAGTTGATATATATCTCTAGCTATTGTTACTCTCGATGGAACATCAAACTTAAGACACGCAATACTACAAAAGTGTCTAAAGCCCTCAGTCTCAACAAATCTGAATGACAACTCATTCATAGTTATCATTTTAGCACATGCTAGTCTACATGTTGATTGGCTAAACAATGTACTCACAAAATTACTAGCATTGGCTCCTTTCCCATCATTTGTAGGTACAAGAGTTAAGGTGGTTTGTAGTATTGAATGAACATTATTGTAGACTTCGAATTTGAAAAGAATATGAAAATTTGGGTTGAAAGAATATGAAAATCTTTTAAGCATTTTGATTGAAGTTGGACGAAATGGTATGTCGATAAGTGGAATCTTCCACATGTCCTTTGTATGCTTAAGTTAAATTTCAGTAAGCTAGAGGTGTAAAGAAACTCTCATGCAAGACTCACTGTAAATAGGTCACTTCAAAAAAATATTTCTCTCATTTCACTCATGCTTTTGGCTCAAACTACTCCCAAAAGTTTTCCAATTGAGTCTAGTTTCTAAGTTAGAGCTTCTAGTTAATTTTGATGCAAGCAAGACGAGGTGTGAGTTGGAAAAAGGAGGAAATGTCACTTTCGGGGAAGAATCTGAGCAGTCTTGATTCTCAGAAAGCTAAAGAACGCATATTATGGTTTTTCTGGCTGAAAATTTGAGGTAAGATAGCCAAGACATTTTCAAACAAATTTCTAAAGGAAATTTTCCCATTTGAATTATGGATTTTAAGATATTAACATCCAAATTTGGACTTAGGTTCTAGCCAAGAAAGGAAGTTCTGGGCAAGGTTGAAGCTAGGCCGAAGGGCAAGACGGATGAGGCGAGATGGGCGTGTGTTTAAAGTTAAAAGAGGTTAGCATGGTCATGTTGGTGCACAAGGCATAGGACAGCGCACAGCCAGGCGGCACAAAGTGCATGCCTATGCCATGCGGCCTGTCTGCGCTCAAGACGTACGCGTTGTGCGAGGCATTTAGCAACCCAACAAGCAAGGCCATAGACGAAGCACTAGGCACACGGCGTGACCCTTGCGAGATTAGCATATAGCAAGGCTCACCTAGGCCTTGTGCGCACGTGCTAGCCCCTGTCGTCGTGCAATGCGCTCCAGCCCATGTTATTAGGTGATTTTAGGTTGTTTTGGTGATTTAAGGGAATTTTGAATAAAGTTTTGGTATTTTTATGATCAAAGAGAATTAAATTAATGGATTTTTATTTTCCATTATTTAAGGACAAGAAAAAATTGGACAAATCTACAAGCCAAGAGTCTAAGCTACTATCTGTGAGTGACAAAATGATTTCTAAAGAAGTTTTAAGAGCATGTTTTATTATTTTCCAAATGAGTTGAATGTTTAAGCTTTATTAATGATGATGAGATTTGCAAGCAAGATTTCGTGTTTTCAATTAGACTATTTTGAATGTCTTTGAGCAAGTAGATAATGATTTATGAGTATATCTTAAGTTTCAGAAATAGAATTGTTACTGTTTTAGAAAGGTATTTCCAAAAGCATGAGTTTGTTAAGGTTTTAAGCAAGAAAACCATGTTCATTCTATACACCGAGTTACATATGGTCAATGTGCACAGAGTTTCAGGGGTATAAGGCTATGTTAACCACTTAGCCGCTACCAACGAGTTTAGGTAGGATAGTATCGAGTATACTCTACTATCTTTAGACATGATAATATCATGACTGAGTTATCAAGCACGATAGTTTGATTCATCAAGCTAACATGATCGAGTTTAGGGTGTCGCCACGTACCCGAGACGACGCAGAGCGACCAACGTCATTAAAAATGGTTTAATTTTTTTTTAAAAAAAAAAGAGTTGCCACAAATATTTTTTACGGTGCGATTGGACACTGAAATGAAGTAAATCATTTTAAATAAAATAAAAACTGGTCTACGAGAAAATCAAAGTTGAGTTCAGGAGTCATTTGTGTACAGAGAAGGTGTTAGCACCCTGTAACACCCGTTTAGAAAACGGTGGCCAAATTTAATGTCTTTAATAAAATTCATTTGTTTAAAAAAATTATGTCTTATTTCATTGCTCAACACTCCAATATTTGAAGCAATGATCCTATAAAATAAGTGAGATACACCCATTAATTAGACTATATTGAAGAAAAATTCCTCACCTTAAGAGAATGAGAAATTATTACAATTTCTCAAATTTTATCATAGGCTAGTCATCGAATAAAGTTTTTTTTAAAACATTGATTAAATTTATTTTTTCTTGGGATCAAATCTCGGACTCCCAAAGATATTGATCCCTCACCTCAAGAATCTAGAAATAACGGATTTGCAGAAATTTCTAGATTCCATCGTATGATTTTTTTAGCGAAATATACATGGGTTATTACAAAAAAAGTTGATTAGAAAACCTTATGAAATATATATTTAATTTTGAGTTTAAAAGAAATAATTTTAAAGCAAAACAAAATCTAAATGGTTTAAGGAGAAAATTTTTAAAAAAAATTCAAAATTACATGCAATTATGGTTAAAAGTATTTTAAAAATTTTAAGAAATTTTTAATGAAGTCAAATAGAAATAACACATCATAAACCAAATCAAATATACCACACAATAAATTGGTCAAATAATTTAAGATATTAATGCATGCATAATAATAATTATTAGGATAATAATGAAAATAAAAGGAAAAATAATATAATAGTAAATAAAATAAGGAAATAAGAGAAAAAGGAAAGAAGAAGGAAAAAAATAATAAATTATTTAGATAAAGAGAAGGAAAAAAAAAGAAAATAGAGGGTGATAGCCATAAAAACATAATAAAAATAATAAAATAACAAATATAATAACAATAATAATGCTAATAATAGTAAATGTAATGATAATAATAGTAAATTAAAAAGTGTAAATAATAAAAGAAATTAAATTAATTAATTAATAAAAATAAAAGAAGACAGAAGGATGTGTCGTCACCCTTTTGCAGAGAAATATGTTTCTTCAAAAAAAATTTGTCGCAGAGATTCTCTCTAAATACTTTTTTTTAGGGATTCTCTCTAAGCCAAAAATTTTTCTCTCCTAAAGATTCTTTCTAAAACAAATTTTTTCTCCTTCTTTCCAAATGACAAAGGTCTCTATTTATCGAGCCGAGGTGTGCCACAAATTAGAAAAATTTAACAAGTATAAAATCAAATTAGATATTATGTAATTTTATTAATTTTTTTTAAATAGTAAAAATATGATAATGAAAGATTTTTGTTCAAAATAAATTTATTTGTTTTTTTCCTAAAGTGATAAAAGATAAATCAAAATATGGTATTAAAAGAATTTTGTATAAAATGAATTATTTTGTTTTTCCTAATATGATAAATCAAAAGAGATTTTGTATAAATAAATTAATTTATTTTTTACTAAAGTGATAAAATTAAGTCAAAATTGATTTTATTTTTTTTTAAATAATAGATATTCTCATTAATGGTTTTATTTTCTCTTTTAATAAAAGATTTAAAAAAACATAAGATTTTATATTCTTACAAAAGATTTTACCCTTTTTTTCTTTTAAAAAAATGAAATCTTAGCCAAAATTACAACTACTATATATTTTAAAGAATAAAAATAAATGTAGAATAAAATTAGGTGGCTACATAGGTATAAAATAAACAGAAATAAAAGAGAAAGAATTGCTTTAGAAAACAGACAAAATAATTTAAGGGCATAAAGAGTTCACCAACCAAAAGATTTCAAGTGTTCTTTGATATACATTATGCTTCATAAATTATTTATGTAAAAAGGTTAAGCTTTAAGTTAAATCATTTCAAAACATGGTTTAAGACTGTCATTCACTGGGCTATTTAGCTCACTCTTTCCAAATGATTTTCATTTTTTAGGAAAAGGTCGTGATCCGCAAGTTTGACCTATTATTACCAGTCTGTTGCGTCAGTTTGTTATTAAGTTCTGCTACTTTTTGTTAGTACTTTAAGTCAAGCCATGTACATATGCTTAGAGTTTAGCTAGTCATGTTGTTTTGGGTTTTCGTTTGTTTGAAGTGTCATCGGTAATTATTGGTATATAATCTTAACTTGTTCTACAAAATTATGTAACGAAGTTTGTTTAATTTTTTATTAGTGTATTGCTACTTAAGTTCTAAATTATTTAAGTTGTCTAGTATTTTAAAGTGATCAGTAGTCACGGTTCAACTAGTGTCATTCCAAAGGGGAGAGATCAGTTAATATCACACCGTCTTTAGGATTGAGAGTAGGTAATCCGAGAGGAGGTATGATAGAAAAATTAAAGAAAAAGTTACTTTTGGTTTAGTTTGGGAAGCCTCGTTCAATTAGGGATATTTTGGACTTTGAGAATGTATTTTTTATAGGTAGTTTTTTCTACATACTTAATCATAAATAGGAAGTAATGAGAAATAGGTTAAAAGATCATTTTTATTGTTTTCAGATCACTCTAAAATAATCTTTCAAAAATCGAAAACAACGAAATTTTAATTATTTAAAAATTAAGGTTGAAAAATGTAAAATTTAAATTAATTTTGAGGTGGATTTTAGAGTTATCAAAAATATAACATAAGCACTCAGACTAAAAAATTTGAAATAACAGAAATAGAAACTAGAACAATTAAATATTATCGTGTCCAAATCGAAGATATCAAACTTCAAAAAGAATTATTAAAAATTGAGGTTAAAAGAAACAAATTGAAAGGTAAGGAGCTAATAAACAAAAAATATAAAACAAATGAGATTGCGAGAAAAAAAGATAATTTGGTCTAAAACAATGAAAACAAAAGGAATTAAGTTCACAAATTGAGTTTAAAATGCTCAAATCAAATCTATACTTCACTACAAACTCATCTCATTCCAAGCCAAACAAACTCTTAATTTCTGTTGAGAATAAACCAGCCATCAGTGGTAGAAAGTTGATCCCCATGTGAGAGTTTCCAAGCAAATTGGGTGTTGAGCAAAGGAGGTAAGCGAACCAACTTGAGCAGCAAATCTAAAGGAAACAATTTTTACAAGTTATTGTCCGGTTACAAACAATCAGACAACCAGATCCCAAAATCAAAGTATAAATAAAAACAATAATCATTCAACGTTGTCTAAAAAGAGACATGAGGGGAAGTTTCTTTTTTCGCTGATTTATTTAGAATGAACATCCTGACACCAGGAAATAAGAATGCCTATCACAACAACAAACAACAAATCTTTCAAATTTCACCGCTCAAAATAAAAAGCAGATTAGAACTGCTTAATGACTAGGAAGTATTTCCAAAAAAAAGGTTGACAACCCAAGTAACATTTAAGAGTCGCGGCTTTTGACAATGAAATTTTGGCGACTGATGGGGTTCATGACCACAGGTGGACCAGCTGTACGAGGCCATGCTTGGAATTTTTTGTCAGTTTCTTCCCACCACTCACTGTTTGAAACGGTACTCGGAGTTGTTCCTGAAGAAGAAAGAAATCCATTAAAAAGAAAGAGAGATTAAGAAGTTAGAGAAATGGAGGCACATCAAAGAAATGGCAAAGCCAAGCAAGGGTAGCAGATCAAAGAAACTGTGAGACCAGACCCATAGTTACCTCCGAATATTTTCTTGTCAGAAATAAGATGGTCACCGATATATGCAACTGCAGTTGCTCCAAGTAAAGAACCTACTATGTATTTTGCTGCCATCTTCTAACTGCAATGAACTAATAAGTTCCCAGATCAATTGAGAACCATACCACACACAGAATTACGTCAAACTGCACCCATATTAAACCAAAAGCTACTATCCTAATGTGGACTTGAACATGGATAGATACGTGAACAAAGATGACGAGGACCACAAACACAAACTACAACAGAAAAGTAGGACACAAACAAGTTGAAGATATGAATTTTTAATTGTATATATGCATCTATTGACATCTAATACTCTTAAAGTACATAAGCATGGAAATTTAACATTGTGATATGCACCCATGGGGAAGAAATAAGCGGCAGTGTGTGGTTTCTATTTGCCTTTCATACGGGTTTTTAGGACCAGGTGAAGTTTCAGTTGGTTTTACCCAGCAATGGGTTCAGCAATAAGAATTGTAAAAGGCTCAAACTAAACGTTTTTTCTCTTAATTCAAGTTGAAGTGTTTGTGTGTCCTGCGAAAAGTCTGAATATATCAGGGAATTTATCTGATTTATGTTAAGGAACAAATAGACAATGATATCCTTTCACAAAAAAAATCAGCCAATGATATTGTTAATTTGGATACAGATTGCTAAAAGTTTGGAAAGAGCTGCCTTTTCTCGTAAACCCTTACTAGCCATCTCAAACAAACCATGAGGACTCCTACAGGCCATCTTGGAGTACAAAATTCTCAAAAGGTTCAGATAAGCAGCACTGCGCGGTCATGCATTTTGGGAAACTACAGGGTTGTTTGGTTTCCCACTACTCTTATAAAATCCAAGTGTTGAGAAAAGTGCTCTCAAATTCTCTGGTTCACTACTTTGCTAGGCTGCTGGGATAGCTGTATGGAGTAGCTACTAAATAGCTTTTCATTCAAAGAAAAACAAAGATTTAATGGCAGAGTGTTGAATGCTAATAAGGCAATTCCGAGAGGCTAAATTATGGCTTCTACTTGGTGTGCACCATCAAAACCATTTGGTAAATTTGAAGTCATTATGCAAGATCCTATTAGCTCTAGGGCTTTGGCATTTTCCCCATTTCATAATTCTCACATCTTCTTGGTAAACTGTTGTTTTTTTTTCTTTTCATACAATTTACCAAAGTTGATCAAGTTCATAGTTTACAATATCAAGACTTAGGTTTGTTCTTCATTCTACAAGCAGTATAGACATTTTAAATCAGTTGGATGCAGGCAAAATCCTAACCGGATAATGCTTTGAAACCCTTTCCGGAGCTTTCTAAGTAACTACTACCGAGTCCTTAGTTCGAATTCCCTCTTTTCATCAATAATTTCACACTGAATTAGCCCCAACCTCCAAATATTCGAGCTCATATGCATGATAAAACCTTATATAGCTCAAAATATCTTTCTCATAACCCGCAACAAGAAGCAATACGCTTAAAGTTAGTTTATAATTCAAAACATTACTGAAATGCTTTACAAAATACAGATTAACGATTTAAAAAACCACAAAATTAAAAACTCTCTATCAAATACCAACATTGATAACAGTAATAATCTCTCCGTAGAAAAGAAAGCATAAATACAAAAGCCAGAAAACAAGAATCGAAGATCACTACATGTAATAACCACACAATAATCAAGAACAAAATAGTCGGGAACTCATATTGATAACAGATCACAGAAGGAAAAAAGAAGAACATATAGCAATTCTTAATTTCCTTGCACTGCACAGAATCGGGGAAAAACTAGATTAAAATGCAAACTACAGAGATTTGAGGGAACAAACCGGCTGATAACGATTTTGCAGGGTAGGGTTTCGATTTAATAAATTTATATCTTTCGATTTAAACTAGAGTCAATACAATTTTAATAAATTTGTTTTAAAAAAATTAACACAGCCACAAACATAGGATAAAAACAAAAACAGCCACCAAAGAATTGACAATTTTACAAACCTCACAGAATCACACCCAAGAAATCGATTACTGAAATGTGAAAAAGTAGAGACCTGAAATTTAGAAAAAAGAAAATGAAAACAAATGTCAAATGGAGATGTAGTGAGAACCAAACGAGAGACGAGAGGAAAGCGCAAGGTGAGTGCGAGCGGCTAACTTGAGACAAAAATGGAAAAAAAAAAAAAAAAACTAAAATCTAAAAGGTTATATAAGATTACATACACACAAACACACATATGGATATAGGGTTTAGGAAACTTTGTACAAGTAAAAAGAAAAATTACCCATTAAGGAGGCTCGAACAATATCCAACGGAAGTGACATAATAAAAAAAAAAAAAAAAAACAATTAGTCAATTACAGTAAAAGTAGAACAGAAATTATGGTGGCATCACAATAACAAATCCATGATGAGATTTCACCGATTCTACAAGACGTCAAAAGTGCTAATAAACATGAGATTCCATTTGAATAGAGAAATAGAAAGAAACAACAGCTCAAAAATCAAGGATAGAGAGACATACCGATGAAAATAGAGGTGAAGCGATGAAGCTTAGGGAGAGATTGGCAAAAGGAAAGATCTGGAGCCTAAATGTGGTGAGAGAGATGAGACTGATTCACAAATGAAGAAGGAGTGGAAATTTGTTTAGGGGATGTGAAAAGTCCAAATTGCCTTTTATTTTTCTCTATTAAAAAACCCCAATTTATTTTAATAATGTTATTTTTAGAACTTGTTATCAAAATAATGCTCTTACAAAACAACTTATCATAATAATAATGTTATTCAAAACACATTTTCATAATAAAGTTGTTCAAAACAAATTATCAAACTCGCTCCGAGTTAATTTCAAGTTTAAGTGTTTGAGTCCTGCGTTGAATCCTCGATCTAATTTTAAAAAAAAAAGGTCAAATATAGATAGTCAAAGGCTGAAGACATGCAAGGTTTAACAAAATAGAGTGGACAAATTCGGGGCGAGTCTCCTCTTTTCAGAATGGGAAGAAACTTTCTTGTGACAGAGGGCGTCTAAGACTCACCCTTCTCCTTTAAAACTCCACCTTCTTCAAATCCTTCACACAAATCCTCTCGTCGTTCACAAAACCTCTCGGCTCTCTCCTTTCCTCTCCTTCTCCCATTTTCCTTCACATTTTCCCTCCATACCCTCAACATTTTTCCATCATTATTTCTTAAAAGAGAATCATTTTCCTAAACTTTTCTCCTATTGAAGCATTTGTGGTATGAAATTATTTATATAAATTTTGACTATATTCTTATATTATATTCTTAGATTTGTGGTTGTTTGAAAAGAAAATAACCATGCACAATAGGAATGTTCAAAAAATAGTTGAAAATTGAACCATTGACAAATTCAATTAAAACCAAATGCATGTGGTTCGATTCAGTTTGTATTAAATTAAAACCGCTTCTTATGCGGTTTGGTCCGGTTTAAGACATTAAATCGATTCTAAAACTAAACAAACAGCTTTACTAAAAGAAGATATATATATATATATATATATATATATATATATATATATGTCCTAGGGTAAAGCTAGAGCCTTAGAGAAGAGGTAGACGAAGATGACACTAGACAGACGTGGACGACATGCAATCTCCTCAAACCCTCCGGCAAAAGAGAAAATAGTATGGTTTATAGGGTAAACTGCCATTGCATACTGGTTTACAGGTTTCTTATTTGAGGCTACATTTTTCTACATACAAAAGAGAAACCCGTCAAACCAAAATCAATGAATTATCATAAAGGCCAATTTGTTATGGTTCATTAGTTACATCAAAACTCAGAGCATGATCAAAGATAGAAAGGAATAAAGTGAAAGGTGAATTATAGAAGACTGTGGCCTATGAGTGTCTGAAGAAACGAGTGGATCGACAATAACTTTCCTTTGCGTCTCATTTTGAGAAGCCTTGAAAGACAGCAACTGTGGAACAACAGAAACCTTGTTTGAGAATGACCATTGCATACTTGAAGAACCACTCATCATCAATACCAAATTAAACAAACCCATAAAACTCCTCAATTTCCTTAAACCAATATGGAATATTAAATTTTTATTTATGTATAACATTCATGAAGGATTTAAAACCAAATCGCATATGCGGTTCGATTTCGATTCAGTTTGACACAAATGAGCGGTTTGATTCATTTTTAGATGAGATTTTTTGAATTTTATGGTTTGGTGCAATTTCAGCTTCAAGCAAAACAGAACTAAACCTGAACATCCCTAGTTTTTATAACATCTACAAAAATTGTGTCCCACGATGAGGTATGCTTGGTTTTCGATCGACATGCTAGCATCATATCAGTGGTGAACAATCTAGAGAATTGGTGGATAGAACATCATTGGTTTCTATAAAAGGTATAAATTCACACCATTGAAGAATTATATGCTTACCGTGTCAGCTGTCAATTCCAGATTTGAAAGTTTGATAAAGCAATTCAAGATCTAATCACATGACTATATAGATAGTTATACAAGGAATCAAAATAAGGTATTCGTGAAATTGTTGGACCATTAATTGTAATGACCCAACTTTTCAAACTAAGTTGGGGTCATTACTTTACTACTAACACACTTCATCAAAACATAAAAATTCATAAAAACCTGTTTAAAATCAATAAACATCCAAAAATAAGGAAAATTATCTTCAGACTCTATTTCAAACAATTTTAAAAGTTCACAACTTCGTCTATGAAATCATAAAAGAAAAATAGATATCCTAAACATTACTCATTTTAAATCCTAAAAACAAAAAGAAGTAAAAACAATTAAGCGGAATCATTTTAAAATAAAGACGTTCCCATAGGGTGTTCATGAATCCTTCTTATCCCTCATTGGTCTACCTCTCGCATTACCTTTACTTGAAAAAGTTAAACATAAAAGGGTGAGTATAAGATATACCATCAAAAGACCTACTACTGGTCCCATTAAGGGTAAGAACGGTTAGCTTCTTATTAGGGGGTACCCTGCAACATAACAGTCTAGTGATCCCGTAGGATGCACACATCAGTCTAGTGGTCTCATGGGGTACACTTATCAATCTAGTGATTCCGTCATATACTCCAATCAGTTTAGCGATCCCCGTAGGATACACATCTCAGTCTAGTGATCACGTAGGATGCACAAGATGTAGTGATCCCATAGGACACTATGCCTATAAGGTACACCACCCCATAGATAAAGCTAACAGTTACCCCTCATTCCATTCTAAACAGTCCATGACAGTCACATCAAACACATTCAAAACGAATAGTTCGATCTCTATGCATAACCAGTTAAACCATCTAAGTTTAGTCGTCAGTATAAACCATCAATATATCTAGGCTACACATAACATCAAACCATCTAAATTTAGTCAACAATACAATCCATCGACATATCTAAATTAAAAAAACCATGAAATCATCTAAACTCAGTTAACAACACAGTCCATCAATATATCTAAGCAACACATGACAGTCAAATTGTCTAAAGTACAGTCAATAGTGTAAACTAGCAATACTTTCTATCTACACATAACAGTCAAACTAGTGTAGTCAATATATTCCAAATTGAGTTTGGTAGTAGAAATCTCTTACCTTACGTTTAGCTAAGATCCTTGGTCAAATTGAAGTCCAATGAACCAACCTAAACATAAACATAAGGGTCCAAACATTATATCAAACAAAACCACTCAACCAATGCACCCAAATGCAAATTCTAGAACTTACCCAAGTAAATAGAGAATCAAACTCCAAGTCAAGCTTTTTGGAAATTCAAGAACTCAACTCCAACACCTTCAAGGATCAACAATTTAATCCAACGATTATACTTAAAATGGTCATGGAAACAACTACAAAACTCATAAAAACAATCTTACCACAAAACCCACAACAAGGCAAAAGCAGCATACAAACACAAGAAAACTCAAAACGGCTGAAAAGGAAACTCGTACACATGACTCAGCTTTGAGGGAAATGGCTCGGGTGAAGAGGGAAGTTGTTGGCACGCACATGGCTCGTGGCTAGAAGGTGAGGGACGGCTCGGGTGGTGCACGACTTAGTGAAATGCGACGACGGTGGCGTGGCTTCTTCGAGCGGTGCACAAGGAAGAAGAAGTTAACGGTGCAAACAGTGGGGCGACGACGAGCGATTGTGATTCACGAGAATGCGATAGCAGCTGGCGTTGGGCTTAGGCAAAAATGGCTGGACGAGGAACCTGACGACAATGGGGCTTTATTGAGGCTCAGCTTAAGCGGAAACATGAAGGTTGCGGCAGCAAGGCTGCTTAGAAGAGAGGAAAAATAGGGGCAACGATATTGGTTTAGAGGGAGCACGAAGAAGAAGAGATGATGGGCATGCAAAGCTAGGTCACTCTTTTAAAAAAATATATATAATGATGATGATGATGATGATGATGATGATGATGATGATGATGATGATGATGATGATGATAATAATAATAAAATATTTTATTTTATTTTATATTATATTATTATTAATAATATCTTTTTCCTTTTTTTTTTCTCACTAAAATCAAATAACATAAGACTGAACAAAATAAAATCTTAATAACATAAGATAATAATGTTAAGAAAAATACCTCAAAATTTTGAGGCGTTACATTAATACTCTTAGAAATATGGGCTTGGGAACGGTTCCCAATAGTAGCTCCAAAACTCCTACATGTCAATGACCATCAATTACAAGGACGAGTTTATGGTCGAATAAATTTCTAAAAATGGACAAAAACAAGCCTTTAATATCAGTTTTAAACTGACATTATTGGCCTCTTTAATGTCGGTTTTAAAACGACATCATAGCCCAATCAACATTAAAGGGCTTCAATAACACTATCAAAGATGTCGGTTTAAAACCGACATTAAAGGGCTTCAATAACACTATCAAAGATGTCGGTTGAAAACTAACATTAAAGGCCTTTAATGTCATTTTTAAACTGACATTAAAGAGGCCTTTAATGTCGTTTTTGAACCGACATTAAAGTCCAACTGACATTAAAGGCCTTTAATAACGCTCGCAAAGATGTCGTTTGCCAAGTGACATTAAAGATCAAATTTCTTCTAGTGAACAAACAAAAATATTTTAAAAAATTGGATAAGAAAAAGAGAAAAAGAAGATGGAAAGAAAAAAATCACAGAGAGAAAGAGAAGAAAGATAATAAAAAGGACAAACCTAGAATATTTTTAAAAAATGATCAATTTCATGGGTTTTTTCATTTTGTTACACAGGCAGTAAATATTTTTGTTCGCAATATGAAAATTAACGTTAAAGTTTTTTAATTTGTTTACATTTATGTATTAGAAATGAGCATTCTCAAGAATAGGAAAATATTGAAACTATTTACAAAATATAGCAAAATTCATCCATATTTACAAAATATTGAACAAACTTACAAAATTTGTAACAAAATACAAAAATATTTATGGTCTGTGTAACAAAAAGTAAGAGCCCATGAAGTTGTACAATATGTTCATAAGTTTTAAATTTGCCCTTGAATATTACGAACAATTCGTCACTTCTTTTTTTTTCTTCTTCTTTGCGATTTATTCATTTTATCTTCCAGATTTTTTTATCTACTCTTCTAGTTTTTATTTCTTTTATTTTTAAACGATTCATTTCTCTGTTTAAATCTCATATTTCATCTTCACTGCTTTTGACAAAATTCTTTGAAGCTACTTGATCTTCCTCATATTCGAGAATATCAAGATCGTCTAAATATCATTTTGACATGATCTAAAGATCATTTACCGTGGTTAACACGACTGTTCACCATAATTAACATGATCATTTAAATTGAAGTCTTTTTCCTTCATTTAAAATGATTTAAACGATCGTGTTGACATAACCATCGCTTACCATAGTTAATACGATCATTTTGCATGATCAACACAATCGTTTAACATGGTCAACATGATAGTTAGATTTGAAGTTTTTAACGATTATTTACATTGAACTACACGATCGCTTACCATAATCAACACGGTCGTTTTTTATAATCAACACAATTGTTTGCCATAATCAACACAATCGTTTAAATTTGAAGTCTTTTTCCTCATCGTTAAAAAAGAACTACATGATCATGTATCATGAACTAAACGATAGTAGATTGTTCGTTTAAACTATAGCACATGACAATCATTTAGAGGAAGATTACTTGCACGCGCGTGTGGCCGATTAATCGGATGTTGATTGAGGCATTTTTTTGTATTTTCCATTGTGAGCCTGTGAGTTTTTCTGTTTTTAGAATTATTCAATACAACATAAATATTATTTTACCAATTTCTTATATTTTTTAAAAAAAACTAAATTTTAATATGAAGTTTTAAAATTAAAATTTTTAAAATTTTAAAATTTGAATTTTTAAAATTCTTAAACTTTTAAAATTTTTGAATTTACCAGAGATATAGTTGAATTAGATGTGAGCCAAAATCATTTAAGACAATTGCCCAAGTGAGAAATGACAATATCGATCAAATTTGGGTAAAATTTGATGGATAGATGCAACATTATTTTTGTTAGTTGTGCATTGATACTTATTCGTATTAATTGATATAAAGTTTTGATTGTTTCCTCTTTATGTTTAATGCAGGAGTTTTTTAAAAAAATGTATATTATATTATTACAAATAAAGAAAAAAATGAGAAATGAAAAAAAAAATTAATTATCAAACAAGTTTCTATTTCTATTTCTTTTTTTTTTTCAAGAACGAGAAACAAGAATAGTTATTAAACATATTTGTATTTATATAGTCTTTAAAAGACAATAAATGAAATATAGGGATCTAAAAATGAAAAACAGAAAAAATGAAATAAGAAGGTTATCAAAGGGGTTGATAAAGACTTTATTAGTTGGGTGAAGAGTAGAAGGAGCAAAGAAGATAAAAGTTAGAAATTGGGGAGGAAGTAGTAAAAGAAGATCGAGGTGTTTCCATTCCACTTGGCTTTAGATTTTGCGTCTTTGATCGTCTTATGTAAATGGTCGAACTCTTGTAATATAGTTATGAACACTTCTTACATTGCCTAAAAATATGTTTCTTATTCTTTTATCACCTCCATCCATCCACTTCCCTATTTCACTTTCCTTTAAATAAAGTTATACCATATCTAACATTGTCCTTCTTTAACAGTATTTTCAACTTTCTTTTCTTCTTTTAGTTAAATATTAAGATGAATTTTATTTGTTTCTATCTTCGAGATGGTTTATTCGGAGATCCTTTGTTTTGAATTCGACGAACAAATTACACAAACATGGACTACATTAACCTCGCGTCATGGATATAACAATTTTATTATTAGAAAGATATATTAGATAACACTAATTGTACAACGTATACTATTAGCATATTTTGTTAAATTTTTCTTTAAAATCAAAAGTATTTAAGAAACTCTTTTAACAGTATTCTTTAATCATTTTTTTTTTTTTAAGTTTTAAGCATTTAGAAACTTTTGCAATTTTATGAACATTTTTTCAGGCAAACTAAAGTTAGAAACTATTTTTATACTTTAACCCATTTCTCAATTAAAGTTTGGTTATAAAGAAACATATTTATAACCTAAAACTATTTTAGTTTGAATTAAAATTAAAAATGAGAAAGATAATAAAATCTTTAAATCAGAATAACAAATACTTAAATCAAATACATTTGATTAAATGTGCACGAGTTTTTTTTTATAAATAATAATATTTTGTAATAATTTTGTTTAATTAAACTTTTATAATTAAGTTATTTTTTAAACTAGTTTTAAATAAAAGCATAAAGTTATATTTGAGATCTTCTAACGAAGATCTGACCGTTAGACCTAGGGTTAGTTCTTTTAGTTTATTATTATTTTAATTATGTTTAATAATTTGAGCTTTTAGTATTTTTCTTATTGTGGGCCTTATTGATTTTTCTAGCCCATGTTCTTTTGATCTAGTTTATATTTCCGTGCTCAAAGATCCTACAGTAGCTTTTGAACATTCGCATTGAAAATACATTGAAAAATCTACATTTCTAGCCAAGTCTAGACAGATTTCTTTCATTATCTCTACAAATTGTTCTTGTCTCTACATCAAAGTGGTATCAAAGCCCAAAGATTGGCTTGGGCAATGGCAAATAGAGGTCATAGAGAGAAGGAGAATGAGGTAGGAGATCTTCCAGCTTTGTGGCAAGCCACAGCAGAAATAGGAAATCGACTCGATGAACATTTCAAGCAGACAAATAGGGATATCCAAGAAATCCAGCGAAGCATAACCCAAATGAACGTCAATCTTAGAGGTGTACGACCACAAAATCTTCATGAACAGCAGCCACAACTTCGAGGGGTTGAACGAAGAGGGGGTCGACGTGGGGGTAGACAGTATGCTGGACGGCGACATGGACCTATGATAGAAGAAGAAAATAGTAGTAACTCAGAAAATGATGATAATAGCAGCACAGAATCAGACGAGTTCGCAAAAGAAGCAATTCTTAGAGCAAATCAGTACGAAAGAGAACGCCCCCAACAAAGGACAGGTGAAAACAGTGAGTTTAAAATAAAAATTGATGTCCCTTATTTCGATAGTACATTTAAAACTGAAGAATTTCTAGATTGGCTATAACATGTGAAATTTTTTTTGAATACATGGAAATTCCTGAAGATAGTCGAGTTAAACTTGTAGCATATAAACTTAAAGGGGAGCATCTGCATGATGGGAACAATCGAAAGTAAACAGACAAAGGGATGGAAAAGAGAAAATACCTACTTGGCCAAAGATGCGACGCTATTTGAAGAAGTATTTCTTGCCTTTAGATCATGATCAAGTGTATCAACAATACCAATACTGCCAACAAAGAAATAGAAGCATACGTGAGTCGACTAAATGCATTGAATATTTTAAATGAAATTCCAAGACAACAAGTGGCAAGATATGTTGGGGGGATAAAGTAAACCATTCAAGACCAATTATCTTGGAAGTCCATGAAAACTATATCAAAGGAAATAACGTAGCACAAAAGGCAGAGGCACACAATACCAAATCAAACATACGTTACTCTCAGTACAAAAAAGAAATAGAAGAAAGTAATAGTAGTGATAAGGAAAAACAAATCAACACCAAAAATCAGTCAACGGTCATGAAAAACATAGGAGGATCATCTAAGCAACAAGAGAAAATAGGAACAATAGCCAGCAAAAACAATAATAATTATACTCGAGCAAATCAGATTGTTTGTTACAAGTGTAACCAAAAGGGCATCGTTCAAATGAGTGTCCTCTACGAAAGCAAGTTGACTTGGTTGAGGAAGTTGGCAGCCCCACGGATATTAACTCCAATGATGAGTTAGACCCAAATGAAATTGAAGAGGTTATTTGTGATGAAGGTGATAGAGTATCCTACATTATTCAGAAAGTGCTTCTACTGCCTAAACAGTCAGTTACTTCACATCGCAATCAAATTTTTAGAACAAGATGTACTATGAAAGGAAAGTTTGTGATGTGATAGTGGATAACGGTAGCATTGAAACTATTATTGCACGTTCGTTAGTGAGGAACCTTAAGCTCCCCGTTGAGAAGCACCCCCAACCTTATAAAATTGGTTGGATTAAAAATGAAGGGGAGCACAAAGTGTTAGATGTTTGTGAAATCCATTTTTCAATTGAAAAGTCGTACAAAGACTCGGTTAGATGCGATGTGGTTGATATGGATGCATGTCACTTACTATTGGGTAGACCATGGTAGTTCGATAAAGAAGTTACCTATGATGGAAAGGCAAACACTTACAAGTTCAAATGGGGGAACAAAAATATTGTTTACTCCCTATGATTGACCCACCCAACCTCCTATTTTACCCTCAAAATCCTTATTATTGATTGTCCCTGGAAGTGATTTTTCGTACCAACTCTCGGAGGCTCTCTCACCCTTATTAATTCTGATGGCAAAGGAAAATGTGAATACTAATGCTATTGATAAAAAAAAACAAGTTTACTGGATGAATTTATGGATGTATTACTTGCTGATTTACCTATGGAATTACCCTCACTCCGTGATATTCAACATTGTATTGATTTAGTACCTGGGCAAGCCGTCATAACCTTCCACACTATCGAATGAGTCTAAAAGAGCATGACATACTTCAAAAACAGACTGATGAGTTGCTGGAAAGATAGTTTATTCAAGTGAGTATGAGCTCATGTGCTGTTCCAACACTTTTAGTTCCAAAGCAAGATGGGTTGTGGCGAATATGTGTTTATAGTAGAGCCCTCAACATCATAACGATGAAATATCATTTTCCAATCCCTCGTTTAGAGGACTTATTCGACAAATTTGAGGGTTTTTGTTTATTTTCTTACTTTGATTTACGGAGTGGTTACCATCAAATTCGTATTCGATAAGGAGATGAATGGAAAACAACCTTTAAAACTCGTGAAGGGTTATATGAGTGGAAGTCATGCTATTTGAGCTGAGTAATTCTTCAAGCACCTTTATTCGGTTAATGAATCATGTTTTAAAGTCGTTTATTGGTCAGACAGTAGTTGTATACTTTGACGATATTTTGGTGTTTAGCAAGTCTCGAACTGAACATTATGACCACCTACATGAAATTTTTATGACACTACGGGAACATAAGTTGCATGCCGATCAAAAGAAGTGTGAATTTTGCACTTAACAACTGCTATTTTTTGGATTTATTATTGGTAAGCATGACATTCAAATGGATCCAGCTAAAGTTAAAGCTATTGTGGAATAGTCATCCCCTATCAATGTTGCATAGGTACGTAGTTTTCATGGTTTAGCTACTTTTTATAGACGATTCATTCGTAATTTTAGTAGCATTGTGGCCCCACTTATAAATTGCATGAAGAATGATAGATTTAAATGGGATACTGAGGAAGAAGATAGCTTCTGCTTGCTAAAGTCTAAAATAGTTTCAGCACCTATCCTGGTTTTACTTAATTTTGAGAAATGAAGTGGAAATTGATGCTTGTTTAACCAGTATTGGGGATGCTTTGATGCAAGAAGGCCGACCGGTTGAATTTTTAAGTGAGAAGTTGAATGAAGCTAAATGATGCAGTAATACAAAATCTTTAGGAATCTTTATGAATAATACTTCTGATATTTTTTATCAATGAGAGGGGAAGCCTTTTATAGGCTGGAAATTTACAAGAGTTTGTTGAAGTTAGTTATTTTAGAACTAACTTTAGAATTGAGTTAGTTATTTTAGAACTAACTCAAGATACAAGAATTAACTAAAGGATAACTAATCTCAAGATACAAAAATGGTAATTCAAGATACTCAAGAATTAGCTAAAGAAATATTAAAGAACTTTAAAGAAACATCAAGAAAGAGAATGTTCTACATCAAATCCCTTCCCTAGGAAAAAACTCAACCTCGAGTGAAAATTAGGAAGCCAAAGAGAAGGAATCTGAAGCATGGTAAGGAGACAAATCAGCAACATCAAATGATGGGTTGATTCTTATGTTTGTTGGGAGATCTACTCGATAAGTGTTGGGGCCGAGTCTCTCCAATATTTAAAATGGACCCATGCGCTTGTTTGTCATTTTGGAATGATGACCATTAGGGATTTTGATTTTTGAAGGTACACCATAACTAGGTCGCCCACGTGATATTCCTTAAAGTGTTTGTGAGAGTTAACGGCTGTTTTGTAGGAGTCATTAGCAAGCTCTAAATGACTCTTGACTTCTTGGTGTAGTTTGGAAATACATTCAGTCCTTGCTTCAGCCTACATACTGACATCAACTATAGAGGGTAAATTAGCTAAATCAAAAGTGACCCGAGGAAGACTAGTATATACAACCTCAAATGGGAACTTCCTTGTTGAGCGATTTGCCATGTGGTTGAAGGCGAATTCTACTTGAGGTAAAGCTAAGTCCCACTATTTAGTCTTGTCCCCGCTAAGACACCAAATGAGGTTGCCAAGAGTTCGGTTGGTCACTTTTGTCTCGAAAAACAAGTTAGCTATATTCAAAGCATCAAAAAGATTTTTACAATGGATGAAATGGGCCATTTTACTAAAGCGATCTACTACTACAAAAACAGAATCATGAATCCTTTGAGTTCTTGGTAAGCCTAAAACAAAATCCTTTGATAAATCCTCCCAAATAGTAGAAGGAATAGGTAAAGAAGGGTAGAAACCTATATTTTGAGAATTACCTTTAGCTGTTTGGCAATTAGAGCATCTTTTGATGAAGTTAGTAACATCCCTATAGAGTTGTGGCCAAAAGAATTTAGAGCTAATTGTATCCAAAGTTTTGTCTCAGCCAAAATGTCCTACTAATCCACTAGAGTGTACTTCTTTAATTACCTCTCTTAAAGATGTATAAGGAATACACAAAACATTGCCTTTGAAGAGAGTTATTAACAATGTGGTAATCTTTGCAAGGTTTATGGTTAGAGCAAGTTTCCCAAATACTTTTAAAATCAATGTCGAAAGGGTACAATGTAGGTAGGTGACCAAAAGGCAATGATTTGAAATTGGAGGGTGGTAAGAAGTATACCTTTTCGACTGAGAGCATCAGCAACCTTGTTAGACTTACCCGAACTATCTTTAATTACAAAGTCGAATCTTTGCAAGAATTGTAGCCATCGAGCATGCATTCTACTAATTATTTTTTGGGAATTCAGAAATTTAAGAGAAAAGTGGTTAGTAAGCAAGATAAAAGTATTAGCAAGTAGATAATGTTCCCATTGTTTAAGAGCACGCACAAGGGCATACAGTTCATGTTCATAGGTACTCCAATTTTGTTTAGAAATACTTAATTTTTCACTAAAATACTCTAAGGGGTGACCTTCTTGACTAAGGATAGCTCATATACCTAAACTCAAAGCATCTACAATGACTTCAAATGGTTTATCAAAGTTTGGTAGTTTTAAAACAGGGGAACTAGCTAAAGCTAATTTTAATTAAAAGAAGTCTTCTTCGACCTGACCCCATTGGAAACTACCTTTTTTTAAAACAGTTTGTCATAGGTGTTGCAATAGTGCTGAAGTTTTTTATGAACCCTTCTATAAAAAGAGGCTAAACCTAAAAGGCATTAAATATCTTTTGGAGTTTTTGGTTGTGACCAAGAACTAATAGAGTCAATCTTTTTAGGATCAATAGAAATATCATTACAACTTATGATAAATCCAAGAAAATCAATACTATAGCACAAAAATTCACATTTTTTTAAAGGTTAATTTGTAATTCATTTTCTTGTAAGGATGTAAAAAGTAACTGGATGTGTTTTAGGTGATCTTCCTTAGAGGAGCTATAGATGAATATGTCATCAAAGTATAACACGACAAATTAATTCAAAAAAAGGTTGTAGGATTTGGTTCATTAATCTCATAAAGGTCCTAGGGGCATTAGAGAGACCAAAGGGCATAACTAACCACTCAAACAACCCTTCATTGGATTTGAAGGTTGTTTTCCACTCATCCCCTTGTTTAATTCTAATTTGGTGGTAGCCACTCTTAAGATCTACTTTGGAAAAGATGGAAACCTTTCCTAATTGATCAAGGAGGTCGATAAACGAGGGATGGGGAACCTATGTTTGACTGTAATTTTATTTATAGCTCTACTATCCACACAAAGTCTCCAACTACCATCTTTTTTTGGAGCAAGTAGGGATGAGACAGCACAAGAATTTAGGCTAGGTTGGATATGACCTTTGCTAAGGAGTTCTTCTATTTGTTCATGTAAGATTTTGTACTTCTCAGGGTTCATTCGATAGTGTGGCAGATTACGTAAGGTACTACTAGGCATTAATCCTATAGTGTGCTGTATATTTCTAAGAGGTGGCAATGAAGTAGTTGGTTCTATGATTTTTGAAAATTCAGCTAGAAGATTTTTTATCTCACTAGATATATGATTTTATGTAGGTGCAATGTTGTTTCCTTTAATAATAAAGGCTAATATGGGTGATGTTTTTGGAGGCAGGAACTTCTTACCCTTAATTACTGAAAAAAGTTGTTTTCCTTTATTAAGGTTAGATTTTGTTTCAGGGGAGACTACCTATAGGTAAGAGAACTACACAACGGCTCATACAATCAAATTCAATAGTGCTAGCCCTACCTCTATGAATGTAATCTGTGTTGTACTGCCAAGGTCGTCCTAAAAGTATGTGGCAAGCATCCATATCTAGAACGTCAAATATAATTTGGTATTTTATAGTGTTGTCCTATTGATAAAGAAATAGTGCAAACCTCACTAACAGTAGCTTCTCCCCCCTTTTTCATCCAACTAACCTTATATGGATTCAGGTGTGGATCAATTTTTAAATTTAGGGCGGAAACTAGTTTCTTAGACACTAAATTTTCACTACTACCGCTATCAATGATAATTTAACATACTTTACCGTTAATGATGCATCTTGTTCAAAAAAGAGACTTCCTTTGAGGTATCCAATCAGTTGTAGGAGTGAAGAGAATTCTTTGAATTACACAAGATAATTGATCTTCTTCGTTTGGAGTTGAAATCTCATAGACGTTGTCATTTGAGTCATCCTCTTCTTGTCCTTCTTCAATTGTTAAAGTCCTCCTTTGAGGGCACTCATTGGAGAGGTGTCCTTGTTGACCCCACGAAAACATTTACTCAAAGTATGGTGGTTATAAACGTTGTCAACCTTCTTTTTTGTGGTATTCTCACCTGATTTGGTGGCTGAAATCTTTGGTAGATTTTCATCTTTCTTGGCGGGCTGTGAGGTTGTGGAAGAACTTCCTTGTTGAAAGTTTCTAAATGAATTAGTTGGGTTAGCTCTTTGCTATTTGTCCCAATTGTTCTTTCTTTGAGAAATCTTTATTTTCTTGATCTCTTCACTATCTTCAATCTTGGAAGCTAAGGAGATGACATTTGAAAGAAAAGTTAAATGATGTAAGTTTACAATATCATTAATCTCATCTCGTAAACCATGAATAAACCTAAAAATTTATTGATGTTCGATTTCGGGAAGATTATTTAAAGTGCCAAGTCTATAGAATTCTTCTGTATAATCCATGATACTTCGTGAGCCTTGATGACACTGTTGATATCAATTGTAAAGTAGTTACTGATAGTTGATTGGTAGGAATCTCTTCTCCATTAGACGTAACATCTTTGGCCAACTTCTTTTTAGTTGTTTACCGAATAATCATCTATTGTTTTATAATTGATCCCACCATGCGCTTGCGCCACCTTGAAGTTTGAGAGCAACTACTTCGGGTTTATTGACATAGTTGAAAAAAATTTCTATGTTCTTAATTCAATCAAGAAACTTTTCCACGTCCATTCGACCATTGAAGGTAGAGAGATCCACTTTCATACGTATTTCTTGATCTTCTTGAAAATATGGTCGAAGTCTAAGCCCTCATTATGGTTCTTGATGAATGTTCAACAAGTTGTCTTCATCGGAAGAGTCAAAATCGTCTAACAAGTATCCAGGTAAGTTGTTTCCATGTAGCTAGTGATTGTGGATGTGAATAGGTTGATTTCTGGGTCGTCCTTGGTTTGCAATTGGATTTCTTAGTCCTTCTTATCTTTCTTGGTTTGTTGCAATTGGGTTTCTGGGGGCTAGATTGCTTTTTCTAAAGGTTGGGCATGAAATGGGGTAAAAATATTAGTTAATTCTACTAAAGATCGGTGTATATCCGATTATCCTTTTCGAAGTTCTTCAATAGCTTGTTCTACCAACTGCAAGCATTGGTCGAACGAGGCTTCTGTGTCTATGGTTATGAGTGGTAAAATCCAAGTTTTTGTGGGAAGGGTGAGCTAGGATCACGCTCTGATACCAATTGATGCAGTAATGCAAAGTTTTTAGGAATTTTTATGAATAATACTTCTGATGTTTTTTATTAATGAGAGGGGAAGCCTTTTATAGGCTAGAAATTTACAAGAGTTTGTTAAAGTTATTTATTTTAGAACTAACTTTAGAATTGAGTTAGTTATTTTAGAACTAACTTAAGATACAAGAATTAACTAAAGAATAACTAATCTCAAAGATACAAGAATGGTAATTTAAAATACTCAAGAATTAGCTAAAGAAATATTAAAGAACTTTAAAGAAACATCAAGAAAGGAAGAAGTTCTACATCACTAAACAAAAGTGGTCAACCTATGAGCAAGAGTTCTTTGTTATTATTCACACTTTCCAACATTAGGAGCACTATTTGGTACAAAAAGAGTTTACCTTACAAAGTAATCATCATGCTTTAAAGTTTCTCAACTCTCAAAAATATTTGAAAAGAATGTATGCTCGATGGGTTATGTATTTATAGCAATTTTAGTTTGTTTTTCAACACAAACCAAGTAAACAAAATGTAGTTGTTAATGCTTTGAGTCGGAGAGTCCATATTCTTATGACGTTGAACATAGAGATCGTGGGCTTTGATTGTTTGAAAGATTTATTTGCTGATGATCCAGATTTTGCAAAGATATAGGCTTCTTTGTTTAACAAACAAACGGTGTGGAGAATTTTTTCTTTACCAAGGATTTTTGTTTAAGGGAAATTTGTTGTGCATCCCGAACACATCTTTGCGAGCCCAACTAATTCAAGAGTTAGATGCTAATGGCTTAACATCCCATACAGGGAGGGACAAAATGGTACAACTTGTGGCGGCTCGTTTCTTTTCGCCATATTTGAAAAGAGACATTGAAAAATTTGTTCAACGGTGTGGAGTTTGTCAATCAGCTAAATGACACTCCCAAAACACAGAACTATATACTCCTTTACCCATACATAAGACATTTGGGAAGATATATCAATGGATTTTATCCTTGAGTTACCAAGAACACAAAGGAGAGTTGACTCTATTTTTGTGGTTTTTGATCGATTCTCTAAAATGGCACACTCTTTGCCATGCAAGAAAACATTCGATGCTAATGTTGTGGCGAAATTGTTTTTTTGTGAGATTGTGCGGTTACATGGTATTCTAAAATCTATCACTTGAGATCGAAATGTGAAATTAGTCATTTTTGAAGGATCTTATGGGGGCATTTTAACACATCTTTAAAGTTTAGTAGTGCTTACCACCCGCAAACTAATGGACAAGCAGATATTATTAATAGAATTATGGGAAATATACTTCGTAGTTTGGTTGGAGAAAATCCTAAACAGTGGGATTTATTTTTGCCACAAGCAGAATTATACTACAATAACACGCCTAATAAATATACTAAATTCAGTCTATTTCAAGTAATTTATACCAAAGCACCTAACAACACAATTGATTTAATTCCTAGTCAAAAGGGAATGTGCAGAAAAGCTAACGCAATGTCTGAAAGTATTGTCAATATCAGTGATAGGCTAAAGCAACATCTTCAACAAGCCAACACATAATATAAAAAGCATGCTAACCAAAAACGACGAGATGAAAATTTTCAAGTTGGAGATCTTGTTATAGCTTACCTTCGACGCGAGAGACCTCTGATTGGTTCGTATTCCAAGCTGAAACCACAAAAAGTTGGTCCTTACAAAATCTTGCGAAAAATTGGTGCTAATGCTTACGTTTTGGACTTACTGTCGTCAATCTACACGTCTACCTTTAATGTTTCAGATGCTGCACCGACGATTGAAGAATTTGAAGATAAAGAGTTTGGCATGAAATCGAACCACGCAGACTCCTTAATCCAAAACATCGTGACCAAGGATGCCAACCAATTTGCTTCCAAAAGAAGATTCTCCAATAGAGGTCAATCAACATGAGGACACGTTCTGAAATGGGAGGGAAACTGATGAAGATCTAACCATTAGATCTAAGGTTAGTTCTTTTAGTTTATTATTGTTTTAATTATGTTTAATAATTTGGGCCTTTAGTATTTTGCTTATTGGGCCTCGTTGATTTTCCGAGTCCATGTTCTTTTAACCTTGTTTATATTATCTTGCTCGAAGATCCTTAAGCAGGTTTTGAACATTAACAATGAAAATACATTGAAAATTCTACATTTCTGACCAAATCTAGACAGATTTCCTTCATTTATCTCTACAAATTGTTCTTGTCTCTCCATCACCTTTTAAACCTATTTTTAAAAACTCAATGCATTTTGAAAACTCAAAGGACCAAACAAAGCAATTCCAATAAACCTAAAAACTAAGAAATCAAACACAGTTATTCTTCGAAACTTCAATATATTTTTCACAGGAACTCCTTGTAAGAACCAAAATAGTTTGACAATCCAAATAAACTATCCGTCCAGTTCAAACATTCTATCTTAGAATCAAAGGTACGAGACAAAATAACAGTATCCAAAATCAGATTTTTCATAAGAGGGAAAATTGATAACAGCCATCATTCTATTCTTAAGAGTGCATGATGAGAAGGATAATCATCAGTAACCGCAACGACGTTACTATCATCAACGCAGCCTCCTGGCTTCTCTCTCGGACTCCAGAAGGGTAAGAATGTCACCTTCCCTCACAGGTCCCTTGACATTCCTCATGATGTAACGATTCTGATCGTCAAGAAACTTGACTCTCACTTGAGTCACCTGCCCTCTTGATCCCGTTCGGCCCATTACTTTTACCACCACAGCGTGTTTGATCTGGGATTCCATTTCTTAAGTGAATCTGAGAGAAACCTGGAAAATAAAAGATGTGATTAACAACGAAAGCAGGGTAAAGAAGTCCTTTCAGCATCTACCACTGATCAGGCTTAAAAAAAGTAGGTGAAGAGAACTCCCAATAAAAACACAGATAGTCATTCAATTCATCTTTCCGAAAAGATAAAACAGGAGGAAAAACAAAAAAGGCACATTTGTCCAAGTTCAAATGTTTGACAGGAGAATAGTTCTGAACCAGAAAGCGAAAACAGTAATCTTCAGACGAACTTCTAGAGATTACATTGTCAGAAAATTAGTAGCAAAATTCATATGCTGTCAGATTACATTTTTCTTTGAAACGGAAACAAGACTTTTGCATTAGAATAATGACATGAGTCTAATGCTCAAAGCATAAGAAGTAAAATGCTGCCGAATTAGATTAAACTTCATTGGAAAAGTAATCATCATTTCCTAGTAGTTCCTCTTAAACTTTAACCAGATATTGATTAGCCATTGGAAAGCCAACCATGAAGACTCCTATAGGTCATCTTGGAGTAAAACACTCCAAAAAGATTCAAATGTGGAACGTCATGGGAGGTGTAGTTACTACAGACATGTAAAATTAACAGATCCAACTGGTGTGCATTTTGGACAAGTAGTCGGAAAACAGGGCTCCTCTTATGAAATCCAAGTGTTGAGAAAAGCAATCTCAAATTCTTTAGTTCATTACCTTGCTTGGCTGCTGCTCGGCTGTATGGAATAGATATTACGTACTTTTCATTGAAAGAGAAACAAAGATTTAATGACAGAAAGTTGAATGGCAATAATAAGGCAATTCTGAGCAACCTACTATGGCTTCCTATATTTGGTTTGGCAATCACAATTCTCATAGCTTGTTAGAAAAGGATTAATGTCTTTTCATATAATTTATCAAATCCATAGTTCACAAGACCAGGCAAACAATGTAAAAATATTTTTAAAACGATCTGATGCAGCCAAAATCCTTCACCTTCTTTGCTTCAATAATTTCAGACTGAATTTATCCCCAATGTCCAAATATTCGAGTATCATCAATATTCACGAAAAAATCCTAACATAGACTCAAAACCTCTCTCCCTTGTCCGCTCATAACTCGCGACAACAAGCAATCCGCTTCATGCTTATGATACAAAACCCTAATGAAATGCTATTCAATAAACCACAATCAAACTCTCTTTTAAATTTCCCGTGTCAAACTCCAGCGTCAGATAACGGCAATGATATCTCCGTAGAAAGTAAAGACAAATACAGAAGCGAGAAAACGGGAATCAACAATCACTAGACGATAATCGAACGTATAATAGATGGGAACTCATATTGATAAAAACATGTAGCAGTTCGTAATCTTCTAGCAAAAAAACTAAATAGATTCAAGGGAACGAACCGGCGGCGAAGGGTTTTGCAGAGTTTGGATTCCAAATCTCACCGATGGAGTGTATGAAGCGGCGGCCTACGCTTGATTTTGTGGTTTTTTACTCTCAAACTTTTAGGGCCTTTTACTTTTTCTTTTTTGGTGGGCGTCATACAGCCGCGAAAAAAACCGTAGAAATATGGGAAATTGCCAAAAATAGGTTAAAAAAAAGAGATTTAAATGAATTTTGGGACAAGTTTTCAAAAGAAAGACTTTTAGGACAATTTGGGTGTGAATAGACAAAAATGCCCTTCCTTTCCTTTCCCTCTTCCACGTTGCTTTCCCTTCTCTCCACCATCGATTCCTTCTCTTTCGCGTATAGTTCCCTTTCCCTTCTCTTTTCTTTCGTGTAGAACACCTGAACCTACTCCGGCCATCGTCACTTGCCCATCGTCACTTGCCCATCGTCGCTTGCCCATCGTCGTTTGCCCTTCGTCGCTTGCCCTTCGTCGCTTGCCCTTCGTCGGTCGTTGTCCAGTGCATTTCGTCGCTCCTATTCGGACCATTCAATCAACTTCGAGCGTCTTATTTAGGTGAGTTTCATGTCTAACCGATTTTCAATTTATCTGCTGTAAGTAAATGTTTGTTAGGGTATTTGGTGCTATTTTCATCCGTAATTGTCTGGTTTTTGGAATTGGACTTATTTGCCGTAAATTAGTTTAGTCAAATTTTGGTTTTAGGTTCTTAGAAAGTTCAATGTTCAATGGCTAGTGAAAAATGAATTGAACTAGAGGATGAGGATTTAGTTGGATCAAATAGAGGAGGAGTAAGCAATAGGAATAGAAGGAATTAAGGTTTTTTTTTTTATCTCGCATTTTTTTTTATCTCGCACCTATCTCGCACGTATCTCGCACGTTCCAAACTTTCACTATTTATTTCAAAATCAACTTGGTACACCTCCTAATCCATTTAGAGCTATTCTTTGCATGTTTAGTAACTCTCTTAGGCCCTCATGCTTTATCTCGCACGTATCTCGCACGTATCTCGCACGTATCTCGCACGTTCCGAACTTTCACTATTTATTTCAAAATCAACTTGGTACACCTCCTAATCCATTTAGAGCTATTCTTTGCATGTTTAGTAACTCTCTTAGGCCCTCATGCTTTATCTCGCACGTATCTCGCACGTATCTCGCACGTATCTCGCACGTATCTCGCACGTTCCGAACTTTCACTATTTATTTCAAAATCAACTTGGTACACCTCCTAATCCATTTAGAGCTATTCTTTGCATGTTTAGTAACTCTCTTAGGCCCTCATGCTTTATCTCGCACGTATCTCGCACGTATCTCGCACACATCTCGCACGTTCCAAACTTCCACTATTTATTTCAAAATCAAATTGGTACACCTCCTAATTCATTTCTTTACATCTTGCACGCATTTTGTAGGTTCTTAAGTTCAAATCAATTTTTGAAGATACAAAAGTACTTAAGGTAGTTTAAGGATGGCACATGTTCGGATTTTAGTGCGTCACGGTGGTGAATGGGATGAGGGACGAAGAAAATATGAAGGAGGAGTGTTAAAAGGCATTGTTGTCCCTAAAGAAATAACACACAAAGATTTACAGTCTGAACTATATGACCTTGCAGAAGTTGACCCTACAAAGTTCGACATAAAGATAAGATGTATATATGAGATCAAAGGGGAAAAGGAAGCTCCTCCATTTGAGTTAAGCAATGACCGTGATTTGAAGTTTTATATTCTTAGTGAAAATCCATTGGAGGTCCCCCTATACCTATCGTTTGAGCCTACAAGCAATCGAAGCATGAAAGTGTTAAACAAAGATTACAATTCAGTATCTGGGAGCAACCAAGTTCAAAATTTAAACCCTCATCCTCCTCCAATTGGAATGGATAGATTAGATGAGAATGAAGTTGATATTGGTGAAGTTGAGGGTGGCTTGTGTCATAACATGATAGGGACCAATTCGGCTATATGGGAATCATATGAGTCATATCATTCAATAGATGATACTTTTACATTGGAGTCAGTTGAGATGTACAATGAATTGTTTGACATCCCAGAACAAAGAGATGCTTCTACAAAAGATTGCAAAGGAAAAGGTAAAGTTGACTACAGGTCCTCTAGTCGGAAGTTGAAGACAAAAGGAAGTGGCTGGTCGGAAGAAAGCTCTACAAGTGAAGAGTTGGATGTAGGACAAATATTTTTTTGCAAGAGAGATTTGTCAATGAGATTAAGTGTGTTGGCAATGAAAAAAATTTTTCAGTTTGTAGTAAAAAAGTCTACAAAAGAGGTTCTTTTCGTTAGATGCATCGACAACAAGTGTGGTTGGAGATTGCGAGCGGTTAGACTGAAGGATTCAAATATATTCAAGATTAAAAAGTATGTGAAAGTTCATTCATGTTCTCTTGAGTTTTTGAATCGTGACCATAGGCAAGCAAAATCTTGGGTTGTTGGAGAATTAATAAAGTCCAAATTCAAGGGACCCGGTCGCATATACAAACCACGTGATATCATAGAAGACATGAGGCAAGACTATGGCATAAATATGAGTTATGAGAAAGCATGGCGTGCCAGAGAAAATGCATATGAACGAGTGCGAGGGTCTCCTGAAGAGTCATATAATCTTTTGCGTAGATATGGTGAAGCACTCAAATTTACAAATTCAGGTACAATATTTCACATGGAACTCGAAGATGATCGTTTCTTTAAATATCTTTTTATGGCTGTTGGTGCATGTGTTAGAGGATTCTTAAATTGCATTAGACCGGTCATAGTCATGGACGGAACATTTCTTAAGAACAAATATCGGGGTCAGTTGATAGTGGCCGTTTGTTTAAATGGTAACAATCAGATCTATCCTCTAGCCTTTGGAGTAGTTGATAGAGAAACAGATGACTCAATACAGTAGTTCTTAGAAAAATTGAAAGGTGCAATAGGGGAGGTGCCTAATCTAGGCTTTGTGACAGATCGGAAAACATGCTTCGCCAAGGGTATTTCATCAGTTTTCCCCTCTGCATTCCACGGCCTTTGTGTCCAACATTTGAGTCAAAATTTGCATGATAAATATAAGAATGACACGGTTGCTACTTTGTTTTATAATGCATCGAGAACATATCGTGAATCAACGTTTGTTGAAGCGTGGAGACATCTTCTTTCATTTCCTAATGGTTCAGGGAAATATTTAAATGATGTTGGAATAGCACGATGGTCTCGTGTTCACTGCCCAGGAAGACGGTATAACATGATGACAACAAATATAGCGGAGTCCATGAATTCTATACTGAAAGAACCTAGAGATTTGCCTATTGCTTCATTCCTTGAAAATGTTCGAGCTTTGCTACAACGTTGGTTTTGGGAGCGTCGAGAAGAAGGCATTAAAGTGACGTCTACATTGACCAAATGGGCAGAGTTAGTTATTCAAAAGAAACAAGAAGGAGCTTTGACAATGAAGGTCAACCCAATTGACTGTTACCAATTTCATGTCAAAGATTTAGATAAGGAGGAGGTCGTAAACCTTCAGACTAAAGAATGCACTTGCAAGGAGTTTCAAGCTGAGCAACTACCATGCTCACATGCCATTGCTGCAGCACGGGTTCGTAATATAAATGTTTATAGTTTATGTGCTAATTATTACACTAATGAATGTTTGTTGGCTGCATATGCGGAGGCCGTCTACCCAGTTGGGAATCAGTCAGATTGGAAGACAAGCGAAGGCTACGTACATATGACTGTTTTACCTCCAAAAGTAGTCAAAAGAGTTGGTCGACCGAAGAAAAAGAGGATTCCAAGTGTTGGTGAAGCTCCGAAATTGCATAAGTGTGGTCGGTGTAAACAAATAGGTCACAACAGATTAACGTGTACCAATCCAATTTCATATACCGACAAGTCGAGCATACAAGATTAGAAATTTCCCTACCAATGTACTAAGTATTACACTAATTAATGAATGTTTGTTAATGATGTGTTTTCTTAATGATTTGTCCCAACATTCTTACTTTCTGTGCTTCCAAATGGATGAAGAAGACGAAAATAACGATTGACTTATTCATTTAAGAACACAAACACTGGTTTTATGATCGTTTAAAAATAACTAAATGTTCGTTTAAAAATATCTAAACGATCGTTTAAAAATAACTAAACAATCGGTTAACAACAACCAAATGATCGTTTGAAAACAACTAAACGATAGGTTAAACAAAACTAAACGATCGATTGGTCGAACAAAACTAAACGATCGTTTAAAACAACCAATCGATCGTTGGAAAACAACTAAACGATCAGTGAAACAAAACTAAATGATTGGTCAAACAAAACTAAACGATCGTTTAAAACAACCAATCGATACCTTGAAATTAACTAAACGATCAGTTAAACAAAACTAAACGATTGGTCGAACAAAACTAAACGATCGTTTAAAACAACCAATCGATCGTTTGAAATTAACTAAACGATCGACTATAAAAAACTAAACGATCGTTTACAGAAACTAAACGATCTTTTGAAACAACGAAAGACACCCGCGAATTGTTTACAACCGCGATTCAACATTTCAAAAAAAGTATGCGAATTTACAATATTGCCCCTTTGGTAAAAACGACCGATATATATATACATCCATATAATCCGATGTGGAAAGTGGATCCAAAATTATGGAAGGAATACTTGCAATGGAAAAGATCAAGAAAAACAACCCATGAAGAAAGGAAAGTAGTCTCCACAACCAGAAAGAAAGACTTTTTCAGACAGCTTGAAGAAAACACATGGGTACATGGAGACGTAAGTACTCTTCCCAAATGATCGCTTATATTTGATAGACGATCGCTTCTATTAACTAAACGATCGCTTCTATTAACTAAACGATCGTTAAGTTAATATTACACGATCGCTTACTACGTAAACGATCACATGTACATTTCTTATGCGATCGCTTATCCTCTCCTTTCATTCATTAAACGATCGTTTATTTTTTCTTTGTAGACATTGGATTTGCTATTATCCCACTTGCAGAATAAAATGTTGCATCTCAAGCACCATTGCAAGCGTTCTTTTAGAATATTACATTCCTCTTTTCTGGTAAGTTGTTATTCTTTAATTTTTTTTTTGTATACAAGTTAAACTGCATCATTATATTCTGACTAAATTTTGACTTGTTCTTGAAGCTTGGAATCAATAAACCAGACTGCATTGTTTGGAACCATATTTTTGATACTCATCTGGTGACACCAGATAATACGAAAGCTGAATGGACAGACCCAACAGCACACCTAACTATATGGACAGAAAAAGATGTCGAACACTATTTCAACACTGCTGTTGGTGATTACAACGACATACCAGGGTGGGGAGATGTCAACTACGTGATTACCTGCATCAACATAAAAGAACACTGGTTGGCTATTGCAGCTGATATAAGAAAATGCAGGATCTACGTGTTCGACTCAATGCCAAATTATGTTGAGCAGAAACTTGTTGATGAAGCTCTTCAAATGCCTGCACGATGCATCGCCTCACTCGCGATTGCAATTGGAGTCAACCTCCATTCAGATCGTTTCACATATGGCCCTTGGCCAATACGCAGATCGAAGGCCACATTACAGAAAGGGCGTTCATTGGATTGTGGAATTTTCTGTGCCAAATTTGTTGAATGCCTTGTAACTGCTAGTGACCTTGGTTGTCTAACTGTGCCAAACATGAAACTGTTTAGACAACAATATGTGCTGGAACTTTGGGCCAATAAATACTTTTGCTAAATAAAAAAATATATATTCGTTCTTGTACTTTTCAGTTAATATTTGTATTCGTTTATATAATTTTTTTATGTAATTTTTATAGAGAGAATAACATATTATAATTTTAAACTTTGTTATAAAATAAATACTTTGTGATATTTTCAATTAAACGCGACCAAAATTGAGAAAGAATATTTGAGTTAATATTTGTATTCGTTTAGATACATATCACAAAATATTCGTGTAGAGAAATACTCATCGCGCACATATGTATAAACGATCTTCTTAATAAACGATGTCTAAACGATCTTCTTAATAAACGTCAAAATATTAAGCGATCGTTTAGTAAAGTCTAAACGATCGTTTGGTAAAGTCTAAACGATCGTTTGGTAAAGTCTAAACGATCTTCTTAATAAACGATGTCTAAACGATCTTCTTAATAAACGTCAAAATATTAAGCGATCGTTTAGTAAAGTCTAAACGATCGTTTGGTAAAGTCTAAACGATCGTTTGGTACAGTCTAAACGATCGTTTGGTAAAGTCTAAACGATGTTCTTAAAATCATAAAAAAATTCAGCGATCGTTTAGCTACAAGTAGTTTTGCAACATAGAGAATAATCGATACTACCAATTGAAATGTCAATTGATACTAATTGAAATGCAACATACACAATAATCGAACAGCCAATTGATACTTGTGATTTATGTTAATATTTCAATACATAGGAGTGTTGGTCCATAATTGAAATGCTAATTGTTTTCTAAAGTATGACATGTTTTCTTGACATAATGTATCTAAACCAACACCAGCAGCTATGTACTCAAAATACTTAATTGCGAATACGCCACAATCACAATTATTTCGTTGAAGTGGAATTGAGTCAACAATGACAACTGGCCAAGGTTCCTTGTATGTCGATGATCTACCTCTCCTATCAAAGAAGCCAGTACTATCTAACAACTTTGGCACCAACTGTCGAATGGGCAGTAATATGTTTGTCATCTCTTCGGCAGTTGTAAGTGACGGAAGCGAATCCCATACCTTCACTTGACAACTTACCAAATCCAAGCATAATAGAACCCAATGGTTGCCATGGACATTGAATGGAGAGTAAACGTAATCAACACTTGCCCAAGGATCTTGGAAGTCCACTTTTGACCCGACAACATAGTCAACCAACCTATACTCTTCGTCCCAGTCAAACGGGCGATTCTCTTTAATACATTCTTTGTATAGGGGCCACTTCGAAACTAAAATGCGCTGCAAAGAAAAACATACAAACGCAAATATCAGACCGAAAGACAAATATCAAACGCAAATACATACATAAAGTAACGAGACGATTACAAACCATAAAGATTGTGTCTGCAGTTGTGAAGTTCTGAGAAGAAGGTATCCCGGCTGCCTTAATCTTCAAGCGAATGAAAAGAAAAAGTGCATCCAAATGCTAATACAAACAAAAGTAAGCAGTAAATGTATAGAACCATAACAATGATAAAATTATAATTGCATAAATGATAAGATAATCCCATACCTCATCCGACAACCACCGGCGACACATAAACAAGTCTCTGAAAAAAGCCTTCGATTTTTTTCCATGAAAGGTTTCACGCAGCTCATCGTCTGTACGCTTGTCTGTAATCCAAGCTCGAAGTCTATCTAAATGGACGTCAAGTATTTTGTGCATAGGATCATAAACAATTGCTTCAGACTCAGAGGTGCTGGTGGTTGATGTCAGAGACCGTTTAGGTAGAGTTGTGAATGGGGTTGATAGGTAAACACTTGCACGCTTCCTACGGGCGGGCCGAAAGTGTGGTCGTTGAGTGAGAAATGGTTCTATCTCTATGACGTCCTCATCGTCAACGACATCTATTGGCTCCTCTAAACCAATATCAACCTTCTTCTCCAACACATCTTCGTCACCCTATGGAAGCTCATAATGCATTTGTGTATATAATGATAGAAATTAAACATCAATATTAGCATGAACATGGAACCAAACCTTCTTTTTAACTTCAATGTGTTCATCCTCCTTTGGCATCCTCAACCAATTAGGGGTACCGCCTGTGTCAACATCTTCGGTCTTAGCATTATCCACATCTTTACTTTCTAATGTATGATCTACTAAGCCTTCGGACACCTTGTGGTCCCCTTCGTCACCCTATGGAACCTCAAAATGAATTAGCGAGAACATGGTTACCAAATATGAAACAACTAACGTGAATACACTTAACAGTTTCATTCCTAACCTTTCTTTGAAGTCCAATGTGCTTCAATATGGTTGACATCAGGCCCTTCAATTCGTCAATATCGGATTTTATAGTATTAAGTTGCCCTTCAACAACCGCTACTCGATCTTGGAGATTTCGAATAGCCTTTTTCATCTTAATCTTGGACTTCTGTTTCTTACTCTTTTTGAAGTCATCTTCATCGTTAACAACTTCTCGTACTCTTTTTGAACCACCATTCTTCGACTGAATAATGGTAGATGAGCGGAAGTTTTCAAAAAGTTCACCTGAAGCAATTTTCAATTGCTCCTCTTCAGGTGTCATCTCAATGACCGCCTTAATTATAAACTGCAAATAGAAAAAGGCAAATGTATTTAGGACAAAGAAATAAGCACAAAATCACGCGATCCTTAAGTAAGTTACTATTGCTTGCTACTTACCATTGGCGAGTCAAACACCTGGCTTATAGTTTGGGACTTTGGTGATTGTTGGCACACCCACCTCAGCATTCGTGGTATGGCATGATCGTTTACTTTATCTACACCACATCCAATGATGGTTGGTATAGACTCATATGCCCAAACCTATTCCACATTTGACAAACAAGTTTAGAAAGTGCCACAAGATATATATAGATATATAAACAAGTGGTTATACAATCGTTTGAAAACAACTATACGATCATTTAACATAACTAAACGATCGTTAAAAAACAACTATACGATCGTTTAACATAACTAAACGATCGTTAAAACAACAACTAAGCGATCGTTTAAAAGAACTAAACGATCGTTTAAATAACTAAACGATCGTTTAAAATAACTAAACGATCATTTCAAATAACTAAACGATCTTTTTAAAGTTTTGAAGTAAGAAGTAAGAAGTCACATACCTGTAATGCATGCGGAAATCCATTGATAGTATATTTTTTTGTCTGTGTTGATTTCTTCTTTCCCTTGGCATATTGCTTGTCCAAGGCTCTTTTCAATGCACTTAGCGTGCGTACAAAAACAATCCGACCCCAATCATAATTATTAAATGAATTCCAATCATCAGCAATCTTGAAAAAACCAATGTCCACTTTGGTTCGCCTATCTTTTCCCAACAAAGATATCTCTATAAAGTAGACTAAAGCTAATTTGACGATATCATCGTCATCACCCTCGTATTCCAAAAATATATCCTCTAAGTCGCTAACGTAAACACACTCCTTGTCTTTGAAAAACTTCTCCAACAGTCGACTATTCCCAACCAACTGAATATAGTCCTCTTTAGGACCCCATAGTCCAGTTACGATGTTAAACTCTCTCCTACCGAAAGTACAAACAACGCCCCCTAGTAAGAAACTTATAGAATCCTTTCCTTCATCTTCCACCTCCCTTAACAGTAAGTAGTGGATGAGTGGCCCATTAAAGACAATATTTAGGTCCAAAAAGTGCCCAAACTTTGTTTTCCTAAATAAGGCTAATTGATCGGGTTTGAGTTTGGCCTTAATATTATGTGTTGTCTTTTCCAAATGAGACAAACAGCTTACTAGGGAATAAAAATGATGGGAAGGATTAATCTTGTAGAAGGGTCCGTCGGTCGATGTCGAAGTCGATGTCATGATTCAAGCCTGAAGAAAAAGCAAATTCCAGCAAATATATTGAAAATTGGTTACAGATAAAACTCACTGAAATAAGAGAACACGCTCAAAGTTGATTCTTAGGTTCGAAAAGGAGAAGCGACGAAATGCACTGGAGGACCGACGACAGACGAACAGTCGGAGTATCTTCGAAGAGCAGAGCGGGAAATTTCAAAAGCCAAAGAAAGGAGATGTTTTTTTTTTACTTCAGGTGTTCTATGCGAAAGAGAAGGGAAAGCGAACGTGGGTAGGCGAAAAAATCAATAGAGAGCGATAGAAATTTAATGAAGGGCATTTTTGTCTATTCACACCCAAATTGTCCTAAAAGTCTTTCTTTTGAAAACTTGTCCCAAAATTCATTTAAATCTCTTTTTTTAACCTATTTTTGGCAATTTCCCTAGAAATATCGGTGACAGAAACAAAAATAAAAATAAAAATAAAAATAAAAAATAATAAAGTAAATTCCAACATTATTTTAATTTATGACCAATTCGTCGCCTAGATTAATTTTTTAATTTTTTTCTCAAATTTACCCCTTTAGGAATGGTAAAAAGTTAAATAAAATATCACATAACATTGGTAAACACATCCATTTTTGTTAAATCTTGACTAAATAAAAAAATATTCTATTGTTGTAAAAGATAAAAAAAATACTCTATTGTCGTACAAGATTGAACCAATCTCTAAAAGATATGACTTTAGTTTCAACATCACTAATTATTAGGATACAAAATCTTGTAAATAACGAATTTTTATATTTTATATGATTTATAAAAAATATATTAAATAATACATATTACAAATTTTTAATAACAATTTCAATCTACATTTTATATCATCCCTAAATCTTCAATTTAAAAATCCAAGTTTTACACCTTAATTTTAGATTGTTAGTTTGAATCCTTATGCCAAAGATAGTATTTGATATCTATCCCACCCTAAAATTAAATTTTGATTTTACTTTAGTTTGAATCCCTATGCCAAATATAATGTTTGATATATTTCTAATATATATCCCACCCTAAAGGTTAGTTTAAATTCAAATTTCAAACATTGTTTTGTATAATTTATGAAACAATAATTTAAGATACAACCGTAGAATTGATTCAAATTGATTCTATAATTGCTCTACAATTGTGTTGAAAATCAAATATTTCCAATTTAATAATATTTTAGCATAATACTCTTCAGTTAATTATTTCCACACATTTTAAATAATTTTGCCAATTTAATAATATACTGGACTACTTAGTAAACGTGTTCCCTTTTGTAGACTGTAACAGTTTTTGGACTACTCAGTACATCCTTTGATTTTTTTTTCAATAGCTTTACAACTTTAATTCAAATTTTAAACATTATTTTGTATTATTTATGAAACAATAATTTTAAGATACAACTGTAAGAATGATTCAAATTGATTATGCAATTGTCCTACAATTGTGCTGAAAATCAAATTTTTCCAATTTAATAATATTTTAGCATAATACTCTTTAGTTAATTATTTCCACACATTTTAAATAATTTTGCCAATTTAAAATATGTTGGACTACTCAGTAAACATGTTCCTTTTATAGACTGTAATAGCTTTTGGACTACTCAGTATATCCCTTTGAAATTTTGCAATGGCTTTACAACGAGTGAAAACTGTGTTGGATGGTAGATGGATTGAATCTTCTCGATATTTGATTATCGCCTTCTTGATATATATGTTCCAGTTTCATCGTCGTTTCAAGAATTTGTAAACTGCATTCAAGGTAAACTTTTTCCAACTTCAGAACTTTTTGTCTCTCAGTTGATCGTTTACTGGAATAGTTGCATCAATTCGAACCTCATTCGGATTGTTGATGATAAGGATGTGTCTTGGCTTATGTTAGTCATGTCGAAATTCTCCGACAATGATTTACTTTCGTTGACTCTGTATCTGCTGGTGATGTTGCAAAATACCCCGTACTTGAGTAGTGAATTATCTAAAGCTCAAGACTCAAGTAATGAAAGGGGGATTATTGACCTTGATGCATTTGAATCGGCTTATACTGCTATACCTATTAGAGTTGGATCAATGTTTAGGAATAAATCAGTTTTGAAGAAAGCTATTTATATGCTTGTTGTGAATAATAGCTTTGAACTAGTTACTGTTAAATCCAATCGTACATCGTTCGATATTCGGTGTAAAGATTCATCTTGTCCTTGGTATATACATGCTTCGGTATTTAAAAAAACAAGTGATATTTGGATAGTTCGTAAATTCATGGATACCCATCAGTGTGCTGTTGACATCGTGAAGAATGATCACAGGCAAGCAACATATTGAATTGTTTCTGAGTGTACAAAGTCATTCTTTAAAATGAATGACAAGACTCCATGTCGTCCTTTGGACGTTATCAATTACATGAAAATTCACCACGGAGTGAACTTAAGCTATGATAAGGCTTGGAGAGGATGTGAAATTGCTTTGAATTCCATTAGGGTACACCAGAGTACTCGTATGCCATGTTGTCTGCATTTTCGAATGCATTGATCTGTAACAACCCAGGTATAAAATCTACAAATACACTGTATTTTAAATAATAACACATGATCAATTTGGAAATAGACTGTAATTCTCATTTATTTTATTTCATTGTTTTTAGGAACGTATACACCTGAAGAAGTAGATGATGAAGGTCAATTTAAATTCTATTTCATGGCACTAACTACTTTAATTGATGCATGGAATTATTGCATACCAGTTATTTTAGTTTATGGTGCAGCCATGAAGAACAAATACCTTGGTACACTCATTTCTGCTTGTACTATTAATGACAACTCTCAAATTATGCCACTAGCTTTTGATATTGTTGATTCAGATAATGATTTGTCATGGGCATGGTTTTTTTGGAATCTTAAAGTTGTTTTTGGGGAACATAATGAAATGATAATTGTGTCTAATGCTCACAAAAGTATAAAAAAATGGGCTTAATGTCGTTTACGAAATATCTAAACATGGATTATGTGCATTCCATTTGTTCAAGAACTTGAAAAAAAACCATAAATCACTTCCCATGGAGGACTCGTTCCATAAATGTGCCAGAGTTTATACCCCGTTGGAATTTGAGTACTACATGAGACTACTCGATCAACTCTCTCCGTCAATTAGGCATGAGTTGGAGGTTGTTGAAAGACACAGATGGGCTAGGGCATTTTTTAGGAGAAAAAGATATCATGTTATTATAACCAACATCTCTGAAAGTATGAATTCTACTTTGAAAGAACAGCAAAAATTGCCTGTAATTGGCCTTCTAGGATCAATTCGTAGTTTGGTTCAAAAATAGTTCTACGAACGTCGTACCAAATGGAGTTTTCAACGCACAAAACTTTCAATATATGCAGAAGATATGATTCGAGAATTTTTAAGGAAAAGTCGTTCAATGAATATAAGTTGTTTAATATCGAAAAAATAAATGCAATAAGTATGTATGTAGTTATTGGTACATGACATTTTTTGTAATGATTTGACAAATATATCCTGTAGACCAACATGAATTTGAAGTCCACCATCGTAAGGAACAATTTGGTATCAACATTTTAGACCACACATGCTCATGTCGTTAAAGGGACCTTAATCTGATCACTTGTTCACATGCATGTATTACATTGTCTACAACGAATCTTAATCTACATTTGTACACTGATAAGTTCTACTATGTCTCAAATTTGATAAACTTGTACAAGAAGGGAACATGTCCTATTGGTAGCATAGACCAAATTAGGAATACGTACCAAGGTGGCAATAATGGAATACTTCCACTGCAGGTTAAACGTCCAACTGGAAGACAAAAAAAAATAGGTTTACTTCATTTTTAGAGAAAACAACAATTGTTGAGTGCAGTAGGTGTGGTCAAAGAAGTCACAATTGTAGGTCTTGTAAAGAACCCATTCAACGTTAAGTTATTGTTTTAGTAATTTTCATATTTAATAATTTTAAGTTTTAAGTACTTGAATGTTTCAAATTGTTTATATTCATAGTTGTATCTGTTATCAATGAGGTTGAATGGTTAGTTAAAATAAGATTGATCATTTGTTCATTCAAATACAAAGTATTTCTTATATTTTACAGGAACTAGGTATGTTGACTTTGCAAATACACTATATTATAGTGATTCGTTTTAAATTCAAGTACAGTTATTTTCAAACTAGATACATTGAAGTCGTCCTAATATGAAAGTCACAACATTTATTACCACATAAGGTCAGGATACATTATGTATAGTTTCTAATCGTATTTGGCTTTCAGAGTATCTCTTTTTTTTGTAAATACAGTATATTGGTTATTTTGAATGGACAGGTTATATGATGTTGATTATAGCAACTATACGTTGTACATATAAGTTGTATTATTATATTGACTACATATAAACATCATTACCCAAATATAGTGTATTTTAATTTATTTAATTTACAACTTATAAGTCTGGATTTGGGAATCACTTCACAAATATATTGATAAATTTCATATATCTAAAAACAAATAGATTTTAGTTGAACAAAAAATTTATAGATCTAATGTAATTAAGCCAATAAATATGCCCATAAATCGTAGACCCTTAACAAAAAAGTTTAAAATGAAACTATCAAGCCTAACTTAGATGCAAATCAAATGATGGTCTTTCTAGAGATGAATTCTCTTTCTCTTTGTTTGATGGACCTACTTTTCGTCTTACAGCATCTATCCATATTCTTGTTGACACTGGCTTAATCTATACTATTTATCATTTGATCTCTTCATTCACAATACACAAATACAGAACATGAGTTACATTCACAATACCACACTCCACATTCAGAACATAAGTTACATTCACAATACACAAATACAGTGTAATTAAATGCATCGTATACATGAAAATTCAAAACATATAGTATAATTCACAAATGAGGTACATTCACAATACACAAATACAAAACATAAGTTACATTTAAAACAGAACATGAGTTACATTCAAAACATGAGTTACATTCACAATACACAAATACAGTGTAATTGAATGAATCACATACAACAGAAGTCACAAATACTATGCAATTATTATACTTCACATAGACGGCAGTACCATACAACACATACCCTTGATTTTTCTGGTTTCACTAGTGCTTTTCCCTTCCTTCTTTGATCTTCTCTTGCCTTTTGTTCCTTCTTAATAGCCTTCACCTATGTTATAAAAAAAATTTATAGCCAAATATAGAAAATAATCAACAGTTTATCTAATTAACCATATGTTTACCTTTTTTCCCTTTTCTGTAGTCTTTTTTCTCTTTTTATTATCCGTTGGTCTTTCATTTTGTTCACTCGTCCATGAACTTGAATCTTCATCTACCGCTGTCTCACCCTCCCCTTCTTCATCGTTATCTCCTTCTACTTGTTTATCTTCTTCTCCTTGTTCCTCTTCTTCGCTTTCGCTTTCAATATTTTCCTGTTTTTCAAAATTATAATCAATATATAATACATAATTGAAGTATAGAAAAGGGTAAAACACATACCTTTTCTTCAACCTCTTTTTGTTTTTTTTCTTCAAGTTTCCTTCTGTAAACTCGACTTTTTGAAACCTACATAGACAACAACATCAATAAGCTACTTTTTTAAACCTACACAGACCACAACTCATTAGAAAATAAATTTGCAATTTACCAAGCTTTTTATCCTTTGTTTCTTCTGCACATTGACTTCTTCTTTTGGCGGTTCAACCTCTCTCTCTTTTTTGAAGTTATTGAATTGTCTCGCTTGCTTCCTAATTCCTTTGCCATTATATCTTCTAGTCTCTGCTAGGCATAGAAAAAGTTATAAACATCTACAACTTCTGTGTAATTATTAAAAACATACATTAGTACCTTGTCCGAAGAACTTGATAGTGTTTGAATTCCTATTGGCAGTCGTTTTTCTGAACCAGTGATCCCTGCGGCTCTTAACCGATCAATTGTTCTCGTTCTGACCTTTCTCTTCTCCTTTTTCATCTTTAGATTTTCTACAATTTATAAGAACAATATACAAGAAAAATAAACAACAAATTGAGCTTTTTCTTCCTAAAATAAAGGCACATTGGTTGCTATATTGTTCATATAATCTAAAAAGATAATTAAATAAACAAAAATATAAAAAATATCCACTATAAATATAACATTTAATTTAAAAAAAAATTAGTATTCTATTTTCAAAATACAAGAACACCAGACATCACAACAATGGAAGAACTATAATGCAAAGAACAAATCCAAAGAAGAAAATACATAGAAGAATTTGAATAACTCACCAATTTGATGAACTCAATGAAGATTTTGCAGCAAATGAAGGTATGGGAACAAACCGAAGAAAAAATTTGAAGCAGATGAATGAAAACTAGAATCCTGAATGCGAAGGGAAGATTTGAAAAAATGTTGAAGATGTGAAGACTTTAGATGTTGAAGATGATAGATGTTGTTAGGATGCGAAGACTTCGAAGCGAACTTGAAGATGCAAAGCCTGAAGATTGAGGATTCGAATGAAGATTTGAAGGTTCAAATAATATAGCAACCGATGAACTGAAGATTCAAACGAACATGAAGATACGAACCTGAAAAAGTGAAGCGAAAGGACATTTTTTCAAACGGACGAAGCGAAACCCTTTGTTTCAAACGAACGAAGATTGAAGTGAAACAGATGAAGCTTGAAGTGATTCGAACCAAGCAAATGGTGTGAATACTAATGGACGAAGGAGATGTGTCGGACGAAGTGAAACAAGCTTGAAGTGAAACGGACGAAGGAGATGTGCAAGAACGGACAAAGCTTGAAGTGAAACACACGAAGGTGCAAATTGAATTCAAACGGACAAAGGTGCAAATTGATTCAAACAGACGAAGGTGCAAGGTAAAGATTGAAGTTAGGGTTTTCAAATTCCAAATAAGGGAAGGGAATGCCAAATAAGGAAGGAAATGCAAATGTTGAAGACCTTTTATTTTCCAAATTTCAAATAATGGAGGATCTGAAATGGTGGCCTGCACAAATTGTATGAGATGTGATAACTTGCAGAGCTTTGAATGTGATTTGATGGGTTATTTTTTGTTTTGGGGGGAAAGTAGAATATTCAACCGTGTGTGTAAAGTTTTATTTAATTAGAGGGTATTTGGAGATTAGTAAACAAGTGTATTAGAAATCACATTTGTCACTTAGGTAGGGGCATTTAAGGCATTGCTCCCCCAATTTTTTTTTTTTGTTTACTATTTTGTCAATTTAAAAATAAATTTGTCACAACATTACGAACACTAGCAATAGAATCATGCATATCTTTCAATCCATCGTTTACAATAAGATTAATTATATGAGCATAACACCTCATATGCAATATCTCTTGATCTAAAACAATGGATTTCCAACTTTTAAGTCTTCTCTAAACATATGAAATAGCCACATCATTGGAACTTGCATTATCAACAGTGATCATAAAGATTTTGTCAATCCCACACTCCAACAAACAACTTTCAGTTGTCCTCCCAATAGTCTCCCCTTTATGATTAGTAACTTGACAAAAACTCAAAACCTTCAATGTAAAACCCATTCAAAATCAATGAAATGTGCCGTGATGACCATGTAGTTCACATTTTGTAGTGAAGTCCAAGTGTCTGTAGTAAGACAAATTCTTTGAGAGCTTTTAAGTAAAAATGATTTCAATTTTTTCTTCTCTTCAACATATAGTTCATATATATCTCTAGTTATTGTTACTCTCGATGGAATATCAAACCTAGGACACACAATACTACAAAAGTGTCTAAAACCCTTAGTCTCAACAAATCTGAATGACAACTTATTCATAATTATCATATGCTAGTCTACATGTTGATTGGCTAAATAATGTACTCACAAAATTACTAGCATTGGCTCCCTTCCCATCATCTGTAAGTACAAAAATTAAGGTGGTTTGTCCTTTATTTTCTTCTCTATACGAGTACTTTTTACATTGATTTTTTAAATGCTTCCACAAAGTACTAGTTCCACAACTATTCCTATCACATGCATAATCCTTGCTACAATAGTTACATATGCACCTAGCTCCGTCGTTAGCACTCGCTTCCATTTTTGTGAAATGATCCCACACGGAGGAAGCTTGTTTATTAGGTCTCTTTCTTTTGGACTTGAGAGGTAGAGGTGGTTTGACTTGTATTAGGAGGGGACGAGGCGTTTCATTATTACCGGTAGAACTATCATTCTCACTACTTCTATCAATCTATAAAATAAATGAAATCAACATTTAATTAGACTTCTAACACCGATATACATATTAACTTTCAATACCAACAAACACTGATTAAACATATATACATCTAAACTTCAAACACCAACATACACCAATTAAACATATCCATATGTAATTCCAACACCAACATCTAATGCGCCAATTAAACTTCCAATACCAACAAAACATACACCAATTAAACTTTCAACACCAACATACACCAATTAAACTTGCCAACACTAACATAAAATTCAGATTTCAACACCAACTAAAATATCTAATTCCTACTAAAGTTCCAATTACATATACATATCTAATTCCAACCCCAATTAAAATTTAGATTTCAAACAATGCATCAAATTATTAGACACATAAAATGTTAACCATCAAAATATTTAACTTACCATAAAGTTAGACAATGATGATTCCACAGTATCCGGCACTGTGTTCGTGGTGACGAGTTTTAAAGAAACCGAAATATAAATATTGAGGTATTGTCAAAAGAAAGTGTAACAAATCAATCAAATATGAAAACCTTGAGTTAAAAGAAAGCCAAAAAGCTAAATCCATATCCATATTCCATCATAAAATGAGCAAATATAGAGATTAAAAATAAAACCTAGATCAAGAAAAACGAAAAAGAAAAGCCTTTCTTCTACCACCTCCTACCCTTTTATTTCAAGGTTGACTCAACATTTCACCCACCCATGATTCATTTGGGTGAATTTCTCAAATATATGAAATTTAAAGGACCTATCTGAGTTTTCATATTGATAAAAGGAAACCCCAAGAAGAAAAATTAGACAAATGAAATAGTCCAAACATGGGTTCTGCTGCCATGATACTAGTTTTGTTAAAGATTTACCATTGTTCATTACCAACAATATAATGTCACCAAACTCCTTTTTACAATTTACAATATTAAAAGAGACTTCAGTGACAAATTTCAATTCCAAAAATTTAGATAATTGAGAAGCTGAACTGGTGATGGTCATAATGGAATTTTGTACATGAATTTCTTAAAGATAAAAAAGAACAGTAGTAATGAGAAAGAATAAAATGAACAACAGTGACCAAAAATTTTTTTGACAGTAATTTTCAAAGCCAAAGAATAAAAAAAACAATTAGAAAAAAATGAAAATTAGGTCTAGATGGGAACGACCCACGATGAAGAAACCTTGTAAAAGGCCCTAAGCAGGCAGCTGAAAATGGGGTAGGGGTAGATTAGATGAAGAACCCTTAGATATAGGTGGAAGACGAGTGGGGCAAGTGTAGGGCTGGGTGGGAGACACCGACTAGAATGTGGGAGATGAAAACACGATGAAGAACCCTCAAATGAAAACAAGCAGTTGCAAACGCAGGGCAGAGGAAGAGACTTTTTAGTTTTTACGCATTATATATTATTAAGGTTTATATATATATATATATATATATATTACTAAACTGGGATGGGTTGGGTCAACCAACCCTTAATTCCCCAACTCGGTAACCCGACCTTTATTATTATTTTTTTTTTAATTTCCTAACTCAACCCTACCCAAAACATAATTTAATCCAACTCAATCCTTACGGTTTGGGTTGGGTTGTTCGGGTTGGTGGGGTTACGGGGTTTTTCTAACACCCCTACTCATTTGTCCTAATTTGTTGTAGCGTAAAACAACGTCAATTTACATTTAAACTGTTAAAAAAGTCTTATTTATCTCTAACAAATTTGAATTAAATTATTAAAAGAAAAACAAAATTTATCTTTAATATGTAGTTCACGTAAAGGATATTTACCTTGGATTGTTAAATTTTTTAAGGAAAATAAGATGAAATGACAAAATTATTTTACCCAGTTGGGAATTTAGCAAAAACTGGAAAATAAGTTCTTTAGCACAATATTGACTTGTGCATTTAGGACTTTCTAGTAATTTCCATTTTGTCCCTAGTTTTGTGGTATTTCATGGCTACACGTATAGTGAATTATGAATAGATCGAACATTGGCAATGTGGTCGGATTTGCGAATAACAATGTATTTTGCAAACTCGTGATTTTATCCTAACTGAATATGAGATTTATTTGTGGGAGAAAATTGCAGAAAATCTAAGAGCTCGTATCCTTAATATCCCCGATTAGTTGTTGTATTATATTCTAACTGAAATTGTATCTTTAATAAATATTTATATATTTATTTACTAACATTTCAAAACTATATATATTTAACTAATACGTAAGATCTATTTTTACTAGGATTTTTAAAATATATAGTTTTAATAAGATTTCTAAATTATGTATGTATTTTTAATTAGCTTTTAAAATAGGTTTGTTTATCTTAAGGAAATTTTCATAAATATAATAAATCAGTAAAATATTTAGCTATTTTTTAAAATATTTTAGATTAGCCCTTCCCTTTTATCGTCTTTCTTTTTTTCTTCTTCTGCGATTTGATTTTTTTCTTTCCATCGTCTTTCTTCTCTTCCTCTTCTTTTCAAACTGTTATTTGGTTCAAGATCGTGTATCAAATATAAAAAGTTCTATTTTTTTTCAAGCTGTTATTTGGTCATTCAAGATCGTGTACTAAATATAAAAGACTTGAAAAAAATGTTGCCAAATCTAAACGATCGTGTACAAAAAATAGTCAAATCTAAATGATCATGTATAAAAAATAAACAATCGTCTAGACAAATCTAAATGATCATGTACAAAAAGAATCTTGAAAAAAATCGTTTAGCCAAATCGCCAAATCTAAATGATCGTATACCAAAGAATTCTAAACGACCGTGTACAAAATAATCTTGAAAAAATAAACGATCGTGTAGACAAAATCTAAACGATCGTGTACCAAATCTAAACAATCCTCTAACCAAATTAAACGCTTGTGTAACCAAATTAAAAATCATGTACATAATGTTGAAAAAGATCGTTTAGATTTATGGCTATCCAAATCTAAACGATAGTGTACAAAATAATAGCCAAATCTAAATAATCTTGTACCAAATATATTACATGCGTTGTTGACGGCATGGTTGATAGAGCGTTTTTGGTATTTTTCATTGTGGTCCTGTGGACTTTTTCCATTTTTGGAATTGTTCTATATAGTGAAAATATTTTTCCGTTTTGTTGTATTTTTAAAAAGACCCATTTATCTTATTTCTTTTTATTATTTTAAACATGTATTAAACTAATTATATTTATTTTTAATAAATTTTTATTTAATTATTTTTCAAAAATATCAAAATATTTCATTAATTAATTTTAAAAAACAGTAAATATTTTGTTTTTTTTTTTTTTTTTGTTTTATTAGATTCAATTTAATTAATCTAAAATATGAAAAGGCTTTTTCCAATAATTTAAAAGTTCTGATTATTTTGGAAAACGACATATTTCTTTAACTAAAGTACAAACTTGTAACAAAATTTTTATTCTTCTCCATTTTTACGAACTAAGATTATATCTATTTTTCAATTTTTTCTTGTTTGTTAGGGCACTACAACAAATAAGGTTGATTTTTATGGTAAATTGAATGAAAGTTCACAATATCACAATTATCGTTTTACTGAGGATTACATTTCATCCGACTCTTCGTTTCAAAAATTCGATGATTGTATTCAAGGTAAACTTTTTCTCTCTTCCAATCTTTATGTGTACGTTTGAAGATAAGGATGTCTCATGCTTTTTATCAGAATTTCCTCAAAATGATTTTTGTGTTGTTCTTGACTATGTGATGTCCTTCAGAAAATATAGATAAATCATTTTGAGAGAATTTTGATAAAACCAACTTAAGCATGAGACATCCTTATCTTCAAACGAGACACATAAAGATCATAAGAGAGAAAGAGCTTACCTCGAATATAATTATCAAATTGTTGAAATGAAGAGTCGGATGAAATGTAATCCTCAACAAAACGATAATCGTGATATTGTGAACTTTCATTTAATTTACCATAAAAATCAACCTTATTTGTTGTAGAGCCATAACAAACAAGAAAAAATTGAAAAATTAGATAGAATCTTAGTTTGTAAAAATGAAGAAGAATAAAAATTTTGTTATTAGTTTGAACTGTAGTTAAGAAATATGTTGTTTTCCAAAATAATCAAAACTTTTAAATTAATGGAAAAAAATCTTTTCATATTTTAAATAATTTAAATTGAATCTAATAAAACAATAAAAAAATGACCTTTTAAAAAATATAACAAAGCGGCAAAATATTTACACCGTATAGAACAATTCCAAAAATGAAAAAAGCTCATAGGCCCACAATGAAATATACCAAAAATATTCTATCAACCACGTCGTCAACAACGCGCATAATATATTTTGTACACGATCGTTTAGATTTGACTATTGTTTGGTACAAGATCGTTTAGATTTGGATAGCCAAATCTAAATGATTTATTTTTTAAATTCTATAATTTAATTTGGTTATACGATCGTTTAGATTTGACTAAACGAATTTTTTCAAGATTTTTGGTACACGATCGTTTAGATTTGGCTAAACAATTTTTTTTTTAATTCTTTTGGAACACGATAATTTAGATTTGGCTATCCCAAATCGTTTGATTTGTTTTTCAAAATTTGGTACACGATCGTTTAGATTTTGCTAAACGATTTTTTTCAAGATTTTTTGGTACACAATCGTTTAAATTTTGCTAAATTATTATTTTTAATTCTTTTGGTACACGATCATTTAGATTTGTCTACACGATTGTTTATTTTTCTTTTTACATGATCGTTTAGATTTGGCTACTCTGATCTAAACGATTTTTTCAAGATTCTTTATACAATACGATCTTTTAGATTTTGTTACCCTAATCTAAACGACGTAAAAAAGAAGAGGAAAAAAAGAAAGACGATGGAAAGAAATTGCAACAGAAAAAAAAAAAAGAAGAAGAAGAAAGACGATAGAAAGAAATCAGATTTTGGTACCCAAATCCATAAAAAAAGAAGAGAAAAAGCAAATCTAAACGAAGCAAAAAAAGAAAATGAAAAGAAGAAAGACGATGGAAAGAAATCACAGCGGAAAAAAAAAGAGGAGGAAAGGAAGAAAGACGATAGAAAGAGATCGCAGTGAAGAAAAGAAAAACGACGGAAGGGCAAACCTAGAATATTTAAAAAATTGCTAACTTCATGGGTTTTGTTACATGGGTCGTAAATATTTTAGTAGTTTGTTATATTATCAAAATTTCCTTAAAAAAACAACAAACTTTTTACTTTTTTTTAAAGTTAATTAATGAAATATTTTGATATTTTCGAAAAACAATTAAATATAAATATAATTAGTTTAATACATGTTTAAAATAATCAAAAGGAATAAGATAAAGGGATCTTTTAAAAATATAACAAAGCAGCAAAATATTTACACTGTATAAAATAATTCTGAAAACGGAAAAACCCACAGACTCACAATGCAAAATACCAAAAATGTCCCTGTTCACACGAGATTTCCAAAGAAATTTGATTCGTGGAGTTGAACTTGTGTTGATGTTGTATTTATGTTGATTTGATGCGATGTGATTCAATCTCTAGAATTTGATCCTCTGATTCTCTCTCGGTTGGATGCTTACGCTTGATTTGAGGAAGTGAAGCACGTGATGTTCTTGAAGTTGGAGTTTTGGAAGAAAGCTTGTATCTTCAAAGGAGCTTCAATCTTCAAGGGTGTTCTTGAAGTTGGAGTCTTGGAAGAAAGCTTATATCTTCAAAGGAGCTTCAATTTTCGAGGGTGGTCGGAGCTTCGATCTTCGAGGATGGTCGACTTCAAGAGTTGAAGAATCTTCTATTTCTTGAGAGAATTCTCTCTAGACCTTCTGAAGTAAAAAATTTTCCACCTGGATGCTTACGCTTGCTTTGAAGAAGCGGAGCACATGATGTTCTTGAAGTTTGAGTCTTGGAAGAAAGCTTATATCTTCAAAGGAGCTTCAATCTTCGAGGGTGGTCGACTTCAGGAGTTTGGGAGTTTTCTAGCTCTTAGAGAATTCTCTCTAGACCTTCTGGAGTCAAAAAAAATTTCTGGATGCTTATGCTTGATTTGAAGAAGCGAAGCACATGATGTTTTTGAAGTTGGAGTTTTGGAAGAAAGCTTGTATCTTCAACTTCAGGAGTTGGGGAGTTTTCTAGCTCTTAGAATCTAGACTTTTTGGAGTCAAAAATTTTCCCTCTCTACAAACGAAGAGAACTCCTCTATTTATTGAGTTCCTTAGTGGGCTTTTATGAACTTGGGCTTGGTCTGATCCATTGACCATACCCACGGGCTCAATCACATGGATTTGAGTCATATTTAATTTTGGGCTAAATTAAGTTTATTCTTGGGCTCAATTGAATTTTAGCCCAAGTAAATAATATTTAATTGAACCAACATAATTAATTTGATCCAATTGTTATAATAAAGACATGTGACATCATTAGAATTGTCTAACTTGTCTTTAAATTTAATTTGGGACACATGTCAATTTTTAGTTAATCCCAAATACAGTTATTTTAGTAAATGATGTAGCAATTTGTAATTGGTTCCAAAATTTCTTATTCAACAATCTCGTCAATCACGTCGTTAACAACACACGTAATACATTTGGTACACAATCGCTTAGATTTGGCTATTGTTTGGTACACAATCGTTTAGATTTGGATAGCCAATCCAAACTATTTTTTTCAACATTCTATACATGATCGTTTAATTTGGTTATACGATCGTTTCATTTGGTTATATGATCTTTTAGATTTGGTACATGATCGTTTAGATTTGTCTATACTCGTTTATTTTTTCAAGATTCTTTGGTACATGATCGTTTAGGATTCTTTGGTACACTTAGATTTGGCAATTTGGCTAAGCGATTTTTTTCAAGATTCTTTTGGTACATGATCATTTAGATTTGTCTACACGGTTGTTTATTTTTTGTACACGAACGTTTAGATTTGGCTACCAAAATCTAAATGATGTTTTTTTCAAGCATTTTATATTTAGTACACGATCTTAAACAACCAAATAACAATTTGAAAAAAATAGATTTTTTATATTGGATACACGATCTTGAACCAAATAACAGTTTGGGAAAAAAAAAAAGAGAAGAAAGATTATGAAAAGAAAAAAATCAAATCGTAGAGAAAGAGAAGAAGAAAGACGATAAAAGGGAAGGACAAACCTGAAATATTTAAAAAATGTCTAACTTCATGGGCTTTATTATACGAGCCATAAATATTTTACCGATTTGTTATATTTATGAAAATTTTCCTAAGATAAACAAACCTATTTTAAAAACTAACTAAAAATACATACATAATTTGGAAATCATATTAGAACTATATATTTTCAAAATCTTAGTAAAAATAGATATTATGTATTAGTTAAATATATATATTTTCAAAATGTTAGTAAATAAATATATAAATATTTATTAGGAAAACTTACATAAATGTAACAAAACACCAAACTATTTACGGCTCGTGTAACAAAGCCCATAAAGTTAGCCATTTTCTAAATATTCCAGGTTTGTCATTCTCTTCCTCGCGATTTCTCTGTGATTTCTTTCATTGTCTTTCTTTTTTTCCTCTTCTTTTTTTTTCTACGATTTCTTTCCATCATCCTTCTTATTTTTCAATTGTTTTTTACGTCGTTGAATCTTTCCATCGTATTTCTTCTTCTTTTTTCTCATTGCGATTTCTTTCTATCGTATTTCTTCTTTTCTGATTTTGCAATTTCTTTCAGCCGTTTTTCTTCTTTTTTGATTTTTTTTTACGTCGTTTAATATTTACATCTTCTTCTTTTCTGATTTTTTTTACGCGTTCACATTTTTTAAAAGATCGTTTAGATTGGAGTAGCCAAATGTAAACGATCGTGTAAAACAAAATAAAATATTGTGTATAAAGAATCTTGAAAAAAATCATTTAGATTGGAGTAGCCAAATGTAAACGATCGTTTAAAAAAGTAAACGATCGTATAAAGAAAATGAAAGATTATATATAAAAAATCTTGAAAAAAATCATTTGGATTGGAGTAGCCAAATGTAAACAATCATGTAAAAAAAGTAAATGATCGTGTAAAGAAATCTACTAAAAGAATTAAAAAAATCGTGTACCAATTTTTTTAAAAAAATCATTTAGATTTAGGTCCCCAAATCTAAATAATCGTGTAACAAAATTAAACGATGAAATTGAAAAAAATAAATTGTATCAATATCTAAACGATCGCGTATATATTAAACCATATCTAAACGATCGCATATGAATTGAACCATATCTAAACGATCACGTATGAATTGTATCCATATCTAAACGATCGCATATAAATTATAGTCATATCTAAACGATCACCTTGTAGCCATATCTAAACGATCGCGTATATATTGAACCATATCTAAACGATCACGTATAAATTGTAGCCATATCTAAACGATCGCGTTGTAGTCATATCTAAACGATCGCGTCGTAGCCATATCTAAACAATCGTGTATAAACTATAATCATATCTAAACGATCGCATTGTAGCCATATTTAAACAATCGCGTATAAATTATAACCATATTTAAATGATCGCCTTGTAGCCATATCGAAACGATCGTGTATGTATTGAACCATATCTAAACGATCGCGTATGTATTGAACCATATCTAAATGATCGCGTATGTATTGAACCATATCTAAACGATTTACGTATATATTGAACCATATCTAAACGATTGCAAATATATTACGCGCACATTATTGACGACGTAGTCGACGGGGCATTTTTGGTATTTTACACGGTGGGTCTGTGGGCTTTTTCCGTTTTCAGAATTGTTTTATACAGTATAAATATTTTGCCTCTTTGTTCTATTTTTGAAAAGACCCCTATTTATTAAAGATACAATTTCAATTAGAATATAACACAACAACTAATTAGGGATATTAAGGATACAAATTCTCAGATATTCTGCAATTTTTTCTACAAATAAATCTAAGATTCAGTTAGGATAAAATCATGAGTTTGCAAAATACACTGTTATTCGCAAATCCGACCACCTTGCCAATGTCCGATCTATTTATAATTCACTATATGTGAAACCTTGAAATACCACAAAACTAGGGGTAAAATGGAAATGACCAGAAAGTAGAGGTGTAAACGGGTTAAGTTGGAAGACATTCAAAACCCAACCCATATTTTCTGGTTGGTTGGATTGCCAACCCAAATAACCCGAATTAAGTTTCCAACCCAACCCAACCCATATAGATTGGTTGACGGGTTGTATTATTTTTATTTTTTTTTTCGTTTCTAACTTTTAATATTTGTAAATGAAAATCATCAACCGTAAATCGAATATGTTTTGCATCAAGTTAAGCAAAAAAAAAAAAAAAACTTTCAGAACTCAAGATTGTTTAACTTTTATTAAATAAATAAATAATAGGAAAACTTACATAAATATAACAAAACACCAAACTATTTACGACCGTGTAACAAAGCCCATAAAGTTAGCCATTTTTTAAATATTCCAAGTTTGCCCTTCTCTTCCTCGCGATTTCTCTGCGGTTTCTTTTATCGTCTTCCTCTTCGATTTCTTTCATCGTCTTTCTTCTTTTCCTCTTATTTTTTTCTGCGATTTCTTTCCATCATCTTTCTTATTTTTCAATTGTTTTTTTACGTCATTAAATCTTTCCATCGTATTTCTTCTTCTTTTTTTTCACTGTGATTTTTCCATCGTATTTCTTCTTTTCTGATTTTGTGATTTCTTTTAACCGTCTTTCTTCTTTTTTTATTCTTTTTACATTGTTTAATATTTACATCTTCTTTTTTTATTCTTTTTTATGTCGATTAATCTTTCCATCATCTTTCTTCCTTTTTTTTTACGCGTTTACATTTGGGTAACCAAATCTAAACGACTGTGTATAAGACAAAGAATCTTAAAAAAAATCATTTAGATTGGAGTAACTAATTGTAAACGTGTAAAAAAAATTGTGTATAAAGAATCTTGTAAAAAAATCATTTAGATTGGAGTAGCCAAATGTAAACGATCATTTAAAAAAGTAAACGATCGTGTAAAAAAAATAAAAGATCTTGCATAAAAAATCTTGTAAAATATCATTTGGATTGGAGTAGCCAAATGTAAACGATCGTGTAAAAAAAGTAAATGATCATGTAAAGAAATCTAAACGATCGTGTACAAAAGAATTTAAAAAATCGTGTACTAAATTTAAAAAAAAAAAAATCATTTAGATTTGGATCCCCAAATCTAAATGATCGTGTAACAAAATTAAAGATGGAATTAAAAAGATAAATTGTATCCATATCTAAACGATCGCGTTGTAGCCATATCTAAACGATCACGTATAAATTATAACCATATCTAAACGATCGTCTTGTAGCCATATCTAAACAATCACGTATAAAGTATAGCCATATCTAAATGATCACATATATATTGAACCATATCTAAACGATCGCGTATAAATTATAGCCATATCTAAACGATGACATATATATTGAACCATATCTAAACGATCGCATATATATTGAACCATATCTAAATGATCGCGTACAAATTGTAGCCATATCTAAATGATCGCAAATATATTACGCGCGCGTTATTGATCGCAAATATATTACGCGTGGTTGATGGGGCATTTTCGGTATTTTACACAGTGAGTTTTTGGACTTTTTCCATTTTTGGAATTGTTCTATATAGTGTAATTATTTTGCGATTTTTTTATATTTTTGAAAAGACCCCTAAATAATAATGAAATATAATATATATTTATTTATTAATATTTATATTTATTATATTAATTTGGGTTGACTCGAATTTTTCAACCCTCCAACCTGCAACCCAACCTAACCCGAAAAAAATTAAAATTTTCAACCCAACCCAACTCACATTTTAAATTAACCCAACCCAAGTCACATTTTAAACTAACCCAACCCAACTCACATTTTAAACTAACCCAACCCAACCTATATAGGTTGGGTAGTCTGGGTTGTCGGGTTGCTCGAGTTATTCTTACGTCCATACCAGAAAGTCATAAATGTGCAAGTTAATATTTTGCTAAAGAACTTATTTTACGTTTTTTGCTAAATTCCCAGCTGTGTAAAATAATTTTGTCATTTCATCCAATTCTCCTAAAAAAATTTAACATTCTAAGGTAGATATCGTTTACTTGAACTACATATTAAAGATAATTTTTTTCTTTTAATAATTATTTCAAATTTGTTAGTGATAAATAAGATTTTTTTTAATGATTTAAATGTAAAATTACATTGTATAACCCTACAACAAATTAGGGTTATACAACTTAATTTTACCCAAAATTTTTAATGACAAATGAGGGAACCTACACTTAGCCCAGATTTAAATATAGGACATAGATAGATAGATAATAATAATGATATAATAAAATAGAAAGCAAATATTAATTTATATTCTTAAAGTATGAACTTGCATCTGGACTTTCATAAATATGTTAATTTAAATTTTAAACTTCTATCTAAATAAAATATAATAAAAAGTCTAAACGGATACAACTTTATAACTTTAAAATTTAAATCGATAGATTTATAAAAATTTAAGATTTAAATTAATTTTATTTATTAGTTTAGGTTTTGAATGGTTTGAATTTAAACAATAAAAATACACAAATGATATACACTGATATTTTCGTTAAAATAAAAAAGAAAAAGTAAAAGGCCCTAAAAGTTTGAGAGTAAAAAACCACAAAATCAAGCGTAGGCCGCCGCTTCATACACTCCATCGGTGAGATTTGGAATCCAAACTCTGCAAAACCCTTCGCCGCCGGTTCGTTCCCTTGAATCTATTTAGTTTTTTTGCTAGAAGATTACGAACTGCTACATGTTTTTATCAATATGAGTTCCCATCTATTATACGTTCGATTATCGTCTAGTGATTGTTGATTCCCGTTTTCTCGCTTCTGTATTTGTCTTTACTTTCTACGGAGATATCATTGCCGTTATCTGACGCTGGAGTTTGACACGGGAAATTTAAAAGAGAGTTTGATTGTGGTTTATTGAATAGCATTTCATTAGGGTTTTGTATCATAAGCATGAAGCGGATTGCTTGTTGTCGCGAGTTATGAGCGGACAAGGGAGAGAGGTTTTGAGTCTATGTTAGGATTTTTTCGTGAATATTGATGATACTCGAATATTTGGACATTGGGGATAAATTCAGTCTGAAATTATTGAAGCAAAGAAGGTGAAGGATTTTGGCTGCATCAGATCGTTTTAAAAATATTTTTACATTGTTTGCCTGGTCTTGTGAACTATGGATTTGATAAATTATATGAAAAGACATTAATCCTTTTCTAACAAGCTATGAGAATTGTGATTGCCAAACCAAATATAGGAAGCCATAGTAGGTTGCTCAGAATTGCCTTATTATTGCCATTCAACTTTCTGTCATTAAATCTTTGTTTCTCTTTCAATGAAAAGTACGTAATATCTATTCCATACAGCCGAGCAGCAGCCAAGCAAGGTAATGAACTAAAGAATTTGAGATTGCTTTTCTCAACACTTGGATTTCATAAGAGGAGCCCTGTTTTCCGACTACTTGTCCAAAATGCACACCAGTTGGATCTGTTAATTTTACATGTCTGTAGTAACTACACCTCCCATGACGTTCCACATTTGAATCTTTTTGGAGTGTTTTACTCCAAGATGACCTATAGGAGTCTTCATGGTTGGCTTTTCAATGGCTAATCAATATCTGGTTAAAGTTTAAGAGGAACTACTAGGAAATGATGATTACTTTTCCAATGAAGTTTAATCTAATTCGGCAGCATTTTACTTCTTATGCTTTGAGCATTAGACTCATGTTTTCTTTCTAAACTTCATCGGTATGTCTCTCTATCCTTGATTTTTGAGCTGTTGTTTGTTTCTATCTCTCTATTCAAATGGAATCTCGTGTTTATTAGCACTTTTGACGTCTGGTAGAATCGGTGGAATCTCATCATGGATTTGTTATTGTGATGCCACCATAATTTCTGTTCTACTTTTCCTGTAATTGACTAATTGTTTTTATTTATTTATTTATTTATTTATTTATTTATTTATTTATTTATTTATTTTATTATGTTACTTCCGTTGGTTATTGTTCGTGCCTCCTTAATGGATACTTTTTTTTTTTACTTGTACAACGTTTCCTAAACCCTATATTCATATGTGTGTTTGTGTGTATGTAATCTTATATAACCTTTTAGATTTTAGGGTTGTTCTTTTCATTTTTGTCTTAAGTTAGCCACTCGCCCTCACCTTGCCCTTTCCTCTCGTCTCTCGTTTGGGTCTCCCTACATCTCCATTTGACATTTGTTTTTTTTTTTCAATTTTAATTTCAGATCTCTACTTTTTCACATTTCAGTAATCAATTTCTTGGGTGTGATTCTGTGAGGTTTGTAAAATTGTCAACTCTTTGGTGGCTGTTTTTGTTTTTATCCTATGTTTGTGGTCGTGTTGATTCTTTTAAAACAAATTTATTATAATTGTATTGACTCTAGTTTAAATCGAAAGATATAGATTTATTAAATCGAAACCCTACCCCGCAAAATCGTTATCCGCCTGTTTGTTCCCTCAAATCTCTGTAGTTTGCATTTTAATCTGTTTTTTCCCCAGTTCTGTGCAGTGCAAGGAAATTAAGAATTGCTATATGTTCTTCTTTTTTCCTTCTGTGATCTGTTATCAATATGAGTTCCCGACTATTTTGTTTTTGATTATTGTGTGGTTATTACATGTAGTGATCTTCGATTCTTGTTTTCTGGCTTTTGTATTTATGCTTTCTTTTCTACGGAGAGATTATTACTGTTATCAATGTTGGTATTTGATAGAGAGTTTTTAATTTTGGAGTTTGTTTGTGGTTTTTTAAATAGTTAATCTGTATTTTGTAAAGCATTTCAGTAATGTTTTGAATTATAAACTAACTTTAAGCGTATTGCTTCTTGTGCGGGTTATGAGAAAGATATTTTGAGCTATATAAGGTTTTATCATGCATATGAGCTCGAATATTTGGAGGTTGGGGCTAATTCAGTGTGAAATTATTGATGAAAAGAGGGAATTCGAACTAAGGACTCGGTAGTAGTTACTTAGAAAGCTCCGGAAAGGGTTTCAAAGCATTATCTGGTTAGGATTTTGCCTGCATCCAACTGATTTAAAATGTCTATACTGCTTGTAGAATGAAGAACAAACCTAAGTCTTGATATTGTAAACTATGAACTTGATCAACTTTGGTAAATTGTATGAAAAGAAAAAAAAACAACAGTTTACCAAGAAGATGTGAGAATTATGAAATGGGGAAAATGCCAAAGCCCTAGAGCTAATAGGATCTTGCATAATGACTTCAAATTTACCAAATGGTTTTGATGGTGCACACCAAGTAGAAGCCATAATTTAGCCTCTTGGAATTGCCTTATTAGCATTCAACACTCTGCCATTAAATCTTTGTTTTTCTTTGAATGAAAAGCTATTTAGTAGCTACTCCATACAGCTATCCCAGCAGCCTAGCAAAGTAGTGAACCAGAGAATTTGAGAGCACTTTTCTCAACACTTGGATTTTATAAGAGTAGTGGGAAACCAAACAACCCTGTAGTTTCCCAAAATGCATGACCGCGCAGTGCTGCTTATCTGAACCTTTTGAGAATTTTGTACTCCAAGATGGCCTGTAGGAGTCCTCATGGTTTGTTTGAGATGGCTAGTAAGGATTTACGAGAAAAGGCAGCTCTTTCCAAACTTTTAGCAATCTGTATCCAAATTAACAATATCATTGGCTGATTTTTTTTGTGAAAGGATATCATTGTCTATTTGTTCCTTAACATAAATCAGATAAATTCCCTGATATATTCAGACTTTTCGCAGGACACACAAACACTTCAACTTGAAATAAGAGAAAAAACGTTTAGTTTGAGCCTTTTACAATTCTTATTGCTGAACCCATTGCTGGGTAAAACCAACTGAAACTTCACCTGGTCCTAAAAACCCGTATGAAAGGCAAATAGAAACCACACACTGCCGCTTATTTCTTCCCCATGGGTGCATATCACAATGTTAAATTTCCATGCTTATGTACTTTAAGAGTGTTAGATGTCAATAGATGCATATATACAATTAAAAATTCATATCTTCAACTTGTTTGTGTCCTACTTTTCTGTTGTAGTTTGTGTTTGTGGTCCTCGTCATCTTTGTTCAGGTATCTATCCATGTTCAAGTCCACATTAGGATAGTAGCTTTTGGTTTAATATGGGTGCAGTTTGACGTAATTCTGTGTGTGGTATGGTTCTCAATTGATCTGGGAACTTATTAGTTCATTGCAGTTAGAAGATGGCAGCAAAATACATAGTAGGTTCTTTACTTGGAGCAACTGCAGTTGCATATATCGGTGACCATCTTATTTCTGACAAGAAAATATTCGGAGGTAACTATCGGTCTGGTCTCACAGTTTCTTTGATCTGCTACCCTTGCTTGGCTTTGCCATTTCTTTGATGTGCCTCCATTTCTCTAACTTCTTAATCTCTCTTTCTTTTTAATGGATTTCTTTCTTCTTCAGGAACAACTCCGAGTACTGTTTCAAACAGTGAGTGGTGGGAAGAAACTGACAAAAAATTCCAAGCATGGCCTCGTACAGCTGGTCCACCTGTGGTCATGAACCCCATCAGTCGCCAAAATTTCATTGTCAAAAGCCGCGACTCTTAAATGTTACTTGGGTTGTCAACCTTTTTTTTGGAAATACTTCCTAGTCATTAAGCAGTTCTAATCTGCTTTTTATTTTGAGCGGTGAAATTTGAAAGATTTGTTGTTTGTTGTTGTGATAGGCATTCTTATTTCCTGGTGTCAGGATGTTCATTCTAAATAAATCAGCGAAAAAAGAAACTTCCCCTCATGTCTCTTTTTAGACAACGTTGAATGATTATTGTTTTTATTTATACTTTGATTTATGGGATCTGGTTGTCTGATTGTTTGTAACCGGACAATAACTTGTAAAAATTGTTTCCTTTAGATTTGCTGCTCAAGTTGGTTCGCTTACCTCCTTTGCTCAACACCCAATTTGCTTGGAAACTCTCACGTGGGGATCAACTTTCTACCACTGATGGCTGGTTTATTCTCAACAGAAACAGAAATTAAGAGTTTGTTTGGCTTGGAATGAGATGAGTTTGTAGTGAAGTATAGATTTGATTTGAGCATTTTAAACTCAATTTGTGAACTTAATTCCTTTTGTTTTCATTGTTTTAGACCAAATTATCTTTTTTTCTCGCAATCTCATTTGTTTTATATTTTTTGTTTATTAGCTCCTTACCTTTCAATTTGTTTCTTTTAACCTCAATTTTTAATAATTCTTTTTGAAGTTTGATATCTTCGATTTGGATACGATAATATTTAATTGTTCTAGTTTCTATTTCTATTATTTCAAATTTTTTAGTCTGAGTGCTTATGTTATATTTTTAATAACTCTAAAATACACCTCAAAATTAATTTAAATTTTACACTTTTCAAGCTTAATTTTTAAATAATCAAAATTTTGGTTGTTTTCGATTTTTGAAAGATTATTTTAGAGTGATTTTGAAAACAACCTATTTATCATTGCTTCCTATTTATGTAAACATCAAGCAGGAAAACAAAATTTTGTTTCTGTACCTTTTTTTTTTCTTTCGAAAGATGTTCTATGTTTATCTGTATGTTTATGGTAGAGAGAGTCTCGTTGGACATTGGTCACAAATCATTTTGTATTTAATTGGAGTTTCTTTCTTTAGAGTTGCTCTTTTCTTTTGGTCTTTTGTATGTTCATTGTAATTCTTTCTTTCATCTTCTACTCCAAGGAAATTAAAACGAATTACATGTTCTTTCCTTTTCAACCTTACTTCACTGCACAAGTCTGAAATCTCATTAGAGCAACTCACATTTGTATTCAAACTCAAGGAAGAGATTACACATCAACCATTATGTAATATGCTTTCTTTCGTTACAAATTTGGTTGGTTGATGATATCAGAAAACAACCACCCGACTATACAACTATGTATGGACACTCATCTCCACCATCACTAAAACAATTGCTTTGGTGAATTACTCAAATTCAATCTCCATCTCAATCGTTTTTTCCCATCCAGCATGGCGTTTCCTCCAAAAAAATTCACAACATCGAAAATTCGGGCAAGTTGCAGAGCCAATCAAATTTGCTTGATCTCCAAAAGCATTTCCACCACTTTCTTCATTTTTGGCCTTTTGGCTGGTATGCTGTCAGTGCAGAGCAATGCAATTTTGAGAGCGGCAAGCATCTCCTTCCTCCATCCAAATGAAACCGTGCTCAGCCGGGAATCGAGTATCTGTTCGGGTGTTTCACCCCTCGAGGGAGCACTATGCACCCATTTCACCAAGTCTACTCCTTCACCAAACTCCTCATCAACTGGCAGTCTGGTAGTGAGGATCTCAAGCAAGATGACACCATAGCTATAGACGTTTCCCGGGGCTGTAACTTGCATTGTATAAGCATATTCTGAGCCGAAAGTAAACACAGTTAGAATTTAAAATCATAAGGAGAAAAAAAAAATCATAAACTCATCAAAGAAGCTATGGAGATTGAAGCAAGAACCTGGTGGAATGTAGCCAAATGAACCTGCAACAGCACTAATACTTGCAGTTCCTTTTGATGGATCTAAAAGTTTTGAGATCTCTACTTCTCCAACCAAAGGTTTGAAGTTGGCATCTAAAAAAATATTAGATGATGAAATATCAAGATGAATTATGGCCACATGATGAAGAAAAGCAAGCCCTTCTGCTGCTCCAATGGCAATGGAAAATCTCGTGGGCCAATCAGGTTCATATTCAGGTTGTTTTGGGGATTCATGAAGAAGCTGAGCCAATGTTCCATTGGATAAGTAATTGTGAAGCAACAGAGCCACATCCTCATATATTACATATCCAATGAGTTGCAAAAGATTAGCATGGTTCAGTTTACCAAGCCTTTCAAGTTCTCTAATCATTTTGCTTTGATGATGAATAATAGTCTTGTCCATGGATTTTAATCTCTTAACTGATACGATCATACCCGAAGGCATAATCGCCTTATAAACAGTACTAAAAGTCCCAAAGATGAGCTTGTTTGAATCCTTCAAAGTTGCTTTAACGACTGCATCAAGATCTATTTCCTGTTGGAGATTGTCGTCGAAGACATTTCCTGCTATTATCGGTGGTTGGTCGTTGATAGTTTCATCATCTGCAGTCCCAGAAGATTTTGCTGCTTTTTCCTGCTTTTCCTTCATCACAAAAAGTAAGACAACTATAGTAACTGATACAAAAACTGCCAGACCGGAACCGATGACAGACAGTATGATCTTGTATGAGACCTTGTGATGGTAATCTTGATTGTATGGACCAATAGAATTCTTACACGTAATGCTTAGTGGTGCCCCGCAAAGGCCTTCGTTCCCCAGAAAACTAGAATTTGCACTTTTCTGGAATGGAACAAAGAAAGGAATTGAACCTGTAAGCAGATTATTTGAAAAATTCACCTCTATCAAGCTTAACATGCCCTTGAGCTCCGAAGGGATATCGCCTGAGAGATGATTGTTTGATAAATCTAAAGTAACCAGTTTATCAAGTTTCCCCAACTCAGGAGGCACTGGTCCATTTAGATGATTGAAGCTCAGGTTCAAAGCTATCTGTAAGTTCTTAATACGACCAATCTCGGAAGGGATGCTTCCAGTTAGATAGTTACTACCAAGTCGCAGGTCTAGAAGCTTCGTACATTTTCCAATCTCATTAGGTATCTCTCCTTTTATTGAATTCTGTTCCAAAAGTAAGTACTGCAATCTTGATATATTGCATATATCTGAGGGAATAGTACCATTAAATCTATTGCTGCTTAAATCAAGCTTGTTGAGATTCTTGCATTCGAGCATTGATCTCGGAATGTCACCATACAGACTATTACCAGAAAGAATAAGCTCCTGCAGATTCATGAGCTCTCCAAGTTCAGGGGGAATCAGCCCAGTGAATCCGTTCGAGGCTAGATTCAGCAGAGTAAGATTGGAGCACCTCGAAAACTGAGACGCTATATCGCCCGAAAGGTGATTGTTATCCACTTCAAAGTAAGCAAGACTTGTAACATTTCCAATGGCTGGAGGAATCACACCAACAAGATTATTGTTACCGATTCGAACACTAGTAAGCCTTTGGCAGTTCCCAATCTCTTCAGGAAGATTGCCAGTCAATCTGTTTTGTGTAAGAACCAAAGTCTCAAGCTTCCCTGAAGCAAAAATGCTTCGAGGAATCAAGCCTTCAAGCCTGTTTGTATGCAGATTCAATACTTGGAGCTCAGAAACTGAACCGAGATTATCCGGAATTACACCACCAAAGTTATTCTCATAGGCTGTAAAGACTCTTAGATGACTCAAATTTCCAACCCAACTTGGAATTGAACCATTCAACCTGTTGCTAGAAATTTGAAAATCTTGCAACTTCTCTAAGCCTTGAAGTTCATCTGGAATTTCTCCCACCAACAAATTATTGGAGAGGTTCAATGATTTGAGGTTCTTGAGATCACCAAACTGAGGCGGAATCGAACCATCAAACTTGTTCACAGACAAATCAAGGAATTCGAGCTCCGGTAACTTTGCAAAACTCAACGGAATCTCGCCGTGGAAGTCATTGTAGGATAGGTCAAGCCATTTCAAAGCTCTGAGCTCAGAAATCATAGTTAAATTACCTCTAAGTGAATGACCAGAAAGATCAAGAGTTTCAACCATGGAGTGATTCAAACCACAATGAACACCTTTCCAAGAGCAGTACTCAGAGATGCTAGAGCTCCACCCAGGAACTTGAAGCTCCTCTCTAATGGTGGACATAGTGATTTGATCATCAAGCTGAGCTCCCAAGAATTGGGAATTTGAAAGAAGCCCAACAAGAAGGAAAATGGAGAGATGACGAAAACACAAAAAGGCCATAAAGATTGAAATATTTCACAAAAACAGTAAACCCTTTTGATTTTGAAGCTGCCAAACCAGATCTTCCTCTATGAAAAACACATTTCATGGCAAAAAACCCATTATAGACCAAAAGAAACCAGAGCCGAAATCAAGTTGCAAGCAACAAAACCTCCCAGTTTCCCACCACATTAACTAGCAACTTAAATAAACAGAGGAATTTCTAACAAAACCCATCAAAGGGGGAAACAGAGTAGTTCCAAGAACATTCCAGACAAGAAAACATAAAAACCCCTTAAAATGTCAGAAGAGGCAAAAAGAAAAAGAAAAAAAAACTGAAAGAAATGAAGGAAAAAGAGGTAAAACCCAGAAAGGCAAACAAAGAAGAAAGAAGAAAAAGAGCACTAAAAGAAAACCTGAAGGAGCAATGGAGGAGGAAACATTGAATCCCAGATGAAAAAGAAGAAGAAAAGGAGATTAGTAGAGAGAAATGGTAAGAGGGGTTTCCCCCATTTTAGTGAAAGTGAATTCTTGTGAAGGGAAAAACAGATTTGTGGGTCTGAAAGAGAGAGAGAGAGAGAGAGAGAGAGAGAGTAGTCACGAGAAATGGAGAGGGAGAGTGAATGAAAGAAGATGAATTTGGGTTTCGGGGTTTGGTTATTTGCATAAAAGAAAAAGGAAAAAAAGGAAGAAAAAGCAGTAAGTAAGGAAGTAAGGAAGTAAGTAAGTGGTGCAGAAAAACAGAGAGAGAGAGAGAGAGAGAGAGTGTGTGTGTGTGTGTGTGATGGTGTAATGTTGTAATGTATGTATCATGGGACAACATGCTTTATTGGTATATTATTTCACTATCCAGGTTCTGTCTTTTGGATTTTCTCAACTAAAATTTCCCCATTTTTATATTTTTATATTTTTATATTTTTATATTTAGATTTTGGGAATGAATCATTATGATGCAACTTATATTTTATTTATATATACAATCCTTCTAAATTTGGTTTAATCTCTACCAAAATATACATGCTCTTATTTTATTGAAGCGTTGATAACAATTTTTGGATAAAATTATAAAAGTCAATAACCAATTCTCAATTCAAAAAAAAAAAAAAAAAAAAAAAGAATCTAACATATTTATAAATATTACTATTCATATTGTTTTATTTATGGTGCCTCCATCTTTCTACCATAAAGTAAAATAAGAATATCAATTGAACCTTCATCTCATAATAAAAATGTGGAAATATGGAGATGTCAATTAAATTTTAATATGATAGTTTTAAAAGTAGAGAATATAAATAAAAATAATAATTTTCTTTTATAAAATTAAAAATCTCATTTTCTATGTTTTGTAAGAGTGATGAATAAATCAAAATGCATATAATTCGATCGAAAATTATATGGCTTGCAAAATCTGGAATCATATAAAATGTTTACCAAATTAGTATCTTCCACTAATCTATTAATGTAGTTGAAAAAGAAAAGAAATGAAAAAGAGGGTCCTAGCCAATTTGTAGTTTAATCAATATTTTGGCATTTCGTTTAAGAAAAAACTGTTACATAGTTTAAACGAGATGTTAATTTTTTTTTTTTCTACACCACTGGGGTTTTCTTATGCTAAAGAATAATTAAGAAATTACAAATTTGTCTATACATTAGAGTCAAATACTTTCCCAAGATCAATGTTTATGAATTAGGGTCAGAACCTCCAGAAACTAATACAATTATTATTTGGGTTTCGGCAAAGTATTAAAATAATACAATCTTACATCGGAAGGGCTTAAGATAGTTAAGACTTAAAATGACACTGAGTTTCATTTGTAAGTGTCACATTTTAAATTTAAAAATTTAAAATTTCCTTTTATATTCTTTGGTAGTTTAGAAATAAAAGAAAAAAATGTGTAACAAACATATTTTTCTTTTACATTCTTTAGTTTGAATTTATAAGATTTTATTAATCTACTTTTAAATAAGTTTGAAATAGTTTTAATCTCTAAAGTTTAGTATAAAAATAACTTTTTTATTAAGTTTGAATGAGATTAAGTACATTAATAGATCAATCAATGAATTAAGGAATATCAATGTGTATATATAAGTTATCAAGTCCAAAACTGTTAAATAATATAATTTGACATTTGATTTTGATGAATATTTTTATAGTATAAATTAAAATGGTTTTAAAATTTGAAATTACAAAACTAAATTAATAAGCATATGCCATTGACTACCGTTGGGAAAATTTGTATAAACACCTATCTATATCTATACTATATATATAAAAGGGACTATGTGAAGGACCTGTGTCTAAATAAAAAAATTTAATTTGACTAAGTATGTAAAAAGGTGATTTGAGAGAAAACTTGTGTTTTGAAACTGGCATATGGGTGTGGCGACGCCGTGAAGAAGTACACGTCCAACACATGAATTGGGTGTTCTAATGTTCAAATGCAAGACGAAGCCAGACAAGGAATCGTCCAATCTTGATTTGATAGCTATTTACATGTAAGGTTAAGCTTAAGCATGGTTAAGATAAACATTAAAAGCTTACATGTGTAAAGTATCAAGTAGGAGTTGGCAAGCTATTAAAAACTTAAGGGTGGCTAATCTATTTTGGAGGTTAGTATAAATAAAGGAGAAAGGACGATAGAAGAAGGATTAAGTAAAAATCATTAGTGACACTCTGCTGGAAAAGGAAGAAGTTATACAAGAAGAAGCTTTAGGACTAAGGTGATTTGAGCTAAGGGAAACTTAGGATTTGTGAGTGATTTTATTTCAAAATGTTTAATGTTTTCAAAGTTCCCTTCTAAACTTCTTGTTCATATGTAAAGTTGTTTTTGCCCGACTAATGTTTATAAAAGGAATGATTATTATAAAGAAAGTAAAGTTTTATACACGATGAATGCTTTGAATGTTATGTTTGTTGTAAACCATTATTCTTCTTCCTATCAATGAAGCTAATTATTATGTGCACATAAGGAGTAAAGACAGCCATGTAGAAACGGACTGTATGGTGGAGAGAAGTTGACCAATGTGTAAAAGGAGCGTATTGAGTCTAGCGGCCTGAGCAACCGAGGAATGAACCGCGAAATTCTCCAAGGGATGTTGTTGATGAAAAGGACATCATAATAATCTATGCGTGGGAAATGGTTCATGTTTCTGGCGAAAGGAATAGTGAAAGTCTAACGTGGGTTTTATGATTTTCTTGAAATGAGGAGTTGAAGCCTGTTTGATAAAAAGTCTTACACGCTTTGTATGCCTAAAAAAGTTTTCGAAAAGTATCATTCACTAAGTTTTTTACTTACGTTTTAAGTTTTCCTTCCCTTAGTGATCAGGCGCTCAGTCAAGGCTTTCCAGTTTAAGAATAATTCTTGTATTAAGGAAGTGTATTCGTTTGACGATTGGTTTAAGTAATAAGAAATGTTTGTTTATCGGTTATATTTGAAGTCTTTTATTTTGTTTTTCCGTTGTGTGATAAAGTTGAAGTGTAAGATTTAAGTGAGTGTTTTGGTGTTGATCGTTTCACTTGAGGTGTCAGAACTACTCAAGTTGCGTTTCTTAGGTACTTGTTTTATCCTTACAATTTAGAAAAGTTTCAAAAATTTCAAAAATAGACAAAATATTAATACTTCACATAAAAATCAGTGTAATAATTTTTTTCTTTTAATAGTTTTTTTTTTCCTACGGAGGGTAAATAATTTGTTAATTTGTATGTTTTTGAAAAAGTTTCCTACATTTATGATAAATGCCTATTTTCCCCATTTTTAATTTTGATGAGACACAATCGTTTAAATGCATATGTCTTTTAAGTTTATTTGGCTATTTACTGATAGGACGTTATAGTTCAAATATAGGTATGTCTTTTAAATCAAAGAGATACAATTGATAATGATGATAATTGGGTTGTTGGAGAAAGGTTAGTAACATAATGAACTGTTAATGACATCCATTCACATATGAAAAAAAGTTTTAGACATTAGATGACTATTCACTCCAGCCTAATTTTGGCGTCGAAAGAAGAATATGAGACATTTGAGAAATAGTTTTAAGATATGGACAATAACTACCAATACGTATATAGGATAGATTCTATTTTAAAATATATTGTATCTACTTAAAATATATGCTTCTGTTTACCTTTAATTTGTATATAAATGATGGTTTATTATATTTTACTAACTTTTAAATATTTAAGATAAAAAGAATTAAATTTATATTGTATTTAGGGTTTTTTTCTTAAATATAACAAATCAGTAAAATATTTACATAGAACAGAACAATTTTTAAAACGGAAAAAACTCACAAGCCCACAATGAAAAATACCAAAATGGCCCCAGTCAACACGCGATTAATCGGCCACACGCGAGCGTGTAATTCTTTTTCTAAACGATCATGATATGCGTTCGTGTAGGAAATGATACACAATCATGTAGGTAGTATCAACACGATCATGTAGTTCTTTTTAATGATGAAAAAAATGTTTCAAATCTAAATGATCGTGTTGACCACCCTAAACGATTGGGTTGACTATGGTACGTGATCGTTTAGATCATTGTTACATGATCGTGTAATTTTTTTAAAGATGGGAAAAATGCTTCAAATCTAAACGATCGTGTTGACCACCCTAGACGATCTGGTTAACTATGGTACACAATTGTTTAGATCATATCGACACGTGTAGTTCTTTTTAAATAATTGGAAAAAGAGCTTCGAATCTAAACGATCGTGTTGACCATGCTAAATGATCGTGTTGACTAGGCGATTGTTTAGATCCTATCAAAGTGATATTTAAACGATCTTGATATTCTAGAAGAGGAACTAGAAGAAAGAAAGAGAAGATGAAGAGAAAAAGAAAGAAAAAGAAAGATGAATAAAAATAGAAGAAAGAAAATCTAGAAGAGGAGTTGAAGAAATCTGGAAAAGAAGATGAATAAATCGCAAAGAAAAAGAAGAAGAAGAAAAAAGAAGTGACGAATCTTCCGCAATATAAAGGAAAAATCTGAAATTTATCAAAATATTTTACCGGCTTTCTTGGCTCTTTGACTTTGTTACACGGACCGTAAATATTTTTATGTTTTATTATATTTATGAAAATTAGCCTAATATTTTAAAACTTTAAACTAAAACTTCAATATATTAGCACGTATCTATTACTAGTAGATGCAAATAGGTCAAAATTCATTGGAGTGACGGTGTAAAATAGGCTAGATTATATATATATACACACACACACACACATATATCCCCAATTTTTATACTGGAAAATCGTCCAAAATGACTCGTTTTAGGTTTAGCATTTAGAAAATTGTACACTTTTTGAATATTTGTCATAGTGTTTTTCTGGGGTCATCTGCCCAAATTTAAGCTAGAGATTTCTTATTTAGTTGTGCGCAAGATGCATCCACCGTTTAGCTGAATATAGCAAAACCCATCTCGGAATTACTTTTTCGGTTGTGATGAAAATGTCCCCAATTCCAAAAATATTATTATATTAAATAACATTGCTTGTTGAAGAAGTTTCACAACTCCCAATAACATTTTTCCAGGTGTTGTTATTTTCTTTCCTTCCTCATCCACACCCCAATTTCAAAATTTCCAAAAATATCAAGAAAAATAAGGTGAATATAGCATACTTTTGTTTATAGATTATGTTTTTCTTGTCATTTGCATACTAATGAGGCCAACAATTTTTTCTTGTGTTTTTTCTTACGTAATCTCGGTGCCCAGTTAAAGATGTCAACAAGTTTATTTATATTTACCCCAAGATTATTGTAGGGTTTCAAATCTCGATAAACTATTTAAGGATTTCACCTCGAGATTTTAATTGTTTTATTAATTTTTTGACCTATTTGCAGGATGACTCATGTATTTGTTGGTTTTTGGTGGTGAATGAAAGAAGAATGAGAAATAATATGTCGAAGGTCAAATGAAAGAGTTGAATGTCGAGGTTAGTATAAATTTTGTGGATTTTTTAGGTGAAATTTAAAGAATTAGTGGGTTAAATTCAATTGAGTACAATTTGGTTCTAAGATGTTTGTATAATGTGAGACCTTTTATATCTACTTTTGTTATAATAAAGAAGATCTTCAATATTAGTTTCTAATTGGTGATGATGTGTCAGAAGTTATGATTTTGGTTTCTAAGGTATTAATACTAACTCGTCAATCTAGAAGTACTTACTATTCAAATGGCCTAAAAACATTAATTTGTCGTTACTTAAGTCTAATATTCGATTAATCCTAGAATACAATGGTGTTGTGAGGCCCTGATCTAGAAAAGGGAGCCTTATGACGAAGGACCCTTGTAGAAAGGTTGTTTCAGATAAGTGTTAAGACATTTCGTGAGAAGGAACGTGAAGAGGGGAATAGTCGATGGAAAAAAAGAAAAGTGTAAGTCCAAGGTTCTATCGCATGAAGTTGTGAACACGATAGGAATGGCGGGCAAGAAAGGAGCATGCGTTAGGTGCCAAGAGTTAGGCGTTTAGCATGGTACTGTAAGAAGAAATATTTGCACCGAAGAGATTGAGACGAGGAAGTAAATGTCTTGTCAAGGTGACTTGACAACTCATTATAGGAAAGGAAACGACAATGACTTTTTGAGTAGAGAAAAGGGCAGTCGAAAAATTAAAATTTTGGCTTCCCGAAGAGATAGGGTATGCGTCTAAAGGAAAAGTCAAATCACCACCGACGGTTAGACTACTGTAGAGTTTGGGTTGGTGGAATGGTGCGTTGTGCTAGCAAGATGGCACGTGTAAAGTGCAGAAGTGACCCCTGGATGTGAATTGCCTTTAAATATAGGGTTGAAAGCCAAAAGAAAAAGTTAGTTTTTGTCAAGAGACTCTATATTTTTCCTGATGAAAGTGAAAGGAGAAAGTTCTGAATGCTGAATAGATTGTGTCTTCGATCGTCAGACGAGGAGAGAAAGTCAAAAACCGAGAAGGAAGAAGTTGAGACTAAGTATCTATTGTGAGTGATACCATGTTTTACAAGTATTGTTTAAAAGTAATAAGGTTGATTTATAAGCAACGTTTCTGTTAGTAATATTTGTAAAATCAATGTTTAGGAATAACCAAATGTTTTCAATATTTAAATATGAGTTATAAATGTTCTTCAATGAACGGTTAAATGCTTTCCAAGCATGAATATGAGTATTCTTCTGAAGGTGATAAAATGTGATTTATAAACGGCTGTGTATGACAAATCAAGTTTTAAATGTAATTTCTACACTTATGTTTATAATTCTCATCTTCGAAAGAAATGTTTTTGTAAACATGATTTGTGAGTATTCTTTCCTCTGTGACTATGTTTATTCAATGCCTTAGTAATCTCTGATAATCTGTGCTAAGAATAAGCAGTGAGCTATCGCTCCCTTATTGTATTCGCATGTTGGTAAGTTATGGTGTATTTGTAAGATTGGATGCTAGTGAAGATCCCAGGTAACTCGTTTAATACTGTTGAGTGCGAATCCTAGGTCTAGGCAAGGGGAGAATCCCAGGTCTCAGAGTTGAGCTTATTGTGAAATGAACCCAACGTATGACGTTGGAGCGCTCACTGTGCAAAGTCTATACAATATGGTGATGAGACTGGTAGAGTGTGACTCCCAGGTCTGAGAATAATTGAATGTGGTGGGACGCTGGCAAAAATCCCAGGTAACTCACGTGATGCTGGTGAGAGTGAATCCCATGTCTAAGCAAGGGGAGAATCCCAGGTCTTAGCATTGAGCTTGTTGCAAAATAATTCCAACATATGGCGTCGTAGCGCTCGCTGTGAGGTTGTTTAAGTTGTTGTGGTTGACGAGATTTGCAATATGGCTTGATATGGTGTGCTTTGTCTGATGTGGTTGACCTTGTTACTTGTGATTTCTATGTGTTTTCCCCAATAAGGTTTATAAAAAAACCCATCACTCATTAAGTTCGTTTGACTTATGTTTTAAGTTTTCCTTCTCTAGGTTGTTAGGCATTAAGGCCATGCGAAGGTTGGTTTTGAGGTGTTGTGATAACTTGTAGAAATACAATTTATCTTGGTCTTTCAGGTAGAATAATGGAACCAAAATACGTAATAAATGTGTCAAAACGTGTAGCTTATAGTGTAAATTCATAACTATTATGAAATACATCTTACATAGGTCCTTATGGCCGTTTTACCCTGGTTTTTAGTATTTTAACACATAATTAATAAGAAGAGAAGAATAGTGAATTGAAAATGAGCACGTGTAAAGGACTACGCGAGAAGACCTTGTTTGGCGAGTATAATTTCTGGGCTAGGAACGACGTCATCACGCGAGAAAGATTCACTAGAAGACAAGAATGGTAGTTGGAGTTGATGTGACTTAACATAGCTGCAATTGGCACGAACATGATCAGAAGAATAGAAGTTTCTTGCCAAAAGTTGCATATATAACGCTTCCTTCTACACCAAGCAAACTGTGCCTGAATAGGCCAAACCCTAGAGAGTGGCGGAAAGGACTAACCTTTCTGCCATTTGTAAAAGATATTCTTCTTCTTCTTCGGTCAGTCTATAAGTGAGAGCTTAGAGAAAGAGTAGAGAAGATTCAATTTTCTCTTCCTCAAACTTGTAATATTCATTCTCTTTACTTTCCATTTGTTTATTTCATTGTAACGTATATGGTTTATATTGTATAGTGGCCTAAGGTCTACATTCTTTAATACATTGGACATTTATCCACTTTCAATCCAACATTCCTTTATTGTTCATCTGTCAATGTGTTATCAGTAGCTTAGGTTTGTGATAAGTTCTTGATAAGTAGTTTAACTTATAAGACATATTGCATTAGTTAAGCTATAATCATCGCATGGTCAGTGCTTGTTGCCAACTGCTTGAGAGAGTGAGTAGCAAGGACATAGCTAATATGCGCAAGAAGGAGTTTGGAGACAAGCTCTACATTGGATAGATAACTTCCATCACGTGTGTCTTGAAAGGAGAACAAGTGTGGGTATCTGGCGTCGAGAGGTTGTCACCCTTAAAAGTGAAGTGCTATAAGTCTAATAAGCAACAACTCCTAGATATATATCACTTAATGAACTTTAGTCATTTGCACCCCAAGAGGCAAGCAAGTGTGATGTTTAAGGCATTGAGAGGTGCTAGCCTTAATCATAAGCTCATTAACTGATCTTCATCTCATCATGGCTTATCGCATAATTTAATCGCTTGCAATGCAGAGATATTCCTTCACTCTTTCTTACTATAAGTTAGTTCACATTTCCATCTCACCACCATTCTTACCACCTTTTATAAAATCTCTAGTGTAGATAATAAATTTAGCTTAGACACATTTTACTTTACTATATAATTATTTTATACTGCCTAGATAATGAGTGATCCTTATAACTAAGCTTTGATATCAATTCCCTGTGTTCGACCCTAGATTTTCCAGGAAACCTATTGTTTTGCTTACACTTGGACAAGTAATAGGAAAACTTGTACTTAACGAGGATTTATAGTTATGCGAAGACTAGAGACGTAATGAGCATCTCACATGAAATGACCATGACTCGCCATGTAGAGAATATATATCAATTAGAACACACACCATAGCATCTTTAGCAAGTCTAAACCATAATCCGGATGAATCTATCTCAAACAAGTTGTAACCGAGTTAAGGAGGAAAGGTAGAGTTACTATGTAGTCTTACATGGTGTGCTAACAATGGCATCTCATCATACATTTAATGAGTTGGTTGGTAAGGTTGCAGGTCCTTAACGCCTAAACCCCAATTATGCAGGAAAGAGAGAGCAAAGAGCCAAAGAATCGAGGCAAGGAAAAGGAAGCCCTGAAGATTATATTTTAAATAGAGGAGGTTGGTGAATGAGGTAAAGAAGGGAAGGAAAACTCCATACCTCTAAGCACCCCGCCTCAAGGAAGCAATTGAGGTGGTGAAATATCAAAAGGAAGATCCCAGAAGATGTCCTTGAGATTGATTGTGACGACAAAGAGAAAGAGGATGAGATTAAAGTCTTATCTACCATGACACAAAAGGCTGCAACTTGGTGGAAAGAAGAAGGATGTAGGAAGATCAGAGTTGGGTTTATTTTATGCAAAGCAAAAGTTGTAACTTGTATTTTATACTTCTGAAAGTGTTAAGTTAATAAAGAGAAGGAGTTTTAAGATATTTCGCTATGTATGTGTTATTTCTTTGAGTTGTTTTTCCACTGTAAAAGTTGTGAAGGTCTCTACAGCTTACCGAAAGAGCATCATGAAGAGACAAGGAGAAGAGTTGTTCCACTCACAAGGTGTTCGGCGTGTTATCTCGCGAGAGGTATTCGTTGAATGTCTAGGCGGCACGATCTTCATTTGGTCGTGTAGCATGACATCTAGAGTAGGGCGTGGCAGACGTCTTGAATGAGGTCCGAGATTTGAGTCCATTGACTACTAATGTGTGTCCTTTAGGGTTGGGAGACGATACAAATGGATTAGTTAGCATGATACATGTAGAGTCATCAGACGATGATTGTAACGACAAGGACATTGCATTTGGCATGGAGATGTAATTGAATTGTGGCGTTGATGTAAATGTGGAGGCATTTGAGGTATCTGAGGGGGATGTTAGTAGTCATTTTGCACATTATATTGACTTGATAAACGATCATATACCAATGACAGTAGCGGTATAATGTACTGTTAGCGTAGAACCAAGTGAAGAAAGGGGACCTGTGGCCGATGTTGCCATGTATCTGAGACGACGTGTAGCGACCGATATTCTTAAAAGGAGCTAATCTTAAAGTATAACAAAAAATTGAGTCTCGACAGATCTTTTTTACGATGTGATTGGACACTGAAATAAAGTAAACAATTTTAAATAAAATCATAAAAAATATGGTCTATGAAAACTAGAGTTGAGTTCGAGAGTCATTTGTGTATAAGGAAGGTGTTAACGCCCCACAACGCCCATTTAGAATACGTTGGCCAAATTTCAAATTTTGAATTGAAAATATTCTTTAATTTCTTTTAAAAATAATGTCCTATTTTACCCCTCATTACTCCAATATCTGAAGCAATAATCTCAAAAAATAAGTGGAGAACATTCCATCAATTAGACTATATTGAACAAAATTTTCTCACATCAGGAAAGTGAGAAATTTGTACAATTTCTCAAAATTTTTCATAGAAATAGCTTTCTAATAAAGAGATTAAAAAATTAAGTAAAATCATCTTTTGGTTTCAAATCTCGGGCTCTCAAAGATGTGATTCCTCACTTCAAGAATTATAGGAAATCAGACTCCCAAATTTTCTAGATTTCGTCACAAGAATTTGTTTAAGGAAAATTGTATAAGTTATTAAAAAATATTGATTAGGAAACTTTATGAAATCATAAATTAAGTTTTGAACATTTTTTAAAACATAAAAAATTATAACTTTAAAACAAATTTCTAAATGATTAAAAAAAGAGTTTTGTGAAAGATTTCAAAACTTACATAAATTTAAATCGAAATATGAATATAAACAAAAAATAATGATTTAGGAATAATAATGAATCAAATAAATAAATAATATGGTATTTAAGTTTTTTTAAATAAAATTATTGGAGATCGATGTTGGACTCCCATAGAATCAATGTTCGCACCTCAAGAATGTTAGGAAACCTGAACTTCCAAATTTCCTAGATTATATCGTTGGATTTTATAAAAATGACATGCTTGTTAGAAAGATAGAAGAACTTGAAAACCTTGAAATGATACATTATCATTTTTTGTAATATTTTAAAAGAAATTTCAAATGACTTAAGAAGAGAATTACCATTTAGGGAAATATTTTGAATTAATGGAAATTTAATTTCCAAATCTAACATTAAGGTAAAAATTAATGCAAAGCATTGTAAGGAAACCAATATTCTCGGACTCCCAAAGAATCGACTCCTCACCTAAAAAATTCTAGAAAATCGAATTTCGTTTCTAAAATTCCATCGTCGAAATTAAAAAAAAAAATTAAAATGTTAACAAAATTTAGCAACTCTTAGCAATATTATATTAAATAGACCACAAAAGAAGAAACAAAATATAATATTAAGTAACATATAAAAGGTGAGAAAATACTAAAGAAACAATAATCAATGCTATGAAAAATAAATAAATAAATAAATAAAAATGTTAATTATAAAAAGTAAAGAAAAATATATAAAGAATAAAGGCTAATTATAAATTAACAAAGGAAAGACATATAAATAAATAAATAAATAAATATTAAACAACAAGATATGAAGCAATTTGTATAAATAAAAGAGAGACTTGCAAGACAATAAGAAAATAAAAATAAGAGAAAGGAAAAGTAGAGAAATAAGAAGAACAGTAACTAAAAAAAGTTGAAATCCAAAACACTAAACTCTCTTGTTGTTTGAAGTGTAGATCATTGGTACCATAGTTAGACTTACTATTGATTTAGTTACTTTAACCAAACTACTCACAAAGCTTTAAAAGTAGTTAAATAATATTTTTAAAGAAAAAAGTAGTTAATAAAAAAATAAAAAAGGAGCCAAATTAAGGAAAAAAAATTAATCTAACAATTGAATTAATTTTAAATAAGACTGGACAAAAATAGGTGGCTACATGCAAAAGTAACTCAACTCGTGATGATCAATTAGAGGGTTCAATGGATAGTGATGGCGAACAATCAATCAATGTTTAAAAGTAAAGCGTATTGAAAAATTGATGGCTCGAACCATTGTCATCTCAGTTGAGTCATACTTTGAAGATATTCAAGTTGGTTATTTGTTTGTAAGTAAGAAAGATTCAGCAAAGAAACCGTTTGTATTTGCTAGGAAGAATTTTTAGTATCGTGTCGATAGATCGAACAAGAAGTTGTATATTTTAAGATGCATTGATTCAAATTGTTTGTAGAGACTAAGAGCTATTAATATGAGAAATTCTAACATTTTTACAGTTTCTAAGTATGTTAGTACTCACACATGCCAAAATATTTTACGAAAATAAGATCACAAGCAAGCTAAAAGTGGGGTTATAGTCGAATTAATTCAGTTGAAGTATTAAAATCATGTTAGTCATGGTTATAGGCCGAAGAAAATAATTTAAGATTTTCGAAATGAGTACAGTGCATAAATTACTTATGGAAGGGTGTAGATGGCTCAAGAAGCTGCATGTCCATGATAAGAGGGTTCCTGAGAGAATCTTACAGTTGTTAGCTCGATATGAGGAAACGTTGAAGATTTCTAACCCTGGTACTCAATACAATTTGGACACCAAATCAGATGGTCATTTTAAGTACGTGTATATGGCCATGGGTGAGCATCGACACTCGAAAAATCGATCCGAACGATCGAAACCGAACGAACCAACGCTCGACGGTCAAATTTTATAAAAAGACGATCAATGGTTGGTTTAAGGAAGAGATTTTTCAAAAACAGAACGAACCCTAAATTATATCCTCACTAACCGAACCCGATCAATATTTAAATATATTAAAAATATATAAATATATATATGTAAATCTAGGCTGGATGAGCACCGGGATTATCTTGAGAAATAAATCTCTAAAGCTTTCTGTCCTTCATCTCAGTTGGGAAACACCAAGATTAGCCTCGAGATTTCACTTCTTCCTTTATCTAGGTTAGGAAGCATCGAGATTAGCCCCGAGATTTCACTTATTCCTTCATCTCGGCCCGAAAACATCGATATTATCTTTGAAATTTCACTTCTTCTTTCATCTCGATTGGGAAACACTGAGAGTAGCCTCGAGATTTCACTTCTTTCTTCATCTTAGTCGAGAAAAACCAAATTGACCAAAATCGATCAGCGGTTTGATCGATCAGTTCAAACTTTTGGCAGCAAGTAGTCGGTTTCTCTTATTGTAAATCGACCGAGTTGGTTTTCGATGGGGGTTTTTGTATAAAGCCCCCACTCGACTACTGATCACTCCTATATATGGCACTTGAAGCATTTATTAGAGGTTTTTTAACTGCATTAGGCCAGCTATCATGGTTGATGTTGCACATTGCAAGGGAAAGTATAAGGGTATCATACTTGTAGTGGCATCCATTGACATTAATAAGCAAATATATTATCCTGTAATATGCAACATCAACCATCCATTGACGATAATAAGAAAATATATTATCATGCTTTTGGGTTAGGTGACAAGGAGAATAATGAATCATGGACGTGGTTCATGAGAAGATTAGAAAAACCTATCAATGATATGAATGAGCTAGTTTTTGTATCTGATTGCCATAAGAGTATTGCCTCATCCATCTCATTAGTCTTTCTAGATAATTTTCACGCACTTTATATCGATCATTTGCGCTTGAACCTGATGACGAATTTCAACAATGACAACGTGTGTGCGAATTTTATGGTAGCGGCTAAAGCATGTCAGGGTTTGTATTTCAGTTGCCACGCCCCGTCCTACAACAATCCTGACCCTTGCATTGTAAGATGCGAAGGAAACTCAAGCAACCCTAATGCCTTCAAGCGAAACATTACAATGCTTGGCTTTACTTTAAACCTTCAACCTTAAGCTTAACACTTAAGTCAAACTTGAAACTTTAGACTACTAGGTAGTAAACTTCCACAATGCATGACAATAAAAGCAAACTTCTTTTATGTACTTAATAATATGTGTACAATACATATTACAAGCTTTCTCAAATACAATGAACTAAAATTTCAGGTCTTCAACACCCAAAGTAAAACTCAGTATCCAAAATTAAACGCCTGGCATAATGTCTTAACGCCTAGTTATTTGCTTTAACCTTCTTAACTTGATCTCAACACCTTGAAACTTGGGGAAAGAAAACTTAAAATATAAGTCAAATACTTAGTGAGTGATGGTTTAGAAATCCTTTTTAAGCATATAATCATGTAAATTCATTTTCCATAAACATAATTCACAACGCCTCATTCAAAAGATAAAACACAAATTCGCTTCTTCTTATTCCTTTCGTCAAGAACATGACCGCGCCCTCGCATAGACTACTGTGATGACCGCATCATCAACAGAATCCTTGGAGAATTTTCCAGTTCATTTTTCGTTGCTTAAGCTGTTAACACTATACGCTAATTTCCGCATTGACCAAATTCTTACAGTAATGTGGTTCGTACACCCCATGGTTGTCTTGACTTATTATGTGCACATAATAACTAGCGCATGATAGGAATAATGCTAATGGTTTACTCACATACATGCAATTCATGCAATCCATATAAAATGGAAAACATAAACTAAAAACTCTTTGAAAAAAGCGTGAGATAATCATAATATTCTTTAGCTAATCCTAAAGCAAATAACTAAAAGAATAGCTAATGATTCAGCAGATGTAAATAACACAGAAAGCTTTGGTAACCCAGTTCAGTTAATACCACCTACTTCTGGGGAGCTTTCTTAGCTCAGATAAGTAATATTATTAAGATTCAATGGAGTCAATAATTCAACAATACAATAAGGAATTTCCTTCTTATGTAGCAACTCTTTTTAGGTTTATAAGAAACACAAAAACTTAAATACTTTCGGGCTCCCCCTGAATTTGTGAGTGCATCTTCTTGAAGATGAAATTTGGCTCTCCCTAAGATTAACAACAGTTCGTTCAACATAGTTTCTTCATTCATATTACTTATCACTGACTCATAATAATTCCATCAATGATCATCACATATACACCATAATCAAGAAGATAATAAGTCTACCTTATGCCAACTAAGATTAAGTTTTCTTGAGTTAAAGAATAATATTTCTGCTTAGTCACAAGTAAACTTCAGTTGCTTGTATTTAAAATGCTTCAACAGAAATATCTAAAAAAGATATGAATAAAAGATTCCTAATAATGTGGAAGTTTTTTTATTTTTTTGAATTTAAATATCATTAATTCAACTCTTTTTAAAAATAATAAAAAGAATCTCATTAATTCTTTTAGACAAAAAATACCAACAAACTCCCCCTTTTCGTCAAAAAGAGGAGAATTCTTTTTATGTTCAACTAGATGCTTCAAAAAGGAATATAAATACTAGAGTACCCATAATCCATCATTCCAGACCATTATATGTATATAATAGAACTTCATTTCATAAAGTAAACACAAAAATGTATCACAGCTTTTGAAAACCATGATAATAAAAAAACAACCATTCAACAGACCCAGAGTCACCATTCAACAGACCCAAAATCATCATTAATAAGTATCAATCAGCCAACAGACGAGTTCACAAAATACTAAGCAACAACAAAATATAGCCACCTTTACCTTCTTTATTTCAACATCAACTTCCACACCTTCCAACTCTACTCTCCCTTTGAACATAAAAATAACTTCTCCCTTGAGACTAATCTGCTAAGCTGGAGGACGGAACGAGAGTCTTCAAATGACGAACAAGAGTATCCACCTCTAGTCTTCTGTCAAATTGAAGGTTGATAGATATGGAAAGAGCATGAGAAATTTTAATATTAGTAGTAATAAATAATTGACATTAGTTTATGAATTTAATTAAGGGAATTCTTATATGGATCGAAAAAAAATTGAAACAATTTACAAAATATAGCAAAAAACTAAAATGTGCTAGGGAGAATTTGATAGATTTTGATATATTTTGTAAATAGTTTCATTTTTTTCAATTCATAAGAATTTTCTTCATTAAGCTATATTTCTGTTGTTCATCTCCCAGTAAAAAGCATTCCACCCTCTTTATGGCATCAAAAAACTCATGTCAGGTGGATTTTAAAGTACCTTGGATAATAATACCCTGAGTTTTAAAAAGTGAAATTATGTTGAACAAAAATAGATATTAAATGTCTGTCTGAATTCTATGGAAAAACATGTGAAACACACATGAGGCCTAAGTTGAAAAATTTAATTATAGTTAGTTTATAGACAGAACCATTAATAGATGGTAGCGATGTAGATGAGTTTGGTTGGGGAGATTTTTGAACCAACCTGGATTTTATGGGTTGGTCAAATCGACAACCCAAATGTAATGATCCAACTTTTCATACTAAGCTAATGTCATTACTTTACTACTAAGACACTTCATCAAAACATAAAAATTCATAAAACCTGTTTAAAATCAGTAAACATCCAAAAATAAGGAAAACTGTCTTCGGGCCCTATTTCAAACAATTTCAAAAGTTCACAACATTGTATATGAAATCATAATAATAATAAAGAAAAAAGATGTCCTAAACATGACCCATTTTCAATCCTCAAAACAAAAAAAAAAAAGTTAAAACATTAAGCGGAAGCATTTAAAAGAAAGACGTTCCTATATGACGTTCACGAATCCTTCTTGTCCCTCGCCGGTCTACCTCTCGCATTACCTTTGCCTTAAAAAGTTAAACATAAAATGGTGAATATAAGATATACCCAGTAAGAGAACCACTACTGGTCCCGTTAGGGGTAAGAATGGTTGGCTTTCTATTAGAGGGTACCCTGTAACATAACAGTCTAGTGATCCTGTAGGACGCACACATTAGCCTAGTGATCCCATAGGATGAACACATCATTCTAGTGATCCCATTAGAATACACATATTAGTCTAGTGATCCCGTCAGATACACATATCAGTTTAGTGATTCTGTCGAATATACATATCAGTCTAGTGATCCCGAAGAATACACAACATGTTGTGATCCTGTAGGACATTGTGCCTGTAAGGTACATTACCCCATAGATAAAGCTAACAGTTATCCCTCCGTCCATTCTACATAGTCCATGACAGTCACATCAAAACACATTTAAACTAACAATTCAGTCTTTACACATGACTAGTCAAACAGACTAAGTTCAGTCAATAGTACCGCACATTAATACATATTTAAGCTACATCTCACAATCAAACCATCTAAATCAAGTCAATAGTTCAGTCTATCAATATGTAAACTACACCTGGTAGTCAAATCATCTATACTCAGTCAACAACACAATCCATAATATCTAAGCTACACATGACAGTCAAACTAAACTCAGTCAACAACACAGTCCATCAATATCTAAACTACACATGACAGTTAAATCATCCAAATATAGTCAATAGTGTGAACTATCAATACTTTCTATCTACATGTAACAGTTGAACTAGTTAAGTCTATTCCTACTTTAGTATCAATCAGTACATTTCAACTTCAATATGAGTCCAGTAGTAGTAATCTCTTACCTTACGCTTATTTAAGATCCTTGATCAAATTGAAGTCCAATGAATCAACCTAAACATAAACATAAACATAAATTCAAACACTATGATACAATTTCACCCAACCAATTCTCCCAAATGTAAATTCCACAACTTACCCAAGTAAATGGAGAATCGAACTCCAGGCTGAGCTTGTTGGAAATTCAAGAACTCAACTCTAACACCTTCAAGGATCAACAATTTATATCCAACAATTTAATCCAACATTTACACTTAAAATGACTATGGAAATAACTACAAAACTCACAAATTTATCCTTACTAAACACCCACAACGATTCACAAAATGCAGAGCCGACGATGCACGGATGAGACAACAATGGTGTGCATGTAGATCATGGCGGCTTGCTTGAAGAAGTGACTTCTGGCTTGCTCTCGTAGCTTGAAGAGAAAGGGTTGCGTGCGGCTTGACAAGACAAAGGGTCGAGTGGCACGAGACAAAACCGACTGGACTTAAGTGGCTTTCGTGGACGGTGGAAGAAGAATACGGTGGTCGAAGCTTCACGAACGAAGATAGATCTGGTCGATCAAACCTCACTCAACGACGCATCGACGAACCCAAGACGCTTCAGCTTGACTAGGGGAGATGTGACAATGATGGCTAGACGTTTAGCTTAGGAGGAATCAGGGTGGTGGCGGTCGTCGGAGTAAAGAACAAAAGAGAAGGAAGAAAAGAAATTTGGGGCAGCAACTGGTCAGATGAAGAAGAAGAAGAAGAGGGATGGGGGCACGCTTCCCTAAGGGTTTTTTTAAAATTATATATAATAACAATAATATGTAATAAGATATAATTATATTATATTATCTTATTATTAATATTATTTGTTTCCTTTCATTTTCTCTTTCTCACCAAAATCAAATAACATAACACCCAAGAAAATAAAATCTTAATAACATAAAAAAATAATGTTGAGAAAAATACTTCGAAATTTTGGGGCATTACATTCTTCTCTCCTTAAGGAACTTTCGTCCACATTGTTTCTTCCTTAAGGAACTTTCATCCTCGAAAGTTCTAATCCTCGAACAACTCTGGGTAACGAGCTCTCATGTCAACTTCTCTCTCCCACGTAGCCTTTTCAACTTTGTGATTCCACCATAAAACTTTGACTAAGGAAATTCTTCTATTACGCAACATCTTTACCTCTCTAGCAAAAATCTCAACTGGTTGCTCTACATAACTCAAATAATCATCGATTGCCAATGGCTCGTAATCCACCATGTGGGATGGATCCACAACATATTTTCTGAACATCGTAACATGGAACATGTTATGAACAACAAAAAGTGATGGTGACAACACCAAACGATACGCCACAAGGCCAACTTGCTCTAGAATCTCAAACGGTCCAACAAAACGAAAACTCAACTTTCCCTTCTTTTCAAATTGCAGAACACCCTTCAAAGGTGCTACTTTCAAGAACACCTTATCTCCCACATGAAACTCGAGATCTCTCTGTCTCACATCAGCATAACTTTTATGTCTACTTTGTGCTACCTGCATATGTGCCCTAATTTTCTGTAACTTGAGTCCTTAGCTTATACATTATTTTACTCTCTGACAACATTGAAGTGTTTGTGGCAAGCATCATATCGACGTGCATGATTTCTTTTTTGTAGACCATGTTCTTCTCATCTTCTAATAAATTCACTGCTATTGTCACGTGTAGGTCATGTACGTTTTTTCCTATCCCAAGTTTAACGTCAATAATTAGAGTCATTTGTGGAGAAGAAAGTGTTATACTATAATCTATAGACCCTATAAAATATGAGTAAGAAGGATGAAAACAAGAATAGAGGAAGTGATAAGTTAGACTAAGATCACCACTAGCATAGAACAAAAAATTAAACACTGCATCGATGATATGAAAGGGACCCTCAGACTGTGGAACAAACAAAGCAACCTGAAGCTACACTAAGCAAAGTTAGCAAGATTGATGAACTAAAATGAGTGGTGCAAATAGTGTCAAAGAGTCTAAGATGAGTTTAAGACGATCTTGGTTGAGGTCAAGAAAACCAAATCCAGGCCAAGGATACCAAGTTGAAGCAAAGAGCCAAGGATAGGTAACCAATGTCGAGACTAGGGAGACCAAGTTGAAGTGAAGGCCTAAGATTGAGGTTGAGGCTTAAAATTACTAAAAAGACGTGAATTTATGATTAAATTTTTATAAAGAGCTGACTAAGGCTGACCCTAAATGGATCAGGATAAACTTTTTTCACCATCAATATGTGTCACGTCCCGCCTTGCTGGCCACTCCATGCGACCAGAAGGAAGTATGGCACCTAGACACTCAACGCGTACCTCTCACGAGGTAACGCGTTAAATGCCTAGTAAGCGGAACTAATTCTTAAACCAATCTTTGATGCAGAGTTCCATCCTTGAACTAAGGAGTTCTTTACAACTTAAAGCAGCGGATAACACATAAACAACCAACTTAGCTTAATCGACTAGCCTTCAACACTTAAAGCTTTGGCTACTAAGGATAAGCACAATAGAGATACAAACATAACACATCGAAAAATAGAAAACATAACTTTTCTTTTATTAATTACTTGATACAATACTCTTAGGGTGTGTTTCGGGTGGGGTTTTAGGGGGAAAAGGATTAGGAAATTGGGCCAAACCATGTTTGGCCCAAGGAATATGATAATGGGGATTAGGGTTATCCTAATCCCTAAATAACCCTATCTTATCCTCATTTTTACTTTCTTACAACCTTAGATTACCCTACCCAAATAACCCAATTCAAACTCTATTATTATTGTTTAAATTACGACAATCATAATCCTTCCTCCAAACACATGTTATTATAACACTACTATCATAATCTCTCCCCTAAACACATACTATCATAACACTACCTTTTATTTTCTTTCCCCCAAACACATATTATCATAACACTGGGATTATCATAATCCTACGATTATTATAATCCTTTTTCTCCATAACTCTTTCCCTCCCCCAAACGCACCTTAAAGTTACAATTAGTCTTTTCTTTCAAGGTACAAAAATAATAAAACCTAAGCTCTAAGCTCTACGCCTTTTTTCATCCACTAGATTGCTACTCTTTGTGCCAAGGTTTTCAAGAATCTAAGAACCTCTTTCTTATCCTTCTCTTTGATCGTCTAGCAATCCATCTTAAAGACAAAACTCATCCCACACATAAAACTAGGATGCAGCCTTTCCTGCACGTAATAACTTTAAACCTTCCAAACACGGATAACTTGATAAGCTTTTCCTTAAGACAAAAATCTTATGTAATGCCCTAAGCTCAGGAGGGGGACATGAATGAATTGATATCATATTTGAATAAGAGGGATTTTAAGGACATAAAAGGAAGGTTAAGAAAGACTTAAAAGAATTAAATGTTACTACCTATACCAACAAAGGAACTCCAAAGTTAAGCGTGCTTAACTTAGAACAATCCTATATGTTGGGTGATTTTCTTGGAATTTTCCTAGGATGCATGTAAGTGAGGACAAAGCAAGCAAAAAGAACTTGTATTGGTTTGTGGGGATGACTTTCACTCTAATAACCCTTTAAGACAAGTAAGGAGGATGTGTCCAGGTCGTAGGAGATGCAGAAGAATGTCGATGATTCGAATTCTGAATGGTTTAAATTCTGGGCCTGGGGCATTACACCTTATCCTCTCGGGAAACCAAATTCTTTTTCTCACCTTTTCCTTCCTCGCCTTCTCGTTCTCAAGACGAACCACTACTACTCACTTCCTTTCTGACTTTGATATCTGTTATTTCACTGAAACGCCTAACTTTCCTTGCGATAAAACTCCTTCGTCACGACACTCTCTCTTCACTGCCTTCTTTCCAATACAACTTCCTTCCTTTGAACTTTATCTTTAGAATGACCACTCCTTTCATTTTAGAAGGATCATTCCACTTTTCAGCGCCTCTCTTCTTCAACAGGACTCCCAATTTCAGATTTGGGCCTCACAATATGCATCTAAGTACGCCATAGGCATTGTAGAAAATGGCCAAAGCCGACCTAAACACATAAGGGTCAAAGATCTCTACTAGCCTCATCCAAATATATAGAAGGGTTTGTGAACCCTAAGTGAAGGTTTTTTCCTTTTGTAGGCCACGTTTCTTCTCCTATTGAAAAAAAAATTCACTATTGATGTCACGTGAAATTCATGTATGCTTTCCCCTTGTCCAAAACTTGGCATCAGCAGAAATAAAAAAAAAAAAAAACAAAAATAAAAGAAAACAAAAGAAAAATAAAATTCAAATGTTCACATTTCACAATCACCCGTGAAAACTTATCAATTCTCCTTGCAATTTCATAATGGTTGAATCACATGCGACTTGTACGTGTATAAGAGAGTTGCAAATTCATCATGTATATAACAAATTAAAAAGAAGATCAAGAAGAAATAGCATCCCACGTATTGACGAAGAAACCATTAGGAGGGGCGAACTGGTCACATAGTTCCTGACTTGTATAATATGATAAAATTTTCCTTACACACGTAAATATACATTTTTAAAATTTTCTTTGTTTGATCTATGTTGCTATCGGGAAAAAAAGGAGTTCAGTGCGACTGAACTCATCTATTCTACAACCCTTATTGCATCACATGAGAAGTTGTCTCACGTGATTTTGTTTTTGTTTTTTTTTTCTTTTTTTAAAGAAACATATATTAATTTTGTTTATGTGTGTAGCTAGGGAAGGGGGATACATTGCAACTAAGTACTCTAACTCTATCTCTCTCTTCAACATATATTGTCTAATGTCTTTCCAAATATTTATTTTGCTTTGTTATCAAACTAATACACTATTTATAATGCAACTCTTCTTTACTAACTTTTCTATCCATCAAGCGTTTTAAAATACCTTCGGTCATTCTCTCTATTTTAAGTGTTCACACCTTCTGTGTTACTTCCAAACACAATAAGTTGGAAAATAATAGAGTTAATTTAATGTTCGCCAAAAGGGTAGGATTATCTCGTGATATTCGCTTTCACTCACTAGCTTAAGTTTTTGGATCAATTGATCATTTAAGATGGTATTAATGTAGGTTGGCACAAGAGCTCTTATTTTCAAACCTCTATGTTGTTGCGTTGTTTTCTCTCATAATTAATATTAATTTTCACTTGTTGGATATTTTTTATATTTCAAATTTACACACGAAGGAGAGTGTTGAATGATATAATATTACATTCACCTACCTCCATTAACTTAATTTTTTTTTTTGTTTTTGTCAATTGATGGTTTAAAATTTCATTTCAGCTTTCTTTTCTAAAATGTTTATAAAAAATGACTTTTTCTTTGATTAAACAAATTATAAAAAAGAAGTGTCTATTTTGAACTGATTTTCTAGATATTTATAAACATCGTTTTTCTAATTTAAAAATATTTAATAAACCGAACCAAACTAGGAGTTGAGTAAACTCTCAACCAAATAAACATTTGGAGAGATTGAGAGAGAGAAGGAGGATTATGAGAAAGAAAAATTGAAAAACAAAACCATCTTAAAAGAGAGAGAGATAGAGAAACCTAAGATTCTTTCCATGTGCAAGAGAGAAGCAAAATAATGTAAAATGAGGCAACCATGTGAGAAGAAATCTCATTGCTCTCATAGCTGCGAATAGACACACATCTCTTTTTCTTTTTTTCTTTTTTCTTTTCTCTCTCTCTCTATATGAAAATGACCAATGTTGCATTACCTAAACATGTAGCAAAACAAGTAGGCCCCATCACATATTGTCATGCTACCCCTAATTTCAATCTATGGGGCTACCATGTTTTTTTTTTTTCTTTTTCATTGAAACGTCTTTATTTCAAAAGTATATATGTACGCAAGTTTAACATGTGTTGATGTCGACATGAATGTCGAGATCTTAATTTTAGAAAGATATGTAGATAAAAATTTTCATCCAATATTAATATAGATCGTACTAGTTTAGATGTATAGTCGTAGAAAATTTATTAAAACAATTTTTTTTAAATGAGTATTTGAATTAAATAAAAATTTCATGTTTTAATTAAACATGTTTGTTACTTATATTATATATTCTTTTTAAGTTCATACTTTTGTTTATTATCGATTTACACCTCATCTTATGTCAATTTCAATAGAAATGTCGATTTGTCAATAAAAGTTAGAAAAAAAAATCAATAGCATATAGGATTTGGTTAATTCATATACTCAAACTAATAATAAGAATAATAAAAATTTGCCTTTTTCTAGAATTCTTTTTTTATTACATCATTACAAAACTCCAAATTTGCTTTTGCATACATTTTCAAACAAATATGTGAGAGAGGTCTTTTCTTTCTTTCCTTTTGCCTCTTTTTTTTTTTTTTTTTTTTTTTGGTTGGGTGTATCTTTTTCCCTTTTCTCCTTTTCCAAATGATGGGAAGGTGAATATTGAACTAACCTAAAAATCCCTTTTATTGCCAAAGGGCCATAGAGGTCTTTCTCCCTTTAAATATACCAAAAAATAAAAATTAAAGCAAAGAACCCTAAGAGGTAGTCCATTGAGTGTTTTTCCTAAAATTGTTTTCTCAAAAAATGTCTTTTAGACAAGTTTGAAAACATGTTCAATATTATCGATGTGAATTGAAATTTAAGTAATTAAAACATGTTAATATGAGCATAGACCTAATTTTACAACTATGTTTGGTGACTTAAAGGGGCTGACAGCCAGAGTAATCACTAAGCTAAGTATAAATATTAATAATTAAGTAGTTTTTCTTATATATATTATATAAAGACAATAAAGTTGAGGAGGGGCTCGAGCCCCCTGGCCTATGCTAAATCCGCCGGTGCATGCATTGGAAAAGTCATTACCATTGAACGAAAGCTGATATGGAAATGCGTAAAAATGTAAGGCAAAAGGAGCACGTAAAGATTCTACTTACATAGCCATTTAATATAATATAAACATTGATGATTTTTTTTGTTTTTCATAAAAGAGAGAATAATATATCCCACACATTTTATTATGAGTTTTTTTTAAGAACAATAAAAAAAAAAAAACTATTTAATTGTGAATTGCCCTTTTTATTATTGTTGTGTTATTTAAAAGTTAATAATTTAATTCACCAAACCGTAATATTTATCTTGATTAGGTGTTTTTTTTTTATTAAATGAAGTCGTAGTTCTTTGTTAGAGAAAAAAAAAAACAATAAGAATATTTCATTATATTTTTATTGAGCAGGGTTTTATTATTAAAGGAAAAGGGATTGAAACCCAGTTTTAAATATTATTCTGAAAGCATATCCTGTTGTCCATGGTGACACTTCTTAAATAGTATTAATACAAAAAAAAAAAAAAAAAAAAAAAAGAAAAAGAAAAAAGGACACTCCTTAAATAGTTCCGAAGAGAGGGGTTTTTATTTGAAAGATTTACTATTTAAAAAGATTGGTTTACTCAGATCTCAAAAGTTAATTCATAAGGGGAATATAATATAGAATGAGAGAGGCGTGGTGAGGTGTTCCAGAGGCAAGAAGAGAGAGATATGATTGGGTGTTTAAAGTCAGTGATATAAGAGTTGGGTAATTTTAGATTTGCTGAGGTCTCTGTTTTTGATTGGAAAGCAAACTTTGTCATTTAATTGTACCTAATCATTCTGTCTTCGAATGTGATGTTTTAAATCTTAGTTTGATGGATGTTTTTTTTTCTTTCCCTATTTCATTTTCAAACCATTTTCAAATTCCTTCAATTTTAGTCCAACATTCAAATATCAATCTTCCTTTCTAAATCTTAATTTTACAACTATGTTTACACAGAATATTAATACCCACAAATATTTTATGTCACCAAACTTATAATTTTACAATTTTCTTTTAAATAACAAAAACTACTTAAATTATTTATAAATGTTGGAAAATATTACGATCTATTTACGATATAGACTACGATAGACTACTATATATGTTTAGATTTAGCTATTGTTGGTAAACTATTGTTTAGATCTGATCGTTTAAATTTTGGTAGCCAAATCTAAACGACATTTTTTTTAAGATTTTTTGTACACGATCGTTTAATTTGGTTACATGATCGTTTAGATTTGGTACAAAATTGTTTAGAATTGATCGCTTAGATTTGACCCAATTCTAAATGGTTTTTTTCAAGATTCTATGATGTTATATTTGACTATACGATTGTTTATTTTTTTGTACACGATCATTTAGATTTAACTACCCAAATCTAAACGACGTTTTTTTCTTCAAGATCTTATATTTAGTACACGCATCTTAAACAACCAAATAATAGTTTGAAAAGAAAATTGATCTTTTAAATTTGATACACAATCTTGAACTAAATAACAGTTTAGAAAAAAAGAAAAAGAGGAAGAAAAGAAAGACGATGGAAAGAAAAAAAATCGCAGAAGAGGAAGAGAAGAAAGATGATGAAAAGGAAGGGCAAACTTGAAGTACTTAAAAAAAATGACCACCTTCATGGGCTTTTCCATTTTGTTATACAGGTCGTAAATATCTTATCAGTTTATTATATTTATGAATTTGTTTTAAAATATTATTAGAAATATTTGTATTTATATTAGATTAAATAGATGACATTTTTTTTATCTTTTAAGAGCATTTACAAAAGATGTCGGAAGATTCTCTATGTATATTTAATTTCAATGTCAAATGCTTAATATATTTGAATTTATATTTGGCATGTTAAGATTTCGAAGAAATTTATTTTTGTTTAAACTCTATTTTGTAAAAATTGTTTAGAATATACTTAAAGAAAACTATTTTGAGTGGCTTCTAAACCCTAAATCAACTTATCTTTTGAATTAATCACCTAAAATCCAAACACACGTCTCTCAATTAATTTTTATTAAATTTAATAAATGATAGTTTATTTTTCATGCAAAGAAATACAACATGGAAATATGTTTTAGATTCATAGTAAAGTGCTAATATATAATAAATTTTTTAGAAAAATCAACAATAAACTAAGCTTAGAAACGTTAACACACTAAATTGAAGATTTATTGAAAGCAAGTTGAATATATGAAAGTACACAACTAAAATAATGTTAGAAAAAAGAATATTTTAACAAAATCAAAATGAATTTTTGAATGAAAGAGAGACTTACTTTCTTGAAGATTATGTTTGAGAAGTATAGAATAAAAATGAGAATTATAGGATTAGTTTTAAAAATAGTAAAATAAATTAAAATATTTACAAATATAATAATATGTTAGATCATTATATATCCCAATGGATTACTAGCTAATAGTATATTAAGGTCTATTACTTACTATTATTAATAGATAGTGTCCGTTGAATGAATTTGATTGTATAATGGTGTGTTATATAAACTGTAAATATATAACTTTGTTTAATGAACAAACATTGGAAGGAAAAAAAAGAAAAAGCAATTGACGATTGTTTCCCAAATTTGCTGTGGATTATGATATGAGTGTAATAGAAGAGAAAAATGTGGGAATGACACAAATGATTCATCATTTTCTCTTCTTTTCTCTTCCTCCTTAAAATAGAAAGATAAAAGAGGCCTGTATAACAAAGTAGATAAAGTTAGCCATTTTTAAATATTTCGGGTTTGCTCTTTCATATTTCTTCTCTTTCTTGCAATTTATTTCATTGTCTTTCTTCTTTTCCTCTGCGATTTCTTTCTATCATCTTTATTCTTTTTCTCTTTTTTTTGTTGCAATTTCTTTCCATCGTATTTATTATTTTCCTTTTTTTTTGTTGCGATTTCTTTCCATCGTCTTTCTTCTTTTCTGATTATTTTCTTACGTCTTTTAATCTTTCTATCGTATTTCTTTTTTTCCTCTTTTTTTTTTGCTGTGATTTCTTTCTATCGTCTTTATTCTTTTCCTCTTTTTTTTATGTCGTTTAGATTTGGTTGTATACAAAAAATTGCAAAATCTAAAAGATCATGTATAAAGAATTTTGAAAAAAAAAATCATTTAGATTAGAGCAGCCAAATGTAAACGATTGTGTAAAAAAAATAAACAATTGTGTAAAAAAAACTAAAAGATCATGTATAAAGAACCTTAAAAAAATCATTCAGATTGAAGTAGCCAAATGTAAACGATCGTGTAAAAAAAGTAAACGATTTTGTAAAAAAAAAAAGATCGTGTATAAAGAACCTTGAAAAAAATCATTTAGATTGGAGTAGTTAAATGTAAACGATCATGTAAAAAAAGTAAACGATCGTGTAAAAAAAATAAAGATCGTGTATAAAGAATCTTGAAAAGAATATTTTAGATTGGAGTAGCCAAATGTAAACGATCGTATAAAAAAAGTAAACAATTGTGTACAAAAAAAAAGATCGGGTATAAAGAATCTTGAAAAAAAAAATCATTTAGATTGGAGTAGCCAAATTTAAACGATCGTGTAAAAAAATAAATTATCATTCAGAGAAATGGATAATTATATATGTGTGTATATATAATTATTTGAGTTCTGGAAAGTTGAGAGTAATTATATTATTGGAATGTATGGGAAGAGGAAATGTATGAGATGATTTGATGGAAGAGTTTTAATGAGGAGAGATAATAAATTTGATTTGATTTTTTTTAAGAATAAAGAAAAGGAAAAGTATAATAATAATAATAATAATGTTACTATTATTTTAAATAAGGCTTCGAGGTGCATGAAGATTACTATCCATCATCTTCTTCACCCAAAAGAAACCCTAGCTACCGCCGTCGGTCTTCTTCGATCTTCACCATCTTCGTTCCCCGTCGTGCTTATTCGTCTGCCAACGTCGTCATCTCCTTTCGTTCATACCACACTGAAGACCTGAGTCGATCGTGCTCCTTGTTTCGCGTCCAAGTCGTTCCATTCTCTTCGTCCATCGTAGACTCATCACTCAACCATTTGCTATACTTCGACGACTCCCATCCACGTTCAATTTTGCCAATGCACAGTGCTCCGATCGTCTTCCGTCAGTTCCTCTTTGTTCAAGTTAGCCCGAGCCGATCCTTTTCTCTTTCAGCAGTGTGTGAGAGCTGTTTCTCTTGCCGAATCGACTCGAGCCATCCGAGCCGAGATTTCCTCTTACCAAGTCGTTTCGAGCCACGAGCCACCCTTCTTCCTTCCTCTTGTTTAGCCAAGCCATCAGAGAGCGAAGTTGAGTCACTCTCCTATTTTAGTGAGTATATGATTGGGTCTTGGGTATGCCCATCAAATATTAATTTTAGCCATAAATTTTGGATTTAAGTTGGATTATTTGCTTGAAGGTTTGACAAAAGTTTAGTTGGAGGATTTGAGCTGTGAAATTTTCTAATCAATGTTGAATTGGAATTCAACCTCAACTTTGGGTATGTTGAATTAAAATGATTTTTGGGTCATTAATCAACATTTAAAATTATTATTTTTAGTTATTGGGTTTCCTTGCTCTTTAGGACCTATTCTTTAGAAAGATTTGATTGTGACTGTTAGGAAAGATTTGTTAGCTAATCTCGAGGTAAGACATTCTACTTTAGACCTTCGAAGTGAATTTAAGAACTTGCATGTTATTTTCCATTATGTATTGATGTAGCTAAGATGCATAATGTGTTGGTGTTGATGACTTATGTTGATGACTAATATTGATGATTGATACTGATGACTAATATGGATAGCTGACATGTGGTGATGCGTGTTATATTAATCACATGATTAAGGACTTTATGATTAATATTCATGTCATGTTATAGTGTTTATGTTATGCTACATGTTATGATGAATGTTAAGTTAACTTTGTCTAACCCATATGCTATGATGAATGTTATGTCACATGTCTTTATTATGACAATTGGATCAAATTAATTATTTTGGTTCAAGTAAATATTATTTACTTGGGCTAAAATTCAATTGAGCCAAAAAATAAACTTAATTTAGTCCAAAAATTAAGTATGACCTAAACCCATGTGATTGAGCCCATAGGTCTGATCCATGGACCAACTAGGTCCAAGTCCGTAAAAGCCCACCAGAGAACTCTATAAATAGAGAAGTTCTCTTCATTTGTGGGGGTTGGAATTTGTGACTCTAGAAGGCTTAGAGAGAATTCTCCCAAGGGCTAGAATACTCCATAACTCCTGAAGTTAACCGTCCTCGAAGATTGAAGCTCCTTTGAAGATATAAGCTTTCTTCCAAAGCTCCAACTTCAAAAACATCATGTGCTTTGCTTTCTCAAATCAAGCGTAAGCATCTAGCCGAGAGAGAATCAGAGGATAAAATTCTAGAGATTGAACCACATCGTATCAAATCAACGTAAATACAACATCAACACAAGTTCAACTCCACGGATCAAATTTCTCCAAAAATCACATGAGAACAAATTGGCACACCTAGTGGGACGTCTCTACCTCTCATCTCTCTCTCGAAACTCAAAACAACAAACCAACAAACTAACTAATGGCACTAAGAAAAGTTACATCTAAAGCTACTATCACAAACAACACTTACAATAGACTTATCCCCCCGAGTCACTCAAAGAGGAGCATGCAAGAACAAGAACAAAGTTTTTTCCTCACAAAAAAAAGTTAGGAACAACTGATGGAATCTTCTAAAGGCGGGACATCATTAGAGAGAATCCTTTGTTCAACAACTCTACGCCTGCTTCAGAGAAAGAATCACACCTTGAAGTAACATCTATCATGATGATTGATGTCACAGTCGAGGTCGCTATGGCAGAAATGAAGAGGAAAATTAATCTTCTGATGAAGGTTGTTGAGGAACGAGACCACGAAATCGCAGCTTTGAGAGAGCAGATGCAGACTCTTAAAACTACTAAGTCGAGTCAAACTTTTGTTGCCAAAACTGGTGACAAAGGGAAGAATGTGGTGCAAGAAAACCAACCACAACAACAATCAGCTTCTATTGATTCCCTTTCAGTTCATCAGCTACATGATATGATTGTGAATTCTATTAGAGCTCAGTATGGAGGACCGTCACAAACTTCTTTCATGTACTCTAAGCCATACACCAAAAAAATCGACAACTTGAGAATGCCGCTTGGGTACCAGCCTTCAAAATTCTAACAGTTCAATGGAAAGTGCAACCCGAAACAGTATATCATTCACTTCATCAAAACATGGGAGAACGCAGGATCAAGAGGGAACTAACTTGTCAAGCAGTTCGTTCAAAGCTTGAAAGAATATGCTTTCGAGTGGTATACTGATCTGGAGCTAGAAGTCATTGACAGTTGGGAACAACTGGAAAATAAGTTCCTCAATCGCTTCTATAGCACTAGGCGTGTCATCAGCATGATGGAGTTGACAAACTCTACACAGTGAAAAGAAGAGCCAGTCATCAACTACATAAACCGATGGAGAGCTCTAAGCTTGGATTGCAAAGATAAGTTCATAGAACTGTCTGCAATGGAGATGTGCACCCAAGGCATGCACTGGGAACTTCTCTATATTTTGCAAGGAATAGAATCTCATACGTTAAAAGAGTTGGTGACTCGCACTCACGATATAGAATTAAGTATTGCCAAGATGGGAGAAAAATATTTATTGGTTCAAAAAATGAGGAATGATAAGAATGAAATCAATGACACTAAAAAGATCGCAAATAGTGTCATAAATGAGTCTATGGTTATCCATCCAACTCCTTGGAAATCTTTCTCTAAAAGGACAAAAACAAAAATTGAAAGAAAGCATGATACTGACGAAAAGCGACGTTCAACTCTTAGAGAAAGACAAGAAAAAGTTTATCCATTTCCTGACTCTAATATTGCAAACATGTTAGAGCAGCTGCTAGAGAAGCAACTTATTCAACTACCAGAATGCAAACAACCGGAACAAGTAGGAAAAGTAAATGATCCTAACTAATGTAAGTACCATCGGGTCATTAGTCACCCTGTCGAAAAGTGTTTCGTATTGAAGGAGTTTATTCTAAAGTTGGTTTATGAAAAGAAAATCGAGTTGGACATTGATGAAATAACTTAGACGAATCATGTTGTTGTTAAGATGACTTCAAGTGTTATACCATCAACACTGAATTATGATCAAAGGGAAAGTTTAATTCTATTTGAGACTTTTGAACCTATAGTTGTCCCATTCCATCTAAAGATCGTGTTGAAAAACTTTCAAAACAAAGAAGAGTCTATCGTAGATGATGACAAAGGATGAATAGTTGTGCGAAAAAGGAGACAACCAAAATTCATTCAAAAAGAGTCATCATTTCATCAAAACCATGAAAAAGAAATCAACACTCACAAAAAGAAGGAAAAAAGAAATAAGAAGATGTGGAAGCCTAGACCTATCCAAAGAAAAGACAAGGACTTCCTTCGACCTCGACGGTCGGTAACTTTGATAGAATTCATCCTAAGAAGCTTTCTTGATGGTTATCTGGAGGAAGTATTAGAAGTCAATACATGTCATGTTGTTAGCATAGTAGAAGTCGAGAACAACTATGCATCTTTAGTTGACAATTCAAATGAAACTAAGCAAATAACTTCTATCTTTGATCATATTAAGCCTTCAACTACTCGATCTTCAATCTTTCAAAGATTGAGTATAGCGACGAAGGAAGAAGAAAACCAATGTCCAACGTCCACTTCCACTTCCACTTGAACTTCTGTTTCCAAAAGGCTAAGTATCTTCACATTAAAGAAAAATCAACCTTCAACATCTTCTTTTGGTCATTTAAAGATGAAAATCAATCAACATGAAAGAGAGATGAAAACTTTGAAGGCAAAACAATTTTATGAAGAAAACAGTGACGATAAGATTCACAGTCATGTCCCATTATGAATGAAGGAGAAGCTATCTGTTGACATATGTATAGAAGGTTCCTTGACAGTGAAGTCAAGACTTATTATGTTCACCAATTTTACAAACAAAAGAGGTGAACAAGTCATTGATGAAAATATGAACTACTAAACATGTAAAACTCCTTACCACAAGAGCCTAAACTGCATGGTGCTTCTAGCCCATAAGAACATAAATGGTGAATGGCAAAAAAAAAAAAAAAAGTTGAATTACGTTTTGACTTGATCCCTATATTATAAAGGGTACGTAGGAAGCTTAAGGGAAACTTTAAGCTAATTCAGTAAAAAAAAAAAAAGTTGAATTACGTTATGACTTGGTCCCTATATCATAAAGGGTACGCAGGCAGTTTAAAGGGAACTGTAAGTCCAATCCACTAAAAAAAAACTCAGTTGAGAAGAATGGAAAACAAGAGTAGTGTCATGACCACATAAAGCATGACACTAGCAATTAATGATGTTCGTTCTCATTAAAGAATATCAACCTTAAAGTTAAAAATGCCCTGTTGGGGGTAATATAACAAATCAAAGAGGTATTGCATTAGGAGCAAGATGTTACAAAGTTAGATGCTTATAGAGGGAATCACTCCCTAAAATTCAACACTAATCTTCAAGTTTGGAAGTTAATTCTGAGGCTTTGTCGATGTTTCTTCAAATTCAAGTTTAAAGATTTCATCAAGACTCATTCTAATGCTTTACCGACTTCGAGGATTACATTGATCTTTTCCACGTTCAAGTTCGACATCCTCATATTCAAGCTCGAAGGCTTGATCAACGCTTCCTCATATTCAAGCTTAAAGGCTTAATGGATGCTTCCTTATATTTAAGCTCGAAGGCTTCATCGATGCTTTGGCATATTCAAGCTCGAAGACTTCATCGACGTTTTTGTATATTCAAGCTCATAGGCTTCATCGACGATTTCTCATAGTTAAATTCAAAAGTTTCGTCTTCTTCAAGTAAAAAAAACCTTCATCGTTGCTTCTTCAAGCTCAAGTTTGAAGACTTTAAGCTTCATCGGTATAGATGTAGCTCCGCCTCCTCTTCAAAATGTCGATGCAACAAACTCTGCCTCATCTCAAATATGTTGCAGCCAAGAAGATCATTATCTCAAATATGTTGCAGCTGGGAATATCTTCATCTCCAATAGGTTGCAACTGAGAAGATCATCATCTTAATATATTGCAGTCGAGAAGATTGTCATCTCAAATATGTTGCAATCGAGAAGATTGTCATCTCAAATATGTTGAAGCTAAGAAGATTCTCATCTCAAATATGTTGCAGCCGAGAAGATTGTCATTTCAAATGTATTGCAACCGAGAAGATCGTCATCTCAAATATGTTGCAGCTAAGAAGATCTTCATCTCCAATAGGTTGTAGCTGAGAAGATATTATTGATTTTTGTAACATGCGAGAAGTCAAGACTTTGACATTTGTTGCATATATGGCGTATGTACTCATTCGTCCACTCTAGTTTATTTATATAAGTACTTGTTTATTGACTTTTTTCTATCTTTCTTAGGTATTTGCATTCACAAGATGATGTTTCAAATTACATCTTCGTTGACCCGTCCCTTATATCAATTGGACAAAACACCCAAGAAGTTAGAGCTCACAATTTGTGCAATAGATTAATGGCTTCAAAACAAAACCAACTCATTTTGGCTCCATTTAATCTAGGGCAAGTAATACTATACTAATAAATTCATTAAAATGTATATTGCTTCTTCTTCCATCGTTATGCAAACACATGACTCTTAATTTTAGGTGATTTTCTTCTTTGAATTGAACCTCTTCTATATATTCATCATCTCGGAAAATTGTAGAAGCTAGGTTATGAATTATGTTAAGGCAATCTTGTGGGGGGAGGGGTTTAACTTTTAATTGTTGTCATCTTCTTTTGATTTAGTTTAGAGAAACTAGTTTGTATGAATCTTATTTATTTAGGTTATTTAGGTAGAGAAACAAGTTTTATGAAATTAAGTTATATGAAAACAATCTACTTGTATTCTTTCTTTGTAGTGGTCATTGGACACTTTTGGCTATTAACGCATACGATGAGACAGACTATTATCTTGACTCACTTTGAACAAGATCAAGAGTAGATATTAGATATGTAACTGACACGTAAGTAAGGTTTTTTCATATATGATGTTTTCCATCTTAAAGTTCACTTCATTATAATGTGTAGTTGTTTCTTGGCAATAGGGCTATTACTATCTTCCGATCTCAAAAAAATATTCAAACAAGTCGAAAATAACCAATATACAAAATAGTGAAGATAAGTGTAACCATAAAAACTATCAAGTAAACCTTAGACTTGATGCTTTTTACCTGTCAAGTATAATTATACTTAACGCTTAAAAATTATCAAGGAAACCTCTCTTATTCATGACATTGGATTACTTGACATATTGAAAAGCGTCAAGTAAACAAATACTTGACAGATAAAAAGCATTAAGTAAACCTAGTTTTATAGTAGTGTTCCATTATTTTGATGGTTTATTATCACCATTGCTCCCATTGTCAATTTTTATTTTTGGTGGTTCAAGATCACTTCACCCATTTTTAGATCCTTTGTCTTGGTATAATTTCAACATGTTGTTGAATTTCAATTGTTGTGATCTTTAGTCGTGGTACACTTTTCGATTGGTTATTTGGGTCAAGTATCTGAACTCATTTGACAACTTTTCATTGGTAATTTGATTTATCACAATAGCTGAGAACATTTGAAATCTGAGGGTAGAAGCGAATTGGATTTTATAAATTGTGTTTAAACAAGTGTTTGTATGAAGTGTACTATTGATATTGGAGCATCTCATCATATGATTGACAATCTGAATTTGTTTACTCAAACATACACAATCATCTCAAGTCCTTTAAGCTTGCCAAACAGGACTATGACATTCACTATAATGGAGGGTATAATGGAGGGACATGCTATCCTCTACTGTGGTTTCATGCTCGAATGTGTTATATTTGCACATGCCTTACAACACAATTTAATATCGATGTCACAATTGATTGGTGATGCTAATTGTGTTGTTCGATTTACACCTAATTTGTGTACTATACATGACCAACATTTTGGGAGTCTGATTGTAACAACCCCAACTCCTTGTACTAAGCAGGTCATTACCTAAAAATTAAATAACGAATTGACACTTTCTTGAAAAGAGGCAAACTAATTTTTATCAAAATAATTTCAAATAACCATTCGTAAACATAAATTTCGAGATAAATAAATAAAAAACACTATTATGAAAACTTATTTTAGGACTCTAACAAGTTTTAAAGATATAAAAATAAATCAATGACATGAAAAGTTTCACATAAAATGTTTAACATCGAAGTACTAAAAAACGAATGATGAAAAAGTGAAAGTAAAACTGAGTCCCCGTATGGCATGTCACGGGCTCTTCGTATTGCTTGCCAGCTTTACATTACCTCTAACATTACCTGAAATATTAGACATAGAGAAAAATGTGAGTTTAAAAATATACCCAGTAAGGGACCCACTACTAGTCCCATTAGGTATATGTTAACTTTTCATTAGGATTTCATTAGGAGGTATCCAAAACTATCATGTGTTTGATGGAACACAAGTAATCTAGTGATCTCGTAGCAACACTTTCATATGTCGGTGAACCTGAAGGAACACCTATGATATCAGACTGTAAGTGATCCCGTCGAACCACTTATAAACATGGCATGATAGATTGATGGTCCCGTAGAACGCACACAATCATAAATTTGTGATAATTTGTGATTTTGAGGGACACTGTACATGTAGGTACAACCTTAATGACCAAAGTTAACAGAGACACTACATTCCATAGCATGTAGCAACATCATAAACATGACATGAAATATCACTTATAAAATCTTAATGATGTGATTAATATATTATGCATAATCATCATCATAAACATATCAATCATCAACTACAACATTATATATGCATTTAGCTACCACCGATGCATAATAGTAAATATTTGTAAATTTTTTAATTCATGTTCGGGTTTAGTAGTAGAATCTCTTACCTCGAGATTTGCTAAAATCCTTGACAGTCAAAATCCAAATTACTCCTAAACATAAACAAAATAAAATTAATAATTTTGTCAAACAATCATCCAATTATTTACTTTAAGTTTCCAAACTTACCCAAGTTGAGGTTGAAACCAATTCAACTTCAGTTGGGGAAAATTCCACCAATTAATTGTTCCACAATTTGCCAATTGCACCTTCAAAGAAAAATAATCCAACATGAAGAAAATAATCCAACTTAATGCAAAATTAATTTATTTTAGACCAATAATTAACAATTAATGGGTATGCCTAAACCCAAATCAAGAACACACCAAAGTTCATCCAAAAGATGACTCAAAAGGCAAATGGCTTGGAAAAGTGAAAGCTCACGACTTGGCTAGGAAATGGGACTCAGCTAGAAAGCAATCGGCTCATGTGGTTGGAAGAGGAGAGATCGCGTAGCTCAGGTTGGGGAGTTCGGCTTGCATGAGAGGCATTTTGGCTATTTTGGCTCAAATCATGGAGGCACCATGACATTAACATTGGCATGTTGAAATTTGTATACTTTGTTATTTGAAAAGTTGTCTAGGTCAAGGAATTTTTCTTTACTCCATTTGTGATCTCTCTATATCAGACTAGTGTGGTTCCGATTAGGCAAGTTGTCCCCTAACTTGTCATTCTTTCACCAAATGACTTGTGTTTCTTGGCAATTCTCCTATCTCTTGTAAAACAAAGAAGCAACAAACAATGTCTAGTTCATCAGCCAAGGTTTAGTATCACTCTATGACTTCTATTACATATGAGCTTATATGGCTCAAGTTATTGCTTGGGAGTCTTGGGATAAATAATCCTTGTGCCATATATAATTTTGTTTTGTGATAGTTGGTCGAAATTGCATTTTGCTCAAAATCTAGTTTTTCATGCACACACAACACACATTGTGTAACATCCTAAATTTAAGGTAATTTCTAATTTAATTATCTTGAATTATTTAAAATCATATTATTATGGGTGCTAATTTAATTTGAACTAGAAGTTTAAGAAAAATGTGATTTGGTGTAATATGTTTGATTTGAAATATGTATGTTGGTGTATATATTTAATTGAGGTAAATTTGAATAATGTGGGAAATTTATGGAAAAGTAATGATTAATTAATTAATTAATTATATATATATATTTGTGTGTAATTAAAATTGAAAAGTTGTGACATATAAGGAGAGTGGGAGAGTGGGTATTTATTGATGATGTGATGGAAAAGAAAAGAGGAAATAAATATATATATAATTATTAGGGAAATTCTTATGGATAGAAAAAAATTTAAACTATTTACAAAATATAGCAAAAAACTAAAATCTACCAAAGAGAATTTGATAAATTTTGTTGTGTTTTGTAAATAGTTTTAATTTTTAGCTATACTTGAAATTATATATATGTATATATATATATAAGAAAATAAAAATATGATGGTTAATTATTGTTTTTTGTTATTTAATGGTATGGTTTCATTTGAGAACGCAAAAATTAAAAGAAAATAGAAAATAATTTCTTCATCTTCTTCTTCCCTAAGAAACACTAACACCAGCTCCGTTCTCCTCTTCCCTTAAGTTCTCTTGCCAGTCGACGAGTCATGCCACTCCTTACTCCAAGCTAAATTAGACCCTCATCGAGCCTCCATCTGACCAACTTCGTGCATGAGCCCAATCACGTCGATTCCTTTTCTGATAAGTCAAGTCGAAGTTGACGCCCTCTTTTCCAGCTGACGTCCAGCTGCTGCGAGCCCTCTGTCCACTGCCTCCAACTACTGCTGGTTCTTTCCATCACCACGCACCATATTTTTGTTAAGTTTGAGTGAGTTTGTGTGGTTGTTGTGAGGTTTTTTTTATGGATTTTTGAATACCCATTAAGGGGTATTTGGTAAAACGGGTTTGCAATTAGGGGGTTTGGCATCTGAAGCCAAACCCATGTTTGGGCACTTGAATAAAATTCTTAGGATTAAGAAACCAAACTCATAAGTTTGGAATGTGTCTTTTTTTTTAATTGAATGCCATAGGTTTTATGAAAAAAATTCACTTCAATCTCATATCAATGATCATGGATGACCGTTGGCAACAAACTTTGACCGACTTCAGTATCAATAATTCATTACCAATCGTGATCGTGATTGATTGGTGTCCACATTGGTTGATTGTCTTGACCGTTGGCTCTGGATCCTTTTGATCATCAGCTCCAAATCGTCTTGACCATTGATTATCGATTGTCTTGACCATCAGTGATCAATTATCTTGATCATTGGTGACCTACAACTTCGGACGTCAATGTCACCGGGTGAACATCTGGATCGTCGATGACCGATCATTATTATTATTGATTGATCGTCGTGCCTATTAACAAACGATCGTAGTGATGGTCAATAGGTGCGTAAAGAGGTTGGGTTCAAAGATATTCTCAACCCAACCCGTATTTCCGGGTTGGTTGGGTTCGAAACTCAAATTACCCAACCCATATTCTCTTCCAAATTTCTATAGCCCCTCATCTAGATTTTTTTTCTTCTATTTTTATTCATCTTCTTTTTCTTTCTTTCTTCTAGCTCCCCTTTCAGAATATCAAGATCGTTTAAATATCACTTTGATATGATCTAAACAATTGCTTACTTAGTTAACACGATCATTAAGCATGGTCAATATGATCGTTTAGATTTGAAGCCCTTTTCCCATCGTTTAAAAAGAACTACGCGATCATGTGGATTTCATCTAAACAATCGCTTACCTAGTCAATACGATCGTTTAGCATGGTCAACACGATTGCATAGAGTTGAAGCCACTTTCCCATTGTGTAAAAAGAACTCCACGATCGTGTGGATATGATTTAAACAATCGTTTATCTAGTCAACACGATCGTTTAGCATGAGTGAGACGATTGTTTAGATTTGAAGCTCTTTTTCCATCGTTTAAAAAAAACTACATGATTAAGTGGATATGATCTAAACGATCGCTTACCTAGTCAACATGATCGTTTAGCATGATCAACACGATCGTTTAGATTTGAAAAAGGCACTAGTATAATATATATATTATTATTAATACGGGTTGGGTTGGGTTGAACTGAATTTTTTAACCCTTAATGGTCAATGACCAATAGCCATGACCCTTGGCGACTAATTGTCACGATGGTAGGCAATCAACCAATCGTCTTAATTATCGACGACTGTTTACCGTCTTCACCATCGATCGACAACTGTCTTCGCGAAGGCTTCCTACACTCTTTCCCATTGGTTTGAATAATAAACACTATTTAAGCTCATGAATTACCTTTTTTTAAATTCAATCTAGAAACTTCGTCGGCCTAACCCCCGATGACTCTTGTCGTACAATCACTAGGTGCCATTTTCGACAACTCGCCGACAAACTTTCTGAAAAAGACACTAACCTTGAAAAATTAATATAAATGGATTTGTGAAAAGGGTTTTTTTTAGTCATTTCAAAGACGCATTTGATTTAATCACAATAATATTTGTTAAAATATACTTTCTCATGTTTCTATTTTTTTCTTTGGAGTTCCTTTTAATAATAATTATTATTAGATAATCTTTTTTAATTATTCTTTTCTCTCCTTTGTTTAAAATTAATCTTTCCTTCATTTTAGGAGATTTTGTTTATTTTGTTATTTTTTTTCTAGGTTAAAACTGATGACTTATCAATTGTGATTTCAAGTATAAGTCAAATATATATTGGTAAAGTAGTGAAAATTATAAATGTGACCATAACCATGACTAAATGTAACTCTACTTGACTTTCGCTTTTGCATGACTGTTTTGGTTATCCTTACTTTTGAAACCTATTAGACCATTTTCAATGTTGCTTAAGTGAAACTTTTGCAAACCACATAAGATTACATGACTTGTTATATTTTGTGAATGGTTTGGAATATTCATAATTAGATCATTGATGGTAATGCAACTGTTATCAAAATTATTGTTATTGAATGTTAAAATTTCTCGTTTTTACCTTCTTGTCATGAAATTCAATAGAGTCAAGAAATTGAATCAGAGGTACAAAATATAGTAAAAAAAAATTAATTAAAATTTTGATGAATGATAAAAGTTAGGATTTAAAATTCACAAAAAAAAAAAAAACTAAACAGATTAGCAAAACCCATGAATTCAAAACCAACACCCCACAGGCACCAAAAATCCATAATTTCAAATCATGCACCCCAAACACAAGCATTTGTAATTTTTCAGATATCAAAGCCCCATCAGATAAGTCCACAAACATTTAATTCCTAGACACATTGATTCCAAACATGAGCGTTGAATGTCATGAGAATGCTTGTCCAAGTCATTGCTTGCCTATGGTTGCATGCCCAAACATCTGCACATCACCTTATGTTTATGCTTTTATACTTAGTTTAGCTTGTTTCCTTTTATTTCCATGTCGCTTGCTTATATGTGACATTTCACTTTCATATGCATATCTGTCATTTGAAAATGTTAAAAATGTACTTTCATATGCAGATCCACTAGTTGAATCCCTGACCAAGCCCTGTTGTACTCTTTGCACTCTAAGCTTTCTTTGCAATTGACAGTCTTTAATGCTTTCTATAATAATAATTTCAATGCTTTTTTCTCTCTCACATTTTATAAAACCATTTTCTCTAAAAATGTGAAGGGAGGCTACATCATACTGTGAGTTTGCCCGCGACTTTCGAATTTAGTACGACTGACTTGTTCATCTTTGATATGGAACAATACTTTAAGGCCAGTGAAACCAACTTTAAGGAAACTAAGGTGACATTAGCCTCCATGCATCTATCTGATGATGCAAAGCTCCAGTGGAAGTAAAAAATGAACGACATCCAAAATGGTCAGTTTACCATTGATATGTGGAAAGATCTTAAGAAAGAACTAAGAAGAAAACTGTAGGAGCTCAGACACACAAGAACCATTAAAGATTATATTAAACAGTTCTTTATCGTTATATTGGACATCTGAGGCATGTTGGAAAAGAATAAAGTATTCTGCTTTGTGGAAGAGCTCAAGCCGTGGGCCAAGACTAAATTATATGAACAGAAAGTTCAAGATTTTGCCTATGTTCTTGCTATCTCTGAGAGATTGTTAGACTATGGTGCCGAACAAGAGTCATAAAAGAAGAATGTGACAACACCGAATCTCGGGAATAGGGTCTCTAAGCCTAATATCTCTCAAGAAACTTCATGAATGATAAGAAACTACAAACCCCAAGTACTAGTACTCCTCGAGGAGTACATCAGTCAGGTTCGAATTAGACAAGGCATATTTCCTACTTCCTGTGTAAAGACCCTTATCGAGTAGCCAGTGTCCACATCAGGGCTCGTTGACAGCTTTACCAGTCTCCTTACAATGTTCTAATGATTCTGAGTTAGAAACAGAAGTGGAAAGGGAGGATGAGGGGGAGACCCCTCGAATGGGTGTGTTACAATTCTTATTAGCAATTCAAAAGAAGGTCTCTCATAGAAAAGATTCTTTTGAAAAGGGACTCGTGTTTTTCGTTGCAGTCATCAACTTTAAAATCACAAAGGGTATCATGGGAGATTTAGATGAAACTCATAATTTCACATCAAAACAAGAAGCACATCAGTTAGAGTTGAAAATCGAGAAATACATAAGAAAGATAAAAGCTATTAATTACAAAGTTTTGCCAATTGTTGGAGTATCAAAAAAGGTATCTCTAAAATTAGGCGAATGGAGAGAAGATGTTGATTTAATTGTTGTTTGCATGGATGACTTGGACAATGTACTTGGTATGGAATTCCTCTTGCAATATAAAGTCATTTCCATGTCTCTGGCTCAATGTCTAGTAGTAATGAGCAGTAATTTAACAGTGGTCCAAGCTATCAAGTGAACTAGTAGGGTGAGAATGATTTCAGCCCTACAACTAAAAAAGGGGTTCAGTAGAGAGGAGCGGACCTTTATGGCCATCCTGCTAGTGGATGAGCAAATTGAAGCTGATACTGTCCTAGTAAAGATCATCCAAAAATTTATAAATGAATACGTTGATATAATGTTGCCTGAACTACCAAAGTCACACTGCCTCCTCGATGGGGGATTGATTACGAGATTGAGCTTGTCTTAGGAACCAAACTCCTAACAAAGAATGCCTACCAAATGGCTCCACCTGAGCAAGCGGAACTCAGGAAACAATTAGATGAGTTGTTATTCGTCGGATTCACCATACTAGTGAAAGCACCTTATGGGTCCCCTGTGCTGTTTTAGAAGAAGAAAGATGGGACACTCTAACTATGTGTAGACTATAAAGTTTTAAACAAAGTTAGGATTAGAAATAGGTACCCCCTCACGGTCATAATCTATTTGTTTGACCAGTTGAATGAAGGTCAGTACTTTATGAAGCTTGATCTCTAGTCAGGCTATTATCAAGTTTGAATAAGACAAGGGGATGAATTAAAGCCTACTTGTGTAGCAAGGTATGGGGACTTCGAATTCCTCCTAATGCCCTTTGGCTTGGTAAACACCCCTACAACCTTTTGCACCCCGATGAACTGGGTATTCCATAAGTATCTAGATTAGTTTGTTGTGCTTTATCTTGATGACATTGTGGTTTTCAATTCCAGTCTGAAAGAACACCAAGTCCATCTTCGGTTAGTTTTTAACAAGCTTCGACAGAATCATTTATATTTTAAGAAAGAGAAGTATGCTTTTGTCCAACAATGTATTAATTTTCTGGGTCACGTCATCGAATGTGAAAAGATTCGAATGGACAAGGATAAGTTGCGAGCTATTTAAAAATGATGAACCCCCACTTCCATGACAGAATTATACTCCTTTTTAGGGTTAGCTAAATACTATTGGCAGTTCATTGAAGGATTCCCAAGAAGGGGTATACCATTGACTAAGTTGTTGAAGAAAGGTACAACTTAGACATGGCCAGTCGAATGTCAAAATACTTTTGACGAACTAAAGATGATAATGCTAAGGGGTCCTGTCCTCAGATTGCTGATGTGTCTAAGCCATTTGTAGTCGAGACCGACACATCAGACTTTGCTACCGGAGGCGTCCTTACCCACAAGGGTCACCCCATAGCTTATGAGAGCCGAAAGCTTAATAGTGTTGAAAGGAGGTATATTGTGTCCGAGAAAGAAATGCTTGTAGTGGTCCATTGTCTGAAGGCCTGAAGGAGATATTTATTGGGATCACCCTTCGTTGTGAAATCTGACAAAAACAATATTTGTCACTTCTTTAGCCAACCAGATTTGACCTCTAAGCAAGCAAGGTGGCAGGAATTTTTAGCTAAATTTGACTTCAAGTTTGAGCACAAGAAAGGAACTACCAATAAAGCTGTTTACACCCGTAGTCATAAAGGCCGACATGCACTCCTGTATGCTAGCCCCCATTCATACGAGTAAAGTTGATGCATCGATGTGTGATATCATTAGCGAGTTCATTTGAAGGATTCCTCTAGCCAAGTTGTTATTGCTCTAGCCAAAGTCGGTAAAATAATACAATTTTGAGTCGAAGAAGAGTAATTAATGACAAGAGAAAAATGTATGTTGCGAGAGTAGGTGATCTAAGGGAAAATTTACTACATGAGTGTCATGACACCTTGTGGGTCAACCACTCTAGGTGGCAAAGGACCTATGCGCTGCTGAAGAGAAGCTACTTCTAGCCCAATATGTGAGATGATGTCATGCAATATAAGAAGACGTGTCTCACATATCAGCATGATAAGATTGAGAAAGCAAAAGTTGCTGGACTTCTCGAACCCTTGCATGTTTTGATGAGATCGTGGGAGAGCGTCTCTAGGGATTTCATTACACATCTCCTAAAGGTGGTGACCTTGAGGCCATCTTGGTTACCGTTGACCGGTTCTCGAAGTATGCCACTTTCATCCCTACTACCAAACTATATTCTGTCGATGACAACACAATTGTTCTTTAAGCATGTCGTGAAGTTGCAGGGTGTCCCAACGAGCATCGTAAGCGACAGGGATGGTAGATTCAATGGTACCTTCTGGACCTAGTTACTTACCTTCTTAGGGACTTATTTGAATATATCCTCAAGTTACCACCCTTAGATTGATGACAAAACCAAACAATTCAATTGTATGCTCAAGGAGTATCTACACCATTTTCTTGATGTAAGACAAAAGAATTGGGTCTAGTTACTAGACGTGGCTTAATTTTATTTTAAACGCTCAAATTAGTTCATTAGCGGAGAGGAGTCCCTTTAAAATTGTAAGTGGAAGACAACTCTTATTGCCTCATATTGTTGATCATTCTCACACGAGAAAAAAATCCACAAACTCACAACTTCACAAAAGAATGGAAGTAAATTACTGACATCACTCGAGCTTACTTAGAGAAAGCCTTGAAGCGTATGAAAAAGTGGACTGATAAGAAGAGACATCCTCTTGAGTTTTGAGTAGGGCATCAAGTCCTCAACAAGCTAAAGGTATAGCAAATTCGATTAAGAGGGCACAAAGACTAGTACCTCGTCAGAAAATATGAGGGGCCCTTGAAAGTCCTCAAGAAGATAGGAAATACATCGTATAGAGTGGCGTTGCCTGAATGGATGAAAATTTATCTAATAATTCATGTAAGTAACTTAAAACCTACCATCAAGACTTCAAAGACAAGCATGAAATGCATCGTATGGAGTGGAGTTGCCTGCTTAGGCACCTTGTTCGTCCATAATTATCAACATGGAACTTTGCAACCTTTAAAAATTGGGACATTCCCTCTCTATACTCAACTGAAAATTTATTTCTAAGTTTGATCCAGTCCTTGTTCATCGTTAAAGACCTAAAAGATTAATAGATTTGATTATTCAATAATTTAAATAGAGAGACAGATAGTTTATGGGAAGAGACTTGGGTTGTGTTTGGTTGGGATTTTTAAGTGTTTAAATTTGCAAAAAAGTTATTTTGAAAAAAGTTGTGGTGTTTGACAAGTTCTCATCATGCATTTTTTTAAAATTAGTTTACAAAATAATTCATTTTAGAGAAATCATTAAAAACCAGTTTTTTTAGAAAATGAATTATAAGTGATTGACCAAAATTTTGCAAATTTTTCTCATCTTATATTGAAATTTTTTCCATTCATACTACCCCTCCTTCTTTCATCTTTCTCCCCCATTTTTGACCTGCCAAAAACTCCTCCTCTCATCTTTCTCCCTAGTTATAAACTTTTGTGCTCACTCTTTCTCATTTTGTCTGTCAAATTATCAAGTGGATTCTTTACAAGGTATGTTTGGCCCATTATTCTTAAAGATATTTTGTTTTTATTTCTGATTAGTTTTTTTATTTGGGTTTTATGATAATTGTATTTGTGAAAGAGGATATAGGGGCTATCTGCATACGATATTCTTCACTATTATTTTCATCTCTAGTTAATCGAGCACATCTTTGTCATCATCTTTAGAATTTCATCACCTCTAATGGTACTTGTATTTCCCATTTGTTTCTCTCTTTGGTGGAATATGCTCGGAATTGCTTAGAACTAGAAGTATGGTTTCTACTATGTTCCTCCTTTGCATTGCCAGAGTCATTCTCATGAGTATACACCCACCTACTTTTTAGTAATCGAATGTCCAACTCCGTGTGTAACTTCCTCATAATTTTGAAGTCTTATATTCAATGCAGATATTCACGAAATTTCTTTTAACTAATTTATTTGATTTCTTATTGACTAGATGATAATTTGCCACATATTTACATTATCATGTTGTATGGGATGACCACAATTTACAACTGATCCATTTTTTGGTTCTAACTGATTGAGTTTAGGTTTGATTAAGACTTCTAAAAATTGAGCACAAGAACCACAAAAGAAAAAAATGGAACGACGAAAACTATAGCCGTCAATCTTATTACATTCTAGGTTACTCGTACTTGAAAATTTAAAAATAATTTAGATTGACTTATGCTATACGGCTATAGGATGTAGTGTAGAAGATTTGCTAAAGATGCAAGCACTAAATTAAAAGTAAAAGTGTTATTAAAGAAACATTTACTATATACTGCAAAGAATTGGGTAGGCTATAATGGCTTAACATGGTGTTTGCTATTGTAACTTTTCACTATTAGAAACAGGAGATCTCCTAACGCATAAAAGCGTCAAGAGATATAGGTAAAACCAACAAAAAATGATCTCCTGACGTATAAATGCACGTTAGGATTGAAGTCAAGCAAAATGAGTAGGGAGAGGATCTCCTGATACCAACATGAAGCGTCGGGACATGCGTAGAGAGATCCTCTATTTTAAAAAAAAACAATACCTTCCATTATTAAGTGGAAGGTATTATGTATCCAGACACTTCTCAGGTTTCAAGAATAATTTTAAATTTCCTCATCCAAATAAGAACATATAATATGCCATGGATGTTCTATGATATCTAATATGCCATGGATCTAAAGCACAAATAATACCCAATTTGGACATAATGGCCTTCACAACCCACAGTTTGACCTCATTATCATTGATCTGAAGCACAAATAACACGCACATAAAAAAATATATATATCAAATGTTACAAGTTCAATCGACAGTAGAAACAAGAGGCCAAAATGATTGTCATTATTTATCTGCATATTAATATTTGGATTCATGAACATAAAAACGTTAACTCCAAAGTCAAGAGTACAAAACAATGGATGAAGGAAAGTAAAGCTTATCATTCAAAGTGTTCTTTCTCACCATCCAAAAGAACGTATCTAAACGGATGTATGAAAATTCTACAGATTCCAAAAATTATCAACATTGTTCTTTGCTTTCTCAACCTCAGTTTAATCCTATGGAAAAAAAACCCTAATTTCGCCAAACCCTTAAAATTTTTCATTCATAGAAGAACAGTCGAAAACCTAAAACAAGAAGGATGAAACAAATTTGCTAACCTTTTAACATCAACGAGAGAAGCTTATGAGAATGTAGAAACTGAAAGAAGAAGAAAGTATATGTAGAATGAGCGGTGGGGTCGAACCATTTCTTCTTACCTTCGCATTACCTTTTTTGCAACCCATTCTTCTTCCCGTTTCCCCTTCACTGATATGTGAATCACAAATGAGGTAAAACTTTTAAAGGATAACTCCTAACCCACATTTTAATGTGTTAGGAAATTTTGGAGAACTCCCGACCCCACCAAATATGCGTCGGGAGTTCCCTACCATTTTTTGACACATCAAAACGTGCGTTAGGAAATTATGGCTATTTCCCGGCGACATCAACAATGCATTGGGAGTTCTCCAATCTCCCAACGCTCTAGTGATTAAGTCAAGAGATACCATCTCTCCCAATGCCTTTTCTCCGACAGTCTAATCCGGCGTTGGAAGATATTTAAATTCTTGTAATGTTTGCTACAAACTAAATAATGAATTTTTAACATTCTTTTTTAATAACTCTTCTGTATTCATCAAGGAGATAATCTTAAGACTAAAAGACACTCAAAATTTCACACTTTACTATCTACTTTATGATCTAGACAGTTACAATAAAACTGTAAATTAAATAGTAACTTGAATGTAATTTTTTCATTACTCTTTGTGAATGTTCTTCTTTTCTTCTCTATTTTTGTCTAGGTGAAATATTAAGGTATTTTGGTTATGAATTCACGTATATGTAGTTTTTCATTGATATGCATTTATCCATGCTTGTGTTGATGAAACTTTGAAAGGGAATATACCAAATGGACATTTAAATAAAGATGGATGAAAAAATGTTATTAGAATATTTAGAGAAAACACCGAAAGAAATTATGATCATAGACAAATGAAAAATAAATGGGCTATATTAAAAAAAAAAAAAGATCCATAGACATAGACAGACTTGGTTGGAAACAACACAGGCTTGGGTTGGGATTCATTGAGACAAATTATTGATGCACCAAATGAGTGATGAGAAGAGAATTTAAAGATATATCATTTATTTATATAGTATATTTATTAAGAATGAAAATTATAGTTAAATACTTCTTAAATCAATATCTTGTAGGTTAAGCCTGAGGCAGCAAAATTTCGAGTAAAGGGGTTGCAAAATGTAAACCAATTAGATATTCTTTTTAAAGATATTGCAGTGCCAGTTACAGGAAGATGAAGCATGGGCACCATCTCAAGGATTTGTACTTCAAAGTATGAAGGCAATTCATCTTGACATGTAGGAGAAAATATGATACATTTGAATATATGGAGCATAATGATACTAATGATACGAAATATTCAATACATACTGTTGAGGATTACACTTAAGGGAAAGGAAAAAAAGAAAAAAAAATAGGATCAAAAGGTACTGTTGTCAATAAACTTTGTAATAAGTTGAAATGTGTGTGGATCAATAAATAATAGTAGAAGAGATCTTCTAGGTTGCAGTATTTTTGAAGTGATGAATGTTTTACGAGACATACCTGGAATTGTAAAAGGTGATGAACTTTTCATGAAAGCTGCAAATATATTTAGAAAATAGAAAATAGAGAAATGTTCGTAGTGCTACGAGAGCCTGAGATTCAAGTTGCATGTTTGAAGCAAAAGAAAGTTTCACGATCTTAGATATATATGAAATGTTTGTTTGGATAGTGACTTTTCATCGTTTAGACAATTATCGTTTTGAAGTGTTCCCTTTGTTATGAATCTTTTATCATTAAAAAATTAATTGTCAGGATCTTTTGTTTTTAATTTCGTTTTTCAATTTTTTTTATATTTTTTAGATGTCATCTGATTATTACAATACTGATAGCAATGATCATTATGATGAAAGTGATGTTGAATATAAACTTGATCAATTAGTAAAATTGGGATGTGCTACTGTAGTGCATCATTTTGTGATGCTTGTTTGCAAAGAGTCTTATAGGACATTTTCTCACACTAGTTACAAATTTTTAATTGAGATTTTGAATGGTCACGAGGATAGATGTCACCAACAATTTAGAATGGAAAAACATATATTTCAGAAATTGTTAGTAGTTTAAAAAACAATATAACTTTAGTAAAGCCAAACATATGCCTTTGGAGGAGGCTCTTGCAATGTTTCTTATTACACTAGGTCACGGTTTCTCAAATATAATGGTTCGAGAAAGATTTCAGCACTCAAGTGAGATTGTATCAAGGTGGTTTAATGTAGTGTTAGATGTTATTGTCATATGGTTGTTGATGTAATTAGCCATCAGATCCATAATTCAAAACTACTTCTGATAAGATTAAACAAGACACTCGATATTGGTCATATTTCAAATATTGTATTAGAGCAATTGATGGTACCCATATACAGGTTGTAACACCTAAAGGAAGGCAAATATCGTACATTGGTGGGAAAAGTATTACCACCCAAAATATTATGGCAGTCTGTGACTTTAACATGTGTTTTACATTTGTTTGGGTTGGATGGAAGGGTGCTGCTCATGATGCTCGTATTTTTGTGGAGGCATTAAGAAGACCACATTTAGGGGTTCCACATCCATCAAAATTAAGGTTAGTATGTAAGAATTATAAATACATTAATGTTTATTATATTTTTAAGTATTTATTTTTACTATTAAGTGTTTACTTTATTATTTCAGGAAAATATTATCTTGTAGATTAGGGTTATCCACAAACGAAAAGATATTTAAGTCCTTATAGAGGTGAGCAATATCATCTTACTTATTTTCGACGTGGAAGCCAACAAAGAGGCATGAAGGAGGTATTTAACCATAGACATTCTTCATTAAGATGCACAATTGAAAGAACATTTGGTGTTTGGAAGAATAGATGGAGAATTGTTCGACAAATGCATAGTTTTCCATTTGACAAACATGTAAAAATTGTTGTTGCTTTAATGGCTCTTCATAACTTTAAAAGGGTTCATTCAAAAACAGATTTTGAGTTCAAGCCTTATGACGACGACGAGATGCTACTACCTTCAAATGATGAAAAAAATTATGAGGACCTCAATGAAGAGCATAGAAGTTCAGTTTGTGAAATGGAGATGAATGAAGAACGTGATCAAAACATAAAAATTATTGTTATGTTTTGTTGTTGGAGATCAATTATAGTTTTTATGATTATGAATTTAAATATCAAGATACTTCTACTTCTAAATTAAAATTGTCTAAAAACTTTAATACTAAAAACAAAAATAATGCTTGGTTTTAACTTTACTAATTTCAAAATTTTAAAACAATTAGTTTCAAAATATCGTGCAATTAATTTCAAAATATATTTCTTTCTAAAAAATCAAAATATATGTATTTCTTAATGATATTAGGTCATAGTGTTTAGTAGTCCTTTATGGTAATTTCACTTAAATATAAACATTTTTGGTATATGACAAACCAAAGGAAATCCACATATAAACACTTATAAAAAGATCTAACCAAACATGTAGGTGGTTAAATTTTAATCTTGTTTTCAAGAAAGTGTTTAAAAGGAAATATATTATTGAAAAACATTTTTTTCATATACAAACCAAGAGCACCCTTAATAACATGGAATTTGGGACACTCCCTCTCTATCTCAAGATGTTACAACTCTAAAGTCACTTTAAAAATACACTTAGTAACATGGAAAGAAACATGGAAGCCAATCGAGTCAATTATCTTAAAAATAAATCAATGCAATTAATCAAACTATGAAACTTCTCAACACCCAATAGTAAGAGTAAAATTGTTGAAATTAATAACATGGAACAAACATCATTATGTGCCCTATTTTGCAATATGAAGAAAATTCCAAAGCAAAATTGTGGATATTAATAACATGGAATAAATTAACTTATATGCGCCATTTTGCAATATAGTTTTGCAACAAATACAGATGGTAGTTTACAAATTTATTTTAATTTTAAGATCTTCAAACATGCCAAAATTTGAAAGTTTCCAAATCCATTTCCAAATTCACATTGTAGTTACCAAATTCATTTCCAAACTCACAATAAGTCTAACAAAGCATCAACCACAAGAACAACAAAAATAAAAAATCATCAACAACAACAACATTTACATATTGATAAGAAAAGAAATTATATACCCAAAGGAGGTGGCAGCGACAAGTGAAGAAAGGGGACAACGACGACGACAAGGGAGTAAACGGGGCCACAACGACGAGGGTGGAACGACTGGGGTGGTAAGGGGCTGGGTGGCGGCGAAACACAGACACAAATGAGGGCAAGGGGGCTAGGTAGCGACATCGTTTGACTTTCTCTCTTGTTCTCCCTTCTCTTTTCAAGTATGATTTTTTCAGATTTGAAGAGGGTTTTTATAAGGCAACTTCTGACGTACCTCAATAAGCGTCTGGAGTTGCCACAAACTCGTTACATCGTACAATGGTGTTGTGAAAATCCCACTAATGTCTGAATCAAAACTTAGTCGTTGGGAGAACCTTGCTGATTTTTATAATGCTTCGATATCTCTCGACACATGACTTTAAGCATTAGAAATGAGGATATATCTCCTGACACTGCCAATAAAACGTCTAGTGTGCTCCAATATATCCCGACGTTTTATTCAAGGCATTGAAAGTGCCCCAATGCGTCAAGTCATACGTTGGAAGTTGGTGTATAGCCCGACGCTTCGTATATGTCGTCAAGTATACTATATATCCCGATGCCTTTTCTACTGATAGTCTACACCGGCATTGGGAGAGTAGGAATTTCTTGTAGTGTTGTGTAGCTCATTTTAAACGATGGGAAAAAAACTTTAAATTTAAACGATCGGATAATAAACTCTAAACGATTGCGAGAAAGCTTCAGACATAAAAGATCGTATAATATAATCAAAACAATCATCAGATCCATATACACGAACGTTAAGATAGATGATTGTGTGCAATGAAATAATATACGTTAAACGATCGTGTTGACCATGATAAACGATCATGTTGGTTATCGTAAGCAATCGTGTACTCCAATGTAAATGATCATGAAAAACTTTAAATCTAATGATCATATAATACAATATACACGATTGTTTAGATTTTGGTACACAATTGTGAAATAGCTTCAAATCATCTTATCAAAGATGAAGAAGATGAAAAAGGAGATTTAAAGGATAAGATTTTATACTCTAAACGCCAAAGAAAGAAATCTGGAAGAGGAGATGAAAAAATCACAAACAAAATGAATAAATTGTAAAGAAGAAGAAATGAAGAAGTACACAACTCGCCCCACAATATTCAAAACCAACAAGGACATATATGGAATTTATGAAAAAATAATAGAGCTTCATGGACTTTTCTTATTTTGTTATATGAACCGTAAATATTTAGGGATTTTCTTACATTTATGTAAATTAACTTATAATAAAAATTAATTTTTTATTATTGAGAGATACTAATAGATGTCTCTTTGAGTCTATCACAGTTTCTTTTTTATAAAAAGTAAAATTTAATGTATTTATAGATAATTTTGATAGTTTTACTCTATTTAAATACAACCTTATTTAGAAACTATATTGGAAAATTTTCATAAATATAACAAACTAATAAATATTTACGCCCGTGTAACAAAGCCCATAAAGTTAGCCATTTCTTAAATATTCAAAGTTTTTCCTTCCATCTTTCTCTTTCTCTCTACGATTGTTTATCGTCTTTCTTCCTTTACTCTTTTTTTTTTCCGCTATGATTTCTTTCCATCTTTCTTCTTTTCCTCTTCTTTTTTTACGTCGTTTAGATTTGGGTAACCAAATCTGATTTTTTCTATTGTCTTTCTTTTTTTTTTCTCTTTTCTTTTTTCGCATTTCGTCTCTTTTTTTACGTCGTTTAGATGTGGGAACCCAAATATAATTTCTTTCTATCCTCTTTCTTCTTTTTCTCTTTTTTTTTTCGCTACATGAATTAACTTTCTTCTTTTCCTTCTCTTTTTTTACGTTGTTTAGATTAGGATAACCAAATCTAAAAGATCGTATATAAAGAATGAAAAAAAATCTTTAACAATCGTGTAGCCAAATCTAAATGACCAAATCTAAAATATCGTGTAACCAAATTTAAATGATCGTGTAACCTAATTAATGAAACGATTGTGTAACCAACTTAAGCGATAGAATTGATAAAATAAATTGTTTAGATTTGACTATCCAAATCTGAACGAACAAATCTAAACGATCGTGTATCAAATATATTATGCGCATTGTTGATGGGGCATTTTTTGTATTTTTCATTGTGGGTCTATGAGCTTTCTTCGTTTTTAGAATTGTTTTATAGAGTGTAAATATTTTTGCCGCTTTGTTATATTTTTTAAAAGATCCTAAATATATATACAAATAATTATGAAGGAAAACATATTTTGTTATTTGTTTTAGGAAAGAGAGAGAATGTTGATTGGTGATGATAAAGAAAGGTAGGGTTGATGTAGGGTTGCATAGATAATTGAAATGTAACAAAAATAAAATGAATAACAACTCCAAGGAAACACAACCAAACAAAGGAAAACAAAAAACTCCTTGAATGAAATTATTATTGGGAAGTCCCATTATTGATGTTATATTTAGGTCCTACAAAAAAAATATCAAATCAAATTAGGATGTGGGACCCAATGATGGCCACAGAGTTAAAATAAACCCATCACACTTACAAAATTGGAAGTAGAGTAGCCCGAACATGTTATTTTTCATCATAAGAGCTCTTTGTTGGGAGGCACTTGTTGAACATCATCATGCTCCAAACAAATTCAAAACCCTAAATAACAATGCTTTCCATATTGCATTTAATACTTGGTAAAGTCAATCTATACCATTCTAGAAAAAATAAATCTTGTATATAAATAAATTAAAAATTGATAATATTGTAACAATCTAATCTTTGGAGATCTTTAATCGGATCCATGCTAAATGAAAACTAAATAATCTTTTAAACTTAAAATAAAATATTTTCTAATAAGTAAGACCTCACAATATAGTGTCAACCACGGGGAATTTTCAATATTCAAATTAGGTTTTGAAGGAAAAACATAAAAGGAAAAAGAAACATTTTTAAATTTTAAATTTATTTACTTCAGGTCATTTGGGCAAAGATTATCTAGACTATAATAACCACCTTTTGCTATAGAAAATGCTATTTAAAAGTCTCCAATAATTAGCTATAGTAAATACTATTTCAAAACATTTAATTTTCTATAGTATTTACTATTTGACCTTCATAATTTTTTTATTCTTTCCTATAGTGTTTATTACTTGTTTATCAGTTCAAAATAGTCTACACCCGAATACATACTATTATAACTCAAACTAAAATAATTTGCACCTCAAACACAAACTATTCTAATCAAACTATAATAACTTATGGCTATAATAATCTACTCCTTACAAAACATATCCTTAGCTTTTTTCGTTAAATATATATTGAGAAGAAAGTCATTTATGAAAGTTATGAAATTAAGCAGAAGCAAAATGAAACAAGTCCCATGTGGCTTCTTTAATAGATTTTCTCTTTCTTTCTTCTTTTGTCCAGTGTTTGATACATTATTTTCTTTTACCAAAAAATTATTTCATGGAAGATGAATATATAAAATACTCAGTAAGTGGTCTCACTATTATCATTAGACTTGTTGGAATTAGTGCCTTACATCTTTTGTAACTTAGAGTTTGTAGTTTGATAACACAAATTATTTTTCTAATAAAATAAAGAGTATTTTATTTGACATTTAAACAACATTAGTTTAATCCAATAAACTAAGATTCAAGTTTATATGATGTTATTTGAACAATATGTGGTTGACATACAAGTAGTTTATGTTCAACTTATAACCTAAAAAATATATAGTAAATGAATAGAATGTTGAGTGTCTTATTCTGGTATGACTTCAAATATGACACACTTTGTAATTGTTATATGAAATGTAATTGCTACTGTAGCCCTAACTATGTTTGTCCCATCTAATTTTATTACTTTGAGGTTAATTTTAAATAATTAATCAACATTTAAATGTATGTTTTCTAGATTTCAAAAAATTGTGAAATAAAATTTGTTATAGAGAACAAAATTTGGATTGTGAGATCTTTTTTATTTATCATGAGAAAATCAATTTAATAAACTTTGGGAAAAATCAATCATCCATTATTGTTTTTTCAAAAAAAAAAAGAATCACACCATACTTGGTTAAATTAATCGTATTTAATTTATTATTTTTTTCTTTTAAATGTATTTTGTTTGATTCATTTTCTAATTGAAGGATGTTCACACGAGATTTCTAAAGAAATTTGATTCGTGGAGTTGAACTTGTGTTGATATTGTATTTATGTTGATTTAATGCGATGTGGTTCGATCTCTAAAATGTGATCCTTTGATTCTCTCTCGACTGGATGCTTACGCTTGATTTGAGGAAGCAGCACGTAATGTTCTTGAAGTTGAATTCTTGGAAGAAAGCTTGGATCTTCAAATGAGCTTCATGGTGATTCTTCTAGCTCTTGGGAGAGTTCCCTCGAGACCTTCTGGAGTCCAAAAAATTTTCCACCCACAAATGAAGAGAACTCCTTTATCTATAGAGTTCTCTGGTGGGTTTTTATGGACTTGAGCATGTTCTGGTCCATGAACCATACCCATGGGCTCAATCACTTGGATTTGGGTTATATTTAATTTTGGGCTAAATTAAGCTCATTTTTTAACTCAATTAAATTTTAGTCCAAGTAAATAATATTTAATTGAACCAAAATAACTAATTTGATCCAATTGTCATGATAAAGACATGTGACATCATTAGAATTGTCCAATTTGTCTTTAAATTTAATTTGGGACACATGTTGATTTTTTAGTTAATCTTAAATACAATTATTTTAGTAAATGATGTGGCAATTTGTAATTGGTTCCAAAATTTCTTATTCAACAAATGCCCCCTTTTGAGATTTATGCACGTATGGGTGGGTGAATCTCGAAAAGATAAATTTAAAGTCCAAATACGAGCTTCTTCTTTTTGCTTTAAATTTGAAACAAAGGCTTGGAATATATATGACATATCAAATTAATCAAACTATGAATCTAATACATGAGTTTGATTTAAATTTGAAATAAAGGTTTGGAATTTGTCCAACTCTTAATTTGAGAAAAGTTTAAGGATAAAAATTAATACGTGAGGATAAAAATTTGATGATTTTTTTTCTTGGTAAAATTTGGAACCATATTTTAATTTGAGACAAAGATGAGGTTTCTAGCATACCCTAATTTGTCCTTAGATGCACAAGAATTTGGAATGGTCAATTTTAATTTTAAGATAAAATGACCAAATCTAGTTTTGAGATAAATACGAGATCTCAAGCTTAGGATAAAGTTAAATTTATGTCTCCAATTTAAATTTGAGATAATTATCAAAAAGTGGAACTCGAGATTTTATTCCAAGATTTTTTTTATGTCTCAAGATTTTTTTTTCTCGTTTTTTTTTAAAACTTTTAACTTAATTCTTTTTTTATCTTCAGGTTTAGTAGTTGTTAATTTTTCGCACCAACTTGAAGCTCTATCAAAGGTTAAGGCCCTTTTTTCTTGCAAGCCCTTGAAGGTCCCATGCAAGTATATATGAGGTTACAGTCTCCTCGACGTCCTGCTTCTTTGACTGTCAGCTTCTAGGGTTTGTTCATGATAGATGATGCTACTCTATCATGACGCCCTATTCCTTTTTAGGGTTTGTTCATGATAGACGATGCAACTCTATCATGATGCCCTTCCACTTCTTAGGATTTTTTAATGATAGACGATGCAACTCTATCATGACGCCCTTTTGTTTCTTAGGGTTTGTTCATGATAGACGATGCAACTCTATCATGACGCCCTCCTGTTTCTTAGTGTTTATTCATGATAGACAATGTAACTCTATCATGACACCCTGCTGCTTCTTTAGGGTTTGTTAATGATAGACAATGCAACTCTATCATGACGCCCTACTGCTTCTTAGGGCTTTTTCATGATAGACGATGCAACTCTATCATGATGTCCTCTTGTTTCTTAGGGTTTTTTCATAATAGATGATGCATTTTACCATTTCCAACGTTTGAGGATTACTTTATTATGTACATCCCATAAGGACTAGAGTTTTAGTCGAAGTGGGAGTTTGTTGGGTTGTATGTTCTAAAACTCGTAGATAGTAAATATAATCAATTGACTGCCATTAATAAAGTGTTTTATTATTATAATTTCAATAAGTGTTATTGATTATATTATTAGTTTTTTTCTTTATAACCTAAATCCAATAAACTAACATCCTAAGTTGTTTGATGAGTCTTGAACAGTATGTAAAGACATACGGGGATCAATGTTCAAAATCAGCTTAAATGGTTCATAGTACAGGGTTAAGATTGGGTACCTTATCCTGTTAACACTATGGATACGACTCACTTTGTATTTGATACAAACACATTGATCCAATGTGTTCATGTATGCGACATGTGAGTGAGGGTATCCTATGCAATAAGTTTGCATAAGACTGGACCACGAAATAGTAATCACTAGATGTAACTCCGTTAACTAGTTGGATTTCTATTTCATTACGATGACCTAGGTGACTTAGTCTTAATCATGAGTGTATTATGAACTCCTGTTTACAAGAGATTGTCCTTTGATTTGTACGGGTGAGAGTGGCCAAATTGCCGACTCAATATACTTATCATTTTGGGGACAAGATCGAGTGGGGAGCTGGGAACATAATCACATAAGATAGAATTCACTCCTTCCCACCTTTAAGGTAAGTAGATAAGTGTTCCCTTCAATGGTGTCTCCGGGACTTGAACAAAGGGCCCTACCCTCTCTATGGCACGAGATGGGTTTCTGTTTAGTGGTTGGATCATAAACAGGTTGTTCATTAAAGGAGCACTGGTATTTAAGAACTAGAAGTAACCCAGGGGTAAAACGGTAATTTGACCCAGCTAGTGTGACGAACAGTTGTGAATGACTAACTTATTGGTATTGGTCTATATCCGTGGACACAGAAATATATCTACAGTGAAAAGAGTTCAACTGTGAGTCTTTAGTGGAGTGTACACACAGTTAACGAATATTGATTAATGTAGTTAATGAGTTTAGCTAATTAATCTCATATCGTTGTAGCTTCTGATCTGTAGGTCCATTAGGTCTCCTACCTAGCTCATAAAGAGTAATGAGATTTATTTATATTGGTTGTAATTTGAAATGTTCAAATTTACTTTGGAAATTAATATAATGTATTTTGATACATTATAATATAAAGTTTATATTTTAATTAGACTTTATTATATAAATTTAATTTTGGATATGATTCAAAATTGAATTACGAGAGAATAAAATATTTGAATAAGTTCAAATATTAGTTTAATTTGAATTAGAATCATATTAAAACTATAAGTTAAAATTTAATGTGTATATGATACATATTAGAACTATAGGTTATGAGAGAAATTTATATTTGAATATGATTCAAATTGTGGATTAAATTAAATATAAGATATTTAATTTAGAAATTAATTAATTGGAAAATTAATTAATAGTTTAGTTTAATTTGATTTAATTAAATTATATTTAATTAAATTAATTAAATTAAAACTATAGGTTATGCGATAGATATTCATTTAAATATGATTTAAATGAAAATACTAATTAAATATGATTTAATTAATTAATTATTTAATTAAATTAATTATTTAGTTTAATATATATTAATTTAATAATTATTATTAAATTAATAGGGAACGTGGGTGGTTTTCCCACGTTCCCATTTATTATCTCCAACTTCCCACTTCTTCCGTCTGAAGAAGTGGAAATTCTTTGCGTAACAATCACAACAGTGAGTTCTGCGAAGAAGACTCTCCCATTCTCTCTGAAAAAATTTCCTCCATTCCCTTATTCCAATTTTGGTTCCCACAAACCATTTCAATCAGAGAATAGGAAGGTTTCCAAGTGGTGGTGCCCCAAAATTTGGTGGTTGGTAGATTCAGAGTCGTCAACGAGCGTAAGTTTTTTTCTTCTCTATATTTTTTCAAAGCATGTTTAACCATAAAAATTGTTTTTCTATTTTTTGCCAATGTATTGATATTTTTAAGGTTCCAATTAAAATTGAGTTTCTGTGATTTTTCCGTTGTAAAGGGTTTTCATCCCTTCAGGATTAATATTCAAGATCAGCTTAAAGGGTGTATGGTATAGGGTTAAGGTTTGGTACCATATCCTATTAACACTATGGATACAACTCACTTTGTATTTGATATAAAAACATTGATCCAATGCGTTCATGTATGCGACCTGCGAGTGAGGGTATCCTATGCAATAAGTTTGCATAAGACTGGACCATAAAATAGTAATCACTAGATGTAACTCCGTTAACTAGTTGGGTTTCTATTTTATTAGGATGTCCTAGGTAACTTAGTTTTAATCCTGAGTATTAATGAACTCCTGTTTGTGAGGGATTGTCCTTTGATTTGTATGGGTGAGAGTGGCCAGATTACCGACTCAATATGCTTATCATTTTGGGGACAAGACCGAGTGGAGAGATGGGAACATAATCACACAAGATAGAATTCACTTCTTCCTATCTTTAGGGTAAGTAGATAAGTGTTCATTTAAATGGTGTCTCCGAGACTTCAACAAAGAGCCCTACCCTTTCTATGGCACGAGAGGGGTTTCTGTTTAGTGGTTGGACCATAAACAGGTTGTTCATTAGAGGAGCACTGATATTTAAGGACTAGAAGTAACTTAGGGGTAAAACGGTAATTTGACCCAACTGGTGTTACGAACACTTGTGAATGAATATTGATTAATGTGGTTAATGAGTTTAGCCAGTTAATCTCATATCGTTGTAGCTTCTAATTTGTAGGTCTATTAGGTCCCCTTCCTAGCTCATAAGGAGTAATGAGATATATTTATATTGGTTGTAATTTGAAACGTTCAAATTTACTTTGAGAATTAATATAATATATGTTGATACATTATAATATAAAGTTTATATATTAATTAGACTTTATTATATAAATTTAATTTTGGATATGATTTAAAATTATATTTTGAAAGAATAAAATATTTGAATGAGTTCAAATATTTCATATTAAAATTATAGGTTAATATTTAATGTGTGTGTGTGATACATATTAAAACTATAGATTATGAGAGAAATTTATATTTGAATATGATTCAAATTTTGGATTAAATTAAATATAAGATATTTAATTTAGAAATTAATTAATTGGAGAAGTAATTAATAGTTTCGTTTAATATGATTTAATTAAATTAAAACTATAGGTTCTGCTAGAGATATTCATTTAAATATGATTTAAATAAAAATATTAATTAAATATGATTTAATTAATTAATTAATTAATTAATTAATTAATTTAATATATATTAATTTAATATTGATTTATTAAATTAATAGGGAATGTGGGTGGTTTTTCCACATTCCCATTTATTCTCTCAACTTCCCACTTCTTCCATCTGAAGAAGAGGGAATTTTTTGCGTAACTAAAACAGAAGGGAGTTTTGTGATTTTGAATGGACATCGAATTCTCTCTAAAAAAGTTTTTTCCTCCGTAAAAAAGAAATTCCCTTAATCCAATTTGGTTCCCACAAACCATCTCAATCAGAGAATAGGAAGGTTTCCAAGTGGTGGTGCCCCAAATTGGTGTTTGGTAGATTCAGAGTCGTCAACGAGCGTAAGTTCTTCTCCTCTGTATTTTCTTGAAAGCATGCTTAGCCATAGAAATTAATTTTATAATTATTTTTCCAATGTATTGGTATTTTTAAGTTCGAATTAAAATTGAGTCTCTGTAATTCTTCCGCTATAAATGGTTTTTTATCCCTTAAATTGGTATCAGAGCCATCTCAATTTTAATTGAGAATTCAAAAAATTTGTATTGGCACTATGAATTTGAGGTTTTGCAATTGAATGTTTCTGGAATTTTGGCCATAGGTTTACTGTTTGATAGAATCAAAATGTAAAGGTCCCTGCATTTTTGGGCATTTTAATTTGTAAATCTGTAATTTAGAGTCCAATTTTTGGATTTGGGGTATTTTTCTGAGTTTATTGACACCAAATTTGTCCAAAACGGACAACCGAAAGGCTATCAATAGGGAGTTTTTTAATTCTGTACGAAAACCAAAGCGGAAAAAAAAACTCCGCGTCTGGAGGTTGAAGAATGCCTGACGCCAGCATAACATCATCATTGCATCAACATGATGTCAGCATAACAAGGACTGTAGTGGCTCGACGGCTGGGCTCGGCTTGGCTTATACAGACGTCTCGCTGCTCGACTCAGCGCGGTTAGCTTGCGGTCGGCTCCGGTTGGCTGGATTTGGCTCCGGTTCTTCATCTGGCATTGATTTAGGCTGTTTTTGGGCCGGTTCTTCATATTTTGGGTTGGTTCAAGCAATTATGGGCCAGTTTGGAGTGGTTTTTTACTCGTTCAAGGTTTTAGGGCCCGATTTTAGAGCTCTGGAAGCACTTTTAAGATAATTGTAATAGGATAAAATTATTATTTAGATAAATCCCACCTTAGGTTAAGCATGTTCATGCATTTTTATATATTATAAATGTTATAAGGTATGGTTTTAATGAATGATTGTGAATTTCATGAGTAATTTAAAATATGTTGATATTTTCAATATATGAAATTGGATAAGCATGATGCATGACATTACTTAGTTAAATATAATTTGTTATATTTAAATTAATGTCTTGTGTATGCTTGATTGATTTTCATATTTTTTTAATATAAGTGTTATATTAATAAAGATGAAAATTAATTTGCATTGTGCATATTACATCCATAGTTTAATATAATTGTTATATTAATGTAATATATGCATGTAATGTGGTTTTATTTAATTATAATTTGATTTTAATTATTTAAACTATAGTATGCATGATTATAGGGTAATTAACTAATTTTATAATAGTTATAAAATTTAATAATGAGAATCCGTCAACCTACAATAAAAAGTTGCATACAAACATAGGATCTTATGATTAATTTGGTTTAATTTTAAATTGTTTAAAATTAAATAGACCTAAGATCACATTAATTATAATAGGATTAGAATTAAGTCTTATTTTAGTTTAATGAAACTAAGTACAAATAGGATTTAAGGTTATAAGGGAACTCCACCGGTAAAGTTCTGTATAAGGTTGGGGGTACTTAAGTTGACGATTTACGGAACACCTTCTACCTGGGAACTAACCCAGAATCGGCGTTGAATTAACCTTATTTCTCTTAGCATAAGATGTCACTAGATAAATTAAATCGTTTAATTCACCTAAAAACTTTAGTGTAAAGTTTTATTATAAGTGTTATAATAAGAATAAACTTAGTTAGATTCATTTAGCCGGAATTTAGCTAAGTACAACTAAACCCTAAATTAATAGAACATTTTAATGGGAGAAAAATAATATATATGATATATCAATTTTTAGCTCTCACGTCCCTAAGAGTTCACACGTGAGATCCACACTCGGCCTCGTGTCGTCCTAGGCGCGGCCTCCCTTCGAAAAGTGTTTGTATGGATCAATAACAAGGTGAATAGGGGAAATGTTCATAGTAACTGGGAGTAGAACATGTGTCAACGTATCCTACGGTCTCCTCCATTAGGTTGCACCGTGAGATTTCTATGATCTGCCTGCATGTCATCTTGGAGCGACCATCCCTTCGGAGGGCCTGATCATTTAAGTTGGACCATCGCAAACTAAAGAAATGGATAGGATTTCTTAGGTTAATCTTCAACAGTTGTCTTTCCTAACGGTAGCCTATTGAAGCGTACCTCAAGAAATGGTAGGGTCACACTTACAGGATGAATTAAGTTAGTTAATGAATCCTTGACCAAACAATGGTAGCTAAGAACTATAGGAATAAGAGTTATTCTGGTCTTAGTAATTAGATGAGATTGTCTCAATTCAAAAGAAGAATAGTTGATCACCATTCAGTGACTGTTGCTCTAAACTTCTGAAGTATCGTTGCAAAAACTAATTCATTTGTTTTATTAGGGTTCTTTGATTGTTTATTTTTGCTGAATTGATTGGATTATTTTGCGTAATGGGTTAAGACAAAGATAACTAATACGGTCAATTGTTTGCTATTTCAGCATGTCTTTCTCAATTATTGCATTGCTTAAAAAAGATCAATTAACCGGTGAAAATTATGTGAAGTGAAAATCGAAATTGAATATGATTCTAGTTATCGTTGATCTACGCTTCGTCTTAATAGAGGAATGTCCTCCTTTCCCCACTCCAAATGCATCCTAAAGTGTTAGGGATGCATATATCGCTAGACAAAGGCCAATTACAAGGTCCGCCTCTACATCTTGGCTAGTATGTCTGACATATTGAGTAAGAAACATGAGATCATGGTCACTGCACGTCAGATCATGGACTCTCTTAGAGAGATGTTTGGGCAACCGTCCATTAAGATCAAACAAGAGGCTATTAAATACGTTTATAATGCACGTATGAAAGAGGGCCAATCTGTTAAGGAACATGTTCTCGACATGATAGTCAACTTCAACATAGCAGAAATGAACGGAGTGGTCTTTGATGAGAAGAGTCAAGTGTCCTATATCTTGAAGTTTCTTCTGAAGAGCTCTTTTCAATTTCGCAGCAATGTGGAAATGAACAAGATAGAGTACAACATGACTACCCTCCTAAAAGAGTTGCAAAATTTTCAGTCTCTTAAGGGACAGAAAAAAGGAGAGGCAAAAATTACCCATTCTAGGAGTTTTGCACCTTCATCTTTTGGATCTAAGATAATTCAGAAGAGGAAAGGAGGGAAGGGAAAAGGTCCTACTGTTGTTGCTGAGGGCAAAGGGAAGGCTAAAGTAGCCATCAAGGAAAAATATTTCTACTGCAATGTTGATGGACATTGGAAAAGAGACTGCCCTAAGTACCTTGCTAAGAAGAATGAAAAGGAAGGTAAATATGATTTACTTGTCTTAGAAACATGCTTAGTGGAAAATGACCAAAATGCCTAATACTTGATTAAGGGGCCACTAACCATGTTTGTTCTTCTTTACAGGAAACTAGTTCCTTCAAGAAGCTTGAAGAGGGTGAGATAACACTCAAGCTTCGAACGTGAGATGTCATTTCAGCTCGCGCAGTGGGAGATGCTAAGTTGTTTTTCGAAAATAGATTCATGTTTTTGGAAAACTTGTACATAGTTCCTAAAATTAAAAGGAACTTAGTTTTCGTTTCTTGTCTTATTGAGCATATGTACTTTATTATTTATTCTATGAATGAAGCGTTCATTTCTAAGAATGGTGTACATATTTGTTCGGCTAAGCTTGAAAACAATTTGTATGTATTCAGACCTAATGAAGCAAAAGCAGTTTTAAATCATGAGATGTTTAGAAATGTTAATACTCAAAATAAAAGGTAAAGAATTTCTCCAAATAACAATACCTATCTTTGGCATTTAAGATTTGGTCACATAAAGCTCCACTGGATCGAAAGATTAGTAAAGAATGGACTTCTAAACGAGTTAGAAGATGATTCATTACCTCCATGTCAATTTTGTCTTGAAGGAAAAATGACAAAAAGATCTTTTACTGGAAAAGGTTATAGAGCCAAAGAGCCTTTAGAACTTGTACATTCAGACCTCTGTGGTTCGATGAATGTAAAAGCTAGAGGGGGTTTTGAATACTTCATCTCTTTTATAGATGATTATTTAAGGTATGGTTATTTATACTTAATGGAGCATGAGTCTGAAGCTCTAGAAAAGTTCAAGGAGTATAAGACTGAGGTTAAAAATCTATTAAGTAAAAAGATTAAAATACTTCGATCTGATCGAGGTAGAGAGTATATGAATTTGAGATTCTAGGACTATATGATAGAACATGGAATCCAATCCCAACTCTCAGCACCTGGTACACCTCAACAAAATGGTGTATCAGAAAGGAGAAATAGAACCTTGTTAGACATGGTTCGTTCAATGATGAGTTACGCTCAATTGCCTAGCTCGTTTTGGGGGTATGCAGTAGAGATTGCTGTTCATATCTTGAACAATGTTCCCTCGAGGAGTGTTTCTGAATTACCTTTGGAGTTATAGAGAGGATGTAAACCTAGTTTAAGTCATTTCAGAATTTGGGGTTGTCCAGCACACGTGTTAGTGACAAATCCTAAGAAGTTGGAACCTCGTTCAAGGTTATGCCAATTTGTTGGTTACCCTAAAGAGACGAGATGTGGCATATTGTTCGATCCACAAGAAAATAAAGTTTTTGTATCAAAAAATGCTACTTTCTTGGAAGAAAACCACATGAGAGATCATAAACCACGAAGCAAATTAGTATTGAATGAAGCTACTGATGAATCAATAATGGTTGTTGATGAATTTGGTCCCTCATCAAGAGTTGATGAAACCACCACATCAGGTCAGTCTCATTCTTCTCAATCGTTGAGACGCGGTGGGAGGATGGTATCACAACCTAACCATTACTTGGGTTTAACTGAAACTCAGGTTTTCATACCAGATGATGGTGTTGAGGATCCATTGTCCTATAAACAGGCAATGAATGATGTAGATAAAGACCAATGGGTCAAAGCCATGGACTTGAAATGGTGTCTATGTACTTCAATTCAGTGTGGGAGCTTGTAGATCTACCTAAAGGGGTAAAACCTATAGGGTGCAAATGGATCTATCAGAGAAAGAGAGATTCAGCTGGGAAGGTACACACGTTCAAAGCTAGACTTGTAGCAAAAGAGTATACCGAAAGGGAAGGGGTTGACTATGAGGAAACTTTTTCTCTTGTTGCTATGTTAAAGTCTATAAGGATTTTCTTGTCCATAGCCACATTTTATGATTATGAAATATGGAAAATGGTTGTCAAGATTGCTTTTCTGAATGGCAATCTTGAAGAGAGTATCTTTATATCTCAGCTCGAGGGATTCATAACCCAAGGTCATGAGCAAAACGTTTACAAGCTGAATCTATCCATTTATGGGTTGAAACAAGCATCTAGATCTTGGAACATTAGGTTTGATATTGCAATCAAATCCTACGATTTTGATCAAAATGTTGATGAACCTTGTGTATATAAGAAAATCAACAAAGGTAAAGTAGCTTTCTTAGTACTTTATGTGGACGATATCCTCCTCAAGGGAATGATGTGGGACACCTAACTGACATTAAAACTTGGCTAGCAGCCCAGTTCCAAATGAAAGATTTAGGAGAGGCATAATATGTTCTTGGGATCCAAATCGTAAGGGATCATAAGAACAAAAAGCTAGCACTGTCTCAAGCAACCTACATCAACAAAGTGTTGGTTCGATATTCGATGCAGAACTCTAAGAAGAGTTTATTACCTTTCAGGCATGGAGTTCACTTGTCTAAGGAACAGTGTCCTGAGACACCTCAAGAAGTTGAGGATATGAAACGTATTCCCTATGCCTCAGCTGTGGAAGCTTAATGTATGCTATGCTCTATACTAGGCCAGACATTTGTATGCAGTGGGAATAGTCAGTAGGTATCAGTCCAACCCAGGGTTAGACCACTAGATGGCGGTTAAAATTATTCTCAAGTATCTTAGGAGAATGAGAGATTACATGTTTGTGTATAGAGCTAAGAATTTGATCCTTACAGGATACAGTGACTTTGATTTCCAGATTGATAAGGATTCTAGGAAATCCACGTTGGGATCAGTGTTCACCCTGAATGGGGGAGCTGTAGTATGGGGCAAGGATGAATTGCAGACTCTATAATGGATGTTGAATACGTCGCTGCTTGTGAAACAGCAAAAGAAGCAGTTTGGCTCAGGAAGTTCCTACATGATTTGGAAGTTGTTCCAAACATGAACTTGCTCATCACTCTATATTGTGATAACAGTGGGACAGTAGCCAATTCTAAAGAACCTTGCAGCCACAAACGAGGGAAACATATAGAGAGAAAGTATCACCTGATACGGGAGATTCTGCAACGAGGGGATGTGATCGTTACCAAGATCGCTTTGGAGAACAACATTATTGATCCTTTTACGAAGACTCTCACAGCTAAAATGTTCGAGGGTCATCTAGAAAGTCTAGGTCTACGAGATATGTACATTAGGTAGCCTAGGGCAAGTGGGAGATGTGTAATGGGTATGACGATGCCTTAGTTTATTGTATTTGTATATATACATTTCATGTAATATACTTGTACGTTTTACCATTTCCAATGTTTGAGAATTACTTTATTATGTACATCTCATAAGGGCTAGAGTTTTAGCCCAAGTGGGAGTTTGTTGGGTTTTATGTCCTAAAACTCGTAGATAGTAAATATAATCAATTGACCCTTATTAATAAAGTGTTTTATTATTATTTCAATAAGTGTTATTGATATATTATTAGTTTTGTCTTAATAACCTAAATCCAGTAAACTAACATCCTAAGTTGTTTTATGAGTCTTGAACAGTATGTAGAGACATACGGGGATCAATGCTCAAGATCAGCTTAAAGGGTTTATAGTATAGGGTTAAGGTTGGGTACCTTATCCTATTAACACTATGGATACGACTCATTTTGTATTTGATACAAACACATTGATCCAATGCGTTCATGTATGCGACATGCGAGTGAGGGTATCCTATGCAATGAGTTTGCATAAGACTGGAGCACGAAATAGTAATCACTAGATGTAACTCCGTTAACTAGTTGGGTTTCTATTTCATTAGGATGACCTAGGTAACTTAGTCTTAATCCTGACTGTATTATGAACTCCTGTTTGCGAGGGATTGTCCTTTGATTTGTACGGGTGAGAGTGACCAGATTGCCGACTCAATATGCTTATCATTTTGGGGACAAAACAGAGTAGGGAGCTGGAAACATAATAACACAAGATGGAATTCACTCCTTTCCACCTTTAGGGTTACTAGATAAGTGTTCCCTTAAATGGTGTCTCTGAGACTTGAACAAAGGGCTCTACCCTCTCTATGGTACGAGAGGGGTTTTTGTTTAGTGCTTGGACCATAAACAAGTTGTTCATTAGAGGAGCACTGGTATTTAAGGACTAGAAGTAACTCAGGGGTAAAACGATAATTTAACCCAGCTGGTGTGACGAACAGTTGTGAAGGACTAACTTATTGGTATTGGTCTATATCCGTGCACACAGAAATACATCTACAGTGAGAAGAGTTCAGCTGTGAGTCTTTAGTGGAGTGTACACAGTTAACGGATATTGATTATTGTGATTAATAAGTTTAGCCAATTAATCTCATATCATTGTAGCTTCTAATCTGTAGGTCCATTAGGTCCCTTCCTAGCTCATAAAGAGTAATGAGATATATTTATATTGATTGTAATTTGAAACATTCAAATTTACTTTGGGAATTAATGAAATGTATGATACATTATAACATAAAGTTTATATTTTAATTAGACTTTATTATATAAATTTAGTTTTGGATATGATTCAAATATTTGATTCAAAATTATATTATGAAAGAATAAAATATTTGAATGAGTTCAAATATTAATTTAATGTGAATTAGATTCATATTAAAACTATAGGTTAAAATTTGATGTGTATGTGATACATATTAAAACTATAAGTTATGAGAGAAATTTATATTTGAATATGATTCAAATTTTGGATTAAATTAAATATAAGATATTTAATTTAGAAATTAACTAATTGGAGAATTAGTTGATAGTTTAGTTTAATTTGATTGTTAAATTTGATTTAATTAAATTAATTAAATTAAAACTATAGGTTATGCGAGAGATATTCATTTAAATATGATTTAAATGAAAATATTAATTAAATATGATTTAATTAATTAATTAATTTAATATATACTAATTTAATATTGATTTATTAAATTAACAGGGAACGTGGGTGGTTCTCCCACGTTCCCATTTAGTCTCTCAACTGTCGACTTCTTCCGTCTGAAGAAGAGGGAATTTTTTGCGTAACTAAAACAGAAAGGAGTTCTATGATTTTGAAATGGACATCGAATTCTCTCTGAAAATTTTTTTCCTCTATAAAAAAGAAATCCCTCAATCCAATTTGATTCCTACAAACCATCTCAATCAGAGAATGTGAAGGTTTCCAAGTGGTGGTGCGCCAAATTGGTGTTTGGTAGATTTAGAGTCGTCAACAAGCGTAAAATCTTCTTCTCTGTATTTTCTTGAAAGCATGCTTAGCCATAGAAATTAATTTTATAATTATTTTTCCAATGTATTGGTATTTTTAGGTTCCAATTAAAATTCGATCTCTGTAATTCTTTTGTTATAAAGGGTTTTTTATCCCTTCACAAGGAACCTTGACTTATATTGAGAGTAACAAAAGTTTTTCTTTTCATTCGAGAAGGAACATTGCTACGAATTTCTCTCTCCCTTTACCTCACAAGGAAACTCCTCACCATGGTAATTCTCGATATTTGTATGCTTAATTCGACACCAAATTGACAAATGAGATGTTGGTTCCTTCTTCTTTGTATCTATGCTAGAACCAGCCTTGACATGCGGGCCTCCATACCCAATACGATTAAAAATTGGAGTAGAGGTGTTTGTATATTTTTCTTTTTAGCCATGCTTAACCTTTCAAAGGCTGATGGTCTTGTGGCCGTCAAGGCCTAACATGTGCCTTTCTCTTTTTTAATGGTTGTAGTTAGCCTTTGAAGGGCCGATCATTAGTTAAGGCTAGATGTTGACTGGTGACCTTTTCTTTCTGACTCTGTCATGCTTAGTCTTTCAAATACTGGGGCGCGTGCAACATGCGATCTAATTCGGTCAAATGCTGAGGTTCTCTGACTGCCACCTTCTTTTTCTTCCATAATATCAACCTTCTCTACAGTTATATGATTATTGTCAACTACTTTTTCCTTCCCCTTTCTAGTTATACGATTGGCTTTGGCAACTTGTATCCGAGTCCTTTTCTTGACTTGGGTATAGCATGTTCTTCCCATAACAGCTTCTTTTGGATTGAGGAGAGCTCAGGTTGTTCGTGAACTTTCAAGCTTTTAAACTCGGTGTGAGTTGTGAAGTTATAACCTACTTTTGCCATCAATTTGTAATCCTTGGGGTCGAACCCGTCTATTGTCCGCCTTTGAGGCAAGCTTGCTTCTGTCAAGTCTATCTTTATTTCTTGCTTAGTTATTTTGGTAAGCGGTGTAGTGAATCTTTCTTTTAGAACTTCAATGTCAATAACTTTCAAGCCTTGGGAGGACTCTACAAATGGTGATTTGCCTTTCTTGTGTCTCAATAGGAAGACATAGTCAAAATCGGTGGGTTGGAAGTCTTTTCATCCATCAAGATCATACTTTTTGTGGTGCTCGTGGATGCCTCACCCTTTCTAGAGTTAAAAGTTCTGTTCTTTTATGGGTTTCCTGTTTGCAAATGATTTCAGTTGTAAATTATCTTCTCTATTTACAAAAGAAATTCTATAGACACGACTTCTGGGCTATTGTCATTCTTCCAATAAAACTTTGCATCTGCAAAGTGAGACTCAGCCTCTGAGAACAGGTTATAGTCGACCTCAACCTTCTTTACAATGTCTTGATAAAATTTAAAGCACTGATGCAATGTCGAAGTTACTACTCCATTTCCATGAATCCAAGGACAACCGAGTAACAACTTATAAGTGGTCCTCGAGTCTATAACATGAAACAATGCACTAGCCTTTAGGTCACCAATTATGAGTTCTAAGCGTATCATACCTATTACTCTTTGGCTGCCCTGGTTGAAACCTTGAATTACCAGTTTACTATTTGAGAGTTCATCCATCAAGATGCCTAATTGCCTCATAATCGACTTCGACATTTTGTCGACAGTTGATCCATTATCGATGAGGATCCGTCGACTCTCTGTTCTCGAACATATCCAGAAACATATAAGGATCTATTATGAAGTTTAGATCCCAACAGTAAATCCTCATCTGAGAAGTCTATAGACATGCAATAAGGAGTACTCTCGTATGTCGCAGTTGGAGCACTCGAACTTGATGCTGCTGAATTCAATAATGCATTGATAAGGATGGTTTTGGTTTCTTGAGGAAGTGATAACAAATCATCCACATTGAATCTCGATAAGTCTTTTAACACCTCCTCCTCCTCTACTGATCTTGGCGGGATGCTTTCTTCCTTGGTTGCATTAATAGCATGACATGCAACAACTCTTGGGTTTTCATTCTGATGATCACAAAGCAATCTTGTGGGAAAGAAGTCTGCCAAGGTTACTAAGCGTTGAGGTCGGGGGAAAATCCTTGTCTTCCTGGTGCACAAGCTTAGGCTTTCGAGTCTTCTTCTTTTTCTTATTCTTTTGAGCCTTATTTCCTCTTCTATAATTTTTATAGAAGCGAGACTCTTTTGTCGGAGTCAACTTTCTTTTCTTTCGGCAGGTCACAACGATCCACTGTTCATCGTCTTCTTCGATCGATTTTTCTTTTTTTTAGAATCCTCGGGTGCAACTTCTTGATGGAATTGGACCACTATAGGCTCGAAGGTCCTGAACTGGACCAAGTTTTCCCTTTGCTCAAAAATCAATCTTGGGGAAAGAGCCTTTAACATTATCGTTATTGCAGCATGGTTTGTTTGAGCTACCTCCTTCAGGTTTAGCTGTATCTTTTTCTCACGAGCTAACCTTAGAATTAGCTCTTTCAACACAAAACATTTCTCTACTGGGTGACCGATGACTTGATGATACTTGCAGTAGTTGGGATCGTCCACGTTTCCTGCTTGCTCAGGTCACTTACATTCCGGCAGCTGGATCAGCTTCTTCTCCAGTAGTTGCTCTAGCATATTAGCAATATCTGAATCGAGAAATGGGTAAACTTTTTTCTATCTTTCTTTTAAAGTCATACATCGTCTCTCACTTCCATCATCCTTCTTTTCAGCTCTCCCTTTCTTTTTTTTAGAGAACTTTAGTGGAGTCGCATTTACGACCATAGATTCCTTGACGGTGCTCTTCACTACCTTTTCAGCACCCTTTGTCTCCTTCTTATCTTTTCTTACTTCAGGAACAGGAAAATCTTTAGTTCCTCTGCTGGCGATGTTCAATTCCATATCATGAGCACGAGTTGCTAACTCTTCAAATGTGCATGGCTTTATTCCTTGTAGAATGTAAAGGAGTCCCCAATGCATGCCTTGGGTGTACATTTCTACAGTCGACAGTTCAGTGAGTCGATCTTTGCAGTCAAGACTTAGAGCTCTCAATCAATTTATGTAATTGATGACTGGCTCTCCCTTTTGTTGTTTGGTATTTGTAAGCTCCATCATACTCACGGTATGTTTAGTGCTATAGAAACGGTTGAGGAACTTCATTTCTAATTGTTCCCAACTGTCAATGACTTTCGGCTCTAGATCGGTGTACCACTCGAAAGCATTTCCTTCCATGCTCCGAATGAACTACCTAACAAGCTGGTCTCCTCTTGATCCTGCATTCTCACATGTTTCGACGAAGTGGGCGATATGGTACTTTGGGTTGCCCTTTCCATCGAATTGCAAGAATTTTGGAGGTTGGTACCCAAGCAGCATTCTTAAGTTGTCAATTTTCTTAGTGTACGACTTAGAGTACATGAAAGAAGTTTGCGGCGATCCTCCATACTGTGCTCTAATGGAATTCGCGATCATAACCTGTAGCTGCTGAATTGAGAGAGAAGCAACAGAGACTGATTGTTGTTGAAGTTGGTTTTCTTGCACCACATTCTTCCCTTTATCAGTAGCTTTGACAACAGGAGTTTGACTTGACTCAGCAGTTTCACGAGTCTGCATCTGCTCTCTCAAAGTTATGATTTCATGGTCTCATTCCTCCATAACCTTCATCAGGAAGTTAATTTTCCTCTCCATCTCTGCCATGGCAGCCTCGACCGTTATATCAGCCATCATGACAAATATTACGTTAGGGTGTGCTTCCTTCTTTGACTTACTAGAAGCAGAATCAGAATTATCATACAGAGGATTTTCTTTTAGGACAATCCCAGTTTTAGGAGACTCCATCAATTGCTTAAGAATGCTCTGAGCGATGTCAAAACCTTGATCCTGCTCTTGAGTGATTCCCTTCGAACGACTGCGGGTGATGGGTTCTGTGTAAGCGTCGCTTGAACAGAAGATTTGGATGTAGCCTTCTTTGATGCCATTGATTTTCTTGTAGATTTGGATAACAAGAGAGAGATGAGAGGTAGAGAGGTTCTACCACGCGTGCCAATTTGTTCACACGAGATTTCCTAAGAAATTTGATTCGTGGAGTTGAACTTGTGTTGATGTTGTATTTATGTTGATTTGATGCGATGTAGTTCGATCTCTAGAATTTAATCTTCTGATTCTCTCTCGGCTTGATGCTTACGCTTGATTTAAGGAAGCGGAGCACGTAATGTTCTTGAAGTTGGATTCTTGGAAGAAAGCTTGAATCTTCAAATGAGCTTCAATCTTTGAGGGTGGTCAACTTCAGGAGTTGGGGAGTATTCTAGCTTTTGGGAGAATTCTTTCTAGACCTTCTAGAGTCCAAAAAATTTCCTCTCCACAAAGGAAGAGAACTCTCTTTATAGAGTTCCCTGGTGGGTTTTTATGGACTTAGGCCTAGACCATACCCATGGGCTCAATCACATGGATTTGGATTATATTTAATTTTGGGCTAACTTAAGCTCATTTTTAGACTCAATTGAATTTTAGCCCAAGTAAATAATATTTAATTGAACCAAGATAATTAATTTGATCCAATTGTCATGATAAAGACATGTGACATCATTATAACTGTCCAATTTGTCTTTAAATTTAATTTGGAACACATACCGATTTTTAGTTAATCTCAAGTACAATTATTTTAGTAAATGTCGTGGTAAATTGTAATTGGTTCCAAAATTTCTTATTCAACAAAGGAAATTTGTATTCTCTATAAAATTGGGTGAGCTTTGACCATTTCTGAGGATGTTTTCTTACATTACCACACAAAAACACTAGAAAAGTCGCACACACTAAAAGAAAACATAGATAAAAAAAGAGAGATTTTAACAAAAATCATAAAAGAGAGATAAAAAAAATGAGTTTTCTACACATCAATATGTCACAAAGAAAAGCTACAATGAAATTGGTTGGAAGTTACATTTTGGTAGGGCATCTAACTCAAGGATTCTGCATGCACCTTTAGACAACCAACTTCAAATTTTATTGGAAATCCCTTTGATTTTTCTTTAGTTTTTGTTTGTTTTATATTATATTAACAGAAAGGAAAAAGTTTTGTTTGTTTTATTAAAAAAGGTAAAGTTGTGAGAAGAGATGAGTGGAAATAAAAAGAGAAAGAAAGAAGAGAACAAATGGAGGGGAGAAAAAAATAGAAGTTTACTTCAAATGTTGTTTTTAGTTATTTTCCTTCTCATACATATTTGCTATGCTACTATATTTCTAATATATCCAAATTATGCTATAAGATTATTAATCTTTATTGGCTTTCTTCAAAAAAAAAAAATTTTTGACGATGAAATTTACAAGGTCTATTTTTCTAAATTCTTAAGGTGAGAGATTGATTTCTTGGGAGTCTCATATCGTTCTTCAATAACTTTCCAAGAGTTTTAAAATTTCTACTTATATTTGCTTAATTTAATAGGATGGATGTTTAACTATGTTTTATTTATATATGGTTGATCTTAACTCTTATTTGATTTCTAATTAAAAAATTTCTAAGTTTTTAAAAATATTTTTAATTCTAATTTCTTTAATCTTTAAAGTCTTTCATAAAACTTTTTCTAAATTAACTAATTAAATTTTGGGAAATTTTCAAAAATAGTAAAATATTGAAACTATTTACAAAATATAGCAAAATTCATCCAACTCTCTATAATCTATTTAAATTTTTGCTATATCTCATCAATAGTTTCAATATTTTGCTATTCATAATAATTTCCCTCAAAATTATGTGTTTCCAAACATTAAAGATTAATAATATTATTTCAAAAGGTTTTCTAATGAAGGTTTTCTAATAATTTATATCATTTTTCTTAAGTAAAATCTTACGACGGAATCTAGAAAATTTGGGAGTCCAATTCTAAAATTTTTGAGATCAAGGATTAGATCTTTGGGAGTCCGAGATTTGATCATAAAAAAATATTTTAATTATTAAATTTTAAGAAGTATCTTTACTAGAAGACTATTTCTATGACAAATTTTGAGAATGTACTAACTTCTCGCATTCTTGAGGTGAGGAATAATTTCTTCTCAATTATAATATAGTCCAAATTGATGGATTTTATTCAACTTATTTTATAGGATAATTACTTCAAATATTGGAGTGATCAATAGTTTAAATAAAAAAACTTTATTTAAAAAAATTAAAGAGTTTATTTCAATTTAATATTTGAAATTTAGCTGCCATTTTTCGAGATGAGTGTTATGAGGTGCTAACACCTTCCTTGTACACAAATGACTCCCCAACTTAACTCTAATCTTTGCAAACCAATTTTTTTTATTAAAAATTATTTATTTTATTTCGATATCCAATCACTTTGTAAAAATGATTAGTGATGACTTTTTTTACTGTTCTTTAAATTAACCCACTTTTAGGAAGTCAATTACTCCACGACATCTCAGACACGTAGTGACAATTACAAACGATATGTGTCATACTGTTCATGTGAAGACATGTGAGTTGGGGTATCCTATATAATGGAGTTCATACATAGACCAAACAATGAAATAATTTGTTTCACTTTATAGAAACATTGCTTATAGGAACCAATATTTTAGTAGGATGGCCTGAGGATACTTGACTTTAATTCTGAGTAAGTGGTGAACTTCTGTTTATGATGCCAATCTATTGATCAATATGGGTTAGAGTGTCCTTGATAGCTGATCAAGAAGCCTACCATTTTGGGGATTTGTCTAAGTAAGAAGTTGGGAATAGTAGATAGTTGCTCCCTTAATGGTTGATTCAGGGTCTTGAACAATGAGATCTTAACCTTTCACTGGCATAATATATATAGTAACTTGATCCAACTATAGTTATGAGCAATAGTGAAGAGCCAACTCACTATTGATTGACTATATCCATTTACATAGAAATATATCAACAGTGTGAATGTGCAACTACCAATCTTTAGTGGAATGACCAATAGTTAATGAATATTGATTAATTAAATTAAATTAGTTTAATTGACTCATCTCATATTATTAGAGCTTATAATCTGTTTGTTCCTTAGGTACCCATGTTATCTCCATAGGGAATATTTGAATTGTTCAAATTTATTGAGAGAATTTTATATTAATATGATTAATATAAAATACAGTATATTTTGATACAGTAATAGAGATTTGTTACAAAATAGTGTTCTTCATCCAAGCCACATTTGTTATTTAAGCATTAATTGTTATGTTCTACAACCACTGTATTCTTCATTGCGTTCTTCTTCATTGTTCACTGTGTTTCATTCCAAGTTCTTTATCCGTTACTTGTAACGTACAGAAGATATTTGTGGTTTAGAGGGAGCCTAAACCAATGTTGTGGAGAAGAGAATCTCAGTCTTAGAGGGAGCCATAGACACACCAACTAGAAGGAATTCTCTATCTTTAGAGATAGCCTAAGATTCATCAATGAAGGGAGTTTGTTGATCCATAGGAAAGATAATACTGTGAGAGATTTGAGTCTCACACTTACTGTTAGCAGCCAAATTGAAGATAATAATTAATATTGCCACTCTTAGGAGGAGTCTAAGCACGTGGAGAGCGAGAGGAGCTCACACTTAGGGAGAGCCTAAGTATTCTTGAGAGGAAGTCTCACGTTTAGGCAGAACCTAAGTGATCATTAAGTTATGTTCTATGTGAGTCATTATAGTATAAATATTGCTACCTCGTAAACTACTTAACTTTCAATATTACTGGATTATCTATCTTGGATACTTTGCTCCTCAGAAGTAGGTAGTATATCGTCAAACTGGGGTTACCAACTTCTGTAGCCCCTTTTACTTTTACTTGTTGTTAGATTTAGAGTTTAGGGTTTAGAGTTTGGTAAGGGAGAAGAGAGTTTATATTTATATACTAAAGGAGAGGATGAAGTTTATGTTTGCTCATTGAAAAACATGTGGAGAGACACAAAAAAGGAAAAAAGAAAAAAAAATGATCTTGTAAGGTGGATGTACGAGTACTAGATAGGAAAATAAAATGTTGTCTCTGCTGTGATGAATTAGTGTACCCGTACCCATATTTTGGGTACGGGTACCTTGGGTGGATGTGTGTAAACTATGCCTTAAAGTAAAAGAAATGCAAGTTTAGGGTATATATATATATTATATATTTAAGTTATAACTAAATTAAGGAAAAATTAGAGAAACTTTCTCAAGTGATTTGAGTTTTGAATTGAATGTAGGATGCTGATAAAACGTTTTGATTTAGAAGTTGTTAACACCCTTTTTGTAGGTATGCTAATTAAATCTACCAGCATTATACCTATATGAGTTATGTTATGGAAGATGACAAACAATGTTATCATATTTATTAATTTCAAATCTACATCTTTTTGCAAAGAACTACCAAGTCAATGTTAATAGAAAAAGAAATAAGTTACATATTACATAATAGAATATATGTAAACATTGTAAGATGGACAAAAAGTAATTTGAAAATTTTCCCTTTGGATCTAAATTGATAAATTGATACAAGAAAAGGAGAGACAAGATGATGAGAGGAAGTTATGATTAGCATGTTGCCGCCCATTATCTTCAATGTGAATACATTTACACACTCAAAAACTTACCTTTTATTTACCCCTTAAATATAATAGTTTGACTTTTTTAAAGTATGATATTTATAAATGACAAATGTTTCTACATACTTCAATCTCTAAATTGATTCACTGAGTGCTAATTTGAAATTTCAATTGACATAAAATCTCTTGTATTTTGATCCATATTTTACTAAAAGATTTTTTTTAAAAAAATTAAAAAGAAATAAAATAATACTTAATTTAATTTTTGAACCGTTTAATTTTAATAATAAGTCATTTTGAAAAAATTGAGGGGTTAGTTTAACCATTTTTAAATGTACCGTATTCTTTTATAAATAATTTAAATAAAAATACATTTTTAAAAGGAACATTTTAGAAAAATAAAAAATATCGAAACTATGTACATACAACAAAGTTCATTAAACTTCATTTAATTTTCTTTTTATATTTTGTAAATAGTTTCCTTTTTCAATTGTAACAATTTTTCTTTTAAAAATCTTTTTCACTTCCAACCTCAAACTTTTTTGTTCGATACATATCTAAAATGTCAAAAAAAATATTTACACATGAAAAAAGAAAAGGAAAAAAGTCATAAAAGGGGGAAGTTTTCCAAGTATATTATGAACTTTTTACCTTTGAAGTTAAAATTAAGTTTGTTTTGGTTTCGCTACTTTAATACTTGTTCAATTTTTTTTGTATTTTAGAATATCTGATTTTCGTTTCTATATTTTTAATAAATCTTAAATTTAATCTTATATACTAATTTATTATCAAATTTGTTTTATTATTGATGAGTATTTTGAGTATAAATTATGAAAACATATTTACATACTCTATTTTTTTATATAAAACAATGACGGTTATAATCTAATCCATTTCGATATAATTAAACATTAACTAGAAAAAGAAGTGAAATTTTAAGATTTGTTAAAAATAGATAGAGAAAGTAAAATTAAACAAAACTATAAAGCAATTGATAATTTAAATATAATGGGAATGAAAGGTAACTTTTTAAGAAAGAAAGGAAATAAATATAATAAAGTTGAGTTGTAATTTGAATGGAGGTTTTAGTAAGTGAAAAATGTTAGAACAGTGAAGTGAAAGTGAAGGGACATTAGGGCAGGAATCAAGGGGTAGAGGACCTGTAAAGTGTAAAGCCATCAAACAACCCTATACCCTCATCATTTCCAATCATTTCTCTGTTCATTTCTCTCTCTCTCTCTCTCTTTTTTTTTTTTTTTTTTTTTTCCTTCTCTTTCTTTTTCTCTTTACATTTCTTTTTATTCAATTTATACATGTACTAAAATATATCCCTATTATTATTAATTATTAATTATTAATTTTTATTATTATTCTTCTTATTCTAGCTTACTCTTATTTTAGTGTGGGGGATTTGAAAGATAAACAATTTTTTCTTCTTTCTTTTCTTTCTAATACATTGCTCACGTTGATTAGTTTGATCATCCTTCACATTTATAAATAAACTAAATTGCCAATAGATATGATGGATATTATCAATTGCCAATAAACTAAACTTTAATATTTTTAAAATTTGTTTATAATCAAATGTGGTAATAAGGAGTACTTTGGGTTGTTAAATTATTTAGCATTTATATGTATGACGAGGCAATGGACCTACGCATTATGGGATGATAACACCATAAATATAGCATCCTAACTTTGACTCTCTCTCTCTCTCTCTCTTTGTTAATGATGTGGCTAGTCCTCAAACCATTATCATTATACCAATGCCTCTCTCTCTCTCTCTCTCTCTCTCTATTCACATTTTTTAGAATCTTAAGAAATGGAATAATATTATATTAAAAAAAAACACTTCAAAGATATGGATATCATGTTATATATCATAACTTTAGGATCAATCTTTCGACATAGTAACTTTTGTTAGAGATCAAATATTTAAAAATCTCTACTTTGGTTTTAAAATTTTAATATTATTCTTTTTCAAAAGAAAAAAAAAAAGCGAAGTTACAAAGTTGTCGAACAATATATGTATGATCTCCAATATTTTGACCTTAGTTTCAATTTGAAACTTATTATATTGGGTAGAGTTTCAATTTAATCAGATTTTAAAATTTCATTTTGATTTTGATGTTAACTTGATGTTTAATTTATAGTTGTAAAAGTTTCAATTTGCTCCTTAATTAAATCTTCTTGCAAATCTATGTGATATTACTAAGATTTTGAACCTTTTATATGTTTCAAACTTTACAAATTAATTAATTGGGTAGTAGATTATTGTATTAGGACTTGGAGCAAAACAAATAAATAAATAAAGGTTTTTTTATTAACTGAAACATTTAAAACCATAAAGATAAAATTGAAATTATTCTAACAATATATTAAACTATACTAAAACAAAACTCTAATTTTTTTGTAAAAATAAAAAAAAAAAAAACAAATTAAACAAAACAAAGAGAACCTATTTATTATTTAAAAGAAAGAAAAAAAGAAAGAAAAAGGAAAAGAAGAAAGGTCTTAATCCAAGAAACAACCCTAAAACATAATTGGGAATTGCATAGACAAAAACCCATTTGGTTTGTTAGGGAACAAAGTTCATGAAAATAGGGTTCTCTTTCTCTTTCTCTCTGCCTCAAAGGACAACAAGACTCCCCAATATCTCCCACCTTTCTACCAATGTCATGTGAAGGGGTGATGGGTGTGGGGATAAATTCCACTTTATAAAATCATAATTCTCATCATCATCCATGTCACCACCCAAATTAAATAAATAAAGCAAATGGGATTTTAGTATGATTGGGACTGAGCCCTCCCTTTAGAGGACATGTATCATGACCATTGTATCATGGATTGTCTCACCTACCTATTTTCCTTTCTCTCACTCTACCATCTCCTATTTTCTTTTTTTCTAACTTTTTTCTTCCAATTTTCTTTTTCTTTTTCTTTTTCATCTTTTTTCCCCTATCCTAACATTTATATGCCAAACCTAAACACAACATACCTTTTATTTATTTTAATTTACAAACAAACAACTCTTTATTTTACTTTATTCTATATAAAGAAAAAAAAAAGTAACATTTATATAAAAGATACCTTCTTTGTTTGCAATCTCTAAATTTGAATTTTTTTTATTATTTAGATTTTGCAAGGCTTGAATCATTTAGGACAAAAAAAAAAGTTAAAAATATTTATCAAATATAACAAAATTTGTTGTTTTCTATTTTTATCGGGCATGTTCCTTTGTCTTGTCATTTAAAATAATTTTCTCTTTTTAATTATTTTTGGTGAGTAAGTTGAAGGCTGAATTATGTGGTGAAATTTATAGTTTAAAACTTAAAATTAAGTTTGAGAAGAAGAAAAACAAAAAGTTGTTTAAAAGCTAGATAATAATTATGAAGGGAGGGTAGTAAGGATTTTTGAGTCAAAAATGTGGTGTGGTTACCATGTAAATGGAGAGACCACATGTTTCTCGGCCTGCACACTTCATGGGCCAAAATTTAGAGAAAGAAAGCCCAAAACTTAACTCAAAGAGTGTTTGTTTAACAGTGAGGTTTTGGGCCAAGCCCATCAGAAGAGGCTTACAATACTCAGTTTTAGGAGAAATTCAGCGGATTAACGCTAATTAAACGTGAAACATTTTAAAAGGGCGCACAAGAACGATAGCAAAATAGAAGGTTTACTTTGAATAAATATTAAATTTTTATTTAAATCAATAAAATAGCAAAATCAGAAAATATGGAAAAACTAATTGCTGGAATAATATCTTAAATGCCTCTACCTAATTGAAAAAATTGAATCCTAAATACAATTGTTCAAGAAACTACAAATACCATATAATTAAAATTAAACTCCCAACACATGATTAACACATCAAAATCAAACGTCTATCAATTGCAAAAACTATTGGAGCTTCCAGCTGATCTCCTTCAAACCTTTCAAAATTTTCATACTTGGATTTTCTTCTTGTCAACTCCTCTGACCGGAGACTTTGGGGTTTTCATCTTGCTTGCGACTAAACCCATAAAAGTCGACTAAACCTGACTCCAATAGACGTTGAAACGTTAGAACCCGCCGCAAACCCACGACCAACGTCGAACGTCGTCAAACGCTGCTTAAAAAAAGCCCGTTGCCGCTGACGTTGAAACTCCAACGTCTTCCTCTGATGGCTAAACCAACCTCTGGCGGCTCTAAAACCATGGTTAAACTAGCTGTTAAACACGTTGCGAAGCTGTTGAAACGAACGCTGGATCTGCCATAAACAACGCAAAACCGTCATCTTCTGTCCGCCTCGAAATCCACGACTAAACCTCTAACGTCTTCCACTCCATTGACCAACGTCTCTCTTCTTGTTGGAACAGCGGAAACCGTCACACCACACTCTTCTATATCAATCTTTTTTGCTAGAAAAAACTATCTACTATATTTTTACAACTTGCAGTTGCCCCCTCTTCTTATTTTTCATGTTTCTTTTCTTTCCTCTAGTTTAATTTAAAAGACATAAGGAAGAAGATTCAATTAATTGCAAAAAGCATATTGAAGGTCATTTAAGAAATTGTAATGATTACCAATATTATTAATAAATTGTTTAAAATATAACAAACTTAATCTTGTAGATATAATTACATCAATATTTTAGGAATAATGTATAAAATTTGAATTCAAAATAACAATTATGTATTATGTATTATTTATGAAATTATTGTTAAATCATCAAATTTTGGAGATGAAAATAGTGTAAATGAAGTTTCTTATTTTAGCATTATTTTAGGGATGATAATCTAACTCAAATCTTTAACATAATTTTAGGAATTCAAACTAACTATTTAAAATTAGAGTGTAAAAATTGGATTTAAAAATAAGGTTAAAATTTGAGATTAAAACTAACTATTTTAGGGTGAGATATATATTTCTAAACTCAAAGGGTTAATAAATATCAAAAAAAGTATGTATTATGTATTATTTATGTCTATTTTTTGATAAATAGTTTGAAGAATAAAAAATGTGAAATAGTTGAATTTATCTTTGTGTTATTTTAGGGATACGATTTTGGGATACGAGATAAAATTTGAATTCAAATTGACGGTTTTAGGGGATGATATAAATTGTAGATTCAAATTGTTCTTAAAATTTTGTAATATGTATTATTTAATAAATTTTTTATAAATAATATGAAATATAAAAAATTGTAAATTAATTGATTTAAATCCTAATAATTATGGGATGTTGAAACTAAAGTCATATCTTTAGTAGATGTTGGTGAAATCTTTTGGTACAATAGAATATTTTTTGATTTAGTTAAGATTTACCAAGAGTGAATGTGTTTATAAATACACTGTATTCGTACTCTGTGATATTTTGTTTGATTGAATTGCCCTTTGTAAAGGGTATACTCAGGCAAAAAAAAAATTGAAAAAAAATATCTAGTAGGCAGTTTTGCCATAAATCAAAATATTTTTGGGACTTGCTATTTTTATATTTGCAATCCAATATTTTGCTATTTTGACTGTTAATTTTGACGGAAATTGCAAATTGAAACTAATGGCATATCTTTAGGGATTGTTGGAACAATATAATATTTTTTTATTTAGTTAAGAATTATCATAAGTGAGTGTGTTTACAAATATACTGTATTCGTGATATGTGATATATTATTTGATTTTTTTATCTCAACAAATACATTGTATTTATATATGGACAATAGTCATCCGTGGAGGGGTAAATTCGAGCCAAAAAAAAAAATCATTCTGGCAGTTAGTTTTGCCATAAATCAAAATAATTTAATAGTTTGCTATTTTTCTTGTTTCTATCCATAAATTTGCTATTTCTACGATTTTCCCATTTTAAAATCACCTGATTGTTTACTAATATTCTAATATTTTATTTAAAGATTTCCTATTTTTTAGAATTATTTTAACCTTTACATCAATATCAAATATAATTGATTTTTTGAAAATATATAATAAATATTACCTTAATTATATTATACCAAATTTATTATCTATTTTATAATTTTCATAATTATTATAATAAATAATCTACAATTATATTTGTATTTATTATTAGGACGTCATTTATTGTAGATTTACTTTAATATGGTATTAAATTGAAGCTAATATGGTAATATTATATTTAATAATTTCTACAAATTCACTTTATTCAATTTCATCCTCAACTCAATATCAAATTTTCACAAACCGACTTTCCAACGTTGGTAATCGTTATAATTTTTTCCGATCAGTTTTCCGTTTGGTTTTCCATCAACAATATATACTATTATATACCACTATATAATCTAATTCTCTTCTGTGATATATTAGATATATACACTTGCATATTTTTTTATAATACATAAGTGTGACACATATATAGCTATATATTATTGGTTGTTAGTGTATATACATTTCATTAAACTTATTTCTTTTCTTGTTTTTGTTTCTTAAACGTGCTGTCAACCGTATATTATGATGGTTTTTTTTAATGATTGTGACAACTACATTAGTTATAGTGTTTCCAAAATATTAGTGAATGAAAACATGTCTTTTAAAGACTTGTACAATAGTCTTCTATCCAAGTTAGTTAGTTATATTGATATGGATGGTATTGATATATACTTCTATTCCTTCTAATGCATATTTGTTTTATTATTATATATACCACTACATATTTAAAACAAACATGTGTTAGTGACCTATATATATACTTGTATATTTAAAATAATACGTAAGCAGTAACATGTATAGTTCTATTATTTCTTGTTAGGTATGGCCAAAATTGCTGAAGATTATGATGATCATTTCTTTCAACTAATTGTTTCATGTTGTTAATTTTCTTTCTTAAATTATGTAATATAGTATACAATATATAATGAACTTATTTTTTAAGTTTTTGGACTCTTTGCTCTTTATTCATTTTTAGGATCAATGGTGCATCTTGCAAACATACAACATAAAAATATCATATAGTTTACTGTATATAACATATATTATATATCATTAAGCATCACACACATAATATTTCACATATGTTATAGTATATATTAAATATCATTAAGCATTAAACATTAAGGGCAAATTGCCAAAAATAGGTTAAAAAACGAGCTTTAAATGAATTTTGGGACAAGTTTTCAAAAGAAAGACTTTTAGGACAATTTGGGTGTGAATGGACAAAAATGCCCTTCATTAAATTTCTATCGCTCTCTATTGATTTCGCCTACCCACGTTCGCTTTTCCTTCTCTTTTGCATAGAACACCTGAAGTAAAAAAAAAAAAAAAAACATCTCCTTTCGTTGGCTTTTGAAATTTCCCGCTCTGCTCTTCGAAGATACTCCGACTGTTCGTCTGTCGTCGGTCCTCCAGTGCATTTCGTCGCTTCTCCTTTTCGAACCTAAGAATCAACTTTGAGTGTTTTCTCTTATTTCAGTGAGTTTTATCTGTAACCCATTTTCAATATATTTGCTGTAAATGTTTGGTTTTGGAATCGACTTATTTGCTGGAATTTGTTCCTTTTTCTTCAAGCTTCAATCATGACATCGACATCGACATCGACCGACGGACCCTTGTACAAGATTAATCATTCCCATCATTTTTATTCCTTAGTAAGTTGTTTGTCTCATTTAGAAAAGACAACACATAATATTAAGACCAAACTCAAACCCGATCAATTAGCCTTATTTAGGAAAACAAAGTTTGGGCACTTTTTGGACCTAAATATTGTCTTTAATGGGCCACTCATCCACTACTTACTGTTAAGGGAGGTGGAAGATGAAGGAAAGGATTCTATAAGTTTCTTACTAGGGGGCGTTGTTTGTACTTACGGTAGGAGAGAGTTTAACATCATAACTGGACTATGGGGTCCTAAAGAGGATTATATTCAGTTGGTTGGGAATAGTCGACTGTTGGAGAAGTTTTTCAAAGACAAGGAGTGTATTTATGTTAGCGACTTAGAGGATATATTTTTGGAATACGAGGGTGATGACGATGATATTGTGAAATTAGCTTTAGTCTACTTTATAGAGATATCTTTGTTGGGAAAAGATAGGCGAACCAAAGTCGACATTGGTTTTTTCAAGATTGCTGATGATTGGAATACATTTAATAATTATAATTGGGGTCAGATTGTTTTTGTACGCACGCTAAATGCCTTGAAAAGAGCCTTGGACAAGCAATATGCCAAAGAAAAGAAGAAATCAACACAGACAAAAAAATATACTATCAATGGATTTCCGCATGCATTACAGGTATGTGACTTCTTACTTCTTACTTCAAAACTTTTAAACGATCGTTTAGTTATTTTAAACGATAGTTTAGTTATTTAAACGATCGTTTAGTTATTTAAACGATCGTTTAGTTGTTTTAAACGATTGTTTAGTTGTTTTAAACGATCGTTTAGTTGTTTTTTAACGATCGTTTAGTTATGTTAAACGACCGTATAGTTGTTTTCAAACGATTGTGAAACCACTTGTTTATATATCTATATATATCTTGTGGCACTTCCTAAACTTGTTTGTCAAATGTCGAATAGGTTTGGGCATATGAGTCTATACCAACCATCATTGGATGTGGTGTAGATAAAGTAAACGATCATGCCATACCACAAATGCTGAGGTGGGTGTGCCAACAATCACCAAAGTCCCAAACTATAAGCCAGGTATTTGACTCGCCAATGGTAAGTAGCAAGCAATAGTAACTTACTTAAGGATCGCATGATTTTGTGCTTATTTCTTTGTCCTAAATACATTTGCCTTTTTCTATTTGCAGTTTATAATTAAGGCGGTCATTGAGATGACACCTGAAGAGGAGCAGTTGAAAATTACTTCAGGTGAACTTTTTGAAAACTTCCGCTCATCTACCATTATTCAGTCGAAGAATGGTGGTTCAAAAAGAGTAAGAGAAGTTGTTAATGATGAAGATGACTTCAAAAAGAGTAAGAAACAGAAGTCCAAGATTAAGATGAAAAAGGCTATTCGGAATCTCCAAGATCGAGTAGCGGTTGTTGAAGGACAACTTAATAGTATAAAATCAGATATTGACGAATTGAAGGGCATGATGTCAACCATATTGAAGCACATTGGACTTCAAAGAAAGGTTAGAAATGAAACTGTTAAGTGTATTGACATTAGTTGTTTCATATTTGGTAATTACTCATACGTTAAGTTGCATGTTCTCGCTAATTCATTTTGAGGTTCCATAGGGTGACGAAGGGGACCACAAGGTGTCCGAAGGCTTAGTAGATCATACATTAGAAAGTAAAGAAGTGGATAATGCTAAGATCAAAGATGTTGACACAGGCGGTACCCCTAATTGGTTGAGGATGCCAAAGGAGGATGAACACATTGAAGTTAAAAAGAAGGTTTGGTTCCATGTTCTTGCTAATATTGATGTTTAATTTCTATCATTATCCACACTAATGCATTATGAGCTTCCATAGGGCGACGAAGATGTGTTGGAGAAGAAGGTTGATATTGGTTTAGAGGAGCCAATAGATGTCGTTGACGATGAGGACGTCACAGAGATAGAACCATTTCTCACTCAACGACCACACGTTCGGCCCGCCCGTAGGAAGCGTGCAAGTGTTTACCTATCAACCCCATTCACAACTCTACCTAAACGGTCTGTGACATCAACCACCAGCACCTCTCAGTATGAACCAATTGTTTATGATCCTATGCACAAAATACTTGACGTCCATTTAGATAGACTTCGAGCTTGGATTACAAACAAGCGTACAGATGATGAGCTGCGTGAAACCTTTCATGGGAAAAAATCAAAGGCTTTTTTCAGAGACTTGTTTATGTGTTGCCGGTGGTTGCGGATGAGGTAAGGGATTATCTTATCATTTATGCAATTATAATTTTTTCATTGTTATGGTTCTATACATTTACTACTTACTTTTGTTTCTATTAGCATTTGGATGCACTTTTTCTTTTCATTCGCTTGAAGATTAAGGCAGCCGGGATACCTTCTTCTCAGAACTTCACAACTGCAGACACAATCTTTATGGTTTGTAATCATCACGTTACTTTATGTATGTATTTGCGTTTGATATTTGTCTTTCGGTCTGATATTTGTGTTTGTATGTTTTTCTTTGCAGCGCATTTTAGTTTCGAAGTGGCCCCTATACAAATAATGTATTAAAGAGAATCGCCCGTTTGACTGGGACGAAGAGTATAGGTTGGTTGACTATGTTGTCGGGTCAAAAGAGGACTTCCAAGATTCTTGGGCAAGTGTTGATTACGTTTACTCTTCATTCAATGTCCATGGCAACCATTGGATTCTATTATGCTTGGATTTGGTAAGTTGTCAAGTGAAGGTATGGGATTCGCTTCCGTCACTTTCAACTGCCGAAGAGATGACAAACATATTACTGCCCATTCGACAGTTGGTGCCAAAGTTGTTAGATAGTACTGGCTTCTTTGATAGGAGAGGTAGATCATCGACATACAAGGAACCTTGGCCAGTTGTCATTGTTGACTCAATTCCACTTCAACGAAATAATAGTGATTGTGGCGTATTCACAATTAAGTATTTTGAGTACATAGCTGCTGGTGTTGGTTTAGATACATTATGTCAAGAAAACATGTCCTACTTTAGAAAACAATTAGCATTTCAATTATGAACCAACACTCCTATGTATTGAAATATTTACATAAATCACAAGTATCAATTGGTTGTTCAATTATTCTTTATGTTGCATTTCAATTAGTATCAATTGGCATTTCAATTAGTAGTATCGATTATTCTCTATGTTGCAAAACTACTTGTAGCTAAACGATCGCTTAATTTTTTATGATTTTAAGAAGATCGTTAAGACATCGTTTATTAAGAAGATCGTTTAGACATCGTTTATTAAGAAGATCGTTTAGACTTTACCAAACGATCGTTTAGATTTTACTAAACGACCGCTTAATATTTTGACGTTTATTAAGAAGATCGTTTAGACTTTACTAAACGATCGCTTAAACATATGTGCGCGATGAGTATTTCTCTACACGAATCTTTTGTGATATGTATCTAAACGAATACAAATATTAACTTAAATATTCTTTCTCAATTTTGGCCGCGTTTAATTGAAAATATCACAAAGTATTTATTTTATAACAAAGTTTAAAATTATAATATGTTATTCTCTCTATAAAAATTACATAAAAAAAATTATATAAACGAATACAAATATTAACTCAAAAGTACAAGAACGAAATATATATTTTTTTATTTAGCAAAAGTATTTATTGGCCCAAAGTTCCAGCACATATTGTTGTCTAAACAGTTTCATGTTTGTCACAGTTAGACAACCAAGGTCACTACCAGTTACAAGGCATTCAACAAATTTAGAACAGAAAATTCCACAATCCAATGAACGCCCTTTCTGTAATGTGGCCTTCGATCTGCATATTGGCCAAGGGCCATATGTGAAATGATCTGAATGGAGGTTGACTCTAATTGCAATCGCGAGTGAGGGGATGCATCGTGCACGCATTTGAAGAGCTTCATCAACAAGTTTCTGCTCAACATAATTTGGCATTGAGTCGAACACGTAGATCTTGCATTTTCTCATGTCAGCTGCAATAGCCAACCAGTGTTCTTTTATGTTGATGCAGCTAATCACGTAGTTGACATCTCCCCACCCTGGTATTTGGTCGTAATCACCAACAGCATTGTTGAAATAGTATTCCACATCTTTTTCTGTCCATATAGTTAGGTATGCTGTTGGGTCTGTCCATTCAGCTTTCTTATTATCTGGTGTCACTAGATGAGTATCGAAAATATGGTTCCAAACAATGCAGTCTGGTTTATTGATTCCAAGCTTCAAGAACAAGTCAAAAAATTTAGTCAAAATATAATGATGCAGTTTAACTTCTATACAAACAAAAACTAAAGAATAACAACTTACTAGAAACGAGGAATGTAATATTCTAAAAGAACGCTTACAAAGGTGCTTGAGATGCAACATTTTATTCTGCAAGTGGCATAATAGCAAATCCAATGTCTACAAAGAAAAAATAAACGATCGTTTAGTGAATGAAAGGAGAGTATAAGTGATCGCTTAAGAAATGTACATGTGATCGTTTACTTACTAAGCGATCGTGTAATATTAACTTAACGATCGTTTAGTTAATAGAAGCGATCATTTAGTTAATAGAAGCGATCGTTTAGTTAATATAAGTGATCGTTTAGTTAATAAAAGCGATCGTTTGGGAAGAGTACTTACATCTCCATGTACCCATGTGTTTTCTTCAAGCTGTCTGAAAAAGTCTTTCTTTCTGGTTGTGGAGACTACTTTCCTTTGTTCATGGGTTGTTTTTCTTGATCTTTTCCATTGTAAGTATTCCTTCCATAATTTTGGATCCACTTGCCACATCGGATTATATCTATCTACTTCTCTGATTTCCACATCTGGGACAGGTGTTGTAGATTCTGATATGATCTGAGCAGATGTTGTGGGTGGATTACGTTGTTCATCTTCATCTTGCACCTTTTTATTTTCTATTTTACATAGCTTTCTTCTCTTTATTGGTTTTTCTTGTTCATCTTTATCAGACACAGTTACTAGTTCTTTTTGAACCAAAGTAACTGCTTCATCATTTTTTTGAATCTCAACCTGTTTTTTTGTTGTTTCCTGCAATGTAATCGTATTAAACAAGTAACAAACTATTAATTCAAATGACTACAAATTTTTTGTGTATACATACCAGTTGAGATTCTTCATGTACAGTTTGATCCAATGGAGCCAATTCACAAAGTGCAAGAGGTTGGCTCACAAGTGGAAGGGTAGTAATCATTTGTGGCAGGTCTGTTTCTTTCTGAATTTGATGACTTATACTATCCGATATATCTCTTATAATCATTAGCAAGTCTGTATCCCTACCGTCTATGCTTATATCACTACCACATTCCTGTAACGTTATAGTAGGAAAAGTTCGGGAAAATACCTTTTGACGTTTACGAAAAATATGGACTGAGACAAAAATGGTCTGAGAGAACAATGGACTGAGAGAAAACGAAGGTAAGTGATCAGTGCGGTTGTGTATTGCGTAGTGACGAAAAACGAACGAAGAAGGCGGAACGTATATATCGGTTGTTTTTACCAAAGGGGCAATATTGTAAATTCGCGTACTTTTTTGAAATGTTGAATCGCGGTTGTAAACAATTCGCGGGTGTGTTTCGTTGTTTTAAAAGATCGTTTAGTTTTTGTAAACGATCGTTTAGTTGTTTATAATCGATCGTTTAGTTAATTTCAAATGATTGATTGGTTATTTTAAACGATCGTTCAGTTTTGTTTGACCGATCGTTTAGTTTTGTTTAACTGATCGTTTAGTTATTTTCAAACGATCATCTGGTTGTTTTTACACGATGTTTTGGTTGTTTTTAATCGATCGTTTAGTTTTGTTTAACCTATTGTTTAGTTGTTTTCAAACGATCATTTGGTTGTTTTTAACCGATCGTTTAGTTATTTTTAAACGATCATTTAGATATTTTTAAACGAACGTTTAGTTATTTTTAAACGATCCTAAAACTAATTTTTGTGTTCTTAAATGAATAAGCCAATTGTTATTTTCGTCTTCTTCATCCATCTGGAAGCACAGAAAGTAAGAATGTTGGGACAAATCATTAAGAAAACACATCATTAACAAACATTCATTAATTAGTGTAATACTTAGTACATTGGTAGAGTAATTTTTAATCTTGTATGCTCGACTTGTCGGTATATGAAATTGGATTGGTACACGTTAATCTGTTGTGACCTATTTGTTTACACCGACCACACTTATGCAATTTCGGAGCTTCACCAACACTTGGAATCCTCTTTTTCTTCGATCGACCACACTTGGAATCCTCTTTTTCTTCGAAGCTTCACCAACTTCTGACTAGAGGAGCTGTTGTCAACTTTACCTTTTCCTTTGCAATCTTTTGTAGGAGCATCTCTTTGTTCTGGGATGTCAAACAATTCATTGTACATCTCAACTGACTCCCATGTAAAAGTATCATCTTTTGAATGATATGACTCATATGATTCCCATATAGCCGAATTGGTCCCTATCATGTTATCACACAAGCCAACCTGAACTTCACCAATATCAACTTCATTCTCATCTAATGTACCCATTCCAATTGGAGGATGAGGGTTTAAATTTTGAACTTGGTTGCTCCCAGATACTGAATTGTAATCTTTGTTTAACACTTTCATGCTTCGATTGCTTGTAGGCTCAAATGATAGGTATAGGGGGACCTCCAATGGATTTTCACTAAGAATATAAAACTTCAAATCACGGTCATTGCTTAACTCAAATGGAGGAGCTTTCTTTTCCCCTTTGATCTCATATATACATCTTATCTTTATTTCGAACTTTGTAGGGTCAACTTCTGCAAGGTCATATAGTTCAGACTGTAAATCTTTGTGCGTTATTTCTTCAGGGACAACAATGCCTTTTAACACTCCTCCTTCATATTTTCTTCGTCCCTCATCCCATGCACCACCATGACGCACTAAAATCCGAACATGTGCCATCCTTAAACTACCTTAAGTAGTTTTATATCTTCAAAATTTGATTTGAACTTAAGAACCTACAAGATGCGTGCAAGATGTAAAGAAATAAAAAAAATAACTGCAAGATGTGTGCGGGCCTAAGAGAGTTACTAAACATGAAAAGAATAGATCTACATGGATTAGGAGGTGTACCAATTTGATTTTGAAATAAATAGTGAAAGTTTGGAACGTGCGAGATACGTGCGAGATGTGTGCGAGATACGTGCGAGATAAAGCATGAGGGCCTAAGAGAGTTACTAAACATGCAAAGAATAGCTCTAAATGGATTAGGAGGTGTACCAAGTTGATTTTGAAATAAATAGTGAAAGTTTGGAACGTGCGAGATACGTGCGAGATGTGTGCGAGATACGTGCAAGATACGTGCGAGATACGTGCGAGATAAAGCATGAGGGCCTAAGAGAGTTACTAAACATGCAAAGAATAGATCTAAATGGATTAAGAGGTGTACCAAGTTGATTTTGAAATAAATAGTGAAAGTTTGGAACGTGCGAGATACGTGCGAGATACGTGCGAGATAAAGCATGAGGGCCTAAGAGAGTTACTAAATATGCAAAGAATAGCTCTAAATGGATTAGGAGGTGTACCAAGTTGATTTTGAAATAAATAGTGAAAGTTTGGAACGTGCGAGATACGTGCGAGATGTGTGCGAGATACGTGCGAGATAAAGCATGAGGGCCTAAGAGAGTTACTAAACATGCAAAGAATAGCTCTAAATGGATTAGGAGGTGTACCAAGTTGATTTTGAAATAAATAGTGAAATTTTGGAACGTGCAAGATACGTGCGAGATAAAAAAAATACGTGCGAGATAAAAAAAACCTTCATTCCTTCTATTCCTATTGCTTACTCCTCCTCTGTTTGATCCAACTAAATCCTCATCCTCTAGTTCAATTCATTTTTCACTACCCATTGAACTTTATAAGAACCTAAAACCAAACTTTGACTAAACTAATTTACGGCAAATAAGTCCAATTCCAAAAACCAGACAATTACGGATGAAAATAGCACCAAATACCCCAACCAAACATTTACTTACAGCAGATAAATTGAAAATCGGTTAGATATGAAACTCACCCAAATAAGAGAAAACGCTCGAAGTTGATTGAATGGTCTGAAGAGGAGCGATGAAATGCACTGGACAACGACCGACGAAGGGCAAGCGACGATGGGCAAGCGAGGATGGGCAAGCGACGATGGGCGGACTAGGTTCAGGTGTTCTACGCGAAAGAAGAGAGAAGGGAAAGGAACTATACGCGAAAGAGAAGGAATCGATCGTGGAGAGAAGGGAAAGCAAACGTGGAAGAGGGAAAGGAAAGGAAGGGCATTTTTGTCCATTCACACCCAAATTGTCCTAAAAGTCTTTCTTTTGAAAACTTGTCCCAAAATTCATTTAAAGCTCTTTTTTTAACTTATTTTTGGCAATTTCCCAACATTAAGCATCATATACAAAATATATCTTTAAGCAGAAGATAAATAATATATCATATATTATAGGGGTCTTTTAAAAAATATAACAAAGCAACAAAATATTTATACTGTATTGTAACGACCCAACCTTCCAGACTAAGCTGAGGTCACTATGTACTGCTAAGACTCGACAATAAAGCACACAAGCTCATAAAAGACCGATTACGATTCATTAAAAACATTTAAAATATCACAAAAGCAGTTTCAGACCCTCTTTTAAATTTCGTTCTCAAGAGTTCCAAAATATAGTTCACAAAATCATTAAAACAAAACCACCAATCAAATGTTCTGACCATGACTCAAAAGAAATAGAAATTTACAAATACGTCAGCGGAAGCATAAAGAAACTAGACGCGTCCATATGGCCTTCGTGCATCCTTCTTGCTCCTTGTCGGTCTGCCCCTCGCCATATCCTCATTTGAAAAGTTAAAGAGAAAGGGTGAGTATAAGAATATACCCAGTAAGGGACCCACTACTGGACCCGTTAGGGTAATAACAGTTAGCTTCCTATTAAGGGGTACCCTACATAAACAGTCTAGTAATCCCGTCGGATGCACGTATCAGTCTCGTGATCTCGAAGGATGCACATATCAGTCTCGTAATCCCGAAGGATGCACATATTAGTCTCGTGATTCCAAAGGATACACATATCAGTCTCGTGATCCCGAAGGATACACATATCAGTCGAGGAATCTCGAAAGACACCATGCCTGTAAGGTACGCTACCTCATAGATAAAGTTAACCGTTACCCCACAGTCTATACTCATCCATCTACAACAGTCGCATCACAATAACGTTCAAGTTAACGGTTCAGTTATAAGCTTAGCTAGTCAGACTGTTTAGGTTTAAACAACTGTCACCTCAGTCGCCATATGAATATCTAATTCACACGTCATCGTGACATTTCTTTAAATCCAGTCAATTAGTCAAATCATCACTTTGTAAAATCACCTGACGATACTTCGTCTCAGTTCAAACCCTAGCGCATCTACAGGTAATCTATGTTATGCATAACATCCATATTATGCATAACAGTCACATTCAAGCCACAGCGCAGATCAACGTCGTCTACACAACTTATACAAGAGGTTTTCGAACTCTTAGTCCCTCCACGACATAACCCCATAACCAGTAACCCGACAACAGACCTTAACTTTACATAACATTAAATTTTCGAAAAAAATCCATCGAAATTACTATTCCAGTTAACAGCATAGCCCATCAACATAACTACAACACACAAAACGTCTGGGCATCGGTGTCTATCCGCAGAAACAACTCATTAACGTATATAAGTACATAGGCTACAACTAACAATCACGTCACCTTTAATCAGTCAAGAGTGCATAATAGGGATATGTTATAGGCACACATGCATCAATCAATCCAATACATCTCCTATCGTATAATTCCCATGTGGGTTACTACATTTCCAGTTTCGGTTGAAGGTCCAGTAGTAAGAAATCCCTTACCTGAAAATTTTTGCTATACTCCTTGATCGAGTTCACGTCCAACGAATCCACCTAAACGAAATCATAAGGATTTAAACGATGACACTAGTAAAAGTCACTTTTAAATCGTTCTAAACAACATCCGTCGACGTACTCGAGTAAAGGAGAGCTATCTCTAATTAAGCCTGCCATGAAACCCAAGAACTCGAGCATCAACTCTCTAACACCTTCAAGGAACGAAAGGTAGTTCCATGTTTTTTTCCAATATCTATACTCGAATCGGCTACAGCAACATTAGGAAACTCACTAAATAATCCTTACCGAAGACTTATCGTGACCCGATGTAGAGGGAAAAAAAGGCTTAGGTGGCTCGGTGAACAAGAAGTTCGGCTTGGCTTGGAGGTGGCTCGGCTCGACTCGGCTCGGTTCGCAGCTTGTCTTGGTCAGCTTGCGGCTCGGCTTGGATCACAGCTCAACTCGACTTCGCGCAGGCGCCTGCGGCTCGGCTCGAATCGTTTGAAGTCGGTGCACACCAACGACTAATTCTCGGCTCCACGCGACAACGGACGAGGGAAAATGCGTGGGGATGGTGGAGATTGTCTGCGACTTAGCTCGAGTTCTTCTTGATTGTTTCGAACGGCGTACGGAGAAGGGGACGACAAAAACGGCGGCACCGCAAGGAGGCGTCGACGTCCGTCGCTGGGTTTGGCAAAAACCAGAGGCTGAAGTCGAAAAGCGATCAGAAATAGAGCTGTCGCACGCCGGCGTTACGCGGCTGACGACATTTGGCTGAGGCAGAGACGACCGGCTAGGCTTCGCGGAAGGCACACGGGAAAGAAGCGACGAGCTGTCGAGAAAGAAAGCGGAGAAGATTGGGGCAGCGGTCGGGCGAAGGAAGGAGAAGGAGAAGGGAGCCGGAGGGGGAGGTCTGGCGACGCGCGGGTATCTTTAGGTTTAAATATATATATATATATATATAATAATTAATAATAATAATAATAATATAATATAATATAATATAATATAATATAATATAATATAATATAATATAATATAATATAATATAATATAATATAATATAATATAATATAATATAATATAATATTATTATTATTATATTATTTTATATCATATTATATTATTAAAAATTTATACCCTTCATTTTCTTTTTCTTTTCTCTTTTAAACCAAAAAAATTTTAACACCCAAAATTCTTAAAATTCCCAAAAATTAACGTAAGAACGTTGAAACTTACCTCGAAAATTTTGAGCGTTACATGTATAAAACAATTTCGAAAACGGAAAAAGCCCAAAGACCCACAATGGAAAATACAAAAGTGTTCTGTCAACCATGTCATTAACAAGCGTAATATATTTGGTACACGATCGTTTAGATTTGCTTACACGATCGTTTAGATTTGCTTACACGATCGTTTAGATTTGCTTACACGATCGTTTATTTTTTCAAGATTCTTTGGTACACGATCGTTTAGATTTGACTAAACTATTTTTTTTATTCTTTTGGTAAACGATCATTTTTTTATACGATCATTTAGATTTAGCTACTTCAATCTAAACGCTTTTTTTCAAGATTCTTTATATACGATCCTTACCCTAATTTAAACGACATACAAAAAGAGGAGGAAAAGAAGAAGTAAAAAAGAGAGAGAGAGAGAGAGAGAGAGAGAGAGAGAAGAAAAAGAAGAAAAACAATAGAAAAGAATCAGATTTTTGTTACCCAAATCTAAAGAAGGTAAAAAAAAGAAGATGAAAAGAAGAAAGACGGTGAAAAGAAATCACGGCGAAAAAAAGAAGAGAAAAGAAAGAAAGATGATAGAAAAAAATCGCAGCAGAGGGGAGAAAAAAGACGAAAGAACAAACCTGGAATATTTAAAAAATGGGTAACTTTATGGGCTTTGTTACACTGACCGTAAATATTTTAGTAGTTTGTTATATTTATGAAAATTTACCAATATTATACAATATATATAAAATATCATTAGGAATACTTTTTCCTAATTGTATTGATATAAATTTGTACTTTCACATAATATAAAATTTGTTACAAAATTAAAATAAAATGTAAAATATGCACACATACATTGTTATCTAATATTATGTTAAATATACACAGATATATAATGATATATTTAAATAAAAAACAATTTAAGTCATGGTAAGATTTTACAAATTAACTTCCATTATATGAAAATGAATGCAAATTTGATAAAATATAATAAGTATATATAAGAAATTATTAAATTACGTGGACCATATTTGTGTAAAATATAAGTTTATTTAGGACATTTTTAAAAAATTTGGAAAGTTTGGGTCCATCTTGTAATATGGTATACTGTTTTAGGCGTTAGTACTTAAAACTCGAATTTTTTTTTTAAATAATATGTTTTTTAAAAGTAATGTCAATAATAGAGTAGATGGACAAAAATAGGGTAATGACAACCACCTCTGCCTTCAGCCACTCCGTAAGGTGTCGTCTGGTTTTGGAGCGTCTACACAACTTTGGCGTCGTCGCATCTCAGGTAACCGCCCGATCCCTTTCTTCTTCATTTTGCCGATACGTAGCTAATGTGGTCCTCTCTTCGTGTACCGCAGTGCTTGGTTAGTCGTGTTCGAAGCCCAAATCTAAGCCGCCCTCTCTTCCATATTGTGAGTCATTGTGAGTTCATTTGTTAATTTTTTATGTGCGTTTAACTGAGTTTTGTTTATCCATTAACGTTTGGTTAAGGGTAATTAAGGTAATTAGTCTTGGAATTTATTTAAAGTTTCTTAAAGGGACCAATTGGAGATTTTTACAGCAGATTGTGGACCTTGCTCTCGAGGAGCGATTTTGTTTCAAACTTAATTTGATAAGTTGAATTGGAAAATTTAGTTGGTGATAGTTAATAATTCTATTAACTTCTTAACTTTTATATGTTTAGGACTAGTTCATTCGCAAAAATTTACCTTTCAACCAAGGATTTTAGCTAAGCTCGAGGTAAGAAAATTCCTACTACTGGACTCCATTTGAAATGTAGAATGCAGTGACTGATATGAAAGTTGGATTATATTGACTGTACTAGACTGAATGATGTGCGTTTATATAGAGAGCATTAATAGTATACGTCTTGATTGATTTCATACGATCTAACTGTTATACATAGTTCGTAATTTGTGTTTGGGGTGTCATGTGTTGTCTATACATACTGAATGGTTGTGTTGTTGATGGAGATTGAATGTTTGGGCTATTATGTGTAAATTACTTTGACTGATGAGTCGTGCTGTTGACTAAATATAGATGATAGGAATTTGACATAGATGATGGGGATTTGTCTATTATATGTAACTTGGTTGTATTGATGGGTCGTGTTGTTAGTTGAATATAGATGATGATTGGACTATCAAGTGTACTTACATATTGATGGTTTGTACTCTAGAATGGAATTTGCTTTTTAACTGTGATGTATAGTTTAGTTACATATACTGGCTAAGAGCACTGTGACCATACTTAGATTGCTTGACTGATTATGTATAGAGACTGAACCATTAGTTGAGATGTTTCGTATATGACTGTCATGGATTGTTTGGACTGGACTAAGGATAACTGTTAGCTCTATCTATGGGGTAGCGTACTTTGCAGGCATGGTGTCCTATATGATCACCATATGTTGTGTATCCTTCGGAATCACTAGACTGATATGTGCATCCCACGTGATCACTAGACTGTTATGTTGCAGGGTACCCCTTAATAGAAAGCTAACCGCTATTTTCCTTTAACAAGACCAGTAGTAGGTTCCTTACTAGGTATATTTTATACTCATCCTTTTTATGTTTAACCTTTTTAGGTAAAGGTAATATGCGAGGCAGACCGACGAGGGGTAAAAAGGATTCGTGAATGCCATACGGGGATGTCTAATTTAATGCTTCCGCTAGACGTTTCTTTTCTTTTTATTTTGTTTTGTTATATTAAATTATTTTGAGGATGGAAATGAGTCAAAATTTAGGATATTAATTGTTTTGTTTGATAGTTTCCTAGACGGTTATGTGAACCTTTGAATTTTATTTTAAATAGGGCTGAAAACAGATTTTCTATTGTTTTGGATGTTATTTGAATTTAAACAGGATTTATGGAACTACTTTTCGTTTTAGTGACGTGTCTTAGTAGTAAAGTAATGACCTGAGCTTAGTCTAAAAAGTTGGGTCGTTACAGTTGGTATCAGAGCCTAAGTTTTAAGTTCTGTAGATTAACTTATGATGTAAGTCTATGTTTTTGTGTTCCTATGACTAGAATGATCCTTTGACACTCGTCAGCTACGCTTTCATGAATTATATGTATAACTCTATATGTATGACCTTGCTGTCGAGGAGCAAAAAGTGTCCAACCTGAAGTGCAACCTGTAGCTCAAGCTACCAATCCTGCTGCATCGGTCACTCATGCAGACCTGGCTACTATGGAGCAGAAGTTCAGGGACTTGATTATGTAGATGTGGGTACCGCAGCAGCCTGCCCTACCAGCTTCTGCTCAGGCTCTAGTTGAACCCCAGAGCGTGCCAAACCAGCTATCGGAAGAGGCTAAACATTTGAGGGATTTCAGGAAATACAAACCTAAGACATTCGACGAGTCTTTGGAGGACCCCACCAAGGCTCTGATGTGGTTTTCTTCAGTGGAGACCATATTCTGGTATATGAAGTGCCCTAACAATCAGAAGGTCCAATGCGTCATGTTTATGTTGACAGATAGAGGCACTGTCTGGTGGGAAACAGCGGAGAAGATGCTAGAAAGCGACGTGAGTCAGATCACCTGGGAGCAGTTCAAGGAGAATTTCTATGCGAAATTCTTCTCTGCCAGTCTGAGAGATGCCAAGTGGTAAGAGTTTTTAAACTTGGAGCAAGGCGATAGGACCGTGGAGTAGTATGATGTAGATTTTGACATGCTATCCCACTGTGCTCCTAAGATGATAGCGACGGAGTCTGCCAAGGTCGATAAGTTTGTCAGAGGTCTCAGGCTAGATATCCAGGGCTTCATTCGAGCCTTCCGACCAGCCATCCACGCTGATGCACTGCGCCTGGTAGTGGATATCAGTTTATAGGAGAGGGCTAATTCGCCCAAGATAGCAGGAAAAGGATTAACTTCAAGACAAAAAAGGAAGGTTGAGCAGCAGCCTATTATAATGCCGTAGAGGAACTTGAGACAGGAAAAATTTCCAGAAAGAAGTCGTTGTGTACCATCTGTGGGAAGCATCATCTAGGTCATTGTTTGTTTAGGATCAAGACTTTCTTCAAGTGTAAGCAAAAGGGGCATATAGCTGATAGATGCCCTATGAGGCTTACTGGGATTGCTCAGAACCAGGGAGCAGGTACACCACAGCAGGGTAAGGTCTTTGCTACGAATAAATCTGAGGCTGAGGGAGCAAGCACTATAGTGACATGTATATTGGGGCATTATGCTTTAGTTCTGTTTGATTCTGGTTCATCATATTCCTTTAGCTCTTTTGTATTTGTATCACATGCATGCTTCGAAGTAGAACCTCTAAATCATGTTTTATCAGTGTCTACTCCATCTGGGGAGACTATGTTGTCAAAAGAAAAGATAAAAATATGTCAGATTGAGATAGTGAGTCACGTAGTAGATGTAACGTAGTTAATCCTGGATATGCATGATTTTGATGTAATTCTAGGTATGGATTGGCTAGCTGCTAATCATGCTAGTATAGATTGTTCCCGTAGGGAGGTTGTGTTTAATCCTCCTACAGGGACCAGTTTTAAGGGGGTAGGAATAGTAGTGTTACCTAAAGTGATCTCAGCTATGAAAGCCAGCAAGCTACTTAACCAGGGTACTTAGAGTATCTTGGGCCATTGTGGTGGATACTAGAGAGGCTGATGTTTCCTTTTTATCAGAACCTGTGATGAAGGATTATCCAAATGTTTTTCTAGAAGAACTTCCAGGATTACCCCTCACAGGGAGATTGATTTTGCTATCAAGCTGGAACATGGTATCGTTCCTATATCTAAAGCTCCATACAGAATGTCCCCAGCAAAATTGAAAGAGCTGAAAGTGCAGTTGTAGAAGTTGCTTGACAAAGGCTTCCTTCCACCGAGTGTGTCACCTTGGGGTACACCAGTTTTGTTTGTTAAAAAGAAAGATGAGTCAATGCGCTTGTGTATTGACTATAGAGAGTTAAATAAGGTAACTGTTAAGAACAAGTATCCTTTTCCCAGGATTGATGATCTGTTTGACCAGTTGCAGGGAGCTACAGTGTTCTCTAAGATCGATCTTTGATCAGGATATCATTAGTTGAGGATTAAGGACAATGATATACCAAAAATAGCATTTCGTTCGAGATATGGGCATTATGAGTTCATTGCGATGTCCTTTGGATTGATGAATGCTCCAGCATTGTTTATGGATTTAATGAACAGAGTGTTTAAGGATTTCTTAGACACTTTCGTGATTGTATTCATTGATGATATCTTGGTGTATTCCAAGACAGAGGCGGAGCATAAGGAGCATTTGTGTATGGTTCTAAAGACCCTTCGAACCAATAAACTATATGCAAAGTTTACAAAATGTGAGTTTTGGTTGAAGCATGTATCTTTTCTAGGCCATGTGGTTTCTAAAGATAGTGTTTCTGTAGATCCAGCTAAGATAGAAGTTGTTACCAGTTGACTCCGACCTTCCACAGTTAGTGAAGAACATGAGAAAAAATTTGTGTACGTATTATTGAATATATGTAGTAGTATATATGTAACAAATCACAAAACATAAATGTATTATTCAGTAGCATATGTGTAAAAAATCAAAATAGGAGGAACATTATTGGAATATATGCTATGAAACGAAAGAATAAATAACAAACTTTTGAAGGAAAAAAATATATGCTACAAAACGGAAGAACAAATTTTTGAAAGAAAAAAATATATGCTATGAAACGGAAGAATAAATAATATATGGAACAAAAAATAAAAGACTAACTGTATCACAAGAAACAAATCGGAAGGGAAGAAGAAAGAACAATTTTTTTTTTGTAATAGAAAACGGAGAAGAATGTCGACGTCGGAATTGATGATCGTGAGAAAATAACTTTTGGTTGGGATGAAATTGAAAATATTTATTTTGTAGGATAATTAAAAATATTATTACCATATAAGATAATAATTTATATCATATTTAAATCATTCAAAAGTTAATAAATATTACATTAATAAATACAAATATATATGTAATAATTAAATAAGTTACAATTGGTATAATAATTATGATTATTGATAATTAAGGAAAATATTTTTCAAGATAAATGAAATTGAAGCAAAAAGGTAAATTGACCCATTTTTTTGTAAAAAATGTTAGCTCATTTAGGACTTTTATGAAATATATTAGAAAGAAAGGTTTATTGTATAATATAATATAGCAATTTAGGTTATTCTAGTTGAAAGCCTTAAATAATATTTAATTGGACCAAAATAACTAACTTCAATCAATAGTCATCATGAAAACACACGGTGTTATCGAATTCGCCAAATTTATGCCTTCAATTTTAATTTGGGACAAATGTCAACTTTCAATTATTTCCAAATTCAATTATTTACAATTTCATCATTGATTCAGTAAATGATGAGACAATTTGTGATTGGTCCAAAATTTCTAAGAAATTAAAATGTCACGTAAAAGTGTCATTTTAAATTTTAATTAGGCCAAATTTATATTTTAATCAATAAAATATTGAATTTGTGGTTTTGTTGTTTTTAATAATTTAAGGTAAAAGGAGATTGTCTTTCCTTATTTTTAGTATAGTAATAATGTAAATGTGTTTACTAAAAGGAATGTTGTAATGTAAGAAAGAAATAGGGTAATTTTTATATATGTAACAAAACACTAAACTATTTACGACCCGTGTAACAAAGCTCATAAAATTAGTCATTTTTTAAATATTTCAGGTTTGCCCTTCCGTCTTTCTTCTCTTTCTCGTTGCGATTTCTTTCATCGTCTTCCTCCTCGTTGCGATTTCTTTTATCGTCTTTCTTCTTTTCCTCTTCTTTTTTTTCTACTGCTATTTATTTTCATCGTCTTTCTTCTTTCTGTTGCAATTTATTTCCATCGTTTTTCTTCTTTCTGCTGCAATTTATTTCCATCATCTTTCTTCTTTTCCGATTCTTTTTTATGTCGTTTAATCTTTCAATCGTCTTTCTTATTTTCCTCTTTTTTTTTTCGTTGCAATTTCTTTCCATCGTTTTTCTTCATTTTCTCTTCTTTTTTTACATCGTTTAAATTTGGGTAACCAAATCTAAACGACATGTACAAAAAATAGCAAAATCTAAAAGATCGTATATAAAGAATCTTGAAAAAAAATCATTTAGATTGAAGTAGCCAAATGTAAACGATCGTGTAAAAAAAATAAACAATCGTGTAAAAAAAATAAATCATCGTGTAGATAAATCTAAACAATTGTGTACCAAAAGAATTAAAAAAATCGTTTATCTAAATCTAAACGATCGTTTACTAAAGAATCTTGAAAAATGATAATGTAAACAAATCTAAACGATCGTGTAAAAAAATAAACTCGTGTACAAGAAGAATTAAAAAAAATAATCTAACCAAATCTAAATGATCGTGTACCGAACGAAGAATCTTAAAAAAATTTGTTCAATCAAATCTAAACAATCATGTACCAAAATAATTAAAAAAATTGTTTAGCAAAATCTAAACGATCGTGTACTAAAGAATCTTAAAATAAACAATCGTGTAAACAAATCTAAATGATCGTGTGAAAAAAATAAACGATTGTGTACCCAAATAATTAAAAAGAATCGTTTAGTCAATGTAAACGATCGTGCAACAAAAGAAAAATGATCTACCTGTCTAAATCTAAACGATCAAATATAAACGACCGTGTAACCAAATTAAATGATAGAATTAAAAAAATAATAGCCAAATTAAATGACCAAATCTAAACGATCGTGTACTAAACAATAGTCAAATCTAAACGATCGTGTACCAAACGTATTACACGCGCGTTGTTGTACCAAATATATTACGCACACGTTGTTGACGAGACATTTTTTGTATTTTACATGGTGGGCCTGTGGACTTTTTCCGTTTTCGAAATTGTTCTATATAGTGTAAATATTTTACCGTTTTGTTTTATTTTTGAAAAGATCAAAAAAAAAAAAAGGATGGGTATTAACTAATAAGATAATTATAATATTTAGTAATATTAAAAATAAAAATTGATATTAATTGAAGTGTGCATAAGCTGATACGAACCCTCGCAGATATCAAAATATATGTAGATATATAGTAGAAACAAACCCTAAACCCTCGGTATATGATAATATTTTTTTAAAAAAAATATAAATATAGCAATATTTATTAATTAAACATTCTATTATTAATTTTTTTTTATAGATTCGGCTATAATTCCAATATTTTTTTTTTAAAAAAATTGCTAATATTAGAATAATGAATTAGTAGGTTTAGATGCGTGAATTGAAAGAGTTGGATTTATTATTTACCGAATAATATTATTATTGACCTTTTTTTAAAAAAAAAATTATTATTATTTATTATTTAATAATTTATTTTATTTAAACCACTTTTGTGATTAAAAACAGCTACAGTACAGGTGTTGCCCAGAGGTAGTTACCAAGTACACATGGAAATTCCACAATTGAATTGGGAGCGTAAAATTGAAAGTAATTAATTTTATAAAACAGCTGAATTTACCCGTTCATACATTCAAAATTAAAAAATTTTAAAAAAATTGATATATTTTCAACTTTTTTACCCTTATCAAGGACGAAGAGTTGGAAATTATTTACAAAATATAATAAAATAAACTTGAATAAATTACTGGTAGATTTTACTATTTTCTAAAATAATTTTAATTTATTTTCTCTATATCTAAAAGTGTATCCTGTCTTTTATTATTAATTTTACTTCTATTTTTTTATTAAAAAATTGTTTATTTATATTAAAAAAATAGAACGAAATAAAGAAACGAACAATTTAGGCTGGTAATCATCTCAATTTTTTTTTTATTTTTGTTTTATGGAATTTTAAAATTTTGTTTTATTGTTTAGTAAAAACAAAAACCATGTAATGTCTTTCTTTTTCTATTTTCAATTTTCTTTTATAATTTTAAAAAAAATTGAAAATAAATAAATTCGTTGTAAAATGAACTTAGTTTTCTAAAAATTAATTAAAGAAAAAACAGAAAAGAAACGAGGGTTTAGTTACAAAAAGGGTGTAGGGATTTTGTATTATTGTAAATACTGGTCATTAATATTGATGTCTTCCACTTTGGAAATATACAGGATAGAATCAAGGAAATACTTCCCAGCGAACAAGAGAAAGCCACGTATAAAAGACAAAGAAAACAGAACACAAAAATAATATCGTAACAAACTCAAAAACACCCTATTGCTCTAACAACAGAGGATGGAGACGCTGTCGAAGACGGAGGAGAACGGACGCGATGTGGAGGAGGACCGCCGTTACCAAAACTCGACGCCAAACAAAAAAAAAAAAAAAAAAAAAAGAGCCGTTGGGATAATAGCCGTTGTTAGTGACCTGGATTTTTCCGACGCGGTGGAGAGCTTCCATATCCCCCATCCAAATTTCAAAATCAAATGCCCTAACGGCCTGAAATTCCGTCCTTATAAATCTCACTCCCCCTCCGCCTTCCACTGTTCTTTATCTCAGATTCTCCATTACTTAATTCTTTCTAGCCCTCGCTCTGTTTCCCAATCAATTGACCTTCATCATCATGTCTCTCTCTACTTCTTCTTCCTTCCAATGTTCTTTTTCCGCCACTCCAAACACCGATCACTTCCTCATTTGTCGATTTGGGTATTCCAGCCGTCTCATCATTGTAGATCAAATACTGCAACAGACTCCCTCAATCCTCATGGGGGAAACTCTGATTCCTTTCTCTAATCTCTGGCATCCTGAACAACAACAATCAATTGAGTTTTTGGTTAATGAGTTTCTGGGTTCATTCAACCTCCATTCCTTTGCTTCTGCCCGCCGAACCATTTGTCGTAAGATTCTCTCCTTTGCTCTACAGTTTCATAACGTTCATGGGAGCTTCAAAATAGAAGCCAACGTCGAGCATGTGGAGGACTTGATCATCGGAGAGCAAGGATTTCAAGAAACTCCTTCCCCGCCAAGGACAACAGGGGCGCCGGAGTCTGCGATTGAGAGACTAAGGAAGGAGAAATTTGATGTATTAAATAAAGAAGAAGAAATTGGAGATTGCAGTGTTTGTTATGAAGAGCTGAAAGGACAAGGGAAGGAGGTGAGTAGGATACCATGTGGTCATGTGTATCACAAATCATGCATTCTCACTTGGCTTCAAATCAACAACTCTTGCCCACTGTGTAGAGCACCATTACAACCATGAACACTTTCTTCATTTTGCTTTTGAGAATTATCTTAATTCTCTTCCATTTTTTTTATTCTTTTAGAATTCTTATGCAAATGTAATTTTGTGCTCTCTTCCTTTCCAATGTAAGTTGGTACAAATATATATTTTGTCTAACTATTGATTGATACAGATTTGGGAGCCTATCATCACTTTTCTTTTTCTTACTTTTCATACGAAAGATTAAGGGAATTTAAATCTACAAACAGATTATAGTTTAAAATCAAAATATAATAAAATAAATTAAAATATGGAAATTGTTCAAATATATATTTTATCTAACTCTTTTGTTTAACATAACATATATATTTTTTAAACGTGTGCAATATATTTTAGTTTTTTTTTAGCATATATATTATATACGATTTAAAAATGTTAGTGATTATTTTAAAATAAATGCAAACTCTATTTTTTAGAAAACTCGGAAATATAAAGTAAAAATAAATTTAAAGAGAAAAAAAATAAAAGGTGTATTATTAATGGCGGTGGCGGAATAAGGCGGCGGAAATATAAGAGCCGTTGGTGTGAAAATTCGAAAACGAAAACAACCTGTAATTATTATTTTTAGGAAATAAATAAACACCAAAATTAATCAATTAATTGGACATAATCAGGATCATAATATTAAACACCATTGTCTATTTTATAGGTTTTTATTCAAGGAAATATTTTGTATTAGAAAATAAATTGTTCGTGTTTCTCTAGCTTTTTCAGGAAAAAATAGGGGATATAGTTGGAGAATTAACGACACCATGTTCAATTACATAATCATACATTTTAAAATTCAGGTATATATTACTTTTTGAGGAAATTAAATCTCATAATAGACGACCTATTACTAATGTAATAAAATAAATACACCCATGATTTTCTTTTCCTTTTTAAAGTTAATTATACTCTTAATTGGATTACATTTTGCCCAAACATGTTCATTATAACACTTTTAAAATCGAAGGAAGTGTATGGATGTCACACCAAAAGCACGTACAACAACTAAAACAAGTAAAACACCAACAACAAGTAAAAGTAAAAGAGACATATAAGTTGGTGCCCAATTTGGTGATATACCACCTACATCTGGGGCCAGTTTACCTAGGAAAGATAATCCACTAATATTGAAAGATAAGCAACTTACAACGTAGTACATATCTATAATACTTCTAATACAATGTCTTATGTAGAGCTTAACTCATTGAACATCTAGACTCCCTCTCAAATATACTTACGCTTCCCATAAGTGTGAGCTCCTCTCACTCTTCACGTATAACGATCCAACTTTTCAGAACTAAGTTGAGGTCATTACTTGATAAAACTAACATTAATTTTAAAATTTAAAACAAAGCAAAGTTCACTGGTTTTATTACATAAAATGTAAAATAAACGACCTAAAAACAAATGTTTGGTAAATAATATATATATATATATATATATATATATATATATATATATATATATATATATATATATATATATATATATATATATATAACTACTAAGAAAAACATAATTTGGGCTCTATCTGATTTTAAAGTAGATATAAAGTAAGGTGTTTATAAAGTTTTAAAAGAAACATCTACCAATCAAAACATGGAAATCATGGAAATAGCATAAGCATGAACTCAATCCAAGAATAGCATACACATAACATGCATGCATAAATCATCCAATACAATGTTCACAATTTTAGTCAAACCATCACATAAACCTATCAACGCATTTTAACTCTGTGCATAATAGTCAATTCATATAGTACAACTTCAATCTTAAATCGAGGATCTGGTAGTAGAAATCTCTTACCTCAGAGAAAATAATTAAACTTCTTTGCAAAATTTCTATGCAAATTAAACACAAATTAACCTAAACATAAGAAGATAATTAAGATTTTTACTTAATAAAATTATCAATTATGCCTAATTCAATCTCCCATAAACTTACCCAAAAGAAGGATCGAAGCTAATTCTAATCTTGATGAAAAATCTAAGAATTTAATGTCTCCAATTTGTCCTTCAAAGAAAAACCCCAAATTAATTCCAAAATAAACATTGGGAATTTGCACAATGAAGTCAAGAAATTTTAGGGGCTTATTTGGGGGAGGGTTAGCATAAGAGTATCCTAATACCCTTTATACATTTCAACCCTCCATAACACTCCTTTTTCTTTATTGAATTATTTTCACAACTCTATTATTTTTGTATTAGTGAAGTTTTGTAAAGGTTAAAAAGGATATACAATTTTATTTTTCCTTCTTAGAAAAATATTAAAATTTTAATTTTAGATTTAGTTTTTTTTAACTCAGTATCGTATTTTAAAATGTTCAGTACACGAGATGATTTAGAAACGCGCTCTGAGAAGTTTAGCGAAGCATATAGAAGAGATAAATTCTTAGAATTTTGTGATGGTGCTTGAGGATAAGCATTAATAACCATAACTCCGCGTTGGTGGGATCCTATAGTGATCCATCAAAAGTTTGAGAGTCATACTTCCTAAAATCCCTCAAATGCTTAGTCTCAGCTGAAGAATGGTCTACCAGGTCCTATTGTGTAGCTTTACTCTAAGTAGGGGCTGCTCGAGTTGGTTGATGTTGTGGCAACACTTTAGTCACAATGTCCCTAAACCTTTGCTCTAGTTGAGTCGACACAACAGTAAGATTAGTGTAGGTGACAGGTGTGACAGGGTAAGCAACCTATTCAACAAGTTGTTCATTAGGTTGATTATGTCATGCTCCTCTACCTCCTTAACCACCCCTATGAGCTCCTCTACGTGGTGACATTTTTCCTAAATTTTACCACTAAATCCTTGATATTTTAGTCGTAACATTCAATATAATTCTAGTTTAACATAGGCAAGGTCGTACTGTCTTCGTCGGAACATTGGTTAGAATCATCAACTACGTTGGTGGATAATGCAATAGATGTTTTACACAACTTTCAACCAGTCGTTCCAAAGCAATGCAAAACATTCTGAGCATATTTCTTCTATGATACATAAATTTCAAAAGCTGTAGAAGTTATTTCAAGTTCCAAAAAGTATTTAAGAACACATAAATAAGTCTTATCAAAATTTTGTTGTAATAGAATAACCAACTCAACTATATATGAAGGATCATTTCAGTAAGAATAATGTCATTAACATATTGTAACAAGTAGGTGATGGAGAGTCCAACTTTCGTTATGAACAAGGATGTATCGGCTAAAGATGCAATAAAATCTATTGATGTATGATAAGTAGTAAAGAACTCAAACCAGGCACAAGGGGCTTGCTTTAGAGGTTACAAAGATTTTTGTAGTTTGCAAACTAAATGTGAAGAAGAGTTTTGGACAAAACCTTGAGGTTGCTATATATAAACTTCATCTTTCAAATCACCATGTAAGAAGGCATTTTTAATATCTAGTTATCTTAAACTCCAATCAAATTGAGATGCAAGAGTTAGTATTATATGAACAGTGGGCTTCTTCACAAGAGGGCTAAAGATCTCTTCATAATCCACTAGCTTCATGATGGTGACCTGCAACTAAGCGAGCATTGTACCAAGTAATGCTACCATAAATAGCTCTCTTAATTTTATATACCCATTTGCAACTTATAGCACATTTTCAAAGAGATAAAGGAGTAAGAATCCAGGTATCCCAATTAATGAGATTATTTTTATTCCTCTATTATAACTTTTTTCTATACAAGATTTTTGGATGCTTGTGAATATGATGAAGGTTCAGTAGCAGATGTGTCTAAGGGCTTTATAGTAGTAGCAACAAATACTTTTCGTTTTGATATAATAGACTTTGCTCTGGTTTGCATTGGATGATTATTGGCAGTTATAGCAATATGAGAAGAATTAGCATCAGCCGAATCATTTGCAGTAGTATTATTTATATATTCACTAGTGATACAAAAATATTAGCAAGATTAAAGCCACTTGAATCAAAGTATCATAATGTGCATTATGAATAAGAGTAGAGACAACATTTTTGTTATGAGTAGACTTACCTACCCAAAGTATTAGTACAATGTTGTGGTATAGTTAGTGTAGTGTTGGAAGCGTTTAGAAGGATAAGTAAAGGTATAGAATAAGAATGAAGTGGATTATATATTTGAGGATGGTTTTGATTTTAAGGATTGTAAGTAAGGAAAAGTGGATTCATCAAAGATAACTGTCTAGAGATGATATTTTATTATTGATATTGTTGTAATCCAAGTACCCTTTATATTCTAGGGGATAGCTGAGAAAAATGCATTGAGTAGTTTTAGGCTACAGTTTGTTGGTGACATGGTTTTCAAAGAGGAAAGAAAGGACAACTAAAGACTTTTAAATGCTTATATAGTCAGGTAAACAATGAAATAGTTGCACAAAAAGGAAATTTATTATCATGCCTCATCCTAAGATCACTTCATCCAACCATATGGAGGCATGACCGCCTAGACATTTAATACAAATCTCTCCATGAGATGGCACGCAGAATGTCTAGTAAGCAGAATAACCACAATCACCAAACTTAATGCGAGATGAGAACTCATTTTCAAATAATAAGACTTCATTGATAGTTGATAGAAGGGTAAATCTAAAATCACCACAAGAGTTTCTTTAAACTAAAAATATACAAATCTAAAAAGCAACACTTCACTCTGCTCGCCTAACTTTATATGCTACACGAGCTGATAGTGGTCACTACCAAGATGATGTGGTTTACTTATGGCACAATAGGCGATCAAAATAGAGAGTCAAACGTTGAATGTCCTTCGCTACCTTGGGAGGGAATAAAACAAAATATTTGAAAGATTAGACAAAAATGTATAGTGAGTGGGATTTTTCACCAACACATTTAGTGAATACATTTCAGTCGTAGCACGTTGCAATTTCTTTCGCAAAACCATGCAATATAAACATTTATGCATTTCAATAGTAAAATTTGAAGTTCAAATCAAACTATCTCAACGCATTAAGCGATTTACACAATTCAAATCTCACTAGAAATATTTATAAATCACATGGAAATCATTTCCTTTCAAACTATTCATAAAGGCTTATATTGCATAGGAACACATTCCTCATAACACATTATATAAATCATATTGCAGAATCTTTCTGCATGCTTAATTACATCTTTGTACCCTTCCTCAACTCAAGCATTTACCACACTCGTTTGCTGAGTTGCAGCTGTGTAGAGTGATCTCAACGCAACAACAAATCTTCATCAATTTCATCACGCATAATGCGTTTTTCAATACCATATCACACAACAAGCAAATGACATCCCATACCAGACGACAAGCGCGTATGAGACATCTTATTCTAGATCACATAACAAGAATAGAGCATCTATCCTAAATCACACATAAAGGATAAGGCATCCTCCATCAGAACACACAACAAGTGTGAGGAATCTCATCGCATAGGGTACCAAATATCATTTCATCACAACATTCTAGTTCATTTTCAATTTCAAATCATTTGTAAATCAAATCCTTTTTTAGAATTTGAGAACATAAGAGAATCATGAAACTCAAGAATTCAACGAAGAAATATATAAGGATTCAAACATAATGGAAATTTTTTTAGTTTGAAAACACTTTTAAGAATAAACAACTCACAGTCAAGTATCTTCCTCACCTAGGCCCTTAGCTAAAGTTCCCTTGCACTTTCTTGCAAATCCTTTTTGAATTCAAGTTCGTGGTGAATCACTAAAAATCTTTGAAATTCTTTCAATTCTTTCCTAAAGTGGAGACAAGGTAACTCTCAAAATGACAAGACTTGTCTTATTTATAAGCTTCTCCTGTGAAACTTTTCATGCCAGAATGATTACCTTTGCCCAACGGTGAGAATTGTCCAATATCAAAACGCCACGTGTTATTGGCACCTCCTTATCCTGAATTCAATTGGGCGACAAGGTCAAATCAGCTTATCGACCTTCTTACATAAGGATGACGCCAACTACTTCATGGTGAATGAAGCTCTCATCGCCTCCCATCTCATCGCATAACTCTTTTCTTACCACCTAACTGAAAACATCTTACACAAATGCTTTGCAATACTTCCTGTCACCAACTCCCATCGCGTGCAATCTCAATGCATTACCTAGTTCTTGTCGTGTGCACTCTTATCGCGTAGTTCCAAACGCGATTAGGGTCTCACATTTATTTTGAAGAGATGAAGTTGTAAGTCTATTTATCAGAAAAATAACAACCACGAAAGCATAAGACAAGAAGAATTAAGGTAGGCACGAGAGGGTAAGCAAATGACCATTTTGGCAATGTGAATGTTTTCTCTCGACAACATAGTTTCGTTTGGAGGTATATGCATAAGAATTTTTTTATGACGAATACTATTTGTTTGTAAGAAAAGATGCGAAGGAATGATTTATGAATTCATCACTTCCATTTGGACGAAGATTTTTAGTTTGGATGATAACATGTTTTCAACTAGACTTAAAACATTTTAAAACAACAAGAACATTAGATTTACGAGTAATAGAGAAAAGCCAAGAATACTTTGAGAAATCATAAAAAAAAAAAAAAAAAACATAGTACTTGAAACTATTTATTGAAATTTTAGGTTTTGGACCCATACATCAATATGAACAAGTTGTAGGGGAAAACAAAGATGGTTGAGATTTGGAAAAAGTGAGCTTGTGCATATTTCATACAAACAGAATTCACAAAGGAAAGGTGGTTTTTTACAAGTTTGTAAATGTAAGGACTGAATGATAGTATTTAATACATGTAGATGTGGATGACAAAAACGATTGTGCTATAGAGAGAAGGGGCATGAAGAGGACTTGATTCCAACATGAGCAACAAACAAAATTTTCACGGTGGAAGAGTGAGGTGTAAATGAACTGGGTCCTTGGTGCGAGATTATTACTCATAAGATTGCCCTAGACAGTGATTTTTCTTAGCATTAAAGGTGATAGTACATTTATAATCATCATTTAATTTATAAATGAAAAAGAGATTGACAGAGGCATTCGGAACATATAAGAGATTGTTAAATCGAAAGAAAATAGTAGGTGAATTGTGAGAGTGTACCACAACTCGTATGAGAAATAATTGGGAGTGTGTGACCATCACAAAAAAATGATGCTATCTTCTCCATTATACTCGTTTGACAATGTTAGATTGTTTAAATTAGAGGTAATATATGCATAGCAACTCGGGTCTGTGAGTCAACGCTGTTGATTTTGAGAGTCAAGATATTGCTAGTTTTCAAAAGTAAACATTGTTGCCAACTCTGGGCAAGATGACTACCTTGATAATGACAGTTTATTCTGTTGTAGCAATTCAAAGCAGTGTGATCCAGATGAGTACATATTTGGTAGTAGACTCAATTATCATTTTATGGTTGAAAACCACATCCTCTTCTGTCATTGTTCATATTATTACGAGGAAAAAAGCCACGTCCTCTTTCAAAATTTCTTCCACAAACTCTTTCTTAAAAGGAGGAATTAGAGTTTGAAAGACTAATTAGATCGAGAATTATTCATATTCAGATTGGTACCTAATTGAGTAGCAACCATCGCAGTAGGTTGAAGAGAAAGGTCCTCTTGTTTACGATGTTTTGCAAGAGCAAATTCTTCAAATTTCAAGAGAGTATGAAGTTCTTCAAAGATTACTGATTGTGAACGAGTGCGCATAGAGATGTGAAAATATTGTATTCATCTAGAAATCAAATGAGAGTATAGATCAACAAATCTTCATCGTTTACTATTGAAACACACATTTGCAAGTTTATCTTTGATTTTTTTGCCCCTCCTCATGTATGAATTAATAGATTCATCAACTTCTTTGAAATCGATTGAAGATTAGTTTTGAGATTAACAATATTTGATCGTAAATTTGAGTAGTGATTTTCAAGTGCGACCCAGACTTCCTTTGATGAAGTACAACCAACAATTAGGGTTTTTACAGACATAGTAGCACTGATCAAGGTCATAAAAGCTTGATCTTTAGCAATTTAATCTTTATATATAAAAGATTCAACATTGTCGTCGATTGATTTTGTATTGTAGATGAACTAGTGGTCGAAGAAATCAAAATCGATTTTGAAATCAAAATCGATTTTGCTAGAGCTGTACTTATGTCATCAACAAATCCATATAAATCCATATAGCTTGTGTGCTCTCAAAATAGTGGAGAATTGGAATTTCTAAGAAACATAATTTGTTGATTCGAGTCTGATAAATATGAGGTACATATATTTGTGAGGAAGATCAAAAAATTGATTTCTTTTGTTCAAGAAGACTCAGCGGAAGCCATTGATGGAGAGAACAAAAATCGGAGGGGATGGTTAATCATGGGTCTTTGATCTGCTCTAATACCATGTGATCTTTACCAAGTTGTGAAAAAATAATCTCTCATTTTCTCATTAATTTACAATAATAGAATATGGGTATCTATTACAACCCAATTTACAGAGGAAATACTAGCTGATTACAACAGAATCAGTGCCAAATCAATTATTAAAACTAATACTCAACACTAATTACCAAAGAATTAGTGGTTTTTTTACCACGAATTTATGGGGTAAAAAAAGTGAACTTTTACCAAATTAGTAAAATAAAAAAAGAAAGAAAAAAAAAACGTATATTCAAATGGATGGTGAGGCATGAAGAAGAGTAGCCTAAAGTACATGAAGAGCTAAAAGACTTATTATCTTCCATTGGTCCCATTGAAGACCACAAAGAAAATATCAGTCCTTTTTCTCTTTAGAGACACAAACCCAAAGTAGAAAGAATCTTTCACAAGAATTAGGAATTTAATGCAATTTTTCTTTTTTAAAAAAAATCTCCAATTTTCTATCTCATTATCCACCCTTTCCACTCTAAACTTCACTACAATTTGATGAAATCTGTTTCCACCAATCAGATTGCACCAAATTCCATCAAAAACGCCCCATCAGATAATTATGGATGTCTTCTTCTTCCTCTCTTCTTTCGTGGCTGAAATTGAAGCTCAACCTCAAAAATACATTTCATTTTCAAAATTCCCTGATGACCCAATTCGCCACGTGTCCCTTCCACTCACCACTACCCACACAAAACAACTGCTTCTCTTCCTCTTCCTCTTCTTCTCCATTAAATTCCCAGACCCATCCCTCTGCAACTTCGAATGCAACAGAAAGAAAACGGACCAAAAATCCCTTGAGGAATTTCTCATTTTTGAAGCATAATTCAAAGATTAAACCCGTATTAACCCTCTTCATCTTACCAGAGGTTTGATTTATTGATCGAATTGTTTTATTGGTTTTTTTTCAAGGTCACCAATGGTGTCCTTGGTGTCATCGCCATTTTTAGCGGCTTCAAAATCTGAGCTTCAGTTATTTTCGTTCTCCCAGAAACATTTCTTTCTTCATTCCCTCATTCCCAAAAAAACCCATATCGCCATTTCTTCTAAAACCTCCATTAAAGTGAAATGTGCCGCAATTGGCAATGGCCTTTTCACTCAAACCAGTCCCGAAGTTCGTCGTGTCGTTCCTGATAACACCAACGGCCTTCCGACGGTCAAAATCGTCTATGTTGTTCTTGAAGCTCAGTACCAGTCATCACTCACAGCCGCCGTACAAGCTCTTAACAGCAACGAAATTCACGCCAATTTCGAAGTTGTGGGTTATTTAGTTGAAGAGCTTCGTGATGAATCGACTTACAAAACTTTCTGTAAAGACTTGGAAGATGCTAATGTGTTCATTGGGTCTTTGATTTTCGTTGAGGAGCTTGCTTTGAAAGTGAAAGCTGCTGTTGAGAAGGAAAGGGATCGACTCGACGCCGTTTTGGTGTTCCCTTCAATGCCTGAAGTGATGAGATTAAACAAACTTGGGTCATTCAGTATGTCACAATTGGGACAATCTAAGAGTCCATTCTTTCAGTTGTTCAAGAAGAAGAAACAATCTGCTGGTTTTGCTGATAGTATGCTAAAGCTTGTGAGAACATTGCCTAAGGTATTGAAGTATTTGCCTAGTGATAAGGCTCAAGATGCTAGACTTTATATTTTGAGTTTGCAGTTTTGGCTTGGTGGGTCACCTGATAATCTTCAAAATTTCTTGAAAATGATATCTGGGTCTTATGTTCCTGCTTTGAAAGGGGTTAAGATTGAGTATTCTGACCCTGTTTTGTATTTGGACTCTGGGATTTGGCATCCTTTGGCTCCTTGTATGTATGATGATGTGAAGGAGTATTTGAATTGGTATGGAACAAGAAAAGATGCTAATGAGAAGTTGAAGGATCGTAATGCTCCTGTTATTGGGCTCATTTTGCAGAGGAGTCATATTGTTACTGGTGATGAGAGTCATTATGTGGCAGTGATTATGGAGTTGGAGGCTAGAGGGGCTAAAGTGATTCCCATTTTTGCTGGTGGGCTTGATTTTTCAGGACCCGTCGAGAGGTATCTTGTTGATCCGGTGACAAAGAAACCATTTGTGCATTCGGTTGTGTCGCTTACTGGCTTTGCTCTTGTCGGAGGGCCAGCTAGACAGGACCATCCAAGGGCTGTTGAAGCACTCACTAAGCTTGATGTTCCTTACATTGTTGCATTACCTTTGGTGTTTCAAACTACTGAGGAATGGCTTAATAGTACCCTGGGTTTGCACCCTATTCAGGTGGCGCTTCAGGTGGCTCTACCCGAGCTTGATGGTGGCATGGAGCCTATAGTTTTCTCGGGTCGAGATCCTCGAACAGGTATGTAAGAGTTGTTGTATTCATATTTCAACAGCCTATCGTTTTCTACACTATGCAAGTGATTCAAATTCAAGTAGATAGCGATTTCTGTTATCATCTTGATTTCGAAATGGCTGATAGATCATTGATTTTGTTTGTTGGTTTATTCATGAAGGGTCAAATATTTGCAGAGTGTTAGTTGTTTAGGACTTGAGCAATATGAACATTCTTGATAATGTATTGTAGGGAAATCTCATGCACTTCACAAAAGGGTGGAACAGCTCTGCACCAGGGCAATCAAATGGGCTGAACTGAAGAGAAAATCTAAGGTATTCACTTCTATAACTCAGCGCAACAGCTTCCATTTTCCATAATTAGTAGTTAGCACATTTCTTTCTTTACCATTATGCAACCCTCTAGAAATAAATATTAGCGAAATTTTGCTATATTTTGTAAAATATTTTGTAAATTTTGCTAATTTATTTTGCTATATTCGTAAATGCTCCTACAATTTTTATAAGATAGAAAAAACCAAATTTTCTTGACTTGTGATAATTTCTAATTGGACAACTAGTGGGCCACAAAAACAGATGCAGCCCAGCCAGCACCCAAATTTTCTTTTCGAGAAACGTTATAGATTCAAAGACATCAAACTTGAATCCAACTTGTTGATATTGTTATGCTTGTAACTATATTTCCCTTTGGCTTTTGGTTCCGACGATTTTTTACCATTATTCTATAGGAACTATTTCTTTTACTTGGAGCCAATTTTTGTAGTTGGGTTACATTTTACGGACTTACTTTTTCGAATGGCTTTCTTTTAGTTTTTTCTCAATGAAAATCGTGGTCTAGGAAAAAAGGGATATCGTAACTATGTTTGATATTGATGTACTTGTAACTTTGTACTATTGTGGACATATTATGCTATTGCTAGGTAACGGTTCAAAACTTTCTCCATCTCATGATAATTATTGGCATTTTTGCAGGCTGAGAAGAAGTTGGCTATAACTGTCTTTAGTTTCCCTCCTGATAAGGGGAACGTTGGTACTGCTGCATATTTGAATGTCTTCTCATCCATCTTCTCTGTCTTAAAAGACCTCAAGAAGGATGGATATAACGTCGAAGGCCTTCCTGAAACTTCTGAAGCTTTGATTGAAGATGTTATTCATGACAAAGAGGCACAATTCAACAGTCCGAATCTCAACATTGCTTATAAAATGAATGTTCGTGAATACCAACAATTAACACCTTACTCCACAGCATTGGAAGAGAATTGGGGAAAACCTCCTGGCAATTTGAACTCTGATGGAGAGAATTTGCTGGTATATGGAAAGCAATATGGAAACGTCTTCATCGGTGTTCAACCGACATTTGGATATGAGGGTGATCCGATGAGACTTCTCTTCTCTAAATCTGCTAGCCCCCATCATGGTTTTGCCGCATATTACTCTTATGTTGAAAATATCTTTAAGGCTGATGCAGTTCTTCACTTTGGAACTCATGGTTCGCTTGAATTTATGCCCGGAAAGCAAGTTGGAATGAGTGATGTTTGTTATCCTGATAGTTTGATTGGAAACATTCCGAATGTCTACTATTATGCAGCTAACAACCCATCTGAAGCTACCGTTGCTAAACGTCGTAGCTATGCTAATACCATAAGCTATTTGACACCTCCAGCAGAGAATGCAGGGCTTTACAAGGGCCTTAAGCAGTTGAGCGAGCTTATTTCCTCATACCAATCGCTTAAAGATACAGGTCGTGGGGCACAGATTGTTAGCTCGATTGTCAGTACTGCTAGACAATGTAATCTCGATAAGGATGTTGAACTACCTGAGGAGGGAGAGGAAATCCCAGCAAAAAACCGCGACCTTGTTGTCGGAAGGGTATATTCAAAGATCATGGAGATTGAATCCCGCCTTTTGCCTTGTGGACTTCATGTCATTGGTGAACCACCATCCGCAATGGAGGCCGTAGCAACGTTGGTTAACATTGCTGCACTCGACCGTCCTGAAGATAACATTTCATCTCTTCCTTCGATACTAGCGAACACAGTTGGTAGAAACATAGAAGATGTGTACCGAGGGAATGACAAAGGAATACTGAAGGATGTTGAGCTTCTTCGGCAAATTACGGAGGCATCACGTGGGGCCATTTCTGCCTTTGTGGAAAGATCAACTAACAGTAAGGGTCAAGTCGTCGATGTTGGTGATAAGCTCACTTCAATCTTAGGATTCGGCATAAATGAACCATGGGTTCAGTACTTGTCAAACACCAAATTTTACAGGGCAGACAGGGAGAAGCTTAGGAAACTATTTGAGTTCTTAGCCGAGTGTTTGAAGCTTGTTGTTACCGATAACGAATTGGGGAGTTTGAAACAGGCTTTGGAGGGAAAATACGTCGAGCCAGGCCCTGGGGGTGACCCGATCAGAAATCCAAAGGTTTTACCAACAGGAAAGAACATCCATGCCCTTGATCCACAAGCAATTCCCACAACAGCAGCAATGCAAAGTGCAAAAATTGTGGTGGATAGGTTGATAGAGAGGCAAAAGGTTGAGAATGGAGGAAAATATCCTGAGACAATTGCCCTTGTATTGTGGGGAACTGATAACATTAAGACCTACGGTGAATCCTTGGCTCAAGTTCTGTGGATGGTCGGCGTAATGCCCGTTGCAGATACTTTTGGTCGCGTCAATCGTGTAGAACCTGTGAGTCTTGAAGAGCTCGGAAGGCCTAGGATCGATGTTGTTGTCAACTGTTCTGGTGTTTTCAGAGATTTGTTCATCAATCAGGTAGATGATCCTACATTTCTCAATAACTTACAATATGATGAGCCTTTTAGCTTCTTTTTTATAAGCGAGCTTATAATTTGTCTTGCAGATGAACCTTTTGGATCGAGCAGTGAAGATGGTTGCAGAATTGGATGAGCCTGAGGAGCAAAACTTTGTCAGGAAACATGCAATGGAACAAGCTCAAGCCCTAGGTATTGGTGTTCGAGAAGCTGCAACTCGAGTTTTTTCGAATGCGTCTGGATCTTACTCGTCTAACATAAATCTTGCTGTTGAGAATTCTTCATGGAATGATGAGAAGCAACTCCAAGACATGTATTTGAGTAGGAAGTCCTTTGCTTTTGATTGTGATGCTCCTGGAGCTGGCATGATGGAGAAGAGGAAAGTTTTCGAGATGGCTCTGAGCACAGCTGATGCCACATTCCAAAACCTCGACTCGTCCGAGATCTCATTGACCGATGTCAGCCATTACTTTGATTCTGATCCAACTAATTTGGTTCAAGGTTTGAGAAAGGATGGGAAGAAGCCAAATGCCTACATTGCTGATACCACTACGGCAAATGCTCAAGTGAGAAATCTTCAACAATGTTCTCATACGCTTATACTACTCTCATCATTCTCTAAAGCTCTATATAAACTAATCAATTTTTTTGAACATACAGGTTCGGACGCTTGCTGAGACGGTGAGACTGGATGCAAGAACTAAGTTATTGAATCCCAAGTGGTATGAGGGAATGATGTCGAGCGGTTATGAGGGTGTCCGAGAAATCGAGAAGAGGCTAACCAACACGGTGGGATGGAGTGCAACTTCTGGGCAAGTCGACAACTGGGTTTACGAAGAAGCAAACACGACATTCATTCAAGATGAGGAGATGCTGAACAGGCTGATGAAAACCAATCCAAACTCTTTCAGGAAATTGGTGCAAACATTTTTGGAGGCGAACGGGCGGGGATATTGGGAAACTTCAGAGGAAAATATCGAAAAACTGCGGCAATTGTACTCTGAGGTTGAAGACAAGATTGAAGGGATCGATCGATGAAGGATATATTGATATATTGATCATGAACAGGTAAAATTTGTAAAACCAGAACAAGAAGAATGTAAATTACTTTGGCCATTTATTTAACCATCCTCTTCTCTTTTTAGGATGGATGGATGTAATTTTGTAATGTGAAATTATTTGAGACTTTTTTTTTTTTTTTTTTTGTACTATTTTTAAAAGTCTTAATTGCAAATCTCATTTGGATGCATACATGTGTGACTGTTTTACTTTTTAAATATGGAGAACTCTATCTAAACATATACTATAACTCAACCTTAATAATTATATCCATTTAAATCCTTCTTTTTCATAAGTTAATAGGTTAAACCATTTGATAGTGGCTAATTTATTGTTACTTTAACTTAGCTTTCCATTCAAAACTAAATTAAAAACTAATTAAAATCATCTAACTGAAAGTACTCTTCTCTCAAATGGCATCAACACAACAATTAGATATATTAAGTAATTGTGTTTTAAAATAAGCAGAAAAAAAAAATGGAGTACGAAAAATGAAGGTTTAAATATTAATTATTTTGACATGTGTCATTTTGGTCTCCATACTTTTGAATTCAGTTCATGGAGGTAAAAAAGTTATTAGTATTGTAACACCTTAGATTTAGCACTTGATGACCACAACATTCCCTTCCATCTCTAGCAACTCGGTTATGTCATCCTTGCTTATCTTGAAGGCTTCTAAGAATAAGTCATTCCCACAAATCATTACGAATCTTTCTAGCATATTTTATATTCACTCACAAGAACCCTAGAATTTTTTTTTAAGATATCATCTAATTTATAATTGATCTAAGCTACGCACGATATATAAAAATTTTAGAATTTTTTATGATTTTGTATTTATTTTACTAAATAAATACAATTAAGATATATCATTAGAATATAATAAAATTTAAATATAAAGAAACTAATGCCAAAACCTAAATCATACTATCAAATCAAACTAATTGAATAAAAACAGCTTTCATTTCAAAAGAAACAAAAAAAAAAAAGCAAAAGTAAACAACTTTCATTAAGATACAATTAAAATCATGATATATCAGTGGTATAAATGTACTTTATATCAATTAAGTATAGCAATTTGCATAAAATAGAGTATATCTTTGCTAAAAAAGGTATATCGGTTGACTAATAAACCAACTATCAGAAATATCAAAATATACATGTTGATAAAAAAATGTTGGTAAAATTAAACATTTGCTTTCAAATATAAACAAAATGAGTTAAAATATTGACAAGCAAAATGTATATCATTGTCTATTAGTGATAGATATAGATACATTACTATCATCCTCATGAATAAACACTAATATATTTACAAATATAGCAAAACGACATTCTCTATCAATGATAAAGATTGATATAATAATATCATTGATCATCATTGATAAATACTGATAGATACTTATGTTCACATTGTCTATTTTTTTATAGATTGTGACATTTTGTAATATTTGTGAATGTTTTTCAACGACCATGCTATTTAGAACAATTTTCTTGAGAAAAACGAAAATCATAATCAAAATATTTCTGTTTGTGCAATTTTTAGAAAATAATGGCAATATTTGAAAGAACTACGAAATTTTTTTGCTCCAATCACAATTTTTCACTTTTTTTACACAAAAATTACCATTTTAGTCCCAAATATTAATGAGATGTGCAATTGATGAAAATTGTCCTTTTAGTCCTTATATTTCGATGAAAATTACATTTTTAGTCTCTAAGTTTTAATGAATTTGTGTATTTGGTCCTCGAGTCTTAAAAATGTACTTTTCTAGTCTAAAGTTTATAAAAATAAACTTATTTGATCCCCAAATTTTTATAATGTACCTTTTTAGTCTCTAGTTTTTAAAAAGCTATAATCTATTAATAAACCATAACGTTTGAAAAACATTTCCTAACTATATTGGCCTTTATGAAATATTAAATTAACAAAACTGTTAGGAATATTCTACATTAAAATCAAATATTATTAGATGTCCATAACCTTCTTAGGTTACAAATTCATCCAATAACCTTTCCATCAATTTTCATAACTTTCTTGTCTCCTATTTAGGTTTGGTTTCGTAATCATTATTCTCACAACCATATAAATAGAAGTTGTAGAGATCATTTGTATACACACCGCAATTGAGTTCAATTGTCTTCTCTTCTTCTTCTCTTCTCTATTCTTCTCTTTGGTTGTTTCATTGTTCTTTATTTCATAACACGTTATCAGCATGAGTCTCACCTCTTTGGAGATTGTGTAAAAATTGATTTTGATTCATGTTAAAGATCCATTAGAATCTTCCCTATAGTTTTGAGATATTTAAAATCTCGTTCAAGTACAGTGAGTGTTTTAATTTTGGTGACTTTTCATATGTATGTATTTGGTGTATTTATCATTTATCTTCTCACCATCATGATTCATCTTTCTTGAATTTGAACATAAAGTTGAAAGAAGATGAATTTAAACATTTGATAATTAAGTATGCAATATATGTTAATTGTTTGCTAAGGTATATTTGTTATTAGTTTTATAATTTGATTTGATCGAATCAAAAAACTCTATTCATATTTTCATATGTTTGACAAAGACTGCATGTACTTTATCCTCATACTTTGGTAGAATAACTAAATAGAAAAAAATTTGCGATTGCATAGATTTAATGAAAATTTATCCTTAATTTGGTTTCAAGTTATGTATGACATTTCATGGTAAAATTTTGTGATATTAAATTTTGAGTGCATGAGATATGTATATCATGACATATGTGTTGAATAAGTATATATTCAAACGTAAATTCTATTTGAAGTATATGTATATATATGTGTGTGGTTACTATTTTAGATCGTAAATATTTTCATATTTGTTGAGGAATAAAATTTATGTTTGAGAAATTTAAATAACTTTGTTTTAAGTGATCCAAAAATAGAAAAGATATTGAATAATCAAGTATTTCTTGACTTTAATTTTTTGGTTAAATCTTATAGATTTGTCAAATATGCTATATCATTTTAGATGTATGTTATAAATGTTCTAATGTTATTTAGATTAAGGTGGTATATCATGCCTTATTTTTAAATATAATTCTTATATTTAAAATATTTGATTGAGATGTTTTTCTAATTAATTTATATGAAAGTTGAAATTAGAATATTTGTTTTCCTAATTGGATTTCATTTTACTTGACAAATATTGTGGTAATATTTATCTTCTATATATATACGTTAAGATTATATAATGTTAATGTTGTTTTTCAAATATGAGAATAAATTCTCAATGTTGTCTTTGAAACTTATTTGATTGTTGAATATTTAAATTATCCTCATGTGAACTTTGTGAATCTTACAAATCTTATATGTAGTAATTATATATATTTGATTAAATTCTCTTATGACAAAGTTTATGAAAGTTATGTATAATAGTCAATTACTTCTTAAACTCAATGTTGATTTAATGTACCTGAAGTTGCATAAATCAGTTAGTGCTATTGTTTTTGTCGTGCACCAGTAGTTGCACATATCAAAACATCTTTGCTCTTATAATATCAATTTGAGAGAGAAAGTTTGAAACATTATATTATATATTGAGCATATGTTTCTATAGAAAAAAAAAAGGTAGATTTTGATCAAATAATTTAATAGCATTCCCTAAAGTGAATGTTACAATATTTAGTAAGATTGAATTATGTTAATAGAGAAGAAATGTTTATTTGATCAGAACCATACATATTTATACGAGAATTTTATTTTTCAAATACGTATTGGAAAAGATACAATAATCTTGTACTTGTCGTACATTAAGAGTCTATTTGAAAAATTAAATCCTTAACGATGAAAAGGAGAACAATGTATGAAAGCAGATTTTGAGAAATTATTTGTATCTCTCGAAGAGATCATAGTTTTTATTTTAACCTTATAAATATGCTATTATTTGGATATCACAGATTACTTACAATCTTCTGAAAAGATGATTATTCTTTTACCCATTTATATATATATAAAATATTTGGGTTTCCTTTTAACCTATTGGAGAGAATAAGAATAATTGATATTCATCTGTTGCATATAGTATATCTATGCATATTATACTTTACTATCTTTGTAAGTTTAGCAAATTGGAAAGGTATATGTTGTAATCGATATCATATCTAGAGAGATTGATTATAAGAATAATATATGATATACGCATATTATATAATCTTCTACGGGTAGTGCATATATAGAAAATTATTTGTCTACTTTTACTTCTCTATTATATGACACATACATTCGTGTGTTTGATATATATGCAACAATGAACCTAAAGTTCATTGATCCAAATATAATTTTATTTGACATGAGAGTCATTTTGGGTCAATAACGAAATTAATGTATGATTGAAAATATACATTGACATCCATTGAAGAACTAGAAGATTCTTTCATGTAATAAATTGTCAAGGGTTCTCTTGTTCTCAAGAGGTTAATTATCAAACTCCCACTAGCGAAAATTGAAATTGAAACCTCATGCTTTTGGGAAGAGATTTATGGTTTATTCTTGTTGGCGCATCCTATTGATGGCCATAGATATACTTATTATTTTGATTTAAGAATGTTAGTGAGTTTGCATCCAAAAAATTTGATAATTGATTGAGATAAGTGAACGAGTATATTGTAACATATGTTTGAATAGAAAAGCTTCTAAATTTGTATGAGATCATGTTTAGATGATGAAACAATTAAACCCTGGATGGATGATATATTTACTATGCAATTTGCTAGTTCTAATGAGACAATTTTTTTCCAACATTAGGGGGAGAAATTAAGAAAATGTTGAAAAAATAAATTGAATGAAATGCATAAGTATTGTCTCATTTTGATCATCATACAAATTATTTTGAACTAGAAGTTCAAAAGATATCTCATTTGGAATAAAATGATATCAAATCAAATGTAGATGCAGTTACAGAACATTTATAATTGTAAGAAAGTGACCGAGTTATAGTGGTTACAAAGATACCATCTAAGAATGATATCCTAGTGCAACAAGTTGTCAATACTACACGCTTGAAGCGTGATAGGTAAATGTGAGTTCCAAAGAGAAAGATCCTTAAAGAAGAAATAGTCAATTAATGATTAGTTAAGAATAATATTCTAGAAGAAATCCTGAATATGAGTACTCATAAGAATCTTAAAGTATAAGAAAAAATGGTAAAGAGATCACAATAAAATTATATATCATGACAAGAAATGGAACCATTACTTAAATAACTTAACAATATTTTTGCATACAATGTTGTCCACGATATTATTTATGAAAATAAGTAATATGTACTTGGACATATTGAACAATATCGTGACAACACAGAAAGGATTGGCTTATGTGAAAAGAAACAATCCAATCAAAATAAATTTATATGTTTCAAATCGTGAGAACTAATTAGACATTTAGAGAATGTCGAACATGATGAATACAAGTAAAGTGTTTATAAGAAAAATAAATAGAAAGTGGGGCGAGTTCCATAATAATTATCGAGAACTGATATTGGTTATATGAGAGATACATATTCTCTTATGGTGGATACAATACCATGAGATATCTAACATATCTTAGTGTGTATCAAAGCTTAACATACACATTATAAATTTATTAATAATTCTATTCCCAAAGGATTAAAGGTTATAAAATCATATGATTCAATAATAAGAGAGTTATAAAATATTCCAAACGAATATCATCATCTCTTATTACATTTTTGTTGATACGAGGGTATAAAAATAACCCCTATTTGTCCAATTTGATGATTTGAGTAGAAACTCCGTCTAAAGAGATTCCAAAGACAATAGAATATCTCTAAAAAGAATTTAAGATTATACGTTTTGTCTTAACTTACGAATAAAACATAAAGCAAATGAAATTGGACTAGTTATATCATTGAACTTTCTTAGGGTGGTTTATTCACTTGGTCATATGAAAAGAAAATTATATCATATGGTATTCAGAAAGATGGTGAAGAACTTGAGGTCTTGAAGAACCATAATTTTGAGAAATAAGTGCACTTATATCTTTACTAATTTATACACCACCTGTTGTAATATCCTTAGTAATTTTGTAACATAAAAAATAATATTTCTCCAAAAAATATTGAAGTAGAATTAAACAATGTATGTTTAATTTAAGAATTATTAGTTCACAGTAATTTATTTATTCTAATAGATCTAATTGTGATCTAGTTGATTATGAGAATGCAGGTTATTTATCTAACCCATGCGAGCTAGATCTTACACGAGTTACTTAGTACATATAGAAAACTTTTTATATTGTGGCAGCTTATGAAGCAGATTAGAACAACTACTTTAAATCATGCAGCGATATTGATGATATACAAAACTAGCCAATAGTGTTCTTATATGAAGACAAAGCATCAAATGATGACATTAATTCTTCAAAAGACAACCTGGTGTCAAGGGCATATTTGTCCAAGGTATTATTTACCTATGGTCGTATGCCCGAATACCCCTAAATCGCTTTATCTTTATGTCTTGAAAGCAGTCTAGGTTAACTCTTTCATTTTCGGGTCGCCAAGTCACAGTGTGACATTTCGGTTTTTTCATATGCAAGCCTGCCAAGGCCAAAAATCTCAATATGTACTATAGGGGGTACGAGTAGTCCGACCCCCGCCCAAGCCTTGTCGCACTCTTTGCAAGCTAAGCTATTTTCTTTGCAATTGACAGATTTCAATGCTTTCTTTATGATGTTTTCAACTATTTACTTTCTCTCTCCCGTTTTATAAAAAAAACATTTTCCCAAGAACGTGGAGGGAGGCTACATCATACCGCGAGTTTGTCTGTGGGTTTCGAATATTGAACGGCTGACTTGTTGACCGAGCAGAACAAGTACCGCACAATCGTGTTTGAAAGTTACGATTGTGACACCTGACAAACTTATTTATAAAGGCAATTACGAACTCCAACATTTGAAAAGCTTAAGCATAACATTGAAATGTGACAACTCGGAGAATTCAAGTGATGTACTCATGAGGGGAGTAAAAATACTCAATTTTTTTCTTGACTATGGTTTTTCCCATTGGGTCTTCCAAGCAATGTTTTTAATGAGGCAATTATTTTATATAATATGGACATCTAAATGGGTTTTTTCCTTTTTCTTTCACTAGGATTTTTTCCCACTGGGTTTTTTCCTAGTAAGGTTTTAATGAGACATTTATTTTATATAATATGGACATCTAAATGGGGAGTGTTATGAATATTCTACATTAAAGTTAAATATTATTGGGAAATTGCCAAAAATAGGTTAAAAAAAGAGGTTTAAATGAATTTTGGGACAAGTTTTCAAAAGAAAGACTTTTAGGACAATTTGGGTGTGAATGGACAAAAATGCCCTTCTTTTCCTTTCCCTCTTCCACGTTTGCTTTCCCTTCTCTCCACGATCGATTCCTTCTCTTTTACGTATAGTTTCCTTTCCCTTCTCTTTTCTTTCTCGTAGAACACCTGAACCTACTCCGCCCATCGTCGCTTGCCCTTCGTCGGTCGTTGTCCAGTGCATTTCGTCGTTCCTCTTCGAACCATTCAATCAACTTCGAGCGTTTTCTCTTATTTGGGTGAGTTTCATGTCTAACCGATTTTCAATTTATTTGCTGTAAGTAAATGTTTGGTTGGGGTATTTGGTGCTATTTTCATCCGTAATTGTCTGGTTTTTGGAATTGGATTTATTTGCCGTAAATTAGTTTAGTCAAAGTTTGGTTTTAGGTTCTTATAAAGTTCAATGGGTAGTGAAAAATGAATTGAACTAGAGGATGAGGATTTAGTTGGATCAAACAGAGGAGGAGTAAGCAATAGGAATAGAAGGAATGAAGGTTTTTTTTATCTCGCACGTATTTTTTTTATCTCGCACGTATCTTGCACGTTCCAAACTTTCACTATTTATTTCAAAATCAACTTGGTACACCTCCTCATCCATTTAGAGCTATTCTTTGCATGTTTAGTAACTCTCTTAGGCCCTCATACTTTATCTCGCACGTATCTCGCACGTTCCAAACTTTCACTATTTATTTCAAAATCAACTTGGTACACCTCCTAATCCATTTAGAGCTATTCTTTGCCTGTTTAGTAACTCTCTTAGGCCCTCATGCTTTATCTCGCACATATCTCGCACACATCTCGCACGTATCTCGCACGTTCCAAACTTTCACTATTTATTTGAAAATCAAATTAGTACACCTCCTAATCCATTTAGAGCTATTCTTTGCATGTTTAGTAACTCTCTTAGGCCCGCACACATCTTGTAGTTATTTTTGTTATTTCTTTACATCTTGCACGCATCTTGTAGGTTCTTAAGTTCAAATCAATTTTTGAAGATACAAAACTACTTAAGGTAGTTTAAGGATGGCACATGTTCGGATTTTAGTGCGTCACGGTGGTGCATGGGATGAGGGACGAAGAAAATATGAAGGAGGAGTGTTAAAAGACATTGTTGTCAGTAAAGAAATAATGCACAAAGATTTACAGTATGAATTATATGACCTTGCAGAAGTTGACCCTACAAAGTTTGACATAAAGATAAGATGTATATATGAGATCAAAGGGGAAAAAGAAGCTCCTCCATTTGAGTTAAGCAATGACCGTGATTTGAAGTTTTATATTCTTAGTGAAAATCCATTGGAGGTCCCCCTATACCTATCATTTGAGCCTACAAGCAACCGAAGCATGAAAGTGTTAAACAAAGATTACAATTCAGTATCTGGGAGCAACCAAGTTCAAAATTTAAACCCTCATCCTCCAATTGGAATGGATACATTAGATGAGAATGAAGTTGATATTGGTGAAGTTTAGGTTGGCTTGTGTGATAACATGATAGGGACCAATTCGGCTACATGGGAATCATATGAGTCAAATCATTCAAAAGATGATACTTTTACATAGGAGTCAGTTGAGATGTACAATGAATTGTTTGACATCCCAGAACAAAGAGACGCTCCTACAAAAGATTGCAAAAGAAAAGGTAAAGTTGACTACAGCTCCTCTATTCGGAAGTTGAAGACAAAAGGAAGTGGCTGGTCCGAAGAAAGCTCTATAAGTGAAGAGTTGGATGTAGGACAAATCTTTTTTTGCAAGAGAGATTTGTCAATGAGATTAAGTGTGTTGGCAATGAAATTTTTTTTTTCAGTTTGTAGTAAAAAAGTCTAGAAAAGAGGTTCTTTTCGTTAGATGCATCGACAAGAAGTGTGGTTGGAGATTGCGAGCGGTTAGACTGAAGGATTCAAATATATTCAAGATTAAAAAGTATGTGAAAGTTCATTCATGTTCTCTTGAGTTTTTGAATCGTGACCATAGGCAAGCAAAATCTTGGATTGTTGGAGAATTAATAAAGTCCAAATTCAAGGGACCCGGTCGCATATACAAACCACGTGATATCATAGAAGACATGAGGCAAGACTATGGCATAAATATGAGTTATGAGAAAGCATGGCGTGCCAGAGAAAATGCATATGAACGAGTGCGAGGGTCTCCTGAAGAGTCACATAATCTTTTGCGTAGATATGGTGAAGCACTCAAATTTACAAATCCAGGTACAATATTTCACATGGAACTCGAAGATGATCGTTTCTTTAAATATCTTTTTATGGCTGTTGGTCCATGTGTTAGAGGATTCTTAAATTGCATTAGACCGGTCATAGTCATGGACGGAACATTTCTTAAGAACAAATATTGGGGTCAGTTGATAGTGGCCATTTGCTTAGATGGTAACAATCAGATCTATCCTCTAGCCTTTGGAGTAGTTGATAGAGAAACAGATGACTCAATACAGTGGTCTTAGAAAAATTGAAAGGTGCAATAGGGGAGGTGCCTAATCTAGGCTTCGTGACAGATCGGAAAACATGCTTCTCCAAGGGTATTTCATCAGTTTTCCCCTCTGCATTCCACGACCTTTGTGTCCAACATTTGAGTCAAAATTTGCATGATAAATATAAGAATGACACGGTTGCTACTTTGTTTTATAATGCATCGAGAACATATCGTGAATCAACGTTTGTAGAAGCGTGGAGACATCTTCTTGCATTTCCTAATGGTTCAGGGAAATATTCAAATGATGTTGGAATAGCATGGTGGTCTCGTGTTCACTGTTCAGGAAGACGATATAACATGATGACAACAAATATAGCAGAGTCCATGAATTCTATACTGAAAGAACCTAGACATTTACCTATTGCTTCATTCCTTGAAAATGTTCGAGTTTTGCTACAACGTTGGTTTTGGAAGTGTCGAGAAGAAGGCATTAAAGTGACGTCTACATTGACCAAATGGGCAGAGTTAGTTATTCAAAAGAAACAAGAAGGAGCTTTGACAATGAAGGCCAACCCAATTGAATGTTACCAATTTCATGTCAAAGATTTAGATAAGGAGGAGGTCGTAAATCTTCAGACTAAAGAATGCACTTGCAAGGAGTTTCAAGCTGAGCAACTACCATGCTCACATGCCATTGCTGCAGCACGGGATCGTAATATAAATGTTTATAGTTTATGTGCTAATTATTACACTAATGAATGTTTGTTGGCTGCATATGCGGAGGCCGTCTACCCAGTTGCGAATCAGTCAGATTGGAAGACAAGCGAAGACTACGTACATATGACTGTTTTACCTCCGAAAGTAGTCAAAAGAGTTGGTCGATCGAAGAAAAAGAGGATTCCAAGTGTTGTGAAGCTCCAAAATTGCACAAGTGTGGTCCGTGTAAACAAATAGGTCACAACAGATTAACGTGTACCAATCCAATTTCATATACCGACAAGTCGAGCACACAAGATTAGAAATTTCTCTACCAATGTACTAATTATTACATTAATTAATGAATGTTTGTTAATGATGTATTTTCTTAATGATTTGTCCCAACATTCTTACTTTCTGTGCTTTCAGATGGATGAAGAAGACGAAAATAACAATTGGCTTATTCATTTAGGAACACAAGAAACTGGTTTTAGGATCGTTTAAAAATAACTAAACGTTCGTTTAAAAATATCTAAATGATCGTTTAAAAATAACTAAACGATTGGTTAAAAACAACCAAACGATCATTTAAAAACAACTAAATGATCGGTTAAACAAAACTAAAGTAAACGATCGTTTGATAACAACTAAACGATCGGTTGAACAAAACTAAACGATGGATTAAAAACAACCAAAACATCGTGTAAAAACAACCAAACAATCGTTTGAAAACAACTAAATGATCAGTTAAACAAAGTTAAACGATCGGTCAAACAAAGCTAAACGATCGTTTAAAACAACCAATCGATCATTTGAAATTAACTAAATGATCGATTATAAACAACTAAACGATCGTTTAAAAAAACTAAACGATCTTTTAAAACAACGAAACACACCCGTGAATTGTTTACAACCGCGATTCAACATTTTAAAAAAAGTACGCGAATTTACAATATTGCCCCTTTGGTAAAAACAACCGATATATACGTTCCGCCTTCTTCGTTCGTTTTTCGTCACTTCGCAATACACAACCGTACTGATCACTCACCTTCGTTTTCTCTCAGTCCATTGTTCTCTCAGACCATTTTTGTCTCAGTCCATATTTTTCGTCAACGTCAAAATGTATTTTCCCGAACTTTTCCTACTATAACGTTACACTTTTCCTTTCTTTATATTTCAAACGTTTCGACTTCTATCTTGAAAAACTATCATTGTGTTCTTAAATTATTACTGTGAAGCGTTTAGGGTTTCGGATTTGACGTCTGTTTTCAATATAGTTCTCCAGATTGTTAAATTTATTACTTTCCGATTAACTATATTTTTAGGATGGTTGTACCTAGCGACAAGTATTTTCCTGCCACTGTGTCATGCCAAGTGCACAAGATCGGTAGTCTTATTAAGGATAAACTGACCAAGGAACAACTGCAAATGTTCGATAAAAAAATTTTTGGTCCATTGCTGAATGTGAACATGGTCTTCAACGGCCAGTTGATCCATCATTTCTTGCCGAGGCAGATACCTGAAGACGATAACGCAGATGGAATCTGTTTCTCAGTTTTAGGGAAGAACGTCCGTTTTACCCAAAAGGAATTCAACATCATAACTGGATTGTGGCCAACAAACAATCCATTGGAGAAAGATTGCGATAGCAAGCGCCTACAAAGTCTTCTATTCGGATCAGAAAATAAGAAACTAATAACATGCTTGGAAATTGAGGAAATTTTCAAGAATTTTGAGTTTACAAATGATGACGATGCTGTGAAGGTTGTCTTGGCTGTCTTTATAGAAACTGTGATGGTCGGGAAGGATAAGAAAACACAGTTTGACATGGATATTTTGGGAAGAGTTGATGATGAAGAAGCATTTAAAAGCTTCGATTGGTCAACAACAAATCATTGGAGCAATCAAACTCATCTCCACAAAGAGAACAACTGTCACCCCAAAGAGAACATAGTCAAATAGTGACTGACGAGTCTGAAATGCATCCAATCACCAAAAAGAAACATTGCAGATCAAAGAAGTCTAATGACAAAGGAGAACAAAGTCATCCAAATCCTACAAAAAACTGAAGAAGAAAATAAAAGAAGTTCGTAAGGATTTATCCACACTGACTTCTATAGTCTGTAGGATGGATGACACAATCACAAAGCAGTCATTGGAGGTGTATGAAATGAAGCAGATGCTGGAGAGATTGGTCCAGGTAAAATTTGTTTTCATAATACATTAGTTACACGATCACTTAACTTTGATAGACAATCGTTTATCAAAGTTACGCGATTGTTTAACTTTGATAGACGATCGTTTATCAAAGTTACGCGATTGTTTACTTTTATATACACGATCGTTAATAATACATTATTTTTTTAATTTTATGTTCGTTTTTATTTGTTTATTAGAATCAAACTGAAAATCAAGGGAATGATCATACTGATCAAAATGACAATGAGTATGTTGTTCAAGAACAACATACTGAACAACAACCTACTGAACAACAACATACTGAACATCAAGAGGAAACCCAAAGGTTAACATTTCATTCATTGTTTACTAGTTTATAAATACCTAACAATTGTATTTTTTTCTTATTCTCATTTTTTTTTCTCATTTTGTTTAGGAAACATCAACAGGAATGTGGTAGTGATATAAGCATAGACGGCAGGGATGCAGACTTGCTAATGACTATAAGAGATATATCAGATAGTCTAAGTGCTAAAATTCAGAAAGAAACAGACCTGCCACAAATGATTACTACCCTTCCACTTGTGAGCCAACCTCTTGCACTTTGTGAATTGGCTCCATTGGATCAAACTGTACAAATTGTAAATGAAGAATCTCAACTGGTATGTATACACAACAAATTTGTAGTCGTTTGAATTAATAGTTTGTTACTTGTTTAATACGATTACATTGCAGGAAACAACAAAAAAACAGGTTGAGATTCAAAAAAATGACGAAGAAGTTACTTTGGTTGAAAAAGAACTAGTAACTGTGCCTGATAAAGATGAACAAGAAAAACCAATAAAGAAAAGAAAGCTATGTAAAATAGAAAATAAAAAGGTGCAAGATGAAGATGAACAAGGTAATCCACCCACAACATCTACTAAGATCATATCAGAATCTACAATACCTGTCCTAGATGTGGAAATTAGAGAAGTAGATAGATATAATCCGATGTGGCAAGTGGATCCAAAATTATGGAAGGAATACTTACAATGGAAAAGATCAAGAAAAACAACCATGAACAAAGGAAAGTAGTCTCCACAACCAGAAAGAAAGACTTTTTCAGACAGCTTGAAGAAAACACATGGGTACATGGAGACGTAAGTACTCTTTTCAAACAATCGCTTCTATTAACTAAACGATCACTTATATTAACTAAACGATCACTTATATTAACTAAACGATCGCTTCTATTAACTAAACGATTGCTTCTATTAACTAAACGATCGTTAAGTTAATATTACACGATCGCTTAGTAAGTAAACGATCACATGTACATTTCTTAAGCGATCGTTTATACTCTCCTTTCATTCACTAAACAATCATTTATTTTTTCTTTGTAGACATTGGATTTGCTATTATCCCACTTGCAGAATAAAATGTTGCATCTCAAGAAACTTTGCAAGCGTTCTTTTAGAATATTACATTCCTCGTTTCTAGTAAGTTGTTATTCTTTAATTTTTTTTTTGTATAGAAGTTAAACTGCATCATTATATTCTGACTAAACTTTTTTACTTGTTCTTCAAGCTTGGAATCAATAAACCAGACTGCATTGTTTGGAACCATATTTTCGATACTCATCTGGTGACACTAGATAATAACAAAGCTGAATGGACAGACCCAACAACACACGTAAGATGTAGAATACTATTTCAACACAGCTATTGGTGATTACGACCAAATACCAGGGTGGGGAGATGTCAACTACGTGATTAGCTGCATCAACATAAAAGAACACTGGTTGGCTATTGCAGCTGATATGAGAAAATGCAAGATCTACGTGTTCGACTCAATGCCAAATTATGTTGAGCAGTTGTTGATGAAGCTCTTCAAATGCCTGCACGATGCATCGCCTCACTCGCATTTGTAATTGGAGTCAACCTCCATTCAGATCATTTCACATATGGCCCTTGGCTAATACGCAGATCGAAGGCCACATTACAGAAAGGGCGTTCATTGGATTGTGGAATTTTCTGTTCTAAATTTGTTGAATGCCTTGTAACTGGTAGTGACCTTGGTTGTCTAACTGTGCCAAACATGAAACTGTTTAGACAACAATATGTGCTGGAACTTTAGGCGAATAAATACTTTTGCTAAATAAAAAAAATATATATTTGGTTCTTGTACTTTTGAGTTAATACTTGTATTCGTTTAGATACATATCACAAAACATTCGTGTAGAGAAATACTCATCGCGCACATATGTTTAAGCGATCGTTTAGTAAAGTCTTAACGATCTTCTTAATAAACGTTAAAATGTTAAGTGATCATTTAGTAAAGTCTAAACGATCGTTTAGTAAAGTCTAAACAATCTTCTTAATAAACGATGTTTAAGTGATTTCCTAAACGTTCAAGTAAAGAGTATTAAGCGATCGTTCATATGTATGACACTAATGTAAAAGATCGTGTACATATTTTTACACGATCGTTTAGTAAAGTCTTAACGATCTTCTTAAAATCATAAAAAATATTAAGCGATCGTTTAGCTACAAGTAGTTTTGCAACATAGAGAATAATCGATATTACTAATTGAAATGCCAATTGATACTAATTGAAATGCAACATAGAGAATAATCGAAAAGCCAATTGATACTTGTGATTTATGTAAATATTTCAATACATAGGAGTGTTGGTCCATAATTGAAATGCTAATTGTTTTCTAAAGTAGGACATGTTTTCTTGACATAATGTATCTAAACCAACACCAACAACTATGTACTCAAAATACTTAATTGTGAATACGCCACAATCACTATTATTTCGTTGAAGTGGAATTGAGTCAACAATGACAACTGGCCAAGGTTCCTTGTATGTCGATGATCTACCTCTCCTATCAAAGAAGCCAGTACTATCTAACAACTTTGGCACTAACTCTCGAATGGGCAGTAATATGTTTGTCATCTCTTCGGTAGTTGTAAGTGACGGAAGCGAATCCCATACCTTCACTTGACAACTTACCAAATCCAAGCATAATAGAACCCAATGGTTGTCATGGACATTGAATGGAGAGTAAACGTAATCAACACTTGCCCAAGGATCTTGGAAGTCCTCTTTGGACCCGACAACATAGTCAACCAACCTATACTCTTCCTTCCAGTCAAACGGGCGATTCTCTTTAATACATTCTTTGTATATGGGCCACTTCGCAACTAAAATGCGCTGCAAAGAAAAACATACAAACGCAAATATCAGATCGAAAGACAAATATCAAACGCAAATACATACATAAAGTAACGTGACGATTCCAAACCATAAAGATTGTGTCTGCAGTTGTGAAGTTCTGAGAAGAAGGTATTCCGGCTGCCTTAATCTTCAAGCGAATGAAAAGAAAAAGTGCATCCAAATGCTAATAGAAACAAAAGTAAGCAGTAAATGTATAGAACCATAACAATGAAAAAATTATAATGACATAAATGATAAGATAATCCCTTGCCTTATCTGCCAACCACAGGCGACACATAAACAAGTCTCTGAAAAAAACCTTCGATTTTTTCCCATGAAAGGTTTCACGCACCTCATCGTCTGTACGCTTGTCTGTAATCCATGCTCGAAGTCTATCTAAACGGACATCAAGTATTTTGTGCATAGGATCATAAACAATTGGTTCAGACTGAGAGGTGCTGGTGGTTGATGTCACAGATCGTTTAGGTAGAGTTGTGAATGAGGTTGATAGGTAAACACTTGCACGCTTTCTACGGGCGGGCCGAACGTGTGGTCGTTGAGTGAGAAATGGTTCTATCTCTGTGACGTCTTCATCAAAATGAGTACGAAGTTTTTTCCCACTGTCCTCAATTTGAACCTCATCGTCAACGATATCTATTGGCTCCTCTAAACCAATATCAACCTTCTTCTCCAACACATCTTCGTCGCCCTATGGAAGCTCATAATGCATTAGTGTGGATAATGATAGAAATTAAACATCAATATTAGCAAGAACATGGAACCAAACCTTCTTTTTAAGTTCAATGTGTTCATCCTCCTTTGGCATCCTCAACCAATTAGGGGTATCGCCTGTGTCAACATCTTCGGTCTTAGCATTATCCACTTCTTTACTTTCTAATGTATGATCTACTAAGCCTTCAGACACCTTGCGGTCTCCTTCGTCACCCTATGGAACCTCAAAATGAATTAGCGAGAACATGCAACTTAACGTATGAGTAATTACCAAATATGAAACAACTAACGTCAATACACTTAACGGTTTCATTCCTAACCTTTCTTTGAAGTCCAATGTGCTTCAATATGGTTGACATCATGTCCTTCAATTCGTCAATATCTGATTTTATACTATTGAGTTGCCCTTCAACAACCGCTACTCGATCTTGGAGATTCCGAATAGCCTTTTTCATCTTAGTTTTGGGCTTCTGTTTCTTACTTTTTTTGAAGTCATCTTCATCATTAACAACTTCTCTTACTCTTTTTGAACCACCATTCTTCGACTGAATAATGGTAGATGAGCGGAAGTTTTCAAAAAGTTCACATGAAGCAATTTTCAACTGCTCCTCTTTAGGTGTCATCTCAATGACCGCCTTAATTATAAACTGCAAATAGAAAAAGGCAAATGTATTTAGGACAAAGAAATAAGCACAAAATCATGCGATCCTTAAGTAAGTTACTATTGCTTGCTACTTACCATTGGCGAGTCAAACACCTGGCTTATAGTTTGGGACTTTGGTGATTGTTGGCACACCCACCTTAGCATTCGTGGTATGGCATGATCGTTTACTTTATCTACACCACATCCAATGATGGTTGGTATAGACTCATATGCCCAAACCTATTCGACATTTGACAAACAAGTTTAGGAAGTGTCACAAGATATATATAGATATATAAACAAGTGGTTTCACAATCGTTTGAAAACAACTAAACGATCGTTTAACATAACTAAACGATCGTTAAAAAACAACTAAACGATCGTTTAAAATAACTAAACGATCGTTTAAAACAACTAAACGATCGTTTAAAAAAACTAAACGATCGTTTAATTTTAAATGTATGCATAAGTTTTGAAGTAAGAAGTAAGAAGTCACATACCTGTAATACATGCGGAAATCCATTGATAGTATATTTTTTGTCTGTGTTGATTTCTTCTTTCCCTTGGCATATTGCTTGTCCAAGGCTCTTTTCAAGGCACTTAGCGTGCGTACAAAAATAATCCGACCCCAATCATAATTATTAAATGTATTCCAATCATCAGCAATCTTGAAAAAACCAATGTCGACTTTGGTTCGCCTATCTTTTCCCAACAAAGATATCTCTATAAAGTAGACTAAAGCTAATTTCACAATATCATCGTCATCACCCTCGTATTCCAAAAATATATCCTCTAAGTCACTAACATAAATACACTCCTTGTCTTTGAAAAACTTCTCCAACAGTCGACTATTCCCAACCAACTGAATATAGTCCTCTTTAGGACCCCATAGTCCAGTTATGATGTTAAACTCTCTCCTACCGAAAGTACAAACAATGCCCTCTAGTAAGAAACTTATAGAATCCTTTCCTTCATCTTCCACCTCCCTTAACAGTAAGTAGTGGATGAGTGGCCCATTAAAGACAATATTTAGGTCCAAAAAGTGCCCAAACTTTGTTTTCCAAAATAAGGCTAATTGATCGGGTTTGAGTTTGGCCTTAATATTATGTGTTGTCTTTTTTAAATGAGACAAACAACTTACTAGGGAATAAAAATGATGGGAAGGATTAATCTTGCACAAGGGTCCGTTCGTCGATGTCGATGTCATGATTGAAGCTTAAAGAAAAAGGAACAAATTCCAGCAAATAAGTCGATTCCAAAACCAAACATTTACAACAAATATATTGAAAATGGGTTACAGATAAAACTCACTGAAATAAGAGAAAACGCTCAAAGTTGATTCTTAGGTTCGAAAAGAAGAAGCGACGAAATGCACTGGAGGATCGACGACCGACGACCGACAAACAGTCAGAGTATCTTCGAAGAGCAGAGCGGAAAATTTCAAAAGCCAACGAAAGGAGATGTTTTTTTTTTACTTCAGGTGTTCTACGCGAAAGAGAAGGAAAAGCGAACGTGGGTAGGCGAAAAATTCAATAAAGAGGGATAGAAATTTAATGAAGGGCATTTTTGTCCATTCACACCCAAATTGTCCTAAAAGTCTTTCTTTTGAAAACTTGTCCCAAAAGTTATTTAAACCTCTTTTTTAACCTATTTTTGGCAATTTCCCAATATTATTAGATGTTCATAACCTCCTTAAATTACAAATTCATTACATAACCTCCCATCAATTTCCATAAATTTCTTGTCTTCTATTTATGTTTGGTTTCGTAACCATTATTCTCACAATTCTATAAATAGAGGTTGTAGAGATCATTTGTATACACACCACAATTGAGTTCAATTGTCATTCTCTTTTTCTTCTTTTCTCTATTCTTTTCTTTGGTTGTTTCATTGTTTTTTATTTTATAACAAAAACATATTATTAACGATTAATTACTAATAAATATTAAATTATATACTTAATTAATTGTAACGTCCCAAAAAAGATAATTTCGAAGTTAATTATTTTAGTTCTATTTAGTTAGGTTTAATTTGTTGGGACTATTTTAAATTTATTTAATGAAAATTATTTGATTTTTGTGGAAACTAAAGTTAATTAAATATTTGTTAGATAAATATTTAATTAATTAAAGAAATTAGAATTTTAGTATTAGAATTATGGTTAACTACAAAGTTACTTTAATAGGTTTCTTGGGTTAAAAATTAGGGTTAAGGTTAATAGGTTTTTGACCTTTCATCAGTTGAGTCAACTGACATGAATATTGAAAATTTGGATCATTGGGCCTCAAAATTAGTTAATTTCAAGAATAATTATAATTAGTAGTCGATTTATGAATAATAATTAAATTTATAGTAATATTTAAAAAATAAAATACTTTTGTGATAGATTTTTAGCATTGATAAACATTATCAGATTTTGTTAAATTTGCAATTTTTTAAACATATATATACTAATATTTTGAATCTGAATGCTATATTTGCAACTATCCTCTGTACACATATATATAATTTCTTCTATTATATAATACATTTAATAAAAATATTTTTTAAAAAAGGGGTCAACATCAACAGATTCGCACTAATTGTTGATCAATGTCGATTGATCCTACATTATTTTGAAAAAATTGACCTAATCGATCTAGAAAAAAATGGACTTCCAAAGTTAGGTTCAGCTGATTTTTGGTTAGACTGATTTCGAATGTTTATGCTCACCCTACAAAATATAGTAAAATTTCAGATTTTATAAAATAGAGGGATATTAATATAAGTTGTGTGAATCAATAATATATCTAAAAATTTGTTATATTTGTAAATGTTTTAATTTGTTTTTGCTATATTCAGAAAATGTGCCATTTATTTATTTATTCTTTATTATTATTATTGAAACAAATTTTCAAAATCAAGAAAAAAAAAGAAGGAAGATATAAAATGAAGCATAGAAGTGAAATAGAGAAAGGGAGAGGAGAGAGAGTGAAAAAATTCAAAAAAATCGAGGAAGGTCCCGCCACAAATTCGTTATTCAGAAGAAGAAGCAATGGCGGAATTCCCTTCCCCTTTAGAACGCACCGTTGCTTCTGCTCTGCTCCTTCTCTCCATTTCACCGTCTCCTCCATCTACGTATGGTTTTCAATTCTATTCCCTTTCTTCTTTCTCTTCTCTTCTCTTCTCATCTCATCTCATCTATGATTGTTCTTTCAATCTCTGTTTCTTCTGTGTTTTGTTGGCTGTGCAGACCGATCTCTGAAGATGAATGGCTGTTTGAGAAAAATATTGAAGGAAAATGCTCCAGAGAGATATCGGCGTTTTGTGATTATTCCAACACTTCCTCTTCCATACTCACTACATCAGATGCATCCTCCCATACTCCACCGCTGGAACGCTTGCTGTTCCTTACTTATCCTTGTCGCCACCAGCTAATGCTTAATGTAATGCTTCACATTCTTACCTCTTTTTCTTAATTTCTGCTTCTTCTATGTTGTTTGTTTCATTAGCTGTTTTGTGCTCTGTTTTTTTGTATGCGGGTTTTATTATGTGTGCGATCTATGCCTTAGTTTGAGTATATGAACACTTGATTTGGTATGTGCGATCTGCGCGATTACTATTTATTATTATTATTATTTGCATTAATTTCTGGATGAGTTGAATTTAATCGTATTCTGTTACTGAGACTGGGAAACGTACTGCTGGTACCCGAATTTAGTATGTGTGCGATAATGTTTGGTTTGTTATTTCCTTTTACTACCGATGTTTGGCTATCGTATCCTTGTCGTTGTTGTTTCTTTCTCGATATGAACTTCAGTCTGATCAGAATCTAGAAAACTATACTTCCTTCTCCTGATTACTTACCTATCTGTTACTGTTTTTCAATTGCTTGAATTTCACGTCCCAATACTTCGATCGATGAAGCAGATGAAGCATTTAGTGGCTAATTTAGGAAATACTCTGTTGGTTTTGAGTGCGTAACTCTTTAAAGTCTAATGAATTCCACACAGGTCGTGAGAAAGAGTCGTTCGAAGTTGGTAAGGATTTCCGAGAATCGGAATCTAAGCTCTACAGACGAAGTGACCTTGTCTTCAGGTTCGGCGTCCTCGGAGACGACTTCTTGTTTGTCAAGCAGTTCAAGCGTGGTCACAAGCGCGCCGATCCATCGCCTGGTTACGAGAGCAGAGAAGAAATTAGAAATGATACGTCATGCGTGGAGGAAAAAGCAGATCGCATCGGCTCATATGCGGCGGCGTGCGGAAGCCATTCTGAGTTACCTCTCCGATGGCTGTTCGTCAGAGGTGAAGATACGGCAAGTGATTGGTGACAGTCCTGACACAAGCAAAGCTCTCAGAATGTAATTACTAATTCAGTCTTCTCTCTCCCAAACTCCTCACCACCTTCCCTCTAAACTCATGCTTTTATCCAATGCCTCCAATTCTCACACATTTACTGTTTCACGGTAGGATCATCTATGCCTTTGCATTGCTCTCATCATCAAAATTTTATATGCTAAAGGTTTTAACGTAGAAATTGGGAATGAATTTAATTCGTTCACATGTAGATCCCTACTTTCTTTCAAGCTTAGGGATTGATTAAGATCAGTTTTATGTTAATACTGATGAGTTTGGTTCTGTTTTGCCCTTCTTTGTGCAGACTGTTGAAATTGGAAGAGATCAAAAGATCTGGAACAGGTGGGCGTCAAGATCCCTATATGTACAAGGTACAACACAATCTCAACTGTAATTCATGGCCTCAAAGCAACCAAGACCAATAAAACCCATTAGTTTGCAAAGAAAATTGAACATGTTTGTTTTGCTTTACATTTCCCTTTTTTGCAGATTGCTTGACAAACTCTGAGTTAATGAACCGTTCATTTATTGCTTGACAAACTCTTAACTCAGCCATAGAGGGTCGCAGGAAAATCCGTTTTGATTATGCCTGCGTTGCAACCAAATTAAATATCGTAGGATAACACAAAAGGATGCTAGAATTGGTGATCAAAGCTTCATACGAATCGTACAGAGCTTTGAAGTATAGATCTTAGCTTGCTTCCCCATTTTGGAATCTCCCCGTAATATTTCCTGTTAGGGGAAGAATCATTGATGAATTCAAATTTGTGAAAGGTAGCTATAATAATGTTGTAAATAAGCTTGGGAATATGCCACTGATTGTGATTATGGGTTATTCTTATTCTTATAGATTGGTTTCAAGATTTTTGTATATTATTTTGTGGAACAAAACAAAACAACTATAACAGATTTTATAGTATCACTTGTTAAGGGAAGAACGGTTCTGAACAATGAAAAAAATTCAAAAAGCAACTCTTTGATATATATGAGTATTATTTGGGAGGCCAAGATCTAGGCTGGAACAACTATAACATTATCCAAGACAGGGCCACACAAATGGCCAAAGTCATGAAGCTTGGTGTGATAATAAGCACTGTAGAATGTAATCCTTGTTCTAACAGAAACTGCTTGAAACTTCAAACTTGCAGTTTTGGAGCTTCCAAGGCCTCTAGAAATGAAAGGAACTTTGATGGAATGCTGAGCAGCAAAAGCTTGGACATCCATGGAGCCATGACAGCCATTTCTAGCATCTCCAATGGTGAAGGTCAGATTATAAAACTTTTTAGGAAGAGTTCGGATTATTTGGGAAATGGCACTTTCTCTTCCAGCAACCAATTCAATGGCTGCATTCCCTGAAGGAACAAAGAAATGGGGTCTGTCAACGTATTTAACAGGCTTGAGAGATTCAATGATCCAGCCTGGGAGTGGAGAAATGTGATCAGTTTGCAATGGAGGAAGGAGTATTCCATTGTTGAAGCTCTTAATCACATGAGGACCAACTTCGAAGTTTCCATTCAATAAAAGGTTACCTGCCAAAAACACACACACACACACAGAGAGAGACACAAGGGTGAAGAAAAGTGAGGTTAATAACTTAATTAATCAGAGGAGTAATGAAATTAAAATAGAAGATGTGTTTGTTACCAGGAAGGCGACGCACATGTGGCATCTCCTTGATGAAGATTTGATCCAAGAGGGGTCCACAAGTGGGGTCTTCTTGAACACCAGGGTTATGAAAAGTGAGCTTCACATTGTTCCTATTAGCCCTAAAAGTGAAGGCATAGGTATCACCACCATTGGTATATAGAGTTTGAATGGAAAGATTAGCTGATTGACCAGCGGCTTCAATTCTCAACACTTCATCTTGTGCACAAGTCCTAGTGGTTCCAAACGACAGCGTATAAATGGAACGCCATCTTAACCTCACCGTCTGGGAGATTGAAGCCTCGTTCCCTAACCTAACAGCGTGGGACCCGCGGGGGATTGGGAAGTAGAACCCACCTGGCTGTGGCCCACCTGACACGTACTCAACTACTCCATTGATTTCCCATTTTGGGAGGGAGTCTTTCCCTAATATCACTGTTTTTCTTAAGTTTGATTTATGCGGTGGAGTTTCGAAGTCACCATTTGGGACAAGACCTGATCAAAATACAAATTAAACAAATTCTTTCACTACCAGAATCACATAAAACTGCACCCACAAATCTTGGTTCATTGCATGTAATTTTGATGCATCGCCATACATACAGTATTTGAAGTACAAAACATGTAGTTTACACAATTTCATAAAAGTGATGTGAGCCAGTGAGGTTAGGTCTTAGGTTTAGACAATTTCATAAAAATAACGACATTAAACAAGAAAGTAAACACAACAAAGTAAAGATTAAAAAGAAAATAACAACAACAACAACAACAACAACACTTGTTTGGCAAAGCTATTTTCAAAATATGAGATTTCTCTGTCTCTGTCTCTCTCTCTCTCTCTCTCTCTATATATATATATATATGTATTTTTTTTTTCTGTAAAAGAAGTAAAAGGCTCGAGAAGTTTAATATTATGATCTTCAACAAGGTTTAGAATCTGAAATGTTAGACGAAGCAATAACTTCAATAACTACAAAAATTTGAAAAAGAGAGAACAAAATAAATAAAATAAATTTAGTTGATAATAAAAATGGAGGAAGAAGAGAGTGATTTTCAGCCTTACCATCAAGATAGTGATAAGGAGGAGGAGCTGAAGATACAGATACAGCAAAAAGTGTGAGAATGAATGAAGAAATTAGAACAAAATTGCCCAAATTACTTCCCATTCTCCAAAAAATGTGTTTGGGAATTGAGATTTGAAAGATGCTTTCCTCTCAACTCTCTCCATTATATATACACATTTACATTTAAATAAATGTTTGATAATTTAACGTAGACGTCAAAAAATAAAAAAAAAAAAAAAAAAGAAGAGAAAAGAAAAGGAAAATCCACAAATTTCAATGCACCATTTTCTAATCTTCTTTGCCGCTTAATCTGCCGTCTGTTCTGTTTCTTTTCCATTCATACCCTCCAAGAAATTTCCTATATATATAATTGATATATATATTATCATACCAATTTAGGTGTATTTTGTTGTATTTCGTCTAATCTTATACAACAATTTCAATATCAAATAAGTTCGTAGATAATTAAATTTGAATATCAAACTCAATGTTCTTATCACTTTTATTGTAATACGTTTTTATATTTGCCCATAATTTTTAAATACACATGGTTAGCTATGGAGTAGTATAAAACATTTCATATCGTTAGATAATATAAATTTGATCATAATTTAAGTCTTGTTTGATAATCATTTTACTATTTGCATTTGTTTTAGAAACTAAGCCTATATATTCTTTTTTTTTTTATCTATTTTTTATTAAAGGGTTAGAACACTAACGGATTTGGTATAGGTTTAGGGTGTTCGAGTCCATCTCACCTTAATGCTCTCTTTATCTTACCCATACATAAAAAGGTGAAACAAAAGCAATTTAAAGAAAATTAGCTTAATGGAGTTGATAAAAATTTATAGATTTATGGGACAGATTTAGAAAATTAAAAAATAACTTTTAAAAAATTTGTTTGAAAAAAGATTAAGAGAAATCAGTTTAATATTGAGGGAAAAAAAAAAAACAAAAAGGTTAGAGAAGAGTAGTTAAAAATTTAGGGTGGAATGAGAGAGAGTGTAAGAAGCAGAATATGAAGGGCAAGAGTGTTAATATGATTGTTGGATACATCCAACAACCATAAAATTATCATCGACATTATATTTCAATCTCCTTTAATGATAAAATTTCGTTGGAAAATCAAAACCCCATTCTTCACACTAATCCTCCATCAACATATATCTATAGAGTTTTGAGTATTGGTTTCTTCCCACATAAGTGCGTGGACCCCACATGGGCTTTAAATTGATTGCCATAAGAGACTTTTGAGACTTACTCCTCTCATTGAAATTATATCTATATATTTTAATTCTAGCAGTGCTGTCTCTTTAGATCTGTCTATATATGTATTTTTCTTTCTTTTAATTAAAATATATATTTGGTACCTTCGAAAAGTTCCACCAGTCAAAAGTGCAATAAAGAAAGGTTTGGTGTCCTCTGTTCCATAATATGATCTTTACTTTAACTCTATTATGTTGTGCCGATTAAAAGAAGAGTAGTTGACCTCTAATAATATAGGACCAAATTCTTCATATAGTACACAAATAAAATCATATAAATTATTGTATGGAGGGACGTATCAGATCACCCCCCAAAGTTAAAGCATTTGACATGGCCAATGGACCAGATCGAGTACTTGGAGGTTAGCCAAGCTCACGAGTCCAATGTAAAGCTAACTGATGGTTAATTGGACAATAAGCACGATGCGGGCAAGTTACCCACTTTGTGCACTTAGCGCACAAGTAGCACACAAGAGAATACCAAGGTGGAAACTTATACCGGAGAGTAGGCATCCGACATGGACAAATTGCCTGCGACACTGTCGTGCAACATAAATCTCATGGTATGTAATTTATAAACAATCTTCATTTGTTTAATAAAATATAGAAGAAGTTATTTTATTCTACGTTTAAATTTGTCTATCTCAATTCAATAAACTAAAATCCAACCTTACTCTATGCAACTTAAGTGGTAATAAACTAAAAGGTCTATAGCATATGGATAATGTCGGATATTCTTATCTTGGTAATACTAAGGATACAATTTGATTTATATATAAATATGAAATAAGGTGAAAAAGTTAGGTAATTGTAAATTACCTTTGGTCGTTACTTTAGTTAACAACTATAGGAATAAAAAAAGTAACATTAATAACAAATAACACATAAAGCTTTGTTAACCCAGTTACGTGAAATCCACCTATGTCTGGAGAGCTTTTGGCTTAGATATGTAGATATTATTAAGATTCAAATGAGTAAATAACTTTTAATAACCTAGAAGAGATTCTTCTAGTATAATAACTCTTTTTAGTTATGAATAGAAACTAAAAATAATGAGGCTCTCCCTAAATTGTGTTTGAATCTAATGAAGATAAACCAGACTTCCTCTAAAGTAGATGACCCAGAATCAACCGACTTAATCTTCTTTATATCTCTTATTAATAATATATTGGAACCACTAACGAAGATATCAAGTATTCTTCATAAAATATTAAAGAAGGTAATTCTTTACCTTCGTACAGGTTCTTCCTGCGATGATTAAATCTTCCAAAATTGTTGCAAAAAAGAATTAACCTTAATGGCAAGGATTTTCTTCTTTTATAGCACCGAGAAGCATTAGGAAACCAACAGATCTTTTAAATAAATTTACGCGCAACACTTTTCTTAAAGATAAAAGATAATTAAAAAGATTCCTAAAAATAAGAAAGATCTTTTATCTTTTCTTTAAATACTCCGTTCGATCTTTTGTCTTTCTTTTAATAAAAAGAAACTATTTTAATTATTTGTCAAAATTGTAACAAACTCCCCCTTTTGACAAAAAATGAATAGTTTTCTTTTTTATGTGCAACTAATGACGAACTTAATCCTCTTCTTGAAACATTAAGCCACCAAGAGATAGAGAGCAGAAAGTATATATTTATAAGAAACACAAAAGATAAGTCATTAATCAAATACAAGCCCTTAACATAATATAATGACTTTAAAGATGAAAAATAGTCTTCAAATAAACAAATAAATTCAATCACCACAGAAGCATCCAAAAACAACCACCTTATAGATCATAAACATATTAGCAACAAATAGCAACAACACTAACCAGTTCAGCTTATAGCAAAAAAAATACCATCACAGCCACACAACAACAATAATCACACCAAAATTTTACCATCAACACCAGCCAACAAAAGTATGAAGAACATAGCAACAATGTTTTCTCCTCCTTTGCACATAAAAGAGAAAAACTCATTCTATAGAGGAATTTGCAGTACTTGATAAAGGGAGAAGGGCCTTTAAATGACAAATAAGAGCATCCACTTATGGTCTTCTCTATGTTAAAGTGTTTGTGGTACTACTCAGAGCTTGAGACTCAGCAAACAAGTTGCTGATGATCCGAGATGCTAATGAATGAGGAATAAGGAGGTCATCTGAAGATATATCAATATGCTTTGAATTATAAGACTGAGGTCCTCAAGGAGGCCGAACTAAGTGCTCAATATCTGGAACATAAGAGCCTTGAAATAATCTGTAGATGAGGAATAGAGTTTTAGGAGTAGGCACTGGAGCATCTTGATCAGACAAAATCCTCGGATGTTGGTGAAGAAGTAGGTTAAAGAAGAACCTTGGAAATGGAATTGGTATCTTGACACCAAAAGTGCCCACATGTCGTAATGATTGGGAATAAATAAATATACCAACATCAATAGAAGAACCATTGCCAATTTGATATAGAAATGTAGCAAGGGCAGCAAAGACATTGGAGGCATGCGAAGATGGAAACCAATTTGAAATGCCTATCTTATTTAGAATAGCATATTTTATGCTTAGAGAAACGACAGATATTTGACCATTAGCTGGCTATTTAAAAATAACACCACCAGTAAGTTTTGAGGCCAGTTCTTTGTGAGAAGGTTGAGATGTAGGAGTTTCATTTGGCAAAGCATTTCCTAGAAAAGTATTAAAATGTACGGAGAAGGTTTAAAGAGAAAACCCTTGATATGAACAAGCTGATATTTAGAACTACTTGGATCATTTAAATCTGAAGGAAGATTTACAATAAACTCTCTAATCAACTTTGGATAGAAGGGGCCGACATCGAAAATAGTCTTTGAAAGGCTAGCCTTAACAATAAGATCTATAATACTAATATAGGAATGATGTTTTTCATAAATATTTTGCTCATCAGCCATACGTTTTTGGACTACATATTTCCATCTTTGAACGCTGTCTTCATGGTGAAAGGATATTCCATTAATAGTAATAGAAGGGATATTTGAAGTTAGTTTTCTTCTTCTAGCTTTTGTGGTAATTATTTTAAGACCTTTGGAAGACTTTTTTGAATTGTTTAGAACATGAACATGATCCTCATGTCTAGGACAAGGTGCAGTAGAAGTAAATGGTTGAGCGAGATTGATAACAGGCTCTTTAGGACAAGGGGAATCTGTCACACCCCGTCCTATACATATCCTTGGTTGGTATGCGAGACGCAGTGCGACTTGAACATCCTTGACGCTTCTAAACACCAAAGACACTGTCTTGAGTTCCTTAATCTTTTCTTAATCGCCTCATAACCTATCTTAATCTTAACTTATACCTTATCAAAAACCTTTAGGCAATATGCAAGCAAAACTCAGAGAAGATCAGAGAAGATCAACCAAATTAAACTTTTTTAATCTTTATCCAAGTACTTACAACAACTTTACATTTATAAACATAAATACAACAATGTAAAACTTAAGCTAAAACGTCTTGACAGCCTTCTCGCCTAACAAGTCCCCCACCCTTCCCTACTGGGCCTTAACGCCTGCTCCCTAGAAGATGAATTTTAAAATATAAGTATATGGACTCAGTGAGATTTTAATAAATCCTTTTCACAAATATCTTCTATAAACTCTATTTCCCCAAACAAAACAAAAACATATAAATTCATCTTTTCAAACAACATAACAATTTCATATATAAACATTCATTTTGCTTAACGTCTATTAATTACCAACATTTCTTTTACCAAGGATCCCGAATTATCCACTACGCTAGGTCACGTAACTTTGCGTTTACACTACTGAAACAACAACATTCGAGGATATACAAATTCGTCCTTGTTGCCCAGGCTGCTAAGTGTAACACATTCCTTTCAAAGTATTAACCATCGTCTTATAACCATGTAGCCTCGTACACCCCATGGTGACCTTTACTCTTTATGTGCACATAAAAGTTAGTTCATTACAAGAAAGTAGCTAATGGTTTGAAAACCATTTCATAGACAAGTCATACTCTGAAGTACATAAATCATACTTTGAAACATATAAGCTTTTCATGTAAATCTCTTTTAGAAACTTTGTGTTAATATCATCAAAGAATTTTATAACGAAAGCTGGAAATCATATAAATATGTTGAAGAAAACCTCACAAAAATCTTAATCTTAAATCGAAATACCCTTCTTTTTCCCCTTCTTGTGTAGGCTCTTTGGCATCACTTTCAACTCCTTTTGATTTTCTCTTAAAATGTGCAGAATAACAACAACTAATGGTCTGCCCCCAAGCTCTATTTATACTTCTCAACCGAGCTTAATCACCCTTAAACTTTTATCCTTTTGCTAGCTACTACTCATAATGGTGCACGTGTAAGCTTCAGGGGCTATTTAGAAGGGGGATAAACATTATGGGGTTGAGTTATCTTAACCTCATAACCCTAGTTTTAGGGTTTCAATAATATCCATATTACCTCTCAAACCTCCACATTCTCTCATCTGCCCACTTGCCGATTTCTCTCCTTCATCATCTCCTTCAACCTGTGTTAAGCCTTTCCTTCAACCTGTGTTCGTCTTCCCTTCGATCCCTCTTTCTCTTCCATTTGATTTTTCTTCTTTCTTCTTCTCCTTTTACTCCTTCATTGTCGATTTGTCGTCCTTCTATGTGAGAAGTTTCGCCATTTCATTTTTGCGCCCGAAAAATCCATCCCCCTTCCATAAAAAACCTCATTTGCTTCTCTTCGGAATCCATCTTTACATCTCTCTAAACCATCTCTCTCACTCTTCGAAACTCAAACTCGTTTTGTTGAAGGCTTCACTCCAACGACATTGCCTCCAAAACATTTTGGTTTCTGATTTGTGGGTTTCGTTGAATGGTTTAGACTATTCCTCGTCTTTGAAACCTTCCCTTACATGTTCGATGGGTGTTCTCTATCAACATGCAAGATTGTTGTTGCCCCTTGGAATTCCCCTTGTCGCTCGATGATCCATTTTGTCACTCGGTGTTTCTCTTGTCGTTTGGTGTTTCCCTTCACTGATTTAGAATAGGTGCTACACTCCACATCATTTTGTGGTAATCAGTGACGGTCGAACATGGTATGGAGGTAACTCTTGGTTTGATTTTTTTTTTTTTGTGAAGCTGATGATGAGTTCTAAATTGGGATTGATTTCTGATTTTTTTTTTGCATATTTAAATATGTTTGCATTTTTTTCTTATGTTTAGTACATGTTTGGTTCTGTTGTTTCTTTTGGTTCCTCTGATGTTTTTTTTTTTGTGTTTGTATATTGCTTCATTTACTTATACAAAGATTTTCTTGATTTGTTTCCAATACTTGTATCTAAAATTATTGGCTTCAATGTTTGTTCTTTCGGCTCTGTGATGATTTTACCTATTGGACATTATTCTGTGAATTATGAATTTGTGTTGCCCTCTTCTTGTAATTTTCTTTCACTTTGATTTAGTACATTATATCATATTATGTTGACTGACTGCTCTTATGGGGAAAAAAATTGGCTGCCTAGAATCTGTTCCTTGCAAATTGTTTTGTCTCTTCAATCCTTTTGACAATATTTCTTTCTGTACTAAATATGGTAGCTTCCAATGGTTAGGGTTTAATTGTTGTTGGACTTTTCTATGCTTTTATCTTGTCATGTGCGGAGATTCTTCTATGGTTTTTAGTGTGTGGTCATTAAAGGCGTCATAACTTCCCCCATCCCCCCTATGTATACACCTTTCCTCTTTTGCCATATTACTTGCATTTGGGACTTCATTGACTGCCTTCTTCTGTCTTTTGCTATTTTCTCTTTGGTAGGTCACTTTTTGTTTCCATATTTTGATCATTCTCCATCCCTTTTTGCCTTCTTTTGTTTATATAATCCATATTGTCATTGATGTCATCCATGTATGTTGCTATCTTTTACTTTCATTTCAACCACTTAACAAAAAGTGTTTTAGTCTCCTTATATGCTTTTACTTCTTTTCCTTTTAATTGATGTTTCCACTACTATGAAATTTGGTTCAAATTCTTGAACGGATTTCTTTACTTTGAGCCTACTTATTTTTTAAAAAAAATCGTTTACATTTTCATGCTTATTATTAATGCCTTACGTTTTGAATCTTAATTTCGGGTCCATTCGTTGACGTACAAAGTATGTATTCGTTATCTTTCTTTTATTTTTTTCAATAACTCCACTCATTTGCAATACTTCGTTCGCATGTCTATTTGTCGTTTACTAATCTTGTTTTTCTTATGCAGGACGTCGACCTTCACAATATCCTTGTAAGAGGTACTACGAATTAGCTGTTTGTAGTCTATTTTTTTGGTTTGTTGTCGTTTTGTTTCATTTATTGTTACGAATGTGTAATTTAATTTCAATTGTTCCCAACAAACTTTCAGTTTTGTAATTTGACATTTTTTGGTTTTGTATTGACACTACATTTCACTTTATGTAGAACATTTGTCGTATGCTTTCATTATATGCACTTTATAATTTGAAAATATTTTCAATTTATTCCATGCACATTTAATACATTGTTTTGCAAAAGTACTATCCCAATACTTTGTATTTCACTACTACGACCCACAGTAGTCTAACAAAATATTGAACGATAATTTTTTTCCATTCACTACTATCTTTGACTTTAACAAACATGATCATCAAATGTGAAGTCGATAAATTGAAATGCAATAAAAAGCAGAAATTTACATTCTCATTATTATGTCAATTTACAAAAGTTAAATGATGCCCCCCAATATGTTAAAAAATGAAACTAAGAAAATTTTAAATCTATTATAGTTCCAATATTAACACATGTTTAATTTTTGAAAATCTTTTCACATTAGGAAACATAGGTCTAAAACTATTTTAACATTTTCTAATTTAACCGCCAATATCTTTTAAAACAATATTTAAGTGGAATTCGCGTGTGAGCTATGACAGAGAAATGTTTTACTTTGTTTGTAGTACAACTTATTTGAAATTAGGATTTTTGGCGATACTTGTATATATTTTTCTAAGTACACACATCCATCACAAGTGTAACCACCTAGTAAAATTGGAAATTTTAAAAAAGTTGTACATAATTTTCTTCCCATCTAGTTTCATCACAAGTTTTACCAATTTTTAAATTAGACTTTTTAAAACATCTATATTCAATATTGCTTCTTTGCAATCCACATTCATCACAAGTTGTCCCATGTTTGAAATTTGAATTTTTTAAAAAGTTGTAGGTATGTTTCATATTCGAACTTGATGTTTACTTGTTTGTTTTCTAAGATGTATATCACCATTCTAATAACACAACGTACTTAATCATGGTTAGGACAGTTGTTATCTTCAAATGGATTCACAAAACCTTGCTGCAATCCTAACTGTGTTCACTGTTTCCCAACGTTAGTTACTGCTAACGTTGGAGGCACTCATGAATGACAATAAGCGGCTGACACATACACCCTACGATACTAGGCATAAAATTAGGCAACTTGCGTACTTCGCATGATACACGAGTCCGACCTAGTATGTTTCTGGCCTTTCGTCAACAGAGATTGTCGATGTTGAGGAAATGGTTGCAATGTTCTTGCACGTTCTTGTCCATGACGTGAAGAACCAAGTTATATAGAGGGAATTCGTTCGATCCTGTGAGACTGTTTCTTGACATTTCAACTTCGTCTTGTTGGTTGTGATACGATTGCACGATAAACTGCTAAAGAAATCGTAGCTAGTAACCAACACCTGCATCGATCCACGGTGGAAGTGCTTCGACGTGCACATAGTCGAAATCATCTGTATGTCGCATATCACTACATCCCAATAATTAATGGTGGTTTGTTTAACTCTGCAAAATTACCTTGGAGGCATTGAACGGGATGTATATAATGGTGAACGTGTCATAAATTGATCGCCCTAGGTATAGAACGCGTGAGGGCGAGATTGCCACTAATGTCCTCGGAGTGTGTAACACAAAAGGTGATTTTGTATTCATTTTAGTCAGTTGGAAAGGATTCGCAGTAGATTCGTGCATTCTTCAGGATGCGCTTGCACTACCAAACAGGCTGCAAGTTTCCAAGGGTATTTACAATTTCTACTCCTCCCACGACGTTTAAAAATTCCTACATCACCATGTATAACCTATTGTGTTATATAACAAGGTTTTACTATCTGTGCGACGTGGGGTATCTAAACGCAGAGGGATTTCTCACTCCACGCAGAGGGATTTCTCACTCCTTACAGAGGGAAGAGGTACCACTTGCAAGAGTGGTGTGGCGTTGGAAATGAATCAACCACTGCGAAAGAGTACTTCAACATGAAACACTCATCCGCATGAAATGTCATTGAGCGTACGTTCGGTCTTTTAAAAGGTCACTGGAAAATCCTTCATGGGAAGTCATACTACCCCATCCAAGTGCAATGTTAGACCATTCTAGCATATTCCCTACTGCACAATTTGATAAATAGAGAGATGACGAATGTTGATGACTTACAAGACATTGACTAGGAGACTCGGCATATGCGATGACCACTGTAGGTTATGACATTCACTACATTGAGACCTCGAATGAATGGACTCAATGGCAGGATGAATTAGCTGAGGCGATGTTCAACGAATGGTAGTTGTATAATGAATAACTCCTAACATTTGAAATTAGAAGCTATTGTGTTTTTGCAATTTTACTACCGCTATTGTGTTATTGAATGTTGAATGTATGCGTGTATGGTTTACAGTAATGGAAAATATACATTCCCATGATATACACTGAAGTTGTTTCTTTTTCATGTTTCTTTACCGTTACCATTTGACATTACTTACGTATGAATGTCTTTGTTATCATCTTCATTATCAATATGGCAAGTTTGTCGCATGCCCCTAAGCATGTGTGGATAAAAGAGGAAGAGGTCACACTAGTGGAGTGTTTGGTGGAGTTGGTACCCGTAGTTGGATGGAAGTCAGACAACGGCACGTTCCAACCAGGTTATGTGGCCCAACTTGTCCGAATGATGACTGTAAAGTTTCCTGAATGTCTTGTCCAAGCCACTACTGTTGTAGACTGCCGAATAAAGACATTGAAGTGAACCTTTTAGGCAATTGTAGAAATGCATGGCCCATCATGCAGCGGGTTCGGGTGTAATGATGAGGTGAAGTGCATAATTGCAGAGAAGAACCTATTCGACAACTGGGTCAAAGTAAGGAAAAATTTTAAAAACGGAACAATACTTTTAAACTTTACTCCGGTTAGATCGTTTAGGTAATGCAAGTTTTTATTGGTTATGTTTTTATGCATACATATCCTACAACGAAGGGCCTCCTAAACTTATCCTTTTACGATGAACTGGCCTATGTGTTAAGGAGGGATAGAGTAATGGATCAAGGTACATAGACTTTCATCGACGGCTGGTCCAATGACCCTGATGGGTGTGAGGGATTTCAAATGTCTGATGAAAATGATATGGAGATCCCCACCATGTACATTAAGGGGTTTAACATGTTCCAAAATTATGTACGGACCTCACAACCTAGTTGAGCGTTCGACGGTAGGACCGGATCGAGTGGATCAAAGTGAAAGAGGGGAGGGCAGCAGGTGGGTGAGATTGAGCTAATTCATGAGGTGCTGAAGTATGTGAATGACCAGCTGAGGGCCATTGCTAAGTGGCCTTATGTCGCGCTTCGGAATGATACCACAGTTCGTCAGGAAGTCCTTTACCAGCTGCGTGCGATGCTCGAACTAAGTAGGTTAGAGAGGACGCGCTACTCGCAGATCCTCTTTCGTAGTTTGGCCGACATGCACGGTTTTCTTAAGATGATTGATGAGGAGAAGATGGACTTCTATACAATCCTTCTACAAGAAGACTCATGACTATTCTTCTACTTCCACCGACTTATTTTATGTTTTCTTACTTCTCTCCTTATATGATTTGTACTGTTCTTGGTAATTCTATTTGATGAAACTGTTTTAGTATTTACTCTATTCGTTGGAATCAATGCAAGTCCTAGTATCGCAATTTGCATTAACGGGTGTTGGTTGAACATATTTAAATTTGTACCGTGAGTGTAACATTTGCAAAAAAAAAAAAAAAGTGTTTAGGTGCCACGTAATTAGTAATTTAAGCACGTTAAATATGGATGTCTGCGTTCGAGCAAGTAAGCCAAATTGTTAAAAAAAAAATATTAGATGCTTTACAAAATGACTTTAAAAAAAATATCACAACTCTACCCACATAACGTTTCTCTCAAACATATCTTATCACAACTTTATCCTAATGCGACCCACATAACCCTTCCCCCAAACACATCTTATCATAAGACTACTGTTTTAAACCCTTCCCCTAAACACATGTTATGATAAAACTAGGTTTATCATAACACTAGTTTTATCATAACCCTAACCTTTCCATAACCCAACCCTTCCCCCAAACCCTAAGAGTTATCCCAAACATGCTTAACTTAATCTCTACACGTGACCGATAAACTTAGGAAAGTTCTAAGAAATTTTATTGTTTCTTCTCCCCAAGTTCTCCTTCTCACATAATTCCTTAATTGGATATGAACAATTAAACTTCAAAAATCTTCCTCACGAACTACCCTGATCCTCCCCCTTCTTCTCACCTACTCTTACTTTAAAATGCCTAGTTCAAAATACTTATCCAAAATTTTACTCCTTTGCTTTTAATTTAGATGTTGGTCTTACAAAATCAATATTAGGGACAGATGCTGCAAGAATAGATTCAGTAGGTGCTTCTTGAGAGGTAGAGCAATCATGAGAAGCATCATTAGTGGCTTTAGATAAGTTCTCATAATTTTTATTCAAATCACCAGAAGAAATAGTACGATCATCCATAAGTACGGTTTATTCAACAATAATATTAGGGTTGAAAGATTTATCAGAAGCATTATCTGAGGAATCGTTCTCAGAATCATGAGACAATGAAACAGTAGGGGTTGTAGTAGGTTTCTTTGATAATGGAGGACATGAAATAAGAACTTCATGTTGAAAAGTAAAGGGGAAATTAGGAATTTTAGAAGTTTTTTCATTTACACTGAGCTTTTTTGAGAAAATAATCCAAACAGGTATTATCTTTTCATTTGAATTACCGTCAGAATGAAGGACAGGTTGATTATGAACATGTGCAAATGGATTCTTTGAAGACTTAAAGCATGGTAGAATAAAAAACATTTGGAACAGGAGACTTACTTAATCTGGAAGGTTTTCCAAAAGGACGATGTTTAGGATTACTTTTTAGATGCTTTCCTCCCCTCATGTGAACCTCGTGCAAGTCCATTCTTGGGCTAATGTCTTTAGAAGGGCTAATGTCTTTAGAAACAATTGGAGAAGAAAAATGATAATGATAGATAGTTTCTAGAATACAAAGAAAGGATGGAGATAAAGAGTGATCAGGGTGAGGGGATTTTGAATGATGATCTTTTTGAATAACTTCTTTCGCATTCTCTCCCTGATCTTTAAAAAAAATGATGAAAGCCTTTGGGCCAGAAAGAAATGGGGGCTTTTTATAGGAAGGCTTTAAGAAAAAATATGGAAAGTTTTCAGATTTAACCAAGGGGAATCTGTGGAAATGACAAATATAAGAATAGAAAATAGAAAAATAGCAAACTATTATTTGTTTTTTATTTATGGAAAAACTAACTGCCTTAAATATTTTTCTACTTTTTTGGGTCAAAATTACCCCTCCACGGATGAGAACTGTCCAGATACAAATACAGTGTATTTCATAAGATCGAAAAATCAAATAAAATATCACATATCCGATTACAATGTATTTGTAAACACACCCACTTATGATAATTATTAGCTAAATCAAAAAAATATTATATTCTTTCAGAGATCCCTAAACATATTTAATTGGTTTCAATATCCCCTAATTATTCCGATTTTTACCTTCAAATTAATAAAAAATAACTTCAAAAATTTAATTTCTTAATGCAATAATTATAGTTTCAAACTATTATAGTTCAAAACTATATAATGCAGTAATTATTTATTATCATAAAAAAAATGAACGAAAAAGATATTCAAATATTCATTTTTGAAATTTTGGAATTATACATTCGAAAGTGAATACGTCCTAAAATAATGGCAAAGATAATGCAATAATTAATTATTAACAAAAAATTAAAAAAATAACAAAAAATCATTTAAAAGTTTCAAATTTCAAAGCCCACGTAAATACCAATCATTCCCTAAAATTATGGCAAATATAATGCAAATAGTTAAGTTTAGACTCAAATCTCAACCCTCCCTAAAATCATGCCAAATACAATGCAAATATTAATTATCTAGGGAAAAATACGGAATTAAGGGAAACGAAATTAAAAGATTCATCGGAAGACCATATTGACAATCAACTGGAACGCTCATGGCCGTAGAAACGTAAATTTGAACGAAGAACGTAGCAAAGGATATTGTTTTCGAAATTTTAACTGCAGAAATCCAACGAAAGGTTGAAGAACGAACACAATAGTACAAATGATCAGAAGGTTGAAGATCGGTGGAAAGAGATCTGGGAACGGTTCCGGTGAAAAGCAATCGGCGGTGCAAACCGATTAAAAAGGGAAGGTCGCGCGTATCTGGAGAAGTGGAGTGGTTGCATGCAGAAGATGTGATGTTTTACAAAAGATGATTTCTTTTTTTTTTTTTTTTTGGGAAAGAAAATTAAAAGATTGAAGGGAGTGCATACTATGTATTAATTATAAGGTATTTGTGGTTTTTCTTACTATTGTATTTAGAAATCTATATTGTCAATTAGGTAGGGGCATTTAAGACATAGTTGTCTCATTTATTATGTGAAAATTAATTGTTTTGCTATTTTGACAATTTAAAAATAAAATTGTCATTTATACAAATTAAACCTTATATTTTGCTATTCTTCTTGTCGTCCTTTTAACGAACTCCCAGACCAGCTCTGAAGATTTTAAAGGAAGCTACATCAAGCAGTTTGGTAAAAATATCTGCCAACTGAAGGGAAGACCTAATATGTTCTAGAGAAATAAATGCCTAATGTGAATGTGTTTGGTTCTACTATGTTGATCAGGGTTTCTAGAGATATTAATTGCACTCATATTATCATAATATAGAGTCATAGTTTCTTGCTTGATGATCTCATATTCAAGAAGCATTTGCTTCATCCACTAATGATATTAAAACACTATTTCATTGACCATGCAAATTTCAAACTTGAATTGCATTTGGTCAATAAACCCATTCAAAAAGGCCTGAAGAGATTCTCCGAAGATGATGTCGTCCACATAGACTTGAGCAATAATAAAATCTTGACTGGAACGTTTAATAAATAAAGTCTAATCAGGTCCCTCTCTACAATAGCCTTGTTGAGACATAAATTCAGCTAGCCTATCATACTAAGCTCTTGGAGCTTGCTTAAGACCTTATAAAGCTTTGTGTAGCTTATATACATGGTGAGGATTTACAAGATCAACAAACCCTAGGCTAAGCAACGAATACTTCTTCATTTTGAAAACCATTCAGAAAGGCACTTTTAACATCCATATGGTAAAGTTTGATTTTGTGAATACAAGTTAAGCCAAGTAGCAACCAATTAGCTTCAAGTCTAGCTACTAGAGCAAATGTTTCTTTGAAGTCCACACTTTCAATCTGAGAATATCCCAGGGCTACCAATTAAGCTTTATTTCTTGTCACTATCCTTGATCAATTGTTCTATTTCTAAAGATCCATTTGGTGCCGATAATACTAGCTTCCATAGGCTTGGGAACCAATTCCCAGACTTGACTCCTTTGATTTTTCGAACGTTTTAGCTCGAACCTCGCACACCTCCAAATTTTGAACTCAGCAAGGTCCTCATTGCAAAAAAGTGAATGATAAGATCAACTTAGAAAAATTTATAAAAGAGGTTTGAGATAAAGATTGCTCGTCTAAAGACTACAAGAAATATTTACTAAGTTCATTTCGCTTTGGAAAGTGTCATCGCTAGGTGCAAGTTAAATTAAAGTTACCATAAATTTCATCACGAAAGTTGTCCTTGCGAGGAACAAGAGAAAGCATGCTAAGAATACATAAATGAAACAAACGCCAAGAAAAGTAAATAACATAAGAATTAAGAAATATGGACTTAGAAGAAATTTGATTAATCAAGATGAATGTACATCAAACAAAAGAACAAAAATACAAACGCAGATTAAAAGAAATTACAAAAGATAACACCCCCAAATTTAGTTGTCCAGGGGAGGATCAAGTTCGCTTGGAGTTGGATCAGTTGGCTGGATAAAGGGGGTGGAAGGCACGATCAAATAAGGCAAAATGATGGGTTTTGGTACACACTATACAGAGATCGCACGAGTGTATTCCATTTGGGCAGCAAACTGCCTATCATGTCGCTCTACAATTTGGCGCAATTAATTTGAATGTGTGATCATCAAACTTGTGAGGTTTATCATGGCAGAAGACATCTGAGTGACTATTGAGGTAAGCTGGGGCGTTCAAGTCTTCCATTTTGGCATTTAGCCCCGTTACTATGTTGTTGAGGCTGACAATTTGTTCTTACATCACCACGTTCTCTCGAATGAGCATAAGAATCTTGAGTAACATATCGTGGTGATCCTCGTTGATGAAACTCTGCCGCTTAAGTACTTCATTAAATACTTAGGTCATGGGCTCCACGATTATGTCAATGAGTAAATTGTAAACGACCCCTTCATTTTTTACGGGAGCTTTAACTTCAGGCTGGGTCCTTCTTGCTAATCCTATCTTGCTTGCTTCATCAAAGACATGTTTTTCTTTGATGAGTGGGTCATAAACAATCAGCTATCTCTCCAAGTTACATGGAGTGCCATCCTCTGTTGCGTTCATTGGTGCATCATCCTCTTCCGAAAGTTCAATCACTGGGACATTCAAATCTGGCCGCGCAAGGTCTAAGTCAATGGTTTGACGAGATGGTGTGTGGCTAGGCAACACAGAGTTTTGTCACGTTGAAGAAGTTTGGGGAGTTTGGTATTTGGGAGAGGGAGGAAGGTCGTCATTGGACTGGGATGGAGATTGGGAAGGCGAGGATGATATGCTGAGGGAAGGATGGAGAGAGTGATTTTGGCGATCACAACCAAGTGAGGGCTTCACTGGCTGAAGAAAATGAGTGATTTTGGTGGTGGAGAAGGCGATATGGTTTCATCGTTGAGAGGAGGTAGGAGGTCTTTTTGGTTCTAAGGAAGAGTAGGCGGGTCACTTTTAGTTGAGGGTGGATGGTCTTGAAGGCTTATAGACTTGGATAGGGAAGGGATTTTTTCTTCTATGACCCTATTGGATGTTAATTTCCTTCTTTTTTGACGTGGATGGTCCTTCTCAAGTGCTTCTTCGCTTTCTGCGTCAACTTCCCCTTTTGAGGTGGATGCATTCTTTCTCTTTAAGAGCAGAGGTGACCAGGAAGTGTTTCCTTTCATCTTCTTCTTGCTCCCTTGCTTTCGCTAGTGTCTTTAGGCGATTCTTCCTCCTTATTCTGATGGAGGTTTATAACATGGTTAAGTCATGCCAAGTTACACCTCTCTCCCACGATATTAGTCTCTAGGAATCTCGTAACGGTAGGGAGGTACTTAACACAACTTTTTTACGGTAGTAGGAAAGGGCTTGGCGCCTTCGAGGTGCTCCATCTAGGCGAGGAGTGTCAATTGCATTAAAAAGCCCAAATTGAATGCTTGCTTTGTGAGGATGCATTAGAGAAGCAACACATACTTAATTGGCACCGTAATATCATGCATGGTGGGGAGGATTTTCTTCTTGATGAAAAATAAGCACACATTTGCTTCTGTCGTCAGTTGGTGTGGGTATAACTACAACTCTTCATAAGCGTCCTTTTCCAATCCGCCCTGGCCACACGATTACCTTTAAAATTTTCTTCGTAAGTCCTTCAGTGGGCTCGATAATGAGTGGCTGGCACCTCATTAGGGAGTCTGTAAAGTTCGTTGATGGCCTCTGTGTTGAATGGCACCCTTTCCCTTTCCATTGTTGTATACAAGTCCTTCGGGTGGTATTTGGCCTCGAAGAACATACCTACCACATCCGGTTGTACTTTTATCTCGCCTTTAAGCAAAACTTAATTCACAATTAATGTCTTGTTTGGCCTGTAGAGGAATTCTGGCAATGAGGCCTTAAATCGTAACAGCCCCTTTTCAATTTTGATTATTTTTTCTAGCTCTTGGGCGTTTAGTATCCCACCTTGTAGGGCATCCTCAAGTCTGGATGTCCCCGCCTTGCTTTTCTTTTTCTTGGGTTGGACGACTTCTTTGAGTCTAGGCTCATTAGGCGAGAGCCTTGGTTCCAATGGACTCATTCTTTCTATTTCTTTGCTGAATTCTTCCGCCACAACCTCAAGGTGATCTACTTTTTGATTCTCAGTGGCCTTATACCTTGTTGCCTGATCTTCAACCTTCTCGCTTAGATGCGAGAGTTCCTTCTTCTTTTTCTTTTGGACAATTTGAATCTTCACCAACTTTTTCTCTTTGAATGTTTGGCGGAGACGATTGCCCTCTTTACGTGCCTTCTCCTTGTGTCTCGCCTCTTCTTCTTCTCTTTTCCTTTTATCTTCCATCATGTGTGTACTTCTTCCTTCTTCTCTCTTCATCCTCTCTGATCCTCTCCTCTTATCACCTTACTCTTTCTTTTTTTCTTTTCTTCATCAACTTATCTTCTTCCTTTTTCTTCTCTGCCTCAGCTTTCTCGCGATTGAGTTCTTAAATAAGCTTCAGCACCCTATCAAAGTATTCCATCGAGACTTCAATTTCTTCTGTTTCACTAGATTCTCTGACTCTAAAAATTACTTTGACCACACCGTGTTTGACGCATTTGTACCCAGGCTGGGAGTCTTTATCAACGTTCATGGTATTAAATCAGGTTCCATATTAGGCAGACCATGATATATGGCTTCTTCTTGCCTCATCCATTCATCAGCTTCCAGAATTGAGTCCGTGGCGCTTGTCTTTGGTCTCTGAGCCTACTCCGAATTAAGCCTAACAAAGCGGCTTCTTAAATAGAATATTCATCTCCTTTAATAATAAAACTTGAGTTCAAATCAAATCATCTCAACATATTGAGCGGTTTACATAATTTAAATTTCATTAACAAATATTTATAATTTTTATGGAAATCATTTTCTTTCAAATCATTCATCATCAATATGTCGCATAGGACAGTCATTCACATATTGCATTATATAAACCATAACGCATAATCATTCTGCATATTTCATTACATCTTTGTATCCTTCCTCAGCTTAAGCGTTTGCCACACTCTTTTGCTGAGTTACAGTTGTGCGGAGTTATCTCAACACCACAGAAAGTCTCCATCAATTCCATCATGCATGATGCGTCTTCCAATGCTAGATCATAGGGCAAACATAGGACATCTCATACCAGATCACATAGCAAGTATGTGGTATCCTATTCTAGATCACACAGTAAGAATAGGGCATCCTATCCCAAGTCACACAACAAGGATAAGGTATCTCACACCAGAACACACAACAAGTGCGAGGAGTCTCATTGCATAAGGTAACAAAGATCATTTCATCACAACATCCCAATTCATATTTAATTTCAAATCATTTTACCAAACCCATTTTAAGAAATTGATTAGGACATAAAGAGAAACCATGTAATTGAAGAATTTAATGAAGAAATATATATATATATATATATATATATATATATATATATATATATATATATATATATATATATATATATATATATATGTATGTATATATATAAGGATTCAAACATTGTAGAAATTCTTTTAGTTTGAAATCATTTTAAGAAGAAGCCAATAAGAATCAAGTATATTCCTTGTCTAGGTCCTTAGCCAAAGTCTTTTCGTACTTCTTTCGAAATTCTTGTCGAACTCAAGTTCGTGGTGAATCACTAGAAATCTTTAAAATTCTTTCAATTCTTTCTTAAGTGAATAGAAGGTAAAATAGCCTTAGAAAATGGTTGGACTTCTCTAATTTATAAGCCTATCCGGTGAGACTTTTCATGCCAAAATGATTGCTTATGTTTGACGATGAGAATCATCCAAACATCAAAATGTCACGTGTCACTTATCACATCTTACTTGAATTTAGTTGGACGGTAAGGTCAAATCAACCTACTGCTCTTTTTGCACAAAGATGATGTCAACATCATCACAATGAAGGAAGATCACAACGCCTCTTAGTTCATTGCATAGTTAGAACACGAAATGCAAGTTACCTTGCAAACTTTCCAATCACTAGCTTTCATCACACCACAGTCTCATTGCATTGCCAGATCTTGTCGCGTGCAATCTTATCGTGTAGTTTAGAATGCAATCATGGTCTCACCGTGAGTGACATTATCTTGATAGGATGGTCAAACAGTTTGATTTTAAATAAGATATACCATCAGAATGCAATACTAAGCTACTTATGCACAATATTGACTTGAGAACTACGATTGGTTAGATAAGGTCACACATTGGTAGTCTATGACAATCTCTTACAATGAGAGCTTCGATTCAGCAATTTAACTCAAGAATACATCCATTGGTATAATAATATTACAATACTCTACATCACTCAATCAGGAGCAGTTGTGGGTCTTTCACCTAATATATATTTAAATATTGTATAATTACTTTAAATTATATACTAAATTAAACATTTACTACTCTTTTTTTGTGTTTTACAATTCACATAAATCAAACAAGAGTAGACTTCGTGATGTTGTAGATGATCCATAACAAGTCCTTAATATATGCAATAATAATCAGAGGTATATGGAGAAGATACTTTATATGTACGATCTACCTACTGCGCCTCTAACAGTTCATATGGGACATGTTCGAGTGGAAGAAGCTGAACTCAATGAGGTTTACCATAATGTGGAAGAAGTGCCTCTTACGACATAGACATAGAGCCAGAATGGTTATTGGAGTCCGATGACGATGATGTCAGCATTGGGTCCAGGGGATTATGGTTTGGGGGTCAGTACAATATATTATGATTCAAGGATCGGTCCATCGTCTTCATACATGGATGTCGGTCTATCAACTTCATACATGTATGGACACGAACGCGACCATGGAGAACATACAAATATCTGTAATATGAAGCACTAGTAGAGGTATCAAATCCATAAGAGTACCAACAAAAACTAGAGAATTAAGGGGAGCCAGAGCAAAATAGTGTTCAGAGTTGATGAAGACAACCAGCCCGAAATTGACGACGTCTATGTTGTTAAATATATTGATTTTCTTTTAATTTTTAAATAAAAGTAAAACATTCATATATACATTTTAATTTACATTTAGTTTTTTCGATTATAAATCATTATTAGAAAATAGTTCAACAATCATATTTTTAATCATTAAAATATATAATTATAAATTTTCATAAAATTAATGACAAACGAAAGAGCTATAAACGTAAAAAAATATATATAAATGTCTAGTTAGATTAATTACAAATTAAAAATTAAAAAATAAAAGATCGAGGTTTGAAGAAAATATATAGCAGGTCAAAATTTCAACTCAAGAGATAAAAGAGAAAAATTAAAACCTATCCTAAAATCTCTAAATATTTTCAAATCCACCCAATTCCTCTAATTACTCTTAAACGTACCAATATTCATTAAATAAAAAAGACGTTTATATAGGTGAAATTGCATCAAATGACAAATTTGAAAAAAGTAGTCCATAACACCTTTTTTTTCACGTATTGCAAATATAACAAATATGATTAGTTATATCATAGAGCTATCAGCTTTTAAATTTGTTACTTTTACAATTTAGAAAATTTAATGACATAAGTCCTATTATCATAAAATTTTGATTTTTTTTTCAAATAATGTGGCTTAAAAAAAATATTGTCGAAAATAAGGTAGTTGGAAAACAATTGTAAAAACTAGGGTTGTGAAGTCGTGTACCAGGTACACGACTTCTGTAAATTGTGGACTGAGTCTACGATTTAGGGCCAATATCGTTACCCGATCCACGACAAATGATTGGACTAGTGTACCCGATCCACGACTTCTGACTGGAGTCGTGTACCGGGTACAAGATTTTCGTACCTGACATCACAGCTGGCAGTCAACAGTAATGTTGACTGACATTTTATCTGGTAGTGCGGAAGTCGTGTACCGGGTACACGACTTTCGTCACGTGAAGGCTGCCACCTGTCCTTCATGCAGAAAGTCGTGTATGGGGTACACGACTTTCCCGCCTATTTAAACCCCCCACACCCTTTCGTTTTTCCTCACCCTTTCTTCACTCATCCAAATTTTTCCCCATTCTTCCATATTTTCCTCTCTTCTGTCGATTTCTTCTCCATTTTCCCATATTTTCCACTTCTCCTTTACTCTTCCACCTATCTCCTCCACTTTTCTCCTCCATCCAACTCCACTTATTTTAACTCGTCAAACTGAGGTAAGTTTATTTAATTTTTATTATGTTTTATATATTTATTTATTACTTATAAATTTTTTTTAGGTTGTTATATATTTTGAAAACCTTATTGGAATAGTTATTATTAATTACGTATTTTTTTTAGGTTGTTATATATTTTTATTTATTAGTTATATATTGGTTTTAGGGTTGTATATTTTTACAATATTATTGGAATAATTATTATTAGTTATGTATTTTTTTAGGTTGTTATATATTTTTATTTATTAGTTGTATATTGTTAATAATTAAAATTTAACAACAACAACAACAATAATAATGGAAGGTGCGATGGAGTTATTCATATTTAACAGCTAATTACAACAACAACAAAAACAACAACAACAATAATAATAATGGAAGGTCTGATGGAGTTATTCATATTTAACAGCTATTTAAATAAGTCATTGCGACTTGAAGATTTAGTTATTCTTGAACCTGGTAATCACGGAGATAGTGATATAGATGTAGAAGTTGATGAACTATTTGGTAATGAAGAAAATATGGAAAAAGAGAATGAAAGGATCCCTTCTGAGATATTTACACATATAGATAGGGACATTACGAATTCTATTTGTGAACAAGGGTCTACATTGGCAAATAGGGATGAATCTGTAGACACGTCATGTTTAATTCAGAAGGAAATTTTATTTGACTTCAAGGAAGATCTTCAATTAACAGTAAAAAAGTATTGTGTGACCCAACACTACGAAATTGTTGTAGTCGAATCGAACCAAAATATTTGGTCTATTCAATGCAAACAGTGAAGTAATGGTTGCAACTGGAGGTTACGTGAAAGTAGGCGTAAAAGCCACGGATTGTTTGAAATCGGTCGACTGGAAGAAGAGCACTCAAGTCTGTACTCAAATCTAACACAAGATCACTCACAGCTACATTCTAATTTCATGAGTATCGAAATTCAAAACATAGTCAGAGTTGATCCTAGTGTTACTGTGCATGTGCTCATGGAAATGATAAAACAACAATATGGTTACACTGTTAAGTACAGACGGGTGTGACAAGCGAAGAGGAAAGCTTTGGTTTCTGTTTTTGGTGATTAGGAGAAATCGTACAACGAGCTACCGTACTGGTTGAGTGTCGTTGTATATTATAATACGGGAACTCAAGTTGATTGGTTTTTCCTTCCATCTAATATACTCGGGACAACCATTTTTGGACGCGTTTTCTAGACATTTGTTCCTGCAATAGAAGGGTTCAAATATTGTAGGCCATTAATTCAGATCGACGGATCCAATTTGTATGGAAAGTATAAAGACAAAATGTTAACTGTCCTATCTATCGATGCAAATGGTCATATATTTCCTCTTGCATTTGCTATTGTGGAAGGGGAAAACGCGTCCAGTTGGTCATGGTTTCTTTATGCATTGGGTCAGTACGTTATTGATCGATATGGTATTTGCTTGATCTTCGACAGGTATTGGGGCATTCTTTCTGCCATTAATAATGAGGAGAACGGTTGGAGTGAACCTCGAGCATTCCATCGATATTGTCTTCGTCATGTTGCTAGCAACTTAAATAATAAATACAAATCGAAGCAACTAAAAGGCGCAAATTTATAAGAAACATGAAAGAAATAAAACAACTGAACCCAGAGTGTCTTCAATTCTTTGAAGATATTAACCTACAAAAATGGACCCAGTCTCATGATAATGGGTATCGATATGGGTGGATGACAAGCAACACAGCTGAATGTATGAATGAGGTATTTAAAGGAGCTCGTATATTACCCATCACTTTTTTGGTTAGATTAACATTTTATCGCACAATTCTGTATTTCGAATGTCAAAGAGATGAGATAAGTGAAGCAGTCAGACTGTGGCGAAGTTTATACAGAATATGCGATGAGAAAGCTAAGAAGATGGGGAAAATGGGCTTCTGCACATTCAGTGACATCCATTGATAGAGAAACCCAGATGTTTGAGGTTCACACGGGTATGAGTATGATTTCTCCATACAAAGGCCAGCACACACAGATAGTGAGTTTGATGGAAAGGACCTGTTCGTACAACAAGTGGCAATCGTTTAAGATACCATGCTCCCATGTAATTGCAGTTTGTAATTACATGCACTTAACGTATGCAACATACATTGATGAATGCTACTTGTTGTCGAACTTCAAACGATGTTATACTGGTCGATTCCATCCAATCCAACACCCAGATTATTGGCCTGAGTTATCATTCACCGAAGTTTGTCTAAATGCGGACTTACTTAAAGGACCCGATCGACCAAGAACAACGAGGATCCATATTGAAATAGATTGGAAAGAGTCTGGTCAATCACTCAAATGCACTATTTGTAAAGTCGAAGGACACAACAGACGTACTTGTCCTCAACGTGCATCTTCTTCTTCAAGACACTAATTTTAGGATGTATTATTAGGATTTTATGATGTAATTGTTTGATGTAATTGCTTCTATGTAATTTTAGAAAGGTTTAATGAACTACTTCTGTATTTTTATATATACATTTGAGTATATTTTGATAATAAATGTAAATTGGGGTTTAATGTATACTTTTGTTCTAGTGCAATTATATAATTATATAATGGTCTTGCTTTTCTTCTTCATGTAATTAATGAAATATTTTTTATATATTTGCAGAATGGATCCTGGTCCAGTTGATGATAGCCATCTATATCTACAGGCAACTCATAGATCATAGAGCATATGGGATACCTCCTACACCGTCGTGTTGAGTTGTCGGAGGAGAGAGGCAGCGTCTCAGGGTACCATCCCCTTCAACCAGTGTATTGCACCATATTTAGAGGCTACTAGATTTCTCTGGGTTTTCAGGTTGGATTCATGCAGTTAGATTGACATTTGATTACTGCACTAGTCGAGCGTTGGAGACTAGAGACCCACACATTTCACATGCCATGTGGGGAGTGCAGGATCACCCTGCAGGATGTTGCAGTGCAGTTGGGGTTGCTAGTGGATGGGGAGCCTCTGACAGGATCATTAAGGTATAATTGGATGCTTATCTGCAATGATTACTTGGGAGTTGTACCGCCTGACATGAAAGGTCAATGACTGAGTCTTCCATGGTTGGCAGAACAGTTTGAAGAATTGCCACCAGATGCTGACATTGTGAGCATTCAAAGATACGCTCGTGCCTACATCATGCAGTTGATTGGGGGCTTTATTTTTGCTGATAAGTCAAACACTTTGGTCTACTGTATGTTTTCTCAATTTTTATTCGATTTCGACCAGGTACGTACACGTGGGGTGTTGCGACTCTCGCATGGTTATATAAGGAACTCTGTCGAACGAGTAATGCACAGTCCTTAGAGATCGCTGGCCCATTAATGTTGCTACAAGTATGGGCATACAATAGATTCTCCATTGTAGCTCCACAGAGAACGCTGCAGCATTCAGATGGTCGACCTTTGAGTTTCAGGTACTATTTAATATACATGTTTTTTTAATAGAATTTGCACTATCTATAATTTATTAATGGTTTATTTCACAAATTAGATGAAGCAGTGTTCAAGCTACATCTGAATAGTCAGGGAATATGTTGCTCATATATCGATGGACATTTGATCGGTTGAGTCGGTCTCAGGTAATAAAATATAATACAAATGTTCTATAATTTTATTTTTTGTTGACTACTGACGTTTGTTTTTTCAATAGGTTAATTGGACACCATATACGCCTGACATTATGGCATCGCTTCCTGCTAGATGTCATATGGTCAAGTGGTTTGGACTGGTGTGGGTCTATTGATTTGTTTCCATCTAGTCGAAAAACATCAACCAGATCGCGTGTTGCGACAGTTTAATATGTTGCAAATGCCACAAGCGATTAGCTACACAGATCAGAGGTTGCATCAAATAGATTTAAGGGGTAAGCATGATCAAGATTGGTATCGGATTCATGCGGAACATATCGGGGTGTGAAATTCGCGATATGATTTTCGGGTTGAAGCACCCACCACAAGCCAACCGACGGTATCAGAGAACTATTTTGTTTGGTACAAGTCGATTACCAGACGCTTCATCACCCAAAAGGATACTTTCTACCATTGGATGGTAAGGATTTAATATGCTTTGTTTTATACATTTAATCATAATAAAACAATAATTTGGTTTGTATTACTTGCAATCTTTCAGTATAATTTTGTTGACATAGTACAAACTTTCTCTGTGGAACACGATATAAAAGCTTTAGGGCACATATGTGACAGAACCACAGAACGCGTAGAACACATTATTCAGCAGACTCGACGACTTACTGTTGCCGACACAGATCGTAGACGCATGCGATGTAGACGATGACGGCAAGGCGATGATGTCGTAGAGGGTGATGAGGATAATTGAAAGTTTGTAAATTAATTTTGAATTCTTGTTAATTTCAATTTAAAATGTATAAGACATTGTTAATAAATTTTTTAAATGTCTAACTTTTTTGAAAGTATGGTAGTTTTTTACTAAGAAACTTGACCCTAAACTCTTGATAACTTATACATTTAGTACACAAACAATTTATCTCAATTCAATTGAAATTTAGAACATATCGTTTATAGACTTCTCGATACATCTATTACATCGAATTATATTAAAATCTTGATAAAGGAAACTAACACAAGTATTTGCTACACATAATTTGAGTTCTTATCTAATAATAATTCTAATTCTAATTCTAATAATAATAATAATAATAATAATAATAATAATAAACATAATAAACATAATAAACATAATAAACATAATAATAATAATAACAACAACAACAACAACAACAATAACGACGACGACGACGACGACGACAATAATAATAATAATAACAACAACAACAACATAATAATAATAATATTAACTATAATAATAATAATAATAATAATAACATAATAATAAATTAAAACCAGTAAAGAAGTGGTGCACGACTTCTTTATCATCCGTCCACGTTAGACGGTCAAAAGGTCCAAGTTAACGGTACACGACTTCCTTCGAAAATTCAAATTTCACTCTATTTTTTACAATAGTTTGCCTCGCCACTCTACTTTTGTAATTTTTTTCAACTAACTCTATTTTTGTCAATAATTTTAAAAATCATTGTATTTTCTATTTTCTAAGATAAACCCTAAAAATTGTTACTGTCGTTACCAACACAACTTTATATAGTATAAAAATTACATGAAGATTAATTATAAAACACTCCAAAATCATTTTAAAAAAAATTGATTTATAATGTTTGACCAATTAATTTTATAAAGTAATTTATAAGTTAAATGAAGCATAAGAACATGATGAAATGGATTTGAGAAGTTTCCATAGATTTGAATTACGAGACAAAGACAGCCCATCTCAGTGGGTGCGCCGCAAACAACGGAGGAAGTAGGTGGGTTTCCGTTTCAGGAGAACAGTATGGACTGTTTCTGTGGTTCTTTAAGGATCACGTGGACTCTCCCACGAAAGCTCTCAACTCAAAAGTCAACAGTTTACACGTGTCATGTTTCTAAAAGAGTGACACATAAGTTACATTGTTATATATTGCAGGGGATGATTTGAAATTTGACGGTAGTTAAAAGCAACGCCAGTTTCGGACGGGTTTTGTGGCATGGTCACGTGCATAACTCATAACACCGACTGCAGACCAAAAATGGGAAAACAACCTCCTCACTCCTCACTCCTCACTTCTCACTCCTCACTCCTCACTCCTGCCGGTATTAAATACTTAATTATTTATGTTACTCCCCAAATACTTTTCAAACATTTTTTCTTTTAAATTGTTTTGGAAAAATATAAATTTTAATCCAAAATTTGATAAGTGCATGTGCATCACTGCATCCATTCCTACATTAAATTTTAAAACTTAAAATTTATGGAAAAGTACATTTCATCTTGCTTTCTTTCTAAGTCTAATTTCTATTCGGTAATTAAATTTAAAAACTTATACTTCTCATTTCAATTTAATCCTTAAATTTTATGGTATTAAAATTCCATTCTTCGAAATTTAGTAAAACTACGGGGGTGTTCAAGAAAAACAGTAATTCAATCAATCGTAAAGGTTTGATTGGATTAATTTTCTGTTAAATTAGGTTTGGTTAGAAAATTGAAAAAAAAATATTGAACCAGATTACCAAGTTGGACAGTCAAGAGGTCAGATTTAACTAACCCAACCCGATTATAATATATATATATATATATAAACCCTAAATACATTTAACCTTCACGCTTTTCCCTTCTTCAATGGGTAAGCAAGCTGAAATTGAAACCTCATTCTCCTAGACTCACGTTCTTAGTACTTAAATCTAATAAACTAACATCCTTAGCTGGTTAACGAGTATAACATATAGGGATCAATTTTCTAGATATAACTTAAAGGGTCTATAGTATAGGGATTGTTGGGTACCTTACTCTGGTAACACTATGGATACGACTTACTTTGTATTTGATACAAATGCAGTAATCCAACGCGTCCGTGTAAGTGATATGCAAGTGAGGATATTCTATACAATGAGTTTGCACAAGACTAAACCACAAAATAATAACCACTAGATATAACTTCGTTAGCTAGTTAGGTTTTTATTTCACTAGGAAGACTTAAGTAACTTAGTCTTAACCTTTGAGTGTATTATGAACTTCTATTTACGAAGGATTTGTCTTTTGATTTGTGTGGGTGAGTGTGGCCAGATTGCCGACTCAATAAGATTATCATTTTGAGGACAAGACCGAGTGGATACTTGAAAACATAATCAGACAAGATGAAATTCACTCCTTCTCGACATTAGGGTAAGTTAATTAGCGTTTCTTTAAATAGTGTCTTCGAGACTTCGAGAGGAGTTTATGTTTATTGATTGGACCATAAATAAGTTGTTCACTAGAAAAGCATTGGTATTTAAAGACTAGAAGAAACCCAGGGGTAGTAATTTGATCTAGCTAGCGTGACTGACACTTGTGAAGGTAACTTATTGTTATTGATCTTTATCCATGGACACAAAAATATATCTATAGTGAGAAAGTGCAGCTCTGAGTCTTTAGTGGAGTGTACACATAGTTAACGAATATTTGTGAATGTGGTTAATGAGTTTAGTCAATTAATTTTATATCGTTGTAGCTTCTGATCTATAGATCCATTAGTTCGCCTTCCTAGCTCGTAAAGGACAATGAGGTTCAATTTATATTGGATGTAAGTTGAAATATTCAGATTAACTTTGGAAATTAATATAGTGTATGGTGATACATTATAATATAAAGTTTAATTAAACTTCATTATAGAAATTTAATTTTGGATATGATTCAAAATTAATTTATGAGAGAATAAAATATTTGAATGAGTTCAAAGGTTAACTTTAATGTGAATTAGATTCATATTAAAGCTATCAGTTAAAATTTAATGCATATATGATACATATTAAAACTATAGGTTAGGAAAGATTTTTATATATGAGTATGATTTAAATTTAGATATAAGATATTTAATTTAACAATTAATTAATTGAAAAATTAATTATGATTTAATTAAATTAATTAAATAAAAAGTATAGTTTATATGGGGATGTTCATTTAGTTATGATGTACATGAAATATTAATTTAATTTAATTTAATTAATTATTGAATTAATTTTATTAAATTATTATTATTTATTTTATTAAATAAATAAAGTAACTTCCTTATGTGGGATAATCCCATGTTCTCTATTATTCCCCTCCCTTTTAGCCTTTTGCTAAAAAAGACCGTAGGGGATGGCATTTGGTAGCTTCATGGCTTCATCATTTTAGATGTGAAAAAGAAAATCTTTGTGATCTCAAAATAATTATCTCTACAAAATTTTCATTTCAATTTTGTTTTTCACAAATCAAAATTTTCAATTGGTAGATTATAGAGATTTCTAGATGGAGACCTCAATATTAACATTTTGTAGATAGACGGACTTCAACAAACGTAATTTTTTTTTTATCTGTAACTCTATTTTTTATGTAAATGCATGCTTAGCTTTTAAGTTAAAGTAACTTAGGGCCCGTTTGGTAACGTTCTTATTCTTTGTTTCTTATTTCTTGTTTCTTGTTCCATGTTTCCTGTTTCTTCTTTTTTTAGAAGAAGAAACAATAATGCGTTTGATAACTGTTTCTATTTCTTGTTTCTTGAAAAAAAAAAAAAAGAAACAGAAACAAAAAATGTGTTTGATAACTGTGTTTCTTGTTTACTTATTTTTTTTTCTAGATTTATTTTTTATTTTTCGCATCTACTTCAATTAAACATTAAACAAAAATATAGGTTTATCCATCAAACATAAAAAATAAAATTATCAAAAGTTTATTCATTTAATACGAATGCACAAATAAAAATAATAACATAAACATAAAATTATATTTATCCTTCAAATGTTGCCAAATTTGATTGGCAATATCATCTCTTACTCAAGTCATTTCTCTTAGATGATGTCGATTCACTTCTTAATCCATCAATTTCAACAACCTCATCGTTATTTCGTGACATCTAGAATTTAATATTAGTTTTAAAGTAAGATATTATGTCTTCAATATTCAGAATTGAAAGAAACGAAACAAAATTTAACTTTAACTCTACTACCTATAATGCTTTAGAGAAAAACCCACAACGAAAATCCATATTTTCACAAAGAGGAAGACGAAAACTATGGATCCGACGAAGAGGAACAAACAAGTAAAAACTATGGATCCGACGAAGAGGAACAATCTAGTGAAGAGGAAGAGTTCGGGTTGTCGAGGAAGACGATGAGAGTGAAGAGGAAGACGGTGTGCAGAGAAAAACGATGAGTGAAAGAGGAAGGGGATGATTATTTGGGGAAAGACGATGGAGATAAGAGGAAAATGAAACCAATAAAAATAATTAAGAAAAAGGAAAATGAAACAAATAAAAATATTTGAGAAAAATGAAAATGAAACCAATAAAAATAATTGAAAAAAGGAAAATGAACCAATAAAAATAATTGAGAAAAAGGAAAAGGAAATCAATAAAAATAATTGAGAAACAGAAAAATGAAACCAATAAAAATAATTGTGAAAAAGGAAAAGAAAAGAAATAAAAGTAATTGAGAAAAAGGAAAAAGAAACCAATAAAAATAATTGAGAAAAAGAAAAAAAACCAATAAAAATAATTGAGAAAAATGAAAGGAAACAAATACAAATAATTGAGAAAAAAGAAAAACAAAACAAATAGAAATAAATTGAGAAAATGAAAACCAATAGAAGTAATTGAGAAACGGAACAAAAAAATACTTTTTTTGTTCCCAATAATTCCTTATAAAATGAGAAACGTTTCTACTTTTTTTAAGAACGAGAAACAATGAACGTTATCAAACTTTCTTAAAAAATGGAAACAGAAACAAGAAACAGGGAACAAGAACGTTACCAAACAGGCCCTTAGGTTTTAAATTTTTTCCCAATGTATTAATTTTTCTAAGTTCCAATGAAGTTGGAGTTTATTAGTTCCATTAATTATTTTTGCTACAAAAGACTTTTATCCCTCCCTGTAAGATAATAAAGATAACCTAAATGATTATCTTAGTAAAAAAAATTATATAATATAAAACTTTAGATTAATTTTCATAAATATAACAAACTTGTAAAATATTAATGGTGGTGTGTAACAAAATGAAAAAGCCCATTAATCTGGCCATTTTTTTTTTAAATAATCCACGTTTTCTCTTCATTTTTATCGTCTTTCTCTTTTTTTTTTCATCGTTTTTTTCTCTTATCCTTCTGCAATTTTTTTAAATATTTTCATTTGCCCTTCCTTTGCATCTTCTTTCTTCTGAATTTTTCTTTTCTTTCCATCGTCTGTTTTTCTTCTTTTCAATTTCTTCTTTTATTTTTTTCAAATTGTTATTTGTTCAAGATCATGTACCAAATATTAAAGATATATATATATATATATATATATATATATATATATATTAAATTGTTATTTGGTTGTTTAAAATTGTGGGTCAAATATAAAAGATCGAGAAAAAAATCGTTGGATATTGAATAACAAAATCGATAAAAGAATCTTAAAAAAATCGATTTGGGTAGCCAAATTTAATTTAAACAATCATCGTGTACCAACAAATCCTTTACCAAAAAAATCAGATTTTGCTACCCAAATTAAAAATAAATATAAACGATTCATATATCAAATATAAATGATTTGTACCAAAAAAAATCTTAAAAAAAAAAAATTGTGATTCGGTTACTTAAATTTAAACGATCAAATTGAAAAAAATAATTGAGATTTATTGAAGCCAAATATAAAACAAATTAAAAAATATTAAACACAAACATGAAGAAAGAAGGTCAAAAGTGAAGAGACATGTTTCCATGCGAATAGCTAATTTGAGATTATATGACATAATAGAAATAGAGAGTTAAATAAAATGTAAATAAAAAATCATGTTTACGAATGGGACTTCAACTACCTCCAAAGAATCAGACTCAACCTTCGCCAGAGGTTTTGCCTATGCCACTCTTTCTAACTCAGCCAAACTAACCTCCGCAACTTTAGCTTCTGAAATTTTGATTTCAAGAAAATTTGCAGCCTTTCATTATTGGCTTTCAAAGATGAATAACGGAGATTCCACCATGGACCCCCTTGTGACAAAGTTCTGAACAAAGCCACACCCACATTTATATAGCTTCCAATTGCCTTCCTCACAAGCCTTCTCTCCAGATGAAGCTAGAAAGAAGAAAAGGGGAAGGGAGACGGAGACCTCCCGAAACAAAGTTTCCTTTTATGAATGTTAGTGACAAAATCCCAAGGTCGGATTTATTCACATTGATTTCCACTTCTTTGTCTGCTTTAACTAAAGAGAGTGTTTTGGTTATTCATCACTTTTGTCACCAAGCTTAGCACCAACACTGTCAAAATACTTTTGTCTCTTCTTGCCTTATATAATTGGTCTCTTATTCTAATGGATATTAATAATGCCTATTTGAATGATGACTTATTTGAGGAAGTATGCATGGATTTGCCATTTTATACGAGACATGGTTCTTCAAGGTTGCTTGGAAGCTTCTTCCTGTTTGATCTACTGCTCAGCTAGCTGAGATGTTTTGGAAAGCTTTGTCTTCTTTATTGCTTCACATTTTATGTTTAAGATTGGTGTTTTCGATTTATGTAGTCCATCTTGAAAGGAGGTAACAGAGATATTGGTTGATATAGATTTGATTTCTGGTTAAGTAGTGTTGTGGGTTACAGTTGTCATACAATTGTCTTTTCTTTTCCTTTTTTTAGTATTCGATCAAACCATTCTTTGTATTTATTTGGAACTTTCTTCATAAATGTAAATAGAAAAGGAGAGCATATTTTTTTCTCCTTTCTCTCTCTAGAAAAGAACATTGTCGAATACGAAAGGGAGATCAATCAAAAAAGAGGCCATGAATTCAGAAGCAGTGGGCCTTTCACCCTCTTTCTAGTGACTCGGGGAGCTGATCTGAGAAATGCACTTCAATAAAAAAAAATCAAAGAAAAGAAAGCATATTTTTTTCTCCTCTCTCTCTCTAGAAAAGAACATTGTCTCATTGAATAATAAGGTTGACAAGTAAATGTTCGGTGGCTTAATGCACATTAAAATCTAGCTATTTGCTATTTGAATACAGGGATATCGATCACTACAAGAAGTGGGGAGACTCCCGACTCACAAAAACGTCGGTGGAAGTGGTAAAGACATCAGAAAATGAATTCTCAATGTAGAAAGGAACGTTGGGAAGACCATCGAAAGAAACACGTCGAAAGACCGTCAGAAGAAACGCGTCAGAAGACTGATTCCCAATGTGTCACCAACAAGAAGTAGGGAATAATATTCTCCCAATGTCTTCTTTACCGACATCTGATGCTTGGAAAACCTTCTCTCAACATCTTCTTTATCAACATCTTCTTTATCGATGCGTCGACAATAGGTAATCCCCAACATCCACAGTCCTGGCGTTATCTGTGCGTCAGGAATAACTACTCCCGACGTGTTTATATCCAACGTCGTCCATGCGTCGAGAATAACTATCCCCGACGTGACATTTGTAGCATATTCCCAATATTTTATTGCGTCGAAAAATATTTTTAATACATTTTCTAATATTTTAAATATGTAATTTTTATTTTTTTCTGAAATATTTTCCTGTGATGTTTTCTAATCGAGTATCTATTTTTTGAAATATTCACATTCGTTTTCGATTAAATTAAAGAAAATTCAAAATAAATTAGTAAATTAAGAAATACAAACACAAATTCAACAAAAAATTTAATGTTAATAATACAAAGAAGTTCAAAAAATGTAACATCATTCATAATATAAAATTAATGTTTATAATATAAAAAAGCACAAAAAAGTCGTATGTCTCCTAATGAGCCTCGTACGCCATTCTACACCACAAGTCCTACAATGATACAAAAGTGGCTAAGTTTAGTACATATATGCATATCATCACTGTATACTATCATTTTAATAACTTAAGAATAATGGAAACATATATATGTACCGCAAAGCTAGAGATCATGTGGTGATCCTTGTTGTGCCCAAGTCATTTCTTCTATCAGCTTCCGCATTCATTCCACTTCTGAAACTAACACTTCGTGTTTTCTTGTTTGCTCTTCAATCTGTTGCATAACTTGATCAAGCTTAGCCAGTAATTGAAGCTCTACTGTGGATTGCGGATATGACGTTGTGGAATTGCTCGCACTTGTCGTCTTGTGGGCCTTCGACTTGAGTCCCCAACATAGGCCTTTCAAGTAGTCCAGTCATCTACCCAACACAGTCTTCCATGTATCATCCCTAGAGAGTGGTTGACTACCCGCTAAGGTAGGTTGGGATTTGAATTCTAGCATTTGATGCTGCAACAAATTTAGAAATTATCTTAGTAAGTAAAAAATATACTATATATTAAAGAGGACAAATAAAAGCAGAAATGTTGGTTGGATAACTTACATGCGCATCCTCCGCAGCCTGAGAGACGAACGTCCCATCTTGAATGTGTGTTTTCGGAACAACTCCACATGGTCGACCAGCTCTCCTCTTTGCTCAGCGAGCTCGTACTATCGTTGTAAAAACGACTTTGACCTGTTGCTATGATTGTAAAGCTGCTTCTGCCTAGCAGCCTTGTTTGTCCGTGATTGCTTCTGCATGAAAACATTTATAATGTTTATTTCTTATACATATTAAAAGTTGAAATCGTAATTAAACATGACAAAGGGTTTAGTTGCTCACTTGGAACGCACAGCTCATGTAGCGGTCATAGAGGAAGTGTCGATCCTTATCACGTCCCACCAATAGGTGTGGTGGGTTGGCACAAGCCTCCTCGGGATCGCTGTACTTTTTGAAGTGCTTATAACAGTTACCCTGAAACTCTTTAAAGGTATTGAGCATCTGATGCTCAACAAACCTATTCATTGCTTGATCATTGAAATCATGCACAAAAAGTTGGTACATATTACAAAAACAACACATTAGCTTGGTTAACTTAAATATGTTTCAAATGAAATCATAAATTTGTAGTGGAATTTTTTTCCTCTGTTATGATTAACCTTGTACCGAGCCTCGCCACATGTAGGACAATGTTGCAAATGAGAAAACACTTTTCAGTATAATACACAGTCGTACTTGCACGTGTGAATAGTCTTGTATCCCAAGCCCAAGTCATGAAGTTTTTGTTTGACTTTATAAAATGAACTAAAGATAGTACTACTACACATTGGAAACACTACTCTTAAGAGTTCTAACAACATGTTGAACGACTTGTTACTCCAACCATTCAGAACTTTCACATGTTGCAACTTAACCAAAAAATTCAAGGAGAAAAATTCATAACAACTGGGGTACAACTCATTACGTGCTTTATTCAATAAGTCCTGCAATATGTTTGTTCTATCTTCATCTATATTTACCCCAATATTCCTCGGTATTTCATCTTCCAAACGATGTTCCTCCATTTCCTCTTCCTGTTCAATCGAGACTCGTAAATCATTCAGCATACCAAACATATCATCTTGTTCACTAAACTGCCTACTATTAATTCCTTCATCAAAAGGATTACTACTATTTCATTCCTCAAAATGTTTTGTACCTCTAAAGCTTAATAACTCTTCATGATACACCCGTTCTATGTAGTAGGGGGATATTCCAATAGTCAGTAGATGTCATTTCACACCCTCTAGTGAGTTCCAATTTAAGTTCATACATCTCTTGCATGGACACCTAATTCTTCCGTAGGCATCAAAGTGAAACTTGGTAAATTCTAAAAATTGGGTCACTCCCTCTCTATACTCACGGGAAAACTTATTCCTAAGTTTCATCCAACCCTCGTCCATTGTTTAAGTCCCTAAAACATAAATAGGTTTGATTAGAAACATATTTATCTCCTCTCACATCCTAAACTTACTCCCTTGAATATACAGTGTCTCAAAATTTTCACTACAACTAACTTCAAACTATAGAGGCTACCATAACTTCAGGATAGCCAGCACAACCTAATTATGAATCACAAACAACTTCAATCTTCACATCCTACCCACCCCTTCCAACAACGCTACCTTACAAGCTATCCTACTACCATCTCTTCAAACCCTAAAAAATACAAACAAATTCAAAACAAAAAAGACTACCATAAATGTAGGATAGTCATCCCAAATGAACAATAAAGTTATTTGAAACTACTAAAAAATAAACTATTAGAATTGAACTGCAGGATAGCTAAAACGAATCTTAACAAATATTACATAATTTTCAACACAAATATTACATATTTTCAATTCAAACCACCACCCCCTTCAAAATTTCAATTAACCCCCCCCCCCCCCCCACCCTCCCCCACTTCAAATTTTCAATTCAACCCCCTTTCAAATTTTCAATTCGACCCCTCCCTTTAAATTTTCAATTCGACCCCCCTTTCAAATTTTCAATTCAACCCCCCCTCCCCCCTCTAATTTTCAACCCACCCCATTCAAATATTCAATGAAACCTCATTCCCCCTCTTCAAATTCAACCGACACATTTAAATTTTCAATTCTCCCAAGTCAATTTCTCAAATATCCCCCCCTCCAACCCACATTTCAAACTTACCTCAAGTAGGAATGTGCGGTGATAGACAACGGGAGAGGGACGACGACAGGCTCACGGCGGTGATGGTTGGACGCTTCTTTTCTCTTCAATCGCCGGCGGAATCATTCTCTCGTCCTTTGCCTCTCTTTCATTTTGGTTCTGTGTTTCATATAATTGAAACATCAATTTTATATGGGAACTCCCGATGCAACAAGAAAATTTTGGGAGATCCCTTTACTCCCGATGTCATTCTCGATGTATAACTAATGGCATCAGGGATCTCGTATTACTCCCGACACCATTCCCGACGCACAAAAATAGCGTCGGGAGATCAACGATGTCCCCGATGCCACGTAGGATGCGTTGGAAATATTTGTCTAACATAATTAATGTTCGATAATTTTCAACTGATGGTTCCCGACGCTTGCATGCTGCGTCAGGATAAGTTATTATTTCCGACATCTTTCCCGACATCTATATCACGACATCGGTAAAAGGACATTCGCCCAACATGTGAAAATTGGCGTCGGAATAATGTGTCTTTCCCGATGTTTATTCTTTCAATGCCTTTTTCTGTGTCGGGAGAACCTCGATTTCTTGTAGTGAATTAACTACGTAATGAGAGAGTAAGTAATTGTGGAACATCATCGTTTCTTTCAATTAACCTAAATGTGCATCAAAGAGATATGATATGTGGCTTAGTCACGGAGAGGTTGAGACTATTTTAAAGGTTGTAAACAATGAACACGAGATTGTTAACATATTCAATAAAATGAAGTTACTCATCTCTCAACCTTCTGCATTAAATTGATCTGATTTTTCATACTTTAAAACGAGTGTACAATTACTTGTTTTCTTTTCACTGATTTCCATGCAATATCGTCCATACTTCGTTTGTAACTCATATAGGAACATAAAGCTGCATAAAACCTTAGTTTCTATAGGGGGTCATATATTATTATTTTACTAAAAGTTTATTGTGTTCGACCTTCTTGGATCAGCTCACTGAGAGCACACTTCCTTTAAAATTTACGCTTGGAACTAAAGGAGATAACTTGCGACTATGCTTTCATTATCTATCTTGGACTATTCATTTTAAAAAGGCAACAAGGATATGTGAGAGCATAACGAAAGGAAATTGGAAAAAACAAACTATACCACGAACACTCCATATCTTTAAATCTTAAAATGGAATTAAAGAACATAAAAAAAAAAAAAAGTAGAACTCGTTTTGAAAAACTATAGGAAATTAATTATATATTACAAAATAGGAGTTTTCACCTTGCTTGGAGATGGAACACACAATAAGACATGTAAGTATTTTCTAGAATTAAGCATCAGAAAGAAGAATTACAAGATGATGATAAGAAGGAAGGAACAATAGTTGTTCAGTTCTGACTCATTCCTTAAATTAAGTGTGGGCATTACATTTGGTTTTAGATTGATAACAAAAGAAATATATCATAGAAAATGTAAGATTTCATTTAGAAACTGATCTTAACAGCGACAAATAATTTGATTTTCTATTTCCTCATCAATATACAACTTTTCACACCCACAATTTCATCAAAGTTCACAACATAATATTTGTTATCAATCCACCATATTTTTTAAAAAGTTGTTCGATATAACCATTTTTATTTTTCATCATTCGAAAATAGCACACTTTTATAAATTTGTGGATGTTTCATCTTGATCTTTTTCGGTCGAATTGTCACCAAGATTATGTTGTGAACATTTGAAATTCAAATTAAATGAATCCATGTCCTCTTTTTTTCCTTGCCCGAGTTCTCACTTTTTTTTTTACTCTAAAATGACTCAAAGTCCATTGTTACTCGCGTACTTAAAACAGTTTAGTGCATCTTTAAGCTTTGATTTGTAGATGTATTCCACCTTTAATCTACTTTATCGGTTTGCTTTTGAGTTACCGTTAGAGTTTTATCTGAGAAATCTAAGCTATATTGTTAGTTTCATTCGATGATTTTCTGGAAACTTCATCCTACCGTGCCAAAAAAGTCATGAATCTCGATCAATATTGAATTGGCTTTTCAAGTAATTAAATATAAAAAAAGCTGTTTTTGAAAAAATTCATGTATTTAACAACCACCTAAAATGAATTTTGAAAAAATGAGTTTACATACTAAATTGGTTTAGGATAAGCAATTAAAACCAACTTTTAGAAAAACGAATTTTGAGTGTTTAATGGTTAATCTCTCTTGATTTAAGTGAAAAACTTTGGTCACGACCTCTGATCCTCGTTGGCCAACCATCGACAACTATCTCTGATGACTGTTGTAAACCAACCTCTAACCACTATCATTGCCGACAATTGCTGGTGAACCTCCGACCATCGTTTCCACACTACCACCGATGGTCAATTTCCGTCTACAGTTTTTTTCCACAACTACTACTAACCAACTTCATATGACACTTTTTCAACAAAGGCCAAACTTCAAGTGATCTTTTTTCGATAACCATCAAAAGTTAACCGCCGACCATTGTTGATCGATGATTGTCAATTGTTGTACATGAACCATCAGTCATTGTTTTTCTAGCTATTGTTTTTGTCGACTACTGACAATCAATTTTTATCTACCATTTTTACAATCCTTGTCGGCCAACCTCCGTCAAACACTTTTTGACAACCATCATCGACTAACTTTCGACAACTATTTTTCCATGTCTGCCACCTACCAACTTTTAAGGACATTTTTCGATGTCTGCCATCTATCCACTTCTAGCAACTAGTTTTTGTATTGACCACCTCCAACAACCTCTTGTCATTGTTTTTTAGTGACCACTTTTAAGAAATCATTGTTTGACCAACTTCCGACGACATTCTTAATGATCTTTACTACCTATTGTTGTAGGCCAACCTCCAACCATCGTCTATGTTCACTTCTTTCCAGCGACCATCTTCTCGATAATTGTTGCCAACCAACCTCCTGGTGGCTGCTTTTTGGCAACCGTGAATGACTAATTTTTTACAACCTTTTTTTTTTGTGACTGCCATCGATCAACTTTCGACGACTACTGTAGTCAACCTCTAGTCACTATTTTCTAGTATACTGACATTTGCCAACCTTCACACGACCACTTTTGGGTAACCATCTCCAACCAACTTTCAACGACTACTTTTTTATGACTATTGTTAACCAACATAACCTCTTGTCATTGTTTTCATACAATAATCATTGACTAACCTATATTCATTGTTTTTTAGTTACCATCATCAACAACTTTCTTTGACCATTTTCCAACGATTATTGCCGACCATCTCCAACTATCATCTTCAAAGACCGTCAACAATCAACTTCTAGCTACCATTTCTTTTTTTGAACTATTGCTCCCAACCTTTGATGACTGTTTTCTGGCAACCCCTGTCAGCTAACTTCCAACAACCATTACTGCCAAGCTTCAATAATCATTTTCCAATAGCCGCCACCGATCATCTTCGACCATCGTCTTAGGTGACTATTTTCATGCTAACATTGATGACCATGTTCCAACAAGCATCTTTTTGTGACCTTGTCACCAATCTTGAGTTATCGTTTTCCAACGATCATAGTCATCAACCACCTTCAACTACTATCCCCCATGATTATTGATCAATGAGTGCATGTAAAATAAAAGCACAAGCATAATTCTAACATTAATTATCATATCTTAGTCTTAAAGATGAATTTATAAACTCAACCTGATTTTGACCAAAGAGCAATTAGCTGTAATCTCAAATTATATACTTAAATTTTTACCAAAAAAGTTTGTCTATATTGTATACAACTGATACATATTTATTTATCGAGTCCATAACTGAAGTAATTATGATATTGTTCGATATTTATTTATTGTGATGGTTCATCATTTTACCATTGGAAATGTTGGGAGAGCAAGGAACATACCAAAAAAAACACCAAACAAATGATCGAAATTAAGTTGACTAATCTCACTAGCTTGTTTAATTATCACACAATCAATCTTAGTCTACTGTGATGACTCATTTGGTTTTGATTTCTTCAAAATAAATCAGCATGTCATTTTGAACCAATTTACTTGCCCTTGTTTGGAGAAATTAGGACTCGAGTAATCGAACTAATAATCGAACCATTTCAACTATTAGCCTTATCACACATTACTTGCATTCTTTTTGGACCTTAAAAAAAATGGGTACATTTGAGCCAATGTAGAAGCAAAACAGCCTCATGCACCATATCAGTTAGGTTTCAATGTTATCAAGTAGATGCAAATAAAAAGTAGGAAATTAACTTGAATTAATAATAATAAAGAGATATTTTGGCAATAGAAATTAGACGCCTGCACGAAAATTGATTCCTTGAGATCAAATTTTAACAAAACAATCTCTAGGGTAAGCAAATATCACCACCAAAATTCTGGAGGCAACCAAACAAGTATTAATTGGAAGCCTACAAACCATCCACCATTCAATTCATTAAAACCGGTAGAAGATACTGCAAGCTTAGTCGATTTCCATACCAGAAATTGCTTCATCTAAAATTATCTGTAGTTCTTTCGATCTTTGTCTTGTCAAGGCAATGCAATCCTGCAACCACGCCATCGGACAAAGATTGGAGCATGGAATGACTTGTCGTTTAAACCGTAACTTTGACAAGTAAATCACAACTATGATATTCTAGTTCTTAGAGCATGTTTGACAATTTTAAATTGTTAAAATGATTTTTGATGGGTTCAAAATCACTCATTAGTTTATAAGAATCGAAGAAGTTGATCCTAAAACAAGACAAACAAAATAGAACTTTTTGCTTATGGATGGTATTTTTTATATTAAAAAGTTATATATTGGAAAATTGATGATGATTATAATAACAATATAACTATCAAGTCAATTCATTATTTTTGTTCATTTACTGAGTAAACTGACAAGTACAAATTAGAGGTGGTCCCAAGCATTTTTAAAATCTTCCATGAAACTTTTAAAAAATTAACCACTTAAAAATGTCCTCTTTGGTACCCTGTTTTTTAGTTTATAAATATTAATCCTAAAAACACCCTTTTCAGGTCTAAATTTCTAGCTTTTTTACATTTCCAAAAATCAAACTAAAAAAAAAATATTTAAAAACATGTACTTGTTTTTTAAATTTGACTAAGAATTCACTCTTTTACTTAAGAAAGATGAAACGATTGTAAGAAATTGATACAAAATAGGTTTAATTTTTCTGAACGAGCCCTAAATGATTGTTATAATCCTAACACCATATTGAAAATCCAACTAACTTGACCAAACTTAACAAACAGGAAAAGTGTGAAGAATGACAAAATCCAGAACCAATCCATCAATAAAGTTGTGGGAGAAAGGAAAGACCAACCTGAACAGCTGATGTATAAGCAAGAACGGAACCACCCGGCTTGTAGAAGGAAACCAGTTGACCAGATGAATCCAAAACCACAGTTACAATAGTTTCCATGACGGACTCCTCCTCTGCAGTAGGATCGGCCAAGATGTACTTCTTGTGGAGTAGGCATGTTAATGAGAAAGGAACGGAGTTCAATTTCAGTTTCCTTTTCTCTTTATTGACAGGTTCCTTCTCAAAGTTTTCTCCCCCTTCTTCCTCAGAGACAAATACTACTCTTCCATCATCATTTAGAGCAACAACAGGGATTTGCACTAAAAATATAAACCAGGAAGCAGTTTAAAAGAGTACTAATCGTTTTAAAGTAGTTCAACCTACCAAGTTACCAAACAAGATAGAAAAGAAATCTCATTAACATTTTTCAGCTTTCGAAGAGAAATTATTAGATTTTTCAAATTATAAAATAACCACTGATCATTGGCATGCTTCATAAAACATAGGATCAACTGAAGATAACACCTTACAACTTCCGAGTTTAAATTTTTCTTGCTCTTTGATTAACCAAAGAAAATTACTGAAGGGAGGATAAAATATTCATACAAACACATACTATTCCACTCCTTCCCCAATCCTCCCCCAAACACATACTATCATAACACTACTTATCATAATCCTTCCTCCAAACGCATACTATCATAACAATATGCTAGACCACCAATCCTATTTACGTATCATAGGAAGAATAAGAAGAAACATGAAACCAATGAGGTAGGGACAAGTGGCAGGGAAGATCATGGCCATGAAACCAATCCTAAGGAGGCGCGTGTTGAAGGGGAAGAAAGCAAGGAGGATGGGGACCAGAAAGGGGGACCCACAGTTAGTTAGTAGTGGGTAATTAAAAGGGGACAACAGGCACAGGGGAGGGATACGAATGTTTTGGAGAGAAAAGGCAGGGGCAGCCACCTCCTGAGAGGGGAGAGTGCAGTACCAAGTTTTGTCATTTTTATTTTTGTGTTTAAGTAGTAGGCTGGAGGGGTGAACGTTATTATTCTGGGCAGCCTTAGTATTGTGTTCTCGCGTTCTCGTTAAGTTTCTGTGTGTTTTTGCTCTTAAGCATTGGTTGTTTTGTTAAGCTTCTGTGTGTTATTGTTCTTAAGCTATAGTTTGATTTTGTTCCTCGAGTGTTCGGGCTGTACTCTGAGTATTGGAAAGGAATAGTAAAAGTGAACGTTGCAAGTGTCTTAACATTTGGTATCAGAGCCTCATACCTGGGCAAATCGTAGCAATGGCGAAAGCAGCGGAAGAGCGGTTGGAGACGGTGGAGCTGGAAATGAAAAGGCTACCGATGATTGAGGAGAACATAGCATTGTTAGCCAAAAGTATCGCGAAAATGAACTCGCAAATCGACAAACAGGCGCAGCAGCAGCAAGTGATATTGAAGTACATTGAAGGAATCATTAAAGACGATTCTCCGGGACGAAAGATAGAAGAAGGGTCCACTAGCAAGGTTACTATGGCAGAGGCGTCATCCCCGACAACTGTCGAAGAACCGAAGTTGGAAACAAAAACAGAAGAAGAGCGATCATTGGATCGGAGCAAGTTTAAGAAAGTGGAGATGCCAGTTTTCGATGGAACCGACCCCGACTCGTGGCTTTTCCGAGCAGACCGATATTTCAAAATACACAACTTGTCGGATTCGGAGAAACTCACAGTGGCAGTGATCAGCTTCGATGGGCCTGCGTTGGACTGGTACCGGTCACAAGAAGAGCGGGAAGCTTCTGCCGGGTGGGATGATTTGAAACAGAAAATGTTGGTGAGGTTCCGAGCGACCAGGGAAGGAACGTTGGTGGGCCGATTTTTAACGATCAAGCAGGAGACCACCGTCGAGGAATACCGAAACTGTTTCGACAAGCTACTGGCATCGGTGGCTTCCCTGCCTACGGTGGTGTTAGAAGAAACATTTATGAACGGGCTAAACCCGTGGTTGAAGTCTGAAGTAGAAACCCTGGAGCCCAATGGGCTGGCCCAGATGATGAAGTTGGCATTGAAGATAGAAAACAGAGAGTTGGTCCGAAGGGAATGTGGGCTGATCAGTGCCTACGATATTAAAATCGGCCATAAACATCAGCAGACTAAGAACACCGGTCCAACAGCCACAAAGGAGGGAACGACCAGTGGAAGTTGGCCAATGAGAACGATAACCCTGAGAGAGGTAGCCACGGGGGATAACCGTCGGGAAGGGCCCACGAAACGACTGTCTGACGCAGAGTTCCAAGCTCGAAGGGAAAAGGGCTTATGTTTCCGTTGTGGGGAGAAGTACTTTGCAGGGCACCGATGCAAATCGAAAGAACATAAGGAGCTCCGAATGCTCGTAGTCAAAGAAGGAGGGGAGGAGTTAGAGATTGTGGAGGAGTTCTTTGATGCCGAAACTGAGATGAAGCAAGTAGAAGTACAAAACGTGGAAAACTTAAACATCGAATTGTCACTCAACTCAGTGGTGGACTGACCAACCCGGGGACCATGAAGGTAAAAGGAAGGGTGGGAGAAGAAGAAGTGGTGATCTTAATCGACTGTGGGGCGACACACAACTTCATCGCGGAAAACTTGGTGACCCGACTGGGATTAACATTGCAGGAGACACCGATCTATGGAGTGATCCTAGGGTCGGAAACAGCAGTCAAGGGTAAGGGGGTGTGCCGCGATGTTGAAGTACAATTGGAAGGCTGGCAGGTGACTGATAGCTTCCTACCACTGCAGTTGGGGGGAGTTGACATGATCCTAGGAATGTAGTGGCTCCATTCTCTTGGGGTGACCGAAGTCGATTGGAAAAGGCTGATGCTGACTTTCCATCACTAGGGGAGAAAGGTTGTGATACGAGGGGATCCGAGCCTTACCAAAACACGGGTCAGTTTAAAGAACTTGATGAAATCATGGGGAGCAGACGATCAGGGGCTTCTAGTGGAATGTCGAACCATAGAGTGTGGGCCGTTGGAAGAACATGAACAAGACAGAGAACAGGGGGAGGTAGACGTAGAACCAATAGCGACCCTGCTTAAGCAGTTTGCTAGCGTGTTTGAATGGCCCACGACGCTTCCACCACAGTGCAGCATTGACCACCACATCTACCTGAAGAGTGGGACGGATCCAGTGAACGTAAGGCCATACCGGTACGCGCATCATCAGAAGGAAGAAATGGAGAGATTGGTGGATGAGATGTTATCTTCAGGGATCATATGTCCGAGCAAAAGCCCGTACTCCAGTCCGGTGCTGTTGGTGAGGAAGAAAGACTGGAGTTGGAGGTTCTGTGTAGACCACCGGGCACTGAACAATGTCACGATCCCAGACAAGTTTCCCATACCGGTGATAGAAGAACTGTTCGACGAATTGAAAGGAGCTAGTGTATTCTCCAAGGTAGAGCTCAAAGCCGGTTATCATCAAATTAGGATGTGCCCCGAAGACATCGAAAAGACCGCGTTCAGAACTCATGAAGGGCACTACGAATTCTTAGTGATGCCGTTCGGATTAACGAATGCCCCATCGACCTTTCAGGCGCTGATGAATCAGGTGTTCAAGCCATATTTGAGAAGGTTTGTGCTGGTATTCTTTGATGATATTCTAGTCTATAGTCGATGGATGGAAGAACATGTCCAGCACTTAGAAGTGGTCTTAGGACTACTACAAGAAAAGGAGTTATATGCGAATTTGGAGAAGTGCAGCTTTGCAAAACCACGGATCAGCTATTTGGGGCATTTCATTTTGGAACAGGGCATTGAAGCAGATCCGGAAAAGATACGGGCAGTGAGTGAATGGCCGACTCCGACCAATGTACGGAAAGTTAGAGGCTTCCTCGGGCTGACTGGCTACTACAGGCGTTTTGTTAAAAACTATGGAGCAATAGCAGCGCCGCTCACCCAACTGCTTAAGAAAGGAGCGTACAAGTGGGATGCAGAAGCTGAGACCGCCTTTGGTAAGCTGAAAAAGGCCATGATGACCCCGGTGCTCACCATGCCAGACTTCAATCTGCCTTTCGAAATTGAATCAGATGCGTCGGGGTTTGGACTGGGGGCTGTGCTGACTCAATGCCGAAAGTCGGTGGCTTATTTCAGTAAGACACTAAGTATGCGAGACAGAGCACGGCCAGTATATGAAAGAGAATTAATTGTCGTGGTTCTTGTAGTACAAAGATGGCGGCCATACTTGCTAGGAAGGAAGTTCACGGTGAAGACAGACCAAAGGTCGCTGAAGTTTTTGTTGGAACAACGGGTTGTGCAACCCCAATATCAGAAGTGGGTAGCAAAGCTCCTGGGTTATTCGTTTGAAGTGGCTTACCAACCAGGACTGGAGAATAGAGCAGCCGATGCCTTGTCCAGGATTTCCCCAGCAGTACAGCTGAATCAAATCACAGCCCCCGCAATGATAGATGTGGAAATCATCAAGGAAGAGACAAAGCAAGATCCCGCGCTGCAAGAAATCATCAGATTGATAGAAGAGCAAGGGATGGAGACACCCCATTACACTCCGCAGCAGGGGGTGTTAAAGTTTAAAGGACGGCTGGTGATTCCAAGCAAGTCCACATTGCTACCTACGATATTGCACACCTACCATGACTCAGTGTTCGGAGGGCACTCGGGATTTTTGAGAACTTATAAGCGGTTGATTGGGGAGATCTACTGGAAAGGAATGAAGGACATTATGCGGTACTGTGAAGAGTGTGCGATCTGCCAGCGAAATAAGTCATCAGCATTATCTCCAGTAGGGCTACTGATGCCTTTGGAAATTCCAGACGCAATATGGAGTGATATCTCCATGGACTTCATTGAAGGTCTACCAAAATCCAAGGGATGGGATGTGATACTCGTGGTGGTGGATAGGCTGAGTAAATATGGTCATTTTCTGTTGCTGAAGCACCCTTTCACAGCCAAGATGGTGGCTGAAACATTTGTAAAGGAAGTGGTCAGACTTCATGGGTACCCAAGGTCGATAGTGTCTGACAGGGACAAGGTATTCTTGAGCCATTTCTGGAAAGAACTCTTCCGTTTGGCAGGTACTAAGCTGAACCGGAGCTCCTCATATCACCCCCAATCGGATGGTCAGACTGAGGTGGTGAACAAGAGTGTTGAGACATATTTGAGGTGTTTTTGTGGGGAAAGACCGCACGAATGAAGCCAGTGGTTACATTGGGCAGAATACTGGTACAATACTACCTATCATAGTTCGATCGGAATTACTCCTTTCCAAGCTGTCTATGGACGCCTACCTCCTCCCTTGATTTAGTATGTAGACATGGAGACACCCAATTCAACACTAGACCAGCAGCTGAAAGACAGAGATATAACACTGGGAGCATTGAAGGAACACCTGAAATTAGCTCAAGAAAGGATGGAAAAACAGGCTGACACGAAGAGAAGGGAAGTAGAATTCCAAGGAGATTTGGTGTTTCTCAAATTGCGACCTTACAGGCAGGCATCCATCAGAAAGAAAAGAAATGAAAAGCTGTCACCAAAGTACTTCGGGCCTTATCGGATCTTAGAAAGAATCAGGAAAGTAGCATATAGACTCGAACTCCCTGCAGATGCTGCTATCCACCCCGTGTTCCATGTGTCACAGTTGAAGAAAGCTGTCGGAAGAGGAGAAACTGTGCAACCATTGAATCCATACATGAATGAAAACCATGAATGGATTACACAACCCGAAGAAGTTTACAGCTATCGCAAGAATCCAGCAACTAGGGAATGGGAAGTCTTGATCAGTTGGAAGGGACTGCCGCCACACGAGGCAACATGGGAGAGTTGCACTGACATGAAATATCAGTTTCCAGAATTCCACCTTGAGGACAAGGTGGATTTGGAAGAGGAGAGTGATGCTAGGCCACCAATCCTATTTACGTATCATAGGAAGAATAAGAAGAAACATGAAACAAATGAGGTGGGGACAAGTGGCAGGAAAGATCATGGCCATGAAACCAATCCTGAAGAGGCACGTGTTGAAGGGGAAGAAAGCAAGGAGGATGGGGACCAGAAAGGGGGACCCACAGTTAGTTAGTAGTGAGTAATTAAAAGGGGACAGCAGGCACAGGGGAAGGGTACGAATGTTTTGGAGAGAAAAGGCAGGGGCAGCCACCTCTTGAAAGGAGAGAGTGCAATACCAGGTTTTGTCATTTTCATTTTTGTGTTTAAGTAGTAGGCTAGAGGGGGTGAACGTTATTATTCTGGGCAGCCTTAGTATTGTGTTCTTGCGTTTTCGTTAAGTTTCTGTGTGTTTTTGCTCTTAAGCATTGGTTGTTTTGTTAAGCTTCTGTGTGTTATTGTTCTTAAGCTATAGTTTGATTTTGTTCCTCGAGTGTTCGGGCTGTACTCTGAGTATTGGAAAGGAATAGTAAAAGTGAACGTTGCAAGTGTCTTAACACAATACCTATTATAATCCTTCTCCCAAACGCTTACTATTATAACACTAGGACTATTATAATATTAGGATTATTATAAGACTAACCCTTCGATAAATCAACCTTTCTCCCAAATGCCCCTTATAATTAAAAAACTTAGTCCAAGAATAGGATGAAGAAAAGCACTAGTTGAGGCAGTAGGATAAGCTCTACTTCCACAATAAGTTTTAGGCAACTGGAGACCACTACAGCACCTTTCTCCAATTCAAAGTTGATGGAGCCCGAAATTATAAGACAAGAACATAAATGATATGATCTTATTTGATATGGATAGTAATTGAATTACAGAATCAAATGACAATCGAATAGATCAGGAAGATCAATTCATGAACACACAATGAAACCTTCCTCTCTCTGTTATCCTTTCTCTCAAGGATGTAACAGGAAAACTAATCAAAACATACCTAACTTTCCCTCCCTTTTGCTCAACTATTTATAACAGATAAAACTCTAACTAACTTGGGTACCATTGTGGTCCCCTTTAACAGAACCATGAGTGGAAAGCAATGCCCGAAGAGATATTTGGCTATCAGAAGAAGTAGCGGAAGGATTGGAAGTGTTAATCAGTTGGAAGGGTCTACCGAGACATGAAGCAACTTGGGAAGCTTATGATGAAGCCTACCAATTGTTTCCAGATTTTCACCTTGATGACAAGGTGGATTTGGAGAGGGAATGTTTATAGACCACCGATTAGACCACCTATGATTCTGCAGTATAGTAGAAGAAGAAAGAAAAGAATAACACGTGTAAAAGGGGACCACAATGGGACCCAAGTCAGCTAAAGTCCTAGAGCATTTTTGTTCAGTATAAATAGTCTTTCTTTTGGAGGGAAAAGCAGTTATGTTGTAATTACAATTTCTGTTCCATCCTTGAGAAAAAGGATAATAGAGAGAGGAGACTTTGCCGTAGATCATCGAATTGATTCTCTATCAATTCGATAGCATTTCATTCCATTACTTTTGTAATTCTTCGATTTCCTATATTGAACAATATCATAATTACTTCAGTTCTTGTTCCACAAATTTGAGCTCCATCACATTACTTTCCTCCTCCAAATCCACCTTGTTCTCAAGGTGAAAGTTAGGAAATTTTTATTGGAAATCATCACAGATTTCCCATGTGGCTTCATGCGGTGGCAATACCTTCCAACTGATCAGCACTTCACACAATTCCTGTTGAGCAATTCTTTTGATAACCAAACACCTCTTCTGGTATAGCCCTCCATTCATGAGTTTCATAAACATATGGAACAAGCTGATGCACTTTTGTATGCTCCCCTAACATCTTCTTGAGTTGAGAAACATGAAACACTGGGTGTATAGCAACTGAGGGTGGCAACTCTAATCTACAAGCAACTGGCTCAATCTTTTCAATTATTTTGTAGGGCCCGAAAAACTTGGGAGAAAGCTTTTCATTTCTTCTCTTCCTTAGAGACACTTATCAATATGGACGGATTTTCAAGAATACCATCTCTCCAACTTGGAACTCCACATGCCTTCTCTTAAAATCTGCACATTTCATCGTACCTTGGGCAACTCCGAGGTGTTTTTTTCAATGCTCCTACGTTAACATCTCTCTTTAAGTTGTTGATCAAGTGTAGAATTAGGTGTCTCAACAATCTCCATAATAGATGAGTGTTGGTGGCAAAAGGTTGTAGACAGCCTGAAATGGAGTGATGTCAATTGATCTTTGGTATGGGGTATTATACCAAAATTGTGCCCAATGCAACCAGTTCACCTTTCTTTAGGTTTCTCCCCACAAAAGCAACGCAAATAAACATCCACTCCCCGATTTACTACCTCTATTTGCCCATCAGACTGTGGATAGTATGTTGAACTTCTGCTCAATCTTGTTCCAAATAAACGAAACATTTCATGCCAGAAGTTACTAAGAAACACCTTATCTCTATCTGACACTATGGATGTGGGAAAACCATGCAACCTCAAGATTTCTTTAACAAATATTTCAGCCATTGACTTGGCAGCGCAAGGATGCTTCAACGCTAAAAAATGTGCATATTTACTCAACCTGTCCATCACTACTAAGATCACATCAAACCCAGCAGCCTTAGGTAGTCCATCAATGAAATCCATGAAATATCACTCCAAATGGAGTCTGAAACCTCCAATGGTAATAACAACCCTGCTAGATTGAAAACCAATGACTTATTGTGTTGGAAAACAATACATTCTTCACAATACATCTTTACATCTTGTTTCATACCTTCCCAATACAACTCTCCCATCAATCTTTTATATGTCTGCAAGTACCCAGAGTGTCCCCCAAAGATTGAATCATGATCAGTGTGTAAAATAGTGGGTAACATTGTTGAAGACTTGGATATTTCCAATCTTCCTTTGTATCTCAACATTCCCTGCTGATGTAATGAAAAGTCAGTAACTCCTCCCTCATTTTTTTGTAGCTCAACAATTATTTCCATTAGATAACGATCTCTCTCCAATTCATCCTTTATTAACAATCAGAACTAATAATGTTGGAGTAGTTAGGTGGTACAAATGCACCGTTGGAGGCATGTTGGAGGCACTCTTGACAGGGCATCAGCAGCTTTGCTCTCTAGCTCTGGTTTATAAACAACCTCAAATGTATAGCCCAATAGTTTAGCTATCCATTTTTGGTATTGTGGTTGAATGACTCTTTTGCTCTAACAGGAACTTTAAAGAACATTGGTCTGTTTTAACAAAAAATTTCCTCCCCATCAAATATGGTCCCCACCTTCGTACTACTCATACCACTACCATTAATTCTCTCTCATACACAGGCTTTACTCGATCCCTCATTACTAGTGTATGGCTGAAATGTGCTATAGGCCTCTTAGCTTGAGTTAATACAACTCCCACTCCGTATCTTGAGGCATCTGTTTCAATCTCGAATGGCAAATTAAAATCAAGCAATGCTAGCACGGGCATGTCATCATTGTATTCTGTAACTTCACGAGTGCCCCTTGCGCTTCTACGGACCATTTAAAGGCTCCTAATTTCAATAACTGTGTCAATGGAGAAGCCATGGTTCCATAGTTTTGTACAAAATATCTGTAATACCCAGTCAAGCCTAGAAATCCTCTTACATCTCTTACATTTGTAGGGATAGGGCACTCCTTTATTGCCCTAATCTTCTCGCGATCAACCTCAACTCCCTTCTCTGATATGATGTGCCCTAGGTACTCCACCCTTGTTCGAGCAAAGTTACATTTCTTCTTGTTTGCCTACAACTCATGTTCTCTTAGCACTTCCAAAACGAACTCCAGATGCTGCAAATGCTCTTCCAAACTCCTGCTGTATATCATAACGTCATCAAAGAATACTAATACAAATTTTCTCAAATAAGATCTAAAAATGGTAATCATTAAAGATTGAAAAGTGGATGGGGCATTAGTCAACCCAAAGGGCATGACTAAGAACTCGTAACGGCCTTCATGGGTTCTGAATGCGTCTCTACATCCTCTGCACACATCCTTATTTGATGATACCCTGCTTTCAGGTCAATTTTCGAAAATAATGTTGCACCATTTAACTCATCAAATAGCTCTTCAATCACCGGGATAGGGAACTTATATGGGATAGTAACATAGTTTAAAGCTCGATAATCTACAAAATCTCCAACTCCCATCTTTCTTTTTAGCTAACAATACTGGGCTTGAGTGTGGGCTGGTGCTAGTGCTAGGGTGAATGACCCTAGAAGCTAACATCTCATCCACTAGTTTTTCCATTTTCTCTTGTCGATAAGCGTATCTGTAGGGCCTTCCATTCATTGGATATGTGCCCTTCTTTAAATGTATGTGATGCACAATACCCTTCCTTGGAGGTAACTCTTCCAGCTACTCAAAGACATTTTCGAATTTTACTAGCAATGCTGGGATTGATTCCTTCATAGTCGGCACATCATCCACTCCATATAACTTTGCTAGTGTCATGCCCCGTACCATAGCTCTACATTCAATCAAGTAACCTTGGTCAGAAGCAGACCAAGACTTCATCATGCTCTTTAAACTTACTCTAGCCTTGGTTAGGCTAGGATCTCACCTCGTCACTCTTGCGGTTTTCATTATATAAAGTCATCGTGAGATTCCTCCAATCCATCTCAGTTACCCCCAACATATGCAACCACTGCATTCCTAAGATTACATCTACTCCTCCTAACTCCAATGGTAAAATGCTTTCCACTACCTTCCATTCATTCAACAGCAGATGTTTCACACAACATATGCAACCACTGCATTCCTAAGATTACATCTACTCCTCCTAACTCCAATGGTAAAATGCTTTCCACTACCTTCCATTCATTCAACAGCAGATGTTTCACATATCCCTTTTCCTTTTATTGCAGTCCCTGATCCCAATATAACCCTATAATTAGAGGTTTACTTCTTGCAAGAATGACACTAATTTTTCAGATATGAAATCGTGAGTGGCACAACAATTGGTCAATACTATTACTTCTTCTACCTTAATTTTCCCTTCCACCTTCATAGTTCCAAGATTAGACAGGCCAACTAATGAGTTTACTGATAACTCTACAACTGACCTTGTTTCTTCCTTTGCTTCCAACAATTTCATCTCCTTATTCCTCTCATAATCTTCGTCTTCAATAATTTCTACTTCCTCATCATTCTCCCGAACCACAAACATCCTTAAATCTCTCTGTTCTTTAACTTTACATCGAAAACAAAGCCCCTTGTCCCTATGTGCCTGAAATTCAACATCAGAAAGCTTTTTCGCCGGTCCTTTTCGCCGGTTATCTCCAGCCGTCACCCCTCTCAAAGTTATCGTTCTCATAGGGAAGTTGTTTCCAGGTTTACTATCATTCATACTTAATGGGTTAACAGCTCTACGAATGGAAAAATTAGTTTGGGTCTTACCTTCGATGTTCTTTAGATTTGCTTCTCTTTGTGTAATTTCACAATTCTCCACTCGTTGGGTCAATTTTATCATTTGCGGCAGCCCAACTGGCTCCCAGAACTCAACTTCAGCCTTGATCCATGGAGTCAGCCCATTCATGAAGGTTTCCTCTAATACTTCCTTCAGTAGATGAGGCAACAGTGCTACTAACTTATCGAAGAGGTTGCAATACTCCTCTACCGTCGTCTCTTGTTTGATCGCTAAGAATTGTCCACAAATGGGGCCTTCCCTTACTAATCGGAAATGGACCAGTAGTCTTTGCTTCAATTCCACCCAATCTTTGAATGGATCGCGTTCTTCGTGCGATCGATACCAGTCTAATGCCGCTCCATCAAAACTAATTTCAATATTTTTCGCTAACAACATTAGATTCTCCTCAATCGCAGGCAACTTGGGTAATTCAACACATATTCCCAAAAAATTTTGATAGAAAATGCTTCCAATTTCTCTTCAATGCGTTTCTATGCCATTCTCTTTTGATTTCCAACGAAAAAATGCTCTGATACCAATATGATAGAACAATAACTCGTTATGTTCTTATTCAATTGATATTATTGAAAGATTACAATGAAAAATTGATTCAAGGATCAATTCATAACAGAACAAAGGAAATTGTAAAAGATTAATTCATAACAGAACAAAGGCAATTGTAAAAGAACGCACAAACTCTCTCCCTCTCTGTTTATCCTATCTCAAAAGGATGAAAACAGAAACCTATCACAAAATGATCCCCCTTTCTCTCCCTGACTTCCCTCCTTTATTAATAGCTTATTTTCTGACTAACTCTAGTCCCATTCTCATTGCTTATGCTTTCCTTCACACGTGCTCTCCCTTTCTTCCCTTTTCTACTATATTGTAAAATAATAGGTGGTCTAACACACACAGCAGCCATATATCAACAGAAAACTGACAATTGAAAAAAAAGTGCTTTTGTGATCCACTATATTTTTTGCAAAGACCCATGAGGGAGAAGTATATTTGAAGTCTATCCATCGTGTTAATGCAAGAATGAGCGGTCTCCCATATGAGGAACTTGATTCATTTTGGGACAATAGATTAAAGATACCCTTCAATTGGAAGGAAATCATTTGACAACTGAGCTATCAATGATTAAACAGTGAATTTGCCACTGTTATCAAGGTTCAAAATCCATAAATTATTCCATGGTATTAGCTGTATACTAGGAATGAGCTGAATGAAGGAAGTCCCTTCAATGATTTCTTATCTTTAACGTGACTTCTGAAGCACAAAAGCCAAGACCAAGAATTGTTTTCATGACTCCAAACCTTTGCAATTGAAGCATCTGTAGATTTGGCAATGGCAAACAATTTGGGAAATTTTCATTTGAGGGCATCATTTCCAATCCAGTAATCAGACCAAAAGGAAGATGTTGGCTTTAAAAAAAATTCTCTAATTAATTTTCCAGTATTAATCAGATAGGAGAGCCTTCAAAGAATTAATTCATAATAATTTTGACTTTGGAGCCAAGAATTGGAGAACATAACCTTGAATAAAGTAACTTGCTTGGACCAATAAAACCAGGAGTAGCTACAAACACATGGTTAAGAAAATTGCCCTCCACAGGCCACACAACATATAGGACAAATCAAAAGCATGAGAGATGATTTGGGAAGCTTCTTTTGATGAAGCAATGGAGAAGATTGTCAAATAGAGCATAATCCATATGAGAATATTTATCCCCTTGGGATATTTGGATTTCCATAAAACCACAAAAAACTACTTTGTAAAGGAGAAAAGGTCGCTAAAAGCATAGACAGAGATTTCACAGATAAGCACCAGATGAATTTAAGCTCCAAATCCTATAATCATGAAAATCAACTTGAAAGGCGCTCCAAAAGATTAAAATCTATAATTTCATCATCCTTCCACAATCTTCTGAAATGCTCCAAGAATGGTGGGAAACATCCCAAAATTCGAAGCCCAAACCAATAAGTGAAGCAATAGCAGCAACTAAACGAGGAATGCTAAGCATTAAAGGAGAAACACCAACCCAACGATCATGCAAAAAGAAAATGCACATAACATGTTCCAATTTGTAAGTAGCAAAAGAATCCACTGGCTTCAAAAGTCTAGAAATACTAATCCAAGGGCTTTAAAGACTCATCCAATCTCTTTCAGCCGTAGGCCAACCAAACGAATTTTCCCCATTACTAACACTCCCCTTTCTCCAAAGTGAGGCTCATTTATAATCTCCAACCCGCTAGCCATCTTTTTTTAAAACAGAAACATAAAATGAAAAGACAGTAAACATCAAAATACTATAAGTCCGCACGAACTAAACAATAGTGAACAAGGGATCCTAGGTGACCCCACTTGACAAGAGTTGTGATATTTCTTTGTTTTAAAGCTCCAAATGCCTAAATCCCTCTCATCTTTTCTTGAGATTTAGTGACACAAAGGTCCATCTAACCAAATGGTTGATTTTACAAATCTCAAACCCTTCCCAAAAAAGTTTCTCATCATACATTCCCAATCCCAGCCCACTCATGAAGGCATAAGGAAAGGAGAAATATAATATAATGAAATGCAAGAAAGCACCCAATTACAAAGAGCATTAAATGGCCTCCTTTAGATATTATGGCAGTTTACTTCAGGACATGATTACTAAAGGCCCATTTGATAACGTTTATGTTTTCTATTTCCTGTTTTTGTTTCTCAATTTTTAAGAAATAGACTTGTTTGAAAACCATTCCTGTTTTTCATTTCCAAATTTTAACGAAGCTTCTAAAATTTAGGCCAAATTTGAGGAACTATGCAAATGGGCCCGTTTGGTAAGGTTCTCGTTCCCTGTTTTTGTTTTAAGTTTTTAAAAAAACTGAGGTGTTTGGTAATGTTCCTTGTTTCTCGTTCTCAAAAAAAATATAAACGTTTCCCATTTTATAAGGAACTATTGGGAACAAAAAAAAGTAGTTTCTTCTGTTCCATTTCTCAATTATTTCTATTGGTTTCTTTTTCCTTTTTCTCAATTTATTTCTATTTGTTTCCGTTTCTTTTTTCTCAATTATTTTTATTGGTTTCCTTTTCTTTTTTCTCAACTATTTTTATTGGTTTCCTTTTCCTTTTTCTCAATTGTTTTTATTGGTTTCCTTTTCCCGTTTCTCAATTATTTTTATTGGTTTTCTTTCTATTTTTCTCAATTATTTTTATTTGTTTTCTTTTCATTTTTCTCAATTATTTTTATTGGTTTCCTTTTCCTCTTATCTCCGTCGTCTTCCCCAAATAACTTATCATTTTCCTCTACATGTTGTCTTCTTCTTCGCCTCTCATCGTCTTCCTCTACAATCCGGACTCTTTCTCTTCGTCGGATCCATAGTTTTTGCCTGACTCTTCCTCTTCGCCGGATTCATAGTTTTCGTCTTCCTCTTTGCGTGGATCTGGGCTTTCGTTGTATGTTTTTCTCTCAAGCATTGTAGGTAGTAGAGTTAAATGTCAAATTTTTGTTTTGTTTCTTTTAATTCTGAATATTGAGAACATGATAATTTATTTTAAAATTAATATTACATTCTAGATGTCATAAAATATCGATGAGGTTGTTGAAATTGATGGATTAAAAAGTAAGTCGACATCATCTAAGAATAATGGCCCAAGTGAGAGATGATATTGCCAATCAAATTTGGCAACATTTGAAGGATAGATACAATTTTATGTTTATGTTATTATTTTTATTTGTGCACTAGTACTTTTGTATTAAATGAATAAACTTTTGATAATTTTATTTTCTATGTTTAATGATGACATATTTTTGTTTAATGTTTAATTGAATTAGATGTGAATAAAATAAAAAATAAATCTCGAAGAAAATCAAGAAACAAGAAACCGTTATCAAACACATTTTTTGTTTCTATTTCTTTTTTTCAAGAAACAAGAAATATTATCAAACACATTCCTATTTCTTGTTCTAAAAAAAGAAGAAATAGGAAACCGAGAACAGGGAACAGGAATGTTACCAAGCGGACCCTTAGTTCCTCCTTGTTTCGTTTCTACTGTATAAGTGTGTATTGGAAACCGTATCAAAATAGGCTTTCGGCTAGGCTGGTTTAGGCACATTTGAATCCCCTTTCTCCCTTGTAGGATTGAGTCCCAGTTACAGTTTTCTTACTTTTTTTTTTTTTTTTTGTGTTTCTTTAATAGTCATTTTTTTTATTATTAATTTTTTCCTGATTGTTCATTTTTCTTTTTTTTCGTAACAGTTAATTGTTTATTTTTTTCTTTTGGTTGAAAATTTTTCTTTTATTTCATATTTTTGCAATATTTATATATTGGTTTAACTTTTAATTTTAAATTTTTCAATATTTAGATTTATATATTATTTCAATTTCTTGGTATATTTAGATATGTCTTTTTAAATTTTGAAATTCAAATTTCACATATAGACATGTTAACATAATGTTTTAATTTTTAATTTTTTTTTAGTACATTTGAAAACTGTTCACAATTTTACGGTATAATATTTGTTTACCAAAATATTCATTTAGCTTTATTTTAATATCACAGTTCATGGGTTCAAGTCTAACAATTTGCAACTTTTTTTTTTTGCTTTTTAATCAGTATTCTTTTTTTTTTAATTAATATTTCTGCAATTTATTTTTTGAAGTAAATTTCAAATTTTGCAATATGCATGTTTATATATTATTTTAGTTTTGAATTTTTTATTTTTTGTACATTAGAAATCGGTTAAAATGTAGTGGTATGGTTACCAAAGTTGGTTCTTGGGGTGGTCGCCATCGGAGTTCATGATGGTGGTTGCCAAAGGTGGTGGTTGGAGTTAGTTACTGACGGTAGTGGTCGTTAGAGTTGTCTCGCAGCAGTGGCTAGAGGTGGCCAATGATGATGGTTAGAGGTGGTGGTTGCAAGTGAGCGGCAACCAGAAGCTGGCGGGGGAGGTGATGGTCAGAGATGGTGAATGAAGACAAAAAAAGAAAAGAAGAAAGGTGAGGGAAAAATTATGAGAAACGACAAACTAAGAAAATGTTAGCTTTTGATTTTTTGTTTCTGTTTTCTAAGAAACAAGAGACAAAAATAGTTACCAAACATATTTCTGTTTCTAGTTCTTAAAAAATAAGAAACAGGAAACGAGAAACACAAACATTATCAAAATGGGCCGTAAATGTCCCTATAAATTTTGATAACAACAAAAGGAATCTAAAGAGGGAAAAATCTGAAATGTAAAGGATTAAAAGCGTAAAGTAACAAACTATGATCTGAAAATCTATTCTTAGTGTTAAAGGAGGACAAAATGTCCTGTCCCACCATACTCGGCATTACTGCCATAAGCATAACATCTACCAAATTACACAAAAATATATCATGTTGGGAACAAGTTGAGAGCCTGAAACCTTACAATGAGAAAATGCAGCTGCTGCAGAAAGAAGTGCAGCATCAAAAAGAGAACCATCAGCGTCCAAACAGTAAATATCCTGTGCAACACATGTCAAATTGCTATCTCATTTAAAACAATTAACCGCAATAATAAACTTGCATTCTGGCTAAGATTCAAGCTATAGAGAGAAAAAGTCCAATACAAGTGAGGATGATGCAAGAAAAAATTTAGGAACAAAGTATAAAGATATAACGGTGAAGGAACCTCACTTCAAACTCCAACATACTGCTAGAATAAATATATATATATTCACAATGCATGAATTTAAAGCACATACCAAGTAAGCCATCCAAGCAGCTTTTCCTTTAACAAGAGATAGTTCTCTCAGATCAATCATCCCAGAACTGAATAATTTACATCAGTATCTTGATTAGTCAGTTAGATTTAAAGGAAATGGACCAGGGATAAGAGATCAGTAACCAAAAAAGTGTATTGCATTCCTTGTACCAGATTTTACTTCACTTATGAGGTAATGAGAAACACAAAATTGCAAGCAGAATAGTTTTGCAACAGTTTAATTTTCTAAGAAAATTCAAAATAGAAAACTTAGACATTTCCCAAACTATAACAACAAAGAAGGTTACAGAAAATCCTTCCAATAGCTCTACCCAAAAGGAGGATATCAATCAGAGAGTTTTAATCCAGAATACCAGAAAAATCAATAGTGAAAATCACCCAAATTTCTTTTTTTGAAGAAATGAAACCACGCTTTCATTCAAGCAATGAAAGAATATACGAGGTCGTACAAAAGAAACAAGCCCAACAAAAAGGAAGGGGCCCAATGCACACTACCAAAACGGATTCCAATTGAAAAGTACAAGTTCCTAATTATAAAAAGATTTAGTAACAGATGCCCATAAGGAAGTGTTAAACCAAGCCAACGGCCAAACTTCGTCACACGATCTTTCTACCTCTCTGTAAGTTTTATTATTATTCTCCCAACAAATCCTCTCACATGATGGTAAAAAGGTGCCCTGTCACAATTCTGAAACCTTCTCCTTCAAAGGAGGATTCGAGAACACTTCCTCTTCTAAGTACTGCCGTCTCTATGCCACACCCAACAAACCTTAAAGGGCCCTAAAAATCTCAAGCATAGAGGAACTTGAAGAAGAAACTACAAGATAACCTGATAGAGGAACTTGAAACCGCCCTCCTGAGTGGTCTCACGCAAGCTCTAGATCACTCCACAAAATAGCCTAACCAACACTCACTCGTCCTCTTACTATTTATACAATATCCCATTTACTAACTTTCCATCAAATGACCATTATACCCCTTAATAATAACATAACAATATTCTTATAGGTACCTAACATTACCTCGTCCTTCAAAACACTTTGTCTAGAAGATGTGCTTACAGACGTGATCACAAAATTGAGCAACTCTTTTTCTAAAGAAAAAAAGAAAAGAAAAGTTGTTAACAATCCCCAGCAGTCTACTCTTCAATGTTGCAAAAAGAATTCTTCCCTTCAGCTTTGGAAAACTATTGGCTCCAATTAGTTCCATTGACTTCAGCCCATAACCCATAATCATCTTCCTTAAGCCCATAAAGCACCCCAATATTCTTGAATCTTCTTACCGAACACGTTGGGCATAGCCCTGGGAGTTTAAATTCCAACCTCTCCTTCTCTAATGGGCTAGGCCCATAATCAACTTGTTGGGCCAAACTCCAATTCTCTTGGGTCAGCACACCTTTACCCTCCTTAGAAGCAGCCATGAGCTACCAACAGTTCCAACCCATAATCATGCCCAAAATCATGCTGCCAGTTTCATTCCATGGTCCCACCTCCAGGCAAGTTTTTCTTCCCTCCCATTTTCTGAACCCATCATCCACCCCATTGGCAGAATAATGGGCCTCCATTGCTTTGTTTAAAGTAAGCCTTAAGCTTATTCGACATGGTAAAACCCAAAATTTTAGGCTTTGTTTCTTTTGCCCATACCCTCTTTCCTATCAGTTTTTGCTGCATCATTGGCCCCAATTCCTGACATTTCATGAGGACATCAACTTCTTCTCCCACTTCTTCACGCTATTCATCCCTTCTCCAAACCACTAACTTCAGCCACCATAGATCGGTTCGGCTCCTTCGAACCCCATAGCTCAGGCTAGTTTGCCATATCTAGCGCTTCCAATCTCCGCAACTTCTTGTCTTCTCCTCCCGACTAGATCAACAGTGATTCCATCCACAAAACCCTCGCCATCCCCTTCCTTGAGCCACCAACATATTATTTTCTTCTTGTGGCCAGTCATCCTCTACTTCTTTTAGCCATAATCGTTTCTTCATGGAGTCTTCATTTCTGATCACACAAGCGATCTCCGCCGACCTTCCTATATAGTTTCTTCATGGTCACTCCTTGCCAACCTCTTCACCTTCTCTCTACAAAACTTGCAACCACGTTTTCTTCAAGATTTTATCTTCAACCAAGCTAGTTTTACAATTTTCTCTTCCTCATGTCTGCATATCTTCATCAGTATTAAGTATTTTTTACTTTCGTTCTTCTCCAGTCACGCTTTCCTTTTTTTAGATGAAACAACTTTAATTGAGAAAAAAAAATGAAAGAATACAAGGGCATTGTTAGATATCATATTACATTTGCTTGCACCCATCAATCTAAGTTTTGGGTCAATTGGCAATTTAAGAAGCTATCAGAACAGGTGGTCCAAAGAGGTTTTATGTTCAAGCCCCTGCAATATTGTTTCCTCCCCATTTAAAATTGATTTTCACTTGTTAGACCTTCTTCACATATCGAGTCCATAACTGAAGGGGAGTGTTAGATATTATATTAAATGTCTCCACCCATCAGTTTATGCTTTTGGGTTAATTGGTAATTTAAGAGGCATACAAAAAACAACCCGCCCAACAAAATACCCCTACCAAAGGAAGAGGGTCCAATTAAGGGAAATGTTTCCGGAGGAATAATTACGGAAGAATAATTACAAAAAAGCTTTAAAGCCAAAGCCTTGACATGTGGAATCTTGCCAAAGACAAAATCTCTCAAATGTCCCTTTACCTCCCTCTAAACCAGCCTACCCTTCCTTTCCCTCCCTCTTTTTCATCATGTAACATGCTCGAATCTTCATCCCTTCGACTTCAATAAGATCTTGATCTCTCTCTAACTGAATTTGCTCTTCTTTGTGCATATTTTTCTCTTTCCTCGATTCTTTTTTGATTTATCCTTCTTTTTTATCTTGTTCTTATCTATCTTTGAAAACTTGCTTCCATTGTGTCCAAACATTATCTATCTCCGCTTTCCACACTTCTTCAACCAATATTTGAGTTTCTTTCCATGCTTCATCATCCTTCTTTCCTTCACTCCACTTGTCCTCTAATGTTGATCCAAAGGCATGAGGATCCATCACTAACTTTCAAATTTCCTTTGTTGTGCATTGTTAATTCCAGCAAGTTCTAGATTGATCACATTCATCGTTCTTCCATCCACTTTTTGTCACGCTCCGCCCCAAAGTTGCTTACTGCAACCCTGTGGAGGCATGCGCCTGGACCTTCCAAGCTTACCACACCGCATAGTAAACGTCGAACGCCCAATAAGCGAAACAACTTCTCTTTTCTTCTTCAATGCAAAGCTTTAAACGCCAAGCCTTCTTAACACTTCAGCGTAAAACATCAACTTAAAATTCATTAACTTCATCTTAACGATTTGTTCACTTTCACTTTTACACCATTACGCGATAGATGTGAGATAATACAGTGGAATGAATACAAGACTTTCCTTTATTAACTTAACACTTTTACAAGGTTCAAATGCAACTTAAATTTTTCCTTACAGCAAGACTTAAACATAATCTTAAGCCATTTCTTTGCCTAACTCAACTTTTCCAACTTTGCGTCTGGTTTACTCGTCTCATCCTATAGCAATGCTCCTTGTTCCCTTCTTCGCCGCCAAGGTGCAACTCTTTGCGCCATGGTGGGAGAGGCTTAGTGGGAACCTCTTGGCACTGATACTCAGCCTCAATTCTAATTACTGTCCCTTCCCTTCCTTGCTTCTTCAATTGCTTCACAAAGATACCCCTTTCCTCGTCCACCGCCTAATGTTGCTTCTTGAAGCGAGGTACTTAGAGGTGTGAAGCCTTACTTCCCCTAGCTTGGTTCTTCGACTCCTTTGCTCTCTAGCTCACTAGGTTAGGCCCACTAACTTGGGTATCACTCTCGCCTTCCTTCGAGTCAGAACATTCACACAAAGGAGTAACTCACTTACCAGCCGGCTCCTTAAGCATAATAAAAGTTTCCATGGCCAACACGCCATGTAAGGTTACCGAATAATTCTGACTTCCCTCCTTAACTAGGCTACACCGCCTAAAGTCCACCATTCGCTTGGCTGCAACGCTTGACAACCTGGGGGAGGAGAAGCTTTAAAACATATGGACTTAGTGAGTGATGGGTTGAGAAATACCTTTATGGGAAAACAATAATATTTCGATAACAAATATCAACAAGGCTAGACTGCGGACAAATAATTCTCATCGCAACAAATCGCAACAATCATTAACACAAGTGTGAATGAAATTTGGCACATCCGAAACCTCGACAACCACCATCATATGTACCAATAACTCCCACGCGTTTGGGTCGTCACTCATCCGCATCAATCATAGTGATCATCGCCACAAGCACAATTTCTTTCCACACATTTTGAGCAATCACACGTTCACATCAACCGTGACAACCGTTAAATAAATTCATGCGTGTTCAAACCGTCACGCATTCCAAATCATTGTCAGAGTTTGGGATTCTCCCCTCGCCTGAACCTGGGATTCACACTCAACCAGCGTCACGCGAGTTACCTGAGATTTCCACCAGTGCCTCGTCAAATTCATCCTTTTTCATTCAACCAGCGTCTCATTGTAAAGTTACTAAACTTGGGAATCTCCCCTCGCCTGAAGCTAGGATTCACACTCAACAAGCATTACACAAGTTATCTGGGATTCCCACCAGCGACTAGTGATAGATCTCATCTTCCCTTGGTAAACCACCGTTACAACTGTACACAGAAAGGTTAGCACGCTTACCTACTTTCCCTACAAGCATTTCAGTAGTCACCAGAATCACAGAATAAGGAACAACATTAGAATATTCTCACTAACAGAACATACTTTTCATGTAATTACGTTTACAACACGTCACTAACGGGTTATGGAAGACATTCGCAAACATTTTTTTCCATTGATGAAAGATTTTCATATACTAACTATTTATGAAAGGCATTCATAACCGGTTCCTCCCTTGGCAAGGATTCACTGATATTCCACTCACGAAAACTACTTAAGGACAACAATAGTTATAGAGATACTCACTTGGACTAGGAAGAATCGCCCACAAACAATTATTCCTAACTCATACAAGTAAAGAAAGATTTAAACATAAAGGAAATTTTAGAAATCACGTTGGAATCTTGCTTGTCACTCACTCAAATACCAAAGCCTCAATCCCTTCCTTTTATGTCGTTGGATTCCTCTTCTCGCCTAGTGGTTTCCTCATCTGTCGTTCAGTTCTTCAAATTTTCCTTGTTACTTTCACCAGAAGGTCTAATACTTCGAAAACTCTCCTTTCCTCTTCGGCATTTGGCCCTTTTTTATAGTGACCTCCAACATCCAAGGATCGTTTCAACACTTTACACGTGTCTTCTTACCGACTCATTGTGCCATGCAGCCCACCTAAACTCGACATGTGGGCTATCCATCAGCGGCGATTGGACTTTTCCCTCAAGACGCACACCTTATCTCTTTGGAAGCCAAACTCTCAAATCGTTTGACCCTCCTATCTCATCGGGAAGCAGCCGACATTTATTTCCTTTCAATGAGGTGTCAAGTCATCTTGACAAGACGCTTCCTCACCTCCTTTCTTAGGTGTAGGCACTTCTTTTCCGTGTTACTATGCTAAACGCTTAACTTTTGGCGTTCGACACACGCTTCTTCCTTGTCGGCTTATTCTCATCGCATCACTTGCCTTCTCGCAACGGAACTTAGACTTAAGCACTTATTCTCGCGTCACCTTCCTCCCTTTTTCATACTTCCTCACGGGATGTCCTATACTCCTCTTCACCCGGACCTCATTCCTTCGGGTCAAGGCCATAATGCATATTCCTTGTCATTAGGCCTTTATTGTTATTGGGTATGCGATCAGGCCCTCACACTTTTGCACCATTTTTCCAATTCTTTCCCAGGTTGTTGCTCTGAAACCATTTGTTAGGATACTTCCAACAAGAATCAAGATCTAAAATATATTGAGAATTAAAGAACTACAAGATAACCCAAGTATAGAGGAACTTGGAACCTTGCTTTTGAATGCTTCACCCAAGCGTTAGATCACTTCACAAAATAGCCAAATCTACACTCGCTCATCCTCTTTCTGTTTATACATCCCAATTACTAACTTTCCATCTAATGACCACTATACCCCTTAATACTAACATACTAATATTCTTATCTAAGTACCTAACATAATCACTTTTCTTTCAACCCCAACTATGAAGGTCATGCTTGCTCACCACAATTTGTAACAAAGAGCGTCCCTCTAGGTACTTAGTCATGCAGTAAACATTTTTGCTTCTCAAGCTTCAAATCCACATACCACCAAGGGCAAAAGGGAGGCAAGCTATTGATGGAACACTGATTTCCTTTACAATTACAGTAAAGGATTGAGGAAATCTCAATCCTTCTCTCAACTCTCCAATGTACTTCTCTCTCTCAAGAAGTTACAAAGCCCTAAACAATTCTAACATAATTCTCATGCCCTCTCTTCACTCCCCAACTTCCTATTTATAACCATCTAACTACCACCTAACTAATTACCTTTATATCCCTATCCTATACTAATCTAGGTATCTAATATTACCCAGCTCTTTAAAAACACCTTGTCCTCAAGATGTGTTTACAACTTTTTTTTTTTAGTTACCGACAATTTTTTGTAATCTGCCCTTAAAAAAAAATCCTCCACAGCTTCGTATTTTTTTTTAATTATTTTCAGTTGTTTCTCCTCTAGTGGGCTAGGCCCATAATCAATTTGTTTTGTCAAATGCCCTCCACCTACTTAATGTTGGGCCTCCATTTAATTATTTAAGATAAGTTGCAGCCCATTTGAACAGATTTTAGGGTTTAGTTTTCTTTCCTCTAACCTCCTTTTCTATCCTTTTCTGTCACGTCATCAGCATCACGGCAACATCTTCTTCTTTACGCAACTCTCCCGCTTTCCGTATCGCCTTCTCGGACAACCACCATTTGCCGGCGTTTTCTTCCTCCTCATCCACACGACTGCTGCCGTCTTCTTTTTCCATCGAAACCAGTCAACTTCCGGCGTCTTCTTTTTCCATCGAAACCAGTCACTTCCGGCGTCTCCGAACAACAACTTTTTCTTCACTTGGATCTTCGTTTCGGGTCTCGCTGGTAATTCTCGCCGATCTTCCATGATTTCCGGTTTGTTTGCTAAAAATCACCTACGGCTAAGTTCTTCCCTCACTGATTGGAAAGGAAGTAACAACCTCTGTTTTAATCTCAACCAATCCTTGAATGCATCGTGTTCATCCTTCGACCGAGACCAATCTAATGTGGTTCCATCGAATCTGATTACAGCAACGATTACTCTCTCAGAATCGATCGGTTTATATTTTTGGAAATTCCGTTCGGTCCAAAAAATAAATGAATCGAACTTCTTGCCGCTAAACCTCGGTAACTCTACCTTCTTGAATTTGTTTCGATCGCTTATATCTTCTTCAATTCCTATCTTCTTTGTTTGTTCTTCGCTCACCTTCTCTTCAGTTTCTATTTCCTTCCTTTGTTCTTCAAGATCTATTTCCTTCCTTTGTTCTTCGTTCTCGATTCTTTTCATAGGTGTACTTCCTCCTTCAACTATACTCTTCATTACTGGTAGATTCATTGCGATTCTTTCACTCACTGTCGATTTTTCCTTCACCATGGTTTCAACGTATTGTAAAAACAATTGTTGATTTTCTTCGATTTGAATTCTTAACCTCTGGAGGCTCTTTGTTAAGGATCCCATATTTTCTTCAATTGCCGGAATTTTGCTTAATTCTTTCTTCATCCCAATCACTTCTTGTTCAAAGGCTTCCAGTTTTTCTTCAATTTGCATTTGCTCCATTGTTGATTTCCTTCCCAAGATTCACCGCTCTGATACCAATTTGATGGAACACTGATTTCCTTTACGATTTCCTTCTCATTATTGAATTCAGAAACAATTACAGTAAAGGATTGAGGAAATCTCAATCCTTCTCTCAACTCTCCAATGTACTTCTCTCTCAAGAAGTTACAAAGGCCTAAACAATTCTAACATAATTCTCATGCCCTCTCTTCACTCCCCAATGTTAGAATTGTTTAGGCCTTTGTAACTTCTTGAGAGAGAGAAGTACATTGGAGAGTTGAGAGAAGGATTGAGGAAACCTCAATCCTTTATTGTAATTGTTTCTGAATTCAATAGTGAGAAGGAAATCGTAAAGGAAATCAGTGTTCCATCAGTTATTTTCCAATTTGACAAATGGTTGCCTTTTCCCAATCATCATTGTCTCTTGATGATTTTTTTATAGAATATTAACAATCTTGGAAGGCATTCTGAAAAGACACATGATGTAGGGAATAACTTCATAAAACAAAGTTACCAACTGAACAGGAGATCATATTCCACGCCAAGAGGTAAATTCATCCATTTGTATTTCACATAAATTGATGAATGATTGGATTCTAGAAGTCTTTAAAGGGGTGTTTTGTGGCCTGCAATGGGATGGGTTTATAATGCAATGTAATCTAAAACTCATGTTTAGCTTGAGTGTTTTAGGATTGATTTATGATACAAAACTCATTATGTTCCAATAGTTTTCAATCCAATACTCTTTCTCACTGTTTTCATACTCCACAACCTCATTTCCTTTTCGTCTTCGATTATTCATGATTTCCAACACACCTCATTCCCATAAATCCTGATACATTCCAGCTCTCCAACCAACTCTTAAAGGAGTGTTTGGCCAAAGGAGTAGTGAGGTAGGATTAGTTGTAAACTCCAATCTTTGTTTGGCCCATGGAGTTGGTGGGTCCCACTACTAGAAACATCAATTTTATATCTTAGCAACTCCTTAGATTATAGGCCCCAAAAGTTTACAGGTTCCTAGACTTCATAACTCCTTAGTCCTCATTATTCCACTCCTTATCCTAAACATCCCTTAAATGTAGGATTCGTCCCAAGTTATTTCCAAGTTTGGGCCGAGAGAACCCCACTTCATAGAGAATGTTAGAATCTCACCCCCAAATGGAAATGTTACACTAGCTTCATTAGATCAAACATCATGCCATCAGATGGCGTCATTCAATCAACTATAACAACATTGTTTCATCCACCAGCTTTGTGCTTTATATTTATTTAATTATTTAAAAAATTTCTGGGTTATTGGGGTTAGTCTTCTGTTATAATCTGTCCACTCATATGAATCTTGTAGTGCAGATCATGTTTGAAGTTCCCTCATGATTTGCCAAGATTCTTCGGATATAAATCTTGTTGTGTTCAAAAGTGATTATTTTTTCTTATTTTGATAAGAATAACTTTCATCGAGAAAAATGAAGGAATACTTGGGCATACAAAAAATGAAAAAACCAAGCCAACAAAAAACAAGAGACCCTACAAGAAGGAATCTAACTGTACAAAATCATATCTGAAGGATAATTACAAAAAGTCTTCAAAATTGAAGCCCAATGACAAACGTGAAAACGAATAACAGACCAGATTTCACCGCTCTCCTGCTTGACACCCCTAAAAACCCTTTGATTCCTTTCATCCCACAACACCCAAAGGGTGCAAACTGAATATCATCCATAAATTGTGCGTGTTCATCTCTTTTTTTATGACCGTGAGTGTCCACGTCAGCTTGCACGCACCTCGATTAGTTTCACAGTACAACTCACTTGACACTACAACATTTGGGTGTCAAGGAAACAGATAAGAAATTAACTCCTAGGCAAATGGCCACCATGGATTGAACCCATAACCTCTTATTTAGTTATCATTTGCAATTGTTTAAAAGTGATTATTGATAGTGTTCATATGAAAAGTCTCTTTTCTCTAAATTTAAAGTGAGAAAGCCATCTCAAACACTTCACTAGCATTCAAAATATTCTCTAACGCTTGATTGGCATCCACATTTGCTCGAAGAATATCAGCTGCAAGTTGCAATATGTCAAAGCAAAATTGCAAAAAAATGTGAAATGGTACCTCGAAATAGTGTCAGATAACTGCTTTGAAATCACAGGTGCTGCTTCCGCTGGTCTCCCAGGCCTAACGATTGGAGAGCATACTGGAGGCATGTGGAAATCAAGAGCTGGAAAAGATAAGACTCCAAATCACCAAGATGTATAGGATGTTATCGTAAAGATTATGATGAACAATGACCAAAAATCTTTAGTAATTGACGAAGGCCAACCTATGCAACCCTCATCCGGTGACTCTACAGAAGGTGTCATTACTTCCATTTTAATAGCAGCCAACATTGTCTGCACTATATCAAATTAAGAACAAACCGTCACAAAACCCTAGCACATATGATAAGGTTAAGTGTGGAGGTACTCACCGTCGAACCAATCTTAGCAAGGGCTGACCCGTTTGCAGAAGATACTGGTCCTAAATGAATAGTCGATATCCGAATTCAGTTTAGAGTGTCAAAATCAATGAAGCAAACTCGAAATGATAAACAAAAGCAGGAAATAGTAAGAAATGACAAATCATTGAAAATCAAAACCTGAACTAACCAAGAGCAATGGTTGTGTCTCTAGCTTTTCCCAGTGCTCTTCCATCAGGACGTATTGATTCAGCAAGATGGCGCTCATAAAACTGAATAGGAAAGAGTCGTCTAAAAGCATCGACTTCCATTTGCGACGACAAGTCCCCAGAAGCAGCATTTGGCAGTCCCATTGTTTGTACTATAATCTGTTTTACATAAACTGAAAACCAGTTATGATCTGAAAAAGGAAAAAAAAAAAAAAAAAAGGTCATTCCATATAGGTCGGAGCGGTGGCGCTCCGCTGTTGGCGATGCAACGGTGGCGACATTGTGCAAAGAAAAGTTCTGAGGGAGAGACAGAGAGAGAGACGGTAGAGAAGCTCTCTCACCAGCGGTCGACAGCGGGTGGAGGCGAGCGGGGGGGGGGGGGGGGGGGCGGAGGAAGAGCGGCTGCGAGCAGCGGAGGTCTCGAGGGAGAGTTGGCGTGAGAGAGAGGGAGTGGCGAGGTGGGGGTCTATTCCCGCAGCGTTCGTGTAGCTAAACTGAAGATTCACAATTTTTCTTTTACCATTCACACTTAACCTAGATTTTCTCAATTCAGTGCCTTAATTTCAGTAGCAATGTAGTTTAAGAAAAATTTACAAAAATAAGGAGAATTTACATAACCGAATGTATTTTTACCTTCTATGGCAAAAAAGAAAAATAGGGAGCTCAGGACACGCCTCTTTTCCATTTTTCAATTTTTCAATTTTTCAAAAATACTCAAGTTAAGACATATTTCTTCTTCCTACCTTCTTCGCCTCTTTCTTCATACTTCATCCCCGAGCGTCTTCTTCATCAATAACCATTGATGTTTTTAATACTTCTAGATCATCCGCATTTTCATCACCCGCAACAACTTCTTCTTCATCATCGGCAATCAGGTGTTCCTAGACAACTACTTTGTAAATCACCGGCGTTTTCATCACCGGCAATAATTTGTTCTTCATCATCGGTGATCATGCATTCTCTTCTTCTTTTCCTTCTTTTACTCTCCTTCTTCTTTACGGTTCTCATTACTTTCTTCTTATTTCGTATTCTTTTTTTCCTTTTATATTTGCAACTGTGTTAAAGTTTTCCTTGGGAGTTTTTGGCTCACTCTATGTTTGGGGCTTGAAGATTCTTTTTTCCATAGTCCTTCCCATAATCCTTCTCATTCTCCTCTCACTCTTTCAAACATACTCCAATTTCATCACTCTAATTTGTTCTCTTTTTTTTTTCTTTGGTTGTTTTTCTTCTTCTCCAGCTTTCTCCTCTCTCTTTTTTCGTTGGTTTTCCGTATCGTGGCATGACTTGAGCAAACGCATTAAACACTCTTTTCTTTTCTAACTATAGTCATAATTTAGGCGATAAAACAACTTAACGAAGAGGAATAAGACAAACAAATACTTTTATTAAACAAGCGTTCTACAACTCTTCTTAAGTTTAATCTAAACACCTTGGCAACCTCTTATCGCCTAGCAAGCCCTTTCACCTTTCCTTACTTGACCTTAATGCCTGAAAGGTAAAACTTTAAACATAAGTCTAAAAGAGTCAATGAAGTTTTATGAAATACTTTTCATGAAATACCTTTAGTAAACATCATTTCATCAAACATCAAAATCGCATAAATTCACCTTTTCATATAAACACAATTTCGTGTAACAAATCGTATACTTTTAACATTTCACATAAACACACATTAGTAAACAATTATTCATTTCGCCAAGAATTCTGAATCATTCTTCATGCTAAGTCTCATTACTTCACGTTTAGACTACTCTAACAACAACATCCAAGAATATTCTAATTTGATCTTAGCTTGTTGCTCAAGCCGCTAACCACAATGCAGCCCTTTTCTACATCGGCTAGCTTCACTACACCATGTAGTCTTTTTCTACAATATGTCTACCTTTACTCATTATGTTCTTATAGCAGTCAACTCATTGATAGGAAATAAACTAATGGTTTGCGCACATTTCATAATCAACGAAATCACATAAAACATGCTTGAAATCATAGCATAAACTTTTCATATTATTCTTTTTAGAAATGTTCGTATTGAAATCATCAAAGAATTTATATATAAAAAAAAAGCTTGAAATCATATAAATACTTTAAAGAGAACACTCACAACACGTTATGAACTAAACTTGAAATGCTTTTCTTCTTCCTCTTCTCGTGCTATCTAGCAGCAAAACTTGGTACTTTGCCTTTTCCTCTTCAAACTTTCATAATAACAACATTCAACTTTTTAATCTCATTCTCTATTTATACTAGTCTTAAAATAGCTTAGTCACCCTCTAATCCATAATAAGTCGTCAGCTCCTACTTCTTAGTGGTTCACGTGTAAACTTAAGGTTTAACTTAACCATGCTTAACTTAAACTCTACATGTGGCCCATTAAGCATACTTAGGAAATTTCTGGAAGTTTTCCTACTTCTTCTTGCCTAGTCCTTTATCTCGCAAAACACCTTAATCGCATGAAAAACACAACTTTCAAAAATCATGTCGCATAACTTTTCTCGCAAACTAACCAACCTCTTCTCGTGTAGACCACCCAAAAAGCCTGTTTTAGGACACTTAATCAAAATTTACTTCTTATCTTAACTATGGGTCTTACAAATCACGTCCAAATGATTTGGAGGGATAAGACAGGTGAAAGTAGGGGTAGTGTTGTGGTAGAGGAGATGACTCTGGGAGGAGAAGGACTGCAGTTGAGAGGTTGATGATGGAAAAATCTAATGGGTTTGAAGGATCATAGTTGGGAAATTGTTATGTTTGTTAGGAAGAACTAAAGAAAGGAGAGAAGGAGATAAGTAGAATTAGATGCGGTAATGTGTATCATAAGTCCTGTATAATCACTTGGATTTGAAGTAGAGATGTTGAGGGGATGAGGATGCCACTCCCCATCCCCTATCCCATTCCCCATTCCTACGAGTTTCCCCGTAGGGAAATATTCCTGACTTTTGTGTTGTTTTGTTTTGTTTTGCTTTTTTTTTTTATAAATAAACATAAGATTAATTTTCATAAATATAACAAACGGGCAAAATATTTACGACCCGTATAACAAAATGAAAAAGCCCATGAAGCTTGCTATTTTTAAAAATATTTCAAGTTTGTCATTCATTTATATCATCTTTTTTCTCTTCCTCTCTGTGATTTTTTTCTTTCCATCATCTTTTTCCACAATTTTTTTAAAAAAGCAGTCAAATCTAAACGTTCATTTACCAAATATATTATGCACACTGGGTGCCAATTAATCACGGGGTATTTTTGATATTTTCAGTGTGGACCTATGAGCTTTTTTCGTTTTCGAAATTATTCTATGTAGTGTAAATATTTTGCCGCTTTGTTATATTATTTAAAAGACCTCAAAAAATAAATTCATATACATATATATATATGTGTGTGTGTGTGTGTGTGTGTATGGTTAATTTTCATAAATATAATAAAACACCAAAATATTTACGGCCCGTGCAACAAAATCAAAAGGTCCATGTAGCTTGCCACTTTTGTTAGATATTTCATGTTTGTCATTGCCGCTTTTGAATTTCGCGCGTCTCTGATTTCTTCCTTCTTCCTTTCTATCTTCTTTCTTCTCTTCTTATGCAATTTTTTTACTATTTTTTTTGAAATCATGATCTTTGTTTTCAATCAATCATCAATCTCGAATTATTTTTTTTTCAATGTGTTATATGGTTCAAGATCGTGTACCAAATATAAAAGACCTTGGTACATGATCTTGAACAAAAATCGTTGGGATCTTGGTACATGATCATGTGCCAAATCTAAACGATATTGGTAAAAGATCGTGTACCTAATATAAAAAACTTGAACAAAAATCATTGGAATATTGGAACACATTATTTAAGACACACGATCGTGTACCAAATATGCAAGATCGTGCACAAAAAATAAAAGAATTTACAAGAGCGTGTACCAGATATAAAAGATTTATATTTGGTACACGATCTTGAAAAAAATTGTTGAGATATATTGATACACGATTGTTTAGATTTGGGTACACGATCGTGTATCAAATCTAAATGATATTGGTACAAGATCGTGTACCAAATATAAAAGATCTTATACACAATCTTAAACCAAGATCGTTTTAGATTTGGTACGTGATCGTGTATCATTGCCTACAAATCATGATCGTTTAGAAGAAGAATTATGCGTGCGTGTGGCGACCAAGTAATTGCGTATTGATTAAGACATTTTTGATATTTTCCATTGTGAGTCTGTGGGCTTTTTTTGTTTTCGAAATTATTATAGAGTTTAAATATTTTATCAGTTTGTTATATATATATAAACACATATATCTATGTTTATACATACATAATATATATGTATATGTATACATATATATACATTTTTTCTGTTGGGGCAGAGCGAGGGATCGGAGCAGGGACGAAAAAAAATGTCAACGGGGAAAACATAATCCCCACTCCCTCCCCCATTCTCTGAGTATTTGGAGATTTCCCGTCTCGTTCGAGACGAGTGGGCGAGGCCCCGACCTACAGGTTAAATGGATATCTATAGTTCGAAGGAATATTTCTTGTCCTCTATACAAAAGAGGAGGGGGAAAACTAGCTATTTGATTTGAGAATATGTTGACTGTTCATTGTAGTCAGGTTTTTTGTGTTATTTCAAAGGATTGAGAAAGTCTTCATGGATTGGTCTCTCTGTAGGTTATATTTCAAATTTGCTTAATTATTCTTGTTTTCTTATAATTTTTCAGAATTGGTTAATTTTTTTTAACAAAGGGGCAGGAAGTTTGAAAGTGGAAAGTCCATCTTATTACACTGTTTACTCATATGGATTTCACCCATCTTATAGAAACATTTGAATTTGAGTTTCTAACCCCAAAAAAATCCCTTTTGAAATATTTTTGTGAGATAAGAACTTTAGTTGAAATTTAATTTTGGGATATTTTGAAGTAACTTTTTTACTTTCCTATTTCGCCATCGCCATGGAGAAATTGCTCCAAGACCTACAAAAACTATCGATCTACCCAACGGGAGTAGTCTCACAGCCATACGCGCCGCCGTCTCAAAAAATGGCTCACACGTCGCTCCTATCTGGCGCGCGAGCCCACATGCTAACGTCGTTTCATCTCACCGCCCAACTCATTCAATTCTACGCGCCGCCGGGTGTCCAACTGTCATACTCTTTCGACTAACCGCATTCCCACGCGCCGCCTATGTCCTCTGGACAGCTACCCTCAACTGTAAATTTATCAAATCTGTACAATAAGAATCCACTGTATGTTGACCCTTTACAACAACCATTGTTTTCTAGTAATGAGATTGACTAACCCTATAATAGATCAAACATTAAAGCAGACGAGTCTTTGATGCATTCCAAACTAACCAAGTTACTGATGTATTCTAAGAACCTGGTAACTTCGTTCCCTAATTTACTGTCAAATTATATAACGGGCTCTTTGGGTTCTTCTATAGGGAAATTTTTTAGGTGAAAAATTAAATGGGCAAAATTATTTCTCTTGGTCTCAATTACTAAAGATGCTTTTCTCGAAGGTGCCACAAGTTTGACTTCTTAACTGAAGAGACTATACGTCTTCTACCCGGTGATGTCTTGGACCGACTTTGGAAAGGAGAGGACTCACTTATTCAATCCTTGCTGATTAATAGTATGGAACCTTAGATCGACAAGTCTCTAATGTATGCAGCCACAACAAAAGATTTGTGGGATATAACTCAGACCCTTTACTCGAAACGACAGATTGCCTCTCGATTGTATACACTGTAAAAATAGGTCCATGATTGCAAACAAGGGACCTTGGATGTGACTACCTATTTTAACAAGCTCTCTTTTCTATGATAAGAGATGGATTGGTGTAGAGAGATAGTTTGGGACACACCAAATGATACACAATATGCTAAACTTAAAGAGCCTGACCATATTTATGACTTCCTTGTAGGACTTAATCCCAAATTTGATACTGTTTGTGGTCGTATACTCATAAAAAGACCTATTCCCTCTCTAATGGAAGTGTGTTTTAAAGTCTGCCTTGAAGAGGATTACAGTAATGTCATGAGTGTACTGACTATCCCTACCATTTGCTCCGCTGCCTTTATTGCCCAGTCCTCGAATCATGATAGTGAGAAGAATAATGGGAAACCAATCCCTGTGTGTGAGCATTGCAAAAAACAATGGCACACAAAGGATCAATATTGGAAACTCTACGGTCGTCCCCTAAGAGGTAAGAAACGATCCTCCAATGAGAAATAGAACTCAAGACGTGCCTACATTAGTGAGACTACCCCTGCCAACACTTCTCATTCAACTGGTCCTACTGTAAGCCAGACCAAGACCTCTACTCTAGGTGTCATTGCTCAGTCAGGTATGCCTCAATCCCTTGGGCTTATTAGCGTTGATGGAAAGAATCCCTGGATTTTAGACTTGGGGGCTACAAATCATTTGCTAAGTTCTTTGGAGCACTTTATCTCTTATGCCCTTTGTGTTGGTAATGAAAAAACTCGGATAGTCGATGACTTTCTAGTCCCGATCACTAGCAAAGGACAAATAGTTCCCTTTGACGATTTTGCTCTCTAGAATGTTTTGCATGTTTCTAAACTGTCTTACAATTTGTTATGTATAAGCAAGATCACTTGTGAATTGCATTGTAAAGCTATCTTGATAACTGAATCTGTTTATTTTCAAGACATGAGCTCAGAAAAAATGATTAGCACTGCCCGACATAATAGAGGACTTTACACTCTTAATGATGATACCTCATGTAGTAGTTTCTCTAGGGCTAGTTTACTGTCTTTCTACTTTAGCACTTTTGAACATGATTATATGTTGTGACATTTTTTACTGAGTCACCCAAACTTTACATATATGAAATATTTATTTTTCCATCTTTTTTTAAAACTTGATGTATATTCTCTATCTTGTGACATGTGTATCTAGGATAAATAACATCGGGTCTCTTTTCCATCACAACCATATAAACCTACACAATTGTTTACCCTCATCCATAGTGACGTTTGGAGTCCTCCCAAGATCACCAACTCATTGGCACTACAACAAATTTGGGTTTCAACGACGCAAAATATATGTCATAAAGAGTTTCAACGATACAATTTTCACGTCATTGAAGCCACTGTCAAGAAAGGCTCTTTAACGACACTTTGGAAAATGTGTCATTAAATATGATTAGATGACATCAAAATTGTGTCATTAATACCTTTACCTTGATGCATTAAATATGTCACTCATCATCTATAACTTGACACCAATATATTGTCATCAGTACCCTTACATTGATGCAAATCATGTGTCACCGTTATCTACACCTCGACACTAATATACTATCATTAATACTCTTACATTGACGCTTTAATTGTGTCACCGTTATCTATACTTTCACATGAATATACTGTCATTAACACACTTACATTGACGCTTTAAATGTGTCACCGTTGTCTATCACGTAGCACGAATATATTGTCATTAATAACCTTATATTGAAGCTTTAGATGTGTCACCGTTATCTATACTTCGGCACAATATATTGTCATTAATACCCTTATATTGACACTTCAAATGTGTCACCGTTATCTATACTTCAACCCGAATATATTGTCATTAATACCCTTATAACGATGCTTTAAGTGTGTCACCTTCCAATATAACTCGATAATAATATATTTTCATTGTAAATGTTTCGTTACACATAATTCTTGTCAAGAAATGTGCTTTGACGACACTGTTTCTGTTTAATAAAGGCTTATATGTCAACACATGTTTGGTGTCGTTATTATTCATTTTTGCAACACGTATTTTTCTGTCATATATTTCTTCTTTAAAAAAAATTAAATACTAAATTTTAACATTACCCACATTTGTTTGGAATGATATTTATATTGATAATAAAAACTGTAAATTACATTGTTGGAAAAGGTTTTGCAATAATCCGAAAGATAAATTAACTGTAATATTACATATATGTACGACCTAATCTAATCAAACTAATGCAGGAATGAACTTGATCGATACCATGGTCCATGGATTCTTTAACTACCTGCAAATTTGAAGAAAATGAACCTTAGCCAACTTTCATTACGGAAAATTCATAAGCATAAGCATAAACATTAAGTACATGTCAAACAAGAACTTTTCAACATAAGCGCCTAAGGTTCATACGACCAAGGTTTTTAATAAAAGACCTATAAGCAACACAAAAGATAAAAGAAAAAACACCGACTACATAAGCATAAACATAGTTTCGATTTAATCTTTCTAAATTCAGTAATGTTCTAGTTTCCATAAAGTTGAAACTTAACCATAAACTTACCCTTGCCCCCCCCCCCCCAAGTCATACAACCAGGTTTCTTAATAAAAGACCCATAAGGGACGCAAAAGAGAAATAAAAAGATCGACTTCATAAGCATAAGCATAGTTGCAAATATAAGTTTCGAGCAATCTTTACAGACCCAACAATGTTCTAGTTTGTATCAAGTTGAAACTTAAGCATAAACGTACCCTTAGTCCCCCTAAGTCATTACTAAATTTAAGCATAAACTTAGCATCTCACTCCCTCCTTCCAAGGTCATTATTAAACATAAACGTATCATTCCCTCCCCCTAGTCATACAACCAAGTTTCTTAATAAACGACCCATAAGGGTCGCAAAAGACAAATAAAAACACCGACTTCATAAGCATAAGCATATTATATAAGTAATGCAAATGTAAGTTTTGATTCATTTTTTAAAGACCTAACAATGTTTTGGTTTGCATCAAGTCGAAACTTAAGCATAAATGTACCCTTAGCCTCAACCCTCCCCGCCCAAAGTCATTTCTAAACTTAGCAACTCACTTCCTCCTTCCAAGGTCATTATTAAACATAAAGGTATCTCTCTCCCCCCCGCCCCCCCTCATTCCCTACCCCTTCACCCCTTCTAAAGTCAAAGTTGAGCTTAAACATGAACTTAGCACTCCCACCGCCCCCTTCCCCCTTCCAAGATCATTAATAAACCTAAACATAGACTTACCTCCTCCCTTCCATTAAACACCTATGCTATAAATAAAACATTACAAGTAAACAAAGTCAACGAGAAATTAACATAACAAAACAATGTCATCATGATTCCTAAAATATATGTGTAAGTGGATTGAACAAAGTAGCTAGCTTATCAATGACTACCATAACTGTAGGATACTCTACGCAACTATGAACAGAGATCCTAAATACATGTCAACATGATTCCTAAAACATATGTCTAAATGAATCGAACAAAAGAGTCTTTTAATGACTACCATAACTACAGGATAGTCAATGCAATAACACGTTATGTAATCAAATCCACACAAAAAAACATATAAAGTTGTCTCTTTTACAAATTTTACCTTTGAGATTGAGAACATAAAAGATATTAGTTTACGAATTTAGCCCACTCTGTTCTTACGACATCTAAATCGTCCTGTGAGTACGTCAAGCTTGATTCTTCCATCTATTCATCATTTAAAAATGATTTAATATGCAACAGTTGTAAACAACATAAGTAGTTCAAAAAGGTAGAATGAAATACTTACTACTTCAATGATTGTCCTGTTGCTTGACAATATTATATCACGCATGAATCGCATGAAATAATACCCGCATTCCACAATGCCACCTTGCTTCAGTCACTATCTATCAGAGAAAATGAAAAACGAAATACCTATGTTACAGTTGCAAAACATAAAACATGTCTACCTCTTTTTTCTACTAAATCCTCACCCCTCATACCTTGATTATCCTCTAAACAGAATTCTTCCTACTCGAAATGTCAAAAGCCCTAAGAATGCATAACAAATGACGTAAGTTGTACAATCATTGTCTCATATGCAACATATTAACTCATTATTGTTTTATCAGAAAATAAAAGTTCCAACATACATCTAGACAACATTAGAGACATCATTGTTAATTCGATTTCTCAAAGGATCCATCCAATGTGCAGTGCCCCTTGTGAAGTCGATGGCAACTAGACACCAATGGTTTCTATATTAACAGGTAAGTATGAGTTAAACTTAGAATGAAGGTCACATAGTTCATTAGGTGCATTAGCTAAAAAAAGTTTTGCACATATCCCAAATTATATGAAAACATCAAAACCTGACGATGGTTGGTCCTAAGAAATCTAGCATTCAGGACCTGTGCTCGATCTTCTTTACTTATACCAACTGAAACAGAGCCAGCGTCTGCAAACTTGTAGGATCCCAATGTTCCTTTCTCTTCCATCACTTTGTAGAGGTGACTACAAATATGACCAACATAATGGACTTTAGTGCGTGGTACATGTTACTATACTATGTAATTAATGTGCAAAAGAGGTAACTTACAACATGAATCCACCAATGCATTGGGTTTATATAGGCTACATTTGACAAAATTCTTGGAGTGCCTTGAGGAATATGCAACATTTTCGTTGATACCCAACAACTTTAGCAGGTATGTGAATTTGAATCTTCGACCCAATATAATCAAGTTCCCATAGCAATAATCGTAGTGTAACTGGTGCTCTCTTTATATTCAGTGTCAACGACGGTAATCGCGGATCAGCTTGGTACATGCTTTTCATCTGCCACAAACATAAATGTCATCCATATGAAATATATTTAAATCAAATCCATCTGTTAAAAACACATTACCTTCTCGTCTAGAGGAATGACCAAATGACGAGGCCATAACAACTGTGAACCGACTTCTTGGGAAAGCTTAGTCATACCTTCCCTTGTTGGAATAGGGAAGAAGAAATTAATAATGGCAACCATGTCCACTGATACCTTCACATTGTCACCGTCCATGTCGTAGTTGAAAATAATTCCAGCACCCACGACATTAACCTTGGTCCCAATCGCAAGTCGACAAGAAGTTCCATCCTACAATATACAGTGTAAGAAAATATAAACATATTATTATATTGCGTCTGAGAAATTGGGAACTATGGGAATCAAATTCATACTGACCTTCACTTTTGTCAAAGTCCCAATTGATGCACAAACATCTTTATTCACGTCATCAACCTTCGCCGCACATAAGTGTTAATTGATCAGATATTTAATAATTAGAAAATAACGTTTGAGTAAAAAAAATAAAAGTAGATGTCTTTTACCTTATCTTGTTTTTCTATTGTCAAGTCCTTTATTTCAACTTCTTCTAGAACTTGTCTATTTTCTTCTTCTGTGTCGTGGTCATTTGCATCATCTGATGTGTCAATGCTTTTAGAAGCCATTTGACTCTTGATCTTGCTCTCGTCAGCGATTTCTCCCTTTGTGGCCACTTCAGAAACCCTCTTATGGTTCATTAATTTTGCTTCAAGTTCTAAGATACGAGCAGCCATTCTCGCTCGCTCTTCAGCATAATCTTATTCTTTACTGACCTTCTTTCGTTTCTCTCTTGCAGTATGGAAGTATTTACTCGGTGTGACGTATTAACCGATCCCTCAAATCCTTCCTGATGGATCTTTCCTCCGATTGCTTGCGATAGTATGTCACAAGTTATGTTGCCCGTTGAATGAGTCGCACGTTTTAAAACAAGTAGGTTGTGCTATCATGGAAAGGTTATAATATTTTTAGTAAGTACAACAAAAAACACCCTTATAAGAGGAAAGTACTTACGATTTTATTGGCCACCTCCTTTGCGTCTGTGTCCGGAATCTCTCCATCTTTAGTTGTTCGTGCTTTCTTCCATACTAAAGCACGATCAATTAACCCACCACTAGATGTGCTTGCTTTCTAAAAATGGAAAGAACATTATGATTATTTATAACGCATTGCATGTTGCATTATTCGTACTCCATACTCGTACTCCATTCTTTGTATCGACCTAGTCACATCTGAACAGTGTAACCCTAAAAGTGTTGTAAATGACTTTCCAGATTTCTTGAATCACACCACAGAAGGACATGTAAGCAATTATTGGGTTTTTGTCTTTGACACTAGCCACATGCATTGTTGATGCAACGAACATAATCCCACTGTTTTGAACCGTTCTGGTGTCATCACGGGGCTTTGTGTTGTAGCAAATTCCATTGATTTTATATCCCTCATATGTCATCACAACGGGATGTAGGCCATGTGCAATCCATCTGATCGTCGTGCTTACGACTTGACCTTCCTGGATTTCACGCATGACCTATTATGGCGACCATAATTAGTCATGATTGTTCATACTTTATATTATGTGTCAGTAACATGAAAGTACATGTGTGTTTGGATTGGTTTTTGAAGTGTTTAATTTTTAAAATAATTCATTTTAAGATAAATTGAGGTGTTTGACATTCATTTGAAATAATTTTTGGAAAAATGAGATTATGAAATAAATCATTTTAGAGAAAACACATGCAACCAAATTTTAGAATAAATTTTTATTTTATGTTTAATGAGAAATCCCTTCCAAATATCTATTTTTCTTCCTTTACTTTTCTATTCTTTTTTACTATCTATTTTTTACTCCGTCGTTCTTTTTGTTTTTTTTTCTATTCTTAAATACTTTCAATATTGTTTTTCAATGTATATGAACACACATTTAAATATAGAGATTAGCAAATGTTTCTCTCAGTCAGATCTATTTCGACTTAACATCTGTGAAGGAAATCATGAGGACGTCAATGAAGAACATGATCGTTCAGTTTGTGAAATAAAGATGAATGAAGAACGTGATCGAATTGCACATCTTTTTGTCTAATTAATATTATATTGTCTCTAAAAAAATTATTTATCTTATTTATATTTTGTTGATGGAAATCAATTTTTTTTATGATTATATATTTACATTTCAAGATATTTGTGCTTTTAAAATTGAATTTAAAAAAAAAATTAATACAAAAAATGAAATTAATGTTTAGTTTCAAGTAACTAAAAAATTAATAATTTCAAGATAACGTACAATTAATTTTAAAATATACTTATGAAAAAAAGATTCAAAATGTATGTACTTTTTTATGAAATTTGTTCATAAATATAAACTAAAGCAAACACAATTTTGTATATAAACATTTATAAAGAGGTCAAACCAAACATGCGAGTATTTAGATTTTAAACTCATTTTACAAAAAATATTTTTTCAAAAATGTATTATTTAAAAAATATTTTTTTCATAGGCAATCCAAACGGACCCTACATCTAAACAACATACCTCATCTTGTATCCAGTTAGGGAATGATTGATTGTGCTCATCTCGCAACCGTTTCTCATTTCTCGTCCTTCGTGGGTTAGAAGATTTCAAGATTTCTATATGTAGTTTATGTAAGGCCAGTCGACATCAAAGTAGTGAGTACCATTTATTTAAAAGAATGTATATAAGAGAAAAATGTCATGTCAAAGGTAATGAATCATACTCTCTGTATGGCTGAACTTCTTCAATGTTTTCTAGTATATGTAGATGGGCTTGTTTTAGTAGAAATTGACTAGGTGTAACAGATGATCCAACAGATAGCGGTCTTTCAATCCAACCTTCCTCTTGAGATTTAAATGAACCTAGTCCAATGGGGTCAAGCCCAGATAGAAACTCAGAACAAAATTCAACAGCTTCCTCACATATGTGTGCTTCTGCGATCGACCCTTTCGGGCGATTTCTATTACGGACATAACTTTTCAGCACTTTCATATATCTTTTGAATGGGTACATCCACCGTAGGTATATGGGTCCACAAATGTAACAACCCAACTCCTTATACTGAGCCGAAGTTATTACTAAAGGTAAAACACATGATTTAAGCCATAAAGTTTAGTTAAAACGAATCAAACTTCAGAATTTTATTTATGGAAATCAAATGAGGATAATATGGAAAATGTAAAAAATGTTAAAATCCTACTCGGGCCCTATCTACTTTTAAAGAAATGAAATAGTAAATAAGGAAGAAAATAAAACTCAAGTACAAAATGTCTAAAACGGGGTAAGCAGAAGCAGAAATCTCAATGGCTCGCCACGGTCACTTCTGGTCGCTCGCCAGCTTGCCTTTGCCCCTACCTCGGCCTCTACCTGAAAAACATGACATGGAGAGAGTGAGTATAAAATACTCAGTAAGGGACCCACTACTAGTCCCACTAGGTGCCTGTTAGCTTCCTATTAGAGTCCTGTAAATGGTACCCAATCTTTGGCACGTTCCCGAACACGTGCCACATGCGCTCCCATAGGAACGAAAATCTGGTCTTCGGTGTCCATGGGGAGCACCTAGGACATACTGGTCTGTAGTGAACCCGGGGGTGACACTAAGACAATCGGGATGCAAGGACCCCGTCGAGCCACTCAAATCATATCTATATCCATACTAGACTGGCATCCCGTCGGACTACACAGTCCTAAATAGGTGGTGATCCCGAAAGACACCTATGCAGGTACGACTCTAATAGGCTAAGCTAACAAGTACCCTAACCATAACATACATGCACATAGCATCATCATGTAATCAGACCAGTCTAATTGCTATTTCACAAACCATCACAATATCTAACATACAATTACAACAAGTCACATCATCACAATATCATACCATCATGTAACCACATCATCAATCACATCATGCTCTCATTAATTACATGTGTTATGCAGTCTAGTCTTTATCATGCATAACTGGAGGTGTAAGCGGTCTCATGGTTCTAATCACAGAACTAGTAGTAGAAATCTCTTACCTGGAGATTTGCTCAACGAGTCCTAACAGTAACAACACGCTTTCCCAAGCGACGCAAGTCCTAAAGGGTCAAAAGTTCACAATTTAGTAATTTATCCTCAAGGGAAAATTTGGTCCAAGACTTACTGGAGGTGACTTACCCACGATCGAGGTTGCAATGCTTGCCCTCGCTGCAGAAATCCAACGCTCCAAGTCAATTGGTCCACGATGTTCCTTAAAAGGAATAATTTAATTTAGTCCAAATTAAATTATTTAGGTTGAAGTTCAAGTCTCATCTCGGTATGCAAGGAAACCCATTGACTTACCAAAAACTTACCACTGACACTTGGGGAAAAACCAAAAATTAGGTGGCTAAAAAGGCTTGGCGGCTCGGCTGGAAAAACAGGGTCTGACTCGGCTTGGGTGCAGGCGCGGCTCGGCTCGGTGCAGAAGCTGTGCGCGTGCGGCAGAAGGGAGGCGCGGCTCGGCTTGTGGGTGCACGCGACGCGGCTCGACTACGCGGAGGGGCTGCACAGGTCGGATTCCGGGTCGAAGGCGCGTGTCTCTTGTTCGGGTCGGAAACGTAGGACGACTGCAGCTGGCGACGCGGCTCAGGTTGCGAAGGGGGCGCGCGGGCGGCGAACGGGCAGACGCGGCAAAGTGAGGCAACTGCGGGTCGGCTCCGACGGATCGGACGCGGCAAAGTGACGCAGCTGCCATGACTCCTATAACATATCAATACATCAGACATGCTATAGATAGTTAACTCAAATACTTAGATGCATGATACTAAACTTCTACCCAGATTCTATTCTTGATTGGACTTGATAAACATGCTGATCTTATATATAAAATACTTTACATGCAACATAACATAGCAGAATCTAGATAACGCATGGATATACATGAAGTGCAACCCTGAAATAACTCTCTTTTGGATAATAAACCTGATAGAGACATCATAACCAAAAACATATCCCACTAGGGTTTATACAACCACAACTCTTTTAGCTTACACAACTGTAAATTATCTAAGTCTTACAAAGACATACACAATATAACAAAATAGACTCAATGTACAACTCCACCCACGTACTAGCAATCGATCTAGAAGCTTTTAGCAGACTCAGTAAGCCTACCAGGCACAGGGATCTCGATCTCTACATGGAAAGTGGGAAATCATGTTGAAAGGGTGAGCTATAAAGCTCAGTGAGTGACTAAATTTAAAATTGTAAATTGGAAAATTAAAGCACATGATAAACCTTAAACATATAAATCTATTTAATCAAAGGATTAACTAGAAATGTGTAATAATAACAGTTTTCTCAAATACTCAACAAGTACGTCATTCAAATCTAGCAAGGCATATCAAGTATATTAAATATTTTAACTAACATGACAAATCTACGTTGTGTACGACATGTCCAGTACAACCAACATTTACTAGCTCTACGATGTTGTGGGATCCGTCCAACATTGCCATTATGTTTTTCATAGTTGGATCCACCCAACACTTACGACAGCACCGTTATCACGAACTACACTCAACGTCAACAACAGAATCTAACCTGTGTACACACGATACCATACAACCCGAGCTCAACATCTTAGTCATGTAGTTAATATAAATCTCAAAAAGTCATATGAAAACATTTAAACATGCATGCTTCTCTTATCTTTCATAAAATCAAGCTTACTCAGCTTGTTCCTGGGAAACAAAAAATCTATAAACAATACATGCTCAAAATGATATTGTTTCAACCATTTTTAGAAAGTCAAATAGCGTTCTCATATATGAATTTCATTATAAAACCTAAGTTTGAAACTTATGCTAGAAACCATTAATATAAATTATGTATTATTCATAAACTCAAAATCAAGCATAGAAAACATGTAATCATAAATAATAGTTTAGAAATTACTTTCGAAATATGTTTTGTCACTCACAACCTTGGGCTAGTTTCCTAGTTTTAACTCGATCTATTTCTTCTTAGCGTGTCAAACAAACCAAAATCGAGTATTAGAACTTTATATGGACGTGTCTTTTATACTAAACTTAAGATGACGCACAAAAGATAACACTTAGTAATTATAAACTTTAGAAATAAAAGAACATTTCACACTTTTCACAGAATTTTCCAGATTCAACAATATAACTTCAAATGCTCATAACTTACTGAATACTTGACACAAATTAATGTACTCTATATAAAAATCTTTGTTTTGGAACTTATACACTCTTGAAGGAATCAAAACAAGATTCCCAACGGATTAGTACAAAATTCTCTCGAAACACAGGTAATCACAGTTCACGTCTTCTGCTAACCTCTCATTTGCTTCTAAAAATAAACCTACTTCTTGTCATTTTTGGCTTACGAGTTCTTCATGAATGTTATAGGAAATTTTATACACACAATTTCTTCGAACTCAATCTGTACGATTAAAAAACTCAATCTTCGAACTCAATTTTACTCAATCTGGGATACTCAAAATCCAGAGACTTCACGAATTTGCCTAAAAATCATTGACCTAGTTTTCTTTTAAAAAATCATTAACTCAATATCAACATTTTCTCAAGCTTCATTTACGAAAATTATTATAAAAGGAGTATAATTTTAAACAAAATAAACCTCAACTTTTAATTCCTTTTGTGCAGCTTAAAACAACTTAAAGACCAAAGATGTGTAGATTACCCTAAGCTTCAGCCATGGCTACCTCTTTTTCAAGCTTTCTGTATCTTCTTGAACCTCAAAGTCACAACCATTTCCTTCTTCTTCTTCCGCACGTTCGCTCTTGAGTTTCGTAACTTTGGTGGAAAACGGTGAAGAAATGGCTTCGGCGGTGGAGAAGTCTTTTAGAAAAAGAAAATGCACCGAAAACTTCTTTCTCTTCTTGTTCTATTCCTCTTTCTTAATTCTCTTTTAAAAACAAATATATATGAAAATATATAATATATTTATTTCCACTTTCTTTTTTCTTTCTTCTTTTTCTTTTTATTAATAAAAAAATTCAAAATTAATGAAACAACTTCAACTTAATGCTTTTCCATTTTTCAAAAAGAATTAAATAACAACAACATAAATTCAACTTCCTACAATATATATTAATAACAAATAATCCAAGGAAATTCTTGGGTTTACAGAAAAGACAGAGAGCTTTAGTTAAGGCAATCCTAGGCCAACCTTGAGAAATCTTGGGCGAGATGAAAAAGAGAGAGAAAATTCTGGTGCTATGGTAGGAAAAGATAGTAAGGTTTAAAGTTCTCTCGAGTCATCTTAGGGATGTGGCAGACCAAGATGAAAAACAGAAGGATTTTAGATATGGATCTCTTACCATCTCGGCACTGTGTTTGGTAGGGACAGGAAGTAGAAAAGGAAATTATTAGGGTTCTTGGGTTTGAGTTCGGGCATGTCTGATTGAGAAGAGTAAAGATCTCGAGCCAATCTCGATCAAGATCACTTAAAAATGCGTGACGGAAAAATCTTCGAAAAATATCTATCGCGCAAGGTTAGCGTTTTTCAGAAGCATGTGGGCATTTTAAGTACAAAAGACCCTCATTTCTTTCATTTTTCACAATTTTCACTCCAAGAGCAAAGTAGAGAGAAGAAGTCGAAAGAAGTTGAGTTACCTTTGCAAGAGAGAAGTTCGACGTCAAGTTTCAATTGGATGTGCAGTCGAGAGACATTCGAGAAGGCAAGGGTGTTAGCGTGTTTGAACTAAAGAGAAAGAGTAGAGCTTGAGGTTAGTTCTAAGTAAGTCAAAGTTTCTTCTTTCTTGTTTAAGAAACTTGAGAGAAAGTTTGCTAAGTAAATCTAATCCCATAACGAAGGAAAAACTTAGTTGGAGGTTGCATTAGGTAGGGATTTACTCCCAATGATCCACACCTCATATAACAAGAACAAGTAATTTTTTCTTCAAGATTGAAACCTTATTTTTGTTTGTGTCCTTTTTAAACGTAGAGATAAAGAAAAAATATATTAAGGAAAATTTTCTATGTTTTTCTTGCCACTTTTTTCTTATTATTCTATAAAAAAATAACCTTTTAACCTTTTTCTTCTCTCTAGAAAAATAGAGAGAAGAAAAAGATATAAGGAAAAAGTTTTTATATTATTATTATTATTATTATTATTATTACTACATTTATTATTAATATTAATATTATTATTTTATTTTATAAAAAAAATTCTTTTCATTAGGGCGGCAATCCACCACCCTTTTGTCCTTTTTTTAATTATATTAATTTTCTTATTTAGTTTCTTTTAGGGAAATTTTCATAAATATAACAAACTACTAAAATATTTACGGCTCATGTAACAAAACCCATAAAGTTAGCCATTTTTTAAATATTCCAGGTTTACCCTTCCATATTTCTTTTTCTCTCTATGATTTTTTTATCGTCTTTCTTCCTTTACTCTTCTTTTTTTTTTCCCGTTGCGATTTCTTTTCATATTTCTTTTTTTCTCTTTTTTTTACGTTGTTTAGATTTGGGTAACCAAATCTAATTTCTTTCTATCGTCTTTCTTCTTTTTCTCTTTTTTTTTCACTACATGCATCGTCTTTCTTGTTTTCCGTTCTCTTTTTTTACGTTGTTTAGATTAGGGTAACCAAATCTAAAAGATCGTATATAAAGAATCTTAAGAAAAATTGTTTAGCCAAATCTAGAGGATCGTGTACCAAAATTTGAAAAAAAAATCGTAATCGTTTAGATTTGACTATCCAAATCTAAGCAAACAAATCTAAATAATCGTTTACTTACTACTACTACTACTACTACTACTACTACTACTACTACTACTACTACTACTACTGCTACCACTGCTGCCTGCTACCTGCTACCGCTGCTGCTGCTACCTGTTACCGCTGCCGCTGCTGCTGCTACCGCTGCCGGTGCTGCTGCTACCGCTGCCGCTGCTGCTGCTACCGCTGCCGCTGCTGCTGCTACCGGCTACCGCTGCTGCTGCCACCACCACTACTACGACCACCACTACTACGACCACCACCACTACGACCACTACCACTACCACTACCACTACCACTACCACTACAACCACTACTACCACTACGACTACTACCACTACCACTACCACTACCACTACCACTACCACTACCACTACCACTACCACTACCACTACGACCACTACTACTACTACCACTACCACTACCACTACCACTACCACTACCACTACCACTACCACTACCACTACCACTACCACTACCACTACGACCACTACGACTACTACTACCACTACGACTACTACGACCACTACGACTACTACTACGACCACTACGACTACTACTACGACGACTACCACTACGACTACTACTACCACTACGACTACTACTACCACTACGACTACTACTACCACTACGACTACTACTACCACTACGACTACCACCACGACTACCACCACCACCACGACTACCACCACCACCACGACTACGACCACCACCACGACTACGACCACTTCCACGACTACGACCACTACCACGACTACGACCACGACCACGACCACGACCACGACCACGACCACGACGACGACCACGACCACGACGACCACGACGACCACTACGACCACGACGACCACCACCACGACTACCACCACCACGACTACCACCACCACCACGACTACCACCACCACGACTACCACCACCACCACGACCACCACCACCACGACGACCACCACCACCACCACGACCACCACCACCACCACGACCACCACCACCACCACGACCACCACCACCACCACGACCACCACCACCACCACCACGACCACCACCACCACCACCACGACCACGACCACCACCACGACCACGACCACGACCACGACCACTACCACGACCACTACCACTACCACTACCACTACCACTACCACTACCACTACCACTACCACTACCACTACCACTACCACTACCACTACCACTACCACTACCACTACCACTACCACTACCACTACCACTACCACTACCACTACCACTACCACTACTACTACCACTACCACTACTACTACCACTACCACTACTACTACCACCACTACTACTACTACCACCACTACTACTACTACCACCACTACTACTACTACTACCACTACTACTACTACTACTACTACTACTACTACCACTACTACTACTACCACTAAAATCTTTCTTAAAATTTTCTTTTTAAACCCTTTACAATTTTTTATTTGCTTTTAAATTATTTTTTTAGAACTCAAAATTAAATATATATTTCATAAGATTTTCTAATCAACTTTTTTTAATAACCCACATTGATTTCGCTAAGAAAATCCTACGATGGAATCTAGAAATTTCTGGGAGTCAATTATTTCTAGATTCTCGAGGTGAGGGATCAATATCTTTGGGAGTCTAAGATTTGATCTCAAGAAAAAAAGAATTTAATCAAAGATTTTAAACAAATCTTTATTCAAAGACTAGCCTATGATACAATTTGAGAAATTGTAATAACTTATTCTCTTAAGGTGAGAAATTTTTCAGTCTAATTAATGGAATATATTCCATTTATTTTATGGGATCATTGCTTCAAATATTGGAGTGGTGAGCAATGAAATAATGCATAAAACATCTCTTTTAAATGAATTTTATTCAAAACATTAAATTTGGCCACCGTTTTCTAAACGGGTGTAACGGGGTGCTAACACCTTTTCTGTACACAAATGACTCTCGAACTCAACTCTAGTTTTTTTCGTTGACCATTTTTTTATTTTATTTAAAATTATTCTTTATTTCAGTGTCCAATCACACCGTAAAATTTTTTTGGTGGCAACTCATTTTTTTTGTTTTTTAAAATTAATCCTTTTTAAGGACTTCGACTGCTCTGCATCGTCTTGGGTACATGGCGAGAGGGTTTACACATACCCTATTCTATTCACCTAAGTGCTTCGCGAGAAAAACTTGTGCTTCCTAACTTGAAAAGAATTTCTAACAAACTAAACTTCAAAATATTTACAAGTATGAAAACGATTACAAGTATAATATAAAAAAATACAAAATTGAGGATACACATGCTAGATAAGATAATGGAAATTCAAGTGTATCATTGCGTTGAGGTTCTCTAGCAAGGAAGGTTGTGCCTCATATCTCCCTAGCTTGTAGTCTTCTCTTAAACTTTGTGGATCATTTGAAACATAGCTCTCTGCGTCTTGATTACTAATCGCAATAGCCTCTGCTTACAATCGTTCATTACAATGCTCAAAAGATCTTTCATGGTCCTTAATTGCGTAGTCAGTAAAGATATAGATCTCACTAAACTCTCTGAGTGGACACTTTCTTTGACACTTTACTCTGGGTTCTCAATTTTCAATGGATTATGAATTTAAGGTCTTAGGGTTTTGAGGATCTCAACAACCTTGTTAAATTAAATTTAATTTATTCTTACTTTACTGTTGAATCACTCACTGTCTGAAAGATATGCTCAACCTTGAGGCTGGTGTGAGTAAACACAGATTACTTTGGTACCTTAAACCTCTTCACGCATTCTTCGGCTGAACGTATGATTCACCAAAATTAAGAATTTTGTCCAAAAATCAAAGTAAAATCTTATTCCTAAGTCCAAATAATCAGTTCCCTAGTAACGACACTAAAAACTTGCTTTTATTATTTTAGTTCGTACTTACTGTGGTAAACTATATTTCATTCTTCATAATGTGTCATTGATTCAAGATCGTTGCATGAAAAATGCTTCCAATGTATCTATTCATCACATTAAAGCTAAGTCCTTGTTGTGTACAAGTTTTTATATTGCTTGCCCAAGTATAAGCCAAACAGTAGGTCTATCCGGATGATCCAGAGTCGAACACAAGAAATAGATATCAAAGGTTAGATCTAGGATTTACTTATCAATTAGGCGGTATAAAAGAATAATGAATAATGCATAAATAAATGTAATTGTGTTAAGAAAGGGTGAAAGAATGTCTATGTATCACTAAGCGATTAGGTCATGAACGTCTTGATGCTATATAACTTACATAACTAGTCTATGATTACGGTGGGCTCCTCTGAGAGTCTTTAAACGCCACACTTGTCATTCTGACAGGGTACAAATGACTTAACCCTGTTAGGCGAGATCTATCTATAGGAATTCACTTATAAAACGTATAGAGCTTCGCGATTAAGGACATCAACCTCTTGGCGCCTATGGTCCACACTTGTCCTCCTTTCGGGTACAAATAATGGAAGTTATCTCGCAAAGGTGGAGTTTGTTTCCATACTCTGCCTTGCGCGTGTTAACCAAATCCTTACTATTTGCCCTCTCGGGTAGTCGGCGATATCCATTGGCCAAGTGATCAAAATAGCTCAACCAACGCAATTAGAGTTATAAGTAAAGCAACTTATCAAGAACTTATCATGAGACTAAACTACGAATAACATATTGATAGATGAATAGTAAAGAGATGAATAGATTGAAAGGATATAAACATAGAATATATATTTAAAAAAATATAGGCATTTGGCCAATGTACAATATGAACAATACATAATACAAAGAATAAAAAAATGAAAAAAAAAAGAGTGGAAAATGTTCACAAGTTAGAGGGAAATGGAAAATGGGAAATGGGCTTCCTTTCCTTCGAACTCTAAGCTCTGACTCACAGCTTGGTCGAAAAAGAAGAAGGAATCTCTTTATAGACGTCAAAAAGGCTAATTTTTTCCACTCTTCTTTAGGTTTTGGCCCATTCAGGCACTTGGCCGGATATAAGCATATGACTTTTCACACAACCGACTCTATTTTGTTAATAGTGATGGGGTCCTTTATATAAGCAACTTTCAATGGAAAACTTCTATTCCTTTGCTCATTTCAGCATCGAAAGCCGCCATTGTCAAGTCACATCATCTCCAACTACCATTCTTGTCTTCTAGTGAACCGTCCTCGCGTAATGATGAAGCTTCTCACCTAGCATTTGTTTTTGCCAAATGGGCTTTTCTTGCATAGCTATTTAATGATATCCTCTGCAATTAATCTCTTATTTTTCTTTTAGTCGTACATTAAGACACTGAAACATGGTAAAACAAGCATAGATGCATATGTAAAGTGTATTTCTAAATACTTATGCTTTTTCAACATAATTAAGGCATTTTGATATACTTCTTCTATATTTTGGCCTCATTATTCAATAAAAGAGGCTACAATATCTTGTATTTATACAAGTTATCATATACAAAAAATCTTTAAGTATGATATATCTATCAAGCAATTTCAGATTTCCCATTGCTTCAGATAAGACCTCTTTTGTTCCAAAGTTTGAGTATGATCTCGCCTTCTACAAGCTTTTCTAGAACTAGTTTTCTAAAATAAGAAGTAAATATGATTAGTGTCTCTTGAATCTAGTATTCAGGTTGAAATATCATATTCTAGTAAGTATATTTTAATAGCTAGTAAATCATATTTGCCTTGTGCTTCCTTCTCATCTTTCTTCTCACCAAGGTACTTTGGACAATTTTTAAACCAATGCCCGTCCTAGTTGCAATGGTAACATTTACCTTTACCAACTTTCTTTCATTTACTATTCTTGGGAGTCTTACCCTTTCCCTTCTTCTTCATTTATGAAGGCCCAACTTTAGTTTTAGAGGACAATCTTCCAATAAACTCTTTCTCTATTGTAGCAACATTTGGTTCCACTTCATTCATTTTACTCATGGTAAAGTCTTGGAATTGCTGGAGCTCATTTAGAACAGTGGTCAAGGTGAACTCTATTTTATTCAGAGAAGTGTTCATCTGAAGTGGTACAAAATTCTTCGAAAGAGATTGTAATATAAAGCTCGCCTAATTTGCCTAATCGATGGGACTTTAGCGATATTAAAGTGCATGATCATGTCCATAACATGTTTTCTAACAGAGGTCCCTTTCTTCGTTCACTTGATGTAAATGTGCTTCATTGCTTTATGTCTGAGGGACCATGAAGGCTTACCAAACATCTCCCTCCATAATCTCTTTAGTCGTTGCTAAGCATTCATGTTTATTTTCCAAAACATCATACATGTTGACAAGAATATACACATAGGCTTTTTCATTTGCCTTAACCCATCGATCATATGCTTCTTGAACATTTTAGTTAGCATTGGAGGCAAGGGCTTGAGGACGTTCCTCCATTAAGACAAACCTTAAGTCATCTACGTATTGTATTCAGGTTTGATTTCCAAGTGGCATAATTGTTTCATTAAGTTTTACGGAGGCTAAGAGTTGTATTATTAAGCTATTTTATGCTGATAAATAAAACATATTCTATTTAGTGAAAAACTATAATCTTTTAAGAACCAATTAATTTAGCAAATATTACTAATGTACCCATCAATATTATGTTTTGCAACGATATTTTAAAGGTTTAGAATAACCTCCACCGAAGGGTAGTCGATTATTCCTCCTTTGATCCAAGAGAATCTTGACAGATGCTAACTCTCATATTCCTATAGTACTTAGCTACTTCGGTCGGGAATATATTAACAACTTAGTAATTCTTGTAAGTGTAACCCTACATTTTTGGATCTCAGAGATAAGAATCATTATGCTCTTGAAAGTGGAAAGTCAATATGAAAACTTATCAAAGAGACCCTATCCATATATGGAGTTCCCGGTGTTTTAAATCCTATAATACAACCCTTCGAAGGGAATGTCGCTCCAGGAAAAACAAGCAGGCACATTATAGGAATCTCACGGTACAACCTAATAGAAGAGACCGTGGGATTTGTTGTCACATATCCCTTACACAATTACTATGAACTACTTCCCTAATTCACCTTGATCTTGATCCATGCAAACACTTTCCATAGGGAGTCCGCTCGTATGCCTAACCCAAAACCCTACATGGACCTCACAATGTGAACTCTTAGGGATGTTAGAGCCAAAAGTACATTACTTTTTTCTAGGTGAAGTGTTCTATGATAGTCTTAAAGGATACTTAGAAAAATAGGATCATATTTAGGCTAATTTAAACAAATCTTAAATCTAGGTAAAACATTCGAGCATAACCATTATATTGGATTTTGACCCATGATGTCTTGGTGATAAACTAGTTTTATTACCTCACATCTCTCACGCATGCTCATAAAACTAGGTTAACTAGGCTCAAGAAATGATTACGATCTCCAGGTAGCAAGTGTTCCATAAACCATCAACTTAAAACCTTTGACCTTAGTCATGTTATCTGACTTGTTGACAAGATTAAATCAGGTGAGCATCTTGTAACCACTTTTACAAGATATCAACCTAATCAGATGAAATTTTTGGTTGATATGTTTTAACCTGGGTGAGCATGCAACTTATCTTTGTTATAGATTTTAAAAGTGTACTTGATTTTATAGCACTTATAAAACTGTAGACTAACCTATAACATACATTTCACATTATATAACCATTATATAAAAAAATTAATTAATATAGGCTTTAATTTATTTAAATTTTAATTAAATCATAGTTAATTAAATTAAATAAATAAGATAATAAATAAATAAATAAATAAATAATTTTATTAAATCATATTTAATCAAAATTGGTTTCATTAATTAAACAATTAACTAATCATATTAATAAATTACCATATTAATTAATTAACATGTACACTATACATTATAACCATTATAACATACTTTCAATGCATCAATATGTTAACCTAAAGTGGGATTTTAAATGTATATGTCATATTTATGTACATACAATTTAAACTTAATTACAACATAAATCACATGCATATATAATTAATTAAACACCTTAAAATAGACTTGTTTTGGCTCCTAAATTAAGCTAAGTACTAAATTATTGCATTAATAATTTGGTGTAGTACAAAAATGCTCTTGAATCACTTGAACCAACCGAAAAACCATCAAATCTGTACTAACCAGCCAAAAACCACCTTGAACTGGCCCAAGACCCAACAATTGAACTTGAACTGGCCCAAACCATCATTTAATAACTTGAGGCGGCAAAGCAGATGTAGTGGGCCGAGCCAGAATGGGTCACAAGGAGTGGGCGAGCATCAGACGTAAGGGTCGCGAACAGGTTTCCGACTTAGTTTTGGTCGGGCTCTTGTGGGCTGAACCAGAAGCGCTAATCAAGATCGAATTAAGTGTGTTGGGTTGTTCGAAGCATGGACGGAAGGGAAAGTGGGCCAAACGGGTGAGGTGTTGGCTGAAGCGCACAAAGATGGGTTGCGAGGCGGATCCGATCGGGTTTCTGGGTCAGAATTGGGTTTGGAAGTCTAATTCGGGTTTGTCCAAATTTTTTCTCCAAAAAATTCATAATTTCTCTCTCTCGATGGAATTACAACTTAATTCCGACCCTAATGACTCTAATAAAATTACAGACCCTTAATCAAATTAATTAGGCCACAAATTTAAGGCCAATCACAAAAATTAATACAAAAAACCTAATTTATGGCGAAAATTGTAAATTATCCATTTTAGTTTAGTTATACATTTTATCAAATAAATTTAAAGACCCACCATATGTAATTGAGTAAAATTATCATGCTCTAATACCACATGAAGGAAACCGAGACATGCATAGTGAAATAACAGGTTTAATTTTACTCTAATAGTAACTAAATAATTAACGTGCTTTAACTACCCTAATTAAAACAAAATTAGGGTTAAAGGAAAAGTTACCATTGAATCCTTCTAATCCTTGTAATCTCCTCATAAACTCGAAACTGGGACTACCACTAGAGTTGACCCACTATTCTTCATACTTAAAACCAGGTTGTGGGACATATGAAATGAAGGAAATTGAGAGAAAGATGGAAATTGAGGTGAGATCTAGGTTGGAGATTTGGGAGAGAAAAAAAATTTGGTATAATTTTTGTAAAATCAAAATTACCAAAATTTTAAAAGTTTTTCAATATTTGAAATTTAAATAACCTAATTATATGCAAAATTGCATGTTGTAATTTTAGTGGCCAAATCTCAACACCTAACATTTCACTAACCATTAGTGGAACTTAGTGGGCTACGTGTTTACATCTCATGTAGTCATCGATCTCACTAAGTGTTAGTGAGATTATCCAATATAATGTTGTATTTTTTCACTAACTTTAGTTTGAAGGTAATATAGTCATTTTACCATTTAAGTTAAAGTTTCAAGTCAAAAGTCAATATTTAAATTTGTTTCCATTTTATTCATCTTGACTAATTTTGACCTCCCGAGCATGAATCCGCATTCACTTTTTTGAAATTCAAATCCATTTGAATATAAAATCGGTTAAAGTTTGACTTGAAAAAGTCAAAAGTGAACATTTTGGCTTTTTACAACTTTGACCATTTCCATCAATTCCGAGCTTCCGAATATGAATCTTTATTTATATTTTTAATAAGTAAATCACATTTAAACATAAACCTCTATTTGAAACTTATAACCAACGATTATATCACATATATTTGCTAGTTTCCCTCTCTTTACCTAATTCGAAGAATTCAAATTATTTCAACATACTGTTATAAGTTAATTCCATATGAACTAGCAGGGGAATCTAATAGACCTATAGATCATGGGCTCCAACGATCCAAGATTAACTGGCTAAACCCTTTTAGATCAAGCTAATAAACCTTCGTTAACTAACGGGGTAATTCCACTAACGTCTCGTAGTTGCACTTGTCGTACTATAGATATATTTGTGTCCATCTGATTTTACCATGATTAATAAGTTAATCCTTCAAATGTTGTTCATAATATTAGTTGTGTCAAAATAACGTTTTATCTATGAGACTACATCTTGCTTCTTAAGTCCCATTGACCCACTATTGAACAATTAGTTTTAGGTCTAACCTATAAACCGAATCCCTCTAGGGCCAATAAGAGAGTGAGGTCCCTTATTCAAGACTTGGATTCAATCCTTAATGGAACAACCTATCTAGTAATTCTAAAGCGGGTAGAAGTGATTTCCATCTTTCACCCTATGTCCCTAGCCATCCACCCGATCTTACACTTGTAATGTGAGGCTTATCAGGCTAGTGCTATTGAGTTGCCCTTACCCTTGTAGATCTAAGGATAATTTCGTTTGAACAGACGTTTATAGTTAACTCATAATTAAGATTAAGTTACTTATGCCATCAATAATTAAAATAGTCGATTTTATATAGTCAATGGTATTATAACTTAAAAGTGACTATTTCATGGTTCCATTCTTATATAAACTCTTTACATAGGATGCCTTCACTTCCATGTCTCTACATGAACGATTTAGGATTACATCATTTGTACTAACTACAAAGTGAGTCGCATTCATTGTGTTCCAAGAATAAGGTGCCTAAACTTATTCATACACTATAGATCATTTGGGCTCTATACTTGAACTTGATCCATATTATATCTATAAGTAAAGTTCAAGTCTGCACTAGATAGCCTCGAGAACTTACTTTATTGGATTCAAGATTATAGTATTTTATTTCCACTAATAAGTTCTCAATAACGAATTTATTAGATAAAATATAATTTTAACTACAAACTACGAGTTTTGACATAAATTCCAACATAATTATTGTCTAGTACATAATTCATAATGTATTTGAGTACAACCTTTATAAATATCTGATTAAAGATAACTTTTGATTGCATCAGAATAGATTAATTCTTATGTTTGACATTATGATAATCTCAAGTCTAAGAATAAAAAAAACAAGCAATTATTTGAGATTATTTATGACACATGTCAATGTAATAATCTCGAAAAGGGCTAGTTCGATTCTTATTCTCTAATAATAAAATATGATTATAATTTATGTCTCTAGATATATAATCATCCTATGATTATCAATTATAACTCATACTAATCTTAATGTATCATTGTTCCAACAATAATAATCAATTAGGGACATTTAGAATATAATAATAAATTCATGGATATTATTATACAATAACAAGCAATTGAATAATAATGAGGATAATAACTTTTCTTAAATAATTAATAAATCAATTATCCATAAAATTAATATAGAGCATAATAAAAACCAACATACACGACATGTTGACAAAAATGGCCGCCCCAAAATGATAGAAACCTCCCGATCAACTTTGTAGACCAGAATGACGAAGTTTGGGGGAAATAAAAACTTGTGTACCTTAACCAGCACATCTTCAATCTTGCCATCAGGCCACGAAATGGATCTATTAGGAAATTGGAGAGCCATTTATGTAAGTTAAACTTCCCTTATCTCTAATTTCTTGAAGATAGAGGGAGGCATCAAATTGATACTTGCTCCTAAGTTCATAGTATGCGACTAAGATTCATGTTGTTTATTGAGCACGGTAAAGTGAAGCTTATAGAGTCTGTTATCCTCTTTGGTACCCCATTCTTGAATTCCTTGGTTGTTGTCTACATTAGAGGTACGACCTCATAACCATTCATCCTTCGTTTCTTCGCTGGAATGTCTTTCAAGAACTTAACATATGAAGGCATGTGCTCTAATGCATAAACAAATGAGATGTTGATGTGAATCTACTTCAAGACGGCCAAAAATCTCTAAAACTATTTTTTGTTTCCTTTCTTCTTAAGGTGATTAGAAAATGGAGGAGGATGTAGGATATGATTGAAGCTTGCCACTTAGTTAGACGCCTCGCCACATTCTTCATATTACCTCATGCTCTCCACTTCTTTGTTTTTCTATACATCATTATTCTACAAGGAAGAAGCATTATTAGTTAAAGAGATAATGAAAGGATCATATACATTACTTGGAGTGCCATTCTTGGCGTTAGGAATAGAAATGAAGCTTCTACATTTAGGGTCTGGGTCGCGGATGGTAAAATTCATTCAGCTTTGAAGTGTCACAACTTAACACTTCTTTTTTTGGATCCCCTCGCCTGATTTCGCATTTCAGTATTGCTTGGGAGGAATCCATATGGTCTTCTAGAGAAATCTATGGCTAGCCACCCTAGCGTAACTCTAGATTTTTTATGGATGTGGCTTGGCATTGCAGAATGGAATTATTCCCCTACATGTATTCGCGAAGAAGAGTTTCAATAGATGAGGAAAAGGATGGATTAATGGTGGTGGTTTATTGTTGATGAGGTGCTGATTGGTGTTGTTTATACTAGTGGTGTCTTTGGTAATAGCTAGATACTTCACCCGATGATCATCTTGACCACCCTATCGTCCTTGGTAATGTTGACTATGTCCTTCCCACCTAAAGTTGGGGTGATTCCTCCAATAAGAGTCGTGCTTCATTTACGTGACAGTTTTAGTGTTAAGCATGCATTAGTTTTGTGAGGACGACCACATCCACACATCCCATCTCATCCACTTACTTAATGCCTATAATGAGCTACCTACAATGTTAACTTATGACAACCTCATAGACTGCAACAAATTGTTCATTGCAATAACTTTTCCTTGCAATGCCACCATTGTATTTTTATCCATTCGTTCTTTAAACTTTTATCTTTCTGCTTGACGTAAACCAAAACCATTATCGGTGCATTCTTTGCTATTGCTGGCTATAGAGTCCAGCTTTGTCTTGATCTGGTTGTAAGAACTCTTCAACGTCCCTCCAACAAACATAACATCAATAGTTTAATGGTGGAGTCGTACTTCATGTACATGATAGTCTAAGTGTTGAGTGGGCATGCATTAGTGTTGTAAGGACCGTCGCATCCCACACAATCAATTTCATCCACTTGCTTTACCGCCAGAAAAGAACTACTCATGGCGTTGACATACGATAACGCCATAGATTGCAACAGATTATTCATCGTGGTCATTTGTCCTTGAAGTGCCACTACAATGCTTTTATCTAAACCTTCTTTATTTTTTCTATTTGGCGAGAGTCAAAACAAATATCATCCCATTATTGACTGTTGCGGGCGATAGAGTCCAACACAACTTTATTCTGGTTGTAGGAGCTTCTCAACATTCCTCCTTTGAACAAAGTATCAGTTGATTGCTAAGTATCTTTACTTAGCCAAAAATAGAACCCATCCATCAACACACATTCGAGAATGTCATGATGGGGGCAAGCCTTCACAAACTTTTGAATCTGTTCCATGCGTCATGTAGATTCTCTCTATCCTTTTACTTGAAGAGCATCATGTCCTACCTTCGTTTAGCATGTTTTACGGATGGGAAGAACTTTTCCATAAATTTTTCAATTAAGTCTTCCCAAGTAAATACTTGCTTGCATTCCAGGGAGTTGGCTCATCTCTTTGCCTCATCCCTTATTGTAAATGGAAAGAGGGTGAATCACATTTCATCCCTTGATATGTCAGACATATGGAATGATATGCAGATAGAGTAAAATCTACGTATGTGATCATGTGAGTATTTGCCTGGGTGATCGCCAAACTATCCAGTGTTCTAAATCATTTACAGGATCACGGGTTTGATTTCAGACCGAGTATTTTTGCCAAACTCAAGGTAGGCAATCCCAAGGTTGTAGTTATAGAGACTTGGTGAAGTGTAAGACCATATTGGTCTATCCAGATCGTGGACCAAATAAGTTGGATTAGCATCTTGAACAGCATGATTGACAGGGATACCTTAGTTATTTCGGTTGTTCATCATGTTAGCTCGTTGTCTCCTTTGTTTTTTTCTTCTATTCCTCTAAAAGGTTTGTTCAATTTTAGGGTCAATTCCAAATTCTGGTTGTTGATCTACAAAAATTACTTTGAAGATATGTCAAGATAAGCTCTAATAGAGCGACTTAGTTTGACCTTTCAAGAGGAAATTTCTTTGTAGTTGATATTTGTTTGGCATACGTGTGAACTTGTGAGTGTTGGTGCAAAAAGTTGAACTAAATTCTAAAGTTGTCTTGTAGAAAGCAATATACACTATGTCGAGGACTGAAAATGGATGAGCTCGATCATGAACCACTGAGCCCACTATGGATACAAGAGCTCACCCAGTAAACCAGAATGTTAGAAGAGAAAGGGAAGAGGGGTGGCTTGGAAGAGATGCACATATGTTAAGTAGATCAACGAGCAGTTTTGTTTTGATAGATTGAAAGCATTAGGAGCCATAACCTTTTAGGGAACAATGAATCTAACTGTTATGAAGAAGTTGTTGAACTTAGTAGCAAAGCGTTGAGAAGTAATAGGTTGTCATGAAGAGAGGAAAGTTAAGTTGGTTACGTTCTTGCTAGGAGGAAGCACTGAAGATTGGTGGACTTTGTATGTGGCGATAACAGAAGGAGTAGAATTTGTTACTTGGAGATATTTTTGAAGAGAATTCCAAGAGAAATTTTATCCTCATTTGTTTCTTGATGAAAAGAGAAGAGAATTTCTACGATTGGTACAAGGCAATGAGATTGTTGCGGAATATGGGAAGAAGTTTATGGAGTTAGCAAGGTATGCAATAACCTTCATAATGAATGAAGAGGATAAGTGTATGCATTTTGAAGAAGGCCTAAGAATATCAATTCGAGCTTTAGTGATGGCATGTGCAGGCTCGTTAGATTTTTCTAAGTTGGTTGAGGCAGCCATACGCATTGAGTAATGTTTGGTTGAGGAAGATGAAGAGAAAATGGTAGAAGGAGAAGAGTCAAGTCCATTGTTGGATAGAGGACAAGAAAAGGAAGACAACAAAGAAGCAGAGAAGTGGACTATGTTTTGCTTTAGGCAAGGATCGCATTGGTTTGGCGATAATAGACCAAGGTGTTCGGAGTGTGGAAGTAAGCACATGAGAGTCTATAGATGCGAGATCATTTGTTTTAAGTGTAGGTAAGCTGGACATTACCAAGATGAATATCCAGAAAGAATTGAATTTATAGAAAAAGGTTCCATGGTAAGCAAAGGAAAGGAATTGGCATGGTAGAATTTCAAGGACGAAATTTCGAAAAGGAGGGAGTAGTTGTGAGACCCATAGCTGAGAAAGGGAGTCCTATTAAAGAAGAAAGGCTCTGAAGAGTAGGATGATCCTTTTAAAATGAAAAGATTGATAATTCTAAAAATATAATTCGAAGGAAATGAAATCACGTCGAGAAAAGGAGAAAGAATTAAGTTGGTGTGGTGAATGAGTCTTATCACGAGAAGAGTTAGGTGATTAGAGCAAAGTACACGAGGAGAAGTTAGAAGAGAGGTAAGTGGTTATAGCCTATCGCAAGGAAAAAAAGACGGGAAAGAGGAGTTTAGCTTCTCAAGAAGATAAAGTCAAGAAGAGTTTGGTTTGTCGAAGGATAAGGTTTTGCATCTCAAGGGAATGTTAAATCGAGAGTTGACCATTGGCTTACGTATCGGGTTTGGTTTGGCTGCATAGTACGACAAACTGGTAGAATGACAGGTGTAAAGTTATAACTGTTAACTTGTAGGTAAAGAGAGTAACTAATCTAGAGGATTGGTATAAATAGGGGTAAAAACCTAAAGGAAAGTGCTGTCATTTTGGAAGTTTTGTTAAAAGAATGCAAAGGGTAGAGTTGTTGTTAAGGGAGTTCTAGGCGATGAGGTGCATTCGGGAAAGAAAATGATCGAAAGCTTGCATGAGCGACGTTCTTAACTCTACACTCTTGTGTGAGTGACTTTCTTAAAATATACGCACTTGCATGAGTAGCTTTCTTAAATACTCTCCTACGAGGGTAATTTGAAAGCTAATGTTTTGTAAATGTTTTCTCAGATTGATCCCTTTTGAGTTTGACTTATGCATAACGTGTTCTGTGTCTCTGTGTTATTGTTGTTATTCTCGATGTTGTTTGAAAAGAGAAAATGATTGTTTTCTATTTGTTGATTGTGATGAATGCATACAAACCATTAACCTTATTCTTATCAAGTAAGCAGTGTTTATGTGGTGTGCGTATAATGTGAATGGCGATGGCCGATGCAACAAGAAAATGAATAAATTATGAAACTTTCAAGATGTTGTGGATGGAGTGAACACCAGAGTAGCTCAATTGCAAGATATTGGCGAGAGTGAATCGTAGTAGGCTTGGCAAAGGGAAGGATTCATATTCTTGGTGGAAAGGAATATGAGGAGCTCATGAGAGATTTTAGTGATTTTTGAAATGGGACGTTAAAAGTCTACACAACACGGCCCCTTCTAATTGCATGAAGCAGTGGAGGGGTGAGGCGTGACAATATTCTATGTTAGGTAGCCTTCTCGGAATTTTAGTAGGATGCATGTCAGTGAGGACGAAGCATGCTGAAAGGACTCTTGTTGGTTTGTCGAGATGATTTTCACTATAATAAGCCTTTCAAACAAAGATAAAAGTAAATGTTGCACTTAATTATTTCCGTACATGGTTTTATATCTTTTAATCTTATGTTGCCAATTTTAGATTTTTAATGAGATGGTCCCCCAAAAATGTGCTTATAAAATTCGAAAATGTACTATGTTTTTTATTTTTTATTTTTGAAGAATAAATGTCACCTCGCCCCAAAGTCTATGTTCAAATAGAACTTTGACTTTTTTTTACAACAAAACTTAAACATAATCTTTAAGCCTCCCTTTGCCTGGCTTAGCTTTTCCATTTTACGTCTGGATTGCTCGCCTCATCGTGTAGAAATGCACCTTGTTCTCTCTTCACCACCAAGGTGCAACTCTTCATGCCTACACCTTGGTGGGAAAGGCTTACTGGAACTTTCTTGGCACTGGTACTTCAGCCCTTGCTCTAGTTATTGCCCCTTTCCCTTCATTGCCTCTTCATTTGCTTCCCAAGGATGCCCATTTCCTCATCTACCACCTAATGCTGCTTCTTCAGATAGGGTACTTAGAGGTGTAAAGTCTTCCTTTTCCTAGTCCATTCTTCGAATCTTTTGCTCTCTAGTTACCAGGTTAGACCATACTAACCTGGTTATTACTCTCACCTTCCTTAGAATTAGGTCATCCGCACTAAGGAGCAATCCACTTACCAATCGTCTCCTTAGGCATATTAAAAAGATCCATTGTTAACGCGCCTTGTAAGGCTACAGAGTAACTCTACCTTAACTCCTTAACTAGGCCATAACACTTGAAATCCATCATTCACTTCACTTCAATGCCTGACCACCCGAGAAGGGAAAACTTAAAACATAAGTCAAATGGACTAAGTGAATGAAGGGTTGAGAAAACCTTTTGAGAAACTGATCTCAAGAAATCCATGACAAAATAAACGATAGGTTATAACACATGAAGTTCGATGTAGCGAACTATTAGTACAAACCATGTAACCATCACAAATAAAATAATTACTCAACGGGTCACCATTTGCACCACCATTACCAACGTAAGATCATTCAGAGACCTAGGAATCTACCCTTGCTGACCTGAGATTAGCTCTCACTAGTATTACACGAGTTAGCTGGGATATCAAACAACATCTTGCCACATTCCCATTCTTAGACCTGGAAGTTACACTTCACCAGCGTTTTATCAACATCGTTTCCACAACGAGTGCTACAACGTCATACACTGGAATTAGTTTATGACATGTCCATTCTGAGACTTAGGAATCTCCCCTCGCTTGGACCTGGAATCCATACTCAACCTATGTCATGCGAGTTTTCTGGGATTTCCACCAACGTCTTGTGATAGATTTCATCTTCTCTCGATAAACAACCATTAGAAACAGTAAACATAAGGGTTAGCTTTGAGTTTACTTTCCTTACACATTATTTACGTAGTGACAGTTTCATATGACAAGAGTGACGAAAGAATACTTTTAGATGATTATCAATAGACTACCTGTTCCACACATTAGAATAGAATCGTAGTATTAACTATTTAAGAAGGTGATTCGTATGGCCTTACTTCCATAGATGGAAGATTCACTGTTATTCTGCTTTTAAGAGATACTAAAAAAATAAACATTGTTACAAAGATAATCCTTTGTCTAGGACGAACTACTCACAATATTTATTCATAACTCATAAACAAACACATAAAAGAATCAATAGTAAATAATAGCTTAATAATCATGTCAAATGGTTTTTGATCACTTACAAATATACTTTGGCCTCTACCTCTTTCTTTTCTATCGTTGGTTTCCTCTTCTCGCCTAGCGGTTTCCTAATATGTTGTTCAACTCTCTAAACTTTCATTGTCACTTTCATTATAAAGTCTAACTCTTCCGAAAGCTCCCTTTTCCTCTTTGGCCCCACCATATCCAAGAGTCGTTTTAACACTTTACACGTGTCTCCTTATTGACTCACCGCACAATGCTACCAACACAAACTCGACACGTGGGCTATCCGTCAATGACGATTGAACTTTTTCCTCTAGCTGAATACTTTACCTCTTTGGGAAGTCAAACTCTTAAATCGCCTGACCCTCCTATCTTCTCCAGAAGCAGTAGACATTTACTTCCACTCAACCAGTGGTCAAGTCATCTTAACAAGAAACTTCCTCGCCTCCTGCCTTAGTTGTAGGAACTTTTTCTCGTGTTACTTTGCTAAACGTTTAACTCTTGGTGTTCAACGCATGCTTCTTCCTTGCAAGTTTATTCTTATCACGTTGCTTGCCTTCTCGCAATGGAACTTAGACTTAAGCACTTATACCCGCGTCGCCTTCCTCCCTTTTGCATATTTCCTCATAGGATGTCCTATACTCCTCTTCACCCAGATTTTCTTTCTTCAGGTCAAGGCCTCACACATATTCCTTTTGCATAATATATTCTATGGTCAAGAATCTCTTTGTTTAGTATCCATGTCGGAAGGTCTTTATCGCGTTGGCAGTACTCCATCAGGGTCTCACAATAAATTCTTCTAATGAAATTTTTTCTTCTCTCTATTTCTAAAATGAACTTTAAAATGATAAAACTTTGAACCTATTTACAAATATCTCAAAATTGTAAGAAGTTTTCACTTTACAATTTTGTCAATTTGCTATATATGAATATATATTCAGAAATTATTTGCAATTAAACTATTATATACATAATTAGCAAGTACGTTTTTAGGCAACTCATAAAAAAGTTGAAAAAAAGTGTGATTGAAAAATTTGAAAGTTCATAGCTATTCTCAAATAAAGTACCAAGCTTATGACAATTTTCTACGAGTGGGGCCTCGAAATCTGACCTTCCAAATGATAGCCTACACACAGTTGTTCCCAATTTAGGTGAAACATATATTTTATTGTCTGTGTTTTTCCAATAAACTCCAAAATTTGGCATGCAAACCCAATTACCAAAGAAAGATATCAATGTTAGCATCTATATTTCATCTATATCATATAGGTTTTTTAATCTAATCCCCCCATTTTCAATTTTTTCTGAGTGGGGCCCCAAAGAGTAAGCAGTGTACTTGAGTAACAAAGACAAAAATCAATGTTGCACTTAATTATTTCCATACATGGTATACATATCTTTTAATCTTATGCTGCTAATTTTCAAATTTTTATGAGTTGGTCCACAAAAAACGTACTTACTAAATTTAAAAATGTATTATACTGTAACGCCCTAAGTTTAAGAGGTGGACTTGATAGTAAGGTTGAGAAATACATAAAAAAAATTAAAAGTTACCACCTATTCCAACAAGGTGCACCTTTCTTTTTTATGGCTCGATCATAGGAACTCCAAAGTTAAGTGTGCTTAGCTCAGAACTATTCTATGTTGGGTAGCTTTCTAGGAATTTTCGTAGGATGCATGTGAGTGAGTACAAAGCATGCTGAAAAAACTCATGCTGGTTTGTAGGGGGATGTCTTTCCCTATAATAAGCCTTTTAAACAAGTAAGCTGGATCATGTAGTTAGGTCGAAGGAGATGCTGAGGAATGTCAAAAATTATAATTTCGAAACTTGGTTAAAAAGGGTTTTAAACAGAAATTAAAGAAATATTCAAGTGCATATTGTTGAAAATGAAAGAAAAATCATAAGAAGTATCATGCTAAAAATGAATAAATATGAAATAGGAGATTTAAACAGAAGACAAAATTATTTAGAAATAGAACAAATAAAAATCTTAAAAAGAGGAGATAAAAAATCGCAAAGATGATGAAAAAATCGCAAACAAGAAGAAGAAGAAGTGATGAATCGTCCCATAATATTCAAGGGTAAATATGGAATTTATGAAAATACAACGGTGGAATATTGAATTTATGAAAATACAACGATGGCTTCCTGAGCTGTTATGTTTTGTTAAATGGGTGGTAAATATTTTTTTGTTTTGTTACATTTATGTAAATTATCCATCTTTTTTAAATGATTCCCTTCTTCTAATTGTTGTTCGAAAAATGTTGTATTAATCAAACTAACCCGGGAACTTTATAATAATTTTTTTTAAAATGTTTTTATGTCATAATACATTATATGCATATTACATCATTTTGGTTTACTATTTTATTATTTTTTATTTTTCCACACCTATTTCAAAGTTACTTTCTGTTTTTTTTTTATCTATTTTATTCTTAATTATTTATATTTATATTCAAATATTATTTATTAGTTAAAACTTACCAAGCATGATCGATCAGCGTTGGAATAAAAATAAAATTAATTTGACAAGAATTTGCGCAAAACAATGAAAAAAATATTTTACATTCATTTAATCTCTGACAAAAATGTGAAAATTTGAAAATTAGTAAGATCAAATAACATTTTATATTAAAAGATAATTCGAATATAAATTAGTCTGATAGAAAATGATGAAGGGTTTCGTTTATTTTGATTTAGTCGAAAGTTAGTCGTAAAGAATCTAATTTGATAACAAAAGATAAATTAAAGTATTAGAGCAAAAATAAAGAAGGGATTCGTTTATTAAGATTATATTTAATGAGTTAGGTATTACATTTTATCCTAACTCCATCCTTAGTTGCTTCTACAATTACACTTCATTTGTAACTTCATTCATAGTTGATCTACGAAATCCAAAGATGACACATCTAGCGAGCATGTGCTGGGGGGCGTGTGCCGTGTCCTGGGCCCTTAGGACTCGGTCCAGACTCTAAGTTTTCAAGCCAACATTTGACACTATCCTTTGCTTTGTGGTGATCTATCGAATATGAATCAATACAATCAACATCATGATCATCACGTAAAGTCTCGGAGAGCATTCGGGCTGCATCAACTGTACCTATATGGCTAAAGACAATGCCAAACACAACACAAATAATCAGGAGGGCAGCAATCTTTTGAAACTTCATAGTGCAGTTTAGGATTGAGGTTAGATTGGAGAATAGAGATTTGGGTTTTAGGTTGTGTGGATTTGGGAGTGAGATAGATAATTTGTGGGCAGTTTTATAGTGTAATGAGAGGGGGTTTTTGGAGGGACTTTGATTTTGGTCGAAGAATAAAAAGTTTGAAATTTAGTGTTTTGTTGGAAAATGGAATGCAGAATGTTTTTGGTTAATGTGTAAACTATCTATTGGAATTAAGGTTTAAAATCGTAAACAATACAAATTTAGTAAAACTAAATAACTTTCCTTTTTTGTCTAATTTCAAATAACAATAATAATAATAACATGGCAATTATAATTGGTAGCAATTCGAATTTAACTAAGAATTTAAATTTTGTATTTGAGAAAGATGGAAAAAACGAGGAGAAAATATTCTTAGTCTTAAAAAACTAAAAACGAAAGAATGAGAGAAGAAAAAAAAGAAATAGATACTAAATAGTACTTTGGAAATCTATAAAAAAAAATTGAAGTTTAAGTTATGGATGACTAAAATTGTAATTTAATGTAATTATAGTGCTGGTTCGAACATAATTTCCATTGCATGATGTTTTTTTTAACAATAAATTCTTCTAATGACATTTTCTTCATCTACTTCTGCTCTATTTCTAAAATGAACGTTAAAATGATTATTTTCAAATATAGTAAAAAATTTCAATTTACTAGAAATAGAGTAAAAAAATTTCACTTTACAATTTTGTAATTTTGTCATTTTGGTATACATGAAAATATATTTTTAGAAATTATTTTAAAATAATTTCTAATTGATTTTTTGAAATTTGAAATAGATGCAAACACGGTATGGATGAAAAGAAAAAGATTGTTGACAAAAACCATGAAAAAGGGGAGAACATGTGGTTGTTGTAATCCTGCTCGTCTGATTTTGATGAAACGGGTTTGCTTAAATTATTATTTCTTATTATTTACTTGAAGATCTTCGAGATTATATGTATCATTAAATAAAATTGAGGGCTTTCATTTGTTCATTCATATTGCAAAAAAGTTTTCTTTTTAAAAAAATATTTATCATTAAACTATTATATATATAATTAGTACGTACGATTCTAGGCAACTCATAAAAAAGTTGAAAAAAAGTGTTATTGAAAAATTTTAAAGTTCATAGGTATTCTCAAACAAAATACCAAACTTATGACAATTTTCTATGAGTGGAGCCTCGAAATCTGATCTTCCAAATAAGAAACTACACACCCATTTCCAATTTAGATGCAACGTAATTTATTTTTTTGTTTATCCAATAAACTCCGAAAATTGGCATGTTAACCCAAATAACAAAGAAAGGTATCAATGTTGGCACCTAAATTCCATATATATCATGTAGGTTTTTTAATCTAAACACCCCCACAGTTTCAATATTTTATGAGTGGGGCCCCAAAAAGTATGTGCCATGTTAAGCAATGAACTGAGTAACAAAGACAAATTGCCATGTTAAGCAATGTACTTGAGTAACAAAGACAAAATTGAATGTTGTACTTAATTATTTCCATGCATGGTAGACATATCTTTTAATCTTATGTTGCCAATTTTCAATTGTTTATGATCTGGTCCCTTATTTTTTTTTATTTCTTTTACACGCTCGTTTACTTTTTTTAAACGATCGTTTACATTTTGGATTCATTTGGCTACTCCAATCCAAATGATTTTTTTTCAAGCTTTTTTATACATAATTTTTTATTTTTTTTGCACTATGGTTTACTTTTTTTTTTTTAAAACGATCATTTACATTTGGCTACTCCAATCTAAATGATTTTTTAAAGATTTTTTATACACAATATTTTACTTTTTTTACACAATCGTTTACTTTTTTTACACAATCGTTTACATTTGGCTACTCCAATGTAAATGATTTTTTTCAAACTTCTTTATACACGATCTTTTATTTTTATTTACATGATTGTTTACTTTTTTACACGATAGTTTACATTTAGCTACTCCAATCTAAATGAATTTTTTTCAAGATTCTTTATGCACGATCTTTTAGATTTTGCTATTTTTTTGTACACGACGTAAAAAGAAGGAGAAGAAGAAAGATGATGGAAAAAGAAATCACAGCGAAAAAAAGAAGTAGAAAGACGATGGAAAAGCGAAAAAAAAAGAGGCAAAGAAGAAAAATGATGAAAATATTAAACGACGTAAATAAAGAATTGAAAAAAAAGAAAGATGATGGAAAGAAACTGGAAAAAAAAAAAGAAAGAAGAAAGACGAAATCGCAGGAGGAAGACAAATCACAAAAGAAAAATGGAAGGGCAAACCTAGAATATTTAAAAAATGGCTAACTTTATAGGTTTGTTATACAAGTCGTAAATAGTTTGGTATTTTGTTACATTTATATAAGTTTCCCTATTTTTTATTTTTGAAGAATAAATAACACGCCACCCTAAAAGTCACTTAGTGCAACCGAGTGGAGGGGTGCCGCCTAAACTTTCAATGCTTATGACACTGCGTAGTAAATGCCAAAGAACCAAGAAGTGGAACAACTTCTTTTTTACAACCTCAACTTAGGGTTTTAAACGCCAAGTTTTCTTAATGCAGCACCGATATACAATAACTAAAAGTTCATTAACTTATCCTTATTGTCGAGCCTTTAATACGTAGCTTAACACCACCTTTCACTATTTAAGTGATAGACACATGATAATGCATGCAAAACTTTTCCTTATTAACTTAACACTTTTACAATGTTCAAACAGAACTTAGACTTTTCCTTACAACAAGACTTAAACATAATCTTTACGCGCCTCCCTTTGCCTGGTTCAACTTTTCCATTTTAGGTTTGATTTTCTCGCCTCATCGTGTAGCAATGCACCTTGTTCTCTCTTTGCCACCAGGTGCAGCTCTTCACGCCTGCAACCTTGGTGGGTTGCACCTTGGTGGGAAAGGCTTAGTGGAACTCTCTTGGTACTGGTACTTCAACCTTCACTCTAGTTACTGCCCCTTTCCCTTCTTTACCTCTTCAGATGCTTCCCAAGGATACCCATTTTCTCATCCACCGCCTAATGTTGCTTCTTGAAGTGGGGTACATAAAAGTGTGAAGCATTTCTTTCCTTAGCTCGATTATATAATATTTTACTCTTTGGCTCACCGAGTTAGGCCATACTAACCTGGGTATTACTCTCGCCTTCCTCAGAATTAGGCCATCCACACTAAGGAGCAATCCACTTACCAACCTACTTCTTAGGGTATTAGAAACTTCCATGGCTAATGCGCCATGTAAGGCTACTGAGTAACTCTACCTTCTCTCCTTAACTAAGCTACAACACCTAAAATCCATCCTTTGTTTGGCTTCAACACCTAACAACTTGGGAAGGAAAAACTTAAAACATAAGTCAAATGGACTTAGTGAGTGAAGGGGTTGAGAAAACCTTTTCTGAAAATAACCTCAAGAAATCCACGACAAAATAAATGATAAGTCATAACACATGAAGTTTAAGGCAGCAAATTGTTAATACAAATCCTGTAACCATCACAACTCAAATAATTACTCATCGGGTCACTAATTGTGCCATCATCACCAATATAAGATAATTTGGAGACTAGGAATCTCCCTTTGCTGATTTGGGATTCGATCTCACCCGTATCACGCAAGTTACCTAGACTATCCAACAATGTCTCACCACATTCACATTCTTAGAGTTGGGAGTTACACTCTACCAGCATCTCATCAACACCGTTCCTACAACGAGTGCTACAATGCTATACGTTGGAATCAGTTTGCGACAAGTCTACTATGAGAATTAGGAATCTCCTCTAGCCTGGACCTGGAATTCACACTCAACCAGCGTCATGCGAATTTTCTGGGATTTCCACCAACGGCTTGTGATAGATTTCATCTTCTATCAATAAACAACCATTAGAAACAGTAAAAAGAAAGATTAGCTCTCAGTTTACAGTCCTTACACATTATTTACGTAGTGACAGTTTCATACAACAAGAATCACGAAAGAATACTTTTAGATGATTATCAACAAAATACCTGTTCAACATATTAGAACATAATCATAGTATTATCTGTTTATGAAGGTCACTTGCAAAGTCTTACTTCCATTGATGAAAGATTCAAAATTATTCTACTTATAAGAGATACTAAAAAATAAATATTGTTAAAAAGGTACTCCTATGTCTATGACGAACTACTCACAATATTTATTCATAACTCATAAACAAATACAGTAAAGAATCAACAATAAATAATAGATTAATAATCATATCAAATGGTTTTTCATCATTTAAAAATATATTTTAGCCACAACCACTTTCTTTTTTATCATTGGATTCCTCTTCTCACCTAGCGGTTCCTTCTTATGCCATTTAACTATCTGAACTTTCCTTGTTAGTTATATTAGAAAGTTTAACTTTTTCAAAAACTCCCTTTTTCCTCTTTGGCCTTTGGCCCCATTTATAGTGACCTCCCACATCCAAGGATCGTTTCAACACTTTACACATATCTTATTAACGACTTTTCGCGCTATGCAGTTAACCCAAATTCGACACGTGGTCTATTCGTCAACGACGATTGAACTTTTTCCTCTAGATGAACACCTTATCTTTTTGGAAAGTCAAACTCTTAAATCGCCTGATCCTCCTATCTTCTCGAGAAACAATAGACATTTACTTCCCCTCAACGAGTGGTCAAGTATTCTTGACAAGAAACTTCCTCGCCTCCTTCCTTAGGGTGTGTCACTTCTTCTCATGTTATTATGCTAAACGTCTAACTCTTGTTGTTCAATGTATACTTCTTCCTTGCAAGCTTATTCCCATCATGTTGCTTGCCTTCTTGCAATGGAACTTAGACTAAAGCACTTATTCCTGCGTCGCCTACCACCCTTTTGCATATTTCCTCGTGGGATGTCCTTTACTCCTCTTCACCTCGATTTCCTTTCTTTGGGTCAAGGCCTGACACATATTCCTTTAGCAGAATCTATTCTACAGTCAAGAATCTCTTTGTTTAATATCCTTGTCGGAGGGTCTTTATCGCGTTGGCGATACGCGATCAGAACCTCACAATAAATTCTTCTAATGACATATTTTTTCTTCTTCTCTATTTCTAGAATGAACTTTAAAATGATTATTTTCAAATATAATAAAACCATGAGCCTATTTACAAATATCGCAAAATAGTAAGAAGTTTTCACTTTACAATTGTGTCATTTTGCTATATATGAAGATATATTCATAAATTATTTCTCATTAAATTATTATACATATAATTAGCAAGTACGTTTTTAGGCTACTCATACAAAAAGTTGAAAAAAAGTGTGATTGAAAATTTTGAAAGTTTATAGGTATTCTTAAATAAAGTACCAAGCTTATGACAGTTTTCTACGAGTGAAGCCTCGAAATCTAACCCTCCAAATCATAGCCTACACATACTCGTTCCCAATTAAGATGAAACATATATTGTATGTCTTTGTTTATCCAATAAACTCCCAAATTTGCCATGCAAACCCAATTACCAAAGAAAGATATCAATTTTAACAACTAAATTCCATGTATATCATATAGGTTTTTTAATCTAACACCCTCATTTTCAATGTTTTCTAAGTGGGGCCTCAAAAAGTATGTGCCATGTTAAGCAGTGTACTTGAGTAAGAAAGACAAAAATCAATGTTGCACTTAATTATTTCCATACATGGTATACATATCTTTTAATCTTATGCTGACAATTTTCAAATTCTTATGTGTTGGTCCACCAAAAATGTACTTACCAAATTAAAAAATGTACTATATTACTGTAATGCTCTAAGTTTAGGAGGGGGACTTGATAGTAAGGTTAAGAAAGACATAAAAGAATTAAAAGTTATCACCTATTCCAATAAAGTGCATTTTCCTTTTCAATGACTCGATCATAGGAATTCCAAAGTTAAGTGTGCTTAGCTCAAAACTATTCTATGTTGGGTAGCTTTCTAGGAATTTTCATAAGATGCATGTGAGTAAGTACAAATCATGCTGAAAGAACTTTGTTTGGTAAGGGGATAACTTTCCCTATAATAAGTCTTTTATAAGCAACTAAGTTGGATGATGTAGCTAGATCGTAGGAGATGCTAAGGAATGTCAGGAATTATAATTTCGAAACTTGGTTAAAAAGGGTTTTGAACATAAATAAAAAAAATATTCAAGGGCATATTGCCGAAAATGAAAGAAAAAGAATAAGAAGCATCATGCTAAAAATGAATGAAGATGAAATAAGAGATTTAAACAGAAAGAAAAAATCTGTAACGACCCAACTTTCCGGACTAAGCTGAGGTCACTACCAAATACCAAAACTCGACCATTCAACATAAAATTTAAAACGGACCAGTTACGATTCATTAAAGCATTAGAAATCTTACAAAAAGACAGTTTTGGGCCCTATTTTAAATCAATCATAAAAAGTCTCAAATAAAAACTCAAGTCATCAGTTCAAAAGCACAAGTCAAATATTCTGACAAAATACATAGTGGAAGCGATAAGAAAACCAGACGCGTCCATATGGCCTTCACGCGTCCTTCCTGCCTCTCGTCGGTCTGCCCCTCGCTGTGCCCTTACCTGAAAAGTTAAGGAAGAGGAAAGGGTGAGTATAAACATACCCAGTAAGGGACCCACTACTGGGCCCGTTAGGGGACAACAGTTAACTTCCTATTCGGGGGTACCCTACATAACAGTCTAGTGGTCCCGTAGAACGCACATATCAGTCTAGTGCTCCCGAAGGATGCACATATCAGTCTAGTGCTCCCGAAGGTTGCACATATCAGTCTAGTGCTCCCGAAGGATGCACACATCAGTCTAGTGCTCCCGAAGGATGCACACATCAGTCTAGTGCTCCCGAAGGATGCACAGATCAGTCTAGTGCTCCCGAAGGATGCACACATCAGTCTAGTGCTCCCGAAGGATGCACACACCAGTCTAGTGCTCCCGAAGGATGCACATATCAGTAAGGCACACTACCCCATAGATGAAGCTAACCGTTACCCCTCGGTCTATACTAAATCGTCTACCACAGTCATACCACAATCATCAATCATTTTACAATTTACCTAAAGGCTTTACTGGCCAGGTAGTACAAGCTTAAACCATTACACCCTCAGTTGCTATACGCGTCAACTATTCGTATACCATTATGGAAGAGCCCCAAGACTCAAACAGCTAAATAACCAACTGAACTCACTGTCCTTCCCCGTCTAATCCCATGATCAACGTCCATCAATCTAAAATTTCAATCTACAATTAGCGGTTGCAGTTCAGTTACATCAGACAGAAACATAATAACAGTGCTTAACAGTCAACACAGATACACTTATTCAGTATAGTCACTAACGTGTAATCCCCTGTGGATTACTACGTTTCCGGCCTCGACCCGAGGTCCAGTAGTAGGAGAACCCTTACCTGATACTCGGTTATGCCCCTCGATCGAATCCACGCTCAACAGCTCAACCTAAAACGAAAACACGAAGGTTTTAGTTGATGACTTTAGTAGAAGTCGTTTTAGAAGGTCCGAAGCACATCCGTTGACTTACCCGAGGAAAGAAGGAAGCTATCTCCAACCAAGCCTGTCGCAGAACCCGAGAGCTTAAACGTCAATTCTTTACTACCTTTAAGGGGTGAAAGATAGGGTCAAAGCTTATTCCAATAATCAACTCGAATCGGATATGGCAACATTAGGGAATTCATCAAAACAAATCCTTACCGAAGACTCACCGTGACCCGAAGTGGAGAAAGGAAGGCTTAGGTGGCTCGGCTCGGCTCACGGCTCGGCTCACTCTCGGCTCGGCTCGGCTTGGGCTCGGCTCACAGCTCGGCTCAACTCGGCTCGGCTCGGCCTCGGCTCGGCTCCGCTCGGCTCGGCTCGGCTTAACTCGGCTTGGTTCTCGGCTCGGCTCAGCTTGGCTCGGCTTGGTTCTCGGCTCGGCTCGGCTTGGTTCTGCTCGGCTCGGCTTGGCCTCGGCTCAGCTCGGCTCGGCTCGGCTCGGCTTAACTCGGCTTGGTTCTCGGCTCGGCTCGGCTCGGCTCAGCTTGGTTCTCGGCTCGGCTCGGCTTGGTTCTCGGCTCGGCTCACGCGGCTCACGCGGCTCACTCGGCTCGGACTGGGATTGCTGGCGGCTCGCGGCTGGGATTGTTGGCGGCTCGCGGCTGGAATTGGGTCTCGGGTCGGGTACGGCTCGGGTTCAATCCCTTCTCTTCCGACGGCGACGGCGGTCGAAGGCAGAGACGAAAGAAAGGTCGTCGGTCGAAGGCAGAGACGAAAAGAGAGAGAGGAACGCCGGGGATGGCGGCTTGCGGGGTCGCGCGGCCGTTCACGGGCGGAAGACTGAGTGCTGAGTCGGGATTCGTTGGTGGTGTGCGGCTACGAAGACGGCGGCGACAAAACTGAAGAGAAGAAGAAGAAGAAGAAATGGTGGCGTCGGGCGTGGGAGAAGAGAAATGGACGAAGGAGAACGAAGAGGAAGGAAACCCAGCGGCGCGAGGAGAAGAAGAAGAAGAAGAAATGAGGCGGCGGAAAATCGGAAAAACGAAGGGGGGGTGTGTGTTCGCGCGCGCCTCTCTTAGGGTTTTCTTAAAAAATTTTTTTTATTATATATATATATATATATATACACACTTTTAATAATTATAAAATAATAATAATAATAATATAAAGTAATAATAATAATATATAAAAATATTAATATTAAATAATAAAATAAATTAACATTAGATAAAGATAATGTTATTGTTTTAAAATAATTTTATTACTATAATATTAAATAATAATAATAATAATTATAATATTAATATTATAATAAATAAAATAAATATTAATAATAATAATATAATTAATATTATATTATTATTATATCAACTTACACCAACATTTTAGATTTCCGAAAAATTTACATAAACGAGAAAATTTTACCTCGAATTTTCGGGGCGTTACATTCTTCCCTCCTTAGGGAACTTTCGTCCTCGAAAGTTTTATTCCTCGAACAGTTCGGGATAACGGGACCTCATGTCATCTTCACGCTCCCATGTAGCCTCTTCTACCCGGTGATTCCGCCATAAGACTTTAACCAGAGGGATTTCTTTATTCCTCAACGTTTTCACCTCTCTAGCAAGCACCTCAACGGGTTGTTCAGCATAGCTCAAGTTTTCATCAATCTCCAGTGGCTCGTAATCCACTACATGGGATGGATCTGGCACGTACTTCCTCAACATAGAAACATAAAACACATCATGAACTGTAGAGATGATGGTGGCAACGCCAAGCGATAAGCTACAGGGCCAATCCGCTCCAGAATCTCAAACGGCCCAACAAAACGGGGACTCAGCTTTCCCCTCCTTTCAAAACGCACGACACCTCTCATAGGTGCTACATTTAAGAACACCTTGTCCCCTACCTCAAACTCAAGATCCTTCCGCCTCACATCTGCATAACTCTTCTGCCTACTCTGAGCGGTATGCATGCGTGATCTAATCTTCTGTATCGCTTCGTTAGTAGACTGAACTAACTCAGGACCCATCAATCTTTGCTCGCCCACTTCACCCCAGCAAACCGGGGATCTACAACATTTGCCGTACAAGGCCTCAAATGGTGCCATGCCGATAGTAGCCTGATAACTGTTATTATATGCAAATTCCATCAAATGTAAGTGGGAGTCCCAGCTACCTGGAAATTCCAATGCACACGCTCGCAACATATCCTCTAAAACCTGGTTCAGACGCTCAGTCTGACCGTCAGTCTGTGGATGGAAAGCCGTGCTAAAGTCCAACCTCGTGCCCATAGCAGTCTGTAAACCCTTCCAGAATTTGGAAGTGAAACGGGCATCTCTATCAGAAACAATCGACACTCGCACCCCATGCAACCTCACTATCTCGGACATGTACAACTGTGCCCACTTACTAGCAGTATAGGTGGATTTACCCGGAACAAAGTGTGCTGACTTGGTAAGCCTGTCCACCACAACCCAAATCACTGTAAAACCCCTCAGAGTCCTCGGCAGTCCTGTAATGAAATCCATGGACACGTTTTCCCACTTCCATTCCGGTATACTCAAGGGTTGTAATAAACCCGCTGGTTTCTGCCTTGGTGCCTTAACCTGCTGACACACCAAGCATCTACTAACAAATTCTGCTACTTCCCTCTTCATGTTACGCCACCAATAAACCCGCTTCAGGTCCTGATACATCTTCGTACTACCTGGGTGCATGGAAAATGGGGAACTGTGAGCCTCAGATAATAATTCTGTCTTAACCGCACTATCCGACGGCACACAGAGGCGTCTCTCGAACAAAAGTCCACCATCAGAGGATAATGAGAACTCAACCGCTCGCCCTGCCTCTGCTAGGCCACGTTTCTCAACCAGATAAGGATCGTTACTCTGAGCATCAATGATCCTTTGCCTCAAAGTCGGCTGTACTGTCAACTGGGCTAACTGCATAGTAACTGCCCCCACTGACACTGCAATCTCAGCCCGCTCGAGATCCCGATGCAATGGGGCCTGTCGAGTAATAAGTGCTGCCGAATGTGATACCTTTCTACTAAGAGCATCAGCTACCACATTCGCCTTGCCTGGGTGATACAGTATCTCACAATCGTAATCCTTCACTAACTCAAGCCACCTTCGCTGTCTCATATTCAATTCTTTCTGAGTAAAGAAGTATTTCAAGCTCTTATGATCCGTGAATATCTGTATCTTTTCACCATATAAGTAATGCCTCCATATTTTCAAAGCAAAAACCACTGCTGCCAACTCTAGATCATGTGTAGGGTAGTTCTGCTCATGACTCTTCAATTGACGGGACGCATAAGCGACCACCTTACCCTGCTGCATCAAAACGCAACCCAAACCCTTCTTGGAAGCATCACTATAAACCACAAAACTGCCAGAACCATCAGGTACAGTAAGAACCGGTGCGGTAACTAGCTTCTGTTTAAGGTTCTGGAAACTGTCCTCACATGCCTTGCTCCAAACAAAAGGAGCTCCCTTTCTGTTCAACTGAGTGAGAGGAGTAGCTATACGAGAAAAGTTCTCCACAAACCGTCGATAATAACCTGCTAAACCCAGAAAGCTACGAACCTCACTGACAGTGGAAGGTCGGGTCCAACCGGTGACTGACTCTATCTTAGCTGGATCCACAGAGACCCCATCCTTAGAAACCACGTGACCCAGAAAGGACACCTGCTTCAGCCAAAACTCGCATTTCGAGAACTTTGCATACAACTTATTTTCCCGAAGTGTTTGCAAAACCATACGTAAATGCTTCTCATGTTCGGCCTCCGTCTTGGAGTATATCAAGATGTCGTCGATAAACACGATCACAAAAGTATCTAGGAACTCCCTAAACACTCTGTTCATCAAGTCCATAAACACTGCCGGAGCATTCGTCAAACCAAAAGACATCACAATAAACTCGTAGTGTCCATACCTGGAACGAAATGCTGTCTTCGGTACATCCTCATCCTTAATCCTCAGCTGATGGTATCCCGACCGAAGATCAATCTTAGAGAACACTGTGGCTCCCTGTAACTGGTCGAATAGATCGTCAATCCTGGGCAAGGGATATCTGTTCTTTACAGTTACCTTGTTCAACTCCCTATAGTCAATGCATAGACGCATCGATCCATCCTTCTTCTTAACAAATAAAACTGGCGCACCCCAAGGTGACACGCTCGGTCGAATGAATCCCTTATCAAGCAATTCCTGTAACTGTACCTTCAGTTCTTTCAGTTCTGCGGGGGCCATTCTGTAAGGGGCCCTGGATATAGGAACCGTGCCCGGCTCCAACTCTATGGCAAACTCAACCTCCCTGTGCGGAGGTAACCCTGGAAGTTCCTCAGGAAAGACATCCGGATAGTCCCTCAATACTGGTTCTGATGACAGGGATACATCGGCCTCTCTAGTATCCACCACGCTCGCTAAGACACCCCAAGTACCCTGACTGAGCAGTTTACTGGCCCTGATGGCTGAGATTACCTGAGGCAACGACCTTGACCCTTCTCCCTTAAATTTAAAACTGGCCCTCGAGGGAGGGTTAAATGTTACCTCCTTACGGGAACAATCTATGCTGGCGTGGTTAGCGGCTAACCAATCCATACCCAGGATTACATCAAAGTCGAGCATATCCAGAACTAACAGCGTTACCTCAATCACATGGCCTGCTATCTCAATCTGGCATGTTTTCACCTTTTCCTTCGACAACATACACTCCCCGAAAGGAGTAGATACTGATAGAACATGGTGTAAGGGCTCTACCTCTAAGCGGGCATGCAACACAAATGTGGACGAGATAAAAGAATGTGACGAACCCGAGTCAAACAAAACTAAGGCGTAATGCCCCAATACTGGAAGCGTACCTGTCACCACCGTGCCTGCCTTCTCAGCCTCAGTCTTGTTGGTAGCAAAGACTCTACCCTGATGTGGAGCACCTGCTCCCTGATTCTGCGCGTTCCCCGTGAGTCTCAACGGGCATCTATCAGCTGTATGACCCTCTTGCCTGCACTTAAAGCAAGTCCTGGTCCCGAATAAGCAACGGCCCAGATGGTGCTTCCCACAAGTGGTACACAACGGCTTCCCTCTGGCAGCCTCCCCTGCCTCAAAAGGTTTCTGCTGGAAGCGGCGAAACTCACCACCTGATCTGAAATTCCGCTGTGGCACTGGAACAGGCTGCTGCTCAGCCTTCCTCTTCTGTCCCGATGTCGAACCTCTACCAGCGGTCTTAGACGAGTTAGCCCTCTCCTGTAAACTGAGATCCACTGCCAGGCGCAATGCATCGGCATGAGTAGCGGGTCGGAAAGCTCAGACCAAACCCTGAATGTCCAGTCGGAGGCCTCTAACAAACTTATCAGCTCTGGCCGCCTCGGTCGCTATCATCTCGGGAGCGAAGCGGGATAACATGTTAAACTCCGCATCATACTGCTCCACTGTCATGTCACCCTGCTCTAAGTTCAGGAACTCTCCTTAAGTTTTAAAATAATTTTATTACTATAATATTAAATAATAATAATAATTATAATATTAATATTATAATAAATAAAATAAATATTAATAATAATAATATAATTAATATTATATTATTATTATATCAACTTACACCAACATTTTAGATTTCCGAAAAATTTACATAAACGAGAAAATTTTACCTCGAATTTTCGGGGCGTTACAAAATCGTTTAGAAATTAAGAAGAAGAAAAATAAGTGATGACCCGTCCCGTAATATTCAAGGGAAAATATGAAATTTATGAAAATACAATGGTGGCTTCCTGAGCTTTTATGTTTTGTTATATGGGTGGTAAATATTTTTTGGTTTTGTTATATTTATGTAAATTATCCATATTTTTTAAATGATTCCCTTCTATTTTTTTTCCGAAAAATGTTGTATTAATCAAATTAACCCGGGAACTCGATAATAAAAATTCTTTGTTTTTATTTTTCTTTAAATGTTTTTATCTTAAAATACATTATATTGCATATTACATCATTTTGGTTTAATATTTTATTATTTTCTATTTGTCCATAACTATTTTAAAGTTACTTTCTGTTTTCATATATTTTATTCTTAATTATTTATATTTATATTCAAATATTATTTATTAGTTAAGGCTTACCATGCATGATTGATCAACGTTGGAATAAAAATAAAATTAATTTGACAAGAATATGCGCAAAACAATAAAAAATAATTTTACATTCATTTAATCTCTAACAAAAATTTGAAAATTTGAAAATTAGTAAGATAAAATAAAATGTTATTCGAATATAAATTGGTATGAGGAAGAAATGGTGAAGGGTTTCGTTTATTTTGATTTAGTTGAAAGTTAGTCGTAAAGAATCTAATTTGATAACAAGAAATAAATTAAAATATTAATGGGGAGCAAAACTAAAGAAGGGTTTCGTTTATTATGATTATATTTAATTAGTTAGGTATTACATTTTATCCTAACTCCATCCTTAGTTGCTTCTACAATTACACTTCATTTATAACTTCATTCATAGTTGATCTACGAAACCCAAAAATGACACATCTAGCGGACGTGTGCTGGGGGGCGTGTGCCGTGTCCTGGGCCCTTAAGACTCGGTCCAGACCCTAAGTTTTCAAGCCAACATTTGACACTATCCTTTGCTTTGTGATGATCTATCGAATATGGATCAACACAATCAACATCATGATCATCACGTAAAGTCTCAAAGAGCATTCGGGCTGCATCAACTGTACCAATATCTATATGGCTAAAGACAATGCCAAACACAACACAAACAATCAGTAGGGCAGCAATCTTTTGAAACTTCATAATGCAGTCTAGGATTGAGGTTAGATTGGAGAAGATTTGGGTTTTAGGTTTGTAGATTTGGGAGTGAGAGATAATTTGTGGGCAGTTTTATAGTGCAATGAGAGAGGGGATTTCTAATATCGAAAAAGAAGTAAGAGCTTTTCACTTTACAATTTTGTCATTTCGTTATATATGAAAATATAACATGTAGTTGTTGTGTTGTAATCATGGTTGCCTGATTTTGATGAAATAGATTTTTTAAAATTATTATTTATAAATATTTACTAAAAGATGTTGGAGATTATATGTATCATTAAATAAAATCGATGGCTTTCATTTGTTCATTCGTTTTGCAACAAAGTCTTTCTTTTAAAAAAATTATTCATCATTAAACTATTATATATATAATACACAGGTACATTTTTAGGTTTAGGTATAAACAACTCATACAAAAATGTTGCAAAAAGTGATTGAAAATTTGAAAATTCATAGGTATAAACAAATTAAAGTACCAAGCTTATGACAATTTTATATGAGTGGGGCCTCGAAATCTGACGTTCCAAATAATAGACAACACACACCCGTTCCTAATTGAGGTGAAACATAGATTTATGTCTTTGTTTATCCAATAAAATCCCAAATTTGGCATGTAAACACAATTAACAAAGAAAGATATCAACGTTAGCACCTAAATTTCATGTATATCATATAGGTTTTTTAATCTAAAACCCCACATTTTTTATTTTTTCTAAGTGGGGCCCCGAAAAGTATGTGCCATGTTATGCAGTAGACTTGAGTAACAAAGACAAAAGTCAATGTTGCAATTAATTATTTCCATATGTGGTGTACATATCTCTTAATCTTAGGCCACCAATTTTTAATTTTTTATGATTTGGGGCCCCATAAAAATGTAGTTACCAAATTCGAAAATGTACTATACTGTAACACTCTGAGTTTAGGAGGGGGACATGAATAAACCAATATCACATTTGAATGAGAGGGATCTGAGGACATGAAAGTAAGGTTAAGGAAGATATAAAAGAATTAAAAGTTACTACCTATTCCAAGAAGGTGCACTTGTTAGATTTATTTTAAATATAATAATAATATTAACGTGGCCTATATGCATTATATGTTATTTTATCTCTTTCGGGCCTAATATTTTATTAAGCTCATTAGATAAAAAGATAATGCCCTAATTAAATACTTTGATGGGTGGTGTCTAAATAAAATCTTAAGGATTTGTTGTCTAAATAAAATCTTAGGATTTGTTCTCTCACTGCCTCATATTTAAGTAGTTTATTCTTCCTCATAAAAAAACTTGATTAAGTTAACGGAGGTCAAGTGAGAGAAACACGATCCTTTAGAAGACCATTCGTTGATCAAAGGAATATGATTCTCTAACTAAGTTTAATGTGAAAATCATGTAGTTCGAAGATTTTGGCATTTATTGTTTTATACAATGTTATGGTTTTATTGTGTAATCATTAAACTAAAGTTTACATGTTGTATCAAAGCCTTGATTGAGAACTTATGATTTTATATTGATGTGTAAGATATAAATTTATGTTTCCGCTAAAAGATATTGTTTGACTTTTCTTTAATAAATGAAGATTTGATGAGAAAAGATTAATAAAATAATAATAGTAAATAAATAAATAAATTGAAAAGTATTTAAGAAATCACAAAAAGTTCAAGTTTAATTTGATTAAGTTTTATTTGGTTTATTTTTCATGGATTAAGTCTTCTAGTATGATTGTTTTTATTTATTAATTTATTAATATTTTTTTATATTAAAGAATCTGTGAATTTCTAAATTGATCTAGTTGGTTTAAATATAATATCCTTAGATTTTCAAAATCTGTACTTCTTATAAAGCAATCATCATTGAAACGACACTATGATATCACATAAATTATGTATCAAATATTGTAATGACCCAACTTTTTATACTAAGTTAAAGTCATTACTAAAAAGAAACAATAATAAGAGACTTTCTTGAAAAGAGGAAGACTAAATTTTCATTAAAAATAGAATACTGAAACACTGATATATAGACGTAGAAGCAAAACTAAGTCCCCATATGGCATGACACGGATCCTTTTTTGTCGCTTATCAGCTTTCCTCTACCTTTATCTTTGCCTGAAATATTAAACATAGAAAAAGTGAGTATAAATATATACTCAGTAAGGGACCTATTACTTGTTCCACTAGGTGTCTGTTAACTTCCCATTAGAGTCCTGTAAAGAAGTACCCCTAAACTAGCGCATTCCCGAACACACGCAATCTAATGATCCTTTGGTGATCTCAAAAGAACACCTGAGACAATCTGGTCTTCAGTGAACTCGAAGGAATACTTAAGACAATCGGGCTGTAAGTGATCCCGTCGAACCACTCATGTACATAATATCTCATGAGGCTGATGATCTGGTCGGACCACATAGTCATAAAAAGGTGGTGATCTCGAGGGACACCCATATGGATACGACTTTAATAGACAAAATTAACAAAATGCCCATCCATAGCATGTAACATATCATAACATCAGAAACATGACATGAATATTAAATCAGTCATCATCATCAATCATCAACATCAACACATTATGCATATTAGCTACATCAATCCATAATGGAAAATTACATGCAAGCTTTTAACTTCAGGTCAAAAGTCTAGTAGGAGAATTTCTTACCTTGAGATTTTAGCCAAACAAAGTACTCCCTAGTTGATAGTAAAAATTCTTCAATTAATTGGATCCTAATCATAAAAGAAAAATTCAGTATCTTAATTAATAAAATTAACGATTGGCTATCATCCAAAAATTCTCCCAAATTAATTAACTTTCAGAAAAATGGGGTTGAAACCAATTCAACCTTGATTAGGAAAAATCCAAGATTTAAATCTTAAAAAATTAGCCAATTGAACCTTTAAAGAAATCGATCTAAAATTTAAATTAAAAAATTAATAATTTAATTTATTAGCTTACCAAGGTTACTCAAATGGAGGTTGAAAATTCATCACTTTAAATCTTTAAGCTTTGCCAAAGGGACAAATCATAACTAAAAATGGTGAGGCGGCAACAGCAGATGGTTATCTTAGCGAAGAAGATGAAAAACTTTTTCTTTTTCCTTTTCTTTTCAACTCAAGCATTCTAATGCTATTTATAGACCCAAATAATAACAATAATATTTATTATTATTATTTTCTTTTCTTTTTAGGATATATATATAATACCAAAATATACATATATCTTTATTCTCAATATTTTTCCTCAATAAATTTCTTAAATGCACAAAATATTAGACATTTATAACCATTAATAATAATAATAATAATACTTCTTTATTATTACTTTTTTTTTTTCACCAAAATCTATATATATTTATTTAAACCATCGTTCTCTCTTCTAAATAAATATATCTTTTCTCGTCCAATCAAATCAATCGTCTCTCTCCTCATGGATTATCTTCTTTTTCAAATAAATATAATTATATTTCGCCATATAATTAAATTCACTTTTTCATATGAATTATTTACACAAAACCAAATAATTAATATCATACTCCACAAAAAGTCCAAATTATTAATTAAGTATATGTATCCATATATATATATATATACTCAATTAAATCCATTTCCATAAAAACCAACTTTTCCCTAAAAAATCTCAAATTAACTTAAATACTCAATTCTTTTAATCAATCAAATCTTTTCCAATAAATCACTCCTAACTTCCAACATTAATTATCTTCACCTAACCATTAAATTTTAGTTTCAATCTTTAATATAACACCCAAATAACTTAACATAATTAATAAAAACTCCTTAGAAATTTGGAATGTTACAATCCTTTTTCCTAATAATTATATTTCAATAGGAAACTTATATAAATGTAACAAAACACCAAACTATTTACGGCCTGTATAACAATGCCCATAAAGTTAGCTATTTTTTAAATACTCAAGGTTTGCCCTTCCATCTTTCTTTTGCGATTCGTCTTCCTCCTGCTATTTCTTTCGTCGTCTTTCCATCATCTTTCTTATTTTCAATTTTTTATTTACGTCGTTTAATCTTTCCATCGTTTTTCTTCATTTCCTCTTCTTTTTTTTATGCTTTTCCGTCGTCTTTCTACTTTTCCTCTTCTTTTTTCGCTGCGATTTCTTTGCATCGTCTTTCTTCTTTTCTTTTTTTTACGTCGTGTACAAAAAATAGCAAAATCTAAAACATTGTTTATAAAAAATCTTGAAAAAAAATCATTTAGATTGGAGTAGCTAAATGTAAACTATCGTGTAAAAAAATAAACAATTGTGTAAAAAAATAAACAATTGTTTAAAAAAAAAATTGTGTATAAAGAATCTTGAAAAAAAATCATTTAGATTGGAGTAGTCAAATTGTAAACGATCGTGTAAAAAAAAAAGATTGTGTATAAAGAATCTTGAAAAAAAATCATTTAGATTGAAGTAACCAAATGTAAACGATTTTTTAAAAAAGTAAACGATCGGGTAAAAAAATAAAAGATTGTATATAAAGAATCTTGAAAAAAAATCATTTGGATTGGAGTAGCCAAATGTAAACGATCGTGTAAACCTGTAATGTAACACCCCAAAATTTAGGAATTTAATTTTATTAAGTATAATTTTGAGATTTTTGGTGTTATTTAAATGTTGAAGATTTTATCTTATAGAGATTTGATTCTATTGGACAATTGAAAATATCAAATTTTTGTTAAGTTGGAATTTATGTTTGTTTTGGTTATGTATGTTTGGGGGTATTTTTGGACTCAAGGACTTAACAATTGTATTGTGAGAATAATGTAATGATTTATGAAAATATAGTTTGATAAGATAAAGATGATTGGTTGGTTGAGGAGAGAGATTATGTGATTTATTTGGGAAAAGATAAAAAGAAGATAAAAGGGAGATTTGGTGAGATTTAAATGATGAGGGAGAAGATTTGTTTGTTTTGAAAGAAAATAAGGAAAAGGAAAGAGAAAATAATATTGGTTTATTAATTGTGGTTAAATAAGCATTGAGACCCGTGCACAAAGGAAACCCTAAATTTTTTTAGATAAACGCCGCCGCCACTCCATTACTGCCGTCGACCCGCAGTCTATCGTGCGCCACCTCCATCCTTCGATCTCCAGCCACCCATCCGCCACGCCACCGTCGATCTCATCCGCAACTCGAACCGACCCTCGTCGTGGCAGTCGTCCGCCCCGAGCGTTCCGTTAGCCACCATCGCATGTCCAGCCACGTCGTCCACCCGCTCGCACAGCCATGCCGTCGCATGTCCGGCACCGTTCGTTGGAGTCCGCGAAGTCAAGTCGCGCCCCTTCTCAGCAACCCGAGCCGTACGCGCTTTCGACCTGGACAGCCGAACCCGCCCGTGTCTGTTCTCCGCAACCCGAACCCGAACTCGCGCCTAAACATCAGCTTGATCTGTGGATCCCTCAAACACCGTGGCTTCTAATTTCTTCAATCGTTCTATTCAGTACATCTTTTCTGGATCACTAGGCCCCACTCTCTTAGCCTAACTATCTCGCATGCATATCTAGCAAACTGGTGATTTTCGACCCCACTCTGAACTCTCGGAGTACTAGATCCCCTTTCAAATTAATCTTGGGTAGGATCTTGCATCCCATCCTAATCTTGCCTATGTCATCTGCTAGTATGTGGTGCCATGACTCCTATAACATATCAATACATTAGACATGCTATAGATAGTTAACTCAGATCCATGATACTAAACTTCTACCCAGATTCTATTCTTGATTGGACTTGATAAACATGATGATCTTATACATAAATACTTTACATACATGAAGTGAAACCCTGAAATAACTCTCTTTTGGATAATAAACCTGATAGAGACATCATAACCAAAAACATATCCCACTAGGGTTTATACAACCACAACTCCTTCAGCTTACACAATTGTAAATTATCTAAGTCTTACAAAGACATACACAATATAACAAAATAGACTCAATGTACAACTCCATCCACGTACTAGCAATCGATCTAGAAGCTTTTAGCAGACTAAGTAAGCCTACCTGGCACTGGGATCTCGATCTCTACATGGAAAGTGGGAAATCATGTTGAAAGGGTGAGCCATAAAGCACAGTGAGTGACTAAATTTAAAATTATAAATTGGGAAAATTAAAGCACATGATAAACCTTAAACATATAAATCTATTTATTCAAAGGGTTAACTAGAAATGTGTAATAATAACAGTTTTCTCAAATACTCAACAAGTACATCATTCAAATCTAGCAAGGCACATCAAGTATATTAAATATTTTAACTAACATGAAAAATCTACGTTGTGTATGTCATGTCTAGTACAACCAACGTTTACTAGCTCTACGATGTTGTGGGATCCGTCCAACATTGCCATCGTGTTTGTCATAGTTGGATCCACCCAACACTTACGACAGCACCGTTGTCACGAACTACACTCAACGTCAACAACAGAATCTAACCTGTGTACACACGATACCATACAACCCGAGCTCAACATCTTAGTCATGTAGTTAATATAAATCTAAAAAAGTCATATGAAAATATTAAAAAATGCATGCTTATCTTATCTTTCATAAAATCAAGCTTACTCAGCTTGTTCCTGGGAAACAAAAAATCTATAAACAATACATGCTCAAAATGATACTGTTTCAACCATTTTTAGAAAGTCAAATAACGTGCTCATATATGAATTTCATTATAAAACCTAAGCTTGAAACTTATGCTAGAAACCATTAATATAAATCATGTATTATTCATAAACTCAAAATAAAACATGTAATCGTAAATAACAGTTTAGAAATTACTTTCGAAATATGTTTTGTCACTCACAACCTTGGGCTAGTTTCCTAGTTTTGACTCGATCTATTTCTTTTTAACGTGTCAAACAAACCAAAATCGAGTATTAGAACTTTATATGGACGTGTCTTTTATACTAAACTTAAGATGACGCACAACAGATAACACTCAGTAATTCTAAACTTTAGAAATAAAAGAACATTTCACACTTTTCACAGAATTTTCCAGATTCAACAATATAACTTCAAATACTCACAACTTACTGAATACTTGACACAAATTAATGTACTCTATATAAAAATCTTTGTTTTGGAACCTATACACTCTTGAAGGAATCAAAACAAGATTCCCAACGGATTGGTATAGAATTCTCTCGAAACACAGGTAATCACAATTCACGTCTTCTGCTAACCTATCATTTGCTTCTAAAAATAAACCTACTTCTAGTCATTTTTGGCTTATGAGTTCTTCATGAATGTTATAGGAAATTTTATACAGACAATTTCTTCGAACTCAATCTGTACGGTTAAAAAACTCAATCTTCGAACTCAATTTTACTCAATATGGGATACTCAAAATCCAGAGACTTCACGAATTTGCCTAAAAATTATTATAAAAGGAGTACAATTTTAAACAAAATAAATCTCAACTTTTAATTCGTTTTGTGCAGCATAAAACAACTTAAAGACCAAATATGTGTAGATTACCCTAAGCTTCAGCCATGGCTACCTCTTCTTCAAGCTTTCGGTATCTTCTTGAACCTCAAAGTCAGAACCATTTCCTTCTTCTTCTTCCTCATGTTCGCTCTTGAGTTTCGTAACTTTGGTGGAAAACGGTGAAGAAATGGCTTGGGCAGTGGAGAAGTCTTTTAGAAAAAGAAAATGCACTGAAAAATTCTTTCTCTTCTCGTTCTATTCCTCTTTCTTAATTCTCTTTTAAAAACAAATATATAAGAAAATATATAATATATTTATTTCCACTTTCTTTTTTCTTTCTTCTTTTTCTATTTATTAATAAAAAAAATCCAAAATTAATGAAACAACTTCAACTTAATGCTTTGCCATTTTTCAAAAAAAAATTAAATAACAACAACATAAATTTAACTTCCTACAATATATATTAATAACAAATAATCCAAGGAAATTCTTGGGTTTACAGAAAAGACAGAGAGCTTTAGTTAAGGCAATCTTAGGCCAACCTTGAGAAATCTTGGGCGAGATGAAAAACAGAGAGAAAATCCTGGTGCTATGGTAGGAAAAGATAGTAAGGTTTAAAGTTCTCTCGAGTCATCTTAGGGATGTGGCAGACCAAGATGAAAAACAGAAGGATTTTAGATATGGATCTCTGGCCATCTCGGCACTGTGTTTGTAGGGACAGGAAGTAGAAAAGGAAATTATTAGGGTTCTTGGGTTTGAGTTCGGGCATGTCTGATTGAGAGGAGTAAAGATCTCGGGCCAATCTCGATCAAGATCACTTAAAAATGCGTGACGGAAAAATCTTCGAAAAATCTCTATCGCGCAAGGTTAGCGTTAGAAGCATGTGGGCATTTTATGTACAAAAGACCCTCATTTCTTTCATTTCTCACCATTTTCACTTCAAGAGCAAAGTAGAGAGAAGAAGTCGAAAGAAGTTGAGTTACCTTTGCAAGAGAGAAGTTCGACGTCAAGTTTCAATTGGATGTGCAATCGAGAGACATCCGAGAAGGCAAAGGTGTTAGCATGTTTGAACTAAAGAGAAAGAGTAGAGCTTGAGGTTAGTTCCAAGTAAGTCAAAGTTTCTTCTTTCTTGTTTAAGAAACTTGAGTGAAAGTTTGCTAAGTAAATCTAATCCCATAACAAAGGAAAAACTTAGTTGAATGTTGCATTAGGTAGGGATTTACTCCCAATGATCCACACCTCATATAACAACAACAAGTAATTTTCTTCAAGATTGAATCCTTATTTTTATTCGTGTCTTTTTTAAACGTAGAGAGAAAGAAAAAATGTATTAAGGAAAATTTTCTATGTTTTTCTTGCCACTTTTTTCTTATTATTCTATGAAAAAAATAACCTTTTAACCTTTTTCTTCTCTTTAGAAAAATAGAGAGAAGAAAAAGATACAAGGAAAAAGTTTTTATATTATTATTATTATTACTACTACATTTATTATTATTATTATTATTATTATTATTATTATTATTATTTTATTTTATAAAAAAAATTCTTTTCATTAGGGCGGCATTGCTGCCACCACCCTTCTGTCCTTTTTTTTTTAATTTTATTAATTTTCTTATTTAGTTTCTTTTGGGAAAATTTTCATAAATATAACAAACTACTAAAATATTTACGGCCCATGTAACAAAACCCACAAAGTTAGCCATTTTTTAAATATTCCAGGTTTACCCTTCCATATTTCTTTTTCTCTCTATGATTTTTTATCGTCTTTCTTCTTTTACTCTTCTTTTTTTTTCGTTGCGATTTGTTTTCATGTTTCTTTTTTTCCTCTTCTTTTTTTACGTTGTTTAGATTTGGGTAACCAAATCTGATTTCTTTCTATCGTCTTTTTTCTTTCTCTTTTTTTTTTCACTACATGCATCGTCTTTCTTCTTTTCCGTTCTCTTTTTTTACGTTGTTTAGATTAGGGTAACCAATTCTAAAAGATCGTATATAAAGAATCTTAAGAAAAATTGTTTAGCCAAATCTAGAGGATCGTGTACCAAGTTTTGAAAAAAAATTGTTTAGATTTTGGGTAGTCAAATTAAAAGATCGTGTAGCCAAATCTAAACGATCATGTAGCCAAATTAAACGATAAAATTGAAAGAATAAATCGTAATCGTTTAGATTTGGCTATCCAAATCTAAACAAACAAATCTAAATAATCGTTTACCAAATATATTACGCGCGTTACCAAATATATTACGCGCATTGTTGACTTGACATTTTGGTTTTTTTCATTTTGGGCCTGCAAGTTTTTTTCATTTTTAGAATTGTTCTATATAGTGTAAATATTTTACCGCTTTGTTATATTTTTGAAAAGACCCCTTTCTTTTACTACTTACAATTTTTTAGTTTATTATTATTATTATTATTATTATTATTATTATTATTATTATTATATTTTTATGGTGACCGCAACTTTGCCACCACCCTCTGTTATCTTTTTTCCTTTTTTTCTCTTTATTTTATTCATTTATTATTTTTTCCTTTTTCTCTTATTTCCTTATTTTATTTACTATATTATATTACTTTTTTCCTTTTTTGTTTTTAAACTTATTTTCATTACTATCATCATAATTATTATTATACGACTTAAAATACATATATGTATGCATTGATATCTTACGTTATTTGTGTAACGCCCCAACAATTTGGAACTTAATTTATCGTGTTAAGTGTAATTATGGGAACGTTGGATGTAATTGAGGAACTGGATTATTTATATTTTGACTTTGTGATTAACTAAGTTTTGAGGAATATAATTATTTTATTTGGATGATAAAATATTGATAGAAATATTGTTTTTAAATAAAGAGGTTTGGTTGGTTGGTTGAGGAGAGAGATGTGATGATTTAATTGGGGAAAGAAAGAAAAAATAATTAAAAGGAGAAAAAGGGAAATTTTGGTGAGATTTGGAGGAGGTGAGAGAAGGTTGGGTTATTGGGTGTTTAAATGAGGCATAGGGACCCGTGCTTCATAAAAACCCACCATCTTTTTCAAAAAAAAAAGAAGAGAAAAAGGAAAGCTAACCCTATCATTTTGTTGGAAACCCTAGCCGTCGCCGCCGTCGCCGCCTCCTTTACGAACTGTCGCAGCCGTCGACATAGCCGCACCGCGCGCCACCGCACGTCGAGTGTCGCATCCGTCTCCAACCGTCTGCTGGCGTCGGGTCATCTCGCCAAGGGTAGCCGTCGACCCGCAACCCCACTTGACCCATACCGACCCGAAGACCCGCTTCGCATCGTCACCCGTGCCCGCTCCACACTGCGAGCCGCGCCCACGTGCACCCGCAAGCTGCGCCCGCGTGCAAACTGTGCTTGCGTGCAAACCGCGCCCACGCCCTCCTTCATGAGCCGATTCCCAGCCGAGCCGCGTCTCTCTCCTGCAGCAAGCCGAGCCGATTCCTGCTTTCTAGCCGAGCCAATTCGTCTGTCTTTGAGTAGTCAACCTGCTCTGGTCCTTTGCACCTATTTTGGTAAGTTGAGTGGGTTTTTGGCACACCCAGCAAGGACTTAAGATTTTTGGAACCTAAATAATTTATTTGGATTAAATTAAATTATTTCTCTTAAAAGGACAGCTTGGACCAATTAATTTGTGAAGCGTAAGATTTCTCCAGTTCAGGGCCATCTCCTTGTAACCTGACCACGAGTAAGTTATTCCAACTAAATTCTTGAGTACTTGGTCGTTTAATGCTCAAGTTATGAAAATTGACGTTATTAATCATTTAGGACCTCGCTGCGTGGAAGGCATGTGATTTTACTGTTAGAATTCGACTGAGCAAATCTCTAGGTAAGAGATTTTTATTACTAGCTCTACGACTAGAATCATGAGACCACATGCATTCCTAGTTATGCACGTTGAGGACTAGACTGTATAACGATATGTCAATTAATGAGGGCATGATGTGACTGATGATGTGATTTGATATGATGGCATGGTATAATGTAATGACGTGGCTTGTTATGACTTTATGTTTGGAAATTGTGATGAGATGTGATATGATTACGTGATGATGTTATGCTATATGTATGGTTAAGGTGCATGTTAGCTTACCCTATTAGAGTCGTACCTGCATGGGTGTCCTTCGGGATCACCACCTGTTTAGGACTGTGTAGTCCGATGGGACTGCCAGTCTAGCATTGATACAGAGTTGATTCGAGCGATTCGACGGGATCCTCGCAGCCCGATTATCTTAGCGCTTTCTCCGGGCACGCTACAGACTAGATTGTCTTAAGTGTTCCTTCGGGTCACCGAAGACCAGATTTTGTTCCTACGGGATCACATGTTGCACGTGTTCAGGAACGTGCAAGTTCTTGGGTACCATTTTCAGGACTCTAATGGGAAGTTAACAGACACTTAGTGGGACTAGTAGTGGGTCCCTTACTGAGTATTTTATACTCACTCATTCCATTTCATGTTTTTCAGGTAGAGGCAGAGGTAAGGGCAAGGGCAAGCTGGCGAGCGACCAGAAGTGACCGTGGCGAGCCATAGGGATCTCTGCTTCCGCTTCACACCCCAGTTTAAACTTTTAGTATTTGAATTTTTATTATTCTTTATTTGTTATTTCGTTTCTTTAAAAGTAGATAGGGCCTGAGTAGGATTTTAATACTTATTTACATTTCGCACATTACCCTGATTTGGTTTTTAAATAAATTAAATTTTGAGGATTGTCCGTTTTAGCCAAACTTTATAACTTTACTTCTGTCATTTACATTTTAGTAATGGCTTCGACTTAGTATAAGGAGTTGGGCTGTTACAATTTGCCTAATTTATTGTGTGGTATATTTAATTTTGTTCATGGTGCATTATTCCTATTTGACCTTCATTAAAAATTTCTTGAAGTTTTTAAAATATTTTTAACCTTAATTACAAGCAATTTTAAAATCTTTCTTAAAATTTTCTTTTTAAACCCTTTACAATTTTTTATTTGCTTTAAAATTATTTTTTTAGAACTCAAAATTAAATATATATTTCATAAGATTTTCTAATCGACTTTTTTTAATAACCCACATTGATTTCGGTAATAAAATCCTACGATAAAATCTAGAAATTTCTAGGAATCCGTTATTTCTAGATTCTCGAAGTGAGGGATCAATATCTTTGGGAGTCCAAGATTTGATCTCAAGAAAAAATGAATTTAATCAAAGTTTTTAAACAAATCTTTATTCAAAGACTAGCCTATGATAGAATTTGAGAAATTTTAATAACTTATTCTCTTAAGGTGAGAAATTTTTATTCAATATAGTCTAATTAATGGAATATATTCCATTTATTTTATGGGATCATTGCTTCAAATATTGGAGTGGTGAGCAATGAAATAATACATAAAAACATCTCTTTTAAATGAATTCTATTTAAAACATTAAATTTGGCCACCGTTTTCTAAACGGGTGTAACGGGGTGCTAACACCTTTTCCGTTCACAAATGACTCTCGAACTCAACTCTAGTTTTTTCGTAGACCATTTTTCTAATTTATTTAAAATTATTCTTTATTTCAGTGTCCAATCACACCGTAAAATTTTTTGGTGGCAACTCATTTTTTTTGTTTTTTAAAATTAATCCTTTTTAAGGACTTCGACTGCTCTGCGTCGTCTTGGGTACATGGCGAGAGGGTTTACACATACCCTATTCTATTCACCTAAGTGCTTCGCGAGAAAAACTTGCGCTTCCTAACTTGAAAAGAATTTCTAACAAACTAAACTACAAAATATTTACAAGTATGAAAACGATTACAAGTATAATATAAAAAAAATACAAAATTGAGGATATACATGCTAGATAAGATAATGGAAATTAAAGTGTATCCTTGCATTCAGGATCTCTAGCAAGGAAGGTTGTGCCTCATATCTCCCTAGCTTGTAGTCTTCTCTTAAACTTTGTGGATCATTTGAAACATAGCTCTCTGCATCTTGATTACTCATCGCAATAGCCTCTACTTACAATCGTTCATTACAATGCTCAAAAGATCTTTCTTGGTCCTTAATTGTGTAGTTAGTAAAGATATAGATCTCACTAAACTCTCTGAGTGGACACTTTCTTTGACACTTTACTGTGGGTTCTCAATTTTCAATGGATTATGAATTTAAGGTCTTAGGGGTTTGAGGATCTCAACAGCATAGTCAAATTGAATTTAATTTATTCTTACTTTACTGTTGAATCACTCACTGTCTGAAAGATATGCTCGACCTTGAGGCTGGTGTGAGTAAACACAGATTACTTTGGTACCTTAAACCTCTTCATGCATTCTTCGACTGAACATGTGATTCACCAAAATTAAGAATTTTTCCCAAAAATCAAAGTAAAATCTTATTCCTAAGTCTGAATAATCATTTCCCTGTTAACGACACTAAAAACTTGCTTTGATTATTTCAATTCGTACTTATTGTGGTAAACTATATTTCATTCTTCATAATGTGTCATTGATTCAAGATCGATGCATGAAAAATGCTTCCAATGTATCTATTCATCACATTAAAGCTTAGTCCTTGTCGTGTACAAGTTTTTATATTGCTTGCCCAAGTATAAGCCAAATAGTAGGTCTATCCGGATGATCCAGAGTCGAACACAAGAAATTGATATCAAAGGTTAGATCTAGGATTTACTTATCAATTAGGCGGTATAAAAGAATAATGAATAATGCATAAATAAATGTAATTGTGTTAAGAAAGGGTGAAAGAATGTCTATGTATCACTAAGCGATTAGGTCATGAACGTCTTGATGCTATATAACTTACATAACTAGTCTATGATTAAGGTAGGCTCCTCTGAGAGTCTTTAAACACCACACTTGTCCTTCTGTCTAGGTACAAATGACTTAACCCTGTTAGGCGAGATCTATCTATAGGAATTCACTTATAAAACGTATAGAGCTTCGCGATTAAGGACATCAACCTCTTGGCGCCTATTGTCCACACTTGTCCTCCTTTCGGGTACAAATGATGGAAGTTATCTCGCAAAGGTGGAGTTTGTTTCCATACTCTGCCTTGTGCGAGTTAACCAAATCCTTACTATTTGTCCTCTCGGGTAGTCGACGATATCCACGGCCAAGTGATGAAAATAGCTCAACCAACGCAATTAGAGTTATAAGTAAAGCAACTTATCATGAGACTAAACTACGAATAACATATTGACAGATGAATAGTAAAGAGATGAATAGATATAAACATAGAATATATATTCAAACAAATATAGGCATTTGGCCAATGTACAATATGAACAATACATAATACAAAGAATACAAAAATGAAAAAAAAAAGTGGAAAATGTTTACAAGTTAGGGGGTAATGGAAAATGGGAAATGGGCTTCCTTTCCTTCGAACTCTAAGCTCTCACTCAGAGCTTGGTCGAAAAAAAAGAAGGAATCTCTTTATAGACGGCAAAAAGGCTAATTCTTTCCACTCTTCTTTAGGTTTTGGCCCATTCAGCCACTTGGCCGGATATAAGCATATGACTTTTCACACAGCCGACTCTATTTTCTTAATAGTGATGGGATCCTTTATATAAGCAACTTTCAACGGAAAACTTTTATTCCTTTGGTCATGTCAGCATCGAAAGCTGCCATTGTCAAGTCACATCATCTCCAACTACCATTCTTGTCTTCTAGTGAACCGTCCTCGCGTAATGATGAAGCTCCTCACCTAGCATTTGTTTTTACCAAATGGGCTTTTCTTGCATAGCTATTTAATGATATCCTCTGCAATTAATCTCTTATTTTGCTTTTAGTCGTACATTAAGACACTGAAACGTGGTAAAACAAGCATAGATGCATATGTAAAGTGTATTTCTAAATACTTATGCTTTTTCAACATAATTAAGGCATTTTGATATACTTCTTCTACATTTTGGCCTCATTATTCAATAAAAGAGGCTACAATATCTTGTATTTATACAAGTTATCATATACCAAACATCTTTAAGTATGATATATCTATCAAGCAATTTCAGATTTTCCATTGCTTCAGTCAAGACCTCTTTTGTTCCAAAGTTTGAGTATGATCTCGCCTTCTACAAGCTTTTCAAGAACTAGTTTTCTAAAATAAGAAGTAAATATGATTAGTGTCTCTTGAATCTAGTATTCACGTTGAAATATCATATTCTACTATGTATATTGTAACAGCTAGTAAATCATATTTGTCTTGTGCTTCCTTCTCATCTTTCTTCTCACCAAGGTACTTTGGACAATTTTTGAACTAATGCCTGTCCTAGTTGCAGTGGTAACATTTACCTTTACCAACTTTCTTCCACTTACTATTCTTGGGAGTCTTACCCTTTCCCTTCTTCTTCATTTATGAAGGCCCAACTTTAGTTTTAGAGGACAATCTTCCAATAAACTTTTTCTCTATTGTAACAACATTTTCTTCCACTTCATTCATTTTACTCATGGTAAAGTCTTGGAATTGCTGGAGCTCATTTAGAAGAGTGGTCAGGGTAAACTCTATTTTATTTAAAGAAGTGTTCATCTGAAGTGGTACGAAATTCTTCGAAAGAGATAGTAATATAAAGCTCACCTGATTTGCCTAATCGATGGGACTTTAGCGATATTAAAGTGCATAATCATGTCCAGAACATGTTTTCTAACAGAGGTCCCTTTCTTCGTTCACTTGGTTTAAATGTGCTTCATTGCTTTATGTCTGAGGGACCATGAAGGCTTACCAAACATCTCCCTCCATAATCTCATTAGTCGTGGCAAAGCATTCATGTTTATTTGCCAAAACATCATACATGTTCACAAGAATATACACATAGGCTTTTTCATTCGCCTTAACCCATCGATCATATGCTTCTTGAACATTTCAGTTAGCAATGGAGGCAAGGGCTTGAGGACGTTCCTCCATTATGACAAACCTTAAGTCATCTATGTATTGTATTCATGTTTGATTTCCAAGTTTCATAATTGTTTCATTAAGTTTTGCGGAAGCTAAGAGTTGTATTATTAAGCTATTTTATGTTGATAAATAAAACATATTCTATTTAGTGAAAAACTACAATTCTTTAAGAACCAATTAATTTAGCAAATATTACTAATGTACCCATCAATATTATGTTTTACAACGATATTTTAAAGGTGTAAAATAACCTCCACCGAAGGGTAGTCGATTATTCCTCCGTTGATCCAAGAGAATCTTGAACAAATGCTGACTCTCATATTCCTCTAGTACTTAGTTAGCCCTACTTCGGTCGAGAATATATTAACAACGTAATTCTTGTAAGTGTAACCCTTCATTTTTGGATCTCAGAGATAAGAATCATTATTCTCCTGAAAGTGGAAAGTCAATATGAAAACTTATCAAAGAGACCCTATCCATATATGAAGTTCCCGGTGTTTTGAATCCTATAGGACAACCCTTCGAAGGGAATGTCGCTCCAGGAAAAACAAGCAGGCACATTTTAGGAATCTCACGGTGCAACCTAATAGAAGAGACCGTGGGATTTGTTATCACATATCCCTTACACAATTACTATGAATTACTTCCCCAATTCACCTTGATCTTGATCCATACAAACACTTTCCATAGGGAGTCCGCTTGTATGCCTAACCTAAAGCCCTACATGGACCTCACAATGTGAACTCTTAGGGAAGTTAAAGCCTAAAGTATGTTACTTTTTTCTAGGTGAAGTGTTCTATGATAGTCTTAAAGGGTACTTAGAAACATAGGATTATATTTAGGCTAATTTAACAAATCTTAAATCTAGGTAAAACATTCGAGCATAACCATTATATTGGATTTTTAACCTATGATGTCTTGATGATAAACTGGTTTTATTACCTCATATCTCTCACGCATGCTCATAAAACTAGGTTAACTAGACTCAAGAAATGAATACGATCTCCAGGTAGCAAGTGTTCCATAAACCATCAACTTAAAACCTTTAACCTTAGTCATGTTATCTAACTTGTTGACAAGATTAAATCAGGTGAGCATCTTGTAACCACTTTTACAAGATATCAACCTAATCATATGAAATTTTTGGTTGATATGTTTTAACCTGGGTGAGCATGCAACTTATCTTTGTTATAGATTTTAAAAGTGTACTTGATTTTATAGCACTTATAAAACTATAGACTAACCTATAACATACATTTAACATTATATAACCATTATATAAAAAATTAATTAATATAGGCTTTAATTTATTTAACTTTTAATTAAATCATAGTTAATTAAATTAAATAAATAAGATAATAAATAAATAAATAAATAAATAATTTTATTAAATCATATTTAATCAAAATTGGTTTCATTAATTAAACAATTAACTAATCATATTAATAAATTACCATATTATATAATTAACATGCATACTATACATTATAACCATTATAACATACTTCCAATGCATCAATATTTTAACCTAAAGTGGGATTAATGTATATGTCATATTTATGTACATACAATTTAAACTTAATTACAACATAAATCACATGCATATATAATTAATTAAACACCTTAAAATAGACTTGTTTTGGCTCCTAAATTAAGCTAAGTACTAAATTATTGCATTAATAATTTGGTGTAGTACAAAAATGCTCTTGAATCACTTGAACCAACTGAAAAACCATCAAATCTGTACTAACCGGCTTAAAAACCACCTTGAACTGGCCCAAGACCCAACAATTGAGCTTGAACTGGCCCAAACCACCATTTTATAACTTCAGGCGGCAGAGCAGATGAGTGGGCCGAGTCGGAATGGGTCACAAGGAGTGGGCGAGCATCAGACGCAAGGGTCGCGAACAGGTTTTCGACTTGGTTTTGGTCGGGTTCTTGTGGGCCAAACTGGAAGCGCTAATCAAGATCGAATTAAGTGGGTTGGGTTGTTCGAAGCATGGGCGGAAGGGAAAGTGGGCCAAACGGGTGAGGTGTTGACTGAAGCGCACAAAGATGGGTTACGAGGCTGATGTGATCGGATTTCTGGGTTAGAATTGGGTTTGGAAGTCTAATTCGGGTTTGTCCAAATTTTTTCTCCAAAAAATTCATAATTTCTCTCTTTCGATGGAATTACAACTTAATTCCGACCCTAATGACTCTAATAAAATTACAGACCCTTAATCAAATTAATTAGGCCACAAATTCAAGGCCAATCATAAAAATTAATACAAAAAACCTAATTTATGGCGAAAATTGTAAATTATCCATTTTAATTTAGTCATACAATTTATCAAATAAATTTAAAGACCCACCATATGTAAATGAGTAAAATTATCATGCTCTAATACCACATGAAGGAAACCGAGACATGCACAGCGGAATAACAGGTTTAATTTTACTCTAATAGTAACTAAACAATTTAGAGATTAACATGCTTTAACTACCCTAATTAAAAAAAAATTAGGGTTAAAGGAAAAGATACCATTGAATCCTTCTAATTCTTGTAATCTCCTCACAAACTCGAAACTGGGACTACCACTAGAGTTGACCCACTATTCTCCAGACTTAAAACCAGGTTGTGGGACATATGAAATGAAGGAAATTGAGAGAAAGATGAAAATTGAGGTGAGATCTAGGTTGGAGATTTGGGAGAGAAAAAAAAAATTTGGTATAATTTTTGTAAAATCAAAATTACCAAAATTTTAAAAGTTTTTCAATACTTAAAATTTGAATAACCTAATTATATGCAAAATTGCATGTTGTAATTTTAGTGGGCAAATCTCAACACCTAACATTTCACTAACCATTAGTGGAACTTAGTGGGCTAGGTGTTTACATCTCATGTAGTCATCCATCTCACTAAGTGTTAGTGAGCTTATCCAATATAATGTTGTATGTTTTCACTAACTTTAGTCTGAAGGTAATATAGTCATTTTACCATTTAAGTTAAAGTTTCAAGTCAAAAGTCAATATTTAAATTTTTTTCCATTTTATTCCTTTTGACTAATTTTGACCTGTCGAGTATGAATCGGCATTCATTTTTTTGAAATTCAAATCACATTTGTATATAAAATCAGTTAAAGTTTGACTTGAAAAAGTCAAAAGTGAACATTTTGGCTTTTTACAACTTTGACCATTTCCATCAATTCCGAGCTTCCGAATATGAATCTTTATTTATATTTTTAATAAGTAAATCACATTTAAACATAAACCTCTATTTGAAACTTATAACCAACGATTATATCACATATATTTGTCAGTTTCCCTCTCTTTACCTAATTCAAAGAATTCAAATTATTTCAACATATTATTATAAGTTAATTCCATATGAACTAGCAGGGGAACCTAATAGACCTATAGATCATGGGCTCCAACGATCCAAGATTAACTGGCTAAACCCTTTTAGATCAAGCTAATAAACCTTCGTTAACTAACGGGGTAATTCCACTAACGTCTCGTAGTTGCACTTGCCGTACTATAGATATATTTGTGTCCATCTGATATTACCATGATTAATAAGTTAATCCTTCATAGGTTGTTTGTAATATTAGTTGTGTCAAAATAACGTTTTATCTATGAGACCACATCTTGCTTAAGTCCCATTGATCCACTAGTGAACAATTAGTTTTAGGTCTAACCTATAAATCGAATCCCTCTAGGGCCAATAAGAGGGTGAGGTCCCTTATTCAAGACTTGGATTCAATCCTTAACGAAACAACCTATCTAGTAATTCTAAAGCGGGTAGAAGTGATTTCCATCTTTTACTCTATGTCCCTTGCCATTCACACGATCTTACCCTTGAAATGTGAGGCTTATCAGGCTAGTGCTGTTGAGCTGCCCTTACCCTTGTAGATCTAAGGATAATTTCGTTTGAACAGACGTTTATAGTTAACTCATGATTAAGATTAAGTTACCTAGGTCATCAATAATTAAAATAGTCGATTTTATATAGTCAATGGTGTTATAACTTAAAAGTGACTATTTCATGATTATATTCTTATAAAAACTCTTTACATAGGATGCCCTCACTTCCATGTCTCTACATGAACGATTTAGGATTACATCGTTTGTACTAACTACAAAGTGAGTCGCATTCATTGTGTTCCAAGAATAAGGTGCCTAAACTTATTCATACACTATAGATCATTTGGGCTCTATACTTGAACTTGATCCATATTATATCTATACGTAAAGTTCAAGTCTGCACTAGATAGCCTCAGAACTTACTTTATTGGATTCAAGATTATAGTATTTTATTTTCACTAATAAGTTCTCAATAACCAATTTATTGAATAAAATATAATTTTAACTACCAACTACGAGTTTTGACATAAATTCCAACATAATTATTGTCTAGTACATAATTCATAATGTATTTGAGTACATCCTTTATAAATATCCGATTAAAGATAACTTTTGATTGCATTAGAATATATTAATTCTTATGTTTGACATTATAATAATCTCAAGTCTAAGAATAAAAAAACAAGCAATTATTTGAGATTATTTATGACACACGTCAATGTAATTATCTCGAAAAGGGCTAGTTCGATTCTTATTCTCTAATAATAAAATATGATTATAATTTATGTCTCAACATATATAATCATCCTATGATTATCAATTATAACTCATACTAATCTTAATTTATTATTGTTCCAACAATAATAATCAATTAGGGACATTTAAAATATAATAATAAATTCATAGATATTATTATATAATAACAAGCAATTGAATAATAGTTATTGTATAATAATGAGGATAATAACTTTTCTTAAATAATTAATAAATCAATTATCCATAAAATTAATATAGAGCATAATAAAAACCAACATACACGACATGTTGACAAAAATGGCCGCCCTAAAATGATAGAAACCTCCCGATGAACTTCGTAGACCAGAATGACGAAGTTTGGGGGAAATAAAAACTTGTGCACCTTAACCAGCACAACTTCAATCTTGCCATTAGGCCGCGAAATGAATCTATTTGGAAATTGGAGAGCCATTTATGTAAGTTAAACTTCCCCTATCTCTAATTTCTTGAAGATAGAGGGAGGCATCAAATTGATACTTGCTCCTAAGTTCATAGTATGCAACTAAGATTCATGTTGTCTATTGAGCACGGTAAAGTGAAGCTTACAGAGTCTGTTATCCTCTTTGGTACCCCATTCTTGAATTCGTTGGTTGGTGCCTGCATTAGAGGTACGACCTCATAACCATTCATCCTTCGTTTCTTTGCTAAAATTTCTTTCAAGAACTTAACATACGAAGGCATGTGCTCTAATGCATAAACAAATGAGATGTTGATGTGAATCTACTTCAAGACGCCCAAAAACCTCTGAAACTATTTTTTGTTTCCTTTCTTCTTAAGGTGATCAGAAAATGAAGGAGGATGTAGTATATGATTGGTGTTTGTCACGTAGTTAGACGCCTCGCCGCATTCTTCATATTACCTCATGCCCTCCACTTCTTTGTTTTTCTATACATCATTATTCTACAAGGAAGAAGCATTATTAGTTAAAGAGATAATGAAAGGATCAGATACATTACTTGGAGTGCCATTCTTGGCGTTAGGACTAGAAATGAAGCTCTTACACTCAGGGTCTGGGTCGCGGATGGTAAAATTCATTTAGCTTTGAAGTGTCACAACTTAATACCTCTTTGTTTGGATCCTCTCGTATGATTTGGCATTTCAGTATTGCTTGGGAGGAATCCATATGGTCTTCTAGAGAAATCTATGGCTAGCCACCCTAGCGTAACTCTAGATTTTTTATGGATGTGGCTTGGCATTGCAGAATGACATTATTCCCTTACATGTATTCGCGAAGAAGAGTTTCAATAGATGAGGAGGAGGATGGATTAGTGGTGGTGGTTTATTGTTGATGAGGTGCTGATTGGTGTTGTTTATAATAGGGTGACTTTGGTAATAGCTAGATACTTCACCCAATGATCACCTTGACCACCCTATCATCCTTGGTAATGTTGACTATGTCCTTCCCACCCAAAGTTGGGGTGATTCCTCCAATAAGAGTCGTGCTTCTTTTTCGTGACAGTTTTAGTGTTAAGTAAGCATGCATTAGTTTTGTGAGGATGACCACATCCCATCTCATCCACTTACTTTATCGCCTATAATGAGCTACCTACAATGTTAAGTTATGACAACCTCATAGACTGCAAAAAATTGTTCATTGCAATAACTTTTCCTTGCAATGCCACCATTGTATTTTTATCCATTCGTTCTTTAAATTTTCATCTTTCTCCTTGACGTAAACCAAAACAATTATCGGTGCATTCTTTGCTATTGCTTGCTATAGGGTCCAGCTTTGTCTTGATCTGGTTGTAAGAACTCTCCAACGTCCCTCCAACAAACATAACATCAACAGTTTAATGGTGGAGTCATGCTTCATGTACATGATAGTCTAAGTGTTGAGTGGGCATGCATTAGTGTTGTAAGGATCGTCGCATCCCACACAATCAATTTCATCCACTTGCTTTACCGCCAGAAAAGAACTACTCATGGTGTTGACTTACGATAAGTTATCCATCGTGGTCATTTTTCATTGAAGTGCCACCACAATGCTTTTATCTAAATCTTCTTTATTTTTCCTATTTGGCGAGAGCCAAAACAAATATCATCCCATTCTTAACTGTTGCGGGCGATAGAGTTCAGCACAACTTTAATCTGGTTGTAGGAGCTTCTTAACATTCCTCATTTGAACAAAGTATCAGTTGATTGCTAAGTATCCTTACTCAGCCAAAAATAGAACCCATCCATCAACACACATTCGAGAATGTCGTGATTGGGGCAAGCATTCACAAACCTTTTGAATCTGTTCCATGCGTCATGCAGATTCTCTTTATCCTTTTACCTGAAGAGCATCAGGTCCTACCTTTTTTTAGCATGTTTTACGGATGGGAATAACTTCTCCATAAATTTTCCAATTAAGTTTTCCCAAGTAAATACTAGTTTGCATTCCAGGAAGTTGGCTCATCTCTTTGCCTCATCCCTTATTGTAAATGGAAAGAGGGTGAATCGCATTTCATCCCTTGATATGCCAGACATACGGAATGATGTGCAGATAGAGTAAAATCTACATATGTGATCATGTGGGTATTTGCCTGGGTGATCGCCAAACTATCCAGCGTTCTAAATCATTTACAGGATCACGGGTTTGATTTCGGACCGAGTATTTTTGCCAAACTCAGGGTAGGCAATCCCAAGGTTGTAGTTATAGAGACTTGGTGAAGTGTAAGACCATATTGGTTTATCCAGATCGTGGACCAAATAAGTTGGATTAGCATCTTGGACAACATGATTGACAGGGATACCTTAGTTATTTCGATTGTTCATCATGTTAGCTCGTTGTCTCCTTTGGTTTTTTCTTCTATTCCTCTAAAAGGATTGTTCAATTTTAGGGTCAATTCCAAATTCTTGTTGTTGATCTACAAAAATTACTTTGAAGATATGTCATGATAAGCTCTAATAGAGCGACTTAGTTTGACCTTTCAAGAGGAAATTTCTTTGTAGTTGATATTTCTTTGGCATAAGTGTGAACTTGTGAGTGTTGGTGCAAAAAGTTGAACTAAATTCTAAAGTTGTCTTGTAGAAAGCAATATACACTATGTTGAGGACTGAAAATGGATGAGCTCGATCACGAACCGCTGAGCCCACTATGGATACAAGAGCTCACCCAGTCAACCAGAATGTAAGAAGAGAAAGGGAAGAGTGGTGGCTTGGAAGAGATGCACATATGTTAAGTAGATCAACGAGCAGTTTTGTATTGATAGATTGAAAGCATTAGGAGCCACAACCTTTTAGGGAACAATGAATCCAATTGTTATGGAGAAGTTGTTGAACTTAGTAGCAAAGCGTTTAGAAGTAATAGGTTGTCATAAAGAGAGGAAAGTTAAGTTGGTTACGTTCTTGCTAAGAGGAAGCACTGAAGATTGGTGGACTTTGTGTGTGGCGATAACAGAAGGAGTAGAATTTGTTACTTGGAGATATTTTCAAAGAGAATTCCAAAAGAAGTTTTATCCTCATTTGTTTGTTGATGAAAAGAGAAGGGAATTTCTACGATTGGTACAAGGCGATGAGACTGTTGCGCAATATGGGAAGAAGTTTATGGAGTTAGCAAGGTATGCGATAACCTTCATAATGAATGAAGAGGATAAGTGTATGCATTTTGAAGACGGCCTAAGAACATCAATTCGAGCTTTAGTGACGACATGTGCAGGCTCGTTAGATTTTTCTAAGTTGGTTGAGGCAGCCATACGCATTGAGAAATGTTTGGTTGAGGAAGATGAAGAGAAAATGGTGGAAGGAGAAGAGTCAAGTCCATTGCTGGACAGAAGACAAGAAAAGGAAGACAACAAAGAAGCAGAGAAGTGGACTATGTTTTTCTTTAGGCAAGGATCGCATTGGTTTGGCGATAAGAGACCGAGGTTTCCGGAATGTGGAAGCAGGCACATGGGAGTCTATAGACGCGAGATCATTTGTTTTAAGTGTAGGTAAGCTGGACATTACCAAGATGAATGTCCGAAAGAATTGAATTTATAGGAGAAGGTTCCATGGTAAGCAAAGGAAAGGAATTGGCAAGGTAGAATTTCAAAGACGAAATTCCGAAAATGAGGGAGTAGTTGTGAGAGCCATAGCTGAGAAATGGAGTCCTATTAAAGAAGAAAGGCTCTGAAGAGTAGGATGGTCCTTTTAAAATGAAAAGATCGTTAATTCTAAAAATGTAATTCGAAGGAAAGGAAATCACGTCGAGAAAAGGAGAGAGAATTAAGTTGGTGTGGTGAATGAGTCTTATCACAAGAAGAGTTAGGTGATTAGAGCAAAGTACGGGACGAGAAGTTAGAAGAGAGGTAAGCAGTTATAGCCTATTGCAAGGAAAAAAAGACGGGAAAGAGGAGTTTAGCTTCCCGAGAAGATAAAGTCAAGAAGAGCTTGGTATGTCGGAGGATAAGGTTTTGCATCTCAAGGGAATGTTAAATTGAGAGTAGACCATTGGCTTACGTGCCGGGTTTGGTTTGGCTGCATAGTACGACAAATTGGTAGAATGACATGTGTAAAGTTATAATTATTAACTTGCAGGTAAAGAGAGTAACTGATCTAGAGGATTGGTATAAATAGGGGTAAAAACCTTAAGGAAAGTGCTGTCATTTTGGAAGTTTTGTTAAAAGAATGCAAAGGGTGGAGTAGCTGTTAATGGATTTTTAGGCGAGGAGGTGCATAAGGGGAAGAAAAGGATCGAAAGCTTGCATGAGCGACGTTCTTAACTCTACACTCCTGTGTGAGTGACTTTCTTAAAATATACACACTTTCATGAGTAGCTTTCTTAAATACACTCCTACGAGGGTAATTTGAAAGCTAACGTTTTGTAAATATTTTCTCAGATTGATCCCTTTTGAGTTTGACTTATGCTAACGTGTTTTGTGTCTTTGTGTTATTGTTGTTATTCTCGATGTTGTTTGAAAAGAGAAAATGATTGTTTTCTATGTGTTGATTGTGATGAATGCACACAAACCATTAACCTTATTCTTATCTAGTAAGCAGTGTTTATGCGGTGTGCGTATAATGTGAATGGCGATGACCAATGCAACAAGAAAATGAATGAATTATGAAACTTCCAAGATGTTGTGGATGGAGTGAACACCAGAGTAGCTCAATTGGAAGATATTGGAAAGAGTGAATCGCAGTAGGCTTGCCAAAGGGAAGGATTCATATTCTTGGTGGAAAGGAATATGAGGAGCTCATGAGAGATTTTGGTGATTTTTAAAATGAGACGTTGAAAGTCTACACAACACGCCCCCTTCTGATTGCATGAAGCAGTGGAGGGGTGAGGCGTGACAATAATTGTAACGACCAAACTCCTTATACTAAGTGGAAGCCATTACTAATTTTAAATTAAGCAAATAAAGTTTATAAAGTTTGGATAAAATGAAACAAAACCTCAAAATTTAAATTATTTAAAAGCCAAATCAAAGTAATTCGCGACATGTATAAAAATAAAATCCTAACTCGGGCCCTATCTAATTTTAAAGAAATAAAATGACCAATAAGGAGTAACTAAAATGCAAACATTTAAGGTCTGAACTAGAATATAAAGCGGAAGCAAGAGATCCCTATGGCTCGCCACGGTCACTTCTGGTCGCTCGCCAGCTTGCCCTTGCCCTTACCTCTGCCCCTGCCTGAAACATGAAATGGAAAGAGTGAGTATAAATTACTCAGTAAGGGACACACTACTAGTCTCGCTAGGTGCCTGTTAACTTCCTATTAGAGTCCTGAAAATGGTACCCAAGAACTGACACGTTCCCGAACACGTGCAACATGTGATCCCGTAGGAACAAAATCTGGTCTTCGGTGACCCAAAGGAACACCTAAGACAAACTGGTCTGTAGCGTACCCGGAGGAAACACTAAGACAATCAGACTGCGAGGATCTCGTCGAATCACTCGAATCATGTCTATATCAATGCCAGACTGGCAGTCCCGTCGGACTACGCAGTCCTAAATAGGTGGTGATCCCAAAGGACACCCATGCAGGTACGACTCTAATAGGATAAGCTAACATGCACCCTAACCATAGCATACACATAACATAGCATCATCACATCATCATGTCACATCCTGTCATCATATCACATCACATCATCATGTCAAAACATATTATCATATTAAACCACATCATCATGTCGTATCATATCATCACATCGTCATGTCATATCATATCCTCATTAATTGACATGTCGTTATGCAGTCTAGTCACCAATGTGCATAACTAAGAATGTATGCGATCTCTTAATTCTACTCGTAGGGCTAGTAGTAGAATCTCTTACCTGGAGGTTTGCTCAACGAGTCCTAACCGCAAGGTCACGCTTTCCCAGCAGCGACATCCTACTGGTTAGAACACAAATTTTTCATAACTTAATCAACAATCGACCAAAGAATTCAGACATTCCATTGAAGTAACTTACCTTAGGTCGAGGTTGCGACGCTTGAGCCCTTAACTGGAGAAGTCCCACGCTCCAAGATCAATTGGTCCTGATGTTCCTTAAGAGAAATAATTTAATTTTAACCCCAAAATTAAATTATTTGAATCCAACAAAATTTAAATGTTTAGTTGGGTATTCCAAAACCCAATCAACTTACCAAACTAGATGAAAAGGACCAAAAACAGGCTGGCGACTAAAAAACAAGTGAAGCGGCTAGGCGACTCGTCTAGAAAGCAGAAAAACGACTCGAACAGGCGGCTCGCACGTGCAGGGAAGCTTGAAAGGGACGGCGTGCGTGCGGCTCGACTATTGAGTAAGCGCTATTGCGACTCGTGATCGGCTCACGAAGAAGGGGTGGGTCGGGTCGGCGTCACGCGAAGAAAAAAATGCAGGCGCGTGGGTCTGGTTTCGGGTCGAAGGAGAGGCGCGGCTCTTCGGGTCGGGTACGCGGATCGACTATGGTCATGGGTCGACGTGCGTTTCGCTCAGGATTACTCGGTTGGGGTAGGCGGCGCTGCTCGGCTGTGCGACGGAGGCAGCAGCGAGCAGCTGGGCAACGCAGGCTTCGCAGACTTCGACTCACACGTGACGGCTGGCACGGGAACAGAAGCACTCGAGCGGACGACGGACCAGCGGGGCTCCACATGAACGACTTGGAGACGCGACTGAGATCCGCGCATGACGGCTGAAGTCGGCGGTGCGACGGGCTGCAGTCGACGGTTTTCTTTGTGCACGGGTCCCAAGGCCTACTTAAACACCATTAAAACCAATATGAAATTCCCCTTTTCTTTTCCTTAATTTATTTCAAAACAATCAAATCTTCTCTCTCTTCATTTAAAACTCCCCAATTTCCTTAAACTTCAAAATCAACCAATCACATCACTCCTTTTTATAAATATATTTTTTTTCCAAATAAAATATCACATTATCTTAAACCAAAATAATTCAATTTTTTCTCTCCCCTCAACTCAATTATCTTATCTTCCACAAATAACCTTACCAAATTTAATTATCCAATTAAAGAAATTATTTTATCCCCAAATTTAATTAATTACACCACAAAAATTTCATTAATCAAGTTTCTTCAAATACGCCCAAAGTTTCAATAACTACACTTAATATAATAAAATTAAATTCCAAATTTTGGGGCGTTACAATAATTCTATGTTAGGTAGCCTTCTAAGAATTTTAGTAGGATGCATGTTAGTGAGGACGAAGCATGCTGAAAGGACTTGTGTTGGTTTGTCGAGATGATTTTCACTATAATAAGCCTTTTAAACAAAGATAAAAATAAATGTTGTACTTAATTATTTCCGTACATGGTTACATATCTTTTAATCTTATGTTGCCAATCCTAGATTTTTAATGAGATGGTCCCCCAAAAATGTGCTTACAAAATTCGAAAATGTACTATGTTTTTTTCTTTTTTTTTTGAAGAATAACTGTCACCTCGCCCCAAAGTCTATGTTCAAATAGAACTTTGACTTTTTCTTACAACAAAACTTAAACATAATCTTTAAGCCTCCCTTTGCCTAGCTTAGCTTTTCCATTTTACGTCTGGATTGCTCGCCTTATCGTGTAGAAATGCACCTTGTTCTCTCTTCACCACCAAGGTGCAACTCTTCATGCCTTCACCTTGGTGGGAAAGGCTTACTGGAACTTTCTTGGCACTGGTACTTCAGCCCTTGCTCTAGTTACTGCCCCTTTCCCTTCTTTGCCTCTTCATTGTCTTCCCAAGGATGCCCATTTCCTCATCTACCACATCATGCTGCTTCTTCAGACAGGGTACTTAGAGGTGTAAAGTCTTCCTTTTCCTAGTCCATTCTTCGAATCTTTTGCTCTCTAGTTACCAGGTTAGGCCATACTAACCTGATTATTACTCTCACCTTCCTTAGAATCAGGTCATCTGCACTAAGGAGCAATCCACTTACCAATCGTCTCCTTAGGCATATTAAAAAGATCCATTGTTAACGCGCCTTGTAAGGCTACAAAGTGACTCTACCTTAACTCCTTAACTAAGCCATAACATTTGAAATCCATCATTCAGTTCACTTCAATGCCTGACCACCTAAGAAGGAAAAACATAAAACATAAGTCATTGTTAGTGAATGAAGGGTTGAGAAAACCTTTTTAGAAACTGATCTCAAGAAATCCATGACAAAATAAACGATAGGTTATAACACATGAAGTTCGATGTAGCGAATTGTTAGTACAAACCACGTAACCATCATAAATAAAATAATTACTGAACGGGTCACCATTTGCACCACCATTACCAACGTAAGATCATTCGGAGACCTAGGAATCTACCCTTGCTGACCTGAGATTAGCTCTCACTAGTATCACACGAGTTAGATGAGATATCAAACAGCGTCTTGCCACATTCCTATTCTTAGACCTGGGAGTTACACTCCACCAGCGCTTTATCAACATCGTTCCCACAACGAGTGCTACAACGTCATACACTGAAATTAGTTTATGACATGTCCATTCTGAGACTTAGGAATCTCTCCTCGCCTGGACCTGGAATTCATACTCAACCTGTGTCATGCGAGTTTTATGGGATTTCCACCAACGTCTTGTGATAGATTTCATTTTCTCTCGATAAACAACCATTAGAAATAGTAAATATAAGGGTTAGCTCTGAGTTCACTTTCCTTACACATTATTTACGTAGTGACAGTTTCATATGACAAGAGTGACGAAAGAATACTTTTAGATGATTATCAATAGAATACTTGTTCCACACATTAGAATAGAATCGTAGTATTAACTATTTATGAAGGTGATTCGTATGGCCTTACTTCCTCATGGGATTTGCATATTTCCTCATGGGATGTCCTATACTCCTCTTCACCTAGATTTTTTTTCTTCAGGTCAAGGCCTCACACATATTCCTTTTGCAGAATATATTCTACGGTCAAGAATCTCTTTGTTTAGTATCCATGTCGGAAGGTCTTTATCGCGTTGGCAGTATTCCATCAGGGTCTCACAATAAATTCTTCTAATGAAATTTTTTCTTCTCTCTATTTCTAAAATGAACTTTAAAATGATAAAACTTTGAACCTATTTACAAATATCTCAAAATAGTAAAAAGTTTTCACTTTACAATTTTGTCAATTTACTATATATGAATATATATTCAGAAATTATTTGCCATTAAGCTATTATATACATAATTAGCAAGTACGTTTTTAGGCAAATCATAAAAAAAGTTGAAAAAAAGTGTGATTGAAAAATTTGAAAGTTCATAGCTATTCTCAAATAAAGTACCAAGCTTATGACAATTTTCTACGAGTGGGGCCTCGAAATCTGACCTTCCATATGATAGCCTACACATAATTGTTCCCAATTTAGGTGAAACATATATTTTATTGTCTGTGTTTTTCCAATAAACTCCAAAATTTGGCATGCGAACCCAATTACCAAAGAAAGATATCAATGTTAGCATCTATATTTCATCTATATCATATAGGTTTTTTAATCTAATCCCCCCATTTTCAATTTTTTCTAAGTGGGGCCCCAAAGAGTAAGCAGTGTACTTGAGTAACAAAGAAAAAAATCAATGTTGCACTTAATTATTTCCATACATGGTATACATATCTTTTAATCTTATGCTGCCAATTTTCAAATTTTTATGAGTTGGTCCACAAAAAACGTACTTACTAAATTTAAAAATGTATTATACTGTAACGCCCTAAGTTTAAGAGGTGGACTTGATAGTAAGGTTGAGAAATACATAAAAAAAATTAAAAGTTACCACCTATTCCAACAAGGTGCACCTTTCTTTTTTATGGCTCGATCATAGGAACTCCAAAGTTAAGTGTGCTTAGCTCAGAACTATTCTATGTTGGGTAGCTTTCTAGGAATTTTCGTAGGATGCATGTGAGTGAGTACAAAGCATGCTGAAAAAACTCATGCTGGTTTGCAGGGGGATGTCTTTCCCTATAATAAGCCTTTTAAACAAGTAAGCTGGATCATGTAGTTAGGTCGAAGGAGATGCTGAGGAATGTCAAAAATTATAATTTCGAAACTTGGTTAAAAAGGGTTTTAAACAGAAATTAAAGAAATATTCAAGTGCATATTGTTGAAAATGAAAGAAAAATCATAAGAAGTATCATGCTAAAAATGAATAAATATGAAATAGGAGATTTAAACAGAAGACAAAATTATTTAGAAATAGAACAAATAAAAATCTTAAAAAGAGGAGATAAAAAATCGCAAAGATGATGAAAAAATCGCAAACAAGAAGAAGAAGAAGTGATGAATCGTCCCATAATATTCAAGGGTAAATATGGAATTTATGAAAATACAACGGTGGAATATTGAATTTATGAAAATACAACGATGGCTTCCTGAGCTGTTATGTTTTGTTAAATGGGTGGTAAATATTTTTTTGTTTTGTTACATTTATGTAAATTATCCATCTTTTTTAAATGATTCCCTTCTTCTAATTGTTGTTCGAAAAATGTTGTATTAATCAAACTAACCCGGGAACTTTATAATAATTTTTTTTAAAATGTTTTTATGTCATAATACATTATATGCATATTACATCATTTTGGTTTACTATTTTATTATTTTTTATTTTTCCACACCTATTTCAAAGTTACTTTCTGTTTTTTTTTTTTATCTATTTTATTCTTAATTATTTATATTTATATTCAAATATTATTTATTAGTTAAAACTTACCAAGCATGATCGATCAGCGTTGGAATAAAAATAAAATTAATTTGACAAGAATTTGCGCAAAACAATGAAAAAAATATTTTACATTCATTTAATCTCTGACAAAAATGTGAAAATTTGAAAATTAGTAAGATCAAATAACATTTTATATTAAAAGATAATTCGAATATAAATTAGTCTGATAGAAAATGATGAAGGGTTTCGTTTATTTTGATTTAGTCGAAAGTTAGTCGTAAAGAATCTAATTTGATAACAAAAGATAAATTAAAGTATTAGAGCAAAAATAAAGAAGGGATTCGTTTATTAAGATTATATTTAATGAGTTAGGTATTACATTTTATCCTAACTCCATCCTTAGTTGCTTCTACAATTACACTTCATTTGTAACTTCATTCATAGTTGATCTACGAAATCCAAAGATGACACATCTAGCGAGCATGTGCTGGGGGGCGTGTGCCGTGTCCTGGGCCCTTAGGACTCGGTCCAGACTCTAAGTTTTCAAGCCAACATTTGACACTATCCTTTGCTTTGTGGTGATCTATCGAATATGAATCAATACAATCAACATCATGATCATCACGTAAAGTCTCGGAGAGCATTCGGGCTGCATCAACTGTACCTATATGGCTAAAGACAATGCCAAACACAACACAAATAATCAGGAGGGCAGCAATCTTTTGAAACTTCATAGTGCAGTTTAGGATTGAGGTTAGATTGGAGAATAGAGATTTGGGTTTTAGGTTGTGTGGATTTGGGAGTGAGATAGATAATTTGTGGGCAGTTTTATAGTGTAATGAGAGGGGGTTTTTGGAGGGACTTTGATTTTGGTCGAAGAATAAAAAGTTTGAAATTTAGTGTTTTGTTGGAAAATGGAATGCAGAATGTTTTTGGTTAATGTGTAAACTATCTATTGGAATTAAGGTTTAAAATCGTAAACAATACAAATTTAGTAAAACTAAATAACTTTCCTTTTTTGTCTAATTTCAAATAACAATAATAATAATAACATGGCAATTATAATTGGTAGCAATTCGAATTTAACTAAGAATTTAAATTTTGTATTTGAGAAAGATGGAAAAAACGAGGAGAAAATATTCTTAGTCTTAAAAAACTAAAAACGAAAGAATGAGAGAAGAAAAAAAAGAAATAGATACTAAATAGTACTTTGGAAATCTATAAAAAAAAATTGAAGTTTAAGTTATGGATGACTAAAATTGTAATTTAATGTAATTATAGTGCTGGTTCGAACATAATTTCCATTGCATGATGTTTTTTTTAACAATAAATTCTTCTAATGACATTTTCTTCATCTACTTCTGCTCTATTTCTAAAATGAACGTTAAAATGATTATTTTCAAATATAGTAAAAAATTTCAATTTACTAGAAATAGAGTAAAAAAATTTCACTTTACAATTTTGTAATTTTGTCATTTTGGTATACATGAAAATATATTTTTAGAAATTATTTTAAAATAATTTCTAATTGATTTTTTGAAATTTGAAATAGATGCAAACACGGTATGGATGAAAAGAAAAAGATTGTTGACAAAAACCATGAAAAAGGGGAGAACATGTGGTTGTTGTAATCCTGCTCGTCTGATTTTGATGAAACGGGTTTGCTTAAATTATTATTTCTTATTATTTACTTGAAGATCTTCGAGATTATATGTATCATTAAATAAAATTGAGGGCTTTCATTTGTTCATTCATATTGCAAAAAAGTTTTCTTTTTAAAAAAATATTTATCATTAAACTATTATATATATAATTAGTACGTACGATTCTAGGCAACTCATAAAAAAGTTGAAAAAAAGTGTTATTGAAAAATTTTAAAGTTCATAGGTATTCTCAAACAAAATACCAAACTTATGACAATTTTCTATGAGTGGAGCCTCGAAATCTGATCTTCCAAATAAGAAACTACACACCCATTTCCAATTTAGATGCAACGTAATTTATTTTTTTGTTTATCCAATAAACTCCGAAAATTGGCATGTTAACCCCAATAACAAAGAAAGGTATCCATGTTGGCACCTAAATTCCATATATATCATGTAGGTTTTTTAATCTAAACACCCCCACAGTTTCAATATTTTATGAGTGGGGCCCCAAAAAGTATGTGCCATGTTAAGCAATGAACTGAGTAACAAAGACAAATTGCCATGTTAAGCAATGTACTTGAGTAACAAAGACAAAATTGAATGTTGTACTTAATTATTTCCATGCATGGTAGACATATCTTTTAATCTTATGTTGCCAATTTTCAATTGTTTATGATCTGGTCCCTTATTTTTTTTTATTTTTTTACACGCTCTTTTACTTTTTTTAAACGATCGTTTACATTTTGTATTCATTTGGCTACTCCAATTCAAATGATTTTTTTTCAAGCTTTTTTATACATAATCTTTTTTTTTTGCACGATGGTTTACTTTTTTTTTTTTAAAACGATCATTTACATTTGGCTACATGGTAGACATTATGTAAGTTTCCCTATTTTTTATTTTTGAAGAATAAATAACACGCCACCCCAAAAGTCACTTAGTGCAACCCAGTGGAGGGGTGCCGCTGAAAATTTCAATGCTTACGACACCGCGTAGTAAACGCCAAAGAACCAAGAAGTGAAACAACTTCTTTTTTACAACCTCAACTTGGGGTTTTAAATGCCAAGTTTTCTTAATGCAGCACTGATATACAATAACTAAAAGTTCATTAACTTATCCTTATCGTCGAGCCTTTAATACGTAGCTTAACACCACCTTTCACTATTCAAGTGATAGACACATGATAATGCATGCAAAACTTTTCCTTATTAAGTGATAGACACATGATAATGCATGTTTATCTTGACGGTCATGTAAGAAAAGTTTCCATATTTTGTTAAAGAAATACGAAAATTCGTAAAACAATGTGGATTATTAATTTCCTTGATGGGCAAAGTTCCCTTAGTTTCGTTGATGGTCCGCAAACGTTAAGAAAACTATTTCCCGATGGACAATAAATATCATGGATAATATATTATTGACGGGCAATGCCCATCCAGATAGCTAGGTTTTCTTGACGGACAAGATCCGTCAAGGGACGAATTTTCTTGATTTCCAATGGTCATCATCGAAAAAAATTAATATATTTGTTTTGGATTCTTCATGGGTTTAGAATTTTCTTGATGGGTCGGGTTTCTTGATGAACATAAAAGAAAATGATGGGCAAGGTCCATTAAGAAACATGATATCTTGATGGGCAATGCCCATCAAGAAAAAAGTTATAATTTTGGGTTTGCGATAAGATCATGGGCAAGGCCCATCAAGAAAACGATAGCTTGATTGACAATGCCCATCAAGAAAAAATATTTCCCACTAACGACAAAATCTGGGATCTCATTAATGGACTAAAACACGATATTCATCATTTTTATCTCATTCACTTTATTCCCAAATTAAATTAACACTACTCTAATTTTATCATTTTTCTTATTAATTTCTAATTTTTTTTAAAGTAAAGTCAAATGGTTAGGTACATAACTTGAACAAATTTTTTTCTAATATTAAATTAATAAATCCATTTACATTTAAAATTTATTTAAGAATACACATTAAATACAAAAGACCAAATGGTGTAGTCATTAATTAAATTTAAAATTATTTAATTTATTGTTATATCTCTGAGTTATTTAATCAATAAAAATAAAAATAAAAAGTGAAGGCATTGGTAGTAAATAATTAATATATTAAAATTAATTTGTTAAAAATTATTTTAATAAAACCTTAATTTTCATTTTCCCCTTTCTCTTCCAAATCCATCTCAAGCCTCCATTTCAATATCTCAAATCTTCATCTCAATATCTCAAGCCTCCATCCAATCTCATCGCTGCCGCTAGACGTCGACCACCGTAACCCACTGTCACCATTGAAGCCGCAGCAGATCTACCGTTGAAGCCGGAACACCGCTGCCGACCACACGCCTAAAAGCTGCAACGTCGCCCACACGCTGTACCGCCGCCGCCCACACGCTGTAACGCCGCCGTCAGCACTATTCGTCGGTAAGTCTTTTCACCCATGAAATTTGAGTTTGTTACATCAATGGGGTGATTTAGTCTTTGTATTTAACTTAGAGATGTTTAATTTACTGTTTGTTTAATACCTAATAATGGGTAATTTACTGTTTGAATTAGTTTGTAGTTGTATGTAATGAATTTTTCATATTTTCAGTTTTTGGTGTTTTAAGTTTTTTATATTATTTGAGGTCGATCAAGTCACATATATGGGCGGGTCGTAATGACCTTTTTTTTTATTATTTTTCTAAAGTTTTTATAGTTGACGGGCTAAAAACGTCAATAATAAAGTTTTGTTGATGAGTAAAACCCATCAATAGAAGGGCTATCTTGATGGACTGATCTAGTTTCTTGATGGGCAAAATACGTCAACATCACCTTTCTTGTTTGTCAATCCCATCAAGAATAGTTTTTGATGACATGTTTTGACCATCAAGTAAACTGGTTGTCTTGATGGACTTTTTAGTTTCCTTGATGGGCAAAACACATCAAAGTCTTCTTTCTTGATGGCCAATACCATCAAGAAAGGGTTTTTTATGGCATGTTTTGGCCATCAAGAAAACGAATTTCTTGATGGACTTTTTAGTTTCCTTGATGGGCAAAAAACACCAAAGTCTTCTTTCTTTATGGTCAATACCATCAAGAAATAGTTTTTTATGGCATGTTTTCGCCATCAAGAAATGATTTTCTTCACAGACTTTTCAATTTCCTTGATAGGCAAAAAACATCGAAGTTTCATTTCTTGATGGCCAATACCATCAAGAAAGAACTTTTGATGACATGTTTTAAACTAGTTTTTTTTATGGTCGAGCTTTCTTGATGTCTGCCTACATGATGGGCAAAGACCATCAAGGTAGATATTTTTTGACGTGCTTTGCACATCGAAGAAGGCCAAATATGTAGTAGTGACCTTGGTGGTGTGCACCTTGGTAGGAAAGGCTTAGTGGAACTCTCTTGGTACTGGTACTTCAACCCTCCCACTAGTTACTGCCCCTTTCCCTTCTTTACCTCTTCAGATGCTTCCTAAGGATACCCATTTTCTCATCCACCCCCTAATGTTGCTTCTTGAAGTGGGGTACATAAAAGTGTGAAGCCTTTCTTTCCTTAGCTCAATTCTATAATATTTTACTCTTTGGCTCACCGAGTTAGGCTATACTAACCTGGGTATTACTCTCGCCTTCCTCAGAACTAGGCCATCCAGACTAAGAAGCAATCCACTTACCAACCTACTTCTTAGGATATTAGAAACTTCCATGACTAATGCGCCATGTAAGGCTACTGAGTAACTCTACCTTCTCTCCTTAACTAAGCTACAACGCCTAAAATCCATCATTCGCTTGGCTTCAACACCTAACAACTTGGGAAGGAAAAACTTAAAACATAAGTCAAATGGACATAGTGAGTGAAGGGGTTGAGAAAACCTTTTCTGAAAATAATCTCAAGAAATCCATGAAAAAATAAATGATAAGTCATAACACATGAAGTTTAAGGCAACGAATTGTTAATACAAATCCCGTAACCATCACAACTCAAATAATTACTCAACGGGTCACTAATTGTGCCATCATCACCAATATAAGATAATTTGGAGACCTAGGAGTCTCCCTTTGCTGACTTGGGATTCGATCTCACCAGTATCACGCAAGTTACCTGGACTATCCAACAATGTCTCACCATATTCACATTCTTAGAGTTGGGAGTTACACTCTACCAGCATCTCATCAACATCGTTCCTACAACGAGTGCTACAATGCTATACGTTGGAATCAGTTTGCGACAAGTCCATTATGAGAATTAGGAACCTCCTCTAGTCTGGACCTGGAATTCACACTCAACCAGCATCATGCAAATTTTCTGGGATTTCCACCAACGTCTTGTGATAGATTTCATCTTCTCCCAATAAACAACCATTAGAAACAGTAAAAAGAAGGATTAGCTCTCAGTTTACAGTCCTTACACATTATTTACGTAGTGACAGTTTCATACAACAAGAATCACGAAAGAATACTTTTAAATGATTATCAACAAAATACCTGTTCAACATATTAGAACACAATCATAGTATTATCTGTTTATGAAGGTCACTTGTAAAGTCTTACTTCCATTGATGAAAGATTCACAATTATTCTACTTATAAGAGATACTAAAAAATAAATATTGTTAAAAAGATACTCTTATGTCTATGACGAACTACTCACAATATTTATTCATAACTCATAAACAAATACAGTAAAGAATCAACAATAAATAATAGATTAATAATCATATCGAATGGTTTTTCATCATTTAAAAATATACTCTAGCCACAACCACTTCCTTTTTTATCGTTGGATTCCTCTTCTCACCTAGCGGTTCCTTCCTATGCCGTTTAGTATCTGAACTTTCCTTTTTAGTTATATTAGAAAGTTTAACTTTTTCGAAACTCCCTTTTTTCCTCTTTGGCCTTTGGCCCCATTTATAGTGACCTCCCACATCCAAGGATCATTTCAACACTTTACACATATCTTATTAATGACTTTTCGTGTTATGTAGTTAACCCAAATTCGACACGTGGTCTATTCGTCAACGACGATTGAACTTTTTCCTCTGGATGAACACCTTATCTCTTTGGAAAGTCAAACTCTTAAATCGCCTGACCCTCCTATCTTATCGAGAAACAATAGACATTTACTTCCTCTCAACGAGTGGTCAAGTATTCTTGACAAGAAACTTCCTCGCCTCCTTCCTTAGGATGTGTCACTTCTTCTCGTGTTACTATGCTAAACATCTAACTCTTGTTGTTCAATGCATACTTCTTCCTTGCAAGCTTATTCCCATCATGTTGCTTTCCTTCTTGCAATGGAACTTAGACTAAAGCACTTATTCCTGCGTCGCCTACCACCCTTTTGCATATTTTCTTGTGGCATGTCCTTTACTCCTCTTCACCCGGACTTACTTTCTTCTGGTCAAGGCCTGACACATATTCCTTTAACAGAATCTATTCTACAATCAAGAATCTTTTTGTTTAATATCCTTGTCGAAGAGTCTTTATCGCGTTGGCGGTACGCGATCAGGGCCTCACAATAAATTCTTCTAAAGACATTTTTTTTCTTCTTCTCTATTTCTAGAATGAACTTTAAAATGATTATTTTCAAATATAATAAAACCATGAGCCTATTTACAAATATCGCAAAATAGTAAGAAGTTTTCACTTTACAATTGTGTCATTTTGCTATATATGAAGATATATTCATAAATTATTTCTCATTAAACTATTATACATATAATTAGCAAGTGCATTTTTAGGCTACTCATACAAAAAGTTGAAAAAAAGTGTGATTGAAAAATTTGAAAGTTTGATTGAAAAATTTGAAAGTTTATAGGTATTCTTCAATAAAGTACCAAGCTTATGACAATTTTCTACGAGTGAGGCCTCGAAATCTAACCCTCGAAATCTACGAGTAAGGACTCGGTTCAGACCCTAAGTTTTCAAGCCAACATTTGACACTATCCTTTGCTTTGTGATGATCTATTGAATATGGATCAACACAATCAACATCACGATCATCACGTAAAGTCTCGAAGAGCATTCAGGCTGCATCAACTATACCAATATCTATATGGCTAAAGACAATGCCAAACACAACACAAATAATCAGTAAGGCAGCAATCTTTTGAAACTTCATAATGCAGTCTAGGATTGAGGTTAGATTGGAGAAGATTTGGGTTTTAGGTTTGTGGATTTAGGAGTGATAGATAATTTGTGGGCAATTTTATAGTGCAATGAGAGAGGGGACTTCTAATATCGAAAAAGAAGTAAGAGCTTTTCACTTTATGATTTTGTCATTTCGTTATATATGAAAATATTTTTAAAAAATCTATCATTTAAAAGAATTTCGAAATGATTTTCTAAAATTGGAAAGAAATGCTTCTTTACTGTTTGGTTTTTTTTTTGAAAAAAAAAAAGTAGATTGTTGACTAACCATGAAAAGGGAGTGTAACGCCCCGAATTTTCGAGGTAAATTTTATCATTTTGTGGGGATACGAATTTCTTTAAATTTAATGTTTTGTAAATTGCTATAATAATAATATGATATTAATTATATTATTATTATTATTTATTATTATTATTATAATTTATTATTGTTATTATTACTATTATTTAATATTATTATTAATATTATTATTATTCATTCTTATTATTCTTATTATTATTATTATTATTATTTATTATTATTATCATTATTTAATATTAATATAATTATTATTTATTACTATTATTAATATTATTAATATTTAATATATATATATAATAAGATTTTTTTTAAATAACCCTAGCCGCGCGCGCGTCCCCCCCCCCCCCCCCCGCGCCGCCGCCCATTTCCAGTGCTTTCACCCTCTCCGTCTTTCACCTTACGACTGCTGTCGGCCGTCTTCGCCTCTTCTCCTCCGTCGCGTCTTCGTCCCCGTCGTCAAGGTTTGTCAGCTTCAACGTTTCGTCCGCCGCGGCCCCCAACCATTTCTGATCTCCTCTCGGGCTCACGACGCCAGCAACCGACGTGCGCCCCTCCTTCGGTCTTCCGCCGCGTTGAAGCAGGTCCGGTCGTCGAACGCCTCCAAGCTGCGAATCATCCCGATTGTCGAACGCCGAAATCCGTCGCTCGTGGTTACTCCGGTTTCAAGCCGACCGACCTGAATCGCGAATCCAAGTCGACCCGAACTGGAGACCGAGCCGAGCCGCGCCACAAGCCGTGCCACGAGCCGCGCCACGAGCCAAATTAAGCCGAAGACCGAGCCGAGCCACGAGTCGAGCCGTGAGCCGAGTCAAGTCGAGTTGAGCCGCGAGCCGAGCCGCGAGACGAGTCAAGCCAAGTTGAGCCGCGAGCCGAGCCATGAGCCGAGCCAAGTAGAGGGTGAGCCGCACCGAGCTGAGGTTGAACCGAGCCGAGCCGAGGGTGAGCCAAGCCGAGCCGAGCCACCTAAGCCATATGTTTTCTCCCTCCACTTCGGGTCACGGTGAGTCTCCGGTAAGGATCATTTTGGTAATTTACTCAATGTTGCTATAACCGTTTCGAGTTTGAATATTGGAGTAAGACTGGGTCCTATCTTTCGTTCCTTGAAGGTAATAGGGGTTTGACGCTCAAGTTCACAGTCCCACGGCAAGTTCATTTGGGAATAGCTCCCTTTACTCGGGTAAGCCGACGTTGTTGTTTCGAATGATTTAAAAAGGTGACTTTTACTGGTGTCATCGTTTAAACCCTTGTGTTTTCGTTTAGGTGGATCTGTTGAGCGTGGACTCGATCGAGGGGCATAACCAAGTATCAGGTAAGGGTTTTCCTACTACTGGACCTCAGATCGTGGCTGGAAACGTAGTAATCCACAGGGGATTACATGTTAGTAACTGTACTGAATGAATTGATGCATGTTTGACTATTAAGTATCGCTGTTATGCTCTTGTCTGATGTAAAGGTAACGTGACCGCTAGTTGTAGCTTGTGTGCCATCGGGTGTAAGGAGTTGTTTACGGATAGACACCGATGCCCGGATGTTCTGTATATTGTATTTATGTTAATGGGCTACGTTGTGGACTTGAATTGTATGCTGATGGACTTTACAATCTTAAGGTTAGGTGTGTGGTAGTCTATTGTCTGGATGTTGATCATGGAGTGTTGTCGTGGAAGGACTATGAGTCCGATTTTGATTTGACTAGTTGACTGGATCTAAGGAATATCACAATGGTGTGTAAATTGGAAACGCATATAGCAACTGAGGATGTAGTTGTTTAAACCTATACTATCTTGCTGGCAAAGCCTATGGCAAATTTGTAATATGAATGTTGTCGGAGTGTGGCTGTTGTAGACGGTGTAGTATGGACTGAGGGGTAACGGTTAGCTTCATCTATGGGGTAGTGTACCTTACGGATAGGTGTAACCTTCGGGATCACTGGACTGATACGTGCATCCTTCAGGATCACTAGACTCATATGTGCATCCTTCGGGATCACTAGACTGATATGTGCATCCTTCGGGATCACTAGACTGATATGTGCATCCTTCGGGATCACTAGACTGATAGGTGCATCCTTCGGGATCACTAGACTGATAGGTGTATCCTTCGGGGTCACTAGACTGATACGTGCATCCTTCGGGATCACGAGACTGATGGGTGTGTTCTACGGAACCACTAGACTGTTTACGTAGGGTACCCCTACATAGGAAGTTAACTGTTGTTCCCTAACGGGCCCAGTAGTGGGTCCCTTGCTGGGTATATTTTATACTCACCCTTTCTCTTCTTTAACTTTTCAGGTAAGGGTACAACGAGGGATAGACCGATGAGGGGCAAGAAGGATGCGTGAAGGCCATATGGACGCGTCTGGTTTTCTTTATGCTTCCGCTGATATAGTTTGTTAGGATATTTGGTTTTGTGATTTGAGTTTGATGACTTGAGTATTATATTTGAAACTCTCGTGACTGTGATTTAAAATAGGGCCCGAAACTGCTTTTGTAATATTTCTAACGTTTTTAATGAATCGTAACCGGTCCTTTATGAGTTTTTTTTTGTGTTTTGTGGTCGAGTCTTAGTACTGAGTAGTGACCTCAGCTTAGTCCGGAAAGTTGGGTCGTTACAGTTGGTATCAGAGCCTAAGTTTTTGGTTCTGTAGACTGACTTATGATGTGAGTCTGTGTTTGTGTCCTTATGACTAAAACGATTCTTGCCACTCGTCAGGTACGCTCTCATGAAATTATATGTATTACTCTATATGCATTACCTTACCTAAGTTAAACTGCGAAGTTAATTATCACTTATGACAAAAGGGATCATTGGTGGTTGTTAGGGAATGCCGCCAAGGAGAGGTGCACGTAGGGGTGGCCGAGGAGGTCGAGGAAGGGGAGCAGGACGTGTTCAACTTGAGGTGCAGCCTGTAGCCCAAGCCACTGACCCGGCTGCACCAGTTACTCATGCGGACCTCACTACTATGGAGCAGAGGTTCAGGGATTTGATTATGCAGATGCGGGAGCAGCAGCAGCCTGCCCTGCCAGCTCCTGCTCCAGCTCCGGCTCCAGTTCCAGTTGTGCCCTAGGTCGTGCCGGATCAGTTGTCGGCAGAGGCCAAGCACCTGAGGGATTTCAGGAAGTATAACCCCACGACATTCGGTGGGTCTTTGGAGGACCCCACCAGGGCTCAACTGTGGTTATCGTCTTTGGAGACCATATTTCGGTATATGAAGTGCCCTGAGGATCAGAAAGTTCAGTGTGCTGTTTTCATGTTGACAGATAGAGGTACTGCATGGTGGGAGACTACAGAGAGAATGCTAGGGGGTGATGTGGGTCAGATCACGTGGCAACAATTCAAGGAGAGTTTCTATGCGAAATTCTTCTCTGCTAGTTTGAGAGATGCCAAGCGGCAGGAGTTTTTGAACTTAGAGTAGGGTGACATGACAGTGGAGCAGTATGATGCGGAGTTTAACTTGTTATCCCGCTTCGCTCCCGGGATGATAGTGACTGAGGCGGCCAGAGCTGATAAGTTTGTTAGAGGCCTCAGACTGGACATCCAGGGTTTGGTTCGAGCTTTCCGACCCGCCACTCATGCTGATGCACTGCGCCTGGCTGTAGATCTCAGTTTACAGGAGAGGGCTAACTCGTCTAAGGTCGCAGGTAGAGGTTCGACCTCGGGACAAAAAAGGAAGGCTGAGCAGCAGCCTATTCCAGTGCCACAGCGGAACTTCAGACCAGGTGGTGAGTTTCGCCGTTTCCAGCAGAAACCTTTTGAGGCAGGGGAAGCTGCCAGGGGGAAGCCGTTGTGTACCACTTGTGGGAAGCACCATCTGGGCCGTTGTTTATTTAGGACCAGGACTTGCTTTAAGTGTAGGCAAGAGGGGCATACAGCTGACAGATGCCCGATGAGACTTACGGGGAATGCGCAGAATCAGGGAGCAGGTGCTCCACATAAGGGTAAAGTCTTTGCTACCAACAAGACTGAGGCTGAGAGGGCAGGCACGGTGGTGATAGGTACGCTTCCAGTATTGGGGAATTACGCCTTACTTTTGTTTGATTCGGGTTCGTCACATTCTTTTATCTCTTCTGCATTTGTGTTGCATGCCCGCTTAGAGGTAGAGCCCCTACACCATGTTCTGTCAGTATCTACTCCTTCTGGGTAGTGTATGTTGTCGAAGGAAAAGGTGAAAGCATGCCAGATTGAGATAGCAGGCCGTGTGATTGAAGTAACGCTGTTAGTCCTGGACATGCTCGACTTTGATGTAATTCTGAGTATGGATTGGTTGGCCGCTAACCATGCCAGCATAGATTGTTCCCGTAAGGAGGTAGCGTTTAATCCTCCATCGATGGCCAGTTTTAAATTTAAGGGAGAAGGGTCAAGGTCGTTGCCTCAGGTAATCTCAACCATCAGGGCCAGTAAACTGCTCAGTCAGGGTACTTGGGGTATCTTAGCGAGCGTGGTGGATACTAGAGAGGTCGATGTATCCCTGTCATCAGAACCAGTGGTGAGGGACTATCCGGATGTCTTTCCTGAAGAACTTCCAGGGTTACCTCCTCACAGAGAGGTTGAGTTTGCCATAGAGTTGGAGCCGGGCACGGTTCCTATATCCAGAGCCCCATACAGAATGGCCCCCGCAGAGTTGAAAGAACTGAAAGTGCAGTTACAAGAATTGCTTGATAAGGGATTCATTCGATCGAGCGTGTCACCTTGGGGTGCGCCAGTTTTATTTGTTAAGAAGAAGGATGGATCAATGCGTCTATGCATTGACTATAGGGAGTTGAACAAGGTAACCGTTAAGAACAGATATCCCTTGCCCAGGATCGACGATCTGTTTGACCAGTTACAGGGAGCTACAGTGTTCTCTAAGATTGATCTTCGGTTGGGATATCATCAGTTGAGGATTAAGGATGGTGATGTACCGAAGACAGCATTTCGTTCCAGATACGGACACTATGAGTTCATTGTGATGTCTTTTGGTTTGACGAATGCTCCGGCAGTGTTTATGGACTTGATGAACAGAGTGTTTAGGGAGTTCCTAGATACTTTTGTGATTGTGTTTATTGATGATATCTTGATATACTGCAAGACGGAGGCCGAGCATGAGGAGCATTTACGTATGGTTTTGCAAACACTTCGGGATAATAAGTTGTATGCAAATTTCTCGAAATGCGAGTTTTGGCTGAAACAGGTGTCCTTTCTAGGCCATGTGGTTTCTAAGGCTGGAGTCTCTGTGGATCCAGCTAAGATAGAGGCAGTCACCAGTTGGACCCGACCTTCCACAGTCAGTGAGGTTCGTAGCTTTCTGGGTTTAGCAGGTTATTATCGACGGTTTGTGGAGAACTTTTCTCGTATAGCTACTCCTCTTACTCAGTTGACCAGGAAGGGAGCTCCTTTTGTTTGGAGCAAGGCATGTGAGGATAGTTTCCAGAACCTTAAACAGAAGCTAGTTACCGCACCGGTTCTTACTGTACCTGATGGTTCTAGCAGTTTTATGATTTATAGTGATGCTTCCAAGAAAGGTTTGGGTTGTGTTTTGATGCAGCAAGGTAAGGTAGTCGCTTATGCTTCTCGTCAGTTGAAGAGTCATGAGCAGAACTACCCTACACATGATTTAGAGTTGGCAGCAGTGGTTTTTGCATTGAAAATATGGAGGCATTACTTGTATGCTGAAAAGATACAGATCTTCACGGATCATAAGAGCTTGAAATACTTCTTTACTCATAAGGAATTGAATATGAGGCAGCGAAGATGGCTTGAGTTAGTGAAGGATTACGACTGTGAGATACTGTATCATCCAGGTAAGGCAAATGTGGTAGCTGATGCTCTTAGTAGAAAGGTATCACATTCAGCAGCACTTATTACCCGACAGGCCCCATTGCATCGAGATCTTGAACAGGCTGAGATTGTAGTGTCAGTGGGGGTAGTCACTATGCAGTTAGCCCAGTTGACGGTACAACCGACGTTGAGGCAAAGGATCATTGATGCTCAGCGTAACGATCCTTATTTGGTTGAGAAGCATGGCCTAGCAGAGGCAGGGCAAGCGGTTGGGTTCTCCATATCCTCTGATGGTGGACTTTTGTTTGAGAGGCGCCTCTGTGTGCCATCAGTTAGTGCGGTTAAAACAGAATTATTATCTGAGGCTCACAGTTCCCCAATTTCCATGCACCCAGGTAGTACGAAGATGTATCAGGACCTGAAGGGGGTTTATTGGTGGCGTAACATGAAGAGGGAGGTAGCAGAATTTGTTAGTAAATGCTTGGTGTGTCAGTAAGTTAAGGCACCAAGGCAGAAACCAGCGGGTTTATTACAACCCTTGAGCATACCGGAATGGAAGTGGGAAAACGTGTCCATGGATTTCATTACAGGACTGCCAAGAACTCTGAGGGGTTTTACAGTGATTTGGGTTGTGGTTGACAGACTTACCAAATCAGCGCACTTCGTTCCGGGTAAATCCACCTATACTGCTAGTAAGTGGGCACAGCTGTACTTGTCTGAGATAGTGAGGTTACATGGAGTGCCAGTGTCGATTGTTTCTGATAGAGATGCCCGTTTCACTTCTAAATTTTGGAAGGGTTTGCAGACTGCTATGGGCACGAGGTTAGACTTTAGTACAGCTTTCCATCCACAGACTGACGGTCAGACTGAGCGTCTGAACCAAGTTTTAGAGGATATGTTACGAGCGTGTGCATTGGAATTTCCAGGTAGCTGGGACTCCCACTTGCATTTGATGGAATTTGCTTATAATAACAGTTTTCAGGCTACTATTGGCATGGCACCATTTGAGGCCTTATACGGAAAATGTTGTAGATCCCCTATTTGCTGGGGTGAGGTGGGTGAGCAGAGATTGATGGGTCCTGAGTTAGTTCAGTCTACTAACGAAGCGATACAGAAAATTAGATTACGTATGCTTACCGCACAGAGTAGGCAGAAGAGTTATGCAGATGTGAGACGGAGGGATCTTGAGTTTGATGTGGAGGACAAGGTGTTCTTGAAGGTAGCACCTATGAAAGGTGTCTTACGATTTGAAAAGAGAGGAAAGCTGAGTCCCCGTTTTGTTGGGCCGTTTGAGATTCTGGAGCGGATTGGCCCTATAGCTTATCGCTTGGCATTGCCACCATCACTCTCGACAGTTCATGATGTGTTCCATGTTTCTATGTTGAGGAAGTACGTGCCAGATCCATCCCATGTAGTGGATTACAAGCCACTAGAGATTGATGAAAACTTGAGCTATACTGAACAACCCGTTGAGGTGCTGGCCAGAGAGGTGAAAATGTTGAGGAATAGAGAAATTCCTTTGGTTAAAGTCTTATGGCGGAATCACCGGTGGAAGAAGCTACATGGGAGCGAGAAAATGACATGAGGTCTCGTTATTCCGAACTGTTCGAGGAATAAAACTTTCGAGGACGAAAGTTCCCTAAGGAGGGAAGAATGTAACGCCCCGAATTTTCGAGGTAAATTTTATCATATTTTGGGGATACTAATTTCTTTAAATTTAATGTTTTGTAAATTGCTATAATAATAATATGATATTAATTATATTATTATTATTATTTATTATTATTATTTTAATTTATTATTGTTATTATTACTATTATTTAATATTATTATTAATATTATTATTATTTATTCTTATTATTCTTATTATTCTTATTATTATTATTATTATTTATTATTATTATCATTATTTAATATTAATATTAATATTATTATTTATTAATATTATTATTATTATTAATATTTAATATATATATATATATATATAATAAGACTTTTTTTAAATAACCCTAGCCGCGCGTGCGTCCCCCCCTTCATCCACTTCGTCTTCTTCTTCCTCGCGCCGCCGCCGCCCATTTCCAGTTCTTTCTCCCTCTCCGTCCTTCACCCGACGACTGCTGCCGGCCGTCTTTGCCTTTTCTCCTCCGTCGCGTCTCCGTCTCCGTCGTCAAGGTTTGTCAGCTTCAACGTTTCGTCCGCCGTGGCCCCCGACCATTTCTGATCTCCTCTCGGGCTCACGACGCCAGCAACAGGCGTGCGCCCCTCCTTCGGTCGTCTGCCGCGTTGAAGCAGGGCCGGTCGTCGAACGCCTCCAAGCTGCAAATCATCCCGATCGTCGAATGCCGAAATTTGTCGGTCGTGGTTGGTCCGGTTTCAAGCCGACCCGACCCGAATCGCGAATCCAAGTCGACCTGAACCGGAGACCGAGCTGAGCCGCGCCACAAGCCGCACCACAAGCCGCACCACGAGCCACGCCACGAGCCAAATTAAACCGAAGACCGAGCCGAGCCGCGAGTCGAGCCGCGAGCCGAGCTGCGAGCCGAGCCGCAAGTCGAGTCAAGCCGAGTTGAGCCGCGAGCCGAGCCGTGAGCCGAGCCAAGCCGAGGGTGAGTTGCGCCGAGTCGAGTACGAGCCGCACCGAGCCGAGGGTGAGCCGAGCCGAGCCGAGGGTGAGCCAAGCCGAACCGAGCCACCTAAGCCATATTTTTTCTCCCTCCACTTCGGGTCATGGCGAGTCTTCGGTAACGATCATTTTGGTAATTTACCCAATGTTGCTATAACCGTTTCGAGTTTGAATATTGGAGTAAGACTGGGTCCTATCTTTCGTTCCTTGAAGGTAATAGGGGTTTGACGCTCAAGTTCACGGTCCCACGGCAAGTTCATTTGGGAATAGCTCCCTTTACTCGGGTAAGCCGACGTTGTTGTTTCGAATGATTTAAAAAGGTGACTTTTTCTGGTGTCATCGTTTAAACCCTTGTGTTTTCGTTTAGGTGGATCTGTTGAGCGTGGACTCGATCGAGGGGCATAACCAAGTATCAGGTAAGGGTTTTCCTACTACTGGACCTTGGATCGAGGCTAGAAACGTAGTAATCCACAGGGGATTACACGTTAGTAACTATACTGAATGAATTGATGCATGTTTGACTATTAAGTATCACTGTTATGCTCTTGTCTGATGTAAAGGTAACGTGACCGCTAGTTGTAGCTTGTGTGCCATCGGGTGTAAGGAGTTGTTTACGGATAGACACCGATGCCCGGATGTTCTGTAAAATGTAGTTATGTTAATGGGCTACGTTCTGGACTGGAATTGCATGCTGATGGACTTTACAATCTTAAGGTTAGGTGTGTGGTAGTCTATTGTCTGGATGTTGATCATGGAGTGTTGTCGTGGAAGGACTATGAGTCCGATTCTGATTTGACTAGTTGACTGGATCTAAGGAATATCACAATGGTGTGTAAATTGGAAACGCATATAGCAACTGAGGATGTAGTTGTTTAAACCTATACTATTATGCTGGCAAAGCCTATGGCGAATTTGTAATATGAATGTTGTCGGAGTGTGACTGTTGTAGACGGTGTAGTATGGACTGAGGGGTAACGGTTAGCTTCATCTATGGGGTAGTGTACCTTACGGATAGGTGTAACCTTCGGGATCACTAGACTGATATGTGCATCCTTCGGGATCACTAGACTGATATGTGCATCCTTCGGGATCACTAGACTGATAGGTGTATCCTTCGGGGTCACTAGACTGATACGTGTATCCTTCGGGATCACGAGACTGATGTGTGCGTTCTACGGAACCACTAGACTGTTTACGTAGGGTACCCCTACATAAGAAGTTAACTGTTGTTCCCTAACGGGCTCAGTAGTGGGTCCCTTACTGGGTATATTTTATACTCACCCTTTCTCTTCTTTAACTTTTCTGGTAAGGGTACAGCGAGGGGCATACCGATGAGGGGCAAGAAGGATGCGTGAAGGCCATATGGACGCGTCTGGTTTTCTTTATGCTTCCGCTGATATAGTTTGTTAGGATATTTGGTTTTGTGATTTGAGTTTGATGACTTGAGTATTGTATTTGAAACTCTCGTGACTGTGATTTAAAATAGGGCCCAAAACTGCTTTTGTAATATTTCTAACGTTTTTAATGAATTATAACCGGTCCTTTATGAGTTTTTTTTTTTTGTGTTTTGTGGTCGAGTTTTAGTACTGAGTAGTGACCTCAGCTTAGTCCGAAAAGTTGGGTCGTTACAGGGAGAACATGTAGTTGTTGTGTTGTAATCATGGTTGCCTAATTTTGATGAAATAGATTTTTTAAAATTATTATTTATAAATATTTACTAAAAGATGTTGGAGATTATATGTATCATTAAATAATATCGATGGCTTTCATTTGTTCATTCGTTTTGTAACAAAGTCTTTCTTTTAAAAAACTTATTCATCATTAAACTATTATATATATAATAAAGAGGTACATTTTTAGGTTTAGGTATAAACAACTCATACAAAAATGTTGAAAAAAGTGATTGAAATTTTGAAAATTCATAGGTATAAACAAATTAAAGTACCAAGCTTATGACAATTTTATACGAGTGGGGCCTCGAAATCTGACGTTCCAAACAATAGACAACACACACCCGTTTCTAGTTGAGGTGAAACATAGATTTATGTCTTTGTTTATCCAATAAAATCCCAAATTTCTCATGTAAACCCAATTAACAAAGAAAGATATCAACGTTAGCACCTAAATTTCATGTATATCATATAGGTTTTTTAATCTAAAACCCCCCATTTTTTATTTTTTCTAAGTGGGGCCCCAAAAAGTATGTGCCATGTTATGCAGTAGACTGAGTAACAAAGACAAAAATCAATGTTGCAATTAATTATTTCCATATGTGGTGTACATATCTCTTAATCTTATGCCACCAATTTTTAAGTTTTTATGATTTGGGGTCCCGTAAAAATGTAGTTACCAAATTCGAAAATGTACTATACTGTAACACTCTGAGTTTAGGAGGGGAACATGAATAAACCAATATTACATCTGAATGAGAGGGATCTGAGGACATGAAAGTAAGGTTAAGGAAGATATAAAAGAATTAAAAGTTACTACCTATTCCAAGAAGGTACACTTGTTAGATTTATTTTAAATATAATAATAATATTAACGTGGTCTATATGCATTATATGTTATTTTATCTCTTTCGAGCCTAATATTTTATTAAGCTCATTAGGTAAAAAGATAATGTCCTAATTAAATACTTTGATGGGTGGTGTCTAAATAAAACCTTAAGGATTTTTCCTCTCACTGCCTCATATTTAAGTAGTTCATTCTTCCTCATCAAGAAACTTAATTAAGTTAAGGGAGGTCAAGTGAGAGAAACACAATCCTTTAGAAGACCATTCGTGGATCAAAGGAATATGATTCTCTAACTAAGTTTAATGTGAAAATCATGTAGTTCAAAGATTTTGGCGTTTATTGTTTTATACAATGTTATGGTTTTATTGTGTAATTATGAAACTAAAGTTTACATGTTGTATCAAAGCCTTGATTGAGAACTTCTGATTTTATATTGATGTGTAAGATATAAATTTATGTTTCCGCTAAAAGATATTGTTTGACTTTTCTTTAATAAATGAAGATTTGATGAGAAAAGATTAATAAAATAATAATAGTAAATAAATAAATAAATTGAAAAGTATTTAAGAAATCACAAAAAGTTCAAGTTTAATTTGATTAAGTTTTATTTGGTTTATTTTTCATGGATTAAGTCTTCTAATATGATTGTTTTTATTTATTAATTTATTAATATTTTTATATTAAAAAATCTGTGAATTTAAAAATTGATCTAGTTGGTTTAAATATATTATCCTTAGATTTTCAAAATGTGTACTTCTTATAAAGCAATCATCATAGAAACGACACTATGATATCACATAAATTATGTATCAAATATTGTAATGACCCAACTTTTTATACTAAGTTAAAGTAATTACTAAAAAGAAACAATAATAAGAGACTTTCTTGAAAAGAGGAAGACTAAATTTTCATTAAAAATAGAATACTGAAACACTGATACATAGACGTAGAAGCAAAACTAAGTCTTCATATAGCATATCACGGATCCTTCTTTGTCGCTCGCCAGATTTCCTCTACTTTTACCTTTGCCTGAAATATTAAACATAGAAAAAGTGAGTATAAATATATACTTAGTAAGAGACCTACTACTTGTTCCACTAGGTGTCTGTTAACTTTCCATTAGAGTCCTGTAAAGAAGTACCCCTAAAATAGCGAGTTTCCGAACACACGCAATCTAATGATCCCTCGGTGATCTCGAAAGAACACCTGAGACAAACTGGTCTTTAGTGAACTCGAAGAAATACTTAGGACAATCGGGCTGTAAGTGATCCCGTCGAACCACTCATGTACATAACATCTCCTGAGGCTGATGATCCGGTCGGACCACATAGTCATAAAAAGATGGTGATCTCGAGGGACACCCATATGGATACGACTCTAGTAGACAAAATTAATAAAATGCCCATCCATAGCATGTAACATATCATAACATCATAAACATGACATGAATATTAATCTTAACGTCCTTAATCATGTGATTAATATACCATGCATCATCATCAATGTAAATCAGTCATCATTATCAATCATCAACATCAACACATTATGCATATTAGCTACATCAATGCATAATGAAAAATTACATGCAAGCTTTTAACTTCAGGTCAAAAGTCTAATAGGAGAATCTCTTACCTTGAGATTTTAGCCAAACAAAGTACTCCCTAGTTGATAGTAAAAATTCTTCAATTAATTGGATCCTAATCATAAGAGAAAAATTCAGTATCTTAATTAATAAAATTAACGATTGGCTATCATCTAAAAATTCTCTGAAATTAATTAACTTTCAAAAAAATGGGGTTGAAACCAATTCAACCTTGATTAGGAAAAATTCAAGATTTAAATCTTAAAAAATTAGGCAATTGAACCTTTAAAGAAATCGATCTAAAATTTAAATTAAAAAATTAATAATTTAATTTTATTAGCTTACCAACCTCTCATTTGCTTCTAAAAATAAACCTACTTCTTGTCATTTTTGGCTTACGAGTTCTTCATGAATGTTATAGGAAATTTTATACACACAATTTCTTCGAACTCAATCTGTACGGTTAAAAAACTTAATCTTCGAACTCAATTTTACTCAATCTGGGATACTCAAAATCCAGAGACTTCACGAATTTGCCTAAAAATCATTGACCTAGTTTTCTTTTAAAAAATCATTAACTTAATATCAACATTTTCTCAAGCTTCCTTCACAAAAATTATTATAAAAGGAGTATAATTTTAAACAAAATAAACCTCAACTTTCAATTCCTTTTGTGCAGCTTAAAACAACTTAAAGACCAAAGATGTGTAGATTACCCTAAGCTTGAGCCATGGCTACCTCTTCTTCAAGCTTTTTGTATCTTCTTGAACCTCAAAGTCACAACCATTTCCTTCTTCTTCTTCCTCATGTTCGCTCTTGAGTTTCGTAAGTTTGGTGGAAAACGGTGAAGAAATGGCTTCGGCAGTGGAGAAGTCTTTTAGAAAATGAAAATGCACTGAAAAATTCTTTCTCTTCTCGTTCTATTCCTGTTTCTTAATTGTCTTTTAAAAACAAATATATAAGAAAATATATAATATATTTATTTCCGCTTTCTTTTTTCTTTCTTCTTTTTCTTTTTATTAATAAAAAAAATCCAAAATTAATGAAACAACTTCAACTTAATGCTTTGCCATTTTTCCAAAAGAATTAAATAACAACAACATAAATTCAACTTCCTACAATATATATTAATAACAAATAATCGAAGGAAATTCTTGGGTTTACAGAAAAGACAGAGAGCTTTAGTTAAGGCAATCCTAGGCCAACCTTGAGAAATCTTGGGCGAGATGAAAAACAGAGAGAAAATCCTAGTGCTATGGTAGGAAAAGATAGTAAGGTTTAAAGTTCTCTCGAGTCATCTTAGGGATGTGGCAGACCAAGATGAAAAATAGAAGAATTTTAGATATGGATCTCTGGCCATCTCGGTACTGTGTTTGGTAGGGACAGGAAGTAGAAAAGGAAATTATTAGGGTTCTTGGGTTTGAGTTCAGGCATGTCTGATTGAGAAGAGTAAAGATCTCGGGCCAATCTCAATCAAGATCACTTAAAAATGCGTGACAGAAAAATCTTCGAAAAATCTCTATCACGCAAGGTTAGCGTTTTTCAGAAGCATGTGGGATTTTTAAGTACAAAAGACCCTCATTTCTTTCATTTCTCACCATTTTCACTTCAAGAGCAAAGTAGAGAGAAGAAGTCGAAAGAAGTTGAGTTACCTTTGCAAGAGAGAAGTTCGACGTCAAGTTTCAATTGGATGTGCAGTCGAGAGACATCCGAGAAGGCAAGGGTGTTAGCGTGTTTGAACTAAAGAGAAAGAGTAGAGCTTGAGGTTAGTTCCAAGTTTCCATACTCCGCCTTGCGCGAGTTAACCAAATCCTTACTATTTGTCCTCTTGGGTAGTCGGCGATATCCACTGGCCAAGTGATGAAAATAGCTCAACCAACGCAATTAGAGTTATAAGTAAAGCAACTTATCAAGAACTTATCATGAGACTAAACTACGAATAACATATTGACAGATGAATAGTAAAGAGATGAATAGATTGAAAGGATATAAACATAGAATATATATTTAAAAAAATATAGGCATTTGGCCAATGTACAATATGAACAATACATAATACAAAAAATACAAAAATGAAAAAAAAAAGAGTGGAAAATGTTTACAAGTTAGGGGAAAATGGAAAATGGGAAATGGGCTTCCTTCCTTCGAACTCTAAGCTCTCACTGAGAGCTTGATCGAAAAAGAAAAAGGAATCTCTTTATAGACAGCAAAAAGGCTAATTCTTTCAACTCTTCTTTAGGTTTTGGCCCATTCAGGCACTTGGCCGGATATAAGCATATGACTTTTCACACAGCCGACTCTATTTTCTTAATAATGATGGGGTCCTTTATATAAATAACTTTCAATGGAAAACTTCTATTCCTTTGGTCATGTCAGCATCGAAAGCCACCATTATCAAGTCACATCATCCCCAACTACCATTCTTGTCTTCTAGTGAACCGTCCTCGCGTAATGATGAAGCTCCTCACCTAACATTTATTTTTGCCAGACGGGCTTTTCTTGCATAGCTATTTAATGATATCCTCTGCAATTAATCTCTTATTTTGCTTTTAGTCGTACATTAAGACAATGAAACGTGGTAAAACGAGCAGAGATGCATATGTAAAGTGTATTTCTAAATACTTATGCTTTTTCAACATAATTAAGGCATTTTGATATACTTCTTCTACATTTTGGCCTCATTATTCAATAAAAGAGGCTACAATATCTTGTATTTATACAAGTTATCATATACAAAACATCTTTAAGTATGATATATCTATCAAGCAATTTCAGATTTCCCATTGCTTCAGTCAAAACCTCTTTTGTTCCAAAGTTTGAGTATGATCTCACCTTCTACAAGCTTTTCAAGAACTAGTTTTCTAAAATAAGAAGTAAATATGATTAGTGTCTCTTGAATCTAGTATTCAGGTTGAAATATCATATTCTACTAAGTATATTTTAACAGCTAGTAAATCATATTTTCCTTGTGCTTCCTTCTCATCTTTCTTCTCACCAAGGTACTTTGGATAATTTTTGAACCAATGCCCGTCCTAGTTGCAGTGGTAACATTTACCTTTACCAAGTTTCTTTCACTTACTATTCTTAGGAGTCTTACCCTTTCCCTTCTTCTTCATTTATGAAGGCCCAACTTTAGTTTTAGAGGACAATCTTCCAATAAACTCTTTCTCTATTGTAGCAACATTTGCTTCCACTTCATTCATTTTACTCATGGTAAAGTATTGAAATTGCTGGAGCTCATTTAGAAGAGTGGTCAGGGTGAACTCTATTTTATTCAGATAAGTGTTATCTGAAGTGGTACAAAATTCTTCGAAAGAGATTGTAATATAAAGCTCACCTGATTTGCCTAATCGATGGGACTTTAGCGATACTAAAGTGCATGATCATGTCCAGAATATGTTTTCTAACAGAGGTCCCTTTCTTCATTCACTTGGTGTAAATGTGCTCCATTGCTTTATGTCTGAGGGACCATGAAGGCTTACCAAACATCTCCCTCCATAATCTCTTTAGTCGTGGCTAAGCATTCATGTTTATTTGCCAAAACATCATACATGTTGACAAGAATATACACATAGGCTTTTTCATTCGCCTTAACCCATCGATCATATGCTTCTTGAACATTTCAGTTAGCATTGGAGGCAAGGGCTTGAGAACGTTCCTCCATTAAGACAAACCTTAAGTCATCTACGTATTGTATTCAGGTTTGATTTCCAAGTCGCATAATTGTTTCATTAAGTTTTGCAGAAGCTAAGAGTTGTATTATTAAGCTATTTTATGCTGATAAATAAAACATATTCTATTTAGTGAAAAACTATAATCCTTTAAGAACCAATTAATTTAGCAAATATTACTAATGTACCCATCAATATTATGTTTTGCAACGATATTTTAAAGGTTTAGAATAACCTCCACCGAAGGGTAGTCGATTATTCCTCCTTTGATCCAAGAGAATCTTGAACAAATGCTAACTCTCATATTCCTATAGTACTTAGTTAGCGCTACTTCGGTCGAGAATATATTAACAACTTAGTAATTCTTGTAAGTGTAACCCTCCATTTTTGGATCTCAGAGATAAGAATCATTATTCTCCTGAAAGTGGAAAGTCAATATGAAAACTTATCAAAAAGACCCTATCCATATATGGAGTTCTCGGTGTTTTAAATCGTATAATACAACCCTTCAAAGGAAATGTCGCTCAAGGGAAAACAAGCAGGCACATTATAGGAATCTCACAGTGCAACCTAATAGAAGAAACCGTGGGATTTGTTGTCACATATCCCTTACACAATTACTATGAACTACTTCCCCAATTCACCTTGATCTTGATCCATGCAAACACTTTCCATAGGGTGTCCGCTCGTATGCCTAACCCAAAGCCCTACATGGACCTCACAATGTGAACTCTTAGGGATGTTAGAGCCAAAAAGTACGTTACTTTTTTCTAGGTGAAGTGTTCTATGATAGTCTTAAAGGGTACTTAGAAACATAGGATCATATTTAGGCTAATTTAAAAAAATCTTAAATCTAGGTAAAACATTCTAGGTGATAAATTGGTTTTATTACCTCACATCTCTCACGCATGCTCATAAAACTAGGTTAACTAAGCTCAAGAAATGATTACGATCTCCAGGTAGCAAGTGTTCCATAAACCATCAACTTAAAACCTTTTACCTTAGTCATGTTATCTGACTTGTTGACAAGATTAAATCAAGTGAGGATCTTGTAACCACTTTTACAAGATATCAACCTAATGATATGAAATTTTTGGTTGATATGTTTTAACCTGGGTGAGCATACAACTTGTCTTTGTTATAGATTTTAAAAGTGTACTTGATTTTATAGCATTTATAAAACTATAGACTAACCTATAACATACATTTAACATTATATAACCATTATATAAAAAAATTTTAATTAATATAGGTTTTAATTTATTTAACTTTTAATTAAATCATAGTTAATTAAATTAAATAAATAAGATAATAAATAAATAAATAAATAAATAAATAATTTTATTAAATCATATTTAATCAAAATTAGTTTCATTAATTAAGCAATTAACTAATCATATTAATAAATTACCATATTAATTAATTAACATGCAGACTATACATTATAACCATTATAACATACTTTCAATGTATCAATATGTTAACCTAAAGTGGGATTTTAAATGTATATTTCATATTTATGTACATACAGTTTAAACTTAATTACAACATAAATCACATGCATATATAATTAATTAAACACCTTAAAATAGACTTGTTTTGGCTCCTAAATTAAGCTAAGTATTAAATTATTGCATTAATAATTTGGTGTAGTGCAAAAATGCTCTTGAATCACTTGAACAAACTGAAAAACCATCAAATCTATACTAACCGGCCAAAAACCACCTTGAACTGGCCCAAGACCCAACAATTGAGCTTGAACTGGCCCAAACCACCATTTAACAACATCAGGCGGCAAAGCAGATGTAGTGGGCCGAGCCGGAATGGGTCACAAGGAGTGGGCGAGCATCAGATGCAAGGGTCGCAAACAGGTTTTTGACTTGGTTTTGGTCGGGTTCTTGTGGGTCGAACCGGAAGCGCTAATCAAGATCAAATTAAGTGGGTTGAGTTGTTCGAAGATTGGACGGAAGGTTAAGTGGGCCAAACGGGTGAGGTGTTGACTGAGGCGCATAAAGATGGGTTGCGAGGAAGATCCGATCGGGTTTTCAGGTCAGAATTGGGTTTGGAAGTTTAATTCGGGTTTGTCCAAATTTTTTCTCCAAAAAATTCATAATTTCTCTCTCTCGATGGAATTACAACTTACTTTCAACCGTAATGACTCTAATAAAATTACAGACCCTTAATCAAATTTATTAGGCCGCAAATTCAAGGCCAATCACAAAAATTAATACAAAAAACCTAATTTATGGCAAAAATTGTAAATTATCCATTTTAGTTTAGTCACACAATTTATCAAATAAATTTAAAGACCCACCATATGTAATTGAGTAACATTATCATGCTCTAATACCACATGAAGGAAACTGAGACATGCACAACGAAATAACAGTTTTAATTTTACTCTAATAATAGCTAAATAATTTAGAGATTAACATGCTTTAACTACCCTAATTAAAACAAAGTTAGGGTTAAAGGAAAAGTTACCATTGAATCCTTCTAATCCTTGTAATCTCCTCACAAACTCGAAACTGGGATTACCACTAGAGTTGACCCACTATTCTCCAGACTTAAAACCAGGTTGTGGGACATATGAAATGAAGGAAATTGAGAGAAAAATGGAAATTGAGGTGAGATCTAGGTTGGAGATTTGGAAGAGAAAAAAAAATTGGTATAATTATTGTAAAATCAAAATTACCAAAATTTTAGAAGTTTTTCAATATTTGAAATTTAAATAACCTAATTATATGCAAAATTGCATGTTGTAATTTTAGTGGCCAAATCTCAACACCTAACAATTCACTAACCATTAGCGGAACTTAGTGGGCTAAGTGTTAGTGAGATTATACAATATAATGTTGTATTTTTTCACCAACTTTAGTCCGAAGTTAATATAGTCATTTTACCATTTAAGTTAAAGTTTCAAGTCAAAAGTCAATATTTAAATTTGTTTCCATTTTATTCATCTTGACTAATTTTGACCTCCCGAGCATGAATCCGCATTCATTTTTTGAAATTGAAATCACATTTGAATATAAAATCGGTTAAACTTTGACTTGAAAAAGTCAAAAGTGAACATTTTGACTTTTTACAACTTTGACCATTTCCATCAATTCCGAGCTTCCGAATATGAATCTTTGTTTATATTTTTAATAAGTAAATCACATTTAAACATAAACCTCTATTTGAAACTTATAACCAACGATTATATTACATATATTTGTCAGTTTCCCTCTCTTTACCTAATTCGAAGAATTCAAATTATTTCAACATATTGTTATAAGTTAATTCCATATGAACTAGCAGGGGAACCTAATAGACCTATAGATCATGGGCTCCAACGATCCAAGATTAACTGGCTAAACCCTTTTAGATCAAGCTAATAAACCTTCGTTAACTAACGGGGTAATTCCACTAACGTCTCGTAGTTGCACTTGTCGTACTATAGATATATTTGTGTCCATCTGATATTACCATGATTAATAAGTTAATCCTTCATAGGTTGTTCGCAATATTAGTTGTATCAAAATAACGTTTTATCTATGAGACTATATCTAACTTCTTAAGTCTCATTGATCCACTATTGAACAATTAGTTTTAGCTCTAACATATAAACCGAATCCCTCTAGGGCCAATAAGAGGGTGAGGTCCCTTATTCAAGACTTGGATTCAATCCTTAACGGAACAACCTATCTAGTAATTCTAAAGCAGGTAGGAGTGATTTCCATCTTTCACCCTATGTCCCTAGCCATCCACCCGATCTTACCCTTGAAATGTGAGGCTTATCAGGCTAGTGTTGTTGAGCTGCCCTTACCCTTGTAGATCTAAGGATAATTTCGTTTGAACAGACGTTTATAGTTAACTCATGATTAAGATTAAGTTACCTAGGTCATCAATAATTAAAAGTGAGTCGATTTTATATAGTCAATGGTGTTATAACTTAAAAGTGACTATTTCATGGTTCCATTTTTATATAAACTCTTTACATAGGATGCCCTCACTTCCATGCCTCTACATGAACGATTTAGGATTACATCGTTTGTACTAACTACGAAGTGAGTCGCATTCATTGTGTTCCAAGAATAAGGTGCCTAAACTTATTCATACACTATAGATCACTTGGGCTCTATACTTGAACTTGATCCATATTATATCTATACGTAAAGTTCAAGTCTGCACTAGATAGCCTCGAGAACTTACTTTATTGGATTCAAGATTATAGTATTTTATTTTCACTAATAAGTTCTCAATAACCAATTTATCGGCAAAATATAATTTTAACTACAAACTACGAGTTTTGACATAAATTCCAACATAATTATTGTCTAATACATAATTCATAATGTATTTGAGTACAACCTTTATAAATATCCGTTTAAAGATAACTTTTGATTGCATTAGAATAGATTAATTCTTATGTTTGACATTATGATAATCTAAAGTCTAAGAATAAAAAAACAAGCAATTATTTACGATTATTTATGACACAGGTCAATGTAATTATCTCGAAAAGGGCTAGTTCGATTCTTATTCTCTAATAATAAAATATGATTATAATTTATGTCTCTACATATATAATCATTCTATGATTATCAATTATAACTCATACTAATCTTAATTTATTATCGTTTCAACAATAATAATCAATTAGGGACATTTAGAATATAATAATAAATTCATGGATATTATTATACAATAACAAGCAATTGAATAATAGTTATTGTATAATAATGAGGATAATAACTTTTCTTATATAATTAATAAATCAATTATCCATAAAATTAATATAGAGCATAATAAAAACCAACATACACGACATGTTGACAAAAATGGCCACCCCAAAATGATAGAAACCTCCTGATCAGCTTTGTAGACCAGAATGACGAAGTTTGGAGGAAATAAAAACTTGTGCACCTTAACCAGCACATCTTCAATCTTGCCATCAGGCCTCGAAATGGATCTATTAGGAAATTGGAGAGCCATTTATGTAAGTTAAACTTCCCCTATCTCTAATTTCTTGAAGATAGAGGGAGGCATCAAATTGATACTTGCTCCTAAGTTCATAGTACGCGACTAAGATTCATGTTGTCTATTGGGCACCGTAAAGTGAAGCTTACAGAGTCTGTTATCCTCTTTGGTACCCCATTCTTGAATTTGTTGGTTGTTTCCTGCATTAGAGGTACGACCTTATAACCATTCATCCTTCGTTTCTTCGCTAGAATGTCTTTCAAGAACTTAACATACGAAGGTATGTGCTCTAATGCATAAACGAACGAGATGTTGATGTGAATCTACTCCAAGATGCCCAAAAATCTCTGAAACTAATTATTCACTCGTTCTACAAGGAAGAAGCATTATTAGTTAAAGAGATAATGAAAGGATCAGATACATTACTTGGAGTGCCATTCTTGGCGTTAGGACTAGAAATGAAGCTTCTACATTCAGGGTCTGGGTCGCGGATGGTAAAATTCATTCAGCTTTGAAGTGTCACAACTTAACACTTCTTTTTTTGGATCCCCTCACCTGATTTGGCATTTCAATATTGCTTAGGAGGAATTCATCTGGTCTTCTAGAGAAATCTATGGCTAGCCACCCTAGCGTAACTCTAGATTTTTTATGGATGTGGCTTGGCATTGCAAAATGGCATTATTCCCCTACATGTATTCGTGAAGAAGAGTTTTAATAGATGAGGAGGAAGATGGATTAGTGGTGGTGGTTTATTGTTGATGAGGTGTTGTTTAAAATAGTGGTGTCTTTGGTAATAGATAGATACTTCACCCAATGATCACCTTGACCACCCTATCGTCCTTGGTAATGTTGACTATGTCCTTCCCACCCAAAGTTGGGGTGATTCCTCCAATAAGAGTTGTGCTTCATTTACGTGACAGTTTTAGTGTTAAGTAAGCATGCATTAGTTTTGTGAGGACGACCACATCCCACACATCCCATCTCATCCACTTACTTTATCGCCTATAATGAGCTACCTACAATGTTAACTTATGACAACCTCATAGACTGCAACAAATTGTTCATTGCAATAACTTTTCCTTGCAATGCCACCATTGTATTTTTATCCACTCGTTCTTTAAATTTTCATGTTTCTCCTTGACGTAAACCAAAACCATTATCGGTGTATTATTTGCTATTGCTGGCTATAGAGTCCAGCTTTGTCTTCATCTGGTTGTAAGAACTCTTCAACGTCCCTCCAACAAACATAACATCAATAGTTTAATGGTGGAGTTGTACTTCATGTACATGATAGTCTAAGTGTTGAGTGGGCATGCATTAGTGTTGTAAGGACCGTCGCATCCCACACAATCAATTTCATCCACTTGCTTTACCGCCAGAAAATAACTACTCATGGCGTTGACTTACGATAACGCCATAGATTGCAACAGATTATCCATCGTGGTCATTTGTCCTTGAAGTGCCACCATAATGCTTTTATCTAAACCTTCTTTATTTTTCCTATTTGGCGAGAGCCAAAACAAATATCATCCCGTTCTTGACTGTTGCGGGCGATAGAGTCCAGCACAGCTTTAATCTGGTTGTCGGAGCTTCTCAACATTCCTCCTATGAACAAAGTATCAGTTGATTGCTAAGTATCCTTACTTAGTCAAAAATAGAACCCATCCATCAACACACATTCGAGAATGTCGTGATGGGCGCAAGCCTTCACAAACCTTTTGAATCTGTTTAATGCGTCATGCAGATTCTCTCTATCCTTTTACTTGAAGAGCATCAGGTCCTACCTTCTTTTAGCATGTTTTACGGATGGGAAGAACTTCTCCATAAATTTTTCAATTAAGTCTTCCCAAGTAAATACTTGCGTGCATTCCAGGGAGTTGGCTCATCTCTTTGCCCCATCCCTTAGTGTAAATGGAAAGAGGGTGAATCGCATTTCATCCCTTGATATGGAATGATGTGCAAAAAGAGTAAAATTTACGTATGTGATCATGTGGGTATTTGCCTGGGTGATCGCCAAACTATCCAGCGTTCTAAATCATTTACAAGATCACGGGTTTGATTTCGGACCGAGTATTTTTGCCAAACTCAGGGTAGGCAATCCCAAGGTTGTAGTTATAGAGACTTGGTGAAGTGTAAGACCATATTGGTCTATCCAGATCGTGGACCAAATAAGTTGGATTAGCATCTTGGACAGCATGATTGACAGGGATACCTTAGTTATTTCGGTTGTTCATCATGTTAGCTCGTTGTCTCCTTTGGTTTTTTCTTCTATTCCTCTAAAAGGTTTGTTCAATTTTCGGGTCTATTCCAAATTTTGGTTGTTGATCTACAAAAATTACTTTGAAGATATGTCATGATAAGCTCTAATAAGCGACTTAGTTTGACCTTTCAAGAGGAAATTTCTTTGTAGTTGATATTTGTTTGGCATAAGTGTGAACTTGTGAGTGTTGGTGCAAAAAGTTGAACTAAATTCTAAAGTTGTCTTGTAGAAAGCAATATACACTATGTCAAGGATTGAAAATGGATGAGCTCGATCACGAACCACTGAGCCCACTATGGATACAGGAGCTCACTCAGTCAACCAAAATGTAAGAAGAGAAAAGGAAGAGGGGTGGCTTGGAAGAGATGCACATATGTTAAGTAGATCAACGACCAGTTTTGTATTGATAGATATAAAGCATTAGGAGCCATAACCTTTTAGGGAACAATGGATCCAACTGTTATGAAGATGTTTTTTAACTTAGTAGCAAAACGTTTAGAAGTAATCGGTTGTCATGAAGAGAGGAAAGTTAAGTTGGTTACGTTCTTGCTAGGAGGAAGCACTGAAGATTGGTGGACTTTGTGTGTGGCGACAACAGAAGGAGTAGAATTTTTTACTTGGAGATATTTTCAAAGAGAATTCCAAGAGAAGTTTATCCTCATTTGTTTGTTGATGAAAAGAGAAGGGAATTTCTATGATTGGTACAAGGCGATGAGACTGTTGCGGAATATGGGAAGAAGTTTATGGAGTTAGCAAGGTATGTGATAACCTTCATAATGAATGAAGAGGATAAGTGTACGCATTTTGAAGAGGGCCTAAGAACATCAATTCGAGCTCTAGTGACGGCATGTGTAGGCTCGTTAGATTTTTCTAAGTTGGTTGAAGCAGCCATACGCATTGAGAAATGTTTGGTTGAGGAAGATGAAGAGAAAATGGTGGAAGGAGAAGAGTCAAGTCCATTGCTGGATAGAGGACAAGAAAAGGAAGACAACAAAGAAGCAGAGAAGTGGACTATGTTTTACTTTAGGCAAGGATCGCATTGGTTTAGCGATAAGAGGCCAAGGTTTTTGGAATGTTGAAGCAGGCACATAGGAGTCTATAGACGCGAGATCATTTGTTTTAAGTGTAGGTAAGCTGGACATTACCAAGATGAATGTCCAGAAAGAATTGAATTTATAGGAGAAGGTTCCATGGTAAGCAAAGGAAAGGAATTTGTAAGGTAGAATTTCAAGGACGAAATTCCGGAAAGGAGGGAGTAGTTATGAGACCCATAATTGAGAAAGAGAGTCTATTAAAGAAGAAAGGCTTTAAAGAGTAGGATGGTCCTTTTAAAATGAAAAGATTGATAATTCTAAAAATATAATTTGAAGGAAAGGAAATCACTTCAAGAAAAGGAGAGAGAATTAAGTTAGTGTGGTGAATGAGTCTTACCACGAGAAAAGTTAGGTGATTAGAGTAAAGTACGCGAGGAGAAGTTCGAAGAGAGGTAAGCGATTATAGCCTATCGCAAGGAAAAAAAGACGGGAAAGAGCAGTTTAGCTTCCCGAGAAGATAAAGTCAAGAAGAGTTTGGTTTGTTGGAGGATAAGGTTTTGCATCTCAGGGAATGTTAAACCGAGAGTTGACCATTGGCTTACGTGTCGGGTTTGGTTTGGCTGCATAGTACGACAAACTGGTAGAATGACATGTGTAAAGTTATAATTATTAACTTCCAGGTAAAGAGAGTAACTGATCTAGAGGATTGGTATAAATAAGGGTAAAAACCTTAAGGAAAGTGCTGTCATTTTGGAAGTTTTGTTAAAAGAATGCAAAGGGTAGAGTTGCTGTTAAGGGAGTTCTAGGCGAGGAGGTGCATTCAGGGAAGAAAATGATCAAAAGCTTGCATGAGCGACGTTCTTAACTCTACAGTCCTGTGTGAGTGACTTTCTTAAAATATATACACTTCCATGAGTAGCTTTCTTAAATACACTCCTACGAGGGTAATTTGAATGCTAATATTTTGTAAATGTTTTCTCAGATTGATCCCTTTTGAGTTTGACTTATGCATTACATGTTTTATGTCTCTGTGTTATTGTTGTTATTCTAGATGTTGTTTGAAAAGAGAAAATGATCGTTTTCTATGTGTTGATTGTGATCAATGCATACAAACCATTAACCTTATTCTTATAATTGTAACGACCCAACTCCTTATACTAAGTCGAAGCCATTACTAATTTTAAATAAAACAAATAAAGTTTATAAAGTTTGGATAAAATGAAGCAAAACATCAAAATTTAAATTATTTAAAAGCCAAATCAAAGTAATTTGTGACATGTATAAAAATAAAATCCTAACTCGTGCCCTATCTAATTTTAAAGAAATAAAATGACCAATAAGGAATAACTAAAATGCAAACATTTAAGGTCTGAACTCAAATATAAAGCGGAAGCAAGAGATCCCCATGGCTCGCCACGGTCACTTCTGGTCGTTCGCCAGCTTGCCCTTGCCCTTACCTCTGCCCCTGCCTGAAACATGAAATGGAAAGAGTGAGTATAAAATACTCAGTAAGGGACCAACTACTAGTCCCGCTAGGTGCCTGTTAACTTCCTATTAGAGTTCTGAAAATGGTACCCAAGAACTAGCACGTTCCCGAACACGTGCAACATGTGATCCCGTACGAACAAAATCTGGTCTTCGGTAACCCAAAGAAACACCTAGGACAAACTGGTCTGTAGCGTACCCAGAGGAAACACTAAGACAATCGGGCTGCGAGGATCCCGTCGAATCACTCGAATCATGTCTATATCGATGCCAGACTGGCGGTCCCGTCGGACTACGCAGTCCTAAATAGGTAGTGATCCCGAAGGACACCCATGCAGATACGACTCTAATAGGATAAGCTAGCATGCACCCTAACCATAGCATACACATAACATAGCATCATCACATCATCATGTCACATCCTGTCATCATATCACATCACATCATCATGTCACATCCTGTCATCATATTACATCACATCATCATGTCAAAACATATTATCATATTAAACCACATCATCATGTCGTATCATATCATCACATCAAATCACATTGTCATGTTATATCATATCCTCATTAATTGACATGTCGTTATGCAGTCTAGTCATCAATGTGCATAACTAAGAATGTATGTGATCTCTTAAATCTACTCGTAGGGCTAATAGTAGAATTTCTTACCTGGAGATTTGCTCAACAAGTCCTAACCGCAAGGTCACGCTTTGCCAACAGCAAACGTCCTACTGGTTAGAACACAAACTTTTCAGAACTTAATCAACAATCGACCAAAGACTCCAGACATTCCATTGAAGTAACTTACCTTAGGTCGAGGTTGCGACGCTTGAGCCCTTAACTGGAGAAGTCCCACGCTCCAAGATCAATTGGTCCTAGATGTTCCTTAAGAGAAATAATTTAATTTTAACCCCAAAATTAAATTATTTGAATCCAACAAATTTTAAATGTTTAGTTGGGTATTCCAAAACCCAATCAACTTACCAAACTAGGTGAAAAGGATCGAAAACAGGCTGGCGGCTCAAAAACAGGTGAAGCGGCTAGGCGGCTCGGTTAGAATGCAGAAAAATGACTCAGACAGATGGCTCGCGCGTGCAGGACGGCTCGTGGTTGCAGGTAGGCTGGCACACTCAAGGGTTGCAACAACCCTGCTGGCCTCTGTCTAGGTGCCTTCACCTGCTGGCACACCAAACATATATTGACAAAGTCTGCCACTTCTCTCTTTATGTTCCTCCACCAATAGACACACCTCAAATTGGTACATCTTCGTACTTCCAGGGTGCATAGTAAATGGAGAACTGTGAGCCTCAGTCAAAAGCTCTGTCTTGACTGCACCGTTTTCCGGCACACACAAACGTCGCTCAAACGTAAGGTCATCATCAGAGGATATGGAGAAACCCTCACCTTGCCCTGCCTTTACCAAATGACGCTTCTCAACCAGATAAGGATCCTTTAGCTGAGCAACAATAATCCTCTGTCTCAAGGTCGGCTGCACTGACAACTGAGCCAACTGTGAGGTAACTTCCCCTACTGAGACTGCAATCTCGGCTGTCTCAAAATCTCTGAGTAAGGGAACTTGCTTGGTGATGCGCGCTGCTGAATGTGCAACCTTTCTACTCAGCGCATCCGCTACTACATTTGCCTTACCTGGGTGAAACAGGATCTTGCAGTCATAATCCTTCACCAACTCAAGCCATCTTCTCTGTCTCATGTTCAACTCCTTCTGGATGAAGAAGTACTTTATGCTCTTATGGTCAGTGAAAATCTGTATCTTCTCACTGTATAGGTAATGTCTCCATATCTTCAGTGCAAAAACCACTGCTGCCAACTCTAGGTCATGGGTAGGATAGTTCTGCTCATGACTCTTCAACTGACAGAAAGCATAAGCAACTACCTTACCTTGTTGCATCAGAACACAACCCAGTCCTTTCTTTGAGGCATCACTGTAGATCACGAAACTTCCAGATCCATCTGGTACTGTCAGGACTAGTACCGACACAAGCTTCTACTTATGTTCCTGGAAGCTACTCTCACAAGCTGGGCTCCAAACAAAAGAAGTCCCCTTCCTGGTCAACTGAGTCAAGGGACTGGCTATGCGAGAGAAGCCTTCCACGAACCTCCTGTAGTAACCTGCCAAACCCAGGAAACTCGAATCTCGCTAACAGTAGACGGTCGAGGCCAACTAGTAACCGCTTCGATCTTTGTTGGGTCCACAGAAACTCCCGCACTGAAAACCACGTGGCGGAGGAATGTCACCTTCTTCAACCATAACTCACACTTGGAGAACTTGGCGTACAACTTATTGGCTCGAAGAGTCTCCAAAACCTGGTGCAAATGCTCCTCATGCTCAGCCTCAGTCTTGGAGTAAATCAAAATGTCGTCAATGAAAACTATGACAAACGTGTCTAAGAAATCCTTAAACGCCCTATTCCTCAAGTCCATGAATACCGTAGGAGCATTAGTCAACCCAAAAGACATCACAATGAATTCGTAATGTCTGTATCTGGAACGGAAAGCGGTCTTAGGAATATCACCATCCCTGATCCTCAACTGGTGATAGCCTGATCGCAGGTCGATCTTAGAAAAGATGATGGCTCCTTGCAACTGATCGAACAAATCATCAATCCTGGGCAAGGGATAGCGGTTCTTGATTGTCACCTTGTTCAGCTCTCTGTAGTCAATGCAAAGGTGTATCGACCAATCCTTATTCTTCACAAACAACACTGGTGCTCCCCAAGGTGACACACTGGGTCGGATGAAACCCTTGTCCAGTAACTCCTGCAACTGCACCTTCAGCTCCTTTAGCTCAGCTGGGGCCATTCTGTGAGGGCCCTCGAGATAGGAGCAGTGTCTGGCTCTAACTCGATGACGAAGTCTATCTCCTTGGAAGGTGGAAGTCCTGAAAGCTCGTTGGGGAAAACATCGGGATACTCTCGTACTACTAGCTCGGAGGACAGCGAAACTTCTAGTTCTCGGGTATCTACTACGCTTGCCAAGATGCTCCAGGTACCCTGGCTGAGTAGTTTACTAGCCTTCATGGCTGAGATGACCTTGGGTATACATACGATTCCTGTCCCCTTAAATTTGAAACTAGGCCCAGAGGGAGGGTTAAAAACGACTTCCTTACCGAAACAGTCTATACTTGCATGGTTAGCAAACAGCCAATCCATGCCTAGGATTACGTCAAAATTCTGCATGTCTAACACTAGTAAGGTCACATCTAACATCTGGTTTGCTATCTCTATCTGACATGCCTTTATCTTTTCTTTAGACAACAAAACCTCCCCAGATGGAGTAGAAACAGATAAAACACCACTCAATGGTTCTACCTCTAAATCAACATGTTGAACGAACACAGAGGATATAAACGAATGGGATGACCCAGAGTCAAACAGCACAAAGCATAGTGTCCCAAGATTGGGAGCGTACCTGTCACCACTGTACCAGCTCGCTCGGCCTCCTGGCGGGTAGTGGCAAAAACTCTTCCCTGCTGGGAAATGGGAGGCTGGTGCAGGGTAGTCTCAATGGGTTTCCGAGGACAAGCGTCAGCGGTATGCCCCAGTTGCCTGCACCTGAAGCAAACTCCACTCCCGGCCAAGCAACGACCTCCATGCACTCTCCCATAGCTAGGACAAACGGGTAGCTCTCTCAAGGTTCTCCTGGCTGCTGCAAGCTCCCGACGATGCCGCTGGAAGACACCTCCTGACCTCAGATTTCGCTGCGGTGTCAAGTCACGCTGCAGCTCCACCTTCCTCTTCTGTCCAAGGGCTGACCCTCTACCAGCAGCCTTAGATAAATCAGCTCTCTCATGAAGGCTTAAATCTAGTGCCAGGCGTAAAGCATCAGTATGAGTGGTTGGTTTGAGGGCTCGAACAATACCCTGGAGGTCTAGTCTGAGACCTCTGAAAAATTTCTCGGTCCTTACCTCCTTATTCTTCACTACATCAGAGGCAAAACAGGACATCATGCCAAACTCAGCGTCGTACTGCTCCACAGTCATGTCGCCTTGTTCCAAGTTTAGGAACTCTTGCTGCTTCACGTACTTTACATTGGCAGAGAAGAACTTAGCATAGAAGCTCTCCTTGAACTACTCCCAGGTTATCTTGCTGACATCTCCACCCAGCATCCTCTCAATAGTCTCCCACTACACGGTGCCTCTATCCTCCAGGAAGAAAACTGCGCACTGGACCTTCTGGTCCTTAGGGCACTTCATGTACCTGAAGAACTTCTCTATAGAGGTCAGCCACATCTGAGCCTTGGTGGGATTGTCTATGGATCTGTCAAACGTTTTAGGATTGTACTTTCTAAAGTCTCTCAGATTTTAAAGAAATAAAATGACCAATAATGAATAACTAAAATGCAAATGTTTAAGGTCTGAACTCGAATATAAAGCAGAAGCAAGAGATCCCCATGGCTCGCCACGGTCACTTTTGGTCATTCGCCAGCTTGCCCTTGCCCTTACCTCTGCCCCTGCCTGAAACATGAAATGGAAAGAGTGAGTATAAAATACTCAGTAAGAGACCCACTACTAGTCCTGCTAGGTGCCTGTTAACTTCCTATTAGAGTTCTGAAAATGGTACCCAAGAACTGGCACGTTTCCGAACACGTGCAACATGTGATCCCGTTGGAACAAAATCTGGTCTTCGGTGACCCAAAGGAACACCTAGGACAAACTGGTCTGTAGCGTACCCAGAGGAAACACTAAGACAATCGGGCTGCAAGGATCCCGTCGAATCACTCGATTCATTTCTATATTAATGTCAGACTGGTGGTCCCGTCGGACTACGCAGTCCTAAATAGGTTGTGATCCCGAAGGACACCCATGCAGATATGACTCTAATAGGATAAGCTAACATGCACCCTAGCCATAGCATACACATAACATAGCACCATCACATCATCATGTCACATCCTGTCATCATATCACATCACATCATCATGTCAAAACATATTATCATATTAAACCACATCATCATGTCATATCATATCCTCATTAATTGACATGTCGTTATGCAGTCTAGTCATCAATGTGCATAACTAAGAATGTATGCGATCTCTTAATTTTACTCATAAGGCTAGTAGTAGAATCTCTTACCTGGAGATTTGCTCAACGAGTCCTAACCGCAAGGTCACGCTTTTCCAGCAGCGACGTCCTACTAGTTAGAACACAAATTTTTCATAACTTAATCAACAATCGACCAAAGACTCCAGACATTCCATTGAAGTACTTCCCTTAGGTCGAGGTTGTAACGCTTGAGCCCTTAACTGGAGAAGTCACACGCTTCAAGATCAATTAGTCCTAGATGTTCCTTAAGAGAAATAATTTAAATTTAACCCCAAAATTAAATTATTTGAATCCAACAACTTTTAAATGTTTAGTTGGGTATTCCAAAACTCAATCAACTAACCAAACTAGGTGAAAAGGACCGGAAACAGGCTGGCAGCTCAAAAATAGGTGAAGCGGCTAGGCGGCTCGTCTAGAAAACAGAAAAACGGCTCGAACAGGCGGCTCGTGCGTGCAGGGCGACTCGAAAGGCGCGGCGTGCGTATGGCTCGGCTATTGAGTAAGCGCTGGCACGACTCGCGATTGGCTCATGAAGAAGGGCGCAGGTCGGGTCGGCTTCTTGCGAAGAAGAAAACGCGGGCGCACGGGTCGGGTTTCGGGTCGAAGGTGAGGCGCGGCTGTTCGAGTCGGGTACGCGGATCGACTATGGTCCCGGGTCGGCGTGCGTTTTGCTCGGGATTACTCGGCTGGGGTAGGCGATGTTGGTCAGCTGTGCGATCGAGGCAGCGGCGAGCGGCTGGACGACGCGGGCTTCGCAGACTTCGACTCACAGGTGACGGCTGGCGCGGGAACGGAAATGCTTGGGCAAACGAAGGAACCGGTGGGGTTCCACGTAAATGGCTTGGAGACTCGGCTGAGATCTGCACGTGACGGCTGGAGCTCGGCGGTGCGGCGGGCTGCGGTCGACGGTGGTGGTGGCAATTAGGCGGCGACATTTATGGTTTCAAAAGGAGGAAGGATTTTGGTTTACTTTGTGCACGGGTCCCAAGGCCTACTTAAACACCATTAGAACCAATATTAAATTCCCCTTTTCTTTTCCTTAATTTATTTCAAAACAATCAAATCTTCTGTCTCTTCATTTAAAACTCCCCAATCTCCTTAAATTTCAAAATCAACCAATCACATCACTCCATTTTATAAATATATATATATATATATATATATATATATATATATATATATTTCCAAATAAAATATCACATTATCCTAAACCAAAATAATTCAATTTTTTCTCTCCCCTCAACTCAATTATCTTATCTTGAACAAATAACCTTACTAAATTTAATTATCCAATTAAAGAAATTATTTTATCCTCAAACTTAATTAATTACACCACCAAAAATTTCATTAATCAAGTTTCCTCAAATACATCCAAAGTTTCAATAACTACACTTAAGATAATAAAATTAAATTCCAAATTTTAGGGCGTTACAATAATTCTATGTTAGGTAGTCTTCTCGGAATTTTAGTAGGATGCATGTCAGTGAGGACGAAGCATATTGAAAGGACTCGTGTTGGTTTGTCAAGATGATTTTCACTATAATAAGCCTTTTAAACAAAGATAAAAATAAATGTTGCACTTAATTATTTCCGTACATGGTTACATATCTTTTAATCTTACGTTGCCAATTTTAGATTTTTAATGAGATGGTCCCCCAAAAATGTGCTTACAAAATTCGAAAATGTACTATTTTTTTTTTTAAAGAATAAATGTCACCTCGCCCCAAAAGTCTATGTTCAAATAGAACTTTGACTTTTTCTTACAACAAAACATAAACATAATCTTTATGCCTCCCTTTGCCTGGCTTAGCTTTTCCATTTTACGTCTAGATTGCTCACCTCATCGTGTAGAAATTCACCTTGTTCTCTCTTCACCACCAAGGTGCAACTCTTCATGCCTACACCTTGGTGGGAAAGGCTTACTGGAACTTTCTTGGCACTGGTACTTCAGCCCTTGCTCTAGTTACTGCCCCTTTCCCTTCTTTGCCTCTTCATTGTCTTCCCAAGGATGCCCATTTCCTCATCTACCACAAATGCTGCTTCTTCAAACAGGATACTTAGAGGTGTAAAGTCTTCCTTTTCCTAGTCCATTCTTCGAATCTTTTGCTCTCTAGTTACCAGGTTAGGCCAAACTAACCTGATTTTTACTCTCATCTTCCATAGAATCAGGTCATCCGCACTAAGGAGCAATCCACTTACCAATCGTCTCCTTAGGCATATTAAAAAGATCCATTGTTAACGCGCCTTGTAAGGCTACAAAGTAACTCTACCTTAACTCCTTAACTAAGACATAACATTTGAAATCCATCATTCACTTCACTTTAATGCCTGACCACCTGAGAAGGGAAAACTTAAAACATAAGTCAAATGGACTAAGTGAATGAAGGGTTGAGAAAACCTTTTGAGAAACTGATCTCAAGAAATCCATGACAAAATAAAAGATAGGTTATAACACATGAAGTTCGATGTAGCGAATTGTTAGTACAAACCACGTAACCATCACAAATAAAATAATTACTCAACGGGTCACCATTTGCACCACCATTACCAACGTAAGATCATTCGGAGACCTAGGAATCTACCCTTGTTGACCTAAGATTAGCACTCACTAGTATCACACGAGTTAGCTGGGATATCAAACAGCGTCTTACCACATTCCCATTCTTAGACCTGGGAATTACACTCCACCAGCGTTTTATCAACATCGTTCCCACAACGAGTGCTACAACGTCATACACTGAAATTAGTTTATGACATGTCCATTCTGAGACTTAGGAATCTCCCCTCACCCGGACCTGGAATTCATACTCAACCTGTGTCATGCGAGTTTTATGGGATTTCCACCAACGTCTTGTGATAGATTTCATTTTCTCTCGATAAACAACCATTAGAAATAGTAAATATAAGGGTTAGCTCTGAGTTCACTTTCCTTACACATTATTTACGTAGTGACAGTTTCATATGACAAGAGTGACGAAAGAATACTTTTAGATGATTATCAATAGAATACTTGTTCCACACATTAGAATAGAATCGTAGTATTAACTATTTATGAAGGTGATTCGTATGGCCTTACTTCCTCATGGGATTTGCATATTTCCTCATGGGATGTCCTATACTCCTCTTCACCTAGATTTTTTTTCTTCAGGTCAAGGCCTCACACATATTCCTTTTGCAGAATATATTCTACGGTCAAGAATCTCTTTGTTTAGTATCCATGTCGGAAGGTCTTTATCGCGTTGGCAGTACTCCATCAGGGTCTCACAATAAATTCTTCTAATGAAATTTTTTCTTCTCTCTATTTCTAAAATGAACTTTAAAATGATAAAACTTTGAACCTATTTACAAATATCTCAAAATAGTAAGAAGTTTTCACTTTACAATTTTGTCAATTTGCTATATATGAATATATATTCAGAAATTATTTGCCATTAAGCTATTATATACATAATTAGCAAGTACGTTTTTAGGCAACTCATAAAAAAAGTTGAAAAAAAGTGTGATTGAAAAATTTGAAAGTTCATAGCTATTCTCAAATAAAGTACCAAGCTTATGACAATTTTCTACGAGTGGGGCCTCGAAATCTGACCTTCCATATGATAGCCTACACATAATTGTTCCCAATTTAGGTGAAACATATATTTTATTGTCTGTGTTTTTCCAATAAACTCCAAAATTTGGCATGCGAACCCAATTACCAAAGAAAGATATCAATGTTAGCATCTATATTTCATCTATATCATATAGGTTTTTTAATCTAATCCCCCCATTTTCAATTTTTTCTAAGTGGGGCCCCAAAGAGTAAGCAGTGTACTTGAGTAACAAAGACAAAAATCAATGTTGCACTTAATTATTTCCATATATGGTATACATATCTTTTAATCTTATGCTGCCAATTTTTAAATTTTTATGAGTTGGTCCACAAAAAACGTACTTACTAAATTTAAAAATGTATTATACTGTAACGCCCTAAGTTTAAGAGGTGGACTTGATAGTAAGGTTGAGAAATACATAAAAAAAATTAAAAGTTACCACCTATTCCAACAAGGTGCACCTTTCTTTTTTATGGCTCGATCATAGGAACTCCAAAGTTAAGTGTGCTTAGCTCAGAACTATTCTATGTTGGGTAGCTTTCTAGGAATTTTCGTAGGATGCATGTGAGTGAGTACAAAGCATGCTGAAAAAACTCATGCTGGTTTGTAGGGGGATGTCTTTCCCTATAATAAGCCTTTTAAACAAGTAAGCTGGATCATGTAGTTAGGTCGAAGGAGATGCTGAGGAATGTCAAAAATTATAATTTCGAAACTTGGTTAAAAAGGGTTTTAAACAGAAATTAAAGAAATATTCAAGTGCATATTGTTGAAAATGAAAGAAAAATCATAAGAAGTATCATGCTAAAAATGAATAAATATGAAATAGGAGATTTAAACAGAAGACAAAATTATTTAGAAATAGAACAAATAAAAATCTTAAAAAGAGGAGATAAAAAATCGCAAAGATGATGAAAAAATCGCAAACAAGAAGAAGAAGAAGTGATGAATCGTCCCATAATATTCAAGGGTAAATATGGAATTTATGAAAATACAACGGTGGAATATTGAATTTATGAAAATACAACGATGGCTTCCTGAGCTGTTATGTTTTGTTAAATGGGTGGTAAATATTTTTTTGTTTTGTTACATTTATGTAAATTATCCATCTTTTTTAAATGATTCCCTTCTTCTAATTGTTGTTCGAAAAATGTTGTATTAATCAAACTAACCCGGGAACTTTATAATAATTTTTTTTAAAATGTTTTTATGTCATAATACATTATATGCATATTACATCATTTTGGTTTACTATTTTATTATTTTTTATTTTTCCACACCTATTTCAAAGTTACTTTCTGTTTTTTTTTATCTATTTTATTCTTAATTATTTATATTTATATTCAAATATTATTTATTAGTTAAAACTTACCAAGCATGATCGATCAGCGTTGGAATAAAAATAAAATTAATTTGACAAGAATTTGCGCAAAACAATGAAAAAAATATTTTACATTCATTTAATCTCTGACAAAAATGTGAAAATTTGAAAATTAGTAAGATCAAATAACATTTTATATTAAAAGATAATTCGAATATAAATTAGTCTGATAGAAAATGATGAAGGGTTTCGTTTATTTTGATTTAGTCGAAAGTTAGTCGTAAAGAATCTAATTTGATAACAAAAGATAAATTAAAGTATTAGAGCAAAAATAAAGAAGGGATTCGTTTATTAAGATTATATTTAATGAGTTAGGTATTACATTTTATCCTAACTCCATCCTTAGTTGCTTCTACAATTACACTTCATTTGTAACTTCATTCATAGTTGATCTACGAAATCCAAAGATGACACATCTAGCGAGCATGTGCTGGGGGGCGTGTGTCGTGTCCTGGGCCCTTAGGACTCGGTCCAGACTCTAAGTTTTCAAGCCAACATTTGACACTATCCTTTGCTTTGTGGTGATCTATCGAATATGAATCAATACAATCAACATCATGATCATCACGTAAAGTCTCGGAGAGCATTCGGGCTGCATCAACTGTACCTATATGGCTAAAGACAATGCCAAACACAACACAAATAATCAGGAGGGCAGCAATCTTTTGAAACTTCATAGTGCAGTTTAGGATTGAGGTTAGATTGGAGAATAGAGATTTGGGTTTTAGGTTGTGTGGATTTGGGAGTGAGATAGATAATTTGTGGGCAGTTTTATAGTGTAATGAGAGGGGGTTTTTGGAGGGACTTTGATTTTGGTCGAAGAATAAAAAGTTTGAAATTTAGTGTTTTGTTGGAAAATGGAATGCAGAATGTTTTTGGTTAATGTGTAAACTATCTATTGGAATTAAGGTTTAAAATCGTAAACAATACAAATTTAGTAAAACTAAATAACTTTCCTTTTTTGTCTAATTTCAAATAACAATAATAATAATAACATGGCAATTATAATTGGTAGCAATTCGAATTTAACTAAGAATTTAAATTTTGTATTTGAGAAAGATGGAAAAAACGAGGAGAAAATATTCTTAGTCTTAAAAAACTAAAAACGAAAGAATGAGAGAAGAAAAAAAAGAAATAGATACTAAATAGTACTTTGGAAATCTATAAAAAAAAATTGAAGTTTAAGTTATGGATGACTAAAATTGTAATTTAATGTAATTATAGTGCTGGTTCGAACATAATTTCCATTGCATGATGTTTTTTTTTAACAATAAATTCTTCTAATGACATTTTCTTCATCTACTTCTGCTCTATTTCTAAAATGAACGTTAAAATGATTATTTTCAAATATAGTAAAAAATTTCAATTTACTAGAAATAGAGTAAAAAAATTTCACTTTACAATTTTGTAATTTTGTCATTTTGGTATACATGAAAATATATTTTTAGAAATTATTTTAAAATAATTTCTAATTGATTTTTTGAAATTTGAAATAGATGCAAACACGGTATGGATGAAAAGAAAAAGATTGTTGACAAAAACCATGAAAAAGGGGAGAACATGTGGTTGTTGTAATCCTGCTCGTCTGATTTTGATGAAACGGGTTTGCTTAAATTATTATTTCTTATTATTTACTTGAAGATCTTCGAGATTATATGTATCATTAAATAAAATTGAGGGCTTTCATTTGTTCATTCATATTGCAAAAAAGTTTTCTTTTTAAAAAAATATTTATCATTAAACTATTATATATATAATTAGTACGTACGATTCTAGGCAACTCATAAAAAAGTTGAAAAAAAGTGTTATTGAAAAATTTTAAAGTTCATAGGTATTCTCAAACAAAATACCAAACTTATGACAATTTTCTATGAGTGGAGCCTCGAAATCTGATCTTCCAAATAAGAAACTACACACCCATTTCCAATTTAGATGCAACGTAATTTATTTTTTTGTTTATCCAATAAACTCCGAAAATTGGCATGTTAACCCAAATAACAAAGAAAGGTATCAATGTTGGCACCTAAATTCCATATATATCATGTAGGTTTTTTAATCTAAACACCCCCACAGTTTCAATATTTTATGAGTGGGGCCCCAAAAAGTATGTGCCATGTTAAGCAATGAACTGAGTAACAAAGACAAATTGCCATGTTAAGCAATGTACTTGAGTAACAAAGACAAAATTGAATGTTGTACTTAATTATTTCCATGCATGGTAGACATATCTTTTAATCTTATGTTGCCAATTTTCAATTGTTTATGATCTGGTCCCTTATTTTTTTTTATTTCTTTTACACGCTCGTTTACTTTTTTTAAACGATCGTTTACATTTTGGATTCATTTGGCTACTCCAATCCAAATGATTTTTTTTCAAGCTTTTTTATACATAATTTTTTATTTTTTTTGCACTATGGTTTACTTTTTTTTTTTTAAAACGATCATTTACATTTGGCTACTCCAATCTAAATGATTTTTTAAAGATTTTTTATACACAATATTTTACTTTTTTTACACAATCGTTTACTTTTTTTACACAATCGTTTACATTTGGCTACTCCAATGTAAATGATTTTTTTCAAACTTCTTTATACACGATCTTTTATTTTTATTTACACGATTGTTTACTTTTTTACACGATAGTTTACATTTAGCTACTCCAATCTAAATGATTTTTTTCAAGATTTTTTATATGCGATCTTTTAGATTTTGCTATTTTTTGTACACGATGTAAAAAAAGAAGAATAAGAAAGACGATGGAAAGAAATCACAGCGAAAAAAAAAGTAGAAAGACGATGGAAAAGCGAAAAAAAGAAGAGGAAAAGAAGAAAAATGATGAAAAGATTAAACGGCGTAAATAAAGAATTGAAAAATAAGAAAGATGATGGAAAGAAATTGCAAAAAAAAAAAAAGGAAAGAAGAAAGACGAAATCGCAGAAGGAAGACGAATCACAAAAGAAAAATGGAAGGGCAAACCTAGAATATTTAAAAAAATGGCTAACTTTATGGGTTTTGTTATACAAGTCGTAAATAGTTTGGTATTTTGTTACATTTATGCAAGTTTCCCTATTTTTTATTTTTGAAGAATAAATAACACGCCACCCCAAAAGTCACTTAGTGCAACCCAGTGGAGGGGTGCCGCCTAAACTTTCAATGCTCACGACACTGCGTAGTAAACGCCAAAGAACCAAGAAGTGGAACAACTTCTTTTTTACAACCTCAACTTAGGGTTTTAAACGCCAAGTTTTCTTAATGCAGCACTGATATACAATAACTAAAAGTTCATTAACTTATCCTTATCGTCGAGCCTTTAATACGTACCTTAACACCACCTTTCACTATTTAAGTGATAGACACATGATAATGCATGCAAAACTTTTCCTTATTAACTTAACACTTTTACAATGTTCAAACAGAACTTAGACTTTTCCTTACAACAAGACTTAAACATAATCTTTACGCACCTCCCTTTGCCTGGTTCAACTTTTCCATTTTAGGTTTGGTTTCCTCGCCTCATCGTGTAGCAATGCACCTTGTTCTCTCTTTGCCACCAAGGTGCAGCTCTTCACGCCTGCACCCACTACTACAAATTTGATCTTTCTTGATGCACGAAAAATTTGATTTCTTGATGGTCATGGCAAAGGACCATCAAGAAAAATATTTTTCTTGATACAATGTTTATCTTGACGGTCATGTAAGAAAAGTTTCCATATTTTGTTAAAGAAATACAAAAATTCGTAAAAAATGTGTATTATTAATTTCCTTGATTGGCAAAGTTCCCTTAGTTTTGTTGATGGTCCGCAAACGTTAAGAAAACTATTTCTCGATGGACAATAAACATCATGGATAATATATTAGTTGACGGGCAATGCCCATCCAGATAGCTAGGTTTTCTTGATGGACAAGATCCATCAAGGGATGAATTTTCTTGATTTCCAATGGTCATCATCGAAAAAAATTAATATATTTGTTTTGGATTTCTTCATGGGTTTAGAATTTTCTTGATAGGTCGGGTTTCTTGATGGACATAAAAGAAAACGATGGGCAAGGTCCATCAAGAAACATGATATCTTGATGGGCAAGGCCCATCAAGAAAACGATAGCTTGATTGACAATGCTTATCAAGAAAAAATATTTCCCACTAACCAAAAAATTCGAGATCTCATTAATGGACTAAAACACGATATTCATCATTTTTATCTCATTCACTTTATTCCCAAATTAAATTAACACTACTCTAATTTTATCATTTTTCTTATTAATTTCTATTTTTTTTTAAAGTAAAGTCAAATGGTTAGGTACATAACTTAAACAAATTTTTTTCTAATATTAAATTAATAAATCCATTTACATTTAAAATTTATTTAAGAAGACCCATTAAATACAAAAGACCAAATGGTGTAGTCATTAATTAAATTTAAAATTATTTAATTTATTGTTATATCTCTGAGTTATTTAATAAATAAAAATAAAAATAAAAAGTGAAGGCATTGGTAGTAATAATTAATATATTAAAATTAATTTGTTAAAAATTATTTTAATAAAACAATTTATTAAAATAAATTAATTTATAAAATTTCCCTCCTAACCTTAATTTCCATTTTCCCCCTTTCTCTTCCAAATCCATCTCAATATCTCAAATCTCCATCTCAATATCTCAAGCCTCCATCCAATCTCACTGCTGCCGCTAGACGCCGACCACCTAACCCACTGTCGCCGTTGAAGCCGCAGCAGATCCATCGTTGAAGCCGCAACACCGCCGCCGACCACACGCATAAAAGCCGTAACGCCGGCCACACGCTGTAACGTCGCCGCCGCACCCGCTGTAACGTGTCGTCGCCTCACCCGATGTAACGCCGTCGTCGCCACTATTCGTCGGTAAGTCTTTTCACCCATGAAACTTGAGTTTGTTACATCGATGGAGTGGTTTAGTCTTTGTATTGAACTTAGAGATGTTTAATTTACTGTTTGTTTAATACCTAATAATGGGTGGTTTAGTCTTTGTATTTAACTTAGAGATGTTTAATTTACTCTTTGTTTAATACCTAATAATGGGTAATTTACTGTTTGAATTAGTTTGTAGTTGTATGTAATGAATTTTGCATATTTTCAGTTTTTGGTGTTTTAAGTTTTTTATATTGTTTGAGGTCGATCAAGTCACATATATGGACGGGTCGTAATGACCCTTTTTTTTATTATTTTTCTAAAGTTTTTATAGTTGACGGGCTAAAAACGTCAATAATAAAGTTTTGTTGATGAGTAAAACCCGTCAATAGAAGGGCTATCTTGATGGACTGATCCAGTTTCTTGATGGATAAAAGACGTCAACGTCACCTTTCTTAATGGCCAATCCCATCAAGAATAGGTTTTTGATGACATGTTTTGACCATCAAGTAAACTGGTTGTCTTGATGAACTTTTTAGTTTCCTTGATGGGCAAAACACATCAAATTCTTCTTTCTTGATGGCCAATACCATCAAGAAAGGGTTTTTTATGGCATGTTTTGGCCATCAAGAAAACGAATTCCTTGATGGACTTTTTAGTTTCCTTGATGGGCAAAAACATCAAAGTCTTCTTTCTTTATGGTCAATACCATCAAGAAATAGTTTTTTATGGCATGTTTTGGCCATCAAGAAATGATTTTCTCAGACTTTTTAATTTCCTTGATAGGAAAAAAACATCGAAGTTCCCTTTCTTGATGGCCAATACCATCAAGAAAGAACTTTTGATGACATGTTTTAACCATCAAGAAAACTAGTTTTCTTGATGGTCGAGCATTCTTGATGTCTGCCTACATGATGGGCAAAGACCATCAAGGTAGATATTTTCTGACGTGCTTTGCACATCGAAGAAGGCCAAATATGTAGTAGTGACCTTGGTAGGATGCACCTTGGTGGGAAAGGCTTAGTGGAACTCTCTTGGTACTGATACTTCAACCCTCCCTCTAGTTACTCCCCCTTTCCCTTCTTTACCTCTTCAGATGCTTCCCAAGGATACCCATTTTCTCATCCACCGCCTAATGTTGCTTCTTGAAGTGGGGTACATAAAAGCCTTTATTTCCTTAGCTCAATTTTATAATATTTTACTCTTTGGCTCACCGAGTTAGGTCATACTAACCTGGGTATTACTCTCGCCTTCCTCAGAACTAGGCCATCCACACTAAGGAGCAATCCACTTACCAACCTACTTCTTAGGGTATTAGAAACTTCCATGACTAATGCGCCATGTAAGGCTACTGAGTAACTCTACCTTCTCTCCTTAACTAAGCTACAACGCCTAAAATCCATCCTTCGCTTGGCTTCAACACCTAACAACTTGGGAAGGAAAAACTTAAAACATAAGTCAAATGGACTTAGTGAGTGAAGGGGTTGGAGAAAACCTTTTCTGAAAATAATCTCAAGAAATCCACAACAAAATAAATGATAAGTCATAAGACATGAAGTTTAAGGCAACGAATTGTTAATACAAATCCCGTAACCATCACAACTCAAACAATTACTCAACGGGTCACTAATTGTGCCATCATCACCAATATAAGATAATTTCAAGACCTAGGAATCTCCCTTTTCTGACTTGGGATTCAATCTCACCAGTATCACGCAAGTTACCTGGACTATCCAACAATGTCTCACCACATTCACATTCTTAGAGTTAGGAGTTACACTCTACCAGCATCTCATCAACATCGTTCCTACAACGAGTGCTACAATGCTATCCGTTGGAATCAGTTTGTGACAAGTCCATTATGAGAATTAGGAATCTCCTCTAGCCTGGACCTAAAATTCACACTCAAACAGCGTCATGCGAATTTTCTGGGATTTGCTCCAACGTCTTGTGATAGATTTCATCTTCTCTCAATAAACAACCATTAGAAACAGTAAAAAGAAGGATTAGCTCTCAGTTTACAGTCCTGACACATTATTTATGTAGTGACAGTTTCATACAACAAGAATCACGAAAGAATACTTTTAGATGATTATCAACAAAATACATGTTCAACATATTAGATACAATCATAGTATTATCTGTTTATGAAGGTCACTTGTAAAGTCTTACTTCCATTGATGAAAGATTCACAATTATTCTACTTATAAGAGATACTAAAAAATAAATATTGTTAAAAAGATACTTCTATATCTATGACGAACTACTCACAATATTTATTCATAACTCATAAACAAATACAATAAAGAATCAACAATAAATAATAGATTAATAATCATATCAAATCGTTTTTCATCATTTAAAAATATACTTTAGCCACAACCACTTCCTTTTTTATCGTTGGATTCCTCTTCTCACCTAACGGTTCCTTCCTATGTCGTTTAGCTATCTGAAATTTCCTTGTTAGTTATATTAGAAAGTTTAACTTTTTCGAAAACTCCTTTTTTTTCTCTTTGGCCTTTGGCCCCATTTATAGTGACCTCCCACATCCAAGGATCTTTTCAACACTTTACACATATCTTATTAACAACTTTTCGCGCTATGCAGTTAACCCAAATTCGACACGTGGTCTATTCGTCAACGACGATTGAATTTTTTCCTCTAGATGAACACCTTACCTCTTTGGAAAGTCAAACTCTTAAATCGCCTGACCCTCCTATCTTCTCGAGAAACAATAGACATTTACTTCCTTTCAACTCGTGGTCAAGTATTCTTGACAAGAAACTTCCTCGCCTCCTTCCTTAGGGTGTGTCACTTCTTCTCGTGTTACTATGCTAAACGTCTAACTCTTGTTGTTCAATGCATACTTCTTCCTTGCAAGCTTATTCCCATCACGTTGCTTGCCTTCTTGCAGTGGAACTTAGACTAAAGCACTTATTCATGCATCGCCTACCACCCTTTTGCATATTTCCTCGTGGGATGTCCTTTACTCCTCTTCACCCGGACTTCCTTTCTTCGGGTCAAGGCTTGACACATATTCCTTTAGCAGAATCTATTCTATAATCAAGAATCTTTTTGTTTAATATCCTTGTCGGAGGGTCTTCATTGCGTTGGCGGTACGCGATCAGGGCCTTACAATAAATTCTTCTAATGACATTGTTTTTCTTCTTCTCTATTTCTGGAATGAACTTTAAAATGATTATTTTCAAATATAATAAAACCATGAGCCTATTTACAAATATCGCAAAATAGTAAGAAGTTTTCACTTTACAATTGTGTCATTTTGCTATATATGAAGATATATTCATAAATTATTTCTCATTAAACTATTATACATATAATTAGCAAGTACGTGTTTAGGCTACTCATATAAAAAGTTGAAAAAAAGTGTGATTGAAAAATTTGAAAGTTTATAGGTATTCTTAAATAAAGTACCAAGCTTATGACAATTTTCTACGAGTGAGGTCTCGAAATCTAACCCTCCAAATCATAGCCTACACATACCCGTTCCCAATTAAGGTGAAACATATATTATATGTCTTTGTTTCTCCAATAAACTCCCAAATTTGGCATGCAAACCCAATTACCAAAGAAAGATATCAATTTTAGCACCTAAATTCCATGTATATCATATAGGTTTTTTAATCTAACACCCTCATTTTCAATTTTTTCTAAGTGGGGCCCCAAAAAGTATGTGCCATGTTAAGCAGTGTACTTGAGTAAGAAAGACAAAAATCAATGTTGCACTTAATTATTTCCATACATGGTACACATATCTTTTAATCTTATGCTGCCAATTTTCAAATTGTTATGTGTTGGTCTACCAAAAATGTACTTACCAAATTAAAAAATGTACTATATTGTAATGCTCTAAGTTTAGGAGGGGGACTTGATAGTAAGGTTAAGAAAGACATAAAAGAATTAAAAGTTACCACCTATTCCAATAAGCTGCATTTTCCTTTTCGATGACTCGATCATAGGAACTCCAAAGTTAAGTGTGTTTAGCTCAAAACTATTCTATGTTGGGTAGCTTTCTAAGAATTTTCATAAGATGCATGTGAATAAGAACAAATCATGCTGAAAGAACTTTGTTTGGTAAGGGGATAACTTTCCTTATAATAAGTCTTTTATAAGCAAGTAAGTTGGATGATGTAGCTAGGTCGTAGGAGATGCTAAGGAATGTCAGGAATTATAATTTCGAAAACTTGGTTAAAAAGGGTTTTAAACATAAATAAATAAAAATATTCAAGGGCATATTGCCGAAAATGAAAGAAAAATCGTAAGAAGCATCATGCTAATATGAATGAAGATGAAATAAGAGATTTAAACAGAAAGAAAAAATCGTTTAGAAATTAAATAGAAGAAATAAAAATTCTAGAAAGAGGAGATAAAGAAATTGCAAAGATGATGAATAAATTGCAAAGAAGAAGAAGAAAAATAAGTGATGAATCGTCCCGTGATATTCAAGGGGAAATATGAAATTTATGAAAATACAATGGTGGCTTCCTGAGTTTTTATGTTTTGTGACATGGGTGGTAAATATTTTTTGGTTTTGTTACATTTATGTAAATTATCCATATTTTTTAAATGATTCCCTTCTATTTTTATTTCGAAAAATGTTGTATTAATCAAATTAAGCCGGGAACTCGATAATAAAAATTCTTTGTTTTTATTTTTCTTTAAATGTTTTTATCTTACAATACATTATATGCATATCACATCATTTTGGTTTAATATTTTATTATTTTCTATTTGTCCATAACTATTTTAAAGTTACTTTCTGTTTTCATATATTTTATTCTTAATTATTTATATTTATATTCAAATATCATTTATTAGTTAAAGCTTACCATGCATGATTGATCAATGTTGGAATAAAAATAAAATTAATTTGACAAGAATATGCGCAAAACAATGAAAAATAATTTTACATTCATTTAATCTCTAACAAAAATTCGAAAATTTGAAAATTAGTAAGATAAAATAAAATTTTATTCGAATATAAATTGGTATGAGGAAGAAATGGTGAAGGGTTTCGTTTATTTTGATTTAGTTGAAAGTTAGTCGTAAAGAATCTAATTTGATAACAAGAAATAAATTAAAATATTAATGGGGAGCAAAACTAAAGAAGGGTTTCGTTTATTATGATTATATTTAATCAGTTAGGTATTACATTTTATCCTAACTCCATCCTTAGTTGCTTCTACAATTACACTTCATTTATAACTTCATTCATAGTTGATCTACGAAACCCAAAAATGACACATCTAGCGGACGTGTGCTGGGGGGCGTGTGCCGTGTCCTGGGCCCTTAGGACTCGGTCCAGACCCTAAGTTTTCAAGTCAACATTTGACACTATCCTTTGCTTTGTGATGATCTATCGAATATGGATCAACACAATCAACATCATGATCATCACGTAATGTCTCGGAGAGCATTCGTGGATTTGAGAGTGATAGATAATTTGTGGGCAGTTTTATAGTGCAATGAGAGACGGGATTTCTAATATCGCAAAAAAAGTAAGAGCTTTTCACTTTACAATTTTATCATTTCGTTATATATGAAAATATTTTTAAAAAATTTATCATTTAAAAGAATTTCGAAATGATTTTCTAAAATTGGAAAGAAATGCTTCTTTACTGTTTGGTTTTTTTAAAAAAAAAAAAAAGTAGATTGTTGACTAACCATGGAAAGGGAGAACATGTAGTTGTTGTGTTGTAATCATGGTTGCCTAATTTTGATGAAATAGATTTTTCAAAATTATTATTTATAAATATTTACTAAAAGATGTTGGAGATTATATGTATCATTAAATAAAATCGATGGCTTTCATTTGTTCATTCGTTTTGCAACAAAGTCTTTCTTTTAAAAAAATTATTTATCATTAAACTATTATATATATAATAAACAGGTACATTTTTAGGTTTAGGTATAAACAACTCATACAAAAATGTTGAAAAAAGTGATTGAAAATTTGAAAATTCATGGTTATAAACAAATTAAAGTACCAAGTTTATGTCAATTTTATACGAGTGGGGCCTCGAATCTGACGTTCCAAACAATAGACAACACACACCCGTTCCTAATTGAGGTGAAACATAGATTTATGTCTTTGTTTATCCAATAAAATCCCAAATTTGGCATGTAAACCCAATTAACAAAGAAAGATATCAACGTTAGCACCTAAATTTCATGTATATCATATAGGTTTTTTAATCTAAAACCCCCTATTTTTTATTTTTTCTAAGTGGGGCCCCAAAAAGTATGTGCCATGTTATGCAGTAGACTGAGTAACAAAGACAAAAATCAATGTTGCAATTAATTATTTCCATATGTGGTGTACATATCTCTTAATCTTATGCCACCAATTTTTAAGTTTTTATGATTTGGGGTCCCGTAAAAATGTAGTTACCAAATTCGAAAATGTATTATACTGTAACACTCTGAGTTTAGGAGGGGGACATGAATAAACCAATATCACATCTGAATGAGAGGGATCTGAGGACATGAAAGTAAGGTTAAGGAAGATATAAAAGAATTAAAAGTTACTACCTATTCCAAGAAGGTGCACTTGTTAGATTTATTTTAAATATAATAATAATATTAACGTGGCCTATATGCATTATGTTATTTTATCTCTTTCGGGCCTAATATTTTATTAAGCTCATTAGGTAAAAAGATAATGCCCTAATTAAATACTTTGATGGGTGGTGTCTAAATAAAATCTTAAGGATTTGTCCTCTCACTGCCTCATATTTAAGTAGTTCATTCTTCCTCATCAAGAAACTTAATTAAGTTAAGAGAGGTCAAGTGAGAGAAACACAATCCTTTAGAAGACCATTTGTGGATCAAAGGAATATGATTCTCTAACTAAGTTTAATGTGAAAATCATGTAGTTTAAAGATTTTGGCATTTGTTGTTTTATACAATGTTATGGTTTTATTGTGTAATCATGAAACTAAAGTTTTTATACAATTTTATGGTTTTATTGTGTAATCATGAAACTAAAGTTTACATGTTGTATCAAAACCTTGATTGAGAACTTATGATTTTATATTGATGTGTAAGATATAAATTTATGTTTCCGCTAAAAGATATTGTTTGACTTTTCTATAATAAATGAAGATTTGATGAGAAAAGATTAATAAAATAATAATAGTAAATAAATAAATTGAAAAATATTTAAAAAATCACAAAAAGTTCAAGTTTAATTTGATTAAGTTTTATTCGGTTTATTTTTCATGGATTAAGTCTTCTGGTATAATTGTTTTTATTTATTAATTTATTAATATTTTTTTATATTAAAGAATCTGTAAGTGATCCCGTCGAACCACTCATGTACATAACATCTCATGAGGCTGATGATCTGGTCGGACCACATAGTCATAAAATGGTGGTGATCTCGAGGGACACGCATATGGATACGACTCTAATAGACAAAATTAACAAAACGCCCATCTATAGCATGTAACATATCATAACATCAGAAACATGACATGAATATTAATCTTAACGTCCTTAATCATGTGATTAATATACCATGAATCATCATCATGTAAATCAGTCATCATCATCAATCATCAACATCAACACATTATGCATCTTAGCTACATCAATGCATAATATCAATGCATAATGGAAAATTACATGCAAACTTTTAACTTCAAGTCGAAAGTCTATGTAACGCCCAACAATTCGATATCTCTTTTGGGTTTTGTCCATTGTCATTAATGTTAAGCGGGGTTATGGAAATTTTAGATTTATTGGAAGAACCTTACCATTTGGATTTTCTTGAGTAATTAAAGTTGGGAATCCTCATTTGTTTAGGATAATAAGTATCATTTTTCCATTTATTTATTTATCTTATTATTTTAATTTTATTTTGTTGGAAATAATTAGGGAAGCCCATATTAAACTAAAGTTGGTTGTTTTGGTGAGATTTGGAGAGAGAGAGAGGAGGGGTTGTTTTGGGTTTTTTAAAAGGAAAGAAAAGAGTCATTTTTTTTTTATAAAAGGGCCTTGGGACTCGTGCGTAAAGAGGAAGAGAAAGAAAAAAAAAAAAAAAGGAATTTTTTTTTGAAACCCTAGCCGCCGCACGCCGCCGCCGCCGCCGCCGCCGCGAACCCGAGCCGCCAAGCATCTCCCCTCTCTGTTCAGCAGCGCAGCCGAGCCTACAGCCGAAACCGAGCCGTCGCCGAGCTTCCAGCCGCGTCGGAAGAATCGCCCAAGCCGATCCAGCAGCCGAGCGTCCGTCGGAGCAGCCGTCTCTCGCACGCCGAAGCCGAGTCGAAGCCACCTTCGCGCGTCCGCAGCCAACCCGTCAGCCAGCCGAGTCGCGCCGCTTCGATCCGACGCAAGCGCAGCCGAAACGCAAGTCTGTAGCCGTCGCCGAGCGAAGCCGCGGTAGCCGGACCACCAGCAACCGCCGCGCCACCCGAAATCCGGAAGCCGACGCCTCGCGCGCAAAGATCCGACCGAAGACCCGCCCCGCGACCCGAACCGACGCGCGCCACCTTCCGGAACCCGACCCGCGCCCGCGTGCACCCGTGCGCGAGCCGCGTCCGCGTGTGAAGCCGCGCCGCGCGCTTCTGCGTAGCCGAGCCGCGTCTCCCTCCTGTTGCAAGCCGAGCCGCACGCGTAATCCCTGTGCCGAGCCGAGCCGCGCCTGCGCCAAGCCGAGCCGGTCCCTGTCCTCTTCCAGCCGAGCCGCCAGGACTAATTTGGCTCCTTCCACCTAATTTTTGGTAATTAAATCAATTATTTTGGCATTATCCAGTAAGATTCAATATTTTGGGCACTAGTTAATTTAATTTGGAATTAAATTAGATCATTTTTCCTTAAGGGACGTCTTGGACCAAGTAACTGCTGCAGCGGGGGATTTCTTCAGTAGGGGCTTGAGCACTGCAATCTCCTTCTAGGGTAAGTCATTTCGAATGAGTCTTGAACCGTTAATCGTGGGCGACCTAATTACGAATTTTGGCATATTAAACAGTTAGGACCTCGTCGCTTGGAAAGCGTACTGCCTCGCGGTTAGGACTCGTCAAGTAAATCTCCAGGTAAGAGATTCTACTACTAGCTCCATGCTTAGAAATATGAGATGATGTATACTCCAATTTTGCATGTTGAGGATTGGACGGTACGATGCCTGAAATCAATGTTAGTATGATGTAAATGACGGTATGGTTATACTATAGCCTGTTATGTGTGGCGAGAGCTGTTATAGCTATACGACGAATGTCGAGACGGAGAGGGCAGAGATGATTTATATGATATGTTATATGCTGATGCCATGTGTATGTATACTGCAATTAGGGTACCTGTTAGCTTGATCTGTTAGAGTCGTACCTGCATGGGTGTCCTTCGGGATCACCACCTATTGAGGACTGTGTGGTCCGACGGGACGCCAGTCTAGCATGGATATAGATATGACTCGAGTGACTCGACGGGGTCCTCGCATCCCGACTGTCCTAGGTGTCCCCCGGGGCACCGAAGACCAGAGTTACGTTCCTACGGGAGCGCATGATTGCACGTGTTCGGGAACGTGCCAGAGATTGGGTACCAGTTATCAGGACTCTAACAGGAAGTTAACAGGCACCTAGTGGGACTAGTAGTGGGTCCCTTACTGAGTATTTTTATACTCACTCTCTTCGTTTTATGTTTTCAGGTAGAGGACGGGGCAAGGGCAAGGGCAAGCTGGCGAGCGACCCGAAGTGAGACCGTGGAGGGCCATAGGGACTACCGCTTCCGCTTATTCTTATTTCAGATTTTCGCATTTGAATTTGAGTACTTTTCATCACTTACCATCTTTTATGTAGATAGGGCCCGAGTAGGATTTCAGAACGCTTTTACATTTTTGCATGACTACCTTGTTTAAATTTTATAAATAAAATTTCTTAAACCGTATGCGTTTTGAAATTTTTTTTATGACTTAAACCACTTGTTCTATATTTGGTAATGACTTCGATTCAGTATAAGGAGTTGGGTCGTTACAGTCTAGTAGGAGAATCTCTTACCTTGGGATTTTAGCCAAACAAAGTACTCTCTAGTTGATAGTAAAAATTCTTCAATTAATTGGATTCTAATCATAAAAGAAAAATTCAGTATCTTAATTAATAAAATTAACGATTAGCTATCATCCAAAAATTCTCCCAAATTAATTAACTTTCAAAAAAATGGGGTTGAAATCAATTCAACCTTGATTAGGAAAAATCCAAGATTTAAATCTTAAAAAATTAGCCAATTGAACCTTTAAAGAAATCGATCTAAAATTTAAATTAACAAATTAATAATTTAATTTTATTAGCTTACCAAGGTTACTCAAATGGAGGTTGAAAATTCATCACTTTAAATCTTCAAGCTTTGCCAAAGGGACCAATCATAACTAAAACTGGTGAGGCGGCAACAACAGATGGTTATCTTAGCGAAGAAGCTGAAGAACTTTTTCTTTTTCCTTTTCTTTTCAACTCAAGCATTCTAATGCTATTATAGACCCAAATAATAACAATAATATTTATTGTTATTATTTTCTTTTCTTTTTAGGATATATATATATATATCATACCAAAAAATATATATATATCTTTATTCTCATTATCTTTCCTCAATAAATTCCTTAAATGCACAAAATGTTAGACATTTATAACCATTAATAATAATAATAATAATAATAATAATACTTCTTTATTATTATTTTTTTTTCTCACCAAAATCTATATATATTTATTTAAACCATCGTTCTCTCTTCTGCAAAAATATATCTTTTTTCATCCAATCAAATCAATCGTCTCTCTCCTCATGGATTATCTTCTTTTCCAAATAAATATAATTATATTTCGTCATATAATTAAATTCACTTTTTCATATGAATTATTTACACAAAACCAAATAATTAATATCATACTCCACAAAAAGTCCAAATTATTAATTAAATATATTTATCCATATATATATATATATGTATACTCAATTAAATCCAATTCCACAAAAATCAACTTTTCCCTCCAAAATCTCAAATTAACTTAAATACTCAATTCTTTTAATCAATCAAATCTTTTCCCATAAATCACTCCTAACTTCCAACATGAATTATCTTCACCTAACCATTAAATTTTAGTTCCAATCTTTAATATAACACCCAAATAATTTAACATAATTAATAAAAACTCCTTAAAAATTTGGAATGTTACAATCCTTTTTCCCAATAATTATATTTCAATGGGAAACTTACATAAATGTAACAAAACACCAAACTATTTACGACTCGTATAACAAAGCCCATAAAGTTAACCATTTTCTAAATATTTAAGGTTTGCCCTTCCATCTTTCTTTTGCGATTCGTCTTCCTCCTGCTATTTCTTTCGTCGTCTTCCTCCTGCGATTTCGTCTTTCTTCTTTCCTATTTTTTTTCTGCAATTTCTTTCCATCATCTTTCTTATTTTTCAATTTTCCATTTACGTTGTTTAATCTCTCCATCGTTTTTCTCCTTTCCTCTTCTTTTTTTTTCGCTTTTTCGTCGTCTTTCTACTTTTCCTCTTCTTTTTCGTTGCGATTTCATTCCATCGTCTTTCTTCTTTTCCTTTTTTTACGTCGTGTACAAAAAATAGTAAAATCTAAAAGATCGTGTATAAAGAATCTTGAAAAAAATCATTTAGATTGGAGTAGCTAAATGTAAACTATCATGTAAAAAAATAAACAATCATGTAAAAAAAAAAGATTGTGTATAAAGAATCTTGAAAAAAAAATCATTTAGATTGGAGTACTCAAATGTAAATGATCGTGTAAAAAAAATAAAAGATTGTGTATAAAGAATCTTGAAAAAAAATCATTTAGATTGAAGTAGCCAAATGTAAACGATCGTTTAAAAAAAAAAGTAAAAGATCGGGTAAAAAAATAAAAGATCGTGTATAAAGAATCTTGAAAAAAAATCATTTGGATTGGAGTAGCCAAATGTAAACGATTGTGTAAACCTATAATGTAACGCCCCAAAATTTAGGAATTTAATTTTATTATCTTAAGTATAATTTTGAGATTTTGGGTGTTATTTAAATGTTGAAGATTTTATCTTATGGAGATTTGATTCTATTGGATAATTGAAAATATCAAATTTTTGTTAAGTTGGAATTTATGTTTGTTTTGGTTATGTATGTTTGGGGGTATTTTTGGACTTAAGGACTTAACAATTGTATTGTGAGAATAATGTAATGATTTATGAAAATATAGTTTGATAAGATAAATATGATTGGTTGGTTGAGGAGAGAGATTATGTGATTTATTTGGGAAAAGATAAAAAGAAGATAAAGGGAGATTTTGTGAGATTTAAACGATGAAGGAGAAGATTTGTTTGTTTTGAAATAAAATAAGGAAAAGGAAAGAGAAAATAATATTGGTTAATTAATTGTGTTTAAATAGGCATTGGGACCCGTGCACAAAGGAAACCTTAAACGCCGCTGCCCCTCCATCACCGCCATTGACCCGCAGTCCGTCGTGCGCCGCCACCATCCTTCGTTCTCCAGCCGCCCATCCGCCACGCCACTGTCGATCTCATCCACAACCCGAACCGACCCTCGTCGTGGTAGTCGTCCGCCCGAGCGTTCCGTCAGCCATCGTCGCAAGTCCAGCCGCGTCATCCAGCCACGCCGTCGCATGTTCGACGCCATCCGTTGGAGTTCGCGAAGTTAAGTCGCTCCCCTTCTCCACAACCCGAGCCGCACACGCTTTCAACCCGGACAGCCAAACTTGATCCGCATCTCTTCTCCACAAACCGAATCTGAACCCGCGCCTACACCCGAGCCTGCTCCAACCGCCCGCGTGAACCACGCGTGCCTTAACCGAGTCGCACGCCTGCACCAGCAGCCTTACCCGAGCCGCTTCACAGCCTTAGTCAAGCCACCCCTGTTTTCCTAGCCGTTTGAGCCACTTAACTTATTTTGGTAAGTTATGTTTGGATTTTGGGGTTCTCCCATCAAATAACGAATTTTAGACCTTAAATAATTTAATTATGGAGTTAATGGGATTATTTTTGTGATAGGTCAATTGGGGGATTGAACCGAAGATTTTCCCAAACCAAGACTAAATCTGAAATATTCTTCAACTTTGGGTTGAGATAAGTGGAATTGTGTAACGACCCAACTCTTTATACTAAGCTGAGGTCGTTACTAAAAAGAAACAATGACAAGAGACACTTTTTGAAACGAAGGAAGAATAAATTTTCATTAAAAACGGAATATTAAAACACTGAAACATAAACGCGGAAGCAAAACTGAGTCCCCATATGGCATGTCACGGATCCTTCTCTGTCGCTCGCCAGCTTTCCTCTACCTTTACCTTCGCCTGAAATGTTAAACATAGAAAGAGTGAGTATAAACATATACTCAGTAAGGGACCTACTACTAGTCCCGCTAGGTGTCTGTTAACTTCCCATTAGAGTCCTGAAAATGGTACCCAATCTCTGGCACGTTCCCGAACACGTGCAACATGCGCTCCCGTAGGAACGAAAATCTGGTCTTCGGTGTCCCGAGGGAGCACCTAGGACATGTTGGTCTGTAGTGAACCCGGGGGAAACACTAAGACAATCGGGATGCGAGGACCCCGTCGAATCACTCGAATCATATCTATATCCATGCTAGACTGGCGTCCCGTCGGACCACACAGTCCTAAATAGGTGGTGATCCCGAAGGACACCCATGCAGGTACGACTCTAATAGACAAAGTTAACAGAACACCCTATCCATAGCATGTAGCATAACATAACATCATAACATGGCATGAGTATTAATCTTAACGTCCTTAATCATGTGATTAATATATCATGCATTAACAATCATCAACAGTCATCAACAACATACTACCGGTCATTAACATAACATCAGTCATCATCATCAATCATCAACATAATAATCTCAGTCATCATCATCAACATCAATACAATGACAGTCATTATCAGTAGCATCAAGTTATGCATTTTAGCTACCATCAATGCATAATCATAATTACATGCGGTCTCTTGAATTCAGTTCGAAGGTCTAGTAGGAGAATCTCTTACCTGGAGATTTTAGCCAAACAAAGGTACTCCCTAGTTGACAGTAAAATTCTCCAATTAACTTGATCCTAATCATAAAAGGAACACTTAGTATCTCAATTAATGAAATTTGCAATTGGCTAACATCCAAAAATCCTCCCAAATTAATTAACTTTCTAAAAATTGGGGTTGAAACCAATTCAACCTTGATTGGGAAAAATCCAAGATTTAGATCTTAAAAAGTTTAGCCAATTGAACCTTTAAAGAAACCTCAAATAGATCCAAAATTAAATTAATAAAATATTGATTTAATTTTATTTGCTTACCAAGGTTACTCAAATGGAGGTCGAAAAATCCTCTTAATTCATCACTTTAAATCCTCAAGCTTCCAAAGAGACCAATCTTAACTTTAACTGAGGCGGCGACAGCAGAGGGTTATCTTAGAGAAGAAGATAAAGAACCTTTTTCTTTTTCCTTTAATTCCATCTTAAGCATTTCAATGCTATTTATAGACCCAAATAATAACAATAATAATTATTATTATTATTATTTCCTTTTCCTTTTCCTTTTAGGATATATATATATATAATACCAAAAAAAATATACATATATCTTTATTCCCATTATCTTTCCTAAATCAATGCCTTAATCTTAGGCATTTATAACCATTAGTAATAATAATAATACTTCTTTATTATTATTATTTTTCTCTCACCAAAATCTACAATAAATATATATTTATTTAAACCATTATTCTCTCTTATAAATATATATCTTTTTCGTCCAATCAAAATCAATCATCTCTCTCTTCATGAATTATTTTCTTTTCCAAATAAATATAATTATATTCCATAATATAATTAACTACACTTTTTCAAATTATTAATTAAATATATATATCCATATATATATACTCAATTAATTACAATTCCACCAAAACTAACTTTTCCCTCCAAAATCTCAAATTAACTTAAGTCCTCAATTATTTAATCAATCAAATTTTTTCTAATAAATCACTTATAACTTCCAACATGAATTATCTTAACTCAATCATAACAACTTCACTCCATAAACAATATTTATCTTTCTACAGAATAATTAATTATCATCCACAATAATTAATTATTATTTACCTTTCTTCCAAAATAATTAATTATCTTCCACAATAATTAATTATTATTTATCTTCTCCAAAAATAATTAATTATCTTCCACAATAATTAATTATTATTTATCTTTCTCCAAAAATAATTATTAATTATCTTCCACAATAATTAATTATTATTTATCTTTCTCCAAAATAATTATCCTTTTACAAATAATTATATTTTCCCAAAATATAATTATTTTACTTTTTCTCCCTTACCAAATATCTTTTCTCCAAAATACAATTACCTTTTCCTTAAATAGTTATATTTTAAAAAATATAAATATCTTTTCCTTTAACATAATAATTATATGTATATAACTTTCAACATGAATTATCTTAACCCAACTATAGCAACTCCACTCCATAATCAAGATTTATCTTTCTACAGAATAATTAATTATTTCCCACAATAATTAATTATTATTTATCTTCCTCCAAAATAATTAATTATCTTCTACAATAATTAATTATTATTTATCTTTCTCCAAAATAATTAATTATCTTCCACAATAATTAATTATTATTTATCTTCTCCAAAGTAATTAATTATCCTTTTACAAATAATTATATTTTCCCAAAATATAATTATTTTACTTTTTCTCCTTTAATAAATATCCTTTCTCCAAAATACAACTATCTTTTCCTTAAATAATTATATTTCAACAAATATAATTATCTTTTCCTTTAACATAATAATTATATATATATTTCCACGTATACATATAATTATCAAATCTCCAACAAACTTTCCACCCTACGGTTTAATTAAATAACGTCCATAATTATTTAATTAAATTCAACTTCAACAACACTAAAATCCACAACTTTACTTAATCCTCTTAACCTACCATTTAATAAAAACTCAACAAACACCACGTGTCAAAACCTCTAATTAATTAAATATTCATCCAAGAAATATTTAATTAATTTTAATTCCCACTTAAATCAAATAATTCTCATTAAATGGATTCAAAATAACGCCCAATAAATTAAATCTAGATAAACAAAATTAAGATAACTGACTCCAAAATTATCTAAATTTTTGGGGCGTTGCAAATTGGACCCTAGGAAATTAATAATTAATTTATTAATTTTAGTCACGGGGTTCATTTGTGCTTAGGACTTGACTGTTGAGGAGTTTGATCGTGACTGTTAGGAAAATTGTTCTGTGAGCTAATCTCCAGGTAAGAGATTCTACTACTAAACCTGCAAGTGGAATTAAGAGGTCGCAAGTATTTTTAGTTGTGCATATTGATAACTAGATTGCATAACGACATGGCAAATTAATGATGATATGATATGACATGACGATATGATATGACATGATGTTATGATATAACTTGATGAAGTGATGATTATATGTTACGTGCATGCTATGGTTAGGGTGTATGTTAGCTTGTCCTATTAGAGTCGTACTTGCATGAGTGTCCTTCGGGATCACCACCTTTTTAGGACTGCGCAGTTTGATGGGACACCAATCTGCCATTAATATAGACATGATTCGAGTGATTCGACGGGATCGCTCGCAGCCCGATTGTCTTAGTGTTTCCTCCGGATACACTACAGACCAGTTTATCCTAGGTGTTCCTTTGGGATCACCGAAGACCAATTACGTTCCTTCGGGATCACATGTTGCACATGTTGGGAAACGTACCAGTTTTTGGGTACTACTTTTTAGGACTCTAATAGGAAGTTAACATGCACCTAGCGGGACTAGTAGTGGGTCCCTTACTGAGTATTTTATACTCACTCTTTCCATTTCTATTTTTTAGGTAGAGGCAAAGGTAAGGGCAAAGGCAAGCTGGCGAATGACCAGAAGTGCTCGTGGCGAGCATAGGGATACGTTACTTCCGCTTTATGTCATAGTTCAGATTTTAATGTTTGCATTTTATTTTAGTCTTTATTTGTTATTTTATTTCTTTAAAATTAGATAGGGCCCGAGTTATTTTTATACTTATCCCTAATCACATTTGTTTATCTTTTAAATGAAAATTTTGAGGTTTTGTTTTATTTTTATCTTAATTTTACAAATTTTATTTATCTTTTAAATTAGTAATGACTTCGACTTAGTATAAGGAGTTGGGTCGTTACATGTAAAACAACTAAACCATCGTGTAAAGAAATCTAACCTAAAGAATTAAAAACATCGTGTACCAAATTTTGAAAAAAATCATTTATCTAAACGATCGTGTAATCAAATTTAAACGTAACCAAATTAAACGATCTGTAACAAAATTAAACGATGGAATTGTAAAGATAAATTGTAGTCATATCTAAACAATCGCGTATAAATTGTAGTCATATTTAAACGATTGCATATATATTGAACCATATCTAAATGATCGCGTATAAATTGTAGTCATATCTAAACGTTCACGTATCAAACAATAACCAAATATAAACGATGACAAATATATTATGCGCGCCTTAATATTGACGGCGTGGTTGACGGGGCATTTTTGATATTTTACACGGTGGGCCTCTGAGCTTTTTCCGTTTTTTGAATTGTTCTATAGAGTGCAAGTATTTTACCCTTTTTTATATTTTTGAAAAAACTCCTATTTCAATATATATTTATCAATTTTCTTTTAAACAAATCCAATTCCTTCTCTTCCCTTATTTACCCAATCATAATAACTTCTATTCAGAATCAATATTTATCTTCCTCCAAAATAATTAATTATCTTCCACAATAATTAATTATTATTTATTTTTCTCTAAAATAATTAATTATATCTTCCACAATAATTAATTATTACTTATCTTTCTCCAAAATAATTAATTATCTTCCACAATAATTAATTATTATTTATTTTTCTCCAAAATAATTAATTATCTTCGAAAATAATTAATTATTATTTATTTTTCTCTAAAATAATTAATTATCTTCCACAATAATTAATTATTATTTATCTTTCTCTAATATAATTAATTATCTTCCACAATAATGAATTATTATTTATCTTTCTCCAAATAATTATCCTTTTACAAATACTTATATTTTCCCAAAATATAATTATTTTCCTTTTTCTCCCTTAATAAATATTTTTTCTCTAAAATACAAATTATATTTTCCTTAAATAATTATATTTTAACAAATATAATTATCTTTTCCTTTCCCCGTAATAATTATATATATATTTCCACATATACATATAATTATCAAATCTTCAATAAAATTTCTCCTCTACAATTTAATTAAATAACATCTAGAATTATTTAATTTAATTAAATTCCAACAACACTAAAAATCCACAACTTTACTTAATCCTTTTAACCTACCATTTAATCAAAATCTCAACAAACACCATATGTCAAAATCTCTAATTAATTAAATATGCGTCCAACAAATATTTAATTAATTTCAATCCTCACAAAATCAAATAATTCTTATTAAATGAATTCAAAATAACACCCAATAAATTAAATATAATTAAACAAAACTAAGATAATTAACTCCAAAATTATCTTAATTTTGGGGGCGTTACAAATATATTTTATATTTTGATTTAAAGTATCTACTTATTCGATCTAGTGATTTAAATTATGTCGTTAAGATTGATTGAGAGTTTTGATAAAATTATTTGCAATATTAATATTTTTGCAAAATTTGCAATTAAAATTACTTGAGAACTATGTTATTTGATATCTATATGTTAGGAATAATTTGTTAGTCATCAAAGTGACCAAATTAATAAGTTGTATAGATCATATCAAATGAAACTTCATATATTGGTGAAACCAAATAAGTTTTAGAAATTAAAAAAAAAAATCTTTTATCTTCTTATCATGGAAAAGAAAAATAAAAATGAAGAAGAAGAAGAAGATAAAAATATTATCAAGATATAATCGCAAGATAATCATACTATCAAATAAATTTTCAAGATTTTTTTTTATTTAAAAGTTATCCTAGATTTAAAATTATGTTCTTAATTACTCCATTGACATTGCTATTTTTCTTGTGATTGGGTTGATTAAATTTAAAATATAGTAAATTAAGCATAATTAAATTCTATAAAGTTTGATACGATAAGTTATGTTTAATTGTCCTTTTGTGTTATGTTTAAATCACAAATAATTTAAAGCATGTATTTGTTTGTGATTATTTGATATCTATAGTATAAATAATCTGTGAGTCACCAAAGTGACCAAATTATTAAGTATTTTATAAATATCAAATTAAAGTTATGTTAGTTTAATTATAAATGTTTGTGATTATTTTATTGTAATATATCTATGTTATGCATAATTTGTTACTCACCAAAGTGGCCAAATTAGTAAGTCTTATAGATATATTCTATTGATAGTGTTTTGCAAATTAAGGAGATAAATTATTTGTTAGTTACCAAAGTGGTCAAATTAGTAAGTTCAATAGATATCAAATTAAAGTTAACTCAATTACTCATATTTATGTGATGCTAATAAATGATATGATATTATGAAACATAAAGATATTATCAAGTGTATATTAATTTTCATTATTATAAAACATTTATTTTGCCCAAAGATAATCAGTAGTTTTATAAATTTTGAATCTTATTGTGGTTATTATTTGAGGTGTTTGGTTAGATATTATTAGTATATCGGTTAGATATTATTAGTATATCCAAAGATAGCTAATGTATATAATTTGACCATTTAAATTACCAATTATGTGAAATTAAATCTAACATCAGTTAAATATAAATATTATACATTGTTGTGCCTTCCAAAGAAGAACTTCAATGCATAAGTTAATGATTATTTAATATTATCTGAATCAATGTTGTATCATTAAGTTTATTTCTCAAAGCAATAATGTACATGTAACATCCTAAGTTAAGGTAATTTATTTAATTATCTTAAGTTTAATTTTAATTAGTGTTGGAATTAATTTGGGTGCTAATGAAACTTTGATTAAAGTTGTTTGTTTAATGAGATTTGTATATAAGAGAAATTTGATTAATTGTTGTGAAGTTAAAATAATTATATTATAAGGATAATGTAATTATTTAGGGTAATTATATCATGTAGATAATATGGTTATGTAAGGATAGTTGTTTTGGAGAAAGATATTTTGTGGAGAGAGAGAAAGAAATTTAAAATAATAATTATATAATAGAAAATATAATTATTATTTGGGAAAAAATAATTATGATATTTTATTTGGAGAAAGGTTGATGTGATTGGTGGAATTATCGGTTTAAAGGGGGAGATTTGGTGGGTTTTAAATGAAGAGAGAGAAGATTTGATTGTTTTGAAATAAAATAAGGAATACGAAAAAGGGAAAATAATAATAGCTTTTTTTATGTAATAGGCCTTGGGAACATCAATCATCTTCTTCATTGAGAAAAGAAAAGGAAACCCTAAAATTTTTTCTCAAACCCTAGCCGTCGCCGCCGTTCTCCTCCAAGTGTCGTTTCCGTCGCAGCCGAGCCTCGTCGACCGTCGCACGTCTTAGTCGTTCGACAGCTGATCGTCTGCATCATTTTGTCGCTCGTCATCACAAGGTAAGTCGTTAGTCGTCGTCTTTAGCCGCGTCGATGCGTCAACCGCCGCTTCGTTTTATCGCACACGTCGTCGGTCCTCGTTGAATAGCAGTCGAGTCACGCAAGTCGTCGCGATCCGAGACGTTCTTCGTCAATTGTGTCAAGCCGAGCGTCGTTGACTTCCGCTCCAAGCTATCTTCGCGTGCCTTAGCCATTGACTTTCGCCCCGAGTCGCGCCAGCCACCACGTGAAGTGCGAGCTGCACACGCGCCTGTTCGAGCCATTCGTCTTGAGCCGACCCTACCCGAGTCGTGACTGCGTACAACCGAGCTGCCTTCTTCCTCAGTCGAGCCGCTAGCCAATTTCTCCTCTCCAACCAAGCCGTTTGAGCTGCCAAACTTCTTTTTAACCCTATTTGACCCATTTTTGGTAAGCCTTGGTAAGTTTGATTGGGTTTTTGGACATACCCATCAAAGATTAATTTTTTGACCCTAAATAATTTAATTATGGATCTAATTGAATTATTCTTCATGATGATCAGTTGGGAGTTGTGTTGTAGAATTTTCCTAGACCAATGATAAATTTGGGTTCATCTTCAACTTTGCTAAGTGGAAATAATTGAAATTTGGTCCCTAAGCGACTGTTAATTAATTTATTAATTTTAGATATTGGGTTCACTTATGTTTAGGACTTGATTGTTGGAAAGCTGACTGTAACTGTTAGGATAATATCGATTTAACTAATCTCCAGGTAAGAGATTCTACTACTAGACCTCCGACTAAAATTAAGAGACCGCATGTATTTATGATTATGCTTGGATGATAGCTAAATTGCATAACCCAATGTTATTGATGATTGATGTTGTAACGCTCCGAAAAATTTAAGGTAAAATTTTCCTCGTTTTACGTAAAGTGCAAGTTGATATAATAATAATATAATATTAATTATATTATTATTATTAATATGTATTTTATTTGTTATAATATTAATATTATAATTATTATTATTAATTAATATTATAGAAATATTATTATTTCTAAAAATATATATAGAAATATTATTATAATTATTATTATTAATTTATATTATAGAATTATAATAAATTGTTATTTATTTAATGTTAATATTATTAATATATTATTATTATTACTTTATTATTATTATTATTTATATTTAATATATATATTATTATATAATTTATATTATTAATATTATAAAATAATTAAGAATTATATATATATATATATAATAAACTTAAAAAAAAAACCCCCCAAACCCTAATCTCGCGCCGCTACCCCCCCCCCCCCCGAAATTTCTTCTCCTCTCCCGTCTCCTCCTTCCTCACGCCGCGCGCCGCCCGCGTTTTCCTTCTCCATCTCCGACGGCTATCTCTTCCCTCATTCTCTTCTCCTCCGTCTCTCCGCCACCATCGCCCATCTCTCCTTCTCCTCTCCTTCTTCTTCCTTACAGCCCCTCACCGACGACAACCGACGTTCGCCCGCCGCGGCTTCCATCCATTCCGTTTCGCCTCCAACCGCCGGCAGCCGACGCTTCTCCATCTCTCTCTCTTCGTTTCTACCACCGCCGGCACCCTCCCCTTCATCATTTCGTGTTCCGAGGCCGACAGAGCACGGAGGGGAACGCCGCCGTCGCCGGAAGAGAGAAATAAAACTGTGGCTGCCGTTTTCGTCCAACCCGACCCGGTTCCAAGCTGACTCGACCCGAACCCGTTTCCAGTCCGAGCCGTACCCGAGCCGCCATTCTTGTCCGAGCCGAGCCCTAAGCCGAGCGAGCCGCGAGCCGAGCCGCGAGCCGAACCAAGCCGAGCCGCGAGCCGAGTGAGCCGAGCCGCGAGCCGAGCCGCGAGCCGAACCAAGCCGAGCCGCGAGCCGAGTGAGCCGAGCCGCCAGCCGAACCAAGCCGAGCCGTGAGCCGAGTGAGCCGAGCCGCGAGCCGAACCAAGCCGAGCCGTGAGCCGAGTAAGCCGAGCCGCCAGCCGAACCAAGCCGAGCCGCGAACCGAGTGAGCCGAGCCGCGAGCCCAACCGAGCCGAGCCGAGCCGAGCCGAGCCGAGTCGAGCCGAGCCGGGCCGAGCCGAGCCGAGCCGAGCTGAGCCGAGTGAGCCGAGCCACCTAAGCCTTCCTTCCTCCACTTCGGTTCACGGGGAGTCTTCGGTAAGGGTTGTTTTGATGAATTCCCTAAAGTTACCTCGTCCGATTCGAGTTTGAATGTTGGATTAAGATGTGGCCCTACTTTTCTCCCTTGAAGGTAGTACAGAGTTGACGCTTAAGTTCTCGGGTTCCGCGGCAGACCTGATTGGAGATAGCTTCCTTTCCTTGGGTAAGTCAACGGATAACCTTTTTAAAACAACTGCTACTAAAGTCACCAACTAAAACTTTCGTGTTTCGTTAGGTAGATCTGTCGAGCGTGGATTTCGATCGAGGAGCATAACCGAGTTTCAGGTAAGGGTTTTCCTACTACTGGACCCCGAGTCCAGGCTGAAAACGTAGTAATTCACAGGGAATTACACGTTAGTGACTGTACTGAATAACTGTATGCGTGTTGGCTGTTAAATACTGATATTATATGCTGTCTGCTGTGAATATACTGTGACTGATAATTGTGGATTGAGATTTTATGTTGATGGACCTTGAAGTTATGGTTCAGTATGTAGTAAACACCGGTCTGGATATGGTTCATGGAATTTGGACGGGGATGGACCGTGAGTCCGGTTTTGGTTGGTTAGTCGATTGGACCTAGGGTTTTCCCTATTGGTGTGTGAATCGGTAATGCATATAACAACTGAGGGTGTAGATGTTTAAACTTATACTATCTGACTGATAAAGCCTATGGCGAGACTGTGATATGAATGCCGTTGGGATGTGATTGATGTAGACAGTTTAGTTTGGACTGAGGGGTAACGGTTAGCTTCATCTATGGGGTAGTGTGCCTTACGGATATGTGCATCCTTCGGGAGCACTAGACTGATATGTGCATCCTTCGGGAGCACAAGACTGATATGTGCATCCTTCGGGAGCACTAGACTGATATGTGCGTCCTTCGGGAGCACTAGACTGATATGTGCGTCCTTCGGGAGCACTAGACTGATATGTGCATCCTTCGGGAGCACTAGACTGATATGTGCATCCTTCGGGAGCACTAGACTGATATGTGCATCCTTCGGGAGCACTAGACTGATATGTAGGGTACCCCCGAATAGGAAGTTAACTGTTGTCCCCTAACGGGCCCAGTAGTGGGTCCCTTACTGGGTATGTTTATACTCACCCTTTCTCTTCTTTAACTTTTCAGGTAGGGGTACAGCGAGGGGCAGACCGACGAGAGGCAGGAAGGATGCGTGAAGGCCATACGGACGCGTCCGGTTTTCTTTTCGCTTCCGCTATGTATTTTGTCAGAATAATTTGACTGTGATTTTGGACTGGTGACTTGACATTTTATTTTGTGGTTTTTCTTGAATTATTTAAAATAGGGCCTGAAACTGTCTTTTGTAAGGTTTATACTGTTTTAATGAATCGTATCTGGTCCGTTTTAAAATTTTATGTTGAATGGTCGAGTGTTGGTATTTGGTAGTGACCTCAGCTTAGTCCGGAAAAGTTGGGTCTTTACAGTTGGTATCAGAGCCTAAGTTTTAGGTTCTGTAGACTGACTTATAATGTGAGTCTGTGTTTTGTGTCCTTATGGCTGAAACGATCCTTGCCGCTCGTCAGGTACGCTCTCATGAAAGTATATGTATAACTCTACATGCATTACCTTACCTAAGTTAAACTGCAGATTCAATTACCATTTATGACTAAAGGAATCGTTTGGTGGTTGTTAGGAAAATGCCACCAAGGAGAGGTGCACGTAGGGGTGGCCGAGGAGGCCGAGGAAGGGGAGCAGGACGCGTTCAGCCTGAGGTGCAGCCTGTAGCCCAAGCCCCTGACCCGGCTGTGCCAGTTACTCATGCGGACCTAGCCGCCATGGAGCAGAGGTTTAGAGATATGATTATGCAGATGCGGGAGCAGCAGAAGCCTGCCTCGCCAACTCCGGCGCCAGCTCCAGCGCCAGCTCCAGCACGAGTTCCTGCTCCAGCTCCGGCTCCAGTACCAGTTGCGCCCCAGTTTGTGCCGGATCAGTTGTCGGCAGAGGCTAAGCATCTGAGGGATTTCAGGAAGTATAATCCCACGACGTTCGATGGGTCTTTGGAGGACCCCACCAGGGCTCAGATGTGGTTATCGTCCTTAGAAACCATATTCCGTTACATGAAATGCCCTGAGGATCAGAAGGTTCAGTGTGCTGTTTTTATGTTGACTGACAGAGGTACTGCATGGTGGGAGACCACAGAGAGGATGCTAGGTGGTGATGTGAGTCAGATCACGTGGCAGCAGTTCAAGGAGAGTTTCTATGCGAAATTCTTCTCTGCCAGTTTGAGAGATGCCAAGCGGCAGGAGTTCCTGAACTTAGAGCAGGGTGACATGACCGTGGAGCAGTACGATGCGGAGTTTGACATGTTATCACGCTTCGCTCCCGAGATGATAGCGACCGAGGCAGCCAGAGCTGACAAGTTTGTTAGAGGCCTCAGACTGGACATTCAGGGTTTGGTCCGAGCTTTCAGACCTGCTACTCATGTCGATGCACTGCGCCTGGCAGTGGATCTCAGTTACAGGAGAGGGCCAACTCGTCTAAGACCGCTGGTAGAGGTTCGACGTCTGGACAGAAGAGGAAGGCTGAGCAGCAGCCTGTTCCAGTGCCACAGCGGAATTTCAGACCCGGTGGTGAGTTTCGCAGCTTCCAGCAGAAACCTTTTGAGACAGGAGAGGCTGCCAGAGGAAAGCCGTTGTGTACCACTTGTGGGAAGCACCATCTGGGCCGTTGCTTATTCGGGACCAGGACCTGCTTTAAGTGCAGGCAAGAGGGTCATACAGCTGATAGATGCCCGTTGAGAGTCACGGGGATCGCGCAGAATCAGGGAGCAGGTGCTCCACATCAGGGTAGAGTCTTTGCTACCAACAGGACCGAGGCTGAGAAGGCAGGCACAGTAGTAACAGGTACGCTCCCAGTGTTGGGGCATTACGCCTTAGTTTTGTTTGATTCGGGTTCGTCGCATTCTTTTATCTCTTCCGCGTTTGTGTCGCATGCCCGCTTAGAGGTAGAGCCCTTACACCATGTTCTGTCAGTATCTACTCCTTCCGGGGAATGTATGTTGTCGAAGGAAAAGGTGAAGGCATGTCAGATTGAGATAGCAGGTCATGTGATTGAAGTAACGCTGATAGTTCTGGATATGCTAGACTTTGATGTAATCCTGGGTATGGACTGGTTGGCCGTTAATCACGCCAGTATAGATTGTTCACGTAAGGAGGTAACGTTTAACCCTCCCTCGATGGCCAGTTTTAAATTTAAGGGAGGAGGGTCAAAGTCGTTGCCTCAGGTAATCTCAGCCATCAGGGCCAGTAAACTGCTCAGTCAGGGTACTTGGGGTATCTTAGCGAGCGTGGTGGATACTAGAGAGGCCGATGTATCCCTGTCATCAGAACCAGTAGTGAGGGACTATCCGGATGTCTTTCCTGAGGAACTTCCAGGGTTGCCTCCGCACAGGGAGGTTGAGTTTGCCATAGAGTTGGAGCCGGGCACGGTTCCTATATCCAGAGCCCCTTACAGAATGGCCCCCGCAGAATTGAAAGAACTGAAGGTACAGTTACAGGAATTGCTTGATAAGGGATTCATTCGACCGAGCGTGTCACCTTGGGGTGCGCCAGTTTTATTTGTTAAGAAGAAAGATGGATCGATGCGTCTATGCATTGACTATAGGGAGTTGAATAAGGTAACCGTAAAGAACAGATATCCCTTGCCCAGGATTGACGATCTATTTGACCAGTTACAGGGAGCCACAGTGTTCTCTAAGATTGATCTTCGGTCGGGATACCATCAGCTGAGAATTAAGGATGAGGATGTACCGAAGACAGCATTTCGTTCCAGATATGGACACTACGAGTTTATTGTGATGTCTTTTGGTTTGACGAATGCTCCGGCAGTGTTTATGGACTTGATGAACAGAGTGTTTAGGGAGTTCCTAGATACTTTTGTGATCGTGTTTATCGACGATATTTTGATATACTCCAAGACGGAGGCCGAACATGAGGAGCATTTACGTATGGTTTTGCAAACACTTCGGGATAATAAGTTGTATGCAAAGTTCTCGAAATGCGAGTTTTGGCTGAAGCAGGTGTCCTTTCTGGGCCACGTGGTTTCTAAGGATGGAGTCTCTGTGGATCCAGCTAAGATAGAGGCAGTCACCGGTTGGACCCGAGCTTCCACAGTCAGTGAGGTTCGTAGCTTTCTGGGTTTAGCAGGCTATTATCGACGGTTTGTGGAGAACTTTTCCCGTATAGCTACTCCTCTTACTCAGTTGACCAGAAAGGGAGCTCCTTTTGTTTGGAGCAAGGCATGTGAGGACAGTTTCCAGACCCTTAAACAGAAGCTAGTTACCGCGCCGGTTCTTACGGTACCTGATGGTTCTGGCAGTTTCGTGATTTATAGTGATGCTTCCAAGAAGGGTCTGGGTTGTGTTTTGATGCAGCAGGGTAAGGTGGTCGCTTATGCGTCTCGTCAGTTGAAGAGTCATGAGCAGAACTACCCTACACATGACCTAGAGTTGGCAGCAGTGGTTTTTGCTTTGAAAATATGGAGGCATTATTTATACGGTGAAAAGATACAGATATTCACAGATCATAAGAGCCTGAAGTACTTCTTTACTCAGAAAGAATTGAATATGAGACAGCGGAGATGGCTTGAGTTAGTGAAGGATTACGATTGTGAGATACTGTATCATCCAGGCAAGGCGAATGTGGTAGCTGATGCTCTTAGTAGAAAGGTATCACATTCGGCAGCACTTATTACCCGACAGGCCCCATTGCATCGGGATCTTGAGCGGGCTGAGATTGCAGTGTCAGTGGGTGCAGTTACTATGCAGTTAGCCCAGTTGACGGTACAGCCGACTTTGAGGCAGAAGATCATTGATGCTCAGAGTAACGATCCTTATCTGGTTGAGAAACGTGGCCTAGCAGAGGCAGGGCAAACGGCCGAGTTCTCGTTATCCTCTGATGGTGGACTGTTGTTTGAGAGACGCCTCTGTGTTCCGTCAGATAGTGCGGTTAAGACAGAATTATTATCTGAGAGAAGTAGCAGAATTTGTTAGTAAATGCTTGGTGTGCCAGCAGGTTAAGGCACCAAGGCAGAAACCAGCGGGTTTATTACAACCTTTGAGCATACCGGAATGGAAGTGGGAGAACGTGTCCATGGATTTCATTACAGGGCTACCGAGAACTCTGAGGGGTTTTACAGTGATTTGGGTTGTGGTGGACAGACTTACTAAATCAGCGCACTTCGTTCCGGGTAAATCCACCTATACTGCTAGTAAGTGGGCACAGTTATACATGTCTGAGATAGTGAGATTACACGGAGTGCCAGTGTCGATTGTTTCTGATAGAGATGCCCGTTTCACTTCCAAATTCTGGAAGGGTTTGCAGACTGCTATGGGCACGAGGTTAGATTTTAGTACAGCTTTCCATCCACAGACTGACGGTCAGACTGAGCGTCTGAACCAAGTTTTAGAGGATATGTTGCGAGCGTGTGCATTGGAATTTCCAGGTAGCTGGGACTCCCACTTACATTTGATGGAATTTGCTTATAATAACAGTTATCAGGCTACTATTGGCATGGCACCGTTTGAGGCCCTGTACGGCAAATGTTGTAGATCCCCGGTTTGCTGGGATGAGGTAGGTGAGCAAAGGTTGATGGGTCCTGAGTTAGTTCAGTCTACTAACGAAGCGATACAGAAGATTAGATCACGCATGCATACCGCTCAGAGTAGGCAGAAGAGTTATGCAGATGTGAGGCGGAAGGACCTTGAGTTTGAGATAGGGGATAAGGTGTTCTTAAAGGTAGCACCTATGAGAGGTGTCGTGCGTTTTGAAAGGAGGGGAAAGCTGAGTCCCCGTTTTGTTGGGCCGTTTGAGATTCTGGAGCGGATTGGCCCTGTAGCTTATCGCTTGGCGTTGCCTCCATCACTCTCGACAGTCCACGATGTGTTTCACGTTTCTATGTTGAGGAAGTACGTGCCAGATCCATCCCACGTAGTGGATTACGAGCCACTAGAGATTGATGAAAATTTGAGCTATGTTGAACAACCTGTTGAGGTGCTCGCTAGAGAGGTGAAGACGTTGAGAAATAGACAAATTCCCCTAGTTAAAGTCTTATGGCGGAATCACCGGGTAGAAGAGGCTACATGGGAGCGTGAAGACGACATGAGATCCCGTTATCCCGAACTGTTCGAGAAATAAACTTTCGAGGACGAAAGTTCCCCAAGGAGGGAAGAATGTAACGCTCCGAAAAATTTAAGGTAAAATTTTCCTCGTTTTACGTAAAGTGCAAGTTGATATAATAATAATATAATATTAATTATATTATTATTATTAATATGTATTTTATTTGTTATAATATTAATATTATAATTATTATTATTAATTAATATTATAGAAATATTATTATTTCTAAAAATATATATAGAAATATTATTATAATTATTATTATTAATTTATATTATAGAATTATAATAAATTGTTATTTATTTAATGTTAATATTATTAATATATTATTATTATTACTTTATTATTATTATTATTTATATTTAATATATATATTATTATATAATTTATATTATTAATATTATAAAATAATTAAGAATTATATATATATATATATATATATAATAAACTTAAAAAAAAAAACCCCCCAAACCCTAATCTCGCGCCGCTACCCCCCCCCCCCCCCGAAATTTCTTCTCCTCTCCCGTCTCCTCCTTCCTCACGCCGCGCGCCGCCCGCGTTTTCCTTCTCCATCTCCGACGGCTATCTCTTCCCTCATTCTCTTCTCCTCCGTCTCTCCGCCACCATCGCCCATCTCTCCTTCTCCTCTCCTTCTTCTTCCTTACAGCCCCTCACCGACGACAACCGACGTTCGCCCGCCGCGGCTTCCATCCATTCTGTTTCGCCTCCAACCGCCGGCAGCCGACGCTTCTCCATCTCTCTCTCTTCGTTTCTACCACCGCCGGCACCCTCCCCTTCATCATTTCGTGTTCCGACGCCGACAGAGCACGGAGGGGAACGCCGCCGTCGCCGGAAGAGAGAAATAAAACCGTGGCTGCCGTTTTCGTCCAACCCGACCCGGTTCCAAGCTGACCCGACCCGAACCCGTTTCCAGTCCGAGCCGTACCCGAGCCGCCATTCTTGTCCGAGCCGAGCCCTAAGCCGAGCGAGCCGCGAGCCGAGCCGCGAGCCGAGCCGCGAGCCGAACCAAGCCGAGCCGCGAGCCGAACCAAGCCGAGCCGCGAGCCGAGTGAGCCGAGCCGCCAGCCGAACCAAGCCGAGCCGTGAGCCGAGTGAGCCGAGTCGCGAGCCGAACCAAGCCGAGCCGTGAGCCGAGTAAGCCGAGCCGCCAGCCGAACCAAGCCGAGCCGCGAGCCGAGTGAGCCGAGCCGCGAGCCGAACCGAGCCGAGCCGAGCCGAGCCGAGCCGAGCCGAGCCGAGCCGGGCCGAGCCGAGCCGAGCCGAGCTGAGCCGAGTGAGCCGAGCCACCTAAGCCTTCCTTCCTCCACTTCGGTTCACGGGGAGTCTTCGGTAAGGGTTGTTTTGATGAATTCCCTAAAGTTACCTCGTCCGATTCGAGTTTGAATGTTGGATTAAGATGTGGCCCTACTTTTCTCCCTTGAAGGTAGTACAGAGTTGACGCTTAAGTTCTCGGGTTCCGCGGCAGACCTGATTGGAGATAGCTTCTTTTCCTTGGGTAAGTCAACGGATAACCTTTTTAAAACAACTGCTACTAAAGTCACCAACTAAAACTTTCGTGTTTCGTTAGGTAGATCTGTCGAGCGTGGATTTCGATCGAGGAGCATAACCGAGTTTCAGGTAAGGGTTTTCCTACTACTGGACCCCGAGTCCAGGCTGAAAACGTAGTAATTCACAGGGAATTACACGTTAGTGACTGTACTGAATAACTGTATGCGTGTTGGCTGTTAAATACTGATATTATATGCTGTCTGCTGTGAATATACTGTGACTGATAATTGTGGATTGAGATTTTATGTTGATGGACCTTGAAGTTATGGTTCAGTATGTAGTAAACACCGGTCTGGATATGGTTCATGGAATTTGGACGGGGATGGACCGTGAGTCCGGTTTTGGTTGGTTAGTCGATTGGACCTAGGGTTTTCCCTATTGGTGTGTGAATCGGTAATGCATATAACAACTGAGGGTGTAGATGTTTAAACTTATACTATCTGACTGATAAAGCCTATGGCGGGACTGTGATATGAATGCCGTTGGGATGTGATTGATGTAGACAGTTTAGTTTGGACTGAGGGGTAACGGTTAGCTTCATCTATGGGGTAGTGTGCCTTACGGATATGTGCATCCTTCGGGAGCACTAGACTGATATGTGCATCCTTCGGGAGCACAAGACTGATATGTGCATCCTTCGGGAGCACTAGACTGATATGTGCGTCCTTCGGGAGCACTAGACTGATATGTGCGTCCTTCGGGAGCACTAGACTGATATGTGCATCCTTCGGGAGCACTAGACTGATATGTGCATCCTTCGGGAGCACTAGACTGATATGTGCATCCTTCGGGAGCACTAGACTGATATGTAGGGTACCCCCGAATAGGAAGTTAACTGTTGTCCCCTAACGGGCCCAGTAGTGGGTCCCTTACTGGGTATGTTTATACTCACCCTTTCTCTTCTTTAACTTTTCAGGTAGGGGTACAGCGAGGGGCAGACCGACGAGAGGCAGGAAGGATGCGTGAAGGCCATACGGACGCGTCCGGTTTTCTTTTCGCTTCCGCTATGTATTTTGTCAGAATAATTTGACTGTGATTTTGGACTGGTGACTTGACATTTTATTTTGTGGTTTTTCTTGAATTATTTAAAATAGGGCCCGAAACTGTCTTTTGTAAGGTTTATACTGTTTTAATGAATCGTATCTGGTCCGTTTTAAAATTTTATGTTGAATGGTCGAGTGTTGGTATTTGGTAGTGACCTCAGCTTAGTCCGGAAAAGTTGGGTCTTTACAGATGTCATGAACTGATATTATGTTATGACTAGTAGTATGTTGATGAGGATGACTGCGTTATGTTCATGTTTACGATATTGGTTAAGTATGCTATGATTGTTATGATATGTCATGTTTATGAAACGGTTATGACATGTTACGTGCTATGGATAGGGTGTGCTGTTAGTTTTCTTCTATTAGAGTCGTACCCACATGGGTGTCCCTCGGGATCACCACCTTTTTATGACTACGTGGTCCGACAGGATCACCAGTCCAGTATGACATTGACATTGACATAGACATGATTATGAGTGATTCGACGGGGTCATTCACAGCCTGATTGTCTTAGTGTTTCCTTCGGGTACACTAAAGACCAGTTTATCCTAGGTGTTCTTTGGGTTCACCGAAGACCAGATATGTTCCTACGGGATCATAGATTACACGTGTTCGAGAACGTGCCAGTTCAGGGGTACCACTTTATAGGATTCTAATAGGAAGTTAACAGGCACCAAGCGGGACTAGTAGTGAGTCCCTTACTGAGTATATTTTTATACTCACTCTTTCTTGTTTCATTTTTCAGACAAAGGTAGAGGTAAGGGCAAAGGCAAGCTGGCGACTGACAAGAAGTGACCGTGGCCAGCCATAGAGATCATTTTTCTTCCACTTTATGTCATTGTTCGGATTCCAGTTTTTGCATTTTTATTTATTTTTTTATTGTTATTTTATTTCTTTAAAACTAGATAGGGCTCGAGTTAAGATTTTACTTTTAGAATTATTTTCATATACATTTGTTTATGCTTTTAATGAGAAATTCGAGGTTGTGTTTTATCTTTCTATTTTAAAATTTATAAATTTTATTTATCTTTTAAAATAGTAATGACTTCGGTTTAGTATAAGGAGTTGGGTCGTTACAGTACAAGCTTATTTATTTTGTAATTGTAGCATATGCTCTGGTTTTTATCCATTTGCATGCTATGTTTATAATCAAGTTTAATGAACTCAATTTCTCTGTTTGGTGCAAATAAATTCAATTCCAACTTGGAGTTTTGGATCTTGATTTGGCACTCTTAAGTGAGAAACTAGCTGCATTTACTTCTCCTAGCAATGATGAGGATAGATCTTTTCTATAAAATTTGGAAAAGATTAAATAGATTGATTCTAATGTTTATGTGAATTACTGTAGCAAACAATATCAAGTCCACAATTACAATATTAAAAATGCTAAGAACTTTATAAAATTTATGGAAAATATGATGAGAAAAGCACCTTGTTTTGACTCATTTGCTAAATTCATAGAAAGTCGTGGCATATATGCTCAATACACAATACCAAAAACACCATAACAAAATGGTGTTGCAGAAAAACATAATCGTACATTAATGAATATGGTTATAACCATGCTAATTAATTCGTTTTTACCTGTGTTCTTGTGGATGTATACATTAAAAATCGCTTGATATTTTTTAAATAGGGTTCATAGTAAGTCAGTTCCAAAGGCACCTTTTGAACTATGGATAAGAAGGAAACCTAGTTTAAGGCACCAACATGTTTAGGGTTGTCAAACAAAAGTAAAAATTTATAATCCACACTAAAAGAATCTGGATTGAAGAACAACCAATGATTTCTTCATTGGTTATCTAGAAAAATCAGAAGGGTATAGATTTTATATTCCTAACCACAGTATGAGAATAGTTGAAATTGGAAATGTAAGGTTCATTGAGAATGATGTAATTAGTGAAATTTTGTAACCACGTAAAGTGGAAATTCAAGAAGTTAGGGTGAAAATTCCTTTATCTATAACTTGTTCTCAAGTTGTTAGTCATGTAGTTGTTGACTATGTTAACAATCCACAAGAAGAACAAATTAATGGTCAAACACCACATAATGATACCAGTAAAAGTCACGTGCATGACACGTATAATATGTAGCTTTAGATTATAGTAAACATTGCATGTATATGTTTATGTTGTGCTAAATTTAAAAGTACAAAATTTACAATGCAATAGAATTAGATGTATACAGAAAGAAGTTACAACAATTAGACTAAAGTATAAGATAATATGTAAGACTTACATATATCAAAAAAGGATTTCTTTATAGACAATATTTTTTGTACAATTTGAAAGTAACTTATTGTCACCCATAGGCTTGATCCAAACTTTGGTTGTCTTCATTGAAAGTCCTCTAGACAGCGTAACATAAAGTTGTCCATGAGAAAACACATTTTTAGGAAGATATATTCCAACATTAGGAATTGTTTGTCCTTGTACTTTGTTAATTGTCATTGCAAAACATAGGCGAATGGGACATTGTTTTCTCTTGAACTTGAATGGATATCCATTGTCATTTGGTGGGCTTAATGGTATTCGTGGAATAAAAATTTATTTTCCTACATGATCACCCATTGCTATTTCAGTATATATAATGTTCTTGCTAAATGATCGACATACCAATCTTGTCCCATTACACAATTCATTAGATGGATCCAAATTTCTCAATAACATAATCGGACAATTCACCTTTAATATAAGTTTATGTAGTGATATTCCATTTGGTAGTAGAGAATTTGAGAACCCTTCTTCATAGTAAGAACTAGTATCATCTATTGCTTGATCAAAACTGATGAAGGTTGTACTTTCTCCTAGAAAAAGTTTTATCATTTCTTCATTTAAACTATCAACATGGGTATTGTGGTTGCCAAAATAGCTCTATTTGTTACGTAGTTTGATTCTCCTACATGTAGTTCTAGATCAAGATAGATTTTCCTAATGAATATCCCTTTTGCATCATTTTCAGAATCATTCGCAACTACAATGTCCTCAAGCAATTTAATGATATCATCTTTGATGATGGACTCGTTTCCATCTCCAACACGCAATATAAAATCTGCAAATCTTGTATCGTCATATGCTCTTATATTTTTCTTGAGCTGAATTTTGTGCATTTTTTCCCAGAGATATGATTTTCTCAAACTTACTGCCACTGTTTGTTGTCTTGTTCCTTTAGGAAGCACTGGAAGCACTTGACGAAAATCACCTCCAAAGACAATTACTTTACCTCCAAATGGGTGGGGACAATCCATTATGTCTCTCAATGTTCTATCAACTGATTCAATTATATACTTTTCTGTCATTGGAGCTTCATCCCAAATTATCAATTTTGCTTTCCGAATTAATTTTGCCTCTGCACTTTGCTTTGATATGTTGCACATCGATGTTTCACTTGCTTCCAAAGGAATGTTGAACCTAGAATGTGTAGTTCGACCACTTAGCAATATTGATGCTGCTACTTCAGATGTTGCAATTTCCAAAACTATCATTCCTTTTGACCTTTTGTAGCTAAAAGTGCTCGATAAAAAAGGTTTTTCCAGTTCCTTCAAGGCCATCTATAAAGAATGTTGCATATGTATTTGTATTAATTGTTTTGATGATCACATAAGCAACTTTCTGTTCATTGTTCAACTTTAATGATGCTTGGATATCTGCTTCATCTATCCTCCTCTACAATCTATTGTGTTCTAACTTCTGTTGGTTCACAATACACCAATAAAGTAGCAAAAAGTCTACGAAATGCATATGGCATTTGAATAATTGCAGCTTCATCTAAACATTCTTTCAAACTGATCTGATTCAAGCAAACCACTTTTTTGTGCTGATTCTTTGAATGTAAGGCAACGAATTCCTTCGACTGTTAGCAAATGCTGAAAAGATGTTGGACCTACAACATGATTTAGTAAAAGTCAGAGTTAATACCTTTCTCCTTCAATTGGATTCGCCCCGTTGATTCTAGATATAACATATCCTTTTTTATGGGGCATCCATTCTTTTACACTTTTGTCCCATACATAGTATTCTGGAAATTCCTTATAAAGCAGTTTTCTAGCATCCTCATATGCTTGGAACATTTTAAAAAATTCTATCAACATTGTTTTGGAAGTATATTCAAATCGAACAAGTTGTTCCAAATTTTGGTTCTCCCAATATGAAACCAATTGTTGATTTGGAAAATGCAACTGTAGGTTTTATAATTGCAGGATGCATCTCATTCAACTTGAAGTAAAAAATTCTCCACATGGCTTCTAGGGTTGAAACCCATCTTGCATCTTGAAAGTCTTGTATCTCATTGATAATTTTTTTGTCATCATCTTTTTCTATTGAAACTGCTTCTCTGTCATGACCTTTATATATATACTTGTATAGATATTTTACAACCTTACTTGTTGAACAAATTTCAACGTTAAGGTGACAATTATATCTTGTAAGAAGATATGGATTATAAGGAACAACCCAAGCATTATCTAAGGTCGCATTCCTAATATTGATATGTAAACGAAATAAAAGCAATATAAATATATATATCTAATTGTTTTGAAAATTGAATTGGTACAATAAAAAATAGATATTAAATTAGATACTTACTTGTGTTCCATCATTCCTTCTTCGATATATTGGATATGCATCCTTTCCTTGCATAGTGTTTGAACTATAAGGTCTTGGATAGTGGAACCTGAATCTCCATTAACCATGCATGGACTATTTTTTTCATTTCCCACAGGGTCCATGAAGCATATGTTTGATTACTAACTCGTGGAGGAGAGGCTTTTCATCGTTTTTTGGAATTTCAGCACAAGCAAAGTTATCATACTCATCAGCATTCATTATTTTGTTGTCGCTATGGAAAATAATTAAAATATAGGCATGTGGTAATCCTCTTTTTTGAAACTCTATGACGTAAACATATGCAACAACCTTACCCAAAATTTGTTTTTTTTAAGTTGATCTTTAAGATCTTCGAGTGTTGCTCGAGTGAGATTTGGTCTATCTTGTGGTTGTTATCCCTGTAAAAGCTCATCTTGAATTTCTTTCCAATTTGAATTGCACGTCATTGTAATAAAAAGATCAGGTTTTCCAAATCGTTGTACTAAGACCATTGCATCTAAGTATCTTCGTCGCATATCTCTTGGACCACCAATGAAAGCACCGGGTAATACTATTCTCTTTCCTATTTTATCACCTCTCATTTCTCATGCATTAACAACATCTACCAAACCCTTGGTATAACTCAGATCTTATGTGAGATTTTTGTGCTCTAAAGAAATATAGCCTTGTTGTTTCAAGTTTTATGTACATATCAACTGCATATTGTTGGAACAATCTTCCAGCCAAAAGAATAATTTGTGGGGTTGACTTTATTTGAAACTTGAAGCAATAATACTCTCTACAAGAAATTCTTTTATGTCCTTTCTTCAATATACCTAACAATCAGTTATATTATAAAGTTAAAATATGGAATGACTTTACAAAATAAAAAAAAATATATATATATATATATATATATATATATATATATAGACACATACACACACAAAGAGAGAGAGTATGATACCTTGACATTCTTGTTGAATGACTTCTTCTGGTTGTTCAATTGTTTGAGTTTCTTGGATATAAGAATTCATCACGTTTGAATGGAGAGTTTTAGTTCGACTGGTACATCTATCTATTTCTTGATGCCAACCAGGCTCTCCTTTTGGGAATAACAATGGATATTTTAGCGAGTCGTAACAACTAAAATAATGTTTTATTCTATGTAGACTTCCAGAATGTGGATGAACTATAATATCTCTCTCAAAGGGCACATTTTCTATGTTTCCTTCAATCCATATTGCCGCAACTTAATCTGTTGTAGGCATGCTGTAGACTCGTTGATCAACCTTCACATCACTTGCACTATGTATATGAATGTCTTCGAATGACTTAATGTTTTCCAAAGATCTAAAAATTTGAGTATACTGGTTATTTTGGATGACATTTATTAACTTCTCTGTAATTGACTCATCTAGATCTCCATTTTGAAGTATTTTCATTCTATTTTACACTTCATTTCTATATCGTAAAAATATAACTAAAAGTATCTAGAACGATCCTCTGGTAGAAGTGCTGGGATATCATGATATATTTGTCCTTGAGCTCTGAATGTGTAAACCCCTTTTCTTGATGAAGGTAAGTTTTTGTCTAAATTAACTCCAAAAGAAGTGAGAAAAAATACTGTTATATGCTCTTATATTATTTCTAAAATTAATCCCCTCCTCAAGTTGAGATGTAAATAAATTCAACAATTCATTAGGATAGTTGCTCTAAGAAAGTTTAATTTCTCCATTATGGCAACAAAATGTTGTTGTCTCAAATTCAAAACGTTTGGCATTGCAAAATGCACATGGAGGCATTGATTTGAGTTCATGAATAACATCTTCCTCGTGTGAAATTTTATTTGTTATAAAATATGAAACAATATTTTTTTTTATTTCATATACTATGAATTTAAAATATGAGTAAGTGATTTTTGAAAGTGTACCACTTGTTGTAGCTAAATGTAGTTCACGAAGGGAAAATGTATTCTCCTTGTTCAAAACTTCTTTTGGAATTTGTTTTCTCTCTCTTGTGCTATCTTGTTTGTATGTGCTAACTTTTGAATTTTAAGTCTTCTTTCTTCCATCGATAGCTCTGCATACTTTTTACTCTTCCTTTCATTTTGAGTCATTTTTTGTTTTCCTATAAATACATAAACAATAATATCTTAAATAAATATAACCTGGTAAGATAGTAACTAAATATAATATCTTTTTATCAAATATTGTAGAGTATATTATTATATATAAATATTTAAACAATGTGAAACAAAGTTCCTTTCAATTACAATTAATTAGATTAATAATTAAGAAAAATGAATAATAAGAGGTTAAGTGTTTACCTTTTGAAGCTGAAGCTTCCCTTCGTATGTTATCCATTGAAAAATTCCACCTCAATAATAATAAAAAAAACCTGTCATTAATTATTTGTAAGGGTAATACATATAACTTAAGAGACAATATGTAACGCCCCAAAATTTGGGGAATTTAATTTTACTATCTTAAGTGTAATTTTGAGATTTTGGATGTTATTTAAATGATGAAGTATTTTACCTTATGGAGATTTGATTTTATTGGATATTATAAAATATCAAATTGTTGTTAAGTTGGAATGTATGTTTGTTTTGGTTATTTATGTTTGGGTGTATTATTGGATTTAAGGACTTAATAATTGTATTGTGAAAATAATATAATTATTTATGAAAATATGTTTGGAGGAGATAAAGGTGATTGGTTTGATTGAGGAGAGAGAATATTTGATTTTATTTGGAAAAAAAATTAAAAAGGGAGATTTGGTGAGTTTTAAATGAAGAGAAAGAAGATTTGGTTGTTTTGGAATTTATTAAGGAATAGGAAAAAGGGAAAATAATAATAAATGTATTATTATTATTATTTGGGTTAAATAGGTCCTTGGAAAGTGGGCCATCATTTTCTTCACAAAGGAAAAGAAAAGAAGGAAAACCCTAAAAACCCTATGCGAGAAAAGCTTTCAAGAGTTAAAATGCAAACTTACTACTGAACCTGTTCTCGCATTGCCTACACCAAGAAAAGAATTTGAAGTTTTCTATGACGCGTCACATCAAGGTCTATGTCACACCCTCTCTCGAACTACCTGCTAGCTTAGCCCAAAAGACTGTGTGAAGCCAACTGACATCTCTCTCCTCTAACGATACCTGTCGACTCTGCTGAACTCTTGAACTTGATAAACATGCTAATCTTGTATATAAACAATTTTACATGCAACACAACACAGCGGAACCTAAACCAATCATAGACATACATGAATTGAAGCCCTGAAATAATTGATATATTTAGCAAAAAACATTTTAGTAAACCTGATGGAGACACCATAACAAAAAATATAACAAAGTAAGGTTTACACAACTGCAACACCTAGAGCTTACACAAATTGTAGAGTATCTCTATCTTACAAAGACATATACAACATAACAAAATAGACTCTATGTACAACTCTAACCATGTACTGGCAACCGATATGGGAGCTTCAGTAGACTAAGGTAGTCTATCAGGCACCGGGAGCTCGATCTCTACTTGGAAAGTAGGAAAAACATTTTGGAAGGGTAGGCTATAAAGTTTAGTAAGTGACTCAGTTTAAAACTGTAAATCTAGAGATCCGAGCACGTGAAAACTTTATGCATATAAATCTATTTAATCAAGTCGTAAAGACAAACGTGTAATAATAATAACAGCTTTCTCAAATACTCAGCATACACATCACAGAAATCTAGCAAGGCATATCAAGTATATCAAAACATTTTAATTAACATGACAAATCTACGTTGTGTAGGAAACGCCCAGTACAACCAACATTTACTAGTTCTAGTATGTAGTGAGGCCTGCCCAACAGTCGATCATCTTTGTCGTAGTGGAGCCCATCTAGCACTCACTACAACATCGTTGTTACGAAGTACACATAACGTCAACAGCAGAATTTAACCTATATGCACATGGTACCATATAGCCTCGGGCTCAACATCTCAGTCATGTAGTTAACAAAAACCTCAAAAAATCATACAAAACTAAAAACATGCATGCTATCTTTATCTTTCGTAAAGCTCAAGCTTACTCAAATTTAGAATTGGAAGCAACTCAAAACTGTTTCTGATTTCTTGGTTTGGGGGGCTATAACATGCATTTTGTTTAAGGATTTTCCATAATAGTCTTTCCATTAACAACGCTTACAAAGAAGGCAACAAGATTTGAGTGGACAAATAAGTTCTAGTGAAGCTTTCAAGAATTAAAACGCAGGCTTACTTATGCCCCCATTCTTGCATTTCCTACGCCCTCAAATACAAAATCTTTTATGATGCGTCTCACCAAGGCTTATGATGCATTCTAATGCAAGAGGGAAAGGTGATAGCCTATGCATCTAGACAATTAAAATTGCATGAACCAACTACCCAACATACGACTTAGAGGTGGCCGTCATAGTCCACGAATTAAATATTTGGCGACATTATCTTTTTGGAGAAAGGTGCAACATCTTCACTGACCATAAGAGCCTCAAATAAATATTTGATCAAAAGGAGTTAAATTTGAGGTAAAGACGTTGAATGTAACTTATTAAAGATTTTGATTGCCCTATCGCTTATCATCCTGGGAAGGCTAACATTGTAGCTGATGCGTTGAGCTGAAAGAGCTCAAGTGTAGGAAGTGAAGGAAGAATAACCTTACATAGAGAGTTGAATAAGGCAATCTTGAACGCAGGATCAATTGGGAATTTGGTAGCTTAATTTAAGGTTAAACCTACCCTCGAAGAAGAAATTCTTAAGAAACAACCTAAAGATCCCACATTAAAAAGAATAGCCGAAGAAGTAAGATGCAAAACGCAATCAGACTACGCATTTAAAAATGATGGCACGTTACTCAAGGATCAAAGGTTATGTGTTCCAAATAATCAAGCACTAAAGGAGAGCCTTTTGGAGGAAGCACACAGCTTAGCTTATGCAATGCACCCCGGCAGTACCAAGATGTATAGGACTTTGAAAGCCCACTACTAGTGGCCAAGTATGCGAAGGGAAGTAACTGAGTTTATGACCATGTGTTTGATTTGGTAACTGAGTTTATAACCATGTGTTTGATTTGCTAACAAATCAAACCACAACGTTAAAAGGTTGGTAGGTTATTGTGTCCCTTTCCAAGTCCTTAGTGGAAATAAGAAAAGACTATGCGGAAATCTTTGTCACGCTATGAGCTTACTTCACCATGTAGTAGTTGACGTAATTCTTGTGTAGAAAGGCCGATGAATTGATTTGACATTGTCGTCCAATTGAATTTAGGATAAGAAGATGGTAGTAATATGTGGCATTCTGGTATTTGCTAACTCCCATCGCTCGGAAGAAGTCATCAACTCTGCATAGAAAATGTCACTGGAAAGGCTTATAAATAGGTGAAGTTTGAGAATTGTGAAGCTGCTTTTACCTTATGCTCATTTAAGAAAGAATTGAGAGAATTTCCAAAATTTCTAGAGATTTTTAGAAGCTTGAATCCGTCAAGTATTACAAGGAAGTGCAAGGGGGTTCGCGGCTAAAGAGTATGCAAAGATGTGAGGCTCAGAGCCGAGAAAGGGAATCTTGTTGAAGAAGAGAGGCATTGACGAAGGAGTCCTATCACAAGAAGAGTTAGGCAATTACCAAAGTAATGCGAGGAGAAGTTAGATAAGGTGATGGCAGGAAAAAGGAGTTTAGCTTCCCGAAAGGATAAGGTGATAAGAGATTAGCTTCTCTAGATGATAAGGTTTACGTATCGAGGAAATGTCAAATCGGAAGTTGATCGTTGGCTTACATGTAGGGTTTGGTTTTGCTGCATAGTGCGGCGAAGCGGTAGAACAACACGTGTAAAGTTATAATTCTAAACTGGCAAGTAAAGAAAGTAACAGGTCTAAAGGATTAGTATAAATAGGGTTAAAAACCTTAAGGAAAGTGCTAGCATTTTAGAAGTTTTGTCAAAAGAATGCAGAGAGTAGAGTTGCTACCTAGAGAACTCTAGGCAAGAAGAGGCATTCAGGGAAGAAAGGATCGGAAGCTGGCATGAGTGACTTTCTTAACTCTACACTCTCACGTGAGTGACTTTCTTAAATTATGTACTTCTGCGTGAGTGACTTTCTTAAATTAAGACTACTCCACATAGTTGCAATTTGGCAAAAGAGCGTGGTAAACGCTTGAGCTGAGGAAAGGTACAAAGATGTATTTAATATGTAGAATGATTATGTGATATGATGATGAGATTATAATATGATTGATAATGAATGTGTTTCTATACGAGATTAGCCTTAAACTTGATTTCAAAAGGAAATGATCTTCCATGCAATTTGTAAATGTTGATAATGAGATTTGAATTGTGTTACATGACTAACGTATTGAAAGGACTTGCTTTAAACTCAATAATCTGTTATTGAAATGCAAAATATTTGTATTGCATGATTTGGCGAAATGATTGTAACGTGTCAAGGAAAAATTTGATTTATAAAATTGTTGATAAATGACCCTACGCACTAGACATTTTTCGTCTAACCTTTCAAATCTTTTGTCTTATCTCTCCTAGGTAGCGAATGACATCCAACATTGAACTTGCAACCTTGATTGTCTATCGTGCCCTTTGTGAACGCATCACTTGGTAGTGGTCATGCAACTCGTATATATAGTATATAGAAACTAGGACTGTTATCTTAGAATGTTGTACTTTTGAAATTGAGGAGAAGTGTACTCATGTTTAATATACTTCGATCCACTATTAATGAAGTCTTTGTTATTTGTAATTGAGTTCTCATCATGCATTAAAATTTGATGTTCATTCCTTCTGCTTACTAGGCATTTTGTGTGTTATCTCACAGAAGGTTTTCATAGAATGTCTAGGCGGTCACATCTTCCCTTGGTAGCATAGAGTGACTTCGGGGGCGAGGCATGACAGCTAATTTGACTTTTTCGCCCAATTGAAATTTAAGATAAGATGTGACAAGTGACATGTGGTATTTAGATGATGGATGATTCTCACCGTTGGGCAAAGGTAATCATTCCGACATGGATAATCTCACCAAAAAAGTCTATAAATAAATGGATTCCTGCTAGATTAAGAGCTTATTTTACCAGGTAACTACCAAAAGAGCTAAAGAACTTACAAATTGGTTTCAAAGTGTTTCGATCTTGAATTTTCAGCAAGAAATTTGCAAACAAGTGCAAGGAAGCTTTAGCTAAGGACTTATGCGAGGAAGCTAACTAATTGTGAGTGGTTTCTTCTTAAAATGTTTTCAAACTAAAAGAATTTCTACTATGTTTGAATGCTTATAAATATGTTTATTGAAATCTTGAATTTCATAATTTCCCTTATATCCTCAAATTCTTAAAGTAAATTTGGTTTTACAAATAATTTGAAATTGAAATGAACTGAAATGTTGAGATAAAATGATCTTTGGTACCCTATGTAATGAGATTTCTTCACATTTACTCTGTGTTCTTGTGTGGGATACCTTATCCTTGTGTGATCTGGAATAAGATGTCTCATACTTGCTGTGTGATCTGGCATTGGAAGACGTGTTATGTGTGATGGAATTGATGGAGACTTGCTATTGCATTGAGATCACTCCACTCAGCTGCAACTCGGCAAAAGGTGTGGTAAATGCTTAAGCTAAGAAATGGTAGAAAGATGTAATAACGCATGTAGAATGATTCTATGATATGTATGTTACAATGCATTATGAGTAATGTATTTCTATGCGATATGAGATTTTATGAGTTATTTGAAAGGAAATATTTCCATATGATTTATACATATTGTTGATGATATTTGAACCGTGTAAATTGCCTAATGCATTGAGATGATCTAAATTTAACTCAAAAATTTACTACTGAAATGCACATGTTTATATCACATGATTTTGCGAAATGAATCGTAACGTGTAATGGCCAAAATATATTCACTACATGTATGGTGAAAAACACCACTCACTAGACACTTTTGTCTAATTTTTCAATGTTTTGTTTTATTCCCTCCCCCCTCCCGGTAGGGATGGACGTCCTACGTTCTACTTGCCAAGCTGAACGTCTGTCGTGTCACATCAACTTGTTAGTATTCCCAATCTATTCGCATAACATGAAGTGTCCTAGGCAAGTTGATCACGATTTTATGGTTTTGAGACTTGTATATTTTTAGTTTTAAAGAAACTTTTTGTACTTGAGAAAGATGTACTCTTTATTAGAAATCAATTAAGTCTTTTGTATTCCAAAAATAAATTCTCATCTCACCTTAAGTTGATGTTTTTAATTCGTTTACTAAGCATTCTGCGTGTTATCTTGCAGAGAAATTCGTGTCGAATATCTAGGCGGCCATGCCCTCACATAGTCCCAAGAAGTGATCTTCGAGCAAGGCGTGACAGATGTTACATGTTGATTAGGCATGATTTATGGATTCATGCTTTATGGACTGTTATGATTGATGATTCATGTCATGTTTATGTTGATTGTTACATGCTTTTGGACTATGGTGTGTCTATTAACTTTGATTGTTAGGTTTTATACTCTATCTGTATTGTGTTCCTACTTATGGGATTACTCGTACGACTAGTGATGTTCCTATGAGATCGCACGCACGATTAGAGGTGTACCTATGGATCATGTGCACGGTTAGGGATCAGTTATATTATGTTCATACGAGCTCACTTGCTCACACAACTAGGGGTGTTTGTACGGCCTCACTCGCCCAAGTGTGCTCCACTGGACACAACATTATTATTACATTTCTAATGGAAAGTTAACAGATCACCTAATGAGACCAATAGTTGGTCCTTTACTAGATATATTTTTATAGACTCACTTTTTTTCTACGTTTAATATTTCAGGCAAAAGATAGAGATCTAGAAAGCGAGCAAGCGATAGGAATGGATCGTGGCATGCCATATAGGGGACTTCATTTTGCTTCCACCTTTTCTTCATTAGTTTTCACTATTTTGATTTTTAGACATTTTTTATTTAAAGTTTTATCTTAATTATTTTTATTCAGTTTCTTTAAAATTATGAGAACCCAGGGCTCATGTTTTCATATCATTTTTACTGATTTTGTCAATCTTATATTTTTTAAACATATATTTGATATTATTTTAATAAGAATTCAGTTTATCTCTTTCCAGGAATGTGTCAAATATTATTTTATCTTTTGTGTAATGATCTAACTTACGTTTAAAAGTTAGGTCGTTACATTTAATTAATTTATATTAACTTAATTTTTTTGACAAATTAATTTAATTATGTTTAGGTTAAAGGGGTATTATTATAAATAGCAAAAAAATTGAAACTATTTACAAAATATAGGGAAAGAAACTTAAATCGGGAGAGTTCGATGAATTTTGCTATATTTTGTAAATAATTTTAATATTTTGCTATTTTTAAAAATCTCTTAAAGGTATTCTTCTATTTTTTTTCAATTAACTAAATAATATGACAATAAATTAGGATAATTTACATAAATATAACAAAATCCAAAAATATTTACAGTCCGTTAAACAAAAAACAAAAGCCCATGAAACCGGTAAAGTATTTTCATAATTTCTAAATTTTCTCTTGAATATTGTGGACAATTGTTCTTCTTTGTAATTTACTCTATCTTCTCTTCTAGATTTCTTCATCTTCTCTTTCAGATTTTCTCTTTTTTATTTTTAAACGATTTATTCTTCAGTTTAAATCTTTTATTACATCTTCACCATTTTCGACAAGAATCTATGAAGTTACTCATCTTTCTCATATTCGAGAATATTAAAATCGTTTAAATATCATTTGACATAATCTAAACGATCGTTTAACATTGTTAATATGATCATTTACCATGATCAACACAATCTTTTAAATTTGAAGTTATTTTCCCATCGTCTTAACGATCACTTACCATAGTTAACACGATTATTTAGCATGATAAACACGATCATCTTATTTGAAGTTTTTAACGATTATTTACATTGAATTATATGATTGCTTACTATGATCAACACGATTGTTTTTCATAATCAACATGATTGTGTTGATCATTTGTCATAGTCAACACAATCGTTTGACATGGACAATACAATCGCTTAAATTTGAAATATTTTTTCTCATTGCTAAAAGAAATACACAATCGTGCATAATCGTTTGAATTTAAAGCATTTTTTTTCAATTGTTAAAAAAAACTACACAATCTAGTATCATGACCTAAATGATATTAGATCACTCATTTAGAAGAATATTACACAAGCATTGTGAACGATTGTGCATAGTTAATTGGAGCATTTTTTGTATTTCTAATCATGAACGTATGACTTTTTTCGTTTTCAAAATTGTTAAATATTTTATGAAAAACCCATTAGATTTAATTGATCTCCGTTCTTTAGTTAAGTAATTAATTAATTTTATTTTTTACAAATTATTGAATTATACCCATGAAACAACATCCAACATTCAAGTGATTTCGCAAATCCTATAAATTAAATATCCATATTATGAAACAACGTGTCCCAAAATGAATTCGGGAAGAGAACTCCTAGACACACCTTCATTTAATAGAAAATTATATAAATTTAAGGAAATTAAAAAAAAAATAGAAATCTTCACATGTTAATTTTCATAAATATAATAATATAAAACACAAAAATATTTACTGTAGTTAAAATACATGAAGCCAATCATATAATTTTAAAAATATTCTAACTTTGACCACATTTTATATCTTCTTTCTTCTCTTTTTCTGCAATTTCTCTTTCCTCTTCTGTAATTTTTTATATATTTTCTAAAAATTATGATATCTATTTTCAATCAACCATAAATTTTGATTTATATTAAATCGAATATCAAATATAAAAAATAATCTAAAAATAATTGTTATTTAAATATAAATAAACAAATCTAAAAAATCTAAGGATAATATAATAAGAATACCAAATCTAGCCAATGCTAGACGTAGAGGTATTTTTTATTGCAAGGTGGAATTTTTTTGTTTTCTGTGTTATACTTTTGAAAACACCTCAAATATTAACTATATTTTCTCTTTTTTTTTTGAAAATTTCGGTTTAAAAAAAATGAACCCAACCGTCGAACACCGTAAGGTAAGATGCTATCATGCCTTACCCTAAAACGAAAGTCGAGGAAGCAACACATCAAAACGGTATCGTTTTCTCCAGAGGCATGGAGTCAACAAACAACCACAACTTCGCCGCCGGATATTCCTCGTCGTCCCCGCCACCTCGGCGGCCAATTTGCCCTAATTGCAACCGTCCCCAACCAGTCTGCCTCTGCAAATTCCTTCCATCTTCACCAATCGCAACAAAAACAAAAATCATCATACTACAACATCCTCACGAATCACAACACAAGCTCTCCACTACACCAATCCTCACGAAATGCCTCCTCAACGCAACAACCATCGTCAATCGCCGCCTCAAGCCCGGTCTCTCCAAACTCCTCGACCAATCCCCTCCCGCAGTCTTCCTTTTCCCGCCTACACCTCACTCCTCGCCGCCGATCAACATCTCGGATCTCAACATAACTGAAGATCTGGTCCTGATAGCGTTCGACGGAACGTGGAAGCACGCGAAGGAGATGGTGCGATCGAGCGAGGAGTTTCTGTCAAGGTTTGCGAGGAGAGTTTGTTTGGACATCGATGAGAGTGTTGAAGGCGGAAGCATATTTGATTCGGAGTTGATTCTGAGGAAGGAACCGCACGGCGGATGTGTTAGTACGATGGAGGCTGTGGCGAGGTGTTTGAGAGTGATGGAGTTGGATGGGGCGGCGGTTGAGGAAAAATTGATTGGGGTCTTGAGGGAAATGGTTAGGTTACAAGCTGGGTTTTTGAAGCCCATGAACCCTAGGCCCAAATTGCTTAAGAATTTTAAGCAGAAAACGAGTGTGATGGAGGATGAAAATTAAAAAGGATTTTTGAAATTTTGTTCTCTTTATTTCAATTACAATTTTGTATCTATTTTTTTTCTTCCTATTTTACCCATAAAAAATATTTCAGTTTGGTTTTTACTTCTTATTTATACAAGGAATGTTTGGTAACGTGTGTAATGTGTTGAGTTTGTAATGTAATGTAATAAAAAGTTCATATTTGGATCGTGAACATTTTGAGTTCAATTTGTAATAATAACTCAACCCTTCGTCGTTTTTGCCCTTTACAATCTCAGTTTCGATTTGCTTTTGATTCCTCTAATTTCTACTGATTACATTCTACATACTCTACATGAATTCATGCTAGTTACAATAACTCGTTTGTCAATATTTATAATAATATGTAACTCATTTGTCAATATTTATAATAATACTTACATTTTGTTTATAATGATATTTCCTATAAAGCAGTTAAGAGCAGTATATTTAAAAGCGATCAATTAAATCCCTAAGCGACTCAATTTCACACCAAACAAATGTGGCATATTTATTTAGAAACTCAATCTTACAACTTGGTGGGTCGAATACCTCGTGAAAGCATTCATGCTCAATGCTTGATGACATTTCCAGATAAATTTAATTCATAGAATTTGAATTTCGTATTTGTATTAATTTAAATGAGTACAATCTTTTAACACATAGTTCTTTAATAGTTTTTCTTGAGAAATAAATTTTAATATTTTAGTTTGTTGATCTTTCTAGATGATCGACCTTTGGACTTGTTGATTCTTGTTGATATTCTCGAAGGATCAACCTTTATACGTTGATTTTGTAGAATAAATTGAATTAACCTCCGTCTTTAGTTAGAACTTGAGAGGAACTACTTTAAAGAACTTAAGAACTTTAAATTTGTAGAGTTTTTTACCTTCATTTTCTCCGACATTCTTCAAATTATGATAGAAACCTCTCATGGACTCTACTTGGATTTTGGTCCGATTGCTTTTGAGTTTGGGTTATAAAGTTAGGTTTGAACTCATTCTTTTCTTTACCCTAAATTTTTGTCTAATTGTCGATAAGAAGAATAACAAAATAGGAGGTTCACTTTAGATAAATAGAAAATTTATTTTTAAACTGAAAAAATAGAAAAATAGAAAAATAAAAAAAAAATTGTTGGAGCAATGTGTTAAATATCCTTACCTAAGTGACAAACTTGAATCGTAAATAAAATGGTTCAATAAATCCCAAATATCCTGTAATTAACTAAAACTCTCCCCACACAATTAAAACTTATGAAAATTCTAACGTCCCAAAAAAAATATCACCCTCAAGCTCCACCTAAGCTTTGAAACCCTAGAAATTTTGAAAGTTCACGATTTTGAAACTCTATATCTTCTGTTCTTTATCTTTTCTTCCGTGTTTGTTCCGCCGAAAAGGATTCTTGCAGAACGGCTTTAAAATCACCTTCAAAACCTTCATATTCTTCATATGTTCTCTAACTTCGTACGCTAACTTCGTCCGCTTCAAAATCTTCCATCAGTTCCAGAAAGGCTTCGTCCCCTTCAAAACCTTTGTCGTTCTTCATATGTTCCGTTCAAATTAGTGAATTCTTCAAGTTCTTCGTACATTCCATATTCAATTGAGCTCATAATCGGTTAAAAGTTGTGCTTCTTCAATGGATTTTCTTCTTCCCATTTCTTCTTTGGTTCCTTTGCTCTTTTGACTCTTAAGGAAATTTTTTGTCAACACCATTATAGTTCTTCATTTTGGCACACACGACAATATTAACTGGAAATCGTATAATATTTTAAAAGCTACCATTGTTGTGATCTCTATTATTTTGCCAAGGTTCAAAAGAGAAGGGTAAATTGTATAATAATTAACTTACTATGTATATACAGTGAAATATATAGTTTATATTTAATTTTTTATTAAGTCTATATAATTGGCATAAGAGTATAATTTTTTAAAATAAGAATCAACCAAAATAAGTAAATAATAGTAATTAGGTGGATATTAAAAAATTTAAGTTCAAATTTTTATTAAAAATATATATTATATATTATTTAATAAAATTTAATAAATATTTTGGAATATAAATAATCAAAAAATGTTTGAATTTCATTGTTTTAGAGATATTATGTAAAATTTGAATTCAAATTGACGATTTTAAGGGATGATATAAAATCGAAATTCAAATTGTTATTAAAAATATGTATTATGTATATTTTTTGATAAATAGTTTGAAATCTAAAGAATCCGAAAGTGTTGAATTTATCTTTGCCATTATTTTAGGGATATTATGTAAAATTTGAATTCAATTTGACGATTTTAGGGGATGATTTAAAATCTAAATTCAAATTGTTATAAAAAATATGTATTATGTATTATTTATATATATTTTTTGATAAATAATTTGAAATATAAAAAATCCGAAAATGTTGAATTTATCTTCGCCGTTATTTTAGGGATAGGATCTAAAATTTGAATTCAAATCGTTATTATGAATTATACAAAAAAATTATTAATTGATTGATTTAAATAGCAAGAATCCAAAAATCTGGTAGAATGCATTATTTTAAAGGGCGTTGGTGCAATATTATCTAGCAACAAAATAGTAGATTTAGTTAAGATTTACCAAATTTGAATATTATTTGCAAAATACACTATGTCCCTACTATTTCCAATATCCTATCTCATTTTTTGAGTTATTTGAATATGTTGTATTTGAAAATATATGGATTATCCTATACCCACGGGGAATGTTACTATATCTTGATGACCAATTTTTTTTACCTATTTGTGTATGTACATTCCTAAACCTGTTGTTTATAACATCATTCATACTCGACATATACTATGTTTGGAAAATCTTAATTCTATTTGTTGTTATAAAGTTTGGTTAGTTAAACAATTGTGATTATGATTCAATGAAACTACTTAGGAAATCATTTTTATTCTTGGTTTTTGTCAAATTCGTCTTAATGTTAAGTTTTTTGGATTGGAAAAGTATATGATCATACGAACAAATAAATATTAATATTTGAATATGTGATCATGATATAGAACGAATAATTTATCCTATTATTTAAAAGCATAAATTACAATGTAATTGTATCAGTAACATATGTTATACATTATGTTAAATACTATGGATCTAATATGGAAATAATAATATTGTCATGTTATGTACAAATACATTGTAACTCTAAAGAAAGTCGACGCAATCAAACCTGATCGATTTAACAAATAAATCAACTTTGTTAAATTAAGAAAAAAAAAAAGAAATAAACAATAAAACAAATTAAATGTATTAAGTTTATACTTTCCTTATATTTTCCAAACAAATATTTTCAAATAGATTAATGAAATATATTTATTTACTAATTATAAAAAATATTTATAGGAAGCTGAATGAAATATTTTGAATTAAATTGAATTTATTAATTTTTTTTAAAATAAATAATATTGGAGATTATCAAAACAAATTAAAACTAATAAAATATTTTCCTAAATCAAACTAAATAGTTATTATGAAAAAAAACTACCAAAAACTAATAAAGTTTCGATTTCAAATTTCAAATTCACAAATTTCTCTCAAGTTTGTTATAAAAGAATTAATTAATAAATTTAAATTGAAATTGGTGTTAAAAATTTGTATTCTATATTATTTAATAAATTTTTTATAAATATTTTGGAATATAAGTTGTTAAATTTTAAATTTTAAATTCAAATTGTTATTAAGAATTTATCTTTGTCATTATTGTAAGATATTACTTAAGATTTGAATTCAAATTGAAGATATTAGAGGATGATATAAAATCTAAATTCAAATTGTTACTAAAAATATGTATTAGGTATTATTTAATAAAGTTTTGTTAAATATTATGAAATATAAAACATCCAAACATATTAAATTTATATTTGTCATTATTTTAGGGATATTATCTAAAATTTGAATTCAAATCGTTATTAAACATATTTATTATGAATTATAGAAATAAATTGTTAATTAATTTATTTAAATTCTAAGAATCTGAAATTCGGAAGAAATTACCCCTATATTTTTAGGGATGTTGGTGCAATCTTCTCCGGTAAGAAAATATCACGTTTAATTAAGATTTATCAAAGACTGAATGTTGTTTACAAAAACATTGTATTTGTGATATGTGATATTCTATCTCATTTTTTTACCTATCCAAATACACTATGTCTATAAGAAATGAATTTTCCTATATAAAGGGGTATAACCGGGTATAAAAAAGTCAAAAAAGTCTGCAATCGACGATTTTGTTATAAATCAAAAGATGTTCATAATTTGCTAATTTTCAGTTTGTTATTTACTATTTTGCTATTTACACGGTTATCTCTTGATTTTAATTACTTGATTCGATCTCAATTATAATTTCAAGATGGATTAGGACTTTAATTGCGATGACGTTACAACTTGAAATTAGTCGAAAATATTCATTCTAACACTAACGGTTATAATTTCCAAAATTTTAAAAATTGTTCATGGTATATATCAACTAAGAATAGTGGAAATTTACACATGGAATAATTTTGGATGAATGATTTTTCGATCTAAATTGTTTTGTAAATCTTTGGAAGTAGAATGGATCAAAACTATAAATTCCACAACAATATTTGTCCAACGTGTGGTAAACTAATACAAATTATGCAAACACAGTAGAAGCAGTCCAAATTCTTACCGTTGAAAGTTAAAACAAACCAATTCACAGTAGGAAAGTGGAGACAAAAGCTTCTTGTGTGTCCAGAGTGTGTCTAGAAAAGAGAGAACTTTAACAGAGACTTTAGTTTAATTATATGCATGGGAATGATCATCCTCAGAATTCCTTTTACCTCTTTTTCAATACAAATAATATACGTTGAACAGGAGGAAGATTATTTAACCTACTTAAATATTATTTTCTTTGTAGTATGTATTAGGCAACACATTTAGAGAATCAAACTCAATTTAAATAAGTAGTTCAATTGGTATTCACATTGGGTAAAATCGTACAAAGGCAAAATCGTACAAAGGCAAAGTAAGGGTAAGACAGATAAAATCAAAAGTAGGTCAAAGCCCAAATCGACAGACTTTTTGCTTCTCGGTCCAAACTGTAGACGAGTAAACAGAGTTCAAACACTGAATGTAACATGGAGACTGGAGAGTGGGTTAATTATGAAAAGCTAAAAGGAAAAGGAAAATGAGCCCTATAAATACGAGGGTGGAAGCTAAGAGAAGATAAGTTGACTTTTGCACACACCACATTTAATTTTCATCTTACAAATTCTTAATAATTGATTTACGCATCAAAACTAGTGTGGCTAACACCACAATGGTGTGTAGTCTCTTTTCTTATATTGAAGGTCTAATTTGATCATTACATTTGTTGCCACATGAAGGTTAAGTAAATTTTCTTTGACCAAAATTTGACATCTACGTTAGACAACTTGTGGTGGTCACCAACTATATATAAACTTTGTATGATTATTATTTTACTGTACATAATTTAGAATATATTATATTTCACATACTTTATTCTTAAAGTAAACAATTTTGAAAAATAGGAGAATGCTATGTAACCACAATGTCACACACAAAGATACCCATAAATAGCAACGACACAAGTAATAAGGGACACATAGAGTTATGTTGTTAACCCAACTTGGTGCAAAATGTCGTACCTACATCTAGGAGGCTATACACCTAGATGAAAGAGATGATTACTAATATGAAAAGAGTTTTACATGTACAAACAACTTAGATAATGTTTGAAGAGTACATAACTTTTCACATGCAAACACGTTAAGCTCCCCGTAACTTCAATGTTCTTATGATGAGTCGAATGATTAAGGTTTTCCCCCAATCAAATGCAACTTGCAGATACATCACCCACTTTCATCCTCTAGATAGCACTCCCTAACATCTAGAATAATATGCCACTAACTTGATATCAATCCAACCAACCAAATTCAAATTTTCTACATGGCTTGTTCGTGTGCTTCTCAAGTTCTCTTTTTATGAGTTCACAATCGAATTGCGCATAACAACACACAAGAGAGGCTTAATCTAGAAAGACGAATTCCAAGAGAATAAAACATGAAATCTTGACAAGAAAGGCAATCCAAAAAATGAATGAATCTAGCAAGGAATAAACTAAATAAGATTAGAAATCTACAGGACAAAATATTGGAGAACAAGAAGTGGAAAACAACATAGCCAACAAGGACGATAAAAGAAAATAGGACAACTAACAAAACTAGAACTAGGGGTGTAAGAATAACTTGAGTAACTCGACAACCCGGACTACCCAACCCATATTATATCGACGGGTTGGGTTGGGTTGAAACTTTTGATTTTCTTTCAAGTTGATTCGGGTCTTGGGTTGGAGCGTTGAAAAATTCGGGTCAACCCAACCCAACCCGAATTAATATAATATATATATATATATAATTTATTTAATGAAAATTAAATAATTAGGTCTAAGCGTGCATTTGCGTCTCCTCTCTGCTCAATCTCTTCCTCGCACGTCATTTATCTCCTCTTCTCAGTTTCTCACTTCTTAGTTGTTCATCTCCATCTTCTCACTTCTCAGTCGTCTGACTCATCTCCCTCTTCTCTTCATCGTTGTCTCCCTCTTCTCTTCACTGTGACGTCTCCTTCTTCATCGCATCGTCTCCCTCTTCATCGTCACTTCATCTCACATTGTGCCGTCTCCCTCTCGGTTGTCTCCCTCCGATTCTCCTTCCGATGACTAACAAGTTCTAAATTTTAATCTCCAAATTTAGATATATAGAAAAATATATAAATGTTGTTTTAAAAACTCACAAAATTAAAAATTAATTCCAAAAAAAAAAATCCATATAATGTGCCAAACATATATTTATTAAACTCAATTAATTTAAAAACATAAATACATAGGTCAGAGTTTTTTTCCATACAAAAAAAAATATAATAAATATCTAGTGAAACAATTCTATATATCTGAAATTAATAATAGTACTACAGTCTCTATAGACCCATCATTCTTAAATAAAGTAATGCAGGTTGGGAAAGAATAGGTATTTATTAAATTTAGTGATTGGATGATAAGTTTCACACACAAAAAAGAAACAAGAAAAGGTATGGATGAATATATTACATCTCACTCTATCTTTCTATAGGGATGGATATATGTCCCACCATTATGAAAAGTTGATATTTGAGAAATGTGTAATGGACAATGACAATTGCTTGAGGCTTCCAAACACAAAATTTCCAATCCATACAAAATTGGATGGTCAATCTTGGATTGGACAGGGTGTGGGGCCAACCCCACTCAAGAAGAAAGCAACTCCTTTCATATGTTACAACTTACAATCAATGCTCATCCCTCTTTTAGATTTTCAAAACCAACCTAATACACTTTTTATTTTAACGTCTCTTGTTCCTATCTTTCGCTTCAAAATTATTGTTCCCGTCTCAAATATTGTACAATATTTGGATGCATTTTAAGATGCCCACACAAGAAAAACTAAAACAAATATGTAATTTTTATTTTATATGTATTTTTTTTAAATATGTATTTTTTTTTATTTTTTTCCTAAAATAAACTATAATGAATCAGGTCTCTATTTTGTGAAATTTCACATTCGTTTTGGATTAAATTAAAGAGAATTCAAAATAAATTAGTAAATTACGAAATATTGATAATTTAGATAATACGAAGAAGTTCAAAAAATATAATAGCGTTCATAATAAAAAAATTATAATGTTCATAATAGAAAAAAGCGCAAAGAAAGTTGTACGTCTTCTAATGAACCTCATACGTCATTCTACACTACGGGTCCTACAATGATACAAAAGTGACTAAGTTTGATACATATATATCCATATCATCCTGTCATTTCAAAAACTTAAAATGGAAACAAATTTACGTACAGCAAAGCTAAGGATCATGTGGTGGTCCTTACTGTGCCCGAGTCATGTTTAGTATCAACTTCTACATTTGTTCCACTTCTGAAGCTAACGCTTGGTGATTTCTTGTCTGCTTTTCAATCCTTTCAATTTGTTCTAAAGCTTCATCAAGCTTAGCTTGTAATTGAATCTCTCTTTCTATGGACTGCGAACATGATGTCGAGGAATTGCTCGCACTTATCGTCTTGCGGGCTTTTGGCTTGGGTCCCCAACCAAGGCTTTTTGAGTAGTCTGGTCGTCTACCCAACACCTAATCGCATATCTCATCCTCAGAGAGTGGCTAACTACCCTCTGGGGTAGGCTGGGACTGGAGTTCCAACACTTGATTCTGCAACAAATTTTAAAACTAAGTTAGTAAGTCAAAAATATATTATAAAAAAGGACAATTAATAAGGGCATAAGTGTTGCTTCGATAACTTACATGCACATCCTCTACGACGTGCAACACGAACGTCCCGGATCGAATGTGTGTTTCTCGGAACAACTCCACACAGTCGACCGACTCCCCTCTTTGCTTAGTAAGCTCATGCTGTCGTTGTAGAAACGACTTTGACCCGCTGCTATGATTGTAAGGCTGCTTCTGTTTAGTAGCCTTGTTCGTCCACGATTGCTCCTGCATGAAAACAATTATGTTGTTTATTTCTTATACATATTAAAAGTTGAAATCATAATTAACCATGACAAATGGTTCAATTGTTCACCTGGAATGCATGGTTCATGTAGTGGTCACAAAGGAAGTGTCAATCCTCATCACGTCCTACCAATAGGTTTGGTGGGTTGGCACGAGCCTCCTCGGGGTCGCTGTACTTTTTGAAGTGTCTGTGACAGTCGTCCCCGAACTTTTTAAGGTGCTGAGCATTTGATGCTCAACAAACCTATTCATTGTTTGATCATTGAAATCAAGCACAAAAAACCGCTACGCATTACAAAAATAACACATTAGCTTGGTTAACTTAAATATGTTTCAAATTAAATCATAAATGTGCAGTGGACTTAATTACTTGGAGGTCAGCCTTGACGATCTCAATGTATTCTCTGTCAATGTCCGCCCACTTAAGGCAGTGGATGGAAAATATTTTTCGAACACACACGCCTATCGCCTGGCTGAAGGGAATGGCATATGAGGAAATAGGTTTCTCTGTGCCAGGGGCGATTGTCATTGGAATGCGCCCATTGGCAGCAACGTAGCGCTCTAACTTTAAGAGTCGACACTGCACACTTCTCCTAGGAGTCTAAGTCGCAGGTAGTTAAGAAAATGACCCTACTCAATAAATTATAAGAACATATAATGTTAGAGAAAAAAACATGAAATGATCTATTTTAAAATGTATACCATTATTAGACTCACCCGAATTGTCGTCCACCGACAACGACCCTCCTGTAAGATTATCTAAATCGTCCGCAAACTTGAGGAACATAGCGTTCGTCTCAAGGAAATTATTGTGTGGGTATGACGATGACATAATGCCGGTGGACATAGAAAGCAAATATTCAATAAGCAAATAGAACACACAACTAGAATTAAAATATATAGACTACATAAATATGTGGGTGTATGTGGTTCGTCACTATAATTCATAGTGAAATATGTTTGTTCTATCTTCATCTATATTTACCCCAATATTCCTCGACGTTTCATCTTTCAAACAACGTTCCTCTATTTCCTTTTCCTGTTCAATTGAGGCTTGTAAATCATTCAGCATACCAAATATATCATCTTCTTCATTAAACTGCCTACTACTAGTTCCTTCATGAAAAGGGTTACTACTAGTTCCTTCCTTAAAGTTTTCTGTATCTCTAAAGCTTAATGACTCTCCATGATACACCTATTCTGTGTAGTAGGGAGATATACCAGTAGGCAGTAGATGTCGTTCCACACCCTCTAGTGGTTCCAATTTAAATTCATACATCTCCTACATGGACACCTTAATCGTTCGTAGGCATCAACGTGAAACTTGGCAAATTCTAAAAATTGGGTCACTTCCTCTCTATACTAAAGTGGAAACTTATTTCTAAGTTTCAACCAACCTCTCTATACAGAGGCTACCATAACTGCAGGATAGCCAACACAGCCTAATTATTAACAACAAAATACTTCAATCTTCGCATCTTACCCACCCCTTCCAACAACGGTACCTTATAAGCTATGCTACTACTACCCCCTTCAAACCCTCACAAATACAAACAAATTCAAAACAAAAAAGGCTATCATCATAATTGCAGGATAGCCATCCATAATCAACAACGCAAAATTATTCAACACAAACAGGCTACCATAACTGCAGGATAGCAATCCCAAATCAACAACAAAGTTGTTCAACACAAACAAGTTACCATAACTGCAGAATAACCAAAACAAATCTTAACACATATTCCAGAATTTTTAACACAAACAAATCCCATTGCCCCTCTCAAATTTTCAATTCAAACCCTTTACCCCTTTAGAATTTCAATTCAACCCTCTTCATTTCAAATTTTCAATTCATCCCTCCACCCCCTTCAAAATTTCAATCAACCCCCCCCCCCCCCCACCCCCACTTCAAATTTTCAATTCATCCTCCACCCACTTCAAAATTTAAATTCAACCCTAAACCCCCCTTCAAAGTTTAAATTCAACCCTCACCCCCATTTCAAATTTCAATTCATCCTTTACCCACTTCAAAATTTAAATTCAACCAACCACCTACTTCAAATTTTTCGTTAAACCCCCCCTCAAATTTTCAATTCAACCACCTCCCTCAAATTTCAATTCAACACACAATCAAAATTTCCATTTCACAAACAAAAATCTATTCCTAAACAAAATCCTAAAACAATTTTTTTTTTAAAAAAAACCTAAGCTATCTAAATAAACCTAAAAAATCAAGGATTTTAAAACTTACCTCAATATGCGGCAGCGACAGGCGATAGGAGAGAGGGACGATGACGGCAAGGGAATGGGAGAAATTCGACGACGAGGGCTTCTCTTCTTCTTCGATCATCGACTCTTTTTTTTTTCTTCATTTTGGTTCTATGTTTCATAGAACTGAAACATCAAATTTATAGGGGAACTCCCAACGTAGCACGAAAACATCGGGAGATCTCCTTTCTCTCGATGTCATTCCTGACAAATAACTAATGACGTGAGAGATTTTTCATCACTCCCGACGCCATTCTCAACGCACCATAATAGCGTCGGTAGAGCGCCTTACTCCCAACGCATTCTCCGACGCCATGCAGCATGCATCGAGAATATATGTCTGACAAAATTAATGTTATCTAATTTCTGACACTTCTTTCCCAATGCATACATTTCGCGTCGGGATAACATATTATTCCCGATGTTGTTTCTGACATCTATGTCACAGTGTCGAAAAAAGATGTTTCTCTCGACTTGTGAAAGTGTATGTTGGAATATTGTGTCATTCCCGATGAATTTGCTGTTGACACCTTTCTTTGCGTCAAGAGAACTCCTATTTCTTGTAGTGTCACAATCTTAAACAAAAATCGGTTAGATCTTGGTACACGATCATTTAGATATTGGTACACAATCTTGTATTAAATATAAATTATCTTGGTACACGATTTTGAACCAAGATCGTTTAGATTTGGCACACATTCGTGTATCATTTCCTACATAATCGTATATCATGATTGTTTAGAAGAAGAATTACGTGCGTGTGTGGTCGATTAATCGCGTGTTGACTGGGCCATTTTTGGTATTTCCCATTGTGGAATTTTTCCGTTTTCAAAATTGTTCTATACAGTGTAAATATTTTACCGGTTTGTTATATTTTTTGAAAACCTCAATTTTAGAGGAATTTTGTATAATTTATCGAGAACTACAAATCATTATTAGCTAGTAGAAGATATTACCCATATATATTCGACATTTTGAATTTTGACATTCTAGGTGATGGACCATAGTCGTAATCTATTAATATATATTTAAGTCTATTTTTATGAAGATGATTTAAGTTCAAATAGATATTATACTAATGTTGAAGGATACAATCAATAACTAATGACTTTGAAAAAGTATTTTTTTTTAAAAAAAAGTAATTAAATTAAACTATACAATCAACAATAAAATTCTGCGAGATGATATGTAGAACGTCTAGTAAGCATAATAAACACAATCAACCAATTAATGCAAGATTGAAACTTAACTTTAAAAATAGCAAGATTTTATTTATAATGCTTCAAAAATACATCTAACAAGAGTACATTCTTTCAACTTTAAAGAAACTAAGTATAACATAAGACAACATTCGACTCTCCTCACCTAGTTGCTATATGTTATGCGAGTTGACAATTGCCACTTCCAAATGATGCGTTTCACATGAGGCACAACTAAGCGATCAAGGTTGCAAGTTCAATGCTGGATGTCCTTCACTACTAGAGGGAGGGGGAAGGGGGGGAGGGGGGAGGGGGGGAAGGAGGAGGGGGGAGGGGAAACATTTTTGAAAAGTTAAATGAAAACGTCTAGTGAGTGAGATCTTTTATCAATACCCTTAATAAATCAACTTTTCCTTAACATGTTATAAATCATTTTAATTAGGGCAAGACATGGAGTTTAATTCAAATCACATTTAATGCATTGGACGAAATTGCAACATCTCAACTTTATCAACAACTTTCATAAATCATGTGGAAATTATTACTTTCAAATCAATCATAGTAATTCGTATGGAAATCATTTCTTTTCTAACTCTTGTAATGCAATTCATATCGCTTAGTGTGCATCTCACATACAACATCTTATAAATCATCTCGCATAATCATTTTGCTTATTTAATTACATATTTGTACCATTTCCTCAGCTCAAGCGTTTACCACACTCTTTTGCTAAGTTGTAGCTATGTGGAGTAGTCTCAACACATTTAGCAAGTTCCATCAATTCCACTATGCATAATGCGTCTTCTAATGCCAGATCACATAGCAAGCAAAGGGCATCTCATACCAGATCACACAACAAGGATGAAGCATTCTATTCCATATCACAAAGCAAGGACAAAACATCTAGCATGGGAGACTTCATTAGAGAAGGCCTATATCTATATATGAAATTGGGTCATTTTGAATCTACTTTTACACTGAGCTTACTTAAGAAAGGATCGAGAGGATTTTTCAAGATTTTAGAGATCGTAAACAAGCTTGAATCTAGTGAGAATTGTAAGTGTAAGAAAGCTGAGAGCTAGGTGAAGAAGCTAGTTAATTGTGAGTGGTTCTTCTTATAAAAGGATTTCCAAAATAAAAAGAATTCTTAAATGTGTTTAAATTAATCCTTAATATATTTCTATTGAGACTATGAACTACATGATTCCTCTTATGTTTTCCAATCCTTAAAATACATATGATTTATAAATGAATTGGCTTGTTATGAACTAGAATGCTGAGATGAGATGAGATGATGAGTATTTGAGAAATGCATAAGACTTGACATGAATTGAAATGATTAAATGAAATGATCTTTTGTACATGTGATGTCTTTTACATCATTTCATCACAATATAAATGAAATGTGATGTGATGTCTCACACTTGTTGTGTGTTCTTGTGTGGGATGTCTTATCCTTGCTGTGTGATCTAGGATATGATTACTTCTGTAGGCAGTGAAAATTGATCCAATGTCAGAACGACACGTGTCCTTGCTATTTCCTTATCCTGAATTTTGATTGGGTGGCAAAATCAAATCAATCGCCGACTTTCTTACACACGGATGACATCACTAATTCCCAATAAATGAGGCTTAAAATGCATAATAATTCATCACATAGTCTTCTTGCCGCGTAGCTTAAACGCAAAACGCAAGTTACTTTGTACTTTTGTTCTGCCATATAACGGTCTCATCCCATAGTCCATCTTACCGCATGAATCTTATCGCATGAGATAGAACATGATCAAGGCCTCACAACCTTATTGTTGTTTTTGCCTTGATTTTTTATTTGAATTATAGCATATACAATGAGTATATTTAACTACATCAACTTTCTGATGGAGTCTTGAGTTCCCCGAAAGCGATTGATTCAAGCTCAAACCACAAATGACGACTTGTCTCAATTGTCTTCTTTTTAACACTAAGGTTGAGCTTGAATCTTCTCAAGCTAACAAATCCATCATCCAAAGCTAAGTTTGATAGAGGTGAATCTCTCCTTTACAAAACTAAGTGTTTAGAGGAAAAGTTCATCTAGATCAAAACTTATATCTAAATGCATGATTATATTGTAAAATATGAAGTTGAATTGAGTAAGGAATTGAGCATACATCATCACCTTTAGATAAATTTTGATTAGTTAACTCAAGATATTTTGAAACTAAATCTTGACCCAAAATTCTTATGTCTTCACTATGAAAATTGCCAACGTCGAGTTTGATACTGAGGCACATAAGGATACTGTAACGCCCCAGCAGATTAGAGTTTCATTGTCCATCTCAAGAGTATTTTTTGTAAATTCAAAAGTTGTTATGGAGTGGGATTATTTTTGACCTTACACTTAATTAAGGTTAAAGATTTCTTTGGTTGATTATTTTAATTATTGAAGTTTAAGGATGAAATAAATTAATTAATTGTGAAGGTAACAAAGTAATTAATGCCTTGGAAAGGGTCAAATGTTGGGTTTAATGAAGAGAGAGAGAGGAGGGTTGCTATTGGATTAAAGTAGAAAAAAAATAAAAGAAGAAAGAAAGTAATAATTGTGTTTTATTATTATTATTATTATTGGTTCTTTTAAAAAGGGGGCATTGGGAGGCGTGTAACTCATCACCTTCCCAAGAAAACCCTAGCCCCAAATTACTTTCACCATAGCCGCCGCCGCCGATCGACCAACGCACGCCACCGAGCCGACGCCACCCTCCCAGCCGCATCGGAGATTTAGACCGAGTTAAGCCGCCGCACGCCAAGGGACAGCTACACACGCCGCGCCCGTGTCTGCCAGCCGAAGCTCGTCGCGCCGCTTCGATCCAAGGCATACCAGCCTAGCCGCGTCACGTCGCTTCGATCAAACGCTGAGCAGTCGAAGCCGCGTCTGCCAGTCTGTCGCGTCCGCATCGCCGACGTTCACATGCCCAGCCGCGTCGCGCCGCTTCGATCCGACGCAGCGCAGCCGAAGCGTCCATCTGCAGCCGTCGCCGAGCGAAGCCGTGGCGTAACCGGACCACCCGCAGCCGTCGCGCCACCCGAATCTGGAAGCCGGTGCCTCGTTGTGCAAAGACCTGACCCGGTCGAAGCTCCCGCTCCGTGACCCGAAGCCCGGCCCGCGCCGCGTGCACCCGTGAGCCGAGCAGCGCCCGCGTGCGAGCCGCACGTGCGTAGCCTCTGTACTGAGCCGAGCCGCACCTGTCTGCACCACGAGTTGCGCCTGTCTGCGCCGCGAGCCGAGCCGACCCCCAACCTTCAAGTCGAGTCGGTCCCTGTCCTTTTTTCAGCCGAGCTGCCAAGCCTAGTTTGGCTTACTCCATCCAATTTTTGGTAAATTAATTAATTATTTTGGCATTACCCAGTAAGACTCAATGTTTTTGGACACTAAATAATTTAATTTGGAATCTAATTAAATTATCTTCCTTAAGGGGCGTCTTGGACCAAGTAACTGCTGCAGCGTGGGATTTCTTCAGTAGGGGCTCAAGCATTGCAACCTCTTTCTAGGGTAAGTCATTTCAACTGAGTTTTGAGCCGTTAGTCGTTGGTGACTTAATTACGAATTTTGGCGTATTAAACAGTTAGGACCTCGTTGCTTGGAAAGCACACTTGTCTCGCGGTTAGGACTCGCCAAGTAAATCTCCAGGTAAGAGATTTCTACTACTAGCCCCATGTTTAGAATAATGAGACCACGTATACCTTCAATTGTGCATGTTGAGGACTAGACTGTACGATGCATGAAATTGATGATAGCAGGATACCATTGATGATATGGTTGTATTATAGTATGATGTTGTGATGACGAGAACTATTATGGTTGTACGACGGACGTTGAGATGGAGAGTGAGAGGATGATTAATCTGTTATGATTATATGATGATGCCATGTGTATGTATGTTGTGGTTAGGGTACATGTTAGCTTAGCCTATTAGAGTCGTACCTGCATGGGTGTCCTTCGGGATCACCACCTATTTAGGACTGTGTGGTCCGACGGGACACCAGTCTAGCATGGATATAGATATGACTCGAGTGACTCGACGGGGTCCTCGCATCCCGATTGTCCTAGGAGTCCCCCGGGACACCGAAGACCAGAGTTACGTTCCTACGGGAGCGCATGTTGCACGTGTTCGGGAACGTACCAGAGATTGGGTACCAGTTACAAGACTCTGATAGGAAGCTAACAGACACCTAGTTGGATTAGTAGTGGGTCCCTTATTGAGTATTTTATACTCACTCTCTTCATGTCATGTTTTTCAGGTAGAGGACGAGGTAAGGGCAAAGGCAAGCTGGCGAGCGACCAGAAGTGACCGTGACGAGCCATAGGGATTTCTGCTTCTGCTTATTCTTGTTTTTGACGTTAGTATCTGAGTTTTAGTATTTTTCACCATTTACCATTTTTTTTAAATTAGATAGGGCCCGAGTAGGACTTTAGAACGAAATTTCATTTTTGCATATTACCTTGTTTGGATTTTCATAAATAAATTTCTCAAACTTTATGCGTTCTTACTAAATTTTATGACTTAAACCACTTGTTCTACATTTAGTAATGACTTCGACTCAGTATAAGGAGTTGGGTCGTTACAGATACTATACCCTAGTTGACAATGATGACGTTAGGTTCTATGTTATAAAATTCGTGTGTAAATGATAAACATACACTATTTTGTAGTAAAGATGCTATTAGGGTATTATTCAATAAATATGTTATTGAATAAGTGATTTACTCATTATAACTCTAAATCAAGTAAACTAAGATCTCATGCTATAATATGTAGACTAGAATTTTATAAGTTAACATAAAAGCGGATCAAGTTCAAGTAAATAGCCAAAACAGTCAATAATGTAATCCTGAATTGTCCAATTGAAGACATGCGAGTGAGATCATCTTTTACAATGAGTTTGTATAAGATCAGACCATGAAATAGTAACTTTTGCTCTATAACGTCGTTTACTATTAAGATTGACTATTTCAATACGATTGGCTATTTCAATACGATGACCTAGGTTACTCGATCTTAATTCTGAGCTAACTATGAACTTTTGTTTAGTCAGGATTACTTTTAGATTTGTATGGGTGAGAGCAGCCCGAGTTTGTTGGCTTAATAAGTCCCTATTTCAGGGATAAGACTGGGTAGATAGCTGAGGACATATGGTACAAGATGAAATTCGCTCCTATCCACTTCTAGGGATAATAGACAGGTTGTTCTATTAAATACTGACTCCAAGTCTTGAACAAGTGACCTCACCCCTATCATTGTCTGAGTTGTGATTCAATTGAGTGGTTGAATCACACAAAAATTGTTCTTAGAGGATTAGTAGGACTTGAGGAACAATAAGTAATTATAAAGGTAAAATGGTAATTTAGGAACATACTAACTTTTAATTCGTCGCCTACTAAAATTGAGGAACTAAATTATTAATCATTTAAAAGTAACTTCTTACAAATTGAAGTTCAAATACTGTAACGACCCGAACTTTTAAACTAAGTTAAGGTCATTACTCAAAAGATAAACATCAAAAGACACTTTTTGGAAAAGAGGATAACTAAAATCTTTATAAAATTAATATCAAGACGTTCACAAAAAACATAAGATTTTCAAAATTAACAAAAATAATTTGAAAATGTGACCCGCGAGTTCTAACAATTTTAAAGAATTAAAAACAAATAAATAGGATGAAATCTTTAAGTAAAATGGTTAAAATTTTAAAATACTGAAAGACATATAAATGAGTGCGGAAGCTGAACTGTGTCCCCATATGGTATGCCATGGATCCCTCGCTGTCGCTCGCCAGCTTCTTAAGTTCTTTACCTTAGCCTGAAATATTAAATATATGAAAGAGTGAGTATATAAATATACTCAATAAGAGACCCACTACTAGTCCCACTAGGTGATCTGTTAACTTTTCGTTAGAAACATAATCGTAACGTTGTGTGTCCAATGGAGCACACCTGAGTGAGTGAGACCGTACAAACACTCCTAAATCATACGAGTGATCTCGTAGGAACACCCCTATTCGTGCGAGTGATCGTAGATACACACTCCATAAACATATATGTAATACGTAGGTACACCCCTAATCGTGTGAGTGGTTCCGTCGAAACAACCCTAGTCGTGTGAGTGATCCTGCATACACAATATAATTGTCCCTTAACCGTGCATGTGATCCGTAGGTACACCCCTGAATCGTGCGAGTGATCCCGTAGGAACACCCCTAGTTGTGCGAGTGACCCCATAGATAAGACCACAATACAGGTGGAGTACAAAGCTTAACAAACAAAGTTAACAGACACACCATAATCTAAAGCATGTAACATCATCATAAACATCATAACATGACATGAATATTAATCATAACGTCTTTATTCATGTAATTAATATATCACGTATCATAAACATCATAAACATACCAGTCATCATCGTCAATCATAATATTAGTCATCATCATCAATTATAATATCAATCATCATCAACAAAATATCAATCATCATCTATAGCATCACATTATGCATCTTAGCTACCATCAATGCATAATCGTAAATACATGCAGTCTCTTAAATTCAGTTCGAAGGTCTAGGACTAGAATTTCTTACCTGGAGATTAGCTAAAAATATTTTTGTGCTGACAGTAATTTCCCAATTAAAGTAGATCCAAACTTAACCAAATGGAGGTTGAAAAATTATCTAAACTTTGATATGAAAATTCATCAATTCTTCAAGCTTTGCCAAAAGGACCAATGATAACTAAAATTGGTAAGGCGGCGACGGCAGAAGGTTATCTTAGTGAAGAAGATGAAGAACCTTTCTCTTTTTTCTTTTCTTTTCAACTTAAGCATTTCAATGCTATTTATAAACCCAAATAATAACAATAATATTTATTATTATTATTTCCTTTTCCTTTAAGATATAGATATAATACCAAAATATACATATATCTTTATTCCCATTATCTTTTCCCAAAATAATTAATTATCTTCCACAATAATTAATTATTATTTATCTTCCTCCAAAATAATTAATTATCTTCCACACTAATTAATTATTATTTATCTTTTTCCAAAATAATTAATTATCTTCCAGATAATTAATTATTTTTCATCTTCCTCCAAAATAATTAATTATCTTCCACAATAATTAATTATTATTTATCTTTCTTCCAAATAATTAATTATCTTCCACCATAATTAATTATTATTTATCTTTCTCCAAAATAATTAATTATCTTCCACAATAATTAATTATTGTTTATCTTTCTTTCAAATAATTAATTATCTTCCACAATAATTAATTATTATTTATCTTTCTCGAAAATAAATATCATTTTGAAATAATTATATTTACCCAAAATATAATTATTTTCCTTTTTCTCCCTTAAAAATATCTTTTCTCTAAAATCAAATTATATTTTCCTCAAATAATTATATTTCAACAAATATGATTATCTTTTCCTTTCCCATAAAAATTATATATATATATTTCCAAATATACATATAATTATCAAATCTCCAACAAAATTTCTACTCTACAAATTAATTAAATAACATCCATAATTATTTAATTTAACTTCAACAACACTAAAAAATCCACAACTTTACTTAATCCTCTAAACCTACCATTTAATCAAAATCTCTACAAACAACACATGCCAAAACCTCTAAATTAATTAAATATTCATCCAACAAATATTTAATTAATTTCAATTCCCACAAAATCAAATACTTCTTATTAAATGAATTCAAAATAACCCCCAATAAATTAAATCTAATTAAATAAAACTAAGATAATTAACTTCAAAATTATCTTATTTTTCGGGGCGTTACAAATAATTAGTCGAATTTTTATCAAAATTTATAGATACAAGAGTACGACTTTCAATTTTGTATTTAAATATTTATGTAATTTTTTTTAAAAAAAATGCTAATCTATAAACTACTTATTAGCTAATTAAATTTTAAAATTTGAAGATTTATTAGACATTTTAAACAAATTAGGAGATGAAATAAGTTGATATAAACATAAAATTTGAAATTTAATTAAGAAAATAGAGATAATGAATAGAAAAATACAAAGTTAGGACATAAGCTAGTTTTTGGATAAGATAAGATTGATCATCTCTCTTTTAAAAATGATTGAATCCAAATGAATAAATTATGAAAATAATTAAAATAATCAATGATCAAGGAGTCATTTGAAAAGATAAGATCTGAATATGCTTAATATATGTACTTTGGTTTCAGTTGAATAAATATTGAAAATGACCAAAATGGTTAATGTTGGAGTGTCATTCATACTTCACTCCCAATCCATGTGGGCCATTCCTACTACTTGCTTTCATTTTTCAATTGCCTCGTTTTGGAACAAATCGATGTGGCTATTTTATTATATTTATAAAAGCTAACCCAATAATGCAATTTTATCCATTTAAAGTTACACAAAAAAAATAATATTAAAACCACCTAATTCGGTTGTCTCATTCTAAAGATTCACCAAATGGTCTAAAGTTTGAATCTCTTAATTTTTATTATATACTAACAATAAATATATATATATATATATATATATATATATATATATATATATATATATATATTTTAAGGATATGAATTTGAAAAATAGATAAAATTTGATAATGTTTATAAATTTGTTTGAAAGAGTGTTTTACTCTCGTCGTAGTGTAATTTTCCTCGATTTTCATTTCCTTCCAATCAAAGAAAAGAATTTAATTTTTGTTAAATTATAAATTTGCTCCTCCTCGTGACTTAGATAAAGTTAGAATTTCGTTTTTATGACTTGTAATTAGAATTTGATCATTATAGTTTAATAAAAGACTCGTGAATAGTCTTTATGGTAGAGATTATGTATGAGAATTTTTTCAAATCATATTTACTGTTTATGAGATCTTTATAAAATCAATTCTTACCTTTAAAACATTAGAGACTAAATTTAAACTTTCTCAAAACCATAATAATCGAATTTATAATTTAACCATAAATTTATCATTTTAAAAATTCTTTGTTCAAGAAAATAAAACATCTGTTTTACACCATTTCTTGAATACACATATAGAATTGAGTCTTTCTTTATTTTTTGATTTTGTTCTCTAATAGATGGATAGTTTGTATACAACTAATTTTTTTTTAATACAACATGTAGGAGTTAGAGAATTTAAATATGAGAATTTTTCATAAATATAGCAAACCGCTAAAATACTTACGGCCCGTGTAACAAAGCCTGTGAATTTAACCATTTTTTAAATATTCTAGATTTATCCTTCCATCTTTCTTCTCCTCTTCATTGCGATTTTTTTTCTATCGTCTTTCTTCTTTTCCTCTTCTTTATTTCTGCGATTTATTTCCATCATCTTTCTTCTTTTCCTCCATTTTTTACGTCGTTTAGATTTGGGTAACCAACCCAAATCTAAAGGATCATGTATAAAAAATCTTAAAAAAAAACCATTTAGATTAGGATAGCCAATCTAAACGATCGTGTAAAAAAAACCAATCTAAACGATTGTGTACAAATAATCTTTAGAAAATAAACGATCGTGTAAAAAAATCTAAACGATTGTGTACCAAAATTTAAAAAACAAAATCATTTAGATTTGAGGCCAAATCTAAACGATCATGTAATCAAATCTAATCGATCGTGTAACCAAATTAAATGACCAAATCTAAACTCTAAATGATAGTGTACCAAATATATTACGCTCATTATTGACGGCGTGGTTGACGGGGCATTTTTGGTATTTTTCATTGTGGGCCTGTGGGCTTTTTCTATTTTCATAATTGTTCTAGACTTATTTTGATTATAAAATCAATTTTCAATACTTACGTTTATCATATATGATTTAAAAAATTATTATTATTTTGATGATGATGATGTCGATTATCCATGAAAGAGAGAATTCAGGAAGAGGTTAGAAAATGTGAAAAAAAAAGCATTATTTGTCATCAGTAAATATTAGTGGAATGAACAAGTCCCGTAACTTCATGAATATGGAATATTTAGTGGGCAAATATGGAATAAATAAGGGTCCGTTCGTAGGTTATGAAATAACTCGACGATTAAATGCACATTGGATATGTTTGTTCTCATAACTAGTTATTCCAATTTATCGTTACATTCACATTTCTAGTTCTATGTCTTTACTTTACTCACTTCAGTTTAATCCACATCACACTTCCCATCTTTATTCTAATTAGGCAACTAACTCATGTTACTATAAATACTTTAAATCTATATAATAGATTAACCCAAGATCTTTCATGCTAAATTGTCAAGAATAAGTTACATATCATATTCCATCTCCAAGTAATTGATGATGGCTATAAAATGGTTATTGTCTTCCTCAACCAAAACTCTGAATGCCTTTAGTGGGATCTTTCTTTTGATGGTATACTAGAAAGACTAAGTACTTATTATTTTAGTATATTAAGAACCACAAACCTAAGTTTCTTTTTAGGGATTTTAACTGAAATGACCTAATTTGCCCTATGATATTACACAATGGGCCTATTTTTCCCATATATTCCATAAAAGTCCTAAATTTACTACAATACCCATCATTATTTTATGTAAAAGAAATAAAAAGAATTTGAAAATGGAAGGAAAGCGAGATGTTAATAACATGAAAAGGGAGAAATCAGTGCACGTAGGGAAAGCACACTTCGTCTGGGTAAAACTACCATCATTCTCTCATTGTTCGTATTCTACAGACCTTCACCGTCAATCATTGTTCACATTAGGGTTTTCATTCTTCGTCTTCAACAAGTCTGTCGTCTAGTTGTAAGTGTTCTTCCATCATTGTGTTTAGAAGAAATCTTCCTTTACGGTGAGTGTATTTTGATACTTCTTATATGAAAAAATGGGGTATATTTACCATCAAATCATATTTCTTTACAGTCTTTAACGGTCTTCTTCATACTATTGTATTTAGAAAATGAGATTGTGGAAGCATTTAGGGTTTAAGTGTTGATTTTCTGTTTAAATCACCACTTTAAAATGTTGATTTTCTATTTAAAACACAAATTAAGTAATGCATGTTGTATATATTTCCAGTTTAAACCACCACTTTGAAGTCTGTATATATTCAAGTGTTGAATTTCTGTTTAAACCATCACTTTAGAGTGTTGATTCTCTGTTAAAACAACAAATTAAGTAATGCATGCTGTATATATTTTCTTCTAATGTTTATATTCTTACAAATCAAATGAAACAAGAAACACGAAGGGGCTGTTTGGTCCACGGAGTGAGGTGAAGTGGAGTGGGCTATAATAGCCCACTTCATGTTTGGCCCACATATTATCCAATAACCAATGGATTAGGGTTATTTAAAAAATAACCTTAATCCTCCACTGTTCTCTTCTTTGCGAAGTCGATTCCACTTCGTCTGCGTACTGTTCCTCATTCCCTCTTAACTCCACTTTCCACTTCATCTTTCACGATCCACTTCGTCTCCTTTCTTGTCTCTTTTTCGTCTCCCTTCTTCCAAATCGTTTTTGGGGTTATTGTTCTGTGATTTCCCTTGCCGCTCATTCTTCCCCATTGCCGCTCCAATCTTCTACCCAAAACATTTTCCTTTTGGCCATCACTCGGTTGTAGTCCTTCACGGATCCAACATAACTTGGTTGTTAGGATTTGTAGACTTCTGTTTGGAGCTTGGTAGGAGTTTTGTGAGGATATGAGTAAGGTTAGGGTTCGAAGAGAGCAGGGTAGGGATGAAGATTTTCCATCCCTTTACGATTTGTATAACTTATCTTTGTTATTTTAGAAAAGCCGATGATGAGGTCCCTTTGTTTTTACTGATTTATTCATGAAATTTTGTATTCTTTGTATGTTTTTGAAGTTGATCGATGATGAGGTCTCTTTTTTTCTTTCATATATTTATATTGTTCTTTGTATTTTCTTGAAGCCGATTGATGTCCGATTATATTTCTGATTCGAGGGGTATGCGATTGGTCTATATTTTTTTCTACCATGTGATCTGATTTCTTTTGCTTTATGTAGTTTGTGATCATTGGTCTTCTACTGTAAATTTTTTTCTCCATGTACTCTATGTAGTGAAGCTGATTGATATCTGTTTATTCTAATATGTGACCATCTGAGGCTGATTTTTCCTTTGCTTTGTATTTTGTGACCAGTGTGATTCCTATTCTTATATTGTAATTAATCTCCATCATGTATTTTATCTGTTGTATTAAATTGGTCTTGTATTGCAATTAATTTCCACAATTTCATCTGTTGTATTGAATTGGTTTCTCTTGGTCTTATATTGTAATTAATTTTTATCATATATTTCATCTGTTATATTGAATTGGCCTATGTTTTTCCTAATATTTGAACATCTGAGGTTGAATTATTTTGCTTGCTTTTCTGTGATCATTGGGCTTCTATTTCATTCTGTTTTGTCATTCTTTGAAGGAAAACAAAACGTATTATTATTCATAAATAGAGAGGCACATGATCAATATTTTTCTGTAACCCTTGAGCTATGTGAACTAGTTACCCTATGAATTAGGTTCATTACATCATTGCCATATCCCTTGTTTTTGGGATTAATATCTTGACTGATGTTAGGGTTGGGTTAAGACATATCCCTGTTTTCATGAATTTTTTTATACTGTTTTGATTCTTTGCAAAGTCACTATTGTACTTACAAAATTTTCAACATCTTCCCATGTACTTCATGGTCAACATCTTGAAGATGTGTTATGTACTTTTTATTTGGTAGTTTTGGGTCAACATCATGGACTTCTTCACCCAACCATTATAAATGGTCTCAATTTAACTCAAGTATTATCAAACCTCATCCCATATCTATTTTCTGATCATTCCTTGGTAGGCTTCTTTGTTTTCCACTTATGTTTGCTCTCCAATTGTTTAGTATAAACATAATTACATAGCAACTTTTTTGTCATTCTCTGTTATGCATTTGATCTAGATCCCTCTCTGTTTTATGATATTCCTTGCATTTGCTTGGCACTGATTAAGGCTAGACCAATTCTTTCGTAGTTGTTTTCTATATTTTCTGTTTGTCTGTTCTGTTTGTATGCAAAACATATTCCTCTCTGTTTTGCATGTTTTATTTCCACTTGATTCGTACCCAAAATGTTGTCAATTATACAAGAAATTCAAGTTGAACTAATCTAATGAATTTCTTACCTTTAAGGCTTGTCCAATTTAATTTTTTTTACCTTATATCCATTGTCCTACATTTGTTCGAACTTTTTTTACCCTTCTTTTTTTTTTAACCTTAAACGGGTGTATGTCGGGTTAAACAATAGTGGTATGTCATCCTTCCTTTTACTTTTGTGATATTGTTAATGTGTATTGCAATTTGTTTAATGAATTTCGTGACTAACATTTGTTTGTGTGACGTTTTTTTAGATTGGTGAAGAGCAAGAGTTCGTTATTCGAGGTTCGTACACCAATATTTTATATGGTTGGAATAGTTTTTCACAATCATTGGTTTGTCAATATCATCTTATAATAGTAAATTTTTAGATGGCTCAATCTTGTTGGAAGACATGTAATTCCAGCATTTTATATTCATTACAACTGCTACTTTTCAACTTTATATTCATTTTATGTTGATATTTATTGACTTTAATTATTCACGAATGTATTGCTTGTTTTGGAATTGTTGCCAATATTTTACAAATATATTAGTAAGTTTTATGCAATTTTACCATGTCTTAAATATGTTTTGAAAGTTTATATGACAAAAAAAACATATCACACAATAGTGTGTGAATTGAATAGTGAGTATTATTACTTTACTGCATCTTTTAGAACATTAATTCAACTATACAGAAAAGTATATGGGTAATCCAAAAAAGTGGAAGGGTCTTAAAAGGCCCACAAGATAGAACTAATCATTTGAACATTTAGAAGAAGAATACCTTACCTCACATACATTATGATTCAAAATTTTTAAAATAAGTTGATGATTAAAAGATTTCTGGTCAATTGTCATCTTTTGGCTTTATTTTAACATGATTAAATCTTAAAAGGAATATTTTTGACTAAAATTTCTCACAGATTCTAATTATACAAACAATTCTAAAAGTGCAAGTACTAGCATTTATTAAATTAAATGTAAAAGCTAAAACCCTAATTCAATTTTAAGATGGTATTATATTCATAAAAATTGGTCCATCGTACATCATACATGGTACATGGTATTAATTTTCTATCATATTATTATTATTGTTTCATTTAATATTTACTTCAACGAAACTATCTAACATAGGTAGCAGAGATACATGCTCATCAAATATTAATTCATGAATTCGCTAAAGATCATGTTATTTAAGTTGAAAATAAATTATTTTGAAAACAATTGAAACATTAGAAACCATTTTAAATGGTTTTTCAAACACTTCAAAAAATTTAGATAAAATTTTTTTATTAAAAGAGTTTAAATAAAAACCATTTTATATTTGCATTTTTTTTCTTTAATAAATAAAACACATAATAAGTTGATAAAACATCATTTTATAAACAATATTTTAACTGTAAACAAACAATATGAATTGTTCAGGTCATTAGTTGTCATCACATAATGATCCACAAAAGCTAGTTACGATACTTACAGTATTTACAACTTCCCAACGTCAGTTACTTCTAACACTAGAATTATTATTGAATGATCATAAGAGGATAAAACATACATCATTTGATAGTAGACATCGTATTAGACAATTAACATATTTTCGACTAATCCATGAGTCAGTAGATCTTTGTTGTCATCAAAGTACAAGACTAGATAGAAGGTGTTTTGCCATTTTATGCCATTTACTAAGGATGCCATTTAGTTGGAACAGAAGTTATAGATGTAGAGGAGATGGTTGCCATGTTCCTGTATATATTAGCTCATGACGTGAAGAACCAAATGATACAAAGGCAATTTATACGGTCTGGTGAGACTGGTTCTAGACAATTCAACATTGTCTTGTTAGTAGTTTTGCTGTTACACGAGTTGTTGAAAAAACCTCAACCAGTAATAAACTCATGAATGGATTCAAGATCGAAATGGTTTGAGGTAAATACCATTTGTTTTCATGTTAGTTAGACTTACCAAACATTATGCGTTAGATGGCTATTTCATACTTGATGTTATTATACCGTAGAATTGTCTTGGTGCGTTAGATGGCACATACATTAAGGTGAATGTCAGTGCAACCGATCGTCCAAGATACAGAACACGAAAGGGTGAAGTTGCAACAAATGTACTTGGTGTTTGCGATACAAAAGGTGATTTCGTGTTTATTTTATCTGGGTAGGAAGGATCGGGCGCTGATTCCAGAATTCTTAGAGATGCAATATAAAGACATAACGAACTGAAGGTTCCCAAGGGTAAATAGCTAGATGTTTTATCTCTTCATAGTCTTTATATTCATAGGATGGGAATTCAAATAGTCGAGGTTTGAATAGGGTATTATTATCTATATGATGCTGGGTACCTAAATGTTGAAGGTTTCTTGGCCCCATATAGGGGAGAAAGATATTATCTTTCAAAGTGGCGTGGAGGAGGTAATGCACCAACAACAGCTCGAGAGTTCTTTAACATAAAACATTCGCCGGCATGAAATGTCATCGAAAGAGCATTTGGGTTATTGAAAGGTCGCTGGGCAATTTTAAGAGGAAAGTCATACTACCCAGTCAATGTCCAATGTCGAACAATCATGGCGTGTTGTCTGCTACACAATCTTATCAATAGAGAGATGACTAACAGTGAAATAATCGACGATTTGGATGAGGGTGATTCAACGTACGCTACAACTGGAGGTGACGAGATTAATTACATTGAGGTTTCAAACGAATGGAGTGAATTGAGGGATCAATTGGCTTATACGATGTTCAGTGATTGGGAGTTACGTGACCAGTAGTGCCTTAATACTCTTTTAATTACTGTCAACGCTTGAAATTATTTTGTCATTTGTTCTAAACTCTTAGTGTATGTCATTCTTGTGATGTTTACTACATATGTAATTTCAATTGTCTACAATTAATTATGTTGAATACTAATACCTCTTGTTTCACTTTATGAAATGTTGCTAATATATATGATAGAATGACAAGTTCGTCACGAGCATCGAAACATACATGGACTAAAGAGGAAGAAGCAAAACTTGTTGAGTGCTTAGTGGAATTAGTTTCAGCTGGGGGATGGAGGTCCAATAATGGGACATTTCGACATGGGTACTTGGCCCAATTACAACGAATGATGGTAAAGAAGTTATCCGACACTAATATTCAAGGATCGTTGCCAATGGATTGTCGTGTGAAATCTCTTAAAAAACACCTACCAAGCAATTTCAGAATGAGGGGGCCATCATGTAGTGGCTTTGGATGGAATGAAAAATTTCAATGCATCATCGCAGAACGAGATTTGTTTGATAATTGGGTAAAGGTATTAATTTCATAATACAATTGTACATACTTTTTATAATCACAATCGTCAACTAATATGCTTAAATTACGTTTCTACAGAGTCATCCTACAGCCGAAGGCCTTCTACACAAATCATTTCCATATTATGATGATCTGTCCTATGTCTTCGACAAAGATCGAGCAACGGAAGCACGTTTAGAGACCTTTGCTGATGTAGGATCTAATGTGCTGAACATGTTTAATGACGGTGTTCCCCTCGGTGATTCATATGATCAAGACATTCCGGCGATGTATAGTCAAGGAGTGCATATATCACCAGATTAGATGTTTGGAATACGTGCAGGTCAACCAAGTGAGAGAAGAAATTATTCAAGTGGAAGTAAGAGGAAATGAGGTAGCGAAATTATGAAATGGTAGAGGATTGGAAATGATCAGAAGTGTGATGGAATTTGGAAATAATCAATTAAAGGCAATTGCATATTGGCCAAAAGAGAAGCGTGCAACGGAGGTCGAATTGCGTGTTGAAGTTGTGAAATAGCTGCAAGATATCCCTGAACTACGAAGCCAAGTTAGGGCAAAACTTATGCAAACCCTATTCCGTAGTGTGGAGGCCATTGTGGTGTACCAGGATCATAAGTTTGTGAAACTAGAGGTGGTCTTTGAAACACCAGAAGCAAAAATGCCAACACATGACAAATGAAAACAGTCAAAACCAGTAAGTATATATTATATTTACTAATGTATATATTTCATGTGCTATTTGCTGATACTTTTATTATATTTCTTTCTAGATGAATGAAGGAGAAACATCATATGGCGTACCACTTAACTTTTCATCGGAGTCTGATGAGGTTTATTTATAATCTGTATGAATTGAAAATGGTTTATTGTACAAATGATATTCTATTATCTGCAAGACAATTTATCAATTGCCAAAAGGAGATTGTTCGAACGTGTGTTGAAGAGGAAAGGGAATGCCACTGAAACTGAAAATGTACGTGTAATGTAAACCTTAGTTGTATTTGTTTATAAGAAACTAATGTTACATTAATATAACCTTTTTATTGTTTCTATGAAATGTAGGTATCTAAGAAGAGAAAGTTAGAGAAAGTTGTCAAAGTTAGGGAAGAGAATAAGGATAATAGTAAGAAGCTAAACAAAAGTGATAAGAAACAAGAGTTGGAAAAACAAGAAACAAAAAATGTGAAGAAATGAGGAAGGAAATCAAATAAAAATGTATATATAATATATGTATATAATATTTATGTACAGTAAAGTGCACTTATTTTTCACTGACAAATGTTCTTATAATTTAAAATGTATATTACTAATAATCTTTCAGAAATCGACTGAGGAGAAAAAAAAAGGAAAACACCGCTGAGGTAAGAGATGATTATGAGGTACTGATTAAGTTATTGAAATATATTTAGTGTCATGTAATTTTATTGTACATATTAAGTATACATAGAATGATATTCTCCTACAAATTATGTTTGCAAAGTGCACCATTGATTCTGAAAAGGAGTCAATGGTCAAGGGTGCATAAATTAAACATCTATGCAAGACTAGATGTGATTAGAAATATAAAAAGAAAACTAAATACTGAAGAATTAGAAGTTTTTAGAAATACGTCTTTTGGTAGTTTTCTAGACATAAAATTCTTAAAATTCCAGAGCCAACTTCTATACCACACTATCAGATGTCAATGTACATTGACAAAGGACGATGAGTTGTGGTTTGACTTCTATAGCCAAATTTGGCATTAGAGAATTCAAGGCAATAATCGATCTGAATTATGGTCCCATATACTTCTAAGGTGAAGAGAAAATTTTTGTCCAAGTACTTTAAGAATGAAGACCATATACCGAGGTCAAGAGTCTCATTTTTATTTAATGACTCTAAAAAATTAAAGGAGGAAGATAAAATCAAAATGACAAAGATATACTTCCTAGAGAATTTCCTCCTTGGAAACAATTCACAACAGATATTGATTTGGAACACATCAAATTAGTGGATGATGAAAAACAATTTGATGTGTATTAATGGGGAAGGATAGGGTATAATGTGCTAGTAGATTCTATAAAAAAAATCTATAAAAAAATTCTTCTGTCCTAGCTGTTGGAATCTCTAGATTTGCTTACTCTCTTTTAGTATGGGTGTATGAATGCATCCTACTGTCGACTGGTCCTTCAATATTTTTGTGCCCAAAGAATTGATCACAACAAGATATGCATGTTGAACTAGGTAGTTGACAGCCACCCAGAATTGAAAGAACTTGTAGAAAGGTCTTCAACCATGGACAAGTTTGATGCAAACTGTATATTTTATACCTACTGTTAATATTATATATGTATATGCATATAGTATAAACTCATATTTGAATGTCATTTCTAAAACAGTTCCAATACAAGGCCATGTTTCCTAATGATGGTTTCGTGGAACGAAACACGTTCCATGAAACGCAATGTAGGGAGGAAACTAATAAAAGATTTGAGAAAGGAGAATGCTCACGACAAGCTGAGCAATCTAATGAGGAAGTTTTTGAATACTTCCTCAAATTTCAAGAACTAATGATGGCCAACAATTAAGCTTTGAACATGAAATTGGATAAACTGATTTTAGAGGTTGAAGTTCTGAAAAATATGTGGAAAAAGAAGGAAAGGGCAACAGTGGAACCAAATGAAACCATACAAAGGTATGAGAATAATGAGAATGATGAAGGTGAAGGTAATAGAAATAATGGTAAAGAAAGGGGAATGAAGGATAAAGGAGAACAGGATGGGAAATCTCGAAATGATAGTGAAGGAAAAAATGATCAACAAGTAGATTTCTATTTATCTCTATATTATGATTTATGGATTGATCTGTATATTACACATATATATATATATATATATATATCTGTATATTCTGCATACTAACTTTAATGATGATTAAGATGGAAACAATGAAAAAGAAAATGAAGAACAAGAGGTATATTACACAGATAGATAGCTGTATATTTTAATTTATAATTGTGTATATTACACACTAATTATGAAGGTGATCAGGAAGGACAAAATGATTTGTTTTATGATGTAGTATATAGTAATGCTCTACTAAATGAAGTAGACAAAATTGGAAAGGAAGTAATAAAAATGAAGGTAAATAATTTAGTAAATATAGTTAATATTTTTGAATTTATATATAGATTGAAACTATTATAAATGACGTTAAGTATGTTTTATGTAGAAGAAAAAATGGAAAAAAATACCTGCTCAAAGACCTGTAGCTGTTAGGAGTGCTACAATAAATGTATGTATATTTGAAATGTTGATCATATATATATCGTAATATTGAAAATGTACATTTATAATTATTCACTGGAATAACAGGCTCGAGGTAGAGATATTACTTATCAATAAACTATGAGGAGGAGCATGAGGAGAGGAAATTTACCTTCTAGAATATTGAGATCTTCCTTCACAACAAGATTTGAATCGGTCGAGCCAAAGAAGGAAACAAATAGAGTTGAATAGTGAAGGATTTGAAGCAGTACATTGTGTTTGCTAACAACTAGAAAAATGAAGGAACATCTTTTAAGATTCTAATTTGGATTATGTCATTTGGATTTGAAAGAACAACTTTGAAATTTGTTTACTTTTATAAATTGTATATTGTGTTTGGTAACAAATACAAAAAGGTACTTTGTTCAAAGGATGTTATAAATTGAATACTTTATTTATCTAAAGGAACATAGTTGTAATGTGTAAAATGTATGTTTGAGATGTAGCAGCATTTATCAAGTTATGGTAGATGAAAGAAATCTTATGACAAACTTGTTGACTGGGATGAAAAGGTACAATGGATATAATATGGTATATATTCAATAATATGATGTATATCAAGATATTATACATTATAATTTGATGTATATTGAAATGGAAAATGTGATAAAATGTTTATTTAAGTATATTTGCAATAATATTACGTATATGATAGTGCAATGCAAAGTTTCCACTAGAAAACTAAGGAAAATAATTTATACATCATTGGTAGATAACAAATATTAAGGAAATTAGTGGATAATTAAAGAATACAATTAGAAACTTTTTCTATATATGTAATAATATTGTGTATATAACGTATAATAAACATTACAATTGCTATATATTAAAATGGAAATAATATCATGTGGTTCAAAAAATGGAAAATGTTGTAGTCTATATTTTCAATAGATGACGTATATAATAATAGATAACTAAGGAAAATAATATAAACATAATTCTAGACATATGGATTTATTATGCCTCTATATATTAAACTTAAAGTGTTGTTCAAGTAAAGAGGTGAGAAAGATGACTTAATTGACAAATGTTTCATGGTGAAAACAGCACATGCATGAACACAAAGTATTTCCAATATATCGTACATCCTGTAATTACAAACCTTCGTAGGTACGTAAACCACATATTGGGAGGTTCCATCTATGACCTGGTATTTCATGTTATTAACCAAATTAGCTTACATTGCAAAAATATAAAAGAATTACATAATGTATATATAAAATATAGTGATGTATAAGAAGAATACGTAAGTATATATAAATTGAGCATACCTTCATTGATCGACTACGTTCAATATGTTCCCTTAATATATCTTCAATTGTTTTGATAAAATCTGTCACTTGATAATCAGCTTTATTTCTTCGTTCAAAAATCATCTTTGCAACATCATTCGCAAAACCTCAAGCATTTAACATATTAGTAACTCCCTAGCCTTCAGCATGACAAAATTCAAATTCTCATATATATTAGTGGTCGTGACATTATCTCTTACGTGGTGAGTATGCATGATACCACTTAGAAAAACCAATGGATTCAAGCTTCTCACGTATAACAGGGGTAGAAGATTCCAACAAATGCATTTCGTGTTCGAAGTCTACAATATTAAAAAGTCTTTCCACATGCATGAAATACAGTATCGACTATTGTAACGCTCCGAAAATTTAAGGTAAAATTTTCTCGTTTTATGCAAATTATTCGGAATTCTAAAATGTTGGTGTAAGTTGATATAATAATAATATAATATTATTATATTATTATTATTAATAATTATTTTATGTGTTATAATATTAATATTATAATTATTATTATTATTTAATATTATAGTAATATTATTAATTAATAACAATAACATTATTATTACATAATATTAATTTATTATTTATTTAATATTAATATTATTAATATATTATTATTATTACTTTATTATTATTATTATTATTATTATTATTATTATTTTATTTTTATTTTATTATTATTATTATTAATTTCTTAATTTAATATATAAATATATATATATATATATATATATTTTAAAAAAAAAGGGAGAGGAAGAAACCCTACGCGCGTCGTTTCCCCCCTCATTCGTTCCGTTTTCTTCTTCTCCACCGCGCCGCCAGCCCCTGTCGTTTTCTCCTTCTCCGGCGTTCTCTTCTTGTCTCCGCCACCATCACCATCCTCTCCGTCTCCGTCCTCTGCCCCTATCTCCATCTCCGTCGGTGTGCGTAGCCTCGCCGGACGTTCGCCGCAGCCACCATCCGCAAGCCGCAACCCGTCTCTTCGTCGTCGTCCGTCGAATCCCAGCCAACGCCACCGCCGCTCGTCGCCGCTCCACGAAGCAGCCACCCGCATCCCTCGTGTGTCGTCCGCAAATCGCCGCCGCCGTCGTTCGCCGGAAGAAAGAAGCCTCAGAACCGTGCTGCCCGTTTCGCCCAACCCGACCCGGTTCCAAGCTGACCCGACCCGAACCCGTTTCCAGTCCGAGCCACACAAATCCGGGTGAGCCGAGTTGAGTAAGCCGAGCAGAGTGAGCCGTACCCGAGCCGCCATCCTTGTCCGAGCCAAGCCCTAAGCCGAGCCGCGAGCCGAGTAAGCCGAGCTGCGAGCCGAGTGAGCTGAGCCGCGAGCCGAGTTGAGCCGAGCCGAGGCCAAGCCGAGCCGAGCCACAAGCCGAGCCGAGCCGAGACCAAGCCGAGCCGAGCCGAGGTGGAGCCGAGCCGAGCCGAGGTGGAGCCGAGCCGAGCCGAGCCGAGCGCCTTCAAGCCGAGCCGAGCTTCTTGTTTCACCAAGCCACCTAAGCCTTCCTTCCTCCGCTCCGGGTCACGGTGAGTCTTCGGTAAGGATTGTTCTGATGAATTCCCTAATGTTACCTCGTTCGATTCGAGTTTGAATGTTGGATTAAGATATGGCCCTACTTTTCTCCCTTGAAGGTAGTACAGAGTTGACGCTTAAGTTCTCGGGTTCCGCGGCAGACCTGGTTGGAGATAGCTTCCTTTCCTTGGGTAAGTCAACGGATAACCTTTTTAAAACAACTGCTACTAAAGTCATCAACTAAAACTTTCGTGTTTCGTTAGGTAGATCTGTCGAGCGTGGATTTCGATCGAGGGGCATAACCGAGTTTCAGGTAAGGGTTTTCCTACTACTGGACCCCGAGTCCAGGCTGAAACCGTGGTAATCCACAGGAGATTACACGTTTGTGACTGTACTGAATATCTGTATGCGTGTTGACTGTTAAGTACTGATACTATATTTTGTCTGATGAAAATATACTGTGACTGCTATTTGTGGATTGAGAATTTATGTTGATGGACCCTAAACTTACGGTTCAGTATGTAGTAAAACACTGGTCTGGATGTGGTTCATGGAATTTGGACGGGGATGGACCGTGAGTCCGGTTTTGGTTGGTTAGTCGATTGGACTTAGGGTTTTCCCTATTGGTGTGCGAATCGGTAATGCATATAGCAACTGAGGGTGTAGATGTTTAAACTTATACTATCTGACTGATAAAGCCTATGGCGGGACTGTGATATGAATGCCGTTGGGATGTGATTGATGTAGACAGTTTAGTTTGGACGGAGGGGTAACGGTTAGCTTCATCTATGGGGTAGTGTGCCTTACGGATATGTGCATCCTTCGGGAGCACTAGACTGATATGTGCATCCTTCGGGAGCACAAGACTGATATGTGCATCCTTCGGGAGCACTAGACTGATATGTGCGTCCTTCGGGAGCACTAGACTGATATGTGCATCCTTCGGGGGCACTAGACTGATATGTGCATCCTTCGGGAGCACTAGACTGATATGTGCATCCTTCGGGAGCACTAGACTGATATGTGCATCCTTCGGGGGCACTAGACTGATATGTAGGGTACCCCCGAATAGGAAGTTAACTGTTGTCCCCTAACGGGCCCAGTAGTGGGTCCCTTACTGGGTATGTTTATACTCACCCTTTCTCTTCTTTAACTTTTCAGGTAGGGGTACAGCGAGGGGCAGACCGACGAGAGGCAGGAAGGATGCGTGAAGGCCATATGGACGCGTCTGATTTTCTTTCGCTTCCGCTATGTATTTTGTCAGAATATTTTGATTGTGATTTTTGGACTGGTGACTTGACATTTTATCTTGTGATTTTTTTGAATTATTTAAAATAGGGCCCGAAACTGTCTTTTGTAAGGTTTATACTGTTTTAATGAATCGTATCTGGTCCGTTTTGAATTTTACGTTGAATGGTCGAGTTTTGGTATTTGGTAGTGACCTCAGCTTAGTCCGGAAAGTTTGGGTCGTTACAGTTGGTATCAGAGCCTAAGTTTTAGGTTCTGTAGACTGACTTATAATGTGAGTCTGTGTTTTGTGTCCTTATGGCTGAAACGATCCTTGCCGTTCGTCAGGTACGCTCTCATGAAAGTATATGTATAACTCTACATGCATTACCTTACCTAAGTTAAACTGCAAATTCAATTACCATTTATGACTAAAGGAATCGTTTGGTGGTTGTTAGGAAAATGCCACCAAGGAGAGGTGCACGTAGGGGTGGCCGAGGAGGCCGAGGAAGGGGAGCAGGACGCGTTCAGCCTGAGGTGCAGCCTGTAGCCCAAGCCCCTGACCCGGCTGCGCCAGTTACTCATGCGGACCTAGCCGCCATGGAGCAGAGGTTTAGAGATATGATTATGCAGATGCGGGAGCAGCAGAAGCCTGCCTCGCCAACTCCGGCGCCAGCTCCAGCGCCAGCTCCAGCACCAGTTCCTGCTCCAACTCCGGCTCCGGTACCAGTTGCGCCTCAGTTTGTGCCGGATCAGTTGTCGGCAGAGGCTAAACATCTGAGGGATTTCAGGAAGTATAATCCCACGACGTTCGATGGGTCTTTGGAGGACCCCACCAGGGCTCAGATGTGGTTATCGTCCTTGGAAACCATATTCCGTTACATGAAATGCCCTGAGGATCAGAAGGTTCAGTGTGCTGTTTTTATGTTGACTGACAGAGGTACTGCATGGTGGGAGACTACAGAGAGAATGCTAGGTGGTGATGTGAGTCAGATCACGTGGCAGCAGTTCAAGGAGAGTTTCTATGCGAAATTCTTCTCCGCCAGTTTGAGAGATGCCAAGCGGCAGGAGTTCCTGAACCTAGAGCAGGGTGACATGACCGTGGAGCAGTACGATGCGGAGTTTGACATGTTATCCCGCTTCGCTCCCGAGATGATAGCGACCGAGGCGGCCAGAGCTGATAAGTTTGTTAGAGGCCTCAGACTGGACATTCAGGGTTTGGTCCGAGCTTTCAGACCCGCTACTCATGCCGATGCACTGCGCCTGGCAGTGGATCTCAGTTTACAGGAGAGGGCCAACTCGTCTAAGACTGCTGGTAGAGGTTCGACATCGGGACAGAAGAGGAAGGCTGAGCAGCAGCCTGTTCCAGTGCCACAGCGGAATTTCAGACCAGGTGGTGAGTTTCGCAGCTTCCAGCAGAAACCTTTTGAGGCAGGGGAGGCTGCCAGAGGAAAGCCGTTGTGTACCACTTGTGGGAAGCACCATCTGGGCCGTTGCTTATTCGGGACCAGGACCTGCTTTAAGTGCAGGCAAGAGGGTCATACAGCTGATAGATGCCCGTTGAGAGTCACGGGGATCGCGCAGAATCAGGGAGCAGGTGCTCCACATCAGGGTAGAGTCTTTGCTACCAACAGGACTGAGGCTGAGAAGGCAGGCACAGTAGTGACAGGTACGCTCCCAGTGTTGGGGCATTACGCCTTAGTTTTATTTGACTCGGGTTCGTCACATTCTTTTATCTCTTCCGCATTCGTGTCGCATGCCCGCTTAGAGGTAGAGCCCTTACACCATGTTCTGTCAGTATCTACTCCTTCCGGGGAATGTATGTTGTCGAAGGAAAAGGTGAAGGCATGTCAGATTGAGATAGCAGGCCATGTGATTGAAGTAACACTGATAGTTCTGGATATGCTGGACTTTGATGTAATCCTGGGTATGGATTGGTTGGCCGCTAACCACGCCAGCATAGATTGTTCACGTAAGGAGGTAACGTTTAACCCTCCCTCGTTGGCCAGTTTTAAATTTAAGGGAGGAGGGTCAAAGTCGTTGCCTCAGGTAATCTCAGCCATCAGGGCCAGTAAACTGCTCAGTCAGGGTACTTGGGGTATCTTAGCGAGTGTGGTGGATACTAGAGAGGCGGATGTATCCCTGTCATCAGAACCAGTAGTGAGGGACTATCCGGACGTTTTTCCTGAGGAACTTCCAGGGTTACCTCCGCACAGAGAGGTTGAGTTTGCCATAGAGTTGGAGCCGGGCACGGTCCCTATATCCAGAGCCCCTTACAGAATGGCCCCCGCAGAACTGAAAGAACTGAAGGTACAGTTACAGGAATTGCTTGATAAGGGATTCATTCGACCGAGCGTGTCACCTTGGGGTGCGCCAGTTTTATTCGTTAAGAAGAAGGATGGATCGATGCGTCTATGCATTGACTATAGGGAGTTGAATAAGGTAACCGTAAAGAACAGATATCCCTTGCCCAGGATTGACGATCTATTTGACCAGTTACAGGGAGCCACAGTGTTCTCTAAGATTGATCTTCGGTCGGGATACCATCAGCTGAGAATTAAGGATGAGGATGTACCGAAGACAGCATTTCGTTCCAGATATGGACACTACGAGTTTATTGTGATGTCTTTTGGTTTGACGAATGCTCCGGCAGTGTTTATGGACTTGATGAACAGAGTGTTTAGGGAGTTCCTAGATACTTTTGTGATTGTGTTTATCGACGATATCTTGATATACTCCAAGACGGAGGCCGAACACGAGGAGCATTTACGTATGGTTTTGCAAACACTTCGGGATAATAAGTTGTATGCAAAGTTCTCGAAATGCGAGTTCTGGCTGAAGCAGGTGTCCTTTCTGGGCCACGTGGTTTCTAAGGATGGAGTCTCTGTGGATCCAGCTAAGATAGAGGCAGTCACCGGTTGGACCCGACCTTCCACAGTCAGTGAGGTTCGTAGCTTTCTGGGTTTAGCAGGCTATTATCGACGGTTTGTGGAGAACTTTTCCCGTATAGCTACTCCTCTTACTCAGTTGACCAGAAAGGGAGCTCCTTTTGTTTGGAGCAAGGCATGTGAGGACAGTTTCCAGACCCTTAAACAGAAGCTAGTTACCGCGCCGGTTCTTACTGTACCTGATGGTTCTGGCAGTTTCGTGATTTATAGTGATGCTTCCAAGAAGGGTCTGGGTTGTGTTTTGATGCAGCAGGGTAAGGTGGTCGCTTATGCGTCTCGTCAGTTGAAGAGTCATGAGCAGAACTACCCTACACATGATCTAGAGTTGGCAGCAGTGGTTTTTGCTTTGAAAATATGGAGGCATTATTTATATGGTGAAAAGATACAGATATTCACAGATCATAAGAGCCTGAAGTACTTCTTTACTCAGAAAGAATTGAATATGAGACAGCGGAGATGGCTTGAGTTAGTGAAGGATTACGATTGTGAGATACTGTATCATCCAGGCAAGGCAAATGTGGTAGCTGACGCTCTTAGTAGGAAGGTATCACATTCAGCAGCACTTATTACCCGGCAGGCCCCATTGCATCGGGATCTCGAGCGGGCTGAGATTGCAGTGTCAGTGGGGGCAGTTACTATGCAGTTAGCCCAGTTGACGGTACAGCCGACCTTGAGGCAGAGGATCATTGATGCTCAGAGTAATGATCCTTATCTGGTTGAGAAACGTGGCCTAGCAGAGGCAGGGCAAATGGCTGAGTTCTCGTTATCCTCTGATGGTGGACTGTTGTTTGAGAGACGCCTCTGTGTTCCGTCAGATAGTGCGGTTAAGACAGAATTATTATCTGAGGCGCACAGTTCCCCATTTTCCATGCACCCAGGTAGTACGAAGATGTATCAGGACTTAAAGCGGGTTTATTGGTGGCGTAACATGAAGAGGGAAGTAGCAGAATTTGTTAGTAAATGCTTGGTGTGTCAGCAGGTTAAGGCACCAAGGCAGAAACCAGCGGGTTTATTACAACCCTTGAGCATACCGGAATGGAAGTGGGAGAACGTGTCCATGGATTTCATTACCGGGCTACCGAGAACTCTGAGGGGATTTACAGTGATTTGGGTTGTGGTGGACAGACTTACTAAATCAGCGCACTTCGTTCCGGGTAAATCCACCTATACTGCTAGTAAGTGGGCACAGTTGTACATGTCTGAGATAGTGAGATTACACGGAGTGCCAGTGTCGATTGTTTCTGATAGAGATGCTCGTTTCACTTCCAAATTTTGGAAGGGTTTGCAGACTGCTATGGGCACGAGGTTGGACTTTAGTACGGCTTTCCATCCACAGACTGACGGTCAGACTGAGCGTCTGAACCAGGTTTTAGAGGATATGTTGCGAGCGTGTGCATTGGAATTTCCAGGTAGCTGGGACTCCCACCTACATTTGATGGAATTTGCTTATAATAACAGTTATCAGGCTACTATTGGCATGGCACCGTTTGAGGCCCTGTACGGCAAATGTTGTAGATCCCCGGTTTGCTGGGGTGAGGTAGGTGAGCAGAGATTGATGGGCCCTGAGTTAGTTCAGTCTACTAACGAAGCGATACAGAAGATTAGATCACGCATGCATACCGCTCAGAGTAGGCAGAAGAGTTATGCAGATGTGAGGCGGAAGGACCTTAAGTTTGAGGTAGGGGATAAGGTGTTCTTAAAGGTAGCACCTATGAAAGGTGTCTTGCGTTTTGAAAGGAGGGGAAAGTTGAGTCCCCGTTTTGTTGGGCCGTTTGAGATTCTGGAGCGGATTGGCCCTGTAGCTTATCGCTTGGCGTTGCCACCATCACTCTCGACAGTTCATGATGTGTTTCATGTTTCTATGTTGAGGAAGTACGTGCCAGATCCATCCCATGTGGTGGATTACGAGCCACTAGAGATTGATGAAAACTTGGGCTATGTTGAACAACCCATTGAGGTGCTTGCTAGAGAGGTGAAGACGTTGAGGAATAAAGAAATTCCCCTGGTTAAAGTCTTATGGCGGAATCACCGGGTAGAAGAGGCTACATGGGAGCGTGAAGATGACATGAGGTCCCGTTATCCCGAACTGTTCGAGGAATAAAACTTTCGAGGACGAAAGTTCCCTAAGGAGGGAAGAATGTAACGCTCCGAAAATTTAAGGTAAAATTTTCTCGTTTTATGCAAATTATTCGGAATTCTAAAATGTTGGTGTAAGTTGATATAATAATAATATAATATTATTATATTATTATTATTAATAATTATTTTATGTGTTATAATATTAATATTATAATTATTATTATTATTTAATATTATAGTAATATTATTAATTAATAACAATAACATTATTATTACATAATATTAATTTATTATTTATTTAATATTAATATTATTAATATATTATTATTATTACTTTATTATTATTATTATTATTATTATTATTTTATTTTTATTTTATTATTATTATTATTAATTTCTTAATTTAATATATAAATATATATATATATATATATTTTAAAAAAAAAGGGAGAGGAAGAAACCCTACGCGCGCCGTTTGCCCCCCTCATTCGTTCCGTTTTCTTCTTCTCCACCGCGCCGCCAGCCCTTGTCGTTTTCTCCTTCTCCGGCGTTCTCTTCTTGTCTCCGCCACCATCACCATCCTCTCCGTCTCCGTCCTCTGCCCCTATCTCCATCTCCGTCGGTGTGCGTAGCCTCGCCGGACGTTCGCCGCAGCCACCATCCGCAAGCCGCAACCCGTCTCTTCGTCGTCGTCCGTCGAATCCCAGCCAACGCCACCGCCGCTCGTCGCCGCTCCACGAAGCAGCCACCCGCATCCCTCGTGTGTCGTCCGCAAATCGCCGCCGCCGTCGTTCGCCGGAAGAAAGAAGCCTCAGAACCGTGCTGCCCGTTTTGCCCAACCCGACCCGGTTCCAAGCTGACCCGACCCGAACCCGTTTCCAGTCCGAGCCACACAAATCCGGGTGAGCCAAGTTGAGTAAGCCGAGCAGAGTGAGCCGTACCCGAGCCGCGAGCCGTACCCGAGCCGCCATCCTTGTCCGAGCCGAGCCCTAAGCCGAGCGAGCCGCGAGCCGAGCCGCGAGCCAAGCCGCGAGCCGAGTAAGCCGAGCCGCGAGCCGAGCCGCGAGCCGAGTAAGCCGAGCCGCGAGCCGAGCCGCGAGCCGAGTAAGCCGAGCCGCGAGCCGAGTTGAGCCGAGCCGAGGCCAAGCCGAGCTGAGCCACAAGCCGAGCCGAGCCGAGACCAAGCCGAGCCGAGCCGAGGTGGAGCCGAGCCGAGCCGAGGTGGAGCCGAGCCGAGCCGAGCCGAGCGCCTTCAAGCCGAGCCGAGCTCCTTGTTTCACCAAGCCACCTAAGCCTTCCTTCCTCCGCTCCGGGTCACGGTGAGTCTTCGGTAAGGATTGTTCTGATGAATTCCCTAATGTTACCTCGTCCGATTCGAGTTTGAATGTTGGATTAAGATATGGCCCTACTTTTCTCCCTTGAAGGTAGTACAGAGTTGACGCTTAAGTTCTCGGGTTCCGCGGCAGACCTGGTTGGAGATAGCTTCCTTTCCTTGGGTAAGTCAACGGATAACCTTTTTAAAACAACTGCTACTAAAGTCATCAACTAAAACTTTCGTGTTTCGTTAGGTAGATCTGTCGAGCGTGGATTTCGATCGAGGGGCATAACCGAGTTTCAGGTAAGGGTTTTCCTACTACTGGACCCCGAGTCCAGGCTGAAACCGTGGTAATCCACAGGAGATTACACGTTTGTGACTGTACTGAATATCTGTATGCGTGTTGACTGTTAAGTACTGATACTATATTTTGTCTGATGAAAATATACTGTGACTGCTGTTTGTGGATTGAGAATTTATGTTGATGGACCCTAAACTTACGGTTCAGTATGTAGTAAAACACTGGTCTGGATGTGGTTCATGGAATTTGGACGGGGATGGACCGTGAGTCCGGTTTTGGTTGGTTAGTCGATTGGACTTAGGGTTTTCTCTATTGGTGTGCGAATCGGTAATGCATATAGCAACTGAGGGTGTAGATGTTTAAACTTATACTATCTGACTGATAAAGCCTATGGCGGGACTGTGATATGAATGCCGTTGGGATGTGATTGATGTAGACAGTTTAGTTTGGACGGAGGGGTAACGGTTAGCTTCATCTATGGGGTAGTGTGCCTTACGGATATGTGCATCCTTCGGGAGCACTAGACTGATATGTGCATCCTTCGGGAGCACAAGACTGATATGTGCATCCTTCGGGAGCACTAGACTGATATGTGCGTCCTTCGGGAGCACTAGACTGATATGTGCATCCTTCGGGGGCACTAGACTGATATGTGCATCCTTCGGGAGCACTAGACTGATATGTGCATCCTTCGGGAGCACTAGACTGATATGTGCATCCTTCGGGGGCACTAGACTGATATGTAGGGTACCCCCGAATAGGAAGTTAACTGTTGTCCCCTAACGGGCCCAGTAGTGGGTCCCTTACTGGGTATGTTTATACTCACCCTTTCTCTTCTTTAACTTTTCAGGTAGGGGTACAGCGAGGGGCAGACCGACGAGAGGCAGGAAGGATGCGTGAAGGCCATATGGACGCGTCTGATTTTCTTTCGCTTCCGCTATGTATTTTGTCAGAATATTTTGATTGTGATTTTTGGACTGGTGACTTGACATTTTATCTTGTGATTTTTTTGAATTATTTAAAATAGGGCCCGAAACTGTCTTTTGTAAGGTTCTTACTGTTTTAATGAATCGTATCTGGTCCGTTTTGAATTTTACGTTGAATGGTCGAGTTTTGGTATTTGGTAGTGACCTCAGCTTAGTCCGGAAAGTTTGGGTCGTTACAACTATTCTCTTATACTTCAACTTCATGTTCCTAAGTAAATGAACAAGGCACATGCAATGTAGAATGTTGGGAAATACTACCTTTATGGCTTTGCATATACTTTTATGTCTATCAAATACTATGACAACCTTATTTCGGCCACCTATAATTCTCTTCAATTAGTTGCAAAACCAAGTTCATGAAGAATCATTTTTATAATCCACAATACAAAACCCTAAACCCTTATTCTTCAGACTTGTTCCATCAATAGAAATGACTGGACGACAATGTTGCCATGAAGAAGTAAAAAAATCTACCATCGACATCAACTTTGTATTCAACAACAGAACCTATGAACATAAAAAAATATGTAAATATATGACAAAAAATTGTAAGGAAATAATGACGAAAAATAATTAAATATATGAATATGTATATTGCAAATATACCTGAGTTGTTGAGTTCCAATATGTAAGCAAATTTGGGTATCATCTTGTAGGAGTCCTTCGGAGATCCTCGAATCTCATCCAACGTAGCCTTACGTTCACGCCATACTTTTTGGTAAGATATGCCTAAACCATGTTCAACACGAATATAATGAACTATATCTTTGGGAGTTGACGATTCAGAACCAACTCAAGATATTTTGTTCTTAATTAGGTCCTTGATAACAGTAAGCGTGGCTTGTCTATGATCTATTAATGGAACATCTATTGAACATGTATGTTCAGAATCAAACCTAGTAAGAACTCATAATATCCTATCCCCATAAATACAACAAGAAGCATGCAAGGACCATTTGCAATCTTCAATTACGAATTACAAAATCATAACTTCCTTGTTTGATTTCACAGTAACGTATTGAAAATTGTCTTTAAGAGCAATGGCTTGTACGCACTGTTTGAACAAAAAATTGGTTGAAAATATGTCATGGATTTTCACTGCAAAGTTGGAATATACCTTAGACATATCTATGTTTAAAAAAAAACAACCCCCATCGTCATGGATTTGAGTTTGAAAAGAACTTGACGACGATGAACCCAAATAAATAGATAAAGGGCCAACAGAATGAACAATAAGGGCATTATGTCGCTCAATATTCGATGTTATTATATGGTAAACCTATTTAACATCGTAATCATTCGTTAGAGCCAAATCTTTCTTAACACATTCTAGAGGACCTAGGCAAAGGTATATATCAATATTGTTCATATCAATAATACTGCTAACTTGGATCTAAGGCTAGTGTACAATTCTTTATAGTACATATGTTCATTAACTGTAATTTAAGACACAATAAAACTAACGTAATTGTTCGATTCATTGAAAAACTCATTGATTGCAATTTTTGCCATCCTGCCAAAACATATTAGAAATATATGTCACTACAATTTTATGTTGTAATTAAGTGGGTAAGTATATACTAAATCACAGAAAAAAAACATATGATTTGTTACAATTATTGGATGTCCAAATATATGTATTATGGTAAACAAGAAGGGGTATATGTCTAAAAAAGAATATAACACACTAATCATATTAGGGTAAATAAGAAGAGGCATATATTTATAAAATCAGAGAAGACAAATAACTACTGTATCTCAACTTATATGCATTATTGTATATATGAATGGGTATATATAAACTATGACAAATAGAGTGAGATAATCAAATAAACCTCTAGTTAATTCTAAAGTATTTAACAGTTGTAATAGTTAGAGAGACAGTAGAAGAAAATAACACAAAGAACTTTGGTAACCCAGTTCAGCAAATGTTTCCTACATATGAAGAGCTGCACACAACCCTGATGAGTAATGTTATTATGGTCCACACATAGTCAATATACATCAATACAACAAATGCTCTCTAATCAACTATATGATTATCTTAACACGCTTAATAACTTAAGACTTAAAGCTTCCCTTGAATGTTCAAGTAAATCTCCTTGACGACGTATTCATACTCCCCCTGAGTTTAAGGTGTCTACTTTGATCACAGCTTCGTCTTTCACATTACTCATTAAGAGAATCATCACAGATCAACTTGTTGATACCATAGATAAAAGGTCGCACTACCTTCTTTACGCTCGTAGCTTCTGCAGCAAAACTCTCGACTAATCTTCTGCGAGAGATTACTATTTCAATAACTGTCACTCAATCATCTGATCCATGTAAATATATATATATATATATATATATATATATATATATATATATATATATATATACATCTTACTTCATATATAATCACAAAAAGATATTGATACAAGATTCCTAAAATAAAGAAAGATCTTTTATCTTTTTGAAAAATAAATAAAAGATAATCTCATAAAATCTTTTTGACAAAAACCCAACAAACTCCCTCTTTTTGACAAAAGAGGAGATTTCTTTTCAAGTTCAAGATAGCCCTCCTCTGAAACTTCACTAGTCATTAAGTTTCCATGATCAGCCTCATAACAGATCATCAGATAATGACATTAACAGATCATTAGATCATCAACATTCACAACAGACTCAATCACAACAGGTCGACACATTCAACAACATAGTAGCCAACCACTTCTGAAACATATCATTTCATTTCACTAAGATCTAACTAGCATAATAGTAGTAAAAAGAAATAAACATCATACTAACTTCAATAGAACAAAAAAAAAACTCCTTCTGCCCTACTACTCCCCCTTTGAACAGAAAATAAATATCATCTTGATCTTGAGTCTCGATGCTAGAGGAAGGAATCAACGTTTTTAAATGACGAACAAGCAAATTCACCTCTAAACGCTTATCAGAGAGCAAGTTAATAGATGTAGAGAGAGCATGAGACTCAGGTGTAAGTATATTTATAATTCTAGAGGCTAAGCCTCGATGAACAAAGAAACCTTCATCATTCTCATCTACATCTTCTGTGTCAAACATGTGGGGGTTCCTTAAAGGTCTCATGTCATGTTCTATATTAGGAACGTGACTTCCCGGAAAAAGTCTGTAATTTAAGGATAATGTCTTCGGGTCAGGACCAAGAGCATCAACTAGCGTCAAAATCTCAGCATTCAAATGTATCAGCAAACTTAAGAAAAAATAGGGCAAAGGAATAGGAATTTTAACACCAAAAGTTCCTACATGTCTCAAAAGCTAATTATATATAAACATTCCAGCATCCACTGTTTCATCATTGCAAATCTGATAGAGAAATGTTCCTAAAGTGATAGACACACTAGAGGCATGTGAAGAAGGAAACAAGTTAGCAATGTCAATCTTATGAAGAATGACATATTTTACACTGAGAGATACAGTTGAAATTCCATTCACAGGTCAAGAAGATAAAGTTCCTTCAGATAAAACAGAAGCTAAAACTTCATTAGATGGGTATGATGTCGAGGAGTTAGATTCAACATTGTTTCCCCAAGAACCCATTAATTACTAATGGATAAATTTTGAATTTTAAGCCACGAATGTGCACTGTATGATAATCCGGACTACATGGATTGTTAAAGTCAGAGGACAAGTTTACAATAAACTTCTTGATCAGCTGAAGGTAAAACAGCCCGACATTCGATATCGTCTTGGACAGTCCTAACTTCACAATAAGATCCATAACACTTAAGCAAGAATGATGTTCTCAAAGACATTTACCTCATCTGCAATCTGCCGTTGTACAACATATTTCCATCTTTGTACACTGTCTTTAAGATAAAACAAAATTCCATCAATGGGAACAGAAGGAATATTCAGAGGTATCTTCTTCCTACCAGCCTTTGTAGAGATATTTCATCGATTTTGCTAAAACTTCGTTCCCTTTGGTCTAGATTTACCAGGAGATTGTTAAGTCTCTAGTTGTGGTTCAACATTTACATCTGGTTCAATATTGTCGCATGCACAAGTATCAGTAGGTTCAAGATGTGTATCAACATCAGCAATATTCTGATTTGCATGATCATCAAAATTTCCATCCAGATTCTTAGTAGATTCACCAACAAGATCAGGGTCAGGAACTGGAGGCTGATCATCAACTAGAGAATCGACTTAAATCGAAGACATAACTGATAGAAAGCGCCCAAATTGGCCAACTTCTACATTTGTTGCAGGAGGATGACCAGGCATTGGAATAAAAATTTCATCAAAGGATGAGCTTCCATGAGAATGAACTGAAGTAACAGGAGCAACAGTTCTAGAAGGTTAAACATTATAGAATAACCTCTTCCTTAACAATCTGGCTAGGGGAACATCATCACACTCAACCGAATCCATTTTAGAAATATGAGTCTCAGAAACATTTTGTGCAGTTTCAACACCCTCAACAACATTATTAGCAATATTCTCATCATGCACAGATAAAGGAGAACTTTAAAAAATATTCACCTGAGATTTTTCCGACGGTAGGCGATACGGTCTTCATATGTGAGTGCTTTTGAAACGAAAACCTCTCATCCGCACACCATGCATGTTAGTTTGAGAAACAGAAGTCTCATCAATGGCTTTGGACGAACGAGCTTGACAATTACCCTTTCGAGTATTCACCATTTTTGACTTCGAAGAATAGTAATAGTCGAGTCTTCAAGAAAACATGTGCTCTGAGTTTCTGAAGATGAACAATCATTTATGAAGCTCAAGAGTCATAAAATATTAAACACTTCCCGCTAAAAAATGATGTGTCCTTAATTAATGCCTATTTCAATGCTGACATGCCCATTAAACCTAATCATGATTTCTTTTCTCTGGCTTTTTCGAAATAATAACAATACTACTAAAAAAATTAAATTTTACACACTCCTAAACTAGTTCTCAAATGCTCAAATGAATTCACATCTAGTGGTTTAGTGAATATATCTACCAATTATAGATTTGACCGAACGTGTTCTAGCATAATAATTTTCTCTTCTATAAGATCTTTGATAAAATGATGTCTGATGTTAATATGCTTTGTTTGGCTGTGTTGAACTGAATTTTTGGAGATATCAATAGCTATGTTAGCACAATATAGTGTCATAAAATTCTGCTGTATACCATATTCCTGCAACATATGCTTTATCCATATGAGCTGAGTACACCCACTTCCCACTACAATGTATTCAGCCTCAACTGTAGAAAATGACACACAATTCTGTTTTTTACTAAACCAGGAGATTAGATTGTTTCCTAGAAAGAAACATCCCCTAGAAGTGCTTCTCCTGCCATCTAAGCATCTAGCTCAATCGGCATCACAGTATCCAACAAGGATGGAATTTGTGTCATAGGAGTATAAAACTCCAAAATCACTTGTTCTGTGAACATATTTGATTATTCTTTTGACTGCAGCTAAATGTGAAGCATAAGGATCAGATTGAAACCGAGCACATATACTAATAGCATAAGCAATGTCAGATCTACTAGATGTTAAATATAGCAGACTCTCGATCGTATTTCTATATAACTTGTGATCTACAGTTGCACCAGTAGCATCTTTAGTGATTCTGACATGTGTCGCAGCTGGAGTCCTCTTTAGTGAAATTTTTCAAAGCCAAATTTTTTAACTATATTCTCGACATATTTCTCCTGAGTGGTAAAGATGCCTTCTTTTCTTTGCTTGATCTGAAGACCCAGAAAACATGACAATTCTCCAACCATACTCATCTGAAATTTTTATTGCATGATATTAATGAAACTTTCAACAAGTTCTTTAGGAAAACCTTCAAATATAATACCATCTACATAAATTTATGCAACGATCAGATCATTGTCAGATCTATTTACAAATAATGTTTTATCAGCACCTCCTCTGGAATATCCCTTCTAGCCAAGATAAACAGTTAGTCGTTTATACCAAGCTATCTGTGCTTGCTTCAACCCATATAGAGCTTTATTAAGCTTATAAACATGTTGTGGATACTCAGGATCAATAAATCCCTTTCATTGAGCAACATAAACCTCTTTGTTCAAGTGCCCATTTAGAAAAGTACTCTTGACATCCATCTGATATAATTTAAACTTATGAATGCATGATATGCTGAGTAAGAGACGTATAGATTCAAGTCTAGCAACAGGTGCAAAGGTTTCATTAAAATCAACTCTTTCTACCTGTGCATAACCCTGAGCCACTAATCGTGCCTTGTTTCTTGTTACATGTCATTTCTCATCAGTTTTATTTTTAATGATCCACTTGGTGCGTATAATATTTGCTCCGTCAAGTCTAGGAACCAAGGTCCACACATTGTTTCGTGTAAACTGGAGTAATTCTTCCTGCATTGCATTTAACCAAAATTCATCTTTAAGAGCTTCATTTCACACTTTTGTGAGAAGCTTTAATTTTCTTTCTAACTTGATAGTCACCACAAAAGAATGTGTTTTTGAAATTCCTATGACAACCTTGTTTTTTTACAACTTTATAAATACTCTTTTAAACTAGCATGTCCCAGTTTTTTGTGCCATAGCCAAGTCTGATCTTCTCTGATTGAGTGACAAACATCGGAATTATTGGATATCCAATGGTAACAATTATCACCCTGTCTACATCCATGCATAAGAACTCTTTTATTTTCACCAATCACTACACAACTGTCTTTGCTGAAATTTACGATGTAATCTTGGTCACATAATTGACTAACACTGATTAGATTTGTCTTGAGTTCTTCAACATATCTAACATCATTTAGATATGGTAGATTATTTTTCACAATATTACATTTTGCTATGATTCTTCCTTTCTTACCATCTTCAAAGGTAACATGTCCAGATACACGCTCTTTTAATTCAGAAAAGAAAGATCTGTTTCCAATCATGTGCCTGGAACATCCACTATAAAATATCATGCATCAGTTGAGTTTGAATTGTTGTAAAAGCAATATTACAATTTTCTGATTGTTTTACTCTCCAAACCTTATAGCTTCTCCTTCCATTTTGATTGAGAGAATTAAATTTACGCCTTTGAAAACAATAACTAACCTTCTGTTTATAAAGTCTGTCTCTCTGTAACAAATAGCAAAACGGCTTAATATGACCTCTCTGGCCACAATAATGACAAACCCACCTAGTAACTTTAGCTGAAGGGCTAATAACTTTAGTTGCAATAGGTACATCAAATTTAACATTTACTGAAGCGGGAACAAATTTTATCTCAGTTATTGGATTACTATTTTTTACTAATGAATCGAAACCAAGACCATATTTGTTGGAACTAGTCTGTCCCAAACTCAATATTAAATCTAAATTTTTAGACCCTGAATTTAGCATTTTTACTGACTTTATTGTCTGGTCATATTCATTCTGAACTTCCCTAAGTTTTAGCTTCAGTGCAGATATAATGGACAGTAATCGTTCATTTTCTTCCATAAGATCTTGAATTTTTTTTTTTTGTTGTATAGCTCTGGGTTTAGAATCTTCTTTCCATAGAACTTTCAATTCCTCAAGAGACAACTCATTATCACTATTTTCTTTAAAATTTTCACTTTCATCTTCAGAATTAGTTTATGTAACACTTACTATAAAAGCATTTATGCCATTATCGTCTTCCTCACCATCATCAGTGTCCTCATCTGACAAAGTAACACGAAAATTTTTCTTTTGCTTTCTCAAGAACGTGGGACATCAACCTGATAATGACCAACTCCTCTACATTATCTACATCTGAAAATTCTCCCTTCACTATTTTTTTTTTGTCCATATTTACCATCCTTCCTGTTTGAGATTTCATTAAACCTTCTGGTATTGCTATCACCATCTTTTCTTTGATAATTAGTAAAATTTTTAGCGTTGGATCTCGTAGCATTAAAATTTTTGAACTTCTTGACAACCTTAGAAAACTGTTTCGTCAGAAGAGCTATAGATTCGTTCATATTTGCTTCGTTATCAGACTGATTTACTATTGTCTCTTCTTTATATATTGACTTAAAGGCAATGCCCTTGCCTTTCTCATTCTCTCTGTGAGATATGGTCATCTCGAATGTAAGTAGAGACCCAAACAACTCATCTAGTTTTAATTTCGTTATATCATGTGCTTCCTCTATAGTTGTGACCTTCATGTCAAATTTTTCTGGTAACGATCGTGGCACTTTACGCACAATCTTGAATTCAGGAATTTTTCTCCAAGTAGTAACGATTCATTTGCTATTTTTCAGACTCATCTTCTGACATTTTCAAGGCTTTAAACTTTGATGTTACCAACTGTAATCTGGATATTTTAACTTTTGTAATGCCTTCATAAGCGACTTCCAATATTTTCCAAACTTCTTTGGCTAAACTACAAGAATTTATAAGTTTGAACATATTTAAAACAACACCATTAAATATAGCATTTAGAGCTCTAGCATTCCCAACTGACCCTTGTTCTTCAGCATCAGTCCAGTCGACTTCTGATTTTGGAATAGATACACCATCTACAGTGATCACCGATGGTTCATATCCAGCCACAAGAGCTCTCCACGCTTATCCATCTAAAATTTTAATAAAAGAAATTATACGAGGTTTTCAATATGAATAATTTTTGCCATCGATGACAGGAGGGCGTGAAGCTGAAGGTCATTCTCTGATTATCTCCACAGATTTGCAACCCTCTCTAATACCAGTTGAAAAACAGAGTGAGATAATCAAATAAACCTCTAGTTAATTCTAAAGTATTTAATAGTTGTAATAGCTAGAGGAACAGTAAAAGAAAATAACACAAAGAACTTTAGTAACCCAATTCGGCAAATGTTGCCTACGTCTAAGGAGCTGCGCACAACTCTGATGAGTAATGTTATTATGATTCACATAGTCAGTATACATCAATATAGCAAATGCTCTCTAATCAATATCTTAACAAGCTTAATAGCTTAAGACTCCAAGCTCCCCCTGAATGTTCGAGTGAATCTCTTTGACGACGTCTTCATACTCCCCCTAAGTTTAAGGTATCCACTTTGATCACAACTTCATCTTTCACATTACTCATCAAAAGAATCATCACAGATCAACTTGTTGATACCATAGATAAAATGTCGCACTACCTTCTTTACACTCGTAGCTTCTGCAACAAAACTCTCGACTAATCTTCTGCGTGAGACTACCGTTTCAATAATCGTCACTCAATCATCTGTTCCATGTAAATATATATATATATATATATATATATATATATATGTATATATATATATATATTACTTTAGATATAATCACAAAAAGATATTAATAAAAGATTCCTAAAATAAAGGAAGATCTTTTATCTTTTTGAAAATTAAATAAAAGATAATCTCACAAAATCTTTTTGACAAAACCCAACAAGCTAATTCACATAACAGACAATTGATATTCCTTAGGGTCTATATGTAAAAATATATAGATTGTTATATATATGAAGTGATATACGTCTAAAACAAATCTTCGAAAATATAACGTTAAACGTTCTAGGAATACTATAATTTAATGGAGTATAGAAAAATATAAGGAATTGAGAAAGACAACTAACCGGATGTATGAGGCGAACGAGAGTAAAAAAAATTGAGATAATGTGTAGGAGGATTGAATTGGTGAAGAAATTCAATTGATTGCCGACGGATGGAATTGGTGAAAAAATAAAGATAATGTGCAGGTGAACGAACGAAAGAACGAAACTGGATGGAATTAGCGAAGAAATTCAATTGATTTCTGACAAAGGATGTAACGGAATTGGTGGATAAATTGATATGGAAGGCGACGAACGACGAAGATGAGAAATTAAGCATATGATAAATAATTAAGAAATATAATTTTGAAAAATATTTCCATATTCAAAGATATATTAATTGATTTTAATTTAAAATCAATTATATAAGCTAACTTTTTTTCATTAATAATAAAGATTTCACATTAATTAAAATCATAATTAAGGAAGTTATATTTTAGACAATAATGATAAGTATAATGTAAATAGGGCTAAAAATACTTCTTAATTTTGAATTACCTGTATAATTAATGTTAATCATAAGGATAAAATTGTCCTAAAAATATGTGAATTCCCAATTAAGTAAAAAAATCTTATTTTAGGATATTTGTGAAATTTCATAGTCAAATTAGGCCTATTGTCTAAATCTTTCTTTTATATATATATATATACTAGTTCAGTTAGGACTCCAGCTAAATCCTAACCAATCTAGGAATCTTAGGCCTTAATTAAATAGATCACATGCTCAATTTAATAAAATAACTCAATTTGATACATTATTAATTTACATACATAGTCCACACTTTAATTATATGAATCATTTAAATATGTCTTATTTAAATACGTCTAACAATCACTCACTTGGGCTATGTTTGCATTCCTGATATAATTAAATCACATAAACCTTAAGCGCGAATAAACATATTATTTCAATAATAGAATTCATCTTTAGTTCAATCTAGTTCATCTCCTACATCAACATGGAATAAAGGCAGCTTTTGTCGCTATCCTTGTAACTAACCCTTCTTTGATCACATTCCTAATACATTCAATGACATAAATCAATTATGGATGGATAGCATGAAAACTACATGCAAAGTGATCTAGATCGTTTGTTTCCAACTGATTCAAGTTCTTTTAGTGAGATCATTCTTAAAAATAATTTATGCTAAACCGCATTTGCAAAACTGCATACATGATAAACAAGTTCAGATAATAAAACATAAATCATCAACTTTATTCTATATAAAAAGTAAATAAATTAAGGTCAAAGAACATCCTTAATAACAAACTCCCACTAAACCAGGGAATCGGAAAAATGACTAACACCAATACGAGCAACATGTTCATTGAAAACTTTAGTGGTGAACCTTTAATCAATGGATTTGTCACCATCGAGTTTGTTTTTTATGTGTTCTATCAAAACTTGAACACTTTGAACTCTTTCTTTCACAACTAAAAGCTTTATGTCTACATGTGCTTTGACTTTGTATTTCTTCTGTTGTTATTGGAATACATCACTGTATATTTATTGTCACAAAATAATATTAGTGGTCTTTGTCAACCACTATTTGCAGCCTAAAGACAAAATTTTGCAATCATATTTTATGACTAGATGCCTCATAACATGATATAAACTTCACATCTATGGTAGAAGAAGCCATAAATGTTTGTTTAACACTTTCCAAAATACAACTCCTTCAACCAATATGAAGTTATAGCCTGAAGTGGATCACAAAGTTTATTGGCATCCAACATAATCGAAATCAAAGTACCAAATGATCTCCAAAATTTATGATCTTCGATAAGTGAGCATGTAATCTTTTGTTCTTTGTAAATACCTTAGAACCTTTTTGGTTGCTTTCCAATGATCCATCCTCATATTGTTCAAATATCTACCTAACAATCCAACTATCAACACAATATTTGGATGCATGCAAATTTGAGCATATAATAGGCTTCCAAGAATCAATGCATAAGGAACCTTATACATCTCCTTAATCTCGAGCGTGGTCTTGGGGCATTGACCTAAATGAATTTATCACCTTTAGCAACATAGATATCTCCTGGTGCATAATCTTTCATACCAAATCTACTCAATTTTTCTAATATAGTTCTTTTGTGACAATGTCAAAATATCTTGAGAGCAATCTCACAGTATTTCAATTTCTAATACAAAAGAAGCATCAACAAGATCTTTCATCTGAAAATTCCTTTTGAGAAACCTCTTAGTGTCATGCAATAAACCTGCATCATGCATCATTACTTGATACGAGTATGTCATCAATATATAACACTAGGAAGATAGGTTTACTCCCACTAAACTTGTGATACACACAATCTTCCACTATATTCACCTTAAAACGAAAAGAGATAATTATTTCATGAAAATTGTGATACCATTGACAAGAGGCTTATTTAAGACTATAGATGGATTTCTTCAATTTGCATACCATAAACTTTGAATTACTTGATACAAAGTTTTTTGGTTGTACTATATAAATCATCTCAACAATGTTTCCATTGAGAAATGCAGTTTTCACATCCATCTAGGGTAGCTCTAAATCAAAGTGAGCTACCAATGTCATGATTACCTTGAAAGGGTCGGGCCGACGTCAGCAAAGGGCTACTGTCGATGCAGTATTCGTCGACATGGTCAACACGTCCGAATTGGGGACTACTGATATCTGGCGAAGACATCGTAAATAGGTTACTACCAACGTTTACAAGTTTGTTGGTGTATCTAAACTACCAACACGACATCGGCAGATCATCTGCTAACGCCGAGTTGTTAGATCGTTTATCGATGTCGGGTCGTCAGAACAACCGACGCATAATGTGCGTCGTGAAATCCTTATTATAATATTTTTTAAATTTCTTTTATTATTTTTTTTACAAATTGAAATGGAATTCGATTTAAATTAATTCAAATACTAAAAATAATAAATGTAAATATAATGAAATACCAAATAAAATTTATATTAAAAATAATTCAAAAGTACATGTTTCAACACAAAAATTACATAAATAATGTAAATGGAAAACCTAAACCCTAAAAACATAAAACTAAATACATAATCTACGTCGATATCCTATGAAATGAAAGTTTCTCATGCCTTCGAATCTACAATGACACAAAATTAAGTTTAAATATATATCACCATTAATATGAAATTACAGAACGTAAAAGTTGAAAATTACGTACCTCAATGAAATCAAGGTCCTCTCGAAGCTCGGAAGTGATCTTCAATCATCTTCCTCATTTCCTCCATTTGTCGAGCCTGTGCTTCTATTAAGCGAGCACTTTGTTCGTGCTTCCATGTTGTTACTCTCTTCTTCTACAATCTCAAGATAAGTTTTTAGCTCCTCATTAACCTCCATGACATGGGCGAGCTCTCGATCAACAATTGTAGAAGAAGAACTGGCAACAACGTCTCAAGACTTTGACATAGGGCCTTAACCAAGACCTTTTGAGTAGCCCGATCATCTACCTAAAACGATCTCGCATATCTTGTCCCCAAAGAGTGGTTGAGAACCCTGTGAGGTGGGCTGGGACTGGAGTTCCAACATTTGATTCTGCAAATTAGATACGCATCCTCAGTCGCTTGCGAAACGAACTTGTCACTCCGAGCATGTGTTTCCTTGAATAACTCCACACGATTGATCAAATGATCCCATTATTCAGCGAGTTTATGTTGTCGTTGTAGAAATGACTTGGATAGGGCTGCCTCGCTCTAGTAGCCTTGTTCATCAACGATTGCTCCTACATGCAAACAATCAAAATGTTACATAAAAAAAATGAAGTACCATTTGAGAACATGAAAAGTAATAAATCACCTAGAATTGTCGAGTGAGGTAGTGATCACAGAGGAAGTGCCAATCTTGCACCCGATTAGTCAATCTGAAGGGTAGGTTGTATGAGCCTGTTCAGAATCACCAAACTTCTTGAAATGACAGTTGTTTTGTCCCCTAAACTCCTTTCATACACTAAGCATCTGATGCTCAACAAACCGAGTAAGTGTTGAATCAGAGAAATATAGCATGAACCATTGCTATAAAAGAAAAGCTCATACGGATTAGGATTGAATATATGTATATACGTATAGATAACATATATGTACGAGTGATTTAAAAACTTACCTGTAAATTGCCCTTAACGAGCTCGATGTACTCTGGTATAACATGAGCCCACTTAAGAAAGTGAATTGGAAAAGTATCTTGCGTTAACACACCGATGGTATTGTTAAAGCAAATGGCGTGTGGCAAGATAAGCTTGTAGCTTATAGCGATAAATATGGGGATCTTCCCAATTCTGTGCAACATATCTCTTCAACTCTAGGCTCTTGGAGTGTTGTCTTCTCCTGGGAGTGGGAGCAGCAGGTTGGGAGACATCTAGGAAAACAGTATAATTTCATAAACATAACAAAAATACTTATGCATAAATAATTGTTTATGTAACGATGACTAACCAGATGTGTCGCCGACCGAGACATGCCTGAAATGGTATTAACTCCTCGGTATTATAATCTAATAGACCATTGTTCTCGTTGAAGCCAATGGGAAATTGACATATAGTACATGTGAACATATAAACCAAAATTAATTAAACATATGAGAGTACGTGAAACTAAATATGTAAAAAAACGAAAAACTATGAATACGTAATTCTTCAGTTATTGTTCTTCGTCTTAGCTTGATCCACTTTGAACAGATAATTGTTCATCTTCACCGTTTATAAAGTCATAATCGACATGACGCACAATCGATTTTTCCACCACTCTTGGATCAATGTCGAATCTGCACAAGGTGTGGTCCTTAAGATGATCAACGACACGATGGTTGACAACAATTTCGGGTACATTTCGTTGTTGATCCTCAACATCATCCACTTCAGGTACGTTCCATATATGTTTATTTTGGACCACCCGAATAACCTTCCAATTGCCACCATTTTTTGGATCGTCGATGTAAAAAACTTGATGTGCCTGGATTGCGAGAATGACTGATTCTTCAGGAAACAAAAAATGAGATGTATTGATAGATTTGTACCCCAATTCCGTGTGTATTATATGATTTTTGTTCTTGTCTGTGTCAAACCATCTACACTTCAATAGCCAAATACAACGGTCCATTGGATATGCCACGAAAAGAACCTCTTTTAATACACCATAAAAATTGTTGTCGTCGCTTCCACTCGTATTGCTTTCACCGACTACCATGACTCCACTACTTTGCGTTGTGCATCAAGAATCGCATTCTATAGTGTTAAATCATATCCCACACATGATGCATCCAGTGTAGGATCGAACGTCTAGTGAAGGTTCCATTGCAAGTGAGAAGAAATCATGCGAAAGATTATCTCTTTCACGCGTTTCAATGACCTGAAATTGTTTTATTAACAACAATATACATCTGTGAAATAAGCCTAGGGAAATTCCAAATGGATTTATGTACTCCACATACATACTTGATCTCTAACCAATTAGGAAATGCTCGTTGATATCTTTTGAATAGTCGACAGTGTTACTTGTCTGACAACGTATCAGCCTCAAGTGTTTCCTAAAGTTCATGGTTGTGAGTTTGAGACGATTATAACTTACGAAAACATAAAGCACTAGTGAAGTATTTAGAGTTGGAAGTATGTACTTGCGGTACTTAGCAATTTCATCTACATTGTTCAAGATGTACCAATGGATTTGGCGCTTCACTTTTTATGATAGAGATCTTGAACTTGTCGTGCCTAATGGTTGTACCTTCTACATAAACACTTCAAACTCGCCAACTATCTCGTCATTGAAAATGCTATCATCATTTCATTCATCTCGAGAAAACCGAGTTTCAGTCCCACTTAAATATCTCGAAAAGATACTTGATTCATTCATGACATATTCTTGAGCAATGGACCTTTCAGGACGTGCTTTGTTTCGGATGTATTGCTTTAGCGTGCATATGCTTCTCTCAATGGGATACATCCAACAATAATTAACTAGACTAGTAACCTTTGCTTCATATGGTAAGTGAACAGCAAGATGTATTATCACACTGAAAAAAGCATGTGGAAATATTCTTTCCAATTTACGAAGTATGATAATGATATCTGCTTGCAACCGATCCAAATCACTTACTCTTGTCGTCCTCGCATACAGATTGCAGAAAAAACTACAAAACTCAGTCAGAGCGTGTACACATTTTTCGGTGAGTGTGTACAAATACCAATAGGTAGAACCCAATGAAGCAGAACCTGACAGTCGTGAGTCTTAAAACCTAATATTTTCCCATCTCTCTCATTCACACATTGTGAAATATTAAAAACAAACCCATCGAAAAACTTAACTGATTTCAAGAAGTTACAAAACGCAACTCGTTCGCTGCTAGTCAACGTGTAATTTGCATGGGGGTTCTCCAATCTGTTACGACTTCTATCAAGTGTAGATCTTTTCTTATTTTCAAATCTTGAAGGTCCAACTGAGTAGTCGTAGTATCCTTTGTTTTCCCTTCAATGTTCAACGGTGTACCTACCAAGTTGTCACAAATATTCTTTTCAATATACATTACATCCAATTTTTGATGTATTAGTAGACTTTGCCAGTAAGGCAGATTGAAGAAGATATTTCTTTTCGTCCAGTTCAGAGGTCTCTTTCTTTTTTTATCTTTCAGTGATGAATTTACTCATCACTAGAAACTCAAGGGAATCTACTTCTTCCAAGATATCATGCCCGTTTAGAACAATCGGAGGAAGTCTACGCTCTACACTTCCATCATGTAACTTACTTCTACGCCAAACATGATTATCAGGAAGATAACGTCGGTGTTCCATGAAAGCTACTTTGCCTCTTATCCCAAATGATGATTTAGCTCCCAAATGGATAAGTCATCATACGCTAGAAAGTCATTAATAATCCATAATAAAGTAGTGTACAACTGAAAAAATTGCCCGATAAGAGAATTGTACATACAAACACCAAGACTCCATAATTGTTTCAGTTCCTCAATCAGTTGGAGGTAAATATCAATTTTCCTATCGGGAGATCTTAGACTGTGTATTAGTAGTGACATGAAGAAGTTAGACTCCTTCATGCATTTCCAAAGTGGCAAATTGTAAGGAATTAACACCACATGCCAAATACTGTATGCGATGCTCATATGCCCAAAAGGATTGAAACCATCAAAAAGCTAAGCTTAAAAGAACGTTCCATGGATTTGAAATAAACTCAAAAAAATCAAAATCTAAATGTTTCCATCCCCCTGCATCAGCTGGATGTCTCAACACGTCGTTTGTTTCAACTCGTTTATCTTTATGTCATCTCATTTCTGACGAGCCCTCTTGCGATACAAACAATCTCTATAATCTCAGTATCAATGAAAAGTGTCGCAATACCTTGTGCATGATTTTTTCCCTTTGATAGAATTAGCCTTGTACTGAGACTCACCACAAGTTGGACAATGTGCCAAATTGGCGAACTCCTAATACAAAACTCAATCGTACTTACATGCATGAATAGTATCGTATCCCAAGCCCAACTCACGTAGCTTTCGTTTCGCTTCATAGAAAGAACTAGGGATAGTAATACTACACATTGAAAATGCACGTTTTAACAATTGCAGTAACATGTCGAACGACTTGTTACTCCAACCATTAAGAACCTTGACGTGCACCAACTTAACCAAAAAGTTGAGGGATGAAAATTTCAGACACTCGGGGTATAGCTCACAACAAGCTTGGTTTAATAACTCCTAGAATACATTCATCGTCTCTTCTTCTACACCACTATTGAACGACATGTATTCTCCAAATCTGCTTCCTCTGCTATTTCCTCTTTGTGTTCAATCGAACCTTGTAAACCATGCAACATTCCCAACATTTCATTATCTTCATAAAATAGATTACTACTGGTTCCTTCAATATGGAAGGGGTCAGTACTAGTTCCTTCATCAAATCTTTCTATACCTCTATACAAGTTCACTGGCTCTCAATGATACACCAATTCTGTATAGGAGAGGCATATTCCAATGGTTAATAAATGTCTTTCCACACCATTTAATGAGTTCCAATTAAAGTTCATACATCTTTTGTATGGATACCTTATCCGTTCGTACTCATCGACGTGATACTTCGCAACGTTTAAGAATTTGAAAACTCTTTTTTTATACTTAATCAAAAATTTATTCCTAATGTTCATCCAACTCTTGTCCCTCATTAAACACCTAGAACATAAATGCATGTAATTATCTTGCACTAAGGGCAACCATAATTCTAACTAAATAAACGCACTCTTACTTCTAACAAACAACTTGTGTTCACAAATAATAAACTACATGCTACCATAACTGCATGATAGCCACAACACATAAATAAAAAGTTTCAAATTCTTCAATTTCATCAACATCATACATTTAGAAATTTCATCAATATCACAATTTCAATAATAATTATTCCCTAACATATTACAATTGGTAAAATTTCATTCACACATAGAATTTCGTTCTTAATATACATTATAACTAAAACTCTAACCATTTCATTTACAATTTAAATTACAAAGATAATTACTTATTCAATCTACTAAATTTTGTACATTCTACACTATACAATATTCCCTAACATACACATACAATATTTATACAATATACATTATTCAATAACGTATACATATAAAATTTATACAACATACAATTTATGCATACAATCTAATATATATTTTTTAGAAACAAAAAAAAAGAATAAAATACACTATTTTTACCAATAGAGACAACGAAAGAAATAAACGACGGCATGAGAATGATGGTCGATGGTCGGCGACAGTCGTGGACACAGAAGCACGAACGGCAGTGGCATGCTCTCTGATTGATCTCTCCTCTCTTTTCTTTCTCTCTTCTCCCTTTTCTCTTTTTTTTTATGTGCGTCTGTGTTCTGTGAATGCATAACTAAATTGGGAGGGGATCTTCTGATGTAGCTCAAGACGTCGAGAGAACCCCTAACTTACGACGTCGTCGATTCGTAACAAATTGTTGACGCAGTCACTTATGGCATTGTGAGAACTCTGTCAAAAAGCAAGCAGAAGGTCACACATCTCGTAATGTTACCTATCCCACGTCGACAGAGGTGTGACCTCTCACGACACCAACCAATTTTGACGTCATGATATGGTTGTCAGAATATTTTAAATCTTTAACCTTTGCCAACGCGTTCAAAGCAAAGTCAAAAAAATGTCGACCTCTCATGACGCACTGCATGCAACGTCAGTAGTTATGGCGGAAACAATGACTCGTACATGTATGGCATCGTGAAAAGTCTTTATTATTATTTAAATTAAACATTTTTGCAACGTCTCCTTGCTCAACTCGTGGAAGCCTCACCCTCTGCCAACGTTTATTATGCAACGTCGTCATACCTTCTATTGCCGATGGCTTCTTCACGACGCTGCGAATATGTTCTTCTTATGACGTCCCTTTTCTCGACGCCTCTTTCTGCATTGGTAGACCTCCAATTTTTTGTAGTGTAAGTAAAGCCCTTTGCGAAAAGACGAGCTTTGTATCTTTCAATTTTTCCTTATGAATCTCTTTTGGTTTTAAATATCCATTTACAACCTATGGGTTTCACTTCTAATATCATGGCAATTTGACAAGTTTCCAATGTCATTGTCTTTTCATGGATTTTATTTCCCCTTCCATAGCATTTATCCACTTTGAGGGTTAGAGCTTTATAGAACTTGTTGGAAGTTGATTGGATCATCTTCCATTAGGCCATATCATCCTAATGTTCTGGAAGAAACACAATATAATCTGTCGCCACGTGCTCAGACGACGCGAAGCTGCCAATGTTCTTAAAATGGGTTAGTTTTAAAACAAAATATGAGTCGTCATCAATCTTTTTTATGGTGTGATTGGAACCGAAATAAAGTAAACACTTTTAAATAAAATCTTAAAAATGGTCTGCAAAAACTAGAGTTGAGTTCGGGAGTCATTTGTGTATGAGGAAGGTGTTAGCACCCCATAACACCCATTTAGAAAACAGTGGCCATATTTCAAAATCCGTCATAAGAATAGCCTTCTAATAAAGATATTTTTTTAAAACATTAATTAAAATCATTTTTCGATCAAATCTTAAACGCCCTAAGATGTGATCTCTCACCTCAAGACTTCTAGGAAATCGAACTCCCTAATTTCCTAGATTCCGTCGTAGGATTTTGTTTAGAGAAAATAGTATGAGTTATTAGAAAATATTGATCAGAAAATCTTATCAAATCATAGATTAAATTTTGCACGTTTGAAAAAACAAAAACAAATCTTTAAATAAAAGTTTTCTAAATGATTAAAAAAGAGTCTTTATTTTAAAACATAGAGAATTTTAAATTGGAAGGATTTTAAAACATTGAAAAACTTTAAATAGAAAGAGTTGTAACGGTTAAATAGAAAACAAAATGAGACTTAATAGGAAAATTAAATAAGTAAAACCAAGAGTAGAAACTATCATGATAAATTATGCCAACATAAAATAGCATATTGAGATTTTAATAAAAACATATTGGAGATCAATCTCGGACTTCCAAAGAATCAATTTCCTCACCTCAAGAATTCTAAGAAATCAGACTCCCAAATTTCCTAGATTCTGTCGTCGAATGTTTTTAAAGAAAAATAATTTAAAATGTTAACAAATGTAAACAATTATTAGTAATAACATATTAAATTGACCACAAAAAAAAAGAAAAAAATAAAATATTAAGAAACATATAAAAGACGATAACATATTAAAAAAGCAATAATCAAGATAAGAAAAATATTAAATAAGCAATAATCAAAATGAGAAAATACTAAATAATTGCTAAAAAAAGAAAAAATTAAATAAATAAAAATACTAATTATATATAAAGTAAAGATACAATATATAGGGAATAAAGTTTAAGAATAAATTGACAAAGGAAAGACATAATAATAAATAAAAAATAGATAAACAACAAGTTATGAAGAAATATATAATAAAAAACTATAAAAGAGAAGCTCACAAGATAATAAATAAATAATTATTAGAGAAATAAAAGTAGAGAAATAAGAATAAGAATAATAAGCAAATATTTAAACATTTAAGAAGAATTTTGTGTGTTGGATTCTTGACATCGTAGGGGGAAAGATGAAAATTTAGGGGTTGCTAGAAGAGAAGATAAAATGAATATTGTAGATGAAAATTTAGGATGAGCTATGGAGGTTAGAGATTTAAATGAAAAAGAGAGGATGTGAAGGTTGTAAAAATTTCTATGAATTTTTTTTTTTTTTTTTTTTGCCTTTCTTTATGTTATTTTGTGTGGATGAAGAAGAGATTATTTATAGCCAAAATTCATTTCTTTAAATGGCTAAAAATTCAAAGGTACTCCTTAGTTGACAGTAAAATTCTCCAATTAACTTGATCCTAATCATAAAAGGAAAACTTAGTATCTTAATTAATGAAATTAGCAATTGGCTAACATCCAAAAATCCTCCCAAATTAATTAACTTTCTAAAAATTGGGGTTGAAACCAATTCAACCTTGATTGGGAAAAATCTTAAAAAGTTTAGCCAATTGAACCTTTAAAGAAACCTCAAATAGATCCAAAATTAAATTAATAAAATATTAATTTAATTTTATTGGCTTAACAAGGTTACTCAGATGGAGGTTGGAAAATCCTCTTATCCTTGATGAAAAATTCATCACTTTAAATCCTCAAGCTTCCAAAGAGACCAATCTTAACTTCAACTAATGAGGCGGCTGCGACAACGGAGGGTTATCTTAGAGAAGAAGATGAAGAACCTTTTTTTTTCTACTTTCTAACTTAAGCATTCCAATGCTATTTATAGACCCAAATAATAACAATAATATTTATTATTATTATTTCCTTTTCCTTTTCCTTTTAGGATATATATATATATATAATACCAAAAAATATACATATATCTTTATTCCCATTATCTTTCCTAAATAAATGCCTTAATCTTAGGCATTTATAAACATTAATAATAATAATAATACTTCTTTATTATTATTATTATTTTTCTCTCACCAAAATCTACAATAAATATATATTTATTTAAACCATTATTCTCTCTTATAAATAAATATATATCTTTTTCGTCCAAATCAACCATCTCTCTCCTTATGGATTATCTTCTTTTCCAAACAAATATAATTATATTTCAACATATAATTAACTTCACTTTTCCAAATTATTAATTAATTAATTATATATATATATATATATATATATATATATATATATATATATATATATATATATCCATATATATATACTCAATTAAATCCAATTTCACCAAAACCAACTTTTCCCTCCAAAATCTCAAATTAACTTAAGTCCTCAATTCTTTTAATCAATCAAATCTTTTCCAATAAATCACTTATAACTTCCAACATGAATTATCTTAACCCAACCATAACAACTTTACTCTAGAATCAATATTTATCTTTCTGCAGAATAATTAATTATCATCCACAATAATTAATTATTATTTACCTTTCTTCCAAAATAATTAATTATCTTCCACAATAATTAATTATTATTTATCTTCTCCAAAAATAATTAATTATCTTCCACAATAATTAATTATTATTTATCTTTCTCCAAAATAATTATTAATTATCTTCCACAATAATTAATTATTATTTATCTTTCTCTAAAATAATTATCCTTTTACAAATAATTATATTTTCCCAAAATATAATTATTTTACTTTTTCTCCCTTACCAAATATCTTTTCTCCAAAATACAATTACCTTTTCCTTAAATAGTTATATTTCAACAAATATAATTATCTTTTCCTTTAACATAATAATTATATATATATTTCCACGTATACATATAATTATCAAATCTCCAACAAACTTTCCACCCTACGGTTTAATTAAATAACGTCCATAATTATTTAATTAAATTCAACTTCAACAACACTAAAAATCCACAACTTTACTTAATCCTCTTAACCTACCATTTAATAAAAACTCAACAAACACCACGTGTCAAAACCTCTAATTAATTAAATATTCATCCAAGAAATATTTAATTAATTTTAATTCCCACATAAATCAAATAATTCTCATTAATTGGATTCAAAATAACGCCCAATAAATTAAATCTAGATAAACAAAATTAAGATAACTGACTCCAAAATTATCTAAATTTTTGGGGCGTTACACTAATAGACTCAAATTATTGTATATTAATGATATTACTCAATCACTAATATACTCGATCATTTCAACTTATATCCTAAGTCACTAATACACTTACATCTCTCTTCATTGATAAGGGTCTATCACCAATATACTTATTGATCTATTACTAATATTATTTTGTCACATATAGACTTTGATTTTAGTATAATACTATTCCATATACTTATTAGCTAATTATCACTGATAGACTCATATATTAGTTTATCGATGTTATCATTAACATTAGAGAAAATTGCGTTAAATAAAACTTCCTTTAGAAGCCTATCATTGATAGCCACAAAATATGAATTTATCTTTGATAGAATTATATCAATGATAGTCACAATTTAAGTCTATTAATGATAGATTCATATTTAATTTGATTTAAAAGTTTATTACTGATGACACAAATATAAGTATAATTGATAGAAGTCTATGAATGATAGTCACAAATATGAATTTATCATTAGTAGACTTAAAAAAGTCGAAAATTGCATGCCTCTAACATATTTGTGTGCCTTCATCTTTTCACCAACTTGTGCTACATTTATCTTTTATGAGGCAAAGAGAGGTTTACGACATCCTTTCCTGCGTTGGGAATATATATCTATTATACAATCAATATACCACATAAAATATAACATACATGTAATCAAAATCAAAATCAAAATCAAAATTTTGATTAACAAGTTATTTTATACTTGGTAAAGTATATTATTGATAAGAAATAAAGCAATTAAAGGTAGCATCAAAATCAAATATAAAGTTCTAAAACATAACAAAATTAATTGTAACAACCTATATTAGATTATCAAAATGGAAAGAAAAAACTATATATATTTATCATAATGGAAGCAAGCACATTCACCATCATCATTTTGCAAAAATAAGTAACATAATTAAAGTCATAATATCAAACATATATATAGATGCATGCTAATAGAGGAGTTGAGATAAAATTGTAATAAGAGAGAATTAGAATTAGAATTAGAATTAGAATATTTGTAAAGACCTTTTTTGTCCTACCAATTGCAATTCCCTTTTATTTTTGCATGAGAAAGATAGAAAAAAAGAGAGAAAACTAATCTTTACGAATATACCGTTCTATGGAGGAGGATGAGAGAACCAACAATTCAGGTGCCCACGTCACCCGTTTGTTTGCCTTAAATAACCACTCTCTCTCCCAATTTTTCTCCACTTTCTCTCTCTTCATCATCATCTTCATCATCCCTTTCCTTCTCCTTCTTCTTCTCCTTCATAATTCATTCACAACCCATTTCCCCTTTCTGTACTTCTTCAATCTCCCATTTCCTTTTAACCTTCATTCAAACAAAAACGTTGGACCCACAAACTTCTCTCCACAAATTTAGCTTTATTTCTCTCACTTTTCTTCCTTTTCCTCTTGTCTTTTGCCTGGGATTCAGAACAGTTCAGAGATCTCAGGTATTTCGATTAATTTCTTTGCTCCCTTTTCTCGATCGTTTCCGTTTCCCTTTGGCCTATCTTCCTAATTTCATACTCTTCTTTCGTTTTATTCTTTTCTCGATTAACACTTTTTCTTTTTCTTGGTTGTACTGATTGTTACTGTTTCCAATTGGAATAATGGTTTATGGAGCTTTAATCTTACGTATTTATGTGATGGGTTCTTTTTGTTTATATTTAGAACCCTTTTGGAATAAATCTGAATGTTGTATTTCGTTCCCCTTTTGTGTTTTGATGCCCTCCTTCAGTTTGGGATATTGCTGTCTGTCTGTCTGTCTGTCTGTCATCTTTGTTCCCCTTTACTTACTCTGTAATGTGTTAACGATATTTTTGTTTGAAATGGTACAACACGGTTGGGAATTGATCGCATGATGCTCATCCATCATTTACCTTTTATGGTATGTAATACTTTGTGTCGTTGGTTGTGTAAAGTCTTTAATATTGGAAAATGAAAACTTATACACTCTGCTCTTGAGGTAACTTAAAGGTTTTTCCCCTTCCTCTGTCAACAACGGAACTCCACATGACTATGCCATTGAAGCTCACCACCTTTGAGGATTTTGTGGAGCACTCATCGTTCTTCTTAGACAGCATGCAATTTGTTCCTGAGACATATTGCTCTCCTTGATGATGGGGGATTTTACAGACATGACCAAGCTTGGGACATGCCTCTATTGAGAATCCCACCTTCAAAATTCAAGGGACCTTATACTCCTAATAAGATAGATGGATTCTCATTTGCCAATTGGTTTTGAGATGGAACTCCATGTCTTCTAATAAGATACTGATTGCAAACAGTGAACGCAAAAGAGATACCATCTTGAGGGAACATGTTGAGAATCTTACATTGGAAAGATCAAGTGACCTCATGCTCTTTATAAGATAGATGGGCCACTCTTCTATCAAGTGGTTTTGAAATGGAACCCCATGTTATCAAATAGCCTCTAATGCCAATTGTTAGGACAAGGGGCCTCTTCACAGTTTCTTTATGAAATGATATTGTCCATTTTGGTAGAAGACCTGATGAATCTGTCTTTTGTTTCACCAAAATTTCCTCGTCCAAAGGAGATATTTTCTATCATTTATGTATTTGTGATAGTCCTCATGTGTTGCCAATGTGAGACTTTGCATTTCCAACAAGCCTCAAATAGTTATTGACCCATCTAGCTTTTGTCGAGGTCATCTCTTTTCTTTTTGGAGCACATCCCCTATCTAATAGAGTTCAACCATAGATCTCTACATGACTGTTATTGAGCTTCATTAGCTCTTTTTCCAACACACATGGATTCTACGAATATGACTAGGTTTAGATCATGACTTTGATAGCATTAGTTAGGACGTGCCTCTCTGAAAATGGTATGATATTTGTCCACTTTAGGCATAAGCCCTCGTACCTTAACTTTTGATTTAACCCAAAAGGCCACATACCAATAACTATTTTTTCCCCTTAATTATGTACCCATGATCTTGCTTTGTTTGACCAATTTAGGATTTTTTGCATTCCTAATGATGGAGATATTGAATTTATTTCAATTCTACCGGGGAAAAGTGATGTAGCTTATTAGGTATGGTAGTGGTCAATGAATTCAAATATAGATGGCATAGCAATTGTTACAGCTGCATTCTGTTAGTTGCTTTTGACATTCATTTTAGCTTACTGGGATGCTTGTTTATGTGTGTGTTTTTTTCCTCAAGAATATTGTTTTTATTTCTTGTTTAGTGATTATTGTCAATCTCTTGAAGCAATCATGGTTTTTGCAACTTTTTGTCAATATATCAGAAAACATTTTGTAAACAGTGGCACGGAGTAACTTGATTAATTATGTGTACTTTATGATATTAGTATAATCCAGCTGCAGTTCAGTATAGTTGCCTTTGATATCTCCTCAAATAAGTATGTGTGCCCTCCTAGCAAACAATATGCACGTTGCAATTTGGAAAAACATATTCAAAACGAAGAATCTTTTTATTTGTTTAAAATATGGGCAAAGGAAAATTTCACTTTCTTTCCAGTTGTTTGCTGGGTAACTTTGCTACTTTTCGTTTTATTTCTTTTCTGTGTTAGTCGGAAGTAAATTGTTTCTCCCTGTTCCATTGCCAAATTGTGTGATGAATCCATGAAACACATGTTTTTATCTTTTTTGAAGTTATTAATGCTTAATAGAAATGCAATTTGATTTGGATTTTTGGAATTTTCTTATGGGGCACTTTCAAAAATAGCAAAAAAATTTATGATAATAGGGACAATGTCACTACATTTTTTAAATTGCAAAAGTAACAAATTTAAAAGTGGATAGTCCTCTGATAGCCGTCTTATATCATTAATTACTTGTCATATTTGTCATATTCGCAATATGCAAAAAGAAGAGGTGCTATGAGCCGTTTTTTTCTAAATCTTTTTATCATCTGATGCAATTTTCCTTTTCGTTATCTCCATTTTATTGTTTACTCATCACCACCAAAGGTACCCTATTGTGCATTAACAAGATGGAAGTTAATGATAGTAGGTCTTGCAGTCATCTGAATTGCATTTCATTGTCAAGGTCTAAATTTTTTGTTTTTTGTTATAAATTTATCCTGAGTTCTTACTTTCTCTCATGCAGGGTTCGTGGCATTTTTGGATGATAGATAAACGTGTTTAAGAGTATAATTAAATCTGTGTTACTATACCGACTTACAAGGAAGAAACTAAAACATGTCTGGGCCCACAAAAGTTATGGATCCTGCTTTTCTAGGAGTAGGGCAAAGGGTGTATCCTTTGTTCATTAAACATTGTTTCTCCTCACCCTTGTTTTTCTTTTTGTAATAAGAGAATTGACGTTAGTTGTTATCTAACATATTAAGATCATGCTACTGAATTATTTATTTTCTTTGTTTAGACTTTCTTCTTTTTTGCAATATTAAACATGCTGATTGTAGTTTTACATGTTGAACTTAACATCTTTTAGTGGCACTGAAATTTGGCGAATTGAGAATTTTCTGCCTGTTCCATTGCCAAAGTCCGATTTTGGAAAATTCTATATGGGGGATAGCTACATAATATTGCAGGTTTCTTTCAACTTATTAGTACTGCTTTAATATCTAGAAGTGTTTTATTTCATTTCATAAATTGGCAATGATAATTTAACTCAATTTCCATGATTAATCTTTTTCATTTCACGAGAGAAAAAAAAAAATGCTAAAGTTATACCCACCTTGACAACTGACACTCATTTTTGAGTCTTAATTCGTGTAAGTTTTGTGAGATGTTTGAAGCAGATAAAAGTACGAGTTCTTTGGTTATTTTTCTTCTTTGGTTGTCTTAGTTTTTTCTTCTTTGAGAAAGAACAAGTCACTCATGCTAACAACTGACTGATAAAATATAGATATGGAAGGTGGCTTTTGAGTATTCTTTTGCAATTACTTTGTTAAAATCATCTCTTATATGTACTCGATTTTAACAAGTATTTCCTATTGCAGACATCACAAAACAAAAGTGGCTCTTTCTTGTTTGATATACACTTCTGGATTGGAAGAGATACAAGTCAGGTGTTCTTTCTCATCTTGTATCCTGCTGTCTTTCTCTCTTTGCTTTATAGAAAAGTTTTCACATCATGGCCACCGTTCTGCGATATTGCTCTTCTAGCATGTAGGTCTGTGTTGACTATTCTAAAAAATTTCTGAGATGTCACGTGCTCAATATGGCTGTCACAGACTGTTTACTTAATGTTATTTGTTTAACAACACCTTTCAAATCTTGAAAGTTATTCACCAACGTTTATTGGAAATTGGAAAATCTATTATATTTCTGCTTGGATCTAAAGAAAATATAAACACAATTTTCTTTAACTTTGTGAAAATTTTAAATACCACTATTAGCATACTCAAAATTCATAATTATGAATTTTTTCCAGGAAAGTCAATTGGACACCCTTTTTCTGCTTGCTTGGCCTCTGTGCCTGAATCTGAAAGAATCTAAAATAAAAAATTCTTTTATTTTCTGAGAATAAAATTTTTTACCGTGAAACACCAATTGACCCAAAAGCTTAAGCTAGTGGGCGAAGGTAAATTTAGTTATATATCATTAACATGACAATACTCATCTGTAATTAAGATTTTTTCCCCATGAATATTGGATGAAACTTTTGTGCTCACTTGATCACATTGGGAGGACTTAACCCCCCACTTTGATGATGTTTTGGATGTAATTGAAAAATAAAATAACTTGATCTTTGTTGTATTTTCCAGGCAGCCAAAAATTTTGCTTTGCATTTTCTTATCCATTTTCTTCTTTTTTTTCTTAAATTAATTCCTAAATTTCTGGACCTTTTGATCTAGGACGAGGCTGGGACTGCCGCAATAAAATCTGTAGAGTTAGATGCATCTCTTGGAGGCCGTGCAGTGCAGCATAGAGAACTTCAAGGCCATGAATCAGACAAATTTTTATCATACTTTAAACCTTGCATCATTCCACTTGAAGGAGGTGTTGCATCTGGATTTAAAAAAGTTGAGGAGGAAGAATTTGAAACACGATTATATACCTGCAAAGGAAAACGAGTTGTTAGAATGAAACAGGCACAGGATCCTATCCATATGAACTCCCGTATATTTTGGAATTTATTATTTCTCTAGGGTAAAAGTATTCATTTTGATAATGCAGGTTCCTTTTGCTCGGTCTTCTCTTAATCATGATGATGTGTTCATCTTAGACACTGAAAACAAGATATATCAGTTCAATGGTGCTAATTCCAATATCCAAGAGAGAGCCAAGGCTTTAGAGGTTGTTCAATTTTTGAAGGAAAAGTATCACCAGGGAGTGTGTGATGTTGCTGTAGTGGGTATGCAGAAATGCTTCTAGTTTTTCACTCTTCTACCTTTCCCCTTTTAATAAAAAACACAGCTTCTTTGAAAGTGAAAGAGTGGCTAGAAAAAAAGAAAAGAAAAAAAATCAAAGGAGTGATGGTAGAAAAGAGGATTTTAGTTCTTCACGAGGCCAAGTTACTAGTTTTCTTAAGTTCCTCACTTATTTTTGTTAGTTACTCCCTAGTTTCTTAATTGGGCAATTTTGTTTGCTTTTGTAGATGATGGGAAGTTAGATACAGAGTCGGACTCTGGGGAGTTCTGGGTCCTCTTTGGTGGTTTTGCACCTATCGGAAAGAAGGTTAGCACTGAAGATGATGTGATTGCAGAAGCCATGCCTGCTAAACTTTATAGGTATCCGTCGATTTCTCACCCTCACCAAATGAGAATCAAGAAATTTATTTGACTTAGCATTTACTTTGTGCATCTTGAAATGAAAGCTTTACTTTTCTTTTCTTCTTTTTTCTAAATATAAAAACTTTCATTAAGTAATTGAAATGTTACAAATAGCACCCCTCAGGTGAAGGAAAAGCAATGAGTTAGGGTTGAACATTAAGTATATATGCTTGCAAAAATAAGCAAATATAAATCTTTCTTTTGTATCTTCTCATATTCTCAATGGTAGTATCTTACTTCTTTGGATTTGAAAATGTACTTGCCTATTTTTGTTTTACTCTTGCTGTTTAGTGCACAAACTTAATTTAAATGGAACTATTCTTTTTAGCAAGTAATAATTGACGTGTAGTTGTTATCTAGCTGTGCCTTCAAGTAATTTTTAGTACATTCATGAATTTGCTTTCCCTTTTCTTTTTGCAGCTAGTAATAGTTCATGGAATCTTTTAATGTTAGACACATAACAGTTTTTTCATCAGTTTCTCAGTCGGCGTGTTTTATGCTTTTGGGGACATAAATTAATTACTGTAGACATCAATAAACCTGTTATGATCCAAAATTTCCTTCAATTTTATCTTGTGTATCTAACTTTTCTCATTATTTTTTAAGGGGCATTTTCAAATATAGCAAAATGAACCAAAAAATATAGCGAAATTTCATATTCTATCAACGATAGATACTAATTGACACTCGTAGTCAATGTCTGTCTGCGATATTGAGAGAAACCGATAGAAGTCTATCAACGATAGAATATGAAATTTTTCTATATTTTATAAATATTTCAGTAGTTTTGTCATTTATAATAATTTCCCCTTTTTAGTCTCAATTTTGTACATTAGTTTAGTGGGATTATATTGATATGGATAGCCTCTAAATTTCTTTGGGTGACTGTTTAACATTTTAGAAACTATACACAAGATGGATTTATGTAATGCACCAAACACTTTTAAGGATGATCTATTACATCACATGTGGTGTTGGGGTTATTCTATCTACAAAGTCTTAGAGGAAGTAGAGCAGCACCGCTGAGTTGAACTCATTTAGGCAAAGAATGATCTTTCTATTCTTAAATTAACAGAACCAACTCGTTGTATATATTGCTGTCTTCCTTCAGACCAGATTTTATTGAATCATACCATGTGTGAAAATCTTATTATACATTTATAGATTAATATTTGATTTAATTTAAGAACGCTTTTCTATGTTTTCAGGATTGGTATGATCCTTGTATTATTATCTTTTAGCAGAAAAACAAACTCGACACACTACTCATTTGTTTTCTGGATGCATGCAGCATAGCTGATGGTGAAGTGTCAATCATTGAAGGCGAACTATCCAAATCATTATTAGAAAATAACAAATGCTATCTTCTGGATTGTGGTTCTGAGGTATTTGTTTGGGTTGGACGGATAACCCAGGTGGAGGAAAGAAAAACGGCCATCCAGGTTGCTGAGGTAATAGAGTTGCAGTTTTGCAGCCAAAGTAGTATGTTCCACTAAATCCGTAGTTAAATGTATCTGTTCTTCACTACCTGTACTTTTCTAGGAATTTGTTGCTAGTCAAAATAGGCCAAGATCAACACATATAACGCGACTTATTCAAGGTTATGAGACACATTCTTTCAAATCCAACTTTGGATCCTGGCCAGCAGGATCTGCAGCTTCTGGAGCTGAGGAAGGAAGAGGAAAGGTAGCAGGTATGTTTCTGTGACTTAAAGTAGATTTAAAGCACTTCCTGCTCAATTTGTTGATTCTGGTATTCAAATTTCTGCCAGCTTTATTGAAGCAACAAGGTGTGGGTATCAAGGGGATGTCAAAAAATACACAAGCAAATGAGGAAGTACCTCCATTGCTGGAGGGAGGTGGAAAATTGGAGGTTTTGTCAAAGATTACTTTTTCGCGTTAATTTTGAAGATAACTTTTTTTTGGTAATTACTTGTTTGTTTTGTGCTAAGAAATTGGACACTATTCATTTTGTAGGTTTGGTGCATCAACGAGGACACCAAGACTCCAGTGCCCTCAGAAGATGTTGGTAAATTTTATAGTGGAGACAGCTACATTGTTCTTTATGCTTACCACTCAGGAGAGAGGAAGGAAGACTATATTTTGTATACTTGGTATGGAAAGGATAGCATTGAGGTAAGCTAAAATATGTTGCTTTGGGTGTTAAATGGAACTCCATAACTTGGAGTCGTGCATTTGAAATAATTAGCATTAGAACAAAATGGAACCAAGAAACATCCTGGCATAAATAATCCATTTGATCTGCAGTCTTTGTGTGCTCATGGCAGTGGATAGTCAAAAGTCTATCTGTCTTTGAAGTTGACACAAGTTTTCTTGTGCCACCTGCCCACAAAGTAGTTATTATTTAAGGGAAATGTGGAGAGTTACTTTTGGAGGAGAGCAAGAAGGCGTTAGTATGTTAAATTGACAGAAGAGCTTAAGCCCAGGTCTTCCTTCTGGATATGAGAATTTCTTCCACTTTTGAGCTTTCTAAGGATCTATTTGAGAATAGGACTCTTGGTCACTAGTAGTTATCATTAATAAATAAACATGGACTGGGTGCACCACTTACTAAAGTGTAAGGTTTAGTCTAAAATACACTGCTTATTTAAGGTTGTAGGCTTGATTAATGAAATTGAACGATTAATATTAAAGTTGACTCACTCGCCCATGTTGGAGAGTACAGATTGAACTTGTCCCATCTTCTATTTGTTTAGTTAGTTCAAAGTTTGTGCAAATGTATTTATTGAGGACTGTCATTATTTTCTTTATGCATATTATAACTTTTAAGTTAAATGTTTGGCCACACTTTTGTTTTGCTGGTAAAAGAAAAAAAGGTTTGGCCGTACTCATCATTGGCTCACACATTGTCCAATGTAGGAGGACCAAATGACTGCTGATCGCATTGCAAGTTCAATGTCAAACTCTCTCAAGGGGAAGCCAGTTCAGGTATTGAATCAATTTGTTAGATCAGGATTATGTTATCATTATTGACATGTTATATTGGTACTTCCGTAGGGTCGCATTTTTCAGGGTAAAGAACCGCCACAGTTTGTTGCACTTTTCCAGCCTATGGTGGTCCTCAAGGTATAAGAATCCTGCTCTTTGAGTTATGGTTTCTAACACAAAAATTGGAGGCAAGCACTTCTCCTTTTTGACTGAATACTTTCTTCAGGGTGGTGTGAGTGCTGGTTACAAGAAATTTATAGCAGACAAAGATTTGGCGGATGAAACATATAGTGTAGATAATGTTGCTCTCATCAAGGTTTCTGGAACTTCTGTCCACAACAATAAAGCAGTGCAAGTTGATGCTGTATGTGCAGAATAAACTTCTCCTATTTCTATTTGTTTGTGGCAGTCTACATTTTATGGATATTATTTTATAGAAATGCCTTATCTTATATAAGTTGCATTAGAGCATACCTTCATACCTTCTTTGTATGTATACAAATCAACCAATGTAGAGAAGTAAAGAGAGAACAGAAGTATCTAAGGGAAACTTTCAGGGAAATGTTCGGGCTAAAGAAAAGGTTGTAGCATTGTCTCGTTTTAGATTGGACTCTTATTGAACCAAGCAGAATAAATAATTGCTTGGTTCTGGAACACCTTATCCAGACCGCAGAAAGTTATTTCATGGTTTTATGAAGTGATTATTAAACACTGTTTTCTGAGTTTTATGCATGGAGCGATATGCAGGAGATATCATATATGAGGGTTTTCAAAAGAATGCTTAGCCATGTTTTCACCCCATTAATAGTTTCTTTGGGCTTAGAATTCTGTCACATTGAACATCTCCTTATTATCTTTAGGCTTTGATTCTGAAAGGGGATGCACCACATATGTGATCAAGTACGTATTTGAGATTGATAACTTAGAGTATTCCTCTCAGTTCAACTCTTTTCCTGAGCGTTTAGTTTGAATAATTAGGCTCTAGAACCTTGAAGATCGTGATCACTATTCTTTTATCCACTCTGTTTTGTATGAATATGTAGATATGAACAAATCTAGTTATGGTGGAAATTTCTTGACCACTTTGTTCTCTTTGGAAGTGGATGCAATTCTTAATTGGCATAAATGATTCTACTTATTTAGTTAAAAGTCAATTTTTTAGGATAGAAATTTCTTAACCACTTTTTTCTTTTGGAATTGGATTCAATTCTTAGTTGGCATAAATTATTCTACTTCTATAGTTAAAAGCCATTCTTTATGTTACATGGGGACAGTTTCATAAGCTTTGTTCTTGATCAGGTGGCAACATCATTGGACTCTAGCCATTCTTTTGTCCTGCAATCTGGATCCTCTTTGTTTACATGGCATGGAAATCAATGTGCCTTTGAGCTGCAGCAATCAGCGGCAAAAGTTGCCGAGTTTTTAAAGGTTTGCTACTCAGCATTGCCTTCTTCCTTTTCTTTACATTCCCACTCTATAAATACGGGGTTAGTAACAAATGTATCTGATTTTTGTTGAATATATGCCTCAACACTAACTTCATGTCAAGGGAGGAGCACAGAGAGTAATGTTTCATTGGTTTTCTTAGGCTTTTTCTTAGGAATAATTTAAATATTAAAGATTCAGGGTTAACATGGAATGGCTTCTATCTTAAATCGAACTTTTAGAATATAATGGAAATAACTGTGAATTGCACATTGGTTCTGTTTCTTGTTTACGACCATGCTGTATGGGCATTCTTGTAGACATGAATTCTGTAAACTTGGCACTAACAGCAGTATATCCTTCCTATTTACTATCTAGCCTGGAGTTACTTTAAAACATGCTAAAGAAGGAACAGAAAGTTCAGCTTTCTGGTCTGCTCTTGGGGGAAAACAAAATTATGTCAGCAAAAAAGCAGCTCCAGATATTGTCAGAGATCCCCACCTATACACAATTTCATCGAATAAAGGTGGCAGTTCTTTATAAATATATTCTGAATTTAATAATTTCTCTCTTGTAACGACCACATGTTGTTTTACCTTATCTAATTAGTTGTTATGTTGAGTCCTATTCCCTTTTACTGATCATTGTGGTCCAATCCCCATGCCTTTGGATATTTCAGGACGTTTTCAGGTGAGCTTCTGACCACTTTATTTTTCATTTTGGATGCTTTATTATGCATGTATAGTTATTCTTGTTCCCCATATTTTGAAGGTAGAGGAGGTTTATAACTTTTCTCAAGACGATCTCTTGACAGAGGACATCTTGATTCTTGATACACATGCTGAAGTGTTCATATGGATTGGCCAGATGGTAGACACCAAAGAAAAGCAAAAGGCCTTCCAAATCGGGCAGGTACTCTTATTTCAGAACATCTCAAAATACTCTTTTACTATTGTCATTGACAAACTGCTTTTGCAGAGTTACATAGAAATGGCTGCATCTCTGGAGGGTTTGTCCCCAAAAGTACCACTATACAAAGTTAATGAGGGGACTGAACCAAGCTTCTTCACGACATACTTTTTGTGGGATAATACTAAAGCTATCGTATGTGCTGCCATTTTCCTTTTTGTTTGTCAATATACATTCTTCTTATTTCATCTAACAATTCGTAAAAGAATTTCTTCAATTGAAAACTTGGTTAGATGCTTCTCTTGCCACTCCTTTCTTCATTTATATTTGACATGAAAAAAGAAAAAAGAATCTTTGCCTTGATATTGTCAAGGGAAAATTGAAATGTGATAAATATATTCTTTAAAGGAAACAGTTGAATTCAAATGGTCAAATATGGCAGTCTTTGTTTCTTTTCTTTTTTCTTTTTGGGAAGGAGCAGCTTCAGTCCTACAAGAAGAGTTATGAGCACAGCTGAGATTTGGACGCATGCTCTGTTTCTAAGAAAGAAACGAAAAAGGTCTAAACCCATACGAAAATGGAGATCATATTAGGGATCTCTTGGATTCAAATGGTCAAACCAAAGTAAAGGAAAGGTTATACCATGGTTGATGGAGCCAATTTGTACGCATTTGGACTAAAAACTTTATAAAAATGAGTTGAATAATAACGAAGGTAAATGCAAGGGCATTAAAAGAAAAATAAGCACCTAACAAACGAATTCATAATGGTACAAGGAGTCCATGGTCCAACCTAACTTATTATTATTATTTCTTAACAAGAAAAAACTTCTGTAATAAAAAAAATATAAAAATGAGTAAAATTAATAATTAAGTTGTTTAGGTTTTCAAACTAAGTTATATATCTTATTATTAGTGTTCATAATCATATATTTAAGTCTAATAGATGATAATTTGTTTGTGTATGTAGAAAAATATTAGAGATATCCATTAATTCTTAATATCGATGTCGAACCCTTCGATTTAATCAACTGGTATTTCAATCCTTGAATGTATATAAGGACACCCATCGTCCATCAGTATAGGAGAAGGAGCAAGAATGTATTTGAGGGTAAAAGTTAGTTATGCAGGTGAGGGGACCACGAGAGAGGTTGAAGGGTATTTTGGGAAAGGAAAGGGTAGTATAAGTAGTTGAGGTTGTATTTCCATTTTCTTTAGCTTGGAGTTAGTATCTGACTCTCACAGTGAGAGGAGTTGTAGTCTTGAGGCTCTTTCTTCATTCAATAATACTTGTTTGTAAGGGGATACCGTACAAATTGGTATCAGAGCCTTCATCCCTGAGAGAATTGAACCAATAAGATGGCAAAGAAGTTTGAGGAGCGGATTGACACCATTGATAGGGAGATTGAGACTATCAAAGTAAGCATGCAGTGATTACCTCAAGTGGAAAAATCTTTGACAGGGCTGTCGGAACAACAACGGAGGCAATTCGAAGAGACTCAGAAAATGTTTGCGAGATTGTTTGTCGAATTGGTGTTAGGACGCAGAGGAGGATCATCGGTGGCGGGAGAGTTATTGTCGCAGTCCAAAATAGGGGAAGAAGGAACCTCAGAACGAATTGATGCCGCAGTGAAATTGGCCATCAAGGATAAGCTTGAGAAAGGGGAGACAGACCAGAGCAAGTTCAAGAATATGGAGATGCTAGTGTTCAAAGGGGAGAATCTGGATTTTTGGCTTTTCCAGGTTGTGAGGTTTTTTCAGATCCATAAATTCTATGAATTTGAAAAAACTCATTGTTGCTGTCATCAGTTTTGATGGAGTAGCCTGGGATTGGTATCAATCCAAAGAAGATAGGGAGCCTTTTGCGGATTGGAAGGATCTGAAAACGAGGTTATTGGCGCGCTTCTGGTCAACTCAAAAAGGATTAGTGTGTGGGCAATTTTTTGTAGATCATGCAGGAGACAACGGTGGAGGATTACGAAACTTATTCGATAAGCTGGTGGTTCTGTTAATGCAACTCTTGGATGAAGTTTTGGAGGAGACATTCTTGAAGGGGTTGGAACCTTTAGGGATGAGTTCGAACTTCTAGAGCCTAAACGACTGGCCCAAAAGATCGAGGGTCATGATTAGGTTGAAAAAAGAAATGGGCACGAAGACCCAAATGGAGTACTTCCTACGCTACGTGCGAAACAACAGAACCCTATGATCCTTTTCTGATAAGGAAGATTACACTATGCTCGGTGGGAGCAGGAGGAGCTGCGAATGACAAACCAAATCGTCGATTGCTGATGTGGAGTTCCAAACAAAAAGGGAGAAGGGGTTGTGTTTTTGCAACAATGAGAAGTTTTACCTAGGACATTGGTGCTGGCAAAAAACCATGAAGGAGCTGTGGTTATTCGTCATGCAGCCAAATGTGAATGAATTGGAGTTATTTTATGAGATGAGTGAGGAGGCAGCGACGGTGGATTGAAGTTGAGGATGCTGTTGAATTGTGCCTGAATTCTGTGATCAGTCTTCCAAATACAGGAACCCTGGAATTGAGAGGTACAGTTCAAGATCAAGCTGTGATAATTTTAATCGATTGTGTGACTACCCACAACTTTATTGCACAAAAGGTAGTAGAAGAAATGAGTTTAGCGTTGTTAGAAACGGCGAATTATGGGGTCATTATTGGCACCAAAACATCAGTAAGGGGTCGTGGAGTCTGCAAAGGAGTGGTATTAAATGTGGTGAACTGACCATTGTAGAAAGCTTCTTACCCATACCGCTGAACAGAGTCGATGTTGTGTTAGGAATGCAGTGGCTATTCAATCTTGGGGTGACGGATGTAGACTGGAAAGGGATGAACATGACCCTTATCAAATTGAGGAATGAGTGGGGACTATGGCGTACCACTTGATGTTGCCGGCATCCACCTCCATCCACCCGGTGTTTGACATATCGCAGGTGAAGAAATCCTTAGGAACTCATCAGGTGCTGCAAATCACACCACCATTGCTAACTGAAAATTTTGAATGGTTGATACGGCCGCAGGTGATCCTTGATGTGCACAATCAATCCTCCAAAGGAGGTCCAGAAGTGTTAGTTCGATTGGAGGGGCCTCCTACTCATGAGGCTACTTGAGAATTTATTGGCAACTTCACACAGCGGTTTCCATCCATCAGTATAGGAGAAGGGGCAAGAATGTAGTTGAGGGTGAAAGTTAGTTATGTATGAGAGCGAGGAACATAAATATTATGTAATGCAGGTGAGGGGACCACGAGAAAGGTTGAAGGGTATTTTGGGAGGAAAGGAAAGGGTAGTATAAGTAGCTAAGGTTGTACTTCCATTTTCTTTAGCTTGGAATTAGTGTCTTGACACTCACATTGAGAGGAGTTGTAGCCTTAGGTCTCTTTCTTCATTCAATAATACTCGTTTGTAAGGGGATACCTTACAGAGTAGTGGCAGCTTTTGGATGAATTGTGATCCAGACACGACAAGGTTAGAAAGTGGGTTCTTTCGTCTCTTCCCATTCAAGTCAGGTCTCCCTTTAGGTCATAATCCCAAGTGCTTTGAGACCCTGTGGCTAGCAAGATTTGGAAAAAGTTGGCGTCCTGTAACAGAAATTTCTTCTTTAAGGAGGTTGACTTACCTTTTAACGTTCTGTTTTGAATGGGATCCTGGGATCCCGCCCTATTTCTTGTCCCTTTTTAAAATCCTTGTTTCGATTAGTAAATCTTTGGAAATGTTTCTGAGAATTCCTGTTGAGCAGGGTAAAGGGCTCACTTAATTAAGTGTGAGACAGCGACAAATCTGGTTGACTTTGAAGGCTTAGGGTTTGGGGGAATGTGACAGCTCACATCAGGGCCTTATTGGCTAAATGGTTGTGGTTTCATCAGTCTAATTCCTTGTTGCATAAGTTCATTGTGCGCTAGTATGGGCCTCCCCTTTTAATGATCCTTGAGTGGAGTGAAAAACATTTCCTGAAACCCTTGGAGAGATTTTTTTTCTTTCACTTGATGTTCGCAACTCAGGTGGGGATGGAAGAAACTTTTTTCTGGTAAAATAAGTGGTTCGGGGATAGACTCATATACTTTTTCTTCCTCGCTTATATCATATCCTTGATGAGGAATAGTTTATTGTGTCAGTGTTGTCTCAACCTTGTCCTCCCTTTTCACTGGGTTTTAGTTGTACTTTATCTTATTGAGAAATGCTAGATGTCATAGATTTCCTATCGATGATTGGGAAGTTTTGTTGGAACCCTGAGGGGGTTTTTGTATGTGAGACCCTTGCTCTTTTGAAGGGTTCTTGTGTAAATCCATTTTCTTTGCCTTGTGAACCCTTCTCCCTTGAGTGAGAGGGCCTTTGCATTGTTGTGGATGGTGAAAATATTGAAGAAGGTAAAGTTTTTTGTTTGGCAGGTTTATCAAGTTAGAATTACTACCTTAGATTGGGTTTCAAGGAGTTCATAACTTGTTGGAGACTTGTGTTGCATTCTCTGCAGGAGGGCAGTAGGTGACTTGGATCATTTTCTTTGGTCATGTGATTCTGTGACCGTGATTATGTGTATGTAGTTTGGAGCCAATTTTATGTGTTTGGTTTCAATTTGGCTACAAATAGAGGCTGCAGAAATACAATTGAGGAGTTCCTTCTCGTAGATTGACTTGCTTCACCCTCCTTTCTGTGAGAACGGGAGGTTTTTGCCGCACGCTGACACTGTTGTTTAGGGGTTTGCTGAGAAAGCAACGCTAGAATTTTTAGAGGGTCTGAGAGGCCCCTAAATGAGGTGTGGTCATGTCTTAGGTTCAATGTCTCCTTGTGGATCTCTATGACTATAACCACTTTTTTTATTTGCCCATTAGGTTTTGGTATGTTAGATTGCGAGCTGTTTTGTATGTTGCCTCCCTTTCTGTGGGCTCTACAAGTGTATTTTTAGGTTTTTTAGTTTCTTTTTTGTCAGTAACTATAAACGTCATTGTGTCATAGCCTTAAATATGCACGCCGATACTAGATGCTCTGTCTGGAAGTTTCAAGAAATTTTTGTAAGTTTGTGTACGGTGTGGGAAGCATAAAGTCAAAATGATATGGGAATGTGTCGAGGAATTTGAAAATTTTCCATGCATTTATATTCTATTTTATATTACTTGTTTCGACGTTGGTGCTTTGCATTGATAATTTATCCAGTTATGTATGTCTTTTTTTTTCTTCTTCCTTTTTCATCCTCTTTGTCTCTTTACTTTTAGAATTTTAGTTAAACTTCGAAATATCTTCACCAAATGTAGGCTCAGGGTAACTCGTTCCAGAAGAAAGTTTCTCTATTGTTTGGAATTGGCCATGCTGCGGAGGTAAATGCTCAACTTTCTCAGACCATTTAGAATGTAATTGATGTATATATTATCTTTTTCCCCTTAAAAAGAGGTTCTGGCTGTCCTTCCAATTTGTACCATGTAGTCCAAATTCTCATGGAGGCTTTTTTGTATTTATTTTGTTTCTCTATATGAAGATCCATGCAAGAGCATAGAAAAACCTTTAGCATTATTAGGATTGTACTGCATTACGTGTCTGAGAATGATAAAATTATAGCAATTCTTTTCTTCTTTTGGTGAATAACAATCTCGTTTACTTCCTTTCCATGTACATCTTCTCTGCCTTGAAAGGACAACCTCTAGTTAACTCTGCAATTTTCTTTTGTTTTTTTGGCCAACCACGATTTTGCTACTTCTTTTCTGCATTGATCAATCTTTAAACATATTTCTATTGCAGGATAAAACTAATGCATCAAGTCAAGGAGGACCTAGGCAAAGAAGTGAAGCTTTAGCTGCTTTAAACTCCGCATTTAATTCATCGTCGGGGCCGAAAACTACTCCTACAAGGCCATCTGGCAGAAGTCAAGGAGGAGGATCACAAAGGGCAGCTGCTGTAGCTGCACTTTCTTCCGTTCTTACAGCAGAAAAGAAGCAAGGATCTGATTCTCCTTCTGCCCCACATAGTCGCAGTCCAACTTCAGATGATATGGGTAAGAGAGCTCCATTGGACTTATGGTCAGATATCTGTTTTCAAATGCACCTTTAAAATTCTGAATCGACATTTATAGACACTCAACTTGAGTTGGTCTCATTTCTTCTTCTTTCTGTAACTAAAATTACAGGAAAATTGCAAATACAGTAATCAGGCCTAACTATTAGTAAAAATATATAACACAATACAAAAGAATTTAGAAATATGGCAAAATTTAGATTCAGCTCTCAGATTCTGTAGAGGATAAAATCTATCATTAATAGAAGCCCATCAATAATAGAATCTGTTACTAATTGGAGTCTCATTTGAAGATTTTGCTACATTTGTAATTCTTTAAAAATGTTGTACACTTAATTATTAACCCTAAAAATGCTATCAATTACAGTTTTCCAAATTAATAGTATGTCGTTAGATACTGCTGGGAAGATTCTAATCTTCTATTGATCTTCACTATCCATATATAAAGCATTACTCTTCTGAAATCTCTATTTCACTGAATTCTATCGTGATACACAACTTTTTTCTCTCATTTGCTGCTGTGAAAGTGAAAACACATTTGATTTGGATTTTTCTTTCTTTTTTCTTTTTCAATTGTACCTGGCCTAATCACTAACTAGCTATGCACTCAAGAGTATAAGGAAGGATCAACTTCTTCCGAAAGTTAACCCTTTCTGTTGCAACAGACAAATGAAGATCAAATTATATTAAAGAAAAATAAATTATATTCTGCCTTGTGTTAACCACCGCCTCATAATGACAGATTCTTATATTCAACATTTTATAATATTGGATATTGGCAGGGAAAGGAGATGATGAAAGTTTCCAAACAGAAAAGGAGGATACTAAAGAAGACGAAGACAAGGAAACAGGAAATTTTTCCCCTTCATTTGAAAATGATGGAGGTGATTCGACGCCCAAGCAAGGTGGGGGCCAGGATTTTGATGCTGAAACTGTTAATAGCACATTCAGTTATGATCAATTAAAAGCAAGGTCTGATAATCCAGTGACTGGAATCGACTTCAAACGAAGAGAGGTTAGTGCGATGATGCAAATTTTTCTCTAAACGTTCCTCATTTATGATGGTTTTAGAGACAATTCAATGTCCCTGATTTGTCAGGCCTATCTTTCCACGGAAGAGTTCGAGACGGTATTTGGTATGACAAAAGAAACATTCTACAAGCTGCCCAAATGGAAGCAAGACATGCAGAAAAAGAAGGTTGATCTATTTTAGAGAATGAACTTATTGTGGTGCTTTGCAGTTAGCTCGTCTAAACTTCGACTTCCATATTCGAGAATCGGCGTTTTGCGAGTGGATGGGAATCATGACTGGTTTGCATTTTTTTCTAGAATTTGGTAGTGTTTCCATCAAGGAAAAGACCTTTGGTTATTTGATTGTCATTGTGATGCAGCCTAATGAGTTTTTTTTTTTTTTTCTCTTTTTGTTTGTTTAACAAACTTATTTTTTCTTTTCTCATCTTTATTTTTTTAGTTTCCTTGCCTGCGCATTGTGTCTCGTTTTCGAGACCAGTCTTGGCAGTTCAATTCTTTTATTGTTGGTATGTATTAATGGTGTTTTGTTTTGAGGTCGTTTGAGCTTTTTGATCTTTCATTTGGCAGAAAGAAATGAAAATGGTGTATATGAAAATGTATATGGATTGACTCAAAATATTAGGAAGAAATTACCTGCTTTTTCTGTTAATTTTATGTTTAGTTGAAGTTCGTTAGTAGTTTTAGATTGGTCTGAATTTTTGGTTGGTGGTTCTATGATTGTGGCTTAACTTGGTGAGGAACTGGAGGTGTGAAATGTAAAATGCTTGTGGTTTTAGGATGATGTAGAAAAAACTGTAGAACAAACATGAGTTTAATTTGTCTGCATCAATTTCTGTCCAGAAAAATCTCCAAGAAGTGGAAAACGTTTTCTTTTCTCTTTATCGTCTTTGTTTTTGGTTCTTTCAATTTAAACAAATTTCCATGTCTAAAAGGTGTTTAAAAATTAATGGATCTCTAAAACTTTTAAACTTAAATTTTTATTTATTCTAATTGATCTGTATGACATTCAATATTTTTTTTAAAGATGGCAAAGTTATTAGGCATGAAAGTTGGAACTTTTTATTTTGTGATCAATAGGTTTGTTAATCTTAGAAAATGAATCGGCAGTGTGTCTATTAGACATAAAAGGCTCATTAAATCTAGGATTGATTTTGTAGGAGTTTTTTTTTTTTCCTTTTTTTTTTCCTCTCAGATGTTTTCATGTATACCAAGATGGATCTTATTTATAAATATAGCAAAAACAAATTACTTTCTATTGGTGAACAGGGTACTATAGGTTGTAGGTTGTACACAAATGTTTATTTAAAAAAAATATATATATTTTTTAATATTCATAAATTTTAACAGATTCATCATTTAAAATATATTTTCAGTTTCTTTCTTTTTTTGTGGTTTTTCCTTTTTTTTTTTTTTTATGTTAATCTAATTAGTTTTTAAATTTTTTTAAAGAGAATGACCCTAAACCCTAAACCCTAGACCCTGAATATTAAAAGAAAGTTATACTATTTTTATGGATAGATTTTGCTATATTTCATAAATGGTTTGAATATTTTGTTATATGTGAAAATGTTCGTATCTTAACGGATGGAAAACACATTACAAAACTGATTTTTTTTTTCAATCTAGAATATTACTGTTCTGAAAATGGTCATTAATGCTTTCTGTTTAAGCTAAGTTTTTGCTCAATTTATCAAACTCAACTTAAATTTTTAGTTAGGTCCTTTTGCCTAATTAAAGAAACCCATGAATGAAAATCTCTAAAAATTTAATTAATATTGGTTATACTAATACATCACTTGGATATATTATTTGATCGCTAATTTTAATATAATCAAATAGATCATTAATATATCTTAGTGAATAAGACATCGATTACTATTCCAAAAGTCAATAGTTTCGTCATCCTACCTTTGCAATGGTTAAATTTAGAAGAAAATGGTCGATTTTTCTAATTCTTAAAAAAAAAAAGAAAAAAAAAAGTCTTAGAAATAATGCTAACCATCGCTAGTTTCTTCATTCTCTCTACTTTAAGAGGCCATTTATATTATAGGTATCCTAGATTCTTTAGAAAGTAACGTATTGATTACCATGTTTGTTTGCAACAATATAAGATGTCTTGACATCACGAAATTCTTAGACATCTTTAGATGACCAAATGGAGGATATCTAAAAATAATCGTAAGGACATTCTTAGCAAAATTTAAGACATTCTCAAGTAGAAATCATATAAAACAAATAATCAAAATATTCTCATGTCTACAAAAATATTCCAACTTAACATGATAATCTAAAGATGCCGAACATCTATAGTTTCAAGCAACTAAGATTTCAATTATCTAACATTTCCAAAGGAAAAGCAAATGGTTCCTAAATTATTTTGTTGATAAAACTATAAAAAATATAACTATATTAATCTTAAAAAAGAAGTTATAAAAACAAATATGTTAGGTAAATTCAATTGTATATTAAATTAATGAATAGTGTTAAGAGCGATTTTAGAACATTGGATAAATTTAACACATTTTAAAGTAGAATTCCACAAAACAAACACATAGTTAAGTATTTCCATATGCCATATATATATATTTAGAAAAAAAATGTTTACAAAACAACCATAATTATCTAAGGTTATTAGATAGATATCTATAATTGTCGACAAAATTTACATTTTCAAAAAATGAACAAAGTACCAATGAAGACTCAAAAGGAGATATTGTAGGAAGCAAAAGCAAATTTTATTTTACTAGAAAATCAATAAAGCTGTGAGAAGCATAATTGAGAGTGAAAATGTGAAAGTTGAATAACTCTAATTTTATTATTGTTGTTTGTTAATTTGAGAAAACAATACCTAATTTCATTATATTACTTTTAGTCCTTTTCTTATGATTCTAATATATATATATATATATATATATAAAATGGCTTAGACAAATTACACATTAGCCTTTTATCACTAACCTTTATTAGGGGCCCTCCTAATTGTAGATTAAGCTTCATTTGGCATTTTCTCATTCCCTATCAATCAATAAATATTTGATATTTTCCTTTTATTTCTCCATATAACAATTTAAGGATTAAAATTATCTTTAAATAATCAATTTTATATTATGAAAAATTCTTATAGATTTTTATATAAAAAATAATAATAATAGCAATCTTCTTTTTGGTTATATTTAGAAATATCTCTTTATTATGTTAATTATTTTAATTATTGGTTAACTAATACAATTTCTTGTTAAGCAATTTGTAATGACCCAACTCTTTTTACTAAGCTGAGGTCATTACTAAACAATGACAAGACACACTTTTTTTGAAACGAGGGAAGACTAAATTTTCATTAAAAACAGAATATTCAAACACTGAAACATAAACGCAGAAGCAAAACTGAGTCCTCATATGGCATGTCACGGATCCTTCTCTGTCGCTCGCCAGCTTTCCTCTACCTTTACCTTCGCCTGAAATGTTAAACATAGAAAGAGTGAGTATAAACATATACTCAGTAAGGGACCTACTACTAGTCCCGCTAGGTGTCTGTTAACTTCCCATTAGAGTCCTGAAAATGGTACCCAATCTCTGGCACGTTCCCGAACACGTGCAACATGCGCTCCCGTAGGAACGAAAATCTGGTCTTCGGTGTCCCGAGGGAGCACCTAGGACATGCTGGTCTGTAGTGAACCCGGGGGTAACACTAAGACAATCGGGATGCGAGGACCCCGTCGAATCACTCGAATAATATCTATATCCATGCTAGACTGGCGTCCCGTCGGACCACACAGTCCTAAATAGGTGGTGATCCCGAAGGACACCCATGCAGGTACGACTCTAATAGACAAAGTTAACAGAACACCCTATCCATAGCATGTAGCATAACATAACATCATAACATGGCATGAGTATTAATCATAACGTCCTTATTCATGTGATTAATATATCATGTATCATAAACATCATAAACATACCAATCATCATCGTCAATCATAGTATCAGTCATCATCATCAATTTCAATATCAATCATCACAAACACAATATCAATCATCATCTATAGCATCACATTATGCATCTTAGCTACCATCGATGCATAATCATAATTACATGCGGTCTCTTAAATTCAGTTCGAAGGTCTAGTAGGAGAATCTCTTACCTGGAGATTTTAGCCAAACAAGGTACTCCCTATCTGACAGTAAAAATTCTCCAATCAACTTGATTCTAATCATAAAAGGAAAACTCAGTATCTCAATTAATGAAATTAGCAACTGGCTAACATCCAAAATTTTCCCAAATTAATTAACTTAAAAAAAAAAGGGGTTGAAACCAATTCAACCTTTATTGGGAAAATCCAAGATTTAAATCTTAAAAATTAGCCAATTGAACCTTTAAAGAAACCCTCAAATAGATCTAAAATTAAATTAATAAAATATTAATTTAATTTCATTGGCTTACCAAGGTTACTCAAATGGAGGTTGAAAAATCCTCTTATCCTTGATGGAAAAATACATCACTTTAAATCCTCAAGCTTCCAAAGAGACCGATCTTAACTCCAACTGATGAAGCAGCGACAGCAGAGGGTTATCTTAGAGAAGAAGATGAAGAACCTTTTTCTTTTTCCTTTACTTTCCAACTTAAGCATTCCAATCTATTTATAGACCAAAATAATAACAATAATAATAATAATTATTATTTCCTTTTCCTTTTCCTTTTAGGATATATATATATATATATATATATATATATATATTATAATAACAATAATATTTATTATTATTATTTTCTTTTCCTTTTCCTTTTAGGATATATATATATATATATATATATATATATATATATATATAATACCAAAAAATATACATATATTTTTATTCCTATTATCTTTCCTAAATAAATGCCTTAAATGCACAAAATCTTAGGCATTTATAATCATTAATAATAATAATAATAATACTTGTTTATTATTATTATTTTTCTCTCACCAAAATCTACAATAAACATATATATTTATTCAAAACCATTATTCTTTCTTTTAAATAAATATATATTTTTTTCGTCCAATCAAATCAATCATCTCTCTTCTCATGGATTATCTTCTTTTCCAAACAAATATAATTATATTCCATAATATAATTAACTTCACTTTTCCAAATTATTAATTAAATATATATATCCACATATATATATACTCAATTAAATCCAATTCCACCAAAACTAACTTTTCTCTCCAAAATCTCAAATTAACTTAAATCCTCAATTAATTTAATCAATTAAATCTTTTCCAATAAATCATATATAACTTACAACATGAATTATCTTAACCCAACCATAACAACTCCACTCCCTAATCAATATTTATCTTTCTGCAGAATAATTAATTATCTTCCACAATAATTAATTATCATTCATCTTTCTCCAAAATAATTAATTATCTTTCACCATAATTAATTATTATTTATCTTTCTCCAAAATAATTATCCTTTTATAAATAATTATATTTTCTCAAAATATAATTATTTTACTTTTTCTCCCTTGCTAAATATCCTTTCTCCAAGATACAATTATCTTTTCCTTAAATAATTATATTTCAACAAATATAATTATCTTTTCCTTTAACATAATAATTATATATATATTTCCACATATACATATAATTATCAAATCTCCAACAAACTTTTCACCCCACAATTTAATTAAATAACAATCATAATTATTTAATTAAATTCAACTTCAACAACACTAAAAAATCCACAACTTTACTTAATTCTCTTAACTTACCATTTAATCAAAAACTCAACAAACACGCCAAAACCTTTAATTAATTAAATATTCATCCAACAAATATTTAATTAATTTCAATTCCCACATAAATCCAATAATTCTCATTAAATGAATTGAAAATAATGCCCAATAAATTAAATCTACTTAAACAAAATTAAGATAATTAACTCCAAAATTATCTTAATTTTTGGGGCGTTACACAATTAATTTCTATATTCTTCCTCAAAACAAAATAAAATCTGTACTGTACTGTTTTATAACTTCCTTTACTATATTAAATAATTTAAATTTAGAGGTCTTTTAACAAATATAATGGCAAAATATTTATAGGTAGAACAATTCCAAAATGAAAAAAGCCCACACGTACAACGTGGAAAATACAAAAAGTGTCACATAATATATTTGGTGTTTTGTTACATTTATGAAAATTATCCTTAAATTTATAGATTTTTCCATGCTACGTTATTGATTAACCATGTTATTTTGATTTTGAAAGTGTATGATTAGAAGGGAGGTTTAAACACCATTTTGTTCTTCATATTTTAAAGTTTGTCTTTCTTAGTCTTTATATTTTCAAATGTCTCATTTTATTCCCTCGACTTTTAAGAAATTTTTTAATTTAGTTCATACTTTTTTGTATATTATTGATTTTCTTCAAAAAAAATAATTATTAATTAATATTATTTTCACTCTAAATTTTGAAAATATACTCATATATATATATATATTATATTTTCTCTGTATGAAAATTATTTTTAATGTTTAACCAATTTCAATAAAAAATAGAGACTAAATTTAGATTTGTTAAAAGTATATAGACCAAAATTAAACAATCACTTTTTATTTTAATATGTAAAGAGATGTATCTTAATCATCTACAAATATTAGACTTTTTAAAATCTACAAATATTAAACTTTTCTTTAAAAAGTGGATAATGCATTATTTTAAATTTAACAAGTGGAGTGAATGATACAAACTTCTAACCCCTTGAATGTTTAAAATGTGCTAAGATATTACTTTTTATTCTATTATTATTATTAGTAGTAGTAGTAGTGAAAAGAAAAATGAAGGATGTTACAATATGTAAAAATGGAGAAGAAGTTGAAATATTGTAGTAATATAGCTTTGAAAGACCACATTAGTGTTCATCAATGGAGCTGTCAACCACAAACCAATTATCCAAAAGACTCAATCACTAAATATATTTATTAATTTCTAAATTTTATGTCTCTTTCTTTTTAAATAATTGATAATGAAACTTACATCCTCATTCCCTCTCTTTCTTCTTTGCTTTTTGCTCTCATTATTTTGTCACACACACATTGTTTAGATTAAACTATATTAAAATTCATCTACTTTTAATTTTTAATTGATTAGATGGATTATGCTCTTGTGGGTCATTGTTTAAATATATATATATATATATATAGCAATGAAATGCAATTTAAAAGTAAAAGTTGGTGGTTTTGATATGAAATGAAATTTTAGTTTTCTTTTTTTAAATAATGAAAGGAAATAAAACTTATTTCATTTTATATTTTAAAAATAAGTTTGGTGGGAAGGGCCATTTCATCATTTTGTAGAAATCTCTATAATTGATGATGAAGATGTTTTGGATTTTAGTGCTAAAAATATGGAATGGATTCAATTTTTCTAAACTTCATAAATGCATCATAACATTTTGGACTTTTATTTTATATCATTCAACAATACGTGAGATAGGAAAATCGAACATATATCTTTGAAATCGATATTACAAATATTACTTAAGTTAAATTCATGTTGATGATAGACTAAACTTTTTTGGATTGATCTATATTTTTGTGTCACATTTCTATTAAATTAATTTATATTTACTCATCAATAATGTTAGTTATCTTAGTCGAAGCTATAGAAAATCACAATTCATTATTGAGCTAACTTGATCCTACTTTTTTCTTTAATAAAATTTAGGGGATGAAATTAAAACAATAACCAAACTTCATAAAGTATTTATAATCTAGTATTTTTATAAAAAAGAAAAAAAAATCATTTCCTATAACCATCTTTGAATTTGTAAGTTCTCACAAGTCTATTTTTTTTTTAGAAAAATCTTAATAAATAAAAAATGCTAAAAATTCCACCTGCTTGACCAAAGAATTTTATGGAAAAAGCTTTCATATTAATTATATTATCCTCACAATCCTAAAAAATCCAATGTAGGAGAAGAAATTACCTCTAACCAAGTAAGAATTTCAGTATGGACCATGAACAACCTTGAGTGTATTTGAGTGTTAGATGAGCTTTACTCATCCACATGGACTTTCTTTTTTTCTTTTTTTCTTTAAAACAAAGAACATTTTAGTCAATTTTATTCTTCCCCACTATTTATAGTGAACTAAAGTCCTTTCCCCTATTTTGTTAGCTATGCTTAACAGTTTTTTATATGCTCTTATTTATTAATTTAAATATTATTTAGCTTCATATTCACTTTGATTCTTTCCACATTTTATCTACTTTTTTCTTCGTTTCAATCCCTATTTTCAGATGGATTGTTTTGGAGGAAATGGCAAGTTTTAATCACTATATGCAAATTTTCAACCTAAATTTAAATTTTACACGGAATAGGATTGTTTTAGTACAAATTTTTGGTTTTATTTCAAAGTCCAATATAATGCTAAAAAAATAAATTAAAATGAGAATAAAGAGACTAAAATTACTATTTTCTAAAAATATAGGGTTTAGATGGATGTACCGAAAGTTGATTGACTAAAATGAACAAAAGTTGAAAAACATAAAATATAATATTTGAACTTTTTTTTAGTATTATAATCAATTGGTTCAAAAGTAAATATGTAGAAATCACATGGAATTAAAGTAAAAACTATAAAATTTGAACTTTTTTAAAAAATCCAACATTTAAAAGCATATAAACTCCGATATGACAACTAGAAATTGTAAACATTGGAAGTTGAAAAGATTTATATAATTTAGTTAAAGTATAGCAAAAAGAAAAAAAATTAAAAAATGGATGGAGAACAAGCATGCATATATATATATATATACTAAAGTGACCTCTTTGTAGGTATGCACAAAGAAAACAAAAAAGAAAGTGGGCACTGATTCTATGGTTCTTCACGCTTCATAGACTATTCCTAATTTTCTACTATTATTATTATTATTATTATTATTATTATTATTATTATTATTATTATTATTATTATTATTATTCTCTAAGTGTCAATCCAGATAGACATTCCAACAAATATTGATAATGCTCTATCAATATCTATCATATTTTTTATTACTATGTTTCACGATACACACTAATATTGCTCTTCTGGACTCATAAGTCAGAAATGACTTTTGGACTTAGATACATATAACAAAAGTTAAGGAAGTGGGAGAATTTTTGTTCCATTGGATAATTTAGCAATGCCTAAAGGGTATAATACCAAGGCTAGCTAGCTGTGAAACTAAATTGTGTTAGTGGTGATATTATAACCTTTTTATCACACACAATTTGCTCTACCCTCTCTATGGTACGATAGGGGTTTTCATTTATTGGTTGGACCATAAACATGTTGTTCAGTAGAGGAGCACTGTATTTAAGGACTAGAAGTAACCCAGGATTATTAAACAGTAATTTGACCCAACTGGTATTACAAACATTTGTGAATGACTAACTTTGTATCTTTTGTGAAACCCCAAAATTTCTAAGATCTTAGAATTTATTAAATATCGATAAAGGTAAGAGAAAATGAGATTTATAGGAAAAGAAAGTAAAAATCCTTGGAAAGATTAAATATTGAGGTTTTGGGTCTAAGTCAAGGAAGGAAAAATTGGAAAAATTGGCTAAGTAACAAAAGAAAGGAGAACTAGGCATTTTGATCTTATGCTAGGCAGTCAAGCGAATGAAAATAACCTCTAAATGACATATTCTAAGCAACTAAGCATTGTTGATAAACCTCTAAAGCTAGGTGAGAAGGAAGAGACTAGGCGCCCAACATTAAAAGAACCTCCAAAGAGACAAGACATGACATTTAAAGGATGCTTAGTGATCAAGGAGTTGCTAGGCAAGATGATCTATCAAGACGTTAGCAAGGTTTGTTTGGCTATGCAAAAAGAGTAGTTCATATGTTAGGCGAGAAGACACTAAGAAGTTAGTGAGCATAAAGGTAGGCGGCACAAGTAAGCTTTCAACCATGGAGGTTAGTAGGCGAGGAATTAGGTGTTTGAGAGGGCTAGGCATTAAGGATAGCACGCGAGGAAGGCCATGGAGGTTAGCAAGGCTCGTGTCTAATTAAAGGCAAACGATTTAAAGTAAATCTAGGTGTCTTAATTAAATTCCATGCACTTTTCGTTTAAGGCGGAGGTGGATTAAGAAGTACGAGTATATTAAGGAGATTAAGAGGTGGATTAACAAGCTGGAGGTGTCATTCCATTTTTATGCAAAGCTTCACTATAAATGGGCAACTCCAAGCAAGGGTTTCTCATAACTCACTCGTGTCATTTACCTCAAACCCACTTTTCTACTCAAGGGCTTTTGGTCAAGTTGGAGGCAAGAAGGTTTGTGTTTAAGCAAAGGAAAGGCAAAAAGGTCATTTTCTGGGAAAAACTGAGCAAGATGCACTTTTTGGAGGCCACATAACGCATATGTTAGAACTCTGAAATTTTGCAGTAAGAAAGTTAAGATATTTTCAACTAAATTTGTAGAAGAAATTTTTTCCAAAAGAGTTATGGATAAGTTATGATTTTTCAAATAAAGTTAAGTTTCTGGGCGAAAATGTGTTTTTGGACAGTGAACGATTGTCAAGCAAGGCAAGGCAAGATGTGTGAGTTTTTGGTTTATAGAGGTTATTGGGCTTATTTTGATGAATGTGCCATGGCCATAACACAGCCGAGCATTAATGACCATGCACACAAAGGTTAGCGTGCAAGGGTGGGTGAAATGCGCACGACACAACCCTACAAGGCACGTAGCCATGATGCACATAAGGTGTGTGGCTGTGATGCACACAGGGTGTGCAGCCAGAACGTGCACGGTGTTAAGGGCATATTTGTCCAAGGTATTATTTACCTATGGTCGTATGCCCGAATATCCCTGAATCGCTTTATCTTTATGTCTTGAAAGTAATCTAGGTTAATTCTTTCGTTTTCGTGTCGCCGAGCCATAGTCTGACATTTTGGCTTTTTCATATGCAACCTTGCCAAGGCCAAAAATCTCAATATGTACTATAGGGGGTACATGAGTAGTCCGACCCCCGCCCAAGCCTTGTCGCACTCTTTGCAAGCTAAGCTATTTTCTTTGCAATTGACAGTCTTCAATGCTTCCTTTATGATGCTTTCAACTATTTACTTTCTCTCTCCCGTTTTATAAAAACATTTTCCCCAGAACGTGGAGGGAGGCTACATCATACCGCGAGTTTGTCTGTAGGTTTCGAATATTGAATGACTGACTTGTTGACTGAGTTGAACAAGTGTCGCACAATCGTGTTTGAAAGTTACGATTGTGATAAGTGGTATCAGAGCCAAATCGGCTAATTGACAGTAAGACTGAAGTATGTTGTCGGCGGATCCATCGGGCAAGGCCCAGAGAGACCGACTAGCAGAGCTAGAAGAGCAGATGCTCTACCTAGCTGAAGTTTCCAACTCCATCCGCTACTTGGAATCCCGTCTTGAAGAAATTTCTGAGAAAGCTGGTACAATCGATGCGGTAGTTGGCCGTGTTGAAGGGTTACTGATACAAGAGTTATTGGCAATAGTCGACACCTTGAAAGCAAACACAAATGTCAAAAGAACTGTTAACTACGAGCCTGGGGATAGTTCATCGGGCTTTGCTGCCCACATCGAAGAACGTGTCAACGAGCTAGATAGCTCCTAGAAGACACTATTAGAGATGATAAACGGCATGTCAGAGGATTTTCGAGCTACCCTCGATGTCGTTAGGAATGAAATCGCAGATGTGAACACAAGACTGAGTCTCACAATGCGAGCAATGGCAAACCAAGTTCCGGTTGGAGGAACAGTTCCCGTTACTAAGGTGAAGGTTCCAGAACCCAAGCCCTTCTATGGGGTGAGAGATGCAAAGGCCTTAGAGAACTTCATATTTGATCTCGAACAGTACTTCAAGGCCACAAATACAGTCACCGAAGAAGCTAAAGTGACACTGACAACGATGTATCTGTGTGAAGATGCCAAGTTGTGGTGGAGGTTCCGATACATGAACATACAGGAAAGGCATTGCACAATAGATACTTAGAACGTCCTGAAGAAAGAACTCCGCTCGCAATTCTTCCCCGAAAATGTGGAAATCCTTGCTCGATGAAAATTGCGTGATCTAAAACACACTGGCAAGATTCGAGAGTACGTGAAACAGTTCGCGAGGTTGATGTTAGACATTCGCGATATGTTAGAGAAAGACAAAGTTTTCTCTTTTGTCAAAGGGATGAAACCGTGGGCAAGGGCCAAGTTGTATGAACAAAGGGTTCAAGACCTCGCGTCAGTGTATGCAGCAGCCGAACGGTTGTTCGATCTGACAAGTGACTCTCAAGATGTGCGACGTCACCAAAGTTCCTCACCTGGAAGGAACAGGAATAGTCGTCCGAGTTCTCCCAAAGCTGTCGGGGGAGACGAATGTCCTGGTAAAGACCGCAGATCTCACCAGTCAAACACAGAGAACACATGGCGAAAGTCGAATAATCGGAGCCCACCCAAGCGTCCCCTCAGTTGTTTCATATGTGGGAAGTCACATCTAGCAAGAGAATGCCCGAATAAAGTCGACTTCCATGCATTTCAAGCCTCATTAATCGCGGATTCAGATGATAAGTCAAATCAAGCTGAGGATGAAGTGGGCCAGATAGATGGGGGCGAGAAGACTTGAATAGGGGCCATAAAATACCTTTCGTCTCTCCAGAAAAAGTCATGGGAGAGAAACGTACTAGTGGAAAGGGGCTTATTGTATGTTGACACCTGGATCAACGAAAAGCAGACTAAGAGCACTATGATTGATTCCGGTGCAACCTAAAATTTCATAACAGAGGCAGAAGCTAGACGTCTAAGGCTCCGTTGGAAGAAGGATTCAAGAAGAATGAAGGTTGTGAATTCTGTTGCCCTACCTATCGTCGGACTAGTGAAGTGAACAACGATAAAGTTGGGAGGATGGAAAGGCCCCGTAGACTTTGTGGTTGTAAAGATGGATGACTTCGATGTAGTACTTGGAATGGAGTTCCTCCTTGAACATCAAGTCATACCAATGCCCTCAGCCAAATGTCTAGCGATTACCGGATCTTTCCCCACGGTAGTACAAGCAGATATTCGTCAGCCTAACGGGTTCAAAATGATATCGGCCATGCAACTAGACGAGAGTCCCGCCCAAGAGGAGCCATCATCCACGGGAATCCTGCTTGGGGCGTTGGAAAAGTCGGGGGAGATAGTCCTAAAAAACACTCTGTGTGTTCCAGAGAAGTGCCATGATGTGCTGCCAAATAGTTGGCCCAAATTCGTGTCGATGCGAAGGACGATCGACCATGGAATAGAATTATTGCCAGAGGCAAAAGCGTCTGCGAAGAATGCTTACCCCATGGCACCGTCGGAGTTAGCCAAACTTCGGAAACCATCGAAGATGTTGTTGAATACAGGATTTAGTAGACCTGTAAAAGCTCCGTATGGAGTTTGTGTCCTTCCCTGAAGAAGAAGGACAGAAGCCCACGACAGTGTACTAACCCCCGTATCCAGAGTAAGCTCACAGTTCGCCGCAAATATCCACTCCCCACATTCACCAGGCTGTTTGACCACCCATATGGGGTGAAGTATTTCCCAAAGTCGGACATCCGATCGAGGTACTGTCGAGTAAGAACAACGAAGGCAAAGGGACTCGAGACAACTTGTGTCACTGGACATGAAGCAAACGAGTTCCCCGTGGTGCCATTGAGTCTTACCGATGCTAAGGGAGGAAAGTGTTGTTCTGTGCAGAGCCAGATAAATGTGCTGGGTAATGTGGGGGAGTGCCACCAAAGTGGGTTGTTGAGAGAAGAAGACACTCAGTGGAGTGGGAACCTCGAGTGTCAGGCCGCCTTCAATGGTTTGAAGCAATCCATGATCGAGGGGCAAAGTCTTGGGGTCGTCGATGCGACCAAGACTCCCAAAGTTGAAGTCGAGAAATCCAGCTGTGTGTTCAAAGAATATCTGCATCATTGTGTTGATGGCAGACAAAAGAATTGGGTTCAACTTCTGAATGTAACCCAATGGGGCCGCGTGCTCAGACAGACTCGCTGATCAAGAGAAGTCCGTTTGAGATTTAAAGGTAATAGGCATTCTGTATTGCCGCCGCTCGCTGATATCCCTTATGTAGGGGACCGCCCTCAAGTTCACAGAGTTGAAGAGGAATGTGAACAGATGACCGACATCGCTCGAGTGTGCCTAGAAGAAGCTTCAAGGCTGATGGAGGAGAGGGTAGATCAAAAGCGATGCCCTCTTCAGTTCGAGTGGATGACCAAGCTTCTAATTGACGGTGCAACAACGCCGTACGATTATCTGTCAACCTGGACCTGGAGAGAGACAGAGAAGTCAAGGAAGTCCTTGTTGACAGAGTAAGGACTGATAGAAGGCCCACGAAGGAGATACATAAATTCCTGGTGCAGCGGAAGAAGCTCCTTGTGGAGGTAACAAGCGGAGAACATGTTGAAGACCTTGAAGCGTGGACGCAGAAGACCGAAGAACTCCAGCTTCGCCAGTTGACGTGGACGTCAACCGTTTAAGTGGGGGAGAATGTGAAGGGCATATTTGTCCAAGGTATTATTTACTTATGGCCGTATGCCCGAATACCCCTAAATCGCTTTATCTTTATGTCTTGAAAGTAATCTAGGTTAATTCTTTCGTTTTCTTGTCGTCGAGCCACAGTGTGACATTTTGGCTTTTTCATATGCAAGCTTGCCAAGGCCAAAAATCTCAATATGTACGATAGGGGGTACATGAGTAGTCTGACCCCCGCCCAAGCCATGAGTAGTCCGCCTAAGCTATTTTCTTTGCAATTGACAGTCTTCAATGCTTTCTTTATGATGTTTTCAACTATTTACTTTCTCTCTCCCGTTTTATAAAAACATTTTCCCAAGAACGTGGAGGGAGGCTACATCATATCACGAGTTTGTCCGCGGGTTTCGAATATTGAACGATTGGCTTGTTGACTGAGTAGAACAAGTGTCGCACAATCGTGTTTGAAAGTTACGATGGTGACACACGGCACCCCTCAGCAAGGTTAGCAGGCGGTAAGGCTCACCCACCCCATGCGTGCGTACCCATCATATAATCACCATGTCACCGAGTGCCATCATGCTATTTTGAGTTATTTTGGGTTGTTTTGCAATTTTCAGAAATTTTAAGAAAATTCTTGCGTATTTTCTTGATCAAGGGATTAATTAAGAATTTAAATGTGAATTTTTCAAGTCAAGGAGAAATGGGAAGAATCCCCAAATCAAGAATCAATCAAGTACAGTGAGTGATAATTTGATTTCTTAAATGTTTCTTTAAAGCATGGTTTCTTACTCAAAGTATGTTACAAGGAAAAATATTCAAATTACTGCTTCTATTGTGTTTGCAAAAGCCTAAATGCTTTATAAACTGATTTCTCAAAGCTATGCTATGATTGACTAATATTATTTTAGATTATGAAAGTAGAAGAAATGTTTTAAGGTTTTCAAGTATGTTTTATCCTAGCACAAATATTACATAGGACTTATTATATACATGTGGCTAACTCCATATTGATGGTAGGCTTGATGGACCTATTTTTAACTATAGACCATCAAGAAGGGTATATTTGTTAAGCCTTAAAGAAGAAGGGTTATAGTGAAAGTTGCTTCTCATTGTCTATTCCGTTTTAGGATGAAGAGGTTTAATACTGCCTACGGCTATGGATCATGTCTTCCAAAATCTATATAATGTTACTCAACGTTCAATGTTTTCAAAAACTATGTTATGAAATAAATGTTTATTGATGAATGTTATTTGAGCTACAGTTTTATACTAAACTATTTATGAAAATCTGTTTTTATAAAACTGTCACTCACTAAGTCTTCTGGCTTACTCTTTCGAAATGTTTTCCCTCTTCTCAAGTACACATTGTGAATCTCTAAGTGTTGGACTTATTACTGTTAGACCAATTAGTTTTTTATCATGAAAAGGAATTTCCATATTAAAATGTGTTATCATATGATTTGTGAAAACTTATAGCTTTTAGGCTTTATGTGTTTTCCATTAAAATATTATTTTGTTAAAGGTCATTTCCCAAATGGGCTACACTTCAGTTTTGTTTTCAAAGTATAAAGACTTCCGCTTGCAAATTGTTTTAAAAATTTAAGGTTAAGGGTCAGCTGATATCATTTCAGAGGACAATGATTTCAGTTGACATCATGCCACCTTCCAGGTTCGTAGTAGGTGATCTGTGAGAGGATGTGACATCTTTTATCCCATTTGCTTACTAAATGTTGAGGTTAAGGAAAGAGTTTGACCAAAAGTCTCGGGATAAGTCAAGTATCACATAACAACATCCTATAGTATATCAAGCAAAGCGAGTTCCCGAAAGTAGAATCTTGGGACATAATTGTTGAGGCTCGGTCATGTTCATCCAAGAGAAAAGACAGAGAGCTTTGAAGTAAGAAATCTCGAGCAGCCTTGTGAAGTCTTGGGCGAAATGGAAAATAGAGAGCAAATATGAGATCTAAGGAAAGAGCATCCGGGTACTTATCGGCCTAGTTGAATGACCAAAATTTTGGAGTAGAGCGGAACACAAGATCCTACCTAGGATCAGATTGAACGGGAAATTGGTATCCCTAGGGCTCAAGTTGAGTTGAAAAGCAACAATTTTACTAGATTTGCCCATTAGTTGTTTCAGTTAGTAGGTTCAGTGCCTAGTGACCTAGAGAAAAAGTTTGGCATAGAGCAGCTTAAGGCTCTAAGTGCTCTAGTATTTTAAGGTTCGACAAATCGGACAAATGCTGAGGCATGGTTGAGCATGCAAGAAAAATGTTTTGATGTAATGGATTGTCCTAAAGAGAAGAACGTTAGTTTAGCCACTTTCTTGCTTCAGAAAGAGGCTGAGGAATGGTGGAAGTCCATCATAGTGAGACGTCGTGACGCTAGGTCACTAGATTGTCATACCTTCTGAGGTATATTTGAAGGAAAAGTACAATCCAAGTACTTTTTGTGAAGTTAAAAGAAATGAGTTTTTGAGACTAGAGCTAGGGTAACTATCAGTGGTTGAGTATGAGAGGATGTATACCAAGCTCTCTTGGTATGCTGAAGTTATAGTGCATCTAAAAGTGAAAGATGAAGGAGGATTAAGAGGGGTTTGCATTACATCTGAGAGTGACTGATGTAATAGTCATAGGCTCTAGCATTACATCGATCCAAACCTTAAAATCCTATAGAATAAATAGGAACAAAGAGAAAGAAAGTGCAAAAAAGACTCGCTCTACCCTTCCCTTCTCATGGGTGGTGAACTAAAGGAGAAGCAAATGGGAACATCCAATAATAATTAAGTACATTAAATATTAAACATTTACAATGCAAAAAATCTTAAGTACAAAGATCTCGTTAACAAAGTACGCTTTCGTCGATTGTGACCAAGTTGACCACAAAATGAGCATCGTTGATGAGCACTTGGTTTTGCCCAATCTATCTCATTGTAATAATGTGAACTCTTTGATTTGTCCAGTTTCCTTAACAACAATGGATCAAGATTTAAGTAAAGGGATGAGAGCCCTACGCAACGAAAAAATTAACAAAAACCTTAACCTCAATTTAATCGCGAACTAAAAATACCAATATATTGGTAAAATTATACAGAAACTAATTTCTATTATAAGGCTATACATGCTTCAAAAAAAATTACATAGAAAATACATAATACTTACATCCGTTGACGACTTTGTATTTGCCAAACGAAAAATTTGGGGCGCCACCACTTGGAGACCTCCCTATTATCTGGGTTGAGATTTTGGTTTGTGGGAACAAAAATTGGAGAAAGAGAATTTTTAGAGAGCGATAAATTTTTTTCTAGAGAATTGTAGTACGCAAAAGAACTAGAGCGCTTCAGTATTTTTTCCATACGTATATCTCCATCGGGAAGTTAGAGAGAATATGAAAACGTGGGAAAACCACTCAGGTTCTCTATTAACTTCATAAATTAAATTATTAATAATAAATTAATTAATTAAATTTAATTCAGATCATATTCAAATGAATATCTATCGCATAATCTATAGTTTTAATTTAATTAATTTAATTAAATCAAATTAAACTAAACTATTAATTAATCCTCCAATTAATTAGTTTTTAAATTACATATCTTATATTTAATTTAATCCAAATTTGAATCATATTCAAATATAAATTTCTCTCCTAACCTATATTTTTAAAATGTATCATATACACATCAAATTTTTAACCTATAGTTTTAATAGGAATCTAATTCACATTAAATTAATATTTGAACTCATTAAATATTTTATTCTCTCATAAATTAATTTTGAATCATATACAAAATTAAATTTATATAATAAAGTTTAATTAAAAAATTAAAAAATAAACTTTATATTATAATGTATCACGATACATTATATTAATTCCCAAAGTAAATTTGAACATTTCAAATTACAACCAATACAAATAAATTTCATTATCCTTTACGAGCTAGAAAGGGGACCTAATGGACCTATTGTTGGTTTTCTGTCCTAAAACTCGTAGATAATAAATATAATCAATTGACCGTCATTAATAAAGTGTTTTATTATTATAATTTCAATAAGTGTTATTGATTATATTATTAGTTTTGTCTTAATAACCTAAATCCAATAAACTAACATCCTAAGCTGTTTGATTAGTCTTGAAAAGTATGTAGAGACATACGAGGATTAATGTTCAAGATCAGCTGAAAGGGTCTATAGTATAGGGTTAAAGTTGGGTATATTATCTTGTTAACACTATGGATACGACTCACTTTGTATTTGATACAAACACATTGATCCAATGCTTCCATGTATGCGACATGCGAGTGAGGGTATCCTATGAAATGAGTTTGCATAAGACTGGACCACGAAATAGTAATCACTAGATGTAACTCCGTTAACTAGTTGGATTTCTATTTCATTAGGATGACCTAGGTGACTTAGTCTTAATCCTGGTGTATTATGAACTTCTGTTTGCGAGGGATTGTCCTTTGATTTGTACGGGTGAGAGTGGCCAAATTACCGACTCAATATGCTTATCATTTTGGGGACAAGACTGAGGTGGGAGCTGGGAACATAATCACACAAGATGGAATTCACTCATTCCCACCTTTAGGGTAAGTAGATAAGTGTTCCCTTAAATGGTGTCTCCGGGACTTGAGCAAAGGGCCCTACCCTCTCTATGGCACGAGAGGGGTTTCTGTTTAGTGGTTGGACCATAATCAGGTTGTTCATTAGAGGAGCATTGGTATTTAAGGACTAGAAGTAACCTAGGGGTAAAACGGTAATTTGACCTAGTTGGTGTTATGAACACTTGTGAAGAACTAACTTACTGGTATTGGTCTATATCCGTGAAACACAGAATGTAACGACCCAACTCCTTATACTATGTCGAAGTCATTACTATTTAAAAAGAACATATGAGTTTGTAAAGTTTTGAAAATAGAATAAAGCAAAACCTCAAGTTTTCAAATAACATAAAATATTTAACAAAGAAAACGTGAAATAAGCGTAAAACGAAATCCTAACTCGGGCCCTATCTATTTTTAGCGAAATAAAATAACCAATAAAATAAACAAAAAAAACTAAAATGCAATACTAAAACCCAATTTTGACACAAGCGGAAGCAAGCGTGTCCCTATGGCCCACCACGATCACTTCTGGTCACTCGCCAGCTTGCCCTTGTTCCTACCTCTGCCTCTACCTGAAAAATAGAAATGGAAAGAGTGAGCATAAAAATACTCAGTAAGGGACCCCCTACCAGTCTCACTAGGTGTTTGTTAACTCCCTATTAGAGCCCTGAAAGTGGTACCCCTGAACTGGCACTTCCCCGAACACGTGCAACATGTGCCCCCGTAGGGACAAGCTGATCCTTGGTAATTCCCAAGGGAATACCTAAGACGCTCAGGCTGTATGCGGTCCCGTTGGACTACTCACGTCATGTCTATGTCAATGTCAATGTCAGACTGGTAATCCCGTCAGACTACGCAGTCATAAGTGGGAGCAACCCCGTCGGGTCTCTCCATCATGTCTGTGTCATAATAGTGGTGATCCAGAAGGACACCCACGTGGGTACAACTCTAATAAGAAGCTAACATACACCTTACACATCGCATGTACACGACATCTTATCAATCACATCATAACTTGTCATGCATAACATAACTCCATCAATTCATGCCATAACATATCAACCATAACGTACCAACCCTAACACATCATATCCGTCATCCTCAACTACTACTATGTCTCTAGAACGAAGACAGTAGCATTGAAATACTATTTACGTTAACCATGAAGTAAATCAGCAGGCAAAACGACCAATCTATCATTCTCTCTCTCTCTACAATCCCAAGACGGGTACTTAGCCATCATCAATACGTAACCATAAATTCAAACATGCAGTTTCTTTGATGTAAAACGAAGGTCTAGTAGGAGAATCTCTTACCTGGACATTACTCGACAAGTCCTAGTAGTAACAACACGCTCCCCCAAGCGGCGAAAGTTCTAAAAGATCAAAAGTCCACAATTTAGTAATTTACCCTCAAGGGAATTTGGTTCAAAACTTACTTGAGGTGACCTACCCAAGATCAAGGTCGGACTTGGTTTGGAATTAGTTGGACAAATCCCCAGCTCGGTTTCCAATTAGCTGAGTCAGTTTAATCCAACGACAAATTTAGTTAGGGTCAAACTACCTTAATTGAATAGGTTAAAATCAAACTCAACCTACCGAGGCTTACCGAAAAATGTGAGTCAAAACGGGGCTAAAAGGGAGTTGGACGGCTCAATTGGCTCGGCTAGAGAGCTCGGCTCATGAACGCTGGCACAGGCGCGGACGACTTACAGCAGAAGGCGCGTGGCTCACGAACTCGGCTCACGCGGCGTGCGGCTAGGCTACAGCGCAGGCGCTCCCGCGTGTGGCTCGACGCGAAAGGGGAGTAGCTCGGGTCGTGAGGGAGAAGCTCGGGTTAGGTCGGCTTTGGGCATTAGCGGACTTGCCGACGCGCGGGTCGCATCTTCGGGCTCGGGCGATGGCGTGCAAGCGGAAGCGGCGCTTAGCGACGGCTTGCAGGCGGAAGCGGTGCTTGGCGACGGCTTGTAGGCGGAACGCGGCGCTCGGCGAGTGTTTCGTTTGAGAGCAGGGCAGAGGCGTAATTGGGTCGTGTGACGAGGTGCGGCGCACAGACGACTTACGAACTCGAGCGGCTGGCGGCGCGGGTGGGTGTCGGTCGATTCGGCTGTTCTGTGACGACGTCGACGGCGGCAATTGGCGGAGAAGGGAGAGGCGGCGGCGGCTTGGGCTAGGGTTTTTGGGATTAGGGTTTACTTGGGGAAGATGAATAGTCTCCCACGTTTTCCAATGCCCCTTTTTAATAAAAAAAATAATAATATAATAATTATTATCTTCTTTTATCTCTTTTCCCTCATTTACTCCAAATAACAACCATCCATTCTCTCTCTTCATTTAAATCCATTAAATCTCCCCTTTAAACTCAAATACTCTCCCTCTCTAAAAATATCCTTAATCAACCACAAATAACTTTAACAAATTCATTTTCCAAATAAAACAATTATTAACCAAATCAAAATAATTATAACACTAAACCTTAATTAATCACAAGGTCCAAATATAAATAACCAAGTTCCTCAAATAAATTCGAAATTTCCATATCCACCCTTAAGATAAAAATAAAAAGAAGTCAAATTTGTTGGGGCGTTACAATCTTCCCACTTTTGAAAAAACTTTCGTCCTTGAAAGTTCTAGTCCTCGAACAACTCGGGGTACTGGGCTCTCATGTCCTCTCTCTCTCTCCCATGTGGCCTCTTCAACTCCGTGGTTTCTCCAAAGAACTTTAACCAGTGAGATTCATCGATTACGGAGCAGCTTGACCTTTCTTGCCAAAATCTCGACCTATTGTTCCTCGTAGCTCAAGTTCTCATTGATTTGCAGTGGCTCGAAGTCCACTACATGCGTCAGATCTAGGACATACTTCCTCAGCATAGAGACATGGAATACATCATGCACTTTCAGAAAAAGATGGGGGCAACGCCAAGCGATAAGCTACAGGGCCAATCCGTTCCAGTATTTCAAACGGCCCTACGAAACGTGGACTTAGCTTCCCCTTCTTCTCGAACCTCATAACACCCTTCATAGGTGCTACCTTCAGAAAGACCATGTCTCCACCTCAAACTCGAGATCCTTACGTCGTACATCAGCATAACTCTTCTGTCTGCTCTGTGCTGTCAGCATACGAGCTCGAATGTTCTGTATGGCTGCGTTGGTGGTCTAAACTAACTCAGGGTCTAGCATCCTCTGCTCACCAACCTTGCCCCAGCAGACAAGAGATCTACAACACTTACCGTACGGAGCCTCAAATGGTGCGATACCGATAGTAGCCTGGTAGCTGTTATTATAGGCGAACTCCATCAAATGCAAATGGGAGTTCCAACTCCCTGAAAACTTAAGCGAACTCCGTTAAAGGGCTTTCATCCGTTCACCTATAGACCAGAAGCTACAATGATATGAGATTAATTGGCTAAACACATTAACCACATTAATCAATATTCGTTAATGGTGTGTACATTTCACTAAAGACTCACAGTTGATCTATTCTCACTATAGATATATTTATATGTCCATGGATATAGACCAATACCAGTTAGTTAGTCCTTTACAAGTGTTCATAACACCAGCTGCGTCAAATTACTATTTTACCCCTGGGTTACTTCTAGCCCTTAAATACTAGTGCTCCTCTAATGAACAACCTGTTTATGGTCCAACCACTAAACAGAAACCCCTCTCGTGCCATAGAGAGGGTAGGACCCTTTGTTCAAGTCCTAGAGAAACCATTTAATTTAATACTTATCTACTTACCCTAAAGTCGGAAAGAAGTGAATTCCATCGTATGTGATTATGTTCTCAGCTCCTCACTTGATCTTGTCCCCAAAATGATAAGCATATTGAGTCTATAATCTAACCACTCTCACACATACAAATCAAAGGACAATCCATCGTGAATAGAAGTTCATAATACACTCAGGATTAAGACTATGTTACCTAGGCTATCCTAATAAAATAGAAACCTAACTAATTAACAAAGTTACATCTAGTGATTACTATTTCGTGGTCTTTTCTTATGCAAACTCATTGCATAGGGTACCCTCACTCGCGTATCACCTACACGAATGCTTTGGATCGTTGTGTTTGTATCAAATACAAAGTGAGTCGTATCCATATGTTACCAGGATCCCTATATGTTTCTACAAATTGTTCAAGACTCATCAAACAACTTAGGACGTTAGTTTATTGGATTTAGGTTATTAAGACAAAAATAATAATATAATCAATAACACTTATTGAAATTATAATAATAACACTTTATTAATAACGATAAATGTATTACATTTATTATCTACGAGTTTTAGGACATAAAACCCAACAGTAAGATAATCACATTTGTGGGTATGATCCAGTGATTTTTGTGTGATACAGGTTGAAATTAAGGAGTGTAGCATGCAACATAAGTTAAAAATTTATGGTATTCTTCAATGAAGTTTTCGCGTTCATGTTAAATCATAAACAAATCGCCATAAAATGTGAGCATGGAATACCAAAGACTTGCCACTTGTTACACAAACAACACCACTCGAACGCACTTAGCCTTAATATTTGAATATTTCCACCTTTAGAATTCAAGTCGAGACGTCCAGTTTTAATATGAAACGCCCCTTAAAATTGATCATACGATTGTACTTCATGCTTATTGGATCTTCCAGCCCTTTTTAAAATTTTCTCTAGTGTGTACCTGAACAGTGACACACTTAGTATCACATGCACACAAAAAAAAAAAAAAAATATTAACTACTGTAAAGGTAAAAAAAATCTATACCAGATGTATTTATCTTGACGCTCCAATGTAGCTCTTATTTCCTCTTCTTTTTTCAATAACATTCGAGTTCTTTTGAGGACTCCATCCATGCACTTCGGTACATTTGTCGTCATCTATCCGTACCAAAATCCTCTGTCATGTGCTTGATTCTATTGCTTTATATGAATGTTACAAAAAAAAAACTCATATAGCTACTATTTGTTCTCATTAGGTCTTGAATTGCTTTATCAAACTTTTGGGTCTAGAATTGACACCGGCACAATAAGCATAGTTTTTCAATGGTGTAAATTTATACCTTTTGTAGAAATCGTTGACGATATGGCATAAACAGAATCTGTGATAACATCTCGATCCTATTCAACCATTCTCCGATTGTTCACCACCGATATGATGCTAGCATACCGATTATAAACTAAACATACCTCATCGTGGGCACAACTTTTTTTAAGACGTTGTAAAAACCATCCACATGAATCTGCAGATTCCTCTTCTACAATGGCAAATGCTAAAGGAAGAAGTTGCCCATTCGAATTGATAAATGTAACAACTAATAACTTCTCTTGATACTTTTCATACAAGTGAGTGTCATCGATTTGAATAACTGGCCTACATCTATTAAAAGCTTCTATACATGAACCAAATGCTCAAAATATAAAAGATTAGTATGGCATGTCTTACGATAAGTGTGTGTTGTACTCTCCATTCAATAAGTGTTGCATTATTGGTATGTTTCACTATGTACAACCACCTAGGTAATAGTTTATATGACTCATTTCGATCGCCAAACACTTTAGCCACTACTTTTCTTTTGTCATCTCAGACCCTACGGTAAGGAGCATGGTAGCCAAATTTTGCCTTGATGTAGGACTGTAGTTGTGCTACATTGATCGACGATTTTTCTCTAACAGGCTTACAATACTCTTGTGCTATCATCGAAGAATCCAATTGCACATGACTTTAACTAAATTCTGAGTAAAAGCATGTTTGTTGGTCAAGCAATTTTGTAGTCTTAAATAAACCATGAGATTTTTTCTTTATTACATGAAGTCTTCATTTGCAACCTTCTTTCGACTTCTTACCTCGAACTCATATTTCATATGGTGGGTGAATCTTAATAACAAAACATTTGACCATATGTTGTAGTGTTTCTTTGTCTTCACAAATCATTCCATTATACAATTTCGTTTTGTTGGTAAGCACCAGACTATATTTAGACCATGTTCCCAAATGCTATTTACTACATCCATGTCCAACTTAATGAATGTACTTGAAGAAATTCATGTTCACGACCATCGAAGTTCTTCTTTTCATATTCACCAACTGTCTCTGTTCTAAACACTTTACATTCATTGTTAGCCAACATTTCTTCACCATCGCATACTGGTTGTACACCTAATTTTGGGTCAATGTCAAAATATTCTTCAAATGGTCGTGTTTCTACATTTAAGTTTATATCCAAATCTACCCTAGTCACAGTCACACACAAATGCACTTTGTTCGAAAATGCAAGTGCAATTGAAAGCATAGTGTTTATTGTTTGTTCATTCAAAATAGGGAATGAGATAAGCCATATTAATTCTGATAATGTTAAATTATGGTATCTATATATTATCTCTTTATGGTTTGAACTCATATTTATACCAAGTAATAATCCCACCATTTCAGTGAATTGTTCGAAAACAATTTCACTGTTCGCATTTCTATTAAAATTTCTACATGGGGGTTGGTCATAATCAACCATATTAACACCATCAATCATATGGTGGTTTGTAAACAACATAAATGACACATATTTGTTTGTTATTTCTATTTTTTTAAAAAAAAAGGACAAACAATACACATAATTAATTATTATAAAAAAAATACTAGATTAAATTTGAATCAATACAAAAAATATAAATCACAAAAAAATAAAATGTAAAATAGATTGAATCAATAAAACGATATACAATCACAAAAATAAATGTAACGACTCAACTCTTTATACTAAGCTGAGGTCGTTACTAAAAAGAAACGATGACAAGAGACACTTTTTGAAACGAGGGAAGAATAAATTTTCATTAAAAACGGAATATTAACACACTGAAACATAAACGCGGAAGCAAAACTGAGTCCCCATATGGCATGTCACGGATCCTTCTTTGTCGCTCGCCAGCTTTCCTCTACCTTTACCTTCGCCTGAAATGTTAAACATAGAAAGAGTGAGTATAAACATATACTCAGTAAAGGACCTACTACTAGTCCCGCTAGGTGTCTGTTAACTTCCCATTAGAGTCCTGAAAATGGTACCCAATCTCTGGCACGTTCCCGAACACGTGCAACATGCGCTCCCGTAGGAACGAAAATCTGGTCTTCGGTGTCCCGGGGGAGCACCTAGGACATGCTGGTCTGTAGTGAACCCGGGGGTAACACTAAAACGATCGGGATGCGAGGACCCCGTCGAATCACTCGAATCATATCTATATACATGCTAGACTGGCGTCCCGTCGGACCACACAGTCCTAAATAGGTGGTGATCCCGAAGGACACCCATGCAGGTACGACTCTAATAGACAAAGTTAACAGAACACCCTATCCATAGCATGTACTATAACATCATAACATGGCATGAGTATTAATCTTAACGTCCTTAATCATGTGATTAATATATCATGCATTAACAATCATCAACATCAATCTACCAGTCATTAACATAACATCAGTCATCATCATCAATCATCAACATAATAATCTCAGTCATCATCATCAACATCAATACAATGACAGTCATTATCAGTAGCATCAAGTTATGCATTTTAGCTACCATCAATGCATAATCATAATTACATGCGGTCTCTTAAATTCAGTTCGAAGGTCTAGTAGGAGAATCTCTTAACTGGAGATTTTAGCCAAACAAAGGTACTCCCTAGTTGACAGTAAAATTCTCCAATTGACTTGATCCTAATCATAAAAGGAAAACTTAGTATCTTAATTAAATGAAATTAGCAATTGGCTAACATCCAAAAATTCTCTCAAATTAATTAACTTTCTAAAAAAAAGAGGTTGAAACCAATTCAACCTTGATTGGGAAAAATCCAAGATTTAAATCTTAAAAAGTTTAGCCAATTGAACCTTTAAAGAAACCTCAAATAGATCCAAAATTAAATTAATAAAATATTAATTTAATTTTATTGGCTTACCAAGGTTACTCAGATGGAGGTTGAAAAATCCTCTTATCCTTGATGAAAAATTCATCACTTTAAATCCTCAAGCTTCCAAAGAGACCAATCTTAACTTCAACTGAGGTGGCGACAATCTTAGAGAAGAAGATAAAGAACCTTTTTCTTTTTCCTTTATTTCCATCTTAAGCATTCTAATGCTATTTATAGACCCAAATAATAACAATAATTATTATTATTATTATTATTTCTTTTTCCTTTTCCTTTTCCTTTTAGGATATATATATATAATACCAAAAAAATATACATATATCTTTATTCCCATTATCTTTCCTAAATCAATGCGTTAATCTTAGGCATTTATAACCATTAGTAATAATAATAATACTTCTTTATTATTATTATTTTTCTCTCACAAAAATCTACAATAAATATATATTTATTTAAACCATTATTCTCTCTTATAAATATATATCTTTTTCGTCCAATCAAAATCAATCATCTCTCTCTTCATGAATTATTTTCTTTTCCAAATAAATATAATTATATTCCATAATATAATTAACTACACTTTTCCAAATTATTAATTAAATATATATATCCATATATATATACTCAATTAATTAAAATTCTACCAAAACTAACTTTTCCCTCCAAAATCTCAAATTAACTTAAGTCCTCAATTAATTTAATCAATCAAATCTTTTCTAATAAATCACTTATAACTTCCAACATGAATTATCTTAACTCAACCATTACAACTTCACTCCATAAACAATATTTATCTTTCTACAGAATAATTAATTATCATCCACAATAATTAATTATTATTTACCTTTCTTCCAAAATAATTAATTATCTTCCACAATAATTAATTATTATTTATCTTCTCCAAAATTAATTAATTATCTTCCACATTAATTTATTATTATTTATCTTTCTCCAAAAATAATTATTAATTATCTTCCACAATAATTAATTATTATTTATCTTTCTCCAAAATAATTATTAATTATCTTCCACAATAATTAATTATTATTTATCTTTCTCCAAAATAATTATCCTTTTACAAATAATTATATTTTCCCAAAATATAATTATTTTACTTTTTCTGTAACGCTCCGAAAATTTAAGGTAAAATTTTCCTCGTTTTACGTAATGTGCAAGTTGATATAATAATAATATAATATTAATTATATTATTATTATTAATACTTATTCTATTTATTATAATATTAATATTATAATTATTATTATTATTATTTAATATTATAGTAATATTATTATTTTAAAACAATAACATTATTATTACATAATATTAAGTTATTATTTATTTAATATTAATATTATTAAATTATTATTATTAATAATTATATTATTATTATTATTATTATTTTTATTATTGAATATTATTATTATTATTATTTTATTTAATATATATATATATATATAAGAAAAAAAAAAAGAAAACCCTACTTACCGTGCGCGCCGCCTACCCCCCCCCCCCCCCCCCCGTCGAAATTCTTCTTTTTCTTCCGCTTTCTCCTTCCTCACGCCGCGCCACCGCCACCGAGCCGTCCATCTTCTCTTCTCCTTCGCCTTCTTCTCCTCTTCGGCTTCTTCATCCGACACTCAGACGTCGCCCGCGCGTTTCGTCGGCCGTCCACTTCGGTGTTCGCACATCACCGGCGGGAGGCATCAGCGACGGCCGTCCCCGACTACCCTTCTTCTCAGATCCGCGTGCACGGCCAGCCGTCGGCCGTTTCTGCCTTGGTGGTAAAACGTCGTATCACCGTCGTCGACGAAAGAAACCGGACAAAACAGCTCTGCCATCGCCGCCGCGTTCCGCCGCCGGGAGTGTGAAGATTAAATCGGTTTTCGTCCAACCCGACCCGGTTCCAAGCTGACCCGACCCGAACCCGTTTCCAGTCCGAGCCGTACCCGAGCCGCCATCCTTGTCCGAGCCGAGCCCTAAGCCGAGCGAGCCGCGAGCCGAGCCGCGAGCCGAACCAAGCCGAGCCGCGAGCCGAGTGAGCCGAGCCGCGAGCCGAGCCGCGAGCCGAACCAAGCCGAGCCGCGAGCCGAGTGAGCCGAGCCGCCAGCCGAACCGAGCCGAGCCGCGAGCCGAACCAAGCCGAGCCGTGAGCCGAGTAAGCCGAGCCGCGAGCCGAACCAAGCCGAGCCGCGAGCCGAGTGAGCCGAGCCGCGAGCCGAACCGAGCCGAGCCGAGCCGAGCCGAGCCGAGCCGAGCCGAGCCACCTAAGCCTTCCTTCCTCTACTTCGGTTCACGGTGAGTCTTCGGTAAGGGTTGTTTTGATGAATTCCCTAATGTTACCTCGTCCGATTCGAGTTTGAATGTTGGATTAAGATGTGGCCCTACTTTTCTCCCTTGAAGGTAGTACAGAGTTGACGCTTAAGTACTCGGGTTCCGCGGCAGACCTGGTTGGAGAAAGCTTCCTTTCCTTGGGTAAGTCAACGGATAACCTTTTTAAAACAACTGCTACTAAAGTCACCAACTAAAACTTTCGTGTTTCGTTAGGTAGATCTGTCGAGCGTGGATTTCGATCGAGGAGCATAACCGAGTTTCAGGTAAGGGTTTTCCTACTACTGGACCCCGAGTCCAGGGTGAAAACGTAGTAATTCACAGGGAATTACACGTTAGTGACTGTACTGAATAACTGTATGCGTGTTGGCTGTTAAATACTGATATTATATGCTGTCTGATGTGAATATACTGTGACTGATAATTGTGGATTGAGATTTTATGTTGATGGACCTTGAAGTTATGGTTCAGTATGTAGTAAACACCGGTCTGGATATGGTTCATGGAATTTGGGCGGGGATGGACCGTGAGTCCGGTTTTGGTTGGTTAGTCGATTGGACCTAGGGTTTTCCCTATTGGTGTGTGAATCGGTAATGCATATAACAACTGAGGGTGTAGATGTTTAAACTTATACTATCTGACTGATAAAGCCTATGGCGGGACTGTGATATGAATGCCGTTGGGATGTGATTGATGTAGACAGTTTAGTTTGGACTGAGGGGTAACGGTTAGCTTCATCTATGGGGTAGTGTGCCTTACTGATATGTGCATCCTTCGGGAGCACTAGACTGATATGTGCATCCTTCGGGAGCACAAGACTGATATGTGCATCCTTCGGGAGCACTAGACTGATATGTGCGTCCTTCGGGAGCACTAGACTGATATGTGCGTCCTTCGGGGGCACTAGACTGATATGTGCGTCCTTCGGGAGCACTAGACTGATATGTGCATCCTTCGGGAGCACTAGACTGATATGTGCATCCTTCGGGAGCACTAGACTGATATGTAGGGTACCCCCGAATAGGAAGTTAACTGTTGTCCCCTAACGGGCCCAGTAGTGGGTCCCTTACTGGGTATGTTTATACTCACCCTTTCTCTTCTTTAACTTTTCAGGTAGGGGTACAGCGAGGGGCAGACCGACGAGAGGCAGGAAGGATGCGTGAAGGCCATATGGACGCGTCCGGTTTTCTTTTCGCTTCCGCTATGTATTTTGTCAGAATATTTTGACTGTGATTTTGGACTGGTGACTTGACATTTTATTTTGTGGTTTTCTTGAATTATTTAAAATAGGGCCCGAAACTGTCTTTTGTAAGGTTTATACTGTTTTAATGAATCGTATCTGGTCCGTTTTAAAATTTTATGTTGAATGGTCGGGTGTTGGTATTTGGTAGTGACCTCAGCTTAGTCCGGAAAAGTTGGGTCGTTACAGTTGGTATCAGAGCCTAAGTTTTAGGTTCTGTAGACTGACTTATAATGTGAGTCTGTGTTTTGTGTCCTTATGGCTGAAACGATCCTTGCCGCTCGTCAGGTACGCTCTCATGAAAGTATATGTATAACTCTACATGCATTACCTTACCTAAGTTAAACTGCAAATTCAATTACCATTTATGACTAAAGGAATCGTTTGGTGGTTGTTAGGAAAATGCCACCAAGGAGAGGTGCACGTAGGGGTGGCCGAGGAGGCCGAGGAAGGGGAGCAGGACGCGTTCAGCCTGAGGTGCAGCCTGTAGCCCAAGCCCCTGACCCGGCTGCGCCAGTTACTCATGCGGACCTAGCCGCCATGGAGCAGAGGTTTAGAGATATGATTATGCAGATGCGGGAGCAGCAGAAGCCTGCCTCGCCAACTCCGGCGCCAGCTCCAGTGCCAGCTCCAGCACGAGTTCCTGCTCCAGCTCCGGCTCCAGTACCAGTTGCGCCCCAGTTTGTGCCGGATCAATTGTCGGCAGAGGCTAAGCATCTGAGGGATTTCAGGAAGTATAATCCCACGACGTTCGATGGGTCTTTGGAGGACCCCACCAGGGCTCAGATGTGGTTATCGTCCTTGGAAACCATATTCCGTTACATGAAATGCCCTGAGGATCAGAAGGTTCAGTGTGCTGTTTTTATGTTGACTGACAGAGGTACTGCATGGTGGGAGACTACAGAGAGGATGCTAGGTGGTGATGTGGGTCAGATCACGTGGCAGCAGTTCAAGGAGAGTTTCTATGCGAAATTCTTCTCCGCCAGTTTGAGAGATGCCAAGCGGCAGGAGTTTCTGAACTTAGAGCAGGGTGACATGACCGTGGAGCAGTACGATGCGGAGTTTGACATGTTATCCCGCTTCGCTCCCGAGATGATAGCGACCGAGGCGGCCAGAGCTGACAAGTTTGTTAGAGGCCTCAGACTGGACATTCAGGGTTTGGTCCGAGCTTTCAGACCTGCTACTCATGCCGATGCACTGCGCCTGGCAGTGGATCTCAGTTTACAGGAGAGGGCCAACTCGTCTAAGACCGCTGGTAGAGGTTCGACGTCTGGACAGAAGAGGAAGGCTGAGCAGCAGCCTGTTCCAGTGCCACAGCGGAATTTCAGACCCGGTGGTGAGTTTCGCAGCTTCCAGCAGAAACCTTTTGAGACAGAGGAGGCTGCCAGAGGAAAGCCGTTGTGTACCACTTGTGGGAAGCACCATCTGGGCCGTTGCTTATTCGGGACCAGGACCTGCTTTAAGTGCAGGCAAGAGGGTCATACAGCTGATAGATGCCCGTTGAGAGTCACGGGGATCGCGCAGAATCAGGGAGCAGGTGCTCCACATCAGGGTAGAGTCTTTGCTACCAACAGGACCGAGGCTGAGAAGGCAGGCACAGTAGTAACAGGTACGCTCCCAGTGTTGGGGCATTACGCCTTAGTTTTGTTTGATTCGGGTTCGTCGCATTCTTTTATCTCTTCCGCGTTTGTGTCGCATGCCCGCTTGGAGGTAGAGCCCTTACACCATGTTCTGTCAGTATCTACTCCTTCCGGGGAATGTATGTTGTCGAAGGAAAAGGTGAAGGCATGTCAGATTGAGATAGCAGGTCATGTGATTGAAGTAACGCTGATAGTTCTGGATATGCTAGACTTTGATGTAATCCTGGGTATGGACTGGTTGGCAGTTAACCACGCCAGTATAGATTGTTCACGTAAGGAGGTAACGTTTAACCCTCCCTCGATGGCCAGTTTTAAATTTAAGGGAGGAGGGTCAAAGTCGTTGCCTCAGGTAATCTCAGCCATCAGGGCCAGTAAACTGCTCAGTCAGGGTACTTGGGGTATCTTAGCGAGCGTGGTGGATACTAGAGAGGCCGATGTATCCCTGTCATCAGAACCAGTAGTGAGGGACTATCCGGATGTCTTTCCTGAGGAACTTCCAGGGTTGCCTCCGCACAGGGAGGTTGAGTTTGCCATAGAGTTGGAGCCGGGCACGGTTCCTATATCCAGAGCCCCTTACAGAATGGCCCCCGCAGAATTGAAAGAACTGAAGGTACAGTTACAGGAATTGCTTGATAAGGGATTCATTCGACCGAGCGTGTCACCTTGGGGTGCGCCAGTTTTATTTGTTAAGAAGAAAGATGGATCGATGCGTCTATGCATTGACTATAGGGAGTTGAATAAGGTAACCGTAAAGAACAGATATCCCTTGCCCAGGATTGACGATCTATTTGACCAGTTACAGGGAGCCACAGTGTTCTCTAAGATTGATCTTCGGTCGGGATACCATCAGCTGAGAATTAAGGATGAGGATGTACCGAAGACAGCATTTCGTTCCAGATATGGACACTACGAGTTTATCGTGATGTCTTTTGGTTTGACGAATGCTCCGGCAGTGTTTATGGACTTGATGAACAGAGTGTTTAGGGAGTTCCTAGATACTTTTGTGATCGTGTTTATCGACGATATTTTGATATACTCCAAGACGGAGGCCGAACATGAGGAGCATTTACGTATGGTTTTGCAAACACTTCGGGATAATAAGTTGTATGCAAAGTTCTCGAAATGCGAGTTTTGGCTGAAGCAGGTGTCCTTTCTGGGCCACGTGGTTTCTAAGGATGGAGTCTCTGTGGATCCAGCTAAGATAGAGGCAGTCACCGGTTGGACCCGACCTTCCACAGTCAGTGAGGTTCGTAGCTTTCTGGGTCTAGCAGGCTATTATCGACGGTTTGTGGAGAACTTTTCCCGTATAGCTACTCCTCTTACTCAGTTGACCAGAAAGGGAGCTCCTTTTGTTTGGAGCAAGGCATGTGAGGACAGTTTCCAGACCCTTAAACAGAAGCTAGTTACCGCGCCGGTTCTTACGGTACCTGATGGTTCTGGCAGTTTCGTGATTTATAGTGATGCTTCCAAGAAGGGTCTGGGTTGTGTTTTGATGCAGCAGGGTAAGGTGGTCGCTTATGCGTCTCGTCAGTTGAAGAGTCATGAGCAGAACTACCCTACACATGATCTAGAGTTGGCAGCAGTGGTTTTTGCTTTGAAAATATGGAGGCATTATTTATACGGTGAAAAGATACAGATATTCACAGATCATAAGAGCTTGAAATACTTCTTTACTCAGAAAGAATTGAATATGAGACAGCGAAGGTGGCTTGAGTTAGTGAAGGATTACGATTGTGAGATACTGTATCATCCAGGCAAGGCGAATGTGGTAGCTGATGCTCTTAGTAGAAAGGTATCACATTCGGCAGCACTTATTACCCGACAGGCCCCATTGCATCGGGATCTTGAGCGGGCTGAGATTGCAGTGTCAGTGGGTGCAGTTACTATGCAGTTAGCCCAGTTGACGGTACAGCCGACTTTGAGGCAGAAGATAGTTGATGCTCAGAGTAACGATCCTTATCTGGTTGAGAAACGTGGCCTAGCAGAGGCAGGGCAAACGGCTGAGTTCTCGTTATCCTCTGATGGTGGACTGTTGTTTGAGAGGCGCCTCTGTGTCCCGTCAGATAGTGCGGTTAAGACAGAATTATTAGCTGAGGCTCACAGTTCCCCATTTTCTATGCACCCGGGTAGTACGAAGATGTATCAAGACCTAAAGCGGGTTTATTGGTGGCGTAACATGAAGAGGGAAGTAGCAGAATTTGTCAGTAAATGCTTGGTGTGTCAGCAGGCTAAGGCACCAAGGCAGAAACCAGCGGGTTTATTACAACCCTTGAGCATACCGGAATGGAAGTGGGAAAACGTGTCCATGGATTTCATTACAGGGCTACCGAGAACTCTGAGGGGATTTACAGTGATCTGGGTTGTGGTGGACAGACTTACTAAGTCAGCGCACTTTGTTCCGGGTAAATCCACCTATACTGCTAGTAAGTGGGCACAGTTGTACATGTCTGAGATAGTGAGATTGCACGGAGTGCCAGTGTCGATTGTTTCTGACAGAGATGCCCGTTTCACTTCCAAATTTTGGAAGGGTTTGCAGACTGCTATGGGCACGAGATTGGACTTTAGTACGGCTTTCCATCCACAGACTGACGGTCAGACTGAGCGTCTGAACCAGGTTTTAGAGGATATGTTGCGAGCGTGTGCATTGGAATTTCCAGGTAGCTGGGACTCCCACTTACATTTGATGGAATTTGCTTATAATAACAGCTATCAGGCTACTATTGGCATGGCACCGTTTGAGGCCCTGTACGGCAAATGTTGTAGATCCCCGGTTTGCTGGGAAGAGGTAGGTGAGCAAAGGTTGATGGGTCCTGAGTTAGTTCAGTCTACTAACGAAGCGATACAGAAGATTAGATCACGCATGCATACCGCTCAGAGTAGGCAGAAGAGTTATGCAGATGTGAGGCGGAAGGACCTCGAGTTTGAGGTAGGGGATAAAGTGTTCTTAAAGGTAGCACCTATGAGAGGTGTCTTGCGTTTTGAAAAGAGGGGAAAGTTGAGTCCCCGTTTTGTTGGGCCGTTTGAGATTCTGGAGCGGATTGGCCCTGTAGCTTATCGCTTGGCGTTACCTCCATCACTCTCGACAGTCCATGATGTGTTTCACGTTTCTATGTTGAGGAAGTACGTGTCAGATCCATCCCACGTAGTGGATTACGAGCCACTAGAGATTGATGAAAACTTGAGCTATGTTGAACAACCTGTTGAGGTGCTTGCTAGAGGGGTGAAGACGTTGAGGAATAAACAAATTCCCCTAGTTAAAGTCTTATGGCGGAATCACCGGGTAGAAGAGGCTACATGGGAGCGTGAAGACGACATGAGATCCCGTTATCCCGAACTGTTCGAGAAGTAAACTTTCGAGGACGAAAGTTCCCCAAGGAGGGAAGAATGTAACGCTCCGAAAATTTAAGGTAAAATTTTCCTCGTTTTACGTAATGTGCAAGTTGATATAATAATAATATAATATTAATTATATTATTATTATTAATACTTATTCTATTTATTATAATATTAATATTATAATTATTATTATTATTATTTAATATTATAGTAATATTATTATTTTAAAACAATAACATTATTATTACATAATATTAAGTTATTATTTATTTAATATTAATATTATTAAATTATTATTATTAATAATTATATTATTATTATTATTATTATTTTTATTATTGAATATTATTATTATTATTATTTTATTTTATATATATATATATATAAGAAAAAAAAAAAGAAAACCCTACTTACCGTGCGCGCCGCCTACCCCCCCCCCCCCCCCCCCCCCGTCGAAATTCTTCTTTTTCTTCCGCTTTCTCCTTCCTCACGCCGCGCCACCGCCACCGAGCCGTCCATCTTCTCTTCTCCTTCGCCTTCTTCTCCTCTTCGGCTTCTTCATCCGACACTCAGACGTCGCCCCGCGCGTTTCGTCGGCCGTCCACTTCGGTGTTCGCACATCACCGGCGGGAGGCATCAGCGACGGCCGTCCCCGACTACCCTTCTTCTCAGATCCGCGTGCACGGCCAGCCGTCGGCCGTTTCTGCCTTGGTGGTAAAACGTCGTATCACCGTCGTCGACGAAAGAAACCGGACAAAACAGCTCTGCCATCGCCGCCGCGTTCCGCCGCCGGGAGTGTGAAGATTAAATCGGTTTTCGTCCAACCCGACCCGGTTCCAAGCTGACCCGACCCGAACCCGTTTCCAGTCCGAGCCGTACCCGAGCCGCCATCCTTGTCCGAGCCGAGCCCTAAGCCGAGCGAGCCGCGAGCCGAGCCGCGAGCCGAACCAAGCCGAGCCGCGAGCCGAGTGAGCCGAGCCGCGAGCCGAGCCGCGAGCCGAACCAAGCCGAGCCGCGAGCCGAGTGAGCCGAGCCGCCAGCCGAACCGAGCCGAGCCGCGAGCCGAACCAAGCCGAGCCGTGAGCCGAGTAAGCCGAGCCGCGAGCCGAACCAAGCCGAGCCGCGAGCCGAGTGAGCCGAGCCGCGAGCCGAACCGAGCCGAGCCGAGCCGAGCCGAGCCGAGCCGAGCCGAGCCACCTAAGCCTTCCTTCCTCTACTTCGGTTCACGGTGAGTCTTCGGTAAGGGTTGTTTTGATGAATTCCCTAATGTTACCTCGTCCGATTCGAGTTTGAATGTTGGATTAAGATGTGGCCCTACTTTTCTCCCTTGAAGGTAGTACAGAGTTGACGCTTAAGTACTCGGGTTCCGCGGCAGACCTGGTTGGAGAAAGCTTCCTTTCCTTGGGTAAGTCAACGGATAACCTTTTTAAAACAACTGCTACTAAAGTCACCAACTAAAACTTTCGTGTTTCGTTAGGTAGATCTGTCGAGCGTGGATTTCGATCGAGGAGCATAACCGAGTTTCAGGTAAGGGTTTTCCTACTACTGGACCCCGAGTCCAGGGTGAAAACGTAGTAATTCACAGGGAATTACACGTTAGTGACTGTACTGAATAACTGTATGCGTGTTGGCTGTTAAATACTGATATTATATGCTGTCTGATGTGAATATACTGTGACTGATAATTGTGGATTGAGATTTTATGTTGATGGACCTTGAAGTTATGGTTCAGTATGTAGTAAACACCGGTCTGGATATGGTTCATGGAATTTGGGCGGGGATGGACCGTGAGTCCGGTTTTGGTTGGTTAGTCGATTGGACCTAGGGTTTTCCCTATTGGTGTGTGAATCGGTAATGCATATAACAACTGAGGGTGTAGATGTTTAAACTTATACTATCTGACTGATAAAGCCTATGGCGGGACTGTGATATGAATGCCGTTGGGATGTGATTGATGTAGACAGTTTAGTTTGGACTGAGGGGTAACGGTTAGCTTCATCTATGGGGTAGTGTGCCTTACTGATATGTGCATCCTTCGGGAGCACTAGACTGATATGTGCATCCTTCGGGAGCACAAGACTGATATGTGCATCCTTCGGGAGCACTAGACTGATATGTGCGTCCTTCGGGAGCACTAGACTGATATGTGCGTCCTTCGGGGGCACTAGACTGATATGTGCGTCCTTCGGGAGCACTAGACTGATATGTGCATCCTTCGGGAGCACTAGACTGATATGTGCATCCTTCGGGAGCACTAGACTGATATGTAGGGTACCCCCGAATAGGAAGTTAACTGTTGTCCCCTAACGGGCCCAGTAGTGGGTCCCTTACTGGGTATGTTTATACTCACCCTTTCTCTTCTTTAACTTTTCAGGTAGGGGTACAGCGAGGGGCAGACCGACGAGAGGCAGGAAGGATGCGTGAAGGCCATATGGACGCGTCCGGTTTTCTTTTCGCTTCCGCTATGTATTTTGTCAGAATATTTTGACTGTGATTTTGGACTGGTGACTTGACATTTTATTTTGTGGTTTTCTTGAATTATTTAAAATAGGGCCCGAAACTGTCTTTTGTAAGGTTTATACTGTTTTAATGAATCGTATCTGGTCCGTTTTAAAATTTTATGTTGAATGGTCGGGTGTTGGTATTTGGTAGTGACCTCAGCTTAGTCCGGAAAAGTTGGGTCGTTACATTTTCTCCCTTACCAAATATCTTTTCTCCAAAATACAATTACCTTTTCCTTAAATAGTTATATTTTAACAAATATAAATATCTTTTCCTTTAACATAATAATTATATGTATATAACTTTCAACATGAATTATCTTAACCCAACTATAGCAACTCCACTCCATAATCAAGATTTATCTTTCTACAGAATAATTAATTATTTCCCACAATAATTAATTATTATTTATCTTCCTCCAAAATAATTAATTATCTTTTACAATAATTAATTATTATTTATCTTTCTCCAAAATAATTAATTATCTTCCACAATAATTAATTATTACTTATCTTCTCCAAAGTAATTAATTATCCTTTTACAAATAATTATATTTTCCCAAAATATAATTATTTTACTTTTTCTCCTTTAATAAATATCCTTTCTCCAAAATACAACTATCTTTTCCTTAAATAATTATATTTCAACAAATATAATTATCTTTTCCTTTAACATAATAATTATATATATATTTCCACGTATACATATAATTATCAAATCTCCAACAAACTTTCCACCCTACGGTTTAATTAAATAACGTCCATAATTATTTAATTAAATTCAACTTCAACAACACTAAAATCCACAACTTTACTTAATCCTCTTAACCTACCATTTAATAAAAACTCAACAAACACCACGTGTCAAAACCTCTAATTAATTAAATATTCATCCAAGAAATATTTAATTAATTTTAATTCCCACTTAAATCAAATAATTCTCATTAAATGGATTCAAAATAACGCCCAATAAATTAAATCTAGATAAACAAAATTAAGATAACTGACTCCAAAATTATCTAAATTTTTGGGGCGTTACAATAAAAATTAAATTAGATTAAACCAATAAAAAGATATAACATCACATAAATCACAAAAATAACATATAATTAAAAATAAAATATAAAATCATATAAATTAAAAAAAATTAAAGTAAATTAAAATGAACTAATAAAAAAATATAAATTTACCTGAATCAGAAAAACAAAAATTAAATTAAATTGAACCAATAAAAGAATATAAAACTACATGAATGAGAAAAATAAAAATTAAATTAAAAGCCACAAATTTTTTTTTAGAGAAATAGTATTTAATCTCTCATGCAAAATGTATAAAGGGTTATTCTTCTACAAAATGGATCCCATATTTGGTAAAACTTCGTTGTGAATATTGCAAAGTTCTATTGTTTATTACTGTTTATTATTAAATGTTAGTATATCTTAAAGAATAATTTTTTGGGTCTTTTAAAAAATATAACAAAGCGATAAAATATTTATAATTTATAAAACAATTTTGAAAACAAAAAAGTTCATAGAACCACAATGGAAAATACCAAAAATACCAATATCAACAATGCATGTAATATATTTGGTACACGTGAAAAATTTTGAATGTATTTTGTATTGCCTTGCTTTTTATTGATGATAAAGGTACCTATTTCTACAAATTACAAATGAGTTAATATGGTAAAATGACAATAGAATCAATTTACAATAAATGCTTAAATAAATGGGAGAGGATTGTGGATCTTGAAATATCTCCTAATATCCTCCCTCAAACGGATGACTCAGGTTGAGTCAGTAGTTTGTCTCAAAGGTGAAGGAATGTAGGAGATAAGAGTGGCTTTGTGAGAATATCAGCAAGTTGGTTGTTGGAAGAGATGTAACGGATGGAGATGTCTTTGCGAAGAACTTTTTCTCAAACAAAGTGATACTTAATTTCAATGTGTTTGGTGCGAGCATGAAAAACTAGATTATGAGCCAGAGATATAGCGGAAACATTATCACACCATAATGTTGGTGATGTCTTAAGGAAAACATGGAGATCACATAGAAGCTCTCGGATTCAGTAAAGATCGGCAGTAGTAATGGCAAGAAAACGATATTCTGCTTCTGTGGAGGAACAAGAGATAGTAGATTGCTTTTTAGATGACTAAGATATTGGATTAGAACCGAGGAAGGCGATAAAGCCAGAGGTGGAATGTCGATCAGATGTTTCACCTGTCCAATCAAAATCACAAAAGGTTTGTAGAGAGAACAAACCTTTTTGAAATTTTATTCCAAGGGTTGGAGTACCACGGAGATATCTGAGAATGCATTTGACGGCTGAAAAGTGAATGACAGTTGGCTTATGCATAAACTGACTGACACGATTTATGGAGAATGCAATACCAGGACGAGTGAAGGTAAGATATTGCAAGGAACCAACTAGTCTGCGATAGAGTGATGGATCATTAAATGGTGGTGCAATTGTATAAAGATCAAGAGAAGTAGACATTGGTGTGATACAAGATTTGGCAGAGGTCATTCCCGATGTGTGGAGGAGATCATTGAGATATTTAGCTTGGTTAACAAATATGCCATCAATGGAGGATTGGATTTCGAGATCAAGAAAGTACTTTAAAGGACCAAGGTCGGATATTTTGAATTCTAGGTCCAATTGGTTTTTAAGAACAGAAATATATGAATAGTTAGGTTCAGTGACAATGATGTCATCTACATACAAAAGTAAGTAAGTGAGAGAAGATCTGACTGATCGAATGAATAATGAGGGATCAGCGATAGACGTAACAAAACCCAAAGTGAATAAATAAGATGTAAAGCGTTCAAACCAAGCGCGAGGGGCCTGTTTGAGACCATAAAGACTCTTATGTAGGAAACAGACATGATTGGGACATTCTTTTCTTGGAAGCCAGTAGGTTGAGCCACGTACACTGTTTCCTGAAGAATATCATGAAGAAAGGCATTTTTGACATCTAACTGGGTTAAGGACCAATTGTATTGAGCAGCAAAAGCAAGAATGATGCGTATGGTAGGTTTCTTAACAACATGACTAAATGTTTCATCAAAATCAAAACCTTGTACCTGATGATAACCTTTAGGAACCTGTCGCGCCTTGTGACGAGCAATAGTGCCATTGAGATTATATTTTATTCGAAAAATCCATTTACAACCAACAACATTCATAGATGGAAGTGGGGGTACTAGGGACCAAGTACCTTGTGCTTGAAGAGCATTGAATTCCTCATGGATATTTGGATATTTGGAGGCTTCTGTATATGATGTGGGAGTTGGGAGAGCAGATGTAATGTGAAATGTCTTTGGCTTAAAAATACCTGATTTTTCTCGAGTTTGCATAGCATGAGTATTCCGAGGAGGAGGTGGATCAGGTAAGTTAATTATGGTAGCATTTATCTCATTTCCTGTATCGACTGTAGATGAAACATTCAAAGACTGACAAGTGGCATTAGTATCCATAAAAGATGAGCAAGTAATGTCAACAGTGGGAGAGTGAATAGGTGCGGATTGGATATTGGGAATGAGAACAGAATTTAAGGGTGTATGTTATGGAATGTTTAGTAAGGTGGGTAGTATGCTTGGATCAGAGATGGATAAGGATTGGGATGAAGAAGATGTGGTGGAATTTGCATAGGGAAAGATTGTTTCATGAAAGATAAAATGGCGTAAAACTATAGTTTGTTTGGTTAATGGATTGTAACAAATATAGCCTTTGAAGTTATGAGGATAGCCTAAAAATACATGTTGGGTGGTTTTTGGTTCAAGTTTGTGTTTGGTGTAAGGCTTGAGAAGGGAGTAACATGCACATCCAAAAACTTTTAAATGATGCAAATCAGGAGTATAACCAAAAAGCATTTCAAATGGTGATAACATTTTAAGTGAGGAATAGGGCATTCGATTAATAAGAAAGACTGCAGTAAGAAGGCGTAAGGCCAAAATTCAAGAGGAACAGAGGAATGAAAAATTAGAGACACTGCAGTTTCAACTATGTGACGATGTTTACGTTCGGCTATACCGTTTTGTTCAGGAGTGTAAGGACATCATTTTTGGTGAAAAATACCTTTGGAATAAAAAAAGGATTGTAAAGTGGTGTTGCAAAATTCACCACCACCATCTAATCGAAATTTTTTTAATTTTTGGATATTTGATTTTCAACGAGAGGAACAAATTTTTGAACAATAGGTGGAACATCAGATTTATAAGCAATAGGAAAAAACCAAGTAAATTTGCTAAAGTTTTCAATAAAACTAACATAATATCGATTTCCATTGTAAGATATTATTGGAGAGGGTCCTCATATATCGCTGTGAACAAGTTCAAGTGGTGTATGAGAAGTTGATAAAGACATAGGAAAAGGTACTTTTTTTATTTTTGTTTTTAAACAACTTATGCAATTGCAAGTAGAAATAGAAGAAGACATAGACAGACCAATGCGAGATAAAATAGAACTAAGAATTTTGGGAGCAGGATGACCAAAACGAAAATTCCATAATGATGAATCTTCCTATTTTGCATGAAAATTAAAAGATTTGGAATGCATGGTGGATGTGGATAGAGTAGAAGTATTGGGAATAGGATAGATACCATTGGATGCGTTCACCAGTGTAGAGAGTTCGGCCAGTGACTTTATCCTGAATGAGGAACCAATCAGTATAAAAAATAAAGATACAATTATTGTCAAGACAAAATTTGTGAACAGATAATAGATTTGCAGCAAGTTGAGGAGCATGAAGTATTTTGGAAAGATTAAAGGTATAAGAGGGAGTTGAGAGTTTACCACTACCGGTATTTTCAATATTTAAAGGTTGACCATTTCCCACTATGACAGTTTCCTCACCATTATAATTATTGGATAGATTGAGACTTTCCAACTCATTTGTTATGTGAACGTTGCATCCACTGTCAGATAACAAAAAAAAGTTAGTATTTTCACCAGAGATTTGAGAATCAATAGAGTTTATCGCCATTGCCACTAATTGAGAGGGTAGGTGTCAACCTTTATATGAGAAATTCATGCAAATATAGCAATCGAGAGCCCCATGTCCTTGTTTTTGGCATATTTGGCAAAAGATGCGGTCATTATATCCAGAATTTGTTTCAGACCTAAAGCTGGGCCCATGTGAAGGAGAAGACCCAATAACACCACGCTGATTGGGATGAATTGGGGTGCAGTGGGATGGTGAGCGAAATGGGCGATGATTATTGTAATTGGGTCGAAAGTGATTGAGCTGTGTACCGAAATTATTATTGCTTCCTAAGCCACGCGATCCTGAAGCAAAATTTGTACCACAATTAGAAGCATTTGGAGAAGAATTAAAATTAGGGTTACTAGTAGAGTGGAAACGGCATCCTCGTCAGCAGCTGCCATGATGTTGAGGTGGGTGAAACGTCGCCATGGCTGTTGGAATGGCTTCAATGGCTGAAGTTTTGGCCATGGTTGTTTCTTTCGAAATGAGAAGGGTGTGAAGTTCTTCAAGGGAGATGTTGCGCTGCGAGTTCGAATAGAGGTACGAAATGTGTTAAAAGCAGAAGGAAGGCCATTGAGAGTGTGAACAAGGATTTCTTCATCATTAAGAGAGACAGAGGCAGCAGCAAGCTTATCGGCAAGGGCTTTAATGTGGGAGGTGTATTGATCAATGCTTTTGAAAGGGTTTTTTTTATGGTACAGAGAGCTGACCTTAAATCAAGAATATTGGATTGGTTATTGGACAAGTAACGTTTCTCTAGAGAAAGCCACAATGCCTTAGAGGAGACTGAGCCGACAACGTGGGCAAGGGCAGAGGATGATAGAGTGGTGTTTATTAAGGTAATGAGAGCTTGGTCGCGAGATAGCCATTGAAGATACTCGGGGTTGATTTTGGAGTTGGTTCCAGGAGTTGAAGATGGTAAATGTTTTGGAGGACAAGGAAGGGTGTCATCAATATGGCCAAAGAGAGAATGAGCTTTGAGGATTGAGGAAACTTGATATTTCTAGAGAACGTAACTTGTAGAATCTAGTCGGATGGGTACGAGGTTGCAGATGTTGGATAGCAAAAAGAGTGTAGAGGTGGGAACAGATGGGTTTGATGAGGATTCAGGAATGGGATTGGAGGTTTCAAAAAGGTCAGTTTGGGAGCTAGGGGTGGCTATTGAAGAAATATGTGTGAGGTATGTAAATTACTTTGAGGAAGGCTCTGATACCATGAAAGATTTTGAATGTATTTTGTATTGCCTTGCTTTTTATTGATGATAAAGGTACCTATTTATACAAATTACAAATGAGTGAATATGGTAAAATTACAATAGAATCATTTTACAATAAATGCTAAATAATGGGAGAGGATTGTGGATCTTGAAATATCTCCTAATAACACAATCGTGTAGATTTGGCTATTGTTTGGTACACGATCGTTTAGATTTGGATAGTCTTTCTAAACGATATTTTCTCAAGATCCTTTGTACACGATTGTTTAGATTTGGGTAGCCAAATCTAAACGATGTTTTTTCAAGATTCTTTGTACACGATCGCTTAAATTTGACTACACAATCGTTTAGATTTTGCTATTTATTTCTTCCACATGATCGTTTAGATTTGATTTTTAAGATTATTTGATACACAATCGTTTAAATTTGGCTACAACGACGTTTTTTCAAGATCTTTTATATTTAGTACATGATCTTCAACAACCAAATAACAGTTTGAAAAAAAAAAGAAGAGAAGAAAGACGATAGAAATAAAAAAAAATCGCAGAACATGAAGAGAAGAAAGACGATAAAAAGGGACAAACCTGGAATATTTATAAAAAATGGACTATCTTCATGGATTTTTTCAATTTGTTACATGGGCCATAAATATTTTTGCTGTTTATTATATTTATGAAAATTTTCCTATTTCAGATATAGAAAGTAAATCTTAATACTTTTCTTTAAAAAAAATCATGAATATTTTTCAAATATTAAACATAACAATTCACTAAAAACATCTATTTAATTGAAATGAATTTCTAATGAATCTAATTTAAAGTTATTAATTTTGTGCATCTATCAACAAATAACACAAAACTATAAAACTCCATAAAAATTAGGGGTGTAATTGGGTCGGTTCAGGTCGAGTTTCCTTCAAAACCGACCCGACCCGAAATGTCCGATTAATTTAGTAGCAGAGCCCAACCCACATTCGGGTTCGGTCTTTTTTCTTTTTAATATATATATATACAAGTTATTGTCTAGTTCCAAACAACCCGACTAGATAACTAGATCTCATAAATCAAAGTATAAATAAGAACGGTGATCATTCTATATTGTCTAAAAGATACATGAGGGGAAGTTTCTTTTTTCATTGATTTATTTAGAATCAACATCCTGACACCAGGAAATAAGAATGCCTATCACAACACAAACAAGAAATCTTTCAAATTTCTCCACTCAAAATATAAAGCAAATTAGAACTACTTAATGACTAAGAAGTATTTCCAGAAACAGAACCGAGTGTAAAAGTTGACAACCTAAGTAACATTTAAGATTCGCGACTGTACGAGGTCATGCTTGGAATTTTTTGTCAGTTTCTTCCCACCACTCGTTGTTTGAAACAGTAGTTAGAGTTGTTCCTGAACAAGAAAGAAATCTTAAAAAAGAAAGAGAGATTAAGAAATTAGAGAAATGGAGACACATCAAAGAAATGGCAAAGCCAAGCCAAGCAAGGTTTACAAGCTACCTTGTAAATGGAACTAATATGATAGTTACCTCCAAATATTTTCTTGTCAAAAATAAGATGGTCACAAATATATGGAACTATAGTTGGTAAAGAACCTACTATGTATTTTGTTGCCATCTTCTAACTGCAATGAACTAATACGTTCCCAGATCAATTGAACCACATACCACATATAGAATTTCTATTTGAGTATCATCATTGACAAACTAAATTAACCACAACGAAATCAATCATTAAAAAATTTCTATTTATAAAATCCTTCCAACCAAACAAGAATCATGAAACAAAGTGTAAAATTTATATAGTGGCGTCGCCCGGACTCGAACCGGAGACCTTCAGTGTGTTAGACTGACGTGATAACCAACTACACTACGACACCAATTGATGATGAGCTTTGGAACTATCCAAATTCCAATATTGTTACTATATATTTGGAAGATGGTTTAATTTTTGTTTTTATATTCTTAATTTTCAATTTTATTCCATATATTTCTCAATAAATCTTCATTTTTGTTCTCAATTCTAGTTTATTATTCATTAAAAAAAGTTGTTATCTATACCATTTTTACTATAAATTTTAAAAATGTATTTTACATATTGCATTTCCATGCATCAAATTTATTGTTATTCTTTAACCAATTTCCGTAAAAATAGATTAGATTTAAGAATTATTAAAAGTACATATACTAAAATTTGACATTTAAAAATGTAGAGATCACTAAAAGACTTCAAAAGTATGAGAAACAAAATAGTTTTCTAATGTCCTCAAAGCTATCGTTGTAACGTCCCAAACTAAGGTAATTTAATTTTAAGTATCTTAAGTTTAATTTTGACTAATGATGAAATTATTTTGGGTGTTATTTGATTGAATTGTGGAAATTCTTGTTTGTAGAAATTATAATTAATTAAATACTTTGAAAAAATATCTAATTAATTGAATTTTGAGTTTACAAATGAAATTGTTTGTTTTAAATAAATGTTATTAGTTGTTTTATTTTTTTGTGGATTTGGGGGTAATTATATACAGTTATAAATAATTGATATTAAGGGAATGATGGAATAATTATATTAAGTATAATATAATTATTAGAGATTGATTTATTATTTTGGAAAAACAAAGTGAGGCAATTGGAGAGATTGGGAGATTTGAGTTTAAAAAAAAAATGATGGGTTTAAATAAAGAAAGAGTATGAGATTTTTGGAAAAGGATAAGGAAAAAGAAAAGAAAATAATAATAATAGGCTACTTGGGAAAATACTATTCATCATCTTCTTCATTTGAACCTTAACCCCTCCAAGGAACCCCTAGCCGCCAACAAGTCCGTTGTTGCCACCTTTCGCAAGTCGTTCGTCCCAAGCGTCAGCCGTCTCCGTCTACGCCTCCATCATCCGTCGATCGTGTCAACTCTTCGTTGTGTGTCGTCTGCCTTCCGCCTGTTTCTGCAGTCGTCTGTCAACTGATCGTTCGCCTTCAACCGCGTCGGCAGTCGTCTGTCAGTCGATCGTTCACATCCGCTCGAGCCGTCCAAGTCATCCGCAGTAGTTGCGTCCTTGCGTAAGTAGAGTCCTACGCCGCAGCCAAGCCTTCTTTCACTCGAGTCGTTTTCAACCGTGAACTCCAAGCTAAGCTGCACGTGTGCCTTAGGCAAGCGCCCTCCTGCGTCCAAGCCGCGAGTCGACCCGATTCCCTCCCTCAGCCGAGCCGCTTAGCCAATTTTCCCCTCCAGTCGAGCTGTTTGAGCCGCCAAGCTTGTTTTTAATCCTTTTTAAACTATTTTTGGTAAGTTTTGGTAAGTTTTGTTGGGTTTTTGGCATGCCCAACAAATATTGAGTTTGAACCCTAAATAATTTAATTTTTGATTGAATTAGTTAGATTTTAACTGAAAGTTTGAGCTATGGAGTTTTTTTCCCAACTAAGGATAATTCGGATTCAACCTCGACTTTGGGTAAGTTGAATCAATTGGATTTTTGGATCCTTAATTAACTGTTAATTAAGTTATTGAATTTAGTATTTTTTTCCTGCTATTTAGGACTTCGTTGTTTGGGAAAGCTTGGCTATTTGCTGTTAGAATTTGGTTTAAGCTAATCTCCAGGTAAGAGATTCTCCTACTAGATCTTCGGATCGAAGTAAGAACTTGCATGTAAATTTTTTCATTATGCATTGAGGTAGCTAATATGCATAATGTGGTTATGTTTATGATGATTGATAGTCATGACTAGTCTATGCTTAGGATGACTGATGGATCTGAATGAGTTATGTTAATGATTGATGATGTTGATATTAATGCATGAAACATTAATCTCATGTTTTAGAATACTATGATTATTGTTCATGCTATGATTCTGATGTTATATTATGCTACATGTTATAGATAGGTCGTACTATTAGCTTTATTTATTAGATTCGTACCCACATGGGTGTCCATCGAGATCACCACCTTTTATGGCTGTGTAGTCTGACATGATCACCAGTCCAGTATGAGATGATATGTTACGAATGACTCGACGGGGTCACTCACAACCCGATTATCTTAGTGTTTCTTTCGAGACTCACTAAAAACCAGTTTGTTCTAAGTGTTCCTTGTGTTCACCGAAGACCAGAGATATTCCTACGAGATCACAAATTGCGCGTGCTTGGAAACGTGCCAGTTTAGAGATACCACTTTACAGAATTTTAATAGAAAGTTAACAGTCACCTAGCAGGACTAGTAGTAGGTCTCTTACTGAGTATATTTTTATACTCACTCTTTCATGTTTACTTTTTCAAGAAAAGATAAAGGGAGAGGTAGAGGGAAGCTAGCGAATGACAAGAAGTGACCATGGCACATGCCATAAGGAACGTTTTTCTTCCGTCGTTATGTTTTCAGTTTGATTTTAGTATCTTTTTCGTACTTTCATGATTACTCTTTAAACAAAATAGGGCCCGAACTAGGATTTTGTTATTTTGAGGTTTATTTCTATTTATATTTATTTATGATTTTAATGAGTATTTGAGATTTTGATTATGAACATTTGTTTTATTTTTCAATTTAGTTTAAGAAATTTTATTTTCCTTTGAGTAGTAATGATCTTAGCTTAGTATAAAGAGTTGGGTCGTTACTATCGTAGTTCATCTTGTCTCTATGAATGTGTTTATGATGATCAAGAGCTCTATGGTTTGAATCCTTCTACCTCTAACGTATTTATATATATTATATTAGCATTACTAACATTTTGTTGCTTACATTTTATGTTTTGTTGATTTTTCTATGATACAATGAAAATATCAATTTAACTTCTATGTTGATGTTCAATCTAAACGAAAATGTAATACTACAGTTCTTACACAAAAATGTGTAACGACGACTACATTTTGAGATATTTCCACAAGATATCTCCCGGTTTTCATAAGGTTATGGTTATTTTCAGGTTATAGCATATTTTTGTTCCATCTTGATCACTTACTTTTGGGAAGTATTGTGGTAAACAGTGTCACATATTTAAACTATAGTTGTTTGTAAGTAGATGAGTTATTGTAATGAAGTTTTGGATTTAATTAATTTTGTATATAGGTTGTTTTCTCCAACCACACATCAACAATAAGTATAGGAGAATAGAAGATATGAGTTTGAATAAAGTTGATGATTGAAGAAGTATGTGAGTTGAAGTAAGGTGATTTGGAGGAATAATGATTATTTGGTTGAAAATGAGTATAAGATAAAAAGTAGTTAATGATGTTTTGTTTTAATTTGTAAAGAGGAAAAAGGCATTAGCATTAGCTTTAGCATTAGCTTTAGCATTAGCTTTAGCATTAGCTTTAGCATTAGCATTCGCATGCGTGAAAGTTGGAAGGTATTGTATTCCTTCAGGCGTGGCATTACAGGGGTTTACGCCTTTCCACCTTCTTCTCTTTTCCTCTCTTTTTTTACCACATTCATTCATTCACTCACTCACTCACTCACTCATTCATTATCATCATCATCATCATCATCATCATCATCATCATTATTATTATTATTATTATTATTTTAGTTTCACCAAACTTCTATTCTATTATTGTTTTCTAATAATCACCCACCTCCATCTTTATCAATCCAACTCAAAAAAAAAAAACAAATAATAATAATATATTTCGTCACTAACTAATTATTTGGATAAAGAAAATGGCCTTTATTATTTTTATATAAGAAAACTGCTGAATTACAAAGTTTATTTGGAAAACCATATTATTCTATTTCTAAAGACAATATATCTTATTTTTAATTAATCGAAGACAATTTTTAATATTAAGTAAAACGCACTTTTCAACACACACTAAGAATATGTTTCGTAGTGATTTTAATTTCACTAGTCAAAATCATTTTTCTGCAAAAAAATATGTCGTTTAACAATTTAACGAAAGTGAGTTAAGAAAAATAAAAAATAATATTTTTAAATTGATTACTCAGGAATCATTACCTTATTTTATATTGTTTTTTAAATACCCAAAATACTCCTCTATTTAATAAGTAAACTTTTAACCTAATTTCATATTTGCTTTCTTCCTCGTTTCCAAGAATCTCCCTTATTGCTTTTTTCTTATTATTGATTTAAATTTATATTAAATGAAAAAATAATTTTAGATAAAAAGAGGAGAGATTTTTCCTGGCAGAGACAGCAACCTCCAAAAGGGGATTTTCCAACCCCAACCCCTAGGTTGTCGACGATCACGTTCTAGTGACCATTATTCACACGAGATTTATAGAGAAATTTAATTCATGGAATTAAAACTTGTGTTGATGTTGTGTTTGTTTTGATTTAATGCGATGTAGTTCGATCTCTAATATTTGATTTTTTTCTCTCTCGGTTGAATGTCTACGCTTGATTTGAGTATCTTCAAAAGAACTACAACTTTCGAGGACGATCAAAAGAACTACAACTTTCGAGGACAGTCGACTTTAGAAGTTAAGGAGTCTTCAAGCTCTTGGGAGAATTATCTCTAGACCTTTTAGAATAAAAATTTTGTCCCCACAAATGAAGAGAACTCTTCTAGTTATAGAGCTCTCTAGTGGACCTTATGAGCTTAGGCCTAGTTGATCCATGGGCTAGACCACATAGATTTGGGTCATATTTAGCATTTGAGTTAATAAATTAAGCTTATCTTTTTTGCTCAATTCAACTTAGCCCAAGTAAATAATATTTAATTTGACCAAAATAATTAACTTGATCCAACGGTCATAATGAAAACATGTGACATGATCAGAATATGCTAACTCAGGGTCTTCAATTTTAATTTAAGATACATGTCAACTTTTAATTAGTCTCAAATGTAATTATTTATATTTTTTTTCTCGTTAATTTAGTAAATGACATGACAATTTATGATTGGTTGAAAATTTCTTATTCAACTAGCATCATTAACTAACTATTGCCCTTTTTTCTAATGACCACGACCATCGGCCACCATTTCCAACACTAGTTTTTCGGGAACTGTTTGGTGGCCAACTTTTTAATAAAAGCATTTTCAAAAGACAAATGTAAATAAAAATATATTATTATAAATAATTGGTTAAATAGTTTTCAAAAATAAAAATGATTTGGTAACTTTAAAATAACTTTTTGAACCAAATATGTAGTAATCCAAATTCAAAAGTTTGCAATCAAACAAAAAATTTCATCCTTACAAAATCACTTTTACATAATCAATTGTATATAAATTTCTTCCTCTAAAATCACACTTCAAATATCACTCCCAAATACACTCTCAGTTACTATAAAAGATTATCATTATTCTTTTTATTGTATTATGAATCTAAGATTTTTATTGTTAAATTAAAGTAAGAGAATGAAAAAATATTGAAACTATTTACAATATATAGCAAAAAGGTTTAAATGGTCTTTGAAAAGTTTGATGATTTTTTGTTATATATGTTGTAAATAGTTTCAATATTTTTCTATTTTTTAAAATTTTCCTATTAAACTTTTAAATTATATATTTTTAGAAGGGACATTTACAATATATGACAAAATTTTAGATCCTATCAATGATGGACACTGATAGACTTCTATTATTGTTTATTAATATGATTGATAGAAACATATCGGTGTTTATTTATGATCGATAGAATTTGAAATTTTGTTATATATTGTGAAATGAGTGATTTTTGAGCATTTTATTTTTAAAATATATATAAAATAAAAGGAAAGAATGGGAGTCAATTAATTTTGGAAGATGCGGACCAACATTGAAGCTTCCACGTTAATTTGCTTCCACATTAATTTCAAACAGAGAATCTGTAGAAATGTGAGGAATTAAAAAATGGGTTAGCAATAGCATTACACAACATGATTCATGAGCAATGTTAAAAAGAAAAAAAACACAAGAAATTAGCCACACCTAATTAAAGTGAAATGTGTTGGTTAAGAATAATATGGAGAATCAACTTGGAGGATACATCTATCATCTTCCTTCTCAATAGTCAATACAATGGTAGAAAAATGAAAGGGGATGGTTTAAACTTATGGGAGTGAGGAAGTTGCATTGATAATGAAAGTGGCATATTATTATTATAACAACAACCTTCTAATCAACTAACTAATATTTATAAATATTACATACACTCTCTCTCTCTCTCTCTCTCGAAATCTTTCCTGTGTCGGTGCTATTTTTCCTTTTCTTTTCCCCAAATATCTTCTTCTTTTTTGTCTGTGATTCACATCTAATTATTATCTTATCATACAATCCAAAATAAAACAATCACAAACTATATTTAAATAAGGATATTAATATATTTTACATTTCAAGAGAAAGTATTATATTATATTTTACATTTTAATTCTTTTTTATATTTTTTTTCACTTAGTTTCTTTATTTCAAATTTTAGTCATGTATCTACATAGTTTGCCTTTTTAGAAATTAATATTACATCACTGAATTATGAAATTATTTTAAATTGTATCTATTTAGTTTGAAAATCAATTTGTTTATTATATACAATTTAATACTATATATTATAATTAACAAAGTCTTAAAATTTAAAAAAAAAAAAAAAAAAAAAAAAAGAATTGGTTACTAAAAAGTAAAAGGATAGTAATTAAGAATTTCAGTATCTATCCAAAATAAACAGATATCATTAGGGTAGTGAAGTAATAATATCGTTAAATTAAGTTTTCATTTGTGAATGAATGTAAAGTATTGCAATCTAAAATAATTGAGCAATAATTTGTAAAGATCTTTGCCAAGATTGTAACAGTGAATAGGGCAGTGCTTTGAGAAATCATATGACAGCAAGACCATATCGGAGAATATTAAGTTAGGGCCTTTCTTTTCATCAAATATCGAATTAAGTTTAAATTGATTTTATTCTCTACCTTTTTATATCTCTATCATTCTTATCTTCTTATTTATCTTTTAATTTCTTTTTTCTTTTTTTCTATTTCATTAATTGAGGGTTGAAAAACAAAAGACCGATTCTATGGTCCAACTCATGCTCTATTATGTCATATAACTTCAACTAACCAATATTAACATTTCTCGTCTCAAACATTTAGGAACAATTTAAATAAAATAAAATAAACTAAAATATCTACGGCATATAGTAAAATTTGAATTTTATCAATAATAGATATGGATAGATTTTTATTATTGTCTATTAATATAACCAATAGAAGTTTATGGTATATATTGTAAATAATTTATCCAGTTTACCATTTTTTACAATTTTACAAAAGATTATGATAATATCTTTTTATCTGTGATTCACATCTAATTATTATCTTATCATACATAAGAGGCATTTAGAAACTAAATGGAAGAAAAAACGATAAGACCTTACGTATTAAGGGCATGATTAAAAGTTATTCTAATTTCCTATGCATATATATTATCCTTTATTTATTTATTAAATTTTTTTTCTCTTTTATGCAGAGATAAAACAGAAAAATATGTAAATTAATTCAAGAATGAAAATCAATTAAAATATCAAAATAAGATTGTAAAATTATATACTGGTTTTCCAGTTATAACTTTAAATTCTATTTTCCTTTTACATTTATAAATATCTTTTATAAGTAGATGATTAGGTATTAGATTCATGTTATTAATTAAATTTATTTATTTTTTAAAGTTTATTTTTATACATAGTTGTTCCTATTGTACTTTTTAATTTATTTCACTTTGTCACGTATGTTATATTGTATATTTTACTCCACTCAATATTCTTAAGATTTGCCGTAGGATTCCAATTTGAAATAAATAAACAAATGGTAGGTGGAAGGAGATGAGAGTGAATTGAGTTTTGGAAGAAAAAAACAAAATAAGTTAGTGTTTTGATTATGTTTGTGTGTTGTCATAACAAAATTATAGAATAAATTAACAAGATTTCTTAGTTATTTTTTAACTTAATTAATACGACGAATTTAGAGTTTAGTTGTTCTGTCTTTTTTGCCTTTTTCAGAATCTTTACTTTCTTCAACTGTAATGTGACATGTATTAACAACTTTTACTTTTTCTTTACCAGCTATTTGAACTAGTTCAGAAGACTTATATCCAACTCCGACTCTGAAATTAGGTATAAAATATCCTTGTTTCTGAAGCTTCCTTTATGTAGGGGAAAGCCCGGGCCTTTCATAAAATATTTTCACGCATTTAAGCTCAGTACGAGTTGTAAAGTCATAACCCGCCTTTGCCATATCAACTTATATGCCTTTGGGTCGAATCCCTCCATTGTTCGTCTTTTTGGAAGGAATGCCTCTAAGCCCTTTTTCTCTAGTCTTTTTGCTTCTCCTTTGTTTATCTTGGTAAGTGGTGTGATGAAATTTTCCTTTAATATCTCGATGTTTCCGACTGTCAGGTTTTTCGAACATTCTGCAAATGGTGATTCTCCCTTTTTACTTTGGGACAGAGGAATATAGCGTAAAACAGGGGGATTTGAGACTTCCTTTTGTGAGATTGCTATCTTTTCACTCTCTGGCACCTCCGACTTAGCTTGGGTCGTTGGTTCATCATTTTGTTGACCATTGGGTGCATCCCCTTTATTTGATTTCTTTGTTGCGATCGTTTCTTGCTCGTGCTTATAAGTGCCTTTAGCTATTGGAACTTTAATTGATATAACTTCACTCACATCATCACTTTTTGTATGTGTAAAATTTTGCATCAGCAAAATGAGACTCGACCTTTGAAAATGGCTTAATGTCAGATTCAAACTTTCTAATTCCCTGTTTATAAAATTTAAAACATTGATGGAGTATGGAGGTTACTATTCCATTTTCATGTATCCAGGAACGCCCTAATAATATTTTATAAGTAGTCATCGAATCGATCACATGAAATATTGTGCTTGCCTGCAAATCCCCTATGGCGATCTCCAAACGAACAGTGCCTATTGCCCATTGTGCTCCTTGATTAAAGCTTTGAATCACCAGTTTATTGTTTGATAACTCTTCCACTGAGATACCTAATTGATTCATTGTTGACTTTGGCAGAATGTTGACGGCAGAACCATTATCAATAAGAATTTGATTGAGCTTTTGCTCTCGAACATATCTTGACACATATAAAGGTATGTTATGAAGCTTTGACCCAAGTAGCAAATCTTTATCACTGAATGATATCGATATACAATAGGAATCACACGCCTTCATTGGTGATGTAACAATAGTCTAGACCTCATCATTTTTTAATATCTCGATAATTGTATCCTTGACTTCTCGCGATAGTGTCAACAAATCATTTATGCCTAAAGAAAGCAAATCCTCTGGCTTGGTTGTCACCTCCATCGAATTTGAGGGGGAAGTGTCGTCCTCAGTCGTACTTATAGTATGGCACAAGACAATTTCCATTGGAAAGTTTTCAAGAAAAAAGTCCTTTAGAGTTATTGGTTGTCATGGTCGAGGAAGCTCCTCACTTTCTTCAATAATCAGTAGAAGCTTTCTCTCATTCTTTCTTGTCTTTCTTTTTTAAGACTTATCCTTCCTCTTGTACTCTCGATAAGAGCGAGATTCTTTTTGGGAAAAAATTTGTTTGCACTTTTTTTGACACATTACCCGTGTCCATCCCTCATCAGCGTCATCTACATGCTTTTTTTCTTGCTTGGAGCAAACAGCCTGGTAGTCATTATTTTGTAAGGCCTCAAGTGAAGAATATATAACAACAAGCTCCAACGATCCAAATTGGATTAGACTCCCTGTAGCAGACAATCGACTATCTGGCTGTATGATTATTGCGACATGATTTGTTTGTGCCACATCATCAAGATCTAACTCAATCTTTTTGTCCAGAGCTAACTTTAGAATCAACTCCTTCAATACAAAATATTTTTCAACGGGATGGCTGACGACCCAATGATATTTGCTGTAATTGGGATCATTTACTCTTTTCATTTTTGCAAGTCGTTTACATTCAGGAAGTTGAATGAGCTGTTTTTCCAATAGTTGGTCTAACATGTCAGGTAAGTCAGAGTCTAGAATAGGGTAAACTTTTTCTTGTCTCTCTTTCAACGTTAAGCATCTTTTTTCGCCTTCATCTCGGCGTTTTTCCACTTTCTTTTCCTTGGAGACAAACTTTAAAGGGGTCGTGCTGACGATCATAGCCTCCTTGGTAGCACCCTTCAATACCTTCTTGGTGCTCTTCATTTCTTTCTTTTCTTTTCTAATTTTTTAGATTAGTAGATCATTGTTTCCTCTATTAGCAATACTTAGCTCCATATCATGAGCTCTGGTTGCTAACTCTTCAAAGGCACAGGGTTTTATTCCCTACAAAATGCACATGAGCCCCCAATGCATTCCTTGAGTGCACATTTCAACTGTTGATAGTTCAGTTAATCTATCTGTACAGTCAAAGCTTAATGCTCTCCATCGATTAACATAGTCAATGACTAGCTCACCATTTTGCTGCTTGATGGCAATTAACTCTATCATGCTAACAATACATCGAGTGCTGTAGAAACGATTGATAAAGTCTCTCTCAAGCTTCTCCCAACTATCAATCGATTCAGGCTCCAAGTTGGTGTACCAGTTGAAGGCATTTCCTTTGAAAGTTCGGACGAACTGTTTTACTAACAAATCTCCTCGTGTACCAGCAGTTTCACATGGTTCGATGAAATGAGCAACACGTTGTTTTGGGTTGTCCTTTCCATCAAACTGTTGGAACTTGGGTGGTTGGTATCCATGTGGCATCCTCAGATTGTCAATCCTCTTCGTATATGACTTGGAATATAAAGAGAAGGTTTGAGCAGTCCACCGTATTGAGTTTTGATGGAGTTTGCAATCATCTCTTGCAACTGTTGAACAAACAATGATGCAATTGAGGTCGAATTTTGTGGTTGACTTTCTTGCATAATTGCCTTCCCTTTATCAATATTCTTGATAGTATGTGTGTGACTTGATTCAGCAACGTCACGACTCTCGATGTGATTCTTCAGCGATGCAATCTCGAAATCCTTTTCTTCAACTGCCTTCATGAGCATTAACCTTTTTTTCGAGCTCTACCATTCTGTCTTCGCTTGTATCCACATTAATCACCATAACTGACATTATATTTGGATGAGGCACCTCCTCGTTTGAGTGCTCAGATGACGAGTTGTGTTCGTCAATCGCAGGATTTTCTTTGATTACAATTCCACCTTTTGGTGGCTTGGAGATTTTTTCCCAAATATTTTTTGTGACTTCAAAGGGTGGCGTATCTTCAGATGATTGAATCTCCATTGAACGACTACGAGTATTTGGTCGCTTGTCGATGTCTCTAAGAGCTTTGGAAGTGTTGTCTTGCGATGTCATGATTTCCTAGGATGTTCTGCAAAAAGAGAAAGAGATGAAAGGGAGAGACGGTCTCACTAGGCGTGCCAAACTGTTCACACGAGATTTCAGAGAGAAATGTAATTCGTGGAATTGAACTTTGTATTGATTTATGTATTGTGAATACAATCTTTAATATTTACTCCTTTGATGCTTGCTCTTGAATACAATTCAAACTTAAAACTCTGTGGTTTTCGATCTTCAAGAAGTTGTAGTTGCAAGTCGATTTGAGCTTCAATCTTCTGGAATTCTGGGAAAGTTTTAATCTTTCAAGTCTTCGATATTTCAGAAGGGTGATCTCGATGTTGATAATAACATGCACGTCTTAAGAGCATGCACGTCTTAAGAGCCTTTAGAAGTTTGAGTCTTCAAATTTTCAGAGCTTAAGTTCTTCCTTCAATTGAAAAGCCCCTAAAATGAATGGCAAATGTCTCCATTTATAGAGAAATGTTATGGCCTTTAGGTGGACTTGGGTCCATTTCCTAGTGGCTTGAGCTTGGGCCTATTTGCTTGGTGGGTTCGGGCTCGGCCCACTTTGGGCGTAGTTTAATTGGATATGAGAAGACTTAATTACCAAAACTCGATCGAATTATAATTATCGCAATATTTGCTATGATGACGTGGCAGAATTTAATTGGCCGAAATTTCTTATTCAACATATTCGAATATGGAAATAACCTTATCATTCATTTAAAATGAACGAAAATCTAATGATATTGATTAAAACATTTTTTTTATAAAAGTTTGACTAAATAGACCTAAGATGAGAGATTAAAATAAAGATTAAACATTTTTTTTATTTCAAAAGAAGAAAGCAGGTCATTAATAATAAATAATAATAATAATAATAATAATAAAATGAGGGGAACTTAAATTTGTGTTTGATAGGCTGTAAAAGCTGAGAGTCTTGAAAGTCTCAAAGAAAAATTAAAAGCTTCATTAAACTTTTCTGATTCATATCAGTTTTGTCTAAGTCAATGATTATTTATTAAACTTTATTATTATATTTACTACTGGTTCTCTGTTTGTTTTGTTTTATTTTCTTGTTTTGTTTTAATTTATTGATTTTCATCCTTAAAGAAGTTTGATTTTATATGGTGTGTTTTCAATTTCTTTTTATGTTCATTTCGACCTATTGTTTTGTGTTTTTCCACATCAATAGTGAGACCCCGAAACTATAGTTCCCAATTCTCTCTTCCTCTAAGCAGTAAAAACGCTTCATAAACCTATACAAAAGGATCAGCAAAGTTACAACAAGTAGTAAATTCTAATGGAAATCTTTTCAAAACTTAGAAGAAAAACAAATCGTAAGATTTTATAACGTTTAGTTAGTTAATCTTTTGAAGTATATGTCTTGAATAAGAAATTTTTGAACCAATCACAAATTGTCACGTCATTTACTAAAATAATTACATTTGGAATTAACAAAAAATTGGCATGGGTCCCAAATTAAGTTTAGAAACAAATTGTTCAATTCTAATGATGTCACATGTTTTTATTACGACAATTGGATCAAATTAATTAGTTTGGTTCAATTAAATATTACTTACTTGGCCTAAAATTCAATTGAGCTAAAAAAATAAACTTAATTTAACCCAAAAATTAAATACGATCCAAATCATGTGATTAAGTCTATGGGTCTGGTCCATAGACCAACTAAGCCTAAGTTCATAAAAGCCCATCCGAAGGTTGAAGTTCATTTGTAGGATTGAAAATTTTTTACTCTAGAAGGTCTAGAAAAAATTCTCCCAAGAGCTAGAAGACAACTTCTAAAGTCGACTGTCCTCTAAGGTTGAAGTTCCTTTGAAGATACAAGTTTTCTTCCAAAACTCCAACTTTAAGAACATTAGTTGTTTCACTTTCTCAAATCAAACGTTAATATCTAACCGAAAGAGAATCAGATGATTAAATTTTAGAGATCGAACCACATCGTATCAAATCAACATAAATACAATATCAATACAAATTTAACCCCACGAACCAAATTTCTTCGAAAATCTTGTGTGAATAATGATCTTTTGAACATAGGAAGTAAATAGAAATTAGGGAGAAAATATATATAAAAAAGAAAAGGATGGAGGATATGTATGGGTAAGGTTGGTTTAGGGATTATGTTGGTTGGGCAGTGTGATAAAAATAAAATAGGTGGCAAAGGTGAAAGCAAAGCAAACGCGTGATTTTGCATCTTTTCTTTTTTCTTCTTTTCAAGCTTAGTTGTTTAATTAAGTTAATTTTAATTTGGAACTCATCATTTTTTTTCCTTTTTTCTTTTACTTTTCTACTTTTTACTTTTTACTTTTTACTTTTTTTTTTCTTCTTCTTCTTCTTTTTTTTTTTTTTTTTTTTAATTCATTCACTGTTTTCCTTTTTCACTTTTTTCTTCTTTTCTCTAAAGAAAAAGAAAATTGTAATAATAAGAGCTAAATTCATAAGTAGAGTAAAAGGTTTAACCCTAAATTACACCTTTAATCTCTCTAACTTCTAAAAAGTGTTGTAATAAAATATACTCTTTCTACTTTCATAAAATGATTTAATTTTAGTTTGTACCATTTCCTTTTTCTTTTTTCAATTGATTTTATATTTACTCTCTAATATTAGTTAACTTTCTTTTGTCATTTAATAATATCTTCTTACATCAAAATTATTAAAATTATTGCGATGATTATTCTTTAATTAATTTTGGTAAAAATTAATTTTAAGATTTTATTGAAAATATGAAATATGAAAATTGAATAATTAAGACTAAAATTGAACTTCAAAATATAGATACCAAAATAATATTTTTAACTAAGATTTTGATCCTTTAGATGATCCTTTAAATTTTAAAATGTATGGTAAGTATTTCAACTTTCAATATCTGTCAAATCGTTGACATATTTGAAATGAAAAAAAAATATTTATTGAATATATATATAATTGGATTTAATATGAAATGGAATCGTAAATTTTCACTTTCTTTAACATATCTAATTCTCTTAAAATAGTGTTTGTAGTCTATTAGAATCAAAATTATAAATTTAGGAATCTACTAAAAATAATAATAAAAGTTTTGGAACTAAATACTACTTTGATGTTTGTACTTAATTTTCAAGTTTCTTTGGTTTGAATTTAGTGGTTTTAAAATTTTTGTTTACGACAAGGTTATAAATGTGTACTTTTTAGTTTATATACTATCCATAGTACTACTTTTAAAGTTGATGTATTTATCAAAAAAAAAATTTTAAAAGTTTTTCTAAATCCTATTCTTTTGAAAAAGAAAAAAATATATATTTTAAATGACAAAACTTATGAAAATATTTACTAATATATTAGAATATCACGAGTTATCTATGATATACCTATTATATGTGTCTAACATGATACATATAAACACATATAATGGTTTGTTTTTGTCTATGGCTATTCATAATAAATAGGTTGTGATATTTTAATTATTTTGTTGTATTTATAAAATTTAAAAGGGTTTGAAAAGTGATATTTTGAATAATTTGAGTTTTAATATAATTTTTGATAACCATAATTTCACCGAAAACGTTTAAAGTTGAAATTTTGTAGGGTAAAGTAGATGAAAATTGTATTATATTATCATACTTAATCAATTACAATATATGTTATTCTTAAACTAAGAAACAAAATTAACTAATAATTGAGTTTCTTAACTCATAAGAAACTTTTGAATATATATACATATACAAAAAGATCCACTCTAACTCCAAACTCATAATCAACAACTTTACATTTATTAAATGGTTGGAAATATATATTATCCATTCAATTTTGAATGAAACTTAATAACCTTTATTCATCCAAGTGAGAGGGAAGGGGAAGGAGGAGATGGGTTCCATCAATGCGTTTAACCGCTCCTCACATTCCCTTTGTGAAAACAAATCACTTTCTCTTCTCCCTCTTCCCCTCTTCATTTTTCTTCATTTCTTTCTTTCATCATAACTAATATCAATTATCCGCTTACTTAACCTTAAATAAATCAAATATATTCACTTGAGTTTAGTTTATCAAATTGAATTTCATTGTAAGTCCAAAAATTTAGACTTGTATTGTTTTACGTCAAGAATTAATATTTTTATATTTTTAGAAGTAGGTTGTGTATGTCGGTGTGTGTGTTTGGCAAAAGTGCTACCAGATGTAGTTGTTTGTAATACTAGTTTTAGTAGGGTTTAGAATTTGTATTTGAAAACATAATATACAAGTTTTATGGTTGAGGATATTAAAGCATCGGAAGATAAAAGAAACAATCATGTAACTAAATGGGATTGTGGTTCCAAAACAGAGATTTCCTACTTCCAAATTTCCAATACTATAAGATGAAAAATAGTTTAACCAAAGCATGAAGATACAAACAAATAAATTAGGCTGATCCTTCTAAGAAAATTAAACTAATTAAAAAAAATATATATAAACTAATCCTATATATATATATATATATATATATATATATATGAACAAACAAACAACATTAGAATCTTTATTCGAAGGTGTGAAGTATATATACACACGAGAACAAAAATTATATATATTAAAAAAAGAAGAAAACTTTATAGTTCACTCATTTTAAATTACATATCTAATTGTTTTTTAAAAATCTTTTTCGATTTGTGTCTAATTGAATTTTCTAACAATCAGTATAGACAGAAGAATCAATTTCGGATGAACATATTTTCTTCATAATAACAGAATTTATTTCACCTGAATTACCATTATTGCCCTTATGGAACATCATCTTCTCCGGCGCCGACAACCAACCCACAGATTCCAATTCCACTCCCGTCCACGAACTCGCTTCTGGAATAGACTCACTCGCCATAATCACTTTCACATTCTTTAATAAAAACTCACTATTTACGAGGTGACTCAGTACTCCGGAATCGGACACCGAGTTCTTCTTCTTGTGCTGCATAAGCATTCTCACGATTTCCACCATCGCCGCGTTCGATACCCGCCGGATGCCGCGTGCTCCGCCGATCACGATGCTCGGATTCACAATATGGTGCGAGTTTGACTTTTCTGAGTTCTTTTTGCCGTGCTTGTTCGTAAAGAAAATTACTGACTCGGTTCCTTTGTTTCTGACTCTGCTGAGTGGATCCCCGAGTAGAAGCGAGCTTTTGGCGTCGATGAGCATTACGTGCTTGAAATTCCGGCGGACTCGGCCGAGGAGCATTGGGTAACATGACCACCGTCTCAGACTCATCGGAATGTGATCTGAGAACCCGGAAAGTGAATTCTCCGGATCAATTTCTCCTGCGTCGAAACTCACTACCGAGCCGTAACTCAGCCGAGTCAACTCGTCCTCGCCGCCATTAGAAACGTTTGCGGATCGTTTCACCCGCTTCCCCCAAATCGGCTCCTCCGTCTCCTTCTTCTCTTTACTCTTAAAAAGCCGAGTCACGTCAAAACCCGCCGCCGCGCTCCGGCTGGCCGTTTCGTTCAAATTCCTGTACCGACCAAGAAGTTTCAGAAATGAATCGTTTTCCTCTCGAATAATCGGACCGAATCTCAACGAGAATGCCGGCGAGGGGAAGAGGAAGACCGAATCAGACTTGGCGGTAACGCCGGATCGATGAAACAGTCGGAGAAAGAGGCGGAAGTCTTCTTCTCCGACGTCTTCCGATACATGGACCACAGTCAAGTCCGGCATAGCTCGAGTACCTCGCATATACAGAGTCCCCATTCGTTGCAGAGCCACCGTGGAAACGGCGTCTGTGGTGGTGGTCTTCCCCATGGCCGGTTTCTGCTTCCACATTTTACCAAACCAGTTCCAGCGATTGCCCAACGGCTTACGGACTTGAATGGGCATGGATTTCTGCGTGAGAAGCCTCCGAGGGGGAGTGAGGTTCATTTTGATGGTGGGTTCGAATGTGGAGAGAGTGAAGAGAAGAAGAGAAAGAAAGACGAGGAGAGCACAGACAGAAATGGTGGACTGAGCTTTGGTGAGAAGATTGTAATTACTCCGACGAAGTGAAGTAGAAGAAGAAGAAGAAGAAGAAGAAGAAGAAGAAGAAGAAGAAGAAGAAGCAGGGGAGGAAGATGGAAAAAGGTTGTGGTGATCAGCAATGGGGGAAGGGGAATCTTCGGAGAAAAAGACGAGAAGAAGACCCATTCCCCAATTCTCACCGGCAGTGGATTTGGATTTTCCGGTGAGAGTGAGACCCATTCCTTTTTAGTTGTTGAAGGGGGGATTTGGGATTGGGATTGGGATTTTTGGGGATTTTTGAGGGAAAGGCTTAAATAAATAATAATGATATTTAATTTAAGAGGGAAAGAGGGAAGGAAGGAAGAGTAAGTGAAGTTCTCTTGTCTTGTGGAGTGATGCTCTGTTTCCCCATTTACTACCCCCCCCTTCTCTCTTTCAATTTTCTTTTCAATTTTTTTTTTTTTCTTTTTTAATACTTCTTCTTTCTCTCAAACGTCATTTTAGTTCTTATTTCATTTTTAAAGAAAAAACCAATTATTTAAAGACGTAAAAGTAACTCTTAATATGAACATCTACAATATATCAACAAAAAAAAAAAGTAATAAAGAACGAAACTTTTAAAATATATATGAAAATATTTATTTATACTCCTAAATTTTAGGGATTATTTTAATTGATAATTATGATCAATTTAAACATTCAACTTACATAATTAAATTTGAGTGAATTAAATTCATGAACTTATGTTTTGAGTAAATTGATTTTTTTTTTTTTTTTTTTTTTTATGCATACATCATACATGTCAAGGATGGGAGGATTCAAATCAAAGACATTCTCAAAATGAAAGGGTTTAATTATAAATTATGTTAATGCCGGAATGCCTAAATTGGCATATTTAATACACTGCCCAAAAATAACAGTTACCAAAATGAATATTTTCCTTCATTCGGAACCCCTCTCTGTGTTGTTTTATTTGATCCATTTGTTTTCTTTTAAATTAATAATAATAATAATGATGATGATGATAACAACACTAACAACAACATTAATAATTATAATTATAATTATAATTATAATTATAATATTGGTTTTTTAAAAAAATATTTTCAAAAATGATAAAATATTAAAACTATTTACAGAATTCATCAAACTCCCTTTTTTTTTTTTAACTTATTTAAAAATTTTGGTATATAGTTTCATTTTTGTTTGTTGTAATATTCATAACTATTCTTCCTTTAAAGCATTGAATGAAATGGAAGTATAGGGTTTAGGTTTGAGTTTTGATTGTCTACGGAACTTTTGTTTTTAATTTGTTTTAAGAAATGTATTTATTTGTAGTAATCTTGTTTATTAGCGATAGCTAATTTTAGACTTTGTCTCTTCTTCACATGTTTTGGTTTCTTCTTATTAAAGTAATTTTGTCTTAATTCTTTAATCCTTGGAGGTGTCATTAAAAACAAAAGGGTATGCTTAAAATCAAAATGGATGATTTTCTATATATGTTGAATTGAGTTGCATTTTTATGATTTTAGGTTTAGGTATTTGTAACACAAAAGTTTATTAATTCCAAACATATCATTTTTAATTTATAAAATTTTAAACAATTCCAAACGGTCATAACTCCTCCATTATTTGTCCATGCTTTTCACCATGTTTAATATGCACTAGTTTTTCTTATAAAACAAAAACTTCTAAATTTGTACCACAATCATGTAGAAAGAGTTTTAACTTTTCAATTTTGGTTCAATATGTTTGTTGATTCTATTGGTCTATTTAAAAATAAAGTTTTACAAAATACCACAAAATATATTTTCTTTTTTTTATAAAAGAAAAAACTCTCCAAATGTAGACAACAAACACAAAAACTATCCATTTGGTTTTCCTATTTTAAAAAATAAAAGCTATTAAAATTATTTACCAAATATAACAAAATTTATAAAACTCTCCGTGGTTCATTCAAGCATTTTGCTATATTTTGTAAATAATTTTTTTTTTTCTATTCATAACAACTCTCTTATTAGGTATTTATTGTATATGACTGATACTTTTTTTGTTTTTATTTTTTTAAAAAAATAGAACACCACAACTTGTTTAATTGTTATATACTAAAAGTGTTTCATTAGCTTCAAATTACAATAAAAGAATTTGCTCGTTTAGGTGATGGTCGTCGAAGATGGTTGATGGTTGTCAAGGAGGGTGGTTGAAGTGATGAAGGTGGTGAACACTGACAAGAGGTTGGTGTTAATAATCGCCGAGAAATAGTCTTCAGAAGTTGGTTATCAACGGTAGTCAAAACACAATCATCAGAGACGATGGCCGAAGTTGTCATGATAGTTGTAAAAAAAAACGATTGTCAAATACGATGGTTGAAAGTTGGTCATCGGCAAACATTGAAGATGGTATTGGAGGTGGCCAAGAAACAATGATCAGAAGTTGGTCAATGATGATCACTGGAAAAGGATGAAAGGGTTGGTTAACGATGGTTGCAAAAAAACAATCATCGAAAATTGGCTAGGGGCAATATCGAAAAACATTGATCAAAATTAACGAAAAAAGTAGTTGTCAGAAATTGAGCGACAACGAACATCTGCGGTCATTGGAGATGTTGGTTGGAGTCTATTTACAACGAAAATTACAAATGTTTGGTTGACTATCAAAATTATTTAGGAAAAAAAGAAAAATTACATATTATAATTTCAAAGAAGGGGAGAAATGAAAATTATATAATATAACATATTTCAGTTAAAAAAAAATAAAATACAATGTAATTTAATACAAACATTTGGAGAAAAGGGTAAAAACAAATTATAAGAAAAAAAAAACAATAAGAATAAAATAAAGAGAATCGTAAATTACATCTCCGATCCTCGAAGTGCTGCTTCAGAAACAGAAATTAGTTTTATAAATCATTTTAAATGGTTTTTGGATTTTCTTTACAAATTCCAAAATAATAACAAATCACCCTAATATTTAACCATTTTGAAAACCCAAAAAAAAAAAAGTCATACACCCAACCATCCAAAATTGAATTGAAAAGTGTTTTCTAAAAGTATAAATTAACTTCTCTTCTTTTTATTTTTAGTTTTCGAAAATTAACCATATTTTCTCTCTTTTCATGCATCTTTTTTTTAACCTTAATAAATGAATTCATAACCAAAGAAAAAGAAAAAAACAAATGTAAACAAAAAATATTATAACTAGTAAAATTTGTGAAAATATTTATAAAATAGAACAAAAATTTTAGATATGGCAATAAAAGATAGTGAAGTTTATGAATGACTATTAAAATTACAAAATTTTGCTATATATGGTAAATATTTTGGTTTATTTTGCTATATTTGAAAATATCATTTTTTTTTTTAAAAAAAATTGTTCTTATTTCAAATATTGACTTGGCATTAGTTAAAAAGGTAGATAATAAAAGAGAAATTTGAAGGTAGTTGTAGTATCTATAAGCTTAATTTTACAAAAACAAAAGTTAAAAAACCAAATCATTACCAAAAGAGACCTTAAATTTTAAGATTTGATTTTTGAAAATTAGGCCTATAAATACTACTTCCATCCACAATGTTCTATCTTTTGTTATTACTTTTTCTTAATATTTCTAAAAATTGAGTTAGCTTATTCTTAAAAAAAACTTAAAAAAATAATAATTTTTTATTTTAGAATTCGACTAAGAATCTAAGGACTTGTTTGGTAGATAATCTTAAAACATAAATTTGAAAACAAGGGATTCAAGGAAATCAGAGTTGTATTTTATGTTTTCACTTATGTATTTTGTGACAAAATCAAAAATTGAATTCTAGTTTTAGAAAAATATTTAAATGTGTTTCATACCATATATTTATAAAGCATAAAACTTGTCTTACTTATCCACTAAGATTTAGTTGACAATGAGCTATTATTAATTTATTTATGAAAATAATTTATGTTCACAAAATTAGTTAAATGACAATTTTAGTCCCGATTATTTGGAGAGAGTTAGAGTTTAACCTATATAATAAGCAAATAATTGATATTGATAAGCTAAAGCATAGAGTGAGTAACTTTCAAGCTAAGCTTCCAAGAAAAAAAGAACTTGAAAAGACTTCATTGGGACACCCAAAAGTCATAATGAATATTCATATTTATTTACGTCTTTAATGCATTATGTACTTGATTTAATGTTACGTATTTTCATTTATTAGGATAGTTGAAAGAGTATAAGATTAAATGTTATGTACTTTCATATAACAATTTTAAATTAGTATATATAAGGTTATAGTTTCCACATTTTAAAATTTACATTGTTTGAATCACAAAATCTAAAAACAATTTTCAAAAACAGAACGAGGATTGTCTACCAAACACATATCCACTCAATTTAGTAAATGTGTGAAAACATAAAACAAAACTTGGATTATGTAGTTAATGATCCTAAATAGTTGTTTAAAAGAACTCAAAAGGCAAATACAATTTTGTTATACAAATTCTAAAGTTTTAAACTAACTAAAGCTAAGATTTATTATTTATTTATAGTAATATTGGGTTAAAATATATATGTTGTGAATGCTTCTTCTTTTCCTTTTAATCCTTCCACATTTGGATGTTTTCATTTATTTCTTCTTTTTAAATTTTGAATGTTAGAATTAGCAAAATATATTGGGATGAACAGAGACCATACCCTCTACGGACTAAAAAGTAGAAGTACTCCCAATTTTGTTGTGTTGGAAAAAATTCCTTTTTTTTTTTTTTTTTCTTTTTTCTTCCCTCGCTCTCGTTTCTATTTAATATCTAAATTTCAAAATATCACACATTTAGTTTGTTTATTGATATCAAAATATTACAATTTTACCTTTAAAATTTAAAGTTTGTTTCAAACTAGTCCATAAATTTTAAGATATTTTTAACCTCAAACTTTCGTTCAATATTCACTCCCAATAATATTAATGCTAATGTTTATTGATTTAAAGTAATTATGAGGTAATATTTTAAATTTAATTTTAAAAATAATACAAAAGAGCGAAATTTAATTAATTATAATTTGTTTAAGTATTTCAAATTTATTAACCTGACAAAAAAAGAAGTATTTATTAAAAAGATTGAGGTTAAAAATAGGGGTTTTTTCAACAATATAAAAAAGTGGCAAAAGATTTACGTTCTGCAGAATAATTTTGAAAATGAAAAAAGCTCAAAGGCCTATCGTGTAAAATACCAAAAATGTCCCATCAACCACGCCGTCAACAACGCGCCTTATATATTTGCGATCGTTTAGATATGACTATAATTTATGCGATCGCTTAGTTATGACTACAACACAATCGTTTAGATATGACTACAATTTATACACGGTCGTTTAGATATGAGTACAAATTTTTTTTCAATTTCATCATTTAATTTTGTTAGACGATCGTTTAGATTTAGAGACCTAAATCTAAATGATTTTTTTTTTTTAAATTTGGTATACGATATTTTTAATTCTTTTGGTACACCATCGTATAAATTTCTTTACACAATCATTTATACGATACTTTTTTTACACGATCGTTTATATTTGGCCACTCCAATCCAAGTGATTTTTTTTCAAGATTTTTTATACACGATCTTTTAATTTTTTTACATGATCGTTTACTTTTTTAAACAATTGTTTACATTTGGCTACTTTAATCTAAATATTTTTTTTTTCAAGATTCTTTATACACAATCTTTTATTTTTTTTACACGATCCTTTACATTTGGCTACTCTAATCTAAATGATTTTTTTCAAGATTCTTTATACACGATCATTTAGATTTTGCTATTTTTTTTGTACACGGTCGTTTAGATTTAGTTATCCAATTTAAATGATTTTTTTAAACAACGTAAAACAAGAAAAGAAGAAAGACGATGGAAAGAAATTGCAGCGAAAAAAAAAGAGGAAAAGTAGAAAGACGATAGTAAAAAATCAATGCAAAAAAAAAAAAGAAGAGGAAAAGAAGAAAAATGATGGAAAGATTAAACAACGTAAATAAAGAATTAAAAAATAAGAAAGATGATAGAAAGAAATCGTAGAAAAAAAAGAGGAAAGAAGAAAAAAGAAATCGTGGGGGAAGACGAAATAGTAGGAGGAAGACGAATAGAATGACGAGGAAGAAAAGAAAGATGGAAGGACAAACCTCAAATATTTAAAAAAATGACTAACTTTATGACTTATGTTACACAGCCATGAATAGTTTTGTGTTTTATTACATCTACAAAAGTTGACCTTAAAAATATAAATATCGAAATTTAGGGACCAATCGAAAGTCAGGTGGATGTTAATCAGGCTTTTAACTTGTCAACCCCTTCCTTGACCTCATTGGCTAAGGCTGAGGTTGAGCCCAACAATCCAACACAAGTGGTTGATCCAAATCGACCTCTTTGATCTAGAACGTCCATAGTGTCCCAATTCCACCTTGAATATCAAGTTTCCAAGTAGAAAATGAAGTAGATTCCGAAATCGAAAAAGAGGTGAGAAAGACCTTTAAACCTCATTATGGAAAAGGACTTGCAAAATGTAAGCTCAACTTGGCTCTAAAATCTACTTGCATTCAGCTTGTGCAAAATATTATCTCAAGGATCAAAGAATCGGTGGAAAACACCACACATGCTATCTTATTTTTTAGCTTAAGTTTCAAAAGTGTGATCGTTCAGATTCTTGTGCTATTGTTTGTGCTTATGCTGCATCCTAGAATGAGGATATTGGAGGGTTGCTTTTGCAGGGGTTTGTTTTTTTCTTCTTTTATTGGCTTGTATTGTGTTTTGTTTTGAGCTTGAAGTGTTTCATGGTTATTTTGGAGCACTGTTTTATGCCTTGACATAATTACTTAAAAAAAAAAAAAAAAGATTAGAAAGTATCAGATATTATTATATATATATTTTAAATAAACAAAATTTTAAGAAAATGATAAACCAAATCTTGATATACTAAAATTGAAAAGAAAAGAAAAGAAAAGAAAGAAAGGAGAGAGAGGTATGTGATAACAAATAATAAATGATAGACAGAGGAGGAGGAGGAGGAAGTTGGGAGAGAGAGAGAGAGAGAGAGAGAGAGAGAGAGAGAGAGAAGTTGGAAAGAAGGATCCAAAAGGCCCAACAAAATCTGGGAAGATGGCAATCCAACGGCCTACGTTACATGCTAAGAAGCAGGGAAGGAGGGCCCCATTTAGCATTCTGAGTTTCGACCGACAACGTTATAATGATGGCACGTGCCAAAATCCTGAAGGTTTGATGGGCTCCTGACCTTACCCTCCCATTTCCCATTGGGAATTTGCGAAAAACGCTGCCCTTTGCTTCTTTTTATTTATTTGTTCTTTTTATTTATAGAGAAAAGAATGCCCATTGTCGTTTCTAAGTTATGTAACTTTCACAACCACATTCACTCTCACTTTTTCTTTTTCACCTTACTGTATTTTAATTTCATTTAACACTAAACCCCCATAGTTTACTTAATATTATATCTAATCTTACCAATTATTCCATTCTTCTACTTCTCACCCAATATAATTATTATACTAAACTTTCTATTATTATTGTTGCTTTCGATTATTTTACTAATTTTTTATATATCAATTAATATTAAATAATTATTTTATTAGATATTAAACAATAATTTTAATCGTCTCATGCATTAAAATTAGTATTAGTTTACGTCTCCTTTTGTAACTCTCTGTTTGCACGAGGTTTTCGAAAAAACATGTTTTGAAGAGTTGAATTTGTATTGATGTAGATTATGATGAAATATGGTTCGACCTCTAGTACTTGATCATTCTTTCTCGATTGAATGCTTATGTTCGACTTTAGAAACTATGAAGTCTTTTGATTGTCCGAAATATTCTCTCTAAACTCTTTCGAGTAAAATTTTCTAAACCCGAAGAGGGCTCCTCTATTTATAGAATTCTTTGATAGGCTTTATATGCTTGGGCTTGGTTAGTCCATAGGTTAGATCCTTTAAGTCCAATTATATGGATTTGCTAAATTAAGGTTGTTTTTGGGCTCAATTGAACTTTAGCCCAAATAAATAACATTTAATTAGACTAAAATAATCAAATTGATCCAAAAATCACGATGAAAACACATGATGTCATTAGGATTTACCAATTTATGTCTTCAATTTCAGTTTAGGACATACACCAATTTTTAATTAGTCCCATATTCAACTATTTGTATTATCATCATTAATTTGGTAAATAATGTGACAATCTGTGATTGGTCTAAAATCGTAATTCATCACCTTTTCGAAAATTTTGCACGTATATAGGTGGATGAATCTTGTAAAAAAACAAGTTGAAGATAAAATACGAGCAATTTGTTTCCCTTATTTTGGCTCAATTTGACATGTCAAATCAATTAAATTATGAATTTACACTAGTAAAAAATAGCTTTACTTGAAACTTGAAATTTCGAAATACTTGAAATTTCTAATAAAAAATGTCAAGTAGAATGAAAAAATGTCTAGAATAATGAAAAAGTGGGAAAATGTAGTCAATTTCTTTCGATACTTAATAGGTTACAAGCATCAACACTAATTTTATTTACTTAACATTTTTCAAATTTCAAGAAATACCTATTCCTAAATATTTTTCTTTTCCCCCTTTTCTAAAAAGAAAATATTTTTTTCCTCAAATTAAATTTAATTTCTTCTCTCTCCACACCCACAAAAATACCCATTCTTCTTCCTCTTCCCCAATTTTTTCCAAATCATCGTTCGGTCTTCCCCAACTCCATATCCTCTATCGCTCATTTGAAGCTCCACCGTTGGTCATTTGAAGCTCCACCGTGCACAGTTGACACTCCATCACGACAGTCGAAGCTCCACCATAGACGGTTGCGCGACACCTTCTCACTCTACCACGCGACGACGACTGTTCGCTCCACCACGTAACGCAACACCATGAACGTTCCACCATGCAACTGAAAGAGATTAAACAAGCAGGGTAGAAGAAAGACCAAAATTTTACCCTAATTGCAACTAATTAACAAAAAAACCCTAAACCGAAATAAAATTAAATATAGGGTTTTTAAAAAAAGTTTACGTTCGAAGCTCCGATTGATGCTTGAACCACCACTAAGGTTGACCTACTATCCTCTGGACTCAGAACCGGATTGTGGGACTCGTTGGATGAAGGAAATCGGGAGAGAGAAAAATAAGATGGAAAAGGGTTGAGTTTTAATTTTTGATTTTTAATAAAACCAAACAGAAAAAATGACAGCACATAACTTTTTAGAAAAAAAATTGCTAAGCCTTTTTCTTAAGGCCCCAAGAGCCCATTTTATATAGAATTCACATGTAAGGTTACATGTGCATGCACACATATGGGCCAACAACACATAACCCACTAACCATTAGTGGACTTAATGTATTCATAGTTTGCTAACACCTAGCTCACTATAGTTAGTGAGTTTATCCAACCAAATGTTGGATTTTCCCACTAACTTTGGTCAAAGGGTAAAATTGTCATTTGGTCAAAGTCAAACTTTGACTTTTCAAACAAAAAAGTCAACATTTTGACTTTTTACAATTTTGTCCGTCTTGACTAATTTTGACCTTCCGAGCATGAATCAACATTTATTTTCTCAAGATTCAAATCACATTTGAATATATTTCCGATCAAAGTTTGACTTTTCAAAAGTAAAAAAGTCAACATTTTGACTTTTTATAACTTTGACTATTTGCATCTTTTCCGAGCTTCCAAGTATGAATCCACATTCATATCTTTAATATTTAAATTCTATTTAAGTATAAAGCTCTATTAGTAATTTAATACCGACGACTATATCACATATACTTGTCGGTTTCTCTCTCCTCTCTTATTTCAAACAATTTGATTCATTCCATCATACTCTTCTTAGTTTATTCTATATGAGCTAGCAGAGGAACCTAATGGACCTATAGATCATGGAATCCAATGATCAGAGACTAACAGGCTAAACTCTTTTATACCGAGCTAATCAACATTCGTTAACTAACAGGTCATTCCACTAAAGTCCCGTAGTTGAACTCCCCTCACTATAGATATATTTGTGTCCATTTGATATAACCATGATCAGTAAGTTAATCCTTCTGTAACGTCCTGAATTTTCGAGGTAAATTTTATCTTTTTGTGGGGATATGAATTTTTTTTTGAATTTAATGTTTTGTAAATTGCTATAATAATAATATGATGTTAATTATATTATTAATATTATTTATTATTATTATTATAATTTATTATTGTTATTATTACTATTATTTAATATTATTATTATTATTATTTAATATTATTATTACATTATTATTAATTAATATTATTATTAATTATATTATTATTATTATTATTATTAAATATTATTATTATATTTATTATTTAACTTAATATATATATATATATATATATATATATATATATATATATAAAGATTTTTTTTTAAAACCCTAACGCGCGCGCCTCTTCCCCCCCTAGGCTTCTTCTTCTTCTCCTCCTTCTTCTTCTTCTTCTTCCTACATCGTTCGCCGCCGCCCGCTTTTCTTTTCTTTTTTCCTTCCGTTCGCGCACATCTCCATCTCCGTCTCTGTGGTGGTCGTCCGTCTCCGTCTTCATCGTCGAAACTCTCCAGCTTCAATGTCCGACCGCCGCGGCCCCGTTCGTTTCTGATCTCCTCTCGGGCTCACAACGTCAGCCACCGGCGTGCGCCCCTCCTTCGGTCGTCCGCCGCGTTGGAGCAAGGCCGGTCGTCGAACGCCTCCAAGCTGTGATTCTTCACGGTCGTCGAACGTCGGAGATCCGTCGCTCGTGGTTGCCCCGTTTCACGCTGCAAACCCGACCCGACCCGAGCTAGCCGAGCCACCATCCATACCCGAGCCGAGCAGCAACCCAAGCCGAGCCGAGCCGCGAGCCGGCCAACCGAAGCCGCGAGTTGAGCCGAGCCGCGAGCCACAAGCCGCGAGCCGAGCCGTGAGCCGAGCCGCGAGTCACAAGCCAAGCCGTGAGCCGAGCCGCGAGCCACAAGCCGCGAGTCGAGCCGTGAGCCGAGCCGCGAGTCACAAGCCGAGCCGAGCCGAGCCGTAAGCTGAGTTGAGCCGAGCCGCAAGCTGAGCCGAGCCGAGCCGTGAGCCGAGCCGAGCCGAGCCGTGAGCCAAGGCCGAGCCGAGCCGAGCCGAGGGTGAGCCAAGCCGAGCCGAGCCACCTAAGTCATATTTTCCTCCCTCCACTTCGGGTCACGGTGAGTCTTCGGTAAGGATTATTTTGATGGATTTCCTAATGTTGCTACGTCCGATTCGAGTTGAATATTGGAATAAGATTTGGTCTTATCTTTCATCCCTTGAAGGTATTAGGGAGTTGACGTTTAAGTTCTCGGGTTCTGCGGCAGGCTTGTTTGAAGATAGCTTTCCTTTCCTTGGGTAAGTCAACGGATGCTCCTTAGGACCATTTAATATGACTTCTACTAGTATCAGCGATTAAAACCTTCGTGTTTTCGTTTAGGTGGATCCGTTGAGCGTGGACTCGATCGAGGGGCATAACCGAGTTTCAGGTAATGGTTTTCCTACTACTGGACCTCGAATCGAGGCTGGAAACGTAATAATCCACAGGGGATTACACGTTAGTAACTGTACTGAATAAATGTATGTGTGATTGACTTTTAAGTATTGTTGCTATACTCTTGTCTGATGTAAAGGTAAGCGACCGCTAGTTGTAGCTTGTGTGCTATCGGGTGTAAGGAGTTGCTTGCGGATAGACCCCAATGCTGGATGTTCGGTATAGGGTGGTTATGTTAATGGGCTACGTTGTAGATTGGGATTTTATGTCGATGGACCCTGAAGTTTACGATTAAGTACGTGGTAGTCATTGGTTTGGACATTTATCACGGAGTTTGGTCGGGGAAGGACGGTGAGTCCGATTTTGATTGATTGGTTGACCGGGTCTAGGGGTTATTAATGGTGTGCGAATTGGAAACGCGTATAGCAACTGCGGGTGTAGTTGTTTAACCTATACTATCTGACTGACAAAGCCTATGGCGGAACTGTAATATGAATGCCGTTGGGGTATGACTGTTGTAGACGGTTTAGTATGGACTGAGGGGTAACGGTTAGCTTCATCTATGGGGTAGTGTGCCTTACGGATACGTGCATCCTTCGGGAGCACTAGACTGATATGTGCATCCTTCGGGAGCACTAGACTGATATGTGCATCCTTCGGGAGCACTAGACTGATGTGTGCATCCTTCGGGAGCACTAGACTGATATGTGCATCCTTCAGGAGCACTAGACTGATATGTGCGTTCTACGGAACCACTAGACTGTTATGTAGGGTACCCCGAATAGGAAGTTAACTGTTGTTCCCTAACGGGCCCAGTAGTGGGTCCCTTACTGGGTATGTTTATACTCACCCTTTTCTCTTCTTAAACTTTTCAGGTAAGGGCACAGCGAGGGGCAGACCGACGAGAGGCAAGAAGGACGCATGAAGGCCATATGGACGCGTCTGGTTTTCTTATTGCTTCTGCTATGTATTTTGTCAGAATATTTGGTTTGTGATTTTGAACTGATGACTTGAGTTTTTATTTGAAACTTTTGTGACTGTGATTTAAAATAGGGCCCGACACTGTTTCCTTTTTGTAATATTTCTAACGTTTTAAGAAATCGTAACCGGTCCGTTATAAATTTTATGTTGTGTGGTCGAGTTTTGGTATTGAGTAGTGACCTCAGCTTAGTCCGGAAAGTTGGGTCGTTACACCTTCACAGGTTGTTCGTAAGCTTGGCTAGATCGAAAAGTACTGTTTTACCCCCAAAACTACATCTTTCTCCTTAAGTCCCACTGATCCACTATTGAACAATTGGTTTTAAAGTACAACCTATAAACCGAATCCCTCTCGAGCCAATGAGAGGTTGGGGCCCCATTGTTCAAGACTTGGATTCAATCCTTAAGGGAACAACCTATCTACTAATCCTAAAGGGGGTATGAGTGAATTCTGTCTTGCATCCTATGTTCCCAACTATTCACCTGATCTTACCCCTGAAATGGGAGGCTTATTGGGCCAACGCTAATGAGTTGACCTCACCTATGCAGATCTAAGGATAATCTCGTGTGAACAGGAGTTCACAGTTAGCTTAGGATTAAGATTATGTTGCCTAGGTAATCAATAATCGAGATAGTCAATTTTAAACAGTAAACGACGTTATAACGTAAAAGTGACTATTTCATGGTTTTGTTTTATGTAAACCTTTTACATAGGATGCCCCCACTTTCATGTCTCTACATGAACGATTCAGGATTACATCGTTTATATTAACTATAAAGCGCCCAACCTTTATTTATATACTATAGACTATGTAGGCTATTTACTCGAACTTAATCCATATTTATGTCTCTACATAAAGTTCAAGTTTACTCAAAATAGCCTTGGGATCTTAGTTTATTGGATTTAAGATTATAGTATTCAATTTCTCAATAACGACTTTATTGAATATAATATAATTATAAACTATGAGTTTTAGGACATAAATTCCAACAGCAACGGTCCATGACGGTTAAAGCTCCATCATGCCATGACGACTGTTCGCTCTACCACGCACGACCGCGAACCCCACCATGCATGATCTGCCTTCGAAGACTCCAGATTTGACCCCGTCTGCCAAATCATAAGTCTTTCTTCTCCCTAAAATGTTCAATTGAAAATCTTTGTTTCTCTTCTAACGTTGGTCTCTTTGGGTTCATTTCAGATTTTTTCTCTAATATGACTGAAATTTTTGTTCTACTTGGTGTCTTTTTGCTAGCTAGTTGGTGAGTTTATGTAACTTAAAGGTACATATATTTTACATTCTTTGTATTTGGGTTGACAAATTTCAAACCTAATTTTTCTTTCTTTTTATGTTTTCATGTCATAATCTTTGCAACATAGTTTCATATCACATTATAAATTAAGCTTTGCAACATACTTCTCCCTCTCCCTCCCTCATGTCAAGTTTGTTGTAAATGGGCAAATTTGATGGTTTAAATAGGAAGAAACAAAAACATGAGTTGAGCGATGGTCCTCTAGGAGTTATGTATATTAAGTACATTAGTTTTGTGGTTTACGTGGTTGTTTTCTTTCACATATTTTGATGAGTTAAGTGTTCTTAGATTGGTTTAAAGTTGGTATATGAATATGTTAATATTCCAAAGTTTGAGCTCAAGATTAGTAAATTGAGCTTGTGTTTGATATATGGATAAATGTATTGAAATTGAGATTAAGTTTGAGTTTTAAGTTATAGCTCATATACTTATATAATGTTAATTATTTAGTATCAATAACTTGAATCTATCTCTTGGTTATAGGGAAGAAAGTATGTTGGGAATGTTTGTATGGGGTGGGGTTGGTTCAATATATGTATCTCTCTTTAAAGTTAGGAGATTACTATATTAGATCTAGATGTTAGCTTGTTTGTTTTTTCATGGTAGATTTTTCATTTCTTGGAAAATATCATGATGTAATTTGTTTGAAGATAAAATTTTCATTTAGTTAGCCATATTATGTGCATCTTGACATTTTAAAATTAATAATTTATTTTATTCTACACTTAAACTACTCCCTTGTTATCATTGGTTGTTTAATCTAATTTGTTAGCTTTGAGAAGCTACAATGTTGTTCTATTGTATTTTCTTTAGTTTAAAGATATGAGATTGATAGATGGAAAGTAAATGAAGGAACATTTGATCTATAAGCAATAGAAAAGAGCCAAGTAAATTTGGTAAAATTGTCAATAAAACTAACATAATATCAATTTCCATTAGAAGATATTATTGTAGAGGGTCCCCGACCCATACATCATTGTGAACAAGTTCAAGTGGTGTAAGAGAAGTAGATAAAGACATAGGAAAAGATAATTTTGTCATTTTTACTTTTGAACAACTAATGCAATTGTAAGTAGAAAGAGAAGAAGACATAGATAGACCAATGTGAAAATGCCATAACAATGAGTTTTCCTGTTTTGCATGAAAATTTAAAGTTTTGGAATGCATGGTAGATGTGGATAGAGTAGAAGTACTGGGAATATGATAGAGACAATTGATGCTTTCACCAATATATAGAGTTTGACTAGTGACTTTATCCTGAGTGAGGAACCAGTTAGTACCAAAGATAAAAATGCAGTTATTATCAAGACAAAATTTATGAACAGATAAGAAATTTGCAGCAAGTTGAGGAACATTGAGTATTTTAGAAAGATTAAAGGTATGAGAGGGAGTTGAAAGTTTAGCACTGCCAGTATTTTGAATATTTAAAGGTTGACCATTTTTCTTTGTGACCATTTCCTCACCATTATAATTGTTGGATAAGTTGAGATTTGCCAACTCATTTGTCATATGAACGTTACATCCATTGTTAGATAAACATAAGTTATTACTATTTTCATTAGAAAATTGAGAATTCATAGAGTTTATCGTCATTGCCGCTAATTGAGAGGGTGGATGTCGGCCTTAATAAGAAAAATTTATGTGATTATAGCAATCGAGAACTCCATGTCCTTGGTTCTGATATATTTGACAAGATATGTGTCCAGTTGGCCTAAAAATTGTTTCAGGCCCAAAACTAGGCCCGTGTGTGGGAGCAGATCCAATGAGGCCACGTTGATGGGGATTAAATGGGTTGAAATTAGAAATATTTAGATAAATCACCAACTCTAGACATGATTTTACGCAAATGTCTCAAAATTTCATTTATTTTCTTAATTAAGATTTTGAGATTTTTAATGACCATTTTATCCTTCACATCAATTATAAATAATATTTATTTTTGGAAATATATATAATATGATACCATAATTATGTAATATCACATTTATTATCTATTTTATAACTTACCTAGTTAATGTAATAAATAATCCATAATTTTATTTTCATTTAATAATAGGATATTATTTATTAGAGATCCAAATTTAATACGGTAGAATATTGAGTCAAATATGATAATAATATATTAAAAAATTTCTACAAAATGAATGAATTTATCTTTATAGAATTTCATCCAACATCCTAATTTCACATTCTTCTTCCACCTTTTCGACGTCTTTCACCGATGAGTTTAACATTCTTCTTCCACCTTTCCAACGTCTTTCATCGATCAGTTTAGCCGTCCTATCTTTCTTATCTATCTCTTTGTTCTATTTTTCTTATTCCACTCATCTTCTTTAAGTACATCCGGTGAGTGCATATTTCTTCCTTTCATGTTTTTTTCTCCTTCATGTTTATGTAAAGTTTTCAATATTTAATTCTAGTTTGATTTTCCGTTGAAGTTTTTGGTAAATTAAAAGTACAGTGAATGCATATCTCAGTCATCTCCTTCAACTAATTTTTTCATGTTATTAATTTTGTTTCTTAAATTGTGAAGTATAGTATATAGTATATAATCAACGTATTTTCCCTTTCTTATTTAAATAGTACCGTGCAGTTATTTTTATACACCATTGCATATCTATTATAATCATGTGCCTCGATCAATATATATTATTTATTATCATGTATGGACAAAATTGCAGTATATTTTGATTGATTTTTAATGATTCTTTCCGGTGCATATTTGTTTCACTATTATTATATACCATTGCACATTTAAAACAATTTTGTGTTGTGACCTATATATACACCCGTATATTAAAATAATACGTAAGCAGTAACACATATAATTCTATTATTTCTTGTCAGGTATGACCAAAGTTGCCGTATATTATGATGGTATCTCTTTCAACTAATTGTTTCATGTTATTAATTTTCTTTCTTAAATTATGTAATATAGTATAAAATATATAACGAACTTCTTTTCTCTTTCTTATTTAATACTACTATGGGATTAATGAACTTCTTTTTTAAGTTTCTGGACTCTAGACCATTTATTTCTTTTTAGGATCAATGGTGCACTCTACAAACGTACAACATAAAAAATATCATATATCATTAAGCATTAAGCATCACATACACATAATATATAATTAAGCAGCAGACACATAATAATTCATATATGTTGCGGTATATATTAAATATCATTAAGCATTAAGCATTAAGCATTAAGCATTAAGCATCACACACAGAATATATCATTAAGCAGCAAATACATAATATATCATATATTATACGATATATATAAAATATCATTAGCAATACCTTTTCCTAATTGTATTAATATAAATTTGTACTTTCACATAATGTAAAATTTGTTAGAAAATAAAAATACAATGTAAAATATGCACACATACATTGTTATCTAATATTATGTTAAATATACATGGGTATACAATGATCTATCTAAATCGAAGTCATAGTAATCTTTTACAAATTAACTCCTAATATATGAAAATCAATACAAATTTGATGAAATATAATAAGTATTTATAAAAAATTATTAAATTACGTGAAATATATGAAAAACAATGCAAAACGAAAGAAAATGATGTGGTATATACACTTATCTGATTGTAAATAGGGGTACACACTGTAAATTTCATTGCATATATACTCCTTTCATTGTAAATTTTCTTTATTGAAAATTTTACCAGAAAATTTCATCGGCATACTATATATCAAAATTTTATACACATAATTAATAATATAAAATAAATATGCACTCACCGAAAAAATTTGAAGAAGATGAACAGAATAAGAAAGAATGGACGAAGAGAGAGATTGAATAGTGAGAGAAAGATTGGACGGAGTGAAGAATTTTTGAACAAAATCACCAAAACAAAAATAGTTAAGAGGTAATTTTGATTATAATATTACCATAATAGAATTAGTCAAATACCATATGTACACAGGATATCTAATAAATGCAAATCTTAATCATATGCAATGGTCCACTTTTCTTATTTCATTTTTCTATTTTTTAAATATATTATTAATAATAAAGATGGGTAGTTTGGTCTTTTAGGCTCTACATTTGTGTAAAATTAAAGCCCATTAGGACATTTATAAAAAATTTGGCAACATAAAGTCCAACTTGTAATAAGGCACCCCTATTTAGGCTATAGTAGTTAAAACCCCTTAAAATTAAATGCTGGATGGAAGTGGGCCGAAATGAGTGTTGGGCCAAAAAGAATTGAAATTGGACTGGGCGAAATGTGAACCATCATTTGCATGCGAATCGTTTCTTGAGGATGACCCGCAAAAATTAGAATGATTTGAAGATTGAAAATTAGGGTTGTCATTACCATTTCATCTTCCTTACCCGAGGTTTTCGTTAGATTGAGATGGGTGAAACGCTGCCATAGCAGTAGGAATAGCTTCAATGGTGGACCTTTTGGCTATGATGGATTCTTATGAGATGAGTAGGGTGTAGAGTTATTCAAGAGATATAGTGCCACTATGAGTTCGAATAGATGTACGAAAGGCATTGAAGGCAGTTGAGAGACCATTTAAGGTGTGAACTAAGATTTTTTCATCTTTTAAAGAGACAGATGTGACAGCAAGCTTATCGACGAGAGCTTTAATGTGAGAAGTCTATTGCTCAATGGTTTTAGAATGATTTTTTTTATGGTATAAAGTGAGACCTTAGATCAAGAATATTGGATATGCTATTGGAGGAGTATCTTTTTCCTAGAGAAAGCCACAATTCTTTAGAGGAGATTGAGCTGATGACATGGGCAAGGGCAGAGGATGACAAAGTGGTGTTTATGAGAGTGATAAGAGCTTGGTCACGAGAGAGTCACTGGAGATGCTTAGGATTGATTTCAGGGGTTGTTCTAGCTGTTGGTGAAGATAGATATTTTGGAGGATAGGAAAGGGAATTATCAATGTGGCCAACATGGGTGTAAGAATAACCCAAATAACTCGACAACCCAAACTACCCAACCCATATTATATGGGTTGAGTTGGGTTGGGTTAGTTTAAAATATGGGTTGAGTTGGGGTTGAAAATTTTGATTTTTTATGGGTTGGGTTGGGTCTCAGGTTAGAGGGTTGAGAAATTTGGGTCAACCCAACCCAACCCGAATTAATTTAGTGTATGTATGTATGTATACATATGTATGTATATATATATATATATATATGTATGTATATATATGTATGTATATATATGTATGTATATATATGTATGTATATATATGTATGTATATATATGTATGTATCTATATGTATGTATATCTATGTATGTACGTATGTATGTATATCTATGTATGTACGTATGTATGTATATATATGTATGTACGTATGTATGTATATATATGTATGTACGTATGTATGTATATATATGTACGTAACGTACGTATATATATGTAGGTACGTAGGTACGTATATATATGTAGGTACGTATGTACGTATATATATGTACGTAACGTACGTATGTAGGTATATATAGGTACGTAGGTACGTATATATATGTAGGTACGTAGGTACGTATATATATGTACGTATGTACGTATATATATGTACGTATGTACGTATATATATGTACGTATGTACGTATGTATGTACGTATGTACGTATGTATGTACGTATGTACGTATGTATGTACGTATGTACGTATGTATGTACGTATATATACGTATGTATGTACGTATATATATGTATATATGTATGTATGTATGTTTGAAACTTTGATTTAATGGATGTTTAAAATTTTGAATGTACAACAGTTTAAATTTTTTTTGTTTTGAAAAGGAACAATTCTGAACTTTACAAACATTAGAATTTAGAAACAAAAAAAATAATACAACCCGATAACTCAATCGGGTTGGGTTGAGAATGTATGAAATAACCATGGATTAGGGTTATTTCAAAATAACCTCAATCATTCATTGTTCTCCTCTCTTTCACGCGTACTGTTCTCCACTCCCTTTCAACTCCCCACTTCGTCTACCTTCTTTCACGATCCACTTCGTCTCCCTTCTCTACGATCAACTTCGTCTCCCTTCTTATCTCCCTTCTTCCGAATCGTTTCTGGGGGTATTGTTCTGTCATTATTCCCCTTGCCATTCATTCTTCTCTTCACTGCTCATTCTTCTCCTTGTCGCACATTCTTCTCCTTGCCGCTCATTCTTCCCCCTTGCCGCTCTAATCTTCTACCCAAAACATTTTTCTTTTGACCATCACTCACGGATCCAACAGAACTTGGTTGTTAGGGTTTGTGGATTTTTTTTGGAGCTTGGTAGAGGTTTTGCGAGAGTATGAGCAAGGTTAGGGTTCAAATTGCGCATGGTAAGGATGCAGATTTTCCATCCCTTCACAGTTTGCATCCCTTCTTTGCTATTTTATAAAAGTCGATGATGAGGTCCCTTTGTTTTTCATGATCTGTTCATGAAATTTTGTGATTCTTTTCTTAAAGCCGATAATGAGGTCCTTTTCTTTGTTTCACAGATTTATATTGTTCTTTGTATTTCTTGAGTTTGCTTGCCCGATTAGTGTGATTTAATTTTTGTAATTTGTTACCATATGAATTTTGAGCTGATTTCTGCTGCTTTGTGTGTTTTCTGATCATTCTGATTCTTGATATTCTACTGTACATTTTTTATTTCATGTACTCCATGTGTTAAAGTTAATTGATTTTTGTTTTTTTTTCTAATATGTAACCATCTGAGGCTGATTTCTTTTGTTTTCTTTTGCTCTGTATTTTGTGACCAATGTGATTCTTGGTCTTGTATTGTAATTAATTTTCACCATGTATTTCATTCATTGTATTTAATTGGTCTCTGTTTTTTTCCTAATATTTGAACATCTGAGGCTGAATTATTTTGCTTGCTTTTTTGTGATTATTGGGCTTCTAATATTTTGCTTGCTTTTCTGTTGTTTCCTAATATTTGAAGAAAAGGCAAGGTTCTACCCACCAACTATCAATGACCAATCATTGTACGACCATGTTAACAATGTTTGACAACATTTGCTTGGATGCCCTTCAAATGTTCTTCATCTTCCTAACACAATGGGAGCAGAGGATTTCAGCTTCTACTCCCAACACATTCCTGCTGTATTTTTCATGATCAGAGCGAAGAACGATATGATGAAATCCGGAATACCGTTGCACTTGCCCTACCTTGTCTTGGATGAACAAGTTCTTCCACTTGGAGCTTCTCTTCATGCTGCTGTTGCAATTTCTTACTTAGCTCAACAACATTATTCTGTTTCCAGCAATTAAAGATCATGATAGGACTTAAGAGAGAAGGGTATTTTGTCACATTTCTTATTTTACTATTTGGAGATTTAATTTGGCATAAACAATAATGTCTTAGGTTGTACATGAATTTATATACTTTTTCTGCCATTTGGGTTTGGATAAATGAAATGCCTTTGTGAAAGTGTTTTTAATGATATAATTATAAACCATGAAACAAATTTAGTTAATCAATACTATTTAGGTTATTGTGACATCATATCATTTATAATAACATTATATAATATAACTTTTTAAAAAGAACAAAAATTTAATTTTGTGGGACCAATCTCTTTTGAAATTTGTCAACAATTTGTAGAGATGTATCTATAACATAATTTTAAACGCGATCACCTAAACAAATGAAGAAATTACATTATGGAGATTATAGTTAAATTTATTAAACAAACTACATAATTAACGAGATTTAATAAAATATTTTTGGAAAAAAATGTGTATTGAAAAAAAGAATAGTGAAAAAAACACTTGATATTCTCCAAGTTATAATAATTTACACCCGAAATACAGATTATAATAACACATACTATAATAATCTACACCCTAAACACAGATTATAATAACCCGGATTATAATAATTTGCACCCAAAACACAGATTATAATAACTAAAACTATAATAATTTACACCCTAAACACATACTATAATAACCCACAAACTATAATAACCACATATTATAATAACCCACTCCATGCCTCAAACGTCCCCTTGATGGCGAAAGAAGGAATGAGCTTTGATGATGGAAGAAAATTGATATTTCCAGAGAACATAATTAGTGGCGTCCAAACGAAATGGTACAAGGTTATAAATGTTGGATAGTAAAAAGAGAGTGGAGTTAGGAACATATGGATTTTCTGATGATGAGGATTCTGTGGGAATGTGATTGGTAGAGGTTTCAATGGAAAAGGGATCAGATTGGGAGCTGGAGGTGGCCATTGAAGAGGCATGTAAATTTTTTTTTTTTAGGAATGCTCTGATACCATGTAAAGTTTCAAATGCGAGAAGTCTATTGCTCAATGGTTTCAGAAGGGTTTTTTTTTTATGGTATAAAGTGAGACCTTAAATCAAGAATATTGCATATGGTATTAGAGGAGTATCGTTTTCTAGAGAAGGCCACAATTCTTTATAGGAGACTGAGCCGACGACATGGGCAAGGGCAAAGGATGACAAAGTGGTGTTTGTGAGAGTGATGAGAGCTTTGTCACGAGAGAGCCACTGAAGATGCTCAGGATTGATTTTAGGGGTGGTTCTAGCAGTTGGTGAAGATAGATATTTTGGAGGATAGGAAAGAAAATCATCAATGTGACCAACAGGGGTGTAAGAATAACCCAAATAACTCGACAACCCAAACTACCCAACGCATATTATATGGGTTGGGTTGGGTTGGGTTAGTTTAAAATGTGGGTTGAGTTGGGTTGAAAATTTTAATTTTTTCGGGTTGGGTCTCGGGTTGGAGGGTTGAGAAATTTGGGTCAACCCAACCAACCCGAATTAATTTATATGTATGCATGTTGTGCGCGTGTGTATATATATATATATATATATGTATGTATGTATGTTTGAAATTTTGATTTAATGGATGTTTAAAACTTTGATTTAATGGATGTTTAAAACTTTGAATGTACAATCATTTTAAATTTTTTATTTTCAAAAAGAACAATTTTGAACTTTACACACATTAGAATTTAGAAACGAAAAAAAATAATACAACCCGACAACTCTACCCAACCCAACCCATATTTTACTGGTTGGGTTGGAATCTTAATTTGGGTTGCCAATCCAACCAACTTGAAAATATGGGTTAGGTTGAGAATGTCTCCCAACGCAATCCAACCTAACCCGTTTACACCCTTAGTGGCCAAAGAGGGAATGAGCTTTGATGGTGGAAGAAACTTGATATTTCTAGAGAATATAATTAGTGGATCCAAACGAAATGGTATGAGATTACAAATGTTGGATAGTTAGAAGAGAGTGGAGGTAGGAACAAATGGATTTCCTGATGGTAAGGATTTTGTGGGAATGAGATTGATAGAAGTTTCGATGGAAATGGGATCAGATTAGGAGCTGGAGGTGGCCATTGAAGAGGTATGTAATTTTTTTTTTTCGAGGAATGCTCTGATACCATGTAAAGTTTCTAATAGCAAGTACAAATGAATTGCCTAGATTGTATTGTCATTGATATGTATTGATATTTATATAGATTACAAGGAAGTAAATATGGCAAAAATATAATGAAATCAATTTACAATTAAAGGTTAAATTACAGTAAAAGATTTTGAATCTTAATTATCTCCTAATATTTTCCATCTCTTTCATCAAATTCAGAGCTTTGATGAGGAAGAGTTTAAGAAGATTGGAAGCAGAGATTACGCAGTTTGGAGGTTGAAGAAGATTAAGAAACTACAAGCTCAAGTATTTTCTCTTTATATATTGAAATTAAACAAACATTCTCTGGTTTTTTGGGTCGGTTTGAACTGCTCAGAATGAATTAAAAGGTGAGATTTATTTGTTTGAAAGTTTATTTAATTTCTAACAAGTTTTATGAAGGAAACTTGAGCAAATTCTGATGTTAGATTAATGATTTTCAAAGAGGCAATCAGATCATAGTTTTATGTGCGAATTCATGAAGTCTCTGGTGTTTTGAGTTTTCTGAATTGTACAAAGTGAGTTAGATACTCTATTAGGTATAGTTGGAAAGTATATTACATTTCCTACAACTTTCATGAAGAAATCGTGAACCAAAGATGATTGAAAGTAAGTTTAATTTCAGGAGCATACCAAGGGTTAGAAGAAGATTCGAATTTAGACTATTTATGTTTTGAGCAATTTTTGTAACAATCTGTTGGGAGTCTCTGTTTCTTTCCTTCAAGTAAGTTGTAGAAGATTTCAAAATGGAGACGTTGATATAAAGTACATTAATTTTAATCAAGTATTGAAGAAGTTATGATTGTTTGAAGTTAGGTTGATGAATCTAGGAAATTCTGGAAAAAATTGTGAAATGTTCTTTTATGTCAAAGTTTAGAATTGATGATTGTCATATTTTGTGCGTCATCTTAAGTTTTAGTATGAAAAGAAAAGATTATTTAAGGTTTTGATGCTTGATTTTGGTTTGTTTGATAGACCAAGAGAAAATAGGCCGAGTCTACACACCATGGAACTAACCTAAGGCAGTAGATGACAAAACATATTTCAAAACTTATTTATAAACTGTTATTTATGATTATGTTTCTCTGCTTGAATATGATTTTATGGATGATACATGATTTCAAGCTTAGGTTTTAAATTCATATATGAGCACGTTATTATTGACTTTCTGAAAAGTAGTTGAAACAATGTCATTTAAAGCAAATATTGTTTATAGATTTTCAGTTTTCCACGAACAAGCTGTGTCAGCTTCAGTTTTACAAAAGATAAAGATAAGCAGACATGTTTTAATGTTTCATATTTCTTAATGAAATTTTTATTAACTACATGACTGAGATGTTGAGCTCGAGGCTATATGGTACCATGTGCATACAGGTTTGATTTCGTTGTTGATGTTGAGTGTACTCCATAATAACGATATTGTCGTGAGTGTTGGACGGGCCTCACTATATCGTAAAGCTAGTAAACGTTGGTTGTACTGGACATATCCTGCATAACGTAGATTTTTCAGGTTAGTTAAAAGGTTTTATATACTTGATATTCCTTGCTAGATTTCAATGACATACTTGTTGAGTATTTGAGAAAGCTGTTATTATTGCACATTTATATTTAAGGTTTTGATTAAACAAATTTATATGTGTAAGGTTTTTCATTTGCTTTGATCTCTAGATTTATAGTTTTAAATTTAGTCACTCACTGAGTTTTATAGCTTACCCTTTCAAAATGTTTTTCCCTACTTTCCAAGTAGAGATCGAGCTCCCAGTGCTTGATAGGCTGCCTTAGTCTGCTGAAAGCTACTAGATCAATTGCCAGCACGTGGTTGGAGTATTCGACGTGAAGGTTCAAAATCACAACCCTATGATTGAAAAGTTGACCACCAAAACTAAATAGATGTGAAATTAAGAAGCTAAAACACTCTTTAAATCAACAAATCTAATTAAATTTAATTTTAGGGTCTCTTTCAAAGATTTTTTTTTCAGTGTTTAATGATGAAATGAATAGTTGATTTTGAATATGTGTGTGGGTTATGTGTCGAAATTAAATGAAATGAGTATATAAATTTATGTATTAAAGTAGAGTTCTAAAAGTAGGGGTGTAAGAATAACCCAGTTAACTTGACAACCCAGACTACCCAACCCATATTAAAATATATATGGGTTGGGTTGAGTTGAAAAAATTGGATTTTTTCGGGTTTGATCGGGTCTCGAGTTGGAGAGTTAAAAAATTCGGTTCAATCCAACCCAACCTAAATTAATATATATATATATATATATATATATATATATATATATATATATATATATATGGATGTATGTTATTTAATAAAACTTAAAAAGAATTAGGTCTCCTCCCTCATTCCTCTCCTTTTAGTGTTCAGCCGTCAGGCCTCTTCTCCATTCCTCTCTTCTCTTCTTGCATCTCCTCCTCCTTTATTCCTCTCTTCTGCATTCTCAGCCGTCGTCCCTCGCATCGCATCTTGTCAAATCTCAGTCTCCTCTTCATCGTTCGTCAGATCTGAAATCTCATCTTTAGATCTATTCTAACTCTTCGTCATCTCCTCCCTCTTCCTTGCCGCCCGTCAGATCTCAGCATCCTCCCTCTCATCGCCGTCTGTCTCTTTAGCTTTCGACAACCATTCGGCGGTCATCTTCTTCATCCACCTTTCAGCTTTCAAGTTTCGACAACCCGACAACCCAACCTAACTCAACTCATATTTTACGGGTTGGGTTGAAAACTTAATTCAGGTTCCCAACCCAACCTAATCCAACCTGATTACACCCTATTTGAAAGTTTGGTAAGATATGGAGTGAAGGATCAAGATAGAAACTTTACTATAATTACAATATGATGAGAAGGAAAAAATTTGTATGTAAAGTGAGCATTTTATTCGTAATTAAATTAGAAGCTCAAAGAAATTAAAATGAGAAAAATATTGACAATATATTAACATATTCAAGGAAAAAAGTGGTAATCAAATGTTCAAAGTAAAAGATTTAATATAGGTACGTAATTTGAGCTTCCCAACATATATATTTTAATAAAGGAGAGCGTTCATACAATCATAATGTAACATTCTCATTTCTTCAAAGGAAGAGGAGAAAAATACAAGAACACATAACTACGACAAAACTCATTAATTTATAAACTATACACTTTGAGTTAGAAATTTCAACACTCTCATCAACTTTCCCTATAAAATAATAAAATTTTAAAAAAATATATTTTAAATGACAAAAACTTTTTTTAAAAAATATTTACAAATATCACAAAATGTCACGGCCTATGTTAATCTCTCACGGTTCATCGTAGATAGACTATGATATTTCGCTATATTATGTAAATATTTTATTTATTTTGCAAATATTTGAAAATAATAATAATAATAATAACAATAATAATAATAATAAAAATAATAAAAAAAAAAACCCTTTTGGTTCTTATGAATCTAGTTTAATTATATTACACTTTTTAATAACTTTTAAATTTTATTTGAATTGAGTCCTTGGATTTCTGAATGTTATTAGTCAAAAGTTTAAATAATATAATTAATTAAGTTTCACTCTTTAATAGTTCTTCCTAAAAGTGTATCATAAAGTTGTATCATCATCTATGATGATGATGATTATTATTATTATTTTTGATAAAATAGGTATGATCTTCATTTATCCTTTTCAAAGAAACAAAAGAACTATGATCTGAAACACCACAACTAAATATAACTAAATATATGAGTATTATTCAAGAGGTTGAGTTTAAAGACTCAAACTTAATTAAGATATACTGAAACCAACTTCGTCTCAAAAGGGCAATTAAGAAAAAGAAACTCGAATTTAGGACAAAATTAAACCATAAATTTAAAGGTTAAATTGAAGTGTGGAGGTGTGAGACAATAATGGATAATTGGATGAATGAGGTAAGGTATCATCATCACCCTTTATGACTTTCATATGTAAATTTGCTTCCTGATGAGGATCACACCCACGTAAAAAAAATAAAATAGCCCCAATCTAGACCTCCCCTTCCACCTCTCTTCCCCCATCATTATTTCTTCCACGACGGCCTCAAAACAAGATCGGTAAAATTAGAAGTTTGCTTTTATTTATAAATGACAAATTTAAATTTATTTTTAAATTGACAAAATAGCAAAATATAGGAATTTTAAATAAAAATTGGAGGTCAATGCCTTAAATACCCCTACCTAAGTGACAAATGTTATTCCTAAATACATTTGTTTACAGGCCACTGTTTCAGATCTTCCATTATTTGGAATTCGGAAATAAAGAATCTTCAAGCATTTCCTTCCTTACTTTGAAAACCCTAACTTCGTCTGCTTCAAATTGAAAAACCCAAACTTCATCCGCATCTCATCCTTTGCATCGTCCGTTTTGCATCTCCTTCGCATCAGAAGAAAACTCATCGTTCATTTTGCATTTCTTTCGTCCAACACATCGTTTATTTCACATCGTCCTTTGCATTTCCTTTGTCTGGCACATCTCCAATCTTCACAACTTTGTCCATTTCACTTCAATCTTATTTGCAACTTCAATCGTTCGTTCCACTTCAATCTCCAATCTTCAAATTTGTCCGACACATCTCCAATCTTCCATCGTCCGTTTGCATCTTCAATCTTCAGGCTTCACATCATAGCATCTCCTTCGTCCGACACATCATCTGTTTCAGTCTACAAAGGGAACATATTTACTAAGTAGTCAAGTATATTTTTAAATTGACAAAATTATTTAAAATGAGTGAAAATAACTAAGTGAAGAGATATATGCTAAAATATTATTAAATTACAAAAATTTGATTTTTAGCTTTATCATAATATATGACAATATATCTTAAATTATTGTCCAGTATATTTTTAAATTGACAACATTATTTAAAATATGTGGGAATAATTAAGTGAGAGATATATGCTAAAATATTATTGAATTACAAAGATTTGATTTTCAGTTTTATCATAACATACGGCATATGTATATAAAATTATTGTTTCATAAATTATACAAAATAATTTTAGGGATTCAAACATTATATTCGGCATAATCTTAGGGATTCAAACTAAATTAAAACAAAGCGTAATTTTATGGTGGGATATATAACAAATACCATGATTTTAGGGATTCAAACAATCTAAAGTGAAGGTGTAAAATTTTAATTTAAAGATAATTTAAAATTTTTGAAATTTTAGGGATTCAAGCTAACTATCGAAAATTAATATGCAGAATTTGGATTTTAAAATAGTGTTAAAATTTTGATTTAAAATTAATGGTTTAGGGTAAAAAATAATGTTAAAAATAATATTAAAATATAAAATATGTATTATGTATTATTCATGTCTATTTTTTTGATGAATAATCCGAAAAATAAAAATTGCTAAATATTTAAATTTATCTTTGGAGTTAAATATATATATATATATATATATATATATATATATATATATATATATATATATATATATATATATATATATAAATATTCGTTGGAGGGTTCTTCGTATGTTATTGATATGTATATGTATGTTTTTTCATAAATAATTTGAAAACAAAAATACTAAAATTAAGGGATTATCTATTATCTTTCCCATAATTTTAGGAATTCAAATTAAGGATATTTATTTATGTATGTTTTTTTATAAATAATTTGAAAAATAAAAAATGCTAAAATTAAAGGATTATCCATTATCTTTGGCATAAGTTTAGAAATTCAAAGTAACAATCTAAAATTAAGGTATAAAATTTGGATTTAAAAATAGTGTTACAAATTTGAAATAAACTAATGGTTAAAATAGAGTTAAAAATAATGTTAGAATATCAAATATGTATTATGTATTGTTTATGTATATTTTTTTTATAAATAATTTAAAAAATAAAAAATATGAAATAGTTGAATTTATCTTTGCAGTTATTTCAAGGAATTTGAATTCAAATTGACGATTTTAGGGAGATATAGATTTAAATTGTTATTAAAAATTTGTAATATGTATTATTTAATATAATTTTTTTTATAAATAATATAAAATATACAAATTCGTTAATTACTTGATTTTGAATCCTAATAAATAGGGGATATTGAAACTAAAGCCATATATTTAGGGATTGTTGGTTCAATCTTTTGCAACAAGATAATATTTTTTGATTTAGTTAAGATTTATCATAAATGAATGTATTTAAGGTAATGCCCCAAAATTTAAGGTAATTTAATTTTAATTATCTTAAGTTTAAATTTTTTTAATTTTTGGGTGTTATTTAATTGTTGAAATTTATTAGAACTTATTAGATAATTTGGAAAAATATCCAATTGTTGTGTTTGTAGAAAGTTGCTTATTTATGCATTGATTTTTATAATTAATTGATTGTGAAGTTAAAATAATTATATTATAAGGATAATATAATTATTTAAAGGTATATTTAAGTGATGTGATGATAAAATAATTATATTATAAAGATAATGTAATTATTTAGAGTAATTATATAATGTGAATAATATAATTAGGTTAAGATAATTATTTTTTTGAAAGATAAAGGTGATTGAATTGGAGAGAGAGGAAATTTTAAATTTAAAGAGAAGATTTTGTGGGTTTTAAATGAGGAGAGAGAGGGTGAAGATTTTTGGGAAAGAGAAAAAGGAAAATTAAAAATAAAAGGAGTTATTTTTATTAACTAGGGCATTGAGATGTGTGGAACTATTCATCTTCCTCATAAACCCTAATCTCAACCCCAAATCAACCGCCATTCGACCAGTCCATCGACCGCCACAAGGAGCACCGAGCTGACAGCCATCCCTTCAGCCACAACCTCCTTTGCGTTGATCCTCTCGTGTGCTGACCCGAACGTGCATCGTCCACCGAAGCCCAACCTGTCTTCGTCTCCTTCCGTCTCTGTCTCCGTCTCAGTCCCCGAGTAGTTTCCTTCGTCGTCAGTCGTCACAGCTTGTTGTCATCCGTTGCTTCCTCGTCAGCCGTCGTAGCTGGTTGCCTCCCACCGCATCGGTCCGTCAGCAAGCAACCCCCAATCGTTCGAGCTGTGCTTGTGAGTGTGAGCCGCGCCCCCAGCTGATTGAGCCGTCTTCACGCGCCTTAGCCAAACCCCAGCATTCGAGTCGCGCGCACAAGCCAACCCTAGTGTCTGAGCTGTGCGTGAGCCACCCTTGTTTCCATCCCGTACCCGAGCCGTTTTCTGCCTCTAGCTGAGCCAAGCGCCTTTGACTAAGCCATTTGAGCCACCTAGTCTACTTTTGGTCCTTTTCACCTATATTTTTGGTAAGTTTGTTTGGGTTTTGGTTAATTCCTAACAAAGATCAATTTGTGGACCCTAAATAATTTAATTATGGAGTTAATTGAATTATTTTTCATGATAGATCAATTGGGAGTTGTACAGTAGAATTTTTCCTAAATCAAGAATAAAGTTGAGTTCATCTTCAACTTTGGTAAGTGGAAATAATTGGAATTTGGTCCCTCAACGACTGTTAATTGATTTATTAATTTTTAGTTATTGGGTTCACCTGTGTTTAGGACTTGACTGTTGGGAAGCTCGACTGTGACTGTTAAGATAATTTGGGTTGAGCTAATCTCTAGGTAAGAGATTCTCCTACTAGACCTTCAAACTAAATTTAAGAGACCGCATGTACTTACAGTTATGCATCATTGGTAGTTAAAATGTATATATGAATGCTATTAATACTGACTGTCATTATATGGGTGTTTGGTGATGATAACTGTTACCATGTTTATTACTGTTAGTATATTGATGAGAACGACTGTGTTATGTCCTTGATGACAATGTTTGATTTAAAATGACATGATCGATACTTATGTCATGCTTATGATAATGTATGTTATGTTACATGCTATGGTTAGGTTGTGTTGTTAACTTTAGCTATTAGAGTCATACCCACATGGGTGTCCTTCGGAATCACCACCTTTTATGACTGTGTAGTCCGACGGGATCACCAGTCCAATATGACATAGACATAGCATGATTATGAGTGACTCGATGAGGTCACTCACAGCCCGATTGTCTTAGTGTTTCCTTCGGGTACACTATATAAAGACCAGTTGTCCTAGGTGTCCCTTTCAGTTCACTGAAGACCAGATATGTTCCTACGGGATCACAGATTGCACGTGTTCGAGAACGTACCAGTTTAAGGGTATCACTTTACAGGACTCTAATAGGAAGTTAACAAGCACCTAACGGGATTAGTAGTAGGTCCCTTACTGAGTATAATTTTATACTCACTCTTTCTTATTTAAACTTTTTTTCAGGCAGAGGTAGAGGTAAGGGCAGAGGGAAGCTGACGAAATGACAAGAATAGACCGTGGCGAGCCATAGGGATCTTTTTGCTTCCGCCTTACATCATTGATCAGATACACATTTTATTTTATTTTATTTATTTGTCTCTTTAAAACTAGATAGGACCCAAGTTAGGATTTTATTTAAAAATTTTCTTTACATACGTTTGTTTGTGCTTTAATGAGTATTTGAGGTTTTGTTTTATTTTCTATTTTTAAATTTAAGAAATTTTACTTATCTTTTAATTAGTAATGATTTTGGCTTAGTATAAGGAGTTAGGTCGTTACAGAATTTACAAATACAATATATTCGAGATATTTGATATTTTGTTTGATTTTTTAATCTCAACAAATACGCTGTATTTGTATATGGGTAATTTCCCTTCGTGGAGGGGTAAATTAAGGTAAAAAAATTTGGAAAAATTCATCTAGCAGGTAATTTTTCCATATATCAAAATAAGTTTGGAATTTACTATTTTTCTTTTTCCTATCCAGAATTTTGCTATTTTTACGATTTTCTCTTTCTTTTTTCTTTCCATTTTAATATTTCCAATCTTTTCCTAATAAAAATATGGGGAATTCATGAAAATGACAAATATAAGAATAGAAAATAGAAAAATAGCAAACTGTTATTTTTTTATTTATGGCAAAATTAACTGCCTTAAATATTTTTCTACTTTTTTGAGCCAAAATTACCCCTCCACGGATGAGAACTGTCCAGATACAAATACAGTGTATTTCATGAGATCGAAAAATCAAATAAAATATCACATATCCGATTACGGTGTATTTGTAAACACACCCACTTATGATAATTATTAACTAAATCAAAAAATTATTATATTCTTTTGGAGATCCCTAAACATATTCAATTGGTTTCAATATCCCCTAATTATTCTGATTTTTACCTTCAAATTAATGAAAAATAACTTCAAATATTTAATTTTTTAATGCAATAATTATAGATTCAAACTAATATAGATTCAAAACTATATAATGCAATAATTATTTATTATCATAAAAAAATAAGAAATTAATGAAAAAGATATTCAAATCTTCATTTTTGAAATTTTGGAATTATACATTCGAAAGTGAATACATCCTAAAATAATGGCAAAGATAATGCAATAATTAATTATTAACAAAAACATTAAAAAAGTAATGAAAAATCATTTAAAAGATTCAAATTTCAAAACGCACGTAAATACCAATCATTCCCTAAAATTATGGCAAATATAATGCAAATAGTTAAGTTTAGATTCAAATCTCAACTCTTTCTAAAATCATGCCAAATACAATGCAAATATTAATTATCTAGGGAAAAAATGCGGAATTAAGGAAAACAAAATTAAAAGATTCGCCGGAAGACCAGATTGACAATCAACCGGAACGCTCATGAAGAGCGTAGCAAAGGATATTGTTTTCAAAATTTTAACTGCAGAAATCCAACGGAAGGTTGAAGAATGAACACAATGGTACAAACGATGAGAACGTTGAAGATTGGTGGAAAGAGATCTGGGAACGGTTCCGGTGAAAAGCAATCAATGGTGCAAAGCGATTAAGTGGGGAGCGATTTTAAAAGTTCCGGTGAAAAGCAATCGGTGGTGCAAACCGATTAAAAAAAGGAAGGCCACTGTATCTGGAGCGACGGTGGAAAGTGTTTAAAAAACGGAAGAGAAAGAGATTGTATTTTAAGAAGGAAAAGGGAAGGAAAAATTAGGGTTCTCTTTGAGAAGTGGAGTGGTTGCATGCAGAAGATGTGATGCTTTACAAAAGATGATTTTTTTTGGGGGGGGGGGGGGGAAATTAGAAGATTGAAGGGAGTACATAGTATGTATTAATTATAGGGTATTTGTGGTTTTTCTTACTATTGTATTTAGAAATCTATATTGGCAATTAGGTAGGGACATTTAAGGCATAGTTGTCTCATTAATTTGTTTGCTATTTTGACAATTTAAAAATAAATTATCATTTATCCAAAGTAAACCTTATATTTTGCTATTCTTCTTATCGTCCCTAAAAATATTATTATTTCCAAATTTCATTTAAATATTGATAGAAAATTTCCATTTATTTAAGTTGATCAACTAGGATGAAAGTTGAGGTATAACCACAATTAAGAACCACCCTTTTATTTACATGTTATTACGTAACTTATAATAACAATTTAAAATTAAAGATTCAACCTTAATAATTAAAGATAGATGTATAAATATCAATCTTTAAGTCTTTGTCTTATATTTATACCACGATGTTAAAATAAAATATTATTTTCCTTTCTTATTACAAGAAAAAGGTATAATTCAACTTAGAAAGTTTATTTTTGACGTGATTTTCATTTCTTATAATAAATTTATTGATAATATATCGTTGATGTCAAATCTTGTTCAAGGAAAAACCTACGTAACCTTCACATGACATCAACTATAGATTTGTAATGCAAAAAAGAGAGATGTGAAAAACAAAGAAAATGACTTCGACGTTAAAATCAATAAGAGAATTATAGAATATAGAAAAACTTAGAAATTCTTAGTTTTTTAAAAGTTTACCAAAATCCCAACAACAAGAACCAAACTCTTTTAAAAATTTAATAACCAAAATAGAATAAGATGTAAAATTTAGAGATTTAAATCTTTAAAACATTATTCGAGTGTTTCCTTTTAAAAGTGCTTACTTCATCATCTATTTTATGTTTTAGACAAATTTATTATTATTTTCATTTTAGTTTCAGTTACACCATTTCAGATTTCAATTTGCATCTAAAAAGTTGTAAAATATTTGAACTCCTATTATTAATATTATGATATAATATATATTAAATAGATACTTATCCTTAGTATGTATTGTCCGGTGGTAATTTATAATTACCTTATTTGTTGTCCACATGTTTCAATACGGCACACGATTAGTATTTGTTTATCGATTGTCATTATTTACTTGCTATTTTACCTATAAATAGAGATTTTTTAATCCGTTTATAAGTGATGGCTAAAATTCTAAATAAATTGGAGCCGGTGAAAGAGAACTTTTTCTTTAATTTATTAATTTATAATATTTATTATGATGCTATATTTTTTTTGATATTCGTATTTCTTGTTGGTTATTTTTCCAACCTAACTCCCGTAATAGTTTTGAAACGTAATATTTATGTATTTAAAAGCCATTGAAATAAAGGAAAAATTTTAAAGATATTCTAGACTATGTTAGCCAATTAATTAAACAAGATTTAAACAAATATTTTTTTCTATTCACTCTCTTCGTTCCAAGGATTATATGAATTGTGTATACATCATCCTAAAATAAAATAAAGAGTTTGTTTTTTTAAATATAACCAAAATATTTCCAAATATATCCAAACATCATAGTTTGACTGTAATAAAATGTGATTTGATTATTTATTTATTATTTATGTCTATCATGATATAAATATAATATTCTATGACGATCTGTTGTATTCTGGCAGATATTTTGTCATATTTGTAAATATTTTAACAATTTCATTCTTAAAAATAAATTCCTAAAATAAAATCATCTTCAAAACATTATAATTTAAAATATATGAAACTAAAAAAAAAAGTTAAAATATCATTTTGGTCCTTATACTTTAAGATTTTTCAATTTTAATCTCTATACTTTTAATAAATGTTAAATTTAATCCGTTAAAAGAAATCATTTGGGATATGTTTTCAAAATTTAGGGTGAAAAATGTTAATAAGAAAATAAAATTGTTTTTTTTTTTATGGAAAGATCAAACATAAACAAGTTGTAGGAGTTGAATTTAAAAGTAAACAAATCTCAACAATTGATAAAAAGTGATGAGATATGTTGAATGAGAGATGGTTGCCTGTTTCAATTTCAATGCTAGACTGTGAAAGCTTCAGCAAAAGGCAAAGGCTAAAAAGTAAAAACATCTCTACATAATGCTTTCATTTAGTTGAAATATTGAAATTAAAAACGGGCAATAATGAAATATTGCATAATGGGGATAGTGGTGGCTGTCATCATGTCATCTAAATTATCAACCAAATGGTAAATGGTGAATGAGGATGCAATTTGCAAAAAAAAAAAAAAAAAAAAAATGTGAGATTTCAATTGAGGAATTATTGCAATAATGAATGTAAAAGCATGTGGTATTTTTTGTATATTAATACCTACTTTTTTTTATAAATAAAATGCTTACTATTTGATTTTGGTGAAGTTTTTCAAATATAGCAAACAAATTTTTTAAATTTTATAGATAATAGATATGAAATTTCTTTGGTAAATATATACGTTCACACAAGATTTCAGGAGAGATTTAATTCGTGGAATCGAACTTTGTATTGATTTATGTATTGTGGATATAATCTCTAATATTTACTCCTTTGATTCTTTCTTTCGAATACAAAAGTTAAAATTTAGAACTTCGTGGTCTTCGATCTTCAAGAAGTTGTAATTACAAGTCAATTCGAGCTTCAATCTTCTGGAATTCAAGGAAAGTTGATCTTCCAAGTCTTTGATCTTTCAGAAGGATGATTTCGAGGTTGATGATAACTTGCACGTCTTGAGAGTTTTCAGAAATTTTTATCTTCAATTCTTTAGAGCTTCGATTATTCTTTTCAAAAAAAAAAAAAAAAGAAGAAGAACCCTCCAAAATGAATGAGGTCTCTATTTATAGAGAATCTCAATGGGCTTTAGGTGGACTTGGACTCATTTGCTTGTTGGGCGGGCTTAGGCCTGAGCCCATCTGTTTGTTGGGTTTGGGCTTGGGCCCATCTGCTTGTTGGGCTTGAGCTTGGGCCTATTTTCTTGACAAGCTTGGGCTCGGACCCATTTGTTCGGTGGGTTTGGGCTTGGATCCATTTGCTTGGTGGGCTCGAACTTAGGCCCACTTATTTGCGCAAGCTCGGGTCCATTATTTCTTTAGCCCAATTTTTTTAGAGGCTTGAACTAGGTTGGATATGAGAAAACTTGACTACCCAAATCCAATCAAATTATAATTATCTCAATTTTGCTGTGATGACGTGATGTGATTTAACTGGCCAAAATTTCATGTTCAACAAATGCCCTATTTTCGAGATTTGTACACGTGTATGGGTGGATGAATCTCGAAAATGATAAGCTGAAACAAAAAATACAAGTGATCTTGTTCTTGACTTTTGCTCTAGTTAATATGTCAAATTAATCAAACTACGCGTTTGGACATAAGTTTGATTAAAATGAAGTTTGGATACAATCCAATATCAAATTTGTAGTGAATTTTGATTTTAATTCACAATTTATTTATTTATTTATTTATTTTTGGAATATAACAAAAAATAAACTTGAATGAAATTGAACTTTTTTTGAGACTTAACATTTATAAAATTGGAATATTGACAATTCATCAAAATATGAATTTAAGTCAAAGTTTTTTTTTCATATTCTCTTAATTTGAATTTTTAGCGAATTGTCCCCTAACTTAAAATTTGAAAAGTTTGCCATTTTTTTACTTCATTTCAAATCCATTTATGATTTGGGATAAAATTTAAATCTTTTTTTTAATAGATGAGAAAAGAAAATAAGGGGATTTTTTTTTCAAGATTTGAGGTGTTTTTTTTTTCAATTTTAGGTTTAATTATGAGGAGGATATGGGAGGGATATGGCTTGAAAATTTTTTTAACGCTTTTAAAAAAAGCGAATGTTATTATTTTTTTTCTTAATTAATCTTTAAAAAAAACTAAAAAAAAACAATAGAGGAGTTTTTTTTTTAATAAAGAAACAGAATAGAGGAGGTTAGGAATTCTCTCCTATGATCTCACCCAATCTAACTCTTTGTTAAGAAGATTTTTACTTAGTTTGTTGAGAAAAGATTTGATTTGCTACCTTCCATCCTTTATAAATAGGTAAGAAGTTTGCAAACAAAATTCACACAAATTCATCTTCTCTAACTTTTTTTTTTCATTGCATATGTGTTTGATCCTCCAATACTTTTTCTTTATTTGGGAGAAAAAAAATCTGATGTGCTTCATTTTTTTTTTCTACAGGATTTGGGAGAAGAGGTGATAGATGAAAAAAAATAGTTTTTTTTTCTTTTTCATTCAATTGGTAAGGAAGAGCACAGAGGAAAAGAGAAAGGAGAGGGAGAAGAGGAAAAAAAAGTTTTTTTTTTTTAAATTTTGGAAACATTTCTTTTTTCTTTTTTTTTCTTTTCTTATTTCTTTTTGTTCTATTTTTTTTCTTTTCTTTTTCATTTTTGTTCTTTTTTCTTACTTTTTTTTTTCAATTACCTTTTCCCCCTCTTTTTTTCACGTTTTCATCTTTTTTTTTTCAATATACATATATCTTTACATTTTCACTTCTTTTAGTTTAGTTTTTTTTTTCTTTGTTTACTTTTATTTCATTTTCATTTTTTTTCTCTCGGTCCTATTTTTAACTTTTTTTTTTTCGTTTTTTTCTTTTCTTTACTTCTTTTTTTTCAATAATTTTGTTTTTTTTACTTGCACACATTTGTTTTAGTTCCCTATTTTTTTTTTCAGAAAAATTTTCTTTTATCTTTTTTTCTTCTTTTAAACTGTTTTGTTCTAACATTTTTTTTAAGTTTTTTTAATTACTTTCTTTTTATAACTTCTTTTATTGTTTTCTTTTACTCTTTTTTTTTTTAAATTCGCACCAACTTGAAGTTATACCAAAGTTACTTTTTTTTTTGCAGTCTCATGCAAGTAAATATGAAGTTTCCTTGATGTCCTGCTTCTTTAATGACGTCCTATTGCTTCATCAATGCCTAGGGTTTTTTCATGATAGACAATGCAACTCTATCATGATGCCCTACTTCTTCATCGACACCTAGGGTTTGTTCATGATAGACGATGCAACTTTATCATGACGCCCTACTTCTTCGTCGACGCCTAGGGTTTGTTCATGATAGACGATGCAACTCTATCATGACGCCCTACTTCTTCATCGACGCCTAGAGTTTGTTCCTGATAGACGATGCAACTCTATTATGACGCCCTGCTGCTTCGTCGACGCCTGGTGTTTGTTCATGATAGACGATGCAACTCTATCATGACGCCCTGCTGCTTCATCGACGCCTGGGGTTTGTTCATGATAGACGATGCAACTCTATCATGACGCCCTGCTGCTTCATCGACGCCTGTTGTTTGTTTATGATAGACGATGCAACTCTATCATGACGCCCTGCTGCTTCACCGACGCCTAGGTTTTGTTCATGATAGACGATGTAACTCTATCACGATGCCTAGCTGCTTTACCGACGCCTAGGATTTGTTCATGATAGACGATGCAACTCTATCATGACATCCCGTTGCTTCATTGACGCCTACGATTTGTTCATGATAGACGATGCAACTCTATCATGACGCCCTACTTCTTCATCAACGCCTAGGATTTGTTCATGACAGACGATGCAACTCTATCATGACGCCCTACTTCTTCATCGACGCCTAGGGTTTGTTCCTGATACACGATGCAACTCTATCATAACGCCCTACTGCTTCATCGACGCCTGGTGTTTGTTCATGATAGACGATGCAACTCTATCATGACGCCCTGCTGCTTCATCGACGCCTGAGGTTTGTTCATGATAGATGATGCAACTCTATCATGACGTCTTGCTACTTCACCGACGCCTGAGATTTGTTCATGATAGACGATGTAACTCTATCATGACGCCCTGCTGCTTTACCGACGCCTAGGGTTTGTTCATGATAGACGATGCAACTCTATAATGACGTCCTGTTGCTTCATCGACGGCTAGGGTTTGTTCATGATAGACGATGCAACTCTATCATGATGCCCTACTTCTTCATCAACGCCTAGGGTTTGTTCATGATAGACGATGCAACTCTATAATGACGCCCGACTACTTCATCGACGCCTAGGGTTTGTTCCTGATACACGATGCAACTCTATCATGACGCCCTGCTGCTTCATCGACGCTTGGTGTTTGTTCATGATAGACGATGTAACTCTATCATGACGCCCTGCTGCTTCATCGACGCTTGGGGTTTGTTCATGATAGATGATGCAACTCTATCATGATGCTCTGCTGCTTCACCGACACCTGGGATTTGTTCATGATAGACGATGTAACTCTATCATGACGCCCTGCTACTTTACCGACACCTAGGGTTTGTTCATGATAGACGATGCAACTCTATCATGACGTTCCGTTACTTTACCGACGCCTAGGATTTGTTCATGATAGACGATGCAACTCTATCATGACGCCCCGTTACTTCATCGACGCCTAGGGTTTGTTCATGATAGACGATGCAACTCTATCATGACGCCCTGTTGGTTCATCAACGCCTAGGACTTGTTCATGATAGACGATGCAACTCTATCATGACGCCCTACTTCTTTATCGACGTCTGGGGTTTGTTCATGATAGACGATGCAACTCTATCATGACGCCCTGCTGCTTCCTCGATGTCTGGGTTTGTTCATGATAGACGAAGCAACTCTATCATGACGTCCTACTTGTTCATCGACGCCTAGGGTTTGTTCATGATAGACGATGCAACTCTATCATGACGCCCTACTTCTTCATCGACGCCTAGGGTTTGTTCATGATAGACGATGCAACTCTATCATGATGCCCTACTTCTTCATCGACGCTGGGGTTTGTTCCTGATACACGATGCAACTCTATCATGACGCCCTACTGCTTCATCGACGTCTGGTGTTTGTTCATGATAGACGATGCAACTCTATCATGACGCCTTGCTGCTTCACCGATGCCTGGAATTTGTTCATGATAGACGATGTAACTCTATCATGACGCCCTGCTACTTTACCGACGCCTAGGGTTTGTTCATGATAGATGATGCAACTCTATCATGACGTTCCGTTGCTTCATCGACGCCTAGGATTTGTTCATGATAGATGATACAACTCTATCATGACGCCCTATTGCTTCATCGAAGCCTGGGGCTTGTTCATGATAGACGATGTAACTCTATCATGACGCCCTACTTATTCATCGACGCCTGGGGTTTGTTCATGATAGACGATGCAACTTTATCATGACGCCCTGCTGCTTCCTCGATGTCTTGGTTTGTTCATGATAGACAATGCAACTCTATCGTGACGCCCTACTTCTTCATCAACGCTTAGGGTTTGTTCCTGATAGACGATGTAACTCTATCATGACGTCCTGCTGCTTCATCGACGTCTGGTGTTTCTTCATGATAGACGATGCAACTCTATCATGACGTCCTGTTGCTTCATCGACGCTTGGGACTTGTTCATGATAGACGATGCAACTCTATCATGACGCCCTGCTGCTTCATCGATGCCTGGGGTTTGTTCATGATAGACGATGTAACTCTATGATGATGCCCTGCTACTTCCTCGACGTTTGGGGTGTGTTCATGATAGACGATGCAACTCTATCATGACGCCTACTTTTTCATTGACGCCTGGAGTTTGTTCATGATAGAGAATGCAACTCTATCATGATGCCCTGTTGCTTCATCGACGCTTAGGATTTGTTCATGATAGACGATGCAACTCTATCATGACGCCCTGCTCCGTCTACTTTGCTTTTATATATTCTTTGCTCCTAGATGATGTCATTAGCACTAACTTGCTTCTGGTGAACTTCATTTGCAGAACAATGGTTTACTTCATAGAATGATGCTTGTCTGGAGTTTGACACCTTGTAGTTCTGATAGAAATCAACCACGAGGAGATGGACTCGACTGTGTCGCATTGAAGATGAAGATCGACTACGCCGCATTAAAGATGATCATCGTGTGTACCACATTGAAGAGAATGATCGTCTGTGTCACATTGAAGATGATGATCGCCTAGACTACGCCGTATTGAAGATTAAGATGATGATCGCCTTTATTTCGTCGTATTAAAGATGAAGATGATGATCATTTCTATTATGTCACATTGAAGATAAGGATGATGACCACATTTAAGATGAAGATGGTTATCATTTCTGTTGTGCCCGTATTGAAGATAAAGATGATGGTTCATGAAGATGATGATCGTTTCTACTATACCGCATTAAAGATGAAGATGATGATCATCTCGGCTGTGCCACCTTGAAGATGATGATCGTCTGCGTCACGCCACATTGAAGATGAAGATGAGGAATGCCTCGGGCACGCTACATTGAAAATGAAGATGAAGATGAAGATCCTGTAAGGTGCAACATGTGTGAGAAAATGAAGATGAAGATCCTCTCGACTGCAACATATGTGAGAAGATGAAGATGATGATCCCCTCGATTACAACACATGTGAGAAGATGAAGATGATGATCTTCTTGGCTGCAACACATTAGAGACGATAATCTTCTTGGCTGTAACATATTTATGACAATGACATTTTCGGCTGCTACACATATTTGAGACGACGATCTTCTTGGTTGTAACATATTTGAGACGACGACATTCTCGATTACAACATATTTGCGACGACGACCTTCTCGACTGCAACATATTTGAGACGATGACATTTTCGGTTACAACATATATGAGACGACGACATTCTTGGCTACAACATATTTCAACATATTTGAGACGATGATCTTCTCTGCTGCAACATATTTAAGAACGACGATCTTCTTAGCTGCAACATATTTGAGGGGACAACCTTCTCGGTGACAACATATTTGAGACGACGACATCCTCGGCTGCAACATATATGAGACGACGACTTTCTCGGCTACAATATACTTGAGACGAAGATCTTTTTGGTTGCAACATATTTGAAAAGATGAAGATGTAGATCCTCTCAGCTGCAATACATGGGAGAATATGAAGATTAAGATCCTCTCGGCTGCAATACATGTGAGAAGATGAAGATGATAAATCTCTTAGCTGCAATACATGTGAGAAGATGAAGATGAATATCCTCTCGGCTGCAATACATGTGAGAAGATGAAGATGATAAATTTCTCAGCTGCAGTACATGTGAGAAGATGAAGTTGAAGATGAAGATCCTCTTGGCCGCAACGCATGGAAAGATCCTTGTCTGCAACATATCGAAGAGGAGTAGAGTTCGTTGGTTAACATTTTAGAGAAGAGGCAAAACCACACCTTAAGAAGGTAGACAATTAAACATCTCTGTTGTCACCAAAGAAGCCATCGAGGCGCTAGCTATGGTTCAAAAGAGCCTGGACGCTGGACGCGAAGAACTTAAGAACTTCAAGTGGAGGCTTTAACTTTGCCCCCTTTGCCCCCATTTTTTTTTGTTCTTTAGTTGTATTCTTGTAAATACAAGAATTTGTTGAATGGTGATGAGAATGTTCTTATTCATTCTTTAACTTCAAGTGTGACTGCTCCTGAATTTCATTTTGTACTGTTTATGCATCATTTACTATGCGCTTACATCATCACAATGAAGAATAATATATTATTTTTTTACGTACAACGAAACTTAAAGTAAACTTTAAGCTGCCTACGTACCCTTTTTATAACATAGGGATCAAGTCATAACGTAGTTCAACTTTTTTTTTTTTTGCCATTCACCTTTTAATCTCTTGTGGGCTAGGAGCACCATGCAGTTTAGGCTCTTGCGATAAGGAGCTTTGCATATTTAACAACTTTTATTTTCAACAAAAATTTGTTCATCTCCTTCGTTTGTAGGATTGGTGATAATAATAAATCTTGGTTTCACAGTGAAGGAACCTTCTGTATTTATGTCAATAGACAACTTCCTCTTCATGCGTGACGGGACACGACTGTAAATATTATCGTCATCATTTTCTTCACGAAATGGTTTTACCTTCAAAGATTTCATCTCTCTTTGTTGTTGATCATTTGTCATCTTTAGACGATCAAAAGCAGATGTTGAAGGTCGATCTTTCTTCGATGTAGAGATACTCAGCCTTTTGAAAGTTGAAGTTCGAGTGTAAATAAACGTTGGACATTGGTTTTCTTCTTCTTTCGTGGCCATACTCAATCTTTGAAAGATTGAAGATGGAGTAGTTGAAGGCTTGATACGATCAAAGACAGAAGTCCTTTGATTAATTTCATTTGAATTGTTGACTTCTTTAGAAGATCCATAATTGTTGTCGACTTCTACTATGCTGGCAGCATGACATGCAGTGACTTCAAGTATTTCTTCTAGATGATCCTCAAGGAAACTTCTTGGGAGGAATTTTGCCAAAGTTATCGACCGTCGAAGTTGGAGGAAGTCCTCATCTTTTCCTTTTATGGGCTTAGGATTCCACATCTTCTTGTTCCTTCTTCCTTTCTTTTTATGGGAGATGCTTCCTTTTGCGTACTTTTGATGGAATCGCGACTCCTTGTGAATAGAAGTTGGTTGTCTCCCTTTTTGACGAGTGACTGTTATCCATCCTTCGCCATCATCTTTACCATGCGCTTCTTTATTTTGGGAGTTTATCGTCACGATCTTTTGTTGGAATAGAACAAGTATAGGTGCAGAAGTCCCCAATTGAATCAAGCTTTTCCTTTGATCATCAAGTTGTGTTAATGGCGGAACATTTGAAGTCATCTCGATCGCAACATGATTCGTCTGAGCTACTTCATTAATATCTAGCTCGATCTTTTTTTCACGAGCCAACTTTAGAATTAGCTCTTTCAACACGAAACACTTTTCAACAGGGTGACTAATGACCTGATGATACTTGCAGTAGTTAGGATCATCTACTTTTCCTACTTGTTCTAGTCGTTTGCATTCTGGCAGCTGAATAAGTTGGTTCTCTAGCAGCTGCTCTAACATGTCTGCAACATCAGAGTCAAGAAATGAATAAACTTTTTTCTGGCTTTCTTTAAGAGTTGACTGTCGTTTTTTATCGCCATCATGCTTTCTTTCAAGTTTTGTTTCTTTTCTTTTAGAGAAAGATTTCAAAGGAGTTGCATGAACAACCATAGACTTTTTTATGACACTATTTGCAATCTTTTTAGTGTCAGCAAGTTCATTCTTGTCACTCCTCGATTTTGGAATCAAGAAATCCTTTGCTCCTCTATTGGCGATACTCAATTCCATATCATGGGCACAAGTTGCCAACTCTTCGAACGTGCGAGGTTTTATTTCCTGCAAAATATAAAAAAGTCCCCAATGCATGCCTTAGGTGCACATCTCCATTGTAGACAGTTCGGTGAGTCGATCCTTACATTCAAGACTCAGAGCTCTCCATCGGTTGATGTAGTCGATGACTAGCTCTCCCTTTTGTTGTCTTGTGTTTATCAACTCCATCATGCTGATGATACGTCGGGTGCTGTAGAAACAGTTGAGAAAGTCCCTCTCAAGTTGCTCCCAATTATCAATGGATTCAGGCTCCAGATCGATGTACCAGTCGAAGGCATTTCCTTTGAGAGTTCGAACGAACTGTTTGACCAATAAATCTCCTCGCGTACCAGCAGTTTCACATGTTTCGATGAAGTGACCAACATGTTGTTTTGGGTTGCCTTTTCCATCAAACTGTTGGAACTTGGGAGGTTGGTATCCATTCAGCATTCTGAGATTGTCGATCCTCTTCGTATATGGTTTGGAGTACAAAGAGAAATTTTGAGCAGGTCCACCATATTGAGTTTTGATGGAGTTTGCAATCATCTCCTGTAATTGTTGAACAGACAACGATGCAATTGAGGTCGAATTTTGTGGTTGACTTTCTTGCATAACTGCCTTCCCTTTGTCAGTATTGTTGATAGTATGTTTATGACTTGATCCAGCAGCATCACGACTTTCATTGTGATTCTTTAGAAATGCAATCTCATAATCCCTTTCTTCAACCACCTTCATGAGCATGTTCACCTTCTTTTCAAGCTCCGCCATTCTATTTTCACTTGTATCCACGTCAGTTACCATAATTGACATTATATTTGGGTGACACATTTCTTCACTTAAGGGTTTAGAGAACGAGTAGTGTTCATCAATCACAGGATTTTCTTTGATTACAATTCCACCTTTTGGTGGCTTGGAGATTTGCTCCCAAATATTCTTTGCAACTTCAAAAGGTGGCGTATCTTCAAATGATTGAATCTCCCTTGAGCGGCTATGAGTGTTTGGTCGCTTGCCAATGTCGCTGAGAGCTTTGGAAGTGTTGCCTTGAGATGTCATGATTTTATTTGGATGTTCTTAAAAAAGAGAAAGAGATGAAAGGTAGAGATGGTCCCACTGGGCGTGCCAAATTGTTCACACGAGATTTCAGTAAAGATTTAATTCGTAGAATCGAACTTTGTATTGATTTATGTATTGTGGATACAATCTCTAATATTTACTCCTTTGGTTCTTTCTCTCGAATACAAAAAATAAAATTTAGAACTTCGTGGTCTTCGATCTTCAAGAAGTTGTAATTACAAGTCAATTCGAGCTTCAATCTTCTAGAATTGAAGGAAAGTCGATCTTCCAAGTCTTTGATCTTTCAGAAGGATGATTTCGAGGTTGATGATAACTTGCACGTCTTGAGAGTCTTCAGAAGTTTTTGTCTTCAATTCTTCAGAGCTTCGATTCTTCTTTTCAACAAAAAAAAAAAAAAGAACCCTCCAAAATGAATGAAAAGGTCTCTATTTATAGAGAATCTCAATGGGCTTTAGGTGGGCTTGGACCCATTTACTTATTAGGCGGGCCTAGGCCTGGGCCCATCTGCTTGTTGGGCTTGAGCTTGAGCCTATTTTCTTGACAGGTTTGGGCTCGAACCCATTTGCTCGGTGGGTTTGGGCTTGGATCCATTTGCTTAATGGACTCGAACTCGAGCCCACTTATTTGCGCAAGCTCGGGTCCATTATTTCTTTGGCCCAATTTTTTTTAGGGGCTTGAACTAGGTTGGTTATGAGAAAACTTGACTACCCAAATCCTATCAAATTATAATTATCTCAATTTTGCTGTGATGACGTGGCGTGATTTAATTGGCCAAAATTTTCTGTTCAACAATATATTTTAAAAAGTTCGAACATTTACCATAATTCTCCTTTTATTTACTAATGAAGTGAATGTTTTTTAAAATCTATCTAACAAAGGATTTTCTAATACCTTGGTAGCATTTTTCATTTATTTTAATTTTAAGTAATTAAATTATTAATTATACAATAATTTATTAAACAATACCAAATTTAATTTACGACTCCATAGTTAATGGTTACCTTACGTTTTAGAAAATAATTAATTATTTTTATTTATATATACTAAATTGGGAAATCAAATACATTCACATAACTTTTCGACATTAATTATCACAATAGTCGCCGATGCCCATCAGCAATTCACTATATTAAATTTTCTTCTAACAATTCTGTGAACGGGTAATAAATGAGCGTCTGCGTTATATGTCATATGTCGACTATTTAAGTATGTCGACTATTTAAGTATGTGTTGGTAATTGTGTTCGTTTTTTTCATGAATGTACGCATCACGAGCGGATGCATCACTTGATGAAAATAATAACTATTTGTGTTTCTTCATGAATGCATGCATCATGAGTGGATGCATCACTTCATGAAAAGTATTATAGAAAAAGGATAATTTTTTGAATGATCACGAATAAGTCTATAAATACGATTCTTTTCTATTTGGTTAAAGAGAAATCATTTTACATAATCCTTTATCTTCTTCCAAATACAATCTTTTCTATAAATACAATCTTAACGTTTGATAGATTCACAAAGTTTTGTTCGTTAATTTTCTAGACAGGGTGCTGCTCTTAGAAGAAAGGTGATCTGTTCTATCTTAAGCGACAATTACTCTTAAAACTCAAGCACTAGGGTGAATAAATTTGTCTTAAGGAGGCCACGTGAATTTGTTGGGCTCAAATCTATAATATATATATATATATATATATATATATATGTTTTTCTATTTTGTTGTGTTAATAATTTTCATAACACTCTTAAGACATATTTTTTGCGTCTTCTTTTGTTAAGAAAAAGAAAATGGTTATGTTTCAGTTTAATTTTTTTTTCTTTTTGGGAAAACTTGTACAGTGATAATTGAAGGTATTTATTGAAAAATTGAGGAAATATTCTCATATCTATTTGTTGTTGGATCATATTGACTCTGTTTTAGAATTCCATATATCATATATTATTCCACAACAACGTTCTCTGTGCAAAAGATGAAAATTATTGTTAGTCTTCATTCAATTGATATTTGCATGAAGAGTTTCGAATGATTCTAAATTTTAGTGGGTTATGTACTTTAATTAGTCTATAAAACTCATGGGCAAATGACATTTGAGTTTTTCCCCTTGACAAGATTTTAATAATTTTTTTGTCACTTATATAATTTTGGCATGAGTTCAACGTTTGGCATATGTGCAGTGGATTATTGTTTGATGTTTTGCACTAGTTTTGTATTAACATAGGTGTGTGTTTTTTTATAATAAGTCATGAGTATTGTATTATTTATGTCATTATTGGCTTATGTTTGTATATTGTGTATGCATATTGGGTATTAAGCCTAGTGTTCTCATGACATTTTACACTTCAAGCCTAGTGGAATGATGTCTCCAGTTTTATTTGTTGCTTTATTTGATTTTATTTTGTGAGAACTTGTTTGGCAAAGTTATTTAATTTGTTTCACAAATGTTTGGTGATTAATTTCACATAAATGTTATCAACAATTTAAAATTGTTATACCACATATTATTAGTGGAGATCATGGAAGTTTATATGAGAAATTTAATGGCAATAATTGCAATTTTGCTATAAGAAATGTTATTCATTGGCTTCGAACAACTATCGAAAATTCATGCTATTGCAATGTTGAAGGAGAAGCCAACAAAGCAAAGTTGCTTACACCTGAGGCATAAAAATATATGCAAAATATGTATGCAACAATTACACTTGGAGTGGATTAGATAACACATTATATAATGATGGTAGTGGTGGATTTGGCAAAAATTTATGGAAAAATTTATGGGAATCATTAGTGCGCTATACATATACATATACATATACATATATATACATACATACATACATACATACATACACATACGCACACACAAAAGAATATGCCATAACAATCAAGTTTATGGTTGGAAATTTTATGATCTTTTTAAATGAAAGATTCCAAATTTGTCATGTGATACATCTTTTGATATGTCTCCCCATGTTTGAAGGTTAATTATATATTGTATGGGGATTTCCATGTAGGAATTTTCTTGTGAAAAATGGAAAGGAAGAAAACCTTCATACGAATACTTAAATGTGTGGGGGTGCCTCACAAAGGTTGGAGTACCTAAACCTAAGATGGTTAAAATAGGACCAAAAAATATTGATTGCATATTCATTGGTTATGCTAGCAACAATTGTGCATATCAATTTCTAGTTCACAAATAAGATATTTCAGATATACATGTTAATACAAATATGGAATCAAGGAATGCAACATTCTTTGGGAATGTTTTTCCACACAAAATGCCTTATGAAGCAAAGTTAGAAAAAAAAAACGTTCTCTTGATGCTATAACAAATGAATCTCATAATACAAGTGGTTACATTTTTACCCTTGGTGGTGGGGCTATATCTTGGAAATCTTCCAAACAAACATGTATAGCATGATCCACAATGGAATCTGAATTTATAGCTCTAGACAAGACTAAAGAAGAAGCAGAATGACTTCGTAATTTTTTGGAAGATATTCCCAATTGGTCCAAACCAGTGCCTAAAATATGTATACATAGTGATAGCCAGGTAGCTATTGGGAGGACACGAAATATTATGTATAATGTTAAGTTTCGACATATACGACGGAGACATAATACAATCAGGCAACTACTCTCTAGTGGAATTATCATGATTGACTTTGTAAGGTCAAAAGATAATATTGCAGATCCACTTACTAAAAGCCTAATTAGGGAGTTGGTCGAAAGTTTATAAACAAGAATGAGATTAAAGCCTATAATATAAAGTTACCCAGAGAGGCAACCCAACCTAGTTGAGTGGAGATCTCAAGACCTAGGTTCAATGGGAAAACATATCTCTAGATAACATAATGAGTACTACATTAAAACCTTTCACCCATTCTACGAAAGATGATGTAGTGCTAGTATGATTTTAGGGTAAGCATCAAGCTTTTAATGATTTCTGTAAGTGATAATTAATAATAATAATAATAATAATAATAATAATAATAATAATAATAATAATAATAATAATAATAATAATAAGAGCATATATGATGTTCTGTACATGGTGATTCGTTCGGTAGATCTACAAAGTTTTGTTCGTTGATCTTCTAAACGAGATGCTACTCTTAGAAGAAAGGTGATCTGTTCTATCCTGGGAGACAATTACTCTCAAAACTCAAGCATTATGGTGAATAAATTTGTTTTTCTGTTTTGTTGTGTTAATAATTTTCATAACAGACACTTATATACCCGTCAGACTAAATGCCATGTTTTGACGTCAGATACGCTAATCTCTCTTTTTGGTGTTTTCTAGTAGTGACATAGATTAAATCTTTCATGCTTCGTATTCATGTTTATAAAACAATATTTACGATTCGAAGCTAGTTGTGCTTATTTGTTTTACATGTATTACATTGTAATATTTGGTTGTTGACTCTGTAATTAGCTTTGGACTTTTTACCTTATATTAAATCATATCTTCCGTCCAATTTTCCTCCATTTAATTTTTGTTTCAATTATATGAATTTTCAAAATTTGAAATTTATTTAGCATTTTGTTATGGATTTTTCAAATGGGTTTTGCAATGTCATTTTTAAAATTTGAAAAACAATAAATTTTGTGAAAATATTTGAAAAAATTAAGTAGATGACCTCATCTCGAGATTATTGGAAAAATTTGTATTGAAAAAGCCTAACGAATCAATAATTTTGGACTTCTCTATACAATTTTACTTGAGATTAAACAAGATCGACGTATATGTTGAAAATGTTAATTTTTTTTTTTTTTTTGTACAAATCTTAGTGGTTGATATCGTTCAAGAAAAACTATTTCAATGAGTCAGAAGAAAAAAAAATAAAAGAGAAGTAAGTTTTGAAAGATTGAAATTATTTTGGACCAATTCCGTTGTTTATGCATTTACAAGAATTATATCCCATTTTTGAGTGAAATTCCTCAATCTCAGGCCACAGGTAGCTATGACCCCAACTTCAACTTTAGTAAGTCCAAAGACCCCATCTTGGTTCACTTGGCCCAAAATATGAATCCAAATCAGTCTACCCAAAGTCTTTCATCCACACCCATTATTTACATTCATTCCCAAGTCCTTCACTCACCTAACTATAATCACCCCAATGTCTCCTCCAACTCACAATCCAACACCCTTATCATTGGACTTTACTTTCATCTTCCAACTGTCAGACAATGCTTGGATGGAAGTTAGATGGAAGTTTTAGGCTAATTATTTTGACACTTTTTAAGTCTCATGGTTAAAACCTCCTCAAAATTGATAATGGAACTATTAAACAGAGGTGACTAGAAAATAGTATATTTTAAGGTTTACTTTCACTCAATGACAAAAATTTATGAAAATGTCTTTTAAATGTTCTTACTTCAGTAGAAAACTCACTTTCAAATATAATTATTCTCAAAATCTAAAATGCCCCAAAATTGAATCACGTTTTTCTAACAAAATCAAATCAACTCCTTTTTTTTTTCTAATTTTCTCGTACCATAACACTCAACCACCACTACAAGATTTTCACATTTACTGACCAAAAAAAAAAAAAAAAAAAAAAACTCGAACAAAGTCCAAAAAACATTATCCTAAATTATACCAACACATGTTTTTGCGTCGGCAAGAACATTGTTGTATCCATGTTGGAAGAAGTTCTTGCCGATGAAATTTAGTTTTGTCTACGTAACTACCTCTTTTTCAACATGTATTTTTGCTTCGGTGTATAAGTTTTGCTGATGAAACACAGCTTCATCGGCATACAAGTTTTATCAACGAAAAGCAATTTTGTTGGCGCACAAGTTTTGCTGACAAAACGCAATTTTGTCTACATAATGCATTTTTACCAACAAAAAAATGTTGTGTTGCAATATAAGTTGTCCCGACGAAAATACATGTTTTGTCAGCATAACTGTTCTTCAAAATGCAGTAAAAAAACATATGTTTGTCAACGTCGTTTTCGTCGGCATAAGTAGTTTACAGTTTTATATAAGAATTGTAATTACTAAATAAGCAAGTTTTTCAATAATACCTAATTATGCACGAACAATAATTAATAGACAATTAAATTAATGGAGGAACAAATATAACAAAATTAAGCTTCTATATTAAAAATAAAACTAATATTCAATTCAACAATGTAACATTAGTAGTAATACATTTGAGAATTTCTAAGTTTTCACAAATCTCACATACATCATTTCCTAAGCCAAAGTTTTTCATTCTAACTTTTCACAAGTCACCTATACCAAAAACTTTTTCATCCATCTAACCAAAATATACTCTAACCCAAAATAAGTGAGATGCGTTACACCAAAATAAGAGGTCATCTCAAAATCTTCTCCCAATCCCCAAAAATCGATGTCCGAGATCACACATATAACTTGAAATAGGAAACAAAATACAAATGACAACGTGACAAAGTAGCAACAAAAATGGCTAAGTAGCAACATAAAGTGACAAAATAACAAAGTAGCAACAAGTGGCCAAGTAAGATGATAACACATAATTTGAACATAGAGATGATGCATTCAAACTCCATCCTGACAAGTCCCCGTAAGTAGGAAAGTCATTAATAGCGAATTGACTCAAGCGCCAACTTCTTATCACAATTTTGATTCTTCTTATCTGGATATGGATCTCACACACATCTCATCTCTAAAATCTTCTTCATCCTCATCATAAGCCCCTTCTCTCATTAGTCCTTGCAAATTATTTAATAGGTCGAAAAATCCATTGTCATCATTCTCAGCAATAGGTTGTTTCCTTAATCCGTCATCTACTAATCCATCATCAACTAAAGGAGCTAAAAGAGTCATGACTGTTTCAAATTGAGCTAAATTTCCTTGTTCTCCATGATAAATTCATTGACTATATGAAGGAGATATTCCATTAGCAAATAAATGTCGTACTCCATCTACTTACTTGAAGGAGGGCAGCAGTGAGCGGTGCGACAAAGGGTCTAGCTGGCAGATTGAAAGCAACTTGCAAGAGAGGGAGGGAGGAAGACAATGCAACGAAAAGTGGAAAACGAGGGAGGGAGGGAGGCGGCGCAAAGGAAGTCTCGAACAGTGAGGAATGCGGCGAGAAAATGGTTGATATATTGTGGCGAGCGTATGGTGTTTGGCGATTGTGATGAGAACATGAAGCGTTTGGCACGGGTAGGGGTGACTGCTGTGAGAAGGGGAGTCTTGGGCACGAAGAGGAAAAATCGTGGGGGGGGGGGGGGTTGTGTGGGAGAAAGGGGATTGTAAAAATGAGGGAAAAAATAGAAATTAAGTTTTTTTTTTTAACATATGCCGACATTTTTTGCATAGCCATATGTATAAATTTTGCATCGGCATAAATATGTAAAAAAATGTACGAGTTTTTCGTTTTTTAAAACCTAAGCCGGTGTTTTTTGCGTCACCATATGTATAAATCTTACATTGGCATAAATATGTAAAACAATGTATGAATTTTTTCTTTTTAAACTTATGATGACGTTATTTGCGTCACCATATGCATAAATCATGCATTGACTTAAATATGTAAAAAAATGTATGGTTTATGTGTTTTTGAAACTTATGCCGATGTTTTTTGCGTTGCCATATGTATAAATTTTGTGTTGACATAAATATGTAAAAAAAAATGTATGAGTTTTTCGTTTTTAAAACATATGCGAATGTTTTTTGCATCACCATATGTATACATCTTGCGTTGGCATAAACATGTATAAAAATATATCGATTTTTCATTTTTAAAACTTAGACCGACGTTGATTGCATCGTCATATGTATAAATCTTGCGTTGGCATAAATATGTACAAAAAATGTATGGATTTCTAAAACTTTACCGATGAATTAGAAGTCCATCGGGATAAATATGTTTTTGTCCATGTAAAATGATGCGTCGGAATAAAAAGTGTTAGAATTGTCAAATATTCTTGTAGTGCACCTACCAAAACACTTAACCCTTACCTCAAATTTCCAATTTCTCTCCCAAACCTCTCTCCCCTCAAAGCCCATCTAAAATCTTCCATCTCAGTAACCTACATCACCAGACACCAGATTTATCACAATGAATAGTCGCCCACGACGTCGTTCACAAAGAAGCCTGATAACTTGTAAAAATACAAGTTATTGTAGCCTTTTATGTAAAATAATGGAGCCTTATCACATAAGAATAAAAGAAAACATGGGAAAAAAGTATAGAATTTGATTAACGTGTATATCGCTCGTAACAAAAGAACTTCATCCCTATTTTATCGCGTTTTACATGTTTTATTGAAGGATAATAAGTAAAAAGAAGTAGAGCTTGACAATAGAACATGATGCAAGGAGACGTGTCTGACCAATGCGACGACAAGCAATCAAGCTAGGAAATCTGATGCACTAGCAGACAAATTTGGCTAGCACGAATGTCAAGAAAAGGACAAAAGAACGTCTGCACGATGTCGATACAACTTTTCAAAAGCATTAATGACACATGGAATGTCTTGTCAACATCACTCTTTGCCTATAAATAGGAGTCCCTACTTCAAAAGAGAGTGTGCAACCTTTGGACTGAGAGCAAGTTCATTATCTTTCATTCTTTCTTTTTAAGTTTTAGGTGAAAGCTTAGAGCAAAAGAGTCTTTTCCCCCACCATTTTCCCTCAACATTCAAGTAAAAATCAGAGCAAAAAAGTATGAGAAATCATACCCCGAGGCTCGACACATTTCTTTGTATACTAGTTTTTGATTTTATTGTATTAATTTGTAATATGCACTCCATGGTTGAAATGCCTAAGTTTATATGTATAAAATTAGTATATTTCTTCTATCATTCTCCCATTCTTCTGTTGCTATCCATTTCCAATATGTTTAATTAAGTATGAAGTAATACAACATGATATTAATATTGTAGAATCTGAATGCATGTTTTATAAGTTTTGCTCAGTCAAATATGAATATCAAAGCATTGTTCATACGAGAGTAGGAGAACCGCATTTATAGCAATCACCTAAGAAGTGAAAGCACATATTTAACTAAACGAGTGACGAATAGAAGGTTGAAATATAACCTCATTGCACAGCTCATCCTTCGCATGTAGAGATGTTAGTGTGTGCGGCAAAGGCACTGAGAGGCTGCTCGACTTAGTTTAGGATAAATTACTTGTAATACATGCAAACAACCTGATTAGATACAAATCATAGCTTAACTTCAAGTATTTGGATGCCAAGAGACGAACAAGTATGGCTAAGGCGTCGAAAGGTAGCTCGCCTTAATTCTGAAGTTAATAAATTTTTTATATCACCTCAAACTATTAAAGCACAATACATTGTGATTAGTTAATTAAATATTCCTTCATGTCATGCCTGCAAATTTAGTTCATTTACCAAGAAACTCCATTACCATTACCACCTTGCACCACCAAAGGCACTGTAGTGTAAATAATTATGGGATATTATACTGTCCATACTAATATTGTGTAGATTATACTGCATGAGTTTAGCTGCGCGATAAGATAATTAAGAACATCAAGTCCCTATCTTCAACCCTGGACTTACTAGGAATTTCTTCGCTTACACTTGGACAACAGAGAGGAAAACTTGTTTTGCACTCATATCTTAAGACGTTTAGAAACACATAGACAAAATATACTCATTTTAACGTAACATCCTAGTCTAGTCGTCTAATATATCACTAAATTAGAATTTAAACATGACACATCCTCGAACCATTGCATATACACATAATTTAACAAGCACATCCACCAACACAATAGTATTTACCTCAATTGATTGAACTTCATCTCACTTGAAAGGGATCGCCCACCTGCTCTTTCTGGAAAATCAATATTTGTTTTCCTTCTTTCTTGAATGTTTATACTCATATTCTACCCACAATGTAATGGGAACTAGTTTAATTTCCAAAAATTAGGCAACCACTTACCTTGAAGACATCTCTAATTCTTGCTGGTTGTAACATGTATAAGCGATCAGGGTTTTGGGCTTTCTATTACCTCCCTCGTACACTCACTGTATCTTTGACAAACCACTTCGGTGATTTCCCCCATATTCACAACTTCTTCGCAAGTAGGAAAACGAAAAAAAATCCAACAAAGCTCTTTTCCACGATACCGTGGTGTATTAAATCTAAATAGTTTTTAAAATTTTTTTTAATGATTAATTATTGATGTAAATTAATGATATGATGTTATATAGCGAACACACTTTTGAATTAATTAATTATTTATAATAGATTAATAAATATTAACAAATTTTGCCCTTACTTTTTAGTAAATACAAACCGTAACAGAAACATCTTAAATCTTTATAAACATTTATTTATCTAATAAATTTAAATAAATATTAAGATTATGAAAAAAGAGAAGAGTGAAGGAACCAAAAACAAAAGAGACAAGTGAAGAATGAAGTTGCATATAATTTATTTCTTCAATGTGACAAAATCACTATGTTACAATTGTTTGTTGATTTACATTTAAAAATAACAAACATAAATAATTAAAATAAAATAGATAAACAATCTAGAGGAATAGAATACAAGACTAACAGTGCAAAGGAATACTAAATTATGCATAACATAAAAAAATAATTCATGTCATAAAAGGCATATAAATAGACCTAAAACCTTGCAAGCAACAACCAAACAACTTTCCTATAAATGTTTTATATTAATATGCTTATCACCATACATACAACAGAAAAGAGAAGATTCAATAGTTGGAGAAAAGAGATGATTCAATAGTTGGAGGATATACAAGCAATCCAAGTCCAAAAACTTCAACAAAAAGAGAACAAGATGAAGCTACAAAAGACAGAAAATGTGGCGTAGAAAAAACCTAGAATCAAAAGCAAGATATTGTTGGCTGGAGTTTTTTAGAAATACAATCTAATTGTAAACCAAACGAACATATGTAGGTTATCAAAAGAAAATCGGTGAAACAACATAAAAACTTGAAAGATGTATAGGAAGAGTAAAAAGAGAAAACCCAATGAGATGAGAAGGTATAATATTTACATTCTAGTACTGCAATTAATAAAGTACAATGGTATTTGGTATATTAAGAATACAAAAGTTAAACAAACACTGTTAGTAGACAGGATAGTAATGAATGTGAATAAGATAACAGAGAACAAGGAGACCTAAATGATAACTTAAACGCCTATCGTGCCATAATTATATCACATCATCCTGTTAGTATTTCTAGTCAATCCGCATAGCATAAAAAGTCTCAGCCAAGATGATCAAATTAGTGTTTAATGACATATATTTCATTTTGTACTTGCTTGGAAACTTTGTTAAATATTAAGAAAAGTATTTTTTATTTTAAATGAGTTTGAAGTTTGTCTCGCATTCTAAGTAATAACTATTGTGTTTGTTCTGCTTACTAGGAGTTCATCGTGCTATCTCGTGGAGAGATATACGGTGAATGTCTAGGCATTACACCTTCACATGGTCGCATGAAGTGATTATGGGATGGGGCGTGACAAGTTGGTATAAGAGCATAAGTTCTTGGGAAAATTCTTAGAAGTTAGAATCATGCACATAGAGAGTCACATGATGAGTCATGAAAGTTTAATGTATTAATGCGTTATACGAAGTTATGGCACTGCAAGGATGGCCTAGGCGAGGCAGACAAGTGACAACTGGTGTTTTCACTACTGGAGCACTAATAGAGCGCAAGAATCTAATAAGATATCCAACAATCCCTATGACCCTATTGAGCAAAACGTGGAGGAAAGCATGTTTGATCGCTATGCTCACTGGTTGGCTTATCATTTTATGCCTACACCTTCCACTATAGGTAAAGGGTTTGACATAGAGAGATTGAAGGCATTAGGAGCAACAACCTTCGAAGAAACAACAAACCCAACTGACGCGGAGAAGTGGCTACATTTGACCGAAAAATGTTTTGGGGGCGATGGAGTGCCCTAAAGAAAGGAAAGTAAAATTAGAAACATTTTGTTGCAAGGAAGTTTTGAAGATTGGTGGACTCTTCATGTAGCAGGAGCTAGGAGGATTGGGCTCTGTCTCATGGGAGGAGTTTAGAAAAGTATTTCAAAATAAGTTTTATCCTCGTTCATTTTATGATACAAGACGATATGAATTTATGAGTTTAGTGCAAGACGATACGACTGTCATGGAGTATAAGAAAATATCAAATTGGCTAAGTATGCATTAGTCTTTATGATTGATGAGACGAACAAATGCAAATGCTTTGAAGATGGCTTGAGAATAGAGACTCGAGCCCCGATGACAGCCAACATGGATTGGTCAGATTTTTCTAAACTGGTTGAGGCTACCATGCGTGTTGAAAGATGCTTAGCGGATGAAGAGAAAAACAAAAGATTAAAGAGCAGCCATTACGGTCCAAGCACTAGCAGTGCACAAGGTAAGGAAAGATGCAGTGAGAATAGGCGTTTTGCCCTATGTGTTCATCATTAAGGAAATTTTAAATCTCGTTCTCATGTTTCTTCTGGGTCAAGAATGAGTTGTGGTGAAAATATTTAGAGACAAAATAAGAATTAAGGGAGAGGAAATATCTCGGGTTGGTCAAAATAAGCTTCCCAGAGAAGACAGATGACTTGAGCAAGTCTAAACTTTGAAGAAAGCCTGGTTTTCCAAATGTTTGTTTCAATTGCAGTCAACCATGACATTTTGTTAAGTATTGTCCTAACTTGGAAGCTCAAAATACCCAAGGAGTTGTATTGCAGTCTGTAAAGCAACCTTAATTCAAAAAAATAAGCTCTGTAGCATTTGGAGAATCAACACTACTCAACTTCACTCGAGAAATGACCTTCAAGGCTTTTTCTACAAGAGTTCAAGGTCCTCCTCACATTCTCTTTATTTGGTTTCCTAACCCCTTAAAAAAGACTCATATATTAAGTATTTTTCCTTGGAATTACCCAAAACGCACAAGTGAACTGAGAGAATTTCCTTTTCAAAGTTCTCTTAAATAATAGCTCTTGCATTATAGTATTAAGACACCTCCTGGTTGTCGTTTTTTCAAAGTCTTGCATGCCTAGACACATGGATTCCACCTTAAAGAGCACTACCAAAACGCCTAAGCATCACTTTGTCACATGGTCTCTGAAATTATTTCGTGAAGGCCTCAACCTAAACCATATCGCCTAACCCTTGTCACACGCACCATGCCGCCTTGCCATGGGTGCATGTCTTGCCTTACCCCCTCACCTTCTCACTTGGCCCTTGTCTGCATGCCTTGCGTTGGCCATAAAGTCTATCTTACACCATGTCGCCTACTCATTAATAGTAAAGTCGTATAGCCCTTGTTCACAAGCCTTAACTTCCTTGTGTAGAGTACACTTTTACCGCCCAACCTCACATGTTTAGAGATTTCCTTGACATGGTTGGCCGCCCAATCATGTTTAATCACCTAGCAACATGTCCAAAACGCCTAACACCAATACTTAGTCAAAATTCCATCCTCCAAGGCCACTTTGGTCACGATGACACATAAACTATGACACTTTGGTAACAACTAACATTTACTAAAATTTCCATCCATCTTTTTTGTAACTCAACATAACTTTAACTTTAACTTCTCCACTAAAGCTCTTGAAAGACTTAGGGGTTCTTAAGTCTAGGGTTTACACCTTCGATGGAAATTATTCTAAACTTTTGAAATATTGTTGCAAAATACAATAATGAAGGTACAATATTAGTAATTGCTAAAATAGATTGGTTTCTATATGATTATAGTTTTCTCTAAAAAGAATATGTTTTTGCTTTTCAACATAAATAGCTCAATTGTCCAATTATTAGCTTATGAAAAACTTAATGGCGATAACTACTTTGTGTGGAAATCAAACTTGAACACAATACTAGTTGTTGATGATTTAAGTTTCGTCTTAGACTATAACCCCAAACTATTGTAAAAAATAAGGTAGTTTGGGTTATCAAAGGTAGTCGTGTACGGGGTACAGGACTTTCATTAATCCACATCAAACATATTTTAACCAGTTTGACCCACGTGAACTAACTTGGATTAATGGAAGTCGTACCTAGTACACGACTTCCTTGGAAAAGAAACTTTTTATTATTGCCTATTCTAATTTTGATTATGAGGATCACTAAAAAACCTATTAATGAAACAAAATTATTCTAATCAATTAAAAATATTACACATTCAATTTATGAAACAAAAATTCAAAAGCATAAAATCAAATTAATCGCTAACGCATAATCCACCAGAATTTCCAAAATAACAATGAAATTTATCCAAACACAATGTGAAAAATATAAAAAGTAACATGATCGACGCAACTCATTATTCAATAAACGAATCATCACAAACAAAACTTATCAAACTATTTAAATAGCATTATTTAAAAAAAAAGATGAAAATTTTAAAATGTTAAATGAAATTAGAATCTATATTTTAATATTAATGCTAGAAATATATCTATTTAAAAAAATATATAATAAAATATGTTTTGTAACTGAAATTTTAAACAAATACTTTTATGAAAAATTTGTAGATCGGACGATTAAAATTGGAAATTAAATGTTAATAAGAAAATAAGCAAAATAAAATTGAAAAGGTGATGCCAATTTTTAATAAAAAAACGTATTTTTAGGATTGAAAATTGGGTATTGGAATATTTAATATATATATATATATATAAAGAAAAAAAAGAGAACAGAAATGTTCGTTAATAAGGAAATAATCAAATTAAAATTGAAAATGTAATGGTAATTTTGTTAGAATTTATGCCATAAAACTCGTAGTTTGTAGTTTGAATTATATTCTATTCAATAAAGTTCTTATCAAGGACATATTAGTGAAAGGGGATCTTGCAAATTTAGCAAAATTAGTTTGATAAATAAGGTTCATAGCGCACCATTTTTAGATTTGCAAAAATGACAAAATTCAAGTCCAACCAACATTTGAAAAATGAAAAGTTACAAAATTACCCACTAGAATTATCAACATTTTCATGCATCACTCGATGTGTTGTTGATACACCCAATGTATTGTTGATACAGTTATTCTTTGTTGATACACTCGATGAATTAAATAACACTTGATTCACTTGATATATTGTTGATACATTTGTTAAACTTTGCAAAGACACTTAATCAATGAAAGACACTTGATGCACTAAACACAATACATTACATTGTCGATACACTTGATTAGGTTTAATACACTTGGTAAATTTGATACACTTAATACACTACTGATAAACATTTTATACTTTCACCTATACATTTGACAGATTTATTACACTTGTTGCAGTTCATATGTTTGATACCCTAGATGTACTATTGGTACATTTTCTATATCTACTGATACGCTCGATCGATTAAATACACTTGATACACTTGAGGTTCTGATGATACACTTAATATACTTCATGAGCACATTTGGATACATATTATATGTTTGCTACACTAAGTTACATCATTCATATACTTAATAATACTACATTGAATTGCATAAAATTTGAAAAAAAATGGAAATCATGTAGTAAGTATATCAACCAACTAATACATATAAAATAAGTACATCACAACACTAATATACAAAACTCATACAAAGTGGGAGAAAAAAAATAATGATTGTCGCCTTAAAAAGTGAGAGAAGAAATATAAGATGATTAAGACATTAAAAAGGGGAGAAGAAATAAGTTATTGAATGGTAGTTTGAGAATAATAGAATATTTAAGATGGAATGTATTTTAAAAAGTAAGAATGTTGTCATATTTAAAAGCAACCATTTGAAAGAAATTTGAAGAAAGATCTTAAATTTACAAAAAAAATGATGATGGAAAATATGGATAAAAAATAATGAAAAAAAGAAGAAGAACATGAAGATGAAAATGTTGAAAACGGAGATCAAGCGAATGATAGCTTTTTTTTATTATTAAAACCAACTGGAACACAGTGTTTGAGAAAAGCAAACATTTTTTTATTATTAGATTAATTTTTCATTATGAATACAAATATGATATCGAGGTTTACGAAAAAGAAGAAGAGAAAGTGGAAGATGAAGCATCGAAGTGAGGTGATCAATAACAAGAGAAGAATGTATGGGGTAGTTTGGGAATAATAAAAAATTTAAAATAGAAAATATCTTCAAAATATTTTAGAGATTAAAATTTGAAAAGTATGTGTCGTAATTGTTAAAACATATTCTCATAGTGCTACGAAATACAATTTTCTTTAGTAAAAACTGAATACTATAATCTTAAATTCAATAAACTAAAGTCCCGGCTATCTAGTGTAGACTTGAACTTTATGTAGATAAACGTGGATCATGTTTGAGTATATAGCCAATCCAATAAATTAAGGTCTTGAGGCTATTACTATAGACTTCAACTTTATGTAGAGATATAAACGTAGATCAAGTTGGAGTATATAGTCTAAATGGTCTATATTATATGAATAAGGTTGGATGTTTTATTTTGGGGACACTATTGATATGGTCTGCTTTGTTGTTAGTACAAACAATGTGATCCTAAATCATTTATGTAGAGACATGAAAGTCGAGGCATCCTATGTAAAGATTTTACATAAGATTGGAACCATGAAATAGTCACTTTTAAGTTATAACATCGTTGACTATATCAAACTAACTATTTCGTTTATTGATTACCTAGCTAACTTAATATTAATTCTCAGCTAACTTTAAACTTTTGCTGACACAGAATTATCCTTAGAAGTAAGATCGGATAGCTTAACAGCACTAGCACAACAGGTGAGAGCAGCTCAATAGTGCTGGCCCAAAAGGTTCTCATTTGGGGGGTAAGACTGGATGGATAGCTACGGACATAGGGTGCAATACGAAAATCACTCCTACACGCTTTAGGGTTAGTAGATAGGTTGTTCCCTTAAGGACTAAATCAAAGTCTTGAAGAAGGGGCCCCACCCTTTCATTGGCTAGAGAAGGATTCAATTTATCGGTTGGACCTTAAACCAATTGTTCAATAGTGGATCAGTTGAACTTAAGGAGCAAGCTCTAGTCTCAATGGGAAAACCATATTTGACTCAATCGAGGTTATGAAAAACCTGTGTGATGGATTAACTAACTGATCATTGTTATATCAGATAGATAAAAATATATCTGTAGTGAGGGGAGTGCACCTATTGAACTTTAGTAGAATGACTCGTAAGTTAACGAATGTTGACTAGCTCGATCTAAATGGGTTTAGCCGTTAATCTCTAATCGTTGGAGCTTATGATCTATAGATCCATTAGGTTCCCCTACTAGCTCATATGAATTTAACTTAGAACAATATGTTAGAATAATTTGAATTGTTCGAATTAGGTAAAGAGAGAGAAGTCGACAAATATATGTGATATAATCATCAGTTATGTGAGACCTTGATCGCAAACTGCTTTCCCGCGATGAGACTCTATGCGGTGAAGACCTATTCGGTGATATGATGAGGAAAAAGGGGGAGGGGCTGCATGAAGGCCCTTTGTTGCCAAGATAACCTACTTCACTTATAAGGAAATGACATCATTGCCTGCATGAGAAGGTTGACGATTGATTTTACCCTGCCACCCCTAATCCAAATTCGAGATAAAGATATGGCACAGATACTGGTGTTTTAATATTGGACCACTTCTCACTACTAACATAAGTTATCATTTCCAACATGGGGAAACCCCCCCACTTGAACGGCTTATAAATAGAGAAAATCTAGTCATTTTGGAGTTGTTTTTCACTCTAAGCTCCCTTAAGAAAAAAGTTTGAAGATTTCCAAGGTGTTCCCTTAAGAAAAAGTTCGAACATTTGGATTTCAAGAAAATACAGAGAACCTCCTAGGTTAAAGAACTAAGCAAAGGAGCTAGTCAATCGTGATAGTGAGTGGTTCCTCTTATCCAAATGTCTTCTAGAATGTTGAGAAGGTTGCAAAAATGCATTTAAAAACTTTTATACATGCATATTCTTTGAGTCATCAAAATACATGTTTTTCTTAAGACTTCCAACTCTTAGAATGTCACTACAAGGCTTATTGTAAAAAGATAACGATTCTTGAAGAATGTGTGAATTTACTATTGGGGAAATAAGATGATTCATGTACCTGCATAATATTTACATTGTATAGAACAATTTCAAAACGAAAAAATGCTACAGACCCACAATGGAAAAATACCAAAAATGTCCCATCAACTACGCCGTCAACAATGCAGGTAATATATTTGGTACACGATCGTTTAGATTAGGCTACCAAATCTAAACAATTTTTTTTTAATTTTATCGTTTAATTTAGTACACGATCGTTTAGATTTTGTTACACGATCGTTTAGATTTGATCGTTTAGATTTGGGTAGCCAAATCTAAACGATTTTGATTATTTTAAAAAAATTTGGTACACAATCGTTTACATTTGGCTAAACGAATTTTTTCAAGATTCTTTTGGTACACGATCGCTTATTTTTTCAAGATTCTTTAGTACACAATCGTTTACATTTGACCAAACGATGTTTTTAAATTCTTTTGGTACATGGCCGTTAGATTTGGTTACCTAAATCTAAACGACGTAAAAAAAAGGAAAAGTTCGTTTAGTTTTGGTTACCTAAACACAAATCTAAATGATGTAAGAAAAGAGGAGAAAAAGAAGAAAGACGATGGAAATAAATTGCAGTGGAAAAAAACGAAGAGGAAAAGAAGAAAGATGATAGAAAGAAATCGCAACAAAACGAATAGGAGAAGAAAGACAGAAGGGCAAACCTGAAGTATTTAAAAAATGGATAACTTCATGGGCTTCATGGGCTTTGTTACACGGGCTGTAAATATTTTAGCAGTTTGTTATGTCTATGAAAATTTCTCTTCTTTTTATCTTCCTAATAAGCATATTCTTTTTATAAAATTTCTGATGATGAAAGCTAGAAAATTTGCGAGTCCGATTTTCTAGAATTTTTTAGGTGGTAAAATTGATTTTTTGGGAGTCAAAGATCAATACTCAGTATGTTTCTATTAAAGTCATAATAAGCTATTTTACATTTGCTTAATTTGATATGCTGCTTCTTTACTCTTGGTTCTACTTATCTAATTGTTCATATTAAGTCACATTTTTTATTTAAAATTTTTAATGTTTTAAAATCCTTCTAATTTAAATTTTTATGTGTTTTAAAATATTTCGCAAAACTCTTTCTTTAAAAATCATTTAGAATTTTTTTTTAAAGTTATATATATATATATATATATATATATATATATATATATATATATATATATATATTTTATGTTTGTTCAAACATTCAAAATTTAATCTATGATTTCATAGGATTTTCTAATCAATCTTTTCTAGTAACTTATACTATTTTGATCCTTAAACAAAATCGTATGATGGAATGTAAGAAATTTGGGAGTTCAATTTTCTAGAGTTCTTGAGGTGAGAGATCATATCTTTGAGAGTTCAAGATTTGATCACAAGAAAAAATGATTTTAATTAAAAAATTTTAAATCTCTTTAGTAGAATGCTACTCATGTGATGGATTTTGAGAAATTGTACTAATTTTTCACATTATTAAGGTGAGAAAATTTTCTTCAATATAGTCTAATAGATGGAATGTTCTCTACTTATTTTATGAGATCACTGCTTCAAATATTGCAGTAATAAGAACTAAAATAACGCATTACTTTGAAAAGAAATTAAAGATTTTTTCAATTCAAGACTTGAAATTTGGCCACCATTTTTTGAGCGAGTGTTGCGGGGTGCTAACACTTTCCCCATACACAAATGACTCTTGAAAATTGATCTAGTTTTCGCAAACAATTTTTTTATGATTTTATTTAAAAATTATGTACTTTATTTAAGTGTCCGATCATATGGTAAAAAAATAGTGGTGACTTCTTTTTTTTTGTTTTATTTTCAAATTAACCCATTTTAAGAGTGACGACTGGTCCACGTCCTCTCAGACATGTGGCGACATTACTTTTGACTTTCTATAAGACAGAGATTCCCTCTTTGAAGTACTTGAGCTCTCACTACCACAATTTTTTGGGGAATCCCTTTAAGTTTGCTAGACTCCATCTCATAGTTTTATATTTTTTCCTTAAACATAATCACAATGAGAAACCCTAACTTCCTTAGCAATCATGAGCTGAATAAAGAAAGATGTTGGTAGGAGAAACAAAAAAGGTAGCACCATTGATAAGGAAAGTATCTTGCAAAATCAATATTATGTAGACCATCCCCTTCAAAAATAATAATAATAATAATAATAATAATAATAAATAATAAAAAATAGCAATGCAATGCATTTTCAATATCTGAAGTCATAAAACAAATATTGTCAATCTCGTAAGACCCAACAATTTCAAAATAACAATGGAAACATTTTAATTTAGTGTTATTTTTGCAACGAGATATTAACCATTTTAGTACATATACTAATTGACATTTTTTTTTAAGTTTAAGGATATTTTTGAAAAATTTCAATAGTTCATGGGTACATTTTAAATAAAATTTTAATGGTTTTCATCCAAAAGTAACAAAAAAGGGTATTTTTTTTTTGAAGTTTTTTTTTTTTAAAGTTTGAGGTTGTTTTTGCCCTAAGAAGCAAAGTTGAGGAGCATCTTTTTTACATTTTGAGTGGCATTTTTTTTTTTTATATAATTTAGCATAATTTATTTTGAGTGGCATGTTAGATATATATATATGTGTGTGTGTGTGTGTGTGTTTCCCAAATATGAAGTGATGTGAGAGAGTTGAAGCCTATTTATGAATTTAAATGTGTTGCTTCTTTCCCACTTGTATGTTGCAACTACAACCCCATTTTGTGGGCCACCCTTTCCCATCATAAACTCTTTTTGTACCACAATGCCAATTTAGAATCTTTTCTTTTTCGTTTTTAAACATAAGGTTTAAATTATTCCATTGATAAGATTCTCCGTTTTGAATATTTATTTTTATGAAATTGACTTAATTGATAACAAAATAAAAAGTAGATTTGAAAAAGGAGAAGTAGTTTATGAGATTAGTAAGAAACAAAGAATTTTGAATGTGGCAGTATCATATAATGTACACAAATGATTAAGATGAATGAAACGTTAGAAATGAATGGAGAAAAAGAAAGTAGTTTGGGTGACAGTTGAGGGCATAGAGTTGAGATATATCTGTGTGTGTGTGTGTGTGTGTGGCCGTTAAAGCAGTTTTCGGTTGTGAACCCCACAAACTTCAAAGCACACCCACTTGCAAACGCTACAATTTCTTTGCTGGAAAACTGCAGCCTTCCATTATGACAACATGGAGCTGGGGCCCACTCCTTTTTCTTTTTCTTTCTTTCTTTCTTTCTTAAATTTTTTATTTTCATTTTCAATTAACTATCTATCTCAAAACTAATTAATAGCTAATTTGTCACTTTTGTCCATGAAATCTACCCACTTTTTTTTTGTTAAACATTTATACCTATTTTCATTTCATTTCATTTCTTCAACTCATGAATATAATAATACTATTTTATTCTTCAACATTTTTCCTAACCTGACAAACGAAAAATATATCTCTTCTAATTATCTACATACATGAAACTCATTTTATCATAAATACCATGAGTAACAATTTTCGCAAATTTTATGCGAAAAGTTTACATCTACTTACACTTTCATTTATATGGTTCAATAGATTCTTCTCCTAAAATTAAAGTTGGGTTGTCGGTTTGGTACATTAATTTCTTTTTTTTAAGTTATATTATTTAGTGGGATCCTAAAGACGTGAAAGTAAGTTTTAGAAAAACGTAAAAGAAATAAAAGATACTACCTACACCGACAAAGTGCACATTTTTTTTCGGTGACTTAACTATAGGAACGTACTTAGCATGTTGAAAGAACTAATGTGAAAGCATGAAGAATGTCGAAGATCCAAATTTTGAATCATGAACCTTAGAGTATTATAATTTATTAGAGTTTTTGAATTTTGAATAGTATGTTTACTTAGCAAATATAAGATGGTTGTGGGAAATTTATTAAGATTAGGGTTCTCTCAATTTTGTTTTCTAACAAGTTGTGAATTTTAGAACTTATTTTGAATGAAACGACACAAAATTGGAGGTCAAAGTTTTATCTAACACCACTTAAATTTTTAATAATCTGTTTTAACACAAAAGAAAATTAGGGCAAACTAGAAAACAAATGGAAGGCGTTGTTTTATAAAATAAGAAACCAAATCAATGTCTAATAAATGATAAGATCAACCCTTTGGTTCTTTCATTGTTTGGTTTTTGGTTTTTGGCCTAATTGTGTCCTTTTCTTTTAGTTTTATTCTTCTTTTCATTTTTCAATTTTTTTTACTCAAGCACTTTTTTTTTTTTTTTTTTTTTTTTGCTTTTTCTAGAATAAATTGAGCATATTTATTTCTTTTCTTTCGGAAACTAAAAAATTTGCAAACACAAAGTTAAAAAAGAAAATTAAGAGAATAGCATAATTTTAGAAAATAAAATGTTTAGAAGAGATATAAAAAGTTGTGAAAGCCTAGCAGACTCATATCAATAACAAGCAAAAATGCATACATAACTCAATTGATAGTGTGTGATAACAACTTCAAAGTTAAGTGGTTCAATTTTCTCACTTATAAATTGTTAAAAGTATATGCATCAATGTGTACATTAATGATATTTTCTTGAACAATTAAACTAAAGGAGAAATGTAAATAGGAATACTACATATTTTGAATATAAGAGGTTGACTAAAGGAGAAATGTAAATAGTAATACTGCATATTTTGAATACAAGAGGAGTTCCACAACAAGAGAAAGAAATACATGTCAAGTAATAATTCAAGTTGTTTGATCATTCAAATATTCAACCATTAATGACAAAACACATGTCAACTAATAATTTCAAAAGTTTGAAGTTTCAAATATTTAACCTCAAACGAATATACACATGTCAACTAATAATTCAAAAATGAAGATTCAAATATTCGACATCAAAGGAAAAAATAATATTAACTCAAGAAGTTTGAAGATTCAAATATTCAACCTCAAACGATATTCAACCTCAAATGAATAATTCAAGAAGTTTGAAGATTTAAATATTTCAGAACCAAGCACAAACCAAAAAAAGAATAAAAATTCAAATTTTCAAGATAGAATGAAGAAATAAATGCCAACTAATGCTGAGTTATGTTCACTTGATGTACAACACTGTTTATTTGTTTTAAGTAGGAATCTTCCTATCAGATCTATCTTTCAAATCATCATAGAGCAATTTACAGATTGTTATGTCAAAGTGTTTCCTTTTGTACATTCCACTTTATCTGATAAATCATTATAAGATGGGACCAATGCCCATAAATTTGCCTTTAGAAAAATTCTTCATTGTAATAGGCCATTACACTTCCACAATACCAATCTTTCAATCAATCTAAACCATCAAACAAATATGGAAAAATGGGGCTTCCAATTTCTAACAAGCAAGAAAAGTGTTAGTGTTGTATAAATAATGAGTCAATTCGCCGCAGAAAAATCATAGATCACATTCTCACACCCATGTAATGAAATGTAAGAGAAATAATAATAATGATGTCGATCTTTCAGACACTGCTTCAAGTCATTTCTCTTCCTAAACTTAAAAAAATCGAAACAAAAGGTGAGACTGGGAAAAATCAAACTAGTTATGTCGTCTCAAATTAATGTGTTCAATAGGGAATGCACCATCATCTCTTCGCTGTCATCTGTAGAAGGGTAACAAAGTTAGCAGTGTAAATCATCATAGGTGGAGGGTTCGTTAGCTAGTCTGATTGATCATAGTTGAGCCATTTGTAACCGAGTCAATTGCATAAGCCTCCAGCCCTCTTGTCCGGCCAGGTGCTCCACCTTTGATTGAGGATAGATCCAATACAATCCTGCTACCAAAAAGATCACATCACAGATGTAAACACATTGAACACCAGAACGTTCAAATATTATTGATATAAATCGTGATTCCGAGTACTTACATCTTCTGAGATTCATTATCAAGGTCTGAAGTTCGGTAGCTTATTATAATTTTGTTATCAATCCTTGATACTGAATGGACAATTGGAGGAAGGTCCAAATCTTCTGAAACTGAAGAAACTTATATAAATATTTCAAGTATATCACCTTATGAAGTATCCACCATATGAACTTCGATTGAGGAAAGAATTTCTTACTTGATTCAGTGCAAGTATTGACGCTCGCATCAATCCCCAAGAGTTTCTGCAATAGTTCAACTTATCAGAAAAGACTTGTTTGGTGCTTGGTAAAAGATAAATGAAAGACAAATTTCCATTACATAACAAAGAAAACTACCTTGAGACTCAAATAGCACTCTTCAAGGTTATCATTGAACAAGAAATGATCAAATATACCAGAGGATTCTCCTTCCTTGATCTCTGCCTCAGCATTTCGCAGTCGTTTGAGGATTTGTTCTTCAGTTTCAGTTCCTCTGAGGGTGGTGGTGTAAATGTAACGTAATCAGACTGGTTACATGAATGGAAAAGCTTTTAAGTGAGGGAACCTAATGGAATCTCTAATTTACCTAGCACGAAGGCGCTTCTCGAGTTCTGCCATTGAAGGTGGACAGATGAAGATGAATATTGCATCCAGGGAACTAGCCCTAACAGACCTTGCGCCTTGAACGTCAATGTCAAGAATGCATCTCTACAGGGAGGAACAAATATTTCAGATTTGCACACACAAATCTCATTTCAACTAGGAAGAGCCAGATGTATGATAACTATTAAAGGAATTAGATAAAACTAAAAAAAAAACCTCAAATTGAAGGAGGTCTTGTCCTTTAAAAATCAATTTAGAGAGAACCCATTGACTTCCCATGCTTGCTACTATATTATATTAAACTATCAGTTTCAACTTCTGCAGGGGGTGTTGTGTTAAATAAAATTAAATAGGAAAGTCAATCTTAAAAAAGCCGGAAGAAGAAGAGAATGAATTGATATTGATCATTATAAATCACTATTCCTTCTCAAATTTTCAAAAGGCTGGTTGAGTACATACTTTTCCTGCATCTGCTACCACTTCAACTGCCTCAACACTAGTTCCATAGAGGTTTCCATGAACTGAAGCAAACTCAAGAAATTTCCCCTCTTTTATGTCCTTTTCCATAACACTTCGTTCTGTAAAATGGTAATGGAGGCCATCTTTCTCCATGTTCCTCGGAGCACGGGTTGTGTGACTAACAGAGAATCCAAATAAGGTTGGAAATTCTTTCATGAGCATTGATATAAGAGTACCCTTGCCCACTCCAGAAGGACCACTAACAACGACCGGCTTCTCAACAGTTCCTCTCACACCTTTACTCCAAGCGACAACTTCACAACCCAAAGATTTTCTTTGTTCTTGAACATATGGGGTATCCACCTACATCCATTCAAGTGCATGCAATATCATAAGAATAAGAATAAACATTAAAAAAAAAAAAAAAAAAAAAAAAACTATAGTAATTTCAGCTATTCAGATGAAACAAACACAATTCCACTTGATTTCAACATCCGCACACTTATCTGTTTTATCCAAAGGGTGATCGTGTAGATCAAATCAAATTTTTCCTTTTATTAACCAATATGCTTCCATCCATATAAAGTCTCAAGAGCTAAGATGACTAACCTCAAGAAACCAAAAAGCGTCATCTAAGGGGGATCCACCCTTAATAAATAATATGCGATCTTCATTTAAAGCTATTGCCGAATGGCCTTTACATGAGTTCGGTATTGTTCCCAAAACAACTGGATTGATCCTGCAAATTCCGCCGGAGCTTAGAAAACTAGAACTGAAAGACTTAATTGCAAGCCAGGGGGAGAAACTTACGGCGTTCCTTGGGAATGATCAAATATTTGAACTTTAAAGGACAACAGCAATTCGTCACAACCTCCATCAACCAGATACTGTCAAAGCATACCAGAAAATTAAGATTTGTAGAGTTAATTTATTCATGCATCAAAATCATATAGAACAAATTAGTTCATATTGTGATAAATAGAAAACAATAAAACTGAAAAGGCATACTGTTTTATTGCCGATGACAGTGGCTGTTTCGCAACCTTTGGATTTTAAACCGAATCCATTCAGAAATCCCTCCTTCAAATCATGAGCGAAGAAAGCTGGGGCTTCTCCCTAACGACCACAAAGACAAACGCAATCGTAACACAATACAGAAGCTATACAATCCTTTTTTATAATCAAAGCTTAAAAGCCTATTTTCCTCTAAGAAATGATAATTCCACATTATAGAACATCAGGAAAAGTTGAAAAACATTAAAAGCTCACCATGGAGAAATTTAATCCTCCAAGTTCTAGATTACCCTGATCAAGACAGATGGAATGAGAGATGAGATTCAAACCATAAATTTCAGGATTCAAGAAGAAGCTGAAACATTCAATCATAGACAACAACAAAAAGAGAGAAAGAGAGAAGGAGAAGGAGAGAGAAACAAGAAATTGCACATAATAATGAAATTACTAGACATAAAACCGACAAGAAAGAACAGGGGTTCACAACTTGAACCCTCCAAAACCAGAATAAACTCCAAAAATGAAATTCCCAGAAGAAGCACTATCAATGCTGTCAATGGGAAAGTGAAAAACAAAAACCATAAAGAAAAGCAAAGGGGAACAACAAAAAAAAAAAAAAAAGGAAAATACAGACAAGAAACACAAATCCATAGTTTAAGATCTCCCAAAATCCACACCCCACATTCAGAAACACAAAAACAAATGCGACAAAGAGGCAAAACTAAAGCCAGAATAAGCAAAATCAAATCCCAAAAAAAAAAAAAAAAAAGTGGGGATCAAAAGACAGATGAAATTAAGAAAGACCCAGTAAGCATGAACAAAATTGGAGAGCATTGAAGTGTATTACCTGGAGAGAATTCTGAGAAAAAGGGTGTTGTAAGGTCGAAAGAAGCACAACCCAGTTGGCGGATTGTTGAAAGGGTTAAAGAAAATTGTAGGTGGAATCTATGGAATGGGAAGAAACGGAGAATCGAAAAAATGGGAGAGAAGAGAGGCGCAAGGAAAGATTGAAGATCATTCTGGTATTTGTAGGGAAAGAGAGAGATTGAGAAAAATAGAGAGAAATAGAGAGAAAAAGGGGTGTGGGGTTTTGGTCGCATTCAATTCACGGAACAGCGCTGCAAGACCGGCTTTCGTTTTCTTGCGGGATGCTTAAGCTGATGTTAATCGCAATTCCTTCTCTTTTAGCTAACCATTTTCTTTAGGTCAAATTAAAGCAATGCCAAAGTTTAAATATTCTATGTGGATCTTTATTTTTTTTTTCTAAAATGTCGATATATCAGTTTGATGTTAATAAATATTTGTAGTGTGAAACCCACCTTTTGGAACAAATTGATTGCAAGGAAAGATACTCTAAATACCAAGTATAAAGCTTAGGTGTAGCCCAACGACGCGGGGAAGGGTTAGTTATGCATTTAAGTCCAACGATGCGATAAAGAGTTTAAGAGTTTTTTAGCTAGGCGAGGAAGAGCCAGGCTAGGAAAGAAAGTTAAAAGTCTGTAATGACTCGTTATTCTAGATTAGTTAGGAAGTTACGTGTTGGGTTAATTAAGAATGATAAGGAAACAAGAAATCTACACGTGTAGATCATAAAGAAGGAGCTGCCAAGCAAACATGAGTTTAAGGATGACTAATCTAGTTTAAGATTAGTATATAAGCCTTGTAAGTTCAAAAGAAAGGTTAGAAAGGAAGCTCTAAAGCTTTGTCAAAGAGAGAACATGCAGAATAGGAGACTTTTAAGTTAGGGGATGAGAAAGAGATTAGAATGGAAGAAAACGTTGGGCTTTTTTAGTGACTTTTTCAAAAAAAAAAAAAGTTGAGTTTCCTTAAGTTTTTCTTTTAGAGTCTTGTCATATTATGTGTGGTGTAGTACATGTGTAGTCTATTATATGATTTATACGAAAAATATGACTGCTTGAAAGCATATTTACGAGTTTAAGTATTTCTTTTGATGCTTGTATGCAAGCAAACCATTAGCTTTATTCCTTTATCAAGAGCTAACTATTATGTGCACATAAGAGTAGAGGTTGCCTTGCGTTGAGTGGTTCACTTGGTAGAAGGAAGGATGAATACATTGAGTGGTCCATGTTCAAGTCTATTGCCAGAGCATCTGGAATTGAACGAGAGTTCCGAGAGATACTGATGATCATGAAATGAGACATCACAGTAGTTTATGCATTGAGAAAGTTCAATGTCTATGCGAGAGAAATTAGTTGAGGCTAATGTGTCTTGTGTTATTTAAACGCGTAATGAGACGTTAAGATGTTTCTAAAAATAATAAAGTTTTTACTCTGTGCTATTGTATTCTCCAAAAGGTTTTCCTGAAATGTCACTCACTAAGCATTAGACTTATATTTTAAGTTTCCCTTCCCTAGACAAGCGATGTGTCGAGGTGTTAAGAGGAAGGGAGCTGCTAGGCATTGAGACAGGCGATAAGAGCTGCATGTTCTAGGCGTTAAGAGCCTGTAATTTTAATTTTAATTTACAAGTGTTACTTATATTTGTATTGAAGTGGTTTAAAGTTAATAATAAAGTTGTTAAGTTGTTCCTGAGTTTGAAGTGTGCTTTTTCTTATCGTCGTGCATGTTTTGAGGAAGTTAAGTTAAAGTTAAGTTTAAGCTTTCAAGCGTTTCGGTGTTTCACTTAGAGGCGTTGGGGCTAGCCGAGTCGGGTCTACACCTTGAATGCGAGAAGAAGATGTTCTGGGTGGGGGTATGACATTTAGAATAATTATAAAAAATAAATTTAAATCACCGTAAATAAATAGAAGATTTTCAAAAGTGGCAAATGGACCTAAACTATTTACAAAAATGGCAAAATTTTGTAGTTTCCTTACCACCTAAATAAACTATAGTATGCAAAATACTCATGTCAATCGGTGTTGAAACTTGAACTTGATAATGTGGTGAAGCAACAATTATGCGTCTAAGTTTTTGGACACACTATAAGAAATCGGGGTTCCCGATGCACAAAACGACGTCGGAAGAAGGAACGTCAGGACGTACGACTTTTCTTGACGCCCTTCATGAAACATCGAGAAACAAAAATCCATTCCCGACGTCTAGGGCTAGGGCGTCGAAAATGGTACACAATTAGATTAAATATATAGTGTTTTCCGATGCCATGCATAGGGCGTTGGGAATGGAGATCCCTGTTCCTGACGGTTCTCATCATGCATCAAAAATAGGTAACACCTTTCCCGATAGCCTGCATGAGCCGTTGGAAAATATTTGAACATTAATTATGTTGGATCAAGATCTTCCATGCATGGGGCATCGGGGATGGAAACCCCTGTTCCTAACGGCTCTCGCTATGCGCAGAAAATAGGTAACACCATTCTCGACAGCCTGTATGAGCCATTGGAAAATATTTGAACATTAATTATGTCAAATCAAGATTTTCAATGTCCCATGCATGACGTTAGGAATGGTGTTACCTATTTTCGATGCCGTTAGTGATTAGTCAGAAATGTTTCTAATGATTTCCTACGAATCACTAATGACATCAGAAACATGGAAAACTCCCAACGTTTTCGTGGTGCACCAGGAGTTTCCCTATATATTTCGTTTCAGTTATGTAATTCACATAACTGAAAATGTTCGAAGAGAAACAAGAGAAGAGAAGAAGAAGAAGAAAAAGAAGTATGCTACCGCTCTGCCTATCCGCCATGCCTCTCGCTGTCGTGTCGCTGCTTGTCCCTATTTGGTAAGTTTCAAACCATTTAGAATATTGTTTACAGTTTGAAGTTAGTTTAAGATTTGTAGTTAGTTTAGGTTAGATTAGGTTAGTATGTTTAGAGTTTTGTTTTTTTTTTTAAAATTAGTTTAAGATTTGAATGGTGAATTAGTTTTAAGATATTGTTTTGATTTTAGTTTTTAAAGTTAAAATTTTGGAATGTGGGTTGAAAATTTGAAGGTGAGTTATTTGAGAAATTGAGTTGGAGAATTAAAACTTGAGTTGCAAATTTGAAAGTTTGAGGGGATGGGGATTTAATTGAATATTTGAAGGAGATGGGTTAAGAATTAGAGGGAGGGGGAGGGTTAAGAATGAAATTTGAAGGAGGGAGAGGGTGAATTGGAATTTTGAAAGAGTATTGATGAATTGAACTTCTAAAGGGGGGTGAGGCGGGTTTAATTGAATATTTAAAGGGGATGGGTTGAGAATTAGAGAGGGGGGATTATGTATTTTATGGTTGAGATTCGTTTTGGCTATCTTGCAGTTATGGTAGCCTTTAGTTTAATTTTAGTTGTTTATTTCTTAGTAGTTTTGAATCAATTGTTGTTGATTTGGGACGACTATCCTGCACTTATGGTAGCTTTTTTTTGTGCCAACTTAGTTTTGAATTTGTTAGTAATTCTGAGGGTTTGAAGATGTGGTAAGGTAGCTTATAAAGTAGCGTTGTTGGAAGGGGTGGGTAGTATGCGAAGATTGAAGTTGTTTGTGGTTAATTAGGTTGTGGTGGCTATCATGCAGTTATGTTAGCCTTTATAGTTTAAAGTTAGCTTTAGTGAAAAGTTTGGGAGATTGTTTATTAAGAGGAGTAAGTTTAGGATGTGAGAGGAGGAATATACTTCTAATCAAACCTATTTATGTTTTAGGGGCATTAACGATGGACAAGGGTTGGATGAAACTTAGGAATAAGTTTTCCATTGAGTATAGGAAGTGACCCAATTTTTAGATGTTGCCAAATTTCACGTTGATGATTACGGACGAATAAAGTGTCCATGCAAGAGATGTATGAACTCAAATTGGAACTCATTAGAGCGTGTGGAACGACATCTACTTACTATTAGAAATCCCCCGACTACACGTAATGGGTGTATCATAGAGAGTCAATTAGCTTTAAAAGAGGTATAGAAAACTTTGATGAAGAAATAAGTAGTAACCCTTTTGATAAAGGAATTAGTAGTAGGCATTTTCATGAAGAAGATGATATGTTTGGTATGGTGAATGATTTACAAGGCCCAATTGAACAGGAAGAGGAAACAAAGGAAGGTCGTCTGGGGATGAAATATCGAGGAATATTGAGGTAGATATAGAACAAGATACAACAAACATATTTCAGGACTTATTGAATGAAGCACGTAATGAGTTGTACCCTGGTTGTTCTGAATTTTCCTCAATGAATTTTTTGGTTAAGTTGATGCACGTCAAGGTTCTAAACGGTTGGAGTAACAAGTCCTTGACATGTTGTTAGAAATCTTAAAAGTAGCGTTTCGAATGTGTAGTAGTATTATCCCCAGTTCATTTTATGAAGCCAAACTAAAACTTCGTGACTTGGACTTGGTATACGAGACTATTCACGCATATAAGTACGACTTTGTATTGCACTTGAAAGAGTTTGTCAATTTGCAACATTGTCCTACATGTGGTGAGGCTTGGTACAAGGTTAATCATAACAGAGGGAAAAAATTTTCGCATTAGGTATTGTGCCACTTTCCGTTGATATTAAGATTACAACGCTTGTTTGTCTCCAGAAAGGGTCCACTAACGTGAGATGACATAGGGAAAAACATGTTGAAATAAATGATGTATAGAGACATCTAGATGATGCGGAGGAATGAAAGCACTTTGATTGTGAATTTCTTGATTTTTCTTTCGATCCACGAAACGTGCGTTTGGAGTTAGCTTCAGATGTGTTTAATCCATTTGGTCATATGAGTACCTCATACAGTATGTGGCTTGTTGTGTTGATTCCTTACAATTTGCAACCTTGAAAATGCATGAAAGAGATAAATTTCTTTATATCATTGCTCATACTCGATCCTAGATCTCCTAGTAGGGAAATCATTGTGTATCTCCAACCATTGATTGAGGAACTAAAAGAGTTATGGAATTTCGGGGTGCATACATATGACTCTCTTATCGCTCAGTTCTTTCAGCTACATTCAACCTTGTTGTGGATGATTAATGACTTTGCGGCGTACGGTGACCTATCAGAGTGGAGTACGAAGGAGTATCAGGCATATTCCATATGCATGGGTGATAGATCATCGTTCGAGATACGAAGTAAAATATCCTTCATGGGATATCGACGCTATCTTCTAGAGAACCATGTGTGGCATAGAAGTAAGCTACACGATGGAAAGGTAGAACATAGGCCTCCTCTAGTGGTGATGAATGGGCATGAATATTGGAACAACTAGATTAGTTGAAGTTTCTAGTTATAAGTAAACATCATTCAGTAAAATACAAGAAAAGAAATAGAGCTTTTAATTGGACAAAGAGAAGTATTTTTTTTTAACTTCTTATTGGTCGAGACTACTATTACGTCACAAACTTGACGTAATGCATATTGAGAAGAATGTATGTGACAATTTAGTTGGTACCTTGTTGAATATCAAAGGAAAACTAAGGATACCACGAATGCTCGATTAGACTTATAAGATCTAAATATAAGAAAGGATTTACACCTTATAGAAGTTGGTAACCGATTGGTCAAGCCACACATGAGCTACACGTTGACTAGCAGCGAGCAAGTTGAGTTTTGAAAGTTCCTAAAATCAGTTAAGTTTCTCGATCGATTTGTTTTTAATATATCATGATCTGTGAATGAAAGAGAGGAAAAAATATCAGGTCTCAAAACGCACGATTGTCATGTTTTATTACATCGATTGCTACCTATTGGTATTCGAGCTTTCTTACCGAAAAACGTGTACACTACTATTACCAAACTATGTAGATTTTTCATGACTTATATGCCAGAATGGTAAGAGTAAGTGATTTGGACAGATTGCAAGCAGATATCATAATTATACTTTGTAAGTTAGAAAGAATATTTTCACTTGCATTCTTCAGCGTTATGGTATACCTTGTCGTTCACTTACCATATGAAATCAAGGTTAATGGTTCGATTTCTTACAATTGGATGTATCCCATTGAAAGAAGCCTATACACTTTGAAACAATATGTTCAGAACAAAGCAAGACCCAAGGGCTCTATTGTAGAAGCATATGTGATGAATGAATCAAGCAGCTTTTATTAGTGTTACCTAAGTGGTATTGAGACTCGATTCACTAGAGATGAGCGAAACGATGATACAATTCCAAATGAGTGAAATGATGATACCATTCCATATGACGTGGTGATTGGTGAGTTTGAAATTTTCAAGTAGAAAGTACGACCATTAGGTGTGTCAAGTCTTCAAACTCTATCACAGGAAGAGAAATGCCTCTTCCATTGGTACATCCTCAATAATGTAGAGGAAATATAGGAGTATCGCAAGTAAGCATTTCTTATCTTTGTACTTCTTCAGTATAGTTGTTCAATATTTGTTTATACATTGTTGTTACACAAATTAAACTCATAATAATCCCCATAAGGAAAAATTTGAGGTTAATACGTCGACAAGCTCAAAATGCTACTAATTTATACAAAAGACATCAACGGAGATTGCCTGAATGATTCCAAAATCAGGTATATACTGTGCACACATTTGATAGCTGACATGTATACACTAACGTATTTGCACGTGAATGTATATAATCATTGTCACATGAATTTTAAGTTATAGAATTGCGTGAGATGGTAAATCTATCTCATGATTTCTTCTCACCTGCAATGGGACTATCACTTGACGTTTAGTGTTATAATGGATCATTGCGGGTAGGGTGAGATTTCACACGTTAGAACGAGATTTCTGATGCACTACACAAAACAATAGAGTGATGGTAATTGGTGAAAGCAATGCTAATGAAAGTGGTGACAACAATTTCTACGATGTTTTGGACGAAGTATTACATGTTCAATATATGATGGAAAGAAGTGTTTGGCTATTTAAGTGTCGGTGGTATGACACCGACGTCAAAAAATGTCAAAGGACACATGAAATTAAGGTACAAACTTATCAACACATCTCATTTTATGTTCTCAAGGAATCGGTAAATCTTGCAACACAGGCAGATCAAGTATTTTACCTAGATGACCCAAAAAATGATAGTAATTGAAAAGTTGTCTAAGTGGTCCATAATAAGCGTATATAGGACGTAGCCGAAGTGAACGATGTTAAGAATGAGCAACCGAATGTACTCGAAATCGTTGTCAGCCATCGAGTGGATGAGCACATTCAGGATGACCCTTTGTGCTGGACTGATTTTGTTCCTACAATCGTTGAAAGACTAGTTTTGCGTCATGTCACATATGACTTCATAAACGATGCGGATGAATAATTGTCACATCACAGCGGAACAAGCAACAACGAATGATAGTGACGAACCATATACCCACATATTTATTTAGTTTAATTTCAAATCTGATTATATATTCGTATTTGCTTAATGAATGTTTGTTTTTTATGTCCATGGTACTATGTCGTCATTCTCGAGCGGTTTTAAAGAAATAGATGTGATGTTCCTCGAGTTCATCAAGGATCTAAATAACCCTACGGGAGGGTCGTCATCGGTGGGCAATAATTCGGGTGAGTCTCTTGGTACATTAACTCACAATTATTTGAACTTATTTCTCACATTAACTTGTTGTTTTACTTTATTTAGCAGAAACTACTCAACCATCTCTGACTCCTAGAGACATGCACAGTCTTGACTTCTGAAGTTGGAGCATTATGTTCACGCCAATGGGAGGATGCCGATGTCCATAGCCCCTGAAGCAAAGAAGCCTATTTTGCCACATGTTGTTCAGTTCAGCCTACCGATTGGCGTGTGTGTAAGGAAGATATTTTCTGTCTGCTGCCTTAGGTGGGTAGACGTAGGAAGAGAATACATCAAGATCGTCAAGGGCGATCTACAGGTATGTCCAATACACAATTATGTTTTCATGTGAAACATATTTAAGTTAATTAAGCTAATGTGTTATTTTTATGTAATGTGTAACACTTTTTCGTGCTTGATTTCAACAATCAAGCAATGAATTAAGTTTTTGAGCATCAAAGGCTCACTACTTTTAAAGAGTTCAGGAGCGACTATCATAGACACTTCAAAAAGTACAACGACCTTGAGGAGGCACATGCCAACCCACCGTACATATTGGTGGGACGTATGGAAGATTGACATTTCCTTTGCAATCATTACATGAGTCGTACATTTCAGATAAACAAAGATATCTTTTGAAATGGTTATTTCAATTCAACTTTTAATATATATAAGAAATAAACAATATATTTGTTTTGATGCAGGAGCAATCACAAACCAACAAGGCTACTAGACAGAAGCAGCCTTACAATCATAGTAGAGGGTCAAAGTCATTTTTACAACGACAGCACGAGCTCGCTAAGCAACGAGATGAGCGGACCGATCGTGTGGAGTTATTGCACATTCGAGCTGACACTTTTGTATTGTAGGCCGCAGAGGATATGCATATAAGTTATTCAAGTAATACTTCTCTCCTTATTTGTCCTCTTTATTTGTGACTTACTAACTTAATTTCGAAATATGTTGTAGAATCAAATATTGGAACTCCAGTTCCAGCCTACCCCAGAGGGTTCTTAGTCACTCTCTAGGGACGAGATATGGAAAACTGTGTTGGATAGACGATCGGACTACTCAAAAGGCCTTGGTTGGGGACCTAAGCCCAAGTCTCGCAAGACGGGTAGTGCTAGCAGTGCCTCGATCTCGTGTTCACAATCCATGGTAGAGCTCTAATTTTGGGTCTAGCTTGACAAAGCTAAACAAGCGATTGAAGAACAGAGAAAGACATCAGAGATGTTAGCTTCACAAGTGGAACAAATGCGGAAGCTCATAGAAGACATAAGTTGAGTATAGCAAGAACCACCATGATCCCTATCTTGGGGTATATATACGTTTCCATTATTTTTAAGTTTTTGAAATCACTTTATTTAGGGACGATGTGCATACGTACTAAACTTAGATACTTTTGTATCATTGTAGGTCTCGCGGTGTAGAATAACGTTCGCGGCTCATTAGGAGACATACGTAGTTTTTATGGATTTCTATGTTTTTTTTTTAACATTTACTATTTTTTATAGGTTTATATTATGTAGCTTTTTTAAATTGTTGTTGTTGAATTTGATACTTTATATATTTGTTTACTAATTTATTGTTTATTTTATGTAATTTAATATTACATAAATTGTACTAGAATCGAAAACGAATACTACAATTGAATAAAAAAAATATGAGCAAAGAAAATAAATAAATAAATATATATTTAAACGATTTCATGATGCACCTCATATGTTGGGCATAGGGACTCTATCCTAACGACTCCGGAAAGTGTCAGAACCGACGTGTATGTTTTTCAATCTCATATTTATGAACTACATGTAACTTTAAACTTATTTAATAACATTAGGATTAAATCATACAAAATATCACAAATTTTGTGTAGATTTAAATTTAAGTATGTCCCCAAACTTTGAAATGATTTGAATTTACCTTCTAATTTCAAATTTGTTCCAGAAAGTACCATTTGAATTTTCTTTATACATTTGAATTTTTTCATTAAAACAATTGATTAATAATGCGATTATAGTTAATCATTGGGACGCATACATGACAATATGTGAAACATTATTCACAAGGATGATCACAGATAGAGCGAAAAACTGAGTCGATCGATCAAAACCGACTAAACTGAACATGGTTTTGATTGGGACCAAGGAGGGGTTTGGTCGATGTCGGTTTGAGAAAAGTTTAAACCGATACAATTTTTTAAAACTTTCAAAGGCTTAAACCAACTTAAGCTAACTGATTAACCAATCAATGTCTACTTGTACTCTTTTATGGTCGAAATCGGTTTTAAACATTTATTAAACTGACCTAGTTAGTTTGGTGAGGATTTTGGTGGAAAAACTGACTAGATGCTCACTGCTAATTATTCATGTAAATGGTCATAATAGTTATAACTTTTTTAATGAAATAAATGGTAACAAGGGTCTTCTATATGAATATAAATTATATCACCTGCACTAATTTGTACCCATCAATAATTATGCAAATTTCATTCTTTATTTTAACCCGAAACATAACTTTTTAAACAATTTGAAAATTCCAAAGTATCCTTTTAACAAACTACCAAAATGCAAAAGTGAAATTGTTAAAAATTTACCTTTTTAAGAAAACAAATAGAGAAAGAGATAGTTGATCTCAACCACATTCATTCCCTCCACTTCTCTCTATGGTTGAGTTAAGTTTTACTCGTTCTACCAGAAATCGCTATTTAAGGCAATATACTAGAGCACAATTATATAATTTAGAATTTGCTAAGGTGTATTTGTAGGCTTTTCTTTTTAGAAATATGTAAGTGTATTTAATTAAATCTTTGTGTACGCCATACGGTGGAAGTTAAAAACTCGTTAAAAAATTATAACAATGATGAAAAAACTTAGGTCAAGTACGGGAAATATTACGCAAAACTACTACCCAACCAAAAGGAAAAATGAAGTTGGGTCCTTTTGAGTTCTCCTCTTCCATTCCTTTTTCTTCCAAGTGGTCTTCAAATGAAAGCTGAGTATGGAGGTGGCTTGGTTTGGCCATAATCCTTCTATGGAAGTGATATATATGATCGATGCATTTGGATTTTATTAAACCTCTTTAATAGAGAGTGGGAGATCGGAGTCCTCAGTTGTTGAATATATTATTTTTGTTGGGATCATTGTTAATGTTGCTTGTTAATACCAAATTTTCAAAAAGGCTTTAATGCCTAACTCAATATTAGAATTAAGATGTAGAAAATAAATAACTTCTTCTCAGTTATCTTCTCCTATGTTCGAATCGCTTATCTTCTCAGTCTTTCTGGAAGAGAAATCTCTTATTCCTCCTTGACTTAGTATCTCAAATTATGTCCTCAACCTTGGTTTGAGAATAAGTTGGGGTAAGCCAATGTGGGTTTTTCTGGCATTCTTATGGGTCATGCTTGTCTCAAGTTGGCTCGATCTAGACTGCAACTGTTCTTTTGGGCTAGTGTTTGATTCAAGTGGAATCGAGCGGTTGAACCTATTCTTCTAGGCTCGTTCTTGGCTCTGGTTTGGCCAAGCTAGACTACAACTGTTACTTTAGGCTTAGCCCTAGCCAGGCCAAGCTCGAGAAGGAAGAAAATGGTCGAGCTCATTCCTGCTCTCCATTACTTTGTCCAGAAATTTCCATTTTGCCCTTCCGTCCAAATAATCCCATACTCATTTTCGTCATATTCCTGAAGAGAAAGAATAAATCTACTAATGTTATTGAATCTTTGACATCTCCTTAAGTTTGTTCTTTAGTTCGAAATTATATATATTTTTTTTGTTTGGATCAATCGTGTTTTTCTGTTAACTTTCTTCCTTGATAGGGATTTTTTGGTGTGGTTGATTGTTTAAGGAAAAATAAAGTACCATTGAAGTTTATTTTGAAAAAATACTTTTAATTCTTTGGATCGGGTGCAATATTACTTTATAATATTTTAAAATTGATTAAAACCTATTTAGATTAGAGAAATTAAGTTTAGATCGTCCTATGAAAATTTAATTTTGAGTGGTTAATGGTCAATTTCCTAATTAATTTGAATGAAACACTCCAGGTTAACTTAATTAGCAAACCTCAACTGATGATTTTTTGTTGACCATAGTGACAATTAATTTTCAGGTGTCGTTTTTCTCGTAACTGATGTTGGCCAATCTTCCAACAACTAATTTTGGTTTCCGCCTTCGATGAACTTTCAACTAGTATTTTTTGTCGATCCTCATTGGCCAACTTTTGACAACCTTTTTTTTCATGAAGGTTGTCAGTCATCCTTCGACAACTACTATCGTTAAACTCAAGTATGCTTTCCAGCATTGTCACCAACCAACCTCCGTCAACAGTTTTTCGGTGATTGTTGTCGACCAACTTTCGTTGATCATTTTTTGGTGACTGTTACCACCTAGCTTTCATCAAACGCCGTTTAGAGACCATTGCTAGCCAACTTTTGTCGAATGTTTTGTTGGGACCATTGTCGACCAATTTTTATTAACTGTTTTTCATGACTGTTGTTGGCTAACTTTCATGATCATTTTTCAGCGATCGTTGCTGGTCAACTCTCGTTCATCGTTTTTTTATGATCGTTGTAGGCCAACCTCTGTCAATCATTGTTCGATAGCTATTGTAGGTGAACTTTCATCAATTGCCTATTGGTGGTCATTATCAGCCAACTTTTGTTGATTGTCGTTTGCTGATCGTTATTGGCCAACTTTCTTCGATCGTTTTTCAATGACTATTGTCGATCAACTTTAGTCTACCGTTGCCTATAACTTTAATTGACCGTTTTCAATGATCGATTCCAGCCAAATTTCATCAATCATTTTTTCGCTATTAGTTGTTGACCAATTATCGATGATAATTTTTCGGTGACTGTTGTTGACCAACTTTTGTAGATCATTTTCGGTGACCATTGTCGATCAACTTTTTTTTAACTATTGTTCAGTAACCATTGTTAGCCAACTTTCATTGATTGTTTTTTGGTGACCGTTGTCAGCTTACTTTCGTCAACCATTTTAATGACCATAACCAACCAACTGCCAACAATCATTTTTCGAGGACCATCGTCGACTAACTTCCAATGACCGTTGTTGCCAATCGTTGGTTATCGCTTTACTCTGATTGTCGACAGCCACCTCCAATCATCATCCTCGATGATCATTAGCCAACTCTCCTATCAAAACCTGGACAGACATTATTTTATTATAATTTGAAATTATAAATGCACTTTTAGTATATAATAATTCAAACAAATTCTTACCTAAAAACACTTTTGAAACAAAGTTTCCAAACACATATGAATTTTTGTTTTAAGGAGGTATTTTAAGAAAAAATGTTTAAATGAAAATGCATTTTCGAACAATATTTTTTTTAAGTAACCAAATAGGTCCTTCTAATCAAATAGTAGTTTTGAACGGTTTATCAAATATCAATGATAATATTGTAACTTTGAAGTGAATATAGATATCTTTTAGGAAAAAAGAACAATGATGAGAGAATATAGGCAACGACTTAGCCAAAATAAAATAATAAATAGGTAAAAAATATTTTTGGTCTCTAAGTTGTGGTAGTAGTTTCTTGGTACAAGGTTTCATGATATCACTATTTCACTCTTGAGATTTGAGTTTGATTCAAATTGATTTTTAGGTTTCTAAGTTTTAATACTTGTAATCTCTCATATTTTCATTAATATAAAAAACTTTAAAAACAATGCAAAGAACAATATAATAATAAATAGAAGGTAGAGATAACTATTGAACTCAATTGTAATGTCTTGTATAAAGTCACCTTACAACCCTCTCTATAGAACATGGTGGAATATACGTTACAAGGTAAAAATAAATGATGGAGGATACATAATCAAAATCAAGAGAGGTGCCTGAGATTTGTTAACTACGAAGGTTATGAATTTGTTGTAACATATACAAGTTACGGATATCTACGATGTTGCATATATAATAACTTTTAGTATATTAGTTGATTTGTCTAATTCATTCAAAATAAACGAAGAAGTTAATTTTTAAAATTAGTTTCAATAATGATGAAAAACTAGTATAATTCTTTTTAATTTTTTTTAAAATTAATAAACAAAAAGTTAAAAGATTAAAAAGTAAGTATTTAATAAAAATCAAAATTAAAAATATAAATAATTTAAAACATACAACGGATACTATCCATATTTCATGGAATAAACACATTTGACATTTTAAGTACTCTATCTATACAAAGATTATTATGAGACATTATACCATCTTTTTACTAATGAGTTTTTAATGTCCGGTAAAAGCAAGGATGTGATTTTCAAAAGTCAATAAAAAAAGTAAATCAAATATATAAAACATGAGCAACCCTTTTCAAAATAACAATAATAATTTAATAGCATAAGATAAACTAAAGTATACATTTATAAGAAAGGAGGATCGACTATTATTTATTAAAAAACTATTTAGTAATACTATGAATATTTTTAAAAAATGTCAACATGAGTTTGTCAATAGTTTAGTTTTGCACCAACCCAATTTTTTATGAGATTCAAATCTTCATTCAACTAAAAGTTATGTTATTACTAATAAAATCAAACAGATCAATTCTATTTTCGAGTAAATTTTAAAAAAAGCAATCAAAGAAGGTAGAACACTCAAAGTTAGGATTGAATTTCACTTGTATTGAACAAGTCCAACTAGATGGAATCTTTTGCTTGTCTAGTGAAAAAAGGGCATGTGCGCTACTTTCACCATTAATTTAGAATTAGTTATAGAAAATATACTTAAATTTGTATTTTTGTTAAACTCCTAAACTTTATTTGCATACCGATGACAAGGTTTGGACTTAGGAGAAAGGGGTTAATTGGAGTTAAAGTTCAAATTAATGTGTTTTATCTTAACTTCGGCTACCCCTAACTAAATGCAAACCACACTACAAGAAGAAGGGATGGGAGTATGTCGATGCAGAGATGCGTTATTAGAAGCCAGGAATGCATCGAAAGAGACTACGTCGATGTAGAAACGGATGTCGACAAGAATGTCGTGAGAGGCTCTCCTGATGCGCTAACGGGCCGGCGTCGACAAAGGGTGACTACCGATGCCATGTTCGTTGATATGGTCAACACGTAGAAATTGGGGAATTGCCGACGTCTGGGAGAGGCATCACCAAATGGTTATTGCCGACGTCGTCAAGTATGTTGGCGTACTTGAACCACTGACAAAATGTCGACAAACCTTCTACTAACATCACATCGTCAGTATCGTTAGAACGCCCAATTGCAACGCATAATAATATTTTTTTTAAAATTTTCTTTTATTTAATTTTAATTTTTTTTTGTAAATTGAAATTGAATTCGACTTAAATTCATTCAAATAATAAAAACAATAAACGTAAATATAATGAAATATCAAATGAAATTTATATTAAAAATAATTTAAAAAAATACACCTTCGTAGTTCTGAAATTACATACATAATGAAAACGAAAAGCTTAAACTAAAAACAGAAAACTAAACACGTAATCTACGTCGGTGTCCCATGAAAGTTTCGTACGCCTTCGAACCTACAATGACACGAAATTATGTTTAAATATCTATCACCAATAATATGTAATTAAAGAACGTAAAAGTTGAAAATTACATACCAATGAAATCAAGGTTCTCTTAAACCTCGGGAGAGGCTTCAATCATTTTTCTCATTTCTTCCATTTGTGGAGCTTGTTCTTCTATCAAGCGAATACTATCTTCGTGCTTTCTGTTACTCTCTTCTTCTACAACCTCAAGGCGAATTTTTAGCTCATTAACCTCAATGACATGGGTGAGCTCTCACTCGACAACTGTAGAAGATGAACTGGCAGCAACATTTTGAAACTTGGGTTTGGGGCCCCAACCAAGACATTTTGAGTAGCTCGATCGCCTACCCAAAATGGTCTCGCATATCTCGTTCCCAGAGAGTGGTTGAGAACCCTCTAGGGTAGGCTGGGACTAAAGTTCCAGCATTTGATTCTGCAAATAAATTATTTTATTAATTAAGTAAAATGTGTAAATCAATTGTTGTGTAAAACAAGACAAATGATAACTTATAAACTTACATGCGCTTCCGCAACCGCCTACGAAATGAACAGGCACCTTAGAGTGTGTGTTTCTCTAAATAACTCCACACAGTCGATCAGATAATCCTGCTATTTAGCGAGCTCGTGTTGTCGTTGTAGAAACAACTGGACACCGATGTTATGGTTGAGAACATTAAAAGTACTAAATCACTTGAAATTGTCGAGTGAATCAGTGGTCGTAGAGGAAGTGCCAATCTTTATCCCGATTGCTCAATTTGGGGGGTGGGTTGGCTCGAACCTGTTCAGGATCATCAAACTTCTTGAAATGGCGGTGGTTCTGTCCTCTGAACTCCTTATACATGCTGAGTATTTGATGCTCAACAAACCGAGTAAGTGCTAGATCAGTGAAATCCAGCACGAACCATTGCTGTAAAAGAAAAGTACATACGAATTAGAATTGAGTATATGTATATATGTATAGGTAACATATACGTATCACTGATTTTAAAAACTTACCTATAAACTGCCTTTAAAGAGCTCGTTGTACTCTAGTGTCACATCAACTCACTTAAGAAAGTGAACTAGAAAAGTATCTCACGTTAACACGCCGATGATATTGCTAAAGCGAACAATGTGTGACAAGATTGGTTTGTCATGGCCTGGAGCAATAGATAAGGGGATCTTCCCATTCTGTGCAACATATCTCTCTAGTTTAGGTTCCTGGAGTGTTGTCGTCTAATGGGAGTGGGAGCAGCAGATTGAAAGGCATCTAGAAAAACAGAATAATTTCATAAACATAACAAAAAGACTTGTGCATAAATAATTGCTTATGTAATGATGATTAACCAGATGTATCGCCAACCGATGACGTGCCTAAAATTATATTGAACTCCTTGACATTAAAGTCGAATAGACCATTGTTCTCATCGAAACCAGAGGAGAATTGAGACATAGTACCTATGAACATATAAACCATAATTAATTAAACATATGAGAGTACGTGAAACTGAATATGTAAAAAATTGAAAAAATATGAATACGTGATTCGTTAGTTATTTTCTTTGACATTGCTTGATCCGCTTTGAACGGATAATTGTTCATCATCATTGTTTATAAAGTCGTGATCGTCATGACGCACAATCAATCTTTCCACTATTTTAGGATCACTGTCGACTCTGTATAAGGTATCGTCCTCAATGTGATCCGCAACACGATTATCGAATTTTTTTTTGGTACATTAAGTTGTTGATGCTCAACCTCATCCACTTCGAATACGTCCTATATACTTTTATTTTGGACCACCTGAATAACCTTCCAATTGACACCATTTTTTGGGTTGTCGATGTAAAAAACTTGATGTGCCTGGATTGCGAGAATGACTGATTCTTTAGAAAACAAAAAACAGGATGTGTTGATAGATTTGTACCCTAATTCCACGTATGTTCTATGATTTTTGTTCTTGTCCGTGTCAAACCATCGCTTCCATTCGCACTGCTTTCACTGACTATCATGACTCCACTATTTTGTGTTGTGCATTGGAAATGACAATCTATCGTGTGAAATTGTACCCCCCATGATGCATCCAATGTAGGATTGAACATCAAGTGAAGGTCCCATCACAAGTGAGAAGAAATCATGCGAAAGGTCATCCCTCTCATGCGTTTTGATGACCTGAAATTGTTTTGTTAACAACTATGTATCTCTGTGAAATAAGCCTAGAAAAAATCTAAATAAATTTATGTACTCCATATACATACCTGATCTCTTAACCAATCAGGAAATACTCATTAATGTCTTTTGAATAAGTCGACAATGTTGCTTGCATGACGACGTATCAGCCTCAAGTGTTTCTTAAAGTTTATTGTTGTGAGTTTGTGACGATTAGAACTTAAGAAAATATAAAGACGTGAAGTATTTAGAGTTGGACGTACGTACTTGTGGTACTCAGCAATTTCATCTACATTGTTCAAGATGTACTAATGGATATGACACTCCTCTTCTTGTGATAGATATCTTGAACTTGTCACGCCTAAGGGTCATACCTTTTGCATAAACTCTTCAAACTCAACAACTATGTCGTCCTTGGGAATGCTATCATCATTTTCTTCATCCCAAGAAAACCGAGTTTCAATCCTACTTAATTATCTCAAACAGAAGGTACTTGATTCATTCATGACATATGCTTCGATAATAGATCCTTTGGAACGTGCTTTGTTCCGGACGTATTGCTTTAGCGTACGTAAGCTTCTCTCAATGGGATACATCCAACTGTAATTAGCCGGACTAGTGAGCTTTGCTTCATACTGTTAGTGAACAACAAAATGTATCATTATGTTGAAAAAAGCAGGTGGAAATGTTCTTTCTAGTTTGCAAAATATGATAATGATATATGCTTGCAACCGGTCCAAATCACTTACTCTTATTGTCTTCGTGCACAGGTTGTAGAAAAGACTACAAAGCTCAGTAACAACGGTGTACACATTTTCGGTAAGTGTGCATGAATACCATTATGTGGAAGTTGATGAAGCAGAACGTGACAGTCATGAGTCTTAAGACCTTATATTTTCCTATCTCTCTCATTCACACATTGTGAAATACTAGAAACAAACCCATCGGAAAACTTAACTGATTTCAGGAAGTGAAAAAACGCAACTCGTTTGCTGCTAGTCAACGTGTAACTTGCATGTGGCTTGACCAATCTGTTACCGACTTCTATTAAGTGTAAATCTTCCAACCGAGCATGAGTAGTATCCTTTGTTTTCCCTTCAATGTTCCACTGTGTACCTACCAAGTTGTCACAAATGTTCTTTTTAATATGCATTACATTCAATTTATGACGTATTAGTAGACTTGGCTAGTAATGCAGATCGAAGAAGATATTTCTTTTCGTCCAGTTTAGAGGTCTATTTCTTTTTTTATTTTTCAGTGATGAATGTTTACTTGTTCCAAGATATCATGCCCATTTAGAACAACCGGAGGAGGCCTATGTTTTACACTTCCATTATGTAACTTACTTCTATGCGAAACATGTTTATTGGGAAGATAACGCCAGTGTCCCATGAAAGCTATTTTGTCTCTTATCCCAAACGACCATTTATCTCCCATGCAGATGGGACATGGCTGATACCATTTCGTACTTTATCCAGATAAGTCACCATATGTCGAAAAGTCATTAATAGTTCATAACAAAGTAGCGTACAATTGAAAAATTGACCGATAAGGGAATCGTATATACGAACACCAAGACTCTATAATTGTTTTAGTTCCTCAATCAATGGTTGGAGGTAAACACAATTTGCCTACCGGGAGATCTTAGACTGGGTATTAGCAATAACATGATGAAGTTGGACTCCTTCATGCATTTACAAGGTGACAAATTGTAAGAAATTAACACCACAAGCCACATACTGTAAACGGTGCACATATTCCCAAAAAGATTGAACCCATTAGAAGCTAAACCTAAATGAACGTTCCATGGATCTAAAGCGAACTCAGGAAATTCATAATCAAAATGTTTCCATCCCTCCGCATCAGTTGGATGTCTCAACACGTCGTCCGTTTCAACTTGTTCTTGATGCCATCTTATTTTCAACGAGTCCTCTTGGATACAAATAATCTCAATAATCTCGGTATCTATGGAAAGTGTCGCAATACCTTGTGTGAGATTTTTTCCTCTGATATGACTAGCCTTGTACCGAACTCACCACAAGTTGGACAATGTACCAAATCAATGAACTCCTTCCAATACAGCATACAATCGTACTACATGCATGAATAGTATCATATCCCAAGCCCAACTCATGTAGGTTTCATTTTGCTTCATAGAAAGAACTAGCATAGTAGTACTATACATTGGAAATACATGTTTTAACAGTTGTTATAACATGTAGAATGATTTTTTACTCCAACAGTTAAGAATCTTGACGTGCATCAGCATAACTAAAAAGTTGATGGATGAAAATTTCAAACACTCGGGGTATAGCTCACGACGAGCTTGGTTTAATAACTCCTCATATATATTTGTCGTCTCCTTTTTAACATCACTATTGAACGACATGTCATTCTCCAAATCTTCTTCCTCCGCTGTTTCATTCTCCAAACCTTGTAAATCATGCAGGATTCCCAACATTTCATTATCTTTAGAAAACAGATTACTACTAGTTCCATTAATATGAAAGAGGTCATTGCTAGTTCCTTCATGGAAAGGGTCACTACTAGTTCTTTCATCAAATCTTTCTATACTTCTATACAAGTTAATTGGCTCTCCATGATACACCCATTCTGTGTAGGAGGGACACATTTCAATGGTTAATAAATGTCTCTCCACACCCTCTAATGAGTCCCAATTAGAGTTCATACATCTTTCGCATGGACACCTTATTCGTCCGTACTCATCGACGTGATACTTCGCAAAGTCTAAGAATTTGAAAAGTTCCTCTTTATATTCAATTGATAACTTATTCCTAACATTCATCAAACTCTTGTCCATCGTTAAATACCTAGAACATAAATACGTGTAATTATCTTGCACTAAGAGCAACCATAATTTTAACTAAATAAACACACTCATACTTCTAACAAACAACTCATGTTCACAAATAATAAACTACATGCTACCATAACTACAAGATAGTCACATCACATCAATAAAAAGTTTCAAATTCTTCAATTTCATCAATATCATACATTTAAAAATTTCATCAATATCAGTATTTCAATAATAATCACTCCCTAACATTTTACAATTGGTAAAATTTCATTCATACGTAGAATTATTTTCTTAAACAATTAAATATGCATTATAGCTAAAAAAACTCTAACAATTTCAATTTACAATTTAAATTACAAAGATATTTACTTATTCAATCTACTAAATTTTATACATTCTACAATATATATTATTCCCTAACATACACATACAATATACATTATTCCATAACGTATACATGCAAAATTTATACAATATACAATATACAATTTATACATACAATCTAATATATATTTTAGAAATAAAAAAATAATAAAATAATACACTATTTTTATTTGTAGAGACGATGAACGAAATAGACGATGACACGAGGATAGTGGGCGGTGGTTGGCGACGATGGCAAACACGGAAGCACGAATGGCGGCGAGCTCTCCGATCCTCACCTCACTTCTCCTCTCTTTCTTTCTCTTCTGCCTTTTCTCTTTTCTTCTTCGTGTGCGTTTGTGTTCTGTAAATGCAGAACTAAATTGAGAGGAGATCTCTCAATGCAGCTCGAAAACGTCGGGAGTACCCCTAACTCGTGACGACATCACTTATGGTGTCGTTGGTTCGTAACGAACTTTCGACACATTCACTTATGGCGTCTTGAGAATCCTGTCAAAAAGCAGCCAAAACATCACACATCTCGCGAAGTTACCTACCCCACGTTGGCAGAGGGCAACCTTTCACGACGCCATATAATTTGGCGCCGTAATATGGTTGTCAGAATATTTCAAATGTTTAACCTTTGCCAACGCGGTTAAAGCAATGTTGGCAAAAGCTCGACATCTCACGACGCATTCCATGCAACGTCGGTAGTTATGGGGGAAATGGCGACGCGTACATGCATGACATCGTGAAAAGTCTATAGTATTATTTAAATTAAACGTTTTTGCGATGTCTTCTCGATAGGCATTGTGGAAACCTCACCCTCTGTTGACGTTTATTGTGCGACGACTTCGTACCTCCCTACTATCTACAGCTTCTTCACGACGTCGCAAATAGGTTCTTCTTATGATATCACTTTGCCCTACGCCTCTTTCTACGTCGGTAGACCTTCGATTTTTTGTACTGCCAAGGCCCACATCTTGACAGGATAAGTTGTATAATTATGATAAACTGACTTTACCTAGCTCCAACCCTTCTATAAAACTTAAATCCTATGCTCAAAATTTCTTACTTTATCTGGACAATATTCTTTCCTCTTTATCTCCAGTACGAGAGTTTGTGTGGCGAGTACTACATCAATGTGTAAGTTTTCTACCTTAATTTGGAAGCCACATTCTTCTTCTTTCAAATACTTCTAGTGTTACGTTGAAAGTTACGTTTTCTTTGTCTAAAATGTTGACATCGACGATATATTAATGTACGCACACTACTGTTAGTTCTTTAACGGAAATCATTAATACCTTATTTAAAAATATCCATAAATTTTCAATATTTTCATTTATAATCTTTGACACTTAATTTTCTTTTTTTAAAAAGTGATAACTTTCAAAAGTTGCATTAATATCCCTAACAAATTTTAAATAATAGTAATTTTTTTTGTGATTAATATATGGACGAAAGTCAATTATATTTACACTTTATAAATGTCATCTCTCTTCCATTTTCTCCATCTATTTTGCCTCAATCTATGGCCTAAAATTTCTCTATTTTTCATTTTTCTCTCACTTTTTTTCAAATATTTTTAATTTCCTTCTTTCGTTATCTAATCTTTTAAACTTCTTCTATCACTTTAACTTTTTCCTCATTTATTATTAAATATTAGAATTTAAAATAAACATCAGGAGTTTTTCATTTTTTAGTGAAAATATAAGAAATCCCTGAACCTAAATTAATTATTTTGTTTGAAGTTATATCAAATTTAAAATGAACAAATTTAAAAACATCTCACAGGAACACTATCAAGTGTTACAAATTTAAAAAATATATCATTTTTTATTATGCGTAACATTTTTAATTCATCATAATAAATAGACTAGTTTACATTGAAAAGTAGATCATCCAATTTTTTTTATTGCCACATATTTGACAACATACGTATTGTTTCCACATCTAATTATTTTGAAAATTATGTCTCAAATTCTCACAATATTAAATATATAAAATCTTTTGTAAATTGGTTTCGGTTTTATTATATATTTTATGAAAATATAAAGGTTGTCTAACACACGAAAAAACCCGTTGCATATGATGTCACATCATTTTTAGAAACATCACAGATGAATGCAGAAAATTGAAGACCAGTACAGAATACAAAGTTTGGTAGCCATATCAATGTAATATCACCTACATTAGAGGAGTAGTGTGCTTGTGGAAAGATATATGCACTAATATAAAGTTAAGCAATTACATCGTCAAACTTATATGTAAATAAACGACAACTACATTGACACAAAAATAGCTCAACCTAAAGAAGTGTGAGACTATCTCTCAATGAAACTTAAAATCTCCTTAAGTATGAGATTCAATTCCCTCACATAAATAAAGTATGTTAAATAAACAACAATTCTCTCTATCTCCTCAATGAAAAAAGTATGTTGAGATTCCCTCACCTTTAACATACTTTTAGGCTTCCACAAGTGTAAGGATATTACTGAATGAATACTTACACTACAAGAGACGGGGTAGTCCCGACGCACAAATACGTCGGCAAAAATGCAAAGTACGTCGGGAAAGGATATCCCGACGTACAAAACGGCGTCGGGAAGAACGTCGGGAGAAATGCGTCGCGAGAGGCTTTCCCGACGCCGAGTTGGTACGGCGTCAGGAAAGGTTTTCCCGACGTCGGGAGATGCGTCGGCATCGACGGCGTCGGGAAAACCTTATTCCCGACGCTGTCTATGCCGACGCATCTCCCGGCGTCGGGAAAACCTGATTTCCGACGTTTTTTTCCCGACGTAATGAACGTCGGGAAATCTTTTTTATATATTTTTTTAAATATTTTATTTTTACTTTTTTTCTTATAATATTTTGCTCAAACATTCACAATGATGTTCGGATTGCTCAAAAAAATTTCGAGACGTTTTGAATTAAATTAAAATAAATTAATAAATATACAAACACAAATTAAAAAAATAGAATTAAAATTAATAATACGAATAAGTTGACTACAACAAAATATAGTTCTCAATATAGAAAAACCATAAACATAATGAAAAATCTCCCAACGAGGTGCGTATGCGCGTCATTCTACACCTTCGGTCCTAAAAATGGTATAAAAATAACTAAGTTTAATACATAATCATATATTGCAAAAACTTAAGAATAACAGAGACATATACGACGTACCGCAGAGCTAGGGATCATATGGTGGTCCCTGTTGTGCACGAGTTAGGTCTTCAATCATCTTTTTCATAGCTTCCACTTGTGAAGCTAATGCTTGGTGATTTCTATCTTGTACTTCAATCCGTTCCAAAGCTTCATGAAGTTTAGCTTGTAATTCAATCTCTTTTTGTGTGGACTGCGAACAAGATGTCGACAACTGCCTGCACTTGCCGTTCTGCGGGCCTTCGGCTTGGGTCCCCAACCAAGGCCTTTTGAGTAGCCTGGTCGTCTACCCAACACCTGATCGCATATCTCATCCTCAGAGAGTGGCTGACTACCCTCTGGGGTAGGCTGGGATTGGAGTTCCAGCATTTGATTCTGCAACAAATTTAAAAATTATGTTAGGTAACGCGCAAAAATATATAATAAAAGTGGATAATTAATAAGGGTATAACTTACATGCGCATCCTCGGTGGCCTGCGACACGAATATCCCAGCTCGAACGTGTGTTTCCCGAAACAATTCCACACAATCGACCGGCTGCCCTCTTCTTTCAGTGAGCTTATACTGTCGTTGTAGAAACGACTTGGACCCGCTACTATGATTGTAAGGCTGCTTCTGTCTAGCAGCCTTGTTTGTCCGTGATTGCTCCTGCATTAAAACAATTATATTGTTTATTTCTTATACATATTAAAACTTGTTATCATAATTAATCATGACAAATACCTGGAATGCACGACTGATATAATGGTCGCAGAGGAAGTGCCAATCCTCATCACGTCCAACCAATGCGTTTGGTGGGTTGGCACGAGCCTCTTCCGGGTCGCAGTACTTTTTGAAATGTCTATGACAGTCGGCCCGGAACTCTTTAAAGGTCGTGAGCATCTGATGCTCAACAAACCTGTTCATTGCTTGATCATTGAAATCAAGCACAAACAATCGCTGCACATTACAAACATAACACATTAGATTGGTTAAAGTTAGATATGTTTCAAATGAAATCATATATAAATGTGTAGTGCATTTAATTACTTGGAGGTCGCCCTTGACGACCTCAATGTATTCTCTCCCAACGTCTGCCCACTTAAGACAGCGGACGGGAAATGTCTTTCGCACGCACACGCCTATCGCCTGGCTGAAGCGAATGACGTGTGGAGAAATAGGCTTCTCCGCTCCAGGGGCAATCGTCATCGGAATGCGCCCATTTATTGCAATGTGGCGCTCTAACTCCAAGAGTCGAGACTGCGCACGTCTCCTAGGAGTCGGAGTCGTTTGTTGAGAAGAAGACCCTGCTCAATAAATAGACACTAACATATAAAGTTAGAAACCCCTACATGAAATATTTGTAAGTTAAAAATGAAGAAAATTCTTAGACTCACCCGTATTGTCGCCCACAGATGACGATCCTCCCACAATGTTATTTAAATCCTCCTCAAATTGGAGGAACATATCGTCCGTCTCCATAAAATTTGATCGTCGATATGACATAATGACTATATGGACATATAGAAAATAAACATTCAAAAACCAAATATCTTCGCATCCTACAAACCCCTCCAAACTACAGAGGCTACCATAACTGCAGGATAGCCAACACAACCTAATTATTAACAACAAAATACTTCAAGCTATCCTAACTACCACCCCTTGAAACCAGCAAATTCAAAACAAAAAAGGCTACCATAACTGCAGGATAGCCATCCCAAATCAACAATAAAAATATTGAACACAAACAGGCTATCATAACTGCAGGATAGCCAAAACAAATCTTAAAACACATATTACAATTTTCAATTCAACTATAAATTCCCCTCCCCACCCCCCCCCAATTTCAATTTTCAATTTAACTTAAACCCCCTCCCTCCAATTCAATTTTAAATTCAACTATACATCCCCCCTTACTTAATTTAACTATTAACCCCCCCCCTCCCCTCCAATTTCAATTTTCAATTTTCAATTTTCAATTCAAATATAAACCCCCCTCCCAATTCAATTTTCAATTTAACAATAAACCCCCTCCCCCAATTCAACTCTCATTCAATTTTATTCAATTTTTTAAAACAAAAATCCTAAACCATTCAAATTTCAAATTTCAATTTCAATTCATCCACAAATTGCACACGCTCTATACAAAAATACATTTAACAAACAAAAATCTATTCCAAAAGAAAATCCTAAACTAATTTTCATCAAAAAAAACCGTAAACTAATTTTCATCAAAAAACCCCTAAAACATAAACTTAAACTAAATAAATTTTCATATTTCACTTACCTAAAGTGGCAGACGGCAGCGAGGGACAACGGCGAGGGCGGTCGACGACGGACGGCGGCGGAACAAAAGGAAATTTGAAGGACGGCGACGGACGACGACGACTTCTTCTTCTCCTTTCTTTTTCTCCTCTCGGTTTCGGTTCTGTAATTCACAGAACTGAAACAAATTTAAAGGGGAGACGTGGCATTGGGAAATCCCTCAAAACGCATCGGGAAAAGGGGAATTTCCGACGCTCATTAAACCCTTTTCCCGATGTTTCACGCGGCGTCGGGAAAAACCCCTATTCCCGACGCCGCTCCCGACACACTGTTCACGGCGTCGGGAAAAACCCATTTTCCCGACATATTCTTGCCGACACCTTCGTGGTGCGTCGGGAAAGATAGTTTTCCCGACACATCTCCCGACGCGTTGTTGACGGCGTTGGGAAAGCCCTTATTTCCGACGTTTTTTATGCCGACGTGCTTTTCGGCGTCGGGAATGCTCCATTTTCTTATAGTGTTAGGCTCCTCCTAATTGTATCACTTAGGCTGATCCCCCACACCTTTCTTGTAAATATCTATTCACTTTATGAATTCAGGCTCCCCCAAGTAAGAGAATCTCTTCTCAAGAGAAGAGATGTTGTTAGGCTCTCCCTAAGACCAACCGATCTTCTTTAAAGTGTGTTTTTAATAAAATACATCAGCTCAACTTCAAGTTCAATAATGATTTTTAATCAAACTTCAACCATCATAAAAACAGTACTTGTTTTGTGCGAATCAATATGATCTAGAAAATCACTCAAGATCAACAATGGCTAAAACTCCATAATTTCATAGATTGACACATTTGTGTTGTTCAGCTCTCACATGAGACAATGGCTTGAATATTCTTCAAAATGGTCAGCTCTAGATTGAATTTTATCATATATTTCAATAGGGTTGAGAATGTATTAATGGAAATAATAAACCAACTCTATTTGCAAGAAAAAATACAGCAGATCATGAAATCTTGAAAGTCTTGCTGCTAGGTAAAGAAAGAATATTTTGTAGATTTTTTGTTCTGTCATGTAAACATATCCCATATAATCACGACTTGTTGTATCGTATTGTTAAGGAAGAAATAGAGACCAAGAACAACCAGGTTAGCAATCTCATGTGTACCAAATCATCAGGACAAATGACCATATAGGAAGAAATCTAGAACCTCTATTTATTATTTTTTTCTGTTATTTTGACAGCTTATGGGCCTAAAAGATTTTTCCATGTGTAACCATATTTGTGTCTCCTTCTTATTGTTTTGCCTTAATTGAAAAGGGTCTCTGTAATATAAATATAGATCAAAGGTCTATTATATTGAATGAGAAAATACAACATAGAAAAGTCTCACAATATTTTTGTTCTTAACTTGGTATTAGAGCATGATGACTAACGACCATGGAAACCTTGGGAACTCAACTTCACTAGCCAACCTCTCAATTAACTACTCAATCAGGTTACAATCACCAAGCTTGAGCGAAGCAACTTCTTGCATTTTAGATTTTGAGAGGATACAAATATAGGGGTATATGCTAGGACACGTACCATGCCCTCCGATGTACGTTAGTCCCTGTTATCACCATCATTACAACACAACCAACTGCTGAGACGACAAGCTCTCAGATCGCGACAAGTGGCTTCACGAGTACTCAAACTAAAGAAGTCGTCAACTCTGCCTTTGCAGCCTGGTTAATTGTTGATCAACTGCTTTTTCGGTAGATGTATAACTTCATTACATCGAAAAGAGCCATCCAACTAATTTGATTTGAGCACTTCAAAGATCTATGAGATGCAATCCAAGAACTCTTTGGTATTCAATCGAAAGCGGAAGAAGACTATGTTCGTCAAACCTTTCAGCAAACTTGAAAAGATAACAACTCTATGATTAAATATTTACGACTAATGAAACTACATTCTAACAACCTAGGTCAGGCCAACAATCCTATTCTGACAAGGGCATTGATATCACAAGTCCTACTTGAAGTAGATGAAGAGTATAATGTAGTTGTAGAAACACTCCAAGGTAAACTAGAGTTGTCATGGTTGCAAATGCAATCAAAATTGCTTTCTTATGAAAAAAGGCTAGAAGCTTAAAATGCACAGAAAACAATGGCTGTGAAGAATACTCCATCTATCAATATGGTAAGTAACAGGGGACCCTCTAACCATTCATCACAAGGTCAAGGTCAAGGTGAAGGTCGAGGAAATAATTTCTCCTATGGAAATCATGGTAATAGTGGTGGACAATCTGGAGGGCAAGGCTGAGGCTGAGGACGATATCGTCCAACTTGCCAAGTTTGTGGAAAAAACAAGGCACACTGCAGATGTTTACTACAATAGGTTCAACAAGGAGTTTGTTTCCAATAATGGAAATAATCCAAACAAAGGGACAAACAACAACAATTTTAAGAACCCACGATTTTTATGACTTCACATCATGGCAATCTGTTCACTTCTGTTGGAGAAAACAATGTTGACACTAATTGGTATGCTGGTAGTGATGCCACAAATCATGTTATCGCTAACTACCCCAGTCTTGCCAATCCTTTTGAGTATGGAGGTAAGGAACAAATTACAGTAGCTAATGATGATAAACTAAAGATTGCATCCATAGGTCATTAAAATATCACAAATGGAAATTATATGTTATCTCTTGATAATGTTCTGTATTTTTCTGTCATTGCGAAAAATTTAGTCAATGTGTCTAAACTTGCAAAACATAACCATATTTTTGTTGAACTTCATGATGAATACTATCTTATATTATCTGGAAGAAGCCCTAGTGAAACCTGCTGCTGAAGAAAAGATGAATACCAATGACTCAAAGGGAACTATGAAAATAACTAAAGTGAACCAATCAATCCTGTTTTTAGCAAATATTTCTGTCAATAGTATTATCTTTAAGAGCACATGGCATCGACGCTTGGGTCATCCATCATCGAGAGTTTTTTATTTGATCACTAAAAGAGGTAATGTGACTTTAAAAATTGAATCAATAGAATTTTGTCAATCATGTCAACTAGGTAAAAGTCATTCTCTTCCATTCTCTCTGTCTAAATCCCGTGCCACAACATCGTTCGACTTAATCCACCCCGATGTATGAGAGCCAGCTTTGGTCATGTCTATTGAGGACTTTCGCTATTATGTGTTGTTTCTTGATGATTTTAGCCGGTATGTCTGAATATATCCTCTTATACTTAAAAGTGACACAACTGCGACTTTTGAAACTTTTCTTAATATGATTAAAGCAGCATCAAAGTTCTATAGTAAGATAATGGTGGTGAGTACATAAGTTCATTATATGTGTGAGCAAAGAGGTATATTAACTTGAATGCCTTGTCCTCACACCTCGAACAAAATAAGTGTGTTAAATAGAAATATCACCATATAGTTGAAATGGCCTTAACACTCATGGCTCAAGCTAATTTACCACTGAAGTTTTGGTGGGAAGCTTTCTCAACAGCAGCTCAATTAATCAACAATCTCCCATCCTGTGTTCTTAATGATAAATCACCTATGAAATTATTACTCAATAGGCAACTTGGCATTACATCATTACGTACATTTGATTGTGTCCGTTTTCCTTGTTTACTCTCTTATCAATCTAACAAGTTTAATTTTCATTCAGAAAAATGTGTTTACTTAGGTCCAAGCTTGAGTCACAAAGGGTACAAATGTCTGAGTTCCACCGGTCGGTTGTATATATCTCGAGACGTGTAGTTCAACAAAGAGGAATTTCTATTTGCTCAACAATTTTTCCCTTTATCCATGGTCCATACATTATCACCACCTATTTTATTTCCATCGGTAAGCATTTTACCCAGCCCCAAAAATAATCCGTCCCCAAGCACAATAATATGGCCTACACCCAGCTCATCTAATAATCCCTCTGATTCCCACCCTCCCTTAACTTCCCCATTAAACCTAACCCCAAATTACCCAACTGCACACCCTCCCTCCAATTTTGAAATGGGCCTAGATTTCTCTACACCTTCGGCCCACAAACCCAACTACCTATAACCCATCCTTAATTATCCCTAATTTTCCATTTTCCCTACCGAAGATGCCTCCCAACTCAAACTCTTCGTCAACAAATGCCCTTTTATCTCTATCCTTTTAAAATGCCTTTCTATCAATTCCTCTGATTTCTATAGCTGACCCACCGCCGACTCCCCCTCACAACTCCCATTCCATGACCATACATGAAAAAGTTAGCATCTTAAAACTCAAGTGATGGATCTCAAAAATCAATCCTGATTTGACAGTCACAAAACCGACAAGGTAGTCAATGCTCTTCGAACTCCTCAATGACAATCTGCCATGAATGAAGAACTTGCTACCTTGCTAAACAACCAATCTTCTGATCTTGTACCCCTAAATCCTCACTAGAATGTTGTCAGCAACAAATGGGTATTTCACATCAAACGAGTAGTTGATGGGTTTATACAACTCTACAAGGCTCGTCAAATGGCTAAAAGGTTTCATCATAATCTTGGGGTGGATTTTTTTTGTGACATTTAGCTCGGACATAAAGTCTTCAATGACTCAGATAATCTTAAGCTTTATAGTATCAAATCGTCGGGTTCTTCGACAACTTGATTTCAACAACACTTTCCTTAATGGAGCCCTTGGAGGAAGTCTACGTGTCACACACACCTAGATTTGTTGATATGCAATATCCCGATTATGTTTGCAAATTGAGCAAAGCCATCTATGGCCTTAAACAAACTCCTCGGACGTGAAACGACACTTTGAAACACACGCGGCTAAATTGGGGTTTTGTCAACTCTAAGACAGATACCTCTCTATTTATTCTCAAGCTCCACAACTCCATTGTTCTTCTTTTTTTTGTATGTTGATGATGTTATCATCACTAGAAATAACATTTATATGATCTCTAATCTTATACGCCAATTTGATGCTTCGTTTGCTCTTAAAGACTTAAGACACTTAAGCTATTTTCGACGCATTCAACTGCATAATCTGGATTCTAGCATTTTACTAAATCAGTCTAAATATGTGGATGGTTTATTATTTAAGCTTGAATTAAATAATTTAAAGCCTACCCCATCTTCGTTTGTTATGGGAAAACAATTTTCTATATCTGATGGATCCTCAGTGCATAATCCTTCTCACTATCGAACTGATGGATCCTCAATGCACAATCCGTCTCACTATTGAAGCACACTATTGGGGCTCTCTAGTACCTTCTCGCACATGCCCGAATATTGCCTATATTGTCAACCATTTAAGTTAGTTTCTTCATGCTCTTACTGACACTCATTAGCAGGTAGTTAAATGAGTATTGCGGTACCTCAAAAATATCAAGCATTATGGTATTCGTATTCAACCTAGTTCTGACTTTAATATTGTAGCCTACTCCGATGCTCATTGGACATCCAACATAGATGATTGAAGATTTATTGTTGCTTACTGTGTATTTGTTGGAAACAATCTTGTATCGTGGTCATTAAAAAAACGATAGGTTGTCGCTCGCTCGAGTACTAAGTCTGAATACTATGCACTAGCTCATACTTCTGCTGACATTACTTAGGTCTAAGAACTGTTGGGTGAATTGGGTGTTTCTTGGTCCTGTACACCCATCATATGGTGTGACAATATTAGTGCCAATGCCCTTGCATCAAATTATGTCCATCACACCCGAACCAAATACATTTTGATCGGCATACCCTTTGTTTGGTGTAAGGTACTGAATGGCCAACTTGAAATTAGGTGTGTTCTCTCTATTGGTCAAATTGATGACTACCTAACGAAATTACTGACTCATACTGAATTTAGTCATCTTTGTACCAAACTCGATGTCCTTTCATTCCCCTCTTGTTTGCGGAGGGATATTAAGGAAGAAACAGAGACCAAGAACAACCAAGTTAGGAATTCCATGTGAACCAAATCATCAAGATAAATGACCACGTAGGAAGAAATCTAGAATCCTCTATTGTTATTTTTTCTGTTATTTTGGCAACATAATTATGGGCCAATTAAATTCTGCCATGTGAAACCTTATTTGCATCTCCTTCTTATTGTTTTGCCCTAATTGAAAAGGGGTCCCTTGAAATATAAATATAGGCCAAAAGTCTATCATATTGAATGAGAAAATACAACACAAGAAATTTCCATAATACTTTTGTTCTTGATTGGCATGTCGCAGATGACAAGAAAGTATACCAACAAATTTGCATCACACATATCAATATTAAAATAACTCATCCCAAGACATAGTTAGAATGACACATAACATATTTCATAAACATGAAATTCAAGTTTTGTCTATAATAAATAAGTCAATCAAATCCCAATAGCAAAGGTCCTAACATTTTATTTAAGTTTAAGCACTTCTATTACAACAAGAATTAGAAAAATTAAAATATCATTAAAAACATTGAAAATGTTTAGAGACAAAATTGAATTCAAATATCTGTATTTTAGTACTCGTTTTTTTAATTGAAATAAAAATTTCGCTTCTTTTTGTTCGAAGTAATGTTTTTGGAACAACAATTTTAGTCTTATACTGTTAAAAGATCGACTATTTTGTATGTGTAAAATTTTAATATAAATTTTATATCTAATAAAAGTCATAACTTTTAAGATTTTAAACTAAATTGTTTTAGAAGTTCAAACAAGTTCTCTAATGTACTCTTCTTTAATGTTAATAAAATAATAAGATAGTAAACATGGTAGATGAATGAAGTGTATGAGACGTATATTTGAAAAGTCAAAGTGATCTGAAATATTAACATGACCTTCCATCCTTCCTACCATGGTCTCCTACAACATAAGCTGATTCACTCCACTTTTTGTAAAATGAAAAACCAGGTGGATGAAATTTTGTATTAGAGATTTGCACCCTCTGCCCCAGGGTACAGTTGGAAAGATGAGACATTGGAGTTTTAAAAGGATAAATGATATAAATAATAAAGTATTTACAAAAATATTGTTATTTTCAAACTAATTACAAAAATAATGTTGTTTTTCATCTCTCTTTCTTGGTTGTTGTCTTTTTATCTCTCCTTCTTTCACTTCCTTTTTTTTTTTCTCTCCCTCTCCCGGCGATTCTTCAAGACTCGCCCACTTCTTTTTTTTTTTTTTTTTTTTTTTTCATTTTCCATATAATGTTTTATTTCTTTCTTTTATTTGAATTTCATTTTTCTTTTCTAAAATTTAAATTTTTATTTTTTCAAATGTAGTATTAATTTATTTTTTTCTTTCACGATAAATCTATTTTTAACCAAAAAAAAAAAATTACTTTTACCTTCATGAAAGTTTTTTATTTTTCAAATTATGTTTATTTTAATTTTTCAATTTACGAAGATTTACCGCTATAATTCATTTGTTTTGTATTAATTGAAGTTCATAAATTTTTAGTAATCAATTAAGATAGGAAAATAATTAAATATAAAGTATAATGTTTAATATATTAATTAAACATTTTTCATTCAATGAAAAAAAACAATCAAAATGTTCCACAATCAGAACGTCGTCGATTTCTAGTTGGTTGTTGTTGTCGATTTTGTATCCTTTGTTGCTCTAGTCCTTCCTGATTATCTTGTTGTTCTTGCTCATTTGGTTGCTCGGGTACTGCTACAGGCAATTCGTAGTACATATATTCATTATGAAGATGATGATTCGGTTCTTAAAAAAAAACTAACACATTGATTGGTTGTATAGCTAAGTATTACCTAAAGTGGTTGTGTATAGAATGACCAATTTCTCTTTTCTTGTTGTAGAGCATTGATTAGGATTTTAGATCGATGGATTATATTAGATGTAAGATAAATTTGCATATATTCTAGCCGTCAATATTCTTTATTATATACTTGTGTATTTCTTATGGTATTGTCTATTTAGATGTTTCAATACCATTTGTTACTTTTGTGAGGCATCTTTAATTAAGATCCTCTTGTCATATGTTCATGGTGATAATTTATTAATATCTAATATCCCGTTTGGTAACTATTTTGTTTTTTGTTTTTGTTTTTAAAATTAAGTCTATTTTGTTTATGTCTTACAATGATTTTCATGTTTCTTAGCTACAATGATTAAATTCAAAACCAAATTAAAAAAAAAAAAAACATTATTTGAAAGCTACTTTTTTTTAGTTCTCAAAGTTTGGTTTGTTTTTTTTAAACCATTGGTAGAATATAAATAACAAAAGAAGAAAGTTGAATGTGTACTGTATATATTTAATTCTTTATTTGTATTTGTGTTTATACGCTTTGTGTTTGTGTCACAGGAGCCATTTCTTCCAATTCATCGGGCTCTTGCACTCGAGCACTTCTTCTTTGAACTGGTACAGGTACAATAGGTACATCATACATATAGCATATGTTCTCCCTGTCCCCCTTGTTATTGTTGCATATATCTAAGACATGCTTGGATCATTACATGCTTGGATCATTGATATATAGGAGCTGTAAAACCACTAATAGGAATTGTTCCAAATAGTGATAATTATGATAATGATGATGTCAACAAAGGGTACAGAGTTGATGACGATAACGGGCAAAAAATCGACGACGTCCCGGTTGTGGAACACTTTGATTGTTTTTTTTTCATTGAATAAAAATTGTTTAATTATTGTATTAGACATTATACTTTATATTTAATTATTTTTCAATCTTAATTGATTACTAAAAATTTACGACCTTTAATTAATACAAAACAAATGAATTATAGTGATAAATCTTCATAATCTGAAAATTTAACATAAACATAATTAAAAAAATTTTAAAAATTTCATCAAAGTAAAAGTACGTTTTTTGTGGTTTAAAATAGGTTTATCACGAGAGAGAAATAAATTAATACAAAATTTAAAAAAAAAAAATAAGAATTTAAATTTTAGAAAAGAAAAATAAAATTAAAAAAAAAAGAAAGAAAAAAAACATTATATGAAAAAAAAAAAGTGGCCTAGTCTTAAGACTCGCCCAAGGAGAGAGGGAGATAAAAAGAAGGAAATTAAAGAAGAAGAGATAAAAAGCACAACAACCGAGAAAGAGAGATGAAAAACAACATTATTTTTATAATTAGTTTGAAAATAACAATATTTATGTAAATACTTTTTCTAATTGCATTATTTATATGATTTATGTGTCTAAAAATTAGTGTTTTTTTTTTAAAGGAGATAGAATATTAAAATGTTGTTTTAATAATGAAAAAGGTTTTAATTGTCTGACGGCCAAGAAAGAGTGAAGGCGTTGTTTTCTGTTGACACAAGGCGCGTGATTCCTGAATCTTGTCCAACAAAGAAAAAAACAAATTAAATTATTAGTAATATTATTATTAAATATTTATTTGAAAGAGGGGTTTTTTCTATTTGATTTAAAGTTTATAAATTTTGACTGATGAGGTGTTTATTACGTTTCCCATGCATCCATCACCATCACCATCACCGTCACCATCCAACTCAAGTCGGCAACACGCTTTTAGTTTAATTTTCCAAAATAATATTCATTTTTAAATTTCCTAATTTCTTACTTTAATAAAGTTCATTTCTATTTTATAGAAAAAAAAATATCACCCTTTTTTAAATATAATAAATCAATAAAATATTTACACTGTATAGAATAATTTTGGAAACAAAAAAACTCCACAAGTCTATGATGGAAAATAACAAAAATGTTCATGTCAACACGCGATTAATCGGTCGCACACGCACATGTAATTCTTCTTCTAAACGATCACAATACGCGATCGTAAGAAATGATATACGATCGTGTATGTAGTATCAACATGACCGTATAGTTTTTTTAATAATGGAAAAAATGCTTCAAATCTAAATGATCGTGTTAACTACAGTAAACGATCGTTTAGATCATATATACAAGACTATTTAGTTTTTTTAAACAATGGGAAAAGGACTTCAAATCTAAACGACCATATTTACGATGCTAAATTATCTTGTTGGTTATGGTAAATGATCGTGTTGAAAAATCTAAACGATCGTGTTGATCATGTTGACTAGTTAAGCAACCATTTAGGTCATATCAAAGTGATATTGAAACGATCTTGATATTTTGGAAGAAGAGCTGGAAAAAAGAAAGAAAAGATGAAGAAAGAAAGAAAAAGAAGATGAATTAAAATAGAAAGAAGAAAATCTCGAAGAGGAGGGAAAGAAATCTGGAAGAGAAGAATAAAGTACAAAAAAGAAGAAGAATGAAAAGTGACGAATCATCCAAAATATCAAGACCAAATTAGGAATTTATGAAAATATCTAACGACTTAATGGGCTTTCATTTCTTGTTATACGGACAGTAAATATTTTGGTATTTTGTTACATATATGAAAGTTAACCTTTAAATTTTTAGATTTGTATTAATTAATCCCAAACTACTAATTATATCAATATAAGGATATTAATTTATATCTTCTACTAATTTCTTTATAAAAATGATTCATGCATTAATTTTAAAAGTGTGTAGACTTTTTAAATGTTGGCAAACAGAGCGGATGCACGAGGTTTTCGAACAAACATATGGTTTCATGGAGTTGAATTTGTGTTATGTTGATTTGAAGTGATTTGATTTGATATGATCTCTAGTACTTGATCTTTCTGATCTCCCTCGATTGAATGTATACACTTAATTCGAAAAAACAGAGTGTGTGATATCGTGAAAGGGTGTATAAATATTCAAAGGACTTGAGCTTCAAAGAATCGCCAACTTCAAAAAATTAGGAAATTTTTTTTTATTGAGAGAATTCTCTCTACACTTCTAAAGTATAAAGTTTTTTACCATTCAAATGGAAAAGAACTCTTCTATTTATATAGTTCTCTAGTAGGTTTTGTGAGTTTGAGCTTGGTTGGTCCATGGGCTTTATATTTGAGTCCAGCTATTAGCCTTGAGTCGCATTTGGATCAAATAAAGCGTGCTTTTGGGCTTCAAATAAGTTTAACCCAAATCCTAAGAATTAATTGGACCTTAAAATAATTAATTTGATCCAATAGTTAATGCGAAAACACATGACATCATTGAGATTCACCAATTTATGTCTTCAATTTCAATATAGGGCACATTACTCCCAAATTCAATTATTTGTAGTTTCGTCATTAATTCAGTAAATAATGTGACACTTTTTGATTGATCCAAAATTTATTTTTCAAACGACAATTAGACTAAATGTATGAACATTTTTCAAAAATAAAAATTGTCCAAAGACTCTATATTGATTCATTTAAGAAAGTCTACAGATTTAATTAATATAAATTTAAGTTTCACGTTAGGATTTTCCAAGCAAAATGTAAGTGAGTGTAAATTAATTTTTTAAGCTTAAATTGATAGTTTAGAGGTATAAATTATTTTATTTTTAGAATATATTATTTTTTATTTGAAGATTTATTCAATGTTTTATAACCTAAGTTATATGTACAAAATACCTCTCAACGTTATGATACTTAGGTTTCAATAATTTCTTATGACGTTTTAAAAGCCTCATATTTACGCTTCAAACCTAAATTTATTTTGAAATAACCAATTCAAAGCTTCTTAATTTGTGATATGCTTTAAAGGAAACTTTCATATTTATTTGTATGAGACACTAAAGTAAGGGTTGATTTGGAACAATTCAAGAGAATGTATAATTAGATCTTAATTTAAAGTTGGGCGGATAGTTGAAACTTACATGTATGCCACATATGTAACTATTTTTCAACTAAAAGAACTTGTTACATGTAATGTGTTACAACAATTCGACAAAAAGTTAATAAAACACAAATGAAGATATTAAACTATAGAACACAAAGTTTAGTAAATAAACAATAATTACGGAGACATACGAAAATCCTAATTTAGTGAATGATCTTTTAGACTCTCTATAAAAACTCTCACAATCTTGAAGATTGACACACTTGTGTCTTTTGCTCAAAACAAATCCAACTATAGTTATGCAAAAATTGCAACCCTAATAAATAAATGTCGTGCTCACACTTCAACACGTAGTAGCTCGCCTTTCTTATCCCAATTGGACCATTAACACCTAGTTATTTGAGGGAGGGAAACTTAAGATGTCAATCAAATACTAATTAGTGATTGATGCTTTTGGAAAACCTTTTAGACACACAATACATAAATTCATTTTCATAAAACAGGCTTTCATCACCTTATTCAATAAATCATAAATCACACACTATTCCTTTCGCCAAGAATATCAATTGTTTCCACGCATAGACTACTGTGATGACCTTTTCATCAATAACATCCCTTGGAGAACTTCTTGGTTCATTTCCTGTTGCTTAGGACGGTAAACTCAATACGCTCCTTTTACGCATTGGCCAACTTCATTTCACCATGAAGTGCTTTTTTACATAGTTTCCTTTCCCATGCCTCATTATGTACACATAATAGCTAGCTCATTTATATGAATAAGAATAATGATTTACTCGCAAGTATGACATACAATCATCAAACATGAAACTTTAGCTTACAATACAATAGAATAGATTTCTTAAAGAATATAAAACTTTCTCACTAACATTAACGTGAAATGCAACATTACAAGACAACAAGAACTTTAGAAGAAAAGCTCTTAAAAACAATTCAACTTTAGAAAATCACTCACTGATTAATTTTCTTCTTCAGAACGTCTAGTGTTTCTTCCTTTCAAGAGTAACTCTAATCTTGAGTTTCATGTCTAGGGTTTCAAGAATTTCACCATAACATTCCTTTCTACTGACTACCCTCATTTATACTAATCTTGAGTTACATTGGATTAGTCACCCTTTAAGCTTCCTGCTTGAGGTATTACATGTATAAGTCTAATAACTTTTTCAGACCATGCTTAGCTTAAACTCTTACACATTGTTCATTAATTAATCATACTTAGAAAATTTTCCATAATTTTTCTAACTCTCATCGCTTGGCTTCATCTCGCGTTGAACTCAAAATGTCTACTTTATCTTGCTCATAACTTTCCTTTCCTCGCGTCGCCTTGCATTAACACGAAAAAGTGACCCTTCTAATCAAGACACAAATCTCACAACTAGTCTGTCATGCCATGTTTCATCTGTGGTCCAACGTGATCACTTCATAGTCCAGTATGTTGTATGGTCCTTCGAGATTACCAGGCTTATGAGTGTTCTTGTGGAATCACTAGATCATATGTGTTCCTTCAGATTCATGAGATTTTATGGTACCTGTTAATGGAACGTTGATAGATCACTTACCGGGACCAATAGTGGCTCCCTTACTCACAATTTCTTTATGTTTTTCAAACAAGGGCAAAAGAAAAGGCAAGTTGGTGAGTGACAAGAAGAACTCATGACATGCCATATGAGGACTCCATAGTTTTTGCTTCCGCTATTGTTTTTAGAAAGTTAAGATAATATGATCAGTAATGACCCCAACTTAGTTATGAAAATTTTAGGTCACATTTCAACAGCTCTCAAACAAGATACAATTTGAAAAATGGCAAGGATGAAGAATGAACTCAAGGCTTCAAATACTTGAACCAATATAACTCATTTTGTGATATTAGAATGCTCTTCAGCAACCTTTCTTGAAGAAGACATATCACGTCCCATTCCAAGACCACTCATTGCAACCATGTAGAGGCATGATCGCCTAGATATTCAAGGTGAATTTGTCTGCGAGATAGCATGCAAAACGTCTAGTAAGCGGAATAAACATTGTTGGAATTTATGTCCTAAAACTTGTAGTTTATAGTTATGTTATATTCTATTAAATAAAGTGGTTATTGAGGACTTATTAGTGAAAATAGAATACTATAATCTTGAATCCAATAAACTAAGGTTCCGAGACTATCTAGTGTAGACTTGAACTTTATATAAAGACATAAACGTGGATCGAGTTTGGGTTTACAACCCAAATGGTCTATAGTGTATGAATAAGTTTAACGCCTTATTCTGAAGACACTATGGATGCGGCTCACTCTGTAGTTTGTACAAATGATGTGATACTGAATCGTTCATGTAGAGACATGGGAGTGGAGACATCCTATGCAAAGAATTTACATAAGCCTAGAACCACGAAATAGTCACTTTTAAGTTATAACACCGTCGACTATATAAAACTGACTGTTTCGATTATGATGACCTAGGTAACTTAAACTTCATTTTAAGCTAACTATAAATTTTTGTTCACATGAAATTATTCTTAGATTTGCATAGGTGAGGGTAGCTCGACAACGCTGGCCTAATAAGCCTTTCATTTCAGTGGTAAGACCAGGTAGATGGTTTGGGACATAGAGTACAAGACAAAATTTACTCATACCCGTTTTAAGGTTAGTAGATAGATTTTTTCCTTTTGGACTGAATCTAAGTCTTGAACAAGGAACCCGACCCTTTCATTGACCCGAGAGGGATTTGGTTTATAGGTTGACGTAAAATCAATTATTCAATAGTGGATCATTGGGACTTAAGAAAAAAGATGTAGTCTCGGGGATAAAACGATCTTTTGACCCAGCCGAGGTTACAAACAACCTGTGAAGGATCAACTTACAAATCATGGGTTTATTAGATGAACAAAAATATATTATATAGTGAGGGGAGTGCAGCTTAGAGACTTTAGTGGAATGACCTGTTAGTTAACAAATGTTGATTAGCTCAGTCAAAAAGGGTTTAGACAGTTAATCTCGAATTGTTGGAGCCCATGATCTATAGGTTCATTAGATTCCCTTGCTAGCTCATATGGAATTAACTTAGAACAATATGATGGAATAATTCAAATTGTTCGAATTAGGTAAAGAGAGAGAAACCGACGAATATATGTGATAAAGCTGTTAGCTATCAATTTTAGAAAGAGCTTTATGTTTAAATGTGATTTAATTATTAAAAATATGAATACAAATTCATATTTAGAAGCTTGAAATTTATGTGTAAAAAGTCAAAATGTTGACTTTTAGACTTTAAAAAGTCAAAATTTGACCGACTTTATATTCAAATGTGATTTGAATTTCAAAAATCTAAATTTAGATTCATGTTTGAAAGGTTGGAATTAGTCAAGACGAACAAAATGGTAAAAAGTCAAAATGTTGACTTTTGAATGAAAAGTCAAAGTTTGACTTTTACTAGAATTGTCAAATGACCATTCTATCCCTTGATTAAAGTTAGTGGAAAAATCCAACATTTTGTTGGATAATTCCACTAACTCTTAGTGAGCTAAGTGGAAGCTCATGGTGATGACACCAAGCCCACTAAGAAAAATTGAAATGATGATTAATTTCACTAATTGTAAATGGAAAGTGAGGTATTGAATTTAGGTGAACTAATTAAATGCATAATTGCATGTAATTAGGTTATTTAAAGGGCATTTTTCAAATATTTAACAACTTTTTGCAAAAATTTATTTTTCTAAATTTAAAAAATTCTTCCAATTTTATTTCTCTCCCAAAATCTCAAACCTTAATTCCAATCTCAAAATTCTATCTCTCTCATTTTTCTTCACATATCGGGTCCCACCACCCGATTCTATGTCTGGAGGATAGCGGGTCAACTCTAATGCTAGTCTCAACTTCACGTAGAAAGGAGAGATTGTGAGGATCGGGAGGCTTTGAAGGTATGTTTCTCTTAACCCTAATTTAGTGTAATTAGAGTAGAATTATAATGCTCGTTAATCACTAAATTTAGTTTATGTTGGGATTTTGTCAAAAAGATTTTATGAGATTATCTTTTATTTAATTCCAAAAAGATAAAATATTCTCCTTTATCTTATTTTATAAGATTATCTTTTATTAATGAGTTATTTAGTTCTAAAAAGATAAAAGATTCTCATTTATTTTAGGAATCTTGCTAATTATCTTTGAAGAAATAAGATTTATACATATAAATCTTATATGTATAAATAGGGTTTCGAATGCAGTGTTCGTGAGCGAAAAAATATTAAAAGGATTATTCACAGTTGAAGGTTAATGAAGAATTGATTGTAGAAGCTGCAGGAACGAAAATGCAGTATGATCTTATGTCTATAAGATCAGCATGTTGATCTAAGTTGTCTATAAGATCAACATGGTGATTTGCGTGATCACCGTATTCATCAGAAGAGTATGAAGGAATCGTTGAGGAGATTCACGGATGAAGACAGGGGGTGAAAGTTAGACAACGTTGAGAAGGGATACTCACATATTCAGGGGGAGCCTGAAGTCTGCAATTGTTTGTCATATAGTTGAACAGAGTCTTCTACTGTATCAATGTATTTTGACGAAGTGTGAATCTTAATAAAACTACTCATCAAGGCTGTGTGTAGCTCCTAAGACGTAGGCATCATTGGCCGAACTGGGTTAACAAAGTTTCTTGTGTTTTATCTCTTCTGTTGTCCCTCTAGCTATTACAACAGTCTATAACTTTAGTATTAACTGAAGGTTTAATTGATTATCTCACTGTTTTTTCAATTGGTATCAGAGCGGGTTATTAGATCATGGAGATAATCAGAGAGGGACCATCAGCTTCTCGTCCTTCTATTTTAGATGGTAAAAACTACTCATATTGGAAACCTCGGATGATCTTCTTCATTAAGACGTTAGATGGAAAAGCTTGGAGAGCTCTTGTGGCGGGTTATGATCCTCCTATGATTACCGTGAATGGTGTTTCGGTTCCAAAACCTAAAGTTGATTGGACAGATGCTGAAGAGCCAAAGAAGCCAAAGATGGTGTTTCGGTTCTTGCCGTACAGCCAAAGAAGCCTGAAAAACCTTGGAGGTAGCGTATGAAGGTACTTCCAAAGTAAATATCTCAAGATTACAGTTGATAACGTCTAAGTTTGAGGCATTAAGAATGACCGAGGATGAATCAGTGTCTGATTATAATAAGAGAGTGCTTGAAATAGCAAATGAATCTTTGATGCTCGATGAAAAAAATACTTGACTCTAAAATAGTGCGGAAAGTACTTCGATCCTTGCCCAGGAAATTTGATATGAAAGTTACTGCCATTGAGGAAGCTCATGATATTACAACGCTGAAACTTGATGAATTCTTTGGTTCATTGCTTACGTTTGAGATGGCCACTGCTGATAGAGAAAGTAAGAAAGGTAAGGGAATCACTTTTTAAATCCACACATGTAAGTAAGGAGGCGATAAGTGACACTAAAGTAAACATGAACGAATCAATAGACCTCTTGATCAAACAGTTTTCTAATGTGGTCAAGAAATTAAAAAACTTGAATACCACAGAATCAAACGCTTAAAATTTGATTAACTATCAAAGAAAATATGGTGAGAACAATACGAGAAGGATTAATGAAAATTCAAATAGGAGAAATAGTGATTATGGACGAAAAAATGAGGGCGAAGGAAGAGTTCTCAGATGTCGAGAATGTGAGGGAGTTGGCTATTATTAGGCTGAATGTCCCACATTTTTACGAAGACAAAAGAAAATCTTTCGTGCTACTTTGTCAGATGAAGATACTGGTGATGGTGAAGGAGATAACAACATGAATGCATTTACAATATGTATTTCAGAAACTGACTCTGGAGATGAAAGTTAATGTTCTGGGGAGATTTGTGATAAAAACGTGACATTTGAAGAGCTCAAAGTCCTATTGAAAGAAGATTCTGAAGCCAGAGCAATACAAAAAGAAAGAATTCAAGATCTTATGGAAGACAATGAACGATTAATGTCTATCATATCATCTCTAAAGCTAAAGTTAAAGGAAGTTCAATGTGAATATGATCAGACATTAGAGTCTGTAAAGATGCTAAATTCAGGAATTGAGAATTTAAATGTAATTTTAAATTCCGGACATAATGGTTTAAACAAATATGGTCTTGGGTTTGATGCTTATGCAAGAAAGATCAATACTACAATCGAAATAAAGTTTGTACCTGCATCAGTTAATGACAAGACAGATACAGTCACAGCAACGAAAGTAGTTAGCCCTTCAACTAAAACTACTAAATGGATCTGTTACTACTGTGGTCAGAAAGGCCATATTAGATCTTTTTGCTATAAACTACAGAGAGATATATTGTATCAGTGGAAGGCAAAGCACAGTAATCAAAAGTATAAAGCAAGTCCTGCAAAACGAAGTAAGAGAAGAAGAAGTCGTATGGTTTGGAGAGTTAAACAGTCTGGACAGTGTAATATTGCATTCACATCTGTTCAAGTCACGACGGATGCCTGGCATTTTGACAGTGGTTGTTCTAGACACATGACAGGAAACAGATCCTTCTTTTCTGAGCTAAAGGAATGTACTTCTGGTTATGTTACATTTGGAGGTGGTGCAAGAGGACGAATCATAGCGAAAGGAAACATTGCCAAAAATAATCACCATGTCTGTATGATGTTAGATATGTCGATGGCTTAAAAGCAAATCTGATTAGTGTAAGTCAGCTATGTGATCAAGGCTTCAGTGTAAACTTTAGCAAAGACAACTGTGTGGTAATTAATAAAGATAATCAGGTTCTTATGAATGGTAGTCGGCAAGCGGATAACTGCTATCACTGGATCTCCAATAATTCAGAAGTTTGTCATTTGAATAAAGAAGATCAAACCTGGTTGTGGCACAGAAAGCTAGAACACATCGACCTGAAAAGCATAGACAGGACTGTAAAAAATGAAGTTGTGATAGGTGTTCCAAATATTGATGTAAATAGCAAATTGGTTTGTGGAGATTGTCTAACTGAGAAGCAAACTAAAGCCTCCCACAAAAGCCTAAAGGAATGTTCCACTAATAGAGTCCTTGAACTTCTACATATGGATCTTATGGGATCATTGCAGACTGAAAGTCTTGGTGGAAAGAAATATGTGTTTTTAGTTGAAGAAGATTTTTCTCGATTTACATGGGTTCGATTTTTGAAAGACAAGTATGATACTCCCAAAGTCTGCATCAGCTTGTGCTTGATTTTGCAGCGAGAAAAAGGAGTGAAAATTGTTAGAATCAGAAGTAATCATGGCAAAGAATTTAAAAATGAAGATCTTAATAACTTTTGTGATTCTGAAGGAATACATCATGAATACTCTGCTTCTATAACTTCTCAACAGAATGGAGTTGTTGAAAGGAAAAACAGAACATTACAGGAGATGGCTCAAGTCATGTTACATGCGAAAAAAATTTTACCCTTGCATTTTGTGGTAGAAGCTATTAACACAGCTTGTCACATTCACAATAGAATTACCACTCGATCTGGAACTAATATGACTTTATATGAGCTGTGGAAGGGCAGAAAGTCTAATGTTAAATATTTTCATATTTTCGGAAGTACTTGTTATATTCTTGCAGACAGAGAATATCATCGAAAGTGGGATGCTAAATCAGAATAGGGTATATTTCTTGGATATTCCAGAGGTGGGACTGACAAGACACTTTTTATTAATAGAACCTGCAGTGATCTCATTGTGGCTTAAATTTATGCTGATGATATTATATTTGGAGGATTTCCTAAAGCACTTGTTCATAACTTCATTGACATAATGAAATCAAAATTCGAAATGAGCATAATGGGAGAACTATCTTGTTTTATAGGATTAAAGATCAAACAGAGAAGTGAGGGTATATTTATATCTCAATAGAAGTAAACCAGGAACATAGTCAAGAAATTTGGTCTAGATCAATCACAACACAAAAGGACTTCAGCTGCGACACATGTTAAAATTACCAAAGATATTAATGGTACAGCAGTAGATCACAAATTGTACAGGAGCATGATTGGGAGTCTCCTATATTTAACGGCAAGTAGACCTGACATTGCCTATGCTGTTGAAATATGTGCTCAATTTCAGTCAGATCCTCGTTCTTCTCACTTGACAGCCGTTAAACGAATAATCAAATTGGGCTGGTTGTGCTGATGAAGTGAATGTTTTGGATGAACATCGGTCATGTTTAAGTATCATGGATTTCTGGAAATCACTATGGTAGCAAGCTCTTATTCTACGCATCTATCTATTGATGATTTGGCTATTGTCTTATCTCGAGGAACATTATATTGTTAGTTTGGCCGTACAGCTGATCAATCTCAAGAGTAGACATTCTTTTATGGGGGAGAAGAGTTTTGTGCAAAAAGTTGATTGTGATGGACCGCCTAAAGGAGAAGCAAAAAAATTTGTTTTTTTTATGGATTAAGGAGTTTGTAATAGATGTGTTTATTCTGTTTTGGTTAAAAAAGGAAAAAATATATATATATTTTGCTTCTGTGATGTACCCTATGTTTTGATACTTCGAGTGATGCAGTTTTGACTATTGTCAGTTTGATGGTGTTTGTTGAGTTATTGTTGATATATGGTTCATCTGAATGTTGGTATCCCAACTCCAAATGATGCTCCTAATCTTGACCCAAAGACATTGTCATTAAGCTACAGGTTATTTCAAGGAAGTCATGTTTCTAATAAAGAACATGATATGAGACCTTCTAGGAACCCCCGTCTGTTTGACACTGATGATGTAGATGAGAATGCTAAAAGGTTTTTTTGTTTATCGTGACTTAGCCTCTAGAATAATTAATACGTTACAGCTGAATCTCGAGCTCCTTCTACATCTATAAATTTGCTATCTGATAGAAGGTTTGAGGTTGATTTTCTTGTTCATCACATGTAGACTCTGGTGCTTTAGATTGGGAGTAGTATTTCTTTTCTATTCAAAGGGGGAGAAGTTGTGAAGATAGGGGGCAGAAGTAGTTATTGCAGGCCAATATCCTGAAGCTGTTTATGTTGCTGTTTATGCTGAAGATGTGCAGTTCAGATGTTGTTTTGAATACTAGCTACAAGGTAAAGAAATGAAATTATGATTGTGTTGATCTACTATGCTGTTATGTGGTTGAATATGGACGATTTCTGAATGTTGCTTTATGAGAAGTCTCAGAGATGCATTCACTTGAATTTGAAAAGAAATCTCCTCTTTTTTTGACAAAAGGGGGAGTTTGTTGGGATTTTGTCAAAAAGATTTTATGTGATTATCTTTTATTTAATTCTAAAAAGATAAAATATTCTCCTTCATCTTATTTTATAAGATTATCTTTTATTAATGAGTTATTTAGTTCCAAAAAGATAAAAGATTCTCCTTTATTTTAGGAATCTTGCTAATTATCTTTGAAGAAATAAGATTTATGCATATAAATCTTATATGTATAAATAGGGTTTTCGAATACAGTGTTCATGAGCGGAAAAATATTAAAAAGATTATTCACGGTTGAAGGTTAATGAAGAATTGATTGTAGAAGCTGCAGGAACGAAAATGCAGTATGATCTTATGTCTATAAGATCAGCATGTTGATCTAAGTTGATATTAATTGATGAGTAATGATAAGAACGAGATGGTGATTTGTGTGATCACCATATTCATCAGAAGAGTATGAAGGAATCGTTGAGGAGATTCACGGATGAAGACAGGGGGAGCCTGAAGTTAGACAACGTTGAGAAGGGATACTCACATATTCAGGGGGAGCCTGAAGTCTGCAGTTGTTTGTCATATCAAATAGTCATATAGTTGAACAGAGTCTTTTGTTGTATCAATGTATTTTGACGAAGTATGAATCTTAGTAAAATTACTCATCAAAGCTGTGTGTAGCTCCCAAGACGTAGGCATGATTGGCCGAACTGGGTTAACAAAGTTTGTTGTGTTTATCTCTTCTGTTGTCCTTCTAGCTATTACAACAGTCTATAGCTTTAGTATTAACTGAAGGTTTAATTGATTATCTCACTGTTTTTTCAGTTTAGTTTCAATTAGGTAAAAAATTCAATCTTAATTCCGTTGTGCATTTAGTCTCAATGCATGTGATAGAAATTCTCCATCAATTCTATCACGCATAATGTGTTTTCCAATGCTAGAACACACAGCAAGCAAAGGGTACCCCATACCAAATCACACAAGTATAAAGCATTCTATTCCTGATTACACAACAAGGATAAGACATCCAACACCAGAACACACAACAAGGTGTGAGGAATTCACATTCCATCGCATAGGGTACATAAGATCATTTCATTCCATCTTTTCAGTTCATGTGAAATCTCATTCATTATAAATCTCATGCATTATCTCATCATTTTAGTTCATGTGACATCTTATTCATTTAAAAATCACAAGCAGCTGGAAAGCATAAGAGAACTCATGTAATTTAGGGTTTTAATGGAAATACATTTAAGGATTTGAACACATTAGAAGTTATTTTTATTGTTCAAAACATTTGAAGAAGAACCACTCACAATTAATAAGCTTCCTCACCTAACTCTCTAGCTGAGAATTTCCTTACTCTTACTTGTAACTCCTTGTTGAATTCAAGCTTGTGAAGAATCTTTAAAAATCTTGAAACTCTATTAATTCTTTCTTAAGTAAGCTCAGGGCAAAAGCAACTTCAAAATGATCAGATTTCACCTATTTATAAGTCTCTCCGGTGAACTTTTACATGTCGGAATAATTACTTCTCCCTAGGTGGTGGGAATGGTTCAATGTCTGAACGCCACATGTCACTGTACTTCTTTATACTGAATTTGGATTGAGTGGCAAATTCAAATAAATCACCGACTTTCTTACATGTGGATGGCGTCACTACTTCATAGTGAAGTAAGCTTAAAACACGTAACAATTCCTCGTGTAGCCTTCATCGCATGGATGTCTTATCGTATAGGCTACTCTTGTTGCATGAAATCTTATCGAGTAAGATAGAACACAATTAGGGCCTCATAAGCTCACTTTGTATTTGATACAAATGCAAAGATCCAACACCTTCGTGTAGGTGACATACGAATGAAAGTATCCTATGCACTGAGTTTGAATAAGATTGGACCACAAAATCGTAATCACTAAATGAAACACTGTTAACTAGATAGATTTCTATTTCATTAGGATGACCTAGGTAACTTAGTCTTAATTTTAAGTGTATTGTGAACTCATATTCACGAGAGATTTTCCTCTAATTTGTATAGGTGAGGTAGTCAGATTGTCGACTCAACAAGCTTATAATTTTGGGAACAAGACCGAGAGGGGAGCTAGAAACATAATCACACAAGATTAAATTCACTCCTATCCATCTTAAGGATAAGTAGATGAGTGTTCCCTTAAATGATGTCTCCGAGACTTAAACAAATGACCCTACCCTTTCTGTGGCACAAGAGGGGTTTTCGTTTATTGGTTGGACCAAAAAAAGGTTGATCATTAAAGGAACACTAGTATTTAAGGACTAAAAGTAGCCTTGGTGTAAAACTGTAATTTGACCCAGGTGGTATTACAAACACTTATAAATGACTAGCTTATTGTTATTAGTATATATCGATAGACACGAAAATATATCTACACAAAGAAGAGCTCAACTGTAAGCCTTTAGATGAGTGTACACATAGCTAACGAGTATTAATTAATGTGGTTTAATAAGTTTAGCCAATTAATCTCATATCGTTGTATCTTTTGATCTGTAGGTCTATGAAATTACCTTCCAAGCTTGTAAAGGGTAATGAGATCAATATATATTGATTGTAATTTGAAATATTCAAATTTACTTTGAAAATTAATATAATGTATGATGATACATTAGGTTAATTTAACACTACTACAAATTTGACCTTTTTTACGCATGCAAATTTTGATTTCTTGATGGTCGAGGAAAAAGATCATTAAGAAAAATATTTTTCTTGATACAATATTTATCTTGAACGATCATGTACGTCAAGAAAAGTCCCCTTACTTTGTTGAAGAAATACGAAAAAACGTAAAATAATGTGGATTCATAATTTTTTTTTTATGGGTAAAGTTCCCATAGTTTTGTTGATGGTCTACAATTATGAAGAAAACTATTTCAAAATGGATAATAAACATCAAGGATAATATATTAGTTGATTGGCAATGCCTATCAAGTTATCTACATTTTCTTGATGGATGAAACCCATCAAGAGATTAGTTTTCTTGATTTGCATTGGTCATCATCGAAAGTAAAACTTATATATTTGTTTTGAATATCTTGAAGGATTTTGAATTTTAGTGATGGGTTTAAGATTTCTTGATGGTCAAGGACCAAAATGATATTGTGGGCAAGGCCCATCAAGAAAAATGGTATCTTGATGGGAATTGACTATCAAGAAAAATCATTTAAAATGGCCAAACACTAGGCGCACGAAAAAGCAACTTTCTGCCGCTCCCAATCAAAATTTTGCACGAAAAAGCAAGTCTGTCGCCCAACCGATTAAATTGCATGAAAGTTGTAAAAACACTGCCGCCACTCGAATTAACTGCTTATCCTCCCTTACGAATTGCTCAAATTGCTCCAAACACCGCCACCAAATTGTTGGATCTTTAAACTCTGTCCTCTCTTGAATTGCTAGATCATCCTCCCCTTCTAATTGCATCGAAACGCCACTGCCGAATTTTGGATCTTCAAACACTGCTGCCGCTCGAATTGCGGCACATAAACTTCCAAATTCGAATTGCTCCAAAGTTGCAGAACGTTGCCGAAACCAATCGTATTGCGTTGAATATCATTCATTTTTGCCATTCTCCCCGAGGTACTCTTCTTCCATTATTTCCATCATGTTCCATATTGTGATTTTTTATTCCTAGTCATGTCCGTGGGGGTTTATGTGTGTGTGAATTTATTGGAGATTTTGGTCAACATAGCATTTGGGTATTTGTGGAATTGGTCTATTATGGATCACAAGAGCTTGATCTTTAGGAGAGTTTTGAACGGATTGTCGTTAATGATATTGATGAATGATGATTATTGATTATCTTTTAAACAAGTTACTCTATTTTTCCTAATGTATTTTGAAGAGTTAAATTTCTGTTGTGGGAATCCATGTATTTCTTCTTTGTCTACAAGAATTCATTATCGTACCTCGGTTGATAAATGTTGATAGGTGAATAAGATCAAAGTTTAAACGAGGTATGTCAAGATTTGGGACTTTGGTGCCTTCTTAGGCTGAAGGTGATTTCAAATTGCTATTTGTTTATATGAATCCTAAAAATGGTTTTTCTACTAGTTATTCTTCAAAGAAAATGATTAACTATTCTTGCTACTATCACTAGTAGAAAAATGGTCTACGATGACAGTTTTTTGCTGTCATTGATGTGACAGTCATGGAAAGTATTTTATGACAGTTCTCCAAAATTGTCACGAAATGTGGTTTTTCATGACATAGAATAAATGTCACGAATTCAATACTTATGACAGAGTATAATTGTCATTATTTATTTTCGATGATAGTTAATAACTATCATTGTTTATATTTTATGACATCGGATAACTGTCATTGTTTACATTTTATGACAGCGAATAACTGTCATTGTTAATATTGTATGACAGATATTAAATGTCATTATTTATCTTTTATGACACTTATTAACTGTCATCATTTCACTTTCCATGACATTAATTAACTGTCAATAAAACTTTTTCGATGACAGTTTTTTTTTTTTACATTTATATGTCATAATTTTGTTTTTAGTCATTGTTTTTCTTGCACTATTTTTTATTGAACCCTATTTTTCATTTTGTCATGCCATTACACATACCATTACACAGACCAATACAATCACATATGGAAAGAAACAGTGGACGCTTGAATATAAAGAAACATACACTTTATAATATCGCTTTAAGTGTTGGTACATATATGGTTTGTTACGAGCAAGCTATTTAAATAACTACATTTAAACCAGAAGTTTTTCTACCAAACCTACAAAAATGCCTATACATCAATGAATTGCCACAAATATGACTTCACTGCTCCAATGGATTCTGGCAAAACCCAGTAAGAAAATAAAAGGAAACAAAATTGATTCAACAATACAGCACATTCACTTCAACAACACAATGCACATTCACTTCAACAACACAACACATACACACTTCAACAATAGTAACTTCTAAGCTTGGTAGTAAATTATTCTTTTCTATAACTTCTAAGCTTGGTATTGGAAATGTTGGGGGTATTCAAATGGAAAGCCTTACATATACGGGTCACAAAATTATGCTACAGTTTAAGTACACAATGCACAATTTTCACAAAAGTATTATGCAACAGAGACTCGAGTTTTCTAATCATCAAGAGTAAACCTAAAAATAAACTAAGAATAGCAATAAATTTAAAAAGTCAAAACAAAAGTGCCATTCATTCCTTGCTAGCCACTTCAAGTTGAAACTATAACACAAATAGTTTTAATTTTATAGCTTCTTCAAAGTCTTCTTTCTCAACAACCCTTACATTATGAGGCAATAAAACTATAACACAGTGAGAGGTACATACATTTGCAAAGGATTTAAAAGCTCAGTGATGTGCACTAAAAAGTTTTATGCCCAACACACCTTCATACATATAATGAAGTATGACGAAGAATTATTCACTATACTTTACAAGCACTAGCTTTTGGAAGAACTCTCCAAAAACATTTACAAGGTCTCTGCAATGAGAAATACCCAAATTAGATCACAATTTCTTGATCACAATTTCATTTCCTTATTATAAATACACTAAAAATAAACCAAATTATCACTATATAATATTATATATAATTCCACAAAGAAGGTTCCTACCAAAGATAGGACTCCATGTTAGTTAATAGCATCCAAATGAACCGAGCCTGACCTACTAATAAACATATATATAATTCTCAACAATCCACCCCATAAGAAGATTACTAGGTGTTGAAATTTAGCAACTCATATTTTATTTAGAAATAATGTACTAGGTGTTAAAATTTAGCAACTCATATTTTATTTAACATCATTCCTTATTGCAAGAATAATTATGACTATCTTAAATTAAATATGATCGTTCTCTCTTTGTAAGATGCCAGGAGATACAAAAAGTGGAAAATAACAGTTATTGATTTTCATTTTGTTGATTTTATTTTATTTTATTTTATTTCATAATTTAAAACTTTAGAACCTTAAACAACAATAGATCTATATTGCTAATTAACGAGGTTAAACAACAAATACAACCAGGTTAAAATACTAAAAAACTGCAACAAGAAGTAGAAGATTATTTAAAGAAGATTTCATCTCATTTTCTATCATCCCTAAACATTCAAATCCTTTTACTAAAAATCTATCATATAGATAGGAGTGGGGTGTAAGCTCATTCATATATAATAAAAGGTGAAATTCAAGGCTTTCTTCATAATGTGAAGTTGGTGTCCAATATATAGATAGAATGTATAAATAAACCAATTATAACCCAACAGCAAAGAAGGGGAAGGGGTTGCTAAGATACCATTAAATGAGAAAAGTGTTTTGATCATCAACATGATTTTCGCTAAAAAAAAGGAAAGTTAAAAGGCTGGAAACACAATTCAACAAAAGGATCTATGAAATTACACAAGCACTCTTTTCATTCTTAAGATGATGCTAGGAGTTTGGTTGCCCACTCTATATCCCTGGTAATGAGCAAATTGGATCTAGCCAGAAGAGGTGCAACTCGGATCACAAACAAAATGTATAAGTAATGACATTTAATCAGCGCAGTGTGCAATAATGGATAACATTCCTGAAAACTCAAGAGAATGATCAAAGAACAACATTATTTAAAAAACAGCAACAAACCTTAGGAGAAAGAAGAAAAGAATTGAATGTCTGAAAAGAATTGAACGTCTTCTGTCTTTGAAGCCATTAAACATGCAATCTTAAGAGGTTAATTGAAGAATTTATGGCTTTATATGATATCCAAATTCTACCGACCATTTAAATGTTATTGATTAAGTGTAAGTTCACACCTGAATGCTAAAATTTCCACGAATTCTGTGTTGACCTGCGCAAACATAAACCTGGATACTATAGAATAATGCAATGGAGCAAGGATTCTGAAAACAAAAATTCACTTCCTATCTAAGTGCATCAATAGTTTCAAGAAGAAATCAAACCCATACCAGACTAAAGTAAGAAAAGAAATGTGAATTTATGATCAATAACATGATACAAGTTCATTACTTTATCAATGCATTCAACGGCTTAGGTTCAAAAAACACACTACAAGATACTTCAAACATCCAAAATAGTCAGATATTTAGTGCAAGTTCCTTAAAAAGGAAAAAAAAAAATCATGGAGGCATTATAAGGAAATAATACCACAAACAAGAGTAGAAAGAAAGAAGCAACATAAAAGAATCATAAAAAAAGCCAATCTTATTAAGTTAAAATGTAAGAGATTTTGATAGAGTCTAAAAGAAGTTAACTTCTGACTTCTCATTCTTAAATCCTCCTACTTGATGAAAGCTAATAGGAAGAACAAAAAAAAAAAAAAAAAAAAAAAAACTTAAAAATGAAAGAACAAAGAAATGAGGAGATAGTAGCCTCGTGTGAAAAAGATAAGTCTTACGTGCTCTTCTTTCCACTTAGATGGGCTCATGGGATTTTGCCCTACAGTTAACCTTCGGAGGTCCATGGTGGTCTGTAAATATCAACACAGAAGGTCAAAGTTAAAAGAAAAAAAAAAGTTATTTATTCATCTTTTGATGTTTTATTTTACTTTAATTTTTTCTTATTTGTTCATCTTCTTTCTCCAAGTACAAACAGTACAAAAGAAACATACAAAATTGACTCCTTCTTCTTATATTTGGGAATATGAGTTTGTGATCGAAACTCCTTCTCTCTTTTCTATCCAAGGCACCCTTATCTTGTTCTTGTCTTTTTTTTTCTAGGCTTTCGGCACAAATCCATGTGTAGAGTGTAATCTTGTAAAAAAATACTCCCGAAGTTGAAATTTAAAGAAGGCTAAATAAACTGGTATGAGTAATTTCACTAATTAATAGCTGACTAAATCCTTTTAGGTTACCTATCCTTTGATCTCATTTTGTCAAACTCATCAATGCAAACAACACCTCCATCAACCAAAACCATTCCACCTCCTTCAAGATAAAACTCTCACTACATTGCACAAACAAGTGAAAATAATAAGGCAGCTTTTGGAATGGAATAAAAACATCCATATTGATTGAAAAAATTTATAGAAAACAATGCAAAACAAAACTTCAAACCAATATAAGCAGAAAGAAAAATAAAATTGAGCACTCACAGAACTGCCGGTCATCTAATGCAGTTTAATTAAATCCTCAAATTAAAGTTACCTTGTGCAGAAACGGTTTCATCTTCATGTTCTTCAATTGATTTTTCTCTTCTACTATATTTCATCCTCATATCTTTCTATATTAGGTTCTATTGTAGATATTTCAACCATCTTTGAAAGTAGTTATTTGTTATATAATTATGCATTAATATACACAGATATACTTTATTTAAAATGCTTGTTCCAATGTAAAAATTGTAGCACTGACAGAGATATTTCCATGGGAGATGCCAAATGGAGACAGTCGACAAGAAATTCAAGTACAAAACTCATTCTCATGGAGACACTAATTCAAAACCAAAACATGCCAGTATTACAAGGGAATACAATGTGGGCTTCACTAAAAGATAGTTTTCTTTGATGTCATTGGGGAATTAATACAGACATAACACAGTTCAAACTTTATATTTGGGTTCAATAAAACCTCAAAAGAAATGGGAAGATGATGAAATTGAAACTTAGACTCAATATGTTGTCGATTATAGTTTGAAAAACTTGCAGTTGTAACTCCAAAGTGATAACAAGGCCCTTGCTTGCCTATATCCTTCTGTCCTTTTAAAAATTTCTCCTTAAGTAGATAAAGCAAACTACAAAACAAAAAATCTGCAAAAAAAAAAAAAAAAAAAGCTAATTTATTCACAAAAATGATACAAAGATGCGAATATATATATATATATATATATATATATATATGATTGGTTTTTTTTTTCAAGCTATTAGGCATAAAACCCTTTTTTGAAAGAAACCCAGGAAAGGAAAATGGCATAAAAAAGCAATAGCTCAAAGACCCAAAAGGGATTAGCCTAAAAAAGTCTCAAAAAAACCCAAAAAAAAAAAATTAAGAGAAATGAAAACATAATAACAAGAACAAAAAGGGAAAACCAAGTTATTGTGAAAATGCTTGTTGAAATAGGATTTCATGATTGGTTTAGCATTCCAGGTTTCCCCATCTCACTTTCTTATGATAGGTTATAGCATTTTGTAGATTCTAAGCTTCTAATTTCAAACTATTGATTATTTTTTTTTCAATAATTTTTGTTGTGAAAAGTCATGCTCAATAAAAGAATAAGAGAACTACAAAGTAACACAAAAAACAATAATAATATTGCTTCACATCCAAACTTATGAGATTCAAGTAAAAATCAATTAAAAATCAACCAAATGCTTCATTGAGGCATTTCATCAGACACATTGTAAGCTACCAAAATGCTTCATCACATAGCCCACAATATATTTCACAAAATTATCAATATACCTTTAAAGAATCACAAAATAGTTAAAATATGTTTTTGAGTTACGGTACCTTTAAAGAATCAAACACATTGTAAGCCACGTATCTTGATGAACATATGTGATAGATTTTCTATATATAGAAATACATGTGACAGATTTTCTACTCAATTTTTCAGCCCATTTGTCTCTCTTTTCCAACATAAACTAAACCCTAAGAATTTTATCCAAAACATCAATAAATCTGATAATAATAATGATAATAATAGTAACAATAAGAACAATGGAGTCAAGAATTTGAGTATTCCTAGGAGGAGAAAGCCACTAGTTGAAACTTTGGAGGATGATGATTAAGATCATAAAATCAAATTGATGCATAGAGAAAGGGAGAGGCAAAGAAGACAAGAAATCGATGCTCTTTATATGTCTTTAAGAACCTTACTTTCTCTTGAATTTATTAAGGTAATTTGTGGGACTGTACACAGGGGAAGAGATAGACGAAGGGAGAAGAAATGAAAAATGAAAGATCAAGAACTCACCGGCAACGATATGGGTCTCCTCGTTGTGGGTCTCCGTCGCCGAGAAGAAAGGATGTGGAGATGAGAAGAATGGGGTTTTCGTCGTGCGTCGTTCGTCGTTAGTGAGGGGAGGGATTTTGAAGAAGGAAAATGGAGTTTGCGGGAAGAAGGAAAGATATGGATTTTGAAGAAGGAAAGTGAGGGATTTTGAAGAAGGTAAGTGAGATATTTTTCCTTTTCTTTATTTTCTTTATTTTTTTATTTTAATAAAAAATAATTAATTAATTATTTTAATGCCCTTACATATTATGACTGCAAATAACCGTCATGTATTTGGGCATTTCGAAATTACCGTCTTTTCTGGCAAAAAATCCGCTTTTTGACATTTGATGACAGTTATTTGTTACATCCTTTCAATTTGGGATGGAAGCAACTGTCATAATAGGGGGATTTTCTTGTAGTGTATGGTTGCTAGTTTGACCATTAGCTTCAAGTGATCATATTTGACATATGTTATCATACTTTCTATCAGTTTAAAAGAATTAAGGTCATCTTATCTCGTACTGCATAAAATTTCCATTAGTCTTGCTGTTTCATAACAATGAAGATATTTTAATTAAAATCGAACATTTAAGTTTTGCATCTGAATCGGTTTAAAAGAGGGTTTTATATAAGAAAACTATTAATTGTCTTACGAGATTCGTCGAGGTGTCCATGTGTAAGCTGAGGTCTATACACTCACATATTTTTTTTTTTAAAAAAAGAGATAAGATCTTTAATTGAATAAAGATTGGTTTGATTAATGATAAAAAAAAATAGTATTAAAATATTTCGTGAACGTAATATGGTAGGCACCACATATGCTGATTTTATTATTAAACTCATTATTCTACCTCGATTGATAAATATTATGTTCATGTATTGTTATTTTAGCAATAATCTATACATTAATTATGCTCTTGTGATCAAGTGTAAAATATTGTTTTTGTTATTTTAAAATTGGAAATATAAAAATTAAAACGAACATTTAAAAATAAGAGAAAAAAAAAGCAAGTATATCCATAGATATCATATAAATAACTTTTCTTTGAATTGTTACTTGGGAGGGAAAAGATTTCTTCTTTATTGGAAATTAGGTAGTGATTAAGATATAAAAATGAAAGAAAAGTTTATTAGGATTTTAGGAGGAAGAGATTGGAAAAGGCACAGGAAAAAAACATTAGCCAATTTGGAAATTATTTTAACGGTAAAAACCAAACACCCACATTTTTCATTCAAATAATATATTTTATCTTTACACTATTTTTTTTTTCAAGTTCTAATTAGAGGTTGGGAATTTGAACATGAGACTCTTTAGATTTATTTGCTTAGAGTAGCATGAGTTGAGTTTATCGTGATACTTACTTTGATGATGCATTGTATGACTATCCTACACTTATGATAGTTACTTAAATATAAGTTTAGTGTAAGTCAAGGGTTCTACACATTTTGTAATTCACTTTTTATTTTTATTTATAAGTTGTCTCATCAGTATAATATGTTTCATCTCATTGCTTTATTTGCTTAGAGTAGCTTGAGTGTATCATAATGCTTACTTTAGTGATCAATTAAATGACTATCCTGCAGTTATGGTAGTCACTTAGACACTTTGTTATTTGATTTTGTTAAGGCAATTTAATCTAATTTAATTTAATTAAGTTATAACACAATGGATAAACTGTGGATGATGAAACATAGATTATCTAAGGAATATGAAGAAGGTGTTGATCATTTTATTGAGTTTGCACAAAAACATTCAAGTGGCAGAACTTCTATATCATGTACATGTATTAGGTGTTGAAATTACTGCAAAGCATGAAGTTAGAAACCACTTACTAATCAATGGTATTAGCCAAAGGTATGATTATTGGATTTTGCATGGAGAAAACTTTACTAAGTATTGTCCAATAAATTTAGATCCTGATGTAGACTACAATTCTAGGAAACAATTTTTGGATGATAATTTTGACGACACTATGGTTGAAATGGTTGAAGCAGCACAGCTAACTAGTGTAGATGATCCAAAAAAATTTGAAAAGTTACTTACAGATGCTAAAAATCCTAAGAATCCTTTATATTCAGACTTTGAAAACTTGACCAAGTTGGATACACTAGTCAAATTGTATCACTTAAAAGCAAAATTCGAGTGGAGCGATACTAGTTTTATAGTTTTATACTACCTGAAAACAATGAATTGCCAACATCGACGTAAGATGAAAAAAAGTTTTATTTAGTTTAGGAATGATGTACGAAAGGATACATGCATATCTTAACGACTGTTGCCTATATAAAAAAGAATTTGCTGATGTATCTAATTGTTCTCGTTGTAATGAGTTGAGGTGGAAGAAGCGTAAAAACATGTCTGAAGTACAAAAAGAGTGTCCGCTAAAGGTGTTTGGTATTTTTCACTAATTCCACGATTTCAAAGGATGTTCAATAGTCAAATACATTTGAAGAATTTAACATGACATGTAAACAAAAGATTGATTGATGGAAATCTACGCCATTTAGCTACCAGTCCGTCTTGGAAATTGATCATTTATGGCTTGATTTTGGAAGTGAGGAAAGGAACCTTCATCTTGCTTTATCAATTGATGTAATTATTCCTCATAGTGAAATGAATAGGTTGTTGACCTGTGATATTAATGACATACAATCTCTCATCATGGTTTTGTACGAGATGTAAATTTATGATGTTAACAATGTTAATTTCTATGCCAAATCAATCGGGGTACAATATAGATGATACAAACTACATGCAAACCAATTATGATGGTATTTAGATAATAAATGAAAATGAACAATATATGGTAAAGTTTGTTATTATTTTGCTAATTATTTAAGAATGTTTTTAGCTCTATAATAATGTTTATTTTCTTGACAGGTTAGGTACTAATGGACTATAGTAGTGATGACCACCTCTCAGATGGAGGCGACGAGGATGTAGCGCAGTTTGATAGTATTTTAGAGGCATCTAGTCAAAGGAATGTGCATGGTCCTATCAAAATGGTTCATTTGACACACATTTGTTGGAACTTATGTCCTAAAATTTGTAGTTTGTAGTTTAAATTATATTATATTCAATAAATTGATTATTGAAGACTTATTAGTGAAAATAGAATATTATAATCTTGAATGTAATAATCTAAGGTCCCGAGGCTAACTAGTGTAGACTTGAGCTTTATGTAGAGACATAAATGTGGATATATTAATATGAATAAGGTTGAACGCCTTATTCTGGGGACATTATGAATGAGGCTCGTTTTGTAGTTAGTATACACGATGTGGTCCTGAATCGTTCATATAAAGACATGAAAGTGGAGGCATCCTATGTAAAGAGTTTACATAAGATTGAAACCATAAAATAGTCACTTTTAAGTTATAACACCATTGACTATATAAAACTGACTAATTGATAACCTAGGTAACTTAATCTTAAGTTAACTATGAACTTCTATTCACATGAAATTATCCATAGATTTGCACATGTGGGGGTAGATAACCAACGTTGGTCGAATAGGTCTCCAATTTCAAGGTTAAGACTAGGTGGATGGCTATGGACATAAGATGCAAGACGAAATTCACTCCTACCCGCTTTAAGGTTTTTATATAGGTTGTTTCCTTAAAGACTTAATCCAAGTATTTTACAAGGGGCCTAACTCTCTCATTGGCCCAAGAGGGATTTAGTTTATAGGTTAGACCTTAAACCAATTGTTCAATAGTGGATCAATGGGACTTAAGGTTCAAGCTGTAGTCTCAGGGTAAAATGATATCTTGACCTAGCTGAGTTTATGAACAACCTGTGAAAGATTAATTTATCGATCATGGTTATATCAGATGGACACAAATATATCTATAGTAAAAGGAGTGCAACTACGGGACTTTAGTAGAATAACTTGTTAGTTAACGAATGTTGATTAGCTCGATCTAAAAGGGGTTAGCTAGTTAATCTTAGATTGTTGGAGTCCATGATCTATCGGTTCATTATTTTCTTGCTAGCTCGTATGGAATTACCTTACAATAATATGTTGGATTAATTCGAATTGTTCAAATTAGGTAAAGAGAGGGAAACTGACGAATATATATGATATAGTTGTCTGTTATAAGTTTGAGATAGAGATTGTGTGGTTAAATATGATTTAAATATTAAAAATATGAATGCAATTGATGGAAATGGTAAAAGTTGTAAAAAGTCAAAATGTTCACTTATGAATGTGAATTCATGTTTAGGAGGTCGAAATTAGTCAAGACGGATAAAATGGTAAATAGTCAAAATGTTGACTTTTGAGTTGAAAATGTCAAATTTTGACTTTGACTTGAATGGTCAAATGACTATATTGCTCTTAGATACAAGTTAACAAAAATTTAACATTTTATTGGATAATTATACTAACACTTAGTTGGATAAGTGATTACATTAGATGTAAACACCTAGCCCACTAAGTACCACTAATGGTTAGTGGAATGTTAGTGTAACGCCCCGAATTCTTCGAGGTAAAGTTTTTGTCATTTTATGTAAATTTTAGGGAAATTAAACTTTTTGGTGGTAATTCTTTTTGTTGGTTTTGATGAAGGAAGAAAAAGAAATCGAAGTGTATGAATTTTTTTTTTATTAAAATGGTGTAAATTAATATAATAATAATATAATATAATATATATTATTATTATTAATTATGTTATTATTATTATTATTATTATTAATATTATATATATATATATATATATATATATATATATATATATAATTTGTATTTTTTTAAAAAACCCTAGCAAGCCGCGCGCGTCCGCCCCCCTCCTCCGTTCCTTCTCCTTCTTCGTCTTCAGCTTCATGAAGCCGCCGCCGCCCGTCTTCACCTTTTCTCCTCTGTTCGCGTCTCCGCCTTTGTCTCCGTCTCCGTCTCCGTCTCCGTCCGTGCGCCCTCGTCTTCCGTCCACGAACGGCCAGCCGCGGACGATCCTCTAAATCGGTCATTCCGACCGTTCGCAAGCCCGTCGTCTCCGACGCTCCCTCTCTTTCTTTCGTGCATCCGAGCAGGTCGTCGACTCCTCATCCCTGACCATCGACCGACCGCGTACGCCCAGTCATCGCCGGCATCGGTTTTTCGTCTGCCCCTCTCAAACCGGTTCGCGCTGCAAACTCGACCTGAGCCACCTTTTCTTTCAAGGACTGAGCCGAGCTAGCCGAGCCACCATCCATACCCGAGCCGAGAACCAAGCCGAGTCACCAGCTGCAAGTTGAGCCGAGCCGCGAGCTAAGCCGAGGACTGAGCCGAGCTGCGAACCGCGAGCTAAAGCCGAGCCGAGTCACGAACTGACCAACCCAAGCCACGAGCCGAGCCGAGCCGATCACCTACAAGCCAAGTCGAGCTCCTTGTTCACCGAGCCACCTAAGCCTTTCTTCCTCCACTTCGGGTCACGGTGAGTCTTCGATAAGGATTATTTTGATGAATTTCCCAATGTTGCTATAACCGATACGAGTTTAGATGTTGGAATAAGACATGGTCCTACCTTTCATTCCTTGAAGGTATTAAGGAGTTGACGTTCAAGTTCTCGGGTTCTGCGGCAGGCTTAATTGGATATAGCTCTTCTTTGCTCGGGTAAGTCCATGGATGTTGCTTAGGACCATTTAAAAATGACTTTTACTTGTGTCATCGTTTAAATTCTTGCGTTTTTGTTTAGGTGTTTTCGTTGAGCGTGGACTTGATCAAGGGGCATAACCAAGTTTCAGGTAAGGGATTTCCTACTACTGGACCTCGGGTCGAGGCTGGAAACGTAGTAATCCATAGGGGATTATACGTTAGTAACTGTACTGAATGAATTGACGCATGTTTGACTATTAAATATCGCTTTTATGCTCTTGTCTGATTAAAGGTAACGTGACCGCTAATTGTAGCTTGTGTGGCATCGTGTGTAATGAGTTGTTTACGGATAGACACCGATGCCCGGATGTTCTATGTATTGTAGTTATGTTAATGGGCTATGTTGTTAACTGGAATTGTATGTCGATGGACTTAAAAGTCTTAAGGTTAGGTATGTGATAGTCTATCGTCTGGATATTGTTTATGGAGTTATGTCGTGGAAGGACTGTGAGTCCGATTCTGATTGACTGGTTGACTGGATCTAAAGAATATCACGATGATGTGTGAATTGGATACGCATGTAGCAACTGAGGATATGATTGTTTAAACTTATACTATCTGACTAACGGAGTCTATGACGAGATTGCAATATGAACGTTGTCAGAGCGTGACTGTTGTAGACGGTTTAGTATGGACTGAGGGGTAACGGTTAGCTTCATCTATGGGGTAGTGTACCTTACGGATAGGTGTATCCTTCGGGATCACTAGACTGATACGTGCATCCTTCGGAATCACTAGACTGATATGTGCATCCTTCGGGATCACTAGACTGATATGTGCATCCTTCGGGATCACTAGACTGATAGGTGTATCCTTCAAGGTCACTAGACTTATATGTGCATCCTTCGGGATCACGAGACTGATGTGTGCGTTCTACGGAACCACTAGACTGTTTACGTAGGGTATCCCAAATAGGAAGTTAACTGTTGTTCCTTAACGGGTCCAGTAGTGGGTCCCTTACTGGGTATATTTTATACTCACCCTTTTTCCTCTTTAACTTTTCAGGTAAGGGTATAGCGAGGGGCAGACCGATGAGAGGCAAGAAGGATGTGTGAAGGCCATATGGACACGTCTGGTTTTTTTTGTGCTTCCGCTGATGTATTTTGTCACTCGTTATTTTCATTCTCGGATCGAGTCATGTTTAAGATATTTGGTTGTGATTTTGTTGTTGATGAGTTGAGTACTGTATTTTGGAACTCTCGTGATTTTAATTTAAAATATGGCTCGAAAATATTTTGTTTGTATTATTTCTAAAACGTTTTTAATGAATCGTAACCGATCCTTTTATGAGTTTATTTGTTATGTGGTCGAGTCTTGGTACTGAGTAGTGACCTCAGCTTAGTCCGGAAAGTTGGGTCGTTACAGTTAGATGTTGATATTATTTGGCCAACTAAATCACAAGCAATTTTGCTTGCAATTGGGTGATTTGTAGGTTATTTTCCAAATTGTAAGACTTTTGCTATTTCTTTTTATTTGTAATCTTGACTTACAAAATTATTCAAGAACATTTTCTCTCTACCAAATCTCAAGCTTAAGTCTCACCTTCCAATTTCAATCTCTCTCTTGATTTCCTTTACATATCGGGTTCCGCCACCCGGTTCAAAATTTAGAGAATAACAGGTCAACTCTAGTGGTGGTTCCGACTTTGAGTTTATGAGAAGGTTACGAGGATCAGATACTTCAAAGGTACGTACTCTATAAACCCTTATTTTATTCTTTTAGGTTATTTTTATGCATGTTAGTTTCTAGAATGTTTAAATGTAATTAGAGTAAAATTGATCTTGTTTACCGTTGGGCATATGTCTTGTGTTCCATTAAAATTAGCTTTCGAAAGAATAAATGTTTTCAAAACATTGGTGCGATAGGAACTGTTTTCAAAATAATAAGTGCAAATGAAGTAGTTTATGGAGTACGACTTGGAGCGGGTTCGTTGAACTTTCAAGTAACAGCTGTTCTTTGTTGCACATACCCATTTTTAGAAGCATTTATTACATATACGATGCAATTGGTTCACACATTCCATAGCCATAGCATCTTATAGTTATAGAAGAACAAAAAAAAAAAAAGGTAAAGTTTTAATTTCGAAATATGAATTTGCATTAGCATGTTTTCGTTTTAATTTTTGACATTCTTTTTATCCACATCTAGTAGAAAATATCATGAGTTAGAATATTTGAAAAGAACAAAATAAAAAATGAATGAATTAAAACTGTCAACGACAATAAGGTTCGCGTTGAGGTATGTAGAGAAGGAAATGAAAGTTGAATATCTTACCATCCCAGTTGACACTAAGGAGATTTTTGGGTATAGATTCAATGTAAACGTGATGAGAGATAGCATTAAACAACTTTGTCTAATGGAGAATATAGCCCTTTCAGAGATCTTGAGTTATATGAAGTAAGTGTAACTTCTTAAATTTATTTTCATTATTTTTTTAAGATTCATATTTATAATCATAGAAGTTTTTTTTTCCAATGTTAGATGTTTATACAAATTTGTCCTAAGTATTCTAGAGGAATATGCATTCATGAATTTTGGATAAATTTCAAGTGGTTTAGGTAGTGAAGAACATAGAGCTTGATACTTGTGCAATAGATTGATATCGATCAAGAATAAACTATGGATATGTTCATTTACTTGTGGGTAAGTTAAAAAACGAGTATTGTTATTTTTCTTATGTTTTTTAATTATAAATATTTTTTATTAACTTGATTGAAATATATGTTTCTTATATAGATATAATTGGATATTATTTATTATCTCATTACAGATAAATACAGTATATGCGCTCGATTCATTAAGACATGGAGACATGGTGTTCGAGACAAGTTGAAATCTATGGTCAACACGTAAGTATTTAACAGTTATTTCACATTAAGTGTATATTTATTATGTAAATTGCAGTTTGTTATATTTTTTATTATCTTTAATTTGTAGCCTTATGAATGTTTTATGCTGAAACAAACACAAGAGCTCGACCTCTTAGTTGGGTTTCTATTAAGGTTTGTGTACTTAAATTCCAAATAAATGATAATATGCGTTCAACTTAAATATTTGTTTTTATTTTAACATGTGTTTTGAAATATATGTGTGTGTATAGTGTGCTTAACAGTCGAGCAATATAAAATGTGGGTACTATGTTACGAATTTCATGGAAGACATAGTTAGGCAAAAGAGCGTCATAATTACAAATGTGATATGCATTTTTTTGCACCATCTCTTATAGCTTTTATTCTTACACTTAGTACAATCTAGTTATTAAATTACATTTTTTTCGTTTATAGCTGACGAGATAAACACCTTCACTTAATCTGAATTGGATGTGGTGAGAGTTGATTACTATGACTTTCTAGGATGCTACATGTTTTTTATTGCAATGAACCAATAGTTTTTATATTTATGATACCAGTTCAATTTTTTTAAGGTTATGTCTTATATGATTCTATTTGTTAAAAACAACTTCAAATTGGTCTGGATTCCTCTATTTATAGGTCTCTCCAATGATTTTACCCATGCCAAAATGATTACCCTTGCTAGCGGCGAGAAGGGGTCCGATCCCGAAATGCCATATGCCTCTGCCTAATCCTTATCTGAGAATTCAATTGGGCGACAGGGTCCAATCAATCATCGATCTAATAACATTAGGGTCACACCACTATCTCAAAGTGAAGTACCCATAGCTTGCCTAGTTGTCCATAATGTACTTTGTTCACATAGAGTTTTTCCATCGCATCCCTATCGCAAGGCCTTTATTGCGTTGGTGGTACACAATTGAGGCCTTACAAGTAAGTTTATGAAATATATGGTACTTGTGTTTCAATTATACGGTCTCATGGTATGGATTTTATATTTGTGATTGTTGATATTTGCATGAGTTGTGTTGTGAAGTTAGAAGTTTCGAGTTGTTGGAGTTTTTAAAGTTGTGTTAGTTCTATAGTTTTGGAGTTGTGGTGGAGTTGTGCAAGTTATGTAGTGGAAAAGAATTTGCAGGAGTTGTTTAAAGTTGGTTTGTAGTTGTATGTAATAGATTTTGCATATTTTGACGTTTTGGTATTTTAAAGTTTTTATAGCTTACTTAAGGTCGATTATGAAGGGATAAAAAAACTTTTACAGCGGAAGAATCACAGAGACCCAATTTTAATTGAAACCTTAAAAAATACCAATACATTGGAAAAATTACAAAAATAATTTATATGGCTAAACATGCTTTGAAGAAAATATAGAGAAGAAGAACTTACTCTCGTTGACGACTATGAATCAACCAAACACCAACTTGGGGCACCACCACTTGAAAACCTTCCTATTCTATGGTTTGTGGGAACCAAATTGGATTGAAGGAATATTTCTTTACAAAGAAAAAAATTTCAAAGAGAATGGGAGAGTTTCAGTATTCGTAGAACTCACATTTTAATTTTGTTACGCCAAAATTTCATCTTCTTTAGACGAAAGAAGTGGGAAGTTGAGAGAATAAATGGGAACGTGGGAAAACCACCCATGTTCCCTATTAATTTAATAAATAAATATTAAATTAATATATATTAAAATAAATAATTAATTAAATTAGTTAAAGAATTAATTAAATCATATTCAATTAATATTTCATTTAAATCATATTTAAATGAATATCTCTCGCATAACTTATAGTTTTAATTTAATTAATTTAATTAAATCAAATTTAATTAAATCAAATTTAACTAAATCAAATCAAACTAAACTATTAATTAATTCTCCAATTAATTAATTTCTAAATTAAATATCTTATATTTAATTTAATCCAAAATTTGAATCATATTGAAATATAAATTTCTCTCGTAACCTATAGTTTTAATATGTATCACATAAACATTAAATTTTAACCTATAGTTTTAATATGAATCTAATTCATATTAAACTAATATTTGAACTCAATCAAATATTTTATTCTCTCGTAATTTAATTTTGAATCATATCCAAAATTAAATTTATATAATAAAGTCTAATTAAAATATAAACTTTATATTATAATGTATCAACATACATTATATTAATTCCCAAAGTAAATTTCAACATTTCAAATTACAACCAATATAAAGAAATCTCATTACACTTTATGACCTAGGAAGGGGACCTAATGGACCTACAGATCAGAAGCTACAACGATACGAGATTAATTGGCTAAACTCATTAACCACATCAATTAATATTCGTTAACTGTGTATACACTCCACTAAAGACTCACAGTTGAACTCTTCTCACTCTAGATATATTTTTGTGTCCACGGATATAGACCAATACCAGTAAGTTAGTCCTTCACAAGTGTTCGTAACACTAGCTGGGTCAAATTACCGTTTTACCCCTAGGTTACTTCTAGTCCTTAAATACCAGTGCTCCTCTAATGAACAACTTGTTTATGGTCCAACCACTAAACAGAAATCCCTCTAGTGCCATATAGAGGGTAGGACCCTTTGTTCAAGTCTCGGAGACACCATTTAAGGGAACACTTATTTACTTACCCTAAAGACGGGAAGGAGTGAATTCCATCTTGTGTGATTATGTTCTCAGCTCCCCACTCGGTCTTGTTTCCAAAACGATAAGCATATTGAGTCGGCAATGTGATCACTCTCACCCGTATAAATCAAAGGAAAATCCCTCGCAAACAAGAGTTCATAATACACTTAGGATTAAGACTAAGTTACCTAGGTCATCCTAATGAAATAGAAACTTAACTAGTTAACGGAGTTACATCTAGTGATTACTATTTCGTGGTTCGGTCTTATGCAAACTCATTGCATAGGATACCCTCACTCGCATATCGCATACATGAACGCATTGTATCAATGTGTTTGTATCCAATACAAAGTGAGCCGTATCTATAGTGTTAACAGGATAAGGAACCCAACCTTAACCTTATATTATAGACCCTTTAAGCTGATCTTGAACATTAATCCCCGTATGTCTCTACATACTGTTCAAGACTCATCAAACAGCTTAGGATGTTAGTTTATTAGATTGAGGTTATTAAGACAAAACTAATAATATAATCAATAACACTTATTGAAATTATAATAAAATACTTTATTAATAACGGTCAATTGATTATATTTACTATCTACGAGTTTTAGGACATAAAATCGAACAGATTACAGGTCACATATATGGAATGGTCGTAATGACCCATAATTTTTTTATTTTTCTAAAGATGTTATCCACTTATTTTTTATTTGTTGACAGTAAAACTCGTTAATAAAAGAGTTATGTTGATGGATAAAACTTGTAAAAAGAAGGGCGACTTTGATGGGTAAAATGCAACAACAAAAAGAGTTATCTTTATGGACTGATCAAATTTCTTAATGGGCAAAAGACGTCAAAATCTCTTTTCTTGATGGTCAATCCCATCAAGAAAAGGTTTTTGATGACATGTTTTGGCCATAAAGTAAACAACATAAGTTTTTTCGTGTGTGTGTGATCCATTAGTTGTGGGTATTTTTGTTATTTCTCGTTTTAGACTTGTGGGCTTTTTCCTTTTTCCAAATTGTTATATATAGTGTAAATATTTTTACATTTTGTTTAATTTTTGAAAAAACTAGATACATTATAATATAAAGTTTATATTTTAATTAATCTTTATTATATAAATTTAATTGACTTTCGGTATGATTCAAAATTTATTTATGAGAGAATAAAATATTTGAATAGATCAAATATTACTTTAATGTGAATTAGATTCATATTAAAACTATAGGTTAAAATTTAACGCGTATATTATACACATGAAAACTATATGTTATGAGAAACATTTATTTATGAATATGATTCAAATTTGGAGTAAATTATTTATCAATTAATTAATTGAAAACTTAATTAACAATTTAATTTAGGTTAATTTACATAAATGTAACAAAACCAAAAAATATTTACGACTCCTGTAACAAGAAATATAAGCCCATGATGTTGGTAAATTTTGTTCATAATTTCCAGGTTTGTTATTGCGTCACTTCTCTTTCTTCTTCTTCCTTCTCTGTGTTTTCTTCTCTTTCAAATTTCTTCATCTCCTATTCCAAATTTTCTTTCTTTTATTTTTAAACAATTTATTCTTCTGTTTAAATCTCTTATTTCATCTTCATCATTTTCGACAAGATTCTTTGAAGCTATTTTATCTTTCTCATATTCAAGAATATCAAAATTGTTAAAATATCATTTTAACATGATGTAAACGATTGTCTATCATTGTCAACACGATAGTTTACCATAGTCAACACAATCGTTTAAATTTGAAGCCCTTTTTCCATCATTTAAAAAGAACTACACGATCGTGTTGATATGATCTAAATGATCGCTTACCATAATCAAAATGATTGTTTAGATTTGAAGCCCATTTCACATGCATCATTTAATACACGATTGTTTAGAAGAACATTACTCATGCGCGTATGTGACGCCAATTAATCGCATGTTGACTATGGTATTTTAAGTATTTTTCATTATGAGCCTGTGTGTTTTTTCTGTTTTAGAAATTGTTCTATAAAGTATAAATATTTGTGTAGGTTTTCTCCCCATGCATTTGGACAAATCTTAAGTTTTTTTTCCTATCTATTTGAAGCCTCTCTGAATCCAAGGTAATTTCTCAAATTTCTTTGCTTGTCTATGAGTTTTAATCAATGATTTTGTTTGATATCTTATGCATGCTTCAATTTTGTAGTTAAACTTCACTTATATGAAAAGATAATTTGAATATTGTGTGTTTGTGTTGGGATTTTTCTGCTTGCGCATGAGTGTTTGTGGTACTTGTTGGGGTGTGTTTAAGTGAGATTAGTGTCTTCCTTATTGTATTCACTTGTCCATTCGGTTCTATATCCTTACCCATAATTAAACAAACATCAGAAAAATAAATTTGTTTTTAAAAAAGGGGTCATTTCAAAAATATAAAAAAGCGGCAAAGTATTTATATTGTATAAAACAATTTCGAAAACATAAAAAGTCTAGAGGTCCAGCGTGTAAAATTCAAAAAATCCTCCGTCAAATATGCCGTCGACAACTCGTGCATGATATATTTTCGATCGTTTAGATTTGGCTATTGTTTGGTACACGATCGTTTAGATATGGCTACAATTTATTTTTTCAATTTTATCGTTTAATTTTGTTACACAATCGTTTAGTTTGATTACGTTTAAATTTGGTTACACGATCGTTTAGATTTTGGTTCCTACACGATCGTTTAGATTTGGTTAAACGATTTTTTAAAATTCTTTTAATATACGATCATTTAATTTGGTTACGTTTAAATTTGGTTACACAATCGTTTAGATTTGATCGTTTAAATTTGGGGACCCAAATCTAAACGATTATTTTTTTTCAAAACTCGATACATGATCGTTTAGATTTGGTTAAACGATCTTTTTAAATTCTTTTGCTACACAATCATTCATTTTTTTGTACGATCGTTTAAATTTATCTACATGATCATTTAGATTTGGCTAAATGATTTTGTTTAATTCTTTTGGTACACGATCGTTTAGATTTGTCTACTGATGATTTATTTTCTTTACACGATCGTTTACATTTGGCTACTCCAATCTAAATGATTGTTTTCAAGATTTTTTGTACACGATTTTTTAGATTTTGTTATTTTTTTGTACACAGTCGTTTAGATTTGGTTATCCAAATTAAAACTATGTAAAAAAATAAGAGGAAAAGAATAAAAATGATGGAAAGATTAAACGACGTAAAAAAGAAGCAGAAAAGAAGAAAGACGATAAAAATATTAAACGACATAAAAAAGAATAAAAAAAAGAAGAAAGACGATGGAAAGAAATCCCAACGTAAAAAAAAAGACGATGGAAAAATTTAATGACATAAAAAGACAATTGAAAAATAAGAAATATGATGAAAAGAAATCGCAGAAAAAAAAAAGAAGAGAGAAAAGAAGGAAAGACGATGAGAGAAATCATAGAGGAAGACGACGACAGAAATTGCAGGAGAGACGATTTCATTTTGAGAAAGAGAAAAATATGGAAGGGCAAACCTGAAATATTTAAAAAATGGCTAACTTTATGGGTTTTGTTATACAAGTTGTAAAAAGTTTGGTGTTTTGTCACATGTATGTAAGTTTCCCTTTAAAAAAAAATAGAAAAATGGGTTGTTTTGAAAAAAAATTTAGAAACGCACTTCTTTATTTTTTAAAATTGTATTTTAACCAACGTTTAGGAGTGATTTGTCTTTTTCCTTTTTTTTTTATCTTTGAAAAATATAATAAAATTATAATATTTACACTATATAGAATAATTTCGAAAATGAAAAAAGCCCACGGACCTACAATAGAAAATACAAAAAATACCCCATAATTAATTGGCATGCAATGATCATTTATATTTAACTATTTTTTCCTACGATCGTTAACGATTCTATTCAAAATATTTTGGTGTACAATCATTTAGATCTTATCGTTTAAATTTGGGTAGCCAAATCTAAACAATTTTTTTCAAAATTTTTTGCTACATGATCGTTTATGTTTGGTACACGGTTGTTTAAAATTTTGGAACATGATCGTTAATTATTTGGTACACGATCGTTTAGAGAGAAAGGAAGAACAATTCTAGAATATTTAAAAAAATAGCCGGCGTCATGGACTTTTTGATTTTGTTACTCGGGCCATAAATGTTTTAATGTTTTGTTATATTTTTGAATTTTTTTAGTTTTCTTTGACTATCCTTTAGGTTCTCTTCCTTTTTTTTTTTTCTTTTCCTTTATCTTCTCTCTTCTCTCTTCTCTCTTCTCTCTTTTTAAGTAAATTTATTTCCACTTAGAAAAATTAAATGAAAATTAATGGTTCTTTTATCAAAAAAATATTTCGAGAATAGATTTTCAATGTTCTATTATTATAATTGGATAGATAATGTAAATTACAATAAAACAATGGGATAGTTGCAAATGTAACAATTATATTCAAAATAACCAAGTATATGGCAACATTTTAAAAAAATTGCAAATATAGCAAAATTTATCAAAATCTATCAATGATTTTGATAGGAGTCTATCGCTGATAAACGATAGGAGTCTATCAACGATAGAAGTCTATCACCGATAGATTTTGCTATATTTGCAATTTTTAAAAAATATTGCTACATAGTTAATAATTATTCTAAAAATTGCTGTCCATTCTAATTACCCTAAACCAATTTGTCAGTTGAGGTTTTAATAGAAGTTGGCTAATGATTATCGAGGATTGTGATAAGAGGTGGACGACCGCGTTTGGTGTAAAACAATTATAACCAGAAGTTGGCCGCAATTGTCGTTAGAAGTCACTTGAAAAAAGTTATAAATAAAAAGACAGTAAAAAACCAATAGTGAAATTATTTTAATTTTACAACATTTATCCGATTATAATATAAGAATATTGAAATTTTGTTCTGGACAAACCCTTACTCTATAAAAACATTGGTAGTTGTAAACAGTAAATTCAAATTACAACTTTGCCATATCCACTTGATTTTACTAATTTATAATTTCAAAAAAAGCATGTTGTATAATTAAAAGTTAAAAACAATTAAACAAAAATTAGTAACAAAAATATTTGAATTTAGCATTCAAAACTATAAAAAAAATGCGGCAAAGTATTTACACTCTATAGAACAATTCTGAAAATGGAAAAAATCCAGAGGCCCACCGTGTAAAATACCAAAAATGCCCCGTCAACAATGCGTGTAATATATTGGGTAACGCGATTTGGTACACGATCGTTTAGATTTGACTATTGTTTGGTACACGATCGTTTAGATTTGTTTTTTCAATTCTATCGTTTAATTTGGTTATACGATTGTTTAATTATTGAGTTACACAATCGTTTAGATTTGACTACACGATCGTTTAGATTTGGCTACCCCAAATCTAAACCATTTTTTTTCAATCGTTTAGATTTTTCTATACGATCGTTTAGATTTGACTATACAATCGTTCCAAATCTAAACGATTATTTTTTCAAAATTTGGTATACGATCGTTTAGATTTGGCTACACAATCTACCCCAAATCTAAACGATTTTTTTCGATATTCTTTATACACAATTGTTTAGTTTCGGTAACCTTAATTTAAATGTCTAACCAATTTTTTCAAGATTCTTTATACACCATTCTTTAGATTTGGTTACCTAATCTAAACGTAAAAAATGAAAAGAAGAAAGACGATACGATGCATGCAATGAATAAAAAAAAAAAAGAAAAAAGAAGAAAGAGGAAGAAAGACATGCACACACCTAAAAAAGAGAGAAAAACAAGAAAGACGATAGAAAGAAATAGATTTCGTTACCCAAATCTAATAACAAAAAAAAAAAAAAAAAAAAAAAAGAAAGAAAGATGGAAGAAATCATAGGTAAAAAAGAAGAGTATAAAGGAAGACGATAAAAAAATCGCAGAGAGAATAAAAATATGGAATGACAAACCTAAAATATTTAAAAAATAGCTAACTTTATGGGCTTTGTTACACGGGCCATAAATATTAAAGTAGTTTGTTATATTTAGGAATGTTTCCCTTTAACAAATCAAATATTACTAAAATTAAAAACTCAAGCTGGAAAAAATGAGTTGGAAAAAATATGTGGATTGAGAAACAAAAGAAGAGAAAATAACATTAAAAATAATTCAAAATATTTTTTTAGGAATTTTTTTATAAATATAACAAACTGGAAAAGTATTTACAACCTGTGTAACAAAACCCATGAAATTAGCGATTTTAAAAATATTCCAGGTTTGTCGTTTTCTTTTATCGTCTTTCTCCTCTTCATTTGCGATTTTTTTTTGTTTCTTTTCATCGTATTTCTTCTTTTCCTCTTCTTTTATTTTTTGAAACTGTTATTTAGTTCAAGATCGTGTATCAAATATAAAAGGTATACTTTTTTTTCAAACTTTTATTTGGTTGTTCAAGTCTTGTACTAAATATAAATAACTTGAATAAAATGCCGTTTAGATTTGGGTAGTCAAATATAAACGATCGTGTAAAAAAATAGTCAAATCTAAATGGTCGTGTACAAAGAATCCTAAACAAATTGTTTACATTGCGGTAGCCAAATCTAAACGATCGGGTAAAAAAAATAAACGATTGACCAATCTAAAAGATTGTGTACCAAAAGAATCTTAAAAAAAAATTGTTTAGCAAAATCTAAACGATCGTGTCCCAAGTAATCTTAAAAAAATTAACGATGGTGTAAACAAATCTAAACGATCATGTACCAAATCTTGAGAAAAATTGTTTAGATTTGACTATCCAAATCTAAATGATCGTGTAACCAAATTTAATGACCATGTAACCAAATTTAAACGACCGTGTAACCAAATTAAACGATCATATACAAAAAATTGAAAATGAAATAGTTTATATTTGGCTATACAAATCTAAATGACCAAATCTAAACGATCATGTATGAAATAATAGTCAAATCTCAACGATCGTATACCAAATATATTACGTGCGTTGTTGACAAAACATTTTTGGTATTTTCCATAGTATATATGCCCGTGGGCTTTTTCCATCTTCAGAATAGTTTTATACAGTGTAAATATTTTGTCTTTTGTTATATTTTTGAAAAGACCAACTTTTTTAATAGAAGAACAGTAATTTTCAATTAAGTTTTTCTAAATAGAAATAATTTTAGTTATAAAGATACAAATAGAAAAGAGGTTTTTCCAAAAATATAACAAATAGACAAAATATTTACACTGTATAGAACAATTTTGAAAACAAAAAAGAGCCCATAGGTCCATAATGGGAAATACAAAAAATTCTCCAATAAACACACGATTAATTGGTCACATGCGCGCGTGTAATTCTTCTTCTAAACGATCATTATATGCGCTCGTGTAGGAAATGATACACACGATCGTGTAGGTAGTGTCAACACATTCGTGTAGTTTTCTTTTAACTATGGAAAACAATGTTTCAAATCTAAACGATCGTGTTGACTACGTAAAACGCTCGAGTTGACTACGGTACACAATTGTTTACATCATATCCACATGATTCTATAGTTCTTTTTAAACGATGGGAAAAAAACTTCAAATCTAAATGATCGTGATAACCATACTAAACCATCGTATTGACTAGCTAAGCGATCATTTAAATCATATACACACGATTGTGTATGAAAAAATGGCTTCAAATCTAAACGCTTGTGTTGATCATGCTAAACGATCATGTTGACTAGGTAAACGATAGTTTAGATCATATTAAACTGATATTTAAATGATCTTGATATTCTAGAAAAGGAGCGGGAAGAAAGAAGAGAAGATGAAGGAAACAAGAAAAAAAGATAAAAAATAAATAAAAATAGAAGAAAGAAAATATGCAAGAGGAGCAGAAGAAATCTGGAAAAGAAGATGAATAAATCGAAAAGAAGAAGAAAGAGAAGTGATGAATCGTCTGCAATATAAAGAGTAAATCTAAAATTTATGAAAATATTTACGGATTTCTTGAATTTTTTCATTTTATTACATAGAAGAGAGAAAGAAAAAGAAAAGCAAAAAAAAAAGGAAAGAGAGCCTAAACAACACATGAACAAAAATAAAAGAAATAAAAAAGAGGAAAGAGAAATCTCTCGTAGATGCTAGTTAAAATAAAATAAAATTAAATGGAAGAGACGCTGAAGCCAAAAAATATTAAAAAAATTAAAAAAAAAAAAAAACAACCACTTTTACCTAAATTTTTTCAAAATTACTATATTTTTTTAAACAACCCATAATTTTTTATACACTTATCAAATTGATATATCAGTGAGAGAAAAAACTATTATATATGTTTGTACGTGTGTTTTTGTGATAAAAATAAGAAAAGAAAACTAGAAAATGGAGACAGGTAAGATTTAAGAAAAAATAGGGTACAGATAAAATTATTTATTTTCACATGTTTTTTCATATGACAAAATTCATTTATATACATTGGTTGGCGGTATATTTTAAAATTTAGAATGTAGTTTGAGCATAAATAATTGAATTTATTAATCTGTTTTTGTTTTGCCCATTACATTGTGGTCTTAGAAAATAAAATATTTGTATATAAGAAATTGTTATAAATAGAAATTGTTATATATATGTATAGACTTACAAAATATTGTTAAAAACATAAATGCACTAAAAATGTTATGTGAAGTCCACGTTAAGTAAAGAGGTTATAAAGAAGGAAGTTATAAAAATAACTAAGAATAAGTTTTATGCATTTTAAGGAAGTGTGCGTTCTGGCTAGGCAAGGTGAGGAAGGGACGGTACACGTTTTGAGCTAGGAGAGGAAGAGCTAGGCGAGGAAAGAAAGTTGAGAAAGGATGATGATTCATTAATTCAGATTAGTAAACAAGTTACTTGTCGGGTTAAAGTTAAGCATGATTCGAGGAAATATTAAATCTACATGTGTAAGGCACTAAGTTAGGAGCTAGCGAGCTCAGACGGGTTTAAGAATGACTAATCAAGTTTATGATTAGTATAAATAGATCCTGTAAGTTCAAAGGAAGTTATAAGGAAGTTCTAAGTGTTAAAGCTCTGCCAAGAGAATATCGGGCGAGAAGAGGAGAACTTAAGTAAAGTTAGATGATAGGAAGAAATTAGGAGGAAACATTTGACTTTGTGAGTGACACTTTGAAAGAAAGAGCAAAGTTTTCTAAAGCTTTTGTTTCAAAGTCATGTAATGTTATGTATATTGTAATGCATGTTGTAATCTCGTTTATGATTTATATGAAAAGAATGACTGTTTGAAAGTATATCTACAAGTTCAAGTATGTGTTCTTGTATTGCTTGTATATGAGTAAACCATTAGCTTTATTCCTATTAAGAGTTAGCTGTTATGTGCATATAAGAGTCAAACCAACCATCGTTGAGTGGTCTGCATGACAAGAAGGTCTCTGGATGTGTTGAGAGGTTTGCATTTGAGTTGATTGTCCGAGCAATTGGAATTGAACGAAAGTCTTAAGGGATTCTGGTCGTGAAATGAGAATAATCATAGTAGTCTATGCGTGGAGAGAAGGTTCAATGTCCAGGTGAGAGGAATAAGTAGAGACTAATGTAATATTAAGGCGTTGAAAAATTTATTATGTAAAATGATTTGACGCTTGTACTTGTATCCAAAAAAGGTTTTCCTAAATTGTTACTTACTAAGCATTAGACTTACGTTTTAAGTTTCCTTTCTAGTAAGCGAAGTGAATAGCCTGTTGAGAGAAGGTGATCCATTGCATTAGCATTAAATGTTGTCGCAAAGCGTTGGAGTTTAAGTTTAGAAGTTTAGTTTTAGTTTCTATTTAAATATTGGCTTGTATTTGTATCAAGTTTGTTTAAGAAGAAATAAAATTGATAAGTTCTTCCAAGCTTAAAGGTGTTGCTCTTTCATATCCCAATACACATTATTATTAAGTAAAATTTTAAATTTAAAGAGTGGGCATTCTAGCGCTATCACTTAGAAGCGATGGAGCTGCCTAAGTCACGTCCACACTTGGAACGCGAGTGTCGCGTTCCGTGTGTAGGCTTGACCAGGCATCTATAATTAACCATATCTATGATTAGATGTCTTTAAATTTTCGATTATAATTAACCTTTTAAAAAAAGTAGGTGGGTTTAAAAAGTTATATTAATTACTATCAAGCTAAAATTGACTAATCAAACTAAATTAAAATTTTATACTTGTGATTAGGTTGGGGGTTGGTTCGAAAAGTTATATTAACTACTGTGAAACTAAATTGATTAACTAAAATAAATTAAATTTATATACTTATTTTGGGTAGGGGTTGATGTAAAATGTGAACAAAGAGAAAATAAAAGATAAGGAAAGAGAAAAAAATATGGTCTTATATTTCCATTAAATTTACAATTAAGTTCACAAATTTTAGTGGGTAACAATTTAGTCTATGACAATTCAATCCATAAACTTGAATAAGCAATTATTTAGTCCTTATATTATTCAATTTGAAACAATTAAGTTCCTCTGGTAAAAGAATCATGGAACTTAAGGAATCATTTGTTTCGTGATAATCTTAGATTACCAAATCATCGACAATTGAATAATTTTGTTTGAATTGTTGTAATTTACAAGGCAACACCTTATCTTTTAGGGTTTGTTTCGATTCCAAACTTAGAGGGAGTGGTCCACTCCATGTTTATGACCCGAACTATGGAAATCCTAGTTTCAAAGTTTCCATAATCCCTTCTTTTTCTCTTACTCCTTCCCTTACTCTTTGTCACTTCTCCTTTAACTCCTTCTCTTAATTCTTCTCACTCCTTCTGACCTACTCCAGTAATCCTTCCTCCTTCTCATAATCCTTCTCCTTTCTTCGAATCCTTCTCCCTTCTCATAAATTTTCTCTATTCCCATCCCTCTCTGAAGTTCATCCATCTTCGAATCCCATCTCTCGAATTAGAGGAAGAGGATGAGGAGTCGAAGGGATGGTGGGTGGTGGTCCGAAGCTTAGTGAGATTGTTTTCCTAGCGAGTACGACGACATGGTTTGAAGAAGAGAGAGGGGTGAAGAGTGGTCAGGAGTCCGGTGAGGAGAGACGGGGATCGAAGTGAAGGTTATGGCAATGGGAATTGAATGGATATGGAAGGAAGAGGGAGAGTGTGGTTGTTATGGTGTCCATTAGCCCATGTATAGGAAAAGAATTAGAAGCTTTGTGTTTCCACATCTAAAATGGCAGAATACAATACAATAAAGTATTGATGGTAGTTAAAATTCTATGCTTCGATTGGCCGCCTCTTCTTCCATCGTCATTGAAGCTCACTTTCAGCCTGCAAGCTATTGCTCACTTTCGCCAGTTTTTTTTTTCGATTTTCTTTTGTGGCTCAATATAATTTTGTTAGTTTGTTTTTGTTTAAGAGCATTGTTAGTTTCTACTAAGCTACAAAATGTGGAATTTCCATTTTATTTTTATTTTGACGGTAGATACACACTACTACACAAATTGGCTTACTTGACGTTAATACAGTGTCAAGTAAACCTTTACTTGATGTTTTTCAAAACATCAAGTAATCGACTGTCAAGTATAGTCAGATTACTTGACACTAAAAAACTGTTAAGTATACATTTACTTGACACTGTATTAATGTCAAATAATCCATCGCACTTGACGCTTTTTATGTGTCAAGTAAGGTCGTATATGTGACGCCTTTTACGTGTCAAGTAAAATGTTATATTTGACGCTTTTTGCACATCAAGTAAGATCGTATACTTGACGTTATTTACACATCAAGTAAGATAGTATACTTGACACTATTTACACGTCAAGTAAAATTGTATAGTTGACACTATTTATCCGTCAACTAAAATAGTACATTTGATTCAAGTAGGATAGTATACTTGACATGTATTTAGCGTATGTAGACAGTTGATTAATATATTAAATATACAAATTTCCATTTTTTGTTTCTTGCATTAGGTACATTCGTTTCAATAAAACATATCCATCAACAAAATAAACTTTTCAACTAGTAGTTACACAATGAAAAATTGACAAATAATTTAGTACAATAAATAAACCAACAATAATTTTATTCTTCTCAGCAATGTCATCAACAATTACACAACTCCAATCCAAATATAGCCAACTAAAATTTCCTATCTGTGGCCTATTCTAAAATCAACAATAACAATAGTATCTTATATAACTAAAACATGTGTCGTATACCAAAATTAAACTCTATCTCCTTACATCTATTGCCTCATGTATATAAGCATAATGGCTATGAACAAAACATTTACGTCTGTGAGATTTGCATCGCCGTCAATCTGTCATGGAGAGAATCACATCACTATCGAACTACCGTGGAGAGTTACATGGTCGTCGAACTATCGTGGAAATTCCATCGAACTATCGTAGAGAGTAATGGGTTGTGTGATGATGAGGATCGTCGACGTCTGTGATGATGAGAATGTACCGCGTTGATCGACGTAGATAGAGAGCAGTGTGGAGAGGTGACAGATGTGGAGATGTTGGAGGCGTGAGTGAGGGTTTTTGGAAGAGAAGGGGGAGATGAAAATGTTGGAGGTAAAGTTTTAATAAAATAATTTTTAATAAGCTTACTTTATTAAGTTTATTTTCGTTAGTTTATTTAATGAAAGTAATACTTTCTACTTTTATATTTTTATATGTTTTATACTTGACATTTCCAAAACATTTTTAAATAAAAATGTTAACTATACTTGACGTGATTTCTACGTCAAGTAAATGTTAACTATACTTGATGCGAAAAAACGTCAAGTAAACTTTGCACTATACTTGACGCCAAAAAACCGTTAAGTAAAATCTGCACTATACTTGATGCTAAAAAACCGTCAAGTAAAATCTCTACTATACTTGATGTGTAAAAAAACGTCAAGTAAAAACTAACGTAAAATAATTTGAAAACTTTGTTTTCCTCAAACTATAGTTGATGCGTTTTTCGCGTCAAGTAAATATCCGCTATACTTGACACGAATAAAATGCCGTGTAAACTCTCTCTTATACTTGACGCGAAAAAAACGTCAAGTAAAAGCTAACGTAAAATAACTCGAAAATTTTAGTGAAAACTCTGCTTTTTTTAGACTATACTTAACGTTTTTCCTTTAAAATGATCAATACTTGATGTTTTTCTAATAAAAGCGTCAAGTATGAAAAAGTAACTAGTGTCAAGAAAAATAGATTTTGTTGTAGTGACTTTAGAAAATTTAATTTATTAACTTCGAGTTCAATTAGATGGTATATGGCAAGATGTTAGATTCCTAATAGCACAATCGTTATACTAAATAAAAGTTAAATGATATACATGCTCGTGTCACTTAGATATGTTCATTCAACAGGGATTTTAACTTTTCACCTCTTTTTCGAGCTCATATGCTTCGATCAATTTCATTATATTTGAATTGAGCATTACTAATTTCTTCAATTTTGGAAAGGATTGCTTTTCATATTTAGCATCTATCACTGTTCACATATTCATCTTCCACTTAAAAGAAGAAATAAACAGTGATTGAAATTACGTAAGCCTTGAGTTTTTAAGGCTACAACTTAAAGTTGTAAGAGTTTTTTAGTACAACAATACTTTTAGAGACGAAGCGTATGTCAATTCCACTAAGCGAATTTCAATTTGATAAGTTACAAGAGTTATTACCATCGTACTTTAGAGTTCCGATATTGATACTATTAAAATCTCAAGAACGAAGGTTCTATCACACTCCATGATGCAATACAAGACTTAAATATATACATACAAAAAGAATGAGAATCTACAATCAATTACAGGAAGCTCAATGATGGCTTGGTCCTATACAATTACCTGGGATAGTGTAGGGGGAGAAAACATTGAAACGTGAGTTAAAACTCAGTGAGAGGCAAGTTTTTAAAAGTAAAAAAATTCATACAACATGCTCTCAAGAATATTTAAATATGGTATCGATAATGAAATAATAACTAAAATGTTATAATTACATGTTACTATAAATCATAAGTATTTACCAGCAAACCTGTACCATATGAGGGTCTACTGATAACTTTTATGTAAAATAATGAAGCCTTATTGCATAATAATGGAATAAAACGTGGAAAAGTAGAAGAATTGATTAACTTGTGTGTCGCAGACTGCAAAAGAACTTTATCCATGTTTTATCGCATTTCACTTGTTTTATTGTAGGATTTTAGGCAAAAAGAAGTATAGCCTGACGATAGAACGTCAGGCGAGGAGACACATGCAACTAGGCAGGTGACGATCACAACAAGCTAGACGATCTGAAGCACTAGTAGATAAATTTGGTTGGTGCGAATGTCAAAACATGACAAAAAGACGTTTGCACGATGCCGTTACAACTTTATTAGACAAATTAATTAGGTGTGGATGTTTTGTCACATCACTCTTATTGCCTATAAAAAGTGGCTTTTACTTTAGAAACAAGCGTGTGAAATTGGATCATAGAGAGCAAGCTCATTTTACCTTCATCCTTTTTGTATTTGAGTTATAGGTGATAGCTTAGAACAAAAGAGAGAGAGAGTTTCCCCATTACCATTTTCCCTCATCACAACAGGCAAAAATTAGAGCCAAGGAATATGTGAAACCATATTTTGAGGTTCGATTCATTTCTATGTATTCCATTTTGTGTTTATTATGTATTCAGTTGTAATATTTAGTCTATGGCCGAGAGGCCTAAAGTTCTGCTTATAATATTAATGCATTTCTTCTACCACCATCAATAACACATAGTAATGTGTTATTGATATTAGAGAATCCGGATGTATGTTTTGTAAGTTATGCTTAGCTAAACGTGAGCATCAAAGCTTTGGTGTATTCGAAAGAAAAAAACAATTGCATTGGTAATAATCACCTAACAAGTGAAAATCCATATTTAACTAAGTGGATGTGGAAGAGATTGTAGTGATACAATCTCATCACCAAATAAGTACTTTGCATAAGTTGCAGAAATGTTAATTTATACAGCAACAACACCGAAATGATGCTTGCCTTAAATTAGGATAAATTATTGCTCGTAACGTGTACAAACTGATTGGATACAAATCATAGCTTAACTTCAAGTATTTGGATCCCGAGAGGTGAGCAAGTATGGCGAAGGCACCGAGAGGACACTTACCTTAATTCTGAAGTTAATAGATGCTTGTATTGCCTTGAAATATTAGTGCACACTAGATTGTGATTAAGTAATTAAATATTGTTTCACGTCATGCCTGCTGCATGAGTTCATATTCCATTACACTTCATCACCATGTTCATCTTCTACCCCCAATTGCACCTTAGTGTATTTAGTTAGGATAAATATACTGTGCATAACTACATTTTATAGAGTATACTGCATAGGATTAGCTTTGCGATAGGTTCAACTAAGAACACCAATTCCCTGAGTTCAACGTTGGACTTACCAGAAAACCTCTTTTCGCTTACACTTGGACGACCCAGAGGAAAACTTGTACTACATGCATATCATTAGGAAAAATCAGGAATGTATAAATAGCAAATGAATCTTTTATCACAACACCCTTTCCTAGTTGCCCATTAAATCTCTCACTTAAAGCCTAACATAACGTATCCATGAATGAATGTTGTACGAACAAGCATCTACCATACCAGATCACCTAAATATATGGTCAAGAAAAGCTGGCACATGATCAAGGAATTATACGACCAAACTAAGCTCACGCACATTTAGTACCTACCACAATAGCAACCTTCATCCAACCAACCATAGTAGAATACTAAATACAATGCTAAGAATAGTCCACACGTGATCCATATCCATAAGAAAACACGCGGCCAAACTAAGCTCACACATATTTAAGTACCTGTTACAGTAGCAACCTTCGTCCAACTAACCATGGTAGAATACTAAATACATGGTCGAGAAATAGCTCATGCGTGATCCATATCCATAAGGAAACACGCAGCCAGACTGAGCTCAAGCATATTTAATACCTACCACAATAGCAAAACCTCCATATCCACTCTTGTATGTGCACATAAAGCAACCCACCATGGATTAAGCTAAGCTCAAAGCCAAATCACAATCCTTCATCCATGTCCTCACCTAGGCTCAAGTTCTCAGATCTCTGGTTAAGATTTCTTTTAACCTCGAAATCCTCTGACAACCATAAGTGAGCCTACAGAAACAAATTCCCGTAGCCTTTAGAGAAATCACCAACATTATTTCATAAACATCACATGTTTAAAGTTGAAAGCCAAAAATGGTTAGAAACACATTTTCAATCCTTAGCCATCAACACATACTTTTAGAACCCCTTGAAGTCTAATAATAAATCAATGAGTATTTTAGAAACTAATTGTCATCTAAGACTTGCCTAATAAGTTTGGGTTCAACCACATTTTTTTAATATAAGAATTCTTGTAAACTGAAACTCATATTTGAAAAACATTTCTAACACATAGTTCACGAAACATTCATACTAGAAATTTTCACAATCATGGTGTACTATAATAACGTATATAGATTTATAATGAAAATACTTGAAAATAAGCCACTCACTATCAATGACTCGATCCGCCGGGATTATACGCTTTTCCTACTTAAATTTCATTTGAAAAAAATGATTAAGGTCTCTTAGTTATCTTTGTCACACCCCGGTCCGCACATATCCATGCTTAGTATGTGAGACACGGCATGACTTGAGCATTCTTGATGAATTTAAACACCAAAGACACTCAGTCTTGAGTTTCTTAAGCTTTGCTTAATCGCCCCATGACTTTACAACATAGAGAAAATACTTAACTAAAGCCTTATTAAACTTTGTTAAGCGTTTTACAATAACTTTACAACAAATACATAAACCCAACTCTTAAAACTTAAAAAAAAAATGCCTTGACCTTCTCGCCTAGTAAGCCCTATAAACTTCTCTTATTGCCTTAATACCTGATTCCTGGAAAATGAGATTTAAAAACGTAAGTCTAGAAGACTCAGTGAGGTTTTAAGAAATCCTTTTCACAAAATATTCTTTGTAAATTTGATTTCCTCACATAAAACAGAAATACATTAGTTCATATAAACATATCATTTTGCGTAAGTGCTCCATCTCGCATAAACACACATTAGTTACCAAGCATTCCTTTGGCCAAGGATCCTGAATCATTCTCTACGCTAAGTCTCATTACGTTGTGTTTAGACTACTTTAATAACAACATTCGAGAATTTACAGATGCATCCTTGTTGCTTAGGCTACTAAGCTTAATATGTTCCATTCTACGTATTAGCTAACTTCTTATCACCATGTAGACCCTTCATGGTTTCCTTCACTCATTATGTGCATATAATAGTTAGCTTATTGAAAGTAAGTAACTAATGGTTTAAACACCATTTCATAATCATTGGAACACAAAATATGCTTTAAACATTAAACAAACTTTACTTAGAAACCTCTTTAGAAACATTTGTATTGAAATCATCACTTCAAATCATCATATAGTTATAAGAATGCTTAAAATTATTCAAATACTTTAAAGAGAACACTCACTGAATTTAGCCTTAAACCCGAATTGCTTCCACTTTTCTTTTCTCACGTAGGCCCTTTGGAAACACTTAAGCTCCTTAGATTTAAGTAGGATAAACTATTCTGGCTTCAACCCCTATTTATTTTATTCTCTAAGCAAACATAGTCATCCTTAAACCCTTGTTCACTTGTCAATTCTCACTCTTATTAGTGCACGTGTAAGGTTAAGGTTTAGCTTAATCATGCTTAACTTAATCTTTACACATGACCTATTAAGTAAACTTAGGCTTAACTTAATCTTTACACATGGCCTATTAAATAAACTTAGGAAATTTCTGAGAAGTTTCCTTACTTCTTCTTGCCTAGACTTTCTTCTCGCATGATACCTTAATCCATAGTAGCACTTAGTCTATAAAGGCTTGCCGCTTAACCTATCTCACGAACTACTTTAAACATCAATTACTTTTCACACAAAACTTGATTCAAAATGCCTTCTTTTGTTCAAACCGCCTAATCCAAAATACTTAGCCAAATTGTAACCTCTTAGTTCTTAATTTAGGTGTGGGTCTTACATTCTTCACATGTCAAGATGTGACCACTAGCTCTAAAGCACTTCATTATGACAACTCAAGCTATTTATGGTTCAATGACTCAAATTCCCACTTCTCTTATTAAACTTATATCATTTCCCACATGCTTTAATTTAGGCTAGAATTCTAGTTTTGGACCCTTAAATTCAAACTTAAACTCTTAACACCTTAAGCATCCAAACTTAATACAAACTTAATGGGTTTGTATAGTAATATCTTCTTATTTGTAATATAAACAATTTAAGAGATTTAGATCAATTAATAAATCTAATGTCAAGCTAACGAGTCAATAACTTAAGAGCTTACCCATACTTGTCCTTAACGATCATAAGTGCAGTGAAGAATGCTTCATAAAAGTTGGACAGTGGGTAAAATCTCCCAAGACTCTAAACCTAAAAAAAAAAAAAAAAAGTGAAGAATGGATATTGTGAATATCAAGTTGAAACTCAATGGGCATTTGAAACTATTTAAGAAAAACCCATAAACTCACTTGAAAGCGCCAAATCTGTCCATAAAAATATATTCGACAAGCTAGCAATGGCACTACGTGTAACGCCCAACAATTCGATATTTCTTTTTGGTTTTGTCCATTGTCATTGATATTAAGTGTGGTTATGGAAATTTTAGATTTATTGGAAGAACCTTACCATTTTGATTTTCTTGAGTAATTAAGGTTGGGAATCCTTATTTGTTTAGGATAATAAGTATCATTTTTTTTATTTTATTATTTTTATTTTATTGGAAATAATTGGGAAGCCCTTATTAAACTAAGGGTGGTTTTTTTTTAATTATTGAAGCTAGGGGTGAAATAATCTAATTAAGGGATTAGCAAATTAATTAATTGCCTTGGAAAGGGTCAAGGGTGGTTTAATTGAAGAGAGAGAAAAGAGGGTTTATGGATTTCTTTTATTATTTTAAAATTCTTTTAAAAATGAGGCATTGGGAGACGTGAGACTCCTCATCTCCCCAAAGAAGAAAAAAAAAACCCTAGCCGCCGCCACTCTCCGCGCCACTCTCCGCGCCGCCGCCGCACGCCGCCGCCAGCTTCAAACACAAACCTCGGAGGCGGCCGTAGTAGAGCCGAACCACCCTCCCAGCCGCGCCGCGTCTGCAAGCCGAAGCCGGAGCTCGTCGAGACAGCCGAAGCCAATCAGCCGCGCGTCTGCAAGTCGAAACCGAGCCGTCGTCGAGCTTCCAGCCGCGTCGGAAGAGTCGATCAAGCCGATCCGCGCAGCCGAGCGCCGTGTCTGCAGCCGAACTCGCCGCGTCGCGTCGATCTGAGGAAGAGCAGCCAGCCACGCCGCGCCGCGTAGATCCGACGCAGCGCAGCCAGAAAGTTCGTCAGCCGTCGCGCCGTCGCGTCGACTGAAGCCCAGCCGCCAAGCCGAGCGTGCCTCCAGCCGTCGAACCCGAACCCGGAGCCGCTCCACACCCGGGCGCCCGAACCCGAAGCCGAATCCGCGTGTGAGCCGCGCCCGCGTGTGAAGCCGCGCCGCGCGCTTCCGCGTAGCCGAGCCGCGTCTCCCTCCCGTTGCAAGCCGAGCCGCACGCGTAGATCCCTATGCCGAGCCGAGCCGCGCCTGCGCCAAGCCGAGCCGGTCCCTGTCCTCTTCCAGCCGAGCCGCCAAGCCAAATTTGGCTCCTTCCACCTAATTTTTGGTAATTAAATCAATTATTTTGGCATTATCCAGCAAGATTCAATATTTTGGGCACTAGATAATTTAATTTGGAATTAAATTAGATCATTTTTCCTTAAGGGACGTCTAGGACCAAGTGACTGCTGCAGCGGGGGATTTCTTCAGTAGGGGCTTGAGCAGTGCAATCTCCTTCTAGGGTAAGTCATTTCAAATGAGTCTTGAACCGTTAGTCTTTGGTGACCTAATTACGAATCTTGGCATATTAAACAGTTAGGACCTCGTCGCTTGGAAAGCGTACTGCCTCACGGTTAGGACTCGACAAGTAAATCTCCAGGTAAGAGATTCTACTACTAGCTTCATGTTTAGCAGTATGAGACGACGTATACTCCAATTTTGCATGTTAAGGATTAGACCGTACGAAGCCTGAAATAAATGTTAGTATGATGCGAATGGCGATATGGTTATACCATAGCCTGTTACGTGTGGCGAGAGCTATTATGACTATACGACGAATGTCGAGACGGAGAGTGTAGAGATGATTTATGTGATATGTTATGTGCTGATGCCATGTGTATGTATACTGCGATGAGGGTACCTGTTAGCTTAATCTGTTAGAGTCGTACCTGCATGGGTGTCCTTCGGGATCACCACCTATTGAGGACTGTGGGGTCCGACGGGACACCAGTCTAGCATGGATATAGATATGACTCGAGTGACTCGACGGGGTCCTCGCCTCCCGACTGTCCTAGGTGTCCCCCGGGACACCGAAGACCAGAGTTACGCTCCTACGGGAGCGCATGTTGCACGTGTTCGGGAACGTGCCAGAGATTGGGTACCAGTTACAGGACTCTGACAAGAAGTTAACAGGCGCCTAGTGGGACTAGTAGTGGGTCCCTTACTGAGTATTTTTATACTCATTCTCTTCATTTTATGTTTTCAGGTAGAGGACGAGGCAAGGGCAAGGGCGAGCTGGCGAGCGACCCGAAGTGAGACCCTGGAGGGCCATAGGGACTACCGCTTCCGCTTATCCTTATTTCAGATTTTCGTATTTGAGTTTGAGTACTTTTCATTTCTCATCATCTTTATTGTAGATAGGGCCCGAGTAGGACTTTAGAACGCATTACACCTTTTGCATAACTACCTTGTTTAAATTTTCATAAATAAAATTTCTTAAATCTTATGCGTTTTTAATAAATTTTATGACTTAAACCACTTGTTCTATATTTAGTAATGACTTCGATTCAGTATAAGGAGTTGGGTCGTTACAGTTGGTATCAGAGCACAGTGTTTTAGGTTCTGTAGACTGACCTACGATGTAAGTCATTGTTTTGTTTTGGTTTTACTTTACCCTATGGCTATACGGTCCTTCGGCACTCGTCAGGTATGTCTAAAGCCTTGCTAATGTTAAGATTGCCATTTTGCCTGAATAGTCTAGACTTAGAGATAGGGTGTTAAGTTCTTGTGGTGAAAAGTTTTGTTGGTGAATTCTAGGGAGAATGCCGCCACGTAGAGGTGCAGGCCGAGGAGGTGGTAGGGGAGGCAGAGGAGCCGGTCGTGGCCAGCCGGAGGCGCCACCTGCTGCACCGGCAGTCGACCCTAACGCACCGGTCACCCAGGCGGATCTCGCCGCGATGGAGCAGCGTTATCAGGACATGCTGCAAGCTGCTTTGGCGCCTTTCCTTGCCGCCCAGCAGAACCAGGCCGCCCCTGTTCAGGCCCAGGCCGTCGCTCCTCCAGCCCCTGAGGAAGCTCAACCAGTACCAGTTCAACTGTCGGCCGAGGCGAAACACTTACGGGACTTTAGGAAGTATAATCCTAAGACCTTTGACGGATCCATGGACAACCCCACAAAGGCCCAAATGTGGTTGACGTCCATAGAGACTATTTTCCGGTACATGAAGTGCCCAGAAGACCAGAAGGTGCAGTGTGCAGTCTTTTTCTTGGAGGACAGGGGCACCGCCTGGTGGGAGACCGCTGAGAGAATGCTGGGGGGCAATGTCAGCAAGATAACTTGGGAGCAGTTCAAGGAGAACTTCTATGCTAAGTTCTTCTCTGCCAATGTGAAGCACGCCAAGCTGCAAGAGTTCCTAAACTTGGAGTAAGGCGACATGACGTTGGAGCAGTACGACGCCGAGATCGATATGCTGTCCCGCTTTGCTCCCGATATGGTGAGGGATGAGGCTGCCAGGACGGAGAAATTCGTTAGAGGACTCAGGCTAGACCTTCAGGGCATTCTCAGAGCTCTCCGCCCAGCCACGCATGCTGATGCACTACGTATAGCACTGGATTTGAGCCTGCCTGAGAGAGCCGATTCGTCTAAGGCTGCCGGCAGAGGGTCAGCCTTGGGGCAGAAGAGGAAGGTGGAGACGCAGCCTGACGTAGTACCGCAGCGAACACTGAGGTCAGGAGGTGTCTTTCAGAGGCACCGACGGGAGCTTGCAGCAGCCGGGAGGACTTTGAGAGAGCTACCCGCTTGTACTACCTGCGGGAGAGTCCAGGGAGGTCGTTGCTTAGCTGGAAGTGGAGTCTGCTTCAGATGTAGACAGCCGGGGCACACTGCTGATGTGTGTCCTCGGAAACCCTTTGAGACGACACCGCCCCAGCCTTCGGCGTCTCAGCAGGGGAGAGTTTACGCCACTACCCGGCAGGAGGCCGAGCGAGCTGGCACAGTGGTGACAGGTACGCTCCCAATTTTGGGGCATTATGCTTTTGTGCTATTTGACTCTGGGTCCTCCCACTCGTTTATATCCTCCGTTTTCGTTCAGCATGTGGGTTTGGAGGTAGAACCCTTGGGTAGTGTTTTGTCGGTTTCTACTCTATCTGGGGAGGTCCTGTTGTCCAAAGAACAAATAAAGGCATGTCGGGTAGAGATAGCGAATCGTATGTTAGACGTGACCTTGCTAGTGTTAGACATGCAGGATTTTGATGTGATACTAGGCATGGATTGGCTGTCAGCCAACCATGCAAATATAGACTGTTTTGGCAAGGAAGTTGTCTTTAACCCTCCCTCCGGGGCTAGTTTCAAATTCAGGGGGGCAGGCATGGTATGTATACCCAAGGTCATCTCGGCCATGAAGGCTAGTAAACTACTCAGCCAGGGTACTTGGGGTATCTTGGCAAGCGTAGTGGATATTAGAGAGCCAGAAGTTTCCCTATCTTCTGAGGGAGTACCCCGACGTTTTCCCAGACGAACTCCCAGGACTTTCGCCTCCCAGAGAGGTAGACTTCGCTATCGAGTTAGAGCCGGGCACTGCTCCTATCTCGAGGGCCCCTTATAGAATGGCTCCAGCCGAGCTAAAGGAGTTGAAGGTCCAGTTGCAGGAGTTGCTGGACAAAGGCTTCATCCGGCCCAGTGTGTCGCCATGGGGAGCCCCAGTATTGTTCGTGAAGAAGAAGGATGGGTCGATGCGCCTTTGTATTGACTACCGAGAGCTGAACAAGGTGACGGTCAAAAACCGCTACCCCTTGCCCAGGATTGATGACTGTTCGATCAGTTGCAGGGAGCCACTGTCTTTTCCAAGATCGACCTGCGATCAGGCTATCACCAGTTGAGGATTAGGGACGGTGACATTCCCAAGACGGCCTTTCGTTCGAGGTACGGACATTACGAGTTCATGGTGATGTCTTTCGGCTTGACTAACGCTCCTGCAGTGTTCATGGATTTGATGAACAGGGTGTTTAAGGACTTTCTAGACTCGTTCGTCATAGTCTTCATTGATGACATCCTGATTTACTCAAAAACTGAGGCTGAGCACGAGGAGCACTTACACCAGGTCTTGGAGACCCTTCGAGCCAACAAGTTGTATGCCAAGTTCTCCAAGTGTGAATTCTGGTTAAGGAAGGTGACGTTTCTTGGCCACGTGGTTTCCAGTGAGGGAGTTTCAGTAGATCCCGCAAAAATTGAAGCGATGACCAACTGGCCTCGACCGTCCACGGTTAGTGAAATTCGAAGTTTTCTGGGCTTCGCAGGTTACTACAGGAGGTTCGTGGAAGACTTCTCATGTATAGCCAGCCCGTTGACCCAGTTGACCAGGAAGGGAACCCCTTTTGTCTGGAGCCCAGCATGCGAGAGGAGCTTTCAGGAGCTCAAACAGAAGCTAGTGACTGCACCAGTCCTGACAGTGCCCGATGGTTCGGGAAACTTTGTGATCTATAGTGATGCCTCCAAGAAGGGACTGGGCTGTGTCCTGATGCAGCAAGGTAAGGTAGTTGCTTATGCCTCCCGCCAGTTGAAGATTCATGAGCAGAACTACCCTACCCACGACTTGGAGTTGGCAGCTGTAGTCTTTGCACTGAAGATATGGAGGCACTATCTGTACGGTGAGAAGATTCAGATTTACACCGACCATAAGAGCCTGAAGTACTTCTTCACTCAGAAGGAGTTGAACATGAGGCAGAGAAGGTGGCTCGAGTTGGTGAAAGACTACGACTGCGAGATCCTATACCACCCAGGTAAAGCAAATGTAGTGGCTGACGCGCTAAGTAGGAAGGTGGCACATTCAGCAGCGCTAATCACCAAGCAGACCCCCTTACTCAGGGATTTTGAGAGAGCCGAGATCGCAGTCTCAGTAGGTGAGGTTACCGCACAGTTGGCTCAGTTGTCAGTTCAGCCAACCTTGAGGCAAAAGATCATCGCTGCTCAGCTGAATGATCCTTACTTGACAGAGAAGCGTCGTATGGTAGAGACAGAGCAAGGTGAAGACTTCTCCATATCCTCTGACGATGGCCTTATGTTTGAGGGACGCCTGTGTGTGCCGGAAGACAGCGCAGTTAAGACGGAGCTTTTGACTGAGGCTCACAGTTCCCCGTTTACCATGCACCCTGGGAGTACGAAGATGTACCAGGACTTAAGGAGTGTCTATTGGTGGAGGGGCATGAAGAGGGAAGTGGCAGACATTGTCAGTAGGTGCTTGGTGTGCCAGCAGGTGAAGGCACCTAGGCAGCATCCAGCAGGGTTGTTGCAACCCTTGAGTGTGCCAGGGTGGAAGTGGGAGAGTGTGTCGATGGATTTTATTACGGGACTGCCCAAGACCCTAAAGGGCTACACGGTGATCTGGGTTGTGGTCGACAGACTCATGAAGTCGGCCCATTTCGTGCCAGGGAAGTCCACTTACACTGCCAGTAAGTGGGGGCAGTTATATATGACAGAGATTGTGAGACTACATGGAGTACCCGTATCCATCATTTCAGACAGAGACGCTCGTTTCACATCGAAGTTCTGGAAGGGACTTCAACTTGCATTAGGTACGAGGCTGGACTTCAGCACGGCATTCCACCCTCAGACTGATGGTCAGACAGAGAGATTGAACCAGATTTTGGAAGATATGCTGCGGGCCTGCGTGCTAGAGTTTTCAGGAAGTTGGGACTCCCATCTGCATCTGATGGAGTTTGCCTATAACAACAGCTACCAGGCTACTATCGGTATGGCACCGTTCGAGGCTCTGTATGGCAAGTGCTATAGATCCCCTGTCTGCTGGGGCGAGGTTGGAGAGCAGAGGATGCTAGGCCCCGAGTTAGTGCAGACTACCAACGCAGCCATACAGAAGATCCGAGCTCGTATGCTGACAGCACAGAGCAGACAGAAGAGTTATGCTGATGTACGACGTAAGGACCTCGAGTTTGAAGTGGGAGATATGGTCTTTCTGAAGGTTGCACCCATGAAGGGTGTTCTGAGGTTCGCGAAGAAGGGGAAGCTGAGTCCACGCTTCGTAGGGCCGTTCGAGATACTGGAGCGGATTGGCCCCGTGGCTTATCGCTTGGCGCTACCCCCATCTTTTGCTGCAGTGCACGACGTATTCCATATCTCCATGCTGAGGAAATATGTCGCAGACCCTACACATATGGTGGACTTCGAGCCACTGCAGATTAGCGAGAACTTGAGCTACGAGGAGCAGCCTGTCGAGGTCTTGGCAAGGGAGGTCAAGAAGCTTCGCAGTCGAGAAATTCCACTGGTCAAAATCCTTTGGCAGAACCATGGAGTGGAAGAGGCCACGTGGGAGAAAGAAGAGGACATGAGAGCCCAGTACCCCGAGCTGTTCGAGGATTAGAACTTTCGAGGACGAAAGTTTTTTTCTTTAGGGAAGATTGTAACGCCCAACAATTCGATATTTCTTTTTGGTTTTGTCCATTGTCATTGATATTAAGTGTGGTTATGGAAATTTTAGATTTATTGGAAGAACCTTACCATTTTGATTTTCTTGAGTAATTAAGGTTGGGAATCCTTATTTGTTTAGGATAATAAGTATCATTTTTTTTATTTTATTATTTTTATTTTATTGGAAATAATTGGGAAGCCCTTATTAAACTAAGGGTGGTTTTTTTTTAATTATTGAAGCTAGGGGTGAAATAATCTAATTAAGGGATTAGCAAATTAATTAATTGCCTTGGAAAGGGTCAAGGGTGGTTTAATCGAAGAGAGAGAAAAGAGGGTTTATGGATTTCTTTTATTATTTTAAAATTCTTTTAAAAAGGAGGCATTGGGAGACGTGAGACTCCTCATCTCCCCAAAGAAGAAAAAAAAAACCCTAGCCGCCGCCACTCTCCGCGCCGCCGCACGCCGCCGCCAGCTTCAAACACAAACCTCGGAGCCGGCCGTAGTAAAGCCGAACCACCCTCCCAGCCGCGCCGCGTCTGCAAGCCGAAGCCGGAGCTCGCCGAGACAGCCGAAGCCAATCAGCCGCGCGTCTGCAAGTCGAAACTGAGCCGTCGCCGAGCTTCCAGCCGCGTCGGAAGAGTCGATCAAGCCGATCCGCGCAGCCGAGCGCCGTGTCTGCAGCCGAACTCGCCGTGCCGCGTCGATCTGAGAAAGAGCAGCCAGCCACGCCGCGCCGCGTAGATCCGACGCAGCGCAGCCGGAAAGTTCGTCAGCCGTCGCGCCGTCGCGTCGACTGAAGCCCAGCCGCCAAGCCGAGCGTGCCTCCAGCCGTCGAACCCGAACCCGGAGCCGCTCCACACCCGCGCGCCCGAACCCGAAGCCGAATCCGCGTGTGAGCCGCGCCCGCGTGTGAAGCCGCGCCGCGCGCTTCCGCGTAGCCGAGCCGCGTCTCCCTCCCGTTGCAAGCCGAGCCGCACGCGTAGATCCCTGTGCCGAGCCGAGCCGCGCCTGCGCCAAGCCGAGCCGGTCCCTGTCCTCTTCCAGCCGAGCCGCCAAGCCAAATTTGGCTCCTTCCACCTAATTTTTGGTTATTAAATCAATTATTTTGGCATTATCCAGCAAGATTCAATATTTTGGGCACTAGATAATTTAATTTGAAATTAAATTAGATCATTTTTCCTTAAGGGACGTCTAGGACCAAGTGACTGCTGCAGCGGGGGATTTCTTCAGTAGGGGCTTGAGCACTGCAATCTCCTTCTAGGGTAAGTCATTTCAAATGAGTCTTGAACCGTTAGTCTTTGGTGACCTAATTACGAATCTTGGCATATTAAACAGTTAGGACCTCGTCGCTTGGAAAGCGTACTGCCTCACGGTTAGGACTCGACAAGTAAATCTCCAGGTAAGAGATTCTACTACTAGCTTCATGTTTAGCAGTATGAGACGACGTATACTCCAATTTTGCATGTTAAGGATTAGACCGTACGAAGCCTGAAATAAATGTTAGTATGATGCGGATGGCGATATGGTTATACCATAGCCTGTTACGTGTGGCGGGAGCTATTATGACTATACGACGAATGTCGAGACGGAGAGTGTAGAGATGATTTATGTGATATGTTATGTGCTGATGCCATGTGTATGTATACTGCGATGAGGGTACCTGTTAGCTTAATCTGTTAGAGTCGTACCTGCATGGGTGTCCTTCGGGATCACCACCTATTGAGGACTGTGGGGTCCGACGGGACACCAGTCTAGCATGGATATAGATATGACTCGAGTGACTCGACGGGGTCCTCGCATCCCGACTGTCCTAGGTGTCCCCCGGGACACCGAAGACCAGAGTTACGCTCCTACGGGAGCGCATGTTGCACGTGTTCGGGAACGTGCCAGAGATTGGGTACCAGTTACAGGACTCTGACAGGAAGTTAACAGGCGCCTAGTGGGACTAGTAGTGGGTCCCTTACTGAGTATTTTTATACTCATTCTCTTCATTTTATGTTTTCAGGTAGAGGACGAGGCAAGGGCAAGGGCGAGCTGGCGAGCGACCCGAAGTGAGACCGTGGAGGGCCATAGGGACTACCGCTTCCGCTTATCCTTATTTCAGATTTTCGTATTTGAGTTTGAGTACTTTTCATTTCTCATCATCTTTATTGTAGATAGGGCCCGAGTAGGACTTTAGAACGCATTACACCTTTTGCATAACTACCTTGTTTAAATTTTCATAAATAAAATTTCTTAAATCTTATGCGTTTTTAATAAATTTTATGACTTAAACCACTTGTTCTATATTTAGTAATGACTTCGATTCAGTATAAGGAGTTGGGTCGTTACACTACGTGTCACAATCGTAACTTCTCAACACGATTGTGCGGCACTTGCTTACCTCAATCAGCAAGTCAGCCGTTCAAAAATCGGAATCCGCGGACAAACTCGCGGTATGACGTAGCCTCCCTCCCCGTTCTTGAGAAAATGTTTTTATAAAACGGGAGAGAGAAAGTAAATAGTTGAAAACGTCATAAAGAAAGCATTGAAGACTGTCAATTGCAAGGAAAATAACTCAGCATGCAAAGAGTGCGACAAGGCTTGGGCGGGGGTCGGACTGTTCATGTACCCCCTATAGTACATATTGAGAATTTTGGCCTTGGCAGGCTTGCATATGAAAAAGCCGAAATGTCACACTGTGATTCGGTGACACCTAAACGAAAGAATTAACCTAAACTACTTTCAAGACATAAAGATAAAGTGATTTGGGGGTATTCGGGCATACGGCCAACGGTAAATAATACGTTGGACAATTATGCCCCTGACATTCTCCCCCACTTAAACGGTTGACGTCCTCGTCAACTGGCGAAGCTGGAGCTCTTCGGTCTTCTGCATCCACGCTTCAAAATCTTCGACAGGTCTTCCACTGGTTACCTCCACGAGGGGCTTCTTCCGCTGCACCAGGAATTTATGTACCTCCCTCGTGGGCCTTCTACCAATCCTTACTCTGTCAGCAAGGGCTTGCTCGACTTCTCTGTCTTCCTCCAGGTCCAGGTTGACAGATGATCGTACGACATTGCTGCACCGTTAAATGGGAGCTTGGTCTTCCACTCGGACTCAAGAGGGCATCGCTCTCAATCTACCCCCTCCTCCATCGGCCTTGAAGATTCTTCTAGGCACACTCGAGCGATGTCGGCCATCTGTTCCCATTCCTCCTCAACTCTGTGAACTTGAGGGCGGTCCCCTACGTAAGGACCATCAGCGAGAGGCGGCAATACAGGATGCCTCTTACCTTTAATCTCAAACGGACTTCTCTTGCTCGGCGAGTCTGTCTGAGCACTATGACCGAATTGGGCTACCTTCATCAGTTGAACCCAATTCTTTTGTCTGCCATCAACACAATGATGTAGGTATTCTTCGAGCACACAGCTGAGTTGCTCGGCTTCGACTTCAGGAGTCTTGGTCGCATCGACGACCCCAAGACTTGGCCCCTCGATCATGGCTTGCTTTAAACCATTGAGGGCGACCCGACACTCGAGGTTCTCGCTCCACTGAGTGTCTTCTTCTCTCGACGACCCACCTTGGTGGCACTCCCCCACATGAATCAGCACGCTCACTTGACCCTGTACAGAACAACACTTTCTTCCCTTGGCATCAGTAAGACCCAGTGGCACCACGGGGAACTCGTATGCTTCATGCCTAGTGACACAATTTTTCTCGAGTCCCTTTGCCTTTATTGTTCTTACTCGACATTGCCTCGGTCGGTCGTCTGACTTTGGGAGATGCTTCACTCCACGTGGGTAGTCCACCCGCCTCGTGAGCATGGGGAGTGGACATTTACGCCGGACCGTGAGCTTACTCTGGGTGCGACGGTCAACACACTGTTGTGGGCTTCTGTCCTTCTTCTTTAGGAAAAGGACGCGAGCTCCATACGTAGCTTGTACAGGTATACTACACCCTGTATTCGACAACATCTCTGATGGTTTCCAAAGTTTGGTTAACTCCGACGGCGCCATGCGATAAGCATTCTTCGCATGCGCGTTTGCCTCTAATGGCGACTCTACCCCATGGTCGGTTCTCCTCCACATCGACGAGAACTTGGGCCATCTACTTGGCATCACACCATCGCACTTCTCAGGGACACACAGAGTGTCCTTGGGGACTGTCTCCCTCGGCTTTTCCAACGCCCCAAGTAGGATCTCCACATATGGTGGTTCCTCTTGGGCGCGACTCTTGTCTAGTTGCACGGCCGATATCGTTTTAAACTCGTTGGGCCGACGAATCTCTGCTGGCACTACCGTGGGGAAAGATCCGATAATCGCTAGACAATTGGCTGAGGGCATTGGAATGACTTGATGTTCAAGGAGGAAATCCATCCCTAGTACTACATCAAAGTTGTCCATCTTTACAACCACAAGGTCTACAGGGCCTTTCCATCCTCCCAACCTTATCGTCGTTCGATTCACCAATCTGACGATAGGTAGGGCAATGGAATTCACGGCCTTCATCTTTCCTGAATCCTTCTCTCAACGGAGCCTTAGACGTCTAGCTTCCGCCTCAGTTATGAAGTTGTGGGTTGCACCAGAATCAACCATTGTGCTCTTAGTCTGTTTTTGGTTGATCCAGGTGTCAACATACATTAGGCCCCCTTTTGTTGGTACGTGTCTCTCCTCTGACTTTTTCTGAAGAGACGACATGTACTTTATGGCCCCAATCCGAGTCTTCTCGCCTCCATCTACCAGGTCCGCTTCGTCCTCAGCACGATTTGACTTATCGTCTGAATCCGCAATTAATGAGGCCTGAAAGGCATTGAAGTCGACTTTATTCGGGCATTCTCTTGCCATATGTGGCTTACCACATATGTAACAACTCAGGCGGCGCTTGGGTGGGCTTTCATTATTCGGCCTTTGCCATGTGTTCTCTATGTTTGACTAGTGAGATCTTCGGTCTTTACCAGTATATTCGTCTCTCCTGACAGTTTTGGGGGAACTCGGACGACTATTCCTGTTCCTTCCAGGTGAGGAGCTTTTGTGACGTCTCACATCTTGAGTGTCACTTGTCAGATCGAACAACCGTTCGGCTGCTGCATACGCTGACGTGAGGTCTTGGACCCTTTGTTCATACAACTTGGCCCTTGCCCACGGTTTCAGCCCTTCGACAAAACAGAATACTTTGTCTTTCTCTGACATGTCGCGAATGTCTAACATCAACCCCGCGAACCGTTTCACGTACTCCCGAATCTCGCCGTTGTGTCTTAGATCGCACAACTTTCGTCGAGCAAGGATTTCCACATTCTCGAGGAAGAATTGCGAGCGGAGTTCTCTCTTCAGGGTGTCCCAAGTATCTATTGTGCAACGCCCTTCCTGTATGTCCACGTATCGGGACCTCCATCACAACTTCGCATCCTCAGACAGATGCATCGTTGCAAATGTCACTTTGGCTTCCTCATTAACAATGATTGTAGCCTTCAAGTACTGTTCAAGGTCGAAAATATAGTTCTCTAGAGCCTTTGCATCCCTTGCCCCACAGAAGGGCTTTGGTTCCAGGATCTTTACTCTACTAACCGAAATTGCTCCTCCAGCTGGAGCTTGGCTTGCCATTGCTCGCATCGTGAGACTCAGCCTTGCGTTCACGTCTGCGATTTCATTTCTAACGACATCGAGGGTGACTCTAAAATCCTCCGACATGTCGTTTATCATCTCTAATAGTGTCTTCTGAGCGCTATCAAGCTCGCTGACACGTTCTTCCATGTGGGCAGCAAAGTCTGAGGAACTCTCCCCACGCTCGTAGTTAATAGTTCTTCTGGCGTTGGTGTTTTCTTCTAGGGCGTCAACCCTTGCCAACAACTCTTGTATTGGCAACCCTTCGACACGGCCAGCTACCGCATTGATCGTGTCAGCTTTCTCAAAAATTTCGTCGACACGAGACTCCAAGCAGCGGATGGAGTCGAGAACTTCGACTAGGTAGAGCATCTGCTCTTCTATCTCTACTAGTCGGTCTCTCTGGGCCTTGCCCGATGGATTCGACGACGACATGTTTCGGTGTAATCGTCAATTAACCAATTTGGCTCTGATACCACTTGTCACAATCGTAACTTCTCAACACGATTGTGCGGCACTTGCTTAACTCAATCAGCAAGTCAGCCGTTCGAAAATCGGAATCCGCGGACAAACTCGCGGTATGACGTAGCCTCCCTCCCCGTTCTTGGGAAAATGTTTTTATAAAATGGGAGAGAGAAAGTAAATAGTTGAAAACGTCATAAAGAAAGCATTGAAGACTGTCAATTGCAAGGAAAATAACTCAGCATGCAAAGAGTGCGACAAGGCTTGGGCGGGGGTCGGACTGTTCATGTACCCCCTATAGTACATATTGAGAATTTTGGCCTTGGCAGGCTTGCATATGAAAAAGCCGAAATGTCACACTGTGACTCGGCGACACCTAAACGAAAGAATTAACCTAAACTACTTTCAAGACATAAAGATAAAGTGATTTGGGGGTATTCGGGCATACGGCCAACGGTAAATAATACGTTAGACAATTATGCCCCTGACACTACGCAACATGTGTAGCTACACGTGAAGAGTAGCATTGTGACTTAAGTGAGCTCGACTCGGCTGGTAGATCTACAACCTAAGAAACTTGCGACGACTTGTCAGTTGAACATAACTGACAACGATCGACTATAGCTGGCGACAATGTGTTTAGCTAGTCGATGTTTAGTCACAATGGTCGTCGACATCGGTGAGTTGCATTGTTGCCAGCGCGCATCGAGACTAACATACGAGGGTGGTTGGAGTATGCTGACTTGTAAGAGAGAGGTGGTTAGCAGAAGGGAAGTCGAGAGAGAAATTTTTTGAGAAGAATCAGGGAGGGATTTGTGAGTTTCCTTTCTCTTTTTCTCGCATTTTTTAAAACGTTTAAAAGGAAAAAAGAAGATAATAAAAGAATAATAAGAAGAAGAAATGACCATATTGCCCCTCTTTCAATTTAAACTTACTTTAGCCATTTTCTTAGTTTTCCATCACTTATTAAATTTCCTAATCATTACCATAATAAAATTGATTCTAAAATTTTCTCATCAACATGATTCAACTCATCAAGAATTTACAATTGAATTTAAACTTTTTTTTCACAACTTAGGAAATATTATTATAAATAAATGGAGAATGAAATGAGCATTTACTGGTTCACTTTTCAATATCCAAGAGCTTAATTGATGGTCTTTATAAAATGTCTGAATTAAATTTAGCCATCCCAAAATCACAATGAATCAAATGCAATCTACATGAGTGAGTCTCACCTAATTACATTTGGAGTTTATCTAAACTTGTAAGGGAAATCTATCGTTGACCTTATAATTTTCAATATACCCCAGCTTATCTTTATTCTTCACTTCACACAATTTTGAGAATGTATCCCTCATTATGTTCATATATTCTTTTGTAGAGCAATGAACAAAGATATTAAACCACAACACAACAAAAGAATTCTCATTTTAACAAAAAAGGAAGAAAGGAAGGAAGAAAACAAAGGTAAAATGATACAATGTTTCCACTCATAAAATCATGAAAACTTTACTGTAAGTATCGGTAATGTTTATATTAGAACATTCAAACAAATAACCATTAAATAATACATGCATGGCAAAAAATATTTAATAAGATTTAATAAGATCAATTGAAGAAAAATGTGTGTTTCATGAACAGTATATATGTCGACAAAAAAAGAGTAGTGAAAAACTCATATTACAATAGCCTCCACCTTAAACACAGTTTATAATAACACATATTATAATAATCTCTACCCTAAACAAAACTTATAATAATACAGACAATAAAAGTCTGCACCCCAAACACAGACTATAATAGTCTACTATCAAGCCACACCCAACCGGCTACTTCATGCGACTAGAAGGAAGCGTGGCCCCTAGAAACTCAACGCGTACCTCTCCACGAGATTACTAGTTGAACGCCTAGTGAGCGGAACTTCTTTTTCCAATCTCTGATGCAGTGCTCCACTTTGAACTCAGAAGATCTTTACAACTTAAGGTAGCGAAAAACGCTTAAACAACCAACTTAGCTTAATCACTTAGCCTTCAATAATGCTCAAACTCTTTAGTAACTAAGCGATAAGCACAACAGAGATACACAACCCAATATAGTGGAAAGAAAATAGAAAACAAAACCATGCTTTCATTAGTTGATCCAATACATTACAATTACATCTTACATCTTTTTTCTTGCAAGGCACAAAAATAAAACCTAAGCTCTAAGCTTTCTGCCCTCCTTCATCCATTGGATTGCTATTCTTCACGTCAAGATGTTCAAGAGTATAAGAACCCCTTTCTTATCCTTCATCTTGATCGCCTAGCAATCCATCTCGAAGAGTCAGTTTAAAGGTTTAAGGGTTCAGGTTTAAGAGTCAGTTGGTGTCATTCTTGAAGTGGGTAATATTGGTGGCTTCACGCCACACCTCAGGCCTAGCAAATAGGTGCTCGAAGTACGGTGTCACAGCAAGAGTGTTAAGAAAGATCATCCACACAAGAGTATTTAGATTAAGAAAAACACTCACGTAGGGATGTAGAGTTTAAGAAGGTCACTCACTCAAAAGTGTTTAGTTTAAGAAGTGCACTCACAAAATACTCCTTTTAAATCATGTCATAATTCACATTGTATAGAATGATCATCTCGCAAAATCACATGCATATTTACTTACATCTTTGTACATTTTCCATAGCTCAAACATTTACCACACTCTTTTGACAAGTTCCTCAGCTCAAGCGTTTACTATGCACTTTTGCCAAGTTACGCTATGTGGAGTAATCTCAATGCATTTAGCGAGTTCCATCAATTCCATTATACATAACATGTCTTCCAATGTCAGACCACACAACAAGCAAAGGGCATCACATACTAGAACACACAATAAGTATGAGGCATCTTAATCAAGATCACACTACATGAATAAGACATTCTATTCTAGATCACAGTGCAAGAATATAGCCTTTTATCCCAGATCACACATCAAGGATAAGGCATCTCACACAAGAACACACAACAAGTGTGAGGCATTACATCGCATATGGTACAAAGATCATCTCATTTCAAACTTTATCAAGTCTCATGCATTCTTCAAAAATCATCATTTCAAGAAATATTAGTTCAGAACTTTCTTTTTAATAAACAACATCAACACCTACAATAACAAACACAACGCACGTTAAATATAAATGCAACATAAGACTTGGAGAGAATGCTTTCAAAACATTTCTTTCTTTTAGAAAAATCACTCACACAAATGTCTGACCTCTTTTGACAAAACCTTCAAATAACAACACTTCTTTTAGGGCCTTCATTCTTATTTATACTAATCCTTTAGACCGGTTACTTTCTTTACTCGCCAGTTCCAAACAACAACTTTACACGTGTTGCTTTACTAACTTGTCGTACCATGTGGCCAAACCCAAGCTCGATAAGTGAGCCAACAGTCAACTCAAGATTAGACATTACCTCGAGACACAAACTTTTTCTCGTCTACTTCTTCTTGTGAAAGCCAAATTAATTTTTTCACCTTTTCCTACCTCACCTTCCTTTTCTTGTGACAGACCATAACCATCCACTTCTTTTCTGGCTTTGCTTCGTGTTACTTCACTAAAACACCTAAATTTTCTTGCGACAGAACTCTTTCGCTGCGACACTCGTCCTTCATCGCCTTCTTTCCAATGCAACTTCCTTCCTTCCTTTGAATTTTATGTTTAGAATAATCATTCTTTTCAATTTAGAAGGATCATCCCACTCCTGGGCGCCTCTCTTCTTCGATAGAACTCCCTATTTCAGATCTAGGCGTCACATCTACACCCTGAACGCAAACTATAATGACACAAACTATAATAGTCTACACCCCAAACACATACTATTATCTCCAGACTATTATAAGTCACTCCTTGCCCCAAACGTTCCCTTATAGTTTATAAATAAATTAGTTTCTTGATTAGTGTATCAACCTACACATATAGGAAATATCACTTTACAATCGATTTATTAAACTTCCATAACTAAATGAGATAGTTGAAAATATTGCAAAATCTTTCAAAGTCTACCAATGATAGTTTATCATTGATAGACTATGCTACATTTGCAATTTTTTTAAATGTTATTATATACTTAATTATTGTTCCTAAAACCGTTACCCATTACAATTACCCGAACTAAATTCGTAGGATTTTAAAGTAAAATGTAGAGAATAAATTGTTAAATTTAGAAAATGGGGTTTCAAAAATATAACAAACGGGTAAAATATTTACACATTATAGAACAATTTTGAAAACAGAAAAAGTCCATTGGCCCACGATAGGAAATAAAAAAATGTCCCAGTCAACACGCTATTAATCAGCCACACGGGCATGTGTAATTCTTCTTCTAAACAATCATGATACGTGGTTGTGTAGAAAAGCATACACGGTTGTGTAGAAAATCATACACGATTATGTAGGTAGTATCAACACAATCATGTAGTTATTTTTAACGATGTAAAAAATACTTCAAATTTAAACGAATGTGTTGACTATGGTAAGCGATCATCATATCCACACGATCGTGTAGTTCTTTTTAAACAATGGAAAAATGACTTCAAATCTAAACGATCATGTTGAGCATGCGAAAAAGTCGTGTTGACTAAGTAAACGATCGTTTAGATCATATCCACACAATCGTGTAGTTTTTTTTAAATGATTGGAAAATGATTTCAAATCTAAATGATTGTGTTGACCATGCTAAACGATTGTGTTGACTTGGTAAGTGATCATTTAGATCATATCCACACGATGATGCAATTATTTTTAAAAGATGAAAAAAGGGTTTCAAATCTAAACAACGTGTTGACTATGCTAAATGAGCGTATTGACGAGGTAAGTGATTGTTCAAATCATATCAAAGTGATACTTAAACGATCTTGATATTCTTGAATATGAGGAAGGCGAAGTTAATATTTAGATGAAGTTCAATATTCTTTTAAAACGATATTGAATATTCTTGAGATTTAAATAGAAGAATAAATTTAAAATAGAACAAAGAAAATTTGGAAGAGGAGATAAAGAAGTAAGAGAAGATAAATACATTGCAAAGAAGAAGGAGAAAGAGAAGTGACCTTCATGGACTTTTCGATTTTGTTATATAGACTCTAAATATTTTTGTATTTTATTACATTTATGAAAATTAACCCTTAAAAAAACATAAAATAATAAAAATAGAAAAAAGAACAAAATATAAATCGACTTTGGGTTGTGGGGCAAGTTGGGAAGTAGAATAGAATAAGATACCCTTAATTTGCGGAGGGTGAAGAGCGAAAACCCAACAAGCCCACATGCATATACTCCAAATTCTCCTTTCGGCGCACCCTCTCCTTCCCCTCATTTTTGGCCAATTTGTTGGTGGGTCCCACCCAATCTTTTCTCTCTCTCTCTCTTTTTTTATCATCTCAAGATTTCAATCTCTCACTTGTTCCCATTTTCAAAAATCTCAATAAAATTATTCGATGATCTTACGTGAATATTTTCAAGGTTAAATTACAAAAAGAAATCTCTCTCAAGGGTTGGTTTGCGTAAAAAAAATACTTTGATTTAAAAATGTCATTTCATTCTTAAAAAGCTTCAAAAATATCATTACCCTTAGTTTTAGTTTTAGATGGAAAACCTTTTAAGCTGTATTTTCAAAAATATCTCTAAACTATTTAAAAGTTTCGTAAATACCGTTAGACTTAAAAAGCTAAAAAAAATACTTTCTTAATTCAAAATTTATAGCAATTTTCTAATCGACTAAAATCAAATAAAAATTTTAAGTTAAAAACCAAAGTTTTAAATTTATTTAACTATTAACACAGAGTCATAGATTACAAACTCAACCAATCTGAATAGTTATTATTTGTAATTAACGTACAATTAATTATAAATTTAAAAAATGCATTCGACTATTAACACAAAATGATAGTCTGTTAGATCAATCATTGTGAGATTTTTTTTATAATTTTACTAATTATTGTTTTAGTATGTTTTAACAAGAATGTTTTTGCAACTTTGCGAGATTTTTACCGGTGTTTAAAACATTGATGTTGATGGATACATTATCAAAATCTTAATTTTAAAGAATTTTTTATTGCTATAGATATTTTTCAAAAAAAAAAAACATTAAATTAGTAAATAAATATTTATACTAGTGTCATTTTTATGTTCATTTCTTGTGATTCGTGGATGTTTTTATGAAGTAATGAAAATACTGATTCACCCATTCTATCGATATCAAATCTATGAAAATGTAAAAATATCATTAGAATTGTTGACATATTGATCAAAACTTAAAACAATGATTTTAACTTAAAATTTTATGTTTTATTATGGGTGCTAAGAATTTGGGTGTGAAAATTGAATTAATGGAAGTATTTTTTTAAACTTTTTTTTTTAAGTTTAAGTGTATTTATGAAACTTTTAATATAGTTTAGGGGTGTTTTTAAAACAAAGTTTTAATGTATTTCATTGAAAACTAAGGATGGTGTATTTTTTAACCTTTTTTTGAAACTTTAATAAGGACATATTTGAAACTTTTGAAAATTGAGGAGTATTTTGTACCCAAACTACAAGTTGAGTGACATTTTTTTTATATATAATTTAGCCTAATTTTAAAGAACTACAACTATAATAAACAGATATATATATATATATATCAATCGAAAAAAAAAAAAAAAGTTAGAACTATAGTGAAAGAAAAAATTACATTTTTTGGGTTTTCAAAACTTGGCTTCACGGGTAAAAGTAATAATAAAAGTGGATGACAATCAGTAGAAAATAGTGATCAGGTGGAAGAGGAATTTGGAGATTCAATTTTCATAAACTAAAAATAAACAACTAAAACTCAAATAGTTACAAATTATGTCCAGATTCATGTCTATGTAGTTCTAAATTTTGTAACAACGATTTTCAAAAGTAGTTAATTTTCGTAAGTTAAACTTTTCGTTAGGTTTTGTCTTGGTTGGTTGATTTGGATTAAGTTGGATTGCATAAAAATCGTTCTTTGGATTGATTATTGGACTTGATTAGGTTTTTTTTTCCCCCCCATAAATTTAGATGGTAAAACTCCTAACAGGATTAAGGGTTAACAAGGGATATAACAATGTTTTTAGGACCGGTCATTTTGAAAACTAGTAAAACCGTTTTTACTTTTATTTTTAACAAATGACAGTTATGGCACGTGCATGGTATTTTATAAAATACCAAAATACCTAATTCACAGAATGTGATTATTTCGTCTCTCTAGTATAATTAATCTGTGTGTTATGCATTTATGAGTTTGTAATTATTTTCGACGTGTTACAGATATAACAACCTCTCTCGTGACCTGTTCCTAATATCTTGTCACTCAACCAATTGGTTGAAAATTTTAACAACTTTATTCAATTTTACTAATTTCAAAATAAAAAAAATTATGTTTTTTTATTAGCGGAAGAATTTCAACCCTTGATTTTATTTCAAAATAACCTTAATTGGTTGAATGTGAACCCCCAAAGATTAGTAAATTGAAATTAGTTTTCATATTAGACCTTATTTTATTTTTGAAATTTGAATTTTTAAAAAATAGTCAATATGTCTTCATCTTGTCGACTGAACTAATTTCCTATCATGAACCCTAAACTTTTAAGAGTCATGCATGGTAGATGAGATGGAAAACAATCATTGTCATAACTTTGATTTGGTTGATGTGCATCTCCCATTGAACACATATTTCAACGAACCTGTTTATCTAATTCAATCTAATCTTTTTTCCTCTTATAGATATTTAATTTATCGAATTACATTGTATAGTGATAGTTGCAGCAATCCTAATGTCATTACTATTGCTGAAGATAAAAATGTGTTGTGGTTGTTGTCCCTTATTTCTAACTCCTCTTCTGATAATGCTTCTGTTGTTGTCAACCATGTCCCATCTTGCTCATCAAATTTTCTATTTCGGGTTCTTCATCTAGAACTTCCAATTGCACATCTAATATTGTTGACTTAGTAGATATGGATTCGTGTGTTTTAGACTTATACATAAAAGAATGTTCAATTTTTAGCAGCAAAGATGCCTTGAAGAAAGCTTTCATTTGTTTTCTATTCGACCTAATTTTAAGTTTAGGATTGGTTGCTCCAGTGAAACTTCTCTTGAACTTTTTTGCAACGACGCTTCTTGTCAATGGTTTCTTAGATCGTCTATTTATAAGAAGAGTTCTTTATTGATTATTCAGAAGTTTAAGAATGTTCATAAATGTGCTATTGACGTTGTAAAGAATTCTCATAGCCAGGCGACTTCGTGGATAGTATATGAGTGTATGAAGACAATATTCAATATGAATTCAATGACTCAATGTCGTCCCTCAGATGCAATAAGATTAATGAAAAAGACACATGGCAATAATGGAACATCTTATCCCATCTCACACAGCAAGGATAAGGTGTAACGACCAAACTCCTTATACTAAGCCGAAGCCATTATTAATTTAAAAGATAAATAAAATTTGTAAAATTAAAATAGAAAAATAAGACAAAACCTCAAATTTCTCATTAAAAGTATAAACAAATGTATTTAGAAATAAGTCAAAAATAAAATCCTAACTCGGGCCCTACTAGTTTTAAAGGGAAAGAAAAACAAAGAAATAGAATAAAATAGAATAAAATCGAAGGAAATATCAACTCTGAAATCCGACACATGACGGAAGCGGAAGCAAATGTATCCCTATGGCTCGCCACGGTCACTTCTAGTCATTCGCCAGCTTGCATTTGCTCTTACGTCTGTCTATGCCTGAAAAAAATAGAAATGGGAAGAGTGAGTATAAAAATACTCAGTAAGAAACCCACTACTAGTCCCGCTAGGTGCCTGTTAACTTCTTATTAGAGATTAAAGAATTTAACTTCTTATTAGAGACTAAAGAATGGTACCCCTGAACTGGCACGTTCCGGAACACGTGCAATCTGTGATTTCGTAGGTGTTGGGTTTTATGTCCTAAAACTCGTAGATAGTAAATATAATTAATTGACCGTCATTAATAAAGTGTTTTATTATTATAATTTCAATAAGTGTTATTGATTATATTATTAATTTTTTATTAATAACCTAAATCCAATAAACTAACATTCTAAGCTGTTTGATGAGTCTAGAATAGTATGCAGAGACATACGGGGATTAATGTTCAAGATCAGCTTAAAGGGTCTATAGTATAGGGTTAAGGTTGGGTACCTTATCCTATTAACACTATGGATACGACTCACTTTGTATTTGATACAAACACATTAATCCAATGCGTCCATGTATGCGACATGCGAGTGAGGGTATCCTATGCAATGAGATTGCATAAGACTGGACCAAGAAATAATAATCACTAGATGTAACTCCGTTAACTAGTTGGATTTTTATTTCATGAGGATGACCTAGGTGACTTAGTCTTAATCCCGAGTGTATTATGAACTCTTATTTGCAAGGGATTGTCCTTTGATTTGTATGGGTGAGAGTGGCCAAATTGCCGACTCAATATGCTTATCATTTTGGGGACAAGACTGAGTGGGGAGTAGGGAACATAATCACACAAGATGGAATTCACTCCTTCCCACCTTTTGGGTAAGTAGATAAGTGTTCCCTTAAATGGTGTCTCCGGGACTTGAACAAAGGGCCCTACCCTCTCTATGGCACGAGAGGGGTTTCTGTTTAGTGGTTGGACCATAAACAGGTTGTTCATTAGAGGAGCACTGGTATTTAAGGACTAGAAGTAACCTAGGGGTAAAACGGTAATCTGACTCAGCTAGTGTTACGAACACTTGTGAAGGACTAACTTACTGGTATTGGTCTATATCTGTGGACACAGAAATATATCTACAGTGAGAAGAGTTCAGCTATAAGTCTTTAGTGGAGTGCACAAACAGTTAACGAATATTGATTAATGTGGTTAATGAGTTTAGCTAATTAATCTCATATCGTTGTAGCTTTTGATCTGTAGGTCCCATTAGGTCCCATTCCTAGCTCATAAAGAGTAATGAGATTTATTTATATTGGTTGTAATTTGAAATGTTCAAATTTACTTTTGGAATAAATATAATGTATATTGATACATTATAATATAAAGTTTATATTTTAATTAGACTTTATTATATAAATTTAATTTTGGATATGATTCAAAATTAAATTACGAGAGAATAAAATATTTGAATGAGTTCAAATATTAGTTTAATGTGAATTAGATTCATATTAAAACTATAGGTTAAAATTTAATGTGTATGTGATACATATTAAAAGTATAGGTTATGAGAGAAATTTGTATTTGAATATGATTCAAATTTTGGATTAAATTAAATATAAGATATTTAATTTAGAAATTAATTAATTGGAGAATTAATTAATATTTTAGTTTAATTTTGTTTAATTAAATTTGATTTAATTAAATTAATTAAATTAAAACTATAGGTTATGTGAGAGATATTTATTTTAATATGATTTAAATGAAATATTAATTAAATATGATTTTAATTAATTAATTAATATAATTAATTAATTAATTAATTAATTTAATATATTAATTTAATATTTTTTTATTAAAATAATAAGGAACGTGGGTGGTTTTTCCACGTTCCCATTTATTCTCTCTAACTTCACTCTTCTTCCGACTGAAGAAGAGGGAGTTGTTTGCGTAACGAAGATCACAGGGATGAGTTCTGTAAAGTTTGAATTGCTCTCTCATTCTCTCTAAAGAAAAATTCTTTTATTCCAATTTTGGTTCCCACAAACCATCTCAATCAGAGAATATGAAGGTTTCCAAGTGGTGGTGCTCAAATTGGTGATTGGTAGATTTAGAGTCGTCAAGAAGCATAAGTTTTCTTCTCTGTATTTTTCTTCAAAGCATGTTTAACCATAAAAATGTTTTTGTAATTTTTGCCAATGTATTAGTATTTTTTAAGGTTCCAATTAAAATTTGATTTCTGTAATTTTTCCACTGTAAAGGGTTTTCATCCCTTCAGTAGGATCAAGTTGGTCTCTAGTGAACCCAAAGGAACACCTAAGACGATCGGGCTGTGAGTGATCCTGTTGAATCACTCAAATCATGTCTATGTCAATGTCAATGTCAGACTGGTAGTCTTGTATGACTACGCAGTCATAAGCGTGAGCGATCCCGTCGGATCTCTCAAAGCATATCTGTGTCAATGTCAATGTCAGACTGGTAATCTCATCGGACTACACAGTCGTCAAAAGAGTGGTGATCACGAAGGACACTTATGTGGGTACGACTCTAGTAGGTAAAGCTAACATACACCCTATCCATAGCATGCACATAACATATCATCATCATAACATATCATATCATAAGATGTCATACTACAACAAATCATGTCATAACATATCATACCATAACATATCATATCATGTCATCCTCAACCACAAAACTATGTCATTAGGACGTAGGCGATACCATCGACATACTATCAGCGCTAACCATAAAGTCAACCAGCAGACGCAATTACAATATCAGCCTCTTTCTCAAATCACCTCGAGTTATGTACTTATTTACCATTGATATATAACCATATATTAATACATGCGGTCTCTTAAATGTAACTTGAAGGTCTAGTAGTAGAATCTCTTACCTGGAGATTAGCTTAGTCGAAATCTAATAGCAAAATACGTTTTCCAAGCAACGAAGTCCTAAATAGTTAGAAATACCAATTTAATAACCTAACTTTCACAAAATTAAAGTCCAAAAAATTCATTCCAAGTAACTTACCCAAGATCAAGGTTGAAACAATTTCCTTTAACTAGGTTCCACAGTCCAAACTCCAATTGGTCTAACTGGTTCGTTAGGATAAATAATAATTTAATTTAATCTAAAATTCAATCATTTAGGTCCAAAAATTAATCTTGGTTGGACATACAAAAAACCCAATCAAAACTTACCAAAACAGGTAAAAAGGTCAAAAATAGGCTAAGCGGCTAAAAAATACTTGGACAGCTCGACTAGGTGGCAGAAACGGCTTACGAACGGCTGAGGCAGACAGCTCGGCTAATGTGCGCGCAGCTTATGGGCATGGCTGGTGCAAGCTCGGGTGAAAGCGCGGGTTCGAGTCTAGTTTGCAAAGAAGGTGGCACAGGTCGGTTCAGTTTACGGAGAAGGGGCGCGGGTCGGGTTAAGTTTGCGGAGAAAGGGGCACGAGTGTGATTCTCGCCGCTTGTGACTGACGTTCGACAATGACGACGGCTAGTTGATCGTCGGTGGCTGCTTCTCGACGAGACGATGTGGTGGGGCTCTACGTGAACGGTTGGCGAGCACGGCGTAAAGACGATTGGCTCCGTTCCTGATTCGGACGACCGATGGCACTCGGTTCACGCGGACGGCTCGGCTTAGCTCGACGACGGGAGATGGTGGACGTTGACGGAAACTTCGATGGTGCGGGGAAGGATGCGGCGGAGAGAATGGCTGACGCGGCCTTGGTGTGGGTTGCAGCGGCCGACGGCGGCGGCGGAGTGGCGACAACGATTAGGGTTTCTTTTTCTAAAAAAAATTAGGGTTTCCTTTGCTTTTTCTCAATGAAGAAGATGAATAGTGGCTCATACATCCCAAGGCCTTAATAAAAATAATTTTTTTTCTCTTTTTCTCCTTCCCCAAAAACTTCACACTCTCTCTCTTCATTTAAAACTCACAAAATCTCCCTTTTTATCTTCTTTTTATCTTTTCCCAAATAAAATCACATACTCTCTCTCCTCAACCAAACCAATTATATTTATCTTATCAAACTATCTTTCAATAATAACTATATTATTTCATAATACAATTATTAATTCCTTAAGCCAAATAATACATAAACATAAATAACCAAAACAAACATAAATTCCAACTTAACAACAATTTGATATTTTTCAAATATTCAATAGAATCAAATCTCCATAAAGTAAAATACTTCAACATTTAAATAACACCCAAAATCTCAAAATTACACTTAAGATAATAAAATTAAATTCCTCAAATTTTGGGGCGTTACATAAGGCATCCCACACTAGAACACACAACAATTGTGAGGAAATCACATTTCATTGCATAAGGTATGCAAGATCATTTCATTTTTTTAGTTCATGAGAAATCGCATTAATTCATAAATCACATGCATTTGGAAAGCGTAAGAGAAAACATGTAATTTAGAGTTTCAATGGAAATACGTTTAAGGATTTAAACACAATAGAAATAATTTCATTTTAAAACATTTTAAGAAGAACCATTCAGAATCAATGAGCTTCCTCGTCTAACTCTTTAGCTGAGGACTTTCTAACTCTTTCTTTCACCTCCTTGCTTGATTCAAGCTTGTGAAGAATCTTTGGAAATCTCAAAACTCTCTCAATTCTTTCTTAAGTAAGTTTAGGGTAAAAGCAACTTCAAAATGACCGGACTTCACTTATCTATAAGTCCCTCCAATGTAGTTTCCCATGTTGAAATATTTTTTTTGTCCAACGGTGAGAGTAGTCCAATCTCAGAACGTCATTTGTTACTGCCACTTCCTTATCTTGAATTTAGTTTGGGTCGTAAAATCAAATCAATTACGATACTTTCTTACACGAGGATGACATTACTACTTCCTAGTGAAGTAAGCTCAAAACGCATAATAGTTCCTTGCGTAACCTTCATTGCATAGGTGTCTCATCGCATATGATACTCATACCACATGAAATCTAATTGCGCAAGGTCGAATGCAATTAGGGCTTAATAATTTGTGAAATTTATAAAATTGTAACAATCTTTAACAACACAAAAGCAATCCACTGCTATTTGTACATATTGAACACGTTATTTTACAATGTTTTTTAAATTGTTGTGACATATATTCAATTGTAGCAATTAATTAATGACATAGTTACAATTTGTTAAAAATAGATCTATAGCAACACATCAGTTGCAACAATTTTAACAACGGTTGCAATAAAGCCGATTGCAACAATTATTTATAGCGTTTAAAAGTGTCACAATACGTTAATACAAATACCTCTATTTAGTATTATAACATTCATTAGCTGCAACAATTTCTTTTATGTGTTAAGTATATTTTAATTTATACTTTTTTACTTTATTTTTCTAGTAAAAAATTGATATTATATTGATTAAAATAAAATCTTAACTTTACCATTTTTTTCTACATAAAATCATTTACCATTTTAACACACACACACATAAATGTGTAAATTTGAATTTTCCATAGGATAATCTACATAAATGTAACAAAACCCAAAAATATTTACGGTCCGTGTAACAAAAACTTAAAGCCCATGAAGCCACCATTGTTTTCTTCATAAATTCCAGATTACCATTGTTTTTTTCATAAATTGCAGATCTTTCATTTGTTTGTTTTAAATATTGCGAGACCATTCTTCCGTTCACTTCTTTTTCTTCGTTTTTCCAATTTATTCTTCTCATCTTTAATATTTCTAATTTCTTCATATTATTATTTCTCATTTTTCATATTCCCACCTCTTCTTGTTTATGATTTTTTCATTTTCTTTTTTAGAATTTCTTCCTTCTTCATCTCTCATTTTCTTTTTCTTCTTGGTACAAGACCTAAACGATCGTGTACCAATATTTAAATGATTAGGTGTCTATTTCAAATAGATAGAGATAGACCAGTATCACTAAGATGGTTTAGATTTGGTATAAGATCATTTAGAATGTGTAGAAGATCGTTTAGATTTAGTACAAGATAGATTAGACTAGGTACAAGGATAAAGATCGTTTAGGCTGGATACAAGGATACAAGTTCATCGAGACTGGTACAAAGGTACATGTGTTGAATAAGAAATTTTGGAACCAATTACAAATTGCCAAGTCATTTACTAAAATAATTATATTTTTGATTAACTAAAAATTGACATGTGTTTCAAATTAAATTTAAAGACAAATTAGACAATTCTAATTATGTCACATGTCTTTATTATGACAATTGGATCAAATTAATTATTTTGGTTCAATTAGATATTCTTTACTTAGGCTAAAATTCAGTTGAACCAAAAAATAAGCTTAATTTAGCCCAAAATTAAATGTCTCAAATCAATGTGATTGAGTCCATGGGTATGATCCATGGACCAGATCAGGCCCCAGTCCATAAAAGCCTACCACAGAACTCTCTAAATAGAAGAGCTATCTTCATTTGTGGGGAGAGAAAGTTTTGACTCTAGAAGGTCTAGAGAGAATTCTCCTAAGAGTTAGAAGACTCCGTAACTCCTGAAGTCGACCACCATCGAAGATTGAAGTTCCTTTGAAGATACAAGCTTTCTTCCAAGACTCCAACTTTAAAAACATCACGTACTTCGCTTCCTCAAATCAAGTGTAAGCATCCAATCGAGAGAGAATCAGAGGATCGAATTATAGAGATCAAACCACATCGCATCAAATCAACATAAATACAACATCAACACAAGTTCAACTCCACAAACCCAATTTCTCTAGAAATCTTGTGTGAACAAATTGGCACGTCTAGTGGGACATCTATATCTCTCATCTCTCTCTCGTCATCTAAGTCTACAAGAAAATCAATGGCATCAAAGAAGGCTGCATCCAAATCTTTTGCTACAAGTGACTCTTACACTAGACTTGTCACCCAAAGTCACTTAAAGAGAAGCATGTAAGAACAAGAACAAGATTCTATCCTTAAGAAGAAAAGTTTGAAACAACTGATAGAATCTCCTAAATGTGGGATCACCATCAGAGAGAATTCTTTGTTCAACAACTCTATGTCTGCTTCTAATCTATTAGACAAAGAATCACACCTTGAAATAGTGTCTGTCATGATGGGAGATGTGACAACTGAGGCAACCATGGCAGAGATGGAGAGGAAAATAAATTTCCTAATGAAAGTTTTTTAGGAGCGAAATCATGAAATCGCCGTTTAAAATATATTGTAATCGAGAAGGTCGTCGTCTCAAGTATATTGCAGCCGAGAATATCGTCGTCTCAAGTATATTGCAGTTGAGAATGTCGTCGTCTCAAATATGTTTCATCTGAGAAGGCCATCGTCTCAAACATGTTGCAGCCGATAGTGTCATTATCTCAAATATGTTGCAGCCGAGAATGTCGTTGTCTCGAATATGTTGCAATCGAGAAGGTCGTCGTCTCAAATATGCTGCAGTTGAGAATATGGTCATCTCAAATATGTTACAGTCGAGAATGTCATCGTCTCAAGTTTATTGCAGCAGAGAAGATCGTCGTCTCAAATATGTTGTAGCCGAGAATGTCATCTCATATATATTGCTGTCGAGAGTGTCGTCATCTCAAATATGTTGCAGTCGAGAATATCGTCATCTCATGTATATTGCAGCCGAGAATGTCGTCGTCTCAAATATGTTGCAGCCAGAAGGATGTCATCTCAAATATCTTGCAGCTGAGAAGAGCATCGTTTTAAATACGTTGCAGCCAAGAAGAGCATCATCTTCATTTTCTCACATGTGTTGCAGCTGAGGCGATCAAAATCTTCATCTTCATGTGGCGCAAGCAATCATCAACTACAATACAGTGCAGGCGATCATCATCTTCAGTGCAGTACACGCGATCATCATCTTCATCTTTAATGCGGTGTAGTAGAAACGATCATCATCTCCATGGATCATCATTTCTATCTTCAATACGGGCGCAACAGAAACGATAAACATCTTCATCTTAAATGTGGTCGTCATTGTCATCTTCATTGTGATATAGTAGAGATGATTATCATCTTCATCTTTAATACAACACAACAAAGGCGGTCATCATCTTCATCTTTAATGTGGCGCAGTCCAGGCGATCATCATCTTCAGTGCGGCGTAGATGGTCACATCTTCAATGCGGCACAGACGATCATCCTTTTTAATGCAGCACACATGATGATCATCTTCAATGCAGCGTAGTCGATTTTCATCTTTAATGTGGCACAGTCGAGTCCATCATCTCTTGGTTGATTTTTATCAAAAAGTTCTATGAGGTGTCGAACTGCGGACAAGCATCATTATGTGAAGTAAACCATCGTTTTGCAAATGAAGATCACTAGAAGCAAGTTATTGTTGATGACATGATCTTGGAGCAAAGAATATATGAAAGCAAGGTAGATGCAGTAGGGCGTCATGATAGAGTTGCATCATCTATCATGAATAAATCCTAGATGTTGACGAAGTAGTAGGACGTCATGATAAAGTTGCATCTATTATCATGAACAAACTCCAGTGATTGACGAAGTAGTAGGGCCTCATGATAGAGTTGCATCGTCTATCATGAACAAACCCCAGTCGTTGATGAAGTAGTAGGGCATGATGATAGAGTTGCATCGTCTATCACGAATAAACCCCAAGAAGCAGTTAGGAGTCATGATAGAGTTGCATCGTCTATCATGAACAAACCTCAAGAAGCAGTAGGGCGTCATGATAGAGTTGCATCGTCTATCGAGAACAAGCCACATACACTGACGAAGCAGTACGGTGTTATGATAGAGTTGCATCGTCTATCATGAACTTACCCCCAAGAAGGAGTAGGGCGTCAGGATAGAGTTGCATCGTTTGTTATGAACAAACCCCAAGAAGGAGCAGGGCGTCATGATAGAGTTGCATCATCTATCATGAATAAACCCCAAGAAGGAACAAAGCATCATGATAGAGTTGCGTCGTCTATCATGAATAAACCTAGAAGCTGACAGTCAAAGAAGCAGGACATCAAGGAGATTCTAACCTCATATATACTTGAATGGGACCTTCAAAGCCTTGTTAAAAGAAAAGAGCATTAACCTTTAATAGAGCTTCAAGTTGGTGCAACAAATTAATAGCTACTAAACCTGAAAAAAAAAAAAAGAATTAAGTTAAAAGTTAAGGAAAAAAATAGAAAAGAAAAAAAAAACAGAGATGGAGAAAAGAAGTTTTTTCTCTCATACCTTTATTCTGTTTGATGAGGAAAGAATGATCAATGTATGAGTGTATTTATAAGGCTAACAAGTCCAATTTCTAAGAGGATTTGGAATGATTAAATAATAAAATAAAATTCAAATTGAATTATGTTATGTTATTTTATTTTGGAATGAAATCTCGTATTTCACTTTTGAGATATTTAAACATTTTTTTAATTTTTTAAATAAAATTAAAATTTATGTATCTTATGTTATTTTGGAATAAAATCTTGAATTCCACTTTTTGAGATAATTAAGCATATTTAAATATTTCAAAATATAGATTTTACCTCAAATTAAAATTAAAATTTTGATTTTGTCCCAATTTTTATCTCAAATTTAAATTGGAGTCATAAATCTAACTTTATCCTAAGATTGAGATCTCGTATTTATCTCAAAATTAGATTTGGTCTCCCAAAATTAAATTTGATCATTCCAAATTCTTGTGCATCTAAGGATAAATTAGGGTATGCTAGAAACCTCATCTTTGTCCCAAATTTTATATATAAAAAAAAAGAAATTATCAAATTTTTATCCTCAAATCAAAGTAAGTCGAGGATAAAACCTTAAACTTTTTTTAAATTAAGGATTGGCCATATTCCAACCTTTAGCCTAAAATTAAATATGACCCAAATCCATGTGACTAAGTCCATGGGTATGATCCATGGACCAAACCACGCCTAAGTACATAAAAGCCCACCAGGGAACTCTATTAATAGAAGAGTTGTATTCATTTGCGGGGAGAGAAATTTTTAACTCCAGAAGGTCTAGAGAGAATTCTTCCAATAGTTAGAAGACTCGTTAACTCCTAAAGTCGACCACCCTTGAAGATTGAAGCTCTTTTGAAGATACAAGCTTTCTTCCAAGACTCCAACTTGAAAAACATCACGTGCTCTACTTCCTCAAATCAAGTGTAAGCATCCAGTGGAGAGAGAATCAGAGGATCAAATTCTAGAGATCGAACCACATCGCATCAAATCAACATAAATACAACATCAACACAAGTTCAACTCCACGAACCAAATTTCTCTGAAAATCTTGTGTGAACAACATGATTGTTTATATTTGGTACAAAATCGCTTAGATTTGGTAAAAGATCGTTTAAATTTGGTACAAGATCGTTCATATTAAGTTCAAGGGTACACGATCGTTTAGAGTTGGTACAATGGTACAATTGTCACGCCTTGCCTTAAAAGTCACTTTAGGCGACCTAGTAAAGGCATGTCGCTTAGACACTAATGTATATCACACCGCGTAATAAATGCTGAATGCCTAGTAAGTGGAACAACTTCTTAAACAAGTCCTAACAGAAATCTCAAACTTAGAATTGAAGAGACTTTTCAACATAACACGACGAAAAAAATAAATAATAACTTAACATCTTATCTCACTTGTTCTTGGCTTTGATGAGTCTTAAACACTTAAAATTTTAAGCTCTAGGCGATAAGCATAATACAATGCAGTAGAATACAACAATACCATTTCTCACTTTATTATGTTTTAACCATGTGTTCTACAATCCTAAAGAATATATCCTTAAGTACTTAACTATGACAAAAAACTTTAGAATGTTGGGTCCAGCTTCTCCACTTTACTCATTTAGTCTGATCGCTTGGCTTCTTAATACGAGAACTTAGCTTCCTCAAAACTCAGACATAGTAACTGAAAATGAAAACTTGTCAGTTTTCTCGCGTCGCATCACATCTTATCCTTCTTCACTTTGCCTTAACCCCTGGTTACATGGGAAAGGGAGAATTAAAATTTAAGCTGAAGACTTAGTGAGTGAGAGTTTAGAAATACCTTTTAGAGAATATAATACAATCACAAAAACTCATTTTCATTTCATAAACACAAGCTCACAACACTTCATTTCATAAATCACATAAATTACATATTAGCTTCTTTTTATTCCTTTTCACCGAGGATATGAATCGTTCGATACGCCAGGATTACTGGGATTCACTCTCGCCAGCACCCTATGTTTATTGTACTATGATGTTCACTCCATCCACAACACCTGAGATTTTCCCTAATTCATTTCTCATTGCATAGGTCGTCCACACGATGCCTTTACACATTATGTGCACACCACATAATATTTGCTCACTTGATAGGAGTAAGGCTAATGGTTTACTCGCACATAATCAATCCAGTCATCATATATAACTCCATAGTTTTCTCTTTTTAAATTACAACATCAACAACAAAACAACAATATATAGGTATACAAGACTTGTTATGCATAACTACAAACTCGAAGGAACACTTTCAAATACATTTTTTTTAAGAAGATTAATCACAGAACAATTATGGTGAAAACACTTGATTCCTTTCTTCTCAGAATGCCTAACTTCACTTTTCTTTTTGCCTAACTTCCTTCGAAAAAACTCAACACTTCTACTTTTTTGGTAACTTCTCAGAATGGCAATACTTTCTTCGATCCTTTCAACCTTATTTATACTAATCCTTTTTATCTAGTTCTTCTCTTTACCTGCCAGTTTCGACTGACAACTTTATCCGAGTCAAGTTATTTGAAGCCCTAATACAAAAGGGAGTCTTGTTGAAGAAGAATCCAATCGAGAAAGGTGATTTTTGGCTAAGTGTAAAAAAAAGGCGTCTTGCAGGAAAAAATGCGTGAGAGAAAGGAGGATGCGAAAAGAAGCGTGGAAGCCCAAGTGTTATCCCGTTGAAGTGAGCGTCGCGATGAGGATTAGTTGGCGAGGAAGAAGCACATGTTAATGACAAGAATTAGGTGTTGGTGTAGTGATGCTGGAAGAAATGCCTACATCCAAGTATTGTTGCGTTAAGATAGACGTTCTATTGAGAAAATGGACGTTTGAATAGGTGGTTAGACAAGTTGTTGAAGTGAACTTAATGTTCCGTGGCTTCCAAAGAAGCGACTCTGACGATGAGAAGTTTAACTTTCCAAGGAGATAAGGTTGGCGTTTAATAATTGATGCTGAATTTACGTGTCGAGTTTGGATTGGTTGCATAGCATAAAGAAATGGAAGGGTGGCACATGTAAATCGTGGAAATGACCTATGGATGTGAAAAGTCGCCATACATAGAACCAAAGGCTAAAAGAAAAAGGGACATGAGTTGCTACCATTTCAATAATCTATCAAAATGGAGTTCCGAGAGTTGAACGACTGTTTGGAGAGGGCCACTAGGAAAACGAGGAAGCTAGAAGCAGAAAAAGAAAAGAGTGGAGTCTCAAGTGTTTGTAAGTGATCCTTATAAATGCGTATTTGTTTATGAATGATCCTTTTAAACAAACGATTCTTTGTATGTGATCCTTATAAATGTATATTGATTTGTGAATGATCCTTTTAATCAAAGGAATGTTTGTGATTGATTCTCACACCTAAAACTGCATTTAGCTGAATGGATTTCATATGATAAATGAATACCTCCATGAATGATTTTCATTGAATATGTTGAAGAGTTACATTATGTTCCTTAAATCCGTAAGATCTATATTTTGAGTATTTATGTTGTTGTATCCTTTCATAATCAAGTGAAACTGAATGGTATTGTGTTGATATACCACTTTGCATTGTTAAACTAACGTTTGTTGTTATATCGATAGTGTATTGTTCGTAATGAGTTCAATCGCGATAAATGTTATTGGAAATCCAAGGAAACTCATGAGACGCTGGTTGAGATGTGTCGCAGGTCCAAGCAGAGGGAGAATCCCAAGCTAATGAGGCTAGAAATGTTTGTGGATATCTCACCTAACTTGCGAGACGCTGGTTGAGCTGTGTCTGAGGTCCAAATGAGGAGAGAATCCAAGGCTGACGAGTCAAGAAATGTTGGTGGATATCCTAGGAAACTCGTGAGGCGTTGGTTAAGATGTGTCCCAAGTCCAGGCAAGGGGAGAATCTCAAGTCAATGAGGCAAGAAATGATTTATGAAACGATGGTGGATATCCTAGGAAACTTATGAGACACTGGTTGACATCTTTAGCAAGTCTAGGCTAGGGGACAATCCAAGGGTGATGAGGCGAGAAATGATTTGGAAGACGTTGGTGAAAATCCCAGGTAACTTGCGAGACACTGGTTGAGATGTGTCTTAGGTCCAAGTCAGGGGAGAATCCTAAGTTTTGGTGATGAGTAGTGATTGTCTGATGATATAAATCATGTGGGAATTCTTGTAATTGTCGTGGCTGTGTTTGATGTGACAAAGGCGAGTGATTATGATTTGATGAGTTTATACATATATATATATCAGTTTTGGCATTAATATTCCTAATACCTATCCCCCGAAAAGGTGTTTCCTAAACTTATCCCTTACTAGTCTTTCACTTACGCTTTAAGTTTCTTACTTCCCATGTTCTTAGGCGTTTAAGCCAAGTAAATGAGAAGAAAGAGGGTGGTTGTGTAGACTTGTGCAATGTGCAAGTCATCTCATCTTCTCTCTCATTTAAGGAGTCGGTTGGTAAGTGAATCACTCCTTAATGCCCAAGGCTCGATTCAGAAGGAAGGCGAGTGCTAGCCCAAAAGACTAAAGATGATGAGTGTGAAGAAACTGAACCACGAAAAGAAAGCCCCAAAAGACTGTCCTTGATTTCAGTTGTTGAGTGACTCAGGAGATGGATGAGAAAAGGCACTTACACCTTTAAGTACCCCGTCTCAAGAAGCAACGTTAGGTGGTGAAGGAAGAAAAGTCAGTCAAAATTTAGTTTTAGTTTATGTTTCGCGAGAAAAGGAATGATTTTGTAATGCATGGACATTGTAAAAGTGTTGTGTTAATAAAGAGAAGTAGTTATGTTATTCTGCTGCTTTATTATTTTTTCTTTGAGCTTATTGCCTAGAAGCTAAGTTTAAGTTGTAACATGAAAAGAGTACTAGCGATGTAGCAAAAGGTCCAAAGTCGTAAGTGTTCTACTGTAACAAAAAAGTCTCAGTTTGAGGCAAAGGCATCGCGAAAGGATATGATATGAGTGTCTAGGTAGCACACCCTTATCTGGTGTCACGAAGTGGCATTTAGGGTGGGACATGACAACTTACTATTCTTTGGGCCATGCAACCAACCAAAGCTTGACACGTTGCCAGCAGTTAACTCATAATATTTAAACACTTTCATTGGAAGGCTAAGCTTATCATCTTAAAATGCTCAACTTTGGATTAGTCATTTCCTTAGAAATACTAGGCTTCTCTTCTTGGAATACTCAACTCTTCCTTGCCTACCTTTTCCTTGCGACAAACAACAAATAACCACTCATTCTCGCCAAACTTCATGTCTTGTTGCTATGCAAAACGCCTAGCTAACTCTTCCTCAAAACGCCTGCGTTGCAGCAACCAGTTCGAGACACATGTACTTCTCTCTACGTCGTCTTTCCTTGAAATGTAACACTTTAGAATATTCATTCATTTTTATTTAGAATAATCATTCCTTTCTCGAAGGTTTCTTCTCAAAAGAACTTACTTTTGGATCTGAGCCTTACAACCAGATCGTTTAGACTAGGTACAAGATCGCTTAAACTGGATATAAAATCATTTTCCATCCATGTATGACCGATTAATTACGGCAGTATTTTTGTTATTTCATGTTGTGGGTTTTTTTTTTCCTTTCTCTAAATTATTCTATATGGTGTAAATATTTTTGCGATTTGTTATATTTTTTTTAAAAAAGCCCTTTTCCATTATATATATATTAACAAAATAGGTAAATAGTAAATGTTTCCTCCCTACTCCTTATTTCTAGACCTATCTTGTCGTACAATTATCTATTTTTGGACCTAGCATTTTGCCTCCCAATATTCTCTATGGGGGTTTAATTTTCTCACTTTCTACCCTTTTTTAGTTTTTATCCATTCCATTTCTCTGAAGACTAAAATATTTTCAACTATAGGTTCTTGATATTTTCATACAGGTTATCGGTTGACAACAACCTATATCACTGTATGTTAGGATCCTAGGCAGTCCTGTAATAAAGTCCATAAACACATTCTCCCACCTCCACTCTTGCACATTCAAAGGTTGCAACAACCTGTGAGCTTTTTCTTGGTGCTTTCATCTATTGGTACACCAAACATTTACTAATAAGATTTTCCACTTCTTTCTTCATATTACGCCACCAATAAACTTGTTTCAAGTCTTGATACATCTTTATACTACCTGGATGCATAGAAAATGGGGAACTATGAGTTCAGTCAACAAATTTGTCTTAATTGCACTGTCAACTAGCACACACAATCACCTCTCAATGAAAAGCCTATCACCAACGGATTTGGAGAACTCATTAGCTTGCCCTGTTTCTGCTAGACAACTTCTCAACAAAATAAGGATCATGACACTATGCAATAATAATTCTCTACCTCAAAGTCGGTTACACTAACAACTGTATCAACTGTGAGGCGACTTCCCTTATTGAAATTGCAATCTTAGCTCTTCGAAAGTCTCAGTGCAATAGAGTTTGTCTACTAATATGTGCTGCTGAATGTGATACATTCCAACTAAGAGCATCAACTACCATATTTGCCTTATATAGGTAATACTAGATCTCACAGACATAGTCCTTAACTAAGCAAGCTACCTTCACTATCTCATGTTCATCACCTTTTAAGTGAAGAAGTATTTCAAGCTCTTATGGTTAGTAAAGATCTATATCTTCTCACCATACAAATAGTGCCTTTAATCTTAGTGCAAAAACCACTGCTGCCAACTCTAAATTATGTGAATGGTAGTTCTTCTCCCGACTCTTCAATTGACGAAAGGCATAAGCAACCACATTAACTTCGTGCATCAAGACACAACCCAGTCTCTTCTTAGAGGCAACACCGTAAATCACAAAACTTCTAGATCTATTTGGTATTATAAAGACTGGTGCAGTAACAAGCTTCTGCTCAAGATCCTTGAAACTACTCTCACATACTTGGCTCGAAACAACGGGAGTCTCTTTCTTGGTCAATTGAGTCAATGGACTAGTGATAAATGTGTCACAAAGTGTAGATTCTAGTGCAAAATCATAAATATTAAAGAATACAACTTGCATAAGTCTCCACATCTGTTTTAACTTGTTTTCAGTGTTTTACCGCAGTATTTTAGACAAAAGTAGACATAATGAATCGCAAAGTTTATGCGGAAGGAACCTTATGTAGAAAAATATCTCTAGGCGAGGAACGACGTCATTTCACGAGGAAAGCTCACTAGAAGACAAGAATGGTAGTTGGAGTTGATGTGACTTGACAAAGGCTACAATCGACGCTGACATGATCAGAAGAATAAAAGTTCCCGTTGAATGTTGGCTTTAAAAGAAATCCATCTCTACCAAGCAATGTGTGCCTGAATGGGCCAAAACTTATAGAAATGGGGAAAGGACTAGCCTTTTTGTCGTATGTAAAAACTTTATTCTTCTTCTTCGATTAGTTTGTAAACGAGAGCTTAGAGAGAGATTAAAGAAGACTCAACCATTCCCCTTTCCCCTAACTTGTACTATTTCTCATCTTCTTTACTTCCCACTTGTATATTTCATTGTAATGTATACTGTTCATATTGTATAGTGGCCTAAGGCCTACATTCTTTTATACATTACGTGTTTATCCACTTTCAATCCACCACTTTCCTACTTTTCATCTGTCAAAGTGTTATAGGTAGTTTAGGTTAGTGATAAGTTCTTGATAAGTAGTCTAACTTATAAGATCTATCACGTTAGTTGGGGTATATTCCATCGTATAGCCACCGCTTGTTGCCAACTACTCGAGAGAGTAAGTAGCAAGGACATGACTAACACGCACAAGGAGGATCGTGGAGATAAACTCCACCTTGATGAGATAACTTCCATCACTTATGTCTCGAAAAAAGAATGTGTGTAGGTACTTGGCGCCAAGAGGTTGTCACCCTTAAAAGAGAAGTACTATAAGTTTTGCAAGTAAACACTTCTAGATAGATGTCGCTTAGCCAAGCTTAGTCATTTATATCTCGAGAGGTGAGTAAGTGTTGCATTTAAGGCACTGAGAGGTGCTCGGCTTAATCAGAAGCCAGTTGACTGGTCTCTATCGCATCAAGGTTGTCGTATAGCTTAACCACTTAACAACCCAGAGATATTCCTTCACGCTTCCTTAATAAACGTTAGTTCGCTCCATCTCACCATCATTCTTACCGCCTTTTACAGATTCTTTAGTGTAGATAGTAGATTCAATACTTAGATACACATTTACTTTGTAATGTATAAATATTCTATATCGCTAGATGAAAGAGTAAGTCCTATAACTAATATTCGATATCAGCTCCCTATCTTTGACCTCAGATTACCCAAGAAACCTATTATTTGCCTTATACTTAGGCAAGTAATCGAAAAACTTATACTCAATGAGGATTTATTTGTTCACGAGAACCAAAGACATAATGAGCATCTCATATGCAATAACCATGACTCGCCACGTAAAGAATATATATATAAAGTAGAACACACACCAAATCCATAAGATTAAATCAAAACCTCACCAACTAGCTATACAAGAGAAGCCTTCCACGAGTCTTTTGTAATAACCTGCTGAACCTTAAAAACTATGAACTTCATTGATTGTGAAACAGTAAGGTCAACTAGTAACAGCCTCAATTTTTTCTAGGTCCACATAAACTCCCTCACTAGACACTACATGGCCAAGAAAAGACACTTGCTTCAACCAGAACTCACACTTTGAAAACTTGGTGTACAACTTATTGGCTAAAAAAGTCTCCAAAAACTTATGTAAGTGCTCCTCGTGCTCAGCCTCTCTCTTGAAGTAAAGCAAGATATCAATAATAAAAACATTACTAAAGTGTTTAGGAAATCCTTAAATACCCTGTTCATCAATCCATGAATACAGTAGGAGTATTTGCCAACCCAAAAGACATCACAAGGAACTTATAATCCCCATATCCAGAACGGAAGGCAGTCTTAGGAATGTCACTGTCCCTAATCCTCAATCGATGATAACTTGTGTGTAAATCAATCTTAGAGAACACAATGGCTTCTTTCGGCTAGTCAAACAAATCATCAATTTTGGCAGTGGATATCTGTTTTTAATTGCCATCTTATTCAGGTCTCTATCATCAATACACAAGTGCATCAACCCATCTTTCTTCTTAGCAACAATACTGTTGCTCCTCAAGATGACACACCAGGTCAGATAAAACCTTTGTGCAGTAATTTCTGCAACTGAACCTTCAACTCATTTAGTTCAATTGAGGCCTTTCTCGATGGAGCTCCCGATATGTCAATAGTTCTTGGCTCTAACTCAATGAAAAAATCAATGTCTTTATGAGGTGGTATGTAAGGCCCTAATCGTATGCCACCAACGTGATGAAGGCCCTATGGTAGGGATATTGCACAATGACACTTCTATTCATTACACGTATTATAAAAAATAAGTGTGTAATGAAATGTCTCTTCGTGAAAAGAGTTAGGGGACGAATGATAGAAAAATCTCAACTACTTTACCAAGAAACAATGATATGACTCTGATGTCAGTAGGCCGCAATTGATTAGACCTCGCCACCCTATCAAAGTTCAGGATAAGGGTTAGATAGAGACACTTGGCGTTTTGAGGTTGGGCTAGTTCTCACTACCAGTTAGAATTATCATTTCGTTATGGGAAATTCAACTGGGGAAAACTAATAAATAGAGGAAATTTAGGTCAATTTAAAGATGCTTGTTCCCTGAGTTTGTTTAAGAAAGGATAAGGGAAGTATCTTAGATTCTAAAGTTAGAGAATGAGCTTATTTTCGATAAGGATTTCAATGGGTTTCAAGTAGACTCTTGGCTAAGGAAGCTAAGAGGAAGAGCATGTCGATTCTGGCAGTGAGTGGTTCTTCTTATAAAATGTTTCCAAAATGAAAAGATTTCAAAAATGTGTTTTAATCCTTAAATCCATTTCTATTTATTCCATGATCTGTATGAATTACCTTATGCTTTTGAATCCTTAAAATGCATATAACTTATAAATGAAGTAGATTTATTGTTGAAATGATGTATTCGAAAGAGTATCTGAAGTTTAATAAAGTTTAAAACGAAATGATCTTTTGTACCCTATGTGAGCAGAATGCCTCATCTTGCTGTGTTATCTGGTATGAGATGCCTCATCATTGTTGTGTGATATGGGATAAGATGCTCTATTCATGCTTTGTGATCTTGAATGGAATGCCTTATTCATGTTATGTTATGTTATATGCCTTATAATTACTATGTCATATGGTGTGGGATGCCCTTTGCTTGCTGTGTGATCTGGCACTGAAAGATGCGTTATGCGTTGTGGAATTGATGGAGCTTGCTAAATACGTTGAGTTTACTCACCATAGTTTCAACTTTGCAAAAGAGTGTAGTAAACGTTTGAACTGAGTAAAGGGGTACAAGGATGTAATTAACTATGTAGAATGATTCTATGTTATGACGAAATGATGAGTTTGATAAAATGTGTTCTATGCAATATGAACTTTTGTGCATGATTTTCAAGGGCACGAGTTAGAAGGAAATGATTTCCATGTGATTTACGAACGTGTGATGATGAGATTTGACTTGTGTTAAATTGTCTAATGCATTGAAATGATGGATTTTAGACTTAATATTTTACCATTGATACTTATACCATTTGTATCTATTGGAATTTATGTCCTAAAACTCATATTTTGTAGTTTAAATTACATTCTATTAAATAAAGTGGTTATTGAGTACTTATTAGCGAAAATAGAATACTATAATTTTAAATGCAATAAACTAAGGACCCGAGGCTATTTAGTGCATAATTGAACTTTATGTAGAGACATAAACGTGAATCATGTTCGAGTATATAGTCCAAAAGGACTATAGTGTATGGATAAGGGTGGGTTCCTTATTCTGGGAACATTATAGATGTGGCCGACTTTGTACTTACTACAAACGATGTGATCCTAAATCGTTCACATAGAGACATGGAAGTGAGGGCATCCTTCGTAAAGAGTTTACATTAGACTAGAACTATGAAATAGTCACTTTTAAGTTATAATACTGTTGATTATATAAAACTGACTATTTCGATTATTGATGACCTATGTAACTTAATCTTAATCCTAAGCTAATTATGAACTTCTGTTCAAACCGAATTATCCTTAGATATGCATAGGTGAGGGCAGCTCATCAATGCTGGCCCAATACACATCCCATTTCGAGGGTAACTTCGGGTAGATAGCTAGGGATATAGGGTGCAAGAGGGAATTCACTCCTACCCATTTTATGGTTAGTAGATAGGTTGTTCCCTTAAGGTCTGAATCCAAGGGTTGAACAAGGGGCCCCGACGTCTCATTGACCTGAGAGAGATTCAGTTTATAGGTTGAACTTAAAACAAATTGTTCAATAGTGGATCAGTGAGACTTAAGGAACAAGATGTAATCTCAGGGGTAAAATGGTATTATGACCCAGTTGAAGTTACAAACAATCTAGTGAATGATTAACTTACTAATCATGGTTATGTTAGGTGGACATAAATATATCTTTGATTTAAATGGTCAGATGACCATATTGCCCTTGAACTAATTTAGTGAAAAAATCCAACATTTTGTTGAATAATCTCACTAACACTTAGTGGGATAAGTGGCTACATGAGATGTAGATACCTACTCCACTATGTTCTACTAATAATTAGTGAAATGTTAGGTGTTGATTTTTTTATAAACTAATTGCATGCATTCATATGTAATTATGTTAGAAATAGGTTCTTTTCAATTTTTGAAAAACTTTTAAAAATTTGTTAAATTTTATAATTTACAAAATTTTACCAATTTCTTAATTTTCTCTCTTTCTCAACCCTAATTTTCCACAACCAATTTCCATCACTCTCTTAATCTCCTTCACCTAATCAGATCCCACAACCGACACTAAGTTCGGAGAATAGCGGGTCAACTCTAATGGTGGTCGCGACTTTTAGTTAATCACAAGGATTTGAAAATCTTCAAAGGTAAGTTTTCTCTTAACTCCAATTTGTTTTAATTAGGGCTTTTAAAGCATGTCAATCACTAAATAGTTTAGATGCATATATAGTAATTTTTTTATCCGTAATTCTGCTACGCATGTATAGTATTCCATCAGTATTGTACCTTTTGGTGAAATGAATTATAACGCGTTAACGCAGAATTTTATATACTAAAGGTTATGATTAAAGACCCCACTTAGTAGACATATTTTCAAACCTTTCAAATGTTTTTTTTTATGCCCCCAAGTAGCAAAGGACATCAAGCGTTGAACTTGCAGCCTTGATTGCATCATTTTGGTAGTGGCCACTGCCAGGTCACACAACATGTACAAGCTAGGCGAGACAAGTCTAAATTTTGTAAAGTTGTGTTTTGTTCTCTCCAGAGAAACCATGTAATAAGTACAAAATGTACTCACTTCTTTTGAAAAATCAATGAAGTCGTCTCATTCCATTCATGCTTGATTCCCGCATTCAAAATTGTTGTTTGAATTTATTTTCACTTACTAGACGTCCAATGTTTTACCTTGTGGAAGTAAATGCGTTGAGCGTCTAACGACATGCCTTCACTTGGTTGCATAAACGGACATTTGGGTTGGGCATCACAGTTGGTATTAAAGCATACGTTCGTGGAAAAGGTTTTTATCAGAATCATGCATAAGAGTTGTATGGTTGTACGAAAGTGCCTAACGTATCGATGTGATATAGGAACTATGGCACCACGAGGAAGGCCAAGGCAAGTCAGGTAAGTGGCAATGGATGTTCTAGCTGTGGGAAGCACAAATAGAGCACAGGTATCTGATGAAAATCTAGTAACCTAGACAATTCAGTAGGGAGGAAAGCTGGGGAACCTGTGTTTGATCCCTTCCCTTATAAGTTAGACAAAAGATTTAGCATTGAAAGGTTAAAGACACTAGGGTCAATGACCTTTGTAGGGACCACTAATCCAGCTAACGCAAAAAAATGGTTGAGATTGATCGAAATTTTGTTTGGGGTAATAGACTGCCCTAAAGAGAGAAAAGTGAAAAATTAGCAACGTTCCTGTTGTATGATAGTGCATAAGACTGATGGATTCTTCACGCACTGAGGGCATGAGGAGAAGGCCTTGTCATGTGGTAAGAGTTCAGAAAGGCATTTAAGGATAAAGTTTACCCTCGTTCCTTCTATAACGCAAAGAGAAATGAATTTATAAGTTTGGTTCAAGGCAACGTGACTGTCACAAAATACAAAAAATGATTTACTGAGTTGGCTAAGTATGCATTAATCCTTGTGGTTGACGAGGTAAATAAGTAAAAGCGGTTTGAAGAAGGTCTACGAATTAAGATAAGAGCACGGGTCACGACCAACATGGATTGGTCTGACTTTTCTAGACTAGTTGAAGCTACCATGAGGGTTAAAAGATGCATGGCAGACGATAAGAAAAATAAAATCTTATGGAGGGGTCATTATAGATTCTCAACATTTCTTTTTCATTCATAAACTATCATCAAGTCAATCAATAATAGCACTGCGTGAATCATAGCATAGCTTGAGAAATCAGTTTATAATGCATTTAGCTTTTACAACACAATGGAAGATGATAGCTTAAACATTTATCTTGAAACATGCCTTGTTCAATAACTTAGAAACTATGCTTTATAAACATTATAGAAATCATTTTATCACTCATTATACTTAAGCTAATCCTTGGTTTGGGAATTCCTTCAAAGCCTCTTTGATCTTAAAATTTCACACTTAATTCTTAGTTAATCTCTTGATTAAGAAAATACCTAAATCATTCCTTAAGATTTCCAAAAATAGTAAAACAGCCTAAAAACAACCCAAAAAACAGCCCAAAAAAGCCTAAAGTAGTCCGTTGACGCTTAATTGCATAGTGGTTGTGCTTGGCGCGGTGTATGGCATGGGTAGGCCTTGCCGCATGCTAACCTCATAAAGGGGTGTCGTGTGGCACGTGCTAACCTTGCAATAAGTTGTCGCACATGTCTTGGCCGCACACCTTGAGCGCACTACCATTGCATGCCTTGCGCATGTTGTGTTGCGCTCCCCATCCTTGCACTCTAACTTATGCATGCATTCTTGTTGCTTCAATGTGCCCTGTGCCTTAAAATAAGCCCAATAACCTCCATGAAAAATAAATTCACGTTCATCTTGCCTTGACATGCTTGACACTTGTCCACTGCCCAAAAACCCATTTTCGTCTAGAAACTTACATTGACTTTGAAAAATCATAACCTAAAATCCATAACTCTTTTGAACCAACATTTGGCCACCTAACACATATCACTTAGAGGTTATTTTTACCATTTTGACCTCCTACCCAACCTCTAAACGCCTAGTTCTCTTCCTTTTGACACTTATTCAATTTACTATTTTTTCTTCCTTAATGTAAGTTGAAAACCTCTAAGACTTATTTTGGTAGTGGCCACTGTCAACTCGCATAACATACAGCAGCTAGGCGATGAGAGTCTAAGTGTTGTTTTAAGTTGCATTTACGGGTTTCGTAAAGAATGTTGCACAAAGTACTTAATGTACCTTATTATTTGAAATATCAATGAATCTCCCATATTTCATCTAAGTTCACATTCGACATTAAGATTTTATGGTATTTTTTATTTTCGCTTACTTGGCGTTCTGCACGTTGCTTCGCAAAGAAACTTAAAGTTATTGTACTATGCTCGGAACTCAAGGTTAGTTATATACGTAATTAGTCCTATGCAATAAGTCATCGATCATGATCACGGTATGCAAAATACTCACTATGTATCTCTTTATTGCATAAAAACTAAGTCCTAGTTGATCTCAAGTTTTCCTATTACTTACCCAAGTATAAGCAAAACAATAAGTTTGTTGGAATGATCTAGAGTCGAACACAGAGAATTGATATCAAAGATTAATTCGAGGATTTACTTATCCTTTAGGGAGTATAAAAGAATAATGAATAATGAATAAATAAATGTAAGAAAAATTATAACTACTTATGCACGCTAGAGATTATGTAAAGGGGAGTTAGATGGATGCGAAATGGAGATGCGAACTAACTTATATTAAGAATGAGTAAAGGAATGTCTATGCATGACTAGGCAATTAGACCATGAAAGTCTTGATGCGATATGACCCTCATAACTAACTTATGATTAAGACGAGCTCCTCTCGGAGTCTTTAAATGCCACACTTGTCCTCCTATCGAGATACAAATGTCTCAACCTAGATAGGCGAGATATATCTAGAAGAATTCACTTATAAAACGTATAGAACTTCATGTTTAAGGACAATAACTTCTCGATGCTTATTGCCCACACTTGCTCGATGTTCGGGATACAAATAGTGGAAGTTATCTCGCCAAGGTGGAGTTTGTCTCCAAACTCCTTCTTGCATGCGTTAGCCATATCCTTGTTACTTGCCCTCTCAGGTAGTTGGCGATATACATAGGCTAAGCAATGAAAATAACTTAACTAATTGGATAAGAATTATAAGCAAAACAACTTATCAAGAATTTATCATGAGACTAAACTACGAATAACACATTGACAAGTGAATAGTAAAGAGAAGAATGGATTGAAGGGATATAAACATGTAATATATATTTAAAAGAATATAGGCCTTCAACCATTGTACAATATGAACAACATATATTACAAAGAATACAAAAAATGGGAAGAAAAGAGAATGAAAAATGTTTACAAGTTAGGGAAAATGGGAATAGGCTTCCCTCTATTCAAACTTCAAGCTCTCACTCGCAGGTTGTATGGAGAAGAAGAAAGTTACTTTTACAGATGGTGGAAAGGTTACTCCTTTCCGCGCTTCTCTAGTGTTTGGGTCCATTTAGGCCATGGCAGACATCAGCACATGACTCTTCACATAGTCGACCTTTCTTTTGCCCTATTTAGGCCTTCCTTTGTTGATGGAAATGGAGTATTTTATGTAGGCAACTTTTGGCGGAAAACTTCTATTCTTTTGATCATGTTAGCGTTGAAAGCCACCATTGTCAAGTCACATTATCCCCAACTACCATTCTTGCCTTGTAGTGAATCGTCCTCGTGTAGTTATGAAGCTCATCTCCTAGCAATTGTTCTCACCAAACGACTCTTCTCGTGTAGCTCTTGCATAATATCCTCTACTATTCACTAATCTCTTCTTTTGCTTTTATTCTTGCATTAAGAAACTGAAATGCAGTAAAAAAGACATGGATGCTTATATAAAGTGTATTTCTAAATACTTATGTTTTTTCAACATAATCATGGCGTTTTGATACACTTGTTCTACATTTTGTCCTTAATATTCTATAAAAAAGGCTACAATAACTTGTATTTTTTATAAAGAAGTGCTCTGGGGGTGATGGATTAACTTTAGGAAGGAAAGGTAAAAATAAGAATATTCTTGTTGCAAGATAGTGATGAGGATTGGTGGATTTTCTATGTGCCAGAGCAAACGTTGTAAGCTTTGTCACATGAATAGAGATCTGCAAGGCGTTTAAAGATAAGTTTTATCCTTGCTCTTTTTACGACACGAAAATAAAAGAATTCATGAATCTGATTCAAGGTGACATGGTCGTCAAAGAATATGAAAAACGATTTATCGAACTGGCTAAATACGCTTTAGCCTTTGTAGTTGATAAAGCTTATAAGTCCAAGCTGTTTGGAGAAGCCTTGGTAGAAGTTTCCATTAGAGTCGAGAGGTGCTTGGTAGATGAAAGGAACAAAATTCTGATGGAAGACCTATGCGGTCAAAGTTTTAGTGACACACGAGGTGCCGAATGATGCAACGATAATAAGCATCACGTGCCAGGCGTTCATTAGTGAGCGATTTTAAATCTTGCTCTCATAATCCATGTGGACATAGAATGAGTTACGGATGAGGTTTCTCGAGGTAGAACAGAGGTGAAGGATGAGGAACTTCTTTATGGGTGGAGAATGTTCCTAAAAAAGACGAGCAGCTGGACCAGATTCAAGTTTTTAGGAAAGGAATAATTTTTCAAATAATTACTTCAACTGCAGACAACAAGGATATTTTGCTAAATACTACCGTATCTTGGGAATCTAAGGTAACCCAAGAACCGTATTTCAATCAGTCAACCAGCCATACTGCCTAAATAAAGCTAAAGTTGAATCTAGTAATTTAGAGGACTAGGAAGGCCCAAGTTGCAAAGAAACGTTTGTGCTATGACTTAGAATGAGACCAGAAACAACCCTCACGTGATCGTAGGTTTGTTAATGATTTGTAACTCTTCACTCTTGTGTTATTTGATTTTGGAGCCACACATTTTTTCATTTCTCTATCTCAAGCTAAGCTTTTAAAACACAAGATATAGTCTTTAGAAAGTGGATTAATAATTAGCACACCTTGAAGCAAAGTGTTTATAGTACAGTCAGTATGTAGAGATTACGAGGTAATGAATGAGAACGTCACATTGAAGGTTAACTTAATTTTATTTTAACTCGATGAATTAGATGTGATCTTGGGAATGGATTTCCTTACCAAGTATCATCTAGTATTGGATTGTTCCTATAAGTAGGTAATACTAAGAGAGCAAGGAAATTTTGAACTCAAATTGATAAGCAATAAGAAAATAGAATTAGGAGGAATTTTATCCATTTAAGGCAAGGTAACTGAGAAGAAGAGGGTGCACTAGGTATCTTGCTCACGTGGGCAACACTAAGGTAGAAAAGAATGACCCAAGACGTGTACCAATGGTTTGCCAATATTTAGATGTATTCCTAGAGGAATTGAGCGAACTAATAAATAGGAGGGAGGGGTTTGACAAATTAAGAGCCGTTTTTCTACCTTGTTTTTCTTAAGAAAGAGTGGAATAATTTCAAAGGATTTTAGTGAGGTACCACGAGCTCAAATTTTGCATGAAATTGTAAAGAATTGCTAGAAATTTGAGCTAAGACCTCAATGAGGAGAAGTCTACCAATTGTGAGTGGTTTCTACTTAAAATGTTCTAACTAAAAGAGTTTCCATTGTATTTGAATCTTTTATTAAATTTTTGAATTCCATGATTTATGTTATGTTCTCATATTCTAAAAATATAATTGGTTTACAAAAGAATTGAATTTGAAAATGAGCTAGAATATTGTGATGAAGTAATATTTGGTACCCTTCGCGATGTGATAACTCACACTTACTGTGTACTTTTGTGTGGGATACGTTATCCTTGCTCTGTGGTCTGGGATAGGATGCCCTATTCTTGTTGTGTAAATAGTATTTATAGAAATACAACCATGTTTTATATTTCCATATGAATTATAAATATTTTTTAATGAGATTTGGATTGTATAAATCGACTAAAGCATTGAAACACATAATATTTTATTGCATGGTTTTGCGAAATGAGTTGCAACACGTTATGGCAGAAACTTATTAATTCTAATGGTGAAAAACCCCATTCACTAGACATTTTTTATCTAATCTTTTAAATGTTTTGCTTTATTTCCCTCCCCCTGCCCCTAGGTAGCGAAGGACATTAAGTGTTAGACTTGCCAAATTGAATGTCTGTTGTGCCATAACTGTATCACATTAACTTATTAGTATTTCTAGTAAGTTCACATAACATGAAGTGTCCTAGGCGAGATGAACAAGATTTTTGAGACTTGTATATTTTTCAGTTTGAAGAAACTCTTTTACTTGTTTTATGTACTCTTATATCGAGTACCAATGAATTCTTATCTCGCGTTAAGTTTGATGTTTGTGTTTCTTCCGCTTACTAGGCATTTTGTATGCTATCTCGTAGAGAGACTTGTGTTGAATGTCTAGGTGATCATGTCCCCACATGATCGCATCAAGAGATTTTGGGGCAGGGTGTGACAAATGTAACTCAAAAACTAGCTCAATCTCTAGGTAATAGTTATTTCACAAACTATCAGTTTGTGTACCTTTAGTCGTAGAAAATATCTCATCAGGTGAGCTTTCATGTGAATAGATGTTGCTCGAGGGACCTTAGTGAACGTCTTAATATTGTGAATCTACTTACAATGTATAGCTCTTTGGCCAAATGTAGATACATGTAGTTCCAAATATGAGTATTTTTTAGAGCCTTGAATTCTTCATTGATCATTTTCTTCTAAAGGTGTTTAGAACTAGTCTCGTGATAAGATGAAAAATATATACTAAAGACATAATGGTTCAAGAAAAGTGGGCTTGGACCATACTTCTTGAAGGATAGCATACTAACGCAGCGGAATTAAGGATCAAAATTTTACCCTAGATGCATCTAAACTAACTTAGATGTTAACATGCTTAAGACAAAAAGCCCTAATTACACTATTAGAAAAAAAAAACCATACCATTGTAGCTTCTCCCGACTTCTCTAAATCTCTTCACGATCACGAACCAGGTCTACCATTAGTGTTAACCTGCTATTCTCTGGACTAAGAATCGGGTTGTAGGACCCGTTAAATGAAAGAATTAGAGAAAGAGATGGAAATTGGAGGTGGAAAAACAAATTTGAGATTTGAGAGCATAAGGTTTGTAATTCAAAATTACAAAACTTACAAAAATCTTTTCCCAATTTGATGTCCCTTAAGTAGACTAATTACATGTAAAATGGCATGTAATTAGTTTATTGAATCTCAACACCTAGCATTCCACTAACATTTAGTGGAATTAATCACCATTCCATTATCTCTTAGTAGGTTTGGTGTCATCATCATAAGCTTCCACATAGTCTACTAAGAGTTAGCGGGATTATGCAACAAAATGTTGGATTTTCTGTCTAACTTTAGTCAAGGGGCAAAATGGTCATTTGACCATTCTAGTCAAAGTCAAACTTTGACTTTTTATGTCAAAAGTCAACATTTTGACTTTTTTACCATTTTGTCTATCTTGACTAATTTCGACCTCCCGAGCATGAATCCACATCCATTTGTTTAAAATTCAAATTACATTTGAATATAAAGCCCGTAAAAGTTTGACTTTTCAAAACCAAAATTCAACATTTTGACTTTTCACAACTTTGACCATGTCCATAAATTTTGTGCTTCTGAATATGAATCCATGTTGATATTTTTAACATTCAAATCACGTTTAAACATAAAGCCCTATAACCGACGATTATATCACACATATTCGTCGGTTTCTCTCTCTATCTAATTCGAACAATTTGAATTATTTCAACATATTGTTCTAAGTTAGTTCCGTATAAGCTAGCAGGGGAACCTAATGGACTTATAGATCGTGGGCTCCACTGATCCGAGATTAAGTGGCTAAAGCCTTTTAGACCGAGCTAATCAACATTCGTTATCTAACGGGTCATTCCACTAAAGTCTTGTAGTTGCTCTCCCCTCACTATAAATATATTTGTGTCCATTTGATATAACCATGATCAATAAGTTAATCCTTCACGGTTGTTCGTAACCTCGGCTAGGTCAAAATACTGTTTTACTCCTAAGACTACATCTTGTTCCTTAAGTCCCACTAATCCACTAATGAACATTTGGTTTAAAGTCCAACCTATAAATCGAGTCCCTCTCAGGCCAATGAGAGGGCGAGATCCCTTGTTCAAAACTTGAATTCAATTCTAAAGGGAGCAACCTATCTACTAACCCTAAAGTGAGTAGGAGCAAAATCCATCTTGCACCTTATGTCCCTTGCCATTTACCCGATCTTACCCCTAAAATATGAGGCTTATTGGGCCAACGCCATTGAGTTGCCCTCACCTATGGAGATTAAAAGATAATACCGGTTGAACAAAATTTCATAGTTAGCTCACGTCTCTACATGAACGATTAAGTTACCTATGTCAATCATAAACAAAATAGTCAGTTTATATAGTCAACGGTGTTATAACTTAAAAGTGACTATTTCGTGGTCTCAGTCTTATGCAAACTCTTTACATAGAATACCCTCACTCTCATGTCTCTACATGAACGATTCAGGATCACATCGTTTGTATTAACTGCAGAGCAGGCTGCATCCATAGTGTTCCCAGAAAAAGACGCCTAACCTTATCCATATACTATAGAACGTTCAGGCTATAAGCTCGAACTTGATCCACATTTATGTCTCTACATAAAGTTCCAGTCTACACTAGATAACCTCGGGATCTTAGTTGATTGATTCAATATTATTGTATTCTATTTTCACTAATAAGTCCTTAATAACCACTTTATTACATAGAATATAATTTTAACTACAAAGTACGAGTTTTAGGACATAAATTCCAACACTTCTTACACTGGAAACAATATTAACGTAAGTGCGACTATTGATCTAAAAACCAACAAGATCTTCCATTCATGATAAGATGAAGGGTAGATCCATTATGTTGTTAATTAAATCTTCATATGCTGCCAAAAAGGATTAGAATTGTTTGTGCAAAGAGTATTAATAATTCGAAAAAAAATCTATTTTGTAAGAACGAAAAAATAAAGGTAATTTTCAATTTAAATATCTTGAATAATTTTCAATTTAACTATCTTAAATTTTTATTTAAGATTAATTTATTATTGTGTTTTCTTTTTGTTGTGTGAAACTTAAATTAATTGATATTGGTTAGTCTATTATGAATTAATTAGTTTTATGTAAGATATGGATTTAATTAAGGATATGGACTTTTACGGAATAATATTGGTTGTTTATATTAATTGAAGAAAAGAAATTAAGAAGAAAGGCTTATGAAGGGAATTAACTATGAGGGAGGAATGGTTGATGTGATGGAAGAGGATTAGAGGAAGAGAGAGAAATGTTGATTAAGTATAATTGATATATATGTTTAATAAGGATATTGTGGGAAATAATTAATTAGAAGAGATCGGAATTAATTGAATAAAGAGAAATGGGAAATATTATTATTATTATTATTATTATTATTATTATTATTATTATTATTATTATTATTATTATTATTATTATTATTATTATCATCCATTTATTTAAAAGGCCTAGGGAAGCGTGGTGTTTAGAAAAAAGGGTTTCCTCTTCTTCATGACCTAGCCGCCGCATGCCCATCGTTGTCCCGACCTCCTCCACCATCCATTGAACTTCAAGCCCAACTGCACATCTTTGTTTCATTGATTGAGCCACGCAAAATAGAGAGTCGACCCACGCCTTCCTGTCTTCTTTTCACCCTAGTCGCACGAATAGTCGTACGCCATCTTAGTTCTGCATCAGTCTATTCCGAGTTGTACCAGGTCTACACTCCTACAAGTGCTCCTCTTTTTGGTTGCAATTTAAGACCTGTCGCCCCTAGATCTTAGTCGTTCGCGTCGTTGGTCATAGTTGGCTTTGATGTGGGTTTTCTTATAAATTAATGGCTTTAAGGATAAAGTTAATTTTGGATCAAATTAGAAGTTTTCTTTAAAGAATTAATCAGATTTTTTAAGCAAGTATGGATGCTCTCAAGGGGAATTGGTTTCGACCTCAAATTTGGGTAAGATAAATCGGAAAATTTAGGTTGATGGCTAGTTATTTATTAAGTAAGTTATTAATTTTTTTCCTTTATGTTTAGGACTGATTTAATTGGGAATTAGAATATTTTTAGTTAATCTCAGGTAAGTTGGACTTTCAAAATTAAGATTTAAGTGATGCATGGTTTGACTAATTATGCAATAGCTAAAATGCATAGATGGGTTTATAGGAGATGTTGTCTGAAATTATGTGACTTGCATGTATGACTGACTGTATGATTATGGATTATTGAATGATGTTGCATGTTATGCTTATTATTGGATTGGGTTGATTGTGACATACTTTTGGGATTGTTGCTGTATGTTAGCTTTAGCTAGTAGGTTATACCCTATATGTATGATGTCCCTCGAGATCACCACCCTTCGACTGATATGATTGATGTGTGTAAACCCTAGATCCCAAGAATTCTTAAGTCTTTCAAAGAACTTAAGAGATGAATACAGGTTGAGTTTAGGGATTTAAGATTTATAATAAAAGGAAAAATGGAAAGAAATCTCACTAATGTGATGGTTGTTAAACCTTGGTCATAGAGAACATAAAACATCTTAAAACAAGTATAATAGCCTTAGTTAAAAAGGAATTCTTTTTCAAGAATTAGTTATAACTAGCATTCGGGTATCATGATTTATGTGACATAATTTGAGTGTTATAATTTAATTGTCATGGTAGCCTTAGACTAAGAAATGAATGAAGTTTAACAAGGAAAAGGGTAGTCGACAAAAAGGGAACAAGTCAGGAGAAAGGAACTTTGTGGGTTTTAAGCATGGGGTGGATAACATACAATGCGTTTGATTCATACAAGTAGGAGGAGTAGGATAACTAAAAAGGACGTGTCAATGCAAAGCCACAGAAGCATGAGGTGGAAAGTATAAGGAAGAAGTATTATCACCAAGGCACACAAGGAGCTCTATAAACAAGAAACTTTGGAGAATGAGAGCTTCAAAACTACTTGTGCCATTTGCTTCATTCGAATTGCAAAATCTTAGACAATTAGTCTAATTTTTTGGGTATGCCTTTCGCACTAAAAGGAGTTGAGGAAGAAGTCCAACATCGAAGTTAAAGCTACAAAATACATTTCTTGGCATTAGGAGGTTGTTTGGCTCCTAGGTTTGGAATTATGTGGGCTTGGCATTTAATGCCCAGCCCATGTTTGGCCCATGGTCTAAAATGAATGGCTCAACAGATGGGGTAAATGAAGGGTTTATCTTTTTACATGTGAAAATTAAAAAAAAAAAAAAAAAAAAAAGTCTCTCCTTTTACTTTCTCATTCAAACCCTAACCTTTTCATCTCCTCCCTTATGCATCTTTTTCATCTTCTTCATGTCTTCCCCTTGTTGGCATGTGATCTTTCGTTGGAGTGAAGGATAACAAACAAAAATTAGGTCACTTATTTCTTTCAACGAAGGAAATACGGTCTCTTTTAGTATTTTTCTTTTTCTTCTCTTTTGGTGGCAAAGGAAATCGAATCCCAATGGAGGAAAGATCAGATTTACGGTGGGTTCACGGATTTATTTTGGCGAAGGAAATCAGAATCCTAAACTTTTGGTATATTCACACGGCAAAAATTTCTAAAAGAGGGAAACAAGGAGTTGCGGGTCTGTGCTAACCTTCCTTGGGTACGTAATGCTTTTTCTTTTTCTATTTTTTGTTATGTAATGCCTTTTTCTTATTCTGTAATGCCATTTTTTTGTTCTACAAGGCATTTTTTATTCTAGAATACATTTTTGGTACTGTAATGCATTTTTGTGTGATGCATGCTTTTTGTTATGTAATGCATTTTTTGTCATGTAATACATTTTTTTTAGTTGTGTAATGCTTTTTTTTTTTTGTTTTATAATGTGTCATGCTTTTTTTCCTTTTTTTTACTCTAATGCTTTTTTTTTTCCTTCTGTAATGTTTTTTTTTCTTTGTTTTGGCTCCAAGATACACTTGTTTAGACCAATCTGTTAATGGTTTTATTTTGGTTTACTTTTTCTTTAATTTAGTGTTGTTTTTCAATTGAATAACTTTTTTATTCTCTTGATTTGTTTCAACGGATCGTTCTCCTATTAAACCTTCAAACTGCAATTAAGAGCTTGTATGTTATTTAACCATTATGCATTAATGTAGCTAAAATGCTTAATGTTTTGATGTTAATGACGGGTATTTATGACTTTTTTTATGTTGATGATGATGATTGATTTACGTTGATAATGATGCATGATATATTAATCACATGATTAAGGACGTTATGATTAATATTCATGCCATGTTACGATGTTTATGATATGCTACGCACATGCTATGGATGGGTGTTTTGTTACCTTTGTCTATTAGGATCGTACGCATATGGGTGTACCTCGGGATCACCACCTTTTTATGACTATATGGTTCGACAGAACCACCAGTCTGTCATGATATGTTAAGTACATGAGTGGTTCGACAGGGTCACTTACAACTCGATTGTCTTAAGTGTTCCTTTGGGTTCACCAAAGACTAGTTTGTCCTAGGTGTTCCTTCGGGTCATCGAAGACCAGTTTTGTCCTAGGTGTTCTTTTGGGTTCATCGAAGATCATGTGTGTTCCTATGGGATCACTAGATTACGTGTGTTCGGGAATGATGGTAAAAAATGATGATTATTAAGGCAAATGACGATTAATTTCTTGTAGGATCTCGTCTTCTCAAATTTTAGTTACATTCTTTGTTAATGTTTTTTCTAGTTGATACATTATTATTGAGTTTACAATTTTGTTTTGATTGGTATTATTTTTCATCTATTATTTTTTAATTATTTTTTTTCAATTATGTACTTGAGAAATTTAAGTTTGACAAAACAGATGGATTGAAGTGGTTTGACTGTGATAACTTTCATGTTTACTTGTGGTAGTTGAGAGAGATTTAAATATGGAAATCCTATTTTTATTTGCATATGTGGTAGTTGTATTTGTGAGGCCTTGATCATGTAGTACCAATGCGATAAAGATCCTTGGACAAAGATACTAAACAAAGTGACTCCTGATGAAAGAAATATTATGCAAAAGGAGTATGCGTTATTCTCTGACAGGGAGAAAGGAAGTTCAGATGGAGAGGATCCTTTCTGTGAGGTCAGTTTGGAAAAGAGTATAGCAGATTCTGCGAGTGAACGTGCAGAAGGGAAAAAGGCGACGCAAAAAGAAGTGCTTAAGTCTAAGTTCCATTGCGAGAAGGCAAGCGAAGTGATAAGAATAAGTTTGCAAGGAAGAAGCATGTGTTGGAGACCAAGAGTTAGGTGTTTAGTATAGTAATGCGAGAAGAAGTGCCTACGTCTAAGGAAAAAGGTGAGGAAGTGTCTTGTCAGCTGGACTTGACCACTCGCTACGAGGAAGTAAATGTTTGTTCTTCCCGAGAAAATATGAGGGTCAGGTAATTTAAGAGTTTGATTCACAAGGAGATAAGGTATGCGTCTTGAGGAAATGTCCAATCGCCGCTGACGGATAGCCCACAAGTGAAGTTTGGGTTGGTTGCATGACCTGACGTATTGGTAAGGGTGACACATGTAAAGTATTGAAGCGACCCTTGGATATGGTAGGTCACTATAAAAAGGGCCAAAGGCCAAAGAGGAAAAGAAAATCCTGTTAAAAAGAGTTAGATTTTCTAATGAAAGTGACAAGGGAAAGTTTAGAGAGCTAAATGGTAGATGAGAAAACCACAAGGTAAGAAAAGGAATCCAATGACAGAAAAGGAAGGGGTTGATGCTAAAGTATATTTGTGAGTGGTAAAAAAAGATTCGACGTGATTACTAAACTTTCATTTATTGCTGATTCTTTTTTGCGTTTGTTTAGCAGTTATGAATGAATGTTGTGAAACGTTCATCTTAAATGAATGAGTATCCTTATAACAATGTTGTTTTCTAGTGTCTCGTATATGTAGAATATATGTTAATCTTCCATCAATGGAAGAAAGACCTTATGAATGACTTCAGTAAATAGTTCATATTGTATCCGCAATAGTGTTAAGTTAATATAGAAAATTTTTGTACTCATTTCGCTGCATTATCTTGTGTTTATCGCATAAGTAGTTAAAAGGTATTGTTAAGCTGGGTATTAAAGGTTAGACAATAAGGCTAAGTTAATGAATTTTAAGTTGTTGTATTTCACTGTTGTGTTAAAAAAGTTTGGCGTTTAAGCTTAGTGTAAGGTTGTAAAAAGAGAAGTTGTTCAGTTCACTTGGTGTTTGGCGCTTACTCCGCGGTGTGGTAAGCGTCGAGACATAGGCGGCATGACTCCACCAAGTTGCGAGAAACAACTTTAGGAATGGGGCGTGACAATATTTGAATAGGATAATTTTAATGTTTACTTCTGATAGTTGAGAGATTTAAATTTGGAAATCTTATTTTTATTTGTATATGTGGTAGTTGTATTTGTATTTAATAATTTCAATGTTTACCTTCGGTTGTTAAGAGATTTAAACTTGAAAATCTTATTTTTATTTATATATGTAGTAGTTGTATTTGTATTCAATACATAGTAATCATTATTTCTTTATTTATTAATGGTGGTTGAGTGATTAGTTAACACTACCATTTGTTTTAATATAAATAGATCACTTTTCCTTCCTATACACACCACCTCTCTCTTTTGTATCTAAAATTTACTTTATTGAAGCCGAGGTCATAATGTTCCTACTTATTTTGAGTTGTAAATTATTTTCCATTTATTTTTGTATAGATTTTGTCCTATGCATATTAGGACGTTATTTTTTTTTATACTATTATTTTCCTCATCAACCAATGCACTTGGTTTTTCCATGTTTTTTGATATTTTGTTTGAGGTATGTGCATTTTGCTTGGTTAATGTGGACTTTTCTTTAGTTTCAAACTATCATGAAGTAAGCTCTATTGTATTACAAGGTAACGTCACATTCAACAATATTTTATACATTATTTCCACTTATCTCATCTCATTTATTGTTTTATTTTGCTTTTTTTTGTTTTTTTGTAGGTTTATCTTGTCTTACCTTGCACACTTAGACACTCAAGATTACATAATGTGTTCTTTTCTTTCCCACATTTGTACATGGACTTTTGCATTTTTTTTATTTCTTTGTTAGTACATTCATGTTTTGTATATTATGATTGTGTTATATTTGTTAGATTATTTATTTTAACTTTTGAGAATATTTTATTTGAAATGTAATTTTTTAATATTAATTTTTTCTTTTTAAGTTAATTTATATTGTTCACTTGTTATAATAAAAACAAAAGGGCTACACACATGTTTTTAATAAACATAAAAATCCCTTGAAACCCCTATTTGAGAATAACAATGATACTTTTTATATAACAAATGGGACGAGTGTGTTTGTAACATTTTTCTTAAAAAAGTTGGCTAAAAAATAATTATGGTTGATGCGGTATTGGCTTGTTATATAAAGAATAATAATGCCTTTTACCCCTTGACAGAATTGTTTAGGTACATTAGATCGTACACACATCAAGGTAAATGTAAGTATGAGTGATCGCCTAAGGTATAGGCCGGTAACGTTACCACAAATGTACTTGGTGTGTGTTCGCAAAATGGTGAGTTCACATTTGTCATGCTTGGTTGGGAAGGGTCTACAATCGATTCTAGGGTACTTAGAGATGCAGTGTCATGACCTACTGGTCTAAAAGTCCCAAAGGGTAAGATGATGCATTCTCTTCTCCTCATATAGTGGTGTTAGACCATATGCTCATGTAATTTGGTGTGCCCTAATAATTTTCATTATAGGCGCAACATGGGCAGGTTACTACTACTTGTGTGATGCTGGTTATCCAAATGCTGAAGGATTCCTCGCTCCATATCAAGGTCAATATTAGCATCTAACTAAACGGGTGGAGGAAACCTATCAACATGCCGAAATATCTATTTAACATGAGGCATCCCTTTGCTAGAAATGTTATTGAAAGACCATTTGGATCATTAGAAGGGTTAGTAGGCCATTCTACGAGAGAGATCCTATTACCTCGTTGACATACAATGTAGAATAATAACAACATGTTGCCTCTTACATAACTTGATATATAGGGAAATGGGTTCAGAGGCAATATTTGAGCAGCCACATCTTGGTCAAGGTGATTCAAGCGATATGAACATTTAGAATATAAACTTCGTGGAAACGACTAATGTTTGGACTGAATGGAGTGATAATCTTGCAAACCAAATGTTTAAGGAGTGGAATAATGTATGACTTATATATGTAGTTTGGGTTCCTATATAATTTTGTTGTTTTAGCACATGATTTTTTAACTATTTTTTGTGTGTAATTGGAGTCAGAAATGCATGGGTGTTCCCTCTAAATTATGAGAACTAAGCTATCTATATGTCAATCTATAAATTTTGTATACATTAACTTTTCTAAAATTCATGTGCTAACTTAGATGACGTCGATTTAAAAGCAACTAAGAATCGGTGGACAACCATTGAGCATTAAGCATTAACACTACATGAAATAACATATACGATAGCTAACGGAAAAGGTTACAATAGAATTTTTATGGTCTTTTTCAAAAGTCCTAACAGTCCATGTTATTAAAAATTTGAGGTTTTTTATAGCGTTTTTCCGAAGCTATAATGAGTGCTATTAGAAAGTATGAAGATATAACTTATATATGTTGCTATAGAAATATTTGATAGCGTTTTTCATTAGACATATAATAATGTGCTATCTTTGACATATAATAGCCTTTTTTCAACGCTATAATATAGTATTTGTAGCTATAATATTAAGCCATAATATAGTATTTACAATTGAAATATTAAGCTATAATAGTGCTATTTAATAGTTTTCAATTATTATAAGAATTATAATAACCATTTGATACCATTTCGTTACTGGCTATATAAATCTTTCTATAGCTTTAACTTATGAATTTCAAAGAGGTAACCTTTTTCCCAAGAATAATTTTTGAATTAATTAGATTTTGATAAATTTTAGTTCAAGGACTCAACTTTAGTTAAATTTACACACATAGATACTTCATTGCACAATGAATACTAATAACTTCCATTCATAATATATTAAAATTACAAAATAAAGTAGTCAGTAATTTACTTAGCTAGTGTTGTGGTCTAAATAATACTAAGATAAATAAAATATTTAGTAAATGTACCAAGCACACAAATTAACCCTCAAAATACAAACAAAGTTCATCATAAGTGTTCAAGATTATATGAGCTAACTGTCACCGTTGGTTCTTTAGTCCTTTGGTTAAGACTCCATTTCATTCACCTACATAAATTAATAAAACATATATCAATAAATGATTATGTATACACCAATAATAGTGGATATTAATTAAATGAGTATATAAAATTTTTAACAAATGTAGACAAAAAAGATTAGATTTAGATAACATACCAATGATCACATTATCAGATGACCATACATGTCATTTCTGATGCTGGCCTCCACAAATATGCCTTTCATTTAATTGCTACATCAATCCATACTCTAATCCCATGTGGACTAACAGAAACATGATGAACCAAAGTAGCTGGCTCATCAGAAGACCATCTGCTCCTGATATCTAACAACTAATTAAATATGTCGATGCGATATGAAGATCTAGTTATTCTTGAACCTTGTAATGGTAAAGATAGTGATATAAATGCAGAGGTTGATGAATTATTTGGAAATGAAGAAAATATAGAGCAAGAAAATGAAATGATACCATCTAAGATATAAACAAATAGATTAGGATATTGCAAACTCTATTTGTGAACATTGAGAGATAGAAATGTATGTGTAGACATATTTTGTTTAATTCAAGAGGGAATGTTATTTGACTGTAAAGAAGATCTTTAGCCATTAAAAATTATTGTGTGACAGAACACTACGAAATTGTTGTAGTTGAATCAGACCAAAATATTTGGTATGTTAGATGAAAATAGTGGAAATATGATTGTAATTGGAGCCATAAAATGTTTGAAATTACTAGGCTCAATTGAGAACACTCATGTTAGTATTCACACTTAACACACTCACAACTCAATTTTAATTTCATGAGTGTTGAAATTCTGAAATTTAAAACATGGTTAAAGTTGGTCCTAGTGTTACTGTGTCATTACTCCAAGAAATAATAAAACAAAAGTACGATTATAGTGTCAAGTAAAGATGAGTATGACAAGAAAAGAGAAAAACACTTATTGCTATTTTTTGGTTATTGGGAGAAATCACATAACGAGCTTTCATACTGGTTGAGCTTACAATCTTGGAACCCAAGTTGATTGGTCTTTTTTTCCATCTGATATACTAGGCACGACTACTTTATGAAGAGTTTTCTCATCATTTGGTCCTATAATAGAGGGGTTTAAACATTATAGGCCCGACTTAGTGGAACCCATTTGTATGAAAAGTATAAGGGCAAAATGTTAACTTCTTTATCTATTGAAGCAAATGGTCATATATATTTCCTCTTGCATTTGCTATTTTGTAAGGGGAATACGTTATTGATCGAGATGATATTTACTTAATCTGTGATAGGTATAGAGGCATTCTTTCTACCATTAATAATGAAGAGGTATGTTAGAGTGAAACTGGAGCATACCATTGATATTTTTTTGTCCTGTTGCTAGTAACTCCAATACGAAATAAAAATTGTAGCAACTGAAAGATTTGGTGTTTAAGGAAGGTAATTAACACTATAGGTGCTTGTTTATAAAGTTCATGAAAAAACTAAAACAATTGATCTAGAGTGTCTTGAGTATTTTTAAGATATTGACCTTGAAGAATGGACTCACTCACACGATAATAGGTATCAATATGGTAGGATGACAAGCAATGTAGCTGAATGTATGGATGATGTATTGAAAGGAGTTCGAATGTTACTCATAACTTCTTGACTCGTGTGTTGTTGCTTCAGACATAAAGAGGTAAACTATATTTCATTTGTCACAATGTGTCATTAATTCAATATCATTACATGCAAAATGCTCCTTCTGAATCTCTTCATTATATTAAAGTCAAGTACTTGTCGTGTACATGTTTTCCTATTGCTTGGCCAAGCCTAAGTGAAATAATAGGTTTATCCGAATGATTTAAAGTCAAACACAGGGACCTGATATCAAAGCTTAATTCTAGGATTTACTCATCAACTAGGCGATATAAAAAAATAATAAAGAATGAATAAATAAATGTACGCGAAATTAAAACTACTTATGAATTATAGAGATTTTATAAAGAGGAATTAGATGGATGCAAGATGGAGATGCGAACTAACTTGTATGAAGAATGGGTGTAGGAATATCTATGCATGATTAGGCGATTAGACCATGAAACCTTTGATGCGATATAGCTCTCCTAACTGGTCTATGATTAAGGTAAGCTCCTCTCACAGTCTTTATATGTCAAACTTGTCTTCCTTTTAGGGTACAAATGACTCAACCTAGTTAAGCGAGATATATCTAGAAGGATTCACTTATAAAATGTATAGAGCTTCGTGATCAAGGACAACAACCTCTCGGTGTCTATTGCCCACACTTTCCCTTCTTTCTGGGTACAAATGATGGAAGTTATCTCACCAAGGTGGAGTTTGTCTCCAAATTCCTCCTTGAGGGCGTTAGCCATATCCTTGCTACTTGCCCTCATGGGTAGTTGGCGATAAGCACTGGCCAAGTGATGAAAATAGCTAAATTAAAGCAATAAGAGTTATAAGCAAAGCAACTTATCAAGAACTTATCACAAGACTAAACATGTAATATAAATTAAAGAATGTAGGCCTTCGACCATTATACAATGCAAACAACATATATTACAAAGAATACAAAATGGGAAGAAAAGAGAGTGGAAAATGTTTACAAGTTAGGGGAAGTGGGAAATGGAATTCATTTTCTTCAAACTCTAAGCTCTCACCTACAACTTGGTCAGATAATAAGAAGATGACTTTTACAGATGGAGGGAAGGCTACTTCTTTCTACCACTCTAGGTTTTGGTCCATTCACACCTTGGCCAGACATAATCCTATGGCTTTTTCACATAGTCGACTCTCTTCTCTTGAGACTTTATATAGGCAACTTTCGATAGGAAAATTCTATTCTTCTGATCATGTCAGCTTCGAAAGCCGCCATTGTTAAGTCACATCATCCCCAACTAACATTCTTATCTTCTAGTGAATCGTTCTCGGGTAAAGATAAAGCTTCTCACCTAGCATTTATTCTCGCTAAACGGACTCTTCTAGCATAGTTCTTGCGCCATATCCTCTACGATTCACTAATCTCTACTTTTACTTTTACTCTTGCGTTAAGACCTACAACGCGGTAAAACAGGTATAGATGCTTATGTAAAGTGTATTTCTAATTACTTATGCATTTTCAGCATAATTAAGGCGTTTTGATACAAGTCTTATATATTTTAGCATCGTTATTCTATAAAAGAGGCTACAGTAACTTGTATTTCTACAAGTTATCACTTCTTTAGTTAGATTGACATTTTATCGCACAATTTTGTATTTTGAACATCGAAGATATGAGATAAGTGAAGCAGTTGACCGGGAAGATGTTTATAGAGAATATCCAATAAGAAAACTTAAGCGGTAGGAAAAATACACTTCTGCACATTTAGTGACATCCATCGATAGAGAAACTCAAATGTTTGAAGTTCATATGGGAATGAGAATGATTTCTCCATACAAAGGCAAACACACACATGTAGTAAATTTGCTGGAAGGGACCTATTCTTTCAACAAGTGGCAATCATTTAAAATTCCATTCTTACATGTAATTGAAGTTTGTAATTACATGCACTTGATTTAGATACCTTATTTTGATGAATGCTACTTACTGTCCAACCTCAAACATTGTTATGACAATTGATTCCAACCAATACAACACCCATAATATTGGCAAGAGTTATCATTCACCAAAGTTCACCCAAATGCAGACTTACTTAGAGAACTTGATCAACCCAAGAACTACTAGGATTGACAATGAAATGGATTGAAAAGAGTCTGGTTAATCAGTTAGATGCACAATCCATAAATCAAAAGGACATAATAGACGTACTTGTCCTCAACGTGCTTCTTCTTCTAGAAACTAATGTGCTATATTTTAGGGTTTTTGTAATTATTAATGGACTACTTTTATGTAATTGTATGATTTTATGGTTTGATGTATATTTTAGGGTTTGATGTATATTGTAGCTTAAGTTTTAGTCTATTGATATGTAAGTTTTACAGCTTAAATTCATAGTATTGCATTGTGTAATTATTTAATTTTATGTTTTTGAATTTTGGTTTCATAAATTGGACATGTAATATTTTTAATTCAGCACTTTTATGTAGTTTAACCTTCCTTTTTCATTTTATTACTGCAATATATTTATGTTATTAATGAAATATTTTTTAGGACATTTGTACAATGGAACCTAGCCTTGTTTTACTATGCTTCAGTGCTATTAACTTGTGATTTTAGACAGAAAGGAGTGAAGTTCGGTGATATCATATTTATGCGAGAAGACTCGTTCAACCTTTCTGACGAAAAGAAGTACAAGTTTGGTGTTTAAACCAACTAGCAACCTAAAAGTAGTTGGTAGGAATTTCGGAGAAAGGACAGAAGGACATCTGCGCAACATTGTTGCAGCTTTTCAAAGGTCTTAATGGCGCGTAGCGTCCTTTCAACATCAACTCTCGTCTTTAAATAGAGTCTCTACCCCAGAAAAAAGTGTGCACATTTGACTGGAGAGCAAGTTCTTACATCATTCATCCTCTCCCTTCCCTTGAGTTTTATGTGAGAGCTTAGAACAAAAGAGAGAGAGAATCATCCCCTGCATCTTCCCCCTCATCAATAGGCAAAAATCAGAGCCAAAAAGTATAAGAAATCAGACTGTACGACGAAACATCTTCTGTGTATCTCAATTAGTATTTTTTTGTGTTGTTTGTAAGATGAACACCATGACCGAGAGGCCTAAAGCAAGTTTTATTAAAGCAATGCATTTCTTCTTCCATTCTCTCCTATTTCTTATTATTTCCATATTCACTCTGTTTGGTTAGCTAACTAGTAACAAAATTGTGCTTTTTATACTTAGAGAATTAGAATGATGTGCTATGAGTTTTGCTAAATTAAATGCTCATATCTTAGTACTGTGCATTTGAGAGAAGAGAAATGATATAGATTGTAATCGTCTGATAAGTGAGAACCCTAGTTAACTAAACGAGTGGCGAGAAGATTGTAGTAATATGATCTTATAGCCAAACTCAACCTTTACATACATTACTGAGAGTGTACTGTGTGTGGCCATAGCACTAAGAGGTTTCCATTTAAGATGATCAAATACAAATCATAGCTTAACTTTGTGTATTTGCATCATGAAAGGCAAGCATGACAAAAGCGCTGAGAAGTTGCTCGCCCTAATTTTTAGTTAATACATGCTTTATATCGACTTGAAGTATTAAAGCACAAATTATGGCATGTAGACAAGTAAACTTTTCCTTCCTCGCCATGCTTATAATGAGTTTATATTCCATTGTTCCATCTCAACATGCTCACCTTGCACTACCACGCACAGTAGTGTAAATAGTTAGGATAATTAGTATAATGTTCATACTTATGCTTTATAGCTTATACCACATGATTCAGTGCACGATAGGATAAATTAGGAGCTTAAATTCTCTATGTTCGACCCTAGACGTACCAGGAAACCTCTCTATGCTTATACTTGAGCAATATAGAGGAAAACTAGTGTGATAATGTTTATTTTTTTTCGTTCAGCAACGCAAGAATAGGAGTGCACCTTTTATCGCATCACTCTATTTAGTCGCACATTTAAAGCCCCTTATGTTAAATATAAAAGCATAATACTTGTAAAAATGTAACGCATAAAAGAAAATTAAACCATATACTTCCTCTACTATAGTTTTGAGTTGTCGGAAGAGAGAGGTAGCATCCCACTGCATGATCCCCTTTGGTTCGTGTATTGTGTAATACTGAATGGTTGCTGGATTTCTTGGGTTTCTGAGATATTATTCATGCAGTTGAATTGGTACTTAATTACTGCTTTGGTTGAGTGGTTGGAGACTAGAGATCCACACATTTCATGTGCCTTGTATGGAATGCACGATCACATTGTAGGACACTACGATTCAGTTGAGGTTACCGGTGGATGGTGAGCCTGTTGTAGGATCGATATTGTATAATTGGTGAAGCAAGTATGTGAAGATTTGTTCAGAGTTCTACCCCATGATATGATAGGTCAATGGTTGACTCTTCCATGGTTGGTCGAATAATTTACAGAATTGCCACCAGATGTTGATGTTGTGAGCATCCATAGATATGGGTGTCATACATTATGCAACTCAATGGAGGCTTTTTGTTTGCCAACAAGTTTACAATACCTTGGTATACTATAAGTTTCTTCTCCTTTTAAGTGATTTCGACCAGGCTCGTACGTACGCTTGTGGCATTGCATGCCTTGCATGGCTGTATAGGGAAGTGAGTCGAGCTAGTAATGCACAATCTTTAGATATAGTTGAGCCACTAATGCTACTGCAGGTACGGACATATGACAGATTTCCTACCGTAAGACCACAAGTAGCGTTATAGGCTCCATTTGCTCGGCCTTTGAGTTTTAGCTATTATTTTATTTATATACTGTTTTTAATAAAATTTACACTATCTATAACTTATTATTAATTTTTTCACACATTAGATGAAATGGTGTTCTACCTACAACGGAATAATCAGCAAATATGTTGTTGACGTATCAACAGGTATTTGACTAACTGATAGACTTTCATGGTAGTAAAGCACTAAACAAATGTTGTCTACTTATTTTTAGTTGTCTACTTATGTTTGTTTTTCTTTTCAATAGATTAATTTGACACCATACACACTTAATATTATGGCATTGCTTCCTGATCGATGTCATAATGGTGTAGTGGTTTGGACTTACACGTGGGCCCTATGATATGCTTTCATATCGTTAAGATGCGCTTACCAAATCATGTGTTGCAACAATTCGATATGCTAAAAATATTACCAATATTTAATTTTATAGATCTAAAAATGCTCCAGATTGATTGAAGAGGCAAACACGATCAAGATTGACGTAGGATTCATGTGCAGTATCTCACGATGTGGCATTTGCGAACTGATTTTTGTGTATGAGAAGAAGCAACACATCATCCAATTGTATCATGTGACTATTTTTCCTAGTACACGTCAATTACAAAACGATTTATCACACATGATGATGCTTACAATTATTGCATGGAAAGAATTATAATATGATTTTTTATAATATTATAACATGCACATTAGTTTATTATATTATTTGTTATCGTTCAGAATAATTTTGTTCAAGATGTACATGTTTACTTGATAGAACATAATTCATAAGATTTGAGCTCAATGTGTGATCAAACATTGGAAACTATAGAACATAATATTCAACAAACCAGTCGACTAAATGTTGCCAGCACAGATCGAAGACTCATTCGACGTAGATGACGACACGACGATGATGTCGTAGAGGGAGATCAAGATAATATTTAGTTTATAAATCAAATTTTTAATTCATACAAATTTCAATTTTAAATGTAGAATTATATAAAAATGCATTTTTATTTACACCAAAGCCATAGTCATACTACAAACTTAGCTAAAAAATTGTCTTTCAAAGCTTAAAGAAAAAAGTTACCTAAAAATATACAATCTAAAAAGAAAAACAAAAAATATTTATAACAAATCTCACGGTACTCTTTTAATTAACTACTTCCAAGTTTCAAGAGACATCCTTCAACCATGCATTATGTTATCACTATAATTTCAAAATTTAGACCATAAAAAAATTTCTAATTAATTACTTTAAATTGTCAATATAGTTTCAAGGGGATTAGTTGGAGAAGGAATTTTAAAAGTTTGTGTTAAAAGAGGAAAAATTTGTGGAGGAATTTATAATGAAAGTGGATATAAAAAAAAAAGAAAAATTGAGGATCGCTGTAAATGAGCATAATAATCATAATAATAGTGTTTGGATTAGGACAACAATAAGGGCATGATTCATTAAGTTTTTAAGAAATTAAACCAAAATTTGCCTATTTTTTAAGGAAGTCCTATATCGAGTACACGACTTCCTTTAATCCAGTCACATCTCACGTGGATCAAACCGGTCAATATGGGCTGATGTTTATTAACAAAAGTTGTGTAGTTACTCTAATTTTGATAATAATTTGAAGTTCTACCCTATTTTTATCATTTCTTTATATACTACCCTATTTTTGTCATATTTTCAAAAAAAAAAAAAAAAAAAAAAAAAAACTCATTGAAGATAGTCAATAAGTTTCACCCCAATTTAAAAATAGATTCTTTTTATATGGTTCACGTCTCCAAATAAGGTAATCACATTAAAAATATATAATAGTTATAAGAAGTGTAAAGTTGGATCTTATCTCAGATTAGAATTAATGAAATTGTTTGAATACATAGAAACACTTTGATGGTGGAATAAATTAAAAAGAATTTGAATTAAACAAATGCAATCCTGTCAATAGTGCTTATCCAATGCTAAAGATTTGACTTTGATCATTACGTTACTTTTTCTTTTTAATCTCTTTCTTTATTGTTGAATTAAACTGAGTTTGAGCACAGTGTTACGGATTATTTCCAAGTATATTCAATCATCTTTCCCTATAGGAATTACGTTTGGCTAACCATTCCGATATTTATTTAACAACCACACTAAATCAAACTTAATATTTTATATTTACCAAACAAACTTATTTTTTAAAAAAGAAAATTACATCAAATGATAATTTTTTTTTCAAAAAAAAATACAGTCAATTATATATATTTCTTTTTGACAAATATGATAAGTTATTAATGATATCAAACTACTATCAAACAGTTATCGAAAGACTATCACATAGTTATCTGCTTTTAAATTTGCTACTTTAGCAGTTTAGAAAATGTAGTGATATAAATCCTATTATCATTTTTCTTTTACTATTTTTGCAAATGACCCTATGAAAAATTTAAAATAAAAACAGTGAACAAAAAAATTAATTGGTTACCTATAAGATTTTAATGAAAATTTCAAAACATGGCCTCTTAAACATTGAAAAAAAAAGCAAATTTAAAGATTTCAATAAAAAATCGTTAGAGAAACATTTTATAAACGTAACAAATCGTCAAAATATTTACGGTCCGTGTAACAAAATGAAAAAACCCATGAAAGTAACAATTTTCTTTGAATATTCCACATTTGTCCTTCTTCTTTTCAGCGATTTTTTTTCTTTTCATTGTCTTTCTTCTCATCTTCTTTATTTTTTTTTTCAAACTGTTACTTGTTTCAAGATCGTGTACCAAATATAAAAGATCTCTAGAATAAAATGTCATTTAAATTTGAGTAGCCAAATCAAAACGATCATGTACAAAAGAATAAACGATCGTGTAGTCAAATCTAAACGATAGTGTAGCAACCTTTAAATGATTGTATACTAAAGAATCTTGAAAATATCGTTTAGATTTGGTAACGATCAAATCTAAACAATCGTATATCAAATCTATACGATCGCGTAACCATAACGATCATATAAAATAATCTTGAAAAAAAAATTGTTTAAATTTGGCTACCCAAATCTAAACTATCGTGTAACTAAATTAAGCGATCGTGTAAAAGAATCTTGAAAAAAAAAATTCATACAGATTTGCTTAACCAAATCTAAACGATCATTTACCAAACAATAATCAAATCTAAATAATCGAGTATTAAATATATTACGCGCGTTGTTGACATTGCATTTTTGTATTTTTCATCGTGGGCCTATGAGTTTTTTTTGTTTTCAAAATTGTTTCTGTATAGTGTAAATATTTTGCCACTTTGTTATATTTTTTAAAAGATCTCAAAATCTTATATAGCTTGAAGTTTGTTTAACTTTAGTCCGTGGTTATACTTGTAATTATTCAATTTTCGTTTGTTTTTCTTTAAATAAAATTGTAAATCTGGTATTTTAAGGCTACTAGCTAGTTTATTGTCCCTTTTCTTTCTTTCTTTCTTTTTTTTTTTTTTTTGTCATCTATAGCAATTTATTATAAATTTTAACGTGCACAATAAAATTTTTCTAACCTTCTTATGAATCATATATATTTTAGAGGAGAAAATTAAAAGAAAGATGCATACATAAAATGTGAAAGTGAAACTAATCTGAAGTCAAACTTAAATTCATGTTTGGATGTCATGGAATGTGAAACCTCATGTACAATATGCATATTTATATAGTTTCAAAAAATTAACGATAATGCGTCACTATATGGAAGAATTTTCCAAATAAAAAGAGCAATATGAATTGAAAATCTTTGATTGGACCAATTCCAACTTCTTTGACGTTTAATGGACCACTAAAAAACGAAGCCAGAATGAAAAAGAAAAAGAAAGTGACAACCAAAGTTATCGTATTACGACGTAACCATAAAACTAAGACCCAATTGTTTGGTTTATATAATGTCCTTGGTCCTACAAACAATATATTGTATACATTATCCATTTGTTCGTATTAAATAGGTTAGTAAGTAATTTAAAGGGAAACTTATATAAATCTAACAAAACTGTACATTATTTACAGCCCGTATAACAAAGTTCATCAGGTTAGCCATTTTTTAATTATTCTAGGTTTGCCCTTCCATCTTTCTTTTCTTACTCGCGATTCGTCTTTCTCCTGTTATTTCGTCTTCTCCGTCTTTCCCTGCGATTTCATCTTTATTCTTTTCTCTTTTTCTTTTTTGTGATTTCTTTCCATCATGTTTCTTATTTTTCAATTCTTTATTTATGTCGTTTAATATCTCCATCGTGTTTCTTTTTTTCCTCTCTTTTTTTTTTCACTTCGATTTCTTTCCATCGTCTTTCTTCTTTTTATTTTTTACGTGTTTACATTTGGGTAACCAACCTAAATGACTGTGTATAAGACTATGTACAACGAAATAGCAAAATCTAAAAGATCGTGAATAAAGAATCTTGAAAAAAAATAATTTAGATTGGAGTAGCCAAATGTAAACGATCGTGTAAAAGAAATAAAAGATTGTGTATAAAGAATCTTGAAAAGAAACCATTTAGATTGGAGTACCCAAATGTAAACGATCGTTTAAAAAAGTAAACGATCGTATAAGCTTGCTGCAACTTTTGTTACACTTTTTTGCTTCGCTTCAACTTTTGTTAAAACGCCTTATTTTTAAATGTCTTGATAGGATTTTCAAAAAGTTTCAAAAGCTTTAGCTCAAACCTCGCACACCTCCAAAGTTAGTGGTTAGCGATGTTCTCATTGCTAAAAATGAATGATAAGATTATGCGCATAAAAATCATAAAAAAAAAGTTTGAGGTAAAGCTTTCTCGCCTAATAAACTTTAGAATTGTTTCCTAAGTAGGTTTCCTTAACAAGTTAAACACCTAAATAAAAAATGAAACCTTATTTCACATGGTTTATATCATTGAAGTTATCGTTGAAATGCAAGGAAAAATTAAAGTACTAAAAGTCGGTGAGCTAAGCTTGCGACAAGCAAAACTAAACGTATGCACTAGAAGAAATCTGCGCTTTAACGTCAGTATTGAAAAGGGGGATCTTTAATGTTGGTTTTCAACCGACATTAAAGAGAGAGCTTTAATGTTGGTTTAAAACTGACATTAAACATTTTTCTTTTTCAAAACTGACATCAAAACTCCTTTTTAATTTTTTTTATTTTGTAAAAAAATAGCTCTTTCTCTCTCATACTTTACTCTTTCTCAATTTTCTCGCCGAATAACCATTTCTTCTTCTTCTCCTCTCAATCGCTTCGCTCACTCTTTCCCTTTCTTCTCCCAAAAACCATCCCCACTTTCTTCTCCGTATAACCATCGCTGCCACCATTGTGCTCGTCGCCACCACTGTCGTTGTGCTCGCTCACACCTTCTAAAAAAAGTCATATGCATCTCCCTCCTTCTAAACAAACTGGCTCACGTCTCCCTCTCACATTCTCATCCGAGACTATTAATGCCACTCTTACCTGATATAGTCACAACGTCTGCACCTACCTTTTGAAGTCTTCCCTTACTATTCTACATAAATTCATAACTTATTGCACTTTGAATCAAGTTCAATCAAAAGCTAAGAAATTCCAAATAAATTTGGTATTTTCTTAAGTTCCCTAATTCCAAACACTTCAGAAGAAACAACTGCCATAGCTAATATCACAAATTAATTTGTTGGTTTCTCATTCTGATCCCTTCTTCCACCAATGTTCAGGCTGAAGGGATGAAAACCCTTTACAGCGGAAAATATACAGAAACTAAATTTTAATTAGAACCTTAAAAATACCAATACATTGGCAAAAAAATATTGGTTAAACATGCTTTAAAAAATTATAGAGAAGAAAACTTACGCTCGTTGACGACTTTGAATCTGCCAATCACCAAATTTTGGGGCACCACCACTTGAAAACCTTCCTATTCTCTGATTGAGATGGTTTGTGGGAACCAAAATTGGAATAAGGGAATGGAGAGAATTTTTTTTTTAGAGAGAATGGATAGACTTCTTTGCAGAACTCTCTCCCGTTCAAAAAAATTTTGTTACGCAAAAAATTCCCTCTTCTTCAGTCGGAAGAAGAGGGAAGTTAGAGAGAATAATTGGGAACGTGGGAAAACCACCCACGTTCCTTATTAATTTAATAAATTAATATTAAATTAATATAAATTAAATTAATTAATTAATTAATTATATTAATTAAATAAATAATTAAATAATTAAATCATATTTAATTAATATTTCATTTAAATCATATTTAAATGAATATCTCTCACATAACCTATAGTTTTAATTTAATTAATTTAATTAAATCAAATTTAATTAAATCAAATTAAACAAAACTATTAATTAATTCTCTAATTAATTAATTTCTAAATTAAATATCTTATATTTAATTTAATCCATAATTTGAATCATATTCAAATATAAATTTCTCTCATAACTTATAGTTTTAATATCTATCATATACACATTAAATTTTAACTTATAGTTTTAATATGAATCTAATTCACATTAAACTAATATTTGAACTTATTCAAATATTTTATTCTCTCATAATTTAATTTTGAATCATATCCAAAGTTAAATTTATATAATAAAGTCTAATTAAAATATAAACTTTATATTATAATGTATCAATATACATTATATTAATTCCCAAAGTAAATTTGAACATTTCAAATTACAACCAATATAAATAAATCTCATTACTCTTTATGAGCTAGGAAGTGGACCTAATGGACCTACAGATCAGAAGCTACAACGATATGAGATTAATTGGCTAAACTCATTAACCACATTAATCAATATTCGTTAACTGTGTGTACACTCCACTTAAGACTCACAGCTGAACTCTTCTCACTGTAGATATATTTCTGTGTCCACGGATATAGACCAATACCAGTAGGTTAGTCCTTCACAAGTGTTCGTAACTCCAGCTGGGTCAAATTACCGTTTTACCCCTGGGTTACCTCTAGTCCTTAAATACCAGTGCTCCTCTAATGAACAACCTGTTTATGGTCCAACCACTAAACAGAAACCCCTCTCGTGTCATTGAGAGGGTAGGGCCCTTTGTTCAAGTCTCGGAGACACCATTTAAGGGAACACTTATCTACTTACCCTAAAGGTGGGAAGGAGTGAATTCCATCTTGTGTGATTATGTTCCCAGCTCTCCACTCGGTATTGTCCCCAAAATGATAAGAATATTGAGTCGGCAATCTGGCCACTCTCACTCGTATAAATCAAAGGACAATCCCTCGCAAACAGGAGTTCATAATACACTCAGGATTAAGACTAAGTTACCTAGGTCATCCTAGGGAAATAGCAATCCAACTAGTTAACGGAGTTACATCTAGTGATTACTATTTCGTGGTCCAGTCTTATGCAAACTCATTGCATAGGATACCCTCACTCGCATGTCACATACATGAACGCATTTGATTAATGTGTCTGTATCAAATACAAAGTGAGCCGTATCCATAGTGTTAACAGGATAAGGTACCCAACCTTAACCCTATACTATAGACTCTTTAAGCTGATCTTGAACATTAATCCCTGTATGTCTCTACATACTGTTCAAGACTCATCAAACAGCTTAGGATGTTAGTTTATTGGATTTGGGTTATTAAGACAAAACTAATAAAATAATCAATAACACTTATTGAAATTAAATAATAAAATACTTTATTAATGACGGTCAATTGATTATATTTACTATCTACGAGTTTCAGGACATAAAACCCAACACAGGCAACCCAAATGAAAACATTGAATTGTTTGTTTGTTTGATAAGTTTCATTAAATTATTGTTGGTTTGATAAGTTTTGGAAGAAGAAGCCTTTTTTTTTTTTTCTATTTTTATTCCTTCATATTGTTTTGTGAAGAGTTTCTTGGAGAAGTGTTTGTTTGTCTATCAAGGAAGAAAAATCATTGTGTTTTTCGTTTTGGGAGATAAAAGAAGTTAAATGTTAGTTTTACTTTTGATTTTGTGGAATGGTCATGGTTTGTTTTAAACTTTGTTTTTTTAGTGTTTTTAGGTTCTATTTCCTAATTCATTGGATAGAAAATTTCAAATCTTCTATGATTGAAATTCTGGGTTGAGTTGGGTTTGATATTTAAAGAGCAATAAATTGATGATAAAGAGAAGGTTTATACATGGAGGTAGCAAATTAGGTCAAAATTACAATTACAAAAAATATTTGGTTCCTACTATATATATTTCAAGGTATCGATTTTTCTCTTTGTTTATGTTTTACATTCTTTCTCCATTTATGTTGTTTTGTTATATAGCCTAAATTTCAATTCACCTTTAGGTATTTTTTAAGAATTCAAATGAAAAACCATAAACCATATAAAATAAGAAAATTTATCATTCTTCTCCAATGCAGGCTTTAATTAATAGAAATTAAGTAGAAATTTTTTAATTAGAAATACAATAAAGAAACAGAATAAAGAAATCAAATCCTAATGCACGTGGTAAAACTAATAATGCTAATTAAGAATTCTATTTTCTATATATATGATCAATATCTTCTCATCTCTATAGTTTAAGGATGAAGTTTGCTTTAGTTACTATGGAAACAAAAAGTTAAGAGTAAAGATTCGAAGGGATGGGACTTTGATTTCTATGAAAAAGATATAAAGAAAAAAAGTATAAGGCAAAAAAAAGGGATTTATTATCATGTGTGCATGGCAATTGGTGGGGTGCGCTTCCATGAAGTTCTTATATATATTGTCTCAGACTCTCACTACTAGAAAAATGACCTACGATGTCAGTTAAACGCTGTCATAGTAAGATTTAGTGACAATTATTTGCAGTCATTGTTCCAAAAGTCTGGAAAGTATTTTATGACAGTTCAAAAAAATTGTCATGAAGGTATTTTTCATGACAGAAAATCAATGTCACGAATCTCTTATTGATGACAGATAATAATTATAATTATTTATATTTTACGACAGATAATAACTATCATTATTTATAATTTATGACAGATAATAGCTGTCATTATTTATATTTTATGACAGATAATAGCTGTCATTATTTATCTTTTATGACAAATAATAAATGTCATTATTTATAATTTATGACAATGATTAACTGTCATCATTTCACCTACCATGACTTTAATTAACTGTCAAGAATACCTTTTCTATGATAGTTTTTTAAATTTAATTGTCATAATTTTACTTTCATTCCCTTTTTTTTAATCCCTGTTTTTCTTGTCGTTCTGCCATTACACATACCAATTCAATCACAAAGTACTATACACAACACACTCATATGGAAAGACACCTTGAACGCTTTAATATATAATATATGTACAATTGTTGGTAAAAGGTTTATACAATGAAGGAATGAACATACATGTTTTGGTACCAACAAGCTATTTACATAAGTACATTTGAACCAAAATTTTGCTACCAAACCTACAAAAAGGCCTATAAATCAATCAATTGTCGAAAATATGACTTCACTACCCCAATGGATTCTTCCAAAACCTAGTAAGAAAAGAAAATGCAATTTTAGAGTATGACTCTACACATCAAGATAAGAATATACATAGATTGACATACACTGCACATTCACTTCAACAACACAGCACATACACAACATAGCACATACACATTTAATGATGATTGTAGTAGGAGCTGCAATATAAGCTTCTATCAACTATGATAAAGGGCAATTCTAATTTTGTATAGATAAGAATACACATTTTCTCTGTTCTATAAAGAGAGAAACATAAATTAGATAAGGAATATTTTTTTATTGATGCATTCCATCACTCATATGTTAATATATCTTTCTTTAATGGATTTGCTCGAATGAATGTATATAAGATCAACCAAAACTTGATACATATGATGCCAATAGACTAGATAAGAGAGAACCAAATACTAGACAGAGCAAGAACACAACACATACACAACACATAAAAAACATTCACCATCCAACACAACACATACACAACATAGCACATACAGAGAATTCTTTAGTCTCCATTTCAATAGAAGACCAGCAACATATGCACGTATATAATCAGATCAGCTTCAAAAATTGCATTTTACTAACCTCTAAGATAATCTTACCTCATTGATAAGCTTCAAAAAAACATCTTTTGTGGTACCTATGGGGTTCGTTTATACCTTAATCGGAAAAACATTTATATCCACAAAAATATGTGACAAAATATTTCAAAAAGTTAATCAACGATCTTATCCTAAGTACAATACACATGTTTCCCTACAAACTCTGCCCACTTTGACCTTATACAATCAATGTCATTCTGTGTGTAAGTACGACGTGAATCTTTCATCTATAGACAATAAAGTGATTGTAATTGAGTTTCATTCATAATAAATTATACATGCACAATAGTTTTAAAACTGTTATGCTTACTATATCTATGATAGAAATACTCTTTGACAATATGATGTCAAGCATAAACCGCATCATGTAATAACCACATTCTACTACTTCTGATTGCTTAGGACACTGTGGATACACATACAAAAGACTTAACTTCTGTTAAAAATATTCACATACCTTCACACCCTCCAATTTTGTTTTGTCTTCTTCATTATGTCGAACGACCTACAAAAGAATATCAGAGTTTAAGTAAGAGGTATGTGGTTTGAATCCTCTATATTTAGTGTACTAAAAAAATTAATAAAAGATACACATATGAAGTTTCCCAAAACTAACATACATCCATAATGTGCAAATTATACTTAGTTAGTTGTGTAAAATAAAAATGTTAAATTATAAATTTAGTCATTAAACTTTGATGTTCTCCAAGCTTTCAAAATTATAAATACAATCCTTGAACATTTGATTTTTTAAAAATTAATTTTAGCTATACTAGATAAAATTGAAAATTTAGAGTTCTATTAGACATAGGTCAAATAAGTTTTACTAAAAGTTTAAATGTATCATCTACCTATTAAAAATAACATTAAACGTTCAAAAACTTATTCCACACAAAGATTAAAAGTCTTAAGCACAAGGCAAAACAAGGACGTAGAGTGCCAACATGAACTCAGCTTAACTGACATCTGTTTGTTTATGAGAACAAGAGGTCTCAAGTTCAAATCCTCCACCCCAAGTTCTACTTAATAAGACATTTTCAAAAGGAAAAAGGTCTTTATTTCGAAAAACTTGTACATATGGCCTCTTTTTAGAGCCCAAATGAAATTTGGTCTAGGTTTGAAAAACACTCCAAATATATTTGGAAAATGGCCTCTTTTGACGACCGAAATGAAATTTGGCCTAGGTTTTAAAAACACTCGAACAATGACCCTTTGCTTATGTGAGTTATGTGTGAAAGCAAACCACAAACCACAAATGAGGGCCTGACACTCGAATTACATTTTTGTTTCTTCCTCTCACTTCTCATTCCTTCCTAATCTTGTTCTTTATCGGGCATAACTGCAATTTTCTCCTTTCATCTTTTCCCTTCGATCAAATTGTTCCTCTCGCTCTCTTTTCTTGATTGTGATACTCAGGAAGAAGAAGATGACGACAAAGCAAAAAAAAGTTTAGAAAAATCAATGTAAAAGAAGTGAGAGGAAGAAACCCAAAGCAAGAGGAATGAACGAGAGTTCGTGCAATGCTAGATAAATTTCTCACAAGCCTAATGTACATAACCAATATGCCATTTTTAATGCTTTGGAAACTCAGGTCTGATACCATTTGGGCCCCTGAAGAAGGGTCATCCATACAATTTCTCCTTTATTTTGTATGCCCTCTTGGTCCGTATGTTTCACAAGTAGAGAGTAAGAAAAGTTACGAGTTTACCATAGATGTCGGAAACTTGCCTTGCAACCGACGACACCTATCAATGATCTATCACTCAAAGGATGTCCAAAAAGACCAGCAACAAACTTCACTCTCAGTATCCGTTCAACAGCATTATCAATCCTAGTGATTGGAATCTCCCCAGATTCAACCAATGATAGCAAGTCCTTGATAAATTCTTCATATCTAAAGGGCACCATAACCATGCATATGAATATCATCGTTTAAATGTATAACTCAAACAACCAATAAAAAGGACAAATTTGTAGTTTAGGCCTTTAAATCCACCATGTCTATTCCAGCATTAACTGCGTACAAATGCACGAACGATAGTTTGAGTCCCTTGGTTTACTAAGCCGATCAAGTGCTTCCCAATCAGAAATTACAAACCCCTTCAACAAGTACAATACCAACACAATGTTACAACCATTTACCATAATAGAAAGCTAAAAAGAACTTTGAGGATCACTACAAATTCATGAATACTCTAAGCAGATTTTGTACCATTCTTAGATTATATATCTATATTAGTTGTGAAACATAGACACTGATATGAGATACCATAAGCTGATATAGCAGATACATCAATTTTTAAAAATACTTGCTTAAGCTACAAATAAATTGAGGATATGTTTTTTAATATAAAAAAGTCTAAGATGTACACAAATTTAACATAAACATACTAAATATAATTCACTTAAAACCATAAAAGTTAATGAAACAATATAAAAGGCGGGATTAGAGATATTGAAACTCATAGAAAAGGTTGGTGGCACATTGGAGTAGGATCATTAGGGAAGGAGAAGAAGAAGATTAGAGGAAGAAGTAAAAAAAAAAAGAAACTTTTTTGTTGAATTGTTTGAAGATAATCCATTCTTTCGTTACTTTATGTTGAGTTGGGCTCTTGAAGATAAAGTTTATTTGATTCTAGAGTTTGATTTCTTCTATCTTTTTTTTCTTTTAGCTTTGGGTTGAGACAACGTAGAAGGGAATAATACATACATATTCGACATGTAAAATAAACCATGATATGCCAAAGTAGATAACTAAATATGTATCTAGGAAGTATACATGACCATGAGAGTATCAATATATGATACATATTTGTTTCACATGAAATACTCGTGCTTCAAAGTTGATTAGTTTTTAAATCTTTTTGATCAATCAGTAATTTGAAGGTTTAAGATGAAGTAACAGATGATTGAAAAGAAAATTTGAGTTTGTCAAATGTACCTTGAACACAAGCTTTTCTTATAGAACTTGAGTAAGTAGAAAATGGTGAGCATGAAGGGGATTTCCATTCCAGCTGGAATAAGATGTCATAACAGTTGAAACTCCTTGAGCAAAAAAGTCCAAGTAAGGAGCCACATGGATCCTTTCCAATTCATCATAAGAATCAATAATGGTATTTCCTTCATTCAAACCTTTATCAGTTCCTCCATCTCCAACAAAATGTTTTGCACATGCAATTACATTATTTCTGAGGTAAAGAAAGAAATAATGATCATTAAGAACAAAAGTATTCAAAAACAAAAACATGTTGATGCTGATTAATCCTGATTGCCATCATTATAAGTGGAGCCAATGAGTCACAAATACAAATACGACAGGTTATGATAACATATCAAATTGTCAATTTCTCAAAGAACTACGATAATGTATATTGAGGATACATTATTTTTAATTAAAAAATCTAGTATATATGAAAATTAGACAAAAAGATACCAAATGCAATACATTAAAAAACATAAAATGTGAAATATAAGTGTGAGTAGATAAATGAAGAACTTTTTCATTGAATTGTTGAAGACGTTGGGTTATTTTTTGCATTACCTTGTGGAGACTCAAACGTGAAAAAGTAAGAATAGATGATTTTAAGGGTTTTTTATATGTTTTTTCTCCCATTACCTTGTGGGAACTCAAACATGGAAATATCTGATGAACTGTTTTACTTTTAAAGGTCCCAATGCATCTCCTTCCCGTATATGGAACAAAGGACACACATAAGAACATATATGCCAAATAAATATACACCAAATTGAATATCAGATACGTGTTTTAGAAACCACGTAAAAGTATTGGTATCTAATGGGTATCCGAAACAATTTCTTTTTTAAGTTACCTTCCAGCTACAAATGGATAGCCTTTTGGGTATCCTTCAGATGGCTTCCCATGCAACCCTTGAACTAAAGAAGTCATTTTTCGAACAACTTCAGTATCTTGACTATAACTCTCATAGCACCTTCCCTATCTTGGATCTCTTGATACCTAACATAATCATTTGTACTTTTAATTGAATACATTATCCACTTTGATAACACATATACAAAGGGAAGGATAAACTTATAATAAAATGAGAAAAACATATCAGTAGACCATTCTCCAAATAGATAATTTCTCAGAACATACGCTATATTGATGGAGAAAAAAAATACAATATGTATAATGGTTTGTGGGAGTCAAAATGCTTTCTTAAAATTGTTTTACAATTGCTTCTTAATGGTCTCACAAAGTTTTTAAATTAGATAATTTCTGGTATGTGATAATTTTGAATATATACATGAAGAAATATAAGTAAATCTAAAAACTGAGGGCAAACTAGGTGTTTCATATCCTTAAAAGAGGTAAAATTAAACACGTTATTGGAGAAAGAGGTCACTTTGATAAACGTTTTTAGATATTTCACATCTTCAAAAGGAAATTTTTTTGGTATCATCATTGTGTTTTTTCTAAGTCTTGTTTGGTGTGCTTTTTAACTAAGATTTACGAAGGGTTTCAGGGAGTGGCGGTATTCGAACGGTTTGAGGGAACGACAGCGTTCGATTGTAGTAACGGTATTCGAACTGTAAGAGCGACGTTCGAAGGGTAGCAGTGGCATTGAGGGAGAGGAGACACAGATGGGGACGTTAAGGGAGTGGCAGCGTTCAAACCTTCACGGTAGCAGTGGTCGGCGACATTCGAAGACGAAGAAGTTTAGGGTAGACGCAGCAACCGACAATGTTGAGGGAGGAGGCGGGAACGGAGACAAAGACGTTCACAAGGAGGGATTTTGCGTTTAAAGAAGGAAAGGGGATGAATGGTTTTTGTGTGAGGAGATGGAGGGTTTTGGTCCCTTTTCTTTCTTTTTTTATTTTCAAATAAGTTTTATTTTAATAAATTTGAATTAAAAAATATTTAATTAATTTTTTAATGACTTTACATGTTATGACAACAAATAGCTGTCATGTATTTGTGATTTCTAAAAACACCAGTTTTCCGGCAAATAACGCGCTTTTTGACATTTGATGACATTTATTTCTTCCCTCCTTTCAATTTGGGATGGAATCAACTATCATAATATATCCACTTTCTTGTAGTGTCTATACAACTATCATAATATATCCATAGTTGATTCTTCATTCATATACTCTTTTTCTTCCCTTACTATTCTATATAAATGCATGACTTATTGCACTTTGAGTCAAGTTCAAACAAAAGCTAAGCAATTCCAAATAAATTTGGTGTTTTCTTGAGTTCCCTTCCAAACACTTCAGAAGAAACAACCACCATAGCTAATATCACAAATTAATTTGTTGGTTTCTCATTACGATTTCTTCTTCCACCAATGTTCAAGCACCAAAATGAAAACGTTGAATTATTTGTTGGTTTCATAAGTTTCACTGAGTTGTTGGTTTAATAAGTTTTAGAAGAAGAAGCATTTTTTTTGTTCTGTTTTTATTCCTTCATATTTTTTTGTTCTGACTTTTTTTTTCTTTTTTTTTTTTCTGATTTCTTCTTCACATCATTGAATTGTTTGTTGGTCTAATTCTTTCAGATTTTTCCTATGTCATAGTGTGAAGAGTTTTTTGGGGAAACTTTTATTCGCTATCAAGGAAGTGTTTTCATTTTGGGAGACAAAAGAAGTTAAATGTAAATTTTTCTTTTGGTTTTGTGTAATTGTTCATGTTGTTCATGTTTGTTTTAAAGTTTTTTTTTAGTCTTTAGGTTTTGTTTTCTAATTCATTGAATAGAAAATTTCAAATCTTCTATGATTGAAATTCTAGATTGAGTTGGGTTTGATATTTAAAGAGCAATAAATTGATGTAATAAAGAGAAGGTCTATACATGGTGGTAGATGAATCCGGTTAGAATTACAATTACTAAAAGAAATTGGTTTCTACTATATATATTTCGAGGTATTGATTTTTTTCTCTGTTTATGTTTTACATTCTTTTTCCATTTATGTTGTTTTGTTAGATAGCCTAAATTTTGACTCACCTTTAGGCATTTTTTAAGAATTCAAATGAAGAACCCTAAACAATATAAAAGAAGCAAATTTATCATTCTTCTCCCAGCAGGCTTTAATTTAATAGAAGTTAAGCAGAATTTTTTTAGTTAGAAATACAGTAAAGAAACAGAATAAAGAATCAAATCCCAAGAAAACACTTTATAGGGTAATTTCATAAACAAAGAGAAAATGAACAAACAACCCTCTTATCCCAAGTTTCAAGCAAAAGAAAACACAAACAAATCCTAAGAAGATCAATAAGGTAATCCAGATAAATAGAACAAAATCTTCAAAGAGGTAATGTAATCCAAATTACAGATCCGATGTTTTAGACCTAATTTATAATGACAAATTCTTTTCGTTTCACATTTTTTAATTCAAAACACACTGTTTTCACCCTTACGATCTCATTTTGAACTAAATAAAGTGTTTTTAGCTCGATCTAACTCTTTTTCACCTAAATTTTCGTTATAGTCTCTTTCAGACAAACTCAAAATGGGTAATTTTCATAACATTCTTCCCAAAATTTTAAATACAATCCACATAATAAGATCCAAGATCCATCAAATTATGTAACAAAAGTATAGTAAATTTAACATTAATTACAATCTAAGCCTAAATCAACATAAACATGGGTCTAAAAAATTATACATTTAACAACTACAAAATAATTAATAAAAAAAAATAGAATTTTAAAAGAGAAGAAGATGAAGAAGAAGAAGGGTAAAGGCTTATGGTTCTGGTGTGAAGTTCATAGGTAGCGAGACCCCGATCAAAACTTTACCACAATTTCAACGAGCAAGATCATGATTTCGACTCACGAACTCTTCTTCAAGATTGAGTGATATAATTGCGTTTTGCTTTTTAGTTGATTGAGTGATATAATTGCGAGTTTTGTAGTTGTTTAAGTTTATAATATAGAACTTTTTGGTTTGGGTTATATAGAACTTGTTAGTTTTTGGAATGTGGGTTAGAGTTTAAGTTTACTTAATTGCATTGTTTTTTAGACTTTTTTTTATAGAATAAGTTGCATCTTATATAATATGAATAAATTGTGGATGAAAAAGAATAGAATGTCAACTGATTATATTTTTGGGGTTCAGATGTTTATTAAAAATGGGTTGGAACATTAGCAGACGTCGAACGTCATGACATGTCCTTGTTTAAAGTGCATGAATGCAAAAACTTTAAATGTGAATACAATTAGAGATCACTTGTTTTTTAATGGCATCGACCAAAGTTATCAAGAATGGATTTTTCATGGTGAATCACTACCAATAAAGAGAAACAATGAAAGTGTTTTTAGTTGTGTAAGAGAAGAAATTGACGAGGATGATGGTGATCACACAATTGGAATGTTTAAGGCTGCACATAATTATTTTAATGACAAGTCGGAAAATTTTATGGAACTATTAGATGATGTAAAGAAACTATTATATCCTAATTGTAAGAATTTTACCAAAATATCTATATTGATAAAGTTATATAAGAGTTTCACATAATTGTTACAATTAACTTGTGATATTTTACCTACTCCTAATGAATATTTTACTTCTACTTATGAAGCAAAAACGATTTTATGTACTCTTGGAATGAAGTATGAGAAGATTCATGCATATAGGAATGATTGTTGCTTGTTTAGGAAAGAACTCTCTAATGAAAATGTATGCCCCTCTTATGGTATGTCAAGATGGAAGATTCCTAAAATTTCTAAGGAGATTAAGATCAATGTTCCAGTGAAAGTCATGTGGTCTTTCTCCTCAATTCCATGATTTGAAAAAATGTTTCAAAGCAAAGAAACATCAAGATTATTAACATTCCATGCTAGAAAAAGAACAGTAAATGATTTATTACAACATCCAAAAGATGAATTATCGTGGAAAAAAACTAGACAATTTGTGGCAAGAGTTTGGGTCGGAACATAGAATTCTACGTCTTGATCTTTCCACATATAGGGTAAATCTGCATGGAGATCTTAGCAGTAGATATAGTTGTCAGCCAGTGATATTAATGAGATACAACCTACCTCCATGGTTGTGTATAAAGCGAAATTTTTTTATGTTCACTACACTAATATCTGGTCCCAAACCACAAGGAAATGAAATAGATGTTTATTTAGCTCCGTTAGTTGATGATTTGAAAAAACTTTGGCATGATGGGGGTGGAATGTTACGATGCATATCAAGATCAATATTTTAGGCTAAAAGCTATATTTATTATGGACCATTAATGATTTTCTTGCATATGGCAACTTGTGTGGTTGTATGGTTAAAGGATATCATGCATGTCCAATTTGTAGGAAGAAAACTTCATCCATTTATTTTTCAAATGGAAGAAAGATGGCATATATTAGACATCGCAAGTTTCTACCACGTCATCATCCATATAGGTAAGAAAAAAGAGTTTTCAATGGTGTATAAGAATTAGAATTGGCTCCAAAACCATTGAGCGAGGAAGAAATTCTTGTACAAACAAGTAAGTACAAACACTCATTTGATAAGAGAATTATCAACGAAAAGAACAGTTCAGTGAGTTCTTTAGGAACTTATTGGAAGAAAAAATCTATTTTTTTTTTAGTTAGAATATCGGAAGTACCTTGATGTGCGACATTGTTTAGACGTGATGCACATTGAAAAGAATGTGTGTGCAAATCTCATTGGCACATTGTTTGATATTCCCAATAAAACGAAAGATGAATTAAAAAGTCGATTAGATTTGGTTGAACTAAACATTAGATCAGAGTTAGTCCCTCAAGTAGGGGAGAAAAAGATCCTTTTACCCCCAACATATTATACATTATCTGGAGCAGAGAAGTTGAGTTTTTGTAAGACACTATATGAACTTAAAGTACCTGAAGGCTATTCATCGAACACTTAAAGTTTAGTGTCACTCACGAATTTGAAACTGTATGCACTTAAGTCGCATGACCATCACGTTCTTATCCAACAATTGCTACCTGTAGCAATTCGTGGTATTCTACCGAAACATGTAAGACTTGCAATTATTCGGTTCTACTTTTCATTAATGCTATATGTAAGAAGACAATTGATACATCAAATTTGAAAGGAATGCAAGAAGATGTAGTTGTCACTTCATGTCTATTGGAGAAGTTTTTTCCACCAACATTTTTCACTATAATGGTACACCTTGTAGTGCATCTCATAAGAGAAATTGCGTTTTGTAGACCTATTCATGTAAGGTGAATGTATGTTTTTGAATGATATATGAAAGTCTTGAAAACTTATGTACGAAACAGAAATCAACCACAATGATGAATGGTAGAAAATTATATTGTTGAAGAGACTATAGAGTTCTGTTATGAATTTATTGTTGGAATTAGTTCTATTAGACTTAACTCTTCTGTAATAAAAAGGGATTCAAACTTGGATAGAGCATTATCTGCTTCTTCTTTTATTAGACCGAGTAAGGAGCAATTAGATCAAGCTCATCTTTACGTCATTTAGAATGTAAATGATGTTCTACCATACTTCAAGTACGTGCTAAACCCTATCTATTCTCATTCTACATAAGTTGGTTATGCAATTACTTAATAACTTGTCATTTATGGCAAACAACATATGAAGAGTTTGTGTGACACCCCAGTAGATTAGAGTTCCATTGTTCATCTCAAGAGTATTTTTTTATTTTTAAAAGTGGTTATGGAATGAGATTATTTTGACTTACACTTAATTAAGGTTAAAATTTTCCTTGGTTGGTTATTTTAATTGTTGAGGTTTAAGGGTGAAATAAATTAATTAATTGTGAAGCAACAAATTAATTAATGCCTTGGAAAGGGTCAAAGGTGGCTTTAATGAAGAGAGAGAGAGGAGAGTTGCCATTGGATTAAAGTAGAAAAGAAATTAATAATAAAAGAAGAAAAGAAAGTAATTTTGTGTGGGTTTTATTTTATCTTTTTTATTATTCTTTTATTCTTTTAAAAAGGGGGCATTGAAAGGCGTGAAACTCATCACCTTCCCAAGAAAACCCTAACCCCAAGTTGCTCCCACCATAGCCGCCGCCGCCGAACGACCATAGCCGCCGCCACCGAGCCGACGCCACCCTCCCAGCCGCGCCGGAGAATTCAAACCGAGTCAAGCCGCCGCACGCCGCACCGTGTCTGCAGCCGTCTCTCGCAGCCGTCGCCCGAAGCCGAGTCAGTGTCACCTTCGCGCGTCTGCAGCCGATCCGTCAGCCAGCCGCGTCGCGCTGCTTCGATCCGACACAGCGCAGCCGAAACGCTCGTCTGCAGTCGTCGCCGAGCGAAGCCGTGGGTAGCCGGACCACCAGCAGCCGTCGAGCCACCGAATCCGGAAGCCAGCGCCTCGTTGCGCGAGGACCCGACCCGATCGAAGCCCCGCTCCGTGATCCGAAGCCCAGCCCGCGCCGCGCGCCTCCGATTCAGAACCCGAGTCGCGTGCACCCATGAGCCGAGTAGCGCCCGCGTGCGAGCCGCACGTGCGTAGCCTTTGTACAAGCCGAGTCGCGCCTGTCTGCGCCGCGAGCCGAGCCGATCTTCAACCTCCAAGCCGAGCCGGTCCCTGCCCTTTTTCCAGCCGAGCCGCCAAGCCTAAGTTGGCTCCTCCCATCCAATTTTGGTAATTAAATTAATTATTTTGGCATTACCCAGTAAGATTCAATGGTTTTGGGCACTAAATAATTTAATTTGGAATTAAATTAGATTATTTTCCTTAAGGGACGTCTTGGACCAAGTAACCGCAACAGCGTGGGATTTCTTCAGTAGGGGCTCAACCATTGCAACCTCTTTCTAGGGTAAGTCATTTCAACTGAGTTTCGAACCGTTAGTCGTTGGTGACCTAATTATGAATTTTGGCGTATTAAACAGTTAGGACCTCGTTGCTTGGAAAGCACGCTTGCCTTGCGGTTAGAACTCGCCAAGTAAATCTCCAGGTAAGAGATTCTACTACTAGCTCCATGTTTAGAATTATGAGATCACGTATACCTTCAATTGTGCATGTTGAGGACTAGACTGTACGATGCATGAAATCAATGATAGTATGATGCAAATGATGATATGGTTATATTATAGCATGTTGTTGTGATGACGAGAACAGTTATGGCTGTACGACGGGTGTCGAGATGGAGAGTGTAATGATGATTTATCTGTTATGTTATATGATGACGCCATGTGTATGTATACTGCGATTAGGGTACCTGTTAGCTTAACCTGTTAGAGTCGTACCTGCATGGGTGTCCTTCGGGATCACCACCTATTTAGGACTGTGCGGTCCGACGGGACACCAGTCTAGCATGGATATAGATATGACTCGAGTGACTCGACGGGGTCCTCGCATCCCGATTCTCCTAGGTGTCCCCCGGGGCACCGAAGACCAGAGTTACGTTCCTACGGGAGCGCATGTTGCACGTGTTCGGGAACGTGCCAGAGATTGGGTACCAGTTATAGGACTCTGACAGGAAGTTAACAGGCACCTAGTGGGACTAGTAGTGGGTCCCTTACTGAGTATTTTATACTCACTCTCTTGATGTCATGTTTTCAGGTAGAGGACGAGGCAAGGGCAAAGGCAAACTGGCGAGCGACCCGAAGTGACCGTGGCGAGCCTTAGGGACTTTTTGTTTCCGCTTATTCTTGTTTTGACTTTGGTACCTGAGTTTGAGTATTTTTCACTATTTACCATTTTTAGTAGATAGGGCCCGAGTAGGACTTTAGAACGAAATTTCATCTTTGCATATTATTTTATTGGGTTTTCATAAATAAATTTCTCAAACCTTATGCGTTTTTGCTAAATTGTACGACTTAAACCACTTGTTCTACATTTAGTAATGACTTCGGCTCAGTATAAGGAGTTGGGTCGTTACAGTTTGTGTAAGCTTAACTCTGGTAAAACTCGAAGTAAAAAGTGGATTCAAGAATAGCATAATCACATATTCAGTCGGTGGCTGTCCACATGGATAAATACTAGAATCATAGTTTTTCCTGTTTGTTTTGGTTCTAACTAAATCTAATATATTGTGTAGGTTGCACTTGATCTCGAAGTTCCAAAAAGTTCCATCACGTCTTCTTTAAGATGATAGCTCACGAACCTTCTCTAGATGTGGCCATTTATTCTAGTTACATGATTAATGGTTATTACTATCATACAAAAAGGCATGATGATATTAGGACAGTTTAAAATAGTGGAGTTAGTATAACCGCCACTATGATGCAAGTCTCTAGTTCTAAGGACAAAAACCCTATCATGTCAGATATGACGTTTTATGGTATAATACAAGAGATATGAGAGATTGATTACCATTGATTATCTTTTACTTTATTTAAGTGTGATTGGGTTGACAATAGAAGTGGAATCGAAGTGGACGAGCTTGGGTTTACCATCGTGGATCTCAAACGTATTGGGCATAAATCAGACTCATTCATTTTAGCCACCCAAGAAAAACAAGTATTCTATGTCCAAGAGTCTTCAAATCCTGAATGGTCAATGGTTTTAACATCTCCACAAAGAACTATTGAAGAATATTTCTTTGAAGATGAAATAGGAGATATGCTTCAAGAGTGTGGTTACAGATTCATTCAAAGGATGCCCAATGTAGATACACCTAATGAGATTGATGATACAACTTCAACTTATATTAAACATGATCGTGATAGTAGATGGGTAGGTACAGGTATGTCATTATTTTGCTTTAACATGTATTTATTTTTAGAGTTCATAATATAGCTGCTATGCTTATGAGATGTCATTACTTTTCTTTATAATATATTTATGTTTAGAGTTTGTAATATAACTACTATGCTTATGGTATGTCATTACTTTGCTTTATAATGTATTTATGTTTAAGTTTGTAACATAATTGATATGCTTGTGGTATGTCATTACTTTGCTTACTAATGTATGTCTGTTTTTTTGTAGATTCATAGATGGCGGATAGCAATGAGGATGAAAGAGAAATGCTTCTAGAAGTAAGAAACACATCATTTGTTCCACGTCGCCCAACTACTATGTCTGAGTTGACATCGGTGAGAAATTCTGGGCAACGGTTGCCCATTCAATTTAATGAACACGGGAAACTATTGGAGCCACTTCTAAGAAAATTCAAAGTTACATAGGTGTTTGCATTCGACAATAGATTCCTATCACATACAAATCTTGGAAAGAAGTTCCGAATAAGCTGAAAAATAAAATCTATGATTTTCTATCGGTATGAATTCTATTATAATGTTTCTCATACAATGTAGTTTGATCTACACCTTAAGTCCAACTATGCTTTTCTTTTTTATTGTGTAGATGTCGTTCGATTTACAACCCAAGGCCAAACATTCTATACTTATGTCTACATCAAGAAAGTTCCAAACTTTCAAGACCACATTGACTCATAAGTATATACTTCCGTCTAAGGATCAACCATCACTCCTACAGTTTACTCTTAAAATCTATTCTTATATAAATCAAGAAGATTGGAAATTGTTTGTGGATGCTAGACTAAGTGAAGAATGGGAAGTAAATAATTTTAGTTACATGTTCACTTTAATATTTTTTTGGTATCTACCTACAAACTAATGCGTTGTACAGAATTATAGTCTTATTCAAAGGGAAAGAAGGTTGAAATGCGTATACAATCACCACATGTCTCGTAAGGGATATGCTAATCTTGCCAATGAAATAGTGAGTCTTTCTTATTAAATTAAAGAATTTATCTTAATATGTTTACGTTAATTAGATATATATCTTTGGTTGTAGAAAATAACGGATGATGTTTCTTATCGTTCAACTCTTTGAAAAGAAGCTCAGAAACGAAAAAATAATGATTATTTTGATGATACTACTTGAGATTGTACCTCTCGGATTGTAAGTATACTTATGATTACAATACATAATATTTTGTTAACCTAACTGATGATGAAAATACTTTGTATTGTTTTATATGATGAATTAGTTGCAACACATAAAAATAAGGACATCTTGACTGACGCATTGGGTTCCAAGAACACGGTGGACGTGTAAGAGGCGTGGGTGGTTTTGTCTCTCAATCACAATATTTCAACACAGTAAAAGGGAAGGAGAAAATGATAACTCCTGAAGTTGAAATATGTCATAAAGAAGAGGATGACTCGAGATGCAAAAGTTACAAGAGAAGTAATCACTCGAGGTCGTCCATTCAAAGTATTAACATAGATCTTTATGCCAATGAGGATATGGTCAACACACCTAGCAACAAAGGAGTAGAGGTAATCGACTTTGTTGTTACTTTTAATTTTTTAACAATATAGGATGAATTGTTCTTAACGATGCTTTTAATATTTGTAAAGGGAACACCATGCCAGTTGTCTGTAGTATCCATTCATATTATCGTTGCAGTAGCCAAGCTAGTTGATGATAACATTGGTTGTCCCAATGTTAAAGTTTTAGTAGACGTGGTTACGAAAGAAAATTTGACTATACCAATCAAGTGAAGGAAAAGATAGAGACCTTAAATCAAGCATTGGCTAACATTATAAAATGGCCTCGTCGGCTTGTTTCTACGATCAATGACAAACAAATTTATCTCTTTTTTTCTATTTAAGTTTTTATTTTATTTATGGATGTATTTTAAATTTAAAACCTTGGTTGTGGTAGGAGTATTCAACCATGAAGGATGTCGTCTATTCTTCAAATTACACTAACGTTAATGGGACTATTAAGCTCTTAAATAGACATGCGTTGAACAACATGAAGGATGTAGACATGATTTGCATCCCAATGAACGTGCCAATATTTGGAAGAAAGAAATTTTTTTTATTTAGCTCGTGAAGACTTGTTGCATTACTATGGCATAGTTGAAATAGGGTACATATGTATACTAGCGTACATGACGTAAGCATAAGACAACTTTTACTCATCTTTATCTCCAATACTACTGTTGTAGTTATTTTGCTCATATTATAACTATGGTTGCTTTTACTTAGATATCTTTGGGTTGAATGTGACTATGCAAGGAATTTTTTGTCATTAACCAATCAAAAATATCGTCACATATCAAGGATCGTGATCTTTGATCCAGAAATCTAGCCAACCAGTTAGAAGCAGCTAGCTTGGAACAACTAATTCTAATTCCACAGAATACCGGGTAAATAAAGAAGAGGAACACATTAATTTTTTTGCCATTCAGCTTAAATGTGTACTCACATTACAGATGTTGCTTATTGTAGTTTTCATTGTAAAAAAACAGTGAGATAATCAATTAAACCTTCAGTTAATACTAAAGCTAATAACAATTGTAATAGCTAGAGGGGCAACAGAAGAGAATAAAACAAGGAACTTTGGTAACCCAGTTTGGCCAATGTTGCCTACGTCTGGGGAGCTGTGCATAACCCTGATGAGTAACTTTATTAAGATTCACTTTAGTCAATATACATCGATACAGCATATGTACTCTGTTCAACTATATGACTATATAACATGCATATTAGCTTCAGACTTCAGGCTCCCCCTGAATGCATGAGTGAATGTCTTCGACGATATCTTTATATACTTCTAAAGATTACTGTGATCACACAAACCACTATCTTGTCCTTTTTATTTCTCATCAACAATATCAACTTAGATCAACATGCTAATCTTATAGCCATAAGAGCATACTGCCTTTTCGTTCCTGCAGCTTCTGCAATCAGTTCTACATTACCCTCAGCCGTGAATAATCTTTTTTAGTATATGTCCATCCGCGAACCCTATATTTGAAAGTCCTATTTATACATATAAGATTTATATGTATAAATCTTATTTTCTTTAAAGATAATTAGCAAGACTCCTAAAATAAAGGAGGATCTTTTATCTTTTTTGAACTAAATAGCTCATTAATAAAAGATAATCTTATAAAATAAGATAAAGGAGAATCTTTTATCTTTTTGGAATTAAATAAAAGATAATCTCATAAAATCTTTTTGACAAAATCCCAACAAACTCCTCCTTTTGTCAAAAAGAGGAGATTTCTTTTCAAGTTCAAGTCAATGCCTCTCAGAGACTTCTCATAAAGCAATGGTCAGCAAACGTCCATATTCAACCTCATAAAAACACAGCAGATTAACACAATTATCATTTCATTGCTCTACCGTGTAGCCAGTATTCAAAAGAACATCTGAACTACACAATTTCAACAGAAAGAAGAACATAAACAGCTTCAGGATATTGGCCTGCAACAGTCTTCAAAACCACATCTAAACTGCACAACTTTAACAGAAACAACAACATAAACAGCTTGAGGATAATGCTTTCAAATTGAATGTTCAGTAATACCCACACGATTCCAAGAATAACACTTCAACACATAAACACTCTATTAAAACTTCGAGATCTTCTTTAAAAGATATAGATAAAAGATTCCTATTTATGAGGAAGATCTTTTACCTTTTATGTTTTAAAACAAATATCCTTTTAACCTTCCTTTGAATCTCATTATTTCCTTTTGACAAAAATCTCAATAAACTCCCCCTTTTTGTCAAAACCATCTTGAGAATAGATGCCCCATAATAAAATATCATCAATAGGAAACCAAATAATCAATATAAAACCATTTTGAGACGTAGAGACTTCCAGAAGCATATATCAATAAGAACTCAACAAACGTCATCAAACTGACAGTAGTCAAAATTGAAGTCATTGTAGACGTCAAACTATACATCACCAAAAGCAGTATAACTAGAAGCATAAAAAAAACGTAGGGCACATCACATAAACAAAATATGCTGCTCTTTTGACCCAAAACAGAATAAGCACATCTACCACAAACTCCTTAATCCATCAAAAATAAAATATGCACAAAACTCTTCAATCAACATTAATAATAAACATATAGGCTCCACAAAAATAACAAACTTTAGCATCTTCTTTAGGTGGCCCATCAAAAATAACATTTTGCACAAAACTCTTCTCCCCCATAAAAGAATGTCTACTCTTGAGATTGATCTGCTGCACTAGGACCACGCGACGAAGGGAACCAGTTTGTAAAGTCAATCTTATGGAGTATGACAGATTTAACACTAAGGGATACAACACAAATTTCATTCACTGACCAAACTGACAATGTTCCTCGAGATAAGACAGAAGCCAAAACATCAATAGATAGATGCGAAGACTGAGAGCTTGCCACCACAACGATTCCCAAAATCATGATACTCAAACATGAGTGTTGTTCATCTGATACATTCACTTCATCAACAATGCGTCCGATCTTCTTTAAATAAATTAAATGAATGATTATTATTAAACACCCAGTGATAGCAGTTATCAATCTGTCTAGTGCCACTCGAAAGAACATTTTTATTAATATCAGTCACAATGCATTCTTCCTTCCTAAAATTAACAGTATAAGCTTGATCACATAGTTGATTGACACTAATTAGGTTTGCCTTGAACCCTTTAAACATATTGTACATCATTTAGACATGGTAGATTATATTTCTCAATATTTCCTTTTGCAAGGATTCTTCCTTTTGCACCATCTCCAAGCATAACATGTTCAGATGTACACTCTTTTACTTCAGAAAAGAAGGATCTATTTCCAGTCATGTGCTTAGAACAACTGCTATCAAGATACTAAGCATCAGTTGAAGATTGAACTGTTGTAAAGGCAATATTGCAGTGTTCAGACGGTTTAACTCTCCAGACCATACAACTTCTTTTTCCTTTATTCTATTTTTTGAAAGTTGATTTATACTTTAAACTGCCATACTCTGCCTCCCGCTGCCACAATTTGTCTCTTTGTAGTTTAAAACAAAAAGGTTTGATATGACCTTTTTTACCACAGTAATACAAGTCCATCTTGTAGTTTTAGCTGGAGCATTAACAACTGTCGTTGTAGAAACTGTTTAAGTTTCATCTTTTAATAAAGCAGGAACAAACTTTGTTTCAGTTGTAGGTTTAATACTTCTCTCTGAAGCATCAAAACCAAGACCATATTTACTTGAACTGTTCTATCCTAAATTTAGTATTAAGTCTAAATTTTCAGTTCCTGAATTCAGCATCTTTACAGATTTTATTGTCTGATCATGTTCATTCTGGACTTCTTTCAATTTTTGCTTTAGAGATGATATGACATACATTAATCTTTCATTTTCTTTTATAAGATCTTGAATTCTTTCTTTTTGTATTGCTCTAGTTTCATTATCTTCTTTCCACAGCACTCTGAGCTCCTCCAATGTCAACTCATTATCTTAATTTTCTTCAAAACTTTCACTTTCATAATCAAAATCAGTTTCTATAACGCGTACAGTGAATGCATTCATGCCATCTTCTTCACTATCATCAGTGTCCTCATCTGACAAGGTAGCACGAATTTTTTTTTTTGAAAGTTTTTCTTTTGTCTTCTTAAAAACGTGGGATATTCAGCCTGATAATGGCCAACTCCTCGACATTCTCTACATCTGAAAGACCTTCTTGTAGTGTTCTCACCATCTTTTCTTCGATAGTGATTCAGATTCAGATTGTTGGATCCAGTAGTATTCACATTTTCTAATTTTCTAACCACCTTAGAGAACTGTTCCATCAGAAGAGCTATTGACTCATTCATGTTAACTTCATTATCAGACTGATTTACTATTGTCACTTCTTCATATATAGCTTTAAAAGCGACTCGATTACCTTTCTTATTCTCTCTGTCAGATATGGCCATCTCGAACGTAAGCAGAAACCTAAATAACTCATCTAGTTTTAATGTAGTTACATCGTGTGCTTCCTCTATGGCAGTACCTTGCGCAGTATCTTAGAATCAGGAATTTTTTCACCAAGCAGCAGTGATTCATTAGCAATTTCAAGAACTCTCTCATTGTAATCTGAAACAGATTCATCTTCAGACATTTTCAAGGCTTCAAGTTTCGATGTTATCAACTGCACTCTAGATATCTTGACTTTAGTAGTCCCTTCATAAGCAACTTCCAATATTCTTCATGCTTCTTTGGCTGTACTACAAGAGTTTATAAGTTTGAACACATTTAGATCAACACCATTGAATATTGCATTTAAAGCTCTAGCATTCCCAACTGATGCTTGTTTTTCAACATCAGTCCAGTCAACCTCTGGTTTTAGAATTGATACACCATCCATAGTAATCATCGGAGGTTCATAACCAGTCACAAGAGCTCTCCATGCTCTCCCATCTAATGTTTTAATAAAAAATATCATGCGAGGCTTCCAATAAGTGTAATTTTTACCATCCAGCACAGAAGGACGTAAAGCTGAAGGTCCCTCTCTGATTATCTCCATGATCTAATAACCCGCTCTGATACCAATTGAAAAGACAGTGAGATAATCAATTAAACCTTCAGTTAATACTAAAGCTAATAACAATTGTAATAGCTAGAGGGACAGCAGAAGAGAATAACACAAGGAACTTTGGTAACCCAGTTCGGCCAATGTTGCCTACGTCTGGGGAGCTGCGCACAGCCCTGGTGAGTAATTTTATTAAGATTCACTTTAGTCAATATACATCGATACAACATATGTACTCTGTTCAACTATATAACTATATAACATGCATATTAGCTTCAGACTTCAGGCTCCCCCTGAATGCATGAGTAACTCTCCTCAATGATGTCTAAGTTCAGGCTCCCCCTGAATGCATAAGTGAATGTCTTCGACGATATCTTTATATACTTCTAAAGATTACTGTGATTACGCAAACCACTGTCTCGTCCTTTTCATTACTCCTCAACAATATCAACTTAGATCAGCATGTTAATCTTATAGCCATAAGATCATACTGTCTTTTCGTTTCTGCAACTTCTGCAATCAGTTCTTCATTAACCTTCAGCTGTGAATAATCTTTTTTAGTATATGTCCACCCGCGAACCCTGTATTTGAAAGTCTTATTTATACATATAAGATTTATATGTATAAATCTTATTTCTTCAAAGATAATTAGCAAGATTTCTAAAATAAAGGAGGATCTTTTATCTTTTTTGAACTAAATAACTCATTAATAAAAGATAATCTTATAAAATAAGATAAAGGAGAATCTTTTATCTTTTTGGAATTAAATAAAAGATAATCTCAAAAAATCTTTTTGACAAAATCCCAACACATTTGATGTTGCATGTTATTGATCTTCGAGTAAATTGTGTTTATGTCTGGGTTTCTCTCTAGAGTAAAGTCAATGAAGACATTCATGGAGTCATAAATGTGTAAGTGTATTCACTTTATTACTTCTTATTTCATTTTATTATCTTTTAATGTTTCAAAATATTTAGAGGGTTGAAGACATGGCAAGCTAAACACGATCTACAATGCTATCAGTCAACTAAAAAATGAAAACCTGTAAAGGTAATTTGCATTGACACAATTATTTTTTATGAAACATAAGAATAATGTGTATCCAATTTATATACATACAGTGTCCTCGTCAATTGGCCGATTCTCTAGGGTGTGGGTACTACGTGCAAAAGTACATATATGAGATAGTGCGTAATTCTAGTACTCCTATTACTAACCTTGTAAGTTTCTAAATTCCCTTTTTATATGTTACAATTTATTATCTAAACTCATACTTTCCATATCTTTCTCTTTATGTGTAGTTCAATACCAAAAGTGCAGGCAAGGGAAGATTGACGAGATTCAAAAAAAATAGGTAGGTTTTGTTCGCATATTTGTGTAAGTTTTTAAATATTTTTTTTGGTCGAGTTAAGTTAGTAGTTGATTTTAGTTTGTAAATGAACAAGTTTTTGTAAATACTTCAGTTTTGGGTTTTTTTCGCTTGAAGTTTTGAATTAAGTTTTTGTATGGACGGGTAGTCCTATAGTTTTTGGAAGGGTAAGCAGTCCCGTACTAATTGTTGTTTGTTATATAGTTTGTACATATACTTTAGTTAGTGGAGGAACTTTCTGTTGTACATATACGTTAGTTATTAATCCTGATCTTATATATTATCTTTAGATTCTGAGTTGTCACTTACATGGTTGAATATAGTGCGTTTATTCAAATATTTAATTATATATAGGTGTTGGATGAATATATTTGTTGTAGTACTATATGGAAGTGTGGAAAAGTGTGCTGGTATTTTAGGTGTTGGATCTATGCATTGTAGGTATTTAGTATTGGTTTGTCGTGGAGGGCAGCGTGCATTGTTTGATATGTGTGATTATATATAGGTGGATATATTGGAAGATTTGGAGTAGTTGGTCTTCTGGTGTTGAATATAGTTATCTTTATTGATATGTGATTATATGTTGGTGTTGGATGATGCGTATTTATTGTAGTTGTATATGAAAGTGTGGAAAAGTATATGCTAGAATTTTAGGTGCTGGATCTTGTGCATTATATGTGTTTATTATTGGTTTGTCATGGAGGACAACATAGGTTGTTTGATTATATGATTATATATAGTTGGATATATTGGAAGATTTGGAGTAGTTGGTCTTATCATGTTGTATATAGTTGTATTTATTGATACGTGATTATATGTAGGTGTTGGATGATATGTTTTTGTTGTAGTTCTATATGGAAATGTGGACAAGTATATGCTGGAATTTCAGGTATTCTTGTGTGGGTTGCAAGTGAAAGAGAAATATAAGTTTTGCCATTGAATAGTAGCATTCTATTATACCTAGCGTGCAAGCAATTTTTTTATTTTTCACAATATACGATGACGAACATTTCCAGACGTAATTCAAGGCATAGAATGTCGGTTTCACCGTCATAAAAAATGGCCAATAATGAAACAATTTAATAAAAATAAATTTGAAAATCGGGCCCAGAACAAGGCAAATATGTCTTTTTTAAATTGACAATAAAGAGACCTTTAATGTTGGTTTAAAAACCACAATAAAACCGTCAATAATGTCGGTACAAAAATGACATTAAAGACATCTTTAATGTCGGTTCTCAACCGACATTAAACATAAACTGACATTAAAGGTCTTCAATAACACCATCAAAGATGTTGGTTTATAACCGACATTGAAGACCTTTAATGTCTATTTTGAATCGGCATTAAAGGTCTTTAATAACGCTCGCAAAGATGTTGATTGCTAAGCGACATTAAAGGTCATATTTCTTCTAGTGAAGAAGAAAGAGAATAATTAATCGTCCGTAATATTCAAGGACAAATCTGGAGATTATGAAAATATTTTATCAGACTCATAGACTTTTGTTTTATGCTAGACAGACCGTAAATATTTTTGTATTTTGTTTCATTTAGATAAATTAACGATTTGAAAATGCTCTATAATTAAATATATATAAAGACTCAAATTAAACCAACTTCAAATTATTAAATAAAAATGATATCTAAATACTATAAGATATAATGCTAACACGTGGAACGTACAAATTCAAATCTTAAACCTCAATGACCGTATATGTTCTAAAAGAGAAAATTAAAACTAAAATATATAAAATGTTCACTTATCTAAAGCCAGTGTTTAAATTCGTGTAATAACGTCACATAGTTTGACAAAGCTCGTCGTATAATATGTATATTATATACTTAACCAGCAAGAAACAATGCGTCACTATTTCGAAGAAGTTATCAAACCAAAAGAGTTCAACATGAATTGAAAGTCTTTAATTGGACCAATTCCACCTTCTTTGACTTACAATGGATCATTACAAAGATGCCAAAAAGAAAAAAACAAAATGAGTATGACAATGAATGTATAAATGCAATATTATTTATAGGGCCACCGACATTAAAAAACAAACAAATTGTCTTTGCCTTACCTTTATGGTTACGTCATTTAATGTGTTGATAATTTTATTTATATATAGGAGTTCCGGCAAATGAAGAGCAACTTCATCATTAATTATTATACTTTTTCTTTAATAAGTATCGGTTTAATAATCATGTATATTTAATCTTAACTTTAAAATTTCCATTAGCCTAATAGAATAGAAATTTATGTTTGTAAAATCTTCTAATTGTAATTCCTCTATTTGCATAGCATTTTTGTAAATTTTACAAAGTTAAAAAATTAAGAAATTAAAATTATATATTTTAAAATATCCATATAATTTATCTTCCACCTGTGTTGATGTAACGACCAATCTTTCCGGACTAAGCTGAGATCATCACTTACTGCTAGACTCAAAGTAAAATACACAAACTCAAAAAAGACCTGATTACGATTCATTAAAAACGTTCACAATATCACAAAAATAGTTTCGGACCCTATTTTTAAATCACGTTTCCAAAAGTTTCAAAATATAATTCACATAATCACCAAAACAAAACAACCAATCAAATGTTCTAACCATGACTCCATTTAATTCTCAAAAGAAATAGAAATTAACAAACACGTCAGCGGAAGCATAAAGAAACTAGATGCGTCCACATGGCCTTCACGCATCCTTCTTGCCCCTCGCCGGTCTGCCCCTCGCCATACCTTTACCTGAAAAGTTAAAGAGAAAAAGGGTGAGTATAAAAAAATATACCCAATAAGGGACCCTCTACTAGGACCGTTAGGGTAATAACAGTTAGCTTCCTATTAAGGGGTACCCTACATAAACAGTCTAGTGGTTCCGTAGAACGCACACATTAATCAGTCTAGTGATCCTGAATGATGCACATATCAGTGAGTGATCCCGAAGGATACACATATCAGTCGAGGAATCTCGAAGGGCACCGTGTCAGTAAGGTTTACTACCCCATAGATAAAGCTAGCCGTTACCCCTCGGTCCATACTAAACTGTCTATGACAGTCACATCATAATAACGTTCAAGTTAACGGTTCAATCTATAAGCTTAGCCAGTCAGACAGTTTAGGTTTAATCAACCGTCTCCTTAGTCACTATATGTATATCTAATTCACATGTCATTGTGACCTTTCCTAAATTCAGTCAACTAGTTAAATCATTACTTTGTAAATCCACCTGACGGTAACTTCGTCTCGGTTCAAACCCTAACACATCTATATTTAAACTATGTTATGCATAACGTCCATATTATGCATAACAGTCGCATTCAGTCTACAGCACCACTTAACCACGTATACATAATCTACACAAGAGGTTTCCAAACTCTTGTCCCTCCACGACATAACTCCATAACCAGTATCCCAATAACAAATTTCAACTTTAAATAACATTAAGATTTTCATAATCCATCCACATTACTATCCCAATTGAAAACACAGCCCATCAACATAACCACAATACACAGAACATCAGGGCATCAGTGCCCATCAGCAGAACAACGCATTACATATATAAGTACATAGGCTACAACTAACGGCCACGTCACCTTTAATCAGTTAGGAGCATATATGTGATATGTGCTAGGCAAACATGCATCAATCAATTCAGTAAAGTTTCTACCGTATAGTTCCCATGTGGGTTCCTACGTTTCCAGTTTCGGGCTGAGGTCCAGTAGTGAGAAATCCCTTACCTGAATTGTAGCTAAAATCCTTGTTCAATTCGACGTCCAAATGATTCCACCTAAACACAAACATAAGGGTTCAACAATGACATCACCAAAATCCACATTACAAAACGTTCCAAAGCAACATCTACCGACTTACCCAAGCAGAGGAGAGTTGGCTCCTACTACGCTTGTCGTAAAACCCCAAAACTCGAGCGTCACCTCTCTAACACCTTCAAGGGCTCAACAATTAACCCAACCAATAAGTCCAACATTATAATTCGATATTTAAACTCGCATTGACTATAGAAAATGTTAAGAACTCCTTACAGTGTCCTTACAAAAAAAAACCCACCGAGACTCGGCACGGATAAATACGGCTCAAGTGGCTCGATGGACAAGGAAATTGGCTTGGAAAATCGGCTTGGCTTGGGAGGTGACTCGGGTCGGCTCGACTCGACTCATCTTGGTTCGGCTCGCAGATCGGCTGGGCTCGGTTTGCAACTCAGCTGGGCTTGGTTCGCGGCTCGGCTGGGCTCGGTTCGTGGCTTGGCTTGGTTTCACGGGGTTCTTATGTCAGAGATTCATGATTTTTGGGGGCTCGTCGACGGTCGCTTGACGACACTATACGGTGAAAGGCGGTGGCTCGCACGCAGTCGCACACAGCTGTAACGGAAACGACGCCGGAGACACTAACGGCTTCGGAACTACGGCTGGAAGAGAGAGAAAGAAGGGCTAGAGACGATGGCAGGTGGCTGGGCTTCAACTATCGCAGACGAACGAGGCGACGACGATGAGAGGCTTCAACGTGCGGTGGCTACAGACCAACGTTGAACGAAAAAGAAGAAGAGGATTTAGGAAGGTGGGGAGGCAGCCGCTGCTCGTCGGGTGAAGGAACTGTAGAAGAAGAAGAAGAAGAAGAAGAAGAAGAAGACGAAGAAGGAGAAAGCAGGGGGGGCGACGCGGGCATTCTTTAGGGTTTAAGTATATATATATATATATATATATATATATATATATATATATATATAATAACAACAACAACAAAAACAACAAGAATTATAATAATAATAATAATAATAATAATAATAATAATAATAATAATAATAATAATAATAATAATAATAATAATAATAATAATAATAATAATAATAATAACAACAACAATAATAATAATAATAACAATAATAATAATAATAGTAATAATAATAATAGTAATAATAATAATACTAATAGTAATAATAATAATAATAATAATAATAATAATAATAGTAATAGTAATAGTAATAATAATAATAATAATATAATGTAATTTATTTTATATTATTATTATTATATTATATTATAATATAATATTACCTTTCGTTTTCTCCTTTTTTTTTTTTTTGCTTCTACACCAAACAAAATTTAACACCCAAAATTCTTAAAATTCCTGAAAATTAACGTAAAAATGTTACACTCACCTTGAAATTTTTAGGATGTTACATTCTTCCCTCCTTAAGGAACTTTCGTCCTCGAAAGTTCTATTCCTCGAACAATTCTAGATAACGAGCTCTCATGTCATCTTCTCTCTCCCATTTAGCCTCTCCAACCCTGTGATTCCGCCATAATACTTTAAACCAAAGGGATCTCTCTGTTTTTCAACATCTTCACCTCCCTAGCCAACACCTCAACTGGTTGTTCTGTATAGCTCAAATTTTCATCGATCTCTAATGGCTCGTAACCCACTACATGGAATGGATCTGACACATACTTTCTCAACATGGAAACATGGAACACATCATGAACTGTCGAGAGTGATGGTGGCAATGCCAAGCGATATGCCATAGGGCCAATTTGCTCTAGAATCTCAAACGGCCCAACAAAACGGGGACTCAGCTTTCCTCTCCTTTCAAATTGTAGGACACCTTTCATAGGTGCCACTTTCAAGAACACTTTGTCCCCTACATCAAATTAAAGATCCTTTCATCTCATGGCAACATAACTCTTCTGTCTACTCTGTGCGGTCTACATACGTGATCTAATTTTCTGTATCGCTTTGTTAGTAGACTGCACTAACTCAGAACCCATCAATCTCTGCTCACCAACCTCATCCCAGCAAACAGGGGATCTACAACATTTGTCGTACAAGGCCTCAAATGGTGTCATGCCAATTGTAGCCTGAAAACTGTTATTATAAGCAAATTCCATCAAATACAAGTGAGAATCCCAACTACCTGGGAATTCTAATGCACAAGCTCGTAACATATCCTCTATAACTTGGTTCAGACGCTCAGTCTGACCATCAATCTGTGGGTGGAAAGCTTTACTAAAGTCCAACCTCATGCCCATAGCAGCCTGTAAACCCTTCCAGAACGTAGAAGTGAAATAGGCATCTCTATCTGAAACAATCGACACTGGCACTCCATGTAGTCTCACTATCTCAGACATGTACAACTGTGCCCACTTACTATCAGTATAAGTGGATTTCCCCGAAATGAAGAGTGTTGATTTGGTAAGCCTGTCGACAACAACCCAAATCACTGTGAAACCCATCACGGTTCTGGGCAGTCCTGTAATGAAATCCATGGACACGTTTTCCTACTTCCATTCCGGTACGCTTAAGGGTTGTAATAAACCTGCTGGTTTCTGCCTTAGTGCTTTAACATGCTGACACACCAAGCATTTACTGACAAATCTACCACCTTCTCTTCATATTACCCCACCAGTAAACTCGTTTCAGGTCCTGATACATCTTTGTACTACCTGAGTGCATGGAAAATGGAGAACTATGAGCCTCATTCAATAGTTCTGTTTTAACCGCACTGTCTGTTAGAACACAAAGGCGCCTCTCAAACAAAAGCCCACCATCAAAGGATATGGAGAACTCAACAGCTTGCCCTGCTTCTGGTAGGCAACGCTTCTCAACTAAGTAAGGATCGTTACTCTGAGTAACAATGATCTTCTGCCTCAAAGTCGGCTGCACCGTCAACTGAGCTAACTGCAAAGTGACTGCCCCTACTGACACTGCAATCTCAGCCCTCTCAAAATCTTGATGCAACGGGCCTGTCGAGTAATAAGTGCTGCTGAATGTGATACCTTTCTACTAAGAGCATCTGCTACCACATTCACCTTGCCTGGATGATACAATATCTCACAATCATAATCCTTCACTAATTCAAGCCATCTTCGCTGTCTAATATTCAATTCCTTCTGAGTGAAGAAGTATTTCAAGCTTTTATGATCTGTGAAGATCTGTATCTTTTCACCATACAAGTAATGTCTTCATATCTTCAATGCAAAAACTACTGCTGCCAACTCTACATCGTGGGTCGGGTAATTCTGCACATGACTCTTCAACTGACGAGAAGCATAAGTGACTACCTTACCTTGCTGCATCAAAACGCAACACAAACCTTTCTTAGAAGCATCACTGTAAATCACAAAATTCCCTGAACCATCAGGTACAGTAAGAACCGGTGCAGTGACGAGTTTCTGTTTAAGGTTCTGAAAACTGTCCTCACAGGCCTTGCTCCAAACAAAAGGAGCTTCCTTTCTGGTCAACTGAGTAAGAGGAGTAGCTATACGGGAAAAGTTGTCCACAAACCGTCAGTAATAACCTACTAAACCCAGAAAGCTACGAACCTCACTGACTGTGGAAGGTCGGGGCCAACTGGTGACTGCCTCTATCTTAGTTGGATCTACAGAAACACCAGCTTTAGAAACCACATGGCCTAGAAAGGATATCTGCTTCAACCAAAACTCACATTTTGAGAACTTTACATACAATTAATTAGCTCGAACGGTTTCTAGAACCATGCGTAAATGCTCCTCATGCTCTGCCTCTGTTTTGGAATATATCAAAATATCATCAATAAACACGATCACAAAAGTGTCTAGGAACTCCCTAAACACCCTGTTCATTAACTCCATAAACACTGTTAGAGCATTCATCAAACCAAAAGACATCACAATAAACTCAGTGTCCATATCTGGAACGAAAGGTTGTCTTCAGTATATCGCTATCCTTAATCCTCAACTGATAATATCCTGACCGAAGGTCGATCTTAGAGAACACTGTAGCTACCTGTAATTGGTCAAACAGATTATCGATCCTGGGCAAGGGATATTTGTTCTTAATAGTTACCTTATTCAACTCCCTTTAGTCAATACATAACCGCATCGATACATCCTTCGTTTTAACAAATAAGACTGGTGCACCCCAAGGTGACACACTCGGTCGAATGAAGCCTTTATCAAGCAACTCCTGTAACTGAACTTTCAACTCTTTCAACTCTGCTGGGGCCATTCTGTATGGAGCTCTGAATATAGGAACCGTACCAGGCTCCATCTCTATGGAAAACTCAATCTCTCTGTGAGGACGTAACCCTGGAAGTTCTTCAGGAAAGACATCTGAATAGTCCTTCACCACTGATTCTGATGACAAGGACACGTCAACTTCTCTACCTCCTTACGGGAACAATATATGCTAGCATGGTTAGCAGCTAGCCAATCCATACCCAGAATCACATCAAAGTCGTGCATATCAAGGACTAAAAACGTTGCTTCAATCACATGACCTGCTATCTCAATCTGGCATGCTTTTACCTTTTCTTTCGACAACATATTCTCCCTAGAAGGAGTAGATAGTGATAAAACATGGTGTAGGGGCTCTACCTCTAAGCGGGCATGCAACACAAATGCAGAAGAGATAAAGGAATGTGACGAACCAGAATCAAATAAAACTAAGGCATAATGCCCCAACACTAGAAGCGTACCTATCACCACAGTGCCTGCTTTCTCAGCCTTAGTCTTATTCGTAACAAAGACTTTACCCTGATATGGAGCACTTGCTCCCTGATTATGTGCACCCCGGTAAGTTTCATCGGGCATCGGTCAGCTGTATACCCCTCTTGCTTACACTTGAAGCAAGCCCTGGTCCCAAATAAACAACCGCCCAGATGGTGCTTCCCACAAGTGGTACATAAAGGCTTCCCTCTGGCAGCTTCCCCTGCCTCAAAAGGTTTCTGCTGGAAGCGGCGAAACTCACCACCTAATCTGAAGTTCCGCTGTGGCACTGAAATAGGATGTTGCTCATCCTTAATTTTCTATCCTGAAGTCGAACCTCTACCTACGACCTTGGACGAGTTAGCCCTCTCTTGTAAACTGAGATCCACTGCCAGGCGCAGTGCATCAGCATGAGTGGCGGATCGAAAGGCTCGAACCAGACCCTGGATATCTAGCCTGAGACCTCTAACAAACTTATCAGCTCTGGCCGCCTCGGTCACTATCATCTCCAGAGCAAAGCGGGATAACATATCAAACTCGGCATCATACTTCTCCACTGTCCTATCGTTCAGCTCCAAGTTCAGGAACTCCTGCCGCTTGGCATCTCGCAAACTGGCATAGAAGAATTTCGCATAGAAACTCTCCTTGAACTGTTCCCAAGTGATCTGACCCACGTCACCCCTAGCATCCTCTCTGTCGTCTCCCACCAGGCAGTGCCTCCGTTTGTCAACATGAAAACGACACACTGAACTTTTTGATCCTCAAGGAACTTCATATACCAAAATATGGTCTCTAAAGAAGATAACCACATCTGAGCCTTGGTGGGGTCCTCCAAAGACCCATCGAATGTCCTGGGGTTGTACTTTCTGAAAACCCTCAAATGTTTGGCCTCTGCCGACAACTAATCCGGCACGACGTGGGGTACAACTAGAGTCGGAGCAGGAGCTGGCGGGGCAGGCTGCTGTTGCTCCTGCATCTCTATAATCAAATCCCTGAACCTCTACTCCATAGCAGCGAGGTCCGCATGAGTAACTGGTGCAGCAAGGTCGGTAGCTTGAGCTACAGGCTGTACTTCAGGTTGGATACATCCTGCTCCCCTTCCTTGACCTCCTCGGCCACCTTACATGCACCTCTCCTTCGTGGCATTTCCCTAACAACCACCAATGATTCCATTAGTCTCATACGATAATTAACTTCACAGTTTAACTTAGGTAAGGTCATACATATAGAGTTATATATATAATTTCATGAAAGCGTACCTGACGAGTGGCAAAGGATCGTTTTAGCCATAGGAACACAGAAACACAGACTCACATCATACGTCAGTCTACAGAATCTAAAACATAGGCTCTGATTCCAACTGTAACGACCCATCTTTTCGGACTAAGCTGAGATCATCACTTACTGCTAGACTCACAGTAAAACACACAAACTTATAAAAAGACCTGTTTACGATTCCTTAAAAACATTCACAATATCACAAAAATAGTTTCGGACCCTATTTTTAAATCATGTTTTCAAAAGTTTCAAAATATAGGTCACGGAATTAGGAAAACAAAACAACCAATCAAATGTTCTAACCATGACTCCATTTAATTCTCAAAAGAAATAGAAATTAACAAAGACGTCAGTGGAAGCATAAAGAAACTAGACGCGTCCACATGGTCTTCACGCATCCTTCTTGCCTCTCACCGGTCTGCCCCTAGCCGTACCCTTACCTGAAAAGTTAAAGAGAAAAAGGGTGAGTATAAAAAATATACCCAATAAGGGACCCTCTACTAGGCCTGTAAGGGTAATAACAGTTAGCTTCCTATTAAGGGGTACCCTACATAAACAGTCTAGTGGTTTTGTAGAACGCACACATCAATCAGTCTAGTGATCCCGTCGGATGCACATATCAGTCTAGTAATTCTGAACGATGCACATATCGGTCTCGTGATCCCGGAGGATGCACATATCAGTCTCGTGATCCCGAAGGATGCACATATCAGTCGAGTGATCCCGAATGATACACATATCAGTCAAGGAATCCCAAAGGACATCGTGTCGGTAAGGTTTACTACCCCATAAATAAAGCTAGCCATTACCCCTTGGTCACCATACTAAACCGTCTACGACAATACATCACAATAACGTTCAAGTTAACGGTTCAATCTATAAGCTTAGCACGTCAGACAGTTTAGGTTTCATCAATCGTCTCCTCAGTCACTATATGTATATCTAATTCACACGTCATCATGACCTTTCCTAAATTCAGTCAACTAGTCAAATCATTACTTTGTAAATCCACCTGGCTGTAACTTCGTCTCGGTTCAAACCCTAGCACATCTACAGGTAATCTATGTTACACATAACGTCCATATTATGCATAACAGTCGTATTCAGTCTACAGCACCACTCAACCGTGTATACACAATCTGCACAAGAGGTTTCCAAACTCTTCTCCCTCTACGACATAACTCCATAACCAGTATCCCAATAACAGACTTCAACTTTAAATAACATTAAGATTTTCATAATCCATCCACATTACTATCCCAATTAACAACACAGCCCATCAACATAACCACAATACACAGAACGTCAGCGCATCAGTGCCCATCAGCAGAACAATGCATTACATATATAAGTACATAGGCTACAACTAATGACCCTGTCACCTTTAATCAGTCAAGAGCATATAAGTGATATGTTCTAGGCAAACATGCATCAATCAATTCAGTAAAGTTTCTATCGTATAGTTCCCATGTGGGTTACTACGTTTCCAGTTTCGAGCTGAGGTCCAGTAGTGAGAAATCCCTTACCTGAACTATAGCTACAATCCTTGTTCAATTTGACGTCCAAACGATTCCACCTAAACACAAACATAAGGGTTCAATAATGACATCACCAAAATCCACATTACAAAATGTTCCAAACCAACATCTAACGACTTACCCAAGCAGAGGAGAGTTGGCTCCCACTATGCTTGCCGTAAAACCCCAGAACTCAAGTGTCACCTCTCTAACAACTTCAGGGGCTCAACAGTTAACCCAACCAATAAGTCCAACATTATAATCCGATATTTAAACTCGCATTGACTATAGAAAATGTTAGGAACTCCTTACAGTCTCCTTAAAAAAAAAAAAAAACCCACCGAGGCTCGGCACGGATGGACACGGCTCAAGTGGCTTGATGGACAAGGAAATTGACTTGGAAAATCGGCTTGGCTTAGAAGGCGGCTCGGATCGGGTCGGCTCAACTCGGCTTGGTTCGGCTCACAGCTCGTTCGCGGCTCTGCTTGGTTTCGCGGGGTGCTTGCATCGGAGATCCACGATTTTTGAGGGCTCGTCGACGGTCGCTTGGCGACACTATGCGGCAGAAAGGCGGTGGCTCACACGCAGTTGCACACGGTTGCGACAGAAACGATGCCAGAGACGCTAACGAATTCGGATCTACGGCTGAAAGAGGGAGAAAGAAGGGCTGGAGACGGCGGTAGGTGGCTGGGCTTCAACTACCGCGGACGAACGAGGCAATGACGATGAGAGGCTTTAACATGCAACGGCTGCAGGCCAGCATTGAACGGAAAAGAAGAAGATTTAGGAAGGTGGGGAGGCATTCGCTGCTCGTTGGGTGAAGGAACTGTAGAAGAAGAAGAAGAAGAAGGAGAAATCGGGGGGGGCGCAGGCGTTCTTTAGGGTTTAAATATATATATATATATATATATATATATATATATATATATATATATATATATATATATATATATATATGTAGTAATAATAATAATAATAATAATAATATGTAATTTATATTATTATTATTATTATTATTATTATATTATAATACAATATTAAATATTATACCTTTCGTTCTCTCTCTTTTTTTTTCTCTTCTACACCAAACAAAATTTAAAACCCAAAATTCTTAAAATTTCCAAAAATTAACGTAAAAATGTTAAGCTCACCTCGAAATTTTTGGGGTGTTACAGTTGAAATCGAACAACATTAAAATACACATTAATTGAACAATTGAAATCAACTCAAACTTTCCATTAAAGAAATTGCACATATATATATATATATATATATATATATATATATATATATATATCAATGAACCATACATATATAAGTTGGTCACTGCATACTTAATTACAACATATATATGTCCAATCCAAACTTCTAATAATAGCTTAAATTTCCATCTATGTCGATATAAACAAAATATATGTGTAGCCAAAAGGTGTACCATATCAAAACTTGTCTTTCACCTATATCCACTATCAACAAAATATCAACAAAATATCAACAAAACTAGTTCGCCTATATCTTGTATCAACAAAATTTGTCTATCTAACCCAAAAGAACTTAGCTACCACCATAATCTCATGTGACCACCTAGAAAATCATAAAGCTCCATTCGCACTTCATCCAACTCGAGTTTATTATATGAGTTCATTGTATCAATCTTATATGAAATCCAAAATATTGAAGTTAATACTTTGATTACTTGAATTATATAAAATAATTCAAACAATCATTTAAACACAACATACCGAATCTGTTACTACTATACTTTCATTGGTGATTATATCTCTCATGTATCTCACCACATAGTACCCACATTCAACTACTCCATCTTGCAAAGGTGATAAATAAATAGTACCTAATATGATATAATGCATATTGTCAAGAAACAATCACATAGTATTCAATATAATGCATATTGCCAAGAAACAATCATATAGTACCCAATATAATGCATATTTTCAAGAAACAACCATGTAGTACCCAATATAATACATATTGCCACGAAAAAACCACATAGTACCCAATATAATGCATATTCCCAAGAAACAACCACTTAGTACCCAGTATAATGCATATTGCCAAGAAACAATCACATACTACCCAATATAATGCATATTGCCAATAAACAACCACATAGTACCCAATATAATGCATACTGGCAAGAAACAATCACATAGTACCCAACATAATGAATATTGCCAAGAAACAATCACATAGTTTCCAATATAATGCATATTGCCAAGAAACAATCATATAATATTTAATATAATGCATATTGCAAGAAACAACAATCACATAGTTCCCAGAAGTAAATACTACGGGAGTGATTGGTTTGGATCAGATCAATTTTCTTTCAAAATCGATTTGACCCAAAAGTGTACGATTTTGTAGAGAATAGTATTTCAACTCAATTCGACCTGAATTCGATAAGGTCGGGTCAGTTGTTTTTTTATTTTACACCCTTGCTTATCTAATTAAGAAGATGGCTAGTCTCGTTCCTTTAGTAGTAAGTCTCCAATTAATCATCATTAACACAAGAAGAACCATCACAAGTAGCGCGTAACCTATTAATGTTCCTTTAAATATGTTCGGAATTTGTTTTCATAAATTTGGTGAAACAATTAAATAATGTATTGTTTACCAAAAATGTGCAGAATAGGCCCCACACACTAACTATCTTTGCCTCCCCTTTCCTTGCTATACTCTCTCTATAAACATGTATATGGAAAATCAACCCAATTTAGCTCAATTACACTCTCAGTGTTAGTTTTATATTTACTAGTAACCATCATTACAGTTTACACCTTGTCAATGTAACCCAAAGTGACAAATATCCATCATTGTACTTCAAGATTCTAGAAAAAACAAAATTCGATATTTAACAAGTTAACAACTAATATAAAAAAAATGAAAATAAAGATTTGAGAATAGAAACTTAGAACCATTGAGTCATAATTCAAATTCTCAAATGCAGCTTCCACCTCCTTTTGTACGTTTTTAAATTCTAGATCAAAATAAAAAACAGTTAGCTCAAATGAGATAATTTAAATGCAAATTGTTAAATAATGAAATAAATCAAAATACTGATTATGGTGACATTATATATCATCGTCGTCAATTTCTTCACCTTCATCCGTTTCTTCACCCTCTGCAACGCCCTGAATTCTCGAGGTAAATTTTATCATTTTATGTAATTTGTTTCGGAAATTTAAAATTTTGGAGTAAATTCTTGGTTGGTTTTGAAGAGGGGAGAAAAAGAAATTTAGGGATATGAATTTCTTTAAATTTAATATTTGGTAAATTGATATAATAATAATATAATATTAATTATATTATTATTATTATTATTTATTATTATTATTATTATTATTTAATATTAATATTATTATTATTTAATGTTAATATTATTATTATCATTTAATATTATTATTATTATTTAATGTTAATATTATTATTATTATTAAATATTATTATTATTACTATTTAATATTATTAATAATTATATTACTTCTTTTATCATTTTTTTATTTAATATATATATATATATATATAATAATAATTTTTTTTTTAAAATAACCCTAGCGCGCGTCCGCCGCCCCCCCCCGACATCTGTCTCTTCTCCTTATTCCTCCTTCGTTCCTTCTCCTTCTTCCTCTTCAGCTTCACGAAGCCGCCGCCGCCCTTCTCCTCCGTTCACGTCTCCGTCTCCACCTCTGTCTCTGTCTCCCTCTCTGTCGTCGACAAGTTCACAGCTCCAGCGTTCGTTCGCCGCAGCCCCATCCTTTTCCGATCTCCCTCTCGGTCTCACGTAATCGAACGTCGCCGTGCGTCCTTCGTCCGACCGTGTCTGCCGACGCCCAACCGCCCTCCGCCGCGTCGTTCGCGAAGCAGCCAACGGCGAACCTCCAACGGTCGTGGATCTCCTATCTTGCAAGCCGACCCGAGAACCCTCATCCAAACCGACCCGAGCCATGAATCCAAGATGACCCGATCCACGAATCCAAACCAATCCGAGCCGCGAGCCATGAGCCGAGTCAAGCTGAGTTGAGCTAAGCCGCGAGCCGAGTCAAGCCGAGTTGAGGCGTGAGCCGCGAGCCGCGAGTCGCGAGTGAGCCGAGCCGAGCCGAGCCGAGGGTGAGCCGAGCTGGGCCGAGTCGAATCACCTAAGCTTTCCTTCCTCCACTTCGGATCACGGTGAGTCTTCGGTAAGGATTATTTTGGTAATTTACCCAATGTTGCTATAACTGTTTCAAGTTTGAATATTGGAGTAAGACTTGATCCTACCTTTCGTTCCTTGAAGGTATTAGGGAGTTGATGCTCAAATTCTCGGGTTTCGTGGCAGGCTTATTTGAAGATAGCTTTCCTTTCCTCGGGTAAGTCAACGGATGTTGCTTAGGACCATTTAAAAATGACTTCTACTAGTATCATCGTTTAAACCCCTTGTGATTTCGTTTAGGTGGATCTGTTGAGCGTGGACTCGATCGAGGGGCATAACCAAGTATCAGGTAAGGGATTTCCTACTACTAGACCTCGGATCGAGGCTGGAAACGTAGTAACCCACAGGGGATTACACGTTAGTAACTGTACTGAATGAATTGATGCATGTTTGACTATTAAGTATCGTTGTTATGCTCTTGTCTGATGTAAAGGTCACGTGACTGCTAGTTGTAGCTTGGTGCCATTGGGTGTAAGGAGTTGTTTACGGATAGACACCGATCCTCGGATGTTCTGTATATTGTAGTTATGTTAATGGGCTTCGTTGTGGACTGGAATTGTATGTCGATGGACTTTAAAGTCTTAAGGTTAGGTATGTGGTAGTCTATTGTCTGGATATTGATCATGGAGTTTTGTCATGGAAGAACTATGAGTCCGATTCTGATTTGACTAGTTGACTGGATCTAAGGAATATCACAATGGTGTGTGAATTGGAAACGCATATAGCAACTGAGGATGTAGTTGTTTAAACCTATACTATCTGACTGCCGAAGCCTATGGCGAATTTGCAATATGAATGTTATCGGAGTGTGACTGTTGTAGACGGTTTAGTATGGATTGAGGGGTAACGGTTAGCTTTATCTATGGGGTAGTGTACTTTACGGATAGGTGTATCCTTCGGGATCACTAGACTGATACGTGCATCCTTCAGGATCACTAGACTGATATGTGCATCCTTCGAGATCACTAGATTGATATGTGCATCCTTTAGGATCACTAGACTGATATGTGCATCCTTCAGGATCACTAGACTGATAGGTGTATCCTTCGGGGTCACTAGACTGATACGTGCATCCTTCGAGATCACGAGACTGATGTGTGCATTCTACGGAACCACTAAACTGTTTACGTAGGGTACCCCTGAATAGGAAGTTAACTGTTGTTCCCTAACGGGCCCAGTAGTGGGTCCCTTACTGGGTATATTTTATACTCACCCTTTCTCTTCTTTAACTTTTCAGGTACGGGTACAGCGAGGGACAGACCGACGAGAGGCATGAAGGATGCGTGAAAGCCATATGGACGCGTCTGGTTTTCTTTATGCTTCCGCTGATGTATTTTGTTATTCATTATTTTCCCTTGTTGGATCGAGTCGTGTTCAGAATGTTTGGTTTTATGATTTTGTGTTCGATGATTTGAGTACTGTATTTGAAACTCTCGTGACTTTGATTTAAAATAGGGCCCGAAACTGCTTTTGTAATATTTCTAAACGTTTTTAATGAATCGTAACCAATCCTTTATGAGTTGTGTGTTTTGTGGTCGAGTCTTACTACTGAGTAGTGACCTCAGCTTAGTCCGAAAAGTTGGGTCGTTACACCTTCGTCAGTTTCTTCAGTCATTGTTGGAATTAACGTCCTAAAACTCATAGTTTGTAATTTCAAATTATATTCTATTCAACAAAAGTTGTTGTTGAGAATTTATTAGTGAAATGGAATACTATAATATATTGAAACCAATAAACTAAGTTCCCGAGGATACCTTGAGTAAACTTGACTTTATGTAGAGACATAAACAAGAATTGAGTTTGCGTATATAGCCTAAATGTTGTATCGTATATGAAGAAGGTTGGGTTTCTTATTTTGGAAACACTATGGATGTGTCCCACTTTGTAGTTAGTACAAACGGTATAAATTGCTCATGTAGAGACATGATTGTGGGGGCATCATATGTAAAGAGTTTACATAAGACTGAACTATTAAATAGTCACTTTATTATATAGTACCGTTTACTGTGTAAAATAGACTATTTTGATTATTGATGACCTAGGTGACTTAATCTTAATCTTGAGCTAACTTTGAACTCTTGGTCACACGGGATTATCCTTAGGTCTACTTGGGTAAGAGAACTCATCAGTGTTGACCAAATAAGCCTCCCATTTTAAGGGTAAGATCGGATGGATAATTGAGGACATAAGATGTAAGATAGAATTCACTTTTACCTTGGTTAGTAGATAGGTTGTTCCGGCCTTAAGCACTGAATCTAGGTCTTGAACTAAATGAATGGAATACTTATAGTGGAAGCGTATGAATACCGTTGAAATGGAATTCAATTCGAAAAACCATAGAACTCAGAGAAAACAAAAATTAAAACTCAACATACTTTTCTAAGAAGGAAAGAAAAAAAATCTAACCTTTGCAGAATCCTCCCAAAAACGCCACGACCTTTATAGATTCCTCTGAAGAACACCACGAAGTCTTCTTTGTTATTCTCAAGATGAAAATCACACAAAGAGATTGGGGCTTTTGTGATATTGATTGGGTTAAGGAAAAACTTTGAGAGATTTTGCAGAAAAAGAGATCATGAAAACAAACAAGAGAAGTTAAAATTCATCTTTGAATCTTAATAATTTTTAAAAGAGATGGAGAGAAAAGTTATCAAATAACTCCCTTTGGAGTTATTCTATTAATTAAATACATATTAATTAAAATAAGAGTAATATAAACTTAAATCATATTATATCTCATATTATAACCAATGTTTTAGTTCTCTCATATGACTTATAGTTCTAATATGAATCAAATCCATATTAATTTTAACACATGTAGTTTATTTATGAATCTTATTCATATTATTATTATTATTGGTATCATATTCAGATATTATTTTCTCTCATAAAAACTTTATATTATAATATATCAAATAAATTATATTAATTGTATCATATACAATTTATTCCCTTCAATAAATTTGAACAATTCAAATTAAACCAAATCAAATTTGATTCTCAATTATTTTTATTGAGCTAACAAGGGGTCATTATGGACCAAGAGATTGAAGCTCCAATGATATGAGATTAGTTAATTAAACTCTTTAATTAAATTCATCTCCAATCATTAACTATTAGTCTTTCCACTAAAGACTAACATTTACACTCTTCTTACTGTAGATATATTTCTGTGTCCATTAGATATAACCAATCAACGGGTCAATAACCCTTCACAAATTGCTCATTAATATAGCTAGGCCAAAAATTATTGTTTTGCCCCTGTAGTTACATATAACTCCTTAAGTACCACTAATCCCTTTAACGAACAGTAAGTTATAATCTCACTATAAATAACTTCTCTCGGGCCAAGAGAGAGTGTGGTGCCACATTGTTCAAGGCCTAGAGTCAATCCTTAAGAGAGCAATTTCCACTACTACAAAAAAGGGTTTACTTGAAGCTTTTTACCAGTCAAGTATTTGTTTACTTGACGCTTTTTACTACATCAAATAATCCAGTGTCAAGAATAAGTGAGGTTTACTTGACAATTTTAAAGCGTCGAGTAAAATAATACTTGACAGTCATAAACTGTCAAGTATATGAGATTACTTGTCACTTTTTACACATCAAGTAATCTGGTGTCAAGAATAAGGATTTTTTTTTTATAGTTTTTACGCATCAAGTACAGTTATTTTTTACAGGTTATAAACATCAAGTATATAAGATTTGTTGAAATTTTCTACATGTCAAGAATTTGTTTATCCAAGCATGTCAAGTTTTCTTTTTCATTTTCAAATGAAAAATTATATATTTTGAAATATCCATATAATTTATCTTCCACCTGCTTTAAAGTCCAACAATAACGAACATAAGTAAAGCAAGAGAGTACACAAATGTGCGAAACTACACATTAATTGAACAATTGAATCAACTCAATCTTTCCATCAAAGAACTAATTATATTTTAGTCATTACATACTTAATTACAACATATATGTGTAGCCCAAACTTCTAACAATAGCCTAAACTTTCCATCTATTTCTGATATAAAAAAAATATATGTGTAGCCTAAAGGTGTACCATATCAAAACTTGTCTTTCATCTATATCTAGTATCAACAAAATATCAACCAAACTTGTCTAACTAACCCAAAATAAATTACCATAATCACATGTGGCCACCCAAAAAAATAAGCAAGCTCCATTTGCACTTTATCCGACTCGAATTGATTATATGAGCTCCTTGTATCCATTTGATATGAAACCAAAAATAATGAAGTTAATACTTTGATTACTTGAATTGTATAAAATAATTCAAACAACCATTTAAACACAACATACCAAATGTGTGACTACTATGCTCCCATTAGTGATTATATTTCTCAGCACATGGTACCTACATTCAATTACTCCAACTTGGAAAGGACACTATAAATACATAAATTATCAAAATACTTAATGGTTCAAATAGCCCACATATCATATACGTTTAATTAACGAATAATAAATAATTTACTCTTACCTTCATTGTTTTCCATATTGGTTGTTTTCAACTTGTTTGAATATTTTCTAAGATCGAAAGATAGTAATAGCCCTATTGCCACAAAACAAGTACACCTTAACCATGAAGTAAACTTTAAGACGGAAAACATCATATATGAAAGAAGCTTACTTATGTGTCAGTTACGTATCTAATATCTACTCTTGATATTATTTGAAGTGAGTCAAGATACTAAACTATCTCATCGTATAATCAATAACCAAAAGTGTCCAATGATCATTACATAAAAAGACTACAAGTAGATTGTTTTCACTATCAATGAAATACATTTTAATGACAATAAACATTAATTATAGCCTACAAACCAGCTTCTCTACTCTAAATCAAAAGAAGATGACAACAATAAAAATTGAACCCCCCCCAGATTGCCTTAACATAATCCAAAGTCCTTAGTTTCTACAATTTGCCCAGATGATGAATATAAAGAAGTAGTTCAATTCAAAGAAGCAAATCACGTATAGCTTATTTTATTTCTCGAAGAAACATAATATGATCAAAAGCTAAATGGAGAGCACATAAATGTATGAGTTATGCGTTTCAATATCAATGGATGAAGAAGTAATACATTTTAATGAATTGATTAGTATAATATTACTTACCCTAGATTAAAGAAGCCAAAACGAGTTGGCTTTGTTTTGAAACCATTAATCTACTGCATAGGTTGCGAGCTCTAACTTCTTTGGTGTTATGTTAAACAAATATAAGGGATGGGTCAACGAAGATGTAATTTGAAACATCTTGTGAATGCAAATATCTAGGAAAGATAAAAAGTCAATAAACGAGTACTTATGTAAAAATATTAAAGTGGATGAATGAGTACTTAAGCCAAAGCCATATATACCACCAGCTTAGACTCAATCCTGAGTTTAGGGCAAAATGGTTCAAGTAAATATGGCCTTGGATTTGATACTTCAACTAGGGGTGTTAAGATTACTCCAGATGTAAAATTTGTTCCAGCCTCAGTAGAAGAAACAACTGACCCCAGTTGTAAAAAGTTGAGTATCTATATAAGTGCCAAATTCTTCAGATGGGTCTGCAATTATTGTGGTAGAATAGGTCATATACGGTCATTCTGCTACAAATTACTGAGAGATAGGAGACATCAGCAGAGACCAAAACTTGTAAACCAGCAAAACAAGTATAGGACCACCAAAAGGAATGATGATGTAAGGGGAACTCACTGGATCTTGAGGGTGAAGACTTCTGAGAAGTGTAATGTAGCATTTACAACAATCTAAACCCATGTTGATGCTTGGTACTTTGACAGTGGATGCTGAAGACATATGACTGGCAATCGATCCTTCTTTACTGAGTTAGAAGAATGTGCTTCAGGACATGTCACCTTCGGAGATAGGGCAAAAGGAAAAATTATTGCAAAAGGAAACATTGATAAAAGTAATCTACCCTGTCTGAATGAAGTTAGATATGTGGATGGACTGAAGGCAAACTTGATTAGTGTAAGTCAACTATGTGACCAAGGATACAGTGAAAACTTTAACAATACTGGTTGTGTAGTTACAGACAAGAATAATCAAGTGTTCATGAGTGGCAGACGGGAAGCAGATAACTATTATCATTGGAGTTCAAATGGCTCAAACATATGTCACTTAACTAAAGTTGATCAAACCTGGTTGTGGCATAGGAAATTGGGGCACATCAGCTTGAGAAGTTTAAATAAACTTATCAAAAACGAGGCAATTGTAGGCATTCTTTCATTAGACATAAATGACAAATTCTTTTGTGGTGACTGTCAAGTTGGAAAGCAAACCAAAACCTCCCACATAAAGCTAAAGGAATGTTATACAATCAGAGTACTTGAACTTCTACATCATAACCTCATAGGTCCCATGCAAACTGAAAGTTGGGGGGAAAGAAGTATGTGTTAGTTGTTGTGGATGACTACTCTAGATTCACCTGGGTTCGGTTCTTAAACAAAAAATCAGATACTGTTAAACTATGTATCAATTTATGTTTGAACTTGCAACGTGAGAATGGGCAAAAGATAATCAGGATTCATAGTGATCATGGGAAGGAATTTGATAATGAAGATCTGAATAACTTCTGTCAGACTGAAGGAATCAATCATGAATTTGCAGCTCCCACAACTCCTTAACAAAATGGAGTAGTTAAACGGAAAAATAGAACGTTACAAGAAATGGCTCGAGTTATGATACATGCCAAAAATTTGCCTTTGAATTTGGGCAGAAGCTGTAAACACAACATGTCATATTCACAACAGGGTAACTACACGATCTGGTATGACAGTTACTTTGTATGAATTATGGAAGGGAAGGAAACCAAACGTTAAGTATTTTCATATTTTTGGAAGTACTTGTTACATTTTGGCCGATAGAGAATATCATCGTAAGTGGGATGCGAAGACTAATCAAGGGATCTTTCTTGGTTATTCTCAGAATAGTCGAGCGTATAGAGTCTTCAATATTAAATCCGAAACAGTCATGGAAACAATCAATTTTGTGGTTAATGATTTTGAATCTAATGTTAATCAGTTTAATATTGAGGATGATGAGACCCATGTGACACCTGAAGTTACTTCTACTCCTCTTGATGAAATGCCTAAAGGCAAATCGCAGCTAAACAGTGCTAAGACCGATTCAAGCATAACTAATAAGGTCATAAACAATGAAACTGTGTTTGTCCCTTCTGCACATGTGAAAAAGAATCATCCATCAAGTTCCATAATAGACGATCCTTCAGCCAGAATTACTACCAGAAGAAAAGAAAAGGTAGATTATACGAAAATGATTGCTGATTTATTCTATGTATCAACAATAGAACCCACATCTGATGAGAATGCTCTCAAGGATGAATATTGGATAAATTCCATGCAAGAAAAGTTGTTACAGTTCAAGCGTAACAACGTTTGGACTTTGATTACTAACCTGATGGGGCGAATGTCATAGGAACTAAGTGGATCTTTAAAAATAAAACTGATGAATCTGGAAGTATTATAAAGAACAAGGCCCGTTTGGTAGCTCAAGGTTATTCACAGGTAGAAGGTGTTGATTTTGATGTAACTTTTGCACTTGTAGCTAGACTTGAAGCTATTCGCCTCTTACTCAGTATATCATGTTTCCAAAAATTTAAAAGGTTTCAAATGGACGTTAAAAGTACCTTCCTGAATGAATATTTAAACGAGAAAGTCTATGTAGCATAACCTAAAGGATTTGTTTATTCTGAATTTCCTCAGTATGTCTACAAGCTGAATAAAGCTCTATATGGGTTGAAGCAAGCTCCTCGGGCTTGGTATGAACGACTAACAATGTATCTTGGTGAAAGAGGATATTCCAAGGGTGAGACTGACAAAACACTATTCATAAGTAGAACCGGCACTGATCTCGTTATAGCTCAAATTTATGTTGATGACATCATCTTTGGTGGATTTCCTAAAACTCTTGTTGAAAACTTCATTAACATAATGAAATCAGAATTCGAAATGAGCCTAGTAGGTGAATTGTCCTGCTTTCTGAGGTTACAGATCAAACAGATAAGTGAGGGAATGTTTATATCACAGGAGAAGTATGTCAAGAACTTAGTCAAGAAGTTTGGTCTGGATCAGTCACAACACAAAAGAACTCCTGTTGCGACTCATGCTAAAATTACGAAGAATATGGTAGGTACTGAAGTCGATCACAAATTGTACAGAAGCATGATTGGAAGCCTTTTATATTTGACAGCAAGTAGACCTGATATTGCCTATGCTGTGGGAATATGTGCTCGGTATCAGTCAGATCCTCGTACCTCTCATTTAAATACAGTTAATTAAACGAATAATTAAGTATGTTCATGGAACAACTGACTTCGGGATTCTCTACTCCTACGATACATCCTCTGAACTAGTGGAATATTGTGATGCCGACTGGGCAGGCTCTACTGATGATCGGAAAAACACTTCTGGTAGATGTTTCTTTCTAGGGAATAATCTTGTCTCATGGTTCAGTAAGAAGCAAAATTGTGTTTCTCTGTCAATAGCTGAAGCGTAATATATAGCTGCAGGGAGTGGGTGTACTCAAATGATATGGATGAAAAATATGTTATATGAATATGGGATTATGCAAGGAGTTATGACTTTATATTGTGATAATATGAGTGCCATAGATATTTTGAAAAATCCAGTCCAGCATAGTCGCACTAAACATATTGATATAAGGCATCATTTTATTAGGGATCTCATTGAAAATAAAGTCATCACATTACAACACACTCGCTCGAACTCACAATTGGCTGACATTTTCACTAAGCCCTTTGATGCAACCACGTTTGAGCATTTACGAACGTGTTTAGGAGTGTAAAATATAGCTCCTTAATTACCTACAATAACGGAGCACTATTGCACGATCCGTAATGATGGACTTGTCTGCGCTGAAATAGGGAGTAACTTCTATCTCTTTGGTATCTGTGAGAGATCCTCCTTAGTAAGTGAGAGCAATTATGTTGGCTTCAGGGCTTTTTAAGCTACGTGAATCGACAGATTTTCTCACCCTCGCATATTCAACTATGATCTTAGTTGAAGTTCACTACTCTTAGGAAGATTCAACAATGGTGAACACTCGAAAGGGAACCTACAAGTCCACTGAGGAAGTTCCTGAACCTTCGAGTCCAAGAGCAACTGTGCATGGCATACGAGTCCGTGGGCGACAATTCTAGAGTACTCCACCACGGAGACCGTATAAACTTCGATCTGAAAAAGCACATGCAGACATCCCTAGTGGCTAAACTGAATTGTTACACGAAGAAAAAGTTTCTGAGAATGTTCTGAAGGATGTTGAAACTGCACCAGCTGCATCTAAGGTTCATCTCTCTGATATGGACTCTGATGACCTAAATGATGTACCTCTGGCCCGATTAGTGAAGAAGGTTACCGCGCCTGATGCTATTCCTAAAAGTGTTAATGATGATGTCTTGTCTGATCAATCTCAAGAGAGCTCATCGTCTGAGGGTGTATTCGTTCCTGCTTCTGGTCTTCGTCAAACGTCTTCTATAGAACCAAGTCCATCGCTTTACACTTCATCAATTCAGCCTCCTGTTCGGGACATTGCTGCTCCGACTGATTCACAAGATGTTCTGCCTGCTGCTTCTGAAGGAGGAACTAAAGCTCCACATGAACAACATGATACCCCTCCTGAGAATGTTAATGATGTTGAACCTGTTGCCCCTGGGGATCATAATGAAGAAGATCATGTTACTGATTCTGTCGATCCAAGTGCTCCACAAGAAACTCCTTCAGTTCTAATAGAACCATAGCCGTCTAGGAAGAAAGGCCAACAACTTCGACGAAACATTACCACTAAAGCGGGTCGGAAGAAAATTCCTCTCAATATTCCACCTGTCCTAATTGATGGTATATCCTTTCATCTTGAAGAAAATGTACAGCATTGGAAGTTTGTTGTGCAACGGCGGATAGCAGACGAGGTAAATATTTCGGATAAACATCATTCATGTGTGAGCATTATGAATCTGATTGCGAAGGCTGGACTATCTAAAACGATTTCTGATGTGGGTCCGTTCTATCCTCAACTTATTAAAGAATTTGTTGTTAATTTGCCAGCTGATTTCAATGACCCAAGTAGTCTGGACTATTAGACGATCCATATTAGGGGCTTTAAATTTTCAATTACTCCGACTGTTATAAATGGTTTTCTTGGTAATGCTGTCTCCACTAACTTTGCTTTAGCATCCCCGTCAACCGATGTTTTGGCTTCTAAATTGTCTGGAGGGACATTATCCTCATGGCCTGTGAATGGTATACCTGCTGCTGCATTAAGTGTTAAGTATGCAATACTGCATAAAATTGGTATTGCCAATTAGTTTCCTTCATCCCATGCTTCCAGTGTTTCTGCTGCATTGGGCACCTTCTTGTATCGTATCTGCAATGATGACAGGGTAGACGCTGGTGCATTTATCTACAATCAGTTGTTAAGGCATGTAGGATCCTTTGGAGTCAAGCTTCCGATTGTTCTACCACGGTTCTTTTCGAGGTTACTGTTACATTTAAATGCTGCTATATTGACCACCGCAGACGCACGTGGCCCTGATCCTAAGACTTTGTCATTGAGCTATAGACTATTTCAGGATAGTCATGTGCTTGACATAGATCATGACGTGCTTCCGACTCGCGGGCCTCGGGTATTTGATACGACGGATTGGGATGAAGCTACTGATTGGTTCTTTGTCGATAAGGAATTGGCTTCCAGAATTCTTAATTCTCTTACAGCTGAGTTTCGTTCCCTAGCCACTGTCATTAGTCTGATGTCTGAATGGCGTTTGGAAATTGACTCTCTTCTTCGGCATCTGAAGACTTTTTCTTTCTCTTCAAGCCGTAAGAACCCCAGTACTGATTAATGTATTTTTTTTCTAGTTCAAAGGGGGAGTGGTGGTTGGCTATTGTCTGCTGTTGGTGGTGCTTGGGTGCAGGTGGATAGTGTTGCTGTTTTTATTTGGTTGAAGATTGTTGTTTTTGTTCTTTCTGTTTAGTTGAAGACTGTGTACTGAAGTCTGTCTATTTCTTTTTAAAAAGTGTTTTTTTATGCCTGAAGAAATGGAAAACATGTTGTTCATTTTTTTTAGAAATGAATTCATCAGTACTGAAGTCTGTGGTTTATGATATATTGTTATCAGCGAATCAGTTGAACCAGAAAAGAAATTCTCTTTTAGACAAAAAGGGGGAGGGGGAGTTTGTTGGAGTTTTTGTCTAAAAGATTTTATGGAATATTTTTGACTAATTATCTTTTATTAATGAATTAAAATATGAGATATTTAAGAGATAAAAATATTTTCTACTGTTTTAGGAATCTTGTTAAGATAAGAAGATCCATACATATATTATATATGTGACCGTTACGCAGTTTAGGTGGTGTGCGGAGAAAAAGCAAAAAATACAGCTTGAAGACGGTCTTTTGCATCAAGGTCGTCCGTAGAAGCTACAGAGTTAAAAAAGTACAATGATCTTACGTCAATGAGATTGTCATGTTGATCGTAGTAACAATTAATGATGAGTAACAGACAAAACAAGTGATTGGTATGATCACGAGGACCTTTAGAGGAATCTAAAGAAGTCGCCAAAGATATTCACTCATGTGTTCAGGGGGAGCCTGAAGCTAGACATTGTGAAAATAAGTAACTCAGGGAGAGCTTAGAGTCTGATGTCAAGACGCATGTTATAAAGTTATATTATTGAGTAGAGTACCATATATTGTATCGATATATATTAACTCAAGTGAATATTAATAAAGATTACTCATCAGCGCTGTACGCAGCTTCCCAAACGTAGGCAATATTAGCTGAACTGGGTTAATAATGTTTCGTGTTTTATTCTTCTTTGCTGCCCCTCTAACTATTACAACTGTTATTATCTTTAGTATTAACTGGAGTCCTAATTGATTATCTCATTGTTTTTTCAGATTCAATTATATATGCTTAATTTCTTTACCATAACATGTATATATTCACATTTAGTATATTTTTGTGCAGATTATGAAACTAGGCTCCATTACAGACCCAACACAACAAAGATCAGTACAAACAGAGTCCATACGAAAGAAAACGGGCAATTTGATGTTCAAAGGCAAAATGGTAAATAATTGAAAGAATTCAACGATCCTCGCGCAATCCACATTAATGTCACGAGATGGAATCCCAGCCGTGGCAGTTAATTTTAGCATTTTTTACTACAAGGTCACGCGTTCGAATTGGTAAATATCGAACTTCCCTTGACACGCCTCGTCCATTCACTCGTTTCTGTGTCCAACGATAGGCGTTCGAATCTCACTCGCTGCAAATATTGTCACGTGTCGCGCGTGCTTCCTCAACGCTGTGGCTTCGAATCTCAGCTCTCACGTCTTATTTTTTCCGATTTCCTCAATGGCAAACTTGTAATATTTTCTAACTTTCCGTAAGTTGGTGCTTTTCTGCCTTTCTTCAGATCACGGTTTCGAATCCCCGCAGCAGTTACTTTATTATTTTCCTATACATAACCCAAAATTTCCCTAAATTCAATCACATCGTTACTAGTTAGAAACCTGTGTATCAAATTTCTCAATCAATCAAATCCCTTCCATTTTCTTTCCATTTCATTCTCAATTTCTTCAACTCTATGCATGATTTTTATCATCTATGTAGGGATAAACACCCATTGAGGTAAGGGGTATTTGGGTGTAGGAAATCTTTTGAGAATAGTTTATTTAGTTAGGAATTGTATTCTATGATTCTCTGATTTCTTTCTAAGAATGTAGTGATTTTATTTTGTAAATTTTGTTTGCAAATTAATTCGTGATTCTTGAATTGTTTGAACATCCAAGATGTTCTAGAGTCCAAGACACTTTAATTTAAAAATTAAAGTTCTTTTTGTGAGATTTTTCCTCTAGGATTTAAGTTTTTTCTTTAACTCCCATTATGATTGATTCGAATAAAGATTCTTGACTAAAGAGTGTTGTAATTAAATGCTATAGTTTCTTTATTTTTTAAAAAGATTTAATTTAATTCATAAATTCTGGATGACCATTACTAAATAAATTGAATTCAATTTACATTTGATGTTAGTATGCAAGGTACTAATCACTTGTTGAAAATAAAGCCAACAAATTAATTCTTGTGTAAATTGTAGCATGAATATTCTTGTTAGTTTAATTGTCAATCTTGTCAATAAGAATCCTTTTATGAAATTACAATGCAATATACATTGGTTGAATTGTTTTGTCTTTAAAGAGAGCAAATCTTTTTGAATGCTTAATTGTTTTTACATGGTAGAATTAATTTGTAGTTGAATTTAATCCTTTGGTCTTACTTCAGTTGCCAAAATAAATTCAAGCAAGTTGGTTTCTAAGGTAATTTGGGTAGGAATCAAGAAGATAAAAAAAAAATTTCCTTCTATTCAATGATAAAGATAGCTAAAATTCCCCGCTGACCTAAATCTCTTTTCTTCTATTGAGTTTAAATTCATTCATTCTTAATAATTGAGCTGTAGATCGAAAAAAATAGCAAATTGTATTCTTTAATCTACTTTTTGTTTCTTGTCATAGCAACCATCTTTTAATTTTTGCATATCATGTCATGACCTGCCTCAACTATCATTCCATTCGACCAAATGGGGGTGTGTCGTCTACATCACATATCTCACCATGAGAAGACAAGCTGAACACCTAGTACAGGAAACAACTTCTTAAACTTTTACTTTGAACTTTAAAGCCTTTATCATAGTGGAAAGACAACTTTTAGACTTACCTCCATTGCTTAGTCTTCAACACTTAGCTCAAATTGACTTTTTAATTACAAGGCGGTAAACACAAGTAATCATGCAACATAATAAATATAACTTTTTCTCTTTATTAATTCAACACTTTACATCCAAGTACAAAAGAAAATTCAAACTTTACGATTACTACAAGACTTACTTAAAACTTAGGCTTCTAGGCTCTTCGTGCCTGACTTAGTTTGGATAATGATATCTCAAATTTTACAGAAATGTTGATGAGTATATTAACAAACTATTGCCATCGATATATTTCTAGAAAATATTATAAAAATAAAACAGTCAAAAATAATATTGATTTATATATATAGAACAAAATTGAAAATATTTACGACCATATAACAAAAAAAAAAAAAAAAAAAAAAAAAGGAAACCGTGGAAATAGGAAAATTCTGGATAAAAAAAACAAAAATAGAAAATTCCAAACTTATTTTGATTTATGGCAAAACTACCTGCCAGATGAATTTTTTCATTGTCTTTTTTGTGCGAATTTACCCCTAGGCGAATGGCAAATGCTCATATACAAATACAATGTATTTGTTGAGATCAAAAAATCAAACAAAATATCACATATCACGAATACAATGTATTTGTAAACACATTCACTTATGATAAATCTTAACTAAATCAACAAATATTATGTTGTTGGAGAAGATTGAACCCAACAATCCTAAATATATGTATTTAGTTTCAACATTCCCTAATTATTAGGATACAAAATCAAGTAATTAACGAATTTATATATTTCATATTATTTATAAAAAATATATTAAATAATACATATTACAAATGAATAAATTGTTTAAATAATACATATATATATATATATATTGTTATTTAACTCTAAAGATAAATTTAACTATTAAGCATTTTTATTCTTCAGATTATTCATCCAAAAATAGACATGAATAATATATAATACATATTTTATATTTTAATATTATTTTTAACATTATTTTCCACCCTAAACCATTAGTTTTAATTCAATTTTTTAACATTATTTTAAAATACAAATTCTACACATTAATTTTAGATTGTTAGTTTGAATCCCTACAATTATACCAAATATAATTTTGATGTATCCCACCCTAATTTTACTCCATAGGTCACGGTTTTTTATAGTTTTAATTCAAAATAATACAAAATAATATGAAATTAGGCCAAAGATAATATTTGATATATTTCAAATATATATCCCACCATAAAGTGTTAGTTTTAATTCAAATTTTAAACATTATTTTTGTATTATTTATGAAACAATAATTTAAGTTAAGGATGCTAAATTTGATGTCATTTTCTGTTCCACTAAGCAACAGGGGATGGTCATGAAGTACATTTTAATTGCTGGAATTTTTCAAACTTAAAGGAATTTAGCATGGCACTGTTAGTTCTATCTTCTGACGAGTGTTGAATATTCATCAATCTGCTTACTTTGAAAAAGTTAGCAACTGTAATGTTTTACATAAACCATTAATGTTACTCCTTATGAAGATAGGAATATTTAACAAGAACATGCATTGGGTATGATATCAAGTATCAACCATCTTTTTCACTCTTTATTTCATGAATGTTCCTCGTGCTAGGAATTATTACTGTTCATTCATTTTTCCCCTTTGAATGGCAGAAAACATTAAATCCCCTTTGAACAAATGGCAGAAATCCCTTTTAAAATGTTTTGAATGGAAGCAAATGGACGGACGTTGATTCTTTAGACTTGAAGTGAAGGGAAGCGAAAGGAAAAGAAAAGAACGAAAGGGAACTCGAAGTGAAGTGACGAAGGCGATAGAACAAGGATTTCAAGATGCAAACGGACAAAGCGACGAAGCGAAGGAGATGTGATGAAGGCTCGAAAGAACAAATAGAGAAGTGAAGAACGAAGTGATGAAGTAAAGGAGATGTGACGAAGTAAAGGAGATGTGACGAAGGCTGAAATAGATGAACGGAGAAGTGAAGAACTTATGAAGATTTGATGAGTTTTTTTTTCTGTTTTACGGGAAAATAGAATATTCTGTATTTAGGCTCAAATCTTCATCAGTTCTTCACTTCTCCGTTCATCTATTTGAGCCTTCGTCACATCTCCTTTACTTCGTCACTTCGTTCTTCACTTCTCTATTTGTTCGTTCGAGCCTTCATCACATCTGTATTTAATTATAGAGTATTTGGGAATTAGTAAACAACTGTATTTAGGGATCACATTTGTCACTTAGGTATAGGCATTTAAGGCATTCCTCCCTCAATTTTTATTTAACAATTTTCTGTTTTGCTATTTTATCAATTTAAAAATAATTTTGCAATTTATAAAAAATAAACCTCTAATTTTGTCATTCTTCTTGTCAACCCATAAAAAAAGCCTATGATGTCCATATAACTTGAGTCAATTTTTTCATAAGTTCCAGATTTTCCCTTCCAAAATTTTTTCATATTCACTTCTAGAATTTTATTCATTTTTCGCCATCTCTCATCTTCGACGTCATCCTTTTCATATAGACAATATATTTTTTCCTTATTCTTTTTTCATTATCAAGTATTGTGTCCCTCTTCTTCTTTTTCTACTACCCGATTATGTACCAATGTCTAAACGATCAGTTGTCTATCGTCCCACATAGACAGGGATAGGCCACTACCACTAATAGATCCTTTAAAGCTAGGTACAAGATCGTTTAGACTGAGTACAAGATCGTTTAGACTAAGTATAAGTGTACAAGATTGTTTAAACTGGATAAAAAGGTACGAGAGCGTGTGCCAAGATCATTTAGACTAGGTACAAGATCGCTTAAATTGGGTACAAGGATACAAAATCGTTTAGACTGGGTACAAAGGTACAAGATCGTGTACCAAGATCATTTAGATTTGGTACAAGATCGTTTAGACTGGGTACAAGGGTACAAGATCGTTTTTTCAAACGTGCACGACCGATTAATCATGGAATATTTTTGTTATTTCACGTTGTGAGCTCCTAAACTTTTTCTTTTTCCGAAATTATTCTATACGGTGTAAATATTTTTCATGCTTTGTTCTATTTTTTAGAAGACCTCTTATACAAACGTTATTTTTGTAATGCCTCAGGGTCAGGATCCGGGCCAGGATTCAGAAATCCAATTTTCGACATTCCTCTGCATCCCCTATGTACCAAGATCGTTTACATTTGGTACATTATCATTTTTTCACGCATGCATAATCGATTAATTGCGGGATATTTTTGTTATTTCATGTTAGGGGCTTGTACACTTTTTCTTTTTGCAAAATTTATTCTATATATAAAATGTAAATATTTTCACACTTTGTTCTATTTCTTATAAAACCACTTATACAAATATTATTTTTGTAATGCCCTAGGCTTATGATTTAGAATTTGGATCCCCGACGTTCCCCTACAACCTCAACATCATTCTTACTTGTCTTAAAGGCTTATTAGAGTGAAAGTCGTCCTCACAAACCAACACAAGTCCTTTCAGCATGCTTTTTCCTCACTCACATGCATCTTAGAAAAATTCCGAAATGGTCATCCAACATAGAATTGTTACGAGCTAAATATGCTTAACTTTGGAGTTTATATGATCAAGCCACCGAAAAGGAAGGTGAACCTTGTTGGTTTAGGTACTAACTTTTAATTCCTTTAAGTCTTTCTTAACTTTACTTTAATGTCCCTAGAATCCCTCTAATTCAAATGTGATATCAGTTTATTTATATCCTCCTCCTAAACTTCAAGCGTTACAATTTTATTATTAAATAGTATGTTTACATTTTAAATTCTTATGTCAATAATTTTGATCCATAATCATTGATAATTGTTGATGAAATGTAACATATTTGACAAACATCGATCGAAATTTGATTTAAATAAAATGAAATACTTGCATCCTTGTAACTTTTTTTCTCTCTCTTGCCTAAAAAACAAGCTCAACTATTTTAATTAGTTAGAATATGTAAGTAGTGATTTTTAAAATTAATAATATACATAAGGGTTTTTTTTTAAAAAAAAATATAATAAAACAACAAAATATTTACACTCTATAGAATAATTTCGAAAATGGAAAAAGTTCACAGGCCTACAATGGAAAAATACAAAAAACACCCCTATTAACAACTCATGTATTATATTTGGTACACGATCCTTTAGATTAGGCTATTGTTTAGTACACGATCATCTAGATTTGATCGTTTAGATTTGGTTAGCCAAATCTAAACGATTTTTTTTCAAGATTCTTTGTACACGATCATTTAATTTGATTACGTGATTGTTTAGATTTGAGTAGCTAAATCTAAACGATGATTTTTCAAGATTCTTTGTACACGATCATTTAATTTGATTACATGATTGTTTAGATTTGAGTAGCTAAATCTAAATGATGATTTTTCAAGATTCTTTGTACACAATCATTTAGAATATTTGTACATGATCGTATAGTTTTGGCTAAGTGACTTTTTTTTTAAGATTCTTTTGGTACATGATCTTTGGCTACATGATCGTTTAGATTTGACTATCTTAAACTATTAGCCAAAATCTAAACGTTTTCTTTTAAGATTATTTGATGCACCATCATTTAGATTTGACTATTTTTGGTACACAATCGTTTAGATTAGGCTACTCAAAATCTAAACAAAAATTTTTTCACGATCTTTTATATTTAGTACACAATATTCAACAACCAAATAACAGTTTAAAAATATGAAATAATATAATATAATATAATATAATATAATATAATAATAATAATAATAATAATAATAATAATAATAATAATAATAATAATAATAATAATAATATTATTATTATTATTATTATTATTATTATTATTATTATTATTATTATTTTCTTTTTAAAAAAGCTAAAAAGTCATCTTCTTCTTCCTCACTTCAGCCGACAGCTTGCCCCCCTCTCAATCTTCAACTTCTTCTCCTCCTCGTCAAACCGCCAGTACCCACACCCGCGTTTCCAAGCTCCTCATTCTAAAGTCGCTACCGTAGCCAAGGCTCCCCTCCTTGTCCAATCGTGTTCAACCAAGCCCAGTCACCGTCGTCATTGTCTCTTCGTACATGCAAGCCACCCGGTCGTCATCCTCCTCTGAGCGTTTAGTTCGTTGGTAGCCGTCTTTCCCAGCCACGTCTTCTCGTTCGTGTAAAGCCCGCCTCGTCGTCCGCCGTAGCCTTGCGTTCTTCTTCTGCTTAGTTCCACCGCTGCAGGTTGCTTCCGCTTTCGTTGGCCGTCGCGTTCGTCTCGAACCTAGTTGCCGCCACCGCATCTATCTGTCCCTCTCCGTTCGCGTGTCTAGAATCATCGCCACGTACAGATGCGCTATCTATCGAGGTTTGTGTTAAAGGTAAAACTTGTAGATGGATGTCCGTTTTCGTAACCATTGTCTTTGTCTTGATGTCGTATTAATTAGTTTGATTGTGGTTTAAATTCTTGAAGGTGAGATTAGAGAAGTGATATTAAATTATTGAATTTCACAATGAGATTGGAGTTGGGGTTAAGTCTCCATAGTTTGGGCAAGTTCATGAAGGTCATGTTTAGGTGAATGGACGAATGTGTTTGCGAAAGTGATTGATTTCTTGTTTATGTTTAGGTTGGTTCGTTGGATCCTAGTGGATTAAGGTTCGTAGCTGAATCTCGAGGTAAGGGACTTCTACTACTGGACTCAACTTTAGGTTGGCTCGTATTGACTGATATGAGAGTTATAATATAATGACTGTACTATTCAACTGTTTGTATAGATAAAAAGTATGGCTAAGTTATGCTTTCTACTGATATAGGCATCATGACTGTTATGTGTAGTTTAGTTATATTGATAGGTTACACTATTGATAGAGTATAGAAGACTTAACTGCTATATGTAGTTTATACATACTGATGGGTTGTGTCGTTAATGGAGTAGTGAGGTTTGAGCTGTTATGTGTAGCTTGTGCATACGGTTGGGCTATATTGTCGATGAAGTGTGGGTTCTGGACTGTTATGTGTAGTTTGTATATACTGATGAACTGTGTTGCAGACTAAACATAGAAGTTAAGCATAGTTTATATTTACTTGTGGTTTGTGCTACTGGTTGGGTGTAGATGGTGTCACTGTCAGGTGTAGTTACGTAGCGATGGTTTGATCTTGACTGGATTTAGATGGTGGACTGTATGGTGTGGATTGGATATATGCTTAGTGACGGATGATACTGTTGACTGACCTAGATCATCTGATCGATTATGCTTAGAATCAGGACTGTCAATTGAGCTATATTGTGATGTGACTATCGTAGACTGTTGAGACTGAAATTAGGGAATAGCTATTAGCTTTATCTATAAGGTAGTGTACTCTGCAGGCACGGTGTCCTACGGGATCACCCCATGTTGTGTATCCTTTGGTAGTACTATACTGATATGTGTATCCTTCGGGAGCACTAGACAGATATGTGGATTCGATGGAACCACTAGACTGATATGTGGATCCGACTGGACCACTAGACTGATATGTGAATCCCACGGGATCACAAAATTGTTATGTTGCAGAGTACCCCTTAATAGGAAGCTAACCGTTGTTTTCCTTAGTGGGACCAGTAGCGGTTCTCTTACTGGGTATATTTTTATACTCGCCCTTTTTGCTTAACTTTTTTCAGGTAAGGGTATCGTACGAGGCAGACTGGCGAGGGGCAAGAAGGATACGTGAAGGCCATACGAAATTGTCGAGTTTTATTTCTTCCGCTAAATGTCTTTGTTATTTTCATTTGAGAATTTTAAATTTAAGTTTTAATTAGAACATTTATTCATTTGTTTCTTTTGAAGTGTCGTAGACTACGTTTGGAAACTTTTGAAATTGATTTGAATTAGGGCCCAAAGACGATTTTATTATATCTTTAGTTTTAATGAATTTTGAACAAAGTTTTGATTGAGTTTTTATGATTGGATGTCGTGTCTTAGCAGTAAGTAATGACCTCAGCTTAGACTAAAAGGTTGGGTCGTTACAGTTGGTATCATAGCGTAAGTTTTAGTTTCTGTAGACCGACTTATGACGTAAGTCTATGTTTTTAGATCCCTATGGCTAGAACGATCTTTTATCGCTCGTCAGGTACGCTTTCATGATTTATATGTATCACTTTATATGTATGACCTTACCTAAGTTAAACTGCGAAGTGAATTATGGTTTGGGACTAAAGGAGTCACTGATGGTTATTAGGAAAATACTGTTGAGAAGAGGTACTCACAAAGGTAGCCATGGAGGTCGAGGAAGGGGAGAAGGACGTGTCCAACCTGAAATGCAGACTGTAGCTCAAGCTACCAATCCTGTTGCACCGGTCATTCATGTAGACCTCACTTCCATGGAGCAAAGGTTCAAAGATTTGATTATGAAGACACGGGCACCGTAGCAGTTGGCCTCGCCAGCTCCTGCTCAGGCTCCAATCGAACCCCAGAGCATGTCAGACCAACTGTCGACAGAGGCTAAACATTTGCGGGATTTCAAAAAATACAATCCTAAGTCATTCGATGAGTCTTTATAGGACCCTGTCAAGGCTCAAATCTGGTTCTCTTCTATGGAGACTATATTTTAGTATATGAAGTGTCCTTACAATCAGAAGGTACAGTGCGCCGTATTTATGTTGACAGACAGAGGCACCACCTGGTAGGAGACAGTAAAGAGGATGTTAAGGGGTGACGTGAATCAGATCACCTGGGAGAGTTTCTATGCCAAATTCTTCTCTGCCAACGTGAAGTATGGTAAACAACAAGAGTTTCTGAACCTAGAGCAAGGTGATATGACAGTAGAGCAGTACGATACATAGTTTGATATGCTGTCTCGTTTTGCCCCTAATATGATAAGAGATGAGGCTCCCAGGACTGAGAAGTTTGTCAGAGGCCTCACGCTAGATATCCAGGGTCTCGTTCGAGCCTTTTGACCAGCCACCCACGTTGATGCACTGTGCCTGGCTGTGGATATCAGTTTACAGGAGAAGGTTAATTCGTCTAAGTTAGCAGGAAAAGGGTCGACTTCAAAACAGAATAGTAAGGTTGAGCAGTAACCTATTATAGTGCCATCAAGGAACTTAAGATCTGGTGGCGACCTTCGCTGCTTTCAGCAGAAACCTTTTGAGGCAGTGGAAGTTGCTAGAGAGAAGCCTTTATGTACCACCTGTGGAAAGCATCATCTGGGTCATTGTTTTTTTTTTTTTAGTCCAGGACTTGCTTCAAGTGTAGGCAAGAGAGACATACAGCTGATAGATGCCCTATGAGGCTCACTAGGGTTGCACAAAAACTAGGGAGCAGGTGCACCATAGCAGGGTAAGGTCTTTGCTATGAATAAGTCCGAGGTTGAGAAAACAGGCACTGTTGGGACAGGTATGCTTCCAGTGTTTGGGCATTATGCCTTAGTTTTGTTAGATTATGGTTCATCACATTTCTTTATCTCTTCTTTATTCGTATCGCATGCATGTTCAGAAGTAGAACCCCTAGAGCATGTTTTATCTGTGTCTACTCCACCTGGGGAAAGTATGTTGTCAAAAGAAAAGATAAAAGCATGCCAGATTGAGATAGCGAGTCACACGATAGATGTAACGTTGTTAGTTCTAGACATGCATGATTTTGATGTAAACCTAGGTATGGATTGACTAGCTGTTAATCATGCTAGTATAGATTGTTCCCGTAGAGAGGTGATGTTTAATCCTCCTACAGGGACCAGTTTTAAGTTTAAAAGGGTAGGAACAGTAGTATTACCCAAAGTGATCTCAGCCATGAAAGCTAGCAAACTACTTAACTAGGGTACTTGGAGCATCTTGGCTAATGTGAAGTATAGGAGTTGTTTGACAAAGACTTCATTCGACCGAGTGTATCACCTTGGGGCGCACCAGTCTTGTTTGTTAAAAAGAAGGATGGGCCGATGCGCTTGTGTATTGACTACAGGGAGTTAAATGAGGTCACTATTAAGAACAAGTATCCTTTGCCCAGGATTGATGATCTGTTTGACCAGTTGCAAGGTGCTACAGTGTTCTCTAAGATCAACCTTCGATCTGGATACAATCAGTTGAGGATTAAGAATAGTGGTATATCGAAGACAGCCTTTCGCTCGAGATATGGACATTATGAGTTCATTGTGATGTCTTTTGGATTGACGAATGCTCCAACAGTGTTTATGGATTTAATGAACAGGGTGTTTAAGGATTTCTTAAACACTTTCGTGATTGTGTTCATTGATGATATCTTGGTGTATTCCAAGACAGAGGTAGAGCATGAGGAGCATTTGCGTATGGTTTTAGAGACCCTTCGAACCAATAAACTATATGCAAAGTTTTTAAATTGTGAGTTTTGGTTGAAACAAGTATCTTTCCTAGGCCATGTGGTTTCTGAAGATGGTGTTTCTGTAGATCCAGCTAAGATAAAAGTTGTTACCAATTGGCCCCGACCTTCCACAGTTAGTGAAGTTCGTAGCTTTCTGGGTTTAGCAGGCTATTACCGACGGTTTGTGGAGGACATCTTCCGTATAGCTACTCCCCTTACTCTATTAACCAGGAAATGAGCTCCATTTTTTTGGAGCAAGGCCTATGAGAATAGTTTTCAAAACCTTAAACAGAAGCTCGTTACTGCACCGGTTCTTACTGTACCTGATGGTTCAGGGAGTTTTGTGATTTACAGTGATGTTTCTAAGAAAGTTTTGGATGGGTTCTGATTCAACAAGGTAAGGTAGTCGCTTATGCTTCTCATGAGTTGAAAAGTCATGAGTAGAATTACCCTACCTATGATCTAGAGTTGGCAGCAGTAGTTTTTGAACTGAAGATACAGAGGCATTACTTGAAATATTTCTTCACTCAAAAGGAATTGAATATGATGTTGGAATTTATGTCCTAAAACTCGTACTTTATTATTTGATTCAATAAAATTTATTATTGAATGCTATAAATCTTAAAACCAATAAATTAAGGTCCCGAGGCTATTTTACTGAATTTGTCAAATACACTTGAACTTTATGTAGAGAATAAACATGGATTAAATTCAAGTTAATAGCCCAAATAGTCTATAGTGTATGAATAAGGTTGGACGCTTTATTCTGGAAAAACAATATGGATGCAGCCCCCTCCGCAGCTAGTACAAACGATGTAATCCTGAATCGTTCATGTAGAGACATAGGAGTGGGGGCGTTCTATGTAAATAGTTTACATAAGACTGGAACCACGAAATAAGTCACTTTTAGTTATAACACCGTAAACTATAAATTGACTACTTCAATTATGATGACCTAAGTAACTTGATCTTAATCCTGAGCTAACTATGAACGTCTGTTCATTTGATAGTATCCTTAGATTTGCATAGGTGAGGGCAGTTCATCATCGCTGACCCAATAAGCCTCCCATTTCAAGGATAAGACTGAGTGGATAGCTAGGGACATAGGATGCAAGACGGAATTCACTTCACCTATTTCTGGGATAGTAGATAGGTTGTTCCCTTAAGGACTGAATCCAAGTTTTGAACAAGCGGCCCCACCTTCTCATTGGCCCGAGAAGGATTCAGGTTTATAGGTCGGACCTTAAACCAATTGTTCAATAGTGGATCAATGGGTCTTAAGGAGTAAAATGTAATCTCGGGGATAAAACGGTATTTTGACCGAGCCATGCTTACGAACAACCTGTGAAGGATCAACTTACTCATCATGGTTATATCAAGTGGACAGAAATATATCTATAGTGAGGGGAGTACAACTAAGAGTCTTTAGTGGAATGACTCTTTAGTTAACGAATGTTGATTAAACTTGGTCTAAATGAGTTTAGCCAGTTAATCTCGAATCGTTGGAGCCCATGATCTATAGGTCCATTAGGTTTCCCAACTAGCTCATATGGATTCAACTAAGAACAATATGTTGAAATAACTCGAATTGTTTGAATTAAGAAAAGAGAGAAAAAACCGACAAATATATATGATATAAGTCGGAAGATATAAACTTTAAGCTTTGTGTTTAAAAATGATTTAAATAAACATGAATATAGATTCATATTTAGAAGCTTGGAAAGTTGTGAAACGGTCAAAGTTGTAAAAGTAAACTTGTTGACTTTTAACTTTAAGACACAAAACTTTGACCGGATTTATATTCAAATATGATTTGAATTATAGAAAAATGAATGCGGATTCATACTCAGGAGGTCAGAATTAGTCAATTCATATCTAAACTTCTCATTACAGAATGAGAAAGGATGATGTTTTGCTGAAAAATCACCTAAACGATACACCTCCTTCCTTTCTCTCTAAGTTTTACTTCACAAAACCGAGTTTCACAACTCCGCTCTTGATCTGAGATTAGGAGGTTAACTTATTGGTTGTCCTTGCTCGTGATTTTTAGGGAAAGAAGAAGCTTTGGATCGAAGAAGAAGTTCAGAACTATAAAAGGTAAGTTCATCATTTACCTTTTATTCTCTTCGTTTAGGTCCATCACATAGCACATGCATGTCAACTTTTAAATCATTTAGATGCATATAGAGTAAAGCATGATTCTCTTTATTCCGCTGCAGCATGTCTCTTGATGTTTTCCTTTTATATGAGACAGCGAAGATGACTTGAATTAGTAAAAGATTATGATTGTGAGATATTGTATCATTCAGGTAAGGCGAATGTGGTAGCTGGTGCTCTTAGTAGGAAGGTATCACATTCAGCAGCGCTCATCACCCAACAGGTCCCTTTTCATTGAGACTTGGAGAGAGTTGAGATTTCAGTGTCAGTAGGTGCAATCACCTCGCAGTTGGCTCAGTTGTCAGTACAGCCCACATTGAAACAGAAGATTATTGTTGCTCAGCGTAATTATCCTTATTTGGTTGAAAAGTTTCATCTAGCAAGAATAAGGCAAGTTGATGAGTTCTCCATATCCTTTGACGATGGACTTTTGTTTGAAAGGCATTTGTGTGTGCTAGCAGATAGTGTAGTTAAAATAGAATTGTTGATCGAGACTCACAGTTCCCCATTTTCCATGCACCGAGGTAGTACAAAGATGTATCAGGATCTGAAACGAGTTTATTGGTGGCGTAATATGAAGAGAGAGGTAGAAGAGTTTGTCAGTAAATTCTTGATGTGTCAGCAGGTTAAAGCACTACGATAGAAATCAACAGGTTTATTACAACCTTTGAACATGCTATAATGGAAGTGAGAGAATGTGTCTAAGGATTTCATTACAGGTTTGCCTAGACTCGGAAGGGTTTTACTGTGATTTGGGTTGTGGTTGACAGACTTACGAAATCAGCACACTTCATCCCAGGGAAATCCATTTATCCTGCCAGTATGTGGGCACAGTTGTACTTGTCTGAGATTGTGAGATTGTATGGGGTGCCCATATTGATTGTTTCTGATAGAGATGCCCGTTTCACTTCCAAGTTCTGGAAGAGACTTCAGGCTACCATGGGCACGAGGTTAGATTTCAGTACAGCTTTTCACCCTTAGACTGATGGTCAAACTGAGCATTTGAACCAAGTTTTAAAGGATATGTTGCAAGCTTGTGCATTAGAGTTTCTAGGTAGCTGAGATTCTCACTTGCACTTGATGGAGTTTTCTTATAACAACAGTTTTCAGGCTACCATTGGCATGATACTGTTTGAGGCTTTGTATGACAAATGGTGCAGATCTCATGTTTGTTGGGATGAGGTTGGTGAGCAAAGATTAATGGGTTCTGAGTTAGTTCAGTCTACTAATGAAGCAGTACAGAAAATTAGAGCACATATGCAAGCAGCACAGAGTAGGCAGAAAAGTTATGCTGATGCGAGATGGAAAGATCTTGAGTTTGATGTGGGAGATAAAGTATTCTTGAAAGTTTCACCTATGAAAGGTGTTTTACAATTTGAAAAGAAAGAAAAGTTCAGTCTTTGTTTTGTCTGACCGTTTGAGATTCTGGAGCGAATTGGCCCTATGGCGTATCGTTTGGCATTGCCACCACCACTTTTTACTGTTCATGACGTATTCCATGTTTCAATGTTAAGAAAGTACGTGACAGATCCATCTCATGTAGTGGATTACGAGCCATTAGAGATTGATGAAAATTTGAGCTATGCAGAAAAACCAGTTGAGATTCTAGCTAGAAAAGTAAAGATGCTGAGAAACAGAGGGATTCAATTAGTTAAAGTTTTATGGCGAAATCACAAGGTTGAAGAGGCTACGTGGAAAAGAGAAGACGACATGAGATCTCGTTATCCAGAGTTGTTCGAGGAAGAAAGTTTCTTAAGGAGAGGAGAATGTAACACCCCAAGTTTTCAAGGTATGTCCTCAAAATATTTACCTTATGTTATGGAGATTTTAATTATTTTTGTTGGGTGTTATATTTTGTGAGTGGTAAGAGAAAGGAAAAGAAAAGAGAGAGGAAAATATATTGAATGGTATAAAATAATAATAATATGAAATAATATAATATAATATAATAATAATATTATTATTATTATTATTATTATTTTATTATTGTTATTACTATTTTCTTTTAAAAAAACCTAAAAAGTCATTTTCTTCTTCCTCACTTCAGCCGACAGCCCACCCCCCTCTCAATCTTCAACTTCTTCTCCTTTCCATCAAACCGCCAGTGCCCACACCCGCGTTTCCAAGCTCCTCATTCTGAAGTCGCTGTCGTCGCCAAGGCTCCTCTCCTTGTATTAATTAGTTTGACTATGGTTTAAATTCTTAAAGGTGTGATTGGAGAAGTGACATTAAATTATTTAATTTCACAATGAGATTGGAGTGGGGGTTAAGTCTTCATAGTTTGGGTAAGTTTGTGAAGGTCATGTTTAGGTGAAAGGACGAATGTGTTTGCGAAAGTGATTGATTTCTTGTTTATGTTTAGGTTAGTTCGTTGGATCCTAGTGGATTAAGGATCATAGCTGAATCTCGAGGTAAGGGACTTCTACTACTGGATTCAACTTTAGGTCGGCTCGTATTGACTGATATGAGAGTTATAATATAAAGACTGTACTGTTCGACTGTTTGTATAGATACAAAGTATGGCTAAGTTATGCTTTCGACTGATATAGACATCGTGACTGTTATGTGTAGTTTAGTTATATTGATGGGTTATGCTATTGATAGAGTATAGAAGACTTAATTTTTATATGTAGTTTATACATACTGATGGGTTGTGCTATTAATGGAGTAGTGAGGTTTGAGCTGTTATGTGTAGCTTGTGCATACGGTTGGGCTATGTTGTCGATGAAGTGTGGGTTCTGGACAGTTATGTGTAGTTTGTATATACTAATGAACTGTGTTGCAGACTAAACATAGCTGTTAAGCATAGTTTAGATTTACTTATGGTTTGTGCTACTGGTTGGGTGTAAATGGTGTCACTGTCAGGTGTAGTTATGTAGCAATGGTTTGATCTTGACTAGATTTAGATGGTGGGACTGTATGGTCTGGATTGGATATATGCTTAGTGACAGATGATACTATCGACTGACCTAGACTGTCTGACCGATTATGCTTAGAACCAAGACTGTTAATTGAGCTATATTGTGATGTGACTGTCGTAGACTGTTGAGACTGAAATTAGGGAATAACTGTTAGCTATCTATAAGGTAGTGTACTCTGCAAGCACGGTGTTCTACAGGATCATCCCATGTTGTGTATCCTTCGGGAGCACTAGACTGATATGTTGATCTGACGGGACCACTAGACTGGTATGTGGATCAGACAGGACCACTATAGTAATATGTGAATCCCACGGGAACACGAGAGTGATTTGTGAATCCCACGGAACATTAGATTGTTATGTTGCAGAGTACCCCTTAATAGGAAGCTAACCGTTGTTTTTCTTAGCGGGACCAGTAGCGGGTCCCTTACTGGGTATATTCTTATACTCACCCTTTTTGCTTAACTTTTTCAGGTAAGGGAATCGTACAAGGCAGACCGATAAGGGGCAAGAAGGATACATAAAGGCCATACGAGAATGTTGAGTTTTATTGCTTCCGCTAAATGCCTTTGTTATTTTCATTTGAGGATTTTAAATTTAAGTTTTGGTTAGAACATTTATTCGTTTGTTTCGTTTAAAGTTTCGTAGACTATGTTTTGAAACTTTTGAAATTGATTTGAATTAGGACCCGAAGACGATTTTATTATATCTTGAGTTTTAATGAATTTTGAACATGGTTTTTATTGAGTTTTTATGATTAAATGTCGTGTCTTAGTAGTAAGTAATGACCTCAGCTTAGACTGAAAGGTTGGGTCGTTACATCTTCATGGACCTTTTCAATTTATTACATGGGGTGTTTGCTATATTTATGGAAACTTTCCTATATATAATCCAAAAACAATAAATTTAATATCTTAAAAAGCCATATATGAATGGTCTTTCAAATGTATGGTTATAGTCTTCATTATTTAAATAAAATAAATATTGGAGGAGGTTTTAACTTTATGTATTTGATCTAGTTTAGGTTTAGGATTAGGTTAATAAATTTAGTGATATAAATTGATTTTTGAAAAATCATCTTGGGTAACAAAATTTGTAAAAGTATGATAAAAATTTTATAGATTAGGACATATCTAAATAAACATCTATTAATCTTTATGATTAAAGTGATAACTGTCTATCTGAGTCTATCGAAATCTATCACAAATAAAAAATATTTTTTTTACTTTTAAAAATAAGTTAAGAGGTTTTTTGAAAAATATAACAAAACAACAAAATATTTATACTGTGTAAAACAATTTCGAAAATACAAGAAGCCCACAGACCTACAATAGAAAATAGCAAAATTGCACTCGTAAACACACAATTAATTAGCACTCCCACGTATAATATATTTAGTACATGATCTTATACTAAGATGGTTTTAAGGTCATGTAGATTTTGCTACATGATCGTTTAGATTTTATCGCTTAGATTTTGGTCCAAATCTAAACGATTTTTTTTTTCAAGATTTGTTGGTACACGATCATTTAGATTTGACAACAAATTTAAATGATTTTTTTTCAAGATTGTTTTGTACATGGTCATTTATATTTGATACACGATCGTTTCGATTTGGGGCTAAATCTAAACGATTTTTTTTAAAGATTATATGGGACACTATTTTTTGTACATGATCGTTTAGATTTGACTTTTTCTAAGATCTTTTAGTACACAATCATCTAGATTTAACTATTTTTTATACACGATCGTTTATATTTGCTTATTTTCGGTACACAATTGTTTAAATTTGGCTACCCAAAGCCAAATCTAAACGACGATCGTCTACCAATATCCAACAATTTTGTTTTCAAGATTTTTTATATTTGATACACGATCTTGAACAACCAAATATAGTTTGAAAAATACAAAAGAAAATAAATCTTTTGTTTTGGCACACTATCTTAAACCAATTAACAGTTTGAAAAAAATAAAAAAATTGCAAAAAAAGAAGAGAAAAAGAATTGCAAAAGAAAAAAATATAGAAAGGAAGGGCAAACTTGGAATATTAAAAAGTGGTCGACTTCCTCGACCTTTCAATTTTGTTACATAGATCGTAAATATTTTGATATTTTTTATATATTTATAAAAATTTATTAGAAGGATAATTTATTTTTTACATTTTAAAATTTGTTTTGAATTTTTTCGTAAGTATTACAAAATTTGAAAAAAAAATAAAAAAAAAAAAAGTGAAAAGAAGGAGTTGGAGGGTTTTCGAAAGCTTCTAGAAGATAGCACGTGGAGGAGTGAGATGAGTGTGAGTGGTGGCATCCAAAGCTTCCAATAATTCAAGTCTTGGAAGTTAGATCTTCAATGGGGGCCCACTCTTTTTATCCGTAGTACGCGTGTTGAACTGCCTTGCCTTCACGGAGACCTGTGCTCACTTCTCCTTCTCCTCCTTTAATGTCAATAACATAAACCTACGTGGCTCTTTCACTTTCCCTCTTTACAATTGGCGGGGCCCAAACCTACTCATATTTCTTTCATCACTTCGTTTCTTGCTCAAATTACATTTTTGTCCGCATAAATTAAGAACATCTCACTTTCTTTTTCTTTTTTTTCTTCTTACTGGGCTTCTGGCATGCACACATATACATCATAGCCAGGTTAAAATACCACTCATATACTTAGAGTAATTTTAGAAAATATTATTCTTATATATTCATTATTTTAGTATCCTTTAATCTGAGTATATACAGAACTGTAACATTTGATTATTGTCAAAATGAAATAACAATCTTAAAAAAAAAAAACATACAATTATTCTATACAAACTAACAACAATATAAGTTAATCATCGATAGACTACATGAATTTTATATGGGGATACGATGTAATATAAAAACGTAAAAAGTGTGAAAAGAAAAACCTACTCATAGTTCCAAAGAAAATTTAATTTACCAAATATTACGATTGTCCTTTACAAGGTTATATGTTTTGAAACTGGTCCATGATAACATTATTATTTAATTTACCTAATAAATATTTTTCAAACTATATTACGATATATAAGGTTAGAAGTTAGTTCATGTACTTCTAACTTTGTATTTCTTTATATAGTGAAGGAATGAAAGCTCTTACACAGTAGAAATATTATAGAACCATAATTAAATTTTAATTAGACCTAAAAATATTAGTACGTTGGCAAAAACAAATTTATTAATTATGGCTAAGCATACTTTCAAGAAAAAAAATAAAGAGAATGAAGAACTTATGATCGTTGACGTCTCGACAAAACTCCAAATTGGGAGACATCACAACTTGGAAACCTTTCTATTCTCTATGTTATTTGGTTTGTGGGAACAAAAAATTGGAGAGGAAATTTTCATAAAATTTTTTCTTTCAAAGAGAATTGGAGCGTTTAAAGAATCTCGAAACTCTTCTTCAATTTTGTTACGCAGAAACTTCTCTCTTCTTCAGACGAAAGAAGTGGAAAATTGAGAGAAAAAATGGGAATGTAGGAAAACCACCCACGTTCCCTATTAATTTAATAAATTAATATTAATATTAAAATAATTAGTTAATGAAATAAAATAATGGGGTCTTTTCAAAATTATAAAAAAACGGTAAATTATTTACATTGTATAGAACAATTATGAAAATGGAAAAAGCCCAGATGCCCACCGTATAAAATACCAAAATGTCCCGTCAACAATGCGCATGATATATTTGGTAACGCAATTTGGTACACGATCGTTTAAATTTGTCTACACGATCATTTAGATTTGGCTACCCCAAATCTAAACCATTTTTTTCCAAATTTTGGTATACGATCGTTTAGATTTGGCTACACAATCGTTTAGATTTGCCTACACGATCGTTTAGATTTAGGGTTTCAAATCTATTTTTTTTTTCAAAATTTGATATATGATCGTTTAGATTTGGCTACCCCAAATTTAAACGAACTTTTTTTCAAAATTTGGTATAAATGATTTTTCAATTCTTTATACACGATCTTTTAATTTTGGTTACTCTAATTTAAACGCCTAACCAATTTTTTCAAGAATCTTTATACACCATCTATTTAAGAAATAAAAGAAGAAAGACAATACAATGGTGAATAAAAAAAAAAAAAGAAGAAGAAACAGGAAGAAAGACATGCCTAAAAACAAGAATAATGATAAAAAGAAATAGATTTGGTTACCCAAATCTAAAAAAAATGGAAAAAATGCATGAAGAGTACAGAGGAAGAAGACGATAAAAGATCGCAAAAGAGAAAAGGATGGAAGGGCAAATACGAAATATTTAAAAATGACTAAATTTATGGGCTTTGTTACATGGGTCGTAAATATTTCAATATTTATTACACGGACCGAAATATATGTAACAAAATCCATAAAGTTAGCCCACAACAAATTAAGCAATCACATAGCGAGTGTTACAACGTCATATGCTGAGATCAATTCACAACAGCTCAACTCTAAGACCTGAGATTCTCCCATCGCTTAGACCTAGGATTCACACTCAACTAGTGTCATACGAGTTACCTGAGATTTTTAACAACACCTCTTTATATTCAATCTTTCTTACACTTGGGAATCACACTCAACCAGTGTCTTATCACAATCTCGCTTAGACCTAGAATTCTCCTCTCGCCTAAACCTAGCATTCCCACTCAACTAGTGTCATACAAGTTACTTGTGATTTCCACTAGTGTTCGTCATCAAGAACACATCACAACTCGCCCCAACCAAGGATTTTCTGCTCACTTAAACTTAGGATTCTCGCTCAACCACTGTCATGCAAGTTAGCTAGGATTTCCACAAGTATCGTGTGTTAGATCAAACCATACCACAACACACAATCACATGGATACAATTAGGGAGCAGTAGCTCATATGTTACTTTAAGCACAAATTATCAAATAATAACAAGCCATCTTATAACATAATCACAGAAGAAAGAATGCTCACAAAATTACCTTTATAAAACATCTCTTTCCCAAAATGAGTATCATAAAAAAAAAAAATTTGGAAATCACATTCAGAAACCAATTTGTCATTCACAACCGTTTTTAAATCGTGTTTTATCCTTTTCAGAAGAATACCCATATTCATACATAGAAAGCATTTAATCATGCACTGGAGAATATTCATAACTTACATTTAAATATAGAAAACATTTAGTCATTCACAAATATTTATAAAACATATCTTATAAATCATATTTCTATCACTCTCAGAAGAATAATCTATCATAGGAAATATTTGTAAATCACATTTATCACTCACTCAAGATATTTAGCCTTAACTCTTACCCTCTCTACTTTCAGCTTTCTCCTCTCATCTAGCGGTTACTTTAATTGGCCATTCAACATTCAAAACTTTCTCTTTTCACTTTTGTCAGAAAATCTAGCATTTTCAACAAATAGAACTTCTTTTTTTTCCTTTGGCTTTCGGCCCTATTTATAGTGGCCTTTCACCTCCAAAGGTCACTCCCACGCTTTACACGTGTCACCTTACTAACATGTCGTATGCTGTCAACCCAAACTCGACACATAGTCTATCCATCTGCGACAATTTGACCTTTTCTTAAGACACACACCTTATTTCCTCAAGAAGCCAAACTCATACATCGTCCTATTAATGTCCTTTTCTCTTCCTGAAAAGTCACCATCGTTTCCTTTCCTATAGCGAGTTGTCAAGTCACCTTAACAAGACATTTGCTTCCTTGCACCACTCTCTTCTCACAAAACCATGCTAAACGCCTAATTAACTCTTCGGCATTTAATGCATGCTTCCAGCTTTTCGCTAGTTGTTCTTATTGTGGCACTTACCTTTATGCAATAGAACCTTGAACTTACACTTTTCTCTTCTCATGGCCTACTTTCCATTTACATTCCTTTTCATGGATCAAGGCCTCACACATCACATCCAAATTCCTTTAGCTTGGTATGCGAGACGCGGTGCACTTGAGCATCCTTGACGCGTCTAAATACCAAAGATACTCAGTCTTAACTTATGACTTAAAACACAACTTTAGGCGATATGAAGCATAATAAGAGAAGGTAAACCAAACTAAAATTTATTAAACTTTGTCCACATACTTACAACACCTTTACATATATAAACATAATTACAACAATTTAAAACTTAAGCTAAAACGTCTAGAAGCCTTCTCGTCTAGCAAGCCCCTGCACCTTCCTTACTTGGCCTTAACGCCTGCTCCCTAGAATATGAATTTTAAAACATAAGTCTACAAGATTTGAGGTTTTATGAAAACCATTTTGTGAAATGCCATTTATAAACATCATTTTGCCAAACATATTAAATCACATAAATTCATCATAACAATTTCATATTTAAACATATCATTTCGCATAATGCCCATTAGTTGTCAACATTCCTTTCACTAAAGATCCTGAACCATCCTCTATGCTAGATCAAGTAATTTCACGTTTAGTTTACTGTAACAACAAGATCTAAGGATATACAGATTTGTCCTTGTTGCCCAGTCCGCTAAGTTTAATACGCTCCTTGTAACGTATTAACTAAGTCACCATGTAGCCCCATACACCCCATGATGGTCCTTACTTTTTATGTGCAGATAAAAGTTAGCTCAATTAAAAGGAAGTAACCAATGGTTTGAAAACCATTCATAATCATTTCTCTTCAAAATATTTGCAATTAAAATCATTAGTTCAAGTTAAACATAAATAAGAACTGGAAATCATTTAAACATTTTAAAAGAAAACACTCATAACATAGCTTTGCCAATAAACTTCAAATACCTCACTCCTTCCTTTTCTCGCGTAGCTATTTGGGCAATACTTCTACACTTTTAACTTTTCACTTTAAATTTCCAGAATAATAATAACTAATATTCTGACCTCAGGCCTCTATTTATACTACTTCTCAATCGAGCTTAGTCTCCCTTAAACTCTTGTCCTTTGGCCAACTACTACACATAATGGTGCATGTGTAAGCTTAAGAGTTATCCTAAACATGCTTACCTAATATCTACATGTGGCCCATAACTAATTTTTGAGAAGTTTCCTTACTTCTTCCCGCCTAGTTCTTCTCCTTACGTAATGCCTTAATCGCATAGAACACTTAGACTTCGAAAATCTTCCTCATGAACTACCTAGGTTTTCTCCTTATTCTCGCCTACTCTTACTTCAAAATGCCTAGTTCAAAAAAACTTAACCAAATTTTACTTCTTTGTTTTTAATTTTGGTGCGGGTCTGACAATATAGTTCAAAACACGATCAGGGTCTCACAAAAAACTCTAATAATCCCATCTGAATTACTGACTCTTAATAACACATTAAAGGTCATTTAGCATAAGCCAATTACAACATTTATTACAAATTAAGCTCAATTTAATTGCTAAAACCATAATACATCCATTTTAGCAAACATCTCATTCATCACATGAATTGACGCCCACTATATGCAATTGGTGCAGTTGGATGATATAAGCATATCGTGTTACCAATTGAATGATGTATTTATCAAGTAATGAAAGCAATTAGATCAAATATCATCCTAACTACACTAATTTAGAGGATTAAACATGCTTTCAAATATGAACAAAAACAAAATTGAGAAACTATACGCTTGTAGCTTAAATCTTTATTTGCTTTTTGTTGTTGTGGATCACAAATCTATTAAGGTCAATCAATTAAGTCTTCTCTACTAATATCTGGACTTAGAACTTGGCTGTGGGAACAATTTAGTGATCAATTTACTTTTTGTTAGATTTATTCTTAAATATAATATTATCATTAATGTGGCCCAATTGCATTATATATTATTTATCCCTTTTGGGCTTATTATTTTATTAGGTCCATTAGGTTAAAAGATAATACCCTAATTCAACACCATGATGGATGATGTTTATAAATAGAACTTTAGGGATTGGTCCTCTCACTGCTTCATTAGGTAGTTTATTCTTCCTATCAAGAAACCTAAATTAAGTCTAAAGGAAGGCAAGTGAGAGAAACACAATTCCTCAAGAATATTATTATGGATCAAGGTGATCAAGGTATGTTGTTCTTTAACTAAATTCAATTTGTAAAATCATGTAGTTCAAAGATCTTGGCAATTATTGTTATATACAATGTTAGGATTTTATTGTATAATTATGAAACTAAAGTTTACATGTAGTATGAGAGCCTTGATTGAGAACTTGCAATTTTACATGGATGATTAATGATTTATTTTAATGTTTCCACTGCATGTTTTTCTTTAAAATTTAAATCAAGATTCTTCGATTATTGATTATCATTTGAATTAAATATTCTTTGATTAAAGATTATGATTTAAAAATTTGTTTTTATGAAAAGCCGGAAGAAGAAAAGAAGATTATAAAAGTTTTTAAATTCACCGTTTTTTCTTCAAGGGGTTAATTCATTCACCGCCGACAACCTTTTTTCCCTTGATAAAATTCATTGGGCCACTTATTAATGATTAAAGTGTTACGAAGATTTGATAATGTAACGCCCCGAATTTTCAAGGTAAATTTTATCATTTTGTGTGATTTTTTCGGAAATTTAAAATCTTGGTGTAAATTCTCGGTTTCCTTCGAAAAGGGTAGAAAAAGAAATTTAGGGATATGAATTTCTTTAAAATTAAAATTTTGTAAATTGATATAATAATAATATAATATTAATTATATTATTATTATTATTTATTATTATTATTATAATTCAATATTAATATTATTATTATTATTTAATATTATATTCATTATTCAATATTAATATTATATTCATTATTTAATATTAATATTATTATTATTATTATTTAATATTAATATTATTATTATTAATAAGACAGAGGCTGAGAGAGCAGGCACAGTGGTGACAGGTACGCTTCCAGTATTGGGGCATTACGCCTTAGTTTTGTTTGATTCGGGTTCGTCACATTCCTTTATCTCTTCTGCATTTGTGTTGCATGCCCGCTTAGAGGTAGAGCCCCTACACCACGTTTTATCAGTATCTACTCCTTCTAGGGAGTGTATGTTGTCGAAGGAAAAGGTGAAAGCATGCCAGATTGAGATAGCAGGCCATGTGATTGAAGTAACGCTGTTAGTCCTGAACATGCTCGACTTTGATGTAATTCTGGGTATGGATTGGTTGGCCGCTAACCATGCGAGCATAGATTGTTCCCGTAAGGAGGTAGCATTTAACCCTCCCTCGGTGGTCAGTTTTAAATTTAATGGAGAAGGGTCAAGGTCGTTACCTCAGGTAATATCAGCCATGAGGGCTAGCAAACTGCTCAGTCAAGGTACTTGGAGTATCTTAGCGAGCGTGGTGGATACTAGAGAGGTTGATGTATCCCTATCATCAGAACCAGTGGTAAGGGACTATCCGGATGTCTTTCCTGAAGAACTTCCAGGGTTACCTCCTCACAGAGAGGTTGAGTTTGCCATAGAGTTGGAGCCGGGCACGGTTCCTATATCTAGAGCCCCATACAGAATGGCCCCAGTAGAGTTGAAGGAACTGAAGGTGCAGTTATAGGAATTGCTTGATAAGGGCTTCATTCGACCGAGTGTGTCACCTGGGGTGCGCCGGTTTGTTAAGAAGAAGGATGGATCAATGCGCCTATGCATTGACTATAGGGAGTTGAACAAGGTAACCGTTAAGAACAGATATCCCTTGCCCAGGATCGACGACATGTTTGACCAGTTATAGGGAGCTACAGTGTTCTCTAAGATTGATCTTCGGTCGGGATATCATCAACTGAGGATTAAGGATGGTGATGTACCAAAAACGGCCTTTCGTTCCAGATATGGACACTATGAGTTTATTGTGATGTCTTTTGGGTTGACGAATGCTCCGGCAGTGTTTATGGACTTGATGAATAGAGTGTTTAGGGAGTTCCTAGACACTTTTGTGATCGTGTTTATTGATGACATCTTGATATATTCCAAGACGGAGGTCGAGCATGAGGAACATTTACGTATGGTTCTGCAAACCCTTCGGGATAATAAATTGTATGCTAAGTTCTCGAAATGCGAGTTTTGGCTGAAGCAGGTGTCCTTTCTAGGCCATGTGGTTTCTAAGGCTGGAGTTTCTGTGGATCCAGCTAAGATAGAGGCAGTCACCAGTTGTCCCCGACCTTCCACAGTCAGTGAGGTTCGTAGCTTTCTGGGTTTAGCAGGTTATTATCGACGATTTATGGAGAACTTTTCCCGTATAGCTACCCCCTTTACTTAGTTGACCAGGAAAGGAGCTCCTTTCGTTTGGTGCAAGGCATGTGAGGACAGTTTCCAGAACCTTAAACAGAAGCTAGTTACTGCACCGATTCTTACTGTATCTGATGGTTCTGGCAGTTCTGTGATTTATAGTGATGCTTCCAAGAAGGGTTTGGGTTGTGTATTGATGCAGCAAGGTAAGGTAGTCGCTTATGCTTCTCGTCAGTTGAAGAGTCATGAGCAGAATTACCCTACACATGATTTAGAGTTGGCAGCAATGGTTTTTGCATTGAAAATATGGAGGCATTACTTATATGGTGAAAAGATACAGATCTTCATGGATCATAAGAGCTTGAAATACTTCTTTACTCATAAGGAATTGAATATGAGACAGCAAAGATGGCTTGAGTTAGTGAAGGATTACGATTGTGAGATACTGTATCATCCAGGCAAGGCAAATGTGGTAGCTGATGCTCTTAGTAGAAAGGTATCACATTCAGCAGCACTTATTACCCGACAGGCCTCATTGCATCGAGATCTTGAGAGGGCTGAGATTGCAGTGTCAGTAGGGGCAGTCTCTATGCAGTTAGCCCAGTTGACGGTACAGCCGACTTTGAGGCAAAAGATCATTGATGCTCAGAGTAACGATCCTTATTTGGTTGAGAAGCGTGGCCTAGCAGAGGCAGGACAAGCTGTTGAGTTCTCCATATCCTCTGATGGTGGACTTTTGTTTGAGAGGTGTCTCTGTGTGCCATCAGATAGTGCGGTTAAAACAGAATTATTATCTGAGGCCCATAGTTCCCCATTTTCCATGCACCCGGGTAGTAGGAAGATGTATCAAGACCTGAAGCGGGTTTATTGGTGGCGTAATATGAAGAGAGGTGGCAGAATTTGTTAGTAAATGCTTGGTGTGTCAGCAGGTTAAGGCACCAAGGCAGAAACCAGCGGGTTTATTACAACCCTTGAGCGTACTGGAATGGAAGTGGGAAAACGTGTCCATGGATTTCATTACAGGACTGCCAAGAACTCTGAGAGGTTTTACAGTGATTTGGGTTGTGGTTGACAGACTTACCAAATCAGCGCACTTCGTTCCGGGTAAATCCACCTACACCGCTAGTAAGTGGGCACAACTGTACATGTCTGAGATAGTGAGACTACATGGAGTGCCAGTGTCGATTGTTTCTGATAGAGATGCCCGTTTCATTTTCAAATTCTGGAGGGGTTTGCAGACTGCTATGGGCACGAGGTTAGACTTTAGTACAGCTTTCCATCCACAGACTGATGGTCAGACTGAGCGTCTGAACCAAGTTTTAGAAGATATGTTGCGAGCGTGTGCATTGGAATTTCCAGGTAGCTGGGACTCCCACTTGCATTTGATGGAATTTGCTTATAATAACAGTTTTCAGGCTACTATTGGCATGACACCATTTGAGGCCTTGTACGGCAAGTGTTGTAGATCCCCTGTTTGCTAGGGTGAGGTGGGTGAGTAGAGATTGATGGGTCCTGAGTTAGTTCAATCTACTAACGAAGCGATACAGAAAATTAGATCATGTATGCATGCCGCACAGAGGAGGCAGAAGAGTTATGCGGATGTGAGACGGAAGGATCTTGAGTTTGATGTGGGGGACAAGGTGTTCTTGAAGGTAGCACCTATGAGAGGTGTCTTACAATTTGAGAAGAGAGGAAAGCTGAGTTCCTGCTTTGTTGGGCCGTTTGAGATCTTGGAGCGGATTGGCCCTGTAGCGTATCGTTTGGCGTTTCCACCATCACTCTTGACAGTTCATAATGTGTTCCATGTTTCTATGTTGAGGAAGTACGTGCCAGATCCATCCCATGTAGTGGATTACGAGTCACTAGAGATTGATGAAAACTTGAGCTATACTGAAAAACCCGTTGAGGTGCTGGTTAGAGTGGTGAAAATGTTAAGGAATAGAGAAATTCCTTTGGTTAAATCTTATGGCAGAATCACCGGGTAGAAGAGGCTACATGGGAGCGAGAAGATGACATGAGATCCCGTTATCCCGAGCTGTTCGAGGAATAAAACTTTCGAGGACGAAAGTTCCCTAAGGAGGGAAGAATGTAACGCCCCGAATTTTCGAGGTAAATTTTATCATTTTGTGTGATTTTTTCGAAAATTTAAAATTTTAGTGTAAATTCTCGGTTTCCTTCGAATAGAGTAGAAAAAGAAATTTAGGGATATAGATTTCTTTAAAATTAAAATTTTGTAAATTGATATAATAATAATATAATATTAATTATATTATTATTATTTATTATTATTATTATAATTCAATATTAATATTATTATTATTATTTAATATTAATATTAATATTATTATTACTATTTGATATTATTATTATTATAATAATTATTTAATATTATAATTATTATTTAATATTAATATTATTATTATTATTTAATATATATATATATATAATAATAATAATAATAATTTTTTTTTAAAAAAGAACCCTAACTGCCCCCCCCCCCCCGACTTCATCTTCTTCTTCTTCCTCCGTCCTTCACGTGACAACCCGCCGCTTTCGTTTTTCTCCTTCTTCTTCTTCTTTCTTCTTCCTGCGTTCTTCAGCCGAGCCGCGCCACGAGCCGAAGACTGAGCCGAGCCGCGAGCCGAGTCAAGCCGAGTTGAGCCGTGAGCCGTGAGCCGTAAGCCGCGAACCGAGGGTGAGCCGAGCCGAGCCGAGGGTGAGCCAAGCCGAGCCAAGCCACCTAAGCCATATTTTTTCTCCCTCCACTTCGGGTCACGGTGAGTCTTCGGTAAGGATCATTTTGGTAATTTACCCAATGTTGCTATAACCGTTTCGAGTTTGAATATTGGAGTAAGACTAGGTCCTATCTTTCGTTCCTTGAAGGTATTAGGGATTTTACGCTCAAGTTCTCGGGTCCCACGGCAAGTTCATTTGAGGATAGCTCCCTTTACTCGGGTAAGCAGACGTTTGTTGTTTCGAATGATTTAAAAGGTGACTTTTACTAGTGTCATCGTTTAAACCCTTGTGATTTCGTTTAGGTGGATCCGTTGAGCGTGGACTTGATTGAGGGGCATAACCAAGTATCAGGTAAGGGATTTTCCTACTACTGGACCTCGGATCGAAGCTGGAAACGTAGTAATCCACAGGGGATTACACGTTAGTAACTGTACTGAATAAATGGATGTATGTTTGACTTTTAAGTATCGCTGTTATGCTCTTGTCTGATGTAAAGGTAACGTGACCGCTAGTTGTAGCTTGTGTGCCATCGGGTGTAAGGAGTTGTTTACGGATAGACACTGATGCCCGGATGTTCTGTATATTGTACTTATGTTAATGGCTACGTTGTGGACTGGAATTGTATGTCGATGGACTTTAAAGTCTTACGGTTAGGTATGTGGTAGTCTATTGTCTGGATATTGATCATGGAGTTTTGTCGTGGAAGGACTGTGAGTCCGATTCTGATTGACTAGTTGACTGGATCTAGGGATATCACAATGGTGTGTGAATTGGAAATGCATATAGCAACTGAGGATGTAGTTGTTTAAACCTATACTATCTGACTGGCGAAGCCTATGGCGAATTTGTAATATGAATGTTGTCGGAGTATGACTGTTGTAGACGGTTTAGTATGGATTGAGGGGTAACGGTTAGCTTCATCTATGGGGTAGTGTACCTTACGGATAGGTGTATCCTTCGGGACACTAGACTGATACGTGCATCCTTCGGGATCACTAGACTGATATGTGCATCCTTTGGGATCACTAGACTGATATGTGCATCCCTCGGGATCACTAGACTGATAGGTGTATCCTTCGGGATCACTAGACTGATACGTGCATCCTTCGAGATCACGGGACTGATGTGTGCGTTCTACGGAACCACTAGACTGTTTACGTAGGGTACCCCTGAATATGAAGTTAACTGTTGTTCCCTGACGGGCCCAGTAGTGGGTCCCTTACTGGGTATATTTTATACTCACCATTTCTCTTCTTTAACTTTTCAGGTAAGGGTACAGCGAGGGACAGACCGACGAGAGGCAAGAAGGATGTGTGAAGGCCATATGGACGCGTCTGGTTTTCTTTATGCTTCCGCTGATGTATTTTGTTAGATTATTTGGTTTTGTGATTTTGAGTTTGATGACTAGAGTATTGTATTTGAAACTTCCGTGACTGTGATTTAAAATAGGGCCCAAAACTGCTTTTGTAATATCTTTAAACGTTTTTAATAAATCGTAACCGGTTCTTTATGTGTTTGTGTGTTTCGTGGTCGAGTCTTAGTACTGAGTAGTGACCTCAGCTTAGTCCGGAAAGTTGGGTCGTTATAGATAATTTTTAAAGAATTAAGATATTGATTTTGATATAAATTTCAATTATCTATTTGAAAGGCCACGAATTAAGTTAATATTCTAATCCTTGATTAAAGGAATTAAAATCTAATAAAGATTACGATATTGTCGAAAATCTAATTCATCATAAATCTAATTAAATTTTAGATTTTAATGATTTTGAAATATTGCATATATTTAGCTTATGTTGAAATTGAAGATTATGAATTAATTATAATTTATGTGTTATGCATATATTATGTTTTAAATATCAATTTATCCTAGTGATTTCAAATTATGCATTAAATGAGAGTTTTAATAAAATTATTTGCAATATTAATATTTTTGCAAATTTTGCGATTAAAATCACTTGGAAATTATGTTATTCGATATCTATATGTTAGGAATAATTTGTTAGTCACCAAAGCAACCAAATTAGTATGTTATATAGATATCAAATTAAACTTAATTGGTTAAAAATAAAATAAACCTTTTATTTCTCTTATTATGAAAAAGAAAATCTTTTATTTTTCTTATCATAGAAAATCTTTTATTTTCTTATTATGAAAAAGAAAAATAAAATAAAGAAAAAGAAGATAAAGAAGAAAGAATCTTTCATTTTTTTATTATTATGGAAGATAAAAATCTTTTATTTTTTTATCATGGAAAATCTTTTATCTTCTTATTATAAAAAATATATATAAAGAAAAGGAAGATAAAGATATCATCCAAAGATAATTTATCCAAAATAATCATATTATCAAGATCAGAGTTTTCCAAGATTCAGTTTTTGTTTTTGTTTTTTGATTTAAAGTTATTCCAGATTTAATGACGTTCTTAATTACTCCATTAATGTTATCTATTTTTCATGATTGAGTTGCTTAAATTTAAAATATAATGTGGTACAATAAATTATGTTTTATTGTCCCTTTTGTATTATGTTTAAGTCACAAATAATTTAAAGCATGTATTTGTTTGTGATTATTTGATATCTATAGTATAAATAATTTGTTAGTCACCAAAGTGGCCAAATTAATAAGTTCAATAGATATCAAATTAAAGTTAAACTCAAGTACTCATATTCATGTGATGCTGGTGAATCATATTATATTATGAAATATAAAGATATTATTATGAGTATATTGATTTTCATTATTATAAAACATTTAAATTGCCCAAAGGTAATTAGTAGTTTTATAATTTTGAATTTTATTGTTGTTAATTTGAATTGTTTTATTATGATGTCTATGTTATGAACAGTTTATTAGTCACCAAAGTGGCCAAATTGGTAAATCTTTAGATATAAAATTAAAGTTGATTCAATTACTCATGTTCATCTGATGCTAGTGAATGAGATATTGTGAAACATTAATGATTTGTGTGAGTGTATTGATTTTCGCTATTATAAAACATTTAATTTGCCCAAAGGTAATTAATAGTTTTATAATTTTGAATTTATGGTGGTTAATTGAGGTGTTTGGTTAGATATTATTAGTATATCCAAAGATAACTAATGTATCTAACCTGAGCATTTAAATTACCAATTATATGAAACTAAATCTAGCATCAATTAAGTGTAAATGTTGTACATTGTTGTGCCTTCCAAAGAAGAACTTCAATGTATAAGTTAATGATTATTTAGTATTATCTGAATGAGTATTGTATCTTTATGATTATTTCTCAAAGCAATAATGTATAAGCATATCTATTTTTGTAATTGCATCATCTACTCCTGTTTCTATTCATTTGCATGCTACATCTATAATCAAGTTTAATGGACTCAATTTTTCTGATTGGTGCAAACAAATCCAATTCCATCATGGAGTTTTGGATTTTGATTATTTGACACTCTTAAGTGAGAAACCTGCTGCACTTACTTCAGCTACCAGCAGTGACGAGGATAGATCCTTCTATAAAGCTTGAGAAAGATCCAATAGATTGACTCTAATGTTTATGCAAATAATTATAGTAAACAATATCAAGTTCGCAATTACGATATTGAAAATATCAAGGATTTTATAAATTTATGAAAAATATGATGAGAAAACACATTGTTTTGACTTTCTAAATTCCTAGAAAGTCATGGTATAGGTGCTCAATACACAGTACCAGGAACACCGCAACAAAATGGTGTTGCAAAAGGACGTAATAATATACATTAATGAATGTGGTTAGAAGCATGTTAATTAATTTGTCTTTACTTGTGTTCTTGTGGATGTATGCATTAAGAACCACTTAATATTTATTAAACATGGTTCCTAGTAAGTCAGTTCTAAAGCCATCTTTTGAATTGTGGACAGTAAGGAAACCTAGTTTAAGGCACCTGCATGTTTAGGGCTGTTAAGCATAAGCAAGAATTTATAATCCACATGACAAGAAACTGGATTCAAGAACTACAACCAGTGGTTTCTTCATTGGTTATCTACAAAACAAAAGGGTATAGATTTTATTGACCTAACCATAGTATGTGAATAGTTGAAACTGGAAATGTGAGGTTTATTGAGAATAACGTAATTAGTGGGAGTTTGGTATCATGTAAAGTGAAAATTCAAGAAGTTAGGATGGAAATTCCTTCATCTATAACTTCTTCTCATGTTGTTGTTTTTGTAGTTGTTGACCCTGTTAACAATCCACAAGAAGAATAAATTAATGGTCAAACACCACATAATGATGTTATAACAGTCGAACCTCTAACTGAGTGACCACAAGAAATAGAGTTAAGAAGATCTATAAGACAAAGAATATCAGTTATTTCTGATGACTGTGATTTTATCTGCATGAATCAAAATTTGACTTAAGCATTGATAATAACTAAGTTTCGTTTTCACAAGCCATTAAAGGAGATAATAGTGCCAAATGGTTAGATGTCATGAAAGAAGAGTTAAAAACAATAAATGATAATGAAGTCTAGGACCTTGTAGAATTGCCTAAAGAAAAGTAAAAGAGTTGGGTGTAAATAGATCTTTAAGACCAAACTTGACTGAAATGGCAATATCGAACGACACAAAGCTAGACTTGTTACCAAAGGTTATTCTAAAAAAGATGACATTGACTATAGTGAGACCTTTCTCCTATATCGAAAAAGTACTCATTAAGAAGTATTATGGCTTTAGTAGCTCATTATGATTTAGAGCTTCATCAAATTGATGTGAAAACTACTTCTCTAAATGAGAATTTAGATGAAAAAACGTTCATGGATCAACCAGGAGGTTTTATGGTTGAAGGAAAGGAACATATGATGTGATACCATCACATCTTTTGGTTTTAAAGAAAACATTGTTGATCGATGTATATACCTAAGAATCAGTGGGAGTAAGTTTAATTATTATCCTTGGTCTATATGCTTACTTACAAGAGATCCAATCATCTTCAGGTGATTGGATATTTAGATTAAAATGTTTTCGGATGTGTGGATACAAAAGATCCACTTTTGACTATATGTTTCTATTAGCTGAAGGAGCAATTTTATGAAAAAGTGTGAAGTAGTATATTGTTGCTACATCCACTATGAAGGTTGAATTTGTAGCATGCTTTGAGGCTACGATTTATGTTTTATAGTTGCAGAACATTATCTCAGGACTTAGAATTGTCGACAGTATTGCCAAGCCACTGGGAATTTATTGTGATAATTTTACGGTAGTTTTCTTCTGAAAAAAAAACGACAGGTATTCTAAAGGTGCTAAACGTATGAAATTAAAATACTTTATTGTTAAAGAAGAAAAGTTCAGAAATAAAGAGTGTCAATCAAACACATTAGCACTAAACTTATGATTGCATATCTACTAAATAAAGTATTGCTACCACAGACATTCAATGATCATGTCAGACATGTGGACATTAGTAGATATTATTATTTAAATTAAGATTATGTTATTTGACACTTTGAACTCATTTATTTATTGTTTATGATTTTATCTTATGGTTCTGTTCTTATGATTAGTATATACATAAAAGAATTATGTAAACCAAACAGGACGTCGTCTTTGATAAAGACACATATTGTTGGACCATTATTGATTATCTTTGTTATAGATCATGTTAATAGAAGAACTATTTCAGTGATACATGGAAGGGAGTATGTTAATGCAATGATGTATGACCGCCATGATCCTTTAGTAGTTTCTTTGCCTTGACACGATATGTTATGAAGTTTAATTTTGCGCATTATGTCTATGAACGTATATGGTAAATAATGTCAATGAGCCAAATAGGAGAATGTTAGATTTATTCTTAAAATATAATATTATCATTAATGTGGACCAATTGCATTATATATTATTTATCCCTTTTGGGCTTATTATTTTATTAGGTTCATTAGGTTAAAAGATAATACCCCAATTCAACATCATGATGGGTGGTGTTTATAAATAAAACCTTAGGGATTGGTCCTCTCACTGCCTCATTAGGTAGTTTATTCTTCATATCAACAAAACCTAAATTAAGTCTAAAGGAAGGCAAGTGAGAGAAACACAATTCCTCGAGAATATTATTGTGGATCAAGGTGATCAAGGTATGTTGTTCTTTAACTAAATTCAATTTGTAAAATTATATAGTTCAAAGATCTTGGCAATTATTGTTATATACAATGTTAGGATTTTATTGTATAATCATGAAACTAAAGTTTACATTTTTTAGTGAGAAAGAAGTTACAAACTGATTTTTCAACAAAAAAACCTTTTAAGTTTCATCATGCTTTTACGTGTAATTATATAACCAAATGACATGCAAATCTCATTTGTAATTTAATTTGACACCTAACAATCAGTAAATAAATTTAATGGACGATTTGCTTCATGAAGAACAAACCAAGCATATAGCTTATTCACCACATTTGGGACAAATCAACTAAATGTGGAATTTCCCCCTAACTTAATTAAGGTCAAAGTCAACCTTTGACTTCCATTTAAGCTCGGTCAATCTGACTTTGGACTTTTTGACTACATATAAAAAATTCCTTTTTCCTTGATGTATTAATGTAAATAATCAATTTAAAATTAATTTAAATAATTAAATAATCAATTAAAAATTAAAAATAATTAATTAAAAAATTTAATTAATTAAATTCCATTTAAGCCCGATTAATCTGATTAACCTACTTTGAATCTTTAATCAAATTTTTTACATTTGAATTCTATTTAAATACCATTTCTCTTTTAACTTTTAATTGTTAATTATATTGAATATTATTAACCATTCAATCTTTAATGAATTCGAATGATTCAAATTTCTTGATCACGAGGTTCTAAGTTTAATTCCATAATGAACTAGTTGAGGAACTGATAACTTATAGAAATACAAGTTATTATAGCCTTTTATATAAAATAATGAAGCTTTAGTGCATGACAACAGAAGAAACCATGGGAAAAAGTAGAGAATTTGATGAACTTGTGAATCACATCTTACAAAATAACTTTATCCTTGTTTTATTGCGTTTTATATGTCTTATCATAGGATAGTAGGCAAAAAGAAGTAAAGTTTTGCGATAGAATGTCACACGGGGAGACGTGTTCAACCAATAAAGCGACTAACAATCAAGTTAGGCGATTTGATACACTAACAAATAAATTTCGTTGGTGAGAATGTTAGAAAAAGGATGAAAGGACATCTACACGACACCGATGCAGATTTTTATAAGCATTAATGAGGCATGCAATGTCATGTCAACATCATTTTTCGCCTATAAATAGAATCATATACTTCAGAACAAGTTTGCAACTTTTTATCAGAGTGCAAGCTCACTATCTTCCATTATTTCTTTCTTGAGTTTTAGATGAGAGCTTCAAACAAAGAGAGAGAGAGAGTTCTTCCCCTACCATTTTTTTCTCAACAAACAGGAAAAAATCAGAGCCAAGGAGTATGAGAAATTAAAGCCAATGAGTAAGGTAATGTGTTATCAACACTAGAGAATCTGAATGTATGTCTTATAAGTTTTGTTGAGCTAAATGCGGATGTCAAAGCATTGTTTATTCTAGAGAAAGACAACTGCGTTGATAGCAATCGCCTGACAAGTGAGAGCACGTATTTAACTAAACAGGCAACTAAGATGATGTAGTAATACTTTCTCATCGTCGAACTTATCCTTCGCATAAGTTGCAGAAATATATTAACGTGTGTTGCAAAAGCACCGAAAGGTTGTCCACCTTAAATTAGGATAAATTACTTGTAACGTAAATAAAATTAGTAGATATAAATCATAGCTTAACTTTAAGTATTTGGATCCCGAAAGGCATGCAAGTATGAGAAAGGTGCCGAAAGGACGCTCGCAGTAATTCAAAATTTAATAGATGCTTTTTATCACCTCAGAATGTTAATGTATAACACATTGCAATTAGATAATTAAATATACATTCATGTTCCTCCTGCAATTTAAGTTCATTTTCCATTTCACTCCATCACCATCATCACCTTGCACTACCAAATGCACCCTAGTGTAAATAGTTAGGATGAGAATATAATGTTCACATTCACACTATATAGATTATATCACGTGAGTTTAGCTGCACGAAAGGTTCAATAGGATCATTAATTCCCTGTGGTCGACCCTGGACTTACCAGGAAACCTCTCTTTGCTTACACTTGGGCGATAGAGAGGAAAACTTATATTTCACGCATATCATAAGAAGTTTAGCAACACATAGATAGAATTTGCTCGTTTTTCGCATCATCCTAGTTTAGTTGCCTAATAGGTCGCTCAATTAGAGCCTAAATATGACATATCCTAGAACAACTATATGCACGTATCAAACGAACAAGCAGGGATCTAATGGACCAATAGATCACAAGCTTCAAAGATTCGAGGCTAACTGGCTGAACTCTTTTACTTAAAGTAATCAACAATCGTTAACTAATCAAGATTGTCCATTGTACCTTGTTGTCATGCCTCGCCCTAGAATTACTCTTGAACCTCGCATTGTGGCATGCGACGTGACCTGAGTAGCCCTAACGTCTCTAATAAAATGTCAGAACACTCAACTTTAGACCTTGAACTTTAACTTTGTTACCTAGCTCCAATTTAACTCTTAACTACTAAGAGATAAGAACATACAACACAAGTTATAATGAATACTTCTCTTTATTTACTTAACATCACATGTGTTCCAAATATGCATATTACAGGCTTACTTAAATACATGAGTTATAGAATAAACTTAAGGCCTCAAATGCCTAGTGTAGCTCCTTCATGCTCAAACTTAAATACCTAGCCAATACCTTATTGCATACTAGCTCGCCTTACCCTTCTCAACTTGGCCGCAATGCCTTAAAAACCTAAAGAAAGAAAACTTAACACGTAAGTCAAATACTCAGTTAGTGAGGTTTTTAGAAATTGCCTTTGGAAGAATACAATCATGTAAATACATTTTATAAAACAGGTTCTCCACGCCTCATTCAAAAAAATATAAATCATATATTATCGTTTCATATTCCTTTTGCCAAGAACGCGAACCATTTGAACGTAGAGAATACAATGATGGCCTTTTCACCAACAGAATCACTTGGAGGATTTTTTAGTTCATTTTTCATTGCTCAGGCCGCTAACTCAATAGACATTGGTTAGCTTCTTACCACCATGTGGTCCTTTCATCCCATGGTTACCTTGACTCGTTATGTGGACATAATAGCTAACTTATTTATATGAATAAGACTAATGGATTACTCACACAAGCAATTCATACAAATATGAACATTTAACTTAAAGATTTCTTTAGAAACCATGCTTTCTCATAAACATCAGTAAGTTTGTACATGTGTTAAACATTAACATAACAATAAAAACTTAGAAAGAAAGCTTTTGGAACTCTGTTTAACTTTAGAAAAATCATTCATTACACTAAGATTCCTTCTTCTCTTTGAATGCCTAATCCAAACCTTATTCTCGCTTGATAGTAGCACAACATTTAGCTCTTTCTCTTAACAAAATCTCATAATAATTTTCTTCTCTTCAGCCCTCTTCTCCTATTTATATTAATACCAAGTTGGGATCAGTCACTCTTTAAACTCTCCTAATTCACCAGCTCCTGCTTGAAGAGTTACATGTGTAGGTTTAATACTTCTCTTTAACATGGTTAAGCTTAACCTTGACACATAGGCCACTAATTAAGCTTAATTAGGAAATTTTCACGAAAATTCCTAACTCTCTCCTCGCATGGCTTCATCTTGTGTTGAATATCAAAACCACATTGTCATTCTTGATCGTAATTCCCATCATCTCGCGTTGTCTAGTTTCAATACCAACCATCATAACACCTTCTTCAAAATATTTATCTAATTCTTATAATCAAAACTCTCACTTCACAATGACCCTTCTATTCCAGACATAGGTCTCACACCTGTAGTTAAACTCTCCTCCTTGTAGATATATTTGTGTCCAACTAATATAACCATGATTAGTAAGTCAACCATTTATAGATTGTTTGTCATCTCTGCTAGGTCAATTTACCATTTTACTCTCGAGAATACATCTTGTTTCTTAATCCTTAATCAATCTTCTAATAAACAATTAGTTTATGGTCCAATTTATAAACTAAATCTCTCTTGGACGAAGAGGGCATGGCCCTTTTGTTCAAGACTTGGAGTCAACATTTAATAGACCAACCTATCTACTTAAGCCTAAAAGCGAGCATGAGTACTGAGTTTTGTCTTGCAACCTACGTCTCCAACTATCCACTCAATCTTACCACTGAAATGAGAGATCTTTTAGGCAAACACTATATATTAAGCTGCTCTCACGCATACAAATCTAAGGATAATCTCAAGTAAATAAGAGTTAATAGTTAGGTCAAAATTAAGGTTTAGTTACCTAAGTCATCAAAGTTGAAGTAGTCAGTTTTAATCAGAAAAGGGTGTTATAAAGCAAAAATGACTATTTAATGGTGCGTTCTTATAAAATTTTATTGCATAGGATACCCCCACTAGTATATTACATAGGCCACATCCATAGTGTGTTAGAATAAGGCGTGCAACCTTATTCTTATACTATAGACCGTTTAGACAATTACTCGAACTTGATCCATATGCAATGACTCAACCCCTTATACTATGTTGAGGTCATTACTTTAAAATAAATAAATATTTTGCATTTAAAAGAAAAAGGAAAAAAACTAAATCTTTAATAAATGACTTTAAACATAAGTCCATAAATCGTGATCTGACATAGTAAGAAAGTACTAAGTGTAAACATACTTTTAGTTTGGGCCCAATATAAATTTTTAAGAAAACAACTGTAACGCCCCGAAGCTCGAGGTAAAAATTTTCGCATTTTAAGTGAATTTTAATAATATAATATTAATTATATTATTAGTATTGGGTATTATTGTCATTCAATTTTAATGTTAATATATTTTTTTTTCCTTTTACTATTTATTTAAAATAAATATTAATATTATTATAATTATTTAATAGTAATATGTTATTATAAATTATATTTACTTTGATTAATATATATTATTATTGATTATTAATAGAATTAATTAATATTAATATTTAATCATTAGTTATAATTATTATTATATAATATATATATATTATTGTTATTATTATTGTTTTCTAAACTTAATATATATTTATATATATATATATATATTTAAAAAAAAAAAAAGGAAGAAGGAAACCCTAGCCAACCCGCGCGCGCCGCCTACCCCCCCCCCCCCCATCGAAATTTTCTTCTTCTCTTCCGCCTTCTCCTTCCTCACGCCGCGCCACCGCCACCCGAACCATCCATCTTCTCTTCTTCCTCCATCCCTTCCTTCCTCGTCTCTGCATCACCGCCGGCGTCGTCGTCTCCGTCTCCGAAAACGAACAGCCGCCGCGACCATCCGTTCGGATATCCTCTCGGTTTCAATTCGCCCGACGCCGCCGCACTTCTCCGGCCTTTTTCTCTCTTCCGCCTTCGTCTCCGCCACCATATCTCTCCTCCTCTCCGTCTCCATCTCCCGTAACGCCTCCCAGCGTCGTTTCGCCACCGCCGTCGTTCGCCGGAAGAGAGAGAGCCCTCCAAAACCGTGCTGCCCGTTTCGCCCAACCCGACCCGGTTCCAAGCCAAACCGACCCCGTTCCAAGCTGACCCGACCCGAAACCGCTTTCAGCCGAGCCGAGCGAGCCGCGTGAACCAAGCCGAGCCGCGAGCCGAGTGAGCCGAGCCGCGAGCCGAACCAAGCCGAGCCGAGCCGAGCCGAGCCGAGAACCAAGCCGAGCCGAGCCGAGCCGAGCCACCTAAGCCTTCCTTCCTCCACTTCGGTTCACGGTGAGTCTTCGGTAAGGATTGTTTGATGAATTCCCTAATGTTACCTCGTCCGATTCGAGTTTGAATGTTGGATTAAGATATGGCCCTACTTTTCTCCCTTGAAGGTACTACGGAGTTGACGCTTAAGTTCTCGGATTTCCGCGGCAGGCCTGGTTGGAGATAGCTTCCTTTCCTTGGGTAAGTCAACGGATGTCGCATCCGACCTTTTTAAACGACTTCTACTAAAGTCATCAACTAAAACTTTCGTGTTTCGTTAGGTGGGTCTGTCGAGCGTGGTTTTCGATCGAGGGGCATAACCGAGTATCAGGTAAGGGTTTTCCTACTACTGGACCCCGAGTCCAGGCTGAAAACGTAGTAATCCACAGGGGATTGCACGTTAGTGACTGTACTGAATAACTGCATGCATGTTGACTGTTAAGTACTGATATTATATATTTTGTCTGATGTAAATATACTGTGACTGCTAATTGTGGATTGAGATTTTGTGTTGATGGGCCTTAAAGTTATGATTCAGTATGTAGTAAAACACTGGTCTGGATGTGGTTCATGGAGTTTGGACGGGGAAGGAGAGTGAGTCCGGTTTTTGGTTGGTTAGTCGATTGAATCTAGGGTTTTCCCTAATGGCGTACGAATTGGTGATGCGTATAACAATTGAGGGTGTAGATGTTTAGACCTATACTATCTGACTGACAAAGCCTAGGGCAGAACTGTAAGTATGAATGCCGTTGGGAAGTGACGGATGTAGACAGTTTAGTATGGACTGAGGGATAACGGTTAGCTTCATCTATGGGGTAGTGTGCCTTACGGATAAGTGCGTCCTTCGGGAGCACTAGACTGATATGTGCATCCTTCGGGAGCACTAGACTGATATGTGCATCCTTCGGGAGCACTAGACTGATATGTGCATCCTTCGGGAGCACTAGACTGTTACGTAGGGTACCCCCGAATAGGAAGTTAACTGTTGTCCCCTAACGGGCCCAGTAGTGGGTCCCTTACTGGGTATGTTTATACTCACCCTTTCTCTTCTTTAACTTTTCAGGTAGGGGTACAGCGAGGGGCAGACCGACGAGAGGCAGGAAGGATGCGTGAAGGCCATATGGACGCGTCTGGTTTTCTTATCGCTTCCGCTATGTATTTTGTCAGAATATTTTGACTTGTGATTTTGAACTGGTGACTTGACATTTTTATTTTGTGAATTTTTGATTATTTAAAATAGGGCCCGAAACTGTCTTTTGTAAGATTTTTAATGTTTTTAATGAATCGTAACTGGTCCGTTTTAAATTTTATGTTGAATGGTCGAGTTTTGGTGTTTGGTAGTGACCTCAGCTTAGTCCGGAAAGTTGGGTCGTTACAATAACATGAAATGATTAATGAGCTCAAATAAAATAATTAAAGTCAAAATACTTAAATTATGAAGATACAGCAGAAGCAAAAAAACTAAGTTCATATGATGCTTGTTGAATTATATGCATATGCATTTGTTCGTGGATATGTCAAATTTAAGCTCTAATTGAGTGACCTATTGGATGACTAGATTAGGATGATGTGATAAAAGAGGCAAATCCTATCCAAGTGTTGCTAAACTTCTAATGATATGCGTGTAATACAAGTTTTCCACTTCATCACCCAAGTGTAAGCGAAGGGAGGTTTCCTAGTAAGTCCAAGGTCAAGCAAAGGGAATAATGTTCCTAACGATCTTATCACGAAACTAAACTCATGTAGTGTAATCTATACAGAATATATATATGTGGCCTGACAGAGCAGTTACAACATATAGCAAAATTTTAAATTTTATCGATTATATATATAATTAACCATAATTTCTTAAAAGGTTAATTTTCATTAAATGTAACAAAACATCAAACTATTTACGGCCCATATAACAAAGCCCACGAAGTTATCCATTTTTTAAATATTCCAGGTTTACCCTTCTGTCTTTCTTCTCTTCTTCGTGTGATTTCTTTCATTCGTCTTCCTCCTCGATGCGATTTCTTTCATCGTCTTTCTTATTTTTCTCTTTTTTTTTTTCCGCTGCGATTTCTTACCATTGTCTTTCTTCTTTTTCTATTCTTTTTTTACTTTGTTTTATATTTCTATCATATTTCTCCTTTTTCAATTTTTTTTGCTGTGATTTCTTTCCATCGTCTTTCTTCTTTTCCTCTTCTTTTTTTACGTCATTTAAATTTGGGTAACCAAATCTAAACGACCGTGTACAAAGAAATAGCAGATTCTAAAAGATTGTGTATAAATAATTTTAAAAAAAATTATTTAGATTAGAGCATCCAATGTAAACGATCGTGTAAAAAAAGTAAATGATCGTATAAAACAAATAAATCATCGTGTAGATAAATCTAAACAATCGTGTAGCAAAAGAATTTAAAAAAATCGTTCAGCCAAATCTAAACAATCGTGTACTATAGAATCCTGAAAAGATAAACGATTGTGTAAACAAATTTAAACGATCGTGTAAAAAAAATAATAAACGATCGTGTATCAAAAGAATTAAATAAATCGTTTAGCCAAATCTAAACAATCGTGTACCAAATTTTGAAGAAAAAATTGTTTAGATATGGCTCAAAATCTAAACGATAAAATCTAAACGATCGCGTAACCAAATTTAAACATAACAAAGTTAAAAGATCGTGTAACAAAATTAAACGATAAAATTAAAAAAAAAAGTTGTAGCAAAATCTAAACGACCAAATATAAACGATCGTGTACCAAACAATAGTCAAATCTAAAAGATCGTATATCAAATATATTACACGCGCGTTGTTGACGGGACATTTTTTATATTTTCCACGGTGGCCTGTGTCCTTTTTTTTGTTTTCAGAATTATTTTATACAGTTTAAATATTTTGCTGCTTTGTTATATTTTTGAAAAGACCCCTTCTTAAAATCCACCATTTTAATTAAAGCCACTTATCATACAACTTAAACTTAAATTTCAACAACACCAAAAATGCAATTTCTCCAATTAATTAAATATCCATTCAACAAATATTTAATCAATGAATATTTAATTAATTCTTATTTCCAAAAAAAACCACCAATTTTCATTCAATTAACTAAATTTAATACCCAACAATACTAAATTCCAACAAAATTTAAAATTTACCTTAACTTTTAGGTGCTACACCATAACTATTGCACTACAACTACTCTTACTATAGTAGTGAAGGAATCTTGTCTATGGATTGATGTGTTTATAATAAGCAAATCTCTTGTTAAAAAGAACTTATCGAATAATATTTCAGCAACTCTTTTATTGAATAATAGAATAGAATAGTTTAACATTTAGGAATGAAATTTTTGACATAAAACCCGACATCTAAGAAGGAAATCTTCCGTTCATGTATACAAGAATGTTTTAAATATTCTTGCGGCAAATTTAAAAATAACGATTACTATGTTTTGGCCACATCAGCGGCTTCACATATATATAAAATGTCCACAATCTGAAGATTCAAGGACAAAAAAACTACCAAATTCACCCCTCATGAATCAAAAATGTAATTTTCTAACTAAGACATTAAGAATAATAGACAAGTGGCGAATATAATTAAAAATTTGTTTACATATTTTTTTAACATATTGTCTAAATAACTTTGTACTTTAGAACTTTCAAATGTTAAGTTGTCGATATTAGCTTCATTCATTCTTTGGTATATATTTTAATTATATGGACATGAGATAATTTAAGCATATAATTTTTGTGGAACACGTTTCTAACAACGTCATAAAAGTTAATAGTACGATTTGTTTTACTTCACAATTAGAAATACATGTCATGCTAATTAAGTACATGCGTGAAATGGTCTATTTTGTAAAAATAAAGAAATGTTAAAATAAAATGTAGTTAAAAATTAATTAATGGGTATGTCACACTACATGGATAACTTGATCATCAAAATACCAATAACTTCTCTTCTCAAAAAGAAAAAAAAAATCAATAACTTAGTCTAAATTTAGAAGCTGTACAATTGGAACTATTTAAAATTTAGATACGAACAAAACGACACAACACTCAAAATATATTAAATATTTTTTAAAACAATAAATTTTAGAAAAAAAGTGTAGAAAATGGGGGGAATCGAAGACAATGAGATGGTTAGGTGGGTATAGAAATTATAAAACAAAAAATAGGGTAGGAATGGATGAAGAGAGAAAAGGTTAAAATTAGGGTTGGTTTGGTCATTGAAGTCTAAGAAAATGGAGAACGTCCATGTCATTCTCAATCACATGAAAGAAACATAGAATACCAAACCCTCTTCCTTGTCTGTTGAATCATAGAATTTCCTTTTTCCCTTTCTTCTTTTTATTTAATATTATTTTCCTCTTTATTGCTTCCCCTGTTTAATTTCCAAGTACTTTCAAGTTGAGTCTCTAAACTTAATTTTCTTAAACCAAAAATTAAATTAAACTTTAAGCAAATAGTTATCCACAGACAAGATGATTTTATGTTATTTTCGTTGGTCATTTTAGTTGTTATACTTTTGAAAACATACGTTTTTTATTCTTAATTAATTCTATAATTCAAGTGACAATTTCGGTTTCTTCTTCATTTTAATGTTTCCATCAATATTTATTTTTTCATTAAAAGTTTAAGCACGTCACTTTGTCCACTTAATCTTTTTAAATACAACGATAAATTTATATTTGAGAATTTCTCTTTTGTGTAAGAACTTAAGTTTAAATTTAATAGAGATTTGTAAAAATGGTTCCTTATTAAAAGTATAAATATCAAAATAATAGGTATTCACAAAGTGGAAAGAAAAACAAATAAAAGTTGAAAGTAGACTTATAAACACACAAAAAATTAAGATGGGATAAAAAAGTATTTGATCTACTTGATTTTGTTTGAATGAAGTGCAGGTTAAACTACGTTATTTCTTGGTGCACCTCAGGCCACCAAAATATAAAGGAAAACTTAACAAAGCCCATAAGGTTAGCAATTTTTTAAATATTTCAAGTTTGTCCTTCCATCTTTGTATTCTTCTTCGCGATTTGTCTTCCTTCTCATCTTCCCCTACGATATCGTCTTTCTTCTTTTATCTTTTTCTTTTCTGCAATTTCTTTCCATCATCTTTCTTATTTTTCAATTTTTTTATTTATGTCGTTTAATCTTTCCATCGTTTTTCTTCTTTTCCTTTTCTTTTTTTTTTTTCGTTTTGATTTCTTTCCTCGTCTTTCTACTTTACTGCAATTTCTTTCCATCGTCTTTTTTTTTATGCATTTACATTTGGTAACCAAATCTAAACGACTGTGTGTACAAGACTGTGTACAACAAAAATAGCAAAATCTAAAAGATCGTGTATAAAGAATCTTAAAAAAAAAACATTTAGATCGGAGTAGCCAAATGTAAATTATCATTTAGTGTAAAAAAAAAATCGTGTATAAAAAATCTTAAAAAAAATCTTGAAAAAAATCATTTGAATTGGAGTAAACAAATGTAAATGATCGTGTAAAAAAAGTAAACGATCGTGTAAATAAATCTAAACGATCATGTACCAAAAGAATTAAAAAAAATCATTTAGATTTGGGTCTTCAAATCTAAACGATCATGTAACAAATTAAACGATTGAATTGAAAAGATAAATTGTATCCATATCTAAACGATCGCGTATAAATTATAGTCATATCTAAAACGATCAAATCATATCTAAACGATTGCGTATATATTGAACCATATTTAAACGATCGCCTTGTAGCCATATCTAAACGACCGCGTATAAATTATAATCATATCTAAACGATCGCGTATATATTGAACCATATCTAAACGATCGCATATAAATTGCAAATACATTACCCACGCGTTATTGATGGCGTGGTTGACGAGGCATTTTTGGTATTTTACACGATAGACCTCTGGACTTTTTCCACTTTTAGAATTGTTCTCGTAAATATTTTTTCGTTTTTTTATATTTTTTTAAAAGACTCTAAACATAAAAGTATGTTTGATTATTTTGATTTTTAGTGATTAGGGACCAAATATCATTGATTCCAATATTAGCCAACAAATAGGTTAAATGGGGAGCAAGATTGATCCTTTTTATCTTCTCTCTCTTATAAAAACAAATCTCAATCTATGCTTTGTGTTTGCCCATTTGCCACCTGTTACCTTTTTCTCTCCAAAGAAAATTTTCTTTCATTGGGAATCTAGAATTTTCTCCCATCCCAAACACTCATCTCTCTCTACCCTCTTAACTCTGAGTTCTCTCCCTCTGTATAATTTCTCTGATAGGTTGTGTTTGGTAAGTAGATACATGTTGGGGGCTTTATAAATTTCATTTTCTTTTTTATAATCCCAAATTTTCTTGGACTCCAAACACTGTTTTGTGTTGGGAAATTATTTTCACTTTCTTTTGGGATTCTTCCATTTTCTCACACCCCAAACACTGATCTTATCTTCTCTCCACTGTGAGTTTTTTTTTTTTTTTTTTTTTTTCCATTTCTTAAATCTTTTATTGCTTTGATATGTTTGTTTTCTTTCTTTTGATTCTTCTTAGTTTGGTTGTACTTCGGTAGAAGTTATTTGCCTTTACAAAAGAGAAAAAGAAGTTTGTAGATTGATATATATGTCTGTGTGCATGCATGAAGTAATTTGGATGTATGTCTAAGTAGGAATTTAACTTGTGTTAATTATGGTTGAACTAACTATGAATTTTGACAGATGTATGTTCAATCTTATGATAGGATTTATGGTAAAAGAATATAGGTTAAATCGTGTACATGTCCATATTTCTATAATTTCATATATATATACTTGTTTTATAATTTTATTGGGTGTACAAGTCGCAATTACCTAAGTCATTCAAATATGTACTATCTTTGTTAAAAATGATATAATGAGACTTGCTTTTGTTTGATAAAATATAGTAATATCATTTGACAAAAATAAATTTTCGCATAACAATTAAAAATATCAAAAGTATATAAGGTAAAAGTTAAAACTAAAGGAAGATATTAATTATGTCACAAACTATAAGTTAAAAAATCAAAAGGAACAAAAGAGACAATAATTTGTTTCAATAGTCAATTGTTTTTATTATTCACACACATAAATATTTAAAAGAAATTTATTGTTTTCCAATTTTTCATATTAAATGATTGGGATATTTTTATTTCAATTTGTTTTCTCCTATTCTATGTTACGAGAAAAAAAATCTTTTGTTGGGAACAAAAGTTCCAACATTATATATCACATTTTCTTTTTAAATTATCTTTTGAAAAACCATTCTAATTATCTCATTTCCTTTTAATTAAATATGACTTTTTCCCCCAACACAACTTTTAAGCTCTCAATGCATTGTTCTCGTACCTAATAACATTTTCTATATGTAATTTTTCTTTCATGTATAAGTTTCATTTTTTTGTTTTATCTTATTTTTTAATTTAAGTTTATATACACTATTTTTACCTCTAAAATTTTCATATTATTATCTATGTTGTTAAAAAGTAAGTCAAATTTTGAAAGAAAAAAAAATAACATCTAAAAACTTGGTTTTAGTTTTTGAATTTAACTAAGAACTCGAGAATTGTAGGTAAGTAAAATGTAAATCATCATAATAATAAACGTGGAGAAAATAGATTAAACTGAAAAAATGAAAATATTTATCATAGAAAGTCATATATTTTTGTAAGCCACTAACTTTAGTTTTAAATACAAACTTTGATTTTTTGTATCAGAAGTCACCCCTTTGATATCTAAAATTTAGAAAAAAGAAATCTACACAGGGTCCCTTTTAAGATGTAGTTCATACACTAAATTGTACAATTTAAAAGAACAAGGATGGAGATCATCAAAAAAGTTGAAAGCAAATTTTCTATCCTTTTGTTTAATTTTCCTCTATCAAGACGGATTTTTGAAGATACGTCTTAGAGTATGGAGGCAATGTTAATTACCAGGAAGCTTAATTTTTGTTAGGATAAATTTTGGTTTTTCTTTTCGTCTTTTTACCTTTATTGTTCTTCAGAAGATAGTGCGAATGATGAGCTCTGAAATAGAATGCGGAAACCGTCCAGATTGTGACAATCAGCAAATCACAAACTACACCAATAATTCTCAACCTTGTAAGTTGCACGGCGGCAATAGCACCACTGCCAATATGTCAAAAGAAGAAAAAAGAAATTGGGCTTGGCCCAAGGGCTTGGTTGACAGTGAGCCAGTGCCCAGAACAAGCCATAAGGAAATGCGTATAACTTTGTCCGGTAAGTACGATCACCCCGCGTTATTAAGTATGCACTAAAATGTAAATAATATAAAGGTAATTATAACATATAACAATTTTTAGAATAATATTAAGTATATAACAATATTTTATATAAATTGCATGTATAGCAAAATCTATTTGTGATACACTTCTATCGTTGATAGAATCTTATGGTTTATCAATCATAGACCAACATTTGCTAATAGACTGTTATCATTGACAGATTTTGCTATATTTGTAAATTTTTTAAAATGTTAATATATACTTAATTTTTTTTGAATATAATGGCTGCATTTGCAACTATCTCAATATTAAAAAGTTTATCATCTCTCCCTAATAGACTTCTATCCTAAGTTTATTATTGATGTTTGATTGACTTCCTATATTTACGATTCTTTAAAAATACTGTTATATACTTGATTATTCTAAATTTAATTGCTGTATTACAATTATCTCTAACTTTATCTCATATTTAATGTTTGGTTTGAATGTAGGTGTAAATTACGTTTTTTGTCCCCCAGTTTTAGTTAATTATGTTTTTTCACAGTATCTTAAATTTAATATAATATTTTTTAATTACTAAATATAATATTCACTTTTTAGTCCTCGAAGCTAACTTAATTTAAAATAAATATAAAGTTGGATTATGTATTTATTAATTTTAATAGGATGAAACATAGTTAAACTTAATTAATGATAATTTTTTAATTCTTCTTAAAAACATTAGTTAGTAGATATCATCTTTTAACTATAGAAAAGCGAGTATTTGAAGAAAAATTGAAGTAAGCATTGAAACTTAAATTTTAGAAATAAAATTAAAAACATTTTCAAACATAGAAGATAAATTAAATTAGAACAAAACTTGAAATTTATGGATGAAAAGAAAACTAAGTCCTAAGACATAAAAGCCAAAAATCTATTTTTCACATATTTTTATTAAATGAAAAGTCTCTCCTACATCAATTCGTACACCTATATGGTAGATATTTAATTACAAAATAGCATGGAAGACTATCTTAATTGACAGGAGACGTGAAAAAAAAGTTAAAACCAAAACGCTATCAAATTGATAATAATGTATAATTGCAACAAAACAAAACCATAAATGTAAATTGTAACAAAAGTGTGTTGATAATGGAATGAATGTTTCCAACTCCCATGTATATTGAATCCATAAATGTAATGCTACAATAGTAGAAACAACATAACAATTTTGACATGAAATGTTTCATAATCTTATTAAGAATGATAAGTTTTGGATATGATCAGGTGTAGAATCAACACTACCATATAAGAGTAGAGATGAATCCACTGTTCTTCCATTGATGAATAATGAACACTATCATGCCTCTACTTCTCAACCAGAGCTTCTTACCCTTTCAATGGTTCTTTCACCCTCTAGATCTCTACTTTTTTTTTTTCTCTCTCTCTCTCTCCTTCTTCATATTGAAACTGATAATTTTTATTTTTTAACAGACAACCGATACGTCTTATACATACCACGACCCGTCCTATGGAGGACTGCCATCTCCATTTGAATTTCAAACAATGGTATGTGGAGATGTTACTTAAAAAAGTATTGTTTGGTAATGTCATTTTTTATGTATGTTTTCTAATTTTTAATTTTTTAACGAAGGAAAACCATGAAACACACATGTTTAGTAACCTTTAGCTTGTTGATAATGTCATTTTTTATGTATTGTTTGATAAATTTTAGATTTTAATTTTTGAAATTTAAGGTTTTGGTTTGATAATGATATCTAGTTAAGCATATAACACTACTTTCAACTATTAATTTATTTGTTTTGTTGTACATATATACACATATACAACTTTCAAATGCTAAACCAAGTTTTGAAAACACACCTCCCATTTGATAGCCATTTGAGTTTTTATTTTAGTTTTTAAAAGTTAGGTATAAAATATCATTTCGGTCCTTTTCTTTTGCAGCCTACTTTCTTTTCATAAACCAAATTGAACTATGAAAACTAGAAATAGTAGTCTTCACAAACTTTTTCTCCAAAATTCAACTCTTTAGTCAATAAAAAAAAAGAACACTATTACCAAATGAAGTTAAATAAATTACTTTTTAAAATTATTATTTTTATTTTAAAAGAATAGTTAAAAAATCAAATGTTTAGTCACGAAATTTGACAACCATGGTAAACAATTGGCAACAAAACGAACACCATCTTTAGAAAAAAATTTAATGGTTATGAAATGGAGTTGTAGCTTTTTAAACGATTAATACTAATCAATTAATTATATAGAGACCATTTCAAACAAATTATATTCTTAAACAAAGACGTACAATTTTTAAAATTCAAACCATACAATTAAACCAATGATGAACGCATTTGAATTAATAACTCTCTAATAATTAATTGTTATTAATAATAGTCCATATACTGCATCCATTCTGGGTGACCATGGCTCGTATTTAATTTCCTATATTGAAAATTTTGTTTCGCATACAAACAACTTTGGAGTTTGTTGGGCTCAAGGAGTTGAGTTGTTGAAGGAGTGACTTGTTCTCCTTGTTCTGTTTATGGACTTTGTGTCCATATACATTAAAAAAAACATTTTTTTCAACTTCGTATATTTTGGGTTTCATAGCTTCACTTTATTCCTACTTAAATACGTCTACAATTTATTTTCCAATCTAGTGGAAAACATATTTTAATTGAGTCGTTTTGATATTAAAGTTATTTTTTCTAAAAGTTACGTATTTTTATTTGTATATTTTTGCTTCTATATGTTAATAAAAGAGGAAGTCAGAAAAAATGAACTTACCATATATACTTTTACTATGATTTTATTGAGTTATTTTTTAGCTAAAAAGGTTCATTGTTACTCAGCATAATTCAGATTATAGTAGAATGGCACAAGCTAGAATGGCTTTGCCTTTAGCAATGGCGGAAGAACCTGTTTACGTGAATGCGAAGCAGTACCATGGAATTCTACGTCGACGACAATCTCGAGCCAAGGCGGAAGTCGAAAATAGAATATCCAGATCACAAAGAAAGGTAGCCAAACGTAATAAGCTATTCTATATACAATATACATAAATCTCTAACTTGTTAGCTTAAGCTTTTTTCTTCGGTAATTAACCAACATGTGTGTGGATCGCAGCCATATCTTCACGAATCCAGACACCTGCACGCCATGAGAAGGGAAAGGGGATGCGGAGGGCGTTTCTTGAGCAAAAAGAAGAAGGTAGAAGCTTCGACTTCGTTGGATGATGATGATGATGGGGAAGGCAGCAACATTAGTTTAGGCTCTGAATCAATGTGCAATGGCAGCAACTGTTATCAAGGGTCCCAACTACATTTATCTGCATATATATGAATGGTTAGGTGTTCTGGCTTTGGAAATAACTTGTCCCCCCGTTTCTTCCGCTACTTCGAAGATTAACACTAAATTAGTAGGACTCAAAAATATATATTTTGTATTTGATCTTTTTAGTTTAAGAGTTTTTCTTTTTTGTGTGAGTGATATATATATATATACACATAATATTGTTGGGTTTTTTTTTTTAATTTTTTCTTTTAAATGAAATCAGATCAAGAAACCTCACAGGGGAACGTTGATACATGCGTGATAATTTAAATTTAAAATCAATTGTAGATAAAAAATCGCTAGTTTAGAATTTTCATGCATAAATAGTTGATAAAACATCATTGAAAATATTTTATTTTAACCCAAAACAAATTTTAACTCGAAATCCATAGAAAAACATTTAAAAGAATGATTTATCGATCAAAAGCGAAGTTGGTATATTCTGTGTTGTTTAAATTAAACATTAAAAAGATATTTTAAGATGTATAAATTAAACTAATGTGGAAGTGTCCATACTACTAGTCTCATAGCACCATCAACCGACCACCTCATCAAGCGCCTTTGTATATGTTCTTGCTTTTACTTAAAAAACATTTCAAGAAAAGGATTAATATTTAAAACATTCACTAAATAACCCGGCCACTGCATTATGTTCCGCGGATTATGCAATCACATGCAACTAATAATTAAATATCTTTAAACTAGTGAGAAAAATAATTGAAGTTAGAACTTTGAATCTTGAATTTTAAACATAATTGAAGTTAATTATTGATGAAGAAATAAAAGAAAAAAATAAATAAAAATATTAAAAATAATTGAAGTTAGAACTCTCAATCTGGAATTTTAGGTAAAAGTTGGGAAGAGTTTAACCATTTCCTTAAAGATTGGAAGTTGTGAATGACATCTCTATGTCATGGTAGGTACATCAAAGAATGAATAGAAACGTTAAGCTTTTGATATTAGATTATTGTGAAACATGAGTTCTAATAGGTGGGTTTTCTTGTAAATTAATTTTTGAAGTTAGCAAGTTTGAATAGGTGTGTTGAGATAAAGCGTGGTACGGGGCAGAATAACAAGGAATCAAACAATGAGTTGTAGAGAAAAGCGACATGGTACAACAAGATAATGCGAGAAGGGAAGGCGGCAACACGAGCACTTAACCAATTATCATGTGACACTAAAAGAAATATCAGTTACGATAGCATCAAAAAAACGCTATCGTTGATTTTTGATAGCCTTTTCGAAATGCTGTCGTAGCCGATGTTATTGAAAGTCCATGATTTTTCATAGCGTTTTTTTGCCGGTATAATATGTCCCCCGCGATAGCACAAATATGATGCTATAAATATTTTTTATAACGTGAAAAAAACGCTATCGAAACATTTTGATAGCATTTTTTATTGCGTTGGAAAAACGCTATAAAATGTTTCAATAGCATTTTCAATAACATTGAAAAAATGCTATAAAAGACATTTTATAGCATTTTTATCATTCGAAAAACGTTATCAAAACGTTTCACTAGCTGTTTTGAAAACATTTGGCCTCATTAATATTTCATAATTATCATATTATTAATAGAAGAAATAACAGAGAACTATACATATAATATCTCATTGAATAATATATGTTATCTTCTATGCATTACAACTTTGTTAAAAGAAAAAAAATTCTTTGAGAACAAACCCACACAAAAAACTACATTGTTTTAGAAAACTCAATACATCACAAGAAAACTGATAAACTGAAACATTTCTTCATACAACAAATTTCTCATGGAACCATTTCTCACAGATATCACAGCAAATCCAAAATTCATCTGAAGTATAGTTCACCGCATGCCCCACGTAAGGTGTCACCATGCTCGTCTTCATCTTTTTCATACAATGTCTCTACCTCTTCCCTTGTCCGCGACTGCCTTGCATACATTCCTTGCATTTCAGCTTCCCTCTGAAAACATTATCTTAACATTAGCAGAGCAACAAACATTATCATAACTAGTATCGGTAAACTTTGGTGTAATAATACACAACTCATACATTTCTAAAGGTAACACAACAACTAATGAATCAGATAGTAAACTCTTCAGATAAGCTTGTAAAACAAAAATCTACGATTCTTGTGCAGTAATTGGTGACTTGTGTGCAAAAGAAAAAGATGTTGTGAGGGCAAATTGTTTGATAGAGTGACAAGGACAAAATGAGAGGTGAACAGAGAAATGAAAGGAGAAAAAACCAAGAAATCTATCTAGGGTCGCCTAGTCGCTTCACCTGTTTTTTAGCCACCAGCTTATTTTGGGTCCTTTTTCACCTGTTTTGGTATGTTTTAATTGGGTTTTTGAATACCCAACTAAGATTTAAATCTTTTGGATCTTAAATAATTTAATTTTGGGTTAAATTAAATTATTCCTCTTAAAGGACAATTTGGATCAAGTGATTTTTGGAGCGTGAGATTTTCTCCAGTTAAGAGCTTATTCGTTGCAACTCGACCTCGGGTAAGTTACCTCAACTGAATTTTTGGGTCCTTGTTCGTTTGATGGTTAAGTTATGTAAAATGGTGTTTTCTTACTATTTAAGACTTCGCTGCTTGGAAAGCGTGATTTATTGTTAGAATTTGTTTGAGCAAATCTCCAGGTAAAAGATTCTACTACTAGACCTACAAGTGGAATTAAGAGGTCGCATGTATTTTTTAGTTGTGCATATTGATAACTAGATTGCATAATGGCATGACAAATTAATGATGATATGATATGACATGACGATATGATATGATATGATATGACTTGATGATGTGATGGTGATATGTTACGTGCATGCTATGGTTAGGGTGTATGTTAGCTTGTCCTATTAGAGTCGTACCTACATGGGTGTCCTTCGGGATCACCACCTTTTTAGGACTGCATAGTCCGACAGGACCACCAGTCTGGCATTGACATAGACATGATTTGAGTGATTCGATAGGATTGCTCGCAACCCGATTGTCTTAGTGTTTCCTCCGGGTACACTACAGACCAGTTTGTCCTAGGTGTTCCTTTGGGATCACCAAAGACAAGTTATGTTCCTCCAGGATCACATGTTGTACGTGTTTGGGAACGTGCCAGTTCTTAGGTACCACTTCTCAGGACTCTAATAGGAAGTTAACAGGCACCTAGCGGAACTAGTAGTGGGTCCCTTACTGAGTATTTTATACTCACTCTTTCCATTTCTATTTTTCAGGCAGAGGTAGAGGTAAGAGCAAAGGCAAGCTGGCGAGTGACCAGAAGTGACCGTGGCGAGCCATAGAGATACATTTCTTCCGCTTTGTGTCATGTCGGCTTTCAGTTTTCACATTTTTTTTAATTCCTACTTTATTCTTTAAAATTAGATTGGACCCGAGTTAGGATTTTATTTTTATACTTATCTCTTATCACATTTGTTTATGCTTTTAAATGAAGATTGTGAGGTTTTGTTTTATTTTTATCTTAATTTTATAAATTTTATTTATCTTTTAAATTAGTAATGACTTCGACTTAGTATAAGGGGTTGGATCGTTACAATAAATGTTTATTGAACTGATTTCTCAAAGTTAGGATATGTTAAATGATTTATTGACATGTTATGAAAGCAAAGAAAATGTTTCAATGATTTCTAATGTTTTCTCAAAACCCGAATATTCCATGAGACCTACTGTATGCATATGGCTAACTCCATACTGATGGTAGAGTTAAAGAGCCTATAATTTATTAGCCATCAAGAAGGGTATATTTATATGCCTTAAAAGAGGAGGATTACAGCGAAATCTGTTTCCTATCCACCATTTTGTCTTCGAACGAAGAGGTTTCATACTGCCTGTGACTATAGAATGTTGTCTTACAAAAGCTATGCAAATATTCAAGTACCACATTATGAAATGACTGTTTACTGATAAATGTATTTGCAGCTTCAGTTTCACATTAAACGATTAATGAAAACTTGTTTTTATAAAACCGTTGCTCACTAAATATTTCGACTTACTCTTTCAAAAAATTTTTCCTCTTTCCAGATATTGATTGTGAACCTCTGTGCGCTGAACATACTACTACCAGGCTAATTTATGTTTAAATGATGAAAGTAATAGATTTGTTAAAAGTATTACTATTCTAGTCTTATGTAAACTCTTTCCATGGGATGCTCTTACTTCTATGTATCTACACGAACGATTCAGGATCACATCATTTGTACTAACTACAAAGCTAGCCTCATCCATTGTGTTTCCAAAATAAAGCGTCCAACCTTATTCATACACTATAGACCGTTTGGGCTATATATTCGAACTTGATCTACGTTTATGGCTCTATATAAAGTTCAAGTCTACACTAGATAGTCTCAGGACCTTAGTTTATTGGATTCAAGATTATACTATTCAATTTTCAATAATAAATACTCAATAACAATTTTATTGAAAAGAATAGAATCTTAAACTACAAACTATGAGTTTTAGGACATAAATTTCAACAAACTCCCACTTGGACTAAGACTCCTAGTGGGATAAAATAACGTTGAATTGAACCATGGGAGGATGACTCATATCAGTGCAATAAACATATGAATAAAATAAACTTGTGCATACACCCGAATGTTCTCCTACTTGTCCTAGTGCACAAACATCGTAGACCTAAGCTCTTTAGGTAACCTTTAAACACTTTAATCGTGAAGGACTTTTTAAGCCGAATAGCCATGATTTGGTTAACAAGTATCGACGTGAATATACCAGTACTACGATGCAAAATTACCCAAATAAGGTAGTACAATTTTATTTTACGCTTCTTCATTCTACTGCTCCTCCATATAGAGTGAATACTAATTTCGATGTAGACTTTCTAGCATCTTTGAAAATCATTATTAATGTATCAGTTAAGGATCAGATCCTTAACACTATACACATACACATAGTCTTTTGATTTTCTTAAGCAATTTTAGGATATATTTATGGCAATTCATCCCTTCTAAGTAGCTAATGTCTGGTGATCTAGTACATAACATTGCATATATCTCATATCCTCAACTTACTGAGGTGTCCCATGACATTATTTCTTAGACTTGTGAATTCCATATCTTTAATGCAACAGACTCTATTGGAATCAACATTTTATATATAGACAACATTTTGTCTATATAAGATGCTGAAGACAGGCTACTAATTGTTCTTGCGGCTTCAAACAATTTGGATCCCTAAACACATTGAGGATATCCAAATCTTTTTTTTTTTCAAATTGCATAACTAGCTATTTCTTGATGTTAGTTAGATAATCTACATTATTTATTGCCTGTTTATAAGTCAATGGATCCTTTAAACCATCATCAAGTATGACGATTTGGTTTTTGATAAAACTAGGTAACGGTCAGGCTGATGAACAACCCTCCCACTACTTCGAGGCACTCTCAACCCTTAAGAAGGATTTAACTAATCAGATTCTCTAGTTTTATTAACTACTTTAGTGGATGAACTAGGTTTATCTATAACGCCTTTAAAAATCCTATACAATACTAATTTACTACCTAGTGTGATGATTCCTAATGGGTTTCCTCTAAGAATGTGGCATTTTTCAAAAAAAAAAAAGAAATTCCTTATTCCATAAAGGTCAAAGAGCAAAGTTGGTCATAGAGCGAACCGTGTCCAACATGGCTCAATTTCTTCTTTTTGATACATCATTCTACTTAAGTGTACTAGATGTAGAGAGTTGTGACTGGATTTTATGCTCTATTAAATACTCTTTGTATTTTGAGCCCACATGCTCTCTACCTCGATCTAATCGAATTTTCTTTATATTTTTACCTAATTGATTTTTAACTTCAGTCTTATATTCTCTAAACTTTTCAAGAGAATCAGAGTTATGATTCAATAGGTAAACATGACCAAACCTTGAATAGTCATTAATAAAATTGATGAAATATTCATACTCTCTTTGAACTTTGACATTCATTGGTCCACAGAGGTTCGTTTACGAACTCTAATTGTATTTTGGTTCTGAGACATTTTCTGGTAAAAGATCTTGTGATCATAATTCCTTTTAGGACAAAATTGACATGAAGATAAGCAGTTATCTTCTAACTAATTTAGAATTCTACTCTTAACAAATCTCCTAATCACATCGAGATTTACGTAACCGGATCTTAAGAACCATATATAGGCGTTAGAAGAAAGCTTTTTGTCTTTCATGCTAAATATTTAAATATTAAAGATAAATTTTACTCCAATTGATCTTAACTTATATAACTTGTTTATTAGTATAGAAGAACAAAACTCAATACATTTTCTAGAAAAATGAACAGTTCATTGATTTCAAATATATTATATACATTTGTACTGAAATACAGGAGATAAATATTAAATTTCTCAACTTCGATAAGCATACAAAACATTTTCAAGTACGATGTATCTATTACTACAACTTGAGATCTCCCACTACTTTAGCCGAGACAATCTTTTTTGTTTCAACTTTTTGGATGATCTCGCCTTCTACATGCTTTCAAGAACTAGTTTTTTGAAATAAGAAGTAAATATGATTAGTGATTCTTGAATCTAGTATTCAGGTTGAAGTATCATTTTCTACTAAGCATGTTTCAACAACTAGTAAATCATATTTGTCTTATACTTCCTTCTCATTATTCTTTTTAACAAGGTACTTTGGGCAATTTATCAACCAATGCCGGTTCTAATTGCAATGGTAACATTCACCTTTCAAAAGTTTCATTCCCTTACTATTCTTGGGAGTGATCCCCTTTCCCTTCTTCTTCATTTGTAAAGACTCAACTCTAGTTTTAGAGGTCGATCCTCTTATAAACATTTTTTCTATGGTAGCAACATTTGCTTCCACTTCCTTCCCTTCACCCATAGTAAGGTTTTGGAATCACTAGAGCTCATTCAGAAGGATAATCAGTATGAGCACTATCTTATTTAGAGATGCATCCATCTCAAACGATACAAAACAATAATGCTAACCTGATTTGCCTTATACACGGGACTACCATTTACTACAGCAATATATTGAAGTGCATCATCATGTCAAGGACATGATCTCTAACAAAGGTCCCTTCCTTCATTCGCGTGGTGTAAATGTGCTTAATTGCTTCGTGTCTGAGGGACAATGGAGGCTAACCAAATATCTCTCTTAATAAATCCATAATCTCTTTAGCTGTGGCTAAGGATTCATGTTTCTTTGCCAAAACATCAGACATGCTAGCAAGAATATAGACATGGGCCTTTTCATTGACCTTAGCCCATCGATCATATTCTTCCCAAACATTTTAGTTAGCATTTAAGGTTGGGGTTTAAGGACTTTCCTCAGTTAAGACAAACCATAAATCATCGATGACTAGTATTATATTTTGGTTTGATTTCCAGGTCGCATAATTGTCGCCGTTAAGTTTTTCAGAAGCTAAGGGTTGTACTATTGAGTTATTCATGCTGAAAAATAAAACATAATCTATTTAGTGAAAAACAACAATCCTTTAATAACCAATTAATTTAGAAAATATTAATAATGTATTCATCATTATTATGTTTTACAACGATATTTCAAAGGTTTAGAATAACCTCCATCGAAGAGAATTTTTTTTCTTTTTTTCTTTCTTCATCTTCTCTTTCTTTTTTACAACTCCTCTTCCAGAATATCAAGATCGTTTAAATATCACTTTGATATGATCTACACCATCGCTTACCTAGTCAACACGATCATTTAGCATGGTCGATCAACACGATCGTTTAGCATGTTCGACACGATCTTTTAGATTTGCAAAATTTTTCCCATCGTTAAAAAGAATTACACGATCATTTATAGTTTCTTACATGATTGTTTATAGTTTCCTACATGATCGTGTATCATTTTCCACACGAACACGTATCATGGTCGTTTAGAAGTATAATTACACGAAGTATTTTTTTCCATCGTTAAAGACAAATACACGATTCTGTATCATTTCTTACACGGTAATGTATCATTTCCTACACGATCACGTATCATGATCGTTTAGAAGAAGCATCACACAAAGCCTTTTTCCCATCTTTATAAAGAACTACACTATCGTGTATCATTTCCTGCACTATCATGTATCATTCCCTACATGATCGTGTTCCATGATCATTTAGAAGAAGAATTACACGTGCACGTGTGGTCGGTGTTGATACTACCTACACGTAGTGTATCATTTCCTACATGATTGTGTATTATGACTGTTTAGAAAAATAATTGCACACACGTATGTGGCCAATTAATTGTGTGTTGACTATAGTATTTTTTGTATTTTCCATTGTGAGCTTGTTGTGGGCTTTTTCCATTTTCAAATTTGTTCTATATAGTGTAAATATTTCGCCAGTTTGTTATATTCTTTAAAACACCCCTTAATTTAATTACATTAAATGAAACTCCATTACATTGGAGTTATTCAGGGAACGTGGGATGGTTTACTATGTATCACATTTCTCTTAATAACTTCCCCTTCTTAAGGATGAAGAAATGGGAAGTAGGTAAAGTTATAGAGATGAATTTTTTGAAGAAAAAAATCACTCTTCATATTCTTTCAATTCTCTACAAAATTAATACTCCCATTTTTGTTTCCACTGTCATTCTCAAGGAATAGGGAGTTTCTAAATGGTGGTGCTTCAATTTGATGTTGTCACACCCCATCTTGACCACCTTCTTTCTGATCTCTGTTAACTCTTTATTTTCTTGTACAAATCTTTCTCTTTTAATTGTTATACCATATGAAGCATAAGGATGGAATCTGAGGTGCTCTTGTGCTGCTTTATCTTTTGATATAATATTAACAAGATAGAATTTAGGGCATCAGTAGTGCCCTCTCTCGTTATAGTTATAAACAATGAGATGGAATTTGAGACACTACTCTAGTGAGCCTTCATCTCATTACACTAGTACCAGTGATGCAATCTGATGTATCAACTGAATACCCTCATCAAAGGAACCTTTGTGCACAAGCAATATCCCTGAAGGGTTACTATATATCTTTAGATAACATGGGTATAGCCTAAAACATACTAAAATCAGTCTTCATCTCAAACATTTTGAAAACTTAACTTAAACATACATGTTTATAAATCTCATCAGTAGACTCATTAATAAATACATGATTTGTCCAAACATATCTAAACTCATGCTTTAAAAACACTTGCTAAATAAGTATACTTAAATACTTTTCACAAACATGCTTCATAAAACAACTTTGCTCTCAGGTATATTTACCAAAACAAATCTATTTCAAGAAACTTAAAACATACTGGTAAATCTCAGGAACAATAATAAGTTCAGACCTCTTGAATAGCAAGTAGTAAATCATGCTTCATTCATTCTTTACAAATCATTATGAAATACTTGAAATCATTAAATCATGCTTTAAACATTTGATAACACATCAACTTAAAATCATTATTGTCACTTACTACTTTTTGGCTAGGTTCTTAGCTTGGAGATCTATTTCTTCTTGCCCTGAAAAAAAAAAAAAGGAAACTCAAGTTAAAAACATAGTTTCAACCATGATAACATCTCTTTAACTTCTTCATCTACACTTCTTTCGTCTAAAGGAATCCCTTTTTCAATTTACCTTGAACACTTTTGAAGTCTCAACAACCTTGGCTTGCTTAGAAAATCATCTAGATCAACAACCAAAAGCTTCAAAACTTGCTCTAAAATCATCTTAAACAAGAAAAATGAGCTTTAACTTACTTCGATTTAAACCTTAGGCTCATAACCCTTCCTCTTTAACTCTAACTCGCCAAGACGACAACTTCTTGAATGCCTCTAGCTTGAAAAAGAAAATCGATGTTTCATTGAACTACTCTATGCTATGGCTTTCAAACTTCCATGAACACTCAATTCTCATCACACTTCTATTTACTCTTCTCTCTTGAGCTTAAAATGGTGAGAAATGAGAGAAATGAGGGTTTGTTATGCCTTTAAAAACACCTTTTGCATTTGCAAAACGTTAGTCTTGAGCGTTGGATAAGTGATCTCAGCTGAGATCTACTGAAATTTTCTTTTTTCTCTGTCAGATAAGCACTAAATTCTTACCCGAGAACCTTATCTATCCTTTTTTGGTTCCAATTTCGACCGAACAAAGCCCTCAGATGGTTTTCCTTACCTTTCGCCGTGAACTTGCAATCTCAGCCAAACACGGCCCTAAGATTGCCCGAGGTCCTTCACACCACCTAGTGCATCGAGATTTCACTTCAACCTTTACTCTGCCTCGTACATCGGCCAAACAAGATCGAGTCCTAAAGCGTTTATCTCGAGATTCCTTTTCCAAGACACTTACTTTGGCTAACGACCAAATTTTTCCTAAACTTTTCTTCTTATCAACTTAACACATCTTCAACCTCAAGGCCTAACTTAAACCAAATCTTTTAAAGCTTCTCTTTCTTTTACAAAAGCTTAAAAATTTCTAAAGGTCATACAAATTTGGGGTTTCATAGGTATTTTACCAGATACATACTTTTCAACAACTTATGAGATTCCTTTTCCAAGACACTTACTTTGGCTAACGACCAAATTTTTCCTAAACTTTTCTTCTTATCAACTTAACACATCTTCAACCTCAAGGCCTAACTTAAACCAAATCTTTTAAAGCTTCTCTTTCTTTTACAAAAGCTTAAAAATTTCTAAAGGTCATACAAATTTGGGGTTTCATAGGTATTTTACCAGATACATACTTTTCAACAACTTATGAGTCATTTACTCTTCTCTGTAATTTCTATATTATTTGTAAAGGTATTCTTAGCCTTTAGGTTATAGTAAATTAGTTTACGTAATTCTTTCTCCAATGTAATTTTACTTTTATTTTCCAAGTAAATTAAGTTTAGGGTTTTGTTAAATTGTTTTATTGCGTAAAGTTTTTATCCCTTCAATCTTATGGTTCAGAGAATTAGCAAGCGATATAGAAATAAAAGAATGCATACTCCATAATATTTGAACTCCCAAGCTTGAACAATATTTTAAAAAAGTTCCTAGTTGACCATAATTGAAACGGACTTTTGGAAAACTAGGCCTTCGTCCAAGGTTTAAGCTTGGTGCAGCCAGATGCCTTCTCTTTGAAGCTTCCTTCGACCAAAATGGGACATCCCCTCTTCTTTGATTCTTATTCTACCTCTGGAAATTTCCATCATAACTTGTTCTAGATCCAGATGGAAAATGGGAACGAGATTTAAAATTTCCTCTCTAGTGAATGCCTGGTGTAAAACTCTTATGTTCACTGCGTTTGTCATCGCCTCATGTGGCCTTCCTTTCCACTCTTGTTCTTCTCTCTGGTGAATGCTTGGTGTAAAACTCTTATGTTAACTACGTTTGTCACCACCGCATTAGCCTTCCTTTCCACTCTTGCTCTTCTCTTCATCCTCCAAGCATCTCTCATCTCACATTGCAACCTTTACAAATTTAGAAATTTTAGACCAGTTCGTGCCGACTGTCATTGGGGCCCTAATTTTAAATCTTAAAATATCTTCAAACTGCTTAGACTTATCTACTTTGTAAATTACCAAGGCAAACATAAATTTCTTGAACCTATTTCATACTCTGCGACAGTCATGTCGCCTTGAACTAAATTTATAAATTCATGCCTGTTTGCATCACGAAAGAAACTAGGGTAGAACCTATTGTGAAATGCTTTTTTGAGCTCCTTCCATGAGACAAATCCTATTCTGCATTCTCTCGTCGTATGGAAAATTTGCTAGTCGTTAGGACTCCCTTATAACAAAAATGTTGCTAACTTTGTTTTTCCTTCTTTGAGACACTCCATCACCCCAAAACAATTTTTAATCAAATTAAACCACTTATCCACATCAGTTGGATTAGTGGTTCCTTCAAAGGTCGTTACTCCCAACGTCTTCAATCTTTCAATTCCAAACTTTTTATCTACCGTGGAAGGTGTAGACATAAAATGATCAACTAATCTTTCAACTAAGCAATCAAACATACTTTCATCCGCGTTTTGTAATCAGTGTTATGTCCATTACTAGACCACTCATCAAATTCTTATGCTTTATAAGCGCTTACAATAGTTGGAACACCAGTTGCCTCTTACCTCCCCTCTTTTGTCTTATTCGTGGTGCCATAACTTTTTGTAACCTATCATTGCGATAAACAATTAGTACTTTATCATGTTACTTTCTATATGAATGACTCTGACAAAGACTTTTCCTAAGAATCTGGCTTTGATATTGTCATGCCCCGTTCCACAACGCATCTTAAACCTTGCATTGCGGCACGCATCCTAAACCTCACATTGTGGCACACAATGCAACCTACGCCACCTGATGCCTCAAGACTAAATGTTAGAACGCTCAATTTAAGTCCTTGAACTTTAGCTTGATCACCTAGTTCCAATTCAAATAACTTAATACAAATATGAAACTTTAACACTAGGCGATAAGAAATATATAGCGCAAGACATCAATAACAAAGACTTCTCTTATTTCTTAAAAATACTCATTCCAAATATACATATTATGCACTTCCTTCAATACATAAACAAGTAAAATTGAGAATGCCTTGCACAGCTTCATCGCGTGGTAGCTCGCATTACTTATCCTAACATGGCCTTAACACTTGCTTATTTGGGGGAGGGAAAACTTAGTACCATAAATCAAATACTTCATGAGTTTGGAAAAGCTTGGCATACATTATGTGAGGTTCGTGATCCAAAAGGGAGTCCTGTTGAAGAAGAGCTCCGCTAAGAAATCTAAGTTTGCCTAAGTATAGAAGAGAGGCGTCCCTCGAGGAGGGATGAGATGGAGAAAGGAAAATACCAAAAGAAGCGTGCAAGCCCCAGTGCTATGTGTTAAAGAAAGCAACGCGATGAGATTTAGTTGGCGAGGAAAAAGAACTCGACAAAAGCTAAATATTAGGCAATGGGTATAGTGATGCAGTGAGAAAAGCCTACACATAAGCCTGGTTGCAATAAAGTAGACGTACTGTTGAAAAGATGGACGTTCGTATAAGTGATTGACCAACTCACTAAGGAAAAATTAATGTTCTATGGCTTCTCGATAAGAGAACCTGACCATGAAAAGTTTAGCTTTCCAAGGAAATAAGGTTGGTATCTCATGAAAAATGTCTATTCGTAATTAACACTGAACTTACGTGTCAAATTTGAGTTGGCTGTAGAGCTCGGTGAAATGAAAGAGTGACATGTGTAAAGTGTGGAAATGACTCATGGAGGTGAAAGGTCACTATAATAGGACCAAAGTCGAAAGAAAAGGGGCATAACCTGTATTTCCTAAGCCATCAAAAGAGAGAAGAAGCTGGATGCAAAGAGGAAATAGTGGAGTTTCAAGTGTCTGTGAGTGATTCTTATAAACAAATGATTGCTTTGAACGATATTTTTAAATAAATGACTCTTTGTGAATGATTCTCACTCATAAACTTGTATTTCGGTAAATGGTTTTCGTGTGAAAAATGAATATCTCTGTGAATGGTTTTCATGAATATGTCAAACTATTATATTATGTTCCTTACATCCGTAAGATATATCTTATGAGTCTTTGATGTTAGAATTTATGTCCTAAAATTCATAGTTGTAGTTTAAAGTATATTCTATTCGATAAAGTGGTTATTGAGGACTTACTAGTGAAAATAGAATACTATAATCTTGAATTCAATTAACTAAGGTCCTGAGGATATCTAGTGTAAACTTGAAATTTATGTAAAGACATAAAAGTGAATCAAGTTCGAGTATATAACTCAAATGGTCTATAGTGTATGAATAAGGATGGACGTTTTATTTTTGGAACACTATGGATGCAGCCCACTTCGTACTTGGTACAAACAATGTGATCCTCAATCGTTCATGTAGAAACATAGAAGTGGGGGCATCCTATGCAAAGAGTTACATAGAACTAGAACCATGAAATAGTTATTTTTAAGTTATATCACTGTTGATTATATAAAATTGACTACTTCGATTATTGATGATCTAGGTAACTTAATCTTAATCCTAAGCTAACTATAAACTTCTGCTCAAACTGAATTCTCCTTAGATTTGCATGGGTAAGGGCAACTCAACAATGTAGGCTCAATAAGCCTCCCATTTCAGAGGTAAGACCTGGTGGATGGTTAGGGACATAGGGTGCAAGATTCACTTTTAACCCTTTAGGGTTAGTAGATAGGTTGTTCCTTTAAGAACTGAATCCATGTCTTGAACAAGGGGCGCCACCCTCTCTTTGGCCTGAGGGGGATTTATTTTATAGATTGGGCATTAAACAAATTGTTGAATAGTGGATTAGTAGGACTTAAGGAGAATGATGTAATCTTGGGGGTAAAATGGTTTTTTGACCCAAGTTTAGTTACGAGTAACCTATGAAGGATTAACTTACCGATCATGGTTATATCAGATTGTTATATATATACTTATAGAGTTCCACAATGGTACTTTAATGGAATGATCCTTTAGTTAACGAATGTTGTTAGCTCGATCTAAAAGGATTTAGTCAGTTAATCTCGAATCGTTGCAACTCATGATCTATAGGTCCATTAGGTTCCCCTACTAGCCAATATGGAATTAATTTAGAACAATAAATTGGAATAATTCAAATGATTCGAACTAAGTAAAAATAGAGAAACCAACAAATATGTGTGATAAAGTCATCGATTATTAATTTGAGACAGATCTTTATGTTTAAATATGATTTAAATATTAGAAATATGAATACGAATTCATATTCAGAAGCTCAGAATTGATGGAAATGGTCAAAGTTCAAAAAAGTCAAAATGTTGACTTTTGACTTTTAGATATCAAATTTTGACCAACTTTATATTCAAATGTGGTTTGAATTTCAGAAAAAGGAATGTTGATTCATGCTCGAGAGATCAAAATTAGTCCAGGCAGACAAAATGGTAAAAAGTCAAAATGTTGACTTTTGACTTGAAAAACTCAAAATTTGACTTTAACTTGAAAGGTCAAATGACCATATTACATTTGACAAAGTTAGTGGGAAAATCCAACATTCAAATGGATAATCCCACTAGCTAACACTTAATTGGATAGGTGGTTACATGAGATGTAAACACCAAGCCCACTAAGTTCCACTAATGGTTAGTTGATTATTAGGTGTTGAGATTTAAGAAACTAATCACATGCAATTTTGCATGTAATTAGTTTATTTAAAGGGTATTTTTCAATTTTGAGAAGTTTTGGAAAATTTTTATTTTTACGAATTATAAAAATGTTTCAATCTAGTTTTATCTCCCAAATCTCAAACCAAAATTCCTCCTCAAGTTCCATTTATCTTTTCCTTAGTTGCTTCACCTTTTGGGTTGCACAATCCGATTATAAGTCCAAAAAATAGTAGGTTAATGCTAGTGGTGGTCTCCAGTTCAAGTTCGTGAGGTAAATTTTGAGAAACGAGAAGCTACAAAGGTATGATTTTCTCCAACCCTAATTTAGTTTAATTGGGGTAGTTTTAATGCATGTTAATCTCTAAATTAGTTTAGTTGTGATTAGGGTAAAATAGATCCGTATTTATGCTGCGTACGTCTCGTGTCGTAATTTTACGATTTGATTGGTATTGTAACATTATTTAATTCTATGATTGTTGGCTAGCCTTTGTTATGATATTGATTGGGTATTTTGTAACTCTAAGATCCCTACCAAAATGTTTATGGGTATCCTAGGTAATTCGTGAGATGCTGGTTGAGAGTGAATCCTAGGTCCAAGTGAGGGTAGAATCCTAAGCCTTTGAGGAGAGAAATGATTTACGAAATGTTGGTAGGTATCCCAGGTAACTTGTGAGATATGGGTTGAGAGTTAATTTCAGGTCCAGGCGAGGGGAGAATCATAGGCCCTTGATGCGAGAAATTATTTGCTAGACGCTGGTGAAAATCCCAGGAAGGCCAAAGTCGTTTCTTCAACCAAGGTGCAGCACTCGCCTTCCTTCTGAACTGAGCCAGGTAAATGAAGCCCTACAGATTGACGATGAAAGGTGGACCAGAAGTTAGCTTTAGTTTTATGTTCCGCCGGAAAAGGAATTTAATTTGTAACACATGAACCTTGTAAAATTTTCAAGTTAATAAAGAGAAGCACGTTATTCCGCTGTTTCATTGTTATTTCTTTGAGTTTGTCGCCTACGAGTTAAAGATGAGTTGTGTTATGTAAAAGTACTAGGCAATGGAGCAAAGTCCAAAAGTTGTAAATTTTTGCTGCAATAAGAAAGTCTAAGTTGAGGCAAATGCTTAAAAAAAAGGCAAGTTAAATAAGATGTACTGCTTACTAGGCATTAGCTCATCATCTCGTGGAGAGGTGCGAGAAGAGTGTCTAGGTGACATGCCCCCATCTGGTTGCAAGGAGTGGCATAATGGCTGGTGTGAGACAGATTACATGAAAGGAATTTCATAAAACAGGCTTTAACGCCTTATTTCAATAAAAAAAATAAATCACACACTACTCTTCCAAGAACATGAACCATTCCAACGCAGAAACTACCGTGATGTCCTTTTCATTATAAGCATCCTATGAAAAATTTCTTAGTTCATTTCTAGTTGCTTAAGCCGCTAAGTTCACTGCACTCCTTTTTCTCCATGCAGTTCTTTTCGACATCGTTGCCTTTACTTATTACATGCATATACTAGTTAGCTCATTTATATGAATAAGACTAATGGTTTACTCATGACATAGCATACAATGACCATCAAACATTAATCTTTCTTGAAACAATACAAAAAAGCTTTATTTAGAAATCGTCGTTCTCATAAATATTTAAGTGAATTATAACATTACAGATCAACATAAAGTTTAGAAAAAAAAGCTTTTTCAAACAACTTCAACTTTAGGAAAATCATCTGCGGACTAATTTCCTTCTTCAGAACGCCTACCCAACAATCCTCTTATCGCCTAGTTTTTCTTCTTTTCAATAGAGTAACTTTCAAGAATTCAACATAACATTCCTTTCTACTAACCTTTCACCTCTATTTATACTACTCTAAAATTACTCCAAAATTCAGTAATTTATTTAGAAATCTCATGTTCAAGATACATATTTTACTCGAATTCTTTAGAAATTTGCTCATGTATAGTTATTTATAAATCTTTTCAAACTCTTTCTTAACCTGAAACTCATGCTTTGTAAATCATTTAACTCAATGTAACTTGAAAATTTTTACTTAAAGCATGTTGGAAATATAACTTTAATAAACAAAATTAGAAATTTGTTTGAAAGACACTCACAAATTTTGGCTAGCTCCTTGGTCTATATACTTGTCCTATCTCCTCTTCTCTTAAAAGAAGAAGAAAACTCAAGTTAAAAACTTTGTTTTAACCATGATTAAATATCTTTAACTTCTTCCTTTTCCTTCTTTCTTCTCAAAGAAATCCTTTATCAACTCACCTTAAACTCTTTTGAAATCTCGATAACCTTGGCCTGCTTAGAACTAATTCTACCCAGCTTGCTCCAGCTCAAACGAATTTCTAATCAAATTTAGTGTCTAGATCAACAACAAAAACTTGTAAACTTCCTTTAAATCTTCTTAAACAAAGAAATGGAGAGTTTGAACTTACTTGGATACAAACCCGAAGCTCTTACTCTTCTTCTTCAGCTCAACTCAATAAAACCCTTCCTTTTGGATGTCCTTTTAAAGAAGAACTGTTAGTAAAGCTTCACTAGAACACTTAATTTGTTGTGGCTTCTAAGCATTCAAGAACACACAACTCTCACCATAGTTCTCTCTTAAGCTAAGATGGTGATAAATGAGAGAAATGAGCATTTGTTGTCTTTAAAACTATCACACCCCACCCAGAGCTCCTTCTCACTGAACTTGACATGTGGCATGAAACTAACCAATATCGCTTTCCTTCTAAACGGCACAAGCTGACCCTTAACCTTCAACATTATATGAGAAATGGAAGCGGAAGCTAAAAGACATAACATATGCACAAACTTAAAAACAAATGAAACACAACCCTTTTTAACAAACACACTTTAAATTTCTTTACACAGACATTTTACAGCAGTGAAAATTTCAATGAAATAGACTTCAACTCTAACCCTTAAACAACTAGAATAAAATTAGCCTTGCAGTAGGAAGTCTAGCACCATGCGCAACACAATTTGTACCTGTAAAATGAAATTTTTTTGAAGAGTGTGAGCTAAACGAGCCCCATGAGTGATAGGTTTTCTAAATAAGTTTTCATAAACCTTTTTAAATAATAAACAACATGATAACATAAATACTCTGACTTTGCCAAACATTTAAGAAACAGTAAGTTGAATCCTTGTTTTTTCTTTTTGAAACCCAAGTATATACTCCTATGAGATTGTAGAGGCTACTCAATACCACTCTAAATTTCGAAGATGGACATCCCCAATCCTTGTTCCTGCGAGGTAGGAGTCCCTAGCTTGATGCTGCGAGGTAAGCGTCCCTAGCTCGATCCGTAATATAAGTGTTCTTCTCACCTTGGCACCTCTTATCCTTCTCCATTAGGGTTGTTTTGAGACATCTTGGTTTCGAGAAAACATTTATAAAACCATAAGCTTCAAGCTAATCAAGAATCCTTTTTCAATAGAACAAACCTTTAAACATAATAATACCTTGATAAACTCTTTTTCTTTTTAGCTTTAAAAATTTAATACTAAACACTCTTGTAATAAATACATTGATGAAATCTCATGCTTTAGAAATCATTCACAAATCTAATAGCTCAAGCATTTAACTTAAAAACATACTTAAAACAGTAGCTTAAATAACATGCTATGAAATCACTTTAATAAGTTCATTTTTCACTCATAATACTTGGTTGAGATTATCTTCACAATTTTCTTGAATTTCTTTTTTGGCAGCCTAACTTTTGATCTTTGAAAGTGACTTTTACGAGTGAATTGTGAGAACTTGTCACACCCCTCTCAGATCACCCACTCTAGACTCGAGAGACGACATAAATCCAACCGATATCGCTCCCTTCAAGAACGACACTAGTTGTCCCTTAACTTTAATCTTTAAATAAATAAGTGGCAGCTAATACACATAAACTCTAAATACAATTGGGTAGAACATTTTTCACTAATCAAAATTTATTTAAGTTTTTAGAGACATAACCTTACTTTATTTATAGATTTACATAAGAACAACACCTAGAACCAACCTTCCCGAACTGAAGTCTGATACCAAAAAAGACCAACTAATTATAGGATGAAAACAACAAGACACATAGATATTTAAATAAAATCATTAAGCAGACATAAAGCAGAGATTTAGGCTTAGACGAAAGGGTCTCTATGTACCTAGAAAGTGGAAAAATATTTTGAAGAGTGTGAGCTAAATGAGCCTAGTGGGTGATAGCTTTTCTAACTGATTTTTCGTAAACTTTTTTAAAACAATAATTCATAAATCCTTTGGAACAGTAAACGATAAACATCATTTAAGAACAATAACTTAAATCTTTGTTTTTCCTGCTCGAATCCCAAGTATCTACTCCTACAAGATGGTAGAGGTTAGTCAATACCACCTCTAAATTTCAGAGATAGGCACCCCCAATCTTTGTTCCTACGAGGTAGGCATCCCTAACTCATTTATGCAAATAAGTGTCCGTACATGTCCTACAGGCCTATTGTTCTACCCCATTAAGGACTATTTGAGACATCTCAGTTCCAAAAAAAATATTTATAAAATCATATGCTTTAAACTTCTTTAATAATCGTTTTGCATAAAGAGCCTTTAAATCACATAATACCTTAATAAACTCATTTTCTATTATGTCATAGACATTTCTCAGTAAATAATATGGTTGAAAAAATAACTTAATGAAAGCACATGCTTTGGAAACTATTCATAAAACATCTTAAACATGTAATACAAATCATTTATAAACAATAGCATAAGAACATGCTTGAAATCACCTTAAAAAATTTAGTTTTCATACATAGATACAAACTTGAAATCACTTTAATAAATTTAGTTTTCATACATAGATACAAGCTTAGGTCCTTGGTTTATAAATTTGTCCAAATTTGTCCGATCTCTTCTTAATCTGAAGTAATGGTAAAATAATCCATTCAATTTCCCTTGACCATGAAAATACCATAAGTTTACTAAGAAATTCCAAAAATCACCAAAAAGGACCAAAAACACCTCTTGACACAAGCTGGCATGTAGGGATAGGTGGCAAGGCCTTAGTAGCGTATGCTAGGTATCGCGAGCATGCTTTTCCAAAGCGTTGTTCTGCCTATGGTCGCATGTCCAAGTACCCCTAAATCACTTTGTCTTTATGTCTTGTATGTAGCTTAGTCTATTGCTTTCATTTTTGTGTGATCAAACAAGGGTGTGACATTTTGAAATTTTCATATGCAAACCTGCCAAGAATAAAAATGTTCAAAATGTATTATAGGGAAGGCATAGTAGTTGAATTTGTTGGAATTTGTGTTCTAAAACTCACACTTTGTTATTTGATTCAATAAAAATTATTATTGAATACTATAATCTTAAAACAAATATTTTTAAGGTCCCGAGGCTATTTTACTAGTTTGTCATATATACTTGAACTTTATGTAAAAACATAAACATAAGTTCAAGTTAATAGCCCAAATGGTTTATAGTGTATGAATAAGGTTGAGCGCTTTATTCTCGATAAACATTATGGATGCGGCCCGCTCCGTAATTAGTACAAACGATGTAATCCTGAATCGTTCATGCAGAGACATGGGACTGAGGGCATCATATGTAAATGGTTTGCATAAGACTGGAACCATGAAGTAGTCACTTTTAGTTATAACACTGTAAACTATAAACTGACTATTTCAATTATGATGGCCTAGGTAACTTGATCTTAATCCTGAGCTAACTATGAAGTTCTATTCATTTGGTAGTATCCTTAGATCTGCATAGGTGAGGGCAGAGCAACATCGCTAGCCCAATAAGCCTCCCATTTCAGGGGTAAGACCGAGTGGATAGCTAGGGACATAGGGTGCAAGATGGAATTCACTCCTACCCACTTCTGGGATAGTAGATAGGTTATTCCCTTAAGGATTGACTCCAAGTCTTGAACAAGGGGCCCCACCTTCTCATTGATCCGAGAAGGATTCTGGTTTATACGTTTGACCTTAAACCAATTGTTCAATAGTGGATCAATGGGTCTTAAGGAGCAATATGTAAACTTAGGGGTAAAACGATATATTTGATCCAGCCAAGATTACGAACAACTTGTGAAGGATCGACTTACCCATTATGGTTATATCAGGTGGACAAAAATATATCTATAGTGATGGGAGTGCAACTAAGAGTCTTTAGTGGAATGACTCTTTAGTTAACGAATGTTGATTAACTTTGATCTAAAAGAGTTTAGCCAATTAATCTCGAATCGTTGGAGGCTATGATCTATAGGTCCATTAGGTTCCCCTACTAGCTCATATGGATTCAACTAAGAACAAATATGTTGAAGTAATTTGAATCGTTCGAATAAAGATAAAAAAGAAAAACCGACAAATATATAAGATATAAGTCGGGTGAAATAAACTCTAAGTTTTGTGTTTAAATATGATTTAAATAAATATGAATATAGATTCATATTTAAAAAGCTTGAAAAGTTTAGAAAATGGTCAAAAGTCAACATGTTGATTTTGAACTTTGACTAGACTTATTTTTAAATATGATTTGAATTTTAGAGAAATTAATACGGATTCATACTTAGGAGGTTGGAATTAGACAAGACGGAAAAATTAGTAAAAAGTAAAAAAGTCGACTTTTGAATAAGAAAAGTCAAAGTTTGACTTGGACTTAAGTTGGTCAAATGACCAAAATGCCCCTTTAACTAATTACTTTATTAATTAACATTAATGGGAAATGTGGCAACCGATTATGAATTGAAGGCCACTAATTTCATTAAAGAGTTAATGATTTGATTAGCTGTTGATAAGATATGAAATAATTTACATGCAATTTACATGTAAATTTCATATAAAACTTCTCACTACCAAATGAGAAGATAAGAGAGAGTTTTTGATCTGAAAAACACTTAAACGATTGACTCTCATCTCTCTCCAAAAAATTCTCTTTGCATAGTCGAGTCCTACAACTCAGTTCTTGGTCTTGGGCATAGTAGGTCAGCCTGGTGGTTGTCCTTGCTCGTGATTTTCAGGAAGAGAAGAAGTCTTGGATCAAACAAGAAGTTGAGACTAAAAAGGTAAGTACATCGTTTACCTTACTCTCTCTTCATTTAGGTTCATCGCATGGTAGATGCATGTTAACTTCTAAATCGTTTAGATGCATATAGAGTAAAGCATGATCCTTTATTTTTCGCTGCAGCATGTCTCTATTGTTTGGTTTTTCCAACAGAATCCCCGACCAAGCCTTGTCGCACTCTTTGCAAGCTAAGAGTTGGAGTTAAAATGTTCAGTAGTGTTGTGTTGTCTTAAAAAAATCTGTGAGAAATTTGTTAGGGCAATTATTGACCCATTTATTTGTACACTATTCTCAATCCATAGTATAATATATCCATTATTTTGATATTTTGTGCAGAATATGAAAGAAGACTCCGATACGAACACAATGCAATAAAAATCACTTAAAAGGAGTTCAAATGAAGGAGAACGGTCAATTTGAAGTTTAGGGACAAATTGGCAAATATTCAAAAAGTTACGACACGGATCAACCATCCACACGCGCGAGCCACACCCAGATCACGGGTTCGAATTCCAAGCACAACATTATTTTCCAAGATTTTTCAAAGACAAAACTGGGTCGTTTTAATCCACCCCTCACGCGCTTTAGACGTTATCGGTTTGAATCTCACCAGATGTAAAATAAATTTGGATTATTCAAATCCTTCGTATGCGGGCGTTAATCCGACTCCTTCCACTCATCAACTGCCATGTGTTGAAACTTGGTCGCACGTGCCTCCTCCCCACCCAAGTTCAATCTTCAGCCGCTTCATTCTTTTATATATATAATTTTAATGGCATTTTCGTAATTCTTTTGCAAAAATCAGAAAAATACATGCATACATGCATTCATGGATGACATTTATCCTTTTGTTTTTAGTTGTCATGGTGCTTGTTGATCCTTGACCTTCAGCTCTCTTTTTGTCATGTGGCACTTGTTTATCCCTGACCCTTGACATTTTTTGCTGTGGAGGTGCTAGTTTATTCTGGGCCCCCAGAGTTCTATTTTTCCTATGATGACGCTTGTTTATTGCTGGCCTCCAGCATTTTATTTTGTCGTGTGGTGCTTGTTTATACCTAGTCCTTGACACTTTTTATTGTGGAGGTGCTTGTTAATCCCTGACCCCAATATTTTATTTTTATTGTGATGGCGCTTGTTTATCCTTGGCCTCCAACGTTTTACTTTGTCATGTGGTGCTTGTTTATACCTGGCCCTTGACACTTTTTGCTGTAGTCGTGCTTGTTTATTTGTAGCCTCCAGTGTTTTATTTTGTCATGTGGTGCTTATTTATCCCTGGCCTCCATCGTTTTATTTTGTCATGTGGTGCTTGTTTATCTCTTGCCCTTAATAGTTTTTTGTATGGAGGCGTTTGTTTAACCTTGGCCCCCAGCGTTTTATTTTTTTGCTGTGATGGCATTTTTTTTATCCCTAGCGTCCAACGTTTTATTTTATCCCCTCTTGATATTTTTTGCTATGATGGTGCTTGTTTATCCCAAGCGTCCAATGTTTTTATCTGAACAAGAGGTGCTTGTTTATTTCTGACCTTTAACACTATTAGTATGTTTAAAGTATTTTGCCTTCACATAATAGTGGTTACACCTTCGTCCACCTTGAAATTCTACAAGGATGTACAAAGGAGGGAATGTTGTAGCCACCTAATTTTGTCCAACATTATTTGAAATCAATTTAATTGCTAGAATAATTTTTCCTTAATTTCGCTTATTTTTAATTTTGTGATTAACTACCTTTTTCATAAAAAAAAATGTTATTTAACTACTTTTTAAGTTTTGTAGGTAGTTTGGTTAAAGTACACTAAACCAAGAAGGGGGTCTGGCAATGCAGAGATACATTAGTTGAAGCTCAAGCTAGGAATGCATCGGGAGAGGCTATACCAATGCAAAAACGTAAGTCAGCAAGAACGTCTTAAGAGGCTCTCTCGATGCGCTAACAGGCCAGCATTGACAAAGGGTTACTGCCGATGCAGTGTTTGCCGACATGGTCAACACGTCAACATGGGGGAACTCCCAACGTCTGGTAGTGACATCGTCGCAAACAGGTTACTGACGCATCGTCAAGTACGCCAACGTACATGAAGCATCGACGCGTCATCAGTAGAATGTCTATCGGTGCTGTGTCATCAGAACGACCATTTAAGACGCATAATGTGCGTCACAATGTTCTTATTATAATATTTTTTAATTCCTTTTATTTAATTTTATTATTATTATTTGTTTTTTTTTTTTTGCAAATTAAAATTGAATTCGATTTAAATTCATTCAAATACTAAAAACAATAAACGTAAATATAATATAATACCAAATAAAATTTATATTAAAAATAATTCAAAAGTACACGTTCGTAGTTCAGAAAGTACATACATAATGAAAACGAAAAACCTAAATCCTAAAAACATAAAACTAAACACATAATTTACACCAGTGTCCCATGAAATGAAAGTTCCTTATGCTTTTGAACTTACAATGACACGAAATTAAGTTTAAATATATATCACCAATAATATATATGAAATTAAATAACGTAAAAGTTAAAAATTACGTAACTCAATGAAATCAAGGTTCTCTCGAATCCTGGGAGAGGTCTTTAATCATCTTCCTCATTTGTTCCATCTGTCGAGCTTGTTCTTGCATATAATGAGCTTGTTCTTCCATATAGCGAGCATGTGCTTGTATCAGGCAAGTACTTTCTTTGTGCTTTCTATTACTCTATTCTTCTACTACCTCAAGACAAGTTTTTAGCTCGTCGTTAACCTCCTTGAAGTGGGTCAACTCTCACTCGATAGATGAAGATGAAGAACTGATGCAGCAAGTCGAGACTTTGGCTTGGGGTCCCAGCTAAGACCTTTTGAATAGCCTGGTCGTCTACCCAAAACGGTCTAGCATATCTCTTCCCCAATGAGTAGTTGAGAACCCTCTATGGTAGATTGGGACTGGAGTTCCAACATTTGATTCCACAAATAAAATGTGAAACAAGACAAATGACAGCTGCAAGTGTAAATCAATTGTTGTGTGAAACAAGACAAATGACAACTTATAAACTTACATGCGCATCTACAGCCACCTACTAAACAAACTGACCAACCCGAGCGTTTGTTTCCTTGAATAACTACACACGGTCGATTGGATGACCTCGGTGTTCAGCTAGCTTGTGTTGTCGTTGTAGAAATAACTTTACGTTGCTGCGATGGTTGTAGGGCTGCCTCGCTCTAATAGTCCTATTCATCGACAATTGCTCGTACATGCAAATAATCAAAATATTACATAAAAAAACAAATGAAGTACCATTTGAGAATATCAAAAGTACTAAATCACCTAAAATTGTCGAGTGAGGTAGTGGTCGCATAGGAAGTATCAATCTTACACCCAATTGCTCAATCTAAGAGGGTTAGCACGAGTCATTTCAAGATATATCGAACTTCTTGAAATGGCGGTGGTTTGTCCCTTATACTCCTTCCACAAGCTGAGCATTTGATGCTCAACAAATCAAGTAAGTTCTAGATCAGTAAAATCCTGCACGAACCATTGCTGTAACAGAAAAGTACACATGGATTAAGATTGAGTATATGTATATATGTATAGGTAACATATATGTACAGGTGATTTAAAAACTTATGTACAGGTAATTTAAAAACTTACTTGTAAACCACCCTTAACAAGCTTGATGTACTTTGGTGCACATCAGCCTACTTAAGAAAGCAAACTGAAAAAGTATCCCGTATTAACACGCTAATGGTATTGCTAAACAGAACAACGTGTGGTGAGATAGGCTTTTCCTGGCCTAGAGCAATAGATATGAGGATCTTTGGATTCTGTAAAACATATCTCTCTAACTCCAGGTTCCTAGAGTGTTGTTGTCTCTTGGGAGTGGGAGCAACAGGTTTGGAGGCATCTAGGAAAATAGAATAATTTCATAAACATAACAAAAAAAACTTATGCATAAATAATTGCTTATGTAACATAACTAACCAAATATGTCGCCGACCGATGACCTGCCAGGAATGGTATTGGTATTAAAATCGAATAAACGAACACTCTCATCGAAACTGGCAAAAAATTGAGACATAGTACCTATTGACATATAAACCAAAATTAATTAAACATATGAGAGTACATAAAATTGAATATGTAAAAAAACGAAAAACTATGAATATGTGATTTTTCAATTATTGTTCTTCGTCATCGCTTGATCCAATTTGAATGGATGATTTTTCATCATTATCATTTATAAAGTCATCATCGACATGACGCACAATAGGTCTTTCCACCGTTGCAGGATCAATGTCGACTTTGCACAAGATGTCGTTCTCGTGATACTTGTCATAATGACCGACAACAATTTCAAATACATTCAGTTGTTGATCCTTAACATCATCCACTTTGGGTACGTCTCATATACGTTTATTTTGGACCACCTGAACAACCTTCCAATTGACACCATTTTTTGGGTCTCGATGTAAAAAATATGATGTGCCTTGATTGCGAGAATGACTAGTTCTTCAAGGAACTAAAAACGGGATGTGTTGATAGATTTGTATCCCAATTCCACATTGTTCTATAATTTATATTCTTGTCCGTGTCAAACCATCTACATTTTAATAGTCAAACACGATGGCCCATCAAATATGCCCACGGAAAGAACCTCTTCTAATGCACCTAAAAATTATTGTCGTCTCTTCCACTCACACTACTTCGAACAACTACCATGACTCCACTATTTTTTGTTGTGTGTCGGGAATTGCAATCTATCATGTGAAATCGTACCCCACCCACGATGCATTAAGTGTAGGATCGAACATCAAGTGAAGGTCTCATGGCAAGTGAGAAGAAATCATGCGAAAGGTTGTCCTGCTCACGCGTTTCAATGACCTAAAATTGTTTAACAACTATATACGTTTGTGAAATAAGCCTAGAGAAATTCCTAATGAATTTATGTACTCCACATACACACCTGATCTCTAAACCAATAAGGAAATACTTGTTCTCTTTTGAAGAAGTCGACATTGTTTCTTGCCTGACGACATATCAGCCTCAAGTGTTTCATAAAGTTCATTGTTGTGAGTTTATGATGATTAGAACTTAAGAAAACATAAATTGCTAGTGAAGTATTTAAGGTTGGAAGTACGTACTTTCAATACTCAACAATTTCATCTACATTGTTGAAGATGTACCAATGAATCTGGCACTTCTCTTTTTGTGATAGGGATCTTAAACTTGTCGCACCTAATGGTCGTACCTTCTGCACAAACAATTCAAACTCCTTCTGCATAAATAATTCAAACTCACTGTAACGACCCAACTTTTTATACTAAACTGAGGTCATTACTACTTAAAGGAAAATAAAAACTCACTAAAGAAAATGGAAAATAAAACTATCTTTTACTCAAAACCTTAAATACTCATCACAAATAAATAAATAATGTATAAATAAATATAAAATAAACTCTTAATTTGGGCCCCACTACTTTTTTTAAAAAATAGTCAAAGTATACAAAAAAAATACTGAAATCATAATTGCAAAGTAAAAGCAGAAACAAAAAGTTTTCCTATGGCACATCACGGTCACTTCTTGTCATTCGTCGACTTTCTTCTACCCTTACCTCTACCTCTGCCTAAAAGATGAAACATAGAAAGAGTGAGTATAAACATATACTCAGTAAGGGACGTACTACTAGTCTTGCTAGGTGTCTGTTAACTTCCCATTAGAGTCCTGTAAAATAGTATCCATAAACTGACGCGTTCCCAAACACACTATAAACCCGATATTTTCATTGGATTATTTTTTTTTCAATATGAAAGGGATAAAAGAAAATTGGAAATTAATGGTTTTTATTAAATAAAATAAAGAGAAAAAGAAAAGAGAAAGTGAGGTGGAAGTGCATTCGGTGCATTACTTATAAAAATGAACCTCTCCCAACCACCAAGCTTCTTTGAATCCATTCTTCACCATTTTCTTTACTATTTCTACACCAAATTTCAAAGGGGTTTCAAAGGAGTAGAAGGCTAAGAAAGGAAGAAGAAAAAGTTCAAAAAGTGTATGTTGAAGGAGACAAGGAATTTGCAAGACCAACTTCTATATGGTTCACTAAGCACATATCTTATTTTTTATTGATTTCGAGGTACACAAAAAGAATTAAAAGGTGAGGTTTAAATTTACTGAAAGCTAGCTCGTTTTTGAACAAATTTTATGAAGAAATCTTGAGCAAATTCTGATATTCATTGGGTGAATTTTGATAGAGAAGACAGGGCAGATTGTTTTCACGCGAAATCAGGAGGTCTCTATCTCTTTTTAGTATTTCAGGGTGTACAGGTGGAGTTAGGATCTTTATTTAGTATGGTTGGAAATTTTATTCGATTTGCTACAATTATTATGAAGATATCATGAACTAAAACTGACTAAAAATAAGTTAAATTTTAGGGACATATTAAAGGGGTCGTGGTGTACGCGATTGTTGGAGTGGTTTTGTTTCGAAAGATATCTGAGATTCTTCACAGGGAATCAGATTTTTATGTCTTGAGGTAAGTTTTAGAGGACCTCAAAGTAAATATTTTGACATAAATAAATCCCATTTCGGTTAAGTATTGAAAGAGTTGTGATCATTTGAATTTCATGCTGCGAACCTGGAAAATTCTGAGAAATGTGTGGAGTATGGTTTATTTTTTAAAAAGATAGACTTCTTTAGCATGATCCTTAGTAAGTCATGTCAAGCATAACATTTGAAGATCATAATATTTAGGTCTCTAATACTCGATCTGGTTGTTTGATAGGCCAAGAGGAAATAGGTCAGATTTACTCACGGGGAAAACTAGTCTAAGAGTGTGAATGACAAAACTAGTTTTGGAAATATTTTTCCCTAAGTATTATTTATGATTGACTACTCTACACGTTTAATTATGAAGCTGTGAAAATCATTTGAATTCCATAATTATTTTCAAGTATGAGCTCCGAGACTAGATTTCTTAATGAAAATTTATGCTAGCACGTGATTATCGAATGTCTGGAAAGTATTTGAACCACTGTGTTTCAAACAAAGCATGAGTTACCAAGTTTTTTTTAAGAACTACAGCTTTTCACGAACAATGTAAGTAAGCTTAAGCTTTACGAAAGATAAAGATAGCATGCATGTTTTAATGTTTTCATATGATTTTCTGATGTTTCCATTAACTACATGACTGAGTTGTTTGAGCCCGAGGCTATATGGTATCGTGTGCACACAGGTTAGATTACATTGTTGACGTTGAGTGTACACCGTAACAACGATGTTGTCATAAGTGCTGGACGGGCCCCACTATGACAAAGACAATAGAAGTGATGGGTGGACCCCACTACATCGTAGAGCTTGTAAACGTTGGTTGTACTGGGTGTGCCCTACACAACGTAGATTTGTCATGTTAGTTAAAATATTTTGATATACTTGATATGCCTTGCTAGAATTCAATGATGTATATACTGAGTATTTAAGAAAGCTAGTCTTACTATTATACGTTAATATTTTTGACTTGTATAAACAGATTTATATGTGTAAGCTTTCACGTGCTCTTACCTTTAAATTTATAGTTTTAAACTAAGTCACTCACTGAGCTTTATAGCTTACTCTTCCAAAATGTTCTACCCACTTTTTAGGTAGAGATTGAGTTTCAGGTGCCTGATAGACTGCCTTAGTTTACTGAAGCTCCAATATCAATTGCTAGTACGTGGTTAGAGTTGTGTATAGAGTCTGTTGTGTTATGATGTATATATCTTTGTATAATATTGATACTCTACAGTTTGTGTAAGCTTTAGGAGTTGCGGTTGTGTAAACCTTTCTTGGTTATGTTTTGGTTAGGGTGTCTCCAGGTTTACTTACGCAGTCAGTTATTTTCGACTACATTTCATATATGTTTATGATTAGTCTAGGTTCTGTTGTGTTGTGTTGCATGTATAATAGTTGTTATATTAGATTAGCAACTTTATCACGTTAAAGAATTCAACAAAGTCGACAGATATCGGTAGAGAAAAGCGTTGTTGGTCGGCTTCATGCCGTCTTTCGGTCTAAGCTAGCAGGTAGTCTAGGAGAGGGTGTGACACACACGCAATCTAATGATCTCGTAGCAACATCTCTAGTCTTTGATGAACCTAAAGGAACACCTAAGATAAAATTGGTCTTTGGTGAACTCGAAAGAACAACTAAGACAAGTTGGTCTTCAATGAACCCGAAGGAACACTTAAGACAATCGGGTTGTAAGTGATCCCATTGGACCACTCATATACATAACATCTCATGAGACTGGTGATCCCGTTGAACCACACAATAATAAAAAGGTGGTGATCCCTAGAGACACTCATGTGGGTATGACTCTAATATACAAAGTTAACTGAACACCCTATTCATAGCATGTAACCACTACTAGAAAAAGAATCTTTCTTGACAGTTGCAATTTTAATTTCTTGATGGTTTTTGAAAGAAACGTCAAGAAATGGGTGATTTAAAAGAAAAACAGTCAAGAATTTTAATGAAAAGGCGGAGGGTAGTCAATTTTCAACTTTCTTGACGGTTTTTAAACGTCAACTAATATGCATTTTTCCTTGACGTTTTAAAACCGTCAAGTATTATCTATTAAATTCTTGATGTCTTTAAAACATCAAGAATATTTATAAATTTGACATTCTTGACGTTTTTTAAACGTCAAGTAATATGTGTTTTTCCTTAACGTTTTAAAAATGTCAAGAAATATCAATCAAATTTTTGTTGTTTTAAAACGTCAAGAATTTTTAAAAAGGTGGAGAGGAGTCATTTTCCTAAATTCTTGACGTTTAAGAAATGTTAAGTAACACACTTTTTCTTGATGTTTTAAAAATGTCAAGGATTATTAAAAAAAAGCGTGTCTTTCCTTCTTCCGCAAAATCGTCAAACTTCAAGGTCGAAAAAGCCCTAACTTTCCTCTTAATTTCCTTCAAAAATCAAGGTCATCGTCCGCTTCCCTTCTTCGCGCATCTTCTCGTTCACAAAATCGAAGCATCCAAAATCGTTTTTCCTGTTCGAAAATCCAAGATCATCCGTCATTCGAAAAGTAGTCGTCCCTTGCAGTTCCGCTGTCCATTGTCCACTGTACGAGTCTAAACCATCGTTAAAAAAGAAGAAGACAGAAAACTTCAAGTTTCTTCACCGAAAATCTCATTTCTTTGGCCGAGTAGAACAATGTATTTATGATGTCAAACAAGAAGTCAAAGTATCTGGATCTTCAGGAAGATTTGAGGTTAGATTTTATCTTTCTCATTTTGAATTTGCTGCACTCAAAATTTTATGGTAAACTTGTTTAGATATGTTTCATGCTCCATTTATCCCATTCTTGCAAATTTATCTCAAACTTGGTGTGGTTAGTGTTTTTACCGCAATTAGAGGAATTATCTCTTCTTGTTTAGGGCAACCTGTTAGTACCAGAATATTTTTCTATTACTTCATTGCCTTCTATCTGCAACACAATATAACAAACTTGTTGGTCCTTTTTTGCTTGTCTTGGAGGTTTCAAATCTTTGGACATTTTTCTTCCTTCCTATAAATAAATAAAAGTTTGTTTCTGGTTTAAAAAGTTTGCTAACCGAGATATTTTTGTTAACTTCTAGGGGTATGTATTTGTGTCGCACACTTAGCTACTGAGGAGCTGAATTTGACATTGTGGAAGCACCGTTGGAAGCTGAGATGATGGTATAGTGAATTGGTTCCTCTAATTTTTGTAAGGAGAAGTTAAAATCAACTTTTTTTGTTTAACACGCGCCTAAATTTTTGTATTATGAAAATGAAATATAACTATTACATGAAGTTAACCTGACCGTCTTCTCTGTTAGATAGGAATCCAATGATTCCAACGCTTGCTATCTCTTTTTCTTTACAAATGTGATTAATTATCATTCTTTTATGCACATTACTATGGTCTCTTGAAACTCTATCATTCTTTATCCTACTTAGGAAATGTATGCATTAGTTGCTGAATTTTGGGCAAAGTTGCGATTAGAATTGATGACAACAAGTGCTTATGTTACTAGTGACAAGCCTAGCACCAATCAACTTTGGCGATGATTTTGGGAAGTCATCAGGTATATTTATTTGGGATTTTTCTTAAAAGTTGAGTTTCTCTTTAAGTTGGACTTTTAAATTTTTATTTATTTTAATTTAATTGAAGTGTGTTACAAAGGTTTATATGTTCTATACCATTTCTCTTACTTCAAAACTTCGTCCTTTTGTAGCGTTTCTTCAGGCATATGTGTATGTCTGCAAAGGTTCCTACTAGTGTTAGACTAGCTAGCTAAGCAATAATTATTGGAAGATAAATGTGTATTATTGAGATTGAAAATCCTAACTTGGTCAAACCAAAAACCTTGAAGCTAGAGATATTGATGTAAGCTAATATTCATCTTTACACACGATTTTACAATTCGAACATTAATATACAGTTGATGTGTGTAATTTCACTTCACGTTACAAATCGGGAAAACAACTAAACTTTCAAGGTGTGAATGGTTGTTATAAGTTCTATATTGTTTGTTTTAACATAAATTCAACATTTATTTAATTTCTATGATTATTGTTCTAGAAACAAATATGCCATTATATAGATTTAGGGATGCTTTTCTTGCAGTTTACGAACTTGTATTTATTCTTTTTACTATGGAAGAGATAGAGAAACAAAAGGCTCACGAGCGATTCATGAGGCTCCAAGAACATGGGAAAACTGAACAAGCTAGGAAAGATTTAGGTAATCCTTTTTTAATGATCAATAGTTTAAGTGTACCTTCAATTTTATGAGAATGGAATCTTTTTATGATTATTCTGTCATCCAAGAATGGAATTCTTTTCATTTTTCTCTAAATTTTTTTAACCTATCTTTGTTTAGTAAAGATATTGATTTTGTGCAAACGTTACTGAATTTTAGTAGTTGGCTCTAAAGTTGATGCAATTTGTATGAACTGCTGATCTAGATTAATAGTTTTATGGAGTGGGAATGAATATTCTGGTTTTCATAAATTGTAATCAAATGTAGGTAGTTACTTTTCACCTTTATATAAAGTTTCATAAAATTTCAAGAATGTCACTACTTCAGAGAAGTTAAAGTTCTTCCAATGGCTTATTATTATTTAAGCCACCTCCCACCACTTTGTACATCTGTTTTGTATGATGCATATAGGAAATACAATGAACTATGATACCTTAGAGGAACTATGCATATAAAATTTTCTGTAGATATTTGAGCTTCAATAATTTCAAGGGAGAATTTCTAAGGGAGCTTGCTAGTTTTCTAGAGCTTCGATACCTACACCTACAGCAAAATTGTTTCATTGGACGAATTCCTCCTGAATTGGGCACCCTGCAACATCTTCGCCACTTGTAAATTTCACTTACTTTCTTATATCGTTAACAAAACTCATATTTAGTTATATACCTAACATCAATTTGATAAATGTGATTGCTCAATACTTATGAATTGTTATATAGTATATTTCTCTTCTGTTATTACTCTTTGAATATAGACCAGTTAGAAAATTGTATATTGCCTTAATCTTGCTTCCTTTCATGTTGTACTGGCTTGTGCATGTTTGTGAGACCTAACTGTATTATTGTGATGTTATCTACTTCTTGTAGATTGGCTCTACTGTTGGTGATACTTATTTTAGCTCATGAATTGGAGATAGAGGATGCGTAATGCAAGTTTATTTGAAGCCAAGTTTCTGTTTGTTCTTCCTTTTGTAAATGTTTCTAAGCATTGTGCCACTGTTTGTTGCTCATGCATGTTTGAGTTGTGAATTATATTACACTCATGTTAATTTTTTGTATGAGGTTATTTGTGATATGTTGGGTCTTTGTCTGAGAACTTAGCTATCGCTTGAGCAACAAAGTCTGACCAATATTATTTTCCTTCACTCTGAATATGTGTAGATATTTTACACTATTTATGGTCGCCTACGATGACTGTAAGTTCTATCTGTATCATCATTCTCTCCATGCTATCGAGTTCCACAAGACAAGTACGATTCACTTCCTTCCATTTTAATTCTAAATGTATAAAGTTAATATATTGTTTTGGAGGTTCTGGAAGTAGCAAAATTCTTACATTCTTTGAAATTCTTAAGATTTAAGTAACGTGTGTGTCCCTCTCTTGATGGCCTCTTGCTTTTATGTTTGCTTTTCCGTGGCTGAACTTTTGTGCTTGGAGCTTGTTTAGCTAACTGATTGGCGGGTAGGTGTTCAGGTGCATCATACTAATCCCTATTTCATGTCATTTTAGTTTTGATTATCTTTTCCCAGAAATATTTTGATTCCACGCACAGAGGTTAGAGTTTGCTGAAAACAATTTTTCATGAAAATTTTCATTCTTACTACATTTAGATGTTCTTTTACTTGTTGTAGCTTGTGGCCCTTTTTTGAACTCCTTGATGACTGCAAAAGCAATACAGTTGTAAACAGAGGATACCCGAAAATCAACTCAGTTTCCTTTATTCCCTACTCTCCCTTCTGTGTCTCTTTTAGTTTGTTCTATGTTATAAATTGTGTGATTTAACTACCACTTTTGTTCTTTTAAATATTATTTACAAATTATGAACACTTTGATTTGAGTAATATGTCTTTTACATGGAATATATTTACATACACGTGTTAACACACCATGGCACTCCGGTACATATTAACACACATATTTAAGTGACACTAATCTCTGAGATAAGTTGACAATTATGTTAAGTGAAATTGTCGAAGTTCTATCATTATCCTCCAGTAATACAAGGATTTATCCTTTTGCAATTCTAAAGTAGGTTGATTGGTTTGTTTGGATTGTGAGGTAATTCATTTATTTTGCATGTTTATAGCTTGATACACAAAGATCATACTCACAGGCCGAGTTAGACGAGATGTAGGTTGAGTTAGCTGACTTTATGGGTTCGTACATATAATTGCGACTTATTTGTGATTCTAAAGTAGGAATTTTTTTTTTTTTTTTTTTGTGGTTGTCATTCTAAAACTTTATGTATATAGATAATATAGATGAATTTTTTGAATTGTTCATATGGAGGTGGGTGGAGTTGATGGGTACAATTAAGAACACTACCATATTGTTTACTGGTGGGCTAAGTTAGTTCATTAGAGGATGTCGAGTTGAATTCTTAGCAATCTAATGGAATTATGTATGTAAAGTTTTGGAAATGATATGGTGAAAGGTTTTATTTATATATGTTTGAGATTTGAAACTATATTTAATGAATATGTATTTATGGAACAACTGGAATATGTCGTTTATATGTATTTATGGAACAACTGTTGCACCACTATACAGGACCAATGGAGACATAATTCAGGAACAAAAATATAATTGAATTACAACTTTTAAAAAATTCGAAAAATGCTTGACGATTTTAAAATGTCATAAACAAGTGCATTCTTGACGATTTTTCAATGTCATAAACAACCATTTTCTTGACGATTTTTAAATGTCATGAAAACCCATACTCTTGACGGTTATCAAATGTCATAAATATCCATATTCTTGACAGTTTTTGTCATGGATACTCATATTCTTGAAGGTTCTAAACTGTCATGAACAATTGTACTCTTGATGGTTTTAAACTGTCATGAAAATTTATATACTCGACGGTTTAGAACTGTCAACGTTTACTATTCTTGACAGTTTTACCAACAGTCAAGAACTTTGACAGTCTTGACACTGGCTTCAATGACGGTTTTAAAACTATCAAGAATAATGATTCTTAATACTTTAAAACTGTCAAGAGAGTCTATTTTTATAGTAGTGAACACATGATAAACATGGCATGAGTATTAATTATAACGTTCTAAATCATGAGATTAATATTTCATGCATTAACATTAACATCTCAGACATCATCATCAACATAACTCAATCATACTATCAGTCATCATCAATACATTATGCATTTTAGCTACTAGAAAAAAAATCACATGCAAACTCCTACTTCAGGACTAGGGTCTAGTAGAAAAATCTCTTATTTGGGGATTAGCTTAACCAAAAAATAGTCCTAACAGCAATAGTCAAGCTTCCCAAGAATAAATCCTTAATACTAAGGGAAAAAATAACTAAGTTCAATAACTTAACAGCTGCTTAAAGATCCGAAAACCATTTAGTTCAACTTACCCACAGTTGAGGTTGAATTCCAATTCAATATTAATTGGAAAAAAGTCAAAGCTCTCATTTCCTCCAATAAACTCTAACCAAGCCTTCATAAAAAAATATAATCCAATCTAAAATGAAATTCCACGTAAAAAATCCAAAATTAAATTATTTAGGGTCTAAAAATTTATATTTATCGGACATGCCTAAAACCTAACCAAAACTTACAAAACAAATAGGGAAAGTGACTCAACTTAGCTCAATAAGTGGCTTGCTCTCGGCTCAGGAGAAGGTGTCGCCTCGGGTGAATAGAGAGATGGCTCAACCAGCTCACACGCATGGCTTGGGCTCAGAGGATGGCTTGGACTTTGCATTCGGCTCAGATTACAAAGATGCAGCTCCCTGACGCACACGACTCGAACAACTGATGTGGCTTGGATCTAAGGTTGGAAGCGGCTTGGGTGCTTGTGACGAGGCTTCCAGTGGCAGTTGACGAACAAACAAAGCGACTGGCAACTTGCGAATGAAGATGATTTGGATGAAATTCGACAAAAGACGAAGGAAGGGACGCGAAACGGAGGAAAAGGAAGAGGAAGACGATGGAAGCGATGACCTGCGATGGAGGCGATCGAAGCACAGCAGCGGACAACAACCTTGAATGGCGGTTAGGGTTTTATGTAGAAACAATTTAGGATTTTCTTTTATCTTGAGGAAGAAGATGATGAATAGAAACTTGCACGTTTCACGAGGCTTATCTAAGGAAAATAATACTAATATAATAATTAGTATTTTTCTTTTCTTTTTCCTTATTTCTTTTCCCAAAACAAAACAAAACAAAACTCTTCTCTCTCTTTATTTAATACCAATCTAAATCTCTTTTTTATCTTCTTTTTCTCTTCTCCCAAAAATAATATCAAATATTTCTCTCTCCTCAATCACACTCACTTTTATCTTCCCAAAATAATACATGTATTCTTAAATAATTATATTATCTTCATAACATAATTATCTTAACTTAATAACTTAATTAATTATATAATCATATATAATTAATCATAATTCCCTCAACTTCACCAACTATAAATAATCCAATTATAATTCACTTAAAACAAACATTAAACATCCGCCTTTTGAAAAACGACATTAAAGCCCATTTTTCATTTTTTTTCCACCCGACATTAAAGACCAGATTTCTTCTAGTGTTATTTCCTCTTAGATATTCTATTTGGTGATATTTGTTTGAGGTGTTCATCACATGCTTCCAACAAAATGGTATCAGAACTTGAATTTGGAGTTTAAAAGAATTTAGTTCCTTTCCAAGTACCTCGACTTACGAAAGAAAATTATTGTAGTTGGTGTATTCGAATGAAAGCTCTACTTGGTTCACAAGATGTGTGGAATGTTGTTACTAATGGTTACGAAGAACCAGAAAGTGATGCGACTTTGAGTCTAACTTAACGAGAAGCTTTACAAAATACAAGGAAAAAAGATCACAAGGCTCTCACCATCATTCATCAAGACATTGATGATTCCATTTTTTAGAAAATTTCTGGAGCAACTACTGCATATCAAGCATGACAAATTTTGGAGAATATGTATAAAAGAGTAGATCGAGTAAAGAAGGTTCACCTTCAAAAATTGAGAGGTGATTATGAATCATTGCATATGAAGGAATCTGAATTAGTTTCAAATTATACTTCAAGATTTCTAGTGGTAATAAATGAAATGAAAAGATATGGTGAGACAATAAGAGATGACCTAGTAGAAAAGATACTTTGCTCATTTGATGAAAAATTCAATTTCATCGTTGTAGCTATTGAAAAATCAAAAGATTTGAGTTCAATGTCCATTGATCAACTTATGGGTTCTTTACAAGTCCATGAAGAGAAGCTTCTTAAGAAGAACAAGAAGACGACTGAGCAACTTTTTTAGTCAAAGTTGAAATTAAAAGACAAGGAAGACAACCTATAAAAAGGCATTCGAGGTTGAGGACGTGGTGGCAATCGTCAACGAGGTGATTTTAGAGATTGAGGTCGAGGAAGCTACGGTTAAAGAAAATTTGATAAGATTAATTCAAACTCAAATTCATCAAGAGGTCGAGGAAGACAACATTATCGAGGTCAAGTGGAGAAAGATCAGATAATGATAGGAGGTATGACAAAAGACAGATTGAATGTTATAATGATCAGATAATGATAGGAGGTATGACAAAAGACACATGTGTAAACACTACTACAAAACTGGGTTTACTTGACGCTTTTATAATTGATATACTTGACAATTTTAATAAAAACTGTCAAGTAACATAAAAAAGCGTCAAGAATAAGAAAGAGTGAAAAATTCCATGTTTTTGTTTTTTTTTTCAATACTTGACAGGTTAAAAGCGTCAAGATTTATTTTAATTACTCTTTTAGTTTAACTTTCCCAAATTTCCCCTTTTCCCCAAATTTTATAAAAAAGCTCTAACTTTTTCCCCCCATATTTTTATTTCACGTCGCCTCTTTCGTCTGCCCATTGCGTTCGTCGTCTCTTCCTTCTGCCCGTTACATCGTCATCTCTTCTGTCTAGTCGTTCGTTCATCATCTCTTTCATCTTCCCGTTGTGTTCATCGTCGCTCACAAGCCGCAGCCTTTGTGTTCATCTTTCATCTGCCCGTTGTGTTCGTCGTCTGCCTGTTGCTTTTGTCCGTCGTCTTTCACAAGCTGCCACCGCCATTTCTGCCCTTTTTCAATCTGTTTCTACCCTTGTACAGTCCAGTCTGCTACCATCAATAGATTATTAGCTCATTATTTATTTCTTTATTGTTTTAATCTACACATTTAACATAATCTGCACTTTTTTTTGTTGAGAAATTCATAAATTAGTTAAAATCATTCCAGTAATGGTCATAATCTGGATTTTTTTGTTTTCTCATTACTATTTAGTTATTCATTATAGTTTTAGTCTACAAATTTAACATAATATGCAATTCATAAAATCATTTGTTTTCTCATACTTTTTGCTTAGCAGTTTAAATCATTCCCGTAATAGTATCTCATTGGTTAAAATAAGATCTCCTTTAGTTTTTCTAAGATATAGAATAATACATTTAATATTATGAAACGATTATATATATCTTAGTACTTATTATGTTTTCTTTTTGGTTCTTTAATTCAACCCATAGTGAGAGTGAAGAAGAACCAAACTTACCTTTTATGTATGGATAAAAGTACAAGTTGGGTTTATATTTTGTTTTGTAGTTAGAAAAGAAAATCTTCATGTATGTCGCTATTTTTGTTTGTTTTAATGGTACCAATAATGTTATGAATTTGGTTACGGCCTATAGTAACTTGTATTCTTTTTGTTAGTATGAGTTTGCTAAAATTTTGTTAGTAGGAGTTGCTAAAATTTTGTATTCTTGTATTCTTCCATATGAATTTCTTTCATATTTTGAGTTTCTTGTATTCTTTCATATATTATATTCAATTTGATAACCATTACTCAATAAATTCTCTTAGGACTTATACTTATGGATAGATCATGGATGCACAAGCGTAGGTTATTCAAAGATTATGAATTGGGTGTTCAAAAATTTCATCAATTTTGGATTTTCTAATACGAAAGATACCCCTATTTGTTGCCCTTGTTTGAAATGTGGGAATTATGAAAAACAAAGTCGTACTACTATCTTTATCACTTATATGTCAATAGAATGAATGAAAGTTATAAAATTTGGTTTTGGCATGATGAATAACTACCTAAGTCATCCTTATACGAGGAATCTTCTAAGTTTGATACCCATATGTATGAAGAGAATGATGCTGGAAGTATAAATGAAATGATTGAAGTATAAATAAATTTGAGAAATTGCTTAGGGATGTCGAAAAACCACTATATGAAGGATGCAAAAAATTCACCAAGTTGTCAACATTAGTGAAGTTGTATAATTTAAAAGTTAGGTATGGATGGAGTGATATTAGCTTTTCTTGACTACTAAAAACTTTAAAGGAAATTTTTCCTACTACCAATGAGATCCCAACATCCATGTATGAAGCAAAGAAAACTTTACGTGCACTAGGAATGAATTATGAAAAGATTCGTGCATGCCCTAATGATTGTTGTTTGTATAGAAAAAAATATGCTAATGCAACTAAATTGTAACACCCCGAACTTTCGAGGTAAAATTTATTTTTTTTCATTTTATATAAATTCTCGGGAATGTTAAATTTTGAATTAATTTCTGAAATTCTGAATTTATATTTGTAAATTATATAATAATAATATAATAAGTAATTATATTATTATTATTATTGGTATTTATTATTATCCTTATATATAATTTAATATTAATATTTTCTATTATTATTATTATTATTATTAGTATTATTATTATTAATTAAATTTTTTAAAGTTAATATATATATGTATATAATAATACTTTATATATTTTTATTATTAATTATGATAAGTAAAAATTAATATATATATATATATATAATAATAATATCCTAATTATTATTATTATTAAAAGTTATATATATATATATATAATAAAATTTTTTTTTAAGATTAACCCTAACCCGCGCGCGCACACCCCCCACCTTTCTTTTTCATTTTCGCTTTCTTCTTCCTCACGCCGCGCCGCAGCCGTCTCTCCCCATCCGTTTCTCCTTCTTCTTCATCTCTTCTCCATCCGACAGCGACGCCGCCTTCATCTCTCTTCCTCCGTCGTCGTCTCCGTCTCCGAAATCGAACAGCCGCCGCGACCGTCCGTTTCGATCTCCTTTCGGGTTCACAACGCCAGCCACCGGCGTGCGCTCTCCGTCAGTCGTTTGCCGCGTGGGAGCAAGGCCGGTCGTCGAACGCCTCCCAGCTGTCGTTCGTCACGGTCGTCGGACGCCGGAGAGCCATCGTTCGTGTTGCCCGTTTCGCGCTGCAAAAACCCGACCCGGTTCCAAGCTGACCCGACCCAAAACCCGCTTCCAGTCCGAGCCACACACAAATCCGGGTGAGCCGAGCTGAGTAAGCCGAGCCGAGCGAGCCGAGTGAGCCGAGCCACGATCCGAGCCGCGAGCCGAGTGAGCCGAGCCGCGAGCCGAGTGAGCCGAGCTGCGAGCCGAGTGAGCCGAGCCGCGAGCCGAGTTGAGCCGAGCCACAAGCCGAGCTGTGAGCCAAGGCCAAGCCGAGCCGAGCCGAGGCCAAGCCAAGCCGAGCCGAGGCCAAGCCGAGCCGAGGCCAAGCCGAGCCGAGGCCAAGCCGAGCCGAGGCCAAGCCGAGCCGAGGCCAAGCCGAGCCGAGCCGAGGTGGAGCCGAGCCGAACGCCTTTAAGCCGAGCCGAGCTCCTTGTTTCACCAAGCCACCTAAGCCTTCCTTCCTCCGCTCCGGGTCACGGTGAGTCTTCGGTAAGGATTGTTTTCGATGAATTCCCTAATGTTGCTACATCCGATTAGAGTTCGAATATTGGAATAAGATATGGCCCTACTTTTCTCCCTTGAAGGTAGTACAGAGTTGACGCTTGAGTTCTAGGGTCTCGCGGTAGGCTTGTTTGGAGGTAGTTTTCCTTTCCTTGGGTAAGTCAACGGATGACCTTTTAAAACGACTTCTACTAAAGTCATCAACTAAAACCTTCGTGTTTCGTTTAGGTGGATCTGTTGAGCGTGGATTCGATCGAGGGGCATAACCGAGTATCAGGTAAGGGTTTTACTACTACTGGACCTCGGATCGAGGCTGAAAACGTAGTAATCCACAGGGGATTACACGTTAGTGACTGTACTGAATAACTGTATGCGTGTTGACTGTTATTATATTTTGTCTGATGTAAAGATACTGTGACTGCTAATGGTAGATTGAGATTTATGTTGATGGACCTTGAAGTTACGGTTCAGTATGTAGTAAAGCATTGGTCTAGTTGTTGATCATGGAGTTTTGACGGGGAAGGACAGTGAGTCCGGTTTTGGTTGGTTAGTTGATTGGGTCTAGGGTTTTCCCTAATGGTGTGCGAATTGGTGATGCGTATAGCAACTGAGGGCGTAGTTGTTTAAACCTATACTATCTGACTGACAAAGCCTATGGCGGAACTGTAATATAAATGTCGTTGGGGTATGACTGATGTAGACGGTTTAGTATGGACTGAGGGGTAACGGTTAGCTTCATCTATGGGGTAGTGTGCCTTACGGATAGGTGCATCCTTCGGGAACACCAGACTGATATGTGCATCCTTCGGGAGCACTAGACTGATATGTGCATCCTTAGGGAGCACTAGACTGATATGTGCATCCTTCGGGAGCACTAGACTGATGTGTGCATCCTTCGGGAGCACTAGACTGATGTGTGCATCCTTCGGGAGCACTCGACTGATACGTGCATCCTTCGGGAGCACTAGACTGATGTGTGCATCCTTCGGGAGCACTCGACTGATACGTGCATCCTTCGGGAGCACTAGACTGATGTGTGCATCCTTCGGGAGCACTAGACTGATGTGTGCATCCTTCGGGAGCACTAGACTGATACGTGCATCCTTCGGGAGCACTAGACTGATATGTGCATTCTACGGAACCACTAGACTGTTATGTAGGGCACCCCCGAATAGGAAGTAAACTGTTGTCCCCTAACGGGACCAGTAGTGGGTCCCTTACTGGGTATGTTTATACTCACCCTTTGCTCTTCTTTAACTTTTCAGGTAAGGGAACAGCGAGGGGCAGACCGGCGAGAGGCAGGAAGGACGCGTGAAGGCCATATGGACGCGTCTGGTTTTCTTATCGCTTCCGCTATGTATTTTGTCAGAATATTTTGACTTGTGATTTTGAACTGGTGACTTGAGTTTTTATTTGTGACTTTTTGATTGATTTAAAATAGGGCCCGAAACTGTCTTTTTGTAAGGTTTCTAATGCTTTAATGAATCGTAACTGGTCCGTTTTAAATTTTATGTTGAATGGTCGAGTTTTGGTATTTGGTAGTGATCTCAGCTTAGTCCGAAAAGTTGGGTCGTTACAGTTGGTATCAGAGCCTAAGTTTTAGGTTCTGTAGACTGGCTTATAATGTGAGTCTGTGTTTTGTGTCCTTATGGCTGAAACGATCCTTGCCGCTCGTCAGGTACGCTCCCATGAAAGTATATGTATAACTCTACATGCATTACCTTACCTAAGTTAAACTGCAAATTCAATTACCATTTATGACTAAAGGGATCGTTGGTGGTTGTTAGGGAAATGCCGCCAAGGAGAGGTGCACGTAGGGGTGGCCGAGGAGGCCGAGGAAGGGGAGCAGGACGCGTTCAACCTAAGGTGCAGCCTGTAGCCCAAGCCTCTGACCCGGCTGCGCCAGTTACTCATGCGGACCTAGCCGCCATGGAGCAGAGGTTTAGAGATTTGATTATGCAGATGCGGGAGCAGCAGAAGCCTGCCTCGCCAACTCCGGCGCCAGCTCCAGCGCCAGCCCCAACACCAGCTCCTGCTCCAGCTCCGGCTCCAGTACCAGTTGCGCCCCAGTTTGTGCCGGATCAGTTGTCAGCAGAGGCTAAGCACCTGAGGGATTTCAGGAAGTATAATCCCACGACGTTCGATGGGTCTTTGGAGGACCCCACCAGGGCTCAGATGTGGTTATCGTCCTTGGAGACCATATTCCGTTACATGAAATGCCCTGAGGACCAGAAAGTTCAGTGTGCTGTTTTTATGTTGACTGACAGAGGTACTGCATGGTGGGAGACTACAGAGAGAATGCTAGGTGGTGATGTGAGTCAGATCACGTGGCAGCAGTTTAAGGAGAGTTTCTATGCGAAATTCTTCTCTGCTAGTTTGAGAGATGCCAAGCGGCAGGAGTTCCTGAACTTAGAGCAGGGTGACATGACAGTGGAGCAGTATGATGCGGAGTTTGACATGTTATCCCGCTTCGCTCCCGAGATGATAGCGACCGAGGCGGCCAGAGCTGATAAGTTTGTTAGAGGCCTCCGACTGGACATTCAGGGTTTGGTCCGAGCTTTCCGACCCACTACTCATGCCGATGCACTGCGCCTGGCAGTGGATCTCAGTTTACAGGAGAGGGCTAACTCGTCTAAGACCGCTGGTAGAGGTTCGACATCGGGACAGAAGAGGAAGGCTGAGCAGCAGCCTGTTCCAGTGCCACAGCGGAATTTCAGATCAGGTGGTGAATTTCGCCGCTTCCAGCAGAAACCTTTTGAGGCAGGGGAGGCTGCCAGAGGGAAGCCGTTGTGTACCACTTGTGGGAAGCACCATCTGGGCCGTTGCTTATTCGGGACCAGGACTTGCTTTAAGTGCAGGCAAGAGGGTCATACAGCTGATAGATGCCCGTTGAGACTCACGAGGAACGCGCAGAATTAGGGAGCAGGTGCTCCACATCAGGGTAGAGTCTTTGCTACCAACAAGACTGAGGCTGAGAAGGCAGGCACGGTAGTGACAGGTACGCTCCCAGTGTTGGGGCATTACGCCTTAGTTTTGTTTGATTCGGGTTCGTCACATTCTTTTATCTCTTCCGCATTTGTGTTGCATGCCCGCTTAGAGGTAGAACTCTTACACCATGTTCTATTAGTATCTACTCCTTCCGGGGAATGTATGTTGTCGAAGGAAAAGGTGAAAGCATGCCAAATTGAGATAGCAGGCCATGTGATTGAAGTAATGCTGATAGTCCTGGATATGCTAGACTTTGATGTAATCCTGGGTATGGATTGGTTGGCCGCTAACCACGCCAGCATAGATTGTTCACGTAAGGAGGTAACGTTTAACCCTTCCTCGATGGCCAGTTTTAAATTTAAGGGAGGAGGGTCAAAGTCGTTGCCTCAGGTAATCTCAGCCATCAGGGCCAGTAAACTGCTCAGTCAGGGTACTTAGGGTATCTTAGCGAGCGTGGTGGATACTAGAGAGGTCGATGTATCCCTGTCGTCAGAACCGGTGGTGAGGGACTATCCGGATGTCTTTCCTGAAGAACTTCCGGGGTTACCTCCGCACAGAGAGGTTGAGTTTGCCATAGAGTTGGAGCCGGGCACGGTTCCTATATCCAGAGCCCCTTACAGAATGGCCCCCGCAGAACTGAAAGAACTGAAGGTACAGTTACAGGAATTGCTTGATAAGGGATTCATTCGACCGAGCGTGTCACCTTGGGGTGCGCCAGTTTTATTTGTTAAGAAGAAGGATGGATCGATGCGTCTATGCATTGACTATAGAGAGTTGAACAAGGTAACCGTAAAGAACAGATATCCCTTGCCCAGGATTGACGATCTATTTGACCAGTTACAGGGAGCCACAGTGTTCTCTAAGATTGATCTTCGGTCGGGATACCATCAGCTGAGGATTAAGGATGAGGATGTACCGAAGACAGCATTTCGTTCCAGGTATGGACACTACGAGTTTATTGTGATGTCTTTTGGTTTGACGAATGCTCCGGCAGTGTTTATGGACTTAATGAACAAAGTGTTTAGGGAGTTCCTAGATACATTTTTGATCGTGTTTATCGACGATATCTTGATATACTCCAAGACGGAGGCCGAACATGAGGAGCATTTACGTATGGTTTTGCAAACACTTCGGGATAATAAGTTGTATGCAAAGTTCTCGAAATGCGAGTTTTGGCTGAAGCAGGTGTCCTTTCTGGGCCACGTGGTTTCTAAGGCTGGAGTCTCGGTGGATCCAGCTAAGATAGAGGCAGTTACCGGTTGGACCCGACCTTCCACAGTCAGTGAGGTTCGCAGCTTTCTGGGTTTAGCAGGTTATTATCGATGGTTTGTGGAGAACTTTTCTCGTATAGCTACTCCGCTCACTCAGTTGACCAGGAAGGGAGCTCCTTTTGTTTGGAGCAAGGCATGTGAGGACAGTTTCCAGAACCTTAAACAGAAGCTAGTTACCGCACCGGTTCTGACTGTACCTGATGGTTCTGGCAGTTTTGTGATCTATAGTGATGCTTCCAAGAAGGGTTTGGGTTGTGTTTTGATGCAACAGGGTAAGGTGGTCGCTTATGCTTCTCGTCAGTTGAAGAGTCATGAGCAGAACTACCCTACACATGATTTAGAGTTGGCAGCAATGGTTTTTGCTTTGAAAATATGGAGGCATTACTTATATGGTGAAAAGATACAGATCTTCACGGACCATAAGAGCCTGAAATACTTCTTTACTCAGAAAGAATTGAATATGAGACAGCGGAGATGGCTTGAGTTAGTGAAGGATTACGATTGTGAGATACTGTATCATCCAGGCAAGGCAAATGTGGTAGCTGATGCTCTTAGTAGGAAGGTATCACATTCAGCAGCACTTATTACCCGACAGGCCCCATTGCATCGGGATCTCGAGCGGGCTGAGATTGCAGTGTCAGTGGGGGCAGTCACTATGCAGTTAGCCCAGTTGACGGTACAGCCGACTTTGAGGCAAAGGATCATTGATGCTCAGAGTAACGATCCTTATCTGGTTGAGAAACGTGGCCTAGCAGAAGCAGGGCAAGCGGTTGAGTTCTCATTATCCGCTGATGGTGGACTTTTGTTTGAGAGACGCCTCTGTGTTCCGTCAGATAGTGCGGTTAAGACAGAATTATTATCTGAGGCGCACAGTTCCCCATTTTCCATGCACCCAGGTAGTACGAACATGTATCAGGACCTGAAGCGGGTTTATTGGTGGCGTAACATGAAGAGGGAAGTAGCAGAATTTGTTAGTAGATGCTTGGTGTGTCAGCAGGTTAAGGCACCAAGGCAGAAGCCAGCGGGTTTATTACAACCCTTGAGCATACCGGAATGGAAGTGGGAAAACGTGTCCATGGATTTCATTACAGGGCTGCCGAGAACTCTGAGGGGTTTTACAGTGATTTGGGTTGTGGTGGACAGACTTACTAAATCAGCGCACTTCGTTCCGGGTAAATCCACCTATACTGCTAGTAAGTGGGCATAGTTGTACATGTCTGAGATAGTGAGATTGCACGGAGTACCAGTGTCGATTGTTTCTGATAGAGATGCCCGTTTCACTTCCAAATTCTGGAAGGGTTTGCAGACTGCTATGGGCACGAGGTTAGACTTTAGTACAGCTTTCCATCCACAGACTGATGGTCAGACTGAGCGTCTGAACCAAGTTTTAGAGGATATGTTGCGAGCGTGTGCATTGGAATTTCCAGGTAGCTGGGACTCCCACTTACATTTGATGGAATTTGCTTATAATAACAGTTATCAGGCTACTATTGGCATGGCACCATTTGAGGCCCTGTACGGCAAATGTTGTAGATTCCCGGTTTGCTGGAGTGAGGTAGGTGAGCAGAGATTGATGGGCCCTGAGTTAGTTCAGTCTACCAACGAAGCGATACAGAAGATTAGATCACGCATGCATACCGCTCAGAGTAGACAGAAGAGTTATGCAGATGTGAGGCGAAAGGATCTTGAGTTTGAGGTAGGGGACAAGGTGTTCTTAAAGGTAGCACCTATGAGAGGTGTCTTACGATTTGAAAGGAGGGGAAAGTTGAGTCCCCGTTTTGTTGGGTCATTTGAGATTCTGGAGCGGATTGGCCCTGTAGCTTATCGCTTGGCGTTGCCACCATCACTCTCGACAGTTCATGATGTGTTTCGTGTTTCTATGTTGAGGAAGTACGTGCCAGATCCATCCCATGTAGTTGATTACGAGCCACTGGAGATTGATGAAAACTTGAGCTATACCGAACAACCTGTTGAGGTGCTTGCTAGAGAGGTGAAAACGTTGAGGAATAAAGAAATCCCTCTGGTTAAAGTCTTATAGCGGAATCACCGGGTAGAAGAGGCTACGTGGGAGCGAGAAGATGACATGAGGTCCCGTTATCCCGATCTATTCGAGGAATAAAACTTTCGCGGACGAAAGTTCCCTAAGGAGGGAAGAATGTAACACCCCGAACTTTCGAGGTAAAATTTATTTTTTTTCATTTTATATAAATTCTCGGGAATGTTAAATTTTGAATTAATTTCTGAAATTCTGAATTTATATTTGTAAATTATATAATAATAATATAATAAGTAATTATATTATTATTATTATTGGTATTTATTATTATCCTTATATATAATTTAATATTAATATTTTCTATTATTATTATTATTATTATTAGTATTATTATTATTAATTAAATTTTTTAAAGTTAATATATATATGTATATAATAATACTTTATATATTTTTATTATTAATTATGATAAGTAAAAATTAATATATATATATATATAATAATAATATCCTAATTATTATTATTATTAAAAGTTATATATATATATATATAATAAAATTTTTTTTAAGATTAACCCTAACCCGCGCGCACACCCCCCACCTTTCTTTTTCATTTTCGCTTTCTTCTTCCTCACGCCGCGCCGCAGCCGTCTCTCCCCATCCATTTCTCCTTCTTCTTCATCTCTTCTCCATCCGACAGCAACGCCGCCTTCATCTCTCTTCCTCCGTCGTCATCTCCGTCTCCGAAATCGAACAGCCGCCGCGACCGTCCGTTTCGATCTCCTTTCGGGTTCACAACGCCAGCCACCGGCGTGCGCTCTCCGTCAGTCGTTTGCCGCGTGGGAGCAAGGCCGGTCGTCGAACGCCTCTCAGCTGTCGTTCGTCACGGTCGTCGGACGCCGGAGAGCCATCGTTCATGTTGCCCGTTTCGCGCTGCAAAAACCCGACCCGGTTCCAAGCTGACCCGACCCAAAACCCGCTTCCAGTCCGAGCCACACACAAATCCGGGTGAGCCGAGCTGAGTAAGCCGAGCCGAGTGAGCCGAGTGAGCCGAGCCACGATCCGAGCCGCGAGCCGAGTGAGCCGAACCGCGAGCCGAGTTGAGTCGAGCCACAAGCCGAGCTGTGAGCCGAGCCGAGGCCAAGCCGAGCCGAGCCGAGGTGGAGCCGAGCCGAGCCGAGCCGAACGCCTTCAAGCCGAGCCGAGCTCCTTGTTTCACCAAGCCACCTAAGCCTTCCTTCCTCCGCTCCGGGTCACGGTGAGTCTTCGGTAAGGATTGTTTTCGATGAATTCCCTAATGTTGCTACATCCGATTAGAGTTCGAATATTGGAATAAGATATGGCCCTACTTTTCTCCCTTGAAGGTAGTACAGAGTTGACGCTTGAGTTCTAGGGTCTCGCGGTAGGCTTGTTTGGAGGTAGTTTTCCTTTCCTTGGGTAAGTCAACGGATGACCTTTTAAAACGACTTCTACTAAAGTCATCAACTAAAACCTTCGTGTTTCGTTTAGGTGGATCTGTTGAGCGTGGATTCGATCGAGGGGCATAACCGAGTATCAGGTAAGGGTTTTACTACTACTGGACCTCGGATCGAGGCTGAAAACGTAGTAATCCACAGGGGATTACACGTTAGTGACTGTACTGAATAACTGTATGCGTGTTGACTGTTATTATATTTTGTCTGATGTAAAGATACTGTGACTGCTAATGGTAGATTGAGATTTATGTTGATGGACCTTGAAGTTACGGTTCAGTATGTAGTAAAGCATTGGTCTAGTTGTTGATCATGGAGTTTTGACGGGGAAGGACAGTGAGTCCGGTTTTGGTTGGTTAGTTGATTGGGTCTAGGGTTTTCCCTAATGGTGTGCGAATTGGTGATGCGTATAGCAACTGAGGGCGTAGTTGTTTAAACCTATACTATCTGACTGACAAAGCCTATGGCGGAACTGTAATATAAATGTCGTTGGGGTATGACTGATGTAGACGGTTTAGTATGGACTGAGGGGTAACGGTTAGCTTCATCTATGGGGTAGTGTGCCTTACGGATAGGTGCATCCTTCGGGAACACCAGACTGATATGTGCATCCTTCGGGAGCACTAGACTGATATGTGCATCCTTAGGGAGCACTAGACTGATATGTGCATCCTTCGGGAGCACTAGACTGATGTGTGCATCCTTCGGGAGCACTCGACTGATACGTGCATCCTTCGGGAGCACTAGACTGATGTGTGCATCCTTCGGGAGCACTAGACTGATGTGTGCATCCTTCGGGAGCACTAGACTGATACGTGCATCTTTCAGGAGCACTAGACTGATATGTGCGTTCTACGGAACCACTAGACTGTTATGTAGGGCACCCCCGAATAGGAAGTAAACTGTTGTCCCCTAACGGGACCAGTAGTGGGTCCCTTACTGGGTATGTTTATACTCACCCTTTTCTCTTCTTTAACTTTTCAGGTAAGGGCACAGCGAGGGGCAGACCGGCGAGAGGCAGGAAGGACGCGTGAAGGCCATATGGACGCGTCTGGTTTTCTTATCGCTTCCGCTATGTATTTTGTCAGAATATTTTGACTTGTGATTTTGAACTGGTGACTTGAGTTTTTATTTGTGACTTTTTGATTGATTTAAAATAGGGCCCGAAACTGTCTTTTTGTAAGGTTTCTAATGCTTTAATGAATCGTAACTGGTCCGTTTTAAATTTTATGTTGAATGGTCGAGTTTTGGTATTTGGTAGTGATCTCAGCTTAGTCCGGAATGTTGGGTCGTTACATAAATGTCCTGAATGTGGTGAATCAAGGTGGAAGTATGCTAATAATACAAATAGAGGGAAAAAACATATTCCTAAAAAAGTTGTATGGTATTTTCCACCGTTTCCACGTTTCAAAAGATTGTTTCGAAGTATTGACAATGCTAAAAATTTGATTTGGCATGCTAATGAGTGAGTAGTTGATGGAAGATTACGACATCCTGCAGACTCTCCAGCTTGGAAATTAGTAGATTTAAAGTGGTCAGACTTTGGTTCTGAACCTAGGAATATTCGTTTAGCATTGTCAGGAGATGGAATCAACCTACACAGTGAAAAGAGTTCAAAATATAGTTGTTGGCCCGTAGTGATAGTTATTTACATCTTCCACTATGGTTGTGCATGAAAAGAAAGTTCATGATGTTATCAATGTTGATATCGAGTATAAGACAACAAGGGGATGACATTGGTACGTACTTAGCAGCACTCATCAAGGATTTAAAACTCTTATCACTACTACAAATATGGGTTTTAATGACGCAAGTTTTGCGTCATAAAGACTTTCAACGACACAATTTTTACATCATTGAAGCCACTGTCAAGAAAGGCTATTTAACGACACTTTGAAAAACGTGTCATTAAATATGCTTAGATGACACCAAAATTGTTTCATTAATACCTTTACCTTGACGCAATAAATATGTCATCGTTATCTATAACTCGACACCAATATATTATCATCAATACCCTTATATTGACACAAATTATGTGTCACCGTTATTTATACCTTGACACTAATATATTGTCATTAATACTCTTAGATTGATGTTTTAAATGTGTCACCGTTATGTATTACTCGACACAAATTTATTATCATTAATAACCTTATATTGATGCTTTAAATATGTCAATGTTATCTATACCTTGACACAAATATATTGTCATTAATACCCTTACATTGACACTTTAAATGTATCACCGTAATCTGTCACTCGACACAAATATATTGTCATTACTACTATTACATTGACAATTTAAATGTGTCACCGTTATCTATCACTCGACACCAATATATTGTCATTAATACTCTTGTAACGACGCTTTAAGTGTGTCACCTTTCAATATAACTTGACACTAATATATTGTCGTTGTAAATATTTCGTTACACAAAATTGTTGTCAAGAAATGTGCTTTAACGACACTGTTTCTATTTAATAAAGGTTTATATGTCGACACATGTTTGGTGTCGTTATTCTTCATTTTCGCAACACATATTTTTCTGTCATATATTTCTTCTTTCAAAAAAATTAAATACTAAATTTTAGCATTACCCACATATTTTTGGAAAGATATTTATATTGATAATAAAAAATATAACTTACATTATCGGTAAAAATTTTACAATAATTCAAAAGATAAATTTACTGTAATATTACATGTATGTGTGACCTAATCAAATCAAACTGACGCATAAATGAGAACTTGATCGATACCATGGTCCATGGATTCTTCACCTACCTGCAAATTTGAAGAAAATGAACCATAGCCAACATTCATTACGGAAAATGCATAAGCATAAGCATAAACATTAAGTACATGTCAAACAAAAATCACCTTCTTAATAAGCAGACTAATAAACTTTTCAAAATAAGCATCTAAAGTTCATACAACCAAGGTTTTTAATAAAAGACCCATAAGGAATGAAAAAGATTAAAACAAAAAAAACATTGACTACATAAGCATAGGCATAAGCATAGTATACAAATGTTGCAAATGTAAGTTTCGATTCAATCTTTACAGACCAAGCAATGTTCTAGTTTGCATCAAGTTGAAACTTAGCATAAACTTACCCTTAGCCTCCCCCTCCTCCAAAGTAATTACAAAACAACATGATTCCTATAACATATGTCTACGCGGATTGAATAAAATAGCTTTCCAATGACTATCATAACTGCAGAATAGTCAACACAACAAAGTATTAAGTTCCTAAGTATATGTCAACATAATTCTTAAAACACATATCTAAGTGGATCGTACAAAATAGCTTTTCAATGGCTACCACTGCAGGATAATCAAAGCAACATTCCTAAGTACATGTTAACATGATTCCTAAAACAAAATAGTTAAGTTATGTTACAAAACATAAAGCACACTTACCTCCTTTCTTTTACTAAATCTCCACCCTCATATCTTGATTACCCTCCACAGAGGCTTCTTCTTTCTTGTAAATTCAGAAGTCTTAATAATGAATAGCAAACTACGTAAGTTATACTATTATTGTTTCATATGCAACATATTAACTCATTATTTGATCCCTAACGGAGTTCATGATAAATTAAGTTAACATCATTCTCAAAGTTATTCCAAGAACAAAAGTTGCAACCAATGCTTTGAGAAAACAACAAACAATGTAACAAATAACAAACAAACTAAAAATTTACATCAGAAGATGACTATAAAAGTCCAAATAATATATAAAATGCAGTTGCAAAATAAGTAAGTTTCAAAAGTTTCTTACCATGAGGATTGGGAAGTGTTGCTATCAAAGATCTCTTGTAGTTCCTCTTCTATCAAATTCAACCCAAAAAATCGAGTAGACATTATATTGATCTAAATAATCCTTGTTTTTTCCTGGGAACCATAGCACAAGAAAACATCATCATTGATATACAACACATGAGCAAATCTTTAATGGCTTAAATTGAGAAGTCCTAGTTTTGTATCTTATCCTTGTCTTTTTACTAATTGGAAAATATAATACACTAGTTTAAAGCCAAAAACCATAAAATCCATAAAAGAACATTATTCTTTTCTGTCTCAAATTTTTATATCTATATGGCAAAAAATGTAACGACCCAACTTTCCGGACTAAGCTGAGGTTACTACTAAATACCAAAACTCGACCACACAACATAAAGTTTATAACGGACCGGTTACGATTTCTTAAAACGTTAGAAATATTACAAAAAAGCAGTTTCGGGCCCTATTTTAAATCACAGTCACAAAAGATTCAAATAAAAACTAAAGTCATCAAATCAAAATCACAAACCAAATATTCTGACAAAATACATAGCGGAAGCAATAAGAAAACCAGACGCGTCCATATGACCTTCACGCGTCCTTCCTGCCTCTCGTCGGTCTGCCCCTCGCTGTGCCCTTACCTGAAAAGTTTAAGAAGAGGAAAGGGTGAGTATAAACATACCCAGTAAGGGACCCACTATTGGGCCCGTTAGGGAACAACAGTTAACTTCCTATTCAGGGGTACCCTACATAACAGTCTAGTGGTTCCGTAGAACGCACATATCAGTCTAGTGCTCCCGAAGGATGCACATATCAGTCCAGTGCTCCCGAAGGATGCACATATCAGTCTAGTGCTCCCGAAGGATGCACACATCAGTCTAGTGCTCCCGAAGGATGCACATATCAGTCTAGTGCTCCCGAAGGATGCACATATCAGTAAGGCACACTACCCCATAGATGAAGCTAACCGCTACCCCTCAGTCCATGCTAAACCGTCTACAACAGTCATGCCCCATCAACACTCATATTACAATTTCGCCGTAGGCTTCGCCAGTCAGATAGTACAGGTTTAAACAACTACACCCTCCGTTGCCATACGCATTTCCAATTCGCACACCATTATGGTAACCCCTAGACCCAATCAACTAATCAATCAAAATCGGATTCACTGTCCTTCCCCGTCCAAACTCCATGGTCAATGTCCAGACCAATGACTACCACGTACCTAACCGTAACTTCAAGGTCCATCGACATACAATTCCAATCTACCACGTAGCCCATTAACATAACCACACTATACCGAGCATCTAGCATCGGGGTCTACTAGCAAGTAACTCCTTATACCCGATAGCGCACAAGTTACAACTAGCGGTCGCATTACTCTTACATCAGACAAGAATATAATAACAATGCTTAAAAGCCAAACACACATATATTTATTCGGTACAATTACTAACGAGTAATCCCCTGTGGACTACTACGTTTCCAGCCTCGCTCCGAGGTCCAGTAGTAGGAAAAACCCTTACCTGAAACTTGGTTATGCCCCTCGATCGAGTCCACGCTCAACGGATCCACCTGAACGAAAACACAATGGTTTTTAAACTATGATACTAGTAGAAGTCATTTTACTTGGCCCTAAGCAACAACCGTTGACTTACCCAAGGAAAAGAAAGCTATCTCCAACCAAGCCTGCTGCGGAACCCGAAAACTTGAACGTCAACTCCTTAATACCTTCAAGGGATAAAAGGTAGGACCAAATCTTATTCCAATATTCAAACTCGAATCGGATGTAGCAACATTAGGGAATTCATCAAAACAATCCTTACCGAAAACTCACCGTGACCCGGAGTGGAGGAAGGAAGGCTTAGGTGGCTCGGCTCGGCTTGGCTCACTCTCGGCTTGGCTCGGCTTGGCCTCGGCTCACAGCTCGGCTCACTCTCGGCTCGGCTCGGCTTGGCCTCGGCTCACAGCTCGGCTCAACTCGGCTCGGCTCGGCTTGGCCTCGGCTCACAGCTCGGCTCGGCTCGGCTTGGCCTCGGCTCAGCTCGCGGCTCGCGGCTCGGCTCAACTCGGCTCGGCTTGGTTCTCGGCTCGGCTCGCGGCTTAACTCGGTTCGCGGCTCGGCTCGCGGCTCGGCTCCACTCGGCTCGCGGCTCGGCTCGCGGCTCGCAGCTTGAAACACGGGTCGGATTTGATTCGGGTTTTCGGGTCGGGTCGGCTTGAAGTCGGGCAACCTCAACGACAACCTTCGGGAGTTCGACGATGGAGATGTGTCGCGGTCGGGTGGAGTCCGACGACTGGCTCTGCTTCCACGCGGCGGAGGACGACGGCTTGACGGCGGAGGACGACGGCTTGACGGCGGACACGGTCGGACGAAGGACGCACGGCGGCGTTCGAGTGTTTGAAACCGAGAGGAGATCCGAAATGGTAGGGAGCCGCCGCGGACGAAAATGCTGAAGTCGAAGACGTTGCCGACGCCAGAGATGGAAACGGGGACGGAACGCGACGGAGAAGATGGGGATGGAGGCGACGGCGTGCACGGAAAAGAGATGGTGGACGGCGGCGCTGAAACGGAAGGAAAAAGATGGGCTGCGGCGCGCGAGGAAGACGAAACGAAAAACTGGATGAGGGGGGGTCTCGCGCGCGTTTTAGGGTTTAATTTAAAAAAAAAATTATTATTATATATATATATAACTTTTAATAATTATAAATAATAATAATAATAATTAAAATATTATTATATATATATATATTAACTTTTAATAATTAATTAATAATAATAATAATAATAATAATAATAATAATAATAAAAGATAATATTAATATTAAATTATATATAAAGGTTATAATAAATAATAATAATAATAATAATAATATAATTACTATTATATTATTATTATATAAATTTACAAATATAAATTTCAGAATTTCAGAAATTAATCCAAAATTTAACATTCCCGAAAAATTATATAAAACGATAAAAGTTTACCTCGAAAATTCGGGGCGTTACAAAGAACAAATAAATTTTTCATACATTTTGCAATTATAGAAATTGAAAAAAAATAATACAGATTGACAAATGATTTGGAAATAATACAACAAACAATATAGTTGACAAATAATAAAGGTTGAGAAATAATATAAAATATAGGTTGAGCAATATTATAATGGAAATAATATAAAATAATATATTGGAAATAATGTAAAATAATATATCGGATATAACATAAAATAATATATCTAATATAATATACAAGTTGATAAATAATATGTTTTGTGAAATAAATATCAAACCTAACAAACTATTTTGTCTTTTACAAGTCTAATCAATTAATAAACAGTAAACCAACAAATAAACAACAGCCAAATTAAATCAATTGGGAATATAGAATAAAATGACCTAAATCTAACAAATTTGAATCAATTGGCCTAAATCTACTTAATTGGCCTAAACTTAACAAAATTAAAAGCTCAAATGACCTAAATCTAACAAATTAGAAACACATAGAAATTAATTGGCCTATATCTGCTAAATTTGATGCAACAATAAATTTAATTGACCTAAACAACAATAAATTCAATTGACCTAAATTTGAATTAACAATAAAAGCACACCTAAATTTGAATTAACAATGTAATCACAGTAAACCCGATTGGTCTAAATTTAAAGTAACAATAAAGCCATTTTTTATTTTCAATGACACAATATCTTGATTAGTAGTGTCATCAAAACCCATTTTTCTAGTAGCCGAAGGAGAAGAGAAATCGGAGCGGCCAAGATTCTTCAACAGCAGTCTCTTAGATTGGTGGTTCGACGGTAGTCCCTTAGACAATGTTTGCTTGTTCGACAGTGTGAGATTAGTGGATTTGACGACAGTCTCTTAGATTTGGAGATGCGTTATGTTGTTTCTCGTTTTTTTGGTAGGGAGAGAGAGAAAATGTTGAGCAAATTGTAAAACTCTTTTTGAATGTCGCGCGAAGAAAGGATTGAAAAATTTTGGATTTTTGGTTTTGTTATTTCAAAGTTTATTTAATGACACAAAAAAATTTGTCGTTAATTAACTATACTTGAAATGTGTCAAGAAAAATTAAATTGTGACAATAGAATTGTGTCAAGAAAAAGTGTGTCACTTCTATTTTCAACGACACATTTTACTCCTACCTTACCCCCTTTTTATTTTCAACGACACAATGTTTTGATTTGTAGTGTCGTTAAAACCCAAATTTGTACTAGTGTATGGGAAAGTGGTGTAGAATGTTATGATGTTAATCTAGAAGAAATATTCAATTTAAGGGTTGTTTTGTTATGGAGAATAAACGATTTTCCTGCATATGGATATCTTAGTGGATTTAGTGTGAAAGGCTATAAGGCATGCCCAATTTGTGAAGATAATACATCCGCTATAAGACTAAAATATGGGAAGAAAAAGGCATACCTTGGACATTGAAGATTTCAAGCATGCAACCATCCATACCGGCGTCAAAACAAGTCATTTAATGGTGAAAAGGAGCTTAAAACAATTTTAGAACCTTTTTCTGGAGAGGCTATATATTCAAGAATAAAAGACCTTGAATTTCCAAGAGAAAAGAAGAAGACAAAAAAACAACCTATGAAAGGAAGTGCAAGGAGTTGTTGGAATAGCGTGTCTTCGTTTTTTGAGCTACCATATTGGAAAGATCTTCATGTTAGACATTGTCTAGATGTGATGCATATTGAAAAAATTATTTGTATGAATATATTGGGTACGCTTCTTGATATTCCTGGAAAAAGTAAGGACGACTTGAATGCTAAATGTGATTTAGTCCATTTAAAAATTCGACTAGAGCTTGCACCTATTAATAGTGAAAAAAAATCTTCATTCCGCCTGCTTGTCATACTCTTACAAAGGAAGAAAAACGTTTTGTTCTTAAGACATTATCAGAAGTAAAGGTCCCAAAAGATTATTCTTGCAATGTTAAAAACCTTGTGTCGATGACTTATTTAAAACTTCATGGTTCAAAATCTCATGACTGTAACGTGCTCTTACAACAATTGTTTCCTATTGCGATAACATCTATGCTCCCAAAACACGTTTGGTATGCCATCACTTGGTTATGTATATTTTTCAATCTGATATGTAATAAAGTCGTTGATGTGCAACAACTGAAAAAGTTGGAAGAAGATGTTGTGGTGACTATGTGTTTGCTAGAGAAATACTTTCCTCCATCATTTTTCACAATTATGATGCATCTTACTGTACACATTGTAAGAGAAGTCAAACTTTGCGGGCCCATATATCTTAGATGGATGTATCCCTTCGAAAGATACATGAAAAACTATGTGAGAAATATACATCGTCCAGAGGGTTGTATTGCATAAAGTTATATAGTAGAAGAAGCTATTGAGTTTTGTACAGACTTCTTGTTTGAGGTTGATTTTGTTGGGCTAGGCATTGATAGATTAGATGCATCTTTAGACAATTCAAGCGTTGGTAAATCATCGTCTGCAGAAGTTTCCTTCAAACCTGAACAAGATCTTCTATACCAAGGTCATCGGTATGTTTTGGTTAATACAATTGATGTGCAACCATATATAGAGTAAGTTAAAGTTTGAATTATCTTGTCTTCTGCTTTTTATTTAATTAATGACATAAACTTAACTATATATTACAATGTTTCAATGTTTAAGTAAACACGTGGATGTATTGCAATTGAAATACCCAAATAAGGTTCTTCATCAAAAATGGATTCAACACAATCTACACCGACGTCTGCACATGGATCTTGCTCCAGACCAAGATTGGAATACGATATTCAATGTAAAAAAAATCTGGAAAAGGAGAAAATGAATGTCACAACGAAGGTGGTTAAAGAGGAGGTGAATGTGGATGTGATTATTTGAATGATCAACAAAAGGATTCTATAGAGGTAATTAGTATTGTTTTTGCACAATTTGATGCATGAGTTTGTATAAGTCTTATAAAGTTTATTAATGTTGGATTTATGACTTTCTTAGGTTCATAATGAAAAAGAAGTTGTATGTGACTCCAATATCAAGATGCCACTACCTTTAAAGACAATACTAAGATTTGCTGAAAAGGTAATGGACAAAGATTCAGGGATTCGTTACCAACTACCATTCTCATTGTTTGGTATCGGTAGAAAGACATGTGTTCTTCGAGAAGATATTATTGATTTTTGTAACATGCGAGAATCTAGACTTTGACATTGGTTGCATACATGGCGTAAGTACTCATTAATCCACTCTAATATTTTTATATAAATACTCGTGTATTCATTTTATATCTTTCTTATGTATTTGCATTCACAAGATGAACTTTCAAATTACATCTTCATTGACTCGTCCTTTATATCTGTTGGACACAACACCCAAGAAGTTAGAGCTCGCAATCTTTGCATGTAACAACCCAACTCCTTATACTAAGTCAAAGCCATTACTATTTAAAAAGGGTATATAAGTTTGTAAAGTTTTAAAAATAGAATAAGACACAAACCTCAAATTTTCAAATAATAAAAAAAAATAAACAAAGAAAATGTGAAATAAGTATAAAATAAAGTCCTAACTCGGGCCCTACCTACTTTTAAAGAACTAAATTAACCAATTGAGAAAGAACTGAAAATGCAATACTAAAATCCAAATTTTGACATATCCAATTGAGAAAGAACTGAAAATGCAATACTAAAATCCAAATTTTGACATAAGCGAAAGCAAACGTATCCCTATGGCCTGCCACGATCACTTCTGGTCACTTGCCAGCTTTCCCTTGTTCTAACCTCTGCCTCTGCCTGAAAAATGGAAATGGAAAGAGTGAGTATAAAAATACTCAGTAAGGGACCCACTACTAGTCTCACTAGATGCCTGTTAACTTCCTATTAGAGTCCTAAAAGTGGTACCCCTAAACTGGCACGTCCCCGAACACGTGCAATCTGTGCCCCCGTAGGAACAAGCTAGTCTTTGGTAATTCCCAAGGGAATACCTAAGACGATCGGGCTGTGAGCGGTCCCGTCGGATCACTCACGTCATGTCTATGTCAATGTCAATGTCAGACTAGTAATCCCGTCAGATTACGCAGTCATAAGTGTGAGCGACCCCGTCGGGTCTCTCCATTATGTCCGTGTCATAATAGTGGTGATCCCGAAGGACACCCATGTGGGTACGACTCTAATAAGAAGCTAACATACACCCTACCCATAGCATGTACACAACATCGTATCAATCACATCATAACGTATGATACATGTCACAATTACGTCAATTCATGCTATAACATAATAAACCATAGCGTACCAACCCTAACATATCATATCAATCATTCTCAACTACAACTATGTCGTTAGAACGAAGACGGTAGCATCGATATACTATTCACGCTAACCATAGAGTAAATTAGCAGGTACAATGTCAATATCAATCTCTCTCTCTCAACAACCTTGAGTTAGGTACTTAGCTACCATTCATACATAACCATAAATTCAAACATGCGGTCTCTTTAATATAAATCGAAGGGCTAGTAGGAGAATCTCTTACCTGGAGAGTAGCTCAACGAGTTCTAACCGAAACGTCACGCTTCCCAAGCAGTGAGGTCCTAAATGTTTAGAAAACGCCAACTTTCATCACTAATCCCCAAACGACCAAAGACCCAAAAATTCATTTGAAATAACTTACCCTAGTTCGAGGTCGCAACGCTTGAGCCTTCAACTGAAGAAACCCCACGCTGCAGAACCACTTGGTCTAAGATGTTCCTTAAGAGAATTAATTCAATTTAATCCCAAAATTAAATTATTTGAGATCCAACAAATTCAAATCTTATTTGGATATTCTAAAACCCAATCAAAACTTACCAAACTAGGTGAAAAGGACCGAAAGCAGGCTGGCGGCTCAAAGTCAGGTAAAACGGCTAGGCGGCTTAGCTAGGAAGCAGAAGGCAGCTCGAACAGACGGTTCGCGCGCGTGCAAGATAGCTCGGGTAGGCGCGGCGTGAGTGCGACTTAGCTACGGTGCATGCGCGGGGCGCGACGCGGCGTGGGTTGTGCGAGCGCGACTCGACACAGGTCAAGCGGGTGCGAGTCGGGTTGCGGACAGAGATGCGGGTCGGCCGATTTCACGCGGGGAAGAGACGCGGTGCGTGGGCTTGGTTTTGGGTTTGAGCGACGGTTGAGACGGGGGCTCGGTTTTTTGATGACGCGACGCTGACCGATGGTCAACGACGAAACGGGGCGGGCCGATGCAGACGACGATGGATCGGGGTAGACTACGGAGGAAAGGATGCAAGCGCGGGTTGCTTGCGGCTGACGCTCAATGCACGATGGAGAACGACGGCTCCGACGGCTCTCTGACACACGGCTGGAAGGGTGACTATCGGTTCGGGTTGAGCTGCGACGAACGCTCGACGGCAATGATTGGAGGAGGGTGGCAGCGGCGGCTAAGGTTTGAGGAGTTTGGGATTAGGGTTTAATTGGGGAACATGATGAATAGTGTTTCACGTTTTCCAATGGCCTTTTAATAAAAAAAATAATAATATGATAATTATTATTTTCTTTTATCTTTTTCCCTAATTTACTCCAAATAAAAACCACTTATTCTCTTTCTTCATTTAAACCCATCAAATCTTCCCTTTAAATTCAAATACTCTCCCTCTCTCCAAATCACATCACCTTTACCCTTTCAAAAATATTAAATTACTATATTACCTTCATAACATAATTATTTTATCCTTAAACTCCATTTATTAAGTACCCAACACATAATAATCTAAAGTCAACTAAAACAATCATCAATTCCAAACATTAAAACAATTAGATATTTTTCAAATATCCAATAGGATCAAATCTCCATAAGGTAAAATACTTCAACATTTAAATAACACCCAAAATTTCAAATTTACACTTAAGATAATAAAAATTAAATTCCTCAAATTTTGGGGCGTTACATTGCAGTAGATTAATGGCTTCAAAACCAAACCAACTTGTTCTGCTCCATTCAATCCAGGGTAGGTAATACTATACTAATCAATTCATTAAAATAAGTTAATAAATGAAAACAATCTACTTGTATTCTTTCTATATAGTGGTCATTGAGCACTTTTGGCTATTAACGCATACGATGAAACAGTCTATTATCTTGACTCACTTCGAACAACATCAAAAGTAAATATTAGATATGTCACTGACACGTAAGTAAGCTTCTTTCATATATGATGTTTTTCGTCTTCAAGTTCACTTCATTATAACGTGTAGTTGTTTCTTGGTAATAGGGCTATTACTATCTTCCGATCTTAGAAGAATATTCAAGCAAGTCGTAAAAAACAAATATGGAAAATGGTGAAGGTAAGTGCACGCATTTATTCATTAACGTTATTGTTTCTTGACAATATGCACTATATTCGGTACTATGTGATTGTTTCTTGGCAATATGCTTATATTGATTACTATGTGATTGTTTCTTGGCAATATCCATTATATTGGTTAGTATCTGATTGTTTCATAACAATATGCACTATATTGGGCACTATGTGATTGTTTGTTGACAATATGCTTATATTAAATACTATGTGGTTGTTTCTTGGCAATATGCATTATATCGGATAGTATATGATTGGTTCCTTGACAATATGCACTGTATCGGATACTATGTGATTTTTTTTGACAATATGCACTACTATGTGATTGTTTCTTGGCAAAATGCTTATATTGAATACTATGTGATTGTTTCTTGGCAATATGCATTATATTGAATACTATGTGGTTGTTTCTTGACAATATGCATTATATTGAATACTATATGGTTGTTTCTTGGCAATATGCATTATATTGGGTACTATGTATTTATAGTGTCCTTTGCAAGTTGGAGTAGTTGAATGTGGGTACTATGTGATGAGATATATGAGAGATATAATCACCAATGGGAGCATAGTAGTCACATATTCGGTATGTTGTGTTTAAATGATTGTTTGAATTATTTTATATAATTCAAGTAATCAAAGTATTAACTTTAATATTTTGGGTTTCATATCAGATTCATACAAGGACCTTATACAGTCAACTTGATTTTGATGAAGTACGAATGAAGCTTGATGAATTTTTGGGTGGCTACATGTGTTATGGTGGTAGCTAACATCTTTTGTGTTAGATAGGTAAATTTTGTTGATACTGGATATAGGTAAACTAGTTTTGATGTTATTTTGTTGATACTGAATATAGGTAAACTAGTTTTGTTGATAGTGGATATAGGTGAACTAGTTTTGATATGGTACACCTTTAGGCTACAGATATATTTTGTTTATATCCACATTGATGGAAAGTTTAGGCTATTGTTAGAAGGTTAGACAGCACATATATATGTTGTAATTAAGTATGTAATCACCGACTTATATATATGTGGTTCATTGATATATATATGCAATTTCTTTGATGGAAAGTTTAAGTTAATTTCAATTGTTCAATTAATATGTATTTTAATGTTGTTGAACTTCAAAACAGATGCATGATAAAATATATATAATTTTTTATTTAAAAAAAAACTTGACATGTAAAGTATGTCAAGAGTAAACAAATTCTTGACATCTAGAAAATGTCAACAAACATTATACACTTGATACCCATAAACTATCAAGTATAATTTCATTTGACGCGTAAACACTGTAAAAAATAAAGCTCTCTGTTCTTGACACCGGATTAGTTGACGCATAAAAAATGTCAAGTATAATTATATACTTAACGCTTTTTACCTGTCAAATATCTGTCTCATGGGAGGAGTTCAAAAAGCATTTCAGAATAAGTTCTACCCGCATTCCTTTTATGATTCAAAGAGGAATGAATTTATAAATTTAGTACAAGGCGACATGATTATCGAAAAGTGTCACGCCCCCTACCGAATCAATTGCTTGGACCTGAAAAGTGGCATGATATCAACTGAAACCATCAACTTTTGAGATGATTACAACTGACTCTTGACATGAAAGCATAAAATATTTACAAGCGAAAGTCTTTGAACTTGGTAAAACTTAAAAATGGTAATGTAACCCATATGAAAATAACTTTTGTAAATAAAAGGTTCAGTAGGAAAGATTTTTACAAATAATAACAATATTTCATACAAATCATTTCCTTTCATGTCAAAAGACTGATTGACCTGACAGTAGTATGTTCAGAATGCAGACTCACAACTTGTACCTAGAAAGAGGAAAAACATTTGAAAGAGTAAGTCGAAAGATTTAGTGAGCAACAACTTTATAAAACAAGTTTTCATAAACAGTTTATCATAAAAACTAAAACTAAAATAAACAGTCGTTTCATAACAAGATACTTGAACATTAAACTTTAGCATAGCTTTTGGAAGATAATGATCTATAGCCACAAGCAGTATGAAATTTTTTCGTCCTAAGACGGAATAGTCGATAGGAAACATCTTTCACTTTAATCCTCCTCCTTTAAGGCATAAAGATATACACTTCCAAATGGGCCATAAACTATAGGCTCTTCACCCCTACCATCATTATGGAGTTAACCACATGTATTCAATAGGTTTCATGGAATATTCGGGCTAGGATAAAACATATTGAAAAACATTTAAACATTTTCTTTGTTTTCATAACATGTCAATAAATAATTAAACATAGCATAGCTTTGGGAAAATCAGTTCAAAAAACATTTATCATAAAAACATGACTTTAAAACAGTAATGTAACGCCCCGAAGCTCGAGGTAAAAATTTTCGCATTTTAAGTGAATTTTAATAATATAATATTAATTATATTATTAGTATTGGGTATTATTGTCATTCAATTTTAATGTTAATATATTTTTTCCTTTTACTATTTATTTAAAATAAATATTAATATTATTATTTAATATTATTATAATTATTTAATAATAATATGTTATTATAAATTATATTTACTTTGATTAATATATATTATTATTGATTATTAATAGAATTAATTAATATTAATATTTAATCATTAGTTATAATTATTATTATATAATATATATATATATTATTATTATTATTATTATTTCTAAACTTAATATATTTATATATATATATATATATATTTAAAAAAAAAAAAAAAGAGAAGAAGGAAACCCTAGCCAACCCGCGCGCGCCGCCCCCCCCCCCCCCCCCCCGAATTTCTCTTTTTCTTCTTCTCTTCCGTTTCTTCCTCTCCCCGACGCCGCGCCTCACCATCTTCCCGTCCGTCTCCGTCTTTCCCTTTCTCTTCCGGCTCCGTTTATCTCTTCCTCTCCGTCTCCGTTTTTTTTCTCTTCCGCCTTCGTCTCCGCCGCCATCACCCATCCTCTCCGTCCTCACCTCGTGCTACGGCGCCGGCAGAACACCGAGGGGGTGCCGTCCATCTACAGCCGACACTTCTCCATCTTTCTCTCTTCGTTCTACCACCGCCGGCATCATCTCCGCCATCAGCTCGTGTTTCCGACGCCGACACGCCGTCGTTCGCCGGAAGAAAGGACCATCGAAACCGTGTTGCCCGTTTCGCGCTGCAAAGACCCAACCCGGTTCCAAGCTGACCCGACCCGAAACCGCTTCAAGCCGAGCCGCGAGCCGAGTGAGCCGAGCCGCCAGCCGAACCAAGCCGAGCCGCGAGCCGAGTGAGCCGAGCCGCCAGCCGAACCAAGCCGAGCCGCGAGCCGAGTGAGCCGAGCCGCGAGCCGAGTGAGCCGAGCCGCGAGCCGAACCAAGCCGAGCCGTGAGCCGAGTGAGCCGAGCCGCGAGCCGAACCAAGCCGAGCCGCGAGCCGAGTGAGCCGAGCCGCGAGCCGAACCAAGCCGAGCCGAGCCGAGCCGAGCCGAGCCGAGTCGAGCCGAGCCGAGCCGAGCGGAGCCACCTAAGCCTTCTTTCCTCCACTTCGGTTCACGGTGAGTCTTCGGCAAGGATTGTTTTGATGAATTCCCTAATGTTACCTCGTCCGATTCGAGTTTGAATGTTGGATTAAGATATGGCCCTACTTTTCTCCCTTGAAGGTAGTACAGAGTTGACGCTTAAGTTCTCGGGTTCCGCGGCAGGCCTGGTTGGAGATAGCTTCCTTTCCTTGGGTAAGTCAACGGATGACCTTTTAAAACAACTGCTACTAAGGTCATCAACTAAAACTTTCGTGTTTCGTTAGGTGGATCTGTCGAGCGTAGTTTTCGATCGAGGGGCATAACCGAGTATCAGGTAAGGGTTTTCCTACTACTGGACCCTGAGTCCAGGCTGAGAACGTAGCAATCCACAGGGGATTGCACGTTAGTGACTGTACTGAATAACTGCATGCGTGTTGACTGTTAAGTACTGATATTATATTTTGTCTGATGAAAATATACTGTGACTGCTATTTGTGGATTGAAATTATATGTTGATGGACCTTAAAGTTACGGTTTAGTATGTAGTAAAACACTGGTCTGGATGTGGTTCATGGAATTTGGACGGAGAGGGACAGTGAGTCCGGTTTTGGTTGGTTAGTCGATTGGACCTAGGGTTTCCCTATTGGTCTGCGAATCGGTAATGCATATAGCAACTGAGGGTGTAGATGTTTAAACCTATACTATCTGACTGACAAAGCCTATGGCGGGACTGTAATATGAATGCCGTTGGGTTGTGGCTCATGTAGACAGTTTAGTTTGGACTGAGGGGTAACGGTTAGCTTCATCTATGGGGTAGTGTGCCTTACGGATATGTGCGTCCTTCGGGAGCACTAGACTGATATGTGCATCCTTCGGGAGTACTAGACTGATATGTGTATCCTTCGGGAGCACTAGACTGATATGTGCATCCTTCGGAAGCACTAGACTGATATGTGCATCCTTCGGGAGCACTAGACTGATATGTGCATCCTTCGGGAGCACTAGACTGATATGTGCATCCTTCGGGAGCACTAGACTGATATGTGCGTTCTACGGAACCACTAGACTGTTATGTAGGGTACCCCCGAATAGGAAGTTAACTGTTGTTCCCTAACGGGCCCAGTAGTGGGTCCCTTACTGGGTATGTTTATACTCACCCTCTCTCTTCTTTAACTTTTCAGGTAGGGGTACAGCAAGGGGCAGACCGACGAGAGGCAGGAAGGATGCGTGAAGGCCATATGGACGCGTCTGGTTTTCTTTTCGCTTCCGCTATGTATTTTGTCAGAATATTTTGACTGTGATTTTGGACTGGTGACTTGACATTTTATTTTGTGATTTTTTTTTGAATTATTTAAAATAGGGCCCGAAAACTGTCTTTTGTAAGGTTTATAATGTTTTAATGAATCGTATCTGGTCCGTTTTAAATTTTATGTTGAATGGTCGAGTTTTGGTATTTGGTAGTGACCTCAGCTTAGTCCGGAAAAGTTGGGTCGTTACAAGTAACTTGGAAATAACTTGTACAACTTGAAGTCATGTTTAAATAATAGCTTTTAAATCAATGTGTTACTCACAGTACTTGAACAGATCCTTGGTCAGACGATTCCTTTACAACTTTCTTGATATGAAAAATCCACATTTAATCCTTAATTAATCCTTTCACTACTACAAATTTGGGCTTTAACGACGCAAATTTTGCGTCATAAAGACTTTCAACGACATAATTTTCGTGTCATTGAAGCCACTGTCAAGAAAGGCTATTTAATGACACTTTGAAAAACGTGTCATTAAATATGCTTAGATGACACCAAAAATGTGTGATTAATACTTTTCCCTTGATGCAATAAATATGTCATTGTTATGTATAACTCGACACCAATATATTGTCATCAATACCCTTATATTGACGCAAATCATGTGTCATCGTTATCTATACCTTGACACTAATATATTGTCACTAATACTATTACATTGACGCTTTAAATTTGTCACCGTTACCTATTACTTGACACGAATATATTGTCATTAATAACCTTATATTGACGCTTTAAATGTGTCATCGTTATCTATACCTTGACACAAATATATTGTCATTAATACCCTTATATTGACACTTTAAATGTGTCACCGTTATCTAATATATTGTCGTTCTAAATGTTTCATTACACAAAGTTGTTGTCAAGAAATGTGCTTTAACAACACTATTTTTGTTTAATAAAGGCTTATATGTCGACACGTGTTTGGTGTCGTTATTCTTCATTTTCGCGACACATATTTTTCTGTCATATATTTCTTCTTTCAAAAAAATTAAATACTAAATTTTTGCATTACCCACTTATGTTTGAAAAGATATTAATATTGATAATAAAAAATATAACTTACATTATCGGTAAAGATTTTACAATAATCCAAAAGATAAATTTACTGTAGTATTACATGTATGTGTGACCTAATCTAATCAAACTGACGCATAAATGAGAACTTGATCGATACCATGGTCCATTGATTCTTCAACTACCTACAAATTTGAAGAAAATGAACCTTAGCCAACATTCATTACGGAAAATGCATAAGCATAAACATTAAGTACATGTCAAATATAAATCACCTTCTTAATAAGCAGACCAATAAACTTTTCAAAATAAGTGCCCAAAGTTCATACAACCAAAGTTTTTAATAAAAGACCCATAAGGAACGCAAAAGGTTAAAACAAAAACACCGACTACATTAGTATAGGCATAAACATAGTATATAAATGTTGCAAATGTAAGTTTCGATTCAATCTTTACAGACCAAACAATGTTCTAGTTTGCATGAAGTTGAAACTTAGCATAAACTTACCCCTACCCTCCTCCAAGGTAATTACAAAACAACATGATTCCTATAACATATGTCTAAGCGGATTGAAAAAAGTAGCTTTTCAATGACTACCATAACTGTAGAATAGTCAACACAACAAAGTATCAAGTTCTTAAGTACATGTCAACATGATTCCTAAAACATATGTCTAAGCGGATCATACAAAATAGCTTTTCAATGGCTACCATAGCAGGATAGTCAAAGCAACATTCCTAAGTACATGTTAACATGATTCCTAAAACAAAATAGTTAAGTTACGTTACAAAACATAAAGCACACTTACCTCTTTCTTTTAGTAAATCCCTACCCCATATCTTGGTTACCATCCACAGAGGCTTCTTATTTCTTGCAAGTTCGGAAGTCCTAATAATGTAAGCAAACTACGTAAGTTATACAATTATTGTTTCATATGCAACATATTAACTCATTATTTGATCCCTAACGAAGTTCATGATAAATTAAGTTAACATCATTCTCAAAGTTATTCCAAAAACAAAAGTTGCAACCAATGTTCACTGTTCCAAATAATCCTTGTTTTTCACTAGAAATCATAGCACAAGAAAACATCATCATTGACATACAACACATAAGCAAATCTTTAATGGCTTAAATTGACAACTCCTAGTTTTGTATCTTATCCTCTTATAGTTTTTAATTTATTCTATCGCTCTTCGTAAATGTTAAAATTAGATGATAATGAAACTTACATAGCATGGTACTTCATAGATTGGTAGAAGTTTAAAAAAGAAAAAAAAAAAAAAAAGACATCCAAGTGAGGAAAAATGAAATTTATTTACTAATTGGAAAATGTAATATACTAGTTGCAAGCCAAGAACCAAGAAAAAGGATAAGGAACTCACCAATTTAACTTTCAAAACAAAAAAAAATTACTCTTACTTTTTACTGTAGCATGGTAGGATGTCGAACCCAAGGGAAGGATTGCTAATAAAAATTGTTGAAACTAAAGTTTGAAAGGGAAGTGGTTAGTAGAAAAAGGAAAACATAAAAGAATATGTAGGGAATATCAAGAGAATTTATAACAAGAATCAAAACAAGTTGTTTTTTAGATAAAAATTTAATTCACGAACAAAAAGTATAAAAAAAAAAGGGGAAGAAACTCTCAAACAAATTGAATACCCATTGCCCTCTTACCTTAAAAGATTATCTGTCCATAGGATAAAAAAAATCGATGGAGTTTTTTGGAGAAAAATGGCAGAATGGAGAGGGAAAAGTAAAGAAGATTGCTAGAGTTTTGGGGAGAAAAGTGACAAAATAGAGAGGGAAGAGTTCTTGGCAAAGTGAAATTTAGAGAGAATTTTGCTGAAAATTGGAGTTGGATTGATGAATTTTGAAAGGAGAGTGGTTAATAGAAAAAGGAAAACATAAAAGAATATGCAGGGAATATCAAGATAATTTGAAACAAGAATAAAAACAAGTTAGTTTTTTAGATGCAAATTTAATTCAAAAACAAACTTTAGAAATAAATGAAAGAAACTCTCCAACAAATTGAATACTCATTTCCCTCTTACCTTTTTTGCGACACAAAGTGATCGACCTCCTTGATTATTTAATCTTAATAAATAGTAGATTTGGAGTCGTCGCCAACCATATTAAGGTGTGATTGGTCATAAAAAAGAACATTGATCTACTTAAATTCAGGTTTTAGGTTCGGAAGTCAGTTGTGTGTAGGGAAGGTGTTAGCACCCTACAACATCCATAAAAATGGTTATCAAAATTTATCTTTTAAACTAAATTAAGGCTCACAGAGCAAAATTTTTTATTTGGTTTTTTTAAAAATGTCCTATGGTAATCAATTCGTCACATATATAAAAAAAAAAAAAAAAAAAAAAAAAAAAGCTAAGCATGAATTAATAATTATATGGGTGGTATGAGAGCCATTAGAAAAATGGAATTTATTCTTTTTTTTTCAAAAGATTTTTTTTTTATTCACCTTAAGAATACCAAAATATCAAACTTTGATATTTTGATCTCCATCATAGGCGTTTAATGGGAAATTTCATGTATCTAAAGAATTTAAATCATAAAATCCATAAATAAACATTACTTATTTCCTGTCTCAAATTTTTATATCCATATGCAAAAAAAAAAAAAAAAAAAAAGAATTTTTTTCATACACTTTGCAATTATAGAAATTGAAAAATAAATAATAATAATAATAATAATAATAATAATAGCAAAACAATGTTAAATATGACAAATACAAGTTGACATATAAAATAGTTGACAAATGATTTGGCAATAATACAACAAACAATACAGTTGACAAATAATACATGTTGGAAATAATATACAAGTTGGGAAATAATATACAGATTGAGAATAAATATATTTGAAATAATATATTGGAAATAATATATATGTTGAGAAATAATATAGGTTTGGAAAATAAATACAAAATGTAATATGCAGATTGTAAAATAAATATCAAACCTAACAAACTATTCTGTCTAATCAATTAATTTCAAACATGCGACATATTTAATAAACAGTAAACAAAAAAATTAACAAAAGCCAAATTAAACCTTAAACCTAACAAATTTAAATTAAATCAAGGGAAACTTACATACATGTAACAAAATACCAAACTATTTACAGCCCGTGTAACAAAGCCCATAATGTTAGCTATTTTTTAAATATTTCAAATTTTACCCTTCCATCTTTTTCTCTTCCTCGCGATGAAATCCTCTTCTTCCTCTTGCGATTTCTTTTATATTCTTCCTCCTGTGATTTCTTTCATCACATCTTTCTTCTTTTCCCCTCCTTTTTTTTCTGCGATTTCCTTCCATAATATTTCTTATTTTTCAATTCTTTTTTTATGTCGTTAAGTCTTTCCATCGTCTTTCTTCTTTTCTTCTTTTTTCACTACGATTTCTTTCCATCGTCTTTCTTCTTTTCTGATTTTGCGATTTCTTTCAATGTATTTTCTTCCTTGTTTATTCTTTTTTACATCGTTTAATATTTTCTTTGTCTTTCTTCTTTTTCTTTTCTTTTTTCGCTATGATTTCTTTCCATTATCTTTCTTCTTTTCCTCTTCATTTTTTATGTCGTTTGAATTTGGATAACCAAATCTAAACGACCGTGTACAAAAAAATAGCAAATCTAAAAAATCATGTATAAAAAATCTTGAAAAAAATCATTTAGATTGAAGTACCCAAATGTAAACGATCGTGTAAAAAAATTAATCATCGGTAGACAAATCTGAACGATCGTGTACCAAAAGAATTTAAAAAATCATTTAGTTAAATTTAAACGATCGTGTAGATAAATCTAAACGATCGTATAAAAAAATAAACAATTGTGTAATAAAAGAATTTTAAAAAATTGTTTAGCCAAATTGTAAATAAAAAATCTTTCAGATTTGGGTTCTCAAATCTAAACGATCGTAACCAAATTAAACGATTGTGTAACAAAATTAAACGATAGAATTGAAAAAATAAATTGTAGCCATATCTAAACGATCGTGTACCAAACAATAGCCAAATCCAAAACTAAACGATTGTGTAACCAAATTTAAACATAACCAAATTAAACAATCATGTAACAAAATTAAACGATAGAATTGAAAAATAAATTGTAGTCATATCTAAACGATCGTGTATCAAACAATAGTCAAATCCAAATCTAAACGGTCAAATTTAAACGATCGTATAACAAAATTAAACAATAGAATTGAAAAATAAATTGTAGCCATATCTAAACGATTGTGTACCAAAAAATAGCCAAATCTAAACGATCGCAAATATCTAAACGATCACAAATATATTACGTGCGCATTATTGACGACGTAGTTGATGGGACATTTCTGATATTTTACACGATGGACCTCTGAGCTTTTTCTATTTTCAGAATTGTTCTGTACAATGTAAATACTTTGTCGCTTTTTTATATTTTTTAAAAGATCCCTTAAATCAATTGGCTTAAACCTAACAAATTTAAAGAAGTAGAATAAACTTAAATGACCTAAATCTGCTAAATTTGAAGCAATGATAAATTCAATTAGCTTAAATCTAACAAAATTAAAGCAAGTAAAGCAGAGACAGTAAATTCAAATGACCTAAATCTAACAAATTCGAACACATTGAAATCAATTCGCCTAAATTTGTCAAATTTGAGGCACCTAAACCTAACAAAATTAAGGCAGAGTAAACTTAAATGACCTGAATGTAACCATTTTAAAGCATATTAAAATTAATTGGTGCTAAATTTGAAGCAACAATAAAAGTACAATAAACCCAAGTGGCGTAACCCTAACCTATAATAAAATTAAAGTCACCATAAAATCAATTAATCAAATTTCAGCAAAAACAAATTTGAAAAAATACACCGTTCACAATCTCAAAAAGGAAGGAAAAGAGAGAAAATTAAAAAAAAAAAAAAAATTACCTTTGAAGACCAATTTGATAGAATAGTTTCCTTAGCTTTTTTTCAACCCTTCCAATTGATATCAATCTAACATATCCTCTAAAAAAATTCTCCTTTGTTTTTATAGGGTAGTGAGATAGGGCAATGAGGACAGGGATCGTGTTTTGAGAGTGGAGAAGGTGGGAGAGTCGTGAAGAGGGAGAGGAAAAAATAGTGGGAGAGAAAATTGGGTGAGTTGATGAAAAATATGGAGAAGACTGTTATTCATTTTTTTTAAGAAGAAAAAAAGAAAAAGTAAAATTCAAATTGATATCCAACTTTCAAAATAAAATAAAAATAAAGTAAATAAATAAAATAAAAAAGTAATGAAAATAAAAAACAAAATTAAATAAAGGATAAAATGTTGTATCTACAACCTCTTCAAAAGATTACCTTCCCATTGGATTAAAAAAGATTGTCGGAGTTTTTGGGAGAAAAATGGTAGAATGAAGAGGAAAGAGTTTTGTCAAAATGAAATTTAAAGAGAATTTTAGTAAAAGTTGGAGTTGGATTGATGAATTTTGAAAGGGAAGTGGTTAGTAGAAAAAATAAAACATAAAAGAATATGTAGGGAATATTAAGATAATTTGTAACAAAAATCAAAATAAGTAGAAATAAAGGGATGAAATTGAATACCCATTGCCCTCTTAGAAGATTGGATAAAAAAAAAATTGCTAGAGTTTATTTTTATGATGCAAAATTTATGTCAAGAAAAATTAAATAACGATGCAAAAACTGTATCATTAAAAATTTCGCATTTGTTATTTTTAACAACATATTTTACTTCCACCCTACCCATTTTTTATTTTTAGCAACACAATATTTTGATTACTAGTGTGGTTAAAATCCAAATTCGTACTAGTGTTTAGTGATGAGAATATCAAAAACATTTCTTAAAATTCCAAAATATCAAAATAGCCCAAAAATAGACCTTCTATGCTCACTGAATGGATACGGCTTGGCACACGCGCATGGCCTAGGGGCCCTGCTGCATGCTAACCTTGCTGGGGTGGGTCGCACGCCGTGTGCTAACCTCCCCATGAGGTGCCATGCTCTTCTTGGCCGCCTGCCCAATCACGTGCCCTTGCATGCACAGCCCTGCACACTAACCTCTTCTTATAAGATCATGCATGTAGCCTAAGCCCATGCCCTATCGCTCAGCTACGCCATGGTCTTATCGTGTGCCTCAAAACATGCTCAAAATAACCTCTATGAAATAAAGTTACACCCATCTCGCTTAGTCATGCTTGACACTTACCCACTGCCCATAATTTCTTTTTCGTCCAAAAACATGACTCGAATTTGTAAAATCCTAACTTTAAATCCATAACTGTTCTCACAATACTTTCTTCTATAAAGTTGCTAAAAAATGTCTTTACTTCCTTACATCAAAACCTCATAATCAAATTCCAAAAGATGTGCTCTATAGCCTTCTGGAAGTGCACCTTGCTCAGATTCTCTTCTAAAATAAACTTCTCGCCTTCTCTTAATCAAAACACCAAGCTTCTTGCCTCTAATTTTAATAGCAGCCCTCCTCAATGAACTAGATGCAATTTATGAACTTTTTAGACTAATTTGAGAGAAATTGCATGAGTGGATTGTGAGAATTCCTTATGGAAATTTGCACATCCACCTTGCTTAATTCCACTTAAAATCTCCTTAATCCTTCTCTTGCTTTTAATCCACCTCCTACTTGGCCACAAAAATGTATATGATTAGCTTAAGACACCTTAATTAACTTTCAATTGATTTTCATAAGTTTTCCACGTAGCTTGTCGAAAATGCCGAGTTAACCTCTATGGTCCTTCTCGCATAGCCTTGGCCGCCCGTTCAAAATGCCCAATGTTCCTTGATAAGCCCAAATGCGTAATGTCAACACATTTGCTAACCTCCCAGCCTTTCTCGAATGACATGCTCCTCGTCTAACCCAAAATAACCTCTAAGTGATAGCCTTTCTCACCCAATGACACTCTTTTAGAGGTTTTTCACGCCTAATGCACAAGCAACAAGCCTTAGCCACTTACCAAGCCTAAACATCTAATAACCTCTTTATAGGTTTTTTTCCTTATTTTTGCCGCCCAATACATAAGCAAGATAACTTCCAAAACGCCTAATCACACTTATTTAAAGGTTATTTCATCCCTTTAGCCACCTACACACCACCAAAATAACCTCTAAAGGCCTCGCTCTTAAGCTTTAACACTTTAGCCAAATTTGTCTCTTTTTCCAACGACCATGACACATTTTTTATGACATTTTTTATCCTTAACTTCCTCTAACACTTAAATTTCCAACTACTTCAAAGAACTTAAGTTTTCCAATGGTCTTAGAACCCTAAAAGATCGATGATATAACCGCAAGAAGGTTATTAACATCTAATGATCAAACTTGGTCATCTTATTGTACTTTTATATAGAAAGAATTGTCGAAGTAAAGAATTAAACAACCCATGGAAAGTCATAGAAAATTAACAAAATTGATGCCTTCAAAGTGTAACTCCTCTTATGAGATTTTTATTAAGAATCAAATGTTAAAGAATACGTAAGAGAGAATCTAAAAAAGACACCATATGTAAAATAGTTCATCTTTTATGAGATTGGAAACAAAAAAGAGAGAAGACTAACTTTTGGCAACATTGCTCTTGTGTTCTTGGCCTTTACACTAAATCAAAATATAAGGGTCAATTCTACCTGCCATATAAGAAGAAAATCAATTATTCAATAAGAAGGTATCAGCATAGTCATTATCCACATTTAGCTTAATCACAATTCACAAACTTAATTCCATACAAATTTATCCTGATTAAATAACTTGATCAACAATATAATGAAACAAAAGATTGTAATGTAATGTAACAAGTCTACAAGAAGAAAAAACAAATTCTTCTTCTTACATGTAAACTAGTGATAAATGAAAAAACCCCAAAAAATGCAAAAATAAAAAGAATATGAAGTAGCCCTAAGTATCAAAAGAAAGGGTAGGTACAATTTGTGCAAAGAAGAGGGTATGGGAATGAAAACAAAGTAATATCCATAAAATTTTTGCCTCTAAGTCCTTTGGCGTTTACTAATTTGACCTTCAATGTTTCAATCGCCATGGCTGTGTTTTGTGATTGTTGATAGTTTAAAGGAATAAGAAATGGGGAGTGGTAATGGGTTTATATAGTTGTCAAGTTCGATGACTGGTTAAGTAAGCAAACGGGTGGCCATGACCAAGAATCTTATTGGCCATTGTCTGCTTTCTAAAAATTTCCAAATTGCGTTTTCTTTTCTTTAAGTCTCTAAATTTGACAATGAGTAAGGAAACAGAACAATCACCTTTGCAAAACTTTTACATTATGTAGCTTCTCTTAGCAATGAGAATCCCTGCCTCCTATGACCTCTTTTAAAAACATTTGCAGTAATTGAGAAACAAATGCCCACTTCAATGGATTCCGTCTCAGTAATGTCATAAACAAGTTCCACTGATGTTGGAGACCAATCGATGTCACACTAGCTATGGTAATAAAAACCCATATTCCAACCTCCGACGTCTCCACAAGTTAGCAACTTCTATAAAACAAATTCTAATTCACTTCACAGAGAAATTCTCAACTTGGCAGAGCTACATCCTGTTCTTCATTGAAGGTAGGCCCTAATAGAAACAGATCGATCATTCTATACCTACACAACTCCTATTGAAAGCTTTCTTTCTTGATTGAGAACCAAAACTCATATGAAAATTGAATTCAAGCATGAATCAAAGACAATAGCAAGCTTTGTTTCGCGAGAAGAACCAGATGGAGGAGGCAACGGGGAGAAGCATCGGACGGACGGTGAATGGAGATGGCGGCGGTGCCAGATGATTCGAGGGTTTTTTTAGAGCCTTGGAGACGACTGACGTGAGCATAAATGAATGGTTTTTCGAGGGTTGAGCACGCGTACGAAGGAAAGGGAATTTTTTTAAAAAATTTAGGAATTAGGTTTTTTTATTTAGGAAAATTTGTAATGAAACAAAAATTATGTCATTAATTAACGACGTGAAAATTATGTCAAGAACAACAAAATTATGTCAAGAAAATTGTGTCAAGAAAAATTTCGCATTTTTTATTTTCAACGACATATTTTACTCCACCCCACCCTTTTTTTATTTTTAATGACACAATATCTTGATTAGTAGTGCTACCATTCTTGTTTTAAATTTGGGGATGTGATAACTTGTAAAAATACAAGTTATTGTGTATTTTCAGGTACAACAATGGAATTATATAACTTGCATAAGTCTACATGTCTATTTTACCATGATTTTTGGTGTTTTATCGCAGGATTATGAAAAAAAGGAAGAAACAAAGTGAATCGCAAGACGAGCACGTGCGAAAGCTTTACGATAGGAAAATTGCGTGCTGACTAGCTTCCCTAGGCGAGAAGCTACAACATCACATGATGAAGACTACAAGACAAGAATGGTAGTTGGAGTTGGTGTGACTTGACAAAACTGTAATCAATGTTGACAAGTGTAGAAGAATAGAACATTCCTGCGTAAAATAATATACATAAAGCCTCAATCCCTACCTTGTAAAACTATATGGTCTGAATGGACTAAACCCTATAGAGCTTTATATGAGATGGACCAGCCTCTCCCCTTCTTTAAAAGCACTTCCACCTCTTCTCCGGTCAGTTTTATGAGAGAGAACTTATAGAAAGATTAGAGAGAGAATCCATCATCTTCTTCCCCCCAACTTGGAAAAGAGCCAAGGAATGCTTAGGCGTTCTGTGGGTCGACTTATCTCTCTTTACTGTGCATTTTTGTATTTCTTTGTAAGGTTTTGAATTTTATATTGTAAAGTGGCCGAGAGGCCTATTGCTTTCAATACATTGCATCTTTTCCCTGTTAATGTATCATTCCTTTATTGTTCATTTGCTGAAGTGTTATAAGTAATTATGCTTGTGATAAGTTCTTGATAAGAATTCTTTACTTATAAGGTTTATTGCATTTACTTGGCCAATGTTTGTCACCAACTGCTCGAGAGGGTAAGTAGCAAAGACATGGCTAAACTCGCATAGAAAAGAGTTTGGAGACAAAATTCATCCTGTTGATTAAACTTGCATCATTTGTGTTCTGAAAGGAGAACACCTGGAGTACTTGCCACCCAGAGGCCGCTGTCACCCTCAAAATACGGGAAATGTAAGTCTTACAAGTAACAAACTCTAGATAGCTATCACTTAATTTATCTTTATCATTTGCATCGCGCGACTCGAGTAAGTATGACATTTAGGCACTAACAATACTACAAAAAGGGTCTTTCTTGACAGTTGTTGTTTTCTTTTATTGACATTTTTGAAAAAACTGTCAAGAAAGGAAACGTCAAGAAAATGGTGATTTCAAAGATAAAATGTCAAGAACTTTTATGAAAAGGTGGAGGTAAACCAAATTTTCAGATTTCTTGACATTTATTAAATGTCAAGTAATATGTCTTTTTCCTTGATGTTTTAAAAACGTTAAGGAATATTTATTAAATTCTTGACGTTTTTAAAACGTCGAGAATGTTCATAAATTCTACATTTGAATTTTTTAAACGTCAAGTAATATGCATTTTACATTTTTAAAACGTCAAGGAATATCTTAAAAATTCTTGACGTTTTAAAACATCAAGAATTTTTATAAAAAGACAGAAGTGAGTCATTTTCTGAATTTCTTGTTTTTTAAATGTCAAGTAAGATCCTTTTTTTTTACATTTTAAAAACGTCGAGTGCTATTAAATATATAAAAGAAAATATTCGGTCAATTTCTTCAAAGCCCTAGATGTGTGTTTTCCCCTTTCGAAATTGCAAGTTCCACCAGATCCTTCACTTTTGCCATGTTCATTGTCTGTCCATCCGCGTTTACCGCCGTGTTCCACCTCTCTAAAAACGCGTATCAGATCCTTCACTTTCCATTCGTCCGTCCAACTCTCTCTCTTCCACCGCCCTCTCCGATTCTCTCCCTGTCGACGTCTTCAAATCTCTCCCTGTTGCTCCATCTCGCTCGCCTTCCTTTCAATCTACATTTTGTTTCGTTCTTGTTCTTCTCCTTGGGGATTTCATTTCTCCAGGTTTCAATCGATTGGTTTGTAATTTTTCTTTTACTTTATTTGTTCTTAATATGATTTTAGCCTTAATTTTTTTAGGGTTTTTAATTGTAGCTTGTGGTGTGTCACATTCCAACCTAAAGAGTTCTTCTTCCTTGTCTGGTCAAAGAATTCAACTTGCTCATCTTAGTTATCTACTGGTGTTAGTATTTTATGCTTTTTTTTATTGAATCTTTCCGTTTCTACATTTTGCGGAATTGAAAATTTTCTTTGTTCTGCTTATTTATTTATTGAATTTTTTTTCTTTTTCTTTCTTTGACATTATTTCTTATGTAAATATAATCTTTAATTTTTGTTTATTTGTTAATTTCATTTGTAAATGTCTTATACTCTTCTTTCCTTCTCCTTTTTGGTTTTTAAATTCCTTACTCTTCTTGGCTACTCTCATTCGGTTTTTGTTCTGGTTTTGTTCTCCATCTCTATTTGTTTCCATGTGTGCTGTCTGTTGCACCTCTTTAATTTGTGATAATTGGAACTTTTTTTGTTCTTGCTTCTTTGTTGGCTGAATGCTTTGAGTCAAAGACTTGATTGTGAGGATAATTTGAAAATGTGTTCGGATAATGACATTTATGTCTTGCCCCGGCGAGATTTGAAGTTCATATTTTTCTATCCCCATGTATTTCAATTTGCGCAAGCTTAGTATTCAATGTGAAAATGTCTCCATTTCACACGATCCAACTGTGTACAATGTCTCCAACGATGGAAACTTAATCGTACATTTTCCATTGTGAAAGCAATATAGTCTTGGTAAGGCATATATTTCGATTTCTTCCAGGTTGTTGAAAACAATTTCACCATTTTCTTCTTCTCCTTCTTCTAGTGCAACTATACATCTTGAATAGACACCAAATTTTCCAGATATTCTGCCACCGAAGAGCTAAACAAGTTCATCATTTTATTGCATTATGTAATCACAAGAAACTTAAAATTAGGAATGTGACTGAGGATGGCAATATGCACTTTACATTCTCACATCCGACTATGTAAATTGTTTCCAAATTATCAAAGCTAATTGTGGTGACTTCACTACTTTCTTTCCACACATGCATAAGCTTTGGAAGATTACCTAATGATAAGATATTCAACTTTGCACATCTTTAAACATCATTACTATTGCTTCTACTTAATTCTTCATTTTCACACACTTGTACCAGGTGATGGCCATTTATTATTCCAATTTCTTCAATATTGTATAGTAATTCACTCATTTCCAATGGCAAACAAACTATGTCATCATCCTCACAACCAATCGGTTTAAGTTAAGCTTGATATTTTGCGCCATATATAAATTTGTTCTCAATTCTCAATGTTCAATTAGTGAAGTTAACCAGATTGCACTGGTGTTTGTTTAGTATCCAACATTTCACTTGGCATTTGATGAAGGTTTCATGTTTTCTTGTTAATGATACATGCCCCTTTTCTAATTCAGCTTCGCATTATTATACACACCATCAAAATATTTAGTTTAAAAACATTTAGTTACTCATCAGTTTTAGTTTGGTTGCCATGTTCGAAGTTCATGAAAGTAATGGTAATTTTGGCAGATCAGAACTGAGAACATGGACCTAATAGCTGAGACAGGCATTGCTACTCATTATTGTGGTACAAGCAATCCCAGTTAGAAACTTTATCCCAATTGTAGAAGTTGAAGAGGGAAAGCCATCTGTCTCAGTGATGCAAATATTGCACTCGGGGTATTTGTTTACCTTTTGAGGTGTTAAGATATTTTTAAGAAGTAGTCTAGATTTGATAATTATGACATGATAGGCATTGTCTTTAAAGGGTTCTTCTGTAATCTTTTATTTATTTTCTATGAATGTTTGGTTTGTATGCATAAATTACAATTATGCATTATTTGATTTCTTTTGGTCCTTCTAACCTTTTGAATGCAGTGAAATGTTGCTGTAAAATGTGCTACAATCACCCCAGGTTTGTCATTTGTGTCCATTTTATTCTCATATTTTACAATCACCAAATGATGGACTAATGATCAGCTTCATCAATTTAATTGATATCTCTTGATCTCTCTCATTTTTCAGTTGAGGCCAGATTCAAAGAGTTTGGACTTAAAACTATATGGAGAAGTCCCAATGGTACAATTAGGAACATTCTTAACGTATTGTTGGACTCATTCTCGTACATTTCTGTAGGCAACTGTTTTTTCATCCCCAAACCTTTTATTTTCTACTCTTATCTTTATTTTTTCATTTCTATTCTGTTCCAGAAAATTTGGAGACATCAAGAGAGCTCGAGGTTTAAGACTTCAAAGGGTCAGGCATAGCATTTACAATGTATGATGTGGACAAAGTTGGTTTTTTAGTTATTTCTTCTAACTTGTTCAAATTTTTTATTTCTAAGCCAAGTTTGGGATTAAAAATGATTTTTAAGTCAGGAAGATAGAAAAGTGAACATAGGGAAAATCTTTCACATCCGTTCATATTGATTATTGAATGTTCTATTTTCTCACTGTCTTTGTATCAAAACACAACAGTTGCTGATTTTTATGGTAATTAAACTAAACTCACTTTAAAGCTATAAAAATAATACTGATTTTTCATGATTATAATTTGTTGCTAAATTTAATGGTATGTGAAAGATGATGATGTAGAAGAATCAAGGTGTCATTCCTTATCATTATTCTTTATGTTAAATAAGCTATATTATCTGGTCATCAATTGTTTATCATGTTCTTTGCAATAAAAACTATTCTAAAGTTTCTAAGTTTATGCTTTTATAGGTCGAGACAAAATTTGTGGAAGTTTTAGCATTCAGGTGTGAACTTACACTTAATCAATAACATTTTAAATGTTCAGTAGAATTTTGATACCATATAAAGCCTTAAATTCTTCAACTAACCTCTTAAGATTGCATGTTTAATGTCTTCAAAAAGAAGATGTTCAATTATTTTCTTTTTTTCCTAAAGTTTGTTGCTCTTTTTTGTTATTTTATATCATATTCAAGTTTTTGCAATAATGCATTAAACTATTTATTTTGTGGGCATAATAATTTTCATGAATACTAATTCATTTATTTTGCATGTTTATAGATTGATACACGAAAATCATACTCACAAGTCGAGTTAGATGAGGTGCGAGTTGACTTGGTTGATTTTTTGGGTTCGTACATATGATTGCGACTTATTTGTGATCCTGAAGCAAGATATTTTTTATTGTGGTTGCCATTTTGAAAGTTTATGTGTATACATAATATAGGTGAATTTTTTTTTTATTGTTTGTATGAAGGGGGGTTGATTAGTATCCTTTTGAGATTAGATTTATTATAGGTAGATATAGTTTTCGGCTAAGTTTGTTAATTAAAGGATGTTAAGTTGAATTCTTGGCAATCTAATAGAATTATTTATATTGGTTTTGTAAATGATCTTCAATATTCATATATGTAAAGCTTTGGAAATGATATGGTGAAAGGTTTTATATATTTATATATGTTCGAGTTTTGAAACTATATTTGATTAATATTGTCATTTATATGTATCTATGGAACAATTACTGGATTACTATATAAGAACAAAAAATATAATTGAATTACAATTTTAAAAAAAATTGAAAAATGCTTGACGGTTTTAAAATGTCATAAACAAGTGCATTCTTGAAGATTTTTCAATATCATAAACAATCACGTTTTTTACGGTTATTAAATGTCATGAAAACTCATACTATTGACAATTATTAAATGTCATAAACATTCATATTCTTGAGGGTTTTTGTCATGGATACCTGTAAGCCCCATTTCGTTCTCTTCTACTTTATCTATTTATTTAATATCTCCTTAAGATTTATTTGTGTGATAAGGAAATTTTAGAACTACATTTATGGAGTTTCAAAACTTAAATTGTTTTGTATAGATGTTGAAAAGAATGAAGGAGGGTAAAAAGGAAGTTTAAGTTTGAAGAGATGGGCATTTTTGTCATTCCCTTATTATTATTAAGCTTTTATAAAAAAAAGAAAGAGAGAAAAAAAAAGAAGATTTTTCTTCTTCTTCTTCTCCTCCTTCTTCTTCTTCGTCTTCCTCATTCTTCTAGAAAGACCGACGACACCCCCCTCTCTTTCGAAAATCTCTTCGCCGCTGACCAAAGAGCCACCACCATTTCGTCTCTTCTCGACCATCAAAACCAGCGGCCACCCAATGTTCGTTTATGCGCTACCCATTACTGATTTTTGAGCTCCAGACGCTGAGTTCGTTGAGCCACACACCGACCAGCCGTCGCCCAACCGTCGAACACCACAATGGTTGCTACTTTGCATCGTGTTGGGCCACCATCTGTCATCGCTAGCCTCACTGAATTTAGAAGTTGAGGTCAGTTTTAGTTGTTTGACGAGTTTTGTGGTTTGGTTTAATTGAATATCTATAATACCCAGTAGCTTTTTGTAACGCCCCAAATTTTCGAGGTAAATTTTATCATTTTGTGGGGATACGAAATTCTTTAAATTTAATGTTTTGTAAATTGCTGTAATAATAATATGATATTAATTATATTATTATTATTATTATTTATTATTGTTATTATTACTATTATTTAATATTATTATTATTATTATTTAATATTATTACTATATTATTAATATTTAATATTATTATTAATTATTATTATTATTATTTATTTTGTTTAATATATATATATATATATATAATAACATCTTTTTTAAAAAAACCCTAACCAGCGCGACGACACACCCCCCCCCGCCGCTTCGACTTCATCTTCTTCTTCCTCCGTCGTCACCCAACGAGTACCACCGCCGCCTCCCACCATCTCTCTTCCGCACCCGCCGAACGTCATCCCTCCTCTCCGTCTCCCTTTCTCTGTGGTGGTTCCGTTTCCATCTCCGTCGACGGCAATCTCACCACTCCAGCCTTCGTCCACCGCGGCCCATCCATTTTCCGAACCCCCTCCCGGTCTCATGCACTCGGACGCCGCCGTGCGTTCTTCGTCCGATCGTGTCCGCCGACAACCAGTCGCCCTCCGCCGCGTTGAAGCAGAGCCGGTCGTCGAACTCCACCAAGTCGCGACGCGTCTCCGTCGTCGAATGCTCGAAGATCGTCGTTCGTGGTTGCCCCGGTTTCAAGCCGACCCGACCAGAGAACCCGCTTTCAGTCCGAACCGCGATTCAAGCTGCAAGCCGAGTTGAGCCGAGTCGAGCCGAGCCGCAAGTCGAGTTGAGCCGAGCCGCAAGCCGAGTTGAGCCGAGCCGCGAGTCGAGTTGAGCCGAGCCGCGAGCCGAGCCGCAAGACGAGTTGAGCCGAGCCGCAAGCCGAGTTAAGTCGAGCCGCGAGCCGAGTCGCAAGCCGAGTTGAGGCGAGCCGAGCCGTAAGCCGAGTTGAGCCGACCCGCGAGTCGAGTCGTGAGCCAAGCCGCGAGCCGAGGGTGAGCCGAGCCGAGCCGAGCCGAGGGTGAGCCAAGCCGAGCCGAGCCACCTAAGCCATATTTTTCTCCCTCCACTTCAGGTCACGGTGAGTCTTCGGTAAGGATCATTTTGGTAATTTACCCAATGTTGCCATGACCGTTTCGAGTTTGAATATTGGAGTAAGACTGGGTCCTATCTTTCGTTCCTTGAAGGTAATAGGGGTTTGACGCTCAAGTTCTTGGGTCCCACGGCAAGTTCATTTGGGAATAGCTCCCTTTACTCGGGTAAGCCGACATTGTTGTTTCGAATGATTTAAAAATGTGACTTTTACTAGTGTCATCGTTTAAACCCTTGTGTTTTCGTTTAGGTGGATCGGTTGAGCGTGGACTCGATCGAGGGGCATAACCAAGTATCAGGTAAGGGATTCCCTACTACTGAACCTCGGATCGAGGCTGGAAACGTAGTAATCCACAGGGGATTACACGTTAGTAACTGTACTGAATGAATTGATGCATATTTGACTATTAAGTATCGCTGTTTTGCTCTTGTCTGATGTAAAGGTAACGTGACCGCTAGTTGTAGCTTGTGTGCCATTGGGTGTAAGGAGTTGTTTACGGATAGACACCGATGCCCGGATGTTCTGTATATTGTAGTTATGTTAATGGGCTACGTTGTGGACTGGAATTGTATGCTGATGGACTTTACAATCTTAAGGTTAGGTGTGTGGTAGTCTATTGTCTGGATGTTGATCATGGAGTGTTGTCGTGGTAGGACTATGAGTCCAATTCTGATTCGACTAGTTGACTGGATCTAAGGAATATCACAAAGGATGTGTAAATTGGAAACGCATATAGCAACTGAGGATGTAGTTGTTTAAACCTATACTATCTGATTGGCAAAGCCTATGGCGAATTTGTAATATGAATGTTGTCGGAGTGTGACTGTTGTAGACGGTGTAGTATGGACTGAGGGGTAACGGTTAGCTTCATCTATGGGGTAGTGTACCTTACGGATAGGTGTATCCTTCGAGATCACTAGACTGATACGTGCATCCTTCGGGATCACTAGACTGATATGTGCATCCTTTGGGATCACTAGACTGATATGTGCATCCTCCGGGATCACTAGACTGATATGTGCATCCTTCGAGATCACTAGACTGATAGGTGTATCCTTCGGGGTCACTAGACTGATACGTGCATCATTCGGGATCACGAGACTGATATGTGCGTTCTACGGAACCACTAGACTGTTATGTAGGGTACCCCTGAATAGGAAGTTAACTGTTGTTCCCTAACGGGCCCAGTAGTGGGTCCCTTACTGGGTATATTTATACTCCCCCTTTCTCTTCTTTAACTTTTCAGGTAAGGGCACAGCGAGGGGCAAACTGACGAGAGGCAGGAAGGATGCGTGAAGGCCATATGGACGCGTCTGGTTTTCTTTATGCTTCCGCTGATATATTTTGTTAGAATATTTGGTTTTGTGATTTTGAGTTTGATGACTTGAGTATTGTATTTGAAACTCTCGTGACTATGATTTAAACTAGGGCCCGAAACTGCTTTTGTAATATTTCTAACGTTTTTAATGAATCGTAACCGGTCCTTTATGAGTTTTTGTGTTTTGTGGTCGAGTCTTAGTACTGAGTAGTGACCTCAGCTTAGTTCGGAAAGTTGGGTCGTTACACTTTTAGCTTCGAATGACTAGTTTTTATCACGTTTTGATGTAAGTTTAAAGAGTTATCGTGTTGATTAGCTGTTGTCCAGCGGGTTCCATAAGGATTTTGTCAAGATTTAAGTAATTAGTAAAGGTGAGATTATTATGTTTGTGAATAGAGTGTTGGATAAGATTCTATGCTTTATGGAGCGGGTCTTGAATACCCATTAAATTTAAGTGTTAAAAATTGAATAGCCCATGATGGTGCTGTCCATTAAGATTAAGACTACTTTGATAAGTATTTCGTAAGATTTTGGGTAATTTCGGTAAGTTTTGTGAATACTCATTTAGTTTTAACTTAAACTTGATATTACCCATAAGGTTATGTATGAAAGATGGGAGGTTCTATGAAATTGAGGCTGAAGAGGAAGAAGAGAACTTTGGAAAAGTGACAGCTATAATAGCAGTGTGGTAAACACAGACCACCTCTGATGTTCTGAACGGTTTGAGCTACACAAAAAGAATTAAGAGGTGAAATTTAAATTTTATGAAATCTAATTCATTTTTTAACAAATTTTATGAAGGAAGCTTAAGCAAATTCTGAGGTTTATTGGGTGAATTTTCACACAAAAGATAGAGCAAGTGTTTTTCACGTGAAATCAGAAGATCTCTGTTAGTTTTAGTATTTTAGGGTGTACCAGTGGCGTTAGGATCTCTATTTAGTATGGTTGGAAATCTTATTCAATGTACTACAACTTTTATGAAGAAATTTTGAGCTAAATATGGTTAAAAGTAAGCTTAATTTCATAAACAAGTCAGGGGATAGCAGAAGACTCCGTTTTTTAACACTCTCTGTTTCGGGCCAATACTGTAGCAAACTGTTGGGAATCGTATTTCCTTCCTTCAGATAAATTATAGAGGACATCAAAATAAAATTTTTAACATAAAGAACACTCATTTTGGTTAAGTATTGAAAGAGTTGTAATCATTTGAAGTTCATGTTGCGAATCTGGAAAATTTTGTGAAATGTGTTGTTGAGGTAATTTTGATATGGTTTTAGATAAATTTTAGTGGGTTCTCTCATGTTTGGGGGCTTGTGGCGTTAAGAGATTAATGTGATGCTAAGGGACCAAAGTTGAAATTTTTAGAATAGATTAAAGCATGAAGGGATAATTCAATTTAAGTCTTGGAAGAGAGAAATTGGAGTCTTTGGAGCATAAAATAGTTTGAGTTGGCTTATTAGAGTATGTTGAAGATTGTTATGTCATCTTTCTTTATAAAGTTAATTGATAAACCTTAATCTTGTTTCAGACTAAATCGAAGTGGGGAAGGCGTAAAATCTCGGGGGATCGAGTAATTGATTGTGAGTGGCTTAAATTCAAGTATTTTCATTATAAATCTAGTATAATTATTCTAGTATGAAACTTTGGAATATGGTTGCCTTATGATTTATGTGTTATAAAGATTTTCAAATGTGATTTTCGGTTTTCCATGAACTCTTGTATTTCGAAACTGTGGTTGAACCCAAACTTATTAAGTAAGTTTAGATGACAACTTGTTTCTAAACATTCATTGATTTATAACTAAATTTGAAAGAGTTCTAAAAGTATGTATTGATGGTTAAGGATCCAAATATGTGAAAACATGTTTCTAACTATGTTTGATTTGTTTTCAAACTTGAACTATGTGATATTATGGATGTTGGTGATTACCCTTAAGGCTACGAGAATATGTTTCTGTAGCGCCACCTACGGTTGTCAGGGGATTCCGTGGCTGAAAGAGGCCGTAACCGGAGATCCGAGAACCTGAGCCTAGGTGAGGACGTGGATGGAGGATTGTGATATGGCTTCGGGCCTAGCTTAACCCATGGTTGGGTGGCTCTATGTGCACATAGGAGCGGTATGTTGCTACCGTGGTAGATGCTAAGTATGCGTGAGCTCCGTTTGGCCGCGTGTTTCCTTGTGGATTGGATCACGTGTGAGCTATCCTCGGGCCGTATGCTTAGTATGCTATCATGGTTGGATTGGATTGATTGGATCGGATTGGATGGAGGTTGTTATCGTGGCGGGCACTAAATATGCGTGAGCTAGTTTTGGTCACATGATTTTTAGTCATGTGCGAGCTATCTTTGGCCGTATATTTAGATGCTTTGCCATGGTTGATTGGGTACAGGTTTGTTGGCCTTACTTATGGTTTATGGTAATATATGATTTTAACGCTGTAATTATTATTTCGTTATTGAGGTTATATTTAAACGGTTTGAAGATATGTTTTATAAGCTTTTACTTTTAAAACTTGCCACTCATTGAGATTTAGCTCACGTTTTCAATGTTTTCTCCCCCTCCCCCAGGTAGCAGTCAAGGACCAGGCATTGGTTGAGCTTCCTGTCATTAATCGTAGATTTTCATTCTTTTCGTAGGTTTTTAATTCAAGTTTGTATTTGTATAATGGGGTACTTAGAAGTAATGAAGGTCACACCAATGTCATGTGTTTTGAGACACTTTCGGACTGTAATTATTTCTTGGATAGTATCTAGTCTGATAATGATCTCTGCCTGAAATTCTGAATGAGATTCTTAAATTGTTTGGATGAGTGTGTGGTGAGACACACTCGATGATATTTGAGTTTAAAAAAAAAAGCATAGATGTGTGATTTTCTTCTATTTTCATGTGTGGTTAATCCGTTTTTCAGGGGAGACTCTGTCGAATTTTTAGAATTTTTGGGAAGCATTTTATAAATCTTACGTTTAAAGAGGATTGTTTTAAGGAGTAGATTCAGACCACGATCTAGGTTAGAGGGGAAAACTTAGAACGGGATGTGACAATACCCATATTTTTTATGGTTTTAAACTGTCATGAACACTTATACTCTTGACGGTTTTAAATTGTCATGAAAAATTGTATACTTGACGTTTATAAAACGTCAACTTTCACTATTCTTAACTTTTTATCAACCGTCAAGAACTTCGACTTTCTTGACACTGGCGTTAACGACGATTTTAAAACCGTCAAGAATAATAATTCTTGACAGTTTAAAAACGTTAAGAGAGTCTATTTTTGTAGTAGTGTAAAATGCTTCCTAAACATGCATAAAAGCACTTCAGAGGACTTAAGAGAAGCATAAAGTTAATTTCGAAACCTGTAGTGAAAGTTTAGAATGTGAGAGATGTATACGAGATAAAATATAAGTACTTAAAAGTGGTAATAGCATGCCTGAAAATGATAGTGTTCCAAATGTGTTGGCCCTTTTAATTTCAAAAATTGACCAGTGTAATAATGTAACATGTGTTATGTGTAGCATCAAACAAAAACCAATTTTCTTAATGGCATACTCACTAAATGGGAGCCAATCTCTCATTTCCCATATCACATGGTTCCAAAGTAATAAATATGATGAAACAGAATATTTCTCATTCCAATATAGTATGGTGTTGCCACTTCACGTAAATTATTGCTAGTTTTTAGTATAAGTAGCATAAGAAAGCTTGATTTTCATCCTAAATATATTTATCTCATCCCAAAAGGCAAAAGCATCGACGACTTGCATATAGAAAATAGACAAATTGTTATAATCAACAAACAATAATTTTAGTAAGTCATCCCATTTAACACGAAACCAGCATTCATTGACAAGCAAAAGATATAAAATCCCACACAAATAAAGAGCAACAACATAGCGCCATAACCACATGGATAGCCTACCAAGACTTCAGTGATGACCAAGCCTAAACTGTCAAAGCCATAAATGAAAATTCTACAAATCCCCAATACCTACTTCTTTCAAGACTTTTAACAAAGACATGGTGTTCACAACAAATTATTCTATAACCAAACAGTACCACCAGAACCGATCAACATAACTTTCAAACTTCAATAATAAACAAATGAAAATATTGGAGAGAGGGAATGAAGAGGTGGGGAAAAGGGTAGGTGAAAATGGTGGGGTTTGTATGTAGAGGTTTAAAATAAAGGTCACCCTATATGAGGAATGAGAAAGATCTTGAAAAAAGTGGAAAGGGAAAATGGGTTTGAACTGGAGGTCACAAGAGATGAGAAAAACAGCAAGAACAAATGATGAATTAATTAAAATGCGAAAAATGGGAAATTATCTCACTATTGCTGATGTTATAAATGTTCACTGGACGTTCACTATTGCCATTGTCAACATTGCAGACATGTTGAAGGAGAAGGGTTCGTGGACGTGTTGAAGGAGAAGGTCATAATGGGTTTTTTTTTTTTTTTTTTTGCTACGTTCACTTCTATGTTAAGGAGAAGAGAATTTCATGAAGGGCAAAATTGACCTTTCTCTATCAATTTGTCCTATAGTTAAACTTTTTTCAAATCGAATCCTAAAAGTCATCAACAGCTACAAAATTGGTCTACTTTTTGCAATTTTCCTGAGAGAAGTTGTATAGTTTAGTAAAATGTTTAGCCTTTTCTATTAAATTAATTAGTTTTAAAATTGACTTTTGATTAAAAGGAGAATAATAGGAAAGAACCTGGACGGTAAAATGGAATGTTAGCTAGCCTAATATTGTCTTATAAGATAGGGTTGATTATGGGCAATTTGGAAATAATAAAAAGTAGAAAGCATGATTTTAAAAAATTGCCATATGAAAAGTAGGTAACGTTGGACCCACAATATTATCTTTTTCAATTGCCCTTTGATGGAATTTTTATTTTTCTAAGATAGCAATATGATTAATATTTACAAATATAATAAAATATTTTAAATAAATGCTGATAGACATTGATCGACTACTATCATCTATCACTGATAAATATTCATATCGACGTTGATAAATATTTATTAGTGTCTATCACTGTTTACGGCATAGCGACTATGAAATTTGGTTAAATTTGTAGCTTTTTTTTTAATTATTTTGTCATTTGAAATAATTCTACTAAAATAGAGTTTAGCTTAAAATGGAAGTTCCAATTACCCTGTACTGTGTGAGAATAAATCCAAATGCAGTCCATTATCTAACGGGTTGTGGGGTTTTAGGATTGATTAGGAGAAAATAGACTTTTAGGACAAAATATGAGTAAAAAATCAAATTTACTCTTAAATGAAATTTCCCCTTTTCTTTCACACAAAAAACTCACCCTCTCCTCCCACTTGTTATCTTCTTCCTTCCAACCTCTTTCAAACTCTATTTCTTTTAAAAAATTGTTTATTTTAATTATTAAAAAACATTTTGAAATAATTTCTACTCTTACAACATTTTTGTTTTAAGTTTCCATCAACTTTTGTTTCTCTGATTTTCGATTCTTTTTTTTAAACATGTCATAAATTTAAACAAGTAGTACGTTCAATTTTTTATTTTTTATTTTTACTTTTTATAGTTAGACAATATGTTTTTTAACTGTGTTACATTAACTTATGTAGTTGAATTTGGATATAATTTGTTGTACAATTCAACATTTATATACATTTTTTGCTTCATCTCTTTGGTTTAAATGTTAGAACAATACATTTAGGTTTATGATTATTTTATTTTATTTTATCTATTTATGTGAAATTAAATACGTGTGTTCTTCCTTTCAATATTCTTTCTTCTCTTCTTCTGGAATTTTCTTTTCCTTTTCATCTTCTTTTGCAATTTTCTTTTCTTTTCCATCTTCTTTCTTCTTTTCTTCTGCAATTTTCATTTATATTTTTTTGAAATCATGATCTATGTTTTCAATCAATCATAAATCTTGTATTATTTTTGTTCAAAGTGTTTTTGGTTTAAGATCGTATACCAAATATAAAATATCTTGGTACACGATCTAGAACAAAAATCAAATTTCTACCTCTCTTAAGTTCTTTGGAGGGCTACATGTATTTAGGAAGCCTTTTAGTACATATGTATTATTCTCATACACATCTCGCACATATCTCGCACATGTTTCGCACACATCTTGCACACATCTCACACATATGCTACTCGGGCTCTATCTACTTTTAAAGAAACGAAATAGTAAATAAAGAAAAAAAATAAAAACTCAAGTACTAAATGTTTAAAACGGGGTGTAAGCGAAAGCAGAAATCCCTATGACTCACCACGGTCACTTCTGGTCGCTCGCCAGCTTGTCCTTGCCCTTACCTTGGCCTCTACCTGAAAAACATGACATGGAGAGAGTGAGTATAAAATACTCAGTAGGGGACCCACTACTAGTCCCATTAGGTGCTTGTTAACTTCCTATTAGAGTCTTGAAAATGGTACCCAATAACTGGCACGTTCTCGAACACGTGCAACATGCGCTCCCGTAGGAACGAAAATCTGGTCTTCGGTGTCCCGGGGGAGCATCTAGGACGTACTGGTCTGTAGCGAACCCAGATGAAGCACTAAGACAATCGGGCTGCGAGGATCCCGTCGAATCACTCAAATCATATCTATATCCATGCTAGACTGGCGTCCCGTCGGACTACGCAGTCCTAAATCGGTGGTGATCTCGAAGGACACCCATGTAGGTACGACTCTAATAGGCTAAGCTAACAGGTACCCTACCATAGCATATATATACATAACATCATCATGTAATCATATCAGTCTAATCATCATATCACATCTCATCACAATAACCAAACATAAAGTCATAACCAGCCGTCAACACATCATACCATGTCATCATAATAATTCACATCAACAGTCACATCATGCCCTCAATATTTAACATATTGTTATGCAGTTTAGTCCTCAAGTGCATAACTAGGAATGCATGCGGTCTCATGATTCAAGTCGTAGAGTTAGTAGTAGAAATCTCTTACCTGGAGATTTGCTCGATCGAACTCTAACAGCAAGAGAATGCGCTTTCCAAGCAGCGAGGCCATAAATGGTTAGGAACAACAATTAATAACCTAACTTTCATGGAAAAGAAGTCTAAGAGTCGTTTGAAGCAACTTACCCAAGATCAATGTTGCAATAATTTCCTTTAAGTCGAGAAATCCCACGCTCCAACTCCAATTGGTCCAATCGGCCCTTTCAGAAAGATAATTTAATTTAATCCAAAATTAAATAATTTTAAAACCAAAATTACTCTTCGTTGGATATGCCAAAACCCAACCGACTTACCAAAAACTTACCAATGACAGGTGGGGAAAAGACCGAAAAAAGCTAGGTGGCTCAAAAGGGCTTGGCGGCTCGACTGAAAAAGCAGGGATCAGCTCGGCTTGAGTGCAGGTGTCGGCTCGGCTTGCGGTAGAAGGGGGACGCGGCTCGGCTGGAAGTCGGCTCGCAAAGAAGGGCGCTGGCGCAGCTTCAGGCTTCGAGCGGACGTGCGCGGGCGTGGCTGTGGGTCGGAGCGGGCGCACGGGCATGGAGCAGCGGGCGGAGCAGATCGGGGCGGAGCGACGCGGAGTGTTCGACTCGCTCGGAACGAGTGGCGGCGCGGCTTGACTGATCTGTTCGAGCTGATCTGCAGTGAACGCCCGACAGCGGTGTCTGGCGGAGGGCGACAGCGGTGACTGCCGGAGGGCGGCGGCGACAGCTTTCTAGAGTTTTTTTTTCTCTTTGGTGAAGATGATAGTGATGGTGCATTAATTGCACATCCCAATGCCCCATTTAAATAAAATAAATCCTTTTATTTTATTTTATTTTGTTTTAAATTAATGCTTTACTCCTTTTCCCCAAAAATCTCAATTTCAACCAATCACATCAATCCCTTCTCTTCCTTTTTCTTTTTCCAAATAATATCTCACCATTATCTTTAACAAAAATCAATTCTCTCTCTCCTCAACCCAAATATCTTTAATCTTCAACAAATAACTTTACCAAATTTATTTTCCAAATAAAACAATTATTATCCAAATCAAAATAATTTTAACTCTAATCCTTAATTAATCACAAAGTCAAAATAATCAAGTTCTTCAAATAAATTCGAAATTTCCATATCCACACTTAAGATAATAATAAAAAGAAAATCAAATTTGTTGGGGTGTTACATAATTATTGTGGAAGATAACTAATTATTTTGGATTAAGATAAATAATAATTAATTATTGTGGAAGATAATTAATTATTCTGTTGAAAGATAAATCTTGATTATGGAGTGAAGTTGTTATGGTTGGGTTAAGATAATTTATGTTGGAAGTTATAAGTGATTTATTGAAAAATATTTGATTGATTAAATGAATTGAGAATTTAAGTTAATTTGAGATTTTGGAAGTAAAAGTTGGTTTTGGTGGAATTGAATTTAATTGAGTATATATATATTTAATTAATAATTTGGATTTTTTGGTGGAATATGACATTAATTATTTGGTTTTGTATAAATTAATAATTTGAAAAAGTGAAGTTAATTATATACGGAATATAATTATATTAGTTTGGAAAATAAGATAATCCATGAGGAGAGAGATGATTGATTTTGATTGGACGAGAAAAAATATATATTTATTTAAAAGAGAGAATAATGATTTAAATAAATATATGTTTATTATAGATTTTGGTGAGAGAAAAATAATAATAATAATAATAAAAGTATTATTATTATTATTAATGGTTATAAATGTCTAAGATTTTGTGCATTTAAGGCATTTATTGAGGAAAGATAATGAGAATAAAGATATATGTATATTTTGGTATTATATATATATGTATATATATATATCGTAAAAGGAAAATGAAATAATATTAATAAATATTATTGTTATTATTTGGATCTATAAATAGCATTGGAATGCTTAAGTTAGAAAGAAAAGCAAAAAGAAAAAAGATTATTTATCTTATTCTCTAAGGTAATCCTTTACTGTCGTCGCCTAACGAATTTTAGTTGTGATTGATCACTTTGGCAAAACTTGAAGATTTAAAGTGATGAATTTTCTCATCAAGGATAAATGGATTTTTCAACCTTCATTTGAGGAACCTTGGTAAGCTAATGAAATTAAATTAATATTTTATTAATTTAATTTTGGATTTATTTGGGGTTTGTTTAAAGATTCAATTGGCTAATTCTTGAAAAATTAATCTTGAATTTTTTACAATCAAGGTTGAATTGGTTTTAACCACAATTTTTAGAAAGTTAATTAATTTGGGAGAATTTTAGATGTTAGCCAATTGCTAATTTTATTAATTAAGATACTGAAATTTTCTTTTATGAATAGGATCAAGTTAATTTGAGAATTGAGATTCTCCTACTCGATCTTCGAACTGAATTTAAGAGACTGCATGTAATTATGATTATGCATTGATGGTAGCTAAAATGCATAACTTGATACTATTGATAATGATTGTCATTATATGGATGATTGATGACTAATATTATGTTTATGACTGATGTTGTGTTATAACTGGTAGTATGTTGATGATGATGACTGATATTATTTTCATGGGTGTTGATGTCGATGTTAATGCATGATATATCAATCACATGATTAAGGATGTTAAGATTAATATTCATGCTATGTTTACGGTGATGTTATGATATGTTACATGCTATGGATGGGCGTTCTGTTAAATTTGTCTATTAGAGTCGTACCCACATGGATGTCTCTCAGGATTACCACCTGTTTTATCATGTCTATGTCAATGTCAATGTCATAATGGATTGGTGGTACCGTCAGACTACGCAGTCCTAAAAAGGTGGTGATCCCGAAGGACACCCATGTGGGTACGACTCTAATAGACAAAGTTAATAGAACACCATATCCATAGCATGTATCATAACAAATCATCATAACATGCCATGAATATTAATCTTAACATCCTTAATTATGTAATTAATATATCCTTAATCTTAACATCCTTAATCATATTCATATGTTAAAATAGAATTCAAAACATCAATGAAAAATGGTGTCAATAGAAAAGACACTAAAACAGGGGAAAATCAATAAGTTGGATGGCCTGCCTAACACATTGCTCTTTGCTTTTATCAAAGACTATAAGTATAGGCTATAATTTGTGGATACAATAATTCCTCTTCCAACTTTAATATATTTTTTTTCTTTTAAAAATTATATGATTCATTATTCCAAAAAGGACAATGATTAAAATTACAAAAAATGACTGTACTCCAATTTTTTCTTTCAAACATTATCCATTCAATGTCTTTAAAAACCATCAAATTAGATTAGTTTTAGAATTCGGGGTTCTAAATGCATAATGTTCCATCAAATATTTGTCCTGTTCTGAGTTAAAAAAAGGAGGCACCAACATCAGGTAAGCCATGTTCATAGGATTTTAAAGGTTCTTCCCTTTGTTTTGGACTCCCTACTTTTCTAGAGTGAAACATTTTTTTTTATGCGATGATAAAAAGATTTAGAAAAAAACAGTTCATAGTACATTCTTTTGTATATTGTAAATATGACAAATATGATGACTATCAGACGGTTATCAAAAGATTATCAGAGGGCTATTAGAGAGTTGTTCACTTTTAGATTTACTATTTTTACAATTTAGAAAATGTAGTGACATGGAGTTTATTCTCATAAATTCTTTTGCTATTTTTCTATTTTTGCAAAAGCAAAAAAAAATAAATAAATAATCATCATAACATAGAATACCCTTACTAAGTATATGTTTATACTCACTTTTTCTATGTTTAATATTTTAGGCGAAGGTAAAGGTAGATGAAAGTTGGCGAGCAACAGAGAATGATCCGTGACATGCCATATGGGGACTTGCCATATGGGGACTCAGTTTTGCTTTCGTGTATATGTATCAGTGTTTTAGTATTTCGTTTTTAATAAAAATTTAATCTTTCCTCTTTTGAAGAAAGTGTTTATTATTATTGTTTCTTTTTAGTAATGACCTCAGTTTAGTATAAATAATTGGGTCGTTACATATTTTCTCCCGATCAATCCTAAAACCCCACAACTCCTTAAATAATGAACTATATTTGGCAATTTTCCTAAAAACTTGTGGATGTTTTGTTTAGTACTTACTCCCCTTGTCATATTCAATTATTTTGTCTCCATTTTAAATGGAGAAGCTAATACAAATTGTTGTTTTGAGACACTTGCAGTAGTTAAAAGTTAGGATCAAAACTTTTGATAATGTATGCTAAGGATATAATTGAATCATGTCCTAAAGTTCTTGACTATATTAAAATTTCTATATAAGCTGCAACTAAAGTTGCAGAAATAATTAGAGCTTGAATACCACTCCTCGCTTTTTTTTTTTTTTTTGAAAAAAGAGACCAGCGGAAATAGAAATAAATAATTATTCCCATGGAACTTATCTTCTACCTGGACCTCGTACATAACTTTCTTTCAAAATTCAAAATTCAAAATTCACTCTATATTTTATAATAGTTTGCCTAACTATACTATTTTTGCCATTTCTTCTCAATCTATTTTATTTTTTGTTAATACTTTTAAAAAATAATATATTTCTAAAATTAACCCTCATATGAATGAAAATGTTATTTTGAAATAAATTTCAATTTGAAGGATACATACATATGTATATTAACTTCTCTTTCTTCACGGGCATCACAAGGACTACTGTCAGAACGTATGGGAGTGTGCATAATAAGAATCAGTCAAGTACGTCAACACGACTTGTCAACAGCTTGCGAAACCCTATCATATTTTGCTTTAACAACACAAACATTTAAAGAAACTTGACCGGGAAATTTTTTTTAAAAAAATTACCTTTTTATTGGTCAAGTTTTAATCAATATGTCTGTCTAGATTCTAAATTTTAACAACGTTTCTTTTTTCTTCCTACCTTTATAAAAATATATCTAATTGGTTTTTTCTTCTCTAAGTTTATAAGAATATATCCATTTGGTTCTTAGTATTCAAAATATACTTTTTTAATTCTCATGTTTATAAGAATTGACTTATTTAGTCTATGAGTTTTCAAATTTTATTTTTTTAGTTCATGAATTTTTAAAAATAATTATATGATATATAAAATTAGAAAAAAATAATTTAGAGAGCCTATGACTTTTGAAAATTATTTTTCTAACTTTAAATATCATATAATTATTTAAATTAAAATTATAAATTACTTGATAGACCTTTTAAACCTATTTTGAAAACCTTATGGACTAAAGAGTTGCATTTTGAAAGTTCGGTAACCAAACTGTTTGTTCTTGTAAACTCGAAAACTATACAACCAAATGTACATATTCTTTAAAACTTATGGACTAAAAAAAAATACTTCGTTTCAAATATTTAATATCAAATTTGTTGGTTTGAAGACTTATTTAGTTATAGTTATTGTACTATACACGGTTGAACTTTCATTTACTGTAACGACTCAACTTTTCGGACTAAGCGGAGGTCACTACTCAGTACTAAGACTCGACCACAAAACACAAAAACTCATAATGGACCGGTTACGATTCATTAAAAACGTTTAAAAATATTACAAAAGCAGTTTCGGGCCCTATTTTAAATCACAGTCACGATAGTCTCAAATACAATACTCAAGTCATCAAACTCATAATCACAAAACCAAATATTCTAACAAAATACATCAGCGGAAGCATAAAGAAAACCAAACGCGTCCATATGGCCTTCACGCATCCTTCTTGCCTCTCGTCGGTCTGCCCCTCGCTGTACCCTTACCTAAAAAGTTAAAGAAGAGAAAGAGTGAGTATAAAATATACCCAGTAAGGGACCCACTACTGGGCCCGTTAGGGAACAACAGTTAACTTCATATTCAGGGGTATCCTACCTAAACAGTCTAGTGGTTCCGTATAACGCACACATCAGTCTCGTGACCCCGAAGGGTGCACGTATCAGTCTAGTGATCCCGAAGGGTACACCTATCAGTCTAGTTATCCCGAAAGATGCACATTTTTGTCTAGTGATCCCGAAGGATGCACATATCAGTTTAGTGATCCCGAAGGATGCACATATCAGTCTAGTGATCCCGAAGGATACACCTATCCATAAGGTACACTACCCCATAGATGAAGCTAACCGTTACCCCTCAGTCCATACTAAATCATCTACAACAGTCACACTCCGACAACATTCATATTACAAATTCGCCATAGGCTTCGCCAGTCAGATAGTATAGGTTTAAACAACTACATCCTCAGTTACTATATGCGTTTCTAATTCATACACCATTGTGATATTTCTTAGATCCAGTCAACTAGTCAAATCAGAATCGGACTCATAGTCCTTCCACGACAAAACTTAATGATCAATATCCAGACAATAGACGACCACATACCTAACCTTAAGATTTTAAAGTCCATCAACATACAATTCCAGTCCACAATGTAGCCCATTAACATAACTACAATATACAGAACATCCGGGCATCAGTGTCTATCCGTAAACAACTCCTTACACCCGATGGCACACAAGCTACAACTAGCGGTCACGTTACCTTTACATCAGACAAGAGCATAACAGCGATACTTAATAGTCAAACATGCATCAATTCATTCAGTACAGTTACTAACGTGTAATCCCCTGTGGATTACTACGTTTCCAGCCTCGATCCGAGGTCCAGTAGTAGGAAATCCCTTACCTGATACTTGGTTATGCCCCTCGATCGAGTCCACGCTCAACGAATCCACCTAAATGAAAACACAAGGATTTTAAACGATGATACTAGCAGAAGTCACTTTTAACAGGTCCTAAGCAACATCCGTTGACTTACCCGAGAAAAGAAAAGCTATCTCCAAATAAGCCTGCCACGAAACCCAAGAATTTGAACGTCAACTCCCTAATGCCTTCAAGGAACGAAAGGCAGGACCAAGTCTTACTCCAATATTCAAACTCGAAACGGTTATAGCAATATGAGGAAATTCACCAAAATAATCCTTACCGAAGACTCATCGTGACCTGAAGTGGAGGGAGAAAATGGCTTAGGTGGCTCGGCTCGGGTCGGCTCGGGTCGACTCCACCTCGGCTCGACTCGGCTCACCCTCTGCTCGTGGCTCAACTCAGCTTGACTCTCGGCTCGCGACTTGCGGCTCGCGGCTCGGCTCAACTCAGCTCAACTCGGCTCGGCTCGGCTCGCGGCTCAACTCGGCTCGACTCAACACGCGGCTCGGCTTGGTTTGGATTCGTGACTTGGGTCGGCTTGGATTCACGGCTCGGCTTGCTCGGCTCAACTCAGCCGTCTTGGAGCCGATCTAAATTCCACACGGCGGCGAAACACACGGCGGCGATGGTAGAGAAGGTTTGCCCGATTACTTACGTCGATGCTAGATGTACGACGGTCGATGCTGCACAACCGAGGCGGAGACGACCGATGGCTGGCCGTGCACGCGGAACCCAGAAGGACAATCGGAGGCGGCTACAGATGGGTGGTTTTTCGTCGGTGATGTGCGGCCGATTGGATGAAGGAGAAAGCATTCGTGTGGACGGTGAAGCACTACCGAGCTGGTGACGGAGAGGAGGTCGGAGATAGGGACGGAGGTGAAGACGTGCGCGAACGGAAGGGGGATGGATGCGAGGCGGCAGCAGCTTCGCGTGCGGAAGACGATGAAGAAGAAGAAAAGTGGATGGGGCGCGCTTTAGGGTTTTTTTTTTAAAAAAAAAAAATATATATATATATATTAAACAAATAAATAATAATAATAATAATTAATAATAATATAATATTAATATTAAATAATAATAATAATAATAATTAATAATAATATTAAATAATATTATAATATTAATATTAAATAACAATAATATTTAACAATAAATAATAATAATAATAATAATAATAATAATATAATTAATATTATATTATTATTATATCAATTTACAAAATATTAAATGTACAGAAATTCATATCCCTAAATTTCTTTTTTTCCCTCTTCGAAAGCAACAAAGAATTTCCACCAAAATTTTAAATTTCCAAAAATTCACACAAAATGATAAAATTTACCTCGAAAATTCGGGGCGTTACATTTACATACTTTTATTAAATAATAAATTAAGTCCTTGAAATTGATTAAACATTAATGATAATAATAATATTGATTATGGAAATGGGTCTTTTCAAAAATATATTAAAAAAACAAAACATTTACACTCCATGGAATAATAAAAAATAAACGAAAGACTAAATTCGTTATACTTAATTTTTATTTCTATTTTGTCAAATTCTGTTATGAAAAATCTATTTTTAAAATTTACAGTGAAAAATTAATAAAAAATAAAGTTCATAACTCTTTTTTTTTTTTTTTTTTGAAAAAATCAAAATGGAACAAAAATTTCTAAAATTAGTCATTTGAAAGTAGAGTAGCTAAAATTAAACAATATTAGAGTATAAACTAAAATATTATTTTAAGAAAAAAACAAAGAGACATAAAGGAATATCATTAAGCATTTCAAACATGTAAGGAAACTATTATCTTTAAATTTATGTTCACAAATAAACATAGAAATTCATTTTTTTCACTCACAAACTCTTGGGTCAACCTCTTGACATGGAAAACCTCTTAACTCTTCTTATCGTGGAATAATCATTGTTCACACGAAATTGCCGGAGAAATTTGATTCGTGGAATTGAACTTGTGTTGGTGTTGTATTTACGTTGATTTGATGCGATGTGGTTCGATCTCTAGAATTTGATATTCTGATTCTCTCTCGGCTGGATGCTTATGTTTGATTTGAGGAAGCGAAGTACATGATATTCTTTGAGTTGGAGTCTTGGAAGAAATCTCGTATCTTCAAAGGAGCTTCAATCTTCGAGGGTGTTCTTGAAGTTGGAGTCTTGGAAGAAAGTTTGTATCTTCAAAGGAGCGTCAATCTTCGAGGGTGTTCTTGAAGTTGGAGTCGTGGAAGAAAGCTTGTATCTTCAAACGAGCTTCAACCTTCAAGGGTGTTCTTGAAGTTAGAGTCTTGAAAGAAAGTTTGTATCTTCAAAGGAGTTAAGTAGTATTCTATCTCTTTTGAGAATTCTCTCTAGACCTTCTGTAGTAAAAAATTTTCCTCCTCATAAATGAAGAGAACTAGAGCTTCTTTATTTATAGAGTTCCCTGGTAGGCTTTTATGGACTTGGGCCTAATCTGGTTCATGGACCATACCCATTGACTCAATTACATGGATTTATGTCATTTTTAATTTTGGACTAAATTAAGCTTATTTTTTGGCTCAATTGAATTTTAGTCCAAGTAAATAATATTTAATTGAACCAAAATAATTAATTTGATCCAATTGTCATAATAAAGACATGTGACACCATTAGAATTGTCCAATTTGTCTTTAAATTTAATTTAGGACACATGCTAAATTTTAGTTAGTCCCAAATACAATTATTTTAGTAAATAACGTGACAATTTGTAATTGATTCCAAAATTTCTTACTCAACAATCATATTTAAGCCTTAATGAACCTCTTCACCTTAGAAAATATCCAAACTTTCCTAAAAAAGGCAAAAACATAAAAAAACAACTGAAAAAGGCCTTCGGGATGGTAGGTGTGTAGGACATGAGATGTAGGGTGGTAGGTGTGCATGTAGGGCTTTGGGTAGTCTGGCCACGTGCTAACCTCGCGCCTGGCTTGCGGCTCGCCCCATGTCGCATGCCTTACGTGTTGCGTGCATCCTCGCACGTAAGGCTTCTCGCATGGTATTGGCGTACACCTCACGCTGCCTGGCCTAAGCTGGCCCTGTTACTCGCATGCTCCAAAGCATAAACTAACCTCTTTCGTCTATCTTGCATGCCCAACTCGCCTCGCCTTCCTTGTCACTCAGCAAACTCTTAAACTCTGCCCAAAAATTTCTTTTTTGTATATAACTTAAGTCCAACTTTGAAGGTTAATAACTTAAAATTCGTAATTCAAATGAGATAACTTCCTTCCCCAAGTTGCTTAGAAATGTCTTAAGTATCATACCTCCAAATTATAGCATCAAATTCAAAATATTATGCTTTGTAGACCTCAAGAACTCAACATTGCTCAATCTCACCCACATAATGACCTCATAATGACCTTTTCTGCTTTAGCTTAAAAGTTAAACTTCTTCCCCAACTCTTTTCAGTTAGACAGCCTACCTGATTAACAATAAAACTCGCTCATGGTTCTTTTGGACTTGATTTGGGTAAATTTGCACGGGTGGAATGGTAAGTCTAATCATCCAAAGTTACCTATTTATAATAAACCTCGCATTGAAATGTTTTGGCACCTACTTACATGGTTTCCTCCACAGACCTCCTAGTTGTAAAACCTAGGTATTTTCATGCCATGATACCTAGATTTCACTTCCACCTCTTGTTCGAAAGGCCTAAAACTTCCTTTGCACGCATGGTTACTCGCATGCCCATCCAAGCCTTGTTGCACACTCTTCTCACATGGTCTGCCCACGTGCCTTGCCTTGACTGCATGATGCAACTCGCGTAGCACTCCTTTCTTGCCTAACCAAGCTTGCCAACCTAAACTATGAAGTGCATTCTAATAGAAGTGTTAAAGAGATGGAAGCTAGGTTAAGTACTTGCATTTTTTGGCAAAAAGAGTGAAAATGGTTAAGTACAAGAAGAATGCATTTTAGATTTTGTGACTTGACGAGTGATGTGAGGAAGTGTATGTGTTTCAATTAGCCAAACGTGAGGAAAGTGTGTTTTGGGTTAGGTCAAGAAGGGTCAGACAATGAAAGAAAGTTTGAAACTTAAGTAAATCTACTAATCCAAATTAGTCAGCGTCTTACGTGTTGGGTTAGGGTTAGGGTTGAGCTTGGTGAAAGAAGACATTAAACTTAATTACAGTTGTAAAGCACTAAGAAGAAGCTGACAAGCCAAGATGAGCTAAGTAATGACTAATCCAGTTTACGACTAATAGAAATAGATTTAAGGTTTTGAAGGAATTATAAAGGAAGCTCTAAAAGAATATCAGACGAGAAGAAAAGTTCTTGAAGTTAGGCGTTAAGAAGAAAGAAGAAAAGGGAAGAACGAGCAACAAGGGGAAAGAAGGACTAAGTTAAAGAAAGTTAGGCTTCGTCATTGAATTTTCTTAAGAAAAGGACTAAGTTTTACAAAGTTTTCTTTCGAAACTCGTGTCATGTTGATGTTAATGTTATGCAAAGTAGAATGCATGTTGTAATGTGATTTATGTTTATTATGAAAAACTTGATGGTTGAATGTTTGTTTATAAGTTAAAGTATATTTTTCTTATGATGCTTGTATGTGAGTTAACCATTAGTTTTATTCCTATCATGAGCTAGCTATTATATGTACATAAGAGTAGAGGTTGCCTTGCGTTGAGTGGTCTGCTTGGCATAAGGATGACTAAACACGTTGTGTGGTCCGTGTTCAAGTCTATCACTTAAGCAAACGGAGTTGAATGAGAGTTTGTTGTGATACTGCTGGTGAAATGAGTCATCACAGTAGCTTGCATTGAGGAAGTTCAATGTCCAGCCAAAGAGGCATAAGTAGAGGCTAATGTATGCTTAATGTTTTGGCATGTGACGAGGCGCTGTGAAAAGTTCTTGTAAAATGAGTTTATGCATGATCTTATATTTCCCAAAGATTTTCCAAAAGTTGTCACTCACTAAAAATTTGGCTTATGATTTAAGTTTTCGATTCCCCAGGTAAGCGACACATTGAGGTTGCGATGTGGAGGTTAAGCTAAACTGTCAGGCTATAAGGTGTTAAGGCAGACAATAAAAGCTATGCTAGGATTTGGGAGCCTAAAGTTCTAGATTTAGTATTTGTTAAAGTATATAAACTTGTATTTATATTAAGTTCTGGTTAAGGATTAAATAAAAGTTGTTAAGTTTCCTTAAGTTTAAGTGTTATCAAAGTTTATTACTTTGCGCTTTTCAATTGTGAACGTCCGAGTTAAGTTTAAGTTTTAAAATATGGGCATTTTGGCATTTCACTTAGAGATACCAGGACTACCCAAGTTACATCCCCATCTGTAAAGCGAGAAGGTGGGTTTGCGGGTGGGGGCGTGACATAAATGCCTAGCATGGCTCTCCCCGTCTAGCATACTTTGCATGGCTGCATGTCCTTGGCTACATAACCTTGTCTTTAGAGGTTATTTTGACACTCCTCGGCCGCCTATCTTGTACTTAAAATGCATAGTTTGATACTTAGTCTTTTCTCCACATTGCTAACCTTTCTTTACCTGCCTTTTCTCATAAATTCTAAAGAACAAAGGGAGAATCTAAGAAACTCAAGCTAGAAACGAGTACCTTAGCCTCCCATGCATATGTTGAATGATGATGAGATGTTTTAGGTAAAAACAACATGAAAGAAAATAGAAAATAAGGAGAAAAAGGAGAGAAAATCGGCCAAAATGGAGATCGGTCACAACTTGCGTGAAAAGAAGTATACATAATAATGTTGTCCCGTCGCAGCACTTGGAGCTTCACGAGCACTCGCACTCTTAGTCATCAAATGTTCAAAGTTTCGCAACACTAGGCTGTTTTTGCAAGCAGTGCTCTCTCTGCCTTACAACGCCGTTGTGTTGCGAAGGAGAAGGCTTTTGGCTTCTTTTTCTCTTCTAAACGCCTCAATTTGGTCTTGTTTGCCTCGTGGTTAGCATCGTTTGACTCCAAATTGTTTCAATTAGGTCTTAAATGATATCAATTTCAAAATCTATTTTCAAATTGCTAAACACCTATAAAATATCCAATCAAGAACATACAATGAAGGAACGAACTTGAATTAAGCGGAAATAAAAAACATATTTCATACGCTATCAGTTCCTTAAATGTGCTAAGTCATTAATCTTAATCATACACATTCTCAACTTTACTGAAGTCAAATAAATATCAACAATAACACAACAAAAGTCAAGATATATCAATTATATAAATGATATTTTGTAAATAAAGTATATCGATTGATTGATATATCAAATTATGAAGTACATCAAATATTCTACCGATATACAAATGAGGGTAAATGATAATAATAAGAAAATAGAGAATCATGTTTACATTTCTTGTTCTATTTTCAATTTTTTTAAAATTATTATTATATTTGTAAATAACCTTATATTTTTTTGGTACCCATAGTAATTTTGCACAATTAAATTTCAAATAGTTTGTTGTTAACTAATATTTAATGAATAACTATAATTAATTTTATGATCTATAAATTTAGTACTAAATTTTTTGATGCAAAGAAATGGATCAATCATAACATTTGTATTAACGGATGAGATTCGTCCGAGTGCCTACAAGACAAAGAAGAGTAAGCATGGGTGTTGTGTCTAACCACACACTCGGACGCTCATGTCAACCTTGTGTTTCTAAGTACCCATACAATAAATAAGATAGTAAAATATTTTGGCATGTTTGGATATACCTTCGACCAATGGTCTTGGTCATCGTTTATATAATATGGTGATCTATAACCGATGCTTGGATCATAATTGTGCTTCTCTTAAACTTTTTGAATTATTCAGCTGATAATCAATGAGTGGTTACAGTGCCATTATGAAAGACCTATGAATACTCTTAACGACTCCCTTTATGACACACATGTCCGTTCGGAATCTAAATAGTTTCATATTCAATGGTTTAGAGGTCTTCCTCCTTGAGTCCTCTGAGCTCTCCCTGGTATTGTTGTAAGAGTTCTTTCCTTCCTCCTCTTAGAAGGTTAAATTCTTATTAGTGGGTCCTCATCTTATGAGCTAGCTTAACATGTTAGGCTCTTCCTCGTGGGTCCACCAAGTTCTCACTTCACTCTCGCTTATGTTCTTTTATAGGTTCTTTCTTGAGTAGGTTTGCCTTTCCATCTTTCTTCTTCTCTTTGCGATTTTTTTATCGTTTTTTTTTCTCTTTTTTTTGGTAACCAAATTTGATATTTGAAAAGACCCCTAGTTTCCAGAACCTCTTGTCCACAGGCCAACAGACACATACAGGTGCCAGTTGAACTAAGGGCTAATTCCTTAATTTCGTACTTCTTTTTTTAGATCATATACCAACAAAATCCTAATTTCTCTAACCAATTAACATTTTTTAATTATAATGTTCCTATTACCCTTAAAAGTGCTAGAATAACAAAGAAAAACAAAGAAAACCAACAATCGCCTCAATTCCTCAAACTCGTTTTTACACTGTTAGATAATGTACCAATAATATATGATTGGGAGATTATATTAGGGAAACTTATATAAATGTAACAAAACTGTAAACTATTTACGACCCGTGTAACAAGTTCATTAAGACAAATTATTTTTTCAGAATTCCTTATTTGCCCTTAATCTTTTATAACGATCTTTCAAATTTGATTTTCTTCTTCATTTCCATTTTTTTCACGATCATCATTTTTTAGTTATTCATCTCGTCTTTTATATATCTTTCATCTCGATCATTCGAGCTATTCTTAGTTATTTTTCGTAATTTTCAACAACATTCGCTTTAATATCCATTATCTTCCATAACATCGTTTCTCTTCTTGTCATCTTCAACAATCAAGATCGTGTATACTGCTCTATTGATATCATCTCAGTTTTTCTAGTTTCGGTGAGTATTCTAAATATCGTTTTTCTTTGAACTATTTAGTTGATTATAAAATTTTGTTTAGAATTATATATTTCAGCGTGAAGATAGAATGTTTAGAACATGTAGGTATTATTGTAAGACATCCTGTATTTGGTTATGAAGATCGTTGAAGATTTTGATTACTGTTTACGTTGATTTAAGAATTTATATTTTAGTATGAATGTCGTTTGAGTTTTTTGTTGTTTGTAAGAATTTAAGGTTTTTTTTTTCATTTTGAACTTTTAAGAATTATTGTAAGAATTGTGTATTTCATTATGAAGATTGATAGTTTGAAGTTTTTCGGGATAATTTTTTTTGAATTATTTAATCGTTTACCTCTATCAACATGATCGTTTAACAATATACAGATGATCGTTCATCTTTATGAACACAAAAATTTTCAATATTTTGTATGATCCGCATCTTTAAATGATTTTATATCAAATTCAATACGATTGTTTAAACGATGAGTGTCTAAAAATGATCATGTATCAATTTCAATAAGATGGTTTAAACGAACAGTATCTTTAAATGATCGTGTATCAAACTGGATATGATGGTTTAAACGTAAACGATCGTTTAATTATTATATACGATCGTGTATTTGTGTTGAACGATCGTTTAGAATTTATTAACTACTTTGCATGATGGTTTAAATGATCTTTTACATTTGTGTGATACATATAAACGATCGCTTAATATTCTTCACCTGTACCTTAGGAAATCGCTTAATATTCTTTTGGATATTAGTGTGGTTAGTATAAACGATCGCTTAATATTTTTTATGTTTATTAAGAAGATCGTTTAGATTTTACTAAACGATCGATTAAAGATATATGCACGATCTTTTACATTAGTATGATACCTATAAACGATCGCTTAATATTCTTCACATGTTGTAACGCCCAAAAAATTAAGATAATTTATTGGGCATTATTTTGAATCCATTTAATGAGAATTATTTGATTTAGGTGGGAATTGAAATTAATTAAATATTTCTTGGATGAATATTTAATTAATTAGAGGTTTTGGCATGTGGTGTTTGTTAAGTTTTTGTTTAAATGGTAGGTTAAGAGGATTAAGTAAAGTTGTGGATTTTTAGTGTTGTTGAAGTTGAATTTAATTAAATAATTATGGATGTTATTTAATTAAATTGTCGGGTGAAAAGTTTGTTGGAGATTTGATAATTATATGTATATGTGGAAATATATATATAATTATTATGTTAAAGGAAAAGATAATTATATTTGTTGAAATATAATTATTTAAGGAAAAGATAATTGTATTTTTGAGAAAGAATATTTAGTAAGGAGAAAAAGTAAAATAATTATATTTTGGAAAAATACAATTATTTGTAAAAGGATAATTACTTTGGAGAAAGATAAACAATAATTAATTATTGTGGAAGATAATTAATTATTTTGGAGAAAGATAAATAATAGTTAATTATTGTGGAAGATAACTAATTACTTTGGAGAAAGATAAATAATAATTAATTATTGTGGAAGATAATTAATTATTTTGGAGAAAGATAAATAATAATTAATTAATGTAGAAGATAATTAATTATTTTGGAAGAAAGGTAAATAATAATTAATTATTGTGGATGATAATTAATTATTCTGCAGAAAGATAAATATTGATTCTAGAGTGAAGTGGTTATGGTTGGGTTAAGATAATTCATGTTAGAAGTTATAAGTGATTTATTGGAAAAGATTTGATTGATTAAAAGAATTGAGGATTTAAGTAAATTTGAGATTTTGGAGGGAAAAGTTAGTTTTGGTGGAATTGTAATTAATTGAGTATATATATATATGGATATATATATTTAATTAATAATTTGGAAAAGTGAAGTTAATTATATTATGGAATATAATTATATTTGTTTAGAAAAAAAGATAATTCATGAGAAGAGAGATGGTTGATTTGATTGAACGAAAAAGATATATATTTATTTATAAGAGAATAATGGTTTAAATAAATATATATTTATTGTAGATTTTGGTGAGAGAAAAATAATAATAATAAAGAAGTATTATTATTATTATTAATGTTTATAAATGCCTAAGATTAAGACATTTATTTAGGAAAGATAATAGGAATAAAGATATATGTATATTTTTTTTGGTATTATATATATATATCCTAAAAGGAAAAGGAAAAGGAAATAATAATAATTATTATCATTATTGTTATTATTTGGGTCTATAAATAGCATTGGAATGCTTAAGATGGAAATAAAGGAAAAAGAAAAAGGTTCTTTATCTTCTTCTCTAAGATAACCCTCTGCTGTCGCCGCCTCAGTTGAAGTTAAGATTGGTCTCTTTGGAAGCTTGAGGATTTAAAGTGATGAATTTTTCATCAAGGATAAGAGGATTTTCCAACCTCCATCTGAGTAACCTTGGTAAGCCAATAAAATTAAATTAATATTTTATTAATTTAATTTTGGATCTATTTGGGGTTTTTGTAAAGGTTCAATTGGCTAAACTTTTTAAGATTTAAATCTTGGATTTTTCCCAATCAAGGTTGAATTGGTTTCAACCCTTTTTTTTTTTAGAAAGTTAATTAATTTGGGAGAATTTTTGGATGTTAGCCAATTGCTAATTTCATTAATTAAGATACTAAGTTTTCCTTTTATGATTAGGATCAAGTTAATTGGAGAATTTTTACTGTCAACTAGGGAGTACCTTGTTTGGCTAAAATCTCAAGGTAAGAGATTCTCATACTAGACCTTCGAACTGAATTTAAGAGACCGCATGTAATTATGATTATGCATTGATGGTAGCTAAAATGCATAACTTGATGCTATTGATAATGACTGTCATTGTATTGATGTTGATGATGATGACTGAGATTATTATGTTGATGATTGATGATGATGATTGATGTTATGTAAATGACTGGTAGATTGACTGTTGATGATTGTTGATGCATGATATATTAATCACATGATTAAGGACGTTAAGATTAATATTCATGCCATGTTCTGATGTTATGTTATGCTACATGCTATGGATAGGGTGTTCTGTTAACTTTATCTATTAGAGTCGTACCCACATGGGTGTCTTTCGGGATCACCACTATTATGACACAGACATGATTTGAGAGATCCGACGGGATCGCTCACACTTATGACTGCGTAGTCCGACGGGACCGCCAGTCTGACATTGACATTGACATAGACATGATTTGAGTGATTCGACGAGATCACTCACAGCCCGATCGTCTTAGGTGTTCCCTTGGGTTCACCAGAGACCAGCTTGTTCCTACGGGTTCACAGATTGCACGTGTTCGGGAACGTGCCAGTTCAGGGGTACTTCTTTGCAGGACTCTAATGGGAAGTTAACAGACACGTAGCGGGACTAGTAGTAGGTCCCTTACTGAGTATATGTTTATACTCACTCTTTCTATGTTTAATTTTTCAGGCGAAGGTAAAGGTAGAGGAAAGCTGGCGAGCGACAGAGAAGGATCCGTGACATGCCATGTGGGGACTCAGTTTTGCTTCCACGTTTATGTTTCAGTGTTTTAATATTCCGTTTTTAATGAAAAATGTAGTTTCCCTCCTTTCAAAAAAGTGTCTCTTGTCATTGTTTCTTTTTAGTAATGACCTCAGCTTAGTATAAAGAGTTGGGTCGTTACAATTTGCTTCATTTCAGACAGCTCCAATGACTGCTTTCTGATTGTGTCATCCATCCTACAGACTATAGAAGTTAACGCGGATACATCCTTATGAATTTTTTTGATGTCCTTCTTCAGTCTTTTGTAGGATTTTGAATGAATTTGTTGTTCTTTGTCATTGGATCTGCAGCTTTTCTTCTTGGTCATTGGATGCATTTCTGACTCATCAGCCACTGTTTGTCTTTTTTTCCTTCGTAGTGACAGTTATGGAGATGAGGTTGACTGCAAGTTGTTGTTGTTCAATGATTGATTGTTTGTTGTATCATCAAGAGTAGTGTTATCACTATTGTTAATATCTGGCATGGATTCATCGTCCTCCATTTTAATGTTATCATCCCCTCGAATTCGACTTTCCATGAAAGCTTTCTCTTAAGTTGATAGCTTGAGTTTAGTTTGAACGACAGTCTGCAATGTTACAATCAAAGAATTGTTAATATGTTGTATATCAAACAAGCTAGTAAATGATCGTTTATAAAATAATATGATACTTGGTATGGTATTTGACATAAATGATATTGCATTAAGCTAAATGATCGTATAACAAATGTAAATGATCGTGTAATTTTGTTAAACGATCGTGCAATTATTTTGAACGATCGTTGAAAAGTTTTACTTACATTCTTATTGTCAAATATGTTCTTCTGCAACATTTTGTAAGATGGAGCTTGTGTGCAATTCCATCTTAATATTTTAGGGATTGATCCTTCGCTGTTTTTTGTGGCTAGGTGCTCACTTGCAGTTGAGAGTATTTCATAAGCCCACACCTAAAACATTTAAACAAATATGTTAAACTTTGATGTTTAATTTGTATTTAATTAAAGTGTATAAACAAATAAAAATTACCTGAAAAGCAAGTATGTAGCCTTTTATGTTGTAGTATGCCACGACTTTGGAACTTTTTGCCCTCTTTAACTCGTATGCTTCTTTTTTTACTTGTAGAATTGTCTTCAAACTGTTGATGAAATGAGTGTAGAAGAAAGTTGACCAATCAAAGTTCTTGAAAACTTCTTCATCATCAACTTTTCCCAGAATATCCATATCAAACTGTGTTTTTTTATCCTTCCCGACCATTACAGTTTCTATAAAAAGGGCTAAGGCAACCTTCGCAGCATCTTCATCATTTGTAAACTTAAAGTTTTTGAAAATTTCATCAAGTTCCAAGCACGTTATTATTTTCTTGTTCTCTGATCCAAATAGAATGGTCTATAGGTGCTTATTATCATAGTCTTTCTCTAATGTTACTCTGGTTGGCCACAACCCAGTTATGATATTGAATTCATTTTGGGTGAAACATACGTTCTTCCCCGAAACAAAAAAACTAACTATGTTTGCGTTGGCTTCTTCAGGTATCTACCTCAGCAAGAAGTGATGGATCAACTGGCCATTGAAGACCATGTTGACATTCAGTAGTGGACCGAAAATTGATTTGTGAAATATCTGCAGCTGTTCCTTGGTCAGTTTATCTTTAATAAGATAGCCAATCTTGTGGACTTGGCATGAGACAGTGGCAGGAAAGTAATTGTTGCTAGGTACAGGCATCCTAAAAATAATGATCATAATATACTTTCGTTATGTACACAATCGTTTATAAAAAACTAAGCCATAAACCCTAAAATTAAACTATTGTTTACTTGATGTAACAGATCATTTAATCCAAACAAAAAGTAATAATAAATTGAAACATTTATCAATTTGGAGAATAGAAGTTTAAACGAATCCAAAAACCCAAACGCTTGAGAACAAGAACTTAAGAACAAAACGATAGTTTTTCAAGAAACAAGTCGAAATGTCGAAATGTTTGAAATATAAAGAAGGAAAAGTGTAACGTTATAGTAGGAAAAGTTCAGCAAAATACCTTTTGACATGGAAGTGAAAAATGGACTGAGAGAAGAATGGAATTGGGAATCTTTTAGACAAAATGTTTAGTGATCAGTGTGTTTGTGTATTGCGAAGTGACGGAAAATAAAGAAGGCGGAACATATATATTGGTTGTTTTTACCAAATGGGTAATATTGTAAATACGGGTACTTCTTTTAAAATGTTCAATCGCATTATTTACTATTTAATATATATATATATATATATATATATATATATATATATATATATATATAAACGATCGTTTAATTAAGTCAAAATGATCTTTTAAAAATGTAATTGATCCCTTTGTACGTTTTACGAGATAGTGCAGGATATAAATAGTGAAATGGAATACGAATTTCTCAAGTATAAAATAAAAATATTTTTTAAAGTTAAATTTAATGATTTGAAGCTTTACAAACACTACAAATCATCTCTAAAATATTGAGAAATTTGTAGGTCGAAGGATGGAGCAGTATCAATGTATTCTTAAGGTGACATTCTTCTTTCGTTTCTCTTGTTGCTTTCTCCTTGTGTTGAGACTTTTGTCTTTTTTTGCTGATTAACATTATTTTCCTTTTGCATTTCTTTAATTTCTCTCTTGTTTTCTTTTGTTTCAACTTCTTCTGGTTCTTAACTACTATCAGTGTCAATTTCTTCTTCAGTTTCAATTTCGTTATTATCAAATTCATCTTCATCAATCAACTTTTGTTTTCCTTTTGTTGTATCTTTTGTATTTTCTTCCCCTTGTTTTTCTATATTTTTTCTTAAATGATTACAATATTTCCCAATTGAATATGGCTTCATTTTGTTTTGTCTTCCTGGCTCCTATTTTCAACTTCTTCTTCTTTTTTTCCATCTTTAAATTCAATTATCTAAATGGAAAAGGAGAATGTGTTGTTAAAATGATTGGGCAACAAAATGTAGACATGCATGCAATATAAAGATCGTTTAAATATGTATATACGATCATGAAAGCAGCTGAGTAGAAAACAATTAAAAAATATATAAATGAAAGAATTACAAACTAAACGAACAGTTGTGTGAAATATATAAACGATCGTTTAATATAGTTATGTTAAAAGATCGTTTAGTTATATTTAAACGATCATGAAACCAGTTGTATATTAAACAAATTAAAACCTATATCAATACATGTGTTTTTGGTGTTCCTAAATGAATAAGCCAGTTGTTGTTTTCATCTTTTTCATCAATCTACAAGCACATAAAATAAGAATGTTCATATACATCATGAAGAAAACACATCCAGACAGATAAATTATATGTGTGTATACTAGTTATTTTTATTGTTTGGAAAAGAGTTAAACCTGCAGCAATATTTGTGTTTTGGGTGTTTTTAAATCTGTAGTTGCTATTGTTTCCAAGCTACTTTATGTTTCCAAAACAGCAATTTCCTGTAAAGAAAAAGAAACAACATAATCGTGTTTTATTTTATTTGGAAAGTGAGGAACATTAAACAAAACAAAGGAGTGAAAAATGAATAAGGCACTAATCGTAGGACAATTTGTTGTTGCATACTTCACCATTGTATTAACTTGTTCATCATCATAAAAAAGATTAAGGCTACAAGTAGGTGGTTTATTTTTCTCCACGACTTTTGTATATGCAACTTCTTTCTCATTCTGTTGTTGTTGAAGTTTGGCTGATGGTGGTGGAGCATTCAAGATTGTCATAACCATTGTCAACATGCATTTTATTTCTTTTATTCCTTGTCTTAATAATATTTGTTCTGTTTCTATTTTTTCTTGATTTTTTTCTGATTTCACATATTTCATTTAAGATTTTATTTGTTTCATTGTTTTTTCCATTTCTTTCTCTTTTTTTTGCTGTTGCGCTGCCTTTTCTTTTCTTTCCTGCTTCTCAATATTTTTTAAATATCTCAAAAAATTTTGAGACTCTTCTTCTAATGAATCTAGAGGTGTTATAGAGAACTACAAATAAAATGATATTACATTATTAGTGAAACAGTAGTAGCAAAGGTATTGATAAACAGTGATAGATTTATATCATTATCTATTCAAGATAGACATGGAAAGAAAACCTTTCATTGTCTATCAGGATAGACATATATATAAGCATGCTCTAAGTTTACTTACATTCTCAGATTTAAAAATGTCGATGTTTAGAGTCCTCTAGTCACTTGTTTCCAAACATTCCCATGTTACAATTGGTGGCCCTTCCTTTGCAAGCTTTCTTCCAAACCCAACATCTAAATTGGAAAGTCTTGGTATTTTCTCAAAAGCCCAATAGACTAAAGCTAGGGGAAATCCTTGAAGGTATACAACATCCTTGTCACTGTGGGATGCTTTTTTCAAGAACTGATATGTTAGGATGTATGATAACCTCCCCCATGGATAGCCTTTAAAGATTTCTTCATTATCCAATATGTCTAGACGTAGGAGATTTATGTGGTTGAGTTGCTGTTTGGGAATTAAAAATGCTTCTAAGATATAGAGAACTAGTTTTTCTTTCAGTGATTCTTTCTCATTGCACAATGCTTTAAAATTCTTTCTATATCTATACTTGTAATACAGTCATCATGACTGAAAAGCGCATTTTTCAGACCATTTTCTTTTCTTTCTCCTAGATTTAACTCAGGGAATTTGTGACCTTTTAGTTCAGTCACAAAACAAAAGTCTTTCAACCCATATTATCCTATATGTCTATTGAAGTTGAAAGCAAGGACATTAGTTTTTTTTCGTATAGCATTGTTTTCTTAATAGAAAATTTAGGAATTGTGTTGGTATTTTGGTCATTTTAATGTTAAGGAACTGGCCAAAAGGGTTGTTTGTCAAAACTCGAGGGGGAATCCTTTTGTCTATTTTTGACTTGATCTTATTCAATGTTTCTAAGTTGTAGTATAGTAATTATAAGGTTTTTTTGTTTCTAAGGTTTTTTTGTTCATCTTCCATAATAATGTCATTTAGATAGTGTTTCATCTGCTGAATGACATAATAAATAGTATGTTTCAAACAAGGGCAAGTTTAAACAAATTTACAAATGCAGAGCGCTATAAAGAAAAAGATACAGAAATATACAACGCTATACATACAGATATTCACATTCTAGTTTGTTACCTTTTTTCCTTTTTCTTTCTTTATTTTAATTTCTTCTGTCTTTACTTTACACCTTATTGATTTGCTACACGATACTTGTTGATTATTGCTCACCATCTATTTGTAAAAAAAAAAAGACTAACATAAATTATACAAACAGTATAGAAACATACATGTTTGTATGTGGTATAGATCGTGATAGATATAGATTGAACGAAATGAATATAGATTAAGGCTTGTTTATATGCGATATAAATCGTGGTACATATATGTGGATGGTGGAGATAGATCGAAATGAATATAGACTCAGACCTTTTTTATTCTTGCTCACCATCTATTTGTAAAAAAGAAGACTTGTATAAATTATATTAAATGAAATATATGCAATCAGTATAGAAACAGACATGTTTGTATGTGGGATAGATCGCGATAAATATAGATTGATCGAAATGAATATAGATTAAGACCTTTTTGTATGTGATAGAGATAGTGTTAGATATATATGGATGATGGAGATAGATCGAAATGAATATAGATTCAAACATTTTTGTATGCAAGTCAGATCGTCGATTGGGACAGATCTGTTGAAATAATTACCAGGATGTAAACGATTGATGATGAAGACGATGAAAGAAAAAGTCTGAGCAAGTTCCTACAGCTTTTTATAGCCTCTTTATTTGGATGAAATTTTTGTAATTACGATTTATTGGAGTTTCTGTAAATTTTCGTTTATAAACGATCGTTGAAATTTCTCTACACGATCGTGTATACTTAAACTTTTTCGTCATCTTTTACTGTTTATTACCTTATCGTTTATATATATGATTATCGTTTATATAATGTATAGAATCGTGTATGCTTATCGTTTATATTTACAAACGTGATCAGATGTACAATCGTTAAAGTATATTGTTATCGTTTAACATTTATTGTTGGTCGTTTATGTATTTGGTAATTTACGAGATCGTGTATCAATTGTATATTATTCTACACGATGACATCTAATAATCGTTTATTAACATTAGTCGTGCGCGCTCGCAGACGATTAATTGCGCCTTTCTTGGGATATTTTTGGTATTTTGCATTGTGAGTCTATGAGCTTTTTTCGTTTCTGAAATTGTTCTATAGAGTGTAAATAACTTGTCACTTTGTCGCTTTGTTATGTTATTAAAAAGACCCCATTATATTAACCACTTTCTTTTTTCTTTTTAAAAAATTTACTAAATGATATATAGTAACTAAAAGATAAGTAGTACGAAATACAAAATATTAGTTCACTGGGATAAGTAGCACCAAATGGAAATACAAAAAACATTTAAGATTTTCTATATATAATCACCTCTAATCCTTTTATAATCGATGTAAAGCCAAACCTAAAATTCATTGATATTTTATTTTAATGGCGCATGTGTTGATAGAAACATAAACAAAGGAATTTGATTGTGTAGATTAAATTGAAAGTTAGAACCCTTCAAATTGAATTGAAACTTCAAATTAGATATACAAAAGTTAAATGCGTCCTTTCTTCGATTTAAAATGAGTTATGCTTGATTTTTATCGACCGGTGATTCAATTGCGTTAAATGTGACAAATATTTTGAATTTTTGAACTTTTTAAATTTATTACATATTTCTAGCAGTTAGTAAGTTATTAGTATGTAAATAAATAGTAACTTGATTCTTTATTTATTGAACCCTATTCAAAATTGAAAAGTTCTTTAATTTTTTTCTTTTTTTAATCCTAAGTTGAATTGCGAGCAAATATCCCAGAGTTCTTTTAGATTTGAGTAATTCGAAATTATAGTTCTTTTAGAGAAATCGTTGTATCATGTTGGGACGAACATTGTAGTCTCCTTGTTAACCCCTAAAAAGTGAATAATTATCTTCAGAAAAATGCTTAATTATCATAAGTATGCTTATCATAAGCAATCGATGTTTAAGTTTAAATATTATACATCTAGTATATTGTTTCTAGTTGAGGTGTAATAAGTTTGCTGAGTATATTTAATTGTTATATATATTATATCTCCAACACAATGTAGGTACTCCCCATGTTGTATTTAATTATTTCAACCGATCCATTTTAAAAGGAAAAGCTAATGAAATGGTTGTTTTGAAACACTTCATAAATTAGAAGTTGAAATGAAATTTTTTTGATAATGTTGAATTTACCATGCAAGCATTCGTCACATAACTTTTCTACTTATCTCATTTGAATGAAAATTAAAATGTTGTGTTGAAATAGATTTTAAGTTGAAGAATATATACATCGGATATATTAACTTATCTCTCTTCACGGGTATCACAAGAAGGAATATTGGCAGAACGTACGGCCGTGTACAAAATAAAATCAATCAAGTACTTTAAAGGCTTATCAACAGCTTGCCCAACAGCATCATCTTTTACTTTAATACTACCAAAGATTCCACAACCTAGTGGCAGAACGAGGAGACGCTTTTTATAAAAATTATTGACGGTTTGTCTTTCAAATCATTTTTAAAACGTTAAGAAATTAAAACCACAATTGTCAAGAAACCATTTTCTAGTAGTGTGGCTAAACTCTTTTTGTAACACTCCATAAATTTAACACTACTACAAAAATTGGCTCTGTTGACAGTTTTAAACTGTCAAGAATGATTATTCTTGACGGTTTTAAAACCGTCGTTGAATCCAGTGTCAAGACTGTCAAAGTTCTTGACGGTTGGTAAAACCGTCAAGAATAGTGAACGTTGACAGTTTTAAACCGTCAAGTATATAAATTTTCATGACAGTTTAAAACCGTCAAGAGTACAAATGTTCATGACAGTTTAAAACCGTCAAGAATATGACAAAAATATCAAGAATATGAATATTTATGACATTTAATAACTGTCAAGAGTATGCTTTTTCATGACATTTAATAATCGTCAAGAAAGTGATTATCTATGACATTAAAAACCGTCAAGAATGTAATTGTTTATGACATTTTAAAACCGTCAAGCATTTTTCTATTATTTTTAATTGTAATTCAATTATATTTTTGTACCTGTATTATATTCTTATTTGTCCTGTATAGTGGTTAATAATTTTTCCATAAATACATATAAACGACAATATTTATCAAATATAAAACTTTTCACCATATCATTTCTAAAATTTTGCAAATATTCCTATCATTTACAAAACCAATATACAATTCCATCAGAGTTTCAAAATGGCTACAACAGCAAAGTTTCAAAACAATTGAACTCTTATGAACAATTCACTTATCATCCATATGAACAACTCACCTATGAACAAATAACCTATCAACAAAGTTTCAAAAACAACAAAGTCTCTTGTATGTATACCAATCAACCCCGTCCATATGAACAATTCAAAAAATCAGCCACAGCAAAAAATTTCCTACTTCAGAATCACAAATAAGCGCAATCACATGTACGAACCCAGAAAGTCAGCTAACTCAACTTGCACCTCATCTAACTCGACCTGTGAGTATGATCTTCGTGTATCAACCTATAAACATGCAAAATAAATGAATTAGAAACTTAAAGTTTAAAGGCAACGATGGTAAAAGGAGATGCAAAATAAATAACACATTTTGCAGCAAGACCACATCACGGAAAACCTTTCACAATGTTAATATTACATTATAAAATCACACAAAATGCAGGCGGACAAACATTTCATTTGAAACATCCTTATATTATAATTCATAACCATGGAATAGATGGTAAATTAAAAAAAAAATCAGCAAACTTTGAGGGAAGCCAATAGTTGGAAAATTACATCTTCAACAATCACAACCAATGGTTCAGACATAGACCATAAAGGTCGTTTGGGTATTTAAATCACAAAAACCAGATTCCACATTGGAACAATAACTTCGAAAACCTACCTCAAACTTGTAATCACATAGCAGACTACAATACTTTCATGAACATCGAGCAATGTTTCTCATGATATACAATAAAAGATTCTCCATTTGTTTAATGCAAATTAAAAAGAATAGAAGAAAAAGTAGTAATAAAACATTGTACAGTACCTCATTATCGATTCTATGACCAAGCTGTCGAGAAAAAAAAACAATGATCAAGTACAAGAAAAATTGTGAGTTACAAATTAATTTAACATAACATATGAAGATGCATTGACACCCAATTCCCATATGGCTCCATTGCAAGGCGCATTTCAGATTTATCTACCTAAAAAATGCAACATAAAAATTAAGTGTTTACATTTTGTAAACCTCTAATTAACTTAATTCACCATTTTTTACAGAACATGAACCCAACTGGCCATGTTTGTTCCAACAACAAAAAAAAAAAAAAACTTTAAATGTAAATAACTCTCAAGTAAAACTCACTTGGCCATGAAACTGCAATAATTGTGGCGGATGACCTGCCATATTACCTCGTTGTGTTGCATCTTTAGCTAAGAAACTTGTGTTTAGTTGAATATTTTACCCCTGTTTGAACCCTAAATTTGGAAGGATTTCTAATCAGAAAACAAAACAAGGAATTTCAATAAGGTGTGATTTCTAAGCTTGACCCTATAATCAACTTTATCTTACAAAAGACAACTAAGGCAATGAGTTGCATATTTCAAGAATTTTCTAATTGGTAATCTAAGTTCAAGAATTTGTAAAAGTTGTGATGAAGATATAAAAAATAGTTCAAATTAGTTTTAAAAATTGAGAAATATATTGCTTACATGGATGTCGAGCAATGTGGAAAAGATAATGAACCTGCACCAACAAGAAAAAAAACTCAACGTACTACTACAATAACAGGATCTAACCCACCCCTGAGAAAAGGTACGTAATCTGATTTTGTTCAACTCGACACCACTTTGGTTTCTCATATATACTTACCTAAAGGATTGGATTGTGTTGGACAAAACAAAGACATACACTAATCTCAGTAGTATATCAGTAGTACTAGATCCAATTTTAACTATGATGAAAATTTTGTATATATACATAGGCAAATTATATGTCTTGCATACGCATACAACTCTAAGATAGAAGGGGCAATAAATAACCACTAGAAAAGTAGAATAAAGTAATTACTTCTAAAGAAACACCAAGAAATTAAGACAAAGAAAAGAGGAGTACTGAAGAGAGAAACAAGGTTCAAGGAAAGAAGAGAAAAGCAATATGAGTTACTCCTTTAACCTTCTGTAGGATTGTCTTGAACAATTATATATTCTATAACTTAAATCTACGAACATATTATTTCATGAATCAATCCATAAATTTACCAACTCTCATCAATTAATCAAATCTGGCTGGGAATCAAACACAGGGAATCAAATTCGGCTGAATTTAACTACCACTTTAGATTGGGGAATTCCAACAATAACGGAGAATACGTGCATACCACAAAGGCAGTAGCTGCAGCTCAAGAAATTATCTGATGCTCCTTGCCAGTTGGTGTGCCGAGCAATTTAGACCAGGAAAAGGGAATTTGTGTTACAGTGAGCCGCAATAGTATCAATAGAAAAACCCATCTACAGATGACTCTGCCATCGGTGGCCAGACTCTTCAACTCCAAACTTTGTGATCTGCAAAGAAATCAGGAAAAACATGAGCTTTGTGTGTGCACAATGGTGTGGAATCAAGCAGCAGCACTTCGTGAGTGAAAAAAAATAATATCAGCTTCAACATCTTCTATGTGAAAAATTTTTGTGAAAGAGATAAGAGACAAATTTCTAGAAAAGTACACGAGCCCCAACTCCAACAACGATTCTTTTCACATCAGACCTAACAATGCTCTTCTCCAAATTACTAACAATAACACCCGAATTTCCCTCTTCCCCACTCTTCAACTCTCCTTCCTCCTTTAGTTCCTCAATATCATAGCCTCAAATAAAAAAAGACCGGTAGCCAGAAAAGAAGAAACCAACAGAAGATGTGATAGATCATCAGGAATAACGATCGATTTGGGGGGAAAACGAAATTGAGAAAAATTGATGAAATACTTTAAATACCGAACCCTAGATTTTGCATAAAAGGATACTACACGACGGCTCGAAACGACGGCGACGGAGCAACCTTGACCAAGCTGAAGAAGAACAATGCTCGGCAACGGAGCGACGTTCGACGGACGACATTTGGAAGATGGAGCGACGCCGACGAGTTCACAGCGACACACTCGAAGAAAGTGAAGAAAAAATTAGAGGAGGCGCGCGAGAAGTTTAGAAATTTTAAGATTGTTTTAGGAATTTTGATCAATTAAAGACTATGAAATATTTATATTAAAATAATATTTTTTATTTAGAAATTACTTAGTAATTCTTGACGTTTTTAAAACGTCAAAAAAATTGGAAAATAACTTCCTCTGCCTTTTTTTAAAAATTCTTGACGTTTTAAAACGTCAAAAATTTAATTGATATAACTTGACGTTTTTAAAACGTCAAGAATTTAATCGGTATTTCTTGACGTTTTTAAAACGTCGAGTATAATTACATATTATTTGACGTTTGAAAAACGTCAAGAATGTCGATTTTATAAAATTCATGACGTTTTAAAAACGTCAAGAATTTAAAAGATAACCCTTGACAGTTTATAACAGTCAAGAAACACGTTCATATTGCTTGACGGTTTAAAACCGTCAAGAATTCTAAAAATTGCCTCCCCTCCGCCTTTTCATCAAAATTCTTGACGGTTTTCCTATTAAACCACCTCTTTCTTGACGTTTTTACCAAAAACCGTCAAGAAAAGAAAAAACCAACCGTCAAGAAAGGGTCTTTTTCTAGTAGTGTAAAGAACTTATTATGGGTATTACATTAACTGGACTTCGAAGTTAAGGAATGTATTCGGTTGTTTTGTGTTGGATTAATTAAATACATATACATGGGTGTGTATATTTAATTAAAGATTATGAAGTTTGGTAGAAATTGTTATTAATTAAGACATGAGAGTCAAGTATCATAAGTTGTTCAAAGATTAGAACTTCTGAGGACGAAAGTTTCAAAAAGGAGGGAATATTGTAACGCCTCAAAAATTAAGATAATTTTTGAGTTAATTATCTTAATTTTATTTAATTAGATTTAATTTATTGGGCATTATTTTGAATTCATTTAATGAGAATTATTTGATTTACGTGGGAATTGAAATTAATTAAATATTTGTTGGATGAATATTTAATTAATTAGAGGTTTTGGCATGTAGTGTTTGTTGAGCTTTTGATTAAATGGTAAGTTAAGAGAATTAAGTAAAGTTGTGGATTTTTAGTGTTGTTGAAGTTGAATTTAATTAAATAATTATGGATGTTATTTAATTAAATTGTGGGGTGAAAAATTTGTTGGAGATTTAATAATTATATGTATATGTGGAATATATATATATATATATATATATATATATATATATATATATATATATATATATATATATATATATATATATATATTATGTTAAATAAAAAGATAATTATATTTGTTGAAATATAATTATTTAAGAAAAAGATAATTGTATTTTGGAGAAAGGATATTTTGTAATGGAGAAAAAGTAAAATAATTACGTTTCGGAAAAATATAATTATTTGTAAAAGGATAATTATTTTGGAGGAAGATAAATAATAATTAATTATTGTAGAAGATAATTAATCATTTTTTAGAAAGATAAATAATAATTAATTATTGTGCAAAATAATTAATTATTTTGGAGAAAGATAAATAATAATTAATTATTGTTGAAGATAATTAATTATTCATATTTATTCTGGAGTGAAGTTGTTATGGCTCGGTGAAGATAATTCATGTTAGAAGTTATAAGTGATTTATTGGAAAATATTTGATTGATTAAATTAATTGAGGATTTAAGTTAATTTGAGATTTTGGAGGGAAAAGTTGGTTTTGGTGAAATTGGAATTAATTGGGTATATATATATGAATATATATATTTAATTAATAATTTGGAAAAGTGAAGTTAATTATATTTCATAATTATATGATGAAATATAATTATATTTGTTTGGAAAAGAAGATAATCCATGAGAAGAGAGATGGTTGATTTGATTGGTCGACGGAAAAAATATATATTTATTTAAAAGAGAGAATAATTGTTTAAATAAATATATATGTTTATTGTAGATTTTGGTGAGAGAAAAATAATAATAATAAAGAAGTATTATTATTATTATTATTAATTGTTATAAATGTCTAAGATTTTGTGCATTTAAGGCATTTATTTAGGAAAGATAATGGAAATAAATATATAAGTATATTCTTTTGGTATTATATACATATATATCCTAAAAGGAAAAGGAAATAATAATAAAAAATATTATTGTTATTATTTGGGTCTATAAATAGCATTGGAATGCTTAAGTTAGAAAGTAAAGGAAAAAGAAAAAGGTTCTTCATCTTCTTCTCTAAGATAACCTTCTGCTGTTGCCATCTCAGCTTGAGGATTTAAAGTGATGAATTTTTCCATCAAGGATAAGAGGATTTTTCAACCTCCATTTGAGTAACTTTGGTAAGCCAATGAAATTAAATTAATATTTTATTAATTTAATTTTAGATCTATTTGGAGTTTTTTTAAATGTTCAATTGGTTAATTTTTTTTTTTAGATTTAAATCTTGGATTTTTCCCAATCAAGGTTGAATTGGTTTCAACCCATTTTTTTAGAAAGTTAATTAATTTGGAAGAAATTTTGAATGTTAGGCAATTGCTAATTTCATTAATTAAGATACTGAGTTTTCCTTTTATGACTAGGATCAAGTTAATTGGAGAATTTTTACTGTCAGCTAGGGAGTACTTTGTTTGGCTAAAATCTCCAGGTAAGAAATTCTCCTACTAGACCTTCGAATTGAATTTAAGAGACCGCATGTAATTATGATTATGCATTGATGGTAGCTAAAATGCATAACTTGATGCTATTGATAATGACTGTCATTTTATGGATGATTGATGATGATGACTGATGTTATGTTAATGACTGGTAGATTGATGTTGATGATTGTTGATGCCTGATATATTAATCACATAATTAGAGACGTTAAGATTAATATTCATGCCATGTTATGATGTTATGTTATGCTACATGATATGGATATATGGATAGGGTGTTCTATCCATATCATGTTAAGATTAACTTTGTTTATTAGAGTCGTATCTGCATGGGTGTCCTTCGGGATCCCACTCTTTTGACACATACATGATGGAGAGATACGACGGGATCGCTCACGCTTATGACTGCGTATTCCGACGGGATTGCCAGTCTGACATTGACATTGACATAGACATGATGTGAGTGTTTCGACGGGACCACTCACAGCCCGATCGTCTTAGGTGTTCCCTTGGGTTCACTAAAGACCAGATTTGTTCTTCCGGGATCACATGTTACACGTGTTCGGAAACATGCCAGCTCTTGGGTACCACTTTTCAGGACTCTAATGGGAAGTTAACAGACACCTAGCGGGACTAGTAGTAGGTCCCTTACTGAGTATTTGTTTATACTCACTCTTTCTATGTTTAATATTTCAGGCGAAGGTAAAGGTAGAGGAAAGCTGGCGAGCGACAAAGAAGGATCCGTGACATGCCATATGGGGACTCAGTTTTGCTTCCGCGTCTATGTTTCAGTGTTCCAGTATTTCTTTTTAGTAATGACCTCAGCTTAGTATAAAGAGTTGGGTCGTTACACTTTTAGACCAAGCTAATCAACATTCCTTAACTAAGGGTCATTCAATTAAAGTGTAATGACCAAACTTTTCAAACCAAGTTGAGGTCATTACTTTACCATTAAGACACTTCATCAAAACATAAAAATTTATAAAACTTGTTTAAAATCATTAAACATCCAAAAAATAAGGAAAAGTGTCTTTAAACCCTATTTCAAACAATTTCAAAAGTTCACAACATCGTCTATGCAATCACAAAAAATAAAAACAAAACAAATGGATGTCCCAAAAATGACTCATTTTCAATCCTCAAAACAAAAAATAAGTAAAGACATTAAACGGAAGCATAAAAAAACAGAAATTCTCATATCGCGTTCACGAATCCTTCTTGCCCCTCGCGGATCTGCCTTTCACATTACCTTTGCTTGAAAAAGTTAAACATATAAGGGTGAGTATAAGATATACCCAGTAAGAGACTCACTATTTGTCCCATTAGGGGTAAGAACGGTTAGCTTCCTATTAGGAGATACCCTGCAACATAACAATCAGATGATCCCGTAGGATGCACACATCAGTCTAGTGATCATATAGAAAGCACATATCAATCTAGTGATCAAGTAGGATGCACATATCAGTCTAGTGATCCCATCAGATACACATATCAATTTATTGATCCTGAAGGATGCACAACATGTGGTGACGTTCCTGCAAGATACATTACCCCATAGATGAAGCTAACAATTACTCCTCAGTCCATTCTAAACAATCCATGACTATCACATCAAAACACATTTCAAAGTAACAATTTAGTCTCTACGCATAACCAGCCAAGCAGTCTAAGATCAGTCAACAGTACCATCCATCAATATATATCTAAGCTACACACACTACAAGAAGGAGGGGGTATGCTGATACAGCTTTGCGTCGGCATAATCCCAAAATGGGTCGGTAGAAGCTACGCCAACGTCGAAATCGACATCGGGCAAGATGTCGTGAGAAATGTGTCGACGTCGACAAAGATTACTATCGACACACTCTTCGTAGACATGGTCAATACATTGGGAGTGCGGAACTACGGACGCATGTTAACAACGTAGCAAATACCTCACTATCGACGTCGTGTGCGTTAGCATTGTCTAGCATGCGGTGTCGGCAGTGCAATCAGATTTATTTTCTTTTAATTAACCTAAATGAATAAAAAAATTAATTTACTTATAACTTTTGTTAATTATTGTAAACTTAATAAAAAAATATTAAAATTCTAAATTGAATTAGAATTAACATAAAATTGGAAAAAAAATTACAAAAGTACCAAGTCGAATTTATTATTAATGGAAATATTAAAAAAGTACACGTTCTAGGTAGTTTAAATATAAATTACATCAATAATACGAAGTAAAAATGAAAACTTAAATATAATTCAAAGCGACAATGCCAGTTTCTCAACTTTTTGCACATTACCTCAACACCACTGTAGCTAGTATGATCATAGGGACATAGACAGGATGTGCAAAGAGGAAAATCAAACATTATTATGAGTTTTGTCGAGAGAAACACGAGATTGCTTCAAATAGAAAGAAGTCTTACTCTAGTGGTTCTAGAAAATTGATTTGGAAGAGAAGAGAAAATGACAAGATCGAGAATCAAACAGGTAAGCCATAAAAAGTTTCTCACTTGCATATTACCTAATATGCAAGTGAAGGACTTTCTATGACTTACCTATTCAGTTCTCTATCTTGTCATTTTCTACTCCTTTCTTTCGAATCAATTTTCTGAACCACCAAAGTTAAAGTTCTTTTTGTTTCAAGGAAACTTGTATTTCTCCAGACACGACTCATAATATTGTCCAATTACCCTCCTTACACATGCTGCCTATGTCTCTATGATCAAACTAGCTAAAATAATGTTCAACTTCCCTTCCTTTATTTGAGTTCCTCAATTGCACATAATGCTAAAATACACAAGTTCGATAGATACACTATACATACAACAGAACATACATTTGTTGGAAATAAATGAACAACCATTAATATACATTCAAAAGCATCAACATACATACAACAGAACAACCATCAACATACATTCAAAAGCATTAACATACATACAACTGAACAAACATCAACATATATTCAAAAGCATCAACATACATTCAACAACATCAATATACATTCAATAGCATCAACATACATACAACAACATCAACTTATATATAACAGAACCCAATGTCCAGATTTGCAATATCATCAATGTTCAGATTTGAAGTGTCCATACATACAACAACAATGTCCTGAATGTTCATATTTGAAATATCCTTAAAAGCATGCTAAAGAAGTAAAGAATGATAAGACAATGTCAATATATATGTTTATTAAACTGATAGGAACATAATGATCTAATTGTTGGGTTTTGGTAGGAATAAGAGAATAGATAAAATTTATATATTTGAAAGGAATAAGAAAACCACGAAATTAATTGAATAGTTTAAAATTTACCGAAAATGGAAGAACGACAGTGAGGAAGATGCATGATAGGTGACAGATGGACGACACGCGTTGAAGACCAATCAAGACGTGGATCTTTGACAAAGGTTGTGTATGATGTAGACGATGAAAGTTATGAGGATGGAAGAATGGAGAAGAATGGAGGAGAAGACAAAGATCGGAACTTTGAAATTTCAGTTCTGTCTCCAAATATATAAGGAGCTCCCGACGTCGTCATCTATTAATCGGGAAGAGTTAAATAAAGTCCCGATGAATCAATAATGTCGTCGAGAGTAGGTGAACCATTGCTGACGCTCCATGCATGGAGTCGAGGATCTTGCTCTGGCACATAATTAATATTTAAGTTTATCCCGACGTCTCGTGTAACCCATTGGGAACTATATATCTATTTCTGATGTCATGCATGGAGCATCAGAGATCATGCTCTGACACATAATCTTTTGTTTGAGTTTATCCCGACGTCTTGTGTAACGCGTCGAGAATTGCGTTCGTATTTTCGACGTCGTTCGATAAGCGTCAGGACTGGTTTTTGTTTTTCCAGACATTTTTCATAATACATCGAGCAAATAAGATATTAAAATAATGATTTCGTCATGTCCCGATGTATGGATCCCGACGTTAGGAATAGTCATTTGTCTCCACGTTCCGTCCTCTGATGTCGTTTTGTGCATCGAAAAAATCTCGATTTCTTGTAGTGACATCACAGTCACATCATCTAAATTTAGTCAATGGTACAAACCATCAATATGTACCTACACTTGACAGTCAAATCATCTACTCTCAGTCAACAACACAGCCCATTAATATCCAAACTACATATGATAGTCAAATCATCTAAACTCAGTCAACAACACAGTCCATCAATATATCTAAACTACACATAACAGCCAAATCGTTTAAACTCAGTCAACAATGTAAACTAGCAATACTTTCTATCTATACATAATAGTCGAACTAGTATAGTCATTATATTCTAACTTTTGCATCAGTTAATACATTCCAATTCCATATTGAGTCCAGTAGTAGAAATCTCTTACCTTATGCTTAGGTAAGATCCTTGATTCAATCGAAGTCCAATGAATCAACCTAAACATAAACATAAGGGTGCAAACATTATATCAAACAAAACCACCCAACAAATTCACCCAAATGTAAAATCTACAACTTACCCAAGCCAATGAAGAATCGAACTTCAAGTCAAGCTTGTTGGAAGTTAAAAGATTCGAGCGCTAACACCTTCAAGGATTTAATAGTAATTTAACCAATTAATCCAACATATTATTCCAACATTTACACTTAAAATGGCTATGGAAACAATTACGAAAGTCACAAATTCACCCTATCTATACCTACAACGATTCACGAAATGTAGAGGTGGCGACGCAAGAACAAGCCAACGGCCACGTGCAAGCAGATCAGGTTGGCTTTCTTGAAGAAGTGATCGCCGACTTACATTCACGACTTGAAGAAAAACCATGTGCAGCTGGTGAGGGGATGAAGGATAAATGGCTCGGGTTACGACTTATGTTTCATCTTTGGCTTGCTCGACGGCTAACGGAGGAAGAAGAAGTCGATGGAGGATAGACGAAAAGTGACGGCGGACGACTAGACTTCAAATGCAATAAACAAATGATAGGAGAGGACGTGATGAAGGTTGGACGACGATTGGCGTTCAGTTGAAGACAGAGACACTCAACGGTAAGGTTAAATGTAAGAGAAGAGAGGAAATAGAGGTGGCGGCGAAGACTGAATGGAGAGAAAAAGGCAGGGGTGGCGAGCGGCCGAAGGGGGAGATCGAAGGAGAAGAACGAATGAGATGGGGCACGTGTAAGGGTTTTTTTAAAAAATATGATAATAATAATAATAATATAATAATATATTATTATTATTATTATTATTATTATTATTATTAATATTATCTTTTTTTCCTTTTTTTTCCTCTTGTACAAAATTAAATTTTCTCTTTCTCATCCAATTTAAACAATGAAACACCCAACAAAATATTTAAGATCTTAGTAACACAATATAATAACGTTGAGAAAAATACCTAAAATTTTTTGGGTGTTACATAAAGTCTCGTAGTTGCACTCCCCTCACTATAGGTATATTTATGTCCAACTGATATAACCATGATTAGTAAGTTAACCCTTCAATGGTTGTTCGTAATCTCAGTTGGGTCAAAATACCGTTTTACCCCGAGACTATATCTTGCTCCTTAAGTCCCATTGATCCGCTATTGAATGATTGGTTTAAGGTCCAACCTATAAATCGAATCGCTTTCGAGCCAATGAGAGGGTAGGATCCCTTATTCAAGACTTGGATTCAGTCCTTAAGGGAATAACCTATCTACTAACCTTAAAATTGGTAGGAATGAATTTCGTTTTGCACTCTATGTCCCCAGCTATTCACTCGGTCTTTCCGTTAAAATGGGAGGCATATTGAGTCAGTGTTGATAATGTGTTGCCCTCACCTGTATAGATCTTGATAGAGATTAAATGAGCATTGTGGAAGAAAGACTGAAATTCTACCCTAATTGCAATTAATTAACAAAAAAACCGCAAACTGAAAAAGATTAAATATAAGATTTTTTAAGAAAAACTTACGTTCGAAGCTTCGATTGTTGCTTGAACCACCACTAAGGTTGACCCAAAAAAACCGTAAACTGAAAAAGATTAAATATAAGATTTTTTAAGAAAACCTTACGTTCGAAGCTTCGATTGTTACTTGAACCACCACTAAGGTTGACCTACTATCCTTCGGACTCAGAACCGGATTGTGAGACCCGTTGGATGAAGAAAACAAGGAGAGAGAAAGAAGATGGAAAATAAAATATGGAAAAAAAAGGGTTGAGCTTTTATTTTATAAAAACAACAGCCCAATTTTGATTTTAAGGAAAAAAATCAAGACTTTTCCTTGAGGCCCTAAGAGCCCAATTTATAGAGAATTTACATGCAAGGTTGCATGTGCATGCAAACACATGGGCCAACAACACATAACCTACTAACCATTAATATCTTCATAGTTTGCTAACACCTAGCCTATTATAGTTAGTGCGTTTATCCAACAAAATGTTGGATTTTCCCACTAACTTTGGTCAAATGGTAAAATCGTCATTTCGTCAAACTCAAATTTTGACTTTTCAAATAAAAAAATCAACATTTTGATTTTTTACAATTTTGTCTGTCTTGACTAATTTTGACCTTCCGAGCAGGAATCCGCATTTATTTTCTCAAGATTCAAATCACATTTGAATATATTGCCGGTCAAAGTTTGGCTTTTCAAATTTAAAAGTCAACATTTTGACTTTTTACAACTTTGACTATTTCCATCTTTTTCGAGCTTCTAAGTATGGATCTGCATTCATATCTTTAATATTTAAATTTCATTTAAGCCTAAAGCTCTATTAGTAATCTAAACAACCGACTACTTTATCACATATACTTGTTTGTTTCTGTATTCTCTCCAAAATCGAATATTTTGACTCGTACCATCAGACTGTTCGGATTTTTCCACTAACTTTGGTTAAAGGGTAAAATTGTCATTTGGTCAGTCTCAAATTTTGACTTTTCAAACAAAAAAAATCAACATTTTGATTTTTTATAATTTTGTCTGTCTTGACTAATTTTGACCTTCCGAGCATGAATCCACATTTATTTTCTCAAGATCCAAATCACATTTGAATATATTGCCGGTCAAAGTTTGACTTTTCAAATTCATAAGTCAACATTTTGACTTTTTACAACTTTGACTATTTTCATCTTTTTCGAGCTTTTAAGTATGAATCTTCATTCATATCTTTAATATTTAAATTTCATTTAAGCATAAAGCTCTATTAGTAATTTTAAAAACCGACGACTATGTCACATATACTTGTTTGTTTCTCTATTCTCTTCAAAATCAAATAATTCGACTCATTCCATCAGACTGTTCTAAGTTTATTCCATATGAGCTAGCATAGGAACCTAATGGACCTATAGATTATTGGCTCCAATGATTCGAGATTAACTGACTAAACTCTTTTATACCGAACTAATCAATATTCGTTAACTAACAGGTCATTCCACTAAAATCTCGTAGTTGCACTCCCCTCACTATAGATATATTTGTGTTCATTTGATATAACTATGATTAGTAAGTCAATCCTTTACAGGTTGTTCATAAGCTTGGCTAGGTCGAAAAATATCGTTTTACCCCTAGGACTACATCTTTTTCCTTAAGTCCCACTGATCCACTATTGAACAATTGGTTTTAAGGTTCAACCTATAAACCGAATCCTTCTCGGGCTAAAGAGAGAGTGGGTCCCCTTTGTTCAAGACTTGGATTCAGTCATTAAGGGAACAACTTATCTACTAACCCTAAAGCGGTAGGAGCGAATTCCGTCTTGTACCCTATGTTCCCAACTATCCACTCTATCTTACCTCTGAAATGGGAGGCTTATTGGGCCAATGCTAATGAGTTGCCCTCATCTATGCAGATCCAAGGATAATCTCGCGTGAACAAAAATTCACAGTTAGCTCAGGATTAAGATTAAGTTACTTAGGTTATCAATAATCGAGGTAATCAGTTTTTAAACAGTAAACGGTGTTATAACGTAAAAGTGGAAATTTCACGATTTTGTCTTATGTAAACCTTTTACATAGGATGGCCCCACTTTCATGTCTTTACATGAACGATTCAGGATTACATCATTTGTATTAACTGCAAAGCGGGTCGCATCGATAATATCTCTGAATAAGGCGTCCAACCTTTATTCATATACTATAGACTATTTAAGCTATTTACTCGAACTTAATCCATGTTTATGTCTCTACATAAAGTTCAAAGTTGACTTAAAATTAGTCTTGGGATCTTAGTTTATTGGATCTAAGATTATAACATTCAATTTCTCAATAACGACTTTATTGAATAGAATATGATTACAAACTACGAGTTTTAGGACATAAATTCCAACAGATATAAGGATAATCACTTATGAACAGATGTTCATAGTTATCTTAAGATTAAGATTAAGTTACCTAAGTCATCAAATTAAAAGAAATAGTCAATTTTAAAACCCTAACGGTGTTATAACATGAAAGTGATTATTTAATGGTTCGGTCTTATGGAAACTCTTTACATAGGATGCCCCCACTTTTATGTCTCTACATGAATAATGATTTCAAGATAACACATCTTTTGTACTAAGTACAAAGCAGGATGCATCCATAGTATTACCAAAATAAGGCGCCCAACATTTTTCATATACTATACACCGTTTAGGCTATGAACTTGAACTTGATCCACATTTATGTCTCTACATAAAGTTTAAGTTTACAAGATAGCCTTGCGACCTTAAGTTATTGGATTCAAGATTATAGTATTCTATTTCACTAATCAATAATTCCACAATCAAATTATCGAATTTAATTTACAACTACGAGTTTTAAGATATAATGTTCAACATAAACATTAATAGAAGTTTATCATTGTCTATCAAGTTATAGAATATAAATTTTTTCAATATTTTGCAAATTCCCCATTTTTATAATTTCCCATTTCATAAAGTACAACCAATAATATTTAAAAATATAATTTTAAGTATCGAAATTTAGTTTGTTTACTTAAAAAAAAAACAATAAATTAAATCCTTTGAAGTCAAATTTTGTAATAGTGGGTTAAATAGTTTGGTTAGTTTCCATAAATATAACAAAACACCGAAATATTTATGGCCTCTATAACAAATAAAAAATTCATGGAGTCGTCCATTTTTTTTAAATATTCCAGGTTTTCCCTTCCTTTCTATCTTTTTTCTTCACCTTTGCAATTTTTCTTTTCCTTTCCATTGTCTTTCTTCTCTTCTTCTGCAATTTTTCTTTCTTTTATATTTTTTGAAATCATGATCATCTTGTATTTTTTTAAACTATTATTTGGTTCAAGATCGTGTACGAAATATAAATTGTTACACGATTTGAACAAAAATCAAATATATAAATTGGTAGACCATCTGAACAAAAATCATTGGATATGTGGTTTAGATTTTGTGTCAAATCTAACAAATATAAAAGATATTGAAAAAAAATCATTGAGATATTGGTACACGATCGTTAAGCTATGTTGGGTAGCTAAATTTAAACCATCGTGTACGAAGAAATCTTGAAAAAAATCTTTTAGATTTGAATAACAAAATCTCAAATCTAAATAATCGTGTAGAAAGGAATATTTAAAAAAATCGTTTAGATTTCAGTAGCAAAATGTAAAGCCAAATTTAAACAATTTTGGTACAAGATCGTCTACCAAATATATTATGCGCGCAAGTGACCAATTAATCGCATGTTAACTAGGTCATTTTTAGTATTTTTCATAATGGGCATGTGAGTTTTTTTTTTTTTTTTTGTTTTCCAAATTGTTCTATAAATATTTTGTCGCTTTGTTATATTTTTTAAAAAACCACCAAACAGTTATAGAAATAATTTAGGTTACATTATTTTTAATCTATTTAATAGCACTCTTAGAGAATCTTTATATGTACATAAGTTAAAGAAGTGTGCTATGAAACGATAATGTATTTGAAAATTATAAATGACGACTAAAATACTGAATTTGTATAATGCAACAATACAAGCTACCATACAAACTCATTATTTTCTACTATAATAAGATACTAACATACGAAATAGCACATAGCTTCAACAGTAGGAAATTTTACACTTGGATATCTCTAGGCTAACCGAGATTGAAGGTTCAATTCTTCATGTGGTAAAACCACAGAAAAATCAAGTTCCTAGACTCCAAATTTCCAAAAATTCCAACTTAAACAAACTCTCACAACATACTGAAAAGCAACAAAAACAAAATAAAATCATTAATAATAATAGAGAATGTGTTACGGAGTGATTTCACCATTTCATCATTTGCAGCTACCAAGTGGTTTACCACACAAGCACTTGTTATGAAAATAGGAGTATACATCAAAGCTTTGCAACTTTCCTCCCATCGGAATTCGACCACAAAGTGCATTGTAACTCACATTCAACATCTGCAACTCCAACTTCACAACCCCGGTTGGAATTTCCCCAAAGATCTTATTGTGGTTAAGATCCAACCAAGTCAAGGTTCGAGGAAACACAACCTTCGAAATGTTGAACTCTAACAAGTTCCTTGACAAGTCGACAATTTCTGTCGTCTTCTTTGATCCGAATATCAACGATCCATCGCCCACGAGCTTGTTCCTCGACAGATCAATGTAATTGAAATCCACTTTCCCCATAGAAGTTGGAATTTTTCCAGACAGTTGGTTGTGGGATAGATAGAGATAAGGGACTTTTCCCTTGAAGTTTCCAAAGGAATCGGGTATGGGTCCTGTCAATTTGTTTCGATCCAAATGGAGAGTTCCAAGACGGCGGAGGTTGGCAAGAGAGCTAGGGATGGAGCCAGTGAAACGGTTGAACGAGAGGTCGAGAATATCGAGATTGGAAAGGGAGCCGAGGAAGCTGGGGATAGGACCAGAGAGACCGTTCCAACTTAGGTCAAGGTATTTGAGGTTGTGGAGTTTTGCAATGGTGGGTGGGATGGGGCCAGTGAGATTTGGGAGCTTGTGGAACATGAGGTTTTCGAGGAACGGGAGGTCACCCACAAAGGGTGGGATTGGACCAGAGAGTTCGTCGTCGGCAAAGATGGTGAGGGCAATGATCCGGTGGGACTTCAGATCACATTCAACACAATACCAAGTGCAACAATCTTCTTCAGGTTTCCATGAGGTAAGAATGTAGGGATTGTTGAAGGCTTTTTTGATGTTGAGGAGGACTTCTTTGTCATTTGGATGGCAAAGTTCTGCAAATGAAACTGTGAAGAAGAAGAAGAGGAGGAGGAGGAGGTTGTGAGAATGCATTGTTGTTGTTTAGGGTTTGAGAAGAATGGATATATATTTGAACAAAATGGAGGGGATGATATAGCTGTTTATAAATAAAATTCCTTACTTCAATTATAATTGCAAGAATTTTATGAGTTTTAAGCTGGGTAATTATTGGAATTTAAATGTTTAAGAAAGTTAATTTTCAAGAATTTGATAACATTTTCCCTTTACTGTCTGATGAAGAAAAAGCTGAGACAGCTTTCTAAATGGTGTGCAAAAAGCATGCTCTTTTTTTTTTGTTGCATTCAGTTTCACACACGCAAGGGTCATTTAAAATGGGAAATGCTTGGGACCCACTTTCAAATGTACAATCAAATGTGGAAGAAACTTGTTTTTGCTTTTTTTGGTAATATGAATTCATACGATTCTTTCAAAACTAAGTAAAATTACAACTTAAAATTCAAATGTCTTTATTTGTTGGTTTAAAAAATGAAGCCAACTAATTAAAACTAAAAAAATACCTATTAAAAATTTAGTTCTTCAAAATTTTAAATTATGCTATTATTTCAAGGTAATACTTAATTGCATCTTAAGTTATATCTATGTTTGTGTATTTTTTACTGCTTTTATATTGAAAAAGTATTAAAATATTGACAAAATTTGTCCCATGATACGTTCTGGTTGGATAAGAAAAGTGATTATAAATAAAACTGCTGAAACTATGTAAAAAAAAAGGCGAAATTTCATATTTTATTAGTGATAGACGCTCATAGATACAAATAAACTTATATTAATAATTTATCTATATGTATCATTGATAGAATCTAAATGTTGCTATATTCTAGTTTGTTTTGCTATATTTAAAAATGTCTCTTTTATAAATTTGGTGAGATGCACAAATATAGGTGCTACCCATAGTGCACTTATGTTTTTCTTGTTAGACTCTAACGTTTGATGTTCATATTTATTTGTTGTCTAAGCTTTTGTCCCATAATAATTTGTGCTATATATGGTTTTATATTTTGTTTTTTTATTTTTAATTTCTAAAAATAAATATATATTTTCAATTTCTTATAATAATTTGTATATTTCTTAATGTATGTGAGTTGATGTTTTAGAAAACTCAATAATCAAATTTAAAAAGAGGGACTTTTAAAAATAAAATAATTAGACAAAATATTTATAGTCGGTAGCAAATTTTTAACCCAAGCCCAAAACAGATGGTGACAAACCAAAAAAGTCCATGAAAATCTAAATCACCCAAAACTAATCGTGATTTTTTCTTTCCATACTCGGCATACAATACAATATCTTTCTATCAGTGATAGAAGTTGATATCTTTCTATTAGTTTTATCAATGATACAAACTGATATATCTTTTTATCAGTGATAAAAATTGATATCTTTCTATCAGTTGTACCAGTGATACAAACTGACATCTTTTTATTAGTGATAAAATTGATATATTTCTATCAATTTTATCAATGATACAAACTGATATCTATTTGTGTCAAAGTTTATATATCACACGTAGTAAAGCTTGACTTGACTTTTCTTGACTTGAAAAGAGAGACTGAGGTTGATTTAGAGAGAGGTCAAGTGAGAGGATTAGAAACTACAATTAAAAAGAATGATTGAGAGTAGTTTTTGGTCCTTTTGGTTTAAGAGGGTTAAGAATGTATTAGCCCCCTTCATATGCACAACTAAATAAAAATAGAAGAATTGATAGCATGTAATTGATACATCAAGTTTCTTTCTATTGGTTTCTCTCACTTCTATCACTGGTAGAAAATTATTAGTTTCTATTAATGATACACACTGTTATCATTGTAGAAAGGTACCAGTTTCTATCATTGATAGAAACTGGTATCAATGTGTATCGATTCAAATCTATAGGATTTAATTTGAAAAAATATACATGGGATTTCAATGTGATAACTTTGGTAGACATTAATATAAAGGTATCAATGTGTATAGTTGTATAAGTTTATACATCATATGTTTCAATTTAAAGATGAATATAAACAAAGATATCGTTGAATTTAATTGATATAAAGAATTTGAAAAAATAACACTCGTAAATTTCAATATAAATTCATTTGGCGATGCAACAAAAAAATGCAACTATAATGAGTATATCATTGTTTAATTTGACCAAGTTTGCAAGTTCTAGAATTATGACCCTTTCCATGACAAGTACTACATCTTGTCACACACAACCCAAATATGATGACAAAAATGTTTGTGAGTGATTATAATCAGACACATAATAATAAGTATTTAGGTTAAGCATCCGAAGAACAACAAGAGTATGAGAACATGGAATCTCATGGAAATCCCATACTCGACAGCTACAAGATCCCAAATTCAACTTCACTATGAATTGTTTATCACCAGCCATTACATTGTATTGAACATTGTTGATAAGATGAACCTATTAAATGAAAATAGAAAAAGAAATCAACATTTACAAATAAATGTTCATAGTTCTATCACAATCTATCATTCGATAGACTTTCTATCACCACTTGATGATAGACTTCTATCACTGATAGACAATGATAGACTTTTATCACTGCCTTTCGTTCTTCTATCAATTTGAAATATCAAAGTAATTAAAAATAATGAAAAAAAAAAGAAAAGAACTCTTACCAAGAAACTTCTTGATTCTTCATGTTGCTTACATAATATATTTTCAACCCAAGAGGTTAAAATTTTTCATTGACAACCTAGCTTTAATTTTCTTCAATTATTGTCCATCGGTGATAGAAAAGTGATAGAGTTTTATCACCGTCCATCAATGATAGAAAGTGATAGAGTTCTATCAACTGTCCATGAGTGATAGAAAATGATAAGGCTCTATTGCAAACTAATTTTGATTACTACATTTTCACACGAAGTATAATTGATAGATAAAACTTAAACCGTACATCTTCACGTTAAAAGAAAAAAGAATAAAATTTCAACTTATTTGTAAATTAATACACAAAGAAATTGAAGCGAAGGAAGAACTAATTATATGTATGAATCACACACAAATAAAAATGAACATCCTTAAAACATAAACAATTTGCAGAAAATAATCCACAAAATTTAAATTAATTCACCAAAAATACTTTAATTTCAAGGTCTAGTACTTACAATTGAATTGCTGAATTTGATTAAACAATAAAGAAAAATAGAACATCATTAAATTAAAACCTAAAACATAAAAGAAAAAGCTGCAGCATAACAACAAGAAGACGAAAGAAGAACGAGAAGAAAAAGAAGAAGGAAAAAACGAAAAACAAAAAAAAAAAAGGAATATCCAAAAAGGAATTTGTGTGGATATTTTGATGATGGATGAGGAAACACGAACAAAATGAAGAAAGAAGAATAGAAGAATATAAGAAGGAAAAGAAAAAAAAATACCGAGATAGGAAATTATTGTGGAAGTGGAAACACCGACTGTAGAAATACTTACTGTTAGTGATGGATTACTTAGTTATAGATGTGGAGAGATATTGCTGCAATATTTGAGATAAATGAAGAAAACGATGAGAAAAAAATAAACGAAGAAGATCATGAAAACAAAGGAAGAAGAACTCGGAAGAAGAAGTTGCCGAAGAATATGAAGAAGCAGAGTTTCCTCGAGCAAATATTTAAGTGTGCTAGGGGTATTTTTGGAATTGTATAAAATTAATATATGTCCTCCATTTTCTTTTCTGCATATAGGATGCAAATACTTGTATTTTCTTTTATTGATGTAAATTCCCCTTAAAAAAAAGGACTGTTTGTCTTTTTTACTTTTCAAATTTTAGTTCGATTTTTTAAAACGTCCTTAGAGAGTAAATAATAAAACAAAAAATATAGTGGTGGAAAGAGTAACATATGCTTCATTTTCAAAAACAAAAAATAAAAACCAAATGATTACAAAAATTGATTGTCTTCCCACATTTTTTTACTCATGGTTGCCATATTTCTTATACCAATATCAATATTGGAATTCTTAGTTAATTACAAAATACCAAAACAATTCCTGAAGCCTAGTTTTTTTAGCATTTTGAGTGCATGGTTTGGGTTGAGTTGAGTTGGTAATGATTATCTGTGTGAAATATGAACGATCTTCGAGATGTTCAACAGAAGTAGTTTCATTTATGTGAATAGTAGAGCGCAATAGAGATAGACAAGTAGTACAACACAACAAAGTTTATTAACCCAGTTCGATGAATAAGCATCTACACCTGGGGGCGGTTCGCCTAGATAGAGGATTGTATTAATAACAAATATAATGAAAGTTGAATACATAGTTATGACTGGAGGAACAACACTATGATCTTTTGTTCCTGTACTATTCTCGGACTGTTCAAGACAGAACTAAATTATGAACATAATGATCATAACTATATAGTGAATGGCATAGAGCTCCCCCTCAATGGTGGCACTAGTTGAGGGTATTTTCAACGTCGACTTGTCAAACTTATCTATCTAGTGATTTCTTCATTTTGAGTTTTTCATAAGCCGCAACTGGAAGCTTACCAAACTCCATTATTTAAACTTGATGATACTTCCTTAGGAAGTAACTAATTCATAAATAATCTTAACTACTTGGGTCCACTTTATTAGTTCAACCGGATTCTATTTTTAAGAAGAGAATCTTAAGCTGGTTGTTAAAAGAAATAATCATGTGAGACCAATTTGCTTAACAAACTCCCCATTGGTACCACTGACTTTTATTTCTGCAGTCAAGCACCCAGATTAACTAACTTCCTGAGTGTCGTAATTAGAGCACATAGAACCCAGATTAAGAGAAAACATATTTCGACCAATGAAGAGATTAACAGCAAACAACTATAAACTCATCTGTCAACTGAGCTGAAACATTATGACCTAAACCAAATGAACCGTACTGAGATCGTTGACGGAACAGAATTCACACAACAAAAATTCTTCTGAAGCAGAAACCTACTGAATCTACTGATATGACAAAAAAAAAAAAAAAAGACTATTGATCACAAAAAAACTGAAACCAACTTTGCTGATCACAAAACCACATGCCAACCAACTCCCCTTGCTTGAATGCAAAATTAAAGCCAGAACTTCTTAATCAGACGGAGGGGGGCAGCTCTGGAGGCTGCACGTCGGAGGTCACGAATGACAGCATCCAACACAGTGCGTCGATCGGTTTGCTCACTTATTTGACGGGTTAGAGCGCGAGATTCGGCAATTAAAGCTTACAACATACGATTGGCAAGTGATACAGAGAGAGTATGAGGATGGCCAACAGCAGAATGTGAAGCAGCAGGAGTACTGGTTCCATCTGGATCATTGTCAAACTTTGTAGCAACATCAGGAATGTGAGCTCCTTGAAACAAGTGCATACTGAACGGTATAACCCGCGGTGCTAAACCAACAGTATCCAGAGGAGTCAAAATGGTTGACCGTTAAGCCAGAAGAAAGCCACTTAGAATTCGAGGCAAGCAGATTGGAATATGGATTGCAAAGGTATCAACATGCCGCAGAAGATGGTTGAAGATGAATTCTCCAATGTTCACTTTTACTCCAGTGCCCACAAGATAGACAAAGTGACCCAACGAAGTTGAAATAGTGGAGGCATGCGTAGACGGAATCCAATTGGAAATCCTGATTCGATGAAGAATTGAATACTTAATTTTCAATGAGGCAACTGGTAACTGTCCATCGACTGGCCACACAAGGATCGTTCCACCGGTAAGTTCTTCAGCCAGTCGTTCAGGAGTGGGGTACGAAACTGCATAGTCAGCAGGCAAAGTGAGACCCAAATAGGTGTTCAGTAGTTCAGGAGACACGTTGAAGCAAACGCCACGAACATGTACCTTTTGATACTCGTCTGCAGTTGGATCATTGAAGTCTGAAGGTAAATTCACAATCAGCTCTCGCATGAATCGCAGATAAAACGAGCCAACCTCAGAGACAATACGGATAAGCCCTGCATTGTGAATTAATTCTAGAATGGTAGGGCAAGAGTTGTACTAATTAACAATATTAGCCTCGTCCCCAATTCGTCGTTTAACCACATATTTCCATTTGTGTGCCCCTTCCTCAGAGTGAAAGGATACACCATCAATTGGTACGGATGGTACATTGGGAGGTACCTTCCGTCGTCCAGCCTTGGTGGAGACAACTCGCAGTCCTTTAGTAGAAGGGCGTCGAAAACCAGAAGAGGATGCCACATTCGCTGGTGGAGACACAGGAATCGAAAACTCACATGGTCCTTTAGTTGACCTAGGAATTCAGGACTCACCTGGCTCTTCAGTTGTTCTATGATCAGATGGGTCCTTTTCATGAGATGCGCTCTGGTCCTCAGTCGATGTGAAGGTGGCTTCTGCCTCTATCTTTTCTTCCATTCTCGGAGCATAGTCTTCATCATCAGAATCATCATCATCATCATCCGCTACAGAGGGTGGAGACGTTCGGGGAGACGCCTGGAATGATGGAGCACCAGAGTCTTAGTATGTTCACTAGATCGAGGCGGCGCCACCTTAGAAGACAGACCTCCACTTGACTGTGGTTTTGCAGGAAATGCAGATTGATTGCTACGAACGCTTCTCGTTCAGTGAAGAAGAGTAGATAGGACCACATTGTCCTCACTGTCTGATAAGTCAGAGTCTAATAGCACAGTTTCCACAGAAACTCTAGGTTCAGGCCTCGAGGACGACTTTGGCACAAACGAAGATATAAAAGGACGAGCACTCCTGGGTGAAGAAAACTCGAGGACTTCTTCCTTAACCGTAACTAGTGACGGAGGATTCGTCGATCGCTCTGCATGGGAGCTTTGCTCAGGATTGGGAACGGCACTGTTGTCACACGACAGAATGGACTTGCAGACCTTCTTATATGGATGCTTAGTTGAAATTCCTTTGTACCGTTTACCCTTCGAAGCAGCGGGATCCATTGATTCTGAACCACAAGGAGCCAAAAAGTTTTTGGAAGAGGAGATATCAGATGAATATTTCTTGAATCGAGTGGTAACCATGATGAGTGAGAGACATTAATATAGGCAGAGCGTAAGAGAATCTGCAGAGATGAATCCCAACTGAATAGAGAAGATCTAGGAATATTAAGAGATATATAGACTCCAACACTTCCCTGTAATCCTTCAAATATGGTAACATCCAAAGGCTTAGTGAATATATCTGCTAGCTGAAAGACACTTTGAACATGTTCTAAACTGATAATATTGGCTTCTACTAACTCTCGAATAAAATGATGTCGGATATCTATGTGCTTTGTTCGACTATGTTGAACTAGGTTTTTGGAGATGCTTATTGCGCTTAGATTATCAAAGTAGAGAATCATGGATGACTGAGTTATCCCATACTCATCAAGTATTTGTTTCATCCATAAAAGTTGAGAGCAGCTACTCCCTACAACAATGTATTTGGCTTCGGCTGTTGAGAGGGAAACACTGTTTTGTTTCTTGCTGAACCAACCTGCTATATTATTCCCTAAGAAGAAGCATCCTCCAGATGTGCTCTTCCTATCATCTGTACACCCTGCCTAGTCTGCATCACAGTAGCCAACAAGAGTACCAGTTGTGTCATAAGTATATCAAATACCATAGTTAAATGTACCTGATATATATTTGAGTATGCATTTTGCACTATGAAGGTGTGACGTGCGAGGTTCAACTTGATACCGAGCACATACTCCCACCACAAAAGCTATATCCGGTCTGCTGGCAGTCAGATAGAGCAAGTTCCCAATTATGCTTCGGTACTGATTTGTATCAACTTTTTTACCAGTTGAGTCCTTGGTCATTTTCAGATGCGTAGCAGCGGGTGTTCTTTTAGGTTTGGCCTTATCCATTCCAAACTTAGATATAAGGTTCTTTGCATATTTTTCTTGAGAGAAGAAGATCCCTGATTTTTTCTTGCTTAATTTGAAAACCCAAGAAGAAGGTTAGTTTCCCAACCATGCTCATTTCGAATTCTCCCTTCATCTGGGAACAAACTGTTCAACATAGTCTAAGGACGTAACACCAAATATAATGTCGTCAACATAAACCTGAACAATCAGAAAGTCAGTACCTTGACGGTATATAAACATGGTTTGATCCGCACTACCCCTTCAATATCCTTGTTGTAACAAATAAGTGGAGAGTCTCTCATACCATGCTCTAGGAGCTTGTTTGAGTCCATAAAGTGCCTTTTGGAGCTTGTAAACATGATCATGATGCATCAGATCAACAAATCCTTTTGGTTGGGCCACATACACTTCCTCAGATAAGTACCTATTTATGAGCGCACTCTTTACATCCATTTGAAACAGTTTGAACCTTTGAAAACATGAATAGCTTAGCAGTAGTCGGATGGTTTCTAGTCTTGCTACTGGGGTAAAAGTTTCTCCAAAATCGAGACCTTTTATTTGAGAATACCTTTTATCAACCAATCTTGCTTTATTATGAATAACTCTTCCTTGCTCATCTGTTTTGTTCTTAAAGATCCATTTGGTACCAATTATGTTAGCATGAGGTGGCTTTGGCACTAGTTCCCATACTTGGTTTCTTTCAAACCGTAGTAGTTCTTCCTGCATAGCCAAAATACAGTGTTCGTCGGTAAGCACTACTAAGACAGTGGTATGTTCTAGGGAAGACGTGTAGCATACATTGGCAACCATTTTAGCATAGTCTTTCCTCTTCTTCTTTCGAGTTATGATTCCACTGTGAACATCTCCAATAATAGAGCTGGAGGGGTGATTTTTGGCTATATGCATAGGTGGCATGAGTTTATGCTTTGGAGAATCAGTTGAACCAACAGTCCGCTCTAGAGTGTGCTAACTTGCAGATAGTGCTGCTTCACCTTCACACAGGTCAGAGTGATTGACTGGTGTAGAAGGTGTTGACATATCAATTCTGTTTGAATCGGAATAAGGGGGTGAGTAGGTTGTTTCTCTAGTGAGGGCCATCGATTCTGACTCTGCATATGAAGATTTATGAGAAAGGGAATCTCAGAAAGCCTCATTTTCATCATCAAGGTTTCTATTAGGTTCCTTACCAAGGTCATCCATAATGACATTAATGGATTCCATTACTGTTTTTGTACGCTGATTGTAGACCCTGTAGGCTCAGCTGTTAGTAGAATATCCAAGAAATATTCCACAATCTGACTTTGAGTTCCATTTTCTGCGATGATCCCTATCACTCAAGATAAAACATGTGCTGCCAAAGATGTGAAAATACTTCACATTGGGTTCTCTTCCTTTTCACAGTTCATAAGAGGTAGTAGTGGTCCTTGGACGGAGAATGACCCTGTTGTGTATATGGCAAGCAGTGTTTAGAGCTTCAGCCCAAAATTGAATTGGCAATTGCTTTGCATGGATCATTACTCGGACCATCTCCGTAAGGTTATGTTCCTTCTCTCTACAACTCCATTTTACTGCGGTGTTAATGGGGCAGAGAACTCATAAAAGATGCCTTCATTGTCACAGAACTCAGTAAAGTACTTATTCTCAAATTCACGGCCATGATCAGTTCAAATTCGACCAATACCAATATTTTTCTCTCTTTGGAGTTGAGTGAACAGGGTCTGACACATCTTAAAAGTTTCAGATTTATCAAGAATGAATTTTACCAGGTATAGTGCGAAAAGTGGTCTACACATACTACTGCATACCTTTTTCTTCCCAAGCTTTCTGTTTGCATGGGCTCAATTAGGTCTATATGAAGAAGTTCCAAAGTGTGGGACGTCAAGAAGAGACTTACAGGTTTATGCACCGACTTGACTTGCTTACTGGCTGGGTACTCCGAACAACTTTCTAGTTAGGAGAATGAAAGAGGGGGAAGACCGATAATGGCGTTAGCTTTGGTGACCTTGGAAATAATAGTGCCACTAAGATGTCCAACTTTCTTCCACTTTTGATAGATTGCATAAGTTAACCTCTGCATCCCAGTGATAGCAGTTGTCTGACAGCCTTGTTCCGTTGAGAAACACTTTGCTTTGACTATCCAGCACATTGCATCTGTCTTTACCAAAACTGACTTGGTAGCCTTGGTCACACAATTGGCTGATGCTTATGAGATTTACAGGCAACCCTTGTACTAGTCGAACATCAAGTAGAAAGGGTAGGCCTGGACGGTTAATCGTTCCTTTGCCAATGATTTTACCTTTCTTTCCCTCCATCTTAAAATACTACTGATCCAACTTTGCATTCACTGAGTTCAGAAAAGAGATATGCATTACCTGTCATGTGTCTGGAACAACCACTGTCAAAGTACCAGTCACCAAAGTTGGGACTTTTGACAGAAGTGAGGGCACCTTGCAGCTTTCTGTATGGATTTTTGGGCGCCATTCTGTTCTAGGTCTTCTTAGGTATTTGGTTTGTCGAGTATCTAGTTGCTTGCACATGAGTAGCAGATAATTCAAGCAATACCGTCGGATATGTCTAGCCCATCCACAAAAATAACAAATTTTACGTGTTCGCTTGTTCGAGGATTTCACAGGCAGGCTAGTATCTTCAATACCTGTTTGTATGGCTATTCTGAAGGGTACATTCTCAGATAAAGACAGTTGTTCTGACAGGTGCGTCACTTTCTACAAATCCGAGCCCTCTTTTGTTGTAAACCTTCCTTCCTTGCTCAAGTATGTCACTATAGATGATAGAAAGCTTTGGTTTTCATCCACTAGGTCTTGAATTCGTTCTTGTTGTTGAAAGATAATTTCTTGATCTTCTGTCTTCTTTCTGTCTGTTAGGCCATCGATTAAGTACTTGTTCGTTGTTGATTCCTGCGGGTCATGTGTTTGGATGTTTACTTTTGCAGTTTGTTCGTCATTCATGGTACAGATACTGATCAGGGCCATTCCAATTTCTTCATCATCACTTTCGGAATAATCGTCTTCATCAGAGAAGGTGGCTACCAGACCTTTTTTCTTACGTTTAAGATAAGTTGCACACTCAGCTTGGATACGCCCAAATCCTTCACATTCCTGACACCTGATCCCTTTGCCATAGTTGTTAGGTTTTTAAGCGTCGATTCCCTTTCCTCGTTCGTGTTCCTTATTTCGGTAGAGCCCTAATAAAGTGGTATCTAATATTTTTTATTGTCTCATTGTTTGGTCCTTTCGGTTGTTGCGTTGGCTACCCATATGTTTGTGAAACTGGTTTTTAAGTTTTGCAACCTGTTTTGTCAGCAGAACAACTGATTCTGCAAGAGCATCGTTACCGTGAGTCACTTTTTGTTCTTCGGCTGGCTCTTCTTATACTGAGGTTAGTGCCGGTCCCGGTTTCCTTCTGCTAGCAGTGTGTCCCAAGTGAATTTCGAAAGTTTGCGGTGACCCAAATAATTCATCCAGTTTCATATTAGATAGATCATTAGCTTCTTCAATCGTTGAGACTTTCATGTTGAACTTAGAGGGCAGAGATCTAAGAACCTTTCGAACAAGCTTGGAGTCGAACATTTTTTCTTCGTGTGCATCTGATTCGTTAGCAATGTCAAGGACACGGACATTGAATTTAGCAATAGTTTCATCTTCACCCATTTGGAGGGCTTCGAATCGAGACGTCAAGATTTGCAGCCGTGAGATTTTCACCTTGGAGGTTCCTTCAAAAGCTACTTCCAAGATATCCCAGGCAGCCTTGGCTGATTTGCATGTGTTGATTAGTTTGAATATATTTGGATCAACAACATTAAACAATGCATTCAGTGCGCGAGAGTTGCCTACAGCAACATCATCTTCATCTTTTGTCCACTTTAACTCAGATTTTCGTACAGTTTGACCTGCTTCATCTTTTTCAGTGGGATACTCCTATCCAGGTATAACAACTCTCCAACTCCTCATGTCTAGTGACATCAGGAAGGCCTCAATTTGTGACTTCCAGTAGCCATAGTTTTCTCCTTCCAAAAGGGGAGGTCTGCTAGTTGAGTTTCCTTCACGGATACCGTCCATCAAAGATCAAATACTGAACTCGGCTCTGATACCAATTGAAATATGAACAATCTTCGAGATGTGCAACAGAAGTAGTTTCAGTTTTGTGAATAGTAAAGCGCAATAGAGATAGACAAGCAGTACAACACAGTAAAGTTTGTTAACCCAGTTCGATAAATACGCATCTACATCTGGGGGACGGTTTGCCCTGGATAGAGGATTGTATTAATAACAAATACAATGACAGTTGAATGCATAGTTATAACTTGAGGAACAACACTATGATCTTTTGTTCCTGTACTATTCTTGGACTGTTCAAGACAAAACTAAATTATGAACTAACATAATAATCATAACTATATAGTGAATGGCATAGAGCTCCCCCTCAATGGTGGCACTAGTTGAGGGTGTTTTCAACGTCGACTTATCAAACTTATCTATCCAGATTTTTTCGTTAAGAGTCTTTCATAAGCCGCAACCGGAAGCTTACCAAACTTCGTTATTTATACTTGTTTATACTTCTATAAAGTAACTAATTCGTAAATAATCTTAACTATTTGGGTCCACTTTATTAGTCCAACCGAATCCTATTTTTAAGGAGAGAATCTTGAGCTGGTTGTTAAAAGAAATAATCATGTGGGACCAATTTGCTTACCACTGTGGAAAATAATTGTTTATGTTCATAATAATTGTCCATGTTTGTGGTGTAGACTTGAGTTGATAATAGTTGTTTATGATTGAGGCGTGGAGTTTAATTGAGTTGGTTTATAAACACTACAAGAATTAGGGGTTATCCCAATGCATACATACATCAGCAGAAATAACAAAAAGCATCAGGAATGGCTATCCCAATGCAGTAAGCCACAGGAAGAACGTCTAAAGTAATGGGTCAGGTAGGCAAAGTCGACGAACAAATAGGATGATGTCGGTAATTTATTTTGCCCAACGCAGGCTATATCGACTAATACGAAATGTTGGGAAAGAACTTTCCGATGTTCGGTCAACACATCGACAATAGGTTATTTCCGACGTCAGCGTCCAAGTTGGCAATAGGGAACGGTCAACGTGGCTTCAGAAGAAATTAGGTCGATGAGGCGTCGGTAGAAGAGACCACTCTCGACGAACGAACAACGTCGCAAAATTTTTTTATAATATTTTAAAATTTATTATTACTATTTTTATTATTATTGCTTTTCTCTTCTGACTTGATTTAGATTCAACCAAATTATGAAAAACAACCAATGTGAAAAAGTATAAAAAATACCAAATCAAATTTATATTGAAATTAATTCGATATTCAAAAAGTACACATTTATAGGTTCATAAATTACATGAAAAATAAAAACTTAAAACTAATTATCCTAAGCGTCGTGGACGCCAATTTTCCCACGCCTCTCAACCTACAATGACATGAAATTAAATTTAGATATATATTACCGATAAAAAATTAAAGAACTTAAAAGTTGAAAAATATGTACCGTAATGGAATTAAGATCCTCTCTGTTCCCAAGTGAGTTCTTCAATCATCTTCTTAATTTCTTCCATCTGTCAGGCACTTTCTTTGTGTTTTTGGGCACCCTTTTCCATTCGTCGCTCATGAAACTTTGACATTCTTCGTTGTTCTTCAATTAATTATTGAGCGCTGTCAACGCGAGCTTTTAGTTCGATAACCTCATAGCGTGCATCTCTTGGCTCATATGATGAAGACAAAGAATTGTCAGCAGCCTTCCAGGAATTTGGCCTGGGGCCCCAACCAAGACTTTTTGAGTAGCCTGGCTGTCTACCTAAAACTACCTCGCATATCTCGCCCCTAGAGAGTGGTTATGAACCCACTGGGAAAGACTAGAACTAGAGTTCCAACAGTTGATTCTGCATAAAATTTTTAATTAAGTCAAAATCGTAAATTTAATGTATGAAATAAGACAAAATATATAATAAACTTACGTGCACATCCGCAATTGTGCTACTACAAATTTGACCTTTTTTATGTCTAAAACATGTAAAAAATTGTCTATCTTGATAGTCATTGCCCATCAAGTAGGTAAATATCAAGAAAGCTCGTCCATCAAGAAAACTATTTTATAAAAACCATCAAGAAAACTATTTTCTTGATGATCATAACATGTCATAGAAAACCATTTCTTAATGGTATGGACCACAAAGAAAGGGGAATTTGATGGTTTTTGCCTATCAAGTATAATGAAAAGCTCATCAAGAAAACAAGGTTTCTTGATGGCCAAACCAAGTCATCAAAAACTATTTCTTGATATTTTGTGCATCAACAATATGTTAAAGTCCATCAAAATTACCATTTTCATTGACCTATTTTGCCCATCAAGTATTATCCTTGTATAATAGTTTTGCACTGTCAACTAAACTCTTTTATTTATGTTTTTTAACTATCAACTATAACAATTTTAAAAAAATAAAAAAATATGGGTCATTACGACCCTCTCATATCTGCTACCTCATCTAATGAAAAGTTAAATTACATAAATGTCAAATTATGAAAAATCCACATACATACAACTATACAACAACTTTTGCAAAATACCAACAATCACAAATATTATAACATTTAACAAAATCAAAATTTATCAACAACTTGGTACAAAATTTGTTCAACAGTATAAAATGAAAATAATAAACTTGTAATCAAAATTACTTAAACATCAACAAGTCTTCAAGTTTGAAAACGGTGCAAGTAACTCATTCGAACTTACCGTCATATATCTTGATGATTGTTTCTTTGCCCCTATTAACAAATGAATAAAACAAAATGTTATTATTAAATATAAAAACTAACAATATTACTTTAATTAAATTTGATAGCCAATTTAATTGAGGAAAGAATGGTTATACATGAGTGTGATAGTAGACAGTCTCAATTTATCTCTAAGGCACACTTACAACTAAAACTAAAAGAGAAAAGGAAGATATTTCACTGTTGTGTATAATAACAGTATATTATACTTATATAACATTATCAAGAAAAAAGAAGAATGAAGATAAAAGGATTGTAGCATAATACGATAATTAAATTACCTGCTTTGCTCTCGAGTCCTTTGTGAGAATAGTTTTGAAGATGTGGTAAAAATCCATAAGAAACTAGAAAAAAAAAATAAAGAATCCACTATTCAAATATAAATTTCCAATAAAAAACATGCTATGAAACCAAAGGAGTTGCCTGAATAAAAAAAAAAATTGTAGGAACGCAATCAGTTGGTGGAGATCAAAGAAGAAAGTAAATTTCAGTTGAGATCATCACAACCTAAATACATATTGTATCAACAATAAAAACGAAGATTAGAAACTCTAATAAAAAAGGCTAAGAATCAAGAACATTACCATTAAAAAACATAAATTGAATTAAGAAAATAAAATTAACAATAGAAGTTTATAAACTAGAATTTGGTAAACCTATACGAAAGTATCGAGAACCTGGATATTTTGATGTTGAGAGAAATTGAATGCATGGAAAGAGGTAGGAAGAGAGAAAATTAAACTCACAAACAGGATAGTGAAAGGCAAAATGCAAGGTCCAAAAATAGGATGGGTGTTGTACTAAGATATAGGTCTGAAAATAAGGAAGTAGATAGTTAACATTTACCATTTACTTATTTTGTTAAAATATATATATATGGAAAATTCAAATTTACCTATTTTAGTTAAAATATATATATGAAAAATTCAAAATTTGAAGACAACCCTTCTTTTCTAACTAAAATGGTAAATGTTTTTTTATGTAGAAAAATATGGTAGTTGAGATTTTACTTCAATCAATAGAATATCAAATTTTTTACTAGAAAAATAAAGTTACAAAGTATAAATTAAAATATACTTAACACAAAAAAGAAGTTGTTGCAATTAGGAGTGGTATATATGATATAACGAGATTCTTTAAAACATTATATTACTAAATAGAGGTATTTTTATTTATTTATTGTGACACTTTTAAATGTGATAAGTAATTGTTGCAATCGACTCTATTGCAACCATTGTTAAAATTGTTTTCAACTTAAAAAGTCAAACTTCAAAGAGACATCGAGATATTGCCAGCAAACTTGAATTTTTCGAAAAACAAAATTGAAAAAACACTAGGGTAAACGTGAGGGTTGATCACTTACCTCACGTTAAATCTTTTCTTTATTTTTTTTTAATTATTATTATTATTATTATTGATTTATTTATTCTATTTTATATTTAAATGTAAGGGATTGGTTCATGTCATAATTGTTTTTACCAGAGATTGAAAAAAAAATGAAGGGGTCAAAATTTTCCAACTCCATGAAAAAAAGGAAATTTCCACAAATAAAACCTTTTATAGAAAAATGACATTAATAAAATAACAAAATATTTATAAAAGGAAGTGAAACAATTAATAAAAATATATATGTTAATTTTATATATTCGTCGATGGTTGTTGTCCGTAAAGAAAGGTTTTCCTTTATGGTCGTTGTCCATCAAGAAAAATAATTTGAAAAACAAATTGCTTATTTCCTTAATGGTTTATGCCCATCAAGAAAGGTTTTCCTTGATGGTCGACCATCAAGGACACCAATGAAATTCATTCCTTTGACCATCAAAGGAAACCAAATTGTTTTTCCACAATTTCTTGATGGGCAATGCCCATCAAATAATATGATATTTTTTATATGTATTATCCATTAAGCAATGCTTTTCTTGATGGTTTTTTATTGTCAACGAAACTGCAACCCAAAAACTAATGTATTGTACCATTCTTGCATATGTGTCCACAAAATAAGGGATCTTTTGTTGACGGTAAAGACCGTCAAGATAACCATTGAATAAAAAAAAGAATATTTTTTTTATGGTCTTTTGTCATGACCATCAAGAAATCAAAATTTATGTGCGTCAAGAAAAGCTAAATTTGTAGTACTGTCACCTACAAAATGAACTGGCCACCCCAAGCATGTGTTTCCCTAAACAATTCCACTCGGTTGACTGGTTGACCTCGTTGTTCAGCTAACTTGTGCTATCATTGTAGAAACGACTTGGATCCGCTAATGTGGTTGTAGGGCTGCTTCGCTCTAGCAACCCTATTGATCCTTGATTGCTCATACATGCAAACAATCAAAATGTTACATACAAACAATAACAATAAACTACCATTGAGGAACATTAAAAAATGTAAATCACCCGAAATTGTTGAGTAATGTAGTGATGCAGAGGAAGTGCCAATCTTCCACACGATTCCTCAATCTGGGGGGTGGATTGGCATGTGCTTGTTCAGAATCACTTAACTGCTTAAACTAGTGGTGGTTGTCTCCCCTGAACTCCTTCCAAGTGTTGAACATTTGTTGCTCGACGAATGGAGTAAGCGCTGGATCTGCGAAATCAAGCATGAACTATTGGTATAAAAGAAAAGTACACACAAATTAAGTTTATATATATATATACATAGGTAATGTAAACCCGATATTTTCTTGGTTTAATTTCTTTAAATGTGGAAAGAAAAAAAAAGAAAAAGTAAATGGAAATTAAGTGTAAATATATATATATATATTTATATATTAAATAGTTTTAATAAATAAAGTAAAGAAAAGAAAGAAAAGAAAGGATAAAAAGAAGAAAAGGAGAAGAAATTTTCATTTTTTCTTTTCTTCTTCTTCTTCTTCTCTTCCCTTCACCGCCAAGATTTTGAAGACATCCCAGTTCCATTTTTTTTTTCTTTCTTTTTCCTTCTTCAATTTGCAGAGAACTTCTAAGAGAGAGTTTGGAAGAAGAAGAGAAATTTTACTAGAATTTATAGGTTGAAGAAAAGGAGGAGAACTCAAGCAAAGTGTATCAATGGCTGAATTTTAGTTCATTCTGCACATCACTGGTTTTTAATTCGGTTTGAACTCTTCAAAAGGAATTAAGAGGTGAGATTTACATTTACTGAAAGTTAACTCATTTTTAAACAAACTTTATGAATAACGTTGGAGCAAATTCGGATATTCATTTGGTGCTTTTTGATGAAGAAAACAGGGCAGTTGGTTTTCACTCGAAATCAGGAGGTCTCTGGTTTTTCTTGTATTTCAGAGTGTATCGGTGGAGTTAGAATCTCTATTTGGTATGGTTGGAAATATTATTCAATTTACTACAACTTTCATGAAGAAATTGTAAACCAAAAACGACTAAAACTCAGTTAAACTGTAGGGATAAGTTAAATCATAGTGCTTGTAAACGTTGTTGTACTAGGTGTACCCTACACAACGTAGATTCGTCATGTTAGTTAAAATGCTTCGATATACTTGATATGCCTTGCTAGATTTCAATGATGAACATGCTGAGTATTTAAGGAAGCTATTCTTACTACTACACATTTACATTTGCGACTTGTATAAACAGATTTATATGTGTAAAGTTTTCACGTGCTCTTATCTTTAAATTCATAGTTTTAAACTGAGTCACTCACTGAGCTTCATAGCTCACCCTTTCCAAAATGTTTTACCCATTTTCCTGGTAGAGATCGACTTCCCGGTGCCTGATAGACTGCCTTAGTCTGCGGAAGCTTCATTATCGATTGCCAGTACGTGTTTTGAGTTGGGCATAGAGTCTGTTGTGTTGTGGTGTATATACACCCTTGTATGTTATAGATACTCCACAGTTTGTATAAGCTTTAGGAGCTGTAGTTGTGTAAATTTTGTTGGTTATATTTTGATTAAGGTGTCTTTAGGTTTACTCGTGAAATCGGTAAATTTTGAGGTACACTTCATGTATGTGTTTGACTAGCTGTGTTTGACTAGCCTAGGATCCGCTGTGTTTTGTGGCATGTACAATAGTTTATATACTAGATTGGCAAGTTCATCACATGAAAGTTTTAAGCAGAGTCGACAGATACAGGTACAGAAAAGCGTTGTTCGTCGGCTTCACGCCATCTTTCGGTCTAAGGTAGCAGGTAGTCCGGGAGGGGGTGTGACAGGTAACATATACGTACGATAATTTAAAAACTTACGTTTAAACTGCCCTTCACAAGCTCGATGTAGGCTAGAGTAACATTAACCCCACTTAAGGAAGCAGATTGGAAATGTATCCTGCTTTAACACACTGATGGCACAGATGAAGCAAACGACATGTGGTGAGATCGGCTTATCCCATCCTGGAGTAATGAATATGGGGATCTCCTATTTTGCTTCACGTATCTATCTAACTCCAAGTTCTTGGAGTGCTACCATCTCCTAGGAGTGCGAGTATTGGGTTAAGAGGCATCTATGAAAACATAAGACTATTAGAAACAGAACTTAATGTTTATGCAATTAATTGTTTATGTAATGGGACTAACCTGACGTGTCGTTCATCGAGGACGTTCCTCTTGCGTTATTGAACGTGTCAGCGTCGAAATTAAGAAGAGCATCTATCTCATTGAAACTATTGGGGAATGTCATAGTTCCTATGGAAAAGGTAAACAAAATTAATTAAATAAATGAGAGTATTTGAAACTGAATATATAAAAAATGAAATATATGAATATGTGATTCGTCATTATTCTTCATCATCACTTGATCCACTTTGAATGGATAATTGTTTATCATCATCGTTGATGAAGTCGTTAACAACATGATGCATAGTCGATCTTTCTACCACCATAGGATCAACGTCGGGTCTGCATAGGATGTCATCCTCAATTGTTCATGCACACGATGTCCGACGACAATTTTCAGTACACTCAGTTGTTGATCTTTAACATCATCCAATTCGAGCACGTCCCACATACGTTTATTTTAAACCAGTTAAACAACTTTTCAATTGGCACCATTTTTTGGGTCCTTGAGGTAAAAGACTTGATGTGCCTAGATTGCGATGATGACTGGTTCTTAGGGAACAAAAAATGGGACATGTTGATTGATTTGTACCCTAATTCCAGATGTGCCATATGGTTTTCGTTCTTGTTTGTGTTAGACCATCTACACTTGAATAACCAAACACATTGTCCCATGATATTGAATGAAAAAGCCTTCATCTAATACACTATATAAATTGTTATTGACTCTTCTACTGTCATTGTTTTCATCGACTACCATGACTCCACTTTTTTATGTAGTGCATCGAAAATCACACTCTATCGTGTGAAATTGTATCCCACCAACAATGCATCCAGTATATGACCGAATGTCAAGCAAAGGTCCTATCGCAGGTGAGAAGAAATCATGAGAAAGGTTTTCTCTCTCACACATTTCTATAGCCTGAAATTGATGTAAATGAATATGAATTCTGAAATATGCATATACCAATTCTTAAATTCATGTACTCTACGTACCTGATCCATGAACTAATAAGGAAATGTCCGATGATGTCTTTTGAATAAGTCGACAGTGCTTTGAGCTTGACGACGTATCAACCTCAAGTGTTATGCTAAAGCACATAGTTGAGAGTCTTTGTGACAGCTATAAATTGACAAAAACTTAAATCGCTAGTGAAGTATACAGTTGAAAGTATGTACTTGCTGGTACTCCGCTCTTTCATCTACATTGTCGAAGATGTACCAATGTGCAAGGCTTTTCTCTTTCTGTGATAGAGATCGTAAACTTAACGAACCTAAGGGTCGTACCTTTTGCACTAACACTTCAAACTCACAAAGTACCTCTTCATTGGGAAAGCTATCATCATTTCATTCAACTCGAGTAAATTGAGTTTCATACCACTTAGATATCTTGAACAAAAAGTTCCTAGTTCATTCATCACATATGCTTTTGCAATAGACCCCTCAGGTTGTGCTTTGTTTCGGACAAACTGTTTCAACGTGTGTAGACTTCTCTCAATGGGATACATCGAACTATAATTAATCGAACCAATGACTTTTGTTTCATATGGTAAGTGAACGGCAAGGTGTATCATTAACTAGATTAATCGTACTTACAGGCATGAATAGTCTTGTTTCCCATGCCCAAGTCATTCAGTTTTTGTTTTGCTTCGTAGAAGGAATTGGGGATAGTAGTACTACGCATTGGAAACACATGTTTTAATAGTTCTAATAACATGTCGAAGGATTTGTTACTCCAACCGTTGGGATCCTTGACATGTATCAACGTAACCAAAAGTTCAAGGATGAAATTTTGAACAGCCAGGGTATAGCTCACTACGTGTTTTGTTTAATAACTCCTGAAATATGTTCATCGTTTCTTGTTCTGCACCACAAGCAAATGACATGCCATTCTTCAAATCTTCCTCTGTTTTTTCTTCGTGTTCAATCGTAACTTATAAATCATGAAGCATGCCTAACATTTCATTATCTTTAGGTAAAGGGTTACTACTAGTTCCTTCATGAAAAGGGTCACTGCTAGTTCCTTCATCAAATCTTTCTATACCATTATGAAAGTTCACTGGCTCTCCATGATGCACCTAATCTGTGTAGGATGGGGATATTCCAATCATTAATAAATGTCACTCCACACCCTCTAATGAGTCCAAATTTGAGTTCATACATCTCTTGCATGGACACCTAATCCGTCCGTACTCATCGATGTCATACTTTGCAACCTCTAAATTAAAACTGGGACACTTCCTCTCTATACTCAACCAAGAACTTATTCCTAAGTTTCATCAATTCTTGTCCATCGTATAAGGCCTATACCATAAATAGGTTTCATTAGTCTTATATTTCTCCTCTCAAATGCTTAAACTTACTCCATGAATAAGCTACAACTCACAAGTATCCAATATCCCAACATCCACTACATCTAATTTGAAACTAAAAAGACTACTCGTAACTATAGGATAGCCAGAACAACCTATTCACATATTATTTCAATCTTTCCAAGGTACATAACACTTCCAATTAACAAGCTTTAAAAGCTACCTAACACTTCCAACAAATTATAAACTATTAAACACTACCATAATTCTAACCAACACTTAATTCCAATAAACAAAGCGTAGTAACAAATAAAAAACTTCAGGCTACCATAACTGTAGGATAGCCATGACAAACAATTAAAATTTTCAAGTATTTAAACTATTTCAACAATTTAACAATTCTCAATTTCAATATATTTCAATATTATTTGAATTGGACCCCTCTCAAACAATCACAATTTAAATACATTTCAATATAATTTCAATACATCCTTCCAATTTATACATACATTTTAATTCCTAAACATCAAACAATTTCAATGCGTATAAACATAAATTTCAATAATTTCAACACTAAACCTATAACAAAATTCAATATACATTTTATACATACAATTTAATTCATAAACTTCAAATAATTTCAATACATGATTTCAATACATTTAAACATACATTGTAACAATTTTAACTTCATTCATGCAAACAAATCCAATATAAATTAAAAACATACATTTATTTAACTTAGAAACAAAAAATAAAATGTATCTCTACCAGAATTTAGAGACGGTAGCGGAATGCGATGACGAGGGGAGGACGATAGGCAGCGGAACAAGATAGTGTCGGGCAAGGAGTTGGCGCACGGTGACGGCAACAACAAGGACAAGCTCTCTCTTTCTTGTTCTCTAACTCTTTCTCTTTTCTCTTTTCTTTTTATTCTGTGTTCTATAAGCACAGAACACTTATTAACAGGCGATATCCTGACGCATCCCGAAGACGTAGCAATAACCTCAGCAGCCAACGCCATAAGTTAAAACATTAGGATTAGTTGGGTTCATTTATGATGTTTCATTTATCGTATCGAAAAAAGTTTGAAATAATGATTTAAACGTTGCAATTTTCCTGATGTGGTCAATGTTAGCATTGGCCATAGTAAGACAATTTCCTGATGTTATGCAGGTACACGCGTTGGGAAAACTTAAAATATAAATAATAATATATCTTATTATTATGTAAATTTTAGGTTTCCCCAGTGTGTACCTACATGGCGTCGGGGAAGTAGTTAGATGTCTCGACGTCTTGAACACTATGTTGGAATAGAAGACCACTGTTGACACAGAGTTCACAGTGTCGGTGCAGCATCTGTTTCCCAACCTTGTCTTTCTCGATGCTCAAATTTGCATCAAGAAAGCTATGTTTTCTTGTAGTGAAAGTTTATATTTTGGGTGTAAAGTTGAGTTATAGATGACATTTTCTGCATATTTTTTGTAATTTACAAAAATCAATCATTTTTCACTACTAGAAAAAGACTCTCCTGACGTTTATGATTTTAAATACTTGAAGGTTTTTGAAATAAAACTTGAAGAAATGGGTGATTTCAAGTATAAAATGTAAAGATTTTTTATGAAAAGGCATAGGTAGGCCAAATTTCAACTTTCTTGATGTTTTTTAAACGTTAAGTGATATGTATTTTTTAAAGGCATAGGAGCTTCGACGAAATCAACCAAAGAGGAATAGGTACATTTCTTCTTCACCTCACCGGCAAGGTGGTTTACGAAAATAGAAAGATGTCCAATCAGTTTTCTCTTTTTTCATTCTCAGTTGCATAAGATGTTCTTTCATGAGTTTATGAGTCTGCTCGAGCAACTTAAGTAGCCCTTGGTCTTGACTGTCATATCTTGTGTTTCTATGAAGGTCTTTTAGTGAGCTGAGAAGGGCTTTTCCATGATTCAGTATTTAACAAAAATATCTACACAGAAGCGAGATTTGATTTTCTCAAATTTTCTTTGAATTGGTGCTTACCTTGTGATTTTAAGCTACATTTGTAGAGTAGTTGGGTAAATGATTGATAATTGGTAGGGGTTTTCTCTTAAAACATTTAGGATTTTTGTTAGGTTTTATCTTGGAAGCTTGTAAATTAGTGCAATTTATTTTGACTTTGGAGTTGATAATGATTGGGTATGATTTTCTGGTACCGTGGATGGAGGAAGAACACAAGCTTTTCTTGTTGCGATAACAGAAAGTGGGGAAAGGAGATTGGAGAGGAATTTTGAGGAATTTTGTTAAGACTCGAACCCCAACTTTGGTTGTTAGCCACTCATAGAAATACTGTCTATATCGAAGCAACCTCAATCGTCGTCGTCGTAGATCCAACTTCTTTGATATCACCACTGATATAGTAATTGTTATCTTTACTCAATTCATAACATATGTATGTATGGATGGATGGTTTGGTTTTTTCAAGTATTGTGCATTTTGTTGTTTGACTCCATAGGATTGCTAAGTTTGATCTCAAGTTGTAGTAGTGTATTCATTTAGGATAATGGTGAACTAGAATTTCGGCATACTGGTTCATGAGTTGATGCATCCCTTTTATGAGTTTGCTTCTTTGTTCTTTGTCCAACCTTCAAGAAGAAAACCACTAGTTTCTTGCAGCAAAGTTATAGGCAAAACCGAATAATATAATATGATGAATGGTTTTGAAGATGTAGAACATGTCTAGGAGTGATTTGAAATTGTCAAAATTAATTTAGTATTCAAGCACACTTTTAGATGTGATTTTCATAGCGTCAAAGCATGTTTCAAAATTATTTTAATCAAGACATGCCATATATACTTTAATTCTGATGCCATTTATTTACTGTTGTTGTGCCACTAAGTTTATTTGTAATTAATAGACCTAATATTTATTCTTCGATTCGTTTTGGTCATTTCATTTAGATTTACCAATTTAATAAGCTAAAGTTAGAATTGAGAAATTTTGAGTATCTTAGGAAGAAATCTGAAAAAAAGTGAATATCTAACTCAAATCTTCAAACAGTCAAAGGAGATATACGAGTGTCCATCTGTAGCCTGTTTTGTATTCACTTTTTGTTCTCTTTTGACTAAGCAAAATGTTTATATACTTTAACCTTAACCCAAGTGTAACGACCCAACTTTTCCGGACTAAGCAGAGGTCACTACCAAATACCAAAACTCGACCATTCAATATAAAATTTAAAACGGACCAGATACGATTCATTAAAACATCATAAACCTTACAAAAGACAGTTTCGGGCCCTATTTTAAATATTTCAAAAAAAAGTCACAAAATAAAATGTCAAGTCACCAGTCCAAAATCACAATCAAAATATTCTGACAAAATACATAGCGGAAGCGAAAGAAAAACAGACGCGTCCATATGGCCTTCACGCATCCTTCCTGCCTCTCGTCGGTCTGCCCCTCGCTGTACCCCTACCTGAAAAGTTAAAGAAGAGAAAGGGTGAGTATAAACATACCCAGTAAGGGACCCACTACTGGGCCCGTTAGGGAACAACAGTTAACTTCCTATTCGGGGGTACCCTACATAACAGTCTAGTGGATTCCGTAGAACGCACATATCAGTCTAGTGCTCCCGAAGGATGCACATATCAGTCTAGTGCTCCCGAAGGATGCACATATCAGTCTAGTGCTCCCGAGGGATGCACATATCAGTCTAGTGCCCCCGAAGGATGCACATATCAGTCTAGTGCTCCCGAAGGATGCACATATCAGTCTAGTACTCCCGAAGGATGTACATATCAGTCTAGTGCTCCCGAAGGATGCACAACTCAGTAAGGCACACTACCCCATAGATGAAGCTAACCGTTACCCCTCAGCCCTTACTAACTGTCTACATCAGTCACATCTCAACGGCATTCATATTACAGTCCCGCCATAGACTTTATCAGTCAGATAGTATAGGTTTAACATCTACACCCTCAGTTGCTTTATGCATTACCGATTCGCACACCAATGGGGAAAACCCTAGGTCCAATCGACTAACCAACCAAAACCGGACTCACTGTCCTTCCCCGTCCAAACTCCATGAACCACATCCAGAACAGTATTTAATACATACTAAACCGTAACTTTAAGGTCCATCAACATATAATTTCAATCCACAATAGCAGTCACAGTATAATCTCATCAGACAAAATATAATATCAGTACTTAACAGTCAACACGCATACAGATATTCAGCACAGTCACTAACGTGTAATCCCCTGTGGATTACTACGGTTTTAACCTGGACTCGGGGTCCAGTAGTAGGAAAACCCTTACCTGAAACTCGGTTATGCCCCTCGATCGAAAATCCACGCTCGACAGATCTACCTAACGAAACACGAAAGTTTAGTTGATGACTTTAGTAGCAGTTGTTTTTAAAAAAGGTCAGAAGCGCTAGCCGTTGACTTACCCAAGGAAAGGAAGCTATCTCCAACCAGGCCTACCGCGAGACCCGAGAACCCAAGTGTCAAATCTGAACTACCTTCAAGGGAGACAAGTAGGGCCATATCTTATTCCAATATTCAAACTCTAATCGGATGTAGCAACATTAGAGAATTCATCGAAAACAATCCTTACCGAAGACTCACCGTGACCCGGAGCGGAGGAAGGAAGGCTTAGGTGGCTTGGTGAAACAAGGAGCTCGGCTCGGCTTGAAGGCGCTCGGCTCGGCTCGGCTCGGCTCCACCTCGGCTCGGCTCGGCTCGGCTTGTGGCTCGGCTCGGCTTGGCCTCGGCTCGGCTCAACTCAGCTCGCGGCTCGGCTCACTCGGCTCGCGGCTCGGCTCACTCGGCTCGCGGCTCGGCTCACTCGGCTCGCGGCTCGGCTCGCGGCTCGCTCGGCTTAGGGCTCGGCTCGGACAAGGATGGCGGCTCGGGTACGGCTCGCGGCTCGGCTTGGTCGACTCGGCTCACCCGGATTGTGTGGCTCGGATCGGAAACGGGCTCGGGTCAGCTGGAACCGGGTCGGGTCGAACGGCTAGCACGATTCCGCGGCTTCTTTTCTTTCCGGCGAACGACGGCGCTTCCTCCGTGCTCGGTCGGCGTTGGAGACGCGAGCTGAAGACGGAGAGTACGCCGGCGGTGGTAGAACGACGAGAGAACGACGGAGAAAGAAAAGGAAAAAGGATGGTTCGGGTGGCGGTGGCGCGGCGGAGAGAAAACGAAAACGGGGGAAGGAAAGGAGATGGTGGCGGCGTCGGCTGTCGTCGGTGGGGGCTGTAAGGAAGATGAAGGAGAAGAGAAGGAGAGATGGGCTGCGCGAACGGCGGCGGTGGTCGGGCGAAGGATGGAGGAAGATGAGGAAATGGATGGCTCGGTGGCGGCGTCGGCGAGAGAGAAAAGAAATTTCGAGGGGGGCTGCGCGCGAACTTAGGGTTTTTCTCTTTTTTTTTTTTTTTTGTAAAATATATATATATATATATATATATAAATAATAATAATAAATTTATATGTAATAATAAAAAAATAGTTAATAATAATAATAATAATAATAATCTTAATTATAATAAAAATAAAGATAAATAATGATATATACATATATATATATTAAATAAAATAATATAAATTTATAATAGATTGTTAATATATATTATTAAAATAATATTAAATAAGAATATTAATATTTATTTTAAACAAAATAAAAGAAAACATTAACATTAGAATAATGATAATAATCCCCGAACAATTTACTTAAAAATGCTAAAATTTTACCTCGAACGTCGGGGCGTTACATTCTTCCCTCCTAAGGGAACTTTCGTCCTCGAAAGTTTTATTCCTCGAACAGTTCGGGATAACGGGATCTCATGTCGTCTTCACGCTCCCAAGTAGCCTCTTCTACCCGGTGATTCCGCCATAAGACTTTAACTAGGGGAATTTGTTTATTTCTCAACGTCTTCACCTCTCTAGCCAGCACCTCAACAGGTTGTTCAACATAGCTCAAGTTTTCATCAATCTCTAGTGGCTCGTAATCCACTACATGGGATGGATCTGGCACGTACTTCCTCAACATAGAAACGTGAAACACATCATGGACTGTCGAAAGTGATGGAGGCAACGCCAAGCGGTACGCTACAGGGCCAATCCGCTCCAGAATCTCAAATGGCCCAACAAAACGGGGACTCAACTTTCCTCTCCTTTCAAAACGCAAGACACCTTTCATAGGTGCTACCTTTAAGAACACCTTATCCCCTATCTCAAACTCAAGGTCCTTCCGCCTCACATCTGCATAACTCTTCTGCCTACTCTGAGCGGTATGCATGCGTGATCTAATCTTCTGTATCGCTTCGTTAGTAGACTGAACTAACTCAGGACCCATCAATCTCTGTTCACCTACCTCACCCCAGCAAACCGGGGATCTACAACATTTGCCGTACAGGGCCTCAAACGGTGCCATGCCAATAGTAGCCTGATAACTGTTATTATAAGCAAATTCCATCAAATGTAAGTGGGAGTCCCAGCTACTTGGAAATTCCAATGCACACGCTCGCAACATATCCTCTAACACCTGGTTCAGACGCTCAGTCTGACCGTCAGTCTGTGGATGGAAAGCCGTACTAAAGTCCAACCTCGTGCCCATAGCAGTCTGCAAACCCTTCCAAAATTTGGAAGTGAAACGGGCATCTCTATCAGAAACAATCGACACTGGCACTCCATGTAATCTCACTATCTCAGACATGTACAACTGCGCCCACTTACTAGCAGTATAGGTGGATTTACCCGGAACAAAGTGCGCTGACTTAGTAAGTCTGTCCACCACAACCCAAATCACTGTAAAACCCCTCAGAGTTCTCGGTAGCCCTGAAATGAAATCCATGGACACGTTCTCCCACTTCCATTCCGGTATGCTCAAGGGTTGTAATAAACCCGCTGGTTTCTGCCTTGGTGCCTTAACCTGCTGGCACACCAAGCATTTACTAACAAATTCTGCTACTTCCCTCTTCATGTTACGCCACCAATAAACTCGCTTCAGGTCCTGATACATCTTCGTACTACCTGGGTGCATGGAAAATGGGGAACTGTGCGCCTCAGATAATAATTCTGTCTTAACCGCACTATCTGACGGAACACAGAGGCGTCTCTCAAACAACAGTCCACCATCAGAGGATAATGAGAACTCAACCGCTTGTCCTGCCTCCGCTAGGCCACGTTTCTCAACCAGATAAGGATCGTTACTCTGAGCATCAATGATCCTCTGCCTCAAAGTCGGCTGTACCGTCAACTGGGCTAACTGCGTAGTAACTGCCCCCACTGACACTGCAATCTCAGCCCGCTCGAAATCCCGATGCAATGGGGCCTGCCGGGTAATAAGTGCTGCTGAATGTGACACCTTCCTACTAAGAGCATCAGCTACCACATTTGCCTTGCCTGGATGATACAGTATCTCACAATCGTAATCTTTCACTAACTCAAGCCACCTTCGCTGTCTCATATTCAATTCTTTCTGAGTAAAGAAGTATTTCAAGCTCTTATGATCTGTGAATATCTGTATCTTTTCACCATATAAATAATGCCTCCATATCTTCAAAGCAAAAACCACTGCTGCCAACTCTAGATCATGTGTAGGGTAGTTCTGCTCATGACTCTTCAACTGACGAGACGCATAAGCGACCACCTTACCCTGCTGCATCAAAACACAACCCAAACCTTTCTTGGAAGCATCACTATAAATCACGAAACTGCCAGAACCATCGGGTACCGTGAGAACCGGTGCGGTAACTAGCTTCTGTTTAAGGGTCTGAAAACTGTCCTCACATGCCTTGCTCCAAACAAAAGGAGCTCCCTTTCTGGTCAACTGAGTAAGAGGAGTAGCTATACGAGAAAAGTTCTCCACAAACCGACGATAATAGCCCGCTAAACCAAGAAAACTGCGAACCTCACTGACTGTGGAAGGTCGGGTCCAACCAGTGACTGCCTCTATCTTAGCTGGATCCACAGAGACTCCAGCCTTAGAAATCACGTGGCCCAGAAAGGACACCTGCTTCAGCCAAAACTCGCACTTCGAGAACTTTGCGTACAACTTATTATCCCGAAGCGTTTGCAAAACCATACGTAAGTGCTCCTCGTGTTCGGCCTCCGTCTTAGAGTATATCAAGATATCGTCGATAAACACAATCACAAAAGTATCTAGGAACTCCCTAAACACTCTGTTCATCAAGTCCATAAACACTGCCGGAGCATTCGTCAAACCAAACGACATCACAATAAACTCGTAGTGTCCATATCTGGATCGAAATGCTGTTTTCGGTATATCCTCATCCTTAATCCTCAGCTGATGGTATCCCGACCGAAGATCAATCTTAGAGAACACTGTGGCTCCCTGTAACTGGTCAAATAGATCGTCAATCCTGGGCAAGGGATATCTGTTCTTTACGGTTACTTTGTTCAACTCCCTATAGTCAATGCACAGACGCATCGATCCATCCTTCTTCTTAACGAATAAGACTGGCGCACCCCAAGGTGACACGCTCGGTCGGATGAATCCCTTATCAAGCAATTCCTGTAACTGTACCTTCAGTTCTTTCAATTCTGCGGGGGCCATTCTGTAAGGGGCTCTGGATATAGGAACCGTGCCTGGCTCCAACTCTATGGCAAATTCAACCTCCCTGTGCGGAGGTAATCCTGGAAGTTCCTCAGGAAAAACATCCGGATAGTCCCTCACTACTGGTTCTGATGACAGGGATACATCCGCCTCTCTAGTATCCACCACACTCGCTAAGATACCCCAAGTACCCTGACTGAGCAGTTTACTGGCCCTGATGGCTGAGATTACCTGAGGCAACGACTTTGACCCTCCTCCCTTAAATTTAAAACTGGCCATCGAGGGAGGGTTAAACGTTACCTCCTTACGTGAACAATCTATGCTGGCGTGGTTGGCGGCCAGCCAATCCATACCCAGGATTACATCAAAGTCCAGCATATCCAGAACTATCAGCGTTACCTCAATCACATGGCCTGCTACCTCAATCTGACATGCCTTCACCTTTTCCTCCGACAACATACATTCCCCGGAAGGAGTAGATACTGACAGAACATGGTGTAAGGGCTCTACCTCTAAGCGGGCATGCGACACAAATGCGGCAGAGATAAAAGAATGTGACGAACCCGAATCAAACAAAACTAAGGCGTAATGCCCCAACACTGGGAGCGTACCTGTCACTACTGTGCCTGCCTTCTCAGCCTCAGTCCTGTTGGTAGCAAAGACTCTACCCTGATGTGGAGCACCTGCTCCCTGATTCTGCGCGATCCCCGTGACTCTCAACGGGCATCTATCAGCTGTATGACCCTCTTGCCTGCACTTAAAGCAGGTCCTGGTCCCGAATAAGCAACGGCCTAAATGGTGCTTCCCACAAGTGGTACACAACGGCTTTCCTCTGGCAGCCTCCCCTGCCTCAAAAGGTTTCTGCTGGAAGCTGCGAAACTCACCACCTGGTCTGAAATTCCGCTGTGGCACTGGAACAGGCTGCTGCTCAGCCTTCCTCTTCTGTCCCGACGTCGAACCTCTACCAGCGGTCTTAGACGAATTGGCCCTCTCCTGTAAACTGAGATCCACTGCCAGGCGCAGTGCATCGGCATGAGTAGCGGGTCTGAAAGCTCGAACCAAACCCTGAATGTCTAGTCTGAGGCCTCTAACAAACTTGTCAGCTCTGGCCGCCTCAGTCGCTATCATCTCGGGAGCGAAACGGGATAACATGTCAAATTCCGCATCATACTGCTCCACTGTCATGTCACCCTGCTCTAGGTTCAGAAACTCCTGCCGCTTGGCATCTCTCAAACTGGCAGAGAAGAATTTCGCATAGAAACTCTCCTTGAACTGCTGCCACGTGATCTGACTCACATCACCACCTAGCATCCTCTCTGTAGTCTCCCACCAGGCAGTACCTCTGTCAGTCAACATAAAAACAGCACACTGAACTTTCTGATCCTCAGGGCATTTCATGTAACGGAAAATGGTCTCCAAGGACGATAGCCACATCTGAGCTCTGGTGGGGTCCTCCAAAGACCCATCGAACGTCGTGGGATTATACTTCCTGAAATCCCTCAGGTGCTTAGCCTCTGCTGACAACTGATCCGGCACAAACTGGGGTGCAACTGGTACCGGAGCCGGGGCTGGAGCAGGAACTGGTGCTGGAGCTGGCGCTGGAGCTGGCGCCGGAGTTGGCGAGGCAGGCTTCTGCTGCTCCCGCATCTGCATAATCATATCTCTAAACCTCTGCTCCATGGCGGCTAGGTCTGCATGGGTAACTGGCGCAGCCGGGTCAGGGGCTTGGGCTACAGGCTGCACCTCAGGCTGAACGCGTCCTGCTCCCCTTCCTCGGCCTCCTCGGCCACCCCTTCGTGCACCTCTCCTTGGTGGCATTTCCCTAACAACCACCACGATTCCTTTAGTCATAAATTGGTAATTGAATTTGCAGTTTAACTTAGGTAAGGTAAAGCATGTAGAGTTATACATATACTTTCATGAGAGCGTACCTGACGAGCGGCAAGGATCGTTTCAGCCATAAGGACACAAATCACAGACTCACATTATAAGTCAGTCTACAGAACCTAAAACCTAGGCTCTGATACCAACTGTAACGACCCAACTTTTCCGGACTAAGCTGAGGTCACTACCAAATACCAAAACTCGACCATTCAATATAAAATTTAAAACGGACCAGATACGATTCATTAAAACATCATAAACCTTACAAAAGACAGTTTCGGGCCCTATTTTAAATATTTCAAAAAAAAGTCACAAAATAAAATGTCAAGTCACCAGTCCAAAATCACAATCAAAATATTCTGACAAAATACATAGCGGAAGCGAAAGAAAAACAGACGCGTCCATATGGCCTTCACGCATCCTTCCTGCCTCTCGTCGGTCTGCCCCTCGCTGTACCCCTACCTGAAAAGTTAAAGAAGAGAAAGGGTGAGTATAAACATACCCAGTAAGGGACCCACTACTGGGCCCGTTAGGGAACAACAGTTAACTTCCTATTCGGGGGTACCCTACATAACAGTCTAGTGGATTCCGTAGAACGCACATATCAGTCTAGTGCTCCCGAAGGATGCACATATCAGTCTAGTGCTCCCGAAGGATGCACATATCAGTCTAGTGCTCCCGAGGGATGCACATATCAGTCTAGTGCCCCCGAAGGATGCACATATCAGTCTAGTGCTCCCGAAGGATGCACATATCAGTCTAGTACTCCCGAAGGATGTACATATCAGTCTAGTGCTCCCGAAGGATGCACAACTCAGTAAGGCACACTACCCCATAGATGAAGCTAACCGTTACCCCTCAGCCCTTACTAACTGTCTACATCAGTCACATCTCAACGGCATTCATATTACAGTCCCGCCATAGACTTTATCAGTCAGATAGTATAGGTTTAACATCTACACCCTCAGTTGCTTTATGCATTACCGATTCGCACACCAATGGGGAAAACCCTAGGTCCAATCGACTAACCAACCAAAACCGGACTCACTGTCCTTCCCCGTCCAAACTCCATGAACCACATCCAGAACAGTATTTAATACATACTAAACCGTAACTTTAAGGTCCATCAACATATAATTTCAATCCACAATAGCAGTCACAGTATAATCTCATCAGACAAAATATAATATCAGTACTTAACAGTCAACACGCATACAGATATTCAGCACAGTCACTAACGTGTAATCCCCTGTGGATTACTACGGTTTTAACCTGGACTCGGGGTCCAGTAGTAGGAAAACCCTTACCTGAAACTCGGTTATGCCCCTCGATCGAAAATCCACGCTCGACAGATCTACCTAACGAAACACGAAAGTTTAGTTGATGACTTTAGTAGCAGTTGTTTTTAAAAAAGGTCAGAAGCGCTAGCCGTTGACTTACCCAAGGAAAGGAAGCTATCTCCAACCAGGCCTACCGCGAGACCCGAGAACCCAAGTGTCAAATCTGAACTACCTTCAAGGGAGACAAGTAGGGCCATATCTTATTCCAATATTCAAACTCTAATCGGATGTAGCAACATTAGAGAATTCATCGAAAACAATCCTTACCGAAGACTCACCGTGACCCGGAGCGGAGGAAGGAAGGCTTAGGTGGCTTGGTGAAACAAGGAGCTCGGCTCGGCTTGAAGGCGCTCGGCTCGGCTCGGCTCGGCTCCACCTCGGCTCGGCTCGGCTCGGCTTGTGGCTCGGCTCGGCTTGGCCTCGGCTCGGCTCAACTCAGCTCGCGGCTCGGCTCACTCGGCTCGCGGCTCGGCTCACTCGGCTCGCGGCTCGGCTCACTCGGCTCGCGGCTCGGCTCGCGGCTCGCTCGGCTTAGGGCTCGGCTCGGACAAGGATGGCGGCTCGGGTACGGCTCGCGGCTCGGCTTGGTCGACTCGGCTCACCCGGATTGTGTGGCTCGGATCGGAAACGGGCTCGGGTCAGCTGGAACCGGGTCGGGTCGAACGGCTAGCACGATTCCGCGGCTTCTTTTCTTTCCGGCGAACGACGGCGCTTCCTCCGTGCTCGGTCGGCGTTGGAGACGCGAGCTGAAGACGGAGAGTACGCCGGCGGTGGTAGAACGACGAGAGAACGACGGAGAAAGAAAAGGAAAAAGGATGGTTCGGGTGGCGGTGGCGCGGCGGAGAGAAAACGAAAACGGGGGAAGGAAAGGAGATGGTGGCGGCGTCGGCTGTCGTCGGTGGGGGCTGTAAGGAAGATGAAGGAGAAGAGAAGGAGAGATGGGCTGCGCGAACGGCGGCGGTGGTCGGGCGAAGGATGGAGGAAGATGAGGAAATGGATGGCTCGGTGGCGGCGTCGGCGAGAGAGAAAAGAAATTTCGAGGGGGGCTGCGCGCGAACTTAGGGTTTTTCTCTTTTTTTTTTTTTTTTGTAAAATATATATATATATATATATATATATAAATAATAATAATAAATTTATATGTAATAATAAAAAAATAGTTAATAATAATAATAATAATAATAATCTTAATTATAATAAAAATAAAGATAAATAATGATATATACATATATATATATTAAATAAAATAATATAAATTTATAATAGATTGTTAATATATATTATTAAAATAATATTAAATAAGAATATTAATATTTATTTTAAACAAAATAAAAGAAAACATTAACATTAGAATAATGATAATAATCCCCGAACAATTTACTTAAAAATGCTAAAATTTTACCTCGAACGTCGGGGCGTTACATTCTTCCCTCCTAAGGGAACTTTCGTCCTCGAAAGTTTTATTCCTCGAACAGTTCGGGATAACGGGATCTCATGTCGTCTTCACGCTCCCAAGTAGCCTCTTCTACCCGGTGATTCCGCCATAAGACTTTAACTAGGGGAATTTGTTTATTTCTCAACGTCTTCACCTCTCTAGCCAGCACCTCAACAGGTTGTTCAACATAGCTCAAGTTTTCATCAATCTCTAGTGGCTCGTAATCCACTACATGGGATGGATCTGGCACGTACTTCCTCAACATAGAAACGTGAAACACATCATGGACTGTCGAAAGTGATGGAGGCAACGCCAAGCGGTACGCTACAGGGCCAATCCGCTCCAGAATCTCAAATGGCCCAACAAAACGGGGACTCAACTTTCCTCTCCTTTCAAAACGCAAGACACCTTTCATAGGTGCTACCTTTAAGAACACCTTATCCCCTATCTCAAACTCAAGGTCCTTCCGCCTCACATCTGCATAACTCTTCTGCCTACTCTGAGCGGTATGCATGCGTGATCTAATCTTCTGTATCGCTTCGTTAGTAGACTGAACTAACTCAGGACCCATCAATCTCTGTTCACCTACCTCACCCCAGCAAACCGGGGATCTACAACATTTGCCGTACAGGGCCTCAAACGGTGCCATGCCAATAGTAGCCTGATAACTGTTATTATAAGCAAATTCCATCAAATGTAAGTGGGAGTCCCAGCTACTTGGAAATTCCAATGCACACGCTCGCAACATATCCTCTAACACCTGGTTCAGACGCTCAGTCTGACCGTCAGTCTGTGGATGGAAAGCCGTACTAAAGTCCAACCTCGTGCCCATAGCAGTCTGCAAACCCTTCCAAAATTTGGAAGTGAAACGGGCATCTCTATCAGAAACAATCGACACTGGCACTCCATGTAATCTCACTATCTCAGACATGTACAACTGCGCCCACTTACTAGCAGTATAGGTGGATTTACCCGGAACAAAGTGCGCTGACTTAGTAAGTCTGTCCACCACAACCCAAATCACTGTAAAACCCCTCAGAGTTCTCGGTAGCCCTGAAATGAAATCCATGGACACGTTCTCCCACTTCCATTCCGGTATGCTCAAGGGTTGTAATAAACCCGCTGGTTTCTGCCTTGGTGCCTTAACCTGCTGGCACACCAAGCATTTACTAACAAATTCTGCTACTTCCCTCTTCATGTTACGCCACCAATAAACTCGCTTCAGGTCCTGATACATCTTCGTACTACCTGGGTGCATGGAAAATGGGGAACTGTGCGCCTCAGATAATAATTCTGTCTTAACCGCACTATCTGACGGAACACAGAGGCGTCTCTCAAACAACAGTCCACCATCAGAGGATAATGAGAACTCAACCGCTTGTCCTGCCTCCGCTAGGCCACGTTTCTCAACCAGATAAGGATCGTTACTCTGAGCATCAATGATCCTCTGCCTCAAAGTCGGCTGTACCGTCAACTGGGCTAACTGCGTAGTAACTGCCCCCACTGACACTGCAATCTCAGCCCGCTCGAAATCCCGATGCAATGGGGCCTGCCGGGTAATAAGTGCTGCTGAATGTGACACCTTCCTACTAAGAGCATCAGCTACCACATTTGCCTTGCCTGGATGATACAGTATCTCACAATCGTAATCTTTCACTAACTCAAGCCACCTTCGCTGTCTCATATTCAATTCTTTCTGAGTAAAGAAGTATTTCAAGCTCTTATGATCTGTGAATATCTGTATCTTTTCACCATATAAATAATGCCTCCATATCTTCAAAGCAAAAACCACTGCTGCCAACTCTAGATCATGTGTAGGGTAGTTCTGCTCATGACTCTTCAACTGACGAGACGCATAAGCGACCACCTTACCCTGCTGCATCAAAACACAACCCAAACCTTTCTTGGAAGCATCACTATAAATCACGAAACTGCCAGAACCATCGGGTACCGTGAGAACCGGTGCGGTAACTAGCTTCTGTTTAAGGGTCTGAAAACTGTCCTCACATGCCTTGCTCCAAACAAAAGGAGCTCCCTTTCTGGTCAACTGAGTAAGAGGAGTAGCTATACGAGAAAAGTTCTCCACAAACCGACGATAATAGCCCGCTAAACCAAGAAAACTGCGAACCTCACTGACTGTGGAAGGTCGGGTCCAACCAGTGACTGCCTCTATCTTAGCTGGATCCACAGAGACTCCAGCCTTAGAAATCACGTGGCCCAGAAAGGACACCTGCTTCAGCCAAAACTCGCACTTCGAGAACTTTGCGTACAACTTATTATCCCGAAGCGTTTGCAAAACCATACGTAAGTGCTCCTCGTGTTCGGCCTCCGTCTTAGAGTATATCAAGATATCGTCGATAAACACAATCACAAAAGTATCTAGGAACTCCCTAAACACTCTGTTCATCAAGTCCATAAACACTGCCGGAGCATTCGTCAAACCAAACGACATCACAATAAACTCGTAGTGTCCATATCTGGATCGAAATGCTGTTTTCGGTATATCCTCATCCTTAATCCTCAGCTGATGGTATCCCGACCGAAGATCAATCTTAGAGAACACTGTGGCTCCCTGTAACTGGTCAAATAGATCGTCAATCCTGGGCAAGGGATATCTGTTCTTTACGGTTACTTTGTTCAACTCCCTATAGTCAATGCACAGACGCATCGATCCATCCTTCTTCTTAACGAATAAGACTGGCGCACCCCAAGGTGACACGCTCGGTCGGATGAATCCCTTATCAAGCAATTCCTGTAACTGTACCTTCAGTTCTTTCAATTCTGCGGGGGCCATTCTGTAAGGGGCTCTGGATATAGGAACCGTGCCTGGCTCCAACTCTATGGCAAATTCAACCTCCCTGTGCGGAGGTAATCCTGGAAGTTCCTCAGGAAAAACATCCGGATAGTCCCTCACTACTGGTTCTGATGACAGGGATACATCCGCCTCTCTAGTATCCACCACACTCGCTAAGATACCCCAAGTACCCTGACTGAGCAGTTTACTGGCCCTGATGGCTGAGATTACCTGAGGCAACGACTTTGACCCTCCTCCCTTAAATTTAAAACTGGCCATCGAGGGAGGGTTAAACGTTACCTCCTTACGTGAACAATCTATGCTGGCGTGGTTGGCGGCCAGCCAATCCATACCCAGGATTACATCAAAGTCCAGCATATCCAGAACTATCAGCGTTACCTCAATCACATGGCCTGCTACCTCAATCTGACATGCCTTCACCTTTTCCTCCGACAACATACATTCCCCGGAAGGAGTAGATACTGACAGAACATGGTGTAAGGGCTCTACCTCTAAGCGGGCATGCGACACAAATGCGGCAGAGATAAAAGAATGTGACGAACCCGAATCAAACAAAACTAAGGCGTAATGCCCCAACACTGGGAGCGTACCTGTCACTACTGTGCCTGCCTTCTCAGCCTCAGTCCTGTTGGTAGCAAAGACTCTACCCTGATGTGGAGCACCTGCTCCCTGATTCTGCGCGATCCCCGTGACTCTCAACGGGCATCTATCAGCTGTATGACCCTCTTGCCTGCACTTAAAGCAGGTCCTGGTCCCGAATAAGCAACGGCCTAAATGGTGCTTCCCACAAGTGGTACACAACGGCTTTCCTCTGGCAGCCTCCCCTGCCTCAAAAGGTTTCTGCTGGAAGCTGCGAAACTCACCACCTGGTCTGAAATTCCGCTGTGGCACTGGAACAGGCTGCTGCTCAGCCTTCCTCTTCTGTCCCGACGTCGAACCTCTACCAGCGGTCTTAGACGAATTGGCCCTCTCCTGTAAACTGAGATCCACTGCCAGGCGCAGTGCATCGGCATGAGTAGCGGGTCTGAAAGCTCGAACCAAACCCTGAATGTCTAGTCTGAGGCCTCTAACAAACTTGTCAGCTCTGGCCGCCTCAGTCGCTATCATCTCGGGAGCGAAACGGGATAACATGTCAAATTCCGCATCATACTGCTCCACTGTCATGTCACCCTGCTCTAGGTTCAGAAACTCCTGCCGCTTGGCATCTCTCAAACTGGCAGAGAAGAATTTCGCATAGAAACTCTCCTTGAACTGCTGCCACGTGATCTGACTCACATCACCACCTAGCATCCTCTCTGTAGTCTCCCACCAGGCAGTACCTCTGTCAGTCAACATAAAAACAGCACACTGAACTTTCTGATCCTCAGGGCATTTCATGTAACGGAAAATGGTCTCCAAGGACGATAGCCACATCTGAGCTCTGGTGGGGTCCTCCAAAGACCCATCGAACGTCGTGGGATTATACTTCCTGAAATCCCTCAGGTGCTTAGCCTCTGCTGACAACTGATCCGGCACAAACTGGGGTGCAACTGGTACCGGAGCCGGGGCTGGAGCAGGAACTGGTGCTGGAGCTGGCGCTGGAGCTGGCGCCGGAGTTGGCGAGGCAGGCTTCTGCTGCTCCCGCATCTGCATAATCATATCTCTAAACCTCTGCTCCATGGCGGCTAGGTCTGCATGGGTAACTGGCGCAGCCGGGTCAGGGGCTTGGGCTACAGGCTGCACCTCAGGCTGAACGCGTCCTGCTCCCCTTCCTCGGCCTCCTCGGCCACCCCTTCGTGCACCTCTCCTTGGTGGCATTTCCCTAACAACCACCACGATTCCTTTAGTCATAAATTGGTAATTGAATTTGCAGTTTAACTTAGGTAAGGTAAAGCATGTAGAGTTATACATATACTTTCATGAGAGCGTACCTGACGAGCGGCAAGGATCGTTTCAGCCATAAGGACACAAATCACAGACTCACATTATAAGTCAGTCTACAGAACCTAAAACCTAGGCTCTGATACCAACTGTAACGACCCAACTTTTCCGGACTAAGCTGAGGTCACTACCAAATACCAAAACTCGACCATTCAATATAAAATTTAAAACGGACCAGATACGATTCATTAAAACATCATAAACCTTACAAAAGACAGTTTCGGGCCCTATTTTAAATATTTCAAAAAAAAGTCACAAAATAAAATGTCAAGTCACCAGTCCAAAATCACAATCAAAATATTCTGACAAAATACATAGCGGAAGCGAAAGAAAAACAGACGCGTCCATATGGCCTTCACGCATCCTTCCTGCCTCTCGTCGGTCTGCCCCTCGCTGTACCCCTACCTGAAAAGTTAAAGAAGAGAAAGGGTGAGTATAAACATACCCAGTAAGGGACCCACTACTGGGCCCGTTAGGGAACAACAGTTAACTTCCTATTCGGGGGTACCCTACATAACAGTCTAGTGGATTCCGTAGAACGCACATATCAGTCTAGTGCTCCCGAAGGATGCACATATCAGTCTAGTGCTCCCGAAGGATGCACATATCAGTCTAGTGCTCCCGAGGGATGCACATATCAGTCTAGTGCCCCCGAAGGATGCACATATCAGTCTAGTGCTCCCGAAGGATGCACATATCAGTCTAGTACTCCCGAAGGATGTACATATCAGTCTAGTGCTCCCGAAGGATGCACAACTCAGTAAGGCACACTACCCCATAGATGAAGCTAACCGTTACCCCTCAGCCCTTACTAACTGTCTACATCAGTCACATCTCAACGGCATTCATATTACAGTCCCGCCATAGACTTTATCAGTCAGATAGTATAGGTTTAACATCTACACCCTCAGTTGCTTTATGCATTACCGATTCGCACACCAATGGGGAAAACCCTAGGTCCAATCGACTAACCAACCAAAACCGGACTCACTGTCCTTCCCCGTCCAAACTCCATGAACCACATCTAGAACAGTATTTAATACATACTAAACCGTAACTTTAAGGTCCATCAACATATAATTTCAATCCACAATAGCAGTCACAGTATAATCTCATCAGACAAAATATAATATCAGTACTTAACAGTCAACACGCATACAGATATTCAGCACAGTCACTAACGTGTAATCCCCTGTGGATTACTACGGTTTTAACCTGGACTCGGGGTCCAGTAGTAGGAAAACCCTTACCTGAAACTCGGTTATGCCCCTCGATCGAAAATCCACGCTCGACAGATCTACCTAACGAAACACGAAAGTTTAGTTGATGACTTTAGTAGCAGTTGTTTTTAAAAAAGGTCAGAAGCGCTAGCCGTTGACTTACCCAAGGAAAGGAAGCTATCTCCAACCAGGCCTACCGCGAGACCCGAGAACCCAAGTGTCAAATCTGAACTACCTTCAAGGGAGACAAGTAGGGCCATATCTTATTCCAATATTCAAACTCTAATCGGATGTAGCAACATTAGAGAATTCATCGAAAACAATCCTTACCGAAGACTCACCGTGACCCGGAGCGGAGGAAGGAAGGCTTAGGTGGCTTGGTGAAACAAGGAGCTCGGCTCGGCTTGAAGGCGCTCGGCTCGGCTCGGCTCGGCTCCACCTCGGCTCGGCTCGGCTCCACCTCGGCTCGGCTCGGCTTGGTCTCGGCTCGGCTCGGCTTGTGGCTCGGCTCGGCTTGGCCTCGGCTCGGCTCAACTCAGCTCGCGGCTCGGCTCACTCGGCTCGCGGCTCGGCTCACTCGGCTCGCGGCTCGGCTCACTCGGCTCGCGGCTCGGCTCGCGGCTCGCTCGGCTTAGGGCTCGGCTCGGACAAGGATGGCGGCTCGGGTACGGCTCGCGGCTCGGCTTGGTCGACTCGGCTCACCCGGATTGTGTGGCTCGGATCGGAAACGGGCTCGGGTCAGCTGGAACCGGGTCGGGTCGAACGGCTAGCACGATTCCGCGGCTTCTTTTCTTTCCGGCGAACGACGGCGCTTCCTCCGTGCTCGGTCGGCGTTGGAGACGCGAGCTGAAGACGGAGAGTACGCCGGCGGTGGTAGAACGACGAGAGAACGACGGAGAAAGAAAAGGAAAAAGGATGGTTCGGGTGGCGGTGGCGCGGCGGAGAGAAAACGAAAACGGGGGAAGGAAAGGAGATGGTGGCGGCGTCGGCTGTCGTCGGTGGGGGCTGTAAGGAAGATGAAGGAGAAGAGAAGGAGAGATGGGCTGCGCGAACGGCGGCGGTGGTCGGGCGAAGGATGGAGGAAGATGAGGAAATGGATGGCTCGGTGGCGGCGTCGGCGAGAGAGAAAAGAAATTTCGAGGGGGGCTGCGCGCGAACTTAGGGTTTTTCTCTTTTTTTTTTTTTGTAAAATATATATATATATATATATATATATATATATATATATATATATATATATAATAATAATAATAAATTTATATGTAATAATAAAAAAATAGTTAATAATAATAATAATAATAATAATCTTAATTATAATAAAAATAAAGATAAATAATGATATATACATATATATATATTAAATAAAATAATATAAATTTATAATAGATTGTTAATATATATTATTAAAATAATATTAAATAAGAATATTAATATTTATTTTAAACAAAATAAAAGAAAACATTAACATTAGAATAATGATAATAATCCCCGAACAATTTACTTAAAAATGCTAAAATTTTACCTCGAACGTCGGGGCGTTACACCAAGAACCAAACTTAACAAACTTAAACTATATATATAAACTTGAAACTTTAGTTTGTTCTAAAATGTTGAATTGATCAATTGCATTAGTCTTTTATATTCACATTGATAAGCTTTAGTTGTTTGGGTTGATAAGTAATTTTTGTTGATTAGTATTAAACATATGTGGTGTTACCTAATGCATTAGTTCAACTATTATTAAATTTCATTTGGATACACAATCTAGACACTACTTGGAAGGAAGATTCGTCCAAAATAGAGGTACCACCCATTTGTAAATTGTCTTAATAGATTTTGAGATTTCTCTTTGATAGAATGGTTTCCCCTTGTCATCTCTTTCTCTTTGTCAGAGTAGTTTCCTCTTGTCATCTCTTTCTAGATCTTAAGAAAGCTAAGGTAATGAGTAAATGTTTTCGCATCAATTATTTATATTTAACTTGTCTTTGAATCTTATGAATGATAGGATACCTTTCTAGAAAGATTTGTATCATGTAGTCTCCTTTGAAATCATCAATAACCTTTTAAATATCATAGAGTTCACATAGTTCTTGTGGTACTTGGAATCTAGTTGCTTAATAATGATACATGCTGAATGTGTATGCTTCACAGGAGATACTAACATGTTTTATTTTTTTAATGTTGGAACATCCAAGAATGCTCTAAATGAAGTAATTCAACCAAGTGTAAAGTGTAGTTGAATCATAATAAGCGACAATTGAACAATCCTAAGATGGTTGACCAGTCAAGAAGCTATATCTAACATGGAATGGATCTCATAACAATCTAATGACAATCAACAAGTAATTTTTACAGCTGAAGTAGGTGTTATGCTTGAAATTCTAGTTTGATATAAAATGTTGGATTAGGTTAGTATATACAAACTTAGTATAAGTGAATTATTACTATGATTATCCTGCAGTTGTTGTAGCCATAGATTTGATCTTGGTTGTTGATGAGTTCTTTTGAATTTCATATATCTATAAAGGTTTTAGTGTGTTTGATATGTTGCATGCTTATAATCTCTTTTAGTTTCGTTTGAGAGTTTTTAATGAGATTCATAGGCTTTATGTTTATGGTTTTATGCTTATCTTACGAAGGCTAGCAACTCAAGAAGATACCTCTAACATAGAAAGAAGTTCAAAGCGATCTAACGATAGTTAACAGGTAATATTTATTTGAAATTCTTCCTACAACTCTAGTTTGTTGAAGTTATTGGATTTGATTTGTTTATGTGTGTTGAAGTGCTATGACTATCCTGCAACTATTGTAGTCTTTTTAAAATTTTTATTTTATGTTTGCTTAAATGATTATCTGTTCCAAAACGTGTTTTGGTTAGGATTTGGTTAACTTATTAGCGTTGTTTCTTGTTTAACTTATATTGTAACTTTTAAACTTATTAGCTTTTGAAGTCTTAAAAAGATTTGTTTGTTTAATTTGCAATGTTAACATGATTTTGATAAAGTTATGGACCATCGAGTATTCATGCTTTTATTCTTGTTGTATAACGTAGGGATCTTTAATGTTGGTTTCAAGTGCCTAAGTTTCATTTTTTTTCTTAGTTGAATCCTTATAGAGTTTGTTGCTTTTTATTTAGACATTCCCCTTAAATTGTGGTTAGAATGTCTTGAATCATATTGAGTAGTGTCATTATGCTTTAAAGTGCCTTAGTTTCATTTTTTGCTACTTATTTATTCTATTATGCTTACATATTTCAGATTTGACGCACAAATGGTCTTCTATACAAGATTTTTTTGTTGATTTCAGATAAATATGAAAAGAGTTTTGTTTCATATCCTATAATTTTGATAGTAAAAATCATTTCATGCTTCCAAGACTTCTCAGAATTTTTGTTATGTACCCTACTTTTGCATGAATTTAACTTCATACTGATAACTTAGGTTGGCATTACTCGAACTGTTTATGAAATTATCAAAGTTTCTTGACATATATTTCTTGTGATAAAGTTGATGTTATTGCATGTTGCCTAGTCATAATTCCTAAGATTATTATATTTGACATTTTATAATAGGTTTATATAGTAAATTGAATATTATTTTTTATATAATAAAATACTTTTACCAGCGCTTTTAATAACGTCGCAAAAGCATTGGTTTTCTAAACTAAAAAAACACTTTTTAGTGGTGCTAAATATTGACTTTAATATGTCGCAAAAGATCTCACTACTACAAATTTGATCTTTGGCAACAATATTATTTGTCACTAAAACATCACTTTTAGTAGTGAGTGCACTATGCCACTATAAAAAGTAAATAGTAATAGAATATATGTTACTAAAAGTAAGCATTTAGTAAAGTAACGCGCAAATGTCACTAAAAGTACATCTATTGCGGCACGCATCTATTGCGTCGCTAAAACTTTTAGATACGTGGATACAACGACAATCCTAGCGACGAATGGCATTGCGTTGCTCGTTTTTTTTTTAGCAACATTTTTGGTGCACCACTAAAAACTAAATTTCTTGTAGTGATCTTAGATTTCTACATGCTTGGCATTGGGATATGCAAACTTCCAATGATCCTAAAAGAGCATCGGGAGTTGTCGAGGAAATGTTGACACATCATTAGAAGTGTTAGTAATTATTAGAGATATGTAGACGTTTCATTAGAAGCATCGACAGTGGTGGGGGATATGCAAACACGTCATTGTAAGTGTTAGCTATTCATGGGGAACTTTTGACGCTTAGCGGACTGCTCGGGAGTAGATATTTAAAATCCCTTTATATATATGTATTCGACATATATGTGAAGAAGGAAAACAACGTATAACACGTTCTGTACGACCACTATCGCTATCCTCTGTCTGCCCCATCTCTCCCGGTGCTCACACGCCCTTAACTTTTCAGGTATTACCATTAATTAAACTAGATCCAAGTTTTTCACTAAAATCCCCTAAAATTCTTTGTTTCCTAAAATCTTTTGTTTTGGGAATCTCTTTTAAGTTTGATTTCATTTATGTGGTTTCTTGTCATGCCATATCTATCTTTTAGGTTTGATTTCATTTATTTGGAGAATCTCTCTTTGGTTTGAGAATTTGTGGAAGAAGTTTAATATTTGTTATGTGGATATTTGCAAGTATATATATTTGTATGTAATATTTGAAGAAGTTGATTTTGTTTATGTGTAGATTTGTAAGTATATATATAATTCAATAGTTAGACGTTTTATAATTTGTCTAGAAGAGATTAATTAAGATAAATTAAATTTATTTGATTCTTAGCTTTAAGAACTGTTTATTGTCTAAGTATCTATTTGCTTCTTTTCTCGTAAATGTGAAAGAGATGTTCTTTTCTTCCGATTGTTTGTTCAATCTCCATATTTTTTTTTTAATAATCTCAACAAGACTTTTTGTCATGTCCCACCTCCAGATCACTCCTTACCACCATGTGGAGGCATGACCCCCTAAACACCTAAAGCAAATCTCTTTGCGAGATAACACCTAAATGTCTAGTGCACGGATTTAACACAACAATCAGTCTTAACGAATAGCTTGAACTTTAAGCTTACCTTTCAGAACGAATGATAAAACGAACAAACTTCTCTTTATTAATTTAACAACATGTTTCCAATACATAATACAAGCTTTCTTGAGTACAAGAACTATAAAATAAGGCTTCCAACGCCTAGCTCAACTTCACACTTAAAATGCCTAGCTTGTTCGCCTTACCCTTCTTTACTTGGCCTCAACGCTTGATAACCTTGGAAAGGAAAACTTAAAACATAATTCTAATACTTAGTGAGTAATATATTGGAAAATATTTTGTGGATATAATTCAATCAACAAATTCATTTTCACCAAAAGACTCTCGACAACTCATTTGAAATCATAAATCACACATTAGCTTCTACTTATTCCTTTCACCAAGAACATGAATAATACAAACACATAGATTTTCGGGATTCATTTCACCAGCATCTGATCACTTGTAGAAATACATGTTATTGTAACCTTTTATGTAAAATAATGAGGCTTTATTGCTAACATTGTCAAACAATGCGAAGAAAAGTAGAAGATTTGATTAACTTGTGTATCGTAGAATGAAAAAGAACTTTATCCTTATTCGCATTTTACTTGTCTCATTGCAGGATTTAAGGTAAAAAAAAAAGTACAGCCTGATGAGAGAACGTTAGGTGAGGAGACACGTGCAACGAACAAGGTGACGATCACAATAAGCTACGCGATCTGAAGCACTAGCAGACAAAAATCGTTTGTGTGAATGTTAATTCCCTGTGTTCGACCTTGGATCATCTAGAAAACCTATTACTTCGAACACAGAATGTAAACCTGAGATTCTCTTTATACATTTTTTTAAATATAAAAGGAATAAAAGAAAATGGAAATTAATTATATAATATTTTTATATAATTAAAGGTTTTATTACAAACAAAAAATAAAAAGAAAAGAAAGGATAAAAAGGGAAGAAAGAGGAAAAGAGAAAAGGGAATTCCATTTTTTTCCAACTCCTCACCATTTTCATCCAAATTTCAGAGCTTTCTTTTGGGAGAAGAACCGGAGAGAACCTGAGGAAGAAGAAGATTTCTTAGTTCTAAGATTGAGGAAGAAGGGGAAAAACTCAAAGGAAGTTTCAATCATTACACATTTTGACCTATTATGAACACTTATGGTTTTTTGTTCGGTTTGATCTTCTCAAGAAGAACTAAGAGGTGAGGTTTGAATTTCCTAAAAGCTAATTCATTTTTGAACAAATTTTGTGCAGGATGTTTGAGTCATTTTTGTTGCTAATTGGGTGATTTTTGACAGAGAAGGCAGAATAGGTGTTTTCCATGTGAAATCAGAGATCCTCTAGTTTTTTAAGCTTTCTGGTGTGTATACATTGAGTTAAAACCTCTAATTGATATGGTTGGAAATTTTATTCAATTTTCTATAAATTTTATTAATATACTGATAGCAAATTATGACTGGAAATGTGTTAAAGTACAAGGACATGCTAAAGGTCTATAGAGTGCGCGATTTTGGAGTGGTTTTATTTCGTGGTGTTTCTGAACTTTTCGATTGGGAATTTGAGTTACAAATCTTCAGGTAAATTATAGAGGACATCTAAAATGAAGATTTTAATGTAAATAGCACTCGTTTTGGTTAAGTATTGAGAGAGTTATGGTCATTTGAAGTTTGTGTTAGAAATCTGGAAAATACAAAAGTTGTTCAAATAGGATTTTATTTCATAAGCTTTGTTTTCGTAGGCGTCATCTTTAGTGGGACATGTTAAGGCTCTCTTTAGAAAAACTAGAATATTTAGGGTTCTAATACTCAATTTGGTTGTTGTGTAACGCCCAACAAATTCGATATTTCTTTTTTGTTTTGGCCATTGTCATCAATATTAAGTGTGGTTATGGGAATTTTTTTAATTTATTGGAAGAACCTTACCATTTTGATTTTCTCGAGTAATTAAGGTTGGGAATCCTTATTTGTTTAGGATAATAAGTATTACTTTTTATTTTATTATTTTTATTTTTATTGGAAATAATTAGGGAAGCCCTTATTAAACTAAAGTTGGTTGTTTTTGGTGAGATTTGGGGAGAGAGAGGAGGGGTTGTTTTGGGTTTTTAAAAGGGAAAAGAAAAGAGTCATTTTTTCTTATAAAAAGGCCTTGGGACTCGTGCGTAAAGAGGAAGAGAAAAAAAAATCAAAGAAAGAAAGAGGGGAAAAGAAAAAGAAAAAGGAAATTTTTTTTTTATTATTGAAACCCTAGCCGCCGCACGCCGCCGCACGCCGCCGCCGCGAACCCGAGCCGCCAAGCATCCCCCTCTCTGTTTAGCAGCGCAGCCGAGCCTGCAGTCGAAACCGAGCCGTCGCCGAGCTTCCAGCCGTGTCGGAAGAATCGTCCAAGCCGATCCGCGCAGCCGAGCGTCCGTCGGAGCAGCCGTCTCTCGCACGCCCGAAGCCGAGTCGAAGCCACCTTCGCGCGTCCGCAGCCAACCCGTCAGCCAGCCGAGTCACGCCGCTTCGATCCGACGCAGCACAGCCGAAACGCTCGTCTGCAGCCGTCGCCGAGCGAAGCCGCGGTAGCCGGACCACCAGCAGCCGCCGCGCCACCCGAACCGACGCGCGCCATCTTCCGGAACCCGACCCGCGCCCGCGTGCATCCGCGTGTGAGCCGCGTCCGCGTGTGAAGCCGCGCCGCGCGCTTCTGCGTAGCCGAGCCGTGTCTCCCTCCTTAAGCAAGCCGAGCCGCACGCATAAAGTTCCTGTACCGAGCCGAGTTGAGCCGCGCCTGCGCCAAGCCGAGCCGGTCCCTGTCCTTTGCCAGCCGAGCCGCCAAGACTAATTTGGCTCCATCCACCTAAATTTTGGTAATTTAATTAATTGTTGTGGCATTTCCCAGTAAGACTCCATGCTTCGGACGTTAATTGATTTAATTTGGGACTAAATTAAATTATTTTCCTTAAGGGACGTCTTGGACCAAGTAATTGCTGCATCGCGGGATTTCTTGAGTAGGGGCTTGAGCACTGCAACCTCTTTCTAGGTTAGGACCTCGTCGCTTGGAAAGCATACTGCCTCGCGGTTAGGACTCGTCAAGTAAATCTCCAGGTAAGAGATTCTACTACTAGCTCCATGTTTAGAACTATGAGACTACGTATACTTCAATTTTGCATGTCGAGGATTAGACAGTACGATACCTGAAATCAATGTTAGTATGATGCAAATGATGATATGGTCATACTATAGCCTGTTATGTGTGGCGAGAGCTGTTATGGCTATACGACGGATGTCGAGACGGAGAGTGTAATGATGATTTATCTGATATGTTATATGCTGATGCCATGTGTATGTATACTGCGACTAGGGTACCTGTTAGCTTAATCTGTTAGAGTCGTACCTGCGTGGGTGTCCTTCGGGATCACCACCTATTGAGGACTGTGTGGTCTGACGGGACACCAGTCTAGCATGGATGTAGATATGACCCGAGTGACTCGACGGAGTCCTCGCATCCCGACTGTCCTAGGTGTCCCCCGGGGTACCGAAGACCAGAGTTACGTTCCTACGGGAGCGCATGTTGCACGTGTTCGGGAACGTGCCAGAGATTGGGTACCAGTTACAGGACTCTGATAGGAAGTTAACAGGCACCTAGTGGGACTAGTAGTGGGTCCCTTACTGAGTATTTTATACTCACTCTCTTCATTTCATGTTTTCAGGTAGAGGACGAGGCAAGGGCAAGGGCAAGCTGGCGAGCGACCCGAAGTGACCGTGGCGGGCCATAGGGACTACTGCTTCCGCTTATCCTTATTTTAGACTTTCATAGCTGAGTTTGAGTACTTTTCATTACTTATCATCTTATTATGTAGATAGGGCCCGAGTAGGACTTTAGGACGCATTAGACCTTTTTGCATAACTACCTTGTTTTAAATTTTCATAAATAAAATTTCTCAAACCTTATGCGTTTTTAATAATTTTGATGACTTAAACCGCTTGTTCTATATTTAGTAATGACTTCGACTCAGTATAAGGAGTTGGGTCGTTACAGTTGGTATCAGAGCACAGTGTTTTAGGTTCTGTAGACTGACCTACGATGTAAGTCATTTTTGTTTTGGTTTTACTTCACCCTATGGCTATACGGTCCTTCGGCACTCGCCAGGTATGTCTAAAGCCTTGCTAATGTTAAGATTACGATTTTGCCTGAATAGTCTAGACCTAGAGATAGGGTGTTAAGTTCTTGTGGTGAAAAGTTTTGTTGTTGAATTTTAGGGAGAATGCCGCCACGTAGAGGTGCACGCCGAGGAGGTGGTAGGGGAGGCAGAGGAGCCGGTCGTGGCCAGCCAGAGGCGCCACCTGCTGCACCGGCAGTCGACCCAAACGCACCGGTCACCCAGGCGGATCTCGCCGCGATGGAGCAGCGTTATCAGGACATGCTGCAAGCTGCTTTGGCGCCTTTCCTTGCCGCCCAGCAGAACCAGGCCGCCCCTGTTCAGGCCCAGGCCGTCGCTCCTCCAGCCCCTGAGGAAGCTCAACCAGTACCAGTTCAACTGTCGGCCGAGGCTAAACACTTACGGGACTTTAGGAAGTATAATCCTAAGACCTTTGACGGATCCATGGACAACCCCACAAAGGCCCAAATGTGGTTGACGTCCATAGAGACTATCTTCCGGTACATGAAGTGCCCAAAAGACCAGAAGGTGCAGTGTGCAGTCTTCTTCTTGGAGGACAGGGGCACCGCCTGGTGGGAGACCGCTGAGAGAATGCTGGGGGGCGATGTCAGCAAGATAACTTGGGAGCAGTTCAAGGAGAACTTCTATGCTAAGTTCTTCTCTGCCAATGTGAAGCACGCCAAGCTGCGAGAGTTCCTAAACTTGGAGCAAGGCGACATGACGGTGGAGCAGTACGACGCCGAGTTCGATATGCTGTCCTGCTTTGCTCCCGATATGGTAAGGGATGAGGCTGCCAGGACGGAGAAATTCGTTAGAGGACTCAGGCTAGACCTTCAGGGCATTGTCAGAGCCCTCCGCCCAGCCACGCATGCTGATGCACTACGTATAGCACTGGATTTGAGCCTACCTGAGAGAGCCGATTCGTCTAAGGCTGCCGGCAGAGGGTCAGCCTTGGGACAGAAGAGAAAGGTGGAGACGCAGCCTGACGTAGTACCGCAGCGAACACTGAGGTCAGGAGGTGTCTTTCAGAGACACCGACGGGAGCTTGCAGCAGCCGGGAGGACTCTGAGAGAGCTACCCGCTTGTACTACCTGTGGGAGAGTCCACGGAGGTCGTTGCTTGGCTGGAAGTGGAGTCTGCTTCAGATGCAGACAGCCGGGGCACACTGCTGATGTGTGTCCTCGGAAACCCTTTGAGACGACACCACCCCAGCCTTCTGCGTCCCAGCAGGGGAGAGTTTTCGCCACTACCCGGCAGGAGGCCGAGCGAGCTGGTACAGTGGTGACAGGTACGCTCCCAATTTTGGGGCATTATGCTTTTGTGCTATTTGACTCTGGGTCATCCCACTCGTTTATATCCTCCGTCTTCGTTCAGCATGTGGGTTTGGAGGTAGAACCTTTGGGTAGTGTTTTGTCGGTTTCTACTCCATCTGGGGAGGTTTTGTTGTCCAAAGAACAAATAAAGGCATGTCGGGTAGAGATAGCGAATCGTATGTTAGACGTGACCTTGCTAGTGTTAGACATGCAGGATTTTGACGTGATACTAGGCATGGATTGGCTGTCAGCCAACCATGCAAATATAGACTGTTTTGGCAAGGAAGTTGTCTTTAACCCTCCCTCCGGGGCTAGTTTCAAATTCAGGGGGGCAGGCATGGTATGTATACCCAAGGTCATCTCGGCCATGAAGGTTAGTAAACTACTCAGCCAGGGTACTTGGGGCATCTTGGCAAGCGTAGTGGATATTAGAGAGCCAGAAGTTTCCCTATCTTCCAAACCAGTGGTAAGGGAGTACCCTGACGTTTTCCCAGACGAACTCCCAGGACTTCCGCCTCCCAGAGAGGTAGACTTCGCCATCGAGTTAGAGCCGGGCACTGCCCCTATCTCGAGGGCCCCTTACAGAATGGCTCTCGCCGAGCTAAAAGAGTTGAAGGTCCAGTTACAGGAGTTGCTGGACAAAGGCTTCATCCGGCCCAGTGTGTCGCCTTGGGGAGCCCCAGTATTGTTCGTGAAGAAGAAGGATGGGTCGATGCGCCTTTGTATTGACTACCGAGAGCTGAACAAGGTGACAATAAAAAACCGTTACCCCTTGCCCAGGATTGATGACCTGTTCGATCAGTTGCAGGGAGCCACTGTCTTTTCCAAGATCGACCTGCGATCAGGCTATCACCAGTTAAGGATTAGGGACGGTGACATTCCCAAAACGGCCTTTCGTTCGAGGTACGGACATTACGAGTTCGTGGTGATGTCTTTCGGCTTGACTAACGCTCCTGCAGTGTTCATGGATTTGATGAACAGGGTGTTTAAGGACTTTCTAGACTCGTTCGTCATAGTCTTCATTGATGACATCCTGATTTACTCAAAAACTGAGGCTGAGCACGAGGAGCACTTGCACCAGGTTTTGGAGACTCTTCGAGCCAACAAGTTGTATGCCAAGTTCTCCAAGTGTGAATTCTGGTTAAGGAAGGTGACGTTTCTTGGCCACGTGGTTTCCAGTGAGGGAGTTTCAGTGGATCCCGCAAAGATTGAAGCGGTGACCAACTGGCCTCGACCGTCCACGGTTAGTGAAATTCGAAGTTTTCTTGGCTTGGCAGGTTACTACAGGAGGTTCGTGGAAGACTTCTCACGTATAGCCAGCCCGTTGACCCAGTTGACCAGGAAGGGAACCCCTTTTGTCTGGAGCCCAGCATGCGAGCGTAGCTTTCAGGAGCTCAAACAGAAGCTAGTGACTGCACCAGTCCTGACAGTGCCCGATGGTTCGGGAAACTTTGTGATCTATAGTGATGCCTCCAAGAAGGAACTGGGCTGTGTCCTGATGCAGCAAGGTAAGGTAGTTGCTTATGCCTCCCGCCAGTTGAAGACTCATGAGCAGAACTACCCTACCCACGACTTGGAGTTGGCGGCTGTAGTCTTTGCACTGAAGATATGGAGGCACTATCTGTACGGTGAGAAGATTCAGATTTACACCGACCATAAGAGCCTGAAGTACTTCTTCACTCAGAAGGAGTTGAACATGAGGCAGAGGAGGTGGCTCGAGTTGGTGAAAGACTACGACTGCGAGATCCTATACCACCCAGGTAAAGCAAATGTAGTGGCTGACGCGCTGAGTAGGAAGGTTGCACATTCAGCAGCGCTAATTACCAAGCAGACCCCCTTACTCCGGGATTTTGAGAGAGCCGAGATTACAGTCTCAGTAGGTGAGGTTACCGCACAGTTGGCTCAGTTGTCAGTTCAGCCAACCTTGAGGCAAAAGATCATCGCTGCTCAGTTGAATGATCCTTACTTGGCTGAGAAGCGTCGTATGGTAGAGACAGGGCAAGGTGAAGACTTCTCCATATCCTCTGACGATGGCCTTATGTTTGAGGGACGCCTGTGTGTGCCGGAAGACAGCGCAGTTAAGACGGAGCTTTTGACTGAGGCTCACAGTTCTCCGTTTACCATGCACCCTGGGAGTACGAAGATGTACCAGGACTTAAGGAGTGTCTATTGGTGGAGGGGCATGAAGAGGGAAGTGGCAGACTTTGTGAGTAGGTGCTTGGTGTGCCAGCAGGTGAAGGCACCTAGGCAGCATCCAGCAGGGTTGTTGCAACCCTTGAGTGTGCCAGGGTGGAAGTGGGAGAGTGTGTCAATGGATTTTATTACGGGACTGCCCAAGACCCAAAAGGGCTACACGGTGATCTGGGTTGTGGTTGACAGACTCACGAAGTCGGCCCATTTCGTGCCAGGGAAATCCACTTACACTGCCAGTAAGTGGGGGCAGTTATATATGACAGAGATTGTGAGACTACATGGAGTACCCGTATCCATCATTTCAGACAGAGACGCTCGTTTCACATCGAAGTTCTGGAAAGGACTTCAACTTGCATTAGGTACGAGGCTGGACTTCAGCACGGCATTCCACCCTCAGACTGATGGTCAGACAGAGAGATTGAACCAGATTTTGGAAGATATGCTGCGGGCCTGCGTGTTAGAGTTTTCACGAAGTTGGGACTCCCATCTGCATCTGATGGAGTTTGCCTACAATAACAGCTACCAGGCTACTATCAGTATGGCACCGTTCGAGGCTCTGTATGGCAAGTGCTGTAGATCCCCTGTCTGCTGGGGCGAGGTTGGAGAGCAGAGGATGCTAGGCCCCGAGTTAGTGCAGACTACCAACACAGCCATACAGAAGATCCGAGCTCGTATGCTGACAGCACAGAGCAGACAGAAGAGTTATGCTGATGTACGACGTAAGGACCTCGAGTTTGAAGTGGGAGATATGGTCTTTCTGAAGGTTGCACCCATGAAGGGTGTTCTGAGGTTCGCGAAGAAGAGGAAGCTGAGTCCACGCTTCGTAGGGCCGTTCGAGATACTGGAGCGGATTGGCCCCGTGGCTTATCGCTTGGCGCTACCCCCATCTTTTGCTGCAGTGCACGACGTATTCCATATCTCCATGCTGAGGAAATATGTCGCAGACCCAACACATGTGGTGGACTTCGAACCACTGCAGATTAGCGAGAATTTGAGCTACGAGGAGCAGCCTGTCGAGGTCCTGGCAAGGGAGGTCAAGAAGCTTCGCAGTCGAGAAATTCCACTGGTCAAAATCCTTTGGCAGAACCATGGAGTGGAAGAGGCCACGTGGGAGAAAGAAGAGGACATGAGAGCCCAGTACCCCGAGCTGTTCGAGGATTAGAACTTTCGAGGACGAAAGTTTTTTTTTAGGAGGGAAGATTGTAACGCCCAACAAATTCGATATTTCTTTTTTGTTTTGGCCATTGTCATCAATATTAAGTGTGGTTATGGGAATTTTTTTTAATTTATTGGAAGAACCTTACCATTTTGATTTTCTCGAGTAATTAAGGTTGGGAATCCTTATTTGTTTAGGATAATAAGTATTACTTTTTATTTTATTATTTTTATTTTTATTGGAAATAATTAGGGAAGCCCTTATTAAACTAAAGTTGGTTGTTTTTGGTGAGATTTGGGGAGAGAGAGGAGGGGTTGTTTTGGGTTTTTAAAAGGGAAAAGAAAAGAGTCATTTTTTCTTATAAAAAGGCCTTGGGACTCGTGCGTAAAGAGGAAGAGAAAAAAAATCAAAGAAAGAAAGAGGGGAAAAGAAAAAGAAAAAGGGAAATTTTTTTTTATTATTGAAACCCTAGCCGCCGCGAACCCGAGCCACCAAGCATCCCCCTCTCTGTTCAGCAGCGCAGTCGAGCCTGCAGTCGAAACCGAGCCGTCGCCGAGCTTCCAGCCGCGTCGGAAGAATCGTCCAAGCCGATCCGCGCAGCCGAGCGTCCGTCGGAGCAGCCATCTCTCGCACTCCCGAAGCCGAGTCGAAGCCACCTTCGCGCGTCCGCAGCCAACCCGTCAGCCAGCCGAGTCGCGCCGCTTCGATCCGACGTAGCGCAGCCGAAACGCTCGTCTGCAGCCTTCGCCGAGCGAAGCCGCGGTAGCTGGACCACCAGCCGCCGCGCCACCCGAACCGACGCGCGCCATCTTCCGGAACCCGACCCGCGCCCGCGTGCATCCGCGTGTGAAGCCGCACCGCGCGCTTCTGCGTAGCCGAGCCGCGTCTCCCTCCTTAAGCAAGCCGAGCCGCACGCATAAAGTTCCTGTACCGAGCCGAGTTGAGCCGCGCCTGCGCCAAGCCGAGCCGGTCCCTGTCCTTTGCCAGCCGAGCCGCCAAGACTAATTTGGCTCCATCCACCTAAATTTTGGTAATTTAATTAATTGTTGTGGCATTTCCCAGTAAGACTCCATGCTTCGGACGTTAATTAATTTAATTTGGGACTAAATTAAATTATTTTCCTTAAGGGACGTCTTGGACCAAGTAATTGCTGTAGCGCGGGATTTCTTCAGTAGGGGCTTGAGCACTGCAACCTCTTTCTAGGTTAGGACCTCGTCGCTTGGAAAGCATACTGCCTCGCGGTTAGGACTCGTCAAGTAAATCTCCAGGTAAGAGATTCTACTACGAGCTCCATGTTTAGAACTATGAGACTACATATACTTCAATTTTGCATGTCGAGGATTAGACAGTACGATGCCTGAAATCAATGTTAGTATGATGCAAATGATGATATGGTTATACTATAGCCTGTTATGTGTGGCAAGAGCTGTTATGGCTATACGACGGATGTCGAGACGGAGAGTGTAATGATGATTTATCTGATATGTTATATGCTGATGCCATGTGTATGTATACTGCGACTAGGGTACCTGTTAGCTTAATCTGTTAGAGTCGTACCTGCATGGGTGTCCTTCGGGATCAAACCTTATGCGTTTTTAATAATTTTGATGACTTAAACCGCTTGTTCTATATTTAGTAATGACTTCGACTCGGTATAAGGAGTTGGGTCGTTACATGTTGACAGGCCAAGAAGAATTAAATCGAGCTTACAAACCAAAGATCTAGCTCAAGACAGTGATTGACAAAACCAGTTTTGAAAATATTTTCCTTAATTATTATTTATGATTGACAGCTTTACACGTTTATTTACGAAGCTCTGAAAGTCATTTGAATTCCATGATTATTTTCAAGTATGAGTTTCGAGACTAGATTTCTTAATGAAAATTTATGCTAGCACGTGAATATCGAATGTCTGGAAAGTATTTGAACCACAGTGTTTCAAGCCAAGCATGAGTTAAAAAGTTTGTTTTAAGAACTACAGTGTTTCACGAACAATATAAGTAAGCTTGAGCTTTACGAAAGATAAAGATAGCAAGCATGTTTTAATATTTTTGTATGATTTTTCGATGTTTTTTCGTAAACTATATGACTGAGATGTTAAGCCTGAAGCTATATGGTACCGTGTGCATACAAGTTAGATTTCGTTGTTGACGTTAAGTGTTGGGTGGGCCCTACTACAACAAAGACGATGGGAGTGTTGGGCAGGTCCCACTACATCGTAGAGCTTGTGAACGTTGATTGTTTTGGGCATGTCCTACACAACGTAGATTTGCCATGTTAGTTAAAATGTTTTGATATACTTGATATGTCTTGCTAGATTTCAATGACGTACATGTTGAGTATTTGAGAAAGTTATTCTTAATATTATACGTTTATATTTATGATTTGTATAGAAAGGTTTATATATGTAAAGTTTTCACGTGCTCTTATCTTTAAATTTATAGTTTTAAACTGAATCACTCACTAAGCTTTATAGCTAACCCTTCCAAAATGTTTTACCCACTATCCAAGTAGAGATCGAGTTTTAAGTACCTGATAGACTGCCTTAGTCTGCTGAAGCTCCAATATCGATTGCCAGTACGTGGTTAGAGTTGTACATAGAGTCTATTTTGTTATGTTGTATATTTCTTTGTACGATATAGATACTCTACAGTTTGTATAAGCTCTAGGAGTTGTGGTTGTGTGAACCTTTGTTGGTTATGTTTTGGGCTATACTTCATGTGTGCATATGATTAGTCTAGGTTTCGCTGTGTTGTGTTGCATGAATAATAGTTTATAGACTAGATTAGCAAGTTTATCAAGTTCAAGAGTTCAACAGAGTCAACAGATATCATTAGAGGAGAGTGATGTCGATCGGGTTCACATCGTCTTTCGAACTAAGCAAGTAGGTAGTTAGGTAGGGGGTTGGATGCGAGATGGATTGTGAACTAACTTGTATAAAAAGAAGGGAGGATAAAGGAAAGTCTATGTATTACTAAGCGATTAAGCAATCAAAGAACATTGATGCGATATAACTTAGTTAACTAGCTTAAGAGTAAGCTGAGCACCTCTCGGTGTCTTTAAACGTCACACTTACTCACCTCTTCAGATCCAAATGACTAAGTTAAATTATGGGAGATATATCTAGAACGCTTTAGTTAGAAGACTTATAGAGCTTTTTTTTTATGGGTGACAACCTCTAAGTGTCATATACCAATACTTGTTCTTCTTTTGGGACACAAATGATGGAAGTTATCTCGCCAAGGTGAAGTTTGTCTCTGGACTTCTCTTTGCACGCATTAACCATGTCCTTGCTACTTCACCTCTCGAGTAGTTAGCGATAAACATTGGCCAAGTGATAACTATTACTCAGGTAACGTGATAAGAGTTATAAGCTAACCTTCTTATTAAGAACTTATCGTAGGACTAAAACTGTAAAAAACAAAAAATATGCAATGTATCAAAGCATATAGGCCTTCGACCACTATACAATATGCACAAATACATTACAAAGAAATACAACGAGTGGAAAGAATAGAAATGACATTACAAGATACGGGAGATGGGGAATAGGATCTTCTTCACTCAAACCTTAAGCTTTCTCTCTTTGACTGATCAAAGAAGATGAAGAAATGCTTTACAATCGGTGGAAAGACTACTCCTTTCCACCACTCTCTAGTTTTTTGGTGGTTCACAGACATTTGGCTCTTCACACGGACAACCTTTAGGTCCATTTAGACCTCTATTGGACTATTTGAGCCTCCATGTTTCTTGATGGAGATGAAGTCCTTTATATAGGCAGATTTAGGTGGAAAATTTAATTTTCAGAATATGTCAGCGTCGAAAGCTGCCTTTGCGTCAAGTGATATCATCTCCAACTACCACTTTTTTTCTAATGAACCTCTTCTCAATTACTGATAAGGTCTTCTTGTATAATCTTCAAGGGAGTTCCTCTACGATTCACTAGCTTTTTCTTTTGTTATTAATCCTGCGTTAAGACATTAAAAACAGGATGAAACATGCATAAATGCTTATGCAAATTGTATTTTTGAATATTTATGAATTTACAACATAAGTTACATCTTTGGACACATTTCTTATGTCTTCTGGTTTCAATATTCTATCAAAACGAGATAACTTGTAGGCATGGTAACGAAGGAATAGTCTAATTATCTAAACGAGATAACTTATGCTCAATGATTCTAGGTGATACAAAGCATATTTTAACTTTGAATTAAGGCAAGCTGCCTGCCGGCACCTTTGCCATACTTGCTCACCCTTTGAGATCCAAATATACAAAGTTAAACAATGATTTATATCTAATCATTTTTTAAATATTTTAAGTTTTTTTCCTTGATTAAGGTTGGAAACCTTTCGATGCTTTCACCGTAAACATTGTCATTTCTGCAATGTATGTAAAGGATGAACTTGGGGATAAGAATACATTGCTACAATCTTCTCGTCAAATGCATAGTTAGGTATGTAGTCTCATTTGTCAGATGAATACGATTAAAAGCATTGTTCCTCTTTCGAATATACAATGTTTGTGTCATCCACACTTAACTCAGCATAGCTTAAAGTATAAACATCATGATTCTCTAAGCATTGAAACACATTTTATCAGTACAAGTTAATTAAACATATCAAAGAAAGGAAGAAGCAAGAGTATGGGAGAATGAAGTAAAAAATGCAAGCAAGAATATGGGAGAATGAAGTAAAAAATGCAATGTATTGAACAAAATAGCTTTAGGCCTTTTGATCATGGAGTAACTATACAACAAAGTACAATATAAAAATAAAATGGAAGGAAGAAGAAAGAGCTATGCCACATAGTGTGATTTCTCATCTTCTTTGGCTCTGATTTTTGCCTATTGTCGAAGGGAAAAATGGAAGGGGGAACAACTACCTCTCTCTTTTGTTCTGGGCTCTCACCTAGAAACTCAAAGAAAGGGAGGATGGGCGATATGTGACCTTGCTTTTCAACCAAAATTATGCACACTTGCTCTGAAGTTGGAGGACATTATTATATGTGAGAGTTAATGTTGACAAGAGGCCACGTGCCATTAAAGTTCTGAAAAGTTGCAACGGCGCCGCAAATTGTCCTCTTGTCCTTTTTCAGACTTTTGCACCAACCAATTTTGTCTGCTAGTGTTCTAAACGTCTAACTTGCTTCTTTGTTGAATCGCCTTGGCTGGACGCATCTTCTCGCTGAAACATAACATCACCAGTTTTCACTTCTTTTAATTTGCCTAGAAATCCTACAAAATAAGCACTAAAACACAATAAAATAGGGATAAGGCTATTTCATCTTACATTATTCACTAGTTAGTCAAACCGCCTACTTTTTCCTTTGTTTTCTTCTATTTTCATGCGTTTAGAGCTCATTATTTTATATAAAATGCAACAATAGCTTGTATTTTTACAAGTTATCACTCACCTTCCTCCTTGCATTTCTAAACTTCTCAAAATACGAGTTAGTTTTATTCGTTATTTAGAGTCTACTCTCATCGCATACTTCTTGCTATGAAAATATTTCTAAGTTCAAAACGCGACAAGCTTAATACTCAAAATACCCTTGTTCTTTCCTCACTCGAATCTTATTTTCAATTTTCAGAAATGGCTAACACTACAAGAAAAACCCCTATTATGACAATTGGTTCCATCCCAAATTGAAAGGATGGAACAAATAATAGTAATCAAATGTCAAAAAGCGGATTTTTGGTGGGAAAAGTCGATAATTTCGGAATGCCCAAATAAATGATAGTTATTTGCTGTCATAATATGTAAGGGCATTAAAAAAATTAATTAAATATTTTTTATTAAAATAAAATAATAAAGAAAAGGCAAAATCCCTTGCTTTCCTTCTTCAAAATCCCTCACTTTCCTTCTTCACGCACACTCCCCTTTCCTTCTTCAAAATCCCTCCCCTCACAGATGACGAACAATACACGACAAAAATCCCAACCTTAACCCCATTCTTCTCATCTCCACGTCCTTTCTTCTGTGCGACGGAGACCCACAACGAGGAGACTCATATCGTCGCCGCCAATGAGTTCTTGATCTTTCTTTTTTCGTTTCTTCTCCCTTCGTTTATCTCTTCCCTTGAGTGTAGCCACCTAATTTTGTCCAACATTATTTAAAATCAATTTAATTGTCAAATTAATTTTTGCCATCATTTGGTTTATTTTTAATTTTGTGATTAACTATCTTTTTCTATAAAAAAAAATATGTTATTTAACTACTTTTTAAGCTTTGTAGGTAGTTTGGTTAACGTAACTAAACCATTTAGTTAGGGTAACTAAGGTAGGTGGATAATTACCAAATATGGTAACTTTTTTGAATTTGATTTTGGTTATTAATAGCTTCATGCCATTTTGATATGAATGCTAAAGTTTGTATTATTTTCAAATGCAAAAAATCCGACCATTTTGAATTTTTAGCCATTTGAAGAAATGATTTTGGCTATAAATAAACTATTCTTCTTCATACACACAAGACAACATAGAGAAAAGGGCACAAAAAAAAAAAAAAAATAGAAATTTTTACTACCTTCACATCCTCTCTTCTTCATCTAAATCTCTAACTTCCATACCCCTTACTTTCTTTAACCTTCATACCTTTTTTTTAAAAAAAAAAAAGAAAAAAAAGGTATACAACATCCATTTTATCTTCTCTTCTAGCAACCCCTAAATCTTCATCTTTCTCCCTAAAATGCAAAGAATCCAACAAAAAAAAAAAAAAAAAAAAAAAAAAAAAAACTTGAACTTAGTTGGAGGTGTATGGTAGGATTTTGGTCCCAATGATCCACACCTCAACAACAAATGAGTTTAGTGTATGGAGATTTCGACTTTTCTTTCTTTTCTTTTTCCTCTTCTTCTTCTTATTATTTTGTTTATTTTCCTTCAAAGTTCTTTATTTTTCATTGTTCTTACTATTTTAATTATTTTATTTATCTTTCTTCAATCTTCCACTTCCATAAAAAAATGCAAAAAAAAAAAAAAAAAAAAAAAAAAAAAAAAAAAGAGACTAAATGATTAAATATTTGCCTATTATTATTATTCTTATTTCTCTACTTTCATTTCTCTTATAATTATTTATTTATTATCTTGTGAGCTTCTCTTTCATAGTTTCTATTTATTTATTACATATTTCTTCATACCTTGTTCTTATCTATTTTTTATTTATAATTATGTCTTTCCTTTATTAATTTATTCGTAAGCTTTATTTTTTATATATTGTTTCTTTACATTTTTTATGGGAAATTGTATTGGGTGGCACAATAAAAATCTAATTTAGCAATATTAGCACTAACATTTTCAATTTTGCAAATATAACAACTTTTTGATTTTGGTTGATATTTCTTATTTTATTCTTTTTATTATTCCAAAATTGCCCTTCTTTGGTGTTTTCTCTTCCTCTTTTGTTTTTCTTTATTGTTCTCCTTCATTTTTCGTTTTCTTATTCTCTTCTCTATCGTTCTTATTCACCATTTTTCCTATTCACCTACTTCTTTTCTCCTCGTCTTCTTCTCCTATTCTCCTCATTTTTTCTTCAGGGAAAACAAGAATTATATATGTATTTCTTCCCCCTTTTTGAAGCTCTAATATTATTTATGTGAATTGCTCATATATTATTTATTAAAATTAGGGGTACGATTAGTTCTTCCTCATCCCTTTTATTTGTTCTTTTATATGTTCATAATATCTTTTATCGAAAGGAACTTCGTAGATCAGTTTGGTTTTATTTAGTTACGTTTGGTTCTATTTTCTTTTTTTAATTTGTTTCAGTTTTTTATATCAACGGTATGATATACTTATATTATATGTATTAGTTGACTGATATACTTCCTACGTGTTTTTTATTTTCCCAAAATTGTTGCAGTTCATTGTAGTTATGGTTAAATTGGCAATAATTGTTTTTCAAAAAGGTCAATGGGTTGAGCAACATTACTACATGGATTACAAAACAAATTTTGTTTTGGTTGATGGAGTGATATCATCATTTGATTCTTTTGTGAACTTGATTCATACTGAAATTCAGGTTGAGTCATGTATTAAACTTTCAGTTTTAATTTGTTGACTATAGGCGATAATGATGTTCAACATGTTATTAAGATTGTAAACACACCATAACAACTGTATCGACAATACATAAAGTGTATCATGCTTGGTGCATCAGGTGTATTTAATTAATTGAGTGTATCAACAGTTTCGCAAGTGTATCAACGACATATCAAGTGTTTCAAACTAATAATATGTATCAATGAAGTTTAGCAAGTGATTAAGTGTATTACATCTATCAAATGTATTAGCAAACAAACAAGTGTATCGACGATATATAAAGTGTATCATTCTTAGCGCATCAAGTGTATTTAATTGATTAAGTGTATCAATAGTTGAGTAAGTGTATCAACAACATATCAAGTGTTTCAAACTAATAATATGTATCAACGAAGTTTAGTAACTTTTCATGTTTTTCAAACTTTCAAAATTTAATCTATGATTTCATAAGATTTCTTAATCAATCTTTTCTAATAACTTATACCGTTTTTCATAAACAAAATTCTACGACAGAATCTAGGAAATTTGGGAGTTCAATTTTCTAGAATTCTTTTGGTGAGGGATCACATCTTTGGGAGTCCAAGATTTGATCCCAAGAAAAATTGATTTTAATCAATGTTTAAAAAAAGTCTCTTTATTAAAAGGTTATTCCTATGACGGATTTTGAGAAATTGTACTAATTCCTCACTTTCTTGAGGTGAGAAGATTTTCTTCAACATAGTCTAATTGATGGAATGTTTTTCACTTATTTTATGAGATCATTGCTTCAAATATTTTAGTGATGAGGGGTAAAATAAGACATTAGTTTTTTAAAAAAATTAAAGAATATTTTCAATTCAAGATTTGGAATTTGACAATTATTTTTTAAACGGGTGTTGTGGTTACTAGTACCTTCCTCATACACAAATTACATTCGAACTCAACTCTAATTTTTGCAGACCATCTTTTATTATTTTATTTAAAATATTTTTACTATATTTCGATGTCCAATCACACCGTAAAAAAGATTGGTGGTGATTCCTATTTTAGTTAAAAACTAACCCATTTTGAGGACGTCGGCCGCTCCGCGTCGTCTCCGACACGTGGCGACACTGGGTATTTAACTTTCTACTCTGTTTCTTGTGTTCCCATTCCCACCTTTTCAATTTGGTTCCACTTTGGAGATTTTGCTTTTTCATCCACACATTCTTTATGGGGTTTGTTTATTTTAGAGAATCTTGATGTTTTTTGTTTTGATGTTGTTCTGTTTTATTTCATATGACTTCGTTTTGCATGATTTGGTTCTTCATTAATGGGGTTTCTTTGGAGTATGTGTGATTTCACTTCAAGATTTTGTTATGTTAATATTTTGTTACATTGATAGAAAGTTATGTTGGGGGCTCTCAATGTGATGGAACTTATATAAAATGTAACGCCCCGAATTTTCGAGGTAAACTTTTATCGTTTTATATAATTTTTCGGGAATTTTAAATTTTGGATTAATTTCTGAAATTCTGAAATTAATATTTGTAAATTTATATAATAATAATATAATAGTAATTATATTATTATTATTATTATTATTTATTATAATCTTTATATATAATTTAATATTAATATTATCTTTTATTATTATTATTATTAGTATTATTATTATTATTATTAATTATAATTATTAAAAGTTAATATATATATATATAATAATATTTTATTTATTATTATTATTATTTATAATTATTAAAAGTTAATATATAAATATATATATATATATATAATAATATTTTATCTTTTTTTTAAAAAAAAACCCTAAGCGCGCGTGGCACATCCCCCCCCCCCCCGTCCGTTTCGTTTTCTCTCCTTCACGCCGCCGCAACCTTTCATCCCTTCCTTTTCGTTTCAGCGTCGCCGCCCGCCATCTATTCCGCACACGCCGTCGCCTCCGTCCCCATCTCCCCCGTCACGTTCCGTCTTCATTTCCGCCTCCAGCGTCGGCAACGTCGTCAGCTTCATCGTGTTCGTCCGCCGCGGCTTCCTACCATTTCGGGTCTCCTCTCGGTCTCAAATACTCGGACGCCACCGTGCGTCCTTCGTCCGATCGTCTCCGCCGTCAAACCGTCGTCCTCCGTCCCGTGGAAGCAGGGCCAATCGTCGGACTCCACCCAGCCGCGACGCATCTCCGTCGTCGAACGCCCGGAGGTTGTTGTTGTAGTTGCCCGATTTCAAGCCGACCCGACCCGAGAACCCGTTTCCAGTCCGACCCGTGTTTCAAGCTGCAAGCCGCAAGCCGAGCCGCGAGCCGAGCCGCAAGCCGAGCCGCAAGCCGAGCCGCGAGCCGAGCTGCAAGCCAAGTTGAACCGAGCCATAAGCCGAGCTGTGAGCCGAGGCCAAGCCGAGCCGAGCCGAGGGTGAGCCGAGCCGAGCTGTGAGCCGAGGGTGAGCCGAGCCGAGCCGAGCGCCTCCAAGCCAAGCCGAGCTCCCTGTTCACCGAGCCACCTAAGCCTTCCTTCCTCTACTCCGGGTCATGGTGAGTTTTCGATAAGGATTGTTTTGATGATTTTCCATAATGTTGCTATATCCGATTCGAGTTGAATATTGGAATAAGCTTTGGTCCTATCTTCCATCCCTTGAAGGTATTGAGGAGTTGACGTTTAAGTTCTCGGATTCTGCGGCAGGCTTGTTCGGAGATAGCTCTCCCTTCCTTGGGTAAGTCAACGGATGTTGCTTAGGACCATTTAAAATGACTTCTACTAGTATCATCGATTAAAACCTTTGTGTTTTCGTTTAGGTGGATCCGTTGAGCGTGGACTCGATCGAGGGGCATAACCGAATTTCAGGTAAGGGTTTTCCTACTACTGGACCTCGGAGCGAGGCTGGAAACGTAGTAGTCCACAGGGGATTACACGTTAGTAACTGTACTGCATACATATATGTGTGTTTGACTTTTAAGCATTGTTATTATACTCTTGTCTGACGCTAGTAACGCGACCGCTAGTTGTAGCTTGTGCGCTATCGGGTATAAGGAATTACTTGCTAGTAGACCACGATGCTGGATGCTCGGTATAATGTGGTTATGTTAATGGGCTACGTGGTAGATTGGATTTGTATGTCGATGGACCTTGAAGTTACGGTTAGGTACTTGGTAGTCATTGGTCTGGACATTGATCATGGAATTTGGACGGGGAAGGACAGTGAGTCCGATTTTGATTGATTAGTTGATTGGGTCTAGGGGTTACCATAATGGTGTGTGAATTGGAAACGCGTATGGCAACTGAGGGTGTAGTTGTTTAAACCTATACTATCTGACTGGCAAAGCCTATGGCGAAATTGTAATATGAGTGTTGATGGGGTATGACTGTGGTAGACGGTTTAGTATGGGTTGAGGGATAATGGTTAGCTTCATCTATGGGGTAGTGTACCCTACGGATATGTGCATCCTTCGGGAGCGCTAGACTGATATGTGCATCCTTCGGGAGCGCTAGACTGATATGTGCATCCTTCGGGAGCACTAGACTGACATGTGCATCATTCGGGAGCACTAGACTGATATGTGCATCCTTCGGGATCACTAGACTGATAGGTGTATCCTTCTGGATCACGAGACTGATATGTGCGTTCTACGGAACCACTAGACTGTTATGTAGGGTACCCATGAATAGGAAGTTAACTGTTGTTCCCTAACGGGCCCAGTAGTGGGTCCCTTACTGGGTATGTTTATACTCACCCTTTTCTCTTCTTAAACTTTTCAGGTAAGAGCACAGCGAGGGGCAGACCGACGAGAGGCAGGAAGGACGTGTGAAGGCCATATGGACGCGTCTGGTTTTCTTATTGCTTTCGCTATGTATTTTTGTCAGAATATTTGGTTTGTGATTTTGAACTGATGACTTGAGTTTTTATTTGAAACTTTTGTGACTGATTTAAAGTAGGGCCCGAAACTGTTTTTTTTTTTGTAATGTTTCTAACGTTTCTAATGAATCGTAACCGGTCCGTTTTGAATTTTGTGTTTTGGGGTCGAGTTTTGGTATTGAGTAGTGACCTCAGCTTAGTCCGGAAAGCTGGGTCGTTACAGTTGGTATCAGAGCCTAAGTTTTAGGTTCTGTAGACTGACTTATAATGTGAGTCTGTGTTTTGTGTCCTTATGGCTAAAACGATCCTTGCCGCTCGTCAGGTACGCTCTCATGAAAGTATATGTATAACTCTATATGCATTACCTTACCTAAGTTAAACTGCAAAGTTAATTACCATTTATGACTAAAGGGATCATTGGTGGTTGTTAGGGAAATGCCGCCAAGGAGAGGTGCACGTAGGGATGGCCGAGGAGGCCGAGGAAGAGGAGCAGGACGCGTTCAGCCTGAGGTACAGCCTGTAGCCTAAGCCACTGACCCGGCTCCGCCAGTTACCCATGCGGATCTAGCTGCCATGGAGCAAAGGTTTAGAGATTTGATTATGCAGATGCGGGAGCAGCAGCAGCCTGCCCCGCCAGCTCCAGCGCCAGCTCCAGCACCAGCTCCTGCTCCAGCTCCGGCTCCAGTACCAGTTGCGCCCCAGGTTGTGCCGGATCAGTTGTCAGCAGAGGCTAAGCACCTGAGGGATTTCAGGAAGTATAATCCTACGACATTCGATGGTTCTTTGGAGGACCCCACCAGGGCTCAGCTGTGGTTATCGTCTTTGGAGACCATATTCCGATACATGAAATGCCCTGAGGATCAGAAAGTTCAGTGTGCTGTTTTTATGTTGACTGACAGAGGTACTGCATGGTAGGAGACTACAGAGAGAATGCTAGGTGGTGATGTGAGTCAGATCACGTGGCAACAGTTTAAGGAGAGTTTCTATGCGAAATTCTTCTCTGCTAGTTTGAGAGATGCCAAGCGACAGGAGTTCCTGAACTTAGAGCAGGGTGACATGACAGTGGAGCAGTATGATGCGGAGTTTGACATGTTATCCCGCTTCGCTCCCGAGATGATAGCGACCGAGGCGGCCAGAGCTGATAAGTTTGTTAGAGGCCTCCGACTGGACATTCAGGGTTTGGTCCGAGCTTTCCGACCCGCTACTCATGCCGATGCACTACGCCTGGCAGTGGATCTCAGTTTACAGGAGAGGGCTAACTCGTCTAAGACCGCTGGTAGAGGTTCAACATCGGGACAGAAGAGGAAGGCTGAGCAGCAGCCTGTTCCAGTGCCACAGCGGAACTTCAGATCAGGTGGTGAGTTTCGCCGCTTCCAGCAGAAACCTTTTGAGGCAGGGGAAGCTGCCAGAGGGAAGCCGTTGTGTACCACTTGTGGAAAGCACCATCTGGGCCGTTGCTTATTCGGGACCAGGACTTGCTTTAAGTGTAGGCAAGAGGTCATACAGCTGATAGATGCCCGTTGAGACTTACGGGGAACGCGCAGAATCAGGGAGCAGGTGCTCCACATCAGGGTAGGGTCTTTGCTACCAACAAGACTGAGGCTGAGAGGGCAGGCACAGTGGTGACAGGTACGCTTCCAGTATTGGGGCATTACGCCTTAGTTTTGTTTGATCCGGGATCGTTACATTCTTTTATCTCTTCTGCATTTGTGTTGCATGCCCACTTAGAGGTAGAGCCCTTACACCATGTTCTATCAGTATCTACTCCTTCCGGGGAGTGTATGTTGTCGAAGGAAAAGGTGAAAGCATGCCAGATTGAGATAGCAGGCCATGTGATTGAAGTAACGTTGTTAGTCCTGGATATGCTCGACTTTGATGTAATCCTGGTATGGATTGGTTGGCCGCTAACCACGCCAGCATAAATTGTTCCCGTAAGGAGGTAACGTTTAACCCTCCCTCGAAGGCCAGTTTTAAATTTAAGGGAAGAGGGTCAAGGTCGTTGCCTCAGGTAATCTCAGCCATCAGGGCCAGTAAACTGCTCAGTTAGGGTACTTGGGGTATCTTAGCGAGCGTGGTGGATACTAGAGAGGTCGATGTATCCCTGTCGTCAAAACCGGTGGTGAGGGACTATCCGGATGTCTTTCCTGAAGAACTTCTGGGGTTACCTCCGCACAGAAAGGTTGAGTTTTCCACAGAGTTGGAGCCGGGCACGGTTCCTATATGCAGAGCCCCTTACAGGATGGCCCCCGCAGAGCTGAAAGAATTAAATGTGCAGTTACAAGAATTGCTTGATAAGGGATTCATTCGACCGAGCGTGTCCCCTTGGGGTGCGCCAGTTTTATTTGTTAAGAAGAAGGATGGATCGATGCGTCTATGCATTGACTATAGGGAGTTGAATAAGGTAACCGTTAAGAACAGATATCCCTTGCCCAGGATCGACGATCTATTTGACCAGTTGCAGGGAGCCACAGTGTCCTCTAAGATTGATCTTCGGTTGGGATACCATCAGCTGAGGATTAAGGATGGTGATGTACCAAAGACAGCATTTCGTTCCAGGTATGGACATTACGAGTTTATTGTGATGTCTTTTGGTTTGACGAATGCTCCGGCAGTGTTTATGGACTTGATGAACAGAGTGTTTAGGGAGTTCCTAGATACTTTTGTGATCGTGTTTATCGACGATATCTTGATATACTCCAAGACGGAGGCCGAACATGAGGAGCATTTACGTATAGTTTTGCAAACACTTCGGGATAATAAGTTGTATGCAAAGTTCTCGAAATGCGAGTTTTGGCTTAAGCAGGTGTCCTTTCTGGGCCACGTGGTTTCTAAGGCTGGAGTCTCTGTGGATCCAGCTAAGATAGAGGCAGTCACCGGTTGGACCCGACCTTCCACAGTCAGTGAGGTTCGTAGCTTTCTGGGTTTAGCAGGTTATTATCGACGGTTTGTGGAGAACTTTTCTCGTATAGCTACCCCTCTTACTCAGTTGACCAGGAAGGGAGCTCCTTTTGTTTGGAGCAAGACATGTGAGGACAGTTTCCAGAACCTTAAACAGAAGCTAGTTACCGCACCGGTTCTTACTGTACCTGATGGTTCTGGCAGTTTTGTGATTTATAGTGATGCTTCCAAGAAGGGTTTGGGTTGTGTTTTGATGCAACAGGGTAAGGTGGTCGCTTATGCGTCTCGTCAGTTGAAGAGTCATGAGCAGAACTACCCTACACATGATTTAGAGTTGGCAGCGGTGGTTTTTGCTTTGAAAATATGGAGGCATTACTTATATGTGAAAAGATACAGATATTCACGGATCATAAGAGCTTGAAATACTTCTTTACTCAGAAAGAATTGAATATGAGACAGCGAAGGTGGCTTGAGTTAGTGAAGGATTACGATTGTGAGATACTGTATCATCCAGGCAAGGCAAATGTGGTAGCTAATGCTCTTAGTAGAAAGGTATCACATTCAGCAGCACTTATTACCCGACAGGCCCCATTGCATCGGGATCTCGAGCGGGCTGAGATTGCAGTGTCAGTGGGGCAGTCACTATGCAGTTAGCCCAGTTGACGGTACAGCCGACTTTGAGGCAAAGGATCATTGATGCTCAGGGTAACGATCCTTACTTGGTTGAGAAGCGTGGCCTAGCAGAGGCAGGGCAAGCGGTTGAGTTCTCATTATCCTCTGATGGTGGACTTTTGTTTGAGAGACGCCTCTGTGTGCCGTCAGATAGTGCGGTTAAGACAGAATTATTATCTGAAGCTCACAGTTCCCCATTTTCCATGCACCCAGGTAGTACGAAGATGTATCAGGACCTGAAGCGGGTTTATTGGTGGCGTAACATGAAGAGGGAGGTAGCAGAATTTGTTAGTAAATGCTTGGTGTGTCAGCAGGTTAAGGCACCAAGGCAGAAACCAGCGGGTTTATTACAACCCTTGAGCATACCGGAATGGAAGTGGGAAAATGTGTCCATGGATTTCATTACAGAACTGCCGAGAACTCTGAGGGGCTTTACAGTGATTTGGGTTGTGGTGGACAGGCTTACCAAATCAGCGCACTTCGTTCCGGGTAAATCCACCTATACTGCTAGTAAGTGGGCACAGCTGTACATGTCGGAGATAGTGAGATTACATGGAGTGCCAGTGTCGATTGTTTCTGATAGAGATGCCCGTTTCACTTCCAAATTCTGGAAGGGTTTGCAGACTGCTATGGGCACGAGGTTAGACTTTAGTACAGCTTTCCATTCACAGACTGACGGTCAGACTGAGCGTCTGAACCAAGTTTTAGAGGATATGTTGCGAGCGTGTGCATTGGAATTTCCAGGTAGCTGGGACTCCCACTTACATTTGATGGAATTTGCTTATAATAACAGTTATCAGGCTACTATTGGCATGGCACCATTTGAGGCCTTGTACGGCAAATGTTGTAGATCCCCGGTTTGCTGGGGTGAGGTGGGTGAGCAGAGGTTGATGGGTCCTGAGTTAGTTCAGTCTACTAACGAAGCGATACAGAAGATTAGATCACGCATGCATACCGCTCAGAGTAGGCAGAAGAGTTATGCAGATGTGAGGCGGAAGGATCTCGAATTTGAGGTAGGGGACAAGGTGTTCTTAAAGGTAGCACCTATGAGAGGTGTCTTACGATTTGAAAGGAGGGGAAAGCTGAGTCCCCGTTTTGTTGGGCCGTTTGAGATTCTGGAGCAGATTGGCCCTGTAGCTTATCGCTTGGCGTTGCCACCATCACTCTCGACAGTTCATGATGTGTTTCATGTTTCTATGTTGAGGAAGTACGTGCCAGATCCATCCCATGTAGTGGATTACGAGCCACTGGAGATTGATGAAAACTTGAGCTATACTGAACAACCCGTTGAGGTGCTGGCTAGAGAGGTGAAAACGTTGAGGAATAAAGAAATTCCTTTGGTTAAAGTCTTATGGCGGAATCACCGGGTGGAAGAGGCTACATGGGAGCGAGAAGATGACATGAGGTCCCATTATCCCGATCTGTTCGAGGAATAAAACTTTCGAGGACGAAAGTTCCCTAAGGAGGGAAGAATGTAACGCCCCGAATTTTCGAGGTAAACTTTTATCGTTTTATATAATTTTTCGGGAATTTTAAATTTTGAATTAATTTCTGAAATTCTGAAATTAATATTTGTAAATTTATGTAATAATAATATAATAGTAATTATATTATTATTATTATTATTATTTATTATAATCTTTATATATAATTTAATATTAATATTATCTTTTATTATTATTATTATAAGTATTAATTATAATTATTAAAAGTTAATATATATATATATAATAATATTTTATTTATTATTATTATTATTTATAATTATTAAAAGTTAATATATAAATATATATATATAATAATATTTTATCTTTTTTTTAAAAAAAAAAACCCTAAGCGCGCGCGGCACATCCCCCCCTCCGTCCGTTTCGTTTTCTCTCCTTCACGCCGCCGCAACCTTTCATCCCTTCCTTTTCGTTTCAGCGCCGCCGCCCGCCATCTCTTCCGCACACGCCGTCGCCTCCGTCCCTATCTCCCCCGTCACGTTCCGTCTCCATTTCCGCCTCCAGCGTCCGCAACGTCGTCAGCTTCATCGTGTTCGTCCGCCGTGGCTTCCTACCATTTCGGGTCTCCTCTCGGTCTCAAATACTCGGACGCCGCCGTGCGTCCTTCGTCCAACCGTGTCCGCCGTCAAACCGTCGTCCTCCGCCGCGTGGAAGCAGGGCCAGTCGTCGGACTCCACCCAGCCGCGACGCATCTCCGTCGTCGAACGCCCGGAGGTTGTTGTTATGGTTCCCCGATTTCAAGCCGACCCGACCCGAGAACCCGTTTCAAGTCCGACCCGTGTTTCAAGCTACGAGCCGCAAGCCGAGCCGCAAGCCGAGTTGAGCCGAGCCATAAACCGAGCTGTGAGCCGAGGCCAAGCCGAGCCGAGCCGAGGGTGAGCCGAGCCGAGCTGTGAGCCGAGGTCAAGCCGAGCCGAGCCGAGGGTGAGTCGAGCCGAGCCGAGCCGAGGGTGAGACGAGCCGAGGTTGAGCCGAGCCGAGGGTGAGCCGAGCCGAGGGTGAGCCGAGCCGAGGGTGAGCCGAGCCGAGGGTGAGCCGAGCCGAGGGTGAGCCGAGCCGAGCCGAGCGCCTCCAAGCCAAGCCGAGCTCCCTGTTCACCGAGCCACCTAAGCCTTCCTTCCTCCACTCCGGGTCACGGTGAGTTTTCGATAAGGATTGTTTTGATGATTTTCCATAATGTTGCTATATCCGATTCGAGTTGAATATTGGAATAAGCTTTGGTCCTATCTTCCATCCCTTGAAGGTATTGAGGAGTTGACGTTTAAGTTCTCGGATTCCGCTGCAGGCTTGTTCGGAGATAGCTCTCCCTTCCTTAGGTAAGTCAACGGATGTTGCTTAGGACCATTTAAAATGACTTCTACTAGTATCATCGATTAAAACCTTTGTGTTTTCGTTTAGGTGGATCCGTTGAGCGTGGACTCGATCGAGGGGCATAACCGAATTTCAGGTAAGGGTTTTCCTACTACTGGACCTCGGAGCGAGGCTGGAAACGTAGTAGTCCATAGGGGATTACACGTTAGTAACTGTACTGCATAGATATATGTGTGTTTGACTTTTAAGCATTGTTATTATACTCTTGTCTGACGCTAATAAAGCGACCGCTAGTTGTAGCTTGTGCGCTATTGGGTATAAGGAATTACTTGCTAGTAGACCACGATGCTGGATGCTCGGTATAGTGTGGTTATGTTAATGGGCTACGTGGTAGATTGGATTTGTATGTCGATGGACCTTGAAGTTACGGTTAGGTACGTGGTAGTCATTGGTCTGGACATTGATCATGGAATTTGGACGGGGAAGGACAGTGAGTCCGATTTTGATTGATTAATTGATTGGGTCTAGGGGTTACCATAATGGTGTGTGAATTGGAAACGCGTATGGCAACTGAGGGTGTAGTTGTTTAAACCTATACTATCTGACTGGCAAAGCCTATGGCGAAATTGTAATATGAGTGTTGATGGGGTATGACTGTGGTAGACGGTTTAGTATGGGTTGAGGGATAACGGTTAGCTTCATCTATGGGGTAGTGTACCCTACGGATATGTGCATCCTTCGGGAGCGCTAGACTGATATGTGCATCCTTCGGGAGCGCTAGACTGATATGTGCATCCTTCGGGAGCACTAGACTGATATGTGCATCCTTCGGGATCGCTAGACTGATATGTGCATCCTTCGGGAGCCCTAGACTGATATGTGCATCCTTCGGGATCGCTAGACTGATATGTGCATCCTTCGGGAGCACTAGACTGATATGTGCATCCTTCGGGATCACTAGACTGATAGGTGTATCCTTCTGGATCACGAGACTGATATGTGCGTTCTACGGAACCACTAGACTGTTATGTAGGGTACCCCTGAATAGGAAGTTAACTGTTGTTCCCTAACGGGCCCAGTAGTGGGTCCCTTACTGGGTATGTTTATACTCACCCTTTTCTCTTCTTAAACTTTTCAGGTAAGGGCACAGCGAGGGGCAGACCGACGAGAGGCAGGAAGGACGCGTGAAGGCCATATGGACGCGTCTGGTTTTCTTATTGCTTCCGCTATGTATTTTTATCAGAATATTTGGTTTGTGATTTTGAACTGATGACTTGAGTTTTTATTTGAAACTTTTGTGACTGATTTAAAGTAGGGCCCGAAACTGTTTTTTTTTTTTTAATGTTTCTAACGTTTTTAATGAATCGTAACCGGTCCGTTTTGAATTTTGTGTTTTGGGGTCGAGTTTTGGTATTGAGTAGTGACCTCAGCTTAGTCCGGAAAGCTGGGTCGTTACATAAAATGTCCACGCTATTCCATTACCACTTTGCTATGCTATTTGTCAAGTTTAACTCGGTGCTTGTAGCTTCGAAGTTTAACTCGTTGCATTTCAATAGTCCAAAAGAATAGCTAAAGAATAGATAATGAACTGATATAAACGGAAAAAAAATGAGGCTTACAATGTGTTTGATTCTTTAAAGGTATTGTAACTCAAAAACATATTTTAACTATTTTGTGATTCTTTAAAGGTATATTGATGGTTTTGTGAAATATATTGTTGGTTATGTGATGAAGCATTTTGGTAGCTTACAATGTGTTTAATGAAATGCCTCAATGAAGCATTTGGTTGATGTTTAATTGATTTTCATTCATTGGAATTAGGAAAACAAGGCCAAGGGAGATTTCATGGCTATGGGAGGAAGCTTCGAGAAAAAGAGAATGAAAAATTAACGATGAGATTTTAAACTTTGATGATGTGTAGAGCCTTTAAGCATTTTTTAGAGTTTATTTGTTAGATTTTAAACAAACACTTTTAAAAATTGCTGCCAAGATTCTCAAGCACTAACGGAATTGTGCAGTTACATTAAGGGCGAACAAAGAAAAATGTAACGTCTTCCATTCTTCTAACTATTGTTTTTAAATTCTAAAGAACAAACTTTATTCATGCTTGTCTCATTGGTTATTCTTTATTGAAATCTATGCTTATAAAACTGTCATTTTTAAGATTTTATGCAATGAACCTGAATGAAATTAAGTTTTTGGCAGTTGGTTTGCCTGGCAGCAAGTTCTTTCGTTTAAACGATGGTGACTTTTATAGATAAGAATCATGTAAAATGTTTTCATGGGCAATGATTATGTGCAATTAATTTCGTTTCTTCAAATGAAACATGGTGAACGAGTCCATGACTACTCTTGTTTTACGTTTAGTTATTTTTTACAATGGCTGGATTTTTTATATGGTGACAAGTATCTATGGAATTTACGATTTTGAAATAGAAGGGATGCACTCAAGGCTGTTGAGTTAACGGAAGAAGTAGCATCTGGTTTACTTGAGATAAATTGGAGCCTGCATTTTGGTCTTTTAAACCTTTATTTTAGTAAACTTGTGTTTCTTTCTAGGAAATGGTGAGAGCCCCCACTATCATCACAAATTTATACATTCCTTAACCTTAAAACTCAGTCTCTGACGAATAGATGGACATTATATATGGACATTCTGTTTGAACGATGGTCTGTTGCAACCATTTCTTTCATATTTTAGTATAACTTATGAGCAATTTTTGTCAAAGACTTAGAATGATTATCGCTACATTATTTTTAGGTATCAAGGTGAGTAGAATACAACCTTAAGTAATACTTTTATTTCATTTGTTGGCGACATATTGGTTTAATTCACTAAAAGATCAGCAAGGACTTGGTTAGAAATTTCTTTTAAATTAACCATTTGTATCCTAAATTATTGTTATTTTTATTCCATCATTATTGTTTATGTGTTTCCTTAGCATATATCAATGACTTTCCCCAAGTAAAAGTCTATTAACATTGTTTATGTCTCTAACTACGTTTTTTTACTTTTTTTTTATTGGCAACAACAGAATGGGAGTGAAATCAAGTTAATGTATCGATTGATCTATGTATATAATAACAGTTATTAATGTATTGAATTTGCAATTGTGTCATCTTTCCAGCATGCGGGTTTTCAATGAGCTTGGACAAGGACATCCATTGGCAACCAAATATTCTGTCTATGTAACAGTATTTTAGTCTTTCCTTCTCGGATTACTTTCCATGGTGATTATCTTAATCACGAAGGATCACTTTGCTGTCATTTACACTAGCAGTAATTTCAGATGCGAAATCCACCATGTGTTTACAAGTCAGCAATAAGTTAATAAGATTCCCACTTTCTTCTTTAACTTTTCTCCAAGCTTTTTCAGGTGTTGCTATTAGACCTGGTTGGCAAACGTTGGCAGCATGTATCAATCTTGGCTCTTATTCTGTTTTTGGTTTTCCCCTTGGTTATCTTCTTTGTTATACAAAACATTTTGGAGTTCAGGTTAGTAAATTTTCATTCCCTTTTCACCAAAGTGAATATAAAACGATCAAAACTTAAATTGAAATGATGATTATGAGAGTCTTTTGGGAGTTTTCAACGATCTTAGATGGAGAGTAGATCTTATATATTATGCATGATCAACCATACCAAATGTAACATATATTCTTTATAATCACAAGGACAGTGGGGAGGCGTGATTTGTGGACTTTCTCTCAAAAATGCTTCTAATCACACTCTATAAAACAAATTGGACCCATGAGGTAAATCTTTAAAGTCATCAACCAAGTTCTTTCCTTCACTTATATAGATATTGTGTTGTTTGTTTCCTTTCTATTTCTTCATAGTTCTTGTCGCCCATTTTCCTACTTATTAGTTTTATAAATTTCAAATCTTTGGTTTTCTTTCCCCCATTTCTTTTCACTGAACTTTCAAAATATTATCAACTTTTAATCATTCAACATTCGCTCCATTATGAACTTTATCGAAAGGGAATAATCGGGAATCTATATGTAATGAAGTGTTATATTACATGTTTAAGAGCTGAGAAATAATGTTTCGCAAAATTTAGTGATAGTTTGAAGAATTAAAATTGAAAATTTTGTTCGATATTATATTAAATTTGTCTTTCCCTAAGTTTAAATTTCATCTCATAAAATTTATAAACCAAATTAGTGCTAACACCGATAACTAATTACCTATTTTTTAGTTTTCTTACAAATTTGTACCTATCTTTTTAGTAAGACGTTATTATTTGTTTTTTATTTTCTGGTTTTTTACTATGTTTGATACTATAATTTAGATATTTGGTATTTTTTGTAATGTTTTGAATTTTTTTCTAACCGATAGTTGAGAATTAAACTTCCAACCTTAGAATGCTACATGTAGACGAATTTTTAGATATATATTCTCCATTGCTCAAGTTCAAATTTTATGTGTTTTTTTTCCTGTTTTGATTAAGTTAAAATGAGCATTACTATAACTTTATTATGGATGTTCAACATAGGTCAAACATTTAAGTGATTATTAGAGTCTCGTCCTATGGAGTGAGAAAATTTCTATCTCTCGAATGTCTTACAGTTCTATTACATATAGTATATTTTGTAATTCTTTTGTAATTCGATTGTGCAGGAAAACTCAAGAAGATACCTCAATAAGATAACTCTTGTCTGCTTCTATTTGCCCCTATCTATGCACATTAAGAAAGTGAATTGCATTATTTTCTTAGTTATTGTAGGTTGGTTGGAGGGTTTGTATTACAATTGAAGTGCTTTGATTATATATGATGATTATATATTCATTACTACCTAATTGGGTTGTAAGTCCCTTGTGATGTTTTTAAACCATAATGTTTTTTTAGTTCCTATTCTTGATTTCCCTTCCATGGCCCTCTAATGGCATCGTTCTACAATCGGCAGAATGGGAAGGTTCTTAGGCTTTTCTCTTCTCCAATCAATAAGAGGTAATTTTGTTCTTGATATCCATGTTCGCTTTGTGTTATGAGGGAAAGGATTGTTTGTTCTAATTTCTTCAAATGTTTGCTTAATTTGAATATGCGAGTGAGAGATATGAATTTGGTTCTGTTTGGTCCGTTTCTGTGCTGCAGAGTCGATAGAATTAGGGACAATCAGGAAGAGAAGTTTGTAGTTCTAGGAGTTTATGAGGTTGTAGATATCCTAAAATCAGATTATGAGAATGCCTACTTTGTTACTGGTACCATCATTTTCAACATTTTCCTTAGCTGATTCGTTGTTTTCTTTTATCATACTTTGATTTATGAGTTCTTCCTTTGGCTGCAAATTATTGTCATTCTTTCATTTCTCTTGTACATTCTTTTGTTGAAAGCTCGATTTTTCTATCCTTGTACATTCTTTCATTTCTCTTGTTAAAACCTTGGTTCCAGACCAAACCAAATATATAGATGTATGCATGTATTAATGGGTGCCTGTGTAACTAGCGGCATTAAATAAAAAATGAAGCTTTTTGGAAGTGTATTTTGTGATGGGCTTATACTGAAAAGAGGGATATTCACTTATGCAATTTATACTGATGATTGTCTTTTTTAAGATCCAACCATCAGATTTAAAGGTATTAATAATCACAGAAACTTCTAATAACTTAATCTTATCATAGCAATGGTGATCCTATTTTCACCTTTTATGTTTTCAAATGCCCAAGATTACATCAACTCAAAATTAGAAGGCATAAATTGATTTTTATCGATGAATCACTTTAAACAGCAGAACTGAATTGAATATTAGATTGAAAAACTCTTTTGATCACTTTCATAGAAGTAATTATTTATCCTCTAAACTTTAAAACATGACAACTTAATCTTTGTACTTTCAAACTTGTAGCAACTTTTACTATGGTCTTTAGCATGTAATTATTTTTTCCTTGTATTTTCAAATTTAATTTCATCCATATTGTGAAAAATCTCATGAAAATGAATGTCAAATTTTATTATGAAATGAATTAGTTTTGTAGTTTCATGTTACTTTGGAACACATACTTCATTTTAGCAATATTTTCAAACATTAAAGTTGCTTTATGGACTTTTAACCCTGTAGGCAAGGAGTTGTATTCACGGAACTTAAAGTTACTTATTCCTTTTTTTACCATCCATCGATCCAATTACAAACAATTACAGCTGAGCCCTGGTGGGGTCCTCCAAAGACCCATCGAACGTCGTGGGGTTATACTTCCGAAAATCCCTCAGGTGCTTGGCCTCTGCCGACAACTGATCCGGCACGACCTGGGGCACAACTGGAACTGGAGCTGGAGCAGGAGCTGGCGGGGCAGGCTGCTGCTGCTGCTGCTCCCGCATCTGCATAATCAAATCCCTGAACCTCTGCTCCATAGCAGCTAGGTCTGCATGAGTAACTGGCGCAGCCGGGTCAGTGGCTTGGGCTACAGGATGTACCTTAGGTTGAACATGTCCTGCTCCCCTTCCTCGACCTCCTCGGCCACCCCTACGTGCACCTCTCCTTGGCGGCATTTCCTAACAACCACCAATGATCCCTTTAGTCAAATGTGATAATTAACTTTGCAGTTTAACTTCGGCAAGGTAATGCATATAGAATTATACATATAATTTCATGAGAGCGTACCTGACGAGTGGTAAGGATCGTTTTAGCCATAAGGACACAAAAACATAGACTCACATCATAAGTCAGTCTACAGAACCTAAAACCTAGGCTCTGATACCAACTGTAACGACCCAACTTTCCGGACTAAGCGGAGGTCACTACTCAGTACTAAGACTCGACCACAAAACACAAAACTCATAAAGGACCGGTTACGATTCATTAAAAATGTTTAAAAATATTACAAAAGCAGTTTCGAGCCTTATTTTAAATCACAGTCACGAGAGTTTCAAATACAATACTCAAGTCATCAAACTCAAAATCACAAAACGAAATATTCTAACAAAATACATCAGCGGAAGCATAAAGAAAACCAGACGCGTCCATATGGCCTTCACACATCCTTCTTGCCCCTCGTCGGTCTGCCCCTCGCTATACCCTTACATGAAAAGTTAAAGAAGAAAAAGGGTGAGTATAAAACATACCCAGTAAGGGACCCACTACTGGCCCATTAGGAAACAATAGTTAACTTCCTATTCAGGGGTACCCTACATAAACAGTCTAGTGGTTCTGTAGAACGCACATATCAGTCTCGTGATCTCGAAGGATGTACGTATCAGTCTAGTGACCCCAAAGGATACACCTATCAGTCTAGTGATCCCGAAGGATGCACGTATCAATCTAGTGATCCCGAAGGAAGCACATATCAGTCTAGTGATCCCGAAGGACGCACATATCAGTCTAGTGATCCCGAAGGATGCACGTATCAGTCTAGTGTTCCCGAAGGATACACATATCAGTAAGGTACACTACCCCATAGATGAAGCTAACCGTTACCCCACAGTCCCTACTAAACCGTCTACGACAGTCACACTCCGACAACGTTCATATTGCAATCTCGTCATAGACTTCGTCAGTCAGATAGTATAGGTTTGAATAACCATAGCCTCAATTGCTACATGCGTATCCAATTCACACATCATTGTGATATTCTTTAGATCCAGTCAACCAGTCAAATCAGAATCGGACTCATAGTCCTTCCACGACATAACTCCATGATCAATATCCAGACAATAGACTACCACATACCTAACCTTAAGACTTTAAAGTCCATCGACATACAATTCCAGTTCATAACGTAGCCCATTAACATAACTACAATATACAGAACACCCGGGCATCGGTGTCTATCCGTAAACAACTCCTTTCACCGGATGGCACACAAGCTACAACTAGCGGTCACGTTACCTTTACATCAGACAAGAGCATAACAGCGATACTTAATAGTCAAACATGCATCAATTCATTCAGTACAGTTACTAACGTGTAATCCCCTGTGGATTACTACGTTTTCAGCCTTGATCCGAGGTCCAGTAGTAGGAAATCCCTTACCTGAAACTTGGTTATGCCCCTTAATCGAGTCCACGCTCAACGAATCCACCTAAACTAAATCATAAGGGTTTAAACGATGACACTAGCAAAAGTCGCCTTTTAAATCATTCGAAACAACATACGTCGGCTTACCCGAGTAAAGGGAGCTATCCCCAAATAAACTTGTCGTGGGACCCGAGAACTTGAGCGTCAAATCCCTAATACCTTCAAGGAACGAAAGATAGGGCCATGATTTACTCCAATATTCAAACTCGAAATGGTTATAGCAACATTGGGTAAATTACCAAACTAATCCTTACCGAAGACTCACCATGACCCGAAGTGGAGGAAGGAAGGCTTAGGTGGCTCGGTGAACAGGGAGCTCGGCTTGGTTTGGAGGTGATCGGCTCGGCTCGACTTAGCTCGCGGCTCGCGGCTCGGCTTGGTCCTCGGCTCAGCTCAGCTTGGATACGGATGGCGGCTCGGCTAGCTCGGCTCGGGTTGGGTGTGCAGCACTGACCAGATTTGAAGGTGGCAGCAGGAGAACCGACGCTAGGGACGATGGGGCGTCAGCGGCCGATCGATGGTCGGGGATGAGGGCTCGACGGCCTGCTCGGATCACGAGATGAAGAGAGGATTCGTCGGGGCCGGTGAGCTTACGAGGTCATACGGATGATGGTGCAGAAAGACGAGGTCGTGCGGTCGTTCGTGGGCGGAAGACGAGGTACATAGGATGTCGACGGTGAAGAAGGAAAGAAAAGAAAAAGATGAAGAAGAAGGGATGGAGGTAGCGAGCGACGGCGTCGGTGAAGGATGGAGGAAGAAGAAGAAGAATAGGAAGGAGTCGGGGGGGAGGGGGGAAGACGCGCGGCGTTAGTGTTTATTTTTTAAAAAATAATTAATATTATATTATTATTATATCAATTTACAAAATATTAAATTTAAAGAAATTTCATATCCTTAAATTTCTTTTTCTTCCCTTTTCGAAACCAACCAAGAATTTATACCAAAATTTTAAATTTCCGAAAATTCACACGAAATGATAAAAAAAAAATTTACCTCGAAAAAATTCGGGGCGTTACAGTAAGAATTAAGTGGATTATAGAAACTAGAACACAATGGTTGTGGTTTATAGAAGTTGACATTCCACATTGATGGTCTTGTTGCATTGTATAAACGTGAGGAAAGATTTTTCTTTTCTCCCTCGATCTAACTTTAGAGGTTTACAGAGCTGATAGAGGCTAGCAGAGGTGATATTGTTTGCTAACTTGTGTATACTATTCGCTATTTTAGAAGGCGAGGGATGGATGGGTGAACGTCCCTTAGAGTTGTGCTGCTAAGTATAACAGGCCTTAGTGAGATTTAGTGGGCAACATTTATTCTAGTTTGTGCTGTGTTGTTGAAGTGTGTTGTGTATGTGCAGTGTTGTTGAAGTGAATGTGCAATGTTGTTGAAGTGAATGTGTTTGTTGTTGATGTGTAGAGTCATATTCTAAAATTTCTTTTTCTTTTCTTATTAGGTTTTGTAAGAATCCATTGAAGCAGTGAAGCCATATTTGCGGCAATTCATTAATGTATAGACTTTTTTGTAGGTTTGGTAGCAAAATTTTGGTTCAAATGTACTTATTTAAATAGCTTGTTCATACCAAAACGATATATTCATTAGTTCATTGTACAAACACTTTACCAACAATTGTACAAATATTAGAAAGTGTATGTTAAAGTATATATATTAAAGCGCTCACCGTTTCTTTCCATATGGGTGTGCTATTGTATAGTACTTTGTGATTGTATTGGTCTGTGTAGTTGCAGGGCGGCAAGAAAAACAAAGATTCAATAAAGAATAGGGCAAGAAAAACAGGGACTGAAAATACAATTATGACATTTGAATCTAAAAAAAACTGCATCGAAAACATTTTCTTCACAGTTAATTAAAGTCATGGTAGGTGAAATGATGATAGTTAATATGTGTCAGAAATGATAAATAATGACATTTAATATCTACCAAACAAGATTAATAATGACACTTATTCGCTGTCATAAAATATAAACAATGATTGTTATTATCTGTCATAAATATAAGTAAGGACAGTTATTATCTGTTATCAAATCTAAATGACAATTATAATTTGTCATAAAATAATAGATTTGTGACATTTATTCCCTGTCATGAAAAACACATTTCGTGACAATTTTGTAGAACTGTCATAAAATATTTTCCATGATTGCCGCATCAATAACTGGAAATAACTGTAACGAAATCTTTTTATGACAGCATTTAACTGTCATCGTAGGCCCTTTTTCTACTATGAAAGTTCTCGAAAGATTTTGAATCCTTTTATTTGGCGAAAGAATGCTTTTTATTTACGTACTTGACACTTGGTGTTGAGTGGGAAATCATAGGCACTCTGTGAGTCTGTTCCTCTCCTCAACTATAACTCTAATCGCTTCTTATTACTCAGCTCTTTACTTTTTACTTTTGAAGCTTTGCTTCTTATTTTTGGCAAGAGGAAGCAACATTGGAGTTGTTATTTTGATTGAATTAAAGAATGACAAAAATTTCAAAAAAATTTACACTTTTTGACTATGTTTTAACTTTTGTTAAAAATGCCTTATTTATAAGTGCCTAGATAGGATTTTCAAAAAACATTTCAAAACCTTTAGGTCAGCCCTCGTAGCAGCATCGATGAAGCTTTATTAGAAAATTATTGAGCAACACTCCCTATCTATAAATAAAAGCGTTTACTTTAGAGCAAGGCGTGCAAAATTGGATCCCAGAGAGCAAGCTCACTCTTCATTTTATGTTTTTTGGTATTAAGTTTTAGGTGAGAGCTTAGAACAAAAGAGAAAGCCCTACCATTTCTCCTAATCACAACAGCAAAAAATCAGAGCCGAAGAGTATGAGAAATCATATTCTGAGGCTCGATTCATTTCTATGTATCCCATTTTGATTAATAGAATAAAGGGTTAATAGAAAACTTCACCTTTGAAGCTTTTCTCTCCTTGTAATCTCCACACGACCTTTGAAGTCGGGATTACTAGTAGTGTTGACCCGGTATTCTCCTAACTTAGAATCAAATTGTGGAATTCGTATGGTGGAGGAAATGGAGAGAGAGAGATAGAATTTGGGCGAAGAACTTTTCTTTGAGATTTTTAAAAGAAAAATAGTATTTGGTTTATTTTGCAATTCGAAATTACAAAATCAAAAATACCAAAAGTCAAAGAGTATATATTCTTCCTTTCGCAATAAACCCTTTTATAAGCCAACTACATGCAAGAATGCATGTAATGAGCTTCCTTTATCTCAAAACTTGACATTCCATTAACTATTAGTGGGTTAAGTGACTTGCATGCATGAACCCACTTGCAAATCACATGCATATGATAAGCTTGCGCAATCTCAACAAGTGTTATTAATTTATTTAATTAAATTAAATTAGTCCAACGACAATATTGTAATTTGACATTTAACTCAAATTTAAAGTTTTACTTTTTCAAGTCGAAAGTCGAAAGTCAAAATTTTGACTTTTTACCATTTTGTCCATCTTGACTAATTTTGACCTCCTGGTGATGAATCTGCATTCATTTTTCCAAAATTCAAATTTTATTTGAATATAAAATCGATCAAAGTTTAAACATTAAGCTTTATTTTAAACTTATAAACGACGCCTACATATATTTGTCAGTTTCTCTCTCTTTACTTAATTCAAATAATTCCAACTATTTAAACAAAATGTTCTATGTTAATTCCATATAAACTAGTGGGGGAACCTAATGGACCAATAGTTCATGAGCTCCAACAATATAAGATTAACTAACTAAACTCTTTTAGACCATACTAATCAGCATTCGTTAACTAGCGGGTCATTCAACTAAAGTCTCATAGTTCCACTCCCCTCACTCTAGATATATTTTTGATATAATCATGATGAGTAAGATAATCCTTCACAAGTTGTTCGTAACCTCGACTGGGTCAAAGTATCATTTTACCCCTTAAACTACATCTTGCTCTTAAAGTCCCACTGATCCACTATTGAACAATTAGCTTTATACCCAAACTTTATCCACGTTTATGTCTCTACATCAAGTTCAAGTTTACTCTAAAATAATCTTAGAACTTCAATTTATTAGTTTAAGATTATAGTATTTAATTTCTCAATAACAACTTTATTGAATAGAATATGATTACAAACTACGAGTTAGAATATAAATTCCAACACCAAAAACCTGAAGTTATGTTTATAATAATAATGCATTTATTCTACTATTCTCTCATTTACTGCTATTCATTTTCAATGCATTTAATTAGTTTCTAAACAATGTAATGTGTTATTGATATTAGAGAATCTGGATGTATGTCTTGAAAGTTTTGTTTAGCTAAATGCAGAAATCAAGCTTTATTTATTCAAAAGAAAAGATAATTGCATTAATTGTAATCCCCTGACAAGTGAGAAGACATATTTAACAAGGCAAGCGGTGAAGTCCTTCGCATAAGTTAAAGAAATGCTAACGTGTGTAGTGAAAGCACAGAAAGGATGCTCACCTTAAATTAGGATAAATTACTTGCGATGCACACAAACTAATGAGATACAAATCGTAGCTTAACTTTAAGTATTTTGATCTCGAGAGCCCAACAAGTAAAACAAAGACGTCGATAGGATGCTCCCCTTAATTATAAACTTAATAGATGCTTTGTATCCCCTCGAAGTATTAATGCACAATACATTGTGATTAGTTAATTAAATATTATTTCATGTCATGTCTGCTACATGACTTCACAGTTGAATACACTCAATCGCCATGATCATCTTGCACCGATAATTGCACCTTAGTGTATATAATTAGGATAAAAATATTGTGCATACTTAAATTGTATGTAGTATACCACATAGGACCAGTCGTGCAATAGATTCAACTGGAACACTAATTCCCTAAGTTCGACCCTAGACTTACCAGGAAACCTCTCTTTGCTTACACTTGGGCAATAGAGAGGAAAACTTGTATTACATGCATATCATTATGAACTTAGCAACATATAGGTATGAAATACACATTTTATCGCATCATCCTATTCTAGTCGCCTACTAAGTTGCTTACAGCTTAGAGTTTAACATGACACATCTACAAATGAACGTTGCACAAACAAGCTGCATCCCTTGGAGAATTACCCAATTCATTTTTCGTTACTCAGACTGCTAATTCAATACGCTCCTTTCAACGCATTGGCTAGCTTCTTACCACCATGTGATCCTTGCATCCCATGATTGCATTTACTAATCATGTGAACGTAATAGTTAGCTCATTGATTGGAATAAGGCTAATGGTTTACTTGCATACATACCTACAATCATCGAACATGAAACATTAGTTTAAAAACTTAATTTTCAATAATCAAGTATAAATATCAACAACATTACAATACGCGTTAAACATTTCATAACAACATAAAGACTAAAAAAAAATGCTTTCAGAACATTATTCTTTCTTTTTAGAAAATTACTCATAAAAACACTTAAATTCCTTCCTTCCTCTAAAAGCCTACTCTAGTTTCCTTCTTCTCGCCTAGTGCTCTCTTAGCAGGTCAACACTTTTTTCAAAACTTTCAATTCTATTTATACATATCCTTAACCAGATTAGTCATCCTTAAGCTTCTCTTAGCTTGCAAGTTCTTACTTAGAACTTTACACGTGTCCGCTTATTTAGCTTTCTAGACCATGCTTAATCAAAATTCAACATGTAATTAGCTGTCAAATTCATATTACTTTGGGTTTTATATCCTAAACTCGTAGAAAGTAAATATAATACATTGAACATTATTAATAAAGTGTTGTATCATAATTTTAATAAGTTTTATTGATTATATTATTAGTTTTGTCTCAATAACCTAAATCTAATAAACTAATGTCCTAAGTCGTTTGATGAGTCGTGAACAGTATGTAGAGACATATAGAGATCAATGTTCGAGATACAACTTAAATGGTCTATCGTATAGCTAAGGATAAGGTTTGGTATCTTCTCTTGGTAACACTATGGATATGACTCACTTTGTATTTGATACAAACATAATGATCCAACGCGCTTGTGTAGGTGACATGCGAGTGAAGGTATCTTATACAATGAGTTTGCATAAGACTGGACGAGGAAAGAGTAACCACTAGATGTAACTCCATTAACTAGTTCGATTTCTATTTTACTATGATAACCTAACTCGGTCTTCATCCTGAGTGCATTATGAATTTCAGTTCGCAAGGAATTGTCCTTTGATTTGTATGGGTGAGAGTGGCCAGATTACCGACTCAATATGCTTATAATTTTAGGGACAAGATCGAGTGGGAAGCTGGAAAGATAATCACTCGAGATGAAATTCACTTTTTCCCAACTTTAGGGTAAGTAGATGAGCGTTCCCTTAAAAGGTGGTTCCAGGACTTGAACAAAGGTCATACTCTCTCTATGACACGAGAGAGATTTCTGCTTAGTGGTTGGACCATAAATAAGTTGTTCATTAGAGGAGCACTGGTATTTAAGGACTATAATTAACTTAGGGGTAAAATGGTAATTTGACCTAGTTTGTGTTTTGTACACTTGTGAATGACTAATTTACTATTATTGGTCTATATCCGTGGACAAAGAAATATATTTATAGTGAGAATAGTTCAACTGTGAGTCTTTAGTGGAGTGTATATATAGTTAATGAGTTTAGCAAATTAATTTCGTATCGTTGTAACTTTTGATCTATAAGTTCATTAGGTCCTCTTCCTAGTTCATAAAGGGTAATGAGGTTTATTTATATATGTTGTAATTTGAAATGTTCAAATTTACTTTGGGAATTAATATAATGCATAGCAATACATTATAATATAAAGTTTATAATATAATTAAACTTTATAATATAAATTTAATTTTGGATATAATTCAAAATTAATTTATGAGAGAATAAATATTTGAATGAGTTCAAATATTAATTTAATGTAAATTAGATTCATATTAAAACTAGAGGTTAAAATTTAGGTGTGTTTGGGGGAGGGAAAGGATTATGGGGGAAAAGGTCATATAACCCTTTCCTTGTTGAGGGAAAGGGTTATCACAACCCTTCGTCAATCCCCTCAATCATTCCCCAATCCTTTCTCAATCCTTCCCCAATCCTTCTTCAACCCTTCCTAATTTATAATTAATCCAGTTAAGTTTAAACACTATTGAATTAAAATTTTGTCTCATTTATAATCTCTATACTTATTTTCATTAATTTTAATCTTTTTATTAGAAAAACATAGTTTATTCTTAAGTTATGAATTTGGTACAATTACATGAATTGAAAATTTTCATTTCTTCTTTTACTCTTAAACTAGGCAATTTATTGTGATTACACCGCTAGACCCGTATTTTTTTCCTGGATTACGAAAACAAGGATGATTTGGTAAATTAAATATATGAAATTTGTGTATTCAATTTAGGATATGAATTTAAAAGAACTTAATAATTTAATCACACGTAACGATTACGTAAAAAATGTTGAAAATAGACATAGTATTTAAATAAATTACTGCAAATTGTTTTACGAAAACTAGGATGATTTGGTAAATTAAATATATGAATTTTGTGTATTGGAGTTAATTAGAATATGAATTTAAAAAATAAAGCATAATAATTTACTCACATGTAACGATTACATAAAAAATGTTGAAAATGGACGTCGTATTTAAAGAAATTATTACAAATTATTTTACGAAAACTAGGACGATTTGGTAAATTAAATATACGAATGTTGTGTATTTGAGTTAGAATATGATTTTTTTTAAAAAAAAATAATAATAATTTTTTATCTAGCATTGTGTTCCATGTAATTGACTTCAATTCATAACTCCTTTCCTTGAAAATTATTTTGTTTTTCGTATATCGTTTCGTTTGAATGAAATTATGTTGCCAGTCATTGGTTTAAATCAATTATTAAATATACGCAATTTGTGTATTACATATAGAATATCAATTAAAAATATATAATTTATTCACACGTAACAACCTACCATTAAAAAAGGTTGAGAATGGATGTCGTCTTTGAAGAAATTATTGGAAACTATTTTAAGAAAACTAGGACGCGGTTTGGTAAATTAAATATATATAATTTGTGTTCTGGAGTTAGAATACGAATTTAAAAACATTAACAATTTACTGGACAAAACTCTTGCATAAAAACGTTGAAAATTGATATCGAATTTAAGAAAACTAATGGAACTTGTTTTACGAAAATATGACAATTTGGTAAATTAAATATACAAATATTTGTGTATTGGATTTAGAATACGAATTTAAAAATTTAATAATAAAAAAAAAATTTCATAACCCTTCCTACGTAATCCTTCCCCCAAACAAATATTATCATAACACTAACTATTATAATACTTCCCCCAAACACATACTATCATAACACTACCGTTCCTAATCCTCCCCCAAATACATATTATCATAACACTAAACTAAAGGTAATCGTCTCTTCTAAGTCTCTGAACCTACTTAAAAAAGCCTATCTCCAACTCACTTTGTTCTATCTCCTGAATGAAGCACCCGAGCAACCTCTGAACTTCTTCCTGTTTCCGGTTCCCGCTACGTGGGATTTCCTGACTTCAGATGAGGAGAAAAGGTTTCCATTTCCCACGATTTTTCATTTGGAAACTATTAGGAAAGTTTGCGGTTGAGAAAGACGTGTTCTTGCATTAGCGGAAGTTCTAAATTCACTCATATAACAAAATAATCGAGTTCATTCTCATTCTCCATCTCTTTCTCAGTTAATATGTGGATAAAAACAAGTCCTTCGGACAGGTCAAAAGTCGACAAGAAGAGTATGCCATGCCAAAGAACTACTCCACGAAAGTGGACGAGGCACGGCCACCCTTTTCTCGATCCGAGGATTTCAGTCTCCTCTTTCTTTTATTGCCTTCGCGCTTCGCGCCTTCGGAAAATTCCTCTCGACCGACTTCTTCTTCTACTTTCATACTTCAGATCTGAAAGAGGGCCCCGATGATTCTGAGTTCTCAGCTGTCTAACCTCTCCGAGAATAATGATAAATCTTCCCCTAAACACATATTATCATAACAGTAGAATTAGGATTATGATAATCCTTATCTCCCATAACTCTTTCTCTCCCCTTAACGTATCGGTATATGATACACATTAAAACTATATAAGGTTATGAGAGAAATTTATATTTGAATATGATTCAAATTTGGATTAAATTGAATATAAGATATTTAATTTGGCAATTAATTAATTAAAGAATTAATTAATAGTTTAATTTATTTTAATTAAATTAATTAAATTAAAACTATAGATTCTGTGAGAGATATTCATTTAAATATGATTTAAATGAAATATGAATGAAATATGATTTAATTAATTATTGACATGATTAATTATTTAATTTAAGGGGTCTTTTCAAAAATATAAAAAAGCAGCAAATATATTTACACTCTATAGAACAATTCCAAAAACGGAAAAAGTCAAGAGGCCCACCGTGTAAAATACCAAAAATGCCCCGTCGACCACTCCGTCAATAACGCGCACATAATATATTTGTGATTTATACGCAGTCGTTTAGATATGGTTATAGTTTATACGTGATCATTTAGATATGGCTACAATTTATACACGATCATTTAGATATGGCTACAATTTATCTTTTCAATTCTATCGTTTAATTTTGTATACGATCGTTTAGATTTGGGGACCCAAATCTAAATGGTTTTTTTTTTAATTTGGTACACGATTTTTTTAATTCTTTTGGTACACGATCGTTTAGATTTATTTACACGATCGTTTACTTTTTTTACACGATCGTTTACATTTGTCTACTCCAATCCAAATAAGTTTTTTTCAAGATTTTTTATACACGATCTTTTGTTTTTTTACACGATCGTTTACTTTTTTAAATGATAGTTTACATTTGGCTACTCCAACCTAAATGATTCTTTTTTCAAGATTCTTTATACACAATCTTTTATTTTTTTTACCTAATCGTTTACATTTGGCTACTCCAATCTAAATGATTTTTTTTTCAAGATTCTTTATACACGATCTTTTAAATTTTTTGTACACAGTCTTATACACAGTCGTTTAGATTTGGTTACCAAATGTAAACGCGTAAAAAAAAAGAAGAAGAAAGACGATGGAAAGAAATCACAGCGAAAAAAAGAAGAGAAAAATTAGAAAGACGATGGAAAGAAATCGAAGCGAAAAAAACGAAGAGGAAAAGAAGAAAAACGATGGAAAGATTAAACGACATAAACAAAGAATTGAAAAATAAGAAAGATGATGGAAAGAAATCGTAGAAAAGAAAAAGAGAAAAGAATAAAGACGAAATTGCACGGAAGACGAAATAACAGAAGGAAGACGAATCGCAAGGAAGAATAGATAGATGGAAAGGCAAACCTGGAATATTTAAAAAATGTCTAACTTTATGGGCTTTGTTACACGGGTCTTAAATAGTTTATACTTTTGCTGCATTTATATAAGTTTCCCTTAATTTAACTTAATTAATTGATTGATTTAATAGTAATTTATTAAATTAATAAGGAACGTGGGTACTTTCTTCACATTTCCACATTCTTTCAACTTCCCATATTAATTAAAAGGGAGATATTGGGACGTTAGAACCATCTAGGATTTTTGCCTACTTTGAGAATTCTCTCAAATTCTTCTCTCTAGTTCTTTCCCTTTTCCAATTTTGGTTCCCACAAACCAAAATCTCGCCCAGAGAATAGGGAGAACTTGTTAAATGAAAATTTTGAGTTAGCAAATATTTGTTATTGTTTTATTCTAAATATGCATTTCCACATTGCTTAGATAACAATGTGGAAGTGTAACGACCCAACTCTTTATACTAAGTTGAGATCATTACTACTCAAAGAAAAATAAAGTTTCTTAAATTAAAATAGAAAATATCAATTTTCATAATTAAAAGCTCAAATATTCATTAAAATCAAGAATAACTTAAGTAAGTAAAAATAAATATAAAAGTTAGTTCCTAGTTCGGGCCCTATCTAGTTTTAAAAGAGTAAAATAAATAAAAGTGCATAAATACTGAAATCAAAATCTAATAACATAAGGCGGAAGCAAAAGTGTTCCCCTATGACACACCACGGTCACTTCTTGTCATTCCCCATCTTTCTTCTACCTGAAAAATTAAACATAAAATAGTGAGTATAAAAATATACTCATTAAGGGACCTACTACTAACCCCACTAGGTGACTGTTAACTTCCTAATAGATTCATGTAAAGTGGTACCCTTAACTGACACATTCTCGAACACGCGCAATCTGTGACCCCGTAGGAACATCTCTGGTCTTCGGTGGATCCAAAGGAACATCTAGGACAAAACTGGTCTTCAGTGAACACAAGGAACACTTAGGATAAACTGGTCTTTAGTGAATCTCGAAAGAAGCACTAAGACAATCGGGCTGTGAGTGACACCGTCAAGTCACTTGTAACATATCATCTCATACTGGATTGGCGATTCTATCGGACTACACAGTCATAAAAAGGTGGTGATCCCGAGGGACATCCATGTGGGTACGACTCTAATAGATAAAGTTAACATTACAACCTATTCATAGCATGTAGCATAATATAACATCATAATCATGACATGAATATTAACCATAGCATTCTTAATCATGAGATTAATAATTCATGCATAACATCAACATCAACAGTCATCATCAACATAACATAGTCAGAACTAACTGTCATCATAAGCATAGACTAGTCATGACTACCAATCATCATAAATCATAACACATTATGCATATTAGCTACTTTAATGCATAATGGAAAAAAATTACATGTAAGTTCATACTTCAATTTGAAGGTCTAATAGGAGAATCTTTTACCGGAAGATTAGCTTAAACCAAATTTAATCCTAACAGCAAGGTCAAACTTTCCAAAGAAAATCCTAAATAATAAAGGTAAATAACTAAGTTTAATAATTTAATTAACAGATGCCTAAGGATAAAAAATCCAATTGATTCAACTTACCCAAAGTTGAGGTTGAATTCAATTTACCCTTAGTTGGAAAAATTTTCACAGCTCAACTTCCAATTGATCTAACTAGTCCTTCAAGAAAATAATTCAATTTAATCTAAAATTACATTATTTAAGGTCCAAAAATCAATCTTTGTTGGGTATGCCAAAAACCCTGTCAACTTACCAAAAATTACCAAAAATAGCTGAAAAAGGGCAAAAATTAAGCTTCGCAGCTCAAATGGCTTGGCTAGAGAGATCGACTCAGGCGCGTCGAGGGCGGTCGACTTGACGCAGGGATCGGCTCAATTGAAGGATGCACGCGGCTCGCTTAGACCGGACAATTCGGCTTGGACCCGCTTGCGGGTTTCTTCGACGAACGCGACTCGGGTCCACGTAACGGATGTGTTTGACGATGGTTGATGTCGCTCGGCTTGACGGTCGATGCTTGGAGACGGCACGACAGACACGATGGAATGATGAAATGAAACTAGGGGCAGTGATGGATGGACGGAGAATGGATGGCTTATGAAAACGCGACGACGAGTCGGACGACGGTTTACTGGAAACGACTGACCACAGAGAAAAATGTGGTGGCTTGCGTGGCTCAACTGTCATTCGTCGATGGCCAATGGCGCGCGAGACGGATGCAGAGGAGAGTGTGGCTGAGAGGATGGCTGTCAGCTCGGTGCTTCTTGTGACGATCGACAAACAGATTGGACGATGGCAAGATGAAACGCGACGGTGGCGGCTAAGGTTTTCTCTTTTATGAGATTAGGATTTTACCAATTGGAAAGGATGAAGTGCACAACTCCCGATGCTCTATTAAATAATAATATTATTATTATTATTGCTATTTTTATTTCTCTCTCTTCAATTAAAACCCACCAAATCTTCTTTTTATCTTCTTTTTAACTTTTCCAAAAAAAAAAATCAATACTTCTCTCTCCTCAACCAATCACATCACTTTATCCTTCCAAAATCAACAAACCAAACTCAAATAATTATATTATATTCATAATACAATTATTTTAACCTTAAATTTAAATAACTATATACTTCTATATATAATTATTCCAAATTCTCTCAAATACCAATCCCCCAACACAAACTACTTCAAAACAACCCAAATCAATAATTAATCCGATATTTTTCCAAAGTATCTAATTAGTTCTCATCTCTAGAAATTAAAGATTTCCCAACAAATAAATCAAATAACACCCAAAATAATTTCAACAATTGTCAAAATTACTTTTAAGATAATTAAACTTAAAATTATTTACTTTGGGGCGTTACTGAAGTTTCCTTTATAAACTAATACATTCATTTATGGGTTTTGGACCTAAGGGCACCCAAGGTTTGGAAGGGGAGAGGAGATAGGCAAGAGTAGGTTTATCGATATCTCCACGTGCGCTGTCGCTGTCGATCGAGTCTGACGAGGAGAGGAACAATAATTTATTATATTTTTGCTAAAATTATCTTTAATTTTGAAAACTTTTTTTATGTTATAGAGCTTACCTCTCTTCTCATTTATATAATAGCAAACACAATGATTTCTTTCTCTCCAAAGTTCTCTAATCTTTCAGTATATTCAGCATTAGAATGTCTATTGGAGTGTTGGTATTCTAATCATATTTTGGTATTGTTCTGATTGACGAAACATGATTGTTTTATCTTGAGAATGACGAGACAATACAAATCTGTTTGCATGAAAAGAGTAGAGCTGCAAAACATCTTAAAGAAAGTGAGATTAGAAACTCAACCCCTTTCATTCTAACTTGTTTATTTGTTTTATAGTAGTCGGTTTGACTCGACAAATTGACCAGTACGCGAGTTGATCATTTGGCGAATTGATCACTAGGCGATTTGAGAAGTAGGTGAGCTAACTAGAGAAAGCATACTAACCAAGTGAGATACCGAAACAACAATGATTTCTTTCTCTCCCAAGTTCTCCCATCTTTCACTATATCGAGATTAGAGTGTCTATTTGAGTGTTGGTATTCTGATCATATTCTGGTACAGTTCTGATTGACGTAACACGACTGTTTTATCTTAGGGACGACGAGACAATAGAAATCTGTTTGCACAAAAAGAGTAGAGCTGCAAAACGTCTTAAAGAAAGTGAGATTATAAACTCAACCCTTTTATTCTAACTTTTTTATCTGTTTTGCAATAGTCGCTTCGACTTGACAAATTGACCAGTACACGAGTTGATCATTTTGCGAATTTTAGGCAATTTAAGAAGTAGTCGAGCTGACTAGAGAAGGCATACTAACCAGGTGAGATACCAAAACACCAGGTGATAAAGCACATGTTCTGTCTAGGCATTAAGGCTTTTCAATGCATTACTTCTTCTAGGCAATTTGCAACAACCAGTCTCCAAATTGTGGTGCCCCAATTTGGCGTTTGATAGATACAGACTCATCAATGAGAGTAAGTATTCCTTCTCTGTAATTTTTATTTGTTTTATAGAAAGCAGGCTTAGCCTTTAAGTTATAGAGAAAATTAGTTTATGTAATTACCTTTTGCCAATATAATGGTATTATTTAGGTTATCGATTAATTTGAGTTTAGGTTCTGTTAAATATTCCGCTGCGTAGGGCTCTTATCCCTTGATCAATTTAGACATTTCCTCAAAATACTTAACTCTCCTCTCCTGCCTTGTCCACGCGTTAAAACTCCTAATTCCCCGCGTTTACAGAGCTTGGAAGGGCACCTTTCTCATCATCTTTCCTAGCTTCAACCCCGACTTTAAAATGCTTAAATCATTAAAGCTCCTATTTTTCGAAAAGCAAACCTTTAAGAATTTCATCCCCAAGTTACAAGGCTTTGAAGCCAAGTTAAGATAGGTAGGTGAGCTGTTACACGTTAAGGTGTTGGCTAGGCATTTAAGTTTGAACTTGAAGGAGCTGCACTAGCCGTTGGAGATCTTAAGTTTTATTTTAAATATTTGTTTTATTTAAGAAGGCTTATAATATGTATTTGGAATGCATGATATTAAGTGATAAAAAGAAACCTTTGTGCTATTGATAACTTGTAGAAATAAAAGTTATTGCAAATTTATAAAGTTAATAAAATGCAACTTATATCACTTTTTTTTAATTCTTTGAGAATTTAAGTCTAGTTTTATTGAATTGAATAAAATTTCCTTTAATTTTCTCTTGATTCTTGTCCAAGAAGTGTTCTTTAAATTCTTACATCGATCCCTCTTTTATAATTTCTTTTGTTTACTAACAACTTTTCCATTAGTTTTGATTTCATGAAAATTTGCTATTTCATCAAGCACTTCTTTAGGTTCGACTCTTACTCCTGTATACTATGGTAAGGCATATTGAGTAGGGAAAATTATAAATACTTTTGTAGGTGAAAACAGTAAGATTTTCCTTGTTTCAATATTTTTTGTTTGCAACAATAATCAACCCTTATTACTAATAATTTAATTTAATTTCAATTTCTTGTCATAAAATGACCTGACTAGGAATTAATTTTTGCTATACATTTTTGTCCGTCACACCATTCTACTTGTCATCAGCCAACGCGACGGCTCTTCCATGACACTTTTGCTCACTACTTTCTTAAAAGAAGAACCAACATCACCAGCTTGTTATCTTTGTCAACCACCACTTTGCTTGTCATCGATCACCGTTCTACTTGTCGTCGCCCACTGTTGCATGTTCGATTGTCTAGCTCTCTCCTAATTTTTCTCTCTCTAACACATTTTCCTTTTATCTAGAAATGTGAGAGTGAGGGTGACAGCTAGGATTTAAGTATGAAGGGTGTGTGAGGAGGTAAAATATTTGAGGGAAAAATGGGAATATGGAAAAAATTTGTAACACCCCAAAAATTAAGATAATTTGGGAGTTAAATATCTTAATTTTGTTTAATTAGATTTAATTTATTAGACGTTATTTTGAATTCATTTAATGAGAATTATTTGATTTTTGTGGGAATTTAAATTAATTAAATATTTCTTGGATGAATATTTAATTAATTAAAGGTTTTGGCATGTGGTGTTTGTTGGGTTTTTGATTAAATGATAAGTTAAGAGAATTAAGTTAAGTTGTGGATTTTTAATGTTGTTCAAGTTGAATTTAATTAAATAATTATGGACGTTATTTAATTAAATTGTGGGGTGAAAAGTTCGTTGGAGATTTAATAATTATATGTATATGTGGAAATATATATATAATTATTATGTTAAAGGAAAAGATAATTATATTTGTTGAAATATAATTATTTAAGGAAAAGATAATTGTATTTTGGAGAAAGAATATTTAGTAAGGGAGAAAAAGTAAAATAATTATATTTTGGGAAAATATAATTATTTGTAAAAGGATAATTATTTTGGAGAAAGATAAATAATAATTAATTATTGTGGAAGATAATTAATTATTTTGGAGAAAGATAAATAATAATTAATTATTTTGGAGAAAGATAAATAATAGTTAATTATTGTGGAAGATAATTAATTATTTTGGAGAAAGATAAATAATAATTAATTATTGTAGAAGATAATTAATTATTTTATAGAAAGATAAATAATAATTAATTATTGTGGAAGATAATTAATTATTCTGCAGAAAGATAAATATTGATTATGGAGTGGAGTTGTTATGGTTGGGTTAAGATAATTCATGTTGGAAATTATAAGTGATTTATTGAAAAAGATTTGATTGATTAAATTAATTGAGGATTTAAGTTAATTTGTGTTTTTGGAGAGAAAAGGTAGTTTTAGTGGAATTGGATTTAATTGAGTATATATATATGGATACATATATTCAATTAATAATTTAGAAAAATGTAGTTTCTTCTCTATATATATATACTCAATTAAATTCAATTCCACCAAAACTAACTTTTCCCTCCAAAAACACAAATTAACTTAAATCCTCAATTAATTTAATCAATCAAATCTTTTCCAATAAATCACTTATAACTTTCAACATGAATTATCTTAACCCAACCATAACAACTCCACTCCCTAATCAATATGTATCTTTATGCAGAATAATTAATTATCTTCCACAATAATTAATTATTAATTATCTTTCTCTAAAATAATTAATTATCCTCTACAATAATTAATTATTATTTATCTTTCTCCAAAATAATTAATTATTATTTATCTTTCTCCAAAATAATTAATTATCTTCCACAATAATTAATTATTATTTATCTTTCTCCAAAATAATTATCCTTTTACAAATAATTATATTTTCCCAAAATATAATTATTTTACTTTTTGTCCCTTACTAAATATTCTTTCTCCAAAATACAATTATCTTTTCCTTAAATAATTATATTTCAACAAATATAATTATCTTTTTCTTTAACATAATAATTATATATATATATTTCCACATATACATATAATTATTAAATCTCGAACAAACTTTTCACCCCACAATTTAATTAAATAACGTTCATAATTATTTAATTAAATTCAACTTCAACAACACTAAAAATCCACAACTTAGCTTAATTCTCTTAACTTATCATTTAATCAAAAACTCAACAAACACCATATGTCAAAACCTTTAATTAATTAAATATTCATCTAAGAAATATTTAATGAATTTCAATTCCCACAAAAATCAAATAATTCTCATTAAATGAATTCAGAATAACGTCCAATAAATTAAATCTAATTAAACAAAATTAAGATAATTAACTCTAAAATTATCTTAATTTTTGGGGCGTTACAAAATTAAAATGAAAAATCGAATTTTTTGCTATATATGCCATATTTAACAAGCATTTTTAATTTCCCTAAATGGTTTTGCCATCCAATTTTCCTTTTCTAAATGTTCCTTTGTTTTCAAATTTTAATTAAATATGACCCAAGTGATGGGAGCGTGAAATAAATATAGATTTGAAATTATATGTAATATGCCCACACATTAAATTCCAATAAATTAATATTTATCCGACCTTTTCACCCTATAAATAAATATGATGATTTTGTTAAAAAAAATAAAAATTAAATTCTGAAATTTTCCAAATCATTCGACCATAAAAAAAATAAAAATAATAGAAAACATCAAGGCTTGAAAGATAAATCTTTCCAAATTTAGCTTTTCAAAATAGTGGAGGATCCATCATGAACCTTCAAAGCAAGCTATCAGCTCGAGACGGAAGCCGTCTAAAAAAGTTAGAAGGAACTGATGGCATTTTGCTCCTAAACCTAGGATGTCTGAGCCAATAGATACCTGCAACCAAAGCCACAATCTTAAATGGTGTAATATACAATGCAATAGCCACAACTAAGCAAAACACAACATAAAGACTCGTAGCTCTTGGATCTCTCCAACTAAGTAAAGCCCTAAACCTTTCTCCTTGAGTTGCAATGTCCCCAACCACCGTCTGAATCCGCCCTGCGACACTTCTCAGCCTATCATACCTCATCCGTGCAACGTCTTGTGTCTTTGACGTTGGAAAAGTATCAAACTCCTCGTCCAGTTCATCCGCATGAACTGCCTCGGCCCATGAAAGTTTTATGTCCATGTGTGGTGGATGTCGTGGTCGAAACCGAAAGTTCCAGATGCCAATGAGAAACATGTAAAGGAAAATGGTTGGGAGGATGAGTTCGGGAAAGCATATAAGGATAAAGTAGAGGATATGGACAAGGATAGACGTAATAGGATTTTTCCATTGGCAAACTTCTCCAAGCCATCGATTCATAGAGATGACACCTGAAAATAGGGCAACAATTCGAAAGAAGTTGGCTTTGCTTCTTCTCATACTCCACATGTGAGAATCCACATCTAACATGTATTCTACAACTTCTTTTCGTAAAGATGGCTCGGCTCGAGCAAGCCTCGTGGCTACAATGCTCATGGCTTGGAATCTTAAGCTATCAAGTTGGTTGACGGTGAAAGGGTGGAGATAGTGCATTTTAGGTAAGAGGGGATGTCCATAGAGGTAGATTATGTGTGCAAGGGAAAGGCATGTGAATCTCACAGCTAGTTGGAGCTCTCCCATTTTCTTCAATCCGGATGGTTGCAACACAAGAAGTGGGTATGAGTGGGTGTAGATTCGATCCATTTCAAGTGTTGAAAGTCTTATCCTTACCTGTTCAAAACAATAAATAATTAATTATAATATTAATATTGAAAGAAAAAATGAGTTAAACAAAAATATCACTCATCCTTTTAGCACGCATACTTTGTGCTCAATCACAAATTCGATCCATATGCTCAATATTTTTTAAATGATATTCTTTTTAATAAAAGTCTAGTATTAACATAGATTACACCTAATTAATAGCTTTAAATCCTATTATAGTCACTAAACTTTGGACGTACCTTACTTTTAAAATAATCCTTTTACATATTTCTTTAATTATTTTTCTATTTACATATTGTATCATTCACCAATTTCAACTTTTTTTATTACTAAATACGTGCCAGCATCAACACACTGATTTATATATTAAAAAGATACACTATTTATTCAATTTTATTAAAAGAAAAAATCACAATAAACACCAAAATATAATTAGTTATATATTGAAAACTTCAAGGACATGAAAGAATATATATTGAAAAAATTCATGAACCAGATCATTTTCTGAAAATTGAATAACTAAAGTAAGCACTTTAAAATTATAAAACCAAAATAATTATCATGTAAAAGTCTTAAAGGGACTAAAATAATAAAAGCTTCAAGTATCATAATAGAATAAAGCTAAAAGCTTTTTTAAAGAAAATTAAGATATAACTGAAAACATTAAATGTATCATATTCAATCTATCAAGGACTGACATGAAAATCACTTTTCTTAATTAAAATAATAGTTTAGCTAAATCACAAATTTAACTATATTTTCGTTAAATTGAACTAAATTCTAATTTTTTTAGAGGAAATTTTCAATTTAACGAAAACATAGTTCTGATTAAGCTACAAAATGTAATTGTGATTTGTGATTTGGTATGTTACCTTCCCAATTCTTGAATCATTCTTATCATTCCCACCCAAATGGCAATTGTCAAAAACCCCAATAGTGATGACAGTGCAAGGATCATAAACTTCCCAAGTGTATTGCTCATTCCATTTTGGACTAAAGCTATCAGTTACTGTCCTTGTTCTAACCCATTTTTGGCCATATTTTGCCACACAATAAGCATCTGTACTCCCTTTCCCATCATTCTTCTTCATTGGTTGAAGCCCTTGAGCACTCAAAATCCCGACTTCAAAAATCCCAACTGGCTGTTTCCAAAGTTGCCTTGCTGTTGGCCTTACATCACTTATATACATCGTTGATTCGTCCATTACATGATAAGCTCCTTCAAGACATACCCTTAAATGAACCCTACTTGAAAATTTCAATTCATGCCTTTTATCTCCTTCTAACGTTCCAAATCCAAACTTCTCCAGATTGAACCAACGTGAATGAACTACTCTATGATCCAAACGTCTCTCGAATCCATTTAGTTGTGTTATTAATCTTCCCATGACTTCGTCTTTTGCAGACGATACTTTGTTTTCGACCGTTAAGACGAGTTGTTCTTCAAATGGCTCCGCTACGACGAAGATTAGGTCTTCATTCCAAACCGGGTTTGTGGTTTTTGTTGGACATAGCTTTGTTTTTAATATTTGCTTTCCTACTTGAATTTTAGCAAATGCTTGTGGTGGTTGGCTTTTGTCTTGTGGCTCAACGTCTTGTGCTTCTATGACGTTCACTCTTAAGTACCATAGTTTTGGAGAAACGTACACTTTTGATCGAATATTATAGATGCCTTCCCCGTGGACCAATGCTGCGTCAGAGTGCCATGCGTCAGGAAATGCTTCGTCTGCCTGCGTTCCCATCCAAACCGCTAGCATGATCTCTCCTTTCACCTATACGAGAATTAAATTTACCGTATAACTTATTAGTTTAATTGAACTTTTAATTTCGATTAAATTTGTTTAAGATAAAATGTGTGAATCTTAACCTTAACCTTTAAATTTTAACTTTAACAATTTAAAACATTCAATCACGAATTATATTATCACAAATATATATGCAACTTTTTAGCTAGCAAGCCAACTAAAAACAAAAACATTTTCGCAACCATTTAATTTGTTGCTTTTTGTATTTAAAAGGTAAACCCTATTTTCTTCCATGTTCTAAAAAATGTACCTTAAATAAAAGAATCGAATTCTAAGCCAATTTTCAAAATTTGAAAAACCACTTTTTTTTTAATATCCAAAACTTCGCCTAGATTTTTAAAACATTTGGTATGAAATAGATAATACATCAAGAAATTAAGAGCTAGGTAGAGTTTATACTAACAAGTTTAATTTCAAATAACTAATTAAAAACAAAAAATCAACTAGTTCCCCAAACAGAGTCTTTGACATGTTTTTTTTCTTCTTCCTAGATTTGTAGAAATTTAGAAACAAGGGACTCTAAGAAGATAAACAAAAAAAAAAAAAAAAAAAAATCGATAAATGATAGCATTAATTATAAGTTTAATTTTCAAAACTGAAAAATTAAATTAAATGATTATCAAATAAAAGGGAGAGGTATAAGTAATTGAGATCACCTTGGTGTCGCCTTTTCGATCTTCTAACTTGTACCATTGTGGCGCCAAGGGGCTATCCGGTGGGACTCTTGTAGGCACTTCATTCAAATCAAACACCACTTTTCCAACATATTGATCCCTTGGAACCATCTCTTTATCTCTAACAAAAACTTCAAGAACAGTTGATTGAATCTTGTCTTTAGAGAAAGCAAAAACTTGATTGTTCCATTCAGGATTTGTTTTCTTCTCAAAATGTTGAGTCCTTCCCTTATAATTCCCCAGCTTCACTTCCACATATGGATCACAACTCCCCGTCACCGGGTCTGGTGGCAGGTCCTTTGCCTTCACCACCCGAACGTATAGATAAAACATTTGCTCCACAAGATCGTATGTGCTCGTCGCTCTTTCGCTCGTTATCCACCCACCCCCTCCACGTATCCCTCCATGTGGCCATCGCTCACCAAGGTTCGGTTTCGTGTCCTTCAGCTTGTAATCGGCTTCCTTGTCGCCTGCTGCAGGTGAACTCATTTGGTATGGTATTATGACTCGATAGGATATTGTTGCAAGGAACGACTTGTTTGTTGTTTCGTTGGTGTAAGATCTTGTTGAGAGGTTAGGGGGAGGCTTTTTGAGCTCTGTTTAAAGGATTTAAACTAAGAGTGTAAGTGGAGAATCATGCAATAACTAAGGTGTCAAAGTTTACTTTAAAGTTGTTTGAGAAAATCAAAGGGTAAGATATAGTTGTCTAAAATTCTCTTCATATGGTGGAAGGGGAATCAATACCCCACTTTGAAGGACAAAGATAAGCTTTTTTGCTTGGTGATTTCAAAGCAGGAATATATGCATGGGAGTTTCATATTATGCTTTATTGGATGCTTTTGCTTGTTTGGATGCTATTCACTTTGTAAACAATATTTAATTACTAGCAAATAATGCTAACCTAAATGGAATAAGTTAAACTTATATGTGTATTATTTATATATCTAACCTACTTCGATCTTATATTATTTAAACATATATAGCTTAGTAGATAAAGTATCAACTAACCAATCATTTGACTTTTTCCATAATAATTGTCGAATGGATTGTTGAACAAATTTGTTTGTAATGGAAGAATTACCATTAATGTTTTGTGAGCTACTTCAGATGACCTTGGTGTTAAAACTAAAATCCCTTTTCAAGCATGTACATGTTAGAGAAGATCTTGAATTAACAGGACATGAGCCTTTTCTTGGAAGGTTTTTTAAGAAGGTAAACCTATACAGCTCCACAGGTCCAATGAACGAAAAAATGAACTAATTACGATTGGAAAATAATATCTTGAGGAAAACGCTTTTTATCGTGGATATGAAATCAGTTAAACGAAAAAAAGTTTCTGGAAAAGAAAAAGAAATAATAATAAAGAAATCGATAAAAGAACTTATTTTGGTTACAACAAATCCTCACCAGCCCAACTGGCAGTAGCATGTGTGTGAAAAGATGTCTTAGAACCACTCCAAACACTTTTTACGAACTCAAATGAATAAATAATTCTATAAATTTACTTCAACCGCTTACAAATATGTCAATAATTAAAAGAAAAAAAAACTAAACTAACTTTTGAAAATTCATTTCCAATCGTAATTGTTTTTTTTTTAAAAAAAAAAAAAAAGTGCACCCTTCATCTCTGGTGCAGCGATAGAATTTATGTTGTCAGTGCAACTTTTGTTTTCGTTTCTTTTTTCTTTTGTGATACATAGAATGGTCAATATATACTAAGTGAAAGTCTCGGATGTATTTAAGTTTTCTTTTTCTTTCAAAGTTTCTTTCAAAGAAAAACAATTTGTTGTCTTGAGGAAATACCAATAATGCCTGTCAATTTTCTCATTTGACTAGTATACATGCAGAGTCGTTATATTGAATGTTGACGTAGAAAAAGATAGAGAATCTTAGAAAAAGTAATCCCTCTTATAAGGAGAGAGTTGTATTGGACAGAATTTTTATTTTTATTTTTTTTTAAAAAGGAAATTTCTGTAATTGAAAATATTGGGGTTAGAAAGATAAGAGTAACATTTCTCCTATTGTTTCTTCTTTCATTACAAGTCAATATATTCTTGAAATCCTTTCAATAGGATCAATAATCTCTCCAAAATTGCTACAATTCCGGGTACTCTTAATTATTCTCTACTTTTTACAAACTCTCTAGTTTAAGAAATATGCGAAAAAAAAAATACTACTGTCCTAATTACAAATGAAATTCACCTATTTTCTACTTTTAGAAGATTGCATAGTTTGTAAAAAAATTGAAGCCAGGCAACAATCTTTTGAAAAGAAGTCGAATTTATTAACAAATCCAAATTTTTAAATTTTGATTCAACACATTATGAATGTGTTTTGGGAGTGATTTGAGATGGTCAAAATCACTTCTTCTTTTTTTTCCTCCAAAATCAAAATTTCTTTTAGATGATGGTATTTGACCTAAACTAAAATTCATTTTTTAAAAAATATAAAATTATTTTATATTGATTTTGGAGTAATTAAGAGATATTTAGGTGATTATCTACCTTAATCACTTCCAAAATATTATCTAATTCAGTCTTTTTAATAAAATGTCGTGGAATTGAATTGTTAATAAAAAAAACAATTTATAAGAAACATATAGGTTAATTTTCATAAATGTAACAAAACACCAAACTATTTACGGCTCAGATAACAAAATCCATGAAGTTAATCATTTCTTAGATATTCCAGGTTTGCCCTTTTGTCTTTCTTCTCCTCCACGATGCGATTTCTTTCATCATCTTCCTCCGCGGTGCGAATTATTTCCATCGTTTTTCTTCTTTTCTTATTCTCCTTTTACGTCATCTAATCTTTCCATCGTCTTTCTTCTTTTCTTGTTTTTTTCGTTGCGATTTCTTTCCATTGTCTTTCTTCTTTTCCTCTTCTTTTTTTACGTCGTTTAAATTCGGATAACTAAATATAAACGGTCGTGTACAAAAAATAGCAAAATCTAAAAGATCATGTATAAAGAATCTAGAAAAAAATCATTTAGATTGGAGTAGCCAAATATAAACGATCGTATAAAAAAATAAATCATTGTGTAGACAAATCTAAACGATCGTCTACCAAAAGAATTAAAAAATCGTTTAGCCAAATCTAAACGATCGTGCACTAAAAAATCTTGAAAAAGCAAACGATTATGTAAACAAATCTAAACAATCGTGTAAAAAAAATAAACGATCATTTACCAAAAAAATTTAAAAAAATTCGTTTAGCCAAATCTAAACGATCGTGTACCATTTTGATGAAAAATCGTTTAGATTTAGGTCCAAATCTAAACGACCGTGTAACCAAATTTAAAGATTACCAAATTAAACGATCGTGTAACAAAATTAAACGATAGAATTGAACAAATAAATTGTAGCCAAATCTAAATGATCATGGTAGCAAAATAGACAAACCGAAACAACCATGTACCAAATATTTTACGCACGCACGCGTTCTTGACGGCATGGCTGATGGAGTATTTTTGGTATTTTTCACGGTAGGCCTTTGGGCTTTTCCATTTCTTAAAATTGTTCTATACAATGTAAATATTTTATCGTTTTGTTATATTTTTTAAAAGACCCCAACATATATCCACCATGCATATAATAAATTTTAACAATAAAAGAAATAAAAATAGATATTTACCCTAACTATTAGGTGTTTTTTAAAATCTAATAAAAAAACAAACTATTTACAATTACTGATCGTATAATTGTAAATCAACTTTTGAAAATAAACATAATGATAAAAAATAAACAACAATTTATTTAAATGTAACAAAATCCCAAAGTATTTTACTGCCCATATGACAAAATAAAAACCCATGAAACCCACTATTTTTTAAATATTCTAGGTTTGCCCTTGCCATTTTTGAATTTTGCATGACTCTGACTTTTTCCTTCTTTCTTTCCATCTTCCCTTCCATCTTCTTCACAACGGCGGTCACCAACGGTGTTCTCCTTCTTTTCTTCTTCTGCAATTTTTCTTTTACATTTTTTTTAAAATCATAATAATTGTTCTGCAATTATTATTATTATATTTTCATTATACTTCTACTATAATTATCTGTGTTTTCAGTCAATCATCAATATTGTATTATTTTTGTTAATATGTCATGGAGGATTATATGAACTACACGACCGTGTATGATAATCTACACATCGTTTATAGAACTTTTCAAAACCATCGTTGATCATGAAATACTTGATCGTATATCATGAACTACACACGATCGTGTATCATTATCTACACAATCGTTTACTAGAGCTTTTTCAAAATCATCGTTTATCATGAACTACGTGATCATGTATCATTTCCTACATGCTACACGATCGCGTAACATAATCGTGTGGAAGAATAATTACACGTGTGTGTGTGGCAAGTGTTGATACTACCTATACGGTTGCGAATCATTTCCTTACACAATCTTGTATCATGATTGTTTAGAAGAAGAATTACACATGTGTGTGTGACCGATTAATCGCGTGTTGATTAGGGTATTTTTTGTATTTTTCATTATGGGCCTATGTGATTTTCCGTTTTCAAAATTATTCTATAGAGTATAAATATTTTGTGATTTGTTATATTTTTTTAAAAACTTAAAAGTATTATTAATTTATTTATCTGAAATTTGCATCAGATGACAACAAAAATTAGAAAAAAAGCAGTCCCATAACACCTCTTTTTTTCATATTGTAAATATGACAAATATGACAAGTAATTAGATATATCCGATGGCTATCAAAAGACAATATGACAACTATCAAGGGGCTACTAAATTTTGGTTCGGCTTGTAGGATGGAAATTCTACTACTTCTTGGATGGTTACTCTAGTTACAACCAGATCACTATTGCACCAGAAGATCAGCACAAGACCACGCTTACCTGTTATGCCACATTGTATTTCATCGCATGCTTTTTAGATTATGTAATGCGGCTGGGACATTCCAATTGGAGAGCGCAGTTGAGATTTTCATGAACGACTTCTTAGATTTTTTGGACTCTTTCAAAGAATGTTTGGACAATTTGGAAAAAGTGTTAGAGAGATGCGAAGAGACACACTACCCTCGTACTTATAACTAGGAGAAGTGTCTCATGGTTAGAGAGAAAATTGTGCTTGGGCATAAGATTTTCGACGTGGGATTAGAAGTGAACCAGTGAAGATTGATGTGGTTAGTAAATTGCCACCCCCTTCAAATGTCAAGCCTCTAAGGAGCTTTTTAAGACATACTAGATTTTACGAAAGATTCATCAAAGGATTTTCCCAAATCGACAAACCTCTAAGTAACCTACTATGTGTCGATCGACCATTTAATTTTGATAAGAAATACAACCAGGTGTTTCAAACCTTAAGAGATGTGCTGACCTCAGCGCCTATCCTCATCACTCCTGATTGGTCACAACCATTTAAACTCACATGTGACGCAAGTAATGTAGCATTAGGGGCTATGCTGGGTCAAAAGAAGGACAAACTTATCCACCACATATACTACGCGAGCAAAACCCTTAATGAAGCTCAAGAGAATTATACAACCACCAAGAAGGAATTACTTGTAGTAGTTTTTCGCGATAGAAAAGTTTTGTAGTTACATTATTAGCTCCAAAGTTACGGTACACTCTTGATCATTATGAGATCAGATATCTCATGGCGAAAAAGGATGACAAACTGTAGTTGATCAGATAGGTGTTATTGCTCTAAGAGTTTGATTTGGAGATTATATACCACAAAGGAACCAAGAACCAAGTAGGAATTACTTATCACATCTAAATAATGAACCATTCCAACATGAGAAGAAAGAAACTGAAAATGGTTTTCTTGATGAACAACTTTTCCACATTGAAGTAAAGGAGCCTTGGTATACCAGCATAGTCAACTATTTTGTTTGTAAAACATGGTTGCGAGACTTCAATAGCCAGCAAAGAAAGAAATTGTTTCATGAATGTCATTTCAATAAATGGATGAGCCCTTCCTTTACAAATTGGGTTCAAACTAGATATTGAGAAGGTGTGTACCTAAATATAAAACAACTAAAATAATTTTCTAAGTATCATGAAGTACCCTACGAAGGACACTTTTTTGGACAAAAGACAACTGCAAAGGTCTTGCATAATGGGTACTTTTGGCCCACCTAATTTCAAGATGCGAGGAATGATTTGATCAACTGTGACTGGTGCCAGAGGATAGGAACATGTCTCATCACAACGAAATGCCTCAGCAACCCATTTTCTCAATCTGGTGACCATTTGTACATCTTGTTGGCTGTAAACTATGTCTCAAAGTGAGTTGAAACTATATCCTACACGAAGAATGATGCGATAACAGTCAGCAAATTCTTGAAAAAGAACATCTTCACACGATTTGGAACACCTAAAGCCCTCATCGGCAATAAGGGTTCTCATTTCATTAATTGCATTGTGGTTAAACTGCTTTCGAAGTACAACATCAACCATAAAGTTGTCATCGCCTATCATCCTCAAACAAATGGTTAGGCGAAAGTATCCAACAGAGAAATCAAGAAGATACTGGAAAAAAGAAAAGTGGTAAATTCATCCTGCAAGAACTGGACTGATCATCTGGACTCAGCATTATAGGCTTACCGCAACATGTATAAGACATCTATTGGAATGTTTCTTAGGCATTAGTCTTCAGGAAGGCCTATTATTTGCCACTAAAGTTGAACCATAAGGATTTATGGATGAGCAAAAAGTTAAACTTCGAAAATCACGCTGCAGGGGAAGCAATGTTACTTCAATTGCACAAGCTTCACGAGTGGCATTCTCAAGCCTATGAGAATGCAAAAATCTACAAAGAAAAGACAAAGGTGTGGCATGATCACCTCATCCGTAAACGTGAATTGTTCATCGGATAGAAAGTACTGCTTTTCAATTTGTGTTTACTTCTGTTTTTGGTAAACTTCATTCGTGATGGTCTAGGCCATTTGCGGTCAAAGAGATTTTCCCGCATGGTGCTGTGGAGATCGGATTGCTGGACAAGAAGAATGTGTTTAAAGTAAATGGTTAAAGACTTAAAGCATACTATGAAGATGAGGTCTGAGTCAAAATTACTGTGGACTTAATGTAAAATTGCCTTCATAGGCATTGCCTTAAACTCATTAATGCATAATGCATTTGTATCTTTATCGCATGATCATTCTTAATACAAAAATATCGCATTTTTGTGCATCATTTTATCATTCTATTATTTCTTTATTTCTTTTCACTTTGTTAGTTCTTTTATTTCTTTCCTGCATTCTTTATTGCTTTCTTTATCACTTTCTTTATTACTTTTTAGATGATTAGAATAGTTATTTTGTGTCTGTGGGTAATCAAAAGAAAATTTCTACGAGAGCAAAGGATTGACCTGTTGAAAAGTTCATAACTGTAACGCCCCAACAATTTGGAACTTAATTTATCATCTTAAGTGTAATTATGGGAACATTGGAAGTAATTGAGGAACTTGATTATTTATATTTGGACGTTGTGATTAATTAAGGTTTAGAGTTATAATTATTTTGATTTCGATAATAATTGTTTTATTTGGAAAATGTATTTGGTAAAGTTATTTGTGGATGATTAAGGATATTTGGGTTGAGGAGAGAAAGGATTGATTTTTTTAAAAGGTGATTGGTTGAAATTGAGTTGTTAAAGAGGGAGATGTTGATGGGCTTTAATTAAAGAGAGAGAGTGTGAAGATTTTGGGAAAAGAGAATAAGGTAATAAAATAAAGCAAAATAAAATAAAATAAGAGGATTTATTTTATTTAAATTGGGAATTGGGAAGTGCAATTAATGCACAACCACCATCGTCTTCACAAAGGAAAAAGAAAAAAAACCCAACTCTAATCTTAAGACCCGCCGTCGCTGCCTCGCCGCCGTAGTCGCCATCAGTTCGTACCGGTCGGCTGCATCAGGTGCGTCGCCTCCGCCATTCAAAGTCGCACCGCTCCACCGTAGCTGTACCGTTCGTGAACGCCGGTCGTCACGTGAAGCTTCGTCGTGTCGTTTCGCCGAGCAGCAGCGACCGTCGATCGCCAGCGCCACATCGTCAAAGGTTCACGCCCAGCGTCTCAGCCATCGCCCGAACCCGGAATCGACCCATAGCCGCGTTGCTTCACCGCGTTAAGTCGCCCGACCTGCGTCCCTGCCGCGACCCGACCCGCGTTCGCTCGCTCGCCCCGCGCGCCGCTCCGCGCCCGCCCCGAGCCACCAGCCGAGCCTGCGCGCGCCCACTCCGTGCCGAGAGTCGTGCCTTCTGCTTAAGCCGAGCCAACGCCTGCTTTCAAGCTGAGCCGATCCCTGCATTTCCAGCCGAGCCGCCAAACCCCTTTTGAACCACCTAGCCTTTTTCGACCCTTTGCACCTATTTTGGTAAGTCAAATGGGTTTTTTGCATACCCAGCCAAAACTTGAATTTTTAACCTAAATATTTTAATTTGGATTAAATTAAATTATTTCTCTTAAGGAACATCTTGGACCAATTGACTTTGGACTGTTGGATTTCTTAAGTAGGGGCTCAAACGTTGCAACCTCGACCTTGGGTAAGTCACCTCAAGTGAGTTTTGGACCAATTTCCCTTGAGGGTAAATTACTAAATTGTGGACTCTTGATCCTTCAGGACTTTCGCCGCTTGGGGGAGCGTGTTGTTACTGCTAGGACTGGTTGAGTAATCTCCAGGTAAGAGATTCTCCTACTAGACCTTCGATTTTCATCAAAGAAACTGCATGTTTGAGTTTATGGTTACGTACTGACGATGGCTAAGTACCTATCTTAAGATTGTAGTGAGAGAGAGAGAGACAGATTTTGACATTGTGCCTGCTGATTGACTATATGGTTAGCGTGAATAGTATGTCGATGTTATTGTCCTCGTTTTAGAGACCTGGTGGTAGTTGAGAATGACTTATATGATATGTTAGGATTGGTACGTTATGGTTGATATGTTATGGCATGAATTGATGAAATTATGATATGTATGACAAGTTATGATGTGATTGACGAGAGGTCGTGTATATGCAATGTGTAGGGTGTATGTTAGCTTCTTATTAGAGTCGTACCCACATGGGTGTCCTTCGGGATCACCACGACGGGGTCGCTCCCACTTATGACTGCGTAGTCTGACGGGATTACCAGTCTGACATTGACATTGACATAGATATGACGGGAGTGATCAGACGGGACCGCTCACAGCCCAAGCGTTTTAGGTATTCCCTTGGGAATTACCAAGGACCAGCTTGTCCCTATGGGGCACATGTTGCACGTGTTCGGGGACGTGCCAGTTCAGGGGTACCACTTTCAGGGCTCTAATAGAGAGTTAACAAGCACCTAGTGGGACTAGTAGGGGGTCCCTTACTGAGTATTTTTATGCTCACTCTTTCCATTTCTATTTTTTCAGGTAGAGGCAGAGGTAGGAACAAGGGCAAGCTGGCGAGTGACCAGAAGTGATCATGGTGGGCCATAGGGACACGCTTGCTTCCGCTTGTGTGAAAATTGGATTTTAGTATTGCATTTCAGTTTTTCGTTTATTTTATTAGTTATTTTTTTCGTTAAAAGTAGATAGGGTCCGAGTTAGGACTTTGTTTTACACTTATTTCACATTTTCTTTGTTAAATATCTTTATGTTATTTGAGAACTTGAGGTTTTGACTTATTCTATTTTCAAAACTTTACAAACTTATATGTTCTTTTAAATAGTAATGACTTAGTATAAGGAGTTGGGTCGTTACAATAACATACAATTAGAAGATAAGACATTAGTTTTTTCACCCAAAATTTAGTATCACCAAGGAATGTGTGCATCGTGTAATGGATTTTGAAGCATCACATTGAGTGCAACGATCATTTCCGCTTTTAAAAGGACGTGCCAACTTTGTGTCACATCACATTAAATAACCTAAAACCATAATGATGACATATTTGTCACTCTTCGCGTATAAATAGCACAAAGAAAACCCTTACAAACCTATACTTGACCTTTTAGTGCTTGCAAAAAATTTCATTTTCTCTAAAAAACCCTAAGCCGTACTCAAAAAACTCATCCTCCTCGCTGAAAAGCTCATCAGAATCTTCATTTCACAACCAATATCATGGCACATAAACCAAAGAAGAACACAGAAAAACCCATCGTCTCCAAACTTTTACAAAGGAAGGTGGAATCTTTCAAATCTTCGCTCGCCAAAAAATTCATAGCAAACCAAACCAGCAAATCCCATGAATTCTCTTCTTAGAAGCTCAAACTTGAGGGCTTTGTGAAGAAAATAACCATCAAATCAAGAACTCAAGGTAACCCTTCTCACAGCCGCTCCGTTAGACCTGATTCAAAGCAAGCCCAGAGACCCAAAAAGAAAGCCATGGATTCTGTCCTAGGCGCGAACGAATGGATGAGGCATGAAGAGGCAATCTATAAGGATTTAACTCATTTGGAACCTTGGTTTGGCGTTACTGATCACAAAGATGACACCCAGCCAGGTTATAAGTGCGTAAAGCACGATGCGAGTTTCAAGTGAAAATCAATACGTATCAAAGTATGTATAGGCAAGGTCGTTACAATAATCAAGCACAAATATGTTTTGAAATGAAATTTATTGCTAAAGGTACGTTGCACTTACCTAGATTTGCCTCGACAAAAAAGAATTTGAATTTTACCCTTACTTTTTACCTTAGTTTGGTAGGAAGTACGAGTGTCGAACCCAAGAGAATGGTAGCTAAGTAAGTTTCTTGAAATTAAGCTTCAAAGAAATGATGTTAGTAGCAAAAGAGAAGTATTGAAGAGTGTGGGAAAATCAAGTAGAATCTAGACTTACAAATGATTTAGGATGTAAATTCAATTCACAAACAAAAGTAAAAATTGAACTCTTATGAGAATAATGAGCGAAGGGGCAAGGGTCACTAATCGATTCTCATCATTGAATTAAGAGGATTATGAAATGATTTTTGCTTAATTAAAAGGGGTTCTTGATCAAGATTCTCGCAAGATTAACTTGCTTGGTTTTGTAAGAATTTTGATCAATATTTCAAGAAAATAGACAATCACATCAAGGATTTAGTGTATGTTCTTGCAATAATAACTAACCTTAATCTTGCTCTTTAAAGAAGATCAAAATATCTTTCACACTTTTTTTTGAAAACAATTTGCAATCAATGAATTAATTGGATTTAATTGTGCACAATAGAATTGATGCAATCAAATTCAAAAATTGCTAAGAGCAAGAGAGATTCATCTAGCATTAATGAATTTCAAGATTTGACATATTTTAATCAATAATTAGATTGAGGTTTTGTGTAGACAAGGTAATCAAATTAATCTTGCATTAGTTTTTCATACCCAAAGTATCTTGCATACAGAAATGGTGGATCAAGAACAATATCAAGAATTAAATTGACAAGGATGCTTGTAATTGAAAGAATGAATTATTTTTTAAAGAAAATTAGGGATTCAACAAAAAACTACAAGAAATTCAAAGTTTGATCATATCTAACTAATAAGGAAAAATAAAAGAAGAATTCTCCAAGAATTGAAAAGCTCTAAGCCCATCACCTATTGGTGATTAGCCTTCCATCAAGAAATAATTATGGAAATTAATTGAGAGAACAAAAAAAGGCAGAATGGAAAAGTAATTTTTGGAGTTTGAGAGAGTTTTGAAAGAATTTGGGGCTTATTTGAGAGAAAATGGTGAATTGATGATAGATTAATGATGAATTTGGGTGAAAAATATGTATTTATAGAAAATAATTAGAAATAACCGCTCATAAGGCTCGAAACCATGATCTCAAGGCCATCTGCATGCTCTAATTGACAGAAAAATCAATTATTTTTTGAATTTTTGGTAAATATTTTATGAAAATGCAACTAAAATATTCTTCAAAATAATTTGCAGCCATTGAGGATCGAACTCGGGTGGGACGGAGGAGGCGCACGCAACCAGGAGCTGACACGTCGTGGTGGAGGAGTGAAGGGAGTCGAATTTGTTGGAATTTATGTCCTAAACCTCGTACTTTATTATTTGATTCAATAAAATTTATTATTGAATGCTATAATCTTAAAACCAATAAATTAAGGTCCCGAGGCTATTTTACTTAGTTTGTCAATACACTTGAACTTTATGTAGAAACATAAACATGGATTAAGTTCGAGTTAATAGCCCAAATAGTCTATAGTGTATGAATAAGGTTGCACGCCTTATTCTGAAAAAGCATTATGGATGCGGCCCGCTCCATAGTTAGTACAAACGATGTAATCCTAAATCGTTCATGTAGGGACATGGGAGTGGGGGTGTCCTATGTAAATGATTTGCATAAGACTAGAACCATGAAATAGTCACTGTTAATTATAACACCGTAAACTATATAAACTTACTATTTCAATTATGATGACCTAGGTAACTTCATCTTAATCCCAAGCTAACTATGAACTTCTGTTCATTCGATAGTATCCTTAGATCCGCATAAGTGAGAGCAGCTCTTCATCGCTGGCCCAATAAGCCTTCCATTTCAGGGATAAAACCGAGTGGATAGCTAGGGACATAGGGTGCAAGACGGAATTCACTCCTACCCACTTCTAGGATAGTAGATAGGTTGTTCGCTTAAGGATTGAATCTAAGTCTTGAACAAGGGGCCCCACCTTCTCATTGGCCAGAGAAGGATTCAGGTTTATAGGTTGGACCTTAAACCAATTGTAATAGTTGGATCAATGGGTCTTAAGGAGCAAGATGTAATCTTGGGGGTAAAACGGTATTTTTACCCAGCCAAGATTACGAACAACCTGTGAAGGATCAACTTACCCATGATGGTTATATCAGGTGGACAGAAATATATCTATAGTTAGAGGAGTGCAACTATGAGTCTTTAGTGGAATGACTCATTAGTTAACGAATGTTGATTAAGCTTGGTCTAAAAGAGTTTAGTCAGTTAATGTCGAATCGTTGGAGCCCATGATCTATAGGTCCACTAGGTTCCCCTACTAGCTCATATGGATTCAACTAAGAACAATATGTTGAAGTAACTCGAATTGTTCGAATTAGGAAAAGAGAGAGAAATCGAAAAATATATATATATGATATAAGTCAGTAAATATAAACTTTAAGCTTTGTGTTTAAATATCAATTAAATAAATATGAATATAGATTCATATTTAGAAGTTTGGAAAGTTTTGAAACGGTCAAAATTGTAAAAGTCAACATGTTGATTTTTGACTTTGAAAAACAAAACTTCGACTGGATTTATATTCAAATATGATTTGAATTTTAGAAAAATGAATGCGGATTCATACTCGGGAGGTTGAAATTAGTCAAGACGGGTAAAATAGCGAAAAGTCAAAAAGTTGACTTTTGACTACAAAAACTCAAAGTTTGACTTTGACTTAATTGGTCAAATGACCAAATTGCCCTTTGACTAATTTCCTTATTAACTAAATATCAGTGGGAAATATGGCAACTTATAATGTATTTAGAAGCCACTAATTCCATTAATAGTTACTGGATTAATTAGGTGTTGAGATTTCATGAAATAAATTGGATGCATTTTGCATGTAATTTTTCTATATACAAACTTCCAATTACAGAATGAGATGATGATGATTCTCAAAAAATTATATAAATGATACACCTACCTCCATCCTTCTCTCTAAAGTTCTTCTTTACAAAAACGAGTCCCACAACTTGGTTCTTAGTCCTGAGATTAGTAGGTCAACATAGTGGTTGTCCTCTACTTGTGATTTCAGGCAGAGAAGAAGTTTTGGAACGAAGTTGAAGTTGAGAACTACAAAGGTAAGTTGGACGTTTACCTTCTATATTCATCGTTTAGGTTTATCGTTCAGTTACTGCATGTTATTTTCAAAAGCGTTTAGTTGCATATAGAGTAACTCATGTTCCTAGTCTTCCGCTGCATGTTTCTCTGATGTCTTTTTCCATCAGAATTAACATGTGCATACAAAGGATTTGAATAATCCAAATTTATTTCAGGTCTGGTAGGATTCAACCGTTGATGTCTAAGGCGCGTGAAGGGAAGGATCAAAATGATATCGCTTTAACATTGAAAAATTCGAAAAATAAACGTTTTGCTTGGAGTTCAAGCTCGCGACGTCTGGGTCGTTCGTGCATGTGGATGGCTGATGCGTGTCATGACTTTTTGACTATTTACCAATTTACCCCTAAACTTCAAATTGATTGTTCTCCTTCGTTTCAACTTCGTTTTAAGTGATTTTCATTGCATTGGGTTCGTATCAAAGTTTTCTTTCATATTCTCCACAAAACTATTAAAATAATAAATATTTGTATACTAGGAATTGAAAATAGTGTACAAATAAATGGGTCAATAATTATCTGAGATTGTAGTTGAAGAAGAAGATCTAGAGAAGGTTTTGTGATTCATTCAAGGACTCAACCATGATAAGGAAGTGAAAAGAAAAGAGGAAGAATGAACGAAGAGGGTAAGAGAGGATGGAGATAGAAGGAAGAGGGAACATGCGTCCAAGGTGCGGATGATGGAAGCAGGAAGAATGAAAGAGGAAGTTGAGGCGAGAAGAACAAGAGAACATAAGGAAGATGAACGTCTCTGCCAAACTTTCAAAGCAAAGTTAGCGGAGATCTAAATCGTAAAAAAGGCAAAGAAGGAGGAACTCGCTAAGATAAGTGAGAAGTTGAAGGATGTAGCAACCAAGAATAAGGTCGTCGAAGACTAGGAAGTTGATAGCTTGGAGGTTGTGGCGCAGGAATTCACTTAAGAGGTAGAAAACATGTCGCTTCTAGAGCCAAGGTTGTTGCTTGAACAACAAAGGCTAAGAGTCGTAGTACAGTCCGAGCAAACAAAAAAGAAAGGGGGCGTCTAAACCTGAGGATTCTGTACAAGGTGGGGAAATAAACGTCCAAGACTTGGATAAGCTCATCAAGATCGAGCACAACTTATTTCCCTTTAAGAGATTTCTACCAGAGTTCTTACATGACCCCATCAAAGCATTGAGATGGGAGAAAGTTTTCTAAGGGGAGACCAAGACTCGCCTGGATGTAGTAAACATGTTATTTGCGGCAAAATTCTACCCAAAAGACCTTTCTGCAACGGTGGATATGAAGAAGTCTCCTTTAGTGTGGATATCATCAATGAGTTATTTGGACTCCCAAATGAGATGGAAAAATACCCTGGCCACATGCTGAATAACGAGCCTAGTCAGGGTCTCACAAAGAAAATATTAAAGACAATCGCATGGCTAGAAGCGAAATGGGAACAAACACTGACGGGGAGGTTGTGGCTGTATACGCATTAATTAACAACAAAAACCAATATTTGGCTTTTCTTTGTCAAGAACAAAATCCTCCCCAGTGGTACAATAGCACGGTGCCATTTGAATACACAATGCTTTTGCACTGCATACTCACGAACCAAGTATTCAATCTAGGCCAGATAATGCAAGGGTCATTCCTCACCTGGATGGAGCATCGCAGAGGTGCCAAGCCATTCCCTTCAATAGTGGAGAAGTTGTGTCTTCACTTGTGCATTGAGGAAGCCAGAATTGCACATGAGTATGAAAGTCGAAGTCTTATCTATCTCAATTGGGTGAACTCTAGCTGAGGGATCTTCTATCCACTATGCCAAGATCAAGAAGTTCAATAGACAGAAAGAGAAAAGCCAAGAAAAAAAGGAGTGAACTTTCTCTAGTAGCTTCTTTTGAAACTGATCAAGCATTTTCTTACTCGTGCTTGGAACCAGTTTCCTGAATAGCCCAAGCATGACAATTTTCAAAAGGTAATGGAGCAGCAATTTTACCTTACGGTGGACAACAATGACACGACTATCAATCTCCTAAGGCTCTTTACGGAGAATGTGGCGATGCAAGAACAAATATCCCAATTAAACGCCATGGTTTCATAATTATCTTCCACAATTATGCAGTTATCCTCTGTGGTGTCCAACCTTGCCCATCAAGTTGTCGTGCAATCCAAATTAATACGATAGATGGGGGAGCACCATCACAGGCACCTTTGTGCTGCGTGTGCCGCAGCCTGTCATCCTACTTAAGACGATGGTGAAGCAGAAGCAAATACATTTTGGTCAACCCTTTTCTCAACCTTTATCTTCCTCTTGAACCCTCTAATGGGTCTTAATCGAAATTCAAAAAAGAAACATATGGATGGTAAAAATACCTAATCTAAGGATGCCGGTGTAGGGCGAAAAAAATAACTTAACCTGAGGAATGGCTGATGGTTAGCGAGGAATGTCGGTGATGGACGACCGACAAGGAATGTTGGTGACAGATGCCTAAGGAATGACCAACAGCTGGATGTTGGAATCGTGCTTTGGTTGACGACATTTAGAGAGGTTAAAATGGTTTGAGTGAGATGGGATCCAATTTGGGGGAAAATTGAAACGATCAATATATCAATTTATTAAATTTTATTTTAACAAATTAAGTAAAATAGTTTAATTTATTTAATTTTTTTTTACATTTTTATGACAACAAATAATTGTCACATAAAAGTGGAACCCTCCAAAAACGTAAATTTTGACATTTATGACATTCTTTTTCTTCTCTCCTTTCAATTTGGGTTATAGTGAGGTGGTATGGTAGGTCATTTTTCTTGTAGTGAGTGAAGCTACTTTAAAACAACAGGGGGTGAAGCGCAATTGGTAAGTATTACGTCAAGTTTGAAAAATGGAAGGAAACTCAACAAGTTGCATCTAAGCTTCTCCCTAGCTATGGGGGTTGGAGGAGATTTAGAGGAATCCCCTTACACGTTTGAAATCACTACACTTTCAAGCAAATGGGCGATGCCTGCGGAGGTTTCATAGATGTAGCTAAAGAATCCAAGGACAAACTTGACATCATTGAGGCAAACAAATAGGTCAGATTTGACCACACAGGGTTCATTCTAACTATCATTAACAGGTTTCTTGTGCAAACTGTGGTACATGCTGAAGGAAGATGGTTAATAAAAAGGAATTATTGCATATATGGCACCTTCTCAAGGAAAGTTGCTATCACATTTGATGAATACAACTTGAGAGCTGAACAATACACCTTAAATGGAAACATTGTTGTTTCACCCAAAAGAATTGAGTAAGGTAGTCGGATTTCGGAACAAGATGACTAGTTGGCCCCTCGAAAAACAAGCTCACAAGAAAAAAAAATTAAAAACTGATCCAATGATGAAGTTTTTGAATTATGATGTGGACAGTTACGACAATCATTATATGTTGGTAGAAGATAGTAAGTTGACAAGAAAGATGTTGGAAAAAAAAAGAAAAAATTTATGCCATGATGATCAACCTAGCAAATTTTCAAATTTTAAAAAAATGAAAGGTTTCTTTTCCCTCCCAAAAGAACCAAATTATCTACTTTGACCCAAAAAGTGCTCCTTTTCGACCCCTACAAATAAAAAATCCAACTCGTGATCCAACAAAGAAAAAGTGACCAACAAAGCAAAGACAAAGAAAGACTTATAAGATGATTTATCAGGTAAAAAGTCTAATTGACCAAAATTTTTTGAATGAGAAGTCCAAAGCAAGAATATGAAAGAAGAAAAAAAAAAAAAAAGAAACAACAATTGTAGACTCACAATTGATTTTAGGCCTCATCTCACCATTGCCGGACACTGAAATATCAAGCCCTAATCAAATTTTATCTACTCCCCAATACACATCTCCAATACAATCTAAAATTATCAAAGATGATGTTGACCTAATGCCAATCAGTGACCAAGAAATTACTGAGGTAGAAGAGGATAATCAAAAGATTGATGATCAAAACAAAAATAACAGTGAAAATGAATTGAAATTGAAGTTGGTGATCTTGTTTAGTGAAAATAATCTCAAATTAGCTCCAAAACACAACTGTGGTGATCTGGAACTTGCTGATAGAAATATCGTTGTTGAAACTGTTGAAAATTTTGTTAATCTTGCTGATGGAATCCTGTGGATTTTTTTTTTTCTCCTTGAAAATCATTACCTATAATGTAAGAGGGATTGGCTCACCCTCAAAAAAAGCCTTAATAAAAAACTTTATTTCTAGCTATTCCCCTAACTTAGTTATTCTTACAAAAATCAAACTCCAATTGTTTCAAAAAAAATATTATTAAATCTTTATGGAGCTCTATTAGCATCAACGGGAGGTTTTTAAAAGCTACAGGAAACTTAAGGGGTATTACATTAATGTGGGATAAACTTAGAAACTCTGTGGAACAAAACATTAAAGGAAATTTTTCATTATCAGCTAACATTAGCACCTTTAATGGTACATTATGGTGGATCATAGCCATTTATGGTCCTAAAAAAGAAAAGATAGAAATGCTTTCTGGTCTGAACTTGATCAACTAAAGCATTCTTATATCCCTATTTGCAATTATTAAAAGGAGATTTCAATATCATAAGATAGGCAAAAGAAACCTGAACTACCAACCCAGTAAAATATAGTATCACTACAAGGAAAACCACCTATTATGACAGTTGGTTCCATTCCAAATTGAAAGGAGGGAAGAAATAATTGCCATCAAATGTCAAAAAGTAGGTTTTTGGCTGGAAAAAATGGAGTTTTCAGAATTCTCGAATACATGATAGTTATTTAGTCTCGTAATATGTAAATGAATTAAAAAAAGTATTAAATATTTTTTAATTAAAATTTATTAAAATAAAATTTATTTTAAAATAAAAAAGAAAGAAAATGGACCAAAAGCATCTCCTTACACAAAAACCCTTGAAACCCTCCTCTCATTCCCGTTTCCTACCTTAACGCCACCGCCGACCATCTACTCCCTCATGCAAAATCCAATCTATTTCGATTCAAATGCCGCTACTACCGTTTCGGTTCAAACGCTGGCCATCTCCTTCCATTCTCGTCTCCTCCCTCATGCAAAATCTCTATCATTTCGGTTCGAATGCCACTGCTACCATTTCAGTTCAAACGCCACTGCTACCATTTCGATTCGAATGTTGGTCGTCTCCTCTCGTTCTCATCTCCTCCGTCACGTAAAATCCTTATCGTTTAGGTTCAAACTCCAATTGGTTTAGGTTCGAACGTCACGTCTCCTCTCCTTCAACATCATTGCTACCCTTTGTAAGTGTTAGTTCATCTCCGTTCTCTTGAATCCTCGTATAATTGTGTTTACTTTTCTTCTATTGCTGCCATATTTTCCATTTCCAATTATCTTTTTCCTCTATTCTGCTTTATCAACATCGTATCCTTCTTTTTTATCGACAGCGTATCATTCTTCTCTTCTTCACAGGATGAGTAACCTATAGCTACTTTATGCCCTTGCATCTTTGGGCCAAATCGTCTGGGAATCTATCAAGTTTTCAAACTCATTTCTCCTTTGCCATTGATTCAGAGGGAGTAGAAAGGTATGGAGATGGACTTATCTTCTTTTTTGCTCCTAATAATTATAGGCTTGATGCTAAGATCTCAAAGAGTAGCGGATTAGAGATTGGATATAATCTTAGTTTGGCAGATTTAACATATAGTTCACTTTTTTGTAATTGAGTTTGATATGTTTAGTAATTTCTTTGATCCACCTGAAAAAGTAGAACATGTTCGTATTGATATCAATTCAATGTCTTTTGTTGCTTACTCAATATGGAAATGTGATATTAAGGGAGGGAGGAGGACAGATGTTTGGATTAATTATAATTCTGCCACTTTGAATTTGAGTATAACTTTTACTGGGTATGAGAATAACAAAACTATATTGCAGAAACTTAATCATGATGTAGACTTTAGGTTTACTCTACCTGAATGGGTTACTTTTGGGTGCTGCAAGTGGAACTGGAACTTTATATGCAACTCACAACATATATTCTTGGGATTTTAAGTCAATCCTAGAGGGTCTTTTTTTTTTTTTTTTTTTTTGACTTGTTTTAAATGTTTCAATTTGATCCTTGTTTAAATAGAATGAGTATTACTTTACCACGCTTATATTTTCTTTGAAAAGTCACTAAATTTCTTTTATTGTACCCTCATTATTTATGTAATCACGTTAAAAAGAAAAAAAAAGAAAAAAGTAAATACTAGTTAATTGCGGAGAAAGAATTTGTTTACCTAGTGTTTCATAAGAACCCAAGTACTTAATCTTCTACATGTTCTTTTAGTTTGTAGTGGGTTCTATATGAAATATGTGTATAATAGGATGTAGTTACTGATTCATTGTAACGCCCCAAGATAAGACAATTTATTTTAATTATCTTAAGTTTAATTCTAATTGGTGTTGGAATTAATTTAGGTGCTAATGGAATTTTTTACTGGAGTTGTTTATTTAGTGAGATTTATAGTTGGGAGAAATTTGATTAATTATATGTGAATTGGTAATTAATTAACTTTGGAGTTGGGATAATTATATTATGTGGATAATATGGTTATGTGAGGATATTGTTTTGGGAAAAAAAAGAAAAAGAAAAAAAAGATATTTGTGGAGAGAGAATGAAATCTAAAATAATAATTATATAATCGAAAATATAATTATTATTTAGTAAAAGATAATGTTAATATTTTATTTGGAGAAAGGGTGAGGTGATTGGTGGAATTTTTTAGTAAAAGGGGGAATTTAGTGAGTTTTAAATGAAGAGGGAGAAGATATGATTGTTTTGGAATAATTAAGAAATAGGGAAAAGGGGAAAATAATAATAGTTGTATTATTATTATTTTGGGTTTAAATAGGATCAACGATTCATCATCTTCCCCAAATAAACCCTAATCCCAAAACTTCCCAAACCCTAAAAAACCCTAAAGAGGGAAAACCCTAGAGAAGCCGCCGCCGCAGTGTTCTCCGCCGCTGCCCTCCTTCCACTTGTCGGTTGCTGCAATCTGCAGCTTAGCCATCGTGCAACTCCGTCGCGCCGCCACCTCGATCCACCGATCGTTTGTCGTTCACCGAGCCAAGCCGCCATTGTGCAAGCGGCTGTTTCACGTCAATCCGAGCCAAGTCATCCCGGTCGGAGCTTCGTCTAAGCCGAGCATGTGGGTGTGAGTTGCGCCTTCCAACCGCACGATTTCGCTCCGAGCTGTACACGAACCCGTGCCCAGCCGCGATTGAGTTTCCAGCCGTGCGCGCGTGTGAGCCGCGTCCCCAGCGCACCCGCCAACCGTTCATTTGAGTCGCGCCTCTTGCATCTGAGTTGCACGCAAGCCGCCTCTGCATGCAAGCCACCTATCCAAGCCGCCCTTCTCTTCAGCCTTGACCTGCCAAGCCTATTTCAAGTCACCTAGCCTATTTTGGTCATTTCACTTAATTTTGGTAAGTTTTTTTATTAGGTTTTGGCATACCCATCAAAGGTTATTTTTTACTCTAAATAATTTAATTATGGACTTAATTGAATTATTTTTTCGTGGTAGATCAGTTGGGAGTTGTGTTGTAGAATTTCCTTAAACCAAGGATAAATTGGGTTCGTCTTCAACTTTGGGTAAGTGGAGATAATTGGAATTTGGTCCCTAGGCGACTGTTATTTATTTTTTAATTTTAGATTTTGGGTTCCCTTGTGTTTAGGATTCTCCTTGGGAAGCGTTACCGCGACTGTTAGGAAAAATATCAGTGTAATTAATCTCCAGGTAAGAGATTCTACTACTAGACCTTTGACTGAATTTAAGAGATCGCATGTATTCACGGTTATGTATTTATGGTAGCTAAGATGCATAGGGATGCTATAGATGATGATTGATATTGTGTAGATAATGATTGATATTATAAATGATGATGATGACTGATTTTATGAATGACGATGATGACTAGTATGTTCATGATGTTTATGATACATGATATATTAATCACATGAATAAGAACGCTATGATTAATATTCATGTCATATTATTATGTTTATGATGATGTTACATGCTTTGGATTGTGGTGTGTTTGTTAACATTGTCTATTGAGCTTTTTACCCCACCTGTATTGTGATCCTATCTATAGGGTCACTCGCACGACTAGGGGTGTTCCTACGAGATCACTTGCACGATTTAGGGGTGTACCTACGGATCATATGCAAGGTTAAGGGATAGTTATATTGTGTATACGGGGTCACTCGCATGACTAGGGGTGTTTCGACGGGACCACTCGCACTATTAGGGGTGTACCTACGTATTACATATATGTTTATGGAGTGTGTATCTCCGATCACTCGCACAGTTAGAAGTGTTCCTACAGGATCACTCGCACGATTTAGGAGTGTTCGTAAGGTCTCACTCACTCAAGTGTGCTCCATTGAACACACAACGTTATGATTATGTTTCTAATGGAAAGTTAACAGATCACCTAGTGAGACTAGTAGTGGGTCCCTTACTAAGTATATTTATATATTCACTCTTTCCTATGATTAATATTTCAAGCTAAGGTAAAGAACTTAAGAAGCTGGCGAACAACAGCGAGGGATCCGTGGCATGCTATATGGGGACACAGTTCAGTTTCTGCACTCATTTATATGTCTTTCAATATTTTTAAATTTTAACCATTTTACTTAAAGATTTTATCCTATTTATTTGTTTTTAGTTCTTAAAAATTGTTAGAACCCGCGGGTCACATTTTCAAATTAGTTTTGTTAATTTTGAAAATTTTATGTTTTTCGTGAACGTTTTGATATTGATTTTATAAAGATTTTAGTTATCCTCTTTTCAAAAAAGTGTCTTTTGATGTTTATCTATTAGTAATGACCTTAACTTAGTTTAAAAGTTCGAATCCTTACATTCATTTCCTTGAGTTGTCATCCATCTCTTTTGTAACCAGGTTTGTTTAGAGGGCAATTATAGAAGATTCAAGTTTATGACATCTACACAATGGAAAAATCATGGATAATGGAAAACAGGATGTTTAGAGAATATGATGTAGGAGTCGAAAGGTTTATCAAAGTTTGTCTCGTGCCAAAGGTTCTAATTTGATAAGATGTCCATGTTTGAAATGCGAAAGTCGTTTACTTAAGGATGTCTCAATAACTCGGTTTCATTTGTATGCCAATGGAATTGATAAAAGTTACAAGGTATGGTTCTAGCATGATGAAGATTTGAACTCAAAGACTGTTACCAGTACAATGGAAAATATAGCCGATGAAAAATATGAACACGACGATTTGTTTAATACAATGAACATGTTTCAATTCGCTCATGACCAATCTTGTAATACATCCAATACATTTTGATACTATGTTTGATGACGCAAAGAAACCCTTACGAAGCGAAGAAAACACTAGGTGCCTTAGGACTGAGTTACCAAAAAATTGATGCAGGTCCATTGTTGTTTGTATAGAAAAGAGTATGCAAACATGACAAAGTGTCCTAAGTGTGATTTGTCAAGGTAGAAGATCACTAAAAACTAAACAAGTGAGAAAAGTTGAGTGGCTACCAAGTAGATGTGGTATTTTCCAATAGTTCCAAGATTTATAAGAATGTTTAAGAGCTTTAAGAATGCTAAGAACTTGCATTGGCATGCGATCAATAGAAAAGTCGATGGTATTATGAGACACCCAGCTAATACTCCATCATGGAGGTTGATAGATCACATGTGGTCAACATTTGGGTCAAAACAAAGAAATCTCTGTTTGGGTTTGTCCACTGATGGAATTAACCCATTTGGAGATTTATCATCAAACTATAGTTCTTAGCCTGTTATTACTACAATATACAACCTTCTATCATGGTTGTGTATGAGAAGGAAACATTGGATGTTGACAATGTTAATATCAGATCTGAAGCAACCGAGATACAATATCAACACCTATTTAGCACCCTTAATTGATGACCTCAAAATTTTATGGGAAGATGGGGTTCAGTGTTTTAATGCATGTAAAGAAGAATATTTCACTTTGCGAGCCGTTTTATTGTGGACTATCAATGATTTCACTACGTACGATAATTTATGTGGGTGTAGTGTGAAGGGTTTTAATGCTTGTCTAATATGTGGAGAAGATGTTACTTCAATCAGACTACAACATAGAAAAAAGTGCATACATGGGACACAGGAAATACTTGCCAAGACATCATCCATACAGAATACAAAAAAAGAATTTTGATGGTAAGCAAGAGCATAGAAATCCTCCAGAGCCCTTCTCAGGGGAGGCCGTCTACTTTAAACTCAAATAAATGATATTTTCATGTGAGAAGAAGTGTTTTAAGATTAATAATGAAGGTGGCAATGACTATTGGAAAAGAAGATCAGACTTCTTTGAACTATCATATTGGAAGAACTTGTATGTACGACATTGTCTAGACGTAATGCATATTAAGAAGAATGTATGTATTAATATAGTAGGAACATTGCTTGATATACAAGGAAAAAGTAAAGATGGGATGAATACTATACTTGATCTGGCAGAGATGAATATAAGACCAGAGTTGGCACCAATGGCTACATGTAATAAAACTTACATACCTGCAGCATGCTATACATTGTCAAGAAAAGAGAAGTATCGGTTTGGTAAGACTTTGTTTGAAATTAATGTTCCAGATGGGTATTCTAAAATATTAGAAGTCTTGTCTCTTTGGATGAATTAAAACTTATTGGCCTTAAATTGCATGATTGTCACATTTTAATGCAACAATTGCTTTCAGTTGCAATACGCTCAGTCCTACCGAAGAATGTAAGATACACTAGAAGTAGACTGTGTTTTTCCTTCAATGCGTGTTTTGCTAAAATTTTCTCCATATCAAAGCTTGATGCATTGCAAGAAGATATAGTCATGACTTTATGTAATCTTGAGAAATATTTTCCACCCTCGCTTTTCATAATTATGGTTCATCTCGTCTTTCATCTTGTGAGAGAAGTAAAGCTATGGTCCTGTATATTTGCGGTGGATGTACCCATTTGAACAATACACGAAAGTGTTGAAAAGTTTTGCTCGTAATAAAAATCGATCTCAAGGATGCATTGTAGAAGCACAAATATATGAGGAGGCTGTTGAATTCTGTTCGGAGTTCCTTTCTAGTTTAGATCATATTGGTCTTGGGTCACTAAATTCAAGGGAAGATAAACAAACCAATAGATCTCTGTCAGCGAGAACCTATGTTTAACCCGATATACAACAATTGAAGCAAGCACACCTTCACATTTTAAAGAACACTGAAGAAGTACATCCATATATAGGGTACACATTCTTATGATCATACACTAGTATCATTACGTTACCTTCCACAACACATAATTTTCTTTTGTTACCTATTTTGTAGACAACATATGAACCATTTGAAAATAGAAAACCTAAAAAGAAAAAAAAAATGAACAATGGTTACAAGTTGAACATAATCGATCATTTGGTGCATGGATACGAGATCAGGTGAATGACTTCTTCAAATTGATTGTTGTTTTATTCTTATTGGTTACCAGTCCCAACGACTAACTGTTCTTTTTGATAGGTGATGAGTGAATTACATGAGGAAAGGTCATCTCAAACATAATACGATGGCTTGTACATGACCCCAATCCTGGTGTAATGACGTATGAGGATTATATGATTAACGAATCTTGTTACCACACAATGTCCCGTGATGACCATCGAACTATTCAAAACAGTGGGGGCAACGACAATGCAGATGTCTAGTGTGGACAAAAATCCAGTCATTGGTGACATGTCTTTCTATGGGATGATTCAAGAGATTTGGGAATTCAGTTACAATACGTTCCATATTATTCTTTTCAAAATCAATTGGGTTGAAAATAAGACTAGTGTTCGAACAGACGATCTTCATTCCACGTTGGTTGACCTTAGCCGAATTGGACATGCTTCAGATTCCTTCATTATTGCCATACACGGAAAACAAGTTTTTTATGTCTTAGATCCTGTTGATGTAAGATGGTCTATTGTTGCAATGCCACCATAAAAAGACTTTTCGTACAAATGTGCTAATGATGACCTTAAAGATATGTTGTTGCACTATCCCTTAGTCTCAAAATGGAATACAACAAGTGACATTGATGAAAGTGGGGATACATACACTAGACCTGACTTTGAAGGCACATGGGTTACCACTTGACTTTCATTGGTATGTAAAGTAATTAGAGTCGTGCTATTTCCTTTTTATGGTTATGTTTAATGTTCATGATCGTCATTGATTATTTGTAGGACAAAGTCAGTTTCAAATACGACTACTTCAGAAACTACTGTTACAAAGCGATAATATTTCATGTGTTATGTACCGTGGTCATGTGAGATTTGATGCCCTCCTTATTTCCTCACTCTTTCTTCTTTCTAGTTATTTTTCTGATACTTTTGTTGCAAAATAGAAACTGCATATTCAATCTATTGCTGGAAGCTTGTGAACTATCTTTAGTACTAAAATGAGGTGTGCTAATTGGTATATATATCACACAAATACCCATTAATTGAAATACCTTTGTTTAAACTGCTACAGAACCTTTGCTATAAATTTTCTCCTTCAATTAGCTTCTCAACATTGATATTAGAGAAATGACTGATTGTAGTCAGTTAGGTATGTGTCATTCTTGTCATCCTGGTTGTTATTGGTTTATGAATAATTAGGACAAATGACCGTTGTGAGTGTTTGTGCTATTTCCTGTCTTTATAAAAAGTCTTATTCTGAGCTACAATAATCATTTTTTTCTTTACTAGGTTTTGCAAGAATCCATTGGAGCAGTGAAGCAATATATGCGGCAATTCGTTGATTTATAGGCCTTTTTGTAGGTTTGGTAGCAAACATTTGGTTCAAATGTACTTATATGTTCATTGCTTCATTGTACAAACACTTTACGAACAATTATACATATATTAAAGTGTTCACCATTTCTTTCCATATGGATATGTTCTATAGTACTTTGTGATTGTATTGGTCTGTGTAATGATAGGGCGACAAGAAAACACAAATCATCATCTAAAGGAACATTGAAATCTGGTGGAACAACACAAGTCAGCATGGCCACCTTAGTTACTCCTTGATGAGAAGGCTAAAACAGCTCACCAAACAAATTTGAACATGGTCAAAAAGCAAGAAAATTATTTGAGGAAGAAAAAAGATTGTGGATCAAAGAAATTGATGAAATCGACAAGATTGAAAGGGAAAATGAGTTGACTGATCTGGATAATGCATGAAGAACTGCCCTAAAAAAAGATCTTAGCAATCAAATCTACAAGGAAACTCAACTCTAGACTCAAAGATGTAAAATATTATGGCTAACAGACAGGGATGAAAATATAGCTTTCTTCCACAATGTTTGCAGTGCCAGACAACATAGAAGCTCCATAACCAGTTTTCAAAATGACAATGGGGAGATGTGCAATATAAATGATATTATTGAAAAAGTTTTTATTGACCACTTCATCAATATATTCAAGCAACAGAAATGCAAAATGGTTGATTGAAAATTTAATTTGGGCCCCCGTTCCAGATATAGATGCAAAGTTCTGTTATGCCTTCCTTTTCAAGAGAATGAGATTCTGTTGACCCTAAGATCTTTTGCAAACAACAAAGTCCTTGTTCCTAATGGGAATACCATAAAGTTCCTTAAACAAAATTGGAGTATTATTAACAGGATACCTTGGCTATCTTCAATGACTTCTACCAAAAAGGCAAAAAGGGATCATAGACAAAATTGTGAATGAAACTTACATTACCCTCATTCCTAAAAAAGAGAACTGCATCGGAGCGGCTGACTATAGGCCTATCAGTCTCATACCACTCTCTACAAACTTGTTACTAAGACTATGGCTGAAAGGCTAAAAGAAACTCTCTCATACACCATATCTGCCTATCAAATGACCTTTGTTAAAGGAAGGGCAAATCACTTATAACATTCTCATTGCCAATGAAGCCATTGATTTTTGGTAAGTGAAAAAGATCAAAGGCTTTGTTATAAAGCTGGAAATTAAAAAGGCTTTTCATAAAATCAATAGGAGTTTCATTGACTATATTCTAATGAAAAAAAAAACTACTTAAATGAATGGAGAAAATCAATTCGTTCCTGCATTAATAGTATACACTACTCTATTCTCATTATAGCAGACCTAGAGGAAGAACTAAACCTACTAGAGGTATTCGCCAAGATGATCCTATCTCTCCCTTTTATATTTGTTCTTACCATGGACTACTTCAATAGACTGATACTACACTTAGAGCAATCAAATAAAATCAGAGGAGTGTTTATCAAAGAAGGCTGCAACCTCACACATCTCCTTTTTGCTGACAACATTCTTCTTTTTATGGAGCCTAAGGATGAATACATTACAAATGTTAGGAGTGCTATTTTCATTTTTGAAGTTTCCTTGGGGCTCAACTTCAATTTATCAAATCCACCATCTACCCCATAAATGTTAACAATTGTAGATCTAAAGTTGTGGCAAACGACTAGTGTATCCAAAAATACTTCCTTCACATAAATTATCTTGGGGTCCCTCTTAGTGGAAAACCATCTTTTGCTTAGTTTTGGAAAAATATCACAGAAACAATTCATAAAAGGCTGAGCAACTGGAAGTACTCATACATCTCAAAAGGGGGCCAGTTGACACTTATAAACTCTACTCTTACTAGCCTTTCCACTTATCAACTCTCGGTGTTCAAAGCAATCCAATGGCACTTGTAAAAAAATTGAAAAACACTGGAAAACTTTTCTGTGGAGAAATCATAATGAAGACAAGCATACACACCTTCTGAGAAGGGCTAAAATCACTTCTCCCAAAGAAAAGGGAGATTTGGGCATACACGAAGTTGCTGATACCAATTTCTCTTTCCTTTACAAGTGGCTTTAAAGATTCCACATAGAAATAGAGCGCCTTTGGATGATGATCATCCTTGCTAAATATAACACGTCTTTCATTGGAGAAGTGCCTACTAGTGGTAAACACAGCTCTATGAAAGATCCATGGAGAAATATCATGAAAGGCATTGATTGATTCAATGCATAATAAAGTGGCGAGTCAACAAGGGGGAAGTCTTTCCTTTTGGAAAGGCAACCGGAGTGATGTACGCCCTTTATTCACTTACAAACCAAGTTTATTTGCTCTCTCTACTTTTCAAAATAGTACTATGAAAGGTGTCTAGAATTAACAACATATATTGGGGCAATCAATCTAGAAGACCATTATACAGTTTGGAATATCAACAATGGGAGGAAATTAAACAATCTTTCATCCCTCTTAGTGACAGCAGAGGTCATGATCTTCCCACATGGAAATTGAACATCGATGGTAAATTCACCATTGCCTCAATGAAGAGAGCCATTCACTACATTGACTGTAAAGACGAGACTAATATCGCAAATGTTTTCAAAAAGCTCTGAAAATAAAAAATATGTAAAAAATGCAGATTCTTCATTTAGTCACTCTTACATAGTTGCATCAACACAGCTGACAATCTACGAAGAAAGATACTTTCACTTCAACTCAATCCAAATTGGTGCTTTTTATGCTAGAAAAATTCAGAGGAGCTTGATCACATCTTCATCTCCTGTCCAACTACCAAGGTGATATGGGCCAATTTGGAAAATCCCATTGTTTGGAAAAATCAACATCACAGTGTGTTGTCCCTCTATTTTAAACTTTGTTCTACCAACCAGAATAACAGAAAGGGCATCATCAAATTCAACACTATTTCATCAATGTTATGGTCACTTTAGTTAGAGAGAAACAACCATACATTCGAAGATAAGAAAAAATCTACCATTGATCTTAGAGAAGACATCTGCACGCTCTCAGGACTCTAGGCCAGTGGATCTACTATTCGCCAATTACACTACTAGTTCTATTGCTATAAATCTATATGCTTTTTAGTTGTTTGTTGTTTCAGTCTTAACTCTATCCTTTTGTGTTTTCCTTTGTCTCTTGCTTCTCATGTACAGATTCTTCCAACGTTAATGAAGCGAGGATGTTGAGGGTGTTAGAGAGGTGTCCACCTAGTGAAGATGTTCGGGTGCACCTATTGACTCATCGTATCTATTTCAAAAAAAAAAAAATTGATAAAAACAATACAAATATATGGAGGTGTTGTACCGACCTCCTTTTTCTCCCTAGATTTCAATTTTTAATCTCTTATCCCACTCCTTTGGGCTTCCCTCACATAAATCTTCAACAAGTTGATTCTTATGTTATGTTTTTATATTATTTGTTGTAGAATTTTAATATTTTTTGATTTCAACATTATAATAACAACATTAAAAGTGAATTATAACCATTACAATAAGTAGACATCCAAGAAAATAAATTTATGAGTTACGGATTATTAATTTCTAGATAAAAAAGAGTTGGTTGGTTTCATTTTTATTTAAAGTAGAAAGACATATTTTCCATTCACCAAAGTTTAAAAGAGGAAAACGTCTAAAAATGTTTTCTAGAAATCCTACTTTATAATACATTGTGTATATATATATAAGTAAAGTTACATGAATATAACAAAAATGCTAAATATTTAGTATAACAATTTATGAAAAGTCCATGAAGTCAATTATTTTTTTATAAATTTCATATTTTCCCTTATTGGTTTTTGATTATTGCGAGACGATTTTTCAGTTCTTTTTCTTCTTCTTCTTCTTTTTTGCGTTTATTTTTCTGTTCTTCACATTTTTACTTTTCCTTCTTCATATTTTCACTTCTTGTTTGCAATTTCTTCATTTCCTCTTCCAGAATTTCTTCCTTCTTCTTCATTCCTCATTTTCTTTTTTCTTCTTGATCCAAAATCTAAATGATATTGGCATAGGATCTAAACGATCGTGTACCAATATCTAAACGATCAGCTGTCTATCCTAATAGACAGAGATAGATCACTATCACTAATAGATCATTTAGCTTTGTTACAGGATCGTTTAGACTGAGTATAAGATCGTTTAGATTTGGTACATGATCATTTAGACTAGGTACAAGGGTACAATATTATTTAGGTTGAGTACAAGGATACATGATCGTTTAGACTTGGTAGGTATCAGATCGTTTAGACTGGATACAAGATCGTTTAGACTGGATATAAGATCGTTTAGACTGGGTACATAATCGTTTTTTCACGTGTGTGGGACAGAATAATCATGGGGGTATTTTTCGTTATTTCATGTTGGGGGTTTGTGGATTTTTTCCTTTTTCAAAATTGTTTTATACGATGTAAATATTTTCCCGCTTTGTTCTATTTTTTAAAAAACATACATACATAATGTTTTTTAAAGTTTGTTATGCATGAAAAAAAAAGTCTATTATGGTATTTTTTTATTTTTTTAAAATATCCTTTTACATTTAGATTTCATCTTTAAAAAACAATTTTTATTTTTATTTTTTAACTTTTTTAATATAGATAATTATAGATAGTATATGATTTTTTAAATTTTTTACTCAGAAATTATTTTAGATTTAGATAGTGAGTAATTTTTTTAAAAAAAGATGATTTAGATTTAGATTTAGATAGTACATGGTTCGTTTTTTGTTTTTCCCTAGCATATTTCTTTTTCTTTATATTGGTCGGGGGAATTGACAAAAAAAACAAACGAAATTATTTTCAAAATATAGCAAAAATTTGAAAAAGGTAATAAATAAGAGCTTGATTGATTTTCCTACATAAATAGTTTCAAGATTTTTGTAGTTTGAAAATGTTACTTTTACTTTTACGTGATGTTTTAGACCTTTTAAAAGAACAGTCATTTTGTTTTCGTAACCGTCTTCTTGAATTTACATAATTACTGATAGTGTATGATTTTTTTTCTTTTAATAATATTGTAGATTTAGATAATCTACGATCGTTTTTTTAAAAAATCGATTTAAATTTATGGTATGTTTGGGTTTACATTTTCAAGTGTTTAATTCAAAAAATAAATTATTTAAAAAAAATTAGAATGTTTTGAAGTCCTTCAAAATAATTTCTTAATAATTTCTTAAGTGTATTTTAAACAATTTTCACAACAATCAATTTAAACAAAAATTAGTTTCTTAACAAATGATTATAAATTTTTCTTATTTATATCTCTAAAATCCTTTTTTTTTTCAAACTAATTAAATATATACACAAATATATTTTTAATTTTTTTTCCTATTAAATACATATAACTATATATGTGTATATATATTGCATAATTACTTTCTCCATTTTCACATTCTCCGATAAATATATATATATGGAGTTTTTTCAAAAATATAACAAAGCGGCAAAATATTTAGCCTGTACAGAACAATTTTGAAAACGAAAAAAGCCCACAGGCCCACAATTGAAAATACCAAAAATGTCATGTCAAAACAGGATTAATAGGTCACTCGCACACGTAATATATTTGCTACACAATCTTGTACAAAGATCATTTCGATTTGCCTACATAATCATTTAGATTTGGCTACACAATCGCCAAATCTAAACGATTTTTCTTTCAAGATTCTTCGATAAACGATCGTTTAAAGTTTAGTATTTTTTGCTTCATGATCATTTAGATTTTATTGTTGATCATTTAGATTTGGGTAGCCAAAACTAAACGATTTTTTTTCAAGATTTTTTGTACCGCGATTGTTTAGATTTGGCTATTTTTTGGTACACAATCATTTAGATTTGATCGTTTAGATTTGGTAAATTATTTTTTTTCAAGATTCTTTCCCACACGATCGTTTACATTTGGTTATCCAAATCTAAACAATTTTTTTTCGTGATTCTTTGCACACGATCATTTAGATTTAACTACCAAAATCTAAATGTGTACCATTATTCCAACGATTTTTGTTCAAGATCGTGTACCAAGATCTTTTATATTTGATACACGATCTTGAACAACCAAATAACAGTTTGAAAAAAAAAAGAAAAAAATTACAAAAGAAGAAGAGAAAAAGACGATGGAAAGGAAAAAAAAACTGCAAAAGAAAGAAAAAAAAGAGAAAATGGAAAGAAAGGATAAACCTGGAATATTTATAAAAAAATTGACCAACTTTATGGACTTTTTGATTTTGTTACACGGACCATAAATATTTTGATGTTTTGTTATATATATATAATTACTTAACAAATTTAAGATAATTACACGAAAATTACTTTAAATTCTAATAAATCAACTTATAATTACTTAAATAATCTAAGATAATTACAATAAAATTACTTTAAATTGGAAATGTTACGTAATCTTTCTCCCTGGTAGCCCCTCCTAGATAGTATAGATACATTGTAGTCTTATTTAAAAGCAACTAATCAATAGACTTGTAATTGGAGTAATTTCTTTCTCTCCAAGTCGTACTTGTCCCTTTCTAAAAGTACAATGAGCTGCCCAAATTTATATACATATTAAATCATGTAAAATAAGATAAAAAAAAAAAAACTAGAGCTTCCTTATTAGCCCCGAGATGTGGCGTAAAGTCCACCGATATCGCTCTCTTCAAGAACGACACCAATTGACCCTTAAACTTTAATATTTAAACAGTAAACAAGTGGAAGTGAAAACACATAATTTTTAAACACAATTGAGTAAATCTCTTCTCATTAAACAAACTTTATATAAATTTTATACAGACATAACTTAACTTTATTTATATAAAACATAACCCAAAACCAATCTTCCTAAACCTAAATTAGATACCCCAGAAGACCAACTAAACATAGTTTGAAAACAACAAGACACATACGATATGAAACAAAACCCTTCAATAGATAGATAACAACGGTTTAGGGTCCAAGGACATGGTCTTTACTTTGAAAGTGGGAAGACATTTTGAAGAGTGGGATCTAGACGATTCCAATGAGTGATAGTTTTTCTAAATAACTGTTCATAAACTTTTAAGAAACTACAATCCATAAATTCTTCAAAACATTAAACTCTGATCAATAATGTGAATAGTAAACATTTAAGAAACAATAACTTAAATCCTTGTTTTTCCTACTCGAATCCCAAGTTTCTACTCTTGGGAGGCGGTAAAGATTACTCGATACCAACTCCAAACCTTCAGAGATGGACATCCCCAATCTCTGTTCCTAGAAGATAGGCGTCCCTAGCACCAATCCTAGAGATAAGTGTCCTTACCTCAAATTCCTTGGCATCCCTTATCCTACTCCGTTAAGGGTTGTCTTGAGATATCTTGGTTCCGAGAAATCATTTATAAAATCATAAGCTTTAAACATTTTAATGAATCATTTTGCATAAAGAGTCTTTAATTAAATCTCATAATACACCTTGATAAACTCATTTTCTAATATGTCATAAACGTTTCTCAGTAAACAATATGCTTGAATAATATCTTAATGAAATCACATGCTTTGGAAACTGTTCATAAAAAAATCTTAAACATTTAATTCAAATCATTCATAAACAATAGCTTAAAAACATGCTTGAAATCACTTTAATAAATTCATTTTTCACTCACAGATACAAGCTTAAGTCCTTGGTCTATACATTTTCCCAATCTTTTCTTAACCTGAAATAATGGTAAAAGAATCCATTTTATTTCCCTTAACCATGGAAATACCAAAACTTTACTTGAAACTTCGAAAAATCACCAAAAGACCCAAAAATATCCCATGACGCTGGTTGACGAGCCGGGATGGGAGTAGGGCCTTAGCCATGCGCGCTGGGTTGCTTGTGTTCTAACCTCACGCAAATGGCATGCTACAACCCCCCTGGCCGCATGCCTGCGTCTCACATGGCCCCCCTTGTGCGCAAGGCTTGCCGCGCGCCTCCTTAGTTGGGCGTGCCTTGCCCATTCCTTGCCTTGCACGGAGGCTATAGGCCTAGCACTAACCTAAACACAACACTAACCTCCAATAATTTCATTATGCATGCCTATCTCTCCTAGTAAATCTTGTCACTTGGCCATTCTCCAACTTACCCTGAAATTTATTTTTGGCCCATAACTTTAACTCCAATTTGAAAAATCATAACTAAAAATCCATAACTCTTTTGACAAACCTTTCTTCTACAAAATTACATAGAAATGTCTTAACTTACCTCAATTAACTGTTAGCTCTAAATTCTAAAGGATATGCTTTGTAGCCTTCTAGAAGTGCACCTTATTCAGATTGCTCTGAAAACTAATCTTTCTTCCTTTCTTCAACTTAAACTCAATCATCCTCTCCTAAAATTCATCTGGAAATCCAAGTCTAAAAACTAGACTCAATTTTTTAACTTTTGAGAGTAATTTCAGCCAAAACGAACAAGTGAATTGAGAGAAATGTCTTTTTGAAGTTACCTATTTATACTGATCCCTACATGAACCTTAATTGACACCACCTACTTGCCTAAATTTTTCTTAAGCATGCAAGGACACCTATAAAGCACTTACCGACTCTACCTCTTCATCATCTCACCTAAACAAAATGCTTAAGTGTCCAACTTCAAGCCAAACGCTGAGTGTCAAACGCCTTTGCTAACCTCCAAACATGGCTGCAAGCACTCCTTCTTTCTTACATTAGGCTACTCACAACACCATGTTGTCTAGTCTTCTCGCCTAGACTCTTAACGCCCAATAACCTCTAATTGACAAGCTTTCCTCGTCTAGCCAAGCACACACTCATATTTGGTCGCCCATGATACTTAATTGAAGGTTCTTCTCGCCTAATGCCTTTCCAACAAGTCTTGACCGCCTAGACAAGTCCAAACGCCTAATAACCTCTTCAGAGGTTATTTTTGTTCCTTTTGGCTGCCTACACACCACCAAAATACCTCCAAATATCTAGTCTTTAAACCCTTGACACTTAGCCGATTTTTTCCTTCTTTTCCAACAACCATGACAAACCTTTAATGATACTTTTGAGTTTCCTTTTAACTTTAACCCCACTCAACTCCTATCCTTTCAAGCTCTTCAAAAGACTTAGATTTTTATTTATATTGACCATAAAGTGTAGGGGTTGTATTAATTTAAACCTAAAATTAATAGTTGATACTAATTTAAACTTTCAACTTTTGTAAGTGTAGCAATTTACATCTTTTATTATAAACCTTGTGTGCCACTTATAATTGTACAAATTAGACTTCTAAGCTTTTGTTAATGAATCGATTTAAACTTCAAAACAAAAAATTCATTTGTAACACAAATAGTTGAAGAAGTCTACACGTTTTAAGAGCTAATGTATTTATTGTTTTTCACGGGTAATCATAATGAAGATTGTAAGATCTTACGCAAAGAAGGTAATAGTTGATTCAAATAAAAAGTCTCACACGATAATGGTCGAATGAAACATGCATGGAGGAGGGTGTAAATTTTGATTACAAGATTAAAGAAAAAAATCCAACAAAAGAAATGTTTGTAATATCACTATCTCAAAGATCTTCAAACCTTCTTTTACCTCTCTTGTTTGAAAATGAAGACAAGTGAAGCTATAAAGAAAATTTTTGGAAGACCTATATCAAATTATGGGGAAACTTTTGCCAATATTATTCCTCTCCCTTTATTCTCCCACAACTTTTTATTCTTATTTTGATTTTGAAAAGAAAAAGGAGAAAAAGGGAAAGAAAAAAAGGTCTCGATTCTTCTTCTTCTTCTTATTTCCTCAAGGAACAACTTTTAGTCCTAACATTAAAGTTTAAATTAACTGTTACTTTCTTGCTCCAAAAGGTACTATTCAAAATATATATTCCTTTATTGTTTTTATAATAAATAATCTCTATAGAGATGAAACGAAACCGTTATTGTAAGGTTCACATCATGGCTCATCAATATCTTCTAATAGAATTGAAAACTTAGTCGACTGAAAATTTAATAATATAGTCAATTGTGGTATAGCCGGAGATGTTTAAGTTTGTGATATAACCATACAGGCCCCAATTAGTTGGATGCTAAACTTTGAAAAGAAAATGGTCAAATTTCGAAGGTTTAGAATTTTGATTGTTATGGAAATTGCTATCAGTCCAGTTTGGTTTGTTCACGCAACCTCATCACCGTTTGGCACCAGCACACATTCATCAACAAGTCGTTTTATAAGCAGTTCTTCTCTTTTTATGCAAGCCTTAAAGAACAAATAAAACAATTTAGCCAACATATGATTATGTAATCTAATTTGCATATAGAAATGTTTAAAGAAGAATAACTAACCATAAATGATGAATCAATCACTGTAAATTCAAATGTGCAAAGATGGTTTCTTGATAACATATTCCTCTGCACGTGCAAAAAAATTAACAATACACGACCATGTAAGATAAACTAAAAGATCATGTACCTTATCGACAAAATCGCTTACCATTATGACCATAATAATACCAAGCGATCGCTCGATCGTTTTCCACAGATAAGCGATCGCTTATCAAATAAAAGCGATCGCTTATCAAATAAAAGCGATCATGTGCAACAGTCTTTACGAAACTAAGCGATCGTGTACTAATTACATAAAGAATGTTGTACTACACGATTGTGTAGTTGCTGTACATATGCATTGAAACTTGGAAAGAGTACTTACGAATTCCTCCACCCATGTGTTTCTTCAAGCGTTTTGAAAAACTCCTTCTTTCTGAATGAGTAGACTACAGTCCTCTCTTCATCTTTTATTTTTGGAATTTTTTTCAATGCTAAGTATGTCTTCCAAAATATTTGATCCACTGCCACATGGGATCATATCGATCAATGTCTCTCAATACGACCTCCGGGATAGGCTCTATAGACTTCGATACGATTCCTGTAGGTGGTCTGAGTGGTATAACCTGTGGAATGGACACTACTTCATCTAATTTTTTTTTAGACTCAACTAGTTTCTCAGGCACTACATCTTTTTTTTTTAACCTCAACCGGTTTGTTAGTCACTACTTCATGTTTTTTTAACTTCAACCGGTTTTTTACCAACAAAAGCTTTCTTTCGCTTTTTCTCCTCAATAATTGACATTTTTTGCAGTCTCTCTCTCTTTAAGGGTGTTTATTGTTGTGGATTTCCTACGATGCATAATATAAATAACAAACAAACAATTAATAAAAAGAACTACACAATTCTTACATATACATATCGATTGAGATACTTCATTTACAACCGAAATTGATGGCTGCACTTTGTGAGTTGTCGAAGTTTGTTCCTCGCCTTGACATACCAATGGAAGTGATGTGAGGTCTTCGATAGTAGTTGATGGTTTCTTCTCACAAATTGTAATTGGTTGGCATACTAATAGGAGATTTGCAACTATTGCTAACAATTCTTTATTGTTTGAGTATCGACTGTCAGAATGTCAACTATTTTACTTACATTAATATTTAAGAATAACTGTGCATCTTTTCCATCTATGCTAATATCATCGCCTGACTCCTCTTGATGTGGAGACGATGTTCTTTCAGCTTCCCTACATATAAAAAAGAAAAAGAAAAAACACAATTGTTGTTTATTTAGAATTTAAGCAATTTTAAACAAAATAAAGTAGTAGATAATCAACTAAACACTAACCATTGAGTTTCTAAAGTAGGTTCTTGAGGATGTGACTCTTGAACAAATTGACCCTCATCGATGATCAGATGTTGTTCTTAAGTTTCAGTTGGAGATCTTCGTTATTGTGATGGTCATCGTCCTTGTCCAAATTGTCAAGATCAGAATCATCATGATGATCAACGTGACTGTGATGAATATCATCATTCTCTTAATTTTAATCCTAATAAATATAGAAAAAGAAAAAAAACAAATGTTAGTAAAACGATTATGTATAAGTAAGCAAACGATCATGTATACTATCTAAAAGATCGTGTGATAATTGGTGAGTGATCATTAAGATGAGATACGTGATTGTGTAAGAAAATCTGAACGATTGCTTATTTCACGTACGCGATCATTTATCTTAATAATTAACAAACAAAACACTTTTTGAAATCAGACTTTACCTAGACCAAACTCTAGAGCATCTGCTTCATTTCAGACAGCTTCAATGCCTTCTTTTTTATTGCATCATCCATTTTACAGACTATGGAAGTTAATGTCGTCACGTCCTTACAAACTTCCTTAATCTCATCGATTAATCTTTTGTAAGATTTCCAATGACTTTATTTTAACTTGGCATTAGATCTGGAACGTTTCTTGTTGGTGGTTGGTATGGTTTCATGATGGTCAACCACTGTTTGTTCTTTTATTCTTTGTGGTGATGGCTACACAGCAGAAGTAACCCCAGAAATATTTGGATTGGGCTAAAGTGATGGAGATGAGGATGATTCCATATTATTCAAGTCATTGTGATCAGATGACTGACTATCATAGAATCAGTAGGAGTATTGGTGTCACTATTGTTACAATCTGCTCTTGACTCATCCTCCTCGATATCCATGTTATCATCCCCTTGAATATGACTCTCCTTAAAAGCTTTCTCTTAAGGTGATAGCTTCAGTTTAGGTAGAACAACAGTCTACAAGGATATAATCAACTAGTTGTTAATACATTGTTTATCAAAGCTAATCTTAAACTAAAACTTAAAAAGAAAAAAATCGAAAACAGAAAAAAATCACTTAATGTAAATGATCGTTCACCATAAGATACACGATCACATACCAAAGCTACATGATCATGCATTATGGTATACGATTGTGCAACATTTATACACAATCCTCAAAATTTATGCTTACTTTTTTGTTCTGGAATATATTGTTGTCCACCATTCTGTAGGATGGAACTTGCGTACAAATTCACCTCAATATTCAAGAGATTACTCCCTTTCTTTTTTTGTGGCTAGTTGCTCACTTACAGTTGAGAATGTTTCATAAGCCCACACCAATAGCAGATAAGCAAATATTTTAATGTTAATGTTTAGTTTGCATTTAACTAAAATATACAAATAAATAAAAATCACCTGAAAAGCAAGCACGAAGCCCTTGATGTTATAGAATGCAACTGCTTTGGGATTTTGTGCCCTCTTAAACTCGCATACTTCCTTCTTTCCCCGTAGAATTGTTTTCAAATTGTTGCAAATGAGTGTAGGAGAAAGTTGACCAATCAAAATTCTTAAGAACCTCTTGGTCATCAACTCTTCCAAACGTAGCCATATCGAACTCTGTTTTCTTATCCTTCCCCACCATCATAGTTTCAATAAAGAGGGCCAAGGCAACCTTCACTACATCTTTATCATTCAAAATAGGAGGATCTATAGTCAGTTACCTTCACAATCTTTATTAATGTTACATTGGCCCACCTTCTTCAGGTATTTGCCTCATCAGAAAATGATGGATCAACTAGCCAATGAAGACCATGTTTAGATCTAGCAATGGACCAAAGTTTGTTTTATGGAACATTTCCAATTGTTCCTTGGGTAGTTTATCCAAAATAACAGTGGCAATCTTATAGACTTGACATGATAAAGTGGTAGGAAAGTATTTGTCTGCTATTACAGTCATCCTAAAAACAATGATCATAGAGTATTTTATTTATGTGCACGATCATTTAGAAAACAATAAACCATGAACCCTAAAAGTAAACTGTAAACCCTGAAAGATTGTTTAGATTATGTGCACGATCATTTAAAGAAATCCAAATGATTATTCAGATAAATCTAAACGATCGTTTAGTCTATGTTAAGATATTGTTTACATGGCGTAACAAATCGTTTAATCTAAACAGTAACCTGGTCATAACATAATTAATCAACAAAAAATCAACATTGCACAAACATACCTTTGATGTTGAAGATAGAAATGGAAACGTTTAAAAATTTGAGAATAAATGTTTAAGGGGAATTGGAACGTTTGAGAGGAAAAACAAAACGACAATACAATTTGAAATATAAAGAAGACGAAGCGTAATATGGTAAGTAAATCAGTCATAACATAATTAATCAATAAAAAAATCAGTGTGCATAAACATACCTTTGATGTTGAAGATAGAAATGGAAACGTTTAACAATTTGAGAGGAAAGGTTTAAGGCAATTGAAAAAATATGAGAGAAAAAGTAAAAGGATAGTATGGGTTTAAAATAAAATGAGTGAAATGAAGAAAAGGGTAAGAATTTGAATCTTTTATATCAAAGGGACAAAATCATCAATTCACATGGTTTTAAATTGTTGAATCACATTTATTGACATGTAAACGTGTTTTATAAACGGTAGGTCTAAGTGATCATTTAATACCCTAAACGACCATGTAATGATCTACGCGATCTTGTAATATATGTTAAACGATTGTGTAGTTAAGACAAAATGATCTTTTAGAATATCTAAACGATCTTGTCATTAGATGTAAATGCTAAACCCTAAACCATAAACAATCTTATCATTACATATAAACGATCTAATAATAACATCTAAATGATCGTGTTGCTAAACCTAAGCAATCCTATAATGTACCATAAACAACCGTTTATATAAGTAAACAATATAGTAATTAGGTTGAAACGATCTCCTAATAACATCAAAACGATCATGTTAATTAATCTAAAGGATCATTTAGTTAAGTTAAAACGATCTTTAATTACATCTAAATGATCTTGTCATTACATGTAAACGCTAAACCCTAAAACCTAAACCTTAAATCTTAAACCATAATGATCTTGTCATTACATGTAAACGATCTACTAATAACATCGAAATGATCATGTTGCTAAACCTAAACAATTTTGTAATGTACCATAAACGACCGTTTATATAAGTAAACGATATAATAATTAGGCCTAAACGATCTCCTAATAACATCAAAACGATCATGTTAATTAATCTAAAGAATCATTTAGTTAAGTTAAAATGATTTTTTTATTGCATCTAAACGATCTTGTCATTACACATAAATGCTAAACGCTAAACCCTAAACCCTAAACCTTAAACCGTAAACTATCTTGTCGTTACATGTAAATGATCTTCCAATAACATCTAAACGATCATGTTGCTGAACCTAAACCAAGACAGAAGAAGAGTCTGACGTTAACCAGAACCCTTTACCAAATCATGAGGGTCCCGCCATAAATATTGTTGACACATTCACGGAAAGATACAAGAATAAGGTGTGTGATGTGACTACTTCAATGAATACACTTTTTCAAATCCTTCGTAGAGCTGGATATTTGTCACCAAGGTTTAACAATGATGATGGGGAGAAGTTTGGATGCGCCAACGAGAAGCAGTGTTTGTTCCACCCTGAGATAGATGACCATTTCATTAAAGATTGTTGTGAGTTCAAGAATGAGGTACAAAAGTTGATGGATGCAAAGATTCTCTGGGTAGGACAAATGAGCATGCAAAAAATCGAGGTCGATATGATTATTGATAAGGAAACTTCAAATGATACCTCAATTACGGTTATCTCCAAGAATACTATTTCACCTAATCTATTGGTTTCTCAGTTTCCACCAAAATTTGAGTTGAACAATTGGGAGATCAAGAGGACGCTAAAAGTCTCTAAAGGATCACAAAAGTAATAGCGTTTTATGCACCCTCTGATTATGCCTAAGGTCACAGGATTTCTTTTCTTTTTGTAATAAGGGCATCATTCCTTGTTTCTAAAAAGTTGCATTTTTAATACCCTAGTCATTATGTACTTCCTTTATTTTTTTTTAGAAATGAAGAATGTTGATTCTATCCCAAATACCGTGTCTATTTCTCTTATCTCTTTTTTTTTTTTTTTTGCTTTTTACCGGTGCAATTTAGTATCTGTAATAGGGGCACCAAAGTTGAAGGTGACATTGATGACGTTATTGATTTTGAGGTTTCAATCTGTAATCTAAAGTAGAATATTGAAGTGGATGGATATGATATATCTCCTAAATTACTAAGATTGATAGAGCAAGAAATAGGACTATGTCATATCAACTATCAAGAAACTTTGAAGGTTATCAATTTGGGAAAACTAGAAGAAGTGAAAGAAGTGTGAATTGACACTTTAGTTCCAGAGTAAGATCAATCAGATCATGTGATCCAGCTACACGAGTTCAAAGATATTTTGCATGGCATCAAAATATGCTTGGTTTTGATACAGAGATTGTAATACATCGATTACCACTTAAACTAGAATGTAAACCTATACGACAAAAGCTTCGCAAGTTGAGCTAAAGGTATCAAACGACCATCAATTCATTTTGGTAGCCCTAGACCATTTCAAGAAATGGATAGAGGTTGCTTCATACAAGAGTGACGCCAAGCAAGTCGTTGTCAATGAAAAACCTGAATAACCAATTAATGGGGGAGTTGTGCAGTTAGTTCAAGGTTAAACATTCTAATTCCACTCCGTATTGCCCTAAGATGAATGGGGTAGTGTAAGCAGTAAACAAAAATATCAAAAAGATTCTTGAGAAAATGTCTGTCACTTATAAAGATTGACATGAAATGTTATCTTTTGCATTATATGGATATAGAATATCAGGGGCAACTCCTCTTTCACTAGTGTAAGGTTTCGAAGTAGTTTTACCTGTTGAAGTTGAGGTGTCATCCCTTAGGGTAATCCAAGAGGTAGAACTAGATGAAGCAAAGTGGGCTCAAGTAAGGTACAAGCAACTGAATTTCATAGAAGAAAGGAGACTGACTGCACTATGTAAAGGACAGTTGTACCAAAAGAAAATAGCATGAGCGTATAACAAAAAAGTTCGACATCACCATTTCCAAGAAGAAGATCTAGTGTTAAAAAGGATCCTGCCTTTTTAAAAGGATCACAGAGGAAAATGGACTCCTAACTACGAGGGACCATATATAGTAAAAAAGGCCTTCTTAGGAGGAGCTTTAATTTTGACAAATATGGACGGAGACGACTTGCCTAACCCGATAAATGCAAACTATGTGAAGAAATACTATGCATGGAGCGACGATTAACTTTTGATTCTAGCATTTTCTCGTCAAGTCCCTAATATCTCAAGGATATGGGTTTGTACTTGAGGTTTTAGTACTCATGAACGTTATTGCGCTATTACGCATGTTTTTGGTTTTATTTCTTGAGAAAAGTAAACAATGATTCAATTTTTTTAACATTGTTCATGCATACATGACTTTTCACATTGTCTGCATTTCCATAGGTGGCATGGTATACATTATTGATATGATAATTTAATATATGACCTTTAGTTTGACTATTCATTCTTTTGTCATGAGGCGCTTGTTTTATCCCTGGCCCTTGACACCACATTGCTGCGATGGCGCTTGTTTTATCCCTGGCCTCCAGCTTATTTATTCTTTTGTCATGAGGCGCTTGTTTTATCCCTGGCCCTTGGCACAATGTTACTGAGATGGCGCTTGTTTTATCCCTGACCTCCAGTTTATTTATTCATTTTGTCATGAGGCGTTTGTTTTATCCTTGGCCCTTGACACCATGTTGCTGCGATGGCGCTTGTTTTATCCCTGACCCTTGACACCATGTTACTGAGATGACACTTGTTTTATCCCTGGCCTCCAATTTATTTATTCATTTGTCATGAGACCCTTGTTTTATCCCTGGCCCTTGACACCATGTTGCTGCGATGGCGCTTGTTTTATCTCTGGCCTCCAGCTTATTCATTCTTTTGTCATGAGGCACTTGTTTTATCCCTGGCCCTTAACACCATGTTACTGTGATGACACTTGTTTTATCCCTGACCTCCAGTTTATTTATTCATTTGTCATGAGGCGCTTGTTTTATCTCTGGCCCTTGACACCATGTTAGTGAAATGGTGTTTGCTTTATTCCTGGCCTCCAGCTTATTCATTCTTTTGTAATGAGGCACTTGTTTTATCCCTGGCCCTTGACACCGTTAATTTATTTAAAATATCTTAGTTTGATGAGTTAGTGGCTACACCTTCGTCCACCTTCTAATTCTATAAGGATGCACGAAGGGGGGCATGCTGTAGCCACCTAATTTTATCCTACATTTTTTTATTATTCTTTAAATTATTAATTTTAGCAACGGTTAAGATATTTCATTAATTTATTTTGTTAAAAAAAAGAAAAAGGTAAAATGTTTTTGTAATAATATGAAATCTTATGTTTTTTCTTATCTTTTTATTAAAATGGAAAATAAAGTCATTAATGTTTTTTTTTTTTTTTTTTTTACTTATCACTTTAGGAAAAAGAAAACAAATTAATTTATTTATACAAAATATCTTTTGATTTATCATATTAGGAAAAGCAAGATAATTTATTTTATACAAAAAAATTTAATACCATATTAGACTTATCTTTATCACTTTAGGAAAAAAGCAAAAAATTTATTTTGGACAAAATCTTTCAATATCATATTTTTACTATTTTAGAAAAAAGAAAATTAATAAAATTACATAATATCTAATTTAATTTTATACTTATTAAATTTTCCTAATTTGTGGCACACCCCAGCTCTATAAATAGGATCCTTTGTCATTTGGAAAAGTGGAGAAGAAATTGTTTAGGGAAATTCTTAATGAAAAAAATTGTTTTAGAGAGAATCTCTATGGAAAAAAAAGTGTTTAGAGAGAATTTGAAGAAACGTATTCCATTGCAAAAAGGTGGGTCATTAGCTTTTTCGCTTTATTGTTTTTATTTTCATATCGTCTTTTTTTTTTTTTTACCCTAATTCTAATCCCATAGGGAAGAAAAAAACTTAGTTGGAGGTTGCATTAGGTAGGGTTTACTCCCAATGATCTGCTTTCAAGCTGAGGCTTCCTTTCGTACTTAAGAAAAGAGGGGGAAGGAGCTCAAGACGCCCCGAAGTACACTAACAAGAAAAAGGTGTCAAAAGCTCATATTTGGGTATTATTATTATTATTATTATTATTATTATTATTATTATTATTATTATTATTATTATTATTATTATTATTATTATTATTATTATTATTATTATTATTATTATTATTATTATTATTATTATTATTATTATTATTATTATTATTATTATTATTATTATTATTATTATTATTATTATTATTATTATTATTATTATTATTATTATTATTATTATTATTATTATTATTATTATTATTATTATTATTATTATTATTATTATTATTATTATTATTATTATTATTATTATTATTATTATTATTATTATTATTATTATTATTATTATTATTATTATTATTATTATTATTATTATTATTATTATTATTATTATTATTATTATTATTATTATTATTATTATTATTATTATTATTATTATTATTATTATTATTATTATTATTATTATTATTATTATTATTATTATTATTATTATTATTATTATTATTATTATTATTATTATTATTATTATTATTATTATTATTATTATTATTATTATTATTATTATTATTATTATTATTATTATTATTATTATTATTATTATTATTATTATTATTATTATTATTATTATTATTATTATTATTATTATTATTATTATTATTATTATTATTATTATTATTATTATTATTATTATTATTATTATTATTATTATTATTATTATTATTATTATTATTATTATTATTATTATTATTATTATTATTATTATTATTATTATTATTATTATTATTATTATTATTATTATTATTATTATTATTATTATTATTATTATTATTATTATTATTATTATTATTATTATTATTATTATTATTATTATTATTATTATTATTATTATTATTATTATTATTATTATTATTATTATTATTATTATTATTATTATTATTATTATTATTATTATTATTATTATTATTATTATTATTATTATTATTATTATTATTATTATTATTATTATTATTATTATTATTATTATTATTATTATTATTATTATTATTATTATTATTATTATTATTATTATTATTATTATTATTATTATTATTATTATTATTATTATTATTATTATTATTATTATTATTATTATTATTATTATTATTATTATTATTATTATTATTATTATTATTATTATTATTATTATTATTATTATTATTATTATTATTATTATTATTATTATTATTATTATTATTATTATTATTATTATTATTATTATTATTATTATTATTATTATTATTATTATTATTATTATTATTATTATTATTATTATTATTATTATTATTATTATTATTATTATTATTATTATTATTATTATTATTATTATTATTATTATTATTATTATTATTATTATTATTATTATTATTATTATTATTATTATTATTATTATTATTATTATTATTATTATTATTATTATTATTATTATTATTATTATTATTATTATTATTATTATTATTATTATTATTATTATTATTATTATTATTATTATTATTATTATTATTATTATTATTATTATTATTATTATTATTATTATTATTATTATTATTATTATTATTATTATTATTATTATTATTATTATTATTATTATTATTATTATTATTATTATTATTATTATTATTATTATTATTATTATTATTATTATTATTATTATTATTATTATTATTATTATTATTATTATTATTATTATTATTATTATTATTATTATTATTATTATTATTATTATTATTATTATTATTATTATTATTATTATTATTATTATTATTATTATTATTATTATTATTATTATTATTATTATTATTATTATTATTATTTGTTTCTTTTTTTTTCTTTTTTTTTAATTTATTTATTTACTTATTTAAATTTAATTTTATTTGTAATTTTATTAATATTATTTTAGTATTATTATTATTATATATATATATTTAACCTTCTGTTTGTTTTTTTATTTTTTATATATAACTTTATTTATTTATTTATTTAGTTTTTTTTTATATTTATGATTTTTTTAAAACTTTTTGCTATTTTTATTCTTATACCATTATCATTATTTCCTTTCATAATTTTTTTTATCTCTTTTAACTTACTATCATCCCTATGTCCTCTTTTCTTCACTTATTTATTTAATTTCTTTTTTACATATTCATTTGTTTATTATTTCATTTAGTTCTTTTTTTTTATTTTTTTTCTTATTTTCTTTATCGTTATTATGTATCTTTTCTTTTCCTTTTCTTTTAATTTATTTTTTATTATTATTGTTATATTTAGTATATGCATACATTGATATCCTAAATTATTTTTCTAATTTATTGTGTGGTATATTTGTTGTTTCTATTTGACTTTCATTAAAAATTTCTTGAAAATTTTAAAATACTTTTAATCATAATTGTATTTAATTTTGAAATCTTTTTTTTTTAATTTTTTCTCTTTAAACCATTTAGAATCTTTTTTTTTTTTTTTTGCTTTAAAATTATTTATTTTAAAACTCAAAATTAAATAGATATTTCATAAGGTTTCCTAATCTACAATTTTTTATAATAACCACGTCGATTTCGATAAAAAAATCCTACGATGGAATATAGAAATTTTTGGGAGTCCGTTATTTCTAGATTCTTGAGGTGAGGGATCAATATCTTAGGGAGTCCGAGATTTGATCCCAAGAGAAAGTATATTTAATCAATGTTTTTTTTTAAAAAAAAAACTTTATTCGAAGACTAGCCTATGATAGAATTTGAGAAATTGTAACAATTTCTCATTCTCTTAAGGTGAGGAATTTTTCCCCAATATAGTCTAATTAATGGGTGTATCCCACTTATTTTATGGGATCATTGTTTCGAATATTGGAGTAGTGAGCAATGAAATAAGACATAGTTCTTTTAAAAAAATAAATTTTATTCAAGACATTAAATTTGGCCACCGTTTTCTAAAACGGGTGTTATGGGGTGCTAACACCTTCCCCGTACACAAATGACTCCCGAACTCAACTCTAATTTTTTTTGTAGACCAGTTTTTATTTTATTTAAAATGATTCACTTTATTTCGGTGTTCAATCACACCGTAAAAAAGATTGGTGGCGACTCCTCTTTTTTTTTAAAAAAATAAACCTTTTTAAGGATGTCGGCCGCTCCGCGTCGTCTCGGGTACGTGGCGACAATATGTAAATGTTATTATGTAAATGTTACGAAATACTCATCCTTTACATGTAAATGTTATTTTCCTTCTATCTAGTAGCTTCAGAATCATGGAACTTGATAAGAACTTACCATAGTCTTTTATAAATATCTCCGAAATCACCATCACAGTTTTTGACCAACGAGATTCAAATGGGAATTTGAAGAAATCTATGATGAAGTTGGAGAAATTTTACCTAAGTGGTCTTATTGATTGCAGAAGAATCATCATTCAGCATTTGAAGCAGTTGTTTGAAATATATAAGAACAACGAGGATCAATTTTAAACTTGGATGTTTTTGGTTGAAATGTGTGTATAATTTTCCCTTGTAATAGTTGCCCTTATATACATGCACAAATAGATTGATTAAGGCTCTGATTTTTTTCAACTAAGCACTTTCCAATTCAGAAGTTCTGCCAATGGAACTAATCAAAACGTCTCATCCTTTTTGCAGCCAAACAACTTCGTTATATGCCTTTGTCAAATCAAATTTCCATTCCTTTCCATTTGAAAGCTTCAGAATCACAAAACTTGATAAGAACTTACCATAGTCTTTTATAAACATCTTTGGAATAACCATAATAGTTTCGATAAAGAGGGCCAAGGCAACCTTCACACCATCTTGCACCTTTTTTCTTCTTCTTCTGAACCTTATTGTCCTTGGTCCAAATAGCAGCTTCCGTAGCTACTGGCCTTTACAATCTTTATCAATTGTTACACCGGTTGTCCACAAACCATAAAAGTAAATAGTCATCCTAAAATCAATAATCATAGACTATTTTAGTAATGTGCACGATCGTTTAGAAAACCCTAAACCATAAAAGTAAGTTGTAAACCTCAAACCCAACCCTAAGATCCACAAACTCTAGAATATGTGCACAATCGTTTAGTCTATGTTAAGATGTTGTTTATATTGTATACAAAAATTTTTAATCCAAACAGTAACCACATGTGACAGATATATTAAACATACATGCGTAGATTAGAAGTCGATGAAAAAAACCTAATTTTAGCTTAATTTAACACCGAAATTAAGAAAAAAAGATATAAATATTTAATATATAAAGAAGACAAAGCATAATATGATTAAAAAAAATCATAGATAATGAACGAAAAATCAATGTTTCATAAACACACCTTTGCTATTGAAGACAAAAATGGAAACCCTAAATGTTTCTTCCTCCTCTAAATGTGTTCAAGGGGAAACATTTGGAAACACTAAACCTAAATTGTTTGAGAGTATGGGTTTGAAATAAAGTGATCGAAAATGAAGAAAACTATAAATACACACTGACATGTTAATCAAAGTTATTTGACCGTTGTACAACACGCAAATTGACAATTTTTCCTTTAAATCGTAAATTTTCAAATCATTTTTATTAATCTGTCAGCACGTTTTGTACACGATTAGTGTAAACAATTGTTTAATAATCTAAAGACCATGTAATAATCTAGATGATGTTGTAAAATATGTTAAATGGTCCACGTGAATTGACCATTTTTCCATTGTATGTAAACATTGAACCCTAAATCCTAAAATGTAGATCTTGTCATTACATGTAAACGATCTTCAAATAACAACTAAACAATCGTGTAGTTAATTAAAAATGATCTTGTAGTTACATCTTAAAGATCTTCTAAGTAAATCTAAACGATCTTCCATCCAAATCTAAACGATCGTGTTAGTAAATCTAAAAGATCCTTTTATACTGTCGCCACGTACCCGAGACGACACGGAGCGGCCGACGTCCTTAAGAAGGGTTTAATTTTGAAAACGAAAAAAGAGGAGTCGCCACCAATCTTTTTTATGGTGTGATTGGACATCAAAATAAAGTAAATCATTTTAAACAAAATAAAAACTGATCTACGACAAAAAATAGAGTTAAGTTCAGGAGTCATTTGTGTACGGGGAAGGTGTTAGCACCCCGTAACACCCGTTTTAGAAAACGATGGCCAAATTTAGTGTCATGAATAAAATTCATTTTTTAAAAATAACTATGTCTTATTTCATTGCTCACTACTCCAATATTTGGAGCAATAATCCCATAAAATAAGTGGGATACACCCATTAATTAGACTATATTGAGGAAAAATTTCTCACTTTAAGAGAATGAGAAATTATTATAATTTCTCAAATTCTATCATAGGCTAGTCTTCAAATAAATTTTTTTTTAAAACATTGATTAAATATATTTTTTCTTGGGATCAAATCTCGAACTCCCAAAGATATTAATCACTCACCTCAAGAATCTAGAAAAAACAGACTCCCATAAATTTCTAGATTCCGTTGTAGGATTTTTTTAGCGAAATCGATGTGAGTTATTAAAAAAAATGTTGATTAGGAAACCTTACGAAATATCTATTTAATTTTGAGTTTTAAAATAAATAATTATAAAGTAAAAAAGATTCTAAATGGTTTAAAAATGGAGATTTAAGAAAGATTTCAAGACCACATGTAATTAAGGCTAAAAGTATTTTAAAAAACTTCAACAAATTCTTAATGAACATCAAATAGGAATAATGCATCATAAGTCAAATCAAATACACCAACAATAAATTAGGCAAATAACATGAGATATCAATGCATATATATATGTATTTAAAGTCATATACATAATAATTATTATTATGGTGGTAATGAGAATAAGTTAAAAGAAAACAAAAGAAAAGATACATAATAAAGATAAGGAAAATAAGGAAAAGAAAAAGAGAAACTAAATGAAATAATTAACAAATAAACAAATAAATAAATAAGTAAATAAAAGGAAAAGAAAAAAAAAAAGAAAAAGAAAATAGAAGGTGGCGTCAAGGCGGCAACCTTGCCGCCACTCTAAAAGGAAAAAAAGATATATATATATATATATATATTAATAATAATAATAATAATAAAATAGCTTATAACTTCTTCTTTCTCTCTATTTTTTAGAGAGAAGAAAAAGGTTAAAAAACTTTTTTTTAGCATGACGATAAAAAAAGTAGCAAAAAAAAAGAAATTTTCCTTATGGAATTTTTCTATCTCTTTACGTTTAAAAAAGAGAAGAACAAACATAAGGACTCAATCCCAAAGGAAATTGCTTGTTGTATGAGGTGCGGATCCTTGAGAATAAATCCCTACCTAATGCAACCTTCAACTAAGTTTTTCCTAGATTTAGTGTAAAAAAAAAAGACAAGTAAATAAATAAAAATGAAAATAACGCATAAAAAAATAAAGTGAAAAGAAGTAATAACCCACCTTTTGTAGAGAAATATGTATCTTAAAAAAAATTCTGCAGAGATTCTCTAAGCAATCAAAAAAATTATTTTCTCTCATAAAGATTCTTTCTAATAGACTTTTTTGTTCTAGAGAATTTCTCTAAAACAATTTCTTCTCCCCCTTTTCAAATGAAAAAATATCTCTATTTATAGACTCCGAGGTGTGCCACAAATTAGGAAAAAATAAGTATAAAATCAATTTAGGTTATTTTATTGAATTTCTTTTTTCTAAAATAGTAAAAATAAGATATTGAAAGATTTTGTATAAAATAAAATACTTTGTTTTTTTTCTTAAAATGATAAAGATAAATTAAAATAATTTTGTATGAAATATATTATTTTACTTTTTTTCTAAAATAATAAATCAAATATGATATTAATAAAATAAAATACTTTGTTTTTTCCTAAAATGATAAATCAGAAAGTATTTTGTATTTATATTTTTCCTAAAATGATAAGTCAAAAATGATTTAATTTTTTTTAAATAATAGATATTCTCATTAATGGCTCTATTTTCCATTTTAATAAAAAGATTAAAAAAACATAACATTTTATATTATTACCAAAGATTTTACCCCCTTTTTAAAAAAAAATGAAATCTTAGCCAAAATTAAAATTACTAAATATTTTAAAGAATATAAATAAATGTAGGATGAAATCAAGTGGCTACATATACATTCTACACAATCGTGTAAGATATCAAAGGATAGACAAATTACTAATGTATAAAGCAAATTAAAAGGATGGAGAAATTTACAAATTACTAAAGTATAAAACAAATAAATGTTCAAAAGTTAAAATTTACAAACTTGAAGCTTTACAAACACTATAAATTGTTTCTACAACTATTGAAAAATGTATAGGTCAAAGGAGGTGTAGAATGAATCTATTCTTGAGTTGAAATTCTTATTTGTTTCTTCTTGTTGGTTTTTCTTGTTTTGAGATTGGTTGTCTCTATAGCGTATTTGAAACCTTTGGCTTTTTCCGGCCCCCCATTTTTTTCCTTTTGCTTTTTATTTATTCTTCTTTTGTTTCCATTTCTTGTTTTGCATCTTCTTCACTACTATCAACGTCAATCTCTTCTTCAGTTTTATTATCATCAACATCAACAACTTGATTCCTCTTTTGTCTTTTTTTTTTTTTTTTGTCGTTAACAAAATTTCTTCACTATCAATATTTGTATCTTCTTGACTTTGCTCCCTTTCGACTTTGTCATCCACTTTTTCTGTTTTCTTTTCTTGAACAACTTGCTACATGAAATTCTTGGAGTTAATAATAAGAACAATGAATGGTAGGCAATGATAGTTATTTATTCTTCTTAGATAGATAAAAATAGTGGAATATCACAATATTTACGTTTTGTTCTTGGCACTTTTTGTTTGGTTTTACCTCCTCATATTTCCTTCTTCATCACTTTCATTTGATGTTCCATTATCATCTTCTTCTTTTTCAACTTCTTCTTCTTCTCCATCTTTATCTTCATCTATTTGAATGTAACAAAAAAAAACAATGTTGTAGAAATGATTGTGCAAGAAAATGTTAAAGATCGTGCATGAAAGAGTAAACGATCACCTAAAAATGTGCAAGAAAGTCTAAATGATCATGCAAACATTTCAATGATCGTGTAGACATTCTAAACGATAGTGTAAAATATGTAAACAATCGTTCAACTAATTGTATACGAAAGAAATCAAACTTGGGTCAACACTTGCGCTTTTGGTGTTTCTAAATTCGTAATCTTAATATCATCTTCTTCTTCATCTATCGGCAAGTGTATAAAGTAAGATGTTTAGGATTGTGCATCTTAAATATACAAATATAGAGGACTATGTCTGACTATCACATATAGACAGATTTATTGTTTTCAAAAGAATTAAACTTGTGGCAACATTTGTGTTTTTTGTGTTTCTAAATTTATCAAATCACTTTGTGTTTCAAGGACAACAATTCCCTACAAAGAAAAAAAGAAGAAAAAGAAAAAGAAAAAAATATAATTGTTGTTTATTTAGAAGTTAAGTGATAACTTGTAGAAATACAAGTTATCATAGTCTTTTAGATAGAATAATGAAGCCAAAACACGTAGTAAAATTGTCAAAACGTGTTACTTATGTTGTAAATTCACAAGTATTTGGAAATGTGCTATACATAAGCCTCTATACCTGTTTTACTGCATTTTTAGTGTCTTAATGTAGGACTAGGAACAAAAGAAGAAACTAGTGAATCGCAAAAGGCCTCGCGCAAAAGCTATGCGAGAAGAGCCCATATGGCAAGTACAACTTCTAGACAAGGATCTATGTCATCACACGAGAAAGGTTCACTAAAAGACAAGAATGGTAGTTCAAGTTGATGTGACTTGATAAAGCTGCAATCGGCATGACATATTCAGAAGACTAAAAGTTTCCTATCGAAAGTTGCTTATAAAGGACTCCATCCTTACCGTGTAAAGTGGCTGGCTTGAATGAGACAAAACCTAGAGAGCGGCTCCTTTTCGCCGTCTATAAAATTTATTCTTCTTCTTCTCTAATCAGTCTATAAGTGAGAGCTTAGAGTCTGAGTAAGGAAGATGTCATTTTCCATTTCTCCTAACTTGTAATGTCATTTCTATACTTTCCATTTTTGTATTTCTTTGCAATATACTTGTTCATATTGTATAGTGGCCTAAGGCTTAAATTCTTTAGTATATTGCGTGTTTATACCTCTTCAATCCATCATTTCTTTATTGTTCACTTGTCAATGTGTTATCTGTAGTTTGGTCTTCTGATAAGTTCTTGATAAGAAACTTAGCTTGTAACTCTTTTCACATTAGCTGAGCTATAGTCATCACTTGGTCATTGTTTATTATCAACTACCCGAGAGGGCAAGTAACAAGGTTGTGGCTGATGCATGCAAACTCCATCTTGGCAAGATAACTTCCATCATTTATATCCCGAAAGGAGAACAAGTGTGGTTTTTTGGTGCTGGGAGGTTGTCACCCTTAAAAGAGAAGTTCTATAAGTCTTGTAAGTGAAATTTCTAGATATATCTCACTTAATCAAGTTTAGTCATTTGCATCTCGAGAGGTGAGAAAGTGTGGCATTTAAAACGCCAAGAGATGCTCGCCTTAATCATAAGCTAGTTATTTGAGATATATTGCATCAAGCCTCCCGCATGCCTTAAATGCCTAGTGATGCGGAAACTTTCCTTCACTCTTTCTTACACAAGTTAGTTTGCACTCTCATCTCACTTTCATTCTTATTCCCCTTTTACAAATTCTCTAGTGTAGATAAGTAGATATAGTTTAAACTTATTGTTCATCATATTGTATACATGATTCTTTTATACCGCCTGAATAAAGAGTGAACCATATAATAATTAAGCTTTGATATCAATTCCCTGTGTTCAACCCCGGATTACCCAGGAAACCTATTTCTTCGCTTATTATTTGGCAAGCAGGAGGAAAACTTGTACTCAACGAGGACTTAGTAATTATATGAGAACGTGAGACATAGAAAGCATACAGCATACGATTACCATGTCTCATCACATAGAATAAGATACCCAACATACAACACTGCACAACTCTAAGTCCTAATGTCACACCACCATTAAGCAATTTTAAACCAAACAAAGCAATAGATAATGAACTAAACACTAACCATAGAGCAATATGATCTTGCATAATCAACCATTGTATTAACTTCTTCATCTTCCTCAAGAAGGCCAAGGCCACAAGTAAATGGTTTATTTTTTCCACAACTTGTCGATACTCACTTTCTTTCTCTATCTGTTGTTATAGAATTTTTTTCTAATGGTAACCCAACGTTCAAGCTTCTCATAACCAGTGTCAACATACTTTTTATTTCTTTTAGGCCTTGTCGTAACAAAATTTGTTATGCTTCTAGTTTTTCTTGATGTTTTTTATTTCACTTATTTCATTCAAGATTTTGCTTGTTTGTGTTCTTTCTATGTTTATTTTCAGTTCTTTCACTTTTTTTTTCTGTTTTCTGCCTGTACTTTTTTATCCTGCTCCTCAATCTCTTTGAAATATTTTAAAATTGTTTGAGACTCTTCTTCTGTTGAGTCTAGTGGTGTCATAGAGAACTACAAGTAAAAGGACGTTAGATGATTAGTGAAAAAGTAGCAACTGTATTGATAGACGATGATAGATTTTTATCATTGTCTATTCCAAATAGACATAGATAGAAATCTATCATTGTCTATCTAGATAGACATATATAGAACATGCTCTAAATTTACTTACATTCTCAGATTCAAAAATGTTCATGCATAGAGTCCTCCAATCACTTGATTCCAAACATTCCCATGTCATGATTGTTGGTCCTTGAATTTCAAGCTTTCTTCCAAACCCAACTTCTAAATTGGAAAGTCTTGGTATTGTCTCAAAAGCCCAATAGACTAGAGCTAGGAAAAATTCTTGAAGGTATACAACATCCTTGTCATTGTATGATGCTTTCTTGAAGAATTGATATGTTATGATGTAGAATAATATTCTCTATGGATAGTCTTTGAAGATTTCTTCATGATCCAATACGTCTAGATGTTTGAGATTGATGTGGTTGTTTTTTGCTTGGAAATTAATTAACTAATTTTTCTTTCAATGAGTCTTCCTCATTGTATAGTGCTTTGAAAGTTCTCTCTATATCTCTTCTCGTTATAAAGTCGTCATGACAAAAAAAGACATTTTTCTAACCTTTCTTTTTTCTTTTTTCTAGATTTAACTCTGTGAATTTGTGCCTTTTTAATCTAGTGACCAAACATAATTCTTTCAGTCCAAATTCTGCTATACGTCCATTGAAGTTGAAATGAGAACATTGGACTTTTTTGTATGGCATTGCTTCCTTATTAAAAAATTAAGAAATTGTGTTGGTATTTTGGTCATTTTATTGTTAAGGAAATGGCCAAAAGGGTTGTTCATCAAAACTATAGAAATAATTGTTTGGTTTATTTTTTATTTGATTAGATTCAATGTCTCTAATCTATAGTATACATTAATTCTAAGATTCTTATACTCATCTTCCATAATTATATCATTTGGATGGTGTTTGACGTGTGGAAAAGATATAATAAATACTATGTTATAAACCAAGAGCTAGTACTAATAGATACACAAATATAGAGCACTATTCAGATTGATATTGACAAAAATAAAGCAATCAGACAAAGATAGACAAATATAGATAAAGATAAAGGACTATATAGATAGACATTTGCATTCTATTTTCTTACATTCACTTTTTTTCTTTTTTTTAATTTTTTTTTCTTCCGCCTTTCCTTTAGATTTTATTTCTTTTCTAGTTGATGTTGTTTGCTTTTTGCTCACCATCTATTTACAAAAAAAATAAATTAGGGTTAAGTTACGTAAAATAAAGGTGGTTATTAAATTAAATAAAACGATGATAGATTCAAACCTCTTTGTATGCGAGATAGATCGAGATAGATGATGGAGATAGATTTGGTTGGGGAACCAAAATATTCAGCAACGAACGGAATGCCGAAAACAAATTTCAGAAGATTGATGGAGAACGAAATATGAAGAACAGTGCGAAGAAGAATTTCGGAAGTTTGGTTGAAGAAGGTATTTGGAAATGAATGATTGAAGATGTATGACGAAAATGATGTGAAAAATACGAAGCAGTGTTAAGAAGAGAAAAAGCCTGAACAAGAGGCTTCTCCTTTTTATAGCATGCATGTTGATTTGAATGATATTTTTGTAATTATGGGTGATTAGGCTTGGCTTCTATTGGACTTCTCAAAACAATCGTTTATACTTACATAAACGATAGTGCATAAATATCTAGTGATTGTTCAAGGTACTCTAGACGATCCTATATATCTAAGCTTTTCTCCATCGTTTAGAGTTTATCATCTAATTGTTTAAATTTGGGCATTTTTTGCCATCGTTTATACTAGTCTACACGATCGTGTATCAGTTGTATCATTGTCTACACGATCGCATTTGATGATCGTAGTAGAAGATTGTTCTATTTTTGAAAAAAAAATTCCTAATACAAATACATATATTTTTTATACGATCGTTAAAATTAGAAGCTTTTTCACAAGCATGTGTGGCCAATTAATCATGGGGGTATTTTTGTTATTTCGCAAGTATGTGTATGGCCAATGAATCTTTAAAATAGAAATATTAAACACGAAGAAACTAAATTTTTTAGTTCTCCAAAGTTTGCTCTTTTTCTTTAACGTGAATAGGAACAGTTATTAAAAAAATTGTTTCTTTAAAAATGAGAAATAGAAATAGAAAACAAAAAATCTTAAAATTGGAACCTCAAATTCACAATAATTAACCTTAAACATTATTAATTTTTAGAATAAATTACAAAAACCAGTCATAATGTATGATAGTAGTTGAAATTATATTCTTAAACTTTCAATTTTAAAACTTAAGCCCTTAACATTATCGAATGTTATAATTGAATGCTTAAAGTTATATAATTGTATAAGCTCAATGATTAGATTTTTTATGTGTAAGTGATCCAATTTCAACACTTTCATCGTTGATATAGTTGAAACTAGAAAGATTTAGAGAAAGGACCTAATTTGACTAGGATATTTCACAAATATTCTAAATTAAATTTTTTTATCTTAATTAGGATTCCCTATATTTTTGGACAATTTTAACCTTATCATTAACATTAATTATATAGATTTTTTGAAATTAAAATATATATTTTTCCTTATTTTACATTATATTGCTCATTATTGTCTAAGTTCTAATTTCCTTAAATATTATAGTAATTAATGTAAAATTGTCATTGTAATGAATTAAACGTTACTATTGTAAATATAATGATATATTATAAATGTAGATATCCATAACCTACATAGGTTACAATTTTCATATAACTCTCACATTCAATTCCATATTGTAACATCCATCCCATTGAATTCCATAATGTAACTTATACCATAATATGTCCTATAAATAGAGGAATGTGGTGCCTTTGTAAGACACATCACAATTGAGTTCAATTGTCTTCTCTTCTTCCTCTCTTCTCTATTCTTCTCTTTGTTTGTTTCATTATCCTTTATTTTATAACACGTTATCAGCACGACACTCTACAATTTTATTATTTGCAAAAGGTAGGTTATAATATTAGTTTGTTTGTTTTTTTTATTTGTGAATATTGCATGAAACAATCCATGTATACATCATGCATAGTTTAAATGTTTGAGAATGTAATATTTTATACCTATTGCATGTTGATTTTACATATTACGTTTACATGGTTATTGTTTGTTAAAAAATATTTTTAGTTCATGATAAGATTATGATTTAGCTCATCTTTAATTTCTTTATGATTTATATGATCGTTTATGTTTGGTTCTTATATCAATTATTTTAAGATCTATGTATAGTTTATGGGTTCTTTATAATTTGTGTTTATAATTTAGTTGTTTACTTTCTATTAGTATAAGTTTTGTAATTGTTTTTATGATCTAAATGCTTTTATCAATTTACTTAAGTATGTTGTAAAATTAACATTTTTTGTGTGTATTGTTGTTAATTTTCCATAATATGTATATGTAATTTTTATTTGTAATTTTAATTATTGTACATTAACATGCATGTTTTGAATTATTATATATAGGTTCTATAGATTTTTGTATCATGTGCATAATATAATATTTATCTAAGTTGTCTTAGAATGCATGTTTGACATGGTTATTAATTTTATAATATAAGTTAGTTTCTTTGTTCTTTGTTATAGTTTTACCATGTCAAGTCTTACCAAATTAGAATTTCTAGCTCTTGATATCAATGGTGATAATTATTTATCATGGGTGCTTGATGCTGAAATTCATTTGGATGCCATGAATCTTGGAGAAACGATTAAAGAAGGAAACACGACTTCAAGTCAAGAAAAGGCGAAAGCCATGATTTTCCTTCGACATCATCTTCATGAGGGACTAAAGATTGAATATTGTACGATAAAAGATCCCTATGAACTATGAAAAAGTTTAAAAGAAAGGTATGATCATAAAAAAAAAGTGTTATTATTCCTAAAACTCGATATGATTGGATGCACTTAAGGTTGCAAGATTTTAAATCAGTAAGTGATTATAATTCATCATTATTTAAAATTTGTTCAAAATTATTGTTATGCGGAGAAAAAGTTACTGATTAAGATATGTTAGAGAAAACATTTTCAACATTTCATGTCTCGAATATGCTCCTGCAGCAGCAATATCGAGAAAGATGTTTTAAAAAGTATTCTGAACTCATATCATGTCTTCTTGTGGCTGAACAAAATAATGAGTTATTAATGAAAAACCATGAATCTCGACCAACTGGAGCAACATCATTCCCTGAAACGAATGTTGTATTTTAAAATAATATTAATGGTCGAGGTCGAGGTCAAGGTCGTAATCGTGGTCGAGGTCGTGACCGTGGTAGAGGAAGAAGTAATTATACTTTACGTGGTAATAATCATTTAGATTTCAAGAAAACCACAAATGATGATCATAGAAGGAAGATTCCACAAAATAAGAAAATTAAAAGTGGTGAAAATCAATGCTTCCGTTGTGGTATAAATGGTCATTGGACTCGTACTTGTCGTACATTCAAGCACTTAGTCGACCTTTATCAAGCCTCATTGAAGGAAAAAGGGGAAGAATGTGGAAGTAAACTTTGCCTATCAAGAGAATATATTTGCCCCTTCCAACATGACCCATTTGGATGTGGTGGACTTCTTTGAGTCTCCTGAAGAGAAAAATGATATTAATGAAGGAATAGCAAATACTTCCTTCCTTTAATTATGATAATGTCCAAAACTAATATTTGCATTATATTTTCTCTATTTAACATTTACCAATTTATTTATATTATTTACATTTCAAGGTTAGTTTTTTTTTTTACCAAGAAACTTATTGAGTTTCAAAGATATACGTCAAAATGGTTATCGTGTTGAAACTAACAATAAAAATAATATAGAATATCTTTATATTACATTTATTGTTTCACATGAGAAGTGTATATTGGAAACATTGCCTGTCTTTTCTTCTAGATTACATTATACTCATATACGAGTAATTGAAACATATGCCACCATGAACCCGAAGTTCATGAATTTAAATATGTTTACTATTTGGCATGATCTATTGGGTCATTCTGGGTCAATAATGATGAGAAGAATTATTGAAAATTCTCATGGACATCTACTAAAGAACCAGAAGATTCTTCAATCCAATGAATTATCATGTATTGCTTGCTCTCAAAGAAAATTAATTATTAGGTCATCACCAGCCAAAGTGGGAGTTGAATCACCTACATTTTTAGAATGGATTCATGGTGACATATGTAGACCAATCAATCCACCAAGGGGACCATTTAGATACTTCATGATTTTAATTGATGCATCAAGTAGATGGTCACATGTGTGTTTATTATCAAGTCGAAACCTTGCATTTGCAAGATTACTTGCTCAAATAATCAAATTAAGCACAGTTTCCTAATTATACAATAAAAAACATTCGACTTGATAATACTGGTGAATTTACATCCCAAGCATTTAATAATTATTGCATGTCAACTGGGATAAATATTGAACATTCTATAGCTCATGTTCATACACAAAATGGTTTGGCAGAATCATTTATCAAGCGTTTACAATTGATTGTCAGACCATTACTTATGAGAGCAAAACTTCCATTATCTATATGGGGTCATGTTATTCTGCATGCAGCGTCACTTATACGCATAAGACCGACATCTTATCATAAGTATTCCCCAACACAATTAGCTTATGGCTAGAAACCAAATATTTCTCATTTGCGAATTTTTGGTTGTGCAGTATATGTTCCAATTTTCCTACCACAACGTACTAAAATGGGACCTCAAATTAGGTTAGGAATATATGTCGGATTTGAATCCCCATTAATTATTAGATATTTTGAACCCTTGACGGGGGATGTATTTATGCACGATATGTTGATTGTCATTTTAATGAGACAAATTTTCCAACAATAGGGGGAGCAATTAAGAAGTTGGAAAATGAAATTGCCTGGAATGTATCGTTATTATCTCATTTAGATCATCATACAAAGCAATGTGAACTAGAAGTTCAAAAGATAATTCATTTACAAAGTGTAGCAAACCAAATGTCAGATGCATTTACAGATACTAAGAAAGTGACCAAGTCATATATTCCAACTGCAAATGCTCCATCTAGAATTGAAATCCCAACTCAGCAAGTTGATACGATTAATGAATCAGCGCTGCGCCAAACGCGTGGTAGACCGATGGGTTCAAAGGATAAAAATCCTCGAAAAAGAAAAGTGATTAATAGTCGAAATGACTAAACTCACTCATGAAACGTGAAGTTTTTGGACCTTCCATACACCTAAAGGTGTAAAACCTGTTGGATTTAAATGGGTATTTATGCGTAAACAAAATGAAAATAATGAGGTTACTAATATAAAGCACGACTTGTTGCAAAAGAATTATGAGGAAACATATTCTCCTGTGGTGAATGCTATTACATTAAGATATTTAATTAGTCTGCCTGTATGTGAAAATCTTGATATGCATCTTATGAATGTAGTTATAGCATACTTGTATTGATCTTTGGAAAATGAAATCTACATGAAAATCCCTGAAGGATTTAAGATACTTGAATCATATAATTCAAACTCTAGAGAATTATGTTCAATCAAATTACAAAGATCATTATATGGATTGAAACAATCAGAACGAATGTGGTACAATCGCTTAAGTGAATATTTATTGAAAGAAGGTTATCAAAATAATCCAATTTGTCCATGTGTTTTTATTAAGAAATCACAATCAGGATTTGCGATTATAGTTGTATATATTGATGATTTAAATATAATTGGAACTCCTGAAGAGCTTTCAAAGACAATAGAATATCTCAAAAAGGAATTTGAAATGAAAGATCTTGGTAAGACAAAATTTTGTCTTGGCTTACAAATCGAGCATTTAGCCGATGGAATTTTTATTCATCAATCGACATATACAGAAAAGATTTTAAAAAGATTATACATGGACAAAGCACACCTATTGAACATTCCAATGGTGGTTCGACCACTAGATGTAAGAAAGGATATCTTTCGACCTCGAAAAGATAATGATGAATTACTTGGTCCTGAAGTACCGTACCTTAGTGCAATAGGTGCACTAATGTATCTTGCTAATAACACAAGACCAGATATAGCATTTTCAGTAAATTTGTTAGCAAAATATAGTTCTTCTCCAACAATAAAAGACATTGGAATGGAGTTAAGCATGTACTTCGTTATCTTCGAGGGACAATTGATATGGGTTTGTTTTATTCAAATAAATCAAACTTTGATCTAGTTGGTTATGCGGATGCTGGATATTTATCTGATCCACACAAATTAAGATCTCAAACAGGTTATATGTTTACATGTGGAGGAACTGCTATATCTTGGCGGTCTGTAAAGCAAACCATGACAGCCACTTCATCAAATCATGCAGAAATTCTTGCAATTCATGAAGCTAGTAGAGAATGTGTATGGTTGAGGTCAATGACTCAGTATATTCGAGAAACATGTGGTTTGTCTTTTAGTAAAAATTTACCAACAATATTATTTAAAGATAATACCGCATGTATAGCACAAATCAAATTAGAGTATATAAAAGGAGATAGAACAAAGCATATCTCACCAAAACTCTTCTATACGCATGACCTTGAAGAAAATGGTGACATCGGTGTTCAACAAATTTCATCAAAAGACAACTAGGCGGGCTTATTCACAAAAGCATTACCCACATCAACATTTGAAAAGCTAGTGCACAACATTGGAATATGATGACTCAGAGAACTTAAGAGATGTATCCATAAGGGGGAGTAGAAATATTGTCCTCAAGGAATAGGACTACTGCAATTTTTTTCCTTGACTATGATTTTTCTCATTGAATTTTCCTAGCAAGGTTTTCAATGAAGCAGTTATTAATGTATAAAAATGATGTACTCTTTTTCCTTCACTAGGATTTTTTCCCATCAGGTTTTTTCCTAGTAAGGTTTTAACGAGACATTTATTTTTATATAATATGGATATCTAATGGGGAGTATTGTAAATATAATAATATATTATAAATGTCGATATCCATAACCTACATAGGTTACAATTTTTATATAACTCTCATATTCATTTCCATATTGTAACATCCATCCCATTGAATTCCATAATGTAACCTATACCATAATATGTCCTATGAATAGAGGAGTGTGGTGCCTTTGTAAGACCACCATAATTGAGTTCAATTGTCTTCTCTTCTTCCTCTCTTCTCTATTCTTCTCTTTGTTTGTTTCATTATCCTTTATTTCATAACAGTTACCTTATTTTCTTAATTATAATATCATTCATTATTAACAAATATGGAAATAATTTTTTAAAAAATATCATAATGAATTCGGTAGTGAATATTATATTTCATATTATTTTCATCACCGCCTAATTCATCCCAATATTTCATCCACGTCGGCAACTTGTTATTCTTCAATTTCGTTAGTTTCTTCAGTCAATCTCGTTTTCTTCAAGTAAGCCCGATTCCGTCATCGAAAAATCGCAACATTCTTTCAATTCTGGTACATCCAGTTTCCTTATTCACGTCTATTTTCTCCATCACTGATTCCAATTACGTTCTTCACCAATTCTCAATTTATTTCGTTTTTTGTTTTCTCCATACTCCCGATTAGTTGTCTTTCTCACTTCCTTATATTGTTCCTTAATCCATTACATCTTAGATTTCTTAAAACGTTTTAAACTTCAATTCCGTAATATTGCATTTAGATATATACCACTTGATATATACAACTATAAATATATGTTGACATACAGTTTCCAAAAAATATGGCATACGGTTTTGTTATTTAGTGTATATATACTCGTTCATATATACAATAATACATATAATGTAACGATCCAACTCCTTATACTATGTCGAAGTCATTACTAATTTAAAAGATAAATAAAATTTATAAATTTAAAATAGAAAAATAAAACAAAACCTTGAATTTCTCATTAAAAGCATAAACAAATGTATATAGAAATAAGTCTAAAAATAAAATCCTAACTCGAGCCCTATCTAGTTTTAAAGTAATAAAAAAAATAAAAGAATAAAATAAAAATGCAAATACTGAATCCGAACAATGACATAAAACGAAAGCAAAATGGTTCCTATGGCTTGCCACGGTCACTTCTTGTCAGTCGCCAGCTTGCCTTTGCCCTTACCTCCACCTCTACCTGAAAAATTAAACAAGAAAGAGTGAGTATAAAAATATACTCAGTAAGGGACCCATTACTAGTCCTGTTAGGTGCCTGTTAAGTTCCTATCAGAGTCCTGTAAAGTGGTACCCTTGAAGTAGCACGTTTCCAAAAACGTGCAATCTGTAATCCGTAGGAACATATCTAGTCTTCGATGACCCAAAGGAACACCTAGGACAAGCTGGTCTGTAGTGTACTCGAAGGAGACACTAAGACAATCGGGCTGTGAGTGACCTCGTCGAATCACTTATAATCATGTTTATGTCAATGTCAATGTCATATTGGACTGGTGATTTCGTCGGACTATGCAGTCATAAAAAGGTGGTGATCCCAAGGGACACCCATGTGGGTACGACTCTAATAGAATAAGCTAACAGTAACTCTATCCATAGCATGTAACATGTCATAACATTATCCTAAACATGGCATAACAGAACAATCATAGCATACTCATCCGAAATACCCTAATCATAAACATAACACAGTCGTCCTCATCAACATACCACTAGTCATATCATAACATCAGTCATCAGCGTCAATTATCATTACAATTTCAGTCATTATTACTAACATCGAGTTATGCAATTTAGATATCGTCTATGAATAACCATATACACATGCGATCTTTTAATTTTAGTCGAAAGTCTAGTAGTAGAGTCTCTTACTTGGAGATTATCTTAATCGAATTCTAACGGAAAAATCACGTTTTCCAAGTAACGAAGTCCTAAATAGTTAGAAAACACCAAATTTAATAACTTAACCCTCAAAGAATTAAGGATCTAAAAAGCCATTCGAAATAACTTACCCCAGATCAAGGCCGAACTCGATTTGGACTTAGTTTGACAAATTTCCAGCTCAGTTTTCAATTAACTCTAGTCAATTTAATCCAATAATTAACTTAGTTAGGGTAAAAAATAAACCTTAGTTCGGTAGGCTAAAAACCAAATCAAACATACCAAGGTTTACCAAAAAATGGGTCAAAATAGGGTTAAAAGAAGCTTGGCAGCTCAAATGGCTCGGCTGGAGGGGAGAAATCGGTTTGCGGCTCGGTTGAAGGAAGGGACTGGCTGGTTGGCTCGGCTAAGGACTCGCATGCGGCTCGGCTCGGGTAGGCTCCAGACGCGACTCAGCTGAAAGACACGGGGGACTGAAGGCTCAACTTGCACATGCGGCTCGGGCGGATTGGGCGACTACTGTCGGGTCGACTCAGGTTGCACCTGCTGACGATCTGTTGACGAAGAAGACCAACGAAGAAGACAGTGACGATGCTACTGCTACACGGCAGACGACTCCACGTGCCGCGAACGGCTGATGACAGAGGTGACAACTGACGAAGCGTCGTCGTGCGTGACATATGAAACGCGACCGCACGTTTGCGACTTGCAGAATGATCGGCTGATCGGCGCAGCTGACGAGCACAAACGGCGACGACGGAGGAGACTGGATGACTTGAACGGAGGGCGAACAATGCGGCAGACGAACTCCTCGGTGGCTGGCTTCGAGCGGCGGTGCAAGAGGTGGCGGCGGCTAGGGCTAGGGTTTGAGGAAGAAGATGAGGGCTTTTTTTCCCACTTTCCCGCTTTACGAGAGTTCTTTAAATAATAATAATAATAATAATAATAATAATAATAATACTATTATTATTTCTTTTCTTTTTCCTTAATCCATTCCCTAAAACAAACTTAAATTTCAAATCTTTTCTCTCTCCATTTAAACCCCTCGAATCTCCATTTTTAAACCAATAATTTCATCAATCACATCAACCTTTCTCCAAAAATATCATAATTATCTTTTACTAAATAATAATTATATTTTTCATTATATAATTATTATTTTAAATTTCTCTCTCTCTCCATAAATATCTTTCTCCAAAAACGAATATCCTTACATAACCATAATATTTGCACGATATAATTATTCCAACTTCAAAGTTAATTAATTACATAATCACATATAATCAATCAAATTTCTCCCAAAAACAAGTCTCATTAAACAAACAACTTTAATCAAAATCCCAATAGCACCCAAATTAATTCCAACACTAATTAAATTAAACTTAAGATAATTAAAATAAATTACCTTAAATTTTGGGGCGTTACATATAAATTGACATACATTTACCAAAAATAGAATATGTTAAATTGATTTATGAATAGTATAAATAATACATTGTATATTTTATGAATGAAAGGTTGTGCTTTCAATTTATTAGATTGGTTTATGTATTTTATTACAAATATTCATATTATATGTAAAAAATAATAAGTTATGTTTGAAACAATAGTGATTATGTACGAATGTAGTATATTAATATAATAAAATGAAGAACTTTGATTAGTACGCTGAAAATTGATGGAAAAATATGGAAATAAAATAATTGAACTGAAAACTTGAAATGAATATTTCAAATAAAATTCTGAAATAACATACTAAAAGTCTAATAATAAAAAGGAAAAACTAATTCAATAAGGGAAACTTGCATCTCTTTCGGTTATGGCCAACACGTCCACAATGACCACATTTAATGCGTCTCTTGAACTCCATTTTAGAAGAAATTCTAATCTTCTTTGGTCGACCAACTAAACGTTTTACATTCAATGGGAGGATGACAACTTCAGTTACTGTATTATTGAATATATGCAGTAGTATATTTGTAACAAATCACATAACATAAACATATTATGCAATAGTATATATGTAAGAAATAGAAGAAAATACTAATCGAATAAAAAAAATAAAAAGAAAACGATACAGAACATGAAGGAAAAAAAACTAAACTATATGTGTCACTAAATATATGTCATTGTATCTATACAGATGTATATACTGATAACATCATATGTGTATGCAATGATATATAATGAAATTCAACTACAATTTATGTTGTAACGACCCAACTCTTTATACTAAGCTGAGGTCATTACTAAAAAGAAACAATGACAAGAGACACCTTTTTGAAAGGAGGGAAACTACATTTTTCATTAAAAACGGAATATTAAAACACTGAAACATAAACGCGGAAGCAAAACTGAGTCCCCATATGGCATGTCACGGATCCTTCTCTGTCGCTCGCCAGCTTTCCTCTACCTACCTTCACCTGAAATGTTAAACATGGAAAGAGTGAGTATAAACATATACTCAGCAAGGGACCCACTACTAGTCCCGCTAGGTGTCTATTAACTTCCCATTAGAGTCCTGAAAAAGGTACCCAATAACTGGCACGTTTTCGAACACGTGCAACATGCGCTCTCGTAGGAACAGAATCTGGTCTTCGGCGTCCCGAGGGAGCACCTAGGACATACTGGTCTGTAGCGAACCCGAAGGAAATACTAAGACAATCATGCTGCGAGGATCCCGTCGAATCACTCGAATCATATCTATACCCATGCTAGACTGGCGGTCCCGTCGGACTACGAAGTCCTAAAAAGGTGATCCCGAAGGACACTCATGTGGGTACGACTCTAATAGACAAAGTTAACAGAACACCCTATCCATAGCATGTAGCATAACATCATAATAAGGCATGAATATTAATCTTAACGTCCTTGATCATGTGATTAATATATCATGCATCAACAATCATCAACAGTCATCAACAACATACTACCGGTCATTAACATAACATCAGTCATCAAGTTATGCATTTTAGCTACCATTAATGCATAATCATAATTACATGCGGTCTCTTAAATTCAGTTCGAAGGGCTAGTAGGAGAATCTCTTACCTAGAGATTTTAGCCAAACAAGATACTCCCTAGCTGACAGTAAAAATTCTTCAAATAACTTGATCCTAATCATAAAAGGAAAACTCAGTATTTTAATTAATAAAATTAGCAATTGGCTAACATCCAAAAATTTTCTCAAATTAATTAACTTCTCAAACAAAAGGGGTTGAAACCAATTCAACCTTGATTGGGAAAAATCAAAGATTTAGATCTTAAAAAGTTTAACCAATTGAACCTTTAAAAAAACCCCAAATAGATCCAAAATTAAATTAATAAAATATCAATTTAATTTCATTGGCTTACCAAGGTTACTCAAATGGAGGTTGGAAAATCCTCTTATCCTTGATGAAAAATTCATCATTTTAAATTCTCAAGCTTCCAAAGAGACCAATCTTAATTTCAACTGAGGCGGCGACAGCAGAGGGTTATCTTATAGAAGAAGAACCTTTTTCTTTTTCCTTTAAACGTAAGCATTCCAATGCTATTTATAGATCCAAATAATAACAATGATATTTATTATTATTATTTCCTTTTCCTTTTCCTTTTAGGATATATATATATTTATTCTCATTATCTTTCCTAAATAAATGTCTTAAATGCATAAAATCTTAGACAATTAAAACCATTATTATTAATAATAATAAGAATAATACTTCTTTATTGTTATTATTTTTCTCTCACCAAAATCTACAATAAATATATATTTATTTAAACCATTATTCTCTCTTACAAATAAATATATATTTTTTTGTCCAATCAAATCAACCATCTCTCTTCTCATGGATTATCTTCTTTTCCAAACAAATATAATTATATTCCATAATATAATTAACTTCACTTTTCCAAATTATTAATTAAATATATATATCCACATATATATACTCAATTAAATCCAATTCCACCAAAACCAACTTTTCCCTCCAAAATCTCAAATTAATTTAATCAATCAAATCTTTTCCAATAAATCACTTATAACTTCCAACATGAATTATCTTAACCCAACCATAACAACTCCACCCCATAATTAATATTTAACTTTCTGCAGAATAATTAATTATCTTCCACAATAATTAATTATTATTTATCTTCATCTAAAATAATTAATTATCTTCCACAATAATTAATTATTTTTTTATCTTTCTCCAAAAATAATTATCCTTTATAAATAATTATATTTTCTCAAAATATAATTATTTTACTCTTTCTCCCTTACTAAATATCTTTTTTCCAAAATACAATTATCTTTTTCTTAAATAATTATATTTGTAAATATAATTATCTTTCCCTTTCACATAATTATATATATATATATATATATATATATATATATCCACATATACATATAATTATCAAATCTCCAACAAACTTTTCACCCCACAATTTAATTAAATAAAATCCAATTATTTAATTAAATTCAACTTCAACAACACTAAAAATCCACAACTTTACTTAATTCTCTTAACTTACCATTTAATCAAAAACTCAACAAACACTACATGCCAAAACCTTTAATTAATTAAATATTCATCCAAGAAATATTTAATTAATTTCAATTCCCATATAAATCAAATAATTCTCATTAAATGGATTAAAAAATAACGCCCAATAGATTAAATCTAACTAAACAAAATTAAGATAATTAACTCCAAAATTATCTTAATTTTTGGGACGTTACCTATGTATTATTGAATATATGCAGTAGTATATATATAACAAATCATAGAATAAGATGTATATATATGATAAATCACATAATAGAAGTAGATTATACAGTGGTATATAAATGTATATATTGTTCTTACTTTACTAAACAAAAATATGAATAAGATGATCGGAACATGCCACAATTATTGAATATATGCAATAGTATATAAATTAAGTAAGAAAAAATTACGAAACATGAGAAAAAATATGTGCATGTATTATTGAATATCTGCAGTAGTATAAATGTAACAAATCAAAAAAACATAAATGTATTATTCATTAGCATATGTGAAAAATAAAAATAAGAGAAACATTACCGGAATATATGCTACGAAACGGAAGAAGAAAGAACAAATTTTTTAAGGAAAAAATTATGTATGCTACGAAACGGAAGAATAAATAATATACAAAGTAGACAAAAAAAAAGAAAAGACTAACCATATCACAAGAACCAAATCGGAAGGGAAGAATAAAGGATAATTTTTTTTTTAATAGAAATTGAAGAAGAATGTTGGTGCCGAAATTGATCATCATGAGAAAATAACTTTTGGTTTGACAGAAAAATTTAAAATATTTATTTTGTAAGATAGTTAAAAATATTATTACACATAAGCTAATAATTCATTCTAAAGATAATAATATTAATAAATAAAAATATGTATGTATTTTAATAATTAAGGAAGTTACCATTGATATAATAAATATAGTTGTTGATAATTAAGAAAAATATTATTCAGGATTTAACAAAATTTGAGTAATAAGGTAAATTGCTAGGATATTAAAAAATAGGATATTAAAAAATAGACTTTTTATCTAATCCATTTAAGATTTCTATAAAATATATTAGAAAAAATGGTCGAATTTAGGCTATTATAGTAAATCCCTCCTAATAAGAAGATGGTTTTTGTAATGGCCCAAAAATTAGACTTTTCAGGCTGAATATGTAATTCAATTAATTTAGCTCCAAAATTTTTTCCAATTTGCTATATCATCTATCACATCATTAACATTTTTACTAAATATTACCGGAAGAAAATTTGTATCATCACTGTCAATCATTTTCTTAAAAAGTCAAATATAGTAATACAAGTCTAATCACCAGATTTTAGAATTGAAATGATATTGAAATCGTGATTTAAATATTCTCAAAAATTCTTTCAAGATCACTCCATACACCCCAACAGTAAAATTATTGACAACACATGATAAACAAACGAAAGACGATCATTTTAACCAAATTGGAAAACGAAAACCCAAATATATGAGATTCAAGCATACATTTCCCACACAGTAACTGTGACGTTGCATACTAATCAAACATGGCCAACCATTGTAAGTCAACCGATCTATCTTGATCAATGTGTTTCTCAAGTATTTCACGCCAGAAACTGAACAAAAATTACATGTCTTATCACTATCACTAGTCAAAGGAAGCCATGTAAAGCAGGATTTGATGAATAAACTTCACTACAAAATTCATTGCGAGACATAATTCAAATCTACAACCCTCATAACAAAACATGAACAAGAAGATTATAGGGATCAAATTCCACAAGAGAAGTATCAGAAACCAAACAGAAAATATCTAGAAAACAAGCTCATGTGGCTTCATGCCTGCCTTTAGAGAAAACCTTGCAGCTAAGTATGTCTTTAAGTCTGAGACTGCCTCAATGGACTTTAGCAGAGCTGAGTCCACGGCCTTTTGATCATCCTTTTTCACCTGTGGGAGTGCACTTTTTTCCTGCATGTAACAATGGCAACCACGAATCAGGACAAGGAAATGATAAAACTTTAAACTATTTGAACAAAACAAAAACAGGATAAGAACCTCCTTCTCTGCCTCGAAAAATTCTCCTTCTCCCTTCTTTTTCTTCTTCTGAACTTCCTTGGAGAAATATTTGTCATGAAATTTCTCCACATTGACTCCTGCAATGTCCACCTTGGTGGAGGTTGCAATCACGTATGACTGATTCACACGCCTCAATGGAACACCATTGACCTTGAATGGCCCTAAAATGACAAAAATCAAATTCAGATAATCCTTAGCAGGTTCAAGAATTGCTAATTTAAAATCAATAGCCTCGGCTAATCACTATTTTATATACATCCTTTCGCCTAAACATGTAGGACTACACCGAAACTAACCCCTACCCGTGCCCACAACCATCAGAAGAGAACAGTAGGAGATAATGCACATAAAGCTTAGAAACTTATGGCATGAAACGACCATTAGCACAGCATATATTCATAAAAGGAAGCATGAGACATTTTAGTGGTATGTAAAGTCCATTGGCCGGAGAAATGGGCAAGAATACAAAACATGAGACGTCTCAATATTACTGCTCTCGAGGTTCAACAATTAATACTGCCAAAATGTAAAACCCAAAGTATCCAACTTCTTACTTCTCGAAGGTAAACGTTATGCAGGTAACGCATTTGACATAATATGTAAAACAAAGGCAAATAATTTTTATGATGCTAAGATATCATAACTAACATGCAAAATCTAACACAAGTCCACAATGAATGTGGAGAAACAAAAACCAACCCCATGATCAGAATCCCCAATACTGTTTGATATCAAACAAAATTTATAAAGAAAGGCAATTAGAGAAATTCATCAAAACACACCAGTCACTAAAAGCAGCCCAGATGGAAGTTGCTTCAAGAACACAACTCTCTTTCCCTTAAACCTTCCAGTAAGAATGATCAGCACGGTTCCAGGAGTAATGCTGGACCTGCAAAAAGCATAAAAATTAACAAAACTAAGTTAGATGCACACACCCCCTGAACCCAATATTGCTTAATAGAAAATTGAGCAAAAATTCACTTCAGATCACCCAATTAGAAACCAAAAACTCAAATCAAGCGTAAAACTAATCTCTCTTCAGAAATTCCCTCTTCCATAGCTACAGAATGAACTCTATTTACTCCAATTCATCAGAAAGCAATATGGATTCCAAGACATTGTGTAAAAACATAGCATGGAAAGAAAGAAGATCGAGAGAGATGAACCTAAGTTTGGTGGGCTTGGGTTTGCGCTTGTTAACAAGTGGTTTCTTGACATCAACGGCAGGGTAAAATTTGGGTGGCTTCTCAGCTGGAGAATCTGCCTTAGGCTTGGCATCATGGCGAGGGAAGATACCTCCATTTTTGGCCTTGATTGCCCAAAGACCACGCTTGTGGTACATCTTTGACCTCGAGTATTTGCCAACCCCTCGAATGAGTTCAGGATTTCTGCTAACTCTTGCTGTCTTCGGAGCCATTGATGAACCTCTGAGAATTTGGCACCGGAAGTCTTCGTTCCTCTGCTCGCCAAAAGCCCTAGAGGGAAAATTATTAAATTTTAGGTGTCTATAGGCCCCATAATACTTTTAAGGCCCAGTTTATTTCAGGTCAATTTTCGTGAACTTTCAGACACTGTTTGTTTCAGAGATACTGGTGGCGGTTGGAAATATAGCAAAAATGCACATAAATAATATTTTTAACAAATTGGGAACTCACAAATTTATGTCTCGTCTTTTAATTTCGATTTTGTCTCTGATTTGAGGATATTTACGATGTATTTTAATGGATTTGGAAAGGTGGTCGGAATTGGAAAATACTTTGAAACCACTAGGGTCTGGTTTGTCCTTCTGTGTCGCCTGTGTCTGTTTTCATTTTTTTAAAAAATTGAAATGTTGGGTAAGGTTTCTTGTTTTTCTTTCTCAAAGAAAATAGAAACATTTTCTATTTTATAAATAATTATTAGGAAAAAAAAATGTAGTTTCTTCAGTGTTTTTTTCTCTTTTTTTAAATTATTTTTATTGGTTTCTTCTTCCTTTTGCTCAATTACTTTTATCCGTTTTCGTTTTTTTTTTTCTCAATTATTTTTCTGTTGGTTTTCTTTTTCTTTTTTCTTAATTATTTTTCTATTAGTTTCTTTTTTCTTTTCCATTTTCCTCTTCTCGTGATTTTCTTTGCTCTCTTATCTCCATCATCTTCTCCAAATAAACATCATCTTCTTCTCTTTCTCATCGTCTTCCTCTACACGTGACCCTAAATTAATAGAATATCTCAAATTCAGATTATGTTATCTCATTAACTAAAATTCAATTTTTAATAAATAAATGTGTATCTTTGTCTTTTTCCTTTTTATTATTTTAAATAAATGTATGTTTATTTCTATATGTCCATAATCTATATTTATGATATTATTAATAGATTTTTATAGTTAGCTTTTGATTCTATCTTTAAAAAATGTTCGAAATATGTATTTTGTATAAGTTTTTGAAATATTGTTATTTATGTTATTTGTTTTTATTCTTTTAATATTGGTTGAAACTAATTTGTAGATTATATCTTATTTGTTTAACATTATTTACATATTAATTATAGCATTCTTTAATTACATTCTTTATACTACATCTTTTAGCAACATATTCTAAAAACTTTTACAACTGAGAGACAATAATAGAATTATAATGAACAAGTTTTTGTTATGGCTTTACAACAAATGGCTTTACAATGAATGGCTTTACAAAGTAAAAGAATATTTTTTATGGTAGATGAATTGAATCTTCTCGGTATCTCGATTATCGTGTTATTGAGGTACATGTTCCATTTTTGTTTTCGTTTCAAGAATTTTTATAATGTGTAAAATGAAAATTTTTTCCATTCTCCAATCTATCTATGTCTTGTTTTCGTGGTTGTTGACTTTGTATCGGCAGATGCTACTGGAAGTAAACATATTTGAATATTGAACTACCTATATTATCTAACGTATTTAATGTACCGAAAGATAGTCTCTATAGACGTCAACCACATCTGGGCCTTGGTGGGGCTATCCATGGACCCGTCAAAAGTTTTAGGATTATACTTCCTAAAGTCCTTCAGATGTTTACCTTCGGCTAACAGCTGGTCTGGCACAATCTGAAATGCCACTAGAACCTGAGCAGGGACGACCTGGGTCTGAGCAAGGGCGGTCTGGTTCTGCTGGGCAGCATGAAATGGTGCTAATGTAGCATGTAGCATGTCCTGGTACCGCTGCTCCATCACGGCGAGATCTGCCTGGGTGACGAGTGTGGTAGGGTTGGCTGTCTGAACAGCGGGCTGCTCCTCAGGCTGGGTACGTCCAGCTCCTCTGCCTTCCCTACCACCTCGACGTGCACCTCTACGTGGCGGCATTTTTCCTAAATTCCACCAGTAGAAACTTTTCACAAAACAGTCATAACATTTATACTTTGTCTAATTTAATTCAGGCAAGGTTATAAACATAACATTATATTAATCGTAAAACATACCTGGCGAATGACGAAGGACCGTATTAGCCATAGGGAAAAAACAAAAACAAAGACTTAAACCTAAGCTCTGATACCAACTGTAAAGGCCCAACCCCTAGGGTGTCTTTAGTTTAAAAGAAAAGAAATAAAGTCTTATTAAATTAAATAAGAAATAAACAAAACTTCAAATTGGCACTTAAGTTCGTAAATAAAATATAAGGAAACAAATTAAAACAAAATCGTAACTCGGGTCCTGTCTAGTTTTAATGAAAAAGAAAGCAAAGAAATAAATGAAAATAGAAATAAAAGAAGGGAAATATCAACGCTGAAATTTGACGCATGACGCAAGCGGAAGCAAACGTGTCCTTATGGCTCGCCACGATCACTTCTGGTCATTCGCCAGCTTGCCTTTGCTCTTACCTCTGCCCTACCTGAAAAAAATAGAAAGAGTAAGTATAAATATACTCAGTAAGGGACCCACTACTAGTCTCGCTAGGTGCCTATTAACTTCGTATTAGAGTCCTGAAGAGTGGTACCCCTGAACTGGTACGTTTCCGAACACGTACAATTTGGAACAAGCTAGTCTTTGGTGAACCCAAAGGAACACCTAAGACAATCGGACTATGAGTGATTTCGTCAAAACACTCAAATCATGTCTATGTCAATGTCTATGCTAGACTGGTGGTCCCGTCAGACTACGTAGTCATAAGTGTGAGCGATCCCGTCGAATCACTCAAATCATGTCTATGTCAATGTTAATGTCAGACTGGTGATCCCATCGAACTACGCAGCCTTAAGTATATGGTTATCCCGAAGGACATTCACGTGGGTACGACTCTAATAGGTAAAGCTAACATACACCCTATCCATAGCATGGACATAATATATCATCATCATAGCATATCATATCATATCATAACATATCACAACATAACATATCATACCATCCTCAACCCCAATACCATGTCATTAAAACGTAGGTGATAACATCAAGGTACTGTTAGCTCTAACCATAAAGTCAACAGCAGTTATAAATACAGTATCAGTCCCTAACTGTAACCTCAAGTTATATAGTTAGCTGTCTCTGGTACGTAACCAAGCATAAATGCGGTTTCTTTAAATTAAACTCGAGGGTCTAGTAGTAGAATCTCTTACCTGGAGATTAGCTCAGTCGAATTCTAACAGCAACACACGCTTTCCAAATAGTGAAATCCTAATAGTTAGAAAACACTAAATTTAAATATCTAAACCATCTAATGATTAAAGGTCCAAAATCAACATTTGTTCGGAAACAACCAAAACCCAACTCAAACTTATAAGAAAAATGGTAAGAAGCCAAAAATAAGCTTGGTGGCTAAAATGGCTTGGCTAGGAAGAAGAATTGGCTGAGTGGCTCGGCTTGGCTAGGAAGCAGACGCGGCGCGGCTCGACTCCAACAGACGCACGATGCGGCTCGGCTCAAGCGGACCTTGCACACACGGGGCTTGGCAGTTGCTCTCGATCTAACGTCCGTTGACGGAGGCGAGCGACGGACACGGACGGAGGGAGTGGACCTCGACGGAACACGCTCGGCTTCAATGGCAAAATCACCGTGGAGATACTGAGACGACGGAGCAACGACAGAGGTGAAGACGGAGACCTACCAATGCTTAACGGACGCACGAACGACCGGAGACTTGACGAGAAAGGGAAGAGATGCGCTTGAGGTTGAGCGCAGCTGGCGGCTGGCGGCTACGAATCGATGACGAGGAGGGCAGTTCGGGAGTAGGCTGTGCGGCGCGGTGGCTGAGGATCGGAAGAGCGATGACGGTGGCGGCGGCTTAGGGTTTTAGGGTTAGGGTTTCCTTCCTTTTTTTTTTCCAATGAAGGATATGGTAAAACTCCCTATGCCCAATTTAAACCAATTAATGATAATAAAAATTATCAACTTTCTCCTCCTTTTTCCTCTCTCCTCAACTCATTCAAAAAAAAAAACAAATCTCTTCTCTCTCTTCAATAAATCTCACCAAACCCATTTTTTAAACCGAAAACAAAACTACCAACTTAATTAATTGTACTATCCTCATAATATAATTATTTATTTTATTTATTCACAAATAAGATTTACCAAAAAAATAAATAACACCCAACAATTCCATAATTTACACTTAAGATAATGAAAATAAATTACCTTAAATTTGGGTCGTTACAATCTTCCCTCATTGAGAAACTTTCGTCCTCGAAAGTTCTAATTCATGAACAACTCCGGGTACTGGCCTTTCATGTCGTCTTCTCTCTCCCAAGTAGCCCCTTCAACCCCGTGGTTTCGCAAAAGGACCTTGACTAGTGGGATTCCTCGATTATGGAGCATCTTGACCTCTCGTGCCAAAATCTCAACAAGTCGCTCCTCGTAGCTCAAGTCCTCATTAATTTGCAATGGCTCAAAGTCAACCACATGTGTCGGATCGGCTACGTACTTCCTTAACATAGAGACATGGAACACATCATGAACTGCAGAAAATGATGGGGGCAACGCTAAACGATAAGCTACAGGGTCAATCCTCTCAAGTATCTCAAATGGCCCTACAAAACGTGGGCTTAGCTTCCCCTTCTTCTCGAACCTCAAAACGCCCTTCATAAGTGCAACCTTCAGGAAAACCATGTCTCCCACCTCGAACTCGAGGTCCTTACGCCGCTTATCAGCGTAACTCTTCTGCCTGCTCTGTGCTGTCAACATGTGTGCTTTAATCTTCTGTATGGCTGCGTTAGTGGTCTGCACCAGCTCAGGACCTAACAATCTTTGCTCACCGACCTCTCCCCAACAAATAGGAGATCTACAACACCTACCATATAGAGCTTCAAACGGTGCCATGTCAATGGTGGCCTAGTATCTGTTATTATAGACGAACTCCATCAAATGTAAATGGGAGTCCAAACTCCCTGAAAACTCTAGCACACAAGCTTGCAACATGTCCTCCAAAATCTAGTTCAACCTCTCAGTTTGACCATCAGTTTGAGGATGAAAGGTTGTACTGAAGTCTAACTTCGTGCCCATCGCAAGCTGAAGCCCTTTCCAGAACTTGGAAGTGAAACGAGCATGTCTATCAGAGATAATGGATACAGGCACTCCATGCAGTCTCACTATCTCCGTCATATAAAGTTGTCCCCACTTGATTGCAGTGTAAGTGGACTTCCCTGGAATAAAATGGGCTGACTTTGTAAGTCTATCAATCATAACCCAAATCACTGAATAACCCTTCAAAGTTCTCTCTCCAAATCACTGAATAATCACTGAATAACCACAGAAACTGCAATCTCAGCTCTCTCGAAATCTCTAAGTAAAGAAGCTTGCCTTGTAATAAGTGCTGCTGAATGGGACACCTTCATACTGAGCGCATCAGCTACCACATTCGCCTTACCTGGGTGATATAGGATCTCGCAGTCATAATCTTTTACTAACTCTAGCCATCTTCTCTGTCTCATGTTCAACTCCTTCTAGGTGAAGAAGTATTTCAGGCTCTTGTGGTTAGTTAAGATCTGTATCCTCTCACCATACAGGTAGTGTCTCCATATCTTCAGTGCAAAAACCACTGCTGCCAACTCTAAATCGTGGGTAAGGTAGTTCTGCTCATGACTCTTTAACTGACGGGAGCCATAAGCAACTACTTTTCCCTACTGCATCAGAACACAACCCAGTACTTTCTTAGAGGCATCGTTGTAGATCACAAAGCTTCCAGATCCATCTGGCACTGTAAGGACTGGTGCAGACACAAGCTTCTGCTTAAGCTCCTGGAAGCTACTCTCACAAGCTGGGCTCTAAACAAAAGGAGTCTCCTTCTTGGTCAACTGAGTCAAGGGACTGGCTATACGAGAAAAGTCTTCCACGAACCTCCTGTAATAACCTGCTAACCCCAGAAAACTACGAATCTCACTGATTGTAGACGGTCGAGGCCAATTGGTAACAACTTTAATCTTTTCTGGGTCTACAGAAACCGTCTCACTGGACACCACATGTCCCAGAAAGGATACCTTCTTCAGCTATAACTCACACTTGGTAAACTTGGCATATAGCTTATTAGCTCGAAGAGTCACCAAAACCTGATGTAAATGCTCCTCGTGCTCGGCCTCTATCTTAGAGTAGACCAAGATGTCGTCAATAAAAACTATAACAAAAGTGTCTAAGAAATCCTTAAACACCTTGTTCATCAAGTCCATGAACACAGCAGGAGCATTGGTCAAATCGAAAGACATCACAATGAACTCGTAATGCCCATATCTAGAACGAAAAGCAGTCTTAGGAACATCACTGTCTTTAATCCTCAACTAGTGGTAGCCTGAACGCAAATCGATCTTAGAGAAAATAGTGGCCCCTTGCAACTGATCAAACAAGTCATCAATCCTGGGCAAAGCATAACAGTTCTTGACCGTCACCTTATTCAACTCTCTGTAGTCAATGCAAAGGCGCATAGACCCATCTTTCTTCTTTACGAACAATACTAATGCTCCCCAAGGTGACACACTAGGTCGAATGAAGCCCTTGTCTAACAACTCTTACAATTGGATCTTCAGCTCTTTCAACTCAACTAGGGCCATTCTATAAGGAGCTCTAGATATCAGGACAATGCTTGGCTCCAGCTCGATGGTAAAATCTATATTCTTGGGGGGTAGAAGTCCCAGAAGCTCATCAGGAAAAACGTCGGGGTACTCCCTCACTACTGGTTCAAAAGACAAGGAAACTTCTAGCTCTCTGGTGTCTTTTACGCTTGCCAAGATACTCTAGGTACCCTGACTGAGCAATTTACTGGCCTTCATAGCTGAGATGGCTTTGGGTAGACTTATAGTCCTCGCCCCCTTAAATTTGAAACTAGGCCCAGATGGAGGGTTAAAAACTACTTCCTTGCGGGAACAGTCTATACTTGCATGGTTAGCAGATAGCCAATCCATGCTTAGGATTACATCAAAATCCTGCATGTCTAGCACTAGTAAAGTTACATCTAACATCTAAGTGGCTACCTCTATCTGACATGCCCTTATCCTTTCTTTAGACAACAAGACCTCCCTAGATGGAGTAGAAACAGACAAAACACCTCAATTCCGCCCCTAATCCAAAGATATTTCAAATTTGGGAAACATAGTGTATTTTACAAAAGCGTTGTTTTGTTAAATCCTAACTAAATCTTAGATTTTGTTCCTAGAAGACGAAATTTCAACAAATTTTCCCTATATTAATGGAATATCTATATCATTTAGATTCTCAATGAGTTTTCTTATTATATCATAAATCATTTACTAACATTTTGAGATTATATAGTTAAATAATACATAATATATATTTTTAATAATATTTTGGAATTATATAATTAATTAATCCAGAATATCTATTTGAATTTCCAAAATAATGTACTTTTAATAAGTTTTGTAAAAAGGTTTTTTTTCTTTTTCCTTTTTATTATTGTAAACTGCATTTTTATATGTTTATTTTCTATATGTTCATAATCTATATTTAAGATATTTCATTAATACAGGGCAAAGTTGAAATATTTTTATATGTTTAGATTCTGAAAATATAGGGAAAATTTGAATTTCCAAAATTTGTAGTTCTAATAAGTTTTGAAAATACTCATCTTTATCTTTTTCCTTTTTATTATTTTAAACTGTATCTTAATATGTTTATTTTCTACATATCCATAATGTATATTTAAGAAATTGTTAAATCACTACTACAAAATCTACTTTACTTGACACTAGTTATTTTTACATACTTGACGTTTTTGTTAAAAAAAAATGTCAAGTATTGATCATTTTAAAGGAAAAACGTCAAGTATAGTCTCAATAAAGGACATTTTACTTGATGTTTTATTCAAGTCAAGTATTGCGAACATTTACTTGATGCGAAAAAACGTCAAGTATAGTTTGAAGAAGACAAAATTTTCACCAAATTTTTTGAATTATTTTATGTTAGTTTTTACTTGACATTTTGTGTCGTGTCAAGTATAGTGGAGATTTTACTTGATGGTTTTTTAGCGTCAAGTATAGTGCAGATTTTACTTGACGTTTATTGCGTGTCAAGTATAGTTGACATTTGCTTGACGTGGAAATAACGTCAAGTATAGTTAAAAAATTTATTTGACTCTTTCAAAATTATTGTTTTAAAAATGTCAAGTATAAAAATATTATAATATAAGTAAAAAAATATTTTTTATTTCTCTCCTTCCATTAAATAAACTTAATAAAATAAATTTATTAAAATAAACATATTAAAATAAAATTTTAAAATAAAGTTATTAAAAGTAAAGTTATTAAAACAAACTTATTAGAATAAATTTACTGAAAGAAACTTATTGAAAATAAATTTACTAAAAGAAACTTAATAGAATAAATTTACTAAAAAGAAACTTATTAAAATAAATTATTTTATTAAAAATGAATTTACTAAAAATTTCCGTCCAAACCTTTCATCTTTCCCTTTCTCTCCCAAAACCCTCAAGCCCCTTAATAACGTACTCTCCTTCTCCATCTTTACGTCTTTCTATCTTCACTAGCCACCGACCACAAAAACATGCAATCTTCACCGACCGCGACCACAACCACGCAATCAATATCGGCGCCGTTGCGCTCCATGTTCTCTCCATTTTCGGATAGCCACCACACAGACTCTAACAGCGACTCACGACATTTCGACGACGACCCATGACACTCCAACGACGACCCACAACACTCCGACAACGACCCACGAAACTCCTACGATGACTCACTGCACTCCGACGGAGACCCATAACACTTCGACTCCAACCCACGGCAATTCTCTAAACACCATTCTCTCCCCAATTCTTCTCTTCAACGAACGCTCGGATCTTCACCTTCCTCGTTGGTACTTCTCTTCTCCTCTATGAATTTGCTTATTAGTAATTGCTCTTTGCATTCCGTTGGTATTTTGGTTAGAATTCGAAATTTGAAGTTCTATTTTGTCTGAACTTTATCTTTTTCTTTCTTTATTATACTCAATTCCTGTTAGAGAATATTCCTGTAAAATTTGGTCCATCTTTAGTTCCTTGTTGTCATTTTCTTTTGCATTTCATGATTATTTGAAGGTTATGCGGCTAATGTAGGAATTAGGATATTTGGTTTTTTATTTTATTTAGGAGATGTTTATAGTGCGTATTGACTATATAAAAGGTAAAAGATTTTTATTTCATTTTGTTACGTTGTTATTGTTATTATTATTATTATTGATGACCGATTTAGTTTAACACGTTGGTACATTTTAAATTCTTCAAATTGTCTGTTAAAACGTTATTAATAAACCTGTGAAATTGCATGTCGTGGGTAAACATGTTCTGTATGGTAATTGTGAAAATTTCAAATTGTATACTTTAATTTAGTCATTTTCAAAGGGCATCCATTACCCATTCCCTAACAACTCCATTCCTCTTTGGTGAGAAACTATGGTATAACGTTCTAATTAAATTTCTTTTCGAACTAGTTTAGGGTTTTTTAGATTTATCTTTAGAGCTTGGAAGCCTTTGATTGTAGGTTTGGCATAGTTGTGTTACTGTTCGAACACATTATTGGAATAAAACAAGTTTATCTTGATGATTTTTAGACTTTAAAATTCTGTTTAGACCATTTCAGATTAATTTTAGGTGCTATAAATTAGTTCGTTAATTTAACCTATCATGGCTAACAAAGACGTACACGTTTTATGCTTTTGAATGGTAGCAAATGAATGGAGATTATGCATTTTTTTTTGTTTTAATATCCAATTTTACGTAGCATATGTATTAAATTGTTCTATTGTTCCTTGGGGAAACAACAAAGGCAGTGTTAAAAATGGGTATTCAAGGTGTAACACTAGCTACCTGATTGTAAGGAAATTTAAAAGATCCATTAGGAATTTGACCTGCTAAACTTAGCTTCCACAAGATTCCTAAAGCGCTCAGAGCAATGCCGAAATCGAATCCTGAAGGTTCTTTTTACTTGTTTTTCTCTATGCTTTTGATGTTTGAATTTGTATCCTTATGATGTCTTGATTGATTTTCTGTTCTTAATGTCATTATTCTCTAGGCATCTATGTGAATAAAAATTTGAGCTTAGACAACATTCAGGTGTATGGTTTTGACTATGATTACACTCTTGTGTACTACTCGGCCAATTTAAAGAACTTGATTTATGATCTTGCCAAAGAACATTTGGTTATTGAGGTTAGTCTATGTCTCCATTTCCATTTCTTGTACATTTTGTAACATCATTTTTTTTCCTTATTTCTTATAGTTTATTTGATTCTTTAAGTTGAGATATCCTAAATCTTGCATGAAGTTCAAGTATGATCATACCTTCCAAATTAGAGGCTTTACTATGATAAACTTAAAGGTTGCCTCTTGAAGTTAGATTTTTTTGGTTCTATTGAGCTGGATGGTTGCTACTTTGATCGTCGAAAGGTAAGTCTTGAGGATCTAACAACTTTTGATCACATAAAGTCTTTTGCCTTATTGGTTCATAGTATTGAGGATCTCCATATTATGATTATTTGCATAATATAATATTAAAACTGAAAAGGAAAGTGGGCTTAAAGGAGAGAGAGTAATAAAAAAAATAGTTCCTTCTTAGAGTGGAAAGAACACGTTAATCGACAACGGAATTGTAGCAAATGCAGACCATTCTCACTTTGACTCTGCACTCCCATTATAGCCTCAAGAGCTAAAGTTGGATCCATTTAAATAAATGCAAAATTAACCAAAAGAAAATTCAAGCTGGAAGGATAAAAAAAGAGATGAGGGAGTTAGGACAAGAAATATCTTCTCAATATTAAAATATTGCTCACTAAGAATTAAAGTAAATATGGATTTGCTTTTAAACCTAATTAACCTAAGTCCACATAGTTTTGTTTCTTAATTCCTCCATGGAGATATTGTTTTTACTTATGCAGTCTCTAACAACTTTTACAAATCCTATTATGTGTGATAATCTTACAACTTTTGATTCACATAAAGTCCTTGAGGATCATTACTTTTAGTTGTCTTCCAAATATTTTATCTATTTGAGCTATGTTGAAAATTCATTTATTACTTATGAGGAGTTTTCTACGGTTCTACCAGAGTATGGTATTATCTATCCTAGATTGTGGCTCATGATTTAGCTTTTAGATAAAACAACATTTTTTTATTATTATTCAAGAACTCCCTCACTAACCTTATAATGTTTTGTATGTAATATCAACTTTGAATATGAACTCACAGTACACTGACAATAGTAAATTCATTTTGCTTATTAACTAAATGAATTTGTAATCTGTATGTTTGTTGAGAAATGTACTCATGGCCTCTTCATTTACATAATATCCAATTTTTGTAGTAGTGATTTTAAATTGAAGCTTAGTAGTTGAGGATAATATTTTCGTTGAGGATAACACGTGTTTGCAGTTTGTATCTTTTTTTTTTTTCTTTAGACAATCGATTATTAATATAACCTACAATTTTTGCTTTTTGACTTGTTAAATACTTTATTTATGATTGTCCTTGTCTTACTTAGGTACTTCCTAATATGGTTGTTGTTAAATATACTTGAGGGATGGTTGTTCTAATGGTTGACTGGAGGATTCCTCATAGTATGAAGGTTAGTACAACATGTACATTCTTAATGTGCAACCCTTTCATAGTATCGTTTTATATGTGTATGTGTTTAGATGATCGGACTACAAACTTTTTTTTAAAGATGAATTGTTTTTCTTTTTTGCTAAAACTTGCTAAATTTAATTGTAGGTTGTTGCTTCAAGAATTATTTGGTGAAACTTACTATGAGGCTTCATGAAGTATTAATACTCGAAAAGACGTAATTATTGAGGGTTAGAACATAATTTAATGTTTTAAAGTCGTATAGTTAGTAATTTTATTTGTCGGTGTAAATTGAGAGTAGTTTGCGGAGAGACATGAATAGTCATATTGCTTGTATAATATTATTGTAAATTATGTATACATATGACTTATTGTTGAAGAATGAAATTATTGTTGATTTGAAGGTTTATTTTATTGATGAATCTATCGTTATTTGAATGAATGTAAAGCAAGAAATGAGAAATGAGAAATGTAAAAACTGTCAATTATAATGCCTTACTTGACATATAAAAAGAATCAAGTATACTATCTTACTTGACGTGTAAATAGTGTCAAGTATACAACTTTACTTGACGTGTAAATAGTATCAAGTATACTATCTTACTTGATGTGTAAAAACTGTCAAGTAAAATATCTTACTTGACATGTAAACAACGTCAAGTATATTATCTTACTTGACACGTAAAAAGCGTCAAATATGATATCTTTAGTTGACACGAAAATAACGTTAAGAAATAAAATATTTGACGGTTTTTTAGTGTCAAGTAATATGACTATATTTGATAGTCGATTACTTGACGCTTTTTAAAACGTCAAGTAATCCAAATTTAAACGTCAAGTAATCCAAATTTTGTAGTAGTGAATATATCTGTATAGTTAACATTCGATTCTATCTTTAAAAAATATTTGGAAATATGTATTTTATATAATATTTTGAAATATTGTTAGGGAAATTTTCATAAATAAAACAAACACAAAAATATTTACAGCTTGTATAACATCAAATCAAAAAGCTTGTGAAACAGACCATTTGTTTTAAATATTTCAGGTTTGCCCTTCCTTTTCATCTTCTTTCTTCGTTTTTTTCTTCTGTAATTTTTATTTTCCTTTCAATCATCTTTATCTCTTATTCTTCTGCAATTTTTCTTTTATTTTTTTAAACTGTTATTTAGTTCAAGATCGTATACCAAATATAAAAGATTTTTTTTTCTCAAACTGTTATTTGGTTGTTCAAGATCATGTACCAAATATAAAAGATCTTGGTACATGATATCTTGAACAAAAATCATTTGATGTACACGTTTAGATTTGGCTACAACCAAATCTAACAAATATAAAAAGATCTTGAAAAATAAGTGTTGGGATAATGGTACACAAACGTTGCCAAATCTAGACAATCCCGTAGTAAAATCTAAACAAATGTGTACCAAAGAATCTTGAAAAAAAAAATCGTTTAGATTTGGGTAGCCAAATCTAAATGATCGTGTAGTCAAAATCTAAATGATCGTGTACCAAAGAATCGTTTAGATTTGGCTACCCAAATCGCCAAATCTAAACGATTATATACTATAGAATAGCCAAATATAAAAAAATTGTGTAGTCAAATCTAAATGATTTTGGTACAAGATCGTGTACCAAATACATTCTGCAGGCGAGTAACTAATTAATCGCGTGTTGACTGAGGCATTTTTGGTATTTTCCATTGTAGGCCTATGGCCTTTTTCCGTTTTCAAAATTATTCCATATAGTGTAAATATTTTGCTAGTTTGTTATATTTTTTGAAGAACCCCCATATTGTTATTTATGTTATTTGTTTTTATTATTTGAATGTTGTTTTAAACTAATTTTCAAACTATATCTTATTTGTTTAACATTATTTGTATATTAATTACATTCTTTATACTATATCCTTTAACTGTATAATTCCAAGAACTAGTGTATGTTATACAACTGGACGACGTGAGATTGCTTTGAATTCTATTAAGGGTACTCTGGAGGACTTATATGCCATGTTGTCAACATTCTCAAATGCATTGATCCGAAACAACCTAGGTATACACTATCACAAATACACTGTAATTTAAGTGTAGTCCAATCACAGTTTTCAAGTATCTCATTTTTAATTCACTATTTGCGGAAAAATATATGACTGAAGAAACAGATGCCGAAGGTAGGTCTAAGTATTATTTCATGGCTCTCACTACTTCCATTGATGCATGGAATTATTGTTTACCAATAATCTCAGTTGATGGTACATGCAACCATGAAGAATAAATCCCTTGGTATGTTAATATTTGCACTATTGATGGTAATTCTCAAATTCTGACTCTAGTTTTTGTTGTTGATTCCGAGAACGATCTGTCATGGTCATGGTTTTTTCGTAATCTTAAAGTTATATTTGGAGAACATAATGAACTAGTAATTATGTCGGATGCTCATAAAATTATAGAGAATGGGTTCAATGTTGTGTACGAAACAACTGAACATGGGTTATATGTGCATTCCATTTGTATAAGAATCTTAAAAAGAACCGTAAGTCTCTTCTGATTGAAGATTCCTTGCACAGTTGTGCTAGAGCATATACACCCTTAGAGTTTGAGTACTACATGAGACAACTTGATCATCTTCCTACATCCATTAAGCATGAGTTGGAAGAGGTTGGAAGATCCAGGTGGGCTAGGACATTTTTTAGAAGAAAAAAATACTCGGTTATGATAACAAACATTTCTAAAAGTATGAATTCAACCCTGAAAGAAGCATAAGAATTGTTGATAATTGGACTTCTTGAATCAATTTGTAGTTTGGTTCAAAAATGATTTTATGAACGTCGTACCAGATGGAGTTTTCAATGCACGAAATTTTCAATATATGTAGAAGATATGATTCAAGAAGCTTTAAGGGAAAGTCGTGCAATGAATGTTAGTTGTTTGTTATTTAAATAATCAATGCTATAATTATTAAGGAACTTATTTGTACATGACATTTATTTTAATATTTTGGCAGATATATCCTGTAAACTAACATGAATTTGAAGTTCGCCATCGTAAGGAACAATTAGCTGTTAATATTTTAGACCGTACATGCTCATGTCGTAAGTGGGTCCTGGATATGATCCCTTGTTCCCATGCATGCATGTGTTGCATTATCTAGTAGGAAATTTCATCTGCATATGTATATAGATAAGTTCTACCATGTTTCAAATTTTGTAAACTTGTACAAGAAAGGAACACGTCCTATTGGTAATGTAGACCAAATTAGGAATATGTACCAAGATAGGAACGATGAACTCCTTCCACCACAAGTTAAACGTCCAACTGGGAGGCCTAAAAATTTATTTCATTTTTAAAGAATAAAAAGCTATTGTTCATTGTAGCAGGTACGGTCAAAGAGGTCGCAATTCTAGTAGGTCTTGTAAAGAACCCCTACAACGTTAAGTTCTCGTTTTAGCATTTCTCTTAGTTATTAGTTTTGTCATTTTTTAGTATTGGATTTTGTTTTAACATTGTAAATTAAAACTTTTCTAGAATTTTTTAATGGTACAGAGTGTTCTCTGTTATTCTTGGATTTGTTTGGTTGTATGGAAAATTGTGTGTTTGTGTTCATTTAAATACATTATATTTCATATGTTTTGCAGCCACCTAAGTATACTAACTTTGCAAGTTTACTCTATTGTAGGTTATTTGTATTAAATTCAAGTCTCGTTAATTCTTTCGAAATTCGATACTTTTAGGTTGTCATAATCGAGAATTCATCTCTTATATTATCATTTAGAGGCAAGATACATTATGTATGAGATTTAACCATAGTTGCCTTACAGTATATTTTTCTTGTATGTAATTGTGTGTTGAATTATGGTAAATTTTGAAGGAAAGCATACAAACGCAACGAAAATGAGATCAGATTTTTTTTTTTTTTTTACTCTAATTGCAACTAAACTAATTTTAGTAATTAACATGCATTATAAGAACCTTAATTAAATTAAATTAGGAATGAATAAAAATCTTACCTTTGTAGCTTCCCGATACTTCGAAACCTCCTCCGAACACGATCCCAGACCTCTACTAGAGTTGACCCGCTAATCTCCAGATTTAGAACCGGGTTGTGGGACCCATTCAATGAAGGAAATATGAGAAAGAGATGGAATTTGGATGGTTGAGATTTTTTTTAGGGTTGAGATGAAAAAACATTATTTCTAAAATAAAAAAAGGGCAAAAAGCCTTTACTATTTGAAAAATAAGCTATTTAAAAGCAAATTACATGCAAAATTACATGTAATTTCATCATAACTTCTTAACACCTATTTTTCCACTAACCTTTAGTGGAATTACTCACCATTCCAATTTCTATTAGTGGACTTGGTGTCATGACCATAAGCTTCCATATAGCTCACTAAGAGTTAGTGGGATTATCCAACAAATGTTGAATTTTTCCACTAACTTTGGTCAAGGGGCAAAATAGTCATTTGACCATTCTAGTCAAAGTTAAACTTTGACTTTTTTAAGTCAAAAGTCAATATTTTGACTTTTTACCATTTGTCCATCTTGACTAATTTCAACCTCTCGAGCATGAATCCGCATTCATTTTTCTAAATTGAAATCACATTTGAATATAAAGTCGGTCAAAGTTTGACTTTTCAAGATCAAAAGTCAACATTTTGACTTTTTACAACTTTAACCATTTCCATTAATTCTGAGCTTCCAAATATGAATATCTATTCATATTTTAAATATTTAAATCATATTTAAGCATAAATCTCTTGCTTAAAGTTATAACCGATGACTATATCATATATACTTGTCGGTTTCTCTCTCTTTACCTAATTCGAATAATTCGAATTATTCGAACATGTTGTTCTAAATTAATTCTGTATGAGCCAGCAGAGAAACCTAATGGACCTATAGATCATGGGCTACAACAATCCGAGATTAACTGGCTAAAACCTTTTAGAACAAGCTAATCAACATTCATTAACTAACGAGTCATTCCACTAAAGTCCTGTAGTTGCACTCCGCACACTATAGATATATTTCTATCCATCTGATATAACCATGATCAATAAGTTAATCCTTCATAGGTTGTTCGTAACCTCGACTGGGTCAAAATATCGTTTTACCTCCGAGGCTACATCTTGTTCCTTAAGTCCCACTGATCCATTATTGAACAATTGGTTTAAGGTCCAATCTATAAACTGAATCCCTCTGGGGCCAATAAAAGGGTGGGGCCCTTGTTCAAGACTTGGATTGAGTCCTTAAGAGAACAACCTATCTACTAATTCTAAAGCGAGTAGGAGCGAATTCAATCTTGCACCCTATGTCCCTAACTATACACCTGGTCTTACCCTTAAAATGGGAGGCTTATTAGGCCAGCACCATTGAGCTGCCCTCACCTATGCAGATCTAAGGATAATACTGTTTGAACAAAAGTTCATAGTTAGCTCAAGATTAAGATTAAGTTACCTAGGTCATCATAATCGAAATAATCAATTTATATAGTCAATGGTGTTATAACTAAAAAGTGACTATTTCATGGTTCCAATCTTATGTAAACTCTTTACATAAGATGCCCCCACTTCCATGTCTCTACATGAACGATTTAGGATCACTTCATTTGTACTAACTATATAGCGGACCGCATCCATAGCGATTCCAGAATAAAGCGCCCAACCTTATTCATTCATTATAGACTGTTTGGGCTATATACTCAAACTTGATCCAAGTTTATGTCTCTACATAAAGTTCAAGTCTACACTAGATAGCCTTTGGACCTTAGTTTATTGGATTCAAGATTATAGTATTCTGTTTTCACTAATAAGTCCTGAATAACCACTTTATTGACTAGAATATAGTTTTAAATTACAAACTACGAGTTTTAAGACATAAATTCCAACAAATTTAACTTATGGTGTATTTCAACGGGTAGATTATAGATGGGTACCTAAGCAATGTGTTGGAATTTAACACTATCATCTTGCTTATTTCAAATACTTTGGGATATGCAATTTATCTTACACTATTTTTATATGGGTAATATGTAATCACACACAGAATTCACCCAATTAAGATATGTAATACTAGTATTTTGTGACACTTATTGTTACAGGAAACTAATGTTCTCAACTGAGAAATCAATAAGGGGAAAAGCTAGGAGGAAATTAGAAAGCAAAAATCCTGGGCAGTCATGTGGAATCTTGGGCAAGATTGAGGACAAAAGTTTAATTTTGGGACAATCTTAATGTTTGTTAACCGATATTTGGAGAAAAGAGATAATTGTAAAGAGTTCTTCGGTAATCTCGGTGTTGGTTCGGCTGAGATTAGAAGAAGAGAAAGGGAATGAATTAGAGAGTTCTTAGGCAATCTCAGGTCTGAGTTCGATCGAGATTGAAGTTAAAGAAGAAAATTGGGAGGATCTCGGGGCTATCTCGGGGTTGTGCCAGTCAAGTCAAAAAAGGAATTATTTCAAGGTTCTCTGCTTATTTATAAATATTCAAAGTTATTAATTGAATATACGTTTATAAATATTCAAAGAAATTTTGTTACATTTTTTGTTCCTATAAATTAGGGGAAGATCTTTTAATATTTGTTAATGCATTTTAAAACAATAATTTAAAAAGAAAATAAACAATTTAGATTCATAAGTGTATCCTTTATATCTAATTTATCATTAAAAAAATAAAATAAACGATTAGATTCTACAACTCACAACATTTTTATTTTTCTGACCTTTGGAGTAGTTCTAAAGATGGAGGAGATCCCTAAATGTGTTTTGTCACCTCTGCATGTCATAATCGGTAAGGATTAGGGTGTCATTAACCATCAATTTCACTAAGTTGTAAGAACCGAAGAAGAACAAAAGAAGGAGCAAAACAAATTTTTGTAGAGGACGAAGCTAGACATCTTTCTTTTAGTTGAGAGGATTTTTTTGTTAATGACCACTACTTTTTCAATGTAGAAGACGAGGGAACGAAAGTTTTGAAGAATATTTCGATGAAGAAGATGGTCGATGCTCTTTCTATAAATTATGGGAAAATTTTGAAATTGGGGTTTTGATGGAGATGAAGAAGATGAATGATTTTCGGGGAAATTGGGGGGTTTGATGGCTTTTAATTTGTTTTATTGTTTTGGTAGGCTAAAATTAGGAGGGGGAGCCTAAGTCAGTTATGAGATATTTGTGTTTTTTGAACTATACTTGGGGTATGAGTTTTTTCACTATAGTAGGGACATTTGAGACATTTTTGCAGCAGTCTTTTTTTTTTTATGATTTTGCTATATTAAGAATTTAAATTAATTTTTTCTATTCATCCAAAGTAAACCTATAAATTTGGTATATTTCTAGTTAGCTCTTTTAAAATTCAAGATATTATTATCACTATTAAGGAACATTAAAACTCACCTAAGTTTTTTAATGCCCTCTAAACTGGTGGAAATTTTATACCTGAAAAATGAAGGAAGCTTGATTAATTAATAAATTAATAAAAATTAATAATTATTGTTAATTTTAATAGTTATTGAATACATATATATACACAAACATATATATGTATGTATGTATGTATGTGTATATATATATATATATATATATATATATATATTATTTATACACTACTATAAAATCTACTTTACTTGACACTAGCTACTTTTACATACTTGACGTTTTTATTAAAAAAAAAAGTCAAGTATTGACCATTTTAAAGAAAAACATCAAGTCTAGTCTAAAAAAATGAAGTTTTTACGTAAAATTTCGAACTATTTTACATTGGCTTTTACTTGACGTTTTTTTTCACGTCAAGTATTAAGGAGAGTTTACTTGACGTGAAAAGAACGTCAAGTATAGTTTACATTTTTATTTAAAAGTGTTTTGATAATGTGAAATATAAAAAATAAAAAATAAATAAAAAGTATAAAATTACTATTTATTACATCATTTCATTAAATAAATTTATTAAAATAAACTTATTAAAAATTATTTTAATAAAAAAATTTATTAAAATAAATTATTTTATTAAAACTTTCCCTCCAACCCTTTCATCTCCCACCTTTCTCTTCCTAATACCTCTCCATCGATCTCTCACTCCTCTATCACGCGCACCTCCACGTTGCTCATCAATCGCCGTAGAATGTCGCTCTACGCCGGCCCTGCTCCACGTTGCTCACTGACCACCGCAGAACATTGCTCTAAGCTAGTCGCCCCTGCTCCACGTTGCTCACTAACCGTCGCAGAATGTTGCTCTACGTCGGCCGCACCTACTCTACGCTGACCGCACCTGCTCTCTACACTGCTCTTCTCCTCTCCACGTTGCTCTATCCAAACCGCTCTTCTCCATGTTGCTCTACGTCGGCCGCCGCCACACAAACGCTAAAAATGCCAACCGCCGCCATATTTCACTAGTATGTCTCTTCACCTCAATGAACTTCGAGTTTGTTACATCGATGGACTGGTTTAGTTTCTGTATTAAATACCTAATATCTTGACTTAGGCCTTGGGTAATTTACTGTTTGTTTGGCTTCTATGGTAGAGATGCTACTAATCTACATTTGAATGGGATTTTCATGAATTTCAATGTGATATTTGACTGATGTATGTGAAATTCGTATGTAGAGCTCTAGATTTGAGTTTTAAAGATGTTTAAAAGTTTAAACAATGTTGCCAATTAAGTTTGAGACCAATTTATGTAAGATTTTGGCTAGTTGCTCGATTTAAGCTTTAATGTGTTTTTAGATCAAACCACGTGTTGGGTATGGTGAATAGGACTTTTATAAGTTAATTTTGTCTTTTGGTTTGAGATTGTAAAGTTTGAAGTTAAGTTCATTTATGTTTTATGTTTGGATCCTTGATTTGAGACTACTTTAAGGCTTGACGAAGAGTAAATTGCTTGTTAATTTGAGTTTTGATTTCGATGTAAATGATCTTACTACTAGAACACTTAAGCTATATTGGGATTTGCTTGTTGATAGGATAGTAAGTTGCATGAGTTACCTAATTTTGAATATTGTAAAATTTTTTTGGAGATCCAAGATTATCATATTATAAGTATGGATAAATCATGGTTAGATTATCTAAAGAGTTTGAGTTGGGTGTAGAGAATTCATAAGATTTGGATTTTCCAATACAACTAATACTTCTATACGTTGCCCTTGTTTAAAGTGTGGAAATTGTCAAAAACATAAAGCCGATGATATTAGAGATCATTTATATTTTAATGGCATTGATGAAAGTTATAAGATTTGATTTTGGCATGGTGAAGAACTTCCTAATTCATCCTTCCATGGAGAATCTTCTAAGTGTATGTATGAAGAGAATGACGTCGGAAATATGAAAGAAATGGTTGAAATTGCTCGTGCAATATTCAAAGAGTCCAAGTGGTTTTGAGAAATTTCTTAATAATGCTGAAAAGTCGTTATATGAAGGATGCAAAAAATTCACCAAATTGTCTACATTAGTGAAGTTGTATAACTTAAAAGTTAGACAAGGCTGGAGTAACATTAGTTTCTCAGACATCTTACCTTCTCCTAATGACCTCCCTACATCAATGTATGAAGAAAAGAAAATGTTAGGTGCACTAGGAATGGAATATGAAAAGATTCATGCATGCTTTAATGATTGTTGCTTGTATCGAAAGGAATATGCCAAAGGCAATTGTGTGCCCTGAATGTGGTGAGTCTAAGTGGAAATATGGTAAAGATGCAAATAAGAAAAAGAAAATTCCTGCTAAAATAATGTGGTACTTTCCACTTATTACACGATTTCAATGGATATGTTTAGAAGTGTTGAATGTGCTAAAAACTTAACTTGGCATGCTAATGAAAGAGAAATTGATGATAAATTATGGCACCCTGCTGACTCTCTAGCTTAGAAGTTAGTCGATACCATGTGGCCAAATTTTAGTGGAGTCGGTTTAGTTGCAAAAACAATGCAAGTATGTAGCTCAAAAGATAAAAATCCTATAATCGGAGAAATGTCCTTTTATGGTGTGATATAAGAGATTTGGGAAGTTAGTTATAATTCATTCAAGGTTGCCATTTTTAAATGTGATTGGGTTGAAAATAGTGGTGTATCAAATCTAATGAGCTTGGGTTTGTGTTAGTTGACTTAAGTAGAGTAGGAAATAAGAACAATTCTTTCATACTTGCAACCCAAGCAAAACAAGTATTTTTTTGTTGAGGATCCAAGTGATAGTCGGTGGTCTATTATTCTTACTCCACCACAAAGAGATTTCAAAGATCAATACTAAGATGACGAACTTGGAGATACAGTTCTAAATTGTCAAGGAATGCCTAAAGCTATATTAGATATTGAATCTAGACTTGATTTAGACGAAAACACTCCTACATATGTACGAGCTGATTATGAAGGCACATGGATTGCTAATGAGTAAAAGTTTGGGTGAGTTTTTACTTATTAAATTTTATGAATACTTCTCAAAATCTTACACTTAGCTAACTAAATTTTATTTTATTTTTCTCAAATTGATTCGTATACAATGGAGCTACCAACTGATAGGGACTTAACACTTAGATTGGACAAGGTTGAAATAGGTTAGGATAATGCACATACGAACCAATTGGAACAAGTTGATGCATCAAAGAACGAGAAGAAGAAAACAAGAGGACTAACATTGATGCATGATGTTACAAGAATTAAGAGTATGGGGGAGAAAACAGTAGTTGAATACAATGAAAATGGAGTACTAATTGGCGAGAATGGGCACAAGCTACAATCTTTCATTGGATCTTGTGTGCATCATCATATCCCTATTACACATGCATCTTGGAAGGTAGCGCCGATTGAATTAAAAGAAAAAATATGCAACATGGTTGAGGTATGTAATAATCCTCTCTTTTTGAAATTGTGCAAATATTACACTTACTTTTTAGTTTGAGTTGTACTACGTTGTGCCTATTTCTGAAGCTATGGTAGCCAATCATGCATATATTGATACACTTACTTTTTAGTTTGAGTTGTACTATGTTGTGGCTATTCTGCAGCTATGGTAGCCAACCATGCATATATTGATACACTTATTGTATAGTTTTGGTTGTACTATGTTGTGGCTATCCTGCAGCTATGGTAGCCAATCATGCATATATTGATACTTAATGCATATAGGTTCTTTTTAATTTCTTATGCATTGTTCAGCTTGTCTAGGGAGCATTCGTAGTTGATGGTCGAAGTAAGAAAGCTATTATGAAAACGGCGGGAGTTTCATTTTGTCAATTCAAGAGTTGGTTGACGACACAATATATTATCCCTTTTATAGATGAACCACAACTCTTGATAGATCCACCTTCATTATATTCTCACATAATTGATACACCTGTTTGGCAAGAGTTTGTCAAGTATGTTTCTAGAATTTTAGGTATTAACCTTTTGTCTTGTAATTAAATCAATCATAGTATAAACCACGTTTGTTATTTTAGTCTTTTTATGTAAAATTTGTATAGAAAGTGAGAAGGGAACAACAAGATCGAAGAAAGAGGAGTAAATATACTCATAATATATCAAGACGAGGCTATGCGAATCTTGCCGAGGATATGGTAATTAAGAATGTTATGGTATTTTATAGATATTCTAAAATTTAACTATCGTATGCTTAATGATATGCAGAAAAAGAGTCCTTCCAAAGAACAGGATTTTGGACTGGCTAATATATGAAAAATAGCTCAAACAAAAAAAATGGAGGATACATAAACGAAGATGTACAGCAAGTTGCCAATGAAATAGTAAGATTCCTAATGCTACATTTGTACCAAATCACATGAATGTACTTCTAACGTATTACTGATCATATTTAATCTTAGTTAGGATGAGATTTTGGATAAATCACTTAATGATGAATCACTCAATGATGCATTGTCTCAAGCTTTGGGTACTCCAGAATATGGCAGTCGAGTACGTGGTGTGGATGGTTTCATTACACCTACTATTTATTTTCATCAAGCAAAGCCAAGAAAGTCAAACAAGGTGGATACAACCCAAAAAAATATTGATGAAAATGAAGCACTTCGTAAACGTATTTGAGAGTTGGAACAAAAAGTTCAAAACATCCCAACATCAGAACATGGTAGTTGCTCCAAGAGTAAAGTCCAGGAGAAGGTAAAATGTTTGTTTCTAAAGTAAAGTTACAATATTAATTGTCTATCAAAGTGAAGCTATATCATTTACTTATGCTTTGAAAATCTTGATGGTTTTAGGAGAAAGTTTTAGAAAACATGGTAAAAGAGAAGAAAGGGATTGCTACTAGTGTACCACTGATATCTCTTACATCAAAGAAGAAAGTCGTAGAAGAGGAGGAAGTGAAAAAGGAGGAAGTGATTTCTACTAGGCCATCGATATCAAAGAATGAGGTAAATGTGAAGGTGGATTGTAAATAAACAATTTTAGGTATATGAATTTTTAGATTGTTACTTACTTGTGTTAGTTAAAAGCTTCAAGGCCGATGACAAAAGAGGTGGAAGTTACTAGTGAACCATCCAATCTACCAATACAATTGAAGTATATTCTTAGATATGCTAAAAGGGTAATGGTTGATGGGTCTAGTTTTTCATTTCAACTATCTCCTGAATTATTTGGTATACCTCGAAAGAGTTACATTTTGCAAGAAGATGTTATTGATTTTTGCAACATGCAAAAAGCTAAGACTTTATCAATAGTGGCTTATATTATGTAAGTAAATATTACTTCTTTATGATATATATATATATATTCACACTTTTTAACTAGTAGTAAGTTAATGTATGCAATTAATTTATTGTAGGTACTTATACTCACTCATTATTGATTTGAAGAAGGTTTAAAAGTACGTTTTTGTAGATCCATCTCTTATTTTAGCTGGTCATAGTACTTAAGAGATTAAAGCTCAAAAACTTTGTAGTAGATAAATGACTTCCAAACAAGCTCAATTGGTTGTTGCTCCTTATAATCCTAGGTAAATATTCCTAGATAAGTATAATTTTTGTCAATCTAAACTTGAATTAATACCAAAATACTAATTATTTGCATATATATTTCATTTAGGGATCATTGGTCATTAGTAGTCATTAATCCATACGATTATGTGTTGTACCATCTTGACTCGTTGAGAACAAGCTCCCGAGATGATATTAAATACATAACGAATATGTAAGCTAACTATGTTTATGTTTTCTTTTTTTAATCGCTAAAGAAATTAGTTCATTTTGATTTATACTATACTTTGGGAAATGTAGGGCCTTAATGATTTTCCAATCTTAGAAGAATTTGAAAAAGACCAGAAAAACAACATTCTGGAAAGCGGTAAAGGTAAATATATTTATAAAATTATTTACAATTTAATTTAGCACATAATCTAATATGCATTGTTATTTGGTTTTGTGTTATAAGTGTCATTTACAAGTAGGTATTGTTGAATGTGGATATTATGTCATGAGATACATGAGTGAAATTGTGAGTAAGGACACAAGCATTATTACTGATGCGGTATGTTTTTAAACTACTTACATTGTAACGTTATAAATAGTATAATATGTGACTTTTTATTTAACAAAGTGTCTACTCGACTTTTTATGTTTTACAGATTGATACGAGAAACTCATACTCACAACTTGAATTGGATGAAGTACCAGTGGAGTGGGCTGAATTTTTAGCTTGGTACATATGATAGACACCTAGATATGATCTTAATTTTGTAAATGACTAACATATGAGAATGTCCATAACCTTTTTTGTGTAAATGTTTTGTTCATAGTCATTATACTTATATACATGAGGCAATAGATGCAAGGGGATAGACTTTAGTTTTGGTATACAACATATGTTTTTGGTTATATAAGATAGCTATAATTATTGTTGATTTTGGAATAGGCCACATATAGGAAATTTTAATTGGTTATATTTGGAAATTTTGTAATTGTTGATGACATTGCTGAGAAGAATGAAATTATTGTTGGTTTACTTATTATACTCAATTATTTGTCATCTTTTTGTTGTGTAACTACTGGTTGGAAAGTTTATTTTGTTGAGAGATATGTTTTATTGAAATGAATGTACCTAATGCAGGAAACAGAAACTGAAAAATTTATAAAGACTAGGCATCAGGCACGGAGCGGAGAGTGAGTTGTAAAACGAGATAGAAAAGGGGAAAGTGTTCTAGATCTCGGGATTTATACATAACGTTAAATACATGTCAAGTATACTATCTTACTTGAATCAAACATAATATTTTACTTGACGTTTTTTTAGTATAAACTATACAATTTTACTTGACGTGTAAATAGTGTCAAGTATGCGATCTTGACGGTAGATTACTTGACGTTAATACAGTGTCAAGTAAACGTATACTTGACGAATTATTAGTGTCAAGTAAAGGTATACTTGACGGTTTTATAGTGTCAAGTAATCTGACTATACTTGACAGTCGATTACTTGACGCTTTTAAAAACGTCAAGTTAAGGTTTACTTGATACTGTATTAATGTCAAGTAATCTAAACTCTGTAGTAGTGATACTTAATAAATTTTTAACTAATGCATCTATTGCAAACATTTTATGTATCTTAACTATATAATCCTATGGTTAATTTTTATAAATATAACAAAACACAAAAATATTTTCGGCTCGTGTAATAAAATCAAAAAGCTCAGAAAGTCAGTAAATCATAAATTCTAGATTTGCCCTTAATATTGCGTACAATTCGTCACTTCTCTTTTTTCTTCTTCTTTGCAATTTATTCATATTCTCTTCCAGATTTCTTCAACTCCCCTTCCATATTTTTTTCTTCTATTTTTATTCATCTTCTTTCTCATTCTTTCGAGAGAGATAGCGGTGGGAAATTTTTGATACGGTGAAGAGAGTGGCGCAAATGGAATTACTTTGGGATTTTTTTTTACACTTATAATTTGAGTTAAGAAATAGTAAAATTATTTTTTTATTTGAATAACTTTTTAATGATACATAAATTATGTCGTTAATTAGCGATGCAAAATTTTTGTCAAGAAAAATTAAATAACGACGTAAAAAATGTGTCATTAAAAAATTCCGCATTTGTTATTTTTAACGACACATTTTACTTCCGTCCCACCCTTTTTTTATTTTTAACGACGCAATATTTTGATTACTAGTGTCGTTAAAACCCAAATTTGTACTAGTGTTTGTAGTGTAAGAGAGATCTCTGAGTAGAATTCTCGGGCTGCATTCAAACAAAAAAATGATTTCATTAAGGTTAAGCTTAAAACATGAAACATAGATGAACGAAATAAAAAAATTGGCAAAAACAACTAATAATTCTCAACTTAAATTCCAAATTCCAAAAATAAGTTCTTTTTTATCTAATCTATTTTTAGTTATAAGAGCATTTTCAAAACTTTTAAAAAAATCAAAATATATATATTAGCTTAAGTTGCAGATGGTACTAGTTAAAATAGTTGTAAATCCACATTGCTTTCAGAAAAGAAATACATAGTTCTATCCAACCTGGAACTGACGCATGTAATCAATGTGGATTTACTAGTTCCTAGAAAAGAAATACAACCACATAAACAAATAGATCTTTATAGATCTTTAGAAGGTATTAACATAATCATTATTCACATTTAGCTTAATCGTAATTCACAAACTTAATTCCATACTAATTTATCCTGATCAAACAGCTTGATTGAACAATATAAAGAAACAAAAGATTGTAATGTAATCTAACAAGTCTACAAGAAGAAAAAACGGATTCTTCTTCTTACATGTAAACTAGTGATAAAAGAAACCCCAAAAAATGGAAAAATAAAAAGAATGTGAAGTAGCCCAAGTATCAAAAGAAAGGGTAGGTACAATTTTTGCAAAGAAGAGGGTATGAGAATGAAGATAAAGCAATACCAAGAAAATTTGTGCCAAGTCCTTTGGCGTTTACCAATTTGACCTCCAAAGTTTCAATCGCCATAGTTGTGTTTTGTAATTGTTGATAGTTTGAGGAATAAGAAATGGGGAGTGACAATGGGTTTATATAGTTGTCAAGTTCGATGATCGGTTAAGCAAGCAAACGAGCGGCCATGACCAAGAATCTTGTTGGCCATTGTCTGCTTTTTCAAAATTCCCAAATTGCATTTTCTTTTCTTTAAATTTGAAAATGAGTAAGCAAACAGAACAGTCACCTTCGAAAAACTTTTACATTATGTAGCTTCTCTTAGCAATGAGAATCCCTGCCTCCTGTAACCTTTTTCAATAACATTTGCAATAATTGAGAAGAAAAATCGGTCAAAATGCTATCTGTCGGAACTCTTAGTCTTGATAATATTCTCAGTAAAGAAAAACTAAAGAATGATCAAAAAGGCTTGGGGTATTCAAGAGCTAATTCTTCATCTAAAGGGAAATCAACTGTATTTGTTCGAGCTACCGATCAATCGATTCAAGATGATATTATTCCTTAATCTTCAAACACTCGATATATGAAGAAAGAAATAAATATGTCTTAAAAGTGGGTTTGCCACTAGTATGAAAAGATTGGCCATATCAGACCATATTGCTATAAACTATTTAGTTTTCGCATAACAGATCAACATATTAGGAGGGTATATCTCATAGACCTAGTTCTAGAAAAATAGAGTGAAGAGTAAGAAAATCTCAAATGCAATGTAGCGTTCACATATGTTCATATGTCAAATTCAAAGACTGGTACTTTGGCAGTGGATGCTCAAGACATATGACAAGTGTCTGTGTGAGATATCGGGTTGATCCCAGGGAATCTCATCTACGATGTGCTAAACGTATTTTAAAATACATTATGGGAACAATTTTTTTTTTCCATGGTATTCGTTTGATACTACCTATGTACTAGTGGGGTACTGTGATGCAGATTGGGCTGGTTGTGCTGAAGATCGTAAGAGTATGTCAAGTAGATGCTTCTTTTTGGGGAACAATCTCATAGCATGGTTCAATAAGAAATAGAATTGCTTCTCTCTATCCACGGTCGAGGCAGAATATATAACTGCTAGGAGTCGCTATATAAAACTACTATGGATGAAGCAAATACTAACAGACTATGATGTCTATCAAGATACAATGATGTTATACTGTGACAATATGAGCACGATCAGCATAGCACAGGACTAAACATATTGATATCCATCATCACTTCATTTGAGAGCTTGTCAAAGCCAAGTTAATTCCTCTCATGCATGTTCTAGTTCGGTTCAGTTAGCAGATGTTTTGACAAAACCATTAAAAGCTTCTTTATTTGGGATTCTTCATACATGCCTAGAGGTATGTAAGCTAACTCTATAGCAATTAATTTTTTTTATGGGCCGTATAAGAGAAGTTAGTGGGCCCACTGGTTGTTACCTGGGTCACAAGAAAGTTATTTGAATTTCAAAGGGGAACATTTATTTTAGTCATTTCACCTTCACCAAACGGTTCGTCTTCGTCTTCCTCGTCTCTCCAGTAAACTGAGCTTTATAACTTCTCTTAATACTTCAATGGTGTCAACAAGAAAAACTCAATATCGATCAGTTGTTTCCACCCTGAATACACCAACTACTTCCACTCAACCTTCGTCAAAACCCAAACTGTACAAAATGATTTCTGCAAGAAATCCTTTTCGACGGATGCGACGTCTTCAAGACATTTCTGAATCCTCTTCCTCTGAGTTTTCAAAATTAGTACATGAAGAAACTACTGTTGTACCAGGTAAGAAGGCGTCTACTTCTCATTTTAATAATGTTCCTCTTCTAGTTCTAGTAAAGATTCTCGAAGTTTTACTCAGATTAACCACAAGAGAAAGGCTAGGGTACAAGTTTCTGACTCTGTTGAGACTGTAAATCTTTAAATCTAATTTGTTTGAAGATGAAATGTTGCTTTAGCTAGTGTATTACAACAGAAGTTTGGTGCTCCATCTACTACTGCTGCTCAACCAAGTGCAGGTGAATCTTCCAAAAGACCTAGAATTGTTGTGATGACTGCTGCAGAAGAACTTTATCATAAACTATTTGATACTGATCATGGTATGCATGCTTCTAATAGTTCTTCTAGTGGAAGTTTATCTTCCTCTCATCATATAGAAGCTTAATCCACCAAACCTTTGCCAATTATGAATACTATTATCGATGGTCTGCTTAAGGAGTTTGGAGGCAATTTAGAAGCTGCTAAGCATACTACTCAGAATGTACCTGCTCATGAGTCTGTTTTGAGGTCCAACTTCGCTTCTACATATGAAGTACCTTCTCCACAGCCTCCTGTTTCATTTCATCCTGCAAGAGTTGGTGAACTTCATCTGCCGTCCCTTCATCTACTCATCCCTCTCCATTAGAAAAGTGGAAGATCTTATTTTATTTCGAGATTCATTGCTATAGTCGTTATTTAATTAATATGATATTCTTGTTATGTGAATAATCTTATTATAGTTATTTAAGAACTATATAAATGGAAGATATTATTTTTAGTATCAAAGATTTACAGCTGGTTAAATTCGCTTAACATCGAATTGTTCGAAATATATATTTGGTTGGTAAGTTCTTTGTTGTGTGCGTGTAAAGCATTATGAAAACGTCATAAACGAACGCCGCTGCATAGGATATCTGAGCTGAGTAAGTAATTCGTAAGTGTGCTACCTCTATTGATGTTACTGTGATTTACAGATATGTGTTACATAACATCCTTGTGAAGATCAAGTGTTAGATGAGTATTAAGTATTGGACTCTGATCAGATGATTGGTGAGAAACGTGATCAAGGGGGAGATCTTCATTAGCAAAACCTTAATCAGATGACAGAGGAGAACACTGATTAAGGAGGATATTTTATTTATCTAAATCAACTATAGATTTGGTAGTGATATGTCTTTACTTTCAATAGTATTATCACTACAAGTATAGAGTAAGAGTGACTGTGTAAACTCTATACTTTTCATCATAAGATCGTGCTTATGATTTATTTCTCAAAGTAATAAAATCTCAGATCTCGAGTCAAGAACCCTCCAGACGTAGATGTTGTGTCATCGAACTGGGTTACCAATGTTCTATGTTACTACTGTTCTTTACTTATTATGCCTCTTGTTGTATGTTTTGTTGTTAAGTACATAACATATCTCCAACCATAGTTGTTGACTCTTTCGTTGTTTTAATGGTTTTAATATAAAGAGAATGTTCATAAGGACACCTAAAATACACATTATCAAGAAAATATTTGTTAATTATGTTATTCCACATTCTTGGTGCCTGTTTCAATTCGAATAATGTCTTCTTCAATTTTAGAATTTTATCCTCTTGGCCTTTCATGGAATAACCAAGAGGTTCTTCGAAGTAGACTTCTTCTTCTAGATATCCCTTCAAAAATAATTTGACGTCCTTATGAAAGATCTTCCAATTATTTTGAGCAGCAAGCGCAATTAACAACCTTATGGTTTCCAAACGAGCAATGGGAGCAAATACTTCATCGTAATCAATGCATTTTCTTTGAGAATAACCTTTTATAACTAATCTTGCTTTGTATCTCTCCACTTTTCCCTTTTCATTTCTTTTTATCTTGAACACCCACTTAACACCTACTACTTTCTTTCAATTTGGAAGAATAGAAAGTTTCCACGTATCATTCTTTTTTATGGCTTTTATCTCTTCATCCATAGCAATCTTCCATTTGTCATTTTGCAAAACTTCTTAAAAATTCATAGGTTCACTATTATCAAATAGACAAAAAAGAGTAAGGTTATTAAAACTAACTCTTCAGTTTGATCATATATGTCTCGTAAAATTCTCATGCCACAAGGCCCTTCACTTGAACTTGCAGATGATGAAGGTGTGCTTTGTTGTGGAGTGATTGACGATGCTGGTGGTGTTGATGGAGAAGCAATGTCACTAGGCTCATCATGATTATCGGGAAAAAGCAAAAATGTGTAGTCTTTTGGTTCGTCATTTCAATTCCATGATGCATCTTCATCAAACACAACATCTCTGCTTACCATCGTCTTCTTTGTAACAGGATTATAAAGCTTGCAGACTTCTGAACTTGCTTCATAGCAAAAAACAAAAAACATGTTTCTCACTTTTATCATCAAGCTTACTACACTTTTGATTAGGTATGCACATTAGCGATACATCCAAATACTCTCAAATGAGCAAGGGATGGTTTTCTTCTTGTCCATGCTTGTTGAAGAGTTTTGTTCCACAAGCTTCTAATAGGGGAACGATTTGATAAGTACACTGCACATTCAACAATAAATAATAAGAAATAATTATTCTTACTAAAAAAACTTAGTTTGCTCAGTCCACAAAGATCAGTGTGAACTAACTCCAGTGGTCTCCTTGCTCTCAAAGATGATTCTTGTGGAAAACACTTCCTTGATTGTTTGTCATAAAGGCAACTTTCACAAAATTAATCTGGATGTTTGAAATATGGCAACTCTTTCACCATGTCCTTCCTGGCTAATAGTCTCAAGCCATCAAAGTTCAAATAACCAAATCTCGAAGTGTCAAATCCAATTTGGATCTTTCAAACATGACTTTAAATATTAAGCAACATCAGTTTGAATGTTTAGTAAAAACATTCTATTTTCTATCATTTGCACTTTAGCAATCATATTTTCATGATTATTGTCGCGACGTGGAGCGGCCGACGTCCTCATCTTTAATATATAAGGTTCGGAGTTACCACCAATCATATTAAGGTGTGATTGATCACAAAAAAAATATTGGTCTACGTCAATTCAGATTTAAAGTTCGGGAGTCAGTTGTGTGTAAGGAAGGTGTTAATATCCATAAAAATGGTTACCAAAAATTATCTTTTAAATTAAATTAAGGAGGTTCACAAAACAGAGTTTTTTATTTGGTTTTTTTTAAATGTCCCATGGTTATCAATTCACATCTAAGAAAAAAAAAACTAAGCATGAATTGATGATTATATGAGTGACATGAGAGCCATTAGAAAAATGGAGTTTATTTTTTTGTTTAAAAAGATGATTTTTTTTTTACCTCAAGAATATTAAAATATCAAACTTTGGTATTTTGATCTCCATCATAGGTCTTTAATGGGAAATTTCATGTATCTAAAGAATTAATGAATTCTAAAGAAAACACTACCCAGTCTCGTTTTAAAATATAAAATTGTTGATATATTTTGTTTAAAAATAATTTACTAATTAATTTTAAAAATTTTAGAAATTTCATGTATTTATGGAATTTTAACTATAAAAACCATAAATGAACATTACTCTTTCTCATCTCAAATTTATAATAATAATAAAAAAAAATAGGAGAATTACATGTAGGGAAATAATAAGGTAGTTGGCAAATGCAATAATACAACAAACAATATAGGTTGCCAAATAATAGAGTTTGGAAATAATATACGCATGTTGGAAAATAAAATATTGGAAATAATATACTATATTAGAAATATATATAGTTCGAGAAATAATGTTTGGAAAATAAATAATATGCAGATGGTAAAATAACTAATCTGTCATTCAACAAATCTAATCTCTTAATATCAACATATTTAATAAACAGTAAAAAGAACCAAATTAAACCCTAAATCTAACAAATTTAAATCAAATTTCTTAAACCTAAAAAAAACCTAAACAAAATTAAAACACAGAGTAGAGGCATAATTTGATGCAACAATATTCAATAGGCCTAAACCTAACAAAAATTGATGCAACAATATTCAAATGCCTAAACCTAACAAAATCAAAACACAAAGCAGATTTGATGTAATAGTATTCAAATGGCCTAAACCTAACAAAATTAAAAAGCACATAAATTGATGCAACAACATGGTCTAAACCTAATAAAATTGAAACACCCTAAGCCTAACAAAATTAAAACACAGTAAAGTAGAACACAGGTAAAAATTTGATGCAACAATATTCAATTGGTTTAACCTAACAAAATTAAAACACAACATAATTTGATGCAACAATATTTAAATGGCCTAAACCTAACAAAATTAAAACACAAAGCAGAGGCATAATTTAATGAAAGAATATATTCAATTGTCCTAAACCTAACAAAATTAAAATACCATAAAACCTAACAAAATTAAAACACAGTAAAATAAAACATAGGCAAAAATTTGATGAAAGAATAATTCAATTGACCTAACCTAACAAAATTAAAAGGCATTGTAAAATCAACGAATTAAAAACAAAAAAAAATTGAAAAAAGAAAAAGAAATCTAGTTATAATCAAAAGAGAAAAGAAGGAAAGAGAAAAAAAAAACTTATGGTAGAATAGTTTTTTCGCTTTTCTTTTAACCCTTTTAATTGATCTCCCTTCTTCCAAGAAAATCTCCTTTATTTTTTTCTTTTCCACCCCAAAGGAAATCTACCCCTTTGTTTTTATAGTACACTGAGATGATAGTTTTTTTAGACTACTAAGAAGAAAGTAGGATCGTGTTTATGAGAGTGGAGAATGTGGGAAGAATCGTGAAGAGGGAGAGGAAAAAAATCGTGGAGTGGTTGAGGGAAAATAGGGAGGAGATGTGAGATTTACTTTTTGTTTTTTTTTTTTGCATTTTTCTCTTTTTTTTAAAATAAACTCAAATTCAAATCAACTTAATTTTATAAAAAATAAAGTAATAAAATAAAATAAAGTAAATATAAAAAAATAAAAATAAATGACCAAAATATGGTATCTACAATTATCTCTTATCAAAAGACTACAATCCTTCGTAAAAATATTATAGCCTTTCTCTAAGAGTTGTCCTAAACTCAAAATGTTGTTTTTCATATCAGGCACATAATAAACATTAGAGATAAACTCATGCTTTCCAATCTTCAAATTGATAAAAAATTTACCTTTTCCTTTAACTGAAATTTGTGTGGCATCACCAAATACAATATCGCCACCAATAGATTCGTCAAGCTCCACGAACATCGATTTACTTCCACACATGTGATTGCTTACACCATTATCGAGATACCATGCATTGTTTTCACATGTTTATGCACTTTTGCAAGCTAGAAGCAATGATGACCACCGCTTTCATCTTTCTAAACATAATTTGTATTTTCTTTAACTCTATTTCTGCATTCCCAGGGATAATGGCTGAATTTATGACAATTATAACATTCAACCTATCTTTTGTCATACCTCATGTCATTATTTGATCATTCTCCATTTGATCTTGAATAATGTTGTCTTCCATGACCTCTTGATGAAATTGAGTTTGAATTACTCTCATCAAATTTTCTTTCACCACAGTTTCCTCAACCTTGACCTAATCACCACGTCCACGATTGCCACCACGTCTTCAACCTTGATTGCCTTTTTCTAGGTTGTCTTCCTTGTCTTTTAATAACTTTGACTGAAAAAGTTGCTCAGTCGTCTGCTTGTTCTTATTTAAGAAGCTTCTCTTCATGGGCTTCATGGACTTGTAAAGAACCCATAAGTTGATCAATGGACATTGTACTCAAATTCTTTGATTCTTCAATAGCTACGATGATGAAATTGAATTTTTCATCTAATGAGCTAAGTATCTTTTCTACTACTTGCTCATCACTTATTGTCTCACCATATCTTTTCATTTCATTTACTACTGCTAGAAATCTCAAAGTATAATCTAAAAATGATTAAGACTCCTTCATATGTAGTGATTCATAATCACCTCTCAATTTTTAAAGGCGAACCTTCTTTACTCGATCTACCCTTTTATACATATTCTCCAATATTTTCAATGCTTGTTGTGCAGTAGTTGCTCTAGAAATTTTCTCAAAATTTGAATGATTAATGGCTTGATGAATGATGGTGGGAGCCTTTTGATCTTTTTTCCTTTTATTTTGTAAAGTTTCTCGTTGAGCTTGACTCAAAGTCGTATCACTTTCTGATTCTTCATAACCATTATTAACAATGTCCCATACATCTTGTGAACCAAGTAGAGCTTTCATTCGAATACACCAACTACTATAATTTTCTTTCATAATTCAAGGTATTTGGAAGGGAACTAAATTGTTGTTTGTCATTTGCACAAACAATTTTTAAACTCTAAACTCAAGCTCTGATACCACTTTGTTGAAAGCGTGTGATAAACACTCTAAATAAATAATCACCAAATGAAATATTTTAGAGGAAATAAAAAAATAACTTATTGGAATATTTAACTCTTTTTGTGTGTATTATACTCACACTTAGATGACAACATTTCAATCCAATTTATAGGATTGTCATGAACATAATTCATACCATTATTAAACACAACAATTTAAATCCTACATTTAATTAATGTGAAACTCTTATTAAATTAACTCTAACATTCTAACTCACATATCCTTTAATTTTTTAACTCTCATAAATTAATTCACATTTAACTTATTTATTTAAAACATGATTAATTTTCAACACCGCTGATGACCAACGTCTAATCCACCACTTTTTCACAATCGTCCCAAACAACTTTCAGCGATTATTTTCGTTAACTGCCTCCAATCAACCTCCTGTCACCTTTTTCTAGTGACTGTTGCTAGTCACCTTCGATGACTATCGTCGACCAACTTTTCTTTATTGTTGTTTGATGATCGTCGCCTGCCATTTCCAACCATCATCTTCGACGATCGTCAACAGTTTGCTTCCAACAATCACTTTTCTGGAAACCGCTATCGACCAACCTCCGACCACCCTTTTCTAGTAACCACCGTTGGCCAACTTTGACCACTGTCTCTAATGATTGTTTCGTGCGGCCACCAATGATCATTGTTGGTCATCTCAAGCTACTATTCCCTGATGACAGTCGACCATCCTCTGACCATCATGTGTTCACGGACAACTTTTTATTGTAATAAAAATTAATAAAAAAGATTTAGTATATAACAAATCAAACATACTTTTACCTAAAAGCACTTTTGAAAAATAATATTTTAAGTAGTTTGTAGAAAAAATATTTAAATGAAAAATACATTGAGAAATAATTTTTAATTAAGTTATTCTAAACAGGAAATGTGCACGAATTTTTTTAAATAATGATGATTTTGTTTTATTAAACTTGTATATGTAAGTTGTCTTTTTAAACTTTACTAGGTTGCATGTAATATCAAACTAGTTTATAATTAATAACAGAAATAAAAAATCACATAATATAATTTAAAATTAAGAATTTGATTACCTTCTGATATCTTTAGTAATGCAAGTTGTCTAAAATTATCATACTAATTAACGTATCGGTTTAAATATTCAATGAAGTGATACAGACGGGGAAAACGTCATTCAAGATAAAAGAAAAGATAACCGTTCTACTTTTTCTTTTTCTTTTTTGAAAACTTTTGTATCATATTCATTTACCACATATTAAAATGAAGGTATCCCAACTCTGAAGTTTCTCAACAATGGGACTAAACTTCAAATTATTCAAATATACAACACAACATCAAGAGAACTGAATGAATGTAATTGTATTAATATAAAAATACAAGTGCAACTGAACATGGTAATACGTTAATACATTTTAAGATGTATTCATCTAACGTCTACATTGTTTCTCACTACTTACAATAAAATAATATTAAAATATTCTAAAAATAATAAAATAAATTTGACACAGGGTTACGAAGGAACAATTTAATAAAATGCACACAAAATATATACTCATGAAAATACATGCAACTAGTTTTCAGGTAAAAAATTCAAGTTAGTGCAAACTAGCTTGTGTATGTTATTAATGAACGACAATATAAGATATTATATTCTAAGTTAAAAGTCCCATTGACTTGTCTATGGAAAAGAGATTAATAATGAATAAATAAATAATTAGAGACTTATGCGCGTGTGACAGCGCCTTGGGTTTCAAGGTACTTAAAAAGCTAAAAACCCCACGATTGGGCGCTTATCATATATAAATATATATATAAACGTGTCTCTAATATAATATTTATTAATGTGATATAATTTGTTAAATGATATAGCTTAAAATCTTATTTTCATCCTAAGTTTTATATCTTATTCATTGTGTTCCCTAAATCACTTTTATTTTTTATCTTTACCGTTAGAATTCTGTTAAAGCGAGTTAACTAAACGATGACGTGACTATTTATATTCAAATGATTAGGTTTTAAATTTATCATATTAATTAAATTCATAAATATTTAAGAAATCATGCTAATTTATTCTATAAATCTTTTATCCAAACACAGGAATATAATTAATACACTTTAACTAAATAATCAAAGTTAAAACTAATTTTATTCGTTTTTTCCAAAAACTTAAATCTCTCACTTCTCCCGACTACTCCCCTTTATTTATTTATTTGTCAAATTGAAATATGTCTCGAAGCAAATGATAGAAGAACGACAATGATTAGAATAGAAAAAAATAAAATAGAACTAATATATTGGGTTTAACATCCATGACAAGATAAAATAAACTAGAAAAATAAAACAAGTACAATACTTGTTTAAAATAAACTCTACGAAATTTTAAACAAATATTCGCACAAAGAATCACTAAAAACCAAGAAAAAGAAGAAGAAATGATTTGGGAGGAAGAAAAAAAATACCTCAATAAATCACAAAATATCCCAAACTTGATAATGCACTATAAAATTTATACGTGGATAAATTGCATCAAGCATATGAGTTGAGAAAGCGAAATATAATGACAATGCGCCTAAATGCAACGATCAAAATCTTGAAGATTGTGACTTTTTTGTTCTCCAATAAAACATCAATTTTACAATCTAACATTTAACTAATATTTAAAACCCTATATTATTAAAAGTTATTATTTTATTTGGCATCCTCGTTATCTAATCATAGAAACTCACTTCCACCGTCAATAAAAGAGTTGATTTAGAGACTAAAACAATCATTTTCAAAAGTTTAAGGTCCAAAATAAAACAACATACATAGTTCATGGACCAATATAAGATTGATCGGATAACCAATATTGATAATTTTGTTGTTTTTATGGATTAATGATTAATTATTATTTGAGTAGCAACGACTCAAACACAAGATTGGATGAATACCAATTTTCGTGCAAAAAGAAGAGTATCTAATGAAAATGCAAGAAGATAGCGGCCGTACATCAAGACCCTGGCTGCGGCTGGTTTCCTTCATTTAAATCAAACCAACGCATATACATCAGCCGCCTGCTTACTTAGCATATCCAATTTCTTTCATTTCACTTTTTTTTATCAATGTTTTAATTCATTATTAATTTCACTGCACAAGTACATTATAAATATGAAAACACATCCCAATTGCCATGCATCATCAACATAATTTAATTCCCAACTTTACGAGAGATCCTTCTCCTAAAACATATGGCCAACTCAAGGAAAAGTTTAGTCTTCATTGTCTTCTTCCATTTGTTCATTCAAATCTCAAGTGCAGGCAGCTACAATGTGATAACATTTGGTGCAAAACCAGATGGAAAAACTGATTCGACCCAATCATTTCTGAAAGCGTGGAAGTCTGCGTGTAGCTCCTTGACACGATCCACCATCAACGTCCCTAAGGGAAGGTTCTTGCTTACAGCCATCACATTTAGAGGTCCATGTAAGAACAACAACATTATATTTCTGTTGAATGGAACACTTGTGGCACCTCTCGACTATAATGCTCTTGGAGATTCTGGGTATTGGATTTTGTTCACCAAAGTTAACGGAGTTTCTTTCATTGGTGGCAATATTGATGGAAAAGGCACTGCCTATTGGGCTTGCAAGGGCTCTGGAAAAAAATGTCCCCCAGGAGCAAGGGTATGTATGTTAATTACTCAATACTTTATTGCATTCCGAAATTGAACCTTGACTATCTCCATTAGAAAGCAGAAAAAAAATACTAAAAACAGTACTTTTTACCCCAAGAAAATGACCTAACACCCTAACTTCACAGTTGTGACAAGATATTCAATATTGACTCGAGAAAAAAAGTGTTTTTCAAACATCTTATTTTTATTTAAACTCTTTTGATAAGAAGGTTTTAAATGCATTTTAAAGATTATTTTATAGTAGTTATCAAACATTTTGATTTTCCTAAATCAACACTTGAAAATGTATTATTTACAAACAACGTACCTTAAAGTCAGTTACTATGTCCAGAAGCACCCAAGTGTATTTTTTAAAAAAATTTATTATGACATGTTTATTTTTATATATACATATGTATAGTAACACGTTTTCTTTTGTTTTAACAAATGAAATACAGTCAATAACCTTCAATTGGGCAAGCAACATCATAATTAGTGGGCTAACATCAATCAACAGTCGACAAACTCATATTGTGATCAATAGTTGCAACAATGTGGTGGTCAAGAATGTGAAGATAATGGCTCCAGACCAAAGCCCCAATACTGATGGCATTCATGTGCAATCCTCCACTGGTGTAACTATCTCCGGAACTACCATTAAAACGGGAGATGATTGCATTTCTATTGGTGATGGAACAAAAAATTTGTTTATGAGTGATATTAAATGTGGGCCCGGCCATGGTGTAAGGTAACGAATATATATTATATGTATATACACACTAAAATGATGGTCGATATTGATAATATTTTTTTTTATCAGTTAATAAAATAATATGATATATAATTTCAATTAATGCAGTATTGGAAGCTTAGGAAAAGAGGTCAATGAAAATGGAGTTGAAAATGTAACATTGGTGAATGCAGTGTTCACGAAATCGGATAATGGTGTGAGGATAAAGACATGGCCTACGCCTAGCAATGGTTTCGTAAAACATGTTGTGTTTGAAAATATAATTATGAACGATGTTAAACATCCAATCTTAATCGATCAAAATTATTGTCCCAATAATCAACGTTGTTCTGTCCAGGTAATTATTATTAAATTAACTAAATTGTTGACATACATATAGTTAATTAACTCTCATGCTTGCTAATATTTATTTTTAATTGAATTTGTTGTTGTTTTAAAGGGTTCTGGAGTGAAGATTAGTGATGTGACATACAAAAATATTGAAGGAACATCAGCAACGTCAGAAGGTATAACGTTTGATTGTAGCTCCAAAAGTCCATGTAGTAACATACGATTGCAAGACATAAAGCTTACATACAAAAACAAGGCAGCAACTTCATCGTGCAAGAACATTGATGGATCCACTATCGGACTTGTCTTTCCACAAAGTTGCTTCTGACCAAACCAACTGTTACCTTTTATTAAATTAAATTTTACTATTTTCTAATTTTCATATTTAATTTATTTGTCTAATGTCAATATATTTCTTAAGACAATAACATGGGCTGTGTATTTAGTCAAACCTTCATATCTCTCTCTTTAATTAACTTTGACTATGAGTATCGAGAAATGTTTGCTATTTAAGAAGGATGAATAAATTTTGCTCTGCTGCAACTTACTTCAAAAGGACTCTCGTCTGTGTCCTTTTTCTTTTAATTTGTAGCATCAAAACCCACACACACACAATATCTTTTGGGCTAGATTTAATTGTTCTAGAATTTTTCTTTAACATTTGGAAGCTGATCTTTTGTAGATTTGTAGTAGTTTCGGTAGATAATAAAGTTTTGTTTAGGCATTTGTAGACCTAGTCGAAGTGATTTTACATTGTTTCCTAATCCTCTTGGACCCTTTCAAACAATTTACAATAAACAAGTTGTTTTCGGTAATATTTAGACGATAAACCTCTATTTTGGATCTTCTCAAGTAGGTGGTTATGACAAGAATAATGTGAGAATGTGATTTGCAATAGGATTATGATCAAAGCTGTTTAAAACTTCAATTCTTTTTTTTTTTATTATTTATTTCTCTTTTGCTGATAGCAAGCTTATAGTTCTCTCTAGTAATTTGTTTCATTTAAATCATATTTAAATGAGATATTAATTAAATATTAGTTAATTAATTATTAATTTAATTAATTATTTATTTTAATATTAATATTAATATTAACATTTAAGGAAAACTTTTGTAAACGTAACAAAACACCAAACCGTGTAACCAAACTCATAAAATTAGTCATTTTTTAAATATTTGAGGTTTGTACTTCCATCTTTCTTCTCTTTCTCGAGATTCGTCTTCCTCGTGTTATTTCTTTCATCGTCTTCCTCCTGTTATTTTTTTCATCGTCTTCCTCATGTGATTTCGTCTTTCTTTTTTCCTCTGCGATTTCTTTCAATCATCTTTCTTATTTTTCAATTCTTTATTTACGTCGTTTAATATTCTCATTGTTTTTCTTCTTTTCCTCTTCTTTTCTTTTTCGCTTCGATTTCTTTCCATTGTCTTTTTACTTTTCCTCTTCTTTTTTTTTTTTTTGTTGTGATTTCTTTCCATCATCTTTTTTCTTTTTACGTCGTTTACATTTGGGTAACCAAATCTAAACGATTGTGTACAAAAAAACATAGCAAAATCTAAAAGATCGTGTATAAAGAATCTTAAAAAAAAATCATTTAGATTGGAGTAGTCAAATGTAAACTATCGTGTAAAAAAGTAAACAATCGTATAAAAAAAAATAAAACATTGTGTATAAAGATTCTTGAAAAAAAAATCATTTAGATTGGAGCAGTCAAATGTAAACAATCGTGTAAAAAAAATAAAAAATTGTGTATAAAGAAACTTGAAAAAAAGAATCATTTAGATTGGAGTAGTCAAATGTAAACGATCGTTTAAAAAAAGTAAACAATCGTGTAAAAAAATAAAAGATCGTGTAAACGATTGTTTAAAAAAAAGTAAACGATCGTATAAGAAAAATAAAAGATTGTGTATAAAGAATCTTAAAAAAGATCATTTGGATTGGAGTAGCCAAATGTAAACGATCGTGTAAAAAAAAGTAAATGATCGTGTAAAAAAAGTAAATGATCGTGTAAAGAAATATAAACGATCATGTACCAAAAGAATTTAAAAAATCGTGTACCAAATTTTGAAAAAAAATCATTTAGATTGATCAAATCTAAATAATTGTGTAACCAAATTTAACCGTAACCAAATTAAATGATCGTGTAATAAAATTAAACGATGGAATTGAAAAGATAAATTGTAGCCATATCTAAACGATCGCGTATAAATTGTAGCAATGTCTAAATGATCACGTATCAAATAATAACCAAATCTAAACGATCGCAAATATATTACGCATGCGTTGTTGACGAAGCATTTTTGGTATTTTACACGGTAGGCCTTTGGGCTTTTTTCGTTTTCGAGTAAATATTTTGTCGCTTTTTTATATTTTTTAAAAGATCCCTTAATTTAATACTAATTTATTAAATTATTAGGAAACATGGGTGGTTTTCCCACGTTCCCATTTTTTTCTCAACATTTTGAAGGAATGGAATTCCTAAAGCGAAAGCTTATGAACGCCCGTGCGAGTGAAATTCAATTTATGAAACCAATAAATTCAAAGAAAAATAATAAACATGCTTTTCATGGAAAAGGTGAAAATAAACTGACCTTTGTAGAACCAATTCTTCTTCCAAGCTTCGTGGCACCACAAAATCTTCCTCGTTATTCTCCAAGTAAAGAATCACAGAGAGTTGTGGGCTTCTGTAATTTTGGTGAGGGAAGAAGCTTTTGAGAGGATTTTGTTTTGTTGGGATACAGAGAGATCGTAAGATTGTGTTCTGCTGTTAAAAAAGAAACCTTTCTTTTTATTTTCTTTTAAAACAAATCTCAACAATGGAGGGGGAAGTTATCAAATAACTTCCCCATCCTTCCCACGTATATATATATTCTATTCTATTTAAATATATTAATATATATATATATATATATTAATTAAATTAAATAAAATCAATATAAATTTAATTAATATATATTATATCTCATATAACATAAAATTAATATAAATTTAATTACAAATATATTATATCTCATATAATATAAACTTTATATTATATCATATATAATATAACCAATGATTTAGATCTCTCATATAATCTATAGTTCTAATATGAATCGAATTCAATTTTAACCTATAGTTTATTTATGAATCTCATTCATATTACTATTATTATTTGAATCATATTCAAATATTAACTTCTCTCATAAAAAACTTTACATTATAATGTATCAAATAAATTATATTAATTGTATCATATACAATTTATTCCCTTTAATCAATTTGAACAATTCAAATTAAACCAAAATAAATTTGATTCTCATTTATCCTTATTGAGCTAACAAGGGGACCTTATGGACCTACAGATTGAAGCTCTAATGAAATGAGATTAATTAATTAAACTCTTTAATTAAATTTAATCTATATTCATTAACTATTAGTCATTCCACTAAAGACTAATAGTTGCACTCTTCTAACTGTAGATATATTTTTGTGTCCATTAGATATAACCAATCAACAGTGCAATGACCCTTCACAAATTGCTCGTAAGTACAGCTAGGCCAAAAATTACCGTTTTGCCCCTGTAGTTACATCTAACTCCTTAAGTACCATTGATTCCTCTAATGAACAATAATTATAGTCCTACTATAACTGAACTCCTCTCAGGCCAAGAGAGGGTGTGGCGCCACATTGTTCAAGCCCTGAAATCAACCCTTAAGAGAGCAAATTCTCTACTTACTCCATCTATAGAGAAGGAGTGAATTCCTTCTTGTGTAGCTGCGTTCCCAGCTCCCCAATCAGACGAATCCCCAAAATGGTAGGCATATTGAGTCGGCTACATAGGCCACTCTCACCCATACAAATCAAAGGATCGCCTACATAGGCAGGAGTTCACAACTCACTCAAGATTCAGGTCAAGTCACCTATAGTCATCCTGGTGAAATGTAGTCTCAACTAGTAACGGTGTTAATAAGAGAGACTATTCATTTCATGGTCCGGTCTTATACAAACTCTTTGTATAGAATACCCCCGCTCTAATGTCTCGACATAAATGATTAGGATCAAATCATTTGTAGCACTTTAGAACAATTGTAACAACTACAAAGCAGACCGTATTCGTAGTGTCACCAGGATAAGGTATCCAGCCTTATCCATTTACTACAGACCATTTAGGTTATCACTTAAACATGATCCACTTGTATGTCTCTACATACATGTTTAGGTTACAGAAGATAACCTTGGATGTTAGTTTATTGGTTTTGTGAGTTAATGCAACTAAATATCAAATCAAATAAAATAAAACACTTTATTTTATTAGATAAATAAAAAGTTTGTATTATATATACAATTACAAACTACAAGACCACGAGATTTAGGGCATCAACCCCAACAATCTCCCACTTGTCCTAAAGCTAGTGGGGTGTACAAAATAAAAAAATAAAATACTATAATAGTACACAAAACAAGAAACTAGGGCATACAATATGCACCCAGTAAATCTCCCACTTGCCCTAGGTTAAATGTGGCATGTCACGTAGACCCAGACTCTCTAGGTGACCCTCAAACACCTTAGCCGTGAGGGGCTTTGTAAACGGATCAGCAACATTGTGTGTCGAAGCTATCTGTGTGACGATCACGTCCCCTCGATGCACTATCTCTCGAATCAAGTGATACTTGCGCTCAATATGCTTTCCACGCTTGTGGCTTCTGGGCTCCCTAGAATTAGCCACAGCCCCACTATTATCACAGTAAAGAGTAATTGGCTTTGACATGTTTGGAACGACTTCCAAATCAATCAAGAAATTTCTAAGCCAAACAGCCTCTTTGGCAGCTTCACAAGCTGCAACGTACTCTGCCTCCATAGTGGAGTCAGCAATACATCCTTGCTTGATACTTCTCCAAACTACAGCTCCTCCGTTAAGAGTGAACACTGAACCTGAAGTAGATTTCCTAGAATCTCTATCAGTCTGAAAGTCAGAGTCTGTGTATCCTGTAAGAATCAAATCCTTAGAACCATACACAAGCGTGTAGTCCCTCGTTCTCCTAAGATACTTGAGGATAGTTTTAACGGCAGTCCAATGAGCTAATCCTGGATTAGATTGATATCTACTGACTATCCCCACCGCATAACAAATGTCAGGTCTAGTACATAACATCGCATACATCAAGCTGCCAACAGCTGATGCATAGGGGATATGTCTCATTTCCTCAACGTCTTGAGGTGTCTTAGGACACTGTTCTTTAGACAAAGTAACTCCATGCCTGAAAGGTAGTAAGCCTCTCTTGGAGTTTTGCATTGAATATTTAACAACTATTTTGTCAATATACGATGCTTGAGACAAAGCTAGCATTTTGTTCTTACGATCTCTAAAGATCTGAATACCCAGAACAAATTGTGCCTCTCCCAAATCTTTCATTTGAAATTGGGTTGCTAGCCATTGTTTGATGTCAGTTAGTAAACCTATATCATTCCCAATGAGTAGGATATCATCTACGTACAAAACTAAGAAAGCTACTGATTTGTTGATGATTCTTTTGTAGACACAAGGTTCATCAACGATTTGATCAAATCCATAAGATTTTATTGCGGTATCAAATCTTATGTTCCAAGATCGAGAAGCTTGTTTTAATCCATAAATAGAACGATTAAGCTTGCAAATCTTTTGCTCTTGACCTGGAATTATGAATCCTTCTGGTTGTTGCATATAGATGGTCTCCTCAAGATTGCCATTCAAAAAGGCAGTCTTTACATCCATTTGCCAAATCTCATAGTCAAAATATGCAGCAATGGACAAAAGTATTCGAATAGACTTTAACATGGCAACAGGTGAGAAAGTCTCCTCATAGTCAACTCCCTCAACTTGGGTATAACCCTTTGCCACTAGTCTAGCTTTAAAAGTTTGTACCTTACCATCTGCACCTCTTTTTCTCTTGTAGATCCATTTACAACCTATAGGTTTTACCCCATCAGGTTGATCTACAAGATCCCAGACCGAATTGAAGTACATAGACTCCAATTCAAGATTCATAGCTTTGATCCATTCATCTTTATCCACATCCTCCATTGCCTTCTTAAAAGTCAATGGATCCTCAATGTCGCCATCAGATATGACAGTTAAGGTTTCAGTTAAACTCATATAACGAATAGGTAAGTTTGTAACCCTCCCACTTCGTCGAGGTTCCCTCAACGATTGAGGTTGATGTGTCCTAGTAGATGAACCGACATGAACAACTCTTGTTAATGCACTAGGCTCTTCAACAACTCTTGTTGAAGGTTCAGTAGTTTCTTTGGAAAGTTCATTTAATACTATCTTACTACGCGGTTTGTGCTCCCTTATGTGGTCCTCTTCTAAAAATGTAGCATTTGTCGATACAAACACTTTATTATCTTTAGGATCATAGAAGTAACCACCTCTAGTTCCTTTGGGGTAGCCTACAAATAAACATAATTTTGAACGAGGTTCCAATTTCTTAGGGTTATTCTCAAGCACGTGTGCTGGACAACCCCAAATTCTGAAATGACGTAAACTACCTTTACGACCATTCCATAATTTTAAAGGTGTTTCAGAAACACTTTTAGATGGAACACAATTCAAAATATAGACTGCAGTTTGCACTGCATAACCCCAAAACGAATTAGGTAAGTGAGCGTAACTCATCATAGACCGAACCATGTCCAACAAGGTTCGATTTCTCCTTTCTGATACACCATTCTGTTGAGGTGTACCAGGTGCTGAGAGTTGAGATACAATTCCACATTCCATCAAATAGTTTTGGAATTTCAAATCCATATACTCTCCACCTCGATCCGATCGAAATGTTTTAATAGTTTTACTTAATGCGTTTTCAACTTCAGCCTTGTATTCCTTGAACTTTTCAAGGGCTTCAGACTTATGTTGCATTAAATAAACATACCCATATCTTGAATAATCATCAGTAAAAGTGATGAAATATTCAAATCCTCCTCTTGCTTTAACATTCATAGGACCACATAGATCTGAATGTACAAGTTCTAGAGGTTCTTTGGCCCTATGACCTTTTCCAGTAAAAGGTCTTTTGGTCATCTTACCTTCAAGGCATGACTCACATACAGGTAAAGAATTTTCTTCTAACTCACTTAGAAGTCCATTCTTTACTAATCTCTCAATTCTATTGAGATTTATATGCCCTAATCTTAGGTGCCAAAGATGAGCATTTTCTTTTGGAGAAATTTTAAGTCTTTTATTTTGAGTTATTGCAGTTTTGAACATTTCAGTATTAAGAAGAGCTTTAGATGTTAATGATCTTAACACATAAAGATTATTTTCTAACTTTGCAGAACAAATCTCAACACCATTTTTGTAAATAAACACTTTATTTACATTAAAAGTTAACGAGTAAGATTGTTCTAGTAAGCACTTTACAGAAATCAAATTCCTTTTTAAATCAGGAACAACATATACATTTTCTAATAAAAGAAAAGATTTCTGTAAACAAAGTCGAAGCCCTCCCACTGCAATTGCTGAGACGACATGCCCAGTTCCAACTCGCATCGTCATCTCTCCAGTCTCCAACTGCCGCCAGGAACTAATTCCCTGAAATGAAGAACAAACATGATTAGTGGCACCTGAATCTATTATCCAGGCTGAATCATCATTTTCCACTAAACAAGTCTCTAGCACTAGTAAATCATATTTACCTTGTTTAGCCTTCTTCTTTTCTGCCAAGTACTTGGGACAGTTTCTCTTCCAATGTCCCTCTTGGTTGCAATGGAAACATATTCCCTTTGCAGCTTTGGTTTTCTTGGTCGTTTTAGCAGCAGCGAGGTTAGCTTTATTTCCTTGGCCACCCTTCTTCTTCTTCCACTTCTTATTGCCAGATGAAGAAGGCATAGACTTTGTTCCTGAGGTCGAACCCCTATGGAACTTTCTTGTGGAAGTAGCAACATTTGCCTCTCCCTTCTGTCCCTTGATTTTCATCAGAGACTCAAAAGTCTGTAGCTCGTTGAGAAGGGTGGTAAGGGTATAAGCAATCTTATTCATAACAGCATTGCTTCTAAATTGCAGGAAACTCTCTGGCAGAGATTCCAAAATAAAGCTAACCTGACTGGCTTCATCGATGACAGCCCCATTCATTTCTGCCACGTTGAAATGAACCATCATATTGAGAACATGTTCTCGCACTGAGGCTCCCTCATTCATACGGGCATTATAAATGTATTTCAGAGCATCATGCTTGATCTGATAAGAGGCCTGACCAAACATCTCCTGCAAGGAGTCCATAATCTCACGAGCAGTGAGCATTGATTCATGTTTCTTGGCCAATACTTCAGATAAGCTTGCCAAGATGTATGCTCGGGCTTTTTCATTTGCCTTGGCCCAACGCTCATATGGTTCTCGAACAGTTCGAGTTGCATTAGCAGCTGGGACTTGAGGACACTCCTCAACTAGGACAAATCTAAGGTCATCGATGATTAGCACAGTGTTGATAGTATTTTTCCAAGATGCATAATTATTGCCATTAAGTTTATCAGCAGCCAGCATATTCAAAGTAGCACTCGTCATTATCAAATTACTGAAAACATACAATTTATTTATATTAGTTATACTAGCATTTTCCATATAAAACCAATCAATTTAGCAAAATTTTAATGTATCCTAAGTGATATCTATTTTGCAATGATGCTTCAGTGAGGTAGGATAAAAAATCTCCGTAGGGTGATTAATTATCCCTTCACTAAATTGAGACAATCTCAACTAAATATTACACTAGAATAACTCTTATTCCTATAATAGTTAGTCATCATTGTTTAGTCAAGAAATGATTAACTTACTTAAAAATTTCTTGTAAGTGTAACCTTTCATTTTAGATTCTAGAGTTCCGCCCCAATAAGTAATCCGTAGGGAAAAAACCGATTGGAGCAAAAACTAAAGAAATCTTATCCATTTCTGGAGTTTGAGTAAAATCTAATGCAAACACCTTCCGTAGGGGAACACAAGCAAAGGTGCCTCAAGGCCAAGCATGAGAATTTACTAAAAACTAATGAAAGAGACCGCGGGATGTGTTGACACACATCCCTCTCCCACTTACTATAAACACTATCTCCATTCACCTTGTTATTGACTTACACAAACACCATCCGTAGGGGGACACAAGCAAAGGTGCCTCGAGGCCGAGCATAAGTCTCACGGTGTGAATGTTTAAGGAGAAACATGAAAAGAAAAATGAAGTATCATATACCTCATTTCCTCCCACTTAGTGTTTTACTTAAAAAACAACTTAGAAAATACGGCTAATTATTTATCTAAGTCCATTGTTAAATTGGCCCAATATAACTCTTATATTGGATTGTTTAACAATATATGATTATTGTTCATCAAACACTTTGATAAATATAATCATGTATTGCATGCTTATAAAATGTTTGACTAATTCACCTTCCAGGTCAGTTCCCAGGTAGGGGTGTTCCGTTACCGTCAGCTTAAGTACCCCAGCCTAGACAGAACCTTCCTTAGACAAAGGTCCCTTATAGACAAATATTTTATAAATTTAATCTTTTATTGATATCATTTTAATCCTAATAAAACGAGAAAAGATTAACCCTATTTCTAATCTCATTAGAAATATTATTCATTAAGGTCTAGGTGAATTAATTTTAAACTATTTAAAACTAATTGTGACCTTATGTTAGCATGCAATTCTTTATTATAGATTTTAATTCTAAATTCATAAACTTATAACACTTATAAGGAAAGAAAATAATTAAAATCTATAAACATGCAATTCTAACGTCATTTAATATATATATTCTCTAAGTAATGACATGCTCAATGCATTTTCATTTTCATCACACAATACAACAATTATATTAATGCAATGAAAATAAAAACATCCATCAATCAAACTATATAATACAACATGTTAAATTATAGGATGATGCATGGATATATTAATTATACATGCTATCATATAATATAACAATTATATTAAATATGATGCATGAGCATGCTTAGAAAATCATGCAACTAAAATACAACACTTATATTTAAGTATGATGCATGATAATTATAATCCTAAGGTGGGATTTTAAACTATATGACATACATTATGTATATAATTAGTTTAATAAAACATCACATGCAGTAAAATATTAAAAGCAAAATAGACCGAATTTGGCACTCCTAAAAAAAATAATCAAATTAATATAATCAAATTATATTAATTTAATTAATTGAAACAAAAAAAAATGAAAAACCGCACGATCTGGAACTCGAAGCCACGACCTCTTGCAACAGAAATGGACAACAAGCCACTGCACCAGGAAGCAATCCACGATGTTTGGAAGACGCGCATAATAGATATATTTGTTTTGTTTTGTTTTTTTTTTTTTAATAACAAAATCTGCTGCAACTCTGTACAGATTTGAATCTGTACGAACTGGAAAAAAAAAACTCCGTAATGCCTCCGAAAATCGTTCATCAACCCAGCAACACTTGCCTCGAACGACATGGACTTACAGACTCGATTACAGAATTAAAATGGCCAAAACAACAGCCCCTTACATCAATCAAATTAATGAAAAATAAAAAAAAATTGTAATCTAAGGTGCCAAAATCGAAAACATCTATTTTGCAAACCCACATACAACAATGCAGAGAAAAAATACCCACCTTTTCTTTGAATTTTGTTTCAAAAAAAATTGAAAAAACAATTGCACGACTTGGCTCTGATACCAATTGAAGGAATGGAATTCCTAAAGCGAAAGCTTATGAACGCCCGTGCGAGTGAAATTCAATTTATGAAACCAATAAATTCAAAGAAAAATAATAAACATGCTTTTCATGGAAAAGGTGAAAATAAACTGACCTTTGTAGAACCAATTCTTCTTCCAAGCTTCGTGGCACCACAAAATCTTCCTCGTTATTCTCCAAGTAAAGAATCACAGAGAGTTGTGGGCTTCTGTAATTTTGGTGAGGGAAGAAGCTTTTGAGAGGATTTTGTTTTGTTGGGATACAGAGAGATCGTAAGATTGTGTTCTGCTGTTAAAAAAGAAACCTTTCTTTTTATTTTCTTTTAAAACAAATCTCAACAATGGAGGGGGAAGTTATCAAATAACTTCCCCATCCTTCCCACGTAGAATAACTCCCAAGGGAGTTATTCTATTCTATTTAAATATATTAATATATATATATATATATATTAATTAAATTAAATAAAATCAATATAAATTTAATTAATATATATTATATCTCATATAACATAAAATTAATATAAATTTAATTACAAATATATTATATCTCATATAATATAAACTTTATATTATATCATATATAATATAACCAATGATTTAGATCTCTCATATAATCTATAGTTCTAATATGAATCGAATTCAATTTTAACCTATAGTTTATTTATGAATCTCATTCATATTACTATTATTATTTGAATCATATTCAAATATTAACTTCTCTCATAAAAAACTTTACATTATAATGTATCAAATAAATTATATTAATTGTATCATATACAATTTATTCCCTTTAATCAATTTGAACAATTCAAATTAAACCAAAATAAATTTGATTCTCATTTATCCTTATTGAGCTAACAAGGGGACCTTATGGACCTACAGATTGAAGCTCTAATGAAATGAGATTAATTAATTAAACTCTTTAATTAAATTTAATCTATATTCATTAACTATTAGTCATTCCACTAAAGACTAATAGTTGCACTCTTCTAACTGTAGATATATTTTTGTGTCCATTAGATATAACCAATCAACAGTGCAATGACCCTTCACAAATTGCTCGTAAGTACAGCTAGGCCAAAAATTACCGTTTTGCCCCTGTAGTTACATCTAACTCCTTAAGTACCATTGATTCCTCTAATGAACAATAATTATAGTCCTACTATAACTGAACTCCTCTCAGGCCAAGAGAGGGTGTGGCGCCACATTGTTCAAGCCCTGAAATCAACCCTTAAGAGAGCAAATTCTCTACTTACTCCATCTATAGAGAAGGAGTGAATTCCTTCTTGTGTAGCTGCGTTCCCAGCTCCCCAATCAGACGAATCCCCAAAATGGTAGGCATATTGAGTCGGCTACATAGGCCACTCTCACCCATACAAATCAAAGGATCGCCTACATAGGCAGGAGTTCACAACTCACTCAAGATTCAGGTCAAGTCACCTATAGTCATCCTGGTGAAATGTAGTCTCAACTAGTAACGGTGTTAATAAGAGAGACTATTCATTTCATGGTCCGGTCTTATACAAACTCTTTGTATAGAATACCCCCGCTCTAATGTCTCGACATAAATGATTAGGATCAAATCATTTGTAGCACTTTAGAACAATTGTAACAACTACAAAGCAGACCGTATTCGTAGTGTCACCAGGATAAGGTATCCAGCCTTATCCATTTACTACAGACCATTTAGGTTATCACTTAAACATGATCCACTTGTATGTCTCTACATACATGTTTAGGTTACAGAAGATAACCTTGGATGTTAGTTTATTGGTTTTGTGAGTTAATGCAACTAAATATCAAATCAAATAAAATAAAACACTTTATTTTATTAGATAAATAAAAAGTTTGTATTATATATACAATTACAAACTACAAGACCACGAGATTTAGGGCATCAACCCCAACACATTTCACTTCTTTCGTCTGAAAAAGAGGGAGATATTTGCGTAACAAAATAGAATTGTTTTGTGAATTCTGCGTACTGCAATTTCTCTCAAGAAGAAAACTCTCGTTCTCTTAGAATTTCTCTTCTCCAATTTTGATTCCCACAAACCAAATTTTAACCCAGAAAATAGAAACGTTTCCAAGTGGTGGTGTCTCCAAATTTGGTGGTTTGTAGATTCAGAGACGTCAACATGGGTATGTATTCCTGTTCTCTGTATTTCTAAGTAAAGTTTTTTTAGCATGCTTAGCCAGAAATAAATTAGAATTTGTGGTGTATTGGTATTTTTAGGTTCCAATTAAAATTGGGTAAATGTTCTGTAATTCTTCTGCTGTGCAAGGACTTTCATCCCTTTAGGATTTTCACACTAATTTTAGTCCAAGGGCAATATGGTCATTTGACTATTCAAGTCATGACTTTTTAAATCAAAAGTCCACATTTTAACTTTCTACCATTTTGTCCGTCTAGACTAATTCCATTTTTCTAAGCATGAATCCACGTTCATTTTTCCAAAATGGGTAGTCAACATTTTGACTTTTTTTTTTTAACTTTAACAATTTCCATCAATTTCGAGCTTCCGAATATGAATCAGCATTCATATTTTTTATATTTAAATAATATGTAAATATAAAGTTCTATCTCAAAATGATAAACAACTATCTCTTTACCTAATTCGAACAATTCTAATTATTCCATCATACTATTCTAAGTTTATTCAATATGATTAGCTAGTAGGGGAACCTAATGGACCTATAGATTATGGACTCCAACGATCTGATATTAACTGGTTAAACCCTTTTAGATCGGGCTAAGCAACATTTGTTAACTAACGAGTCATTCTATTAAAGTCCTATAGTTGCACTATGAGACCCTGATCATAAATTGCCTTCACGCGATGAGATTCTACGTAAAGAAGACATATGTGATAAGGAGAACTGTGGGATAAGAAAGGGGGACTGCGTGAGGGGCACTTGTTGCAACTCAACCTACTTCGCCCAGAAGAAATGAAATTTTGGGGTTGTTTTCACGCTAAGCTTCCTTAAGAGAAGAGTTAGAAGATTTTCGAGGTGCTCACGGATCCAAAACACGGCGACATCCAGCCAAGATTGCAAGAAAATACAAGGAAACTCTCGGGTAAAGAACTAGGCGAAGGTGCTAACTAATCGTGATTATGAGTGGTTCTTCTTACCAAATGTGTTTCCAGAGAATAAAAAATAATTCCTAAAATACGTTTAAATCCTTAATGTATATATATATTTTTGAAACCATAAACCATATTATTTTTCTTATAACTTTTGACTCTTAAAATGTCTATGTCTATTGTGAAAATAAGAGAAGTATTTTTTTAGTAGAAGAAATGTTTTGAAACCATTTTCTAAGTCCTGTGATGCATACTGGGAATGTCATTATTAGAATTGTCGTTAAAAATAATGATTTATGATGAATGTGCGAAGTTGTTACAAAGGAAGTAAGATGATCATTGTACTCTATGCAACATTAAACACCTTAATGTAAAATCAAACATGTTTGAATTAAGGGTGATTCAAGGTTCGGTTTGAAGCTAAAACCGCACCGAACCACAAAATGCAAAAAGTATCTCAAATCGAACTAAATCACTCATCTATATGAAACCAAATTGAAACCAAACTACTTATGCATAAATAAAATGAACTGAAATTGAACCGCTTATGCATAAATATTAGAATTGAAATCCTTTATGGTTGAGAAAGGTGATTTTGTATGTGTAAAGAATTTATGCAATGTAGGTAAGGTCGTTATTAAACACAAGTATGTTCGAAAATTAAAATTGTTGAAAAATGGTGCTTACTTAGATTTGCTTTGACAAATATAATATTTTTAATTTACCCTTACTCTTACCGTAGATAGATGCAAGCATGCGTGTCGAACCCAAAAGAGTTAGTCTAAGTACAATTTATTGAATAAAAGCTTCAAGGAGATGAGATTAGTAACAAAAAGAAAAGAAAAGCATTGAAAGCAATTTGGGACAAATCAATAAGGACCAAGAATTAATGGAAACTTTAAATTGTAAGTCAATTCACAAGAAAGAGAAATTAAAGATTGAAACTCAATAAAAAAAAAGTGAGGAATGAGCTTAGACTATTAATCTATTCTTATCATTGAAACAAAGATGATTAAGAATTGAATCATGCTTAATTAGGAGAGATTCTTGATTCAAGGTTCTTCACAAGATCAACTTGCTTGATCTTGGAAGAATTTTTTGATCTTCTGAAGAATTTTGATCAAGACAAGAAAAGAGATGATTTCCACATGGAATCAATTTAATTCTTGCAATATCAACTAAAGTCCTTAACTTGTTCTTTAAAGAAAAGTGAAATTTCCTTCACAATTTTGACAAATCAAGAAGTAATTGGTAATTAATTGTGCACTAAAAAAAACATGAAAAATTCATCAAACATCATTCAATTTCAAGAATATAATTGGTGAGAAACAATCAAGAATCAAGTAAATTTTTGTGTAGAGAAAAGTAATTCAATTAGTCATACCTAAGTATCTTGCATAGAAAGATTAAATCAAAATTGAAATTAAGAATTATTGAAATATTAAACTCATGCGGTAATCTATGATTTATCCTCTGAAATACAAACTTTTTAAACTAAAACAAAATTGAAGATCATTATAGGGGTAATTCCGTCAATAAGTAAAAGAAACAGACACGGTGTTTTTGGTGGCACGTGTCGACAACACTATGAAATTGGCGCCAGTTTTTGTTTCCCGCGTCCCTCCTCCTCCTCCTTCTTCTTCATATTCTTCAATTAAGTCTCGAATTCTTGAAAATCTTTAATAGAAAAAATAAGGAAGGAAAAAAAAAAAAAAAAAAAAAACGAAGAAAAGCCCTAGAATCATCTTCTTCCGTGGCTCCCTCTTCCTCTCTTTTCCACCGTTTTCCGGCGACGTTTCTCTCCGTTTCGACGAGTTTCGGTATTGAACCTACTCTGATTGGCCTCAAGGCAGATTACCCAGATCAGCGAATTCGGACTTGTTAAAACTCCGAGGACCGAGGTACAGAGTCTTTTCAGTAAGATTGTTGCTTTCATTCCATTTTTTAATTGGATTTCAGTGTTTGAATGCTATTACGAACCATTGGATTATTTCTTGGATTCTTTCTCTGTTATGTTTGGGTCAGTTCCGAAGTTTTTGATTAAGGTAACATGGTTCGAACCATTTCAGACTCGATTGAAGTTTGCTAATCGGTTTATGGTTTGTTAAAATTTGTTGTTTGTAGTTTTGAAGAAAGCATGTTGTATGTGACTGTATTGATTTTGTATATTTTTAGTTGTTTTTGCCAAATGAAAGTGCGTGGCTGTTTGTTTGAACTTTTTTCGAATTGAGAGTGCTACCGTATATGATTTCATTTCTTAATATTAAGCTAATCAGTTCTTTCCTTTCTTATTCTTCCATTCTTTAGGGTTCACCGCCGCTTCTTTCTCACTATCTGAAAGCTCCGCCGCCGCTTCTCTCTCACTATCTGGAAGCTCTGCCGCCGCCGGGCCCTTCATCTCTGCCTGGAACCTCCGCCACCTCTGCCCAGCTTTGTGAAGTTCCAAACCTGTTCGCACAAACAGCCGGCAACCTCTGAACAATCCGGCAACCTCGGATCTGTGAAGCTCCGGTCCAAACCTAAAGCTCCAGCCAAACTCATATCCGGCGATCTCCGAACCTGAAGCTCCGTCCTGCTCTCTCCGCCATTTCTGCCCAGAAGCTCCAACCAAGCCACTGCCGCCATTGCCGCCAACGTTGCCAAGTAATACGGTAATAGAGAGTATGTTTTGATATGCCCCATATGAGAATTATTGGAAAGTTTGAATGGTTTGGTTTGATGAATTTTTGTTGAAATTGTTATTTGAAACTGTATAATTTGTATCAAATGTTTGTGTAAGGAGTTTGATTGATTTTATAGGGTTTTCCAGGTCCAAGATTTTGTTTTGGGAATTGTATGCTTATTTTATAGTAGTCAAAACTAAAATTGATGGCGAACTGATTGACTGAAACTCACATTTTTGTGCTTTGGCATTCCTTTGAAATGAAGATTCATCTATGTCTTGCAATCGCGTGGCCTCCCAACTAAGCAATTGAATGTTTTGGTTGATTGCTAATCTACATCTTTAACTAACTGAATGAATGATTGGTGGTACTAATAGGTAACCACATTTGATTGGGCTACTTCAATTATACATTTTTCCCACTCTGTTAAGTGAAAGTACTGTCTGAATGAAAGTTTTGTTTGAATGAAAATTTAGTCTAATAGAAAGTATTGTAAGGTTTGTTTTTATAGAAGTATGACAATTAATTAAAGGTATTGAAATTTTAATTTGAAGGCTTTGGTTATATGAAAGACTATTTGAAAGTCTTAGCTTGAAACTTTAGTTTCGAAATCCTATTTGATTGAAAGATTTGGGTTTCAAAAGTACTGTTTCTGACAAAGTTTTAAGTAAAAGTTTTTCAAAGATTTGTTTATTAGTTTCAAAGCTTGATATGAAAATTGCTTATTTAGTATTTTTGTTCTTATTTTTGCTTGTCCAAAATGTTTCCAAATGAAGGATCCAGTGATAAATTTGAAAGAACTGCAGCTTAGCATTCTGGGACAAGAAGTAAAATAATGTTTTATAGGATTTGATAGTCTATCCTAGGAATGTTTTGTAATAAGTTGCTTGTGCTGAAATGTGTAAGTTGGTAAAGATTTCTGATTGTTTTGATTTTTGCAACTTTATTTTAATCGTTGCATTGAAAATATGAGCTGTTACAGTTTTGGTTTCGAGGAGAAAAGAAATGTTTTACTCGCACACGTTGTTGGCCCGTAAAACCCCATTGGGGACCGTGTGGTGTGCAGCTCATTTGCAGCACCGTCTCAACAAGAAAGACTATGAGAAGACTAAAATTCCTGTTGTTGTTGGTGAGTATCTTATTTTATTTGTATTGGAACTTTTACATCCCCACTAAGATGGGGTTTCTCTGCCTTTATTGTTAAATTCTTGGCCATTTGCCATTTGTATTTTCAAGGTGTGGGTTTTCAAGTGCATGTATGAATTTTTGTGAGTTTGGATGACCTCTGATTCTTGTTTGGGATGGACGTCCTTTTTGTAGATGCAATCATGTTTGGAGAAGTTCCTCTTGCCTTGCGGACGTCAAGCTACCTTCTACTGGGTGTTGTGCGGATTTATTCAAAACAAATTGATTATTTAAAACATGATGTCGATGTTTTGGTGATGGAGTTACGAAAAATGCATATGCACGCTTCAGCGATACTCACTTTGCCTGATAGTGCTTATCAAGCACCGTTTTATTCTATTACTTTTCCTGCGACTTTTGATCTTGATGCCCTGGAATTGGATAGTGATATCAACCATGATGGGTAATGTCCCTAGATTCCCAATTATATGATTTATTTGAAATCTCTCTTACACCAATCTGTCTTACACCAATGATTTTGTTCCTACAGAGGTCCCGATACTCATATGAAGAGTCAGGAAGAGATCACTCTTGCAGGTTGAACATCGATTCCCTTTCAACATTTACCCCCACCCTTCCTCAATAATCTCTAACTTAATATTATATGGACTTACCAACTAAACCTTTGCATTGCAGACCAGACTTATATTGGAAGGGATGCTTATTTAGATATATCTTTCGAGGAGGTTCTGTCTTCTTCTTCTTCTTATTCTTCTTCTTCTCTCCCTCTCGCATTTTTTTAATTCTTTTTTCTTTCTAGAATTATCTACATTGGTTTGATAAGTGTCTTTTGTACTTTTATCTATGTTCATCGTCATTATTAAAATTGCTTAATTTTATACATAGGATGTCATGCATGATTCAACACATCCTGGAGGGTCTTCTGATCGGTTCATTTCAATGGAAGCTGAGTAAGACTTCCATACTTTTGGACCCGCACTCTTTTTCTTGATCAATGGCTGGACTACAACCAGGCTGACTGTTCATGTTTTTTGTTTGCAGCATGATCCCGCCACCTCATGTGGATGTTGAAATCCCAAGTGTTTTTGAAGATGTACTTAACCCTGGCCATGAAAGGGACAATATGCCACATAGTTTTCTAGAAGTCGAAGTTCCGGATGCCATGAATGTTCAAGATTTTGGTCCGAGTAATAAGAGCATTTCTGAGGGCGATGGGTCTCCTCAAAATGTTCCAGAAATGGAAATTCCACGAGAGGTTGTCCCTGGTTTTAGTACAAAAGATGTTCCTATAGTGTCTCCACCCGGTGGTGATGTCATATCTGAACCACCCAGCCCCATAGATGAGAATATAAATCCGGATAAGCTATCAATCATTGAAGACAAGATGACTCCGACAAAGACATCATTACCGCATGAGCAAAGTGCTGGACCTCCAACTTCTGCTTCTCCACTAGAGGCATTGAGTACGTTTAATTCTATTTGATCTATATCTGGAGTTGTTCTAATTGGTGGAAAATAGCTAACAGTATCTCACTTTTGGATGTTTTTTCTCCATGTGTTTCAGTTCAACCTTCCGTAGAGCATGTTCTTCAACCCACTCCTCCACAACAGCCAAGGCCAAGATCGAGGAAGAGAAAACAGTTCTTTGATAAGTCTACTGTGTTGACTAATAAGTATGTTTGTGATATCTATCATTTGACTTTTGTCTTTATTTTAATCAATTATTGACATAGAAAGTTGTGTTGCAGGTTTATGAAAAAGGCTCTTAAGGATTCTAGTGATTTATTGCGTGAGAGAAGAAACATTCCAAGTTCTTCTTTGGAAGTATGGAAGTTAAACAACAAGCTGAGAGAAAAAGAAGTTTTCCATCATCCTTCCATCACTGGTAAGCGATCTTTTGTTCTCGTTTTTCTTTCTACTTCTTTGAGCTTCTTGAATAGTAGAAAGAAATCGAAAATTTTGTATGCAGGTCTTTGTCATAATCTCTCAGATATTCTTAATTTGAACTACATTGCTACAAAATGTCGTACAATATCCTTGGAGGAAGCTCTGGAGAATTTTGGGGATGCAAGAAATGTTGCTTCCATGAGTGAAACTTTATCAGGCCTAGTAGATACTCCACCTCTAGCGCCAGAAGTTGCTTCCACTCCATATACCGAAATTCCGACCACTGTCGATTCTGCTGGAAACATTCCTTCAGCAGGCAAAACATTTTTGCCCCCTATAGTTGCTCCATCTCCAGAAGTTGCTTCTTCACCACAATCTGGAATCCCACCCACTGTCAATCCTGCTTCTGTTTCCTATTCTGGCATGGAGATTGAACATATGTGTGACGCTGAAGGAAATCGAGGGGACGTTACCTTGGGAGACTTAGATGCTTCTCCAGAAAGGCCCATGCCTTCTCCGAGGCCTTCTGAAGGCTTAGTTTCCCCTGTACCAACTGAACCTTCAACCTCCATGTTTGCAACTCCGGGGACAATTGACGAGGGATTGGGTGCAGAAGATCTTACACTCTCTGATAAGCAGATTGGTACTGCAGACGAGGTAGGTCTTTTTATTAATATTAGTGTTTCATATTCTTCTGTAACTTTCAAGTTTAATGCAATCTTCCCTCTTATCAGCAGAAAAAGAGGATAGTACCAGCATGGCCACGAAAAAAAAGAAAAAAAAAATAGACTTCATGTATTAAATAATTTTTTGTCATTAATATTTGGATTAAAGTTGAGAAATAATTTAATGGCATGTCGTGATCTTCATTTTCTGGATTTGAATTAGTTTGATTACTAAAGGTTCAATACATGAACTATTAATTTGAGATGATTTTGGAGCAAGAACAAGAATTTTGAATTAGGACTTACTATATTATGTTATATTACCACTTTTGGACATGCTAGAGTTAAAGTAGAAGTGTTGATTAAATCATTTGAATGATCACTTACATTTCTTCATCCTTTTAAGTTCTAACTTGCTGAGATATTTATTGTAGGATCTTTATTTCCTGGAAGTAGATAGCTCACCAGCTAGTAAATCAAGTAATGTACTTCCTGTTACAATTTATATGCTTCCTTCAAATATATTTCTTGGGTGCCTTATATCACTTGGAATTTTGATGTGGTGTTGGGACTTAACTTGCTTGTATACAGGATCTCAGGGAACACATGGTGTTGACTCCTTGTCAGTGAGAACAAGGTACTTTTCTATCATTTGCTTTACAACCCTTTTAATTAAAGTAAACCTATTTAACCGTCATGGATTGGGCTAGTGGTAAAAATAGTAAGCATAGTCTCAATAACTAAAAGGTCATGAGTTCAATCCATCGTAGTTACCTAGCTAGGAATTAGTTTCATACGAGTTACCTTAACACTCAAATGTTGTAGGGTCAAGTGGGTTGTCCCATGAAATTGGTTGAAGTGTGCGTAAGCTAGCCTTAACACTCAGATATGAAAAAATAAAGTAAACCTATTTATTGATTTATTATTATTATTTTTTTATAAGAAACAAGTTTCATTAACAAGGGTGGAAAAAAGAAAGTTTCATTAAAGAAAAAATATATATAGAAGGCCAAATCCATGAATAAGGTTTACTCTAATTAAATTGACCAAATCCACAAGAAATCAATAGAAATCAATGTCTATAAATGATCCTAGAATTTTTTTATGAGGGAGGGAGTGAGGGAAGTGGAGATCAAGAAAATTGAGCAAGGTTGAAGAAAGTAAAATATTTCAAGTATTCTAATTGTCTTGTTATAATTGGACTTTCTTTGTGTTTAATGCGGACAGGGCTGTAGGTCGGTATTTAAGGAGTCTGTCTCCTATAAAATCAATCTCAGATAACTCAGACCAAGATCTTTCTTTGAATGGCATCCTAGAAGGAAAAAGAAGAAAGCTATGTGCACGGATGTTCTATGAGACGCTGGTAACTTTTTCAAAACTACAGAAAATTGTTGCGCTATATTGGATTTGGAGAAAAATGCCTATAATTCAACTTGAAACATCAAATTTTTTACGGCTAAAGAGCTAGTTTCTAAAATTGCAGAAGACTAAATACGGAGATTATTTGCACATCTTAGGATACTGTATTTTGTCTAGTTGAACGTAAACTTTCTTCTTAGTGGTTCTTTTGAATTGTCAATTTCGCTCTTAAGCATGTAAATAGCTTTCTTTCAAAGACAGTCAAATCATTACTTTATTTTTTGTCTACTGATATGAGATTTGTGACTGCACTGTTCATTAGGTTTTGAAGAGTTTTGGACTTATTGATGTACAACAAGATGTACCTTATGGTGACATCACTTTGAAACTGACTCCAAAGCTTTCTATGGTTCAAATATAGTAAATTATATATTTGAGGTGTGCATTGTATTTACTGGTAAGAATCTTTCTGCATCTCCTTGTTTTTTTGTGTGTGAAGAACAATTTTATTCCCTTCTCTCCTTTGATCTGTTTGCATAAAATGGAGCCTAAATATATACACATACAGAGACTTAGTTGTATTAGAAGATTCAATTTTTAGTTTCGAAAGACTCGAGCAAACAGAAGTAATTACTTTATACAAGTCATCAATCAATATTGGACAAGATTAAAGAATGTGCTTCAAGCACTGGTAATACTAGATTGTGGCTTTTGCAGTAACGGTTGCAAAAATGTAATGGTGGTAAAGCAGAACTTCCTTTAAACTTTAATGGCTGCAGCTGTTCTTTGCCCTAAAAAAAACCTTCCTAGTTTTCATTTTCGACACTTGTAACTGTGTAAATGCTATCTGCTAGGAGGTCGATTTCACTTGCCTCCAATTTCATTTCTTCTGGAAACAAATCCTGTTAGATGAAAGTTCTACCTCCTATACACTAAATTGGAGACCCCCTACAAAAAAAAAAAAAAAAAAAAAAAAGGAAAAAAAAAATCTTCCCTGGAAGTGTACAAAAGCTTTAGGGCAAAATTTTAAAAACTGAAAGCAAGATTTACAAATTCAGTTCCTAGTAGTTAGCGTATCTGCCCTTTCCACCTTAGATGCCCTTGCATAATTGCTTGCTGTCTTTACATCTATCTACTGCTAATCTTACAACGAAACCTTGATTATGCCAATGCTAAATCTCAATCTTTACGTAGGTTTGCAGATGACGTCTGACCTCGAGATGGTTAGTGTAAATTTTCCCTGTTGCAAGAAGAGTTTGGATCAGTTTAGCAGTAGCAAATTTTGACCCCTGTATAGCATGGTTTCCAATGTTTTAGTGGTAAGATGCCTAATGTAAATTATGAAGGCCAATTATCATTTTTTTTACTTTAAACTATTATGGTCTATAAATTTTACAAATTATATTTACAATCGGAATGTTACAAGTTTAATATGCCCCATATATTTACTAGTTAGGTAATCTTGGGGGGTTTCATATGAAGTTGGAGTGAGGATAGGTAATCTTAGGGGGTTTGATATGAAGTTGGAGTGATGTAAGAGTGTGTCTGGGAGTGCTTTGAGATTATTACCCAATCACTTTTTTTTTCTTTCAAAAAAAAATTATTTGGCGTGAAGTATAGATTGGTTTTAGAAAAATATAAATCATTTCAAATTGAGTTTTGAGGAATGAGTGATATGTGCTTTGTTGGTTATTATTTCCCACAGTTTGGGTGTAAATTAGTAAATTAGTGTTGGTCAGCTATTTATGATTTTTTTTCTTAATTTTAAATATTGAAAAAAATATGAGAATTTTCTTCCAATATCTATACATACACATATAATTAATAATAAAATAAGTAGAATAAATCTTGGAAAATTTTCAAAATATAATAAATGGGTAAAATATTTATGTTCTAAGAAAGTGGTTAGTAATTTTTTAAATATTTTAGGTTTGTTCTTTTTTTTTTATTGTCCTTTTCTATCTTTCTCATCTTTTCGCTTATGGATTTTATCGTCTTTCTTGTCATCGTCTTTCTTTTTTCTCTTTTATTTTTATTAAATTGTTATTTAGTTTTTGATCGTGTATCATTTATAAAAGATCTATCTTTTTTGGACTTTTATTTGGTTGTTTAAGATCGTGGACTAAATATAAATATAAGATACTTGAAAAAAATGTTGTTTAGTCAAATCTAAAAGATCATATGCAAAAAATTTTAAAAAAATCCTTTAAATTGGGTAGTCAAATCTAAATGATCATGTATATAAAAAAATAGATGATCGTGTACTAAAAGAATATTTAAGGCGTCGTTTAGCTAAGGGAAACTTACATAAATGTAACAAAACGGTAAACTATTTATGACCCGTGTAATAAAACTCATAAAGTTAATCATTTTTTAAATATTTCAGGTTTGCCCTTCCATATTTCTTTTCTTCCTCGCGATTCGTCTTCCTCTTGTTATTTTATCTTCTCCTTAGATTTCTTTTTCTTTTCTCCTTTTCTTTTCTACGATTTCTTTCCATCATCTTTCTTATTTTTCAATTCTTTATTTATATCGTTTAATCTTTTTATCGTTTTTCTTCTTTTTCTCTTAGTTTGTTTTCGCTTTGATTTCTTTCCATGTTTTCTACTTTTCCTCTTTTTTTTTTTTTTTTGCTGCGATTTTTTTCCATCGTCTTTTTTTTACTAAAAGATTGTGTAAAACAAAAAAATTGTGTATAAATAATCTTGAAAAAAAATCATTTAGATTGGAGTAGCCAAATGTAAACGATCGTTTAAAAAAAATAAAATATCGTGTGTAAAAAGTCTTGAAAAAAAATTATTTAGATTGGAATAGCCAAATGTAAATGATCGTGTAAAAAAAGTAAACGATCGTATAAATAATTCTTAACGATCGAAATCTAAATGATCGTGTACCAAATTTTAAAAAAAAGTCATTTATATTTGGGTCCCCAAATCTAAACGATCGTGTAACAAAATTAAACGATAGAATTTAAAAAATAAATTGTAGTCATATCTAAACGATCGCGTTGTAGCCAAATCTAAATGATTACGTATAAATTATAGGCATATCTAAACGATCACGAATAAATTATAGTCATATCTAAACGATTGTGTTGTAGCCATATCTAAACAATCGCGTATATATTGAACCATATTTAAACAATCGCAAACATGTTATGTGCTTTATTGACGGCGTAGTTGACGAAACATTTTTGGTATTTTATATGGTGGGCCTATGAGCTTTTTCTGTCTTTAAAATTGTTCTATAGATTGTAAATATTTTGCCGCTTTTTTATATTTTTGAAAAGACCCTTTTAGCTAAACTAAACTTGAAAAAATAAATGATCGTGTAGCAAAAAAATCGTTTAGCTAAATCTAAACAATAGTGTACCAAATCTTGAATGATTTGACTATCCAAATCTAAACGACTGTGTAACTAAATCTAAATAATCGTATAACCAAATTAAACGATCGTACACCAAAAATTGAGAAAACAAATCGTTTAGATTTGACTATCCAAATCTAAACGACTAAATCTAAACGATCGTATACCAAATAATAATTAAATCTAAACGATCGTCCACCAAATATTTACCTCCCTTACTATTACAAACACTAAAAGTAAAAGATAAAATTTAGTATACTTGATTTTCCCTTTGGGAAATTCCAAGGTTTATTCTATGAATGTTATTAGAGTTGACAAGAGCAAAGTGTTGGTTTGCGTTTGTGAGTGACCCTATGAACTAAAATAAAATAATTTTAAATTTTGTTTTGAAATTGTATTCTGAAAGGATAACTCGTATAATAATTTGATAAATTGATTTCAAGTTGACGTGGGAAAGCTATAAAATGTGTCTCAATGGTATTTTCGTGTTTGGTGATTTACAAAATGGATTTACTTATAATCATTGTGAAAAAATAATAGGTGGATCAATCTCAAGTATAATGTCGCTGACTATATATATAACAAGAGGATCATTACAAAAACAATCAAAAAACAATAACACAAAAATTGATAGTCTACTTCAGTGTAAAATCACCTACGTTTGGGATGCAGTATGCTCGGTGGAATGGAACTTCAATTTATAAAAAGTTTTTACAATTATAACAGAAGTACTTATTTGACCGACTCCATCTATAGTGACACCCATATAGTTTGCTCTTCAACGTTTCAACTTAGGCTCTCTCTGAGTTTTAGCTCTCCTCACTTTGTATGAGATCTCCTCGATACAATATGCTTAGGCACCCCTGAAGCGTGACATCCCCAAATAAGAAGAAGGAAATTTTCTTTTTCTTTCTTCCTTTTTTTTTTTTTTACTTTGGCACGGTTTATGAAGGCGCAAACAACATACATATATTTATAAAAATATTTTTTTGATCCATCTTAGAACCTTAATTCCTTTTTAATTTCAATATAAAAAATATAGGATTTTTTAAAAAGTAGAACAAAGCGGTAAAATATTTATACCGTATAGAACAATTTTAAAAACGGAAAAAGCTCCCAGACGCATAATGTGAAATACCAACAATACCCCAGTTAACATATAATTAATCGACCACATACGCACGCTGGGCACGCGAGTAACCTTTTTCTAAATGGTCATGTACTACAGTCTAAATGAATGATCTACGATCGTTTTGACCATGATACACGATCGTGTAGTTCATTTAAATGATGAGGAAAAATCTTCAAATTTAAACAATCATTAATAAAGTGAGAAAGCTTCAGACATAAACGATCGTATAATATAATCTAAATGATCATCAAATCCGTATACACGATTGTTTACCATAATTACACGATTGTTTAAGATATATTACAAGGACCGATGGTCACGCAGTAAAATAATATACTTTACACGATCGTGTTAAAGAACAAGTGGACGTTATAACTAAGATTGATAAGCAATTCTCTGCGTTCGACCTTGACTTACCTAGGAAACCTCTCGTTTCGTTTACACTTGGGCAAACGAGAGAAAAACTTATACTCAACGCAGACTTAGAAGAAGTACGTAACAACCCATAGGTAGGATGTGAGGCCCTGATCGCCTTCTACCTTATCGATAAGATTTCACACATCAAGAGTCGCATATGCGATTAAGGCTACGCAAGGAACAATTATGCGTTTAGAGCTTACTTCACCAGGGAGTAGTCACGTTATCCTCATGTAAGAAAGCCGACAATTGATTTGACTTTGCTACCCAATCTAAATTCAGGATAAGGAAGTGGCAGTGAGATGTGGCATTTTAACATTAGACCATGCATGTTCATTTTCGGGTGAAGTAATCATTCTAGCATGGAAAACTTCACCGGAGAGACTTATAAATAGGTGAAGTCTGATTATTTTGAAGCTACTTTTAAGAAAGAATTGAGAGAGTTTCAAAATTTTTAAAGATTCTTCACAAGCTTGAATCTGACGAGGAGTTGCAAGGAAGAGTAAGGAAGTTCTCGGCTGAAGAGTTAGACGAAGAATCTTATTGATTGTGAGTGGTTCTTCTTAAAATGTTTTAAAAAATGAAAGGATTTCTAATATATTTAAATCCTTAAACGTATTTCCATTGAAACTCTAAATTACATGATTTTTCCCGTGCTTTCCAAATGCATGTGATTTCTAAATGAATCAGATTTCACATGAATTGAGAAGATGAAATGAGATGATCTTATGTACCCTATGCGACGAAATGTGATTTTCTCATACTTGTTGTGTGTTCTGGTGTGGGATGTCCTATCCTTGCTGTGTGATCTGGGATAAGATGTTATATTCTTGATGTGTGATCTGGAATGGAATGACTCATACTTATTGTGTGATTTGGAATAGAATGTCTCATGAGATGCCATTTGCTTGCTTGTGATATGGCATTGGAAGACATGTTATGCGTTGTAAAGGAATTTAATTTAGGAACTTGTTGAATGCATTGAGACTAGTACTCTGCATAGCTGCAACTCGGCAAAAAAGTGTGGTAAACGCTTGAGCTGAGAAAGATTACAAATATGTAATTAACTATGCAGAATGATTCTGTGTTATGATGATATGATGAGTTTGATGAAATGAGTTCTATGCAATATGAACATTTATGCATGATTTACAAGAAATGATTTCCATACGATTTTATGAACGTTCGATGATGAAATTTGCATTGTGCTGAATCGTCTAATACATTTAAAATACTTGGTTTTAAGCCCAATGCTTTACAATTGAAATTCATATTATTTGTATCGCATAATTTGTTAAAATGGTCTGTAACGCGTTAAGGCATGTTTGGTTTATTAAAGATGTTGATAAAAAACCGCACTCATTAGACATTCTTGTCTAACCTTTCAAATATTTTGTTTTATCCCCTCCTACCCAAGCTAGAGAAGGACATCCAGTATTGAACTTGTAGCCTTGATTACCTATTGTGCCATAATTAGAAACCATCACTTGTAATGGCCACCATCAACTCGCATAGCATGTAGAAGCTACGCGAGAAGAGTCAAATTGTGTTTTCGGGCTGTATCTAGTATCTTTTGAAGGAACGATCTTGTACTAAGTGTTAAATGTAACTTGCTATTAAAAATCAATGAAATTTTCCTATTTCAATTAAAGTTCTCATTTCGTATTTACTGGTTGGTTGTGTTAATTCTGGTTACTAGGCATTTTGCGTGTTATCTTGCAGAGAGATTCACATAGAATGTCTAGGCGGTCACGTTGCCACTTGGTCTTGTAGAGTGACATTTGAGGTGGGGCGTGATATAGGATGTGCACCTTTTATAACATGATCCTCACCTAGAGAGCATAGTTAGTACCTTTTATCGCATAACCATGTCTCCTTGTGTAGCCTAGCCATAGATATAGAATCTTAATTGATAAATCAATGAAATTACTATTAAACAGATGAGAGGTGTGGTAACCAACTTGTGTGCCCCATCTCACATACGATCTGCGAAGAAAAGTACATAAAACACGAAAAGAATCATTCTAACACAAGGTTTGGCTGCCCCAAGTCCATGCAACAAGGCTTGTGCTCTCAAGGAGCAAGTAGGCAGCCATGTGGGTCGTGACATGAGGCTTGCGAGGTTAGCACAAAGCTTAGCACCCTTGTGGGGCCAGCACGCACATACAACATGTCGGCCCATGCCTTAATGCCATTTTGGACAAATGTTTTCTTCTTTTTTTTTGTGGTTTATTTAACTAAGTTCGGAAATTTGGAGGATCAAGATGATTAATTAGGGATTTATTTATCTGATTACATGTTAATAAGATATAGAGCAAGTTCATGAGGGACGAGGATTTAGCTCAATAAATTGAGTGACGAATGATTTTTAATCTCCAGGTTAAGTATGATTTCCAAGAAATTATTCAAGCAAGTTATTGATTTATTGAGCATAATTTCTTTAAGTTCTACAAGAAAATTTGAATTCAATGGTTTGAGATAGTTTTAAAAAGAAAATTAAGTAAGATCTTTTAAACAAAAAGCAAAATAATTGTCTTTAAGCTTGAGATTAGAATAAGACTTAGAGATTTATTAACTAATTAATAGAATGAATTTTATTTAAAGTTTTTTAAGTAAGTGATTAAGCTACTAAGCATAAGTGCCTAGTGAAGATGTTTCCTTAAGCATGAGAGCTGGTAAATGAAGATAAATCTAGGTTTTAGTAAGAAATCTTAAGAAAACTAAGGAATAGTAAAGTATGAGATTTAGTTAAAATATTAAATTAAAGAATAAGGTTTTACTGAAGTGTTAAGTATAGCATTGTTTTAACATAGTATAAGCTACTTAGCATGTTTAAATCAAAATAAGCAAAGCATGTTGTTATTCTAAAAGCATGAGTTAAAGCAAGCATCCAAGTAAAGTATAAACATATAGGCAAAGGCAAGAGTTTAACACAAGCATGAATAAGTAAAGAAACAAGCATGACTTTATGGAAGTTAAAAGTAAGTCATAAGCCAAGTAAGGTTGCATAGTTTACAGAAGCTTATTATAACATTACAAGCATGCTTTGCATTATCTTTAACCCTAAGACATACAAAGGCTATGTTAAGCCCTTTAGGGGAGACAGTGATAGCAGGGTTACACTTGAGTATCGTGAGTAGTATTAGTTTTCATCTGCATAGACTAAATGGCCTACTATTATGAAGGCACTGTAGTATCGATTAAATTCTACTATCTCGTGCTTAGAGTTTACTTCAGTAAGGACCAGAGAAGTTATCATACTCTACAAGTTAAAGCATTGATAATATTAATTACTTCTTGTTTCCAACAAGAGGGTCGTCATTTATATCAATTAAATACTACTACAACAGACTCAGTTGGAAACCACAACTCACTGAGATAACTATTGCGTTTATCAATTAAATTTTACAACAATGAAGTCATATGGGTTATAGATTAAAGTAAAAAAAAGTATAATAAGGAAGTTATTCAAAGTTTAAAGTACGAGAATGTTCTCCAAAACTTGGAAATAAAGTTTAATTTAAGTATGTTCATGTTTTATTTAAGCTAGCCACTCACTAAGCTCTTCAATTCATTCTTTCAAAATGTTTTCATTTTTCAGATAATGATCGTGATCCTAGAGCTAAGTCTATCTTTGCTAGTCGTTCAGTTCGTTTAGTTTGTGTAGCAGGTTTTAGTTGTAATTGTCCTTGGCCAACTTATATGCTATAAGTCTAAGTAGAGTATGTATGAGTTGTATAAGAGTCTGGACATAGTTGAGTCGTATTAAAATAAGTTTATGTATAATATGTGTTTGTAGTTCTTTTTTCCATTGTGATAATTAAAAGAGGTTTTACCACAACTTTATTCAACATGTTGCCAGAGTAAGTAAAGTTTTAAGTTTACAAGGGTCAGTATGTTTCGCAAGAGAGTAGGTATATGTTGGCTTCACCCCATCCTTTGGTTAGAGAAGTTGCTAGGGAGGGGGTGTGACAAATATTCATTTGCTACTGATCACTCCACTAAAGATTGATAGTTGTACTATTCATATTCTAGATATATTTTTGTGTCCAAGGATATAACCAATCAATAGTAATTTGACCCTTCACAAATTGCATCCATAGTGGACTATGCAACCAATGGGATGGAAAACAAGGTTAAGATAATTGAGTGAGGAGGCTAGGTGTTGAGCTAACCTCACTAGTCGATCTAATGGATTACAAGTGGAAGATTAAGAATAAGCATCAGCTTAGACTAGCAGAAGGTGGCGAATTAAAGCATGTAGATAACTCTATAAGTATGTTATCTTTGACTAAAGAGTTTTTCATGTTACCTCATGCAAAATTGATGAATTTGATCGTAAACAAAAGGTTTTTTAGTGCAGTTTTTGAATTTGGACTATTAGAAGAAGAAGACTTAAAAAAGGTGAAGAAATTCTAGAGAAACTTTGAGTTGTTCAGTTTTCAAAAACACCCAAAGTAGTGTTTAAAGATATAAGTCTAGCTGAAGTTTTACTTGGAATTTTGAGCTGCCATGTTGAGATAAGCTAGTTAAGAGATTAGAAAGCAAGTTTGTAGAAGGAAGATTTGATTTGATGAATAGGTGTTGAGTTATGATTTTTAGAAGTGACATCTGAAAAAATTTGATGAAGCAGGCAGCTTCAAGCCATAGTTAAGCAAGACATACTGTGTTTCAAGTGTTAGAAAGTTGAAGGATGGTATCTTAAAAGAAGCTCACAGTTTGGCATATGTTGTGCATCGAGGCAGTACCAAGATGTACAGAACTTTGAAGATGTAACACCCCATTCTAGGTTTTTCCCTCTAATCTAGATCATGGCCCGAGAAGGCTTTTTTAAAAGCAACCACTTTTAATATGAAAGTCAAACGAACAAGTAATAAAAATTCTATAAGAATTTTGGCAGCATCTTCCCTAAAAAATAGGTTAGCCAAACCTGAAAAGAGTGAGAATTTTTACTTCTCCTATTGGTGGAAAACAGTAGACAAGCGCAGTGGATTTAAGATCAAATTCTACTCTAATTACATCTAAACAATTTAGAGATTAACATGCATAAAAAGTCCTAATTAAAACAAAATTAAAGTTAATGAAAAACTTACCTTGTAGCTTCTTGATTCTTCGATATCTCCTCACGAACATGAATCCGGGACCCTACTAGCATTGACCTACTATTTTTTGGACATAGAACTCGGTTGTAGGACCTGAAAGGTGAAGAAAATAAGGGAGAGATAGATGAAATTTTGAGGAAAGAACCAACTTTTGGTTAAGGAAGAGATGCTTAAATTTGTTTTTTTGAAAAATGAATCATTTAAAAAATTATCAAGTCTTTCAAATGAATTTTCAAAACCAATTTTATAATAAATTTACATGCAAAATGCATGAAAAAACATCACATTTGATCAACACATCTTATGTAACCACTTGTCTCACTAAGTGTTAGTGGGATTATCCAACAAAATGTTGGATTTTTCCAACTAACTTTATCCAAGGGCAATATGGTTATTTGACCATTCATGTCAAAGTCAAAAATAAACATTTTGACTTTTTACCATTTTATTCGTCTTGACTAATTTTGACCTCCCGAGCACGAATCCATATTCATTTTCAGAAATTCAAATCATATTTGAATATAAAACTAATCAAAGTTTGACTTTTCAAAGTTCAAAGTCAACATTTTGACTTTTTTACAACTTTGACCATTTCCATCAATTTCGAGCTTTCAAATATGAATACGTATTCATATTTTTAATATTTAAATCATATTTAAATATAAAGTCTATCTAAAACTTATAACCGATGGTTATATCACATATACTTACCTAATTCGAACAATTCGAATTATTCCAACATATTGTTGTAAGTTAATTTCATATGAGCTAGCAGTGGAACCTAATGAATCTATAGATCATGGGCTCCAACGATCCAAGATTAACTAACTAAACCCTCTTAGACCGAGCTAATCAACATTCGTTAACTAACGAGTCATTCCACTAAAGTCTGGTAGTTGCACTCCCCTCACTATAGATATATTTGTGCCCATTTGATATAACCATGATTAGTAAGTTAATTCTTCATAGGTTATTCGTAACCTCGACTAGGTCAAAATATTGTTTTACCCCCGAGACTACATCTTGTTTCTTAAGTCCAACTGGTCCACTATTTAACAATTAACTTTAGATCCAACCTATAAACCGAATCCCTCTCAGGCCAATGAGAGGGTAAGGCCCCCTGTTCAAGACTTGGTTTCATTCCTTAAGGGAACAACCTATCTATTGACCCTAAATTGGGAATGAGTGAATTTCATCTTACACTCTATGTTCCTAGCCATCCACTCGATCTTACCCCTAAAATGGGAGGCTTTAAGAGCTAGTGCCATTAAACTGCCCTCACTTATACAGATCTAAGATAATTTCGTATAAACAGAAGTTTATAGTTAGCTTAGGATTAAGATTAAGTTATCCAGGTCATTAATAATAGAAATAGTCAGTTTTATACAGTTAACGATGTTATAACTTAAAAGTGACTATTTCATGGTTCCAATCTTATGTGGACTCTTTACATTGGATGTCCTCATTTCCATGTCTTTACGTGAATAATTCAAGATCATATTGTTTGTACTAATTACAAAGCAGGTTGCATCCATAGTGTCCCCAGAATAAGGTGCCCAACATTATTTATACACTATAAACCATTTGGGCTATATACTCGAATTTGATCCATGTTTATGTCTCTACATAAAATTCAAGTTTACACTAGATAGCCTTGGGACCTTAGTTTATTGAATTCAAGATTATAGTATTCTAATTTCACTAATAAGTCATCAATAACCACTTTATTGAATAGAATATAATTTTAAACTACAAACTATGAGTTTTAAGACATAAATTCTAATATATATATATATATATATATATATATATATATATATATATATATATATATATATATATATATATATATTCTTCAGACTCAAACTAGCATCGAGTGTGTCTCACCACACACTCATCCAAACTAATCTAGAGTCTCAAACAAAGTTTACATCTAAGCTAGGAATTAGTTACAAAAGAATTACAGTCCAAAAAGAGATCTCTCAAAACACGTGACCTTAGTATGACCCTCGCTATTCTAGCCACCCCATAGTGAAATACAGACTTAAATATCTATACATAGAAAAAGAATGAGAATCTACAATTAATGATGAGGAGCTCAACAAATGCTTGGCCCTTAACTGCTACTTGGGGGGGAGGGGGGGACGACATTGAAAACCTAAGCTAAAACTCAGTGAGTGGCAAGTTTTTAGAAGAAAAAACTTGTAAAACATGCTCTCAAGAATGTTTAAATATGCATCGATAGTAAAATAATAATTAAAACGTTATCTTTACATATCTATATAAATCACAAGCCTAAACTATATAAGGTCTACCATAGTAGATCGCTTGAATATACGACTAAGAATAGCTCGCCTATGATCAAGAAATCATGTGGCAAAACTGAGCTCACATATATTTAGTACCTGCCACAATAGCAACCTCCATCCAATCCAACTATAGTAGAACGTTAAATACACGATCGAGAATAGCTCACACGTGATCCATATTCACAAGGAAACATGCGGCCAGACTGAACTCACACACATTTAGTACCTACCACAGTAGCAACCTCTATTCAATCCAACCATGGTAGAATACTAAATACACAACCGAGAATAGCTCACACGTGATCTACATCCACAAGGAAATACGCGACCAGACTGAGCTCACGCACATTTAGTACCTGTCATAGTAGCAACCTCCATTCAACCATGCTCCTATGTGCACATTGAGCCACCCACCATGTGTTAAGCTAAGCCAGAAGCCAAATTACAATCCTCCATCTATGTCTTCACTGAGGGTCAGGTTCTCGGATCTACAGTCACGACCTCTTTCACCCTCGAAATCCCCTTACAACCATAAGGTCAATCACTAAAATCTATAAAATTCACATATTTTATGTTTAAAAGCCACACATGGTCAGAAACACATTTTCATAAAGTCATTTTCAATCCTTAACGATCAACGCATACTTTAAAAATAACCTTCCATTCAAACCATCCAAGTTTAATAACAGATCAAGAGGTATTTTTCAAACCAATTGTCATCTAAATCATGATTAATAAGTTCAGGTTCAACCATATTTTTGAAATATAAGAGTTCACGGAAACCGAAAATCATATTCTAAAAACATTTCTAACATATAGTTTATAAAACAATCATATTGAAAATTTTCAAATCATGGTGTACTATAATAACATATATAGATTTATGATGAAAATACTTGAAAATAAACCACTCATTATCAGTGACTCGATACCCTAGGATTATATGCATTCCCCACTTCAATTTGGCCTGAAACAAAGATTAAGATCTCTCAGTCATCTTCACTCAGCAAGATGGCACAACAATCTCCAAAAACACTTCATTATGAGCAATATTCAAGCTATTTTACGCTTTTAGAGTCCTTAAATTCTCGAATCTCCTTAGACTAGACTAAGTTCCACTTTCAATCCCTTAAATTGTAAGTTTAAATTCTTAGTAAAATAGATGTCCAAACTTAAGTCAAATTTATTGGGTTTTTCGTTTCAATTTGCTCTTATACCTAATATCCTTACCTTGGAGATTTAGATCCATTAACAATCTCAATACCAATCTAACGAGTTAATAACTTAGGAAATTACCCAAACTCGTCTAAAACAATCTTAAACGTAAATGTGTTAATTAATGCTTCCAAATTCTCTAAATCTTTAATTTCTCATACAAAACAATATGGATAAAATCAAGTTCATGCTAAAAGTAAATAGGTATTGAAGAACTCTTGGAAAACTCAACGAAACTACTCCAAAACTTACTAGGAACTTAACAAAGTAACCTAAACTTCAATGGACAGCACCATAACTACCTTCTAAATTCAAAATCAAGCATCCAACATCATGGGTTATTCAATATTATCACTAAAATTAGATGAGTACTCAAGATCCACTCCATAAAGCTTTGAATCTTACTCAAGTTGTGCAAAAAGGCTCAATTCCGAGCTTCTTAAAGATTGGACAGCAGCTAAAATCTCCAAAGACTCCAAATCTAACAACAAAATGTAATGGGTATTGCAAAATCAAAGTCGAAACTTAATGGATAGTCAAAACTCTTCGAAACATACAACTAACATAAGAAAATCCTTACCCAAAACTTTATTTCTCATCTTAATAATTCTCACCTTTACTAATCACCAAAATCTTGATGAAAACCATATCGAACCCGCTGGATAGCAACTAAATGACACCACTACTCTTCAATCTAACACCAAAACTTAATACAAACTAGTCATTTGAAGCCAAAGCTACTGGGTAGTATAGATCTTCAAGAAAAACCCACAAAACTCAGTGGACAGTCCAAAACTTACCTTAACTTCCAAATTTGACAAAGCAAGTTGTGGAAAAGGGTAGTGCAACTGTTTTATTGGTTTATGTGCTATATTTTTACAAGTATTATGCTCATAGATTCATTAGGAGCTTTAATTGAGCGACTAAAAAGGGTTATGCGATAAAAAGTGCACTCCTATTCATGCGTTGGTAAATTGCTAAGAATAAACGTTATCGCGCAAGTTTTTCTGTCTATTACCCAAGTATAAGTGAAGATAAGTTTTCTGGTAAGTCTAGGGTCGAACACAGAGAATTTAAGTTCCTAATTTATCCTATCGCGCACTAAATCATGTGATCTATGCTATACAATATAATTATGAACAGTATATAAATTATCCCAAGTATTTACACTACTGTGCTTGATGGTGCCAGGTGAGCATGGGGAGATCGAAAAATGGGTTATGAACTTATTATATACATGGCGAGGAAGGAAAAATTTAATTATTTAAACGTAATAATTTGTGCTTTAATACTTCAAGGCAATACAAAACATGTATTTATTGGAATTGATGTCATAAAACTTGTAGTTTGTAGTTTAAATTATATTCTATTCAATAAAGTGGTTAATGAGGACTTATTAATGAAAATAGAATACTATAATCTTGCACCCAATTAACTAAGGTTTCGAGGCTTTCTAGTGTAGACTTGAACTTTATGTAGAGACATAAAAATGAATGAAGTTTGAGTTTATAGCCCAAACAGTTTATAGTGTATGAATAATGTTGGACGCCTTGTTCTGGAAACACTATAGATGTGGCGCGCTCTATAGTTAATACAAACGATACGATCCTGAATCGTTCATGTAGAGACATGGGAGTGGGGGCATCCTATGTAAAGAGTTTGCATAAGACTGGAACCATGAAATAGTCACTTTTAAGTTATAACACCGTTGATTATATAAACTGACTATTTTGATTATGATGACCTAGGTAACTTAATCTTAATCCTAAGCTAACTATGAATTTATGTTCAAACGGTAGCATCCTTAGATCTGCATAGGTGAGGGTAGCTCAACAACGCTGGCCGAATAACCTGTGAAGGATTAACTTACTAATTGCGGTTATATCAAGTAGACACAAATATATTTATAGTGAGGGGAGCACAACTACGGGACTTTAGTGGAATGACCCATTAGTTAACGAATGTTGATTAGATCGGTTTAAAATGGTTTAGTAAGTTAATCTTGAATTGTTAGAGCCCATGATCTATAGATCCATTAGATTTTCCTGCTAGCTCATATGGAATTAACTTAGAACAATATGTTGGAATAATTTAAATTGTTCGCATTAGGTAGAGAGAGAAACCGATGAATACATGTGATATAACCATCGGTTTTAGAGCTTTATGTTTAAATATAATTTAAATATGAAAAATATGAATACAAATTCATATTCGGAAGCTCGAAATTAATAAAAATGGTCAAAATTGTGAAAAGTCAAAATGTTTACTTTTAACTTTGAAAAGTCAAACTTTGATCGGCTTTAGATTCAAATGTGATTTAAATTTTAGGAAAAGAAATGTGAATTCATGTTCGGAGGTTAGAATTAGTCAAGACGACAAAATGGTAAAAGGTCAAAATGTTGACTTTGACTTAATTGGTCAAATGACCATATTGCATTACAAGAAAATGGAGCATTATTGATGCCGAAAAGGACGTCGGCATAAAGAACTTCGGGAATAAGAGCTTTCCCGACGTCGTCAACAACGCGTCGGGAGATGCGTCGGGAAAACAATCTTTCCCGATGCACCACGAAGGCGTCGACAAGTCTACGTCGGGAAAAGGGTAAATTAATTTTAAAAAACGAACTATTCCCGACGTCGTGAACAGTGCGTCGGGAGCGGCATCGGGAATAGGGGTTTTTCTCAACGCCGCATCAAACATCGGGAAAAACGTTTAATGAGCGTCGGGAATTCCTCTTTTCTCGACGCGTTTTGAGGGATTTCCAAATGCCACGTCACTGCGTCGGGAAATTTCCTTTAAATCGTTTCAGTTCTATAATTTACAGAACCGAAATCGAGAGGGGAAAAGAAAGGAGAAGCCGAAATCGTCGTCACGATTTCCGTCGCCCTTCCGCTGTTGTTCCGCCGCCCTCCCTCGCCGTTGTCCCTCGCCGCCGTCTGCCACTTTAGGTAAGTGGAAATGAAAATTTATTTAGTTTAAATTTATGTTTTAGGGTTTTTTTGATGAAAATTAGTTTAGGATTTTCTTTTGGAATAGATTTTTGTTTGTTAAATGTATTTTTGTATAGAGTGTGTGTAATTTGTGGTTAAATTGAAATTTGAATGGTTTAGGGTTTAGGGTTTTTTAGAAAATTGAATTGAGGGGGGATTTTATAGTTAAATGAAAATTGAATGGGGGTTGAATTGGGGGAGGGGGTTTATTGTTAAATTGAAAATTGAACTGGGAGGGGGGTTTATATTTGAATTGAAAATTGAAATTGGAGAGGAGGGGGGTTAATAGTTAAATTGAAGTGGGGGGGGGGGGATTATAGTGACAAATTAACCACGTATGCACATATTTATATCTAGTTTATATATTTTGATTCTAGCTATGTGTTCGTATTTGGTTATTGAATGTTTGTTTTCTATGTCCATAGTCATTATGTCATATCGACGATCAAATTTTATGGAGACGGACGATATGTTCCTCTAGTTTGAGGATGATTTAGATAACATTGCGGGAGGGTCGTCATCTGTGGGCGACAATACAGGTGAGTCTAAGAATTTTCTTCATTTTAACTTACAAATATTTCATGTAGGGGTTTCTAACTTTATATGTTATTGTCCATTTATTGAGCATGGTCTTCTTCTCAACAAACGACTCTGACTCCTAGGAGACGTGCGCAGTCTCGACTCTTGAAGTTAGAGCGCCACGTTGCAATAAATGGGCGCTTTCCGATGACGATCGCCCCTGGAACGAAGAAGCCTATTTCTCCACACACCGTTCGCTTCAACCAGGCGATAGGCGTGTGCGTGCGAAAGACATTTCCCGTCCGCTGTCTTAAGTGGGCGGACGTTGGGAGAGAATACATTAAGGTCGTCAAAGGCGACCTCCAGGTAATTAAATGCACTACACATTTATATATGATTTCATTTGAAACATATCTAACTTTAACCAATCTAATGTGTTATGTTTGTAATGTGTAGCGATTGTTTGTGCTTGATTTCAATGATCAAGCAATGAACAGGTTTGTTGAGCATCAGATGCTCACGACCTTTAAAGAGTTCCGGGCCGACTGTCATAGACATTTCAAAAAGTACAGCGACCCGGAGGAGGCTCGTGCCAACCCACCAAACGCATTGGTTGGACGTGATGAGGATTGACACTTCCTCTGCGACCATTATATCAGCCGTGCATTCCAGGTATTTGTCATGATTAATTATGATAACAAGTTTTAATATGTATAAGAAATAAACAATATAATTGTTTTAATGCAAGAGCAATCACGGACGAACAAGGCTGCTAGACAGAAGCAGCCTTACAATCATAGTAGTGGGTTCCAAGTCGTTTCTACAACGACAGTATGAGCTCGCTGAAAGAAGAGGGCAGTCGGTCGATCGTGTGGAATTGTTCCGGGAAACACACGTTCGAGCTGGGACATTCGTGTCGCAGGTCGCCGAGGATGCGCATGTAAGTTATATCCTTATTAATTATCCACTTTCATTATATATTTTTGCGCGTTACCTAACATAATTTTTAAATTTGTTGCAGAATCAAATGCTGGAACTCCAATCCCAGCCTACCCCAGAGGGTAGTCAGCCACTCTCTGAGGATGAGATATGTGATCAGGTGTTGGGTAGACGACCAGGCTATTCAAAAGGCATTGGTTGGGGACCCAAGCCGAAGGCCCGCAAAACGGCGAGTTCAAGCAGTTCGTCGACATCTTGTTCGCAATCCATAGAAAAAGAGATTGAATTACAAGCTAAACTTCATGAAGCTTTGGAACGGATTGAAGTACAAGATAGAAATCACCAAGCATTAGCTTCACAAGTGGAAGCTATGAAAAAGATGATAGAAGAACTAACTCGTGCACAACAGGGACCACCACATGATCCCTAGCTCTGCGGTACGTATATGTCTCTATTATTCTTAAGTTTTTGCAATATATGATTATGTATTAAACTTAGTTATTTTTATACCATTTTTAGGACCGAAGGTGTAGAATGACGCGCATACGCACCTCGTTGGGAGACTTTTCATTATGTTTATGTTTTTTCTATTTTGAGAACTATATTTTGTTGTAGTCAACTTATTCGTATTATTAATTTTAATTCTATTTTTTTAATTTATGTTTGTATATTTATTAATTTATTTTAATTTATATTTAACTTGTTTTAATTTAATCCAAAACGTCGCGAAATTTTTTTGAGCAATCTGAACATCATTGTGAATGTTTGAGCAAAATATTATAAGGAAAAAAGTAAAAATAAAATATTTAAAAATATATAAAAAAAGATTTCCCGACGTTCTTTACGTCGGGAAAAAACGTCGGAAAAGAGGTTTTCCCGACGCTGAGGTATGCGTCGGGAAAGCCTCTCGCGACGCATTTCTCCTGACGTTCTTCCCGATGCCGTTTTGTACGTCGGGATATCCTTTCCCGACGAACTTTTCATTTTCGCCGACGTATTTGTGCGTCGGGAGTACCCCCGTCTCTTGTAGTGTTGCCCTCGGACGAGAGTTAGTGGAAAAAATCTAATATTTTTTTGGATAATCTCATTAACACTTAATAGGACAAAGTGTTTACATGTGATGTAAACAATAAGCCCACTAAGATTAAGTGGAATGGGAGGTGTTGTTTTTTGGTAAAGGTTTTTCATGCATTTTGCATGTAATTGTTATATATAAAAATATGTTTGGAAAATTCCTTAGAGACTTTTGAAAAAACGTGAAAAATTATTCAAAGTTTTATACCTCTCTTTAACTAAATAGTTGATTTCTTCCTCCTTTTTCCATCCCTCTCTCATATATTTTTCACTTAACGGGTCCCACAACCAGATTCTATGTTCGAAGAATAGCAGGTCAACACTAATGGTGGTCCCGGTTCGTGTTCATGAGGAGATATCGAGGATTCGAAGGCTTCAAAGGTAAGTATTTATCTTAACCCTAATTAATGTATTTAGGGTAGTTATTAAGCATGTTAACTTTTAAATTAATTTAGATGCATCTAGAGTAATTTTTCAATCCGTTCTTCCGCTGCGCATGTCTCGTTTTTCCATCAGTATTAATTCTTAATTAAAGTGAGCAACCTTTTAGTGCTTTTGCCATACTTACTCGCCTTTCAGGATGCAAATACATAAAGTTAAACTATGATTTGTATCTGATCATCCTAAATGTGCTATTAGTAACTTATCCTTAATTAAGACAAGCAACCTCTTAGTGCCATCGCCACACACTGTATGCTCTCGATAATGTATGAAAAGGATGAGTTTGATGATACAATTGTATCGCTACAACCTTTTGGCCACTCGCTTAGCTAAATGCAGTTCTCACTTGTCAGGCGATTACGATCTATATCATTGATCTTCTCTCGAATGTACAATATTAAGATATTTGCGTTTAACTTAGCAAATCTCATAGTAAATCCATTCTGGTTCTCTAAGTACTAAAAACACATTTCATTACTAGCTAGCTAACCAAACAGAATGAACTTGGAAAGAATAAGAAATATAGGAGAATGAAAGAAGAAATGGATTGCTTTAATAAAAATAATGTTAGGTCTCTCGGCCATGGTGTTCATCTTACAAAACAACACAACAAAAATATAAATTGGAATACAAGAGAAGATGTTACGTCGTAGATTCTGATTTCTCATACTCTTTGGCTTTGTGTTTTACTTATTGTTTAGGGGGAAGATTGTAACGACCCAACTCCTTATACTAAGTCGAAGTCATTACTAAATGTAAATAACATAATTAAAGTTATAAAGTTTGGCTAAAACGAACAAAACCTCAAAATTTTATTTATTTAAAAACCAAATCAGGGTAATGTGCGAAATGTAAACAAATATTAAAATCCTACTCGGGCCCTATCTACTTTTAAAGAAACGAAATAGTAAATAAAGAATAATAAAAATTCAAGTACTAAAAGTTAAAACGGGGTGTAAAGCAAAAGCAGAAATCCCTATGGCTCGCCACGGTCACTTCTGGTCGCTCGCCAGCTTGCCCTTGCCCTTACCTCTGCCCCTACCTAAAAAATATGACATGGAAAGAGTGAGTACAAAATACTCAGTAAGGGACCCACTACTAGTCCCACTAGGTGCCTGTTAACTTCCTATTAGAGTCTTGAAAATGGTACCCAATAATTGGCACGTACCCGAGCACGTGTAACATGCGCTTCCATAGAAACAGAATCTGGTCTTCGGTGTCCCGAGGGAGCACCTAGGACATACTGGTCTGTAGCGAACCCGGAGGAAATACTAAAACAATCGGGCTGCGAGGATCCCATCGAATCACTCGAATCATATCTATATCCATGCCAGACTGGCGATCTCGTCGGACTACGCAGTCCTAAATAGGTGGTGATCCCGAAGGACACCCATGCAGGTATGACTCTAATAGGCTAAGCTAACAGGTACCCTAACCATAGCATACATTACATAACATCATCATGTAATCATATCAGTCTAATCATCATATCACATCTCATCACAATATCCAAACATAAAGCCATAACCAGGCGTCATCACATTATACCATGCCATCATATCAAATCACATCATTAGTCACATCATGCCCTTATTAATTAACATATCGTTATGCAGTCTAGTCCTCAAGTGCATAACTAGGAATTCATGCGGTCTCATGATTCTAGTCGTAGTGTTAGTAGTAGAAATCTCTTACCTGGAGATTTGCTCGACGAGTCCTAACAGCAAGAAAAATGCGCTTTCCAAGCAGCGAGGTCCTAAATGTTTAATAACACCAATTTTCATGATTAATTCACCAAACGACCCAAGACCCAAAAATGTAGTTGAGATGACTTACCCTAGGTCGAGGTTGCAACGCTTGAGCCCTTACTGAAGAAATCTGACGCTCCAAACTCAATTGGTCCAAGATGTTCCTTAAGAGAAATAATTTAATTTAATCCAAATTAAATTATTTAGGTTAAAAATTCAAGTCTTGGCTGGGTATGCTAAAAACCCATTTGACTTACCAAAATAGGTGCAAAGGACGGGAAAAAGGCTAGGTGGTTCAAAAGGGTTTGGCGGCTCGGCTGGAAAAGCAGGGATCGGCTCGGCTTGAAGGCAGGCGTCGGCTCGGCTTGGGCAGAAGGCGTGGCTCGGCTTAGGCGCAGGCGCTGTGCGCGTGCGGCTCGGTGCGGATGGATGCGGCTCGGCTAGCGGTGCAGACGCGGCGCACGTACGGCTCGACGCGGGTGCACGCAGGTCGCTCGGGTCGCGGGGCAGGGACGCGGTCGAGTCGGGTTTATGCGTGAACAAGGCACGGCACATGGTTTTTGGATTCGGGCGGCTGGCGGTGCGGGTCCGACGACCGGTTAGCTCAGGACGATCGGCTGGATAGACGACAAAGACAGCGGCGACCAGTGGAGCTTCACGGTGGCTGCATTTGGCTGGAGTACGACGGATGGAGGCGGCGCGCGAAAGAAAACGAGATGCGGCTTGGAGAGACGCGGGTCGGCTGTGCTTCGTACACCTTCACTCGGACTCGACGGCTTGCGAAAGAACTCGGCGGCGCGACGGGCTGTGGTCGGCGGTGATGGCGGCGGTGCGACTAGGGTTTCCAACAACAAATTTAGGGTTAACTTCCCTTTTTCTTCCTTTTTTTCTTTTTGAAGAAGATGATGGGTTTTTATGGTGCACGGGTCCCTAGGCCTTATTTAAACACTAATTGACCCCACATTCTCTCTCCTCTTCCAAATCTCACCAAATTCCCCCTTTTCTCTCCTTTTAATTAATTCTTTCTTTCTTTTCCCAATTAAATCCTCACATCTCTCACCTCAACTAACCAAACCTCTTTATTTACAAACAATATTTCTACCAATATTTTATCATCCAAATAAAAATAATTAAAATCTTCAAAACTTAGTTAATCACAAGGTCAAGATATAAATAATCAAGTTCTCAATTACAAACAATGTTCCCATAATTACACTTAAGACGATAAATAAATTTCCGAATTGTTGGGGCGTTACAAAGATGGAGGGGATGATTCTCTCTCTCTTTTGTTCTAAACTCCCACCTAAAACTCAAGGGAAAGGAGAAGACAGACAATGTAAGAACTTGCTCTCCGGCCAAAATGTGCACACCATGTTCTAGAGTGAGAGGCTCTATCTAAAGCAAGAGTTAATGTTGATAGGACATCACGCGCCATTAAGGCCTCTAAAAAGTTGCAGTAGTGTTGCACATACATTCTTCTGCCCTTTCTCTGAATTTCTCGCCAACCAATTTTGTTTGCTAGCGTCTTGGATATCTTTGAATGTGTCTTCTCGTCTAGCTTGTACTTTGAATGTGTCTTCTTGCATAAACATGATATCGCCGAGCTTCACTCCTTTTTTGTCTAAAATCATGTGATTAAAGCACTAAAACATAGTAAAATAGGGATAAGGTTCTTTTGTATCATGCATTTTGCAGATTAATCAAATTGCCTACTTTTTCCTCTATTTTCTTCTATTTTCATACGATAAGACTTCATTATTTTACTTAAAAGGCTATAATAACTTGTATTTCTACAAGTTATGAGTAGGTAACTCGAACCAGTAACCGGTGTGGTGTCTGATACCTAGACTCCAACTGGTCAGTGCGTCACTCAACAAATTTGGTGGCTAGAGCTCAACAGCTGTGAACGGGGCTGACGTGCAACGAGCAGCCGATGATGAATGGTGGTGCCTCGATGATTGATGATGAAACGAGCGACACAAGGTGGTTGGCTAGTGGTGGGTAGCGTCCACGATAGTCGATTGAAGAATGAGAGAAAGGGAGTTTCAAGATGGGGGCTACACGTGTGAACTCCTTTCTCTTTTTCTCTTTTTTTTTTCTATAAATCATTAAATGGAAAAAAGGAGGAAGATAATAATAATAATAAGTTTTATCTCTTAGATACATGAAATTCAAGGTAAAACAAGAAAAGAAAGAGAAAGGTTTGAAAGTTAGTTGAGAAACAAATTTTTTTGTTAAGTTTATTTATTGCTCATAGTTTTCATTAAACTTGTTTTGTTTTAAAACATATCACTTACAAGGCTTTATAGTTCATCCTTTCAGGTAGAGATCGTAGATCTGGCACCGACTACAAATCTGCATACTCCACTAGAAGTTTGACTTAGTATTTTATGTATGGCTCATTTCTATTCATGTATTTGTGATTGTAATTATGTTAGTGAGAGAGTTAGTTGTTTTGTCTTAATAGACTAGTAAGATTTGAGTTGTATTAAGAAATATTGTGGTTGAGACTCTGAACTTATTTCTTGTCTATATATGACTCTTGTTCTAAACAAGTTGTATCCATAGGTTTGATGAATATGAAAACGTTTTATAAAGATTTATTTATTCTTTAAGTTTTAGATGTTTTGTTTTCCGTAATGTTTATGCTTAAAAGAGATGGTTAAAAGTTCAGGTTAAGCAAGGTCGACAGGTATCGTTAGAAGAAAAATGATGTCGATCAGCTTCATACCACCATCTCGGGTCTAGTGAGGAGGTGGCTTGAGATGGGGTGTTTATTTAAGCATGTTTTACTTAAAGCACGAGTTAAAAGCATGTTTTCCTTAGTTATTCAAGTTCTAAGTATTAAGCCAAGAAAAGTATGATTTGGAAGCAAAGCATGAGTTTGAGAAAAAGTTATTTAACTATATTACTTTACTATAATTTCTTTACAATTTATTTATAAGCATGTTTTATAAATAGTTACTCATTGGGCTTCCATTTCACGATTTCAAATGTTTTCACTTTTTAGGTACAGATCCTGATTCCCAAACCTAATCTACTACGGCCAGTTTGCTTCTCTGTCTTCTAGGTTTCTTGTGTTTTTTGTACAGTTAAACCATGCATTAAGTTTATGTCTGACATGGTTATTATTATGTTTATATCGTTTGAGTTATGGTTCTAGTTCTATATGTTGTATGTATTGCATAGATGTCCTAGTTATGTATATACAAGGTTTAGTGCATGCTTTATTTAGTCTCTTTAAGATTATAAGTTAGTAAGATATAGCAAGTTGTTAGAAGGTGTCGTAAGTATAGAACGACACTCGATGGCCTCACACCTTCTCTTTGATTAAAGAAGAGGATCTAGGAGGGAACGTGACACTTTATACAAAATAGCCCCACACACATATCTCCACTTGAACAACATGAATCATATTGTTTATAACATGTACAACTCATGTAACAATTATAAAGTAAGTCGTATCTATAGTATCACCAAGATAAGGCATCCAACTTTATCCATTTACTGTATTCCTTTTAAGTTATAACTTGAACATAAACTATTTGTATGTCACCACATATTATATTCAAATAACATTATTTAACTTTAGATTTTAGTTTGTTGGATTGAATAAGTGCAATCTAAATGTCAAATAAAATATTTTGTATTTTATTAAATAAATAATTTATATTAACAAATTACAAATACGACATGCATGAGATTTAGGAGTCTAAATCCAACAATTAATGGGTGTAATAATTCTCTTTTGACGTGCTGATGTCATTCGAGTATCATTGAATTCGCGTCACGTAGACTCGTCACACATACCATTGATGCACATGACAAGCTCATAGCAATTATCAACATACAATAATATAATAAAATAAAAGATACCAAGTCTTAAATCTATTATGTACGTTTACAACAAATAGTTCTAAATCCGTCGCCAAGAAACCACCAAGTATGGGATGACTCTCTTTATCTTGCAGAAGCCACACTTTGATTCTCGAACGAAATATAGGGATGAAATATTAACACTCAAACATCCATAAACCACCCAATTTCATGACCAAAGTTCGAGTTTGACAAGAAAAAACTGACCTTGGAATGTCCAAAACTCCAACCCAAAAGTCCTTTTAACAAATCCTCCTAAGGTTTCAACAACCACAACCTTATCTAAGCAATAAATAAAAGGTTAATAAACCAAAAGTTTCAGCAACCAAATATCGATATTTGTGTTCTAAATTCTTCTAATTAATTAGTTATTTAATAATTATTAAATATGTAGTATTAAATTAACCATCATAAATAAAATCCAAATTATTATATGTCATCTTCAACAATATGTAGTTGACATACATATGAATCATGTTCGAGTAATAATCAAAGAGTATAGTATATGAATATTAAAGAGGCTAAAATTTCACAAAACTGTCATATGCAACTTGATCTTAATTTTGAGTGAGTTATGAACTTTTGTGTGTGAGAGTGACTCGAGTTGCAGACTTGATATGTTTACCATTTTGGGATTTTACAAAACAGGGAGCTAGAAATGTAGTTTCACAATATGGAAATCAATCCTTCTCATAGGGAAAAAATAGATGAATAGTTCTATTAAGAGCTGACTCTAAAATTTGAACAAGGTGCTCCACTCTCTTGTTGGCCTGAGAGAGACTTGGTTTATGATCGATCAGGGGAACAGTGAACAAATTATTCATTAGAGGATTTGGTACATAAGGAAATAGAGGTAAACAGAGGTAAAACAAAATTTTCACTCAATTTTATTTACAGACAACTTGTGAAGTTATTATAATTAATCGAACAGAAACGCAAATATTATTTGCATAGTAATAACTTTAAATTCTTTTAGCATAGCTTAATTATAATTTCATATTCTGAGGACGCCTCTGATTCGGATGCGATCTCAATTCATTTATGTCTCCCTCTTAAAAGTATGATGTTACATGCTTGAACTTCTACTTGGTTATCCCCGAACCACATCTTACTAAGAGAGGTTTTTCTCAAATACCATCAATACAGGTTTCAAAATTTGGAATTGACACCTACTAGCCCTAACATTTCCCTACATCTCCTACGACTTAGCTACATCCTGCTTGCTTATCTTGAATGCTTCTAAGTGTGATAGTTATCTCCATAAACCAATAAGAGCTCCTCCAACATGTTTGAAAATCACTCACATGCTTCTAAAACAGATGATTAAGTGTGATTTAATTTAATTGCTCATGACGTAATTCTACGGTGTTTTGTCTTGTAGCTTTCGAACACAAAACAAAAAGATTATAAAACATGTCAATAAATAAATTGGCAAGCAATCAAATTTTCTTATAAACAGTAAAGACCAAAAAAATTACATAAAACATATTAACACTTAATTCTGATAAAATTTATAATGATAAGATTATTACAAATTTGAAATCATTAAAATTAAATTATTAGGAGTACAAATTAAAAAAAGAAAAAACTGAATTATAAAAAATATGAAAGTTCCAAGGACACAAAAAAGTATATATACATATATGTATGCATACATACACATATATGTAAAATTTTAAAAGGTCAATTCATCTCCTTTCTTGCACTATTATTTCATTTTTTTTGTCTTTTATTTTGAAAATTAAATCTATTTTCTTAATACGTTCAATGACTTCGGTCTTTTTTAAATATAATAGTTGAATTTTTACCAAATTCTAAAAACAAAAATAACTTTTTAAAACATAATAGTTGAATTTTTAACTAAATTCTAAAAACAAAAATAACTTTCTTTAAAGTTAATTTTTCAGTTTTCAAAATGTAACTTGGTTTTTTAAAACCATTAGTAAAATATAGATTATTAATGAAGTTGGATCTAGAAGCAATGTTTATAGACTCAATTTTCAAATAAAAATAGAAAAGCAAAATGATTTCCAAACATAACCTACGTAAATTCCAAAAAGGTAAAAGTTTCTTCCTAAGTATTTGGAAGAAGCAACAAATTAGAGAAGAGAATACTCTAGCTTTTCAAGTCAGATAAATAAATAATCGCTGTCATTCTTTTATCCTCGTAACATATCAACTATACATGTATTAATCAGAACATAGCTTAGTAAACGGGGCACAAACTACTACTTCATAGATCAATGGCCGACTCCTATTCTGACGTATTGAACTGTGGGGAAAAAATGTAGAAATGAAAAGAAACGACGCATGGAGATCAAGCTCCTACACCAAACAAAACGGCATTTTATTACTCCCAATGTATCACATCACGTGAAACCCTTCCATTGGTTTCCCCCTCTTTTTCCTTAAATTGATTTACAAATCAAAGTGAATATTAAATAATGTGGCTTTTTTCGCAATTGCAGGAAGCAAATAACTTCATATCTATATGTACCTGCCTGCAGATCAGTTATCCCTACAGAAAGACAATTGAATTGCAGGCCTTAATCTTCTTCAAATCCCCCTTCATACATTTCTTCGTCCCCATCTCCAAAGTCATTGTCATCTGCTTGCGCTTGATCGGCATCTCCAGCATTGGGTTCCTGAAGAGCATTTGCCTCAGTTTCATCTTTCTCGCCCACTGGCCCAACTGGAGGTTCATTCTTGACTCGCATTGATTCAACACTTACGTCACTGAGAAATGTGGTATATGGCTTTGGAACCTGCAAAGTGTAGCTTATCGTCATGGAACGGAAGTTGTTTATTATGTACCGACCAAAATAAAATGTAGTCTTAGCCAAAAGCTTAACCAATAATGACAATTGCTCTACGAATGGTCAACGGAAGCCTTGCCTTAAATAAGCAATCCCTCTTCTGGGCACTCTCCACCAAGTTATTCCAGTGTTCATCCCTCTTTAATGTTGAAGCAGAGCCTACCACCTGAAATGAGCAAATTTAGTTCAGTAAGCTGAGAGGAATTGTATTGAAGAAAAACTTCTCTGCTTAAGGTGTCATCTTACCAGGATAGAAGCTCTTGCTCTAGTGATACCAACATTCATCCGACGACAATCAGATAAAAACCCTATTGACCTATTCTCGCTTGCCCTGACACAAGAAAATATGGCGATGTCCTTCTCACGTCCCTATAAAAAGAGAATGATTTTACTTATCATGCAGAATACCGAATGATGACATGAACTGAGGCTATATTTACAAAATTCTAAACTTGTTACAATATCAGGCACAATGCATTCATTTCCAATGTCCCTAGCTAGCAAGCTCAAGGAATCTGTTGAATTTGGAACAAATATGAAATAACTAAATAATGACTAGTAATTCAATATATATTATTCTATACAATAATATTCAATATTATAGACATACGTGAAAACCCTAAATAAAGACTAAGAAAGCATTTATTTTGTCATATTTATAAATATTTTGGTTCATTCTATTATATTTGAAAACAGCCCTTATTACTATTTTATAAAAATGAAAATTTTCCAAGGCCCAAAACATTGGGACTTTACAAAAGGCACACCCTTAGTTTCTGTCCCTTGCCCTTTTTCAAGGCGAGACACCAAACTTGTGCCAAGCTCCTAGGCACGCCTAAGAGGGCTTAAACCACTGGCTTTTAGCTAACTAGTTTTCTGAGTTTCTCAAAGAGGCATTAACAGCCATGCACAAGCACAAAATCTAAACTTTCCAATTATACCCAAAAAGTTTTCAAACACACAATGACTTGAGAAGATAAACCAATTACCTGACACCCGTCAACACTTGTAATATCTACTATACCACTAGGATCCATTCCAAACAGATCCACAAACTTTTCTTGGAGAAGTTTTACTTGCTGGCTATAGGGTGATATGATTGCAACCTGAGAATTTGACTTCAACTCTGGATATGAAATAACCAATTTATGATACAAGTGGAGGACAAAATCAGCCTCATCAACGTTCACCCAAGATCCACTTCCTGGGGGCTGAGATTCTTTCCCTTCATGTAAATCAAAGAAACAGAAAGGACCATAACAGCGATATGCATGCCACGCACGTGTTGTCCGTAGTTTGACATCTGGTGCATCCTCCAGTGACTCTGCATAGAATTCCCGGGATGGAAAGCTTCTGATCTGTTGAAAAAGAAGATAATTGAGAAAAGCAAACTTTGATAGGACATAGGACTAAAAGTTGAAAATTTTATCAAAGTCCACACGGACAATGTAAGGGGAGAGAGAATGTTGAAATATGAAATAACTCCCATACCTCATTCAATAAAATAGAATTCAATAAATATGGGCATACATGGAAACCCTAAATAAAGATAACTAGTAAATTACAATAAAGTACAAAAGACTAATAAGCTCCTATAATTACATATATATTATAACACTCCTCCTCAAGCTGGAACATTATAACACTCCTCCTCAAGCTGGAACATATATCTTAATCAGCCCAGCCTGGTACATAAGTACTCTATTCAAACATCACTCAAAGCTTTTGAAAAGATATCTTTGTTCTCCAATCTTCACACATCCAGTAGACACCAAACCTTATTATATTTTTTCTTAAACAAAATGTCAATCAATTACAATGTGTTTAGTACGCTCATGAAATACTGAGGTAGAAGCATATGGAGAGCAGCTTGATTGTCAATCACAACTTAGTCAGAATTGTAGTATTAAAACCCAACTCAATCCAGAGTTGATGCAACCACATTATCCACACACTAATTGTGTCATTGCGTTGTATTATGACTCAACACTTGATCATGAAACAACGTTTTGCTACTTACTCTAAACCAACTTGCCTCCAACAAAACACAATACCCAAAAGTCAATCTTTTGTCTTCTTTTAATCCTGCCAAATAAGCATCTAAAAAACATTCAAAGTTCATATGACCATGATCTTTATATAAGATCTCACGTAAGGTGCAGCCTTAAAGTAACACAGAATTTGTTGAATTGCATCCCAATGTTCCACGGCGAGTGAGGTCATAAACTGACATACGATGCTTACCGCATAACCTATGTCTGGATGTGTTACTGTAAGGTAATTCAAGTTCCCAACTAGTCTTCTATATCTTTCAGGATCCTCAAATGGTTCTCCAACTTTAAACAATTGTAGACCAGACATCTTTGCAGTACTGCATAACTTGACTCCTAATTTTCCTATCTCAAGTAGCAAATCAAACACATATTTTCTGTGACATAAAAATACTCTTCTTGCTTCTCAGTACTTCAATGCCCAAAAAGTACATTAGTACTCACAAATCTTTAGTGTCAAATTGACTTTGGAGGAAAGATTTGAGAGACAATATACCTAATGCATCATTATCGATTATAACAATATCATCAACATATACAACAAGTAGAAAACTGAGCGATCTAATTTTCTTTTCTTCATTCCAAACAGCCCAAGTACTTTACTAAATTTACCAAACCATACACGTGGACTTTGTTTCAACCATACAAGGATTTGCGAAGGCAACAAACTTCATCATTCTCCTTGTAAGCAACAAATCCAGGTGGTTGCTCCATATAGACTTCCTCATAAAAATCATTTTTAATGTCAAGCTCATGTAAAAGTCAATCTTGAAATGTTGTCATTAGCAATATGAGAGAATGTATCAAAATAGTCAACCTCTTATGCCTGAGCATAACCTTTAGCCACAAGGCATGCTTTTAAACGAGTGAAATATGAAAAACTAAATAAAGATTGGCAAGTACATTCACATCCTTTAGTGTTGAAGGTGATCCAAACCACACCGCAAACTGTGTTAAACGAATTCCACGGCTTCTTCAATAGCAAGTACATTCACATCCTCTAGTGTTGAAGATGATTCAAAACCACTTTGGCAATACGTGACCAAGAATCAAAGATAGAGTGAGGGAGGTGGAAACATTTCTTGGCAATGTAACTCTTGTCATTGCTCAAAAATGTGTTCTTATATAAGGGCTAGAGCTCATTTATTAGGCTGAGGTGGTTATGGAGTTGGGGTGTGTAGTAAAGTTACTCCCAAGATCAGGCCCACGTGCAAAATTAAGAAAATGGGGTGAAAGATCGTACAGCTAAAAAGACTCCTAGAGACATTCCTTTACCACCTCCATTTGTAGTTTCTGATAAATTTCAAAAAAAAAAAAAAAGAAATTAGTGTGAGTAAACGCCCCTCTCCTTGACCAAAAGAAAAGAAAAATTGCTCCAAGTGCAATAGAAAGATCATTTAATATGGCATCAAAAGACCAACTACATTTGCTTATTGCACAGAAGTTTTATAGTTCAGGATTGCCTTTTTGTTTAGCAAAAAATCGTATATTATATAACTCACACATTTGTGCTGCAAAGAATTTATTGTCGAGATATTTGCCTCCTGGATATAATTTGCTGAGAAATACTCTTCTAGGGAGAGAAAAGACAAATATTGAAAGATTATTACAACCCATCAAAGATGGGTCGACAAAAGGGCATAAGTATTGTGAGTGATGGTGATTCACAAAAAAGACCTTTGATAAATTTGATGGCCGTCACAGATGGTAAAGCGATGTTTTTAGAAGTAGTGGATTACTCAGGTGAGGTCAAAGATGAATATTTTAATGCAAATTTGCTGAAGGATGTGATTAATGAAGTTGGCCCACGAAATGTGATTCAAGTGATCACCAATGCTCCTAACTGCAAGAGTGCACGCCAACTAATTAAATCACTCTTTCCGACAATTGTATGGACACCATGGGCAGTACATACTCTTCATCTTGCTTCAAAGAAAATATGTGCAACAAAAAATGTTAAAAAACAATGAACTTGTCTATGAGGAATGTAGTTGGATTTCTAATATTGCTGGTGATGAGATGGCGATGAAGAATTTTTTAATGAATCATTGCATGAGGCTTGCTATTTTCAACAAATTTGCATCTTTGAAATTACTTTATACGGCAGAAACACGTTTTGCATCAATCACTATCATGCTTAAAAGGTTCAAACTTATTAACGGTGGTTGTAAGTTATGGTCATTAGTGACAAACAAACATGCTATCGAGAGGATGACGTGGCAGAAGCAAGATATGTGAAGTGATTGATCTTGGATGATATTTGGTGGGATAAAATTGATTACATCCTTTCCATCACTAAACCCATATACGGCATGATTTGGATTTGTGATACAGATGCACCAACCCTTCATTTGGTTTATGACATGTGTATAGTATGATTGAAAAGGTAAAAGCTACAATATATAGTCATATAGGCATGAAGAAAAATTTCAAGATGAAGACTTCCTTTTATGAAATTGTTCATAATATTACCATTGATCGTTGAAACAAGAAAAATACTCCACTCCATTGTTTGGCTCATTCTTTGAACCCAAGGTACTTTATAATAATTATAATCATATTCTATTCGTCTTATAGTTTCTAAAAGTAAAAGTTCAACATGGTTAACTTGTATTTTGGGTACTATAATGAGCAATGACTTCAAAAAGATCCTAATCGACTACCTCCACATAAGGACAATGAAGTAACTCATGAGAGAATGAAATGCCTCGAGAGATATTTTCCTAATGTACAAGATTGGGCCAACTTGAACTTGGAGTTTGCTAGATTTTCAACAATGAGAAAATATTTTAATGATATTGATTCTGTAACGGCTAGGTACAATGCAGATGCTCATGATCATGGGGTATGCATGGTGTCTATGCACCAATGCTTCAATCAATTGCCTTTAAGCTACTAGGTCAACCTTCCTCATCTTCATTTCGTATAGGAATTGGAGCTTGCATTCATTTATTAATTTACTTAGGCAAAACAAGTTGTTTTCAGTGTGCAGATGATCTAGTATATGTCCATAGATCATTTTGTGCTAAGTAATGTGTCTTTGTTGGGTATCGCCATCACGGTGAGCTTATAAATGCTTCCATCTTTCTTCCCGAAAATACTTCATCTCCATGGATGTAATATTTCTTGTGGATCAACATTTCTTCCCTTTAGTCATCTTCAGGGGGAGACAACAAATAAAGACACTAACTGGTTCACATCTTCAGTCCCTATTGACCTTCCTGAACCCATCCTACATGCCCATGACACTATTCTACCCACTGAACACCTTGAATAACAAACTACAGGAGGAATTTGAAAAAGGAAATGGTGTCCCCTACTGCTCCACCAGCTCCAGTTCATGGATCTGAACTACCACAAGCTCGAGGTACTACTAGCTCTGATAATATTAACTTGTGTGTGATGATGATATTGTTGATTTGGCTGAGAATGACAGGATTGATATGTTAGTTCCAAAGTATAACAAGGTTGCAAACAGTGATGAAACTTTGATAGAAACACAAGTTGGTGATGCTCATCCTCGGGCTAGAAAGGTAATCGAAATCCCATTACAAATGGGGAATCAGACAAATAAGGGGATTATGATATCTCTCTTAACATGCCCAGTGCGTTGAGAAAGGACACCAGGTCCTGCACCAAGTACCCCATGTATAGATTTCTGTCTTACAGTAATCTTTCTTATGAGCTTAGGACATTCACTGCCAGCCTTGATACAACAACAATACCGAAAAACATATTATGGCTATGGAAATTCTTGAGTGAAGACTATCTTCATGGATGGGAGCTCTTGAAAAGAATAATAGATGGGGCCGCTCTTCTAAAAGGGCATAAAACAAGAACTAGGTCTTTTTGCGGCAATTAATAAAGAATGGTCACTCTATCAACTTGAAAAATGCATTTTTGAATGGTGAATTAGAAGAAGTTTATAAGACCCCCCCCCCCCCCCTCCCAAGGGTTTTGAAGTTCAGTTTAATAATCAGGTATGTAAACTCATAAAGTCTTTATATGATTTGAAACAATCACCGAGAGTGTGGCTCGACCAGTACATTTATTAAGTCCCAAGGTTTCACTTAGGGACACTCTGACTACACGTTTACAAAAAGGTCAAAATATGGAAACATTATTGTTCTAATTGTCTATGTAGATGATATTGTCTTGTTAGGAGATGATACGGCTAAAATCACTAGGCTAGAAAAGAAAATGGCTGGCAAGCTTGAGATCAAAGATATAGGGAATCTAAATATTACCTTGGAAGAGAGGTGGCAAGATCAAGAGAAGGGATCTCTATCTCAAAACAAAATACACCTCTAGCTTGTTAAAATAACGAGTATGACCAGATGTAAACTTGCTGAAACTCCTATTGAATTTAATGCGAAACTGAGGGATTTTGTTGACAAAGTTCCTTTACTAGAAAAACTGATTTACTTATCTCCATTGTTTTGAAAGGCGCCGCTAGGTGCGCACAGGCACAAGTGGCATGGCTTGGGCTTCTCCTTGAACAGGCGAGGCAATCTGCCTAAGTCGCAGCTTAGGCGCGCGCCTTCCATGAGGTGCGAAGGTGCATAAAGGAGCTAGGCACGGGCTTTTATGGCATTATATCGGTTAGGCTTTATTAATTAAAAAAATATATTATTAGACCTTTTTCTAAATTTAATTACGTGGCTTCAAAGTCAAGAAGCGAAAAGGTTGTTGTTTCGTTCCCAATCTCTTGGTCTTCTTTGTCGTTTAAATCAAGCAAAGCGTCTTCAAAAGAGCTTTGTCACCCACGCTGGCCAGGGCCACCCTTCTTCTTCACACAAATCACAATCACAGCACCTGGATTCTTCTTTTTCCATTTGGTCTCCCTCTTCTTTTTCAATTTGGTCTTCTTCTCATCTTCTTCAAAACAAATATTTGGTGCCATTACTGTCTTTTTTGGTGCAAAAACAGAGGAAAAGACAAAGAAGCTTCCAAGTTTATTTTTTCCATCATTAATCCTTGCAAAATCATTACCGGTTAGCCAAACTTCATACTTTCAATTTTCATAACATACTATGTTACTGCTAAGTCTACCATACGATTGACAATTTGTTTCGAATAATTTTTTTGTTTTTCAATAACAATACGTTCAGCCATTGCTTCAGCTTCCATACTGACATCAACAACGGAGGGTAGATTAGCTAACTCAAAAGTGACCAGAGCAAGACTAGTATATACAACCTCGAATGGGAACTTCTCTATTGAGTGATTTGTCATGTGTTTGAAGGCGAATTCTGCTTGGGGTAAAGCTAAGTCCCACTGTTTTGGCTTGTCCCCCCTAAGACATCGAATGAGGTTGTCAAGAGTTCGGATGATCACCTCTGTTTGGCCATCAGTTTAAGGGTGGCTAGGGATACTAAATAGGTGATTGGTGTCGAATTTCTTCCATAGGGATCTCCAAAAATGACTCAAGAATTTTACATCTCTATCCAAAACTATTGTTTTAGGAATTTTATGTAATCTAACAATTTCTCGAAAAAACAAGTTAGCTATATTCAAAGAGTTTTTTTTACAAGGAATGAAATGGGTCATTTTACTAAAGCGATCTACTAATACAAAAACAGAATCATGACCCCTTTGAGTTCTTGGTAAGCCTAAAACAAAATCCATAGATAAATCCTCCCAAATAGTAGAAGGAATAGGTAAAGGAATGTGCAAACCAGTATTTTGAGAATTACCTTTAGCTGTTTGGCAAATAAAGCATCTTTTGATGAAGTTAGTATCATCCCTATTGAGTTGGGCCAAAAGAATTTAAAGCTGATTGCAGCCAATGTTTTGTCTCGGCCAAAATGTCCTGCTAATCTACTAGAGTGTGCTTCTTTAATTATTGCCTCTCTTAAAGATGCATTAGGAACATACAAAACATCACCTTTGAAGAAAAAGTTAATAACAATGTGGTAATCTTTGCAAGGTTTATGGTCAGAGCAAGTTTCCCAAATTCTTTTAAAATCAATGTCAGAAGGGTACAAAGTAGGTAAGTGATCAAATGCAATGATTTGAGATTGGAGGGTGGTGAGAAGTATACCTTTTCGGTTGAGAGCATCAGTAGCCTTATTAGACTTACCCGAAGTGTGTTTAATTACAAAGTCGAATCTTTGCAAGAATTGTAGCCAGCGAGCACGCATTCTACTAATTGTTTCTTGGGAATTCAGAAAAGCGAAAAGTGGTTGGTAAGCAAGATAAAAGTATTAGAAAGTAGATAATGTTCCCATTGTTTTAGAGCACGCACAAGGGCATACAGTTCCTGTTCATAGATACTCCAATTTTGTCTAGAAGTACTTAACTTTTCAATAAAATACTCTAAGGGGTGGCCTTCTTGACTAAGGATAGCTCCTATACCTAAACCCGAAGCATCTATTGTGACTTTAAATGGTTTATCAAAGTTAGGAAGTTTTAAAACAGGGGAACTAGCTAAAGCTGATTTTAATTGACTGAAGTTGTCTTCTTCAGCTTGACCCCATTGGAAACTGCCATTTTTTAAACAGTTCGTCATAGGTGTTGCAATAGTGCTTAAGTTTTTGGTTGAGGCCAAGAACTAATAGAGTCAATCTCTTTAGGATCAACAGAAATGTCATTGCAACTTATGATAAATCCAAGAAAACGAATACTATAACACAAAAATTCACATTTTTAAGGTTAATTTGTAATTCATTTTCCTGTAAGGCTGTAAAGAGTAGCTGAATGTGTTTTAGGTGATCTTCCTTAGAGGAGCTATAGATGAGTATGTCATCAAAATATACCACAATAAATTGATTCAAAAAAGGTTGTAAGATTTGGTTTATTAATCTTATAATGGTGCTAGGGGCATTAGAGAGATCAAAGGGCATAACTAACGACTCAAACAACCCTTCATTGGTTTTGAAGGCTGTTTTCCACTCATCCCCAGGTTTAATTCTAATTTGGTGGTAACCACTCTTAAGATCTACCTTGGAAAAGATGGAAGCCTGATAATTGATCAAGGAGGTCAAATGAACGGGGAATGGGAAACCTATGACTATAATTTTATTTATAGTTCTACTATCCACACAAAGTCTCCAGCTGTCATCTTTTTTTGAAGCAAGTAGGGTTGGGACAACACAAGGACTTAGACTAGGTTGGATATGACCCTTGTTAAGGAGTTCTTCTATTTGTTCATGCAAAATTTTGTACTCCCTAGGGTTCATTTGATAATGTGGTAGATTAGGCAAGGTACTACTGAACATTAAGTCTATAGTGTGTTGTATATTTCAGAGGTGGCAGTGAAGTAGTTGGTTCATGGAAATTCAGCTAGAAGATTTGTTATCTCACTAGGTATGTGATTTTTTGTAGGTGCAGTGCTGTTTCCCTTAATAACAAAGACTAATATAGGTGTTGTTTTTGGAGGCAGGAATTCTTTACCCTTATTATTGAAAAAAGTTTTCCATTATTAGGGTTAGGTTTTGTTTAGGGGGGTGCCTATAGGTAAGAGAGCTACACGATGGCTCATCCAATCAAATTCAATAATGTTTGCCCTCCCTCTAAGAATATAATTTGTGTCATATTGCCAAGGTCGTCCTAAAAGTATGTGACAAGCATCCATATCTAGAACGTCACATATAATTTGGTCTTTATAGTGTTGTCCTATTGATAAAGAAATAGTGCAAACCTCATTGACATTAGCTTCTCCCCCTTTGTTTATCCAACTAACTTTATAAGGATTCAGGTGTGGGTCAATTTTTAAATTTAGGGTAGAAACTAGTTTTTTAGACACTAGGTTTTGACTACCACTATAAATGATAACTTGACAGACTTTATCTTGAATGGTGCATCTTGTTTGAAAAAGGGAGTTCCTTTGAGGTATCCGATCAGTTGTGGGAGTGAAGAGAATTCTTTGGATTACACAAGATAATTGATCTCCTTCATCCGGGGTTGAAATCTCATAGATGTTATCTTAATCGTCCTCTTCTTATCCTTCTTCAATTGTTAAAGTCCTCCTTTGAGGGCACTCATTGGAGAGGTATCCTTGTTGACCGCACCTGAAACATTTACCCAAAGTAGGATGGTTATAAACATTGTCAACCTTCTTTTTTGTCTTAATCTCACCTGGTTTGGTGGCTGGAATCTTTGGTAGGTTTTCATCTTTCTTGGTTGACTGTGAAGTTGTATGGAAGAACTTCCTTGTTTTGGAAGTTTCTGAATGAATTAGTTGGGTTAGCTCTTTGTTTGTCCCAATTATTTTTTCTTTGAGAAATCTTCGTTTTCTTGATCTCTTCATTGTCTTCAATCTTAGAAGCTAAGGTGATGGCATCTGAAAGAAAAGTTAAAGGATTTAAGTTTACAATATCCTTAATTTCATCTCGTAGACCATGAATAAACCTGAAAATTTGTTGGTGTTCGGTTTCGGGAAGATTATTTCGAGCACCAAGTCTGTAAAATTCTTCTGTATAATCCATGATGCTTCGTGAGCCTTGATAACACAATTGGTACTGATTGTAAAGTAGTTACCGGTAGTTGATTGATAAGAGTCTTTTCTTCATTAGACATAACATCTTTGGCCAATTTCTTATAGGTTGTTTACCGAATAGTCGTCTATTGTTTTGTAATTGATTCCACCAAGCGCTTGCACCACCTTGAAATTTGAGAGCAACTATTCGAACCTTCTTGTGTTCAGGTGTATTGGCATAGTCGAAAAAATTCTCTACATTCTTGATCCAATCAAGAAACTTCTATACGTCCATTCGTCCATTGAAGGTAGGAAGATCCACTTTCATACGTATTTCTTGATCTTCTTGATAATACGGTCAAAGTCTAATCCCTCGTTGTGGTTCTTAATGACTGTTCAGCAAGTTGTCTTCATCTGAAGAGTCAAAATCGTCTAACAAATGTCCAGGTAAGTTGTTTTCATATAGTTGGTTATTACGGATGTGAACAGGTTGATTTCTGGGTCGTCCTTGGTTTGCAACTGGGTTTCTTAGTCTTTCTTGTCTTTTTTGATTTGCTGTAATTGGGTTTCTTGGAAGCTGGATTGCTTCTTCTACCGGTTGGGCATGAAATCTGGTAAAAAGATTGGTTAGTTCTACTCAAGATTGCTGTATATCCGACTATACTTGTCGAAGTTCTTCAATAGCTTGTTCTACTAACTGCAAGCGTTGGTTGAACGAGGCTTCCGCGTCCATTTTTATGAGTGGTAAGATCCAAGTTTTTGTGGGAAGGGTGAGCTAGGATCATGCTCTAATACCAATTGATGCAATAATGCAGAAACTTTAGGACTTTTCCTTAATAATACTTCTAATGTGTTTTATTAATGAGAGGAAAAGCCTTTATATAGGCCGGAATTTACGAGAGTTGTTGAAGTTAGTTATTTTAAAACTAACTCAAGAATAACTAATCTTAAGATACAAGAATGGTAATTCAAGATACTCAAGAATTCGCTAAAGAAATGTTAAAGAACTTTAAAGAAACATCAAGAAAGGATGATGTTCTACATCATTGTCAATCGTATGACAGACTTAGCAGTAGCATAGTATGTTATGAAAATTGCAAGAATGAAGTTTGGCTAACTGGTAATGATTTTGCAAGGATTAATGATGGAAAAAATAAACATGGGAAGCTTCTTTGTCTTCTCCTCTATTTCTGCACCAAAAAAGAGAGTACCAGCACCAAATATCCAAATTGAAAAACAAGAAGGGAGACCAAATGGAAACAGAAGAATCCAAGTGTTGTGATCATGATTTGTGTGAAGAAGAAGAAGGATGGCCCTGGCCAGCGACGATGATAGAGCTCCACTGAAGTCAGAAAGGGAACGGAAATGACAAAGCTCCGTTGAAGACGCTTTGCTTAGTTTAAATGGCAGAGAAGACTAAGTGATTGGAAACGAAACGACAGTCTTTTCGCTTCTTAATTTTGAAGCCATGTAATTAAGTTCAAAAAAAGATCTAATAATATATTTTTTTAATTGATAAAGCCCAACCGAGATAATGCCATAAAAGCCCGTGCCTAGCCGCTTTACTGCACCTTCGCACCTCAAGGAATGCGTGGACCTAAGCCATGACTTAGGCAGATCGCCTTGTCTATTCAAGGAGAAGCCCAAGCCATGCCACTTAGGGCCTAGGCACGCCTAGTAGGGCCTTTCAAGACACTTTGACAACCTTTAGCAATCAAACAAAGTGGAGAAAATATCTCCAGATAAATTTCAACCAAACGATTACTCAACGATACTCGACGATAAGCTATTCTATTAATATATATTTTTTGTTTGTGCCTATAGTGGAATGGTGGGATAACTTCGAACAATCAAGTCCAAACTTGCAAAAGTGTGCTGTGAGAATTTTAGGTCTTGTAGTGCTTCTGGATGCGAATGTAATTGGAGTCTGTTTGAGCAGGTTACCTTTCCTCTCCTTAAGTACATTAAGAATGAGAATCAAATTTTGTTAATTCAATGACAATGAAACTTTCTAATTTTGCAGTTTCATAGCAAGAAACGAAATAGGCTTGCTCAAAGTCGTTTGAATGATTTAGTGTTCATCAAATACAATAGAGCATTAAAATGTCTATAAAAACCTTCAAAATATTGTGGACCTCATCTCTTTAAAAGATATTGATGATAGTAACGACGGGTCAAGTGGAAGATTAGATAACGATTTTGAGAAGGGGGATGAGCTGGTATTTGACGATGATTCTTTAACGTGGGGTGATGTTTCAAGAGCTATCGGAGCAAAAGAACCAATCTACTATTCTAAAGCTAGTACCACAGGAGCTAAGACTAATATTTCATGCTCATCCGTGTCTACCACACAACCCACACCTAAATAAGTAAATTTAGATGGTTCCAAGATTGAAGAAGAAGATACTAATGGCTATAAGTCCAACGAAGGAGTGCATGAAGATGAAAACCAATTTAGTAAATGATGAGTTTGATCTTTTAGAGTTAACTTATATTTTGATTGTTGTTGAATGTTAATTAGTTTTTTCTGTTGTGTTTTGTTTTTTTGGGCGATAATTGACCAGTGAGATAGTGTCTCACATGATTTTGGGTAGAAAACTAATATTATAACCATGTTTTTTTTTGAAAAGGAGACAAGTCTCTTAAATTATTATTACTAAAAGAGTCTTTAGCTCAAAGTACAAGACTATTATACTAGGAGCAAGAGAAAAGAGAAAATTCAGCCTACCTCAACCTACCTCTACAGAAAAGCTACAAACAAATTCAAGCTAAACATAGAAGAGATAAGCTAAACAAAACCATATCTGAATAAATCTAATTACAAAGCATAATGCAAAATCCTCTCATAAAGAACTAAATTGAAACTAAAAACTCTCAAGAAGATACAACCCTTTGCCCCAAAACTACCTAACCAAATTCATGCATAATCTAGAGGAAGCTCGAAGAAGTCTTCCACTATTCGGCATCGGCATGAAGGATTTACTTACCACCCATATGAAGAGAAATCCAAGAATGACTAATGTTGGTCTTACATTGAGGAAAAATACATTAAACTGCTAAAAAATCAAATTAGAATATTCCACAATCAGTTGCTATTGATTTTAAATGATCAGAAATTTTGCAAGACCGAGGACAAAAACGAGTAGCAGATGGCAACTTTGCAGATCTTGACTCTTCCTCGCATTGAAAGAGGGAATTGAGATCAGTTTCTAGAGGCTCAAAATGTTTCTGATTTTCAAGTTCAATTGACCTACCAAATGCTCCATTCCTCACTACTAATGCTGAAAGAAGAGTCGAATAAAGACTCACCCTTCTTGTTGGATTGATTGAGAGGGGTTTTGCTTGGAGAGCTCTTCAAAAATTTTGCCTTGGAGTCAGGCAAGGAGAACTCAAAGTACTTAAACTGGATAGAGGGGGAATGATGAGAAATATTATAACCTTGGTTATACACTTATATTTTATACATTGTAGTTAAGTCTCATTTCCACCCATGAACACTTTCAATTTTGTAGACGCATACATACATACGCCTTGAGCCTTTTTAAAACACTGCTTATCTCATACTAGACCAGATATTTCCTACACTGTCAATGTTAGTCAATTTGTGCAGGCACCCTATGAAGAACATATGGAAGATGTGAATCGAATTTTGAGATATTTGAAAAGCTCGTCGACTAAAGGTCTGATGTTAAGGAAAACTAACAAGAAATGCATTGAGGCTTATACCCACTTTGATTGAATAGGATCAGTTGTTGATAGAAAATTTACCTTTGGTTATTGTACTTTTGTGTGGAGAAACCTAATTATTTAGAGAATTAAGAAGCTAAGTGTTGTTGCTAGAAGTAATGCTGACGCTAAATATAAAGTTATGAGTTTAGAAATCTATGAACAAATCTGATTGAAGAAAGTTTTATGATCTTCACCAAGACAGTGTTTTACCTGTAAAGTGGCTACAAACATAGCCAATAATCATGTACAACATGATAGAACAAAACATATGGAGATTGACAGACACTTTATAAAAAAGAAACCGGACAATGACAGTATCTATATTCTGTATATTCCATCTTATGAACAAGTTGTTGATGTTCTCAACAAAGGGTTACTCAGGCCAAGTTTTGACTAATGTATTAGCAAGTTGGGTCTTATCAACATCTATACCCATCTAGAGGGGGAGTGTTGGAAATAAGAGGCTTTGTTGATAGTTTATAGCCCCAAGGGTATTTAAGTTTTTATTTTACTAGAGCCTGTAAAGTTGTCTTCTTTCGTATCTTTCACGATGTGTGTGAAAATAGTAAAAAGTGATTCTTTATTGTGGTTTTCTTTCCTTGTTATAGGGTTTTCCTAGTAAACCTAGTGTACTCTTTTTCTACCATTTAACAATATATATATAACATGTCCTGTCCTACTTTTCTAGAAATTGGCGTATCATCAAGTCGTGTCAAGTCCACTATCCGTGCTTCTTAGCCTCTATTTATGTGGCTGTAGTTTGTTCCAAGATCCATTGATGATTATCTATTTTTTTTTCCATTAACACTCGCAACGTGCTCATTTCATTAGTACCCTACTTAAAAGAGAAAACAAAAAGAGCAGATGATATTTACAAAGGTCTGTGTTATCTTACTTCGGGATGCATTCTATACTGGATCTTCAACATTGTAACTGGATACCCAGCTGTCTGAAATCTCTTGAACAAACTCTTGTCATATCTGAAAATTAATCAGTTCCCAGGTAAATAACGATTGTCATATGGTGAAATGAAGAAGGTATTATGACTGGTAAGGAAATACTCTACCCAAACTTCTTCGCTGTTGTAGAAATTACAGTGGCTGGAAGTTGCTCCGGATCACCAACCTATGACAAAGGAAATCGAATAAATGTGAACTGTAGTGTTGAAAGACAGGCTAAACTTCAAGAAAGGATGGGCAATAGTCCACATGGCAAAGGCTTCGATAGTTCATCCACAAGTAGTCAGTCTACTTTTCGTGTTCTGACATATTCAGAGCTATATGTCTAACAGGTTAAACTAGTAGTACTAATCAAAGATATTCAAAAGAGACATTTTGCATCTATACCAGGAATACTTGTTTGCATCCATTAGCCAGAGGAACAAGCGTTGCCAATTCCACCTGTATCAAGAAAGTCATGAAAGGAAAAAACAGGTCAACATTAATATGATATGCTCTCGATTGTGGGAGTATGTACACATAGGCATAAGAAGCAATGTTGTCAAAGCACAAAGCGCACTCTAAGCCCACAAGTCTCTAAGCCCCAAGGTGAGACAATAAAAGGTGTCGCCAATGGGTTCTAAAAGACGTGATGGAATGGGTGTTGGAGAGCCAATTTGCCAATGGGTTGAAAATGAAGATCCAAGCTGAGGTAAGCAAGCTAAAGCCCCTGTGGCCCAAAAGAAGTTTCATTTTATCCAAACCCATGGTCTGGAGGGCAATCATATCCGCGACCTTTCTAATTGCCAATGACGCCAATGCAAGAATAGTTACAGAAGTTTTTATAAGAAGAGATTCAATAAGAGGCAACTACTTATCCAAAACAACCTAGAAAGATCTTATGCCAATATCTAATTTGAAAATTAGTGATGTAATAGGATTGGGGTAAATTGGGCTATCTTGGTCAAATTCTTGATTAATTAGGATTAAAATTAGTTTATTTGATTGATTAGGATTACGATTGGTTTGCTTTCCAATTCTAGAAAATTGTTTTTTGTATTCATTAACAAAGATTCTACAATATAATTATACAAGAACTTTTCTCCATTAGTCACTTATGCTACTCAATTAGACTAAAAGCAACATAGGAAATCTAAAAGCAGCACTTACAGCCTGCGCAGCCTCATCTATTATAACAACATCAAAACCCCGATTCCATTTGCTAAACAGAGAAGAACCGCTGAAACTGAGTGTGGAGAAAACCTGCCAAAGTACAAAAATACTGAGGGGGCAAAGTTGTCATGAGCTTACACAGAAAGGCTCAACAATAGGAAAAATGTTACATACAATAACACTCTCATCCAGAATTGCAGAACGAATACTGTCCAAGTCTGTCCCTGAAGCCCCACTCTTCTCTTTACCCGTATTCATATTGTTTTTCTTTTGTTCCACCTGTAAAGGAAACTATGTCAACCAACTTAATCATTAATATTATTCGGTCTTTTTTTCTCTTCTTATATTCCTGCTAGTTTCAAATTAATATTGTTATCTCTTTTGCTCTCTTATCTTCTTGCTGGTTTCACTTTTTGATATATGCATCTAACATGCATGCAGCAATCATTCTATATGTGCAATGATATGTTTTACATGTTTCAAGATCATTGAGGATGCTATCACATTGTATGCGTTCCAAAAAGTTGCACATAAATTATGGGTGTTTGAGTGAGTGACTATGTGTGTCTGTGTGTCTAAGAGAAACAGAGCATATTCGATGTAGTTCTGAATATTCCCAGATGCATACAAGTTCTTTCATGGAGACCGCCTTTATGGAAGGATGGGGTTTCAGTCCAATGCGCACAATTTTAGGAGTATATGGATGATCATTTTCATCACGTACACCTTCACTTGCCAAAACACACAAAAAAAGGGAGAAAATATAGAAACTACGTTAGTTTGCAACAACAAAGCACCCAATAATGTGTACAGGGATTAAATTGTAGCAAGTGGCCCTTTTATAGAAAGAATCATGGCTTCCCTCATGAGGTCAAATGAGGAAACTGAGATCAATAATCTTCAGCATTAGGGCAACATATTTCAAAGAGTGCATGCCTGTCACAATTATATATGTGCCAAAACAGAAAAAATTAGCCTGGGTGGATTCTAAATGATGACATACTACAAATACTATGCAACACAGAATAGATATTCCATACACTGTGCATATATTGATGCATGCCCACTAAGTCGTAGATGAACAAAAGATATATATTTTTGTTTTCTTTCAACATCTCCATTTAACTTGAATCACAACTAGACTACATGATGAACTAAGTAGTCTATGTTGATAAATGCCAAGAGTAGAGCTCATTCACAGTTCCCCTTATCTTTGGTTAGGAAGGATACCTACATCTCCCCTTTCCTTTTTCACTCTTTTTTGTCAATAGATAATGGACAATGTTTATTACCCAAAAAATAGGTTTACGTTGTATTATTAAGAAACGTACTATTAACTCAATTGGATGCTTATGGCTATTGATAGACACGACAACTTGTGCAACGCTTCCTACTTGGCCGGCCTTTGCAAACAGCAACAGACACTTAACAGTACAGTACCTTAATAGTTGCTCCAGACAGCAACAGAAACTTAACAGTACAGTCCCCTAATAGTTATCCATAATTTCCAAGTCAATAAAATACAAATTAGAATACAGTACAATTCACATGGGCGATGAACAAGTACAGAGGGAAAAGAGCGAGGGTAGAAGGGATATAACTTTACCAGTGTTCTGAACGCGAAGAACAATCTCATCAAGAGCAGAGTTAGATGGGGCACATACAAGCACTCGTACACGATACTTACGATTTGACTTTACTACTTCTGGTTTCTACATAGAAAATAAAGTAAGGATCCGTGACTTAGAGGAGTTAGCTAGATACAATGTCTATACTTCAACTTACCAGTTCATTTCCTGAGGTAGGAAAAAAACCATCATCGCCATTTACTGGCATTAGATTATCTCTAGGATTTATACCATTTAACCATGGTGATGCTTGATTCCAGTGATCGTATCTGTAAAAACATTTTTAAAGAAGTGTTTAACATATACCTTTTTCATACAGTAGAACATATTTATCGGCATCAAATAATTTTGATATAGATTCTGAAAGTAACAGGACTAAGAAGCACGGATACAAGCCACAAGAAACAAATACTACACAAGATGGACATGGTAACACAACTGCCAAAATAATATATTTCTTGTATATTTGACAAAGAGAGAAGTGTTTTCTTAAATAGAAGAACAACCCACTAGAAAGAAGGAAAGAATAAATTTGGCAAACATAATATAAAATATAGTACAAGAAAGGAAATAATCAACAACATATTTTTCAAATTAGAAATTAGGACATGGACATGCCAAAGGCCCTTATTAATATTTACATTTCTTTATATAACATTTAATACAATTTGTAGCGAGCTAAATTAAAAATAACGAGTTTGATTCATTTCAATTTCAAATTTTATCATCTTTATCCTATATTAATATATCATTACTATACTAAGCAAGTATTGGCAAAAAAAGTGTCAGATTCATATTCACATGGTAAAATTAGCGTTTAACACACATTATGCTACAATGTGTGAATAAGTGTCCTCATGTCTGAGTGCCTGCTACCCAAACAAAAAATTCATGCTCCTTAACAGGTTATATAAAGAAATGCATAGTTTCTCGAAGGTATATTAACAGTTGAAAATACAAACATAGACATCCAAGTAAACTACATGCACATCAAATGATTCCAACCCTATCCTTCGTACAGAGTGATGATGAACAATAGATATAATAACAGTTACATACTTCTCCCTCACAGGTAACTCTGATCCATGTCTTGTTTCAATCAAACCAATCCTAAACAGGAGAAAAAGCAATAATTTGAGAACATGCATGTCAGAAAACTGTTGCTTGAGCAATGATGGAAGATAAAGTTTTTCTGTTTCTTTTACGTGGAGTGCATCCTCGCTGGTGTGGCATGCAGAATGGCGCTAAGAAGCCCAAGGATGGTTTGTGTCTTCCCAGTTCCTGGAGGACCCTAGAAGGTATAATATATTCAGTATTTGTACTTTAAAAATAGTAATATTGTAATGGAAATAATCTGCAAGTCTGCAATTTGTACATATTTCTGAAATATACAGTCTAAGCTAAAAGTCACATTTCAACCAATTAAAAGACTAAAACAGAGACCTTATTCAAAGATCTCCACATAACATTAATTACAACAACCAAATAAAAATAACAAGGAAATGAACTTAGTCAATATCAGACCATCCGTGACTGTGCCTTTGGCTCCTTGTTCATGGAATTAAAGGTTCTAGAAACGTGTGCTTCAGTTCCGCTTTACGTGAAAGAAATACAAATAAAGTTATATTTTTTTTTGTTGGGTGTTAAAAACAATCTCATTATGAAATAAAGAATTATTCAATCATAGAAGACAAAAGGCACGTATGGGAAAGGATTGAATAAAAAGTCCAATATAGAGAGAAACAAGAGGTGAAGGACTCTATAGGCTATCTCCAAATAGAATGTCTACCATTAAGAAAACTTCACAAAAATAATATAAAAATAAAAAGCAAGTAAATAGTTCACTTCAGAATCTGCAGATTAAAAGCACCCCCAATCCAAAAAGCATCTAAAAGATTGTTTCCTTTGATACTATGGGTTCCTGTGAAGTTGGTAAAAGTGAATTCTAAGATAATGAGGGAAATCTCAACTAAAGATGAACCTCCATACGACAATAAACTGATACAAACTTTAACAGGCCAACAGGCTATAGCATTTCTAAGTAAGTAAAATTATAGATAAAAGAAACACGGACCTGTATGAGAACAAACGGTTTACGCGACAGACCAGCCTGCAATTAAAAATTGTATACATTCAGAAAATAGATGCCATAAATTAAGCTTGCTAAATAATTCAAAAAAACCAAAGAGCAGGAAGGACAAGAGAGAGAGGGAGGTATAGGCACTTGAATGCATGAATCCTGAAGAATTTAAACCAGCAATCATCGGAAGGAAAAACGAAAAATAAATACCGGACAAAAAACTACTAAGCTTCTTAATCAAACCGATACTAACTGACCTGTACAGCTGCCTGTTGGGATTCATTAAGATTTTCTTGCATATAATCCTGCAAAGGTTTGGAAATTTTCCAGGCTTGATCTTTACCAGTATTCTTATCAGCAGCTGCTAATATCATTTCCTTAAAAGGTAGAGAACTAATAGACCACAATGCTATATATTCACGAATGATAGTTGATAAACTGCAAATCTGCAAATTCAGCAAATATCTTAGAAAAGCTCTAACCACAAATAAGAGAATGATTTTGCAGTTAGTATCTATGAACTAATAAATAATAATAATATTATTAAAAACCAGCAACAAGAAGGATAAAGCCATCGTGCAGAAAACTTACAGAAACTAGCAATCATGGGAAACTTTTACCTTTAAACTATAAATATATATTCCATCTTTACTAGAAGAAGTAATATGGGACTGCACTTTCAGAAGTCTTGGAGAAGATATGATTGCCTCAACGTCTTTATGTGTGACTTCTCCCGCCAAATACATTCGAAGCCTTAGTTTACTTTGTTGGCGACTTTCCACTAATGCAAAGGCATATGTGGTGGGTAGTTTTGTATTTTCCTGAAACTGCGATATATACTTGGATGTGAGCTATAAGAAGAAAAAATTAAACTCACAAACCAAGTTCAATAGCCATACAATCAAAGCATTTAGGAAGATTCTGAACAGAATTAAACGCTGCAAAGGATAACAATGCAAATGTGAACTAAGTCTTTGCTCGTTCTATTCCCCCATTTAGGTTTTCCAGATTTTTTTTTCAAACTCGATGTTCATTAGACTCATTTTTCTCTTAGCCTGAGCTATATCAGACCTGAAAGAAGAAAGGGAAGAAAGCCAGCAGAGTTTGAAGAAAAATGTTCCATAAGGAGACTATCTAGGTAACAAAAACAACTACAGCGCGATTTTTCTCTTCAGTTCTCTAAACTTCAATATGATGTTGGGGGGCGGGGGAGAAGAATGAGAGTAGAAGTTTTTTATTTTATTTTTCCCTCACCTTCTCCTTGGAGAGAAGCAAAAGATCGTTTGGTGATAGGAAGTCACCCTTTTCACTGTCTTCATCCTTTAAGTCCTCGTCTCTAAGATACACCATCTCTGGGAAGTGAAATCCATTAACTTCATTGCACTCCATGATTGCCCTGAACTTCCAATCCGATGCTGCAAATCCCAAGCGCTAAAATTTAAGACAAGTGATAATGTAGAGGAGAATTACTAATCATAGAAACTTAAACTAGTGTAATCTAGATATGGCGCTTCCCTCTCAAAGTAACCTACAACATATAAAAACGTAAAAAATACAATATTTCTAATCACAATTCCCTTTTAAAAGAGACCAATGCTTTAGGAAAAGAATACCTTCTTCATCCTCATTCCTCTGTATAATCTGGGCCTTGATTTCTTCCAACAAAAGCGGCTCAAAAGTAGAGGTATAATCGTCAACATCTTTATATGTGGATTTCACTTCCTTTAAACCCAAAGACGCTCCATCTCCATCATCCTCCTTGCGTTTCTGCTTTCAAGAAGACTGAAAGTAAACAAAACGAAGCCAAATTCGAAAAATAATCAACAAAAGATAATTGAGTTCAAGTAATCAAACTTTGGAGTTCTTGAGAAGCCGAAAATAGTCCCAGCTGAGAATAATTTTGAACAAGCGACTGGTAACAGATTCTTCAACGGCTTTCTCTTTATCTACAGCCATTGATCGAATACTTCCAAACTGACCCAAACATAACAACAGAAGAGTTCCAAGGATTCATAATAACATTCAAACACTTCAATCCAATTCGAAAAGAAACTTCAAGCAACGTAGCTTACCTAATCTTACTGAAGACTCCGGACCTTACTGGTCGCTATCCGGAAACGACCGAACTGGTTAAACTGACTTGAGGCCAATCGAGAGTAGTTCAATGCCGAAACGAGAACAATGTTGCCAAGGCCTCTCGAAGCCGTTTAAAGTCGTGCCCACAATGCGAGTGAGATTCGTGGGTTAAAACTCGGTGGCAAGTAAATGGGTCGCTGGAGAAGAACGCTAGGCGTCTATCTGAGTGGGTTGTCGCCGGTGAGGCTAGTCGCTCGTGGTCTGAGGTCGAGTACACCCACGCCGCTGTCTGCAGGTCGCTGCCGCTGGAGGCTCGCCGGACAAGGCTGGACAAGAGTGGAAGATGGAGCGGCGGTTGCGTGAGGCAGTGAGGGGATGGAAGAAGCTGATGCGGTCACCCTACTTTTTTCAAAAATTTCGAATTCGTCGTATTTTAATCCAAAAGATTTAGCAAATAATTTAGGTTTTCTTAGGAATTTTTTAAAAAATAATATTATTTTAATAAATAATAATAAAATCAGCGGAAAATTGGAAGGATATTGCAGATTTTCAAACTAGAAATCTGTGGAAATGGCAAATATTAAAATAGAAAATAGAAAAATAGCAAACTATTATATTTTTTTTATGGCAAAGCTTGTCTTAAATATTTTTTCATTTTTGGTCGAAATTACCCCCTCCACGGATGAGAATTATCTAAATACAAATACAGTGTAGTCATGAGATTGAAAAATCAAATAAAATATCACGTATCGATTTTTTGTAAACACACCGATAATTATTAACTAAATCAAAAAATTATTATATTCTTCCAAATATCCCTAAACATATTCAATTGATTTCCATATCCCCTAATTATTCCGATTTTTATCTTCAAATTAATGAAAAATAACTTCAAATATTTAATTTTTTAATGCAATAATTATAGATTCAAACTATTATAGATTCAAAACTATATAATGCAGTAATTATTTATTATCATAAAAAATATTAACGAAAAAATATTCAAATTTTCATTTTTGAAATTTTGGAATTATACATTCGAAAGTGAATACGTCCTAAAATAATGGCAAAGATAATGCAATAATTAATTATTAACAAAAACATTAAAAAAAGTAATGAAAAATCATTTAAAAGACTCAAATTTCAAAGCTCACGTAAATAACAATCATTCCCTAAAATTGGCAAATATAATGCAAATAGTTAAGTTTAGATTCAAATCTCAACCCTCACTAAAATCATGCCAAATACAATGCAAATATTAATTACCTAGGGAAAAAATGTGAAATTAAGGGAAACAAAATTAAAAAATTCGCCGGAAGACCATATTGACAATCAATCAGAACACTCATGGCTGCAGAAACGTAAATTTTAACGAAGAATGTAGCAATGGATATTGTTTTCAAAATTTTAATTGAAAAAATCGAACGGAAGGTTGAAGAACGAACACAGTGGTACAAACGATCAGAAGGTTGAAGATAGGTGGAAAGAGATCTGGGAACGGTTTCGATGAAAAGCAATCGGTGATGCAAAGCGATTAAGTGGGAAGCGATTTTAAAAGTTCCGGTGAAAAGCAATCGGTGGTACAAACCAATTAAAAGGAAGGTCGCGGGTACCTGGAGCGACAGTGGAAAGCGTTTAAAAAACGGAAGAGAAAGCGATTGTATTTTAAGAAGGAAAAAGGAAGGAAAAATTAGGGTTCTCTTAGAGAAGTGGAGTGGTTGCATGCAGAAGATGTGATGTTTTACAGAAGATGATTTTTTTTTTTTTTTTTTGGGGGGTGGGGAAAGGGAATTAGAAGATTGAATGGAGTATATAATATGTATTAATTATATGGTATTTGTGGTTTTTTTTACTATTGTATTTAGAAATATATATTGTTAATTAGGTAGCGCATTTAAGGCATAGTTGTCCCATTTATTATGTGAAAATTAATTGTTTTGCTATTTTGACGATTTAAAAATAAAATTGTCATTTATCCAAAGTAAACCTTATATTTTGTTATTCTTCTTGTCGCCCCTTCAAACTATTCTACAACGATTTAGGGACTGTTTGGCCCAAGGGGTTGGGTTATGGTAACCCAATCTTTGTTTGGGGAAGGGTTATCATAACCCTTGTTTTAGGGTTATCATAACTCCTCTTCACTCTCTCTCCTTTTTCTTAAACATTTTTCAACTCCCCATAATCCTATCTTTTCAACTCTCCCATAAAACTATTTTTTTAAACTGTTCCCCCAAACACGTCTTATCATAAAACTACCGTTTTAAACTCTTCCCTCAAACACATGTTATGATAAAACTAGGTTTATCATAACACTAACCCTCCATAACCCAATCCTTCCCCCAAATGACCCCTTAGTAATAAACAGATGTTTTCAATCTCTTTTTTTTTTTTTTAATTTAATGGCAATTTATTGTTTAGATTTTCTCTCTCTTTGGTCGACTACTGAATACCTGACCAAAATAAGATTTTTTTTTTAAATTTAATAACGATTTACTATTTTTAAAAGCATTTTAACTTTTTAAAAAGGGAGAATTAGATGTAATCGCAAATTTGCAAGGGATTCCTAGATTTTTAGCAAAATAAACGAGGACAATAAGGGCCTATTTGGCCCAAGGAGTAGGGGTGGACCCACGTTTGGCCTACAGATTAAGATAGTTGGGGATTAGGATTATTCAAACACCCTTCACTCCCCCAAACTTCTTCTCGTAATCCCCTAAACTCCTTCTTGTAACACTACAAGAAATTGAGGGGTTCTCGACGCACAAAACAGCATCGGAAGAAGGAACGTCGGGACAGATGGCTATTCTCAACGTTGTTTTACATATGTCGAGACATGACAAAAACATAATTTTAATATTACCTTCTCCCGATATTTCATGAAGGGTGTCGGAAAACAAGAAGTCATTTTCGACGTTTGGGACTAGGGCGTCAGGAATAGTTCACAATTGAATTAAATATATAACTTTTCCTAACACCCCATGCATGACGTAAAAAATGGGAACACTTGTTCCTGAAAGCTCTCGTCATGCGTCGGAAATAGGTGATATCATTTCCAACGCCTTGCATGGGACATTAGGAAAAACTTGAACATTAATTATGTCAAATCAAGATTTCTGACACCCCATGCATCAAGTCGAAATGGTGTCACCTATTTCTGACGCCATTAATGATTGGTTAGAAATGGCATTGGGAACAGAGATAACTCCCGACGTCTTTGTGGTGTATTGGGAGTTCCTCTATATATTTCATATAGAACTAAAAGACAAAGAGAATGAGAAGAGAAGAAGGAGAAGAAAAAGAAGAAGTCGTCGCTGTTCCCATATCCCTCGCCGTCGCCCCGCCACTCTTCCCTATTAGGTAAGTTTTAAACCATTTGTTCTAGAGTTTTGAAGTTAGTTTAGGTTAGATTAGGTTAATATGTTTATAGTTTTGTTTTTTGAAGTTGGTTTAAGATTGAATGGTGAATTAGTTTAAGGATATTGTTTGATTTTGGTTTTTGAAGTTAAAATTTTAGAATGTGGGTTGAAAATTTGAAGTGGGGGGGAAGGTGTTATTTGAGAAATTGAGTTGGGAAATTTAAAATTTGAGTTGAAAATTTGAAAGTTTGAAGGGAATGAGGGTCTAATTGAATATTTGAAGGGGATGGGTTAAGAATTATAGGGGGGATGGGATGAAATTTTGAGGAGAGTTGAATTGAAATTTGGAAGGGGGGATTGAATTGAACTTTTCAATGGGGTGGGGGGTTTAATTGGGTGTAGGAAGGGGGGTGAGGTGTTCGAATTGAAAATTTGAGGGGTTAGGGTTGAAAATTTGAGAGAGGTGAAATTGAAAATTTGAAGGGGGGGGGGGGGGGGGAGGGCTATTATTGTTTTAAACATTATGTAATTTGTGGTTGAGATTCGTTTTGGCTATCTTGTAGTTATGGTAGTCTTTAGTTCAATTTTAGTTGTTTATTTCTTAGTAGTTTGAAATCATTTGTTATTGATTTGGGATGGCTATCCTGCAGTTATGGTAGCCTTTTTTGTGCCAACTTAGTTTTGAATTTGTTTGTATTTGTGAGAGTTTGAAGATGTAGGGGTAGGGTAGCTTGTAAAGTAGCGTTGTTGGAAGAAGTGTAGTATGCAAAGATTGAAGTTGTTGGTGGTTAATTAGGTTCTGGTGGCTATCCTACAGTTATGGTAGCATATGTAATTTAAAGTTAGCTTTAGTGAAAAATTTTGGAGATTGTTTATTCAGGGGAGTAAGTTTAGGATGTGAGAGGAGGAATATACTTCTAATCAAACATATTTACGTTTTAGGAGCTTTAACGATGGATAAGGGTTGGATGAAACTTAGGAATAAGTTTTCCATTTAGTATAGAGAGGGAGTGACCCAATTTTCAGATGTTGCCAAGTTTCACGTTGGTGACTACAGACGAATAAGGTGTCCATGCAAGAGATGTATGAACTCAAATTGGAACTCATTAGAGGGTGTAGAACGACATTTACTTACTATTGGAATATCCCCTACTACATAGAATGGATGTATCATGGAGAGTCAATTAGCCTTAGAGGTACATAAAACTTTGATGAAGGAACTAGTAGTAACTCTTTTGATGAAGAAACTAGCAGTAGACATTTTCATGAAGAAGATGATATGTTTGGTATGCTGAATAATTTACAAGCCCCGATTGAACAGGAAGAGGAAACAGAGGAAGGTCATTTGGAGGATGAAATGTCGAGGAATATTGGGGTAGATATAGAATAAGATACAACAAACATATTTCACTTATTGGATGAAACACGTAATGAATTGTATCTCGGTTGTTCTGAATTTTCCTCCTTGAATGTTTTGGTTAAGTTGATGCATGTCAAGGTTCTAATCAGTTAGAGTAACAAGTCCTTTAACATGTTGTTAGAACTCTTAATAGCAGTGTTTTCAATGTGTAGTAGTATTATCTCTAGTTCATTTTATGAAGCCAAACAAAAATTTCGTGACTTGGGCTTGGGATATGAAACCATTCACGAGTGCAAGTACAATTATGTATTGTACTAGAAAGAGTTTTCCAATTTGCAACATTGTCTTACATGTGGCGAGGCTTCGTTCAAGGTTAAATATAATAGAGGAAAAAAATTTCGCATAAGGTATTGCACCACTTTCCGTTGATACCGAGATTACAACACTTGTTTGTCTCGTAGGAAAGTTCTGCTGACATAAGATGACATATGAATAAACAAACAGATAATGTGTTGAGACATTCAGTTAATGTGGAGGGATGAAAGCACTTTGATTGTGAATTTTCTGATTTTGCTGCCGATCCACGGAACGTGCATTTGGGGTTAGCTTCAGATGGGTTTAATCTATTTTATCATATGAGTAACTCGTACAATATATGGTCTATTGTGTTACTTCCTTACAATTTTTCACATTAAAAATGCATGAAAGAGACAAATTTCTTCATGTCATTGCTCATACTCGATCCTAGATCTCCTGGTAGAAAATCCATGTGTATCTTCAACCATTGATTGAGAAACTGAAAGAGTTATGAAATTTTGGGGGGCATACTATGACTCTCTTACCGATCAGTACTTTCAGCTACATGTAGTCTTGTTGTTAATTGATTAATGGCTTTTCGATGTTTGGTGACCTATTAGGGTGGAGTATGAAGGGGTATCAGACATGTCCCATATGCATGAGTGATAGATCATTGTTTGGAATACGAGGTAGAATATCTTTCATGGGACATCGACGTTATCTTTTAGAGAACCACGTGTGTTGTAAAAGTAGGCTACACGATTGAAAGGTATAGCATATGCCTCCTCTAGTGGTGATGAATAGACATGAAATATTGGAATAACTAGATTAGTTAGAATTTCTAGTTATGAGTAAATATCGTTCAGTAAAAGATAACAAAAAAAAACTCTTAATTGGACAAAGAGAAGTATTTTTTTCAAACTTCCTTCCAGTTGAGACTACTATTACGTCACAAACTTGACGTAATGCATATTGAGAAGAATGTTTATGACAATTTGGTTGGTACCTTGTTGAATATCGAAGGGAAAACCAACGATACCATGAATGCTCGATTGGACCTATAAAATCTGAAAATAAGAAAGGATTTACACCTTATAGAAGTTGCTAACTGATTGGTCAAACCACACGCGAGCTATACGTTGACTAACAGCGAGCGAGTTGAGTTTTGCAAGTTTCTGAAATTAATTAAGTTTCTCAATGGATTTGTTTCCAATATATCATGATGTGTAAATGAAAGAGAAGGAAAAATATTAGGTCTCAAAATGCACGATTGTCATATTTTATTACATCGACTGCTATCTATTTGTATTTGAGTATTCTTACTGAAAAACGTGTATACTACTATTACGAAAGTATGTAGTTTTTTTCGTGACTTGTGCGCCAGAACGATAAGAGAGAGTGATTTGGACAAATTGCAAGCAGATATCAGAATCATACTTTGTAAGTCCGGAAAGAATATTTCCACCTGCCTTCTTCAGCGTTATGGTACACCTTGTCGTTCACTTATCATATGAAATCAAGATTACTGGTCCTATTTCTTACAGTTGGATGTATCCCATTGAAAGAAGTCTACGCACTTTGAAACAGTATGTTCGGAACAAAGTATGTCCCGGGGGCTCTTTTGCAAAAGCATATGTAATGAATGAATTAAGCGCCTTTGATTCGCGTTACCTAAGTTGTATTGAGACTTGATTTACTAGAGATGAGCGAAATGATAAAACCATTCCATATGATGAGGTGATTGGTGAGTTTAAAATTTTCAAGCAGAAAGTACGACTATTAGGTGCGTCAAGTCTTCGAACTCTATCACAGGAAGAGAAACACCTATTCCATTAGTACATCTTCAATAATGTAGACGAAATATCAAAGTATCGCAAGTAAACATTTCTCATCTTCATATTTCTTAGGTATAGTTGTTCAGGATTTGTTATACATTGTTGTTACACCAAATTAAACACATAATCATCCTCGTCAAGAAACATTTGAGGCTAATACATCGGCAGACTCAAAACGCTATTGATTTGTACAAAAGACATGAACGGGGATTCCCTGAATGGTTTCGAAATCAAGTATATAGCGTGCACGCATCTGATAGCTAACATGTATGCACTAACGTATTTGCACATGAATGTATATAATCATTGTCATATGGATTTCAGGTTATAAAAGCACGTGAGACCGAAAATCTATCTCACGATTTCTTCTCACTTGTGATGAGACCATCATTTAACGTTCGGTGCTATAATGGACGCATTGTGGGTGGGGTGAGATTTCATGTAAACCCGATATTTTCTTGGTTTAATTTCTTTAAATGTGGAAAAAGAAAAGAAAAGAAAATGGAAATTGAGTGTAAATATATATATATATATATATATATATATATATATATATTTATTTATATATTAAATGGTTTTATTATGTAAATTAAAGAAAAGAAAGGATAAAAGGAAAAAAAACAAAAAAGAGAAGAAAATTTCATTTTTTCTTTTCTTCTTCTTCTTCTCTTCCCTTCACCGCCAAACATTTTGAAGACATTCAACTTCCATTTTTTTTCCTTCTTCAATTTGTAGAGAACACCTAAGAGAGAGTTTGGAAGAATAAGAGGAATTTTACTAGAATTTTGAGGTTGAAGAAGAGAAGGAGAACTCAAGCAAAGTGTATCCATGGCTGAATCTTGGTTCATTCTACACATCACTAGTTTTTAATTCGGTTTGAACTCTTCAAAAGGAATTAAGAGATGAGGTTTACATTTACTGAAAGTTAACTCATTTTCAAACAAATTTTATGAAGAAAGTTGGAGCAAATTCCGATATTCATTGGGTGCTTTTTGATGAAGAAAACAGAGCAATTGGTTTTCACTCGAAATCAGAAGGTCTCTAGTTTTTCTTGTATTTCAGAGTGTACCGGTAGAGTTAGGATCTCTATTTGGTATGGTTGGAAAGCTTATTCAATTTTCTAAAACTTTCATGAAGAAATCATGAACCAAAAACGACTAAAAATCAGTTAAATTATAAAGACAAGTTAAAGGGGTCGTGTGCGCGCGATTCTGGAAGTTGTTCTGTTTCGAGGGTTATCTAAGTTTATTCACAGGGAATCAGATTTATATGTCTTCAGGTAAGTTTTAGAGGACCTCAAAATGAAGAGTTTGATATAAAGAACACTCATTTTGGTTAAGTATTGAGAAAGTTATAGTCATTTTAAGTTTATGCTAGAAATCTGGAAATTTCAGAGAGTTGTTGAAATAGGATTTTATTTCTTAAGCTTTGTTTTCGTGAGCGTCATCTTTGGTGCGACATGTTATGTATATCTTTAGGAAACCAGAATGTTTAGAGATCTAATACTCGGTTGGGTTGTTGGCAGGCCGAGAAGAATTAAACTGAGCTTATAGACCAAGGATCTAGCCCAAGACGGTGAGTGACAAAACCAACTTTGAAATATTTTCCATAACTGTTATTATGATTGAATGCGATAAATGTTTACTTACGAAGCTATGAAAGGTATTTGAATTTCATGACTATTTTCAAGTATACATTTGGAGACTAGATTTCTTAAAGAAATTTATGCTAGCTCATAGATATTAAATGTTTGGAACGTATTTAAACCACAATGTTTTAATCAAAGCATGAATTAGTAAGAAGTTTTGTTTTAAGAACTACAATTTTCCACGAAAGAGCTGAGTAAAGTTCGAGCTTTGTGTAAAATTTATAAACAGGCATGTTTTAATATTTTAGATGATTTATGAAATTTTCATTAACTACATGACTGAGATTTTGAGCCTGAGGCTAGAGATTACCGTGTGCACACTGATTAGATTCCGTTGTTGACGTTGAGTGTACACCGTAACAACGATGCTGTCGTGAGTGCTGGGCGGGCCCCACTACGACAAAGACGATGGGAGTGCTAGGTGTCACAATCGTAACTTCTCAACACGATTGTGCGGCACTTGTTTAGCTCGATCAACAAGTCAGCCGTTCAAAATTCGGAATCTGCGGACAAACTCGCGGTATGATGTAGCCTCCCTCCTCGTTCTTGAGAAAATGTTTTTATAAAACGGGAAAGAGAAATTAAATAGTTAAAAACATCATAAAGAAAGCATTGAAGACTGTCAATTGCAAAGAAAATAGCTTAACTTGCAAAGAGTGCGACATGGCTTGGGCGGGGGTCGGACTAGTCATGTACCCCCTATAGTACATATTGAGAATTTTGGCTTTGGCAGGCTTGCATATGAAAAAGCGGAAATGTCACACTATGACTCGGCGACCCCTAAACGAAAGAATTAACCTAAACTACTTTCAAGACATAAAGATAAAGTGATTTGGGGGTATTCGGGCATACGACCAACGGTAAATAATACGTTGGACAATTATGCCTCTGACACTGGGCGAGCCCCACTACATCGTAGAGCTTGTAAACGTTGTTGTACTGGGTGTACCCTACACAACGTAGATTTTTCATGTTAGTTAAAATTCTTCGATATACTTGATATGCCTTGCTAGATTTCAATGATGAACATGCTGAGTATTTAAGGAAGCTATTCTTACTACTACACGTTTACATTTACGACTTGTATAAACAAATTTATATGTGTAATGTTTTCACGTGTTCTTATCTTTAAATTCATAGTTTTAAACTGAGTCACTCACTGAGCTTCATAGCTCACCCTTTCCAAAATGTTTTACTCATTTTCCAGGTAGAGATCGAGTTCCCGGTGCCTGATAGACTGCCTTAGTCTGCTGAAGCTCCGTTATCGATTGCCAGTACGTGTTTCGAGTTGGGCATAGAGTCTGTTGTGTTATGATGTATATACACCCTTGTATGTTATAGATACTCCACAGTTTGTATAAGCTTTAGGAGTTGTAGTTGTGTAAATTTTGTTGGTTATATTTTGATTAAGGTGTCTTTAGGTTTACCCGTGAAATCAGTAAATTTTGAGGTACACTTCATGTATGTGTTTGACTAGCCTAGGACCCGCTGTGTTTTGTTGCATGTATAATAGTTTATATACTAGATTGGCAAGTTCATCACATGAAAGTTTTAATCAGAGTCGACAGATATAGGTACAGAAAAGCGTTGTTCGTCGGTTTCATGCCATCTTTCAGTCTAAGGTAGCAGGTAGTCCGAGAGGGGGTGTGACATTTCACATGTCAAAATGTGATTCCTAGCGCACTACACAAAACATTAAAGTGATGGTAATTGGTGAAAGCAATGCAAGTGGAAGTGGCGAAAATAATTTCTACTGTGTTCTAGACGAAGTTTAATATTTAATGGAATGAAGTGTTTGGCTATTTAAGTCTTGGTGGTATGACACCGACGTCAACAAAAGTCAAAGGACATATGTGGAATTAGGGTACAAAGCTATCAACACGTCTCGTTTTTTGTTTGTCGAGGAATCGGTAATTCTTGCGATGTAAGCACATCAAGTATTTTTGTAACGGCCCAACTCCTTATATTGAGTCGAAGTCATTACTAAATATAGAACAAGCGGTTTAAGTCGTCAAAATTATTAAAAACGCATAAGGTTTGAGAAATTTTATTTATGAAATTTAAACAAGGAAGTTATGCAAAAAGGTGTAATGCATTCTAAAGTCCTACTCGGGCCCTATCTACATAAAAAGATGATAAGTGATGAAAAGTACTCAAACTCAAGAACGAAAGTCTAAAATAAGGATAAGCGGAAGCAGTAGTCCCTATGGCCCTCCACGGTCACTTCGGGTCGCTCGCCAGCTTGCCTTTGCCCTTGTCTCGTCCTCTACCTGAAAACATGAAATGAAGAGAGTGAGTATAAAATACTCAGTAAGGGACCCACTACTAGTCCCACTAGGTGCCTGTTAACTTCCTGTCAGAGTCCTGTAACTGGTATCCAATCTCTGGCACGTTCCCGAACACGTGCAACATGCGCTCCCGTAGGAACGTAACTGGCTGCTCTTTCTCAGATCGAAGCGGCGCGACGAGTTCCGGCTGCAGACATGGCGGGCGTGCGTAGCTAATCCTCGGCGTGGAGCGGTGTCGTCTCATAGGGTTTCCGAGGACACACATCAGCAGTGTGCCCCGGCTGTCTGCATTTGAAGCAGACTCCACTTCCAGCCAAGCAACGACCTCCGTGGACTCTCCCACAGGTAGTACAAGCGGGTAGCTCTCTCAGAGTCCTCCCGGCTGCTGCAAGCTCCCGTCGGTGTCTCTGAAAGACACCTCCTGACCTCAGTGTTCACTGCGGTACTACGTCAGGCTGCGTCTCCACCTTTCTCTTCTGTCCCAAGGCTGACCCTCTGCCGGCAGCCTTAATCGAATCGGCTCTCTCAGGCAGGCTCAAATCCAGTGCTATACGTAGTGCATCAGCATGCGTGGCTGGCCGGAGAGCTCTGACAATGCCCTGAAGGTCTAGCCTGAGTCCTCTAACGAATTTCTCCGTCCTGGCAGCCTCATCCCTTACCATATCGGGAGCAAAGCGGGACAGCATATCGAACTCGGCGTCGTACTGCTCCACCGTCATGTCGCCTTGCTCCAAGTTTAGGAACTCTTGCAGCTTGGCGTGCTTCACATTGGCAAAGAAGAACTTAGCATAGAAGTTCTCCTTGAACTGCTCCCAAGTTATCTTGCTGACATCGCCCCCCAGCATTCTCTCAGCGGTTTCCCACCAGGCAGTACCCCTATCCTCCAAGAAGAAGACTGCACACTGCACCTTCTGGTCTTCTGGGCACTTCATGTACCGGAAGATAGTCTCTATGGATGTCAACCACATTTGGGCCTTTGTGGGGTTGTCCATGGATACGTCAAAGGTCTTAGGATTATACTTCCTAAAGTCCCGTAAGTGTTTAGCCTCGGCCGACAGTTGAACTGGTACTGGTTGAGCTTCCTCAGGGGCTGGAGGAGCAACGGCCTGGGCCTGAACAGGGGCGGCCTGGTTCTGCTGGGCGGCAAGGAAAGGCGCCAAAGCAGCTTGCAGCATGTTCTGATAACGCTGCTCCATTGCGGCGAGATCCGCCTGGGTGACCGGTGCGTTTGGGTCGACTGCCGGTGCAGCAGGTGGCGCCTCCGGCTGGCCACGACCGGCTCCTCTGCCTCCCCTACCACCTCCTCGGCGTGCACCTCTACGTGGCGGCATTCTCCCTAAAATTCACCAACAAAACTTTTCACCACAAGAACTTAACACCCTATCTCTAGGTCTAGACTATTCAGGCAAAATCGTAATCTTAACATTAGCAAGGCTTTAGACATACCTGGCGAGTGCCGAAGGACCGTATAGCCATAGGGTGAAGTAAAACCAAAACAAAAATGACTTACATCGTAGGTCAGTCTACAGAACCTAAAACACTGTGCTCTGATACCAACTGTAACGGCCCAACTCCTTATACTGAGTCGAAGTCATTACTAAATATAGAACAAGCGGTTTAAGTCGTCAAAATTATTAAAAACGCATAAGGTTTGAGAAATTTTATTTATGAAATTTAAACAAGGAAGTTATGCAAAAAGGTGTAATGCATTCTAAAGTCCTACTCGGGCCCTATCTACATAAAAAGATGATAAGTGATGAAAAGTACTCAAACTCAAGAACGAAAGTCTAAAATAAGGATAAGCGGAAGCAGTAGTCCCTATGGCCCTCCACGGTCACTTCGGGTCGCTCGCCAGCTTGCCTTTGCCCTTGTCTCGTCCTCTACCTGAAAACATGAAATGAAGAGAGTGAGTATAAAATACTCAGTAAGGGACCCACTACTAGTCCCACTAGGTGCCTGTTAACTTCCTGTCAGAGTCCTGTAACTGGTATCCAATCTCTGGCACGTTCCCGAACACGTGCAACATGCGCTCCCGTAGGAACGTAACTCTGGTCTTCGGTGCCCCGGGGGACACCTAGGACAGTCGGGATGCGAGGACCCCGTCGAGTCACTCGAGTCATATCTATATCCATGCTAGACTGGTGTCCCGTCGGACCACACAGTCCTCAATAGGTGGTGATCCCGAAGGACACCCATGCAGGTACGACTCTAACAGATTAAGCTAACAGGTACCCTAGTCGCAGTATACATACACATGGCATCAGCATATAACACATCAGATAAATCATCATTACACTCTCCGTCTCGACATCCGTCGTATAGCCATAACAGCTCTCGCCACACATAACAGGCTATAGTATAACCATATCATCATTTGCATCATACTAACATTGATTTCAGGCATCGTACTGTCTAATCCTCGACATGCAAAATTGAAGTATACGTAGTCTCATAGTTCTAAACATGGAGCTAGTAGTAGAATCTCTTACCTGGAGATTTACTTGACGAGTCCTACCGCGAGGCAGTATGCTTTCCAAGCGACGAGGTCCTAACTGTGTAATATGCCAAAATTCGTAATTAGGTCACCAACGACTAACGGTTCAAGACTCGTTTGAAATGACTTACCCTAGAAAGAGGTTGCGGTGCTCAAGCCCCTACTGAAGAAATCCCCCGCTGCAGCAGTTACTTGGTCCAAGACGTCCCTTAAGGAGAAATAATCTAATTTAATTCCAAATTAAATCATTTAGTGCCCAAAAATATTGAATCTTACTGGATAATGCCAAAATAGTTGATTTAATTACCAAAAATTAGGTGGAAGGGGCCAAATTAGGCTTGGCGGCTCGGCTGGAAGGAGAACAGGGATCGGCTCGGCTCGGCTTGGCGCAAGGATCTTGCGCGTGCGGCTCGGCTCGCGACAGCAAGGAGGCGCGGCTCGGCTTGCAGTGCAGGCGGCGCGGCGCGGCGTGCACGCGGGGAGAGCTGGGCACGTGTGGGCACGGACGCGGGTTCGGTTTCGGGTTCGGGCGAGCGGGCGTGGAGCGGTTCCGGGTTCGGGTTCGACGGCTGGAGGCGCGCGAGGCTTAGCTGCTGGATTTCAGTTGGCGCGACGGCTGGCTGACGAACGTTCCGGCTGCGCTGCGTCGGATCTAAGCGGCGCGACGTGGCTGGGCGTGTGAACGACGGCGTTGCGGACACGGCTGGCTGACGAATCGGCTGCGGCTCCTCAGCGTGGATCGGAGCGACGCGACGCGGCTGGCTGCTCTTTCTCAGATCGAAGCGGCGCGGCGAGTTCCGGCTGCAGACACGGCGGGCGTGCGTAGCTAATCCTCGGCGTGCGGTGGCTTAACTCGGTTTGCAGTCTCCGGCGCGGCTGGGCGTGTGGCGTGGGTCGGCGGCTAGGGTTTCAAGGAGGATTTTAATTGCTCTTTTTTTTTTGTTTTTCTTATGCACGTCCCGAGGCTGCTTTAAAGAGAAAAAAAATTATCTTTTTTTTTTTCTTTCCATTCCCTTTAATTAATTTGAAAACAACCACCTCCTATGTCTCCAAATCTTTTGAAATTTACCTTATTAACCCCAACTAGTCCCCACATTTCTCCCTTAACCAACCAACATTAGTTTAATAAAACTTCCCTAATTATTTCCAATAAAAAAATACTTATTATCTTAAACAAAATAAGGATTCCCAACCTTAATTACTCGAGAAAATCAAAATGGTACGGTTCTTCCAATAAATTTAAAATTCCCATAACCACACTTAATATTAATGACAATGGACAAAACAAAAAGAAATATCGAATTTGTTGGGCGTTACAATTTTACCTAGATGACCCAAAAAATGGTAGTAATTGAAAAGTTGTTAAAGTGGTCCAGAATAAGCATATATGGGACGTGCCCAAAGTGGACGATCTTGAGAATTAGCAACTGAATATACTCGAAAATCATTGTCGGCCATCAAATGGATGAACACATTGAGGAGGACACCCTGTGCAGGACTGATGTTGATGCTACAATCATTGAAAGATTGGTTATGCGTCATGTCGTCAACGACTTCATGGACAATGAGGATGAACAATTGTCACATCAAAATGGAACAAGCGACAACGAATGATAGTGACGAACCACATACCCACATATTTATTTAGTTTATATTACAAATCTGATTATGAATATTTATTTTCTATGTCCACAGGTACTATGTCGTCATTCTCGAGCGATTTCGATGAGACAACTGTGATGTTCCTCAAGTTTATCGAGGATCTAAATAGCCCTACTGGAGAATCGCCATTGGTGGATGACAATTTAGGTGAGTTTAATGGTATGTTAACTCATAATTATTTAAACTTATATCTCACATTAACTTGTTATTTTAATTTATTCAGCATAAACTACTCAACCATCTCCGACTCTTAGGAGACGTGCACAGTCTCGACTTCTGGAGTTGGAGCATTACATTCACACCAATGGAAGGATTCCGATGTTCATAGCCCCTAGCGCGAAAAAGCCTATTTTGCCACACACTATTTGGTTCAACCAGGCGATTGGTGTGTGTGTAAGGAAGACATTTTCAGTCCACTACCTTAGGTGGGCAGATGTAGGAAGAGAAATGCATCAAAGTTGTCCAGGGCGATCTACAGGTACGTCCAATACACAATTCTATTTTCATTTGAAACATATTTAAGTTAACGAAGCTAATGTGTTGTTTTCTATAATGTGTAGCATTTTTTGTGCTTGATTTCAGGGCGATCTACAGGTACGTCCAATACACTATGGATGCAACCTACTTTGTAGTTAGTACAAACGATGTGATCTTGAATCGTTCATAAAGTGACATGGAAGTGGGGGCATCCTATGTAAAGAGTTTGCATAAGATTGGAAATAAGAAATAGTCATTTTTTAGTTATAAAACCGTTGACTATATAAACTGACTATTTCGATTATAATAACCTAGGTAACTTAATCTTAATCTTGAGCTAACTATGAACTTTTGTTCACATGGACTTATCCTTAGATTTGTATAGGTGAGGGCAGCTCAACAGCGCTGGCCCAATAAGCTTCCCATTTCAAGGGTAAGATCGAGTGGATAGCTAGGGACATAGGGTGCCTTAAGGACTGAATCTAAGTCTCGAACAAGGGGTCTCACCCTACCCGTTTTTGGGTTAGTAGACAGATTGTTGCCTTAAGGACTGAATCTAAGTCTTGAACAAGGGGCCTCACCCTCTCATTGGCTCGAGATGGATTTGGTTTACAGGTTGGACCTAAAACCAATTGTTCAATAGTGGATCAGTGGGACTTAAGGAACAAGATGTAGTCTTGGGGGTAAAACGATTTTTTGATCCAATCGAGGTTACGAGCAACCTGTGAAGGATTAACTTACTGATCATGGTTATATCAAATGGACACAAATATATCTATAATGAGGGGAGTGCAACTACAAGACTTTAGTGGAATGATCCGTTAGTTAACGAATGTTGATTAACTTAGTCTAAAAGAGTTTAGCTAGTTAATCTCCAATCATTGGAGCCCATGACCTGGTCCATTAGGTTCCCCTGTTAGCTCCTATGGATTTAACTTAGAACAATTTTTTGAAATAATTCGAACTGTTCGAATTAGGTAAAGAGAGAGAAACTGACATGTATGTATGATATAGTCGTAGGTTATAGCTTTAAGATAGAGTTTTATGTTTAAATGTGATTTAAATATTAAAAATATGAATACGGATTCATATTCGGAAGCTCGAAATTGATGGAAATGGTCAAAGTTGTAAAAAGTCAAAATGTTGATTTTTTATTTTGAAAAGTCAAACTTTGACCAACTTTATATTCAAATGTGATTTGAATTTCAAAAAAATAAATGCGGATTCATGCTCGGGAGGTCAGAATTAGTCAAAATGGATAAAATGGTAAAAAGTCAAAATGTTGACTTTTGACTAGAAAAGTCAAAGTTTGATTTCGATTAGAAAGGCCAAATGACTATTTTGTCCCTTGACCAAAGTTAGTGGAAAAATCAAACATGGACTAGAGAGAAGTGGAAGCCGTGAAAGTTGTCGCACTTGGAGAGGCATAGTTGGAAAGTGGAAATGATGAAAAAAAAGAAAACAAAAAATCTAAAGAAGAGCGGAGTGGCCGTCCAAAAACAAAAAATCACACAAGAGAAGAAAAAAAGGAGAGATTTTGCAAGTGGTGGCTGTGGATTTTGACTGTGATATTGTTTCATTTTTTTCTTTTAGATTTTGTTATTCTGTTACTAGTTAGTCTCTATTGATTAAGGGATATCATTTCATTTCTAAAAAACCAGATAGATTTTTTATGAAATGAATGTCGTAATTAAGAAGATTAAATAAAATCATTTGAATTAATAAGCCAAAGAACGCAACAAGAGACTTTTTTGGATATAAGAAGCATTATGTAATATGATCCACTACTACAAAACTGGATTTATTTGACGCTTTTTTAACTGTCAAGTATTAATTTACTTTTCAATGTGTCAACTAATCCAGTGTCAAGAATAAAAGAGGTTTATAATTATACTTGACAGTTTTTATGCATCAACTAATCCAATGTCAAAAATAAGAGGGTTTTATTTTTGACAGGTTTTATACATCAAGTGAAATTACACTTGACAGTTTATAGGTATCAAGTATATAAAGTTTGTTCAAATAAAAAAAATTATATTTTAAAATATCCATATATTTTAACGTTCACCTGTTTTGAAGTCTAAATATTAATACACATCAATTAAAAATACTCAAATTTTCCATCAAAGAAATTGCATATGTATATCAACGAACCATATACATGTCTAAGCTACAAGATGAACCTTTTCTTGTTTAATATAAACAAAATATACATGTCTAAGGTACAATCTTTATAAACCAACTTGCTAACTAAAGTATTAGATGCATGAAAACAAAAACTTTCTTCATAAACCAACTTGCTAACTCAAGTATTAAAGCACCATGAGTCGGAGTTTGCGTGGGCGTCGTCGAACAGCAGTGGGTCGTGTCGGATTGTAGTGGATCGTCGTCTGAAGGTCGTGGGTAGCCGTCGAAAAGAGGAAAATCAAATTATAAGCAAATCTGTATATTGAACAATGGCATAGCGAGAAATATCAAAGAAAGGATTAAGTAACAATGTGTACTAATTGCATCAAATAAGAAAATAATTAGATGAATAACCAATAAATTAATATCTTACCGTTCTTTGTCCAGGTGTAATTCGTGAGATTGAAGCTAACTTCAAACTCCTTTCACCTTTACTTGAAATCCAGATCAAGGAAGATTTATCCTAAAAAAAGGAGAAAAAACAATAGGAATAAGCCAAGAAATACTATCAAGTCACTGAACTGAAAAACTGTAACTGTATTCACATACTTAATAAATTTAAATTTAGATCTCTTCATTGCTCCAGGCTCCAAAATTCCATAGAAACATAATGTGTACCAAACACATAAATAATTATCATAATAAGTTGCAAAATGTACTAAACACATGAAAGAGTAATCCAAATGCCATTACCTATGGCCTAAACACAAGAAAGACAAAGATGTACTAAACACAAGAAAGAGAAAGAAAACAGAATAACATTACCTATGGCCATCATTTTACTGACTTCCAAGACAAATATAAGAAACTAAACATCTATAATCTGAATGGAAAAGCTCAAGATTTTCCCAAGTTAGCCATGGAAATTCTTGAAAGTAGCCACAACAAAACGAGTAATCCAATGCCACCATGAAAAGAATAAAGATATTCATCAACTATAACATTAAGAGGGTGTCAGGATTCTTCTTTCCTGCAAGCAGAAAATCCGAACAAGACACAAATATCCCATAAATCACAAAGGTGAACACCCTTGTGTTATATGTTCATCAGCTATAACATCAAGAGGATGAACACCCTTCAACAAAAATAAACTAACTGTATTTTTTATAAGGAAATGATTACAAACAATAGAAATAAAGAACTAGCACTTCTCAGCGCATTCTACAGGGGTCTTTAAAGAGGGCAATCAAAGGGGCAAAACAAGGGAAACTCGACCTCAAATGCAAAAACATGAACGTCCAACTTTTTTCCAAAACATTCAGAAATAGTTCCAATCAAAAGTTTGTTCTACCACTTAACCTTCCATGTGCTATAAACAGCAAACACACAGCAAAAATGATGAGAGAATATGGAAGAAATCAATAATTAAAATGAAATGTTTGCTTACTATGTTTATGCATTAAAGGAAAGGGGTACTGGGAATCTGGGAGAAAAAAATTAACCTGTCAAAATATTTGAGTCATGCTATCCTCTAAAACTTTCATCATGTAATCATTAAAACTTCTAACATTGTCCTTCTGTGCCTCCTGTATGGCTGACATCATTGCCATTTCATAGACCTAAGATGAATGCAAAAAAGAAAAAAAAAAGCACAAAGATCAAACATATGAACATTAATGATTGTCCTGAATAACATGTGAAAAAAGCATCATAAAAATTTGAATTTTTTCCATAATACTATTAACAGAATTGCCTAGCTATAAAATGAATAGCACAACACAAAAACTAAGCAGATCAGTTTTTAAGACCATATATTCTAAAATTAAGAAAAAAAGATACATGATTTTTTTTTTTTACTCCAAATTACAATCTTCATCAGAAATTTATTTAGAGAAAAGCAGTAAAGGTGTTTCTTAGAACTCAAAGACACAGTTGTGCAACCTACCAAACAAACAAATTTTGTTCAAGTGTTTCTATGAAGCATTTAAAAAAAAACAGGAGACTTGTATTGTTCCTGTCACAATCATACAAAAAAACAACTTTGAAGTATTTATATGAATAATAAATTCATTTTGAAGCGTTCCTCTTGGCTGTTTTACAACTTTCGAATCCAAGTAAATGCAAGACAACGTAGAAGATTACAACATCAAACAAATAAATTCATGAAACCAAATCATTTGACAATTTGCCTCACTAAAAAAAAAAAGATTACAACACTATCCATCAAATCAAAATGTAAAACTAAATGGGTACAAGGCTGTTGAATGAATAAACCAGAAGTTCATTCCTAAACCTGTAAAATTCAATTATATCCATTGTGTTGCTCCTATTATCTGTACCATCCAATGAGCATTCATTCATTGAGTCGAAAATCTAAAACAGCAAACACTAGAGACAGTTTACGATTCTCCAATGAATTAAAACATCAAGGAACACTACTCTTATCGACTCGACAACTTAAGGGAAAGAGATAAATAGAGGGCAAAAGATAGAGAGAACTTCGTCCTGACCAAACGAAAGAATTCACCAAACTGTTGTAAGTAGAACGATGTGCGACGAACCTGGGAACGGCGGCGGACAAACTTGTTGCAAGTTGAAACAGTGCGTGACAAATTTATGAACTACGATAGACGAACACAACTTTCCTTGAGCGGCAGACGAACGCAACAAATCTTCAGCGGAGGACGAACGTAACCAACGAACCTATTACAAGCAGAGACAGTGCGCGACGAATTTCTGAACTATGGCGGACGAACACAACTTTCCTTGAGCGGCCGATGAACCTAACAAGTCTTCAATGGCGGACGAACGCAACCAATCTTCAGCGGCGACTTGCAATGAATGAGGGCTTGCGAGCAGACGGAAGAGAAGATCGTGAATCTGTGCGGAATTGGATGGTAGAAACAGAAGGCAAAGGCAATGTAGAAGTAGAAACGGTGATGAGAAAACGATATTGGAAGAAATGTAGAAGAAAAGAGGAGGAAAGTTTGGATATTTGGGGGTTTGAATGAAGAAATAGAAGAAAGGGTTGTGGTTAGGGTTTTGAGCTCCAGGAAGCGAACATGCCCACAGAGATGAAATCGTTCCGTGGTCGTTGGACGCCGTCTGCGGGAGAATCGTGAACCCTAATAAACATATTCGAATAGGAATATGGGGGAAGTTAGGGTTTTTTTAATAAAATTTGGGGGAAAGGAGAAAATTTGGGAAACTAAAATTAAAGGGGGAAAAATTTAATTGAAATATTGAAAGTTATATATTACTTGTAACCTGTAAGTATTTAAAACAAAAAAACAAAATTTATGAGTTATTTCACTCTTTCTTATTTTTGACGTTTTTTTATGTTACTTGACACTTTTTATTAAAAGCATCGAGTATATCAATTATAAAAACGTCAAGTATATCAATTATAAAAAGGTCAAGTAAACTCAGTTTTGTAGTAGTGATCTCAGGCTAAGATTGGCTGAGATGCTCCAAAACTAAAGAAAATAAGCGCTATGTAATATGCTCTCGGGCTAAGGTTGCCTCGGGATGTCTCGAGCTAAAGAACATAAGCATTATTAATATGATCTCGGGCTAAGGTTGCACAAGATGCCCCCGAGTTTAAAAACAGAAGCAATTATGACAATGATCTCCAACCAAAGTTGCACCGAAATGTCCCCAAGTTTAAAAACGGAAGCAATTATGTCATTGATCTCGAGCCAATCTCGGCCAGGATCAACCCCAAGAGAGAGATTGATGTGATTGGTAGAAAAGAGATAAAGAATTAATTGAAGAAAGAGAATGGAAATAGGAAAAAAATATATTTATTATATATATTTTGCGAGAGGTGATAACTTGTAGAAATACAAGTTATTGTAGCCTTTTATGTAAAATAATGAAGCCTTATCGCATAAGATTGGAAGAAAACGCAGGAAAAAGTAGAAGAATTGATTAAATTGTGTATCGCAGACTGCAAAAGAACTTTCTCTATTTTATCGTGTTTTACTTGTCGCAGGATTTTAGTGTAATGCCCCAAAAAATTAAAATAATTTATTTTTTTAAACAATTTAAACAATTTATTTTTTTAATTCTATCATTTAATTTGGTTACACAATCGTTTAGATTTGGTTATAAACGGTTTTTTTTTTCAAAATTTGGTACACAATCGTTTAGATTTGGCTAAATGAATTTTTTCAAGATTCTTTTGGTATATGATCGTTTAGATTTGTTTACGCGATCGTTTATTTTTCAAGATTCTTTTGGTACATGATCGTTTAGATTTGTTTACACGATTATTTTTTTATACAATTGTTTAGATTTGACTACCCTAATCTAAACAATTTTTTTCAAAATTCTTTATAAATGATCACTATTTTTTATACACGATCATTTAAATTTCGCTACCGAAATCTAAACAACGTTTTTTTTTCAAGTCTACATGATCTTAACAACCAAATAAAAGTTTGAAAAAAAATAGATCTTTTATATTTGATATAAAATCTTGAACCAAATAACAATTCAGAAAAAAAAAAAAAAAGAGAAAAGAAGAAAGACAATGGAAATAAATCGTAGCAGAGAGGTTGGGAAAAAAATAGAAAAATAAGAAGATGAAAAGAAATTGCAGCGAAGAGGAGAAGAAAGATGAAAGGGCAAACTTGGAATATTTAAAAAATGGCTAACTTCATGGGCTTTGTTACATGGATCGTAAATATTTTACTAGTTTGTTGTATTTATGAAAATTTTGCCTACTTATTTTAGTTTTGTTTAATTAGGTTTAATTTATTGGGCTTTATTTTGAAGATTAATTGGTTTTTCTTTAGAAATTGGAATTAATTAAATAGTTTAGGTGTTATTTAATTAAAGAGAGGAGATTTTTGTAGAGATTTGAAAACTTTTTAGAACACGTATACATATAATTATGATGGAAAAGGAAAAGATAATTATATTTGTTAAAATATAATTAGTTAAGGTAAAGATATTGTATTTTGGAAAGAAGAAGATAAAGATAAATTATTGATTTGATGGGAAACTAATTTGAGAGAGAGAAATTTTGAATTTATTGAATTGGATGAGAGATTTAAATAAAGAGAGAGAAATTTTGATTTATTTGGAAAAAGAAGTAAAAGGAAAAGAGAGGGAAAAGAAATATATTATTGTAATATCATTATTATTAATTTTATTTAAACCCTCATCGTTCTACGTGCCAACTATTCATCTTCTTCCCTTCTCCAAACCCTAGAGTCGCCAGCCACCTTACTCCGCTGTCGAAGCCAATCGTCTGCTACGTTGTCGATCGGTTGCATCTCTTTCTTGAAGCACTTCGTTCCGTCAAGCCTTCACGTCACAAGTTTCGTCCACTTTATTCTCCGTTGCGCATAGCCGCACATCCTTATCGTCATCCAACTGTTAATATTTATTAATGAAGCTATTTGAATTTTTTTCCTTTATTATTTAGGATTTGTCTATTGGAAAGCTTTGATTGTGACAGATGGGGAATAATTTTTCTAATTAATCTCGAGGTAAGAGATTCTACTACTGGACCTCCGAACTGAACTTAAAAGACTGCATGTATTTACGGTTATGCATTGATGGTAGCTAAGATGCATAATGTGATGCCATAAATGATGATTGATATTATGTTGATAATGATGACTGATATCACGTTGATGATGATGACTAATATGTTTATGATGTTTATGATACATGATATATTAATCACATGCTTAAGAAGGTTATGATTAATATTCGTGTCATGTTTATGATGTTTATGATGATGCTACATGCTTTTGAATTGTAGTGTGTCTGTTAAATTTCTTACCACACTTGTTTTGTGATCCTATCTATGAGATCACTCGCATGATTAGGGGTGTTCCTACGAAATCACTCGCACGATTTAGGGGTGTACCTACGGATTATATGCACGGTTAGGAGATAGTTATATGATGTATATGGGGTCACTCACACGACTAGGGGTGTTCCGATGGGACCACTTGCACGATAGAGGTATACCTACGTATTACATATATGTTTATGGAGTGTGTACCTGCGATCACTCGCATGACTAGGGGTGTTTCTACGGGATCACTCACACGATTTAGGGATGTCCGTATGGTCTCACTCACCCATGTATGCTCCATTGGGCACACGACATTATGATTATGTTTCTAACGGAAAGTTAACAGATCACCTAGCAAGACCAATAATGGGTCTCTTACTGGGTATACTTATATACTCACTCTTTCTATGTTTAATATTTCAGGCTAAGGTAGAGAACTTGGAAAACTGGCTAGGGACAGAAAGGGATCCATGACATGTCATATGGGGACACAGTTCAGCTTCCGTGTCTATTTATATGTCTTTTAAGTATTTTAAATTTTAGATATTTTATTTAAGATTTAGTCTTATTTATTTATTTTTATTTTCTTCAAAATTGTTAGAATTCGTAGGTTACGTTTTCAATTATTTTTGTTAGTTTTGATAATCTTATGTTTTGAGAACATTTTGATTTTATAAGAATTTTCGTTGTCTGTCTTTTCAAGAAAGTGTAAATTGTTATTTGTCTTTTTAGTAATGACCTTAACTTAGTTTAAAAGTTTGGGTTGTTACACTTAAGAAAAAAGAAGTATAACTCAGCAATAAAACGCTAGGCGAGGAGACTCGTGCAACTAACAAGGCGACAATCATAACAAGCCAGGCAATCTGAGGCACTAATAGACAAATTTGGCTGGCGTGAATGTCAAAAAAAGGACGAAAAGACATCTACGTGACGCCGATGTAGCTTTATTAGAGCATTAATGAGGCGTGGATTGTTCTGCCAACATCACTCTCTGCTTATAAATAGAGACTTTTACTTCAGACTCTATGTGCGAAATTGGATCCCGAAGAGCAAGCTCAACCCTTCTTTCATCTTTTATGTCTTGAGTTTTAGGTGAAAGCTTAGAACAAGGGAGAGATACTTTTCCTCTTACCATTTCCCTTCATCACAATAGACAAAAATCAAAACCAAAGAATATAATATGAGAAATCATATTCTGAGGCTTGACTCATTTCCTTGTATCCCATTTCATATTTCTTATGTATTAAGTTGTAACATTAACTCTATGGCCAAAGGCCTAAAGTTCTTCTTATAGTATTAATGCATTTCTTCTACCATTCTCCCATTTCTCTTTTGCTATTCATTTTTGCTACATTTAATTAGTTTCTGAGCCATGTAATGTGTTATTGATATTAGAGAACCTGGATGTGTGTTTTTGTAAGTTCAGTTTAGCTAATATGAACATAACAACTTTGTTTATTCGAGAGAAAATAGAATCACATTGATTGTAATCACCTGACAAGTGAAAACCCGTATTTAATTAAGCGAATGACAAAGAGATTGTAGCAATGCAATCTCATCACCAAATTAATCCTTTGTATAAGTTACATAAATGCTAACGGGTGTGGCAAAAGCACCGAAAGGATGCTCGCCCTAATTTAGAATGAATTGCTTATAATGCATATAGTCTGATTAGATACAAATCATAGAGTAACTTTAAGTATTTGGATCTCGAGAGGCAAGCAAGTATGCTGACGGTGTAGAGAGAACGCTCGGTTTAATTCTAAAGTTAATAGATGATTTGTATCGCCTTGAATTATTAATGTACAATACATTATGCTTAATTAGTTAAATACTCATTCATGTCATGCTTGCTACATGAGTTCACACTTCATTACATTCCATCTCCATGTTTATCTTTCACTGCCAATTGCACCTAATGTACATAGTTAGGACATATATATATATATATTGTACAGATTTACACTTTATAAAGTATACCGCATAGGATTTGTTGTGCGATAGATTCAATTGGAACACCAATTCCCTGAGTTCAACCCTGGATTTACCAGGAAACCTCTCTTCCCTTACAGTTGGGCGATAGAGAGGAAAACTTGTACTGCATGCATATCATTATGAAATCAATAACGCATAGGTAAGACATGCATCTTTTATCGCATCATTCTATTCTAGTCGTCCATTAAGTCGTTCACTTAGAGCCTAGCATGACACATCTACGAAATTATTAAGTCGATGAGAGGTGTATAAACGATTGTGTATCCTATTGTGTAGGATTATGTACACAATCGTGTACCCCATCGTGTGTCAGTGAGTTTACAATAGAAAGATTAAAATGATAAATACATAGAAAACCACTCTTTACATTTCAAGCAAGTCAAGAGGAGAAATGAATAATAATAATAAGGGTTGCTTTGCTATTAATATTAGGTTGCCTTGGTGCATGTGAAAGTTAAAGGAAAAAGTTAAAAAGAAAAGGAAAATAAAATTTCTTCTTCCTCCTCATCCTAAGGTTGTCGTTGCCCAACCTTCCCCGTTCTCTTCTTCATTCAATCTCCGACTAGCCTCTGTCGAGACATGTCATCGCAGCTCCCAGTCGTCCGTCACCCTTGGTCTGCCCTCCATCATCTGCCACCACTCACGGGATATTGGTTTTGGTGAGTTTGGAAGTGAGGTTTTTAGGCTTTTATTGAAGTTTGATATGGATTTTTACACCCATTAAAGATTGAATGAAAGAGTTGCTTTCAAATGTGTGTCAGATTATTTTGGCTTTTCCTTGGTGTTAAGGTGCAAGTGAAGTATTCTTGTTTCAATTTGAGGCTTTTCCCAATTTGATTAAAAAATGGTTCGACCCCTATTTGGTAAGCTTAGGACTGACTGTTTATGAATAGAATTAAATTGCATTGATAGGGTTATGTGATGGATTGACTAAAATTGAGAATATGTAATTATGAATTATGTAGGATGATTTATCCCCATTTTTGGACTAAGTTGACTACAATAGACTGTATTTTGATGTTAGCTTTAGCTATTAGGTTAATGGACCCTACCTATACGGTGTCCCTCGGGGTCACCACCTTTAGACTTATATTGATGATTGTTTAACTGTTGAGTGTACCTTTAGGTTCACTTTATGATTGATGTGTGTATTCCCACGGAATCATAAGACTGATATGATTCAAGGTACCACATAATAGGAAGTTAACATTTCACTTAGTGGGACCAGTAGTGGGTCCCTTACTGGATATATTTATATACTCACCATTTTCAATGTTTAACTTTTTAGGCAAAGGTAAATGGAAAGGAAAGCGGGTGAGCGACAAGAAGAACCTGTGACCTGCCATATAGGGACTCTATGTTAATGCTTCCGCTATTCCATCATTTTTCCATGCTTTTGATGATTTCCATGTTTTGGAAAATAGATGGATTTATTGTTAAATTCTCTGAACATTTTTATTATTATTTTATTTTCATGGTTTACGTAGGGCCCAGGTTAGGTATTTTCTTTGGTAGTTTTTTATGTTAGTTTGCAAAACTCTTGGTTGTCTTTTTCTCAACTTGTTTCATTTTATTTTATTTAAATAAAATAAGTAGATTTTTCTTTATTTAAAAGTTCTAAAAATATTGTTTTTATTAAGTAATGATCTCAGCTTAGTTATGAAAATTTAGGTCGTTACATTCACAATGCATTAGGGCATGTTTGGGGTTAGGGTTAGGACTGTGGGCTTAGGTTAGCCCAACCCTAACCCCCGTTTGGGCCCAATGTTAAGGAAACCCTAGTTTTAGGGTTTCCTTAACACGTTTTCGTCTGCCCCTTCCAACGGCGATACGCGTGTTCCCCGTTTTCGTGAATCTGGTTTCGTCCTTCCCCGCAATCCATGTTCCATTTCTTCCTTCAAACCAATTTCAATCTTCTTCTTAACCCTTCTTCATCGAAATTTTTTTCGTTTTTCTCTTCTTTCTGTCATCTCCCTCAACGAATCGATGTTTCGTTTCGTCTTCTCCCTCAACGAATGGATGTTTCGTTTCGTCTTCTCCCTCAACTTTTCTAGGGTTTGTGTTGGTTCTGTGTTGTCCGGTCGATTTGGTTTTTTTCGTCTTCATCCTTTAATCCATTCCTTCCTTTTGTATCGTTTTGTCCATTTGTTTCATCTCCCTCAACGAATCGAGAGATAGTTGTTTTCTTTCGTCTTCTCTCAACGAATCTAGGGTTTGTGTTGGTTCTGTGTTGTCCGGTCGATTTGGTTTTTTTCGTCTTCATCCTTTAATCCATTCCTTCCTTTCGTATCGTTTTGTCCATTTGTTTCATCTCCCTCAACGAATCGAGAGGTAGTTGTTTTCTTTCGTCTTCTCCCTCAACGAATCTAGGGTTTCGTCTTCATCCTTTAATCCATTCTGCCGTTGCGTTTTCGCGATGAAACCGGATTTCGTTACGCCGAATCTCTCTCTACATCTCTCTCATCCGTCTCTCACTCCCGAAAGGACTTCTGTGTTCGTTGAAGCCGACGATTTCGTTGGCTCCGAACACGATTTCCTTTTTGGAATCGTGGGTTTTGGCTCCTTCAAACCTCCTTGCCGCCGTGGTTCGATTATGCTGTCCGGTCTTTCGCTTGGCAATAAGACAGATACTTCACTCTGCCATTGGAGCTTGGTAGGGAGGTATTGGAGTTTTCAATCCACTTTTTTTTAAAAGCCGATGATGAGTTCGAATTTGTGTAATACTGAATTCTTTTGTAATGTATGTAGTTGTGTTCTGTATTATTCCGGCCATGTCGTTGCTTTACCTATGTGTTCTGTATTCTTGCACCTATGTGTTCTGTGTTATTGGTTAAATTTATCCGGCCATGTGTTCTGTATTCTTCCACCTATGTGTTCTGTGTTATTGGTTAAATATATCCGGCCATGTCTTCTGTATTCTTGCACCTATTTGTTCTCTGTTATTGGTTCAATTTCTCCGGCCATGTTATAATTCTGTTAGAATTGTGTTATGTCTTCTCTGTATTCTTACCAATTTTCTTACAATTGTTGTATTTTTTTACAATTGTTTTATTCTTAGCTCTCTGTACAATTGTTCTATGTCTTCTCTGTATTCTTTTGTTACATATATTTCCTTAAAAAATTTGTTACATTTTTTTACAATTCTTGTATTCTTCTCTGTATTCTTTTGTTACATATTATTTCCTTAAAAAATTTGTTATATTTCTTCTATTCTTATCTCTCTGTATTGTATTCTTCTCTGTATTCTTTTGCCATGTCTTTATTGCTTTAACCTTCCAGTGTTGTCTCTTCCATGTCTTTTTAGTGTATGGTTTTGACTTCACATTTGCTTACAAAATTTATTACAATCCTTCTATTCTGTATTGTTACATTGTTCATTTACTTTCATTTACTTTCATTTACAAAATTTATTTCTCTGTATTGTTACATTGTTCATTTACTTTCAATTGGTCTTGGTTTCTGTCCAGTGTTGTTTTCTGTCCAGTGTTGTCTCTTCTTCCTTTCTGTCCAGTGTTGTCTCTTCCATGTCTTTTTAGTGTATGGTTTTGGTATAGGTTTCAGTATATAGCCTTTGACTCTTTAGACTTTGCTATGCTTTATGTCAGTTGTAGCAGAGAGATAGGGCCTGTCTTTTATTGATAGATATGTTGCAGTTGGCTGTACTTTGGTCTTTATATTTTGGTTTACCTCCCTCCAAGTCCTCTCAACTTGCCTCATCTTTCCCCTATATATTACCACGTTTCCTCTTTTGATTCACTGCATTCTTGTCCCTCTTTGTATCCTCTCTGTGGTTCTAACTTATATTTTGTAAGTCCTCTTCTTCTTTACTGTTACCATGTATCTTTTGTACCCTCTCTGTGCTTGTAACTTATCTTTTGTATTCATTACCGTTACCATGTATGTTGTCTCTTCCATATCTTTTTAGTGTATGGTTTTTGTGATATGTTTTGTATACCTTTCTGTCCTTTATTTTTTTTTTCTATAACTATGATGGAATTCCATTCATTATTTTGAATGGAATCAAAACTCTGAGGCTACTAAATTAAAAATAATCTTATTCTTTCGGTTTCCCGATTCAATATTCATTTGGAGTAACATTTTTCGTCATAAAAGGTATGTATATATTTTTTTTTCATACGTTTTTTATTGTGTGTTAATTACAAATAATAATCATCTTCTTGTCTTATGTAGGACGTTGCGACGAACGAGTTGGAAAATATTTGAAGAGGTACTCTTGTAATAGCCGTTTGTAGGCTTTCGATAATGTATTTTATTTTTATTTATTTTTTTTCAGTTTTGTATAATTTTATAATTAACATTTTGTTTCGTTTATAATATGTATATAGAACATTCGGTTTAATTTTGTTACATATTGTATCCTATTAATTTTCTGTTTTTTAACAATTTTTTTCTATATAGTAATAAATTTTTTTCTATTGGGTTTAATTTTTTTCTATGTAGTAATAACAATTTCTTTTCTATTCAACACACAATCCAAATACAAATTATATTTTAACCACAAACTTATTAAGATGTTTTAGCCAACCATAGATAACAATAATTTTTTTAAAAAAAGTTTCTTAAAGAAAAATGTATATCGGAAGAGAAAGAGGATTGATATTAATTTTCTATTTTTTAACAATTTTTTTCTATATAGTAATAACAAATTTTTTTTCTATTGGGTTTAGGGTTTAGTTCTATATAGTAATAACAATTTTTTTTTTCTATTAGATTTAATTTTTTTCAACACACAATCCAAATACAAATTATATTTTACCCAAAAACTTATTAAGATGTTTTAGCCAACCATAGATAACAATAATTTTTTTAAAAAAAGTGAATTAAAAAAAATAAATTGCAGAAGAGAAAGCGAATAGATAATTAATTAGTTGCATATATTTCTTTGAACACCGCTCAATTATATATTATTAAATGAAAATGATATCAATTTATCAAAAAGATTGAAAAAAAAATAAATTTATTTCCATGATAAATTTTCTTTGGTTTTTTAAAAAAAGAAACTTCTTCAAACGTCTTCTATAAATACTTGTTCAAACTTATTCAAAGTTCTTCATAAACTTCTTCATAAACTTTATTTTCCTTTTTTCTTATATTTTTCTTTTCTTTTAACCTTTTTTATGTTTTGTTTAAATTCTTTTTTTTATTTTCAACCAATTTTATTTCTATTTTTAAAATACTTATTTTAGAACTAAAATACATTGTAAAATTTGTTGAAAATAAAATAAAATTATAAGTCATAATTCCAAATTACAAATTCCAAACTATTGTTCGGAAAATATGATAAACTTCCATTTGCAACTTATTTAAATTTATGTATAATTTTCAATGTTCTCGTCACTCATAATCTATTTTTTTTGTTTTATGTTTATGGTTTTACTAAATACGGATATTACTAAGTTTACATATCTTTTCACAATATATCGATATTGTACTAATTTAATTAGTACATGTTTTTTAGGGAACTTTACATACATTGTAATGGATGAACAAACACTTATTGGAGTCCTAACTGCATTCACGTTGGCCCAACGTCAGATTTTACTAACGTTGGAGCTATTAATGAACAACAATAAGCGTCTCCCACATACACCGCCCGATACACGCCATAGAATTAGGGAGTTTGCTTACTTTCGCATGATACACGAGTCAGATCTTGTGTGTCGGTAAAGCACGCGGATGGATAGGCGAACATTCGCAATTCTATGCCATTTACTTAGAAATGTGGCTGGTCTTTCTTCAACTGAGATTGTCGATGTTGAGGAAATGGTAGCAATGTTCTTACACGTCCTCGCTCATGACGTGAAGAACCGCGTCATACAACGAGAATTTGTACGGTCCGGTGAGACAGTATCTCGACATTTCAACATCGTATTGTTGGCTGTTCTTCGACTGTACGAGGAGTTGATAAAGAGACCTGTTTCGGTAATAAGTAACTGTAATGATCAACGTTGGAAGTGTTTCGAGGTGGGCATCATAGAAGTTCACTATAATTGACCTTTACGTACATCACACTTAATTCAACGTGTTTCTTTCAACCTGCAGAACTGCCTTGGTGCGTTAGACGGGACGTACATAAAGGTCAACGTCCCCGCAGGAGATCGGCCTACTTTCAGAACGCGTAAGGGGGAAATTGCCACAAACGTTTTGGGGGTCTGTGTCACGAAAGGGGATTTCGTTTATGTCCTCGCCGGTTGGGAAGGATCCGCAGCAGACTCGCGGATCCTACGTGATGCGATTTCACGAGAAAATGGACTACAAGTGCCAAAGGGTATATCTTTTTTATAATAAAACACCGTCGTTTCCTACTTACCTATTTAAAGTTCATAAACAAACCATTTAATAACAGGATATTATTATCTGTGCGATGCGGGATATCCAAACGCGGAGGGGTTTCTCGCCCCATACAGAGGCCAGTGGTACCATTTGCAAGAGTGGCGTGGTGCTGCAAATGCGCCAACAAATGCAAAGGAGTACTTCAACATGAAGCACTCCTCCACAAGGGATGTTATTGAGCGCGCGTTCGGTGTTCTAAAGGGTCGTTGGGCCATTCTTCGTGGAAAGTCGTACTATCCCCTGCAAGTCCAGTGTCGCACCATTCTAGCATGTGCCTTGCTTCACAATTTGATCAACAGGGAAATGACATATTGCGATGACGTTGAGGACGAGGACGAGGGGGACTCCACGTACGCGACGACCACCGCTTCAGAAGACATTCAGTACATTGAGACAACAAACGAGTGGTCTCAGTGGCGCGACGACCTAGCCGAATCGATGTTCACTGAATGGCAGTTGCGTAACGCTTAGCTAAGACAAATTTAGATAACAAGTTTTTGATGACTTCGTCGCAATTCTATCGTGTCTAACATGTACTGTAAAAACTAATATGGGCTGTTGCATATGAATTGTACGCCTGCCATAATTTGTATCATGCCTATTTTATTTTGGAGTTTAATGGTGAAATTACTTATGTACTCCATGTATTTTTTCTAATTTCTCATTCTCAGTATGTCAACCTCAAATCGTGCCTCGAGACATGTTTGGACGAAGGAGGAGGAGGGGACTCTTGTGGAATGTTTAATGGAGCTAGTGTCAATGGAGGGATGGAAATCAGATAATGGTACGTTCCGCCCAGGATACCTTGCGCAGTTGGTACGCATGATGGCGGAGAAACTACCTGGATGTCAGGTACGAGCAACAACTGTAATTGATTGTAGGATCAAGACACTGAAGCGAATGTTCCAGGCCATTGCCGAAATGCGGGGCCCAGCGTGCAGTGGCTTTGGGTGGAACGATGAAGAGAAATGTATCGTTGCGGAGAAGGAATTATTTGATAATTGGGTTAGGGTATGGAATATAATTTAAACGTGACACAACGTTCACAATGTACATTTAGTTAACAATTTTTCAATTAGTACTCATACGTGATTTTTTTTTGTGCCCGCAGTCGCATCCTGCAGCGAAGGGACTCCTGAACAAACTATTCCCGTATTATGACGAACTTACATATGTATTTGGTCGCGATAAAGCGACCGATCGGTTTGCTGAGACATTCGCGGACGTGGGGTCTAACGAGCCTGGTGGCGGATATGACAGATTTGATATGGGGGATGGAAACGAGGACTTCCCGCCCGTGTACAGCCAGGGAGTTGACATCTCGCAGGAAGATGTAGTGCATCCCGACATTCTCGTGCTTTAGAGGGTAGGACCGGGTCAAGTGGATCGAAGAGGAAGAGGGGAAGTCAGCGAGACTTCGAGCTTGAAGCGATATATCTGGCGCTCGACCAAACAAACGAGCAACTCAGGCAGATTGCGGAGTGGCCAGCACGCAATCTTGCAAATGACAACCACGTGCGCACAGAATTTTTCCGCATATTGCGTGAGATGCCAGAACTTACGAGTTTGGATAGGGCGTTATTGCAAAGGCATCTTTTGTCTCATATGGACGACCTTCGGGGTTTCGTACTCATGCCTGAGGATGAGAGGGAGGGATTCTGTAGAGTCCTCCTACGAGACATAGAGAGATAGTTTATGTTTCTACTGACCTGGGTTGCTTATTATTTCCTTACGTTTTTTTCTGTATGATGTTGACTATTTATGCATTTTCTATTGTCAAGAACTTCTTTTCCTCATTGGTAATGTTTATTTTAAATGAAGGAAAATAGTCACAATTTTCCAAAAGTGTTATAACGGCTATTTATATAGGTTTAAAATTGGATGACTTCGCTATCGCCGATTAGAAATATTGAATAATTTTTTTATCTTTATAAAAAATTAATTGTAATAAATTTATCACAATATGTTCACAAATTTATTTTAATTTGGGCAACTGTATGTATTAATTTAATAACATTACACATACAACAAATAAAATAGGAGAATAAGACGGATTCGAGGGTTTCGTAAAAAAATATGCAATAATTTTTTTATGATATTTACAATTTAATTTAAAAATATTATACGACATAAAAAATTAATAAACCCAACCCATTTAACAATTTTCCCAAATAAAATTTATCACAAAATCCACATAAACCTACCCACCTAACCCTTCCCCCAAACACATTTTATCATAAAATTCCCATAAAACTACCCACCTAACCCTTCCCCCAAACACATCTTATCATAAAATCCCCATTAATCCTCCCCACCTAACCCTTCCCCCAAACACATTTTATCATAAAATCCCCATTAACTCTTCCCACCTAACCCTTCCCCCAAACACATATTATAATAAAACTACCTTTTTAAACCCTTCCCCCAAACAAGGGTTATGATAAAACTAGGTTTAACTTAACACTAGTTTTATCTTAACACTAACCCTTCCCTAAATCAACCCTTCCCCCAAACGCACCCTTAGGGTTTAATTGGTAGACTATTTAAGCCTTGCCTTTAGGTTGTTTAAGAAAGTTCTTGACATATTGAATTTGAAATGAGATTTTTCTCTGTGTTGGTGACGAAGATTCATCAACCTTTACAATTTGTGATTTGAAGGATTGCATCCTTGAGCATTTTGACAAATCTGATCATCTTGCTTGTGGAGTGTTCAAACCTTGAGTCTTATCTCTTGGTCTTCGATCAAAATTAGGTAATTCATTTCTAGTCCTTCCCTTTGTATGCAATACAAGGGGGATATGCCGGTGCAGCTCTGCATCGAGATAATTCTGAAATGCATCGGTAGAGGCTACGCCAACATCGAAATCAACGTCGTGAGAAATGCGTCGGCATCGCCTCTCCCGATATGAGAACGAGACGACGTCGGCAAATATTACTACCGATACACTCTTGCCGACATGGTCAATACGTCGAGAGTGCGGAACTACGAACGCGTGTTAACAGCATCACAAATACCTCACTGTCGAGGTCGCTATGTGCGTCGGCGTTGTCTAGTATGCGACGTCGACAGTGCAGTCAGATTTAATTTTTTTTAATCAACCTAAAAGTAATAAAAAATTAATTTACTTCTAACTTTTATTAATTAATGTAAAATTAATGAAAAAAATATTAAAATTCTAAATTGAATTAGAATTAACATAAAATTGAAAAAAGTTACATACCAAGTTGAATTTATTATTAATTGAAATATTAAAAAAGTACACATTCTAGGTAGTTCAAATAAAAATGACATCAATAAAACAAAGTAAAAATGAAAACTTAAACATAATTCAAAGCGTCAACGCTAGTTTCTCAACTTCTGCACATTGCCTCAACATCACTGTAGCTAGTATGATCATAGGGATATTGACAGAATGTGCAAAGAGGAAAACCAAACATTATTACGAGTTATGTCGAGAGAAACACGAGGTTGCTTCAAACAGAAAGAAGTCTTACTCTGTTGGTTCCAGAAAATTGATTTGGAAGAGAGGAGCAAAAAATGACAAGATCGAGAACCGAATAGGTAAGCCATAGAAAGTTTCTCAATTGCATATTACCTAATATGCAAGTAAAGGACTTTCTATGACTTACCTGTTTGGTTCTTGATCTTGTCACTTTCTACTCCTCTCTTCCGAATCAATTTTCTGAACCACCAGAGTTAGGGTTCTTTTTGTTCCAAGCAAACTTGTATTTCTCCGGACGCGGCTCGTAATAATACCCAATTACCCTCTTTACACATGATGCCAATGTCTCTATGATCAACTAGCTAAAATAATGTTCAACTTCCCTTCCTCTGTTTGAGTTCCTTCATTGCACATAATGTTGAAATACACAATAAGTTCGATATAAAAAATAAATACACTATACATACAACAGAACATACATTTGTAGGAAATAAAGGAACAACCATCAATATACATTCAAAAGAATCAACATACATACAAAAGCATTAACATACATACAACAGAACAACCATCAACATATATTCAAAAGCATAAATATACATTCAACAACATCAACGTACATTCAACTACATCAACATACATACAACAGCATCAACATACATACAACAACATCAACATACATACAACAAAACCAATGTCCAGGTTTGCAATGTTCTCAATGTTTAGATTTGAAATATCCTTAAAAATATGCTAAAGAAGTAAAGAATGATGGGGCAATGCCAATATATATGCCTATTAAACTAATATGAACATAATGATCTACTTTTTTTTGGTAAGAATAAGAGAAGAGATAAAATTTATTGAAAGGAATGAGAAAATCACCAGTTCCAATATCTAAAGAAATTAATTGGAATAGTTTAAAATTTACCGAAAATGGAAGAACGATGGCGAGGGAGATGCACAACGGGCGACGGGTGGATGACACGTGTTGAAGACCGATCACGACGCGAATCTCCAATGATGGTTGTGTGCAAGGGAGACGACGAAACTTGTGAGGATGGAAGAACGAAGAAGAATAGAGGAGAAGACACGAATCAGATTTTTGAAATTTCAGTTCTGTCTCAAAATATATAGGAAAACTTTTGATGCCGTTATCTATTGGTCGAAAATAGTTAGATAAAGTTTCGACGAATCACTAATGTCGTCGGGTAGGGGTGTTTGCGGTTCGGTTCGAAGCTAAAACTGCACCGAACCAAAAAATGAAAAAATCTAATTTGAAACTGAACCGAACCGATCATCTATGTCGAAACGAATGAAAACCGAACCACTTATGCATAAATAAAATCGAATCAAAACCGAACCGCTTATGCATAACATAGTTAAATAAAAGTTCTACAAAGTTTTAAATATAGATTAAATTAACTCCTACGAAGTTACAAACATAGAAGTTTCAAAGTCCACCTAACATAAATAAAAGTCCTACAATCATACGAACTTCGTCAAGACAACTTCTCATTTACACTCTTATTCTTCTCGTTCTTCTCCTTCTCATTCCTTTCCTTGATTTTTGCCTCTATACCCGCTTTGAAGTCTAAAAAAAATCTTATTATTAACATAGTAATGACATAATCAATATATTTGAATTTTGAAGTAATTAATTAGAAAAAATGATCTACATATACGAACCTTCTTCAATCGTTGCAATGTCCTCCAAGTATTTTTTAAGATCAACAGATTCAATATTAATTGCTTTTGAACGTAGCCAATTTTGTGCACATACGAGCGCCTCAACTGTGGTTGGAGCTAATTTGGAACGAAACAGATTAATCACTCTGCCACTAGTACTAAATGTAGACCCAGAAGCAACTATAGATGCTGGAATTGCTAAAATATCTCTTGCGATTTGACTAAGAACCTTATATCTTCAAGAATTTTCTTTCCACCACTCTAAGATATCAAAGTTTGCCTCACGTGCAATACGATGCTTCAATAAGTAAATATCAACTTCTGTATCCACGCTTAAAACATTCTCTTCATCCATATCTTCAAAATGGATACAAAAACCGTCTGAAGCAGAAGAATAAGTTCTAGATGTAGTGGAAGAAGTAGTTATAGATGTAGTGGAAGAGCTATTACTACTACTACAAACTGAAGGTTGACTTACACTTGTACAATCCTTAAACACTTGAAGTTGAGATGATGCAATCAAGCTTGAAGATGATACATGACTATGATAGTTTAAATAATATTCACCAAACAATCTTCTCAAAATAGACTCCACCTTATTCGCCACTTCCTTTGCTGTATCCATGTCAAATAATTGAGTCAAAGAATACATGAGAGATTTCATCTTGAAACATGGATCCAAAACAAAAGCAACATACAACAAGAAATTTATTTTTGAGGTCTTCCCCTAATACTTATCATACTTCTTTTGAATTTTCAAAGCCATGTCATGCAATAACTTATTATCAGGATCATCTACACTTGCATATTTTTTTATGCAATTCTGAACAATAGTAATCTCATGGAAGATAGTGTTGGAAGTAACATAAAGAGAGCCTGAAAGCCTAATAGTTACTTCATAAAAAACAGACAAAAATTTGGCAAATCTTCTTGCAATTTCCCAATCTCTAGAAGTTGGTTTACACTCATCGTTCATGTAGACCGTATCGTAGTCTTCTAACCTCTCAAATGGCTTTTCAAACTTTTCAGCTGCATCAAGCATCAAGTATGTGGAATTCCATCTAGTCTGAACATCAAGGCACCACATACTCTTGCAAGATATGTTCTCCTCCTCAATGCACTTCTTAAATTTAGCAAGTCTAGCATGAGAAGATCTAACAAACCTAACGACATTTCGAATTCGAATCAATGTATCATTCACATATTTTAGACCATCACATACATTTTTCGAATCAATGTTTCAAACATTTTTCCACCTCTTTTCCTATTGTTTCCCCTTTATGATTTTCAATCTGAGAGAAATTAATTATTCTCTTATGAAGCTTCCAATTTCTATCAACAAAGTGTGCAGTCAAAACCATATAATTAACATTTTGAATCAATGTTCAAGTATCGGTCGTAAGTGAGACTCTATATCCTTCATTCATAAAAATATCTCTCAGTTGTTCTCCCAAGTTAGCATATATTCCTAAAACATCTCTAGCAATTGTAGTTCGAGAAGGAATAACAAATCTTGGTTCTACTAACATCAAAGTCCCTTCCACAAACCTTCTAAATCCCTTATTCTCCACAAATCTAAAGGACAACTCGTCAATTATGATCATCTCAGCAATTAGTCTTTAAACATTTTCCATGGTAAATATCTTATAATTAACTTTTTTATCGTCCCCATCATTGTCTTTATTCTGAAATACTAACTTTGTTTGAGTCATATCTACTTTATTTCCTTTCAATTGATAAGGATTTTTTTTACAGTTGTAACGACTCGAACGTTTAAATTAAGTTAAGGTTATTACTCAAAAGATAAACATCAAAAGACACGTTCTTGAAAAGAGGATAACTAAAATCTTTATAAAATTAATATCAAGATGTTCACAAAAACATAAGATTATCAAAATTAACAAAAATAATTTAAAAATGTGACCTGCGGGTTCTAAAAATTTTAAAGAACTAAAAACAAATAAATAGGACAAAATCTTAAGTAAAATTGTTAAAATTTAAAATACTGAAAAACATATAAAAAGACGTGGAAGCTAACTGTGTCCCCATATGACATGCCACGGATCACTTTCTGTCGCTTGCCAGCTTCTCAAGTTCTCTATCTTAGCCTGAAATATTAAACATAGGAAAGAGTGAGCATGACGTTCTCCTGTTTCTTAGGATTTGTCCATGATAGACGATGCAACTCTATCATGACGCCCTCCAGTTTCTTAAGGTTTGTTTATGATTGCCGATGTGTCTTTATCATGACGCCCTCATGTTTCTTAGGGTTTGTTCATGATAGACGATGCAAATCTATCATGACGCCCTCCAGTTTCTTAGGGTTTGTTCATGATAGTCGATATGTCTCTATCATGACACCCTCCTATTTCTTAGGGTTTGTTCATGATAGACGATGCAACTCTATCATGACGCCCTTCAGTTTCTTAGGGTTTGTTCATGTTAGCCGATGTGTCTCTACCATGACGCCTTCTATTTGTTAGGGTTTGTTCATGATAGATGATGCAACTCTAGCATGACACCCTCCAGTTTCTTAGAGTTTGTTCATGATAGCCGATGTGTCTCTATCATGACGCCCTTCTATTTCTTAGGGTTTGTTCATGATAGACGATGCAACTTTATCATGACGCCCTCCAGTTTCTTAGGGTTTGTTCATGATAGCCGATGTGTCTCTATCATGACGCCCTCCTGTTTCTTAGGGTTTGTTCATGATAGACGATGCAACTCTATCATGACGCCCTCATGTTTCTTAGGGTTTGTTCATGATCGCTGATGTGTCTTTATCATGACGCCTTCCTGTTTCTTAGCATTTGTTAATGATAGACGATGCAACTCTATCATGACGCACTCTAGTTTCTTAGGGTTTGTTCATGATAGCCGATGTGTCTCTATCATGACGCTCTTATGTTTCTTAGGGTTTGTTCATGATAGACGATGCAACTCTATCACAGAACAATTCTTATCTGGAGTCCGACACCTCGTAGTATTTTTTGATAGAAATCAACCAAGAGAAGATGAACTTAGTCTTCTTGTGGAGAAGCCATAGGCTGGCTCTTTTGCAGATCATTGGCCATGCTTAGACAACAACTCAATTCTTCCTAAATTATATGTGGAGATTTCCCAATTCTTACATATGAGATGACAATGGAACATGATTTTTTTTTGTGTGACTGAACTTAAAGTGAATTTTAAGCTGCCTACATACCTTTTTTATAACATAGGGATCAAGCCATAACGTAGTTTAATTGATTCTTTTACTAGATAATGATGTTAAGCATAAAATTTCTTGAGAAACTTGTCGTTGATTGAACCAATTTTTAATCCACCTCGATCAACAATCTTGTATGCGCTATTTGTATAAACTTCTTTGACAATGTAAGGTCCATCCCATTTAGGTGTGAACTTATTTCTTGTATGCCTCGTTGTGATGATCGGTCTTCTTACAGCAAGTACTAGATCACCAACCTGAAAGGAGCGAGGTTCAACGTGCTTATCAAAAGCTTTAGACATTCTCGCTTGGTAACATTCCAATGCTTGCTAAGCTTCTAATCGCTTTTAATCAAGTGCTTCTAACTCTCGAAGACGTAACTTGACATTGTCTTCAGTAGTCAATCCCTCTTGCACTACCATTCTTAATGAAAGGATTTCTCTTTCAAGGGGAAGGACAACCTCTACACCATAAACGAGCGAATATGGTGTAACCTCTGTAGGAGTGCGTTAGTGCCAATCCCTCTTCGACTTGGAGACAATTTTCTTCGGAAAATTGCATAACATTTTAATGAATGCTTCTGCTAGGCCATTCGCAGCTATGTTATATATAGATGACTTGTATTGCTTGAACTTGAATTTTTCACATAATTTATCTATCATGCTATTGGAGAATTGCCTTCCATTATCTGTCACGATCCGGTGAGGAATACCGTATGATAGATGATATGGGTATGAATGAAGTTCGCCACGTTCTCTTTCTTGGCTTCTCTCAAGGGAATGGCCTCAGCCCACTTTGAGAAATAATTTGTTGCTGTAAGGATATAAGAATGTCTTGCTGATGATTTCGGTGTAATAGGGACAACTAGATCAAGTCCCTAAGCCTCGAACGACCAAGAAGCCACAGTTGAATGTAGAGACTCTAGAGGTTGATGTATGAAGTTTACATGGTATTGACAAGCTTCGCACTTCTTTGCATTGTCCATTGAATCTTGAACCATCTTAGGCCAATAATAGCTCATTCTTCTTAACTGAAATTGAAGCTTTAGTCCTGATTGATGTGCTCCACAAACGCCTGCACGCACTTCCTTTAGAGCTTTTATCGACTCTTCTTTTCCAAGACATCGAAGGAAGAGCCCTTCAAGAGAACGACAATATAAGGTTCCCTTATAATAAATGAAGTGTGCAGCCCTTATTTGTACCTCAGTTTTATGACGAGAATCGTTTGGAAGCATTCCATGTTCAAGATACTCTATGATAGGTTGACGCCAATCTTCTTCGTCAATCAAATGGGGTGTTGTTACATTCGCATCTTGACATTCAGACAAAATTAGAAATATAATCCATCGTTGAAAAAGTGGTATATTCAAAGTTACGTCATCCGGCATCATCAAGGCAGTGACCAAATTTGCCAATGTGTCTACTCTCTTGTTTTCTGTTTTAGGGACATGCTCCAACATCACACTTTCAAACCTTTCCATCAATTGTCGAGCATAAACGAAGTATGACTTCAAGTCTTCATGTCTCACATCATACTGAAGCGAGAGCTGATTGATTATCAGTCTTGAATCACCATAAATTTCTATGAATGATACTCCAATCTCTAATGCCATTTGAAGGCCAATTATCAAGGCCTGATATTCGGCCACATTGTTTGAACACAGTTTAGCAAGCGCAAAGCTATAAGGCAACATATGTTTCTCATGAGAAATGAGGACGATGCCTGCCCTCGCGCCACTTCTTCGCGCTGCACCATCAAAATACATAGTCCAAGGTTCCATAATTTTCATGAAAAAACTTCATCATCTAGCAAGTCTTCACATAACTTCCAATCTGAAGGAATTTGGTGGTCTGCTAGAAAGTCTGCCAACGCTTGTCTTTTTATCGCCTTTTAGGGAATATAGACAATGTTGTATTGTTGGAGTAGAATCGCCCATTTGGTTAAACGTCTCGAGATAATCGGCCTAGACAGAACATACTTTATAGGGTCCACCTTTGCTACTAGATGAACTGTGAATGCCTGCATATAATGCCTCAACTATCGATAGCAAAGAAAAGTGCAAGACACATTTTCTCAATGGGAGAATAGTTAACTTGGGCCCCAACTTAGGTTCTACTTAGATAGTAGAGAGCATGTTCCTTTCCCTTCTCCTCCTCTTGCGCCAACAATGCGCCTAGAGACCTTTCCTGTGCAGTAATGTACAATATTAATTGCTTGCCAGGTACTAGAGCTCCTAATACTGGGGGATTAAGCAAATATTTCTTTATACTATCAAAAGCATTATGACAAGTCTCATCCTACACAAAATTTTCTCCTTTTCTCATCAACTTTTGAAAAGGTTGGCACCGACTGGTCAGATTGGAGAAGAACCTTTGAATGTAAGCTAATCATCCCTGAAGACTTCTTAGGTCATGCAAACTCTTTGGCTTTGGCATCTTCTGAATGGCATCAATCTTGAATTGGTCTATTTCATTCTCTCGGTGCTTTACAATGAAGCCAAGAAATTTTCTTGAAGTCACACCGAATGTGCATTTGAGAGGGTTCATCCTCAGCTGATATTTTCGCAAGTGGTCGAACACAACTTTTAGATCTTTCAAATGGTCTTGTTGTCTCTTGGATTTGACCACAAGGTCATCAACATAGCACTCGACATAATTATGTAGCATATCATCAAACAATTTTTGCATAGCACATTGATAAGTGTCGCAAACATTTTTCGATCCAAAGGGCATCACCTTGTAACAATATATTTCCTTTGGAGTCCTGAAAGTTGTCATTTCTTTATCTGAAAGAGCCATTCGTATTTGGTTATATCCAGATGACCCATCCATAAAGGACAGCGCCTCGTGTCCAGTAGTTGCATCAACCATGATTTCTGTGATGGGTAAAGGAAAATTCATCTTTAGGGCATGCATTATTTAGGTCACGAAAGTCTATACAAACGCGAAGTTGCCCGTTCTTTTTTTCTGACATGGACAATATTTGCTATCCATGTGGGATATTTGACTTCGTGAATGAATCCTGCTTCAATCAACTTGTTGACTTTAACCTCGATCTGGGGAATAAGCTCTAGTCGAAAACGTCGTTGTGCTTGCTTAATCAGTCGATACTCTGGTTTAATTACGAGATGATGGACTGCTACCTTTGGATCAAGTCCTGGCATCTCCTTGTACGACTAAGCAAAAATGTCTTTATACTCTGTAAGCAAACTGATGTACTTACCCTCCTCTTCACTAGAGAGAGATGCACTAATGAAAGTTGGACGTGGTTCTTCTATTGTACCAAGGTTTACCTCTTTAGCTCATCTACGGTAGATTGGCCACCATCCTCTAGACTCTGTGGGACATCTTCCGCGTCTTCTTCAGAGGTTTCAATCTCTAATTCCTCAAGAATGGTGATGTAATGACATGAGATTTCACCTTCTCCTTGTTCTGAGTCTTCTTTTTCAGGATTAGTTAGTATAACATCATGTCTTTTCATCTTCAAGGAACCTTGACTTGTATTGAGAGTAACAAAAGTTTTTCATTTCATTCAGAAAGGAACATTGTTACGAATTTCTCTCTCTCCCTTTACCTCACAAGGAAACTTCTTACCATGGTAATTCTCAACGTATGTATGCTTAATTCGGTGCCAAACTGACATGCGAGATGTTGGTTCCTTCTTTTTTGTATCTATGCTAGAACTATTCTTGACATGTGGGCCTTCATCCCCAATACGATTAAAAATTGAAACATGGGGTGTTTGTACATTTTTCTGTTTAGCCATGCTTTGCCTTTCAAAGGCTGATGGTCTTGTAGCTATCAAGGTTTGACATCTGCCTTTCTATTTTTTAAAGGTCGTAGTTAGCCTTTGAAGGGCCATTTGTTGGTTAAGGCTAGATGTTAGCTGGTGACCTTTTCTTTCTGTCTCTGTCATGCTTAGTCTTTCAAATACTAGGGTGCGTGCAATGTGCGGTCTAATTTGGTCAAATGCTTCTGACTGCCACCTTCTTTTTCTTCCATACTATCAACCTCCTCTACAATTATATGATTGTTGTCAACCACTTTTTCCTTCCCCTTTCTACTTATACGGATCAGCTTTGGCGACTTGTATCCGAGTCCTTTTCTTGACACAGGTATAACACGTCCTTCCCGTAATAGCTTCTTTTGGATTGAGGAGAGCTCGAGTTGTTCGTGAATTTTGAAACTTTTAAACTCGGTGTGAGTTGTGAAGTTATAACCTGCTTTCTCCATCAATTTGCAAGCTTTGGGTTTGAACCCGTCTTTCGTCCGCCTTTGAGGCAAGCTTGCTTCTGTCAGGTCTATCTTTATTTCTTGCTTAGTTATTTTGGTAAGTGGTGTAGTGAAGCTTTCTTTAGGACATCAATGTCACCAACTTTCAAGCCTTGTGGGGACTTCAATGGTGATTCGCCTTTCTTGCGCCTCGATAGAGAGACATAGTGCAAAATCGGTGGGTTTGAAGTCTTTTCATCTATCTAGATCATACTTTTTGTGGTGCTCGTGGATGCCTCACCCTTTCTAGAATGAAAGGTTCCTGTACTTTTATATGGTTCCCTGCTTGCAAGTGATTTCAGCTGTAAATTATCTTCTCTATTTACAAGAGGAATTTCTACAGGCACGACTTCTGGGCTATTGTCATTCTTCAAATAAAACTTTGCATCTGTAAAATGAGACGCAACCTCTGAGAACAGATTAGAGTCGGCCTCAACCTTCTTTACACCGTCTTCATAAAATTTAAAGCACTGATGCAATGTCAAAGTTACAACTCCATTTCCATGAATCCAAGGACGACTGAGTAACAACTTATAAGTGGTCATTGAAATCTATAACATGAAACAATGTACTAGTCTTCAGATCACCAATTATGAGTTCTAAGCATATCAAACCTATTACTCTTTGGCTGCTCTGGTTGAAACCTTGAATTACCAGTTTACTATTTGAGAGTTCATCCATTAAGATGCCTAATTGCCTCATAGTCGACTTTGGCATTATGTTGACAGTTGATCCATTATCGATGAAAATTCGATCGACTCCTTATTCTCAAACATATCCAGAAACATACAAGGGTCTATTATGAAGTTTATATCCCAACAGTAAATCCTCATCTGAGAAGTCTATAGACATGCAATAAGGAGTACTCTATATATGTCGCAGTGGAGCACTCAAACTTGATGCTGTTGAATTCAACAATACATTAATAAGGATGGTTTTTGTTTCTTGAGGAAGTGATAACAAATCATCCACATTGAACCTCGATAGGTATTTTAACACTCCTTCCTCCTTTAATGATCTTATTGGGATGCTTTCTTCCTCTGTTGCATTGATAGCATGTCATGCAACAACTCCTAGATTTTCATTCTGATGATCACAAAGGAATCTTGTTGGAAAGAAGTCTGCCAAGGTTACTAAGCGCTGAGATTGAGGGAAATCCTTATCTTCCTCGTGCATGAGCTTAAGCTTTCGAGTCTTTTTCTTTTTCTTATTCTTTTGAGCCTTATTCCCTCTTCTATAATTTCTGTAGAAGCGAGACTCTTTTTGGATCAGAGTTGACTTTCTTTTCTTTCGACGGGTTACAACGATCCACCCTTCATCGTCTTCTTCAATCGATCTTTCTTTTTGTTGAGAATCCTCGGATGCAACTTCCTGATGGAATTGGACCACTACAGGCTCGAAGGTTCTGAACTGGACCAAGCTTTTCCTTTGCTCAAAAATCAATCTTGGAAAAAGAGCTTCTGACATTATCATTACTGCAACATGGTTTGTTTGAGCTACCTCCTCCAGGTCTATCTCGATCTTTTTCTCACGAGCTAACCTTAGAATTAGCTCTTTCAACACAAAACATTTCTCTACTGGGTGACTGATGACCCGATGATACTTGCAGTAGTTGGGATCATCCACCTTTCTTGCTTGCTCAAGTCGCTTACATTCCGGTAGCTGGATTAGCTGCTTCTCCAGTAGTTGCTCTAGCATGTCAGCAATATCTGAATTAGGCAATGGGTAAACTTTTTTCTGTCTTTCTTTTAAAGTCAGACGTCGTCTCTCACTTCCATCATCCTTCTTTTCAACTCTCCCATCTTTTCTTTTAGAGAACTTCAGTGGGGTCGTGTTTACGACCATAGATTCCTTTACAGTGCTCTTCACTACCTTTTCAGCACTCTTCGTCTCATTCTTATCTTTTCTTACTTCAGGAACAGGAAAATTCTTAGTTCCTCTGTTGACGATGCTCAATTCCATATCATGAGTGCGAGTTGCTAACTCTTCAAATGTACGTGGCTTTATTCCTTATAGAATGTAGAGGAGTCCCTAATGCATGCCTTGGGTGCACATTTCTACAACTGACAGTTTGGTGAGTCGATCTTTGCAGTCAATACTTAGAGCTCTCCATCGATTTATGTAATCGATGATTGGCTCTCCCTTCCACTGTTTGGTGTTTGTAAGCTCCATCATGCTCACGGTACGTCTGGTGCTATAGAAATGGTTGAGGAACTCATTTTCTAACTGTTCCTAGCTGTCAATGACTTCTGGTTCCAGATCGGTGTACCACTCGAAAGCATTTCCTTTCAAGCTTCGAACGAATTGCTTGACAAGCTGGTCTCCTCTTGATCCTGCATTCTCATATGTTTTGACGAAGTGGGCAATATGATGCTTTGGGTTGCCCTTTCCATCGAATTGCTGGAATTTTAGAGGTTGGTACCCAAGTGGCATTCTCAAGTTGTCGATTCTCTTGATGTACGACTTAAAGTACATGAAAGAAGTTTGCAGCGGTCCTCTATACTGAGCTCTAATGGAATTCGCGATCATATCCTGTAGCTGTTGAACTGAGGGAGAAGCAACAAAAACTGATTGTTGTTGTGGTTGGTTTTCCTGCACCACATTCTTACTTTTATCATAGCTTTGACAACAGGAGTTTGACTTGACTCAGCAGTTTCACGAGTCCGCATCTGCTCTCTCAAAGCTGTTATTTCATGATCTCGTTCCTCCACAACCTTCATCAGGAAGTTAACTTTCCTCTCAATCTCTACCATGGCAGCCTCGACCGTTATATCAGCCATCATGATAGACATCACGTCGGGGTGTGTTTCTTTCTTTGACTTGCTAGAAGCAGAATCACAATTATCATATAAAGGATTTTCTTTGAGGACAATTCCAGCTTTAAGAGACTCCATCAATTGCTTAAGAATGCTCTGAGCGACGTTAGAACCTTGATCTTGCTTTTGAGTGATTCCCTTCGAACGACTGCGGGTGATGGGTCATGTGTAAGCGTCGCTTGAAATAGAAGATTTGGATGCATACTTCTTTGATGCCATTGATTTTTTTGTAGATTTGAATGACGAGAGAGAGATGAGAGGTAGAAAGGTCCCACTCGGCGTGCCAATTTGTTCACATGAGATTTCTTGAGAAATTTGGTTCGTGGAGTTGGACTTGTGTTGATGTTGTATTTACATTGATTTGATGCGATGTGGTTCAATCTCTAGAATTTGATCCTCTGATTCTCTCTCGGCAGGATGCTTACGCTTGCTTTGAGGAAGCGAAGCACTTGATATTCTTGAAATTGGAGTCTTAGAAGAAAGCTTGTATCTCCAAAGGAGCTTCAATCTTCGAGGGTGGTCGACTTCAGGAGTTGAGGAGTCCTATCTCTTGGGAGAATTCTCTCTAGACCTTCTAGAGTAAAAAAAATTTCCTCCACAAATGAAGAGAACTCCTTTATTTATAGAGTTCCCTGGTGGACATTTATGAACTTGAGTCTGGTCTGGTCCATGGACCATACCCATGGGCTCAATCACATGGATTTGAGTCATATTTAATTTTGGGCTAAATTAAGCTTATTTTTTTGGCTTAATTGAATTTTAGCGCAAGTAAATTATATTTAATTGAACCAAAATAATTAATTTAATCCAATTGTCATAATAAAGATATGTGACATCATTAAAATTGCCCAATTTGTCTTTAAATTTAATTTGGGACACATGCAATTTTTAGTTAATCTCAAATACAATTATTTTAGTAAATGACATAGCGGTTTGTAATTGGTTCCAAAATTTCTTATCCAACAGTATTTTGGGTTGACAAGAAGAATAGAAAAATAGAAAGTTACTTTGGATAAATGACAAATTTTTATTTAAATTGATAAAATAGCAAAATCAGAAAATATGGAAAACTAGTTGCTGAAATAATGTCTTAAATGCCCCTATCTAACTGAAAAAAATTAAATCCTAAATACAATTATTCAAGAAACTACAAATACCGTATAATTAAAATCAAACTCCCAACACATGATTAACACATCAAAATCAAACTTCCATCCGTTGAAAAAACTGTTGGAGCTTCTAGCTCGTCTCCTTAAAACCTTTCAAAGTCTTCATACTTTGATTTTCTTCTTGTCGGCTCCTCTGACCGAAGACTTTGGGATTTTCGGCTTGTTTGCGACTAAACCCGTGAAAGTTGACTAAACCCGACTCTAATGATATCAAAACGTTAGAATGCACCGCAAACGCTGCTAAAAAAAGCCCATTGCCGCTGACATCGAAACTCCAACGTCTTCCTGTGATGACTAAACCAACCTCGGACGGCTCCAAAACCATGGTTAAACCAGCCATTAAACACTTTGCGAAGCTGTTGAAAGGAATGTCGGAGCTGTCGTAAACAGCGCAAAACCATCATCTTCTGTCCGCCTCGAAACCCACGACTAAACCTCAAAAACCATGGTTGCCCCCTCTTCCTATTTTTCATGTTTCTTTTCTTTTCACTGATTTAATTTAAAAGACATAAGGAAGAAGATTCAATTAATTACAAAAACGCCATTGAGACATATTTATTGTAATAATTTCCAATATTATTAATAAATTGTTTAAAATATAACAAACCCTAGAATCTTGTAGGTATATTTGCATCATTTTAGGGATAATGTATAAAATTTGAATTCAAAATAACAATTTCGTATTATGTATTATTTATGAAATTATTGTTAAATCAGCAAAATTTGAAAATGAAAATGTTGTAAATGAAGTTTGTTATTTTAGCATTATTTTAGGGATGATAATCTAACTCAAATTTAAGTTTAGTATCTTTAGCATAATTTTAGGGATTTAAACTAACTATTTAAATTTAAAGTGTAAAATTTGGATTTAAAAATAAGGTTAAAAATTGAGATTAAAACTAATTATTTTAGGATGAGATATATCAGATATGTATTATGTATTATTTATGTCTATTTTTTGATAAATAGTTTGAAGAATAAAAAATGCAAAATAGTTGAATTTATTTTTGTGTTATTTTAGGGATACGAGGTAAAATTTGAATTCAAATTGACAATTTTAGGGGATGATATAAATTGCAGATTTAAATTGTTATTAAAATTTTGTATTATGTATTATTTAATAAAGTTTTGATAAATAATATGAAATATAAATTTTTTTGAATTAATTGATTTAAATCCTAATAATTAGGGGATGTTGGTGAAATCTTCTGCAGCAAGAGAATAATTTTTGATTTAGTTAAGATTTACCAAAAGGTGAATGTATTTACAAATACACTGTATTTGTACTCTGTGATATTTTGTTTGATTTTTTGATCTATACAAATATAATATATTTGTATGCGAGGAATTGCCCTTTGTAAAGGGTATACTCAGACAAAAAAAAAAAAAAAATTGAAAAAAATATCTAGCAGAAAAAATTGAAAAAAATATCCAGCAGACGGTTTTGCCACAAATCAAAATATTTTTGGGATTTGCTATTTTTCTATTTGCAATCCAATATTTTGCTATTTTGACGGAAATAACAAATTGAAACTAATGACATATCTTTAGGGATTATTGGAACAATATAATAATTTTTTTTTATTTAGTTAAGAATTATCACAAGTGAGTGTGTTTACAAATACACTGTATTCGTGATATGTGATATTTTATTTGATTTTTTGATCTCGACAAATACACTGTATTTGTATATGGACAATTGTCATTCGTGGAGGGGTAAATTCGAGCCAAAAAATGAAAAAATTATTCAGACAGTTAGTTTTCCATAAATCAAAATAATTTAACAGTCTATTGTTCTTTTTTTTTACCCATAAATTTGCTATTTCCACGGTTTTCTCTTGTATTTTCTTGTACCCAATTGATTGTAATTCTTTTGATTCATATTTTTTTGCTAGTACTATTGCATGCCTCCTGTATTGATGATTCTTTTTGTGCAATTGTATCAATTTTGCATCTTTTGATCAATAACGGCCCCTACCTCGAAAACTCCTTTCATATTTCTTTTTTGAAACATTGTTTTACAATTGATTAGTGAAAATTGTTTAGTTTATTCTATGGGTATCTAGTAAGTTTACAAAATATATATTACTTGTGTTTCAATTATATGGTCTGATGGTATATCGATTTTATATTTGTGATTGTTGATATTTTGCATGAGTTGTTTGAAGTTGTGGAGTTAAAAATTTCATGTTGTGGTGTTGTGTGAATTCTATAGTTTTAGAGTTGTGCAGGTTCTGTGATAATTGATATTTTGCATGAGTTGTTTGAAGTTGGTTTGTAGTTGTATGTATGTGGATTTTGTATATTTTGCCGTTTATGTGTTTATTTATAAAGTACAAACTAGGTGTTTGAGTTTTTCTTGATATAGATACAAATTTCACGTTAAAAACTTGTTTGGAGTTAATTACAGGTAGCATTTATGAGAGGGTCGTAATGACCCATATTTTTTTTATCTTTTAATTTTTAAATTGGTATAGTTGACGGATAAAAAACGTCAAAGAAAGAGTTTAGTTGATGGTAAAGAACCATCAATATAAGGATAATGGTTGATGGACACAATACATCAATGAAAGGAGATATCTTGATGATCAGCTTTTCCATATTCTTAATGGACGAATTTTCTTGATGCTTGCTTACTTAATGGACAAAGGTCATCAAGGTAGATATTTTTTGATGTGCTTTTGCACATAAAAAAATGTCAAATTTGTAATAGTGAGAAAATTTCTATTAATAGAAAAAAAATCGTAAAAACATCAATTATCAAAATCTCCCTTAAACAACTAAAAGCAAGACTTATATAGTCTCCCAATAAAATCCTGAATGCATTGTAAAATGACTAAATTAACTCAACTTAAATGTTATTAAAAGTGATAAAACTGAAGAACATTAAAATTACATCACAATTTTTAAATAAAATCTCATTAATAATTTGATGTTTGGTTGGTTTATATCAAGAATATTTTCGTTGAGCTAAAACCACAAACACATCAACAACTCATAGGATATACTTCAACAGGTAAGCTAGACATCTCTACATTGTAATCTATAATGTTATATAAAGATAATATGACTGTAATCAAAGCGGTGGAAACGGAGTTAAACAAGGCTTGGGAATACAAACCAAAGGGTGTGCCCTAGGAAGAGTAAGGCCAGGCCCTTCTTCCATATCAACTTTCCCACTATTAACCTTCCAATCAAAGCATTGAACCATACAACCTAAAGTTGTTTGAACCATCAACAAAGCAAGAGTTGTCCCAGGACAGCTTCTTCTCCCACTCCCAAATGGCAACAACTGAAAATTTTGCCCTCTCAAATCACCGCTGATCACGCTCCCTTCTTTGTCCATAAACCTTTCTGGCTCAAACTCAAGAGGATTTTCCCAATGTTTTGGATCTCTCCCAATGGCCCAAACATTCACATAAACTTGAGTTTTTGGTGCAATTTCATAACCGTTTATTGTGCAACTCTCAGTTGATTCCCTCACTATCAATGGGCTTGAATGAAGCCTTAACGTCTCTTTTACTATTGCTTGGAGATAAGGAAGATTGGGAATGTCTGATTCTTCAACCACTTTGTTGTTTCCTACAACTTTATGAATTTCTTCTCTGGCTTTCTTCATTATGTTTGGATGGTTTATTAGCTCTGCTAATGCCCATTCTATTGTTATGGCTGATGTATCGGTTCCTGCTGCAAATATGTCCTGCAAAATAATTCAAACTAACCATCACAAATCATTCTTTTATGATTGTTGTTCACACGTAATATTAAATTTTTGTAGTCGTATTAATATTTTTCTGTTTACATGAATTTGGTATCCATGTAGTGTGAAAAAAAAAAACAATATAAAATATACAAGTAAGCAACAAAATGTCATCGATATAAATATAATATAAATAATATACATGTTAAACGGTCTAAAAAGTTATAAAATTTTGAATTTTAATTTTCTCATCTACATATTTCTAAAGATATTAATATTTTAATCTTGGATTGTTATTAAGTTAAAAAAAATTTTATTGTTTTTTTTGTTCTGAAAGGAACTACTTGTTTATTTGCAAATTTCTCGGTTTAGCGTGTGCGTGTGTGTCAAGTCAAATGGTGAATTTAATCGAGCATAAAAACGATGATTATGGATTGAATGTTAAAATCAACGACAAAGAAGAAGAAAATAATCATCTCCCTATCTTTAGGACCATTTCAAATTTAAAATAAAATAGGAATCACATAATTTCCTTTGAAAAAAATTGAACTTCCTATAATTAAGGGAAGATAAATATGGTTAAATCCATATTAAATGTAGTAAAAAAAATGAATATTTGAAAATAAAGTTAATTTCTGTAACATCCAATTTGGGGTAATTTTACTTTAAGATTAATTTGTTATTGATGCTAATTAATATAATTTAGAAATTTAAGAAAAAAATATGTGATTTGTGAAATTTTGGATTAAGTAATCACTTATATGCGTGTGAGTATACATATGTAATTGGTGAAAGTAAAAAATTTATGAGAAAAAATCGGCAGTTTTCAAATTTGATTATAACAAATTCTCTCCCAATCGATTGTCCTTTTAAGTTAATTACAAAAGGTAGCAATTTTTAGAATAATTATTAAGTATGTAGTAATATTCTAAAAAAATTGTAAATATAGCAAAGTCTATAAGTGATATACCAACATTTACTACATGGTCTATCAGTGATAGACTCCCATCATTGATACACTCCTATCATTGATAGATTTTGACAGATTTTGCTATATTTACAATTTTTTTTTTAAAATGTTGCTATATAATTAATTATTTTGAATATAATTGTTACATTTACAACTATCCTATTGTTTAACTAATTTTCTATTTTAAATCATTTCTCAAATTTGAGTTACATAACTGTTTACAAGATTACAATAGAAATCTTATTTCCATAATAGGAAATTTGACTAGAGGTAGTTATGGATAAAAGATTTGGTTGATCTCCGTTCATATTATCAACTTTTTAAGTTTTCTCGGCACAACTTTACTCGAGATTAATTAATCAAGATTATTTAAGTTTTTAGGTTTTCTCGGTACAATTTTGTCCGGAACCAAGATTGTGTTTTCAAATACTGGTTATCTACCTAGCTTACCAATTATATTTTTAATTTTTGATAGGGTAATTTTAAAATTTTGAAAAGATAAAAAAGAATTAGTTAAAGATTTGGTTTAAGATTTGAAAAAGTTAAAACAAAAAACTACCAAAACAATTGATTTTTTCTTTTTAATATTTTAGGTAAATCTTGTTGGTCAATCGGAGATTTACTGAGAAAAGATTTTAAAACTTTTTCAAGAAGGATGTTAATTTTACGAGACAAAATCTATTAAACACCGCTTCCAACAATTTCCTAACAAAGTTGGTTGAGGGTGAAAAAGAGAATATCAACATTATATATAAGTAATTTTGGTTAAAATGTATTTACTGGAATATTGAGTTCGTTTGAAGTTACTGTAAAACCTCCCATTATTTACACATATTAGAGGAAGAGCTAAAAGAAAATTTAGAAAGGAACAATCCATTAGTGGGACGTGACGTGACGTGGTAGTTTCAAGTTTGTTTGTCTGATTGGGGACCGACTAGTTGAGATTATGTTTCTCATCAATGCAAGTGAAGAGCAACTCTAACAGATGCATACTAAACTTTGGAGAACTTCAACGATAATCATAGCAACAATCCTCACAACAAAGTTTTTAGAACAATGAACTGAGTTATAAAGTCTGTGTTTGAGGTCTACAATGGTAGGATGAATCTCTTTTGATAAATGTGAAAAAAAAACAGAAAGAAACTTTCTCCATAATATTTGCAAATTTTAATAGTGGAGTATTAAATTTGAGTTATTTAACTTGCAACTTTGATGGGCTAAACTCCTTTAAGTAGAATATATATCCAAATCTTTATAATTGTAAAAGTTTGCTTAGATTATAATTGTAAAAGTTTGCTTAATTTTTGAATATATATATTTTTTTAAAATTTTTGAAGCTAGAGTATAAACAAAGAGAAAATTAAAAGGAGTATAATGTAAAAAGATAAATAAATATATAATTACCAGAACAAAGGCCTTGATGTTCTCTCTGGTCAACTTGACCTCTGTATTTTCATCTCCAAACTTAAGAAGCAAAATATCAAGCAAATCCTTCACTTTCCCATCACTACAATTCTCTTCATGGTCCTTTATCATTCTCTCCATCAACTCATCAAACCTCTCACGAACTTCCTTAAGCCTTTTCCCAAGCCTTTGCAAATCCAAATTCTTACAAAACCAAATATAATCTGAAACATTGAAAGTCCCTGAAAGTACAGCTATATCCTTCACCAATTTCCTTATTCCCTCAGCTTCTTCCTCTTCTTCAGCACATCTTTTCCCCAATGTCATTCTTGATATCACATTGTTGCTCAGCCTCATCAACTCTCCACCAACATCAACTTCTTTTCCATCCGCTGCCTTTGATTGCAACAACTGTATAAACCGACGAATCTCGTCCTCTCTCGTGGGTCGGAGGCTGTCGAGCGTCCTTCCTCCTAGGAGCTCCGACATACAAAGCTTCTTCATGAACTTCCAAAAAGGTCCATAAGGTGCAAACGAGAAATCAGCTGAGCCATAGGTTAGATAGTCAACTGCTGACAAATGGGGTCTATTTGAGAAGGAAGATTCATGAGTTTTGAGGACTTGTTTTGCGGTTTCGGGTGAGGAAACTACCACGCAAGGGACTGATCCTAAACGGAGGTGCATTAGAGGTCCGTAACGGGTCGACAGCTTGTGGAAAGCTTTGTGGGGCAACGGACCGAGGAGATGGAGATGGCCAATGATGGGGAGAGCAAAAGGGCTCGGAGGAAGATGAGAGTTAAGTTTGTTTTTGGCAAAGAGTAAACGAATTGTTAAGGTGGAAACTAACCATATGAAGAAGAGAATTATGTAGCTTCCGAAATCCGCCATTGATGAACTCGAATTGAAGGTTGATAAGTTCAATATAATTTTATATAAGGAAGACGTGAATCAAAGGAAACAACTTTGATGCTTTTGATAGCATCTTTTTTATATTTAAAAACTTATGTTTGGCCGGCAAGTAGTATTGTTTATTGTCATTGTTTCTAACCTTTTTTTTTTTTTTTTTTTTTTTTATGGGATATTGGTAAGGTACATTTTTTAATATATTAAAATTACAAACTAAAAATACTTACAACATGGAGTAAAATTTTAAATTTTATTAATAATAGATACTGATTGGCTTTTATTATTGTCTATCAATATGATTGATAGAAACATATCGGTATTTATCAATATTTATCATTGATAAAATTTGAAATTTCGTTATATGTTGTAAATATTTTGTCAAATTTACCATTTTTGATAATCCCCTGTCGGGTAATGGATAAAATGTCTAACTTTAGGATTAAACATGAATTACTTTTTGTAGTTCAAGACTTCTGATTTTACATCACTTATTCATTAAAATTATCATTTGAAAGGAAATAAAGACCTAGACGAGCCAACGAGTCTAATGCAAAAACAATCATTCAATTCGGAGCTGAAACGATAGAGAAAACAAGATGCAGTAACATTGTTGTAAATAAACCAAAAACTAGCCCTACAGCGCTGCACACCCAAAAGCATCATAGCAACGCTGCAGTGCTACGAACTTAAAAATAGCGTTAAATGCACTCGTTTTTGCCCCAGCCCATTTTCACTTGTAAGATCAGATTAGCACCTCAATTTTTGGATTTTCATACTTTAGAGCCAAATTCACTTGTAAAGTTCCCTCTAAACCCTAAAATAAAAATTTCTCAAATTTTCTGGAAGAAATGGCCACTTCCTTTGTAATTTGTTTTTGAGCTACTTTGAAGAAGATGATCCTACTTTCTTATGAACGGTAGTTCTAGCATATTTTCGTTGAGAATCCATGTTTTAATTGCTTTTTAATTACAGTCTTTAGATGAATTTTCTTTCTTGCTTTTATAATTAATTCTTGTTTGATTGGCGATCACTCAAGGTAATTGAATGAATTATCTTTAATTTGGTGTTAAGTATATTCTTTGAGACATAAATGGTTGAGAATTTTTTAATTGATCTTTAGCATGTCATTTTTTTATTGATTTTTTTTAACAATTATCAATTAGAATTTCAACTAATGAATCTTTTTTTGACGAAAAAGCATTCGTTGCTCTTGATAGTCACAACATTGAACACTACAAGAAATCGGGGTTCTCCCGACGCATATAAAAACGTCAGCGAAAACAACTTCGGGAGATAGGTGTTTTCCGATGCCATATCCCCTACGTCGGCGAAGTTCACATATCCTAACACTATGAAATCAACATCGGGCTAAGGTAGACATATCCCATGCCAGTAACATGCACTTCGAGGAACATGTGACAATTAAATATATATTTGATTTTTTCCGACGCTATTTGAAAGGTATCGAGATAAGCTTCCGCATTTCCGATGCTTATGAACAAGGCATCGGGGAACATCTAATATATTATTTAATTGTCACACTTTCCCCGACGCCAGTCAATAGATGTTGGGACCTGGTGACTAGTTGCCAACATTTTTAAAAACGGCGTCGGGGGATAGGAAACAATTAAATGATATGTTTGCTTTCCCCCAATGTGCCATGCACAACGTCAGGACATGAACTTATATATCCCGACGCCATTAGTAATGTGTTGGGATTATTGTTCAATAATATCGATGCATTACTAATGGTGTCGAGATTGGGCGTTTTTTTTCCAACGTTTTTGTGATGCATCGAGCATTCCCTTATAAAAAGAACTCTTTCAGTTATGTAAATCAAAGAAATAAAATAGAGAAAGATTTGAGAACTAGAAAGGCCGAGAAGAAGAACTTCGTCCGCCCGTTGCTCGCTGTCATTCACCTTCTGTGCCGCTGCCACCGTCCGTCGTCTTTGTCGCCACTACTCCTAACTCCAGTAATTAATTTAATTTTTGTTTTGTTTTAGTTTGGGTTGTAGGATTAGATTAGTTTAGTTTAGGTTTTGTTTGAAATTAGTTTTTTTTTTTTTTGTGATTTAGTTTTTGAATTAGTTTTGGGTTTAGGGTTTAGGATTCAATTTGAAATTTATGTGTTTTATGGATTTGAGAATTGAAAATTTGAGGGAGGTTGTGTATTGGAAGCTTGAATTTAGGATGGAGGGTTTTGAATTGAAGATTTGAGGGGGGGGGGGGGGGGAGGGGGTTGTGTTATATTGAAAATTTGAAGGGGTTGTTTATTTTTTAGGATGGGGGTTATGTTATGAAAATTTGAAGAGGGGCTGTTTATCTTTTAGGACTAGGGGAGTTAATTTGAAAACTTGAGGAGGGACGGGTTAAATTGAAAATTAAAGGGGGTAGTATTGAATTTGAGGAAGAGAGTGTAATGATTTCAATTTTTGTCTTTGTGAAGGCTGTTATTGTATTACAATTATTGTAATTTGTAGTTGAGATTTGTTTTGGATATTCTGCAATTATGGTAGCCTTTAGTTCAAACTTAGTTGTTTTTTATTTCTTAGTAGTTTTATTTGTTGAAACCGTTAGGTAGCTTGTAAATATTGAAGTAATTTGTTGTTGATTTATTACGGCTATCCTACAGTTATGGTAGTCTATTCAGTGCAAACTTAGTTTTGAATATGTTAGTATTTCTGAGGGTTTGAAGCTGTGTTAGGTAGCTTGTAAAGTATGTTGGAAGGGGTAGGTAGGTTCAAAAGATTGAAGTTGTTTGTGGTGTCTATCCTACACTTATGAAAGCCTATGTAGTTTAATCTTAGCTTGGACATAGCTTATTAAAGTTAGTAAGTTTAGGGTTTTATTGGAGGAATATACGACTAATTAAACCTATTTATGTTTTAGGTCTTTAACGATGGACAAGGATTGGATGAAACTTAGGAATAAGTTCTCGATTGAGTATAGAGAGGGATGACCTAATTTTTAGAGGTTGTCAAGTTTCAAGTCGATGATTACGGACAAATAAAGTGTCTATGCAAGAGATGTATGAACTCAAATTGGAACTCATTAGAGGTTGTGGAGCGACATCTATTAACTATTGGAATATCTCCCTTCTACACAGAATGAGGGAGCCATTTAACTTGCATAGAGGTATAGAAAGCTTTGATGAAGAAACTAGTAGTAACTCTTTTGATGAAGGAACAAGTACTAACAATTTTGACGAAGAAGATGAAATTTTTAGTATGCTGAATGATTTACAAGCTCCGATTGAACATGAAGAGGAAACAGAGGAAGGTTTAGAGAATGAGATGTCGTTTAATATTGGGGTAGATATAGAATAAGAAACAACAAACATATTTCAGGACTTATTGAATGAAGCACGTTGTGAGCTATATCCTAGGTGTTCAGAATTTTCCTCCCTGAATTTTTTGGTTAAGTTGATGCATGTCATGGTTCTCAATGGTTGGAGTAACAAGTTTTTCCACATGTTGTTAGAATTGTTAAGAGTAGTGTTTCCAATGTGTAGTACTACTATCCCTAGTTCATTTTATGATGCCAAACGAAAATTGTGTGACTTGGACTTGTGATACAAGACTATTCGTGCATGTAAGTACGACTATGCGTTGTACTAGAAGGAGTTTGGCGATTTACAATATTGTCTTACTTGTGGTGAGTCTCGGTACAAGGTTAGTCCTAATAGAGGGAAAATAATTCCCCATAAGGTATTATGCCACTCTTCGTTGGTACTGAGATTACAACGTTTGTTTGTATTGTAAGAAGGGTCCGCTGATATGAGATGACATGAAGATAAACATGTTGAGACAAACGATGTGTTGAGACATCCAATTGATGTGGAGTGATGGAAGCATTTTGATTGTGAAGTTTCTAAGTTTGCTTTAGATTCACGGAATGTTCGTTTCAGGTTAGCTTCAAATGAGTTTAATCTGTTTGGTCATATGAGTACCTCGTATAGTATGTGGCTTATGGTGTTAATTCCTTACAATTTGTCACCTTGGAAATGCATGAAAGAGTAAAATTTATCCATGTTATTTCTCATACCCGGTCCTAGATCTCCTGGTAGAGAAATTAATGTTTACCTCCAACCATTTATTGAGGAACTAAAAGAGTTGTGGAATTCTGGTGTGCTTACGTATGATTCTCTTATCGATAAATTCTTTCAATTGTATGAAACCTTATTGTGGACAATTAATGACTTCCTGACATATGGTGACCTATCCGAGTAAAGTATGAAGGGATATCAGGCATGTCCCATATGCATGGGAGATAGTTCGTCGTTCGGGATATGGGCAAAAAATATCTTTCTTGAGACATCGACGCTATCTTCCAGAAAATCATGTATGAAGTAGAAGTAGGCTACACTATGGAAAGGTAGGCTCCTCCAATCCTAATGAATGGGCATGAAATATTAGAACAACTAGATCAGTTGGAATTTCCAGTTGTAAGTAAACACCCTGAATTAAAATATAAGAAAAGAAAGAGAGCTCTTAATTGGATGAAGAGAAGTTTTTTTTTTAAATTCCTTACTGGTTGAGACTACTGTTACATTACAAACTTGATCTAATGCATATTGACAAGAATATTTGTGACAACTTGGTTGGTTGTTGTTGAATATCAAAGGAAAAACCAAAGATACCAAGAATGCTCGATTAGACCTATAAGATTTGAAGATAAGAAAGGATTTACATCTGATAGAAGTCAGTAACAGATTGTTCAAGTCACATGCGAGTTACTCATTGACTAGCAACGAGCGCGTTGAGTTTTGCAAGTTTTGCAAATCAGTTAAGTTTTTAGATGGATTCGTTTCTAATATTTGATGATGTGTGAATGAAAGATACGGAAAAATATCAGGTCACAAAACGCACCACTGTCATGTTTTGCCACATCGACTTTTACCAATTGATGTTCGACCATACTTATCGAGAAATGTGTACTTCGTTGTTACTGAATTATGTAGTTTTTTTGTGACGTGTAGTCAAGAACGATAACAGTAAGTGATTTGGACAGATTGCAAGCTGATATCATAATCATACTTTCCAAGTTGGAAAGAATATTTCCACCTGCCTTCTTCAGCATTATGATACACCTTGCCATTCACTTACCATATAAAATGAAGGTTGTTGATCCAGTTTCTTACAGTTGGATGTATCCCATTAAAAGAAATCTACGCACTTTCAAACAGTTTGTCCTGAGGAGTCTATTGCAGAAGCGTATTTGATGAATGAATCTGGCCTTTTTGTTCTCGTTACCTAAGTGGGATTCAGACTCAATTCATTAGAAATGAGTGAAATGATGTTAGCATTTCAGATGACGATATGATTGGTGAGTTTGAAATTTTCAAGTAGAAAGTATGACCATTAGGTGCATTAAGTGTCCGAACTCTATCACAGGAAGAGAAACGCCTCTTTCATTAGTACTTCCCTCAACAATATAGATGAAACATCAGAGTATCACAAGTAAGCATTTCTAACTTTCGACTGTTTGTTAAGTATTTGTTATACATTGTTGTTACACGAACTCATAATCATCATCATCAGGAAACATTTAAGGTTAATACGTTGGCAAGCTCAAAGTGCTACTCATTTATACAAAAAACATCAACAAGCATGTCCTGAATGGTTCATAAAGCAGGTATGTAGAGTGCACACATTTGATAATGATCTACACACTAGCATATTGAGAGTTGTGTATATAATCATTGTCACATGGATTTCAGGTTATAAAAATGCATGAGAGAGAAAATCTATCTCATGATTTCTTCTCACTTATGATGGGACTATCACTAATCGTTCGGTGCTACAATGGATGAATTGTCGGTGGGATGAGTTTTCATACGGCAGAACGTGATTCTTGATGCACTACACAAAACAGTGGAGTCATGGTAGTCGGTGAAAGTAGTGGCAGTGAAGTGGCTACATTGATTTCTATGGTATTCTAGATGAAGTGTTGAACGTTCAATATCAGATGGGAAAACGTGTTTGGCTATTTAATTGTAGGTGGTTTGGCACTAACAACAATAAAAGCCAACTGACAAATGTGGAATTAGGGTACAAATCAATCAACACGTCCCATTTTTTTGTTCATCGAGGAAATAGTCATTCTCGCGATGCAGGTTTACCTAGAGGACCCAAAAAGTGGTACCAATTGGAAAGTTCTTCAAGTGGGCTAGATAAGCGTATATGAGAGGTGCCTGAAGTGGAGGATGTTGAGAATGAGCAACTGAATGTACTGAAAATCATTGACAGACATCGAATGGATGAACACATTGAGGATCACACTCTATACATGCCTGACGTTGATCCTATAGTAGTTGAAAGATCAGTTGTGCATCATGTCACTAACGACTTCATAGACGATGGTGAAGAACAATTGTCACATCAAAATGGATCAAGCGACGACGAATGATAGTGACGAATCACGTATTCACAAATTTGAATAGTTTATATATCCAATCTAATTAGGTACTCGTATTTATTTAATTAATATTTGTTTTTATGACAATAGGTACTATATCATCATTTTCGAGCGATTTCAAGGAGACATATGCTTTGTTTCTCCAGTTCGGCAACAAGTTCAATAACGTGGAAGGGTCATCCTCGGTGGGTGACAATTAAGGTAAGTTCAGTACTTTAACGATAATTGCGAACACATAGATTATATTAACTTGTTTCTCATATGACTTGTTGTTTTCTTTAGCAGAAAGTACTTAATCCTTTCCGACTCCTAGGAAATGTCAATAGTCTCAACTCTTGGAGTTGGATAGGTACGTTAATAATAATGGTAAGATTTCGACGACCATATCCCTTGGAGCGGAGAAGCCAATATCTCCACACGTTGTTTGGTTTAGTTAGGACATTGGCGTGTCTATGAGACGTACATTTCTAGTTTGTTGTCTTAGGTGGGCTGATGTTGGGCGAGAATATATCGAGGTTGTCAAAGGCGCTTTACAGGTACATGTAGTACAAAATTCGTTTTCATTTCAAACATACTTAAGTCTAAACCAAGCTAATGTGTGGTGTTTTGTAATGTGTAGCGCTTTTTCGTTCTTGATTTCAACGATCAAGCAATGAATAGATTTGTTGAGCATCAAATGCTTACTTCTTTCAAGGAGTTCAGGGGCAATTGTCATAGACATTTTAAAAAGTACAGTGACCCTAAACAGGCACGTGCCAACCCACCGCACATATTGGTGAGACGTTTGGAAGATTAACATTTTCTATGCGATCACTACATGAGTCGTGCATTTCAGGTGAGACTTATATATTCAAATGGTACATTATTTTATTTAACTTTTTGTATGTATAAATTTAACAATTATTTCCAAAGTAATCACGGACGAACAAGGCTGCTAGACAAAAGCATCCATACAATCATAGTAGGAGGTCCAAGTCGTTTCTACAACTATAGTACGAGCTCGTCGAGCAAGAGGTCAGCCAGTCAACCATGTGGAGTTATTCAAGAAAACACATTCTCGGGGTGACACATTCATTTTACAGGCCGCTGAGGATGCGTATGTAAGTTTGAGCAGTACTTTTGTCTTATTTTGTACTTTTATTTGTGTCTTAATAACTTAATTACAAAATTTATTATAAAATCAAATGTTGAAACTCCAATCCCAGGCCACTTTAGAGGGTTCTCAACCACTCTTTGGGGATGAGACATCCGAGACCAATTTGGGTAAACAACTAGGCTACTCAAAAAGGTCTTGGTTAGGGACTCAAGCGCATGTCCCTCAACCCAACCCAACCCAACCCGTTTACACCCCTAATATTTTGTTAATCCTGACCATGAATATTCTTGGGTTTTATCCCTTTCTTGTTCTATATATACCACATTCTTTTGTTAATATTTTGAATAGTGAGATTGGATGAATGTAATCTTTTGATGGTTTGAAATTGTGGTTCCTAAACTTAATCAATTGTGTATTGTTTGATTAACATTGTCCTTTGTATTGTCGTATGTTTGTATCTTTTTTCTTAAAACGACCCCTATTTTGAGCACCACCAAAAGCAACGTCATTGTCGGGGATTTTCTTGGCAATACAGGTAGCAGTTCTAATTTTTGAAATTCTTGAATTTTAAGTAGAAAAATAACAAAAGTAGATTGTTTGCGATTTTACACTTCCTTTGTTGCATGATTTGCTCCTCCGGGGTATTGAAGTTTGATCTTTTTGAAGAAATAAGCCAAGAGCAAAAGTGACTTCGAAGAGAGAGGAGAGAAGGAAGAAATCACCAAAACCATTTTCTTGATCAAAATCAATGAAGGGGGACAAAAGAGAAGCAAGAATCAAGAGAGGAAAATCAAAGAAGAGAGAATGGGAAAAATATGTGGAAAGATCTTAAGACAGCTTGTTGAGTCGAATCTAACTCAAAGACCACAACTATCCCATTTTTAACAAATAATGACAAAAAATAGGGGTGAAAGGAAAAAATGATTAAAAATAGGTGGCAAAATCTTGTATCGATACAATTTCTAAAAAATGCGTATCAGGTCCACAGCTTTCCTTAAACCAATTCACAACCACCTCAATATTTTTTTGATCCAAATTTCTCTCTCTCAAATTTCTGGTGAGTTTTAGTCGTATATGTTCTATTTTAGCCGTGGGTTTTTCTTGGGTTTCAGTGGGGTGTTCGACACGTAGGTCTTCGGGTCTCCGATTTATGTGAAACTTCTAATTTCTAATTTTATTTATTTGTTTGAAACTTCTCATTTTTGATTGAATTTTGATTGAATTGATATAAAATCTTCCTCTGTTATGTATATGCCTGTATTTTGATTGAAATGTTTGTTTCTGTATCATTCGTAGGAAGCAAGAGCAGTTAAAGCCATAAAGTTAGAATTTCCTAAACTGACAAAGTTAGACATTGATTCAAATGCTTTTAGAAAAGTAAAGAACTTGGTTGTACTCAAAGTTAAGAATGTTAGATCTTCAAAAATTAGTACTCTTGATTTTCTACCTAATAGTTTAAGGTGGATGAGTTGGTATGAGTTTCCTTTTTCATCGTTTTGTTCAAACTACTCAATGAAGAATCTTATTCAACTCAAATTGCCACAAAGCTCCATTGGAAATTGAGCATTTAAGGTATTTTTATCAATACTTGAGTTTTATTAATTTCAATGAAGAAATGAAGTCTACTACAGAAGATTTGTGGTTTTATAGTAGTCTTATAACAAAGCTATCTTCAACAATTAGATATCTTACCAGCCTCAAAGATCTGACCATTACGGATTGCAAAAAGCTCACAACTCTTCCAAGTATAATTTATGACTTAAGCAAATTTTTACATCCATAGAAGTCTCACAATCCGATCTTTCAACATTTCCTTCCTCATATTCTTGCCCTTCCTCACTGTTCTTTTCTAATATTATCGAGCGACTCATATTCTATTGTTGTTTTACTTTTCTAAAAGATATTGCTTGGGTGCCAAACATATATTCAATGAACTCCATGAAAAAGCTTTTGTTGTGGAGCTTGATCTTCGAGGTATTTATTCTGTTTAGTTTTGTTGACTGTTTCCAATATTAATAATTGTTTGAAGAAGCATTTTCGAGGCCTTTAAAATGTCGTGATCTTTGAATTTATATAATTTTGTTTGGTTGCTAGTGGAAAGGAAATCATGATCTTGAGGAGATAATTCTAATTATCTGAGCCAGTGTATTGGGAGTGTGTGCGTATGTGAGTGGGTGGTAACATTTTGAAAAGTCGTGGTATAATTTGAGGTTCATGTTTAGGGTGGTTGTGCATTTTTGGCAAATTAAAAATGTCATTTTCTTTGCTAAACAAGTTTGACAAGGTGTTTAGACCTTTTATTTTCAGTTTCCCTCGAAATTGGTCAATGTTAGCCTGTGTACAGATGATTTCTTGACTTTTTCACTGGTTTTCTCTGATTATGGTAATATCACTTTTATAATGTGCTTACTAACTTGATGCAGCTCTCAAGGATAAATGAAAGAAAAGTGAAGGTATGTAGACCATACTATTACTTATCTTAACTCTTCATATATCATTTTGCTAATAGATTTTTGGAATTACTATCAAATATGTTCTTTGGAACTTAGAGTGCATGTGCAATATATGTTTCTTTTTTTCGAGAAGGAACACTTCATTAAATAAATGAAATAGAAGGTAAATCCCTAAACACCTATAGGTGATTATAGAAGAGATTTCCCATGTGCTTTCTTATTTGTTGCTATGATTATAAGTAATTTAATATATGTCTCTTGCTGGCATTTGTTGAAGTTAATTTTACAAGCGTGTTTTCTCATTTTCTATATTGTAGGTGCCTATTGCTTTGTTTTTAGGGTCAGGAAACTATGCCTTTACTATGTATCTGACTCCAGTAAAAGCTAATTCTTAGACAAGGTGGAGCCTGAACTTGTTAACCTTGTCCACGCTATTAAGAAAAGCTCTACATTTTCTCAGTTCATAATGAACCTGTCAATTCCAGCGAAAACTAGAGTTAAGGCTATTAATGAAATTTCGATGTACTTCCAAATTTTCCAAGAATCAACATTTTTATAATATTGTTTAAGCTATATAACTTATTTAGGTAAAAAGCTTTTGGTTCCAAGATGTTAAAAAGTTTAATTTGTAATTGTTGCAATTATGAAGTTCTGTTTTGGTTCCAATGCATACATCATTGTTTTCCATAGAAATATTGGATATGGACTATAGACGACGCTCCCATTTGTTTTTAGAACTAACATAAAACATCAAAAAATTTCTCACATGGACAATGGTAAAGATAAAATAATATCATGCATAGACAATGAAAGATCAAATTAACCGATATTGCATAACATCAGTAGTTGCCAATTTCTTCTAGCATTTCAATATTTCTGTCTATAGGATATTTGTAGAACACAAAAGAGATCATAGACGTATCAAAGAGATACATAAGAGGTACGTTCTGTTTCAATATGCTTTCTATTCATCTATTTAGGCTGTGAAGAATTGCACAAAGTATTTTTCTCTTTCAAAATTCATTTCTTTTTGGTGCAGAATAAATGAAATTCTCAAGTTATTTGTTATCGGAAAGTCATACATGACAATTATAGCATTTGGGTTTACTGCTCTTGACATTTTTGAAGTCCATGACATTATGTCATCAAAGCCTGGCATTTGAATGCCTTGCAAAAGCCTAGTATGTCAGCTTTCTCAAAGATATCATATTTGGATTACATTTAAAATGTTGAAAAATCTTCCCCTTTTAAATTACTATACTTCACTTGCACTCAAGTTGTGGTTTTACTCTAAATTTGAACATAGTCCAGAGGCATCTGTATTTCTTCTTAAGTTTATAACTATTATTTATTCTCACAACAATCTTTCGGTTTCCTCTCTTAGATTGTTTGAAGAAGAAGCTTGATTATTGAAGATTGATTTCACAAAGATGATGATGAAGAAGAAGATTAAAATGGAGGGAAGAAGAGGATGAAGATTAAAAGAACACAAAGCTTGATTATTGAATGGATGTGGAGTGCAGGGACTCACCTTTATCCTCAAGGTACACTCTCATTCTTTTATGCAGTAACACATTGTTGAGTTATTGTTGCTTTAAGATATGAATGGGATTTATGTGCAAGTGCTAATAGCATTTTCTTTGTGTGATATATTGATTTAGATTAAAAAAAAATGTTTGGTTGCTTGGTTGCTTGTTGAACAAGAATATAGTACGCTGAAAAATAGTCCAAGTAATATAGGAAAGTTTTCTTCAGATCCATTTATTAGATTATTATGAAGTGACTTTCACTAGTACAAATTTGGGTTTTAACGACACTACAAATCAAAACATTGTGTCGTTAAAAATAAAAAAGGAGTAAGGTAGGAGTAAAATGTGTCGTTGAAAATAGAAGTGACACACTATTTCTTGACACAATTCTATTGTCACAATTTAATTTTTCTTGACACATTTCAAGTATCATTAATTAACGACAAATTGTTTGTGTCATTAAATAAACTTTGAAATAAAAAAACAAAAAATTCAAAAATTTTCAATTCCCTCTTCGTGCGACATTCAAAAAGAGTTTTACAATTCGCTCAACATTTTCTCTCTCTCCCTACCAAAAAACGGGAAACAACATAACTCATTTTCAAATCTAAGAGAATGTCGTCAAACCCACTAATCTCTCACCGTCGAAGAAGCAAACATTGTCTAAGGGACTACCGTCGAACCCACCAATCTAAGAGACTGCTGTTGAAGAATCTTGGCCGCTCCGATTTCTCTTCTCCCTCGATTACTGGAAAAATGGGTTTTGATGACACTACTAATCAAAATATTGTGTCGTTGAAAATAAAAAAGATGGGGTGAGGTACAATTGTGTCATTGAAAATTATTTATTGACACAATTCTATTGACACAATTTAATTTTTCTTGGCACATTTAAAGCGTCGTTAATTATCCACAAATTTTTTGTGTCATTTAAAAAATTTTGAAATAAGAAAACCTCAAATTTCAAAGTTTTTTAATTCCCCCACTCATGCAATTAAAATTATATGACAATAGCATATTTTCTCTCTGTACCAAAAACACGAAGGCATAGGCTCTCACTACCTATATCATGCATATATTCATTATTTTTATAATTTTATACATAATTAGAATCTAGACTCTATTACGAACCCAATGCAATGAAAAACACTTAAAACGAAGTCCAAACAAACAAAAACGGGTAAATTGAAAAACATAGACCAATTGGTAAATAACCAAAAAGATTCAATACTTCCATGTGCGTAAACACCTCAAGGTCGCGAGTTCGAATCCCAGCCAAGCGTATTCCTTTATTTTCCATTTTCGAAAGACTTCACGTGCGCACCTTCTCCACTCCTCAGCCAATCTACGCATGCCACGTGTCGTCTTCTCTTCACGCGCACGCCTTTGATGTCCTGTGTTCGAATCACATAGCCTGCAAATCATTTTTTCTCACATATTTTCAATGGCAATCTTGTAAATACATAACAACTTTCCAAAAATCCTCTCATTTCTGTCAAATTGAGCGCACGCCTGGCCTTGAAGTTATGAGTTCGAAACCCATGAAGCGGTAATTTTCATTTTTTTTTTCTATATATAACTCATTTTTTCGTAAATCTTAATCAATTTTCAATTATATTTGATTCATTCATAAATTCAACTCTAATTTTCACCCAAATTCTCTTTAAATATCATTTTTTCACAACTCTCCCATCTCATTCTATCATTTTATTTCCCTAAAAATATTCTGACAATCTTTTATTTCAATGGAGAAAAAATTCCAGCAAGATATTCCATCAATCTTTTATTTCAATTTATTTGAGAGTTTCTTCCATTTTTCTTCTAATTTAGCATGTTGATTCTTTAATTTTTGTTCAAGAACGAATTTAATTTCATGTGATCTTTATGAAACAATCTTTTAATTTGCTCTTGATTGATTGTTTAATTAGTATGCAAGATACATTTTGTTTAGAAAATTAAAGTGCAAAATTCAATTGGTTATCTTTGTCTACAAGAAATATTTTTTGATTCAATGGAGAGGTAATCTTCTAAGAAGTTGGAGATACAACACTTTGTTCTTTTGTTTATTATTTTATTTTATTTATTTACTTTATTTTACTTTATTTTTATTTTATTTTGAAAGTTGGATTTGAATTTGAATTTAACTTTTGCTTTTTTTTTTTAAAAAAAATGAATATCAGTTTCTTCCCTATTTTCCCTCAACTCACCCAATTTTCTCTCTCACTCCCATCTTCTCCACTCTATTTTTCCTCAACTAACCCAATTTTCTCTCCACTCTCATCTTCTCTACTCTCCTCCCTATTTTCTCACCACTAACTCAATTTTCTCTCTCACTCCCACCTTCTCCGAGTGTTTTTTTGGAGGGTAGGTTTGAGAGATCAATTGGATTGGAAGGGTCGAAAAAAAGCTAAAGAAACTATTATATCAAAGGTAAGTTTTTTTTAATTTCCTCTTCTTCCCTTCCCCCTTTTGAGGTTTGAAAAAAAAAGCTAAGTAAAACTATTATGTCAAAGGTAATTTTTTTTTTAATTTCCTCTCCTTCCCTTCCCTTTTGAGGGTTAGAAAAAAAAAAAGCTAAATTGGCTCCCACGTTCTCCACTCTCCTCCCTATTTTCACTCAACTAACCCAATTTTTTCTCACTCTCACCTTCTCCGAAAACTATTATGTCAAAGGCAAATTTTCTTTTTTTAATTTTCTCTCTTTCCCTTCCTTTTGAGGGTTGAAAAAAGCTAAGTAAAATTATTCTGTCAAATTGGTCTTCAAATGTAATTTTTTTTAATTTCCTCCCTTTCCCTTCCCTTTTGAGAGTGTGATCAATTATAATTTTCAAATTTGTTTTTGTTGTAATTTTGTTAATTAATTTTAAGGTGACTTTAATTTTGTTAAGGTTAGGCTTAGGCTTAGGTCAATCAGGTTTACTGTGCTTTTATTGTTAATTCAAATTTAGGTCAATTGAATTTATTGTTGTTTAGGTCAATTAAATTTATTGTTGCATCAAATTTAGATTTAGGTCAATTGAATTTATTGTTGTTTAGGTCAATTAAATTTATTGTTGCATCAAATTTAGTAGACCAATTAATTTCAATGTGTTTTTAATTTGTTAGATTTAGGTCAATTGAATTTATGATTGCTTCAAGTAGATTTAGGCCAATTGATTCAAATTTGTTAGATTTAGGTCATTTTATTCTATATTCCCAATTAATTTAATTTGGTTGTTGTTAATGTGTTGGTTTACTGTTGATTAGACTTGTAAAAGAAAAAATAGTTTGTTAGGTTTGATATTTATTTCACAAACATGTATTATTTATATATTATATTAGATATATTATTTTATATTATATTAGATATATTATTTTATATTATATTATATATATTATTTTATATTATATTCGATATATTATTTTATATTATTTTATATTATTTCAAATATATTATTTTATATTATTTCAAATATATTATTTCCAATATATTTATTCTCAATCTGTATATTATTTTCAATATAGTATTGCTCAACCTGTATTTTATATTATTTCTCAACCATTATTATTTGTCAACTATATTGTTTGTTGTATTATTTCCAAATCATTTGCCAATCTGAATTATTTCCCAACCTATATTTATCATATTTCACATTGTTTTGCTATTATTATTATTATTATTTATTTATTTTTCAATTTCTATAATTGCAAAATGTATGAAAAATTTATTTGTTGTTTGCCATATAGATATAAAAATTTGAGACGGAAAAGAATAATGTTCTTTTATGGATTTTATGGTTCTTGGCTTGCAACTAGTATATTATATTTTCCAATTAGTAAAAAGATTTCATTTTTCTCACTTAGATGACTTTTTTTGCCTTTTCGAACTTCTGCCAAAATATCTATGTAAGTTTCATTATCATCTAATTTTAACATTTACGAATAGTGATAGACTAAATTAAAAAACTATAAAAGGATAAGATACAAAACTAGGACTTCTCAATTTAAGCCATTAAAGATTTGCTCATGTGTTGTATATCAATGATGATGTTTTCTTGTGCTATGGTTCCCAGGAAAAAACAAGGATTATTTAGATCAATATATTGTCTACTCGATTTTTTGGGTTGAATTTGATAGAAGAGGAACTACAAGAGATCTTTGATAGCAACACTTCCCAGTCCTCGTGGTAAGAAAGTTTTGAAACTTACTTATTTTGTAACTAGATTTTATATATTATTTGGATTTTTGGGTAAAATTTTAAAGTGTTTGTTATTTATTATATTGTTTGTTGTTTTCTCGTAACATCGATTGCAACTTTTGTTCTTGGATCAACATTGAGAATGATGTTAACTTAATTTATCATGAACTCTGTTAGGGATCAAATAATGAGTTAATATATTGCATATGAAACAATAATTGATAACTTACCTAGTTTACTATTCATTATTAGGGCTTCCGAACTTGCAAGAAAGAAGAAGCCTCTATGGAGGGTAATCAAGATATGGGGGTGGAGATTGAGTAAAAGAAAGAGGTAAGCGTGCTTTATGTTATGTAACGTAACTTAACTATTTTATTTTAGGAATTATGTTAACATGTACTTTGGAATGTTGCTTTGACTATCCTGCAGTGGTAGCCATTGAAAATTTATTTTGTGCGATCCGCTTCGACATATGTTTTAGGAATCATGTAGACACGTACTTAGGAACTTGATACTTTGTTGTGTTGACTATTCTGCAGTTATGGTAGTAATTGAAAAGTTATTTTGTTCAATCCGCTTAGACATATGTTATTGAAATCATGTTGTTTTGTATTTACTTTGGAGGAGGGGGGCTAAGGATAAGTTTATGCTAAGTTTCAACTTGATGCAAACTAGAACATTGCTTGGTCTGTAAAGATTGAATCGAAACTTACATTTGCAACATTTATATACTATACTTATGCCTATGCTTATGTAGTTGATGTTTTTTTTTAATATTTGTCATTCCTTATGGGTCTTTTATTAAAAACCTTGGTTGTATGAACTTTAGACGCTTATTTTGAAAAGTTTATTAGTCTGCTTATTAAGAAGGTGATTTTTGTTTGGCATGTACTTAATGTTTATGCTTATGCTTATGCATTTTTCGTAATGAATGTTTACTAAGGTTCATTTTCTTCAAATTTGCAGGTAGTTGAAGAATCTATGGACCATGATATCGATCAAGTTCTCATTTATGCGTCAGTTTGATTAGATTAGGTCACACATACATATAATATTACAATAAATTTGTCTTTTGGGTTATTGTAAAATCTTTACCAATAATGTAAGTTATAGTTTTTATTATCAATATAAATATCTTTCCAAACATATGTGGGTAATGCTAAAATTTAGTATTTAATTTTTTTGAAAGAAGAAATATATGACAAAAAAATATGTGTTGCGAAAATGAAGAATAACGACACCAAACATGTGTCGACATTTAAGCCTTTATTAAACAGAAACAGTGTCGTTAAAGCACATTTCTTGACAACAATTTTGTGTAACGAAATATTTACAACGACAATATATTAGTGTCAAGTTATATTGAAAGGTGACACACTTAAAGCGTCGTTATAAGAGTATTAATGACAATATATTGGTGTCGAGTGATAGATAACGGTGACACATTTAAATTGTCAATGTAATAGTATTAATGGCAATATATTTGTGTCGAGTGACAGATTACGGTGACACATTTAAAGTGTCAATGTAAGGGTATTAATGACAATATATTTGTGTCAAGGTATAGATAACGTTGACATATTTAAAGCGTCAATATAAGGTTATTAATGACAAAAAATTTGTGTTCAGTAATACATAATGGTGACACATTTAAAACGTCAGTCTAAGAGTATTAATGACAATATATTAGTGTCAAGGTATAAATACCGGTGACACATAATTTGCGTCAATACAAGGGTATTGATGACAATATATTGGTGTCGAGTTATAGATAACGATGACATATTTATTGTGTCAAGGTAAAGGTATTAATGACACAATTTTGGTGTCATCTAAGCATATTTAATGACACGTTTTTTAAAGTGTCGTTAAATAGCCTTTCTTGACAGTGGCTTCAATGACGCCAAAATTGTGTCATTGAAAGTCTTTATGACGCAAAACTTGCGTCATTAAAACCCATATTTGTAGTAGTGTTTGAAATAGTGTCAACTTATTTGTGCACACGATGGTTTCACTTTGGCTGATTTAGTGATTGATAATAGTAAACATAATTTAGCAAATTATGAAGACAACAATGATAGTGAAAATCATAATAATAGCTGTAACTATTGAATTCTGTCTCTCTTTAAAATTCTCTGCAATTTATTTCTTTCATAAACTTCAATTTCAAAGCCTCCTTGGTTACTTAGAATTGTAAACAATTTAATTTCAAAGCTACCAGTACTACAAATTTTAGTACAGTTAATTTATTAATTTGGTGTAGAATCAAGTGAAAATTTCCCACCGTTCATGTGTTTTTCTCCAAGTGTTTTGATTTTATATGTATGTAAGAAATCCAAGTGTTTCTATGATATGAAGCAACAGTACAAATTATATCATCATCTTTAAAACATAAAAAGTTTTAAATAGGTTAGTTTCTATTTCAATATATTGAGGTTGTATCATATCATTCTTTGACAAGTTAGTAGAGAAGTATTGGGGGAGTGATGAGAAGAAAAAACAACAACAGCCAAGTCAAGGTAATCACTGAATATTCAAAAGATCTGTCACATTCTGTATATATATGTATATAGTTTTGGATTTGATGCAGTTTCTTTCAATGAAATTGGCAACTGTTAATCCAAGGATGGATTTGTTTTATATATATATTTTCTTAATTCTCAGGTTATCGTCCATTCCCGCCGTAGATGTAGGATTCTTGTGTTGTTGGCATCTTTCCAGTAGTCCCTATGACGAAGTTTTGCTATCAATCACTTGTCTGGTTGTGATTAGAAGAATCATAAACTAAGGATTTGGATCTTAAAGCTCAGGAAAGAAGAGTTTGTGAATGCTGGGTTTGTTTACATTCCATATTTTTTTGCTTCTTTGTCATTTAAGTGATGTTGCTAATACAAAGTAGTCAATCAGAAGAAACAACATGAAGGGCCTGTGTGTACTATATGTGATGTAAATGAAAGTTAATGATTTTGGCTGTTAATTCCTCCCTTTTCAAGGGACCCTTTCTTTCTCCTTTGAGTCCCCACAGGCTATAAAACTGCTTACTATTATGCTTGACATGTTTGTTTGCTACTGCTTAAATGGTTTATTTTGATATTGCTTGTAGAATGATTAAAGTCATCAGATTGAAAGCTAAGCGATTGTGTAGATAGCCAGGCGATCATTGAAGGTTGAAGACTGAGAAGGCGTTTAGGATTTCTTATTTAAGTCTTGTATTAGGATCTTGTTTCATGTACTATTGTAGAATGTATACATAAACACAATATTAAATTTTCATTTTGTGTATACAAATGTAAAAGATAAATATTATAGTTTCTAAAATAACATTAATTTTATTAATTTGTTGGAGGGAGAAAAAAATATTTATCTATATGGATTCAATGTTGGTTTATAAAAAATGGACAATAATACAACAATTAAATAAATATAATTTCTAAAAATGGACAAAAACAAGCCTTTAATATCGGTTTTAAACTGACATTATTGGCCTCTTTAATGTCGGTTTTAAAACGACATCCTAGCCCAATCGACATTAAAGGGCTTCAATAACACTATCAAAGATGTCGGTTTAAAACCGACATTAAAGCCCAACCGACATTAAAGGGCTTCAATAACACTATCAAAGATGTCGGTTGAAAACTGACATTAAAGGCCTTTAATGTCGTTTTTAAACCGACATTAAAGAGGCCTTTAATCTCGTTTTTAAACCGACATTAAAGCCCAACCGATATTAAGGGCATTTAATAACGCTCGCAAAGATGTCGGTTGCCAAATGACATTAAAGCCCTTTAATGTCGGTTTATCAGATTTCTTGTAGTGGGGTTTCCCTATTCTTTTTCTTTTGTTCCTTGTTTCTCTCCGCCTTCTTTCTCTTTCTCCAAATTTTCTTTCTTTTTCAACCCTCAATTTTTGTTTTCTTTTTCTCCCAACTTTAACCAACTTTAATCTTTGGTATAAATTATTGTTTGCTACTTCAAATTTGCAAATTGGATGATAGGAAAATATACCTCAGTACTGGAGATATGCTAAAAATTGGAAGATTTTACGAATATTTGTATGTTTAATTTACATATTTTCGATGTTGATTTTCAACGTTTTTTCCCAAGCGTTTAGTGTCAATAAATTATTAATTTTTTAAAATTCGTTTTTTAACTCCAATATACAAATTTTATATATTTAATTTATCAAATCGTACTAATTTTTGTAAAACAATTTCAAGTAATTTCTCCAAAAACGACGTCCATTTTCAACAGTTTTTAACGTTAGGTCGTTACATGTGAATAAATTATACTTTTGTTTTTTAATTGATATTCTAAATGCAATACACAAATTGCATATATTTAACAATTGATTTAGACCAATGACTAACAACATAATTTCATTCAAACGAAACAATATAAGAATAACAAAATAGTTTCTAGGAAGGAAGTAAGCTAAAGTCAATTACATGAAACACAATGTAGGAGCAAAAAATATTATTTTTTTTAAAATTCATATTCCAACTCCAATACACAATTTTGTATATTTAATTTACCAAATCGTTGAATTTTTTGTAAAATAATTTTCCTTAGTTTCTTTAAATAGAATGTCCATTTGCAACCTTATTTAAGTAATCGTTATGTTTGAATAATTTTGTTTTTATGAATCTGATACGTAATCCATGAACATGAAAATATGTGCAAATAAGAATTGTTTTATATGAATTATTGAAAATAGAATTTCATTCAAACCAAACAATATCATTAAGCAAAATAGTTTATTGTAAGAGAGTTATAAACTGAAGTCAAGTACAGGAAACATAATGCAGGATAAAAAATATATATATATAGGTCGAGTGATGTAATCACACTAAATTACCTAATTAAGAGTAAAAGGAAGAAATGAAAATTTTAAATTCATGTAATTGTACTAAATTCATAATTTAAAAACAAGCTACATTTTTTTAAAAAAATTTATAAATATAAAAATTATAAATGAGAAAAAAATGAACTAAATAGTATTTAAATTTAAATAAATAAATTATAAATTAGGAAGAGTGGAAGGAAGATTAGAGGTTGAGGAAGGGTTATTGTGAGAAAAAGTTTTTGCACCGCCCTATTTTTGTCATCTAAAAAAAACCTGAAATAGGCTCCATATATGTGACAAATATTTATGTTTTGTAATAAAGGCCGGCAGAGTTCCATTTTTTTTTTAAATAGTGTCGAGTGACTTGTTTTGAACATCGTCACAAATATTCTGTTTTATAGTGGTCAAAGGCCTGCAATAATATATATACACACACATATAGTGTTTTAAGAAATAATGTTAGTAACAAATATTCATTTTTGTAATGGTCAAAGGCCTGCAATGTTTGACTTCTTTCTTTAAAATGATGTTTAGTGTCTTGTTTCTAACACCATATATCCCACAAATATTCATCTTTTTCAATATTTTTACTTTAGAATCTCTTCGTTTAATTGTACGGTAGACTAGAAGTCTAAAAATCGTACCTTAATAACAACATTTCTTTTTCACTTCAAAATAGTTTTCAAAAATAATTTAATAGAAACTTTCGTAAACGTAACAAAATAACAAAGTCCATTAGTCATTTTCTAAATATTTCAAGTTTGACTTCTCATCTTTTTTCTCTTCCTTGCGATTTCTTTCATCGTCTTTTTTCTTTTCTTTTTGTTGCGATTTCTTTCTATCGTCTTTTTCTTTTTCTCTTTTTTTTTTACGATTTCTTTCCATCGTATTTCTTCTTTTCCTCTTCTCTTTTCTGCTGCGATTTCTTTCTATCGTCTTTCTTCTTTTCTGATTTTTTTTACGCGGTTTAATCTTTCCATCGTATTTCTTCTTTTCCTCTTTTTTTTTTGCTATGATTTCTTTCGATCGTTTTTCTTTTTTTCTCTCTTTTTTTACGTCATTTAAATTTGGGTAACCAAATTTAAGCGACCGTTTACAAAAAATAGCAAAATCTAAAAGATCGTATATAAATAATTTTGAAAAAAATTATTTAGATTTGAGTAGCCAAACTTAAATGATCGTGTGAAAAAAAAAAGTAAACGATCGTGTAGGAAAAAATAAAAGATCGTGGATAAAAAATCTTGAAAAAAAATCATTTAGATTGGAGTAGCCAAATCTAAACGACTGTGTAAAAAAAATAGATCGTCTAAAAAAAATAAATTATCGTTTAGAGAAATCTAAACGATCGTGTAAAAAGAATTAAAAAAATCGTGTACCAAATCTTGAAAAAAAGATCGTTTAGATTTGAGTTTTCAAATCTAAATGATCGTGTAACCAAATTAAATCATCGTGTAACAAAATTAAATTATATAATTGAAAAGATAAATTGTGTTCATATGTAAACGATCGCGTACCAAATAATAACCAAATCTAAACGATCGCAAATATATTGCGTGCATTGTTGATGGGGGCATTTTTGGTAGTTTACACGATGGACGCGGGATTTTTTTCATTTTCGAAATTGTTCTATATAGTGTAAATACTTTGCCGATTTGTTATAATTTTGAAAAGACCTTAATTTAAATGATGTGTCTGTTTTGATTGTTGAAAACCATTTTTGTCCATTTTCAAGAAAAATTCTCTATACTATATTAAAAGAAAAGACAGAGAGAATCTTTCAATCTTTTACAATTTTCATTTTGTCCCTATTATATCCCTTCCGTTAAAACATTCACACCTCATCAATCAAACTCTATCATCATAACTCCTTCTTCCAAAAAATACTCCATACCTTCAACAAGAACTAAAATTTATCTATTTGTATTTAAATCTTTGAAAGATTTTATTTTCATAGATTGTTCATTAATAATTCATTTCTAAACTAATAGAGATCAAAATGGGACAGAACTGCATGCTGGCTCTGAAATTTATGGCACCATTGATATATGATCAAGTGACGAAAATGATTTTAGGTTGAATTTCAAAACCATGATTTCATTTTCTTTTTTTATGCTTTTATAATTTTGTTCAAATTACTTTTTGAAAAAACTGTGAGTGGTCATGGAAGTTTTACTTGGACTAATTGACCGAATTTTCTTGTGATTTACGTTGTGTAGATGTTGAGAGTTGGCAACAATCTACAATATTGTGAATGTTTTAGAAAATCTCAGAGTCACGAATTTGGTTGTTAGTTGTTTGTTTTTTAAATGTACATTTTTATTTTTTTTATTAGAAATTTTTATTTGATTATATTTTTCGATGAATATTCTTTGTTTTCCATTTTCATTTGATTGGGCAGAAAGACCAATAATCACTACAAGAACTTTTGGCTCTGCGACAGTTTTGTTTGACAACGAAAAAAAATGTGGGTAAAGATATGATGTGCCGACGTAAATTCAGTTGTGTGGGCACATTTTCATTTTTGCCAACAAAAATATTTATGTGGGCAAAAGGTCGTCTATTGTGTGTGCACATCATAGTTTTTGCCAACGAAAATATATACGTTGGCAAAAAGTTGTGTGGTGTATAGGAAAACCTTTAATTTAAATTTCTGGCGACGTTTATTGTAGTTTATGGCCACGTTTTGTGTGTGGACAGATATTTTAATTTTTTGCCGACGTAATTTACGTGGCAAAAAACCCCATATTTTTTACATATTTTTGGCGACGCAAAAGTTATACATATGGCGACGCAAGAATAATAACGTGGGCACAAGTAATTTAAAGAAAAAAACCATAATTTTCCCTCCCTTTCCTTTTTTCTCTTCAACCGCCGTTCCCTTCTTCTCTCTCACACACACAAAGAAATTAACGCCCAATCCTTTGCTTCACCGACCCAACTCCGACAACCCCAACCTTCGCCAGCAACCCTGCGCAAACAACGGCCAGCAATTCTTCTTCCCGACAGCAACTCCGCACGAAGGACGACGGCACGAACTCCTCGTTCTTTCCGGCAGCAACACTGCGCAATAGTCCTTCTTCTTCACAGCATCAACCCCGCGCGAAGGACAGCACAAACCCCACATTCTTCCCGGCAGCAACTCCGCGTGAAGGACGGTGGCGCGAACCCCTCGTTCTTTCTGGCAGCAACATCGCGCGATAGTCCTTGTTCTTCACTGCAGCAACCCCACGCGAAGGACGGCACGAACCCCGCATTCTTCCCGACAGCGATTCCTCAGATCTGTAAGTTCGATCCAATTTATATCGCTTAACTCACCCAATATGTTTGGATTTTTGTTTAATTTTGTGACATTTTTTATTTGACATTTTTAATTTTGTGGCGTTCTGTTATAGCTTGTTTATTCTGTTTAGTTGGTGTATTTTGTTATAGCTTGTGTATTTACTATGTTTTGTTAATTCAAAGTGGGATATAGTTGTGCATCTTATCTCTATTTGAATATCCACCAATTATGTAGGAGCTTGTGACAATTCTAAGAATAAATATATTGGGCAAGGAAAAGTTTGGTGAAATGAATTCCTTAATTATAGGAATGTATTGGAATGACAAAAATTATATACTTCAAAAAGTATCCAAAAAGTTCATGTAAAACAATTTGGTGTTTGAAACTTTTAAGATTAATTATATACATAAAAAAGTATCCAAAAAGTTCATACACTTTATATTTTTTGCTTAATAGGTTTTCTGCAATATGCCTATTAAACAAAAAATTAAAAATTTATGAATCAATTTGATACAAAATTAAAAAGTTTAGATATATATTAGATATAAAATTGAAAGTCTATAAATGTGATAATATTTATTTGAGGTATGCTTAGATATGAAGAAGTTTATGTGACCATAGTTGATTGGAGGGACATGGGAAGAAAATTCCATGTTGAAAGGGAAGTATTGAGGTGGTGTATGAAGTATGTGTTAGGCTGTGTAAAATATGTGTAATGGTTGTATTCGTTTTGTAAGGTTTTTTAACTTGTTTTTTTTTTAAGTGCCACTTAGACAATTGTTTTTGAGTTAAAATGTCATTTAGACTCATCTTAGAGAATTTGTGTTTGGGTATGATTTTTTAGGTCGATCCTACTTAAGCTAATATTTTATGGTAATTCCTACAGGGTTAACATTTTGTCCATTCTATTTAAAGATGAATAGGGATTGGATTAAACTAAAAAATAGATTTTCAAGTGTTATATTCATGGGGTTGCTCAATTTATGGAAGTGGCTAAGTGTCATGTAAATGATGTAGTAAAAACTAGGTGCCCATAAAACTATTGTCAAAATTCAATGACACAAACATTGAACGGAGTAGAGTGCCATTTATTTACGTATGTAATATCCTCTGTATATAATAAATGGGTTTATAATGGAGAAGCAACCAACTTAGCTCGATTTGAACGGGGTGCTAGTTCATCAGAATGTGAAAGATTAAGTAGAGAGTCTAATATTGGCGACGAGGACGATGATATTTTTAGATCTTTTTAACTGATTTGCAAGGATCAATGATAGCAAGGAAAGAAAATTTTGATGATGGGGACGGTTTTGATGATGAAGTTCCAGAAGATATTGATGAAATTGATACTAGTAACGTTTTTTAGGAGTTGATGAATGAAGCACGTAACCCATTGTATCCTGGATGTACCAAATTTTCCTCGTTAAATTTTTTGATGAAGTTAATGCATATCAAAGGTTTTGAATAATTGGAGCAACAAATCGTTCGATATGCTTCTAGAATTGTTGAAATATGTATTTCCAGTCGGTACATATATACCTAAATCACTTTATGAAGCTAAGAGAAGATTATGTGACTTAGGGTTTAGGATATGATTCAATCCACGCTTGCAAATATGATTGTGTACTATTTCGAAAAGAATTTGCTAATTGTCAAAGTTGTCCAGTATGTGGTGAATCTCGATGTAAAATGGATAGTGGAAAAGGAAAGAAGATTCCAAATAAGGTTCTACGTCACTTTCCATTAATTCCTAGGTTGAAACGTTTGTTCTTATCAAAACATATTGCTTCTGAGATGAGATGACACAAGTATAAACGAGTTGACACAAAGGATGTTTTACGACATCCAGCTGATGCTGTAGGATGGAAGCACTTCGATAGAGAATTTCCTCACTTTGCTTTAGAGCCAAGAAATGTTCATTTAAGCTTAGCTTCAGACGGGTTTAATCCATTTGGAAATATGAGTACTGCATATAACATGTGGCCAGTAGTGCTTATACCATACAATTTACCCTCTTGGAAGTGTATGAAGGAATCCAATTTTTTCATGTCTTTGCCTGTACTTGGACCCAAATCTCCTTGAAAAGAGATTGATGTATACTTGCAGCCTTTAATTGATGAGTTGAAAGAGTTGTGGAATAATGGTGTGCGGACTTTTGACTGTACAGATGAGGAGTACTTTCGATTACATGCATGTTTGTTGTGGACCATCAATGATTTTCTTGCTTATGGTGACTTATCGGGATGGAGTACGAAAGGATATCAAGCATGCCCTACTTGTAAAGAAGATACGTCATCGTTTGGGATAAAAGGAAATTCATTCTACATTTGAAAATTAATTTAGAAGCATACAATATTAATAATAAATATGAAAAAATAATAAATTCGTTTCTGTCGACGTTTTGACACATATCTGCCGACAAATTTAGCGTGGGGAGAAATTTTCTTTTTGACAACAAAAATCTTTTCGTTGACAGAAAAAGTTTTTGCTCACAAAACTAACGTGGCTAGAAAGTTTATTTTTGCCCACGACATTATTATCGTGGGTATAAATACTTTTCTGCCGACATTTTTCTCGTGGCCATAAAATATATTTTTTCCCACGTCAAGTTGATCGTGGGTAAAAATACATTTCTCTCGACGTTTTTTTTTTTTGTGGCCAGAAAATCTATTTATGCCGACGTGATGATAATCGTGGGCAAAAATATATTTCGGCCGACGTTTTTTTTGTGGCTATAAGTATTTTTTCTGCCCACGTTTTTTATTTGCGTGGGCATTTCTACCGACGAAACGTCAACAACGTGGATAAAGGAAAAGACGACGATGTTTCAGCGACGCACGGTGCCCACGTAAAAAAACGTTGGCAGAAATTCTACTCACGTTTTTCGTAAGAATTGCCCACGTTTTCCTGCGTCGGTAAAGACGAAAATTCTTGTAGAATCAATATATTTTGATAGAATTTGCTGGCATTCTCAAGGCATTAAGATAACAAGGTGTTTGCACGATTTATTAAGATTCATATTTATTTTTTCATTTTACTATATTCTATTCTTTTGTGAAAAGGGCGAAAAGGAGAGAACTTTTTTGCCTTTCTATTTTTAATAAATCCGTATGTTACACTATGTCGACAAAAATGTCCTTTTTTAAGTGTGGGTGTCCGTTCATAAGAAAATAGACATGACCTTTCTAATGTTTAACCACAAAATATATTTATATTTTTTAAAATCAAAGTATTATGTATGATATGCTACAATTGGTGTCAGCGGGATACAACTCTTCGAAAGTATGTGTTTAATGAGCACCAATTGATGCAAATGATACACATAGAATAATGTGGTTATTTAAAGGGTGGTGGTTACACATCAAACATGTTTCTTTTCATATAGGTATGAAATGCATATATAAACTAAATAATAAATAGAGTATTTGATTATGATCTTAATTAAAAAGATCATATAACTATATTTTAGGGAAATAAAATACAATAACTTTAAAAAATACGTTTTGAAGTAAGCTATGTAAACTTATATATTAAAAAATCCGGAGACTTAAATTATACACATTATCTTTCGTTTTCAAACAAAAATTTTAAAAATTAACATATAGTCTTAATTTTTTTAAATTATATTGTCATTAAAAAAAATTCTTTAAATTAAAACAAACTTGAAATAATTAGACAGGTGATCTTAAAAAACAATCTAAACATTTAGTTATTTTAAATTAAAACTACAAGATTTTAGGGGGTATGGAGGATAATATTTGTTTTACTATTTAATTTTTAACTTTTTTTTTCTTTTTTGTAAAACCTCTTTTGCCATTCTCTTCGAGAGTTACTAATAAATAAAGTTTGTTTTATTAACTAGATATAGAATAATTTGTTTATAAAAATGATAACATGAAAATAAAAATTATTACATTATATTTTTCCAATCTTAAATGTTTAGTAATCTTTTCATATATGACAAACTGTAACGACTCAACTATTTATACTAAGTTGAGGTTATTGTCTAAAAGATAAGTAACAATTTTGACATTTTCTTAAAAAGAGGAAAATTAAATCTTTATTTAGTATGATTTCAAGTAACTATTTGTAAAACATAAATTGGCAAAATCAATAAAAATACTATGAAAGCATGTCCCACGGGTTCATTTTTAAGCAAATAAAAATAAATAAACGTTTAAAATCAAAATACTAAAAAAAAAGAAACGACTAATGAAAAGCAGAAGCAAAACTGAGTCCCCATATTGCATGTCACGGGCCCTTTCTGTCGCTCGCCAACTTTTCATTTCCTCTAACTTTGTCTGAAATATTAAACATAGAAAAGAGTGAGTATAAATATATGCTTAGTAAGGGACCCATTACTAGTCCTGCTAGGTGTCTTTTAACTTCTCATTAGCATCCTGTGAGGAGGTACCCAAAACTATCATGTGCTCGATGGAACACACTTATCTGTCGATGAACTCGAAGGAACACCTATATATCAAGCTATAAGTAATCTCGTCGACCCACTTATAAACATGGCATGACAAACTGGTGGTCCCGTCGAACACACAAAACCATAAATCAGTGAAAAAGTGGTGATCTCGAGGGACAGAAACATGTAGGAACCACCCTAATGACCAAAGTTAACAGTACACCACAACATCTAACATATCATAAACGTCATAAACATGACATTAATATCAATCATAAAGTTCTTAATCATGTGATTAATATATCTGTAACGCCCCGAAAATTCGAGGTAAAATTTTCTCGTTTTATGTAAATTATTCGGAAATCTAAAATGTTGGTGTAAGTTGATATAATAATAATATAATATTAATTATATTATTATTATTAATATTTATTTTATTTATTATAATATTAATATTATAATAATTATTATTATTTAATATTACAGTAACATTATTATTTTAAAACAATGACATTATTATTACATAATATTAATTTATTATTTATTTAATATTAATATTATTATATATTATTATTAATACTTTATATAATTATTATTATTATTTTATAATATAATTATTAAAAGTATATATATATATATATAATAAAACTTTTTTTTTTAAAAAAAACCCTAAAGAGACGCGCGCCCCCCCCCCTTTTTTTTTCGTTTTCGGTCTCTTCTCCACCGCAGCGCCGCCGCCCATCCATTTTCTCTTCTTCCTTCATCCTTCGCTCGACGCCGCCGCCCCCTTTCATTTTCTCCTTCTCCTTCGTTTCTCCTTCGTCCTTTTCCTTCTCCTTTCCATCTTGCGCCGCCCGTGTTTCTCCATCTGCATCTCACCGACGGGAAGCCACAGCGACAGCCGCCCCGACCGTTCTTCTTCCGGGTTCCGCGTGCACGGCCAGCCATCGGCCGTCTCTGCCTCGGTGGTGCGGCGTCGGCTGTCGCCATACCAGCATCGACGTAAGGGCAAGCCATTCGGCCATCGTACCGCCGTCGTTCGCCGGAAGAAAGGACCATCAAAACCGTGGCTGCCGTTTTCGTCCAACCCGACCCGGTTCCAAAGCTGACCCGACCCGAAACCGCTTCCAGTCCGAGCCGAGTGAGCCGCGTGAGCCGAGCCGAGCGAGCCGAGTGAGCCGAGCCGCGAGCCGAGTGAGCCGAGCCGCGAGCCGAACTAAGCCGAGTCAAGCCGAGCCGAGAACCAAGTCGAGCCGAGCCGAGCCGAGCCGAGCCGAGAACCAAGCCGAGTTAAGCCGAGCCGAGCCGAGCTGAGCCGAGTCCAAGCCGAGCCGAGCCGAGCCACCTAAGCCTTCCTTCCTCCACTTCGGGTCACGGTGAGTCTTCGGTAAGGATTGTTTTGATGAATTCCCTAATGTTACTACATCCAATTCGAGTTTGAATATTGGAATAAGATATGGCCCTACTTTTCTCCCTTGAAGGTAATACAGAGTTGACACTTGAGTTCTCGGGTCTCGCGGTAGGCTTGTTTGGAGGTAGTTCTCCTTTCCTTGGGTAAGTCAACGGATGTCGCTTCTGACCTTTTAAAACGACTTCTACTAAAGTCATCAACTAAAACCTTCGTGTTTCGTTTAGGTGGATCTGTTGAGTGTGGATTCGATCGAGGGGCATAACCGAGTATCAGGTAAAGGTTTTCCTACTACTGGACCCAGAATCCAGGCTGAAAACGTAGAAATCCACAGGGGATTACACGTTAGTGACTGTACTGAATAACTGCATGCGTGTTGACTGTTAAGTACTGCTATTGTATTTTTGTCTGATGTAAATATACTGTGACTGCTAATTGTGGATTGAGATTTTATGTTGATGGACCTTGAAGTTACGGTTCAGTATGTAGTAAAACACTGGTCTGGATGTGGTTCATGGAGTTTGGACGGGGAAGGACAGTGAGTCCGGTTTTTGGTTGGTTAGTCGATTGGATCTAGGGTTTTCCCTAATGGTGTGCGAATTGGTAATGCATATAGCAACTGAGGGTGTAGATGTTTAAACCTATACTATCTGACTGACAAAGCCTATGGCGGAACTGTAATATGAATGTCGTTGGGATGTGACTGATGTAGACAGTTTAGTATGGACTGAGGGGTAACGGTTAGCTTCATCTATGGGGTAGTGTGCCTTACGGATATGTGCATCCTTCGGGAGCACTAGACTGATATGTGCATCCTTCGGGAGCACTAGACTGATATGTGCATCCTTCGGGAGCACTAGACTGATATGTGCATCCTTCGGGAGCACTAGACTGATATGTGCGTTCTACGGAACCACTAGACTGTTATGTAGGGTACCCCCGAATAGGAAGTTAACTGTTGTCCCCTAACGGGCCCAGTAGTGGGTCCCTTACTGGGTATGTTTATACTCACCCTTTCTCTTCTTTAACTTTTCAGGTAGGGGCACAGCGAGGGGCAGACCGACGAGAGGCAGGAAGGATGCGTGAAGGCCATATGGACGCGTCTGGTTTTCTTATCGCTTCCGCTATGTATTTTGTCAGAATATTTTGACTTGTGATTTTGAACTGGTGACTTGATATTTTTATTTTGTGACTTTTTGATTTATTTAAAATAGGGCCCGAAACTGTCTTTTGTAAGGTTTCTAATGTTTTAATGAATCGTAACTGGTCCGTTTTAAATTTTATGTTGAATGGTCGAGTTTTGGTATTTGGTAGTGACCTCAGCTTAGTCCGGAAAGTTGGGTCGTTACAATATCACACATCATAAACATATTAGTCATCAACTACAACACATATGCATCTTAGCTACATCAATGTATAAAAGAAAATACATGCAAGCTCTTAATTTCATTTTCATTCGAGGTCTAGTAGTAGAATCTCTTACCTCGATATTAGCTAAAATCTTTGACAGTCAAAATCCAAATAACCAATCCTAAACATAAAAGTCCAATTATTTACTTAAGTTTCCAAACTTACCCAAACTAAGGTTGAAACCAATTCAACCTTGGTTGGGGAAAAATTTCACCAATTAATTTTTCTATAATTTGCCAATTACACCTTTAAAGAAAATGATCCAACTTAATCTAAAATTAATTTATTTTAGACCAATAATTAACACATGATGGGATGTGTCCTAAACCCAACTCAAGAACTCACCTAAAGTTTACCCAAAACATGGCTCTGACTCGACTTAGATCTGGGAAATCGACTTAAGGCAAATGCACATGACTTGATTAGGGAGATAAGCTTTGAAAAGGAATGGCTCTTGGATCAACAAGGTTTGAACGGAGAAGGATTTCAGAAGAGGATCTCCTTGGGACAACGCATGGCTCGAATAGTGGCGGCTTAGATCTGGATGAAACAAAGAGGCACGGACGGAGCTTCGTCGGAGAAGAGCAGCTTGCGAAGAACAAAGATCTTCAGCTTCCTTTGAGCATGCGTTGGATGGTGAAGTAAACGATGGTGAAGCATTTGACAGAGGGTTGGACGACTCGCGAAAGAGAGAGGCTTTGCGATAGAGACTCGATTGGCACGACGAACGGGTGCTTGTGAACAAATGGGCTTTGTCGGAGGGTTTTTGCAAGAGGAAGAAGATGATGTGAATTGTTTGCACGCTTCATGAGGAGGCCTTTATTTAATAATAATAATAAATAATAATAAATAATAATAATAATATGGGTCTTTTAAAAAATATAACAAATTGAAAAAATATTTACACTATGTAGAACAATTTTGAAAATGGAAAAAGTCCACAGGCCCACAATGGAAAATACCAAAAATACCCTCGTCAACAAGCGTAATATATTTGGTACACAATTATTTAAATTTGGCTATTTTTTGGTACATGATCATTAAGATTTGATCGTTTAGATTTGACTATTGTTTGGTACATGATAGTTTTGGTTTGGGTAGCCGATTTTTTTTTCAAGATTCTTTGTAAATGATCGTTTAATTTGGTTACATGATTGTTTAGTTTTGGTACATGATTGTTTAGATTTGATTATTTAGATTTGGGTAGTCAAATCTAAACGATTTTTTTTTCAAGATTATTTGGTACACAATCGTTTAGATTTGGCTACATGATCATTTAGATTTGGCTAAATAATTTTAAAATTATTTTAGTAGACGATCATTTAGATGACTAAACGACCATTTATTTTTTGTATACGATCGTTTAGATTTAACTATTTTTGGTACATTATTGTTTAGATTTGGTAGCCAAATCAATGACATTTTTGTCAAGATATTTTATATTTAGTACACGATCTTGGACAACCAAATAACAATTTGAAAAAAAAAACTTCTTATTTGATACACGATCTTGAACCAAATAACAATTAAATTGGACAAGAAAAAGAAAAAGAGAGGAGAAAAAAGATGATGAAATAAAAAAAAACGCAGAAGAGAAAGAAAAGAAAGACGATGAAAAGGAAGAGCAAACTTGAAATATTTAAAAAAAATGACCATCTTCATGGGCTTTTTCATTTTGTTACACGGGCCTTTAATATTTTTGCCAATTCTTTATATTCATTATCATATTATTATTACTATTTCGTATTTCCTTTTCCTTCTCCAACAATTAAATTCATTCTCTTCCTTCGTTAAATAATTCTCCAATCACATCAAGCTTTTCTCTTTCTCCAAAAAATATATATTTTATGTCTCAAAGCTCGTAGTTTTTAGTTTAAAATTATATTCTATTCAATAAAATTATTATTGAGAACTTATTAGTGAAAATGGAATACTATAATCTTGAATTCAATTAACTAAGGTTCCAAGGCTATCTAGTATAGACTTGAACTTTATATAGAGACATAAATGTGGATCAAATTCGAGTTTATAGCCTAAGCGGTCTATATTGTACGAATAAGGTTGGGCACCTTATTTTGGGAACACTATGGATGTGGCCCACTCTATAGTTAGTACAAACGATGTGATCTTGAATTGTTCATGTAGAGACATGGGAGTGGGAACATCCTTAAAAAGTTTGCATAAGACTAAAACCATGAAATAGTCAATTTTAAGTTATAACACCGTTGACTTTATAAACTCACTATTTTGAATATGATGACTTAGGTAACATAATCTTAATCCTGAGCTAATTATGAACTTCTATTCAAACAGTATTATCCTTAGATCTGCATAGGTGAGGGCAGCTAAACGACACTGGCTCAATAAGTCTTCCATTTCAAAGGTAAGGATGGGTGGATGGCTAGGGACATAGAGTGCAAGATAGAACTCACTCATACCCGTTTTAGGGTTAGTAGATAGGTTGTTCCCTTAAGGACTGAATCCAAGTCTTGAACAAGGGATCCTGCCCTCTTATTAGCCCGAGAGGGATTCAGTTTTATAAGTTGGACCTTAAACCAAATGTTCAATTGTGGATCAGTGGGACTTAAGGAATAAGATGTAGTCTTGGGGGTAAAATGGTATATTGACCTAGCCGAGGTTACGAACAACCTGTGAGTGATTAACTTGCTGATCATGATTATATAATATGGACATAAATATATCTATAGTGAGGGGAGTGCAACTACGGGTAGTTAAATGACCCATTAGTTAATGAATGTTGATTAGCTTGGTCTAAAAGGTTTTAGCCAATTAATCTCGGATCATTGGAGTCCATGATCTATAGGTCCATTAGGTTCCTTTGCTAGCTCGTATGGAATTAACTTAGAACAATATGTTGGAATAATTCAAATGTTCGAATTAGGTAAAGAAAGAGAAACCAACGAATATATGTGATATACCCATCGATTATTGAGCTTTATGTTTAAATGTGATTTAAATATTAAAAATATGAATACAGATTCATATTCAAAAGCTCGAAATTGATGGACATGGTCAAAGTTGTAAAAAAAGTCAAAATGTTGACTTTTGACTTTGAAAAGTCAAACTTTGACTGGCGTTATATTCAAATGTGATTTGAATTGCAGAAAAATGAATGTGGATTCATGCTCGAAAGGTCGAAATTAGTCAAGATGGACAAAATGGTAAAAAGTCAAAAAGTTGACTTTTTACTTTGACTTAATTGGTTAAATGACCAAAATGCCATTGGACAAAGTTAGTGGAAAAATCTAACATTTTGTTGGATAATCTCACTAATACTTAGTGGGATAGGTGTCTACATAAGATCTAAACACCTAGCTCACTAAGTTCCACTAATTGTTAGTGGATTATTAGGTGTTGAGATTTAAGAAAGTAATTATATGCAATTTTGCATGTAATTTGTCTATTTAAAGGATGTTTTTTATATTAAAAAAGATTTTTACCAATTTTGTAATTTTGAATTACAAAATAAATCTTTTTTTCCGCTCTCAATATCAACCTAATTTCCACCTCCAACTTCCATCTCTCTCTAATTATTTCTTCACTTAACGGGTCTCTCAACCCGGTTCTAACTCCAGAGAATAGTAGGTCAACACTAGTGATGGTCTCAGGTTCGTGATTGTGAGGAGATTTGAAGGATCAGGAGCTTCAAAGGTAAGTATTTATCTTAACTCTAATTTAGTTTGAATTAGGTTTTTCTTAGCATGTTAATCTCTAAGTAGTTAGATGTATCTAAGGTAAAATTTCGATCCATACTCCCACTGCGCATGTCTCGTTTTTCCATCATGTGGTATCAGAGCATGCTAAATTTTACTCATTTGCATATGGTGGCTTTCAATTTATTTGATAAATTATTGGATGCCTGACCCGACCTGAAAACTTGTCGTTTACCCTCAAACAATCATGGAAGGAGTTCAGACTCGTCTATCGACTTGGAACCCGCCTGCTGACCTGGTTTTCTTCAGCGCATCCATAAACCGAGTCGCAGCGACCCACTAGCTATTCAGCCCACATGATCCCGCCCCGTCCTGGCCTATTTGCAGCGCGCGACTCATACCTAGTTTTCATGCTCTCCGTGCTGCTCTGATCCGACTCCAAACCGGGTCTTGACTCGAGCCTCGTTCGCACTTGGCCCTATTTGCATAAGTCAAGCCCAAGCTTCGCCCAAGACCCATTTCGTTTGCATCGTATCCGTCTGCTCTCCCCGACTCGGGTTTGACCTGGTTTACTCGACCCGCGTGCGCCTGGTTTGTTGACTTTGGCCAGTTCAAGAGTTTTGTCAATTTAGTGCATTTTCAGTGGTTTTTAAGTCGGTTCGAGTTGGTCAGGTGCGGTTATGTACTCTATCAAATTATTATTGTAATAATTTATTTTTTAGCTTAATTTAGGAGCTAAAACCAATCCATTTTAGGGTGCTTAATTAATTATGCATATATTTTAATTAATGTTTAAATTGTATATGCATAATGTATGTCATATAGATTTAAAATCCCACCATAGGTTAACATGTTCACGCATTGAAAGTATGTTATAATGGTTATAATGTATAGTATGCATGTTGATTAATTAATATGGAAATTAATTAATATGATTTATTAATTATTTAATTAATTAAGTTAATTTTGATTAAATATGATTTAATAAATAAATAAATTATTGATTTATTTATTTTAATTAAATTTGATTTAATTTAGTTAAAAGTTAAATAAATCAAAAATCCATATTAATTAATTTGTTTTTATAATGGTTATATATTGTTAGATGAATGTTATAGGTTTGTCTAAATTTTTTATAAGTGTTATAAAATGAATTAGACATTTAAAATCTATAACAAAGATAAGATGTATGCTCACTTAGGGCAAAAACATATCTTCCAAATTTCATAGAATTAAGTTGATATCTTGTAAAACTACTTACAAGAGGCTCACCTGATACGATCTTGTCAACAAGTCAGATAAGATGACTAAGGTTGGAGGTTCTTAAGTTGACGGTTTACGGAACACCTGCTACCTGGAGATCGTAATCAGTTCTTGAGCCTAGTTAACCTAGTTTTATGAGCTTGCGTGAGAGATATGAGGTAATAAAATTGGTTTTATCACCTAGATATCGTATGTTAAAATCCAGTATAATGGTTATGCTGAATGTTTCACCTAGACCTAGGATATGTTTAAGTTAGCCTAAATTTGATCCTATTTTTCTGAGTACCCTTTTAAAACCGTCTTAGAATACTTCAGCTAGAGAAAAGTAGTATGCTTTTAGCTTTGGTGTCCCTAAGAGTTTACACTGTGAGGTCCATGCAGGGGTTTGGGTCGTGCATAAGAGCGGACTCTCTTCGGAGAGTGTTTGCATGGCTCAATACCAAGGAGGATAGTGGGTCAACACTAGTGGTGGTCCCCAAGTTTGTAATCGTGAGGAGATTTGGAAGATCGAGAGCTTCAAAGGTAAATATTTATCTTAACCCTAATTTAGTTTGAATTAGGTTTTTTTAGCATGTTAATCTCTAAGTAGATAGATACATCTAAGGTAAAATTTTGATCCGTATACTTTCAGTGTACATGTCTCGTTTTTCTATCAATATATATATATATATATATATATAACCGTTGAATAAGAAATTTTGGATCAATCACAAATTGTCATGTCATTTACTAAATTAATGACAAAAAATACAAATAATTAAAATTTGGACTAATTAAATGTTGATATGTATCCCAAATTAAAATTGAAGACATAAATTGCTCAATTCTAATAATGCCACATGTTTTCATTATAATCATTGAATCAAGTTAATTATTTTGGTCAAATTAAATATTATTTACTTGACCTAAAGTTCAATTGAGTCAAGAAATAATTTTAATTTAGCCCAAATGTTAAATATGATTCATATCCATGTGGTTGAGCCTATGAGTCTAATCTATGGACCAACTGGGTCTAATCTATGGACCAACAAGGCTCAAGCCCATAAAGTCCACTAGAGAGCTTTATAAAAAGAGGAGTTATCTTCTTTTGTAGGAGTTAGAAATTTTTGACTCAAAAAAGTCTAAAGAGAATTCTCCAAAGAACCAAAAGGCTCCTTAATTCTGGAAGTCAACCATCCCAAAGATTGAAGTTTCTTTGATGATACAAGCTTTCTTCCAAGACTCCAACTTCAAGAATGTCACGTGCTCCACTTCTTCAAATTAAGCATAGGCATCCAACCGAGAGAGAATCATAGGATCAACTACTAGAGATTGAACCACATTGCATAAAATCAACATAAATATAACACCATCACAAGTTCAACTCCACGAATTAAATTTCTTTGAAAATCTAATTTAAACAATGACTAACCATAATTCCTTAAAATCCACCATTTAAATAAACCATCACATACAACTAACTTAAGTTCCAACAACACCAAAAATTCAAACTCTCTAATTAATTAAATATTTATCCAACAAATATTTAATTAATTCTAATTAATTCCACCAAAATAAACAATTCTCATTCCACCAAATAAAATTAACACTCAATAATTTATCACAATTAAATGAAGATTAAGATAATCAAATCCAAAATTAACTTAATTTTTATGGGGTGTTACATAAAATGACAAACTTCTTTACAACAATTGTAATGACCTAACTCTTTGTACTAAGGCAAGGTCATTACTACGAAAAGAAATACAAACCTTCTTAACAAAATGGAAAATAACACTAACTTTCATTGAAAACTTCAAATACTCATAATAATTATAAATAAATACAAGTATATAGAAATAAGATCTATAAACATAAAATCTTAGTTCAGACTCTATCTAATTTTAAAGAAAAATAATCATAGAAACAACTCATGAATTTGATAAATGTAACAATACAAAAATACTAAAAGTCAAAACAGTAAAGCAAAACCAAAAGAAAAAAAGTTTCCTTATGGTCAATCGCGGTCACTTCTTGTCATTTGCCATCTTTCCCTTACATCTACCTTTACCTTTGCCTAAAAGATTAAACATCGAAAGAGTGAGTATAAACATATACTCAATAAGTGACCTACTACTAGTCCCGCTAGGTGTATATTTGTTGGAAAAAAACATCATAGAAATATGCATAAGCGGAAGACTAGGATCATGCTTTACTCTATATGCATCTAAACAATTTAGAAATTAACATACTACAACTAAACGATGGTCCTAAACGAAGAGTAGAGAAGGTAAACGATGAGCTTACCTTTGTAGTTCTTAACTTCTTCTTCGTTCTCAGAACTTCTTTTTTCTCTGAAGATCACGAGCAAAGGACAACCACTATGTTGACCTACTAAACTCAGGACTAAGAACCAAGTTGTGGGATTCCTTTTTGTGAAGATAGCCTTTTTAGAGAGAATGATGGAGGTAGGTGTATCGTTTAGATATTTTTTAGGAGAATCGTCATCATCTTCTCATTCTGAAATGAGAAGTTTATATAAAAAAATTACATGCAAAATGCATGCAATTTATTTCATGAAAACTCAACACCTAATTAATCCATTAACTATTAATGGAATTAGTGGCTTCTAAATTCATTATAAGCTGCCACATTTCCCACTAATATTTAGTTTAATTGGTAAATTAGTCAAGGAAAAATTTGGTCATTTGACCAATTAAGTCAAAGTTAAAGTCAAACTTTGACTTTTCTTATTCAAAAGTCAACTTTTTGACTTTTTGCTGTTTTATTTTTCTCAAATTTAAATCATATTTGACTTTTACAATTTTGACCATTTCAAAACTTTCCAAGCTTCTAAATATTAATCTATATTCATATTTACTTAGATCATATTTAAACATAAACCTTAATGTTTATATCTGTCGACTTATATCATATATATACTTGTCAGTTTCTCTCTATTTTCCTAGTTCGAACAATTCGAGTTACTTCAACATATCGTTCTTAATTGAATCCATATGAGCTAGTAGGGGAACCTAATGGACCTATAGATCATGGGCTCCAACGATTCGAGATTAACTGACAACTCTTTTAGACCAAGCTTAATCAACATTCTTTAACTAATGAGTCATCCACTAAAGACTCATAGTTGCATTCCCCTTGCTATAGATATATTTCTATCCACCTGATATAACCATGATGAGTAAGTCGATCCTTCACAGGTTGTTCATAATCTTGGCTGGGTCAAAATACCATTTTACCCCCAAGATTACATCTTGCTCCTTAAGACCCTTTGATCCACTATTGAATAATTGGTTTAAGGTCCAACCTATAAACCTGAATGCTTCTCAGGCCAATGAGAAGGTGGGGCCCCTTATTCAAAAAATAGATAGGAGTGAATTCTGTCTTGCACCCTATGTTCCTAGCTATCCACTCGGTTTTATCCCTGAAATGGGAGGCTTATTGAGCCAGCGAAGATGAGCTGCCCTCACCTATGTAGATCTAAGGATACTACCGAATGAACAGAAGTTCATAGTTAGCTCAGGATTAAAATCAAGTTACCTAGGCCATCATAATTCAAATAGTCAGTTTATCTAGTTTACAGTGTTATAACTAAAAGTGACTATTTCGTGGTTCCAGTCTTATGCAAACCATTTATATAGGAGGTCCCCACTCTCATGTCTTCACATGAACGATTCAGGATTACATTGTTTGTACTAACTAACTCGAACTTAATTTATGTTTATGTCTCTACATAAAGTTCAAGTGTATTGATAAACTTAGTAAAATAGCCTCAGGACCTTAATTTTATTGGTTTTAAGATTATAGCATTCAATAATAAACTTTATTGAATCAAATAACAAAGTACGAGTTTTAGGACATAAATTCCAACAAACTCTTACTTGGACTAAAACTCCTTAGTAGGATAAACAAAGTTAGAATTTAAACAATGAGAGAAGAATATATATGAGTACAATAAACACACACACACACACACACACACACACACATATTAAACTAGGGCACAATCCCAATAAGTCTCTAACTTGTCCTAGTTTACAAACAATGTAGACCTAAACCATGTAGATGGCTCTCAAACATTTTAGCCGTGAGAGCTTTTGCAAACAGATCAGCCACGTTTTGCTCGAAGGAGATTTTTGTTACTGTAACATCTCCTCGATGTACGATTTCCCTGATAAGATGGTACTTTCGTTCAATGTGCTTTCCTCGTTTATGACTTCTAGGTTCTCATGAATTTGCAACTGCACCACTGTTGTCACAATATAAGGTGATTGACAGATGCATATTTGGAACAATTTCCAAATCTGTTAAGAACTTTTTAAGCCATACTGCTTCCTTCGCTGCTTCACAGGCTGCTACATATTCAGCTTCCATAGTGGAGTCAGCAATACAAGATTGTTTTATGCTTCTCCATACTACTGCTCCTCCATTCAGAGTGAAAACTGATCCCGATGTAGACTTTCTAGCATCTTTATCAGATTGAAAATTAGAGTCAGTGTATCCAGTAAGGATCAGATCCTTAGAACTATACACAAGCATGTAGTCTTTTGTTCTTCTAAGATATTTTAGAATATTTTTAACGGCTGTCCAATGATCACGTCCAGGATTGGACTGATATCTACTAACCATCCCTACTGAATAGTAAATGTCAGGACTAGTACATAACATTGCATACATCAGGCTTCCAACAGCAGAAGCATAGGGAATGTTACTCATATCCTCAACTTCTTGAGGTGTCTTTGGACATTATTCTTTTGATAAATGAATTCCTTATCTGTACGGCAACAGACCCTTTTTGGAATTCTGCATCTTATATCTTGACCACATTTTGTCTATATAAGATGTTTAAGACATGGCTAGTGTTTTGTTCTTTCGGTTCCGAACTATTTGGATACCAAGAACGTATTGAGCATTTCCCAAATCTTTCATTTGGAATTGCATAGCTAGCCATTTCTTAATATCAGTTAGATGACCTACATCATTCCAAATGAGTAGTATGTCATCTACATATATAATTAAGAATGCTACAGTAGAATTGATGATCCTTTTGTAAACACAAGGTTCATCAACATTTTGTTCAAAACTATAAGATTTGATCGCAGTATCAAACCTTATATTCCAGGATCTAGATGCTTGTTTTAATCCATATATGGACTTTTGAAACTTACAAACTTTTTGTTCTTGACCTTTTTGTATGAACCCCTCTGGTTGAACCATATAGATACTCTCCTCAAGATTTTCGTTTAAAAAGGCTGTCTTGACATCCATCTGCCAAATTTCATAATCATAAAAAGTGGCGATGGATAAAAGTATTCTAATCGACTTTAGCATGACAACTGGAGAGAAAGTTTCTTCGTAGTCTACTCCCTCCTTTTGTCACTAGTTAGAAGGCACTCGACAACAAAGAATAGGAATTCGAGGTTTCATGAGGAGCAGAGGAAAATCAAAGTCTTTTCTTTATACAAAGGCGCGAAGCGAGCTTTGAAAGTCTGTACTTTGCTAGCTTGGTCTCGTTTCCTCTTGTAGATCCATTTACAACCAATAGGTTTTACATCATTTGGCTGATCTATTAGAGTTCAGACAGAATTGGAATACATGGATTCCATTTCGAGGTCCATGGCTTTGACCCACACTACTAGAAAAAGACCCTTTCTTGACGGTTGGTTTTTTCTTTTCTTGACGGTTTTTGATAAAACCGTCAAGAAAGGAGTGGTTTAATAGGAAAACCGTCAAGAATTTTGATGAAAAGGCGGAGGGGAGGCAATTTTCCGAATTCTTGACGGTTTTAAACCGTCAAGCAATATGAACGTTTTTCTTGACTGTTATAAACTGTCAAGGATTATCTTCTAAATTCTTGACGTTTTTAAAACGTCAAGATTTATTATAAATCGACATTCTTGACGTTTTTCAAATGTAAAATAATATGTAATTATACTTGACGTTTTAAAAACGTCAAGAAATATCAATTACATTCTTGACGTTTTATAAACGTCAAGAAATATCGATTAAATTCTTGACGTTTTAAAACGTCAAGAATTTTAATGAAAAGGCGGAGACTGAGAAATTTTAAAATTTCTTGACATTTTTAAAACGTCAAGTAAGAGAATTTTTCTTGACGTTTTAGAAACGTCAAGAATTACTAAATTAATTGAAAAAATAATAAAAAAAACAATATAAAAAATAGGAGGAAAAAAGGGGGAAAAATGAAAATACTAAAAGCGTGAAATTCTTTTTTCTTTTTCACATTACGCTTTCCTCTATTTCAATTAAAATTTTGCCACTTTTAATTTTACTTTCTCAAATTTCCTCTTTTCCCCCAAATTTTGTAAAAAAGCCCCAACTTTCCCCCCTCCATATTTCTCTTCACGATCGAAAACTTCACATCTCTTTCATCGCAAGATTTGGTGTGCTTACGCTCGCAAGCCCCCTTCATCACAAGCCGCCGTTGAAGACGTTGCGTTTGTCCACCGCTGAAGATTTGGTGTGTTCGTAGGTTGTCGTTCAGAATAGGTTCGTCCGCCGCCGCAACAGGTTTGTCCGCCGTCGTTCACAAGTTCGTCCCAAGTCGCTGCCTCTTTTTTGCATTTTTCTATTTCCTCTAAGGGTGGTTGTATGATGTATCCTTCGAACTTTTTATTCTCCAAACTTTTTATTTCCTCTAAGGGTGGTTGTATGATATATAAACTCAAAATGTTCCCCTAAATTGACGATTCCCAAATTGAAGATTTGAAGCAATTGTGTGTTGTGATTGAAATTTCAGGCTAGGAAGGCTCTGTGTGCTTTGAAAGGATTGGTGAAATTACAAGCAATGGTGAGAGGTCATTTGGTGAGACAAAGAGCCACTTTCCATCACTTTCTTCTTCTCTCTTCATTTCTCTTCCAGTTTTGGAATCCATTTCTCTAATTTTGTTCCATTTTCTTCAGATCAAAGCCCTAGCGATTTTTCTGTCTCTTGTTCGGTGCGATGGGTCAGATTCAGTACTCTGAGAAGTACTTTGATGATATCTATGAGTACAGGTCTGTGATTTCTCTTCGATTCATAATGGTTTCGATTATTTTTCTTTTTAATTTTATTAATCTTGCAAATTCATGTTCTTAGATAGATTCATTTTGTGGATTTTAGAAATGTTGATAAGATGTTTTTGAAAACTTCAACTATGAATATGAACAAGTATTTGTCAATGTCACACGTTTATAATTACAAAAGTAGCATAAATAATAGGATATGATGGTACAATGTTAGTTTTTAGTAAAAGTTTTATTTTGAATATATACGCAAATAGTAGGACTGTATACACTTAGACAAGAATGTCTTGCTTATAAGCTCAAGACTAGTTGTAGCAGGGTATCAGTATGATTTATCATGGTTAGGCAGCAAAAGTTTTTATATAATTGTTAGTTTAAACAGTTGAATAATTGTGCGTCCTCTTCATCTGGTTTTGATGCTTTTGTGATCTTCCAGGTCAAAGATAAGTTTAGCTGCTATCGTTGGTTGTATGATGTCATTTATGTTGGGTGTATGCTTTCTTTATCCTTCAATGGACTGCCTTTGGCATAAGTATCAGTATTGCCCAACCTGCAAGGAAAAAGTATAACTATTTTCGATCCTTGTTCATTCTTTTAGTTGTTTCTTGTAATCAACATTTAACTGTCTTGTAATTTATGTGTTCATGTTTGCAAACCAAGCAGGCCTTGACATGTTTGAGACAACATTGGTTGCCTTACAAGACATTACTTTGGATAAAATATTTGATGATTCAGCCTGCAAGGCTTTCTCTATTGTTTTTTTTAGTCATTTAACCTCATCTTCAAATCAGTTTCACCAATTTATCTCATTCTATGTGTTTGCTTGTTTTTTCGAGTTTTAAGTAGCAGATGAAATTTTTATATCTAGCAAGCATACTTAATGATTATATTAGAATTAGAATATACTAAATATTAACCTTGGTTAAATTCTTATTAAGTACTAATAGGCTTTTTTTAATAGTACTTAGAGTCTATCTATTCTAATATTTTGTCAAAATTTAATATGATATAGGTGAAACTTTGTTTAATTTTGTGCCACACATAACCCTTTGGATTTAATTAATGTGAAGATGAAGATTATTGTTGTTTGTTGGATCTTTACTAAGACTTGAATTATTCTTGTTCCTGCTCTTCTTCTTTTACTTCTAGTTACTTGTTATTTTTAACACTGCAAACTAAATCACATTTGAATAAGTTGTTCCTAATAATTAACTTTATCTCAATAATTAGTAGTACTTTGCTTTCATTCTTACCTATACTGGCATTGAGAGTTAAAAGATGTTTCTTTGGTCAAATTTAGAAAGGAAAAGAAACTTTTTTCTACCGAGTAAAAAGAAAAAAAAGATCTAAAGATTAGTCAAATCATAAAGAAATTGAAAGGGTCCAAACAGTATATAACCTAATGTTTCCTATGTTCCTAAATTCTTAAATGATCCCTATTTCTCATGTATGTATGTAGTTTTTGGCCAGCTTTTGTTCCAGTACATGATTCATCCAGAAAAGCATACATCGGTATCCAAAATATGGGAACAACTTTTAATAGGAGATCCGAAGCAGATCGCGTTGGTACCCAAGTGCCAATAAAACTTATGCATTTGGAAGGATTGTACGAGTTGTTTGTTTCAAAGTTTGTAAGTTCTTTGGATACTAGTATTTCTTGTTAATTAATTTTCTCTTTTAGTTGGATTTCAAGGTGCATTTGATTGGAATTGTTTAGTTCATATGATGTTGTATTAATTTTGATCGTAGTATTGTAAGAAACAATCTATTTAGTTCACATTCTGCACTATGTTTGCATTTTTTTTAATGGTTACTGTTTGCATTTTTTTTAATGGTTTCTGTTTAATGGTTATGTGTAACCCCCCAAAATTTAGGAATTTAATATTATTATTTTAAGTACGATTTTGAGATTTTGGGTGTTATTTAAATGTTGAAGATTTTATCTTATGGAGATTCGTTTTTAGGTTGCTTTCATATATTTATGTTGCTTAAGTATGGTCTTTGTGTTAGCTTTAGTCTGTATTTTCTCTTATTTTCTTTTACTCTTAGTATAATACTCTTGTATTTTGTATTTTGAGCTTTATATCGCATGAGCTTACTGGGTTTTGTTTTTCTGTTCTACTTCTCTGTTACTTACCACTTTCGTTACTTCATTTTACATTGCCGCTATGTCCACTAAATCTAAGTATGTTTTTCTACAGGGATGGGTTTTGTTTCTTTTTCTAGTTTTTAAGTGATCGATCTGTTCTGCTAAGTGTAATTTTAATTCCAATTCCCAATTTTCTTGGATCTTTTATTTTGTTAACGATTGTTGCTTTGTTTATTTAGTGTTATTTTATAAACTTGGAGTTTCTAATGCAGATTAAATGGATATGTCTAATAGCATTTTAAGTGATTATACTACTTTAACTTCTATTATTCTTTTGCCTCTGCCATTGATTGTTAGTATATTTTGCTGTAATCTTTATTCTTTCCTAAGTTAAGCTTGGTGTAGGAGGGTTCAGTATGGGAGCGGCTACAACGCTTTACTTCTTTGTGCTTCTTTTCTGTTTACATGAAAATCTAAAGAAGCATTAATATATTCACTGCCTATGCATTTCTTTTGCATCTGGTTATGCGATTCTATTTTGGTATTCGATTGAGTTGAAGAATTGTGAATGATCTAGTTGATTTTATTCTTTAGATAGTTTAGTTTTGACCTAATATTGGTTGGTTGAATTCAAATAGAAAGTGTAATTAAAAAACACTATACGTGTTGCATAGAACACTATACATGTAATTCAAATAGAAAGTTATTGTGGTCTGCTAGTATGTTATTAGAAAGGTGTGCCACTTGTTTTTCTTTCTATTTCCTAATGCAACTAGCCAATCTTGTTATCAATATGTGATACCAATTCTTTTAAGTGTTTTCTCAAAGGGGGCTTGATTGTAAGTGTGTGGAGCAATATAGGTTGTTTTGAGATTCAATACTTCTCTTCATTCGTTTCAGAGGTTAAAGTGTTACTCACACACTTTTTGAAAACTTTTGGTTGGTTGAGAATCAAAGTGAGTATAGAATCTTCTTGGAATTGTTACGAGACTCGAAGTGACATTTAAACATTTTTTTTTTTTTTTTTTTGCTGTTTCAAGTGTTAAAGTGTTGCTTTGAAACTTTTTACGTTTGTTTTAAGAGCTTTATATTGATACTGTCATCACTGCTTTATATTCTAAGTGGTTTGATCATGCTGTGGTTGCTTAATGTGTTGATACTTTAAATAGCTAGGTTGTTGGATGGATTTGGGATAGGTCTAGCTTGTTGTCACTCTTGTTCATATTTATATTTCAGAAACTGCCACATCAGAAATAAGAGGCTTCAGGCCAAAAAGGTTCCCCAGAGACTCCGTGACATAAAGGATGTTTTAGGTTCATATTTTATTCTTTATTTAATTTCAGTTCTGATTTTCTATGGTCTTTTAGTTGTGCGACTTCTAATAGTGACGATGAGATTGATGCAATCAATGATAGATTTTGCTATAATTATCTTAATCTTTAGCGTTTTAATCTTTAGCGTTTTGAATAATCACTCTTGACAGTTTAAAACCGTCAAGAAATCCTGTTTTTGTAGTAGTGCCATTGGTCACAGTCCACATCACTCGCTGCCTGTTCATAGGTTAATGGATCCTCTATTTCATTATCAGGTATGACGATTTGAGCTTCACTTAAACACAAATAGCAATCAGTCTGTTGCACAACCCTCCCACTACGTCGAGGTTCTCCCAACTCTTGAGAAAGATGTGTCGTTTGACCTATATTCCTAGTTTTATCAACTACTTTAGTGGATGAACTAGGTTTATCTGTAGTATTCTTGAAAATTTCTTCTAATACTAGTTTACTACAAGTTTGATGAATAAATTCAAGACTTGCAAATAAACACTAAATCGAGTGAGATCCTTAAAGTTCAACCAACTCACAACCGAATGTCGTGAATGAACCAGTACCAGAACCGAAAACACAAGAGATTTGGTGATCTACTAAATCTCGTCATGAACCTCAAAGATATGGTTTTCTCGTGACATCTGATAATGACATGATGATTATTCATGATGATGAACCCATGTCATATCAAGAGGCCATAGTGAGTTCAGATTCCGAAAAGTGGCTTGAAGCAATGAAGTCAAAAATGCAATCCATGTATGATAATCAAGTATGGTCCTCAATTGATGCATTGAAGGTATAAAAACCATAAGATGCAAATGAGTTTTCAAGAAGAAAACTCACCAATCGCGATACTTAAGTCTATTAGAATTATTCTTGTCATTGTTGCATACTATGATTATGAAATATGGCAAATGGATGTCAAAACAACATTTCTTAACAGAAATCTCATGAAGGATGTGTATATGACACGACCTGAGGGTTTTGCCAATCCAAAGAATGTTAATAAAGAGTGCAAGCTTCAAAGATCCATTTATGGATTGGAACAGGCTTTAAGGAGTTGGAATCTTCGTTTTGATGAAACAGTCAAAAGGTTTGGGTTTATAAAAAAGTTTGTAATTACAAGGTCAGTAGGAGCACAATTATTTTCCTTGCGCTTTACGTAGATGATATATTGCTCATTAGAGATGATATACCTACCTTGCAGAATGTCAAGTCTTGGTTAGGTAAATATTTTTCAATCAAAAACTTAGATGAGACTGCTTATATTTTAGGCATCAAGATCTATAAAGATAGATCTAAAACACTCTTAGGCTTTTATTGAAAAGATACTAAAGAGGTTTAGTATGCAAGATTCCAAGAGAGGATTCTTGTCAATGACACATGGCATAAGTCTCTACAAGAATCGATGTCCAATGACATAAGCCAAGCGAGAAAGAATGCAAAAGATTTTGTATGCTTCGACTATGTGTTCTATCATGTCCAATGGCATAAGTCTCTACAAGTTCATTTTTTAAATAACTTGTATATTTTGGGTTGGTCCATATTTTTCCTTATTTACACCGTACTTTGAAGTGTAATTTAAACATTTTTCATAAAAAAATTAAATGAAAATAAGTTTTCTATAAAAACATTCACGGCCCTAAATGTATTTGAATTTTTTTCCCTAAAGAGCTACCTTGAAAATATTAGTTGAGCTTTTCCCCTTCTTTCCTTTTCCATCTGCTTTATAGAATCTTGCTGCAGAGACTATTTTTAGAATTGATTATTCAATTTCTATTTTTATCAATATTTTCATTGATGTTTCACGTTTGAATGAATTTAACATACGCAAGGATTAAATTGATATTTCCGTTGTATGAAAAAAAATCTATGAAATGATGGAATAAGAAAAAAAGAACAAATAAACTAATCTAAGTGTAAAATAAATAATTAAAGTTTTTATTTGTTTAAAAATTATAAAATGTTTATTTAATAATTTAAAAAAAAATTATAATCTAATTTAATAATTTTTCAAAAATATCCATGAGAATCAATATATTAACAATATTTCAATCAAATTTTCTATAAATTTAAGACCTCAGTCTTTTAATCAACATGATCACCTTACTTTTGCCGATATTTGAAATCTTGATTTCAGCTCCATTTTGTTTTAGCTAGATTGGTTAGCTATTGTAATAAATAAAATATAAAATATATATATCCACTTTGAATAGGCATGTTAAAATTGGATCTTCCAATCCAGTTTTAGTAAGAGCATACCTTTTAAACTGAAAGCGAGCTCAAACTTCTGACCTGATTAAAGGGATGACTTGATGATAGATGTATCAAAATCGAACCTGATGATGGACACCAATAAAAAAATATGCATCTAATAAGATTTCGATTGGCAAAAATTTCAAGGTCTAGAGAGAATAAAACTTCTATTTACATCATTTGCACTGCCCAAAAAAGGCCTGCTTTATAACTATCCTATATCTGTAGTAAACAAACAATGGGCAGACCCTACATCAACAAGAATAGCCTATATATTTGTAAAAATGCCTTACTAATCATCTAAAAGCATGAAAAGGATTCATTTTTTTAACAGGAAACTAACATAATAGTCCTCCAAGAGATGAGATTTCATCAGAAGATGAGCATTCTCTTTCTCCCTCTCTAATCAACGGCTGTTCTTGACCACTAAAGTAATCATCAGCAGATGATTGATCCTAAAAATTCTTGAGTTAAGTCTCTGATGATTTGCCAAAAGAATCCTGGTCAGTGTTGAAATGAATCAACGAAACGACATTAAAGTGCGAACCCTTTTCTCCCTCTCTGCTTTCTTGGCACTTGGTGTTCTTTTCAATTTCTGTAACTCCTCCATTACTACTTTCTCCACTTTGTCTATGGAGTTCAAGAGCTTCTTCTGAGGAGTCAGAGTCTCGGCCCCTACCGTGTTCTCATTTGCGATTCCACGAAGAATCTTTGGAACTTTTCCTACGGTTGGTTTTGGGGTAAGCAGAGAAATGATCGGCTCTTGATGATCACTTGCCACGGAGACGCTATACTCTAATGCTCTTTCGTCCGAGGGAGCTGGACTACTGTCACTTCCTTGGCCTTCGTTTTCTCTCAAGCGAGCTCTTGTCCTTTCGATTGCCTGATTAAAGGAATAGGATTCCTTAGAAATTAACCATATGACCTTCCAAATGCCTCAATTGAAAAACTAGGGAAGGAGATTTCTAGGAAAAACACAGGTGATATTGAATGAAATGGAGCAGTAACTAAATATCCAAATGCCCATATGCAGGAGCCCAGATGCAATGCTTTAAAGAGAATTCCCTTTGATTAGTGAAAGAACATAGTTCAAAGAAATTTCTAAAAGACAATTCCCAAATGAAATCCTCAGAGACGTGAAAAGATGAGAGGAATGTTTCACATAGACAGCAAAATTATCAGCGAATCAACCTAAAAAGTACCAAAGATTTTAGATGAATGATACAAAGACACAGACATGTGACATAGGGAAGACACGATGCATTATAACGTGATATAATATATGCTAAAAACCGAGGGCACCAAAAAAAACGACACATTTACTTTATACATTTTTGAAAATCAAATTTCTATTTTTATACATCACAAAGATTTTCCTCATAATGGTTTGATTTAGTGTATTACTTAGAAAGAGTGATGCATGATGCCTTAAATTAAGTAACTTAAAATAGAATTCTGTAGTCTTAACAAATTTAAGGTCATCTAGATGCTTGAAAAATTAAATTTGATATTTCTTGCTCAAAACATACTTTTTTCGTCCGTTGAAACTTTTCAAACAAAACAAATTAATTAATTTAATACATTGGAAACGTCAGGTCAGATAATTTACAAGTGTCAACACAAGCTTAATCAGCACACATGCCCCACAGGTCACGATAACAAGATGTTAATTGACTTTCAAATCACAGCTTGACAAACGCCCAAAATGTTGATTTGGACTACCTAGTCAGCGCATCCTAGTAACCAGCCGAAGCATATTGAGCCCACCAAAAAGTAGTTCTAATAACAGGTGAAAATGAAGCCTAAAAACGGATTGGAATCCAACTAAACAATGAATATAAAATCTAAAAAAGGAAACGAATAACGTTAACTTTAGTTAATGGTGGACAGGTTCTCATTATCCAGACTGTTGATGTTTCATATGAAATCATTGGGCATGGATGTTACAAAACCAAAAGAATCTCCTTTTCAGACAAACAGGTAGGTAGTACATAGCTTAAAAACACTACAAATTTATTGATTAATTTACTTAAAGAAAAAGGAAAGTGATCCAATCTAAGGATTCACAAAAAAAAAATATTAGACATAAGCAACAACATTTTGGGTCAAAAATCAAATCAAAACAAATGCTTACCAACTGAAAAACAGAAAAAAGAATCACAACAACTACACCAGAAAATCAAAATAGGGGGTTCTCCGAAGATCAAGTAAATTAAAATAAGAATCAATCCAAACAAAGATACTGTATCGGAGAACAAATATCTACTGGGTAGGAATTGGCGTATATACCATATGCAATGACAATGAGAATAGGTTTGCTATAAACAATATGAATCAAATATCCAAGTAATCCACAATATTGTAGGCAGAACAGAACAAATCCTTGAAAAATTAAGCAGAACCATATGAAAGTAAGAGAGGAATTAGTCATTTACCCTCACAACTGCAGTTATGTCACGAAGAGGGGTTCTTGGGTACCAAATCGGTAACACACTGTTCCTACCCCGAGATCTACTCCGCCTGGAACTCCCAGCCGACGGATTCTCACGGCTCAACACTGGAGTTCTATAAAGAAATCTATTACGCCCAATTCCGCCAGAAATGGGAGAACCAAAAGTACGTCTCAGATTCGCACCACCTCCACCAGGGCCGGGATTCGTAGGCCTTTGTTGAGCAGCAGTCGTCGTAGTGGCGCGTGCAATCGGAGTACCTATCAAATTAGAACCCATTTCTTGCTCGTCCAATATACCTTCCGACCTCCGACGAGCAAATACCTCGGCATAATCCACTTGTCTCTCCAATCTATCCCTTGCTTCCGACATTATGGAACTTCAAAAGGAAGAAGCAAGAAAACAAACATTTCAAAGAAGAAGAAAGCAAGAGAAGCCCTAATCTAAATCTACAGTAACAAGAACAAAGAATCTTTCAGTTAAAGCCAAAAACTACATTTCATATAAACACTGTCCAAAGAAAGGAGAAATGGAGAAATGGAGAAATGGAGAAAAGGAAGATGGAAATTGATACATACCGCGAGATTCCAGTGGGCTTGAATGGAGTATTCCAAAAAAATGGCGGTGGATTGGTGGGGAGCGGCGATCTGTGAGGAGCGGAGATGAAAAATGAGAGGGAAGAAGGTGAAGCTGGTTTGAGAGAAGTCGAAATTTTGGGCAGATTTGAAATGGGAAAATTTGGGCGCTACTTAAACTCATTTTCAATTTTTTGCAAAATTCACTACACGTGCCCATTTCTCTTTTTTCAAATTTTGTGGTTTTGAATTTCAAATTTTTACTAAGAGCGGGATTTGTTTTTCTTTTTCTTTTTCGTTTTTTGCAACCTCAAATTTTTTAGCTATGCGAAATTACTACAAAGTCCTTACGTTTTTATGGTCATTATTGTGTTAATCAAGTTCTTCCCGTCATGAATATTTCAACCATCAATTTTTTAAAAAAAAAAAAAAAGAAAACACTTTTCTTCCACCCATTCAAACGAGTTTATTTAGGAAAAAGTGTCTAATCGGTCACATGCACACGCATATCTAATCGTGTGCCAAGATCGTGTATCAATATTATTTTTATATTTAGTACAAGATACAAGATTGATAATTGATTGAAAACAAGGATAATAATACCAAAAATATAATAAAAAGAATAATAATAATTGTAGAACAATAATTACGATTTTAAAGAATATAAAAGAAAAACTCGCCAAATTCAAAAGCTATAAGGATAAATCTAGAATATTTAAAAAATTGGATGACTTTTTAATTTTGTTACCTGTGATATAAATATTTTGGTGTTTTATTATATTTATGAAAATTATTTTTTTATTAGGGATATTTTCAAAAATAAAAAAATATTTAGAAGCAAAATTCATCCGATGGATCTCATTTTTTGTTTTGGTTATAGTTTGTAAATAGTTTCATTTTTCTTTTGTGTGGTTTATTATTAGTTTGTCCTACAGTAGTTTAAAGTGTTATAGTAGTTTATAGTGTTTGGAGCATAGATTATTATAGTTCAAATAGCATTTTGTAAGACTGTGTTTTTGTACTATTATTTTTTTGTCATACATTTAGGTACATGATATATTATTCTTGGAAAACATAGTTAAAACTATACCAAATTTATATGTTTATTACTACGTGGGATTATTAAATTATAAAATTATAAAATATAACTTGTTTTATAAAAATTGATATTTGATTTTATTAAATCTTGTTAATTATGTTGTTCAGTTAATAAATTTAATATTATCTACATATATTATATTTAGATTTATTAGGTTTTGAAATAAAATTTCTTAGGCTTTTGTCACTCTCACTAATTTAAAAATATATTTTTCTAAATCATAATAGGCTAACTTAAAATTGAAATAATCTAGTATTTTAATCTTGAATTCAATTATTGGGAAATTATAATTTTTTTATCAAATTATATTTGAAGAATAAATAAATCATAAAGTTCTAATTTTTAATTTTTACTTGGCCATTAAGCTTTTTCCAATATTGAGGATTTTAGAGTTTAAAAGATAATTCTATGTCTTTCGAGTCTGTTAAGTTGACCAACAAAAATGAAAAATTTTGTTATTAAACTAAATTAGGGATTTTTGCATATATAGTAAATATACTTAATTATATATATATATATATATTAGTACAAAAACAAGAATTTTATTTGATATACATACAAAACTATATATATACTAGCATTATCTCTTAAAAGGAATGGAAATATTAATAGTAAACATTGAAGAAAAATAGATAATTTTAAAAAGATAACCTATTAATAACAATAATTTATATAAAAAAAACCTCAAAAAGGAATAAAAGATAAAAAAACATGAGGAAGTGTATTTTAAAAAATATTATTATAATTAAATTAAAACCCTATCTAGAATGACTCGGAAAATGGTTTTTCAGAAAGTCATTTTTATTTAAACACTTTTGATAGAAATCTGTTTTAAAACTTTTTTTAAGGATTTGTATATACAAGTTTCTTTTATTTGTTATATATGCTAAAAATGATTTTATTAAAAATTTTCAAGGTTGATCAGTTGCAAGGTTGGTTGGCAATGGTCGCCAGAGTTAGTTGTTGGAAGTTTTCCAGTAGAGTCATTTGAGGTGGTGGTTGAAGATTGACCGACGACAATCACAGGAGATTGGTCTAAACCCTACAAGTATTTTTATTAAAAGTTTTCAAGGTTGATCGATAACGATCGAAGATTGGTTGACGACGGTCGCGCGAAGTTGGTTTTTTGGAAGTTTGTCGATGGAGTCACCAAACGTGGTCGTCAAAGATTGACCGACGACAATCATCGGAGATTGGCCTAAACCCTAAAAATGCTTTTGTTAAAAATCTTCAAGGTTGAGCTATGGCGATCGAGGTTGCAACACTTCAAGAATTCAGGATTCTCCCAACGCATAAACCAACTTTGGAGAAAAGTGAAGGGTTTAGAGCCCTTGCATAGCAGAAGAGTTAACAAAGACCATAACTCAAATTAATTTAGAAACCTAAAAATACCAGTACATTAGTAAAAACTAATTTATTTATGGCCAAGCATGTTAAAAATTACATTATAGAGAATTACAGAGAAGAGAAATACATACCCACGTTGATGACTCTGAATATATAAAACGCCAAATTGACTTCTACATATTGGTGTTCAAGCATACTTACCGAAAAATGTGTACACCGCTATTACTAAACTATGTAACTTTTTTAGTGACTTGTGTGCAAGAACGATAAGAGTAGTTGATTTGGACAGATTACAAGCAAATATCATAATCATGCTTTGCAAGTTGGAAAGAATATTTCCACCTGCCTTCTTCAGCATAATGGTACACCTTACCGTTCACTTACCACATGAAACAAAAGTTGTTGGTCCAGTTTCTTACAGTTGGATGTATCACATTGAAAGAAATCTACACACTTTGAAATAATTTGCTCAGAATAAAGCACGTGCTGAGGGGTTTATTGTAGAAGCATATTGAAATGATGAAATTTGAGGTAAGTCGTTATCAAAATAATAGGTTGTTATGGATGTAAGTATGCAAAACAAGAATTTATTCCTAGTCTAAAATAAAAGAATACAAGAATAGAGAAAGCCTAGATGAAATATGAGTGTTAGGGATTACCTCAATTACCTTTCAAAGTTATCTTTTTAACCCTTCTTACCTTTGTGGAAATTGAAAGTAGTATGGGGAAGAAAGGTGTCGAACCCTAGAGAGCACTTAGGATTCAAAACTTCAAGATTTACATACAAGGTCAATTAGTAGCTTTAGGATCTAAAAGAAAATTAGAAACACAAAAGGGGGGGGGGGGGTTGTGGAAGTAATTTTTGAACTATAGTAAAGAACAAGCATTAAGAGATGATTAGTGACAACAAGTAATTCAAGTAAAGTTTTTCTTTCAAGTTTAGTAGATGGATTTTTTCTTGGGCAATTACCATGTTTCTTATCATTGAAAAAGAAAAAAGATTAATTAATCTTTTCTTAAATATGCAAGAATGGAGTTTTTACAAAAAGAAAGTAACCAAATCTCTATTAAAACATGATCAATCTCAGCAACCTAAGTATGTTCAAATTGAGGCAAAATTCATCCTATTCAAGATTTGCTAAGGAGGGGATAGCCACTACCCTTAGCAAAATTAATGTCCATTTCAAACTTATTATGCAATAATCAATTACTAGAAATTTTAAGACAATCTCAACAATTAATTCATCATAACAAACCATTGCAAATCAAAATTTAAGTTCAGCACTTTAATAGTTTGTAAAGAAATTTCAATGAAAAATTGATGGGAAAAACTTATTTGTTTTATTAAAATTTCAAAAGAAATTGCAAAGGGAAACAAGCAATCAAATAAAAATTTGAAAAGATATAGAAAAGAATTTAATTCTCAAAGAAAAATGGTAATTTAACCCAAGAAAAAGTCTCAAAAGATTACCTTAGCCCATGAAGATTGCTGAAATTCTTGAAGAGATGTTGAGGAAAGAATCCATTTGTTTGACAAAAGTAATCTTTTATTGATAAAGTTTCAAGAATTTTGCTATAAGAATAGAACGAGAAAGAGGATTTTTTTACATTGGAATTTCTTATCTCTCTCCCCAAAAAATATGAGGGATTTTATAGAAGGGAAAATGGGAGAAAAAAGTGGAATTTGGTTAAAAACTGCCATTTTGCAGTTAATTTTGGGGAAGATGATGAACTGGATCACTAATGGGCTTGGGTCGGGTCTTGGGTTGGCCCAATTGAAGAGAAAATAAAAAAAAAAAAAAGGAAATGTGGCTGCTGAGATTCGAACTCACGATAGGGGAGAGGCATTCACGGATGAGGGCTCAACACGTGGCGAACGCATGGGTTGCGAACTAGTTCGTGGGTCGGTTTCCGGGTCGTCTTGCCGGATTGTGCGAAAAATGAAAGGAAAAATAAGGGCACGCTTGGAGTTCAAACACGCGACTTCGAGGCGGACGCGTGGCGTGATCTAGTGATGCCACGTGGTGCAATCTTGTTCGTCCGATCTTTTCCAATTTCCCAATTTTGCCCTTCAATTTGTTTTTTACCGTTCTTCTTTGTTATAACTCCGATTTAAGTGATTTCAGTGGCATTGGACTCGTATCGAGGTAGAGTTTCATATTCTGCATAAAAAGGACATTTTAGTGAGTAAATGGATAAAGGTTAGGAAAAATTAGTCTAATAATGTTAGGTCTAAAATAGCCCTAACACATATGTGATGAATGAATCATGAACTTTTTGTTCGAGGTACCTAAGAAGTCTATGCACTTTGAAACAGTTTATTCGAAACAAAGCACGTCCTGGGGGGTCTATTGCATAAGCATATCTGATGAATAAATCAGAGACTTTTTGTTTGAGATACATAAGTAGGATGAGACTCGATTCGTTATAGATGCTCACTAAAGATGAGTGAAATGATGATAGCATTCCAGACGACGAGGTGATTGGTGATTAGTTTGAAATTTCATGTAGAAAGCACTACAAAAAAGAGGTCTTTTAATAGCCTTTAAGGATAATCTATTTTAAATTGGGCTATTGAAAAGAAAAAGAAAAAAAAGTGGGAAATAGAAAAATTTATCTCGCCCAATATTTTCCCCCTTTGGAGCCTTTCACGCTTTTTCTCTTTTACTCAAGCAGACCACCCATGCAACCAAAATGATGAGACGAAGCTTTCATCTCTTTTGCTGCAATACCCACCCACATTCCATCTCACACGACTGTCGTTCAACAGACGACAACGTCGTCGTGGTTTCTGTTTAATTGCCAATGCTGAAGCTCTGGCACCACCATCGTCTACAAGGGTTTCGCTTAGGGTTCTTCGAGGTTAGTCTTCTTCCTTTCTTCACCACGTCAATCTATAGAGAGAAATAGGAAGCCAAAACCGAAATCTCTCTCTCTCTCTCTCTCTCTCTCTCTCTCTGTTTCACTTCCATGGTTTTCGACCAACTTCCTGTAGAAGAAGCAATCCTTCTCAAGTTCTTGACGAAGCTTGTGATATCAAGGTTTCTCTCTACTTCCACTTCTCTTATTTTCTCTCCTTTTGTCTTTCTTTCTCAAGAAACCAAAATTTTTCAACAAAATTAGTTTAATATTATTCCTTGTTCATTTTCTTTTCTTTTTTATTATTATTATCAATCTTGATAATGATAATCTATATTTTACACTTGGCTTGATAATATTAAATCTGTATTCTACACTTGTAAAGTTCAAAACACTCTCATAGGGAAGAAAGGTATAATAATGTTCTTATTTGTAAATGTATAGTATTTGGATGTTACATATAGACATATAAGATGTATGAAAGAAACGTAAATGTAAAAGCTGGGATTACAAGTTTCAATATATACTTTCCTTTTGCAAAGGACATATTATAAACTCAATGCCATAAAAAATTGACCAACTCCTCAAGAGAATTGAATCATTTTAAAGGTTGTATCTGTCACTAAATTTTGACAACAGGAGCTTTTCGACCAGTTGAGAGTGTTTCATTCATTTAGGCAATTTGAAGTAAGAGTTCATTGATTTTTGGAAATAAAATTATGTAAACTAACTTCTATATTTAGACAAACAAAATGAAGTAGTGAAGTGTTAATTAAAAGATTGTTTCTGAAACTTGTACTTAATTTTGTTCATAGTTCTCATCTTATTGAAACCGTTGAAAATTCTAATCAAATACTAAACAGTAAACACAAACAATTTTTTATTTCTTTCATTTTCTCAAGCCCTAGGTTCTTTTTTATTACATTACTGATTTTATTTGATTCGGTGAAATTGAATTAGAATGAAAAATCAAAGTACAGCTATGACTACGAAGGTTCTTTTCCACATTCACATTACATTTTGCAATGAAATGCACAGGTTATCTATGATTCATCTTCATTATTATTTTTATGCTTACTTTTTGACTCTGTTATAAAAGTATGCTCTTGGATTTACTGAAGTTTCAGTGAGTTTATTTCCAGAAAACCAGGTTCAAACTATAGTCAACTTTCCAATCTTGGAAATTTAGGGAATCAGATAGGGAGAATATTGGCCTCAAATTCGAGTTTTGTAGCTTTTGGGAATAGAAAATTTATTGTTCTTTTCCTCATACTCCATTTGTTCAAGTTCAAGTTGTTAGATTATCAGTTTTTTGCATTTGATTTCACATTAATACATTCATTCTTTCATTGCTTTTGGTTAAAGTTTTGCCTCAACTTTGATTGCTTCTTATTCTTATATTGTTGCTTGGGTTTGATCACTATATTTGACGGATATTCTATCTTAATCTTTACATACATAGCTTCGTTGTAACTTTTGTTGCAGTTGCTTGGGATGGTAGTAGAGTAAGAGTGGTTATTTCTTGGTAGCAATTTCTTATAAATACTATTTCTCTATAGTGTATAATTAAACAAAGTTACTTAGCTTTTTAGCTGGTGCTTATAGGCTTTTTGTTATTGAATTCAATTAGTGATAAGTTTTAGTCACGGTTCGTTGTGCTTGCAAAGAAGCTGGTTTATATTTTTATGGAAAATGTATCTATGGACAAGGGAGGTGAACTAGGTGGCTTACATATGCCATTGACTTTTAGGTTCTTTTGACACTTATGGTTCTCTTTGATTTTCTTTTGGTTCTTTGTTGCTACAATTGTTAGGATAGGATGGAAACTTGTTCAGTCATATGTGATTGTGATATTGTGAGATTTATCCAAATACTATTTAATGAGCAAGCTGGTAATTGATGGAGGCATTTGCTGTGATTTTTGGTGAGGAGTGATATTATTGAAGAACTATGGTATGTTAAATGTTGACCTTCTCAATCTGTGGACTGGAACTTCATAAATACCCTTTTGATTTAGTTTGCAATAATAATTGAAGTTGATGGAGTCTCTCCAAATTTTGTGACTATTCTCTCTTTGTCACTTATGTCAAGTGGCTTTTGTAAAACTCAATCAGCCAGGAAGTATCCTTTTCAGTTCTGTAACTTTTTCCATTCATCTTCTGATAAAGACATGGTTACTCATTTTTAATATAATTCTGCAAAGCAAATGAAAATAAAAAATATGTCTCTCACACGAACCTTTTAAATATTCTAAATGACTTCATTTATTTTTGAAAGATTAGGTACTTTATTGTTAAAAGTTTGAACTTTGAGAATTTGGAGTTATCTATACAACAAGGGGCATTTGCAACTCAAAGAAGCAATGAAGCTTTTGATTTTGGTGATAATGTTATTTTGCTTTTCTTAGTCAACCAGACTACTCTTTTTCAAGTGCTAACCATTCCTTATTGAATTTGTGTGTGATGATACTTGGTCATTGATGAACAAAGTATGTTTGTTTGAGATAATTATACTGATTTGCTATTGGCTGCTTAGGCTTGTGAAAAGATGATGTCCAGGATTGGTAGTTCTAGTAGTGGGGGCAATTGGAAATATGCACATGGAACTGCATATTATGGTCAAAACATTTCACTAAAATGGCTTAAGGTTGATATTTCATTTCTTAGATTTATAATTTTATGTAGAAATTTATATAACATGTGTACCTCATCATGCTGTTGTATTGTTGTTAGTTGCAATAATGCTAATGGCTGTTTTTCCCTCTCTGTCCCTTTGGAACATCTAATTTACTCTCAAACGTCATATTTAGTGCTCATTAAAAATGAAACTGAATTATTCTTTTTTAACCTCTGATAATGAACATTTTTTCTTTTTCTCATAATTGAAAGAAAAATTGAGGGGTGATGGACATGACAAATCTTTAACAAATTCAGGCCGAGACGACAATTTCAACAACTAAAGTGACCATTGGTATGCTATCTTCTAATTTTTTTTTATCTACATTTGTTAAAGATTTTCTATGTTTTTTTTAATTAATATCCACTATTATTGATGTCTACAAAATCACATATTGATATATGTTTTATAAATTTATGTAGGTGAATGAAATGTGTCTTACTAGAGGAAAAAAGATCCAACGATGACAGTAGCTCATACCTATATGATAATATAATGTTGTATACTTGGTGAATTTTGTTTGTATTTTGAGGGTTATCTTGTGTTGTGGTACATTCACTAAATACTTTATCTACCTTTGTATCATTTAGACCACAACTTTATTTAAGTAAATTATTGAATACTCTATTTTGTAATTTTAATAGATTATGAATGGATGTTATTATTACTTAGGGATAGTTGTAAATGTAACAATTATATTCAAAATAATTAAGTATATAGCAACATTTTAAAAAAATTGTAAATATAGCAAAATCTGTCAAAATTTATCAATGATAGAAGTCTATCACTGATAGACCATGTAGTAAATGTTGGTATATCACTGATAAACCATAAGAGTCTATCAACGATAGAAGTCTATCACTGATAGACTTTGCTATATTTGCAATTTTTTTAAAATATTGCTACATACTTAATAATTATTCTAAAAATTGCTACATTTTATAATTACCATATTACTTCTTGTGCTACAAAGTATTTATGTGTGCTAAAGTTGAGTACTTTAACTAAAATTTATCAAAAGCTAATGAAATCAAAAATTATTTTTGAAAACAAAGTTACCTCTTCATAGCCATAAGTTACAGCTATATAAAGATTTATATAACAAAAAACGAAATGCTATCAAAAGGTTATTATAATTATTATAATAATTGAAAATGATTAAATAGCATTATTATAGCATAACGTTATAGCTGTAAATACTATATTATAGCGTTGAAAAAAGGCTATTGTATATTATAGATAGCACATTATTTAAGTTATAAAAACTTATTATAGCTATAATGAAAAACGCTATCAAATGTTCTCATAGCAACGTCTATAAGCTATATCTTCATACTCTACAATAGCACTCATTATAGCTTCAGAAAAATGCTATAAAAAGTCCAAGACTTTTAATAACATCGGCTGTCAGGACTTCCGAAAAAGGCTATAAAAAGTCTATTATAGCCTTTTTCGTTAGCTATCATATATGTTATTTCTTGTAGTGAAGTATAACCATTAGGGGCATCAAGTGTCCGAACTCTATCATAGGAAGAGAAATGCCTTCTTCATTGGTACATCCTCAATAATGTAGACGAAATATCAGAGTATCGCAAGTAAGCATTTCTAACCTTTAACTGTTTAAGTATTTGTTATACATTGTTGTTACATAAACTCGTAATCATTGTCGTTAGGAAACATTTGAGGTTGATATGTCGATAAGTTCAAAGAATTTCTGAATTGTACAAAAGACATCAACAAACATTTCATGAATGGTTCAGAAATCAGGTATATAGCGTACACGAATTTGATAACGATCTGTGCACTAACTTATTTGAGAATTGTGTATATAATCATTGTCACATGGATTTTAGGTCATAGAAATGTGTGAGAGAGAAAATCTGTCTCATGATTTTTTCTCACTTGTGATAAGACCTTCACTTGACATTCGGTGTTACAATGGATGCATTGTCAGTGGAGTGAGATTTCACACGGTAGAACTTGATTCTCGATGCACTGCACAAAACAGTTTAGTCATGGTAATCGATGAAAGTAGTAGAAGTGGCGATAATAATTTCAATGGTGTTCTGGATAAAGTGTTGGACGTTCAATATTCGATGGGACGACATGTTTTGCTATTTAAGTATAGGTGGTTTGACACCGACAGCAACAAAAGCCAAAAGACACACGTGGAATTAGGATACAAATGAATTAACACGTCCCATTTTTGGTTCGTTGAGGAACCAATCATTCTCGCAACTCAGACACATCAAGTATTTTATTTATAGGACCCAAAAAATGGTACCAACTGAAAAGTTGTTCAAGTGGTCAAGAATAAGCATATATAGGATGTGCCTGAAGTGGAGGATGTTAAGAATGAGCAATTGAATGTAATGAAATTGTCGAACATTGTGTGGATGAACACTTTGAGGATAACACTATGTGTAGGCCTTACATTGATCCTATAGTGGTTGAAAGACTGGTTGTGTGTCATGTTGCTAACAACTTCATAGACAATGATAATGAACAAATGTCACATCAAAGCGGATCAAGCGATGATGAATAATAATGGCGAATCACGTATCCACATATTTTAATATTTTATATATTTAGTTTGATCAGGTACTCGTATTTGTTTAATTAGTGTTTGTTTTTATGTCTACAGGTACTATGTCATCATTCTCGAGCAATTTCAAGGAGACAGATGCTCTGTTTCTCGAGTTCAACGACGAGTTCAACAATGCGGGATCATCCTTGATGGATGACAATTTGAATGAGTCTCAATACTTTGACGATAATTTCGAACACATAAATTAATTTTTACTTGTTTCTTATATTGTTTTGTTTTCTTCAGTAGATGAGACTCAACCCTCTTTCACTCTTATGAGACGGCAACAATCTCGAAACTTAAAATTGGAGAGGTATGTTCATAAGCATGTAAGATTTTGATTACCATAACCCCAGGAGTGGAGAAGCCAATATCTCCACATGTTGTTTGGTTCAGCAATACCATTGATGTATGTGAGAGATAGATTTCCAATTCACTGCCTTAAGTGGGCTAATGTTGGACGAGAATATATTGAGCAAGGGCACTTTATAGGTACATGCAATAAACAATTCATTTTCATTTTGAACATACATTAGTATAAACCAAGCTAATGTGTGGTGTTCTATAATGTGTAGCGTTTTTTTGTGCTTCATTTCAACGATCAAGCACTGAATAGATTTGTTAAGCATCAAATGCTCACTTATTTCAAAGAGTCCAAAGGCAATTGTTATAGACATTTCAAAAAGTACAACGACTCTAAACAGGCACGTAACCAACCCATCAGACAGATTGGTGGGATGTTTGGAAGCTTGGCACTTTTTATGCGATCACCATATGAGCCATGCATTTTAGGTGAGATTTATATATGGTAATGGTACATCAGTTCATTTAACTTGAAGAATTATTTCCATAGAGGAGCAATCACAAACGAACAAGGCTACTAAACATAGTAGCCTTACAATCATAGTAGCGAGTCCAAGTCGTTTCTACAACGATAGCACGAGCTCACTACGAAACGAGGTCAGCCAGTTGATCGTATGGTGTTATTCAAGGAAACACATGCTTGGAGTGTCTAATTCGTTTGTAGGCCATCCTCATGTAAGTTCAAGCAGTATTTATTTTGTCTTATTTTGTACTTTTATTTGTCTTTATAACTTAGATACAAAATTTGTTGCAGAATCAAATGTTGGAAATCCAATCCTAGCCCACCTTAGAGGGTTCTCAACCACTCTCTGGGGATGAGATATGCGAGATCATTTTGGGTAGACGACCATGCTACTCAAAAGGTCTTGATTGCGGACCCAAGCCTAAGTCCTTCAAGAATTGTGCTAGTAGTTCTTCAACCTCATTTTCGCGAGCTAGAGACGTCGAACAAGTTAAAGTCCTGATTGAGCAGCAAAGAGTTGAACTTGAATAAGCTAAATGCATGATTGAAGAGCAGAGAAGGACATAAGAGCTGTACACACAACAAATAGAAGAAAAGAAGAAGATGATAGAAGAAATGAGTCAGGTGCAGAAGGGACCATGAGCACTTGTGGTACATATTTTTTAACTTTTATGTTTTTTTACTTTGCATTATTTAGTAATATGTATATCTAAATTTACTTTTGTGTCATTGTAGGTGTGGGCTTGTTGTTATATGGCGTCTGCGGCCATTAGGAGACAAATGTACATTTTCTTTTCTATGTAATTTCTTTGAAACATTCTTAGACAATGTAACATTTAATTATAATATATTTATTTTGAATTTGATATTTTATATAATTATTTTTAATTTTTGCTTATTTTGTACAATTTTATTCAATTTAAATCGAATTAGAACCGAAAATAATATTGTATGATTGAATAAAAAAATTCTATAAAAAATATATATTTAAATTATCTCCCGATATACATAAAGCGTTAGAATTGATGTCCTTCCCTTGATGCATTATGGAAAATGTCATGAGAAATTTTACCGACATAGCGTCGGGAGAAGCCTTTTCCCGACGCCTAAAGAAGACGTTAGCGGTGGCCTACTGTCGATGTATAGACGTCTCGTTGGGGGTTAGGTTGTTTCGATGTTTTTATCATCGTCAGCCATATCGACATCGGGAGAAGTGTTTTCTCGACACTATGCTGGTTGCATGTCGAGAATTGGTCCCTCGATGCATTTCTCCCAACATTCTTCCCGATGTCACTTTATACGTTGGAGTAGCCTCTTCTAACACGTTCCAATCTTCATCGAAGCATAACAACGTTGGAAGACCCCCGACTTGTTGTAGTATTGGTTGGTAAAGGTCACTAAAGTTGGTTGTCGGAAGTTTGTTGGTGGAGTCACTGGAGATGGTGATCGAAGATTAATTGGCGGATCACTGGAGCTTGGCCTAAAACCTAAAATTTTTTTTATTAAACCTTTTCAAGGTTGATCGGTGGCAACGATGCTGGATAGTTGGTTGTCAAAAGTTTGTCGATGGAATCACTAGAGGCAGTGATCAAAGATTGGCTGACGACAATTGCCAAAGGTAGTCTCCGAAAGTTGGTCAACGAAGTTCCCGACCCTTGAAATAAATACCCTTAAAGTTGAAGAATAATAAGGGCATGTGAGTTATTATAAATTCTATTTATCTTAATTCCTAATTAAAACTAAAAATTGTCCCAATTAAAAAGTCTCCACTCTAGATCACTCCAATCCAAAATATGTTTAAAGAGTTGTGAGTTAATTGAAAAATAGGGGTAGCTTTTGAAAAAAAAATGAGTAAATGGTTTTTTACAAAATAAAATGGGTGTTTTTTTTTTTTTGTTGTTTTTTATGAATGTTGTCATCTCACCCTTTTTTATTTGCTATTAGCCTCTTTCCTTTCTTTTTCTTTCTTTCTAATTTCTATTAATCTTCTTCTCTCTTTCTCTTGCATTTTTTCTTTTCCTCTTAAATTATATTTTTATTTTAATATTGAGATTCTTAATTATTAACTTCAGGGTTTGTTTAAAAAATATAACACACCAGTAAAATATTTACACTATATAGAAAAATTCTGTAAACAGAAAAAGTCAATTGGCCCATAATGAGAAATACCAAAAATGCCCTAGTTAACACGCGATCAATCAGTCTCACATGCACGAGTAATCTTCTTCTAAATAATCGTGTACTACAGTCTAAACGAATGATCGATCTACTATCGTTTAGGTCATGATACACGATAATATAGTTCTTTTGAACGATAGGAAAAAAGCTTTAAATTTAAACGATTGTGTTGATCATGCTTAATGATCATGTTGACCATGACAAACAATTGTATTGATCATAGAAAATGATCGTATTGATTATGGTAAGCAATTCTATAATCCTATGGTAAATGATCGTTAAAAACTTCAAATTAAACAATTGTGTTGACCACGCTAAACGATCGTGTTAACTATGGTAAGCAATCATTCAGATCATGCCAACACAATCGTATATTTCGTTTTAAAAGATGGAAAAAAATGATCATATAGTTCGTTTTAAACGATGAGAAAAAAGCTTCAAATTTAAACGATCGTGTTAACCATGGTAAACAATCGTGTTGAGAATGGTAAACGATTGTTTAGATCATGTCCAAATGATATTTAAACGATCTTGATATTCTTGAACATGAGGAAGATGAAGTAGCATCATAGAATTTTGTCAAAAATGGTGAAGATGAATAGGAGATTTAAATAGAAAAATAAATCTTTTAAAAATAGAAGAAAGAAAATCTGGAAGAGGAGATGAAGAAATCTAGAAGGGAAGATGAATAAATTACAAAGAAGAAGAAGAAAGAGAAGTAATGAATTGTCCGTAATATTTAAGGGTAAATATGGAAATTATGAAAAAACTTTACTAGTTTCATGAGCTTTTGTTTTTTATTACAGAAGCCATCAATATTTTGGATTTTATTACATTTATGTAAAATAACCTTAATTCTTTTTATAATAAAATGTATATTTTATTCTTTAGATTTCGAGTTCAATGAACATTTTTTTTAATAATGTTATTTGAAAAATTATTGTAAAAAATGGGATAAGGGGAAAATAATTAACAAAAATAGAGTAGTGAAGTTGTAGGCAAAGTCATAGACCGGTCCACGACTTAGCTGATGTGTCCACTGAAGTCCTGGACCTCGTCCACGACCTCCATGAGTTGTCCTCAAATCACACTTTTTTATTCTTTTTCTTATTTTTTTATATCTAATCACCATTAATAAATGGGAAACTTACATACATATAACAAAATATCAAACTATTTACGGCCCGTGTAACAAAGCCCATAAAGTTAACCATTTTTTAAATATTTTAGGTTTGCCCTTCTATCTTTTTCTCTTCCTCACGATGAAACAGTCTTCTTCCTTCTGCCATTTCTTTCATTTTCTTCGATTTCTTTCATCGTCTTTCTTCTTTTCCTCTTCTTTTTTTTTCTGTGATTTCTTTCCATAATCTTTCTCATTTTTCATTCTTTTTTTACATCGATAAATCTTTCTATCGTCTTTCTTCTTTTTTTTTTCGCTGCAATTTCTTTCCATCGTCATTTTGCGATTTCTTTCAGTCGTCTTTTCTTCTTCTTTTCTTCTTTTTTACATCGTTTAATATTTCCATCGTCTTTCTTCTTTTCCTTTTTTCTCTGTGATTTCTTTTCATCATCTTTTTTTTTCCTCTTATTTTTTTACGTCGTTTAAATTTGGATAGCCAAATCTAAGCGACCGTGTAAAAAAAAAATAGCAAATCTAAAAAATTGTGTATAAATTTTTTTTGAAAAAAATCATTTAGATTAGAGTAGCCAAATGTAAACGATTGTGTAAAAAAAATAAATCATCGATAGACAAATCGAAACGATCGTGTACCAAAAGAATTAAAAAAATAATTTAGCCAAATCTAAATGATTGTGTAGACAAATCTAAACAATTGTATAAAAAAATAAACGATCGTGTAGCAAAAGAATTTTAAAAAAATCGTTTAGCTAAATCTAAACGATTGTGTAACAAAATTAAACAATAGAATTGAAAAAATAAATTGTAGCCATATCTAAACGATCGTGTACCAAACAATAGCCAAATCCAAATTCAAACGATCAAATCTAAATCATCGTGTAACCAAATTTAAACGTCACCAAATTAAACGATCGTGTAAAAAAATTAAATGATAGAATTGAAAAATAAATTGTAGCCATATTTAAACAATTGTGTACCAAACAATAGCCAAATCTAACTGATCACAAATATATTACGCACGCGTTGTTGATGGTGTAGTTGACGGGACATTTCAGTATTTTACACGGTGGGCCTTTGGGCTTTTTCCATTTTTGGAATTGTTCTATATAGTGTAAATACTTTGCCTTTTTTTTTTTTATATTTTTGAAAAGACCCCTTAATAAATCCCAACCTTCTAAAAATATTTCATTCCTAAAAATAGTATTTCTTAATTATTAAATTAAGATATTTGATTATTTACTTTTCAAAAATCTTAGTTATAATTTAAAATAAATTATTTAAAAATTTCTTTATTGAATTATTAACAAAATTCCTTATTAATGAAATTCAAAATTAGAAAAATTCTGTAATTCAATAAAGATTTAAAATAACTATGAAAAAATTAGGGGTCTTTTTAATAATATAACAAAGCAGCAAGTTATTTACACTCTATAGAACAATTTCAGAAATGGAAAAAGCTCATAGGCTCACAATGCGAAATACCAAAAATACCCCAAGAAACACGCGATTAATCGTCCGCGTGCGCGACTAATGTTAATAAACGATTATTAGACGCCATCGTGTAGAATAATATACAATTGATACACGATCTCGTAAATTACCAAATACATAAACGATCAACAATAAACGCTAAACGATAACAATATACTTTAACGATTGTACATCTGCTCAAATTTGTAAATATAAACGATAAGCATACACGATTCTGTACATTATATAAACGATAATCATATATATAAACAATAAGGTAATAAACAGTAAAAGATGACGAAAAAGTTTAAGTATACACGATCATGTAGAGAAATTTCAAAGATCGTTTATAAATGAAAATTTATAGAAACTCCAATAAATCGTAATTACAAAAATGCCATCCAAATAAAAAGGTTATAAAAAGGTGAAGGAACTTGCTCAAAATTTTTCTTTCATCGTCTTTGTCGTCAATCGTTTACATCCTAGTAACTACTTCAACAGAACTATCGCGATCGACGATCTGCCTTGCATGTAAAAAAGTTTGAATCTATATTCATTTCGATCTATCTCTATCATCCATATATATCTAGCACCATCTATATCGCATACAAAAAGGTCTTAATCTATATTCATTTCCATAAATCTATATCTATCGCGATCTATCACACATACAAACATGTCTGTTTCTATAGTGATTGCATATATTTCATTTAATATAATTTATACTAGTCTTCTTTTTTACAAGTAGATGGTGAGCAAGAATAAAAAAGGTTTGAGTCTATATCCATTTCGATCTATCTCCACCATCCACATATATGTACCACGATTTATATTGCATACAAACAAGCCTTAATCTATATTCATTTTGTTCAATCTATATTTATCGCGATCTATGCCACATACAAAGATGTCTGTTTCTATACTGTTTGTATAATTTATATTAGTCTTCATTTTTACAAATAGATGGTGAGCAAGAATCAACAAGCATCGTGTAGCAAATCAATAAGGTGTAAAGCAAAGACAGAAGAAAGTAAAGTAAAGAAAGAAAAAGGAAAAAAGGTAACAAACTAGAATGTGAATATCTGTTTGTATAGCGTTGTATATTTCTGTATCTTTTTCTTTATAGCGCATTTGTAAATTTGTTTAAACTTGCCCTTGTTTGAGACATACTATTTATTATGTCATTCAACAGGTGAAACACTATCCTAATGACATTATTATGGAAGATGAACAAAAAAACCTTATAATTACTGTATACTATAGCTTAGAAACATTGAATCAGGTCAAGTCAAAAATAGACAAAAAGATTCTCTCTCGAGTTTTGACAAACAATCCTTTTGACCAGTTCCTTAACATTAAAATGACCAAAATACCAACACAATTCCTAAATTTTCTATTAAGAAAACAATGTCATCTAAAAAAAACTAATGTCCTTGCTTTCAACTTCAATGGACATATAGCAAAATTTGGGCTGAAAGACTTTTGTTTTGTGACTGGACTAAAAGGTCACAAATTACCTAAGTTAAATCTAGGAGAAAGAAAAGAAAAATGAAAAATGCGCTTTTCCGTCATGATGACTTTATAACAAGAAGAGATATAGAAAGAACTTTCAAAGCGTTATGCAAGGAGGAAGACTCGTTGAAAGAAAAACTAGTTAACCTCTATATCTTAGAAGCATTTTTAATTCTCAAACAGAAACACAACCACATAAATCTCCTACATCTAGACATATTGGATAATGAAGAAATCTTCAAAGGCTATCCATGGGGGAGGTTAACATACATCATAACATATCAGTTCTTGAAAAAAGCATCCTACAGTGACAAGGATGCTATATACCTTCAAGGATTTCCCCTAGCTTTAGTCTATTGGGCTTTTGAGAAAATACCAAGACTTTCCAATTTAGATGTTGGGTTTGGAAGAAAGCTTGCAAAGGAAGGGTCACCAATTGTAACATGGGAATGTTTGAAAATAAATGACTAGAGGACTCTAAAACATCGATATTTTTGAATATGAGAATGTAAGTAAACTTAGAGCATGCTTATATATATGTTTATCCAGATAGCCAATGAAAGATTTTCTATCCATGTCTATGTTGAATAGATGATGATATAAATCTATCACTGTTTATCAATACCTTTGCTACTACTTTTTCACTAATAATGTAATATCATTTTATTTGTAGTTCTCCATGGCACTTCTAGACTTATCAGAAGAAGAGTCTCAAACAATTTTGAGATATTTCAAAAATATTGAGAAGCAGGAAAGAAAAGAAAAAGCAGAGCAACGAAAAAAAAATGAAAAAAAAAACAATGAAAGAAATAAAATCTTAAATGAAATAAGTGAAATCAGAAAAAATCAAGAAAATATAGAAATAGAACAAATATTATTAAGACAAGGAATAAAATAAATAAAATGCATGTTGACAATGGTTATATTTCACTCGACTGTTCGTTTAGTTTGTAATTCTTTCATTTATATATTTTTTAATTGTTTGCTACTCACCTACTTTCATGATCGTATATACATATTTAAACGATCTTTATATTGCATGGCTGTCTACATTTTCTTGCATAATCATTTTGACAGCACATTCTTTTTTTACATTCATATAATTGAATTTAAAGATGGAGAAGTTGAAAATAGGAGCCAGAAAGAAAAAAAAAAACAAAGCCAGATTCAATTGGAAAATATTATAATCATTGAAGAAAAAAAAATAGAAAAACAAGGGGAAGAAAATTCAAAAGATACAACAAAAGGAAAACAAAAGTTGATTGATGAAGATGAATTTGATAATAACGAAACTGAAACTGAAGAAGAAATCGACACTGATAGTAGTCAAGAACCACAAGAAGAAATTGACACTGATAGCAGTCAAGAACCATAAGAAGTTGAAACAAAAAAAAATGAGAGAGAAATTAGAGAAATGCAAAAGGAAAATAATGTTAGTCAGCAAAAAAAGACAAAAGTCTCAAAACAAGGAGAAAGCAACAAGAGAAACGAAAGAACAATGTCAACTCAAGAATACATTGATATTGCTCCATCCTTCGACCTACAAATTTCTCAATATTTTAGAGATGATTTATAATGTTTGTAAAGCTTCAAATCATTAAATTTAACTTTAAAAAATTTCTTTATTTTATACTCGAGAAATCCATATTCCATTTCACTCTTTATATCCTACACTATCTTGTGAAACGTACAAAGGAATCAATTACATTTATTACCATGATCGTTCATATTCAACAATACCATCGTTTAATTGCATATATACATATTCACTTAAATAATATACTAGACGATTGCGTAAATTGTACATCTTATAAATGATATCCTACATGATCGTTTAGTTGTACAACATCATTGTTTTACATTATTTGTTTTTCCAATCATTTAACAACGCGATCAATTACATTTTTTAAAAGATTGTTTTTGTTGGGGTTGATGCCCTAAATCTCGTGGTCTTGTAGTTTGTAATTGTATATATAATACAAACTTTTTATTTATCTAATAAAATAAAGTGTTTTATTTTATTTGATATTTAGTTGCATTAACTCACAAAACCAATAAACTAACATCCAAGGTTATCTTCTGTAACCTAAACATGTATGTGGAGACATACAAGTGGATCATGTTTAAGTGATAACCTAAATGGTCTGTAGTAAATGGATAAGGCTGGATACCTTATCCTGGTGACACTACGAATACGGTCTGCTTTGTAGTTGTTACAATTGTTCTAAAGTGCTACAAATGATTTGATCCTAATCATTTTGTCGAGACATTAGAGCGGGGGTATTCTATACAAAGAGTTTGTATAAAACTGGACCATGAAATGAATAGTCTCTCTTATTAACACCGTTACTAGTTGAGACTAGATTTCACCAGGATGACTACAGGTGACTTGACCTGAATCTTGAGTGAGTTGTGAACTCCTGCCTATGTAGGCGATCCTTTGATTTGTATGGGTGAGAGTGGCCTATGTAGCCGACTCAATATGCCTACCATTTTGGGGATTCGTCTGATTGGGGAGCTGGGAACGCAGCTACACAAGAAGGAATTCACTCCTTCTCTATAGATAGAGTAAGTAGAGAATTTGCTCTCTTAAGGGTTGATTTCAGGGCTTGAACAATGTGGCGCCACACCCTCTCTTGGCCTGAGAGGAGTTCAGTTATAGTAGGACTATAATTATTGTTCATTAGAGGAATCAATGGTACTTAAGGAGTTAGATGTAACTACAGGGGCAAAACGGTAATTTTTGGCCTAGCTGTACTTACGAGCAATTTGTGAAGGGTCATTGCACTGTTGATTGGTTATATCTAATGGACACAAAATATATCTACAGTTAGAAGAGTGCAACTATTAGTCTTTAGTGGAATGACTAATAGTTAATGAATAGAGATTAAATTTAATTAAAGAGTTTAATTAATTAATCTCATTTCATTAGAGCTTCAATCTGTAGGTCCATAAGGTCCCCTTGTTAGCTCAATAAGGATAAATGAGAATCAAATTTATTTTGGTTTAATTTGAATTGTTCAAATTGATTAAAGGGAATAAATTGTATATGATACAATTAATATAATGTATTTGATACATTATAATGTAAAGTTTTTTATGAGAGAAGTTAATATTTGAATATGATTCAAATAATAATAATAATATGAATGAGATTCATAAATAAACTATAGGTTAAAATTGAATTCGATTCATATTAGAAATATAGATTATATGAGAGATCTAAATCATTGGTTATATTATATATGATATAATATAAAGTTTATATTATATGAGATATAATATATTTGTAATTAAATTTATATTAATTTTATATTATATGAGATATAATATATATTAATTAAATTATATTAATTTTATTTAATTTAATTAATACATATATATATATATATATATATATATATATATATATATATATGGGAGTTATTCTACGTGGGAAGGATGGGGAAGTTATTTGATAACTTCCCCCTCCATTGTTGAGATTTGTTTTAAAAGAAAAAAAAAAGAAAGGGTTTTTTTTTTTAGAACAACACAACACAATCTTACGATCTCTCTCTGTATCCAACAAAACAAAATTCTCTCAAAAGCTTCTTCCCTCACCAAAATTACAGAAGCCCACAACTCTCTGTGATTCTTTACTTGGAGAATAACGAGGAAGATTTTGTGGTGTCACGAAGCTTGGAAGAAGAATTGGTTCTACAAAGGTCAGTTTATTTTCACCTTTTCCATGAGAAGCATGTTTATTATTTTTCTTTGAATTTATTGGTTTCATAAATTGAATTTCACTCGCACGGGCGTTCATAAGCTTTCGCTTTAGGAATTCCATTCCTTCAGTTTTGGCTTTACTAAACGATCATTTATATATATATATATATATATTAAACAGTAAAGAATGCGATTGAACATTTTAAAAAAAGTACGCGAATTTACAATATTACCCATTTGGTAAAAACAACCAATATATACGTTTCGCCTTTTTCGTTTTCCGTCACTTCGCAATACACAAAGGCACTAATCACTTAGCATTTTGTCTCAAGGATTTTCAATTCCATTCTTTTCTCAGTCCATTTTTCTTTTCAACGTCAAAAGGTATTTTGTTGAACTTTTCCTACTATAATATTTCTCTCAGTTCCAAGAACTTTTCTCTTCACGTTATTACACTTTTCCTTCTTTATATTTCAAACGTTTCGACTTCTGTCTTGAAAAACGATCGTTCTGTTCTTAAATTCTTATTCTCAATCGTTTAGGTTTTCAGATTTGTTTAAACTTCTATTCTCCAGATTGATAAATGTTTCAATTTATTATTACTTTATGTTTGGATTAAAGGATCTGTTACATCAAGTAAACAATAGTTTAATTTTAGGGCTTATGGTTTAGTTTTTTTTATAAACGATCGTGTATATTACGAAAGTATATTATGATCATTATTTTCAGAACGGCTGTACCTATCAACAAAGACTTTCCTGCCACTATCTCATGCCAAGTGCATAAGATTGGTTGTCTTATTAAAGATAAACTGACCAAGGAATAGCTGCAGATGTTCCACAAATCAATTTTTGGTCCATTACTGAATGTCAGCATAGTCTTCAATGACCAGTTGATCCATCACTTCTTGCTGAGGCAGATACCTAAAGAAGCCAACGCAAATGAAATCTGTTTTTCTATTTTGGGGAAGAATGTCTGTTACACTCAAAATGAATCCAACATCATAATCGGGTTGTGGCCAACCAGAGTAACATTGGAGAAAGATTATGATAATAAGCACCTACAGACCCTTCTATTTGGATCAAAGAACAAGAAAATAATAACGTGCTTGGAACTTGAAGAAATTTTCAAAAACTTTGAGTTTACAAATGATGAAGATGTTGTGAAGGTTGCCCTGGCCTTTTTTATAGAAACTGTGATGGTCGGGAAGGATAAAAAAATATAGTTTGATATGGATATTCTAGGAAAAGTTGATGACGAAGAAGTTTTCAAGAACTTTGATTGGTCAACTTTCTTCTACACTCGTTTGCTCAACAGTTTGAAGACAATTCTACAAGGGAAAAAAGAAGCATATGAGTCAAAGGGGGAAAAAAGTTCTAAAGCCGTGGCATACTTCAACATAAAAGACTACGTACTTGCTTTTCAGGTAATTTTTACACTACAAAAAATTTGGCATTTAATGTCAATTTAAAACCGACATTAAAGGTCTTTAATGTCGGTTGGCAATTGACATCTTTGCGAGTGTTATTAAAGGCCTTTAATGTCGATTAGGGTTTAATGTCGCTTTATAACCGACATTAAAGGCCTTCAATGTCGGTTATAAACCAACATTTTTGATGGTGTTATTGAAGACCTTTAATGTCGGTTGACTTTTAATGTCGGTTTAGAACCGACATTAAAGATGTCTTTAATGTCGTTTTTAAACTGACACTAAAGATGCCTTTAATCTCGTTTCTAAACCGACATTAAATGCCTCTTTAATGTCAGTTTAAAAACGACATCTTTGCTTTGTTCTTGGCCCGTTTTTTTAATTTTATTTTTATTAAATTGTTTCATTATTGTTCATTTTTTATAAACCGACATAGAGTCCATCTAGATAAATATTTTTTCTCACTCCAACAAATCAATAAAATTAATATTATTTTAGAAACTATAATATTTGTTTTTTACATTTGTATACACAAAATAAAATCTTAATATTGTATTTATATATACATTCTACAACAGTACATGAAACAAGATCCTAATACAAGACTTTAACAAGAAATTCTAAACATCTTCTCAGTCTTCAACCTTCAATAATAGCCTGACTATCTACACAATCGCTTCACTTTCAACCCGATATGTCTTCAATCATTCTACAAGCAATATCAAAATAAACCATTTAATTTTGACTACCGAAACATTCAAAAATTTCTTTACAGCAATTAAAAAGACATTGAAATTGGCTTAAATAAGAGAAGCTAACACGATTAAGGATGCACATCTTCATAAAAAAAATAGTTAAAACCCAATATATGAAAAGGTAATTAACTACCCTCTGTTCGAGCATTAGTCTTCTGAGTTTTGATGAAAACAACTTTCTCAAAAGCTCCCTTTGTACTATTTGTAGGTCAGTCATCAGAATAAGCTACATCGAAATACTAAATTAAGTAGCCTACTGAAAAAGTTTTACATATATTCTAATAGAGCAGATGCTATAAAAATCAACAAAATACTACCTCATCATTTTCAATTCTCAATCAAAAACTCCAATTTGTCATTTTTTTTTTTTTTATGAATCACATTAATTCCCAAAGGCATGCTTTATTTGGTTCTTTCCATCAGTAAACATTTGGTCATTAACTTTCATGTTGAAGCTATTAACTTATCAAGCATAAAAGCATGTTTCTTTCAGAATAAAATCCAATGTCATAACAAAGTTCCACAAAATCAAACGCACCATCAAAGGGAGCAGTCACTTCAATACCATATGGAAAAAGAAAAAAAATGTTTGAGTAAGAAGTAAAGAAGAAAGCTACATACTTTATATATAATTCTACTAGGTTTCTTTGTAAGGGTAGACACATCATATATAATATCGGAACGCTCAAAGAACACAATTGTACAAAAAGGCAAAAGTACAGAATCTATAGAATAGATCCTTTCAAGTAAGCAGTCAAGAAAAAGACAATATTTCTTGAGACAAGTTTGCGGAAAACAGATCCTGCTCAAGTTGTCAACAAATAGACAATATTCTCTAGACAAGTTTAGATCCTCATTGAATCTCAAAGCCTTAACTTTCAAAAAGTAAAGATTTGAACCATATACTCGTATACAAATTTATGAGTAAACAATAATATAAACACGATTGAATACTATACAGAGAGTGAATGAGATTATAAATTGAAAGAAAAAAATTAAAGTACAAACTATAAGGAAAAAAATGCAAATTAGAGAGATCTAAATACAATGAAATTACCTTAATTTAGTTATTAGCAATTTCAGATGTTGGCTAGCTATACACATGTTGGTTAGCTATTAGCAATCTCAGATGCACATCAGAAAAATATAAGAAAGGGAGAAATCTCAAACCTCATTTGTAGATGTGAATTTCGTGTTCTTCACTTTTCAAATCTAAAATGAAATGTATTTGAATTTATAATATGAACCGAGGGAAAATATTGATGAATTTAAACTAAAATATTACAAAACCTTGTTACGGTTGAGCATAACACCCTTATCCATTGCCTTCATTGCAAAGTATTGATCAGTCTCACACAGTTCTACCAAATGCTTATTGCCGCCACAATATAAAGATTTGTGCTTAATGCTGATACAAAGATTTGTTTGATAAATTAACATTGATTCATTCTGAACAGAACCAGTAAAAATGGGGGAAAAAAACTTCTAGTATCACCAGACCCCAAAGGCTTTATTCGCTTGAAATGTTCCAATCCTATATTTTTTTCGTTGTCCAAAATCTGTACCACAGAAGAAGATAGCATCAATTTTTACTAAACTGAAAATGACATAAATTCAAGAAAGTATTTATGTCTTAGAGGGATCAAATTACTCTTTGAAAGTATTTATGTCTTCGAGGTAATATCATTCAAGCAAAAGAACAAAGCAAAATGGATACTACCTTCTAGATAGCTTTCCGAGGACTATCCTTTCCGTGAGGTTTTGGTTGAACCTTCTATCCTTTGTATGATCATTTATGCAAGTGTCTTAAAATGTAAAAACAATTACTTTCTACATAGCAGAAAATTGAAAAATGAAAAACAAACCTTTTCAACATTTTCTTCATTATTAGTTCAAGTCCTGTTTCAATGTCCATGATCTACTCAACTTCCAAAATCTTCATTGGGTATATTTCTAAGGAAGAAGCGTACAGTAAAGATAGGGAAAAAAAGATCATAGGGAGTGATAGTCATCATTTGCATCAGAGGAAAAGAAATATATTGAAAGAATATTTCACCTCAACATCTGTATATGTGCTTCTAAGTCTTATACCTAATGACCACCGAACATGAACATCCAAACATCCAAAAGCAAACAAAAGTAAATAGTAATACTATACATATTCTTGAACATATTTGACCTTAACAAGATCAGAATCCCTAAATTTCAATTTTAAAAGCCATCTCTAGAATTAACGAACTAACAATCAACTAGGTACATATAATTTACAATAGAAAACTACATAAAATAAAGCAAAACTAGACTTTGTCGACTCAAGTCTATCGCATAAGAAAAATCACTTGTGTTAAATCACTAATAGAGAACATTAAACTGAAAAATAAACCTAATATGTAATTAAATTACTACAACTTCAACTCTTTAACAGAGAGCATTAAATGATTTTTCTCATATTTCTTTAGAAAATACACATAATTCAATAATAAAATTTTTAAAAAATCAAAATAAACACAAGCCAAAGGATATTCTCCTCCACAAAGAAAGAAATATCACCACTCCACCGTCTCACAACAACAATAACAAACATAAACTCACCTCTAAAACTTTTCTGAATTAATAAACTTCAAAGATAGTTGCAAAAACAAAACGAAACTCTGAAAATCAAACTCCAACAAATTTGCAATGCTAATTAAAGAAACATAAAACAAACAAAGATACGAACCTTACTCAAATCTTCATCCTTGTGAGAATAAAAAAATGCTTGTTTTTGTGTTGTAATATACTCTTGACTTGTATCTAGATATCTAAAATAAAACATGAAGTTCGACAAAACTAAAAAGAACAAAACTAGAACATACATATCTTAAAATTTAGAACATACATATCTGAAATCACAAGTTATCAACATTGCATTGAAAATAAAGTTAAAAGAATGAAGTTAGATATCACAATTCAATAAAATTATGAGACAATGCCATAGATATTAGATAGAATCAATTTAGATATTAGATAACATCTGCAGAGAAAATGCCATTGATATTAGATAGAATCAATTTAGAAGTGTCAAATTTGGGATGTTGAAAAAAACCAACATTTTTGCTCTTCTTGACTGTGACATGGCTCACACCGGAGATAGGCTTCATTCCAAGCTTCAGCATTGCTTTACGACTCTTTTTCTCACTTCTACTTTGCTTAGACCTACCATTTGCTACTCCATGTCCTGCCACAAGAAACTTCATTCTCACAACATATACCAACCAAGTAAGGCATGTGCAATACATAAACACGAAATTATGAAAGGTTGAGGTAACATTCCAAATTAAATGGAAACAAACACAAAATATATGCATTCACTAGATAGAATTTTTTATATCAGCCGTCATCTTCAAAGCTGCCACAACATCCCCTAATTTTGTATATATATAAATGTATTTCACACTAATCAGCAGCTCTTCTTCGTTAGATGGAAAAGCTTGGAGAGCTCTTGTGGCTGGTTATGATCCTCTTATGATTACCGTGAATGGTCTCTCAGTTCCAAAACGTGAAGTTGATTGGATCGATGCAGAAGAGCAAGCTTCTGTTGGGAATGCCAGACCTCTTAACGCGATATTTAATGGTGTTGACCTGAACGTTTTCAAGTTAATAAATTCCTGCAGTACTGCCAAAGAAGCTTGGAAAACCTTGAAGGTAGTGTATGAAGGTACCTCCAAAGTAAAAATCGCAAGACTACAACTGATAACATTTAAGTTTGAGGCATTGAGAATGATCGAGAATGAATCAGTGTCTGATTACAATAAGAGAGTTCTTGAAATCACAAATGAATCCTTACTGCTCGACGAAAAGATACCTGATTCTAAGATAGTTCAGAAAGTACTTCGATCCTTGCCCAGAAAATTTGATATGAAAGTTAATGCGATTGAGGAAGCTCATGATATTACAACGCTGAAACTTGATGAATTGTTTGGCTTGTTGCTTACGTTTGAGATGGCCACTGCTGATATAGAAAATAAGAAAGACAAGGGAATTGCTTTTAAATCCACACATGTAAGTGAGGAGGCTGGTTGCGATACTGAAGCAAATATGGATGAGTCAATAGCTTTTTAACCAAACAATTCACAAACGCCCTTCGGAATTTAAAAAGCCCGAATGCCACAGGTATGAATATTCAAACTTCTAATCAGTAACAAAGAAGGAATGATAATGGTCCTACCAGGAGAAAAAATGAAAATTCTGATAGAAGAGGTGATGATTATCTTAAGAAAAAGGAAGGTGATAGAAAGATTTTCAGGTGTAGAGAATGTGGAGGAGTTGGTCACTATCAAGCAGAATGTCCCACATTCCCGAGAAAACAGAAGAAAAACTTTTGTGTCACACTGTCAGATGAAGAACCTGTGGATAGTAGAGATGATGCTGGCAACATAAATGCTTTCACAATACGAATTACTGATGAGAACACTGATGATGATAGTGAATGTTCGGTAGAAAGTAAAAATGATGAATTGTTAATTGAAAAGCTTGAAACTCTATGGAAAGAAGATTGTGAAGCAAGAACAATACAAAAGGAAAGGATCCAAGATCTTTTAGAAGAAAACGAACGGTTGATGTCTGTAATATCTTCTCTAAAGTTAAAATTGAGAGAGGTTCAGAATGAGAATGATCAGATTTTAAAATCCGCTAAAATGCTAAATTCAGGAACGGAGAATCTAGATTCAATACTTAAAGCTGGACATAATGGCTCTCATAGATTTGGGTTGGGATTTGTGGCCTCTGCAAGTAGTTCTAAAGCTACATCAGAAATCAAATTTGTTCCTGCCTCAATGAGAGTTGAATATGACACGATTCATATAGAGACTGGCATAAGGACTCCAATTAAATCTTTTGGGAGAACTTGTTACTATTGTGGTCGAAAAGGTCATATCAGGTCAACTTGTTATAAATTAAGGCGAGACCAGTTGCGTCAACAAAAACACTGGAATAGAAGCCGTGCTCAACCCGCATGGTTTGGAGAATTAAATCTACTGAAAGATGTATGATTGCCTTTACATCCGTTCAGACCGCAGATGATGCGTGGTATTTTTATAGTGGGTGCTTCAGACATATGACTTGAAACAGATCCTACTTTATGAACTTAAATGACTGTGTCACCGGACATGTTACCTTTGGTGATGGTGCAAAAGGAAAATTATAGCTAAAAGTAACATAGACAACGATGACCTACCACGTCTAAACGATGTTAGGTATGTGGATGGACTAAAAGCTAACTTGATCAGTATGAGTCAACTATGTGATCAAGGCTACAAAGTTAGTTTTGATGATATTGGTTGTGTTGTTATGAATAAAGAAAATCAAATTTGTATGAGTAGTAAATGACAAGCCGATAATTGCTACCATTGGAAGTCAAATATGTCTAACACCTGTCAGTTGATAAGATCCGATCAAACATGGCTATGGCACAGAAAGCTGGGGCATGTCAGCATAAGAGGATTGGGAAAAGTGATTAAAAATAAAGCAGTTGTGGGAATTCCTGATTTAGACGTAAATGGAAACTTCTTCTCTGGAGACTGTCAAATTGGCAAGAGACAAGGTTTACTCATAAAAGTTTGAAAGAATGTTATACGAATAAAGTCTTGGAACTGTTAAATATGGATCTCATGGGTCCAATGCAAACAGAAAGTCTTGGAGGTAAGAGGTATGTGTTGGTTGTTGTTGATGATTACTCAAGATACACTTGGGTTTGTTTTCTCAAAGGAAAAACAAATACGGTTGAAATATGCAAAAATCTGTGTTTGAAGCTACAACGTGAAAAAGGGAAGAAGATAACCAGAATCTGAAGTGATCATGGTAAAGAATTCAATAATGAAGACTTTAATAGTTTTTGTCTGTTAGAAGGAATACACCATGAGTTCTCTACACCAATAACTCCTCAACAAAATGGTGTTGTAGAAAGAAAAAACAGGACATTACAAGAAATGGCTTGTGGTATGACACATGGCAAAATTTATCTCTATGTTTTTGGGCAGAAGCTGTAAATACTGTCTATCACATTCATAATAGAGTAACTATTAGAACTGGAACGACTGTTACTCTTTATGAACTTTGGAAAGAGAGAAAACCAAATGTTAAATACTTCCATATGTTTGGAAGTACATGTTATATCTTAGTTGACCGAGAATATCGTCAGAAATGGGATGCAAGGTCAGAACAAGGAATCTTTCTCGGGTACTCTCAGAACAGTCGGAAATATATAGTCTACAATAACAGATCCGACAGTGTTATGGAAACAATCAATGTAGTTATAAATGATCTCGATTCTGCTATCAAACAGATGAATGATAAGAAGATGAGACTCCGAACATGTCTGAAGTCAGAACTACGAGTACAGTGGAAGAGTCTAAAGCTGATAATTCATCCGACGGTCTAGGCAAAAGTTTGAAAAAATCATCAGAAGAAATTATCAATAAACAATTAGAATTAATTCCTTCAGCTCATGTAAAAAAAAATCATTCAGCAAGCTCTATCATAGGTGATCCATCAGCTGGGATGCAGACCTGAAGGAAAGATAAGATTGACTATTTGGAGATGGTTGCTGATTTGTGTTATGTTTCCACCATTGAACCTTCGACTGTTGACTCTGCTCTCAAGGATGAGTATTGGAAATGCTATGCAAGAGGAGCTACTGCAATTTAGACGAAACATTATCTGGACGTTAGTCTCAAAGTTAGAAGGTGTAAATGTTATTGGCACCAAATGGATATTCAAAAATAAGATTGATGAAATTGGATGTGTGACGAAAAATAAAGCTAGATTAGTAGCTCAAGGGTATACTCAAGTTGAAGGTGTTGACTTTGATGAAACGTTTGCTCCTGTTGCTCGACTTGAAGTTATTCGACTTTTACTGGGTATATCATGCATACAGAAATTTAAATTGTATCAGATGGATTTAAAGAGTGTCTTCTTAAATGGGTACTTGAATGAGGAAGTTTATGTTGCTCAACCAAAAGGCTTTGTAGATTCCGAGCACCCGAAGCATGTGTATAAGCTCAACAAAGCCTTATATGGACTAAAGCAAGCTTTGAAAGCTTGGTATGACCGGCTAACTGTATACTTAAGAGGTTGAGGATATTCCAGAGGAGAAATTGACAAGACCTTGTTCATACACAGGAAATCTGACCAACTGTTGGTAGCTCAAATTTATATAGATGACATCATTTTTGGAGGATTTCCTTAGGATCTAGTAAATAACTTCATTATTATTATGCAGTTAGAATTCGAAATGAGCATGGTTGGAGAGCTTTCATGCTTTCTGGGACTTCAAATTAAGCAAAAGAATGATGGCATTTTCATATCTCAAGAAAAGTATGCCAGGAGTATGGTCAAAAAGTTTGGTTTGGAACAGGCTCGAAATAAGCGGACTCCAGCTGCGACTCATGTTAAACTTACAAAAGACACTGAAGGTGTTGAAGTTGATCACAAACTTTACAGGAGTATAGTAGGCAGCCTATTATACTTAATAGCAAGTCGATCGGACATAGCTTATGCTGTGGGAATATGAGCTCGTTATCAGGCAGATCCTCGCATCACTCACCTAGAAGCTGTTAAAAGAATTCTCAAATACGTTCATAGGACCAGTGACTTTGGAATGATGTATTCCTATGATACAACTCTCACTCTAGTTGGATATTGTGATGCTGACTGGGCAGGTTCAGCTGATGATCATAAAAGTACATCTGGAGGTTGCTTCTTTTTGGGAAACAATTTAATCTCTTGGTTAAGTAAGAAGCAAAACTTTGTTTTTTTATCTATAGCTGAAGTTGAATATATAGCTGCAGGTAGTGGTTGTACACAATTGATTTGGATGAAAAACATGCTGCATGAATATGGCTTTGATCAGGACACTATGACGTTGTATTATGACAATGTGAGTGCAATTGATATATCTAAGAATCCCGTTCAACATAGTCGAACTATGCATATTGATATAAGACACCACTTTATTCGAGAACTAGTTGAAGACAAAGTAATGAAGCTTGATCATATTTGTTCAAATTTACAATTAGCCGATATCTTCACTAAACCCCTGGATGCTAGCTCATTCGAATACTTACGTGCTGGTTTAGGTGTGTGTCGCACTTAACTTCGTGATGAGCAATAAAGACGGTGCATGTCTCCATGTTTTAAATATTTAAAGTTGTCGGCACTGTTTTCAGAGTAAATGGAGGTCTTTTCGGCTGATGGAGTTCTTCTTTTCATTAATGGATGTTTAATTTCAGATTATTTGAATTTTATTCTAGCTATTTAAACTGAGATCATCTTAAGTCGTTACACATTCTGGTGTTGATACATCAGTTGAAATTTTTCATCGGTTACTCAAATCGGATTAATTATGGTGAATACTCACAAGGGGCCTTATGTGCCAGAACAGTCTGAAGATGCACCTAATGTCATCACTTCTTCACCTTCTCCAGTACATCATGTAAGGGTCAGAGGTCGCTGTTTCAAAAGCACTCCTCTCTAGAGACCCTATCGGCTTCCATCTGAGAAAGTGCAGGGAGAAGCCATCAGTAGGTTGCAGGAGTCATTACGCTCTGAGGCGGTGCTTGAAGTCAGGAAGTCTGCTGCTCCTGTTTCTCCTGCTGTGCATGCACATCGAGCTTCTGAGGCCACTGTATTGGATATGGATTCAGATGATCAGGATAATGTTCTGTTAATCTGTTTGTTGAAGAAACCCTCAGAGCCAGTTACAGCCGAGAGGCTCCCTTCTGATCCTCCGAGTGCCATTCACTTTCAAGAGAGCTCATCAATCGAAGGGGTATTCATTCCAACTTCAGGAGACCCTCGACACTCACCAGCTATACCTTTACGTCATTCTCCCTCTGTTTATCCTTCTCGATCGAAACTACCTACTTCGCAACCGGATGCGGTGCCTGTACATTCCTAAAATCGCTACTGCTGTACGTGAGGAACAGACTGTTGGTTCTCAAAATGATGATCAGTGTACTTCTTTTAACCAGACTGAGATACCTCTTGAAGACATTCCTCCTCCTACTGATGATCCCATTGTACCATCTTCTGAAAGAAGGCCAGAATCTCCTAAAGGTCATAAACCCCCGAAAAGAAAAACTCAACAGGCTAGGAGAAATGTTACCACAAAAATAGGCAGAAAGAAAATTCCTGCGAATGTTCCATCCGTTCCAATTGATGGAATTTTGTTTCACCACGAGGAAAGTGTTCAACGCTAGAAGTTTGTGATGTAGAGGAGAATTGTCGATGAGGTAAATATATCTAACAAACACCAATCTTGCATAAGTATCAAGGACCTTATCCATAAGGCTGACTTAGAAAAAACTATCTCGAATGTTGGCTCTTTTTATCCCTAGCTAATTAGAGAATTTATCATCAATCTGTCTGATGAGTTTAATGATCCAAGTAGTGCTGACTATCAGACGGTGCACATTAGAGGGTTAAAATTTGTGATTTCACCTGCTGTGATAAATGGTTTTCTTGGAAATACTGTTGATATGGACTGCTCTCCATTATGTCCTACTACTGAAGTTCTAGCTACTGTCTTATTTGGAGGGACCTTGTCCACATGGCCTGTGAATGGAATCCCTGCAGCTGCTCTCAGCATCAAGTATGCCATTCTGCACAAGATTGGCATTGCCAATTGGTTTCCTTCCTCACATGCCTAAAGCATATCTGCTGCCTTAGGTACATTCTTGTATCAAATTTGCAATGATGATAAAGTAGATATTGGTGCCTTCATTTACAATCAACTGTGGAGGCATGTTGGGTCGTTTGGGGTCAAGGTTCTCTAGTCTGCTACTTCACCTAAATGGAGCGGTGCTTACTGCATCTGATGCTCCTGAACATGAACCTAAGACAATTGCACTTAGCTACAGACTCTTTCAAGGCAATCATGTGCTTGATATTGACCATGATGTGCATCCAACTCGAGGCCCACGTATTTTTGACTACTGACTGGGATGAATCTGCTGAAGGCTTCTATTTGGATCGTGAATTAGCTACCCGCATTATTAATTCCTTGATTGTTGAATCTCGTGCACTGACTAACTCCATCACTCTATTGTCTGACGTTGATTAGAGGTTGATGCTCTCATTCGAAATTTGAAGTCTTGGGCACTAACTACTAGTCGTCAGCAGCCACCATCTGGTTAATGTCATTACTTTTCCGGTTCAAAAGGGGAGTGGATGTAATGAGGAAATGTTGAATGACAGAAATATTGTGGGATGTTTTTGTTTTTGATGGTTTTGGGCAGAAATGGATAATGTTATGACCCTATTCTTTTGGTGACTGTAGTTTTCTTTTGTGAAAAATGTAGTTTGAAAATCATCTTTTGTTTCCTAAATTGAAATATCTTCGGAATGGAATGACATCTGTCTTACTAAGAACTGACGGCTGCGAATGAATGAAATGACTCTGTGGTACTGCTGTTGTTAAACCAGAAAAGAAATTTCTTTTAGACAAAAGGGGGAGTTTGTTGAAATATAGTTTGTCTAAAAGAATATCTTTGAAATTAAAAGAGAAGATATATTTAAGAGAAGATAATAAATGAATATTTGATTCTCCTATATTTAAGGAATCCCTCTATTTATCTCCAAGATATAAAATAAGTTCCTCTTCTTTAGGGATCTTATATTTTAGAAGATACAAGTTGGGTTATATATGTTCTCTGAAGAGGATTGAAACGTGTGCGAAACGAAAGAAAAAAAAAAGAGGCTTGGGTGTTGATTACGAAGACTGATCTTCCGATTGGTAATTGAAGCGGCTGCGGTTGAAAAAGAAAGGTAGTTTATATCTTCTGGAGCAACATGACTACGTAATGTAGAGTCTTGAGGATGAGTAATATACAGAATGAGACTATGGTTAGTTTGATTAATGACTTAGTCATGCATACATTTAGGGGGAGCCGGATCATTTGACGCTGTCGATGGGAGTCTTCTTTATTCCAGGGGGAGCCTAGAGTTTGATGTTAATTCACAAGTGATATAGTTATAGTATTGAGATGTATACTTAAGCTATATTGATGTTTTGATGTTTATGGTGACCATTAATAAAATTACTCATTTGAGCTGTGCGTAGCTCCCCAGACGTAGCCAGACGTAGGCAATATTGGCCGAACTGGGTCACCAAAGTCTCATGTGTTATTCTCTTCTGTTGTCTCACTAGTTATTACGTACATTATTAGCTGCAGTCGTAACTGAAGGGTCCTTGATTATCTTCACGCCGAAATATATAATTTTGAACGAAATTTTATAATCAACTAAATAGTTCATAGAAAAACGATATTTAGAATAATCACAGAAACCAGAAAAACTAAGATGATATCAACAAAGCAGTATACACGATCTTGATTGTCCAAGATGACAAGAAGAGAAACGATGTTATCGAAGATAATGAATATCAGAGCGAATGTTGTCGAAAATTATGAAAAATAAATCAGAATAGCTCGAATGATCCAGATGAAAGATATATAAAAGATGAGATGAATAACTCGGAAACGACGATCGTGAAAAAATCGGAAAGAAGAAGAAAATCAGATTTGAAAGATCGTTATAAAAGATTAAGGGTAAATAAGGAATTCTGAAAAAATAATTTGCTTTAATGGAATTGTTACAGGACCGTAAATAGTTTACAGTTTTGTTACATTTATGTAAGTTTCCCAAAAAATTATTGAAACTAATTTAATATTTTATATTAAGTTAATTATAAACTAAATAAATAAACTACTTTTTTTTTAAAAAAAATACTAAAGATAACGTAAAAAGAATTGCCAAAAAAAGGGGAAGAAGAAGAAGTGTTTTTAAATATCTATTGTTGTAATTTATAACTCATTCATTGTTCAGTCGACTAGAAGAAAAAAAAAAAAAAAAAAAAAAGAAGCACAAATTTAAGTTAGTGCTGCCAATCCCACGCGGTCCATACATCTACTTCTTCATATCTCAGCCGCTCGATCTGACAAAACTTCATTTTTCAATTCATCCTATCCATCGTTTCATTATGTTTGTATGATTTCCTTTCCTCTCTTTTTCTATTTCTAATATTTAAAAGTTTTCTTATTGAATTATAGAAATATCCTAATTTTAAATTTTGTTAATAATTAAAATTTTAAATATTTTTTTTTAAAGGTTGAGATTTATTAACGGTGATTAGATAAAAAGAAAATAAGAAAAAGAATAAAAAAATATGATTGGAGAATAGCTTTTTAGTGGGGTCCAAAACTTTAGTGAAGTCCACAACTTCACTATTATATTTTTGTCAATTCTTTTCCTCCTATCCCATTTTTTACAATAATTTTTAAAATAACATTATTAAGAAAAAGTTTGAGTTTAATATACGGAGCATTATTAAGATTAACAAAATAATCAACAATTAGGCCCAAATCCTCTTGTGGTTCACTAACTTTCCACGTGCAATTTGATTACCATTTGATTACTTGTTTTTGTTTGTTAATTAGTTGGTTGTTTTTGTAGTCATTTGATTATGTTACGGTTGTTCTTTTTTTTTTTTTTTTTTGTCAATCTTAGTAGTTTTTATTATTGTCATTGCATTTCCAATTTTCTTCTATTCATGTATGATATTATTATCGGATAAAAAATGATTTTATCATCTAATAGTCCTATGATTATCTTTGATTATCATCCTATTATCTTTTATTCATTGATAGGTTGTTGTTTACGATATTGTCATGTCTTCTCTAATTGCCTTCTTTGACATAAACTTGGTAGTTTATAATATTGTAGGTTTTTTTTTGTTAATCAGTAATTTTTTAACGTGATAACGAATGTTAATTTATTGCAATATAAAATTTCAAATCTAAGAAAAAGTGTTTTGTACACGAAAATTGAATAATTATTTACGTTGTATAGAACAATTTCGAAAGCAGCAAAATATTTACATTGTATAGAACAATTCCGAAAATGGAAAAAGCCTAGAGGCTCACCGTGTAAAATTGTAACGACCTAACTTTTCGGACTAAGCTTAGGTCATTACGTAGTACTAAGACTCGATAGTAAAACACACAAGCTCATAAAAGACCGGTTACGATTCCTTAAAAATGTTCAAAATATCACAAAAGCAGTTTCGGGCACTATTTTAAATCATATTCACGAGAGTTCCAAAATACAATGCTCAAATCATCAAACACAAAACCACAAACAAAGTATTCTAACCATGACTCAACTTGACAATAAAAATAACGAGTAACAAAATACCTCAGCGGAAGCATAAAGAAAACTAGACGCGTCCATATGGCCTTCACGCATCCTTCTTGCCCCCCGTCGGTCTGCCTCTCGCTGTACCCTTACCTGGAAAGTTAAAGAGAAAAAAAAAAGGGTGAGTATAAGATATACCCAGTAAGGGACCCACTACTGGGCCCGTTAGGGTAATAACAGTTAGCTTCCTATTCAGGACTAACCTACATAAACAGTCTAGTGGTTCCGTAGAACGCATACATCAGTCTCGTGATCCCGAAGGATGCACGTATCAGTCTAGTGATCCCAAAGGATACACATATCAGTCTAGTGATCCCGAAGGATGCACATATCAGTCTAGTGATCCCGAAGGATGCACATATCAGTCTAGTAATCCCGAAGGATGCACATATCAATAAGGTACACTACCCCATAGATGAAGCTAACCGTTACCCCACAGCCTATACTAAACCATTTACAACAGGCACACCCCGATAACGTTCAAACTAACAGTTTAGTCATAGGCTTAGCCAATCAGACAATATAGGTTTAAACAACTATCTCCTCAGTTGCTATATGCATAGCCAATTCACACATCAATGTGACATTTCTTTAAATCCAGTCAACCTGTCAAATCCTCACTTTGTAAAGTTACTTGACGATACTTCGACTTAGTTCAAACTCTAGTGTATCCCCAGGTAAACTATGTTATGCGTAACGCCCACATTATACTTGACAATCATATTCACTTTATAGCACAGTTCAACGGCGTATACTCACTGTACACGAGAGGTTCTCGGACTCTCAATCCTTCCACGACATAACTCCATAACCAACATCCCGACAATAGACTTCAACTTACATAACATTAAGACTTTATAGTCCATCGACATACTATTCCAGTTCACAACGTAGCCCACCAACATGACTACAATACACAGAACATCCGGGCTTCGTTGTCTATCCGTAAACAATTCATTACATATGATAGCACATAAGCTACAACTAACTGTCACGTTACCTTTAATCAGTCAAGAGCATATAAGTTATATGTATTAGTCAAACATGCGTCAATCCATTCAATACAGTTACTAACGTATAATCCCCATGTGGGTTACTACGTTTTCAGCTTTGATCCGAGATCCAGTAGTAAGAAATCCCTTATCTGAACTTGGCTATGCCCCTTGATCGAGTCCACGCTCAACGAATCCACCTAAACGAAATCATAAGGGTTTAAACAATGACACTAGTAAAAGTCACATTTTCAATCATTCAACAACATCCGTCGGCTTACCCGAGTAAAGAAAGCTATCTCCAAATGAGCCTGTCGTGGAACCCGAGAACTTGAGCGTCAACTTTCTAATACCTTCAAGGAACGAAAGGTAGGACCATTTCTTAATTCAATATCTACACTCGAATCGACTATAGCAACATTAGGAAACTCACCAAAATAATCCTTACCGAAGACTCACCGGGACACGACGTGAAAAGAAAATGGCTTAGGTGGCTCGGTGAACAGGGAGTTCAGCTTAGTTTGGAAGGTGGCTCGACTCGGCTCAATTCGACTCGGTTCAGCTTGCGGCTCGTGGCTCGGCTCAGTCCTCGGCTCAGCTCAACTCGACTCAGCTCGTGGCTCGCGGCTCGACTCAATCCTCAGCTCGGCTCGGCTCGAAGTAGCAGGCATACATGCGAACGACTGAACTTCTCTGCTTCACCCGACGACGGCTGAATGAGGAACGTACGGCGGTGGAAGTGAGCAGCCTACCTCGGTTGTTCTAGGCTGCGTCGGGTACACGGGATGAGGAGAGAGAAAGTCGGAGGTGGCGGAGACGAAGAGGGAGGGAGAGAGCGTCGGCTGCGCACGATCGGATGACCGATTTGGGGATCCCATCGGTGGCTGGCTGTGTGCGGATGGAGAACAGGGATGGCTGCGGACGACGGCGTTGCGAGGCGGACAGCTACAGAGACGGAGACAACTGCTGGCGTTGATGGAAAAGGAAAAGAAACTTGAAGGGGACGGTGGCGATGTCGGATGGAGAAGAAAAAGAAAAAAAACCGAAGAGGAAGGAGAAGGAGAAGAAGAACAGGGGGCGCGCGTTTAGGGTTTTAAAAAAAATATATATATTTAAATTAAATAATAATAATAATAATAATATAATTTATATTATATTATTATTATATTAATTTATACTATATTATATAAAAAAAAATCACACCCTTCAATTTCTTTTTCTTTCCTCTTCTAAACCAACCAAAAATTAACATCGATAAATTTTAAATCCCGAAAATTAACATAAGATGATAAAATTTACCTCGAAATTTTGGGGCGTTACAAAAATACCAAAAATGTCCCGTCAACAATGCGCGTAATATATTTGGTACACGATCGTTTGGATTTGGCTACCCCAAATCTAAACCATTTTTTTTTTCAAAATTTAGTATACGATCGTTTAGATTTGACTACACGATCGTTTAGATTTGGGGTTCCAAATCTTATTTTTTTTTTAAATTTGGTATACGATCGTTTAGATTTGACTACATGATCGTTTAGATTTAGCTATCCCAAATCTAAATTTTTTTTTGTCAAAATTTGGTATAAATTATTTTTTTCAATATTCTTTATACACGATCTTTTAATTTTGGTTACTCTAATTTAAATGCCTAACCAATTTTTTCAAGATTCTTTATACACCATCTGCGTAAAAAAGAAAAGAAGAAAGACGATTTTTTTTTTCAATATTCTTTGTGCACAATCTTTTAGTTTTGGTTACTCTAATTTAAATGGCTAACCAATTTTTTCAAGATTGTTTATACACCATCTGTTTAAAAAAGAAAAGAAGAAATACGATACAATGCATGCAGTAAATGAAAACAAAAAAGAAAAAGAAGAAACAGGAATAAAAAGAAATAGATTTGGTTACCTAAATCTTAAAAAAAAGAAAAAGAAGAAATCGCATGAAGAATACAGAGAATCGCAGAGAGGAGAAAAGGATGAAAGGGCAAATCTGAAATATTTAAAAAATGACTAAATTTATGGGCTTTGTTACACGGGCCGTAAATATTTCAGTAGTTTGTTATATTTAGGAAAGTTTTCCTATTTAATACCTATTGTTATATGATTATTATTAAGTTTGTATTTGATATTGATACTAATTGTCAATTATGCCTATTATTATCTAATTGTTATTTAATTATTATCTAATACTAATCACCAATTATATCAATACGGATTTTAAAAAATCCTAAATTAAATAAGAAAAATAAACAAAGAGATGAAACTGTTTATTTGATTAGTTAGACATATAGGTCTATCAACTTACTAATATACAAAATATACTTATATCATGAAAAAAACTCAATGTAGTTTTACAATGATACATGTGTTTGTCGATGTAAATTCAACATAGAACCTTTGCATATACCCGAATGACCAATTGCAAAAAGCAAGACAAAGAAGATTCAAGAGATTTTTACACTACATCTTTAAACGCTAGCAGATTCACATCAAACAACAAATAATTTTGAGCAAAAAATTATATACAACGTTAGTTTAATGATTGAAGATGAAAATGGATTAAAGATGGCACAAAAAAAGTTCAATTGTGCACTGCATGGGAAAACATGATGTCAAACCATGTTAAACGTGCACATCAATGTTGTCACCTTCTAGAGAAGTTATTTAAGACATTTTGAAGACTTTCTACATTTTTAGTTTTCCAATTTGACATTTAATTTAGTATGAAATATTGTTTTAAGTTCCTAGGTCTTATTTTTTTCAATTAAGATTTAAGAGTATTTGGATAACTATTGGGCTTCCACCTCATGCATGACCATTTAGCCTTGAAAGTGGCTTGTAATGCTCTTGAAAAGGTAGAATCAATATCAAAAATCTTGTGTTTATTCAACACTTTTGGTGTTATCTTTTAAAATCTTGCTTTAGATTTGATGTTAAAAACCAACTCATTAGATTAGTCTTGATCAAACTATTCCTACAGTGAGTTCTCTTATGATCTAAGAGTGACCATCATAGATTCTAGGTTTGATCTAAGTAGCTTTCTTTGTGAGTGTTTGTGCTTGTTTCGTAATTTACATTGCAAAATCAATTCGTAGATATGTCATGAGGCGCTATAATTATGCAACTTAAGTAGGCGTCTAGGTTAGAACCATGTGATAAAAAGTACATATCCTACCTATACGTTGCTAATATCATAATGTTTATCGTTTAACACAAGTTTTCCTCTCTCTTGCCAAATGTAAGCGAAAAGAGAGGTTTCCTGATAAGACCAGGGTCGAACACAGGGAATTGATGTCCTAAATGGAACGATTGCTCATTCTAACCCTATGCGGTATCTAACCAGTATATGATTATAGATAATATATTTTCTCCAAGTATTTACATTACTTTGCGATTGGAGTTGCAAGATGAGAGCATGGTGATAGAATGTGATGAAGTAAGAACTTACTTATTAGACGTGGAAACACAGGAATATTTAACTAATTAAATGTAAATAAGGGGAATTAACATTTTGAGGTAATACAAAGCCTCTCGGTGCTTATGCCATACTTGCTCTGCTTTTGGGATCCATATACTTAAAGTTATGCTATGATTTGTATTTAATCTTTTTTATTAGATTACAAGCGGTTCATCCTATATTAAGGTGAGCAACCTTTCAGTGCTTTCGCTGCACATACTTTGCATTTATGAGACGTATGCTAAGGATAAATTCGATGATAAAATTGTATTGCTACAATTTCATCGCCACCTGTTTAGCTAAATTTGGATCAACACGTGTCAAGTGATAACAATCAATACTTTATCCTTTCTCTCGAACAAGACAAAACATTGATGGCTGCGTTTAGCTGAACAAGACATATAACGCAAACATCCGATTCTCTAATATTAATAACACTATACATTGTGCAAGCAATCAATTAAATGTGATGTGAATAGTGGGAGAATAGTAGAAGAAATGCATTAACTTTATAAGTAAAACTTTAGGCCTCTCAGCCATAAAGTTAATATTACAACTCAATATAAATAAATTACAAAATGGAATACAAAGAAATGAGGCAAGCCATGGAGTATGATTTCTCATACTCATTGGCTCTGATTTTTACCTTTTACGCTGAGGGGAAGCGGTAAAGGGGGTCTCCCTCTCTTGTTCTAGACCCTCACCTAAAACACAAGAAAGGATGCAAGAAGGAAGCTTGCTCTCCGGGAATAAATTTTAGCACTATTTGATAATGAAGAAAACACCTCTATTTATTGGCGATGGTGATGCGACAGGACATTCTAAGCTTCATTTAATTTTCTCATAAAGTTGTTTCAGCGCTACAGATGTCCTTTTCACATTTTCTAACATTTGCAACAATCACTTTTGCTGCTAGTGCTTCAGAACGCCTAGCTTTGCTTTATGTTTAGCCTTATTGGTCTTGTTGTGTTCTCACCTGATGTTTCATCGTCGGGCTATACTCCTTCTTTTTCACCTAAAATCCTGTATCTGAAACATACAAAACGCCATAAATAGGGATAAAACTCTTTTGTAACTTGCAACATGCAACTTAATCAAATTCTCTATTTTTACGTGTTTTCTTCTACACTTCTGCATTAAGGCTTCATTATTCTACCTAAAAGGCTACAATACTTTGTAGTTCTACCAGTTATTAGTTTGAAAAGATTCTAGAAGGACCTCTAGCTTTGCATCTAACAAACAAAATGTAAAGCCTTGATCACATACCACCACCACGATGAAGGCCCTGTGATAAGGATAATATGTGCAGAGACTTCTATTGGCATAATGCATTTTATGAAAGGATTATGTGATGAAAGAAAGATGTTAGTAGGTTGGTGATTGATTGGACCTGATCGCCTAATCCGAATTCAGGGTAAGAGGCTGACAGAGGCACGTGGCGTTTTAAGAAGGAACTGGGAAAGTATCCAAGGATTCAAGATGCAAAACGAGCTTATTTTTAGCAAAAATTTCGAGAAGTGTAAGGGAGACTTTTGGGCGAGAAAGCTAGTCGATGGTAACTGTAAGTGGTTCTTCTTATTAAAAAGAATTTCTCAAATGTATTTAAATCCTTAAGCCTATTTATATGAAAACCATGATGATATGAAGTTCAACTTGCTTTCAAATTCTCAAAATGCGTGACACGTGAATGAACTAAAAAACTAGAATGAGAAAGTAAACTACTTGTGTGGAATAGTGTGTGAACTTCCTGCAGAAAGAAATGTTTTGAAAACAAATTCTTCTGGACCTTATATGGTAAATATAGCGTAACATGTGACATATGACCTAGGATATTTATGATGTTGGCATTATTCAGAAGATGGAAATGCTTATGTGATGTTAAAATCTAAAATGAGAATATCTTTGTACTTTATGCGATATAATGCCTTATTCTTGCTATGTGATCTAGAATCGGATGCTTTACTCTTGTTGTGTGATCTTGAATAAAATGCTTTATTCTTGTCGTGTGATCTGGAATAGAATGTTCTATTCATGCTGTGTCATCTTAAATAGGACGCCTTTTGCTCGATGTGTGATATGGAATTGGAAGACGCTATATGCATGAGGGAATTAATGGTATTTGTCAAATGCGTTTAGATTTCTTCGCTTAACCATAACTTGGCAAAAGAGTGTGGTAAACGCTTGAGCCAAGGAGAGGGTACAAAGACATAATTGAATATGCAGAATAAATCTATGAGAGAAACATTTAGTATGTGAGAGACATATGAGCGATAAATATTGTGAAATTGATTTACTTTTGTTATAACGGCTGATTTGACAACTGATTATGTTAAGATAAGCAAACTTGATTGTATTTAAGTTGTTTGATAAAAGATCTCACTCACTAGGCATTTTTGTCTAACCTTTCAGATGCGTTGTTTATCTTCCTCCCAGGTAGCGAAGTACATTTGACATTGTGAACTTGCGGTCTTGATCGCATGCCATGCCTCCTCAATTGCATTGTTTGGTAGTAGCCATTGTCTACTCGCATAGAATATAGTAGCTAGGCCATGGAAGTCCAAGTCTTATTATGCATGTTTATTAGTTTTGTGACAGATTTTGTAAAAGTACTGGGCGTACCTATATTTGAATTATCAATGAAATTTACGTTCATCAAGTCTACATTCCACGTTAAACTTCTTGCGATTGTCTTTTAATTTCGCTTACTAGATGTTCTTCTTGATTACTACGCGAAGAGTCTAGTGTAGGATGTCTAGGCAGTCACATCTCCATTCCATCGTATAGAGTGAATTGGAACGGTGAGTGACACATAGTGGGCGCTTATCATTTGTTACCAGAGCATTTGGTTATCATCCTTGACCGACTCTTAAGGTGAATTTATCTTTACATGTTTCAATTTATTTTTTTGTTTTCTAATTTTCTTTTCACGTAATATAAGACATACTACAACTTGTCTTCGAATATTCTTTAAATAGCTTTTGGATCATTAAAAAAAATCAGTAGAAAAAAATCCAAACAAAAAGGAAAAAGGGTAGAAAAAAAGATAAAGAAAAAAAAAGTAGAAAAAAAAGTGATTTAAATCTTCCATTTTTGTTCAAATTTTTACGTTGTGGATCCCAAAGCTTGAGTTATATTCTAGTTTTAATTTGTGAGAGTTGTTTATTTGAGTTGATTTATGTTAAACTTTTTGTGAGATTGCACCCAAAAAAAAAAAAAAAAAAAAGCCAACCCTTATATCTTTGACCTAGTACCAAAAGCCTACCCCTTAGTGATAAACATGAGTGTCCTTGAGTGAAATTGGTGAGAAGTGTGATGAGGTCCTTTTATTAAATTAAAAATATTATACAGTGAAGGAGTACCACAAGTACAAGATCCTAATATGGCCATTCTTGAAAGAATGATGGAAATGATAAGGGAATATAGGCAAGAAAGGAGGGCACAACAACAAAAAGAAAGAATAAGCCTTATAAGAAGATGAGGGAGTGATTGATTTAGTTGAACAGGAAAGACAAGTTGGAGGAAGAGTAAATATGAGAGGAAGAGGGAGAAATAATTTTATGCAACCTCGTAGGGTCGAAAGAGTTCGTGAAGATAAAGACAACGAAATTAAGCTCAAAATTCCACCCTTATGACACTACGAATACGACCTATTTTGTAGTTGTTAAAATTATTCTAAAGTGCTACAAATGATTTGATCCTAATCATTCATGTTGAGACATTAAAGCGAAGGTATTCTATACAAAGAGTTCGTATAAGACTGGACTATGAAATGAATAGTTTCTCTTATTAACACCGTTACTAACTGAACCACATTTCACTAGGATGGCCATAGGTGACTTCACTTAAATCTTGAGTGAGTTGTGAACTCCTGCATATGAAGGCGGTCCTTTGATTTGTATGAGTGAGAGTGGCCTATGTCGCCGACTTAATATGCCTACCATTTTGGGGATTCGTCTAATTGGGGAGTTGAAAACACAGCTACACAAGAGGGAATTCACTCCTCTATAGATAGAGTAAGTAGAAAAATTTCTCTCTTAAGGGATGATTCTAGAGCTTGAACAAAATGACGCCACACACTCTCTTGGCCTAGGAGGAGTACAGTTATAGTGAGACTATAACTTATTTGTTCATTAAAGGAATTAGTGGTACTTAAAGAGTTAGATGTAACTATGGGGGCAAAACGATAATTCTTGGCTTAGCTGTACTTATGAACAATTTGTGAAGGGTCATTGCACTATTGATTGGTTATATCTAATGGACACAAATATATATCTATAGGAAGAAGAAAGCAACTGTTAGTCTTTAGCAGAATGATTGATAGTTAATGAATGTAGATTAATTTAATTATAGAGTTTAATTAATTAATCTTATATTATTGGATCTTTATTCTGTAGGTCTATAAGATCCCCTTGTTAGCTCAATAAAGACAAATGGGAATCAAATTTATTTTGGTTTAATTTGAATTGTTCAAATTGATTAAAAGGAATAAATTCTATATGATACAATTAATATAATGTATTGGATACATTATAATATAAAGTTTTATGATAGAAGTTAATATTTGAATATGATTTAAATAATAATAATAATATGAATAAGATTCATAAATAAACTATATGTTAAAATTAATATGGATTCCATTCATACTAGAACTATAAATCATATGAGAGAACTAAACCATTGGTTATATTATATATGATGTAATATAAAGTTTATATTATACGAGATATAATATGATTTAAATTTATATTATATTATTTTATTTTAATTAATATATATTTAGTTAATGGAATAGCTCCTACGTGAGGGAGAGGGAGGGAGTTATTTAATAACTTATCCTTCTATCTCTTTTTAGATAAATGACTAAGATATAAATTCTTAATGCTCTCTGGTTTTCACGATATCTGTTTTGAAAAAAGAAAAATCTCTCCAAAAATGTTTTCCTCACCAAACCAAATCATAAAAGCCCATAATTCTCTGTGTGATTTATAACAGGGAAGAATTTGTGGTGTTCTTAGGGGATTAAAAAAGGTGTTCTTGGGAGTTTCTATAAAGGTTAGTTTTTCCTTTTCCTCCTTAGAAGTATTTTTATTTTTACTTTTGTTTTCTGAATTTTGTGTTTTTCAAATTGAATTCCATTTGCATGATGTTCATACGCTTCCGCTATGAGAACTCCATTCCTTCAGAAAGTGCATAGGGTTTGGACATATGAGCAAAAATTGTGTCAATAAAAAAGTCATGGTGATAATAAATGGAATAATTGATTCGGAAGACGGATGTGATGAGCATGATGTACAACATGAGAAAGAATCCGATGCATATAACAATGAGTACATTAAAGGAGGTAGCTTCTTGTCCTTAGCTGCAAGATGAGTACTTAACGTACAAATCAAGGAAGTACTTTTTTAGTAAAAAGGCTCCAACTTACTACTCGTCCACATCTAAAACCATACAACCTTAAATGGTTGAAAACAAAGGTGAACTTAAGGTAAACTCTCAAGTTCTTATTTCTTTTACCTTGGAAAGATATAAAAATGAAGTCTTCTGTGATGTAGTACTCACGCATGAAGGTGATATATTATTGGGGCTCGTTGGCAATATGATAGGGAGGTCACCTACAATAGACTGTTGAATAAATATACATTCACCTTGCTTCCATTATCTCTATTTGAAGTCCAATGTGATCAATTGAAATTAGAAAATAAAAGAAAAGAATTTGAAAAATAAGAGAGGAGAGAAGAAAGCAAGTTTAAAGAAAGAGAGATAAGCGAAAAAAGAGAGGGGAAAAGGTGAATAAAAATCAAGAAGGAAAAAAGAATATGAACTTGGTTATGAGAAAGGGGAAAATGAACAAGCACTATTATTTTAAACAACTTTGGAGTGTGATTAGTGGTTGATCCTAACTCTAATGATGCTTTCCCTAGTGTTTTTAAATCTCTTGCAAGAATTTAATGACATCTTTTCATATGAAGATGCACCAACGAGTCTACCTCCTTTAAGAGGAATTAAACATCAAATTGACTCCATACTCCGACAACTCTTCTAAATATGGCTGCCTATCGAACCAATCAAATCGTAGCCAAAGGGATTCAAAGGAAAGTAGAAGAACTAATGGACAAAGGTTATCTGAGGGAAAGCATGAGTCCTTGTTCGATTTCGGTGATTTTGGTGCCCAAGAAAGACGGAACATGGAGGATGTGTGTAGATTGTTGGGCCATCAATAAAATAACGTTAAAGTATCAAGATCCTATTCCTAGATTATATGACATATTATATGAATTAAATGGTGCAAATTCATTTTCAAAAATTGATGTTAAAAGTGTTTATCATCAAATTCGAATGCATGTGGGAGATGAGTGGAAAATGACTTTGAAAACAAAATTTGGTCTTTATGAGTGGCTTGTTGTCACACCCCTTCCTAGATCACCTACTCTCTACTTAAGAGAGAGTGTGAAGTCAACGGATATCACTCCCTTCTGAATGACACCGGTTGACCCTAACTACCAATTACTTTACAATGCTAAGCAACTTAAAAAATTAAAAAATTAAGCAGTGGGCCAATAGAAAATTCTTGGATTAAACAAACTTTATTACAATATTTCTGAGGAAAGGTTAAGGCTATATGCCATTAATTACCGACAACATTTCAAACCAAACAAAAAACCAAACAACCTGACTAACTTAACTTTAAACATATGTACATGACATGGCTTGACTTTAAGTACTAATCGAAAGTAACAAAACGTAATAACAAATTGGCACAACAGACTGGTGACAATGGTCAGGCTTTCGGATCACGAACACTTCTTAAACAGTGAAAATCATTTGAAAAATGTGAGGTAATATCCCAATGAGTGACAGTTTTATAAAACATAGTTTTAAAATAAAGTAACTTTAAATTTTGCCTTTTTCATAAATAATTCATGAAACATAAACATAAAGCATGAAATTCTTAAAACCTTTTTCTTGATAAACACTTTCTACTTTTAAATAACTCTTTCTATCTATCAATACCTCTTTTGCTTTCCTAGAATAAATCTCTACTTAATTATCTATGTGAGTTCTATATCCTAAAAAGTCGGTCTCATGATAGTAACTAGCTTGATCTACCATACCTGATAACTCGATCATGACTATATCATACTTGATCTGGGTTAACATAGCAAAGCTCTATTTATACTATCCTGCCTGAACTCGGTGGTAGTGGCTAAGTGGTCAACAAAGCCCTATACCCTTGGAACTCTATGCAGAATGATCGTTGAGAACTCGGTATATAGAATAAACATGGTTTTCTTACTTAAAATGACCTTCCTCATCAAACTCAACTAGTATGCTTAATTATAAACATAACTTAACAAAACAACTTTACTTCCAAACATATTTACTATAACATTTCATAAACTCAGTAATGAAACTTGTGCTAAAACATTTTTTAGTTCATACTCATGCTTTTGAAATTTAGCTTAATAAATCAATCTCATTTCATAATAAGAATAATACAAAATATACTTTGAATAAAGCTTAACAAATATGTTTAGAAATCATATCTAAAATTACTTTTGTCACTTGTTGATGGTAGCTTAGATCATCGACTTGTAGATTCCAATCTCTTCTTGACCTAAAATAATGGGAAATAATTCCATTTAATTCTCTTTAATCATAAAAATACGAAAACTTTAATTGCTTAAAAATCTCAAAAATCACCAAAACAACCAACAATCACCCAATGGCATGGGTTGGTGGGCAGGACACGGTGGAGGGGACTGGCACACGCGAGCGCAAGGCTTAGGTAGGCCTTGCCGCATGCTAACCTTGCAAGGGGCATGCCACGCGTCCAGTGCTTCAAGCATGGCCTTTCGTGTAGGGTTGTCGTGCACCTTGCGTTGCTTGCCTTCGTACATAGGTCGTGCTGCATAGCCCTTGACCATGAGCCCTATATAGATCTCTCCGCACAACACTACCCTCCTTTAACCCAATTTCCATGCCCAACTGCTTTTGCAAACCCTATTACTTGGCCAACCACTAACCCTGAGCGAAACCCAATTTTCTTTCAGAAATTTGACTTCACTTTGAAAAATCATCACTTTTTTGGAAAAAGTTTCTTCTACAAAGTTGTTTAAAAATTTCTTAACTCTCTTACCTCAAATTTCGGCCAAACATTTCGCGGTATGCATTTTGTGGCCTTCTGGGAATCAAGATTGCTGAGATTCCTCTAAAAAATGACCTTTCCTCCTTCTTTCAACTAAAGCATTGTTTTCCTTGCATCAAAATTGACTAGCGGCTACAACTTAGAAACTATACTCAATTTGTCAACTTTTGGGTGTGATTTTAGCCAAAATGAATGAGTAAAATGAGCGAAATTCTCTTATGAAGTGACCTATTTAAGTGAACCTATTTAACTTAAGCATGCAAAGAACTTGTGGAAAGCACTCAACTAACTTATCATCTCGCCTATTTTCACTCAAAATGCCTAAAGAAAACACCTTAAGCCTTTGAATGTCTTGCTAACCTCTTTTGCACTTAGACGCAAGCTCATCACATATGCACATTCCTTTTCGCCCAACACCATCTTGCGTTGGCCTCACTAACCTCTAAATGACAAGGTCCTCTTGCTAGTGTAACACCCCAAAATTTAGAATTTAATTTTATTATCTTAAGTGCAGTTATTGGAACTTTGGACGTATTTGAGGAACCTTGATTAATGAAATTTTGTTGGTGAAATTAATTAAGTTCACAATTTCTCTAATTGGATAATTAAATTTAGTAAGGTTGTTTGTTGAAGATAAGATAATTGAGTTGAGGGGAGAGAAAATTGGTTTATTTTGGTTTAAGATAATGTGATATTTTATTTGGAAAAAAAATATATTTATAAAAGGGAGTGTTCTGATTGGTTGATTTTGAAATTTAAGGAGATTGGGAGTTTTAATTGAAGAGAGAGAAGATTTGATTGTTTTGAATTAAGTTAAGGGAAAAGAAAAAGGGAAATTAATATTGGGTTATATTTTTGTATAAATGAGTCTGGGAACCCGTGCACCAAAATCATCACCTTCTTCTTCTTAAAAAAAAAAGGAGGGAGAAAACCCTAATTAGAAACCCTAGCCGCAGCCGTGACCAATCCAAGCCTCCACAATCAGCCGCCACTCGCCGCGCCTCCGTCGTTCAGCCGTCCGTCGACCCGCACCTCTCCAGCCACCATCCTTCACGAACCGAAAACCCAATCCACGCCGCCGACCGCTCCCAAGCGAAGTACCGGTCGGACCTGCGTCACCTCCACCTACAAGCTGTCGCCGAGCTGTCGCGTTCCATCCCCGTCGTCGCCCGAGCCGGAAACGCGACCCGCGCACCCATCTCCGCGCGAATCAGACCCGACCCGCATCTCCCTTCTGCAACCGGAGCCGCATCGTAGCCGAGTCGTCCTGTGCACGTGTGAGCCGATCTCTGTTCCCTAGTCAAGCCGATCTCTGCTCCCTAGTCGAGCCGATTTCTGCTTTCTAGCCCAGCTGATTTGCCTGTCTTCGAGCCGTCAGCCTGCTCCGGTCCTTTGCACCTAGTTTGGTAAGTTGATTGGGTTTTGGAATAACCAGTTAAGCATTTAAAATTTGTTGGATCTCAAATAATTTAATTTTGGGCTTAAAATTAAATTATTTCTCTCAAGGAGCATCTAGAACCATTTGATATTGGAGCGTGGGACTTCTTCAGTTAAGAGCTCAAGTCGCAACCCCGACCTAAGGTAAGTGACTTCATTAGAATGTCTGGAGTTTTTGATCGATTGGTGATCAAGTTGTGAGAAGTTTGTGTATAACCAGTAGGACGTCGCTGCTGGAAAAGCGTGACCTTGCGATTAGGACTCGTTGAGCAAATCTCCAGATAAAAGATTCTACTACTAGCTTTACGAGTAGAATTAAGAGATTGCATACATTCTTGGTTATGCACATTAATGACTAGACTGCATAGCGACATGTGATTTGATGAGGATATGATATGATATAATGATGCGATTTGATGTGATGATATGACATGATGTTGTGGTATGATATGATATTATGTTTTGACATGAGGATGTGACATGATGACGTGAGGATGCTATGTTATGTGTATGCTATGGTTAGGGTGCATGTTAGCTTAGCCTATTAGAGTCGCACTTGCATGGGTGTCCTTCGGGATCACCACCTATTTAGGACTGCATAGTCCGACGGGACCGCCAGTCTGGCATAAATATAGATATGATTCGAGTGATTCGATGGGATCCTCGCAGCCCGATTGTCTTAGTGTTTCCTTCGGGTACGCTACAGACCAGTTTGTCCCAGGTGTTCCCTTGGGTCACCGAAGACCAGATTTTGTTCCTACGGGAGCACATGTTGCACGTGTTCGGGAACGTGCTAGTTATTGGGTACCATTTTTAGGACTCTAATAGGAAGTTAACAGACACCTAGCGGGACTAGTAGTGGGTCCCTTACTGAGTATTTTATACTCACTTTTTCCATTTCATGTTTCAGGCAGGAGCAGAGGTAAGGGCAAGGGCAAGCTGGCGAGCGACCAGAAGTGACCGTGGCGAGCCATAGGGATCTCTTGCTTCTGCTTTATATCCGAGTTTAGACCTTGAATGTTTGCCTTTTTATCATTCTTTATTTGTTAATTCAATTCTTTAAAATTAGACAGGGCCCGAGTTAGGATTTTTTATATTTGTTTACATATCGCAAATTTCTTTTGATTAGGCTTTTAAATAATTAAATTTTTGAGGTTTTGTTTCGCTTTATCCAAACTTTACAAACTTTATTTGTCTTTTGAAATTTTAACGACTTCGACTTAGAAAAAGGAGTTGGGTCGTTACAGCTAGCCTCTTGCCTGCCTAGGAAAAACGCCTAATGACACTCTTTACTACAACTAACCTTTATAAACAAGCCTTCAATGCGTAGCCATGATCATCTCGCCTAGCACAGTTAGAGGTTATCCAACCCTTCTCGGCCACACACACTCAAGCTTGGTTGCCTATCCTTGTCCAAAATGTCCAAATAACCTCTTTAGAGTTTACCTACTCCTCTTTTGGTTGCTCATCAAGCCAAAAACATCTAGCTTATGGACTTTGCCAAAATTTCCACTTTTCAACTTAACCTTCTTAACTTTTTAACCATCATTTCTTAGTTTTCCTTCTTCCCATCTACTATGATACTCTTCAAATGAAACTTCTTAAGTTTACTTTTCCATTTTAACTTCACTTAAAATCTAACTTTTCAAGCTCTTTAGAAGACTCGAGTTTCTTAGAGTTTGAGGTTTACACTTGTTATACCATTTGGTCTTACTAATGCACCACACACTTTTATGAGGCTAATGAATTATGCTTTGAGAGAATACATTGGAAAGTTTGTTGTTGTATACTTTGATGATTTTGGAAAGTTTATTAAGAAAACTTGGATGAACATATTTCGCATGTCAAGACAATTTTGCTTAAACTTAGAGAAGAAAAGCTTTATGCCAACTTCGAAAAGTATAGTTTTTGTCTAGAACAAACCAACTTCTTAGAGTTCATTGTTGAAAAGGATGGTTAAAGTTGATGAAGAAAAGCTAAAAGCTATTTGAGAGTGGTCCACACCAATCAATGCAACTGAGGTGAGATCTTTTCATGGCTTGGCTAGTTTTTATCGAAGGTTTATTAAGAATTTGTGTAGCATAGCCTCACCATCGAATGAACTTGTGAAAAAGAATGTGAAATTTGAATGGAAAGAAGAAAAAAAGAAAAGGCACTTAATGAATTCATGGATTGGCTAATCAACCATTGAGAAGAAAACATATGGATTCGTCGAATTTATATCTTTAATTTCAATTTGGGACACATGTCAACTTTTAAGCAATCCAATTATTTATAGATTCATCGTTAATTTAGTAAATGACGTGGTAATTTGTGATTGATCCAAAATTTTTCATTCAATGGATGTCCTTTTTTGAGATTTATGCATGTATGGATGGATGATCTCGAAAAATATATGTTTAAATCAAAATGCAGGGAGTATGTTCTAGATTTTTGTTTCATTTAATGTTTCATTTTGGATATCAAATTTGAACTTCCCTTAATTTTGCATTGGGATAAGATTAGATAATGCCCCCAATCAAAATTTTGAGATAAATCAGAGATCATATCCACAAGTCAATTTGACTTGAGAAGAAACTTGAATTTTGAATTTGGGGTGAAATTTGGAATAAAATGTGAGGTACGACCAAATTTTAATTTAAAATTGAGAATAAAGTCTAAATTTTGAACGATTAAGAAATTTTAATTATCTCCAAATGTTATATTCAATTTTTATCCCCAAATAAAAACTTTTCAAATCATTAAAGATAAAAATAAAATTACGTAGACTTTTTTAAAACGATTTGATTTAATTCCAAATCCAATTAGGAATTGAATTTTTCATTAGAAAAAAGGTTTTTGGTGACGTCGAAAGTAGCGACATTCAATAATGCCTTTCCTGATGTCCTATGCCGAAGACATGTTGTAGGCGTCGACATAGATTGGGTATATGCCAACACTCATTAAATAGGTGATGGGATATATCTCCTCTACGCAGACGCCTACAACATGGCATCGAGATAGGCTTAAAACTCAAATTCCTAACTTTCTTTTTTTTTACTTACTTTTCAAGTTCGGCCCTCCCCCCTCCCAAAAAATTTTGGCTGCCGCAAACCTCCACCCAGTATCAATTTTTGCCAACAATCTCCCCCTCCCACTGATTTCCCCCTTCACCCTTCACTTCAGCGACCCTTTCCTCACTGGTTTTGAAGAGCCACAACATCTCCCTCCGTCCACCCTTTCACTTTCGGCGTGACCCCCTAAGCAAATAAATCTCTCATCGTGAGCCCTCTCATCTCTCCAGTAAGTTTTTTCTTCTTTTGCAACATCTTTCATCCATTAGTTTGCTGAAACCATGTGTGTAAATAGTTTTATTTGCTTTAAATTTAGTACGAGGGATTCATTTGGTTGATTTGTGGTGCTGGCACAAAGCTACGAAAAAAAGCTTCGCGGCATCGAAAAAAGCCCTTTTCTTGTAGTGTGTTCACCCTATAAATAGACACACCTCTTAATCATTTTTTATTGAGCAAAAGAAAGATAAAAAAAGAAAATAAAACATCACGAAGGTATGGAAAAAATTTTCTGATCTTTTCTTTCTTTCTTTTTATCTCTCTCGTCTACATCAGTTTTTTTTTTTTGTCGCCAGCTCTTTACTCCGTCTCCTCTTCTTTTGTTTTTTTTTTTAGTTTTATTCTTCTTTTCTTTCTTACCAAGACCATTTTTTCCTTTCCTATTATTATTATCTTTTTGCACTCGGCCAATTGGCACTTCGATCCACACTTTGACATTTTGGCACTTTAACACTTAGCACTTGGCATTTGGAACTTGGCATTTTGGCATTTAGTTTTAGGCATTTAACACTTGGCACTTGGCAGTCACAGGCTGACACTTTGTAGTCTGTCAGTTTGACAATTTGTCATTTAACAGTTTGACACTTTGCAATCTTGTAGTCTGATGCTTTGCAGTCTGGTACTTAGGCACTTTGACACCTTGAGACTTGGTGTCACACTCCAACCCGCACACGGCCTACTTGAGACTTGTAGTCTGCTTTACTTGACACTTGCAACTTTTACATACTTGACGTTTTTGTTAAAAAAAAATGTCAAGTATTGACCATTTTAAAGAAAAAACGTGAAGTAACATGTTAGTTATTACTTGATGTTACATACATGTCAAATATAGGTAACATTTACTTGACACAAGAAAAAAATGTCAAGAGTAATGTTGATTTTTACTACATTTTTTAAACATCAAGAAAACTAAGGTATATATTTTTTATTTTTCAACAGAAAAGGAAACATAAACAAAAAATGTTTAAATCCCTTGTAACACCCCAAAATTTTGGAATTTAAATTTTTATCTTAGTGTAGTTATTGAAATTTTGGATTTACTTGAGGAAACTTGCTAATGATATTTTGGTTGCAAAATTAATTAAGTTGAGGATAATAGTTATTTTATTTGGATAATGAATTTGGTAGAGATATTGGTTTGAAGATAAGGGAGATTTGGTGATTTTAAATGAAGAGAGAGAGTGTGAAGATTTTGGGGAAAGAGAATAAAGTAATAAAATAAAATAAAAGGAATTATTTTATTTAAATTGGGTATTGGGATGTGTAATTAATGCTTCATCATCATCTTCACCAAAAAGGAGAAAACCCTAACCCTAAATCGCCGCCGCCACCTATTTCCTCATCGTTGGCCGTCGACCCGCCACCCTAAACGCCGCGCCGTCGTCTCGAGTAGCCAGTCGTCCGACGCAACCAAGCCGAAGCCACACGCGGACCCTTCCGTCCTCATCGCCGAGACTGGAGCGCCGCCGTCCGCCCAAGCTTTTCGTCAGCTATCGTTGCAAGCCTAGCCGCGCTGCACGAGCCGACCCATCTGCCCAACGTCATTGCTCACCGGGCGATAGCATCGTCAACGGACCTTCTCCGACCATCCATCGTCGCGTAGCCGACCAGCTCCGAAACCGCCGAGCGTGTGTGCGTCCCTTCTCCGCAGATCGAAACTCGACCCGCACCCTTTTTCGCAGATCGAAACCTAACCCCCGTCCCCTCTCCGCAAATCGAACCCGACTCGTGTCTTCGCCCGAGCCTGTGCCAGCTGCAGTGTGAGCTGCAGCCACGCGCGCCTTAGCCGAGCCGTGCGCCTGGAGTCGCCCGCCTCAGCCATCCGCGAGCCGCTTCTACCATCCAGCTGAGCCGTCCAGTTACTGTTGAGCCGCCTAGCCTATTTTTGATCTTCCTACTTGTTTTGATAAGTTGTGATTGGGTTTTTGGTATGCCCAACCAAGATTAATCTTTTGACCTAAATGATTTAATTTTAGATTAAATTAAATTAAATTATTTTATCCTAAAGGACCGGTTGGACCACTAGAGTCGGGCTGTGGAACCCCTTCTGATTAAAGGAAATTATTGCAACCTTGATCTTGGGTAAGTTGCTTCGAATGATTTTTGGATTTTAATTCCGTGAAGGTTAGGTTATTAAATTGTTGTTTCCTAACCATTTAGAACCTTCGCTGCTTGGGAAGCGTGATTTTACTGCTAGAATTCGTTGAGCAAATCTCCAGGTAAGAGATTCTCCTACTAGACCTTCGATTTACAATAAAAAGACCGCATGTTTGAATTTATGGTTACGTATGAATGGTAGCTAAGTACCTAACTCAAGGTTGTTGAGAGAGAGAGACTGATATTGAAATTGTGTCTGCTGATTGACTCTATGGTTAGCATGATTAGTATGTCGATGCTACCGCCTTCGTTCTAACGACATAGTCATAGTTAAGGATGACGTGATATGATACGTTAGGGTTGGTACATTATGGTTTGATATGTTATAGCATGAATTGACGTAATTATGACATGTATGATAAGCTCTGATATGATTGATGAGATGTTGTGTGCATGCTATGTGTAGGGTGTATGTTAGCTTCTTATTAGAGTCGTACCCACATGTGTGTCATTCGGGATCACCACTATTATGACACAGACATGATGGAGAGACCCGACGGGGTTGCTCACACTTATGACTGCGTAGTCTGACGGGATTATCAATCTGACATTGACATTGACACAGACATGACTTGAGTGATCCGACGGGACCACTCACAGCCCGACCGTCTTAGGTATTCCCTTGGAAATCACCAAAGATCAGCTTGTTCCTACGGGGCACAGATTGCACGTGTTCGGGGACGTACCAATTCAGGGGTACCACTTTTCAGGACTCTAATAGGAAGTTAACAGGCATCTAGTGGGACTAGTAGTGGGTCCCTTACTGAGTATTTTTATGCTCACTTATTCCATTTCCATCTTTCAGGCAGAGGTAGAGGTAAGAACAAGGACAAGCTGGCGAGTGACCAGAAGTAATTGTGGCGGACCATAGGGATACGCTTGCTTTCGCTTATGTCAAAAATTCAGATTTTACTATTGCATTTTCAGTTCATTCTTTATTGGTTAAGTCGTTTCTTTAAAACTAGATAGGGTCCGAGTTAGAACTTTAGTTTATACTTATTTCACATTTTCCTTGTTTATCTTTTTATTTGAGAAATTGAGGTTTTTGTCTTATTCTATTTTTAAAACTTTACAAACTCATTTACTTTTTTTTTTTTAATTAGTAATGGCTTAAACTTAGTATAAGGAGTTGGGTCGTTACATCCCTCCCCTTTTTGCAAAAACCTTGCGCCTACAATTGTAACGCCCCAACAAACTCGATTTTTTGTTCATTTGCTATTAATTTATACGTATGGTCTTGGAAAATTCAAAGTATTGGGAGAACCTTATCATTTTGAATTTTGCGATTTATTAAGGTTTGAGATTTTTCCATTTTGTTTAAATATTAAGTATATTTTTTTATTGTATTTATTTTAGTATTTAGATTTATTTGGTGAATTAATGTTAAATGAAAGGAGGGTTGGTTGAATTTTTGGTGAGATTTGGAGAGAGAGAAGATGGTTGGTTTTGACTAAAGGAAAAGAAAAGAGATTTTTTTTTATTTATATAAGAGCCTTGGGTCCCGTGCATAAGAAAGAGAAATCAAAAAGAAAAAGAAAGAGGGGAAAGAAAAGAGAAAAGGAAAAGGAAAACAAAAAAACCCTAGCCGCCGCCGCTCGTCGTCGCCGCCGCCGCCGGACTTTAGCCAACGCGTAAGGGAGCCCAGCCGCAGTCACGAGCCGAGCCTCCTCGTCCATCCGGCGTCGCCGCATTGAGTCGGGAAGTTCGAAGTCGCGCTCGCCAGCCGTCGCCTTTGCGGATCGCCACCGCGTCTGCCAGCCGAAGCCGCGTATGCTTCGCCGACGTTCACACGCCCAGCCGCGTCGCGCCGCTTCGATCCGACGCAGCGCAGCCGAAGCATCCGTCTGCAGCCGTCGCCGAGCGAAGCCGTGGTGTAGCCGGACCACCCGCAGCCGTCGCGCCACCCGAATCTGGAAGCCACCGCCTCGTTGCGCGAAGACCCAACCCGGCTGAAGCTTCCGCTCCGCGACCCGAAACCGACGCATGCCTCCGACCAGAAGCCCGGCTCGCGCCGCGTGCCTCCGACCCGGAACCCGCGCCGCGTGCACCAGTGTAGCCGAGCAGCGCCCGCGTGCGAGCCGCACGTGCGCAGCCTCTATACTGAGCCGAGCCGCGCCTGTCTGCACCACGAGCCGCGCCTGTCTGCGTCGCGAGCCGAGCCGATCCCCAACCTTCAAACCGAGCCGGTCCCTGTCCTTTTTCCAGCCGAGCCGCCAAGCCTAGTTTGGCTTGTTCCATCCAATTTTTGGTAAATTTATTAATTATTTTGGCATTACCCAGTAAGACTCAATGTTTTTGGACACTAAATAATTTAATTTGGAATTAAATTAAATTATCTTCCTTAAGGGGCGTCTTGGACCAAGTAACTGCTGCAGCGTGGGATTTCTTCAATAGGGGCTCAAGCATTGCAACCTCTTTCTAGGGTAAGTCATTTCAACTGAGTTTTGAGCCGTTAGTCGTTGGTGACTTAATTACGAATTTTTGGCGTATTAAACAGTTAGGACCTCGTTGCTTGGAAAGCACACTTGTCTTGCGGTTAGGACTCGCCAAGTAAATCTCCAGGTAAGAGATTTCTACTACTAGCCCCATGTTTAGAATAATGAGATCACGTACACCTTCGGTTGTGCATATTGAGGACTAGACTATATGATGCATGAAATTGATGATAGTATGATGCGATTGATGATATGGTTACATTATGGCATGATATTGTGATGACGAGAACTGTTGTGACTGTACGTCGGTTGTTGAGATGGAGAGTGAGATGATGATTAATCTGTTATGATTGTATGATGATGCTATGTGTATGTATGCTAGGGTTAGGGTATCTGTTAGCTTAGCCTATTAGAGTCGTACCTGCATGGGTGTCCTTTGGGATCACCACCTATTTAGGACTGTGTGGTCCGACGGGACACCAGTCTAGCATGGATATAGATTTGACTCGAGTGACTCGACGGGGTCCTCGCATCCCGATTGTCCTAGGTGTCCCCCGGGACACCGAAGACCAGAGTTACGTTCCTACGGGAGCGCATGTTGCACGTGTTCGGGAACGTGCCAGAGATTAGGTACCAGTTACAGGACTCTGATAGGAAGCTAACAGGCACCTAGTGGGACTAATAGTGGGTCCCTTACTGAGTATTTTATACTCACTCTCTTCATGTCATGTTTTTCAGGTAGAGGACGAGGTAAGGGCAAAGGCAAGCTGGCGAGCGACCAGAAGTGACCGTGGCGAGCCATAAGGATTTTTGCTTCCGCTTACTCTTGTTTTGACGTTAGTACCTGAGTTTTAGTCTTCTTCACTATTTGCTATTTCCTTTTTAAAATGTAGATAGGGCCCGAGTAGGACTTTAGAATGAAATTTTATTTTCGCATGTCACTTTGATTGGATTTTCATAAATAAATTTCCCAAATTTTATTTGTCTTCACTAAATTTTATGACTTAAACCACCTGTTCTACCCTTAGTAATGATTTCGACTCAGTATAAGGAGTTGGGTCGTTACAGTTGGTATCAGAGCACAGTGTTTTAGGTTCTGTAGACTGACCTACGATGTAAGTCATTGTTTTGTTTTGGTTTTACTTCACCCTATGGCTATACGGTCCTTCGTCACTCGCCAGGTATGTCTAAAGCTTTGCTAACGTTAAGATTATAATGTTGCCTGAATAGACTAGACCTAGGAATAGGAGTGTTAAGTTCTTGTGGTGAAAAGTTTTGTTGGTGAATTTTAGGGAGAATGCCGCCACGCAGAGGTGCACGACGAGGAGGTGGTAGGGGAGGCAGAGGAGCCGATCGTGGCCAGCCGGAGGAGCAACCTGCTGCACCGGCGGTCGACCCTAACGCACCGGTCACCCAGGCGGATCTCGCCGCGATGGAGCAGCGTTATCAGGACATGTTGCAAGCTGCTTTGGCGCCTTTCCTCGCCGCCCAGCAGAACCAGGCCGCCCCTGTTCAGGCCCAGACCGTCGTTCCTCCAGCCCCTGCGGAAGCTCAACCCGTGCCATTTCAACTGTCGGCCGAGGCTAAACACTTACGGGACTTTAGAAAGTATAATCTTAAGACCTTTGATGGATCCATGGACAACCCCACAAAGGCCCAAATGTGGTTGACGTCGATAAAGACTATCTTCCGGTACATGAAGTGCCCAGAAGACCAGAAGGTTTAGTGTGCAGTCTTCTTCTTGGAGGATAGGGGCACCGCCTGGTGGGGACTGCTGAGAGAATGCTAGGAGGGGACGTTAGCAAGATAACTTGGGAGCAGTTCAAGGAGAACTTATACGCTAAGTTCTTCTCCGCCAATGTGAAGCACGCCAAGCTGCAAGAGTTCCTAAACTTGGAGCAAGGCGACATGATTGTGGAGCAGTACGACACCGAGTTCGACATGTTGTCCCGTTTCGCTCCCGATGTGGTGAGGGATGAGGCCGCCAGGACTGAGAAATTCGTTAGGGGTCTCAGACTAGACCTTCAGGGCATCGTTCGAGCTCTCCGGCCAGCCACTCATGCGGATGCATTACGCATAGCACTGGATTTGAGCCTGCATGAGAGAGTTGATTCGTTTAAGGCTGCCAGCAGAGGGACAGCCTTAGGACATAAGAGAAAGGTTGAGACGCAGCCTGACGTGATACTGCAGCGAACTCTGAGGTCAGGAGGTGTCTTTCAGAGACACCGACGAGAGCTTGGAGCAGCTGAGAGGACTCTGAGAGAGCTACCCGCTTGTACCACCTATGGGAGAGTCCATGGAGGTCGTTGCTTGGCTGGAAGTGGAGTCTGTTTCAGGTACAGACAGCCGGGGCACACTGCTGATGCGTGTCCTCGGAAACCCTTTGAGACGACACCGCACCAGCCTTCTGCTTCCCAGCAGGGGAGAGTTTTTGCCACTACCCGGCAGGAGGCCGAGCGAGCTGGTACAGTGGTGACAGGTACGCTCCCAATTTTGGGGCATTATGCTTTTGTACTATTTGACTCTGGGTCATCCCACTCGTTTATATCCTCTGTTTTCGTTCAGCATGTGGGTTTGGAGGTAGAACCTTTGGGTAGTGTCTTGTCTGTTTCTACTCCATCTAGGGAGGTTCTGTTGTCCAAAGAAAAAATAAAGGCATGTCGGGTAAAGATAGCGAATCATATATTAGACGTGACCTTACTAGTGTTAGACATGCAGGATTTTGACGTGATTTTAGGCATGGATTGGCTGTCAGCTAACCATGCAAATATAGACTGTTTTGGTAAGGAAGTTGTCTTTAACTCTCCCTCCGGGGCTAGCTTCAAATTTAGGGGGGCAGGCATGGTATGTATACCCAAGGTCATCTCAGCCATGAAGGCTAGTAAACTACTCATCCAGGGTACCTGGAGCATCTTGGCAAGCGTAGTAGATATTAGAGAGCCAGAAGTTTCCCTATCTTCCGAACCAGTGGTAAGGGAGTACCCTGATGTTTTCCCAGACGAACTCCCAGGACTTCCGCCTCCCAGAGAGGTAGACTTCGCCATCGAGTTAGAGCCGGGCACTGCCCCTATCTCGAGGGCCCCTTACAGAATGGCTCCAGCCGAGCTAAAAGAGTTGAAGGTCCAGTTACAGGAGTTGCTGGACAAGGGTTTCATCCGGCCCAGTGTGTCACCTTGGGGAGCCCCAGTGTTGTTCGTGAAGAAGAAGGATGGGTCGATGTGCCTTTGTATTGACTACCGAGAGCTGAACAAGGTGACAGTTAAAAACCGCTACCCCTTGCCCAAGATTGATGACTTGTTCGATCAGTTGCAGGGAGCCACTGTCTTTTCCAAGATCGACCTGCGGTCAGGCTATCACCAGTTGAGGATTAGGGACAGTGACATTCCCAAGACGGCATTTCGTTCGAGGTACGAACATTACGAGTTCATTGTGATGTCTTTTGGCTTGACTAACGCCCCTGCAGTGTTCATGGATTTGATGAACAATTCTTTCATACTCGCGATCCAAGCAAGACAAGCGGTTTTTTTTTTAATTAAGGATCCAAGTGATAGTCGATGGTCTATTGTTCTTACTCCACCACAAAGAGACTTCGAGGATTAACACAATGATGACGAACTTGGAGATATGGTTCTACATTGTCAAGAAATGACTAAAGCTATGTTAGATATTGAATGTAGACTTAATTTAGACGAGAACACTTCAACATATGTATGAGTTGATCGACTTTAGAGGCATATGAATTCCTAATGAGTACATGTTTGGGGTGAGTTTTCACTTACTATTTTTTATGAATATTTTGCATCTTACACTTAGCTAACTTAACTTTATTTTGCTTCTCAAGCTAATTCTTAAACCATGGAGCTAGCAAGTAATGAGGACTTAGCACTTGGATTAGACGAGGTCAAATTAGGTTTGGACAATGAAAATATGGATGAATTGGTACAAGGTGAAGCACCAAAAGCAGAGAAAAGGAAAATAAGAGGACTAACATTGATGCATGATGTAACAAAAATTAAGAGTACAAGGGAGCAAACGGTAGTTGACTACAATGAAAGTGGAATATCGCTTGGCGAGAATGGACATAAGTTACAAACATTCATTGGATCTTGTGTGCATCATCATATCCCAATTACATATGCATCTTGGAAGCTCGTATTGACTGAGTTGAAAGAAAAAAAAAATATAATATGGTTGAGGTATGTATACATCATTTTTCATTTTGAAATCATGCATATATTTCACACTTATTGTATAGTTTGAGTTGTAATATGTTGTGGTTATCCTGCAACTATGGTAGCCAATTATGCATATAGTTATACTTAGTGTATATAGGTTGGTTTGGACACTTCTTAGGTTGATTTGGCACTAAGATTGTTGCACTTAGACACTTGGTTACCATTTTGGGTCTTCAAGTCATTTTTTCACACTTTTTAATAGGGTGTGAGTTTGGAAAGCTTGCACTTAAGAATTACTTGGTGGTCTTCAAAGGTTAGGCACCTTTTGGACATGACTACTTATGTTGGTTTCACACTAAGGTTGTTGCACTTAGATACTTGGTCGCATTCACAATTCACTTTTTAGTAGGGCGTATGAATTTCGAAAGATTACACTTAAGCATTGTTAAATGTCTAGGGGGGATTCAAAATTGATCGTACAAGTAAGAAGGCCTTTATCAAAACAGTTGATATTGCATTTCGTCAATTTAAGAGTTGGTTAATGACGCAATATATCATCTATAAACCCTAACTCTTGATAAATCCACCTTCATTGTATTCCCACATAATTGAAACACATGTTTGACAAGAGTTTGTTAGGTCAAGACTATCTCCAAAATTTTAGGTCTTAAACTTCTCTCTTCTAATAACACCAATAATAATATAAACCACATTTTTTTTTATTTTAATCTTGTTACATAAAATTTGTATGGAAAGTGAAAAGTTAACAACAAGATCGAAGAAAGAGGAGCAAGTGTAGTTATAATATGTCCATAAAAGGTTATACAAATCTTGCCAAGGATACGGTAATTAAGAATAACATAGTATTTTGATAGACATTCTTAAATTTAGCTATCGTGTGCTTAATGATACGCAGAAAAAGGGTCCTTCCAACGAACAAGATTTTGGACGAGCTAATATGTGTGAAAAAAGCTTGGACAAAAACAAAATGTAGAATATATCAATGAGGATGTACATAAAATACCCAATCAAATAGTAAGATTCTCAGTGTTATATTTGCATCAAAATGCATGTATATAATTTTTACATATTATTGATCATATTTAACTCCATTTTAGGATAAGATTGTGAATAAGAATGCAGATCCACTCTCCAACAAACATGAATCATCTAATGATGCATTGATTCAAGCTTTGGGTACTTCAAAATATGGTGGCCGAGTGGTGTCGGTGGTTCCATTACACCTACTGTTTATTTTCACAAAGGAAAACCAAGAATGTTAAAAAAGGTGGATACAACCAAACAAATCATGAATGAAAATGAAGCACTCTATAAACGCATTCGAAAATTGGAAGAGTAAGTTCAAAACATGCCAACATTCGAGCATGGTAATTGCTCCAAGAATAAAATCCAGAAGAAGGTAAAATGTTTTTTCTAAAGTAAAGTTACAATATTAATTGTTTATTAAAGTGAAGTTACAAATTACTTATGCTTAAAAGTTATTGATGGTTTTAGGAGAGAGTTTCAAAGAAGATGGTAAAAGAGACGAAAGTTATCAATGTACCTTTAACGCTCCAAAAATTAAGGTAATTTTAGATTTAATTATCTTTAATTTTATTTAATTATGTTGACTTATTGGGTGTTAATTTTAGTTAATTGAACGAGAATTATTTGGTTTTGTGGAAATCAAGATTAATTAAATATTTGTTGGATGAATATTTAATTAATTCGAGGATTTGGATTTTTGCTGTTATTGAGAATTAAGATTAAGTTGCATGACATTGGTTTTATTTGTGGATTTTCAAGGAATTATGGTTAATTATATATATAAATTGTAAGGAAATTGCATCAGATGTCAAAAAAATTTAGAAAAAAGCATCCCATAGTACCTCATTTTTGCATATTGCAAATATGACAAATATGACAAGTACTTACATATATCAGACGACTTGTCACACCCCCTCCCGGACCACCTGCTGTCTTAGCCCGAAAGAAGGCGTGAAGCCAACAGACATCGTCTCCTCTAACGATCTCTGCTGACCCTACTGAACGTTAAGTCCGATAAACATACCAATCTTAGATATAGAATATTCAACATGGAACACCACACAGAGGAAACCACGAAAACCTTCCCAACAAACAGAAGATGCAGCCCTGACATCACTTGGTTTGTAAAATAACCTGATATAACCATCACGACCAAAACCTATACAACTAAAGTTTTATGACCACGACCTCTAAGACGATATTATACAAACCTTACAAAACATTTCAACATGAACAAACTCAAAATACAACTCCAACCACGTACTGGAGTTTGATCTGGAACTTTCAGCAGACGTTGGCAGTGCATTAGGCGCCGGGAGCTCAATCTCTACCTGAAAAGTGGGAAACATTTTGAAAAGAATGAGCTACGAGGCCTAGTGAGTGACTAAATTTAAAACTCTAAATACGAACATCGAAACATGTGATAAACCTTTAGACGTATAAATATGTTCAAACAAAGCATTTAACATAAACATGTAATAAATAAGGCTTTCTAAAATATCTTCCAAGTTCGTCATAAAAATCTAGCAAGGCATAACAAGTACAACAAACGTTTTAACTAACATGATCGATTTGCGTGGTGTAGGATACGCCCAATACAACCAACATTTACTAGTCCAAGGATACGCCCAATACACTCCCATCGTCTTTGTCGTAGTGAGGCCCGCCCAGCACTCACGACAGCATCGTTGTCACGGAGTACACTCAACGTCGACAACGGAAATATAATCTGTGTGTACAGGTGCCATATAGCCTCAGGCTCAATATCTCAGTCATCAATCAATGGAAAGCTCCACGAAGTCACATGAAAACATTTAAACATGCCTGTTTATCGTTATCTTTTGTAAAACTTAAGTTTATTCAGTTTACTCGTGAAAAACTTTAAATCATTATACAATATTTGCTAACACATGCTTTACTTTAAAAGATATCGTTTCAACTACTTTTCATTAAGCCATTAGCCACGTGCTCGAATATAACCCTCATTAGGAAATCTAAGCTTAAAACTCATGTTTGAAACCGTTTACAAAAACATGTATCATTCATAGAAAAACATGTAAAACATGTAATTATGAATAATTGTTTAATAACATTTTAGAAATTGTTTTGTCACTCACAGTCTTATCTAGTTCCCCGGTTTGTAGACTCGGCCTATTTCCTCTTGGCCTGTCAACAACCAAAACCGAGCATTAGAATCATAGATAGCTTTTGTCCTTCCATGCTCATGAATTTCTAAACAATTAGATTAAGAATCACATTACAACCCACAATTCCAGATTTTCCAGATTCGATATCCTAACTTCCAACACCCACAACTTCCTCAAAACGTATCCAAAATTAATGAAATATACATAAAACTCTTCATTTTCGAACACTATACAACTTACCTGAAGAAATGAAAACGAGATTCTCAACCAATTCGTCCAAAATGGCCCCAAACACAGACAATACAGAATTCGAGGTTCTCTACCACTCTTTATCTATATCCTGCAATTAACCCCACTTAAAGTCATTTTTGGCTCACAAAATCTTCATGAAAGTTGTAGGATATTGAATTAGCTTTCCAACCATACCAAATAGAGCTTTTGATTCAACTTGTACAATTCCAGAATACTCAAAGCATCAGAGAACACCAGAAATCCTCCTGGTTTGCTCGAAAATTTTGTGCTCTGTTTTCCATTTCAAAAACCATTAACTTCTCATACTATTCAGCTCAAGATTCCTTCATGAAATTTATTAGAAAATGAACTAACTTTCAAGAAAATCAAACCTCACCTCTTAGTTCCTTCTAGATAGCTCAAACCGAATAAAACAACCAGAGGTTGGCAGTTGCACCCAGATTTTGCAATGGCTGGCTTTGCATGAACTTTTTCCTATCTTCTTCAACCTCAAACCACGAAATTCTTCTTCTTTTTCTTCCTTCACTCTCTCCTCAAAGTGCTCTAAAAGTTTGGATGGAAAATGATGGAGGAAAGAAATGAAATTGGTAAGAATTTCATGATTGTTTACATCGAACTAAGATCATTAGTACGTTTGAAGATTTTCATGATCATTTACACCGAACTATGAATTTTATATTTCATTATGAATATCGTTTTTGTTTTTTGTGGTTGGTAAGAATTCTAAGGTTTTTTTTTTGTTTCAAATCTTTAGAAGTTTTAAGAATTACTATAAGAATTAGTATTTCATTATGAAGATCGATAGTTTGAAGCTTTTCACAATAATTTACATTGAATTACACAATCGTTTACCATTATCAACACGATAGCTTATCCATATCAACACGATAGCTTATCCATATCAACACGATCGCTTATCCATTTCAACACCATCGTTTACTTATATCAACACGATCGTATACAATATTTAATATATTAGCATTGTCAAATGATCATGTACCTAAGTCAACACGGTTATTTACTTTATTCAATACGATCATTTATCGTTGTCAAATGATCGTTTAATATATATATTGGTCTTTTGCACAATTGTCTATTTATTCTTGCATTGTGTTTATTGTTATCATTTTGTACATTTTATTCTTTTATTTAGTAATAAATGTCTATCTATGTCTATCTATTTCTTCTTATTGCTTTATTTTTTTTATGGAGGTCAATGGAATGACTGTAATGTTTATGAGAATTACTCAGTTGCTGGAATTTTAGTAAATGTCTGAGTCAGCTTTAATTCTTTGGATGCTTTAATATGTGAACATATTAAATTGAATGAATTAGTAGAATTATCTGTTTTACTTGATTTTGGTAAAAGTAACGTTTAAACTGTGATGCCAATAAAGAAAGACAATGATCTTGCTTGGTATTTAGTTTTTGCTAAAGATGCAACTAGTAGAAATCCATTAGTTGTGTTGGAATTTATGTCCTAAAACTTGTATTTTGTTATTTGATTCAATAAATTTGTTATTGAATGCTATAATCTTAAAACCAATAAATTAAGCTCTCGAGGCTATTTTACTAAGTTTGTCAATACACTTGAACTTTTTGTAGAGACATAAACATGGATTAAGTTCAAGTTAATAGCCCAAATAGTCTATAGTGTATGAATAAGGTTGGACGCCTTATTTTGGAAAAACACTATGGATGCGACCCGCTCCGTAGTTAGTACAAACGATGTAATCGTGAATCATTCATGTGAAGACATGGGAGTGGGGGCATCCTATGTAAATGGTTTGCATAAGACTGGAAGCACGAAATAGTCACTTTTAGTTATAATGTCGTAAACTATATAAACTGACTATTTCAATTATGATGACCTAGGTAATTTGATCTTAGTCCTGAGCTAACTATGAACTTCTGTTCATTCGATAATATCCTTAGATTTGCATAGGTGATGGCAGTTTATCGTCGCTGGCCCAATAAGCCTCCCATTTCAGGGATAAGACCGAATGGATAGCTAGGGACATAGGCTGCAAGATGAAATTCACTCCTATCTACTTCTGGGATAGTAGATAGGTTGTTCCCTTAAGGACTGAATCCAAGTCTTGAACAAGGGGCCCCACCTTCTTTTTATCCCGAGAAGGATTCACGTTTATAGGTTGAACCTTTAACCAATTGTTCAATAGTGGATCAGTGGGTCTTAAGGAGGAAGATGTAATCTCGGGGGTAAAACAGTATTTTGACCTAGCCAAGATTACGAACAACCTGTGAAGGATCAACTTACCCATCATGGTTATATTAGGTGGACAGAAATATATTTATAGTGAGAGGAGTGCAACCACAAGTTTTTAGTGGAATGACTCATTAGTTAACAAATGTCGATTAAGCTTGGTCTAAAAGAGTTTAGCCAGTTAATCTCGAATCGTTGGAGCCCATGATCTATAGTTCCATTAGGTTCCCCTACTAGCTCATATGGATTCAACTTAGAACAATATGTTGGAATAACTCGAATTGTTCGAATTAGGTAAAGAGAGAGAAACCGACAAGTATATATGATATAAGTCGGTAAATATAAACTTTAAGCTTTATGTTTAAATATGATTTAAATATGAATATGAATTCATATTTAGAAGCTTGGAAAGTTTTGAAACGGTCAAAGTTGTAAAAGTCAACATGTTGACTTTTTTCTTTGAAAAACAAAACTTTAACAGGATTTATATTCAAATATGATTCGCATTTTAGAAAAATGAATGCGGATTCATACTCAGGAGGTTGAAATTAGTCAAGACGGATAAAATAACAAAAAGTCAAAAAGTTGACTTTTGGCTAAGAAAAGTCAAAGTTTAACTTTGATTTAATTGGTTAAATGATCAAATTGTCCTTTGCCTAATATATTTACTACTAAATATTAGTGGAAAATGTGGAAACTTATAATGCAATTATAAGCCACTAATTCTATTAATAGTTAATGGATTAATTAGGTGTTGAGATTTTATGAAGTAAATTGCATGCATTTTGCATGTAATTTTCTATATAAACTTTCATTTACAGAATGAGAAGATGATGAATTTTTTCATGAAAAAATCTCTAAACGATACACCTTCCTCCATCAATCTCTTTAAGTTTTTCTTCATAAAAACGAGTCCCACAACTCGTTTCTTAGTCCTGAGATTAGTAGGTCGACATAGTGGTTGTCCTTTGCTCGTGATCTTCAGGCAAGAAGAAGTTTTGGAACGAAGAAGAAGTTAAGAACTACAAAGGTAAGTTCATCGTTTACGTTCTCTATTTTTCGTTCAGGTATGTCGTTTAGTTGCAGCATGTTAATTTCTAAATCGTTTAGATGCATATAGAGTAAAGCATGATCCTAGTCTCTCGCTGTTGCATGTTTCTCTGATGTTTTTTGTTCCATCAAGTTGCCCATGTAAGTGTTAATTCTTTGGGAAGGTCTTCTTCTTCTAGTAGAGTACAAGAGAATATTGATATGTCATTGAATATAGGTTCTCCTTCTATTTCAAATGATAAAGGTAAGAGACATTTCTTATCATTGTGATTTGAAGGAAAACGGTTTATTTGAAAGTAAAGGAGTGATTTCAAAGTTTTTTTGCATAATAGCAGTGAAGAACAACTTTCCAGTTAAGACTACAGTATCAATTTTGGGGTCTCTTAAATTTATATGTTTGAAAGAAGAGTGCAAATGGTACGCTAGGGCATCTCGTTATAAGAAGAGTGATTTGTGGATCCTACGAAAATACATTTTGACCATGATTGTTCATTGAATACTACCCAAAGTTATCAACTACAAGCTTCTTTAGCAGTAATTGGCAGTTGCTGAATAGATGATTTTAAGTTCTTGTCTACTGATTATTCCATTCCAAAAGAGATTGTGCATAAGGCTCATACAAATCTTGGAGTTAATATAAGTTATTAGAAAGCTTGGAGGTCAAAAGAAGACATAGTAAAGATATTAAAAGGTGACACAATTGAATCGTATATGTTGATTCCAAGCTTCTTTGATAAATTGGTTGAATCTAACCTAGGTATGATCTGTTTCATATATCATATTTAAATTCATTTGCAGATAGATGATGATAGACAAATGTCATAGTCTATCTAGATTGACAAATATCACAAGCTATCTAGATAGAAAAATATTAGCATTTATCACAGCCTATCTAGATAGACAAATATTAGCATTTATCACAGTCTATCTAGATAGACACATATTAGCATCTATCACAGTCTATATGTTCTTTTTTGTTGGTGCTGATAGAAATGTTTTGTAATTATTATAGGTACATGCAATGCTTTAGAAATGGATGATAGCGGTCATTTCAAGTTTTGCTTTATGGCTTTTGGTGCATCAATTGAGGGGTGGAAATATTGTAAACCTATCATTTTTGTTGATGGAATGCTTTTGAAGTGTAAGTTTGGTGGCATCCTATTAACAACCTCATCACAAGATGGTAACAATCAAATCTTCCCTCTTGCTTTTGCCATTGTAGATTCTGAAAATGATGCATCATGTACATGATTTTTTTAAGAAGATACGAGATAGTTTTTCAGAGCAAGCTAATTTAATCATTGTTTCTAATAGGCATCTTAGTATCCCTAAAGAAGTTTTAAGAGTGTTTCCTGATGTTGAGTATTGTGTGTGCACAAAACATCTTTTAAGTAACTTGAAACTCCATTTTAAGGATCCACTACTTGATAAATATTTCTTTAGTTGTGCTTATGTCTACACTGTTGATGAATTTTAGTACCACATCAGATGTATGGATTCAATTTGTCCAAATATCAAAGATTATCTTAGTAGTGTTGGTTTTGAGAAGTGATATCGAGCATATTCACGAAGAGGAAGGTACAGAATGATGACATCGAATTTTGTAGAAAGTATAAATTCAGTGTTTAAAGATTTCAGAGAACTACCTGTGGCTACCATGCTTAGTTCAATTAGAGATGTATTACAAAAGTGGTTTTATGAACAAAGTAAAGCTGCTTTTGCTATAAAGAGTCGTTTGACTTCTTGGGTTAAAAATATGTTGTGTTTAGAACATGAAAAGTCAAGAAGATTATTGGTAAAAAAAATTTCTTTTATGTTTGTATCACGGACAGGCATAGATAGATTGTTATCTTTGTCTATCCGATAAACAATGATAGCCATTTATCTGTGCCTGTCTCAGATAGACACAGATAGATTGCTATCTGTATCTATCTGATATATACAAAGATTGAAATCTATATGTGCCTGTCTCAGATAGATAGAGATAGATGGCTATCTTTGTTTATTTGTGTCTACTTGTGCATATTTATTCTTTTTTAATTTTCCTTTATTTGTCTTATGTATTAGGTCCATCCAATTAATATGACTAAATACAATGTAATGGATGAAAATCAATAGTTCATTGTGAAGTTAAACGTGGAATGTTGTAGCTATTGAGTATTTAATGTTTAAGAAATTCCATGTGTGCATGCGCTTGCTGTTCTATGAATGCTTAGTTTAGATCCCTATTCTTATGTATCTAAGTTTTATTATAGAGAAACACTATTAGCAACATACAGTTGTTGTATTCAACATGTTGGGACTCATTTGGATTGGAGAGTTGAAGATGTCGTCATGAAAACATTACCTCCAGTCTTTAAACGTCAAGCTGGAAGACCAAGAAAACAAAGAATTCCATCTACCAACTATAATTATAAAGGGCATAATAGTAGAACTTGCAAGCAAAGTTTGAACAATTAATGAAAATGTGTGATTTTTTCCTTCATTCTAATACATGTATGCAGAAACGCTATCAGCAACATACAGTTGTTGTATTTAACCTGTTGGAACTCATTTGGATTGGAGAGTTGAAGATGTCGTCATGAAAACATTACCTCCAGTCTTTAAACGTCAAGCTGGAAGACCAAGAAAACAAAGAATTCCATCTGTCAACTATAATTGTAAAGGGAATAATAGTAGAACTTGCAAGCAAAGTTTAAACAATTAATGAAAATGTGTGATTTTTTTCCTTCATTCTAATACATGCATGTAGAAATGTATGACATTTGAGTTTGTAAATGACTACAAGATCATGGAGACTTAATAACACGATCCTTTAGATTTAGTTAAGAGATCGTTTACATTTATTATCAGGACCGTTTCAAGTTTACTACACGCGTGTGATGTACACCATACGACCGTTTAAGCTTGACGACTGTATGTTTAAATTTTAGTTACAAGATCATTTTGACTTGAGTACATGGTAGTCTATGATGTCTTACATGATCGTTTAGCCTTGTTAACACGATTAAATTTGTTTATTTGCACGATCGTGTAGACATTGTTAGACGATCGTTGTGGTTTTTTTTTTTTTTCTTTTGCAGAATACGCGATCGTTCAGACTTGTATTGTGATATATATACACGATCGTTTAGACCTATATGCACGATCTTTTGGATTTATGTAGATGATCGTTTATATATATTTGTATGATTGTTTTTTGAAAAATATCTAAACAAATACGAACATTTAGTCAAAAGGTGATTAAAATTAAAAAGTAAAAATTGTACAAGTATATCATAAACCAAACAAACATTTTATTTACTAAAAGAATCTATTTGCCCAGAATTCTACCACATATTATTGTCTAAACAGTTTCATGTTTTCATAGCTAGACAATTATGATTTGAATTTGTTACAAGACATTTAACAAATTTAGCACAAAAAATCCCACAGTCTAATGATGAACCTTGTTGCAATGTGGTTTTGGATCTAATTAATGGCCAAAGGTCGAATTTGAAATGTTCTATTGTTTCGTGCTAGTGAGGGGATGCAACGTTCCGGTATAACATTCTTTTCAAAACTAAGCGATTGCGTATTATATATAAACGAGCGTTTAGTTAAATAAAGAATGTTGTACATGATCGTGTAGTTGTACATATAAAATGAAATTTAGAAAGAGTACTTACGTCTCCTATTATCCATGTATTTTCTTCAAGCTTTTAGAAAAATAGCTTCTTTTTGAATGAGAGGACTACAATCCTTTGTTCATTATTTATTTTTGTAAATCTCTTCCATGTCGAGTATGCTTTCCAAAATTTTGGATCCACTGGCCACATGGGATAATATCTATCTATGTCGCTTAATTCGACGTCTGGAACAGGTATTATAAGCTTTGATATGACTCTAGTAGGTGGTCTTAGTGGATTAACTTATGGAACAGAAACTTCTTCATCTTTCTTTTTAGACTCAATCTGTAAACCCGATATTTTCTTGGTTTAATTTCTTTAAATGTGGAAAAAAAATGGAAATTAAGTGTAAATATATATATATATATATATATATATATATATATATATATATATATATATATATATATATATATATATATATATATTAAATAGTTTTATTAAATAAATTAAAGAAAAGAAAGAAAAGAATAGATAAAAAGAAGAAAAAGAGAAGAAAATTTCATTTTTTCTTTTCTTCTTCTTCTTCTCTTCCCTTCATCGCCAAGCATTTTGAAGACAAATTCTCATCCAACTTTCATTCTTTTCCTTTTGGAAGAAAAAGAGGAATTTTACTAGAATTTTGAGGTTGAAGAAGAGGAGGAGAACTCAAGCAAAGTGTATCCATGACTTAATTTTAGTTCATTCTGCACATCACTGGTTTTTAATTCGGTTTGAACTCTTCAAAAGGAATTAAGAGGTGAGATTTACATTTACTGAACTTTAACTCATTTTTAAACAAACTTTATGAAGAAAGTTGGAGCAAATTCGGATATTCATTGGGTGCTTTTTGATGAAGAAAATAGGGCAGTTGGTTTTCACTCGAAATCAGGAGGTCTCTGGTTTTTCTTGTATTTCAGAGTGTACCGGTGGAGTTAGAATCTCTGTTTAGTATGGTTGGATAGCTTATTCAATTTACCACAACTTTCATGAAGAAATCGTGAACCAAACACGACTAAAAATCAGTTAAATTGTAGGGACAAGTTAAAGAGGTCGTGTGCGCGCGATTCTTGAAGTGGTTCTGTTTCGAGGGTTATCTGAGTTTATGAACGGGGAATCAGATTTACATGTCTTCAGGTAAGTTTTAGTGGATCTCAAAATGAAGATTTGGATATAAAGAACACTCATTTTGGTTAAGTATTGAGAAAGTTATAGTCATTTGAAGTTTATGTTAGAAATCTGGAAATTTCAGAGAGTTGTTGAAATAGGATTTTATTTCTTAAGCTTTGTTTTCGTGAGCGTCATCTTTGGTGCGACATGTTATGTATATCTTTAGGAAACCAGAATGTTTAGAGTTATAATACTCGGTTGGATTGTTGGCAGGCCGAGAAGAATTAAACCGAGCTTATAAACCAAGGATCTAGCCCAAGACGGTGAGTGACAAAACCAACTTTGAAATATAATCCATAACTGTTATTATGATTGAATGCGATAAATGTTTACTTATGAAGCTATAAAAGGTATTTGAATTTCATGACTATTTTCAAGTATACATTTGGAGACTAGATTTCTTAAAGAAATTTATGCTAGCACGTAGATATTAAATGTTTGGAAAGTATTTAAACCACAATGTTTTAAGCAAAGCATGAATTAGTAAGAAGTTTTGTTTTAAGAACTACAGTTTTCCACGAAAGAGCTGAGTAAAGTTTGAGCTTTGTGTAAAATTTATAAGCAGGCATGTTTTAATATTTTTAGATGATTTATGAAATTTTCATTAACTACATGACTGAGATCTTGAGCCCGAGGCTAAAGATTACCGTGTGCACACTGGTTAGATTTCGTTGTTGACGATGAGTGTACTCCGTAACAACGATGTTTTTGTGAGTGTTGGGCAGACCCCACTACGACAAAGACGATGGGAGTGCTGGGCGGGCCCTACTACATCGTAGAGCTTGTAAACGTTGTTGTACTCGGTGTACTCTACACAATGTAGATTTGGCATGTTAGTTAAAATTCTTCGATATACTTGATATGCCTTGCTAGATTTCAATGATGAACATGCTGAGTATTTAAGGAAGCTATTTTTACTACTACATGTTTACATTTACGACTTGTATAAACAGATTTATACGTGTAAAGTTTTCACATGCTCTTATCTTTTAAATTCATAGTTTTAAATTGAGTCACTCACTGAGCTTCATAGCTCACCCTTTCCAAAATATTTTACCCATTTTCCAGGTTCGAGTTTTCGGTGCCTGATAGACTGCCTTAGTCTGCTGAAGCTCCATTATCGATTGCCAGTACGTGTTTTGAGTTTTGCATAGAGTCTGTTGTGTTAATGATGTATATACACCCTTGTATGTTATAGATACTCCACAGTTTGTATAAGCTTTAGAAGCTGTAGTTATGCAAATTTTTTGTTGGTTATATTTTGATTAAGGTGTCTTTAGGTTTATCCGTGAAATCAGTAAATTTTGAAGTACACTTCATGTATGTGTTTGACTAGCCTAGGATCCGCTGTGTTTTGTTGCATGTATAGTAATTTATATACTAGATTGGCAAGTTCATCACATGAAAGTTTTAAGCAGAGTCCACAGAGACTGGTACAGAAAAGCATTGTTCGTCGGCTTCACGTCATCTTTCGGTCTAAGGTAGCAGGTAGTCCGAGAGGGGGTGTGACACAACCGTTTTCTCAGGCTCTACATTTTTCTTTTTTCAACTTCATTTGGTTTTTGAGTTGCTCCTTCATCTTTCTTTTGAACCTCAACTGCTTCATCTGCTTTATTTAGCTTCCTTCTATTTATGGGTGTATGTTATTTGGGTATTTTCCAGAATGCATAAGATTCTTCATTTTCAATCAAAATAGAGGGCTGAGATTCTTCAATTAATGCAAAGGATTGCATAGTTTTCCAATCAAAATAATAAAAAAAAATAATTAATGCAAAGGACTACATAGTTATATATATATCGGTTCAGATTCTTCATTTTTCAGTCAAAATAGATGGATGCACATCGTCAATTGTCAAAGTTTGTTTCTTAGTCGGTGGTTCATCTTTTTCTTTTTGAATTCAATCGATTTATCAGTAACTACTAGACTTTTATTTTGATTCTCAAATGGTTTCTTAGTAACTACTTTAGCATTTTTTTTTTGAATTATCTCAACCTGTTGTTGTACATTAGAAGCTTTATTTTGCCTCATTTCCTCAAGCTTTTGACAATCCAACCAACTTCTTTTTCTTTACCGATGTTTGTTTTTAGGTATTTCCTATAATGCATAATATTAGATAAGAAACAAACAATTAATGCAAAGGACTACTATTGTCATGTATACATATCGGTTGAGATTCTTGATTTACAGTTGAAATAGATGATTGTACTTCATGAGTTGTCAAAGTTTGTTCCATGGGTAGACATACCAATGGAATTAATGCGAGGTTTTTAACTGTAGTTGATGGTAGCATCTCATAAAGTGGAAATGGTTGGCTTACCAATGGAAAATTTTCAATCATTTACGGCACCTCCTTTACTATTTGAGTATGAATGTCCAAATTCTCTACGATATTACTTATAGTTAATAGCAATTGTGCATCTATGCCATCTATGCTAATATCACTCCTTGACTGCTCTAGATGTTGAGGATTTGTTCTTTTTGTTTCCTACACAGAAAAAAAAAAAGAAGAAAAAGAAAAAAAATACAATTGTTGTTTATTTAGAATCTAAGTAATTTTAAACAATATAAAACACTAAATAATGAATTAAACATTAACCATTGAGTTTCTACAGTAGGTTTTTGGGCACGTGACTCTTCAACAGATGGATCCTCAACGATGATCACATGTTCGTTATTGTGATGGTTATCATTTTTGTTCAGATTGTGATGATCAGAATCATCACGAAGATCATCATGCATGTGATGAATATCATCATTCCATTGATTTTGATTTTAATAAATAAAGAAAAAGGAAAAAAAATTAAAAAAATTGGTTACTTCACAATCGTGTATACATAAGCAAACAATCGTGTAGCATATCTAAACGATCGTTTGGCAATGGGTTAATAATAATTCAGATGGGATAAGCAATCGTGTAAGGGAATTTAAACGATTGGATATTTCACTTAAATGATCGCTTATCTAAACAATTGAGAAACAAAATACCTTCTAAAATCAAACTTTATCTAGACCAAACTCTCAAGCATTTGCTTCATTTCAGACATCTCCAATGCCTGCTTTCTAATTGCATCTCTATCCTACAGACTACGAAAGTAAATGTTGATATGTCCTTATAAGCTTTTTTGATCTCATTGTTTAGTATTTTGTAAGATTTTGAATTACTTCCTTCTGATTTGTCATTGGATATAGAACATTTGTTGTTGGTGTTTAGACTAGTTTCAGGCTGATCAACCACTGTTTGTCTTTCTTTTCTTTGTGGTGATGGTTGCACAACAGAAGTAACCCCACCGATATTTGCATTGGATTGAAGTAGTAGAGATGAGGTTGATCGCAAATTATTCAAGTCATCGTGATCCAATGACAGATTGTTCATACCATCAGTGGTGTTACTGTTGTTACAATTTGACATTGATTCATCCTCCTCAATATCCATGTTATCATCCCCTCGAATTTGACTCTCCTTAAAAGATTTCTCTTAGGGTGATAGCTTCAGTTTAGGTAGAACAACAATCTACAATGATACAATCAAATAATTGTTAATACATTGTCAAAGCTAGTCTTAAACTAAAACCTAAAAGAAAAAAAAAGGAAAAAAATCACTTAAGTTAAATGATCGTTGAGCATAGGATACACGATCGGGTATCCAAGGTAAAAAATCGTACATTAAGGTAAATGATCGTCTATCAAAAGATACAGGATTATGTTCCCAAGGTACACAATCATTCACACAAACGGTATACAATGTGCAACTTTTCTAAATGATTTGCAAAGAATTTATACTTACATTTTTGTTCAGGAATATATTTTCTCTACATTTTGTAGGATGGAGCTTGTGTACAACTGAACCTTAATATTTTAGGGATCGATCCCTTTCTGTTTTTTGTGGCCAGGTGCTCACTTTGAGTTGAGAGTGCTTCATAAGCCCATACCTAGCACTTAAACAAATATGTTAATGTTTGATGTTTAGTTTGTATTTAACTAAAATATATAGATAAACAAAAATCACCTGAAAAGATAGCACGTAGCCCTTTATGTTGTAGTATGTGACTGCTTTGGAACTTCGTGCCCTTTTTAACTCGTATGCTTCCTTTTTGCCTTGTAGAATTATCTTCAAATTGTTGAGCAAACAAGTGTAGAAGAAAGTTGACCAATCAAAGTTCTTAAAAACTTTTCATCATCCACACTTCCATAAACATCCATATCGAATTGTGTGTTCTTATCATTCCTCATCATCATAGTTTCGATAAAGAGGGCTAAGGCAACCTTCACAACATCTTCAATGTTTGTAAAATCAAACTGTTTGAAAACTTCCTTAATTTCCAAACACCTTATTATCTTTTTGTTCTGCGATTCAAATAGGAGGCTTTGTAGCTGCTTATTGTCTAATCTTTATCCAATGTTAAAATGGTTGGCCACAACTAGTTATGATGTTGAACTCATTTTTGGTGAAACAAACTTTTTGCCCCAAAATAGAAAAATAGATTCCATTTACCTTGGCTTCTTCATGTATCACCCTCAGTAAGGCTGATGGATCAACTGGCCATTAGAGACCATGTTCACATTCAGTAATGAACTAAAATTTGTTTTGTGGAACATCTGGAACTGTTCTTTGGTCAGTTTAAACTTAAGAAGAGTCCCAATCTTATGGACTTGGCATGAGATAGTGGCAGGAAAGTATTTATTCCCAGATACAATCATCCTAAAAAGAATGATCATAGTATATTTTAGTTATTTACACAATCGTTTAGAAAACAAAACACTAAATCCTAAAAGTAAAGTGTAAACCTCTAACCATCATTTGGATTATGTGCACAATCGTCTATTTGTATTAAACGATCATGTAGAATATGTACACGATTGTTTAGAAAAATCTACATGATCATTTAGTCTAGGTTAAAATATCATTTACTTGACGTAACAAGATTGTTTAATCCAAACAGTAACCCAATCATAACAGAATTAATCAAAAAGTAACGATAAATGGAAATGTTTAACAATATTGAGAATAAAAGTTTAATGAAATTAGAAACGTTTGAGAGTAAAAGTTTAACGAGAGTACAAGTTCCAAAATATATAGAAGAAAAAGTCAGAGTTGCACGAACACAGATTTCTTGTTGAAGACAGTAATGAAAATGTTTAAAAATCTTGAGAATAAAAGTTTAAGGGAACAAGAAAAGTTTGAGAGGAAAAACTAAATGACAAGTAAGAATTTGAAATATAAAGAAGACGAAGCGTAACATGATACTAGATCAATCATAACATAGTTAAGCAACAAACAATCAGAGTTATAGAAACATACGTTTGATATTGAAGAGGAAAATGAACATTTGAGAGAAAAGAATTAAGGTAATTGGAAACGCTTGAGATGAAAAGCGAAATAAAATAGTGCGTTCGAAATGAAGTGAGCGAAAATGAAGAAAATGGTACGTATTTGGCTTGTTTTTACCAAAGGTGCAAGATTGTAAATTCTCGTGCTTTTTTAAAGTGTCGAATCACTTTTATTAACATGTCAGCTCATTTTTGTAAATGATAAGGTGTTGTAATATATATTAAACGATAATGTAATTAAGTCAAAATGATCTTTGAAAACATCTAAATGTTCGTATCATTAAACGTAAACGATACACTCTAAACAATCGTGTTACTACAAGTAAACGATCGTTAGGTAAGTAAACAATTAAGATCTCCCAATAATATCAAAACGATCATATTATTTAATCTACACAATTGCTTATTTAAGTCAAAATAATCTGTGACTACATCTAAACGATAAACATTAGACCCTAAGCCATAAATGATCTTGTCGTTACTATAAACAATCGTTGTTTATTTAAGTGGACAATATAGCAATTTGATCTAAATGATCTTTTAATAATGTTAATTATTTTAAATGATCATTTTACAACATCTAAGCGATAATGTTATACAAGTTAAACGACCGTGTAGTTAATTAAAAATGATTAAATGTAAATGTTTAACAAGTATAAAATAGAGAAATGTTGAAAAGTTCTTATACATTTATTTTAAATGTTATATGCCTTCGTCAAACCAACTTTCCATTGCATGTAAATGTTACAGAACATGTAAAATAGGCATCAATAAAATGTAAATGTTCATGGACAGAGTGTTTATAATTTTGATCATCCAAAAATCATACAAACACATCATTAAGAAACACTGGAGTTTTGGAGCCCTTATCTACCAGTTGTCAAGCCAACTTTTCAAATCCAAGCTATTATCTTCCATTGTCAAGCCAACTTTTCATTTTCTTCTATATGGATTTGGAAGCTCGTAACTCACCCTTTTCTATCATTTGGAGTCGTAAGAGTCTTTAGAATATAGAAAGTAGATAAGAGCTTTCCATAGTCTTTTTAAGACATTGTCAGATTCACCATTATAGTTTCGGTGAAGAGGACCAAGCCAATGTTACAGAACATGTAAACTACACATCTTTTACATGTAAATGTTATTTGCTTTGAAGGAAAGCTCCAGAATCACGAAATTTGATAAGAGCTTAACATATATTTTTTAAAAAACACCTTTGGAATCACCATCACTGCTTCTAAATAGTCGAAGATAAAGAAGAATGAGATTTTCTTCTGAAGACATTGCAGAAGAATGGCTATGAAGACTCGTATATCCCAACCCTTCTTTAGCCAAACAACGTCATTATCTTCCTTTATGAAACTTATCCTCTTTCAATTTGGTTCAGATGAGACTTCAGAATCAAGAAAGTTGATAAGATCATGTTTACCTATTGCATCACAAGTCTGATTCTCTTGAAAAATTCAAAGAATTTAAGACTAAAGTTAAGATTCAATTAGGTAAAGTTATAAAGAAATTTTGATCAGATCGAGGTGGAGAGTATGTGGACTTAAGATTCTAACACTATTTAATAGAACATGGTTTATCAGAACTGTGTATCAGAAAAAAGAAACTAAGCCTTGTTGGACATGGTCGCTTTATAATCATCAAACCACGTAGTATATCAGTATTGAATAGGATTTCCAAAGATATTATAGATAAACCTAATTCATCCACTAAAGTAGTTGATAAAACTAGGGAATCTAGTTAGTTACATCCTTCTCAAAAGTTGAGAGTGCCTCGAAGTAGTAGGAGAGTTGTTCATTAGCCTTATTGTTACTTAGTTTTATTGAAAAGTAAATCGTCATACTTGATGATGATTTAAGAGGATCCATTGACTTATAAACAGGCAATAAATGATGTAGATTATCTAACTAATGTCAAGAAATGACTAGTTACGCAATTTCAAATAAAAGATTTAGAAATGTATAAGGTGTTTCAGGATCCAAGTTATTCGAAACCGCAAGAACAAATTACTAGCCATGACTCAAGCATCTTATATGTACAAAATATTGTCTAGATATAAAATGCATTATTCCAAAAGGAGATGGATTGCCGTTAAGTATATTCTAAAATAGTTTAAGAAATCAAAAGACTATGTGCATGTATATAGAACTAAGGAAATGATCCTCATCGTATACACTGATTCTGATTTCCAAATATGCTAGAAAGTCTACATTAGAATGATTATTCACTGTAAATGGAGGAGCAGTAGTGTGAAGAAGCGTAAAGTAAAATTGTACTACCTTATCTGGATAATTGTGCATCGTAGTGACGTTGTAGTAACCTTAATACTAGTTGAGCAAATCATGGCTGTTTGGTTTACAAAGTCCTTCACGGCTAAAGTGTTTAAAGGTGACCTAAATAGTTTAGGTCTACGAAGTTTGTGCACTAGAACAAGTGGGAGAATATTTGGGTGTATGTCTAGTTTATTGTATTCATATGCTTATTGTACTCATATGAGTAATTCTCTTATGGTTAAATTCCACAATGTTTTCTCACACTAGGAGTTTTAGTCAAAGTGGGAGTTTATTGGAATTTATATCTTAAAACTCGTATTTTGTAGTTTAAATTGTATTTTATTCAATAAAGTAGTTATTGAGGACATATTAGTGAAAATAGAATACTATAATCTTGAATCCAATAAACTAAGGGTCCCGAGGGTATCTAGTGCAGACTTGAAATTTATGTAGAGATATAAATGTGGATCAAGTTCGAGTATATAGCCCAAACAGTCTATAGTGTATGAATAAGGTTGGACACCTTATTTTGGAAATACTATGAATGTGGCTTACTTTGTAGTTAGTACAAAAGATGTGATTCTAAATCGTTCATGTAGAGACATAAAAGTGGGGCATCCTATGTAAGAGTTTACATAACACTAGAACCATGAAATACTAACTTTTAATTTATAACACCGTTGACTATATAAACTGACTATTTCGATTTTTGATGACCTAGGTAGCTTAATCTTAATCCTAAGCTAACTATGAACTTCTGTTTAAATGGTAATATCCTTAGATATGCATGGATGAGGACAGGTCAATGGCGCTGACCCAATAAGCCTCCTATTTCAGGGGTAAGACCAGGTGAATGGCTAGGGACATAGTGTGCAAGATGGAATTCACTCCTACCCGCTTTAGATTAGTAGATAGGTTGTTTCTTTACTGACTGAATCCAAGTCTTGAACAAGGGACCCCACCTTCTCATTGGCCCTAAAGGGATTTAGTTTATAGGTTAGACCTAAAACCAATTGTCCTATAGTGGATTAGTGAGACTTAAGAAGCAACATGTAACCTCGGGGATAAAACGATATTTTGACCCAACCGAGATTACGAACAACCTGTGAAGGATTAACTTACTGATCATGGTTATATCATATGTACAGAAATATATCTATAGTAAGGGAGTGCAACTACGAAACTTTAGTAGAATGACCCGTTAGTTAACGAATGTTGATTAGCTCGATCTAAAAGAGTTTAGCTAGTTAATCTCAGATCGTTGGAGCCCATGATCTATAAGTCCATTAGGTTCCCTTGCTAGTTCATATGGAATTAACTTAAAACAATATGATAGAATAATTCAATTGTTCGAATTAGGTGAAGAGAGAAACCAATGAGTATATGTGATATAGTCGTCAGTTATTAGTTTTAAATAGAGCTTTATGTTTAAATGTGATTTAAATATTAAAAATATGAATATGGATGCATATTCGAAAGCTCAAAATTGATGGAAATGGTTAGTTGTAAAAAGTCAAAATGTTATCTTTTGACTTTGAAAAGTCAAACTTTGACCAGCTATATATTCAAATGTGATTTGAAAAAAATGAATGCGGATTCATGCTCATGAGGTTGGAATTAGTCAAGACAGATAAAATGGTAAAAAGTCAAAATATTGACTTTTGACTTGAAAAGTGAAAGTTTGACTTTGACTGAAATGGTCAAATGACCATTTTGTCCCTTGACTAAAGTTAGTGGAAAATCCAACATTTTGTTGGATAATCTCACTAACTCTTAGTGCGCTATGTGGAAGCTCATGATGATGACACCAAGCCCACTATGAGAAATTGGAATGGTGATTATTTTTAATACAGGTTAGTGGAAAAATAGGTGTTGAGATTTTATGAAGAAATTACATGCATTTTTGCATGTAATTTGCTTATAAATAGCTTATTTTTCAAATTGAATTACTTTCGGTCTTTTTTGATATTTTGAAATACAAGTTATTTTTCCCTTTCTTTGTTCAGAAAAAAAATTCTCAACCCTAGCTAAATTCAACTTCCAATTTCCAATCTCTCTTTCTCTTTATTTCTTTCACTGAACGGGTTCCAGAACTCGGTCCTAAGTCTAAAGAATAGCGTGTCAATTTTTATGGTGGTCTCGGGTTTGGGTTCGTGAAGAAAATTTAAGGAACGAGAGGTTTTAAAGGTATGAAAATTTTCTTCAACCCTAATTTAGTTTTATTAAGGTTCTTATAATGCATGTTAATTACTAAAATTAGTTTAGTTGCAATTAGGGTAAAAATTCTATCTTGTTTTCGCTGCACACGTCTTGTATTCCATTAGTTAAACGATTGTGTAGTTAAGTCAAAACAATCTTTGACTATGTTTAAACGATGTTGTCATTACATATAAACTCCAAACTGTTAAATATCTTGTAATTACATGCAAACGATCTAGTAATAACATCTAAACGATCGTATTGCTAAGACTAAACTTTCGTTTAGTTTAGTAAACAATATAGGAATAAGATCTAAATGATCTCCCAATAACATCAAATCGTTTAGTTAATTAATCTAAAATTTTTCTTAGTCAAGTCAAAACGATCTTTAGCTACATCCAAACGGCCTTGTCGTTACATTTAAACGCTAAACAATAAACCCTAAACCGTAAACTATCTTATCATTACATGTAAACGATCATTTAATAACATTTAAATGATTGAGTTGTTAGTCATAAACTGTAACGACCCAACTCCTTATACTAAGTCGAAGTCATTACTAAATGTAAATAACACAAATAAAGTTTGGCTAAAATGAACAAAACCTCAAAATTTTATTTATTTAAAAACCAAATCAAAAGTAATGTGCGAAATATAAACAAATATTAAAATCCTAACTCGGGCCCTATTTAATTTTAAAGAAATGAAATAACAAATAAAGAATAATTAAAATTTAAACACTCAAGGTTTAAACTCGGATGTAAAGCAAAAGCAGAGATCCTTATGGCTCATCACGGTCACTTCTGCTCGCTCGCCAGCTTGCCCTTACCCTTACCTCTGCCCCTACCTGAAAAATATGAAATGGAAAGAGTGAGTATAAAATACTCAGTAAGGGACCCACTACTAGTCCCACTAGGTGCTTATTAACTTCCTATTAGAGTCCTAAAAATGGTACCCAAGAACTGGCACGTTCCCGAACACGTGCAACATGTGATACCGTAGGAACAAAATCTGGTCTTCGGTGACCCAAAGGAACACCTAGGACAAACTGGTCTGTAGCGTACCCGGAGGAAGCGCTAAGACAATCGGGCTGCGAGGATCCCGTTGAATCGCTCGAATTATATCTGTATCAATGCTAGACTGGCGGTCCCGTCGGACTACACAGTCCTAATAGGTGGTGATCCCGAAGGGCACCCATGCAGGTACGACCCTAATAGGGTCAGCTAACATGCACCTTAAGCACAACATACATTAACATAGCATCATCATGTCATCATGTCACATCCTATCATCATATCACACCACATCATCATGTCAAATCATATCATCATATCAAATCACATCATCACGTCATATCATATCATCATATCAAATCACATCATTAGTCCCATCATATTCTCATTAATTGACATATCGTTATACAGTCTAGTCCTCAATGTGCATAACTAAGAATGTATGCGATCTCCTGATTCTAGTCGTAGAGCTAGTAGTAGAAATCTCTTACTTGGAGATTTGCTCAATAAGTTCTAACAGCAAGAAAGCACGCCTTCCAAGCCGCGGGGTCCTAAATGGTTAGAAAACACCAGTCTTCATAACTTGAGAATTAAATGACCAAGGACGCAAGAATTCAGTTGGAATACTCACTCGAGGTTGGGGTTACAATGAGATGGTCCTTAAGTGGAGAAATCTTACACTCTACAATTCAATTGGTCCAAGCTGTCCTTCTAAGAGAAATAAATTAGTTTAATCCAAATAATTTATTTAGGTTAAAAAATCTTAAGTCTTTGCTAGGTGTGCCAAAAACCCAATCAACTTACCAAAATAGGTGCAAAGGACCGGAGTAGGCTAATGGCACAAAGACGGGCGAATCGACTTGGCTAGAAAGCAGGAATCGACTCGGATACGGAGCAGAAATCGGCTCGGCTAGGCAGCTGAGATCGGCTCGCGTGTGTGCAGGACGGCTTGGCTACGGCGCAGCTCGGGTCACAGAAGCGCAGAGATGAGCGCACGGGTTGCGTTTCCAGCTCGGACAACGACGGGGACGGAAGGCGGTGCTTGGAGACGACTTGCAGGCGGAGGAGACGCGGTCCGACAGGCGTTTCGTTTGGGAGCGACCGACGAGGTGGATCGGCTTCCGATCCACGATGAATGGTGGCTTGAGAGGCGCGGGTCGAGTTTCGGGTCGAGGCCGAGGCGCGGCTATCGGATTCACGCGGGGATGGGCGCTCGGAGTGCAACGGCGTAGCGGTTGTCGACGGTGGCAACAGCGAGTATGCGGCGGCGATTAGGGTTTCTTCCTCCTCCCTTTTTTTTATTCCAAAGAAGAAGATGATAGTTTGCACGGGTTCTAAGGGCTTTTTAAACACCAACTTGGTCAAAATTATTTATCTATTTATTTAATAGAAATTTTCTTTCTAAATAAAACATACCAATATCTTAACCAATTAATCCAATTTTTTTCCTCTCCCCAACCCAATATTCTCAATCTTCAACAAATAAGTTTTTATTATCCAAATAAAATACTTAAATTACCCTCAAAACTTAATGAATTACATAATCACATATAATTACTCAAGTTCCTCCAACAAATCCAAAAATTTCAAAACCACATTTAAGATAAATAAAGTTTCAAATCAACTTTGGGGCGTTACAACCTTCCCTCCTTAGAAAAACTTTCGTCCTCGAAAGTTCAAATTCTCGAATAGCTGGGGGTATTGGGCTCTCACATGTCTTCTTCTCTCTCCCACGTGGCCTCTTCAACTCCATGGTTTTGCCAAAGGACTTTGACCAGTGAAATTTCTTGATTACGGAGCTTCTTGACTTCCCTTGCCAAAATCTCAATAGGCTGCTCCTCGAAGCTTAAGTCCTCGCTAATCTGCAATGGCCCGAAATCAACTACATGTGTCAGATCTGCGACATACTTCCTCAGCATGGAGACATGGAATACGTCATGCATTGCAGAAAAAGATGGGGTAGTGCCAAACGATAAGCTACAGGGCCAATCCGCTCCAGTATCTCAAATGGCCCTACAAAACGCGGACTTAGCTTCCCCTTCTTCTCGAACCTCAGAACACCCTTTATTGGTGCTACCTTCAGAAAAACTATGTCTCCTACATCAAACTCGAGATCCTTACGTCGTACATCAACATAATCTTCTGTCTGCTCTGTGTTGTCAACATAAGAGCTCTAATCTTCTGTATGGCTGCATTGGTGGTCTAAACTAACTCGGGGCCTAGAATTCTTTGCTCACCAACCTCGCCCCAGCAGACAAGAGATCTACAACACTTGCCATACAGAGCCTCAAATGGTGCCATGTCGATGGTAGTCTGGTAGCTGTTATTATAGGAGAATTCCATTAAGTGCAAGTAAGAGTCCCAACTCCCTGAGAATTCCAGAACACAGGCTCGCAACATATCTTCCAAAACCTGGTTCAACCTCTCTGTCTGACCCTCAGTCTGAGGATGGAAGGCTATGTTGAAGTCTAACCTCGTGCCTAATGCAAGTTGAAGCCCCTTCCAGAACTTCGATGTGAAACGAGCATCTCTGTCCGAAACGATGGATACAGGTATTCCATGCAGTCTCACTATCTCCGTCATATATAACTGTCCCCACTTACTGGCAGTGTAAGTGGATTTCCCTGGAACAAAGTGGGCTGACTTCGTGAGTCTGTCAACAACAACCCAGATCACTGTATATCCCTTTAGAGTCTTAGGCAGTCCTGTAATGAAGTCCATTGACATGCTCTCCCATTTCCATCCTAGCACACTCAAGGGTTGCAACAGCCCTGCTGGCCTCTGTCTAGGTGTCTTCACCTGCTGGCACACCAAACATCTACTGACAAAGTCTGCCACTTCTCTCTTCATGTTCCTCCACCAATAGACACACCTCAAGTCTTGGTACATCTTCGTACTTCCGGGGTGCATAGTAAATGGAGAACTGTGAGCCTCAGTCAAAAGCTCTGTCTTGACTGCACTGTCTTCTGGCACACACAAACGTCCCTCAAACATAAGGTCCTCGTCAGAGGATATGGGGAAAACCTCACCTTGCCCTGTCTCTACCAAACGACGCTTCTCGACCAGATAAGGATCCTTTAACTGAGCGACAATAATCCTCTGTCGCAAGGTCGACTGCACTGACAACTGAGCCAGCTGTGAGGTAACTTCCCCTACTGAGACTGCAATCTCAGCTCTCTCGAAATCTCTGAGTAAGGGGCCGTGCTTTGTGATAAGCGCTGCTGAATGTGCAACCTTCCTGCTCAACGCATCAGCTACTACATTTGCCTTATCTGGGTGGTACAGAATCTCACAGTCATAATCCTTCACCAACTCAAGCCATCTTCTCTGTCTCATGTTCAGCTCCTTCTGGGTGAAGAAGTACTTTAGGCTCTTATGGTCAGTGAAAATTTGTATCTTCTCACCGTACAGATAATGTCTCCATATCTTCAGTGCAAAAACCACTGCTCCAACTCTAGGTCATGGGTAGGATAGTTCTGTCGTGACACTTCAATAGACGGAAGGCATAAGCAACTACCCTGCCCTGCTGCATCAGCATGCAACCCAGTCCTTTTTTGGAGGCATCAATGTAGATCACAAAGCTTCATGATCCATCTGGCACTGTCAGGACTAGTGCAGACACAAGCTGCTGCTTAAGCTCTTGGAAGCTACTCTCGCAAGTTGGGCTCCAAAAAAAAGGGGTCCTCTTCCTGGTCAACGAAGTCAAGGGATTGGCTATACGAGAGATGTCTTCCACGAACCTCCTGTAGTAACCTGCCAAACCCAGGAAACTACGAATCTCGCTAACTATCGATGGTTGAGGCCAACTGGTAACCGATTCGATTTTTGTCAGGTCCAGTGAAACTCCCTCACTGGAAACCACGTGGCCGAGGAAAGTCACCTTCTTCAGCCAGAACTCACACTTGGAGAACTTGGCATACATCTTATTGGCTCGAAGAGTCTCCAAAACACCGGGTGCAAATGCTCCTCGTGCTCGGCCTCAGTCTTGGAGTAAATCAAAATGTCGTCAATGAAAACTATGACAAACGTGTCTAAGAAATCCTTAAATATCTTGTTCATCAAGTCCATGAATATCGCAGGAGCATTAGTCAAACTAAAGGACATCACGATGAACTCGTAGTGCCCGTATCTGGAACGGAAAGCTGTCTTAGGAATATCACTATCCCTGATCCTCAACTGGTGATAGCTTGATGGCAGGTCGATCTTAGAAAAGACGGTGGCTCCCTGTAACTGATCGAACAAGTCATCAATTCTAGGCAAGGGGTAACAGTTCTTGACTGTCACCTTGTTCAGCTCTCTGTAGTCAATGCAAAGGCGCATCGACCCATCCTTCTTCTTCACAAACAACATTGGTGCTCCCTAAGGTGACACACTGCAGATGTACCTTCAGCTCCTTTACCTAAGTTGGAGCCATTCTGTAAGGAGCCCTCGAGATAGGAGAGTGCCCGGCTCTAACTCGATGGCGAAATCTATCTCCCTGGGATGCAGAAATCCTGGAAGCTCGTCGGGAAAAACATCGGGGTACTCCCTTACCACTGGTTCGGAGGATAGGGAAACTTTTGGTTCTCTGGTATCTATTACGCTTGGCAAGATGCCCCAAGTACTCTGGCTGAGTAGTTTACTAGCCTTCATGGCAGAGATGACCTTGGGTATACATACAATTCTTGCCCCCCTAAATTTGAAACTAGGCTCAGAGGGAGAGTTAAAAATGACTTCCTTACCGAAACAGTCTATACTTGCATGGTTAGCAGACATCCAATCCATGCCTAGGATTACATCAAAATCCTGCATGTCTAACACTAGTAAGGTCACATCTAACATCTGGTTTGCTATCTCTATCTGACATGCCTTTATCTTTTCTTTAGACAACAGAACCTTCCCAGATGGAGTAGAAACAGATAAAACACCACTCAATGGTTCTACTTCTAAACTGACATGCTGAACGAACACAGAGGATATGAACGAATGGGATGACCTAGAGTCAAACAGCACAAAAGCATAGTGTCCCAAGATTGGGAGCGTACCTGTCACCACTGTATCGGCTCGCTCGGCCTCCTCACGAATAGTGGCAAAAACTCTTCCCTGCTGGGAAGTGGGAGGCTGGTGCGGGGTAGTCTCAATGGGTTTCCGAGGACAAGCGTCAACGGTATGCCCTGGTTGCCTGCACCTAAAGCAAACTCTGCTCTCGGCCAAGCAACGACCTCCATGCACTCTCCCATAGCTAGGACAAACAGGTAGCTCTCTCAGGGTTCTCCCAACTGCTGTAAGCTCCCGACAATGCCGTTGGAAGACACCTCCTGACTTCAGATTTCGCTGCAGTGTCAAGTCAGGCAGTAGCTCCACCTTCCTCTTTCGTCTAAGGGCTGACCCTCTACCGATAGCCTTAGACGAATCAACTCTCTCATGCAGGCTCAAATCTAGTGTCAGGCGTAAAGCATCAGCATGAGGGCTCGAACAATACTCTGGAGGTCTAGTCTGAGACCTCTGACAAACTTCTTGGTCCTGGCCTCCTCATCCTTCACTACATCAGGGGCAAAGCGGGACAACATGTCAAACTCAGCATCGTACTGCTATACAGTCATATCACATTGTTCCAAGTTCAGGAACTTTTGCTGCTTCGCGTACTTTACGTTGGCAGAGAAGAACTTAGCATAGAAGCTCTCCTTCAACTGCTCCTAGGTTATCTTGCTGACATCTCCGCCCAGCATCCTCTCAGCAGTCTCCCACCACGCGGTGCCTCTGTCCTCCAGGAAGAAAACTAAGCACTGGACCTTCTGGTCCTCAGGGTACTTCATGTACTTGAAGATCTTCTCTATAGAGGTTAGCCACATCTGGGCCTTGGTGGGATTGTCCATGGATCTGTCAAACGTTTTAGGATTGTACTTCCTAAAGTCTCTCAGATGTTTGGCCTCAGCCGACAGTTGAACTGGCTCGGGCTGAGCTTCCACAAGGGCTAGAGGAGGGACGGTTTGGGCCTGAACAGGGGCGGCCTGGGTCTTCTGGGCCGCGAGGAAAGGGGCTAAAGCAGCCTCTAGCATGTCCTGATAGCGCTACTCCATCGCAGCGAGATCCGCCTAGGTGATCGGTGCGTTAGGGTTGGCTGCCTGCACAGCAGATTGCTCCTCTGGCTGGGTACGTCCAGCTCCTCTGCCTCTCCTACAACCTCTTCGGCATGCACCTCTAACTACACTCATTTCATTCAGGCAAGATTGTAACTATAACATTTAGCAAGGCCTTAAGTCATACATGGCGAGTGACGAAGGACCGCATAGCCATAGGGGTAAATAAAATAACACAAAACAAAAACTTACATCGTAAGCCAGTCTGCAGAACCTAGAATACTGAGCTCTGATACCAACTGTAACGACTCAACTCCTTATACTAAGTCGAAGCCATTACTAAATGTAAATAACACAAATAAAGTTATAAAGTTTGGCTAAAACCAACAAAACCTTAAAATTTTATTTATTTAAAAACCAAATCAAAAGTAATGTGCGAAATGTAAACAAATATTAAAATCCTAACTCGGGCCCTATTTAATTTTAAAGAAACGAAATAACAAATAAAGAATAATTAAAATTCAAACACTCAAGTTTTAAACTCGGATGTAAAGCGGAAACAGAGATCCCTGTGGCTCGCCACGGTCACTTCTAGTCGCTCGCCAGCTTGCTCTTGCCCTTACCTCTGCCCCTACATGAAAAATAAGAAATGGAAAGAGTGAGTATAAAATACTCAGTAAGGGACCCACTACTAGTCCCACTAGATGCTTATTAACTTCCTATTAAAGTCCTGAAAATGGTATCCAAGAACTGGCACGTTCCCAAACACGTGCAACATGTGATCCCGTAGGAACAAAATCTGGTCTTCGGTGACCCAAAGGAACACCTAGGACAAGCTGGTCTGTAGCGTACCCGGAGGAAGCGCTAAGACAATCGGGCTGCGAGGATCCCGTTGAATCGCTCGAATCATATCTGTATCAATGCTAGACTGGCGGTCCCGTCGGACTACACAGTCCTAAATAGGTGGTGATCCCGAAGGACACCCATGCAGGTACGACTCTAATAGGGTAAGCTAACATGCACCTTAACCACAACATACATATACATAGCATCATCACGTAATCATATCACGTCTAATCATCATATCACATCTCATCATAATGTCAAAACAAGCCACGTCATCACGTTATACCATGTCATCATATCAAATCATATCATCAGTCCCATCATATCCTCATTAATTGACATATCGTTATACAGTCTAGTCCTCAATGTGCATAACTAAGAATGTATGCGATATCATGATTCTAGTCGTAGAGCTAGTAGTAGAAATCTCTTACTTGGAGATTTGCTCAACGAGTTCTAACAGCAAGAAAGCACGCCTTCCAAGCCGCGGGGTCCTAAATGGTTAGAAAACACCAGTCTTCATAACTGGAGCATTAAATGACCAAGGACGCAAGAATTCAGTTGGAATACTCACCCGAGGTTGGGGTTACAACGAGATGGTCCTTAACTGGAGAAATCTTACACTCTACAATTCAATTGGTCCAAGCTGTTCTTTTAAGAGAAATAAATTAGTTTAATCCAAATAATTTATTTAGGTTCAAAAATCTTAAGTCCTTGCTGGGTGTTCCAAAAACCCAATCAACTTACCAAAATAGGTGTAAAGGACCGAAGCAGGCTAACGACTCAAAGACAGGTGAATCAGCTCGGCTTGAAAGCAAGACTCGACTCGGCTAGGAAGTAGGAATCGGCTCGGCTAGGTAGCTAAGATCGGCTCGCGCGTGTGCAGGGCGACTCGACTATGGCGCGGACAGGTACGGTGTGGCTCGGGTCGCAGAAGAGAGATGCGGGTCAGTCTGATTCGCACGGAGATGGGCGCACGGGTCGTGTTTCCGACTCAGGCGACGGCGAGGACGGAACGCGGTGCTCAGCGACGGCTTGCAGGCGGAGGAGACGCGGTCTGACAGGCGTTTCGTTTGGAAGCGGCAGGCGGGGTGGATCGAATTTCGATCTGCGAGGAATGGTGGCTGGAGAGGCGCGGTCGCGTTTCGGGTCGAGGGTGAGGCACGACTGTCAGATTCACGCGGAGATGGGCGCTCGGAGTGCGATGGCGTGGCTGTTGTCGACGGTGACGGCGACAAGTGTCAGGTGGCGATTAGGGTTTATTTCTCCTCCCTTTTTATTATTCCAAAGAAGAAGATGATAGTTTGCACGGGTTCCAAGGGCTTTTTTAACACCAACTTGGTCAAAATTATTTATCTATTTATTTAATAGAAATTTTCTTTCCAAATAAAACATACAAATATCTTAACCAATTAATCCAATTTTTTTCTCTCTCATCAACCCAATATTCTCAATCTTCAACAAATAACTTTTTATTATCCCAATAAAATACTTAAATTGCCCTCAAAACTTAATGAATTACATAATCACATATAATTACTCAAGTTCCTCCAACACATCCAAAAATTTCAAAATCACACTTAAGATAAATAAAGTTTCAAAACAATTTTGGGGCGTTACATAAACGATCCCGTAGTTTTCTATAAATGATATGATAATAAAACCCAAACGATCTCGAAACAACATCTAAACGAATGTTTATGTTCATTATTTTAAATGATTAGTTTAAAATATGTATGCGATGTTATTATAGAAGTTAAGCAATTGTGTAGTTAATTGAAAACGTTTACATGTTAATGTTCAACAAGTGTAATACAGAGAAATATCAAAAGTGTTTATACATTTATTGTAAATGTTATTACATGTAAAATACATTTCGAAAAAATGTAAGCGTGTTTTTGAAGCAGAAACACAGGATTTTTCAAGCCGTTATCTTCCTTTGTGAAACCTACTGTTCAATCCTTTCCATCTGGATCTGAAAATATTCATAGACAAAATGGGTGTATAGTTTTCACCATCGAAAAAGGTGTACATGTATTTCAACCAAGAACACAGGAGTTTCGAGCCCTTATCTTCCCTTCTTTAACCCACTTTCCATTCATTTCCATCTGGATCTGGAAGCCTTGTAACCCATCGTTTTCCATCTGAAGTTGGAAGAGAATTTAGAATGGATGAAGTAGATAAAAGCTTATCACAGTCTTTTCTAGACATTTTTGGAATCACTATCACAAGTTCCTTTGTCAAGCCCAACGTCCATTCCTTTCCATTTGCATCTTGCATGCTTTTTCCTTCTTCTTAATTAATATAACATTTATATTAAAAACATACATCAAGCATACACAAGACATTAATTTAAATAAACAAATTATATTTAACTAAGTAATGTCATCCATCATGCCTATCTAATTTCATATATTAAAAATATCAACATATTTTAAATTACTCATGAAATTCACAATCATGCATTATTACTATACATTATATCATTTATAATATATATAAAAATGCATGAACATGCTTAACCTAAGGTGGGATTCATCTAAATGACATCCATAAAACATATAAATAACAATTGAACTTGTAAAATTGGCCCCAAGAATAAAATAAAGCAAACAATTACATTAATTAAACTTTAAATTATCCTAAAAATGCTTCTAAAGCTCCAAAACTTGTCTCAAAACCTTCAGAAAACTTCAAACCGGGCCTAAAACCCTTTAATCGATCCAAAAATGGAAGAACTGGCCTAAAACCAAGCGAAACCGACGTCAGACCGTGCGTTAGACGAAGAACCAAAGTTGAACTGCACGCTAGAAGCTGAACTGCACCAAACTGAACTGACTGCCTCAAATTATGCCAAACCACGCGATAAACAACCCACGTTTGATAGGAATGCACTAAGCCGAGCGGAGCGGAGCTGTCAGCTATGCCGTGTATGAGTTGCCAGCCTAGTGCTTGCAGACGTCATGACGTTAGCATGACGTCAGCCTTCGTCAACCTCCAGACGAGCTGAGCTTTTTTTTCCGCTTCATTTTTCATGTAGTGCTGAAAAGTCACCATTTGAGGCCTTTCAGTTATCCGTTTTGGGCGAATTTGGTATCAAAATTGGACTCTAATTTACAAGATTTACAGTAAAAAATGCCCAAAAACTTTGGGACCTTTAGAATTGATTATATCAAAAACTATAAGTCTATGGCCAAATTACAGTAAACATTCAATTGCAAAAACCCACATTCATAATGCAGAATCTCATCTAACCAATGCAAATTTTTAAAATTCCCAATTAAAATTGATATGTCTCTAATACCAATTGAAGGGATGAGAGCCCTACGCACAGTGGAAGAATTACAGAGACCTAACTCAATTTAACTGGGAACCTAAAAATACCAATAATTGGCAAAATCTAATTTATTTATGGCAAAGCATGATTTCAAGAAATAAATTATAGAGAATGAAAAACAGGAAACTTATGCACGTTGATGTCTCTGGATCTATCAAACTCCAAAGGTCACCCCCACATGGAAACAGTTATATTCTCTGGGTTGAGATTTGGTTGGTGGGAACATAAGTTGGAGAAGGAAATTTTCAGAGAAAATTTTCTTTCAAAGAGAATTGAAGCATACGCCAAAATCACATAATTGTTCTACCCTATTAGGCAGATCTCTCCTTCTTCTTCAGACGAAAGAAATGGAAAGTTAAGAGAAAATTTGGGAACGTGCGAAAACAACCCACGTTCCCTATTAATTTAATAATAACTTATTATTATTAAAATAATATTAATATTAATTAATTAGTTAATTAATTAATTAAATAATTAACTAAATCATATTTAACTAATATTTCATTTAAATCATATTTAAATGAATATCTCTCGCATAACCTATAGTTTTAATTTAATTAATTTAATTTAATCAAATTTAACTAAATTAAATCAAATTAAACTAAACTATTAATTAATTCTCTAAATAATTAATTGCTAAATTAAATATCATATATTTAATTTAATCTAAATTTGAATCATATTCAAATATAAATTTGTCTCATAACCTATAGTTTTAATATGTATCATATACACATTAAATTTTAACATATAGTTTTAATATGAATCTAATTAAATTAATATTTGAACTCATTCAAATATTTTATTCTCTCATAAATTAATTTTGAATCATATCCAAAATTAAATTTATATAATAAAATTTAATTAAAATATACATTTTATATTATAATGTATCACCATAAATTTTATCAATTCCCAAAGTAAATTTGAATATTTCAAATTACAACCAATGCAATTAAATCTCATTACCCTTTACGAGCTAGGAAGATGACCTAATGTACATAAAGATCAGAAGCTACAACGATATGAGATTAATTGGCTAAACTCATTAACCTCATTAATCAATATTCGTTAACTGTGTATACACTCCACTAATGTCACACCCCATTCTAAATTTTCCCTTCTAACCTAGATCGTGGTGTGAATCTACTCCTTAAATTCATTCCTTTCATATGTAGGATTAGTAAAACCTTTTTCAAGAAATTCAAAAAAAATTCGGCAGAGTCTCCCTTGAAAAACGGATTAACCACACCTGAAAAAAAATAGCTTCTATGCTTTTCAAAAACTCAATATCATCGAGTGTGTCTCACCACACACTCATCCAGACAATTCCAGAATCTCGTTCAAAATTTATATTCAACTACGAACTAGTTACAGAAGAATTACAATATAATAAAAGACCTCTCAAACTCAAATTCTCATCGTGACTCTCGCTTCTTCTAATCACCCAATAATACAATACTACACATAAATATATACATACAACAAGAATGAGAAACTACAATCAATGACAGAAAAGCACAACCAATGCTTGGTCCTTGATCGTTACCTGGAGGGGAGAAAACATTGAAAACGTGAGTTGAAACTCAGTGAGTGGCAATTTTGTTTAATTTTCTTAAAAAATTATAAAACATATATTTAACGATTTAGTTATAAAATCAACACCGTAATGATAATTTAAACATTAAAATCATATATTACCATAAACCATAAGTAACGCCAACAAACCTGTATCCAAACCAACCATGGCAAGGCATCTAAATATACAACCAAAGATAGCTCGCACATGACTAAAAAAATCATGCGGCCAAAACTAGCTCACGCATATTTAGTACCCACAATGATAACAACCTCCATCCAATCTGATCCAACCAATCCAACCCAACCATGATAGTATACTAAGCATACGGCCCAAGGATAGCTCACACGTGCTCCATATCCACAAAGAAACACACGGCCAAACGGAGCTCACGCATACTTAGCACCTATCAAATTCCATCAATGAGAGATGTGAGTCCCAGTTACCCTTAAACTGGGGAACATAGGTTTGTAACATATCCTATAATGTTGAAGTGGTTCGTTTTGACTTTCCATTAGTTTAAGGATAAAAGGGTTGTACCAACGTTAGTTAGCACCTAAAGCTTGCTATAGACTTAGCCAAATTCATCCAAGTACTTAGTGGCATGAAATAGCAAAAACAAAATCATGTATCTTTGTCAGTCTGTTAATTATCACCCAAACACCATCATGAATTCTCTGTGTTCAAAGAAATTCCAAAAGAAAAATTCATCAAAAGTTTCTAATTCCATTCTAGTAGTTGAATTAGATTCAAATGTTATGTTGCTTTTATCTAAACAATTCAACCTGTTGGCAAATCAAACATCTTGAGACATACTCAACTATCTCTTGCTTCAATTGATGTCACCAATAGGGTTGTTTCAAAGTCTAATATATCTTAGCTTCTTGAAGCCTTAGTATAGGTTGAGACTTAAACTTACTATATCATCTCATTCCTTAACTCCAATTTGTTCGAAAAACACAACTGACTATATCTTGTTATTACTCCATCGCCTCTTAGATCATAGTAAGTTTCAAACACAACATCAGGTTTCAGAAGGGTAAAATAGGCATGGAAATAAGTTATCTCTTCACTTCCTGAAAACGTTCACATACTTTAGAAATTTTTATGTGTTGTTTCCACTTACGTATTACTTCAGTTCCTTGAAAATCCACTAGTACACCTTCAGTTGTAATAACATAACCATAGAATGTTACTTGTCTACGTCAGAACTCACATACACTGAACTTAACATACTCTTTATTGTCTTGTAACGTCAATGACAATATTCTAAGATGTATCACCCTATTTTCTTTCCCTTTAGAATAAGCAATACCTCTATCATGAGAACAATGAAAATTTGTTCTAGCTTGAAATGCTCGGTTCATTAAGTCTATAAAGGCAGTTAGTGCCTTAGTCAAATCAATAACATTACAAGAAACTAAAATTGATCATATCTCATTCTAAACATCATCTTTATTACACTTGGCTCCTTACTCTTTAATTGATAACATCTTGCCCTCAACTATTTTAAAGAATACTAAGGCATCCTTTAGTTAATTTAACAAATCAACAATACATGACAACATATACTTAATATAGACGGTTATGTTGTCCAACTATCATTAATTAACACTTACCCTTAGGGTGTCATCTTCTTCTTAATGATTCCAGACTAGTGCACCTGACTAGTGCTCCCAAGAGAAACATTAGGCCAAATAGAACCTTTACTCACAAGTTTCTACAATGAGCCTTCAACTCTCTCAGTTTCGTTAGAGTTCTTTTGTATGGTGTAAAGGGATTGGTGTTATACTAATATTGAATTCATAATCCTTGAATTCCATCTGGAAATACATTCTGAAAACCTTTGTAACATAAGAATGTCCTCAAGTTTTAGTTCTTGACTTGGGTATTTATTACATAAGCCAAGTACACAATACAACCCTTTCTTAAACTACCTCGCTCTTACCACAAAAATAACATTCGCGAGAAATCTTTCCATTGCCCTTGAACTCACATCAACGTCACCTTGTTACTTAAACACTTGATCTTTTATGATATAAATCTATAGTGGTATGATACGTTGATAAGAAATCTATTTCGATATACTCATCAAACTTCAGGGTTTAACCAGCTATTAGATCTTTCAGATGGTAAGCTCGAAAGATTAGTTATTTGAGCAATCCTTGAGATTCATTCCTCTGCCTTATTCTCAAACAAGTTCTTCGTAACTTGTACAGAGTATTTTTAGTTTAACAACATCATCCATTCAGTGCTAACAGTAGTAGCGTATGAATCTCCCCACTTAAACTATCTTTAATCCTATGCATTTGACTACCTCGTCTTGGGGCACTGAGATGGGATACCCACAATCATTTGTAATACTTTTCATATTTTAACCCAGACATAACTTCTTATACAAGCTTCAGAAATTCCCTTTGTTTCGCATCTCGAGATGACCTCAGATAAGTTATCATGAATAACTCTTCCATGTTCTTTCCAACAAACTAGTCTACCACTAAGGCATAACTTAGTATAACGCCATCAATACTTTGCCCTTTTCTACAACAAAAGAATGGCAAATCTCACTCGCCTATCTTATACCTAATGTTGTCATTCCTAGACCCTTTAAAAGCTCAAATCCTTAGTTTTTCTTAGGATTGGCTCACAAAAATCTCACACCAACTGATATTTTGAGTCAAATGAGACATCATTAGCTCACCAAAAAAAAAAAAAATTCCGCCTGAGGATAAACTAGTGTCGCTTTAACTTCCTCAACTCCATGTCTAAACTATCAAGAGCATCATGAGTTTTCTTAGTAGGTTGCCTAGATCGTATGCCATAGTTGTGTATGTTTCAGTGCAACTTACTTATGCGATTCAAACTCTTGCTAAATCTCTAGTGCATAAGCTTTTGATTTTCCAAACTCTTGCTCATAACCCTTAGGTTTCCCAAAACCATGCTCTGATACCAAATTGGCACACCCCGTTTTAAATTTTCCCTTCTAACCTAGATCGTGGTGTGAATCTACTCCTTCAATTCATTCCTTTCATATGTAGGATTAGTAAAACCTTTTTCAAGAAATTCAAAAAAAAATTCGGCAGAGTCTCCCCTGAAAAACGGATTAACCACACCTAAAAAAAAATAGCTTCTATGCTTTTCAAAAACTCAATATCATCGAGTGTGTCTCACCACACACTCATCCAGACAATTCCAGAATCTCGTTCAAAATTTATATTCAACTACGAACTAGTTACAGAAGAATTACAATCTAATAAAAGACCTCTCAAACTCAAATTCTCATCGTGACTCTCACTTCTTCTAATCACCCAATAATACAATACTACACATAAATATATACATACAACAAGAATGAGAAACTACAATCAATGACAGAAAAGCACAACCAATGCTTGGTCCTTGATCGTTACCTGGAGGGGAGAAAACATTGAAAACGTGAGTTGAAACTCAGTGAGTGGCAATTTTGTTTATTTTTTTAAAAAACTTGTAAAACATATATTTAACGTTTTAGTTATAAAATCAACACTTTAATGATAATTTAAACATTAGAATCATATATTACCATAAACCATAAGTAACGCCAACAAACCTGTATCCAAACCAACCATGGCAAGGCATCTAAATATACGGCCAAAGATAGCTCGCACATGACTAAAAAAATCATGCGGCCAAAACTAGCTCACGCATATTTAGTACCCGCCACGATAACAACTTCCATCCAATCCGATCCAACCAATCCAACCCAACCATGATAGTATACTAAGCATACGGCCCAAGGATAACTCACACGTGCTCCATATCCACAAAGAAACACGCGGCCAAACGGAGCTCACGCATACTTAGCACTTACCACGGTAACAACATACCGCTTCTATGTGCACATAGAGCCACCCACCATGGGTTAAGCTAGGCCAGAAGCCATATCACAATCCTCCATCCATGTCCTCACGCTCAGGTTCTCGGATCTCCGGTCATGGCCTCTTTCAGCCCCAGAATCCCCTGACAACCGTGGGTGGCGCTACAGAAACACATTCACGTAGCCTTTAATATCACATATTACATGTAATCACCAACATTTATAATATCACATATTACATGTTTAATAACCAAACATGGTCAAGAACACATTTCATAAAGTCATTTTAAATCCTTAGCGACTAAAACATGTTTTAAGAATAACCTTTCATTCAAAATATCCATGTTAATAACAGAACAAGTATTCTTAAATCAGTTGCCGTATAAATTGTGATTAATACGTTCGAGTTCAAACATGCTTTCTGAATATAAGAGTTCATAGAAAACAGAAAGACGTATTTGAAAACATTTCTAGCACATGGTTCATAAAGTAATTATATTCGAAGCTCTCATAATCGGGTCATATTATAGAACATATATAGTTTTATAAGGAAATACTTGAAAATAAGCCACTCATTATCAATTACTCGATCCCCCGAAATTTTATGCTTTCCCCACTTAAATTTAGCCTGAAAAAAGGATTAAGGTTTATCAATTAACTTCACAAAGCAAAACGACACAACAATTTTCAATGTACTTCATAAAGCCAACTCAAACTATTTTATATTCCAAAGACTCCAATTTCTCTCTTCCAAGACTTAAATTGAATTATCCCTTCATGCTTTAATCTATTCTAAATATTCCAACTTTGGACTCTTAGCATCACATTAACCTCTTAATGACACAAGCACCCAAACATGAGAGAACCCACTAAAATTTATCTAAAATCATATCAAAATCACCTCGACAACACATTTCTCAAAATTTTCCAGATTCGCAATATAATCTTCAAATGATCATAACTCTTTCAATACTTAACCAAAATGAGTGTTCTTTATGTCAAAATCTTCATTTTGATGTCCTCTATAATTTACAAGAAGGAAGAAAAATATGATTCTCAATGGGGTGCTACAGAATTGACCCGAAACAGAGAGTATTCAAAAATAGAGTCTTCTGCTATCCCCTAACTTGTTTATGAAATTAGGCTTACTTAAAATCATATTTAGCTCACAATTCCATCATAAGAGTTGTAGTGCATTGAATAAGCTTTCCAACCATACTAAATAGAGATCTTAACTCCATTTATACACTTCTAACTACTCAACACAACAGCGTCTTCGCAGATTCATGCACGAAACCTGAAATCTGCCTTCTCTTTCCATTTTCAACCTTTAACCTTCAACTCTAGGAAAAATCCAATGAAATTATTCCATACACTCTTATGTCCAATAATCATACCTTAGAGGTTTAAATCCATTAACAATCTCAACAACAATCTAACGGGTCAATAACTTAGAAACCTATCCGACTTACCTAAAATAACCTCAACCGTGTTGACCAAGGCTTCCAAGTTCTAAATTTAACTTTTCCCTAAATGCTTTAGTCTAGGCTAAACATTCCACTCTTGAACCTTAAACTTCACATTGGACTCTTAATAAGATAAGGATCTAAACTTAGTGTATACTTAATGGGTCTTGTATATTAACTTGTTCTTAGTTGCAATATCAATAATGTGAGGGATTTCGATCATTTAATAACAAACTCAACGTCAAAGTAGCAAGTCAATATCTTAAGAAATTTCCCACACTTGTCGTAAACAATCTTAAGTGCGGTGAACAATGCTTCATAGTTCTCTAAAGTCCCCACTTTTCCATTCAAAAATTATGGGTAAAATCAAGTCCGCGCTAATACGAAGTGGTATTTAAGAACTATGAGAGAACATGCTAATTTATCTACAACCTTGTCAAATACTTGTCAAAGTCGCCTTGATAACATGTTAACGCCTTTCTAAATTCGAATCTAGGATCTAAAACTATTGTATGTTCGAAACTTATATACGCAACACCAAACAAATCTCTAAAGTTAGAAGAAAGTTCCTTCTTGACCTCAAATGTTTAACTTTGGGACTCGAGTCTTATGAGTAATCTAATATAAATGCTTAGATTCAATGGGTATGCAAGAACTCAAAGAAAACTCACTTAAATTACTCCAAAACTTGTCAAGAACCAATTAAAGTACTCTTAACTTCCATGGGCAACATCCTAACCACCTACTAAGCTCAAAATCAAGTATCCGACATCATGGTTTAATCAATATCGTTACTAAAATTTGATGGGTACTCAAGACCCGCTCTATAAAGTATAGAATCTTACCCAAGTTGTACCAGAACGCCCAAATTTAAGCTTACGAACTGCTGGACAGTGGTTTGAACTCCTTTAAAATCCAAATCTAGCATTAAAATCTAATGGGTATCGTGAAAACCAAGTCGAAACTTAATGGGTAACTGAAATTTATCGAGAAATCCATTTAAAATAAAGAAGATTTACCCAAAAACTTAGATCCAACGATACGGAGTTGAAAAGAACGAAATTAGCAATGATTCAACTTGCCGAATGACAACGAACGATGGATAGGTACTGCACAGCTCAGTTACAAAGAAACACAATGAGGACACTCGAATAGATTGTGTCGATTCGAACTAACCGCTTCAAAACGCCGTGGTTCAAGGCACGCGGCGTGGGTGGTCGTCTTCCGACGGTTAGAGCAGTGCAACGATAGTGGCATTGTGTCAGCGTGGAGAAGCAAATGAAGGATGGGGCGACGGAAGAGATTTCGAAAAGGAAGGGAGAAGTCGTCGGTCTCTCTCTCTTTCTAGAAGGATGAAGAAGACGAAGAAGAAGAAGAAGGAGGAGAAGAAGAAAAAAATATCTCCTCTTTTCTTTTCTCTCTCTCTTTCTTTTTTTTTTTTTTTATAAAAGCTTAATAATAATAAGGGAATGACGAAAATGCCCATCTCTTCAAACTTAAACTTCCTTTTTACCCTCCTTCGTTCTTTTAAACACCTATACAAAACAATTTAAGTTTTGAAACTCCATAAATGCAGTTCTAAAATTTCCTTATCACACGAATAAATCTTAAGAAGATATTAAATAAATAGATAAAGTAGAAGAGAACGAAATGGGGCTGACAACTAAAGACTCCCAGTTAAACTCTTCTAAATGTAGATATATTTCTGCGTTCATGAATATAGACCAATACTAGTAAGTTAGTCCTTCACAAGTGCTCGTAACACCAGTTGGGTCAAGTTACCATTTTACCTTTGGGTTACTTCTAGTTCTTAAATACCAATGCTCCTCTAATGAACAATCTGTTTATGGCCCAACCACTAAACAGAACCTCTCTCGTGCCATTGAGAGGGTAGGCTCCTTTGTTCAATTCCTGGAGACACCATTTAAGGGAACACATATCTACTTACCCTAAAGTCGGGAAGGAGTGAATTCCATCTTATGTGATTATGTTCCCAGCTCCCTACTCGGTTTTGTCCCCAAAATGATAAGCATATTGAGTCAGAAATTTGGCTACTCTCACCCGTTCAAATCAAAGAACAATCCCTTGTGAATAGAAGTTCATAATACACTCAGGATTAAGACTAAGTTACCTAGATCATCCAAATGAAATAGAAACCTAACTAGCCAACAGAGTTACATCTAGTGGTTACTATTTCGTGGTCTGATCTTATACAAACTCATTGCATAGGATACCTTCACTCGCATATCACTTACACAAATGTGTTGGATCATTGCATTTGTATTAAATACAAAGTGAGTCGTATTCATAGTGTTACTAGGATATACTAGGATAAGGTACCTAACCTTATCCCTATACTATAAACCCTTTTAAGTTGTATCTCGAACATTGATCCCTTTATGTCTCTACATACTGTTCAAGACTCATAAAACAACTTAGGATGTTAGCTTATTGACTTTAGGTTATTAAGACAAAACTAATAATATAATCAATCACACTTATTGAAATTATAATAATAACACTTTATTAATAACGGTCAATGGATTATTTTACTATCTACGAGTTTTAGGACATAAAATCCAACAAGGCTAATAAATGAAAATTGATTATTTACAACATACAAAAACACCAAACTCTTCGCAAGGTCTCCGTGTGGCCTTAATCTCTTAATACGATTGCCACGATAGATGTGAACAATCGTGGTGTTTAACCAACGATCTTCTTCAACTTTAAACCATCGTGCTGCTACATGTAAATGATGTTGTTATACATCTGAATTCAGCTTTAGTGTTAGATTTGGAGACTGTTTGTTGTTTTCTAGAACCCCAAGTTATTAAGTTTCCACCAAAGAAGATGCATAAACCTACAGTGGATTTTCTATTATCTAGATCTGAAGCCCAGTCAGCATTAGTAAACGCTTGAACATTGAAATGAGTTGGTTTCTCAAATACAAACCTGATTGGGATGTGCCGTTTTGATATCTTACAATTCTCTTCACTGCTTTCCAATGTAAAATTGTTGGCTTATGCATAAACTGGCACACACGATTGACTAAGTAGGCAATTTCTGTTCTGGTGGTAGTTGCATACTGAAGAGCTCTTATAGTACTTCTGTATAGATGAGGGTCTCCAAAGGATTTACTACTAGTAGCTGAGAGTATTGGAGAGTTAATCATTGGGGTAGCAATTTCATTTGCATTAAACATATTTGTTTTGTGTAGTAAATCAGTAATGCATTTCTCTTGAGTCAGAAATAAGCCTCCTTCTGGTGGATATGACACTTTAATGTCAAGGAATAGGTGAGTCTGCCAAGATCTTTTAAAAAAAAGGTATGATTCATGTGAGTAATCAGTTTTCTGATTTTAGATTTTGAAGAACCAATGATGATAATGTCATCTACATAAACTAGAACGTAGCACATATTCCCATTTTCTTGTCTCATGAATAGAGAAGTATCTGCTCTTGAATAGTCAAAATCTTGAGAAATGAGGAAGGTTTTTAGTCTATCAAACCATGCCCTTAGTGCTTGTTTTAAGCCATAAAGAGCTTTCTTCAGTCGACATACTTGAGGGGTATTTGATTCATCTATTACAGAAAAATCTAGCTGGATGTTTTATAAAGACTTCTACACTTAGAATTCCATGAAGAAAGGTATTGTTTATGTCTAATTGTCAGATTTCCCAACTGTTTGCAAAAGTAACAGATAAGATGATTCTGATTGTGACAGGTTTGATAACTGGACTATAGGTTTTAGAATAGTCAATATCTGTTGTTTGATGAAATCCTTGAACTATAAGTCTTGCCTTGTATCTTGCAACTGAATTTCATTATTTTTTTATTACAACTCTATATTCATCTTTCATTACTTCTAGCCAATGGGGACTTTTTAAAGCTTATTTGGTTGTGGATGGCTCTTTCTCAACGTATTCTGTAAGAAGTGCTTTAGGTTTCCTTATTCCATTCTTTAATCTAGTAACCATATTGTGGGTATTGGTAGCATTACAAGTTTGTGATGATGGAGCAGAGGTATGAGTTTGGTTTGGAGTTGAAACAATTTCTTGGTTTTGAAGGACAGTAGGTATTGATTCATGACTCTAGCTTTGTGGTGAAGCTAAAGGATTGAAGTTTGTATTTTGTGGAGATGGGGAATTATTGGCTTAAGTTTGTGATATGGGATGTTGAGTGATTTTTGTTATCTTTGGAATGTCAGGAATGGATATGAGGGATGAAGGATCATTTATGGTTTTCTTAGGAGTAGTAGGAGATTGAGAGGCATAAGGAAAAACAAGTTCATCAAAAGTAACATGTCTTGAGATAAAGATTTTTCCTGTTTTATCTAAACATTTATAACCTCTATGTTTTGAACTATATTCTATAAATGTGCATGGTGTTGACCTGAGCTGAAGTTTATAATGGTTATAAGGTCTAAGATTAGGAAAACACAGGCATCCAAAAACTTTTAGGATAGAATAGTCTGGTTTTGTTGTAAAGATTAACTCCCAAGGACTTTTACCACGAAAGACATTAGTACGTAGTTTGTTTATTAGAAAGACAGCACTTGAAAAAGCATCATCCCAGTATATACTATATGACGATGTTTTCTTTCAACTAACCCCCTTTGTTGAGAGGTATATGGACAAGTAAAATGATGAGTGATACCATTTATTTTGAGAAAATCAGTAAATGACTTGAATTGTCCTCCCTCATCTGTTTGAAGTGCTTTTATTTTGGTGTTGAACTGATTTTCTACTTGGGTTTTGAAATTTATAAATGTTTGGAGAGCTTCTGATTTTGTTTGAAGAAAGAAAATCCAAGTATCTTTAGAGAACATATCAACAAAGGTCATGTAGTATCTAAAGCCATTTGTAGAGACTTTATGGGAGGGTCCCCATAAATCAGATTCAATTAGTTCTAAAGGCTTTGTGTAAATTGTTTTAGAATCAGGAAAGGGTAGTTTATGTATTTTACCAAAGGCACATGAATGATAAATAGAATGAGAATTTTTATTTGTGGAGAAAGTAGAGATATTACAATCATGTAGTACTTTATTTACAATGTGGAGAGAAGGATGACCTAGACGGTTATGCCATATATTTTGTACAGAGTTTTGTATGACACGGAGCAGAGATTGTCATTAGTGCAGTAGGTTTGTTTAAATTGATGTTGGAATTGGGATGAGATTTAGCTAGTGATAAACGATATAGTCCTTCATGAAGCTAGTTCCCTGAGCCTTAACAAAATAGACATTTGGATAAAATTCAAGAAAGCAATTGTTGTCTTTGGTAAACTAACTAACAGTCAACAAATTTTTCATTATGTGAGGTACATGCAGAAGATTTTGAATAGAGAATATAGGTGAATTTAATGTAGGTGAGTCTGTATTAGTAGGAATAAGAAAAAAATGGCTAGAATGAAGAATTTTCAAACCTGTTCCATTAACAACATGAACTTGTTCTGCCCCATTGTAGTTTGTACCAAAGGATAGGTTAGCTAGATCATTAGTAACATGATTTGATGCTCCTGTATCTGGATACCATCCATTGGTGTTATTGCTTTAGAATGTAAACGCCATGTATGCTTGAAAGAGATTATTTCCAGCTATGTTCTAACGGTTGAAATTATTGAGTTTTTGGCCAAAGTTAGTTTGATTGGGTGCTAGGGTGTTGATGAACTGGCGTTAAAAATTTGGGTCATATAGAAAGTAGCATTTTATGGTTGTATGTCCGAATTTATTGCAGATTTGACACTGTAGTTTCGAATTGTTCCAGAACTTCTTTCCTCTGCCATGATTACCATTGCCATTTCATTTCCTCTTCCTCCTTTATTATTTTGCCATTGATTGTTTCACTGAGGCTGATTTTGATTTCTTTGATTTATTTTCTGAGAATTTTGTTTTCTTTCATTTGGTCTAGAAACAAGATTTGCAATTGGTTGTGTTCCATCTGTATTTATCATAGAATTTTTCTCCAACCTATTTTCAGTACTCATTAGTAAAGAAATAATTTCTTACAATGGTTTTCTTTTTTTATTTTGTAGAGATAGCATATACAATTGAATCATATTTTGTACCTAGTCCAGATAGAATGTAAACTATATGTTCTTTCAAAGAAATAAAGCATCCAACCTCATTTAGGGCAGCAACGATGTTCTTTATCTTGGTAGCATATTCTTTGATAGATCGACTTCCTTTCTTTATGCTTTGAAGTTGGCTTTTCAACTGCATAATTTTTTGCTGTGTTTGAAGTGGAGTATGTTTGCTTGAGCATCACCCAGATTTCTCTTGCTGTTTTGCACCCAATCATCTGCGTGACGATGTCTTCAGTCATCAAACCCATGACCCAAGAACATAATAATCGATCTTGCCTCATCCAAGAAATGTATTATGTATTGTTGACTAATTCTAAGGAACTTTCAATGTTCCTCTTTGAGTTTCCTTCTGTAGTTTCTGCATTTCTTTCGATTGTAATCATATTCAAGATTTTCTTTTTCGGTTGTGTTTCTTCGAGTATATGATTTTTCAAAGAGTGCCCATATATGTATTGACAATCTGCAATTTCCATGTAAGGTAATTGTTGTCTGTTAACTTGACTACTGATAGGTGATGACCTGGATTCACAATTAAACTATTGTTTTTGTTTATGAGTTGAGAACTTTCATTGATTTGTGTTGAATTGAGAGAAGTCATTGCTATTAGGCTGAGGCTCTGATACCATCAAACAGAACAAGTAAAGCCAATCACAAAAGTATATTTTCTTATTGGATTGTGAGTAAAAAACTATCTAATATATAGTGAATGGTTTTTAAAAGAATAAAAACAGAATTTACATCAACAGTTATAACCACTTAGCTAACTCTTTAATGGACTGCCTTAATACAAACTACTTTATGTTTCAAAGACCATAGTTCCTTGCATAGAAAAAGAAACAACACAATTATTTTTTATTTGAAATTTAAGCAATTTTAAACAACACAAAGTCGTAGATAATGAACTAAACACTAACTGTAGAGCAATATGATGTTGCATAGTGTTGACCATTGTATTAGCTTCTTCATCTTCCTTAAGAAGGCCAAGCCTAGAAGTAAGTGGTTTATTTTTTTCCACAAGTTATGGATATGCACTTTCTCTCTCTCTCTGTGTTGTTGTTGAAGTTTGTCTGATGTTAGCCTAACATTCAACCTTCTCATAATCAGTGCCAACATACTTTTTATTTCTTTTAGTCCTTGTCGTAACAAATTTGCCCTGCTTCTATTTTTTCTTGATTTTTTTTCTTATTTCACTTATTTCATTCAAGATTTTGTTTGTTTCTATGTTTCTTTCCATTTCTTTCTCTCTCTCTCTCTTTTTTTTTTTTTTTGTTATTCTGGCAATTCTTTTTTATCTTGCTCATAAAAATATTTCAAAATTGTTCGAGACTCTTCTTCTGTTGAGTCTAGTGGTGTCATAAAGAACCACAAGTAAAATGATGTTAGATTATTAGTGAAAAAGTAGCAATTATATTCATAAATAGTGATAGATTTTTATCATTGTCTATTTCAGATAGACATGGATAGAAATCATTCATGTCTATCTAGATAGATATATATAGAACATGCTCTAAATTTACTTACATTCTCATATTAAAAAATGTTCATGTTTAGAGTCCTTTAGTCACTTGACTCCAAACATTCCCATGTCACAATTGTGGCCCTTGAATTCCAAGCTTTCTTCCAAACCTAACATTTATATTGGAAAGTATTAATATTGTCTCAAAAGCCCAATAAACTGAAGCTAGGGGAAATGTTTGAAGGTATACAACATCCTTGTCGTTGTATGATGCTTTCTTGAAGAATTGATACGTTAGGGTGCATGATAATCTCCCCCATGGATAGTTTTTGAAGGTTTCTTCATGATCCGATATGTCCAAATGTTGGAGATCCATGTGATTGTGTTGTTTACTGGGAATTAAAAACACTTCTAAGATATAAAGGTTAACTAATTTTTCCTTCAATGAGTCTTCCTTATTGCGTATTGCGTTGAAAGTTCTTCTTTCTATATCTCTTCTTGCTATAAAGTCGTCATGAGAAAAAAGGACATTTTTTAGAAAATTTTCTTTTCTTTCTCCTAGATTTAACTCTAAGAATTTGTGCCCTTTTAATCTAGTCACCAAACAGAATTCTTCCAGTAGAGATTATGCTATATGTCCACTGAAGTAGAAAGCAAGGACATTGGATTTTTTTGTATGGCATTACTTCTTTATTAAGAAATTCTGGAGTTATGTTGGTATTTTGGCCATTTTAATGTTAAGGAACTGGCTAAAAGGTCTATTCATCAAAACTCGAGAAAGAATTGTTTGGTCTATTTTTTATTTGATTTGATTCAATGTCGCTATACTATAGTACATAGTAATTCTAAGATTTTTGTGTTCATCTTCCATAATAATGTCATTTTGATGGTGTTTGACCTGTTGAAAAGATATAATAAACAATATGTTATAAACAAAGGATTAGTTCTAACAGATTCACAAATACACAGGTGCTATTCAGATTGATATTGACAAAAATAAAGTAATAAGACAAAGATACACAAATATAGAAAAAGAAAGAATACTATATAGACAAATATTCACATTCTATTTTGTTACCTTTATTTCTTTTTCTTTATTCTACCTTTCCTTTAGATTTTATTGATTTGCTAATTGATGCTGCTTGCTTCTTACTCACCATCTATTTATAATAATAATAAAAAAAAGTTAGGGTTAAGTTACATAGAATAAGAATGGTTATTAAATTAAATGTAACGAATATAGATTTAGACCTCTTTGTATGAGAGATATATTGGGATAGATAGAGAAAGACGATGGAGATAGATTTGGTTGTGGATCCAAAATATTAAGCAACGACTAGAATGTCGGAAACAAATTTTCGAAGATTGATGAGAACGGAAGGTAAAGAACAAGATGAAGAAGAATTTTGGAAATTTTATTGAAGAAGTTACGAGGAAATAAATGATGGACAAAGAAAATGTACGATGAAAATGATGTGAAGAAGACAAAGGACTGTAAGAAAGAGGAAAAGTTTAAGCAAGTACCTTGTCCTTTTTATAGTGGGTTGATTTCGATGGTATTTTTGTAATTATGAGTGATTGGACTTGATTTCGCTAAATGATCATTTATACTTACATACACGATCAGACGCAAATATGTGGCGATCGTTGAGGATACTCTACTTGATCGTTTATATCTAAAGTTTTTTACTATCGTTTAACGTTTATTATCTGATCATTTATATCTATGGTGATTTACAAGATCGTGTATCAATTGTATCGTTGTCTGTATGATCGTGTATGATGATCGTTATGTAGAACATTACTAGCACGCCCGTGGTTGATTAATCGCGCGTTTATTGAGGTATTTTTGGTATTTCGCATTGTGGGCATGTGGGCTTTTCTGTTTTTTAAATTGTCATATAGAGTATAAATATTTTGTAGATTTGTTATATTTTTTAAAAGACCATTGTTTATTATTATTATTATTAGAAAAATACCCCTGTAACGCCCCAAATTTTGGATGTTTAATATTATTTGATGTGTGATTATGTGATTTTGTTAGACATTACCTAATGGTGGTGGTGCTTGGGAGTTGTGTTAATTGGATGTATTTGAGGATATTTGATTAATGAAATTTTGGTGGTGTAATTAATTAAGTTTTGGGGATAAAATAATTTCTTTGTTTGGATAATTAAATTTGGTAGAGTTATTTGTTGAAGATAAGATAATTGGGTTAAGGAGAGAGAAAAATTGACTTATTTTGGTTTAAGATAATGTGATATTTTATTTGGAAAAAAAACAAATATATATATATATATATAAAAGGGAGTGATGTGATTGGTTGATTTTGAAATTAAAGGAGATTGGTAAGTTTTAAATGAAGAGAGAGAAGATTTGGTTGTTTTGGAATTTTTAAAGGAATAGGAAAAGGAGGAAAATAATAATAAATGTATTTTATTATTGGTTAAATAGGTCTTGGGAAGTGGGTCATCTTCTTCACAAAAAGGAAAAAAAAAAAAGAGCAGACCAAACCCTAACTCTAGCGTCGCCGCTGCCTCCCCTTGTGAACCGTCGAAGCCGCCGCTAATCCGACCCGATCGGCTTCTTCCGGTGCGCCGCCACCGTCGCTGAAGTCGTGCCGTCCTCCGTTCGTAGAATCGAGTCGAAGCAACTTTCCGTCTGTGCGTCGCTTTCGTCTGTCGTTCTTCAGCCAAACGCCGCCCATCGTGAAGCCTCGCCGGTCGCCGCTGCCTCCGTCGCAAAGCCGAGCAGCGTCGCCTACCCCAGCCAAGTAATCCCGAGCGAAACGCACGCCCACCTGCGACCCCAGTCAATCCGCACCGATCCGACCCGCGCCCTTCTCCGTGAGCCGATCGCGAGTCGCGCCACCACTTACTCAATAGCCGAGCCGCACGCACGCCGCGCCTTCTGGGCCGCCCTGCACACACGAGCTATCTGTCGAGCCGTCCTGCACACGTGAGCCACCTGTCCAAGCCGTTTTCTATTTTCTAACCGAGTCGCCTAGCTGCTTCACCTGTTTTTGAGCCGCTAGCCTATTTCCGGTCCTTTTCACCTAGTTTGGTAAGTTGATTGGGTTTTGAAATATCCAACTAAACATTTAAAATTTTTTGGATCTCAAATAATTTAATTTTGGGGTTAAAATTAAATTATTTCTCTTAAGGAACATCTAGGACCAATTGATCTTGGAGGGTGGGACTTCTCCAGTTAAGGGCTCAAGTGTCGCAACCTCGACCTAAGGTAAGTTACTTCAATGGAATGTCTGGAGTATTTGGTTGATTGTTGATTAAGTTATGAAAAATTTGTGTTCTAACCAGTAGGACGTCGCTGTTTGGAAAGCGTGACCTTGCGGTTAGGACTCGTTAGCAAATCTCTAGGTAAGAGATTCTACTACTAGCCCTACGAGTATAATTAAGAGATCGCATACATTCTTAGTTATGCACATTGATGACTGGACTGCATAACGACATGTCAATTAATGAGGATATGATATGACATGATGATGTGATTTTAAGTGATGATATGATATGACATGATGATATGGTTTGATATGATAATATGTTTTGACATGATGATGTGATGTGATATGATGATAGGATGTGACATGATGACGTGGTGATGCTATGTTATGTGTGTGCTATGGTTAGGGTGCATGTTAGCTTATCCTATTAGAGTTGTACCTGCATGGGTGTCCTTCGGGATCACCACCTTTTTAGGACTGCGTAGTCCGATGGGACCGCCAGTCTGGCATTGATATAGACATGATTCGAGTGATTCGACGGGATCCTCCAGCCCAATTGTCTTAGTGTTTCCCTTGGGTACGCTACAGACCAGTTTGTCCTAGGTGTTCTTTTGGGTCATCGAAGACTAGATTTTGTTCCTACGGGATCACATGTTGCACGTGTTCAGGAACGTGCCAGTTCTTGGGTACCATTTTAAGAACTCTAATAGGAAGTTAACAGGCACCTAGCGGGACTAGTAATGGGTCCCTTACTGAGTATTTTATACTCACTCTCTCCATTTAATTTTTTTCAGGGCGAGCCATAGGGGTCTCTTGCTTTCGCTTTATATCCGAGTTTAGACCTTAAATGTTTGCATTTTAGTTATTCCTTATTTGTTATTTTATTTTATTAAAATTAGATAGGGCCCGAGTTAGGATTTTACCTTCACACATATAGCAAATTACTTTTGATTTGGCTTTTAAATAATTTAAATTTTTTAGGTTTTGTTTCATTTTATCCAAACTTTACAAACTTTATTTGTTTTTTTTAAATTAGTAACGGCTTCGACTTAGTATAAGGAGTTGGGTCGTTACAGTTGGTATCAGAGCCTATGTTCTAGGTTCTGTAGACTGGCTTACGATGTAAGTCTTTGTTTTGTGTTGTTTTATTTTACCTCTATGGCTATGTGGTCCTTCATCACTCGCCAGGTATGTTTTAAGACCTTGCTAAATGTTATGGTTACAATCTTGCCTGAATGAAATAAGTGTAGTTAGTATAAGTGTTGTGGTTGTTTGTGAAAAGTTTCTTCTGGTGAAACTTCAGGAAAAGATGTCGCCACGTAGAGGTGCACGTCGAAGGAGTGGTAGGGGAGGCAAAGGAGCTAAACGTATCCAGCCGGAGGAGCAACCTGCTGTGCAGGCAGCCAACCCTAACGCACCGATCACCCAGGAAAATCTCGTCGTGATGGAACAGCGATATCAGGACATGCTACAGGCTGCTTTAGCACCTTTTCTCGCTGTCCTGCAGACCTAGGCCGCCCCTATTCAGGCCCAGACCGTCCCTCTTCCAGCCCCTGTGGGAGTTCAGCCCGCGCCGGTTCAACTGTTGGCTGAGGCCAAACACCTGAGAGACTTTAGGAAGTACAATCCTAAAAGGTTTGACGGATCCATGGACAACCCCACCAAGGCCCAGATGTGGCTGACCTCTATAGAGAAGATCTTCAGGTACATGAAGTGCCTTGAGGACTAGAAGGTCCAGTGCGCAGTCTTCTTCCTGGAGGACATGGCCACCGCGTGGTGGGAGACTACTGAGAGGATGCTGGGTGGAGATGTCAGCAAGATAACCTGGGCGCAGTTCAAGGAGAGCTTCTATGCTAAGTTCTTCTCTGCCAACGTAAAGTACGGGAAGCAGCAAGAGTTCCTGAACTTGGAAAAAGGCGACATGACTGTGGAACAGTACGACGCTGAGTTTGACATGTTGTCCCATTTTACCCCTGATATAGTGAAGGATGAGGATGCCAGGACCGAGAAGTTTGTCAGAGGTCTCAGACTAGACCTCCAGGGTATTGTTCGAGCCCTCAGACCAACCACTCATGCTGATGCTTTACGCCTGGCACTAGATTTGAGCCTGCATGAGAGAGCTGATTCGTCTAAGGCTGCTGGCAGAGGGTCAGCCCTTGGACAGAAGAGGAAGGTGGAGCTGCAGCCTGACTTGGCACCGCAGCGAAATCTGAGGTCAGGAGGTGTTTTCCAGCAGCATCGTCTGGAGCTTGCAGCAGCTGGGAGAATCTTGAGAGAGCTACCCATTTGTCCTAGCTGTGGGAGAGTGCATGGAGGTCGTTGCTTGGCCGGGAGCAGAGTGTGCTTCAGGTGTAAGCAACCAGGGCATACCGCTGACGCTTGTCCTCGGAAACCCATGGAGGCTACCCCGCACCAGCCTCCCACTTTCCAGCAGGGAAGAGGTTTTGCCACTACCCGTCAGGAGGCCGAGCAAGCTAGTACAGTGGTGACAAGTACGCTCCCAATCTTGGGACACTATGCTTTTGTGCTGTTTGACTCTGGGTCATCCCATTCGTTCATATCCTTTGTGTTAGTTCAGCATGTTGGTTTAGAGGTAGAACCATTGAGTGGTGTTTTATCTGTTTCTACTCCATCTAGGGAGGTTTTGTTGTTTAAAGAAAAGATAAAGGCATGTCAGATAGAGATAGCAAACCAGATGTTAGATGTGACCTTACTAGTGTTAGACATGCAGGATTTTGACGTAATCCTAGGCATGGATTGGCTGTCTGCTTACCATGCAAGTATAGACTGTTTCGGTAAGGAAGTCGTTTTTAACCCTCCTTCTAGAACTAGTTTCAAATTTAAGGGGGCAGGGATCGTATGTATACCCAAGGTCATCTCGGCTATGAAGGCTAGTAAACTACTTAGCCAGGGTACCTGGAGCTTCTTGGCAAGCGTATTAGATACCAGAGAACCAAAAGCTTCCTTGTCCTCTGAACCAGTGGTAAGGGAGTACCCTGATGTTTTTCCTGATGAGCTTCCAGGACTCCCACCTCCCAGGGAGTTAAAATTCACCATCGAGTTAGAGCCAAACACTGCTCCTATCTCGAGGACCCTTTACAGAATGGCCCCAGCTGAGCTAAAGGAGCTAAAGGTGCTGTTGCAGAAGTTATTGAACAAGGGTTTTATTCGACCTAGTGTGTCACCTTGGAGAGCACCAGTGTTGTTTGTGAAGGAGAATGATGGGTCGATGCGACAGTTAAGAATCGCTATCCCTTGCCCAGGATTGATGATTTGTTCGATCAGTTGCAAGGAGCCACCGTCTTTTCTAAGATCGACCTGCGATCAGGCTACCACCAATTGAGGATCAGGGATAGTGATATTCCTAAGAACAGGGTGATGTCTTTTGGGTTGACTAATGCTCATGCAGTATTCATGGACTTGATGAACAGGGTATTTAAGGATTTCTTAGACACGTTTGTCATAGTTTTCATTGACGACATTTTGATTTACTCCAAGACTGAGGCTGAGCATGAGGAGCATTTGCACAAGGTTTTGGAGACTCTTCGATCCAATAAGTTGTATGCCAAGTTCTCGAAGTGTGAGTTCTGGCTGAAGAAGGTGACTTTCCTCGACCACGTGGTTTCCAGTGAGGGAGTTTCTGTGGACCCAGCAAAGATTGAAGCGGTTACCAGTTGGCCTCGACTGTCTACAGTTAGCGAGATTCATAGTTTCCTGGGTTTGGCAGGTTACTACAGGAGCTTCGTGGAAGACTTCTCTCGTACAGCCAGTCCCTTGACTCAGTTGACCAGGAAGGGGACTCCTTTTGTTTCGAGCCCAGCTTGCGAGAGTAGCTTCCAGGAGCTTAAGCAAAAGCTTGTGTCTGTACCAGTCCTGACAGTGCTAGATGGATCGAGGAGCTTTGTGATCTACAGTGATGCCTCCAAGAAAGGACTTGGTTGTGTGCTGATGCAACAAGGCAGGGTAGTTGCTTATGCCTCCCGTCAGTTGAAGAGTCACGAGCAGAACTATCCTACCCATGACCTAGAGTTGGAGTAGTGGTTTTTGCACTGAAGATATGAAGACATTACCTGTACGGTGAGAAGATACAGATTTTCACTGACCATAAGAGCCTAAAGTACTTCTTCACCCAGAAGGAGCTGAACATGAGACAGAGAAGATGGCTTGAGTTGGTGAAGGATTATGACTGCGAGATTCTGTACCACCCAAGTAAGGCAAATGTAGTAGCTGATGCGTTGAGCAGGAAGGTTGCACATTCAGCAGCGCTTATCACAAAGCAGGTCCCCTTACTCAGAGATTTCAAGAGAGCTCAGATTGCAGTCTCAATAGGGGAAGTTACTTCACAGCTGGCTCAGTTGTCAATGCAGCCGACCTTGCGACAGAGGATTATTGTCACTCAGTTAAAGGATCCTTATCTGGTCGAGAAGCATCGTTTGGTAGAGACAGCGCAAGGTGAGGTTTTCTCCATATCCTCTGACGACGGCCTTATGTTTGAGGGACGTTTGTGTGTGCCGGAAGACAGTGCAGTCAAGACAGAGCTTTTGACTGAGGCTCACAGTTCTCCATTTACTATGCACCCCGGAAGTACGAAGATGTACCAAGACTTGAGGTGTGTCTATTGGTGGAGGAACATGAAGAGAGAAGTGGCAGACTTTGTCAGTAGATGTTTGGTGTGCCAGCAGGAGAAGGCACCTAGACAGAGGCCAGCAGGGCTGTTGCAACCCTTGAGTGTGCTAGGATGGAAATGGGAGAGCGTGTCAATGGACTTCATTACAGGACTGCCTAAGACTCTAAAGGGATATACAGTGATCTGGGTTGTCGTCGACAGACTCACGAAGTCAGCCCACTTTGTTCTAGGGAAATCCACTTATACTGCCAGTAAGTGGGGACAGTTATATATGATGGAGATAGTGAGACTGCATGGAGTACCTGTATCCATCGTTTCGGACAGAGATGCTCGTTTCACATCGAAGTTCTAGAAGGGGCTTCAACTTGCATTAGGCACGAGGTTAGACTTCAGCATAGCCTTTCATCCTCAGACTGACGGTCAGATAGAGAGGTTGAACCATGTTTTGGAAGATATGTTGCAAGCCTGTGTTCTGGAATTCTCAGGGAGTTGGGACTCTCACTTGCACTTAATGGAATTCGCCTATAATAACAGCTACCAGACTACCATCGACATGGCACCATTTGAGACTCTGTATGGCAAGTGTTGTAGATCTCCTGTCTGCTGGGGCGAGGTTGATGAGCAGAGAATGCTAGGCCCCGAGTTTGTTTAGACCACCAATGCAGCCATACAGAAGATTGGAGCTCGTATGTTGACAGCACAAAGCAGACAGAAGAGTTATGCTGATGTATGGCGTAAGGATCTCGAGTTTGATGTGGGAGACATAAGGATCTCGAGTTTGATATGGGAGACATGGTTTTTCTAAAGGTAGCACCAATAAAGGTTGTTCTGAGGTTCGAGAAGAAAAGGAAGCTAAGTCCGCGTTTTATAGGGCCATTTGAGATACTGGAGCGGATTGGCCCTGTAACTTATCGTTTGGCACTACCCCCATCTTTTTCTGTAGTGCATGACGTATTCCATGTCTCCATGCTGAGGAAGTATGTTGCAGATCTGACACATGTAGTTGATTTCGGGCCATTGCAGATTAGCGAGGACTTGAGCTTCGCGGAGCAGCCTATTGAGATTTTGGCAAAGGAAGTCAAGAAGCTCCGTAATCGAGAAATTTCACTGGTCAAAGTCCTTTGGCAAAACTACAGAGTTGAAGAGGCCACGTGGGAGAGAGAAGAAGACATGAGAGCCCAATACCCCGAGGTGTTCGAGGATTTGAACTTTCGAGGACGAAAGTTTTTCTAAGGAGGGAAAGTTGTAACGCCCCAAAATTGTTTTGAAACTTTATTTATCTTAAGTGTGGTTTTGAAATTTTTGGATGTCTTGGAGGAACTTGGGTAATTATATGTGATTATGTAATTCATTAAGTTTTGAGGGTAATTTAAGTATTTTATTTGGATAATAAAAAGTTATTTGTTGAAGATTGAGAATATTGGGTTAAGGAGAGAGAAAAAAATTGGATTAATTGGTTAAGATATTGGTATGTTTTATTTGGAAAGAAAATTTCTATTAAATAAATAGATAAATTGACCAAGTTGGTGTTTAAAAAGCCCTTGGAACCCGTGCAAACTATCATCTTCTTCTTTGGAATAAAAAAAATGGAGGAGGAAGAAACCCTAATCGCCGCCGCATACTCGCTGCCGCCACCGTCGACAACAGTTACGCCATTGCACTCCGAGCGCCCATCTCCACGTGAATCTGACAGTCGCGTCACACCCTCGACCCGTGCCTCTCCAGCCACCATTCTTTCTGGATCAAAAGCCGATCCACCCCGTCGGCCGCTCCCAAACGAAACGCCTGCCGGACCGTGTCTCCTCCACCTGCAAGCCGTCACCGAGCGCCGCGTTCCTTCCCCACGGTCGCTCGAGCCGGAAACGCGACCCGCACGCCCATCTTCGCGTGAATCAGACCGACCCGCATCTCCCTTCTGCGACCCGAGCCACGCTGTAGCCGAGCCGTCCTGCACACGCGCAAGCCGATCTCTGCTGCCTAGCCGAGCCGATTCCTGCTCCCTAGCCGAGCCGATTCCTGCTTTCTAGCCAAGCCGATTCGCCTATCTTTGAGCCATTAGCCTGCTCCGGTCCTTTGCACCTATTTTGGTAAGTTGATTGGGTTTTTGGCACACCCAACAAGGACTTAAAATTTTTTAACCTAAATAAATTATTTGGATTAAACTAATTTATTTCTTTTAAAAGGACAACTTGGACCAATTGAATTATAGAGTGTAAGATTTCTCCACTTAAGGACCATCTCGTTGTAACCCCGATCTCAAGTGAGTATTCCAACTGAATTCTTGCGTCCTTGGTCATTTAATGCTCAAGTTATGAAGACTGGTGTTTTCTAACCATTTAGGACCCCGCGGCTTGGAAGGCGTGCTTTCTTGCTATTAGAACTCGTTGAGCAAATCTCCAAGTAAGAGATTTCTACTACTTGCTCTACGACTAGAATCACGAGATCGCATACATTCTTAGTTTGCACGTTAAGGACTAGACTGTATAACGATATGTCAATTAATGAGAATATGATGGGACTGACGATTTGATTTGATATGATGATATGATATGACGTGATGATGTGATTTGATATGATGATATGATTTGACATGATGATGTGGTGTGATATGATGATAGGATGTGACATGATGACATGATGATGCTATGTTAATGTATGATGTGGTTAAGGTGCATGTTAGCTTACCCTATTAGAGTCGTACCTGCATTGGTGTCCTTTAGGATCACCACCTATTTAGGACTGTGTAGTCCGACGGGACAACCAGTCTAGCATTGATACAGATATGATTTAAGCGATTCGGCAGGATCCTCGCAGCCTGATTGTCTTAGCGCTTCCTCGGGGTATGCTACAGACTAGTTTGTCCTAGGTGTTCTTTTGGGTCACCGAAGATCAGATTTTGTTCCTACGGGATCACATGTTGCACGTGGTCGAGAAGCGTCTTTTGGTAGAGAAAGGACAAGGTGAGGTTTTCTCCATATCCTCTGAAGATGGACTTATGTTTGAGGGACGTTTGTGTGTGCCGAAAGACAGTGCAGTTAAGACATAGCTTTTGACTGAGGCTCACAGTTCTTCATTTACTATGCACCCCAGAATTATGAAGATGTACCAAGACTTGAGGTGTGTATATTGGTGGAGGAACATGAAGAGAGAAGTGGCAGACTTTGTTAGTAGATGTTTGGTGTGCGAGCAGATGAAGGCACCTAGACAGAGGCCAGCAGGGCTGTTGCAACCTTTGAGTGTGCTAGGATGGAAATGGGAGAGCGTGTCAATAGACTTCATTACAGGACAACCCAGGACTCTAAAGGGCTATACAGTGATCTGAGTTGTTGTTGACAGACTCACGAAGTCATCCCACTTTGTTCCAGGAAAATCCACTTACACTACTAGTAAGTGGGGACAGTTGTATATGACCGAGATAATGAGACTGCATGGAGTACCTGTATCTATCGTTTCTGATAGAGATGCTCGTTTCACATCGAAGTTTTGGAAAGGACTTCAGCTTGCATTGGGCATGAGGTTAGACTTTAGCACAGCTTTTCATCCTCAAACTGATGGTCAAACAGAGAGGTTGAACCAGATTTTGGAGGACATGCTGCGAGCCTGTGTGCTAGAGTTTTCAGGGAGTTGGGGCTCCCATTTGCATTTGATGGACTTCGCTTATAATAACAGTTATTAGGCCACCATTGGTATGGCGCCGTTTGAAGCTCTGTATAGTAGGTGTTGCAGGTCTCCTGTTTGTTGGTGGAAGATAGGCGAACAGAGACTGCTAGGCCCTGAATTAGTGCAGACCACTAATGCAGCCATACAGAAGATTAGGGCTCGTATGTTGACAGCATAGAGCAGACAGAAGAGTTATGCTGATGTCCGACGTAAGGATCTCGAGTTTGATGTAGGAGACATGGTTTTTCTAAGGTATCACCGATGAAGGGTGTTCTGAGGTTCGAGAAGAAGGGGAAGCTAAGTCCACGTTTTGTAGGCCCATTTGAGATACTGGAGCGGATTGGCCCTGTAGCTTACCGTTTGGCATTGCCCCCATCATTTTCTGCAGTACATGATGTATTCCATGTCTCCATGCTGAGGAAGTATGTCGCAGACTCGACGCATGTAGTTGACTTCGAACCATTGCAAATTAATGAGAACTTGAGCTACGAGGAGCAACCTGTTGAGATTTTGGCAAGGGAGGTCAAGAGGCTTCGTAATCGAGGAATTTCTCTGGTCAAGGTTCTTTGACGAAACCACAGAGTTGAGGAGGCCACATGGGAGAGAGAAGAGGACATGAGAGCCCAGTACCCCGAGCTGTTCGAGGATTAGAACTTTCGAGGACGAAAGTTTTTCAAAGGAAGGAAGATACGCCCCAAAATTTGGATGTTTAATATTATTTGATTTGTGATTATGTGATTTTGTTAGACATTACCGAATGGTGGTGGTGCTTGGGAGTTTTGTTAATTGGATGTATTTGAGGATACTTGATTAATGAAATTTTGGTGGTGTAATTAATTAAGTTTTGGGGATAAAATAATTTCTTTATTTGGATAATTAAATTTGGTAGAGTTATTTGTTGAAGATAAGATAATTGGGTTTAGGAGAGAGAAAAATTGAATTATTTTGGTTTAAGATAATGTGATATTTTATTTAGAAATATATACATATATATATATATATATATAAGGGAGTGATGTGATTGGTTGATTTTGAAATTAAAGGAGATTGATGAGTTTTAAATGAAGAGAGAGAAGATTTGGTTGTTTTGGAATTTTTAAAGGAATAGGAAAAGGAGGAAAATAATAATAAATGTATTTTATTATTGGTTAAATAGGTCTTGGGAAGTGGGTCATCTTCTTCACAAAAAAGGGAAAAAAAAGGGAGGAGACCAAACCCTAACCCTAGCGCCGCCGCCGCCTTCCTTTGCGAACCGCCGAAGCCGCCGCCAGTCCGACCCGATCGACTTCTTCCGGTGCGCCGCCTCCGTCATTGAAGTCGCGTCGTCCTCCATTCGTAGCTTCGAGCCAAAGCAAATTTTCGTCCGCGCGCCGCTTCCGTCTGACGTTCTTCAGCCAAACACCGCCCATCGTAAAGCCTCACCGGTCGCCGCTGCCTCCGTCGCACAACCAAGCAGCGCCACCTACACCAGTCGAGTAATCCCGAGCGAAACGCACGCCGACCTGCGACCCCAGTCGATCCGCACCGATCCGACCCGCGCCCTTCTCCGTGAGCCGATCGTAAGTCGCGCCAGCGCTTACTCAGTAGCCGAGTCGCACGCACGTCGCGCCTTTCGAGCCGCCCTACACGTGCGAGATGCCTACCGAGTCGTCCTGCATGCGCGCGCCGCCTGTCCGAGCCATTTTCTGCTTTCTAGCCGAGCCGCCTAGCCGCTTCACCTGTTTTTGAGCTACCGGCCTGATTCCGGTCCTTTTCAACTAGTTTGGTAAGTTGATTGGGTTTTGGAATACCCAACTAAACATTTAAAATTTGTTGGATCTCAAATTATTTAATTTTGGGGTTAAAATTAAATTATTTCTCTTAAGGAACATCTAGGACCAATTGATCTTGGAGCGTGGGACTTCTCCAGTTAAGGGCTCAATCGTCGCAACCTCGACCTAAGGTAAGTTACTTCAATGGAATGTTTGAAGTCTTTGGTCGATTGTTGATTAAGTTATGAAAAATTTGTGTTCTAACCAGTAGAACGTCGCTGCTGGAAAAGCGTGACCTTGCGGTTAGGACTCGTTGAGCAAATCTCCAGGTAAGAGATTCTACTACTAGCCCTACGAGTAGAATTAAGAGATCGCATACATTCTTAGTTATGCACATTGATGATTGGACTGAATAACGACATGTCAATTAATGAGGATATGACATGACATGATGATGTGATTAGATGTGATGATATGATATCACATGATGATGTGGTTTGATATGATAATATGTTTTGACATGATGATGTGATGTGATATGATGATAGGATGTGATGTGATGATAGGATGTGACATGATGACGTGATGATGCTATGTTATGTGTGTGCTATGGTTAGGGTGCATGTTAGCTTATCCTATTAGAGTCGTACCTGCATGGGTGTCCTTCGGGATCACCACCTATTTAAGACTGCGTAGTCCGACGGGACCGCCAGTCTGGCATTGATATAGACATGATTCGAGTGATTCGACGAGATCCTCACAGCCCGATTGTCTTAGTGTTTCCCCCGGGTACGCTAAAGACCAGTTTGTCCTAGGTGTTCTTTTGGGTCACCGAAGACCAAATTTTGTTCCTACGGGATCACATGTTGCACGTGTTCGGGAACGTGTCAGTTCTTGGGTACCATTTTCAGGACTATAATAGGAAGTTAACAGGCACCTAGCGGGACTAGTAGTGGGTCCCTTACTGAGTATTTTATACTCACTCTTTCCATTTCATTTTTTTCAAACAGAGGCAGGGGTAAGGGTAAGGGCAAGCTGGTGAGCGACTAGAAGTGACCGTGGCTAGCCATAGGGATCTCTTGCTTCCGATTTATATCCGAGTTTAGACCTTAAATGTTTGCATTTTAGTTATTCCTTATTTGTTATTTTATTTCTTTAAAATTAGATAGGGTCCGAGTTAGGATTTTACCTTTACACATATCGCAAATTACTTTTGATTTGACTTTTAAATAATTTAAATTTTTGAGGTTTTGTTTCATTTTATCCAAACTTTACAAACTTTATTTGTTTTTTTAAAATTAGTAATGACTTCGACTTAGTATAAGGAGTTGGGTCGTTACAGCCCCATTCTTCGTGCACCCCCATCTTATCATCTTCTTCCTCATAAAAACCCTAGTTGGCACTACCTGCACCTCACCTCTGCCACGAAGACCTATCGTCCGTTGTCATCTACCATCGACTCTGCCACCTGTTGTCCATTAAAGTTGCCGCACATTGCAGGTGAAGTCTAAGATTCTTCAAGTCGAGGTCGTCTATCGGCAAGCCGATCATTTTTTCTGGCCGTGCGACTCAATCCAAGCCACCCTTCCATTCGCGTGTCGGTGTCCCTTTCGCCTGTGTTGTGTCGGTGTCTCTCCCTTTCTAGCGAAGCGCGTCCCTTCAGCCAAGTCGAGCCTTACGATTCCCTCTCCTCTTCTAGCCGTGTGCAAGGCCCCCTCTATCCAAGTTCAGCTGTGCGTAAGCCAAGCTTTTTTTCTGCCCCTTTTTTAGTCGTTTTCAGTCGTTTCTAGCCACATTTTTGGTGAGTTGGGTTGGGTTTTTTATTAGGTTTTGGATATACCCATTAAATATTTTTTTATTATAAATAAATTAATTTTTGAAAATTAAAGTTGGATTCTTTTCTTTGAAGGTTTTGGCAAATTTTGAAAAAACTGATCTTAGATTTGTTTTTTTTTCAATCAAGGTTGAATTGGTTTCAACCCAAATTTTGGTTGATAGCTGATTCTTAATTTTAAGTTAATCTCTCCAGTAAGAGATTCTATTACTGGACCTTCGAACATGTCAACCACATATTGTTGAATTGACATCATATAACATTGGATCTTAGTTTGCGAGCGACAACCTTATCCTATCAATCAAACAATATATTAATCAAGTGTACCAATAATGTAAGCATGTGTATCCTCGTAAATTATGTGAACAGTATATTAATCAAGTGTATCAAAAGTATAAACATATGTATCGATAAAAAAAAAATGTTTAATTTTTCGTAATTGAAAACCAATTGATAGAGAGAAAGAGAAACAAATAGATAGTGTATTTGTGAATATCAAGTGTATGCTAATAGTATATAACGAGTATCAAGTATATTAAGTTTATATCAGTAGTATATAATTAAGTATATATGATTGGTGAGAACATTTATGACATTTTACCTAAGAGGGAAAACAAGAAAGAAACAACGTTGTTAGTATTCCAAAATTTGCATGTAGTCTTTGTTAACATCTCTTACCAGAAACGAAACAAGAAAATAACAATAAAAGAGAAGAATGAAACACAAAAGATGACAAAAGAGCCTAAAAATATTTTTGATGAGGTAACGGTGAGTTGGATGAACGGCGGAGATTGAAAATGACAACGAATTTGGTAAATAAAATTGAATTGGAAGCCTAATTTTACACGGTAAAGGCCACAAAACCGTTGGTGCGACCCCACAATGGCCGTTGTTCCATTTCCACTTCTCGCTCTCTTTTCCATCTCTCTTCTTCTTCCTTCATTCTCTTCATTTTCCAGCTTCCAAAATCCACACACTATTCTCTCAAATTTCCCCTTCAAACTCCAGCTCTGATTTCCAATTCCCTTCCCAACTATTTTGCCCACATTTCTCTCTTTACGCTCGATTTTGAGGCATTTGGGCAATTTGGTTTGAGTTGTGATGTTGTTATCCGTCTAATCTGCGTGATTTAGAGGTGGGGTTTGTGGGATTTTTGAGAGAAAGAGAATGTCGAATCTATATGGGGATTATAATCAGAAGATTGATTATGTTTTCAAAGTTGTGTTGATCGGAGATTCTGCTGTCGGCAAAACACAGCTCCTTGCTCGATTTTCCCGGAATGAATTTAGCGTTGATTCCAAAGCTACTATTGGAGTCGAGTTTCAGACTAAAACTCTCGTCATTGATCAGAAAACAGTTAAAGCCCAGATATGGGATACTGCAGGACAAGAAAGGTTTGTGCCCTTCTTTTTTCTTTTGTGGGGTTCATTGGTTTTTTGGACTACTTCATTGTTCAAGGGGTTTGGATCTGTGATAGCTATTGAAATTGGTAAAATCCAAATGAGCTTTTGAGCTTTTGTGGTAATTAATAGGTTGTATATTATGAATGAATGTGTGACACAAGATATAGTTTGACAACAAGGAGTTTGGAATCCTCCAATAGAATCATAACCTGTTTTGTTGTTGTTGTCGTTGTTGCTGTTCAGAGAGAATGCAGATATCCTATTGGTGTTTGAATGCAGTTGTTGTGATCGGAATTGTGTTGGGGTGTTAAGTTTTAACTCAACTTTTCTAATTTTGCCTAGTCTACTCTCAATTGTAGTGTTTGGAATGGAAGGAATGTCAGTAACGGTGAAAAACCAAGCTTTAGGAGGATATCATCTGAAGAAGTGAAACATGGTATTTGAAAATGATGTCTGGTTGAAATTGTTTTTCACTCGTTTTTAAATTTTCCCTAGGTATATTTCCTCCTTGGCTTCTGTTGATGATATTAGGTTTTGCTGTTTTTATCATATTTAACTGCAGCTTTGCTGCAATATTGTGCTGTTTCAGATTAAATGAAATTATTATGATAGGACTAGTATGCAATGTGTTTGTTTTACATATGCTCAGAAGAGAAATGAGAGTGAGTTTCTAGAAGAAAGCTAATGTGAAGGTGAAGGGTGCAAGTTATGTCCGTGGAAATAGTTTGGAGTTTGGTTTACTGTGGCCCATCAATGGAAATGCATATAAAACGGGAGAGAAGTAAAGCATAAATGTAAGATAAAGCAGATGAAAAAAGGGGAGTGAACGACTCTCTATAAAAAAGGGGAAGTGAACGATTGGTGAGGAGTGGACAAAAGCATTCTTGATAAAGGGGAAGGTGATTGTTGAACAATTTAATGAAGGAGAGATTAGTAAGATGGTGAGGAGGAAGACAAGCGCCACCCACAAGAAGTCTAAAGCTGGCTCCTTTTATGGAGCTGTTCCAAATGGATGGATGAATCTTCCAAGAAAAAGGTTATGTCAAGGTTATTCAACAAATGGATGCAAGTTCTAGTAGTCATCAGTAATGCCCAAATTTAAGGGGGAGACATGAATAAATTGAAATCACATCTAAACTAGAGGGATTTTGAGGATATGAAAGATAATTAAGAAAGGCTAAAAAGAATTGAAAGTTCCTACCTATACTAATGAAGTGTACCTTCTCTTCTGGTGACTCATTCATAAGAATTGTAATGTTAAGCATTTTTAGTTTAGAGTAATCTTTTGTTGGGTGACCTACTGGTAATTTTCATAGGAAGCATTTGAGTGAGGACAAAGTATGTTGAAAGAACTTATGTTGGTTTTGGCATAAAGCACTCTTAGAATTAGTAGAATGCTAAAAGAACTCATGTTGGCATATAGGATGGTCTTCACTCGTAGAAGGTGTTCAAGATAGGGATGACTCTGTCTAGTCGCATAGGATGCAAGGGAATGTTGGGATCATCAGGTGTCGAGTTTGGATTCTGAATCTTAGGGCACCTTGTGTAATAGTTGGAAGATGTTGGAAATTCTGACTGATGCTGAGTTGCACTAGTGCAGAAAGTAGGTTATATGTTTCCGGTGTGAGCTATATCGATGGTTGGTGTACAACTTTCTGTCATTGGGGACCAAACTCTAACAAAACGAGTATGCTGCATTCTTTAGATGATATTAAGTTTCAGTTCATCTGGTACCAGAAAATTATGAAGGCAGTGCCAAGTTGGCGACAATGCTGATAAGACATTAATGTTAAGAATAGGGGCATGACATTCTTACTCGAGTCTAAACAATTTTTTATGACATTGCTTCCCCATTCCTCTACTTATAATGAACCCCAGCTATCAAACCCCTAAGCAACAACTGAGGGTGCATTTGGTAAGTGATTTGGAAACAAGATACTCAATGATTAACAAAGTTGTATTTCTATTTTCAATGTTTGTAAATATGCAATTAGTACAAGATTTAGAAACTATATCTCAATTTTAAACGTTGTAGAAAGTGGATTGGGTAACATAGTTATAAATAAAAGAATTAATAGGTCGTAAAATTCGTCTCCTGTATTCTAAGAACGAGATGAAGGATAGAGTAACCATTGAAAAGCTAATCATAAAGAGTGATTTATGAAGGGCATAGCTAGTTAGGAGTTTCGTTATCACTAGATGGGAACATAAATGTATGGGGAGTGAGAAAGGCATAATTTGAGTGAAGGGAAAGGGAAGAGTTGTGGGAAAGCTGAGGGAAGCCGAGGAAAGTTGTGGACCTCTCTAAAGTTTTGCCACCTTAAATACTTTTGTTTTGCATGAAGAAACTGCGGTAAAATGATGATCCATTTCTCAACTCTTTCTGGCTTTGATACATATAATTAAATCCCTTCAGTCAGATTTGAGAACGACAAGTTATGATATCTTGAATCCCATCAATAATCTGTATTCATTACTTTTTTGTCTGACTTATCCACAATCGATGTAACATTGATGAAATCTTTGCATTATCACTCAAACAAAATATTCTATGTTTTAAGTTTATCTACTCTTAAATTCATAATTAAACAGCCTCGTTGTTGTATAATTGTCTAACATGAAACAAGTTTGACATTTAAAATGCTAGGAGCCTGTGCCCTGTGGTATCAACGAGCTAGGATTTGTATTATATTGTAATATTTTCCATTTGGTTGCTGATAAACCAACTTATGAGTTGCTGATATCAAAATTGACTTGTGAATATTCTGTTTTACATACGTCATTTGGTGTTTGTGGCTGCTATTACGCTCAAAAAGTTCTCGTTTTGACTTGGTCAGGTTCTTTGTTTGGATTGTTATTTGATCGAACATCGTATCTGATGAAATAGCATACGTAAATTTGACATTTTTATGTAAAACATTTTTTGTGAGCATTGCTGTTAATTACTTTTGTTTTGCATGAAGAACATCGTATCTGATGAAATAACATTTTTTGTGAGCATTGCTGTTAATTTGACTATAGTTTCTAAAACTATGCCCTTTTCCGCATTGCCAGGTACAGAGCAGTGACAAGTGCATACTACAGAGGTGCAGTGGGAGCGATGCTAGTTTATGATATGACGAAGCGCCAGTCGTTCGACCACATGGCAAGGTGGCTGGAGGAACTAAGAGGGCATGCTGATAAGAACATCGTTATAATGCTCATCGGAAACAAATGCGATTTAGGAAGTCTCCGAGCGGTGCCAACAGAAGATGCACAAGAGTTTGCTGAAAGAGAAAACCTGTTCTTCATGGAGACTTCGGCTCTGGAGTCGACGAATGTCGAAACTGCATTCTTCACAATTCTAACAGAGATTTATAGGATAATCAGCAAGAAAAGTCTTGCAGCTGGGGAAGAGATAGATATTGGTTCGAATCCAGCCCTGTTTAAAGGGACTAATATAGTTGTGCCTGGACAAGACCAGGATTCTGGGACAAAAGGTTGTTGCTTTGCGTCATGAATTTCACATAATTCCATAATCATTTCAGTTGTGACATTGTTTTTTAATTCCAATTGGATTTATGCTAAGAAAAAAATTCATGTATTAGTTATTTGTAGAGTGACTGGCTTGATACCATGGATGAAGGATTAGTTAAGCTATGATCTCTTTCTCTCTCCCTCTCTTCCAAGAAAAGATTTCTGAGGATAATTATTTTCCTAGCCCAAGTTCTATTCAAAGCAAAAATTTCAACAAAAGCCAACACCAAACAACCATTTTTACATCTAATAGTGGATCATAATCTTAAAAACAAACTCAAGTTTCCCAACCCTAAACTTCTTTATGGTCTATGGACAATGCACGCTGGAAAACTTCATCCATATTTAAATATATGAATCATCATTTCAAGTTGATCCAGAGATGCCTCCTTCCGGTTCCTACTGTTGTCAAACTTCATTGGCAAAGGCAGCCTTTATGATATATTCCAATTAGTGTCTGGATATCCTTGAATTGTTCGACGTTTATTACAAAACTATCGTTAATTCTAATATCTAATTGATTTTTGGTAAAAAAATAAATAAATAAATAAATAAATAAAAGGAAAGAAATTTTGAATTTTTTTAATTTTTAATATTTTTAGAACTCGGAATAATTTTGTACCTAAAAATCCGTTTGCAAAGGTCAAGTTATCGCCTAAAATTGAAACAAATTTACTTCATTTTTACTTGATTAGGGTTTATAACAAAGTAAATGTGTGACTAAGACTGAAAAAAAAATGATTTTTCATATAATTGTTTTAAAAATTAAGATTCACCCATTAGAAGATGAATTATGTGGTGGTTAGTTATTTTAGAATGTCTTTCGACGACCTTTTCTTGATTTTTCGATTTATTTAGTCTATAAGGGGTTGTGTTTGTTAGTGTGCATGGCAAAACTATATTTAAACACATGTCTTAGCTTCTATTTAAAAATCCAGTGTTTTGCTAAGGCCACGTATGTTGATGCAAAATAATCACCTAAGACAATATGGTAAATTTGTTTCTATGAAAGCCAAAGGAACCATAACCTTACAACAAAGAAAAGATAATACACCGACGTGGCAATTGCTGCACATCTACTTCAAAGTTAAAGTCAGAAATTCAATGGACTGTTTTTGCATTAATTGTTACTTCATCGTTCTTACTGATTAATGTTTTCATTGTATTTGCTTCTTCATTTTGTATTTTCCAATGCATCATTATGGATTGGATTAGTTTATTTGGATATCCTTAATTCTTTTATTTCCTCATATTTATTTTAAATATAATATTATTATTAATATAGCTTATATGCATTATATGCTATTTTATCTTTTTCGAACTTATTATTTTATTAGGTTCATTAGATAAAAAAATAATATCCTAATTAAATACCATAATATGTGGTGTTTATAAGTAATTCATTCTTCCTCATCAAATAAACGTAATTAAATTATAAAGGAAGGCTAACCGAGAGAAATACAATTCCTCAAAAAGATCATTCATGAATGAAGGTATGTTATTGTTTATCTGAACTTAATTATTTGTACATCTAGTTCAAGGATCTTGACACTTATAACTTTATACAATGTTAGGACTTTATTATAAATTCATGAAACTAAAGTTTACATGTTGTATCAAAACTTTGATTGAAAAATTATGATTTAATATAGATGAATAATAACTTTTTTTTAATTTTATTTTTAATCGTTGAACCTCTTTGGCCTCTCTCCTAGTTCTCTCAAACTGTGAGACACATTTTAATATAATTTAAGTTATAAAAATGAAAATTTTAAAGGAAGAAAAAAGATTAGAGGGAGCGGTTCATGTATTGTAAAAATTTAATATATCTCCCATAATTCAATTAAAATATTATATTTAAGTACGTAATAATAGTTAGATATTGATAATAGAGAAACTATATATTATATATAATTATATAGAAAAAAAGATATTTTAAAAAATATAACAAAACGACAAAATATTTATACTATATAGAATAATTTCGAAGAAAAAAAGCCTACAGACCCACAATAAAAATACCAAAAATATCTCGTCAACCATGTCGTCAACAACGTAAGTAATATATTTGGTATACAATTGTTTAGATTTGACTATTGTTTGTTACACAATCGTTTAGATTTAGATAGCCAAATCTAAATGATTTGTTTTTTCAATTCTTTGTATACGATCGTTTAATTTTGTTGCACGATTGTTTAATTTGGTTACACACCATGTCGTCAACAACATGTGTAATATATTTGGTATACAATTGTTTAGATTTGACTATTGTTTGGTACACAATCGTTTAGATTTAGATAGCCAAATCTAAATGATTTGTTTTTTCAATTCTTTGTACACGATCGTTTAATTTTGTTGCACGATTGTTTAATTTGGTTACGCGATCGTTTAAATTTGGCTACCATAAATCTAAACGACTTTTTTTCAAGATTTGGTACACAATCATTTAGATTTGGCTAAACGATTTTTCTACTACGCGATCGTTTATTTTTTAAAAATTCTTTGGTACACAATCGTTTAGATTTGGTAAATGATTTGTTTAAGATTCTTTTAGTACACGATCGTTTAGATTTGTCTACACAATCATTTATTTTTTGTACACGATCGCTTAGTTTTTTTACACGATCGTTTAGATTTGCTTACCCTAATTTAAACAATTCTTTTTAGGACTTTTTGTACACGATCATTCAGATTTGACTATTTTTTGTATACGATCGTCCAAATCTAAACGACGGTTTTTTCAAATATTGTATATTTTTATTTAGTACACGATCTTGAACAACTAAATAAAAATTTGAAAAAAATAGATCAATATTGAACCAAATAACAGTTTCTAAAAAAAAGGAAAAGGATGGAAAGAAAAGACGATAAAATTTGCAGACGAAGAGTTGAAAAAAGACAAAGAAGAAAGACGATAAAAGGGAATGGCAAATTTGTAGTATTTAAAAAATGACTAACTACATGGACTTTGTTACACGGATCGTAAATATTTTACCCGTTTGTTATATATATGAAAATTTTCCTAAAAAAATATATAATTATCTTTATTTAGTTATCAAGATTAATTCCAAATATTAGAAAACGAAATGGTATAGTATAAAATATATTATGTAATAATTATATAATTGGTTAAACTATATAAAAATACCCTTACTCCATAATCTTTTTGATTGCTGGTTCGAAAATTAGGATCTTTGATTAGGATTTTTGGCACTAGGAACTGAATCATTTCCTTGTATATATCTGAGAAAGAACTTCCAGATTGATAGGAAGAAAGTTTATTCAAAATTAATTAGAAATTTTTTTCTATAATCGATTATATAAACATCAACAACTCCAAATTGGATTAATTTCTCCTCTTTTTAACATATGAGTGCTTGGGCCAATAAAACTCTACTTAATAGTGAAATAGTTGGAGAGGTAACAAAATCCTATACATTTCATTTGGATAAAATTGAAATGATAATCTTTTTAAAATTTAGATTTTAACGATGTAAAATTTGCATCATAAAGAGTTTCAATGACACAAGTTTTGCTTCATTGAAGTCCTTGTCAAGAAAGACTATTTAACAACACTTCGAAAAGAGTGTTGTTAAATATGTTTAGATGACACCAAGATTGTGTCATTAATACTCTTACCTTGATGCAATAAACACATCACTGATATCTATAACTCAAAATCAGATATTGTCATCAATACATTTACATTGACGATTTAAATGTGTTGCCGTTATCTATAACTTGACACCGATATATTGTCATTAATACCTTTACATTGACACTTTAAATGTGTCACCTTTATCTACAACTCGACAGAAATATATCATTATTAATATCTTTATATTAAGGCATTAAATGTGTCACCTTTATCTATAACTCAACACCAATATATTGTCATGTTTAAATGTTTCGTTACACATAATTCTTGTCAAGAAATGTGTTTTCACGACATTGTTCCTGTTTAATCAATGCTTATATGTCGACACTTATTTGACATAGTTATTTTTCAATTCACAACACATATTTTTCTATCATATATATCTCCTGTAAAGAAAAATTACACGAATTCAACATTACCTACGTATGTTTAGAAATAGCTTTATATTGGTAATAAAAAATGTAAATTACATTGTCGGTAAAAGTTTTACAATAATCCAAAAGATAAATTAATTGTAAATATGTATGTGTTTCATAATCTAATCAAACTAAAGCATAAATGGACTTGATCGATCCTATGGTCCACAGATTCTTCAACTACCTGTAAATTTGGAGAAAATAAACCCTAGTCAACATTCATTAAGTACATGCCAAACATATTTCACCTTCTTAATAAGCAGATAAAGGAACTTTTCGTCATAAGCCAAGGTTCATACAACCAAGGTTCTTAATAAAAGATGAATACCAAATGCATAGTTGAAATAAAAATGATACTATATATTATGCAAAGAAGGATTGGATTCATAGGGCGAACTTCTAGTGGATTTCCTTTAGTAACCAAGAGCCCATCAGTATTTCACAAAGCTTTCATGGCTTATTTATAAGTTGTTATGACCTAATCCATTTAGGATTAAGTTCCTGAGCTTGTTGAGACTATGAATACGACACACTTGTATTTGAGACAAACGCAATGATCTAACGTATTCGTGTAGGGTACATATGAATGGTGTATTCTATGTAATAAGCTTGCTTAAGATCGAACCATGACATAATAATTACTAGATGTAACTTCGTTAACTAGATAGGTTTCAATTTCAATAAGATGACATAGCAACTTAGTCTTGATCTTGAGTGTATTATGGACTCATGTTCTTGGGAGATTGTGCTTTGATTTGTATGGTTGAAAGTGACCAGTTTGTTGACTTAATAAGCATTCTATTTTGGGTATAAGATCAGATGAGGATTTGATAACATGATATTACAAGATGAAATTCACTACTTTTTAACTTCAGGATAAATAAATGAGTGTTTCCCTTAAATGAAGATTCCTAGACTTGAACAAAAAATCCTACCATTTCACAAGCCTGAGAGAAAGTTTATGATTAATAGTTGGACCATAAACAAGTTGTTCATTAGAGGAGAACTAATATTTAAGGATTTAAATGTAGCCTAAGGGTAAAATGGTAATGGGATCCAGCTGGTGTTACAAACACTTGTGAAGAGCTAAATTGTTGTTATTGGTCTATATATAAGGACAAATAAATATATTTGCAGTGAGAAAAGTGTAGTTGTGAGTATTCATTGGAGTGTATACACAGTTAACGAATATTGATTAACGCAGCTAAAGAGTTTGTCCAATTAATTTAATATCGTTGAAGCTTCTTATTTGTAGGTCCACTAGGTTTTTTTTCTAAAGAGTTTAGCTAGTTTGTTTGTTCTTTTCCTGTGTTTGAAAAAACCTACCAATAATTAATGTAATTGATTAGTTAATTAAATTAATGTTAATTTTCGTGAATGTAACAAAACACGAAAATAGTTATAGCCTGTGTAACAAAAAGCAAAAGCTCATGAAGCGAGTACAATATTTTCATATTTTCAGATTTGCCGTTGAATATTGCAGACAATTCGTCACTTATCTTTCTTCTTCTTTTTTGCGATTTATTCATCTTCTCTTCTAGATTTCTTTAGCTCCACTTCTAGATTTTTTTCTTATATTTTAAAATGATTTATTCTTCTGTTTAAATCACCTATTTCATCTTCACTATTTTTCGGCAAAATTCTTTGAAGCTACCTCTTCTTCCTCATATTCAAGAATATCAAGATTGTTTAAATATCATTTTGACATAATCTAAAGTGATCTTTTATCGTTGTCAACACAATCGTTTACCATGGTTAATACGATCGTTTAGATTTGAAGTTATTTTTCCATCGTTTAAAAAGAACTATATGGTTGTGTGGATATGATATAAATGATAGTTTGCCATAGTCAACAAGGTCGTTTAGATTTGAAACTTTTTTCCTATCGTTTAAAAAGAACTACAGGATCATGTGGATATGATCTAAATGATTGCTTACCATAGTCAACACGATCGTTTAGTATGGTAACACGATCTTTTAAGTTTGAAGCAACTTTTTTATTGTTAAAAAAAACTACAAGATCATGTATTATTATCTAACGATTGTGTACCATGATTCGTTTAGAAGAAGATTACAAGCATGCGTTTGATCGATTAATCGCGTATTGATTAGGGCATTTTTGGTATTTTCCATTATTGGCCTGTGGGTTTTTTCCGTTTTTAGAATTGTTGTATATAGTGTAAATATTTTACCACTTTGCTATATTTTTTAAAAAACCCCTTGAATTAACTATTATTTATTTAATTTAATGGTTAAATTAAATAAAAATATTTTTAATTAATAAAAAATGTAACTCCCTTACATAGGAGTTATCCTTATACGTAGGTTTAGATTCTCTCCATGTTTGCCATCTTCTATATCTATACCTAGAATAGAGAAAGGTGAAAAAATGTAATTGCTTTTCATCACATAGAAGAGTTATGTGAAAGAAAATAAATATCTCTCAATTATTTTTCTCTCTAATTTAATTCCATAAATTCAAGAAAGATAACCCACAAACCCATCTATCCTCTTTACTCGAAGAATTCGAAGGTTAATTTTTGCTAGTGTTTTGCTTGTTTGTTGTATATGATGTGTTAAGCTATCTGGATGTAACGACCCAACTTTTCGGACTAAGCTGAGGTCACTACTCAGTACCAAGACTCGACCACATAACAATACTCATAAAGGACCGATTACGATTCATTAAAAACGTTTTAGATATAATACAAACAAAACAGTTTCGGGCCCTATTTTAAATCAAAATCACGAGAGTTCCAAAATACAGTACTCAACTCATCAACAACAAAATCACAACCAAATATTCTAAACATGACTCGACCCGACAATGAAAATAACGAGTAACAAAAACATCAGCGGAAGTATAAAGAAAACCAGACGCGTCCATATGGCCTTCACGCATCCTTCTTGCCCCTCGTCGGTCTGTCCCTCGCTGTACCCTTACCTGAAAAGTCAAAGAGGAAAAAGGGTGAGTATAAAATATACCCAGTAAGGGACCCACTACTAGGCCCGTTAGGAAACAATAGTTAACTTCCTATTCAGGGGTACCCTACGTAAACAGTCTAGTGGTTCCGTAGAACGCACATATCAGTCTCATGATCTCGAAGGATGCATGTATCAGTCTAGTGACCCCGAAGGATACACCTATCAGTCTGGTGATCCCGAAGGATGCACATATCAGTCTAGTGATCCCGAAGGTTACACATATCAGTCTAGTGATCCCGAAGGATACACATATCAGTCTAGTGATCCCGAAGGATGAACGTATCAGTCTGGTGATCCCGAAGGATACACTTATTCGTAAGGTACACTACCCCATAGATGAAGCTAACCGTTACCTCTCAGTCCATACTAAACCGTCTACGACAATCACGCTCCGACAACGTTCATATTGCAATCTCGTCATAGACTTTGTCAGTCAGAGAGTATAGGTTTAAACAACCATAGCCTCAATTGCTACATGCGTATCTAATTCACACATCATTGTGATATTCTTTAGATCCAGTCAATCAGTCAAATCAGAATCGGACCCATAGTCCTTCCACGACATAACTCCATGATCAATATCCAGACAATAGACTACCACATACCTAACCTTAAGACTTTAAAGTCCATCGACATACAATTCCAGTTCACAACGTAGTCCATTAACATAACTACAATATACAGAACATCTGGCATCGGTGTCTATCCGTAAACAACTCCTCACACCCGATGGCACACAAGCTACAACTAGCGGTCACGTTACCTTTACTCAAACAAGAGCATAACAACGATACCAAATAGTCAAACATGCATCAATTCATTCAGTACAGTTACTAACGTGAAATCCCCTGTGGATTACTATGCTTCCAGCCTTGATCCGAGGTCCAGTAGTAGGAAATCCCTTACCTAATACTTGGTTATGCCCCTCGATCGAGTCCACGCTCAACGGATCCACCTAAACGAAAACACAAGGGTTTTAAACGATGATACTAGTAGAAGTCATTTTTAAATGGTCTTAAGCAACATCCGTTGACTTACCCGAGAAAAGGAAAGCTATCTCCAAATAAGCCTGCCACGAAACCCGAGAATTTGAGCGTCAACTCCCTAATACCTTCAAGGAACGAAAGGTAGGACCAAGTCTTACTCCAATATTCAAACTCGAAACGGTTATAGCAACATTAGGAAATTCACTAAAATGATCCTTACCGAAGACTCATCGTGACCCGAAGTGGAGGGAGAAAATGGCTTAGGTGGCTCGACTCGGTTCGGCTCGGCTCGGCTCACCCTCGGCTCGTGGCTCAGCTTAACTTGACTCTCGGCTCGCGGCTCGGCTTAGTCTTCGACTTGCAGCTCGGCTCGGTCTTCGGCTCGCTCGAAACACCCGGAGCACACGTGAACGGCTACATTGGCTGCGCGCGACGACGGACGAAAATTAACACAGCGACGGCGACGACGGTCTGCGGTTTAGCCTGGACCTTATGGGTTGCACCGGACGGCACACGGAGGAGGAGATGTCGCTTGTAGTAGAGACAGAAACGGCCGGCAGATCCGTGGTTGCTTGAGACCGAAAGGAGATCGGAGATGGAGGCGGCCGCGACGGCTATTCGATGCAGAGACGGAGGCGATGATGGAGATGGGGACGGAGGCGAGGACGCGTGATGGCGGGAAATGGATTGAGAGGTGGCGGCGTCGGCTTCGTGAAGGCAGGCGGGCTGTCGGGCGAAGACGGAGGAAGAAGAAGAAGATGAAGTCGGGGGGGGGGGGGGCGGCTAGGGTTGTTCTTTTTTTAAAAAAATATTATATATATATATATTAAATAATAATAATAATAATAATAATAATAATTAATAATAATAATATTAATATTAAATAGTGAATATAATATTAAATAATATTATTATTAATATTAAATAATAATAATATTAATATTAAATAATAATAATAATAATAAATAATAATAATAATATAATTAATATTATATTATTATTATATCAATTTACAAAATATTAAATTTAAAGAAATTCATAACCCTAAATTTCTTTTTCTACCCTCTTCGAAGGAACCCGAGAATTTACACCAAAATTTTAAATTTTTGAAAAATCACACAAAATGATAAAAATTACCTCGAAAAAATTCGGGACGTTACAGTGGATGTGGAATTTGTGCTTTAAGTATGCAACTAAGCTAGACGACTAAGATAGGGTCATGCGATAAAGAGGCTGACACCTACTTAAGCGTTGCTATGTCTAAAAAAATGTAATTTACATACAAGTTTTCCTCTCACTTGCCCAAATGTAAGCGAAAGGGAGGTTTCTTAGGTAAGTCAAGGTCAAACACAAGGAATCATTTTACTCAAGGCTATTACATGCAATTTAATTCAATGCGGTGTATATACAATATAACGTATATCCATAGTATTATCTACTCTAAGTATGACTATACGTACATGGAGAAACAAGATGAAGGTGGTGGTAGTGGTTATACGTGATATGGACTTAGCTTTGTTTAGGCGATGTAGATGAAGGAATGTCTATGTAACTGGACGCAACACAAATACAAGGTCAATTTTAGGTTGAGCATCCTCTCGATGCTTTCCTCATACTTGCTCGCCTTTCAAAATGCAAATACTCAAAGTTACCAGATGATTTAAATCTAATCACGTAATCACATTATTTACAACTCATCCTATGTTAAGGGAAGCACCTCTCGATGCCTTATCATACACTCACATTTCTGATATGTATGTTAAGGAGGAATTCAGTGATAAGATTGTCTTATTACATTCTTGTCACTGCCTATTTAGTTAAGTCCAGGTCATCACTCTTTCGAGTGACAACATTCCATATTTCATTACTTCTCTCAAATAGAAGGAGGTATTGATTTCAATACTTAATAGAATAAGATGAATAATACAAACATCTATATTCTCTAGTACTAATTATGCCTTGCATTATATCAAGTTTACAAATAGCTAATGTTGTGAAGAGATAAAGAAATGCGAGAATTAAAGTAGTAGAAATTTGCATTTATAAATAAAATTTTAGATGTTTTGGCCATGGGGATCAAATTACGAATACAAAATAAAAATAAAATACAAGTGAAAGCATAAAGAAAGGGCTCGAGCCTCTGAGCATAATTTCTTATGCTCATTGGCTCCATTTTCTGCCTATGACACTGAAGGATATGAATTCCTCTCAACTAGCTTTAAACACTCACCTAAAACATAGAAAAGAGATAAGGGATGAGGTTGAGCTTGCTCTCCAAATTCTCGCACACCCTGTTCTGAGGAGGTAGCCTCTTATTTATAGGCAATGACTGATGAGACCTAACATCATCTGGACATTAATTCTATGATAAAGTTGTGCAGCGCTGCAGACGTACCTATCATCCTTTTCTGACATTCTTACCAACCATTCTTGTCTTTTAGTGATGTGGATCGCCTAGCATCATTCCCATTATCACATGGTTGTTACACATCTCATTGCTTGACGTTTGTTGCTTAGATACTCCTCTTTCTTTAATTCTCTTAAAAAGGCTGGATTTGGACATGAAAATTGTGATAAACAGGCATATTGCTATTTTTATACTTGTAACTCGTAATCATCTTATTCTATCATTTTGCTACATGCTTTCATCCTTTTTTTCACGTTAAGGCTTCATTATTCTATCTAAAAGACCATAATAACTTGTATTTATTATATCTAAAAGACCATAATACCTTGCATTTGTACAAGTTATCACATCCTTAAATTTTAAATAATGATGTCCTCAAACATCACTCCATAGTCCTAAGATTTCCTCCCTTTTATTGATTTCGCTAAACTATTCTCATTATGTGTTTTGAATCAAACTCGCATTCTTAGCATCTCATTCTCTTTTCGTGTACTTTTCACATGAAAATTTTTCTACTTCTAAACGTGGCAAGCTTAAGTCTCAAAATACCTTGTTCATTTCCAGAAAATCTTATTTTCATTTTTAGAAATGACTTTTGTTTAAAAAAATGTTGGTTCCTTCAGGCGAAGTTTTTATTACTTAATTATATTAGACGTTGATCAGGAAATCATTGGTATTCTATGAATATGTTTCTCTTTACAACTATAGCTCTTATTTTCACTTATTTATTTCTATTCTTAGTTTCTTTGAAGCTTTGCTTCTTATTTTTGGTTGAGAGGTGACAACATTGGAGTTTTTATTTCAATTGAATTGTTATAGAAAGAATTAGTTTTTTTTTTTTCAGTTTTTAAATATTAATAAATTGTTGAGATAGGTTCTTTTGATTTTTCGAACGCTTCAGCTCAAACCTCGCACACCCCCAAATTTTTTAGCGCAACAAGATCCTCATTGCTAAAAGTGAATGATAAGGCGAACTTAGAAAAAATTTACAAACGAGATTTAAGGTAAAGCTTATTCGCCTAATAGAACACCATAAATATTTCCTAAATACAATTTCGTAATGCTTGCTTGACAAGGAAAAGTGAAACACAAGAAAGGATGAAAATATAAACTTCATACAGAGAAATAAGAAATTAAATGTACAAGTACAAATGAGAATAATAAAGAAAAAAAAAGATAATAACTACAAAAGGTAGAGAGCATTCCAAATTTATATTTTTTCGCGAGGATCAGAAATGCCAAGATTGTCTTGCTCTAGTGGTGCCAAGGGTTCCTCTAAGTATTGTGGAATGGCTGAAGCAAGCACACGTTGCATAAAGACCGCATAAGTATAATCCATCAAAGTTCTAAACGGTCATGCCACATTTGTTGGAAAACAAACTAGGGCTAGATGCAGCGGAATTGACACAATTTTTTTTTATTTCAACCCTTACAACGTAAACAGACCATGCATAAACAATTAAATCACGAATAAACATACCTCTACGCCGATGTTCCCAATTCGAATTGCCTTGTTCTTATAAGAATGATCCTCCAAATTTGTATCACCAAAACACTGTGAAATCACAAGCATTCTCTTACAGTATCGACACATGAACTGGAAATTCGACTTCTTGAATTCAAGTATGCTAGAACCTCACAAAGTGAGAATTGTGACTTTCTCACGATGTCATAAGTGACTGCATCGTCGGTTCTTGGAGAACCAACGACGTCATAAATGACGACATCGCGAGTGGGGCGTTATCACGATGTTTTGGGCTGCGTAGAGGGATCTCCTCTCATTTTTATTCTGTGACTCACTGAACACAAAACCACACAAAGAAAAGAGAAAAGAAAAGGAAAGAAAAGAGTGTTGAGGAAGCCGTCATCCGTTGCCGTCGTCCACCATCCACCATCCTCGTATCGCCATCTATTTTGTTTGTCGTCTCTACCAGTAAAAATAGTGTATTTTGTTCTTTTTTTCCGTTTCTACAAAATATATATTAGATTGTATGTATAAATTGTATATTGTATATTATATGTAGAAATGATATTCTATGTATAAATTGTATATTGTATATTGTATATTATACGTATAAATTAGATTGTATGTATAAATTGTATATCGTATATTGTATAAATATTATATGTGTACGTTTGGAAAATAATGTATATTGTAGATTTTATAAATACTGTATGTGTATGTTAGGGAATAATGCATATTGTAGATTGTATAAAATTTTGTAGATTGAATAAGTAAATATATTTGTCATTTAAATTCTAAATTGAAATTGTTTGAGTTTTTTTAGTTATAATGTATATTTAATTGAAACTTTTTATTGATTTGATGTGGCTATCATGCAGTTATAGTAGCCTGTAGTTTATTATTTGTGAACATGAGTTGTTTATTAAAAGTAAGTGAATGTTTATTTAGTTAGAATTATGGTTGCCCTTAGTGCAAGATAATTACACATATTTATGTTCTAGGTCTTTACCGATGGACAAGAGTTGAATGAACATTATGAATAAGTTATTGGTTGAGTATAGATAGGGAGTTTTCAAATTTTTAGACATTGCGAAGTATCACGTGATGAGTACGGACGAATAAGGTGTCCATGCAATAGATGTATGAACTCAAATTGGGACTCATCAGTGGGTGTGGAGAGACATTTATTGACCATTGGAATGTGCCTCTTCTACACAGAATGAGTGTATCATGGAAAGCCAGTGAACTTGCATAGAGGTATATAAAAAATTGATAAAGGAACTAGTAGTGACTCTTTCCATGAGAAACTAACAGTGACCCCTTCCATATTGAAGGAATCAGTAGTAATTCATTTTATGAAGAAAATGAAATATTGGGAACGTTGCATCGTAGTTTTTTTATTTTTTTTATATATTCAGTTTCACGTACTCTCATATGCTTAATTAATTTTGGTTTATATGTCCACAGGTAGTATGTCTAACTTTTTCACCGGTTTCGATGAGAACGATGATCTATTTGATTTTAATACGTGGAGTTTAATACCATTTCAAGCACGCCATCGATTGACGACACATCTAGTTAGTCACCATTACATAAACAATTATTTATGCATAAGTCTTTTTGTTATGTTTTTGAAATTATTTTGTTTTCCTAGATGCCTCTCAACCTACTACTCCCACTCCTAGGAGACAACAACACTTTAGGAACCTGGAGTTGGATAGATATGTCGCACAAAATAGGAAGATTCCCATATCTATCGCTTCAGGCTAAGACAAGCCTATCTTGCCACACGCCGTTTGCTTTAGCAATACCATCGACATGTTAATGGAAGACACTTTTCCAGTAAGCTTTCATAAGCGGGTTGATGTGACACCGAAGTACATCGAGCTTGTTAAGGGCGATTTACAGGTAAGTTTTAAAATCACCCGTACATACATGTTACCTATACGGATGATTTAAAACTTACCTGTAAACCGTCTGTACTTTTCTTTTACAACAATGGTTCATACAGGATTTCACTGATCCAACACTTACTCAATTTGTTAAGCATCAAATGCTCATCGTGTGGAAGGAGTTTAGAGGCCAAAACCACCGCCATTTCAAGAAGTTCGATGATCCTGAACAAGCTCGTGCTAACCCACCCCCCAAATTGAGAAATCGAGTGCAAGATTGCCGCTTCATCTGCGACCACTACCTCACTCGATAATTTCAGGGGATTTATAACTTTTAATGTTCTCAAATGGCACTTCATTTGTTTTTTTATGTTACCATTTGATTGTTTACATGTAGGAGCAATCGTCGATAAACAGAACTGCTAAAGCGAAGCAACCCTACAACCACAACAGCGACGCCAAGTGTTTCTACAACGACAACACACGTACGCTTGGGGTGACTAGTTTGTTTCGCAAGCGGCTTCAGATGCGTATGTAGGTTTATGAGCTTTCATTTGTATTGTTTTATACAATAGTTAATTTACATGTTCTACTTAATTAACAAAAATTTTATTTGTAGAGTCAAATGCTGGAACTCCAGTCCCAACCTATCCCAAAGGATTCTCAACTACTCTATAGGGACGAGATATGCGAGATCGTTTTGGGTAGATGACCTGGCTACTTAAAACGTCTTGGTTGGGGTCCGAAGTCAAAGTCTTGACACACTGCTAGTAGTTCTTCATCTACATCTGTCAAGCGAGAGCTGACCCATGTTAGGGAGGTTAACGAGCTAAAAACTCGTCTTGAGGTAGTAGAAGAAGAGAGTAACAGAAAGCACAAAGAAAGTGCTCGCTTGATAGAAGCACAAGCTCGCCATATGGAAGAAATGAGGAAAATGATTGAAGAACTTTCCCGAACTTTGAGAGGACCTTGATTTCATTGAGGTACGTAATTTTTAACTTTTACATTCTTTAATTTCATATTATTGGTGATATATATTTAAACTTAATTTCGTGTTACTGTAGGGTTGAAGGCATAGGAAACTTTCATGGGACACCGGCGCTTAGGTTATATGTTCAGTTTTCTGTTTTTAGTTTTAAGCTTTTAGTTTCATTATGTATGTAATTTCTAAACTACAAGGTGTATTTTTAATTATTTTTAATATATATGTATTTGGTATTTTATTAAATTTACGTTAATTGTTTTTAGTATTTGAATGAATTTAAAATGAATTTGATTCTGATTTGCAATAAAAAATTTGAATTAAATAAAAAATAAAAAATATTCTAATAAGGTTTTCACGATGCACCTTATGTGTTGAAAATGGTTGTTCTGCCGACACGGAGTCAGAAGGTTTGTCGATGCCACATCGGTGATTCATGTACGCCGATGTACATGACGATGTTAGTTGGCAGTAACCTATTATGGCAACGTCGTTACCAAGTATCGGCAGTTCCCCACTACTGATGTGTTGACCATGTCGGCGAATAATGTGTCGATAGTAACCCTTTACCAATATCATCCTGTTCATGCTCCGAGAGTGCCTTTCATGACATGTCTCTCATGACACACTTGTCGACGTGCATTTCTACATCGACGTAGTCTTTCCCAACGCAGCCTTGGCTTCTGTCGACCCTTCTTGTAATGAGCAAACCATGTCCAAAAGGGTTAACTTCTTTTTGATACACCATTTTGCTGAGGCGTACTTGGTGCAAAGAGTTATGACTAGATTCCATGTCCTATCAAATAGTTTTGGAATCGCAAGTCCATATACTCTCCACCTCGATCTGATCGAAGTATCTTTATTATTTTACCTAATTTATTCTCAACTTCAGCCTTATATTTTTTGAACTTTTCAAAAGAATAAGACTTCTGATGTATTAGGTAAATATGCACCTAGTTAGATATTTTTATGAGACCCGAGTTAGCAAGATGGAATGAAGGTACAGCTGACACAAAAGTATAAATAAAAATAAAAAAGGCATAGCGGTTGTACTACCCTTTGGATAACATGAGCGAAGAAATTGGTGAAAGTTGTAAACCTAGCTTTGTTTTCTTAAAAAAGGTTGTATTTGAGATTGAACTTTTAATTCGAAAGTATGATCCGTTTAAGGAAAAGTTTTCTAAATATAGGTTGATAAGGATAAAAATATGTATATACATCTATATATGTTGGGCAAAGAAAATTTAAAGGAAAGTAAAGTTGAAATCAAGACCATTGATGATTTTTTTTAGTGAAAGGGTAATAATTATTTACTTGATTATGTTAAGTTTTAAATAAAACTTGTTAAACAAAGTGAATGAATTTTTATGGGTTTTGAGAAGCGGCCACCAAGTTGAAGAAGAAGTAGGAGGTGGAAACCATTTATGCGGAAGAAAAAAAAAAAAAGCCATGTTTTCGGTCATTAAAAGGAAAAGGAAGCAAAGTGTTTAGGTTTTTCGGTGCTCTCATTTTTATCAAGTTTTTCATCAAACTTTTTACGGAAGAATTGGAAAGAATTGCTTGAATTAAAAAGAAGAACCTAGGCTTCCATGGAGACAAATGTTTGGGAAGCTGAAGAAGTTTTGAGAAAAACAACAAGCTTAGTAGATTTTCGGGTTAATTTGTAGCAGTATGATATTTTGAAGATTTTGAAGTGTGGAAAGGGAATTGGAAGTTGAAATTTGAAGGTTTGTAAGATCAAAAAGGTTCTCTACATTTTTCATGATGGACGTAAGAGCTAATTCTATCTTGAAATGTCTTTAAATTAAAAGAAATTTAATACTATACAAGATAAGTCGAATGTAAGCATGGATTTTGGAAAGTTCGTTGGAATCTAGAATTTGTGTCTAGGCTAGTGGTTGAAGATGACCTTTGATCATCATTATTTCTTCCTCAAAAAAAGTAGAATCAATAAACTAGGAGGTTTGCACTATTCAAATATCTTTTGATTTTTAGGTCAATAATATATTAGATAAATCGATAAACATGAGAGTTTTAACTTCAGTCTGTAAGCGACAAAAATATGTTTAAATGTTGGATTTAAGCATAATTTATTAGCTAAATAATTTAAGCATGCTTTGAGTAAATGTGTATGCTTTGCATACTAAGTTTACAAAATTATTTCCAAAGCATGGAACTTAGCCAACAAAGAACTATTTATAAACAATAGCTTGAGTATACTGAATTTACTAACTTCTTGTTAAGCTAGAGATTTAAGCAAAGTATGATTTAAGTTTCATGAGATTTATGAATATAGTTTACCAAGCATGTATGTTTTTAAAAATAGAGATTTGTTATAAGCAAGAGATTTATTTGAACCTGCTATTTCTAGTTTTAGTTAAATTTTTAAAGTTTCAGATTTTAAAACACACTTTATTCCATGCTCGAGATATTATGAGAATTAGAGTAATCCTACAAGAGAGTTTCCTGTGCACAAAAGTCTATGTGATGACGACGACATATGTCTAGTTTTCCATCATAGAGACGAGGTTGAGATAAGGGCCTCTTTGGATGCCCTGTTATCCATCTCAAAGCAGTGATATCAAGTTGAGGGCTCTTCTGATACCTAATTTTCCATCTCATCTCAAAGTTATAGATAGATTCAAGGTATAGATAGAGAAAAAGGGAGAATTTGAGAACTGTTTTACTGTTTTTCTAAGTTTATTATTTACGAATTTATAAGCATGTTTTGTTTTAAAGATTGTCACTCACAGAGCTTTAACTTATGTCATGTTTTCTCACTTTTCAGATAAAGATCATGATCCTAAAGCCTAACTTATCGTTGCTTATCTGTTAGAGAGTTTTAATTTCTATCTCAGTACATCTTGTACATTCAACCATGCATCTAGTTTGTGTATAGTTACACTTTGTGCATCTTAAAGATTGTATAGATGTTGTTTATGGTTTGTATAAGTTTGTCTACTTAAGGCTGGGCAGGGTCGACTTATAATATTGCAACACGTATGGGAAAGTCCACTTAATTTATAATACTGCATTGTTTCAAAAATAGTGCAATCAGCTAATAAAGATAGGCGAGTTTACTTGCAAATGTCATGGGTCTTCAAACACCAAGTGTTGAGGGACCTTTTCACAAATCGAGTTCTAACACACCATGAATATTAAATAAAGTATGCCACACCTACATGTTAAAGAGAATTTTGGAACTGTACACCATCGTAATAGTCTATTGTTTTAGGAGTGGGGCTCCAAATTTTGCGTATTAGAAAGACTAACAAGTACCCTTACTTGGTAAAATCAAGTGGGTTAATTAATTGGCATATTAAACAAACATTTTTGTATTTTGTCTCTCGTTTCATTTTTCTAGCTCTATTTCTATGTTTTCAAATTTAGTTTTCTAATATCAATAAAATCTTAAGTTTTGTTCTTATCGTTAATTTTGAAGTCATTTTTCCTATTGAAAAAACCAAATTATAAGAATGTGTTAAAACATTAGCTTAGATTCTATTTTTCGACAAAGATTAACCATATAAAGATTAATTTTATACCATTTATCGAAAATTTAATAATTAAATCAACTAAAATAAATTGTCTCAAAATATAAGAGCAAAATAATATTTTTAATCATAAAAAAGGCTATCAATGTAGACAATAAAACCAAACCAAATAAAATAAAATAAAATAATAAAACGTTCTACTAACATAATTGATGGAAAGTTGTACAAACAATGAAATGTCATTTTCAAGATTAAATGTCAACCACAATGATTATTATACTCAAAATATGGAAGCACTCAGATGCATTGACAATCTAATATCCTGTTTCATATAATTATTAAGCCAAACTTGTTTGAAGAAATCATCACGTGAGATCATATTTGAAATAAATGGGATAGAGATTAAAGCAAATGCATCTTTATATAATTACATTGTCTGTACCGAACAAAATTATGACCACAATTCTTTAATGCGAAGGGAATAACGAGGAAAGTTACAAAAATGGTGTCGGATTAAGTTATTATTCATCTCCTTTGTGATTTTTGTTCTTTCAAATCAATCAAATTGGACTTATTTGAACCAATTTCAGTTTATCTTAAGACCTATTTTTCTAGCTTCTTTTTTTTCTTTTTTGGAATTGGAGGATATTATATTGATGAATCGAGCCGTGGAAATAAACCTCTAACCTTAAGATTAAAAGTACAAACAATGTTAATTGAGTCATGCTCATGATAGTTTTTTGTTTTTTGTTTTTTTTTTTTTTTTTTTTGTCTTTTATGAGAATGTTTCCTCTCTCTTTGTTACTAAACATTATCTTAATTACTTTAAATATATATCAGATAGGGTAACTCTAGTTTCATTCATGTCAAATTGTCGAGTACTTATTTTTTTGGAATATATGGGATCATAGCTGTAAGATTTTGTTATATAGTGGCTCAATTAGGGTTTTCATTGAACCCTAATCAATCTAAGAATGAGATACTATCCATTTAGTTCATACTTAATTAGGTATCTTAATTAAATGGGTAATTACAATAATTTTAGTATTAATAATTAAGAGTGTAACAACATTTTAAAAAATTACAAATATATAGTCAAGTCTATTAGTGATAGACTTTTATCACTTATAGACTCCTATGGCCTATCAGTGATAAACTATATTTTCAACATCGACTATCAGTGATATGCGTCTATCATTGACAGATTTCGGCAAATTTTTCTATCTTTGTAAATTTTTTTTAAAATGTTGTTATAGATGTTAAATATTTTGAATTTAATTGTTATATTTGCAATATCCCTATTTAAATAGATCACATTCTAAGATCCAATCTAATAAAATATCCCCATGTTATAAATAATTAATCCACATACAGCCAATACTTTAATTATACATATTAATTATTATTTAAATACGTCTAACAATCTTCTACTTGAGCTATGTTTGTATACCTAATTTAACTAAATCATATAAACCTTAAGCACTTATAAACATATGATCTGGATAATAGAATTCTCCTTTAGTTTAATCTAGTCTATCTCTTGTATCACCACGAAATCAAGACGACTTTTGTCACTGCCATTGAAACTAAATCTTCGTTAGCTTGATCACTAGTTCTAGTATATTCAATGTCATAAATCAAGTGTAGGTGGATAGCATAGAAACTTCATACAAAGTGATCTAGATCATGTTTGTTTTCGACTAGTTCAAATTCCTTAGTGAGATCGTTCTTTAAAACTTTATGATAAACCATATTTAACAAAATGCCTAATAAACAAGTTTAGATAATACAACGTAAACCATCAATTTTATTCTATATAGGAAATAAATCAAATAATAAAACATCATCAGTAACAAACTCCCACTAAGCCATGGAATCAGAAAATGACCAACACCCATGTGAACAATGGATTAGTTACTATAAAGTTTGTCCCTATGTATTCTATCAAAATTTGATCATTCTAAACTATTTTTCACATCTAGAAGCTTTACATCTACATGTTTTGACTTTGTATTGCTTTTGTTGTTATTGAATCATAACCGACTTATTGCCACATAATACTTTTAGTTGTTTTTGTCAACCACTATCCACAGCCAAGTGACAAAAGTTTGCAACCATATTCCATGATTGGATACCTCATAACATGCTATAAACTCCATATCTATAGTAGAAGAAATCTTAAGTGTTTAACACTTTTCCAGAATAAAGCTCCTTCAACCAGCATGATCATATAGTTGTTGAAACTCTGAGCTCAAAATGTCTTGGCATCCAGCATAATTCGAATAAGAATACCAATGATCTCAAAACTTTTAATTTCTTTGATAAGTGAGCGTACTATCTTTTGTTCTCTGTAAGTTCCTTATAACTAGTTTGGCCACTTTCTGATGATCCATCGTTAGGTTGCTCAAATATCTACCTAACACTTTAACTATTAACATAATATCTATACGTGTTCATACTCTTGAGCGTATATTTGATTTCTGCTAGAGCCAATGCATAAGAAACATTATGCATCTATTTAATTCTCAAGTATGATCTTGAAGCATTAATCTAAATGGAATATATCATCTTTAATGATAGGGTTATATTCTGGTGTACAATCTTTCATGTCAAATCTACTAAAAAAAAAAATTAAATGTAGTTCTTTTGTGACAATCTCAAAATAAATTGAGAACGATCTCATAGTATTTTGATTCCTAATTCAAAATCAGTATCACCAAGATTCTTCATCTCAAAATAAGTATCACCAAGTTTAGGGGTATTTTTTACACAAACCACAAAGTTGAGGGAAATTTATTATAATTTAGCCTTACTAAAAATATCTACCTAACAGTCCAACTATCGTTAGTGTAACGACCCAACTCCTTATACTAAGTCGAAGTCATTACTGTTTAAAAAGGGTAAATAAATTTGTAAAGTTTTTTAAAAAATAGAATAAGACAAAACCTCAAATTTTCATTGAAAAAAAAACATAATCAAGGGAAATAGGAAATAAGTATAAAATAAAGTCCTAACTCGGGCCCTATTTAGTTTTAAAGAAATAAAATAACCAATAAAGAATGAATTGAAAATGCAATACTAAAATTCAAATTTTGGCATAAGCGGAAGCAAGCGTATCGCTATGGCCCGCCACGATCACTTCTGGTCACTCGCCAGCTTGCCCTTGTTCTTATCTCTACCTCTGCCTGAAAAAATGGAAATGAAAAGAGTGAGCATAAAAATACTCAGTAAGGGACCTACTACTAGTCCCACTAGATGCCTGTTAACTTTCTATTAGAGTCCTGAAAAGTAGTACCTCTGAACTGGCACGTCCCCGAACACGTGCAATCTGTGCTCCCATAGGAACAAGCTGGTCTTTGATGATTCCCAAGGAAACACCTATGATGATCGGGCTGTGAGTGGTCTCGTTGGATCACTCACATCATGTCTATGTCAATGTCAATGCCAGACTGGTAATCCCGTCAGACTACGCAGTCATAAATGTGAGCGACCCCGTCGGGTCTCTCCATCATGTCTGTGTCATAAAAGTGGTGATCCCAAAGGACACCCATATGGGTACGACTCTAATACGAAGCTAACATACACCCTACTCATAACATGTACACAACATCTCATCAATCACATCATAACTTATCATATCATGTCCTAATTATGTCAAATCATGCTATAACATATCAAACCATAACATATTGTGTCACGTCATTCTCAACCACAAAAACTATGTCATTAGGGCAAAGGCGATTGTGTCGACATACTAATCACACTAACCATAGAGTCAATCGGTAAGCACAATTTCAACATCAGTCTCTCTCTCAAAACCTCGAGTTATATACTTAGCTATCAATCGTGCGTAACCATATACTCATACATGCGATCTCTGTAATGTAATTCAGAGGTCTAGTAGGAGAATCTCTTACCTGAAGATTAGCTCAACGAATTCTAACCGAAACGTCACGCTTTCCAAGCAGCGAGGTCCTAAATATTTAGAAAACGTCAACTTTCATAACTAAATCACCAAACAACCAAAAACCCAAAAATTTAGTTGAAATAACTTACCCTAGGTCGAGGTCCCAACACTTAAGCCCTTAACTGAAGAAATTCCACGCTCAAAAAATCAGTTGGTCCAAGATGTTCCTTAAGAGCAATAATTCAATTTAATCCCAAAATTAAATTATTTAAGATCCAACAAATTCAAATCTTAGTTGGGTATTTTAAAACCCAATCAAACTTACCAAACTAGGTGAAAAGGACCGAAAGCAGGCTGGCGGCTCAAAGACAGGTGAAACGGCCCGGCTAGAAGGCAGAAGGCGACTCGGACAGGCGGCTCGCGCGCGTGCAGGACAGCTCGGGCAGGCACGGCATGAGTGCGGCTCAGCTACAACGTATGCGCGGGCGCGGATCGACGCGGATTGTACAGGCACGGCTTGGCGTGGGTCGTGCGGGCGTGGCTCGGGTCGTAGGGCAGGGACGCGAGTCGGTCGACTTCACGCGGTAAAGAGACGTGGGTGTGCGGGTCGGGTTTCGGGTTCGAGCGACGGCTGAGACGGTGGGGCTCGATCTTTTGATGACGTGGCACTGACCAGGTGGCGGCGAACTCCGGTGGTCGACGACAGAACGGGGCGGCGTTTGGTGGATCGGTGCAGACGACGATGGATCGGGGCGAACTGCGAAGGAAGGGACACGGGCGTTCGTGTAACGACCCAACTTTTCCGGACTAAGCTCAGGTCACTATCAAATACCAAAACTCGACTATTCAACGTAAAATTTAAAACGGACCAGATACGATTCATTAAAACAGTATAAACCTTACAAAAGACAGTTTCGGGCCCTATTTTAAATAATTCAAAAAGAAAATCACAAAATACAATGTCAAGTCACCAGTCCAAAAATCATAATCAAAATATTCTGACAAAATACATAGCGGAAGCGAAAGAAAAACGGACGCGTCCATATGGCCTTCACGCATCCTTCCTGCCTCTCGTCGGTCTGCCCCTCGCTGTACCCCTACCTGAAAAGTTAAAGAAGAGAAAGGGTGAGTATAAACATACCCAGTAAGGGACCCACTACTGGGCCCGTTAGGGAACAACAGTTAACTTCCTATTCGGGGGTACCCTACATAACAGTCTAGTGGTTCCGTAGAACGCACATATCAGTCTAGTGCTCCCGAAGGATGCACATATCAGTCTAGTGCTCCCGAAGGATGCACATATCAGTCTAGTGCTCCCGAGGGATGCACATATCAGTCTAGTGCCCCCGAAGGATGCACATATCAGTCTAGTGCTCCCGAAGGATGCACATATCAGTCTAGTGCTCCCGAAGGATACACATATCAGTCTAGTACTCCCGAAGGATGTACATATCAGTCTAGTGCTCCCGAAGGATGCACCTCTCAGTAAGGCACACTACCCCATAGATGAAGCTAACCGTTACCCCTCAGCCCTTACTAAACTGTCTACATCAGTCACATCTCAACGGCATTCATATTACAGTCCCGCCATAGACTTTGTCAGTCAGATAGTATAGGTTTAACATCTACACCCTCAGTTGCTTTATGCATTACCGATTCGCACACCAATAGGGAAAACCCTAGGTCCAATCAACTAACCAACCAAAACCGGACTTACTGTCCTTTCCCGTACAAACTCCATGAACCACATCCAGACCAGTGTTTAATACATACTAAACCGTAACTCTAAGGTCCATCAACATATAATTTCAATCCACAAATAGCAGTCACAGTATATTTTCATCAGACAAAATATAATATCAGTACTTAACAGTCAGCACGCATACAGATATTCAGTACAGTCACTAACGTGTAATCCCCTGTGGATTACTACGGTCTTATCCTGGACTCGGGGTCCAGTAGTAGGAAAACCCTTACCTGAAACTCGGTGATGCCCCTCGATTGAAAACTACGCTCAACAGATCCACCTAAACGAAACACGAAGGTTTTAGTGGGTGGCCTTAGTAGCAGTTGATTTAAAAGGTCATCCGTTGACTTACCCAAGGAAAGGAAGCTATCTCCAACCAGGTCTGCCGCGGAACCCGAGAACTTAAGCGTCAACTCTGCACTACCTTCAAGGGAGAAAAGTAGGGCCAAATCTTAATTCAACATTCAAACTCAAATCGGACGAGGTAACATTAGGGAATTCATCAGAACAATCCTTACCGAAGACTCACCGTGAACCGAAGTGGAGGAAGGAAGGCTTAGGTGGCTTGGCTCGGCTCGGCTTGGACTCGGCTCGGCTCGGCTCGGCTCGGCTCGGCTCGGCTCGGCTCGGCTTGGACTCGGCTCGGCTTGGCTTACTCGGCTCGGCTCGGCTTACTCGGCTCGCGGCTCGGCTCGCGGCTCGCTCGGCTTGGGGCTCGGCTCGCGGCTCGCTCGGCTTGGGCTCGGCTCGCGGCTCGCTCGGCTTGGGTCAGCTGGAACCGGGTCGGGTCTGGACGAAAGAAAATGGGCAGCACGGATTTGAGGACTTTCTTTCTTCCGGCGACGGCGGCGGTGGCGAAACGACGCTGGAGGCGTTCGACCACGGGGACGGAGAAGAAGAGAGGGATGGCGGCGGAGACGAAGGCGGAAGAGAAACGGAGTGGTGCGGCGGCGTCGGGCGATTGAAGCCGAGAGGAGATCCGAAACGAAGGGGAGCCGCGGCGGACGACGGAGGAAGAGATGAAGGCGGACACGGACGGAGGAGAAGAGAATGAGGGAAGAGATGGCCGTCGGAAATGGATGGGGCTCGGGTTAACGGTGCCGCGGCGTCGGGGAGAGGAAGAATTGGCTGGCGGCGGCTGCGGGAGAGAAAAGAAATTTCGAGGGGGGGGGCGTGCGTTCGCGCGTTAGGGTTTTTCCTTTTCTTTTTTTTTTTGTAAAATTATATATATATATATATATATATATATATATATATATAAACTTTAATAATTATAAACAATTAATAGTTTAAATTAAATTTAATAATAATATATATATTAAAATATAAATAATAATAATAATAATAAAGTAATAATAATAATATATTAATAATATTAATATTAATAAATAATAATTTATTTTATTATTTTATAAAAACAATATTTCTATAATATTAATTAATAATAATAATTATTATAATATTAATATTATAACAAATAATAATAAGTATTAATAATAATAATATAATAATATTATATTATTATTATATCGACTTGCAATTTACATAAAACAAGAAAAATTTTACCTTAAATTTTCGGGGCGTTACATTCTTCCCTCCTTAGGGAACTTTCGTCCTCGAAAGTTTTATTCCTCGAACAGTTCGGGATAACGGGATCTCATGTCGTCTTCACGCTCCCATGTAGCCTCTTCTACTCGGTGATTCCGCCATAAGACTTTAACTAGGGGAATTTGTTTATTTCTCAACGTCTTCACCTCTCTAGCCAGCACCTCAACAGGTCGTTCAACATAGCTCAAGTTTTCATCAATCTCTAGTGGCTCGTAATCCACTACATGGGAGGGATCTGGCACGTACTTCCTCAACATAGAAACGTGAAACACATCATGGACTGCCGAGAGTGATGGAGGCAACGCCAAGCGATAAGCTACAGGGCCAATCCGCTCCAGAATCTCAAATGGCCCAACAAAACGGGGACTCAACTTTCCCCTCCTTTCAAAACGCAAGACACCTTTCATAGGTGCTACCTTTAAGAACACCTTATTCCCTATCTCAAACTCAAGGTCCTTCCGCCTCACATCTGCATAACTCTTCTGTCTACTCTGAGCGGTATGCATGCGTGATCTAATCTTCTGGATTGCTTCATTAGTAGACTGAACTAACTCAGGACCCAACAATCTCTGCTCACCTACCTCACCCCAGCAAACCGGGGATCTACAACATCTGCCGTACAGGGCCTCAAACGGTGCCATGCCAATAGTAGTCTGATAACTGTTATTATAAGCAAATTCCATCAAATGTAAGTGGGAGTCCCAGCTACCTGGAAATTCCAATGCACACGCCCGTAACATATCCTCTAAAACCTGGTTCAGACGCTCAGTCTGACCGTCAGTCTGTGGATGGAAAGCCGTACTAAAGTCCAACCTTGTGCCCATAGCAGTCTGCAAACCCTTCCAAAATTTGGAAGTGAAACAGGCATCTCTATCAGAAACAATCGACACTGGCACTCCATGTAATCTCACTATCTCAGACATGTACAACTGTGCCCACTTACTAGCAGTATAGGTGGATTTACCCGGAACGAAGTGCGCTGATTTAGTAAGTCTGTCCACCACAACCCAGATCACTGTAAAACCCCTCAGAGTTCTCGGTAGCCCTGTAATGAAATCCATGGACACGTTCTCCCACTTCCATTCCGGTATGCTCAAAGGTTGTAATAAACCCGCTGGTTTCTGCCTTGGTGCTTTAACCTGCTGACACACCAAGCATTTACTAACAAATTCTGCTACTTCTCTCTTCATGTTACGCCACCAATAAACTCGCTTCAGGTCCTGATACATCTTCGTACTACCTGGGTGCATGGAAAATGGGGAACTGTGCGCCTCAGATAATAATTCTGTCTTAACCGCACAATCTGACGGAACACAGAGGCGTCTCCCAAACAACAGTCCACCATCAGAGGATAATGAGAACTCAACCGCTTGCCCTGCCTCTGCTAGGCCACGTTTCTCAACCAGATAAGGATCGTTACTCTGAGCATCAATGATCCTCTGCCTCAAAGTCGGCTGTACCGTCAACTGGGCTAACTGCATAGTAACTGCCCCCACTGACACTGCAATCTCAGCCCGCTCGAGATCCCGATGCAATGGGGCCTGCCGGGTAATAAGTGCTGTTGAATGTGACACTTTCCTACTAAGAGCATCGGCTACCACATTTGCCTTGCCTGGATGATACAGTATCTCACAATCGTAATCCTTCACTAACTCAAGCCACCTTCGCTGTCTCATATTCAATTCTTTCTGAGTAAAGAAGTATTTCAAGCTCTTATGATTTGTGAATATCTGTATCTTTTCACCATATAAATAATGCCTCCATATTTTCAAAGCAAAAACCACTGCTGCCAACTCTAGATCATGTGTAGGGTAGTTCTGCTCATGACTCTTCAACTGACGAGACGCATAAGCGACCACCTTACCCTGCTGCATCAAAACACAACCCAGACCCTTCTTGGAAGCATCACTATAAATCACGAAACTGCCAGAACCATCGGGTACCGTGAGGACTGGTGCGGTAACTAGCTTCTGTTTAAGGGTCTGGAAACTGTCCTCACATGCCTTGCTCCAAACAAAAGGAGCTCCCTTTCTGGTCAACTGAGTAAGAGGAGTAGCTATACGAGAAAAGTTCTCCACAAATCGTCGATAATAGCCCGCTAAACCCAGAAAACTGCGAACCTCACTGACTGTGGAAGGTCGGGTCCAACCAGTAACTGCCTCTATCTTAGCTGGATCTACAGAGACTCCAGCCTTAGAAACCACGTGGCCCAGAAAGGACACCTGCTTCAGCCAAAACTCGCACTTCGAGAACTTTGCGTACAACTTATTATCCCGAAGTGTTTGCAAAACCATACGCAAGTGCTCCTCGTGTTCGGCCTCCGTCTTAGAGTATATCAAGATATCGTCGATAAACACAATCACAAAAGTATCTAGGAATTCCCTAAACACTCTGTTCATCAAGTCCATAAACACTGCCGGAGCATTCGTCAAACCAAAAGACATCACAATAAACTCGTAGTGTCCATATCTGGATCGAAATGCTGTCTTCGGTATATCCTCATCCTTAATCCTCAGCTGATGGTATCCCGACCGAAGATCAATCTTAGAGAACACGGTGGCTCCCTGTAACTGGTCAAATAGATCGTCAATCCTGGGCAAGGGATATCTGTTCTTTACGGTTACTTTGTTCAACTCCCTATAGTCAATGCACAGACGCATCGATCCATCCTTCTTCTTAACGAATAAGACTGGCGCACCCCAAGGTGACACGCTCGGTCGGATGAATCCCTTATCAAGCAATTCCTGTAACTGTACCTTCAGTTCTTTCAATTCTGCGGGGGCCATTCTGTAAGGGGCTCTGGATATAGGAACCGTGCCTGGCTCCAACTCTATGGCAAACTCAACCTCCCTGTGCGGAGGTAACCCTGGAAGTTCCTCAGGAAAAACGTCCGGATAGTCCCTCACTACTGGTTCTGATGACAGGGATACATCCGCCTCTCTAGTATCCACCACACTCGCTAAGATACCCCAAGTACCCTGACTGAGCAGTTTACTGGCCCTGATGGCTGAGATTACCTGAGGCAACGACTTTGACCCTCCTCCCTTAAATTTAAAACTGGCCAACGAGGGAGGGTTAAACGTTACCTCCTTACGTGAACAATCTATGCTGGCGTGGTTAGCGGCCAACCAATCCATACCCAGGATTACATCAAAGTCCAGCATATCCAGAACTATCAGCGTTACTCCAATCACATGGCCTGCTATCTCAATCTGGCATGTTTTCACCTTTTCCTTCGACAACATACATTCTCCGGAAGGAGTAGATACTGACAGAACATGGTGTAAGGGCTCTACCTCTAAGCGGGCATGCGACACAAATGCGGAAGAGATAAAAGAATGAGACGAACCCGAATCAAACAAAACTAAGGCGTAATGCCCCAACACTGGGAGCGTACCTGTCACTACTGTGCCTGCCTTCTCAGCCTCAGTTCTGTTGGTAGCAAAGACTCTACCCTGATGTGGAGCACCTGCTCCCTGATTCTGCGCGATCCCCGTGACTCTCAACGGGCATCTATCAGCTGTATGACCCTCTTGCCTGCACTTAAAGCAGGTCCTGGTCCCGAATAAGCAACGGCCCAGATGGTGCTTCCCACAAGTGGTACACAACGGCTTCCCTCTGGCAGCCTCCCCTGCCTCAAAAGGTTTCTGCTGGAAGCTGCGAAACTCACCACCTGGTCTGAAATTCCGCTGTGGCACTGGAACAGGCTGCTGCTCAGCCTTCCTCTTCTGTCCCGACGTCGAGCCTCTACCCGCGGTCTTAGACGAGTTGGCCCTCTCCTGTAAACTGAGATCCACTGCCAGGCGCAGTGCATCGGCATGAGTAGCGGGTCTGAAAGCTCGGACCAAACCCTGAATGTCCAGTCTGAGGCCTCTAACAAACTTATCAGCTCTGGCCGCCTCAGTCGCTATCATCTCGGGAGCGAAGCGGGATAACATGTCAAATTCCGCATCATACTGCTCCACTGTCATGTCACCCTGCTCTAGGTTCAGAAACTCCTGCCGCTTGGCATCTCTCAAACTGGCAGAGAAGAACTTCGCATAGAAACTCTCCTTGAACTGCTGCCACGTGATCTGACTCACATCACCACCTAGCATCCTCTCTGTAGTCTCCCACCATGCAGTACCTCTGTCAGTCAACATAAAAACAGCACACTGAACCTTCTGATCCTCAGGGCATTTCATATAACGGAATATGGTCTCCAAGGACGATAGCCACATCTGAGCTCTGGTGGGGTCCTCCAAAGACCCATCAAACGTCGTGGGATTATACTTCCTGAAATCCCTCAGGTGCTTAGCCTCTGCTGACAGCTGATCCGGCACAAACTGGGGTGCAACTGGTACCGGAGCCGGAACTGGAGCAGGAATTGGTGCTGGAGCTGGCGCCGGAGTTGGCGAGGCAGGCTTCTGCTGCTCCCGCATTTGCATAATCATATCTCTAAACCTCTGCTCCATGGCGGCTAGGTCCGCATGAGTAACTGGCGCAGCCGGGTCAGGGGCTTGGGCTACAGGCTGCACCTCAGGCTGAACGCGTCCTGCTCCCCTTCCTCGGCCTCCTCGGCCACCCCTACGTGCACCTCTCCTTGGTGGCATTTCCCTAACAACCACCAACGATTCCTTTAGTCATAAATTGGTAATTGAATTTGCAGTTTAACTTAGGTAAGGTAATGCATGTAGAGTTATACATATACTTTCATGAGAGCGTACCTGACGAGCGGCAAGGATCGTTTCAGCCATAAGGACACAAAACACAGACTCACATTATAAGTCAGTCTACAGAACCTAAAACTTAGGCTCTGATACCAACTGTAACGACCCAACTTTTCCGGACTAAGCTCAGGTCACTACCAAATACCAAAACTCGACTATTCAACGTAAAATTTAAAACGGACCAGATACGATTCATTAAAACAGTATAAACCTTACAAAAGACAGTTTCGGGCCCTATTTTAAATAATTCAAAAAGAAAATCACAAAATACAATGTCAAGTCACCAGTCCAAAAATCATAATCAAAATATTCTGACAAAATACATAGCGGAAGCGAAAGAAAAACGGACGCGTCCATATGGCCTTCACGCATCCTTCCTGCCTCTCGTCGGTCTGCCCCTCGCTGTACCCCTACCTGAAAAGTTAAAGAAGAGAAAGGGTGAGTATAAACATACCCAGTAAGGGACCCACTACTGGGCCCGTTAGGGAACAACAGTTAACTTCCTATTCGGGGGTACCCTACATAACAGTCTAGTGGTTCCGTAGAACGCACATATCAGTCTAGTGCTCCCGAAGGATGCACATATCAGTCTAGTGCTCCCGAAGGATGCACATATCAGTCTAGTGCTCCCGAGGGATGCACATATCAGTCTAGTGCCCCCGAAGGATGCACATATCAGTCTAGTGCTCCCGAAGGATGCACATATCAGTCTAGTGCTCCCGAAGGATACACATATCAGTCTAGTACTCCCGAAGGATGTACATATCAGTCTAGTGCTCCCGAAGGATGCACCTCTCAGTAAGGCACACTACCCCATAGATGAAGCTAACCGTTACCCCTCAGCCCTTACTAAACTGTCTACATCAGTCACATCTCAACGGCATTCATATTACAGTCCCGCCATAGACTTTGTCAGTCAGATAGTATAGGTTTAACATCTACACCCTCAGTTGCTTTATGCATTACCGATTCGCACACCAATAGGGAAAACCCTAGGTCCAATCAACTAACCAACCAAAACCGGACTTACTGTCCTTTCCCGTACAAACTCCATGAACCACATCCAGACCAGTGTTTAATACATACTAAACCGTAACTCTAAGGTCCATCAACATATAATTTCAATCCACAAATAGCAGTCACAGTATATTTTCATCAGACAAAATATAATATCAGTACTTAACAGTCAGCACGCATACAGATATTCAGTACAGTCACTAACGTGTAATCCCCTGTGGATTACTACGGTCTTATCCTGGACTCGGGGTCCAGTAGTAGGAAAACCCTTACCTGAAACTCGGTGATGCCCCTCGATTGAAAACTACGCTCAACAGATCCACCTAAACGAAACACGAAGGTTTTAGTGGGTGGCCTTAGTAGCAGTTGATTTAAAAGGTCATCCGTTGACTTACCCAAGGAAAGGAAGCTATCTCCAACCAGGTCTGCCGCGGAACCCGAGAACTTAAGCGTCAACTCTGCACTACCTTCAAGGGAGAAAAGTAGGGCCAAATCTTAATTCAACATTCAAACTCAAATCGGACGAGGTAACATTAGGGAATTCATCAGAACAATCCTTACCGAAGACTCACCGTGAACCGAAGTGGAGGAAGGAAGGCTTAGGTGGCTTGGCTCGGCTCGGCTTGGACTCGGCTCGGCTCGGCTCGGCTCGGCTCGGCTCGGCTCGGCTCGGCTTGGACTCGGCTCGGCTTGGCTTACTCGACTCGGCTCGGCTTACTCGGCTCGCGGCTCGGCTCGCGGCTCGCTCGGCTTGGGGCTCGGCTCGCGGCTCGCTCGGCTTGGGCTCGGCTCGCGGCTCGCTCGGCTTGGGTCAGCTGGAACCGGGTCGGGTCTGGACGAAAGAAAATGGGCAGCACGGATTTGAGGACTTTCTTTCTTCCGGCGACGGCGGCGGTGGCGAAACGACGCTGGAGGCGTTCGACCACGGGGACGGAGAAGAAGAGAGGGATGGCGGCGGAGACGAAGGCGGAAGAGAAACGGAGTGGTGCGGCGGCGTCGGGCGATTGAAGCCGAGAGGAGATCCGAAACGAAGGGGAGCCGCGGCGGACGACGGAGGAAGAGATGAAGGCGGACACGGACGGAGGAGAAGAGAATGAGGGAAGAGATGGCCGTCGGAAATGGATGGGGCTCGGGTTAACGGTGCCGCGGCGTCGGGGAGAGGAAGAATCGGCTGGCGGCGGCTGCGGGAGAGAAAAGAAATTTCGAGGGGGGGGCGTGCGTTCGCGCGTTAGGGTTTTTCCTTTTCTTTTTTTTTTTTGTAAAATTATATATATATATATATATATATATATATATATATATAAACTTTAATAATTATAAACAATTAATAGTTTAAATTAAATTTAATAATAATATATATATTAAAATATAAATAATAATAATAATAATAAAGTAATAATAATAATATATTAATAATATTAATATTAATAAATAATAATTTATTTTATTGTTTTATAAAAACAATATTTCTATAATATTAATTAATAATAATTATTATTATAATATTAATATTATAACAAATAATAATAAGTATTAATAATAATAATATAATAATATTATATTATTATTATATCGACTTGCAATTTACATAAAACGAGAAAAATTTTACCTTAAATTTTCGGGGCGTTACAGTTCGGGTCGGGCTCTCAATTTCGACGGACGGTCGCTGTTCACTTCCGACGGCAGTCGTACGAACACAACGGCTGCGGTGTGGCGGCTAGGGCTGTGCGATCGGCTGATGACGGCGGCGGCGGATCTGGCGGCTAGGGTTTTGTTTCTTTTCTTTCTTTCTTTCTTTTTTTTCTCTTTCTTTCCTTTCTCAATGAAAGGGATAGTGGTTTGCACAGGTCCTAATAGTCCTTTTAAAGAGAAAAACATAATAATATACTTATTATTATTCTTCTTTTCTCTTTTTCTAATTTAATCAATTAAGTCTACTTAATCTCTTTCTTATTTAAACCCAACAATCTTCATTAAAAAATCAAAATCAACCAATCACATCAATATTTTTCCCAAATAAATATCACCATTAGATATTTTCTTGATGTCTAATAAAATCAAATGTTCATAAATCACTTAACTCAAAACATCCAAAATTAAAATGACTACACTTAAAATAATAAATTAAATTCCAAATCTTGGGGCATTACAGTTAGGTAGGACTATTAAACAAAATCCCTATTGGATTAATAAGAGACCGGGACCATTTGTTCAAGATCAAGAGTTTGCACTTAAGGGAACAACTCAGCTACTAACCCCAAAAGCGGGTAGGAGTGAACTCTATCTTGCAGCCTATATCTCCAGTTATCCATCCAATCTTATCCCTGAAATGGGAGGCTACAAGTCCAACACTGTTAAGCTACCCCTACTTATGCAGTTACAAGGAAAATCTCATCAGCTCATAGTTAACTCGGGATTAAAGGCAAGTTATCTAGGTCATCAAAAGTTTTGAACATTAAACAATGTTATAATATAAAAGTGACTATTTCATAGTCTAGTCTTATACATCTCATTGAATAAGATACCCCCACTTGCATGTCTATACATGAACATCTCAAGATAGCTCCGCTTGTACTAAATACAAAGTAGGTAGCATTAATAGCGTACACAGAGTAAGGCTTCCAATTTTTTTTCTGATGATCATTTAGACTATTACTTGAAACTTGATTCATTTATGTAACGCCCAAAAAATTAAGATAATTTTGGAGTTAATTATCTTAATTTTGTTTAATTAATTTAATTTATTGGGCGTTATTTTGAATTCATTTAATAAGAATTATTTGATTGTGTGAGAATTGAAATTAATTAAATATTTGTTAGATGAATATTTAATTAATTAAAGGTTTTGGCATGTGGTGTTTGTTGAATTTTTGATTAAATTAAATAATTATTGACGTTATTTAATTAAATTGTAGAGTAGAAAGTTTGTTGGAGATTTCAAAATTATATGTTTATGTGGAAATATATATATATATATATATATATATATATATATATATATATAATGATTATGTTAAAGGAAAAGATAATTATATTTGTTGAAATATAATTATTTAAGGCAAAGATAATTGTATTTTGGAGAAAGGATATTTAGTAAGGGAGAAAAAGTAAAATAATTATATTTTGGGAAAATATAATTATTTGTAAAAGGATAATTACTTTGGAGAAAGATAAATAATAATTAATTATTGTGGAAGATAATTAATTATTTTGGAGAAAAATAAATAATAATTAATTATTGTGGAAGATAATTAATTATTTTAAATAAAGATAAATAATAATTAATTATTGTGGAAGATAATTAATTATTCTACAGAAAGATAAATCTTGATTTTGGAGTAGAGTTGTTATGGTTGAGTTAAGATAATTCATGTTGGAAGTTTTATGTGATTTATTGGAAAAGATTTGATTGATTAAATTAATTGAGAATTTAAGTTAATTTGAGATTTTTGAGGGAAAAGTTGGTTTTGGTGGAATTGGATTTAATTGAGTATGTATATATGGATATATATATTTAATTAATAATATAGAAAAGTGTAGTTAATTATATTATGGAAGATTATTATATTTGTTTGGAAAAGAAGATAATCCATGAGAAGAGAGATGGTTGATGTGATTGGATGAGAAAAGATATATATTTATTTAGAAAAGAGAATAATGTTTTAAATAAATATATATGTTTATTGTAGATTTTGGTGAGAGAAAAATAATAATAATAATGAAGAAGTATTATTATTATTATTATTAATGATTATAAATGCTAAGATTTTGTGCATTTAACGCATTTATTTAGGAAAGATAATGGGAATAAAAATATATGTATATTTTTGGTATTATATATATATATATATATCCTAAAAAGGAAAGGGAAATAATAATAATAAATATTATTTTTATTATTTGAGTCTATAAATAGCATTAGAATGCTTAAGTTAGAAAGTAAAGGAAAAAGAAAAAAGTTCTTCATCTTCTTCTCTAAGATAACCCTATACTGTCGTTGCCTCACCAGTTGTAATTAAGATTGGTCTCTTTGGAAAGCTTTGAGGATTTAAAGTGATGAATTTTCTTGGTCTCTTTGGAAAGCTTGAGGATTTAATATGTTGATGATGATGACTGGTAGTTTGTTGATGATGATGAGTGTTGATGTTGATATTAATCGCATGATATATTAATCACATGATTAAGAACGTTAAGATTAATATTCATGTCTTGTTTATGATGTTTATGATATGCTACATGTTATGGATGGGCGTTCTGTTAACTTTGTCTATTAAAGTCGTACCCACATGGATGTCCCTCGGGATCACCACCTTTTTTATGAATGTGTAGTCTGATGGGATTACCAATCCGTTATGACATTGACATTGCCATAGATATAATTACGAGTGATTCGACGGGGCCACTCACAGCCCGATTGTCTTAGTGTTTCCTTCGGGTAGACAAAATACCAGTTTGTTCTAAATGTTTCTTTGGGTTCACCGAAGACCAGATATGTTCCTACGGGATCACAGATTGCACGTGTTTGGGAACGTGCCAGTTCAGGGGTACTTCTTTATAGAACTCTAATGGAAAGTTAACAGACACCTAGCGGGACTAGTAGTAGGTCCCTTACTGAGTATATGTTTATACTCACTCTTTATATGTTTAATGTTTCAGGCGAAGGTAAAGGCAGAGGAAAGCTGGCAAACGACAGAGAAGGATCCTTGACATGCCATTTGGGGACTCAGTTTTGCTTCCGCGTATATGTATCAGTGTTTTTGTATTCCGTTTTTAATGAAAATTTAGTCTTCCCTCTTTTAAAAAAAGTGTTCTCTTATTATTGTTTCTTTCTAGTAATGACCTCAGCTTAGTATAAAGAGTTGGGTCGTTATAGTTGCAATAATTAATTATTATTTATCTTTCTCCAAAATAATTAATTATCTTCCACAATAATTAACTATTATTTATCTTTTTCCAAAGTAATTATCCTTTTACAAATAATTATATTTTTCCAAAATATAATTATTTTCCTTTTTCTCCCTTACTAAATATCATTTCTCTAAAATACAATTATCTTTTTCTTAAATAATTATATTTCAACAAATATAATTATCTTTTCCTTTAACATAATAATTATATATATATTTCCACATATACATATAATTATCAAATCTCCAACAAACTTTCTACTCTACAATTTAATTAACATCCATAATTATTTTATTTAATTCAACTTCAGCAACACTAAAAATCCACAACTTTACTTAATCCTCTTAACCTACCATTTAATCAAAAATTCAACAAACACCACATGCCAAAACCTTTAATTAATTAAATATTCATCTAACAAATATTTAATTAATTTCCATTCTCACATAATCAAATAGTTCTTATTAAATGAATTCAAAATAACGTCCAATAAATTAAATCTAATTAAACAAAATTAAGATATCTAACTCCAAAATTATCTTAATTTTTTGGTGTTACAATCTTTGTAACGACCCTACTCCTTATACTAAGTCGAAGTCATTACTAATTTTAAAAGACAAATAAAATTTGTAAAGTTTGGATAAAATGAAACAAAACCTCAAAATTTTTATTTAGAAGCCTAATCAAAAGTAATTTGAGATATGTATAAAAAAAATAAAAAAATATAAAATCCTAACTCGGGCCCTATCTAATATTAAATAAATAAAATAACAAATAAGGAATAAACTAAAATGCAAACATTTAAGGTCTGAACTCGGATATAAAGCTGAAGCTAGAGATCCCTATGGCTCGCCATGGTCACTTCTGGTCGCTCGCCAGCTTGCCGTTGCCCTTACCTCTGCCCCTGCCTGAAAAATAAAATGGAAAGAGTGAGTATAAAATACTTAGTAAAGGACTCACTACTAGTCCCCCTAGGTACCTGTTAACTTCCTATTAGAGTCCTGAAAATGGTACCCAAGAACTGGCACGTTCCCAAATACGTGCAACATGTGATCCCGTAGGAACAAAATCTGGACTTCGGTGACCCTAAGGAACACCTAGGACAAACTGGTCTGTAGCGTACCCAGAGGAAACACTAAGACGATCGGACTACGAGCGATCCCGTCGAATCACTCGAATCATGTCTATATCAATGCCAAACTGGCGGTCCCGTCGGACTACGCAGTCCTAAATAGGTGGTGATCCCGAAGGACACTCATGCAGGTACGACTCTAATAGGATAAGCTAACATGCACCCTAACCATAGCATACACGTAACATAGCATCATCACGTCATCATGTCACATCATATCATCATGTCAAATCATATCATCATGTCAAATCATATCATCATGTCATATCATATCCTCATTAATTGTCATGTCGTTCTGCTGTCTAGTCATCAATGTGCATAACTAAGAATGTATGCGATCTCTTAATTCTACTCGTAGGTATAGTAGTAGAATCTCTTACCTGGAGATTTGCTCAACGAGTCCTAACCGTAAAGTCACGCTTTCCCAGCAGCGAAGTCTTACTGGTTAGAAACACCAATTTTCATAACTTAATCACCAAATGACCAAAGACTCCAGACATTCAGTTGAAGTAACTTACCCTAGGTCGAGGTTGCAACGCTTGAGCCCTTAACTGAAGAAATCTCACGCTCCAAAAACCAATTGGTCCAAGATGTTCCTTAAGAGAAATAATTTAATTTAACCCCAAAATTAAATTATTTGAGATCCAACAAATTCAAATCTTAGTTGGGTATCCCAAAACCCAATCAAACTTACCAAACTAGGTGAAAAGGACCGAAAGCAGGCTGGCGGCTCAAAGACAGGTGAAACGGTTAGGCACCTCGACTAGAAAGCATAAGGCGGCTCGGACAGGCGGCTCGGACAGGCGCGGCATGCGTGCAGCTCAACTACGGCGTATGCGCGGGTGTGGCTCGACGCGAATTGTGCCGACGCGGCTCGACGTGGATTGAGCGGACGCGGCTCGGGTCGCGTGGAAGGGACGCGGGTCGGCCGGCTTCATGCGGTGAAGAAGATGCAGGCGCGCGGGTCGAGTTCCAGGTTGAGCGACGACTGAGACGGTGGGGCTCGGTCTTCCAACGACGCGGCACTGACTAGGTGACGGCAAACTTCGATGGTCGACGACGTAACGGGGCACGTTTAGTGGATCGATACAGACGACGACTGATCAGGGCGGACTGCGGAGGAAGGGATGCAGGGGTGCGGGTCGGGCTCACGGCTTCGACGGGCAGTTGCGGTCCACTTCCGACGGCAATCGGATGAACACAGCGACGGCGGGTCTGGCGGCGACTAGGGTTTTCAAAATTTTAGGGTTTTCTCCTTTTTTTTTCCAAAGATGAAGATGATGGGTTTTTGTGCATGGATTCCTATGCCTATTTAAACACTAATAATAAAATCAATAAAATAATTTTCCTTTTCTTTTCCTTATTTTATTTCAAACAACAAATCTTCTCTCTCCTCAAATAAATCTCACCAAATCTCCCTTTTTATCTTCTTTTTTTTTTTAATTTTCCCAAATAAATCACATAACCTCCCTCCTCAACCAACCAATCATCTTTATCTACAAACAATATCTCTACCAATTTTTATTATCCAAACAAAATAATTATATTCCTCAAAACTTAATTAATTAAACAACCAAAAATTTTATTAATCAAGTTTTCTTAAATACATCCAATTAACACAACTCCCAAGCACAACCACCATTAGGTAATGTCTAACAAAATCACATAATCACAAATCAAATAATATTAAACATCCAAAATATGGGGCGTTACAATCTTCCCTCCTTTAAGAAACTTTCGTCCTCAAAAGTTCTAATCTTTGAACAACTTGGGATACAGGGCTCTCATGTCTTAATTAATAACAATTTCTATCAAACTCCATAATCTTTAATTAAATATACACACCCATGTATATATATTTAATTAATCCAACACAAAACACCAAAGACATTCCTTAACTTCGAAATCCACTTAATGTAATACCCATAATAAGTTTCCTAAATTTATGGGGTGTTACAATTTATGTCTCTAAAGTTTAAGTACCCATATTATAAGTAAGAAACCTTATTTATTGGATTCTAAATCTATCACGAGCAAATCGCTTATTGATTAACAATTCACTGTAGAATACCTTAATAATAATTTTATTGAATAATAAAATAGTTAGCATTCACAAATCATGGGTTTTATGACATAAAATCTAACCTTTTGTTTTCTCTGCTCTGCATTCAAGGTTGTAGCTGTCTTTGTCTTCTCATCATTTTTCTTCTTTTAATTCAAATTTCACGATCAAACATGCAAAACTTCATACTTTTCACGATTTTACATTTTGCAAATATTTGATTGCATAGTTTATGAAATTGTTTCACGTTAATGCATCTTCACCTACATTCCTTAATTATTCTAAATAAAAGGCTACAATATTTTGTAATTCTACAAATTATCACTTGGTTTTTAGCTGTCAAGTGAGCACTTTCAGTTCTTTTTCTCTTCATCCTATAGTTTTCTTGCACACATTATGACATAAGCTCTTTTAGACTCCATTTAGCCTTATGAGTATCACACCTTATCTTAAATTGAGTGAATTTTTCAAGAAGAGAGAAAAGTATCAAATGTATGAGTAAATTTTCATTTATCTCAATATCCAAGTGCCTTTAATTACCATAAGATTGGACATTTTCATAATGTATTAGAGTATGTTTCTATTATCCTTATAGCCTATGGAAGCTCAAGAAGTCAGACGACTACATGCTTCCCCTTTTTTATTTTTAGCAAAATATTTCTTAATTTGGGCAAATAACTTATTGGCATTTTCACTCTCCATGATAGAGCCCAAAAAAGACTCAGAAATATAGTTCCTAATGGTCATCGACACATGCTATTTCATCGATCATTCTTACATCTTAATATTAGTTGTATTTGGTTGCTCCTCAGTAGAAGTGGGCCTATCAATCTCCTTAATGCAATGTCCAGATCAATACATCCGAGAAGTATTTCTAGACTTTCCTTCCAAATTTTGAAATTCGATTAATTCAAATTGGGGATTGAACTCAGAATTCTAGATATTTGAGTAAGATCGACTTAATAAAGAACAAGTAAATAAATGATATACTCACAAGTAATACAACATGTCATAGAATAGAGTATGACAAAATAATTACACATATATGGTGGCCCACTTTTATGTTATACTCAGCATGACATTGATGTCTAGCCTTCGAGTAAAAATAAATGGTACTCTCAATGTAGTAATCAAAGTACTAACAATAAACTCAATAAAAAAAATATTCTTTTTTGGATGAACTATTTTCTAATATGCGAAATGTTTAATTAAAGCGTATCTAACGAAAATAGACACCTACTCAAAACCATGTCACTACTAGAAAAAGGACTCTCTTGACATTTGTAGTTTTAATTACTTGACGTTTTTTGGAAAAACAAATGTCCAGAAATGTGTAATTTCAAAGATGAAACGTTAAGTATTTTTATGAAAAGGCGGAGTTAAGCAAATTTTCAGCTTTCTTTTCGGTTTTCAAACGTCATGTAATATGTATTTTTCTTTAACATTTTAAAAATGTCAAATAATATCTTCTTGACGCATTTAAAACGTTAAGAATTTTTATAAGTTTGACTTTCTTGATGTTTTTTAAACGTCAAGTGATATGTACATTCCATTGACGTTTTAAAAACGTCAAGTAATATCAATTATATTCTTGACGTTTTAAGACGTCAAGAATTTTTATGAAAAGACAGAGGAGAGGCCATTTTTCGAATTTCTTGACGTTTTTTAAACATCAAGTGAAATAGTTTTCCTTGACATTTTAAAAACGTCAAATAATATTAAATAATTAAAAAATGCTTTGCTCTACACATTAGGGATTAGGTGTTTTCGAAAACTAGCCCTAACGCTAAATCCGATGTTCTATTTCCTTTCGGACCCTAAAACCCTCTTGTTCTCATCTCTACTATGAATTATTTGCCACCATTTCCATTGTGTTCTCCATTTTCTCTTTACGATGGACATTTCTCACCAATTTTGCTCGTGCTACTTTCAGTCTTGGCACCGCTATATCGATTCTAAATGCCTTCTTTTACACTATCGACGGTGGTGAAAAAGATGTCATCTTCAATCAATTTCAGGGTGTAATTGATGAGACTGTTGATGAGGGAACACATTGTTTGATTCCATGGCTTCAAAAGCGCTTTATATTTGATATTCTCACGAGACTACACACTTTCAGGTTTTTTCAGGTACCAAAGATCTTCGAATGGTAAATCTGAGCCTTCGTGTTCTCTCTCATCCTGAGATTTCTCATCTCTCCGATATTTTCAAAACCCTAGGTCTAGAGTATGATGAGAAGATCCTCCTTTCAATTGGAAATGAGGTTCTGAAAGTCGTCGTCGCTTAGTTCAACATCGATCAGCTTTTGACTGAGCAGCCTCAGGTTTTGGTTCCATCTTGTGTGAGGGTTTGGTTCTGAGGGCTAAGGACTTCAACATTATGCTAAATAATGTTGATATCACTCATTTGTCTTATAGCCTAGAGTTCTCCAAGGTAGTTGAGCAGAAGTAAGTAGCTCAACAAGAGGCTAGGAATTCAAAATTTGTTGTGGCTAAGGCTGAACAAGAAAGAAGGGTTGCAATTATTAGGGCTAAAGGTGAGAGCAATTCAGCTAAATTGGTTTATGATGCTACATCATCTACTGGTATGGGTTTGATTGAGCTGAGGAGAATTGAAGCATCAAGGGAGAATGCATGCACCCTCTTAAAGTCGTCGAATGTAGCCTACTTGCTCGGAGGTTAGAACATGTTGTTGGCTCAAAACCCGAGTCGTTGAATGCATTGGTAAGCTAATGAACTTTTGTCACTTGCCCCAGCCGTTATTAATCATAAGTCCATATTTCTTTTCTTGCTTTAGTCTGGTATGGGTTTGATTTCTTCTTGAAACTATTGATGCACTTACATAGTAAGCGAACTTTTGTTTTCAGGTTCATATGTAAGATTGATCGATAGAAAGAAGAAATGGGAATTTTAGTTGTAAAGAATTTTTCTTCTCATAATATCTTTTTTTTTTTCCTCTAAGCTTCTTGAACAGAACTGATCTTATGATTTTTCATGATTATAATTTTGTTGCTGAATTTAATGGTATGTGAAAGTTGATGATGTAGAAGAATCAATGTGTCATTCCTTATCATTATTCTCTATGGTGGATTTATTAGCAACTTCATTGTCAAAATGTCTAATTATTTAATTGATTTCTACAAATTTTTTGGGAAAGGCCTCACCAACAGGGCAGGGTGTACACCATGACTCAGTAGAAGGCGGAGAACATGCCAGATGTCATTATTGGTATAATTCTCATCTGTAATTCGTTTATGTTTCGTTTGGCCCAGGTTCTACGCATTCTTTCGTGTGTATCATGTTTATGAGTAAGATGGGTAAGAAGTTAGAGCCTTTAGCATAAGAGTTAGTTATTTATAATTCAATTAGTGACACAATGCTAGTTACTAAAGCATTGCGAGGTTGTGAAGTGCTAGTGGAAAGTGTTAGCTTGTCAATGGACCTTTTTCCTCTTAGGTTGCAAAAGCTAAATGTAATACTAGGAATGGACTTCCTATATACACATTTTGCTTCTATGGATTGCCATAAGATGAAGGTAGTTTTTAGGAAACCAGGAATTTTAGAGGTGGTGTTCAAAGGCCAAAGGAAAATTGTTTCATCTAGTTTGATTTAAGCTCTGAAAATTAACAAGTTATTAAGAAAAGGATGCACGATATTTCTTGCGCATGTGTTAGTAGTGAAATGAGAGAAATTGAGGTTAGAGAATGTTTCAGTAATGAGAGACTATTTGGATGTGTTCCAGAGGAAATATCAAAACTGCCACCTGATAGAGGAAAGGAATTTACGATTGATTTGTTGCTAGGAACAACCCCTATCTCACAAGCACCTTATAGGATGGCTCCGAGGAAGCTAAGTGAAATTAAGGAACAACTGCAATAGTTAGTTGACCAGGGATACATTAAACCTAGTGTATCGCCTTGGGAAGCTCTAATTTTGTTTGTCAAGAAGAAAGATGGCACTCTAAGATTGTGCAAAGAATACAGACAGCTAAATAAGGTCTTGATACGTAATAAGTATCCTCTACCACATGTCAATGATTTGTATGATTAGTTGAGAGGTGCATCGATGTTCTCCAAGTTTGACTTAAGGTTAGGTTAACACAAGTTAAAGGTTAAGAAATCAGACATTCCGAAGATAGCCTTCTGAACAGGGTATGGGCATTATGAGTTCATAGAGACACCATACGTTATGACGAATGCGTCAGCAGTATTTATGGATCTCATGAATCGGATTTTCCACCGTACTTGGACCAGTTTGTGATAATATTCATAGATGACATTTTAGTATATTCCATGGATAAGAAAGCCCATGAGGAGCATTTGACAGTAGTCTTATAAACATTGTGTGATAAGCAACTTTACGCTAAGTTTAGTAAGTGCCAGTTTTGGCTAGATTAATTGGTATCCATAGGACACGTGATCTCAGTAGAAGGGGTCTGTGGATGTGCAAAAGACAAAGGCAGTTGTTAGTTTGGCAAGACCAACTAATGTGACCGAAGTGCATAATTTCCTCAGTTTAGCAAAGTATTACAGGCGGTTTGTTGAGGATTTCTCTAAGTTAGCAATACCTTTGTCATCTTTGACCAAGAAGAATGTTAAGTTTGTTTGGTTAGAAAAGTGCAAGCATAGCTTCTAAGGGCTAAAGAATAGGTTGGTCATTGCGTCCATCTTGATACTTCCTGTTATGGGAAAAGAGTTTACTGTTTATTGTGATACTTCAAGACAAGGTCTAAGGCATGCATTTATGCAAAAAGGAAAGGTAATAGCTTATGCTTCAAGACAATTGAAAAATCATAAGTGTAATTACCCTACTCGCGACCTTGAGTTAACGACAGTGGTTTTGGCTTTGAAAATATGAAGACATTACCTATTTGGTGAAAAGTGCCACATTTTCACATACCATCCACTCGGAGTGGACTCTATCTTGCACCCTTTGTCCCTAGCTATCCACTTGGTCTTACCCTTAAAAATGAGAGATTTATTGGGCCAACGCTATTGAGCTGACCTGACCTATGCAGATCTAAGGATAATTCTATATGAATAAAAGTTCATAGTTAGCTCAAGATAAAGATTAAGTTACCTAGGCCATCAATAATTGAAATAGTCAGTTTTATACAGTCAACGGTGTTATAACTTAAAAGTGACTATTTCATGGTTCCAGTCTTATGCACTCTTTACATATGATGTTCCACTTCCATGTCTCCACATGAATGATTCAGGATCACATCATTTGTATTAACTACAAAGCAAGTTGCAACCATAGTATCGCCAGAATATGGCGCCCAACTTTATTCATATAATATAGACAGTTTAGGCTACATACTCGAACTTAATCCACGTTTATGTCTAATACATCAACTTTAAATTTACACTAGATAGCCTTGGGACCATAGTTTATTGGATTAAAAATTATAGTATTCAATTTTCACTAATAAGTCCTTAATAACCATTTTATTAAATAGAATATAATCTTAAACTATACACTACGAGTTTTAGGACATAAATTTCCTATGTTCGACCTTGGCTTACCCAAGAAACCTCTTGCTTCATTTACACTTAGACAAACAAGAGGAAGACTTGTACTCAATACAGACTATCATTATAAATAACAACACGTAGACATAGCGAGCATCTTTAACGCATAGCCATGTCTTATCACCTAGTGAAAGTCACATACTTAAAACACCAATGATAAATCTACGAATTAGGATAGGATAGGATACATCTTGTATAGTAACCAAAGCATGTGTCCTGTTTGTCCACCATAACCTTCAATGGTCGAAAAATCCAGTTCAACTCATTTATGCACGCTCCTCATCTGAAGGCTCAAAATCAATTATGCAAGCCTGCATATAACAAAAAATTAAGAAAATTAGGTAAAAAATAGCACAAACCCCTAAGCAATAAACCCTACTTAAGATAAACAAATTTACCACTTACGACACAAAGACTTGTGTTAGGATCAGCTTCAATCTAGGTGAGTACATGCAACTTCATCGCCTAATGTGTGGTATTGCATCAACGAAAGTCCTACTCGCAACTTTTCCATTAAGTGATGAAAACATCTCGACCTACCAATTTTACAAATAAAATAAATATAGTTAGTTATAAGTAATAATAACAATTACAGTTATGTAATAAAATATGTATGAACATGGAAAGGGAAAAAAGTCCATATAAACTATAGGACTTGAGTGTCTTATCGTTGCAAGTTTCTTTTCATACATTGCAACTTTCCTATATAATTGCATCGTTCAAGCTGCTCAGTGTTTTAACAAAGATCAAGTTACCTCAGTCATATCTACAGAAGTCTTCCAAATCATCTATAAGGCTTAACATGTAACATGGTTTCATTCATCTGTTGCCTCATTTCCCTTCCTATCATTTGGCAGCTCAATGAAATAGAATATAGTCGTCTTCACCACATCCTGGTCATTGTAAAACTAAAGATCGGGGAAATTTTTGTCCAACTAGGATACATTCATGTTCGTCAACCCAAGTTTAACTGTTTAATCTAAGAGCTTTGCCCTGTGTTCGAACTGAACAACACGTCTTGGCCTATACCTTAACCTCTCACAGTATCAAACTCATCTCGCCTAAAAGACACTTTCTTACACAATAATTTAAAACTAAGCACTTCCTCCTTTTTATTTTCCACCTCCCTCAACAAAATATAATGGCACAGAAGTCTATTAAACACTAGCTTAACCTCCAAAAAAATGTCCAACTATTGTGTGCTTAAACATATACAACTGCTTAGGTGTTAACTTATTTTTTATGTTCCTGACAGTCATAGATAAATGCAAACAACATGTCAAGTTAGCCTGAAAGAAATTAGAAGTGTGGATTTTAGTAACTAAGACCATCATTCAAGGAGAAACAAAAGAGATAGACATGTGAAAAATCAATTCAAATAGTAAATAGATAACACAATACACATTTCTAAAGAATCTCTCAAAAATCTCAGGGCCATCTTAGGACAAACTCGACCGAGATCAAGAAAATTTAATAAAGAACACAAGACATTTACATCTACATGCAGATTAGGGTTTCAATGCAAATTCATTATGTAAAATATCATAAGACATTTTCACGACACAAATATCTCAAGATATCACACAATGCATTAAAAACACATTCAAATCTTGAGACTCATTTAATGAATCTCAACCCAACTTCATTCAAATCTTGATCGAGATGCATGTCTTGTATATGTTGCATGGAAGGTTGAAGTTACCTATATTCTTCAGACGAAGTCAACTTATATAAAATAACAACATAAAATATGTAAAATATCCAACAGTATACCAAATTTCTCATATTTCGCAAAAACACTAATTAAATATAACTTAAACACAGATCAAATGATAAAAATCGTTAAAAGATGAATACCTCTACAATTGAAGCTTGAGGATGCACTAAATCGTTTTTAGCATACAGAAAACAATGAACTTCAATGATTTTGAGAGCAAAGAAAGTGAAAAACCGACCGAATTGAGGAGCTTGTTTCGTAAACGTAGAGATGAAGGGTTCTTTAACTCAAGGGTATTTTCGTAATTGCCCAACATACTTTATTTTGAATTTAAAATGTTTGGACGAAAATCTGGGTCTCACACTCAATCGAGAAGAAGTACATCCACGACTTTTTAGAAAGTGTATTATTTTCGAATGGTGAAAACCAGACAAGGTTATTTTTGACAATTTCTCGTAAGAATTGTTCAAAACTTTGTCTTTTTATGGTTTTATTGATTAAAGGGCATTATAGACTTCTCACATCAAAATTGTTTTAAAACTATCTTTCTAAAAATAAAAACCAATCTAAAAATAAAAACTCATTCCAAAAATCTTTAAGCCCCTCAAAGTTATCTTATTTTTTGCAATTTCCGAATACTATTATGCAAGGCTCATCATTAGCCCTACTAATATAAGTTTCAATTGAAAATTTTAGAAATCAAATTACCTTTAAATCCTCGAGTATTTAATTATAGGTGTGTTTGGTCTAAATTTAAAAAATATATCTATTTAAGCTATGAAAATTAAAAAATAGGTGTGTTTTTAAGATTTAAGACTAGATGCACTTGGTTAAAAAAAAAATTACAAAATGTAAACTTTTCATGGTTGCGTGATTTAAGTAGTCTCTAAGTTCTCGAGAATATAATTAAAATGTACTTAAAGAAATAATTTTTAAAAATGATTATTTTCATTTAAAATGAATGTAATTATTTAAAATGCAGAGAAACTTACATAAATGTAACAAAACCGTAAACTATTTACGGTCCGTGTAACAAAACTCATAAGGTTAGCTATTTTTTAAATATTTCAAGTTTGTCTTTTCATCTTTCTTTTCTTCCTCATCATTCGTCTTCCTCCTGTTATTTCGTCTTTTCCTGCAATTTCGTCTTTCTTCTTTTCTCTTTTTTTTTTCTGCGATTTCGTCTTTCTTCTTTTCTCTTTTCTCTTTTTCTTTTCTGCGATTTTTTTCCATCATATTTCTTATTTCTCAATTATTTATTTATGTCGTTTAATCTTTCGTTCGTTTTTTTCACTTCGATTTCTTTCCATCGTCTTTCTATTTTTTTTCTTTTCCTGCGATTTCTTTTAATCGTCTTTCTTCTTTTTTTTTTTTTTTACACATTTACATTTGGGTAACCAAATCTAAATGACTGTGTATAAGACTGTGTACAACAAAAGAGCAAAATCTAAAAGATAGTGTATAAAGAATCTTGAAAAAAAATCATTTAGATCGAAGTAGCCAAATGTAAACGATCCTGTAAAAAATAAAATATTGTGTATAAAGAATCTTGAAAAAAAATCATTTAGATTGGAGTAGCCTAATATAAACGATCGTTTGAAAAAGTAAACGATCGTGTAAAAAAAATAAAAGATCGTGTATAAAAAAGCTTGAAAAAAAAATCATTTGGATTGGAGTAGCCAAATGTAAACGATCGTGTAAAAAAAGTAAATGATCGTGTAAATAAATCTAAATGATCGTGTACCAAAAGAATTAAAAAAATCATGTACCAAATTTTAAAAAAAAAATGATTTAGATTTGGGTCCGACGATCGTATAACAAGATTAAACTATGGAATTAAAAATTAAACGATGGAATTGAAAATTAAACAATGGAATTTGGTTACACGATCATTTAGATTTTAGTCTCCAAATCTAAACGATCGTGTAACAAAATTAAACGATGTAATTAAAAAGATAAATTGTTGTCATATCTAAACGATCGCGTATAAATTGTAGTCATATCTAAACATTCTCGTATAGATTATAGTCATATCTAAACGATCACGTATAAATTATAACCATATCTAAACGATCGTCTTGTAGTCATATCTAAACGATCACATATAAATTATAGTCATATGTAAACGATCGCGTATATATTGAATCATATCTAAACGATCGCATATAAATTGTAGCCATATTTAAACGATCACGTATCAAACAATAACCAAATCTAAGTGATCACAAATATATTACGCGCGCGTTATTGATGGCGTGGTTGATGAGACATTTTTTATATTTTACACAGTGGGTCTCAAGACTTTTTCCGTTTTTGGAATTATTCTATAGAGTATAAATATTTTGTCACTTTTTTATATTTTTAAAAAGACCCTAAAATGAATGTAATCATTTAAAATCATAATGTAATAAATTATTCGGTAGATCTTTCAATCTTATATCTAAATGTGTACTAAGGTAGATCTTGAAATCTTAGAAACTAAATGCACCTTTAATTCTTAGAAACTTTGAAATTAAACTTATATATTCATAGAAAGTTAGCAATTAACTTTGAAACTAAAAGAGATCGACACATTTTACAAATTTGAGACTAAAAGGTAAGCTTTTTTCAGAAAATCAACACAATCAAAAATAAATTTGATAGTTTGTAAGAAATTAGGTAGATGATGAGATAGTAATTAAAGATTAAACTGTACTACACTGACACACATGATTGAGGAGCATCTGCGTCCATGGGGAGTACAAGTACTGTCATTGAATAGTATGTGTCCTCAAGAGGAAAAATATTTAAGATCGCCAATAATAGGTCCAACAGTAGAAAGTTATATGACAAAATAAGATTTGGACCTAAGATTTTGTACGTGCTTAATTAATATTAGTGACACTAACTTTTTAGTCTCTTTGGAAGGAAAGAATGGTAAAGTATTTTATAAGTGCTTCCTCCTTTGATTTCTTTTGACTTCTGGTGTAGAAACCATTCTAATTCCTTTTGTAGTTATAGGCCTTGTGATAATTATTATCATTTAAAAGATTCTTTAACTATATATATATATATTTTTTTTGTTGAATATATCATTGGTTAGAAAAGGGTTTATGTTAATGTTAGATATATAGAAATATGGAATTACTTAAATTTTGTATTAAAAATATAGAAATTTTTTTGAAAATAGAACAAAACGTGAAAATATTTACATCGTATAAAACAATTTTGAAAAGGAAAATCCATTGAGTTCACAACATGAAATAACAAAAATACCTCCACGATTAATCGATTACACATGCATGAAAAACGATTTTGTACTTAGTCTAAATGATTTTGTACCCAATCTAAACGATTTTGTATCAAATCAAAACGACATTGTACTCTTGTACCTAGTCTAAATGATCTTGTACACTTATACCAAGTCGAAACGCGGTCTTCTACCCTTGTACCTAGTCTAAACAATCTTGTACTCCGTCTAAATGATCTTAACCAAATCTAAACAATCTTCTACCCTTGTACTCGTCTAAATGATATTGCACCTTTGTACCCAGCCTAAACGATCGTGTACCCTTGTACCTAGTCTAAATGATCTTGTACCAAATCTAAATGATCTTGTACCAAATCTAAACGATCTTGTATCAAAGTTAAGCGATCTATTAGTGTTAGTGTTTTATCTCTGTCTATCTGGGATAGACAACTGATTGTTTAGATATTGGTACACGATCGTTTAGGTACTATACAAATTTCATTTAGACTTGTGTCAAGAAGAAAAAAAGAAGATGATAGATGAAGAAGAAGGAAGAACTTTTAGAAATGGGAATGAAGAAATTGCAAACAAGAAGTAGAAATATGATGAATGAAAAGAATAATATGAAAAAATTAATAATATAAAAAAGAGAAGAATAAATCGAGACGCAATTCAAGCAGATCTTAATAGATGACTAAAGGTCTTCATAACAGTCAAGTCAAGCATCAGATTAAACAAATCTTAATAGAAAATATTTAATAATTAAAATAAAAAAAGTGGGACCATCTAGCCAACACAAGATATTGAAAAAACAGATAATTATTTCAAAAAATATATATATATAAAAGAAAAATGGTAGAAGAAAAAAGAAGAAAGACGATGGAAAGAAAATCGCAAAAAAGGAAGAGAAGAAAAATAATGAAAAATAAGGACAAACTTGTAATATTTTTAAAAAATTGTCAACTTTGTAGACTTTTTTGTTACATGCGCAGTAACTATTTTGTCTATTTATTATATATTTATAAACATTAGGAAAACTTTCTTAAATATAACAAATTACTTAAATATTTACGGCCCGTGTAACAAAGCCCATAAACTTAGTCATTTTTAAATATTCCAGATTTGTCCTTCCATCTTTTTCTCCTCCCTACGATTTTTTATCGTCTTCTTCTTTGTCTGTACTCATGCGATTTCTTCCATCTTTCCTTTTTTTTTTAGATTTGGGTAACCAAATCTATTTCTTTTTATTCTTGTTTCTTCTTTTTTTTTTTTTTTTTTTTATTGTATCGTCTTTCTTTTTTCTTTTTTAAATAGATGGTGTATAAAGTATCTTGAAAAAATTGGTTAGGCATTTAAATTAAAGTAACCAAAAACTAAAAGCTTGTATATAAAGAATATTGAAAAAAATCGTCTTTCTTCTTTTCTTTTTTACGCAGACGATGTATAAAGATTCGTGAAAAAATTGTTTAGAGATTTAAATTAGAGTAACCAAAATTAAAAGATCATGTATAAAGAATATTGAAAAAAATCTTTTATACCAAATTTTGAAAAAAAAATTGTTTAGATTTGGGGTATCGTGTAGTCAAATTTAAACAATCGTGTAACCAAATCTAAACAATCATGTAGCCAAATCTAAACGATTTTAGACCAAATTTTGAAAAAAAAAATTAGATTTGGAACCCCAAATCTAAACAATTGTGTGGCCAAATCTAAATGGTCGTGTAGCCAAATGTAAACGATTGTATACCAAATTTTGATTTTTTTTTTTATTTGGAATTTCAAATCTAAACGATCGTGTAGCGAAATCTAAACGATCGTGTAGCGAAATCTAAACGATCGTGTAGCCAAATCTAAACGATCGTGTACCCAATTAATTAAACGATCGTGTACCAAATCGCGTTACCAAATATATTACGCGCATTGTTGACGGGGCATTTTTGGTATTTTATACGGTATGCCTCTGGGCTTTTTCCATTTTCGAAATTGTTCTATAAATGTAAACACTTTGCCGCTTTTTTATACTTTTGAAAAGACCCTAAAAATTAACCAATTTTAATTTTCCATCCACAAAATATCCTAATTAAACCTAACATTTCAAATTTAAAAATTCACTGGGCATAAAAATCAATTTCATATATAACAATTTTTCTTTTATTTCAGAAGTTTCTAACATAACACATTATAAATTTAAAAATCATCTTAGACAGTTATAGTTCTATGATGTATTTTTAAAAAGAAGAAAATTTATAAATAAGAATTTTTTCTTTAAAATCCAGTAAAATGAACAAAAACAAATTTAAAAATATAACAAAACAATATTATCCGTCGATTATAAAAAGTGATATATCTATAAAATATATATATATATATATATATATATATATATATATATATATGTATGTATGTATGTATGTATATGTATAAATAAAAGGGTGGAAGTGGAGAAACTTTTTATTTCCATTTTACCCTTTTGTTATAACTTTCTTTTAGTATTGCGTTAGTGACAATTTTGTCGTTAACATAAATTTAATATTTGTGGTCATTTCTATATATTCAACAAGATTGAAGTTATACTTTATTAACTTTTCATCTCCTTAATATAACTTTTTTCAAAAAATTTAAAATTTTCTCTCCAATTAATTATATCATTTAAATTTATCCAAATCCATTCACATTTCTCTCTCTCATTAAATCTTTCATCTCTTAACTATTCACATTCCCTTATCTCATATTTACTCTTTTTTATCTCTTACAACCTTTCAAATTCTACCTTTTCAAATCTTTAAGTATAAATACCCCATTTTTTTATTCATGTTCACAAGTCACAATAAAATGCTAAGGGTGAAAAAGAAATCAAATCATGTTTTTCTTTTCTCTTCTATTTTTTTTTTTTTTTTGTCTATTTTTTTTTAATATAGAAGTATCTTTGTGCATATTCCTTCATTTATAAGTTTCTTTTTAGTATACAACAAAAGTTTGGGAAATCTTGAACCATCGACTTCGTGGTTGGATGTACAAATACCTATGCTCTTTATATTTAAATCATGTAATATTGAAAACCTTTTTTTAATGTAACCATGGGAATCTTGCTCATGTTTTTTTCTTCATTTAATTTTTTTTATCAAAGCTATTTTATTAATGAAATAGTTGAGTGACTTATACTTTGATTTTGTTAAAACAATGTAAGTACTGTTGGAATTTATAAGCAAGAAATATTAAAGTTTTTCTTTTAATTTTTTACCTACAAAATGATTGAAAAAATTAAATTATGATTTCACATTTATAATTTCATAATTTCATAAGAAATATGATTTTGGTGAATGTTTTTACTCTTTCATTAGAACTTTGTTTAGTCTTGCTTTAGTGACAACTTTCTCATTTATATAGATTTAAGGTTTTTAGTCATTTTCATATTCAACAAAATAGAAGTTACACTTCGTTAACTTTTCATCTTTTATAACCGATATTAGTTAATGTTCTATGTCATGAACGTCATAATGTAACTTTTTTATGTTTCATAACGTAACTGATATCATATAATGTTATATGTTATAACACAACTAACAACCTTTCTATCTTTCACTTTATTTGGATATATATAGATTAGATGGTTAAGTTTACAACGTGTGAACTCAATATGTTAAGAAATGAAATTTGAATTGTGTAAAGAAATCAAATTAAACATCCGATCAATGAAAAAACAAAGAGACATAGGAGAAGAAGATGATGAATTTGGAAAATATTAAAATGATTGTTCAAATTTTATAAAGTTAAATCATAATTATAATTTTTTCGTGTGTGATTTTTACGTACATTTACTAATATTAATATAAGTTATCGTGCCTGTGGTTTGTATGTGAATATTAGATAATGTTATTTGATAGCCATTTTTTTAGTTGGGTACCATAAGCCTTAATGATAAATAATATTTAATAAAATTATTGCTTTCCTTTTTTCTTCTTTTAAATTATTTGAAAGAGAAGACAGAAAGGGAACATTCGCGGGGTAGTTATGATGAAGAACCCAGAACATTAACAAACAAATCCTTCTTTTTTATTTTGGTCAAAAGGGTAATAAATTACTTCACTTTCTTTCTTTTACCCATTTCTTTTAGGTGGTTGTGAATATGATATGAGCCGGACCCACCAACTTTTATTCCTTTTCATTTGAATATATTTAACAAATATTACCTAAATAAATAAATAAGTATTAAATAGTTCAACTCTTTTTTAAGAAGAATTTCATTACATGTGTATAAATAACTTTAATTGGGTTGCGTTGGATGAAATTGAGGGATATTTTGAAACTAACCTTAATTTTTAAATTGGTTGGATGTCTATTTGAATGATCGAAAAATGATTCCGAACCCAAACACAAAAATATGAGTTGGGCTAGGTTGAGTTGTGTTGTAACGCCCCAAAAATGAAGATAATTTTGGAGTTAATTATCTTAATTTTGTTTAATTAGTTTTAATTTATTGGGCGTTATTTTGAATTCATTTAATGAGAATTATTCGATTTATGTGAGAATTGAAATTAACTAAATATTTTTTGGACGAATATTTAATTAACCAGAGGTTTTGACATGTGGTGTTTGTTGAGTTTTTGATTAAATGTTAAGTTAAAAGAATTAAGTAAACTTGTGGATTTTTAGTGTTGTTAAAGTTGAAATTAATTAAATAAATTATGGATGTTATTTAATTAAATTGTAGAGTAGAAAGTTTGTTAGAGATTTAATAATTATATGTATATGTGAAAATATATATATAATTATTATGTTAAATGAAAAGATAATTATATTTTTTGAAATATAATTATTTAAGAAAAAAATAATTGTATTTTGGAGAAAGGATATTTAGTAAGGGAGAAAAAGTAAAATAATTATATTTTGGAAAAATATAATTATTTGTAAAAGGATAATTATTTTGGAGGAAGATAAATAATAATTAATGATTGTGGAAGATAATTAATTATTTTAGATAAAGATAAATAATAATTAATTATTGTGGAAGATAGTTAATTATTTTGGAGAAAAATAAATAATAATTTATTATTGTAGAAGATAATTAATTATTTTGGAGAAAGATAAATAATAATTCATTATTATGGAAAATATTTAATTATTTTGCAGAAAGATAAATATTGATTCTGGAGTGGAGTTGTTATGGTTATGTTGGAAGTTATAAGCGATTTATTGGAAAAGATTTGATTGATTAAATTAATTGAGAATTTAAGTTAATTTGAGATTTTGGAGGGAAAAGTTGGTTTTGGTAGAATTGGATTTAATTGAGTATATATATATTCAATTAATAATTTAGAAAAGTGAAGTTAATTATATGATGAAATATAATTATATTTGTTTGAAAAATAAGGTAATCAATGAGAAGAGAGATGATTGATTTGATTGGACGAAAAAGATATATATTTATTTAAAAGAGAGAATGATGGTTTAAATAAATATAGTGTTTATTGTAGATTTTGGTGAGAGAAAAATAATAATAATAAAGAAGTATTATTATTATTAATGGTTATAAATGTCTAAGATTTTGTGCATTTAAGACATTTACTGAGGAAAGATAATGGGAATATATATATATATATATATTTGATATTAGATATATGTATATCCTAAAAGGAAAATGAAATAATAATAGTAAATATTATTGTTATTATTTGGGTCTATAAATAGCATTTGAATGCTTAAGTTAGAAAGTAAAGGAAAAAGAAAAAGGTTATTCATCTTCTTCTCTAAGATAACCCTCTGCTGTCGTCGCCTCATCAGTTGAAGTTAAGATTGGTCTCTTTAGAAGCTTAAGGATTTAAAGTGATGAATTTTTCCATCAAGGCTAAGGGGATTTTTCAACCTCCATTTGAATAACCCTGGTAAGTTAATGAAATTAAATTAATATTTTATTAATTTAATTTTGGATCTATTTGGGGTTTCTTTATAGGTTCAATTGGCTAAGTTTTTAAGATTTAGATCGTGGATTTTTTCCAATGAAGGTTGAATTGGTTTCAACCCAAATTTTTAGAAAGTTAATTATTTTGGGAGAATTTTTGGATGTTAGCCAATTGCTAATTTCATTAATTAAGATACTGAGTTTTCCTTTTATGATTAGGATCAAGTTAATTGGAGATTTTTTTTACTGTCAGCTAAGGAGTACTTTGTTTGGCTAAAATCTCCAGGTAAGAGATTCTCTTACTAGACCTTCGAACTGAATTTAAGAGACTGCATGTAATTATGATTATGCATTGATGGTAGCTAAAATGCATAACTCATTATATTGATTGATGATGATGACTAATATTATGATAATGACCGTTGATGTTAATGTTAATGCATGATATATTAATCACATGATTAAGGATGTTAAGATTAATACTCATGCCATGTTATGATGTTATGTTATGATACATGCTATGGGTAGGGTGTTCTGTTAACTTTATCTATTAGAGTTGTACCTACATGGGTATCCTTCGGGATCACCACCTTTTAAGGACTGTGTAGTCCAATGGGACCGTCAGCCTAGCATTGATATAGACATAATTCGAGTGATTCAACGGGATCGCTCGCAGCCCAATTGTCTTAGTGTTTCATTCGGGTACACTACATACCAGTTTGTCCTAGGGGTTCCTTAGGGATCACCGAAGACCAGTTATGTTCCTCCAGGATCACATGTTGCACGTGTTCAGGAACGTGTCATTTCTTGGGTACCACTTTTCAGGACTCTAATGGGAAGTTAATAGACACTTAGCGGGATTAGTAGTGGGTCCCTTACTGAGTATATGTTTATACTCATTCTTTCTATGGTTAATATTTTAGGCGAAGGTAAAGGTAGAGAAAAGCTGGCGAGCGACAGAGAAGGATCTGTGACATGCCATATGAGGAATTTCGTTTGGAAGATGAAATGCCGATGAATGTTGGGGTAAATATAGATGAAGATACAACAAATAATATATTTCAGGACTTAATGAATCAAGCACGTAATGAGTTGTACCCCGGTTGTTCTGAATTTTGGTCGTTGAATTTTTTGGTTAAGTTGATGCATGTGAAAGTTATAAATGGTTGGAGTAACAAGTCGTTCGACATGTTGTTAGAACTCTTAAGAGCAGCGTTTCCAATGTGTAATAGTACTATTCCTAGTTCATTTTATGAAGCAAAACGAAAACTTCGTGACTTGGGCTTCGGATACGAGACTATTCACGCGTGCAAGTATGACTGTGTATTGTATTGGAAAGAGTTTGCTGATTTGCAACATTGTCCTACATGTGGTGAGGCTAGGTACAAGGTTAATCATAATAGAGGGAAAAAAATTCCGCATAAGGTATTGCGCCACTTTCCTTTGGTACCTAGATTACAGCGCTTGTTTGTATTGCAGGAAGGGTCTGCTGACATGAGATGGCATATGGACAAACGTGTTGAAACAGATGATGTCTTGAGACATCCAGCTGATGCAGAGGGGTGGAAGCACTTTGATTCTGAATTTTCTGATTTTGCTTCTGATCCACGATACATGCGTTTGGGCTTGGCTTCAGATGGGTTTAACCCATTTGGCCAAATGAGTACCTCGTATAGTATGTGGCCTGTTATGTTACTTCCTTACAATTTGCCACCATGGAAATGCATGAAAGAGACAAATTTCTTTATGTCACTGCTCATACCCGGTCCTAAATCTCCTGGTAGGGAAATTGATGTGTATCTCCAACCATTGATTGAGGAATTGAAAGAGTTATGGACTTTTGGGGTGCGTATGTATGACTCTCTTACAGGTCAGTTCTTTCAGCTATACGCAGCCTTGTTGTGGACGATTAATGACTTCCCGGCGTATGGTGACCTATCAGGGTGGAGTATGAAGGGGTATCAGACATGTCTTATATGCATGGGTGATAGATCGTCCTTCAAAATACGAGGTAGAATATCTTTCATGGGACATAGACGCTATCTTCCACAGAATCACGTGTGGCGTAGAAGTAGGCTACACGATGGAAAGGTAGAGCGTAAGGCTCCTCCTGTGGTGATGAATGGGCATGAAATATTAGAACAACTAGATCAATTGGAGTTTTCAGTTATGAGTAAACATCCTTCAATACAGGATAAAAAAAGAAAGAGAGCTCTTAATTGGACGAAGAAAAGTATTTTTTTCGATCTTCCTTACTGGTCGAGACTTTTATTACGTCACAAACTTGATGTAATACACATTGAGAAGAATGTTTGTGACAATTTGGTTGGTACGTTATTAAACATCGAAGGGAAAACAAAGGATACCACGAATGCTCGGTTGGACCTTAAGATCTGAAGATAAGAAAGAATTTACATCTTGTAGAAGTGGGTAACCGATTGGTGAAGCCACATGCGAGCTACACGTTGACTACCAGTGAACGAGTAGAGTTTTGTAAGTTTCTGTAATCAGTTAAGTTTCCTGATGGATTTGTTTCCAATATATCGAGATGAATTTACATCTTGTAGAAGTGGGTAACCGATTGGTGAAGCCACATGCGAGCTACACGTTGACTACCAGTGAACGAGTAGAGTTTTGTAAGTTTCTGTAATCAGTTAAGTTTCCTGATGGATTTGTTTCCAATATATCGAGATGTGTGCATGAAAGAGAGGGGAAAATATCAGGACTAAAAATGCATGATTGTCATGTTTTATTACATCGACTGCTACCAATTGGTATTCGAGCATTCTTACCGAAGAACGTATACACTGCTATAACCGAATTATGTAATTTTTTTCGTGACTTGTGCGCCCGAACGATAAGAGTAAGTGATCTAGACAGATTGCAAGCATATATCATTATCATACTTTGTAAGTTGGAAAGAATATTTCTTCCTGCCTTTTTTAGCGTTATGGTACACCTTGCCGTTCACTTACCATATGAAACGAAGATTACTGGTCCGGTTTCTTATAGTTGGATGTATCCGATTGAAAGAAGTCTACGCACGTTAAAGTAGTATGTTAGAAACAAAGCACGTCCTGAGGGGTCAATTGCAAAAGCCTATGTCATGAATGAATCTAGCACCTTTTGTTCACGTTACCTACGTGGTATAGAGACACGATTCACAAGAGATGAGCGAAATGATGATACCATTGTACAGAACGAGGTAATTGGTGACTTTGAAATTTTCAAGCAGAAAGTACGACCCTTAGGTTCATCAAGTGTTTGTGCTATATCAGAGGAAGAGAAACGACTCTTCCATCGGTACATACTGAATAATGCTGACAAAATATCAGAGTATCGCAAGTAAGCATATTCCTCATCTTTGTAATTTTTAAATATTTGTTATATATTGTTCTTACAGAAATTAAACTCATCCCTATTAGGAAACATTTGAGGCTTCAACGTCGACATGCTCAAAATTCTATGGATTTGTATAAAATACATGAACGGGCATTCTCTGAATGGTTTCGAGCACAAGTGTTAGAACTGCGTCAGTCTGCAAACCTATCTGATGATTTCTTCTCACTAGCGATGGGACCATCCTTTGATGTTCGTTGTTACAATGGATGCATCGTAGGTGGTGTAAGATTTCACACTATTGAACTTGATTCTCGACGTACTACTCAAAATAGTGGAATAATGGTCATTGGTGAAAGCGATGCAAGTGGAACTAGCGACAATAATTTCTACGGTGTTCTGGACGAAGTGTTGCACGTACAATATCCGTTGGGAAGAAATGTATGGCTATTTAAGTGTCGGTGGTATGACACAGACGTAAACAAAAGTCAAAGAACACACATTGAAGTAGGGTACAAATCTCTCAACACATCCCGTTTTTGGTACGCAGAGGAACCTGTAATTCTTGCAACTCAAGCACATCAAGTTTTTTATGTAGATGATCCAAAAAATGGTAGCAATTGGAAAGTTGTGCAAGTCATCCAAAATAAGCGTATTTGGGACGTGCCAGAAGTGGAGGATGTTCAGAATGACCATATTAATATACTAGAAGTTGTTGTAAGCCACCAAGTGGATGAACACATCGAGGATGACACTCTATGCAGAAATGACGTTGATCCCACAATCGTTGAAAGACCGGTTGTGCGTCATGTCACTGACGACTTCATCGACGATGTGGATGAACACTTGTCACATGCAAGCGATGAGGAATTATAGTGACAAATTAAACCACGTACGCACATATTTATATCTAGTTTATATATTTTAATTCTAGCTATGTGTTCGAATTTGGTTATTGAATGTTTGTTTTCTATGTCCATAGTCATTATGTCATATCGACGATCAAATTTTATGGAGACGGACGATATGTTCCTCCGATTTGAGGATGATTTAGATAACATTGCGGGAGGGTCGTCATCTGTGGGCGACAATACGTGTGAGTCTAAGAATTTTCTTCATTTTAACTTACAAATATTTCATGTAGGGGTTTCTAACTTTATATGTTATTATCTATTTATTGAGCAGGGTCTTCTTCTCAACAAACGACTCCGACTCCTAAGAGACGTGCATAGTCTCGACTCTTGGAGTTAGAGCTCCACGTTGCAATAAATGGACGCATTCCGATGACGATCGCCCCTGGAGCGGAGAAGCCTATTTCTCCACACGCTGTTCGCTTCAGCCAGGTGATAGGCGTGTGCGTGCGAAAGACATTTCCCGTCCGTTGTCTTAAGTGAACGGACGTTAGGAGAGAATACATTGAGGTCGTCAAGGGCGACCTCCAGGTAATTAAATGCACTACACATTTATATATGATTTCATTTGAAACATATCTAACTTTAACCAATCTAATGTGTTATGTTTCTAATGTGTAGCGATTGTTTGTGCTTGATTTCAATGATCAAGCAACGAATAGGTTTGTTGAGCATCAGATGCTCACGACCTTTAAAGAGTTTCGGGCCGACTGTCATAGACATTTCAAAAAGTCCAGCGACCTGGAGGAGGCTCGTGCCAACCCACCAAACGCATTGGTTGGACGTGATGAGGATTGACACTTCCTCTGTGACCATTATATCAGTCGTGCATTCTAGGTATTTGTCATGATTAATTATGATAACAAGTTTTAATATGTATAAGAAATAAACAATATAATTGTTTTAATGCAGGAGCAATCACGGACGAACAAGGCTGCTAGACAGAAGCAGCCTTACAATCATTGTAGCGGGTCAAGGTCTTTTCTACAACGACAGTATGAGCTCGCTAAAAGAAGAGGGAAACCGGTCGATTGTGTGGAATTGTTCCAGAAAACACACGTTCGAGCTGGGACATTCGTGTCACAGGCCATCGAGGATGCACATGTAAGTTATACCCTTATTAATTATCCACTTTCATTATATATTTTTGCGCGTTACCTAACATAGTTTTTAAATTTGTTGCAGAATCAAATGCTGGAACTCCAATCTCAGCCTATCCCAGAGGGTAGTCAGCCACTCTCTGAGGATGAGATATGGGATCAGGTGTTGGGTAGACGACCAGGCTACTCAAAAGGCCTTGGTTGGTGACCCAAGTCGAAGGCTCGCAGAACGGCGAGTGCAAGCAGTTCGTCAACATCTTGTTCGTAGTCCACAGAAAAAGAGATTGAATTACAAGCTAAACTTCATGAAGCTTTGGAACGGATTGAAGTACAAGATAGAAATCACCAAGCATTAGCTTCACAAGTGGAAAGTATGAAAAAGATGATAGAAGAACTAACTCGTGCACAACAGGGACCACCACATGATCCCTAGCTCTGCGGTACGTATATGTCTCTATTATTCTTAAGTTTTTGCAATATATGATTATGTACTAAAGTTAGTTATTTTTATACCATTTTTAGGACCGAAGGTGTAGAATAACGCGCGTACGCACCTCGTTGGGAGACTTTTTCTTAATGTTTATGTTTGTTCTATTTTGAGAACTATATTTTGTTGTAGTGAACTTATTCGTATTATTTATTTTAATTCTATTTTTTTAATTTGTGTTTATATATTTCTTAATTTATATTTAATTTGTTTTAATTTAATCCAAAACGTCGGAATTTTTTTTTTGAGATATCCAAACATTATTGTGAATGTTTGAGCAAAATATTATAAGGAAAAAAGTAGAAATAAAATATTTAAAATATATATACAAAAAGGAATTCCCGACGTAAAGAAACGTCGGGAAAAAACGTCGGAAAAGAGGTTTTCCCGACGCCGAGATATGCGTCGGCATAGGCTGCGTCGGGAATGAGGTATTCCCGACACAGCCTATGCCAACGCATATCTCAGCGTCGGGAAAGCCTCTACCGACGTATTTCTCCCGACGTTCTTCCTGACGCTGTTTGGTATGTCGGGATATCCTTTTCCGACGTACTTTTCATTTTCACCGACGTTTTTTCGCGTCGGGAGTACCCCCTTCTCTTGTAGTGATTCTAATATATACTTCTCGTAACCATTAAATTTAATATGAATTCAATTCATGTTATTTTTTAATATTGGAGTTTTTTCAAAAAAAAAATGGAACAAAACACGAAAATATTTACACCTAGGACAATTTTGAAAAAAAAAAGAAAAAGCCCACAGACTCACAGTGTGAAATACAAAAAATACTCTAATCAACACGCGATTAATCGACCACACACGCGAGAGTAATCTTCTTCTAAACGATCATGTTAGGCAATCGTGCAGACAATGAATTAATGATACACAATCGTGTAGATTATTTCAAAATGATGGCTAAAAAAACCCCAATTTTAAATGATCAGATAATAAATTCTAAACGATAACGACTAATGGATGCCCTAGGATTGAAGGATTCTTCCTTTAGTTATTGGATCTCGGGCTTGATTGGCACCAAGATGGCCTGAGATGAAATGTTCTCCTTTATTTTATTCGATATCGGACATACATTGCCCCGAGATGCCACAGGATTAAAGAATTCTTCTTTAGTTAGTAGATCTTGGGCCTTAGTGGCACTGAGATGGCCCGAGATTATATATATATATATATGTGTGTGTGTGTGTGTGTGTGTGTGTGTGTGTGTGTTAATTCGAATTAGGTTGGGTTGAACCGAATTCTTCAACCCCAATTCGAAACCCAACCCAACCGAACCCATATAATATGGGTTGGATAGTCTGGGTTGTCAGGTTATTCGGATTATTCTTACACCCCTACCTCGTATCTTCTAAAAAAAACCAAGTCCAGTATGCATCAATTTTAGAATTTACAATAGCAAATGCAAGAGGGAAGATTTGATTTGTTACCATCTTATGATGAGGTTGTTAATAGGATGCCACCAAACTTACACTTAAAAAACGTACCATCAACAGAAATGATAGGTCTACGATATTTCCACCAATCAATTGATGTACCAAAAGCCATAAAACAAAATTACTTGAAATAATCACTATCATCTATCTATAAAGCAGTGCATGTACCTATAAAGAATACAAAACATTTCAATCAGCATGTACCTATAAAAAATACAAAACATTTCTATCAGCAACAACAAAAGAGAATAGATAAATTATTACCATAGATGTTAATATTTGTCTATCTAAGATAGATTGTGATATTTGTCTATCTCCATCTATCTGGAAATGAATATAAATTTGATATAGAAAGCTAACCATACCTGAGTTAGATTAAATCAATTTATCAAAGAAGCTTGGAATCAAAGTGTATGATTCAACTTCGTTGCCTTTTAATATCTTTACTATGTGTTCTTTTTTCCTCCAAGCTTTTTGATAACTTATATTAACTCTAAGATTTGTACGAGCTTTATGGATAATCGTTTTTTGGAATGGAAGAATTAGTAGGCATGAACCTAAAATTATCTATCAAGTAACTGCCATTTACAGTTGAAGAAGCTTGCATGTGGCAACTTTTGGGTAGTATTCAGTGAATAGTCATGGTCAAAAATGTATTTTCGTAGCATTCATAACTCACTCTTCTTATAACGAGATGCCCTAACATACCATTTAAACCATTCTAGCAAACATTTGAATTCTAGAGACCTCAAATTTGATATTGTAGTTCTAAACTCAAAGTTTTTCTTCACTGCTATTATGCAAAAACACTTTGAAAGCACTTATTTACCTTCAAATAAATTTTTTTCCTTCAAATCACCATGATAAGAAATCTCTCTTATAACTTCATCATTTGAAACAAACAAAAAAAAAAAAAAGAACCTACATTTAACGACATCTCAACATTGTCCCGTACACTACTGGATGAAGACCTTTCCAAAGAATTAACACTTACATGAGCAACTAACAGATGTCTACTAGTTACATCTTTAGCAAAAGCTAAATACCAAGCAACATCATTGTCTTTTTTCTTTGGCACCACAATTTGAACGTTGCTTTTACCAAAATCAAGTAAAACAGATAATTCTAACAATCCATCCAATTGAATCTCTTCGTATATTAAACCAACAAAACAATTAAAGCTTATTCGAATATCTACCAAAATTCTAGCAACCGAATAATTCTCATAGACATTGCATCTTTTCCATTAACCTCCATAAAAAACAACTATAGGAATAGACATTGTATTCTATAAAAAGAAAATACAATTAAGTATTCAATAAAGATAGAAAGAAATAGATAGGCATAGATATACATCTGTCACTGAATAAAAGAATAAAATTTTAAAAATGATAAAAATAAACACAATGCAAGAATAGACGATTGTGCAATGAAATAATATTCATTAAACGATTGTGCTGACCATGACAAATGATCGTTTGACCACGGTAACCATTGTATAGAATGTAATAAACAATTGTGGTGACATATGTAAATGATCTTTTGACCATTGTGATTGTATTGAATGTAGTAAACGATCGTGTTGATGCAGATAAATGATCATGTTGATATTAATAAGTGATCATGTTGACATGGATAAATGATCATGTTGGCATTACTAAACGATCGTGTAGTTCAATGTAAATGTTCGTGAAAACTTAAAATTGACTATTTTCATAATGAAATATAGAATTATATCAGTAATATTTAAATCTTTTAAATAATTGAAAAAAAAAACAAATTTAGAATTCTTACCACAAACAAAAATAAAAATCATCTTCATAATAAAATATAGAATTCTTAACGAAATTTTATAATCTTCTAAAAAATTCCAATAAAAACAATATTTAGATTTCTTACAGACATTACAGGAAAAAAAAGGCCTGCAATAACTTGTAAATAATGTTATCGTAGACATTTCATAGTATTTTACCAAAAGTCGTGATATCCCACTTGATTTTTAATAGCGTTTTATAAAAGCTATAAAGAGTATGCATTTTGATAGCGTTTTGGAATGATTATAAAAATAACTTTTTAATAACATATTCTTCTATTTATATAATTTATGATAGCATTTTGTTAAAGCTATGAAAAACTTTTTCTAGCAAATATAAAAAGTTATTGATTGTTTATAATAGCATTTTCTAACAAATATAAATGTTTAGTTATACCTTTGAATAAAAGTTATAATAATGTAGTGTTTTCACAGATTTTATCTATAATAAACTTTTTTAAATATCATTAATCAATTCCCAACTTCAACATATAAATACATCTCAATTATGTGAATAAAATCTATTTAAAATGCTATAGTTCATGTCTCATACAGTGTTTGTAACGGCCCAACTCCTTAAACTAAGTCGAAGCCATTACTAAACACAAATGAGGTTATAAAGTTTGGCTAAAATGAACAAAACCTCAAAATTTTATTTATTTAAAAAAACCAAATCAAAGATAATGTGCAAAACGTAACAAATATTAAAATCCTGGGACCCTATCTACTTTTGAAGAAACGAAATAATAAATAAAGAATAATAAAAATTCAAATACTAAATGTTTAAAATGGGGTGTAAAGCTGAAGCAGAGATTCCTATGGCTCGCCACGGTCACTTCTGGTCGCTCATCAGCTTGCCCTTGCCCTTACTTCTGCCTCTACCTGAAAAATGTGACATGGAAAGAGTGAGTATAAAATACTCAGTAAGGGACCCACTACTAGTCCCACTAGGTGCCTGTTAACTTGCTATTAGAGTCCTGAAAATAGTACCCAATAACTGGCACGTTCCTGAACACGTGCAACATGCGCTCCCGTAGGAACAGAATCTAGTCTTCGATGTCCCGAGGGAGCATCTAGGACATACTGGTCTATAGCGAACCCGAAGGAAACGTTAAGATAATCGGGCTGCGAGGATCCCGTCGAATCACTCGAATCATATCTATATCCATGTCAGACTGGTGGTCCCGTCGGACTACGCAGTCCTAAATAGGTGGTGATCCCGAAGAACACCCATGCAGGTACGACTCTAATAGGCTAAGTTAACAGGTACCTTAACCATAGCATACATATAACATAGCATCATCTCGTAATCATAACAGTCTAATCATCAAGTCACATCTCATCACAATATCCAAACATAAAATCATAACAAGCCACGTCATCACATTATACCATGCCATCATATCAAATCACATCATCAGTCACATCATGCCCTCATTAATTGACATATCGTTATACAGTCTAGTCCTCAACGTGCATAACCAGGAATGCATGCGGTCTCATGATTCTAGTCGTAAAGCTAGTAGTAGAAATCTCTTACCTGGAGATTTGCTCAATCGAATTCTAACAGCAAGAAAATGCACTTTCCAAGCAGCAAGGCCCTAAGTGATTAATAACGCCAATTTTCATAACTTGAAAATTAAACGACCAAGGACTCAAGAATTTAGTTGGAATAACTTACTCGTGGTCGGGTTACAAAGAGGTGGTCCTTAACTGGAGAAGTCTTTCACTCTACAATTCAATTGGTCCAAGCTACCTTTTTAAGAGAGATAAATCAGTTTAATCCAAATAATTTATTTAGGTTAAAAAATCTTAAGTCCTTGCTGGGTGTGCCAAAACCCAATTAACTTACCAAATTAGGTGCAAAGGACCGGAGCAGGCTGACGGCTCAAGGATAGGCGAATCGGCTCGACTAGAAAAGCAGGAATCGGCTCGGCTTGAAGGTAGGAGTCGGCTCGGCTTGCGACAGAAGGTGCGGCTCGATAGGGGCGCTCGCAGCTCACGCGGGCGTACGGCTCACGCTAGCATGCGGTTCGGCTAGTGGTGCTGGTGCGGCGCCCGTACGAGTTGCAGACGCGGGCGCGGTTGGCGTTGGGCTCGTAGAGAGGGGCGTGGGTCGGATTTTGGGTCGAGGCGAGGCACGGCACGGCTGATCGGGTCGGCTGCGGTTGCGGGTGGCATTCGACTCGCTCGAGATGATCGGTTGGATAGGCAACAGAGACGCGGCGACCGGCGAAACTTCACGGTGGTGGCGTTTGGCTGGGGCAGACGGATGACGGAAGAAATCAGCTGGCGGCTGGGGAGACGAGGGTCGGGTTGGAGATGCGGCTGCGAGGAAGAAATCGGGCTGGCGATCGGCTCGGTTATCGACTCGGGTTGATCTGCGACGGACGCTCGACGGAATGCTTGGGCGGACGGCTGCGCTCGAGACGACAGCGCGGCGAGGGAGAAGGGTGGCGGCGGCGCTTTAGAGTTAGGGTTTTTTTTTCCTTCTTGGTGAAGATGATGGTGATGCATTAATTGCACTTCCCAATGCTCAATTTAAATAAAATAAATCATTTTATTTTATTGTATTTTGCTTTATTTTATTACTTTATTCTCTTTCCCCAAGATCTTCACACTCTCTGTTTTTAATTAAAACACCAAATCTTCCTTAGCTTCCAACCAATAACTTTACCAAATTCATTTTCCAAATCAAAATAATTATATAACTCAAAACCTTAATTAATTCACAACAAAAAATATAACCAACCAAGTTTCATCAAATAAATTCAAAATTCGGTAACTACACTAAGATAAAATTTTAAATCCCAAATTTTGGGGTGTTACAGTGTTAGCTAATAAAATGTCAAATAACAAAAAATGATCCTTATAATATAGAAAGAGTCGTACCATCAAAATGTTATTTATGTTATTGAGTATTCTCACAAAAGATGGTCACTAATATCATTCAACCTAACAGAATAATCAACCTACCATCTATTAGTTACAATGTTTGTTAGAATGTTGTCCTATACAAAATGCTATTTATGTGATTTAGTATTCTCACAAAAGATGGTCACTAATATCATTCAACCTAACACAATAATCAACCTACCATCTATTAGTTACAAAGTTTGTTAGAATGTAAATCTAAATAGTTAAAAGCTTCTTGTGTCTTGGTGATGACATTCTTCTTTTTACAATTGTTCTTTTATCAACCTACAAAAAAAAATTATGAGCAAAAATTAAATGAATAATTAAGTTTATACACAAAATTTTAGTTGAAAAAGCTAGCTAGAAGTTAATAGTTAAAGAATGTACATACTTAAAATAACTTTGTCTAAAGGTCATGCTACTATGCTTCCAACAACATCCTCAATGTATGTCATCTTTGAGTTAGGTCTCCATAAAAATGCATCTGACCTCTTTGGCAAGTCCACCTAAACTCTAACAGCATGTGGACCGAGAGGAATATGGTGAACAATAACTTTAGGATCATTAGAGGACCATCGACCTTTAGCAACCACCTCTCCTGTACTCCTCAGTCTAGCAAATGTGCACTTGCGAAGAGTATTGTTGTTATTAATACTCTTTACCAACAAGGCAATATAAAATGCAATATTAAGCATAATGAGTAAGTTATAATGAGTTATTTCTACCTAACATAGTTCAACAAAATACTAAAATTAAAATAAAGTATAAGAAATAAACAATAAAGACCTTATCGGAGGTGAAGATCCAATCGGGTTAGAAGCAACATTGTTAACTATTTGATCATTTGTAGCGTTAGAAAGTTGGTCGCTTCCATTACCTTGAAGTTAGAAAGTAGAAAAATACTTTATTCAAGTTAAACAATTAGAAATAAATAATATAAACCTATGTTAAAGTATGCTATGAAACTCCATACTTGTGATTTAAGAAGGTGAGATATTAAAGATCTCATTTGAGATATTTCAACCTCCATCTTCTTACACTTTTTTTCGAGTTTGGCATGGTCGCAATTTTTTTAGGAATAAAGGAAAACTTCGATAAGGTGACTCCAAATCCAAGTGCTCTAATATGACCCCGATCAGAATCAAGAACTTATTGCATCGTTTGCCACATCATTTAAAGAAGTGTTTATCCCTTCCTTGTCAATTTCTTTAATACTTTCCTAAATTACATAAATGTGTAAATACAAAAAGGTAGTCAATTATTTTTACATTGGTAACTACCAACTATTTCTAAAAAAATCATAATAAACATTACAACATATCGTAAACTAACACATATCAATAGTTTTATTAATCCCAAGGGTATCAACAATAAAACTCTTCAAATGAATAATCCCCTACACACTATCATATCTCCCCCCGCTCCCCCTCCCCCCCTCTCAAATCATAAAATAACACATACTCAACAAATGGTTATAGTCATTCCAAGAACATCATTAATAGAACTCCATAGCTCAATAAGTCAAGTATTTAATTCCCCTAACTATTTAACACATATCACTAATGTAGTTTTTTTTTTTTTCAACTTCCTAAACTTTGTTAATAATACACAACTCATACACTTCTAAAGACAACAACTAATGAAAACATCTTTAAATGATTCTTTTTTCACAACCCCCCTCCCACCAAATCATAAAGTAACATATACTCAACAAATGGTTTTAGTCATTCCAAGAACATCAGTAATAGAACTCCACAACTCAACAAGTTAAGTATTTAATATTTCCCCAACTATTTAACACATATCACTAATGTAGTTTTTGTTGTTTCAACTTCCTAAACTTTGTTAATAATACATAACTCATACATTTCTAAAGCCAACAACAACCAATGAAACACAAATGGATTAATCATCAAAATCATTAATTGTACTTGTTTGAATCTTTTAAAACAAATGGCATTGACTTACCTTGAACCTTACACACTTCTTTTCTTTCACAAAGTCCATCCAATCTTGCATAGATTGTATACTGGAGGCTCTATTATACAAAGCTCTTCATTGTTGGAAGTTGATTGAATTTGTTTGATCACTCGTTATATTCATGCTCTCTACAATCTACCCATCTTTTGGAAATTTTCTTTTTGTCAATCTTCTTTCACATTGTATCTTAACTACAATATTTCAAATAATTCTAATTGTGTATGATTAATAAAACATACTATAATCAATCAAATTACACAAAATGAAAAAAATATAGTACTTGAATTAATGTCCATAAGATTTTCTTGTATCTTGTTGATAATTTTCTTCGATCATTTAAAGTCATAGACACTACCTCTCTCATAAGCTAACCTCAAAATGAAAACAATCCAACTAAAGATTTACCAATTGATAGTCTAAACTAGTTAAATGTTATATTCACTTTTATTGCACTCCTCAATTGCAATGGTTTTCATCTTTGTAGGACCTCTATGATTTTTTGGAGTTGTTGCTTAGTTGGTTCAGTTTGGTTTATATTCTCACCTACTTCTTGCGATCAATCTAAAATTGGTGAAACTTGGCCTCTAGAAGCTAACTTTTGAAGGGCTCCTCTTGTACAAGATTCTGGCGAATCAAATGGTAAAGGTGATCTCGGAGTTGTATGGGTACTATCAAGATTATCTCCATCGTTCGATGGCTTAATTCTAGATGTTGTGAGGGTAGCTCCTTCTTTGTCATTTGCTTTTCTATGTTTGTAACCTTTTGGAAAGAGATTTAATCCCTTCTTAGAACACCTTTTTTTTTTTTTTTTTGTACTTTTGGATCAAAATCAGGACATCTTTTGGCAAGCACATTGCTTTCTTCCTTCTCTATTGTCTATAAAAAAATTATTAATCTAAGTTAGTGTAGGATTATCGAACAAATTTATATAAAGCAATCATGTATGGAACATATAAATAAAAACTTTTAGGTTTCTTACCATTTAGGTAGACATGGGTGAATAAAATTACTGCAAAAGATATAAGTATTGTGCATGCATAAAATTTCTACAAATTAGACATGATATAAATGAAAGCCTTTATAGCCAACACAAAAGTACGACCCAAAATTTAGTGAAAGTTCAACTATGTAAATTTCAAATCAAGAGTCATTCACAATCATCTCAAGCATTACTACATTCTTTATTATATTCATCAACGTTCTTCAATGAAGTAAAATTACTTTCATGAATAAATGCACCATACTCTCCATCATAAATCTCTAAATCACAAAATCTTCTAGGTGATGCCTTCAATACAACATATCAATTGGATGTATTATTCTCTCTTGAGTAAAATACTTGCTTATCTTGTGATGCAAGTAACGATGCCTTGCTAAATTGATGTTGGCTTTACTGTAAATTGACAAGCATAAAACCATCATCATCTCTTACTGCATTTAGGTCATTTACACCCAATCACATCTAAACAGAGGAATTTGATGTACATAATAATCTAACAAAATAATATATGTTAGCACACCATAGAAACCATGTCAACAACTTTAGCTTCATCTGTAGAAGTTCTCTGCTTAATGTGTTTTTTTAAAGAGATACACCATTGTTTTGTGTTGGTCTTTCAATACTCTTAATATAGAATCTTTGACCATTAACAATAAAACCAGTGAAAGACACTACAGATTTTCTAGGTCCATTTGCAAGCCACTTTACTAACTTCGATTCATTAATGTTAGATAAATCAATTTCAATTTGTCAAGTCCAAATACATGATTTTGTTGTTTTTGGTAGCTTATTATTTTGGAGCTTATCAACTAAGGCGTAAAAGAAATAATGTACCTTTAGTTTCAACCATGATGGAAACTCATTAGAGTGTGTTTTTCACAACAAGCTACTATCTCTAACAAGTCTTCTATTCGACGTAAGTAACTCATTCATATGCATCCTATAAAATTATTGGGTTACATGTGTATTATACAATAAGAAGAAGTAATAATTTTAGGCTTCAACTTTAACTACATACCCACCAAATGGTTCAATCTCTGTAGTGTTGAATAACACATATCTATGTACATTATTTAAGTCACCATCATCCATCATAACGGATATCCCTGCTAATATTGGATGACCTTCAAGAATGGCACTATTCTTCGATTCTTCATTATGACATTCTTTGCAAAAGAATTCTAGCGGCTCATTAAAAAATCCACTGGAAAAGTTTACACATTCATCTACTAAATAACTTTCAGTAATACACCCTTCTGGTCTTGCTTGATTCCTAACATATGCTTTAAGTACCTTCATGTATCTATGTCAATAAATATATCATAACTAGAACCGAAGTTACTCCAAACTCCTATATAACAATAAATGTGGTACCTTTCAAATAGATTCATCCAACGAAATTAAACTGATCCACATAATCAAGCTTTACGTCCCAAGTGAACAACCAGATGTACCATAATATTAAAGATTGAAGGAGGAAAAAACCTCTCAAGAAGGCATAGTTTTTCAACAATTTCGTGTTCGATCTCTACCAATTTCTCTCTAAACATTGAACACCATCCTTAGATTTGTTTTCAATGCCTAATAAAGTCCCAACAATGTTTTCACACACATTCTTTTAAACATGCATGACATCGATATTATGGCGTAACACTAGCTCCTATGTGAAAAAGGAATAATGTTAGATGAATAAAAGATTATTTACTTAATGTACCTCAACAAAAGTGAAAATTGGACGTAAGAAATGAAGACCAAAGTTACCTTCCAATATGGTAAACCAAAGAAGATGGATTGTTTTTTCCACATTTCTTTCATTTATGTACTTCGTTTCCACTTATTGCATTTTCTCCGATGATTTTCAAACTTTCCAAGACGTAGATAAATCTGATTTTCATTCACCAACTTGGACGACAATCTCTTTTCTACTTTTTCGTCAAACCAAGATTTTCTTTTTCTGTATGAATGAGAAGATGGTAAAAATCGTCTATGACCCATGTAAGAAACTTTTCTACTACTTTTCAACCAAACTGCATGTGTATCATCTCTACAAGTTGGACATGCAGCTTTTCCTTTCGTGGTGCACCTAAAGAGAATTCCATATGCTAGAAAATAATTTATGGTCCACATGAGAACTACTTTTAAAAAGTCATTTTGCTAACTATATCATAACATGACATTCCTTTCCACAATTCTTCTAAATCGTCAATAAGTGGTTGCAAATAGATGTCAATGTCGTTATCAGGTTGTTTAGGACCAGGAATTAGCAATGTCAGCATTATGTTCTTATTCTTCATGCATAACCATAGTGGCAAATTGTACATAACAAGCATTACTAGCCAACAACTATACTTGGTATTTAAACTAGAAAATGAGCTAAAACCATCCGTGCAAGACCAAACCATAAATTATGTGGGTCTATAAATAAATCTGGCCATTTTATGTTGATTAATTCCTATGCTACTGAATCAATAGAATAGTGCATTTTACCATCATTGCTTTTATGTTGTGAATGTCATGTTAAATTCTTAGCAACTTCATAGGTATTAAACATGCATTTCAATCTAGATATGATAGGAAAGTATCTTAAGACTTTAGCAGGCATACCTTGTCTACTTCGTTCAGTACGAGCATCCATCAATCATCTAGGCAAACTACAATGCGAACATGTTTTTAAGTTCTCATTTTCCTTCCAAAATTAACAACAACCATTTACACATCCATGAATCTTTTGACATCCCAAATCAAATGTTTTGAAAAAAATTCAAACATCATAAAGAGATTGTAGGATAACATTGTTTGAAGGTAGCATATCATGCAATAATTCCAATAAGTCACTAAAACTTTTATCAGACCAACCACTCAAAGCTTTAAGTTTATATAAGGCCACCGTAATTGACATCTTTGTGAATTTTGTACAATCAGGATATAAGGGGGCCTTTGCATTTTTTTTTTTTTGATGAAGTTTGCTATCAGTACTTGAAAAAATATGATCAACATTTACTTCTTCTCTTTCATATATAGACTGGTACATGTTAAATATATCAAACATATCTACATCCTCAACTTCTTCCCTTATACAAACTTCCTCCCTATGATGGTACTCAATCTTATATTTTAGGTCCATTCCCTTAATTACTAAGGGGCAGTTTGGGGGAATGGTAGAGTTATGGAGGATAATGGTTATGATAATCCTAGAGTTATGATAAAACTAGTATTATGATAATCTTTGTTTGGGGAAGGGTTATTATTGATAGTGTTATGGTAATATGTGTTTGGGGGAATGATTGTGAATAGTAGTGTTATGATAGTATGTGTTTGGGGGAAGGATTATGATAGTAGGGTTATGATAATACTTGTTTGGGGGAAGGATTAAGTGTTATGTTAATTTTTTTTAATTGAAAATAAATAATATTAATATATAATTCTAATAAATCATAATATTTTTTGTAAATAAGATTTGAATTATTTTTCCTATAAACCTCATTCATTTCATAAATGTGGGTTTTAAATTGTTATGTTGAGCCCTGTTTCTTACTTTTGTCCTTGTTTTGTTCACACATATAGCGTCACCCCCGTTAAAGCAATGCAAATAGAAATTTGAATAGAAAAACATGAAGGAACTGGATTACTTCAAATATAGTTCGCATAACATCATAATTACATCAAGACACATGAAAAGTAGAAAAACAGTAAACATAGCAGACACACAACGACACTAACAAGGCAAACAAAGGAACATGATCAAGCACTGAAGGGTTTTCTTGGAGAACACAGTGCAGTAGTCGAACTTCAGCTCATTAGGTACGTCAAGGAATGCTTTCATGTCATCGATATTATGCATCAAGACACACATACATCGACACCTGTCGACTCTACTCAGTTTAGGGATGGCATGTAACTATTGAACGCCCTCTTGACATGTTGCGCTTCCATCTTGATTCTTTAAGATCGGTCAGTCTGCAATGTGATAGAGCTGGTCATTAGCGTACTTCATGGCATTGCGAATTATGTCAGCAATCTCTACAGGCTGGCCACCCCTCTTTCTCTTTGACCCACTTAAAGCATACCTACCGTCGCCTGACTGCTCGGGTCAACTACTCATAAATTCATCAGGCGACATGTTCAGCCCCTGACTAAACATAATAGGTAGCTCCATATCATTGGCATTGTCAGCTGCAAAGCCCTCGTACCCTCCAGGTATATTCGACCCCACATTGACAAATGTCTCCACATGCCCTCCCTTCGCACACATCTCAAAAAGACATAGGAAAGGTCGTCGTAATGGGGAAAGGATCTATTTAGTAGGTCCTTCGGAGCAGGATGACTCTGTTGATGTGTTAAATTGGATGGAGTTAATTTATCTTCGATTATAAACGAGAAGGGAAAAAGATAATGAATAGCATACCTTCACCCAATCGTCGAATACATCTTTTTCGACAATGATGTATTTCAGTTCATCGTTCCAACCAAAACCACTGTAAAACGGGCCCCACATCTCAGATATGGTATTAAACGTTTTATTCATCATTTTTATACGACTATCGATAGTCGTATCCTAAATGATATAACCTGGCATCTTATGAGCCATCATTCTTGCAAGCTAACTATGGTTCTCGGGTCTAAATGTACCATTGTTGGATTGCTAACCACCGCCTGAGACCAACTCCACCAGGCACTCCACATGGGTTGCGTCCTCCTCTTTTGTCCATAAGGGCTAATTAGGGGCCCTTGAAGAACTTACCATACTAAAAAAGTGCAATTATATTAGTCAACAGAGTAAAACTGCGAATAAGCCACATAATAACATAAAAGAGTGTGCTTCCAATGAAAGTTTAGTGTCATTCATATTATTGGTCAATAAATATATTTGTTAAAAGAAACACTAAATCACTCTGACAAACAAGCAAAAAAGGGTTTCACATAACCATTAAACAAAACGTAAACAGCGAACTACAAATTCAACTAGTCGTGCTACTGATTACACAACTCCCAATCATTGAATATTTCTTCAGATAGCTCATTCCTCCAGGCACTCCATTCGTTTGAGGTATCAATGTAGTGTATATTGTAATACCCCAAAAATTAAGATAATTTTGGAGTTAAGTATCTTAATTTTGTTTAATTAGATTTAATTTATTAGGCGCTATTTTGAATTCATTTAATAAGAATAATTTGATTTTTGTGAGAATTGAAATTAATTAAATATTTGTTGGATGAATATTTAATTAATTAGAGGTTTTGGCATGGTGTTTGTTGAGAATTATTTAATTGTTATGAGGATTAAGTAAAGTTGTAGATCTTTAGTGTTGTTGAAGTTAAATTAAATTAAATAATTATGGATATTATTTAATTAAATTGTGGGGTGGAAAGTTTGTTGGAGATTTAATAATTATATGTATATATGGAAATATATATATATATATATATATAATTATTATGTGAAAGGAAAAGATAATTATATTTGTTGAAATATAATTATTTAAAGAAAAGATAATTGTATTTTGGAGAAAGAATATTTAGTAAGGGAAAAAAAGTAAAATAACTATATTTTGGGAAAATATAATTATTTGTAAAAAGATAAATAATAATTAATTATTGTGGAAGATAATTAATTATTTTAGAGAAAGATAATTCATGTTGGAAGTTATAAGTAATTTATTGGAAAAGATTTGATTGATTAAATTAATGGAAAATTGTATTGGGTGGCACAATAAAAATCCAATTTAGCAATATTAGCACTAACATTTTCAAAACTTTTTAATTTTGGTTGATATTTCTTATTTTATTCTTTTTATTATTCCAAAATTGCCCTTCTTTGGTGTTTTCTCTTCCTCTTTCGTTTTTCTTTATTGTTCTCCTTCATTTTTCGTTTTCTTCTTCTCTTCTCTATCGTTCTTCTTCACCATTTCTTCTATTCATCTACTTCTCTTCTCCTCGTCTTCTTCTGCCTCTTCTCCACTGTTCTTCTCCACCGTCCTTCTCTTCTCTCTTCAATTTCGTTCTTTTAGATTTCTCCCTCTTCGTCGGCTTCTCTTTTTTTTATCATCTTCTCCTCGTCTTCTTCTCCTATTCTCCTCATTTTTTCTTCAGAGAAAACAAGAATTATGTATGTATTTCTTCCCCTTTTTTTGAAGCCTTAATATTATTTCTGTAAATTGCTCATATATTATTTATTAAAATTAGGGCTACGATTAATTCTTCTTCATCTCTTTTATTTGTTCATAATATCTTTTATCGAAAGGAACATTGTAGATCAGTTTGGTTTTATTTAGTTACGTTCGGTTCTGTTTTTTTTTTTTTTTAATTTGTATCAGTTTTTTATATCAACGGTATGATATACTTATATTATATGTATTAGTTGACTGATATACTTGTTATGTGTTTTTTATTTTTCCATTGTTGCAGTTCATTGTAGTTATGGTTAAATTGGCAGTAATTTTTTTTCAAAGTGGTCAATGAGATGAGCAACATTACTACGTTGATTACAAAACAAATTGTGTTGTGGTTGATGGAGCGATATCATCATTTGATTCTTTTGTGAACTTGATTCATACTGAAATTCAGGTTGAGTCATGTATTGAACTTTCAGTTTTAGTTTGTTGACTATAGGCGATAATGATGTTCAACATGTTATTAAGATTGTAAACATACCATAACAACTGTATCGACAATACATAAAGTGTATCATGCTTAGTGCATCAGGTGTATTTAATTAATTGAGTGTATCAATAGTGTGTATCAACAACATATCAAGTGTTTCAAACTAATAATATGTATCAATGAAGTTTTGCAAGTGATTAGCAAACAAACAAGTATATCAACGATATATAAAGTGTATCATTCTTAGCGCATCAAGTGTATTTAATTGATTAAGTGTATCAATAGTTGAGCAAGTGTATCAACAACATATCAAGTGTTTCAAACTAATAATATGTATCAACGAAGTTTAGCAAGTGATTAAGTGTAATAAATCTATCAAGTGTGTCACACCCCCTCCCGGACTACCTGCTACCTTAGACCGAAAGATGGCGTGAAGCCGACGAACAACGCTTTTCTGTACCTGTATCTGTCGACTCTGCTTAAAACTTTCATGTGATGAACTTGCCAATCTAGTATATAAACTATTATACATGCAACAAAACACAGCGATCCTATGCTAGTCAAACACAGCTAGTCAAACACATACATGAAGTGTATCTTAAAATTTACTGATTTCACGAGTAAACCTAAAGACACCTTAATCAAAATATAACCAACAAAATTTACACAACTACAGCTCCTAAACCTTATACAAACTGTGGAGTATCTATAGCATACAAGGGTGTATATACATCATAACACAACAAACTCTGTGCCCAACTCAAAACACGTACTGGCAATCGATAACGGAGCTTCAGCAGACTAAGACAGTTTATCAGGCACCGGGAACTCGATCTCTACCTGGAAAATGGGTAAAACATTTTGGAAAGAGTGAGCTATGAAGCTCAGTGAGTGACTCTATTTAAAACTATGAATTTAAAGATAAGAGCACGTGAAAACTTTACACATATAAATCTGTTTATACAAGTCGTAAATGTAAACGTGTAGTAGTAAGAATAGCTTCCTTAAATAGTCAGCATGTTCATCATTGAAATCTAGCAAGGCATATCAAGTATATCGAAGAATTTTAACTAACATGACAAATCTACGTTGTGTAGGGTACACCGAGTACAACAACGTTTACAAGCTTTACGATGTAGTGGGACCCGTCCAGCACTCACGACAGCATCGTTGTTACGGAGTACACTCAAGTCAACAACGAAATCTAACCAGTGTGCACACGGTAATCTCTAGCCTCAGGCTCAAGATCTCAGTCATGTAGTTAATAAAAATTTCATAAATCATCTAAAAATATTAAAACATGCCTACTTATAAATTTTACACAAAGCTCGAACCTTACTCAGCTCTTTCGTGGAAAACTGTAGTTCTTAAAACAAAACTTCTTACTAATTCATGCTTTGCTTAAAACATTGTGGTTTAAATACTTTCCAAACATTTAATATCTACGTGCTAGCATAAGTTTCTTTAAGAAATCTAGTCTTCAAATGTATACTTGAAAATAGTCATGAAATTCAAATACCTTTCATAGCTTCGTAAGTAAACATTTATCGCATTCAATCATAATAACAGTTATGGATTATATTTCAAAGTTGGTTTTGTCACTCACAGTCTTGGGCTATATCCTTGGTCTATAAGCTTGGTTTAATTCTTCTCGGCCTGCCAACAACCCAACCGAGTATTAAAACTCTAAACATTCTGGTTTCCTAAAGATATACATAACATGTCGCACCAAAGATGACGCTCACGAAAATAAAGCTTAAGAAATAAAATCCTATTTCAACAATTCTCTGAAATTTCCAGATTTCTAACATAAACTTCAAAGGACTATAACTTTCTCAATACTTAACCAAAATTAGTGTTCTTTATATCAAAATCTTCATTTTGAGATCCTCTAAAACTTACCTGAAGACATGTAAATCTGATTCCCCGTGCATAAACTCAGATAACCCTCGAAACAGAACCACTTCCAGAATTGTGCGCACATGACCTCTTTAACTTGTCCCTACAATTTAACTGATTTTTAGTCATTTTTTGTTCACTATTTCTTCATAAAAGTTATAGTAAATTAAATAAGATTTCCAACCATACCAAATAGAGATTTTAACTCAACCGATACACTCTGAAATACAAGAAAAATCAGAGACCTCCTGATTTCGAGTGAAAACCAACTGCCCTATTTTCTTCATTGAAAAGCACCAAATGAATATCCGAATTTGCTCTAAATTTCTTCATAAAGTTTGTTTGAAAATGAGTTAACTTTCAGTAAATGTAAATCTCACCTCTTAATTCCTTTTGAAGAGTTCAAACCGAATTAAAAACCAGTGATGTGTAGAATGAACTAAAATTCAGCCATGGATACACTTTGCTTGAGTTCTCCTCCTCTTCTTCTTCCAAACTCTCTCTTAGAAGTTCTCTGCAAATTAAAGAAGGAAAAAAAATGGAAGTTGGATGTCTTCAAAATTCTTGGTGGTGAAGGGAAGAGAAGAAGAAGAAGAAGAAAAGAAAAAATGAAATTTTCTTCTCTTTTTGTTCTTTTTATCCTTTCTTTTCTTTCTTTTCTTTAATTTATTTAATAAAACTATTTAATATATAAATATATATATATATATATATATATATATATATATATATATATATATATATTTAAACTTAATTTTCATTTCCTTTTTTTTCCACATTTAAAGAAATTAAACCAAGAAAATATCGGGTTTACAAAGTGTATCAGCAAACAATAACAAGTGTATCAACGATATATAACATGTATCAATGATATATAAAGTGTATCATTCTTAGTGCATCAAAGTGTATTTAATTGATTGAGTATATCAATAGTTGAGCAACTGTATCACCAACATATCAAGTGTATCAAACTAATAATATGTATCAATAAAGTTTAGCAAGTGATTAAGTGTATTAAATCTATCGAGTGTATCAAGAAACAATAACAAGTGTATCATTGATATATAAAGTGTATCATTCTTAGTGCTTCAAGTGTATTTAATTGATTGATTGTATCAACAACATATCAAGTGTTTTAAACTAATAATATGTATCAGTGAAGTATTAGAGAGTAAAAAAAAAGTGTACAAGCAGTACATCAAATCAAGTGTATCGACAGTATATATTGGTGTATCAACGGTATATATTGGTGTATCAGTTGTATATATTGGTGTATCAACCGTATATATTGGTGTATCAACCGTATATATTGGTGTATCAGTAACGACTGAAGGGTAACTTCGTAATTTCGTAATTTTAAAATGCAGGCTGGGCTTCAATTTTGCTATTTTTGCAAATGTAAAAATGATGTGTTATGGGCCTAATTTATGATACTATAATTGTCATATTTGCAAGAGCCCCTAAATTAATTGAGGATTTAAGTTAATTTGAGATTTTGGAGGAAAAAGTTGATTTTGGTGGAATTGGATTTAATTGAGTATATATATATATATATATATATATATATATATATATATATATATTTATATTAATTAATAATTTGAAAAAATGAAGTTAATTATATGACGGAATATAATTATATTTGTTTGGAAAATAAGATAATCCATGAGGAGAGAGATGATTAATTTGATTGGACGAGAAAAGATATATATTTATTTAGAAAAAAGAATAATGGTTTAAATAAATATATGTTTATTATAGACTTTGGTGAGAAAAAATAATAATAATAATAATAAAGAAGTATTATTATTATTATTATTATTATTATTATTATTATTATTATTATTATTATTATATTATAAATGCTTAAGATTTTGTGCATTTAAGGCATTTATTGAGTAAAAATAATGTGAATAAAGATATATGTATATTTTTTGTATTTTATATATATATATATCCTAGAAGGAAAAAGAAATAATAATAATAACTATTATTGTTATTATTTAGATCTATAAATAGTATTGGAATGCTTAAGTTAGAAAAAAAAGGAAAAAGAAAAAAGTTATTTATCTTCTTCTCTAAGATAACTCTCTGTTGTTGCCGCCTCATCAGTTTTACTTAAGATTGATCCCTCTGGCAAAACTTGAAAATTTAAAAAGTGATGAATTTTTCTATCAAGGATAAGAGAATTTTTCAACCTCAATTTGAGTAACCTTGGTAAGCCAATGAAATTAAATTAATATTTTGTTAATTTAATTTTGGATCTATTTGGGGTTTCTTTAAAGATTCAATTGGCTAATTCTTGAAGATTTAAATCTTGGATTTTTTCCAATCAAAGTTGAATTTGTTTCAATCCCAATTTTTTTTAGAAAGTTAATTAATTTGGGAAAATTTTTGGATGTTAGCCAATTGCTAATTTTATTAATTAAGATACTGAGTTTTTTTTTTTTTTTTTTATGATTAGGATCAAGTTAATTGGAGAATTTTTACTATCAGCTAGGTAGTACTTTGATTGGCTAAAATCTCAAGGTAATAGATTCTTCTATTGGACCTTCGAACTGAAGTTAAGAGACCACATGTAATTATGATTATGCATTGATGGTAGCTAAAATGCATAACTTGATGTTATTGATAATGACTGGCATTATATGGATGATTGATGATGATGACTGATATTATGTTTATGACTAATTTACGTTGATGATGATGCATGGTATATTAATCATATGATTAAGGATGTTAAGGTTAATATTCATGTCATGTTGATGATGTTATATTATGTACATGCTATGAATGAACGTTCTGTTAATTTCATCTATTAGAGTCGTACCCACATAGGTGTCCCTCGGGATCACCTTTTTATGACTGCGTAGTCTGACGGAATTACCAGTCCATTATGACATTGACATTGGCACAGACATGATTACGAGTGATTCGACGGGATCACTCATAGCCCGATTGTTTTAGCATTTCCTTCGAGTACACTAAAGACCAGTTTGTCCTAGGTGTTCCTTTGGGTTCACCGAAGACCAGATATATTCCTACGGGATCACTGATTGCACGTGTTCGGGAACATGCCAGTTCAGGGGTACTTCTTTATAGGACTCTAATGAGAAGTTTAGGACTCTAATGAGAAGTTAACAGACACCTAGCGGGACTAGTAGTAGGTCCCTTACTGAGTATATGTTTATACTCACTCTTTCTATGTTTAATATTTCAGGCGAAGGTAAAGGTAGAGGAAAGCTGGCGAATGACAGAGAATGATCCATGACATACCATATGGGGACTCAGTTTTGCTTTCGCGTATATGTATCAGTGTTTCAGCATTCTGTTTTTATTGAAAATTTATTGTAATGACCTCAGCTTAGTACAAATAATTGGGTCATTACGTATATCGTCTCTTGTCGTTGACACGTAGGTCGAATCACTCTCATCTTTGTCGGGTGGTATGTAGACGTTCATCATCTCTTTATTGATGAGGTTGTGAAGTAGACAACATGCTAGTATCGTTCGACATTGGACTTTGTATAGGGTAGTATGAATTTTCTCGAAGAATTTTGCACTGACCCTTTAACTGACCAAAAGCTCGTTCAATTACACATTCCATGCAGAAGAATGTTTCATGTTGAAGAACTCTTTCGCTGTTGACGATGGATTTTTCGCTTCACACCACTCCTGTAGGTGGTATCTTTGCCCTATGTATAGAGCCAGAAAACCTTCAGCATTAGGGTACCTGACATCGCATAGGTAGTAAAACCCTGTGATGACATCACATGCTTTAATTGTTGTAGACCCAAGCTCAAATCCAACTAGCATATGAACCTAAGCCCATGCCCAACAAGCAAATGAGCCCAAGTCCAAAAAGCAAATGGGCCTAACCCCACCTAAAGCCCTCGAAAGGTTCTCTATAAATAGAGACCTTACCATTCATTTGAGGGATCTTTGGTTGAAGGAAGAATTGAAGATTTGAACTTCTAAAAGATCTAAAGACGTGAAGTTCTTATCAACCCGAAGATTACCATCTTCTGAAAGATTGAAGACTTGGAAGATTAAACCTTCTTTGAATTCTAAAATATTGAAGTTCAAATTAATTTGAAACCACAACTTCCTGAAGATTAGGGAATAAGAAGTTACAGGTTTTAATTTGCATTGAAGAGAAAGCATCAAATGAGTAAATATTAGAGATTGCATCCACTACACTATAAATCAATATACGAAGTTCATGTCATGCCGCCACGGAACGCATGTTAACCCTCGCGTTGCGAAAAGCGAACATGACTTGAGCAACCCTAATGCCTTTAAGCGAAATGCCATAACACTCAACTATATTCCTTGAACCTTAGACTTAAACGCTTAACTTGAACTTAAAATCTTAAACTACTAGTCGATAAGAACCACAATGCGTGAAAACAAGAGAAAACTTTTATTTACTTAACAATACGTGGTTAATACAAAATACAAGCTTTCTTATAAACCATAGCTAAAATCAAGATTTCAAGTCTCTAACGCCTATTGTTGCATTCTCTAAATCCAAAAATTAGAACATCTGACTTAATGCCTTAACGCCTAGGTGCTCGCCTTACCCTTCTTAACTCGGCCTTAATGCCTTAATATATGAGGAAGGGAAATTTAAAACGTAAGTCAAATACTTAGTGAATGAGGTTTTGGAAATCCTTTTTAGGCGTATAATCAAGTAAATTTATTTTTCATAAACATAATTCACAACATTTCAATGAAAACATAGAACACACAGTAGCCTTTTCTTATTCCTTTTGTCAAGAATATAAACCATTTTTACGCATAGACTACTGTGATGATTGTATCATCATTAGCATCCTTGGGAGAATTTTTCGGTTCATTTCTTATTGCTCAGGCTATTAACTCAAATACGCTCCTTTCAACGCATTAGTTAACTTCTTACCACCATGTGGTCTGTACACTCCATGGTTATCTTGACTCATTATGTGCACATAATAGCTAACTTAAGTTAGAAATAAAACTAATGGTTTACTCACATACATGAAATTCATACAAACATAAAAACTTTAACTTAGAAACATAACTTAGAAACTTCCTTTCAAACAATCACGTTCTCTTATAAACATGAACAAAGTTAAACATGTGTTAAGACATTTGCATAACAACACAAGACTTTAAAAATAACACTTTAAATGCTTTGTTCATCCTTTTAGAAAAGTCACTCATAAAAACTAGTCTTTCTTATTCTAAATGCCTAATTTCCCAGAAATCCTTGTCTTCTCACCAAATGATAACTCAATAGGTCAACTTAAGTAATTTCTCTTAGCAATTTCAGAATATTTCTTTCTTTAGACCCTTTCTATTTATACTAATCCTAACCAATATTAAGAAATTTTCTCAAACTTTCCTAACTCCACTTGCCTGCTTTTCTTGTGTTACTGAGCAAAAACGCCTAATTCCTTTGCAAGCTTAAGCACAATCCCTTCTCATCGCATCACCCAACCTTAATGGGAACTAACCTTCAAAACGCCTATTACTCTAAAAAACATTTCTTCTTCCAAAAACAAAACCCTTCTATTCAAGATGCGAGTCTTACAGTTCAAATTCCATGAATTAAATTTCTCTGAAAATCTCGCGTGAACAAGTATTTTTTAAGGAGAAATTTTTAATTTGAAACTTTGTGAGATTTTGTGGAATTTTATGTTTTAACCAAGGTTTAAAATATCAATGTTAATATATATATGAAAGTTTTAATTTTAAAGAAATTTAGATTTAGTTGGCTACTTCTAGAAAAATTAAAAATATAATAAAAAATATAATTTAATTATTAAATAAATGTTTTATTATTTTCAAATAAGTAAACATATCTATTATTTATATTAGTGACATTTTGGTGTATATTTTTGAAAAAATGTCAAAAATAGAAAAATTGACAAGATATTTACACTTCATATAAAGATCAAGTATAATGAATTTTGTCTTTAAATGGTTTTTTCTATGGAGTGTAGGTAGTTCTTTTTTTCTATTTTTGAAAAAAATCCTTTTGTTTTTTGTGGTTTGTGGATTTTTTAAGATGTAATGGAAAGGTCAGTTCACCCCCTTCTATCGATATCGAATCCATGAAAAAAGATAACGATGTATCGATGGGAATTTAAAACTATAGTTTTAACTTAAAATTTTGGTTTTTATCTTTGGTGCTAAGAAATTTAGTATAAAATTTATATTAACGAGAGTATTTTTGAGTATTTATGAAACTTTTGTTTAGAAATATTTTTGAAACAAAATTTTAAAGGTTTTCGTTCATGGTAATGATATTTTTTAATTCTTTTCAAGAGGGAAATGATATTCTTGAAAATTTTGAAATTTTAAAGACATTTTTTATACAAATTACAAAATTTAAGGGGAAACTTACATACATATTACAAAACATTAAACTATTTACGGTCCGGTAACAAAGTCCATAAAGTTAGACATTTTTTAAATATTCCAAGTTTGCCCTTCCATCTTTCTTCTCTTGCGATGAAATCGTCTTCCTCCTACAATTTCTTTCATCGTTTTCCTCTACGATTTCTTTCATCGTCTTTCTTCATTTATGATTATTTTTTACGTCATTTAATCTTTCCATCGTCTTTCTTCTTTTCCTCTCCTTTTTTTTATGTCGTTTAAATTTGGATAACAAAATCTAAAATGACCGTGTACAGAAAAATAGCAAAATCTAAAAAATCATGAATAAAAAATTTTGAAAAAAATTATTTAGATTAGAGTAGCCAAATGTAAACAATCGTGTAAAAAAATAAATAATGTAAACGATCGTGTAAAAAAATAAATCATCGGTAGACAAATCTAAATGATCATATACCAAAAGAATTAAAAAAAATTGTTTAGCCAAATCTTAAACGATCGTGTAGACAAATATAAACGATCGTATAAAAAAAATAAACGATCGTGTAGCAAAAGAATTTAAAAAAATCGTTTAGCAAAATCTAAACGATGGTGTACCACGTTTTGAAAAGAAAAAAATCGTTTAGATTTGGGTTCCCAAATTTAAATGATCAAATCTAAACGATCCTATAACCAAATTTTAAAGATATTTTTTATATAAATTACAAAATTTAAGGGAAAACTTACATACATATTACAAAACATTAAACTATTTACGGCCCGGGTAACAAAGTCCATAAAGTTAGCCATTTTTTAAATATTCCAAGTTTGTCATTCCATCTTTCTTCTCTTGCGATGAAATCGTCTTCCTCCTACAATTTTTTTCATCGTTTTCCTCTACGATTTCTTTCATCGTCTTTCTTTTTTTCTCGCTGCGATTTCTTTGCATCGTCTTTTTCTTTTCTGATTATTTTTTTACGTCGTTTAATATTTTCATCGTCTTTCTTCTTTTAAGATTGTTTTTTACGTCATTTAATCTTTCCATCGTCTTTTTCTTTTCCTCTCCTTTTTTTACGTCGTTTAAATTTGGATAACAAAATCTAAAATGACCATGTAAAAAAAATAGCAAAATCTAAAAAATCATGAATAAAAAATTTTGAAAAAAATTATTTAGATTGGAGTAGCCAAATATAAACAATCGTGTAAAAAAATAAATCATGTAAACGATCGTGTAAAAAAATAAATCATCGGTAGACAAGTCTAAACGATCATATACCAAAAGAATTAAAAAGAATTGTTTAGCCAAATCTTAAACGATCGTGTAGACAAATATAAACAATCGTATAAAAAAAATAAACGATTGTGTAGCAAAAGAATTTAAAAAAATCGTTTAGCAAAATCTAAACGATGGTGTACCAAGTTTTGAAAAAAAAAAATCGTTTAGATTTGGGTTCCCAAATTTAAACGATCCTATAACCAAATTTAAACGTATCCAAATTAAATGATTGTGTAACAAAATTAAATGATAGAATTGAAAAAATAAATTGTAGTCATATCTACATGATCGTATAAAAAAATAAACGATCGTATAGCAAAAGAATTTAAAAAAATCGTTAAGCTAAATCTAAACGATAGTGTACCAAGTTTTGAAAAAAAATCGTTTAGATTTGGGCTAAACAATCGTGTAACCAAATTAAACGATCATTTAACAAAATTAAATGATATAATTGAAAAAAATAAATTGTAGCCATATTTAAACGATCGTGTACCAAACAAGCTAAATCTAAACAATTGCAAATATATTACACGTGCGCTGGTAACAGCGAAGTTGACGGGACACTTTTAGTATTTTACATGATAGGTTTTTAGACTTTTTCTATTTTCAAAATTATTCTAGTGTAAATAGGTTGTGAGTTATTTTATATTTTTTAAAAGGCTTCAAAAGATATTATTTATAATTTAGAATTTTTTTTTCGCGCTCCGCGAGCCAAATACGAGAAGAAACGATGTATACACATTTCTCCAAACATAGTAATGAAATATTAAAACGAGGCAATTTGAATTTGAGAAGCCACAAAGAGAAATGAATGGCAATAAACAACCCTTTTCATTTTCACTTTATTGGGATTAGTGGGCTCTACACTTCTACTCTTCGTCTAAAGCATTCACAATTGAAAATCCCATTCATTCATCCACGTTCCTCGAGAACATCTCCCCCTTCCAAATTCAAATTCCCTCTTCTGCAACTCCTCAACAATGGTGGAATTCAAACCCCTCATCTAATCCCTAATCTCCAACTCCCAAAATGGCCCCATTTTTCTCCTTCTTCTTTCTCACTACCTTCTCCTTCTTCCTTTCTTTCACTTCCTCTCTCAACTCCGATGGCCTCTCCCTCCTCGCCCTTAAAGCCGCCATTGAATCCGACCCATCTCACGTTCTCGAGTCCTGGTCCGAGTTTGATGCCACCCCATGTCACTGGCCCGGAATCGTCTGCACTCGCGACCGAGTCACTCAGCTCTCTCTCCCCAACAAAGGTCTCACCGGCTACATTCCTTCTGAACTTGGCCTCCTCGATTCCCTCCGTCGTCTCTCCCTCGCCTTCAACAATTTCTCTAAACCCATTCCTTCTCATCTCTACAACGCTACAAATCTCGTCGTTCTAGACCTTTCCCACAATGCTCTCTCAGGCTCGCTCTCCGATCAAATCGGCGATCTGAGGAAGCTTCGCCATCTAGATTTATCCTCGAATGCTCTCAATGGTTCTCTTCCTAATCGACTTACTGACCTAACTGAACTCGTCGGAACTCTCAATTTGTCGTACAATCGATTCTCCGGCGAGGTTCCTCCTTCGTTCGGAAATCTCCCGCTGATCGTGAATCTCGACGTCCGTCACAACAATCTCACCGGAAAAATCCCTCAGGTGGGTTCGCTGTTGAATCAAGGTCCGACGGCATTCTCCGGCAACCCGAGTCTATGTGGGTTTCCGTTACAAACGCCATGTCCAGAAGCTCAGAACCCGAACATCTTTCCAGAAAATCCGCAGAATCCCAAGTCGCTGAACGGCAACTTCCCGGGTTATGGCAGAGGGAGAGAGAGTGGGGGAGGTGGCGTGGCGGGGTCAGCGACTGTGGCAGTGGTATCTTCAATAATTGCATTGGTGGGGGCGGTATCGGTGACGGTGTGGTGGTTCCGGAGGAAGGCGGCAGTGGAGAGGCCAGAGGAGGGCAAAACGGGAAAAGGGAGTCCGGAAGGGGAAAGTTGCGGGGATTTGGAAGGGCAAGATGGTAAATTCGTGGTGATGGATGCAGGGATGAATTTGGAATTAGAGGATTTGTTGAGGGCATCGGCATACGTGGTGGGGAAGAGTAGGAGTGGGATTGTGTATAAGGTTGTGGCGGGGAGGGGATCCAGTGCGGGCGCGAGTATTGTAGCTGTAAGGAGACTTAATGATAGCGATGCCACGTTGACGTTTAAGGATTTTGAGAATGAGATCGAGTCCATTGGTAGGATCAACCATCCCAACATCGTACGGTTGAGAGCTTATTACTATGCAAGTGATGAGAAATTGCTTGTCACTGATTTTATCAAAAATGGAAGCTTGCACACTGTCCTACACGGTAAACTTACTCTAAATTTTTACTTCTTCTTCTTCTTCTTGTTTTTTTTTTTTTTGGTATTCAGTTATATGTTTAGTAAATCAACTTACCCTAAATTACAAGTTTAGTTACCGTAAGTTGGTTCAATTTTTAATGTTGTGTTAAGTAGGTGTCTCAATATAAAAAGTACGGTCAAATTACAAATTTGATTTTTATAGTTTGAATAAAGTTACTATATTTAGTCTAATGATTTTAAAAGTTAGGATTTAACCCTTTGGTTGGATAAAATTTTCACAAATAATCGCTAAATAAACAACTTATGAGACTTTTATCGAATCATAACTAGATTCTTACTTTTCAAAATTTTAAGGACAAATTTATAATTCAACTAAAAAATGTTCTACAAAGAAATCAATTAGAAAGTAATGTTATAAGCTTACTTTTTCAGTAATGGAATAGTACTGTGTCCAACTGTTCTGTTTTTAGTCTGTGAGTGTTGCATTTTACTGTAAGATGGTTGGCGGTGAATATTCTCTCTATATATTTTTAAAATATATTATTAATGTTTATTGCTTGTTTGGTTGTCGATGATTCTTAGGTAGTTTACAATAAGGCCATTCATTTAATACACAACTCTGCCCTCCAATTTAATTTAATTACCTAAGGGTGAAATTTTAGCCAAATCTAAAAAAGAAAAACAAATTTTTTAAAACTAGTTTTTTTTTTTTTTTTTTTTTAATTTGACTTAGTTTTTTAAGTTAGGGTGAAAATTAGTTAACAAAATAAAAATTTGGAGATGAAAGTAGTGTTTGTAAGTTTACTTCTAAAAAACAAAAACTTAATTGTTAGTAAATGGGGCTTCATTTTTTAAAAAAATATCATTTGATATTGATTCTAATACGGATTGTATATACAAGGTTGCTATTGTTTCCTCAAACAAAATGAGTTTTCATTTTCGTCTTTAAATTACATGTTTTTAGTTAACTAGATTTATGATGGGTAGCTCTGAACAATAAGAAATTTGAAGGGTATGTTAGAAACATTCAAAAGCTAAAGGGAAACATTCAAAAGCTAAAGGGTAAGAATGCATCGTAGTTTTTGTTTAATGTGAAGATTTTGCTTTACCTGATATAAATATCTAATAATAATTAAGAATTTATACCAGGGGTAGTTCTGATTGATTGACCCATTGGTCAAAGAAGTAACGTTACTTTAAAGTTTAAGCTAGATTCTTAGGTTATTAAATATTTTAAAGATTTTCTAGCTGATGAATTACATTGCTAACCATTTGTTACATGTGATTGGAATGGATGATGATAAGTCAATGAAAAGGACAAAACCTTAATTAACTTATCTAGTTTGGACCATATTTTAACTATGTAGTATATATAAAAGTTTGTATAATTTATTTTGAAAGAGAGTTACATAATAATGACAGTAATTAAATTAAGAAGGGTTATATAGTGGTGGGGACTTTGTAGATGATGTTGAATACTCGAGAAAAGGTTAGAAAATGGGAACTCCTTTATGATTATGGAAAAGGTGGTGGGCCATAGTTCGTATCTAGGAAATTGAATAATATTTTGGAATCAATTTAACTACATGTAAGGTTGTCTAGATACTTACAAAACAAAAGCATAGGTAAATGGACTTATTTTTCTCTCCATATTTGCTGGCTTGTATATTGTCTTTTGTCTTCTATGTGTAAATCATGAAGCTCTCAAGTGTTGCGCATTTGTTTTTTTTTTTTTTTTTTTTTTTTTTTTTTTTTTTTTTTTATAAGCTTAATAGTATATGCTTTTATATTATAGAATAAATTGCGCAAGTTATGTTTGAACTTGGTTCTGTTGCATAATTACTCTGCATTATTCTTTCTTTTTTAGATTTTGGCCTCTAGAAATCATAGTAATTACATTTCAGTTAAGTGGAAGGATACAGACCAAATTTCAGATGATTATCGGGGAACTTTTCCTTAAGCACTTTTATAATTTTGGTGAACTTTTATATGTCCGTACCTAATAGGTTTTTAAAGTTCAACTTTTATGTCTAATTGATCCATAAATTAAATACATATACATATAAACAAGTCATTGAACTTCCAATTGTGTTTTTTAGGCCCTTCATACCGTTGATGTTTTTTAGAATAATCAAAACTATTAGGCATAAAATTAAATTGACTAATAAGATGTTAAATTTTTTCAATTATATGCGTAATAAATTTGTAAATTTAAGGACTTATTAGACATAAAAGGAGAGTATTACACAACCAGTTTAAAAAATTCAACCGCATGTTTTGACAAAAACTAAACTGTCAAAAAATTAAACTGGATGAGTAAATTCTTTTTAGTTTGGTTTTCTGTGAAATAACTTGGAATTTTAATTTTTGGGCATCTTTGCTCCCTCACACAATGGCACTATTCCCTATATTTAAATGCTGATCATTATCTGTCTTTTTATTGAAATTTTATCTCCTCACTATTTTGAAGCCTGCACTGCAGGTACCCTGAATTCTCTGTGGTCCTCTTTGTTCAATTCTCTGTGTCAAATCCCCATTAATAACAGACCTAAATTAATAAGATAACCCATTTGTTTGGTATCTGACATTTGCTTTCTTCCATTCTATTTTTTTATTTTCGTGTTTGAGGGAGTTTGAAACTAATAGATACTGATTAAAGGGATGTTTTGAGTGCTGAATTTGTAATTAAAGTGAGAAATTATGAACTTATTACAATTTATAGGTTACAATAGTTTATATTTCAGTTCAAGAATATTTTAATCATGATTATAACAGATCATTTTAGTTTTGGATTATATTAACCCAGTCCACCCAAGCAAACCCCAAAATAATTTATTTTGGAAAGCATTCTTGAATCTGGATGGTTTTTGATGCCGTGTCCATTTGCAGTCATATTATACGCTCCTCTGTTTTCATCTCTTGTGACAATGTTTTGGACTTTTACTTTGGCATATTTTATTCTTGTGCAGCATGTGAAAAGTTCTTGAGATCTATCCTTTTGTTAATTTAATGTAAAAATGGCAGTGTAACTTATCAATCGTTTTTCTTTTCGGTAGCAATATGACGATCTCTTGTGATGTTTATTGCAGGAAGTCCTAGTTCTTTGTTACCTCTGCCATGGGCTGCAAGGTTAAAAATTGCTCAAGGAGCTGCACGGGGTTTGGCATACATTCATGAATTTGGTGCTCGAAAATACGTACATGGAAACATTAAATCAACAAAAATCCTTCTTGACGACGATTTTGAGCCTTACATTTCAGGGTTTGGACTGGGTCGTCTTGGCCAAGGAGTACCTAAGTTCCCTGCAACTTCGTCCAAGAAGTTAAGCTCAAACCAAAATATGATTAGCTCAATCATGGGGCCAAGCATTTCAATTCCCTCTGCAATGTATTTGGCACCCGAGATTCGGGTGTTTGGAGGGAAGTACACACAGAAATGTGACGTGTACTCGTTCGGCATTGTGCTTTTAGAACTTTTGAGTGGTAAATTGCCGGATGCAGGATCGGAAAATGATGGGAAGGGGTTGGAATATTTCGTGAGAAAGGCGTTTCAAGAAGAGCGTCCCTTGACTGAGGTTATAGACCAGGCGCTTGTGCCTGAGATTTATGCAAAGAAACAAGTGGTTTCGATGTTCCACATTGCACTGAATTGCACAGAGCTTGATCCCGAGCTGCGTCCGAGAATGAGAACGATATCAGAGAGTCTCGATCGAGTAAAATCTCAGTGAAGGTAAATGTAGAGAGGAGGCTTGTGTGTTGTTTCGTAATATTGTTTTGAGATAGTGTAGGTAGGTGTGAGATGTGCTGAATATTTTGTATGTAGAGGTGTAGGGTAATTGAATGTCAATTATTTCAATTGGCTCTTTCTTCTTTCACTACTACTGCCCAAGAGTTTTGCAATTATGGATGAAGGGAAAATTATTCAAAACCAAAGGTAGATCAGAAAGGAAGAAAGGGAAATTGTGGTGGACACTCACATCAAATATTGATTGAATGAGGAAATAAATACAGTACATCTCAAACAAATGAGGCCAAATTGCAAAAATGCCAAGTTTTGTAGTAGTTTTAAATATACCTTCAAGATCTTAATGGTACAAATAAGGTTCTAATACTACGTTAACATTGAACTCTCAAATTTATAGTAGAAATTGAGCCTTTAAATGATAAAAACAAAATGAACCATCAAACTTACAAGTTGCTATAATTTTTTAAAAAAGTTTGATGGTAGTTCTAATTTTTATAAAAAGTTTAATAGTATAATTGTGACAACCATATATAGCATTGGTTGCATTTAGGCATGAAATTTAACTTTTTTTATTTTAGCCCATAAAACTTTGACAAAAGAAAAGGTCATTGGATTCCTTTCCATGTTGTTGAATTATTGAAGCCTATAATGTTGGGTGCTAGCTTGTTTTATTTCTCGAGAAAATGAATTTTTGGTAGTGAGTATGAGAGTAAGTTTTTATTTGGTCAGTAATTTTGAAAAATTAATAGTTTAATTCTTAATCTTTAAGAAATGATTTTTTGAGAAAATAGAATTTTGTTTGTTCACACGAGATTTCGGGAGAAATTTAATTCGTGGAATCGAACTTTGTATTGATTTATGTATTGTGGATACAATCTCTAATATTTACTCCTTTGATTCTTTCTCTCGGATACAAAGAGTAAAATTTAAAACTTCGTGGTCTTCGATCTTCAAGAAGTTGTAACTACAAGTCAATTCAAGCTTCAATCTTCTGGAATTCAAGGAAAGTTTGATCTTCCAAGTCTTCGATTTTTCAGAAGGTTGATTTCGGGGTTGATGATAACTTGCACGTCTTGAGAGTCTTTAGAAGTTTTTGTCTTTAATTCTTCAGAGCTTCGATTCTTCTCTTCAATCAAAAAGGTCCTGTCAAGATAAATGAGAAGGTCTCTATTTATAGAGAATCTCGATGGGCTTTAGGTGGGCTTGGGCTCATTTGCTTGTTGGGCGGGCTTAGGCCTGGGCCCATCTTCTGCTTGTTGGGTTTGGGCTTGGACCCATCTGCTTGTTGGGCTTGAGCTTGGACCTGTTTTCTTGACAGGCTTGGGCTCGGACCCATTTGCTCGATCGATTTGGGTTTGGATCCATTTGCTTGGTGGGCTCGAACTCGGCCCACTTATTTGCGCAAGCTCGGGTCCATTATTTCTTTGGCCCAATTTTTTTTAGGGCCTTGAACTAGGTTGGGTATGAGAAAACTTGACTACCCAAATCCAATCAAATTATAATTATCTCAATTTTGCTGTGATGACGTGGCGTGATTTAATTGGTCAAAATTTCCTGTTCAACAAATGCCCCCTTTTCGAGATTTGTACACGTGTATGGGTGGATGAATCTCGAAAATGATAAGCTGAAACAAAAAATACAAGTGATCTTGTTCTTGACTTTTGCTCCAGTTAATATGTCGAATTAATCAAACTATGCGTTTGGACATAAATTTGATTAAAAATGAAGTTTTGATACAGCCCAATATCAAATTTGTAGTGAATTTTGATTTTAATTCACAATTTATTTATTTATTTTGGAATATAGCCAAAACTTGAATGAAATTGAACTTTTTCTTTTTTACCAATGAATTTAATGGAAGAATTGAGACTTAACATTTATAAAATTGGAATATTGCCAATTCATCAAAATATGAATTTAAGTCAAAGCTTCAATTGATTTTTTTTTTTTTTTTTGCATAATCTCCTAATTTGAATTTTTAGCAAAACTTGTGTTATTTGAATCGTTCCAAGCTTAAAGTTTACCAGTTTTTTTTTTTTTTTTTAATTTTTGGATTTGAAATGAATTTATGATTTTTTTAAAAAAATAATTTCCAACAAAAAAAATCTAAATGATTTGAGGATTTTTTTTTTCAAATTGTTGTTGGTTCAATCATGGATTTAATTAGGAGAATGAGTTGAGATTTATAAACAATAAAATCAATTGATTTTTTTTTTTTTTTTAAATTTAGAATAGATTTATGATTTGAAAAGTATCTAAAAAGAGAGAAAAAGAATGACGAGTTTTTTTTTTTTTTTTTTGCTTTTTTTAGAGAGAAATTCTTAGAGGGATGACGAGAATTTTTTTTTTCCACTTAATTTTGAGGAAAATATATTTTTTTTCTATAAATGTAATTTCTTATAAATAAGAGAAACTAAAAAAATCATTTGACCTTAGAGTTGCCAATTTCAAAAGAAAAATCCCAACTTCTAAATCTCAACCTCCTTAATTTGTTGAGAATTTCAACTCACCTCAATCTCAACCACTTTAATTTGTTAGAGAATTTTGATACTTTTCCCTCTCTTATAAATAGGAAAGAAAGATTAAAGAAAAGAATATCAAGCCACTTCCTTTAGTTCGCTCCTGATAGAGTAGGACAGCAGCGAAAAGAGTGATTTTTTTTTTTTGGTGAGGAAACTTAAATCTTTCCCCACTTCCCTTCAATTTTTTTAGCTCTTCCTCTTTGCATTTTGTGTGCACTTTCATATTATTTTAGTGTAGATGCACTTCTTTTCTTCTTTCTTTTTTTTTCTTTCTTTCTTTTTTCTTTCTTTTTTTTTTTTATGCTGCAGATGTAGTTCTTTTTTTTTCTTTTTTCTTTTTTTATCGTTTTCCTTTTCTTTTATTACCGTTTATCTTTTCTTTTTCCCTTTTTCTTTCCTTTTTTTTATTATCTTTTTCTTGTTCTTTTTTTTTTTCATTTTTTTTCAATTTTTTTCTTTTTTTATTATCTTTTTCTTTCTTTCTTTTTTTTTCCTACAATTTTGTTAAAAAGAAAATTCAACCATTTTGTCCCCATTTTTCCAAACTTTTTCTTTTGCAATTTTTTTTTACCCCAATGTTTTTTAACAATAATTTTTTTTTACCCCAATGTTTTTTAACAATTTTTTTTTTTTACTTACTTACCCTTCTTTTTCATAGGAGTGAAGCTAAACCCTTTTTTTTTTTTTTTTTTCAATTCTTTTACTCCAATTTTTTTTCCACAAATTCTTTTTTCATACGAGTGAAGTGTGTAGATGATGCACTTGAACAAATTTGAGGATCGATTGCCGCTTGAACAAATTTGAGGATGATTGTTCTATCGACTACACCGCATGGAGACGATGATGATTATTCTATCGACTACACCGCATGGAGACGATGATGATTGTTCTATCAACTACACCGCATGGAGACGATGATGATTGTTCTATCGACTACACTGCATGGAGACGACGATGATTGTTCTATCCATTACACTGCATAGAGACGAGAGACGACGATGATTGTTCTATCGACTACACTGCATGGAGACGACGATGATTGTTCTATCGACTACACTGCATGGAGACGACGATGATTGTTCTATCGACTACACCGCATGGAGACGACGATGATTGTTCTATCGACTACACCGCATGGAGACGACGACGATTGTTCTATCGACTACACCGCATGGAGACGACGGCGATTGTTCTATCGACTACACCGCATGGAGACGACGACGATTGTTCTATCGACTACACCGCATGGAGACGACGACGATTGTTCTATCGACTACACCGCATGGAGACGACGACGATTCTTCTATCGACTACACCGCATGGAGACGACGACGATTCTTCTATCGACTACACCGCATGGAGACGACGATGATTTATCGAGTGTGCCGCATTGAAGATGGAGTTGATGATGATTTCGCTGCACTGCCTTGAAGATGAAGATGATGATGGTTTCGCTGCACTGCTTTGAAGATGAAGATGATGATGAAGATCCTCTTGGCAACATATGTGAGATGAAGATGATGATGAAGATCCTCTCGGCTGCAACATTTGTGAGATGAAGATGATGATGAAGATCCTCTCGGCTGCAACATATGTGAGATGAAGATGATGATGAAGATCCTCTCGGCTGCAACATATGTGAGATGAAGATGATGATGAAGATCCTCTCGGCTACAACATACGTGAGATGAAGATGATGATGAAGATCCTCTCGGTTGCAACATATGTAAGTAGATGAACATGATGATGAAGATCCTCTCAGCTGCAACATATGTGAGAAGATGAAAATGATGGTGAAGATCCTCTCGGCTACAACATATGTGAGAAGATGAAAATGAGATGATGATCCTCTCGACTGCAACATATGTGAGAAGATGAAAATGATGATGATGATCCTCTCGGCTGCAACATATATGAGAAGATGAAGATGATGATCCTCTCGGCTGCAACATATGTGAGAAGATGAAGATGATAATTTTCTCGGCTGCAACATTTGTGAGAAGATGAAGTTGATGATTTCCTCCGCTACAACACATTGAAGATGAAGATGATGATCCTCTCTGTTGCAACACATTGAAGATGATGATGATGGTGAAGATCCTCCCAGCTGCAACATATGTGAGAAGATGAACATAATGCTGAAGATCCTCTCGGCTGCAACATATGTGAGAAGATGAAAATGATGATGAAGATCCTCTCGGCTGCAACATATGTGAGATGAAGATGATGATGAAGATCCTCTCGGCTGCAACATTTGTGAGATGAAGATGATGATGAAGATCCTCTCGGCTGCAACATATGTGAGATGAAGATGATGATGAAGATCCTCTCGGCTGCAACATATGTGAGATGAAGATGATGATGAAGATCCTCTCGGCTGCAACATATGTGAGATGAAGATGATGATGAAGATCCTCTTGACTGCAATATATGTGAGATGAAGATGATGATGAAGATCCTCTCAGCTGCAACATATGTGAGAAGATGAACATGATGATGAAGATCCTCTCGACTGCAACATATGTGAGAAGATGAAAATGATGGTGAAGATCCTCTCGGCTACAACATATGTGAGAAGATGAAAATGAGATGATGATCCTCTCGACTGCAACATATGTGAGAAGATGAAAATGATGATGATGATCCTCTCGGCTGCAACATATATGAGAAGATGAAGATGATGATCCTCTCGGCTGCAACATATGTGAGAAGATGAAGATGATGATTTTCTCGGCTGCAACATTTGTGAGAAGATGAAGTTGATGATTTCCTCCGCTACAACACATTGAAGATGAAGATGATGATCCTCTCTGTTGCAACACATTGAAGATGATGATGATGGTGAAGATCCTCCCAGCTGCAACATATGTGAGAAGATGAACATAATGCTGAAGATCCTCTCGGCTGCAACATATGTGAGAAGATGAAAATGATGATGAAGATCCTATCGACTGCATCATATGTGAGAAGATGAAAATGATGATGAAGATCCTCTCCGCTGCAACATATGTGAGAAGATGAAAATGATGATGATGATCCTCTCGGCTGCAACATATGTGAGAAGATGAAGATGATGATTTTCTCGACTGCAACATTTGTGAGAAGATGAAGTTGAAGATCCTCTTGGTCGTAACGCATGGAAAGATCCTTGTCTGCAACACATCGAAGAGGAGTAGAGTTCGCTGGTCAACATTTTGGAGAAGAGGCGAACGCACCTTACGAAGGTAGACAATTAAACATCTCTGTTGTCACAAAAGAGGCCACCGAGGCGCTAGCTACGGTTCAAAAGAGCCTGAACGCTGCACGCGAAGAATTTAAGAACTTCAACTGGAGGCTTTAACTTTGCCCCCTTTGCCCCCATTCTTTTTTTTTCTTTAGTTGTATTCTTGTAAATACAAGAATTTGTTGAATGGTGATGAGAATGTTCTTATTCTGGTGTGACTGCTCCTGAATTTCATTTTATATTGTTTACGCATCATTTACTATGCGCTTACATCATCACAATGAAGAATAATATTTTTTTTTACGTGCGACTGAACTTAAAGTGAACTTTAAGCTGCCTACGTACCCTTTTTATAACATAGGGATCAAATCATAACGTAGTTCAACTTTTTTTTTTTTTTTTGCCATTCACCTTTTAATCTCTTGTGGGCTAGGAGCACCATGCAGTTTAAGCTCTTGCAATAAGGAGCTTTGCATATTTAACAGCTTTTATTTTCAACAAGAATTTGTTCATCTCCTTCGTTTGTAGGATTGGTGAAGATAATAAATCTTGGTTTCACAGTCAAGGAACCTTCTGTATTTATGTCAACAAACAACTTCCTTTTCATGCGTGACGGGACACAACTGTGAATCTTATCGTCATCATTTTCTTCACGAAATGGTTTTGCCTTCGAAGATTTCATCTCTCTTTGTTGTTGATCATTTGTCATCTTTAGACGATCAAAAGAAGATGTTGAAGGTCGATCTTTCTTCAATGTGGAGATACTCAGCCTTTTGGAAGTTGAAGTTCGAGTGTAAATAAACGTTGGACATTGGTTTTCCTCTTCTTTCGTGGCCACACTCAATCTTTGAAAGACTGAAGATCGAGTAGTTGAAGGCTTGATACGATCAAAGACAGAGGTCCTTTGATTAATTTCATTTGAATTGTTAACTTCTTTAGAAGATCCATAATTGTTGTCGACTTCTACTATGCTGGCAGCATGACATGCAGTGACTTCAAGTATTTCTTCTGGATCATCCTCAAGGAAACTTCTTGGGAGGAATTCTGCCAAAGTTATCGATCGTCGAAGTTGGAGGAAGTCCTCATCTTTTCCTTTTATGGGCTTAGGATTCCACATCTTCTTGTTCCTTCTTCTTTTCTTTTTATAGGAGATGCTTCCTTTTGCATACTTTTGATGGAATCGCGACTCCTTTTGAATGGAATTTGGTTGTCTCCCTTTTTTGACGAGTGACTGTTATCCATCCTTTGCCATCATCTTTACCATGCGCTTCTTTATTTTGGGAGTTTATCGTCACGATCCTTTGTTGGAATAGAACAAGTATAGGTGCAGAAGTCCCAAATTAAATCAAGTTTTTTCTTTGATCATCAAGTTGTGTTAATGGCAGAACATTTGAAGTCATCTCGATCGCATGATTCGTCTGAGCTACTTCATCAATATCTAGCTCGATCTTCTTTTCACGAGCCAACTTTAGAATTAGCTCTTTCAACACGAAACACTTTTCAACAGGGTGACTAATGACCCGATGATACTTGCAGTAGTTAGGATCATCTACTTTTCCTGCTTGTTCTGGTCGTTTGCATTCTGGCAGCTGAATAAGTTGGTTCTCTAGCAACTGCTCTAACATGTCTGCAACATCAGAGTCAGGAAATGGATAAACTTTTTCCTGTCTTTCTTTAAGAGTTGACTGTCGCTTTTCATCGCCATCATGCTTTCTTTCAATTTTTGTTTCTTTTCTTTTAGAGAAAGATTTCAAAGGAGTTGCATGAACAACCATTGACTCTTTTATGACACTATTTGCAATCTTTTTAGTGTCATCAAGTTCATTCTTGTCACTCCTCGATTTTGGAATCAAGAAATCTTTTGCTCCTCTATTGGCGATACTCAATTCCATATCATGGGCACGAGTCGCCAACTCTTCGAACGTGCGAGGTTTTATTCCCTGTAAAATATAAAGAAGTCCCCAATGCATGCCTTGGGTGCACATCTCCACTGCAGACAGTTCGGTGAGTCGATCCTTACAGTCAAGACTCAGAGCTCTCCATCGGTTGATGTAGTCGATGACTAGTTCTCCCTTTTGTTGTCTTGTGTTTGTCAACTCCATCATGCTGACGATATGTCGGGTGCTATAGAAACGGTTGAGAAAGTCCCTCTCAAGTTGCTCCCAATTATCAATGGATTCAGGCTCCAGATCGATGTACCAGTCGCAGGCATTTCCTTTGAGAGTTCGAACGAACTGTTTGACCAATAAATCTCCTCGCGTACCAGCAGTTTCACATGTTTTGATGAAGTGAGCAACATGTTGTTTTGGGTTGCCTTTTCCATCAAACTGTTGGAACTTGGGAGGTTGGTATCCATTCGGCATTCTGAGATTGTCGATCCTCTTCGTATATGGTTTGAAGTACAAGGAGAAAGTTTGAGCAGGTCCACCATATTGCATTTTGATGGAGCTTGCAATCATCTCCTGTAATTGTTGAACAGACAACGATGCAATTGAGGTCGAATTTTGTGGTTGACTTTCTTGCATAACTGCCTTCCCTTTGTCAGTATTCTTGACAGTATGTTTATGACTTGATTCAGCAGCATCACGACTTTCAATGTGATTCTTTAGAAATGCAATCTCATAATCCCTTTCTTCCACCACCTTCATGAGCATGTTCACCTTCTTTTCAAGCTCTGCCATTCTATTTTCACTTGTATCCACGTTAGTTACCATAACTGACATTATATTTGGGTGAGGCATTTCCTCACTTGAGGGTTTAGAGGACGAGTAGTGTTCGTCAATCGCATGATTTTCTTTGATTACAATTCCACCTTTTGGTGGCTTGGAGATTTTCTCCCAAATATTCTTTGCAACTTCAAAAGGTGGCATATCTTCAGATGACTGAATCTCCCTTGAACGGCTACGAGTGTTTGGTCGTTTGCCGATGTCACTGAGAGCTTTGGAAGTGTTGCCTTGAGATGTCATGATTTGGATGTTCTTCAAAAAGAGAAAGAGATGAAAGGTAGGGATGGTCCCACTGGGCGTGCCAAATTGTTCACACGAGATTTCGGGAGAAATTTAATTCGTGGAATCGAACTTTGTATTGATTTATGTATTGTGGATACAATCTCTAATATTTACTCCTTTGATTCTTTCTCTCGGATACAAAGAGTAAAATTTAAAACTTCGTGGTCTTCGATCTTCAAGAAGTTGTAACTACAAGTCAATTCAAGCTTCAATCTTCTGGAATTCAAGGAAAGTTTGATCTTCCAAGTCTTCGATTTTTCAGAAGGTTGATTTCGGGGTTGATGATAACTTGCACGTCTTGAGAGTCTTTAGAAGTTTTTGTCTTTAATTCTTCAGAGCTTCGATTCTTCTCTTCAATCAAAAAGGTCCTGTCAAGATGAATGAGAAGGTCTCTATTTATAGAGAATCTCGATGGGCTTTAGGTGGGCTTGGGCTCATTTGCTTGTTGGGCGGGCTTAGGCCTGGGCCCATCTTCTGCTTGTTGGGTTTGGGCTTGGACCCATCTGCTTGTTGGGCTTGAGCTTGGACCTGTTTTCTTGACAGGCTTGGGCTCGGACCCATTTGCTCGATCGATTTGGGTTTGGATCCATTTGCTTGGTGGGCTCGAACTCGGCCCACTTATTTGCGCAAGCTCGGGTCCATTATTTCTTTGGCCCAAATTTTTTTAGGGCCTTGAACTAGGTTGGGTATGAGAAAACTTGACTACCCAAATCCAATCAAATTATAATTATCTCAATTTTGCTGTGATGACGTGGCGTGATTTAATTGGTCAGAATTTCCTGTTCAACATTGTTGTCTGAGTTTGAGGTTGTATAACCTAAAGTGTGAAATTAGGGTGAGTTTGATTTGTATTTTAAAAAAATGTATTTTTAGAATACATTTCCTTTTAAACACTTTCTAAAAGTAAGTTTAAATTTTGAACACTTACATGTTTGGTTAGATTTTTTATAAGTGTTTATAGATGAATTTTGTTTGGTTTGTAATATAACAAAAATGTTTATACTTAACTCAAATTACCATAAAAGACTACTAAATACTATTACCTAATTGCATAAAGAAATACATATATTTTGATTTTTTAAAAAAGAATATACTTTGAAATTAATAGCATCTTAAAACTAATTGTTTTAAAATTTTGAAATTAGTAAAATTAAAACCAACCATAATATTTTTCGTATTTAATTTTTTAGATAATATAAAATTAATATAAGATAAATTATATTATTATTATTTTTATAAAATTTAATATTTTTTTTAAAAAAAACCTAAAGTTTTTCTTCTCGCGCGCGCACACCCTCGGTTTCTCCTCCTCTAGCCACACACCCCTACGAGTTCAGCTTCTTCTTCTTCTCACCATGTGTACCGCCGCCTCCTCCAAATCTCTTCCTCTTCGTCTTCTTCTTCTTTCTCCAGCGACTCTACCGCAGCCGCACGCCCCGAGTTCAGTCGCCGCTATCACAGCCACGAAGACGCGACGCCCAGATCTGCCGCCGCTCGTCGTCTCTCCTCGGTCTCATCGTCTAAAATGGTGCTTTCGATAGTAGGTCAAAAATGGGGAGGAAGAAGAGAGAAGAGGGGTAATGTAGAGGGTATATTTGTAATTTTGATATAAGGTGAAAAAAAACTCAATTTCCATGTCAATCACCTCAACTTTATTTTGCAAAAATGTGGGTTTTCAGAATTTGTCCAAAATGATTTATTTATAAATCATTTTCTTAAAAAATGTATTATTTTAATTTGCCAAACACTACAACTTTTTTTAAAATAGTTTTTTACAAAATTAATCACTTCATAATCCTTACCAAACACAGCCTTAATTATATTTGCATCAATTAAAATGAATCCATTATTTCAGCCCTCCACCATTATTCTATTCTGAAGTTCTTAATCCATAAATATGACTGGTAAGGATTGATGTATATTAGAGGGCAATGTCAAAATTAAATGGATATTAACAACTTTTAATAATTTTAATGCTTTTCCACATTTCTTTTCTACTTAGATTTTTACTCGATTTAAAAAAATTACATAAAAAACATTCCATTCCATTCTATTTTAATAGTCTAACAATCCAACCTTTAATTTCGAAGTTAAAAGTACAATGTTATTTTAAAAGAATTACATTACCAACGTCCCCTTCTACTTTTATCCAGCTTAAAAAAATTGTTCTTCGTTACTGTTTTTTGCTTTTGCTTTTATTTTTCTTTTTGTTTGAACTTAAGTTAAGGACAAGTATCTAAGAATTTTGTCATAATCAAGTAGTTTGAGGAGGTTGTGTAAATCATTGACATATCTAAGACCATGTTGTGTTGTGGAAACCACTACCTTGAAAGCAAATTTAGCACAATTATAGTACAAATCATTGATATTGGTTGATTTCCAAGGTTTACACAACTCCTTTTCATACATGCGCTCGTCGGATGGAGGCTTGGAATGATAATGAGAGAAATTTGATCAAAATCGAGAAAGAAGAAAAAAAAAAGCAGAACAAAGATGGAGAAGACTTTTTTAGATCCGTGATCTCTATTTTTGTAAAGCCACGAAGAAGAAGAATAGTAACAAGGAAAATAAAACGACCTTAAGAAAATCTATATTATATCAAAAAACTCCGATCTTTAGAAAACATTTTGAGTCAGTTTTATCCTCTTAATTTTTAATGAATTCCATGTATACTCTTGATCCTTAGACCAATAACCTAGTTGACTCCTAAATTGATCACAACTCAAAATTTATAACCAAACGTATTGGATTAAATGAAAAAAAAAAAAGCTATAATTATATTTATATCATGGTTATTAATATAATATATGAAAACAAATCCATGTTTAAGTTGTATATGTACTTTATAAATACAAAATATTGTAATCACATACTCTTCAAAATAAAGCGGCAATTGCAGCATGAGAATCTCTGTGACTTACCAATTTGAGCAGAATCTCACAAGAATTTTAGCTGAATCTTAGTGTTACTTGTTGTGTCGATATGTTAGATAAAAAAATGAAGTGTGAAAGAGATTAAAAGTTTTGTAGTTTACAACAAGTGATAAAGCAAATCAAGAAATTCATTGTATTTTTTCTTGTAACACTAAATAATAAGGTAATTTTAAATTAATTATCTTTGTTTGATTTAATTATCTTGGAATTATTGGGGTGTTAATTTATGATATTTGTCGAGAATTTTTTGATTTTGTGGAAACTAGGATTAATTAAATATTTATTGGAAGAATATTTAGTTAATTTGAATATTTGGAATTTTGGTGAAATCTAGGGAATTAATGGTTAATTATATATATGTGTATATATAATTAATTAAATTGTGGAAGAGTTAAACATAATTATATTATTGGTGATAATATAATTAATTAAAGAAAATATAGTGATTTTCGGAAGAAGATAAAAAGATGATTTGACAGGGAATTAAATGAAGAGAGAAGATTTGATTTATTTTTGGAAAAGAAAAATGAAAATGAAAAGATTATAATACTCTTAGGGTGTGTTTGGGCCTCTGATTTAGGGGGAAAAAGAAAAGGATTTTCAGTCAAACCTTGTTTGACCCAAGTTTTTGTGTAAAAGGAGATTAGGGTTATCCTAATCCTCATTACCCTACTTCTCCTACCCTCATTTCGTCATACACCCCTCGTAACCCTACCATGAGCTACCAGTTGAAATCCTCGTTTTTATCTCCTTTTTTGTTCGTATTTATTCCCTTTCCCTTCGATTATCTTTCCCTTTTCTGATCTCTTCTCCCTCCTCTTCACTCTTAACCAAAATGAAACATTTTTCTCCCTTTTTCAAAGCATCGGGCCATGTTGTTCATCTTCGACCCATGACCTACTCTCCTCGATTCTTTTGTTCATGCCCTTGAATCCCATTTTCGTTTTGCGACAGTTGCATTTCGATGCTGCCTTCGAAATGGTTCGATCAAAATCCATCTCGTGCTTCATTGACCAGTTGCGATGCATGTCGTTACCTCTGAAACGTTTCTCATCCTCTCTCCATCTTTCCATATGCTTAGTCTTCCGATGAACCCTTGCCGCTCCCCATCCCTTGCCAATCCTAAAATGAGTTTATTACACTTTTCTTTTGACCAAACCGCCATTACGGTGATAGATGCTACACTAAAATGGTGAAAAGAAGCGAAGTAGGGGCATGGTGGAGCATGGCAGGGGTTGTCGATCTACACCATAGGTATGATCAGCCTATGATGAGTAAATTAGTGGTCTCTCTTATTTTTATTTCATATTTGTTTATTCTCTCTCTTATTTTTATTTCATATTTGTTTATTCTTTGGGTCCAATATACAATTTTTTGGTCATTGCTAGTGATGAGTTTAATGTTGGGCACTATATGATATGATTCGATTTTTGTGTTCTGGAAAATGTATTCGTTTGATTTGCCTCTCTATGTGATAAATTCTGTTACGCATCCTCCATTCCATTTTATGAAACTTACATCTAAATTAAAAGATGAAGACAATTTTTTCCTATGTTTGTGTGTTTCTGTTACAATATGTTTTAATGGTCCCATGTATGGATTTGTTTTAGAAGCTCTTCCATTTCCATGGTTGCATTAACTTGCTGTTACTGCCTTCTGGTTTGTGATTAAACTCTCTATTCATTAGCATCTTGTTTTGAAGATTGTGTATGTGATACCTACTGTGTACTTGTGTTGAAAAATATGACCACGACTACTTTCTTCAAGTTTGACTGTAACTTTTATTAAATTGTCATCCTCGTTTGTCAAATCCCCTATTTTATAGGATTCACTTTGGTCTTTAATGCTTGCATCCTTATTTATTACTATCTTCCCTTTACTATATATTTCACCCTTCCCCTTCTTGCATTCCATTCTCGAGTGTGTTTCATATTTGGTGTATTTTCATTCCTCTTTAGTATGTGCATCAATTGTTGTCTTCTTATTTGCTTTTCACAATATATAATCTGCTTCACTTACTCTATTTTCTCTCTATTGGTCTCCATCTCATTGTGTCAAATTTTTCTTTTTTATTTTTGCTATTGCACTATAATTTTTTATGTCTAACATGCTCACTAACCATGTTAAAGCATCTCATTTCTCACAACTGGTGTGTATGTCTCTTATGCTTAAACACATCATGTTAATTCAACCTTTTTCTTTCGCCTTTTTTGCCACTGTATTGAATTCTTTAGAACATACTATTTTTGTCAAAATATTTGCTTGTTATTTTGAATGATCCTTTGCTCTTTTCAACGATCCCTTCCTTTCATTTTGCTCACTGTTTTGTCACAATAGCTACTATTTTGTCACCATGTCTCTATTGCCATTTTTAATCATCTCAGTTTTCTGACTCTCTTTGCCTTGCTTTGCTTCTGCATATGATGTTATCGAGTCCACCGCATGAAATTCTACAGCAAATGCATTCTTCTCGAATGCCTTTGTGGGAATTTCTTAACTCTGAGGCTACTTTCTTTTCCTTTCATTATGTACTAACGCTTCTGTTATTTATTGGTCTGTTATATGCATTTGTAAGGTTCTCTATGCAGTTAAGGTATGTTTCGTATGCGTTTTTCGTTCATTTTACATTATGTAACATATATGGCACACATATGTAATGACTTGGAATTTTTTGGGGTATATTTTCAGGTTGTCGCACTTAACAATTTGTAAGCGAGGTACTATGATTATAAATCTCTTTCATTTATAAAGTCAGTTCTTTGTGTGGTCTACTTAATTGAATTTTATAATAAATTCATTTCTTTCCTTCGTCGTAATGTTTGCTTATTAAAACCTTTGTATATATTATGTAAATTAAATGTTATTTGCTTACTATGTTGAATTATAGTTTTGTTTATTCATTCATTTGCATAGTACAGTTACCATGTCTTGGATTTTGCAATGGCATTTACATTAATTATCTACAGTTTTAAGAAAAAATAATTTCGCGATCACATGTAGTTGTTTGAAATTTTTTAACCCCCAGACATAAAACTGTTGTTTTGGATTTTTACTAACTCGATATAGAAATTAAACACACTAGGGAAACATAAATCAATGTTATGTGAATTGTTAGAACATCAATATGTTTTTTACACATTATGGAAGCTATAAACTTAGGTCTTTTATAGGGTTTTTACATACAACTCGAACACCTTTTTAGGATTCTTAGTAAGTTACGTAAGTTCGATGGATAAAAAAATCAAATGAAAAGCTATTTTTCATGAAAATGCGCATACTACTTAAATATGACTTTTTATAAGTAAAGTTAGCTTATTTTAAACGAAAATTGTAATTCATTGTGTTTGAATTCAACGGTTTTGAAAAAAAAAAGGCAAAAAGTTGGAGAATTTAGTTAACATGACGCTTAAAAAAACCACAGAATGTGTTAACTCACTAAACTGTTTTCCGCTTAAAAAAAAATTCATTATATAAAGTGTGTGTCAAATGTCATTAATTATTTTCAAAATGGGTTTACAAGAATATGTCGCTTTTTTCTACGCCTAAAGTGTTACAAATACACTTCGTTCATTTACATAATGTGTTTACAAAAAAACTTCAACACATTCTTACAACCTATTTTTAACAAAAAAATATTTACAAACGCACTTGGTTAATAATCAAACATATTTATAATTTCACGTACTTTGTTTACAAAAATGGGTTTCCAAATATACATAATGAAGTTTTCACAAACGTCTTTTGCAAACAATGATAGAAACTCAATTATTTAATTTGCAAACATAGTAATGAAACTCACTTACTTAACTTACAAACATATTTTACCTTTGAAAATATTTCCAACATTTCTAAACCTAGATTGCTAGTAGGTCATTAGGATAACAACATTCGAAATTAACGCGTTGTTAGGATTTTTTTCCAACAGGGTGTCAATCTAGAATTTATAATGGACGAACACGAGTTTACGTCTATTCTAAATGCGTTCTTAGCATCCCAACGTCAGTTATTACTAATGTTGGAGCTGTTAAACAATGACACAAAGAGGATAACACACATTTCGCATGAAACTAGGCATAGGATTAGACAGTTAGCCTATTTTCGCATGATTCATGCCTCAAATCTTATGTGTCACCAGAGTACGAGAATGGATCGAAGATGTTTCGGCATTCTATACCACCTACTGAGGACCATCGCTAGACTAACGTCGACGAAAGTCGTTGATGTTGAGGAGATGATAGCAATGTTCCTCCACATTCTTGCCCACGACATGAAAAACCGTGTGATTCAACGGCACTTCATGCGATCGGGTGAGACAATTTTTCGTCATTTCAACATGGTTTTGTTGGCCATTATTCGACTACATGACGAGCTTTTGAAAAAGCCACAACCAGTGCCTAACAATTGCACAGATCAAAGATGGAGGTGGTTTGAGGTACGCACTCCTTTGGAACTACGTACTTCCAATGGTCTAACGTTAGATCTTGTCATTAATCATTAGTTATGCATTGCAGAATTGCCTAGATGCATTAGATGGGACATACATCAAAGTTAACGTTCCAGCAGGTGACCGACCTAGGTATAGAACACGCAAGGGGGAGGTTGGCACAAATGTCCTTCGCGTGTGTGACACGAAAGGAGATTTTGTTTACGTACTTGCCGATTAGGAAGGATCAGCTGCGAACTCACACATCCTTCGAGATGTGATTTCAAGATCTAATGGCCTAAAGGTGCCCAAGGGTAACTACATACGGTACTATTCGTAGAACTAAAATTTGACAATAAACAGCTGCGTCATTTTAATCGTGCAATGTAATCACAGGCTATTATTACCTGGTTGATATCGAGTATCCAAATGCAGAGGGTTTCTTGGCACCCTAAAGAGGCCAACTCTACCACTTGCAGGAATGGCGTGGTGCGGACAATGCACCTTTAACGTCTAAAGAGTTCTTCAATATGAAACTTTCGTTTGTGCGTAATTTAATCGAAAGAGCATTTGATGTGTTGAAGAGTCATTGGACGTTACTGCGGGAAAAGTCATACTACCTTATAGAAGTCCAATGTCGCATAATACTTGCATGTTGTCTGCTGCACAACCCCATCAATAGGGAGATAACAAACTTCAATATACATGATGACATAGATGAGGTCGATTTGACCCACGCGACTATTGTTGGTGAAGACATACATTTCATAGAGACCTCCAACGAGTAGAGTCAGTAGAGGGACGAGCTTGTAGATGAAATGTTTAATGACTGGGAGTTGCGTAACCAGTAAAATAATAAGTGTACCATTATTGAAGGACGAGGTTTCTTTGTTTTTTTTTTTTTTTGCACTGCGTCTTATATTGTCATGATTTTTGTCCGTATTTTTGTTTCAAATGTATTCATTACGTAATTACATGAATGGAAAACCATTTCTCAGTAGGAGTTTAATTCCCTATATATTTCTTTTGTAATGTTACGAGTCGAATGTTTAACACTAATATGTTTGCGTTTAATTTATAGCATCGCAACTACATTGAGACTACCTAAGCACAGTTGTATAAAAGAGGAAGAGACATGGATGGTCGAGTGCCTCGTCGAGTTAGTAAATGTTGGTGGCTGGAGGTCCGACAACGGGACCTTTCGGGCTGGATATCTAAATCAGCTTGCAAGAATGATGGCTTACAAGGTCCTCGGTTGTAACGTTCATGCTTCAACAATCGATAGTAGAATAAAATTATTGAAGAGAATGTTCCGTGTGCTAGCCAAAATGCGTAACCTGACCTGTAGTGGGTTTCAGTGGAATGATGAAGAGAAGTGCATAATCACAGAAAAGAAGTGTTCGACGATTGGGTCAAGGTGCAATATTAGTAATTTGAACTATTATTGTACTATAATTACGAACTCACTAACTATTTATTATTGCACTTGAACAGAGTCATCTAGCAACGAAGGGCCTGCTTAACAGATCGTTTCCTCACTATGACAAACTGTCGTACGTCTTTGGCAAAGATCGTGCGACAGGAGGACGGGCGGAGACTTTTGAGGATGTCAGGTCTAATGATCCTACTGGGTATGCGACATTTCGCACTGATGCTGTGTCGGATATGGAGTTCCAGCCAATGTACAGTCAATGATTGGACATGTCGCCTGACGAAGTAATGGGAACAAGAACCACCCGGGCAAGTAAGGGTAGAAACGTTTCGAGCGGGTCTAAATGGAAACGTGGAAGACAGTCCGCAGATACTGGGGATGTAATTCGTACTGCAATTGCGTACAGTAATGAACAACTTACCCACATTGCTGATTGACCTATCCTACAACATCAAGAGGCAAGCACGACACGCAGGAGGTCGTCCGATAGTTGCAGGCCATCCCTGAGCTGAACTTGATGGATAGGTGTTGCTTAATGCGTATACTGATGCATAACGTAGATGATATGAAAGCTTTCCTTGATGTTTTCGACGAAATGAAGTTCTCGTACTGCAACATCATTCATCAGGAAAATCCATGTCTGCTTTGTTGGATCTAATTAGACTTTGACTATCAATTCTTCTTATTACGTGTTTTTGTCTTCTTATTGTATGAACTATTATGTGTATTTTCATTATTTATGGTCTGTATTTTCATAACCCCAATCCTATGTCACGATATTGTATTGTTTTACTATCGTATGAATGTAGTGTGTTTGTTGCACGTTAACCAGAATGTCCACTAAACTGCCATTTCTCAATTGCGTCCACGTAAAAAGAAATTGTTAGAATGCGCTTTAGGATTTAGATGTTAATTTTGCACGACGAAACAAAAGAGAAGAAACACATAAAATTAAGTGGGACCCATCTTAACAATTTACAAAACAAAAAAAGAAGCTACAGATGGGGTGCATAAGAAACACATCTGAAAACGTATGTAAAAAAAGTTTAGGAGTATCATAACGATATAAATGAATATTTATCATTTACAAAAAAAATTATACTGTATTTTTTAAATTCATACATTAATATTCTTTATTAAAGTAAAAATTTATCCTAAATGCAATTAATGCAACCCTTGCCCGAAACGAGTATTATCATAATACTACACTCATAGCCCTTCCCCTAAACACATGTTATAATAATACTACAAAAATAATCATTTCTCCAAACACATATTATAATAATACCACAATAATAATCCTTCCCCCAAACACATATTATCATAACACTAAGATTATCATAATCTTTTTCCCTCATAACTCTTTCTCTCCCCCAAACACACCCTTAATAATAATAATAATAGTAATAGTAATACTAATAATATTTACTATTATTAGTATTACTATATAGGACGCCTTGAAGTTTCTACATTTCATCTTATTCCTTATCCTTTTTTCCTCTCTAAAAAACTAGTCGTTGTCAATTTTTCACTGCCGCAACGTTATTGTCGTCTGACGTTCGTCCACCATTTGAGCTAAGGCGAAGTTGAAGATCTCCATTCGATAAAATTTGAGCCACGTCCAGTCTTTGCAAGTCGTCCTCTTCTCTGTTTCATTCGGGAGATCTCTCTATCCATTGAAGCCTCCTTACTCAGCCATCTGTTGTGCATCGACGTATTCCATCCACGTTCAGTTTCATCCAACGTATAGTTCTCCGTCGCGTGCAACCACCATTCGAAGATCCAAGCCGAGTCTCTTGCAATCGGAGTCAAACCTCCTCCGTCCAAGCCGATCACCCTATATTGAGTCACACCCTCCTTTCTCTTCTAACCCATAGTAAGCCGTATCCTCCTCCTAACTGAGCTGTTAGTGTTTTCTTTTTCCTTAAGCCGTTAAAGCCATTTAGTATTTTGGTAAGCTTTTGATTGGGTTTTGGTACGCCTAGCAAATATCTTTTGATCATAAATAAATTAAATTGTGGATTTGAGTTGGATTATTGTTCTTTGAAGGTCATTGACAACATGATTGAAGAAGGATTTATCTGATTTTTTCCATTTAAGATTGGTTTGCTCAATCTCAGTTTAAGTTTGGAAGCCTAAGCAAGTAATTGTTTGATTTTTATTGACAAACCATTCATTTAAATTTTTGTTTATGTTTAGGATTGGTTATTTGGGTTTTGGGCTATCAAGGAATTATAAACCAATCTCTCAAGTAAGAGGTTCTACTACTAGACCTTGAAAGTAAAATTAAGAGCTTACATGTATTTTCCATTATGCATTGAGGTAGCTAAGATGCATAATGTGTTAATGTTGATAACTGATGTTGATGACTAATGTGGATGTCTAATATTTTATGATGCATGATATATTAATCACATGATAAAGACTATAGGATTGATATTTATGCCATATTATGATATTTATGATATGCAACATGCTATGGTCTGGTGTTCTGTTAACTTTGGCTATTAAGATTATCCTTACATGGGTGTCCTTAAGGATCACCACCTTTCACATATTTATGACTGTTTGAGTTTGATGTGATCATCAGTCTATCATGACATATTTAATGAGTGGCCCAAACTAGGATTAAATTTTCTAATATTAATTGTTTCTATTTTATCAAATAAGTTAGAAACGAGTATTTGAAATTCTTTATATTAAGAACTTGGTTTCTTCTTTCTTTATTTAGATGGAATTAAATTGTTATTTATTTTAGTAGTAATGATCTCAACTTAGTATAAGAAGTTTAGTTGTTAGACTTCTCTTGCTTCTTTTTATTAGTCTTGCTTGCTTCGTCATTTGTTCGTTGTTTTCTTTCTTTTGAGTATATCAACTTTTTTTTTTCCTTCTAATTTTGTTTTTCTCTTTAGTATAGATTAGAAGATTGCATGACTAATTTTGTTGCATTAGAAGAATGGTCTTGCTGCATGGCTAATTTTTGCCATGTTTACATTCAAGTTGTTACTTTTATCTCATCATTGTTTCAAAAAACCAAAAAAAAAAAAAAAAAAAAAAATCAGAGAATCGATAGTTAGATTTTTGAAAAATTTTCATAAATATAACAAAACAACAAAATATTTACGGTCCGCATAACAAAATCAAAAGGTCAATAAAACCAGACATTTTTTTTTAAATATTATAGGTTTGAACTTCCTTTACATCCCTTTGATCTCTTCCTCTTGTGCAATTTTTCTTTTCCTTTTCATCATTTTTCTTCTCTCCTTCTTCAACAATTTTTCAAGATAGATATTGGTATACGATTTTAAACAAAAATCATTGGAATATTGGTATACAACCAAATCTAACAAATATAAAAGACTTAAAAAAATTCTTGAAAAAAATCGTTGGAATATTGGTATTTAAATTTGGATAGTCAAATCTAAACAATCGTGTAAGACTTGGGTAGTCAAATCTAAATGATTGTATAACAAAGAATCTTAAAAAGACCGTTGGGATATTGGTACGCAATTGTTTAGATTTGAACCTAAACCTAAACAATCATGTAGCAAAGGATATACCTAAATCTAAACGATCCTGTACCAAAGAATGTTGAAAAAAAAGTTGTTGAGATATTGGCAAATTTAAACGATCGTGTAGCCAAATATAAACGATGTCAAATCTAAACGATCGCGTATCAAATCTAAACAATCGTGTACCAAATATAAACTACCAAATATATTATGCATGCTAGTGACCACTTAATTGCGTGTTGACTGTGGCATATTTGGTAGTTTCTGTTGTGGGTCTATGAATTTTTTCTATTTTCGAAATTATTTATACAGTGTAAATATTTTGCTAGTTTGTTATATTTAAAAAAAATCCTAGATTTTTTTTGTAGAAATCAACCTCTTAATTACAATTTTATATTTTGAAATTTATTTATTAATATATAATTAATATACTTATATGCAAGGGAAACTTACATAAATGTAATAAAATTGTAAACTATTTACGGCCCGTATAACAAGCCCATTAAGGCAAATTATTTTTTCAGAATTCCTTATTTGCCCTTAATATTTTATAATGATCTTTCAAATCTGATTTTCTTCTTCTTCTCGATTTTTTTACGATCGTCGTTTCCGAGTTGTTCATCTCGTCTTTTATATATCTTTCATTTTGATCATTTTTTGCCTTTTTCGTAATTTTTGACAACATTCGCTCTCATATCCATCCTCTTCGATAACATTATTTCTTTTCTTATCATCTTGGACAATCAAGATCGTGTATATTGCTCTATTAATATCGTCTCAATTATTTTGGTTTCGGTGAGTATTCTAGATATTGTTTTTATTCGAACTATTTAGTTGATTATAAAATTTCGTTCAAAATTATATATTTCAGCATGAAGATAGAATGTTTAGAATATGTAGGTATTAATATAAGACATCCTGTATTTGGTTATGAAGATCGCTGAAGATTTTGATTACTTTTTACGTTGATTTAAGAATTTATATTTCAATATGAATGTAGTTTGAGTTTTTTGTTGTTTGTAAGAATTTAAGGTTTTTTTTTTTTGTTTTGAACTTTTAAGAATCACTGTAAGAATTATGTATTTCATTATGAAGATTGATAGTTTGAAGTTTTTCAGGATAATTTTCATTGAATTACTTGATCGTTTACCTCTATCAATATGATCGTTTAACAATATACAGACGATCGTTTTGCTATATGAACACGAAAATTTTCAATATTTTGTATGATTAGTGTCTTTAAACGATCGTGTATCAAATTCAATACGATTGTTTTAACGATTAACGTCTTTAAATGATCGTATATCAAATTCAATACGACTGTTTAAACGATCAGCGTCTTTAAACGATTGTGTATCAAATTCATACGATGGTTTAAACTATCAGTATCTTTAAACGATAGTGTATCAAATTGAATACGATGGTTTAAACGATTAGTGTCTTTAAACGATCATCTATATTCAATACGATGATTTAATTTATTATATACGATTGTCTATTGGTGTTAAACGATCGTTTAATATTTATTAACTTCTTTGCACGATCGTTTAGTATTCTCTAATTACATCTAAATACTTAACTATATTTTCTTCTTTTCCTGATTAGAATGTCTATTCCTATTGTTGTTTTTTATGGAGGTCAATGGAATGGCTGTAATGTTTATGAGAATTACTCAGTGTCCGAAATTTTGGTAGATATGCGAGTCAGCTTTAATTCTTTGGTTGCTTTGACATGTGAACAACTTGAATTGGATTAATCAGTAGAATTATCTGTTTTACTTTATTTTGGTAAAAGTAATGTTCAAACTGTGGTGCCGATAAAGAAGAACAATGATGTTGCTTGGTATTTAGCTTTTGCTAAAGATGCAACTAGTAGACATCCATTAGTTGCCCATGTAAGTATTAATTATTTGGGAACGTCTTCTTCATCTAGTAGTGTATGGAAGAATGTTGATATGTCTCTGAATATAGGTTTTTTTCTTATGTTTCAAATGATGAAGTTATAAGAGACATCTCTTATTATTCTGATTTAAAGGAAAAAAATTTATTTGAAAGTAAAGAAGTGTTTTCAAAGTGTTTTTGCATAATAGCAGTGAAAAACAACTTTCAATTTAGGACTACAATATCAAATTTGAGGTCTCTTGAATTTAGATATCTGCAAGAAGGCTGCAAATGGTGTAACGACCCAACTTTTCGGACTAAGCTGGGGTCACTACTTACTGCTAAGACTTGACAGTAAAACGCACAAACTCATAAAAAGACCTGTTACAATTCATTAAAAACATTCAAAATATCATAAAAACAGTTTCGGGCCCTATTTTAGATCACTTTCCAAAAGTTCTAAAACATAGTCCACGTGAAGGAAAAACATCAAGAGGCATGCTGCAGCAGAATAATAAGGATCATGCTTTACTCTATATGCATCTAAACGATTTAGAAATTAACATGCATATGTTATGCGATGGACCCAAAATGAAGAGCATAAAAGGTAAACAATGAACTTACCTTTTATAGTTCTGAACTTCTTTTTTGATCCAAAACTTCTTTTTTTTTTTTTTTTTTTTTGCCTGAAAATCACGAGCAAGGACAACCACCAAGTTGATCTACTAATCTCAGGACCAAGATCGGTGTTGTGAGACTCGGTTTGTGAAGTAAAACTTTAAGAGAAGGAAGGAGGTAGTGTATCATTTAGGTAATTTTTTTGAGAAAAAACATCATCCTTATCTCATTCTGTAATGAGAAGTTTATATATGAAATTTACATGCAAATTACATGCAAATTATTTCATATAATCTCAACACCTAATTAATCCATTAACTCTTTAATGGAATTAGTGGCTTCTAATTTACAATCAGTTGCCACATTGCCCACTAACTTTTAATTAATTAAGTAATTAGTCAAAAGGGCATTTTTGTCATTTGACCAATTAAGTTAAAGTCAAACTTTGACTTTTCTTAGTCAAAAATCAACTTTTTGACTTTTTGCTATTTTACCCGTCTTGACTAATTCTAACCTCCCGAGTATGAATCCGCATTCATTTTTCTAAAATTCAAATCATATTTGAATATAAATTCGGTCAAAGTTCAAAGTTAAAAATGAACATGTTGACTTTTACAATTTTGACCTTTTCAAAACTTTCCAAGCTTCTAAATATGAATCTATATTCATATTTATTTAAATCATATTTAAACAAAAATCTTAAAGTTTATATCTACCGACTTATATCTTATATATTTGTCGGTTTCTCTCTCTTTTCTTAATTCGAACAATTAGAGTTACTTCAACATATTGTTCTTAGTGGAATCCATATGAGCTAGTAGGGGAACCTAATGGACCTATAGATCATGGGCTCCAACGATTCGAGATTAACTGACTAAACTCTTTTAGACCAAGCTTAATCAACATTCGTTAACTAAAGAGTCATTCCACTATTGACTCTTAGTTGCACTCCCCTCACTATAGATATATTTCTGTCCACCTGATATAACCATGATGAGTAAGTTGATCCTTCACAGGTTGTTCGTAATCTTGGCTAGATCAAAATGTCGTTTTACTCCCGAGATTACATCTTGCTCCTTAAGATCCACTGATCCACTATTGAACAATTGGTTTAAGGTCCAACCTATAAACCTGAATCCTTCTCGGGCCAATGAGAAGGTAAGGCCCCTTGTTCAAGACTTGGATTCAGTCCTTAAGGGAACAACCTATCTACTATCCCAAAAGTGACTAGGAGTGAATCTCGTCTTGCACCCTATGTCCCTAACTATCCACTCAGTCTTATCCCTGAAATGGGAGGCTTATTGGGCCAGCGATGATGAGCTGCCCTCACTTATGTAGATCTAAGGATACTACCGAATGAACAGAAGTTCATAGTTTGCTCAGGATTAAGATCAAGTTACCTAGGCCATCATAATTGAAATAGCCAGTTTATAGTTTACGGTGTTATAACTAAAAGCGACTTATTTCATGGTTCTAGTCTTATGTAAACTATTTACATAGGACGCCCTCATTCCTATATCTCTACATGAACGATTCAGGATTACATCGTTTGTACTAACTACGGAGCGGGTCGCATCCATAGTGTTTTTCCAAAATAAGGCACCCAACCTTATTCATACAGTATAGACTATTTGGGCTATTAACTCAAACTTAATCCATGTTTATGTCCCTACATAAAGTTCAAGTGTATTTGACAAACTCAGTAAAATAGCCTCGGAACCTTAATTTATTGCTTTTAAGATTATAGCATTCAATAATAAATTTTATTGAATCAAATAACAAAGTACGAGTTTTAGGACACAAATTCCAACACCACGAAGTCATCAAAACAAAACAACAAAACAGATGTTCCGACCATGACTTCTTTTAATAATTAAAAAAAATAGAAATTAACAAATACGTCAGCGGAAGCATAAAAAACTAGACATGTCCATATGGCCTTCACACATCCTTGTTGCCTCTCGCCGGTCTGCCCTTCGCATTACCTTTAAAAGTTAAGAATAAAAGGGTGAGTATAAAAATAGTAAGGAACTCACTACTGGGCCCATTAGAGTAATAACAGTTAGCTTCCTATTAAGGGGTACCCTACATAAACAATCCAGTGGTTCCGTAGGATACACATATCAGTCTAGTGATCCTGAAGGATACATATATCAGTCTAGTGGTTCCGAAGGATACACGTATCAGTCTAGTGATCCTGAAGGATGCACAAATTAGTCGAGGAATCTCGAAGGACACCATGCCTACAAGGTACATTACCCCATAGATAAAGCTAACCCTTACCCCTTAGTCCATACTAAACCGTCTACAACAGTCACATCACAGTATCGTTCAAGGTAACGACTCAATTTATAAGCTTAGTCAATCAGACGGTTTAGGTTTAATCAATAGTCTCCTCAGTCGCTATACATATATCCAATTCACACAACATTGTGATATTACCTAAATCCAGTCAACTAGTCAAATCATCACTTTGTAAATTCACCTGACAGTAACTTCATCTCAGTCCAAACCCTAGCACAACCACAGGTAATCTATATTATGCATAACATCCATATTACGCATAACAACCGTATTTAGTCTACAGCACAAACCAACAACGACTACTTAATCCGTCAACGACATAACTCAATATACATAACAACGAGATTTTCATAATCCATCGACATTACTATTTCAGTTAACAGAACGACCCACCAACATAACTAAATTACACAGAACATCTGGGCATCTGTACTCCATCAGCAGAACAACCCATTCACATATATAAATATATAAGTTACAACTAACAATCATGTCATCTTTAATCGGTCAAGAGTGCATACTAGTGATATTTTCTAGGCAAACATGCATCAATAAATTTAATACAGTCGTTATCGTATAATTTCCATATGGGTTACTACGTTTCCAGTCTCAGTGTGGGGTCCAATAGTAAGAAATCCCTTACCTGAGATGTAGCTAAATTCTTGTTCAAGTCAGCATCCAAACAAATCCACCTAAACATATACATAAGGATTTAAATGACGACACCGCCAAAATCCATATTTAAAATGCTCCAAAGCAACATCCATATACTTACTCAAGTAGAGGAGAGTTGACTCCAACTAAACTTGCGTACAACCCAAGAACTCGAGTGTCACCTCTCTAACACCTTCAAGGATCAACAAGTTAACCCAACAAATAAGTCTAACATTTTATTTCAACATTTATACTCGAATCGGCTATAGAAAACGTTAGCCACTCCTTAAATTACCCTTACCAGAACTCATTGGGACTCAGCGCGGATGGAAACGGCTTACGTGGTTCGGTGAAAAGGGAGATCAACTTAGAAAACAACTTGGCTTGGGAGGCAGCTTTGCTCAGGTCGGCTCGAGTTGGCTCAGCTTGCCTCGGCTCAGTTCACGGCTCAGCTCGACTCGCGGCTCGGCTCAACTCGACTCAGTTCACAGTTTGGCTCGAGCAACCAAGAAATCAACTTGGGTAAGTGGGTAGACGACGCTCGCGGCAAGTTAGAAAAAAATAGATCTTTTATATTTGGTACACGATCTTGAACCAAATAACAGTTTGGAAAAAAAGAAGAGGAAGAAAAGAAAGACGATGGAAAGAAAATAAAATCAAATCACAGACGAAGAGAAGAAGAAAGACGATAAAATGAAAGGGCAAACTTTAAATATTTAAAAAACGGCTAACTTCATAGACTTTGTTACACAGGCCGTAAATATTTTATCGGTTTGTTATATTTATGAAAATTTCCTAATTATGTCTGTTATATCATCTATATTATATAGTCTATTAAAACTAAGCAATCTTAATAATATTTTTTGCTGATTATAAATTTTTAAATTTACAACCCAATGCCACTAAAAATTATTTCTAACTCTTTTAACTTTTTTTTTTAGTCTTTCTTAGGCTATTTTATATGTTTGAAACATGAAATTAGTTTATTCAACCATAAAATTTCAATTAAAAGAAAGAAAAACCCACTTACTTTATGTAGATGACTATCAATTCTTGAGGAAATAAATGATATAATTGACAAACGTAATCAGTATGTAAAAGTAAATACAATAACTAAAGGAACAGAAACGATTAAACTATCAATTATTTTAATTTGCACATTATTAATATGTTTATGGTTTTACACATTGATCTCAATTCATGTCTTAAAATAGGAAATGAAAAGCCAAGAAGTTTAAAAAAATTGTAATCAAGTTCTAATTATTGTTTGATTAAATTAGAGCTTGTGAAGAATATGTGAAAATTAAATTAAATAAAGTTAAAAAAACAGAAAAAGTTCTCTTTTCATTATTCTCCTTACACATATCTATAGTATATATAAAAGTATAGATGAGAAGATTTTTTTTTTTTTTTTTTTTTATCAATTTTGCCCTTTCTTTTAGTTAATTTACTTGTTTCTTACTTTACTTTTATTATAATTTGCTTTTCAATTTGAAATTAATTATTAACCTATACTTGAGTATTAAATATCCAAGGATGTTGCTAAGGGAATGTTAGTTAACATTTTTTATTCCTCTACCCACTATTCACTATTCACTAACCATTAATCTTTATTTTATTTTTCCATCTATAGTATATGTCAACACCTCTTAATTATATTTTAATTCCACCATTAATTATAAAGTTAAACTTATTATTTTATCTCTCAATTTTATCCATTTAATTTTGAGGGTTCACACAATATAATTAGTAGCAATTTTAAATCTGCCTACAATTTTGTTATTACTAATATTAATATTAATAATGGTTAAGAGAGTAAATGGAACGGAAAAATAATATCATACTGATATTGTTAAACATTTCAAATGATTAAAATAGTAAATGGAATGGGAAAAGAATATCATAAAGACATTGCTAGACGTTTCACAACGATATTAAAGGTCTCAAAATTAATATTTAATTTTTTTTAATTCAACCGTTTATGTTTGTTTTTCTTCTCTGCCAAAGACATCGATTATTTATCGATATATATGTTCCATTTTTCTATTCTTGTAAAGGACATAGATGGAGAGAGAGGGGATCAAAAGTGAAGAATTTAGAAGAATTTGTAATTTTTAGAGTTCTTTTATATCTAGAGTGATGAGAGCTTACCTTGCATGTAACAACTCACCCTCCAATTTGGCTTGAGAAAGAAGCACCCAATTTTGACATTATTTATTTACTTTGGTTCATTTTATTTCACGTCTCAAAGATAATTTATAGGGAAAAAACAACATAAAATTCAGTTACTTTTGTTATCATTCTAATGTATATAAGGAGAAAATATTGAGCCACACGAACAATAACAATCAGTTTTGTTGAAGTGTTTTGTCTAAAAGAATATCTTTTAATTATATGATTTGTTTAAAAGAAAAGATATTCAATGAGTAATTGATTCTCCTATATTGTGGGAATCTTTCTAATTATCTTTAAGAATAAAATAAGTTCCTACTCTTTAGGGATCTTATTAAAGATAAAAGATTTATACATATCTGGACACATATGTATATATATGAGTTTTGAAGACGTGCTGGGTGCGCAGAAAAAAAAGAGAAAAGTTTCGTTGTTGACACAAGAAGTAACATCTGTTTTTTTTTTTTTTCATTGAAGCCACCGTAACAAAAGGTAGCTTGATCTTATGATTTCTAAAGCAACATAATTACCTAAAGTTGAGTTTTCAGATGAGTAATATACATAATGAACCTGTGGTGAGGTTGATTCACGCATACGTTCAGGGGGAGCCTAGAGTCTGATGTTAATACACATGTCATATAGTCTTGAGAAGTACACATTAGTTGTATTGATATTTTGTTGTCTATGGTGAATATTAATAAAATTACTCATATGCGTTGTGCGCAGCTCCCCAGATGTAGGCAATATTGGCCCAACTGTGTTATCAAAGTCTCATATGTTAATCTTCTCTGAAGGGTCCTTGATTATTCTTGACTGTTTTTCAATTGGTATCAGAGCGGGTTGGTAGATCATGGAGATAATCAAAGAGGGACCATCAGCTTCTCGTCCTCCTATTTTAGATGGTCAAAACTACTCATATTGGAAACCTCAGATGATCTTCTTCATTAAGACATTAGATGGAAAAGCTTGGAGAGCTCTTGTTACGAGTTATGATTCTCCTATGATTACCGTAAATGGTGTTTCGGTTCCAAAACCTAAAGTTGATTGGACTGATGTTGAAGAGCAAGCTTCTGTTGGGAAGCCAGAGCACTTAACGCGATATTCAATGGTGTTGACCTGAACGTTTTCAAGTTAATAAATTCTTGTAGTACAATAAAAGAAACCTGAAAAATCTTGGAGGTAGCATATGAAGGTACTTTCGAAGTAAAGATCTCAAGATTACAGTTGATAACGTCTAAATTTGAGGCATTGAGAATGACCGAAGACAAATCAATGTCTGATTACAATAAGAGAGTTCTTGAAATTGCAAATGAATCTTTACTGCTCGGTGAAAAAATATCTGTCACTAAAATAGTGCGGAAAGTACTTCGATCCTTGCCCAGAAAATTTAATGTGAAAGTAACTGCCAATGAGGAAGCTTATGATGTTACAACGTTGAGACTTGATGAATTATTTGGTTCGTTGCTTACGTTTGAGATGGTCACTGCTGATAGAGAAAATAAGAAAGGTAAGGGAATTTCTTTTAAGTCCACACATGAAAGTGAGGTGGCAGTAAGTGACATTTAAGCAAACATGGATGAGTCAATAGCCTTGTTAACAAAACAATTCATAAACGTCCTCCGGAAATTTAAAAATACGAATGCCATAGGTATGAATGCTTAAACTTCTAAATAGTATCGAGGAAGGAATGATGAAGGCACTACTAGGAGGAACAATGAAAATTCTAATAGAAGAAGTAATGGTTATATTAAGAAAAAGGAAGGTGACGAAAGGAATTTCAGGTATAGGGAATGTGGAGGTGTTGTTCACTATCAGGCAGAATGTCGCACGTTCTTGAGAAAACAGAAGAAAAACTTTCAGGCCACACTGTAAAATGAAGAATCTGGTGATAGTAGAGATGATGATGGCCACATAAATGCTTTCACAATACAAATTACTGATGAGAACACTGATGATGAAAGTGAATGTTTTGAAGAAAGCAAAAATGATAAGCTGTCAATTGAGAAGCTTAAAGCCCTATGGAAAGAAGATTGTGAAGCAAGGGCAATAAAAAAGGAAAGGATTCAAGATCTTATAGAAGAAAATGAACGGTTAATGTCTGTAATATCTTCTCTAAAGATAAAATTGAGAGAGGTTCAGAATGAGAATGATCAGATTTTAAAATCCGTTAAAATGCTAAACTCAGGAACGAAGAACCTAGATTCAATACTCAATTCTGGACATAATAGCTCCAAAACATATGGTTTGGGATTTGTGGCCTCTGCGAGTAGTCTTAAAGCTACATCTGAAATCAAGTTTGTTCCTGCCTCAAAGGTAGTTGAACATGAAACAACTCATATAGAGACTGGCATCAGGACTACAGTTAAATCTCTTGGTAGAACGTGTTACTACTGTGGTCGAAAAGGTCATATCAGGTCAATTTGTTATGAATTAAGGCGAGACAAGTTGCATCAATAGAAATACTCGAATAGAAGACATGCAGAACCTCGCATGGCCTAGAGAATTAAATCTACTGAAAGATGTAAGATTGCCTTTACATCCGTCCAGACCACAGATGATGCATGGTATTTTGATAGTGGGTGCTCCAGACATATGACTGGAAACATATCCTACTTTACGAACTTAAGAGACTGTGTCATCGGACATGTTACCTTTGGTAATGGTGCAAAAAGAAAAATTATGGCTAAAGGTAACATAGATAAAAATAACCTGCCACGTCTAAACGATGTTAGGTATGTGGATGGACTAAAAGCAAACTTGATCAATATAAGTCAACTATGTGATCAAGGTGACAAAGTTAGTTTGATGATATTGGTTGTGTTGTTATGAATAAAGAAAATCAGATTTGTATGAGAGGTAAACGATAGATTGATAATTGTTATCACTGGAACTCAAATACGTCAGATACCTGTCATTTGACAAGATCAGATCAAATGTGGCTATGACATAAAAAGCTGGGCCATGTCAGTATGAGGGGCTTGGAAAAAATTATTAAAAATAAAGCAATTTTTGGAATTCCTGATTTACATTAAATAGAAAATTCTTCTGTGGAGACTGTCAAATTGGCAAGCAGACAAGGTCTACTCATAAAAGTCTGAAAGAATGTTATACCAATAGAGTTTTAGAATTGTTACATATGGATCTCATGGGACCAATGCAAACAGAAAGTCTGGGAGGAAAGAGGTACGTGCTGGTTGTTGTTGATGATTACTCAAGATATAATTGGGTTTGCTTTCTCAAAGGAAAAACAGAAACTGTTGAAATATGTAAAAATCTGCGTTTGAAGCTACAACGTGAAAAAGGGAAGAAGATAATGAGGATCCGAAGTGATCATGGTAAGGAGTTTGATAATGAGGGCTTTAACAGTTTTTGTCTGTTAGAAGGAATACATCATGAATTTTCTGCACCTATAACTCATCAACAAAATGGTGTAGTAGAAAGAAAAAGCAGGACGTTACAAGAGATGACACATGTTATGATACATGCCAAAAATTTATGTAACGCCCCAAATTTCGAGGTAAGTTTTAACATTTTATGTTAATTTTCGGGAATTTAAAATTTAGGTGTTAATTTTTGTTTGGTTTAGAAGAGAAAAGAAAAGGAAAATGAAGGGTATGAATTTTTAATAATATAATATGATATAAATTAATATAATAATAATATAATATAAATTATATTATTATTATTATTAATTATATTATTATTATTATTATTATATATATATTTTTTTTTAAAAAAAAAAAGAAAACCCTAAGCCCGCGCGCACCGCCCCCCTGATTTTTCTTCTTCTTCTTCTTCTTCTTCTTCTTCATTTTCTTCACCCGATAGCCGACCACGCCACGCTCCTCCGACCTCCATTTCTCTTCATTTCGACACACAGCCGCCTCCGTCTCCGTCTCTGTGGTAGTCTCTCTGTCTCCGTCGTCGTCCGTCTCGCAACGCCAACGTACAGCCGTTCGTCGGCGCCCCATTTCCGATCCTCCTCTATGTCTCACGCAACCAGTCGACTACTGACCGTCTCTACCTTCAATCGCGCATTCTTCTTCGGTCCAATCGCCGCCTTTTCCAACTTCCTTCTCCTCCGTATGCCACCCGACGCAGCCCAGAAGAACCGATTTGAACCGCTCACTTTCGTTACCGTACGTCCCTCTTTCGGCCGTCGTCGAGTGAAGCAGAGAAAACTAGCCGTTCGCATGTGCGCCGGCTACAAACGAGCAAGCTGAGTCGTACCCGAGTCGTAAATCGTGAGCCGGTAGAAGTTGCACATCCAAGCCGAGCCGCGATTCGTGAGCCGAGCGCGAGCCGAGCCAAGCCGAGCCGAGCTGCGAGCCGCGAGTTGAGAGCCAAGCCAAGCCGAGTCGTTTTTCCAAGCCAATCTCCTGGTTCACTAAGCCGCGTAAGCCGTTCTATCCGTGCTGAGTCCCGGTGAGTTTTGGTAAGGACAATGTGAGGAATTTCTCACGTTTTCATTAGTTAATGTGGGTTTAAATGTCGGATTAAAATGTTGGACTGATTGGTTGGGTTAACTGTTGATCTCTAGAAGGTGTTAGGGAGGTGACGCTCGAGTTCAGGAGTGTTACGGCAAGTGTAGTTGGAACCAACTCTCCTCTATTTGGGTAAGCCGGTAGAAGTTGCTTTGGAACGTTTTGTAATGTGGATTTTTGGTGATGTCATTGTTAAACCCTTATGTTTGTGTTTAGGTGGATTCGTTTGGACGTCGAATTGAACAAGGAATTTAGCTACATTTCAGGTAAGGGATTTCTTATCACTGGACCTCGGACCGAGACTAGAAACGTAGTAACCCACATGGGAATTATACGATAATAACTGTATTGAATTGATTGACGCATGTTTGACTAGTACATATCACTTATATGCTCTTAACTGATTAAAGATAATGTGATCATTAGTTGTATCCTATGTGCTTATATACGTTAATGAGTTGTTTCTGCGGATAGGCACCGATGCCCAGATGTTCTGTGTATTGCAGTTATGTTGTTGAGCTATGTTGTGAATTGGAATAGTATGTCGATGGACTATGAAGTCTTAATGTTATGTAAAGTTGAAGTCTGTTGTCGGGACACTGGTTATGAAGTTATGTCGTGGAGGGAGTAAGAGTTCGGAAACCTCTTGTGTACATTGAGTATACGCCGTTGAACTATGTTGTAGACTGAATACGACTGTTATGCATAACCTAGATTACCTATAGATGTGCTAGGGTTTGAACTGACGCGAAGAACCGTCAGGTGGATTTACAAAGTGACGATTTGACTATTAGACTGAATTTAGAGAATGTCGCGATGAAGTGTGAATTGGATATACATATAGCGACCTAGGAGACTGTTGATTAAACCTAAACTGTCGAACTGGTTAAGCTTATAAACTGAAACGTTAACTTGAATGTTATTGTGATGTGACTGTTGAAGACGGTTTAGTATGGACTGAGGGGTAACAGTTAGCTTTATCTATGGGGTAGCGTACCTTATAGGCACGGTATCCTTCGGGATCACGAGACTGATATGTGCATCCTTCGGGATCACGAGACTGATATGTGCATCCTTCGGGATCACGAGACTGATATGTGCATCCTTCGGGATCACGAGACTGATATGTGCATCCTTCGGGATCACGAGACTGATATGTGCATCCTTCGGGATCACGAGACTGATATGTGCATCCTTCGGGATCACGAGACTGATATGTGCATCCTTCGGGATCACGATACTGATATGTGCATCCTTCGGGATCACGATACTGATATGTGCATCCTTCGGGATCACGAGACTGATATGTGTATCCTTCGGGATCACGAGACTGATATGTGCATCCTTCGAGATCACTAGACTGATATGTGCATCCGACGGGATCACTAGACTGATTGATGTGTGCGTTCCACGGAACCACTAGACTGTTTATGTAGGGTACCCCTTAATAGAAAGCTAACTGTTATTACCCTAACGGGCCCAGTAGTGGGTTCCTTATTGGGTAAATTTTATACTCACCCTTTTTGTCTTTAACTTTTCAGGTAAGGGTATGGCAAGGGGCAGACTGGTGAGGGGCAAGAAGAATATGTGAAGGCCATATGGACGTGTCTGGTTTTCTTTATGCTTCTGCTGATGTAGTTTGTTACTTTTTATTTTTCATTTGTCAAGTGGAGTCATGGTTAGAACATCGGTTTTGCCATTTTATTTTGATGACTTTGTGAACCATATTTTGGAACTTTTGAGAAAGTGATCTAAATTTGGGCCCCAAACTGTTTTTGTGATATTCTGAATGTTTTTAATGAATCGTAATCGATCTTTTATGAGCTTGTGTGTTTTACTGTCGAGTCTTAACAGTTCGTAGTGACCTCAGCTTTGTTCGGAAAGTTGAGTCGTTACGGTTGGTATCAGAGCCTAAGTTTTAGGTTCTGTAGACTGACTTATGATGTGAGTCTATGTTTTTTTGTGTCCCTATGGTTAAAACGATCCTTTGCTACTCGTTAGGTACGCGTTCATGAAATTATATGTATAACTCTTTATGCATTACCTTACCGAAGTTAAACTGCAAAGATAATTATCGTATGAAACTAAAGGAATCATTAGTGGTTGTTAGGGAGATGCCCCAAGGAGAGGTGCACGTAGGGGTAGCTGAGGAGGCCGAGGCAGGAGAGCAGGACATGTCCAACCTAGAGTACAGCCCATAGCTTAAGCTACCGATCGTGCTACACCAGTTACTCATGCGGACCTCGCTGCTATGGAGCATAGGTTCAGGGATTTGATTATGCAGATGCGGGAGCTGTAGCAGCCTGCCCCGCCAGCTCTTGCTCCAGTCCTAGTTGTACCCCAAGGCGTGTCGGACCAGTTGTCGGCAGAGGCCAAACACTTGAGGGATTTCAGAAAGTACAACCCCACGACATTCGATGGATCTTTGGAGGACCCCACCAAGGCTCAAATATGGTTATCTTCTTTGGAGACCATATTTCGGTATATGAAGTGCCCTGAGGATCAGAAAGTTCAGTGCACCGTTTTCATGTTGACAGACAGAGGTACTTCCTGGTGGGAGACGGCAGAGAGGATGCTAGAGGGTGACATGGGTAAGATCACTTGGGAACAGTTCAAGGAGAGTTTCTATGCGAAATTCTTCTCTGCTAGTTTGCGAGATGCCAAGTGACAGGAGTTCCTGAACTTGGAGCAAACCTTATAGTGACCGAGGAGACTGGTGATTAAACCTAAACTGTCGGACTGGTTAAGCTTATAAACTGAAATGATAACTTGAATGTTATTGTGATGTGACTGTTGTAGACGGTTTAGTATGGACTAAGGGGTAACAGTTAGCTTTATCTATGGGGTAGCGTACCTTATAGGCACGATATCCTTCGGGATCACGAGACTGATATGCACATCCTTCGGGATCACGAGACTGATATGTGTATCCTTCGAGATCACGAGACTGATATGTGCATCCTTCGGGATCACGAGACTGATATGTGTATCTTTCGGGATCATGAGACTGATATGTGCATCCGACGGGATCATTAGACTGATTGATGTGTGCGTTCCACGGAACCATTAAACTGTTTATGTAAAGTACCCTTTAATAGGAAGCTAACTGTTATTACCCTAACGAGCCCAGTAGTGGGTCCCTTACTGGGTATATTTTATACTCACCCTTTTTCTCTTTAACATTTCAGGTAAGGGTATGGTGAAGGGCAGATCGGCGAGGGGCAAGAAGGATACGTTAAGGCCATATGGACGCGTTTGGTTTTCTTTATGCTTCCGCTGATGTATTCTGTTACTTTTTATTTTTCATTTGTCAGGTGGAGTCATGGTTAGAACATCGGTTTTACCATTTTATTTTGATGACTTTGTGAACCATATTTTGGAACTTTTGAGAAAGTGATCTAAAATCAGGCCCGAAACTGTTTTTGTGATATTCTGAATATTTTTAATGAATCTAATCGATATTTTATGAGCAGTACGTAGTGACCTCAGCTTAGTCCGGAAAGTTGGATCGTTATAATTTACCTCTATGTTTTTTGACAGAAGTTGTAAATACTGCCTGTCACATTCATAACAGGGTAACTATTAGGACTGGAACAACTGTTACTCTTTATGAACTTTGGAAAGAGAGAAAGTTAAATGTTAAATACTTCCATGTGTTTGGAAGTATATGTTATATCTTAGCTGACAGGGAATACCGTAAAAAATGGGATGCTAGATCATAACAAGGAATCTTTCTCGGGTACTCTCAGAACAGTCGGACATATAGAGTCTTCAAAAACAGATCTGGGAGTGTTATGGAAACGATCAATGTAGTTGTAAATGATCTCGATTCAGCCATCAAACAGATGATAGATGAGGAAGATGAGACTCCAAACATGTCTGAAGCTAGAACTACGAGGACTGTAGAAGTTTCTAAAGCTGATAACCCATCAGATGATCCAGGTAAAAATTTGAAAAAACCATCAGAAGAAATTATCACTAAAAAATCAGAACTAATTCCATCTGCTCATGTGAAGAAAAATCATCAAGCTCTATAACAGGTGATCCGTCAGCTGAGATGCAGACCAGAAGGAAAGAAAAGATTGATTACTTAAAGATGGTTGCTGATTTATGTTATACTTCCACCATTTAACCTTCTTCTGTTGACTCTGCTCTCAAGGATGAGTATTGGCTAAATGCTATGCAAGAGGAGCTACTCCAATTCGGATGAAACAACGTCTGGACATTAATTTCCAAGCCAGAAGGTGTAAACGTTATTGGTACTAAATGAGTATTTAAAAATAAGACTAATAATTTGGATGTGTGACAAAAAATAAAGCCAGATTAGTAGCTCAAGGTTATACTCAAGTTGAAGGTGTTGACTTTGATGAAACATTTGCTCCAGTTGCTCGACTTGAAGCGATTCGATTGTTACTTGGTATATCATGCATACAGAAATTTAAATTATATCAGATGGATGTAAAGAGTGCTTTCTTAAATGGATATTTGAATGAAGAGGTTTATGTTGCTCAACCAAAAGGTTTTGTTGATTCCGAGCACTCGAAGCATGTGTATAAGCTCAACAAAGCTCTATATGGGCTAAAGCAAGCTCCGAGAGCTTGGTATGAAAAGCTAACTATTTACTTAAGAGGTAAAGGATATTCAAGAGGAGAAATTGACAAGATCTTGTTTATACACAGGAAATCTCATCAACTTTTGGTTTCTCAAATTTATGTTGATGACATCATTTTTGGAGGTTTTCCTCAAGATCTTGTCCATAAATTCATTAACATCATGCAGTCATAATTCGAAATGAGCATGGTTGATGAACTTTCATGCTTTTTGGATCTTCAAATCAAGCAAAAGAATGACGACATATTCATATCTCAAGAAAAGTATGCCAAGAATATGATTAAAAAGTTTGGTTTGGATCAGGCTCGAAATAAGCGGACTCCAGCTGCGATACATGTTAAACTTACAAGAAATACTGATGGTGTTGTAGTTGATTAAAAACTCTATAAGAGTATGATAGGCAGTTTATTGTATTTAACAGCAAGTCAACCTGACATATCTTATGCTGTGGGAATATGTGCCCGTTATCAGGCTGATCCTCGTATCTCTTTCTAGAAGCTGTTAAACGAATTCTTAAGTATGTTCATGGGACCAGTGAATTTGGAATGATGTATTCTTATGATACCACCCCTACTTTTGTTGGATATTGTGATGCTGACTAGGTAAGTTCAGCTGATGATAAAAAAAGTACATATGCAGGATGTTTTTTTAGGAAACAATCTAATTTCTTTGTTGAGTAAGAAGCAGAACTGTGTTTCTTTATCTACAGTTGAAGCTGAATATATAGCAGCAGGCAGTGGTTGTACTCAGTTGATTTGGATGAAAAATATGTTGCATGATTATGGCTTTGATCAAGACACTATGACGTTGTATTGTGACAATATGAGGCAATTGATATATCGAAGAATCCTGTTCAACATGGTCGAACAAAGCACATTGACATAAGACATCATTTTATTCGAGAACTTGTTGAAGATAAAGTAATTAGGCTTGATCATATTCATTCCAACTTACAATTAGCCGATATTTTCACTAAGCCTCTGGATGCAAATTCATTTGAATACTTACGTGCTGGTTTAGGAGTGTGTCGCACTTAAATTCATGGTCAGCTATAAAGGCGGCGCATAACTTCATGGCTAGCTATGCCTTCAAGTTATTCTCCTTCTGTTTAACCTCCTCGATCAAAATCATCTGCTTTAAAACCTGATGTGTGCCTGTACATATTTCTGGTAACACTACTACTACACATAAGGAACAGACTGGTGTTTCTCGAAATGAAGATGAGTTTGCTTCTTTTAACCAAGATGACATACCTCCTGAAGACATTCCTCCTCTTATTGATGATCCCACTGCTCCATCAACTGAAGGAAGGCCAGAATCTCCTAAGGGTTCTCAACCTCCAAAGAGAAAAATTCAACAAATTAGGAGAAATATCACTACCAAATCAGGCAGAAAGAAAATTCCTGCGAATATTTCATCTGTTCCCATTGATGTAATTTCTTTTCACCATGAGGAAAATGTTCAACGCTGGAAGTTCGTGGTGCAGCGAAGAATTGCCGATGAGGTAAATATTTCTGACAAACACCAATCCTGCATGAGTATCATGGATCTTATCCAAAGGGCTGGTTTGAAAAAAAACTATCTCGAATGTTGGTCCGTTCTATCTCCAGCTAATTAGAGAATTTATTGTCAATCTGCCTAATGAGTTTAATAATCCAAGTAGCCCTGATTATCAAATAGTTCATATTAGAGGGTTCAAATTTGTGATTTCTTCTGCTGTGATTAATGGTTTTTTTGGAAATGTTGTTGATATTGACTGCTCTCCATCATGTCCTTCTACTGATGTTCTAGCTACTGTCTTATCTGGTGGGACCTTGTCCACATGGCCTATAAATGGGATTTCTACAGCTGCTCTCAGCATCAAATATGCCATCCTGCACAAGATTGGCATTGCTAATTGGTTCCCTTCTTCTCATGCCTCCAGCGTATCTACTGCTTTAGGTACATTTTTGTATCAAATTTGCAATGACATTAAAGTGGATACGGGTGCATTCATTTACAATCAGCTGTTGAGGCATGTTGGTTCTTTTGGGGTTAAAGTTCCAATTGCTATTTCGCGGTTTTTCTCCAGTCTGCTACTTCACTTAAATGGAGTTGTGCTTACTGCAACTAATGCTCTTGGATCTGAACCTAAAACAATTCCCCTTAGCTACAGACATTTTCAAGGCAGTCATGTGCATGATATTGACCATGATGTTCATCCGACTCGTGGCCCACGTATTTTTGATAATAATGACTGAGACGAATCTACTGAAGGTTTCAATGTTGATCGTGAGTTAGCTACCCGCATTGTTAATTCTCTGACTACTGAATCTCATGCACTGACTAACTCCATCAATTTGTTGTCTAAACGTCGATTAGAGGTTAATGCACTCATTCGACATTTGAAGTCTTTGGCCCCATCTACTAGTCGTCAGTAGCCATCTTCCGGTTGATGTCATTCGTTTTCCGGTTCAAAGGGGGAGTGGATGTTGATGTTGGGATATTCTGGTTTTGGGTTGAAATGGATATTGTTTTGGGTTGAAATGGATTTTGTTTTGGGTTGTTAAGGTTCTGCTGTTTTTCGATGACTGTAGGATTTGTTTTGTGACAGATGTAGTTGATAAAATCTGTTGTCTTCTGTTATGAGAATGTTCTTTTAATGAATGACTCTGTTTCACTAAGAATTGAAGGTTGTGGTATATAACACATTGATTGAGTGCTGACTGTCATGACTTGGTATCATCTGTTTGTCTTAATAGTTGACTCTGTGGTAGTATTGTGTTGAACCATAAGAGAAATTCCTTTTAGACAAAAGGGGGAAATATGAGTTTTGAAGAAAAAAATAAGTTCCTATTCTTTAGGGATCTTATAAAAGATAAAAGATTTATACATATCAAGACACATATGTATATATATGAGTTTTGAAGACGTGCTGGGTGCACAGAAAAAAAAGAGAAAAATTTCGTTGTTGACACAAGAAGTAACATCTGGTTTTTTTCTTTCATTGAAGCTGTCGTAACAAAAGGTAGCTTGATCTTATGATTTCTAAAGCAACATGAAGACCTAAAGTTGAGTTTGCAGATGAGTAATATACATAATGAACCTGTGGTGAGGTTGATTCATGCATACGTTCAGGGGGAGTGTGAAGTCAGACGCTGTTGACGGGAGTCATCCTTATTCCAAGGGGAGCCTGGAGTCTAATGCTAATACACATGTCATATAGTTAAAGTCTTGTGAAGTACACATTAGTTGTATTAATGTTTTTGGTGTCTATGGTGAATATTAATAAAACTACTCATCTGAGCTGTGAGCAGCTCCCCAGATGTAGGCAATATAGACCTAACTGGGTTATCAAAGTCTCATGTGTTAATCTTCTCTGCTGTCTCACAAGTTATTACTAACATTATTAGCTACAGTCTTAACTAAAGGGTCCTTGATTATTCTTGACTATTTTTCAAGTTCGAATATTTACACAATAAAAATGAAATAAATCATAAAATAATATTTATAAAATAAAGAACAAAGAAACAACTAAATAGAAGAATAGAAAAGAGAAGAAGAAGAGAATACAATTAATTCAATTGTGGTGTGTATACAAGTAATCTCTACAACCTCTATTTATAGGGTTGTGAGAATAATGGTTACAAAACTAAACATAAATAGGGGACAAGAAAGTTATAGAAATTAATGCGGGAGGTTATTGGATGAATTTGTAACCTAAAGAGGTTATGAACATCTAATAATATTTAGAATATTCATAATACTCCTCCTTTAGATGTCCATATTATATAAAATAAATGTCTCGTTAAAATCTTACTAGGAAAAAACCCGAAGGAAAAAAATCCTAGTGAAGAAAAAAGAGTACATCATTTTATATACTTTAATAATTGCCTCATTAAAAACATTGCTAGGAAGACCCAATGGAAAAAACCATAGTCAACAAAAGAATGCAGTATTTTTACTCCCTCTCATGAGTACATCACCTGAATTCTCCGAGTTGTCACATTTCAATGTTGTGCTTAAGCTTTTCAAATATCGGAGTTGGTAATTGCCTTTGTAAATAAGTCTACCAGGTTGTCTTTTGAAGAATTTTGTTGAATATTGATGTCATCATTTGATGCTTTGTCTTCACATAAAAACACTATTGACTAGTTTTGTACATCATCAATATTGCTGCATGATTTAAAGTAGTTGTTCTAATCTGCTTCATAAGCTGCCATAATATAGAAAATCTTCTATATGTACTAAGTAACTCGTGTAAGATCTAGCTTGCATGGGTTAGATAAATAACCTGTATCTTCATAATCAGTAGCATTCTTAGTTTTATATATCAATGATATTCTACTCATTGGAAATGGTATAGGTTATCTTAATGATATCAAAAAATGGCTAGCTATGCAAATTCAAATGTAAGATTTGGGAGATGCACAATATGTTATCGATATCCAAATAGTTCGGAACCTAAGAACATAACACTGGCCATGTCTCAAGCATGTTATATAGACAAAATGTTATTGAGATATAAGATGCAGAATTCCAAAAAGAGTCTGTTGCCGTATAGATATGGAATTCATTTGCTAAAGAAAGAATGTCTTAAGATACCTCAAGAGGTTGAGGATATGAGAAATATTCCCTATGCTTTTGCTGTTGGGAGTTTGATTTATGCAAGGTTATGTACTAGACTTGACATTTGCTACTTAGTAGGGATGATCAGTAGGTATCATCCCAATCCTGTATGTAATAATTGGAAAATTGTTAAGAATATTCTAAAATGTCTTAGAAGAACAAAAGATTACATACTCATATATCATACTAAGGATCTGATGCTTACTGAATACACTGATTCTAATTTCCAAACTGATAAAGATAGTAGAAAGTCTACATCAGAATCAATATTCATACTAAATGGAGGAGCAATATAGAGAAGTGTAAAGCAAACTTGTATAGCTGACTCCACAATGGAAAATGAATATGTAATAGCTTGCGAAGCAGCAAAGGAAGCAGTATACCTAAGAAAATTCTTGACATATCTAGAAGTTGTTCCAAATATGCATCTTCTAATCACTTAATACTATGACAACAGTAGGGCAATAGAAAATTCAAGAGAATCTAGAAGCCATAAACTGGGAAAGCATGTCGAACGCAAGTACTATCTTATCAGGAAAGTTTTACATGAGGTGACATTGTAGCGACCCAGATATCTTAGGAGCAAACATTGTCGATCCTTTTACAAAAGCCCTCATCGTTAAAGTGTTTGAGGGAAACATACAGAGTTTAGGTCTACGATGTTCGTAAACTAGGACAAGTGGGAGACTTTTTCGGCATGTGCCATAGGTTTTTATATATTTATATGTTTAATGTACTCATATATATTATTCTCTCTCATCCTTAAATTCAATGTTGTTTTATTTTTGTAGGAGTCTTAGTCGAAGTGGGTGTTTGTTTGAATTTATGTCTTAAAACTTGTAGTTTGTAGTCATATTCTATTCAATAAAGTCGTTTTTGAAAAATTGAATACTATAATTTTAAATCCAATAAACTAAGGTCTTGAGGCTATTTTGAGAAAACTTGAACTTCATGTATAAACATAAACGTGCATCAAGTTCAAGTATATAGCTTAAAACGGTCTATAATATATGAATAAAGGTTGGACACCTTATTCTGGGACACTATGGATACGACCCACTTTGTAGTTAGTGCAAACAATGTGAACCTAAATCGTTCATATAGAGGTATGAAACTATGGGCATCCTATGTAAAGAGTTTACATAAGATTGAACCATGAAATAGTCACTTTTATGTTATAATGTCGTTTATTATTTAAAACTAACTATTTTGATTATTGATGACCTAGGTAACTTAATCTTAATCCTGATCTAACTATGAACTCTTGTTCGCACGAGATTATCCTTGGATCTGCATAGGTGAGGGTAGCTCTTTAGTGCTAGCCCAATACCATTTTAAGAGGTAACACTGGGTGAATTGCTGGAGATATAGGGCGCAAGACGAAATTCACTCCTACCCACTTTAGGGTTAGTAGATAGGTTGTTTCTTTAACGACTGAATCCAAGTCTTGAGCAAGGGGCCCTACCTTCTCAGTGGACCAAGAGGGATTTGGTTTATACGTTTGACCTTAAACCATTTGTTCAATAGTGGATTAGGGGATAAAACGATATTTTGACCTAGTTGAGCTTATGAACAAACTGTGATGGATTAAATTACTCATCATGGTTATATAAAATGGACACAAATATATCTATAGTGAAGGGAGTGCAACTACAAAACTTTAGTGTGATGGAGATTAAACGAGCAGGGCGGAAGAAAGACCGAAATTTTACCCTAAATGTAATTAATTAACAATAAGCCTTAAACCGAAATAAGGTTAAATATAGGGTTTTTTTTAAGAAAAACTTACATTCGACGCTTCGATTGATGCTTGAACCACCACTAGGATTGACTTACTATCCTCCAGACTCAGAAACGGGTTATGGGACCCATTGGATGAAGGAAACCGGGAGAGAGAAAAAAGATGGAAAATATATGGACAAAGGTTTGGATTTTAATATTTGATTTTTGGAAAACTAAATAGGAAATATGACAGCCCAATGTTGTTTTAGAAAAAAAATGCCAAGACCTTTTCTTGAAGCCCTAAGAGCCTAATTTATAGAGAATTTACATGCAAGGTTGCATGTGCATGCAAACACATGTGCCAACAACACATAACCCACTAACCATTAGTGGACTTAATGTCTTAACAACACCTAGCCCACTATAGTTAATGGGTTTATCCAACAAAATGTTGGATTTTCCTACTAACTTTGGGTAAAGGGTAAAATTGTCATTTGGTCAAAGTTAAACTTTGACTTTTCAAACCAAAAAGTAAATATTTTGACTTTTTTATAATTTTGTTCGTCTTGACTAATTTTGACCTTCCGAGCATGAATCGGCATTAATTTTTTCAAGATTCAAATCACATTTGAATATATTACCGGTCATAGTTTGACTTTTGAAAAGTCAAAAGTCAACATTTCGACTTTTTACAACGTTGACTATTTCCATCTTTTTTGAGCTTCCGAGTATGAATCCACATTCATATCTTTAATATTTAAATCCCATTTAATCATAAGCTCTATTAGTAATCTAAAATCGATGGCTATATCACATATACTTGTCGGTTTCTCTCTCATCTCCTATTTCAAACAATTCGACTCATTCCATTATACTGTTCTAAGTTTATTCCATATGGGCTAGTAGGTGAACCTAATGGATCTATAGATCATGGGCTCCAACGATCTGAGATTAACAGACTAAACTCTTTTATACCGAGCTAATCAACATTCGTTAACTAACGGGTCATTCCACTAAAGTCCCGTAGTTGCACTCCCCTCACTATAGATATATTTGTGTCCATTTGATATAACCATGATCAGTAAGTTAATCCTTCACAGGTTATTCATGAGCTTTGCTGGATCGAAAAGTACCGTTTTACCCCAAAAAATACATCTTTCTCCTTAAGTCCCACTAATCCACTGTTGAACAATTGGTTTTAAGATACAACCTATAAACCGAATCCTTCTCGGGCCAATGAGAGGGTGGGGCCATTTTTTCAAGACTTAGATTCAGTCCTTAAGAGAACAACATATCTACTAATTCTAAAGCGGGTAGGAGTGAATTTCGTCTTGCACCCTATGTTCCCAACTATCCACCCGATCTTACTCCTGAAATGGGAGGCTTATTGAGCCAACACTAATGAGTTGCCCTCACCTATGCAGATTTAAGGATAATTTTGTGTGAACAAGAGTTCACGATTAGCTCAAGATTAAGATTAAGTTACCTAGGTCATTAATAATCGTGATAGTCGGTTTTAAACTGTAAACGACGTTATAACGTAAAAATGACTATTTCATGGTTCTGTCTTATGTAAACCTTTTACATAGGATGCCCCCACTTTCATGTCTTTACATGAACGACTCAGGATTACATCGTTTGTATTAACTACAAAGCGGGCCGCATCCATAGTATCTCTAAATTAGGCACCCAACCTTTATTCATATAATATAGACTATTTAGACTATTTAGACTATTTACTCGAACTTAATCCATGTTTATGTCTCTATATAAAGTTCAAGTTTACTCAAAAATAGCCTTGGAATCTTAGTTTATTGGATTTAAGATTATATAGTATTCAATTTCTAAATAACGACTTTATTGAATAAAATGTGATTACAAACTACGAGTTTTAGGACATAAATTCGAACATAGTGGAATGACCCGTTAGTTCACCAATGTTGATTACCTAGGTCTAAAAGAGTTATGAAAGTTAATTTTAGATCATTGGAGTCTATGGTCTATAGGTCCATTAGGTTCCCTTACTAGCTCATATGGAATAAAACTAGAACAATATGATGGAATGAGTCGAATTGTTGGAATTAGGTGAGGAGAGAGATACTAACACGTATATGTGATATAGCCGTTGGATTTTAGATTAGAGATACAGCTTTATGTTTAAATAAATTTTAAAAATTAAAAATATGAATGTGGATTCATACTCTAAAGCTTGAAAATGATCAAAATAGTCAAAGTTGTAAAAAGTAAAAATGTTGACTTTTATTACTTTGAAAAAACAATCTTTGACCGGTAATATATTCAATTATGATTTAAATTTCGAGAAAATGAATGTGGATTCATCCTCGGGAGGTTGAAATTATTCAAGATGAACAAAATGGTAAAAAGTCAAAATGTTCACTTTTGGTTTCAAAAGTCAAAGTTTGACATTTAACAAAATGAGCATTTTTTCCTTTGATCAAAGTTTGTCGGAAAATCCAACATTTTGTTGGATAATCCCACTAACTCTAGTGGGCTAGGTGTTGTTATTTGATCAAGACAAAAAGTCCACTAGAGAAAGTTGACTTTGAATTGTTGGGCTTTATTGTTGCATGGACACATGCAATTTTGCATGAAAATTTCTTATAAATAGAGCTTTTCAATTCATTTGATGGGTTGGACTTATTGAGCTCTCTCAAGAAAATTTATATTCCTTTCTAATTTAATTTATAAAAAAATTCAAAAGCCCAACTTCTCTTTATTTCCATCTCTTTCTCTCTCTCGATTCTTTCATCCAACGTCTCCCACAACCTGGTTTAGAGTTAGAAGGATAGCAGGCCAATTTTAAATTATTTTCAATTTAGTGTTCCATTTTAATTAAGTGCAATTAGGGTAGAAATTTGATTCGATTTCCGTCGTGCATGTTTTATTTCTATCATTATTCTGATTAAGGAACTTAGCTAAAGTTAAGCTAAGGGATTTCTCCTACCGGACCCCAAATTAAGTTGAGATCTATTGTATGAGAGGACTTGATTGATTATGCATAGTTTGAACTTTGATATCTTGACTGTCTTGACTTGTTATGAATAAGTTTGGATGTTGTGATGACTCGCTACATTGATGACTGAATATGCACTAGCATGATTAACATGACTGCTTATGTGTTGAATTGAAATATTGTGGATAGGTTGGATTGTAATTTTTTTAGTTGACTGTTTAGACTGGTGTAAATTTATATGGATTGAGGACAAACTGTTAACTTTACCTATCGGATTCTGTACCTTGCAATCTCGGTGTCCTATGGGATTACCACATGTTGTACATCATTCGAATCACTAGACTGATTATATGCATCTTAGGGATCACTAGACTGATAGACGTGTATCCTATAGGATCACAAGACTATTATGATGTAAGATACATCATAATAGGAATTTAGCAATTTTTACCCCTAAGGGACTAGTAGTGGATCTTTTATTAGGTATATTTTTTATAATCATCCTTTCCATGTTTAACTTTTTCAAGCAAAGGTAATACGAGAGGTAGACAGGCGAGGGACAAGAAGGGCTTCTAAACGCCATATAGGAATCTTTTAAATACTTTCGCTTTTCTGTTTAGAACAACTGTATGTTTCATTGTGTCTTAAAACACACATATTTTTGTACTTCTATGTTGTTTGAAAGAAGCCCCAAATTAATCTTTTCTTTTATGTTTATTGTGAAACGTATATATATATATATACATTGTTATAATCTTTTGTGTATAAACATTTTGTTTTGGGTTCTTAGCTTAATAAGTTGGGTCTTTAAAAGAATTAAGGTGAGCAACCTTTCAGTATTTTATTTTATTCTACTCACTACAAGAAATATCAATTATAATAGCATCAAGAAAACGCTATCGTTGATTTTCGATATTGTTTTCGAAATGCCATCGTAACCAATGTTATTGAAAGTCCATGACTTTGCATAACATTTTTTCACCGCTATGCAAAACGCTATAATATGTCCCCAGCAATAACACAAATGTGATACTATAAATACTATTTATAACGTGGGAAAAACGCTATTGAAACATTTTGATAGCATTTTTTATTGTGTTGGAAAATAGCTATAAAATGTTTTGTTTTTAATAACATTAGAAAAACCCTATAAAAGACATTGTATAGCTTTTTTTTTTCGTTTGTAAAACGTTGTCAAAGCGTTTCAATAGCTATTTTAGTAACATTGAAAAAATGCTATAAACAATTTTTTATAGCGATTTTTGTAGATCTATTAATAACAATAAAAGGTAGGTATGTTTTAAACCATTTGGCCTCATCAACATTTTTCATAATCACATTATTCAAAGAAAAATTACCATAGAACTATACATATAATATCTCATTGAAGAATATATGTTATCTTCTATGCATTATAATTTTGTTTATAAAAGAAAAAAATTATTTGAGAACAAACCTAAAGAAAAAACTACGTTGTTTTAGAAAACTCCATACATCACAACGAAACTGATAAACTGAAGAAGAGAAGAATCAAAGTGAATAAATTCGATCATGACAGCTTCGGTAAGTTTGATCGATCATTAGATTCATAAAGCTCTGAAAACCCACAACTATTGCCAGGATTACACAACTTATGATCTTCCTCTTCTTTTCTTGCTTTCACTATCGAATGTTCCATTGAATGGCACCTCGAAAATCTCTTGAGACTCTAATTTCTTCTCTTTCTCTTTCTTTATTTTGTTATACTCTGTTTTCCCCTCTTTCAATAAACAGAGGGGCGGTGATCTTCATCAGCATCACCGTTGTCTACAGCCCTTATAAATTCTAAAAACTAAAAACTAAAAACAACTAAAAATCACATGATCCCATAACCCACCCATCTTCTTTAGGAAGTATTTTTCTGCCATGCTTGATCAATATTATACTGTGCCAAAAAAACCAAAACATGAAATAAAACAATTATACCTATTCAACCACAACAATAAACGCCCATTTTCATCAAGTACAAGCATATGGCAACATGAAATCCAAATTTAAATCCAGAAAACAAGTCCAAAGCCAGAAACATAAATCAAAACAGCAAAGCGAACCTAGATCTGGGGGAAGAAAACAAGTCCAAATAATAAAAGAGTAGTAACACCTTTCGACATGTTATAAAATACGACCAAGTAGAATACAACCATTGACATATTTATATAATCAAGCTGAGAATTTCACTCATATTATTTGCTACATTCATAAATCGTAATCATGACCATTTATCCTAATATTAGGAATATAGGAGAGATAACAGCAGAAAAGGTGTTTAGAAATTAATCTCACCATGCCACAGTAAAAAAAAAAAAAAAAAAACATATAGTCATTTTGACACAATCTGTCTCAAGAGTAGCACCAAAAAAAGTTTGAAGTTAAAGAAGAAACCACTAAACCCCAAACATATCCAATTGAGTTACAACGACCAACAGTCGACACTGTAGAGTAGTAAACAACCAATAGACAAGAATAACACAAAAAGAGAAGAGAACCAATTGAAATTCCACAATGACCACTAGGAACTTACCATCTGTATCTCAAAAATTGACCATTAAGAGGAGCCGACTCAGATACATCATCAGTATCGATGTTCTTATCAGGGTAGCAATAGAGAACGTAGGGTGTAAGTTCGTAGCGTACAATAGGAATATCAGAAGGCAAGTGCACGCGTACCACGCTCAACATACTTTACTCTTGTCAATCGACACAACACGACATATAAGAGAAATCGAAAACACTCGCAGCTTCACGAAAACCAGAAAAGGCATCAAGAAAGCGAATTCCTGGCAGATCTTCCATTTGCGGTTCAAAAGAACAAAAAATAGTAGATTAAACCTACTAAAAAGTGAAAGGAAAAGAAAAGGAAGAGACGAAAGGTTAAGTCAAAAGAAGAAAACCTTAAAAGAACGTTACCTATCTGGTGTGGCGAGTTGGCGATGACATTCGGGTGGTAACGAAGTCGAGGGAGGGGTCTGCGAGAAGAGGAAAATCGGGGGAGGGATCTGTGAGAGAAGGAAATTTGTGGAAAATTTGAAAAAAAAATAAAAATGGTGATTTGGGGTCAGAAAAGTGTAATGCGTAAAACATTCGGATGGTAACGAAGTCAAGGGTTTCTTTTTCGCGCCTTTATTTTCGTTTCCCCCCTTTTTTCCTTCTATTTTTTATAACTTTAACATTAAAATACTTTACTTAGACAATTATCTATTAATTCCCCACAATTATCTATTAATTGTTTTTTTTCTCTCCAATAAATATAAACAAAACCAAAATTATTCCATAAAACTATATCCTTAATTAAACCCACATACCACATACATACACTTTATTAATTTTAAACAAAAGAACACCCAATATCAATTAATATAAATTACAAACAACAAAATAACACCCAATAATATAACTCAATGTTAAATAAAATGAGGAAGATTAAATTGGAAATTACCCATAATTTTTTTGGGTGCTATATTTAATTTGTTAATTGATTAATTGTTAATTATAATTGATTTATATATATTAAACCTGATCTAATGTATATTAGTAAGTGTTTTTTTTAAAAATATAACAAAGCAACAAAATATTTACGTTGTGTAGGACAATGCCAAAAACAGAAAAGCTCACAGGCGCACCATGGAAAATACCAAAACTACCTCGTCAACTACACTGTTAACAATGCACGCGTAATATATTTGGTATACGATGTTTAGATCTGGTCGTTTAGATCTGACTACAATTTATTTTTTCAATTTTATCATTTAATTTCGTTACACAATCGTTTAATTTAGTTACATTTGAATTTGGTTACACGATCGTTTAAATTTGGACCCAAATCTAAACAATTCTTTCTTCCAAATTTGGTACGATCGTAGATTTGGCTCAAAATTTGGTACAATTTAGATTTGGTTAAACAATTTTTATTAATTCTTTTGGTACACGATCGTTTACATTTGGCTACTCCTATTAACAATTTGATCTCACCTATTTGATCTCATATTAATTAAAGAGTGGATCAAGGCAAGTGGTTAAGATCTTCCTTTAAAAATGGTTCACAAGTGGTTAAGATCTTCCCTTATATAATGGTAACTTCCTAAAAAAGTCAATTGACGGTTGTTGGACATAAAGGATCAAGGATAAATACCAATTAAGATAAGTGCCTTGTGGCTCTCCCTTTTGAATGTATTTTGATTGAAGAAAACTAATTCTTGAACTTGAATTGAAGTTGAATACATCATTGATTGGTGCTACAATTAAGGGGGAGTTTCCTCTTACTCTCTAAGTAGTTATGATTATTGTGATACATCATGATCAAGTTCTATTGAAAACATTCTAGAACATTACTGTAGTAATTGTGTTGAAGTGCTACTCCTTCTGTCATAACTATGTATTCAATACTAGTTATATTTGTGACTAATGCAATCTTCTATTACAGGCAAACTACCCTCCAGATGTAGATGCATATTTATTAAACTGGGTTCATAAATGTTGACGTGTTGATTGATTCCTTTCATGTTACCATAGTTTACAATGTTATGCACAACTGTGGGAATAACTGTCACTTATCTCTAAAACAATCCATATTTCAATTGGTATCAGAGCATGGTTAATAATCGATGATCTATGGACAAAATTCGTGTGTCACTGGACATGAGGAGTTGGAGAGCCATTATCCGAGGATGGGGGAAACTATGGCTACTGGAAATCACGCATGAAGGCGTTCCTTGTGTCACTGGACATGAGGAGTTGGAGAGCCATTATCTGAGGATGGGAGCATCCCACTGAAAAGGATGAAATTGACAAATCTATAAGAAAATGTGAGTTAAAATGGACCAGTAAAGAAGATGATGCAGTCGTAGGAAACTCATGAGCACTGAATGCATTGTTCAATGCTGTTGACCAAAATATATTCAAGTTAATCAACACCTGCAAGTCGGCCAAAGCTGCATGAAACATCTTTAGAGGTAGCATTTGAAGGGACTTCAAAAGTAAAGATTTCACGCTTACAGATTCTGACATCACGTTTTAAAGCACTACAGATGACCGAAGAAGAGACGATCGTTGAGTTTAATATTCGTGTACTTGACATTGCCAACCAATCAGATGCATTAGGAGAAAAGATGTTTGACTCAAAATTGGTCCGAAAAGTCCTTAGGTCTCTATCATCCAAGTTCAATATGAAAGTAACTGCAATCGATGAGGCTAATAATATATAAAAAAATGAAGCTAGATGAACAGTTTGGGTCACTACGAACCTTCGAACTGCACTTGGGAGAAGGTGCAAACTGGAAGAAACCTGGACTGGCTCTAACTTCTGTAAAGGAAGAATTGACAGAAGAGCATCGAGTATAAAAAAATAAAGACTCTTTAGCAGAATCTGTGTACTATTGACGAAGCAGGTCAGAAAACTCAAAAGTCAGTTTCACAAACATATTGGGAGTCAACGAAACAGCCGCAAAACAAACTCAGCAGTTTAGACTAAAATATTAAGCTCTTCTTCATCAAGAACGTACAGAAGTAAAGACTACAAACGAGGTGAAAAGGACTATAGTACACCAAAGTCTGAGAAGAATGGTAAAGGAATCAGATGTCATGAGTGTGAAGGGTTTGGCCACATTCAACATGAATATGCAACATATCTCAAACGGAAGAAGAAAAGTTTGGTAGCTACGTTCTTAGACGATGAAAACTACTCTGAAAGTGATGATGAAGAAGTGGGAATGACATTAATCAGTATCTCCACCATAGACGAGGAAGGAGTGGAAAGAGTGCACCCACAGGAGCCTGAATCACAGGCAACGATGATAAATGACTCTCTCCACGAAAGCACAGTGAAAAGGAAGTAGAAGGAAGATCAAGTTACAATTGTCCACCAACAAGAAAGGATACAATGCTTGATGGAAGAAAATCAAAGCTTCCTATCTTCAATAGTTACTCTGAAAGCTGAGTTAAAGAAAGCAAGAAATCAATTTAAGGTACTAAGCAAATCTGTGAAAATGCTGACAAATGGAACTCAGAAATTAGATGACCTGATTGACCAAGGAAAGAGATTCGGTGACAAAAGAGGTATGGGTTTTTCAGATAAAGAGGCTACTAGAAATGAGATAAAGACTGTGTTTGTCCGAGAGTCTGATACTCAGTATAGGTAGGCTGAAAATGGAAAGGGAAAGCACTCAGAGGATGTTGAATCACTAGTGAAATCCATGAACAAACGAAAGCGGTGGGTTTGTCACTTATGTGGAAAAAGTAGTCATATTCGTCCTTATTGTTTCCGACTGCAAAGTATGTAGTATCTTCAACATACCATTGGTCATAGCATGTTCACGAATAGACGCATAACAGAATGGTGCCCAAAGATGAGTTGGAAAATTGCAAAGTAGCTCTTACATTTGTTAATCATCCTAACTCACCACTGACTGGTACTTTGACAGTGGTTGTTCCAGACACATGACTGCCAATGCATCATTTTTTTTTTCAGAATTAAGTGAATGCAATGCAGGGTCCGTAGTGTTTGGTGATAGAGGAAAAGGAAGAATTACTGGCAAAGGAACTATTGGTTGTCCAGGACTCCCCTATCTTCTTGATGTTAGATTAGTGCAGAGACTATCAGCAAACTTGATAAGCATTAGTGCAACTATGTGATCAAGGATATCATGTGAGCTTCAGCAAGGATAGATGCAATGTGATAGATAGCCAAAACAAGGTCTCTCTTAGTGGAACAAGGCTGTCAGACAACTGCTATCACTGGGACTCAGAGGTGAACATATGTAACTTGTTAAAATCAGAGGAAGCAAGTCTATGGCACAAGCATTTGAAGCATATCAGTGGAACGTCCATCGCCAAAGCTATGCAGACTGAAGCGATTGTGGGCCTTCCTTCTCTCAACTTCAAGTCATAGGAATGTTGCTCGGACTGTCCTACTAGGAAACAAGTCAAGTCATTACATAAATCCACAAATCAGTCTTCAACTACACGCACGTTAGAACTCCTCCATATAGACCTCATGAGACCTATGCAAACAGAAAGCTTCGGAGGAAAAAAAATATGCTCTAGTATGTGTAGATGATTTCTCTTGTTATACTTGGATAAAGTTTATTCATGAAAAATCTGAATCTTTCAAAGTAGTTTGAACTTTATGTTTACAACTTCAAAGAGAAAATAATACAGGTATTGTTCGCATACGTAGTGTTATGAGCGGGTTTGAAAATAGTAGTTTCACAAAATTCTGTGAGGATGAAGGAATTTTTCATGAGTTCTCAACCCGCTTGACACCACAATAGAAACAAAGTTGTTGAAAGGAAAAATTAGACACTACCGGAAATGGGCGTGTAATGATGCATGCGAAAGATCTACCAGTTTACTTCTGGGTTGAAGCTCTAAACACTTCCTATCACATACACAACCGGGTAACTCTTCGCCTAGGGACGATTTTCACCTCGTATCAACTATGGAAAGGAAGGAAGTCGAGTGTAAAGTACTTCCATGTTTTTGGGAGCACATGCTTTATATTAAGTGACAGAGATCATCGTAGGAAATGAGACTCAAAGTCAGATAGAGGAATATTCCTTAGTTTTTCGACCAATAGCCGCACTTACAGGGTTTATAATCAGCGTACCAGGACTGTTATGGGGTCTGTAAATTTTATCATAGTTTTTCCCTTCTCCTCTTCTACGACTAACGTTTGAGTGAGAGCTTAGAGAGATATTAGAGAGAGAAGCCCACCAACCATTCCCCTAACTTATAAAAGAGCCAAGGAATGAATAACAATGCATTTTGCGGCTCGACTCTCTTCTTTAGTTTCCATTTTTGTACTTTCAATGTGATGTTTTTAATTGAATATCATTAATCTATCATTTCCTTACTGTTCATCTTATTGAAGTGTCATAAGTAGTATAAGCATGTGATAAGTGTGTGATAAGAGATCTTTAGTTGAGCTTGACTCCATCGCTTTGCCAACATTCATTGTCAAACTATTTGAGAGAGTAAGCAGTAAGAACACCGCTAAACATGTACATAAGAAAGTTTGGAAATAAATTTCATTCTGGTATTTGATCTCCATCATTTGTGTCCTGAATGGAGAACAAGCGTGGTGTTTAGATGCTGAGAGGTTGTCACAGTTAAATAGAAAGACACTGTGATTCTTACAAGTAAGGAAACCTAGATAGTTATCACCTAATCTATAGTTAACATTTGTGTTTAGAAAGGTGAACAACTGGGGTGTTTAGGTGTCCAGAGTTTGCTCACATCAATTAGTAGACGGTTAAGTAATGTTTATCGCATCAGGGACCGCCACATGACTTAATCGATTACAACACGAAGTCCTTCCTTCACATTTCTTTAATACATGTTAGTTCACCTTCCATAATTATGTCATTTCGTGCCATCTATATAACTTATAATGTAAAAACTAGAATTAGTACACACATAAATCATATTGTATAGACATGTATATTGCCTGATCGAGAAGTAGACATTGTAGCTAAGCTTGATAGAAATTCTCTGTGTTCGACCCTGACTTACCTAGGAAACCTCTCGCTTTGCTTACAATTGAGCAAGTGAGAAGAATACTTGTACACAACGCAAATTATGTAGTTACACATGGAAAGGGTGTGTACTTTTTAATGCATGATCTATTTGAATTTATGTAAAAAAACTTGTAGTTTGTAGTTTAAATTATATTCTATTTAATAAAGTGGTTATTAAGGACTTACTAGTGAAAATTGAATACGGTAATCTTGAATCCAATAAACTAAGTTTGAGTATATAGTCCGAATGGTCTACAATGTATGAATAAGGATGTGATATTTATTTTGGGGACACTATGGATGCTGTCTGCTTTACAAAGCAGAGGATCCTGAGTCATTCATGTAGAGACATGAAAGTGGGAGCATTTTATGTAAAGAGTTTACATAAGACTGGAACTATCAAATACTCCCTTTTAAGTTATAACATCATTTACTGTCTAAATCTAACTATTTTGATTATGATGTCCTAGGAAACTTAATATTAATCCTGAGCTAACTATGAACTTCTGCTCAAACGAAATTACCGTTAAACCTAGATAGGTGAGGGCAGTTCAACAGCGCTGGCCCAATAAGCCTACAATTTTAAAGGTAAGACCGGGTGGATGGCTAAGGACATAGGATGCAAGTTGAAATTCACTTCTTCCTGCTTTAGAGTTTGTAGATAGGTGGTTCACTTAAGGACTGAATCCAACTCTTGAACAAAGGGCCCCACCATCTCATTGGCTCGAGAGGAATTCGATTTATAGGTTGGACGTTAAACCAATTGTTTAATAGTTGATCAATTGGACCTAAGGAGCAAGATATAGTTTCTAAGGTAAAACGATATTTCTGACCCAGCCGAGGTTACGAAAAAATTGTGAAGGATTAATTTACTGATTATAGTTAGATCGAATGGCTACAATATATCTATAGTGAAGGGAGTGCAACTATGGGACTTTAATGGAATGACCCGTTAGTTAATGGATGTTGATTAGCTCAATATACAAAGGTTTGCCAAGTTAGTCTCGAATCATTAGAGCCTATGATCTATAGGTCCATTAGGTTCCCCTGCTAGCTCATATGGAATTAACTTAGAACAATATGTTGGAATAATCCAAATTGTTCGAATTATGTAAACAAAAAGAAACCGACAAATATATGTGATATAGTCGTTGGCTATAAGTTTGAGATATAGCTTTATATTTAAATGTGATTTAAACGTTAAAAATATGAATATGGATTCATATTCGAAAGCTCGGAATTGATGGAAATGGTCAACGTTGTAAAAAGTCAAAGTGTTGACTTTTGACTTTGAAAAGTTAAACTTTGATGTTCTTTATATTGAAATTTGATTCGAATTTAAAAAATGAATGTGAACTCATGCTCGGGATGTTGTAATTAGCCAAGACGAACAAGATGATATAAAGTCAAAATGTTGAGTTTTGACTTGAAAAAGTAAAAGTTTGCTTGAATGGTCAAATGACCATATTGCCCTTAAACTTGTTAGTGGAAAAATCCAACATTTTGTTCGATAATTCTACTAATACTTAATGGAATAAGTATTTACATAAGATGTAAACACCTAGCTTACTAAGTTCCACTAATGGTTAGTGAAATGTTTTTTTTTATCATGAAACTACGTGATTGATAGTGATAATTTTATTAATTTGCAATGTTACAAAGGTTCAAAGGCTTGAGAATAACCTTGAAAGAAACTTAGTCTAACAATAATTTGAAGTTTAGAGAAATAGTTGATGGATTGTAATCTTTAAAGGCAGAATTCTTGCTAGACCAAAGGTTTATAAGATTGCTTATATCCTCAAAAGAGTTAATGAAGCTTCTTTTAAAGTTTCTGAAATTCTGATTGTTCCTTTCCTTGGACAATGTCCATAACACAGCTACCCTTGCATTGAGAGAAATGATATTTTTTTTTATTTGTTTGTTTCAGGTTGCTGAAAGCCATGAAAAAGTTGTTGAAGTTGTTGGTGTTGATGTTTATCCCTGCATATGAGGAAAGGCTATTCCACAGATTCTGTGCAAATTTGCATCTTAGGAATAGATGATTCAAGTCTTCACTTTTTGTTTTTCATTGGAAACAAATGTTAGGATTGAGACAAAAATTTGACATTCTTTTTTGTATGTTGTCCTATAGTATTGATGCATCTTTGCTTAATGGACCACATGAAGAACTTACATTTTTTGTGCAACCTAGCTTTCCATATCAATTCAAGGAAGCTATTAGCAGATTTTATGTTTGTTTGAATTTCCTTGTGGATGGACTCCTTAGTTGATGCAATAGTGAAGTCCATGTTGCCATTTATGATCCCATTTAAGGTGTTCTCTTCTTTCGTAGGATTAGGAATTGGTAGAGTTCTTTTAACATTAATACATGCCTCTTGTTCCCTATCATTTAGTGGCCTTCTTGTGTTAATATCCCATGTGTCTTCAATGGTTGCCATTTAAGCATTTGGTCATGCATAATGTTTAGGAAAGATTTTGCTGAAAGGACTTTTTTCCTTCTAGTTCCCATGCCAGAAGGAAAGGTTGCGACCATTGTTAATTTTCTAACTGCAATTTTTGTCAAACACGTTTACTCCCTTTGTGATGGATCCCCATGGAGCTCCCATGCTACCATGCTTACCTTTTATGGGAATATCCCCTAATAAAGCACCCTCATATTTTACTTCAATAATTTTTCTCCAAAGAGCCTTTTTTTTTCAATTTGGTAGCGCAACAATCATTTGCACAGTAAAGCAAAGCTTGTGTGCTTCAACCTTATGATACCAAGGCCTCCTTTTTGTTTTTGGGTCATAACAAAGGATCTATTTACCAAGTGAGAGTTGTTGGTATCTTAGTTATTTTTTTAGAGGAATTTTCTCCAATATCTTTCAATTTTTTATAGACTTTTTCTTATGCTTTAAACGTACAAAGTTGGTAAGTTGGCAAACTATAAAGAGATGCATGTATTAAAGTTAACTTCCCACCTTTTCTTATTTGAGAATATGTCCAACTGCTAAGTTTTTTTCTGAATTTTTTCTTCAATCTTGACCCCAAGAGAGTTTGGTTTACCACCAACAGAAACACTAAGGTATAAAATTGAGAAAGCAGAACTTGGAATGTTTCATGAATATTTAATTTCTTTCATTCTATTGTTTGAAATGTTGACTTCAAGTGATTGATTGAGAGTCCAGTAGCAGATTCAAAGAGATAAAGAACTTTTTTAGATTACTCATAGCAATGTTGTCACCTTCTATGAACAGGAGGATGTCATCTGCAAACTGATGGAAAGCATACAATCGCAGCGGAAACAGGATCAAAAAATTACTCTATATGCAACTAAACACTTTAGAGTTTAACATGCTTAAAACTACTCTAATTATACTAAGGTTAAAAGAAAATATTTATCTTTGAAACTCCTGATGCTCTAAATCTTTTCCCAATCACGAACCCGGGACCACCACTAGAGTTGTCCCGCTATACTCCGGACTAAGAACCGGGTTGTGGGACCCGTTAATTGAAAGAATTCGAGAAAGAGATGGAAATAGGAGGTGAAGGATAAAGCAAATTTGAGTTTTGAGAGCATAAGTTTATTTGTAATTCAAAATTACAAAAATTGCAAAAATATTTTTTCAAGTTGAAATAATGCCCCTTAAATAGACTAGTTACATGTAAAATTGCATGTAATTATTTTATTAAAACTCAACAACTAGCATTCCACTAATATTTAATGGAATTTATCACCATTCCATTATCTCTTAGTGGACTTTGTGTCATCACCATATGCTTCAAAACTAAGAGTTAGTGGGATTATCCAACAAACTTTGGTCAATGGGCAAAATGGTCTTTTGACCATTAAAGTCAAAGTCAAACTTTGACTTTTTCAAATCAACTTTTTGACTTTTTACCATTTTGTCTGTCTTGACTAAATTCGACCTCCCGAGCATGAATCCACATTTATTTTTCTGAAATTCAAATCACATTTGAGTATAAAGTCAGTCGAAGTTTGACTTTTCAAAGTAAAAAATCACACATTGACTTTTTACAACATTAACCTTTTACATCAATTTCGACCTTCCAAATATGAATTCATATTTAAATCACATTTAAACTATAATGCTCTATAATCGACGGCTATGTCATATATATTCATCGATTTCTTTCTCTCTACTTAATTCTAACAATACGAATTATTCCAACAAGTTGTTCTAAGTAAATTTCATATGAGCTAGCAGGGGAACCTAATGAACGTATAGATCATGGGCTCCAACGATCCAAAATTAACTGGCTAAACCCTTTTAGACCAAGCTAATCAACATTCGTTAACTAACGAGTCATTCCACTAAAGTCTCGTAGCTGTACTCCCCTCACCATAGATATAATTTTATCCATTTGATATAACCATGATTAGTAGGTTAATCCTTCACAGGTTGTTCATAACCTCGACTAGGTCAAAATACCGTTTTACCCCGAGACTACTTCTTGTTCCTTAAGTCCTACTGAGCCACTATTCAACATTTAGTTTTAAGGTCCAACCTATAAACCGAATCCCTCTCAGGCCAATGAGAAGATCTGCATAGATGAAGGCAGCTCATCTTTGCTGGCCCAATAAGCCTTCTATTTCAGGGATAAGACTGAGTGGATAACTAGGGACATAGGGTGCAAAACGAAATTCACTCCTACCCACTTCTGGGATAGTAGATAGGTTGTTCATTTAAGGACTGAATTCAAGTCTTGAACAAGGGCCCCATCTTCTCATTGGCCCAAGAAGAATTCAAGTTTATGGGTTGGACCTTAAACCAATTGTTCAATATTGGATCAGTGGGTCTTAAGGAGCAAGATGTAATCTCGGGGGTAAAACGATATTTTGACCCAGCCAAGATTACAAACAACCTGTGAAGGATCAACTTACCCATATTGGTTATATCAAGTGGACAGAAATATATCTATAGTGATGGGAGTACAACTATGAGTCTTTTAGTGAAATGACTCATTAGTTAACGAATGTTGATTAAGTTTGATATAAAAGAGTTTTAGCCAGTTAATTTTGAATCGTTGTAGCCCATGATCTATATGTCCATTAGGTTCCTCTACTAGCTCATATGGATTCAACTTAGAACAATATGTTGGAATAACTCGAATTGTTCGAATTAGGTAAAGAGAGAAAAATCGACAAGTATATATGATATAAGTCAGTAAATATAAACTTTAAGCTTTATGTTTAAATATTATTTAAATAATAAAAATATGAATATGGATTCATATTTAGAAGCTTGGAAAGTTTTGAAACAGTCGAAGTTGTAAAAGTCAACATGTTGATTTTTTACTTTGAAAAACAAAACTTTGATCGGATTTATATTCAAATATGATTTGAATTTTAGAAAAATGAATGCGGATTCATATTCGGGAGGATGGAATTAGTCAAGATGGATAAAATAGAAAAAAGTCAAAAAGTTGACTTTTGACTAAGAAAAGTCAAAGTTTGACTAAGAAAAGTCAAAGTTTGACTTTGACTTAATTGGTCAAATGACCAAATTACCCTTTGACTAATATATTTATTACTAAATGTTAGTGAGAAATGTGGCAGCTTGTAATGAATTTATAAGCCACTAATTCCATTAATAGTTAATGGATTAATTAGGTGTGGAGTTTTCATTAAGTAAATTACATGCATTCTGCATGTAATTTTCTTTATAAACTTCCATTTACAGAATGAGAGGATGATGATAAAAAATTTCATGAAAAAACTCTAAATAATACACCTTCCTCCATCCATCTCTCTAAGTTTTCTTTCATAAAAACGAGTCCCACAATTCGGTTCTTATTCATGAGATTAGTAAATCAACATAGTGGTTGTCCTTTGCTCGTGATCTTCAGGCAAGAAGAAGTTTTGGAACGAAGAAGAAGTTAAGGACTACAAAGGTAAGCTTATCGTTTACCTTCTCTATTTTTCGTAAGGTCTGTCGTTTAGTTGCAACATGTTAATTTCTAAATCGTTTAGATGCATATAGAGTAAAGAATGATCTTAGTCTTCCGCTGCTGCATGCTTCTTTGATGTTTTCGTTCTATCAAATACTGATTGAATAGGAGTTCATAGTTAGCTTAGGATTAAGATTAAGTTACCTAGATCATCATAATTGAAATAGTCAGTTTATATAGTCAACGATGTTATAACTGAAAAGTGACTGTTTCATGGTTCTAGTATTATGCAAACTCCTAACATAAGATGCTCTCACTACCATGTCTCTACATGAACAATTCAGGACCACATCATTTGTACTAACTACAAAGTGAGCCGCATCCATAGTGTTCCCGAAATAAGGCACCGAACCTTATTCATACACTATAGACCGTTTGGGCTATAAACTCGAACTTAATCCACATTTATATCTCTACATAAAATTCAAGTCTACACTAGATAGCCTCGGGATATTAGTTATTTGATTCAAGATTATAGTATTTTATTTTTACTAATAAGTTCTCAATAACTACTTTATTGAATAGAATATAATTTTAACTATAAACTACGAGTTTTAGGACATAAATTCCAACACAAAACATAATGTGGTTTACACATGAAAACTACCTCATCAATATTATTGGATCTTTGCATTTCATTGAGGATGATGCTTAGGTAGTCCATAGAAGTCACAAAAATGAAGAGAGAAAGTGGGTCACGTTGCCTGAGGCCTCTGTTTGGAAAGATTCTTCCATGTGGTTTCCCATTGATAACGACAGAAAGGTTGACATTTTTTATACAAGCTTTTATCCAACTTCTCCACTTTGTGGGATAATTCTTCTTTCTAAGAATGAATTCAATTAAATCCCATCTTATTTTATCAAAGGCTTTTTTCTATATACATCTTAAAGACGAATCATTTTACCTCTTTCATTTTCCAAAAAGTCCACAACTTCATTGGCCATCAAAATTGCATCAGTGATTTGCCTCCTTTTTACAAAAGCATGTTACTTTGGGGAAATGGTTTGAGGGAGGGTCAACTTTAATCTGTTTGCCAGGACTTTAGTAGTGATTTTGTAAAGGGATGTAGTAAGACTAATCGCCTGTAGTCCTTTGGATTGAGACATTCAGTTTTCTTTACAATGAGAGAGATGTATGCATTCTTCATGTTCCTATTGATAACCTTGTTTATGTGAAAGTAGTTGAAAACATCGATCACATCCTTTTTAAGAGTAGACAAGAACATTTTTTAGAATTCCATTGTGAAACCATCTGAACTAGGGGCCTTGTCATTGCTAAAGGAGAATATTGCACTCTTGATTTCTAATTCATAAAAAGGATCACACAAGGTTGAATAGAGTGAAGAATCAATAGGAGACCATTCTAGGTTATCAATCACTAAGTTCTCCTTAATCTCACCTATGTAAATTCCTTTGAAATGTGGGATTATTGTTTCTACAATCAGAGTGTTTATGTTGTATTTGTTTCCTTTTTCATCTTCAATCTCTTTAATGAGACCTTTCTTTTGTCTAGTTGTGCACACCTTGTGAAAGAAAGAAGTGCATTCATCTCCTTTTATCCATGGCCTCTTTGCTTTATGGGCCCAAATCTGAGTTTCATTGAATTCAAGTATGTTAAGGTAAGATTTAATGACTATTCTTCTTAAACTGTCATTTATGTTGAGAGAGAAGTTTGATTCCTTGTTGTCAAGCTCCTCAATTTCCTGTATCAACTCTTTTTTCCTATGTTTCATACGCTTTGAGTTTATTTCCTTGCCAGCTTTTATTGATGCCAAATAGTTGCTTGAGTCTTTCCATAAAGGTGTAGCCAGAGGGTCCCTCCTTTTTGGTGCTAGTCCACCATCTGTTGAAATTTTTCTTAAGTTCAACATCTTTTATAAGTTGGTTACTAATTCTGAAAGGTGAAGGCCCCCATTTCATCTCCGAACTTTCAAGAACTATTGAATAATGATTTGAGGTTGTTCTTGGAAGGGTTCTTGTGTAATGTGGCTTGAACTGAAGTTCTCAATCATGATTATATAAGAACTTATCCAGGCGAGACAAAACAGGGTCGATTCTTAAGTTTGGCCACGTGAACTTATTACTTGCGAGCGGACGGTCCATTAGATTGCAACTTTGAATGAGCTTGTTGAAATTCTTCATGCTTTGCTTTGTTGAGTTGTTTGCATTGGTTTCTTTCTTCCATCTTATTACATTAAAGTCTCCCCAATTAGTCAAAACTTGCTTGAAATAGTAGAAAGGTTGTGAAGGTCTTCCCAAATGGTCTTTCTGTTTCTTCTTTTTAAATGAACTTGTTTCAATTTGTTGAGTTTATCCCTCTTATATTTGTTGTTAAAGATTGTTCAACTTCCAATTTGTTTGTTACTGAGTATCTTATATCATCCCACATCATCAAGAACTCCTATTCGTAGGTTTTGTGATCAATTTTATGTGTTTTAAATTCCACAATGATTTAATTGTTTTTTTGTAACAGCAGTCAGTTTGGTCTCAGTAAGGAGAACAAAATCTAGATCATAGCATGAAATTACATTTTTTTTTTGTTAGAGCGTTTTTATGGGGGAGAACCTAAACCCCTTACATTCCAACGAAGAACCTTCGTTTGACACAATCAGGTATGGTTTTAAAAAAAAACTGGTAACCTGACCAACTCGGATTATCCAACCCAAACCATAAGGGTTGGGTTGGTTGGGTTAGAAAATTGGAGAAAAATAAGGTGAATAGGGTTGTGGGGTTGTGCAATTAAGGGGACGGGTTGACCCGGTCCGATCCCATTATGTATAATATATATATATATATATAAAAACCTAAAATCTAAAAGTAAACCTCTTTTTGAATGGAAATTGTAGACTTGATATTTGGATCTATAGTATATATATATATATATGTCATCTTGCACCTTGGATGACAATTTGTTCACCTTGGATATTGAAAAACAATATAAAATTTTGTTAAATTAGGAAGAGATAAAAACAAAAACAACTTGGCAACCCAACCCGGCCTAACCCGAATTTTTTGGGTTGGGTTGAGTTTGGTTAACCCTTGCATATTGAACCGATAAGGTTCATATTTCGTCAACCCAGATACTTTGAGTTGGTCCATAATTTTCCTTTAACCTGGCCCAACCAGGGGTATGTACATCCCTACAATCATCCCCTTGTACATCATTGTCCGTTAATTCCTCATGCCTCATGACTTTAATACGTCCCATATTGTTTGATGTGCTTGGCAAGTTTATATATGTATTTGGGGACAACTTTAGGTTGTTTTCCTTTAGCCAAATTTCATTAACTGTTTTTTGAATTCTTGGTCTTCTTCCTGCTGGTTATCTTTTCTTTTCTATCCTCTGTTTGATGACTCCACTTTTTCTTTTGTTTGTTGTGTGGTTGCATCATTTAGAAAAGGAAATTCTGGTTATAGATGAATGGGAGTTTCCATCACAAATTTAGTTCCCGTCGACATCAAATCATCTTTCTTCTCAAGTGGACTTTGTATATCAGTTAAAGAGTTGAACTCCAAGTCCACGGTTAAGTTGCACCCACTATCTTTCTTTTTTTTCAAATACCATTTGAAGTGATATCACATCAAATTTGGATGTTGATCTTGTCTTGATTCTCTAAGCTTTGTGTGTACCCTTTTCCTGTAGACCTTTTTCTCTCTCGGGCTTCTCTTTGCTTCAGGTGAAATCTCATTTGGCATCTTTTTTGTGGGAGCACTATTTGGATCTAAATATATGGCACTATTTTAAGGTGATGTGAAGCACAACTTTTCTTTCGAGCTGCCCTTGGAAGATTTGTTATCCATCTCATTAATATAATGCATTGAATGACATTCTTTTTGTTCCTTTTCTTCTTTAGACTTGCTATCCATATTTTCAGATTGCATTAATGCTTTCCCTTTTTCAATCCATTTCTCATTCCTTTTACTTTGCTCATAGCTCGATTTGGGGAGATCTATGTCTTTAATGCATATGGCAACTGTGGGATCCTCATTATTAACTGAATCTTCCTTGATTACCATTTTGATTTTCAGTTTAATTACCACTTTGCTTTTCAATTTGAATTTTTCCGATCGTATAGCCGCTCCTCCAATGAACTGAAATTGTCATGCTTTTGGGTCATATTCATTGAAGTCTATTGCTGCTTGTCTTTTGAATGATCCGTGTATTTGCACATCTCTTTCAATTAACCACCTTGATACAAATGAAGTAACAGTCTGAACAATGAAGTTGTTTCCTTTCTCATCCTTGATACAAATGCTAGAAGGGATTAAACCAGAGTAGTTATAACTTACTTTGATGTGTGCTTCCACCACATTTGTCATACGTTTAGTTTCTTTGGCCACTGATACAAAACCACCACCAGCATTTCCTATTTGCACGAAAGTCTCATAGTTCCATGCACTCAGTGGTATCCCTCTGAATGTATTTCACTGCCCATAATTTGAAACAAGGTTTGGAGTTGCATGTTTTTCATTAGACCATTGCTCGAATCTAATTAAGAAATTCTACACCGTTGACCAACCACTATTATTGCATATCAACTTTGCTTGTGATGGGTCTCGAAATGTGACCAAGGCTTTGTCAGCGTGGAAAGGAGTAAGAGCAAAACATATTTCCATTTGTTTTCTGAGGTTATGCTAAATCTTCTCCCAGTCATTGCGGAAGAATCTTCTTACAAGAACCACTGAATTTTCCCTAACAGTAAAACAATGTGGGCTCATTGATCTTGAATCTTGTGTCTGTGATGATGAGGAGGAGTCACTTTGGAATCCTTCTTAGACAACTTTTGCATATGATCTTGTTGATATGTCTGAATCTAATGAGGATGAGTATGATTTTTTACCTTATTTTAGTTGGAAAATTGGAGAGCGAAGCTTAGTTTCTGTTTGTACTCTTGGACCAATCATTGACATGAAGGAGACCTATTCACTTCTTTCTAATCCTTCTAGGACCAAAATACAACCTTTTCTTCCTAAAGTATCTACCTTGAACACCTTAGCTATCCAGTCACTGTGGTTTGTTGTCTTTCTTACCCATAGACAGTAGTCTTCAAACCATTTTTCCAAGAAGAAACGATTTTTCGTTGGGTGACAATGAGAGTTTTGAAATTATTTTTTAGCCACTCTAAGGAGTCAAAGGATGTTAAGATATAAAAGGACTTACACGACCCTACTTCCATGAGCTAAAAGTTTTGTGGATTTGCTTTCTTTTTTAGATAAAAGACAAAGTCCTTCCTTTCAATCTTGCATGAACATGGAATGTGCTTGACGCTTGCCATTTTTAGTAAGTTTTGTATGTATAAGTTAGATAGTAGAGGAAGATTGATTGAAGAAAAATGGTAGCATGTACCTTTCTAATGAATTTTCACGTAAGACTTCAGTGTAATCAATAAGGTTGCTGGATTGTTGCAAACTTGGGTTAATGTTACTTGCCTTCATTTTTCTCTAGTGGTTGTTGATCATCTGTCTTTTGGTTTGAAAGCTTGAGAGTAAGGTAGTAGAGAAACATTTTGTCTCTATGTTTGTTGCTTCAACTTTTTGTAGTTCTTGTAATGGTTAGTGGAATGTTAGGTGGTTATATTTTATGAACTAATTGCATGTAATTAGGTTATAAATAGGACAATTTTCATAAATATAAGAAACACCAAAATATTTACGGTCTGTGTAACAAAATCAAAAGCTCATTAAAAGCCCATGAGGTCGGCCAATTTTTATAAAAATTCTAGGTTTGCACTTATCGCTTTTGAATTTCGGGCGGCTTTGATTTCTTCCTTCTTCCTTTACATCTTCTTCCTTCTCTTCTTCTTCTACAATTCTTCTTTTATATATATATATATATATATTTTGAAATCATGATCATTCTTCTAAAATTATTATCATTCTTTCTTTTATAACTTTCTTTTTTCACTTTTTCAACTTTCCACTTGGTAAACGATCTTCGTCATCTCTCATATATTTCCTTTTCCAGATCTAAACGATCGCGTACCAAAGCTAAACGATTTGGGTTCAAGATCATGTACCAAATATAAAAGATCTTTCTACACGATCTTGAACATAAATTGTTTAGATCTTTATACACGATCATTTAGCTATTGGTACATGATCGTGTACAAAATCTAAATGATATTGGTACACGATCATTTAGTATGCGATCCTGTACAAAAATCTAAATGATTTTGGTACACGATCGTTTAGCTCTTGGTACATGATCCTGTACCAATATCTAAACAATCTTAGTTCATGATCGTGTAGAAGAAGAATTACACGCACACGTGAGGTCGGTGTTGATACTACCTACAAGATCGAGTAACATTTCCTACATAATCGTGTGTCATTTCTTACATGATCGAGTATCACGATCATTTAGAAGAAGGATTACATGCGCTCGTGTGGTTGATTGATCGCATGTTTATTGGGGCATTTTTGGCATTTCATATTATGGGCCTGTTGCTTTTTACTATTTTTTATTTTTTTTTATAATGTGTAAATATTTTGTTAGTTTGCTATATCTAAAAAAAAACCCTTATAAATATAAATAGGCATTATTTTAAGTGGGAGAAGTTTTTTTTTTTTGTGGTAATTTTCGTAATTTTGAATTACAAAATAAACCTAATTCATATTTTTGTCCCTTAAATCTCAACTTTAAACTCCACCTCTGATTTTCCATCTCTCTTTCAATTTCCTTCACTTATCGAGTCCTACAACCTGATTCTAAGTCTTTAATATAGGGGGTCAACACAAATGGTGGTCTTTGGTTCGATTTCATGAGGAGATTACGAGAAACGAGAAGCTACAATAATAAGCTTTCTATTAACCCTACTTTTGTTTAATTAGGATAGATTCAAGCATGTTAATTACTAAATTGTTTAGTTGCATTTAGATTAAAAAAAATCTTGTTTTTCACTGCGTGTGTCTTGTGTTCAAACAATTGGGCTTGCGCGTGTCTTGTTTTCACTGCGTGTGTCATGTTAATTTCTTTATCTTTACCTAATTCGAACAATTCAAATTACCTCAACATATTGGGCCAGCATTAAAATTACCCTTGAAATGGACGGCTTATTGGGCCAGTGCAGTTGAGTTGACCTCACCTATGTATATCTAAGGATAATTGTGTGTGAACAGAAGTTCATAGTTAGCTCAAGATTAAGATTAAGTTACCTAGATCTTCCATAATCGAAATAGTTAGTTTTACACAGTTAATGATGTTATAACTTAAAAGTAACTATTTCATGGTTCCAATCATATGTAAACTCTTTACATGGGATGCCACGATTTAGGATCACATTGTTTGTACTAATTACAAAACAGGTCGCAGTCATAATGTCCCCAAAATAAGGCACCCAACCTTATTCACGTACTATAGACCATTAAAGCTATATACTTGAACTTGATCCACATTTATGTCTCTACATAAAGTTCAAGTTTACGTTCGATAACCTAAGGACCTTAGTTTATTTGATTCAAGATTATAGCATTCAATTTTCACTAATAAGTCCCCAATAACCACTTTATTGAATAGAATATATAATTTTAAACTACAAATTACGAGTTTTAGAACATAAATTCCAATACTATCCACCTTGTCCTACCCCTGGAAATGGAAAACTTATTGGACGAGTATTGTTGATTGCCCTCACTTATGCAGTTCATGGTTAGCTCAAGATTAAAATTAAGTTACGTAGATCATCAATAATCGGAATAGTCATTTGTAAACAGTCAACTGTTTTATAACTTAAAAGTGACTACAGTTTCAGACTTAGGTAAACTCTTTACATAGGATGCCTTCACTACCATGTCTTTACATGAAAGATTCAAAATCACTTCATTTGTACAAATTAAAAAGTAGGCCACAACAATAGTGTACCAAGAATAAGGCGTCAACCTTATTCATATATTGTAGACCGTTTAGGCTATATATTCAATCTTTATCCACGTTTATGACTTTACATAAAGTTCAAGTCTACTCTAGATAGCCTTTGAACTTTGAATTATTGGATTCAATATTATAGTATTCAAGTTTCACTAATAAGTCCTCAATAACCAATTTAATATATAGAATATAATTTAAACTACAAATTATATGAGTTTTATGACATAAATTCTAACATGTATAATTTTGGAGAACTAATGTATTTGAATATGTTTTAAATATTATTGTAATATACATAAGATTTATATTAAATCTATAGGTTATAAAAATATGAAGAAGATTCATATTAAAACTAAATGTTATATGATATGAGAGGTAAATGCATTTGTCTATGATACAAATTTTTATCTAAATAAATGATATTAAATTACATTATGTTATATTATTTAAATTTAAGGTTCGTATTTATCTAAGTAATTATTTTAAATCAACTAATTTTTTTTTCAAAAATATAACAAACCGGAAAAATATTTACATGGTATAGAACAATTTAGAAAAAGGAAGAACCCACAAGCCCACAATAGAAATACCAAAAATGCCCGATTCCACAAGCGATTAATTGGTCACAAGTGTTCGTGTAATTCTTCTTCTAAACGATCATGGTACACGATCTTGTAGGTAATGGTCACAAGTGTGCATGTAATTCTTCTTCTAAACGATCATATACATGATCATGTAGGTAATGATAAATGATCGCTTCGGTAGTATCAACACCATCATGTAGTTCCTTTCAACGATAGGAAAAATGTTTCAAATCTAAATGATCGTGTTGACTATGGTAAGAAATCGTTTAGATCATGTCTACACGATCGTTTAGATCATTTTAAACAATAAAAAAAGGTTTCAAATTTAAACGCTCGTGTTGACATTTATAAACGATTGCCTAGATATCATGTCAAAGTGATTTTTCAACGACATTGATGTTCTTGAATATGAGGAAGATAAAATAACTTTAAAAAATCTTACCGAAAAATGGTGAAAATGAAAAAGAAGATTTAAACAGAATAATAAATCATTTTAAAATAGAAGAAAAAATTCTGGAATTAAGAGGACCTGGAGAAATCTTAAATAGAAAATGAATAAATCACAAAGAAGAAGAAAAAAAGTGTTGAATCGTTCACAAAATGGCAAAATTGAAATTTATGATAATATTTTACCATATTCATCGGCTTTTTGTTTTTGTTACACGAGTCGTAAATATTTTGTGTTGTGTTATATTTATGAAAAGGGATAAGTTTGTTCCTATATTATGCTCCCATTGTCCTGTGGTCCAACAATTATTTCATAAATACATATAAACGACAATATTCATCAAATATAGTTTCAAAACTCGAACATATATAAATAAAACTTTTCACCATATCCTTTCCAAAACTATTTACAAGACGAATATAAATAATTTCATCAAATTGCCAAGAATTCAACTCAACATTCTCTAATTAACTAACTTAACACAAAAATATATCTATCAATAATAAATCTAATCTCAAAAGTATTTCAAGCCCCTCCCCCCTCCATATGAACAATTAAAAAAGTTTACCCATATTATCTATATACATGAAGTTTTAGAATGACAACCACACAAACAAAAAATTTCCTACTTCAAAATCACAAATAAGTCACAATCATATATACGAACCCAAAAAATCAACTAACTCAACCTGCACCTCGTCTAACTCGACCTGTAAGTATGATTTTTCGTGCGTCAATTTATAAATATGCAAAATAAATGAATTAGTGTCATCAAAATTATTATAATCACAATTTTTTATTTTGAAAATTTTCAAGGAAGAAAATTGAATTGAAGAAAAGTATGAAAATTACATACTTTCACTAGGCTAACGTTATAACATAAAAAGATAAATTGCTCTCTTTGATAATTAAAAAGTAGAACAAACAAAACTAACAAATGTCGTTGAAATGTATATTACTTGACGTTTAAAAATGTCAAGTAAAAAAGCATATTACTTAACGTTTAAAAAAGTCAAGAAAGCTTAAAATTGACCTATTTCTGTCTTTTAATAAAAATTATTGACGGTTTTTCTTTGAAATTACCCCTTTCTTGATGTTTTAGGGTTTAAGGTTTAAGTAATTAAAATTAAAACCGTAAAAAAAAACCCTTTTTCTAGAAGAAAAATCTGCCAAAATCTATTATCATCTATCATTGATAGACTAAATAGACCATGCTGTAAATGTTGGTCTATCATTGATAAATCATAAAAGTCTATGAACCATAAAGTCTATCAATGATATATTTTGTTATGTTTGTAATTTTTAAAAATATTGCTAAGTAACTAACAATTATTTTAAAAATTATAATCCATTATAATTACTCCACCAAAAATAGACCTATTATTTATTCTAATTAATTTATCGCCCTCTCTCATTATACGTTGAAAGTTGGTGAGATTGGAAGTTTCGTCCTCGTTAAGTATACAGAAAGTGTTCGGTGGTTGATTGATTGAATTTTTACCGAATTCAATAAAGCTTCCCCATCTCAAGCAATCTCTTACTCACAATATTTTCAAAGAACAAGTTCTTCTGAAAGGCTCTTCTCTCTTTCAAAAGTCGGTTCCCACATATTTTGTCTTGTCAGAAAATAGCAAGAAAGATCTCTTGGAAGGTTACTGTAAGTCTCACTAGAAGAAATATGCCCTTTAATGTCGGTTGGAAAAAATGAAAATGGAGCTTTAATGTCGCTTTTTGAAATGCGGATGTTTAATGTCGGTTTAAAACCGACATTAAAGAGAGAGCTTTAATGTCGGTTTAAAACCGACATTAAAGGTATAGTTAATTTTTTTTATTTTTAAAAAACTTAAGTACCTTCTCTCTTACTTTACTCTTTTATTTCTCACGATCCCTCGCCACACGATTTCTTCCCTCTCCTTATCAATTTCTTCCATCTCTTCTCAATCTCATTTTCAACCTCTTCTCCGACGAATAGTCACCGCGCACACAATCGTCGTCCCTCGTGTCCAGCCATCGCCGCGTCTGTTACTGTTGTGCTCGTTCGTTGTCTGTTCACAGTCCTCATTCCTCACGTTTGCGCGTTCGTGCCCAGCCCTCGCTACCATCGTTCCTAGCCCTTTCGTCGACCACTAGCTGCTAAAAAGCTTTTCCCACTCTTTCACGACTTCATCAATGTTCTTTCTTCTCGTTCTTGCTGTGAAATCTCATTTTCAATACTTCAATCCTTTTTTTTCTTCCGTACAAAATTGGAGAACATAGTTTCATCCGAGGTTAGGGACTTTCTTTTATGTTAAAGCACTTGAGTGTGGTTTTATCCTTTTAGGTTTAATATATACATATGTTCCCTTAACTCTGGAAATTGCTGAGCTTTCTTTTAGGTTTATTCTTTTATGGAACTGAACGCAACTGCTGAGCTTTCCTATTGGAGACGTTCGTATGGATTGTTTTAGAACGTTTTTCCAACGTTTTACGATTGTTTTTCCAACTTTCCTATTGGAAAAAGCATCATCGGCGCATGAATTGTTTTACATGAGGAACAGAATGTTGAAGGAAGGAGATAGGAGACGTTCGTACCTTCCATACCGGCAAGACCTCGTCGGATTCTGGGCAAATCTCAACACCGTGAGCAAAGCATTACCTCCATTCTAAGCCGCTCAATAGGCTCTACTACTAAATTCAATATTTAGATTAATTATTTTTTATTAATTTTCATAATCGTAATTCTCTGAACATATCCATGAGTTTTTGATCATCTTCAAACACAAAAACGGTTGGATTATTTGACTGTATATATATGAATAGTTGTTTGATCTATGAACTCCATGATTTCTTAGGTGTTTAGCTTAAGAAATGTAGTCGATATAGATAGGAGTTCTAAACTATACTCTTTGATTTACGACTAAATTTGTTTTCTAAAATTTTACTTCATTCCTTTGTAAGTGTTTGAATAATTTTCATTGATCGAATTCAGTTCTTTTTTTTTTCACCAAGTGGGTATCTCTTGACTTTCTTTCTTCTAAAGTGTAAGAAAATATTATATGTGGTATGTACAAAAGACACTAGAAAACTAGAAAACAATTGAATGATGGATGAGTTGACAAAAAAAATAATGATTTGTTACTTAAATTAAACAGTTCTAGAACTTCAAATTTTTTTTATTAGATTCCAATTGTTGGTTGGGGGGTACAGTAAGAAATAAGTAGGATTCTTGATGGATAGTTTTGATGGTTATGGTTAAACGATAAACCAAAAGAAAACTCCCATATTATAATTCTCTTATCAACCCTAATTACTAAACAACACTCCTAAACATTTTCTATCATTTCAATACATCCTTTTTTTTTAAAGGAACTAAAAGACTAATTTACCACTAGATTACCTAAAGATAATGATCCATATGTGTTAGCTGTCTATACAAAGAACATAGAGTTTAGGGACTCAAGATCCATGAATTTTTTCTAAATTCATTGATAATTACGGTTCATTGACTTCTTTTGAACCATTTGGATGTAAGACATGAAAATAGAATAAATTGAAATGTTATATATAACAGTTCAACATGGATTTAAAAAAATTGATGTCTTATAATTTGAAGGTATTTTAAAATGCTTTCCTTTGACATACATTTGTGTGTGTAATAGGCTCTTGGAATACTTTTTGAAGAATTCTATGTATACATTATATTTCATTTCTTATTTCATTTCTTAATACTCTAACTAAACAAGTGGATAGTTGCTTGTGAACATAGAACTTTGAGTATGCTTTTTATGACTTTGGGACACGTTTGACTAGGGTCATTTTCTTTTGTATTTTGTTTTTGAAAATTAAATATGTTTGTTTGCATCGATGATCTGATTCGGAATTTTGTTTATTGTTGCTAGTGGAATTTAGATTTCACCTTGCGCTATGTGAAAAGATGAGGAAGATGCATTCTTGAGTTATTAGTTTATGCTCATAAGATGTTTGATGAAATGTCTCGTAAAAGTCTCTTTTTCTTATGCATTGAGTGAGCATTTTGTTTGGTTTTTTAGTATTATTTTTGTGAATGTAGGTTGTTCAAAAGATGCAAACTCCTAAGGAATGTTGGTTTTAACATAGGAAACATATTGTATCATTGTATTATTTATTTCTTTTGTCATTAAACTAAAAGGTTTTGGTTAATATTTATATTCCTCATCTAAGACTTGCTACTATTCTGGTATATAGGTGATTAAGGGGGTTTCCCATGTACAAAGTAGAAGAATGGGCAGTAAACTGAAGTTTGAACTTGAGAGATTTCTCAGTTTTGATTTGTGTTCTTCTCCCTATACTCAAACAAATAAACACAAAGAAGGACGCTGAGCTAGAAACAGAGGCCATGGTAAAAGATAGTATTAGATTCATCAACTTTTGGTGTTATATTATTAATTCTGATTTAAATCTGAATTTGTTATTTGTTTGCAATTGGTATATGTTGCTAAAAGAATCAACATCTTTTAGTCCTTTTTGCTTACTTCTCTTACGCTGTTTGGTACTATCCTGCTTGGACAATATCACAGGGATACTTGCTGTAGCTTACTATAGAATGAGTCATTTTATATGTAGCAGTTGAACATAAAGTTCCTTTACAGTAAACATTGCCTACTCCTCTTGGACTTATATGTGCATTGTTTCCTGCTGCAAGAAGTTGAATCCGTTTCGTTATTTTGTGTGTGTTTTTTTTTGTTGGTTTGTTCTATCTTTCTTGTTTTCAATGCTTAGAGAAGTAGGTTTTAGCTCATCTGGTTAGAGGAGAGGTTAGTTTAATATGTTAGGGGAAGTTGTCACTGCAAAAGTTGTATTTGAAAGATGGGTTTTTGTGTGTGTGTGTGTATTTGCTATATGAGGGGAAGTTCATTCTGAAGTGCTTAGTTCACTAGGTTGGCTGCAAATGCACCGACATTTGTGGTGTTACATTATGTAATAGGACCTGAATGTAAAAATATATGAATACCCTTAGCATGCACACAACTAAGTATATCTTTTTGATTGCTATTTTCATGAGACACCTCTGATGAAATTTGTTTCTTGTTAAAAATAGATAGCTTTTTTTCCTTCATTTTACTCTGTGGCAATGATAAGTTTTCTAGTTTCTAAGTTTCTGACCAAATTTTTTTACACCCAAGAAGATATTTGGTATTTCTTAGGCTAGGTTTGGTTTAGGCTTGGGATGGTTTTGACATCTTATCATCACTTATGGAGAAATATTCCACTAGGTGCTTCTTTCTGACAAGGTTACTATAGTCGATATTTCTTCATGTTTATATCAACTTTCCTTGTAATTCAGATTTACAAAATAGTTTTTCTCTTTCTTGCTTAAGCTTTGTATTGTTCATCTAAGGCCTTTCAAAGTTCTATTGACTATATTTGATGCGTTTCTTGTGCAAATACTTTAAGAGTGAGGAATTTGTAGAGGCATCCTGATAAGGAGTAGCCAGTAGGTCATTTGCTATCCACTTCTTGAACTAATACTTATTACAAATATGACATTTTGTGAGCGTCAAGCTTGCTTCCCTTGATGGTAGCAGAGGCTTTAGTGTGCTCTAGAAGATAGTTTATGTTATCAAATATGAGGGAAGAATAATTTTACTTTTTAGTATAGGTGTTGCCAGGAGGTGGGTGAGTTGAAAGTTTCTATCTATGTGCAAATATAGAGTTGCTTACAACACATGGGACATGTCTAAAGTTATAGTGTTTGTTTCCTGTGATTAATTTCTAAAAAAATATACTTAGTAGGCTGGTTAATGTTGTTAAACAGAAACCAAATAGCAGTGAACCTAGGAGAACTTAATGACTTGCTTTAGCTGTAGGAAGATGCTAAAATTTTGTTCTTTTCATTCAAGGTTCTTGTTGATTATGGGTTAAAGAGTTAGTTATATTATGGGTTAATTTGTATGAGGTAGTTTCTTGTGAAAAGTATGAGGCAGTTGAAGAAGTTAAATGACTTGTGGTGGTAGTATTCAGTGTCAAACTCGTGTGGTTTTTAACTTGAAAAGAAAGAGGAAAAATATGAGACTTAGTCCGATGCAGATTAGTGTTTTGAGTCTTTTAACTAATTGTTAGTGGGATAAATGCAGTTACTTTATCAAAAACAAAGAAGAAAGGAAGGGACCACAAGAAATCAATGGTGGAATCGATCAGGCAGGCTGTGGAAAATTACAACTCAGTTTTTGTTTTCACTGTTGAGAACATGAGAAACCTCAAATTCAAGGAACTCAGGGAGCAACTGAAGTCAACTAGTAGGCGAGTTGTACTCCCTGACTTCTTTATTATTAATTTGCTTCATCATTTCAAATATTGATTAGTGATATGAATGTACTTTCTCTATGTTGTTTGGTTAGCTTCTCGATTGCACAAGAAAAGATATAAATAATAAATAGCACATTTTAAAACTCAAAAGAAAAAATCATAATGTATGCATGCCTTAGGAGAAAGGATGAGAACACGTTGTTGCCATAACAACTGAAAAAAACAATTTTAGCAGGTTATGGTAACAGCAATTGTTTCCATGCTTACACAACAACCTTTCTCTCCTTGCTTTAAAAAGCTTCACTTAAAAAGGGGTTTACAACCTTTGGCTGCTGCATGTGTACCTATGTCTTAACATATCCTCTGTTCTTTTTCTTCTTGAAGGCATCAATGATTTGGAAATTATATTACTTGACTTTGAAACATATTTTAGCTATACATTATGTATCATGCTTCTGATACTCGTTCACATTTTTAAAGTGTATAAATGTTTAATGAGGCTAACTGGTTGAAAATCAGGATATTCTGTTTGTGAACTCATTTATTGCAATTTTTGAACTGCTGCTGGCTGAGTGGCATTTTGAGATGGCATGCATGGCCTCTCTCACTTCAAGTGTTCTTTCTCTGTAGTCTTTAGGAAGTAACATTCACTCTTCTATTTTCAGCTTTTGCATGGAAATACTGGACTTTGCTTCACAAACTTACCAAAAGAAGAGGTTGAGAGGTAAATAAGCATGCACTGTTTAAAAATCGACAAGCTCTGCCATAAAGTAGTAATTTTGACAAGTTGCTATTTCATTTTAAATTTATATACCTTGGTATTTAGATTTCATGAATTATGCATTCTGTTTTTGTTTAGCAGTTGAAGGATCAGATAAATTGTGCTCAATAAATTTCCATATCTATGAATACAGAAGTGTGAAATTTTCATTTGAGAAAGACACCTTAAAAATGAGATTTTGGCCCCAAAAAAAATCCCAACTTTGTATCACATGGTTAGCATTTCAATTCTGTGGGAAGGGACTTCTAGAATAAATTGCTTAGAGGAAAATGCTCGTGTATTTGTTATGTTTTACGATAATGCTTGATTTAATTTTTAATGTTTGAGGTCTGGAATGGTTTTATTTGTAACCTTTTATTGATCATTAAATTGTTTCTGGTGTGGCCTTAGTTGTGTGCTTTTTTTGCTTCATAGGTTACTGATGGAGAGAGATTGCCTTTAGCTGTTAAGGAGATGGGAACTTGTGATCTTTATCCTCAAGTAAGTTATTTTACATCTGCGTTTGAATTCTCTGTATATTTTGTCATGAATTGGCTGGAGCTATTCCTTTATCTTATAAAAAACCTTTGATTGTAGCCTCCCAAGTGATATTTTAATATTTTCAATATATATAATGTTTATAGATGTGTATGTCAATATTTTTAATATACACGAGCACTTTCCATGAAGACCGCTTTTGCCCGTGTTTGCTGAGTTTTAGTTCAGAACCTCTCAAGAACTTTTCTTAGGTTCTTGGCCCCATTTTTCTGCTACTGTTATGTTTTATTCTAAGTCAATGAAGTTGTTGAGTCTGAGTTCAATTCCCAATTATAGTTTCTTGTAGAGTTGTAGTTACTTGATAGTTACATTACTTCATATACCACGGGTAGAATATGTTTGGCTACCAATTCAAGTTACATATCAAAGAAGGGGCAAAAAGGTCAATGGAGGTGAAACCGGTGCTGCTGGGGAGGGAAGTGTTGAGTGAGATGAGAGAGTATTTGTGGGGACCATTTGGGAGAGGGAGTTGGGGGCTGTTTTCCAGTTAGTGTGTACATAAATAATTGTTTGTTAGAGTGAGAGGCTAACTTGTTTTTGAAGTAAATTCTCCGTGGAGGAGAGGATTGTGTATTTGCCTTTGGGCACTTTTGGTTATCTAAGTATCAATATCATCTAGAGGAGACATCTTAGAGAATATTTATTTTAAGTTTGCATGGTCGTGGTGGGACCTTTTGATTGCAGTCTTTGCAGAAATTTATAACTTATAACTATTGTTGCACCTTGCATGGCTGACCAACCTTTTTCATTTAAATAGTATAGCTAGAGTCTCATTTCTTTTGTTTGGCAATGAAAAGACTATTATGGTGGTGACTATTTCTCAAAATTTGACTTGGTTTTTCAAAAACATGAATAGAAAGTTGATAACAATTTGTTCATGGGAAGTTAACAAAATCTTGCCTTTGTTTGGAACTATCATATCATCCTCATTTTGATATTTTGATATTTCTACTAACAACTAGGTCTTAACATTGTTAGTTATCAATTCAACCATCTTGATGTCTTTTACAGGGAGTTATCACTAAACAAATGACTGCAATAGAAGAAATGGTTGCAAGTGAGTACAATTAGCCAGACCCTCATCTTTGTGACAAGATCTTGAAGTTAGTCATTTGTGAAGCGTTCTAGTTTGCTATTAGTTGCAGTTTTAGTTACTGCTCTCTCAATATATTCTTTTTCTTTCTTTTTTTTTTCAAAGGATGATCAGTGTAATAATTAAGCTTCATAATTTCTGTGTTTGGATCCAAGTTGTATATAAATGTACACATTATTAAGATTTCATTTTGTATATGTACAAGTAAAAGATTTCATTTTTAACTATTTGGTGTCATACAAAATGGACAATAATGCAAGGATTTAATAAAAATAAATTTGAAAAAACGACATTAAAGACATCGTTAATGTCGGTTTCAAAACGACATTAAAGACAGCTTTAATGTCGGTTAAAAAAAATTAAAGACATCTTTAATGTCGGTGGAAAAACGACATTAAAGATGTATCATAACCGACATTAAAGATATATTTAATGTCGGTTATCCACCGACATTAAAGATGAACCGACATTAAAGGCCTTTAATAACACCTTCAAAGATGTCGGTTTATAACCGACATTGAAGGCCTTTAATGTCGGTTTATAACCGACATTGAAGGCCTTTAATGTCGGTTTATAACCGACATTAAAGATGTCTTTAATGTCGGTTATAAACCGACATTAAAGCCCTTTAATAACGCTCGCAAAGATGTCGGTCGCCAAGTGACATTAAAGGCCTTTAATGTCGGTTTTAAACCGACATTAAAGGCCAGATTTCTTGTAGTGTCTGTACGTGTTGAGTAGACGATATTGCTCCAGTACTGGTAGATTCAAAGAAGAATTAGATTTTTTTTTTTTTTTAGAACGTGTGTTCAAAGGTAATGCTTCTCAATTCTTAATTCTATGCGCTTAGCTTTCTTAAATTTACTGCATGTTAATGTTCTGTAATTTTAATTCAGTGTTGCTTTAATCTTTCAATCAATAAAATACTGCTGCTGTGGAATTCAATTCCTTTTAAAAGGCATCATTCAAAATATCATCAAGCTTTTCTCATCTTGTAAAGCTTGAATGCCTCCGAATTGCGATGTATTGTGTAATAGTGTGTTTCTCCACTTAAAACTACTCCATACGAAATTTTCAATCGAATAGTTTTCAATATATTCTTAAGCATGCAAATTTTGAATAATGTATGACACACTAAGTCAAAAGATACGATGTCCTAAGGAATTACTTAAAGTTTGTACCTACACTAGATCTTTGTGGTATGAAAAAGGAAACTTGTAGAGGTTATAGTCTTTTGAAAATATATTATAGCAGAGGAAAACTTACATAAATCTAACAAAACACCAAACTATTTACGGCCCGTAAAACAAGACCCACAAAGTTAGTCATTTTTAAATATTCTAAGTTTGCCCTTCCATCTTTCTTTTGCGGTTCGTCTTCCTCTTACTATTTCGTCTTCCTCCTCCTATTTCGTCTTTCTTCTTTTCTATTTTTTCCTACAATTTCTTTCCATCATCTTTCTTATTTTTCAATTCTTTATTTACGTTGTTTAATCTTTTCATCGTTTTTCTTCTTTTCCTCTTCCTTTTTTTTTTGCTTTTCTACCGTCTTTATACTTTTCCTCTTCTTTTTTTCGCTGCAATTTCTTTCCATTGTCTTTTTTTTTTTACGTCGTGTACAAAAAATAGCAAAATCTAAATGATCGTATATAAAGAATTTTGAAAAAAAATCATTTAGATTGGAGTAACCAAATATAAACTATTGTGTAAAAATGTAAACAATCGTGTAAAAAATAAAAGATCGTGTATAACAAATTTTGAAAAAATATCATTTTGATTATAGTAGTAAAATGTAAACAATCGTGTAAGAAAAATGATCATGTAAAAAAAATAAAAAATCGTGTATAAAGAATCTTGAAAAAAAATCATTTGGATTGGAGTAGCCAAATGTAAACGATCATGTAAAAAAAAGTAAATGATCGTGAAAAAAAAGTAAATGATCGTGTACCAAAAGAATTAAAAAAATCGTGTACCAAATTTTGAAAAAAAAATCATTTTGATTTGGGTCCCCAAATCTAAAACGATCATGTAACAAAATTGAATGATGAAATTGAAAAGATAAATTATAGTCATATCTAAATGATCGCGTATAAATTGTAATCATATCTAAACGATCGTCTATAAATTGTAGTCATATCTAAACGATAGCGTATAAATTGTAGTCATATCTAAACGATAGCGTATAATTTGTAGTCATATCTAAATGATCGCGTATAAATTGTAGCCATATCTAAATGATCGCGTATAAATTGTAGCCATATCTACACGATCGCAAATATTTTATGCACGCGTTATTGAGACGTGGTTGACAGGGCTTTTTTTATATTTTACACGGTGGGCATCTTGACTTTTTCCATTTTTTGAATTGTTCTATAGAGTGTAAATATTTTGCCGCTTTTTTATATTTTTGAAAAGACTCCTATAGCAAATATAGTACATTGTTTTTTAATTTTACAATTATGAAAAACTCTCATTTTATAAAATACTATTCATCTTAAATTAGTTATTATTTCCGAACTACCTTTCAATAAACTTAATTCTTTTTCCCTTTTTAATGCCCTAATCATCCCTTAATTATTTCTTCTCCTTCTTTAATTTTAAGATCCTAATCATTCTCTCTTACGAGAAAAACAATTTGTTTCTTCAATAACATATGTATTTCTTCTTCCCCTTTTTAAGGCGCTAATCATTTATCATCCTTTCTTTTACGGAGAAAACAATTTGTTCTTCCTATCTTAATCTTAATTTTAAGATATCAATGACACATGATTTCCTACATGAAACATAATGGTTGTTGATCGAAGTAATTTAACTTCGTTTGTGATTTTTCTCCTACTTTCTTCGATGTGTATTTTGAGTTAAATCTTATTTCAAATGATTTTGTTTTTATATTTACTACGTGATTTTCATTTTTTCAAATTTTATCCAGTTTATTGTAGTTTATTGATTAAATAAGTATATGAACGATATAACTCAGTGGATCATTACAAAGTATATCAATACTATGTTATTAAAGTATAGCAACATATTAGTAAAGTGAATCATTATCGGGTATATAGATGAAGTTTACAATTGTATATCAATATAATGTATCAAGTGTATAAGTGTATTTAAACAATCGAAAGTATCCATGAAGAATATTAAAGTCTATCTGCACTACATTAGGTGTATCAAGCATATCAAATTTGTTGAGTGAACCAATGAAGCATAACAAGTTTATTAGTTGGTCATCAAGTATATTAAACTTATTAGTGAAGCATTTAAGTGTATCAAAGCCAAGAGGGTATTAAGTGTATCAAGAAGAATCAAGTGTAACAAGGAGCATTAGGTGTGTCAAGGTATTTCAGGTGTTTCAAAACGTATCAAGTGTATCAAAGAGAGCCATAGTTCATCAAGTGTATCAAGGTCCAAAGGTTATCAAGAAAAATGTATATCAAGGAGTATCAGGTGTATCAACACTACAAGAAAGTGACTTTCCATGACACTTCTAAAGAAGAAAAATTGAGAGGAGAGAAGGAACAACTGTCATAATATGTGAAAATGCGCTTTTTTGGCGGGAAAAGACGTTTTTGGATATTCTTTTCCGTGACAGTCATTTGGTGTCATAAAAGGGTTTTGGATTTATTAAAATAAAAAAACCCCAATTTTATTAAATTAATTAATTAAAACATAAAATCCCTAATTTCTCAACCCCTCCCAGTTCGAATGTCGCGCGCCCAGCCCCAATTTCTCTTCCGCCCATGCAATCAGACTTCCGCTGACCGTCTGTCTTCCAGCCACGGTTCGTCGTTGGCCCATTATTCCACCTCCACCCAATCTTCTGACAACACCCACGCTTCAACCAGTGAGTTCTCAACCCCTCCCACTCCTCCTCACAAATTGTTGTCCATTTAACGTTAGCATATGGTCGCTGATCATGTAATTGTCTGTAGTTTATATGCAATATTTGACCATTAAGATGCAAAAATACAGTAGAATTGCTTAACATCGATGGGTTGAGATAACTATGCATATAATGAGAGAAAGGGGGAGTTGGTATTTACGTATATTTGTTTCTTCACTACAAATTGTCAATGAGTCATTTAATTGTTGTTTGTAGGCAATATTTGACCATATTTGACCATTGAGATGCAAATTGTCAATGTACTTCAAAGTGTCTATTTTGTATGCAATATTTGACTATTGAAATGCAAAAAGACAATAGGATTGCTTAACATTGATAGGTTGAGATAACCATCCATATGATGAGAGAAAGGGGAGTTGGTATTTAGGTATATTTATTCTTTGTCCTACCTTTTCTTTTCAAGTACAATTGATTTCACATATTTTGTTCGAATGACTTTACTGAGTTACCTTGCCCTAAACAACCAAGCACAGGTCTCATTATCACTATCACTTATTATATTTACGAATTTGGTCTGAAGATTTAAGCATCCAATATCATTTTTACGTAAGTTATAGGCACTTTTTCTACTAGTGAGAATAGTTCATATATGGGGTGTTTTGGTTAAGAATAGGATTATCATTTTATCAATTGGTTTAAATGAAAATAATTCTAAGTACAATCGTTGTGTCCTTATTAAAATTAAATTTAGAATATATAGAATTTACATTAATTTGATATGTTGCCTATTAAATTTAGCTTATGAAATATGTGTATAATAGGATGTAGTTACTAATACTCTTCATTCAGTTGTCATCCATCTCTTTTGTAACCCAGGTTTGTTTAGAGGGCAATTATAGAAGATTTGATGTTTGTAACATCTACATAATGGACAAATCATGGATGATGGAAAATAGGATGTCTAGAGAATATGATGTAGGAGTTGAAAGTTTTATTCAATTTGGTTTGTCTCATGCCAAAGGTTCTAATTCGATAAGATGTCCATGTCTGAAATGCGGGAATCGTTTACTTAAGGATGTTTCAATAGTTCGGTATCATTTGTATGCCAATGGAATTGATAAACGTTACAAGATATGGTTCTGGCATGGTGAAGATTTGAACTCAAAGACCGTTAGCAGTAAAATGGAAAATACAGTCGATGAAAAATATGAACACAACGATTTGTTTAATACAGTAAACATGTTTAAATCCGATCATGACGAATCTTGTAATAGATCCAATACATTTGATACTATGTTTGATGATGCAAAGAAACTCTTATATCCATGATGTAAGAAATTCACGAAGTTGTCAACCATCTTGAGACTGTACAACTTAAAGGTTAGATATGGTTGGAGTAACACTAGCTTTTCTTAATTGTTGTCCATAATAAGTGATCTCCTACCTAACAACAACGAAATAACAACTTCTTTATACGAAGCGAAGAAAACACTAGGTGCCTTAGGACTGAGTTACCAAAAAATTGATGCATGTCCTAATGATTGTCGTTTCTATAGAAAAGAGTGTGCAAACTCAACAAAGTGTCCTAAGTGTGGTTCGTCAATGTGAAAGATCAATAAAAACTCAACAAAGAAAAATAGTGGAGTGGCTGCTAAGCAGATGTGGTATTTTTCAATAGTTCCAAGATTTATAAGAATGTTTAAGAACTTAGAGAATGCTAAGAACTTGCGTTGGCATGCGATGGATACAAAAGTCAATGGTATTATGAGACATCCGGCTGACACTCCATCATGGAGGTTGATAGATCACATGTGGCCAATATTTGGGTCTGGACCAATAATCTTCGTTTAGGTTTGTCGACTGATGGAATTAACCCATTTGGAGATTTATCGTCAAACTATAGTTGTTGGCCAGTTATTACTACAATATACAGTCTTCCACCATGGTTGTGTATGAGAAGGAAACATTTGATGTTGACAATGTTAATATCAGGTCCGAAGCAACCGGGATATGATATCAACACCTATTTAGCACCCTTAATTGATGATCTCAAAATTTTATGGGAAGAAGGGGTTCGGTGTTTTGATGCGTATAAAGAAGAATATTTCACTTTGAGAGCCGTCTTATTGTGGACTATCAATGATTTCCCTGCATACGGTAATTTATGTGAGTGTAGTGTTAAAGGTTTTAAAACCTATCCAATATGTGGAGAAGAGACTACTTCAATCAAACTACAACATGGAAAAAAATTGTATATATGGGACACAGGAAATATTTTCCAAGACATCATCCTTATAGAATACATAATTTTTTTTTTATGTTAAGCAAGAGCATGGAAATCCTCCACAGCCCTTGTTACGAGAGGCCATATACTTTAAACTCAAAGAAATGATATTTTCCTGTGGGAAGAAGTGTGACAAGAATAATAACGAAGGTGGCAATAACTATTGGAAAAGAAGATCAGACTTCTTCGAACTACCATATTGGAAGAACTTGCATGTACGACATTGTCTGGACATAATGCATATTGAGAAGAATGTATGCATGAATATAGTAGGAACATTGCTTGATATACCAGGCGAAAGTAAAGATGAAATGAATAGTAGACTTGATCTAGTGGAGATGAATATAAGACCAGAATTGGCACCAATGGTTATAGATAATAGAACTTACATATCTGCAACATGTTATACATTGTTAAGAGAAGAGAAGTATCAGTTTTGTAAGACTTTGTCTTAAATTAAAGTTCCAGAAGGATATTCATCAAATATTAGAAGTCTTGTCTCTTTGGATGACTTAAAACTTAATGGCCTTAAATCGCATGACTGTCACGTTTTAAAGCAACAATTGCTTCCAATTGCAATACGTTCAATCCTACCGAAGAATGTGAGATACACTATAAGTAGACTGTGTTTTTTCTTCCATGCAATTTGTGCTAAAAGTTTCTCCGTATCAGAGTTTGATGCATTGCAAGAAGATATATTTATGACTTTATGTAATCTTGAGTAGTATTTTCCACCTTTTTTTTTTACAATTATGGTTCATCTCGTTGTTCATCTTGTGAGAGAAGTAAAACTTTGTGGTCCTGTATATTTGCGATGGATGTACCCATTTGAAAGATACATGAAAGTGTTGAAAAGTTTTGTTCGTAATAGAAATCGACCTGAAGGATGCATTACAGAAGCACAAGTATGTGAAGAGACTGTTCAATTCTGTTCGGACTTTCTTTCTGGATTAGATCCAATTGGTCTTGGATCACTAAATTCAAGGGAAGACAAACGAACCGATAGATCGCTATCAGCAGGAACCTATGTCCGCCTTGATATACAACAATTAAAGCAAGCACATCTTCACATTTTACAGAACACTAAAGAAGTACATCCACATATAGAGTATGCTTTCTTATCATCATACACTAACACCATTAAATTACCTTTCACACATAATTTATATTTATTACCTATTTTGTAGAGAACATATGAACCATTTCAAAATTGAAAACCCAAGAAGAGCAAAAAATGAATAGTGGCTACAAGTTGAACATAATCGATCATTCGGTGCATGGATACGAGATAAGGTGAATGAATACTTCAAACCATCCATGTTGTTTTATTATTATTGCTTACCAGTCCCAACATGTAACTCTTTTTTTGAATAGGTGATGTATGAATTACACGAAGGAAAGGTAGTCTCGAACACAATACGATGGCTTGCACATGGCTCCAATTGTGGTGTAATGACGTATAAAGGGTATATGGTTAACGGAAGTTCTTACCACACTAAGTCCCGTGATGGCCATCGAACTATTCAAAATAGTGGGATGTTAGTGGCAACGACAATGCAGGTGTCTAGTGCGAAGGGCAAAAATCCAGTGATTGGTGACATGTCTTTCTATGGGATCATTGAAGACATTTGGGAAGTTAGTTACAATACGTTCAATACTGTTCTTTTCTGTATTCGAACAGACGATCTTTATTTCACGTTGGTTGACCTTAGCCGAATTGGACATTCTTCAAATTCCTTCATTATTGCCACATACGGAAAACAAGTCTTTTATGTTTCAGATCCTATTGATTCGAGATGGTCGGTTGTTGTAATGCCACCACAAAAAGACTTTCCACTAATGATGACCTTGGAGATATGTTATCGCACTACCCCCTAGTCTCAAAATGGAATACAACAAGTGACATTGATGATAGTGGGGATACATACACTAGACTTGACTGTGAAGGCACATGGGTTACCACTTGACTTTCATTGGTATGTAAAGTAATTAAAGTCTCTTTGGATGTCCTTTTTTGGTTATGTTTAATGATAATGATCGTCGTTGTTATTTACAGAACAAAGTCAGCTCGAGATACGAACCTTACTGTTATAAAGCAAAATTATTTCATGTTGAAGATTTTGTATGTGTATCTCCAGTGTCCTAAGCAATCAGAAGTAGTAAAATGTGGTTATTACGTGATGTGGTTCATTTGTGACATCATATTGTCAAGGAGTACTTCTATCATACACATAGTAAGCATAACAGTTATAAAACTAGCGTGTGCATATATACTTTTTTATGAATGAAACTAATTTAGATCCACTTTATAGTCTACAGATGAAAGATTCACCTCGTGCTTACACACAAGATGATATTGATTGTATAAGGTCTGAGTGGGCTGAGTTTGTAGGGAAGCACGTACATTGTGCTTAGGATAAGATATTTTGTCACACATTTTGTCACATATTTTGTCATATATTTTGTCACATATTTTGTCACATATTCTTGTGTTCGAGCTACCATGAAAAATACAGTGCTGGAGGAAAATACAGCTGCCATGTTCAATATCAATGAGGTAAAGTTATCTTAGAACTTACTAAAATGCAGTTTTTGAAGTTCATCAAATTATATACTTGCATGTGTTGTTGATTAAAATCACCATTGATTTAGTATTTGTAACTTGAATACACTTTTTGCTAAGATGAGACACTCTGTTTTACTTGCCAGGCGCTAAAAGTTGTTTTCAGCCTTCTACTTCAAATCCCAACACTTTATAATCCATTTTCATTCAAAAGGTTGGTTTTCTCTCCTTTTGTCCTTTATGCTAGTGCATCGTTTGATCAATTGTTTTTTACTTTTAGTCATTGATATGCTTGTAGGTGTTTTAGCTTTGAGTTTTATTATTCGTTGTTGGTTTTGACATTTTTGTGAAGTTCCGTAATGAATTTAGCTAAGTTTGTGGGCTAAATGTGGTGTTTGTGATTATGTGTTGTTGAAGTGTTTATGTAATTTAGCTAAGTATGTGGGCTGAATTTGGTGTTTGTGATTATGTGTTCTTGAAGTGTGTATGTAATATAGTTAAGTTTGTGGGCTGAATTTGGTGTTTGCGCTTATATGTTGTTGAAGTGTGTATGTAATTTAGATAAGTATGTGCTCTGTGTTGTTGAAGTGTGTTGTTGATGTGTGTTTTTGATCATGAAGTGTTGTTGGTAAAAAAGTGTTGTTGATCTTGAAGTGTTGCTGAAATGTGTTGTTGATAAAAAAGTGTTGTTGAAGTGTGTTGTTGATCATGAAGTGTTGTTCAAGTGTGTATTAATTTAACTAAGTTTGTAGGCTGAATTTAGCTAAGCTTATAAGTTATTATTCTTGAAGTGTGTATGTGCTCTATGTTGTTGAAGTGTGTTGTTGATCATGAAGTGTTGTTGAAGTGTGTTGTTGATAAAAAAGTGTTGTTGAAGTGTGTTGTTGATCATGAAGTGTTGTTCAAGTGTGTATTAATTTAACTAAGTTTGTAGGCTGAATTTAGCTAAGCTTATAAGTTATTATTCTTGAAGTGTGTATGTGCTCTATGTTGTTGAAGTGTGTTGTTGATCATGAAGTGTTGTTGAAGTGTGTTGTTGATAAAAAAGTGTTGTTGAAGTGTGTTGTTGATCATGAAGTGTTGTTCAAGTGTGTATTAATTTAGCTAATTTTGTAGGCTGAATTTAGCTAAGTTTAGAAGTTATTATTCTTGAAGTGTGTATGTGCTCTATGTTGTTGAAGTGTGTTGTTGATCATGAAGTGTTGTTGAAGTGTGTTGTTGATAAAAAAGTGTTGTTGAAGTGTGTTGTTGATCATGAAGTGTTGTTCAAGTGTGTATGTAATTTAGCTAAGTTTGTGGGTTGAATTTAGCTAAGCTTAGAAGTTATTATTCTTGAATTGTATATGTGCTCTACGTTGTTGAAGTGTTATTGAAGTGTGTTGTTGATAGAAAAGTGTTGTTGAAGTGTGTTGTTGATTATGAAGTGTTGTTGATCATGAAGTGTTGTTGAAGTGTGTATGTAATTTAGCTTAGTTTGTGGGATGAATTCAGCTAAGTTTAGAAGTTATTATTCTTCAAGTGTGTATGTGCTCTATGTTGTTGAAGTGTGTTATTGATTATGAAGTGTTGTCGAAGTGTGTTGTTGATCATGAAGTGTTGTTGAAGTTGTTGTTGATCATGAAGTGTTGTTGAAGTGTGTTGTTCATCATGAAGTGTTGTTTAGGTGTGTTGTTCATCATGAAGTGTTGTTGAGGTGTGTTGTTCATCATGAAGTGTTGTTGAAGTTTGTGTTCACCATGAAGTGAATGTGATGTGTTTATATGGGTGAATGTGTTGTCTTCTTGAATCATTTTTTTTTCTTTTATTTTCTTATTAGGTTTTGTCACAATCTATTGGAGCAATGAAACCATATTTACACCAATTCATTGATGTATAGGCTTTTTTGTAGGTTTGGTAGGAAATTTTTTTGTTTAAATGTAGTTATTTAAATAGTTTGTTCGTACCAAAACACATTTGTACCAACAATTAAAGCAATATTACAAAGTGTGTTTCTTTCTATTAAAGCGTTCACCGTTTTTCCATATGTGATTGTATTCGTCTGTAATGGTACGTGGAATGGCAGGGCGAGAAGAAATACAGGATTCAATAAAAAAGAGGGTTGTTGAAAATAGTGACTAAAAACACAACTATGACATTTCAATTTAAAAATAAAATTGTCATCGAAAAAGTTTTATTGATAGTTAATTAAAGTCATGGTAACTAAAAAATGATAGTTATAATCTGTCATAAAATATTTCATTTGTGACATTTATTATATGTCATGAAAACCACATTTCGTGACAGTTTTATACAACTGTAATAAACTACTTTCCATGACTGCCGCATCAATAACTGCAAAAAACTGTCACGAAAACCTTTAATGACAACATTTAATTGTCATTGTAGGTCCTTTTTCTACTAGTGCAAGAGATATTATGTGTATTAGGTGTATCAAATTTGTATCAGTAGTGAGAGCATTTGTGACATTTTACATCTTGTATATATGGGTCAGGTTTTGTTTTTACCATTTTTGCAAACAATAAATGTGTGCTATTAACTTAATTATTATAACTTGTTTTTTTTCCTTTTCTTTTTCCTCGCAAGCATCACTATAAAATAAATCAAAAGTCGTAATATACTTATGTAAAATTTAAAGAGAAATATTTTTAATATTAATAATAATTTTTAAAATATCATCTTGGTTCTTGTAATTTTTTTTTCAATTTTGTCCCACGAATTTTGAGTAGTCCCATTTTGAATACCACTCTATCACAAATAAACCTATGTATGTTCTTGTCATATTTTACATATCAAAGTTAATATCGTTTTGTTGATGATAAAGTTTTATCTCACTTTAATAATTGACTTGTCATGTAGGTGTATCATCAACAAATGTTTATCATTAATGGACTACGATGTTTTCCTTGTTGATAGCACTTGAGATCTGTTATCTTTCTGCCTCTAATGTAGCTCATTCACAATAATTAATGTAGAAATATAAGTTATATATAGTAGCCATTTTATATAGAACCATGGAGTAGTAATGTGATAAAAGTGAGATAACCCGTGGAAAATCTTGTAACAATATGAACCATGCAATTTATGAACTACAAAAGACAAAAAGCCTATTTATTACGTTTTTCATTGTTTTAGAGCAACATTTTGATACAAGAAGATAAGAAAAATGAAGAAGTTGTTCAAAGCGATTCAAATTGCTCGTGTCAGCCATCAAGGCAATGAACAAAAAGATATTAGACTGACGCAAATCAAAAGTATTAGTAGTGTTTTACAGTGTCTCTCAAAGTGTGAGAGGAATTTATTAAAAATTCAGAGTTATTTGCAAACTCAAATAACGCCTATCGATAGACGACCCAAGCTTCATCTATGGTTGTGTGATACCATGTGGTGGAGTGTGAAAGAACGGAGAAAATACAGATATGAGCATCATCTCTAATCCTTTCCTATCCGCCATTGCCATCCCTAACATTCCTTCTCTGTATTTTTAGGAGAGAGCTTAGTGTAAGAGTATGAAAGGAAATCACCACAACCATTCCCCTTAACATTGTAAAAGAAACATCAATGGAGCCAAGGAATGCAAGAGATTGCATTTCGTGCCTTGACGCAAGAGATTGGGTCGTCTATTGATAGGCGTTTATTGATAGGCTTTTCTTGGCAAGTTTGCACATAACTCTAAATTTTTAATAAATTGCTCTCACACTTTGAGAGACACTGCATTAAAACACTACTAATGCTCCTGATTTGCGTCATTCCGAAGGTTGCGTGGTACTTTGCTAGAAAGAAATTGCATTTCGTGCCTTGACAGCATTTCTAATTCTATTCATTTGTAATTTCTCTTCTAGTTGCATTTTTGTTATGAATTCCATAGTCAAGAGGGCTAAAGCTTTTACTATTAATTCAATACACTTTCAATTTGTTCTCCCGTCACTTTACGAAATCGCTTATTGTAGTTCTCATGCTATGATTAAAATCAAGAGTTAGATTAATTCCTCGAAAATCCTGAATGGTTTTAGTCTTTAGTTTGCTTAATATATCATAGCTATATTCAACGCTTAATTCTATCTGAGAGAATGGATTAGGCATTTGGAGTTATCTACTTGACACAGCAAGTAACTAAGACCTAATTTTACAACCATAGAAAATGTAACGCCCCGAATTTTCGAGGTAAACTTTTATCGTTTTGCGTAAATTTTTCGGAAATTTTAAAATTTGGAGTAATTTCTGAAATTCTTAAATTAATATTTGTAAATTTATATAATAATAATATAATATTAATTATATTATTATTATTATTATTAATTATTATAATCTTTACCTATAATTTATTTAATATTAATATTATCTTTTATTATTATTATTATTAGTAATATGATTATTATTTATTAATTATAATTATTATAAGTTAATATATATATATATATATATAATAATATTTTTTTAAAAAAAAACCCTAAGGCGCGCGCGACACACCCCCCCCCCCCCTCATCCGTTTTCGTTTTCTTCTTTCTCGCGCCGCCGCAGCCCACTTTCTTTCCTTTTCGTTTCAGCGCCGCCGCCCACCATCTCTCTTCCGCACACGCCGTCGCCTCCGTCCCCATCTCCTCCGTCACGTTCCATCTCCATTTCCGTCTCCAGCGTCGGCAACGTCTTCAACTTCATCGTTTTCGTCCGCCGCGGCTCCCTACCATTTCGGGTCTCCTCTCCGTTTCAAACACTCGGACGCCGTCGTGCGTCCTTCGTCCGACCGTGTCTGTCGTCACACCGTCGACCTTCGCCGCGTTGAAGCAGAGCCAGTCGTCAGACTCCACCCAGCCGCGACGCATCTCCGTCGTCGAACGCCCGAAGGTTTGTTGTTGTGGTTGCCCGATTTCAAGTCGACCTGACCCGAGAACCCGCTTCCAATCCGACCCGTGTTTCAAGCTGCGAGCCGCAAGCCGAGCCGCGAGTCGAGCCGCGAGCCGAGTTGAGTCGAGCCGTGAGCCGAGTTCAGTCGAGCCGCGAGCCGAGTTGAGCCGAGCCGCGAGCCGAGTTGAGCTGAGCCACAAGCCGAGCTGTGAGCCGAGGCCAAGCCGAGCCGAGCCGAGGGTGAGCCGAGTCGAGTTGTAAGCCGAGGCCAAGCCGAGCCGAGCCGAGCCGAACGCCTCCAAGCCAAGCCGAGCTCCCTGTTCACCGAGCCACCTAAGCCTTCCTTACTCCACTTCGGGTCACGGTGAGTCTTCGGTAAGGATTATTTTGATGAAATTCTTAATGTTGCTGCGTCCGATTCGAATTTGAATATTGGAATAAGATTTGGTCCTACCTTTCCTCCCTTGAAGGTATTAAGGAGTTGGCGTTTAAGTTCTCGGGTTCCGCGGCAGGCTTGTTCGGAGATAGCTCTCCTTTTCCTTGGGTAAGTCAACGGATGTTGCTTAGGACCATTTAAAATGACTTCTACTAGTATCATCGATTAAAACCTTCGTGTTTTCGTTTAGGTGGATCCGTTGAGCGTGGACTCGATCGAGGGGCATAACCGAGTATCAGGTAAGGGTTTTCCTACTACTGGACCTCGGATCGAGGCTGGAAACGTAGTAATCCACAGGGGATTACACGTTAGTAACTGTACCGAATAAATATATGTGTGTTTTGACTTTTAAGCATTATTACTACACTCTTGTCTGATGTAAAGGTAACGCGAACGCTAGTTGTAGCTTGTGTGCTATCGTGTATAAGGAGTTACTTGCTAGTAGACCCCGATGCTGGATGTTCGGTAAAGTGTGGTTATGTTAATGGGCTACGTTGTAGATTGGAATTGTATGTCGATGGACCTTGAAGTTACGGTTAGGTACGTGGTAGTCATTGGTCTGGACATTGATCATGGAGTTTGGACGGGAAAGGACAGTGAGTCCGTTTTTGATTGATTAGTTGATTGGGTCTAGGGGTTACCATAATGGTGTGCGAATTAGAAACGCGTATAGCAACTGAGGGTGTAGTTGTTTAAACCTATACTATCTAACCGGCAAAGCCTATGGCGAAGTTGTAATATGAGTGTTGATGAGGTATGACTGTGGTAGACGGTTTAGTATGGACTGAGGGGTAACGGTTAGCTTAATCTATGGGGTAGTGTACCTTACGGAATGTGCATCCTTCGGGAGCACTAGACTGATATGTGCATCCTTCGAGAGCACTAGACTGATATGTGCATCCTTCGGAAGCACCAGACTGATATGTGCATCCTTCGGGAGCACTAGACTGATATGTGCGTTCTACGGAACCATTAGACTGTTACGTAGGGTACCCCTGAATAGGAAGTTAACTGTTGTTCCCTAACGGGCCCAGTAGTGGGTCCCTTACTGGGTATGTTTATACTCACCCTTTTCTCTTCTTAAACTTTTCAGGTAAGGGCACAGCGAGGGGCAGACCGACGAGAGGCAGGAAGGATGCGTGAAGGCCATATGGACGCGTCTGATTTTCTTATTGCTTCCGCTGATGTATTTTGTTAGAATATTTGGTTTTGTGATTTTGAGTTGATGACCTGAGTTTTTATTTGAAACTTTTGTGACTTTGATTTAAAATAGGGCCCGATACTGTTTTTGTAATATTTCTAACGTTTTAAGAAATCGTAACCGGTCCGTTATGAATTTTGTGTTGTGTGGTCGAGTCTTAGTACTGAGTAGTGACCTTAGCTTAGTCCGGAAAGTTGGGTCGTTACAGTTGGTATCAGAGCCTAAGTTTTAGGTTCTATAGACTGACTTGTAATGTGAGTCTGTGTTTTGTGTCCTTATGGCTACAACGATCCTTGCCACTCGTCAGGTACGCTCTCATGAAATTATATGTATAACTCTATATGCATTACCTTACCTAAGTTAAACTGCGCAGTTAATTACCATTATGACTAAAGGGATCATTGGTGGTTGTTAGGGAAATGCCGCCAAGGAGAGGTGCACGTAGGGGTGGCCGAGGAGGCCGAGGAAGGGGAGCAGGACGTGTTCAACCTGAGGTGCAGCCTGTAGCCCAAGCCACTGACCCGGCCGCGCCAGTTACTCATCGGATCTAGCAGCCATGGAGCAGAGGTTCAGGGATTTGATTATGCAGATGCGGGAGCAGCAGCAGCCTGCCCCGCCAGCTCCAGCACCAGCTCCTGCTCCAGCTCCGGCTCCAGTACCAGTTGCGCCCCAGGTTTTGCCGGATCAGTTGTCAGCAGAGGCTTAGCACCTGAGGGATTTCAGGAAGTATAATCCCACGAAATTCGATGGGTCTTTGGAGGACCCCACCAGGGCTCAGTTGTGGTTATCGTCTTTGGAGACTATATTCCGATACATGAAGTGCCCTGAGGATCAGAAAGTTCAGTGCGCTGTTTTCATGTTGACTGACAGAGGTACTGCATGGTGGGAGACTACAGAGAGAATGCTAGGTGGTTATGTGAGTCAGATCACGTGGCAACAGTTCAAGGAGAGTTTCTATGCGAAATTCTTCTCTGCTAGTTTGAGAGATGCCAAGCGGCAGGAGTTCCTGAACTTAGAGCAGGGTGACATGACAGTGGAGTAGTATGATGCGCAGTTTGACATGTTATCCCGCTTCGTTCCCGAGATGATAGCGACCGAGGCGGCCAGAGCTGATAAGTTTGTTAGAGGCCTCCGACTGGACATTTAGGGTTTGGTTCGAGCCTTCCGACCTGCTACTTATGCCGATGCACTGCGCCTGGCAGTGGATCTCAGTTTACAAGAGAGGGCTAACTCGTCTAAGGCCGCTGGTAGAGGTTCAACATTGGGACAGAAGAGGAAGGCTGAGCAACAGCCTGTTCCAGTGCCACAGCGGAACTTCAGATCAGGTGGTGAGTTTCGCCGCTTCCAGCAGAAACCTTTTAAGGTAGGGGAAGCTGCCAGAGGGAAGCCGTCGTGTACCACTTGTGAAAAGCACCATCTGGGCCGTTGTTTATTCGGGACCAGGACTTGCTTTAAGTGTAGGCAAGAGGGTCATACAGCTGATAGATGCCCGTTGAGACTTACGGGGAACGCGCAGAATCAAGGAGCAGATGCTCCACATCAGGGTAGAGTCTTTGCTACCAACAAGACTGAGGCTAAGAGGGCAGGCACGGTGGTGACAGGTACACTTCCAGTATTGGGGCATTACGCCTTAGTTTTGTTTGATTCGGGATCGTCACATTCTTTTATCTCTTCCGCATTTATGTTGCATGCCCGCTTAGAGGTAGAGCCCTTACACCATGTTCTATCAGTATCTACTCCTTCCGGGGAGTGTATGTTGTCGAAGGAAAAGGTGAACGCATGCCAGATTGAGATAGCAGGCCATGTGATTGAAGTAACGCTGTTAGTCCTGGATATGCTCGACTTTGATGTAATCCTGGGTATGGATTAGTTGGCCGCTAACCACGCCAGCATAGATTGTTCCCGTAAGGAGGTAACGTTTAACCCTCCCTCGATGGCCAGTTTTAAATTTAAGGGAGAAGGGTCAAGGTCGTTGCCTCAGGTAATCTCAGCCATCAGGGCCAGTAAACTGCTCAGTCAGGGTACTTGGGGTATCTTAGCAAGTGTGGTGGATACTAGAGAGGTCGATGTATCCCTGTCATCAGAACCGGTGGTGAGGGACTATCCAGATGTCTTTCCTGAAGAACTTCCAGGGTTACCTCCGCACAGAGAGGTTGAGTTTGCCATAGAGTTGGAGCCGGGCACGGTTCCTATATCCAGAGCCCTTACAGAATGACCCCCGCAGAGCTGAAAGAACTGAAGGTGCAGTTACAAGAATTGCTTGATAAGGGATTCATTCGACCGAGCGTGTCACCTTGGGGTGCGCCAGTTTTGTTCGTTAAGAAGAAGGATGGATCGATGCGTCTATGCATTGACTATAGGGAGTTGAACAAGGTAACCGTAAAGAACAGATATCCCTTGCCCAGGATCGACGATCTATTTGACCAGTTACAGGGAGCCACAGTGTTCTCTAAGATTGATCTTCGGTCGGGATACCATCAGCTAAGGATTAAGGAAGGTGATGTACCGAAGACAGCATTTCGTTCCAGGTATGGACACTACGAGTTTATTGTGATGTCTTTTGGTTTGACGAATGCTCCGGCAGTGTTTATGGGCTTGATGAACAGAGTGTTTAGGGAGTTCCTAGATACTTTTGTGATCGTGTTTATTGACGATATCTTGATATACTCCAAGACGGAGGCCGAACATGAGGAGCATTTACGTATAGTTTTGCAAACACTTCGGGATAATAAGTTGTATGCAAAGTTCTCGAAATGCGAGTTTTGGCTGAAGCAGGTGTCCTTTCTGGGCCACGTGGTTTCTAAGGCTGGAGTCTCTGTGGATCCAGCTAAGATAGAGGCAATCACCGGTTGGACCCGACCTTCCACAGTCAGTGAGGTTCGTAGCTTTCTGGGTTTAGCAGGTTATTATCGACGGTTTGTGGAGAACTTTTCTCGTATAGCTACTCCTCTTACTCAGTTGACCAGGAAGGGAGCTCCTTTTGTTTGGAGCAAGGCATGTGAGGACAGTTTTCAGAACCTTAAACAGAAGCTAGTTACCGCACCGGTTCTTACTGTACCTGATGGTTCTGGCAGTTTTGTGATTTATAGTCCAAGAAGGGTTTGGGTTGTGTTTTGATGCAACAGGGTAAGGTGGTCGCTTATGCTTCTCGTCAGTTGAAGAGTCATGAGCAGAACTACCCTACACATGATTTAGAGTTGGCAGCAGTGGTTTTTGCTTTGAAAATATGGAGGCATTACTTATATGGTGAAAAGATACAGATCTTCACGGATCATAAGAGCTTGAAATACTTCTTTACTCAGAAGGAATTGAATATGAGACAGCGAAGATGGCTTGAGTTAGTCAAGGATTACGATTGTGAGATACTGTATCATCCAGGCAAGGCAAATGTGGTAGCTGATGCTCTTAGTGAAAGGTATCACATTCAGCAGCACTTATTACCCGACAGGCCCCATTGCATCGGGATCTCTAGCGGGCTGAGATTGCAGTGTCAGTGGGGGCAGTCACTATGGCCCAGTTGACGGTACAGCCGACTTTGAGACAAAGGATCATTGATGCTCAGAGTAACTATCCTTATTTGGTTGAGCAACGTGGCCTAGCAGAGGCAGGGCAAGCGGTTGAGTTCTCCATATCCTCTGATGGTGGACTTTTGTTTGAGAGGCGCCTCTGTGTGCCGTCAGATAGTGCGGTTAAGACAGAATTATTATCTGAGGCTCACAGTTCCCCATTTTCCATGCACCCAGGTAGTACGAAGATGTATCAGGACCTGAAGCAGGTTTATTGGTGGCGTAACATGAAGAGGGAGGTAGCAGAATTTGTTAGTAAATGCTTGTTGTGTCAGCAGGTCAAGGCACCAAGGCAGAAATCAGCGGGTTTATTACAACCCTTGAGCATACCGGAATGGAAGTGGGAAAATGTGTCCATGGATTTCATTACAGGACTGCCGAGAACTCTGAGGGGTTTTATAGTGATTTGGGTTGTGGTGGACAGGCTTACCAAATCAGCGCACTTCGTTCCGGGTAAATCCACCTATACTGCTAATAAGTGGGCACAGCTGTACATGTCGGAGATAGTGACATTACATGGAGTGCCAGTGTCGATTGTTTCTGATAGAGATGCCCGTTTCACTTCCAAATTCTGGAAGGGTTTGCAGACTGCTATGGGCACGAGGTTAGACTTTAGTACAGCTTTCCATCCACAGACTGACGGTCAGACTGAGCGTCTGAACCAAGTTTTAGAGGATATGTTGCGAGCGTGTGCATTTGAATTTCCAGGTAGCTGGGACTCCCACTTGCATTTGATGGAATTTGCTTATAACAACAATTATCAGGCTACTATTGGCATGGCGCCATTTGAGGCCTTGTACGGCAAATGTTGTAGATCCCCGGTTTGTTGGGGTGAGGTGGGTGAGCAGAGATTGATGGGTCCTGAGTTAGTTCAGTCTACTAACGAAGCGATACAGAAGATTAGATCACGCACGCATACCGCTCAGAGTAGGCAGAAGAGTTATGCAGATGTGAGGCGGAAGGATCTTGAGTTTGAGGTAGAGGACAAGGTGTTCTTAAAGGTAGCACCTATGAGAGGTGTCTTACGATTTGAAAGGAGGGGAAAGCTGAGTCCCCGTTTTGTTGGGCCGTTTGAGATTCTGGAGCCGATTGGCCCTGTAGCTTATCGCTTGGCGTTGCCAACATCACTCTCGACAGTTCATGATGTGTTTCATGTCTCTATGTTGAGGAAGTACGTGCCAGATCCCTCCCATGTAGTGGATTATGAGCCACTAGAGATTGATGAAAACTTGAGCTATACTGAACAACCTGTTGAGGTGCTGGCTAGAGAGGTGAAGACGTTGAGGAATAAAGAAATCCCTTTGGTTAAAGTCTTATGGCTGAATCATCGGGTGGAAGAGGCTACATGGGAGCGTGAAGATGACATGAGGTCCCGTTATCCTGAACTGTTCGAGGAATAAAACTTTCGAGAACGAAAGTTCCCTAAGGAGGGAAGAATGTAACGCCCCGAATTTTCGAGGTAAACTTTTATCGTTTTGCGTAAATTTTTCGAAAATTTTAAATTTTGGAGTAATTTCTGAAATTCTTAAATTAATATTTGTAAATTTATATAATAATAATATAATATTAATTATATTATTATTATTATTATTAATTATTATAATCTTTACATATAATTTAATATTAATATTATCTTTTATTATTATTATTATTATTAGTAATATGATTATTATTTATTAATTATAAGTTAATATATATATATATATAATAATATTTTTTTAAAAAAAAAACCCTAAGGCGCGCGCGACACACCCCCCCTCATCCGTTTTCGTTTTCTTCTTTCTCGCGCCGCCGCAGCCCACTTTCTTTCCTTTTCGTTTCAGTGCCGCCGCCCACCATCTCTCTTCCGCACACGCCGTCGCCTCCGTCCCCATCTCCTCCGTCACATTCCGTCTCCATTTCCGTCTCTAGCGTCGGCAACGCCTTCAACTTCATCGTTTTCGTCCGTCGCGGCTCCCTACCATTTCGGGTCTCCTCTAGGTTTCAAACACTCGGACGCCGCCGTGCGTCCTTCGTCCGACCGTGTCCGCCGTCACACCGTCGCCCTCCGCCGCGTTGAAGCATAGCCAGTCGTCGAACTCCACCCAGCCGCGACGCATCTCCGTCGTCGAACGCCCGAAGGTTTGTCATTGTGGTTGCCCGATTTCAAGTCGACCCGACCCGAGAACCCGCTTCCAGTCCGACCCATGTTTCAAGCTGCGAGCCGCAAGCCGAGCCGCGAGCCAGAGCCGCGAGCCGAGTTGAGCCGAGCCACGAGCCGAGTTGAGCCGAGCCGAGGGTGAGCCGAGTCGAACGCCTCCAAGCCAAGCCGAGCTCCCTGTTCATCGAGCCACCTAAGCCTTCCTTACTCCACTTCGGGTCACGGTGAGTCTTCGGTAAGGATTATTTTGATGAAATTCCTAATGTTGCTGCGTCCGATTCGAATTTGAATATTGGAATAAGATTTGGTCCTACCTTTCCTCCCTTGATGGTATTAAGGAGTTGACGTTTAAGTTCTCGGGTTCCGCGGCAGGCTTGTTCGGAGATAGCTCTCATTTTCCTTGGGTAAGTCAACGGATGTTGCTTAGGACCATTTAAAATGACTTCTACTAGTATCATCGATTAAAACCTTCGTGTTTTCGTTTAGGTGGATCCGTTGAGCGTGGACTCGATCGAGGGGCATAACCGAGTATCAGGTAAGGGTTTTCCTACTACTGGACCTCGAATCGAGGTTGGAAACATAGTAGTCCATAGGGGATTACACGTTAATAACTGTACCAAATAAATATGTGTGTTTTGACTTTTAAGCATTATTACTACACTCTTGTCTGATGTAAAGGTAACGCGACCGCTAGTTGTAGCTTGTGTGCTATCGTGTATAAGGAGTTACTTGCTAGTAGACCCCGATGCTGGATGTTCGGTATAGTGTGGTTATGTTAATGGGCTACGTTGTAGATTGGAATTGTATGTCGATGGACCTTGAAGTTACGGTTAGGTACGTGGTAGTCATTGGTCTGGACATTGATCATGGAGTTTAGACGGGGAAGGACAGTGAGTCCGTTTTTGATTGATTAGTTGATTGGGTCTAGGGGTTACCATAATGGTGTGCGAATTGGAAACGCGTATAGCAACTGAGGGTGTAGTTGTTTAAACCTATACTATCTGACCGGCAAAGCCTATGGCGAAGTTGTAATATGAGTGTTGATGAGGTATGACTGTGGTAGACGGTTTAGTATGGACTGAGGGGTAACAGTTAGCTTCATCTATGGGGTAGTGTACCTTACGGAATGTGCATCCTTCGGGAGAACTAGACTGATATGTGCATCCTTCGAGAGCACTAGACTAATATGTGCATCCTTCGGGAGCACCAGACTGATATGTGCATCCTTCGGGAGCACTAGACTGATATGTGCGTTCTACGGAACCATTAGACTGTTACGTAGGGTACCCCTGAATAGGAAGTTAACTGTTGTTCCCTAACGGGCCCAGTAGTGGGTCCCTTACTGGGTATGTTTATACTCACCCTTTTCTCTTCTTAAACTTTTCAGGTAAGGGCACAGCGAGGGGCAGACCGACGAGAGGCAGGAAGGATGCGTGAAGGCCATATGGACGCGTCTGATTTTCTTATTGCTTCCGCTGATGTATTTTGTTAGAATATTTGGTTTTGTGATTTTGAGTTGATGACCTGAGTTTTTATTTGAAACTTTTGTGACTTTGATTTAAAATAGGGCCCGATACTGTTTTTGTAATATTTCTAACGTTTTAAGAAATCGTAACCGGTCCGTTATGAATTTTGTGTTGTGTGGTCGAGTCTTAGTACTGAGTAGTGACCTCAGCTTAGTCCGGAAAGTTGGGTCGTTACAGAAAAGGGATTTTAGAAATAAAATCACTACATAAATTTCTTCTTATCATACATATATCATAAATGCTAGTGTGTGTCTGTTAGTTTGTATAGAATATTGGTATTTTATTGATAATTTATTGATATTTCATTGATGATAATCAAAGATTACAACCTTATATATAACCATATTAAAACACGCAAGAGGAAACACTACTAGAAAAAGACCCTTTCTTGACGGTGTCTTGAAAAACTGTCAAGAAAGGGGCGGTTTAATGAAAAAACCATCAAGAATTTTGATTAAAAGGCGGAGGGGAGGCAATTTACAGAATTCTTGATGGTTTTGAAACGTCAAGTAATATGCAATTTTTTCTTGACATTTTGGAACCGTCAAGTTGTTTATTTTACATTCTTGACATTTTGAAAACGTCAAGAATTTTTATGAGTTCGATAGTCTTGACGTTTTTTAAAACGTCAAATGTAATATATTTATCCTTGATGTTTCAAAACTGTCAAGAAATGTCGATAAATTCTTGACGTTTTAAAACGTCAAAAATTTTCATTTTCAAATTTATTGATGTTTCTTGACGTTTTAAAAACGTCAAGAATGTTTTATAAAAAAAAACCTATTTTTTAAAAAATATATTATTATTTTATTATTTTTATTATTTTTTTATTATTTTATTATTATTATTAAATTTCTTTTTGAAAAAAAGAACCCTAAAATTCTTATTCTCTTCATCTCACAGCCGCACGCCTCCCTCATCTTCTTCTTCTTCCTCAACCAATTGTCGCCACCTCAGCCAACCATGCTTCGACGACCACAGCTTCGACCGCCACCCATCGCAATCAACCGTGCGTTGTAGTCGTTCGTCGACAGCCACCGAATGCACCGCACCGACGACCACCCACCATTTGTCGTCTGATGATAACCACCGCAGCTTCGATGACCACCCACCGCATTGCGTCATTCTTCTCCCCGTGTGTCGTCTGACGAAGCCCAGCCGCTGCCACTGCAGTTCTTCAAGTCATACATCAAACCTCAGCCAACCCGAGCCAAGATCTCTGTTGTCCAAGCTGATTTTCTGTCTTCTTCAGCCGCGTGCATCGAGCTACCTCCCAAGCCAAGCCGCTCGCGAGCCACCCTTCCTTGCAGCTACTTGAGCCAGTGCTTGGTAAGAGGAAAAATGTGAACCTTGTAGTTGTTTCCTTAGCGATTTCAATATTAATGTTGGAATAAATTGTTGGATTGATTGGGTTCACGACCAATGATTTTTCTTGATGGGTTAATTTCTTATTATTGTTTTGAAAACTATCACCCAAAACTTTACCTTTCGTTATATTTTTGTGCATATATTTTTTACACTACATTCATTAAATGATATCTATAAATCTACAATAATACATTTATTTAATATCTCCACCTTGCAATTATTAGATAGAAAAACATACCACTCTAATGAATTCATGTGGCAGTTTTATATGCATTTTTAGGTGACTTTTATCCATTTCCAATAAGCCCACCATTGACATGTGCTCTAAAGTTGTCTATATTTTAGGGAAAATTTATAATACTTTTGCTAAAGAAAACTTTGTATACCTTTTTGTTTCATTAAGGTCCCTCTCTCTATGTTCATTTAAAGGGATAAAATAGTTGGTAATGAGGACCAATGACAATGTTACAAGTTGATATTAGCAAAAATAACAAGGTTGAAAGTAACTTAAACCTTATAGTATCCCAAACTTTCTTTGTCACTTTTCTTTTCCCTTTTTGTGTTGCCATCAAATTTTCTAAGTTGATTCAACCATCCATAGACTTGGGCAAGGAGATTAAGGGGATATGAAGTTTCTTGATGTTGGAGACTTAGTGTTCACTTTAACCCACTGTGTGTATTGGTCAATACGACTTTGTTATTGTATTATTTTCAATTAAGTTTATAGGGGAAATCATGGACCACCAAGCTTTTCTATTTGGGATATATTGAACTTATCTTATATTGAAGTACTCACTAGAAACATTTAGGAATTGTTTTGGATGTACTTTATAGTTGATTTCATCCACTTAAAAAACCTAAAAAACCCAATCAAAATAAGCACTTATAGTATGTATTTTGATATTCCTTTGTGAAGAAGGTAGAGTACCCATTTAGACTTTGTTTTAATAATTGCATTTGTCTGCATGCAAGTTCTTATTCCTTTTTATTTTGATTGTTGAATTTTAATGTTATAGATTTGGTTATGGCCTATAGTAACTTGTATTCTTTTTGTTAGTAGGAGTTGCTAAAATCTTGAATTTCTTGTATTCTTTCATATGAATTTCTTTCATATTATGAATTTCTTGTATTCTTTCATATGTTATAATTCAAATTGATAACCATTACTCAACAAATTCTCTGAGGACTTACACTTATGGATAGATCATGGATAGGAATTTATTTTCTTTATTTGGTTAGTTGGTGGAAACTTAGTCTTATTAAGCGAATGTTTGTTCAATATCCATATTTCTTTTCTCTTTTTATTATCTCAACAAGACTTTTTGAACTAATTTAATTTACTTTATTTGTCAATAGATTTACAATTATGGATAAATTATGGATGCATAAAAGTAGATTATCCAAAGAATATGAGTTGGGCGTGGAAAATTTCATCAAATTTGGATTTTCGAATACAAGTACCTCTTACATTCGTTGTCCTTGTTTGAAATGTGGGAATTGTTAAAAGCATAGTAGAAAGGATGTTAGAGATCATTTATATGTTAATGGTATTGATGAAAGTTATAAAATTTGGTTTTGGCATGGTGAAGCACTTCCTAACTCATCTTTCTATGGAGAATGTTCAAAGTTTGACACACATACATGTGAAGAGAATGATGTTGGAAGTGTAAAAGAAATGATTGAAGTTGCTCACGAGGAGTATTCAAAAGACCCAAATGGATTTGAGAAGTTGCATATTGATGCTGAAAAACCATTGTATGAAGGATGTAAAAAGGACACCAAGTTGTCTACTCTAGTTAAATTGTATAATTTAAAAGTTATATATGGATGGAGTGATATAAGTTTTTCAGAATTACTTAAAACTTTGAATGAAATTCTGCCAACTACCAATGAACTCCCAAATTCATTGTACGAAGCAAAAAAAACATTATGTGCATTAGGAATGGAACATGAAAAGATTCATGCATGTCTTAATAATTGTTGTCTCTATAGGAAAGAATTTGCTAATGCAACAGAATGTCCTGAATGTGGTCAATCGAGGTGGAAAAACGTTAAGGATAGAAATGAAGAGAGAAAGCAAATTCCCTCAAAAGTGATATGGTACTTCCCACTCATTCCACGATTTAGAAGGCTATTTAGAAGTATTGAATGTGCTGAAAACTTGACTTGGCATGCTATTGAAAGAATTGATGATGGTAAGTTACGACATCCAGCAGACTCTCCAGCATGGAAGTTAGTAGACTTTAAATGGCCAGACTTTGATTCTGAACCTAGAAATCTTCGTTCAGCATTGTCAGCCGATGGAGTAAATCCTCATGGTGACATGAGTTCTAAATACAGCTGTTGGCCAATAGTGATGGTTATTTATAATCTTCCACCATGGTTGTGTATGAAAAGAAAGTACATGATGCTATCAATGCTAATTTTAGGGCCAAAACAACCAGGGGATGATATAGGCACATACTTAGCACCACTAATTGAAGACTTAAAACTTTTATGGGAACATGGTGTTGAATGTTATGATGCTTATCGAGAAGAAGTATTCATCTTAAGGTTTTGTTGTGGACAATCAATGATTTTCCTACATATGGTAACCTCAGTGGATGTTGTGTTGGAGGGTATAAGGCATGCCCAATTTGTGGAGATAATACAAATTCTATAAGGTTACGACATGGGAAGAAAATAGCATACCTAGGACATCGAAGATTTCTAGCACGCGATCATCCGTACCGACGACAAAAAAAGTCATTCAACGGTAAAAAAGAACTTGGTACAATTCCAGAACCACTTTCTGGGGAGGATGTGTACTTGAAATTGAAAAATCTTGAATTTCCTTAAGGAAAGAAGATCCATAAGAACCTATCGATGAACAAAAGTGAAAAGATTTGTTGGAATAGGTTATCTTCATTTTTTGAGTTGCCATATTGGAAAGATCTTCATGTTAGACATTGTTTAGATGTGATGCACATCGAAAAAAATGTTTGCATGAATATCTTAGGTACGCTTCTTGATATTCCTGGTAAAAGTAAGGATGGGTTGAATGCTAGACGTGATTTAGTTGATCTAAAACTTCGACCAGAGCTTACCCCTATTAGTAGTGAGAAGAAAATATTCATTCCTCCTGCGTGTTATACTCTTACAAAAGAAGAAAAATGATGTGTTTTGAAGACTTTGTCAAGAATAAAGGTTCCCGAAGGTTACTCTTCCAATATTAGAAACCTTGTGTCAATGACAGATTTAAAACTTAATAGTTTAAAATCTCATGATTGTCATGTGCTCATACAACAGTTGTTTCCCATTGCAATAAGATCGGTGCTACCGAAACATGTTCATTATGCTATAACTAGGTTGTGCATCTTTTTCAATTCTGTATGCAACAAGGTGTTAGATGCGCGACAATTAGACAAGTTGGAGAAAGATATTGTGGTAACATTGTGTTTATTTGAAAAGTATTTTCCCCATTCATTCTTCACAATCATGATTCATCTCACAGTACACATAGTTAGGGAAGTAAAACTTTGTGGCCCTATATATCTTCGATGGATGTATCCCTTTGAAAGATTCATGAAAGTCATCAAAAACTCTGTGAGGAATAGATATCGTCCAGAAGGTTGTATTGCCGAAAGTTATTTAATAGAAGAAGCTATTGAATTTTGTTCTGATTTCTTATCTGGAGTGGATCCCCTTGGGCTTGGGACTTGCAAGTCACAAGACCATTTAGACACTTCAAACATTGGTAGGCCTTTGTCCGTGGGAGTTCCATTCAAACCTAAACAAGAACTTCTACGTCAAGCTCATCGATATGTGTTGGAAAATACAATTGATGTTCAACCATATATGGAGTAAGTTTATTCATTGATTTCTTGATTCTTTCATTCACTTTTATATAATTAAATCTAACTATATTACAATGTTTGAATGATGACTACAAAGAAAACATATGAAGGCTTTGCAACTACAATATCCGAACAATATCGAACTTTTATACATTGGTTACGAGAAGAGGTACAGTGTTGAACTTTGTAATTTAGTTATACATGTTATGTGTTGAACTTGAAATAATAATTCTTGTGGTAGGTATCAACTGAACTTGAAGTTGGAAATAGTGGAGTTTCAGATAACTTAAGGTGGATTGCTCATGGCCCTCATCCTTTTGTTATTACATATAGTGGTTATGCAATAAACAGATGTCGCTATCACACAAAATCTTCTGAGAATGATCGAAGTGTACAAAATAGTGAAGTTAGTTTAGTTGCAAAAACAATGCAAGTGTCTAGTTCTAAAGATAAAAATCCCGTCATTGTAGATATGTCATTCTATGGAGTGATATAAGAGATATGGGAACTCAATTATAATAAGTTTAATGTTCCGGTGTTTAAATGCGATTGGGTTCAGAATAGTGGTGGTGTTCGGATCGATGAACTTAGTTATACTTTAGTTGATTTAAATAGAGTAGGACACAAGTCAGACTCATTTATACTAGCAAGCCAAGCAAAGCAAGTGTTTTATGTTGAGGATCCAAGTGATGTTAGATGGTCAGTTGTACTCACTCCACCACAAAGAGACTTTAAAGATAGATATAATGACGATGAACTTGGTGATACAATACTCCGGTGTGAAGAAATACCCAATGATATGCCAGATGTCTATTTAAACAATGATTTAGATGAAAATGTCTCAACGTACGTAAGGTCTGATTGTGAAGGCACATGGATACCTACATAATATTATAATGGTGTGTTCACAATTTCAAACAAGTAGACCATAAGTTTATGATGTTCATTTATCTTATTTCATTATTTATTATTGTTTAAAATTTGTATATCATGCTAATTTTTTCTTCATTTTGATTGACAGCTTCACATAATATAATATGGACGGTCTTAATGAAAAAGGTTGTGTCGGTGAGTTGAATGCAACAGATGAAGAAACCCCAAAAGAGTTGAAGCGACGACGAGGACCTACTATTATGTTTGATGTAACTCACATTAGAAGTTCAGGAGACAAGAAGGTGGTAAGGTACAATGAAGACGGAGCACCTATTGGTGAGAATGGAGCGAAGTTAAAGTCTTTCATAGGGTCTGCAACCCATTATCATGTCCCTATCACATATATGTCTTGGAAAAGTGTGCCTGTAGAATTGAAAGATAAGATATTCACTACAGTTGAGGTATATATAACTTTAATGTCCTTATTATATTTGATAATGTTCTTGTTGTATGGACGCTTGATTAAGTACTTTTAATTATTTAGGCTGCATTCGTCATTGATCCAAGATTTAGGAAAAATGTTCTCCAAACTGCAGGTATTTCGTTTCGTCAGTTTAAGAACTGACTAACAACGAAATACATCATCTCGCATAAAGATGAACCACAACCACAATTGCTTCAAGTTCCACCTGAAAAGTATTCCTTCATTGAGCAAAATCACTGGGAAGAGTTTGTAAGGTCAAGGTTATCAGAGACCTTTCAGGTATGAATAACTTTTATACATGAAAATCATTTGGAATAATATTTGCTACTTTCTCATTAACAAATACATTTGGATATAGGAAAAAAGAAAATTACAACAAGATAGACGATCGAAGAACAAATACTATCATAGAATCTCAAGGAAAGGGTATGCCAATCTTAAGGAGAAAATGGTAAGATGTTTAGATGTCTAAGGAGGAAACTCCCATTTTTCTAGTTTGTTCTTTCTTTGTTGCCGAAGAAACCTTATAGAATTTGGGATGTCTGGTTTGATATCTGGTGTAATGCTCCTCTTTGCTTTTGTGGTGTAAGTTTGTTTGTTTGTTTCTTGTAAAGGGTTGCACAAAAAGTTGTAAGTAGGAATATTGTATGACTTTGTCATTTGGGGGGGGGGGGAGGGTTGCATAAAAAGTTGTAAGTCGGATTCTTCTAAAGCTTTGTCATATAGAGGGGGGGGGGGGGTTGGTTGTTTCTTGCAAAGGGTTGCATAAAAAGTTGTAACTACGATTATTGTATGACTTTGTCATTTTGGGGAGGAGGGGTTGCATAAAAAGTTGTAAGTAGGATTCTTCTAAAGCTTTGTCATTTGGAGGGGGGATTGCATAAAAAGTTGTAAGTAGGATTCTTCTAAAGCTTTGTCATTTGGAGGGGGGGTTGTTTGTTTCTTGTACGGTTGCATAAAAAGTTGTAACTACGATTATTGTATGACTTTGTCATTGGGGGGGGGGGGGAGTTGTTTGTTTCTTGTAAAGGGTTGCATAAGAAGTTGTAACTACGATTATTGTATGATTTTGTCATTGGAGGGGGGGGGGGTTGCATAAAAAGTTGTAAGTAGGATTCTTCTAAAGCTTTGTCATTTGGAGGGGGGGGGGGAGTTGTTTGTTTCTTGTAAAGGGTTGCATAAGAAGTTGTAACTACGATTATTGTATGACTTTGTCATTTTGGGGGGGGGGGGATTGCATAAAAAGTTGTAAGTAGGATTCTTCTAAAGCTTTGTCATTTGGAGGGGGGTTGTTTGTTTCTTGTAGGGTTGCATAAAAAGTTGTAACTACGATTATTGTATGACTTTGTCATTTGGGGGGGAGGGGGGGGGGGGTTGCATAAAAAGTTGTAAGTAGGATTCTTCTAAAGCTTTGTCATTTGGAGGGGGGTTTGTTTGTTTCTTGTAAAGGGTTGCATAAGAAGTTATAACTACGATTATTGTATGACTTTGTCATTGGGGGGAGGGGGGTTGCATAAAAAGTTGTAAGTAAGATTCTTCTAAAGATTTGTAATTTGGAGGGGGAGGGGGTTGTTTGTTTCTTGTAAAGGGTTGCATAAGAAGTTGTAACTACGATTATTGTATGACTTTGTCATTGGAGGGGGGGGGGGGTTGCATAAAAAGTTGTAAGTAGGATTCTTCTAAAGCTTTGTCATTTGGAGGGGGGTGGGGGGTTGTTTGTTTCTTGTAAAGGGTTGCATAAGAAGTTGTAACTACGATTATTGTATGACTTTGTCATTTTGGGGGGGGGGGGGTTGCATAAAAAGTTTTAAGTAGGATTCTTCTAAAGCTTTGTCATTTGGAGGGGGGGTTGTTTGTTTCTTATAAAGGGTTGCATAAAAAGTTGTAACTACGATTCTTCTAAAACTTTGTCATTTGGAGGGGGGGGGGGGTTGTTTATTTCTTTTAAGGGGTTGCATAACAAGTTCTAAGTTTGTTGTTTGTTTCTTGTAAGTTTGCTTTATACCAAAAATGGAATACAAGCTAATATGTTTACCACTTGAACTCTATGTTCTCGAATGAAGAAGGAGGGTTCAAATGAAGTTTATGTTGATTGAGCTAAAATGTGGAAAAAAGCTCGAGTTAACAAACAAGGACAGTACGACAACGACGACATTCAGCAAGTCATCCATAAAATAGTAAGTCATTACATGTAAATCACACATTTCAATTATCCATTACATAGTTTTGCTATCATTTCTATAACTTACATTAATTTTGCTATCTTTTTAGGATGAGATATCAATGAATACAGATTCATCGTCTGTGAATAGACACTGTTCGAATGATGTATTAACCCAAGCATTGGGTACAAAAGAGCACAATGGTCGTGTGCGTGGGGTTGGTGGATACGTTACTCCAACAACGTACTTTCACTGAGTTAAGAAAACATCAAAAGATGACCGAACATTCTAGTTGAGAATGAAGAACTCCCTAGGAGAGTTAGTGAATTAGAGGCACAAATTCGCTCAAACTTATCTACACCGTTGTCTGCACACAGGAGTTGTTCAAGGCCAATAGTGTTAGAGGGGATTGAAGAGAAGGGTAAGAGAATAGAAGTGGAATCGTTGGACAAACCAAAACAGAAAGAAAAGAAAGGAAAGGAGGTGATGAAGATGAATGAACCAGAGTTGGACGTCTGGAAGGTATGTAATCCACTATTAAACTCGAATGTCTAATATTGTACGTCTTACTGAATTTGGATGTTCTTGAATTAGGAGAGGGACTTAATAAAAATGTCTACAGAAAAAGAAGTTGTATGTGAATTGACATCAACTTTGCCATTAGCGTTGAAGTCGATTCTCAGATATGCTGAGAAGGTAATGGAGAAAGATTCCAACATCACTTTTTCACTTCCCGCTGACCTTTTTGGCGTTAGTCGAAAGACTTCTGTGCTTCGAGAGGATATCGTTGATCTTTGTAACATGAACAAAGTGAAAACGTTTACATTGGTGGCCTATATGATGTAAGTCAATTTCATTCCTTTGCATCTAAATTTATGTATCTCCTTTACGAGTTTATATATTTTGTAGGTACTTGTATTCATCTGTTAGTGGTTCGAAAGAAAATATGCAGTATGTCTTTGTAGATCCGTCCCTAATCTCTTCTGGAAACACATAAGAATCTCGAATTCGAAACTTGTGTAGTAGATTGATGGTGTCCAAACCCGACCAAGTAGTTCTTGCTCCTTTTAATCTCGAGTAAGTTTAGTTAGGGTATTGGTTGCATTGACAATAAAATAGTACTTAAATTTTTGTATAATTAGGGGTCATTGGGCACTGCTTGCTATAAATGCGTTTGAGGATACAGTGTTTTACCTTGACTTGCTAAGGACGACATCAAAAGCAACTACAAGATATGTAACCGACACGTAAGTTTAATCTTTTATATCATGTAGTGCTCTTAATTCTAATGCATGTACAATATTCTAAGATATGTGCAATCTTATCTTGGCAAAACAGAGCAATAGCGATATTTCACAAACAAAAGAACATTAATAAAAGCAGGAAACAAACTTTATGGCGAATAGTAAAGACAAGTATAAATATTTAAATTCAATTGTATTTTGTAGATTACTAGCAATTAAGACTAGTCCGTTATTCTAATTTATTGTTTTTATAGTGTCCACTACAAGTCGGGAGCACTATGTGTGGATACTATGTCATGAAGTATATGAGAGAAATTGTAAATAGGGGAAGCATTGTCATCTCGGATTCGGTATGTTATACATCAAACTATTTCTTTTCTACGTATAACAATTTTCATGAATACTAATTCATTTATCTTGCATGTCCACAGATTGATACACGAAAATCATACTCACAAGCCGAGTTAGATGAGGTGCGGGTTGAGTTAGTAGAGTTTCTGGGTTCGTACATGTGATCTAGGACTTATGGCGTCATCTCTGAAAAATGAAATTAACTTTATTTTTTATGCACTAGAAGAAATATGGCCTTTAATGTCAGTTGGAAAAAATGAATATGGAGGTTTAATGTCGGTTTTAAAAACACGGATGTTTAATGTCGGTTTAAAACCAACATTAATCCTTCCTCTTTGATGTCGGTTTAAAACCGACATTAAAGCTAACCTTTATTTTTTTTTTATTTTTATAAAATTAATATTTTCCTTTTAGTTTAGGGTTTGCGTTGCTTTTGTTTTAGCAGCCGCCTCCGTCGCCCTTCCCTCTATATCTCTCATCTCGCATCTTCTCTTCCTTAATAATCAATCTTTAGTCTCCTCTTCTTCCATCTTTACGATCTTCTCCGCTGTGCCAATCGGCTACTCGTCTTCTTCTTCCACCTTTTCTTCCATCTTTCATTTTCTCTTCTCTCATCTCCATTTTTCTTTTGATTTTTATTTATGTATGGAGAGATGAACAGAGAGGGAGCGTGCTCTAGGTGTATGTCAAATTAGAAGCCTCTATCTATTATTGATTGTGAAAGAATCTGCTATAGAGGTTCCTATAAACCTTGAAGTACGACGAAGAATTGCATTTTTCATAAATTCATTGTTTATGGATATGCTTCATGCCCCGCGAGTTTGTAAGATGTTATCGTTTAAGTCTAGTTTTCTTTGACTCTGATGACATTATTTCCATGAAGAAGAAATTTTGATCTGTCTATATATATAACATTTACTGGGATTTTTATTCTATATTCTAATAGACAAAGTTCTTTTCTTTTCTGCTAAATGGAATGCCCAAAGGAATTGAAGAAATTACTGAATAAATGGATTCAACAGTACTTTTAGGTTTGGAGAGGACCAATTCGACGGTGCCGCAGGGAAGCGCCTTGGTCGAAATTACATCCACGGTGGTTCTTGATTGAATGAATCGGAGGAAGCGGTCGAGCATGAATATGAAGATTCCACCGTGCGGCGATGGTGAAGACGAAATCGCCGACGTGTGGGGCTAAGAAGACGACGAAGATGATGTACAATTGATGAGTGTAGAAGAACAATTCAAAGTTCTTGGTTCTGAGTTTTGGGAGAGAGGTAATCCACATTAAGAGTCCGGCCAAAATGCTTATTACTCCGGGAAGATTCGCGATGCCGACGTCTTTCCACTCCATCAACTACGTATTGCCAAATTCAACCAACTATTTTATTTTTTATTATTATTCTTTTATTATTTTGCCTATGTTTTTCCAAATTAATCTTCTAAATAACATTTAATTTTACTCGAGTTAAGCTAGCTTAGCAATAATTCACAATCAAATATGATTCTATATTCCAAAAAGGAGGTAGACAATGTTCTTTTCTGCTACTATGACAGAAGAAGTTAATGAGCTTATCAAGGAGTTTTTTTTTTGTTAAATAAAAAAAATCTAATTAGTATAGTTATTCTTTTCTGAATACTCGTACTTTCTTAATTTTCTTTTCTATTTGCATTTTATTTGTTATCAATATTTCAATCCTTTTGAAGTCGTATGTGCTTATTTAATCAGGTATTCTAATTGAGAACATGTGACGTGAAGGATTTGTGTTATCCATTTCACCACCTAAAGTAATGTGAATTTATCGATGCTTCAGCATGGAATTATTCATGTAAATCTCACTCCTTGCAGTTTTCTCATGTATTTATTTGTATATGCATTACAAGAAAATTTCAAAAGAATGGAGTACATAAAATAATTTGGTTGATCTACATTTTGCATCAGGTTTAAAACTGAGAATTCAACGAAGCTTGAGCCAATTGAAGAAGTCACCATAAAGGTAAGATTTATGTATATCTAATTGTTTCTATTCTTTTCTGTATGCAAAAGTCAAGCATTGTGATTTGATTCAAGTTAATGAAGAACACGTTGGTTTAGTTATAGAAGCCTTATCACATAGGATTGATATAATTTGGTGACTATGAATGGAAGATATAATTTCCATAACTTCGAAAATTCCAAACACAAAGATAGAATGGAAGAATAAGTGTATGTTTTTTTTTTCTCTGGTGACTATGAATGTGCCTCCTAGACTATTCATTATCTCTAAATCTCTCTCTCTCTTTCTCTCTCAAAGTGTGATAGAAAATGATAGATGTCATTACTTTTTATTCATCCAAAGCCCCGATGTCATTACTTTTTATTCATTCAAAGCCCCCCTTGTATATTACAGGTCTCTTATCCTTGCTTGGTTTCACATTTTGGTTATGTATAGAAACTATACAAGTGTTCGGTGTTTTTGTTGGTTAACGTGTTCTATAAAAATTCTTTTCAGGCTAGAGAAGGTGTGAAGATTGAACATGAAAAGAAATTGTCATTGTTGCAGAGTCAGGAATACAAGGGGGAGGATGAAAGCAAGCTAGATAAGATGAAGGCTGCTATAACTAGACTGCAGTCACTAATTATTGTCACATCCCAAGCTGTCAATACAACTTCTACTGCCATAGTTGGACTAAGAAATTCGGATCTCATTCCTCAGCTTGTTGAACTTTGCCATGGGTAATTCCACTCTCTTTAGCTTGTTTTTGTGAAAAAATTTTTTGGTGCAAAATTATGTGATGAAAACCGTGAAGCAGTAATATTGGCAAGATGTTGCAATTCACACATCCCTCCATTCTCTGAATTTCCAATTTGATGGCATCAGCCACATTCCAGACTAGGATAACTATGTCTTTTGGAAAATAGGCTAGTCTTACAATTATGAAGCTTCAATAGGATAGTTTATTATGTGGGATGCTGATGAAGGGCTTAATTGGTTGCAGAAGTGTGTTTAGCAGTGATACACGTGGAACTGGTTTTATGCATCTGGCATTCTTAAGTATGTATTTTCAGCTAGAATTTCTTTTACTTTTCTGTTATGGCGGGGACTATGCTTATGAGCTTTCGTTGATATTTTATGCTTATGAGCTTTCGTTGATATTTTAGGTTCTTTTAACAGTGATGTTGGAATGTATTCGTTTAGCTATGGCGGGGACTATATAACCCATGGTAGCAATACACGCCATGGTTTTTCATTCTCTTTTGGTTGTGTTGTGAATGTTTTCATTTTTTTCAAATTGATAATGAAGTTCCTTGTTTTCGATAGGTGGGTGAAAACAAAGATGGAGTGGGAAAACTTCCCCTTATTCTAGTGGAAAAAAAAAGAAAAATCCAAAACACACATTTTTGTTATATATATATATGTCATATGTATGTAGAAGGTAGTTTGATTAGAGAAAAAAGAATGGAACTAAAGAAGCCTCTGATTGGAGCCATTGTTGTTCAAATCACATACTCTGGAATGAGTATTTTGGCAAAAGCTGCTTTTACTTCTGAACAACTTCATTTTTATTTTCTATAGGCAAGCTTTTGGAACTCTCTTCCTTATCCTTCCTACCATCCTTTTCAAAAGGTAATTAATTTTCTAATTTTAAATTCATTAATCACTATTTTCATACAACATTTCTCTCAAATAACACTTCTTTTTTTGTATGGATGTGTGGTAGAAAAGAAGTAGCATGTTTATCGATAGAAGATATGTTCAAGATTTTCACGTTGGCCTTACTTGGGTAATTTTTACAAACCTTTTTTTTTTCTTTTTAAGATCAGAAAGGAAATATAGTAATTAATTGAGAAATGCATGCAGGAGGACGTTGGTGTTGATAGCTTATAGTTTAGGTGTTAATTTATTTGCATTTTACAAAGGTCCTCTCATAAAACCATTCTTCAATTATCATCTTTTAGAAACTCAACACCATAATTCTCATCCTTCTAATTCTTCTCCTCAACACACATGGGCTCTTGGTTGCTTTATGCTTCTCATTTCTTCCATCTCTTCAAGTAAAGTTGCTCATTATGCACTTGAATTTATGATTGGAATTTGGGTTTTGTGATTATGTTTAGCTTTGTTTGGTACCTCTTTAAATTTATTACAGGTATTCCTATATGTTGAGCTTTCTATTTATGTTAATAATGGTCCCTATCTTTTGTAGGATACCTAATCCTTATTTTGATGTGATTAATAAGTGAATTTAACTACTTATTAGATGCATCTATTCTACCTCAATGTTTAAATACCTCACGTTTAGCTTCGTTTTGGTATTGTTTGTAGAATGATTGAAGTTGTATCGGATTGAAAGCTGAGCGATTGTGTAGATAGCCAGGCGATCGTTGAAGGTTGAAGATTGAAGATTGAGAAGGCGTTTAGAATTTTTCTTATTTACGTCTTGTATTATGATCTTTTTTCATGTACTGTTGTAGAATGTATTTATAAACACAATATTAAGTTTTCATTTTGTGTATACAAATGTAAAAGATAAATATTATAGTTTCTAAAATAATACTAATTTTATTGATTTGTTGGAGCGAGAAAAAAATATTTATCTATATGGATTCAATGTTGGTTTATAAAAAATGGACAATAATACAAGAATTAAATAAATATAAATTTCTAAAAATGGACAAAAACAAGTCTTTATTGTCGGTTTTAAACTAACATTATTGGTCTCTTTAATGTCGGTTTTAAAACGACATCATAGCCCAATCGACATTAAAGGGCTTCAATAACACTATCAAAGATGTCGGTTTAAAATCGACATTAAAGCTCAACCGACATTAAAGGGCTTCAATAACACTATCAAAGATGTCGGTTGAAAACTGACACTAAAGGCCTTTAATGTCGTTTTTAAACCGACATTAAAGAGGCCTTTAATGTCGTTTTTAAATCGACATTAAAGACCAATCGACATTAAAGACCTTTAATAACGCTCGCAAAGATGTCGATTGTCAAGTGACATTAAAGCCCTTTAATGTCGGTTTAAACCGACATTAAAGGTCAAATTTCTTCTAGTGATGGCTGGTGTTTTGAAATGTTCATATGGAGGGGAGGGGTTGATTGATATACTTTTGAGACTTTGTAGAGGATTAGAGTTTAGGTGAATTGTTGATAGGTGAATTGTTCATATGTAGGTGGTTGCCATTATGAAAGTTTATGTATTGGGGATGATATACTTTTGGGCTAGGTTAGTTAGTTAGATGATGTTTAGTTCAATTCTTGGGAATCTGTTGAAATTGTTTATATATATATTGGTTTTGTAAATGATATATGAATATGATGCAAAGTTTTGGAAATGATATTGAATGGATGATGTTTAGTTGCATTTGATGTATATTTGTCGTTTATATGTAGTTGAATTTTTGGACCAATGAGAGCATAATACAGGAAGAATAATATAAAATAAATTAAAATTAAAAAAACAAAAAATTGCTTGACGGTTTTGAAATATCATTAACAATACATTTCTTGATGGTTTGCAAATGTCATAAATAACAAAATTCTTGACGGTTCTAAAATGTCATTAAAAGCACTCTTGACGATTTCCAAATGTCATGAATAAGAGTACTCTTGATGGTTATTAAATGTCATGAAAAATGAACTCTTGACGGTCTGTAAATGTCATGAAAAATGCTCTTTACGGTTTTAAAATGTCATGAAAAATACACTCTTGACGGTTTTAAAATGTCATGAAAAATGCACTCTTGACGGTTTTAAAATGTCATGAATAGTCGTATTATTGACGGTTTTTGGACTTCATCATCTCATTCTTGATTGTTCTAAATGGTCATAAAAACGTATCCTTTTGACGGTTCTCAACTGTCATGAAAAATTGAATACTTGACGGTTAGAAAGTGTCAACGATACCAATTGTTGACACTTTTTACAACCATCAAGAAAATGGCCTTTCTTGACACTGGATTCAACGAAGGTTTTGAAACCGTCAAGAATACTCATTCTTGACAGTTTAAAACCGTCAAGAGAGTCAGTTTTTGTAGTAGTGAAAGAATATATAAGAATAATATTTCCAAGAATAATATGGAATAATATTTCCTAAAACTACTCTAATTATGTTAATACCCTCCCTCAAACTCTAGGTGCTAGAATCACAACCTTTAATTTGCTAAAAAAAATGTCTTAATCAAATCAGTAGACCTAGGATAGAATCAGAAGCCCACGAAGAACAAAAACACTAGGAATTTCTAGGCTAGAGATAAAACCTACTAAGAACAAAAACGCAAGGAACTTCGAGGCTGGAGACAGATCCATGAAGAACAAAACAAAGAACTTCTGGGATAGAGACATAGATTCTCATATAGAGATCTATAGCATAACCTACGAAGAACGAAATAGGAACTTCTGGGCAGCAATCCTTATAGAGAGATTTATAATGGAATCCAATGAATACTGATTTGAAAACAAAACAAAGGCACTAACAAATATTTTGAGCTATAAAGAACTACATATTTTTTTTAAACCAAATAAAAACGGTTAAACCAAAACTGAACTAGATTGAATTGAACCAAAAAAATAGACTGATTGATGCGAACAGTTACAAGAAAATTGATACGTGAAACAGAGACATGACTAGATGGATCACAGAAACAGGTTAAAGGAGAACTTCATAGAACAGAGGCAGAATAGGGCAAGTTGAATTGGGTTTCGCGGTGGATCTGAGTTTCTCAGACGGGAGGAGGCTTCACGAACGATATAGGTTTCATGTCGGGTTGGGGGTTCGGTGACAGAGATTTCATGGGTTTGGTCAAATGATCTAGAACATAGGGGATTCGACGACAGACGGGAGAGCGTTGGGCGACAGGTGAGTTTCTACAAAAACGAAGAGTTTTAGATGACGGCGGCTGAATCGAGATGGATCTTAGTGGAGAATCAATGGATCTGCAGATTTTTGCGAAATATAGAGTCGGGACGGTATGGGGTTTGAACGGCGAAAGATTTAAGCAGAATATGAAAGGAGCGGCGGTGGAAGATTTGTAGATTTGAGGGGGGGTAGCGGCTAATGCATGAAGCTTCATGCCGCAGATGTGGGTTGCAAAGGAACGGGTTCTGTGTGGTGGAATAGAGGTAGTGGGTTTGGTGGCGGGTGTCGTCGGAACTGAGGAAGATTTGGGTTAAAGGGTTTGGCGGCAGTCGATTGGAATGGCAGCCGACGATTGGAAAAGAAAATTTTCAGATGGGGTTGCGGCTGAAGCTTGAGGAAGAAGAAGGGTCTGAGCGGAGGTGGGGCGGAGCTATAGATGTGAAGGGCAGCGACGGATTTAAGGACAGTGATGATTAGGTCAAGGATGGTTGTTTTTAATGGAAATAAATAGTGGAAGTGGGAGATTTACATTTGGGTCTGCCTCCGTCAATGGCTAGTCTTGACGGAGGCAGAGATCGAAAAAAGCGGCTAAAACCTAGAGCTCTGATACCATGTTAGTTTGTATAGAATATTGGTATTTTATTGAAAATTCATTGATATTTCATTGATGATAATCAAAGATTACAGCCCTATATATAACCATATTAAAAGACACGAAAGAAAAAAATATATAAGAATAATATTTCCAATAATAATATTTCCCAAAAATACCCTAATTATATGTAAGTAAATAAGACGTTGAAAGGTTGCTTGCTTGTAAATAAAGGATGAAACATGAAAATTTGTGTTCTAAAATGATTTAAATAAAGATCATATATTCATTCAACACATGCATCTAGAAAGGCGAGCATGTTTAGTGGAGACGCCGAGAGGCTGCTCACTTTAAATTTGGAATTGACTATATAATTTATATCCCCTATATAATTTATATCCCCTCAAAGAATTATATCTTCTCTTTATATCTCATAGTAGTATAGTTAACTTTCCTTCATTACTCTCTTTCCAAGCAAACTTAGTTTAACAACATCCATAATCATTCACAACCATGCACCTTTCATATCACATCAATTGTGTAAATAATAAAAGTAGATAGATAATTGATATTGTGAATATAAAATACTATATAGGCATGAGTCCTTAATAAACATTATGATCCAATTTACTCTGAAATCTTTGTGTTGGACCCTGTCTTACTTAAGAAATCTCACTTTTCGCTAACATTTGCACAAAAGAGAACAAAACTTATATGCAACATGACATATCATGAAGATTAGGCAACAATCTATAATTATGTTAATTGCTTCTTATTTCATATCCATAGTCTTGCGCCCTAGCTTAGACCCATATTTAAGACCTAATTGACAAATCTATGATACAACAAAAGCATTATTTACTAACAAACAAGCTGCTTATAATTTCTGTTTGTACGATTTAGAGCGATTCCCGTGTTTTGGAGAGTTACGAGGTATTGGACATTAATTTGGCACAGTTAGAAGCTAAAAGAAGCAACCAGACTTCAAGAGAGATCAAATAACGAAAATGTTACTAAGAGGTCTAGCGTCGGGATGCTAATCAACATTGTATGTAGAGCCATTTACTGAAGCTGTGCAAAAGACATAATGCCACGACGCTTAAGAATTTGACAAAAGTTTTCTTTGCGTGCGGCAGGGCGATGGGACTAAAGATATCAGCCCCAAGACATTAGAGGGATCTCTATATATATCTCTTTAGTTTTAAGATTATGGGAGCAGCAACGTGGGGAGCAATTTTTCAGAGTTTTAGTTTTGTTCCGATAATATTTGGCTTAAACCCATGATATTTCTTTCATTATAGAAGAAATCTGGTCTTTAATGTCGGTTTAAAATTACCATTAAAGACCTATAATATCGATTGACAATCGACATCTTTGCTATTGTTATTAAAGGTCATTAATGTCGGTTGAAAATCGACATCTTTGATAGTGTTATTGATGCCCTTTAATGTCGATTGGGCTTTGATGTCGGTTTAAAACTGACATTAAAAAGGCCAACAATGTTAGTTTATAACTGACATTATAGATCCCCTATGATGTCAGATTAAAACCGATATTAAAGCCTAGTTTTTTGGTCAATTTTTACAAATTTATTTTATTTAAATATTGCATTATTATCTATTTTTTGTAGACCGACATGGGTCCGTGTAGATAATACTTTTTTCTCATGCTAACAAATCAATGAAATTAATATTATTTTAGAAACTATAATATTTGTCTTTTACATTTGTATACACAAAATGAAATCTTAATATTGTGTTTATATATACATTCTACAAAAGTATATGAAAAAAGATCTTAATACAAGACCTAAATAAGAAATCTCAAACACCTTCTCAGTCTTCAACCTTCAATGGTCGCCTGGCCATCTACACAATCGCTTAGCTTTCAACCGGATATGACTTCAATCATTCTACAAACAACATCAAAATAAACCATTTAATTTTTATAATTTTAACAAGGTAACTTTGAAAAAATTGTGGCATATGCAGTCATTCATTTAGTGATAGCTCCATGTGAAAGACATGGAAAGAAAATGCTAGAAAAGAAAGCCTCGTGTGTAGGGCGAAGAAAATGTAGTCATTTAATTCATGCAACAATTGTGATTCGGCCTTCAAACTCATGGACGAATTTTCATCATAAATAATTTATTTTTATCAGAAAAAAGTCGTTTACTTTATCTACAGGCTAACATAAATAATTTATTATACAATGCTAGCTTGCAAAATAATTGAAAACTCTGAACTCAGGCAAAAGTAATATAACTCACACGATTAAAGGCATATAGTATGCATGGGAATATCCTCGCACTTGAGAAGAGGACATACCTCGTGCTCGACCAAAGATAAAGCACCTAAACTGGGAATATCCTTACACTCATAGAGTAGACATAGACATATTTCTGAAAGATTAAATGTTCCACGATGAAAGTAAAGCTTAATAAGCAAGAAAAATACAGGGATAAACAACTGAAATTATTCAATGAAACCAAATTAAATTTGAAGAACAATGGTCTGACAACAACTATAACTAAATTTTGTTTTTGGGAGAAATAAGTTAAAGCTCAACATTTCACAATGACCCTTGATTGAAATAGATTACAGAAGTGTAAAATTCCCATATGTTTCTCATTGATTATGCTCACCTATATCATTGACACACATGCTGGTGAACCAGGCCCAGGAGATAAAACTATATTACTAAATGCCTTCTCTTCTTACAAGTAATGATATAAATCTTCCCATGTGTAAAAAGTAAACTTAAACTTCACAGAGGCATTTCTACAAACAAATTGCATACAAGATATGAATGAGCAAAAAGTAAATTGAGCACTTAAGAAAAGCTTAGATCTATTAAGCAAACAACTCACTTCATCATTCTTGTAGTGTTGGAGCAAAATAATGACATGACAGAGGAAAAAAAAACAAGAGAGAATTGATGTAAAACAAGTAGGAGTGAATAAATTAAATGTAAACAGGTAGCATAACTTCTCCTAGCAAGTCTTCAAGATCCTACTTACATTGGCTCAAATTCAATATTACAAAAGATATAGCAAATTTTGTTGTCCCCTTTATTTGAAATGTCAGTTCCTCTAAAGCACCTACCATTTCAAAAATACAATGATACAAGAATGAATGAATGAAATAGAAATAAAGTTTCTATTACAATTATCATTTCCTTTCTTTCAAATACCCAATAAAAGTATACAATTCAAACTATTATTTTTTTTCTTTGGAGTTGAAAAGATAAGTCTACCATTAACAATTATTTTCAAGACCAAGTACCCAAATCCGAACACGCTAAATTCGAGTAAAAAAAGCTAAGAAAACCCCAAAAATTGAAAAAACAAATAAGAGTTACAACAAATAAACGATGGAATAGAAGAAACAATACCTTGCTACCAAAACAACACATATAGAGAAAAAACTTACCCATAGACATCTACGAACCTAAAAAACACGTGATCAAATAACAATGAAGTTCAATACTCAACTAAAGATATAGAGAAAAGAATAACCCATAATTCTTTAAAATTATCAATCAATAATCACACATGCTACAAATTTTCAATCCCAGATTGCAATGTGCTTGCGAATTGCTATCCCAATCACTATTTCAACAATATTTAGAAGTCCTTAAGATTAAACAGATATCACACCAATATTAGCAGAGGAAAAGGAAAAAAAAAAAAAAAACTCACTAACAACCACTAAAAAGAAAAAAAGAAAAAAAAAAAAGCAGTTCCCTACGTATAAGTACCATTTCACAAGTGGCGAAGCAAGCCTCAAATGGGAAGCAAAAACATAATTTGAATAATTTCAACATCCCCAATTTCTCGCCTATCTTAACTATGAGGGATAGAAATGAAATTATACAGCACGCCACTTCAGAAATCAAACACCAATTTGAATAATCAAGGCTCAATGTTTGAATGAAAGAAACAAATAGAGAGAGCTGCACCTCCAAGAAAACTCAATATTAAGAATACACTTCAGCAGTCATTAACCTTCAATATTAATTAGAATACACTTCAGCAGTCATTAACCTTCAATATTAATTAGAATACACTTCATCAGTCATTAACTTTGGTTTACTTAAGAAAGACTTTGGATAACTTTTGCTTACTTATCAACTGCAAGAAAACAATCTCCAGGTAGAAAATAAAAAAGAAAAGATATTGTATAATAAGTAACAAATAGGAGGATCATAACATTATTACTTAGATTAAAAAATATCCATAATAGTAAATATTAACATATAAACCTCGTTCCATTAGCACTAAATGCCATTGTAGTTGATGAGTGCCCTGGTGCATCATAGTCAACTCTTGACCCATGTTATCATATAACCATGTCTTTATTTTTCCGTATGCTGCTGTTAAGAAGATAAACTAGAAAGAAAAGAAGTTGAGAATAAGAAATCACAAAATAGAGAGAAACTTGTTGTAAAAAGAATGACAAAATAGAGACAGTAAAAAGAAAGTAACTTGTTGTCTCTATAGATGAAGACGTTAAGTTGCTTTTGTAAAATCAAAACAAACATGTTAAGTCTTTGTTAGAAGAATGAATTTGAATATTAGTGTCAACAAAAACAATGTAAAATCAAATCCACCTTAATCGCTTAATTCTACATATTTGATACATTATTGCGACATTCTTTCAAACACTTCGTGTGCAGTAAATTGAGTTTCACTTTAAGCTCTTCTTTCTCCATGTTTAACCTTTAGAAACATTATCCAAGAAATAGTATAAGATTCCCAAACATAGTGCATTAGATTTCAACTAAATTCAAGCAGCAATGAAATGTAAAACTGTGAAAGATCTAAGAAAATTTCATACGTAAATGCGTATACAATCACCACATGTCACGTAAGGGATATGCTAATCTTGCCGATGAACTAGTGAGTATTTCTAATTAAATTGAAGAATTTATCTTAATATGTTGTTGTTAATTAAATATCTATCTTTTGTTGTAGAAAATAACGCATGATGTTTCCTATCGTTCAACTCTTTGGAAAGAAGCACGGAAAGGAAAAAATAATGATTAATTTGATGATGCTACTCGAGATTGTGCCTCTCGGATTGTAAGTATACTTATGATTACAATATATAATCTTTTGTTAACCTAACTGATGATGAATTGTTTTTGTTTTATAGGATGAATTAGTGTTGCAACAAATAAAAATGAGGACATCTTGACTGACGCATTGGGTTCCAAGGAGCACGGTGGACGTGTAAGAGGCGTGGGTGCTTTCGTCTCTCAATCACAATATTTCAACACAGTAAAAGGGAAGGAGAAAATGTGTCATAAAGAAGAGGATGACTCAAGATGCAAAAGTGACAAGAAGAGAAGTAATCACTCGAGGTCATCCATTGGAAGTAATAATATAGATCTTGATGCCGATGAGGACACACCTACAAACAAAGGAGTGGAGGTAATTGACTTTGTTGTCACTTTTAGTTTTTCAACGATATAGGATCAATTGTTCTTAACTATGCTTTTAATATTTGTAAAGGGAACATCATGCCAATTGTCTATAGGATCCATTAATAATATTGTTGCAGTAGCCACGATAGTTGAGGATAACATTGGATGTCCCAATGTTAAAGTTCTAGTAGACGTGGTTACGGGAGAAAATTTGACTATACCCAATCCAGTGAAGGGAAAGATAGAGACTTTAAATCAAGCATTGGGTAACATTATAGAATGGCCTCGTCGGCTTGTTTCTACGATCAATGAGAAACAAGTGTGTATCTTTTTTTACTATTTAAGTTTTGATTTTATTTGTATATGTATTTTGAATTTAGAACCTTGGTTGTGATAGGAGCATTCAACTAGAAAGGATGTCGTATACCCTTCAAATTATACTGATGTTAACGGGATTATTAAGCTTTTAAATAGACATGTCATGAACAACATGGAGGATGTAGACATGATTTGCATCCCAATGAACGAGCTAATATTTGGAAGTGACAAATTTGTTTATTTAGCTAGTGAAGATTTGTTGCATTACTGCGGCATGGTTGAAATCGGCTATATGTGTATACTAGCGTATATTACGTAAGTAGACAACTTATACTCATCTTTATCTCCAATACCACTGTTGTAGTTAGTTTGTTGATATTTTAACTATGGTTGCTTTTACTTAGATGTCTTTGGGATAAATGTGACTGTGCAAAGAATTTTTTTGTCATTGACCAATCAAAAATATCGTCACATATCAAAGATCGTGATCTTCGATCCAGAAATTTAGCCAACCAGCTAGAAGCAGTTAACTTGGAACAGAAAGTGCTAATTCCATATAATACCGGGTAAATAAAGAAGAGAAACACATTAATATATTTCCATTGAGCTTAAATGTGTACTCACATTGAAGATGTTGTTTATTGTAGTTTTCATTGGATGTTGCATGTTATCGATCTTCGTGAAAATTGCGTTTATGTTTTGGACTCTCTTCGGAGTAAAGTCAATGAAGACATTCATGGAATCATAAATGTGTAAGTGTATTTACTTTATTACTTCTTATTTAACTTTCTTGTCTTCTAATGTTTCAAAATATTTAGAGGGTTCAAGACATGGCAAGCGAAACACGATCTACAACGCTATCGATCAACTCCAAAATGGAGACCTCTAAAGGTAATTTGCATTTACAGGTAATTATTTTTTATGAAACATAAGATTAATTTGTATTCAATTTATATACATGCAGTGCCTTCGTCAATTGGATTCTGTAGGGTGCGGGTACTACGTGCAAAAGTACATACATGAGATAGTGCATAATTCTAGTACTTCTATTACTAACCTTGTAAGTTTCTACTTTAACTTTTTACATATTAGAATTTATGATCCAAACTCATACTTTCCATATCTTTCTCTTTGTGTGTAGTTCAATACCAAAAATGCATATAGGCAAGAGGAGATTGATGAGATTCGAACTGAATGGGCAGCTTTTGTTAGTAGATTTGTGTAAGTAGTTGCTTTTTGTAGTTAGGTTAGTAGTTGATTTTTGTAGTTAGGTTAGTAGTTGGTCGAGTTAAGTTTTTGTAGGGACGGGCAGTCCTATAGTTTTTTGAAGGGCAGGTGGTCCCGTACTAATTGTTGTTTGTTAGATAGTTTGTACCTATACTTTAGTTAGTGAAGGAACTTTCTATTGTGTTTATAAATCACGATCTTATATATTATCTTTATATTTTTGAGTTTTCACTTACAGTTGTTGGTTGTTTATTTAAATATGTGATTAGGAGTTGGATGATTTTATTTGTTGTAATACTATGTAGAAGGGTGGAAAGGTGTGCTGATATTTTAGGTGTTGGATGATCGTATTTGCTGTAGTACTATATGGAAGTGTGGAAAAGTGTGCTCGTATTTTAGTGTTGGATCTTATGCATTGTAGGTGTTTATTATTGGTTTTCCATGGATGGCAGACTGTGTTGTTTGATATGTGTGATTATATATATAAGTGGATATATTGGAGGATTTGGAGTAGTTGGACTTATAGTGTTGAATATAGTTGTGTTTATTGATATGTGATTATATGTAAGTGTTGGATGATGTGTATTTGTTGTAGTTCTATATGGAAGTGTATGCTGGAATTTTAGGTATTATTGTGTGCATTGCAGGTGAACTAGGTATTATTGTGTGCATTGCTGGAATTTTAGGTATTATTGTGTGCATTGAGTAGTAGGCATTATAGCTAGTGTGCAAGCCATTTTTTTATTTTTTACAATATACGATGACGAACATTTTCGGACGTAATTTGACTCAAATAATATCGGTTTTGCCGTCATAAAAACTATTATAAATACGACATGAAATGTATCTTTAACGTGGGTATAAAAACGACATTAAATGTGTCTTTAATGTCGGTTTAAAAACGACATTAAATGTGTCTTTAATGTCGATGGAAAAACGACATTAAAGATGTGTCATAAACGACATTAAAGACATCTTTAATGTCGGTTTAAAAACGACATTAAAGACAGCTTTAATGTCGATTATAAACCGACATTAAAGACCTTCAATAACACCTTCAAAGATGTCGGTTTACAACCGACATTAAAGCCCAACCGACATTAAAGGCCTTTAATAACGCTTACAAAGATGTCGGTCGTCAAGTGACATTAAAGGCCTTTAATGTCGGTTTTAAACCGACATTAAAGGCCAAATTTCTTGTAGTGTCTTGTGTTGCATCTTCTTCACTGCATTCAGTGTCAATCTCTTCTTCAGTTTCCTTATTATCAACATCATCATCTTTATTCAACTTTTGTTTCCTTTTTGCTGTATCTTTTTTATTTTCTTCACCTTCAACTTTCTCATCTTGTTTTTCTATTTTCTTTTCTTCAACAACTACGATATTTTCCAATTGACCCTAGCGTTTTTTTTTTTTTTTGTCTTTCTGCCTCCTATTTTCTTCTTTATCACTTTCATTTTATGTTTGATTATCTTCGTGTTCATTTTCAGCTTCTTCTTCTTTTTCTCAATCTTAGAACTTCATTTTTCTGAATATAATTAACAAAAGAATGTGTTGTCAAAATGATTGTGCAATATAAAGATCTCTTATTGTTATAAAGTTATCATGACGGAAAAGGGTATTTTTTAGACCATTTTCGTTTTTTTTTTTCTCCTAGATTTAACTCTGGGAATTTGTAACCTTTTAATCCAATCACGAAACAAAATTCTTTTAGCCTAAATTCTGCTATATGTCCATAGAAGTTGAAAGCAAGGACATTGGTTTTTTTTTTTTTTTTTTTTTTTTTTTTTTTGTATGGCATTGCTTTCTTAATAGAAAATTCAGGAATTGTGCTGGTATTTTTGCCATTTTAATGTTAAGGAACTGGCAAAAAGGGTTGTTGATCAAAACTCGAGAAAGAATTCTTTGGTCTATTTTTGACTTGATGTAATTCAATGTTTTTAAACTATAGGATATAGTAATTCTAAGATTTTTTTGTTCATCTTCCATAATAATGTCATTTCGATAGTGTTTCACCTGTTCAAAGACATCATAAACAATATGTTTCAAACAAGGGCTAGTTTTAACAAATTTACAAATACAGAGCACTATTCAGACAAAGATAGACAAATATGCAATACTATGTAGACAGATATTCACATTCTAGTTTGTTACCTTAATTTCTTTTTCTTTCTTAGTTTTTTTTCTTCTATCTTTACTTTAGATTTTATTGATTTGCTACTTGATGCTTGTATCTTTTTGCTCACCATCTATTCGTAAAAAAAAATATAGATCGCTATTCAATGAAATATATACAATGAGTATAGATTAAGACCTCTTTGTATGCGAGATAGATCATGATAGATAGGGATAGATGATGGAGATAAATCAAAATTAATATAGATTCAGATCTCTTTGTATGCGAGATAGATCGTGATAGGAAGAGATAGATGATGGATATAGATCGAAATAGATGGAGATAGATTTGGTTGTAGAAACAAAATATAGATTAATGCAGGAAACAAATTCTCAAAAAATCAAAGGTGAAAAATGATTGATGAAGAAGAATTTGTGTAATTGTGTTGAAGTAGTTATGAGGATATAAACGATTGACAAAGAAGAAGAACTAGGAAAATGTAGTGAAGAAGATAAAGGATTGTAAAAAAGATGAAAAGTCTGAGCAAGTGCCTTCACCTTTTTATAGTCCCTTGATTTTGATGATATTTTTGTAATTATGAACGATTGGAGCTAGTTTCTCTAAACTATCGGTTAGACTTACATATAGAATTGTTGAAGCTACTCTACATGTTCATTTACATCTAAACCGTGTCTTCACCGTTTACTATCTATTACCTTATATCGCTTATATATATGGTAATGTACAAGATCGTGTATGATGACCGTTTTAGGTCATTTATACTCTCATACACAATCAAACGCACATATAAGATAATCGTTAAAAATAATTTACATGATCGTTTATATCTAAAGTATTTCGTTATCGTTTAGCGTTTATATGTTTGGTAATTTACAAGTTCATATATCAATTGTATATTATTCTATACGATGGCGTGTAATAATCGCTTAATAACATTAATCACGCACGTGTGCACGATTAATCGCGCGTTTGTTGGGATATTTTTGGTATTTCGCATTGTGAATCTGTGAATTTTTTCAGTTTCTAGAATTTTTCTATAGAGTGTAAATAATTTGCTGCTTTATTATATTATTGAAAAGACCCCTAATTTAAACATGACAAATTATATTTAACTAAGTAATGTAATGCATCATGCTTACTTAATTTCATATAATTTAAACATCAACATATTTTAAATTACTCATAAAATTCACAATCATACATTAATACCAAACATTATAAAAATTATAATATATAAAAATGCATGATCATGCTTAACCTAAGGTAGGATTTATCTAAGTGACATCCATAAAGCATTTAAATAACAATCGAACCGATAAACCAAAAAATACATTAATTAAGTTTTAAAAATATCCTAAAATAGCTTCCAAACCTTCAAAATTGGTCTCAAAACCTTTAAAAAGCTTCAAATCGAGACCAAAAACATTGAACCAGTCAAAACAACACTGAACCGGCCCCAAAATGCTTGAATCGACCCAGAATATGAAGAACTGGCCTGAAAACAGGCTAAATTGGTGCCAAACATGCGCTAGCCACATGCGAGCCTAAAGGAGCCATACATGAGCTGCAACTCGAGCCACCTACCACCGAGCCACGTTTGATCATTACATCGTGCCAAGCCACACATGAGTTGAGCCTTTTCACTGTTGTTGACGACATGCTGATGTCAGCCTTTCTCAACCTCCAGACGTGATGTTGTTTTTTTTTTTTTTTTTTTTTGAATTCTATTGCACAGTAAGAAAAATATTGTAGTAAAGGCCTTCAACTAGTCCATTTTGGACGAATTTGGTACCGTTTTTCAGATAAAACAACCCGAATCCAATTTTGGACTCTAAATTACAAGATTTATAACAAAAAGTCCCCAAAAACATAGAGACCTTTACAATTTTGATCTAGTCAAATTGGAAAACCCACATTTATATTGCAGGGATCCCACCAATCCAATGAAAATTTTTAAAATTTCCAATTAAAAATTGAGATAGCTCTTGTACCAATTGAAGGGATGTGAGCCCTACGCAGGGGAAGATTTAAGAGAACCATACACTTAATTTAATTGTGAATCTAAAAATACAAGAGCATTGGCAAAAAATACCGAAACAAATTTCTAAGGCTAAGTATACTATATATATATAAAAAAAATTACAGAGTAGAGGAAAGAAGTACTCACTCTTGTTGTCGATTTTGTATCTACTAATCACCAAATTGGGACACCACCACTTGGAAACCTTCCTATTCTCTAAGCTAGAGATCTTGGTTTGTGGGAATCAAAAATTGGAAGGGAATTTTTCTTTCGACAGGAATTGCAGAGGTAGAGGCAGAGTATCAGAGAGAAACCTCTATTTCTTTTACTGTGTGTATAACTCCCCCTTCTTCTATAAACTGAAGAAGAGAAAAGTTAGAGAGAATATGGAAACGTGGAAAAACCACCCACATTCCTTATTAATTTAATAAATTAAATTCATAATCATATTAAAATAATTAATTCATTCGTTAAGTTAAATAATTAATTAAACCATATTTAATTAAAAATTCATTTAAATCATATTTAAATGAATATATTAAAATTAAACTAAACTATTAATTAATTCTTCAATTAATTGATTTCTAAATTAAATATCTTATATTTAATTTAATCCAAATTTGAATCATATTCAAATATAAATTTCTCTCACAATCTATAGTTTTAATCTGTATTATATACATATTAAATTTTAACGTATAGTTTTAATATAAATCTAATTCACTTTAAATTAATATTTCAACACATTCAAATATTTTATTCTCCCATAAATTAGTTTTGAATCATATCCAAAATTTATATAATAAAATTTAATTAAAATATAAACTTTATATTATAATGTATAACCGTACATTATATTAATTCCAAAGTAAATTTGAACATTTCAAATTCATTACACTTTACGAGCTAGGAAGAGGACTTAATGGCCCTACAGTTAATGAATCGTGTAATGTACTTAATGGACTTAATGGCCCTACAGTTAATGAATCGTGTAATGTACTGAATATACTCTATCATCGAATTATTAATGAAGTTCCATTATTAAATCGCTCATTTAGGCATTACATTTTCTTGTAGTGTCCTTAATTCCGCTTAATAGGCATTCAACATGTTGTCTCACAGAGAGATATGCATTGGACATCTCAGTGGCACGCGTCCTCCTAGTCGCGAGATGTGGCTGGAGGGGTGGGGTGTGACTCTAACCAATTTTGTGGTGTGAGTGGCCTATGCAGCGAGATCCGAGGAGATGTAGATGGTGATGAGATTATCATAATAGTCTATGCTTTTGAATGATTCATGTTCTTGGTGGAAATGAATAGTGAAAGACTAATGTGTGTTTTTAAGATTTATGAAATGAGGCGTTGAGCTTGTATTCCCTCAAATGTTTTAAAATTTATCACTCACTGAATCATCGACTTATATTTTAAATTTTCCTTCCCAAATTATAAGGTGCTAATGCCAAATTGAGAAGCTAGGCGAGCAGGCCAGACGTTTAACGTTGGTGGTTGTTGAAGGTCTTTAAGAGTTTTTGTATGAAAGGAATCTGTATTATGTAATGTTGAATCGCATGTGTTTAAGTTGATAAAAGTGAAAGCTACGTTGTTTTGAACTTTCTGCTCCATTATGGTTGTGTTCTTCTTGGATTAGTAGTACTCAAGTACGTATGTGAGACTTCTGGAGGCACCACGATTGTTCAAGTTGCAATGCGTGCCGCCCAACGAGTTAAAAGGATGCATGCGGGACAAGGCGGGACAACTAGACTTCGGTTTATTCAAACAATGCACAATAGAAATTAAATTAAGTTCTCGGAATAATCTTAAAAAACATATGATGGTAAACTGGAGAAGAAGAATAAAATAGAAGAAGAAGAAAAGTAAACCAAATTAGAGAAGAAGAGGAAGAGATGTGAATTCAAAGAAAAATAAAAGAATCAAAATGGAGAAGAAAACCTACCCGCCTCCGCTGCTGTAAAGAAGACGAAGAAGGAAGATGTCACCCGATGCAATTCGTCGCCTGATGAAATCCGATGGCCGTGAGGAAGAAGTAGATCACGATAAATTTGAGGTGCAAACGATGTGAAGAAGAAGAATAAATTGAAGGATATCTGATTGCGAGGTGAAGAAGAGGACGTTGTCCGCAAAATTTACAAATCGAGGGTATACCTATCATTAAAAACAAATCCATTGTGGACCAAATTTTCTTTTAATTTGTTAAGTGAAATGTAATTAGTTTATATTTTGTTATATATGTGTAATTTTCCCTTTTTTTTTTTTAATTGCATGTAATAAAGTTCTAAAATTTTAAATTTGTAAAAAATATCTTACAAATAGGTATCTTTTCAAAAATATAAAAAAGCGGTAAAGTATTTACACCATATAGAACAATTCCGAAAATGAAAAAAACTCAAATGTCCAACGTATAAAATACAAAAAATGCCCCGTCAACAATGCGTCTAATATATTTGGTAACTCGATTTGGTATATGATCGTTTAGATTTGTTGTTTCAATTCTATCTTTTAATTTGTTACACGATCATTTAATTAATTGGGTTACACGATCGTTTAGATTTGGCTACTATTTTTTTAAAATTTGGTATACGATCGTTTAGGTTTGGAGTCTCAGATCTAAACGATCGTGTAGCCAAATCTAAACGATCGTTTAGATCTGAGACTCCAAACCTAAACGATTTTTTTTTTCAAAATTTGGTATACGATCGTTTAGATTTGGCTATTCCAAATCTACGCGGTTTTTCTTTCAAAATTTGATATAAAAGATTTTTTTCAATATTCTTTATACACAATCTTTTAGTTTTGGTTACCCTAATTTAAATTTAGATGTCTAACCAATTTTTTCAAAGATTCTTATACACCATCAGATTTGGTTACTTAATCTAAACGTAAAAAAAGAAAAAGAAGAAAGACAATACGATGCATGCAGTGAATACAAAAAAAAAAAAAAAAAAAAAAAAGAGGAAGAAAGACATGCATACATCTAAAAAAAGAGAAGAAATAGATTTGGTTACCCAAATCTAAAAAAAAAAAAAAAGAAATCAAAGCAATGAAGAGTACAGAGAAGACTATAAAAAAATGGCATAGAGGAAAAAAAGATAGAAGGGTAAACTTGATATATTTAAAAATGGCTAATTTTATGGACTTTATTAGACGGGTCGTAAATATTTCACTAGTTTGTTATATTTAAGAAAGTTTCCCTTACAAATATGTAATATTTTCGGGGAGTTTCAACTTTGTACCTAGTGACTTTTGTTACATCAATAATTCTAAAAATAATACATTCATAAGAAAAAAATTACTTTTCTATCTAATTCAGCCCTAAAATTTAACTTTAGCTAATAATGAAGACTAAGTATATTGACTTTTCTTCCTAAGAAAGTGTTCAATAAAATATGCTTGGCTATTAGATATAGTTGAATTTCATATAACATATAACAATAAATTATTAACATTTTTAATTTACATTCAAGACACTTTTATTGGATATAATAAGTTTAAACATGATACCATATGATTCTACTAGACACAAAGTAGAAATCATAACGGCCTATATATTATATACATACAGAAATTTATGGAATATAGACATCGAACAAACAAATTTAAAGTTTTATTATCTAAACTTCTAATGTACAAAGGTGACGCCTGATATGATGTTTTGGATACACACCACTCAAGTGAAAATTTTAATTGAAATCACCTCTTTATAATCTTATCGTTGGTTGAAATTATCAATTAAACATATTTTGGACAAAAACCCGTTTAAAATAAGAAGATATGTGAAAGTAAAAGATAAAATATCACATGCAAATTGCTTCTTTTTTTTTTTTTCTTTTTTTTCCACCTTAAGCATCTATCACCTTGGTTTACTTGAAAAGCTTAAATCAGTTCAGCATATATTCTTTTTACTTTAATTTTCCAATTTTGTTCTCTCTCTCTTAGTTATATGGATTAACTCTAGATGGATTGTTGTTATACCTGCCTCCGTTGATATAAAATGTGTTAACGATTCGAGATTTATGGTTACGAAGTCCTCCACTCTCCAAGAAAAATAATGAAAAATAATGAGATGTTTTGTTGGTTAAACAAAAATAATAAAATCTAATCATCTCAAAAGAAGAAAATCTAACCATGTTTTTAAATATATATAAAAGTTCCCATTGAAAGTGTTATATATTTTCCAAAGTCAAAAACAAAATGCCATTTAGCGTGGTTTTGTTTGGTTGGAGTGTATCGTCTACCTTTAGAGGCGAAGGCACACAGGGTCAAGGGTAAATGCCCTCTCAATTGGTTGAGACTGTTTATATATTGTATACCTCTTTTCAATTAAGTTTCCAAGAAGTGCAGCCGGATGAGTGGTTAGTCAAGCCTATCACAAAGGGTTGCCCCATTCAGTTCTGTGTCCAAGTGTCAGGCAGTACTTCTCATTTTTATAAGTTCTAAGGTTTTGGGAATTTTTTTTTTTCTTCAATTTGCGCCTGTCATTTAGTTATAAGAACTTAAAGCATGTCTGACATATTAAGTTTAAAATACTATACTCATCACACATACTTATTTACTGGTGTAAAAATGGGAAAAAAAATACAATTATGACGCCCTAAATATTGGAATTTAATTTATTATCTTAAGTATAATTATTGGAACCTTGGATCTGATTGAGAAAACTTGATTAATTATATTTTTAGTTGTGTAATTAATTAAGTTTTGAGGATAATATAATTATTTTATTTGGATAATAAAATTGGTAGAGATATTTGTTGAAGATAAAGATAACTGGGTGAGGAGAGAGAAAATTTAATTATTTGGTTAAGGTTAATGGTGATATTATTATTTGGAAAAAAAAAAGGAGAAAGAAGAGATTGATGTGTTGGTTGAAGTTGATTTGAAAAAGGGGATTTGATGAGATTTATTTGCAGAGAGAGAGGATTTGTTGTTTTGAATTAATATAAGGAGAAGGAAAGAGAATTTTATGTGGGTATTCTATTGGTGTTTAAATATGTATAGGGATCCATGCAAAAAGAAAAAAAAAAAAAAGAGAAAAGAAGACGAAACCCTAAATTTTTCTCTTCCTCCAGCTGCCGACGAACGTCGTGGTATGAGTAGCCGTCGAGTCGGTCCGTATGCCTTCCCCATTCGTAGATCCGAGCCGAAGCCACGTCATCCCACCGCTTGCCGTCTCGAGGCAAATCGGCAACCTTCGTCTTCAGCCGCGCCGACTCGCCATCTGCCGCCTGCTTTTCGGCGTCAATCTCCACCCCGTCTTCACCAGCCACCGTCGAACAGCACTCGGCAAGTCACCGTCGTAGTCCCTCGCGTCGGCCGTCTTTTTCGAGCGATTCCAGTCGTCCCGACCCGTGCCTCTCTCCGCAAAATCGAACCCGCGCCTCTAGCTGTTTCGCGCGTCCAGCCGTCCGTGCGCTCGTGTGAAGTCGAGCCGCCAGCTGCCAGTCGCACGTACGTCCCTGCAAGCCGCGCACGAGGAAGCCAAGCCGCCCCTAGTCGAGCATGCGCGCGAGCTGAGCGCATTCCCCCGAAGCCTGCGCATCTGCCCGAGCCGAATTCTCTACTCCCAGCCCAGCCGCCAACCATTTTTGAGCTGCCAAGCCTATTTTTGGTTGTTTCCCACCTATTTTTGGTAAGTTGGTTGGGTTTTTGGCATTCCCAGCAAAGACGTAATTTTTTAACCTAAATAATTTATTTTAGATTAAATTAAATTATTTCCCTTAAGGAACATCTGGGACCAATTCATTTTAGGAGCGTGGGATTTCTTCAGTTAAGGGCTCAAGCGTTGCAACCTCGACCTAGGGTAAGTTATTTCAACTGAAGTTTTTGGGTCTTTGGTCGTTTGGTGAGTATGTTATGAAAATTGGCGTTTTCTAAACATTTAGGACCTTGATGCTTGGAAGCATGACTTTGCGATTAGAACTCGTTGAGCTAATCTCCAGGTAAGAGATTCTACTACTAGACCTAGGAGTGGAATTAAAAGGTCACATTTATTCTTGAGTTGTGCATATTGATAACTAAATTATACAACGACATGGTAACTAATGAGGACATGATATAACATGATGATCTGATGGTGTGATATGATATGACATGACGATATGATGATGTGATATGACATGACATAATGATATGATATAATTTGACGATGTATTGATGATTTGTTACGCGCATGTGTTGATTAGGGTGCAGGTTAACTTATCCTATTAGAGTTGTACCTGTATGGGTGTCCTTCGGTATCACCACCTTTTTAGGATTGCGCAGTCTGACGGGACCGCCAGCCTGGCATTGATATAGACATGATTCGAGTGGTTCGACGGGATCGCTCGCAGCCCGATTGTCTTAGTGTTTCCTTCGGGTACACTACAGATCAGTTGTCCTAAGTGTTCCTTTGGGTTCACCGAAGATCAAATATTGTTCCTTCAGGATCACATGATGCACGTGTTCGGGAACGTGCCAGTTCTTGGGTACCACTTTCAGGACTCTAATAGAAAGTTAACAGACACCCAGCGGGACTAGTAGTGGGTCGCTTACTTAATATTTTATACTCAGTCTTTCCATTTCATTTTTCAGGCAGGGGCAGAGGTAAAGGCAAGGGCAAGCTGGCGAGCGACCGAAAGTGACCGTGGCGAGCCATAGGGATCTCTTGCTTCCGCTTTATATCAGAGTTCAGACCTTAAATGTTTGCATTTTAGTTTATTCCTTATTTGTTATTTTATTTCTTTAAAATTAGATAGGGCCCGAATTAGGAGTTTATTTTTATACATATCTCAAATTACTTTTGATTAGTATCTTAAATAAAAATTTTGAGGTTTTATTTCATTTTATCCAAACTTTACAAATTTTATTTGTCTTTTAAAATTAGTAATGGCTTCGACTTAGTATAAGGAGTTGGATCGTTACAACAACCCATGTGATACATTTAATATATACTTGATACACCTTAGTATATTAGTAATACATACTTGATATACTCAATACGCTACTAATTTGCACTTGATACACTACTAATTACCACTTTAATACACTTGATAAGCAATATACTTGATATATTTGATACACTTGATACACCACTTGAAATACACTATATTTCATATGCACCTGATATACTAGATATATTCTAGATATACGAAATATTTGGATTTATGATAAAAGATTTTGAATTTTCATAAAGTTATTGGAAAAAGGAAAAATATGTATATAGTTTTGATAAAAAAATTAACCTACAAACACATGCTATTATAACCCAGACTAAATAATCTACACCCAAACACAAGCATCATAATCCACCTATAATAACTTAGGACTATGATAACTCACCCCTTGTCTAGATGTCCCTTAAAAATGTGTTTTTTGGTTTGGCCCTACTCAATTACCATCAAATTAAAAAATTTTAATATTCTTTTCATTTTCCATGTTTATGTTATATGTAAATATGTGTATCAGACGTATCACTTGGGTTGAACTAGTTCCTTTTTGTCCCATTTGTAAAATGAAAATGTGTGTACTGTCGCCATGAACCTGAGACGACGTGGAGTGGCTGACGTCCTTAAAAAGGGTTTAATTTTAAAAAAGAAAAAAAAGGGAGTCGCCACCAATCTTTTTTATGGTGCGATTGGACACCGAAATGAAGTAAATCATTTTAAATAAAATAAAAACTGGTCTACGAAAAAATTAGAATTGAGTTCGAGAGTCATTTTTGTAGGGAAAAATGTTAGCAACCCGTAACACCCGTTTAGAAAACGGTGGCTAAATGTAACGCTCCGAAAATTTAAGGTAAAATTTTCTCGTTTTTATGTAAATTATTCGGAATTCTAAAATGTTGGTGTAAGTTGTTATAATAATAATATAATATTATTATATTATTATTATTAATAATTATTTTATGTGTTATAATATTAATATTATAATTATTATTATTATTTAATATTATAGTAATATTATTAATTAATAACAATAACATTATTATCACATAATATTAATTTATTATTTATTTAATATTAATATTATTAATATATTATTATTATTACTTTATTATTATTATTATTATTATTTTTATTATTTTATTTTTATTTTATTTTATTATTATTATTATTAATTTCTTAATTTAATATATAAATATATATATATATATATATATATAATTTAAAAAAAAAAAAAAAAAAGGAAAGAAAGAAAAACCCTAAGCCGCGCGCGCAAGCCCCCCCCCTCCGTTTTCGTTTTCTCTCCCTCGCGCCGCCGCCGCTTCTTCTTCTTCTTCTTCTTCCGTCGTCGCCAGTCCTCTCTTCTCCTTCGTCTTCTTCTCTTCGGCTTCTTCATCCGGCGAACACAGACGTCGCCCGCACGCCTTCGTCGACCGTCCATTTCTGTGTCCGCACATCACCGGCGGGAAGCACCAGCGACGGCCGTCCCCGACCGCCCTTCTTCTCAGTTTCGCGTGCACGGCCAGCCGTCGGCCGTTTCTGCCTCGGTGGTAAAGCGTCAGCCATCGTATTACCATCGTCGACGAAAGAAACCGGGCAAACCATTTCTGCCATCGCCGCCGCGTGTTCCGCCGCCGGGCGGTGTGAAGATTAAATCGGCTCCAAGCCGGCTGCCCAAGCCGAGCCGCGATCCCTGTCCGAGCCGAGCCGCCATCCTTGTCCGAGCCGAGCCGCCATCCTGGTCCAAGTCGAGCCGAGTGAGCCGAGTGAGCTGAGCCGCGAGCCGAGTGAGCCGAGCCGCGAGCCGAGTGAGCCGAGCCGAGAACCAAGCCGAGCTAAGCCAAGCCGAGCCGAGCCGAGCCGAGCCGAGAACCAAGCCGAGTTAAGCCGAGCCAAGCCGAGCCGAGCCGAGCCGAGCCACCTAAGCCTTCCTTCCTCCACTTCGGTTCACGGTGAGTCTTCGGTAAGGATTGTTTTGATGAATTTCCTAATGTTACCTCGTCCGATTCGAGTTTGAATGTTGGATTAAGATATGGCCCTACTTTTCTCCCTTGAAGGTAGTACAGAGTAGACGCTTAAGTTCTCGGGTTCCGCAGCAGGCCTGGTTGGAGATAGCTTCCTTTCCTTGGGTAAGTCAACGGATGTCGCTTCCGACCTTTTTAAAACGACTTCTACTAAAGTCATCAACTAAAACCTTCTTGTTTCGTCTAGGTGGATCTGTTGAGCGTGGATTCGATCGGGGGCATAACCGAGTATCAGGTAAGGGTTTTCCTACTACTGGACCCCGAGTCCAGGCTGAAACCGTAGTAATCCACAGGGGATTACACGTTAGTGACTATACTGAATAACTGTATGCGTGTTGACTGTTAAGTACTGATATTATATTTGTCTGATGTGAATATACTGTGACTGCTATTTGTGGATTGAGATTTTATGTTGATGGACCTTAAAGTTACGGTTCAGTATGTAGTAAAACACTGGTCTGGATGTGGTTCATGGAGTTTGGACGGGGAAGGACAGTGAGTCCGGTTTTTGGTTGGTTAGTCGATTGGATCTAGGGTTTTCCCTAATGGTGTGCGAGTTGGTAATGCATATAGCAACTGAGGGTGTAGATGTTTAAACCTATACTAGCTGACTAACAAAGCCTATGGCGGGACTGTGATATGAATGCCGTTGGGATGTGACTGATGTAGACAGTTTAGTTTGGACTGAGGGGTAACGGTTAGCTTCATCTATGGGGTAGTGTGCCTTACGGATATGTGCGTCCTTCGGGAGCACTAGACTGATATGTGCATCCTTCGGGAGCACTAGACTGATATGTGCGTTCTACGGAACCACTAGACTGTTATGTAGGGTACCCCCGAATAGGAAGTTAACGGTTGTCCCCTAACGGGCCCAGTAGTGGGTCCCTTACTGGGTATGTTTATACTCACCCTTTTTCTTCTTTAACTTTTCAGGTAGGGGTACAGCGAGGGGCAGACCGACGAGAGGCAGGAAGGATGCGTGAAGGCCATATGGACGCGTCTGGTTTTCTTATCGCTTCCGCTATGTATTTTGTCAGAATATTTTGACTTGTGATTTTGAACTGGTGACTTGATATTTTTATTTTGTGACTTTTTGATTTATTTAAAATAGGGCCCGAAACTGTCTTTTGTAAGGTTTCTAATGTTTTAATGAATCGTAACTGGTCCGTTTTAAATTTTATGTTGAATGGTCGAGTTTTGGTGTTTGTTAGTGACCTCAGCTTAGTCCGGAAGGTTGGGTTGTTACAGTTGGTATCAGAGCATAAGTTTTAGGTTCTGTAGACTGACTTATAATGTGAGTCTGTGTTTTGTGTCCTTATGGCTGAAACGATCCTTGCCGCTCGTCAGGTACGCTCTCATGAAAGTATATGTATAACTCTACATGCATTACCTTACCTAAGTTAAACTGCAAATTCAATTACCATTTATGACTAAAGGAATCGTTTGGTGGTTGTTAGGGAAATGCCACCAAGGAGAGGTGCACGTAGGGGTGGCCGAGGAGGCCGAGGAAGGGGAGCAGGACGCGTTCAGCCTGAGGTGCAGCACGTAGCCCAAGCCCCTGACCCGGCTGCGCCAGTTACTCATGCGGACCTAGCCGCCATGGAGCAGAGGTTTAGAGATATGATTATGCAGATGCGGGAGCAGCAGAAGCCTGCCTCGCCAACTCCGGCGCCAGCTCCAGCGCCAGCCCCAGCACCAGTTCCTGCTCCAGCTCCGGCTCCAGTACCAGTTGCGCCCCAGTTTGTGCCGGATCAGTTGTCAGCAGAGGCTAAGCACCTGAGACATTTCAGGAAGTACAATCCCACGACGTTCGATTGGTCTTTGGAGGACCCCACCAGGGCTCAGATGTGGTTATCATCCTTGGAGACCATATTCCGTTACATGAAATGCCCTGAGGATCAGAAGGTTCAGTGTGCTGTTTTTATGTTGACTGACAGAGGTACTGCATGGTGGGAGACTGCAGAGAGGATGCTAGGTGGTGATGTGAGTCAGATCACGTGGCAGCAGTTCAAGGAGAGTTTCTATGCAAAATTCTTCTCTGCCAGTTTGAGAGACGCCAAGCGGCAGGAGTTCCTGAACTTAGAGCAGGGTGACATGACAGTGGAGCAGTATGATGCGGAGTTTGACATGTTATCCCGCTTCGCTCCCGAGATGATAGCGACCGAGGCGGCCAGAGCTGATAAGTTTGTTAGAGGCCTCAGACTGGACATTCAGGGTTTGGTCCGAGCTTTCGGACCCGCTACTCATGCCGATGCACTGCGCCTGGCAGTGGATCTCAGTTTACAGGAGAGGGCCAACTCGTCTAAGACCGCTGGTAGAGGTTCGACGTCGGGATAGAAGAGGAAGGCTGAGCAGCAGCCTGTTCCAGTACCACAGCGGAATTTCAGATCAGGTGGTGAGTTTCGCAGCTTCCAGCAGAAACCTTTTGAGGCAGGGGAGGTTGCCAGAGGAAAGCCGTTGTGTACCACTTGTGGGAAGCACCATCTGGGCCGTTGCTTATTCAGGACCAGGACCTGCTTTAAGTGCAGGCAAGAGGGTCAAACAGCTGATAGATGCCCGTTGAGACTCACGGGGATCGCGTAGAATCAGGGAGCAGGTGCTCCACACCAGGGTAGAGTCTTTGCAACCAACAAGACTGAGGCTGAGAAGGCAGGCACAGTAGTGACAGGTACGCTCCCAGTGTTGGGGCATTACGCCTTAGTTTTGTTTGATTCGGGTTCGTCGCATTCTTTTATCTCGTCCGCATTTGTGTCGCATGCCCGCTTAGAGGTAGAGCCCTTACACTATGTTCTATCAGTATCTACTCCTTCCGGGGAATGTATGTTGTCGAAGGAAAAGGTGAAAGCATGCCAGATTGAGATAGCAGGCCATGTGATTGAAGTAACGCTGATAGTTCTGGATATGCTGGACTTTGATGTAATCCTGGGTATGGATTGGTTAGCCGCTAACCACGCCAGCATAGATTGTTCACGTAAGGAGGTAACGTTTAACCCTCCCTCGATGGCCAGTTTTAAATTTAAGGGAGGAGGGTCAAAGTCGTTGCCTCAGGTAATCTCAGCCATCAGGGCCAGTAAACTGCTCAGTCAGGGTACTTGGGGTATCTTAGCGAGCGTGGTGGATACTAGAGAGGCCGATGTATCCCTGTCATCAGAACCAGTAGTGAGGGACTATCCGGACGTTTTTCCTGAGGAACTTCCAGGGTTACCTCCGCACAGAGAGGTTGAGTTTGCCATAGAGTTGGAGCCGGGCACGGTTCCTATATCCAGAGCCCCTTACAGAATGGCCCCCGCAGAACTGAAAGAACTGAAGGTACAGTTACAGGAATTGCTTGATAAGGGATTCTTTCGACCGAGCGTGTCACCTTGGGGTGCGCCAGTCTTATTCGTTAAGAAGAAGGACGGATCGATGCGTCTGTGCATTGACTATAGGGAGTTGAACAAAGTAACCGTAAAGAACAGATATCCCTTGCCCAGGATTGACGATCTATTTGACCAGTTACAGGGAGCCACAGTGTTCTCTAAGATTGATCTTCGGTCGGGATACCATCAGCTGAGAATTAAGGATGAGGATGTACCGAAGACAGCATTTCGTTCCAGATATGGACACTACGAGTTTATTGTGATGTCTTTTGGTTTGACGAATGCTCCGACAGTATTTATGGACTTGATGAACAGAGTGTTTAGGGAGTTCCTAGATACTTTTGTGATCGTGTTTATCGACGATATCTTGATATACTCCAAGACGGAGGCCGAACACGAGAAGCATTTACGTATGGTTTTGCAAACACTTCGGGATAATAAGTTATACGCAAAGTTCTCGAAGTGCGAGTTTTGGCTGAAGCAGGTGTCCTTTCTGGGCCACGTGGTTTCTAAGGCTGGAGTCTCTGTGGATCCAGCTAAGATAGAGGCAGTCACCGGTTGGACCCGACCTTCCACAGTTAGTGAGGTTCGTAGCTTTCTAGGTTTAGCGGGCTATTATCGACGGTTTGTGGAGAACTTCTCTCGTATAGCTACTCCTCTTACTCAGTTGACCAGAAAGGGAGCTCCTTTTGTTTGGAGCAAGGCATGTGAGGACAGTTTCCAGAACCTTAAACAGAAGCTAGTTACCGCACCGGTTCTTACCGTACCTGATGGTTCTGGCAGTTTTGTGATTTATAGTGATGCTTCCAAGAAAGGTTTGGGTTGTGTTTTGATGCAGCAGGGTAAGGTGGTCGCTTATGCGTCTCGTCAGCTGAAGAGTCATGAGCAGAACTACCTCACACATGATCTAGAGTTGGCAGCAGTGGTTTTTGCTTTGAAAATATGGAGGCATTACTTATATGGTGAAAAGATACAGATATTCACGGATCATAAGAGTTTGAAATACTTCTTTACTCAGAAAGAATTGAATATGAGACAGCGAAGGTGGCTTGAGTTAGTGAAGGATTACGATTGTGAGATACTGTATCATCCAGGCAAGGCGAATGTGGTAGCCGATGCTCTTAGTAGGAAGGTATCACATTCAGCAGCACTTATTACCCGACAGACCCCATTGCATCAGGATCTCGAGCGGGCTGAGATTGCAGTTTCAGTGGGGGCAGTTACTATGCAGTTAGCCCAGTTGACGGTACAGCCGACTTTGAGGCAAAGGATCATTGATGCTCAGAGTAACGATCCTTATCTGGTTGAGAAACGTGGCCTAGCAGAGGCAGGGCAAGCGGTTGAGTTCTCATTATCCTCTGATGGTGGACTTTTGTTCGAGAGACGCCTCTATGTGCCGTCAGATAGTGCAGTTAAGACAGAATTATTATTTGAGGCACACAGTTCCCCATTTTCCATGCACCCAGGTAGTACGAAGATGTATCAGGACCTGAAGCGGGTTTATTGGTGGCGTAACATGAAGAGGGAAGTAGCAGAATTTGTTAGTAAATGCCTGGTGTGTCAGCAGGTTAAGGCACCAAGGTAGAAACCAGCGGGTTTATTACAACCCTTGAGCATACCGGAATGGAAGTGGGAAAACGTGTCCATGGATTTCATTACAGGGCTACCGAGAACTCTGAGGGGTTTTACAGTGATTTGGGTTGTGGTGGACAGACTTACTAAATCAGCGCACTTTGTTCCGGGTAAATCCACCTATACTGCTAGTAAGTGGGCACAGTTGTACATGTCTGAGATAGTGAGATTGCACGGAGTGCCAGTGTCGATTGTTTCTGATAGAGATGCCCGTTTCACTTCCAAATTCTGGAAGGGCTTGCAGACTGCTATGGGCACGAGGTTAGATTTTAGTACAGCTTTCCATCCACAGACTGACGGTCAGACTGAGCGTCTGAACCAAGTTTTAGAGGATATGTTGCGAGCGTGTGCATTGGAATTTCCAGATAGCTGGGACTCCCACCTACATTTGATGGAATTTGCTTATAATAACAGTTATCAGGCTACTATTGGCATGGCACCGTTTGAGGCCCTGTACGGCAAATGTTGTAGATCCCCGGTTTGCTGGGGTGAGGTAGGTGAGCAGAGATTGATGGGTCCTGAGTTAGTTCAGTCTACTAACGAAGCGATTCAGAAGATTAGATCACGCATGCATACCGCTCAGAGTAGACAGAAGAGTTATGCAGATGTGAGGCGGAAGGATCTTGAGTTTGAGATAGGGGATAAGGTGTTCTTAAAAGTAGCACCTATGAGAGGTGTTTTACGATTTGAAAGGAGGGGAAAGTTGAGTCCCCGTTTTGTTGGGCCGTTTGAGATTCTGGAGCGGATTGGCCCTGTAGCTTATCGCTTGGCGTTGCCACCATCACTCTCGAAAGTTCATGATGTGTTTCATGTTTCTATGTTGAGGAAGTACGTGCCAGATCCATCCCATGTAGTAGATTACGAGCCACTAGAGATTGATGAAAACTTGAGCTATATTGAACAACCTGTTGAGGTGCTTGCTAGAGAGGTGAAGACGTTGAGGAATAAAGAAATTCCCCTGGTTAAAGTCTTATGGCGGAATCACCGGGTAGAAGAGGCTACGTGGGAGCGTGAAGATGACATGAGGTCCCGTTATCCCGAACTGTTCGAGGAATAGAACTTTCGAGGACGAAAGTTCCCTAAGGAGGGAAGAATGTAACGCTCCGAAAATTTAAGGTAAAATTTTCTCGTTTTTATGTAAATTATTCGGAATTCTAAAATGTTGGTGTAAGTTGATATAATAATAATGTAAATGTTGGTGTAAGGTAAAATGTTGGTATAATATTATTATATTATTATTATTATTTAATATTATAGTAATATTATTAATTAATAACAATAACATTATTATCACATAATATTAATTTATTATTTATTTAATATTAATATTTTTAATATATTATTATTATTACTTTATTATTATTATTATTATTATTTTTATTATTTTATTTTTATTTTATTTTATTATTATTATTATTAATTTCTTAATTTAATATATAAATATATATATATATATATATATATATATATAATTTAAAAAAAAAAAAAAGGAAAGGAAAGAAAGCAAAACCCTAAGCCGCGCGCGCAAGCCCTCCCCTCCGTTTTCGTTTTCTCTCCCACGCGCCGCCGCCGCTTCTTCTTCTTCTTCTTCTTCCGTCGTCGCCAGTCCTCTCTTCTCCTTCGTCTTCTTCTCTTCGGCTTCTTCATCCGGCGAACACAGACGTCGCCCGCACGCCTTCGTCGACCGTCCATTTCTGTGTCCGCACATCACCGGCGGGAAGCACCAGCGACAGCCGTCCCCGACCGCCCTTCTTCTCAGTTCCACGTGCACGGCCAGCCGTCGGCCGTTTCTGCCTCGGTGGTAAAGCGTCAGCCGTCGTATTACCATCGTCGACGAAAGAAACCGGGCAAACCATTTCTGCCATCGCCGCCGCGTGTTCCGCCGCCGGGCGGTGTGAAGATTAAATCGGCTCCAAGCCGGCTGCCCAAGCCGAGCCGCGATCCCTGTCCGAGTCGAGCCGCCATCCTTGTCCGAGCCGAGCCGCCATCCTGGTCCAAGTCGAGCCGAGTGAGCCGAGTGAGCTAAGCCGCGAGCCGAGTGAGCCGAGCCGCGAGCCGAGTGAGCCGAGCCGAGAACCAAGCCGAGCTAAGCCAAGCCGAGCCGAGCCGAGCCGAGCCGAGAACCAAGCCGAGTTAAGCCGAGCCGAGCCGAGCCGAGCCGAGTCCAAGCCGAGCCGAGCCGAGCCACCTAAGCCTTCCTTCCTCCACTTCGGTTCACGGTGAGTCTTCGGTAAGGATTGTTTTGATGAATTCCCTAATGTTACCTCGTCCGATTCGAGTTTGAATGTTAGATTAAGATATGGCCCTACTTTTCTCCCTTGAAGGTAGTACAGAGTTGACGCTTAAGTTCTCGGGTTCCGCGGCAGGCCTGGTTGGAGATAGCTTCCTTTCCTTGGGTAAGTCAACGGATGTCGCTTCCGACCTTTTTAAAACGACTTCTACTAAAGTCATCAACTAAAACCTTCTTGTTTCGTCTAGGTGGATCTGTTGAGCGTGGATTCGATCGAGGGGCATAACCGAGTATCAGGTAAGGGTTTTCCTACTACTGGACCCCGAGTCCAGGCTGAAACCGTAGTAATCCACAGGGGATTACACGTTAGTGACTGTACTGAATAACTGTATGCGTGTTGACTGTTAAGTACTGATATTATATTTGTCTGATGTAAATATACTGTGACTGCTATTTGTGGATTGAGATTTTATGTTGATGGACCTTAAAGTTACGGTTCAGTATGTAGTAAAACACTGGTCTGGATGTGGTTCATGGAGTTTGGACGGGGAAGGACAGTGAGTCCGGTTTTTGGTTGGTTAGTCGATTGGATCTAGGGTTTTCCCTAATGGTGTGCGAGTTGGTAATGCATATAGCAACTGAGGGTGTAGATGTTTAAACCTATACTAGCTGACTAACAAAGCCTATGGCGGGACTGTGATATGAATGCCGTTGGGATGTGACTGATGTAGACAGTTTAGTTTGGACTGAGGGGTAACGGTTAGCTTCATCTATGGGGTAGTGTGCCTTACGGATATGTGCGTCCTTCGGGAGCACTAGACTGATATGTGCATCCTTCGGGAGCACTAGACTGATATGTGCATCCTTCGGGAGCACTAGACTGATATGTGCATCCTTCGGGAGCACTAGACTGATATGTGCGTTCTACGGAACCACTAGACTGTTATGTAGGGTACCCCCGAATAGGAAGTTAACTGTTGTCCCCTAACGGGCCCAGTAGTGGGTCCCTTACTGGGTATGTTTATACTCACCCTTTTTCTTCTTTAACTTTTCAGGTAGGGGTACAGCGAGGGGCAGACCGACGAGAGGCAGGAAGGATGCGTGAAGGCCATATGGACGCGTCTGGTTTTCTTATCGCTTCCGCTATGTATTTTGTTAGAATATTTTGACTTGTGATTTTGAACTGGTGACTTGATATTTTTATTTTGTGACTTTTTGATTTATTTAAAATAGGGCCTGAAACTGTCTTTTGTAAGGTTTCTAATGTTTTAATGAATCGTAACTGGTCCGTTTTAAATTTTATGTTGAATGGTCGAGTTTTGGTGTTTGGTAGTGACCTCAGCTTAGTCCGGAAAGTTGGGTTGTTACACTAAATTTAATGTCTTGAATAAAATTCATTTTTAAAAAAATTATGTCTTATTTCATTGCTCACCACTCCAATATTTGGAGCAATGTTCCCATAAAATAAGTGGGATGCACCCATTAATTAGACTATATTGAGGAAAAATTCCTCACCTTAAGAAAATGAGAAATTATTACAATTTCTTAAATTCTATCACATGCTAGTTTTCGAATAAAGCTTTTTTTTAAAACAACATTGATTAGATTTATTTTTTTCTTTGGATCGACTCTCGAAATCCCAAAGATATTGATCCCTCACTTCAAGAATATAAAAATAATGGACTCCCAAAAATTTCTAGATTCCTTCGTAGGATTTGTTTTTTAGCGAAATCGGCGTGGGTTATTATAAAAAAAAAGTAGATAAGATTATGAAATATATATTTGATTTTGAATTTAAAAGAAATAATTTTAAAGTAAAAAAAAAATTTTAATGGTTTAAAGAGAATTTTTTTAAAAAAAAAATTCAAAATTAAATACAATTATGGTTAAAAGTATTTTAAAAATTTCAATATATTTTGAATCAAAGTCAAATATAAATAACAAATATATCACACAATAAATTAGACAAATAATTTAGGATATTAAGATATGCATATATATATTTAAGGTCAGATAATAATAATTAGATAGATAGTAATGAATAAGTTAAGAAAAAAAATAAAAAAAAATATATACGATAAATAAAATAAAAAAATCAAAAAGGAAATAAATCCAATAAACTAATAATCAAATAAATAAAAGAAGAAAAGTAAGAAAAAAAATAGAACAGAGAGTGGTCGCAGGATTGTCGACCCTAAAACACGTTATAAAAAAAATAATAATAGTAATAATAAGTAAAAGAAATTATAAATAAAACAAAAGTGAATAAATAAATAAATAAATAGAAGGACAGAGGGTGGCGGCAACATAGAAGAAGAATATAATAATAATAATAATAATAATAATAATAGTAACAATAATAATAATAGTAATAAATATAACAATAATAATAGTAATACAAAAAAAATTTCTTTATATATATTTTTCTTTGTCTCTATTTTTTAGAGAGAAGAAAAAGGTTAAAAGACTTTCTTTTAGAATAACGATAAAAAGAAGTGGCAAAAAAAAAAAAAAAACATAGGAAATTGTTCTTATACATTTTTTTCTTTCTCTCTACATTTTAAAAATAGAGAAGAACAAAAAATAAGAATTCAATCCCGAAGAAAATTACTTGTTGTATGAGGTGCGGATCATCGGAACTAAACCCTACCTAATGCAACCTACAACTAAGTTTTTTCTTTGTTATGAGATTAGATTTAGGGTGAAGAAAAAAAATAAATAAATAAAAATAAAAATGAAAAGAAAAACTATAAAGCGAAAAAAAAATTAACAACCCACTTTTTGTTGAGAAATAGGTTTCTTAAAAAAAAATTGAAGAGATTCTCTTTAAACATTTTTTTCGTAGAGATTTTCTCTAAAACAAATTTTTTTTTTGCGTAAAGATTCTCTAAACAATTTTTTTCTCTCGTAGAGAGTCTCTCTAAAACAATTTTTTTCTCGTAGATATTCTCTCTAAAGCAATTTTTTCCCTCCTTTTCCAAATGACCAAAAGTACCTATTTATAAACTCGGGATACACACAAATTAGAAAATTTTAATAAGTATAAAATTGTTGTCACCTAATTTCATCCTACATTTATTTTTATTCTTTAAAATATATAGTAATTGTAATTTTGGCTAAGATTTCATTTTTTTTTAAAAAAAAAAAGGGTAAAATCTTTTGTAATAATATAAAATCTTATGTTTTTTTTAAATAGAAAATAGAGTCATTAATGAGAATATCTATTATTTAAAAAAAATTAAAATCATTTTGACTTATCATTTTAGGAAAAATATTAATACAAAATATTTTATGATTTATCATTTTAGGAAAAAACAAAGTATTTTGTTTTATTAATATCATATTTTATTTATCATTTTAGGAAAAAAGTAAAATAATATATTTCATACAAAATTCTTTTAATTTATCTTTGTCATTTTAGGAAAAAAAAAACAAAGGATTTTATTTTATACAACATTTTTCAATATCATATTTTTATTATTTTAAAAAAAATTCAATAAAATAACCTAATTTGATTTTATACTTATTGTTTCCTAATTTGTGACACACCCCGGGGTCTATAAATAGAGATCTTTTGTCATTTGGAAAGGGGGAGAAGAAATTGTTTTAGAGAAATTCTCTAGGAGGAAAAAAGTGTATGAGAAATAATTTCTACGAGAGAAAACAATTTTTTTGATTGCTTAGAGAATCTCTGCATAATTTTTTTTAAGATACATATTTCTCTACAAAATGTGGGTTATTACTTCTTTTCGTTTTATTTTTTATGCGTTACGTTATTTTCATTTTTATTTATTTACTTGTCTTTTTTTACCCTAAATCTAATCCCATAGAGAAAAAACTTACTTGGAGGTTGCATTAGGTAGGGATTTATTCCCAAGGATCCGCACCTCATACAAGAAGCAATTTCATTTGGGATTGAGTCCTTATGTTTGTTCTTCTATTTTTTAAACGTAAAGAGAAAGAAAAATTGCATAAGGAAAATTTCTTTTTTTTTTTTTTTTGCTACTTTTTTTATCGTCATGCTAAAAAAAAGTCTTTTAACATTTTTCTTCTCTCTAAAAAATAGAGAGAAAGAAAAAGTTATATGCTAAAAATTTATTATTATTTTTTTTCTTTTTTTCTTTTTTCTGTTTTTTTTTCTTTTAGAGTGGCGGTGTAACGCCCAAAAATTTGAGGAACTTAATTTTTATTATCTTAAGTGTAAATTTGAAATTTTGGGTGTTATTTAAATGTTGAAGTATTTTACCTTATGAAGAATTGACCCTATTGGATATTTGAAAAATATCTAATTGTTTTAATGTTTTGAATTGATGATTGTTTTAGTTGGCTTTAGATTTTTTATGTGTTGGGTACTTAATTAATGGAGTTTAAGGATAAAATAATTATATTATGAAGATAATATAATTATTTAATATTTTTGAAAGGATAAAGGTGATGTGATTTGGAGAGAGGGAGAGTATTTGAATTTAAAGGGAAAATTTGATGGGTTTAAATGAAGAAAGAGACTGAGTGGTTTTTATTTGGAGTAAATTAGGGAAAAAGATAAAAGAAAATAATAATTATTATATTATTATTTTTTTTATTAAAAAGGGCCATTGGAAAACGTGAAATACTATTTATCATCTTCTCCAATTAAACCCTAATCCCAAATTCCTCAAACCCTAGCCGCCGCCGCCGCCCTCCTCCAACCGTTGCCGTCGAGCGTTCGTCGCAGGTCAACCCGAGCTAATAGCCACCCTTCCAACCGTGCGTCAGAGAGCCTTCCGAGCTGTCGTTCTCCGTCGTACGTCGAGCATCTCAACCGTCGCTGAACCCGGAACCCGACCCGCGCGCCGCGTCTCTTCACCGCGTGAAGTCGGTCGACCCGCGTCCCTGCCAGCGACCGGACCGCGCCCGCTCAACCTGCTTCGCGCCGCGCTCGCACAACCTACGCCACGCCACGCCCGCGCATGCGCCATAGCTGAGCCGCACTCACGCCGCTCCTACCCGAGCCACCTTGCACGCGCGCGAGCCGTCTGTCCGAGCCACCTTCTGCTTCCTAGTTGAGCTGTCTAGCCGTTTTACCTGTGTTTGAGCCGCCAGCCTGCTTTCGGTCCTATTCACCTAGTTTTGTAAGTTTTGATTGGGTTTTAGAATACCTAACTAAGATTTGAATTTGTTGGATCTCAAGTAATTTTATTTTGGGATTAAATTGAATTATTTCTCTTAAGGAATACCTTGGACCAAGTGATTCTGCAGCGTGAGATTTCTTCAGTTAAGGGCTTAAGGGTTGCGACCTCGACCTAGAGTAAGTTATTTCGACTGAATTTTTGGGTCTTTGTTCGTTTGGGGATTAGTGATGAAAGTTGGCTTTCTAAACATTTTAGGACTTCGCTGCTTGGAAAGTGTGACGTTTTAGTAAGAACTCGTTGAGCTAATCTTCAGGTAAGAGATTCTCCTACTAGCCCTTCGATTTATATTAAAGAGACCGCATGTTGAATTTATGGTTACGTATGAATGGTAGCTAAGTACCTAACTCAAGGTTGTTGAGAGAGAGAGATTGATATTGACATTGTGCCTGCTGATTTACTCTATGGTTGGCGTGAATAGTATGTCGATGCTACCGTCTTCGTTCTAACGACATAGTTGTAGTTGAGAATGACTGTTGTGATATGTTAGGGTTGGTACGCTATGGTATGTTATGTTATAGCATGAATTGACGTAATTGTGACATGTATGATACGTTATGATGTGATGGATGTGATGTTGTGTACATGCTATGGGTAGGGTGCATGTTAGCTTCTTATTAGAGTCGTACCCACATGGGTGTCCTTCGGGATCACCACTTTTATGACACAGACATGATGGAGAGACCCGACGGGGTCGCTCACACTTATGACTGCGTAATCCGACGGGATCGCTCACAGCCCGATCGTCTTAGGTATTCCCTTGGGAATCACCAAATACTAGCTTGTTCCTACGAGGGCACAGATTGCACGTGTTCGGGGACGTGCCAGTTCAGCGGCACCACTTTTAGGACTCTCATAAGAAGCTAACAGGCATCTAGTAGGACTAGTAGTGGGTCCCTTACTGAGTATTTTTATGCTCGCTCTTTCCATTTTCATTTTTCAGGCAGAGGCAGAGGTAAGAACAAGGGCAAGCTGGCGAGTGACCAGAGGTGATCGTGGCAGGCCATATGGATACGTTTGCTTCCGCTTATGTCAAAAGTTGGATTTTAGTATTGCATTTTCAATTCTTTGTCTATTGGTCAATTTATTTCTTTAAAAGTAGGTAGGGCCCGAGTTAGGACTTTATTTTATACTTATTTCACATTTTCTTTGTTAATTTTTTTCATTATTTGAAAATTTAAGGTTTTTGTCTTATTCTATTTTTAAAACTTTACAAACTTATATACCCTTTTTTAAATAGTAATGGCTTCGACTTAGTATAAGAAGTTTGGTCGTTACAGGCGGCAACCTTCTGTTTTGTTTCTTTTATTTTCTTTTTTCTTTTCCTTTTATTTACTTATTTATTTATTTGTTAATTATTTCATTTAGTTTTTCCTTTTTCTTTTCCTTATTTTCCTTATCGTTATTATTATTATGTATATTTCCTTTCTTTTTCTTTTAACTTATTCTCATTACCACCATAATAATAATTATTATGTATATGCCTTTAAATACATATATGTATGCATTGATATCTCATGTTATTTGCCTAATTTATTGTTGGTGTATTTGATTTGACTTATGATGCATTATTCCTATTTGATGTTCATTAAGAATTTGTTAAAGTTTTTTAAAATATTTTTAGCCTTAATTACATGTGATCTTGAAATCTTTCTTAAATCTCCATTTTTAAACAATTTAAAATCTTTTTTTTTCTTTAAAATTATTTATTTTAAAACTCATAATTAAATAGATATTTCATAAGGTTTCCTAATCAACCTTTTTTGTAATAACCATGTCGATTTCGCTAAAAAAATCTTACGATGGAATCTATAAATTTCTGGGAGCTCGTTATTTCTAGATTCTTGAGGTGAGGGATCAATATCTCGCGTACGTATCGGCAAAAATCAAAATAGATATTATGTGGTTTTATTAAATTTCTTTTTCTAAAATATTAAAAATGTGATATTGAAAGATTTTGTTCAATATAAATTTATATGTTTTTTCCCAATATAATAAATCAAAAAAAGATTTTGTATAAATAAATTAATTTTTTCTTCTTAAAATGATAAGTCAAAATTGATTTGATTTCTTTTTTAAATAATAGATGTTCTCATTAATGGTTTTTATTTTTCCTTTTAATAAAAGATTTTAAAAATAATAATATTAACAATTATCATAAAATTTTATATTATTACAAAAATTAAGTTTACCTTTTTTTCTTTTTTCTTTTTGTAATGCCCCAAGATTTGTTTTGAAACTTGATTTATCTTAACTGCGGTTTTGAAATTTTTGGATGTGTTGGAGGAACTTGAGTAATTATATGTGATTATGTAATTCATTAAGTTTTGAGGGCATTTAAGTATTTTATTGGGATAATAAAAAGTTATTCGTTGAAGATTAAGAATATTGGGTTGAGGAGAGAAAAAAATTGGATTAATTGTTTAAGATATTGGTATGTTTTATTGGAAAGAAAATTTCTATTAAATAAATAAATAATTATATAGTTGGTAAATTAAAAATGTTTGGTGAGTTTTAGATGAGGAGAGAGGAGGTTGGGCTTTTTTTTATAAATGAGTCTGGGAACCCATGCACAAGAGAAAAAGAAAATAAAAAAGGAAAAGAAAGAGGAAGAAACCCTAGCCGCCGCGTTTTGCCGCCTCCGTCACCCAGCCGGTCCGCCCAAGTGCTTCCGTCAACCGAACGCTCAGCCACTCGCTCAGCCACTCGCTCATCCGTCGTCATCGTGGTCGTCTCCGTCAATGGATCGTCGGTAAGCGAAATTCGAGCCGACCCACGCCCATCTCCGCAGATCGAAACCCAACCCGTGCCTCCTCCGCCTGCACGCCGTCGTCGAGCGGCTGCGTTAAGTAGCAGCCTGCCGCTCACCGCCGTAGGGCAAGCCGTTGGCCACGAAGGTCGCCGCAAAAGCCCAGCCGTCCAAGCCGACCTACGCGCGTTTTCTTGCTGTTAGGACCCGTCGAGCAAATCTCCAGGTAAGAGATTTCTATTACTAGCTCTATGACTAGAATCACGAGATCACATACATTCTTAGTTATGCACATTGAGGACTAGACTGTATAACGATATGTCAATTAATGTGGATATGATAGGACTGATGATGTGATTTGATATGATCACATGGTATAACGTGATGACGTAGCTTGTTATGACATTATGTTTTGACATTATGATGAGTTATGATGTATTTGATGTGATATGATTACGTGATGATGCTATGTTATATATATGTTGTGGTTAAGGTGCATGTTAGCTTACCCTATTAGAGTCGTACCTGCATGGGTGTCCTTCGAGATCACCACCTATTTAGGACTGTGTAGTCTGACGGGACTGGCAGTCTAGCATTGGTACAGATATGATTTGAGCGATTCGACGAGATCCTCGCAGCCTGATTGTCTTAGCGCCTCCTTCGGGTACGCTACAAACCAGTTTGTTTTAGGTGTTCCTTTGGGTCACCGAAGACCAGATTTTCTTCCTACAAGATCACATGTTGCACGTATTGGGGAACGTGCCAGTTCTTGGGTACCATTTTCAGGACTCTAATAGGAAGTTAATAAGCACCTAGTGGGACTAGTAGTGGGTCTCTTACTGAGTATTTTATACTCACTCTTTCCATTTCATATTTTTCAGGTAGGGCAGAGGTAAGGGCAAGGGCAAGCTGGCGAGCGACCAGAAGTGACCGTGGCGAGCCATAGGGATCTCTGCTTCCGCTTTACATCTGAGTTTAAACCTTGAGTGTTTGAGTTTTAATTATTCTTTATTTGTTATTTCGTTTCTTTAAAATTAGATAGGGCCCGAGTTAGGATTTTAGTATTTGTTCACATTTCGCACATTTCTTTTGATTTGGCTTTTAAATAAATAAAAGTTTGAGGTTTGTTCGTTTTAGCCAAACTTTATAACTTTATTTGTGTTATTTACATTTAGTAATGACTTCGACTTAGTATAAGTAGTTGGGTCGTTACAGTAGGTATCAGAGCCCAGTGTTCTAGGTTCTGCAGACTAGCTTACGATGTAAGTTTTTGGTTTGTGTTATTTTATTTACCCCTATGGCTATGCGGTCCTTCGTCACTCGCAGGTATGTCTTAAGGCCTTGCTAAAGGTTATAGTTACAATCTTGCCTGAATGAAATGAGTGTAGTTAGTATAAGTATTGTGGTTGTTTTGTGAAAAGTTCTTCTGGTGAAACTTCAGGAAAAGATGTCGCCGCGTAGAGGTGCACGTTGAGGAGGTGGTAGGGGAGGCAGAGGGGCTGGTGAACGTACCCAGCCGGAGGAGTAACCTACTGTCCAGGCAGCCATCCCTAACGCACCGGTCACCCAGGCGGATCTCGCCGCGATGGAGCAGCGATATCAGGGCATGCTACAGCCTGCTTTAGCACCTTTTCTCGCCGCCTTGCAGACCTAGGCCGCCCCTGTTCAGGCCCAAACCGTCACTCCTCCAGCCCATGTGGAAGCTCAGCCCGCATTGGTTCAACTGTCGGCTGAGGCCAAACACCTGAGAGACTTTAGGAAGTACAATCCTAAAACATTTGATGGATCCATGGACAACCCCACCAAGGCCCAGATGTGGCTGACCTCTATTGAGAAGATCTTCAGGTATATGAAGTGCCCTTAGGACCAGAAGGTCCAGTGCGTAGTTTTCTTCCTGGAGAACAGAGGTACCGCATGGTGGAAGACTGCTGAGAGGATGTTGGGCGGAGATGTCAGCAAGATAACCTGGGAACAGTTCAAGGAGAGCTTCTATGCTAAGCTCTTCTCTGCCAACGTAAAGTACGCGAAGCAGCAAGAGTTCCTGAATTTGGAACAAGGTGATATGTCTGTGGAGCAGTACGACGTCGAGTTTAGCATGCTGTCCCGTTTCGCCCCTGATGTTGTAAAGGATGAGGAGGCTAGGACCGAGAAGTTTGTCAGAGGTCTCAGACTAGACCTCCAGGGTATTGTCCAAGCCCTCAGACCAACCACTCATGCTGATGCTTTATGCCTGGCACTAGACTTGAGTCTGTATGAGAGAGCTTATTCGTCTAAGGCTGCCGGTAGAGGGTCAGCCCTTGGACAAAAGAGGAAGGTGGAGCTGCAGTCTGACACGACGCCGCAGTAAAATCTGAGGTCAGGTGGTGTTTTCCAGCAGCATCGTCGAGAGCTTGGAGTAGCCGGGAGAACCTTGATAGAGCTGCCTGTTTGTCCCAACTGTGAGAGAGTTCGTGGAGGTCGTTGCTTGGTCGGGAGCGGAGTCTGCTTCAGGTGCAGACAACCAGGACACACAGCTGACGCTTATCCTCGGAAACCCATTGAGACTACCCTATACCAGCCTCCCACTTTCCAGCAGGGAAGAGTTTTCGCCACTACTCGTCAGGAGGTCGAGCGAGCTGGTATAGTGGTGACAGGTACGCTTCCAATATTGGGACACCATGCTTTTGTGTTGTTTGACTCTGGGTCATCCCATTCGTTCATATCCTCTGTGTTCGTTCAGCATGTCGGTTTAGAAGTAGAACCATTGAGTGGTGTTTTATCTGTTTCTACTCCATATGGGGAGGTTCTGTTGTCTAAAGAAAAGATAAAGGCATGTCAGATAGAGATAGCAAACCAGATGTTAGATGTGACCTTACTAGTGTTAAGACATGCAGGATTTTGACGTAATCCTAGGCATGGATTGGCTGTCTACTAACCATGCAAGTATAGACGGTTTCGGTAAGGAAGTCGTTTTTAACCCTCCCTCTGGCCTAGTTTCAAATTTAGGGGGACAAGAATTGTATGTATACCCAAGGTCATCTCAGTTATGAAGGCTAGCAAACTACTCAGCCAGGGTACCTGGAGCATCTTGGCAAGCGTAGTAGATACCAGAGAACCAAAAGTTTCCCTGTCCTCTGAACCAGTGGTAAGGGAGTACCCCGATGTTTTTCCTGACGAGCTCCCTGGACTTCCACCTCCCAGGGAGATAGACTTCGTCATCGAGTTAGAGCCAAGTACTGCTCCTATCTCGAGGGCCCTTTACAGAATGGCTCCAGTCGAGCTGAAGGTACAGCTGCAAAAGTTGCTGGACAAGGGTTTCATTCGACCTAGTGTGTCACCTTAGGGAGCACCAGTATTATTTGTGAAAAAGAAGGATGGGTCAATGCGCCTTTGCATTGACTACAGAGAGCTGAACAAGGTGACAGTCAAGAACCGTTACCCCTTGCCCAAGATTGATGACTTGTTCGATCAGTTGCAGGGAGGCACCATCTTTTCTAAGATCGACCTACGATCAGGCTATCACCAGTTGAGGATCAGGGATAGTGATATTCCTAAGACTGCTTTCCGTTCCAGATACGGTCACTACGAGTTCATCGTGATGTCTTTTGGTTTAACTAATGCTCCTGCGGTATTCATGGACTTGATGAACAGGGTGTTTAAGGATTTCTTAGACACGTTTGTCATAGTTTTCATTGACGACATTTTGATTTACTCCAAGACTGAGGCCGAGTATGAGGAGCATTTGCATCGAGTTTTGGAGACTCTTCGAGCCAATAAGTTGTACGCCAAGTTCTCCAAGTGTGAGTTCTGGCTGAAGAAGGTGACTTTCCTCGGCCACGTGGTTTCCAGTGAGGGAGTTTCTGTAGACCCAGCAAAGATCGAAGCAGTTACCAGTTGGCCTCGACCGTCTACAGTTAGCAAGATTCGTAGTTTCCTGGGTTTGGCAGGTTACCACAGAAGGTTCGTGGAAGACTTCTCTCGTATAACCAGTCCCTTGACTTAGTTGACCAGGAAGGGGACTCCTTTTGTTTGTAGCCCAGCTTGCGAGAGTAGCTTCAAGGAGCTTAAGCAGAAGCTTGTGTCTGCATCAGTCCTGACAGTGCCAAATGGATCGGGGAGCTTTGTGATCTACAGTAATGCTTCCAAGAAAGGACTGGGTTATGAGCTGATGCAGCAGGGTAGGGTAGTTGCTTATGCCTCCCGTCAGTTGAAGAGTCACGAGCAGAACTATCCTACCCATGACCTAGAGTTGGCAACAATGGTTTTTGCACTGAAGATATGGAGACATTATCTGTACAGTGAGAAGATACAGATTTTCACTAACCATAACAGCCTAATGTACTTCTTCATCCAAAAGGAGCTGAACATGAGACAGAGAAGGTGGCTTGAGTTGGTGAAGGATTATGACCGCGAGATTCTGTATCACCCAGGTAAGGCAAATGTAGTAGTTGATGCGCTCATCACCAAGCAAGCTCCCTTACTCAGAGATTTTGAGAGAGTCGAGATTGCAGTCTCAGTAGGGGAGGTTACCTCACAATTGACTCAGTTGTCATTGTAGCCGACCTTGAGACAGAGGATTATCGTTGCTCAACTAAATGATCCTTATTTGGTTGAGAAGCGTCGTTTAGTAAAGGCAGGGCAAGGTGAGGATTTCTCCATATCCTCTGATGACGGATTTACGTTTGATGGACGTTTGTGTGTGCCGGAAGACAATGCAATCAAGACAGAGCTTTTGATTGAGGCTCACAGTTCTCCATTTACTATGCACCCTGGAAGTACGAAGATGTACCAAGACTTGAGGTGCGTCTATTGGTGGAGGAACATGAAGAGAGAAGTGGCAGACTTCGTTAGTAGATGCTTGGTATGTCAGCAGGTGAAGGCACCGAGACAGAAGCCAGCAAGTTTGTTGCAGCCCTTGAGTGTGCCAGGTTGGAAATGGGAGAGCGTTTCAATGGACTTCATCACAGGACTGCCCAGGACTCTAAAGGGCTATACGGTCATTTGAGTTGTTATTGACAGACTCACGAAGTCAGCCCACTTTGTTCCAGGGAAATCCACTTACACTACCAGTAAGTAGGGACAGTTATATATGACGGAGATAGTGAGACTACATGGAGTACCTGTATCCATCGTTTCGTACAGAGATGCTCGTTTCACATCGAAGTTCTGGAAGGGGCTTCAACTTGCATTAGGCACGAGGTTAGACTTCAGCACAACCTTCCACCCTCAAACTGATGGTCAGACATAGAGGTTAAACCAGGTTTTGGAAGACATGTTGCGAGCCTGTGTTCTGGAATTTTCAAGGAGTTGGAACTCTCACTTTCATTTAATGGAATTCGCCTATAATAACAATTGCTAGCCTACCATCGGCATGGCACCATTTGAGGCTCTGTATGGTAAATGTTGTAGATCTCCTGTCTGCTGGGGCGAGGTTGGTGAGCAGAGAATGTTAGGCCCCGAGTTAGTTCAGACCACGAATGCAGCCATACAGAATATTAGAGCTCGTGTGTTGACAGCACAAAGCAGACAGAAGAGTTATGCTGATGTCCGGCGAAAGGATCTCGAGTTTGATGTGGGAGACATGGTTTTTCTGAAGGTAGCACCAATAAAGGGTGTTATAAGGTTCGAGAAGAAGGGGAAGCTAAGTCCGCGTTTTGTAGGGCCATTTGAGATACTGGAGCGGATTGGCCCTGTAGCTTATCGTTTGGCACTACCCCCATCTTTTTCTGCAGTGCATGACGTATTCCATGTCTCCATGTTGCGGAAGTATGTCACAGATCCGACGCATGTAGTTGATTTCGAGCCATTGCAAATTAGTGAGGACTTGAGCTTCGAGTAGCAGTCTATTGAGATTTTGGCAAGGGAAGTCAATGAGCTCCGTAATCGAGAAATTTCATTGGTCAAAGTCCTTTGGCAAACCATGGAGTTGAAGAGGTCACCTGGGAGAGAGAAGAAGACATGAGAGCCCAGTACCCCGAGCTGTTCGAGGATTTGAACTTTCGAGGACGAAAGTTTTCTAAGGAGAGAAGGTTGTAACGCCCCAAGATTTGTTTTGAAACTTTATTTATCTTAAGTGCGATTTTGAAATTTTTGGATGTGTTGGAGGAACTTGAGTAATTATATGTGATTATGTAATTCATTAAGTTTTGAGGGCAATTTAAGTATTTTATTGGGATAATAAAAAGTTATTTGTTAAAGATTAAGATTATTGGGTTGAGGAGAGAAAAAAATTGGATTAATTGGTTAAGATATTGGTATGTTTTATTGGAAAGAAAATTTCTATTAAATAAATAAATAATTATTATCTAGTTATTAAATTAAAAATGTTTGGTGAGTTTTAGATGAGGAGAGAGGAGGTTGGGTTTTTTGTTTTATAAATGAGTCCGGGAACCCGTGCATATGTGAAAAAGAGAAAAAAAGGGAAAAGAAAGAGGAAGAAACCCTAGGCGCTGCGATTCGCCGCCTCCGTCGTGCATCCGGTCCGCCCAAGTGCTTCCGTCAACCGCTCGCTCAGCCATCGTCATCGTGGTCGTCTCCTTTAACGAACCGTCGGCAAGCGAAATCCAAGCCGACCCACGCCCATCTCCGTAGATCGAAACCCGACCCGTATCCCATTCGCCTGGACGCTGTCGTCGACCGACTGCGTTGAGTGGCAGCCCGTCGCTCACCACCGTAGGGCAAGGCGCCGGCCGCGCAAGTCGCCGCAAAAGCCCAGCCGTCCTAGTCGCCGCTCGTGCCTCCATCCCCGCGTCAACCTGCGTCTCCTCTCCGCGACCCGAGCTGCTCCTCTCCGCGTCGAGCCGCTCGCACGCCGCGCCTGCATCGCTAGCCGAGCCGCACGACCAGCGTGAGCCGCGTGCGCCCCTATCGAGCCACGCCTTCTACTACAAGTCGAGCCGATTCCTGCTTTCTAGCCGAGTCGATTCGCCTTTCTTTGAGCCGTCAGTCTGCTCCGGTCCTTTGCACCTATTTTGGTAAGTCGATTGGGTTTTTGGCACACCCAGCAAGGACCTAAGATTTTTTAACCTAAATAAATTATTTGGATTAAACTAATTTATTTCTCTTAAAAAGGCAGCTTGGACCAATTGATTTATAGAGTGAAAGACTTCTTTAGTTAAGGACCATCTCGTTGTAACCACGACCTCGGGTGAGTATTCCAGCCGAATTCTTGCGTCCCTGGTCATTTAATGCTCAAGTTATGAAGACTGGTGTTTTCTAACCATTTAGGACCCCGCGGCTTGGAAAGCGCGTTTTCTTGCTGTTAGGACCTGTCGAGCAAATCTCCAGGTAAGAGATTTTTACTACTAGCTCTACGACTAGAATCACGAGATCACATACATTCTTAGTTTTGCACATTGATGACTAGACTATATAACAATATGTCAATTAAGTAGGATATGATGGGACTGATGATGTGATTTGATATGATGACATGGTATAACGTGATCACGTGGCTTGTTATGACATTATGTTTTGACATTATGATGAGATGTGATATGATGATTTGACGTGATATGATTACGTGATGATGCTATGTTATATGTATGTTGTGATTAAGGTGCATGTTAGCTTACCCTATTAGAGTCGTACCTGCATTAGTGTTCTTCGGGATCACACCTATTTAGGACTATGTAGTCCGACGGGACCGCCAGTCTAGCATTGATACAGATATGATTCGAGCGATTCGATGGGATCCTTGCAGCCCGATTGTCTTAGCGTCTCCTCCGGGTACGCTACAGACCAGTTTGTCCTAGGTGTTCCTTTGGGTCACCGAAGACCAGATTTTGTTCCTATGGGATCACATGTTCCACGTGTTCGGGAACGTGCCAGTTCTTGGGTACCATTTTCAAGACTCTAATAGGAAGTTAATAAGCACCTAGTGGGACTAGTATTGGGTCCCTTACTGAGTATTTTATACTCACTCTTTCCATTTCATATTTTTCAGGTAGGGGCAGAGGTAAGGGCAAGGGCAAGCTGGCGAGCGACCAGAAGTGACCGTGGCGAGCCATAGGGATCTTTGCTTCCGCTTTACATCCAAGTTTAAACCTTGAGTGTTTTAGTTTTAATTATTCTTTATTTCTAATTTCGTTTCTTTAAAATTAGATAGGGCCCGAGTCAGGATTTTAGTATTTGTTCACATTTCGCACATTACTTTTGATTTGGCTTTTAAATAAATAAAAGTTTGAGGTTTTATTCGTTTTAGCCAAACTTTATAACTTTACTTGTGTTATTTACATTTAGTAATGGCTTCGACTTAGTATAAGGAGTTGGATCGTTACAAAAATTAAGTTTACCTTTTTTTCTTTTTTCTTTTAACAAAATGAACAAATAAAAAATTTTAACCATTATTACAATTAATATATTTTTAAAAAATGTAGGATAAAATTAGGTGGCTACATGTACAAGCTTGCAAATCCCTAAATTCAAATTGCCATCGCTACGATTTTTCTAATTATAATTTATATAGAGATTTTTTCAAAAAGAAAATAACAAACCGGTAAAATATTTTGCACTCTATAGAATAATCCTGAAAATGGAAAATACTAAAAATGTCTCAGTCAACACCTGATTAATCGACCACACTGACGCGCGAGTAATTTTCTTTTAAACAATCGTGTACTACAATCTAAGCGAATGATCTACTATCGTTTAGGTCATGACACGCGATCGTGTAATTCTTTTTAACAATGGGGGAAAAATGCTTCGAATTTAAACGATGGTATTGACCATGCTAAATGATTGTATTGACCACAATAAACAATCGTGTTGATCATGAAAAACGATTGTGTTTATTATGGTAAACGATCATATAGTCCAATGTTGATTGTTAAAAGCTTCAAATCGAACGATCTATAGTGTTGACCATGCTAAATTATCGTGTTAACTATGGTAAGTGATTGATTAGGTCATGCCAATGCGGTCATGTAGTTCGTTTTAACCGATGGAAAAAAGACTTCATACTTAAATGTTTGTGTTGACCATGGTAAACGATGGTGTTGACATAGGGTAAACGATTGTGTTAACTTTGGTAAACAATTAATTAGATCATGCCAATACAATCGTGTAGTTCAGTTTAAACGATGAAAAAATGCTTTAAATTTAAACAATTCTATTGACAGTGGTAAACGATCGTTTATATTATGTCAAAATGATATTTAAACGTTTTTTATATTCTCGAATATGAGGAAGATGAAGTAGCTTGATAGAATATAGTCGAAAATGGTAAAGATGAAATAGGAGATTTAAATAGAACAATAAATCGTTGAAAAGTAGAAGAAAGAAAATTTGGAAGCGATGAAAAAATCTTGAAGAGAAGATGAATAACTTACAAAAAACAAGAAGAAAGAGGAGTGACGAATCGTCCCCAATATTCAATAATGAATCTAGAAATTATGAAAATATTTTACTAGCTTCATGGGCTTTTATTTTTTGTTACAAACGAGTCATAAATATTTTTGATAGAAATTTATATATATTTTTTTCTTATCACATATATAATATTTATACATTTGCGCATATGCATACTTATTTTAAGAGCAATTAACGAAACAATACTTGAAGATTATAAAATCAATTGTTTTAGGTTAGTTTTAGTAAAATTTTCATAAATATAATAAACTATTAAAATATTTACGGTCAATGTAATAAAGCCCATAAAGTTAGTCTTTTTTTTAAATATTCTATGTTTGCCCTTCCATCTTTCTTCTCCTCTTCGTTGAGATTTCTTTCTATCGTCTTTCTTACTTTCCTCTTTTATGTTTTTCATTGCGATTTTTTTCCATCGCCTTTCTTCTTTTCCTCCTTTTTTTTTTTACATCGTTTAGATTAGGGTAACCAAATTTAAAAGATCATGTATAAAGAATTTTGAAAAAAAATTGTTTAAATTGGAGTACTCAAATCTAAGTAAAAAAATAATCGATGTGTACTAAAAGATTTTTGTTAAAAAAAAATCATTTAGCCAAATCTAAACGATCGTGTACCAAAGGATCTTGAAAAACCAAACGATTGTGTAAACAAATCAAAACAATCGTGTACCAAAAAAATCTTGAAAAAATCGTTTATTCAAATCTAAATGATCGTGTACCAAATTTTGAAAAAAAAATCATAGAGATTTTTGGTAGCAAAATCTAAACGATCATGTAGTCAAACCTAAACGACCAAATCTAAACGATCGTTTAAACAAATTAAACGATCGAATTAAAAAAATAAATCGTTTAGATTTGGCTATCGAAATCTAAACAATTATGTACCAAATATATTATGCATTATTGACGGTGTGGTTGACGGGACATTTTTTGTATTTTTCGTTGTGAGCCTGTGAGCTTTTTCCGTTTTCAAAATTATTCTATATATTGTAAATATTTTAACGCTTTGTTATATTTTTTAAAAGAGCATTAGTTTTATTTGAAATAAATTGAGTAAATATTTTAAATTTCATTATTTGCTTATATTTTTAGTTGGATAACTTTGTACAGATTTATTATGAATTTTTTAATTGATACTACTTAATTCAAATGCTACACCGATGTACTTTATATTCATATGAACGTTGAATTACAATTTTTTTCAATAAATGGTTAATTTTTCTATATTTTTTTCAATAAATGGTTAATTTTGTCTATAAGTCTCTGGCATATTTATAAAGTTTCAATTTCCTATCAATAACTTTGAGTTATATTTAAAAATTTTGAAAAATAATACCTTATTGACAAAAAGGTTCATTTTGTATGTAATTGAGTTTTGATATTTCCATTTAGTTAATATATAATCGACAATACATTAATCTTTTCCTAAAAAATGTATAAAAAAAAAAAAAAAAAAAAAAAAAAAAAAAAAAACCCATTGACTCACTCAACACATTTTAAAGTTTGGGAACTATATATAAATAAGGATTTCATTGACAAGCTTCTAATATGAAATTGTGCTCCCTAACCTCATGTTTTAGATATGCCACTGTCTAAATCACCTTTATTCACTCGTATAAACTTTAAAGAGCATTTGTTGACTTTGTGCCAAAAAGAATCAAGCCATGGGCACATTTGAAATATTAATAATATCTTAAATAATTATTTCTAGTTTTAAAATGTATGATATAGTGGAGGTATGTGTTTGGATATGCATAGTTAATATATGTAAGATAAAGTTATACTAAATGATACAAAATTAATGTCCATTGATCGTTGTACTTTGCTTAAAAAATATCCCAAACTTTTAAAATTAAAAAAAAAAAAACTTAGATTTTCAAATTAAAAGAGTTTAAACATTTTCGATGGAAACAATTAAAGTTTTATTTCACCGAGTCTTAGCTTTACAAAATATCATTAACATAAAAATGTTAAAAAAAATAGTTGTAGTGTTAGTATATTAAACCACTCTCAGTATATTATATGATTAGCAACCCTTAATATATACTTCATTGCAAAATTAACTTTAAAATTAAAAAAAAATAGAAAAATGCTCCTTCAATTTGTTTGAATTTTCTTAAGTTCCACAATAACTAGTTTTATAACAAATTACATTTATATCCTAATTTATTTTCATGTACCTACTCTCATTTTTCTCCTCATTTTTCAATTTTTAGCTTACATCTCAAATTTCTCGAAAAGAAAAATAAAAACAAAAAAAATTAAGTAATTAAAATATAAAATCTCACAAAATTTAAAAAATAAAAAACAGCATATAGTAAAAAAAATGTATATTTAATTACTAACGCACACTCAACTTCTAACTTAAAACTTTGTTAAGTCATTTTAAGCAAAAAAAAAAAAAAAAAAAAAAACCATGGTCTAATCATTTTTATATTAAAGGATTATATAGTCACTTAAATAAAAAAGAAGTTAATATTTAACCACTTTCACTAGGTTGGTTGATAATAAAGAAGAAACATAGCATTATTAGACATAAAAGTCTGTTATTTTATTGACGCATATTAAAAAGGATAGAGATAATGAACCAAATGGGAGGATTCCCTAAAGAGCCAAGCTTGAAGGCAAAGCTAAAAGGGTAGAGCATTCAAAAGATAAGAGTGTCCAAGAATTGAAAGGATGCTTATGATCTAATACCTTAGCCACATATAACTCACGTGATTGACTTACATTCTCTTTCCTAATCTCTACCACAATTCGATACATAGTTCCTTCATTCACCACTAGATACTCACTGCTCACCACTCGAATGAACGTCGCCATTTCTTCGATGTCTTGATTTCTTGTAAACTTTGCCACCGAAAACCGTCCCATGTCTTCAATGTAAGGGTCCTTTGTGTCTTCTATTGCTTTCCATTCACTATTTTTGTGATTTTGAACCAACAAATTAGCTTCTTGAGGAGACACTAACATATTACTCATTTTAAGTTTTGTTTGGCAATCGTTTGAAGCTTGAGAAATTGAAAGTTGACAACAATGGTTTTGTCGACATAAATGGAAGTGTTCAACATTTATAGAGGGTGTGGTTCCATCCAAGAAGTGGATATGGTAGAAGGGAATTTGATTCGCTTTGATCACCCAAAAGTTTGGTAGTGTTACTTAAAAAGCTTGTTTGGTAAACTATTTCATTTTTTATTTTAATTTTCGGTCTGTGAAGTTTTTGCTTTTTTTTTCCCTATCATATTCATGATGTTCAATTGAATTAAGATTTAAAAAAAAAAAAAAAAGAGAAAAGAAAAGAAAAGAAAAGAAAGAAACCACAAGTGTTGCAAGTCAAAGTAATTTTTAAAACTGATTTTTATGCTCAAGTTTCAAAATAGGAAAATTATTTTAAGAAACTAAAATATGGAAATATAGCAAAAAATTTACCTTCTATTTTTTACAAACAACCATATATGCAAATAAATATGAATTATTTTCAAAGAAAACAAAAAATTGAAACTATTTACGAAATATAGTAAAATCTATAAAAGTTTTCATATAGCATATTTTAATTTTTTTTTTTTTAGCTATTGTAAATAGTTTCGACTTTTTCTATCCATAAGAATTTTCCATGAGTTTATCATGTTAGGTAAATGATAGAAAGTAAAATTTTGCTATAATACTTATAAATAAGTTGACTCATTTTACTATTTTTTGAAGATATTTCTTGAAAAATATCCATATAAAGCGAATTATTTGGTATGAGTGGAGATTATAGGTTTAATTTTAAAAAGTAAGAACATAAATCAAATTCATTTTTTGTAACCATTTGGTTTCTATATTCTGAAAATTAATCTTATCAATACTCCTATCTATAAATTGCAGCAACTGTTGGTGGTAATTAAAATTATGGACGAAGCTTCTACTTCAAATGAAATAAAAGAAGTAAAAATAGGAGATGCAGTGGCACACCTAATCTATCAAATATCTATTTATTTTACTCTTCAAAATGAAATTATAGGCCCAAAAGTTAAAGAAGAATAATAACACATTAAAAGTGTTCTGCAAGGGGAAATTTTAAATGGAACAAAGACACGTTTTTAGGAAGAATCAATTCTCTCAAAGATTGAAATAAAAGGCACTTTATAGACGACCTTCCAGGTTTCATGGCAGCAAGAGTTTACAATTCCCTTAATAAAATGTATAGGAAGGCTATCCCTTTGGATAATCTTACTTATGCACATCTAACCACAAAAAGTTATAGGATGTGGTTTACACATTTGCAATGAAATAAAAATTCAAAATAAAGTTCAAAACGTCTACCAATTTCCACAAAAGAAAAATAGAAACATTTTGTTCTATATATGGTTTTGAAATAACGTAAGAACTAGGTGTTTCTAAAACAAGAATTAAGAGAAAAAAAATCTATTCAAAAAACTACAATACTAAATGGGCTTTTTTCAAAAATAGAACAAATCGATAAAATATTTGTACATTATAAAAAAAATTTGAAAAAAAAAAAGAAAAAGAACTCCACAGACTCATAATGGGAAATTCTAAATTAAAATACCCCAGTCAAAACGCAAGTAATTTTCTTCTAAATGATCATGATACACAATCATGCAGGTAACAACGCACGATCATGTAGGTAATGATATATGATTGTGTAAATTAGTTTAAACGATGGTGAAAAAGCCTCAAATTTAAACGATCACATAATATACTCTAAACAATGGCCAAAAGCTTTAACTAAAAAAAAAAATCATTTAGAATACCTGGAACGATCCTTAAATATTTATGCACAATCGTTCATGTAAGGATAAACAATCATTTTGAGCAATTCAATAGAAGTCAAGCCCAATTACACATAATTACAAAAACATCATCCAAAATCAACGTGATATAAAAAGGTGAAGCCTCTTCTTCAGTCTTTTTCTCTTCTTTACCCTGATTCGTCTTTCTTCACATCATTTTTGTCATACATCTTCTTCCTCAATCGTTCATTTCCACATACCTTCTTCAACCAAACTTCTAAAATTATTCATCTTCTTCTACCACATTTTGTTCTCCATCAATCTTCCGAAATATCTTTCTTGCATTCCGTTCGTTGCTCAATATTTTGGTTCCACAAACAAATCTATTTCCATATATCTTAATCTATCTTGATCAATCTCCGATACAGAGAGGTCTGAATTTATCTTCATTTTATTTAATTTAATAACCACTCTTATTCTATGTAACTTAACCCTAACTTTTTTTTCTAAATATATGGTGAGCAAAAAGTAAACAAAATCAACTAGCAAATCAATGAAATCTAAAGGAAAGGCAGAAGAAAAACAAATGAAGAATGAAAAAGAAGTGAAGGTAACAAAATAAAATGTCAAATATGTCTATCTGTATAGTCCTCTATCTTTATCTATTTTCGTCTATATTTGTCTATCTTTTTCTTTGTCTAATTGCTCTATCTTTATCAATATCAATCTGAATAGTGCTCTATATTTATTTATCTGCACTCACTCTTGGTTTATTAACATATTGTTTATTATATATGTAACGACCCAACTCCTTATACTGAATCGAAGTCATTACTAAATATAGAACAAGTGGTTTAAGTCATAAAATTTATTAAAACGCATACGGTTTAAGAAATTTCATTTATGAAAAATTAAACAAGGTAATCATGCAAAAAAGTGTAAATGCATTCTGAAGTCCTACTCGGGCCCTATCTACATAAAAGATGGTAAGTAATGAAAAGTACTCGAACTCAAATGCGAAAGTCTGAAATAAAGATAAGCGGAAGCGGTAGTCCCTATGGCCCTTCACGGTCTCACTTCGGGTCGCTCGCCAGCTTGCCCTTGCCCTTGCCTCGTCCTCTACCTGAAAACATAAAATGAAGAGAGTGAGTATAAAAATACTCAGTAAGGGACCCACTACTAGTCCCACTAGGTGCCTGTTAACTTCCTGTTAGAGTCCTGATAACTGGTACCCAATCTCTGGCACGTTCCCGAACACGTGCAATCATGCGCTCCCGTAGGAACGTAACTCTGGTCTTCGGTGCCCCGGGGGACACCTAGGACAGTCGGGATGCGAGGACCCCGTCGAGTCACTCGAGTCATATCTATATCCATGCTAGACTGGTGTCCCGTCGGACCACACAGTCCTCAATAGGTGGTGATCCCGAAGGACACCCATGCAGGTACGACTCTAACAGATTAAGATAACAGGTACCCTAATTGCAGTATACATACACATGGCATCAGCATATAACATGTCACATAAATCATCTCTACACTCTCCGTCCCGACATTCGTCGTATAGCCATAACAGCTCTTGCCACACATAACAGGCTATAGTATAACTATATCATCATTGCATCATACTATCATTTATCTCAGGCAACGTACTGTCTAATCCTTAACATGAAAAGTCGGGGCATACATAGTCTCATACTTCTAAACATGAAGCTAGTAGTAGAATCTCTTACCTGGAGATCTACTTGTCGAGTCCTAACCGCGAGGCAGTACGCTTTCCAAGCGACGAAGTCCTAACTGTTTAATATGCCAAAATTCGTAATTAGGTCGCCAACGACTATCGGTTCAAGACTCATTTGAAATAACTTACCCTAGAGAGGTTGCAGTGCTCGAGCCCCCCTGCTGAAGAATTCCCGCGCTGCAGCAATTACTTGGTCCAAGACGTCCCTTAAGGAAAATAACTTAATTTTAGTCCCAAGTTAATTTAATTGACGTCCGAAGCATGGAGTCTTACTGGGAAATGCCACAATAATTAATTAAATTACCAAAATTTAGGTGGATGGAGCCAATTTGGTCTTGGCGGCTCGGCTGGAAAAAGACAGGGACCGGCTCGGCTTGGCGCAGGCGCGGCTCGGCTCGGTACAGGAAGCTACGCGTGCGGCTCGGCTTGCAACAGGGAGGAGATGCGGCTCGGCTACGCGGAAACGCGCGGCGCGGCTTCCCACGAGGACGCGGCTCACGCACGGAGAGGGCTGGGCGCGGCGCGGCTGCACGCGGAGAGGGCTGGACGCGGCGCGGCTTCGGCTTCGACTTCGGGCTCGGGCGCGCGGATGAGGAGCGGCTCCGGGTTCGGGTTCGACGGCTGGAGGCACACTCGGTGTTGGCTGCTGGGCTTCAGTCGGCGCGACGGCGCGACAGCCGGCTGACAGATGTTCCGGCTGCGTCAGATCCAAGCGGCTCCTTTCGGCTTGATCGGAGCAACGCGACGCGGCTCGGCTATCCTCCTGATCGAAGCGGCGCGGCGTCGGCTGTCCTCCTTAGATCGAAGCGGCGCGACGAGTTCCGGCTTCGGCTGGCGGCTGCGGGTTCGGCTTGCAGACGCGCGGAGGATCGGCTTCAGGTGGCGGCTGCGGGTTCGGCTGTGCGATGGATGCCCGGCGTGCGCGGAGGGTGGTTCGGCTTCCACTCGGCTTGCAGACGCGCGGTGGATCGGCTTCGGCGCTTGCTTGAAGCTGGCGGCGGGCGGCGGCGGCGCGGAGAATGGCGGCGGCTAGGGTTTTCTTTTTTTTCTTCTTTGGGGAGATGAGGAGTCTCACGTCTCCCAATGCCTCTTTTTAAAAGAATTAAAAAAAATAATAAAAGAATTTAATATCCCTCTTTTCTCTCTCCACCCTTGACCCTTTCCAAGGCAACCAATTAATTTGCCAACCCACTAATTGACTATTTTACCCCTAACTTCAATAATTAATATAAAAAGAAAATACAACTTTAGTTTAATAAGAATAATATTAACCACACTTAATATTAATATTAATGGTCAAAACAACAAAGGAAAACCGAAATGTTGGGCGTTACAATATATTTTTCACAGGTCAAACATCATCCAAAAGACATAATTATGGAAAATGAATATAAAAATCTTTGAATTACTGTATATCACAATTTAGAAACTTTGAATCTTATCAAATCAATGATGAGCAAACCACTCTTTCTAGAGTTTTGAATAGCCCTTTTTGCCACTTCCTCAACATTAAAATTGCCAAAATACCAACACAATTTTTGAATTTCTTAATAAAGAAGCAATCCATACAAAAAAGCTCAATGTTCATGATTTCAACTTCAATGGACATATAGCAGAATTTGGGCTAAATTTGGTCCTGGATTAAAAGGGCACAAATTTTCAGAGTTAAATCTACAAGAAACAAAAGAGAATGGTTTGAAAAATGTCATTTTCCTACACGACTTTATAACAAGAAGAGATATATAGAGAACTTTTAAAGCACTTCATAACGAGGAAGATTCATTGAAAGAAAAATTAGTTAATCTCTATATATTAGAAGCCTTTTTAATTCCCAAGTAACAACACAACCAAATTAATCTCCAACATCTACACATATTGGATCAGGAAGAAACCTTTAAAGACTATCTATTGGGAAGATTATCTTACATCTTAACATATCAATTCTTCAAGAAATCATCATATAGCGACAAGAATGTTGTGTACCATCAAGAATTTTCCCTAGCTTTAGTCTATTAGACTTTTAAGATAATATCAAGACTTTCCAATGTAGATGTTGGATTTGGAAGAAAGATTGGAATTCAAGGGCTTACAACCATGACATGGAAAATGTTTGGAGTCAAGTGACTCGAGGAATTAAAATTTCATATATATAACTTTTCTTTATTTATTTCTTTAGTTTTTTTATATTTATGTTTTCTTAGATTTTTATTATTATTATCATTATTATGATTTCATTTCATAAATATTTTTATTTTTTAACTTACAATCATCCCTATGTCCTCTTTTCTTAACTTATATATTTAATTACTTTTTTTACATGTTTATTTGTTTATTATTTCATTTAGTTCCTTTTTCATTTTTTCTCCTATTTTATTTATCATTATTATGTATCTTTCTTTTCCTTTTCTTTTGACCTATTTTCATTTACTATCGTTATATTTAGTATATGCATGCATTGATATACTAAATTATTTGTCTAATATATTGTGTGGTATATTTGATTTGGTTTATGACGTGTTGTTTTTATTTGACCTTTATTATTTTTTTTTTAAATTTTAAAATACCTGCAACCTTAATTGCATGTAATCTTGAAATCTTTTTTCAAATTTCTCTTTAAACAATTTAGAATTTTTTTCTTTAAAATTATTTCTTTTAAACTCAAATTAAATATATATTTCATAAGGTTTCCTAATCTATTTTTTTTAATAATAACCCAACGTCGATTTCGCTAAAAAAAATCCTATGATGGAATCTAGAAATTTCTGGGAGTCCGTTATTTCTAGATTCTTGAGGTGAGGGATCAATATCTTTGGCAGTCCGATATTTGATCCCAAGAAAAAACAAATTTAATCAATGTTTAAAAAAAATATTTGAATACTAAACTATGATAGATTTTGAGAAATTGTAATAATTTCTCATCCTCTTAAGGTGAAGAATTTTTCCTCAATATAGTCTAATTAATGGGTGTATCCCACTTATTTTACGGGATCATTGCTCCACATATTGGAGCGGTGAGCAATAAAATAAGACATGGTTCTTTTTAAAAAAATGAATTTTATTCAAGACATTAAATTTGGCCATCATTTTCTAAAACGGATGTTAGGAGGTGCTAACACCTTCCCCGTACACAAATGACTCCCGAACTCAACTCTAATTTTTTTTTAGACAAGTTTTATTTTATTTAAAATGATTCACTTTAATTCGGTGTCCAATCACACCGTAAAAAAGATTGGTGGCGACTCTTCTTTTCTTTTCGTTTTTAAAATTAAACCCTTTTTAAGGATGTCGGTTGCTCCGCGTCGTCTTGGGTACGTGGCGATAGCTTGGCGACTCCACTGTAGACATAAGGTTCCACCTTGAGAGTTTGGCCTTTTCTTTTGTCTTCATCTTGTATATTTATTTATTTTTGTTTTATTTTCTTTTTAGTGTGTTGTTATTATTGTTTCACACACAATCACAAGCTTCCTACCCGGGCTCTACCCTATAGAATTAGAAACGAGGATGGACTAGTGTTGACCTTTGAGGAGCTTATGCTTCCGTTCAGACACACTAAAAATTCTCACTCAATTTGGCCATACAATCACATGTGACAGTTGTGATCAAATTGAGCTTTTATCTTTTAGGACTTATATTCAGCTTCACTCATTATGATTCGCATATCATGTTAATTCATATGTTTTAGAATTTTAATTTTTCTACCTTATTATATTATTCTCACACACTAGCACAAGCCCTGTACCCGGGTTGTACCTATAGGATTAGATTCGAGAATGTAGTAGTGTTTGACCTTCGAGGAGTTGTTGTATGATCAAGTGTGACTTACACCATTTTGAGGGCCTGTGTCAAATAGGATGCTAGCATTAACTTCACTAAGTTTGTTTGAGCCATTGCATTATTTGATGGTTTTCTTTCTCACATTTAGCATTTACATCTAGACTCATCCTAATTGAATCATTATTCTCTTTTTGGAAAAGATTAAAGCCAAAACTTGCAAAATAGCTCAAGGTTCACCTCCTCAGCATCCATATTGAACAAGAAGAAAGGATCGAATAATGGATGAGCAAAGCAATGATCAGGTTCAAGCAGTTCGTCAAGACGTTGAAGGATTGAAAGATCAATTGACAAAGATCTTGGAATTGCTCTCTACTGGAAGAGGAAAGAGTGTTGTATGGATTTCATCACAAGTGGAAGTAGATCTAAATCATGTACTAGAGGACATGACTGCGTACCCTCAAGGTTTTACTCCTCAAAGGTCGTCTAGTCCTCGCATGGTTGATAGGACATATCCTACATAAAATCCTAATCCGACCACCCAACAGGCAGACCATGTGAGCGATCCCATATCTACTCCAATTACGAATAGTGGTAAGAAAATTTCAGAAGAGCAAGGTAGTAAAAAAAGACTAGAATTTCTAGAAGAAAGATTGTGCGCCATTGAAGGTGCAGACATGTATGGGAGTATCAACGCAACACAACTATGTTTGATATCAGATGTGGTGATCCCTCCCAAATTCAAGACTCCAGATTTTGAGAAATACAATGGAACCACATGCACAAAAATTCATCTAGTTATGTACTGTCGGAAATTGTCAGCTTACACTCATGATGATAAATTGTTGATTCATTGCTTCCTAGACAACTTAGTTGGCCATGCTTCTCGCTAGTACATGTAGTTGGATGGTTCACAAGTGCATAGGCAGAAGGATCTCGCCGATTCATTCTTAAAACAATATAAGTACAACATTGATATGGCACTTGACCTTCTGGATCTTCAAAGGATGGAAAAAAATAATGTTGAAACTTTTAAGGAATATGCACAATGATGGAGAGAGTTAGCTGCACAAGTGCAACCTCCCCTAACCGACAAAGAATTGAAAGCGATGTTCATAAACACTCTTCGAGTCTCATACTATGATAGAATGATTAGAAGTGCTTCAACTAATTTCTCGGACGTTATAACAATTGTGGAGATGATTGAATTTGGAGTGAAGAATGAAAGGATCACTCATTTTTCTTCAGAAACAAGAAAGATGATGACCCCAAAGAAGAAAGAGAAAGCAATACATGAGTTGAGCTCGACTCAAAGAGTAATGCATGTATCCTCACCAACTGTGGGGCAGACAGATTACTCCCCTAGTTATCAGAATGGTGGTAAAAGCCCATTCGGTCGGGCAACTCAGAGAAGTGCAAGGAACAATTGGAAGCAAACTCATTTTGATCCCATACCTATATCGTATACAGGGCTTTTGCCTCAACTTTTAAAGAGTCATCAAGTGGTTATCGTACCACAAGAGCCTTTGCAACCACCATATCCTAAGTGGTATGACCCCAACATAAAATATGAATATCATGCTGGGGCAGTTGGGCATTCTACAGAGAACTATTTTACTTTGAAAGCTAAAGTGCAAAATCTAGTCAAGGCCGGATGCTTGAAATTCAAGGAGATAGGAGAAGAGCCTGACGTTAACCAGAACCTTTTACCAAATCATGGGGGTTCTACCATAAATGTTGTTGACACATTCACGGAAAGATACAAGAATAAGGTGTGTGATGTGACTATTTCAATGAATACACATTTCCAAATCCTTCGTGGAGCTGGATATTTGTCACCAAGGTTTAACAATGATGAGGGGGAGAAGTTTAGATGCGCCAATGAGAAGCAGTGTTTATTCCAACCTGAGGTAGATGACCATTTCATTGAGGATTGTTGTGAGTTTAAGAATGAGGTACAAATGTTGATGGATGCAAAGATTCTCTTGGTAGGACAAATGAGCATGCAAGAAATCGAGGTTGATATGATTATTAATGCTTCATCTAATAAGAAACTTTCAAATGATACCTCAATTACGGTTAGTTCCGAGAATACTATTTCACCTAATCCATTGGTTTATTAGTGTCCACTAGAATTTGAGTTGAACAATTGGAAGATCAAGAGGGCGCTAAAGGTCTCTAAGGGATCACAAAAGTAATAGCGTTTTATGCACCCTCTGATTATGCCTAAGGTCATAAGGTTTCTTTTCTTTTTGTAATAAGGACATTATTCCTTAGTTTTTTTCTCAAAGTTGCATTTTTAATACCCTAGTCATTATGTACTTTATTTTTTTTTTCTAAGAAATGAAGAATGTTGATTCTATCCCAAATACCGTGTCTATTCCTCTTGTTTCTCCTTTTTCGCTTTTTACCGGTACAATTTAGTATCTGTAATAGGGGCACCAAAGTTGAAGGTGACATCGATGATGTTATTGATTTTGAGGCTTCAATTTGTAATCTTAAGCAGAATATTGAAGAGGATGAATATGATATATCTCCTAAATTACTAAGATTGATAGAGTAAAAAAAAAAAGGACTATGTCATATCAAGAGACTTTGAAGATTATCAATTTGGGAACACCAGAAGAAGTGAAAGAACTGTGAATTGGTACTTTAGCTCCAAAGTAGGAACAATTAGATCTGGTGACCCTGCTACATGAGTTCAAAGATATTTTGCATGGTCCCATCGAAATATGTTTGGTTTTGATACACAGATTGTAACACATCGATTACCACTTAAACTAGAACGTAAACATATACGACAAAAGCTTTGCAAGTTGAGCTAAAGGCATCAAACGACCATGGATTCATTTTGGTAGTCCTAGACTCTTTCAAGAAGTGGGTAGAGGTTTCATACAAGAGTGTCACCAAGCAAGTCGTCGTCAATGAAAAAAAACCTGAATAACAAATTAATGGAGGAATTGTGCAGTTAGTTCAAGCTTAAACATTCTAATTCCAATCCTTATTGCCCTAAGATGAATGGGGTAGTGGAAGCAACAAACAAAAATATCAAAAAGATTCTCGAGAAAATGTCTGTCACTTATAAAGATTGGCATGAAATGCTGTCTTTCTCATTGCATGAATATAGAATATCAGTTCACACGTCAACAGGGGCAACCCCTTTTTATGGGTGTATGGTTTCGAAGAAGTTTACCTATTGAAGTTAAGGTGTCATCCCTTGGGATAATCCAAGAGGTAGAACTAGATGAAGCAAAGTGGGCTCAAGTAAGGTACGAGCAATTGAATTTCATAAAAGAAAAGAGACTAACTGCTCTATGTAGAGGACAGAGTTGTACAAAAATAAAATTGCATGAGTTTATGACAAGAAAGTTCGACACTGTCGTTTCAAAAGGGAGTTTTAGTGTTTAAAAGGATCCTATCTTTTCGAAAGGATCATAGAGGAAAATAGACTCCTAATTACGAGGGACCGTATGTAGTAAAAAGAGCTTTCTCAGAAGGAGCTTTGATATGGACGGAGATGACTTGCCTAACCCGTTAAGCGCAGACTATGTAAAGAAATACTATGCATAGAGTGACGATTACCTTTTGATTCTAGCATTGTTTCGTCAACTCACTAATATTTTAAGGATTTGAGCTTGTACTTGAGGTTTCAATACTCATGAACGTTATTGGGCTATTATGTATGTTTTGTTTTTTTCTTTCTTGAGAAAAGTAAACATTGATTCAATTTTTTTATACATAATTAACATGTTCATGCATACATGCCTTTTCGCATTGTCTGCATTTCCATAAGTGGCATGATATACATTATTGATATGATAATTAAATATATGACCTCTAGTTTGATTATTCATTCTTTTGTCATGAGGCGCTTGTTTTATCCCTGGCCTCCAGCTTATTTATTCTTTTGTCATGAGGTGCTTGTTTTATCCTTGGCCCTTGACACTATGTCGCTGCGATGGCGCTTGTTTTATCCCTAGCCTCCAGCTTATTTATTTCGTTGTCATGAGGTGATTATTTTATCCCTGGCCCTTGACACCATGTTGCTGAAATGACGTTTTATCCCTGGCCTCAAGCTTATTTATTTCGTTGTCATGAGGTGCTTGTTTTATCCTGGGCTTTTGACACCATGTTGCTGTCACTAGAAGAAATTTGGGCTTTAATGTCAGGTGGAAAAAATGAAAAATGAGCTTTAATGTCGCTTTTCAAAAGGCATATGTTTAATGTCAGTTTTAAACCGACATTAGAGAGGGAGCTTTAATGTCAGTTTAAAACTGACATTAAACATTCTTCTGTTTTAAAAGCGACATCAAAGCTCATTTTTTATTTTATTTTATTTTTTTAATTTTGTAAAAAATTAATGGTTTCTCTCTCTTACTTTACTATTTTCTCTCTAAGCCATATGATTTTACAATCCCTCTCTCTTTCTCAATTTTTATCCTACTCTTCTCAATCGTCATCTAATGTCTTTGATCCCTAACTCTACTTCGAACAACTGCTGCAAGAAATCCGTCAAGCCAACCCGTGCTCAGTTGTAGTTGAACCCAACACAGTGATCCCTCGTGCCCAACATTGTTGTCATCGAACCACCACGTGTCCAACCTTGTCGTCGTCAAACCACCACTAGAAGAAATCCACCATCGTTGTGCTCGCCACCACCGTAAACCCACCCCATGCTCAGTAGTCATCGAACCCACCACTGCTGTTGTGCTTGCCACTAGAAGGTTCGTCCCAACCATCGCCACCACCGTGCTCAGCCATGTCTATCTCTTAATCTTGGATCTAGTTTTCTCGTGGCCAGATCTGTATTCAAAGCGTCGCTCATTGAATGCCTTGAACGATTCTGAAGTCGCCCATTGAATTCAATGTTGGCAGTTTGTCCATTGAATACCTTGAACGATTTCCAGTGGAAGACATTCTCATTTGGAGATGGTATTTCTTCCAAATACTTTGTAATTGATCTATTTTTCACTCACATTTGTTCGATTTAACAATAGTGAAGTATGTCGATCTCAATGTTGGAAGCATCCTAATGTTAGTCCAATGTGAAGAAGAAAGTGGTAGGGCATATAATGTTATTTATTTTTGTTTGCATTTTCTCATGATATTACTTTTAGTAGAATATCCTTAATTGAACTTGAATTTTGTTTTGTGGTCCATCAGAATCAATAAAAAATATCTCTATTAAGAAAAATTTATTGAAGAAACAAATAATATTTGACTTGATGAGGTTCAACCACTTTCAATTAGAACCAATAAATTTGTAGTTCAGTTTCTTGTTGAACTTCTATTACTTGTTTTGATTTTAATTGGTGTGTTTTTGTTTATTTTAGAATGATGCAGATAGAAGTTAAAGCACCTTAAAGAAATGACTCCTCTAGCATACTACAGCGTGGAAGACAAAGACATATATCAATTATTACAAATATCAAACTTAAGTTATAAAAGGTTAGAGCACCTTGAAAATATTTTAATCTTTTGGATGCGATGAAGCTTTACAACTAATAGTCACTGAGTTTATCTCCACTTTTGAAGGGCATACTTTGCTGGTAGTCTACTGTAAGTCATTGTTGAACTTTTAGACAACGCTAAGCACGTGAATTAGTTTAAGAGCTATTAGTATTTGACATTAGCACCTATATTTTCCTTTATGTCTTCTTCAATTATTTTTTTTGTCTGAAGTTAGGCGTGAAATTTTGTTTCCTTAACTTTAACTTCATGGGTTGGGGTTACTGGTAGCTTTCTCATGAAAAAGAAAATGAAAAAGAAAGAAAACTAATCATTGTGCTAATATTGATATTTGTTTACCACTGTGAAGTTGGTGTTTTCTAATCATTGTTCATCTTTTGGTTTGAATTAGATATGGGAACGGAACTGTGGTGGCGAACATGGAAAGGGGCTGGTGGGATCTTATTTTCCACACGATTAGAGTAGTTTTTGGCTTTGGAATATGATTGGGTACTTGCTATCTTAGAATAGAGTTCAGTCCTTTGGCTTCTGAAGATGCTTCTTATTTGCATATCATCTTCATCTTCATGAATATATAATCTATATTGTCTTCCATCAATTTTTTAGAATCAAAATTCATTGTTGGATTCTTAGCTTACATATAATGAGATACGATTGTTACTTTTTTTTTTTATCAAATTTTGTCTTGTTCTTTGTAACTGATGAATCATATGTTAGCTTCCAATACAGATTTAAAAAGTGGAGATGCAATTGATGGTTGTTGAAGTTTTTTATAGACTCATTCTCAAAGGTTGAAGCAATGGGTAGCAATGAGTTTTGGCTTCTTTATTATTTGCATCATCCATCATTTACACATATCGACGTTTGGGGTTTTCCAAAGACATTCATATTTCTAGAGTGGATTGAAATGAATGCAATGCTGGTGTTTGTCATGGCAGCTCAAGGAATTTTTGCAACTTTTATCAATGGATGGAACTATAAAGATCCTGAAAACTCCGTAGTAAGTAACATCATCTCTCAACACTCCTTGTAAAATTGGTGTATGCATTCTTCAAATGATTTAGATTGTGTTGAGAAATGATGGATGATTAATAATGTAAACAAGTTCATTGGATTCAAAAGCATATATTCATCAATGTTTGACATTCAAGAAAATTGCGGAGTCTGCTATATGTGATCTTTGCTAAAATAGCATTCTGGGCAATAGTAGCTGGAATTTTTTATTTGATTACGAATGAGTACAAATCGTTACTAGTAAGCTTTCTTTTTCATTTGTTATGTTTTGAAGATTTGTGTGAAGGCTACCTAATTAGTCTTCCCATTATTCTTTCTTGTGGTGGGTGGTCCTCCAAGTTATTTATAACTTAGAAATTTTGTTTTAGTTTAAGAAAAAGTTATAGAACTTATATATTCATCTTGAATTAGGACAAAATAGTAAGGTTTTTTTTAAAATTTTATTGACCACCTCTTGGCCTGTTATCGGACAATTTTTTTATTTTTAAATTAACTTCAAGTTCTGCTACTTTTTGTTTTTTAAAATTAAAAATTTTTTTTTGATATTTTTATACGTTCGTAAAAAGTATATTATAAAAAGTTTATCAAACACCTCTTGCAGGGCCTGTTAACGAGCCTGGTTCTTCAAGTAGGCAACCTGATGCTAAAACTTAAGCTCATAAAGACTTAGTTTAAGGTGAAAGGATTGGACATGACACATAACATAGCTGAGACTTGAGATTGTTCATATTATCTTTGCGTTTAATTTTAACTTTTTAGAATATTTTCTTTTGGGAGAGTATGTCTTCTCTTTACGTCTAGTTTTAGGAATGTTGCCTTTCTTTCACAGCAATGAGTAGTGGTTTATTAATAGACGATGATGTTGGATATTGATTCTGCCCGTTTTTCCTCCCTTAATTATTGCAGTTTTTCTTCCTATATTTTCTTGTCCAAAGATCACCATTTGTGCATCCAATTGCAGTTCTTTAGCTCATTTGGTTTGTGTAGATTTTTGTTTCCATTAATATTTTAATTCTGCATTGCTAAATGCAATATTTCACTCAATTCATAAAAAATTTTGAATAACTTATCAAGAAAGCTATGTTTTCCTCTCCCTTTCTCATGCCCAATTGTTGATAACCTTCGCTTTTTCCTTTTCATTTTCATGTTTTGTGGCTATTTACCCGAGGCATACTGGAAATGTTTTTCATGTAATAGTCAATTATTTATTCACAAAGTTCATTTGTTGTTTGCAGTCTGTTGCCACATTTTTCAGTCAGTTTATGGTAGCAATAGGAGAAAATACCGCGAGCCCTGGTGTGGTGTTTTTTTTTTAGATTTTAAAAAAAAATCTTTATGATATGTGGTTTGCTTTGAACCTTTCTTTTTCAAATAAGTTGGATTCTGTTTTTTACATTTTTTGATTTGTTTGTGATATGTGTACTAAATTATGCATGTTTTGGTTGCGAGGACTTGCAATGGTATATTTGTATATATTTTTTACTTCAGTAGAGGTAGCTTGACATTGAGTTTAGGGAATCTGCTAATGAACAAAGACGGAGATAATGGAATTTTCTAAAGTTAATATATTTCTTGTAGTACTTGTTAGAATTCTAAAGTTAATATATTTCCCTCTGTTGTATTTTCATTTATTCTATGAATTGTTTGTGTGATAGTCTCCGTAAAAAGAAATTGTGAACTTGCTAAAACATGTTAAAAAATTTCTAATCTCACAACAGAAATTTCTGTTTGATATTAGGTGGTTTTCTTTAGCTACCTTTTATTTTACTCTTAATCACATTATTCTATTGTCACATTTATTTTTTAGTGTGCAAAGCGAGAGGGCAATAGTTACAGAAATTGCTGGAACTACCAGGGATGTAATTGAAGCAAATGTAACAGTTTCTGGCATTCCTGTGACTCTTCTTGACACAGCTGGAATTAGGGAAACAGATGACATCGTAGAAAAGATTGGTATGCTTTATAAATTTCCTAATGTTTAGTGTCTTAATTCAGCATTTCACATAATGCCCAATTATTCCTTTTGAGCTAGGTTGATTTGCATGTACACTGTGCGATTGTAACTTATCCTAGGCCTGATCTACCATCAGAACTATAGTAATTGGTTATAATAAGATTTTGTAATGGCTTTTGTTATTTCCTCTTTCAGTCTCAAATTCCTGTCAAGTTTAATTTTGATAAATTGTAATGTATTTGTGGCATTTGGTTCTTGAAATTTTGGAGGATATTGGGGAAAAAGTATCGATTACAACGAGAGCTTTTAACCCTTTTGGAATTCATTTGACTGGGGAATTTGAGTTAGAACTAAAGTAGATCGTTGGTATGGATGCAGGAATCGTGCAGAGAAGTTCAAGCTGTAATCAATTATTGGAAACCTCAGGTGCCTCCTCTTTTTTTAACCTCGATTGTCTTAGATGGGTTGTTTTGCTAGCTATCTGCCTCCTTTCATGTTTTTACACGTTGCGTTTGCGTTTTCTTATATGAATGCAAGTCAGTTATGTATTTTGTTCCATAAATTCATCAACTCTATTTTTTCCATTGATGCTTCCAGATTTGGCAGTTGGACTTTATAAGAAGTCTTTGGTCCTTGCCACTTAATTTTAGCACTTCACTTAGCAAAAGTCTCATGGTGGGTTTAAAGTTGTTACTGTGATAGTGATACGTACCTTAAACAAACTAAACAACATGGCAAGAACTGTATTTGAAATAGTTTTAATTTAAATCTTTTAAAATTTTCTCAACAATACCAATGTTTTTTGGAAGCTACAAAAACTATTTTCAAATTGATATAGTAGCAGCTGATGTCGACGGCCTGTGCTCTTGGAAAGGATCGGTAGAATCTCAGCTTACGAATTTGACGTTGTTGGTAATTTTTCTTACATCCTAAATGAAGCACAGTGATGATATAATGATACTATTTCTCAACTTAAAAATATTTCTGTACTTGAGTTGAATTAAAATTTCTGGTTCTAGAAATATCTTTCCTTTGCCCATGTTTTTTGGGTAATTCTCAAAATATTCTGGATCTTTTGGTCTCTCGTTCCACTGCTGTTTAGCATTTTCAAAGTCCCTTAGTCTGTTGCAAGAAGTCTTAGTACATAAATATATACTTTGTTGTGAACTGTTTTGTAATACTTAGTTTTGAAGATGAACTCTGTAAGTTGTTGTCTGATTATTTGACCCATTCTTGTATTGCAGGCTTCGTGAATTGAAACAGCTTGATGAGTACTTTTGTATGTTTATTCATTTTCGTGAATGATGTTCTGTATTTAATTGTTAGTCCTTGAATTTGAGGTCGCTACATTCACAAATATGAATATGTATTTAGTGGAGGAACTTTTTGTTGTACATATAAATTGGTTATTAATCATGATCTTATATATTATATTTATATTTTTGAGTTTTCACTTACAATTGTTGGTTGTTTATTTAATTGTATTTTATTATATATAATTCAAGCCAAATAATGTTGGTTTTGCCATTATAAAAACTAGTGTAAATACGACATTAAATGTGTCTTTAATGTCGGTTTAAAAATGACATTAAAGACATCTTTAATGTCGGTGAAAAAAAATTAAAGACATCTTTAATGTCAGTTGAAAAACGACATTAAAGATATCTTTAATGTCGGTTATCCACCGACATTAAAGATCAACCGACATTAAAGGCCTTCAATAAAACCTTCAAAGATGTCGGTTTATAACCGACATTGAAGGCCTTTAATGTCGGTTATAAACTGAGATTAAAGTCCAACCGACATTGAAGACCTTTAATAACGCTCACAAAGATGTCGGTCGTCAAGTGACATTAAAGGCCTTTAATGTTGGTTTAAATCACCATTAAAGGCTAGATTTCTTGTACTGTGTGATGGTACTTGTTTTATCCCTAGCCTCCAGGTTATTTATTCTTTTGTCATGAGGTGGTTATTTTATCGCTGGCCCTTGACACCTTGTTGCTACCATGGCACTTGTTTTATCCATAGCCTCGAGCTTATTTATTTCGTTGTGATGAGGTACTTGTTTGCCCTTGACACCATGTCGCTGCGATGACATTTGTTTTATCCCTAGCCTCCAGCTTATTTATTTCATTGTCATGAGGTGCTTGTTTTATCCCTAGCCCTTGACACCATGTTGCTGAGATGGCACTTGTTTTATCCCTGGCCTCCAGCTTATTTATTTCGTTGTCATGAGGCGCTTGTTTTATCCCTGGCTCTTGACACCATGTTGCTAAGATGACGCTTATTTTATCCCTGGCCTCCAGCTTATTTATTTCATTGTCATGAGACGCTTGTTTTATCCCTGGCCCTTGACACCATATTGATGAGATGGCGCTTGTTTTATCTAATTCTATAAGGATGTAGGAAGGGGGCATGCTGGAGCCACCTAATTTGATCCTACATTTATTTTTATTCTATAAAATATATAGTAATTGTAATTTTGGCTAACATTTCATTTTGAAAAAAAAAAGGTAAAATCTTTTGTAATAATATAAAATCTTATGTTTTTTTAATTTTTTTATTAAAATGGAAATTAATGAGAATATCTATTTTAAAAAAATCAAATCAATTTTGACTTATTTTTATCATTTTAGGAAAAAGCAAATTAATTTATTTATACAAAATCTCTTTATGATTTATCATATTAGGAAAAACAAAACAATTTATTTTATAAAAAATTCTTTTAATACCATATTTTGATTTATCTTTATCACTTTAGGAAAAAAGCAAATAAATTTATTTTGAACAAAATCTTTCAATATCACATTTTTACTATTTTAGAAAAAAGAAAGTTAATAATATTACTTAATATCAAATTCGATTCTATACTTATTAAATTTTCCTAATTTGTGGCATACCCCAGGTCTATAAATAGAAACCTTTGTCATTTGAAAATGGCGAGAAAAAAGGGCTTTAGAGAGAATCTCTATGGAAAAAATTTGTTTTAGAGAGAATCTCTACGGAAAAAAAAATTGTTTTAGAGAATCTCTACAAAAAAAAGTGTTTAGAGAGAATTTGAAGATACGTATTCCTCTAGGAAAATGTGGGTTATTAGTTTTTTCGCTTTATTGTTTTTATGTTTATTTTCATATTGTCTTTTTTTACCCTAATTCTAATCAAAGGAAAAACTTAGTTTGAGGTTTCATTAGATAGGGTTTACTCCCAATGATCTGCACCTCATACAACAAGTAATTTTATTCGGGATGAAATCCTTATTTTTGTTTTCTCTTTTTAAGCGTAGAGAGAAAGAAAAAAATGTATAAAGAAAATTTCTTTTTTCTTTTTGCTACATTATGCTAAAAAAAAAAAATAAGTCTTTTAACATTTTTCTTCTTTATGAAAAATATAGAAAAAGAAAAAGTTATAACCAACAAAATCTTGTATTATTATCATCATCATCAAATTTATTATATATATATATATATATATATATATATATATATATTTTCTTCTTTTAGAGTGGCGGCAAGGTTGCCACCGCCACCCCTATGTTTTTTTTTCCTTTTAACTTACCATCATCTCTATGTCCTCTTTTCTTAATTTATATATTTAATTTCTTTTTTTACATATTTATTTGTTTAATATTTCATTTAGTTCTTTTTCCATTTTTTCTCCTCTTTTATTTATCATTATTATGTATCTTTATTTTCCTTTTCTTTTAGCCTATTTTCATTTACTATCGTTATATTTAGTATATGCATGTATTGATATACTAAATTATTGGCCTAATTTATTGTGTGGTATATTTGATTTGGTTTATGACGTGTTGTTTTTATTTGACCTTTATTAATTTTTTTTTGAAATTTTTAAAATACGTGCAACCTTAATTGCATGTAATGTTGAAATCTTTTTTCAAATTTCTTTCTTTAAACAGTTTAGAATTTTTTTTTGCTTTCAAATTATTTCTTTTAAACTCAAAATTAAATATATATTTCATAAGGTTTCCTAATCTACTTTTTTTTTATAATAACTCACGTCGATTTCGCTAAAAAAATCATACGATGGAATCTAGAAATTTATGGGAGTTCGTTATTTCTAGATTCTTGAGGTGAGGGATCAATATCTTTGGGAGTCTGAGATTTGATCCCAAGAAAAAACAAATTTAATCAATGTTTTTAAAAAAACTTTATTTGAAGGCTAGCCTACGATAGAATTTGAGAAATTGTAATAATTTCTCACTCTTAAGGTGAAGAATTTTTCCGCAATATAGTCTAATTAATGGGTGTATCCCACTTATTTTACATAAAGTAGGCCAGCTTCACAAGGTTATCTTTCCACATGCAAAATGCACCTAAATTTTCTGACTTGAGCTTAGTTTATCCAATAAAATAGAGAGCCTACTCTAGATTTTAATGATGCATCCATTGTTTATCTAGAATGAGTATTTTTCTTTAGATCAAAAGTTCCACATAACCTTATAACGAACCTCAATTTGTTAATATAGTCAGAAATTTAATTTGGCTACATTGTCTCATAAATATCAGTATCTTAGACCATCTAAAGAACAAACATTTTATCAATTCAAAGGTGAAATCATCTAACTGAGACAATCTCAATCTTAAAGAACTTTTTTTCAAGAAAAAAAAAATCTAGATATAGGCAATGATGAAATGATCAAAAGGAAAGATTTTTTTCTCACACATTTCATACGAAATCTAGATCTAGACAACAATGGAGCAAAAATCAATAAACAAGATTTTCACACCAACTAAAAATTTATTACCTACTAAAAAGTTCAGTAACTAAAAGAAAGTCGCCTTATCACGTTGTTCGAACTCCCTCGTCACATTGCACACCATTGTTGCTAGTGTCAAATCACCAACTGATCCATCCCATAGTTTGGGTGCAGCCAACCACACGCAAGAAAAGAAAGTAAGGGAGAAGGAGAAGGCCATACAGAAGAAGAGAAAGTGAAAGAGAAGGAAAAGGAAAAGGAGAAGAATCACATAAAGTTTATTTTTAGGGTTTTTTTTAATAGAAGGGTAAGGTAATATAGACTCTTCCAACTTATGTCCTAAATATCATCTTGTTGAAAAACCTATCTCAAAACTTTCTATACCCTTAAAAATAATCCTATGTTTTTAATTTCTAGAATATCTTATGCTAAATGAACCAAACAAAGAAGTTTATAAAATAATATACTAAATGTCAACATAATTACATAACTCAATTAGTTACATATGGGCGTCCACTATTATATGTTGATTAAGAAGGTTAAAAGTTCGAAGGTAGCACCATACCAAGTTTTTGTACTAAAAAAAGAATTTTTATATATACCCACATTTAATGCTAAGGAGAGATTGGAAGGATGATCAATCCAATTAGCTTGTTTGAATTTTTGGCTTACGTTTCAATTGATAATTTGACATGTTCCTAAATTGAATATCATCATAGATAATGCGATTAATGTTTTCTTTATATCACAATAAATAATAATAATTCTTAAATTGTTTCCAATATTTTCTTAAAAATTTCAATAGATTTAGTTTATCGATATTTTAGTCAAAGTTTAGTAAAATAAAATTATGACGTTAATATTTTTGTCAATATCAACATTATTACCAACTATTTTATTAATATTAAATAAATAAAATGAAGACGTTGCGCATGCATGGTTTGAGTTATATGATCATCCACAAAAGATAATTATAAGGTAATCTCCTCAATACATATTTGGTTTTATATAGCTAATTAACGACTACATAGTTAAAGTTCATATTTAAATAACTACTACTTCTTAATATATAATTAAAAGGGAAAAGGAAATATATAATTAAAAGGGAGACATTTTTATTTATGATAATAGAAAGTTCACATAGTTAAGTTCATATCTAAATAACTACTACTTCCCGCCCTTCTCAGCTGCACGAAAATCTTGAAAGTAACCTCTTGAATTGCTCTCAAATGCATCACGTGAGATATGTACGGCTCCGCCAGTTCCCGGAGCGACCATAGTTCCATGACCACCACCACCACCTCCTTTTCCACAACTTCCTCCACCGCTACCACCTTTGCCACCTCCACCGCTACCGCTACCGCCACCGCCACCGCCACCACCAACTCCTGCGGCTTTACTTCCACCACCGCCTCCTCCTCCACTCTTTCCTCCGCCAGCCATAAGTTAGGAAATCAAATAAGAACTTTTATTTAGAAGCGTAACTGTGTAACTTTACAGTATATGAAAGAAAACGGACACGTGAGAAGATTATTATTTATAAGCAGAAGGTAGGGCGGCCCAACGCAATAAATATCCATAAATTGATGATTACTTGAAAATTGCAATAATATTAATTCACTTGAGACTTTAATTGCAAAATATATGTTTCCAATTAGGTTTACAAATTCCAGTGTCCATGGAAAATAACAAATTGGTATTTGAGTAGTTCACGAGAAAATGAATGTTCCGTTTTAAGTGGATAAGTTATTGATGTAGGATTGACAATAGACGGTTCAACTACTGATACTAAATATTCATAAGAAAACAGTACAATAAACTTTGGTAATCCAGTTCGATGAAACTATATCTACTTCTGGGGGGCCTCGAACCAGTAACAAGGGATTCTATTACTTTAGTCAAAATGTAATGATTTCAATGTTATGACTTAAGTTGTGACACTCTACTAATCGTCCTGTGTCAAATTTGAACTGATGCAATATATCAGAAAATGACTAAGCATAACATGAGAGGAAATACTCTCTTGACTCGCTGGTTTTGGACTCTAACTGTATTCTCTAAGTCCGTGAACTTATTTTCTAATTTCAATCTGAGAGTAGCACATTGTTGATCATCGTTAAAAGCTTCTTACCTCTCTTCAAACTCGTTCGATTTCTTTCGCCGTAAGTGTCATCTTTTTTCGTATACTTCACTTCCTTAAATACAGTTTAATCATATATTTTCTTATTCAAATTCACCATAAAATAAGGAGATCCTAACATAATTTTTCAACTATCCAAGACTAATTTCCTTTTAAATAATTGATAACAAAATAAATAAAAGTAGTGGGACCACGCACTATTTTTTTTACTGACCATTGTTAAAATTTGAAATTTGAAATATTAATTATGGCTAGGGATGCGTTCATGTATTTATTAACTTTTGTTAACTTTTCATGTTTTTTTTTTCAGTTTTTAAATTTGTTGACGGTTGAGTTTATTCTCTTATTATTACAACCTTAGGAAGAGAATTCGGATGGATGAATTGACATATTTCTTTTGTTTTGGTTTTTTAATTCATAACTATAAAGTTTTGAATTATACAAGAACCTCTTTCTCTCTCTAAATATTTTCTAACTTCTACAATAATTGAGTGGCCAAAAATAACACATTAGGTTTGGAAAATAGGTTGTTGGTAGTTGGAATATTAGTTAATACTCGAATCTATAGTAACCGACGGTTTCCTAAAATTTTTTAGGTGATCCATTAGAGAATACAAATGTTAACCCGATAAGAATCCTTGGAATTTGATAACCTAGTTCAATGATATACCATACATCTATGTCTAAGGGATAATATTGACCAAGTTTTGATGAATTTTTCAATGATCGTTTACTGCATTTGTCGTCAACACACCACCGACCACCATGTTCTGGCAACTATTTTTTGTCAACCACTAACAGTCAACTTTCGACTATCGATTTTTTTTTTTTTTTTTTTGTAATTATTGTCAGGCAACCTCTAACGATCGGTTTTTGACATTATTGAAGCCAACATCCACAATCGTTTTTTATTTGACTATTGTTGCTCAACCTCCTGTCACTCTTTTTCGGGATCATTGTCAGCACACCTTAGGTACATAAAATGGAATTATCACTTATTCCAATCTTTAGGGAAAATGGATGAGTTGTCTCATAAGTGTTGACTTCGGTATTGAGCAGTTATCGTCTCCCTCTCATTTTTATGAGAGATAGAGATTTTAGTTTATTGACGGACCATGAATAAATTGTTCGTTAGAGGATATATGGTACTTTACCAGAAAGAAGTAGTTGCATGGGAAATTTACAACCAATGGACAAAGAAATATTCTACAATTTGTAAGATGATAGCTTAGTAGAGCACTCATATTTAATGTATGGTTTAATTTAATTAATCTTAGATTATTAACGTTCGTAATTGTAATTGGTCCACTAGGGCTTCTTGTCAGCTCTCACAATAGGCAAAACTAGGATTATCACTTTTGAATGAATTTGAAATGCGTTCAAATTAATTAAAGAGAATTTATGTTAATTGTATATGATATATAATATAATGTATATAGACGGAGTATAATATAAGGTTAATTTTGAATGAGATTCAAAATTAAACAATAAAATATGAGAAATACCGTTTTTTATTAACAAGATTTTAAATATTATACTAGTTAGTAACACGTGAAATTTGTCATTTTATTTTAGTACATAAAAATGGTGAGTTTTGTATAAATAGCATAATTTAAATTTGTACTCACACTATTACAAAACTGGATTTACTTGACGTATTTTACCTATCAAGTATTGGTTTACTTAACGCTTTTCAAGTATAGTAGAATCTCATATTGTATAATTAAGATAGTTGTGTGATCTTATATTATTTGAACATATATAATTTTTATGAACATGAAAATAAGTATACACAATATAATATTGGACACTAAACTTCGGCCATATACAATCTATAACTAACTATTAGATGACTTTATTATTTAAATAATTCAAAAAACATATATAAAAACTAAACTAATCTAATATGGTTAATTTGGAAAGGGGGAAATTAAAATCATGCACTATATTTCACATTTCAAGAAGGAATAATTTCATCATAACAAACTTTTAGCAACAAACAAATTGAAATTTTGATATAAAAATCAAAAACTCATTTCATAGCTTAATTAAGGTTACAATTTCATTTTTGATATCTTCATAACTCTTCTAGGCTCACCATTTTTGACAAACTCATAAGACACCTTCAAATTTAGCACTACTAAATTGTTCATAATTTTTGTCATAATCGATCACTCTTTGATCCTAAACCCTTCTTCACTACTCTACATACAAATAAAGAAATTTTTAGAGTGTGAATTGAGAAAGAAAAAGAAACAAATTACGAGAGAGAAAAAGTGTTTTTATATAAAAAGAAATGTTGACTTTACATATGAGAGACTTGAAAAATTACAAAACATTCTATTATTGGTGTAAGACCATTAAGTAAAATAACTTGAAAATATGTATGAAAGCCAAAAGGATTAATCGCTTAGTTTGACGACAAAGCACATATACATCTCTTATTAATGCAAAAATCTTGCTTTGCATTCTTGAAAAAAAAGATGACAGAATGAATTGAACAAAAAAGAAAAAAAAAAGACGCAACAAACAAATTAACATAAACAATAAACATATTAAAAAAAATGAATTAAGATTTTTGTAACGACGCGAACTTTAAAACTAAGTTAAGGTCATTACTCAAAAGATAAACATCAAAAGACACCTTTTTTAAAAGAGAATAACTAAAATCTTTATAAAATTAATATCAAAACGTTCACGAAAAACATAAGATTTTCAAAATTAACAAAAAATAATTTGAAAACGTGACCCGCGGGTTCTAACAATTTTAAAGAACTAAAAACGAATTAAAAAAATAAAATCTTTAAGTAAAATTGTTAAAATTTAAAAATACTGAAAGACATATAAATGAGTGCGGAAGCTGAACTGTGTCCCCATATGGCATGCCACGGATCTCTCACTGTCGCTCGTCAGCTTCTTAAGTTCTTTACCTTAGCCTGAAATATTAAACATAAGAAAGAGTGAGTATATAAATATACTCAGTAAGGGACCCACTAATAGTCCCGCTAGGTGATCTGTTAACTTTTTGTTAGAAACATAATCATAACGTTGTGTGTCCAATGGAGCACACCTGAGTGAGTAAAACCTTACGAACACCCCTAAATCGTGCGAGTGATCTCGAAGGAACACCCCTAGTCGTGCGAGTGATCGCAGGTACACACTCCATAAACATATATGTAATATGTAGGTACACCCCTAATCTTGCGAGTGGTCCCGTCGAAACACCACTAGTCGTGCGAGTGACCCCGTATACACAATATAATTGTCCTCTAACCGTGCATGTGATCCGTAGGTACACATTAAATCGTGCGAGTGATCTCGTAGGAACACCCCTAGTCGTGCTAGTGACCCCATAGATAGGACCACAATATAGGTGGGGTAAAAAGCTTAACAGACAAAGTTAACAGACACACCACAATCCCAAGCATGTAACATCATCATAAAGATCATAACATGACATGAATATTAATCATAACGTTCTTATTCATGTAATTAATATATCATGTATCATAAATATCATAAACATAACAGTCATCATCGTCAATCATAATATCACTCATCATCAACAATTATAACATCAATCATCATCTATAGCATCGCATTATGCATCTTAGCTACATCAATACATAATCGTAAATACACGCAGTCTCTTAAATTCAGTTCGAAGGTCTAGTAGGAGAATCTCTTACCTTGAGATTGTCTAAAAATATTTCTTTGCTAACAGTAATTTCCCAATTAAAGTAGATCCTCAACAATAAAGGAAAATCAATAACTTAATTAATAAAATTTACCAATGGCTAGTATCTAAAATTTTTCAATTTAACTTATCCAAAATTTAAGGTTGAAACCAATTCAACCTTGATTGAGAAAAATTCAAGATTAAATCTAAAAATTTAACCAACTGAACCTTTAAAGAAACTCCAATTAGATCCAAAATTAAATTAATAAATTATTAATTTAATTACCTTGGCTTACCAAACTTGATCAAATGGAGGTTAAAAAATTATCTAAACCTTGATGAGAAAGTTCATCAATTCTTCGAGCTTTGCCTTAGGACCAATCATATATTATTATTTATCTTTATCTAAAATAATTAATTATTTTTCACAATAATTAATTATTATTTATCTTTATCTAAAATAATTAATTATCTTCCACAAGAATTAATTATTATTTATCTTTCTCCAAAATAATTAATTATATTCCACAATAATTAATTATTATTTATCTCTCTCCAAAATAATTAATTATCTTCCACCATAATTAATTATTATTTATCTTTTTCCAAAATAATTATCCTTTTACAAATAATTATATTTTCCCAAAATATAATTATTTTACTTTTTCTTTCTTAATAAATATCCTTTCTCCAAAATACAATTATCTTTTTCCTTAAATAATTACACTTCAACAAATATAATTATCTTTTCTTTTAACATAATAATTATAGATATATATTTCCACATATACATATAATTATCAAATCTCCAACAAACTTTTCACCCCACAATTTAATTAAATAACAATCATAATTATTTAATTAAATTTAACTTCAACAACACTAAAAATTCATAACTTTACTTAATTCTCCTAACTTACCATTTAATCGAAAATTCAACAAACACCACATGCCAAAACCTCTAATTAATTAAATATTCAACCAACAAATATTTAATTAATTTCAATTCCCACATAAATGAAATAATCTCATTAAATGAATTCAAAATAACGCCCAATAAATTAAAGCTAATTAAAAAAATTACGATAATTAACTCCAAAATTATCTTAATTTTTGGGGCATTGCAATTTTAGAAAATAATAGTAGAGGATAACTCTTTATATAGTTAGGAGTTGAAGAGATCGCATAACTCTTGAAATTTTGTTATTAAATATAATTCAATGTAAAGTCATTAATTATTTAATTAATTGAAATAAAAAATGTTTTGCATTTTAGTATGTGATCTTCTAACATTTCTACTTTTGTTTTAGTAACCTTATATCACTTATTTAAAATATTATTTTTATTAATTTAAATTTGCATAACTCTTAAAATTTCGTTATTAAATATAATTAAATGTAAAATTATTAACTATATTTAGATATTCAAATAAAAAAACTTGATGCAATCTAATTTCATATTCTAACTTTTATACTTATTTTTTTTTCTTTTTTATTAAAAAAATTAATAGTTAGATTCCTTAAATAATAGAAGATAAATCGTACTAATTAGTTATAAATACAATTAAATGAAATGAAATAAAAACGTCAATTACAATAAAACCAAAGTTGTAACTAAGTAAATCTAGCTTTCTAAAGGGCAAAATGGAGAGAAAAAGTTTCTCTTCATAGCGACTTTTATATATAGTATGTATAGATTAAATAGTATAAATGTAGTTCATATTTAAACTATAAGTTCAAATTAATGACTATGATCCATGTTCATCCTATAGGTCATACGAGGATTGTGCATCCCCCACCCCCTCGCTGTGTTTTGGTAACTTCCCTCTGTTCTTCAAGGTTCATTGGATATAGTATATAATATGCAATTCGTGGTTAACGTAATATCCTCTCTCAAACTCCAAACACTCTCATCATATCCTTTCTCCCGAGAAAAGATAAAGTAGAAGATCTACTTTTCCTTCCCTTAACTTTTAAAAAGAGTTTTTTATCTGGAAGATTTATGTAACGCCCCGAAAACTTAAGGTAAAATTTTTCTCGTTTTATGTAAAGTGCAAGTTGATATAATAATAATATAATATTGATTATATTATTATTATTAATATTTATTTTATTTGTTATAATATTAATATTATAATTATTATTATTAATTAATATTATAGAAATATTGTTATTTCTAAAACAATAAAATAAATTATTATTTATTTAATATTAATATTATTAATATATTATTATTATTACTTTATTATTATTATTATTATTTATATTTAATATATATATTATTATTTAATTTAAATTATTAATATTATATAATTATTAAGAATTATATATATATATATATAATAAATTTTTTTAAACCAAAACCCTAACCGCGCGCCGCCTACCCCCCCCCCCCCCCCCCGAATTTCTCTTTTCTTCTTCTCTTCCGTTTCTTCCTCTCCCCGACGCCGCGCATCCCATCTTCCCGTTCGTCTTCGTTTTTCTTTCCTCTCCGTCTCCGCTTCTTCTTCTTCTTCTTCGTCCGTCGTCTCCGCCACCATCTCTTTTCCTCTCTGTCTTCATCCGTGGGATAGCCACCAGCCATCGTCGTCCGCCGCGGCTCCCCATCCATTTCCGATTTTCCTTCTCGGCCTCACACAGCGGCAAATCTGCCGCTTCGCTCGTCGCCGCTCCACGAATCAGCCAGCTCCGTTCCTCGTGCGTCGTCCGCGAAGCGCCGCCGCCGTCGTTCGCCGGAAGAAAGGACCATCGAAACCGTGTTGCCCGTTTCGCGCTGCAAAGACCCGACCCGGTTCCAAGCTGACCCGACCCGAAACCGCTTCAAGCCGAGCCGAGTGAGCCGAGCCGCCAGCCGAACCAAGCCGAGCCGCGAGCCGAGTGAGCCAAGCCGCGAGCCGAACCAAGCCGAGCCGCGAGCCGAACCAAGCCGAGCCGCGAGCCGAGTGAGCCGAGCCGCGAGCCGAACCAAGCCGAGCCGAGCCGAGCCGAGCCGAACCGAGCCGAGAACCAAGCAGAGCCGAGCCGAGCTGAGCCGAGCCGAGCCGAGCCACCTAAGCCTTCCTTCCTCCACTTCGGTTCACGGTGAGTCTTCGGTAAGGATTGTTTTGATGAATTCCCTAATGTTACCTCGTCCGATTCGAGTTTGAATGTTGGATTAAGATATGGCCCTAATTTTCTCCCTTGAAGGTAGTACAGGGTTGACGCTTAAGTTCTCGGATTCCGCGGCAGGCCTGGTTGGAGATAGCTTCCTTTCCTTGGGTAAGTCAACGGATGTCGCTTCCGACCTTTTTAAACGACTCCTACTAAAGTCATCAACTAAAACTTTCGTGTTTCGTTAGGTGGATCTGTCGAGCGTAGATTTCGATCGAGGGGCATAACCGAGTATCAGGTAAGGGTTTTTCCTACTACTGGACCCCGAGTCCAGGCTAAAACCGTAGTAATCCACAGGGGATTACACGTTAGTGACTGTACTGAATATCTGTATGCGTGTTGACTGTTAAGTACTGATATTATATTTTGTCTGATGTAAATATACTGTGACTGTTATTTGTGGATCGAGATTTTATGTTGATGGACCCTAAAGTTACGGTTCAGTATGTAGTAAAACACTGGTCTGGATGTGGTTCATGGAGTTTGGACGGGGAAGGACAGTGAGTCCGGTTTTTGGTTGGTTAGTCGATTGGATCTAGGGTTTTCCCTAATGGTGTGCGAGTTGGTAATACATATAGCAACTGAGAGTGTAGATGTCTAAACCTATACTATCTGACTAACAAAGCCTATGGCGGGACTGTGATATGAATGCCGTTGGGATGTGACTGATGTAGACAGTTTAGTTTGGACTGAGGGGTAACGGTTAGCTTCATCTATGGGGTAGTGTACCTTACGGATATGTGCGTCCTTCGGGAGCACTAGACTGATATGTGCATCCTTCGGGAGCACTAGACTGATATGTGCATCCTTCGGGAGCACTAGACTGATATGTGCATCCTTCGGGAGCACTAGACTGATATGTGCATCCTTCGGGAGCACTAGACTGATATGTGCGTTCCACGGAACCACTAGACTGTTATGTAGGGTACCCCCGAATAGGAAGTTAACTGTTGTCCCCTAACGGGCCCAGTAGTGGGTCCCTTACTGGGTATGTTTATACTCACCCTTTCTCTTCTTTAACTTTTCAGGTAGGGGTACAGCGAGGGGCAGACCGACGAGAGGCAGGAAGGATGCGTGAAGGCCATATGGACGCGTCTGATTTTCTTTCGCTTCCGCTATGTATTTTGTCAGAATATTTTGACTGTGATTTTGGACTGGTGACTTGACATTTAATTTTTGTGACTTTTTGAATTATTTAAAATAGGGCCCGAAACTGTCTTTTGTAAGGTTTATAATGTTTTAATGAATCGTATCTGGTCCGTTTTAACTTTTATGTTGAATGGTCGAGTTTTGATATTTGGTAGTGACCTCAGCTTAGTCCGGAAAAGTTGGGTCGTTACAATTTAACTTCCATAAGGTATAAGAGTAATGGAAACATAAGGGAGTACATTATGGAAATGTCCAATCTCACTAGTAAATTAAAGGACAATGAAAATTTACATCTGGTACTTGTCTCTCTTCCTGCACAATTAACTCAATTTAAGATAAGTTATAATACTCAAAAGGATAAATTGAGTATTAATGAGTTTATCTCACCATGTGTGCAAGAAGAATATAGGATTAAGAGAGCAAGCACAGAAAGTGCTCACTCGGCAACTAATAGGATTAAGAGAGCAAGGACAGAAAGTGCTCACTTGGCAACTAACTTTCATGGTAAGAAGAAAAGGAAACCTTACGAATGTTGTAGAAGGGACATCTCAACAGAATAAGAAATACGCTAGGAGAATCCTTGTTTCTTCTACAAAAAGAAAGGACATCTCAAGAAAGATTGTCTCAAGTACGCAAAATGGTGTGTAAAAAAGGGTAAACTTCTTACTTTGGTTCGTTTTGAAGTTAATTTAAATTTTGTACCTACAGATACTTAGTAAGTAGATATTGGAGCTAGTACTCACATAAGTATATCCATGCAAGGTTGCCTGTGCAGTTGATTGCCAAATGATGTTGAAAGATTCATCTACGTGATCGATGGCAAAGTAGTTGCAGTTGAAGCTATTGGTAATTTTAGATTACTTTTAAAAACTGGTAGTTTTTTTTGGATTTGATTGAGACTTTTATTGTACCATTGTTCGTTTGGAAATAATGAAGTTAGTTTTTTTTTCCAAAACTCTAAGCTTATTGATACCGGTTCTTTAATTGATAACCTATACTGTAACGCCCCAACAATTTGGAATTTAATTTATTGTCTTAAGTGTAATTATGGGAACATTGGATGTAATTAAGGAAACTTGATTAATTAATTTTGATTTTGTGATTGACTAAGTTTTTAGGAATATAATTATTTTATTTGGATGATAAAATATTGGTAGAGCTATTGTTGTAAATAAAGATGTTTGGTTAGTTGAGGAGAGAGATGTTATGATTTAATTGGGAAAAGAAAGAAAAAAAAATTAACTAAAAGGAGAGAAAACAGGAGATTTGGTGAGATTTGGATGAGAAGAGAGAAGGTTGGGTTGGTTGGAAATTCAATAAGGAAAAGGAAAAGGGAATTTAGTATTGGTTTAATTGGTGTTTAAATAAAACATACGAAACCGTGCACCATAAAGACCCATCATCTTTTTCAAAAAAAAAAAAAAAAAAAGGAGCAAACCCTAATAATTTTTTTTGTAAACCCTAGCCGTCGCGTCTCCAAGCCGCCCGCTCAGCTCCCCCGCATCGTCTGCATCGATTCGACGTTCGCTCGAGTTTTTCCGTCAGCTGCCGTTTCGAGTTCAGCCGCGTCGCCCAGCCGCTCGCTCAACCCCGCCGTCGCACATCGGGTGCCGTCTGTCGAAGTCTGTGAAGCCCAGCCGTGCCGCACCTCTGCAACACGTCGCACACGCGTACCCGACCCGAATAGCCGCGCCTTGCTTCGACCTGGAACTCGACCCGCGAGCCTGTGTTTCTTTACCGCGTGAAGACCGATTCGACCTGCGCCCCTCTCCGTGAGCCAAACGCCAGCCGTGCCCGGTATGTCTTAAGGCCTTGTTAAATGTTATAGTTACAATCTTGCCTGAATGGAATGAGAATATATAGTATGAATGTTATGTTTTTGTGGTGAAAAGTTTCTACTGGTGAAATTTAGGAAAACGCCGCCACGTAGAGGTGCACGCCGAGGAGGTGGTAGGGGAGGCAGAGGAGCTGGATGTGGCCAGCCGGAGGAGCAACCTGCTGTGCAGGCTGCCAACCTTGACGCATCTGTCACCTATGCGGATCTCGCCGCGATGGAGCAGCGATATCAGGATATGCTACAGGCTGCTTTAGCGACTTTTCTCGCTGCCCAGTAGACCCAGGTCGCCCCTGTTCAGACCCAAACTGTCCCTCCTCTAGCCCCTGTGAGAGCTCAGCCCGCGCCAGTTCAACTGTCGACTGAGGCCAAACACCTTAGAGACTTTAGGAAGTATAATCCTAAAACTTTTGATTGCGTCCATGGACAACCCTACCAAGGCCCAAATGTGGTTGACGTCCATAGAGACTATTTTTCGGTACATGAAGTGCCTAGACGACGAGAATGTGCAGTGTGCAGTTTTCTTCCTGGAGGATAGAGGCACCGCCTGGTGGGAGACTGCTGAGAGGATGCTGGGGGGCGACGTCAGTAAAATAACCTGGGAGCAGTTCAAGGAGAACTTCTATGCTAAGTTCTTCTCTGCCAACGTGAAGCACGCTAAGCAGCAAGAGTTCCTAAACTTTGAGCAAGGCGACATGACCGTGGAGTAGTACGATGCTAAGTTTGACATGTTATCCTGTTTTGCTCCCGATATGGTAAGGGATGAGGCTGCCAGGACTGAGAAGTTCGTTAGAGGTCTTAGACTAGACCTCCAGGGCATCGTCCGAGCCCTCGGGCCAACCACTCATGCTGATGCACTACACATAGCACTAGATTTTAGCCTGCGTTAGAGAGCTAATTCGTTTAAGGCTGCCGACAGAGGGTCAGCCCTGGGACAGGAGAGGAAGGTGGAGCTGCAGGCTAACGTGATACTGCAGCAAAATCTGAGGTCAGGAGGTGTCTTCTAGAGGCATCGACGGGAGCTTGCAGCAGCTGGGAGAACCTTGAGGGAGCTACCCGTTTGTCCTAGCTGTGGGAGAGTGCATGGAGGTCGTTGCTTGGTCGGGAGTGGAGTGTGCTTCAGGTGCAGGCAACCAGGGCACACCGCTGACGCTTGTCCTTGGAAACCCATGGAGGCTACCCCGCACCAGCCTCCCACTTCCCAGCAGGGAGAGTTTTTGCCACTACACGTTAGGAGGCCGAGCGAGCTGGTACAGTGGTGACAAGTACGCTCCCAATCTTGGGACACAATGCTTTTGTGTTGTTTGACTCTGGGACATCCCATTCGTTCATATCCTCTGTGTTCGTTCAGCATGTGGGCTTAGAGGTAGAATCTTTGAGTGCTGTTTTATCTGTTTCTACTCCATCTGAGGAGGTCTTGTTGTCTAAAGAAAAGATAAGGGTATGTCAAATAGAGATAGCAAACCAGATGTTAGATGTGACCTTACTAGTGTTAGACATGCAGGATTTTGACGTAATCCTAGGCATGGATTGGTTGTCTGCCAACCATGCAAGTATAGACTGTTTCGGTAAGGAAGTTGTTTTTAACCCTCCCTCTGGGACTAGTTTCAAATTTAGGGGGTAGGAATTGTATGCATACCCAAGGTCATCTCAGCCATGAAGGCTAGTAAACTACTCAGCCAGGGTACTTGGGGCATCTTGGCAAGCGTAGTAGATACCAGAGAACCAGAAGTTTCCCTATCCTTCGAACCAGTGGTAAGGGAGTACCCCGATGTTTTCCCCGACGAGCTTCCTTGACTTCCGCCTCCCAGGGAGATAGACTTCGTCATCGAGTTAGAACCAGGCACTGCTCCTATCTCGAGGGCCCCTTACATAATGACTCCAGTCGACTGAAGGAGCTGAAGGTACAGCTGCAGGAGTTGCTGGACAAGGGTTTCATCCGACACAGTGTGTCACCTTGGGAGCACTAGTGTTGTTTGTGAAGAAGAAGGATAGGTCGATACGCCTTTGCATTGACTACAGAGAGCTGAACAAGGTGACAGTCAGGAACCGTTACCTCTTGTCCAGAATTGATGACTTGTTTGATCAATTGCAGGGAGCGACTTGTCTTTTCTAAGATCGACTTGCGATCAGGCTATCACCAGTTGAGAATCAGGGATAGTGATATTCGAAGATGTCCTTTGGTTTGACTAATGCTCCTGCAGTATTCATGGACTTGATGAACAGGGTGTTTAAGGATTTCTTAGACACGTTTATCATAGTTTTCATTGACGACATTTTAATTTACTCCAAGACTGAGGTCGAGCACGAGGAGCATTTACATCGGGTTTTGGAGACTTTTCGAGCCAATAAGCTGTACGCCAAGTTCTCCAAGTGTGAGTTCTGATTGAAGAAAGTATCTTTTCTAGGACATGTGGTGTCTAGTGAGGGAGTTTCTATAGACCTAGCAAAGATTGAAGCGATTACTAGTTGGCCTCGATCGTCGACAGTTAGCAAGATTCGTAGTTTCCTGGGTTTGGCAGGTTACTACAGAAGGTTCGTGGAAGAATAGCCAGTCCTTTGACTCCGTTGACTAGGAAAGGGACCCCTTTTGTTTGAAGCCCAGCTTGCGAGAGTAGCTTCTAGGAGCTTAAGCAGAAGCTTGTGTCTACACCAGTTCTAATAGTGCCAGATGGATCGGGGAGCTTTGTGATCTACAGTGATGCCTCCAAGAAAGGACTGGGTTGCGTGTTGATGCAGCAGGGCAGGGTAGTTGCTTATGCCTCCCGTCAGTTGAAGAGTCACGAGCAGAACTATCCTAGCCATGACCTAGAGTTGGCAGCAATGGTTTTTACACTGAAGATATGGAGACATTACCTGTACGGTGAGAAGATACAGATTTTCACTGACCATAAGAGCCTAAAGTACTTCTTCACCCAGAAGGAGCTGAACATGAGACAGAGAAGATGACTTGAGTTGGTGAAGGATTATGACTGCGAGATTTTGTATCACGCATGTAAGGCAAACATAGTAGCTGACACATTGAGTAGGAAGGTTGCGCATTCAGCAGCGCTTATCACGAAGCAGGCCCCCTTACTAAGAGATTTCGAGAGAGCGGAGATTGCAGTCTCAGTAGGGGAAGTTACCTCACCGTTGGCTCAGTTGTCAGTACAGCCGACCTTGAGACAGAGAATTATTGTTACTCAGCTAAATGATCTCTATTTGGTCGAGAAGCGTCGTTTAGTAGAGGCAGGGAAAGGTGAGGATTTCTCCATATCCTCTGATGACGGACTTATGTTTGATGGACATTTGTGTGTACCGAAAGACAGTGCAGTCAAGACAGGATTTCTCCATTTACTATGCACCCTGGTAGTACGAAGATGTACCAAGACTTGAGGTGTGTTTATTGGTGGAGGAACATGAAGAGAGAAGTGGCAGACTTCATCAGTAGATGTTTGGTGTGCCAGCACGTGAAGGCATCTAGATAGAGGCCAGCAGGGTTGCTGCAGCCCTTGAGTGTGCCAGGTTGGAAATGGGAAAGCGTGTCGATGGACTTCATTACAGGACTACTCAGGACTCTAAAGGGCTATACAGTCATCTTGGTTGTTGTTGACAAACTCACGAAGTCAGCCCACTTTGTTCCAGGGAAATCCACTTACACTGCCAGTAAGTGGGGACAGTTATCTATGACCGAAATAGTGAGACTGCATGGAGTACCTGTATCCATCGTTTCTAACCAAGATGCTCGTTTCACATCGAAGTTCTGAAAAGGACTTCACCTTGCGTTGGGTACGAGGTTAGACTTCAGCACAGCTTTTCATCCTCAGATTGACGGTCAGACGGAGAGGTTGAACCATATTTTAGAGGACATGCTGCGAGCTTGTGTATTAGAGTTTTCAAGGAGTTGGGACTCCCATGTACACTTGATGGAGTTCGCCTATACCAACAGTTATCAAGCCACCATTGGCATGGCGCCATTTGAAGCTCTATATGGTAGGTGTTGCAGGTCTCCTATCTATTGGGGGGAGATAGGCGAACAACGACTGCTAGGTCCTGAACTAGTGCAGACCACCAATGCAACCATACACATGTAGTTGACTTCGAGCCACTGCAAATTAATGAGAACTTAAGCTACGAGGAGCAACCTATTGAGATTTTGGCAAGAGAGGTCAAGATACTCCGTAATCGAGAAATTGCACTGGTCAAGGTTCTTTGGCGAAACCACGAACTTGAATAGGCCACATGGGAGAGGGAAGAGGACTTGAGAACCCAGCACCCCGAGCTGTTCGAGGATTAGAACTTTTGAGGACGAAAGTTTTTCAAAGGAGGGAAGATTGTAACGCCCCAACAATTTAGAATTTAATTTATTGTCTTAAGTGTAATTATGGGAAGATTGGATGTAATTAAGAAAACTTGATTAATTATATTGATTTTGTGATCGACTAAGTTTTGAGGAATATAATTATTTTATTTGGATGATAAGATATTGGTAGAGTTGTTGTTGTAAATAAAGATGTTTGGTTAGTTGAGGAGAGAGATGTTATAATTTAATTGGGAAAAGAAAGAAAAAAAATTAACTAAAAGGAGAGAAAAAGGGAGATTTGGTGAGATTTGGATGAGGAGAGAGAAGGTTGGGTTGTTTGAAAATTCAATAAGGAAAAGAAAAAGGGAATTTAGTATAGGTTTAATTGGTGTTTAAATAAGACATAAGGACCTGTGCACCACAAAGACCCATCATTTTTTTTTAAAAAAAAAGGAGCAAACCCTAATAATTTTTTTGTAAACCCTAGTCGTCACGTCTCCAAGCCGCCCACTCAGCCCCATCACATCGTCTGCACCGATCTAACGTCCACCCGAGTTTTTCTGTCAGCTCCTTTTTCGAGTTCAGCAGCGTTGCCCAGCCGCCAGTTTAGCCCCACCGTCGCACGTCGGGCGTCGTCCATCGAAGCTGCGAAGCCCAGCCGCGCCGCGTTTTCGCAACCCATCGCACACGTTCACTCGACCCGAACAGTCGCGCTTTGCCTTGACCTGGAACTCGACCCGCGCGCCCGTGTTTCTTCATCGCGTGATGACCGATCCGACCCGCGCCCCTCTCCATGAGCCGAACGCCAGCCGCGCCTGCGTCTGATCGATCCGACTCGCGCCCCTCTCTGTGAGCCAAACGCCAGTCGCGCGCTGCGCCTGCATCGCTAGTCGAGCCGCACGACCAGCTCGAGCCGCACACCCGCGTGAGCCGCGTGCGCCCTTGTCGAGCCACGCTTCCTACCGCAAGCCGAGCCGATTCCTGCTTTCTAGCCGAGTCGATTCGCCTGTCTTTGAGCCCTCATCCTGCTCCGGTCCTTTAAACATATTTTGGTAAGTTGAGTGGGTTTTTGGCACACCCAGCAAGGACTTAAGATTTTCGAACCTAAATAAATTATTTGGATTAAACTAATTTATCTCTTTTAAAAAGGCAGCTTGAATCAATTGACCTGTAGAGTGAAAAACTTCTCTAGTTAAGGACCATCTCGTTGTAACCACGACCTCGGGACCCCATGGCTTGGAAAGCGTGTTGTTCTTGCCATTAGAACTCGTTGAGCAAATCTCCAGGTAAGAGATTCCTACTACTAGCTTAATGACTAGAATCATGAGATCGCATACCTTCTTAGTTATGCACATTGAGGAGTAGACTGTGTAGTGATATGTCAATTAATGAGGATATGATGTGATTGATGATGTGATTCGATATGATGACATGGTATAACGTGATGACGTGGCTTGTTATGACTTTATGTTTTGACATTGTGATGAGATGTGATATGATGATTAGCCGTGATATGATTACGTGATGATGCTATGCTATATGTATGCTGTGGTTAAGGTGCATGTTAGCTTACCCTATTAGAGTCGTACCTGCATGGGTGTCCTTCGGGATCACCACTTATTTAGGACTGTGTAGTCGGACGGGACCGCCAGTCTAGCATTGATACAGATATGATTTGAGCGATTCCACTAGATTATCGCAGCCCGATTATCTTAGCGCTTCCTCCGGGTACGCTACAGACTAGATTGTCCTAGGTGTTCCTTCGGGTCACCGAAGACCAAATTTTGTTCCTACGGGATCACATGTTGCACGTGCTCGGGAACGTGCCAGTTCTTGGGTACCATTTTCATGACTCTAATAGGAAGTTAATAAGCACCTAGTGGGACTAGTAGTGGGTCCCTTACTGAGTATTTTATACTCACTCTTTCCATTTCATATCTTTCAGGTAGGCGCAGAGGTAAGGGCAAGGGCAAGCTGCCGAGCGACCAGAAGTGACCGTGGCGAGCCATAGGGATCTCTGCTTTCGCTTTACATCCGAGTTTAAACCTTGAGTGTTTGAGTTTTAGTTATTCTTTATTTGTCATTTCGTTTCTTTAAAATTAGATAGGGCCCGAGTTAGGATTTTTGTATTTGTTTACATTTCGCACATTACTTTTAATTTGGTTTTAAATAAATAAAATTTTGAGGTTTTGTTCGTTTTAGCCAAACTTTATAACTTTATTTCTGTTATTTACATTTAATAATGACTTCGACTTAGTATAAGGAGTTGGGTCGTTCCATATACATGCTTGATTCTTATGTTTCATCTAACTAACAAGGTTCTGTTGTCTAAATCATGTGGTACAAAGCGTGAATTAAATGAGAATTATACTATGTTGTGGCACAAGCGTTTAGGTCACATCTTTAAACAAAGAATTCAGGGACTTGTGTTAGATGGAATTCTTGATTCCCTTGATTTAAGAAAATTTGAAGTTTGTGTGAAATGTATTGATGGAAAACAAACAAACATAAGAAGTCAGGTGCTAATAGATGTTCAGAAGTCTTAGAACTAATAAATATAGACATTTGTGGCCCATTCCCTACAATTTTTTGGAATGGACAACGATACTTTATTATTTTCATAGATGATTATTCAAGATATGGGTACTTGTATTTAATTTATGAGAAGTCTCAATCTTTGACGTTTTCAAGTCTTTTAAAGTTGAAGTTGAACTTTAAATTGGAAAGAAAATTAAGGCTGTCAAGTCTGATCGTGGTGGTGAATACTACGATAGATATGGTTGATTAGGTGAACAACGTCTAGGACCCTTTGCCAAATACTTAGAGGAATGTGGAATCGTCTTGCAATAAACTATGCCAGGGAGACCCAACATGAATAACGTAGCGGAAAGGCGAAATAGAACACTTAAGGATATGGAAAGAAGTATTATTAGTCATTCTTCTTTACTAGAATCCCTATGTAGGGAGGCACTAAAGACTGCAACATATATCCTCAATAGGGTACCTAGTAAAGCAGTAGCTAAACCCCTTATGAGTCGTGGAAAGGAAAGAAGCCGAGTATTAGGCATCCTCACGTTAGAGGTTGTCCAGTTGAGGTTAGGCCTAACGAAAGAAAATTGGACCCAAGAACTATTAGCTGGTATTTTGTTCGATATTTTGAGCATTGTCGAGGTTCAAGTTTTATGATCCCACTTCAAGATCATTTTCTTTTGGACTGGAAATGCTAGATTCCGTGAGGGTGTTTAGTTTGAGGGCAAGATAACATAAAGAAAGTTGTCTTTAAGAAGAATTAGTTTCTCTTCCTAATATGGTCATAGATGATGTTCAGGCTCTAATTTCTGACTTTACTATGGCACCAATTATAGAATAAGACAACTATGAAGTCCTTGTGGAACCTGAAGTTCAAACTCAACAACCTCAAAAAGTGCCACTAAGGAGGTCCACTAAAGAAAGAAGAAGTGCAATTTCAAATGACTATTTGTGTTTCTTCCAAAACATCAGGATGATATGGGCGAAGTGGAAGACGATACAATCAACTTCTAACAAGCTCTTAGTGGATAAATACCATGGAAGAGGAAATAAAATCCATGAAGGACAATGACGCTTGGGAACTTGTCAAATTGCCATCATGAGTGAAACCCGTAGGTTGTAAATGGATATTTAAAACCAAAAGAGATTCACTAGGCAAAATCGAAAGATATAAAGCTTGTCTTGTCGTAAAGGGTTCTATTCAAAGGAAATCATTGACTACAAATAAACTTTCTCTATTATCATCAAAAGACTCTTTTTAGGTAACCATGACATTAGTAGCTCACTTAGATTTAGAGCTACATCAGATGCATGTGAAAACTACGTTTCTCAATGGAAACATGGTACAACCAACAAACTTTGTAACTAATAATTCAAAGTCTATGGTGTGTAAATTTGATGAAATCCATCTATGGTCTCAAACAAGCCTGTCATCAATGGTATCATAAATTTCATGAAGTAATTACCTCTTTTGGTTTTGAGGTGAATATCACAAGTTCAGTGGGAGTAAATCTACTTTCTTGGTGTTATATGTTGATCTATTTTTCTGGTGTTATACTCATACCAAGCAATGATGCATGACCCTAAGAGGTTTCTAAAAAGGTATTTTGAGATGAAGGATATTCGTGATGCTTTTTTTGTATTAGGAATTGGAATACTACGAGATTGCTCTCAAGGTATTTTGAGATTATCATAAAAGAACTACATTAAAAAAAATTGAGTAGATTTGGCATGAAAGATTATTCACCAAAAGATATCCCCCGTTGCTAAAGGTGAATTTTTTTTTCATTTAGGTCAATGTCTCAAGACCACACTCGAGATTAAGGAGATGCAGAAGGTTCCATATGCATCGGTTATTGGAAGCCTAATGTATGCTCAAATTTACATGCATCCAGATATTGTGTTCATAGTTGGAGTGTTAGACAGATATTTGAGCAACTCAAGGATGGATCATTTAAAAGCAGTCAAATGGGTTATGAGGTATTTATAAAGAAGAAAAGATTATATGCTCACTTATCAAAGATAAAAATTTTTGGAGATCATTTGATATTTTGATTTCGATTATGTGTTGGATGCCAATACATTTTCTGATCTACTTCAGGCTATAGCGTTATGTTGGTTGAATGAGTTGTATTTTGGAAAAGTGTTAAACAAACACTTAAGGCTTCTTCTGCCATAGATGCGAAGTTTATAGCATGATATGAGGCATTTAGTAATGAAATATTGTTGCCAAAATTTTTCACTAGGACGCAAACAGTGGTTGGCAAATACCACTGAAATTATTTTATAACAATAAGTCAACAGTAATGTATTCCAATAAACAAAGAAGCAATACAAAGTTAAAGCATGTAGATGTAAAGCTTCTAGTTGTGAAAGAAAGAGTTTAGAGTGGTCGAATTTTGATAGAACACATAAATAACAAACTCGATGGTGATAGATCAATTGACTAAAGATTCACCACTAAAGTTTTCTATGAGCATGTTACTCATATTGATGTTAGTCAATTTTCTGATTCCTTGGTATAGTGGTGTTATTAAGGATGTTCTTTGACTTTAGTTTTGTTTATTTTCTATTCATAACAAAGTTGATGGTTTATGTTTTTATATCTAAACTTGTTTATCATGCATGCAATTTTGTAAATGTAGTTTAGCATAAAGGGTTTTAAGAATTATCTCACTAAAGAATTTGGATCAGTTGGAAACAAGCATGATCTAGATCACTTTGCTTGTAGTTTCCATGCTATCCATCCATATTTGATCTATGTCATTGAATGAATTAGCATTGGTGATCAAGGAAGGTTTAGTTGTAAGGATAGTGACAAAAGCCACCTTGGCTCCATGCTAATATAGGAGATGGACCAGATTGAACTAAACATAAATTCTATTATTAAAATAACTTGTTTAGATGCGCTTAAGGTTTATGTGATTTAATTATATAAAGAATACAAACATAGCCCAAGTGGGAGATTTTTAGACGTATTTGAATAATACGTACAATTAAAGTGTGGGCTATGTATGTGAATTAATAATTTATCACATTAGTTTATTTTATTAAATTTGGTCTATTATGTGATCTATTTAATTAAGACCCAAGATTCTTAATTAAGTATGGAAAGAATGGGTTGAAGCCTACTCGTAGATTGATTAGAATTTAATGGGGATCCTAATTTAACTACTATATAAAGAGACTTGGGGATATGGTCCTCAATATACCAAAACAATAAGCCCGTTCAGTCTTTATTATATCCCATCAAGAGAAAGATCTCACTAAAAGCATTCAAGGTTTTGGTTGAGGAAGATGATAACCATTTTATAACCATCAAACAATAGTCATTTTACATCCATCATTAATTATTGTGACATGGAATCTGGTATGCAACTTATTCTTGACAATGGAATCTGATATGTAATTTATTCTTGACAATTCCGCATGAATGATCTTGGGTTAATCTATTATATAGATTTAAAGTATTTATTCTAGCAAAGTCTTCAAGAGTTGAGTTTCAATGAATTTTATATCCTTAAATCCTTTACTTATCGAAAAGAATGGAAAGTTCAACTATACTTTATGTTCTTAGTGTTTCCAAATTTCTAAAACATGATCAATAGCAAAACCATCAAATGCTTCTGCATGTCAGCTTTCTTACGACACATACTAACTATTTATGCTTAATCTTTGCTTGCTAAAAAAAAAAAACCTTTTAACCAAGTGTGGTAAAAGTTCATAAACTTACCCAATAGAAAAACGGTAAAAAAAACTTGTTTTCATTCAACTCTTGAAGTACCAAACTCTTACCCACACTACTCTTACACTTATTACATAAATCCACTACGAACTATGACAAAACCAACCTTCTAGATAAACCAGATGACTGACAGAGCGGTAGGCTTAGCTCTGAGATCACGATCATTACAAGGAAAATGAAAACATTTTAATAGAATGAGCTAAAAAGGCTACTGAGTGACTTTGTAAACTCTCATTCCGCTCTCCTTTAGTTGTATTTTTAATTTTAATATATTCTAAGTTGTGAAAACAAAAGTTGGAACACTTTTTATACTGTGTAAAGGTTGAATTAATTGATAAGAAAATTTAGAACCATTTTATTGGGTTTAAGACTTGAATTTTGTTAGATGTTAAAAGGAAGGATGATAAAAGTAAAAGGGAAGCTAAATATGAAGTGAGGGACATAATGTTATTTTCTTAAGAAATTTTTTTTATTATTAAAGTTTTATATATATATAAGAGAAAAGGCAAGAAGGATATTTTTCCTCTTCTTCATCTTGAACAAGCACATCGACTGCCCCCCTCCTTCTCAATTTTTTCTTCTTCTCATCCCTCCCTTTCTCTCCTTTATGTCGATGATGGATGATGACCAACACGCCACCTCACCCATCATCCTTCAACCACCGATCGTCTTCAATTGCATCTGAACAAAGGCATCACGAGTCGGTTGGGTTGTAGATTTGCCAAGCCAAGCCGAGTTCGCTCAAAGTCGCCGGCTACTCCTCATCTGCAACTTCTCACATTGCGTCGTGCCATCACTCACTTGATGGATCTGTTCATGTGGGCAGATTTGATGCTTTCTACTGAGTTTATGGGTTTTCTTGAGGAGTTTCGAATATGTCTTAGGTTTCGGCTTTGATTTCGCAATACCCATTACTTTTCATTATTAGATTTGGGATCTTAGGAGATTTTTTCTGCTGTCCAGCCTTTATGAAGATCATAATTGGGCGTTTTCTTACAATTTGGGTAAGATTCTAAACATTATCGAGTGGGTCTTGAGTATCCATCTCATTTTAGGGATAATATTGAATAACTCATGATGTTTGATGTTTAATTTTGAATTTAACAGGTAGTTTTGGTGTTGTCCATTGATGTTTAGATTACTTGGTTAAGTTCTTGGAATTTTTTGAAGTAACTTCGTTGAGTTTTCCTAGAGTTCTTCAATAGTCATTAAGTTTAAGAATTAAAATTTAATTACCCATGATACTCGAGTCTTAGAGTTGAATGTTAAAGGTTGAAAATAGACTTTCCTTTAACTTTGGAGTTCGCTTGGGTGTTACTTCTATAAGTTTCGGAATATAAAATTATTGTAGGTAATAGTTTTGAATTTAGAAAGTCGTTAATGTGCTGTTAAGGTGATTTCGATAAGGTATCGATAAAGTTTTAGATAAATTTTAGTGGGTTTTCTCATAGTTCTTAAATACCCATTTAGTTTTAGCGTGAACTTGATCTTAAACGTATTATTTTGTATCAATAATTGAAGATTTAGATACCTTAGAAACATTGATTAACACGATTAAAGTTGTTTAAGATGAGTTTGGGCTAGTTTTATGTTATTTACTCGTTAAGTCGATATTGAGATTGTTAATGGATCTAAATCTCCAAGGTATGGATATTGGGTATAAGAGCGTAATGAAACAGAAGATCCAATAAGTTTGCTTTAAGTATGGATATGCATTTTACTAAGAATTTAAATTTGAGTTTAAGGGATCGAAAGTGGATTTTTAGTGTAACACTCTAAAATTTCGAGGTAAATTTTATCGTTTTATGTAAATTTTTTGGAATTTAAAATTTTGGTGTTATTATTAATTATATTATTATTATTATTATTATTTAATTTAAATATATATATTATTATTTTTTTTTTAAAAAAAAAAGAAACCCTAACCCCTCTCGCGCGCGCCGCCGCCGCTCCCTAGATTTCTTTTCCTCTTCTTCCTCATTCTACTTCTCTTTCTTCTTCAGTTCGTTCACCCAACGCCGCCACCCACCGTCTTCAATCTTCTTCTTCTTTTCAGTTCAACGTTAGCCTACAGCCGCCGCACGTTGCCTCGTTCGTCCACGGTAGTGGAAGCCCGACCGTCGTCCGAACTCCGCCAATCCTTTTGCCTTGCCGTTCGACGCCTTACCTTCACCTTCGCTTCCGTTCAGTTTCACCATCGGCCCTTCCAATCTCCACTTCGTATCCAGCCAACGCCACCGCCGTCACTGTCCGTCACCGTCGTGCGTCCCCTCCGTTAGCCATACACCGCGTTGAAGCAGAGCCAATCGTCGAACTTCTCCAAGCCGCGAAACGCCAATGTCGTCGAGTGCCCGAAGACCCGTCGCTCGTGGTTACCCTAACTTCAAGCTGACCCGACCCAAGCCACCCTCTTTAAATCTAACCTGCAACCCGATCCGCGAATCCAAGTCGTACCCACGCCGCGAAGCTGAGTCGTGCTAAGCCACCTAAGCCATTTTCTTTCCACTTCGGGTCACGGTGAGCCTTCGGTAAGAATCATTTAGTGAGTTTCCTAATGTTGTTATAACCGATTCGAGTTTAGATATTGGATTAAGACATGGTCCTACCTTTCGTTCCTTGAAGTTATTAGGGAGTTGACGCTCAAGTTCTCAGGTTCCACGACAGGTTTAATTGGAGATAGCTCTCCCTTACTCGGGTAAGTCAATGGATGTTGCTTATGACCATTTAAAAATGACTTTTACAAGTGTCATCGCTTAAACCCTTGTGATTTCATTTAGGTGGATTCGTTGGGCATGGACTCGATCAAGGGGCATAGCCAAGTTTCAGGTAAGGGATTTCTTACTACTGGACCTCGGATCGAGGCTGGAAACGTAGTAACCCACAAGGGATTATACGTTAGTAACTGTATTGAATGAATTGACGTATGTATGACTAATACACATCATTTATATGCTCTTGCCTGTTTAAAGGTAGCGTGACCGCTAGTTGTAGCTTGTGCTCCATGATGTGTAATGAGTTGCTTACGGATAGACACCGATGCCCGGATGTTCTGTGTATTGTAGTTATGTTGGTGGGCTATGTTGTGAACTGGAATTGTATGTCGATGGACTATAAAGTCTTAATGTTAGGTATGTGAAAGTCGGTTGTCCAAATATTGGTTATGGAGTTATGTCGTGGAAGGACTAAGAGTCCGATTCCGATTTGACTAGTTGACTGGATTTAAAGAATGTCACAATGATGTGTGAATTGGATATGCATATAGCAAATGAGGATATAGTTGTTTAAACCTATACTGTCTAACTAGCGAAGCCTATGACTGAACTGTTAGTATGAACGTTGTCAGAGTGTGATTGTGGAAGATGGTTTTGTATAGGCTGTGGGGTAATGGTTAGCTTGATCTATGGGGTAGTGTACCTTACTGATATGTGTATCCTTCGGAATCACTAGACTGATATGTGAATCCTTTGGGATCACTAGACTGATATGTGTATCCTTTGGGATCACTAGACTGATAGGTGTATCCTTCGGGATCACTAGACTGATACGTGCATCCTTCGGGATCACGAGACTGATGTCTGCGTTCTATGGAACCACTAGACTATTTATGTAGGGTACCCCTGAATAGGAAGTTAACTGTTATTACCCTAACGAGCCCAGTAGTGGGTCCCTTACTGGGTATATCTTATACTTACCCTTTTTCCTCTTTAACTTTTCAGGTAAGGGTACAGCGAGGGGCAAACCGACGAGGGGCAAGAAAGATGCGTGAAGGCCATATGGACGCGTCTGGTTTTCTTTATGCTTTTGCTGATGTATTTTATTACTCGTTATTTTCATTGTCAGATCGAGTCATGGTTAGAATATTTGGGTTGTGATTTTGTGTTTAATGATTTGAGCACTGTATTTTGGAACTCTCGTGAATGTGATTTTAAATAGGGCCCGAAACTGCTTTTGTGATATTTTAAAACGTTTTTAATGAATCGTAACCAGTCCTTTATGAGCTCGTGTGTTTTATGGTCGAGTCTTAGTATTGAGTAGTGACCTCAACTTAGTCCGGAAAGTTGGGTCGTTACATTTAGACTAATCTAAGGAGTTTTGAGAATTTAAGGACTCTAGAAACATAAAATAGCTTGAGTGCTTATAATGAAGTGGTTTTAGATATTAACTATGCTTTCAAGTGTTTTCCATGCAAGTTAGCGAAAAGAAGAAATGAAGTAAGGATCGTGCGCATTAACTTAAGGTTAAGAAGCTACCTGACGAGTTCTAAGGCGAGATGCCACTACATCATTACGCCAGATAATTTGCTAGAAGACAAGAGCGGTACTTGGAGATGATGTGACAAGGAACGACTACTTTCTGTGCTAACATTTGTAAGCAAGGAAAAACGTGTAGCATAGCAAGGAAGGGTGTGCAACATAGAGCAATTAATTTCACGCCTAAAGTATGTATATAAAAGAAGCTGTCTCCACTATGAAAAGAGAGATAGGAGGTCATCCCTTAAGGGGGCTGGTGAAAGGACGAGTTTTAGAGTCTTTCACCATTTGTAGTAGTATATCATGTCCCTCCCAACTAGCCACTTAATGTAACCACAAGCAGGCGTGCCGCCTAGATACCCAATGTGTTTATCTCAATGAGATAATGAGTTGTAGGCCTAGTAAGTGGAACTTCTTAAACCAATCTCTAACGTAGAGTTCGAACTTTGAGCTCAGGAGATATTTACAACTCAACGAAGTGGAAAATACTTAAACAACCAACTTAGCTTATTCGCCTAGCCTTCAGTACTTAAAATTTTTAGCTACTAAGCGATAAGCACCACAAAGATACACAAACACAACACAACAGAAAATAAGAAGCACAATTATGCTTTTATTACTTGATCCGATACTTTACAATTACATTTCTTTTTTCACAAGGCATAAAATTCAAACCTAAGCTTTAAGCTCCCTACCTTCCTTCTTCCATTCGGATGCTACTCTTTGCATCAAGGTGTTCTGTAGTATAAGAAACTCTTTCTTATCCTTCTCCTTGATCTTAACAACTTATCTCAAAGACAAGACTCATCCCATACAAAGAACTAGGATGCAACCCTATCTAAACATAATAAATTTAAACCACCCGAAGGTTGATAACTTGATCAACTTTTCTGCGTCACAATCCATCTTACCTTTCCTTACTTTGCCTCAATGCCTGAACGATTAGGGAAGGAAAACTTAAATACGTAAGTCAAATACTTAGTGAATGAAAATTTTAGAAAACCTCTTTGGGAATACAAGTCAAGCACAAATTCATTTTCATTTCTCAAATGCGTCTTTCAATGCCTTATTTCATAAATCACAGAAATCTGATATTGGCTTCTCTTATTCTTTTCCACCAAGAACAAGAATCCTTCCACTTGCCAAGCCTACTGCGATTCACTCTCGCCAGTATCTTACGATTGAACTACTATGATGTTCACTCCATCCACAACATCTAGGAAGTTTCCTAATTCATTTCTTGTTGCACCAGTCATTCCACACAATGTCATTCACATTACGTGCACACCATATAATCATTGCGCACTTGGTCGAAATAAGGATGAAGGTTTGCACACATTCATCACAATCAACGCCTAAAAAGTTGTAGTTTTCTTTATTCAAAAAACAACAACAATAGTAATAACACCAAGAGATACAAAACGGGTTATGCATAAACTCATACTCATGCATAAAACATTTACAAAACATTTAGTATACAAATCACTCACGTAGGAGAGTTTAGGATAAGAATATCACTCATGCTAGAGTGTTTAGTTTAAGGTCACTCACGAAAATGTCTAATTCTCTTTTTCCTCAAACACCTCTCATCGCCTAGTACTCCCTCAACAACAACTCAACTCCTCGTACTATCTTAATAAAACCTTCAAATAACAACACTTCTATTAGGGTCTTCGCCTCTATTTGTACTAATCCTTTGGATCGATTACTTTCTTTATCCACTAGTTCCGAATTACAACTTTACATGTGTTGCCTTACAAGCTTGTCACACCATGAAGCGAAATCCAAGTTCGACACGTAAGCCAATGGTCAACTAAAGACTAGATATTTCCTTGAGTCATTAACCTTATCTTTTCGGACAGCTAAACTCTTCCTCACCTTCTCCTTCTTGGGAAACTAAACTCTTTTCCCTGCCTTCTTCTTCCTTTCATTCTCTTTCTTGTGACAGACCACAACCACCCACTTCTTTTCTAACTTCGCTTTGTGTTACTTCATCAAATCGTGTAACTCTTCTTGCGATAGAACTCCTTCACCATGACAAATTTCCCTCTATCGCCTTCTCTCAAACACGAGTTACTTCCCTTTGAACTTTATCTTTAGAACGATCATTCTTTTCATTTTAGAATGATCATTCCGCTCCTCAACAGCTCTCTTATTTAACAGGACTCTCTTTTCCGGGTATGGGCCTCACATAGTCTTCCTTCCCCACTTTTGTCCAGTTAATGTCTAAGTGAGAGTTTAGACAGAAATGAGAGAGAGTGAAGTTCCCATACCATTTCTCCTCCCTTGTAAAAGAGCCAAGAAATGCAAACCAATCGTGTTCACATTAGTGTACTTTGTGATATATTATATGATTATTCTTCATTTCATGGCCAAAAGGCCTACATTACCAATACAATGCATTTTTATCCATTGTCTCTCTTTCATATCTTTATTATCCATCTTGTTGATGTGTTTTAAGTAATGTAAGTGTATGTTTTGTACTCAATAAGGATGCCCTAGTTATAAGTTCAATCGTGTTTACCTGAGCTTCACTCAATCGCTTAGCCAGCGTTCATCGCCAACTACTAGAGAGGTTAAGTAACTCGGACATAGCTAAACATGTGCAGAAGGGAGTTTGGAAACAAACTCCATTTTGGTGTTTTGTCTCCAATCATTTGTGTCCCGAAAAGAGAATAAGTGTGGTGTTTAGCCACCGAAAGATTGCTTGCCTTAAATAGAGAATCAATATGATCCTTATAAATAAAGAAGCATAGATATATATCCCTTGATCTATCTTTACCATTTATGTCCCGAAAGGAGAGCAAGTATGGTGTTTAGTCATTGAGAAGTTGCTTGCCTTAAATATAAGATGTTCAAATGATCTATGTCGCATCAAAGACATACTACACAACTTAGATTGCCTAGAATACAGAAGCTTTCCTTCAAATTTCTTAATGCAAGTTAGTTCACATTATGCGACCGCCCCATTTCATTCCCCTACTCAGATCCTCTGTGTAAACAAGTAGATTAGTATAGTTTTATACTTTTACTGTATAGAATTTATATCGCCTGATGGAAAAGTAAGCGTTATAACTAAGTTTTGCTAGAAATTCTCTGTGTTCAACCCTGGCTTACCTAAGAAATTTCTTGCTTTGCTTATACTTGGGCAAGCATAAGGAAAATTTGTACTGAACGTTAATGATTTTACATGTAGCAATGCATAGATAGGGTATCACCTTTTATCGCATAACTCTAACGTAGGTACCCAACATTGGTCGCTGTCCTAAAGCTCATAGTTTGTAATTTAAATTACATTTTATTCAATAAAGTGGTTATTGAGGACTTGTTAGTAAAAATAGAATATTATAATCTTGAATGCAATAAACTAAGGTCCCAAGGCTATCTAGTAGACTTGAAATTTATATAGAGACATAAAATATGGATCAAGTTTGAGTATATAGCCCAAATAAGGTTGTTCATGTAGAGTATATAGCCCAAAGAAGTTATAGTGTATGAATAAAGTTGGATGCTTTATTGTGAGACAGTATGGATACGACCCGCTCTGTAGTTAAGTACAAATGATGTAATCTTAAATTATTCATGTAGAGATACGAGAGTGGGAACATCCTATGTAAAGAGTTTACATAAGACTAGAACCACGAAATAATCACTTTTAAGTTATAACACCGTTGACTATATAAAACTGACTATTTCGATTATAATGACCTAGGTAACTTAATTTTAATCTTGAGCTAATTATGAACTTCTGTTCAAACGGTATTATCCTTAGATCTGCATAGGTAAGGACATTTCAACATATGTTGCATGTTAATCACTAATTAGTTAGTTGCAATTGAGGTAAATTTCAATTCTTTTCTGCTGCGCATGTTTCGATTTCTATTATGTGGAGTATCAGAACATGCAAGATTTTACTCAATTGCATATGATGGATATTTTAATTTATTTGATAAATTATGCGGGTTGAACTAAAATGGATAGTTTATGGTTGTCCTAAATTAAGTTTTTTTGTTTCAAGTATTGTAAATAGCCTATTTTTTTGGCTTAATTTATTATTTGAAAGGGTTTGTAATTTTTATTAGAGTCATTAGAGACCTTATTAGGCTGTAATTACATCAACTGGGAGAGAGAAAATGTGAAATTTGGTGAAAAAAGTGGACGGACCGGAGAAGAAGCCCCAAACCCGATTGTTGACTTGAAACATGATCTTCATACTCGTTTTCTTCCACTTGCATGGCCCACAGTTTGACTCACTTTGAACATACACACGACCCAGTTCGGCCAAGCATGAGCCCATGTACGTGAGCTTGCCCACCTCACGACCCATAATTTTCTAACCCGTTTGTATTGCCCATCATTCGTGCACGAGCGCCCGTCCAAATGCTGATTCGAACCGGTGGTGCCTTTTCACGCGTGCCACTTGTCTGACTGACCCGACCTAGTCTGACACTTTTGTTTTTCATGACCAGTGCACCCTGGTGTGCTTTTGTTGGATTAGGTTGGTTCAAGCCCAATTTTGGGTCTTGGGGCGGTTCAAGATGGTTTTGGGCCGATTTCGTGCAACTTTGGTGGTTTTTCAGTCGGTTCAATACTTTTAAAAGCTCTAATGTACTACATAAAGTTATTAATGTAATAATTTAGTTCTTAGCTTAATTTAGAAGCCAAAGACCAATCCATTTTAGGGTGTTCAATTAATTATGCATGTAATGTATGTTTTAATTAAAACTTAAATTGTATGTGCATAAAGTATGACATATAGTTTTAAAATCCTATCATAAGTTAATATGTTCATGCAATAAAAATATGTTCTAATGGTTATAATGTATACTATGCATGTTAATTAATTAATATGGAAATTAATTAATATGATTAATTAATTGTTTAATGACTTAAGTTAAATTTAGTCAAATATGATTTAATGAAAGTAATTAATTAATGATTAATTGATTTTAATTTAATTGAATTTTTATTTAATTAAAAGTTAAATAAATTAAAATCCATATTAATTAATTTCTTTATATAATGGTTATATATTGTTAGATCTATGTTATAGGTTTGTCTAAAGTTTTTATAAGTGTTATAAAATAAATTAGTATTAGAAGAAATCAGGCCTTTAATGTCGGTTTAAAACTGACATTAAAGGCCTTCAATGTCGGTTAGCAACCGACATCTTTGCTAGTGTTATTAAAGGCCTTTTAATGTTGGTTTGGCTTTCATGTCGACATTCAAATCCTCTTTAGTGTCGGTTTAAAACCAACATTAAAGCCTTATTTTTTAGTCCAATTTTATAAATTTAGTTTTATTTAATTGTTGTATTATATTCCATTTTTTATAAATAGACATTGCATCCATATAGATAAATATTTTTTCCACTTCAACAAATCAAATCAATAAAATTAATATTATTTTAGAAGAAACTATAATATTTGTCTTTTACATTGGTATACACAAAATGAAATCTTAATATTGTATTTATATATACATTCTACAACAGTACATGAAACAAGATCCTAATAGAAGACTTAAATAAGTAATCCAACACGTCTTCTTAGTCTTCAACCTTCAAAGATCGCTTGGCTATCTACACAATTGCTTAACTTTCAATCTGATATGACTTCAATCATTCTACAAACAATATAAAAACAAACCATTTAATCTTTAGAATTCGAACAAGGTAGCTTTGAAAAAAAATGTGACGTTCTAGAAACTTCAATGCACTAAAATATTTCCATGGTCAAACCTAACCCTTCCCTATGTTCACGATCATAAATCTTACACATCTGATGCTGTTAATACCTCTCTAAAGTAATGCAACTTCCTTCCTACATTATTAATAGCACAGGCCTCATTTAATACAGATCAGGAAGGAAAATAGTCAAATGAAATTAACTTAAATTTACATGCATCGACCTACTCAAAAGTTTGGCTTCTAAAGAAACTTATTCTCCCAGAGCAACAAACTGATAAATTAGGAACACATATGAATTGCATGTATTTTGTCATTGATGTGCAAAAGTGAAATTAAATTTTCATACCAAAATCAGATAATTAAAGCAAATAGTATAGACAAAAGCAAATAATTCAAATTACAACATAAATCTTCAATAGAGACAATGAAACCACATACTTGTAGATCTTCATCGTTTCCATTGCCACAATGAATGATATAGATTGTCAACCTATGAAAAAGCAGTCGAGAATTGCAAGAGTTCATGTAAAACGATCATTGGAGGTATCGATTCAAGCAATCTTGTCATACCCATATAGAAAACAATAAAAAAAAATCACCTAATGAAGATTTTCATAGATGATAAATTTATCCTTTTCGTAAATACTAGTAACAATGTGTGCGATCCACAGGAAAGGCACACACGAAAAAATTATAGTTTTAATATAAATTTATAAAATTAGAATAGTCATTTCAATATTTTCATAATTATATCCTTTTTATAGGGGTCTTTTGTAATGCCCTAAAATTTAAGGTAATTTATTTTTAATTATATCAAGTTTAGATTTTTTTTTATTTTTGGGTGTTATTTAATTGTTGAAATTTATTGAAACTTATTAGATATTTTGGAAAAATATCCAATTGGGGCGTTTGTGGAAAGTTGCTTAATTGTGCATTGATTTTTATAATTAATTGATTGTGAAGTTAAAATGATTATATTATAAGGATAATATAATTATTTAAGAGTATATTTAAGTGATGTAAGGATAAAATAATTATATTATAAAGATAATGTAATTATTTAGGGTAATTATATTATGTGGATAATATAATCAGGTTACGATAATTAATTTTAAGAAAGATAAAGGTGATTGGATTGGAGAGAGATGAAAATTTAAGTTTAAAGAGAAGATTTGGTGGGTTTTAAATGAAGAGAAAGTGTGTGAAAATTTTTGGCACCCAAGCCGTGCGCCAGTCGAACCATCCTCCACTCCCGAGCCGTGCGCACATCTTAGCCAAGTCGACAAGCCGATCTTTCCCCTATAGCCGCGTCGTTTGAGCTGCCAAGCTTGGTTTTTTACCCTATTTGACCCATTTTTGGCTTTTTACCTATTTTTTTTTAACTAGAAAATTGAGCTGGGAGTTTGTCTAACTAAGTGTAAATCGATTTCGACATCGAATTTTGGATTTTTTCCTTAAGAAGCTTTACCACGACTGTTAGAAAAATCTCGGTTTTAACTAATCTCAAGCTAAGAGATTCTACTACTAAACCCTCGAACTAAATTTAAGAGACTGCATGTACTTATGGTTATGCGTTAGTGATAGTTAAAATGTATATCTGGATGCTATTGATGCTGACTGCCATTATATGGGTGTTTGATGATCATAGCTATTAACATGTTTTTTGCTGGTAGTATATTGATGATGACGACTGTGTTATGTCTTTGATGACAATGTTTGATTAAAATGACATGATCAATACTTATGTCATGCTTATGATAATGTATGTTATGTTACATGCTATGGTTAGGTTGTGCTATTAACTTTAGCTATTAGAGTCGTACCCACATGGGTGTCCATTGGTATCACCACCTTTTATGACTATGTAGTCCGATGGGATCACCAGTCCAGTATGACATAGACATAGACATGATTATGAGTGACTCGACAAGGTCACTCATAGCCCGATTGTCTTAGTGTTTCCTTCGGGTACAATAAAGACCAGTTGTCCTAAGTGTTCCTTTGGGTTCACCAAAGACCAAATATGTTCCTACAGGATCATAGATTGCACGTGTTCGGGAACGTGCAAGTTTAGGGGTACCACTCTATAGGACTCTAATAGGATGTTAACAGACATCTAGCGGGACTAGTAGTGGGTCCCGTACTGAGTATATTTTTATACTCACTCTTTCTTGTTTAAACTTTTTTCAGGCAGAGGTAGAGAAAAAGGCAAAGGGAAGCTGGCAAATGATAAGAAGTGACGGTGGCGAGCCATAGGGATCTTTTCGTTTCCGCTTTATGACATTAATCAGATGCACTTTTTACTTTATTTTATTTTGTTTTATTTTATTTAATTATTTATTTATTTCTTAAAACTATATAGGGCCCGAGTTAGGATTTTATTTAATTTTATCTTTACGTAAATTTGTTTATGATTTTTAATGAGTATTTGAGGTTTTTTTTTTTATTTTCTATTTTTTTAAAATTTAAGAAATTTTACTTATTTTTCAAATTAGTAATGACTTTGGCTTAGTATAAGGAGTTGGGTCATTACAGTTAGTATTAGAGCCTAAGTTTTAAGTTCTGCAGACTGACTTACGATGTAAGTCTTTGTTTTGCTTTTACCCCTATGGCTAATACGATCATTCGTCACTCGCCAGATATGTTTTATGATTAAGAGGATGTCATGTTTATAACATTGCCTGAATTGCCTGGTGGGAGACTAGTAAGATGATTCTGGGTGGTGATGTTAGCAAGATAACCTAGGAGCAGTTCAAAGAGAGCTTCTATGCCAAATTTCTCTACCAACCTAAGGTACGCTAGGCAGCAAAAGTTCCAGAACCTAGAGTAAGGCGACATGACTGTAGAGATGTATGATGCAGAGTTCGATATGCTATCCCATTTTTCTCTTGATGTAGTAAGGAACGAGAAGTTCGTTAGAGGTCTCAGACTAGAAATCCAAGGATTTGTTCGAGCCTTCAGGCCAACCACCCATGTTGATTCACTGCGCCTGGCAGTGGATAAGAGTCTGCACGAGAAATCTAATCTGTCCATGACTACCGGAAGAGGGTCAACCCTAGGTCAGAAGAGGAAGGTTGAGTTGCAGCCTACTATAGCGCCATAGAGGAACCTGAGGTCAGGAGGTCTTTTCCAGCGGCATCACCAGTAGATTGCTGCTGCAGGGAGGACTTTGAGAGATCTACCTACTTGTCGTTGCTGTGGGATATCTCATGGAGGTCGTTGCTTAGAAGGAAGTGGAGTTTGTTTTAGGTGCAAGCAACTAGGGCATACAGCTGACTTTTGTCTTTAGAAACTGCTTGAGGCTACTTCGAACCAGACTCACACTTCTTAGCAGAAAAGAGTTTTTACCACCACTCGTCAGGAGGCTGAGCAAGCTAGTACTATAGTGACAGATATGCTCCCAATCTTAGGGCACTTCGCATTTGTATTGTTTGACTCTGGGTCATCCCATTCTTTCATATCCTCAAATTTTGTTTGGCAAATGTGTTTAGAAGTAAAACTGTTGGGTAGTATACTATCTGTTTCTACTTCATCGGGAGAAGTTATGTTGTCTAAAGATAAGATAAAGGCATGTGAAGTAGAGATAGAAAACCATGTGTTAGATGTAACTTTGCTAGTTTTAGACTTGCGAGATTTTGATGTAATTCTAGGCATGGATTGGTTGTCTGTCAACCATGCAAGTATAGATTATTCTCGCAAAGAGGTAGTTTTTAACACTCCTTTAGCGGCTAGTTTGAAGTTTAAAGGGGCAAGGACTGTGGTCCTACCCAAAGTCATCTCATCTATGAAAGCGAGTAAGCGTAGTGGACACTAGAGAGCCAGAAGTTTCCTTGTCATCTAAGCCAGTGGTGAGAGAATACCCCGATGTTTTTCCTGATGAGCTTTCAAGACTACCTCCTCCCAGAGAGATCGATTTTGCTATTGAGATGGAGCCAGGCACTGCTCCAATATCTAAAGCTCCTTACAGAATGGCCCCAGCAGAGCTGCAGGAGCTGAAGGTCTAATTGCAGGAGTTACTGGACAAGGGTTTCATACGACCTAGTGTGTCACCTTGGGGAGCACCATTACTGTTCGTGAAGAAGAAAGATGGATCAATGCGTCTTTGCATTGATTACAAATAGCTGAATAAGGTGACAGTCAAGAACTGCTACCCATTGCCTAGGATTGACGACATGTTTGATTAGCTGCAAGGAGCCACTGTTTCCTCTAAGATCAATTTATGTTCAGGCTATGACCAGTGAGGATTAGAGACAGTGACATCCCTAAGACTGCTGTCTGTTTCAAATATTGGCATTATGAATTCGTTGTATTGTCTTTTGGCTTGACAAATGCTCCCGCTGTATTTATGGATCTAATGAACAAGGTGTTTAAGGATTTCTTAGACACTTTTGTTATAGTTTTTATCGATGATATCTTGGTTTATTTTAAGATAGAGGTTGAGCATGAGGAGCATTTGAATAAGGTTTTAGAGACTCTTCGAGCCAATAAACTGTATGCTAAGTTTTCTAAGTGCGAGTTCTGGCTGAAGAAGGTGTCTTTTCTTGGCCATGTAGTATCTAGTGAGGGAGTCTCTGTGGACCCAATGAAGATTGAAGTTGTTACTAGTTTGCCTCGACCATCTACAGTAAGCGAAGTTCGTAGTTTTCTGGGTTTAGCAGGTTATTACAGAAGGTTCATAGAAAACTTCTCTCGTATAGTTAGTCCGTTGACGCAGTTGAACAGAAGAGGGACTCCTTTTGTTTGGATCCCAACATGTGAGAGTAGTTTCTAGGAGCTTAAGAAGAAGCTTGTGACTGCATCAGTCCTTACAGTGCCAGATGGGTCTTGAAGTTTTATGATCTATAGTTGTAACGACCCAACTTTTCGGTTTAAGCTGAGGTCACTACTCAGTGCAAAGACTCGACCACAAAACACAAAATTCATAACGGACCGGTACGATTCATTAAAACGTTAGAAATATTACAAAAAACAGTTTCGGACCCTATTTAAATCACAGTCACAAAAGTTTCAAATAAAATACTCAGGTCATCAACTCAAAATCACAAAACCAAATATTCTAACAAAATACATCAGCGGAAGCATAAAGAAAACCAGACGCCTCCATATGGCCTTCACGCATCCTTCCTGCCTCTCGTCGGTCTGCCCCTCGCTGTACCCTTACCTGAAAGATTAAAGAAGAGAAAAGGGGTGAGTATAAATATACCCAGTAAGGGACCCACTACTGGGCCCGTTAGGGAACAACAGTTAACTTCCTATTCAGGGGTACCCTACATAACAGTCTAGTGGTTCCGTAGAACGCACATACCAGTCTCGTGATCCCGAAGGATACACCTATCAGTCTAGTGATCCCGAGGGATGCATATATCAGTCTAGTGCTATCGAAGGATGCACATATCAGTCTAGTGCTTTGACGGATGCACATATCAGTCTAGTGCTCCCGAAGGATGCACATATCCGTAAGGTACACTACCCCATAGATGAAGCTAACCGTTACCCCTCAGTCCATACTAAACCGTCTACAACAGTCATACCCCAACAACATTCATATTACAATTCCGCCATAGGCTGTGCCAGTCAGATAGTATAGGTTTAAATAACTACATCCTCAGTTGCTATACGCATTTCCAATTCGCACACCATTGTGATAACCCCTAGACCCAGTCAACTAATCAATCAAAATCGGACTCATCGTCCTTCCCCGACCAAACTCCATGATCAATGTCCCGACCTAAGACTACCACGTACCTAACCGTAAAACTTTAAGGTCCATCGACATACAATTCCAATCTACAATGTAGCCCATTAACATAACCACACTATACCGAACATCCACCATCGGGGTCTATCCGTAAACAACTTCTTACACCCGATAGCACACAAGCTACAACTAGCGGTCGCGTTACCTTTACATCAGACAGGGGTATAGCAATAATACTTAAAAGTCAAACACACATACATTTATTCGGTACAGTTACTAACGTGTAATCCTCTGTGGGTTACTATGTTTCCAGCCTCGATCCGAGGTCCAGTAGTAGGAAAACCCTTACCTGATACTCGGTTATGCCCCTCGATCGAGTCCACGCTCAACGGATCCACCTAAACGAAAACACAAAGGTTTTAATCGATGATCCTAGTATAAGTCATTTTAAATGGTCCTACGCAACATCCGTTGACTTACCCAAGGAAAGGAAAGCTATCTCCAAACAAGCCTGCCACGGAACCCGAGAACTTGAACGTCAACTCCTTCATACCTTCAAGGGATGAAAGGTAGGACTAAATCTTATTCCAATTTTCAAACTCGAATCGGATGTAGCAACATTAGGGAATTCATCAAAAACAATCCTTACCGAAGACTCGCCGTGACCCGAAGTGGAGGGAGGAAAAATATGGCTTAGGTGGCTCGGCTCGGCTTAGCTCACCCTTGGCTCGACTCGGCTCGGCCTTGGCTGACGGCTCGACTCACGGCTCGACTCGGCTCGGCTTGTGGCTCAGCTCGCAGCTTGGTTTAACTCAGCTTACGGCTCGGCTCGGCTTGTGGCTCGCGGCTCGGCTCACGGCTCGGCTCGCGGCTCGGTTCAACTCGGCTTACGGCTCAGCTCAGCTTGTGGCTCGCAGCTCGGCTCACGAATCGGGTCGGTTGGATGAGGGTTCTCAGTCGGCTTGCAAGATAGGAAAAATCCGCGACCGTTGGAGATTCGCTGTCGGCTGCTCGGCGAACGACGCGGCGAAAGGCGGCTGGACGTCGGCAGACGCGGTCGGACAAAGGACGCACGACGGCGTCCGGTTACGTGAGACCGAGAGGAGATTAGAAACGGGAGGGAGCCGCGGCGGACGAAACGTTGAAGTTGAAGAAGCTTCCGACTATAGAGACGGAAATGGAGACGGAACGCGACAGAGGAGATGGGGACGGAGGCGAAGGCGTGAGTGTGTGGAAGAGAGATGGTGGGAGGTGGCGCTGAAGAGAAAAGAAAAAAAAAGAAAATGAGGACTGCGGCGGCGCGAGGAAGAAGACGAAGAAGATGAAAAATGGGGGGGGTGCCCCGCGCGCCTTTAGGGTTTTTCTTTTTTTTTTTTAAAAAAAATATTATTATATATATATATATATTAACCAAAATAATTAAATAAAATAATAATACTATTATAAATAATAAAAGAAATATTAAATAATAATTGAAATAAAATTAATAATACAATATTAATATTAATTAATTGAAATAATATTAATATCACCTAGTGAATATAATATTCAAAAAAAAATATAAAAATAATTAAGGTATTAATATTAAATTATAACGATATAATAATAATGATAATAAGATAAATAATATTATATTATTATTTCATCATCTACAAAATTTTAAAATCTCGAAAATTCACATAAAATGCTAAAATTTTACCTCGGAATTCGGGGCGTTACATTTTTCCTTCCTTAGGGAACTTTCGTCCTTGAAAGTTTTATTCCTCGAACAGTTCGGGATAACGGGACCTCATGTCATCTTCTCGCTCCCATGTAGCCTCTTCCACCCGGTGATTCCGCCATAAGACTTTAACCAAAGGAATTTCTTTATTCCTCAACGTTTTCACCTCTCTAGCCAGCACCTCAACGGGTTGTTCAGTATAGCTCAAGTTTTCATCAATCTCTAGTGGCTCGTAATCCACTACATGGGATGGATCTGGCACGTACTTCCTCAACATAGAAACATGAAACACATCATGAACTGTCGAGAGTGATGGTGGCAACGCCAAGTGATAAGCTACAGGGCCAATCCGCTCCAGAATCTCAAACGGCCCAACAAAACGGGGACTCAGCTTTCCCCTCCTTTCAAATCGTAAGACACCTCTCATAGGTGCTACCTTTAAGAACACCTTGTCCCCTACCTCAAACTCAAGATCCTTCCGCCTCACATCTGCATAACTGTTCTGCCTACTCTGAGCGGTATGCATGCGTGATCTAATCTTCTGTATTGCTTTGTTAGTAGACTGAACTAACTCAGGACCCATCAATCTCTGCTCACCCACCTCACCCCAACAAACCGGGGATCTACAACATTTGCCATACAAGGCCTCAAATGGCGCCATGCCAATAGTAGCCAGATAACTGTTATTATAAACAAATTCCATCAAATGCAAGTGGGAGTCCTAGCTATCTGGAAATTCCAATGCACACGCTCGCAAAATATCCTCTAAAACTTGGTTCAGGCGCTCAGTTTGACCGTCAGTTTGTGGATGGAAAGCTGTACTAAAGTCTAACCTCGTGCCCATAGCAGTCTGCAAACCCTTCCAGAATTTGGAAGTGAAACGGGCATCTCTATCAGAAACAATCGACACTGGCACTCCATGTAATCTCACTATCTCAGACATGTACAGCTGTGCCCACTTACTAGCAGTATAGGTGGATTTACCCGGAACGAAGTGCGCTGATTTGGTAAATCTGTCCACCACAACCCAAATCACTGTAAAACCTCTCAGAGTTCTCGGCAGTCCTGTAATGAAATCCATGGACACGTTTTCCCACAACCCAAACCCTTCTTGGAAGCATCACTATAAATCACAAAACTGCCAGAACCATCAGGTACAGTAAGAACCGATGCGGTAACTAGCTTCTGTTTAAGGTTCTGGAAACTGTCCTCACATGTCTTGCTCCAAACAAAAGGAGCTCCCTTCCTGGTCAACTGAGTAAGAGGAGTAGCTATACGAGAAAAGTTCTCTACAAACCGTCGATAATAACCTGCTAAACCCAGAAAGCTACGAACCTCACTGACTGTGGAAGGTCGGGTCCAACCGGTGACTGCCTCTATCTTAGCTGGATCCACAGAGACGCCAGCCTTAGAAACCACGTGGCTCATAAAGGACACCTGTTTCAGCCAAAACTCGCATTTCGAGAACTTTGCATACAACTTATTATCCCGAAGTGTTTGCAAAACTATACGTAAATGCTCCTCATGTTCGGCCTCCGTCTTGAAGTATATTAAGATATCGTCAATAAACACGATCACAAAAGTATCTAGGAACTCCCTAAACACTCTGTTCATCAAGTCCATAAACACTGCCGGAGCATTCGTCAAACCAAAAGACATCACAATAAACTCGTAGTGTCCATATCTGGAACGAAATGCTGTCTTCGGTACATCACCATCCTTAATCCTCAGCTGATGATATCCCGACCGAAGATAAATCTTAGAGAACACTATGGCTCCCTGTAACTGGTCAAATAGATCGTCGATCCTGGGCAAGGGATATCTGTTCTTAACGGTTACCTTGTTCAACTCCTTATAGTCAATGCATAGACGCATCGATCCATCCTTCTTCTTAACAAATAAAACTGGCGCACCCCAAGGTGACACGCTTGGTCGAATGAATCCCTTATCAAGTAATTCTTGTAACTGCACCTTCAGTTCTTTCAGCTCTGCAGGGGCCATTCTGTAAGGGGCTCTGGATATAGGAACCGTGCCCGGCTCCAACTCTATGGCAAACTCAACCTCTCTGTGAGGAGGTAACCCTGGAAGTTCTTCAAGAAAGACATCCGGATAGTCCCTCACCACCGGTTCTGATGACAGGGATACATCGACCTCTCTAGTATCCACCATGCTCGCTAAGATACCCCAAGTACCCTGACTGAGAAATTTACTGGCTCTGAGGGCTGAGATTACCTGAGGTAACGACCTTGACCCTTCTCCCTTAAATTTAAAACTGGCCATCGAGGGAGGGTTAAACGCTACCTCCTTACGGGAACAATCTATGCTGGCGTGGTTAGCGGCCAACCAATCCATACCCAGAATTACATCAAAGTCGAGCATGTCCAGGACTAACAGCGTTACATCAATCACATGGCCTGCTATCTCAATCTGGCATGCTTTCACCTTTTCCTTCGACAACATACACTCCCCGGAAGGAGTAGATACTGATAAAACATGGTATAAGGGCTCTACCTCCAAGCGGGCATGCAACACAAATGCAGAAGAGATAAAAGAATGTGACGATCCCAAATCAAACAAAACTAAGGCGTAATGCCCCAATACTGGAAGCGTACCTGTCACCACCGTGCCTGCCCTTTCAGCCTCAGTCTTGTTGGTAGCAAAGACTCTACCCTGTTGTGGAGCACCTGCTCCCTAATTCTGCGCGTTTCCCGTAAGTCTCATCGGGCATTTGTCAGCTGTATGCCCCTCTTGCCTACACTTAAAGCAAGTCCTGGTTCCAAATAAACAACGGCCCAGATGGTGCTTCCCACAAGTGGCACACAATGGCTTCCCCCTGGCAGCTTCCCCTGCCTCAAAAGGTTTCTGCTGGAAGCGGCGAAACTCACCACCTGGTCTGAAGTTCCGCTGCGGCACTGGAATAGGCTACTGCTCAGCCTTCCTTTTCATTCTCGAGGTCGAACCTCTACCTGCGACCTTCGACGAGTTAGCCCTCTCCTGTAAACTGAGGTCCACTGCCAGGCTCAGTGCATCGGCATGTGTAGTGGGTCGGAAAGCTCGAACCAAACCCTGAATGTCCAGTCGGAGGCCTCTAACAAACTTATCAGCTCTGGTCGCCTCGGTCGCTATCATCTCGGGAGCGAAGCGGGATAACATGTCAAACTCCGCATCATACTGCTCCACTGTCATGTCACCCTGCTCTAAGTTCAGGAACTCCTGCCGCTTGGCATCCCTCAAACTAGCAGAGAATAATTTCGCATAGAAACTTTCCTTGAACTGTTGCCATGTGATCTGACTCACATCACCACCTAGCATCCTCTCTGTAGTCTCCCACCATGCAGTACCTCTGTCTGTCAACATGAAAACAGCACACTGAACTTTCTGATCCTCAGGGTACTTCATGTATCGAAATATGGTCTCCAAGGACGATAACCACAGCTGAGCCCTGGTGGGGTCCTCCAAAGACCCATCGAATGTCGTGGGATTATACTTCCTGAAATCTCTCAGGTGCTTGGCCTCTGCTGACAACTGATCCGGCAGAACCTGGGGCGCCACTGGTACTGGAGCCGGAGCTGGAGCAGGAGCTGGTGTTGGTGCTGGCGGGGCAGGCTGCTGCTGCTCCCGCATCTGCATAATCAAATCCCTTAACCTCTGCTCCATGGCAGCTAGGTCCGCATGAGTAACTGGCGCACCCGGGTGAGTGGCTTGGGCTACCGGCTTCACCTCAGGTTGAACACGTCCTGCTCCCCTTCCTCGGCCTCCTCGGCCACCCCTACGTGCACCCCTCCTTGGCGGCATTTCCCCTAACAACCACCAATGATCCCTTTAGTCATAAGTGATAATTTACTTCGCAGTTTAATTTAGGTAAGGTAATGCATATAGAGTTATACATATAATTTCATGAGAGCGTACCTGACGAGTGGCAAGGATCGTTTTAGCCATAAGGACACAAAACACAGACTCACATCATAAGTCTGTCTACAGAACCTAAAACTTAGGCTCTGATACCAACTGTAACAACCCAACTTTTCGGTTTAAGCTAAGGTCACTACTCAGTGCAAAGACTCGACCACAAAACACAAAATTCATAACGGACCGGTACGATTCATTAAAACGTTAGAAATATTACAAAAAATAGTTTCGGGCCCTATTTAAATCACAGTCACAAAAGTTTCAAATAAAATACTCAGGTCATCAACTCAAAATGACAAAACCAAATATTCTAACAAAATACATCAGCATAAGCATAAAGAAAACCAGACGCGTCCATATGGCCTTCACGCATCCTTCCTGCCTCTCGTCGGTCTGCCCCTCGCTGTACCCTTACCTGAAAGATTAAAGAAGAGAAAAGGGGTGAGTATAAATATACCCAGTAAGGGACCCACTACTGGGCCCGTTAGGGAACAACAGTTAACTTCCTATTCAGGGGTACCCTACATAACAGTCTAGTGGTTCCGTAGAACGCACATACCAGTCTCGTGATCCCGAAGGATACACCTATCAGTCTAGTGATCCCGAGGGATGCACATATCAGTCTAGTGCTCCCGAAGGATGCACATATCCGTAAGGTACACTACCCCATAGATGAAGCTAACCGTTACCCCTCAGTCCATACTAAACCGTCTACAACAGTCATACCCCAACAACATTCATATTACAATTCCGCCATAGGCTTTGCCAGTCAGATAGTATAGGTTTAAATAACTACATCCTCAGTTGCTATACGCATTTCCAATTCGCACACCATTGTGATAACCCCTAGACCCAGTCAACTAATCAATCAAAATCGGACTCACCGTCCTTCCCCGACCAAACTCCATGATCAATGTCTCGACCGAAGACTGCCACGTACCTAACCGTAAAAGTTTAAGGTCCATCGACATACAATTCCAATCTACAATGTAGCCCATTAACATAACCACACTATACCGAACATCCAGCATCGGGGTCTATCCGTAAACAACTCCTTACACCCGATAGCACACAAGCTACAACTAGCGGTCGCGTTACCTTTACATCAGACAAGGGTATAGCAACAATACTTAAAAGTCAAACACACATACATTTATTCGGTACAGTTACTAACGTGTAATCCTCTGTGGGTTACTACGTTTCCAGCCTCGATCCGAGGTCCAGTAGTAGGAAAACCCTTACCTGATACTCGGTTATGCCCCTCGATCGAGTCCACGCTCAACGGATCCACCTAAACGAAAACACAAAGGTTTTAATCGATGATACTAGTAGAAGTCATTTTAAATGGTCCTACGCAACATCCGTTGACTTAGCCAAGGAAAGGAAAGCTATCTCCAAACAAGCCTGCCGTGGAACCCGAGAACTTGAACGTCAACTCCTTAATACCTTCAAGGGATGAAAGGTAGGACCAAATCTTATTCCAATATTCAAACTCGAATCGGATGTAGCAACATTAGGGAATTCATCAAAAACAATCCTTACCGAAGACTCACCGTGACCCGAAGTGGAGGGAGGAAAAATATGGCTTAGGTGGCTCAGCTCGGCTTGGCTCACCCTCGGTTCGGCTCGGCTCGGCCTTGGCTCACGGCTCGGCTCACGGCTCGGCTCGGCTCGGCTTGTGGCTCGGCTCGCAGCTAGGTTCAACTCAGCTTACGGCTCAGCTCGACTCGGCTTGTGGCTCACGGCTCGGCTCACGGCTTGGCTCGTGGCTTGTGGCTCGCGGCTCGGCTCACGGCTCGGCTCAACTCGGCTTACGGCTCGGCTCAACTTGTGGCTCGCGGCTCGGCTCGCGGCTCCGCTCGCGGCTTGTGGCTCACGGCTCGGCTCACGAATCGGGTCGGTTGGATGAGGGTTCCCGGGTCGGCTTGCAAGATAGGAAAAATCTGCGACCGTTGGAGATTCGCTGTCGGCTGCTTGGCGAACGACGCGGCGAAAGGCGGCTGGACGTCGGCAGACGCGGTCGGACAATGGACGCACGGCGGCGTCCGGTTACGTGAGACCGAGAGGAGATCAGAAACGGGAGGGAGCCGCGGCGGACGAAACGTTGAAGTTGAAGAAGCTTCCGACTATGTAGACGTAAATGGAGACGGAACGCGACGGAGGAGATGGGGACGGAGGCGAAGGCGTGAGTGTGTGGAAGAGAGATGGTGGGAGGCGGCGCTGAAGAGAAAAGAAAAAAAAAAAAAGAAAATTAGGGCTGCGGCGGCGCGAGGAAGAAGACGAAGAAGATGAAAAATGGGGGGGGGGGGTGCCGCGCGCGCCTTTAGGGTTTTTCTTTTTTTAAAAAAATATTATTATATATATATATATATATTAACCAAAATAATTAAATAAATTAATAATACTATTATAAATAATAAAAGAAATATTAAATAATAATTGAAATAAAATTAATAATACAATATTAATATTAATTAATTGAAATAATATTAATATCACCTAGTGAATATAATATTAAAAAAAATATATAAAAATAATTAAGGTATTAATATTAAATTATAACGATAATAATAATAATGATAATAAGATAAATAATATTATATTATTATTTCATCATCTACAAAATTTTAAAATCCCGAAAATTCACATAAAATGCTAAAATTTTACCTCAACATTCGGGGCGTTACAATAGTGACGCCTCCAATAAAGGACTGGGTGGTGCTTTTATGCAATAGGGTAAGGTAGATGCTTATGTCTCTCATCAGTTGAAGAGTCATGAGCAGAACTACCCTACCCATGATATAGAGTTGGCAGCAGTGGTTTTTGCACTAAAGATATGGAGACACTACCTGTATGGTGAGAAGATACAATTTTTTACTGATAATAAGAAGTTGAAATACTTCTTCACCCAGAAGGAGTTCAACACGAGATAGAGGAGATGGTTGGAGTTAGTAAAGGATTATGAGTGCAAAATTCTATATCATTCAGGTAAGGTGTCACATTCAGCTACGCTTATCACCAAGCAAGCTTCTTTGCTTAGAGACTTTGAGAGAGTTAAGATTACGGTTTCATTAGGAGAAGTTTCTTCACTGTTGGCTCAGTTGTCAGTACAGCTGACCTTGAGGCAGAAGATTATTGTTGTTCAGCTAAATGATCTATATTTGGTTGAGAAACGTCGCCTGGCAGAAGCAGACCAAGCTAAAGAGTTCTTCATCTCCTCTTATGATAGACTTATGTATCAGAGGCGTTTATGCATCCCAGCGGATAGTGCAATTAAGATGAAGCTTTTGACTGAGGCCCATAGCTCCTCATTCTTTGTGCATTCTGGTAGTACGAAGATGTACCAGGGCTTGAAGCGAGTCTACTGGTGGCGAAATATGAAAAGAGAAGTGGCAGACTTCGTTAGTATGTGCTTAGTATGCCAGGAAGTAAAGGCTCCCAGACAGAGACCAGCAGGTTTGTTGCAAATCTTGAGTATGCCAGGGTGGAAATTAGAGAATGTGACAATGGAATTCATTACAGGACTGCCTAGGACTCTGAAGGGCTATACGATCATTTGGGTTGTTGATAGGCTCACAAAGTCAGCCCACTTTATTCCAGCGAAATCCACTTACACTGCCAGTAAGTGGGGACAGTTATATGATCGAGATACTAAGACTGCATGGAGTGCCTGTAACTATCGTTTCTGATAGAGATGCTCGTTTTACATCGATGTTCTGGAAAGGACTTCAGCTTGCATTGGGCACGAGGTTAGACTTCAACATAACTTTTCATCCTCACACTCATGATCAAACAGAGAGGTTGAACCAGATTTTGGAAGATATGCTACGAGCTTGTGTGCTAGAGTTTTTATGGAGTTGGGACACTTATTTGCATTTGATAGAGTTTTCCTATAATAATAGTTACCAGACTACCATTGGCATGAAACCGTTTGAAGCTCTGTATGGTAGGTGTTGTAGGTGTTCTGTATGTTGGGGTGAGGTTGGTGAGCAGAGGATATTGGGCCTTAAGTTAGTTCAGACCACCAATGCAACCATACAGAAGATTAAAGCTCGTATGTTGACAGCACAGAACAGACAGAAGAGTTATGCCGATGTAAGACGTAACGATCTCGAGTTTGATATGGTAGACATGGTGATCTTTTTTAAGGTCGCACCTATGAAGGGTGTTCTGAGATTCGAGAAGAAGGGGAAGCTAAGTCCACGTTTTGTAGGGCCATTAAGATACTTAAGCGAATTAGCCCCATAGCTTACCGTTTTGCATTGCCTCCAACATTTTCTGCAGTTCATGACGTACCATGTCCCTATGCTGAGGAAGTATGTCGCAGACTCGACACATGTAGTTGACTTTGAGCCATTACAAATTAATGAGAACTTGAGCTTTGAGGAGCAACCTATTGAGATTTTGGCAAGGGAGGTGAAGATGCTCCGTAATAGAGGGATTACACTGGTCAAAGTTCTTTGACGAAACCACGGAGCGGAAGAGGCCACGTGGAAAAGGGATGATGAAATGAGAGCCCAGTACACTGAGTTGTTCGAGGATTAGAACTTTCGATGACGAAAGTTTCCCAAAGGAGGGAAGATTGCAACGCCAAAAATTTAAGGTAATTTATTTTTAATTATCTTAAGTTTAAATTTTTGAATTTTTGGTGTTATTTAATTGTTGAAATTTATTGGAACTTATTAGATATTTTGGAAAAATATCCAATTGTGGTGTTTGTGGAAAGTTGCTTAATTCTGCATTGATTTTTATAATTAATTGATTGTGAAGTTAAAATGATTATATTATAAAGATAATATAATTATTTAAGAGTATATTTAAGTGATGTGATGATAAACTAACGGGGTCTTTTTAATAATATAACAAATCGAAAAGTTATTTACACTCTATAGAACAATTTCAAAAACGGAAAAAGGCCATAGGCCCACAATGCGAAATACTAAAAATACCCCAACAAACATGCGATTAATTGTCTGCACGCGCACGCGCAACTAATGTTAATAAATGATTATTAGACGGCATCGTGTAGCATAATATACAATTGATACACGATCTCGTAAATTACAAAATACATAAACGATCAACAATAAACGCTGAACGATAACAATATACGTTAACGATTGTACACCCAATCACGTTTGTAAATATAAACGATAAGCATACACAATTCTGTACATTATGTAAACGATAATCATATATATAAACGATAAGGTAATAAGCAGTAAAAGATAACGAAAAGGTTTAAGTATACACGATTGTTTAGAGAAGTTTCAACGATCGTTTATAAACGAAAATTTACTGAAACTCCAATAAATCGTAATTACAAAAATGCCATCCAAATAAAGAGGCTATAAAAAGGTGAAGGAACTTGCTCAGACTTTTTCTTTCATCATCTTTGTCGTCATTTGTTTACATCCTGGTAACTACTTCAATAGAACATTCACCATCGATGATCTATCTTGCATACAAAAAGGTTTGAATATATATTCATTTCGATCTGTCTTCATCATCCACATATTTCTAGCATCATCTATATCACATACAAAAAGGTTTGAGTCTATATTCATTTCGATCTATCTCCACCATCCACATATACGTACCATAATTTATGTCGCATACAAACAAGCCTTAATCTATATTCATTTCATTCAATCTATATCCATTGCGATCTATGCCACATACAAACATGTCTGTTTCTATACTGTTTGTATAATTTATATGAGTCTTCTTTTTTACAAATAGACGGTGAACAAGAATCAACAAGCATCGTGTAGCAAATCAATAAGGCATAAAGCAAAGACAGAAGAAAGTAAAATAAAGAAAGAAAAAAGAAAAAAGGTAACAAACTAGAATGTGAATATCTATATGTATAGCGTTGTATATTTCTGTATCTTTTTCTTTATAGCTCTCTACATTTGTAAATTTGTTTAAATTTGCCGTTGTTTGAAACATACTATTTATTATGTCATTCAACAGGTGAACACACTATCCAAATGACATTATTATGGAAGATGAAAAAAAAACCCTTAGAATTACTGTATACTATAGCTTAGAAACATTGAATCAGATCAAGTAAAAAATAGACAAAAGAATTCTGTCTCGAGTTTTGACAAACAGCCCTTTTGGCCAGTTCCTTAACATTAAAATGGCCAAAATACCAACACAATTCCTGAATTTTCTATTAAGAAAATAATGTCATACAAAAAAATCTATTGTCTTTGCTTTCAACTTCAATGGACATATAGCAAAATTTAGGCTGAAAGACTTTTGTTGTGTGACTGGACTAAAAGGTCACAAATTCTCTGAGTTAAATCTAGGAGAAAGAAAATAAAATGGTCTGAAAAATGCGTTGTTCCGTCATGATGACTTTATAACAAGAAGAGATATAGAAAGAACTTTCAAAGCGCTGTGCAATAAGGAAGACTCATTTGAAGGAAAACTAGTTAACCTCTATATCTTAGAAGCATTTTTAATTCCCAAACAGCAATACAACCACATAAATCTCCTATGTCTAGACATATTGGATAATTAAGGAATCTTTAAAGGCTATCCATGGGGGAGGTTATCATCCATTTTAACATATCAGTTCATGAAAAAAGCATCCTACAGTGACAAGGATGTTGTATACCTTCAAGGATTTCCCATAGTTTTAGTTTATTGGGTTTTTGAAAAAATACCAAGACTTTCCAATTTAGATATTGGGTTAGGAAGAAAGCTTGCAAAGGAAGAGCCACCAATTGTAACATGGAAATGTTCGGACACAAGTGACTGGAGGACTCTAAACATCGACATTTTTTAATCTGAAAATGTAAGTAAACTTAGAGCATTCTTATATATATGTCTATCCAGATAGACAATGAAATATTTTCTATCCATCTCTATCTTGAATAGATGATGATATAAATCTATCATTGTTTATCAATACCTTTGCTACTACTTTTTCCACTAGTAATGTAATATCATTTTATTTGTAGTTCTCCATGACTCCTCTAGACTCATCAGAAGAAGAGTCTCAAACAATTTTGAGATATTTCAAAAATATTGAGAAGCAGGAAAGAAAAGAAAAGGCAGAGCAACAACAAAAAAAAAAAAAAAGAGAAAGAAATGGAAAAAATGAATGAAACAAATAAAATCTTAAATGAAATAAGTGAAATTAGAAAAAATAAAGAAGAAATAGAAATAGAACAAATATTATTAAGAAAAGGAATAAAAGAAATAAAATACATGTTGACAATGGTTATGACAAGCTTGAATGTAGCACCACCATCAGCGAAACTTCAACAACAGAATGAGAAAGAAGTTGCATATACAAAAGTCGTGGAGAAAAATAGACCACCTACTTGTAGCCTTGATCTTCTTGATGATGATGAACAAGTTAATACAATGGTAAAGTATGCAACAACAAATTGCCCTATGGTTAGTGCCTTATTCATTTTTCACTCCTTTGTTTTGTTAATGTTCCATACTTTGCAAATAAAATAAAACACGATTATGTTGTTTATTTTTCTTTGCAGGAAACTGCTGTTTTAGAAAAACAAAGTAGCTTGGAAACAATAGCAACTATAGATTTAGAAACACCCAAAACACAAAGATTGTCGCAGGTTTAACTCTTTCCAAACAATAAAAATAAATCGTATAGACAGATATAATTTATTTGTCTAGATGTGTTTTCTTCATGATGTATCTGAACATTCTTACTTTATGTGCTTGCAGATAGATGAAGAAGACAAAAACAACAACTGGCTTATTCATTTAGGAACACCAAAAACACATGTATTGACACAGGTTTTAATTTCTTTAATATACAACTGGTTTCACGATCCTTTAAATATAATTAAACGATCGTTTGACATAACTAAATGATCGTTTGACATAACTAAATGATCGTTGGACATAACTAAACGATCATTTGACGTAACTAAACGATCGTTTAATTATATTAAACGATCGTTTATATATTTTACACGACTGTTCGTTTGGTTTGTAATCCTTTCATTTATATATTTTTTAATTGTTTGCTACTCAGCTTATTTCATGATCGTATATACATATTTAAACGATCTTTATATTGCATGTCTGTCTACATTTTGTTGCACAATCATTTTGACAGCACTTTCTCTTTTTACATTCAGATAATTGAATTTAAAGATGGAGAAAAATAAGAAGAAGTTGAAAATAGAAGGAGCCAGGAAGACAAAACAAACTGAAGCCAAATTCAATTGAGAAATATTGTAATCATTGAAGAAAAAAATATAGAAAAACAAGGGAAAGAAAATACAAAAGATACAACAAAAGGAAAACAAAAGATGATTGATGAAGATGAATTTGATAATAACGAAACTGAAACTGAAGAAGAAACTGACACTGATAGCATTCAAGAACCACAAGAAGAAATTGACAATTATAGCATTCAAGAACCACAAAAAGAAATTGGCACTGATAGCAGTGAAGAACTAGAAGATAAAGTTGAAACAAAATGAAACAAGAGAGAAATTAAAGAAATGCAAAAGGAAAATAATGTTTGTCAGCAAAAAAAGACAAAAGTCTCAACACAAGGATAAAGCAGCAAAAGAAATGGATGAAGAATGTCAACTCAAGAATACATTGATATTGCTCCATCCTTTGACCTACAAATTTCTCAATATTTTAGAGATGATTTGTAATCTTTGTAAAGCTTCAAATCATTAAATTTAACTTTCAGAAATTTCTTTATTTTATACTCTAGAAATCCCTATTTAATTTCACTCTTTATATCCTACACTATCTTGTAAAACATACAAATAGATCAATTACATTTATTACCACGATCGTTCATATTCAACAATACTATCGTTTAATCGCATACATACATATTCGCTTAAATAATATACTACACGATCGCGTAAATTGTACATCTTATAAAGGATATCCTATACGATCGTTTAGTTGTACAACATCATCGTTTGACATTATATTTTTTTCCAATCGTTTAACAATGCGATCAACCACATTTTTTAAATGATCGTTTTAACATAATTAAACGATCATTTATATACATACATACATACATACATACATACATACATACATACATACATACATACATACATACATACATACATACATACATACATACATACATACATACATACATACATACATATATATATATATATATATATATATATATATATATATATATTAAACAGTAAAGAATGCTATTGAACATTTTAAAAAAAGTACGCGAATTTACAATATTACCCCTTTGGTAAGAACAACCAATATATATGTTTCACCTTCTTCGTTTTCCGTCACTTTGCAATACACAAAGGCACTGATCACTCAACATTTCGTCTCAAGGATTTCCAATTCCAATATTCTCTCAGTCCATTTTTCTCTTCAAAGTCAAAAGGTATTTTGCTGAACTTTTCCTACTATAATATTTCTCTCAGTTCCAAGAACTTTTCTCTTCACGTTATTACACTTTTCCTTCTTTATATTTCAAATGTTTCGACTTCTGTCTTTAAAAACGATCATTCTGTTCTAAAATTCTTATACTCAATCATTTAGGTTTTCGGATTTGTTTAAACTTCTATTCTCCAGATTGATAAATGTTTCAATTTATTATTACGTTCTGTTTGGATTAAACGATCTGTTACATCAAGTAAACGATAGTTTAAATTTAGAACTTATGGGTTAGTTTTTTATAAACGATCGTGTATATAAGGAAAGTATATTATGATAATTATTTTCAGGATGGGTGTACCTAGCAACAAATACTTTCCTGCCACTGTCTCATGCCAACTGCACAAAATTGGCTGTCTTATTAAAGATAAACTGACCAAGGAACAACTGCAGATCTTCCATAAATCAATTTTTTGTCCACTACTGAATGTCAACATGGTCTTCAACGACCATTTGATCCATCACTTCTTGCTGAGGCAGATACCTAAAGAAGTCAATTCAAATGGAATCTGTTTTTCTGTTTGAGGGAAGAATGTCTGTTTCACCCAAAATGAATTCAACATAATAATTGGGTTGTGGCCAACCAGAGTAACATTGGAGAAAGACTATGATAATAAGTGCATACAGACCCTTCCATTTGGATCATAGAACAAGAAAATAATAACGTGCTTTGAACTTGAAGAAATTTTCAAAACCTTTGAGTTTACAAATGATGAAGATGTTGTGAAGGTTGCCCTGGTCCTTTTTATAGAAACTGTAATGGTCAGGAAAGATAACAAAACACAGTTTGATATAGATATTTTGGGAGAAGTTGATGATGAAGAAGTTTTCAAGAACTTTGATTGGTCAACTTTCTTCTACACTCGTTTGCTCAACAGTTTGAACAGAATTCTACAAGGAAAAAAGAAGCATACGAGTTAAAGAGGGCAAAAAGTTCCAAAGTCGTGGCAAACTACAACATAAAAGGCTACGTACTTGCTTTTCAGGTAATTTTGTTTGTTTATACCATCATCAAGTAGTACTCTCTACCAACCTGCAATGGCTACATTAGATCAAACTGTACAAATTCATGAGGTGCCACCATCAATTTCAAATGTAAATGAAGAATCTCAACGGGTATGTATACATAACAACTGTGTAGTCCTTTCAATTAAGAGTTTGTTTCTTATCTAATATTATACATTGTAGGAAATACGAAAAAATGATCAACTAGTTACTTTGGCTGAGATAGAAAAAGAAAAAGAATATGAACAAGTAACTGAGGATCAAACAATTGGAAATGTGCAGTAATCTACCTCAACTGAAAAAATAGAATCTCAATTGGTATGTATACACAACAAAATGTGTAGTCCTTTAAATTAATAGTTTGTTACTTGTCTAATATCATGCATTACAGTAAACAACAAAACAACAGGTTAAGATTAAAAAAAATAGTGAAGTACTCTGGTTGAAAATGAACCAGTAACGCACAAAGAAAGTTCTACAATTGATTTAGAACCTATATCAGTATGTATATAAAACAACTCTGAAGTACTTTGCATCAATTATTATTGTTTTTTATTTTTTTCATAGTTAACAACATTGTGCATTATAGGAAACAAATGAAGATCAACAAAAACCAATGAATAGAAGAAAGCTATGTAAAACAGCAAATAAAAACGTGGCTGATCAAGGTCAACAAGTTTATCCACCCAAAATATCTATTGAGATCATATCAGAATTGACAATACCTGTCTCAGATGTCAAAATCATTGATATAGATACATATAATCCCATGTGGCAAGTGGATTAAAAATTATGGAATGAATACTTGGCATGGAAAAGATCAAGAAAAACAACTCATGAAGAAAGGAGAGTAGTCTCCACAACCAGACAGAAAGATTTTTTTCAAAAAGCTTGAAGAAAACATATGGATACTAGGAGACGTAAGTACTTTTCCAAATTTCATTTTATATATAAAATTACATGATCGAGTACAACATACTTTATCTAAACCAAACGATCGTTTATATATATTACATGATTGCTTAGTAAGGAAAAAATGTTGCAAACGATCACTCGTATTTTCTAAACGATCGCTTCTATTCACTAAATGATCGTTTATATATATTAAACAATTGGTTAGTAAGTAAACGATCACTTGTGTTTTCTAAACGATCGCCTATACTCTTCTTTCATTAACTAAACAATTGTTTTAATTTTTTTTGTAGACCATGGATTTGCTATTATCCCACTTGTAGAGAAAAATGTTGTACATCAAGAAACTTTGCAAGTATACTTTTAGAGAAATAGATTCTGCATTTATAGTAAGTTGTTATTCTTTAATTTTTTTTTGTATAGAAGTTAAACTGCATAATAATATTCTGACTAAATTTTTTACTTGTTCTTCAAGAGTGGAATCAATAAGCCACATTGCATAGTTTGACAACGCCTTTTTGATACTCATCTGCTGACAGCGGACAATAAGAAAGTTGATTGGAAAGACACAACAACACACTTAAATCTATGGACAGAAGAAGATTTGGAATACTATTTCAACACAGCTGTTGGTAATTTCCAAGAAAAACCAGGGTGGGGAGATGTCAACTACGTGATTGGCTGCATCAACATAAAAGAACACTGGTTGGCTATTGCAGCTGATATGAGGAAATGCAAGATCTACGTGTTCGACTCGATGCCAAATTATGTTGAGAAGAAACTTGTCGATCAAGCTCTTGAAATACTTGCACGATGCATCGCCTCACTCGCAATTGCAATTGGAGTGGACCTTCATTAAAAAAGATTCAAATATGGCCCTTGGCCAGTACTCAGATCAACAACCACATTACAGAAATGGCGTTCATTGGATTATAGCATTTTCGATTCTAAATTTATTGAATACCTTCTAACAAATGATGATCATGATTGTCTAACTGTCAAAAACATGAAACTGTTTAAACAACAATATGTATTGGAACTTTAGACAAATAAATACTTTTGGTAAATAAATATATATTTAATTCTTTTACTTTTGAGTTAATGTTTGTATTCGCTTAGATACATATCACAAAACAATTGTATAAAAATATAAAAACATTCGTGTACAGAAATACTCTTCACGCATATATCTTTAAGCAATCGTTTAGTAAAATTTAAACGATTTTCTTAATAAGCATAAAAAATATTAAGCGATCGTTTATATAAACCACACAAGTATCTAAAAGAATATTAAGCCATTTCCTAATGTATAGGTGAAGAATATTAAACGATCGTTTATATGTATCACACTAATGTATAAGATTGCGCATATATACATAAACGATCGTTTAGTATAGTCTAAACGATATTCTTAATAAGCATAAAAAATATCAAGCGATCGTTTATATAAACCACACAAATATCTAAAAGAATATTAAGCCATTTCTTAATGTACAAGTGAAGAATATTAAGCAATCGTTTATATGTATCACACTAATGTAATAGATCGCACATATATATTTAAGCGATCGTTTATATGTCTAATATCTAAACGATATCAACTCTCCATCAAATTTAATACCAAACGTGTATACATAATAAGGCAAGAAAGATAGTACAAATTTTCATTAATTGTTCAAACCTTGCCTTGCTTACAAGTCCTACTATTATGTCATTTACGATTACAATTGGAACATCTGGTTGAACTACTAAATTCCCCAACAGATAGAATTCTTTGTTTTCTTGGTCTTCCAGCCTGCCGTTTAAAGACTGGAGGTAATATTTTCATGACAGAATCTACAACTCTCCAATCAAAATGAGATTCAACAGGTTGAATACAACCATTGTATGTTGCTGATAGTGTTTCTCTATAATTAAACTCAGGCACATAAGAATAGGTATTTAAATTAAGCATTCATAGAACAGCAAGATCATGTGCACAAGGAATTTCTTAAACATCCCATACTCGACAACTACAACATCCGACGTTTAACTTCACAATAAACTATTGATTTCCATATGTTACTTGGTATTCAATTGTACTTATTGGATCAACCTAATACATAACACAAATAAAGACAAAAGAACATAAGAAGAAATAGATTACAATCTTTATATACATCAGATATATATAGATATTAATTTATCAGTGCCTATCTGAGATAAATTGCTATCTTTATCTATTGGCAATAGACAAAGATAGCAATCTATCTCTAACTGTTCGAGAAAAAAATAAATAAAAAATTTTACCACTAATCTTCTTGACTTTTCATGTTCTAAACGTAGAATGTTCTCAGTCCAAGAAGTCAAATGACTTTTCATTGTAGAAGCAGCTTTACTTCTTTCATAAAATCACTTTTGCAATATATCCCTAATTAAACAAAGCATCGTTGCCATAGGTAGTTCTCTAAGATCTTTAAACACATAATTTACACTTTCTGCACAAATTGATGTCATCATTCTATACCTTCGTCTACGTGAATATGCCCAAGACCACTTCTCAAAACTAACACTACTAAGATAATCTATAATATTTGAACAAACAGACTCCTTGCATCTCATGTGGTACTCAAATTCTTCAACAGTGTAAGCATAAGCACAGCTAAAGAAATACTTATCAAGTAGTGGATCTTTAAAATGGAGTTTCAAGTTACTTAAAAGATGTTTTGTGCACACACAATACTCAACATCAGGAAACACTCTTAAAACTCCTTTGAGGATGCTAAAGATGCCTATCAGAAACAATGACTAAATTAGCTCGCTCTGGAAAACTTCTTTGTATCTTCTCAAAAAACCATGTCCATGATGCATCTTTTTCAGAATCTACAATGGAAAAAGCAAGAGGGAAGATTTGATTGTTACCATCTTGTGATGAAGCTGTAAATAGGATGCGACCAAACTTACACTTAAAAAATGTCCCATCAACAGAAATAATAGGTCTATAATATTTCCACCCCTCAATTGATGGACCAAAAGCCATAAAACAAAACTTGAAATGACCACTATCATCCATTTCTAAAGCAGTGCATGTACCTATAATAATTAAAAACACATTTCTATCAGCACAAACAAAAAAGAACAGAAAAAATATCAAAGATGCCAATATTAGTCTATCAAGATAGACCGTAATATTAGTCTATCCATATCTATCTGCAAATCAATTTAAATTTGATATAAAAAACTAATAATATTTGGATTAGATTCAACCAATTTATCAAAGAATCTTATAATCAATGCATACGATTCAACTGTGTCACCATGTAATATCTTTACCATATGTTCTTTTACCCTCCAAGCTTTCTGGTAACTTATATCAACTCCATGATTTGTACAAGCCTTATGCACAATCTCTTTAGGAATTGAACGATCAGTAGACATGAATCTAAAATCATCTATCATACAATTGCCAATTACTGTTGAAGAAGCTTGCATGTGAGAACTTTGGGTAGTACGCAATGAACAATCATGAACAGAAGTGTATTTTCGTAGCATCCACAAATCACTCTTCTTATAATGAGATGCCCTTACATACCATTTGCAGCTTTCTTTCAGACATCTAAATTCAAGAGACCTCAAATTTGATACTGTAGTCCTAAATTGAAAGTTTTCTTCACTACTATTATGCAAAAACACTTTGAAAGCACTTCTTTACTTTCAAATAAATTTTTTTCCTTCAAATTAGAACAATAAGAGATGTCTCTTATAACTTCATCATTTGAAACAAAAGAAGATAAACCTATATTCAATTACATATCAACATTCCCCCATACACTACTAGATGAAGAAGACATTCCCAAACAATCAACACTTACATGCACAACTAATGGATGTCTATTAGTTGCATCTTTAACAAAAGCTAAATACCAAGCAACATAATGTCCTTCTTTATCGGCACCACAGTTTGAACATTACTTTTACCAAAATCAAGTAAAACAGATAATTCTACTGATTCATCTAATTCAAGTTGTTCACAATAAAGAAACCAAAGAATTAAAGTTGACTCGCATATGTACCAAAATTCCAGACACTGAGTAATTCTCATAACCATTGCAGCCATTCCATTGACCTCCATAATAAATAACAATAGGAATAGACATTCTAATATGGAAAAAAGAAAATATAATTAAGTATTTAGATGTAATAAGATAATATTAAACGATCGTGCAAATAAGTTAATAAATACTAAACAATTGTTTAACACCAATACACGATCGTATATAAGAAATTAAATGATCGTTTAAAGACACTGATCGTTTAAACCTTCGTGCAAAGAAGTTAATAAATACTAAATGATCATTTAACAATAGGAATAGACATCGTGCAAAGACGCTGATCATTTAAACCATCGTGCAAATAAGTTAATAAATACTAAACGATCGTTTAACACAAATACACAATCGTATACAATAAATTAAATGATTGTTTATGTGTAAACCATCATATCCAATTTGATACACGATCATTTAAAGATACTGTTTGTTTAAAATTGAAATTGATACACGATGGTTTTTAGACGCTCATCGTTTAAACAATCGTATTGAATTTGATACAAAATCGTTTAAAAATGTAGATCATACAAAATATTCAAAATTTTTTTGTTCATAAAGATGAACGATCGTGTTCATAAAACAAAAAGATCGTCTGTATATTGTTAAACGATCATGTCGAAAGAGGTAAACGATCAAGTATTTGAATGAAAATTATCATGAAAAACTTCAAACTATCGATTTTCATAATGATTTACACATCTTACAGTGATTCTTAAAAGACTCAAACGACAAAAAACTCAAACGACATTCATACTGAAATATAAATTCTTAAATAAACATAAACAGTAATCAAAACCTTCAACGATCTTCATAATCAAAACATTACAGGATGTCTTCAATAATACAAACATTTATTAAACATTCTATCTTCACGCTGAAATTTTATAATCAACTAAATAGCTCAAAGAAAAACGATATTTAGAATACTCATCAAAACCAGAAAAACTGAGATGATATCAACTGAGCAGCAGACACGATCTTGATTGTCCAAGATGACAAGAAAAGAAACAATGTTATCGAAGATAATGGATATCAGAGTGAATGTTGTAGAAAATTACGAAAAATAACTCGAAATAGCTCAAATGATCCAGATGAAAGATATATAAAAGAAGAGACGAATAACTCGAAAATGATGATCATGAAAAAATCGAGAAGAAGAAAAAAATCAGATTTGAAAGATTAAGGGCAAATAAAGAATTCTGAAAAAATAATTTGCCTTAAAGGGCTTGTTACACGGGCGGTAAATAGTTTCTCTAAACTAATTATATTATAAAGATAAAGTAATTATTTAGGGTAATTATATTATGTGGATAATATAATTAGGTTAAGATAATTAATTTTTTGAAAGATAAAGGTGATTGGATTGGAGAGAGATGGAAATTTAGGTTTAAAGAGGATATTTGGCGGGTTTTAAATGAAGAGAGAGAGTGTGAAGATTTTTGGGAAAGAGAAAAAGGAAAAATAAAAATAAAAGGAGTTATTTTTATTAAATAGGGCTTTGGGATGTGTGAAAATCCTATTCATCTTCTTATTCCTCAAGCAAACAAAAACCCTAACCCGAAACTCCATCAATCTGCCACCACTCTCCTCATTCCAACAGGCACCACGAGCGTCACCGCCATTTCGAGCCGCTTCTTCAGCCCATCGCCTAACCTAACTGACACGAGTCGTCTCCTCATCTTCACAAGTCGGCTGTCCCAAGCGCCCCTTCTCCGTCGCAAGCCGTTGGTCATCTGTTTTCCATCACGGTTCATTGCGTAGCCGAGCCATCTCCATCTCCCATCCGTAGCCCCTATCTAACCTTCGATTCGTCCGCTGCGAGTCACGAACGGAAGGCCCGAACGTCTCCAGCCATCGAGCCACGTGTGTGCAAGATCCCGAGTTGCCCTTCACTCCCAAGCCACGCGCACATCTTAGCTAAGCTGACCACCCGATTTTTTCCCTCTCCGAGCCGTTTGAGTTGCCAAGCTTGTTTTTTTTACCTTATTTGACCCATTTTTGGCTTTTTATCTTTTTTTTTTATTTAATTGGAAAATTGAGCTGGGAGTTTGTCTAACTAAGTGGAAATCGATTTGCCTTCATTTTGGGATGTTCCCTCAAGAAGCTTAACCACGACTGTTAGGAAAATCTCGGTTTTAACAAATCTTTAGGTAAGAGATTCTATTACTAGACCCTTGAACTAAATTTAAGAGACCGCATGTACTTATGGTTATGCGTTAGTGATTGTTAAAATGTATATCTGGATGCTATTGATATTGACTGCCATTATATGGGGTATGATGATGATAGCTGTTAACATGATTATTGCTGGTAGTATATTGATGATAACGACTGTGTTATGTCTTTGATGACAATGTTTGATTAAAATGACATGATCGATACTTATGTCATGCTTATGATAATGTATGTGATGTTACATGCTATGGTTAGGTTGTGTTGTTAACTTTCGCTATTAGAGTCGTACCCACATGGGTGTCCTTCGGGATCATCACCTTTTATGACTGTGTAGTCCGACGGGATCACCGGTCCAGTAAGACATAAACATGATTATGAGTGACTCGACGGGGTCACTCACCGCCCGATTGTCTTAGTTTTTCCTTCAGGTACACTAAAGACCAATTATCCTAGGTGTTCCTTTGCGTTCACCGAAGACCAGATATGTTTCTACGGGATCACAGATTGCACATGTTCGGAAATGTGTCAGTTTACGGTACCATTTTACATGACTCTAATAGGAAGTTAACAGACACCTAGCAGGACTAGTAGTGGGTCCCTTACTGAGTATATTTTTATACTCACTCTTACTTATTTAAATTTTTTCAGGTAGAGGTAGAGGTAAAGGCAGAAGGAAGCTGGTGAATGACAAGAAGTGACTGTGGCGAGCCAGAGGGATCTTATTGCTTCTGTTTTATGACATTGATCAGATGCACTTTTTACTTTATTTTATTTTGTTTTATTTTATTTATTTATTTATTTTTAAGTTAGATAACGTTCGAGTTAGGATTTTATCTAATTTTATGAGGTTTGTTTTATTTTCTATTTTTTTTAAATTTAAGAAATTTTACTTATCTTTCAAATTAGTATTGTTTTCGGCTTAGTATAAGGAGTTGGGTCGTTACATCGTCTTACAAATAGAACGAAGTAACAAAATATTTACACTGTATAGAACAATTCCGAAAATGGAAAAAGCCCACAGGCCCATCATGTAAAATACCAAAAATGCCCCGTCAATAATGCGCACGTAATATATTTGGTACACGATCGTTTAGATTTGGTCATTTAATTTGGCAATTATTTTTTTAATTCTATCATTTAATTTTGTTACACGATCGTTTAATTTGGTTACACGATTGTTTATATTTGATCGTTTAGATTTGGGTAGGTAAATCGATTTTCTTTTTATACACAATAGTTATGATTTGCTAAATGCTTTTTTTAAAAAAAATTTATACGTGATCGTCTACTTTTTTTTACACGATCGTTTAGATTATTTTATTACATGATCGTTTCGATTTGTTTGCATGATTATTTATTTTCTCAAGATTCTTTAGTACACGATCGTTTAGATTTGGATAAATGTTTTTTTAAATTATTTTCGCATGCAATCACTTAGATTTATCTACACGATGGTTTTTTTTTTACACGATGGTTTACCTTTTTTACACGATCATTTACATTTGACTACTCCAATCTAAATGATTTTTTTCAAGATTATTTATACGCAATCGTTTAAATTCTGCTATTTTTTGTACACGATAGTTTAGATTTGGTTACCTAAATTTAAACGACATAAAAAAGAAGAAGAAAAGAAGAAAGACGATGGAAAGAAATCGCAAAGAAAAAAAAGAAGAGAAAAATAAGAAAGACGATGGAAAGATTAAACGATGTATAAAAGGAAGAGAAAAAGAAGAAAGACAATGGAAAGAAATCGCAGCGGCAAAAAAAAAAAAAAGAAAAAGAAAAGAAGAAATATGACAAAAGAAATCGCAGCGAGGAGGAGAAGAAAGACGGAAGGGCAAGAAAGCCTGTTATATGTCAACAAACAAATTTAGTTAATAGAGAAACCAATTAAATAGATACAAGTTATTGAGTAAGAAATAAAACATTACCCAGAGTCAATAGATTTCAAATCCAACAAATTGTTGAAGTTCATTTTTATTAATTCTAAATTTAAGCATTTAACTTAAGAAAAATGGTATTTCCCTTATTCTTATATACCTACAAGTTTACGAGGAATATACCTAATAGCTGCCCAAGTATGCATGCTCCCTGTGGAATACCGCCATCTAAACTTATTGATAGATTAATCTTAAACCTCAAGGATGATTCCAAAATCTACAAAATATTAAGGCCCCTGTGAACTTCAAGTGTCACACTAGGGGTGTGAATTTCTCTATTAAAAGCAACATGAAGATTAGTAAATACCAAAAGTCTACAATAAGAAAACTAATTGTGGACTCTACGAACACATTATTACGAACACATTATTTCTCTCAACAAGAACACTAAATTAACATACCTCTAAATTAGCATACCTCTTTTGCAGCATCAATATTTTTGCAAACAAAGGTTGAACCAAAATTATACTCCATTGCACTCTACAATTTCCACAAATTTGCAAAAACATGTTATTTACATTGAGAAAAAAAAAGTTACCTAACCAACCAAAAAAAGAAGCCAATTGCTACCAGTCCATTCATGCTTGTCATGCTATAAAAAGAAAAAGTTTTTAGTACAAACTTGAAATGACAAGCACTACTGCATACAACCATAACCAGGTTGCTAAATCAAACTCAACTGTATAAATTCCCCTATATTTTCTAAAACCTATTAAGTAATCTTTCCTTAAATATAAGATCTCACAAGCACCACAATGGAAATGATTTTGATAATGAAAAAAAGAAAATGAACCAAGTATGGACACAAGAAAAAGACATCTAGATAAAACACGACATTATAGTAAAACTCAACCAAGAATTAAAGTATAGAAGGGTTCACCAAATAAAACTTATAATATCTTGCTCAAACTAATTTAAACTATTTTACTAATCTCCTACAGACTCACCTCACCCCAACCCATATTCAATTGATCGGTTCTTCACCACCAACCGATGAAAAACAGAAAGCTTTAATGTAATGACCCAACTTTTCGGACTAAGCTGGTGTCACTACATACTGCTAAAACACGACAGTAAAACACACAAACTCATAAAAGATCTATTACGATTAATTAAAAACATTCAGAATATCAAAAAAACAGTTCCGGGCCCGATTTTAGATCACTTTCTCAAAAGTTCCAAAATATGGTTCACAAAATCATCAAAATAAAATGGTAAAATCGATGTCTTAACCATGACTCCATCTGGCAAAAGAAAAATAAAAAGTAACAAAATACATCAGCGAAAGCATAAAGAAAACCAGACGCGTCCATATGGCGTTCAAACATCCTTCTTGCCCCTCGACGGTCTGCCCCTGACCATACCCTTACCTGAAAAGTTAAAGAGAAAAAGGGTGAGTATAAAATATACCCAGTAAGGGACCCACTACTGGGCCCATTAGGGTAATAACAGTTAGCTTCCTATTAAAGGGTACCCTACATAAACAGTCTAATGGTCCCGTAGAATGCACACATCAGTCTCGTGATCCTGAAGGATCACATATCAATCTAATGATCCCGAAGGATGCACATATCAGTCTAGTTATCCCGAAGGATGCACACATTAGTCTAGTGATCCCGAAGAATGCACATATCAATCTCGTGATCCTGAAGGATAGATATCAGTCTCGTGATCCCGAAGGATACACATATCAGTCGAGGAATCCCGAAGGACACCGTGCCTGTAAGGTACACTACCCGATAGATAAAGCTAACCGTTACCCATAGTCTATACTAAACCATCTACAACAGTCACATCACAATAACGTTCAAGTTAGCGGTTCCATCATAAGCTTAGCCAATCAGACAGTTTAGGTTTAAAAAACTATCTCCTCAGTTGCTATATGAATATCTAATTCACACATCATCGTGACATTTCTTTAAATCCAGTCAACTAGTCAAATCATCACTTTGTAAATTCACCTGATGGTTTTTCGCCTCAGATTAAACCCTAGCACATCCACAGGTAATCTAGGTTATGCGTAACGTCTATATTATGCATAACAGTCGTATTTAGTCTACAACACAGTTCAACGGCGTATACTCAATGTACACAAGTGGTTTCCGAACTCTTTGTCCCTCTATGACATAACTCTATAACCAATGTCCCGACAACAGACTTCAACTTTACATAACATTAAGGTATCATAGTCCATCGACATACTATTCCAGTTCACAACATAGCCCACCAACATAACTACAATACACAGAACATCTGGGCATCAGTGTCTATTCGCAGATACAACTAATGATCACATTACCTTTCATCAGTCAAGAGCATATAAGTGATATGTACTAGTCAAACATGCATCAATCAATTCAATACAATTACTATCGTATAATTCCCATGTGGGTTACTATGTTTCCTGTCTCAGTCCGAGGTGCAGTAGTAAGAAATCCCTTAACTGAAATGTAGCTAAATTCTCGTTCAAATCCGCGTCCAAACGAATCCACCTAAACACAAACATACGGGTTTAACAATGACATCACCAAAATCCACAGTACAAAACGTTTCAAAGCAATAGCTACCGACTTACCCAAGCAGAGGAGAGTTGGCTCCCACTGCGCTTGTCGTAAAACTCCTGAACTCGAGCGTCACCTCTCTAACACCTTCAGAGGAGCAACAGTTAACCCAAACAATCAGTTCAACATTTTAATCCAACATTTAGACTCGCACTGACTATTGAAAACATTAAAAATTCCTCACATTGTCCTTACCAAGACTTACCTGAAATGGACACGACTTAAGTGGCTCGGTGGATCAAGAGATTGGCTTGGAAAATTGACTTGGCTTCTGAGACGGCTCGGCTCGACTCGACTCGACTTGGCTTGACTCGCTCGACTTGGCTCAGCTCGCGGCTCGACTCGACTCGCTATTTGGCTCGGCTCAGTTCTCAGCTCGTGGCTCGACTCGGCTTAATTCTTGGCTTGGTTCGGCTCCCTCACGGCTTAGTTCGGGTCGCTCACGACTGGTGGCTCGGCTAGCTCGACTCAATTCAGCCTACTTGGAACTGATTTGGTTTCCACACGACAGCGAGCACATGGTGGCGGCGGCAGAGAAGATTTGCCCGGTTACCTTTATCGATGCAAGATGCACGACGATCGACACTGCACGACCGAGGCATAGATGGCCGATGGTTGGCCGTACGCGTGGAACGAAGGACGGTTGAAGACGGGCTGCCGCTGGATGTCTTCACGTCAGTAATGTGTGGCTGACGGCGTAAGAGGCAGATACAGAGGTTGAATGTGTAGCTGAGGTAGATCTGGAGTCGTACAAAAGAGCGGTAAAGATGTTCAGCTGTCGCGAGGACTCGACGACAACGGTCAGCCGAAGATGCCGACTGCAGGCGAGATTTCGATGTGAGGCACGGCTTGATGGAAAAAGAAGACGAGGAGACGGAGACGGGGGCGTGCGGATGCGGCTAGTTTAAAGAAGAAGAAGAAGGTCGGGGCGGAGGGCGGTTGTGCTAGCGTTGTCGGGTAAGAAGGAGAAGATTTGGGGCGACGGCTATTCAGGAGAAGAAATGAAGATGAAGAAGAAGAAGAAAAATCGAGGGGGGGGGCGCGCAGAAGTTAGGGTTTCCCCTTTTTTTAAAAAAATATATATCTATATATATATAATTAATAATAATAATAATATAATTTATATTATATTATTACTAGATTATTTTATATCATATTATATTATAAAAAAATTCAAACCCTTCAATTTCTTTTTCTTTTCTCTTCTAAACCAACCAAAAATTATCACCGAAAATTTTAAATTCACGAAAATTAACATAAAATGTTAAAAGTTACCTCGAAATTTGGGGCGTTACATTCTTCCCTCCTTAAGGAACTTTCGTCCTTGAAAGTTCTATTCCTCAAACAAATTTGGATAACGAGCTCCATGTCATCTTCTCTATCCCACGTAGCCTCTTCAACCTTGTGATTCCGCCATAAGACTTTAACTAATGTGATCTCTCTCTATTTCTCAACATCTTCACCTCCCTACCCAACACGTCAACTGGTTGTTCTGTATAGCTCAAGTTTTCATCAATCTCTAATGGCTCGTAATCCACTACATGAGATGGATCTGGCACATACTTCCTCAACATAGAAACATGGAACACATCATGAACTTCCGAGAGTGATGGTGGCAACGCCAAGCGATATCCTACAGGGCCAATTCGCTCTAGAATCTCAAACGACACAACAAAACGAGGACTCAGCTTTCCTCTCGTTTCAAATTGTAAGACACCTTTCATAGGTGCTACTTTTAAGAACACTTTGTCCTCCACATCAAACTCAAGATCCTTTCATCTCACATCAGCATAACTCTTCTGCCTACTCTGTGTGGTCTGCATACGTGATCTAATTTTCTGTATCGCCTCGTTAGTAGACTGAACTAACTCGGGACCCACCAACCTCTGCTCACCAACCTCATCCCAACAAACAGGGGATCTACAACATTTGTCGTACAAGGCCTCAAATGGTGCCATGCCAATGGTAGCTTGAAAACTGTTATTATAAGCAAATTCCATCAAATGCAAGTGAGAATCCCAACTACCTGGGAATTCTAATGCGCAAGCTCGCAACATATCCTCTAAAACATGGTTCAGATGCTCAGTTTGACCATCAGTCTGTGGGTGGAAAGTTGTACTAAAGTCTAACCTCTTGCCCATGGCAGCCTGTAAACCCGTCATGAACTTGGAAGTGAAACGAGCATCTCTATCAGAAACAATCAACACTGGCACGCCATGTAGTCTCACTATCTCAGACATGTACAACTGTGCCCACTTATTAGCAGTATAAGTGGATTTCTCCCGGAATGAAGTGTGCTAATTTGGTAAGTCTGTCAACAACAACCTAAATCACTATAAAACCCCTTAAAGTTCTAGGCAGTCCTGTAATGAAATCCATGGACACGTTTTCCCACTTCCATTTCAGTACGCTTAAGGGTTGTAATAAACCTGCTGGTTTCGGCCTTGGTGCTTTAACCTGATGACACACCAAGCATTTACTAACAAATTCGGCCACCTCTCTCTTCATATTATGCCACCAGTAAACCCATTTTATGTCCTGATACATCTTCATACTACCTGGGTGCATGGAAAATGGGGAACTTTGAGCCTCAGACAATGATTATGTTTTAACCCCACTGTCTGTTGGCACACAAAGGCACCTCTCAAACAAAAGCCCACCATCAGAGGATATGGAGAACTCAACCGCTTGCCCTGCTTCTGCTAGGCAACACTTCTCAACCAAGTAAGGATCGTTACTCTTAGCATCAATGATCTTCTACCTCAAAGTCGGCTACACCGTCAACTGTGTTAACTCTGAAGTGACGCCTCTACTGACACTGCAATCTCAGCCCTCTCAAAATCTCGATGCAACAGGGTCTGTCGGGTAATAAGTGCTGCTGAATGTGATACCTTTCTACTAAGAGCATCAGCTACCACATTCGCCTTGCCTGGATGATACAGTATCTCACAATCATAATCCTTCACTAATTCAAGCCATCTTCGCTGTCTCATATTCAATTCCTTCTGAGTGAAAAAGTAATTCAAGCTTTTATGATCCGTGAAGATCTGTATCTTTTCACCATACAAGTAATGCCTCCATATCTTCAATGAAAAAACTACTGCTGCCAACTCTAAATCATGGGTAAGGTAATTCTGCTCATGACTCTTCAATTGACGAGAAGCGTAAGCAACTACCTTACCTCGCTGCATCAAAACACAAACCAAACCTTTCTTAGATGCATCACTGTAAATCACAAAACTCCCTGAACCATCAGGTACAGTAAGAACCGGCGCAGTAACTAGCTTCTGTTTAAGGTTCTGGAAACTGTCCTTGTCACACCCCCTCCCGGACTACCTGCTACTTTAGACCGAAAGATGGCGTGAAGCCGACGAACAACGCTTTTCTGTACCTGTATCTGTCGACTCTACTTAAAATCTTCATGTGATGAACTTGCCAATCTAGTATATAAACTATTGTACATGCCACAAAACACAGCAGATCCTAGGCTAGTCCAACACAGCTAGTCAAACACATACATGAAGTGTATCTCAAAATTTACCAATTTCACGAGTAAACCTAAAGACACCTTAATCAAAATATAACCAACAAAATTTACACAACTACAACTCCTAAAGCTTATACAAACTGTGGAGTATCTATAACATACAACGGTGTATATACACCACAACACAACAGACTCTATGCCCAACTCAAAACACGTACTGGCAATCGATAATGAAGCTTCCGCAGACTAAGGCAGTCTATCAGGCACCGGGAAGTCGATCTCTACCTGGAAAATGGGTAAAACATTTTGGAAAGGGTGAGCTATGAAGCTCAGTGAGTGACTCAGTTTAAAACTATGAATTTAAAGATAAAAGCACGTGAAAACTTTACACATATAAATCTGTTTATACAAGTCGCAAATGTAAATGTGTAGTAGTAAGAATAGCTTCCTTAAATACTCAGCATGTTCATCATTGAAATCTAGCAAGGCATATCAAGTATATCGAAGCATTTTAGCTAACATGACGAATCTACGTTGTGTAGGGTACACCTAGTACAACAACGTTTACAAGCACTACGATGTAGTGGGGCCCACCCAGCACTCCCATCATCTTTGTCGTAGTGGGGCCCGCCCAGCACTCACGATAGCATCGTTGTTACGGAGTACACTCAACGTCAACAACGGAATCTAACCAGTGTGCACACGGTAATCTCTAGCCTCAGGCTCAAGATCTCAGTCATGTAGTTAATGAAAATTTTATAAATCATCTTTAAATATTAAAACATGCCTGCTTATAAATTTTACACAAAGCTCGAACTTTACTCAGCTCTTTCGTGAAAAATTGTAGTTCTTAAAACAAAACTTCATACTAATTCATGCTTTGCTTAAAATATTGTGGTTTAAATACTTTCCAAACATTTAATATCTACGTGCTAGCATAAATTTCTTTAAGAAATCTAGTCTCCAAATGTATACTTGAAAATAGTCATGAAATTCAAATACTTTTCATGGCTTCGTAAATAAACATTTATTCCATTCAATCATAATAACAATTATGAAAAATATTTCAAAGTTGGTTTTGTCACTCACAGTCTTGGGCTAGATCCTTGGTCTATAAGCTCGGTTTAATTCTTCTCGGCCTGCCAACAACCCAACCGAGTATTAAAACTCTAAACATTCTGGTTTCCTAAAGATATACATAACATGTCGCACCAAAAGATGACGCTCACGAAAACAAAGCTTAAGAAATAAAATCCTATTTCATTAATTCTCTAAAATTTCCAGATTTCTAACATAAACTTCAAAGGACTATAACTTTCTCAATACTTAACCAAAATGAGTGTTCTTTATATCAAAATCTTCATTTTGAGATCCTCTAAAACTTACCTGAAGACATATAAATCTGATTCCCCGTGCATAAACACATATAACCCTCAAAACAGAACCACTTCCAGAATCGCACGCACACGACCTCTTTAACTTGTCCCTACAATTTAACTGATTTTTAGTCGTTTTTGGTTTACAATGTCTTCATGAAAGTTGTAGTAAATTGAATAACCTTTCCAACCATACCAAATAGAGGTTCTAACTCTACCAATACACTCTGAAATACAAGAAAAACCAGAGACCTCCTGATTTCGAGTGAAAACCAACTGCCCTGTTTTCTCTTAATTCCTTTTGAAGAGTTCAAACCAAATTAAAAACCAGTGATGTGCAGAATGAACTAAAATTCAGCCATTGATACACTTTGCTTGAGTTCTCCTCCTCTTCTTCAACCTAAAAATTCTAGTAAAATTTCTCTTCTTCTTCCAAACTCTCTCTTAGAAGTTCTCTGCAAATTGAAGAAGGAAAAAGAAAAAAAAATGGAACTTGGATGTCTTCAAAATCTTGGCGGTGAAGGGAAGAGAAGAAGAAGAAGAAAAGAAAAAAATGAAATTTTCTTCTCCTTTTCTTCTTTTTATCCTTTCTTTTCTTTCTTTTCTTTACTTTATTTAATAAAACTATTTAATATATAAATATATATATATATATATATTTACACTTAATTTCCATTTTCTTTTTCTTTTTTTTTTCTTTCCACATTTAAAGAAATTAAACCAAGAAAATATCGGGTTTACAGTCCTTACAAGCCTTGCTCCAAACAAAAGGAGCTCCCTTCCTGGTCAACTGAGTAAGAAGAGTAGCTATACGGAAAAAGTTCTCCACAAATCGTCGATAATAAGCCGCTAAACCCAGAAAGCTACGAACCTCATTGACTGTGGAAGGTCGGGGCCAACTGGTGACTGCCTCTATCTTAGCTGGATCCACGAAAACACTGGCTTTAGAAACCACATGGCCTAGAAAGGATACATGCTTCAACCAAAACTCACATTTTGAGAACTTTGCATACAGTTTATTAGCTCGAAGGTTTCTAAAACCATGCGCAAATGCTCCTCATGCTCTGCCTCTTTCTTGGAATATATCAAAATATCGTCAATGAACACTATCACAAAAGTGTCTAGGAACTCCCTAAACACATTGTTCATCAAATCCATAAACACTGTTGAAGCATTCGTCAAACCAAAAGACATCACAATAAACTCATAGTGTCCATATTCGGAACGAAAGGCTATCTTCGGTACATCGCTATCCTTAATCCTTAGCTGATGATATCCTGACCGAAGGTCGATCTTAGAGAACACTGTAGCTCCCTGTAACTGGTCAAACAGATCGTCGTTCCTGGGCAAGGGATATTTGTTTTTAACGGTTACCTTATTCAACTCCCTGTAGTCAATACATAAGCGCATCGACCCATCTTTCTTTTTAACAAATAAGGCTGGTGCACCCCAAGGACATACTCGGTCGAATGAAGCCTTTATCAAGCAACTCCTGTAACTGCACCTTCAGCTCTTTCAATTCTGCTAGGGCCATTCTGTATGGAGCCCTAGATATAGGAACTGTACTAGGCTCCAACTCTATGGCAAACTCAATCTCTCTGTGAGGAGGTAACCCTGGAAGTTCTTCAGAAAAGACATCTGAATAGTCCCTCACCGCTTGTTCTGATGACAATGACACATTAACCTCTCTAGTATCCACCACACTCGCTAAGATACTCCAAGTACCCCGACTAAGCAGTTTACTGGTCCTCATAGCTGAGATTACCTTAGGTAACGACCTTGTTCCTTCTCCCTTAAACTTAAACTGGCCATCAAGGGAGGGTTAAACGCTACCTCCTTACGGGAACAATTTATGCTAGCATGGTTAGCAGCTAGTCAATCCATACCTAGAATTACATCAAAGTCGAGCATATCAACGACTAACAACGTTACTTCAATCACATGACCTGCTATCTCAATCTCGCATGCTTTCATCTTTTCTTTCGACAACATATTCTCCCAGAAGGAGTAGATACTAAAAAAACATGGTGTAGGGGCTCTACCTCTAAGCGGGCATGTAAAACAAATGCATAAAAGAAAAAAGAATATGACGAACCAGAATCAAACAAAACTAAGGCATAATGCCCCAACACTGGAAACGTACCTGTCACTACCATTCCTACTCTCTGAGCCTCGGTCTTATTTGTAGCAAAGACTTTACCCTGATGTGGAGCACCTATTTTCTGATTTTGTGCACCCCGGTAAGCCTCATCGGGCATTTGTTGGTTGTATGCTCCTCTTGCCTACAATTGAAGCAAGTCCTGGTCCCAAACAAACAACGGCCCAGATGGTGCTTCCCACAAGTGGTACATAAAGGCTTTCCTCTGGCAGCTTCACCTGCCTCAAAAGGTCTTTGCTGGAAGCGGCGAAACTCACCACCTGGTGTGAAATTTCGCTGTGGCACTAACATAGGCTGTTGCTCAGCCTTCCTTTTTGGTTCTGAGGTTGAACCTCTACCTGCAACCTTGGACGAGTTAGCCCTCTCCTGTAAACTGAGATCCACTGCCAGGCGCAGTGCATCAACATGAGTAGTGGGTCGAAAGGCTCGAACCAGACCCTGGATGTCTAGCCTGAGGTCTCTAACAAACTTATCGGCTCTGGCCGCCTCGGTAGCTATCATCTCGGGAGCGAAGCGGGATAACATATCAAACTCCGTATCATACTGCTCCACTGTCCTATCGTCCTGCTCCAAGTTTCAGGAACTTCTGTCGATCGGCATCTCGCATAGAAACTCTCCTTGAAGAGTTTCTAAGTGATGTGACCCACATCAACCCCTAGCATCCTCTCTGCCGTCGCCCAGCAGGCAGTACCTCTGTCTGTCAACATGAAAACGACGCACTAAACTTTCTGTACCTTAGGGCACTTCATATACCAAAATATAGTCTCCCTCTAAAGATAACCACATCTGAGCCTTGGTGGGGTCCTCCAAAGACCCATCGAATGTCGTGGGGTTGTACTTTCTGAAATCCCTCAAATCTTTGGCCTCTGTCGATAACTGATCCAGCACGACCTAGGGTACAACTGGAGTCGGAGCAGGAGCTGGCGGGGCAGGCTGCTGCTGCTCCCGATTCTACATAATCAAATCACTCAACCTCTGCTCCACAGCAGCAAGGTCCGCATGAGTAACTAGTGCAGCGGGGTCGGTAGCTTGAGCTACAGGCTGTACTTCAGGTTGGACACGTCCTGCTCCCTTCGTCGGTCTCCTCGGCCACTCCTACGCGCACCTCTCCTTGGTGGCATTTCCCTAACAACCACCAATGATTCCTTTAGTTTCATATGATAATTAACTTTGCAGTTTAACTTAGGTAAGGTAATGCATATAGAGTTATACATATAATTTCATGAAAGCGTACCTGACGAGTGGCAAAGGATCGTTTTAGCATAGGGACACAAAAACACAGACTCACATCATATGTCAGTCTACAGAACCTAAAACTTAGGCTCTGATGCCATCAACAACAGTCACATCTCAAGAATGTTCAAGTTAGCGGTTCAGTCATAAGCTTAGCCAGTTAGACAATTTAGGTTTAAACAATTGTCTCCTCAGTTGCTATATGAATATCTAATTCACACATCATCGTGACATTTCTTTAAATCCAGTCAACTAGTTAAATCATCACTTTGTAAATTCACCTGACGGTTCTTCGCCTCAGATCAAACCCTAGCACATCCATAGGTAATCTAGGTTATGCGTACGTCCATATTATGCATAACAGTCGTATTCAGTGTACAACACAGTTCCACGACGTATACTCAATGTACACAAGAGGCTTCCAAAGTCTTAGTCCCTCCACAATATAACTCCATAACCAGTGTCCCGACAACAGACTTCAACTTTACATAACATTAAGGTTTCATAGTCCATCGACATATTATTCCAGTTCACAACATAGCCCACCAACATAACTACAATACACAAAATATCTGGGCATCAGTATCTATCCGCACAAACAACTCATTAACGTATATAAGCACATAGGATACAACTAATGATCACATTACCTTTAATTAGTCAAGAGCATATAATTGATATGTACTAGTCAAACATGCGTCAATCGATTCAATACAGTTACTATCATCTAATTCCCATGTGGGTTACTACGTTTCCAGTCTCGATCTAAGGTCCCGTAGTAAGAAATCCCTTACCTAAAATGTAGCTAAGTTCTCGTTCAAGTCCGCGTCCAAACGAATCCACCTAAACAAAAAAATACGGGTTTAACAATGACATCACCAAAATCCACAGTACAAAACGTTCCAAAGCAATAACTACCGACTTACCCAAGCAGAGGAGAGTTGGCTCCCACTGCGCTTGCCGTAAAACTCTTGAACTCGAGCGTCACCTCTTTATCACCTTTAGGGGATCAACAGTTAACCCAACCAATCATTCCAACATTTTAATCTGACATTTAGACTCGCATTGACTATTGAAAACATTAGAAATTCCTCACATTATCCTTACCAAGACTCGTCGGGACTCGGCACGAATGGACACGACTTAAGTGGCTCGGTGGATCAAGAGATTGGCTTGGAAAATCGACTTGGCTTGGGAGGCGGCTCGACTCGGCATGACTCAACTTGGCTCGGCTCGGCTCGGCTTGGTTCAGCTCACGGCTCGACTCGGCTCACGGTTTGGCTTGGTTCAGCTTGTGGCTCGACTCGGCTCAGCTAGCGGCTCGGCTCGGCTCGTGACTCAGCTCAACTCAGTTCTTGGCTTGGTTCGGCTTGCTCACAACTGGCGACTTGGCTAGCTCGGCTCAACTAAGCCGACTTGGAGCCAATTTGGTTTCCACACAGCAGCGAGCACACGACGACGACGACGGAGAAGACTTGCTCAGTTACCTTTGTCGATGTAAGATGCACAACGGCCGACACTGCACGACCGATGGTTGGCCGTGCGCATGGAACGAAGAAGAAGGGCGATCGGAGACGGGCTGCCGCTGGATGTCTTTACGTTGGTAATGTGCGGCTGACGACGTATGGAGCAGAGACGGAGGTTGAATGTGTAGCTGAGGCAGATACGACGATGTACGAAGGAGCGATATTGAAGTTTGGCTGTCGCGAGGACTCGACGGCAACGGTCAACCGAAGACGCCGATTGCAGGCGAGGTTTCGACGTGAAGCACGACTCGACGGAAAAAGAAGACGAGGAGAAGGAGACGGAGGCGTGCGAACACGGTCGGTTGAACGAAGAAGAAGGGCGGTTGTGCTGGCGCTGTTGGGTAAGAAGGAGGAGATTTGGGGCGGCGGCTATTCGGAAGAAGAAAATGAAGAAGAAGAAGAAGAAGAAAAATCAAGGGGGGGAGGCAGCGCGCGCGGGAGTTAGGGTTTCCTTTTTTTAAAAATATAATAATAATAATAATAATAATAATAATAATAATAATATAATTAATAATAATAATATTATTTATATTATATTATTATTATATTATTTTTATATCATATTATATTATAAAAAAAATTCAAACCCTTCAATTTCTTTTTCTTTTCTCTTCTAAACCAACCAAAAATTAATACCAAAAATTTCAAATTCTCGAAAATTAACATAAAATGTTAAAACTTACCTCGAAATTTGGGGCGTTACATTTAAAGATTAATAACTTGAGCAACATACTCAATCAATGACAAAAAAAAAAACGTAGTAAGTAAAACTTGGGAGATTGTGGCTGTAAACATAGTGTTCACAAAACTAATTAATTTTAAATAGAAATAAGCATTGAATCCTACACTAGTATACATTAGATTAGAAGCGTCCTCTCTGTTAATCGACGCCATTGTCGAACATTATGGAATAGGTCGGTGATGCTCTTCCAATGAAAATGTGAAATTAGACGGATCTTTGAATCTCGCATCGAAAATGAAGTGGAAGATCCAGAGAATGATGAAAAGGACGATGAGGAAAGAGATAAAGATGTGGATTATGCATCATCTTCCATGCCATCATCATCGAAAAATGCTCTCATTTCGACAAGATGTAAATCTGCACCATATCGTTCGTCGTTTAACGATAACCGGTACTTGAATTTTTCGATTACAAGTGACAGAACTGCCGAAGAGGAAGAGAAAATAGAGAGCAGTAGTGATTCGACTCTAAACCCTAAAGTGAGATTGAGAAGAGAGGGAAGAAAGGCATGAGAGAGTGAACTAAGGGTTGAGAAGAAATCGTGAAATAGGAAAAGCAAATGAGCTTTAACGTGGCTTCTAATTTTATTGATTTAATTTAACGAAATTAAAAAATAATTAAAGAAATTTACAATAGTTTTAATGTCGATTTTAAACGGACATTAAAGCTCCCTCTTTGATGTCTGTTTAAAACTGACATTAAACATCCACATTTTGAAAAACAACATTAAAGATTCGTTTTCATTTTTTCCAACCAATGTCAAAGCCTATATTTCTTGTAGTATAGAAATTTAAAACCTATAAAAAATATAAGTTCCATGCACACCTAGGTTAAAATATATCAACCAATGCTTTATAGAATTAGGTCGATATCTTGTAAAATTGGTTACAGGAGGCTTACCTGATTCGATCTTATCAACAAGTAAGATAAGATGACTATGTTTGGAGGTTCTTAAGTTGACGATTTACGGAACACTTGCTATTGGAGATCGTAAGATGTTCTTGAGTCTAGTTAACCTAGTTTTATGAGCATGCGTGAGAGATGTGAGGTAATAAAACTAGTTTAACACTTAGACATCGTAGGCTAAAATCCGGTATAATGGTTATGGTGGATGTTTCACCTAGACTTAGGATTTGTTTAAGTTAGCCTAAATATGATCCTATTTTTCCTTAGTACCTTTTAACACTTAGAGTACTTCAGGTAGAGAAAAGTAGCGTAATTTTAGCTCTAGCGTCCTAAGAGTTCACACCGTGAGGTCCATGTGGGGCTTTGGGCCATGTATAGGAGCAGACTCCCTTTATAGAGTGTTTACATGGATCAGTATCAAGGTAAATAGGGGAAGTAGTTCATAGTAAATGGGTGAGGGATATGTGAGAACACATCCCATGGTCTTTTCCATTAGGTCACACCATTTGATTCCTATAATGTGCCTGCTTGTCTGCCCTGGAGCAACGTTCCCTTTGAAAGGTTGTATTATAGGATTCGAAACATCGCGAACTCCTTATATGGATAGGTTCTCTTTGATCAGTTTTCATATTGACTTTCCACTTTTTGCAGCATAATGATTCTTATTTCTAAGATCTGAAAATGGAGGGTTACACAAGAATTACTCAATTATTAGTATATTCTCAACCGAAGTAGTAATAACTAAGTGCTATGCAAATATGAGATATTTAGGAGTTAGCATTTTGTCAAGATTGTCTTGGTTTAAAGGAGGAATAATCGACTACCCTTCAGTAGAGGTTATTCTAAACCTTTGAAATATTGTTGCAAAACATAATAATGATGGGGACGTTATAAATATTTGCTAAATTAATTTGTTCTAAAGGATTGTAGTTTTTCACTAAATATAATATGTTTTACTTTTCAGCATGAATAGCTTAATAGTACAACTCTTAGCTTTCGAGAAGCTTAACAACGATAATTACATGACTTGAAAATCAAACCTAAATACAATATTGGTCATAAATGATTTAAGATTGTCTTTATTCAGGAACGTCCTTAAACCCCTACCTCAAATGCTAACCAAAATGTTTGGAAAGCATATTTTTGCTAGCATGTCTGATGTTTTAGCAAAGAAACATGAATCCTTAGCCACGACTAAAAAGATTATGGATTCATTGAGGGAGATGTTTGGTCGGCCTTCATGGTCCTTCAGACACGAAGCAAGTAACTACATTTACACCAAGCAAATGAATGAGGTGACCTCTGTTATAGAACATGTCCTGGGTATGATGAGGCACTTCAATATTCTTGAAGTAAGTGACGGTCCCATCAATGAGGTAAATCAAGTGATCTTTATTTTACAATCTCTTTCGAAGAGTTTTGTACCATTTCAGACAAACGATTCTCTAAATAAAATAGAGTTCACCCTAACCACCATTCTGAATGAGCTCCAACGTTTCTAGAACCTTACCACGTGTAAGAGGAAGGCAGTGGAAGCAAATGTTGCAACCACAAAAAAAGAGTTTATGGGAGGATCGTCCTCTAAGACTAAAGTTGGACCTTCACAAATGAAGAAGATGAGAAAGGGGAAGACTTCCAAGAATAGTAAGGGAAAGAAAGTTGATAAAGATAAATGTTACGACTTCAATGAGGATGGGCATTAGCTAGGGAATTGCCCAAAGTACCTTGTTGAGAAGAAAGCTGAGAAGGAAGCACAATGTAAATATGATTTACTAGCTGTTGAAACGTGTGCTTAATAGAATTTGATACTTCAACCTGAATACTAGATTCAGAAAACTACTAATTATATTTACTTCTTATTTCAAGAAACTAGTTCTTGAAAAGCTCGTTTCTCGACTAAAGCAGTAAGAGATGTGAAGTTGTTTAGATAGATATTTCATCCATATAAATATTTTGTATGTTCCTCAAAAGTTGAGGAATTTAATATCTATTTCTTGTATTTCAAAACAAATGTAGAGAATATATTTGAAAATGAACTGTCCATTTTTTTCTAGGTGTATTCAAATTTGTTCTACTATACTTATTAACCACTTATATATAAATTAAGACCAATTGGTTGAGAATTTGTCTTTAATATTGAAATATTTAGTACAAAAGATGAAAAGCTTTCTTCTAGTACAATTTGGTCACATAAATCTCAAATTGGGAGATTAGTTAAGAGTAGACTTCTAAATTAGTTAGAACATAACTTTTTACCTTCATGTGAGTCTAGTCTTAAAACAAATAATGACCAAGAGATTTTTTATTGGAAAAGGTCTCAGAACCAAAATACGATCAGAGCTCGTACATTCGAACCTTTTTGGACCAATGAATTTCAAAGTTTAAAGATGATATGAATATTTCATCAATTTTGTTTATGATTATTCAAGGTTTGGTTATATTTATCTGTTGCATCTCGAGTTTAATTCTTTTGGAAAGTTCAGATAATGTAAGATCGAAGTTGAAAATCAATTAGGTAAAACTATAAAGACACTTCGATCAGATTGAGGTGAAGGGTATGTGGAATTCAGATTCAAAGACTATTTGATAGAGTACAAAATCCACTCATAACTCTCTACATCTAGTATGCTTAAGAATAACGGTGCATCAGATAGAAGAAACTAAAGCCTTGTTAGACATGGTTCGCTTTATATTGAATCATCAAACCACATAGTATAATTGTATTGAATAGGATTTCAAAAGACATTATAGATAAACCTAGTTCATCTACTAAAATAGTTGATAAAACTAGGAAATTTGGTTAGTTACATCCTTCTTAAAAGTCGAGAGTACCTCGAAGTAATGGGAGGGTTGTTCATCAGTCTGGTCGTTAGTTTTATTGAAAATTAAATCGTCATACTTGTTGATGATTTAAGATGATCCATTGACTTATAAAAAGACAATGAATGATGTAGATTATTTATCTAACTTCAAGAAATGACTAGCTATGCAATTTCAAATAAAAGATTTGGAAATGTGCAATATGTTCTCAGGGATCCAAATTGTTAGGAACGACAAGAACAAATCACTAACCATGACTCAAGCATCTTATATAGACATAATGTTGTCTAGATATAAAATGCATAATTTCATAAGAGGATGGATTGTCATTATGGATATTCTAAAAGAGTTTAAGAAATTAAAAGAATACATGCTTGTGTATAAAGCTAAAGATATGATCCTTATCAGATACATTGATTCTGATTTCCAAAGATGCTAGAAAGTCTACATCAGAATCATTATTCACTCTAAATGGAGGAGCAATAGTGTAAAGAAGCGTAAAAGTTAAATTGTACTACCTTATTTGGGTAATTGTGCATCTTAGTGACGTTCTAGTAACCTCGAACTTGAGAAAATCATGGCTGTTTGGTTTATAAAGTCTTTTACGACTAAATTGTTTAAAGGTCACCTAAAGAGTTTAAGTCTATAAAGTTTGTGCACTAGGAAAAGTGGGAGAATGTTTGGGTATATGCCCTAGTTTCTTGTATTCATATGTTTATTATACTCATATGAGTAATCCTCTCATAATGAAATTCAATGTTGGTTTCTCACATTGGGAGTTTTAGTCCAAGTGGGAGTTCGTTGGAATTTATGTCATAAAACTCGTAGTTTGTAATTTAAATTACATTCTATTCAATAAAGTGTTGTTGATGACTTATTAGTGAAAATAGAATACTATAATCTTGAATCAAATAAAATAAGATCTCGAGGCTATCTAGTGTAGACTTGAACTTTATGTAGAGACATAAAATATGGATCAAGTTCGAGTATATATAGCCCAATGGTCTATAATGCATGAATAAGGTTGGGCACCTTCTTCTAGGGACATTATGGATGCGGCCTACTTTGTAGTTAGTATAGACGATGCGATCCTAATTCGAGTGGGGGCATCATATGTAAAGGGTTTACATAAAACTGGAACCATGAAATACTCACTTTTAAGTTATAACATCATTGCCTATATAAAACTGATTATTTCGATTATGATGACCTAGGTAACTTAATCTTAATCCTGAGCTGACTATGAACTTCTGTTCAAACGGTATTATCCTTAGATCTACATAGGTAAGGGTAGCTCAACGGTGATGGCCCAACAAACCTCCTATTTTAGGAATAAGAAGGGGTGGATGGCTAGGGACATAGGATGCAAAGACAAAATTCACTCTTATTTGCCTTTTAAGGTTTGTAGATAGGTTATTCTCTGAAGGACTGAATTCAAGTCTTCAACAAGAGGCCCCACCCTCTCATTCGCCCAATAGGGATTTGGTTTATAGATTGGCCTTTAAACCAATTGTTCAATAGTGGATCAGTGGGACTTAAGAAATAAGATGTAGTCTCGGGTGTAAAACGGTATTTTAACCCAACTAATATTACAAACAACCTGTGAAGTATTAACTTACTGATCATAAATTATATTAGATGAACATAAATATATCAATAGGGAGGGGAGTGCAACTATGAAACTTTAGTGGAATGAATCGTTAGTTAACTAATGTTGATTAGCTCAGTCTAAAAAGGTTTAGTCAATTAATCTCGGATTGTTGGAGTCTATGATCTATAGGCCCATTATATTTCCCTACTAGCTCATATGGAATCAACTTAGAATGATAGTTGGAATAATTTGAATTGTTCAAATTAGGTAAAGAGAGAGAAACCAACAAGTATATGTGATATAATCATCGGTTATAGCTTTGAGAAAGAATTTTATGTTTATTAAAAAAATGAATACAGATTCATATTCGGAAGCTCAGAATTGATGAAAATGGTCAAAGTTCTAAAAATTCAAAATGTTAACTTTTGACTATAAAAAGTCAAACTTTGACCAGCTTTATATTCAAATGTGATTTGAATTTAAAAAAAATGAATTTGGGTTCATTCTCAGAAGGTCGAAATTGGTCAAGATGGATAAAATGTTAAAAAGTCAAAATGTTAACTTTTGACTTGAAAAGTCAAAGTTTGACTTTGGCTAGAATAGCAAATGACCATTTTGTCCCTTGACTAAAGTTAGTGGATAATCCCACTAATTCTTAGTAGGCTAAGTGGAAGCTCAGGTGATGACACTAAGCCCACTAAAAGAAATTGGAATGACGATTAATTCCACAAATTGTTAGATGAATATAGGTGTTGAGTTTTTATAAACAAATTACATGCATTCTTTCATGTAATTTGCTTATAAATAGCCCCTATTCAAATTTAAAAATACTTTTGGTCTTTTCTTGATATTTTTAAAATAAAAAGACATTTATTTTTCCGTCTCTTTCAAAATCATTCTCAAACCCTAAATTCCAACTCCATTTTAATTTCCATCACTCTCTCAATTTCCTTCACCTAATCGACTCCCACAACCCAGTTCTAAGTCAGGAGAATAGAGGTTAAACTTTAATGGTGGTCCCTGTTCGGGTTTATGAGAAGATTTTGAGATTTTGAGAAGCTACAAAGGTATGATTTCTATAAACCCTAATTTAATTTAATTAGAGTAAGTATACGTTATACATTAATCACTAATTAGTTAGTTGCAATTATGGTAAATTTCAATTCTTTTCCACTGCACATGTTTCGATTTCTATCAATATTTACAATTGAGTTTTGCATAAAAACAAATGAAACGAACCAACCAATCATGAGTACCATTGCCTCACTAGGTATTTTTATACTTACTTTTTCTTTATGTTTTTAGGAAAAGTTAAAGGAAAAGGCAAGTTGGCGAGCGGCAAGAAGGACCCGTTACATGCTATATAAGTAGTCACTTTATCATCTATTTTTTCATTAGTCGTTTTTTAGTATTTCGATTTTAAACATTTTATGTTAAAATTTTTATTTTCTTAAATTTTTTTATAACCCTTAAAACATGTTTTCATGGAGTTTTTACTGATTTTGTCAATTTGTGTTTTACGAACATTTATTTTAAACTCTATTAATAAAGAGTTAGTTTTCTTCTTTTCAAAAAAGTGTCAAAACTGTTATTTATCTTTTAGGTAATGACCTAAACTTAGTATAAAAAGTTGGGTTGTTACATTTTTACATTCATTTTAATAACTCTTTTTCATAGGCTTGCATTCTTAATTTGTTATCAATTATTGATATATATTAAATGTTTCTTTACCCATGATTTAAAATTTTTGGTCAATCAGTGATTTAAGATGGTATTAGAGCAAGTGGTCCAAGGGGGAGGTGCTTGTTTGATTATGTGTGCATGCAACATTTGTTCATTGTTATGTAATGTAAGCTCTAAGTGGTTGATTTAGCAGGCGATTAGGATAAGATTATATGATAAAAATTACTTCCTACTTATGTGTTAATAATTTCCCAATAATAAACATGTAGTACAAGTTTTCCTATTGCTTGACCAAGTGTAAACAAAACGATAGGTTTCCAAGCAAAACGATAGGTTTCCTGAGTAAGCAAGGGTCGAATTTAGGGAATTTCTATCAAATCTTAGTTATAATGATTACTTCTCATCTAGGCAGTATACAATCTCTATATAGCATAAATTAAAAATATGTCTACGTACTAAATCTAATATCTACACTAAAGATTTTGTAAAAGAAGGCATAAAATAGTGAGAATATAAAGAATGAACTAACTTACATGGAGGAAATGTGAAGGAACGTCTCTGCGTTGTTAGGCAATTAAGCCATGCAATAGAGATAAGTTAACTATTTTTTAATTAAGGTGAACACCTCTCTAGGCCTTAAATGCTATATTTGCTCGCCTCTCAGGATACAAATGATAAAGCTTAATTAAGCGATAGCTATCTAGAAGTTGTTACTTATAAGGCTCATATTAGCTCTCTTTTAAGAGTGACAACCTCTCGCACTAAGTTTACCACACTTGTTATCATTTTGGGACACAAATGATGGAAGTTCAATCACCAAGATGGAGTTTGTCTCCAAAATCATTCTTATGCATATTAGCTATTTCCTTGCTACTTACTCTCTCGAGCAGTTGGTGACATAGGTTGGCAAGCGATGAAGTAAAACTCAACTAACGCGGTAAACCTTATAAGTTAGACCTCTTATCAAGAACTTATCACAAGTGTAAACTACTTATAACACTTGGACAAATGAAAAATAAAGACATGATAGATTAAGAAGGGATAAAGTTGCAATGAATTAAAGAGTGTAGGCCTTTCGGCCATGTACAATAAGAATATTGACATTATAATGAATGTACAAAATGGAAAGAGAAAGTTGAGCTGAGTCGTAGAATGCCTAAGTATTCTTTGTCTCCTTTATAAGTTAGGGGGAAGAAGATAATGGTTTTCTCTCTAGTTTTCTCTAAGCTCTCATTTACAGTTGATCGAAGAAGAGGGAACAACTTTTACAGAAGGTAGACAGACTAGTCCATTCTGTTGGTTCTCATGGAGCTCTCTAGGTTTTGGTCCATTCATACTAGACAAGATTACATGGTGGGGAAGGAGGTTTTATATAGATTGCTTTAGGCGGTAAGCTTCTATTATTGTAAACATGTCAGCGTCGATTGCAGTCTTGTCAAGTCACATCAACTCTAACTACCATTCTTGTCTGTTTGTAAATCTCATCACGTGATAACGTGGCTTATCGCCTAGTGATGGTAATCGCCAGACTATCTTCCTAACGCATAATTTGCACGCGCTCCTCTTATGATTCACTATGTCTTCTTTTCTTTATAATATAGCAACAAAACACTAAAAATACGAGGTGAAACGGGCATGGAGACTTATGCAAGTTGTATTCTCTTATATTTATGAATTTGCAATAGATCAAGCTACGCATTTTGACAAATTATTTTGCATTTTGGCTCCATTCTTTTACCTAAAAGCTTATAATAACTTATATTTTTACAAGTTATCAGAAGGTTATGTGTTTAATCCCCGACAATGTTATTTCCTATCTAATTAAAATTGATTTTCATTTATTGAGGTCTTCTTCATATATCGAACACACAAGTGAGGAGTAGTGTTGAGTGATAAAATATTAAATTTATCTTCAACTACTAGATTATGTTTTTCTGGTCAAGAATTATTGTTCTAATAAATTATATGAATACTTTGCTTTGAATGTTCTCATGAAATATGAAGATTCTTACCTTTGACTTGGATTTTAATAAATCCTAAAACTTAAAGATGAAAAATAATTATCAAAATAAATCTATTTATTTGTTTAAAAGAAAAAAAATTACATTTTTATGTTCTACACATATGTACCAAGATTTAGCACTATTAGAAAAAGATACTTTCTTGACATTTATCACTACAAGAGACGTGAGTGCTATCGACGCACAACAACGTCGGGGGAAGTGAAAAAACTGTCGAAAAATGATATGTCGACGTTTTTTACGGCATCGGGACGTACGTCGGGAGAACCGCGTCGAGAGAGGTATTCCTAACGCATGACCAACACGGTGTCGGGAATGCTTCTCTCGAGTCATTTTTGTCGATGAAATCAACGGCGTCGGGAATACCTCTTCCGACGTTTATGTGCATCTTATTCCCAATGCTTCAATGTGTCGGGAATTCCTTTTTATATGTATTTTTTTAAATATGTAATTTTTAATTTTTCCCTAAAATATTTTGCTCAAACAAGTTCTCTATTTTTGTGAAATAACGACATTAAGATTGCTCAAATATTTGTTCTGACGTTTTGGATTAAATTAATACAAATTCAATATAAATTATTAAATTAAGAAATACAAAAACAAATTAAAAAAAAAGATTTAATATTCATAATACGAATAAGTTCAAAAAATGCAGTTCTCATAATACAAAAAAGCGCAAACAAAGTTGTCTCCTAACGAGGCTCGTACACGCCATTCTCCATCTTAGTCCCTGACAAAGTTGACCTACAAGTCAATAAACAATATGAGTTTACTTTAGTGAAAAAAAAGAAGATTTTAACTTAGGATTGAGTTGTTGTTATAACTCGATATTGCTTTCATGACGATTGGAATAAGATTTTAGAAAAGCTTAAGGATTAGTTGGAATCACCTACAAGCCTTTCCATGCAGAAAAAGTGTTCAATTTTTTGGAGGACAAGGACCAAGCAAAGTTAATCTGCAGCAACAAGGGATGCCGCACAATAGAGAAACACTACATTAAGTTTAAAAGATGGAACCAGACCCTACATGCATCCCCAAAACTTCTTCCAAGCTAGGGAGGTTAGATGAGATTCAAAGATATTCCTTTTCATGCTTGGAACATGAACACTTTCACACATATTGGTAATGCTTGTGGAGGTTTGATTGAACTGGAAAGAGAAACCAGAGACAAATTTGACATTATTGAAATCATGATCAATGTTAGATTCAATTATACTGGTTTCATTCCATCAACTATCAACATTATTGACAGCGAGGAAATAGGTTCCTTATCCAAACCATGGTTCATTCAGAGAGACGATCGTTGATAGAAAGAAACCCTAGAATCCATAGAACTTTCTTAATGAAAGCAGCTATAAATTTTAAGGAATATAACTTGAAAGTTGAACAATACACCTTTATTTGTAATGTGGCAGTCTCTCGTAAGAAAATATTGCTGTAAAACAGTCAAAATTCTAATCAAACTGATTAACATACTCAACAGAGCACCAGCTCACTAGAAAACAACAAAAAACACGATCTCATGATGAAAATTTTGAATTATGACAGCGACAGTGATAGTAGCAGCAACATTATGACTGAAGGTGGCAGATTGACAAAAAAAAATTATTGAAAAGATGATGGACACGATGATTTGTAATGATAAGGGTAACCAACATCAGTTAGTGTTAAATGCCAAGCGAAAAGTATCTTTTTGAATCCCTTATGAATGAAAATTTATTTCTATCACCCTCAAAGCCCCCCGGTTCGGCCCATAAAGATATGAAGCCCAATAGGCAACTCACAAAAAAAAACCAGCCGACTCCGCTCAATAGGCAGAAGCAAAGAAATGGGAAGTTAATAGGGGGCGATAAGAAGAATACCAAAATATAAAGTTTACTTTAGATAAATGGCAATTTTATTTTTAAATTGGCAAAATAGCAAAACAGTTAATTTTTAAGTAATAAATGGGAGGACTGTGCCTTAAATGCCCATACCTAATTGACAAATTAGATTTCTAAATACAATGGTAACAAAAACCACAAATACCCTATAATTAATACAAACTATGCACACTCTTGAATATTCTAATTCCCCCTCCCACCCCCCCCCCCCCCTCCAAAAAAAAAAAAAAAACCATATACTGGAAAACATCACATCTTCTCATGCAACCACTTCACTTCTCCAAGAAAACCCTAGAATTTTTTTTGAAGCTTCTCGCTCTTTTCCTACGAAAAATAAGATCGTTTTCTCCCTTCTTTTTTGAAACGTTTTCCACCGTCACTTAAGATACGTGCGACCATCTATGTTCTTTCATGTTGCGGTGAATTTTAGGATTGCTTTCCACCGGCCCTTTTAAGATCGCTTTCCACCGGCCTTCGTTCGTTTGTATTAAACCAACCTTCATCATCTGCTTCTTCAGCTCTATATGTTCCTAAAACAGTCAAATAAAACAATTTAGAATTACAATGTATTTCTAGATTGATCATGTGTTATTTGTTATATTTGAAATTCTTTTACGTTAGTTTCTTGATTTTTATCCTAATAATTAATTATTGCATTATATTATTTTGAATCTATAATTCAAAAAATAAAAAATTTAATATTTGAAGTTATTTTTCGTTAATTTGTTGATTTTTATCGGGATAATTAGGGGACATTGAAATCAATTGAATATGTTTAGGGATATCAGAAACAATATAATAATTTTTTGATTTAGTTAATAATTATCATTTGCGAGTGTGTTTACAAATACACTGTATTCGTGATATGTGATATTTTGTTTTATTTTTTGATCTCAACAAATACACTGTATTTGTATATGAAGAATTGTAATCCGTAGAAGGGTAATTTTGAGCCAAAAAAGTAAGAAAATATTTATCGCAGTTAGTTTTGCCATAAATCAGAAAAAAATAATAGTTTGCTTTTTTCTATTTTCAATTCTCATATTCTATACGTGCATGATATTTTCTAAAGTACCAAAATACCTATATTTTCGAACTGTAATTATTTAGTGTAATTAATCTATGTTATGCATATATGAGCCTTTAATTATTTTTTGACTTAGTAAAGATATATCAACCCATATCATAACTTCTTCCTAATATCTCGGTACTCAACTAATTGATTCAACATTTTAATTAACAACTTTTTTGAATCTTACTAATTCCAAGACAACCAAATTATTATTTCTTTTATCAATTTTTTTCATGCCTTTTTGTCTAAGTGAGAACTTGCTTATTTATTTCTTAATGTTTCTTATTAAATTCAAATTAACTTATTCTAAAGATATAGCATTGTGTGTATATATATATAATCAATTGTGTTTAAAAAGACTTTTAAACCAAAACATGTTCACTTGACTCAACAAGATTAATTAAATTATAATTTCTATCAATATTGATTTGACGTTTATAATTGAATGTTCATGTGATTGAAGAAATAACGTACCAACTAACATGATTTCGGGAGTGCCACATATGCATGATATTTCATACAATACCACAATATTCACATTTGCAAACTGTAATATATAACCAAAATTCTAAAAATATAGCATTGTGTATACATATATATATATATATATAATCAATTGTGTTTAGAAAGACTTTTAATCCAAGACATGTTCATTTGACTGAATAATATTAATTAAATTATAATTTCTATTAAATATTGATTTGACATCTATAATTGGATGTTGATGTGATTAAAGGAATAACCTACCAACTAAACATGATTTCGGGAGTGTCACACATGCATGGTATTTCATACAATACAAAAATACTCACACATTCGAAAACTGTAATTATTTCAATATATGCATTCTTATCAAAAGCCTATCTAGTGTAATTGATTAATTTGTGATATGGACTTATGAGTCTGTAATTAATTTTGACGTATTAATAACATATACAACCCCTATCATAATCTCTTTCTAATATCTCGAGATTTAACAATTTTGTTGAAGATTTTAACAACTTTATTCATTTATTTATTTCAAAATAACCATATTACTGATTTTTATTGGTTAAATCTTCACATTTTTTATTTCAAAATAACCTTGAATCTTTCGACCCTTAATAATTTGAAAATAAAATTAGTTTTTGTATTAGATATTAATTTATTTTTAAATTTTGAATTTTTATTTGGAAATTAAAATTAGTTTTCATATTAAGATCTTAATTTATTTTTAAAATTTTAATTTTTCTCGAACAGAATAGTCTAAGATATTCTAGTTTTTAGCAAAATCTCCCAAATTTCATTTACATTTTATTAATTAAATAATTTTTTAAAAACATTAGCTAAAATTTTCTCGAAGAAACAAAGAAGATGCAACCTTTGTATCTTCTTTTAGTGTTTGGTTCTTCCAAATGAAGGTTTTTGTTCTTCCACCCCCAACGTGATTGCAGGTTATAGACTTGAAAATCAAAGATGGAAGAGGAAAATGAAGATAGTATTTACGTGCTTCAAATGTTTATATTCTTCTTCTTGAAAATGCATATGAAGTTGAAAATGAAACTGAAACTTCAAATGGAACGGTAACTTGCAAAAGGGAGGGTCAACATTAGCGTTTGCTCGCTTCAAGGTGGAAAGATAAGGGTTTGTCTGCTTGAAGAAGATGAGATCAAAGCAAAAAAATGAAAATTGGAGACGAAGAAGATGGAGAATCGTAAAATGGAAGATGGAGAATCGAAAAACAAAAATGGAGATGGGTTCTAATTTTCATTAGACAAGTAAGTATCTGTAATCATGTTTCAACATCTATTAAAGTATATTTATTTTATTTTAGCTTCAGAAAGTTGTCACACCCCCTCTCGAACTACCTGCTAGTTTAGACCGAAAGAAGGCGTGAAGCCGACTGACGAGGCTTTTCTCTATCGATATCTGTCGACTCTGTTGAATTCTTTAACGTGGTAAATTTGCTAATCTAATAAAAAAACTATTATACATATAACACAACACAGCGAAACCTAGACTAATCATAAATATACATGAAGTGTAGCCCGAAAATAACTGATTACACAAGTAAACCTAGAGACACCTTATCCAAAACATAACCAACAAAGGTTTACACAACCGCAGCTCCTAAAGCTTACAAAAACTGTAGAGTATCTATATCATATAAAAATATATACATCATAACACAACAGACTATGCATAACTGTAACCACGTACATGCATCGGTATTGGAGCTTCAACAAACTAAGGCAGTCTATCAAGCATCGGGAACTCAATCTCTACCTGGAAAGTGGATAAACATTTTGGAAGAGTATCTATATCATATAAAAATATATACATCATAACACAACAGACTATGCATAACTGTAACCACGTACATGCATCGGTATTGGAGCTTCAACAAACTAAGGCAGTCTATCAAGCACCGGGAACTCAATCTCTACCTGGAAAGTGGATAAACATTTTGGAAGAGTAAGCTATAAAGCTTAGTGAGTGACTCAATTTAAAACTATAAATTTAAAGGTAAGAACACGTTAAAGCATACACATATAAATCTGTTTATACAAGTCGTAAATATTAACGTATAATAGTAAGAATAGCTTTCTTAAATACTCAGTATGTACGTCATTGAAATCTGGCAAGGCATATCAAGTATATCAAAATATTTTAACTAACATGAAAAATCTACGTGGTGTAGGGCACACCCAGTACAACCAACGCTTACAAGCTCCACGATGTAGTGGGGTCCGTCCAGCACTCACATCGTCTTTTTCGTAGTGGGACCCACCCAGCACTCAAGACAACATCGTTGTTACGGAGTACACTCAACGTCAACAACGGAATTTAACCTATGTGCACATGGTACCATATAGCCTCGGGCTCAAACACCTCAGTAATGTAGTTAATGGAAACATCAGAAAATCATACGAAAAGTTTAAAATATGTATGCTATCTTTATCTTTCGTAAAACTTGAACTTACTTAAATTGTTCGTGAAAAGTTGTAGTTCTTAAAACAAAAATTGGTAACTCATGCTTTTGTAACGCTCCGAAAATTTAAGGTAAAATTTTTCTCGTTTTATGTAAAGTGCAAGTTGATATAATAATAATATAATATTAATTATATTATTATTATTAATATTTATTTTATTTGTTATAATATTAATATTATAATTAGTATTATTAATTAATATTATAGAAATATTATTATTTTAAAACAATAAACATTATTATTACATAATATTAATTTATTATTTGTTTAATATTAATATTATTAATATATTATTATTATTACTTTATTATTATTATTATTTTTATTAATATATATATATATATAATAAAAATTATTATTATTATTATTTTTTTTTTTTTAAACCCTAATTTCGCGCCGCCCCCCCCCCCCATCCAAATTTTCTTCTTCTCTTCCGTTTCCTCCTTCCTCACCCGCGCCACCGCCCCGAGCCCCATCCATCTCCTCTTCTTCCTCCATCCCTTCCTTCCTCGTCTCTGCCTCGCCACCATCACCATCATCTCCGTCTCCGTCCTCTGCCCTATCTCCATCTCCGTCGGTGTGCGTAGCCTCGCCGGACGTTCGCCGCGGCCTCCATCCATTTCCGTTTCGCTTCCATCAGCCGACGCTTCTCCACCTCTCTCTCTTCGTTTCTATCACCGCCGGCTTCCTCTCCGTCATCAGCTCGTGTTTCCGACGCCGACAGAGCACAGAGGGAAGCGCCGTCGTTCGCCGGAAGGAAGAAGCCTCAGAACCGTGCTGCCGTTTTTCGTCCAACCCGACCCAGTTCCAAGCTGACCCGAACCCGTTTCTGGTCTGAGCCACACAAATCCGGGTGAACCGAGCTGAGTAAGCCGAGCCGAGTGAGCCGCGAGCCGAGCCGCGAGCCGAGTGAGCCGAGCCGCGAGCCGAGCTGCGAGCCGAGTGAGCCGAGCCGCGAGCCGAGCCGAGCCGAGCCACAAGCCGAGCCGAGCCGAGACCAAGCCGAGCCGAGCCGAGCGCCTTCAAGCCGAGCCGAGCTCCTTGTTTCACCAAGCCACCTAAGCCTTCCTTCCTCCGCTCCGGGTCACGGTGAGTCTTCGGTAAGGATTGTTTTCGATGAATTCCCTAATGTTGCTACATCCGATTAGAGTTTGAATATTGGAATAAGTTATGGCCCTACTTTTCTCCCTTGAAGGTAGTTCAGAGTTGACACTTGGGTTCTCGGGTCTCGCGGTAGGCTTGGTTGGAGATAGCTTCTTTTCCTTGGGTTGATCTGTTGAGCGTGGATTTGATCGAGGGGCATAACCGAGTATCAGGTAAGGTTTTTCCTACTACTGGACCCCGAATCCAGACTGAAAACGTAGTAATCCACAGGGGATTACACGTTAGTGACTGTACTGAATAACTGTACGCGTGTTGACTGTTAAGTACTGTTATTATATTTGTCTGATGTAAATATACTGTGACTGCGAGTTGTGGATTGAGATTTTATGTTGATGGACCTTGAAGTACGTTTCAGTATGTAGTAAAACACTGGTCTGGATGTGGTTCATGGAATTTGGACGGGGATGGACAGTGAGTCCGGTTTTGTTTGGTTAGTCGATTGGACCTAGGGTTTTCTCTATTGGTGTGCGAATCGGTAATGCATATAGCAACTGAGGGTGTAGATGTTTAAACCTATACTATCTGACTGACAAAGCCTATGGCGGGACTGTGATATGAATGCCGTTGGGATGTGACGGATGTAGACAGTTTAGTTTGGACTGAGGGGTAACGGTTAGCTTCATCTATGGGGTAGTGTGTCTTACGGATATGTGCGTCCTTCGGGAGCACTAGACTGATATGTGCATCCTTCGGGAGCACTAGACTGATATGTGCGTCCTTCGGGAGCACTAGACTGATATGTGCATCCTTCGGGAGCACTAGACTGATATGTGCGTCCTTCGGGAGCACTAGACTGATATGTGCATCCTTCGGGAGCACTAGACTGATATGTGCGTCCTTCGGGAGCACTAGACTGATATGTGCATCCTTCGGGAGCACTAGACTGATATGTGCATCCTTCGGGAGCACTAGACTGATATGTGCATCCTTCGGGAGCACTAGACTGATATGTGCATCCTTCGGGAGCACTAGACTGTTATGTAGGGTACCCCCGAATAGGAAGTTAACTGTTGTCCCCTAACGGGCCCAGTAGTGGGTCCCTTACTGGGTATGTTTATACTCACCCTATTTCTTCTTTAACTTTTCAGGTAGGGGTACAGCGAGGGGCAGACCGACGAGAGGCAGGAAGGATGCGTGAAGGCCATATGGACGCGTCTGGTTTTCTTATCGCTTCCGCTATGTATTTTGTCAGAATATTTTGACTTGTGATTTTGAACTGGTAACTTGATATTTTTATTTTGTGACTTTTTGATTTATTTAAAATAGGGCCCGAAACTGTCTTTTGAAGATTTCTAATGTTTTAATGAATCGTAACTGGTCCGTTTTAAATTTTATGTTGAATGGTCGAGTTTTGGTGTTTGGTAGTGACCTCAGCTTAGTCCGGAAAGTTGGGTCGTTACAGCTTTATTTGAAACACGGTGATTCAAATACTTTCCAGACATTCGATAATTACGTGCTAGCATAAATTTTCATTAAGAAATCTAATCTCAAAACTCATACTGGAAAATAATTATGGAATTCAAATGGTTTTCATAGCTTCGTAACTAAACGTGTAGAGCAGTCAATCATAAATAATAATTAGGGAGAAATATTTTCAAAACTGGTTTTGTGACTCATAGTCTTAGACTTGTTTCCCCCGTGTGTAAATCCGACCTATTTCCTCTCGATCTGTCAAACAACAAGACCGAATATTAGAAACCTAAATATTATGATCTTCAAATGTTATGCTTGACATGGCTCACCAAGGATAATGCTAAAGAAGTCTATCTTTTAGAAAAAATAAACCGTACTCCATACATTTCTCAAAATTTTCCAAGTTTGCAGCATGAAATTCAAATGATCATAACACTTTCGATACTTAACCAAAATGAGATTTTTTTATGTCAAAATCTTTATTTTGAGGTTCTCTAAAATTACCTCAAGACATAAAATTCTTATTCCCTGTGTATAATATCAGATATCCCTCGAAACAGAATCACTTCAACAATCGCGTACACCACGACCCTTTTAACTTGTCCCTACAATTTAATTTATTTTTAGTCATTTTTTGTTCACCATGTCTTCATAAGAGTTGTAGTAAATTAAATAAGCTTTCCAACCATACCAAATAGAGATTCTAACTCCACCAGTATACTCTAAAATACTAAAATGACCAGAGATTTCTTGATTTCGCCTGAAAACAATCTACCCTATCTTCTCTGTCAAAATTCACCCAATGAGCACCAAAATTTGCTCAAGCTTTCTTCATAATATTTGTTTGAAAATGAATTAGCTTTCGGTAAATTTAAACCTCAGCTCTTAATTCTTTTTGTGTAGTTCGAAATCAATAAAAAAAAAATCAGAGATGTGCTTAGTGAACTATAGAGAAGTTGGTATTGCAAATTCCTTGTCTTCTTCAACATACACTTTTTGAACTTCTTCTTCTTCCTTTCTCAGCCTTTTACCCCTTTGAAACCCCTCTGAAATGTGGTGCAAAAATGGTGAATAATGGGTTGAAAGAAGCTTGGTGATGGTGGGAAAGAGAAAAAAAAAGGAAATTGGAATTCCTCCTCTCTTTTTCCTTCCTTTATATCCTTTCTTTTCTTTTCTTTTCTTTTCTTTTTTTTTTTCTCCTTATAAAAACCATTAAATACATATATAAAAAAAACATTTTATACTTAATTTCCAGTATCTTTTATTTCTTTCATATATTTTTTTAAAAAAAAAACCAAAAGAAAATATCAGGTTTACAAAAGTAGTTATGTTTTGTGTATAGGGGTAGTTTGGGGTTTTGCAAATTCTTGTTTATTGTATTTTTTTTTTCATTTTGCTATTTTTGAAAGAAAAAAATGCTATTTTACTATTTTTCAAAATGACAACTTTAAAATTGTTATTCTTCTAATTGACACAAATAACAAAGATCAATTGAAAGAAGGAAAGAAGAAGATGTCAGAGTTTAACCTTATTGTTGAGTTGGGCTTAATTTCTCCTTTATTAAACACGTTAGTCTCCATCCCAGACGAAATCTGCTCCACACCAACTCATCCATCTCCAATCAATCTGAAATCGTGAAAGACAAAGTTGAACCGATGCTCATTAGTGATCAAGAGGAAGTTGATACTGGAAGCTTAGATTAGAACATCAATGAGAGGAGACATTAAAAAAGAAGTTCATTGATTGGCCTAAAGAGAACAACCTTAAGTTTACCCCAGGTTTAGACTTTGTTGATATAGATCCCTCGGGAATGAATTGTAATACTATATGTGATGAGGGAACTTTGGGTTCCATTGAAAAGGGGCAAATTGATTCTCCATGAAAGTTGTTATACGGAATGTAAGAGGGTTAAACTCTCATTCAAAAGAGCTCAAACACAAGAACCTAATTTCAAATTACTACACTGACTTTGTGATTCTCTCTGAAACCGAACATCAAAATGTTAAAAATCTTTGTGGAGCTATATATATCAGTATAACTTGGATTTTCATAAAAACTTTGGGCAGTTTATGGGCCTACAAAATTGACTTCCATAAAATGGGTGGATCACAGCAATTTATGGGCTTGCAAAAGGAAACGATATACCAGATTTTTGGATTGAACTTAAGGAGCTTAAACAAATTGCCTACCAAATTGGATCCTGGGAGGAGACTTGGTTAAATCTCTGAACTCAACCTACTCTCTCAAGATTGAACAGACTCTTATACACCCGCTTGGGAAAACATTTTCTCTCTTCACTATTCTAGAACTCTAGAACTCTATCAAGAGTTACATATGACCACTTCCTTGTTGTTTTTGAAACCACAAACTTAAGATGGGGCCCTACTCTTTTCCGCTTTTCAAATAACCTCTTTCAAGAAGCAGAATTTAAGAAAAATATAGACTTTTGGTGGAAAACTACCAATCAACAGGGCTACTCAGGATACTCCTTCATGCGAAGACTAAAATAACTCACTACTCAGATTCGTACATAGAGCAAAAAAAAAAAAAAAAAAAAAAAAGTATCCGTGGAAGATAAAAGAGCTTGGATCAGTGAAATTGATGCCATAGATAAACTTGAAAGGAAAAATAATTTAACAGAAGTCAACAGTACTCATAGAACAACTCTCAAAGTGAATCTTAATATGAAAATTCACAAGTACAATTCTAGGCACAACGATGCAAAGGCTCTGGCTCACTGATGGAGATGTTTTTTTTTTCACAAACTGTGTACGGCTAGGCAAAGAAGAAATTTGATAACTAGTATTGTCAACGATAAGGGGTAGACTTGCAATACCAATGATGAAATTGAAAAAGTGTTCGTTGAGCACTTCAGAAATATATACACTAATTTAGGGATTGACTTATGGTTTATTGACAATCTTGGTTGGGCTCCTACCACAGATTGTGCTAAAACTGAGCTTCGTTCTCCATTTTTTGAAAATAAAATTTTGTCGACTTTAAGATCCTTTGAAAGCAACAAAGCCTTGGACCTGATGGCTACACAATGGAATTCTTTAAGAAAAGCTGGAGTTCGATTAGGTTGGATCAAGGATTTCTCCACACACGGTATGGTCAATAAAGTTGTCAATCAAACATACATTGCTCTCAGTGCTAAAAAAGAAAAGTGCATCTCTATAACATATTACAGACCAATTAGCCTCACCATTGCTTTCTACAGACTGGTTGCCAACACCATTGCCAAAAGACTCAAGGAGACCTTACCATGCACGATCTCCAAAAATCAAATGGATTTTGTTAAAGGTAGACAAATCACTGACGCTATTCTTATTGCAAATAAAGCTATTGATTACTGGAGAATAAAAAAAAACCAAAGGTTTCGTGATTAAACTTGACGTAGAGAAAGCTTTTGACAAAATAAGTTGGCACGTTATTGACTATATTATCATGAAAAGAAATTACTCAAAACAATGAAGAGATTGGATACAATCTTGCATTACAAGTGTACAATACTCTATCGTGATCAATGGTAGACATAGAGGAAACATTCAACACCAAAGGTATCTGACACGGTGATCCCATCTCACCCTTCATATTTATCATTACTATAGATTATATTAGTAAGCTTTCTTATCAGATCGGGGCCATCTTAACAAATTCAGGGGGGTTGATTTTAATGATAACTGTAATTCATGTTCTTTTTGCAGATGGCGTCCTCCTCTTTATGGAAGATAGTGACGAGTATCTTACAAACTGAGGAATGTTATTTACCTTTTTGAAGCTACATATGGCCTTAATGGAAATATGAGCAAATCCATTATCTCTCCCATTAAAGTTGATAGAATCAAAGTTGAGGTAGTGGCTGCAAGTTGGGGTATAAAAAATTAGTTCTTGCCTATAAATTACCTGGGAGTTCCTTTGGCCGGCAAACCATCCTCCAAAACATTTTAGAATAACATCTCGAAAAAAGAAACAAAAAAAAGTTTAGCAGTTGGAAATATTTCTATATCTCTAAAGGTGGCAAAAACACTCTTTATCAACTCAACTCTTGTTAGCCTCCCCACCTATCAACTTTCTGTCTTCAAAGGTGCTCCTATAAGCTCCTACAAAACCATTGAAAAACATTGGAGAAACTTCCTTTGGAAATGCTCAAATGAGAAGAAACACGTGCTTCTCATGAGATGGTTTGTTGTCACCTATCTAAAAGATAAAGGCGGATTGGGTATCAATAGATTGGCAAACACAAATTTCTCACTTCTTTGTAAATGGATTTTTATATTCTATGATGAACAAAAGCCCTCGTGGAAAAGGCTGATATTAGCTAAATATAACCACCATTCCTACATTGGAGAGATCCCCACAATTGGAAAATATAAAAGGATTGGATTGGTTCCTTCCCAAGTAAATTGGAAAATCAACGATGGAGAAAGCCTCTCTTCTGTGAAAGGTGCTTCGAATGAAAAAAGTCCTATCTCCCTTTATAGACCATGGTTGTTCGCCCTTTCAAATATCCAAAATTGAGCTTTCAAGGAGGCCTAGAACCAAAGCACACTAGAATGGGACTACAAGCGTCGAAGTACTCTTGAGAACTTTCAATGTGAACAATGGATCGAATTAAAATCTCAAGTCATAGCTCCTTGCAATAACAGAGGCCCTGATACTCCGATTTGGAAACTTAACACTGATGGTAAATTCAGCATTGCATCGGTAAAGAAAGCTATACATAATGTGATGCCTAGGGATAAGATATCAACCCAAAGATCTTCAACAACCTGTCGAAGTCAACCATCCCAAAAAAATACAAATTCTTTATTTGGTCTCTCATTCATGAATATGTCAATATAGTAGACATGTTACAGAGAAAACTCCCAAATACACAACTTAACCCAAATCAGTATAATCTTTGTAAAGCACACTCCGAGGATGTTAACCACATTCTTATAACCTATCATAGAACTCGAAATCTATGGGAAAAGTTAAGATCCTTTTGAAATTGAGAAATAAACATTAAAACGTTGCCTCTCTTTGTACTAAACTCTGCTCCATCAAACAAAAGAATAGAAAAGGCATCATCATTTTCAATACTATGTCATATGTTCTATGGTTTACTTGGCTGAAAAAAAAATAATATAATTTTCAAAGACCGTGAAAAATCAATCTGCGAGCTTTGGGAAGACATTTGCGCTCTCATCGAATACTAGACCAGTAGATCGCCTTTTTTGTCAACAATGACATGAGTAATATAACATTAAATCTTCATGCCTAGCTTTGTTTAATTTTTAACTATGGGTTCCTTGTATTAGGGTTTATCTCTAACCCTTTTCTTTGTGCTTTCCCTGGCTTCTCTGTACTCAACTCTTATTATTAAGGAAGTGGGATGACGAGGGTGTTAAGAGAGAGTGTCCACCTAGTGGATATGTATAGGTGCAATCCAATTATATCTCTTTAAAAGATTTTTTTTTTTTTTAAGTTATTATCATTTAGTTTAACCTTTTAAAAAAGAAATGAAATAAAACCCCAACCTCTTCTTACGTTTGTTTGTAATAAATAATCATTTAAATTTTTATTTGGTTCCTATGAAATAATAATTTTAATTTACCCTTTTAATATTTGTTACATTATATAATATAATAATAAAAATATATAAATTTTGTAATAAATATAGGTAGGAGAAAGTCACCCAGATATGGCCAATTAAACAATCATTATGTGGGTGAATAACGTTTTTACAAATTATTTAAAACATTAACACTATTTGTAACCATTTTGCACCGAAATAAAGTAGGTTTGATTTTCCAAATTCTATAACTTAAAAAATACAAGTTGTTTGTAACATGGAAATAAATTATTTATAACATTTTGTAAGAAATAAATACATATGAATATTATAATAAAAAAGTTGTCCTTTATAATTCAATAATAAGAACTATGAATGATCCAATTTTATTATAAATCTAGATGCATTCTTCGAGTTAAATTTGCTATCCAAAATTTTTGTTGATTTCAAGTTTTATCTATTCATTCTTTATACCTAACTCGAAGAAAAAATTGATCTAAGGTAATGCTAATATTTACATTTTGTTGCATTATATTGTTTTGTAAGTTAATTTTTATTTACACTATAAAACTACAGACTTAATGGAGCATATGCTAATACAAGGTTTGGAACCTTTCCAAAATAATTAGAGCCTTAGACGAAGTGCTATTCACAAAACCATTGTTGAAAAATATAAAACTAAAAAAGAAAAGTGTTAGAGGTATTGAAACTTATCGTCATAGATGATAAGGTAATTAAACATATTTATTAAATTTTATTATTTATTGCTTCCTTCTTAATTCTAATTTTATTATTTATTAAATCCTACTATTTATTCATTTTAGCAAATAACATATATTAACAAGGTTCTCACACGTGCAACACGTTTTTATTTACCTAATGTAATATAAAGTAAATTAAGTTGTGGGAATTAAAGTTGTCAAGACTTGAGTATTTTAATTTTTCCATTCAAACTGTGTCACTCACGCAATTTTGATCCAAATTTGAATTGGGATTTGATTTTTTGAACAGATATCACCAGAATTCCTTTGGATAAAATATTGGAAATTTTATATCAAGTTCAAGTTTGACTTTTATCTCATTGTTAAATTATTTCACTATCAAGCTTAGTGTCACGCCCCAAAAATAGACCCCCAAAATTTTTCGAAATTAAGGCTCCTTAGCATTGCCCAAGAGGAGCCAACCAAGTCCCACACAGTCCAAAGGCCCTAAGAAAATAAGCAAAGTCACGCAAGGGTCATGACACAGCCGTTGGAGCCCATGGACGCATGAGCGGCAGCCAAGCGCGCGCGGCCCTGACATGGCATGGGCGCGCGTGCGTGCGACACAGGCAGACGCGCGCGGCCCAGCGCGCGCGCACGATGGGCAGGCGGGCGCGCGCGGAAGATGGGCGGATGCGCGCGGCATCCGCGCGCGCGCAACAGACAGCTCGCATGGCAGACGCGCGCGCGCGCCGACGGCGCGCGCTGGGAAGACCCGAGACGCCTCTGGAAATTTCTGGAACTTTCGATGACGGACGTCAAGCACAGTGACGAGCGGAACGCGCGTGCGCCTGACGGACGTGATGGCGACCCGCGCGCGCGCTCCAGGCCCCTCCAGACACGCCCAGACGCATCTGGAACCTTCTATGTCGGTCATGAACAGTGCTATGGTGCTCCAGTACTCTTCCAGAAAAAGAAGGACGGATCGTTGAGACTTTGTATAGACTATAGGGCTCTCAACAAGATTACTATCAAGAACAGGTACCCCATTCCTCTTATTGCTGACCTTTTCGACCAGCTAGGAAAAGCCCAATGGTTTAGCAAGATCGATCTACGCTCCGGGTATTACCAGGTCAGAATAAAGCAAGGGGACGAAGCAAAGACTGCATGTGTGACCAGGTATGGTGCTTATGAATTCTTAGTTATGCCTTTTGGCCTAACGAACGCACCAGTCACGTTTTGCACACTCATGAACAAACTCTTCCAGCCGTTCTTAGATCGATTTGTCGTAGTATATCTGGATGACATTGTTGTCTACAGTCAGACATTAGAAGAGCATGTCCAGCACTTGAGACAAGTCTTTCAGGTACTCCGCGACAATGAATTATACATAAAGCTGGAAAAATGTTCCTTTGCCAAGCAAGAAGTCGAGTTCCTTGGACATTGGATAAAAGAAGGCAAATTGATGATGGACAATGCCAAGGTACGTGCGATACTAGAGTGGAAGGCCCCAACTAAAGTACCCGAACTACGGTCTTTCTTGGGGTTCGTAAACTATTACCGGAGATTTATCAAGGGGTACTCTGGCATCGCTGCCCCTCTCACCAACCTGTTGAAGAAAAATCAAACATGGGATTGGACGGAGGAGTGCCAGCAAGCATTTGATAGATTAAAACATGTCGTCTCCGAGGAACCCATAATGGTACTGGCAGATCACACTAAACCCTTTGAGGTACACACCGATGCCTCAGATTTTGCAATAAGGGGAGTCCTGATGCAAGACGGCCATCCCATAGCGTTTGAGAGTCGTAAACTGAACGACACCGAACGACGTTACACCGTGCAGGAAAAAGAAATGACAGCCATTGTCCACTGCCTAAGAACTTGGAGGCATTACCTTCTAGGCAGTAAATTCACGGTAATGATGGACAATGTCGCAACAAGCTACTTTCAGACTCAGAAGAAGCTGACCCTAAAGCAAGCACGGTGGCAAGACTTTCTAGCTGAATTCGACTTCAAGCTAGAGTATAAACCAGGGAGGGCAAATGTTGTTGCTGATGCCCTCAGTCGCAAGGCCGAGCTAAATATAATCACGAGAAGCATGCCCACGAGCAACTTCCTTGAACGAATCAAGGAAGGAATACAGCACGTTGAGTTGGCCAAGAATCTGCTGAAATTGGCCAAGGAGGGAAAGACCAGAAGATTTTGGGAGAATGATGGTACCCTCCTTACGATTGGTAACCGCTTGTTCGTGCCAAGATGGGGAACCCTGCGGAAAGATGTCTTAAGGGAATGCCACGATTCCTTATGGGCGGGACATCCAGGTATGAATCGAACACTTGCCTTAGTGCACGATAAATATTACTGGCCAAGAACGCAGGATGACATTGAGAGTTATGTCAAGACCTGCCTAGTTTGTCAACAAGACAAAGGGGAACAACAACTTCCCGCGGGATTGCTTGAACCTTTGCCGATCGCTGAGAAACCATGGGATAGTGTCACTATGGACTTTATCGTAGCCTTACCCAAATCCCATGGCTTTGGAACCATTATGGTGGTCGTGGACAGATTTAGCAAATATGCCACTTTCATACCATGCTCACCAGACATAAAGGTAGACGAAGCGGCAAGACTGTTCTTTAAGAATGTAGTAAAACTGTGGGGGATACCGAAAAGTATCATCAGTGACCGAGACCCACGTTTTACTGGGAAATTCTGGCGGGAGCTGTTCAAATTGATAGGGACAGATTTAAACTTCTCCACGAGCTTCCATCCCCAAAGCGATGGCCAGACGGAAAGAATAAATGCTTTGTTGGAGCAATATCTAAGACACTATGTCAGTGCGCATCAAACAGATTGGGCAACCCTCTTAGATGTGGCCCAATTCTCTTACAATCTCCAACGAAGTGAGTCAACAGGCAAGAGCCCGTTCGAGATAATCATGAACCAACAGCCCAATACACCTGGTGCCTTGATTGCCCCATACGAAGGACCTAACCCTTCTGCATTTAATTTTGCGAAACAATGGCACGAAGAGCAGGATATATCAAGGGCATGTCTAAAAAAAGCGGCTCGACGAATGAAGAAGTGGGCCGACAAAAAGAGAAGGCCAAAAGAATACGAAATTGGCGACAAGGTTTTAGTAAAACTACTACCAAACCAATTCAAGTCCCTTCGAAAAGTCCACAAGGGACTTGTCAGGCGATATGAAGGCCCATTCTCAATCATTGAGAGAGTGGGTAAAGCAGCATATAAAGTGGAACTACCTCCAAAGTTGAAGATCCATAATGTCTTCCATGTAAGTATGTTAAAACCTTTTCACGAAGACCGGGAGGATCCAAACAGAAGCAAAACCTCTCGAGCACCAACCGGAGTAATAACCGAGTTTGACAGGAAGATCAAAGAGATCTTAGCCGAGAGGAAAATAAGAAGAAGAGGAGTTCCAAGCCACTCAGAATATCTAATTCTGTGGGAAGGATTGCCAGAGTCTGAAGCCAGCTGGGAACGCGATGATATGCTTTGGCAATTCCAAGCAGAAATAGAAAAGTTCAAAGAAAACGCAACGGGGACGTTGCGAAATCGAGTGGGGGAGGGTGTCACGCCCCAAAAATAGACCCCCAAAATTTTTCGAAATTAAGGCTCCTTAGCATTGCCCAAGAGGAGCCAACCAAGTCCCACACAGTCCAAAGGCCCTAAGAAAATAAGCAAAGTCACGCAAGGGTCATGACACAGCCGTTGAGCGGCAGCCAAGCGCGCGCGGCCCTGACATGGCATGGGCGCGCGCGCGCAGCACAGCGCGCGCGCACGATGGGCAGGCGGGCACGCACGACATCGCGCTCGCGCGCGCGGAAGATGGGCGGATGCGCGCGGCATCCGCGCGCGCAACACAGACAGCGCGCATGGCAGACGCGCGCGCGCGCCCGACGGCGCGCGCTGGGAAGACCAGAGACGCCTCTGGAAATTTTTGGAACTTTCGATGACGGACGTCAAACACAGTGACGAGCGGAACGCGCGCGTGCCTGACGAACGCGACGGCGACCCGCGCGCGCGCTCCAGGCCCCTCCAGACACGCCCAGACGCATCTGGAACCTTCTATGTCGGTCATGAACAGTGCTATGTCGGTGGCTGACTGTCATGAAAAGCCCAGAATGCTCTAGAACGACTTTGCCGACCTTTTAAGTCGGTTTTAAGGGCCAAGGTCGGTTATGTAACTACTATAAATACCCCTAAGGGGTCTCATTTGTAAGGCATCCAAAAATCATCCAAGAATATCCAAGAAATCCTCAAGCATACTCAAGCAATACACTTGTATTCTCAATTTTCTCAATCTTTCTCTACTCTTTGCCTACTTTTCCCTTCTCTAAAGCCTCTTTCTATTTCTAGCAAGTCTCCTAACAAACTCTAAGGCTTACATTGGTGTCTCTATCACCATTGTGCCGCACGTTGGTTAAGTGTTAAAAATAACCACGTGACATTAGGCTCTCATCTTAAGATTCCTCGGGATTGTAGGTATGATTTCAAGTTTATCTAATAATAAAATTTTATATCTAAATCAAAGTGTCAAAATTTAGTCCATTATGCAAATTAAATTAGGAAATGGATTTGGCTAAATCAATTTTTTCAAGATTTTTTTACACAATTATTTAGACTTAGTTAAACGATTTTTTATAATTTTTTTTGGTACATGATCGTTTATTTTTTTTACACGATCCTTTAGATTTTGCTACTTCAATCTAAATAATTTTTTCAAGATTCTTTATACACAATCTTTTAGATTTAGTTACCCTAATCTAAACGATGTAAAAAAAGAAGAGGAAAAGAAGAAAAATGGTGGAAAGAAATCGCAGCGAAAAAAAAAAAAGAGAAAAAGAAGAAAGACAATGGAAAGAAATCATATTTTATTACCCAAATCTAAACATCGTAAAAAAAAAGAAAAAAGACGATAGAAAAAAAATCGCAGCGAGAAAAAAAAGGAGAGGAAAGGAAGAAAGATGATAGAAAAAAATTGCAACAATCGCAGCGAAAAAGAAAAGAAAGACGGAAGAGCAAACCTATAGTATTTAAAAGATGACTAACTTTATGGGCTTTGTTGTCGCACCGTAAATATTTTAGTACTTTGTTATATTTATGAAAATATCCCTAAAATTAAAGCTTATGTGCAAGATTCATTCTTGATTTAATTGGCACGTCAAATAGAGTTGAATTAAGGACATATAACTTGTTGTTTGATTTTAACACTACCTTTTTTGAGATTCATCCATCCATACATGTGCACAAATCTTGAAATGGGGCGTTTGTTAAATGATAAATGTTATACCATTCACAATTTGTCATGCCATTTACCAAAGTAATATGACCAAAATACAATTAATTGAATGTGACCAATTAAAAGTTGACATGTGTCACAAATTGAAACTAAGGACATAAATTGACAAATCTTGATGACGACATGCTTTCATCAATACCGTTGAATCAAGTTAACTATTTTGGTCAAATTAAATATTATTTATTTGGGATAAAGTTCAATTTAGCCAAAAAAAAATGCTTAATTTAGCCCAACTACTTAATAAAGCACAAATCCATATAGTTGGGTCTAGGGGTCTAATCCATGGACCAATCAAGTCCAAACCTATAACATCAGAGAACTCTGAACTCTATGAGTAGAAAAGTTCTCTTAATTTGTGGGAGTTTAGAAAATTTTTACTTCATAATTCCTAGATTGAATCCTCCCAAAAACTAGAAGATTTCCTAATTTATGAAGCTAACTGTCCTTAAAATTTGAAGTTTCCTTTGAAGATACAAGCCTTCTTCCAAGATATTCCAATTTTGAGAAGATAACGTGTTATGCTTTCTCAAATCAAACTAACATGTCTAACCTAGAAAGAATTAGAGGATCAAGTACTAGAGATTGAACCACGTCATATCAAATATCAACACAAATATACAACATAAATATATGTTCAATTCCACAAAACTCAACCAGTCGTCGAAGCTTTTACTCGAGGTGGCGAACAGTGTATACTTTAATACACTACTAATAAAATGACTCACGTAGAGCTTGTTGATTTAAATGTTAATTGAAAAATTTGTTTTTCACCATGCGCTTGTTTAGGGTAATTATAATGGGAAGCAATTTTTAGAATAATTATTATATAACAATATTTTAAAAAAATTGCAAATATAGCAAAATCTATCGGTGATAGGCTTCTATCGTTAATAGACTCTTATGGTTTATCATTGATAGGCCAACATTTACTATATGGTCTATCTGTGATAGACTCCTATCATTGATAGATTTTGACAGATTTTGCTATATTTACAATTTTTTTTAAAATGTTGTTATGTACTTAGTTATTTTAAATCTAATTGCTACATTTGCAACTATCCCTTTTTTTTTTATCTTATTTGGCCCATTAAGGTTTGGGTGTTTACTTACTGTTATAAAGGTCTCTATATAAATAGCCTTTCTTTTTTTGTTTGCATGTTTGACATAGATACGCAGAGAGTCCGAGATTGTGAGTTATTCAAGAGAGTTTTTGTATTCTTCTTCTTGAGATCTCTTTCTGTTAGTTCATCAATTTGATGGTATTTTGATTCGTTACTACTAATAAATTAGGGTCCTACCTTTGGTTTGTACAATAGACGTAGACTTCAATCGAACCACTATAAAGATATGCGTCAATCTCTGTACTCTTCTTCATTTAACTACTTATTTTAATTATTTTACTTTGATTTAGGATAATCTATTGATTACTAATTTTGTTCTACAAAAGACTCAACTCGATGATCACCTAGATCGACTCGACACATAGATTGTGAGACTCCCTCTCAAAAGCACGATTATATTCCCTATGGGTTTGATAATATAAGTATTGAAAATTTCGACTTTTGACAACATGTGAGATCACTCATGATCTCCATGTTGTTATCTTTCGTCCAAATTAGTAAACTCCCTTCATCAATAAATCTTAGGATCCTCTTAAGGTGGAGATCAATTTCTCTATAGCTGAGTCTTTGACTTCCTCTAAGATTGAGAAAATTATAATACTTCTACATAGCAATGACTTATGCTCTTCCTAGGACAGTAATTATTTCAATGTTATACTTCATGTAGAAAAACGTGAACAATGAAATATAATGAGCAAAGAGCAAGAACAAAATGTTGCACAACTCGACAATATAACATAAACATTTGCTCAAATAATAATGACAACTAAAAGAAAAGTGGGGATATTATTCATGAATTATTGAATAATAGACAAAAGCGACTATTATAACAAAAGCCTAAATTAAACCTTAACTAAAAGTCTCCTTTACTTATTGAATCGAAGAAATTAAACAAACCCTCATCTTAAAAAGAAAAGTCACTCTTCAATAATGGAAAATACCGAATGAAATAATACATATGAAAGTTTTTCGAGAGTGAAAAATATTCCACAGAAAAATAACTTTGTTTGTCTAAAAAATATGCTAAGTTATGACAGATCCACAACTAACGCAAGAACCCTAATCAAAATATAAAATCAACCAACCAAATATATTAGATAACATGTATTACTAACAATAATGTAAAAAAAATAATTTCTTTTAAAATTCAAATTTAAATATACTTTTACGTTCATTCCATTGTTCCTAATTAACTTTCAAAATATATCAATTTTATTCAAGTTAAGTTCCGATACGTTTGAAGAATAATTGTTTCGGATCCTTATCATATTATTTTGTATCGTTTTTTATGAGGTTTTTTTTTTAAAAAAAAATAACAAAACGACAAAATATTTACACTGTATAGAACAATTTTGAAAACAAAAAAAGCCCACAGGTTCACCATGAAAAATACAAAAAATGTCCCGTCAACCACGTCGCCAACAACGCGCGTAATATATTTGGTACACGATCGTTCATATTTGCCTATTGTTTGGTACAGGATTGTTTAGATTTGGTCGTTTAGATTTGGATAGCCAGGTCTAAACGATTTCTTTTTTAAATTGTTTGTACACAATCGTTTATTTGGTTACACGGTCGTTTAAATTTAGTTACACGATCAATTTGATTCAATTACACGATCGGTTAGATTTGATCGTTTAGATTTGGGTAGCCAAATCTAAATTATTTATTCTTTAAATTCTCTGTACACGATCGTTTAATTTGGTTACACGATCGTTTAGATTTTTTTTTGTACAAGATTGTTTAGATTGACCAAACAATTTTTTGTAAGATTCTTTTGTACTCGCTTAGATTTGGCTATTTTTTTTAGATTTGGCATAACTTAATTCTAAACGATTTTTTTAGGATTTTTTTGTACTCGCTTAGATTTGGCTATTTTTTTTTGTACACTACCCAAATCTAAACGACGTTTTTTTTTTTCAGTCTTTTAAATTCAATACACGATCTTGAACAACCAAATAAAAGTTTGAAAAAAATATTTTTTTGATACATGATCTTGAACAAAAAAAAATTGAACGAAAAATGATGGAACAGACGAAGACGGTAAGAAGGAAAAAAGGAAATGAAGAAAGACCATGGAATGAAAGGATAAACTTGAAATATTTAAAAAATGGCTAAATTCATGGATTTTGTATATTTTAATCATTTGTTATATTTATAAAATTTCCCTTTTTTCTATTTGCTTTGTGCTCTCATCACAAACCTATCTAGCCCTAAATCATGGTCGCATAAAATATGCTAAGTACTCATGCTTCAAAGCTACATCATGAATTTATTAAAATAAACAAAATGAAAATAAAGACCAAAACGATTTATAAGTAATTATATATTTTTGTACTATCTATCACAGTGATCAAATTCAACCATCCAACCTTTGTATTAAGTTATGCTTGAATTTGAGTTATTATACATTTAATTAAAATAAGTAAACGATAGAAGTCAGAAATAGAAGTTAATCCATCTATTTTTGTGGGCTTTTTCTTATTGGAAAAATTATATTCTTAGAAGAAAAATACTGAGTTCAGGTCCTCCATTACTATCTGGATTTATCATGTAAAAAGCTTCCGAGTCACGGCTACCTACAACTCGCTCAAACTTTGCTCTCATGTAAAGTAACTCTCCCTCTGACCTACTGCTTTTTCCGCCGTTCTCCACCACTGGAATAACTCCGGCACCGACCGACACACTCTGGACCATGTTCAACACATACCGATCAAACTCTCCACACGTACGCAACATCGAGTGCCCACACTTTCTACCGTTACAATACATCGTCCATCTGGGCTCCTCAAACAACTTCTTTGGTCGACCATCTGTTAAAGAATATGGATAAAAGGTTATTTAAATTGAAATTATCTAAAACTATTTAAAACTATTTAAAATAAAGGGGGAAAATAGAAAAATACTTTTAGAATGGCTAGTAATTTAAGAAACAAATTTTTGGTGGGTAGATGATTCCATCCCTCCGCCACACAAGATTAAAACATGGAACATTTGAGATAGTGCGTCATAAGGATACACTGATCATTGTCCTTAATTTCATACCATTATAGGCAGGTGCCTCAGATTCGAGGGCTATCCGAACCAAACCGGAGGACATTTCCTTGACTAGGGATGAAGTAGAAGTGGCCAACTCAAGCAACAAAACCGGCTCGGATTGGGGGTGTATTTGAACCGCAAAGGTGACGTGGCCACGGCGTCGACCAAAGAGTGTTCCAGTGACAACTCTCCGGCCAAGAGACGGCCTAACGGAGAGGTGGGTGGGGATGGAGAGCCATTTACAAGTGGGAACCGAGAGGAGCTTGAGAAGTGAGTGGAGAAGGATAGAGAATTTTGATCCCGTTACCGTTTGGTGGCGGTGGCCATGGTGGCCGGAAAAATTGTTTGGATTGGAATACTCCGGCGGCAGATTAGAGGAGGAGAAGGATCTGAAGTCGTGGTGGCGGTGGCCGGAGATGGAAGATGGGATTAATTTTGTGGTGGCTTTGATGGCGGCACTGCTACTTCGTGTTCTTTGGAGGATTGTCATGGCGATGAGAGAGAAAAGAAGGATGAAGAATGATAGAGTTAGTGGAGAAGGAATGGAGAGAGAATGTTCATTTTGTAGAGAGAGAAGGGAAGAATAAATAAGAAGATGACAGGAAATGAGGGAGACAAGGACTGATGATAGTGTTGGGAGTTGGCCATTATAAAGAGAAGCAATGGAGGTTTTGGTGTCATCATCATTTTTGTGGACCTTTTACTTCGCATATTTTTTTATTTCCTTTATGTTCCACCTGTGTTTCCATGTGTCTATTTATGTCTTCTGGCTTTAATCTATAACCTAAAACATGTATTTCACTTTTATTATTATTATTATTATTTTTTTTTTTTTTTTTTTTTTTTTTTTTTTTTTTGTCTTTTATAAGGTCAATACGACTCTTTTGGATAAATTAATAATCTTTAAGAAAAAGGTCAATCTAGTAAATCTGGTTATTGAGTGGTCCATAAGAAATAGTAATGATATATACTTTCACTTGCACTTAACTACCATCCTCCTCTCTTCCTTATCACACACCACTACAAGAAATCTGGCCTTTACTGTCGGTAAAACCGACATTAAAGGCCTTTAATGTCACTTGGCGACCGACATCTTTGCGAGTGTTATTAAAGGGCTTTAATGTCGGTTGGGCTTCAATGTTGGTTTATAACCGACATTAAAGGCCTTCAATGTCGGTTATAAACCGACATCTTTGAAGGTGTTATTGAAGGCCTTTAATGTCGGTTCATCTTTAATGTCGGTGGATAACCGACATTAAATATGTCTTTAATGTCACTTATGATACATCTTTAATATCGTTTTTCCACCGATATTAAAGATGTCTATAATTTTTTTTAACCGACATTAAAGCTATCTTTAATGTCGTTTTTTCAAATTTATTTTTATTAAATCCTTGCATTATTGTCCATTTTGTATGACACCAAATAGTTAAAAATGAAATCTTTTACTTGTACATATACAAAATGAAATCTTAATAATGTGTACATTTATATACAACTTGGCTTCAAAGACAAAGAAATTATGAAACTTAATTATTATACATTGATCATCCTTTGTAAAAAAAGAAAGAAAGAAAGAAAAATAATATATTGAGAAAGCAATAACTAAAACTGCAACTAATAGCAAACTAGAACGCTTCACAAATGACCATCTTCAAGATCTTGTCACAAAGATGAGGGTCTGGCTAATTGTACTCACTTGCAACCATTTCTTCTATTGCAGTCATTTGTTTAGTGATAGCTCCTTGTAAAAGACATCAAGATGGTTGAATTGATAAGTAACAATGTTATGACCTAGTTATAATTGCAAGTCCTCGCAACTGAAACCTACGTAACTAAGTACCCATATCACAAACAAAACAAAAATGTAAAAAACAGAAACCAACTTACTTAAGAGAAAAAAGGGTCGTTCAAAGCAAGCAAACCACATATCACAAAGATTTTTTCTTTTTTAAATATTTAAAAGAAAAAACACCACACCAGGGCCAGCGGTATTTCCTCCTTGCCATAACCTGACTGAAAAATATGGCAACAAACTATAAACAACAAATGAACTTTGTGAATAAATAATAAATATGGCATCCTGTTGGCTGTTACATGAAAAATATTTCCTACACCTATCTATTAGAACACAGCTTCCAATCTACTACAATCCCAAAACATATAGGTAAAATCACTCGAGCAAAATAATGAACGTTGCTAGATCGAAGAACTAGTGGACTTGCGAACATTATAAAACTCAATCAACGAACATTATAGAACTCAATCAAGGAACGGTACAGAACTCTTATTACGGATATATGGTCTAATACTAATAGATTCCAAGAAGGGCTAGCTAGATCTAAATTTTGTTATAATTGCAAATTCTTTTGCATCGAGTTGATTACTTTATTTGTAACTATCCCTACATCAAAATAGATTCATTCAACCAATTGTAATCCAATAAAATAGCAAACAAACTTAACTTGAACAAGATAGCAAGATAGAAATCTGACATTATAGCAATGTTGATATTGATATCAAGTAAAAAGATGGCATTCCCAATAAATGCTATCGCATTTGGAAGTATGATTATGGCAGAGACAGGTAGACTAATAATCACAATGGGAAGAAAAAATATGACCACATACAACCAAACATATGCAAAAGTTAAAAATAAATACATGTCCACTGATCAATGAATGACCAGCACAGGGTGTTAGCTTTTCAAAAGGTGATTCCGGAGACTGGGTCTTAGCCTCAAGTTTTGTCCAAGCCCAGCTTCTCAGATCCAAAACCTACATGTGAGTCCAAGAGTTTAAAAAAAAAAAAAAAGAACTATGCAAAGAAATCAATCAATTAGGTAGAAGAGCAGGTGCAGGTGCAGATTAGAAAGAAATCTCACCACTCAGACTGACTAGGACTTTCTTGTTTCTGTTTTATTTTTCCATTAGACAATAAATAATTAAGCCAAGTCTTCTTAAAGAATCATCCAAAATCTGAAATGAAAAATTGCACGAATGCAGCAAAACCATGTAAAATATTTTGCTTACATGAAGATCACTAAGGTAGCGACCATTGTGGTTTCCTCCAAAAATATACATCTTGTCCTGAATAACTGCTGCCCCATGCTGAAAAAGTCAGTAACCCTGGTTTAGAAAATGACATGGTAGAAGATCATAGTCCTAATGAGTTGAAAGATGAATGGTCCAAACCTCATATCGTGCTTTTAGGCGCAGACCACATACTGGGGTGAAATCCACTAATCGTAGACAACAATAGAGCCAAGACCTTCCACAAGAACATCTTTTTCCTGACTTTCAGGCGGGCTTCCGTTTTCTGTTGATATATTCTTGGTCTCAGGGATCAAATTCCCATTTTCAATGATTGGCTCAATTTTTGGGCCATTCTAAAACAACATAGTTATAAGTTTAGTTCTTTTGAAAACGTGTGAGAGGAAGGCAATATGAAATTGAAGGTTAATGATACTATAATTTTTAATTCATATCAATTTCTTTTTCTTTGTATGTATTTATTTATTTACTTTGCAACATGTTGGATGTAGCACTAATTACTTTTCAAAAAAATAAGAAACTAGGCTTCCTTTGAGGGCAATTAAAAAACTATACTAGAGCATGCAAAAAAGACAGGGCAACAAAAGAGGCCAAAACAATCCTTGAGCTAACAAAGCATAAAAAGGGCAACATCCAAAATGTCAATAACTCCAATTACTTGCTTTCTATGAAGTGTTAGATTTCAAAATGTTGAGATTAACCCTGAACTAACTAGCCAAAAACAGGCTACAATGCAAAATCCAAATCAACTTGATTAATAGCTTCCTTATGGATCTGTGACAATATGATAATAAGATTGCATAATAAGATATGTGATAGGGATTCCATATGCTCACATTAATTTGCACATCTAAAATAGGCTCTGGCTCTAGGACAAAGTTGGATACTCTAGAATACCAACCTGACTCTTCTTCCTATCAAGATCAAACAACTATTAATTAATTAAAATGAGATGCAACAATACACATGGATTTTTGGTGTTGGATTCGCACTGACCTCCAATATTTTCACAAAAAGGCGCATGGCTTCAGCAGGAACCATATTTCCAAGCCCATCCCAGCTGCTGAATCCCAAATAAGTTCCTAAAAAACTCTCAACATGATCGAAGCAAACCCATAATTATACAAGTGAATTAAAAAGCGTGTTATAAACTTCTATGCAGCTTAATTGCACTATCTATCCAAATTCCTAGCGAATGGTTAGTTAACTGTTGACACAAAAGTAATCATTGACTCAGGATGTGAAAAGAGATTACAATACAATGAACACAACATATAACCAATCTACAAAGGTAGAGCATGAACAATAGTGAAAACTATCTGGTTGCGATGACTACCATCAAATACAACATCAACAAACCCTAACCACGAATATAAAGCACAACAATTTACTAAGAATAAAGAGATTGGACAGTAATATTTTGAAATAAGTTATCTTTAAGAGCATGAGTTCATCAATGCCAAAAGCAGACAAAATATTGACAAGAAACTGTGACCGAGTATGTGGTGTTAGCACCAAGAAAATCACATAATAACTTCAAGTATTAAAGTATTGGCCTATGTTTTGAAGAGGCGGTCTTTCGTTGTGCCTTCAAAGACCCTCACAGGGGAACCAACATGGAAAATACCCATTAATTAGTAGCATTGGCCAAATACCATAGCTAACCTTCTCCACAAATTGCTTCCTCCAATAAGCCAGAGCCACTATACGATTCCATTTGAACCACTTAAGGACATTTTATAAAATTAGATATCAGAAATGGAACAATGACCAACTTCAATTGCAATAATTTCGTTATATTGCAAGTACCAAGATGACAGATTAGGTAACATTTGGAAAAATTCTAAACCCCATCTATTCAATATGTTGTTTTTTATGTTGATTTAGATTACATATATCAGCATGAGAAGCAATATAAGCTAACAGACCTCTTCCATTTGCTTTTCTCGATTGCATGCCAACTACTGGGTTCAGGTACATTACAACGCCCTACTATAGCCTGTAATAAGAATAGTTAAGAGTTTGGCCAGTATCCTTACAATAATTCAGGACTCGCTCAAATAAACAATAAACCCACTCAGTAAGACAATTTGGTACTGACATACATTAGCATTCCTAATAAATTTGTGAATTCAGCAAGCTTTAAACCCGATCTATAACCTCCAAGCACAAAGCATGTCAGGAATGAATCTTCCCAAATATAAATTTAAATCGTACGGTCAGATCCACCAAAATCATTCCCCGAGTTAACAAAGAAAATAAAGGACTCAAACCTCTGAATTCCATAACCAGAAAATTAGCAATCTAAACTTCCAAATCAACGCCATAATTCAGCAAATCGATAAGCCCACATTACACCAGTAATACCAAAACAATTTACAAAAAGAAATTTCCAGCTATCTGGAGGCAATCAATTAAACCTTAGATGACTCAGTAATCATAATGGCCATCACAATTCGTACAAAAGACTAAATCAAAAATGAAAATACGCTTGAAGCAAATAACACCCTCAGAAAACACACTATGCCTCCGCCATTACACAAATCGAAAGGGAAAACGCGACCAAAGTCACACAAAAAATGCACCAATCTCAAACCTCAACCAAACTGAAACAACACCGATAAGTCACAGGTGTAAGAACACGTGGTAGTACCTGCTGATACAAGCCATAGAGTAACAAAGCGGCCTCATCAGAGAACTTAGACCTGAGGGCCTTTGAAGACGATTTTGGTGATCCATCAAAATCGGCATAAGAAGCCGCGACGTAGAATCAGTCAGGATATTGTAAGCCGGAGCTCGCCCTCGCCATCGCAGCCATTTCTTCTTCGCCTTCTTCTATGTAAGCTTAGGAATTGGACGAACAAACAAGTTGCACCTGAGGTTATAGCCGTCAACGTTTGATGGAATTATGTGAGAGAGGTATCAGAGGCGGAGAGAAGGGAGTTGGAACTATGCGATGGTGGAGATTGAAGAAAGGGAAGAAGAGGAGATGAAAGATGGACGAGGATTAGATGCAAGAAGGGGAGACGAGAGGGATAGAGGGAAGGGATGGAGGCGGCTGCTAATGGGTTAAAGGAAAAATCATTAAAACCCTAGTGTAAAAGGGAAATATTAAATAAATAAAAATAAAATAAAAATAAAAAGTGGCTTTAATGTCGGTTTTAAACCGCATTAAACATCTGCATTTTAAAAACTGACATTAAACATTCATTTTCATTTTTTTCAACCTACACCAAAGGTCATATTTCTTCTAGTACACTCACAAAAGAATTAAAATTGTTTTCAGAAAAATTAAATTGTCTCAAGGTAGTATTTTATTGGGTGTAGTTTAGGACACACCCCAAGATGCAAGGAAGATGGGTGTATATACTAACTGCATACAAGTCTTTCCTATGAATAATAAAAACTAATCAGTTATATTAGTTAAGAGATTAGTTCTAATTATGTTCTTTGTGTAAAGCAGTTATATAGCCAAACCCTCTTATGAATATCCTTTTCAAGCTTCCTTAAACTAACATCAAAGGAGATCCATCACCTTTCCGCTGTTAGTTCAAGATTGCTTCAAACACTATTCAAGATTGATTCACCAATATTCTCATTGTTGTAGTTTGTTGTATTTTGAATTTATAAATGAAGTTAATATTAGATTCATACTTACTCCACTATCTTCTTTTTTCATTCATTCATACACGAGAATGCAACAAAAATTTCATTTAGTATGCTTTACATTTGTTTGTGTTTAATCTCGCAGGTAACTTATGTATGAAATCAGCCAAATATTTTTAACAAATCATCTCTAAACTCCGCGTCTCAATAAAACTCGATGGGAAGTTGGCCCAAGATCTAATAACCATGGCATTCTGTTTTTCATCTTAGGGTAACTTTGGCCCAAGATTATTTAACTTAAATGCTTATGTTTTTTATTCCGAGGTATCTCGCGGCAACCATAGCCCGAGATCATATAAAACGTAAATGCTTCTATTATTTAGCTCGAGACATCTCGAGGAAACTTTAACCCGAGATCACTTAACTTAAGTACTTCTGTTGTTCATCCCAGGGCATATCCAGGCAACTTTGGCCTAAGGTCATTAACCCTAAAGCTTCTGTTTTTCATTATAGGGCATCTCAAGGTACCTTTGGCCTAAGATCATTTAACCTAAAAGCTTACGTAAAACATATTAGGCATAACAAGACAAATTTTTCCCAAGATCATTTAACCTAAAAGCTTCAGTTTTTCATCCTGGGGCGTTCTTGGGGTAACTTTGACCTGAGATCATTTAACCTAAATGCTTATGTTTTTCATCTTAGGGCATCTCGATCGCAGCAACTTTAGCCCAGAACTACTATATAATATATAAATCCTAACTTCCTCATTACTAAAATCTGGTGACAACATTGGACAAACAATATATAAATCATTTAACCTAGAAGATTTCAATATATATATATACATATACATACATATATATATATATATAACTAACCTCCTCATTAATTACATATGTTCAATCTCCCTTCCTTCAACATTTAACTAAGACAAGTTTGTCAATCTCATTATATGTTATTAAGCCCACCATAAAGATTGAGGCATACAATAAAAAATGATCCATTAATTGTATTGTTAACATAAGATTTAAAATGTAACATTACAAGAAGGCTCTATTAGCCCATAATTATATTGTTCGTTTTTGACAAAATAGGGGGATGTTATCTAGGTGAGGGTTCAGAAGTAGGATCGGATTACATTATACTCAAAAAATTTACAATAATAAATCCCACAATCACCCAACACCAGTTGTTATGGTGTATCCCATATGTCTTTAATTCAACGTGAAAATGTCACCGCAATGGAGCTTGGGCTTCAATGTGTCGCAGGCAGATTGGGCTTCAATGTGAAAATGCCACCGCAAAGCAGCAAAGTCGGGACTATGCACCTCATGTTGTCTTGTTCTTTCGTCAATTCCAGATCCGATGTCAAATCAATGAATGAATCCTAGATGTTGATTCATCCCTCGACTATGTCCAGCACGATCAAAATCCAGTGGCATCCCTCGATGTTGTAAGGCATGCATATGTAGTCGACATCCATGCATTCCTTGTAGTCTAGTAACTTGCCCATCACATACTTCAACACAGTAGCATCCTTAACCCAGGTGTACTGACGTCAACTAAAGAGTGTCCCTCTTAATCTCCTCATACAAACTTGGGCTATGCCTTAGGAAATTCTGCACGTAAGGTCAACTAGAACACACAATGTTAATAAGTTGTTACTAACAATTTAAGCTAACCAAGTTGTTTAAACTTATCGCAATGGCATGGTCGGTCGTAGTGAAGCTTTTGTTCACATGCGAGGCATCAACATTGACTTGTTGCTTCTTTTAGGTGAATAGGAACCATGTAGCGTCGTCTGCAAATGGTGAGAAGCAACTCATTAGTGACACATATAACTAACATAGTGGAAAACGTACCAAATTTGAAGTACATATGTTGTCGTCCATAAATGTTGTTGTGGTTAGGAGGTCCATCAACCATGGAAGCACCCTTGAGCTTCTAATTGTCTTCCACAACTCCTTGCTCTCCTTGGGTCCGAGAGGTATGCGAAGAACTGTTTATCGAACTTAACGGGGATCTTGCATAGAGGATTGTCTGGGCGCACCCTCTTCCTTCTCTTAGCACCCTTTCCTCGTTCAATAATTGTCGACCGCAATTTTCAGGATATATATCTCTTCCTTGTCGTCCTTTCTTTAAGTACGACATTTGAAAAAACAAAAGACAATATGATCTCTATGTCAAACTCGATGGATTACACTATTCGTAATTCATAGATGTTAGTTTTGTTATTACTAAAATCACCATATAATAGAATACAATGTGTAAAAATATGTATCTCATCTTTAGGCTCTAGTAGGGGTTGGACAAGTAATGGTGGGACATCCTCACCCCCCAAAGGTATATCGATCAGTATGATACCACCTCTAAGGTCTTCGCTAATGTATGTTCCTTTTTCTTTGTCAATGAGTTGGTCATCAATGATCGAAGCGGGAATATCTATGAATACGTCGTCCACCAAAGTGTCAACCTCTGATGCATTGAACGACGTACCTTCACCACTACTATAGCATTGTTGGGAGTCAACCGCCTTACCCTATTAAGAAAGCATTAGAAACATAAAGATTAATTATTAATTATGACGAAAACAATAAACAAGCATACTTGAAGACAATCATACCTTAAGTAATGTCATAAGAAGCTCATTTATAACTGATAACTCGACTGTTACGGATGACTGCATTTATTGTAAGAAGTCGTCCATCTGATCTAATTTGGTATCCAGGCTACGTACATGCTAGCTTTAATCACACATCACATTGGGTCTATCAGTCTTAATATATTGCCTCGTAGATGCGACGGGGTAACCATCACCCAAGAAGGTGAATGAGGATTCTCAAGTGAGGAGGAGGAGGAGGATGCTCGATGTGAGTGCATGGAGGGGCAGACTCGACATGCTGAGGAGCAGGGACGTGCAGGTCTTCCTCACAACCTTCCATTTTTGGAATATCAAGACTCTGATTAAGGTAAGTAGGCTCATCTCCCGTCGGTTCAATCAGATTTATGTAGGCCTAAAATTGGAACAATAGTAGGTGTTAATTAAGACCCAAAATCCTACAATAATATAATGAATGTAGATAAGGAAAATGAATTGTAACGTACCATTTAAGACTCGAAGACTTGGGACTCAATCACCTTTAACCCAGGTGAGTATGTGCAACTCCACCGTATGATGTGTGTTATCGCATATGATGAATCCCTATGGATAACCCGCCCACTAATGAAAAACACTATCTCGTAGGCCAAACCTACAAATATAATCATATCGTTAACACAAGCATATAACCACTAGAAAAATGAACATAATGAGCATATAATCACAAACCTAAAAGGAAAGGAAAAGTCGTAGAGGCTATACGACTCTAGGAACTTGTTATTCACAGGTTTCTTTAAGTGCAAGGTCACTTGCATTAATTGCCCCTTTCAAACGAGCAATGGTCTTGACCATATCAACTCACCAACTCGTAGTTGATGAAGTCCTCTCAATCGATAATCAAGCCCAACATCGTCCAATCCATATGTTGCTTCCTCATCATGCCCATCATTGCAAGCTCGATGAAGTAGATGTTGGAATTTGAGTCCTAAAACTCGTACTTTGTTATTTGATTCAATAAAATATATTATTGAATGCTATAATCTTAAAACCAATAAATTTAGGTCTCGAGGCTATTTTATTGAGTTTGTCAAATACACTTGGACTTTATATTGAGACGTAAATATGAATTAAGTTCAAGTTAATAGCCCAAATAGTTTATAGTGTATGAAGAAGGTTAGGCGCTTTATTTTGGATAAACACTATGGCTACGGCCCACTTCATAGTTAGTACAAACGATGTAATCCTAAATCGTTCATGTAGAGACATGGGAGTGGGGACGTCCTATGTAAATAGTTTGCATAAGACTAGAACCACGAAATAGTCATTTTTTAGTTATAACATCGTAAACTATAAACTGACTATTTCATTTATGATGACCTAGGTAACTTGATCTTAATCCTGAGCTAACTATGAACTTCTGTTCATTCGGTAGTATCCTTAAATCTGTATAGGTGAGGGTAGCTCAACATCGCTGATCCAATAAGCCTCCCATTTAACGGGTAAAACTGAGTGGATAGCTAGGGACATAGGGAGCAAGACAGAATTCACTCCTCCCTTTTTATGGGATAGTAGATAGGTTGTTCCCTGAAGGATTGATCCAAGTCTTGAACAAGAGGCCCCATCTTCTCATTGGCCCGAGAAGGATTCTGGTTTATATGTTGGACCTTAAACCAATTGTTCAATAGTTGATTAGTGGGTCTTAAGGAACAAGATGTAATTTCGAGGGTAAAACGGTATTTTAACCCAGCCGAGATTATGAACAATCTGTGAAGGATCGACTTACTCATCATAGTTATACCAGGTGGACATAAATATATCTATAGTGAAGGGAGTGCAACTAAGAGTCTTTACTGGAATGACTCTTTACTTAACGAATGTTGATTAAGCTTGGTCTAAAAGAGTTTAGCTAGTTAATCTCGGATCGTTGGAGCCCATTATCTATAAGTCCATTAGGTTCCCCTACAAGCCCATATAGATTCAACTAAGAACAAGTATGTTGAAGCAATTTGAATTGTTCGAATTAAGAATAGAGAGAGAAACCGACAAATATATAAGATGTAAGTCGGTAGAAACAAACTTTAAGCTTTGTGTTTAAATATGATTTAAATAAATATGAATATAGATTCATATTTAAAAGTTGAAAAAGTTTTGAAACGGTCAAAGTTGCAAAAGTCAACATGTTGATTTTTAACTTTGAATTTTGACCGGATTATTATTCTAATATGATTTGAATTTTAGAAAAATGAATGTGGATTCGTACTCGGGACGTTAGTATTAGTCAAGATGGGAAAAATAGTAAAAAGTCAAAAAGTTGACTTTTGACTATGGAAAGTCAAAGTTTGACTTTAACTTAATTTGTCAAATGACTAAAATGCCCCTTTGACTAATTATTCTATTAATTAACAGTTAATGAGAAATGTGGCAAATAATTGTGAATTTGAAGCCACTAATTCCATTGATAATAAATGGATTAATGAGGTATTGAACTTATATGAAATAATTTGCATGGAATTTGTATGAAGATTTCATATAAAACATTTCTCATTACAGAATGAGAAAGAGAGATGTTCTTCTAGAAAAACACCTAAACGATACGCGCCCCATCTCTCTCTATATTTCACTTCACAAAACCGAGTCTCACAACTCCGTTCTTGGTCCTGAGCATAGTAGGTTAGCTTGGTGGTTGTCCTTGCTAGTGATTTTCAGGCATAGAAAAAGCTTTGGATCAAAGAAGAAACTCATAACTATAAAAGGTAAGTTCTTCGCATACCTTTTTATGTTCTCCATGTAGGTCCATCGCATAGCATGTGCATGTTAGCTTCTAAATTGTTTAGATGCATATAGAGTAAAGCATAATCCTTTTTTTTCGCTGCAGCATGTCCTCTTGTAGTTTTTCCATCATGTGGTGTCAGAGCATGCTTAGTTTCACTCATATGCATATGATGGGTTTTTACAATTTATGTGATAAATTCATATGGCTGAACTAAAATAGATTAGTTTTGGTTTTTGCTCTAAATTCAATTGTTTATTTGCTTTAATCTTTGTAATTAGCCCTATTGGTGGCTTAATTTAATTTTGCAAAGAGTCTGTAATTTATTGGAGTCATTAGAGTTGATAATAGGCTGTAAATCATTCATGCGGGAAGAAGAGGATGTTGTTTAAGAAGCTTAAAAGGAGATGCATCAAGCCTTTCGCTCACCTTCTCAACGATCGCATTGGTATGTGCATCGCTTAGGCCAAGTGAACATTGCGCTTACTAGTTAAACGATCACTTATTCGCTAAGCAATTGTGTAAGGTATGCGTAAAGCTAAGCGCTGAAGCAATCGTATACCCACTAAGCGATCGCATAAGGTACGTGTAACGCTAAGCGCTTGAACAATTGTTTACATGCTAAGCGATTGCATATGGTACGCGTGTCGCTGGTACCTACAAACGATCGTGTACATGCTCAACGACCGCATATGATTTGATCCGCGATCGCATATGGTTTGTTAAGCGATCGTGTATGGTTTGCTTGACGATCACATGTGGTATGCGAATTGCCTATGCCCGTGAATGCGATCTTCCTGCTCAACGATCGTGCAATGGTTTTCAAGCGATTATTGTACTCCATCAAATTATTAAAGTAATAATTTAGTTTTAACTTAATTTAGAGAGCCAAAACCAGTCTATTTTAGGGTGTTTTAATTAATCTTGTATTTGATGTATGTTTAGTTATTTCTAAAATTATATGTGCATATTGTATGACATATAGTTTTAACATATTCATGCATGTTGAGAAATTAATATGAAAATTAATTAATATGATTAATTAATGGTTAAATTAATTTGATTAATTTAAAAGATAATTGTATTAATTTTATTAAATATGATTTAACAAAATTAATCAATTATTGAAATACCATATTAATTTGTTGTTGTTCTAGATGAATGGTTATAGGTTAGTCTAAGAGTTTTATAATTGTTATAAAATAAATTAGACATTAAAATCTATAACAAAGATAAGGTGCATGCTCACTTAGGTTAATATCATATCTTCCAAAATTAGATTTAGGTCGATATCTTGTAAAATTAAGTTACAAGAGGCTCACCTAATTCGATCTTATCAAAAAGTCAGATAAGATGATTAAGGAGTGGAGGTTTTTAAGTTGACGGTTTATGGAACACCTCCTACATGGAGATTGTAATCGGTTCTTGAGCCTAGTTAACCTAATTTTATGAGCATGCGTGAGAGATGTAGGTAATAAAATTGGTTTATCACCTAGAGATTGTAGGGTAAATCCAGTATAAATGTTATGCTTGGATGTTTTACCAAGATTTAGGATTTGTTTAAGTTAGCCTAAATTAAATCCTGAATATTTACTCAAAATATAGATCATTTCAGTTGGAGAAAAGTATCGTACTTTTAACTCTAGCGTCCCCAAGAGTGCACACCGTGAGGTTCCTGCAAGGCTTTGGGCCGTGCATAGGAGCGGACTCCACTTGGAGAGTGTTTGTATGAGCTATGAACAAGGTGAATGGGAGAAGTAGTTCATAGTAAGTGGGTAAGGGATATATGACAATACATCCAGCGGTCTCTTCCATTGGATCGCACCGTGAGATTCCTATAATGCGCCTGCTTGTCTGCCCTTGAGTGACGTACCATTTGGAGGGCTGTATTATAGGATTTGGAACACCGTGGACGCCATATTTTGGATAGGGTCTCTTAAATAAGTTTTCATATTGTCTTTCCACTTTCGGGAGCATAATGATTCTCATCTCTGAGCACCGAAAATGGAGGGTCACACTTACAAGAATTACTAAAATAGTTAGTATATTCTTGACCGAAGTAAACGGTAACTAAATGCTAAATAAATATGAGATATTTGTGAGTTAGCATTTGGTCAAGATTGTCTTGATTCAAAAGGACAAGTAATTGGCTACCCCTCGGTAGAGGTTATTCTGAACCTTTGAATTATCCGTTGCAAACCATAATAAAAGGGTATATTATTAAGAGTTTTGCTAAAAGATTGGTTTTATTTTGATTATAGTTTCTAAACAAAGTATGTTTGTTTTTCAGAATGAATAGCTCGATAGTTCAATTATTAGCTTCCGAAAAACTTAACGGTGATAGCTATGTGACATGGAAATCAAATCTTAACACAATACTATTAGTTGATGGTTTAAGATTTGTCTTAACTGAGGAATGTCCTCAAACCACTGCCTCAAATGCAAATGGAGCTAGTCGGGAGCCATATGATCGATGGATAAAAGCAAATGAGAAAGCTCGTGCTTACATCCTTACTAGCATGTCAGATGTTTTAGCAAAGAAGCATGAATCCTTAGCCACGGCTAAAGAAATTATAGATTCTTAGGACTGTTTGGGTAACCAGAGTGGTCCCTAAGACACGAGGCAATCAAATACATTTACACTAAGCGTATGAAGGAGGGGACCTCTGTTAGAAAACATGTCCTGGACATGATGATGCACTTCAATATTGCTGAAGTAAATGGAGGTTCCATCGATGAGGCTAATCAAGTTAGCTTTATCTTAGAGTCTCTTTTGAAGAGCTTCATACCATTTCAAATGAATGCGTCCCTGAATAAGATAGAGTTTAACCTGACAATCCTTCTAAATGAACTCCAGCGTTTCCAAAATCTTACCAAAGGTAAAGGAAAAGAAGTAGAAGCAAATGTTGCTACTACAAAAAGAAAATTTAAAAGAGGATCGTCCTCTAAATCCAAATTTGGACCCTCAAAATCTAATAGAAAGATTGAGAAGAAGGGAAAGGGGAAGATTCCCAAGCAAAACAAGGATAAGAAGACTGCAGAAAAAGGTAAATGTTACCATTGTGGTGAAAATGGGCACTAGCTGAGAAACTGTCCAAAGTACCTTGCTCAGAAAAAGGCAGTGAAATAAGCACAAGGTAAATATGATTTACTTGTTCTTGAAACTTGTTTAGTGGAAAATGAAAATTCCACCTGGATATTAGATTCAAGAGCCATTGATCATATTTGTTTCTCATTTCAGAAAACTAGTTCTTGAAAAAGGCTTTCTGAGGGCGAGATCACTCTCAAAGTTGGAAATGGAGAAATGGTCTCGGCTAAAGTAGTGGGAGATTTGAAGTTGTTTTTTAATGAGAGATATATCTTACTCAAGAATGTCTTGTATGCACCTTAAATGAAGAGGAATTTGATATCTATCTCTTGTTTATTAGAACATATGTATATAATATCTTTTGAAATCAATGAAGCGTTCATTTTCCAAAAAGGTATTCATATTTGTTCTGCTATACTTGAAAAAAACTTATATAAGTTAAGACCAACACGAGCAAATTTTGTCTTAAATACTGAGATGTTTAGAACAGCCGAAACTCAAAACAAAAGACAAAAAGTTTCTTCCATTGCCTTCTTATGGCATTTAAGACTCGGTCACATTAATCTCAATAGGATTGGGAGATTGGTTAAGAGTGGACTTCTAAGTCAGTTAGAAGATAACTCTTTACCTCCTTGTGAATCTTGTCTTAAAGGAAAATTGACCGAAAGATCTTTTACTGAAAAAGGTCTTAGAGCTAAAACGCCTTGGGAGCTCGTACATTCAGACTTTTGTGGACCAATGAATGTCAAGACTCGGGGAGGATACGAATATTTCATTAGTTTTATTGATGATTATTCGAGGTATTGTCATGTTTACCTAATTCATAACAAGTCTGATTCTTTTGAAAAGTTCAAAGAATATAAGGCTGAAGTTGAAAATGAATCAGGTAAAACGATAAAGACATTTCGATCAAATTGAGGTGGAGAGTATATGGACTTGCGATTCCAAGACTATTTGATAGAACATGAAATCCAATCACAACTCTCTGCACCTAGTACGCCGCAGCAGAACGGTGTATCAGAAAAAAGAAACTAAACCTTGTTAGACATGGTTCGCTCTATGATGAGCTTTGCTCAGTTGCCAAAATATTTTTGGCGATATGCTTTAGAAACAACTATCTATATTTTGAAAAACGTTCCCTCTAAAAGTGTTTCTGAAACACCTTATGAGCTATAGAAAGGGCATAAAGGTAGTTTACGTCACTTTAGGATTTGAGGATGTCCAACACACGTGTTGGTACAAAATCTTTAAAAATTGGAACATCGTTCAAAATTATGCCTATTTGTAGGTTATCCAAACGAATCAAAAGATGGATTATTTTATGACCCTTAAGAAAATAAAGTATTTGTATCGAAAAATGCTACGTTCTTAAAGGAAGACCACATAAGAAATCATCAAACTCGCAGTAAACTAGTATTAGAAGACATTTCCAAGAATTTTACAGATAGACCTAGTTCATGTACTAAAATAGTTGATAAAACTAGGAATATTGGTCAAACACATCCTTCTCAAGAATCGGGAGAGCCTCGTCATAGTGGGAGGGTTGTATGATAGCCTGATCGCTATTTGGGTTTAAGTGAAGCTCAAATCATCATACCCGATGATGGTATAGATGATCCATTGACCTATAAACAAGCAATGAATGATGTGGATTGTGACCAATGGATCAAAGCCATGAACCTCGAAATGGAATCTATGTATTCCAATTATGTCTGGACTCTAGTAGATCAACTAAATGATGTAAAACTATTGGTTACAAATGGATCTACAATAGAAAACAAGACCAAGCTGGTGAAGTACAGACTTTCAAAACTCGACTAGTGGCAAAAGGTTATACACAAAAAGAGGGAATAGATTATGAAGAAACTTTCTCTCCTGCTGCCATGATAAAGTCGATTAGAATACTCTTATCCATCGCCACTTTTTATGATTATGAAATTTGGCAGATGGATGTCAAGACAGCCTTTTTGAATGGAAATCTTGAAGAGAGTATCTATATGGTTCAACCAGAGGGGTTTATTCAAAAGGATCAAAAACAAAAAGTTTGTAAGCTTAAAAAATCCATATATGGATTAAACCAAGCATCTAGATCCTGGAATATAAGATTTTATACTGCAATATAATCTTATGGTTTTGAACAGAATGTTGATGAACGTTGTGTTTACAAAAGGATTATCAAATCTACTGCAGCATTCTTAGTTCTGTATGTAGATGACATTCTACTCATTGGGAAAGATGTAGGTCATCTAACTGATATTAAAAAATGGCTAGCTACGCAATTCCAAATGAAAGATTTAGAAAATGCACAATATGTTCTTGGTACCCAAACAGTTTGGAACCGAAAGAACAAAACTCTAGCCATGTCTCAAACATCTTATATAGACAAAATGTTGTCAAAATATAAGATGCAAAATTTCAAAAAGAGTCTGCAGCCGTACATATATGGAATTCATTTATCAAAAGAACAATGTCCAAAAACACCTCAAGAAGTTGAGGATATGAGTAACATTCCCTATGCTTCTGTTGTTGGGAGCCTGATGTATGCAATGTTATGTACTAGACCTGACATTTGTTATTCAGTGGGGATAGTTAGTAGATATCAGTCCAATCCTGGATGTGATCATTGGACAACCGTTAAGAATATTCTAAAATATCTTAGAAAAACAAAAGACTACATGCTTGTGTATGGTTCTAAGGATCTGATCCCTACTGCATATACTGACTCTAATTTTCAAACTGATAAAGATGCTAGAAAGTCTACATCAGGATCAGCTTTCACTCTGAACGGGGGAGCAGTAGTATGGAGAAGCAAAAACAATCTTGTATTGCCAAGTCCACTATGGAAGCTGAATATGTAGCTGCCTGTGAAGCAGCAAAGGAAGTAGTATGGCTTAAAAAGTTTTGAACAGATTTGGAAGTTGTACCAAATATGCACCTGCCAATCACCTTATACTGTAACAACAGTGGTGCAGTTGCAAATTCACGAGAACCTAGAAGTCATAAACGTGCAAAGCACATTGAACAAAAGTACCATCTTATCAGGAAAATCGTACATAGAGGAGACGTTACAATAACAAAAATACTTTCCGAGCAAAACATGGCAGATCCGTTTACAAAAGCTCTCACGGCTAAAGTGTTTGAGAACCACCTACATGGTTTAGGTCTACGTGGTTTGTAAACTAGGACAAGTGGGAGACTTATTGGGATTGTACCCTAGTTTATATATATGTTTATTGTACTCATGTATATATACTTTTCTCTCATTATAAAATTCTAACTTACTTAGAGTTTTAGTCCAAGTGAGAGTTTTTTGGAATTTGTGTCCTAAAACTCGTACTTTGTTATTTGATTCAATAAATTTTATTATTGAATGCTATAATCTTAAAACCAATAAATTTAGGTCCCGAGGCTATTTTATTGAGTTTGTCAAATACACTTGGACTTTATGTTGAGACATAAACATGGATTAAGTTCAAGTTAATAGCCCAAATAGTCTATAGTGTATAAATAAGGTTGGGCTCCTTATTTTGGATAAACACTATGAATGCGGCCTACTTCGTAGTTAGTACAAACGATGTAATCCTGAATCGTTCATGTAGAGACATGGGAGTGGAGGCGTCCTATATAAATAGTTTGCATAAGACTGGAACCACAAAATAGTCACTTTTAGTTATAACACAGTAAACTATAAACTGACTATTTCATTTATGATGACCTAGGTAACTTGATCTTAATCCTGAGCTAACTATGAACTTCTGTTCATTCGGTAGTATCCTTAGATCTGCATAGGTGAGGGCAGCTCAACATCGCTAATCCAATAAGCCTTCCATTTCAGGGGTAAAACTGAGTGCATAGCTAGGGACATAGGGTGCAAGACGGAATCCACTCCTACCCTTTTATGGGATAATAGATAAGTTGTTCCCCTAAGGATTGAATCCAAGTCTTGAACAAGAGGCCTCACCTTCTCATTGGCCCGAGAAGGATTCTGGTTTATAGGTTGGACCTTAAACCAATTGTTCAATAGTGGATCAGTGGGTCTTAAGGAACAAGATGTAATTTCGTGGGTAAAACGGTATTTTGACCCAATCGAGATTATGAATAACCTGTGAAGAATCAACTTAATTATCATGGTTAGATCAGGTGGACATAAATATATCTATAGTAAGGGGAGTGCAACTAAGAGTCTTTAGTGGAATGACTCTTTAGTTAACAAATGTTGATTAAGCTTTGGCTAAAAGAGTTTAGCCAGTTAATCTCGAATCATTGGAGCCCATGATTTATAGGTCCATTAGGTTCCTCTACTAGCCCATATGGATTCAACTAAGAACAAGTATGTTAAAGTAATTTGAATTGTTTGAATTAAGAATAGAGAGAGAAACTGACAAATATATAAGATATAAGTCGGTAGAAACAAACTTTAAGCTTTGTGTTTAAATATGATTTAAATAAATATGAATATTGATTCATATTTAAGAGTTTAAAAAGTTTTGAAACGGTCAAAGTTGCAAAAGTTAACATGTTGATTTTTAACTTTGAACTGTGACCGGATTTATATCCGATTATGATTTGAATTTTATAAAAATGAATGCGGATTCATACTCGGGACGTTAGTATTAGTCAAGACGGAAAAAATAGTAAAAAGTCAAAAAGTTGACTTTTGACTATGGAAAGTCAAAGTTTGACTTTGACTTAATTTGTCAAATGACCAAAATGCTCATTTGACTAGTTATTCTATTAATTAACGGTTAATGGGAAATGTGGAAAATAATTGTGAATTTGAAGCCACTAATTCCATTGATAATAAATGGATTAATGAGGTGTTGAACTTATATGAAATAATTTGCATGTAATTTGCATGAAGATTTCGTATAAAACATTTCTCATTACAGAATGAGAAAGAGAGATGTTCTTTTGGAAAAACACCTAAACGATACACTCCCCATCTCTCTCTATATTTCACTTCACAAAACCGAGTCCCACAACTCTGTTCTTGGTCTTGAGCATAGTAGGTTAGCTTGGTGGTTGTCCTTGCTCGTGATTTTCAGGCACAGAAAAAGCTTTGGATCAAAGAAGAAACTCAGAACTATAAAAGGTAAGTTCTTCGTATACCTTTTTATGTACTTCGTTTAGTTCCATCGCATAGCATGTGCATGTTAGCTTCTAAATCGTTTAGATGCATATAGAGTAAAGCATAATCCTTTTTTTTTCGCTGCAACATCTTCTCTTGTAGTTTTTCCATCAGTAGAATACAGACATCTTCACCACATCCTCATCACTCTCAAATTGAAGGGTTAGGTAATCCTTTGTGAACTTAGTCCCATTCATGTTTGTCCTATCCCTCAACTATAACCTTCTTAATCAAAGGGCCTTGTCTTATTCAAACTGAAGCTCATGTCTGAGCCTATACTTCAACCCCATTATTATGTGAAAATTCTCTTGCCCAAAGGAGACCTTATCACTCAATATAACTTAAAACTAATTATGTTATCCTATCTCTCCTCGACCTCTCTCAACAAAATGTAACAACACAAAGGTCCATTAAACACCAACTATATATATATGTTTAGATTACAAAAGGTTGTGCGACAAAAGGAAAGGACAAAGTGAAGTTGAAATTAGTAGAAACGATGTTTAATAGGATTTCTCTTGTATAAAATTAGCACCCTTTCTGAATATCCTTGAAACATCTTTTCTTTATTCATCTCGGACGAGATCGACCACCGAGATTTCACTAAATATTAAAATTTTCCAACTTAACAATTGTTTTATGTTTATTTGATGCATCTTGGTAGACATTACACCGAGATGGGCGATAATTTTTTAAATATTTCCAAAATTTTCAATCTTGGTTTGCAAATTTTCTTAGAATATAATTTTAAAAAATAGTTAAGATACGGGAAAAGTTGAAAATTTGTAGAATCTCAGTATAACATCCACTAAGAGGCAATGGGAAACCCAAAACCATTGATAAGGTGAAAAGTTCTAATATTTGAGTGAAATCTTGGTAGTCGATCTCTCCCAATATAGACCGAGAGAAAATGTTTCAAACAATTTTTTAGAAAGAGTGCTAGTTTTACAAGACTTTTATTAAACACCATTTCTGTTAGTTTTCCTAATTGAAGTGATTTTGGCCAAAAGAAAAAGACGGACGAAAATTCAAGTGCTGTGCGGCGAAAATAATTTGTGAGTACTTTATGCCACCATAAATAAAGAATTTAGTCTCTTGGAGCATTTCTCAAAATAGGGAGTTGTGATACTTGGAATCAAGGTTTTCACATTGGACTATTTAGAAAAGTTTTGTAACACAATCTTAATCATAGTAGGATCTGTAATTATAGAAGATTGGACGTAGTCCTGGGTTCAGGGTGAACCAATATATTACAATTAAACCCAACATTAATTGAAAGTTGAAAATTTTGCTAGTCAATTTAACATAAAATTCAGAATAACAATTACGTCAATCCTAGAATGCACTATTCACATGCTCTCTATTATTCTACCCTACAAAAATAAATTTAAGTAATTTTTAATTTATTTTTGAGTGGAGAGAGATTGGAAATATACAAGATGGATGCATTCTAAATGCTTTAAGTTTTTCCTTAAAAGAATAGTTTCAAATATAGCAATTAAATTCAAAATATTAACAAATATAGCGATATCTTAAAAAAAAAAACAAATACAGCAAAATTTATCAAATTATATTATCGATAGACCATCTTGAAAATATTAATCTATCATTGATAGACCATAACGATAGAAATAATCTATGACGACTATAGTTGGTAGACTTTTAGCGTATTTACAATTTTTATTAAATATTATTATATACTTAATTATTATCAAGAAAATGACTTTTTGTTATAATTATCTACTATTAGAAATTAATGGTGATCGAATTGAATAATTTGAAAATACAAAATAGTTATTGGTCGGTATTATCATTTATTTATTATTACTATTTTAAAGAAATTCTAACGTATGTAATGTGAATTCAAATCTTGTGAATTGACTCTTGGAGCAATAATCAAATGAATTTAGAAAAGAAAAAAAGAAAAGAAAAGAAAAAGAAAAAGAACTACAATGTATGGAAATATAATATTTCGTATCTTTTCAAGTGAACGGTTGGATAAAAGATTAGATGAATGTGAAAGGGAAAGATGCAGAAACGTGTGGTTGAGATTTGAGATACAAATATTTGTAATAGAATATAAAATAATGATTATCCAAACGAAAAAGTCTTTGCACGCTTGTTTGATGTCATCTCACCACCGTCCGTATTTTACGATAAAATATTTACAATTATTAAATATTTCGAACTTTTGTTTGTTTGTACATTTAAACTTTAATTCTTTCTTAAAAAGAAAAAACAAAGAAAACTCTTTCCAATTTCTTAGGATAGTATAAAGCTATTTAGAAATCATTAATGTTTTTGTTTTTCGTTTTCCATTTTGTTGTTTTCAATTTCTTGTTTCTTAAATTTTAATTAAGAGATAGAAACAAAAATATTTTTGATATATAACCATTTTCTTTTGTTTGTTGTATTATTCTTTTTAACATTTATTTTAATTTGTAGTATGAATATAATTTAGTTGTGTAAAATAAAAATATATATAACACGTATTAAAATATAAAATTAAATATAAAACATTTACACTATCTCTTACACATAAGTAAGATGTAAGATTAATATTTTTTTTATCGGTCATATATTGGTAAAGTTTGATTTAAAATATTATATCTCACCCAATTTATTTTGATTCAGATCCAACTCACTTATATTAGGTTAATGTCATGGTTGTATAATATTAAAGATAGTATAAATGAATATCTTAGTAAACAAAATTTATATGTAAACTTCTAACCAATTTGAAAGTACCTACAAATGATGAAGGAGTTTTTTCAAAAATAGAACAAAGATAAAAAATGTTTACATCGTATATAACAATTTCACAAAAGGAAAAATGTTCATGTCACACCCTACCCCAAATGCCACTTCTTGTGACCAGATGAGGGTGTGCCGCCTAGACCCACCATGTACCTGACTGCAAGATGACTGATTAATGCCTAGAAAGCGGAACAACTCACTTCAACTTGTCTCATCGCAAAGCCTTCGCATCGAACCTTAGAGACTTACTTATCGCAGCAAAAAATATATAATCTTTAAACTTTACTTAATAGCCTAATACTCTTGCCATAACAGAAATCACTTACTAAGCAGTAAAATACAAATAATAATGTATCAGAATAAACATAACTTTTGTCTTTATTAACTTAACATTTTACACGAAATTCACACTTAGCAGTTACATTTCTTTTCTTGCAAGGCACATAAATAAATCTATGTTTTGATCCACCCGTCTTCTTTCATCCACTAAAATGCTGCTCCTTATGGCAAGGTATTTAAAGGTGTAAGGACCTCATTTTCATCCTTCTCCTTAGGAGCTTAGCAACAATTTCAGGGACAACCTATAGGGCTTCATTTTCCTTACTTAGTCCTTTCACACTTATCGTCTTTGGCCTCAACAACCTTGAAGCGTCAGACGACCTTTGTTCGACCTGAGTTGTAGTCCCAGGCGTGAAGGAGTGAAGTTCTTACCTACAGACTCCTTAAATGCGAGTAGGATGACACGACTTGCACGCCGCACAAGATTACGTAACAACCCAAAATTTCCTCCTTTACATGGCTTCTACGCTTGACATCCATTCCTTACTTGGCTTAAACACTTAACAACCTTGAGAGGAGGAAACATAAAACGTAAGTTAAAGACTTAGTGAGTGATGGATTTGGGAAATACCTTTTTGGGGAATACAACAGATTCAACAATAACAATCTTAATCTCAAGAACATAAGTATTTCAACGCGTCACCATAAATTCTCAACACAAATATAAACGCAGTGAGTGCAACGCAGTGCCAAGCACTCAGTTCAACGAATAGTCACCAATCACCACTGGGACCTGGGTTTCTCCCATTCATATCTAACCACCTAGACATGGGATTCTTATCGCCTAGACTTACCATTCATTTTCACTAGTGTCTTATCGCCTAGACCGAAGATTCACTTTCACCTTCATCCTGCGATTAAATCAAGATATTTACCATCGTCCCATAATGATTTCAATGTCTCAGACTGAGATTCACTTTCACCAGCATCTCATTACCTATACCAGGGATTCACTTTCACCTGCATCACGCAATAGACTTGGGATTCACTTTCACCAGCATCTCTTATTTCATTCCTCACTCAGACATGAGATTCACTTTTACCAGTATCTAGCATATGGGATTCATATTCACCAACATCTAACATCAAGAACATAACTCATTCTCACTCGAACTTGGGATTCACTTCTACTAGCATTTACCCACCTAGACTTGGGATTCACTTCACCAAATTCTCACATTAAGGGATTCCCACAAGCATCTTGCGATATAGCAATCACCATTACTCGTTACACACACAACACCAAAATAAAATGAGAGCTATTAGCTCCACAGATCGAACATAATATCGATATCATACAGTAAGCATCAACAAAAGGATTTCATAAGAAAGCTTTCATACACACATTCATAAGCTACTTCTCTTCATTTGTAAATATCATAATTAGAATGTTACTATGATAAACATCATGCATTCAACTTGAAAGATCATTCGTTCAACAAAGCATTTATGAACAAACATTCATTTTTAAGGATCACTCACAACAACACTTAGCCTCAACTCTTCCTTCCTTTAGCTTTCGGCTTCCTCTTCTTGCCCAATGGTTTCCCTTAACCGGCTTCTCCACACTCCAAAATCTCCTCTAAAAAATTTAGTAAAATGTTTAGCATATTCATCCTTTCATCCTATCTTTGGTCCTATTTATAACGTCCTTTCACCTCTAAGAGTCACTTGCACACTTTACAAGGATCATTTCCACGCTTTACACGTGTCACCTTATCGTTTTGTTGCACCTATGCACTAAACCTGAACTTGTCACATAAGCTAAATGTCAATTACGATTAGACATTTTCCTTGAGATGCCAACTTTATCTCCTTGCAAAGCTAAACTTCTTTAAATCATCTGACCTTCTTCTTGGGAAATGACAAAAATTTACTTTCCCATAAGACCATTTAGTCACTTTAACTGAACACCTACGTCATCACCATACTCTTAGGCATAGGTACTTTTTCCCGCATTACTACCCCAATAGCTTAATTGGCATTGAAAACAGAAGGAAACTCCCGACGTCTTCATGGTACGTCGAGAGTTTCCTTTATGTTTCGTTTCAATTCTGTGAAACATAGAACTGAAATTCAAAGAGAAAGAAAAGAGAAGAAGGAGATGAAAAAGACAATTCGCTGCTCCCCATGCTCTTGCCCTCACCGTCGCACCGCCATTCTTTCCTTTTTGGTAAGTTTTAAACAATTGTAAAGTTTTGAAGTTAGTTTAGGTTAGATTAGTTTAGGTTAGTTAGTTTATGTTTATAGTTTTGTTTTTTTTTTAAGTTAGTTTAATATTGAATATTGAATTAGTTTTAGGTTATTGTTTGATTTTGGTTTTTGAATTAAAAGTTTGGAATATGAGTTGAAAATTTGAAGGAGGTTTATTTAAGAAATTGGGTTGAGGAATTTAAAATTTGAGTTGAAAATTTAAAAATTTGAGAGGGAATGAGGTTAAATTGAGTATTTAAATGGAATGTGGGGGTTGAGGATGAAATTTTGAAGGGGGTTGAATTGGAATTTTGAAGGAGGGATTAATGAATTGAACTTTTCAAGGGGGTGGGTGGGTTTAATTAAATACTTGAAGAGGATGGGTTGAGAATTAGTAGGCTGGGGGGAGGGGGGTTGAGGATGAAATTTTGTGGGGGGAGGTTAAATTGGAATTTTAAAGGAGGGTTGAATTGAACGTTAGAAGGGGGTGGGGGGATTTAATTGGGTGTAGGAAGGAGGTGGGGGTTTGAATTGAAAATTTGAGGGGGGGGGGGGGGCGAGGGTTATTATTGTTTTAATTTTTTTTTAATTTGTGTTGAGATTCATTTTGGCTTTCCTACAGTAATGGTAGCCTTCAATTCAATTTTAGTTGTTTATTTTTTAGTACTTTTGAAGAACTTTGTTGTTGATTTGGGACGGCTATCCTGCAGTTACTGTATCCTTTTTTGTTTTGAATTTGTTTATATTTATGAGGGTTTGAAGATGTCGTAGCAGGGTAGCTTGTAAGGTAGCGTTGTAGGAAGGGGTGGGTAGTATGCAAAAATTGAAGTTGTTTGTGGTGAATTAGGCTGTGATGGTAATCCTGCAGTTATGGTAGTCTCTGTAGTTTGAAGTTAACTTTAGTGAAAAGTTCGAGAGATTGTCTATTCAAGGGAGTAAGTTTAGGATGTGAGAGGAGGAATATACTTTTAATCAAACCTATTTATGTTTTAAGGACTTTAACGATTGACAAGGGTTGGATTGTAAGGACCCAACTTTTCGGACTAAGCTGAGGTCACTATGTGGTACTAAGACTCGACACTAAAACACCCAAACTCATAAAAGACTGGTTACGATTGATTAAAAACGTTTAAAATATCACAAAAGCAATTCGGGCCCTATTTTAAATCACATTCTCGAGAGTTCCAAAATATAGTGCTCATATATGGTTAGATAGTTCCAAAATAACGAGTAACAAAATACATCAGCTGAAGCATAAAGAAAACCAGATGCGTCCATATGGCCTTCACGCATTCTTCTTGCCCCTCGTCGATTTGCCCCTCGTTGTACCCTTACATGAAAAGTTAGAGAGAAAAGGATGAGTATAAGATATACCCAATAAGGGACCCACTACTGGGCCTGTTAGGGGATAACAGTTAACACCCTATTCAGGGGTACCCTACATAAACAGTCTAGTGGTTCCGTAGAACGCACACATCAGTCTCGTGATCCCGAAAGATGCACATATCAGTCTAGTGATCCTGAAGGATACACATATCAGTCTGGTCCCAAAGGATACACATATCAATCTAGTGATCCCGAAGGATGCACATATCAGTCTAGTGATCCCGAAGGATACACATATCAGTAGGGTACGCTACCCCATAGATGAAGCTAACCGTTACCCCACATCCTATACTAAACCATCTACAACAGTCACACCCCGATAACGTTCAAACTAACAGTCCAATCATGGGCTTAGCCAGTCAGACAACATAGATTAAACAACTATCTCCTCAGTTGCTATATGCCTATTCAATCCACACATCATGGTGACATTTCTTTAAGTCCAGTCAATCAGTCAAATCTTCACTTTGTGAAGTTGCCTGACGATACTTCGACTTAGTCCAAACCCTAGTGTATCCCTAGGTAATCTATGTTACACGTAACGTCCACATTATACATGACAATCATATTCAGTTTATAGCACAGTTCAACGGCGTATACTCAATGTACACGAGAGGTTTTCAGACTTTAATCCTTCCACGACATAACTCCATAACCAATGTCCCGACAATAGACTTCAATTTACCTAACATTAAGACTTTATAGCCCATCGACATACTATTCCAGTTCACAACGTAGCCCACCAACATAACTACAATACACGGAACATCCAGGCATCGGTGTCTATCCGTAAACAACTCATTACATATGATAGAACATAAGCTACAACTAACGGTCACGTTACCTGAGATATGTGTTAGTCAAGAGCATATAAGTGATATGTGTTAGTCAATTATGCGTCAATCCACTCAATACAGTTACTAACGTATAATCCCCATGCGGGTTACTACGTTTCCAGCCTCGATCCGAGGTCCAGTAGTAAGAAATCCCTTACCTACGATGTAGCTAAAATCTCGTTCAAGTCCACGTCCAAACGAATCCACCTAAACACAACCATACAGGTTTAACAATGACATCACCACAATCCACAGTACAAAACGCTCCAAAGCAACAACTACCGACTTACCCAAGCAGAGGAGAGTTGGCTCTGACTGCGCTTGCCGTAAAATTCCTCAACTCGAACGTCACCACCCCAACACCTTCAAAGGATCAACGGATAACCCAATCAATCAGTTTAACATTTTAATCCAACATTTAGGCTCTCACGGAATATTGAAAACATTAGAAATTCCTCACATTGACCTTACGAAGACTCACCAGGACACGACGTGGAAAGAAAATGGCTTAGGTGGCTCGATGAACAAGGAGTTCGACTTGGCTTGGACAGTGGCTCGGCTGAGCTCAATTCGACTCGGCTCAGCTCGCGGCTCGTGGCTCGATTCAGTCCTCAGCTCGCGGCTCGCGGCTCGACTCAGTCCTCAGCTCAGCTTAACTCGGATCACCTCGCGGCTCGCGGCTCGGCTCAGTCCTCAGCTCGCGGCTCGCAACTTGGCTCAGTCCTTGGCTCGTGGCTCGCGGCTCAGCTCGACTTGGATTCGCGACTCGGGTATGGCTCGGCTTGTTCGAAGTAGCAGATGTACACGCGAACGACTGGCCTTCTCTGCTTCACTCGATGACAGCTGAATGAGGAACGTATGACGGTGGAAGTGAGTAGCTCACCTCAGTTGTTTTGGGCTGCATCGGGTACACGGGATAAAAAGAGAGGAAGCGTCGGAGGTGGCGGAGACGAAGAGTGAGGGAGAGAGCGTCGGCTGCGCACGGTCGAATGACTGATTCGGGGATCCCATCGATGGATGGCCGTACGCGGATGGAGAGCAGGGACGACTGCGGACGATGGCGTTGCGAGGCAAACACTTACAGAGACGGAGACAGCTTGCTGATGTTGACAAATAAAGGAGAAGGAACTTGAAGACCGTGGGTGGCGACGTCGGTGAACGATGTGAAGAAGAAGGAGAAGTAGAAGAAGATTGAAGAACACGGGGGGGTGGCACGCGTTTAGGGTTTTTTTTTAAAATAATATATATATATATATATAGTTAAATAATAATAATAATAATAATAATATAATTTATATTATATTAATTTATAATATATTATTTTAAAAAAATTCATACCCTTCAATTTCTTTTTTCTTTTCTCTTCTAAACCGACCAAAATTAACACCGAAAGAATTTTAAATCCTGAAAATTAACATAAGATAAAATTTACCTCGAAATTTTGGGGCGTTACATTCTTCCCTCCTTAAGGAACTTTCTTCCTCAAAAGTTTTATTCCTCGAACAATTCTGGATAACGAGCTCTCATGTCATCTTCTCTCTCCCATGTAGCTTCTACAACGCTATGATTCTGCCATAAGACCTTAACCAAAGGAATCTCTCTATTCCTCAACATCTTCACCTCCCTAGCCAACACCTCAACGAGTTGTTCTGTATAGCTCAAGTTTTCATCAATCTCTAGTGGCTCGTAATCCACTACATGGGATGGATCCGGCACGTACTTCCTCAACATAGAAACATGGAACACATCATGAACTGTCGAGAGTGATGGTGGCAACGCCAAGCGATACGCTACAGGGCCAATTCGCTCCAGAATCTCAAACGGCTCAACAAAACGGGGACTCCGCTTTCCTCTCCTTTCTAATCGTAAGACACCTTTCATAGGTGCTACTTTTAAGAACACTTTGTCCCCTACATCAAACTCAAGATCTTTCCGTCTCATATCAGCATAACTCCTCTGCCTACTCTATGCGGTATGCATACGTGAACTAATTTTTTGTACCGCTTCGTTAGTAGACTGAACTAGCTCAGGACCCATTAATCTTTGCTCACCCACCTCACCCCAGCAAACAGGGGATCTATAACACTTTCCGTACAAGGCCTCAAATGGTGCCATGCCAACGGTAGCCTAAAAACTGTTATTATAAGCAAATTCCATCAAATGCAAGTGGGAGTCCCAACTACTTGGAAATTCTAATGCACAAGCTCACAACATATCCTCTAAAACTTGGTTCAGACGCTCAGTCTTACCATCGGTCTATGGGTGAAAAGCTGTACTAAAGTCTAACCTCGTGCCCATAGTAGCCTGCAAACCCTTCCAGAATTTGGAAGTGAAACGGGCATCTCTATGAGAAACAATCGACACTGGCACTCCATGTAATCTCACTATCTCAGACATGTACAATTGTGCCCACTTACTAGCAGTATAGAGGCATTTACCTTGAATGAAGTGTGCTGATTTGGTAAGCTTGTCAACCACAACCCAAATAACTATAAAACCCTTCAGAGTTCTAGGCAGTCATGTAATGAAATCCATGGACACGTTTTCCCACTTCCATTCTGGTACGCTCAAGGGTTGTAATAAACCTGCTGGTTTCCGCCGTGGTGCTTTAACCTGCTAACACACCAAGCATTTACTAACAAATTCGACCACCTCTCTCTTCATATTACACCACCAATAAACCCTTTTTAGGTCCTGATACATCTTCGTACTACCCGGGTGCATGGAAAATGGGGAACTGTGAGCCTCAGATAATAATTCTGTTTTAACCGCACTATCTGATGGCACACAGAGGCGCCTCTCAAACAAAAGTCCACCATCAGAGGATATGAAGAACTCAACAGCTTGCCCTGCTTCTGCTAGGCCACGCTTCTCAACCAAGTAAGGATCATTACTCTGAGCATCAATGATCTTCTGCCTCAAAGTCGGCTGCACCGTCAACTGGGCTAACTACATAGTGACTGCCCCTACTGACACTGCAATCTCATCCCTCTCAAAATCTCGATGCAATGGGGCCTGTCGGGTAATAAGTGCTGTTGAATGTGATACCTTTCTACTAAGAGCATCAACTACCACATTCGCCTTGCCTGGATGATATAATATCTCACAATCGTAATCCTTCACTAATTCAAGCCATCTTCGCCGTCTCATATTCAATTCCTTCTGAGTAAAGAAGTATTTCAAGCTCTTATGATCCGTGAATATCTGTATCTTTTCACCATACAAGTAATGCCTCCATATTTTCAGTGCAAAAACCACTGCTACCAACTCTAAATCATGTGTAGGGTAATTCTGCTCATGACTCTTCAACCGACGAGAAGCATAAGCGACTACCTTACCTTGCTGCATCAATACACAACCCAAACCCTTCTTAGAAGCATCATTGTAAATCACAAAACTCCCGGAACAATCAGGTACAGTAAGAACCGGTGCAGTAACTAGCTTCTATTTAAGGTTCTGGAAACTGTCCTCACGTGCCTTTCTCCAAACAAAAGGATCTCCCTTCCTGGTCAACTGAGGAAGAGGAGTAGCTATACGGGAAAAGTTCTCCACAAACCGTCGATAATAACCTACTAAACCAAGAAAGCTATGAACCTCACTGACCGTGGAAGGTTGGGGCCAACTGGTGACTCCCTCTATCTTAGCTGGATCCACAGAAACTCTAGCCTTAGAAACCACATGGCCTAGAAAGGATACCTCCATCAACCAAAACTCAGATTTCGAGAACTTTGCATACAATTTATTGTCTCTAAGGGTTTGTAGAACCATACGTAAATGCTCCTCATGCTCGGCCTCTGTCTTGGAATATGTCAAAATATCATCAATAAACACGATCACAAAAGTGTCCAGGAACTCCTTAAACACTCTGTTCATCAAATCCATAAACACTGTCGGAGCATTCGTCAAACCAAAAGACATCACAATAAACTCATTATATCCATATCTGGAATAAAAGGCTGTCTTCGGTAAATCCCTATTCTTAATCCTCAGCTGATGATATCTCGACCGAAGGTCGATCTTAGAGAATATTGTAGCTCCCTGTAACTGGTCAAATAGATCGTCGATCCTGGGCAAGGGATATCTGTTCTTAACGGTTACCTTATTCAACTCCCTATAGTCAATACATAGGCGCATCGATCCATCCTTCTTCTTAACAAATAAAATTGGTGCACCCCAAGGTGACACACTCGGACGAATTAAGCTTTACCAAGCAACTCCTGTAACTGTACTTTCAGCTCTTTCAATTCTGCTGGGGCCATTCTGTATGGAGGTCTGGATATAGGAACCATACCCGGCTCCAGCTCTATGGCAAACTCAATCTCTCTGTGAGGAGGTAACCTTGGAAGTTCTTCAGGAAAGACATCCGGATAGTCCCTCACCACTGGTTCTGATGACAGGGACACATCAACCTCTCTAGCATCCACCACACTCGCTAAGATACTCCAAGTACCTTGATTAAGCAATTTGCTAGCCCTCATAGCTGAGATTACCTTAGGTAACGACCTTGATCCTTCTCTCTTAAATTTAAAACTGGCCATCGAGGGAGGGTTAAACACTACCTCCTTACGGGAACAATCTATGCTAGCATGATTAGTAGCTAGCCAATCCATACCCAGAATTACATCAAAGTATAGCATTTCAAGGACTAACAATGTTACTTCTATCACATGACCTGCTATCTCAATATGACATGCTTTCACCTTTTCTTTCGACAACATACACTCCCCAGAAGGAGTAGATACTGATAAAACATGGTGTAGGGGCTGTACCTCTAAGCGGGCATGCAACACAAATGCAGAAGAGATAAAGGAATGTGACGAACCCGAATCAAACAAAACTAAGGCATGATGCCCCAACACTGGAAGCGTACCAATCACCACCGTGCTTGCTCTCTCAGCCTCAGTCTTATTGGTAGCAAAGACTTTACCCTAATGTAGAGCACCTGCTCCCTGATTCTGTGCATTTCCAGTGAGTCTCATCGGGCATCTGTCAGCTGTATGCCCCTCTTGCCTACACTTGAAGCAAGTCCTGGTCCCAAATAAACAATGACTCAGATGGTGCTTCCCGCAAGTGGTGCACAATGGCTTCCCTCTGGCAGCTTCCCCTACCTCAAAAGGTTTCTGCTGGAAGCGGCGAAGCTCACCACCTGATCTGAAGTTCCACTGTGGCACTGAAATAGGCTTCTGCCAGCCTTTCTTTTCTGTTCTGAGGTCGAACCTCTACCTGCAACTTTGGACGAGTTAGCCCTCTCCTATAAACTAAGATCCACTGCCAGGTGCAGTGCATCGACATGAGTGGCGAGTCGGAAGGCTCGAACCAAACCCTAGATGTCTAGCCTGAGGCCTCTAACAAACTTATTGGCTCTGGCCGCCTCGGTCGCTATCATCTCGGGAGTGAAGCGGGATAACATATCAAACTCCGCATCATATTGCTCTACTGTCCTATCGACCTACTCCAAGTTCAGGAACTTCTGCAGCTTGGCATCTCTCAAACTGGCAGAGAAGAATTTTGCATAAAAACTCTCCTTGAACTGTTCCCAAGTGATCTGACCCACGTCACCCCCTAGCATCCTCTCAGCCGTCTCCCACCAGGTAGTACTTCTGTGTGTCAACATGAAAACGGCGCACTAAACTTTCTGATCCTCAAGGCACTTCATATACCGAAATATAGTTTCCAAAGAAGATAACCACATCTGAGCCTTGGTGGGGTCCTCCAAAGACCCATCGAATGTCGTGGGGTTGTACTTTCTGAAATCCCTCAAGTGCTTGGCCTCTATCGACAACTGATCTGGCACGACCTGGGGCACAACTGAAGCTTGAGCAGGAGCTGGCGAGGTAGGCTGCTGTTGCTCCCGCCTCTGCATAATCAAATCCCTGCACCTCTTCTCCACAGCAGCGAGGTCTGCATGAGTAACTGGCGCAGTAGGGTCGGTGGCTTGGGCTACAAACTGCACTTAAGGTTAAACACGTCCTGCTCCACTTCCTCCACCTCCTCGGCCACCTCTACGTGCACCTCTCCTTGGCGGCATTTCCCTAACAACCACCAATTATTCCTTTAGTCCCATATGATAATTAACTTTGCACATTAACTTAGGTAAGGTAATGAATATAGAGTTATACATATAATTTCATGAGAGCGTACCTGACGAGTGGCAAGGATCGTTTTAGCCATAAGGACACAAAACACAGACTCACATCATAAGTCAGTCTATAGAACCTAAAACTTAGGCTCTGATACCAACTGTAACGATCCAACTTTCGGACTAAGCTGAGGTCACTACGTGGTACTAAGACTCGACATTAAAACACCCAAACTCATAAAAGACTGGTTACGATTCATTAAAAACGTTTAAAATATCACAAAAGCAATTTGGGCCCTATTTTAAATCACATTCCCGAGAGTTCCAAAATATAGTGCTCAAATTGAAAACATCAGAAATTCCTCACATTGACCTTATCAAGACTCACTGGGACACGATGTGGAAAGAAAATGTCTTAGCTGGCTCGGTGAATAGGGAGTTTGACTTGGCTTGGAAGGTGGCTCCGCTCGGCTTAATTCAACTCTGCTCAGCTCGCGGCTCGCGGCTCGGCTCAGTCCTCAGCTCGCGGCTCGCGGCTCGACTTAGTCTTCAACTCGCGGCTCGCGACTCGGCTCAGTCCTCAGCTAGTGGCTCGTGGCTCGGCTCGACTTGGATTTGTGGCTCAGGTACGGCTCGGGTTGCTCGAAGTAGAAGGCGTACACGCGAACGGGTTGCCTTTTCTGCTTCACTCGACACCGGCTGAATGAGGAACGTACGACGACGGAAGTGAGCAGCTTACCTCGATTGTTCAGGGCCACGTCGGGTACAGGGCATGAGGAGAGAGGAAGCGTCGGAGGTGGCAGAGGCGAAGAGGGAGGGAGATAGCGTCGGCTGCGCATGGTCGGATGACTGGTTCGGGGATCCCGTCGGTGGCTGGCCGTGCACGGATGGAGAACAAGGATGGCTGCGGACGGCGGCGTTGCGAGGCAGACAGCTACAGAGACGGAGATAGCTTGCTGGCATTGACGGAAAAAGGAGAAGGAAATTGAAGACCGTGGGTGGCTGCGTCAGTGAACGATTTGAAGAAGAAGGAGAAGTAGAAGAAGATTGAAGATGACGGGGGGAGGGGGCGTTTAGGGTTTTTTTTTAAAAAAATAATATATATGTGTATATATTTAAATTAAATAATAATAATAATAATATAATTAATAATATTAATAATATAATTCATATTATATTATTATTATATTAATTTATACTATATTATATTAAAAAAAATCATACCCTTTAATTTCTTTTTTCTTTCCTCTTTTAAACCGACCAAAATTAACACCGAAAGAATTTTAAATCCCGAAAATTATCATAAGATAAAATTTACCTCGAAATTTTGGGGCGTTACATGGATAAAACTTAGGAATAAGTTTTATGTTGAGTATAGAGAGGGAGTGACCCAATTTTTATAAGTTTCCAAGTTTCACGTTGATGCCTACGTAAGAATAAGGTGTCTATGCAAGAGATGTATGAACTCAAATTGGAACTCATTAGAGGGTGTGGAACGACATCTACTTACTATTAGAATATCCCCCTACTACACAAAATGAGTGTACCATGGAGAGTCAGTTAGCTTTAGAGGTACAGAAAACTTTGATGAAGGAACTACTAGTAACCCTTTAGATGAAGGAACTAGTAGTACTCACTTTCATGAAGAAGATGATATGTTTGGTATGCTGAATGATTTACAAGTCTTAGTTGAACATGAACAGAAAATAGAGGAATGTCGCTTGGAGGATGAAATGTCAAGGAATATTGGGGTAGATATAGAACAAGATACAACAAATATATTTCAAGACTTATTGAATAAAGCATGTAATGAGTTGTACCCTAGTTGTTCTAAATTTTCCTCCTTAAATTTTTTTATTAAGTTGATGCACATCAAGGTTCTAAACGATTGGAGTAACAAGTCCTTTGACACATTGTTAGAACTCTTAAGAGCAGCATTTCAATTGTGTAGTAGTTTCATTTTATGAAGACAAACAAATACTTCGTGGCTTGGGCTTGGAATACAAGACTATTTTCGCGTGCAAGTACAATTGCATATTGTACTAGAAAGAGTTTACCGATTTGCAACATTGTCTTACATGTGGTGAGGCTCAGTAAAATGTTAACGTTTAATGACTTCCCGATATATGGTGAGCTATCAGGGTTGAGTACAAAGGGTTATTAGGTATGTCTCATATGCATGGGTGATAGATCGGTGTTCGGGATACAAGGTAAAATATCCTTCATGGGACATTGATACTATCTTCCAGAAAACCACGTGTGGCGTAGAAGTAGGCTATACGATGGAAAGATAGAGCGTAAGACTCATCGAATGGTGATGAATGGGCATGAAATCTTAGAACAACTAGATTAGTTGGAGTTTCTAGTTATGAGTAAACATCCTTCGGTAAAGGATAAGAAAAGAAATAGAACTCTTAATTGGACAAAGAGAAGTATTTTTTTTTCGAACTTTCTTACTGGTCGAGACTACTGTAACGTCACAAACTTGACGTAATGCATATTGAGAAGAATGTTTCAATTTGGTTGGTATGTTTTTTAATATCAAAGGAAAAATCAAGGATAACACGAATGCTCAGTTGGACCTACAAGATCTGAAGAATTAAGGAAAAATCATGGTACGTTTTTTGAGTAGTAGCGAGCGAGTTGAGTTTTACAAGTTTATGAAATCAGTTAAGATTTTTATGGATTTGTTTCCAATATATCACGAGTGTGAATGAAAGAGAGGAGAAAATATCAGGTCTCAAAACGCACGATTGTCGTGTTTTATTACATCAATTGCTACATATTGGTATTCGAGCATTCTTATCGAAAAATGTGTACACTGCTATTACCGAACTATGTAGTTTTTTTCTCGTGACTTGTGTGCTAGAACCATAAGAGTAAGTGTGTTGGATAGATTGCAAGCGAATATCATAATCATACTTTGTAAGTTGGAAAGAATATTTCCACTTGCCTTCTTCAACGTTATGGTATACCTTGTCGTTCACTTACCATATGAAACCAAGGTTACTAGTTCGGTTTCTTACAGTTAGATGTATCCCATTGAAAGAAGTCTATGAACTGTGAAACGGTATATTCTAAACAAAGCACGTCCCATGGGGTCTATTGCATAAGCATATGTGATGAATGAATCAAGTACCTTTTGTTCGAGTTACCTAAATGGTATTAAGACTCGATTCACTAGAGATGAGGAAAAGATGTTAACATTCCAGAGGATGACGTAATTGGTCAGTTTGAAAGTACGACCACTGGGTGCGTCAAGTCTTCGAACTCAATCACAGAAAGAGAAATGCCTCTTCCATTCGTACATCCTCAATAATGTAGACGAAATATCAGAGTATCGCAAGTAAGCATTTCCTATCTTCGTATTTCTTAGGTATAGTTGTTAAGTATTTGTTATACATTGTTGTTACACAAATTAAATTCATAATCGTCCCCATCAGAAAATATTTGAGATTAATACGTTGACAAGTTCAAAATGCTATTGATTTGTACAAAAAACATTAATGGGGATTCCTTGAATGGTTTCAAATCAAGTACATAGTATGCATGTATGACATATATGCACCAACGTATTTGTAGATTATTGTATATAATCATTGTCATATGGATTTTAGGTTATTAACACTACAAGAAATAACATAAATGATAGCTAACGAAAAACGCTATAATAGACTTTTTATAGCGTTTTTCGAGAGTCCTGACAGCCCATGTTATTAAAAGTCTGGGTCTTTTTATAGCGTTTTCTCGAAGCTATAACTAGTGCTATCGTAGAGTTTGAAGATATAGCTTATATACGTTGCTATAAAAACATTTGATAGCGTTTTTCGTTAGAGCTATAATAAGTTAATATAGCTTAAATAATGTGCTATCTTTAATATGTAATAGCGCTTTCTCGACGCTATAGTATAGTATTTATAACTATAATTTTCAGCTATAATAGCCTTTTTTCGATGCTATAATATAGTATTTATGACTATAATTTTCACCTATAATAGCCTTTTTTCGAAGCTATAATATAGTATTTATAACTATAATTTTCAGTTATAATAGCATTTTGTCGATGCTATAGTATATTGTTTATAACTATAATTTTTAACTATAATAGCCTTTTTCGACAGTATAGTATTTATAGCTATGATTTTCAGTAATAATGCTATTTAATCGTTTCCAATCAAAATATAGGTAACATTTTTCTCAAAAATTTATAAAACCATTCATAATGTACTAAAATTACCAAACAATGTAGTCATTCTAAATGTACCAACCATACACATTACCAATCAAAATACACATATTAGTAAATAATGTATGAACCGCACAAATTAACCTTCAAAATACAAATAAAGTTCATCATAAGTCTACAAGCAAAGTTCGTCATAAGTGTACAATCTTTAGTCCTTTGGTGAAGACGACTCCATTTCATTCACCTACATAAATTTGTAAAACATATATTAATTAAACAAGTATAGAAAATCTTTAAAAAATGTAGACAAAAAATATTAGAATTAGACAACATACTAATGATCACTTTATCAGATGGCCATGCAACTGTACTTCCCAAAGCTTCTTCAATACATGTCATTTCTGATGTTGGCCTCCACAAATATGCGTTTGGTTTCTTTGCTACATCAATCCATACTCTAATTGCATGTGGACCAATAGGAATATGATGGACCATAGCAGTTGGATCATTAGAAGACCATCTTCCTTCAGCAACAATCTCTCCCGAGCCATACCAATCTAATAACTTGCACTTAGTTTGACTGTTGTTATTGATACTCTGTGAAAAGACAAATATGAGATACTAGAATAAGAAGATAATGACATCATAAACAATTTTCATCCTATTACAAATAAATTTACCGATGGAGAAGGCATTGGAGGAATATTTAGTCGCTTAAGCACACTTGCAGTAGCATTTGAAAGTTCCTCACTTGGTTCAGTCTATGATAATCACATATGAAACCAAAAATATAGTTAACTACTACGAGAAAAAAAAGAATCTAAGTTAGTAAAAGAAAAAAAGAAATACCTGTTTCTTTAAATAAGATAACATAAGTGCTTTCATTTCGATCATTTCATCTTTCATTGTTTTCATTTCTACCATTTCTTCCTTCATCTTCAAATATTCTTTTTCAAGAACCTTATACTTGTGATCTTGGTGAGACAAAAGAGATAGTTTTGAACGAGTCACACCAAACCCAAATCCTCTTACATGACCACGATCGGGGCCAAGAACTTTACTTAAAGCATCATCAACCACGTTTGTTGTTGAAACTGTCGTCTCAGCCTCAGTTTGTTCAATACGCTCCTAGCAATATATAAACAAACAGACCTTAACAATTCTTAAAGATCTAAGCTGCTGTAACTTTTAGCTACTGTTTTAAGCTGCTGTTTTATTAAAGATGTAAGCTACTGTAACATAATTCTTAGTGGACTGTAGGTATTTTGGCTTGCTGTTTTGTAACTTTTACCTACTGTTTTGTAACTTTTACCTATTGTTTTGTAATAATATATATACACTTCTAGCAATATATAAACACATATCTAACATTACACTTAGTCAAAGTGATGTTCAGCAATTCTTTAATACTGTTTGATTGGTGGTGTGTTGTAGGTTTGGAAATCTATTTGATTAAAATCTCCAAACAATTCAACTGGACTGATAGTAGCTAGTAAAATAATATTTTCTCCAAACAATTCTTTAATACTGATCTATTTGATTAATAGTGCCCCTAGCTAGTAAAATAATATTTTTTCCCTTCTCATTTTCAGTGATTTTAACACCAACACAAAATTGCACCAAGCTCTCAAGAAGCTAGGCTAGAGCTTTCACAACAAGATAGCTGGGTTGGGTTTGATGAGCAATTTCCCATCTTTCCAATCTTATTTCTTAGCATTAGGATGCAAACAGAGTCAAAACTGACATAAATTGAAGATGTACTATAAGCAAAAAGAGACCAAACATTCCCCCTATTCATGTTAATGGACTGATAGTAGTACCATTATGATATAGTAAAAGAAACATTTAAATTCCACTCTATGTCAAACCCCCAGCTACTTACACAACACCATTATAGTCAAAACTGGCAAAGAGAACCTTTTCAACAAGAATGCATTGACAAATTTGTTTTTCAATAAAAATCTATCTCAAGAAATTACAGTCTTAATTAGTTTCAGCTTGTATGAAATTTTTTATTCTTCCCATACCAGACCCTTTCAGAACAGTCTCCCGAGGAACCTACTGTCCATAAACACCAGGAAACTCAATAGTCAATTCACACCAACAGACAAACTGTCTACAACCACTAGTAAACTCAATAATCAACCTACATCAACAGACTAGCGGTTTTAAGTCAAATAGTTTTGTCATTTTCTAGAAACACAAGTATTTGTGTGCGTTGGTAAATAAAACCCCAAAGAAAGCTAATGTATCTCTAAGATCACTACTGGCAAGTGGCTCTGATGCATATTGTTGGATTTCCTTCAAATTCCAGTCATATAGGCATGAATTTTCTTACTCACATCCTGCCAGCAGAGATTTTAGCGTCAACTGTCTACAAGCAGAAGCAAACTCGGTTGATTCACATCAATAGACTGGTACTTTCACTACTGATAAAAACTAAACAAGGCTAACTGACATTTAGGATTTAGGATTTGTTTGGTTAAACAACTCAACTCAAATTTGTGTTTTAAGGGATTTGTCAAAAAAAAAAGCTCAAAGAGGTGCGCTAATCCTCAATGCGCCTCGCCTAGGGGCCAATGTTGCGCCTAGTTCCTAGACGTGTCCCCAAGTGCGCCTTTCAAAACACTGCAAGTAACTCTACCTTTCCCTCTTTCTCTGCTTTCACATTTTTCAAAGAACTCCATCTAACAATTCCACAGCCGAGACATAATATTACTAACTCAAACATAGTAACTTCAGGCTTATTAACTTCATTTAGTGAACCTAACGGTCCCTGAGTTCACTTTTAACCATATCAAGATTCATACTAGAACCCTGTAAATGCACCCATCAATCTGAATATTTCGTTAATTGACAGATACTTGCCAGTTTCAAAAAGTTTTCTAATGACAATATCGGTTCACAACTTGGTGTGTTCTTGGAGAATTAACACAAAAACAAGAAATATGGGTATTTTTTATTAACATTCTGGAATATAAATAATAACAACTATTATTTGTACTACAACAAGTCAAAGGTGACCTATCACCTTTTCAACAAGTCAAAGAGTCTAAAATCCATGTTTATATGAATACATATGATTTTTGGTTGAATATCAAAAATCATTAGAAAAGCTAAAGATTCCTGCACACAGAAAGACCCAACAACGATAATCAAGTCTAAGAATACGAACAGAAATTGCAAAGAAGACATACAAGTGTCTCAGCAACTTGTGAATTCACCGGTTGTCCATCCTTCCTTTTGTGAGCTTTAGTCCATAATGCAACCCTTGTGACCAAAGATGGATCCGAACTACTTTTTCTCTACAAAATGAGATTTATACAATGAAACCACATATACGATACAAATGCAAAATTAAAGTATAGTAACAAACTTTACCATCTCTTCGGCCAAGCGAGCATACCCTTTTCTACTACATGTATGTGGGAGTTGTTTTTTCTTCATGGCTTTGTACTTTTCACTTTTCAACTACTCAAATAAAAGACATTCAAACTTCACACAAATTAATAATTCAAATGTAAGTGTATATGTTTTGAAGTAGAGATTTACGTACCTTGAAGGTTGCACTAGTCTTCTCACTCACAAAATCCATCCAATCATCTACAGATTGTAAATTATCAGGCATTAGCTTCAAAATTGCATCCTTTGTTGGGGCATCTCGAATTTGTTTTACTAAACGAGATTTTCCAGCCCTCCATAATCTACCCATCTTTTGGAAGAAAAACTTTTTTTGCCAATCTTCCACATTGTACCTTGACTGAAGTATAAAAGAGTTAGAAATGAAAAATAATGTAACTTAATAAAGTAATGAACTTATTAGAGAAAAATAAAGTAACTTAATACCTGGATAGATTTCCATAACACTACTTTCAATCTTGTTGGTAGTTTTAGCCAATTCTCAAGATTCACTGGTACAACCTCCCTCACTAGTGGTCCAAGAAAAGAAGCCAATCCTACCGATTCATTACCAATGGGTTGTCCATATTCATTGAAAACAATGTCCACTCTTGATTGTTTTTCAACGGCTATTGTCTTCATTTTTGTAGGTCCTCTTGTCTTTTTTCGCAAAGTCATCGTTTCAAATGGAGGTTCTTCATCGACAACATGATCTTCAACTGCCTTCTCATTAGGCAAAGTTGTCGTTTCCAATTGAGGTTCTTCAATATGATCTTCAACATGATCTTCAACTGCTTTCTCATTAGCCAAAGTTGTTGCTTGCCTACGAATTGCTAATCTTGTTCGAGCAGCTGGTGAGTCTAATATAGGATTACCTTCAACTATCTTGTCAGTAGGCTTCGGTGATAAAGTATTGGGGTGGACATCAATGGGAGAACTTTCCATGTTTTCCTCATTTGGAAGAAGCAAACTATCACCAATAAGCTTCCTTCGTGTAGACCTTTTCTTACCTTTTACTTTTAGAGACATGGTATCTTGAAAGATAAAGAACAAAAAGCCATTGTTAAGCACATTCATTTAAGTGAGATGAGAATACATAAAAAGAAAAACAGAAAGGGAGTACATAAAATATAATACTTGTGTCTAATGATTCACATTTCACAAAAACGAATAGTCTAATGCTATAATGAAAGAAGAAAAAAGAAGAGGATATATAGAGAAAAGTCTAATTCACAATATCTCTATTGAGATGGGCACACCAAAAAGTTATAAGAACACTTTGGTTCTTCAAAAATCTATTACTTCTCAACCTACTTCTCAAACAACTTCTGAAATGAAAACACCTTCACAATCTTGTCTTGCATAAGTAAGCTCGTCACTTTCATCAACATCTTCAACTGCATTACTTATGTTTTCATTACTAACCAAAGTATCATCATAATTCTCATCGTACATTTCCAAGTCGTGAAACCCTCTTGGTGGTGCTTTTAATACGACATACCAATTTGAAGTGTCATTTTCTCTAGCGTAAAACACTTGTTTGGCTTGTGAGGCTAGTATGAAAGGCTCTCGTACAAACTTGCTTTGACTTTGATGTAAGTTAACAAGAGTGAATCCTTCCTCAACTTTTACTCCATTGCGAACATTTGCCCAATCACATTTGAAGATTGGAAGCTGGTAGACATAATAGTCTAACAAGATGATTTCTTGTAACACTCCGTAATAAGCAACTACATCCATAACTTGAGATTTATCTTTGGCACTAGATCGACATAATGTTGTAGCATCTACAGCAACACCATTGTTTTGAGTTGATTTTTCAACACTCTTTGTGTGAAATCTTTTCCCATTTATGATGTATCCAGTGTAAGACATTGCATTCTTTCGTGGTCCATTCGCAAGCCATTTTAACAACTCAGAGTAACCTTCAACGGATGAATCTAATTCAATCTGATAAGAATAAACATATCTACCTGTTAGTTAAAGTATCTTACAGTTTCATATATGCAGTGTTTGATAGGATGTTTACAAATTAGTTAGTATCACCTTAGACTTCAACCACAATGGAAATTGTTCTGTATGAATCTTCCAAAGTAGATTGGAATCTTTTTCTAGTCTCTTGTCTAAAACCATGAGTTCATTCATATGAATCCTGTCCAAATAAACGATCATTCATAGACTCAAATTACAGTATTAATAATATTGTTTAGGGTCATATCTCACTCTATAAATGGTTCCACCTCTGATGTGTTGAATAAGACATATCGATGTGCATTTTCAAGTACATCATCGAATAGTTCAATTGAAGTTCCAGAAGATATAGGACGACCCTCTAAGATGACATCATTTTGGTATTCTTCATTACGTTGTTGACTATTCACTACCTCAACTGATTGTTTAAAATACTTGTTTGAAAAGTCAACACATTCATCAGCTAAGTAACATGATGCAATGCACCCTTCTGGTCGTGCTTTGTTTCGTACATAACCTTTCAATACCTTCATGTATCTAAAATAAATGTTATTAATACATGAAAAATCATAATTATGAATGGACCAAAGACATGTACCTTTCAAATGGGTACATCCAACGAAATTGAACCGGTCCACATATGCAGGCTTCGCGAACCAAATGAATTACCAAATGTGTCATTATGTCAAAAAATGACGGAGGAAAGTACCTTTCAAGAAGACATAAAATGTCCACCACTTCTTTTTCAAGATCCAACATAACCTCTCTATCAATTATACGTTGGCAAAGTCTATTAAAATATGAGCATAGCCTGTATATTGCATGTCTTGGACCTTTTGGGAGCAAGCCTCTAAGCACCACTGGTAAAAGTTGTTGCATCAACACATGATAATCATGAGACTTCAACCCCATCACTTTGCATTCATCTAATGATACACACTTTGAAATGTTTGAACTGTATCCGTCAGGCAACTTCAGTTTGTACAACCTTGAACAAAATATTTTTTTCTCGGACTTCGACAATGTATGTGGAGCTGGAGGTAGATAAGTTCTTCCTCCACAATCTTGAGGATACAAGTCAGGACGAATTTTCAAAAGTTGTAAGTCTTTTCTTGCATTAACCCCATCTTTTGACTTTCCATTTATATCTAATAATGTACCTATAATACTCTCACATACATTCTTCTCCACATGCATGACATCCAAGTTGTGTCGTATTGGTAATTCCTAGACAATCAAAGTTTCAAATAGTTTATGACATAGTTCGAATCATACTAATTTGAAATGTAATAAGATATATCATAAACTTCAAGTTGGTTTACCTTCCAATATGGTAGATCGAAGAAAATCGATCGCTTCTTCCACCTTTGGTTTGACAAATCTTTATGACTTTTGCTCTTTTTCTTTTCACGTTTTCCCCAACAATTATTAAAATTTTGAAGTTGGGCATAAATTGCACTACCTGTAGCTATTTTGGGGGGTAACTCTTCTTCTATTCTACCGTCAAACCATGCTTTTTTTCTTCGATATGGATGAGCCCTTGACAAGAATCGTCTATGACCCATATATGCAAATTTTTTACTATGTTTCAACCAATAAGAACGAGTACTATCTCCACATGTTGGGCATGCATATTTACCTTTTGTAGTGCATCCGGCAAGATTTCCATATGCTGGAAAATCATTTATAGTCCACATAAGAATTGATCTCAAATTAAAATGTGTGTTGCCTACAATATCATAAACTTGTATTCCTTTCCATAGTTGTTGTAAATCTTCCACAAGGGGTTGTAGATATACATCAATATCATTTCCGGGTTGTCTGGGACCAGGAATCAACAGTGTCAACATTATGTTTTCTTTTTTCATGCATAACCAAGGAGGAAGATTGTAAGTAACAAGCATGACCGGCCAACAACTATATCGACTACTTAAATTGGAGAAGGGGTTAAACCCGTCTGTAGCAAGGCCCAATCTAAGATTACGTGGATCCATTGAAAACTCAGGCCATTTTTTATCAATTGTTTCCCATGCAACAGAGTCAACAGGATGTCTGATCTTTCCATCAGTACTTTTATGACTCAAATGCCACCGTAAACTTTCACTAACTTCATTTATTTTAAACATACGTTTAAGTCGTGGAATGATAGGAAAGTATCTCAATACCTTGGCGGGCACACCTTGTTTGATTTGGTTTGTTCGTTCATCGATCTTCCATCTTGAACTTGCACAATGAGGACAACTTTCTAACTTTTCATTCTCATTTCTAAATAGGCAACAGTCTTTAACACATGCATGAATTTTTTGGTAACCTAAATCAAATTCCTTAAATAATTTTCTAACTTCATAAATGGATCTTGAAATAACATTGTCCATTGGGAGCATGTCATGCAAAAGCCCCAAAAGGCTAGTGAAGCTTGTATCTGACCAACCATTAAAAGTTTTCAGTTTGTACAATGCTACAACTGCTGACATCTTTGTATACTTCGTACAACCACCATACAATGGTGTATTTGCCTCTTCCACCTTTTGCGAAAATTTGTTTTCCTTCCTTGATGTAGAATTGTCATGAATGATGTCCTCTTTTCCCATATATGTGCTCTCATAGAAGTTTGTTGCTTCACACATAAAACTATCATCAACTTCATTCTCCATTTCATCTCCTTCACATACTTCCCCATGATGGTACCAAAAGTTATATGTAGGGTCCATTCCCTTAATGACCAAGTGCTCATATATGATTTGAAAATCACAATGTGCCATGTTTCTACAATCTTTACATGGACATAAAAATTTGTTGGCATTTGGCTTCCTTTTCTTCACTTCTTGCAGAAAATTCCATGCTCCTTCCATATATTCATTAGTAGCACTATTAAATAAAGTTAATTTAGTTAAATATGCATTAAAGGTTAGCTCAATATTAAAAGTTGGTTAATTTCATACCGATTTAAATGTACCCAATCTTTGTTGAACATTTTTGAGATGTTGGTGCATTTAATTGAATGACCAATTCAATCGTCAATAACTTGGTCAACAAGCACTACTTGAGAAAAAAGAATATGAAAAGAAGTCAAAGAAGAAATGAAAAGGAACATAGATAGTACTCTTATTAATTAATCGTCACAACATAAATATTTTGATTATTTTGAGACAAGGTAATCCCATTTGCATGGGAAGCAAAAGGCAAGGCAAAGTCCTGTTAAGAAACTACTTGACTAGGTTGGGTAATCATGGTTGGTCAGGATATATAGGTAATCCTGTTAAGACAAGGTCCTTTTATAACTTGATCCAACACAAATTTTAACCCAATAGACAAATTTTAACCCAAAAAAGTCTATGAAAAAGATGCCTTCTTTTATCCAAATCCATAAATTTGGTCCTAAGCATGTTTTTTTTTTTAATTATTATTGTTATTCCCCTTGAACCTTCACTGTATCATAGACCAACCTTTTTCGTTGAAGACCTAGTAAAAGTATGAAGATTCGAAACTAATGTGAACGAGCAAGCAAGCAAAGATTTTAATAGCCATCTTGACTTCAAATTCTGATATTAATCAACTTCAGAGTGCAAGAACATTTTAACTTGCCAACAACAAATAACAATAATCAAAACATTAACCCAAACTAATGAATGAATAGTTTGTTTCTTTCACAATAATTTATAATCACCCCACTAAAATTATCTCGTTTATCAAACCAATGGATGAAAATAAGTTCTATATGATTTTATATTTGTCTAAAATCAATTTTAACAACATTTCCTTTATTGGTCAATTCAAAAGTAGATTTAGGTAATATTACTCCCATGCATATCCTACGTATTTGGACCAAAAATCTAATAACAAGCATTTTATAAATTCATTTCCAAACACACAGTCTAAAACGATGGCTCATATATATATATCCTACTGTCTAAATGTGTATTCAAGTTGTAAACCTTTGGAGGATAATTCTAGAATCGTACATGTTGTAAACTGTAGTAATTGTAATACATCACAATCAATATCTAGCTTTGTTGACTTAACGACAGAAGAAAGAAAGAAAGAAAGAAAGAAAGAAAGAAAGAAAAAGGTTAGGATTTATTAGAGACAGTTGTTGAAGGGAGAAAAGGGAAATGAACAGCAAATTGAAGCTGCTACTGTATATATTTCGGTCCTCCTACTTTAGTTTTTATTTATTTTAGTCCTCCTAACTTTAATTAAAATGTATTTCCATCTCTTAAAAATAAAACAAAAGGACTAAAATAATCACCTCAAAACATTTTATAGAAAATGAACCAAAAATATTAAATAAAAAATAAGATGTTATTTTTATTGAGTAGAACATGTTATCAAATCTTCAGCCAAAAGTGTAGAATTTTTCCTTTTCTCCATTTTTAGGGAAAGCTTGGACAAAAGCTTTTATCGCCTATGTCATTACTGTGTGTCTGCTGTTAATTGTATACTTGTATACTTGTATACTTGTATACTTGTATACTTGTATACTTGTATACTTGTATACTTGTATACAAAAGCTTGTATACTTGTATCCTACTCAAATGTTTGAATTTTCTATTCTAATAGTCGTTATTATGACTCACTTCTAACTTTAAAAGTGTAAACTATTTTTTACCCATCATTTATAATCCAAACTAAAATAGCTTGCACCCCAAGCACTAACTATAATAACAAATCCAAGGCTTTAAATAACTTTAAATAATTAAAATATAATTTTGATGCAAAGTTCAAGGATGAATACAAAAAATTTCAAACTGAAAGACTGGAACACAAAATTCAAAAGTAAGAATCAAATCCAAACAAAATATCAAAGTGAGTAAACTAGAAGGGAATATAGACCATGTTCTCGGTTTTGTTTTGTGTGTACGTGGGTCAAGAGATCACAACAAATCACCTATATTAGATGCGAGAAGACGAAAAGTGAGGAGGGGTGAGGGGAGAGGGTTCAGGATATTGCCGAATTCATGTGCCATAAAAGGAAGAGAGAATCACGCAAATGCCAAACAAATAAAAAGTAGAAACGGCCAATTATTCAGGCTTTTGGGTCCTTAATTTTCTACCTCTTGTTGGCCAGTAGTGCCCCCCCTCAATAAACCATCCAAACAGAAATGTACTCTAAAAATAATGAGTCCACAAAGGCCAGGAATGGTTGGTGGACAAAGCACCACCAACATTATCTGATACTCAAATCCTCCCTTCTTTCTTCACCTTGATTTGCTCCACCTTTTCCATACAATATATTTTAGAATGGTGATGAGTTTCTGTTAGACCAAGACTTTTATCATAAGAGCTGGGTAAATTACCCTTTTTATCTATTTAGATCCACCAAATCTGGTATTTGAACTTTTATGGAACAGGGTCCTATGGAACAAAGAAACTCAAAAGACCAAATTAAACAATTTCTCAAAGCTAAGTTGAACCGTACTTTCTAGAGATAAATACAATGGAAAAAACTCAAGGACTGAAAGATTTTTTGAACAGTTGTACTAGAAAAAACCATTAAGAAATAATATATATTAACAAAACATCTCCAATATTTGATAATCTCCAATAATCTTCTATATCATTCCTCTCTTAAAAACTTACTTTGGGTTTTTACCTTTAATGAATGGTAAATAACAAGAAAATAAATCAAGCAGTATTTAGAAAAGTTGTCAAATAAATTGATTTTGAGAAGGAAAAAAAAAAAAGAAAAGCAATATGAAACTTATCAATATATTTCCTTTTTATTTGTCTGTGTAAAAAAAGTGAGGATGAGTGTCGAAGCTCTTCAGCAACTTACAAAGTATATGGCCAAAGTAACTAAACCTAAAATCACACCTTTTTGTAAAGAAAAAGAAAAGAAAACTGACCTAAAATCACAAATTAATGAATTCATTCTATTCTGATTTAACTAAGTTCCTATACCAACTAAATAAATTTCTCTAACTTTGTTGATTTGATAGGACAAAATGTTGCCAGTTGTAGATCAGAACTTTTAAGAATTTCGTTCAAGAAAATCTGACCTTTCTCCAATTGAATATGGAACCTACTTTCTAAACCTGGGGCTGAAAATGGTTCATTTCTAGGCAGGAGAATGGCTAAGGTAAGGCTGGCAATGGAATGAGATGCTGATGGCAACGGCCATGATGCGGCCACAATCTTAAACGGGCAAGTATACAAGCTATACTTGTATACAAGCTCAAGCAAGTATACAAGCTCACAAAACAAGCACATTCTATAGCAGATATGAGAAAAGGCGTGAAATAAAGTAGCAGAAAAAGATGCTAAAATGACAATTGTGCAGATAGATATCAAATGCTTCAATCAGACATGAGAATTCCGTTAAGAATAATAAGTATCTCCGAATTGAAAAGTTACCCAAGAAAAGTTACCTATGCATCTTCCAATTGAAAAGAATAATAAGTAAAAACAATAATTTCTTCTAACACATTTCATGTCAAACTGTTCTCATTAAGGCAATGATATATATACCTTTTCAGCAGCAGTTCATTGCAAAGCTAATGACGACGGGTAGAGACAATGACGATAATCGACAATAGAGAGACGACGAGCAGAGACGATAATCAACAATAGAGAGACGACGGGCAGAGACAATGACGACGAACAGAGAGACAACAGACGCAGATGAAAGCGATGTCGTCGTCGGTTGAAATCGATTGAAGCACAGATGAAAGCGTCGTCGTGAAATTTGGGCGTGATTGAAGCACAGATGAAAGCCCTATCGCGCGCAGAGCAAGTGAGATTTGGGCGTGAAATTTCAATTTGGGCGTGAAATTTCAATTTGGGCGTGAAATTGAATTTGGGCGTGCAAAGCAATTTTTCTTTTTCTTTTTCATTTTTTCTTTTCAATAGCCCAATTTAAATTGGGCTATCTTCAAGGGCTATTAAAAGCCCAGTTTGTTGTAGTGTAAATTGCATGAGTTTGAAAATCGATCTCACAATTTCTTCTCACTTGCGATGAGACCATCACTTCATGTTCATTGTTATAATGGATGCATTGTAGGTGGGGTGAGATTTCACACACCAGAACGTGGTTTCTGGTACACTATACAAAATAGTGGAGTGATGGTAATTGGTAAAAGCAATGCAAATGGAAGTGACGACAATAATTTCTACGATGTTTTGGATGAAGTGTTGCACGTTCAATATCTGATGGAAAGAAGTGTTAGGCTATTTAAGTGTCGGTGGTATAACATCGATGTCAACAAAAGTCAAAGGACACATGTAGAAATACGATATGTCACACATGTGGAATTACAACGTAGGGACATCAAGTATTTTACCTAGATGACCGAAAAAATGGTAGTAATTGGAAAGTTGTCCAAGTGGTCAAGAATAAGCGTATATGAGACATACCCAAAGTGGACATTGTTGAGAATGAGCAATTGAATGTATTGGAAATCGTTGTCAGCCATTGAATGGATGAATACATCGAGGATGACACTTTATGCAGGACTTACATTGATCCCACAATTATTGAAAGATCGATTGTGCGTCATGTCGCTAACGACTTTATAGACAATGGGGATGAACAATTATCACATTAAAGCAGAACAGGCGACAACGAATGATAGTGACGAACCACATACCCATATATTTATTTAGTTTATATTTCGCATCTGATTATGTGTTCATATTTGCTTAACGAATGTTTGTTTTCTATGTCCACAGGCACTATGTCATCATTCTCAAGCAGATTCGATGAGACAGATGTGATGTTTCTCGAGTTCACTAAGGATTTATATAACCTTGCGGAAGGATCATCATCTGTGGGCGACATTCAGGTGAGTCTAATGGTATGTTAACTCACAATTATTTGAACTTTTTTCTTACAGTAACATATTGTTTTAATTTATTCAGCAGGTACTACTCAACCATCTCTGACTCCAACTCTTAGGAGATGTGTGCAATCTCGACTCCTGGAGTTGGAAAGCTACGTTCACGCCAATGGGAGGATTATGATGTCGGTAGCCACTGGCACAAAAAAGCCTATTTAGTCATATGTTGTTTGCTTCAGTCAGGTGATAGGCGTGTTTGTAAGAAAGACATTCCTAGTTCGTTGCCTTAGGTGGGTGGGTGGACATAGAAAGAAAATACATCGAGGTCATCAAGGGTGACCTACAGGTACGTCTATTTCACATTTCTATTTTCATTTGAAACATATTTAAGTTAACCAAGCTATCACTCCAACTACTTTTCTATAGACAAAAAGTCTACCCCTAAATTAAGAGACAATAACCAAGGAAATTAAGAGCATAGAAGTTGGAAGATATTTACCTTGTTGTTGATGCAAAGAGATAGTCTGCAGAGGTCGTCGGAGACAATTAACGGAGGTCAGCAGAGGATGTGGAACTTAAGATCTACAATATGGTGAAGAAATTATTCAAGTCAACAGTTATATTTCAGAGTTTGGAATGATGAAAAGAGTTTATATACTGAGACTGATATTCCACGCTCAATGCTCTCACCATAAAAAACGATGTAGAAGAAAGAAGAAGAAGACTAACCTAAAATCATTAGCTTCAAGTTTCTAATAGCAGTAGAGAGACAAGCTGGTAGATGAAGAACCCTAAGTGAAACCCATGTGAACGACGATGAGAGATTAGATGCAGCTGAGAGATTTGAAGTCTAAGAGATTAAAGTTGAGAAATATAATATTCTTGGGAAACCATGTGATGAAACTGACGACAAACAGAGAAACGACGAACATAGACGACAACGATGGATGAAGATGAAAGTGTCGTCGTCGTCGGTTGAACAGCAGTCGTGAGAGGGAAGGTATCACAGTGGTGAGAGAGAGGGTTTTGATGTGGTTATCGACCAAAAAAACGAGGAATGAAAAAGGCTCCAAAGAAGGAAAAAATATTTGGCGGAATAATTATTATTTTCTATTTACCACTTGGTTTTTTTTTTTTTCAATAGCCCAATTTAAATGGGCTATCATCCACAGGTATTAAAAGCCTCTTTTCTTATCGTGACTAGCCCCTGCCTTAGTGTCAAAATGGGCCCTTTTATTATGTTTATGTAATTTTTGGGCTAAGTTCGGAACCCAATATGAATAATTAGGAATTGATCTCTTTTAACTACAGATCAAGGTGATATAAAGCAAGTCCATAAGGCCTAGAAGATTTAGGTTAGAATAGTGAGTGACAAAATGGTTTTAAAATCTTAGTTTGAGCACGAATTTCAAATAGAACTTTAAAAGCATGATTGAGCATATTTTACTCATTAAATGCATTGTTTTACTTGCAAGCATTTTAATTCCGTAAAAGTTTGAGATATGATAAAGAATCATGAAATTTAGTAAGTTATACTAGACATGAGTTGTAGCTAAGTTCCAATAACTTTTAAATGTAAAATTTAGAGTGTTTCAGCATCCATGTTTTTTTGTTCTAAACGTAGGACTATGAAAAAGGCATTTGAATAAAGTATATGATTTACCTTAAGCTTGAAACTAGACTATAATACCTAGGTACATATGAGATTTACTAAATACTTTAAAGCATGAATTTCAAGTAAAGTGTTTAGAACAAGTTATCAAGTTAAGCATGATTTATAAGAAAATGTGTTTTACTTAAAGCTTGAGAATTAGTTTTGATTGCAAGCATAAGTTTTAGTAAAAGACCTAATAAAAACTAGGGATATGTATAGTATGACTTTTAGTTAAAACATTCAAGTTAGAACAAAGTATTTCTAAAGTAGCAAGTATGGTGTATTTATTATTATCAAGATATAAACTATTTAACATGTTTTCATTGAAATGCAAGCAAGGCTTATTGTAAAGATTAAGCATGAGATTTTCTAAAGCATTACCTTGCATAAGTTAATAAAAGCATGTGAATGTTAAGTATTTCATATATGAGTAAAGGGCAAAGCATGAGTTAAAAGTATGGCCAAAGTCAAGTGCGTTAGCAAGTAGTTCCCTACAACTTATCATAGGTTTTCGAGCATGCTTTCACGGGTACAAATTTGGGTTTTAACGACACTACAAATCAAAACATTGTGTCGTTAAAAATAAAAAAGGGGTAGCGTGGGAGTAAAATGTGTCGTTGAAAATAGAAGTGACACACTATTTCTTGACACAATTTTGTTGTCACAATTTAATTTTTCTTGACACATTTAAAGTGTCATTAATTAACGACAAATTCTTTGTGTCATTAAATAAATTTTGAAATAAAAAAACCAAAAATTCAAAATTTTCCAATTCCCTCTTTGCACGACATTCAGAAAGAGTTTTACAATTTGCTCAACCTTTTCTCTCTCTCCCTACCAAAAAACGGAAAACAACGTAACTCATCTCCAAATCTAATAGACTGTCGTCAAACCCACTAATCTCACACCGTCGAACAAGCACACATTATCTAAGGGACTGTCGTCGAACCCACCAATCTAAGACACTACCGTCGAAGAATCTTGGCTGCTCCGATTTCTCTTCTCCCCCGGCTACTAGAAAAATGGGTTTTAATGACACTACTAATCAAGGTATTGTGTCGTTAAAAATAAAAAAGATGGGGTGAGGTACAATTGTGTCGTTGAAAATTATTTATTGACACAATTCTATTGACACAATTTAATTTTTCTGGACACATTTAAAGTATCGTTAATTATCAACAAATCATTGACATTCAAGGTCGTGAGTTCGAATCCCAGCCGAGCGTATTCCTTTATTCCTCATTTTCGAAATACTTCATGCGCCCACCCCAATCTACGCATGCCACGTGTCGTCTTCTCCTCACGCGGGCACCTTTGATGTCCTGTGTTCGAATCTCATAGCCTGCAAATCATTTTTTCTCACATATTTTCAATGGCAATCTTGTAAATATATAACAACTTTTCGAAAATCCTCACATTTTCGTCAAATTGAGCGTGCGCCTGGCCCGGAAGTTATGAGTTCGAAACTCATGAAGCGGTTATTTTCATTTCTTTTCTATACATAACTCATTTTTCTGTAAATCTTAATCAATTTTCAGTTATATTTGATCCATTCATAAATTCAACTCCAATTTTCACCCAAATTCTCTTTAAATATCATTTTTTCAGAACTCTCCCATCTCATTCTGTCATTTTTTCTTTAACTATTCCATCAATCTTTTATTCCAATAGAGGGGTAATCTTCTAAGAGGTAAGAGGATCATGGGTATCAATTTATTTGAGATTTTCTTCCATTTTTCTTCTAATTTAGCATGTTGATTCTTTAACTTTTGTTCAAGAACGAATTCAATTCCATGTGATCTCTATGAAACAATCTTTTAATTTGCTCTTGATTGTTTAATTAGTATGCAAGATACATTTTGTTTAGAAAATTAAAGTACAAAATTCAATTGATTATCTTTGTCTACAAGAAATATTTTTCGATCCAATGGAGGGGTACTCTAAGAAGTTGTAGATACAACATTGTGTCCTTTATTTATTATTTTATTTTATTTATTTACTTTATTTTACTTTATTTTTATTTTATTTTGAGAGTTGGATTTGAATTTGAATTTAACTTTTTCTTTTTAAAAACAAAAACAAAAAAAAAATGAATATCAGTCTCTTCCCTATTTTTCACTCATCCAATTTTCTCTCCACTCCCACCTTCTCCACTCTCCTCCCTATTTTCCCTCAACTAACTCAATTTTCTCTCTCACTCCACCTTCTCCCCTATAAAAACAAATGAGGATTTTTTTTGGAGGGTACGTTTGAGATGAATTGGAAAGGTCGAAAAAAAGTTAAAGAAACTATTATGTCAAAGGTAACTTTTTAACTTTTTTTTAATTTCTTAACTTTTTTTAATTTCCTCCCTTTCCCTTCTTTTTGAAGGTTGAAAAAAAGTTAAGTAAAACTATTCTGTCAAATTGGTCTTCAAGTGTTTTTTTTTTTTAAATTTCCTCCCTTTCCCTCCCCTTTTGAGAGTGTGATCAATTATAAGGATGTAGTTTTTCAAATTTGTTTTTGTTGTAATTTCGTTAACTAATTTTAAGGTGACTTTAATTTTGTTAGGGTTAGGCCTTGTGAGATCTCCTAGGTTTTTTCTTAGCTTGAACCTACTATTTGGAAGAGCATAAAAGGCCACTTCTGAAAGAAGAACTAAGACGAGTCAATGAACAAAGAGGGGACCTCTCCTTCTAGTCTCACCTTTTGCCTCGTACTCGGGAGTTCTGAATATACGAGATAATGAGGACTGTGAAACTCCATCCGATCTCAGGGATGAGGCTCCTTCTTCTTTAGAAAAGAAATCTCAAGATTTCCACAACAAGAACTTCTCTAAACTTCCGAAGTCGATCCTTTCTTCCCCAACTGATGAAGCTTCTTTGCCCTCCTTTATCCTCTCCTCTGGATTAAACTACGTAGGACTCCCCATGTAGCGGTTCATTCTTGTCAACTCTTAAGGAAGAAGACGAGAAAGGGAAGACAAGACGGAGAGGGAGGGGCAAAGATGTCTTTTCATAAGTCAGAAGGTGGATGGAAGAACCTAGAAAATCCCTACAGGGAGAATGTGAAAAACCCACTACACCTTTCGGCCTGATCTTAGGCTAAGACGAGGTTAGCGGCCCGATTCCCCTACTCTTTCTTCTTTCGGCAGCAATTGCAAAAGGCCTCTTTGCAGCCTGCTAGTACTCAATTTCTTTGATTTGAATTTATAGAGTGGTAGAGGAATCTCGCCATGCAGTAGGAATTGGATGGCTGGCACAATTCATGAACTTTGCAGAACCCTTGAACCTAATCGTTCAGTCAGCAATGGATTCGGTGGATCATCCACGTCACGGCAGGCACAATTCTGACTAGTTCTCCGCACTACTTTTCTGTGAGTGAAGACTATCATGCCTATCTTAGTAGTGAAAAACTGGCTGGCTCTGGCTACCTTGCGGAGCATACAAAAGATCCCCAACACTGCCTGTATGAAGAAAGAAACTTTGTACAATGATCGCTTAGCACGTCTCTGATGTCTAAAACTTCTATAGACACGAGAGGCGGCTTTCAATCCGTTATAAGCTGTTCTAAGGCGAGTGGATAAGCGCATGGGGTCATTTGACTAGTACTACGAAGGAGCTTTCTTCTTTCTTATCAATAGCATAGTGAGAATGAACTCATGAACGAGAATGAAAGAATCCACAGATTTTGCACATTAGTGGAATAACAAACTCAAAAGGAGGCGCGAAGCGAAGCGACTGTGAAGGAGCCTGAATGAACAAGGGCTCAATAAAGAAAGAGAAGACAAGTAAAAACAAGTCAATGAACAAGGCTAGAGGAAGAGGAATACTGGATAGGTATGAATACGACCAATAAGGATAGGGAGAGGCTCCGTAAGGTGCGAAGCGAAAGGACTGTTCAGGAGCGAAGTAGAATAAAGCTACGAAGGTCCGAAGAAAGTCGACTGATAAGGAGTCAATGAGGCAGCTTGACTGATAAGGAGAGGAGCGAAGCCACTCGATTGAGGTTAGGAAGGAGAGGAGCGAAGCAGCTTGACTGATAAGGAGAGGAGCGAAGGTACTCGTAGTTTCAGATATAGGAGAGGAGCCCTTATATTATGAAATTCAATAAGTCGACTCAAAACAATAGGCTTCGAAGAAGCTCGACTAAGAAGGAGTCAATGAACAAGGGCGACTCTTTAAGGAGCGCAAGTGAAGAATGAGAATGAGTTCAGGAAAGGCGAAGGAGTGGAGGATCGAAGCATATACGCCGTATAATAGGCTCCCCGTATGCCTTCCCAGTTGAAAAGGAAGCAGCTACTCGATAAGAGTGATCAGTTGTTGGTGCAGAAGCCCACTCCTAGGTTGTGATGCTCGACAGAAAGGTGTTATCTAGTTCTTCTTTGGCCCACTACGCGGTAATTGACTTCCGTACTGTCAGAGGCTAATATATGTCGAATCCACGAAGAAGCAGGAGAGTCATAAAGCGTAGTCGCTAAAAGAGAGAAAGAGTTCATGGGATTCCCCATCATCAGTCAAGTTGGCAAGGGCACAGAAGAATCTGTCTCGGACGGAAGGACTAGCCTTAAGCTATTTCTATTAACATATGCTTCTCGTACAAAGACCATCGCCTCCCTCTTCCTGGTACGGAGTGAGAATCCAGCCGATCCTTCCTCTTGTTAGCGGAACCGAGACTATTCCCTATCTGAGTCCAAGGCAATTTCATGAAAAAGATCGAACCCTTGATTTCGACTCGTTATCCCTGCCCCTTTCTATTAATACAGCGATGTGGTGCTTCCAATTCTAGGCGCTTTTCTTGGACTCTTATTATCCCTTTTTATATTCCGTCGGACTTTATCAAGCTTTTAGCCTCCATTCCATTTTGGGGGGCTGGATCTTCTTCCAATCGCCCCTCCCGGAGAATGTGATTACAATCAACTTTCTAGTGTTCCCGAAACTGGTATGTAAGATGCTTTTGTTCTATAACCGAACTCAAAATCTGACACGAGGATCAATGAAATACGACATCGAAGCGCATAATATCTTTTAACGAAAGCAGGGAGATGAAAGTAATTAAGCTAGGACGGACCGGGATAATCAAGCAATTAAGCTAGGATGGACCGAGAAGAAGATCAGACTGCTCCTACAGAGCCAGAGGGGGGAAGGAATGCTAAGAGAAAGAAGAAAGACAAGTCAAGAGGAGTGAAGGGAAGGGACTGAAAGTTCGCCTTTGAATGATCATTGAATAAAGTTCGAAGGACTTCGGACCGCGTAGGAGGAGTTGTTCTCTTGTTCTTCCCTTCTTTGAAAGGCTTTGATTTCAGAAGAAAATAAGAAAGAAGAGAACAGCATAAAGAAGATCAGAGGATTTCAAAGAAGATCTGAAGAAGAAGGACTCCTTCTCCCTCCTTTCCCACGTAGCGGTTGGCTTTTCTTCTTTAATTAAGCTACTTCGAACCGGTATGGAATCAGACGTAGTAGGAGGGCAAGGAATGAAGGAATCCTTCGGACCGTGTAGGAGGAGTCTTATGGAGTTTCATTGCTCTTTCTGAAATTGCAGTTTCAGCCTGAGACACTATTTGCAAATGAAAAGAGGTAGATGTACGATCAACTCCACTGCTTGGATGCTTCAACTCGTCAAATTCTTTGCCCCTAAACCTCTGACTTGATATACCTCGTCTGCTGGGGAAAGTGTGAGACTAAAAAGCCTCAGAGTTCTAGGTCTCTAACTGCTCCTTATCAATCATGGAATTGGATTTCTGACCTTCGCTCCTACTTCTCCTAAACCTAACGAATGAATCTTTCTTTGCCCTTGATTCCAAGGGCCCTACTAACTTCCTTTTTCCCTAACTTGCCACCAGATCAGATTCCCCGACTCCCTGTCTTCCTCTTCCTCAAACTCTGATGAAAGTGAGAATGGAGAGATGAGTGAATCGTTAGTTCTTCTTTCTCCCACTAATGGGATTAAACTCCTTCATCATAGAGTATATTTCTCATAATGGCTTTGCAAGAAGAAAGCTACTTCTTAGAGCATTTCTTACGACACCGGAAGAAGAACATCGACCCCTGAGAAGAGCTGCTGCTGAAAGTCTCGCTGCTGAATACCGATCCCGATCTAATAATATGAGTTCATACTTTAGCTGTACTGATGATTGAGTCTTTCTTTATTATATTAGAATAATCGCTTTGCAACTGAAAGAGAGACAAGAAGAGCGACGAGAGCTACTTCCTCAGCTCCTTCACCCACTCGACCCGAACCCTGTCATACTCTAATGAGAATACGAAGACAGCAAAGGCCCCTATCCTGAGAAAGACTCTTTCCCTTTCTTCCACTACAGATCATACTAACGAAAAGATCTCATTTCAAAGAGAGAGAGAACGATTGGTCTGACTTCCGAAAGAGAGTTTGAAACTGATCATGAAACTCAGTCTGCCGATTTCAGTTACCTTTCTTCCTCAACTGCACTTGTCACAAGATTGAGAATAAGCCTACTCTTTCTTAATAGTGATTGCTTTCTTTCTCCTTCTTTATGATAAATAAATAGCTTTACTCAACTGGGACAAGAAAAAGAAGAGCGAGAGCTACATCTCAAGAAAGCTGACTCTTCCTCTTTTTATCGCTTTTGGATCGCTGCTTGCTAGTTCACACCTCCCTTAGGAAAGCATAGAATAGAATAGAATATCCCCGAAGAGCTGACTCGCACCTATGAGTATCGTGATTAAGAGTTGAGTAAGTCATTCAAAACCGTGGGAGGTCGATCCTATATCTAACCTCCTAACGAAAGACCCAAAGCAAGGGCTTTCTTCTTTCTATTTCCCTGTCTTCCTCCTCCCTTATTCTTCAGAGAAATAGCTGACTGAAAGCACATCTCTTCTTATAATGGAATCAAACTCCTAGGTTTTCTTATGTCTTTCTGATTCATGATGTTACCAGAGAGAATTTGACCTCTCAGTCTGACCTTCTATTGTATTAATTCTGAATCAAAGAGATCAATGAAGAAAGGCCCAAAGAATTTGCGGGGGCGCGTCCGTCTTTGTCGAGTTACTCTGAAACAGATTTGTCCCACGAACCAGTGAGAGCTTATTCTTCAACTGAGACTTTAGACTCTGACATTCCCCGAACCGCTTAGCTTCGAGACCGTAAGGAGAGAGATCGGCAACTAGCTCTGACCTCCGTCTAAATCAGTCCCATTAGAATGAAGATAGTCGGAGGCAGCTGTCTAAGCTCAAGCAGAGTCCGCTTCTGTCCCTGGATTGGATCTCTGGAATAGGCAGAGGCAGACAGCTGATAAGGAAGGATCTCCATCAGTGGAAGTTTAAGCTCTCGTTCTCGTAGTTCTTGCTTTTTCAGTTTCTGTAGCAGTCGAGAATGATAGTAAAGTAGTTCTTAGATTGGATCTCAGTAAGTAAGCCTTTGTTCATTGACTTTGCCAAAAAGAAAAAATAGGATGAAATCAATGAACTTCAATATTCTTTGAACCTTCTAATTTCCGGATAAATAAATATCATTCCTTTGACTAGTTTAAGGTTGTGTTGTGTCCGCTATGCTAGGCTCCGCTTTTGCTCCCTCTCCTCGCCTTCCGTATTTATGTCCTTTCTTTTCCCTCTTCCCGATTGGGACAGAGTTACAAGAATAAACCTGATTAACTGGAAGGTCCTAATTCCCACTAGTTCTAGTATCAGTCATACGCTTATTTATCAGAAAAATGAAATCAGATAAGAACCTAAACAAGCATACCTCTGCGCAAACTAGAAAGAACCCCCACTCTGCGGCGAGCCGCTAGTCGGCTTCCTAGCCAAAGACCTCTTCCTGCTTGTCTGAACCAACCTAGTTGCTCTTTCTTCCTTATGAGTAAGTCAGTCTTAGTCTTCCCGTCCGGCTTCCTCTCTTATCAAAATAGTACTCAAAGACTAGTAATTGTCTACTTTCATTTAGCAGAAAATGCGGCCTCTTCTCGGTGTAATATGGAAGAAAGAGTCCTTTGGACGGGTCGCCGTGCTCTTTCGGATAGGCGAGAAAACTCGTTCTATCTCGATGTTCGATCTTTCAGAGGATTCGATCGGATAGCTTGGACATGGGCCCCACACTTCGTTGTCTTCCTCCTCCTTTTTATCCATATGCCTAATAGAAGAATGTTTTCCGTCCTTGCTCTCTTTTCGTTTTAGAAAGAGAGGCCATCGCCTTCCTCTTGCCTTTGTAGGAGGAGAGGAGGATTAGATTTCTTTCTCTGTCGGCTTCTGGCTTTCTTCCTCCTTAAACTTAGAAAGGGGAACAAGGGCAAAGCACATTCATGTCCATTTTCTGTAATTGGGAGGCAGGAATTCGGAGGATATCAATTCCTTTCTATTTTTCTTCTTCTTCTTTATTTCATTTTCATAAAAATAGGTCGCTCGGTTCCCGGACGGATTTCATTTTGTACTTCTCTTTTCTATTATTTGGAGTTATAGTTTTGGATTGTGTCGGCTCCGGCCCTGCAAAAAATAGACTGCCCTTCGGCACATGCAACCATAGACGGGCTATTCTCTCCTCTTGTAGGTCTGAGCAGCGGGAGGTCGAAGAATTCGTTTACCCCTTAGTGGGGTATCTTGATTGCGAATTCCGGCAAGAGGTTGCCCATCAAAATGATTGGTACCTTAGTTGATTTCATACTTTGCATCTAGCCGGCACTCCTGCCTAGAAGGGTGAGAAGCACACTCACGGAGGCGCGCTGCTCGCCTTTATATTCCTTTTCTTCGATGAACTCGTCGATGACCCCCAAAGATCAAAGAAATCATGGGCTCCTACGTAGTCCTTCCTTCTTTGCCCGTTTACGTAGATCCTTCACCCTTAAGAGATTATAAGGAGGGTTTTCTGGTAGACAAAGACTTTTTTTATTGTTCAAATCTTGGTTGCTATCCAATCCAGCAGAAATTCTCCCTCAAGAACTCTGGGGTGTATTCTTGGGGCCATTCCTTTCGTTATAGGCTAGGAGGAGCCTTCTAAATGGGGGACATCTCCCGCATCTTGATGCACTGGGAGTCCTCCCAAAGATTGCGATTATACTTGGATAAAAGTGGGTCTGCTATTTCTGGGTCCTTCCTTAAATCGAGAAAATGGAAATATTCCTTGATTTTGTGTATGGAATATGTGTTTTGCCCTCGCCTACTTTTGGGCCATGAATCTCAAGGTGGTTCTCGTTTTTGGCAGCTTTAGCCTCTACCAAAATCTCACTTAGCGGGAACTTGCCCCAGACATAGGGATTCCTCTTTGTACACATATCCACATAGAGTTTTCCAGCCTTTATGGCAGATTACACTACGGAGGACGAGGCTCGACTGAAAGGAGAGGCATTTATCTAAGAAAATCAGAGAAAATGAGCAAAGAATTTGCGAAAGACTTATGAAATTCCACTAAGTCATGAATTGAAGGAGTGAAACTCAGGAAATCCACTACCACTAAGAGGACGGCTTTCTTCTTTTCCAAAAACTCAATATTCTGTCCTTGTTCATCTCAAATACTTTGAGACTTTGTTTTTGCTTCTACGTAGCTTAACTTAATTAGTCCGAAGGACATGTTTTTGCTTTTATTGTTAGTTCAAATTTAGGTCAATTGAATTTATTGTTGTTTAGGTCAATTAATTATTTGTTAAATTTAGGTCATTTGAGCTTTTAATTTTGTTAGATTTAGGTCAATTGAATTTATGGTTGCTTCAAATTTAGTAGATTTAGGCCAATGGATTCAAATTTGTTAGATTTAGGTCATTTTATTCTATATTCTTTAAATTTGTTATGTTTAAGCAAATTGATTTAATTTGGCTATTGTTAATTTTTTGGTTTACTATTTATTAATTGATTAGACTTGTAAAATACAGAATAGTTTGTTAAATTTGATATTTATTTCACAAACCTGTATTATTTCTCAACTTGTATATTATATTAGATATATTAATTTATGTTACATCCGATATATTATTTTATATTATATCCGATATATTATTTTATATTATATCCGATATATTATTTTATATTATATCCGATATATTATTTTATATTATATCCGATATACTATTTTATATTATATCCGATATACTATTTTATATTATTTTCAATATACTATTTTATATTATTTTCAATATACTATTTTATATTATTTTCAATATACTATTTTATATTATTTCCAATATATTATTTTATATTATTTTCAATATATTATTTTATATTATTTCCAATATATTTATTCTCAATCTGTATAATATTTCCAATATAGTATTTCTCAACCTTATATTATATTATTTCTCAACCTGTATTATTTGTCAACTATATTGTTTGCTGTATTATTTGTCAAATCATTTGCCAACCTGTATTATTTTCCAATCTATATTTGTCATATTTTACATTGTTTTGCTATTATTATTATTATTATTATTATTATTATTATTATTATTATTTATCTATTTATTTATTTATTTTTCAATTTCTATAATTGCCAAATGTATGAAAATTTCATTTGTTTTTTGCCATATGGATATAAAAATTTGAGACAGAAAGGAATAATGTTCATTTATGGATTTTATGGTTCTTGGCTTGCAACTAGTATATTATATTTTTCAATTAGTAAAAAAATTTCATTTTTCCTTACTTAGATGACTTTTTTTGCTTTTTCGAACTTCTGGCAATCTATGAAGTATCATGCTACGTAAGTTTCATTATCATCTAATTTTAACATTTACGAATAGTGATAGACTAAATTAAAAACTATAAGAGGATAAGATACAAAACTAGGACTTCTCAATTTAAGCCATTAAAGATTTTCTTATGTGTTGAATGTCAATGATGATGTTTTCTTATTTTATGGTTCCTATGAAAAAACAAGGATTATTTAGATCAATATATTGTCTACTCAATTTTTTGGGTTGAATTTGATAGAAGAGGAACTACAAGAGATCTTTGATAGCAACACTTCCCAATCTTCATGGTAAGAAAGTTTTGAAACTTACTTATTTTGCAACTGGATTTTATATATTATCTGGATTTTTGGAGTATGTAAAATTTTAAAGTGTTTGTTATTTGTTACATTGTTTGTTATCTTCTCATAACAGTTATTTTCTCATAACATTGGTTGCAACTTTTGTTCTTGGAATAACTTTGAAAATGATGTTAACTTAATTTATCATGAACTCCGTTAGGAATCAAATAATGAGTTAATATATTGTATATGAAACAATAATTGTATAACTAATGTAGTTTGCTATTCATTATTAGGGCTTTCGAACTTGTAAGAAAGAAGAAGCCTTTGTGGAGGGTAATCAAGATATGGGGGTCGAGATTTAGTAAAAGAAAGAGGTAACCGTGCTTTATGTTTTGTAATGTAACTTAACTATTTTATTTTAGGAATCATGTTAACATGTATTTAGGAATGTTGCTTTGACTATCCTGCTGTGGTAACTATTGAAAATATATTTTGTGCAATCCGCTTAGACCTATGTTTTAGGAATCATGTTGACACGTACTTGGGAACTTTACTTTGATGTGTTAACTATTCTGCAGCTATGGTAGTCATTGAAAAGCTATTTTTTCAATCCGCTTAGACATATGTTATAGGAATCATGTTGGTTTGTATTTACTTTGGAGGAGAGGGGCTAAGGGTAAGTTTATGCTAAGTTTCAATTTGATGCAAACTAGAACATTGTTTGGTCTGTAAAGATTGAATCGAAACTTACATTTGCAACATTTATATACTATGCTTATGCCTATGCTTATGTAATCAGCATTTTTTTTTTAATCTTTTGCATTCCTTATGGGTCTTTTATTAAAAACATTGGTTGTATGAACTTTGCATTCCTTATGGGTCTGCTTATAAAGAAGGTGATTTTTGTTTGGCATGTACTTAATGTTTATGCTTATGCTTATGCTTATGCATTTTTCGCAATGAATGTTGGCTAAGGTTCATTTTCTTCAAATTTGCAGGTAGTTGAAGAATCCATGGACCATGGTATCGATCAAGTTCTCATTTATGCGTCAGTTTGATTAGATTAGGTCACACATACATGTAATATTATAGTAAATTTATCTTTTGGATTATTGTAAAATCGTTACCAATAATGTAAATTAGATTTTTTATTATCAAATATAAATATCTTTCCAGAAATATGTGGGTAATGCTGAAATTTAGTATTTAATTTTTTTGAAAGAAGAAATATATGACAGAAAAATATGTGTTGCGAAAATGAAGAATAACGACACCAAACATGTGTTGACATATAAGCCTTTATTAAACCGAAACAGTGTCGTTAAAGCACATTTTCTTGACAACAATTTTGTATAACGAAATATTTACAACGACAATATATTAGTGTCGAGCTATATTGAAAGGTGGCACACTTAAAGCGTCGTTATAAGAGTATTAATGACAATATATTGGAGTCGAGTGATAGATAACGGTGACACATTTAAATTGTCAATGTAATAGTATTACTGACAATATATTTGTATCGAGTGACAGATTACGGTGACACATTTAAAGTGTCAATGTAAGGGTATTAATGACAATATATTTGTGTCAAGGTATAGATAACGGTGACATATTTAAAGCGTCAATATAAGGTTATTAATGACAATAAATTTCTGTCGAGTAATAGATAACGGTGACACATTTAAAATGTCAATCTAAGAGTATTAATGACAATATATTAGTGTCAAGGTATAGATAACGGTGACACATGATTTGCGTCAATATAAGGGTATTGATGACAATATATTGGTGTCGAGTTATAGATAACGATGACATATTTATTGCGTCAAGGTAAAGGTATTAATGACACAATTTTGGTGTCATCTAAGCATATTTAAGGACACATTTTTCAAAGTGTCGTTAAATAGCCTTTCTTGACAGTGGCTTCAATGACGCGAAAATTGTGTCGTTGAAAGTCTTTATGACGCAAAACATGTGTCATTAAAACCCATATTTGTAGTAGTGTTTGTATTATCTTTAACCCTAGATATATAGATATTTAATTAGGCCCTTTGGGGAGATAGGGATAGTGGGATAAGTTTAAGAATCCTAAGGTAGTATAATTTTCATGTGCACAGGATAAATGGCCTACTGTTGTGAAAGTAAGGGTACTATTGTATCAATTAAGATTTACTTATTTCAAGTTGAGCGATAACTTATTTCAAGTTGAGCGATAGTTGTTCGAATCATTTAAATTCGACCACAACGAAGTTAGTTGGAAACCACAACTCATCAAGACCATTATTATCTATATCAATTAAATTCTACCACAACGAGGTCAGATAAGTTATAAAGTAAAGTAAAAGAGATTTATTTCAAAGTTGAAGAAGAATGTTTTAGAAACTAAAAAATAAAGTTTAAGTTATGTTTGTCTATATTTTTTAAAAGCTAGTCACTCACTAAGCCTTTCAGCTCATTCTTTTAAAATGATTTCGTTTCCTGGGTAATGATTATGATTGAACAGCTGAGCCTACTGCTGCTCCAAGATGTCCAGTTTGTCTAGCAAGTCAGTAGTTTTTTATAGTCCACTGTGGTCTTACGTACTGCGTGACATAGTGGAGTATAGAAGAGATTAAGCAAGAGTTTGGTACAGCTTAGTGTTATTTAAAACAGTTTTAATTACATTATGTTTCTATAAGTTTTCTCATTGTGTTTGTTCAACAAATTTTTATTCAATTTGTTAAAAGTATTTTTAGGCGAGTTACAGAAGTTTTAGATGTTCAATATCTGTTGTGAGCGAGTCAGCATGTGCTGGCTTCACCCTTCGTCCTTTGGCTAGAAAAGGTGCCAGGGAAGAGGTGTGTCACAAGTAATTTTAGGGTAATACGAATAATTAACTAGATTGAAGAGCTTAGTCGATTAATCTCGAATAGTTGGAGTTCATGATCTATAGACTTCATTAAGTCTTCTTAATAGCTCATATCGAAATTAACTTTAAAAGAAGGTGATGAAAGAATTCGAATTGTTCGAACTAGTTTAGAGAGTAAATCATTAAATATATTCGATATAATTAAAGACCTGACAAAAGAGAGAGAAGTAATTTTCCTACCACATTTGAGTATCAAAATTTTGAATAGACACTACTACAAAAATCGGATTACTTGACGTTAAGACAGTGTCAAGTAAACGTTTACTTGACGTTTTTAAAAGCATCAAGTAATCGACTATCAAGTATAGTCTGATTACTTGACACTAAAAAACTGTCAAGTATACGTATACTTGACACTACAACATCGTCAAGTATAAGTATACTTGACACTTAAACACCATCAAGTATACGTTTACTTGACATTAAAACACCGTCAAGTATACGTTTACTTGACACTAAAACACCGTCAAGTATCCGTTTACTTGACACTAAAAAACCATCAAGTATACGTTTACTTAACGTCAAGTAATCCATCAAAGTTCACCTTTTATGTGTCAAGTAATGTTGTATAGTTGACGCCTTTTACGTGTCAAGTAAACATATACTTGACGTTTTTACATGTAAAGGAATATCGTATACTTGACATATTTAAACGTTATATATAGTACTGTTTGTTAATATATATTAAATATACAAATTTTTCATTTTCTGGTTCTTGCATTAGGTACATTTGTTTCAATAAAACATATCCATCAACAAAATAAACTTTTCAAAACCAGTATAGTTACGCAACAAGAAAATGACAAAATAATTTAGTAAACCAACAATAATTTCATTTGTTCTCACCAATGTCATCAGTGACTATACAATTCCAATCCAAATATAGCCAACTAAAATTTTCTATTTGTGGCCTATTCCAAAATCAACAATAATAATAACTACCTCTTATATAACCAATAATAATAGCTATCTTGTATACCAAAACTAATGTCTTTATCCCCTTGCATATATTGCCTCATCTATAAGTATAATGAATATGAACAAAACATTTACACAAAAAATGTTATGGGCATTCTCCTATGTTAGCCATTTACAAAATTAAGAAGATCATCTCTAGGTGTATCTATCATATGTACCGGGATAAAAATTCAGCCCACTCCACTCGTACTTCATCCAATTCAAGCTGTGAGTACGAGTTTCTTGTATCAATCTATAAAACATAAAAAGTCAAGTAGACACTTTGTTAAAAAAAATAGTCATATTATAGTATTTATAACGTTCAATGTAAGTAGTTTAAAATCATACCGCATCAGTAATTAGGAGAAGGTAAGATGTCTTTTAACGCTTTCAGTAGCAATTAGATTCAAAATTCGTCAATTAGATTGATTAGGATTAGTGGATTGATTAGGATTAGTGGATTTTAATCTTAGATATTAAAAATCAAAATTAATTTAAAATTTTAATTAATTATTTAAACTGAAATTAATTAAAAAAATATTGAAAATGACAAAACTGTTGACAATATTTATAAAATAAACCAAAATATCATATTCTATTAATGATAGACCTAATAGAAGTCAATCAATGTAACGACCCAACTTTTCCGGACTAAGCTGAGGTCACTACCAAATACCAAAACTCGACCATTCAACATAAAAATTTAAAACGGACCAGATACGATTCATTAAAACATTATAAACCTTACAAAAGACAGTTTCGGGCCCTATTTTAAATAATTCAAAAAAAAGAATCACAAAATAAAATGTCAAGTCACCAGTCCAAAATCATAAGTCAAAATATTCTGACAAAATACATAGTGGAAGCGAAAAGAAAACCAGACGCGTCCATATGGCCTTCACGCATCCTTCCTGCCTCTCGTCGGTCTGCCTCTCGTTGTACCCCTACCTGAAAAGTTAAAGAAGAGAAAGGGTGAGTATAAACATACCCAGTAAGGGACCCACTACTGGGCCCGTTAAGGGACAACAGTTAACTTCCTATTCGGGGGTACCCTACATAACAGTCTAGTGGTTCCGTAGAACGCACATATCAGTCTAGTGCTCCCGAAGGATGCACATATCGGTCTAGTGCTCCCGAAGGATGCACATATCGGTCTAGTGCTCCCGAAGGATGCACATATCGGTCTAGTGCTCCCGAAGGATGCACATATCGGTCTAGTGCTCCCGAAGGATGCACATATCAGTAAGGCACACTACCCCATAGATGAAGCTAACCGTTATCCATCAGTCCATACTAAACTGTCTACATCAGTCACATCTCAACGGCATTCATATTACGGTTCCGCCATAGGCTTTGTCAGTCAGACAGTATAGGTTTGAACATCTACACTCTCAGTTGCTATATGCATTACCGATTCGCACACCATTAGGGAAAAACCCTAGACCCAATCGACTAACCAACCAAAAACCGGACTCACTGTCCTTCCCCGTCCAAAATCCATGAACCACATCCAGACCAGTGTTTTACTACATACTGAATCGTAACTTTAAGGCCCATCAACACAAAATCTCAATCCACAATTAGCAGTCACAGTATATTTACATCAGACAAAATATAATATCAGTACTTAACAGTCAACATGCATGCAGTTATTCAGTACAGTCACTAACGTGCAATCCCCTGTGGATTACTACGTTTTCATCCTGGACTCGGGGTCCAGTAGTAGGAAAACCCTTACCTGATACTCGGTTATGCCCCTCGATCGAAAACCACGCTCGACAGACCCACCTAACGAAACACGAAAGTTTTAGTTGATGACTTTAGTAGAAGTCGTTTAAAAAGGTCGGATGCGACATCCGTTGACTTACCCAAGGAAAGGAAGCTATCTCCAACCAGGCCTGCCGCGGAAATCCGAGAACTTAAGCGTCAACTCCGTAGTACCTTCAAGGGAGAAAAGTAGGGCCATATCTTAATCCAACATTCAAACTCGAATCGGACGAGGTAACATTAGGGAATTCATCAAACAATCCTTACCGAAGACTCGCCGTGAACCGAAGTGGAGGAAGGAAGGCTTAGGTGGCTCGGCTCGGCTCGGCTCGGCTCGGCTCGGCTTGGTTCTCGGCTCGGCTCGGCTCGGCTCGGCTCGGCTCGGCTTGGTTCTCGGCTCGGCTCGGCTTGGTTCGGCTCGCGGCTCAGCTCACTCGGCTCGCGGCTCGGCTTGGTTCACGCGGCTCGCTCGGCTCGGCTGGAAGCGGTTTCGGGTCGGGTCAGCTTGGAACCGGGTCGGTTTGGCTTGGAACCGGGTCGGGTTGGGCGAAACGGGCAGCACGGTTTTGGAGGGCTCTCTCTCTTCCGGCGAACGACGGCGGTGGCGAAACGACGCTGGGAGGCGTTACGGGAGATGGAGACGGAGAGGAGGAGAGATATGGTGGCGGAGACGAAGGCGGAAGAGAGAAAAAGGCCGGAGAAGTGCGGCGGCGTCGGGCGAATTGAAACAGAGAGGATATCCGAACGGATGGTCGCGGCGGCTGTTCGTTTTCGGAGACGGAGACGACGATGCCGGCGGTGATGCAGAGACGAGGAAGGAAGGGATGGAGGAAGAAGAGGAGATGGATGGTTCGGGTGGCGGTGGCGCGGCGTGAGGAAGGAGAAGGCGGAAGAGAAGAAGAAAATTTCGATGGGGGGGGGGGTAACGCGGGTTGGCTAGGGTTTCCTTCTTCCTCTTTTTTTTTTTAAAATATATATATATATATATATAAATATATATTAAGTTTAGAAAACAATAATAATAACAATAATATATATATATTATATAATAATAATTATAACTAATGATTAAATATTAATATTAATTAATTCTATTAATAATCAATAATAATATATATTAATCAAAATAAATATAATTTATAATAACATATTACTATTAAATAATTATAATAATATTAAATAATAATATTAATATTTATTTTAAATAAATAGTAAAAGGAAAAAAAATATATATATTAACATTAAAATTGAATGACAATAATACCCAATACTAATAATATAATTAATATTATATTATTAAAATTCACTTAAAATGCGAAAATTTTTACCTCGAGCTTCGGGGCGTTACATTCTTCCCTCCTTAGGGAACTTTCGTCCTCGAAAGTTTTTTTTTTTTTTTTTCCTCGAACAGTTCGGGATAACGGGACCTCATGTCATCTTCACGCTCCCATGTAGCCTCTTCTACCCGGTGATTCCGCCATAAGACTTTAACTAGGGGAATCTCTTTATTTCTCAACGTCTTCACCTCTCTAGCAAGCACCTCAACAGGTTGTTCAACATAGCCCAAGTTTTCATCAATCTCTAGTGGCTCGTAATCCACTACATGGGATGGATCTGGCACGTACTTCCTCAACATAGAAACGTGAAACACCTCATGGACTGTCGAGAGTGATGGAGGTAACGCCAGGCGATAAGCTACAGGGCCAATCCGCTCCAGAATCTCAAACGGCCCAACAAAACGGGGACTCAACTTTCCCCTCCTTTCAAAATGTAAGACACCTCTCATAGGTGCTACCTTTAAGAACACTTTATCCCCTACCTCAAACTCAAGGTCCTTCCGCCTCACATCTGCATAACTCTTCTGCCTACTCTGAGCGGTATGCATGCGTGATCTAATCTTCTGTATCGCTTCGTTAGTAGACTGAACTAACTCAGGACCCATCAATTTCTGCTCACCTACCTCACCCCAGCAAACCGGGGATCTACAACATTTGCCGTACAGTGCCTCAAACGGTGCCATGCCAATAGTAGCCTGATAACTGTTATTATAAGCAAATTCCATCAAATGTAGGTGGGAGTCCCAGCTACCTGGAAATTCCAATGCACACGCCCGCAACATATCCTCTAAAACTTGGTTCAGACGCTCAGTCTGACCGTCAGTCTGTGGATGGAAAGCTGTACTAAAATCCAACCTCGTGCCCATAGCAGTCTGCAAACCCTTCCAAAATTTGGAAGTGAAACGGGCATCTCTATCAGAAACAATCGACACTGGCACTCCGTGTAATCTCACTATCTCAGACATGTACAACTGTGCCCACTTACTAGCAGTATAGGTGGATTTACCCGGAACGAAGTGCGCTGATTTAGTAAGTCTGTCCACCACAACCCAAATCACTGTAAATCCCCTCAGAGTTCTCGGTAGCCCTGTAATGAAATCCATGGACACGTTCTCCCACTTCCATTCCGGTATGCTCAAGGGTTGTAATAAACCCGTTGGTTTCTGCCTTGGTGCCTTAACCTGCTGACACACCAAGCATTTACTAACAAATTCTGCTACTTCCCTCTTCATGTTACGCCACCAATAAACCCGCTTCAGGTCCTGGTACATCTTCGTACTACCTGGGTGCATGGAAAATGGGGAACTGTGAGCCTCAGCTAATAATTCTGTCTTAACCGCACTATCTGACGGAACACAGAGGCGTCTTTCAAACAACAGTCCACCGTCAGAGGATAACGAGAACTCAGCCGCTTGCCCTGCCTCTGCTAGGCCACGTTTCTCAACCAGATAAGGATCGTTACTCTGAGCATCAATGATCCTCTGCCTCAAAGTCGGCTGTACCGTCAACTGGGCTAACTGCATAGTAACTGCCCCTACTGACACTGCAATCTCAGCCCGCTCGAGATCCCGATGCAATGGGGCCTGCCGGGTAATAAGTGCTGCTGAATGTGACACCTTCCTACTAAGAGCATCAGCTACCACATTTGCCTTGCCTGGATGATACAGTATCTCACAATCGTAATCCTTCACTAACTCAAGCCACCTTCGCTGTCTCATATTCAATTCTTTCTGAGTAAAGAAGTATTTCAAGCTCTTATGATCTGTGAATATCTGTATCTTTTCACCATATAAATAATGCCTCCATATTTTCAAAGCAAAAACCACTGCTGCCAACTCTAGATCATGTGTAGGGTAGTTCTGCTCATGACTCTTCAACTGACGAGACGCATAAGCGACCACCTTACCCTGCTGCATCAAAACGCAACCCAAACCTTTCTTGGAAGCATCACTATAAATCACAAAACTGCCAGAACCATCGGGTACAGTAAGAACCGGCGCGGTAACTAGCTTCTGTTTAAGGTTCTGGAAACTGTCCTCACATGCCTTGCTCCAAACAAAAGGAACTCCCTTTCTGGTCAACTGAGTAAGAGGAGTAGCTATACGAGAAAAGTTCTCCACAAACCATCTATAATAGCCTGCTAAACCCAGAAAGCTACGAACCTCACTGACTGTGGAAGGTCGGGTCCAACCGGTGACTGCCTCTATCTTAGCTGGATCCACAGAGACTCCAGCCTTAGAAACCACGTGCCCCAGAAAGGACACCTGCTTTAGCCAAAACTCGCACTTCGAGAACTTTGCGTACAACTTATTATCCCGAAGTGTTTGCAAAACCATACGTAAGTGCTCCTCGTGTTCGGCCTCCGTCTTGGAGTATATCAAGATATCGTCGATAAACACGATCACAAAAGTATCTAGGAACTCCCTAAACACTCTGTTCATCAAGTCCATAAATACTGCCGGAGCGTTCGTCAAACCAAAAGACATCACGATAAACTCGTAGTGTCCGTACCTGGAACGAAATGCTGTCTTCGGTACATCCTCATCCTTAATCCTCAGCTGATGGTATCCCGACCGAAGATCAATCTTAGAGAACACTGTGGCTCCCTGTAACTGGTCAAATAGATCGTCAATCCTGGGCAAGGGATATTTGTTCTTTACGGTTACTTTGTTCAACTCCCTATAGTCAATGCACAGACGCATCGATCCGTCCTTCTTCTTAACGAATAAGACTGGCGCACCCCAAGGTGACACGCTCGGTCGAATGAATCCCTTATCAAGCAATTCCTGTAACTGTACCTTCAGTTCTTTCAATTCTGCGGGGGCCATCCTGTAAGGGGCTCTGGATATAGGAACCGTGCCCGGCTCCAACTCTATGGCAAACTCAACCTCTCTGTGCGGAGGTAACCCTGGAAGTTCCTCAAGAAAAACGTCCGGATAGTCCCTCACTACTGGTTCTGATGACAAGGATACATCGGCCTCTCTAGTATCCACCACGCTCGCTAAGATACCCCAAGTACCCTGACTGAGCAGTTTACTGGCCCTGATGGCTGAGATTACCTGAGGCAACGACCTTGACCTTCCTCCCTTAAATTTAAAACTGGCCATCGAGGGAGGGTTAAACGTTACCTCCTTACGTGAACAATCTATGCTGGCGTGGTTAGCGGCCAACCAATCCATACCCAGGATTACATCAAAGTCCAGCATATCCAGGACTATCAGCGTTACTTCAATCACATGGCCTGCTATCTCAATCTGGCATGCTTTCACCTTTTCCTTCGACAACATACATTCCCCGGAAGGAGTAGATACTGACAGAACATGGTGTAAGGGTTCTACCTCTAAGCGGGCATGCGACACAAATGCGGAAGAGATAAAAGAATGTGACGAACCCGAGTCAAACAAAACTAAGGCGTAATGACCCAACACTGGGAGCGTACCTGTCACTACTGTGCCTGCCTTCTCAGCCTCAGTCCTGTTGGTAGCAAAGACTCTACCCTGATGTGGAGCACCTGCTCCCTGGTTCTGCGCGATCCCCGTGAGTCTCAACGGGCATCTATCAGCTGTATGACCCTCTTGCCTGCACTTAAAGCAGGTCCTGGTCCCGAATAAGCAACGGCCCAAATGGTGCTTCCCACAAGTGGTACACAACGGCTTCCCTCTGGCAGCCTCCCCTGCCTCAAAAGGTTTCTGCTGGAAGCTGCGAAACTCACCATGTAACGCCCAACAATTTCGGTTTCCTTTTGTTTTGACCATTAATATTAATACTAAAGTGTGTTTATTATTAGTATTAAACTAAAGTTTTTTTTATGTATTAATTTTGAAGTTAGGGGGGAAATAAATTATTGGCTTAACAAATAAATGGCCTTGGAAAGGGTCAAAGGTGGTTATTGGAGGAGAGAGGAAAGAGGGTTTTAAAGATTTCTTTTATTATTTTTACTTCTTTTAAAAAGAGGCCTTGGGACTCGTGCGTAAAGAGGAAGAGGAAAATTTTCAAAGAAAGAAAAAGGGGGAAAAATTTTCCTATTGAAACCCTAGCCGCCGCACGCCGCCGCCGCCGCCGCCGCCGCGAACCCGAGCCGCCAAGCACCCTTCTCTGTTCAGCAGCGCAGCCGAGCCGCAGTCGCAACCGAGCCGTCGCCGAGCTTCCAGCCGCGCCGGGAGAATCGTCCAAGCCGATCTGCGCAGCCGAGCGTCCGTCGGAGCAGCCGTCTCTCGCACGCCGAAGCCGAGTCGAAGCCGCCTCCGCGCGTCCGCAGCCAACCCGTCAGCCAGCCGAGGCGCGCCGCTCCGATCCGACGCAAGCGCAGCCGAAACGCCAGTCGGTAGCCGTCGCCGAGCGAAGCCGCGGTAGCCGGACCACCAACAGCCGCCGCGCCGCCCGAAATCCGGAAGCCGAAGCCTCGCGCGCAAGGGTCCGACCGAAGACCCGCCCCGCGACCCGAACCGACGCGCGCCACCTTCCGGAAACCCGACCCGCGCCCGCGTGCACCCGTGCGTGAGCCGCGCCCGCGTGTGAAGCCGCGCCGCGCGCTTTTGTGTAGCCGAGCCGCGTCTCCCCTGTTGCAAGCCGAGCCGCGTCTCCCCCTGTTGCAAGCCGAGCCGCACGCGAAATCCCTGTACCGAGCCGAGCCGCGTCTGCCCAAGCCGAGCCGGTCCTGTCTTCTTCCAGCCGAGCCGCCAGGACTAAATTGGCTCCATCCACCTATATTTTGGTAAGCTAATTAATTATTGTGGTCTTTCCGGTAAGACTCCATGCTCGGACGTTAGTTAAATTAATTTGGATCTAAATTAAATTATTTTCCTCAAGGGACGTCTTGGACCAAGAAATTACTGCAGCGCGGGATTTCTTCAGTAGGGGCTCGAGCACTGCAACCTCCTTCTAGGGTAAGTTATTTCAATTGAGTCTTGAACCGTTGGTCGTTGGCGACCTATTTACGAATTTTGACTTATTAAACAGTTAGGACTTCGTCGCTTGGAAAGCGTACTGCCTCGCGGTTAGGACTCGACAAGTAGATCTCCAGGTAAGAGATTCTACTACTAGTTTCATGTTTGAAGTATGAGACTGTGTATGCCCTATGTTGCATATTGAGAAATTGACAGTATGATGCCTGAAATAAATGATTGTATGAGGCAATGACGATATAGTTGTGCTATAGCCTGTTATGTGTGGCAAGATCTATTTTGGTTACAACGAATGTCGGGACGGAGAGTGTAGAGATGATTTTTGTGACATGTTATATGCTGATGCCATGTGTATGTATACTGCAATTAGGGTACCTGTTAGCTCGATTCTGTTAGAGTCGTACCTGCAAGGGTGTCCTTCGGGATCACCACCTATTGAGGACTGTGTGGTCCGACGGGACGCCAGTCTAGCATGATATAGACATGACTCGAGTGACTCGACGGGGTCCTCGCATCCCGACTGTCCTAGGTGTCCCCCGGGCACCGAAGACCAGAGTTACGTTCCTACGGGAGCGCATGATTGCACGTGTTCGGGAACGTGCCAGAGATTGGGTACCAGTTATCAGGACTCTAACAGGAAGTTAACAGGCACCTAGTGGGACTAGTAGTGGGTCCCTTACTGAGTATTTTTATACTCATTCTCTCCACTTTATGTTTTCAGGTAGAGGACGAGGCAAGGGCAAGGGCAAGCTGGCGAGCGACCCGAAGTGAGACCGAGGAGGGCCATAGGGACTACCGCTTCCGCTTGTTTCTTATTTCAGATTTTAGCATTTGAGTTTGAGTACTTTTTATTTTTCACTATCTTTTATGTAGATAGGGCCCGAGTAGGATTTCAGAACGCTTTTACATTTTTTGCATGACTACCATGTTTATGTTTTTTTATAAATGATTTTCTTGAACCGTATGCTTTTAATAAAATTTTTCGACTTAAACCACTTGTTCTATATTTAGTAATGACTTCGATTCAGCATAAGGAGTTGGGTCGTTACAGTTGGTATCAGAGCACAGTGTTTTAGGTTCTGTAGACTGACCTACGATGTAGTCATTTTGTTTTGGTTTTACTTCACCCTATGGCTATACGGTCCTTCGGCACTCGCCAGGTATGTCTAAAGCCTTGCTAATGTTAAGATTACAATTTTGCCTGAATAGTCTAAGACCTAGATATAGGGTGTTAAGTTCTTGTGGTGAAAAGTTTGTTGGTGAATTTTAGGGAGAATGCCGCCACGTAGAGGTACACGCCGAGGAAGTGGTAGGGGAGGCAGAGGAGCCGGTCGTGGCCAGCCGGAGGCGCCACCTGTTGCACCGGCAGTCGACCCAAACGCACCGGTCACCCAGGCGGATCTCGCCGCGATGGAGCAGCGTTATCAGGACATGCTGCAAGCTGCTTTGGCGCCTTTCCTTGCCGCCCAGCAGAACCAGGCCGCCCCTGTTCAGGCCGAGGCCGCCCCTGCTCAGGCCCAGGCCGCCCCTGTTCAGGCTCAGGCCGTCGCTCCTCCAGCCCCTGAGGAAGCTCAACCAGTACCAGTTCAACTGTCGGCCGAGGCGAAACACTTACGGGATTTCAGGAAGTATAATCCCAAGACCTTTGACGGATCCATGGACAACCCCACAAAGGCCCAAATGTGGTTGACGTCCATAGAGACTATTTTCCGGTACATGAAGTGCCCAGAAGACCAGAAGGTGCAGTGTGCAGTCTTCTTCTTGGAGGACAGGGGCACCGCCTGGTGGGAGACCGCGGAGAGAATGCTAGGGGGCGATGTAAGCAAAATAACATGGGAGCAGTTCAAGGAGAACTTCTATGCTAAGTTTTTCTCCGCCAATGTGAAGCACGCCAAGCTGCAAGAGTTCCTAAACTTGGAGCAAGGCGACATGACGGTGGAGCAGTACGACGCCGAGTTCGATATGTTGTCCCGCTTTGCTCCCGATATGGTAAGGGACGAGGCTGCCAGGACGGAGAAATTCGTTAGAGGACTCAGGCTAGACCTTCAGGGCATTGTCAGAGCCCTCCGCCCAGCCACGCATGCTGATGCACTACGTATAGCACTGGATTTGAGCCTGCCTGAGAGAGCCGATGCGTCTAAGGCTGCCGGCAGAGGGTCAGCCTTGGGACAGAAGAGAAAGGTTGAGACGCAGCCTGACGTAGCACCGCAGCGAACACTGAGGTCAGGAGGTGTCTTCCAGAGACACCGACGGGAGCTTGCAGCAGCCGGGAGGACTCTGAGAGAGCTACCCGCTTGTACTACCTGCGGGAGAGTCCACGGAGGTCGTTGCTTGGCTGGAAGTGGAGTCTGCTTCAGGTGCAGACAGCCGGGGCACACTGCTGATATGTGTCCTCGGAAACCTTTTGAGACGACACCGCTCCAGCCTTCTGCGGCCCAGCAGGGGAGAGTTTTCGCCACTACCCGGCAGGAGGCCGAGCGAGCTGGCACTGTGGTGACAGGTACGCTCCCAATTTTGGGGCACTATGCTTTTGTGCTATTTGACTCTGGGTCATCCCACTCGTTTATATCCTCCGTTTTCGTTCAGCATGTGGGTTTAGAGGTAGAGCCTTTGGGTAGTGTTTTGTCGGTTTCTACTCCATCTGGGGAGGTCCTGTTGTCCAAAGAACAAATAAAGGCATGTCGGGTAGAGATAGCGAATCGTATGTTAGACGTGACCTTGCTAGTGTTAGACATGCAGGATTTTGATGTGATACTAGGCATGGATTGGCTGTCAGCCAACCATGCAAATATAGACTGTTATGGCAAGGAAGTGGTCTTCAACCCTCCCTCCGAGGCTAGTTTCAAATTCAGGGGGGCAGGCATGGTATGTATACCCAAGGTCATCTCAGCCATGAAGGCTAGTAAACTACTCAGCCAGGGTACTTGGGGTATTTTGGCAAGCGTAGTGGATGTGAGAGAGCCAGAAGTTTCCCTATCTTCCGAACCAGTGGTAAGAGAGTACCCCGACGTCTTCCCAGACGAACTCCCAGGACTTCCGCCTCCCAGAGAGGTAGACTTCGCCATCGAGTTAGAGCCGGGCACTGCTCCTATCTCGAGGGCCCCTTACAGAATGGCTCCAGCTGAGCTAAAGGAGTTGAAGGTCCAGTTACAGGAGTTGCTGGACAAAGGCTTCATCCGGCCCAGTGTGTCGCCTTGGGGAGCCCCAGTATTGTTCGTGAAGAAGAAGGATGGGTCAATGCGCCTTTGTATTGACTACCGAGAGCTGAACAAGGTGACAGTCAAAAACCGCTACCCCTTGCCCAGGATTGATGACCTGTTCGATCAGTTGCAGGGAGCCACCGTTTTCTCCAAGATCGACCTGCGATCAGGCTATCACCAGTTGAGGATTAGAGACGGTGACATACCCAAGACGGCCTTTCGATCGAGGTACGGACATTACGAATTTGTTGTGATGTCTTTCGGCTTGACTAACGCTCCTGCAGTATTCATGGATCTGATGAACAGGGTGTTTAAGGAGTTTCTAGACTCGTTCGTCATAGTCTTCATTGACGACATCCTCATTTACTCAAAAACTGAGGCTGAGCACGAGGAGCACCTACACCAGGTTTTGGAGACCCTTCGAGCCAACAAGTTGTATGCCAAGTTCTCCAAGTGTGAATTCTGGTTAAGGAAGGTGACGTTTCTTGGCCACGTGGTTTCCAGTGAGGGAGTTTCAGTAGATCCCGCAAAGATTGAAGCAGTGACCAACTGGACTCGACCGTCCACGGTTAGTGAAATTCGAAGTTTTCTGGGCTTGGCAGGTTACTACAGGAGGTTCGTGGAAGACTTCTCACGTATAGCCAGCCCGTTGACCCAGTTGACCAGAAAGGGAACCCCTTTTGTCTGGAGCCCAGCTTGCGAGAGGAGCTTTCAGGAGCTCAAACAGAAGCTAGTGACTGCACCGGTCCTGACAGTGCCCGATGGTTCGGGAAACTTTGTAATCTATAGTGACGCCTCCAAGAAGGGACTAGGCTGTGTCCTGATGCAGCAGGGTAAGGTAGTTGCTTATGCCTCCCGCCAGTTGAAGATCCATGAGCAGAACTACCCTACCCATGACTTGGAGTTGGCAGCTGTAGTCTTTGCACTGAAGATATGGAGGCACTATCTGTACGGTGAGAAGATTCAGATTTACACCGATCATAAGAGCCTGAAGTACTTCTTCACCCAGAAGGAGTTGAACATGAGGCAGAGGAGGTGGCTTGAGTTGGTGAAAGACTACGACTGCGAGATCCTATACCACCCAGGTAAAGCAAATGTAGTGGCTGATGCGCTAAGTAGGAAAGTTGCACATTCAGCAGCGCTAATCACCAAGCAGACCCCCTTACTCAGGGACTTTGAGAGGGCAGAGATTGCAGTCTCAGTAGGTGAGGTTACCGCACAGTTGGCTCAGTTGACAGTTCAGCCAACCTTGAGGCAAAAGATCATTGCTGCTCAGCTGAATGATCCTTATTTGGCAGAGAAGCGTCGCGTGGTAGAGACAGAGCAAGGTGAAGGCTTCTCCATATCCTCTGACGATGGCCTTATGTTTGAAGGACGCCTGTGTGTGCCGGAAGACAGCGCAGTTAAGACGGAGCTTTTGACTGAGGCTCACAGTTCCCCGTTTACCATGCACCCTGGGAGTACGAAGATGTACCAGGACTTAAGGAGTGTCTATTGGTGGAGGGGCATGAAGAGGGATGTGGCAGACTTTGTCAGTAGATGCTTGGTGTGCCAGCAGGTGAAGGCACCTAGGCAGCATCCAGCAGGGTTGTTGCAACCCTTGAGTGTGCCAGGGTGGAAGTGGGAGAGTGTGTCGATGGATTTTATTACGGGACTGCCCAAGACCCTAAGGGGCTACACGGTGATCTGGGTCGTGGTCGACAGACTCACGAAGTCGGCCCATTTCGTGCCAGGGAAATCCACTTACACTGCCAGTAAGTGGGGGCAGCTATATATGACAGAGATTGTGAGACTACATGGAGTACCCGTATCCATCATTTCAGACAGAGACGCCCGTTTCACATCGAAGTTCTGGAAAGGACTTCAAATTGCATTAGGTACAAGGTTGGACTTCAGCACGGCATTCCACCCTCAGACTGATGGTCAGACAGAGAGATTGAACCAGATTTTAGAAGACATGCTGCGAGCCTGCGTACTAGAGTTTTCAGGAAGTTGGGACTCCCATCTGCATCTGATGGAGTTTGCCTATAACAACAGCTACCAGGCTACTATCGGTATGGCACCGTTCGAGGCTCTGTATGGCAAGTGCTGTAGATCCCCTGTCTGCTGGGGCGAGGTTGGAGAGCAGAGGATGCTAGGCCCCGAATTAGTGCAGACGACCAACGCAGCCATACAGAAGATCCGAGCTCGTATGCTGACAGCCCAGAGCAGACAGAAGAGTTACGCTGATGTACGACGTAAGGACCTCGAGTTTGAAGTGGGAGATATGGTCTTTCTGAAGGTTGCACCCATGAAGGGTGTTCTGAGGTTCGCGAAGAAGGGGAAGCTGAGCCCACGCTTCGTAGGGCCGTTCGAGATATTGGAGCGGATTGGCCTCGTGGCTTACCGCTTGGCGCTACCCCCATCGTTTGCTGCAGTGCACGACGTATTCCATATCTCCATGCTGAGGAAATATGTCGCAGACCCAACACATGTGGTGGACTTCGAGCCACTGCAGGTTAGCGAGAATCTGAGCTACGAGGAGCAGCCTGTCGAGGTCCTGGCAAGGGAGGTCAAGAAGCTTCGCAGTCGAGAAATCCCACTGGTCAAAATCCTTTGGCAAAACCATGGAGTGGAAGAGGCAACGTGGGAGAAAGAAGAGGATATGAGAGCCCAGTACCCCGAGCTGTTCGAGGATTAGAACTTTCGAGGACGAAAGTTTTTTTAGGAGGGAAGATTGTAACGCCCAACAATTTCGGTTTCCTTTTGTTTTGACCATTAATATTAATACTAAAGTGTGTTTATTATTAGTATTAAACTAAAGTTTTTTTTATGTATTAATTTTGAAGTTAGGGGGGAAATAAATTATTGGCTTAACAAATAAATGGCCTTGGAAAGGGTCAAAGGTGGTTATTGGAGGAGAGAGGAAAGAGGGTTTTAAAGATTTCTTTTATTATTTTTACTTCTTTTAAAAAGAGGCCTTGGGACTCGTGCGTAAAGAGGAAGAGGAAAATTTTCAAAGAAAGAAAAAGGGGGAAAAATTTTCCTATTGAAACCCTAGCCGCCGCACGCCGCCGCCGCCGCCGCCGCCGCGAACCCGAGCCGCCAAGCACCCTTCTCTGTTCAGCAGCGCAGCCGAGCCGCAGTCGCAACCGAGCCGTCGCCGAGCTTCCAGCCGCGCCGGGAGAATCGTCCAAGCCGATCTGCGCAGCCGAGCGTCCGTCGGAGCAGCCGTCTCTCGCACGCCGAAGCCGAGTCGAAGCCGCCTCCGCGCGTCCGCAGCCAACCCGTCAGCCAGCCGAGGCGCGCCGCTCCGATCCGACGCAAGCGCAGCCGAAACGCCAGTCGGTAGCCGTCGCCGAGCGAAGCCGCGGTAGCCGGACCACCAACAGCCGCCGCGCCGCCCGAAATCTGGAAGCCGAAGCCTCGCGCGCAAGGGTCCGACCGAAGACCCGCCCCGCGACCCGAACCGACGCGCGCCACCTTCCGGAAACCCGACCCGCGTCCGCGTGCACCCGTGCGTGAGCCGCGCCCGCGTGTGAAGCCGCGCCGCGCGCTTTTGTGTAGCCGAGCCGCGTCTCCCCTGTTGCAAGCCGAGCCGCGTCTCCCCCTGTTGCAAGCCGAGCCGCACGCGAAATCCCTGTACCGAGCCGAGCCGCGTCTGCCCAAGCCGAGCCGGTCCTGTCTTCTTCCAGCCGAGCCGCCAGGACTAAATTGGCTCCATCCACCTATATTTTGGTAAGCTAATTAATTATTGTGGTCTTTCCGGTAAGACTCCATGCTCGGACGTTAGTTAAATTAATTTGGATCTAAATTAAATTATTTTCCTCAAGGGACGTCTTGGACCAAGAAATTACTGCAGCGCGGGATTTCTTCAGTAGGGGCTCGAGCACTGCAACCTCCTTCTAGGGTAAGTTATTTCAATTGAGTCTTGAACCGTTGGTCGTTGGCGACCTATTTACGAATTTTGACTTATTAAACAGTTAGGACTTCGTCGCTTGGAAAGCGTACTGCCTCGCGGTTAGGACTCGACAAGTAGATCTCCAGGTAAGAGATTCTACTACTAGTTTCATGTTTGAAGTATGAGACTGTGTATGCCCTATGTTGCATATTGAGAAATTGACAGTATGATGCCTGAAATAAATGATTGTATGAGGCAATGACGATATAGTTGTGCTATAGCCTGTTATGTGTGGCAAGATCTATTTTGGTTACGACGAATGTCGGGACGGAGAGTGTAGAGATGATTTTTGTGACATGTTATATGCTGATGCCATGTGTATGTATACTGCAATTAGGGTACCTGTTAGCTCGATTCTGTTAGAGTCGTACCTGCATGGGTGTCCTTCGGGATCACCACCTATTGAGGACTGTGTGGTCCGACGGGACGCCAGTCTAGCATGATATAGACATGACTCGAGTGACTCGACGGGGTCCTCGCATCCCGACTGTCCTAGGTGTCCCCCGGGCACCGAAGACCAGAGTTACGTTCCTACGGGAGCGCATGATTGCACGTGTTCGGGAACGTGCCAGAGATTGGGTACCAGTTATCAGGACTCTAACAGGAAGTTAACAGGCACCTAGTGGGACTAGTAGTGGGTCCCTTACTGAGTATTTTTATACTCATTCTCTCCACTTTATGTTTTCAGGTAGAGGACGAGGCAAGGGCAAGGGCAAGCTGGCGAGCGACCCGAAGTGAGACCGAGGAGGGCCATAGGGACTACCGCTTCCGCTTGTTTCTTATTTCAGATTTTAGCATTTGAGTTTGAGTACTTTTTATTTTTCACTATCTTTTATGTAGATAGGGCCCGAGTAGGATTTCAGAACGCTTTTACATTTTTTGCATGACTACCATGTTTATGTTTTTTTATAAATGAATTTCTTGAACCGTATGCTTTTAATAAAATTTTTCGACTTAAACCACTTGTTCTATATTTAGTAATGACTTCGATTCAGCATAAGGAGTTGGGTCGTTACACACCACCTGGTCTGAAATTCCGCTGTGGCACTGGAACAGGCTGCTGCTCAGTCTTCCTCTTCTGTCCCGACGTCGAACCTCTACCAGCGGTCTTAGACGAGTTGGCTCTCTCCTGTAAACTGAGATCCACTGCCAGGCGCAGTGCATCGGCATGAGTAGCGGGTCTGAAAGCTCGGACCAAACCCTGAATGTCCAGTCTGAGGCCTCTAACAAACTTATCAGCTCTGGCCGCCTCGGTCGCTATCATCTCGGGAGCGAAGCGGGATAACATGTCAAACTCCGCATCATACTGCTCCACTGTCATGTCACCCTGCTCTAAGTTCAGAAACTCTTGCCGCTTGGCATCTCTCAAACTGGCGGAGAAGAATTTCGCGTAGAAACTCTCCTTGAACTGCTGCCACGTGATCTGACTCACATCACCACCTAGCATCCTCTCTGTAGTCTCCCACCATGCAGTACCTCTGTCAGTCAACATAAAAACAGCACACTGAACCTTCTGATCCTCAGGGCATTTCATGTAACGGAATATGGTTTCCAAGGACGATAACCACATCTGAGCCCTGGTGGGGTCCTCCAAAGACCCATCGAACGTCGTGGGATTATACTTCCTGAAATCCCTCAGATGCTTAGCCTCTGCTGACAACTGATCCGGCACAAACTGGGGCGCAACTGGTACCGGAGCCGGAGCTGGAGCAGGAACTGGTGCTGGAGCTGGCGCTGGAGCTGGCGCCGGAGTTGGCGAGGCAGGCTTCTGCTGCTCCCGCATCTGCATAATCATATCTCTAAACCTCTGCTCCATGGCGACTAGGTCCGCATGAGTAACTGGCGCAGCCGGGTCAGGGGCTTGGGCTACAGGCTGCACCTCAGGCTGAACGCGTCCTGCTCCCCTTCCTCGGCCTCCTCGGCCACCCCTACGTGCACCTCTCCTTGGTGGCATTTCCCTAACAACCACCAACAATTCCTTTAGTCACAAATGGTAATTGAATTTGCAGTTTAACTTAGGTAAGGTAATGCATGTAGAGTTATACATATACTTTCATGAGAGCGTACCTGACGAGCGGCAAGGATCGTTTCAGCCATAAGGACACAAAACACAGACTCACATTATAAGTCAGTCTACAGAACCTAAAACTTATGCTCTGATACCAACTGTAACGACCCAACTTTTCCGGACTAAGCTGAGGTCACTACCAAATACCAAAACTCGACCATTCAACATAAAAATTTTAAACGGACCAGATACGATTCATTAAAACATTATAAACCTTACAAAAGACAGTTTCGGGCCCTATTTTAAATAATTCAAAAAAAAGAATCACAAAATAAAATGTCAAGTCACCAGTCCAAAATCATAAGTCAAAATATTCTGACAAAATACATAGCGGAAGCGAAAAGAAAACCAGACGCGTCCATATGGCCTTCACGCATCCTTCCTGCCTCTCGTCGGTCTGCCTCTCGCTGTACCCCTACCTGAAAAGTTAAAGAAGAGAAAGGGTGAGTATAAACATACCCAGTAAGGGACCCACTACTGGGCCCGTTAGGGGACAACAGTTAACTTCCTATTCGGGGGTACCCTACATAACAGTCTAGTGGTACCGTAGAATGCACATATCAGTCTAGTGCTCCCGAAGGATGCACATATCAGTCTAGTGCTTCCGAAGGATGCACATATCGGTCTAGTGCTCCCAAAGGATGCACATATCGGTCTAGTGCTCCCGAAGGATGCACATATCGGTCTAGTGCTCCCGAAGGATGCACATATCGGTCTAGTGCTCCCGAAGGATGCACATATCAGTCTAGTGCTCCCGAAGGATGCACATATCAGTAAGGCACACTACCCCATAGATGAAGCTAACCGTTATCCATCAGTCCATACTAAACTGTCTACATCAGTCACATCTCAACGGCATTCATATTACGGTTCCGCCATAGGCTTTGTCAGTCAGACAGTATAGGTTTGAACATCTACACCCTCAGTTGCTATATGCATTACCGATTCGCACACCATTAGGGAAAAACCCTAGACCCAATCGACTAACCAACCAAAAACCGGACTCACTGTCCTTCCCCGTCCAAACTCCATGAACCACATCCAGACCAGTGTTTTACTACATACTGAACCGTAACTTTAAGGCCCATCAACACAAAATCTCAATCCACAATTAGCAGTCACAGTATATTTACATCAGACAAAATATAATATCAGTACTTAACAGTCAACATGCATGCAGTTATTCAGTACAGTCACTAACGTGCAATCCCCTGTGGATTACTACGTTTTCAGCCTGGACTCGGGGTCCAGTAGTAGGAAAACCCTTACCCGATACTCGGTTATGCCCCTCGATCGAAAACCACGCTCGACAGACCCACCTAACGAAACACGAAAGTTTTAGTTGATGACTTTAGTAGAAGTCGTTTAAAAAGGTCGGATGCGACATCCGTTGACTTACCCAAGGAAAGGAAGCTATCTCCAACCAGGCCTGCCGCGGAAATCCGAGAACTTAAGAGTCAACTCCGTAGTACCTTCAAGGGAGAAAAGTAGGGCCATATCTTAATCCAACATTCAAACTCGAATCGGACGAGGTAACATTAGGGAATTCATCAAACAATCCTTACCGAAGACTCACCGTGAACCGAAGTGGAGGAAGGAAGGCTTAGGTGGCTCGGCTCGGCTCGGCTCGGCTTGGTTCTCGGCTCGGCTCGGCTTGGTTCGGCTCGCGGCTCGGCTCACTCGTCTCGCGGCCCGGCTTGGTTCACGCGGCTCGCTCGGCTCGGCTGGAAGCGGTTTCGAGTCGGGTCAGCTTGGAACCGGGTCGGTTTGGCTTGGAACCGGGTCGGGTTGGGCGAAACGGGCAGCACGGTTTTGGAGGGCTCTCTCTCTTCCGGCGAACGACGGCGGTGGCGAAACGACGCTGGGAGGCGTTACGGGAGATGGAGACGGAGAGGAGGAGAGATATGGTGGCGGAGACGAAGGCGGAAGAGAGAAAAAGGCCGGAGAAGTGCGGCGGCGTCGGGCGAATTGAAACCGAGAGGATATCCGAACGGATGGTCGCGGCGGCTGTTCGTTTTCGGAGACGGAGACGACGACGCCGGCGGTGATGCAGAGACGAGGAAGGAAGGGATGGAGGAAGAAGAGAAGATGGATGGTTCGGGTGGCGGTGGCGCGGCGTGAGGAAGGAGAAGGCGGAAGAGAAGAAGAAAATTTCGATGGGGGGGGGGGGGGGTAGGCGGCGCGCGCGGGTTGGCTAGGGTTTCCTTCTTCCTCTTTTTTTTTTAAATATATATATATATATATAAATATATATTAAGTTTAGAAAACAATAATAATAACAATAATATATATATATTATATAATAATAATTATAACTAATGATTAAATATTAATATTAATTAATTCTATTAATAATCAATAATAATATATATTAATCAAAATAAATATAATTTATAATAACATATTACTATTAAATAATTATAATAATATTAAATAATAATATTAATATTTATTTTAAATAAATAGTAAAAGGAAAAAAAATATATATATATATATATTAACATTAAAATTGAATGACAATAATACCCAATACTAATAATATAATTAATATTATATTATTAAAATTCACTTAAAATGCGAAAATTTTTACCTCGAGCTTCGGGGCGTTACAATCAATATCTATTAAATGCACTAATAGAAACTAATAGAAATCTATTAAATTTGAAAGTTTGCTACATTTTGTAAATATTTTGGTTTATTACACTATATTTAAAAATGTCCTAATTAATTATTTGAATTAAGTTTGACTTAAATCAAAATATTACATTTTTTGAAAAATGGTTAAAAAGTCAAAATCTTTACTTTTTGACCTCTAAGGTCAAAATATTGATCAAAAGTCAAATATTTGATTTTTGACCAGTGGGAAAATCCATAACAAATGAATTTTCTCATCATAGGCGAAATTATAAATAAGTTTGGTTTGTTGTAGTCTTGTATCATTGACACGAATCTTCCTTCAATAAATTGAGATTGACTCGTAATGAATTCATGTTGCATGAATTGAGTCTATAAATATATAGTGAAAGATTAAATAGTGTAAGAACTCTTAAAAAGCTTTGAAATCCAGAAAATATACGCTATCTCAATCTCAAAACCTCTCAAATTAGTCGAATCCTACACCTATTCTAAAGGTTGAAGATTAATTGAGAAGATTCTCGTGCTGGTCTTCAACTTATTCATGACCGAGAATTACAACAAACCAATGGGAAAATCAAGCTATGAATGTTGAAGCTCACAACTTTGTTTTTCCCCAACATCAAGCATGTATGATCTTTAAAATTCTAATTTTAAAGAAAATTATAGTGTTTTGATTTGATCCGCTTTTGCTAGCATGTCCATTCTTTCACAAAACTCTTCCGACATCCAAGTCATCATTTGTATAATAGCTTTTTAGTATTCGTCCTACTCTCTAACATGATCTTCCGAAAGGCAACAAGCTTGTTGAACTATCTCCATGTTTGAAGCTACATGTTCTTGTAGTTCTTGCCTCTAAAGTGCCAATCCTCCTCATCAACTCAGTTATGGGTAATTTGTCGAGGCGATCGATTATCACGTCAATAATAACAACTTTCTTAGCAATTTCTTGCATTTGGGTTTCCAAGAAGTGAACGGTGTCGAGGATTTCCATGAGATACGTAGAGCAGTTGCTCTTTGATCTCCACTAGCCTGTTCACATGGGACTTGTTCATTTGTTTTGTTACTTACATGATCAAGCTTGTCTAGTTAAGGAGCTAACAAAGCTCTGATACCACTTGTTACAATTATAATTTTTTTAAGACGAAGGATTGCTCGACGCTTGCTCTATCCAGGGTAGCAAGTCTATCGTGCAAATTTTGAAAGTCACAGAAATATCGTTGTATGATATAGCCTGCATTCACGTTTCAAGGAAAATTGGTTTTATAAAATGTGAGAGAGAAAGAAATACATTAAAAACAGTGTTAAAGAAACCATTGAGTACTGGCAATTGTAAAAAAGCTTGGTTTGCAAAGAGTGTACCAAGGCTTAGTCGGTTGGGTTTGACTAGTGGGTTCCCCATATAATACATTCTAAATAATTTGAAATGTGACTAACTTTCATATGGAATATGGTGAGTGGTCACTTAAAGGCAAAGCAATAAAGAACGAAAACAACAATGTAAAGTAATTACAAAGCAAAAATATAAGATGTTAGAATATGGTTTTGAGCATGTGGACATAGGCAAACTCACCCTACACAAGCATGCTCAAGATACTCTCCCCCACTTAAACAGTTGATGTCCCTATCGACTGATGAATCTGGAACTCTATAATCTTATGCTTCCAAGCTTCCAGGCTTTCAAGTCTTCAGCACATTCCGAACTTGTTTCTTACACGAGGAGGTTTTTCTACTTGACCATAAACTCGTGGATTTTTTGAGTGAATTTGTTAATCTTGCAATGTTATGCATTTGTTAATCTTACCAGTTACATAAACAAAATACAGGTTACAAATACTCAAGTTTTACATAACTAATTTAAAAAACTAACTGATCTACACTTTTCAACCCTAAACTTTTCTTTATTTCAATAATTATAAGGTAAAAGATTGAACCCCCACTGAACTATACCTTAATTAACCTTTAAGTTAATGGATAGAAACAAAATTACAAATCGAACAATGCTACATGTTTTTAATATAATAGTCAATAAAGAAATAAAATAAATGGAGAGGTTCCCTTAGAATTAAAGTTTGGGGTGTTGTTTGTTTCAAGGGTTGTGATTGGATGGGTTAGGCATCCTAAATCTAACCCTTGGGTTACCTACTTTTTTTTAATTTAGCTGAGAGAGTTCGTTAGCCAACTTCTGAACACCACATTTAATTTAAGTTAATATCATCAGTTGAGGATTAAGGATGGTGATGTACTGAAGACGGCCTTTCGTTCCAGATACGGACACTATGAGTTTATTGTGATGTCTTTTGGGTTGACGAATGCTCCGGCAGTGTTTATGAACTTGATGAGCAGAGTGTTTAGGGAGTTTCTATACACTTTCGTGATCCTGTTTATTGATGACATCTTGATATATTCCAAGACGGAGGCCGAGCATGATGAACATTTACGTATGGTTCTACAAACCCTTCGGGATAATAAATTGTATGCAAAGTTCTCGAAATGCGAGTTTTGGCTGAAGCAGATGTCCTTTCTAGGACATGTGGTTTCTAAGGCTGGAGTTTCTTTGGATCCAGCTAAGAAAGAGGCAGTCACCAGTTGGCCCCGACCTTCCACAGTCAGTGAGGTTCGTAGCTTTCTGGGTTTAGCAGGTTATTATCGGCGGTTTGTGGAGAAATTTTCCCGTATAGCTACTCCTCTTACTCAGTTGACCAGGAAGGGAGCTTCTTTTATTTGGAGCAAGGCATGTGAGGACAGTTTCCAGAACCTTAAACAGAAGCTAGTTACTGCACCGGTTCTTACTGTACCTGATGGTTCAGGCAGTTTTGTGATTTACAGTGATGCTTCTAAGAAGGGTTTGGGTTGTGTATTGATGCAGCAAGGTAAGGTAGTCGCTTATGCTTCTCGTCAGTTGAAGAGTCATGAGCAGAATTACCCTACACACGATTTAGAGTTGGCAGCAGTGGTTTTTGCATTGAAGATATGGAGGCATTACTTGTATGGTGAAAAGATACAAATCTTCACAGATCATAAGAGCTTGAAATATTTCTTTACTCAGAAGGAATTGAATATGAGACAGCGAAGATGGCTTGAGTTAGTGAAGGATTACGATTGTGAGATATTGTATCATCCGGTCAAGGCAAATGTGGTAGCTGATGCTCTTAGTAGGAAGGCACATTCAGCAGCACTTATTACCCGACAGGCCCCATTGCATCGAGATCTTGAGAGGTCTGAGATTGCAGTGTCAGTGGGGGCAGTCACTATGCAGTTAGCGCAGTTGACGGTATAGCCGACTTTGAGGCAAAGGATCATTGATGCTCAGGGTAACGATCCTTTTTTGGTTGAGAAGTGTGGCCTAGCAGAGGCAGGGCAAGCTGTTGAGTTCTCCATATCCTCTGATGGTGGACTTTTGTTTGAGAGGCGTCTCTGTGTGCTATCAGATGGTGCGGTTAAAACAGAATTATTATCTGAGGCTCACAGTTCCCCATTCTTCATGCACCCGGGTAGTACGAAGATGTATCAGGACCTGAAATGGGTTTATTGGTGGCGTAATATGAAGAGGGAGGTGGCAGAATTTGTTAGTAAGTGCTTGGTGTGTCAGCAGGTTAAGGCTCCAAGGCAGAAACCAGCGGGTTTATTACAACCCTTGAGCGTACTGGAATGGAAGTGGAAAAACGTGTCGATGGATTTCATTACAGGACTGCCAAGAACTTTGAGGGGTTTTACAGTGATTTGGGTTGTAGTTGACAGGCTTACCAAATCAACGCACTTCGTTCCGGGTAAATCCACCTATACCGCTAATAAGTGGGCACAGTTGTACATGTCTGAGATAGTAAGATTACATGGAGTGCCAGTGTCGATTGTTTCTGATAGAGATGCCCATTTCACTTCCAAGTTTTGGAATGGTTTGCAGACTGCTATGGGCACGAGGTTAGACTTTAGTATGGCTTTCCATCCACAGACTGACGGTCAGACTGAGCATCTGAACCAAGTTTTAGAAGATATGTTGCAAGCGTGTGCATTGGAATTTCCAGGTAGCTGGGACTCCCACTTACATTTGATGGAATTTGCTTATAATAACAGTTTTCAGGCTACTATTGGCATGGCACCATTTGAGGCCTTGTACGGCAAATGCTGTAGATCCGTCGTTTGTAGGAGTGAGGTGGGTGAGCAGAGATTGATGGGACCTGAGTTAGTTCAGTCTACTAACGAAGCGATACAGAAAATTAGATCTCGTATGCAGACCGTACAGAATAGGCAGAAGAGCTATGCTGATGTGAGACGGAAGGATCTTGAGTTTGATGTGGGGGACAAGGTGTTCTTGAAGGTAGCATCTATGAGAGGTGTCTTATGATTCGAAAGGAGAGGAAAGCTGAGTCCCCGTTTTGTTGAGCCATTTGAGATTCTGGAGCGGATTGGCCCTGTAGCGTATCGCTTGGCGTTGCCACCATCACTCTCGGCAGTTCATGATGTGTTCCATGTTTCTATGTTGAGGAAGTACGTGTCAGATCCATCCCATGTAGTGGATTATGAGTCACTAGAAATTGATGAAAACTTGAGCTATACAGAACAACCCGTGGAGGTGCTGGCTAGGGAGGTGAAAATGTTGAGGAATAGAGAAATTCCTTAGGTTAAAGTATTATGGCAGAATCACCGGGTCGAAGAGGCTACATGGGAGCGAGAAGATGACATGAGGTCCCGTTATCCAAAATTGTTCGAGGAATAAAACTTTCGAGGACGAAAGTTCCTTAAGGAAGGAAGAATGTAACGCCCCAATACTTCGAGGTAAAATTTTTGTCATTTTATGTAAATTTTGGGGAAATTAAACTTTTTGGTGTTAATTCTTTTTGTTGGTTTTGATGAAGGAAGAAAAAGAAATCGAAGTGTATGAATTTTTTTATTAATATGGTGTAAATTAATATAATAATAATATAATATAAATTATATTATTATTAATTATTATTATTATTATTATTATTATTATTATTATTATTATTATTAACTATATTATTATTTTTATTATTATTATTATTATTACTAATTACATTATTATTATTATTATTATTATTATTATTACTACTACTTAAAATATATATATATATATATATATATATATATATATAATTTGTTTTTTTAAAAAAAACCCTAGCAAGTCTCGCGTCCGCCCCCCCCCCCATCCGTTCTCCTTCTCCATCTCCGTCTTCAGCTTCGCGAAGCCGACGCCGCCGCCGTCTCGCCATCCTTTCTCTTCCACACGCGTCTCTGTCTCCGCCTCTGTCTCCACCTTTGTCTCCGTCTCCATCGCCGTCGTCGGCATTTTTTTCAGCTTCAACGTTCGTCCGCCGCGGCCCCATCCATTTCCATTCTCCCTCTCGGCCTCACGCAACCGGACGCCGCCGTGTGTCCTTCGTCCGACTGTGTCTGTCGATGCCTCGCCGCCCTCCGTCGCGTTGAAGCAGAGCCGGTCGTCGAACTCCTCCTAGCCGCGAAACATCACTGTCGTCAAACGCCCGAAGATCCGTCGTTCGTGGTTGCCCAGGTTTCAAGCTAACCCGACCCGAGAACCCTCATCCAATCTAACCCGCAAATTCAAGCTGCGAGCCGAGCCACGAGTCGAAGACTGAGCCGAGCCGCGAGTCGAGTCAAGTTGAGTTGAGCTGAGCCGCGAGCCGAGTCAAGCCGAGTTGAGTAGTGAGCCGTGAGCCACGAGTCGAGGGTGAACCGAGCCGAGCCGAGCTGAGCCGAGCCGAGGGTGAGCTGAGCCGAGCCGAGCCGAGCCACCTAAGCCATTTTTTTCTCCCTCCACTTCGTGTCACGGTGAGTCTTCGGTAAGGATTATTTTGGTAATTTACCCAATGTTGCTATAACCGTTTCGAGTTTGAATATTGGAGTAAGACTTGGTCTTACCTTTCGTTCCTTGAAGGTATTAAGGATTTGACGCTTAAGTTCTCGGGTCCCACGACAAGTTTATTTGGGGATAGCTCCCTTTACTCGGGTAAGCCGACGTTTATTGTTTCGAATGATTTAAAAGGTGACTTTTACTAGTATCGTCGTTTAAAACCCTTGTATTTTCGTTAGGTGGATCCGTTGAGCGTGGACTCGATCGAGGGGCATAACCAAGTTTCAGGTAAGGGATTTCCTACTACTGGACCTCGGGTCCAGGCTGAAAACGTAGTAATCCACAGGGGATTATACGTTAGAAACTGTACTGAATGAATTGATGCATGTTTGACTAATACATATCACTTATATGCTCTTGTCTGATTAAAGGTAGCGTGATCGCTAGTGGTAGCTTGTGTGCCATCGTGTGAAATGAGTTGTTTATGGATAGACATCGATGCCCGGATGTTCTGTGTACACTAGTTATGTTAATGGGCTATGTTACGAACTGGAATTATATGTCGATGGACTTAAAAGTCTTAAGGTTAGGTATGTGGTAGTCTATTATCTGGATATTGGTTATGGAGTTATGTCGTCGAAGGACTGTGAGTCCGATTCTGATTTGACTGGTTAACTGGATCTAAAGAATATCACAATGATGTGTGAATTGGATACACATATAGCAACTGAGGATATGGTTGTTTAAACCTATACTATCAGACTGACAAAGTCTATGACGAAATTGTAATATAAACGTAGTCGGAGTGTGACTGTTGTAGATGGTTTAGTATGGACTGAGGGGTAACGGTTAGCTTCATCTATGGGGTAGTGTACCTTACTGATATGTGTATCCTTCGGGATCACTAGACTGATACATGCATCCTTCGGGATCACTAGACTGATATATGTATCCTTCGGGATCAATAGACTGATAGGTATATCCTTCGGGGTCACTAGACTGATACGTGTATCTTCGGGGTCACTAGACTGATACGTGCATCCTTCGAGATCACGAGACTGATGTGTGCGTTCTATGGAACCACTAGACTGTTTAAGTAGGGTACCTCTGAATAGGAAGTTAACTGTTATTCCCTATCGGGCCCAGTAGTGGGTCCCTTACTGGGTATATTTTATACTCACCCTTTCTCCTCTTAAACTTTTCAGGTAAGGGTTCAGCGAGGGGCAGACCGACGAGAGGCAAGAAGGATGCGTGAAGGCCATATGGACGCGTCTGGTTTTCTTTGTGCTTCCGCTGATGTATTTTTATTACTCTCTATTTTCATTGTCACATCGAGTTGCGGTTAGAATACTTGGTTTTGTGAGTTGTGTTTGATGATTTGAGTACCGTAGTTTGAAACTCTCGTGACTGCGATTTAAAATAGGGCCCGAAACTGCTTTTGTAATATTATAAAACGTTTTTAATGAATCGTAACTGGTCCTTTATGAGTTTGTGTGTTTTGGTGGTCGAGTCTTAATACTGAGTAGTGACCTCAGCTTAGTCTGAAAAGTTGGGTCGTTACATTATTCATCTTTGAAATGTGAAATATAGTGCATAATTTTAATTTACACATTTCCAAATTAACCACATTAGATTAGTTTAGTTGTTACATATGTTTTTTAATTATTAACTTAAATAATTAAGTCATCTAATAGCTAGAATGTATATGAGAGAAACTTTAGTGGCTAATATTGTCTTGTGTGGCTTACTTTCATGTTCACAGAAATTATATATGTTATAATAATATAAGATCACACGATATAAGATTCTACTATATTTAAATATACGAATTCATACTATATTAATTATACAAATCTCACTTTTTTATATACTAAAATAAAAGGAAACATTTCACGTGCAATGCACGTGTTATTAACTAGTTTTAATTAAAAATATAAACTTTATATTATAATGTATCACCATACATTATATTAATTCCCAAAGTAAATTTAAACATTTCAAATTACAACCAACATAGATAAATCTCATTACTCTTTACGAGCTAGGATGAGAGAACATAATGGACCTATAGATTAGAAGCTACAATGATATGAGATTAATTGGCTAAACTCATTAACCATATTAATTAGTATTCGTTAACTGTGTATACATTTCACTAAAGACTCACAGCTGAACTCTTCTCACTATAGAGATATATTTTTGTATCCACAGATATAGACCAATAACATTAAGTTAGCCTTTCACAAGTGTTTGCAGTACTAGTTGGGTCAAATTATCGTTTTACATCGGGGTTACTTTAAGTTCTTAAAAAAAAGTGCTCCTCTAATGAACAACTTGTTTATTCAAGTCCCAAAGACACCATTTAAGGGAACACTTATCTACTTACCCTAAAGTCGAGAAGCGAAGTGAATTCCATCTTGTGTGATTATGTTTCCAACTCCCTACTCGATCTTGTCTTGAAAATGATAAGCATATTGAGTCGATAATCTGGCCACTCTCACTCGTATAAATCAAAGGACAATCCCTCGTGAACAGAAGTTCATAATACAGGTAGGAATAAGGCTAAGTTACCTAGATCATCTTAATGAAATAGAAACCCAACGAGTTGACAGAGTTACATCTAATAGTTACTATTTCGTGGTTCGATCTTATGCAAACTCATTGCAAAAGATACCTTCACTCGCAAGTCACCTATATAAACACATTGGATCATTGTGTTTGTATAAAATATAAAGTGAGTCATATCCATTGTAACGACCCAACTTTTCGGACTAAGCTGAGGTCACTACGTAGTACTAAGACTCGACAGTAAAACACACAAGCTCATAAAAGATCGGTTACGATTCATTAAAAACGTTTAAAATATCAAAAAAACAATTTTGGGCCCTATTTTTAATCACATTCCCGAGAGTTCCAAAATATAGTGCTCAAATCATCAAACAAAAAACCACAAACCAAATGTTTTAAACATGACTCGATCTGACAATGAAAATAACGAGTAACAAAATACATCAGCGGAAGCATAAAGAAAACCAGACGTGTCCATATGGCCTTCACGCATCCTTCTTGCCCCTCGCCGGTCTGCCTCGCGCCGTATCCTTACCTGAAAAGTTAAAGAGAAAAAGGGTGAGTATAAAATATACCCAGTAAGGGACCCACTACTAGGCCCGTTAGGGTAATAACAGTTAACTTCCTATTCAGGGGTACCCTACATAAATCGTCTAGTGGTTCCGTAGAATGCACACATCAGTCTCGTGATCCCAGAGAATGCACGTATCAGTCTAGTGATCCCAAAGGATACACATAGCAGTCTAGTGATCCCGAAGAATGCACATATCAGTCTAGTGATCCCGAAGGATGCACATATCAGTCTAGTGATCCCGAAGGATGCACATATCAGTCTAGTGATCCCGAAGGATACACATATCAGTAAGGTACACTACCCCATAGATGAAGCTAACCATTACCCCACAGCCTATACTAAACCATCTACAACAGTCACACCCCGATAATGTTCAAACTAACAGTTCCGTCATAGGCTTAGCCAGTCAGACAATATAGGTTTAAACAACTATCTCCTCAGTTGCTATATGCATATCCAATTCACACATCATTGTGACATTTCTTTAAATCCAGTCAACTAGTCAAATCCTCACTTTGTAAAGGTACCTGACGATACTTTGACTCAGTTCAAATCCTAGTGTATCCCCAGGTAATCTATGTTATGCGTAACGCCTAAATTATACCTGACAATCATATTCAATTTATAGCACAGTTCAACGACGTATACTCAATTTACACGAGAGGTTCTCGGACTCTTAATCCTTCCACTTCATAACTCCATAACCAATATCCCGACAACAGACTTCAACTTACATAACATTAAGACTTTATAGTTCATCAACATACTATTCCAGTTCACAACGTAGCCTACCAACATAACTACAATACACAGAACATCCGGGCATCGGTGTCTATCCGTAAACAACTCATTACATATGATAGCACATAAGCTACAACTAACGGTCACGTTACCTTTAATCAATCAAGAGCATATAAATGATATGTATTAGTCAAACGTGCGTCAACCCATTCAATATCGTTACTAACGTATAATTCCCATGTGGGTTACTACGTTTCCAGCCTCGATCCGAGGTCCAGTAGTAAGAAATCCCTTACCTGAAATTTGGCTATACTCCTTGATCGAGTCTGCATCCAACGAATCCACCTACGAAATCACAAGGATTTAATCGATGACACTAGAAGAAGCCACTTTTATGTCGTTCTAAACATCATCCGTCGACTTATCCGAGTAAAAGAGAGCTATCTTCAATTAAGCCTGCCGTAAAACCCGAGAACTTGAGTGTCAACTCTCTAATACCTTCAAGGAACGAAAGGTAGGACCATGTCTTAATCCAATATCTAAACTCGAATCGGTTATTGCAACATTAGGAAACTCACTAAATGATTCTTACCGAATGCTCACCGTGACCCGAAGTGGAGGGAAGAAAGCTTAGGTGGCTCGGTGAACAAGGAGCTCAGCTTGGCTTGGAGGTGCTCGGCTCGGCTTGACTCGCGACTTGGCTTGGTCAGTTCGCGGCTCGGCTCGACTTGGATCAGCTTCCGGCTTGGCTTGGATCGCTGCTCGGCTCAGCTTGGATCGCTGCTCGACTCGGCTTGGATCGCTACTCGGCTCGACTTGGATCACTGCCCAGCTCAGCTTGGATCGTTGAAGCTGGTGCACACCAACAGCTAAATCTCGGCTCCACGCAACGAAGGCAACGGAAATGTGTGGGGAAAGCAGAGATTGCCCACGACTCCGCTCGGGTCCTTCTAGGTTTTGTCGAACGGCATACGGAGAGGGGATGACAACCACGCCGACACTGTAAGGGGCGTCGACGGCTGTCGTCGGGCTTGGCAGATCTGAAGGCCAAAGTCGGAAAGAGATCGGAAAAAAAGGAGTTGCCGCACGCCGGTGTTGCGCGGCTGACAACGTTCGATTGAGGCAGAGATGGTCGACTTTGTTTTTTTTTTTTTTTGCGGAAGGCACAGGAGGAGCGGCGGCTGTCGGAATATAGGTGGAGGTGTGTCGGGCGAGGAAGGAAGAAGAAGAAGAAAAAAAACATGGGGGGGTGCGGTGCGCAGGGGGGGCTTAGGGTTTTTAATTTTTTAAAAAATATATATTATATATATAATAATAAAATAATAATAATAATAATATAATTTGTATTATATTATTATTATATTAATTTATACTATATTATATAAAAAAAATTCATACCCTTAAATTTCTTTTTATTTTCTCTTCTAAACCAACCAAAAATTAACACCGAAAGAATTTTAAAATGATAAAATTTACCTCGAAATTTTGGGGCGTTACATCCATAGTGTTACCAAGATAAGGTACTCAGCCTTATCCCTATACTATCACTAGAAGAAATCTAGTCTTTAATGTCGGGTGGAAAAAATGAAAAATGGGCTTTAATGTCGGTTTTCAAAAGGTTTAAAACCGACATTAAACACCCTGCTTTTTTAGAACTGACACTAAAACCCATTTTTATTTTATTTTTATTTTTTAATTTTGTAAAAATTCAACTTTCTCTCTCTTACTTTACTCTTTTCTCAAACCCTCCCACACACGATTTTTCAACTTTCTCAAATTTCTTTCACCCTTCTCAATCTCATCACTTTCTTCCCTCTCTTCTTTGACAGCTGCCGCCACCACCACCAGCATACATCAGTTTCTTCCATCCATGTCGTTATCTGTGTCCTGTCGTTATGCTCGTCGTCGCCACCACTGTGCCCAGTCGTTGCATATAGCGAACAAACATAGACAGTCAAACCTCCTTTTCGAAGATCAACTCCCATCTCCATCTTCATCACCGACTTTCGAGAAGGTTAGACCCCTTTCTTCCTTCTAAAATTTGTATTTTTCTCTCTCTTCTTAATCGATCTCATACATTCTTTGGCCCTTTTTCAGCTTTCAATTTGTATCAGCTTTAATTTGTACGTTACAAAGAGTGGAATCACATAGAGAGGGAAAACCCAAAATAAACCCGACCGATGTGGCCACGATGCTGGACGACAACGATTCCCTTAAAGAACGAGTGAAATGCGACGGAATATTCAGGGGATTCATGATTCAGACATCGTCATCTTCGTCATCAATGTCATCGTCATACTAGGTATCATCATCCTCCGACGAAGAAGGGAGATTCAAGCAGGCAGCGACGTACGGTCAGGCCGGGCGAAGCAAGAACAAAGGGTGGGCATTTGCTAGTCCAATGAGAGCTTTCACGAAGCCATCATCTTCATCATCAGAAGGGAAAAGAGAAGCATCGGAGAAAAATTCGACTCAAAATTTGGACGCCATTCCTTCATTGCTGGCCGTAAGAATCTGAACACAAAATTGAAAAATGAAAATTAAGATGCAGTAATTTTAATTTTACATGTTAATCATGAAATTAATTATCTTATTTATCATTACTATTGTTTTTAAAAATTTGTGAGTTCATATTGTAAATCATGTTGTTGTATTGAGACTTCAGAGAGTCAAAACTTTTCCCCAACCTTCATTGTTTGCTTTCTGTATTTTCGAATTTTGTCCACCGGTGGGTCTGTTTTTCTTTCTTTCTTTTTTTTCATGTACTAAATATCCACTAAATTAAATAATTCTTTTTGGTCATCAATCAATAACATAGATTTATTATTTCCTAACTCACTATTTATCTTTTTTTGTTTCTATGTCTTATTCATATAATGGATCTTTAGATTTTAATCCTCCATGAGAAATTGCCATCTACATAGTCTGATTTTTCCAAATGTTTATAGAACAAAGTCAAAAGTAAGTCTAATTCAATAATATAGTGACATAATGTAACTTTCTTCATCCTTCATCTTCACTCAAATTAATAAGAATTTATTATTTTATATGTAAAAAGAATTAATATGCTGGAAGACTTAACTTGAACTAAAAAAAAAAATGTTTAGTGTGGGTGGAAGTGAAGTAATTTATTAATTAGTGAAACATAGAATAATGTTGGTTACGTTTGTGTATAGGTGTAGTGAGAACATAAAATTTGGATCTAGCTAAGCAAAGGGAGAACATAAAAATTGGATCTATAGAATTTGTTAATTGGTTAAAAGTTGATTATAAAAAAAATTGAGAAATTTTCTGTTTAATGTGTTTGTTATGAAGAAAAAAAATAGAATTTGAGTAGTAATTAGCCATAGATTCCAATGGTCACGAGTGCCACATGTTGCACAGTACTCAAACTATTTTGTTCTTATTTGAATTCCTCCACATTTGTTAAGTAATGGTTAGAGGGTAGTATTTTTGTAGATAATTGTTGTTGACATATTTTGTCTATTATTATGTTGGAAATTATGTTGCAAATTTGAGACAGAGATTCTTCCATTCTATTGCCCTAGGAGGACTGGTTGAGGTTGGAAGAAGAAGTACAGTCCGGTCCAAACAAACTGATTGCATTTGTTGCCTTTTCTCCCGCTGTAAATCAACTGATTGCATTAATAGGTGAGCAAGGTTTCATTGGGGTTCAAATTTCAAACCAAACAAACTTAAATTGTTAGGTCAAGTGTAGATCTCTTTCTTTTTCGGAAAAAAACAAGCGTAAAGAAGTGTTTGGTATGAAATGCATATTTATTTCTATAATTCTTTTGTAAATGAGAACAATTCCTTAAAAAGTGTTTGGTGTGAAATGCATATTTGTTTTGCAATTCTAAAGATTAAATGATGCTTCAAATGGATTGTTGATTATTCATTGTGCATTTTGTGTTGATATTTTTGTTATGAAATGCAATGGTAGGAAAGAGGAAGGCCTTTAATAACACTAGAGTGAAGCATAGAGTGAAGCGGTCGATTAAGGTGCCCACGATTAGTAACAAACTAGCAAATATGATGATTATTCATGGAGGAAATATGGCCAAAAGCCAATCAAGGGTTCTCCATACCCCAAGGTATATAAATATGATTGCTTTACTTTTCAGCTTATTGTGTTGATGTTGCTTATTTCTTTATAGATTGATATTGGTTTTCATAATAATGTTATGTAAAAAAATGTTGATTATTCATTTGGCAGGCAATATTATGAGCTAATCAATTACAAGAATTCATAGGTTGCCCCATAAAATGTTTTTTTTTATTTGGGAAAAGGATTGTATATGATTGCATCTATGGAATATTTCTAATATTAGATTGAAGAGATTTAGGAAAGCCTGATGGATGGGGTAGATTGAAGAGAGTTATGTGGATTGGAATGTGGATAAAAAATCTTGAGAACTTTTCATCCTTCTCTGCAATTTTAGTGCTTCAAACAGCTTTGTTATTCTATATAAATGGTTTATTTGGATATTATTTGTAGATAATTGAAGTCATATCGGGTTAAAAGCTAAGCGATTGTGCATAGATGGCTAAGCGACCGTTGAAAATTGAAGACTGAGAAGGCGTTTAGGATTTTTAATTATCTAATTCTTGTATTAGGATCTTTTTTCATGTACTGTTGTAGAATGTATATAAAATCATAATATGAAGATTTTATTTTGTGTATTCAAATGTAAAAGACAAATATTATAGTTTCTAAAATAATATGAATTTCATTGATTTCTTGGCGTGTGAAAAACATATTTATCTACATTGACCCAATGTCGGTCTATAGGACAATAATGTAACAATTAAATAAAAATAAATTTGTAAAAATGAATCCCAAAACTAGGCTTTAGTGTCGGTTTTAAACCAACATCAGAGTTCAACCGACATTAAAGGGCTTCAATAACACTATCAAAGATGTCGATTGGAAATTGACAAACCGACATTAAAGAGGCCTTTAGTGTCGTTTTTAAACTGACATTAAAGCCCAACCGACATTAAAGGGTCTCAATAACACCATCAAAGATGTCGGTGGAAAACTGACATTAAAGAGGCCTTTAATGTCGTTTTTAAACCGACATTAAAGCCCAACCGACATTAAAGGTCTTTAATAACGCTCACAAAGATGTCGGTTGCCAAGTGACATTAAAGCCCTTTAATGTCAGTTTTAAACCGACATTAAAGATCAGATTTCTTCTACTGTGTAGACCCTTTAAGTTGTATCTCTCGAATATTGATCCCTGTATGTCTCTACATACTATTCAAGATTCATCAAATAGCTTAGGATGTTACTTTATTGGATTTAGGTTATTAAGACCAAACTAATAATATAATTAATAATACTTATTTAAATTATAATAATAAAACTTTATTAATGACAGTCAACAGATTACATTTTTACTACGAGTTTTAGGACAGAAAACCCAACAATTATATCTATAGTGAGGAGAGTACAGCTACAAGCTATAATGGGTAGTCTTGATTAGTTAATGAATGTTGAATAACTCGATCAAAAGAGTTTGGTCAGTTAATATCAGATATTTAAAGCTCAAGGTATATAGGTCCATTAAGTTCCTTTACTAGCTCATTAAGAATTTCAATTCAAAATAGTGTGATCGAGAAATTTGAATTATTCAAATTAGTTGAGAAAGTGTATTGTTAGTAATATTCGATATAATTAAATGGCACTTGCAGAAAAGGAAAAATAAGTTATAACAATTAAGTCCATAGCACACACATTTATTATTTACAAAAATGGCAAAAACAAAACCTGACCCACATATACAAGATGTAAAATGTCACAAATGTTCTCGTTACTGATACAAATTTGATACACGTAATATTCCCTTGATACACCTGATACTCCTTGATACCCGTGATGCACTATGATACATGTAATACATTTGATACTTCTTGATAAACTTTGGGCCTTGATACACTTGATGCACCATGATACACACTTTGATACACATGATACCTTTTGATACACTTGAAATGCCTTCATATACATAATATTTTCTTGTTACACTTGATTCTTCTTGATACACTTGATACCCTTTAGGCCTGAATACACTTAATGTTTCACTGATAAGTTTGATATACTTGATGCACTGCTAATAAACTTGCTATGCTTCACTTGTACACTCAACAAATTTGATACGCTTGATACACATGATATGTTCAATACAATTGGTGAACTGCAGATACACTTAGTATTCTTCACTAATACACTTGATTGATTAAATACACTTCATATGCTTAAAGTTCTGCTTATACACTTGATACACTATTGATATACACTTGTAAACTTGATTGATATACTCGATAATGGTTCACTTTACTAATACGTTGATATACTTTAATAATATATTGTTGACATACTTGATAATGATACACTAAGTTATATCGTTCATATACTTAATAATACTACAATGAACTGCATAAAATTTGAAAAAATAAAAATCACGTAGTAAGAGTATCAACTCACTAATACATATAATATAAGTACATCACAACACTACTATACAAAACATTACAAAATAAAACCAAAACGAAACCCACGTAAAAAAAATAAAACAAAATCACTTGAAATAAGATTCAACTTAAAATACACATCAAAAAAAGTGAGAAAAATCACAAACGAAGTTAGATTACTCCGATCAACAACCATTATATTTCATATTGCAATTAATGTACCATTGATATCTTGTCAAGATTTAGACAGGAAGAACAAATCATTTTCCCATATAAGAAAGGATGATTAGGGACTTAAAAAGGAGAAAAGAAATACATATGTTATTGAACAAACAAATTGTTTTTCCGATAAGAGAAATAATGATTAGGGCCTTAAAAAGTAGGAGAAGAAATAAGGGATGATTAGAGCATTGACAATGGAAGAAGAAATAAGTTATTCAAGAGTAGTTTGGGAATAATAACAAATTTAAGATTGAGAGTATTTTAAAAAGTGAGAATTTTGCCATATTTGCAAATACTAAAACAATGTGCTATATTTTCTGTATTATATTCTCAAAAGTTTACCCACCACAATTTTTCTATAATTAACGATTACAAGTTAAGAGAGAAATGATATTTAAATGAGATTTAAATATCGAGAACTCGAATAAGGATTCAAATCAGGTCAATCAGATTGATTGGGATTAAATTATTTTTAATTAATTCAATTGATTAATTAATTTTTATTTAAAATTAATTTTTCAATTAACGCATTAAGGGAAAAAACGGAATTTATTTTTAGTCAAAAATCAAAATGTTAACTTCTGACCATTGGAAGTCAAAAGGTTGACTTTGACCTTGAGTAAATACTTTTTCGCTTTGTTATATTTTTGAAATTGTTCTATATGGTGTAAACATTTTGCCGCTTTGTTATATCTTTCAAATTGTTCTATACTGTAAAATATAACAAATCGGTAAAATTGTTTTAAAAAATAGAACAAATTGGTAAAATATTTACACCATATAGAATAATTTTTTAAAAAAAAAATCCCACAGGCCCACAACATAAAATAACAAAAATACCCCATGATTAATCGACCACACACGCAAGTGAAAAAGTTTTAAATTTAAACGATCAATCATATAGTCTAAAAGATCGTTTAGATATTGGTACATGATCGTTTAGATCTTAGTAAACGATCATTTGAATTTATTACTTATCTGTTTGGTATAGACAGTGATAATAGTCTATCTATGTTTATATGGGACAGTAGGGACGTTAAAAAAAAATCGATAACCTGACCAACCTGGATTATCCAACCCAAACTATAAGGGTTGGGTTGGGTTAAATTTAGTGTTGTATTTGGTTGGATTAGAAAATTGGACGAAAAAATTGAGCCAGGTAGCCAAGTTGTGCAAGTAAGGGGTCGGGTTGACCCGACCCAACTCGATTACGTATATATTTAAATATATATATATAACCTAAAACCTAAAAGTAACCTCCTTTTAAATGGATATTGTAGACTTTGAAATTGAATATACAATATATATATATATATATATATATATATGACAACTTACAAATGAGAATTTGTTCACCTTGCATACTGAAAAGCAATATGAAAATTTGTCTAAATTATGGAGAGATGAAAAAAAAAAAAAAAAAAGCAACCCATGTGGTTCATTTTTTACCAACCCGGATATTGAACAAGGTCTCTAATCATCCTTAATTGCATATTGAACCAATATGGTTCATTTTTTACCAACCCGGATACTCTAGGTTTGTCCATAATTTTTCTCCAACCCGACCCAACTTGGCTTTTGTACACTCCTATGGGATAGACAATTGATCGTTTAGATATTGGTACATAATCGTGTACAAATATCTAAACAATATTAATACATGATCTTGTACCAAATCTAAACAATCTTGTCCAAAATCGTACAGATCCTTGGTACACAATTTTGTACCAAATCTAAATGATCTTGCACACGATCTTGTACCTTATACCAAGATCGTTTATATATATCGATATATGATCGTTTAGATCTTGGTAAGCTATCGTTTAGATCTTGTAAAAAATCTAACTAAAAAAATCTAACTAATCTTGGTTCACGATCTTGTACCAATCTAAATGATCTTGTTACAGGATCTTATACAATATCGTTTAGATCTATCACTTATCACTTATCTATCTCTAACTATCTGAGATAAACGATTGATCGTTTAGATTTTAGTAGGTAAAAAAGGAAGAAGAAAAAAAAGAAAATGAGTGATGACAAAGAAGGAAAAAATTATAGAACACAAGATGAACAAACACTAGAAGAAATATAGGTTTTAATGTCGGTTGGGAAAAATGAAAAATTAACATTAATGTCGGTTTTGAAAAGGTGGATGTTTAATGTGGATTTTCCACCGACATTAAAGAGTAAGCTTTAATGTCGGTTTTAAACCGACATTAAAGGTCCGCCATTTTGAAAACCGACATTAAAGGTCCATTTAAATTTTTTCTTTAATAATTTTATTTTGCAAAAAAAACAACAAATTCTCTCTCTTACTTTACTCTTTCAATCTTTCACCGCTCGATCGCAAACCCTTTTTCCTCTCGAAATGGAAATCGCCCCTTTCTTCTCCGATGCCCATTTCTTCTCCGAATAACCTTCACTGTGCTATTCAAGCTACAAAAGCATTCGGCGACGGCGTCCCTACTCGACGCTAACATCTAACTCCGATGGTGGCAGCGGAAGCTTCACAGCAACGGTAATTTCCATTTTCAAGTGGTCACGATTTATTTAATTTTGGGTTTAAGCTGCAATTTTTGTTGACTTCCATTTAGACTGCAAACCACCCATCAATCTCAAAATTCAACACTCTTGTTTCAGTATTTGAGTATCTGTGGACATGATTTGCATTGCTATCTTGCTATCTTGCATTTTGTGGTATTTCATTGTGATGAGGATTGAGTTTGGGTTTTGTTCAAAATTCAACATGAGTTGTTTAAGTATTTTAGTATTTGTTGGGTTGTCTTTAATTTCTCAGTTTCTCTGTAAAAGATGGCTTTTCTGAGAGGCCTCTGTTGTGTTGCCTATCCATTTCTGCCTTCAAGATCTGTCTCCGTCTATTATGTAATGTAGAGAGTGTTTTTGAATTTTGTTGAATAGTTGTGGGAATTGGAATGGAGAGAGAGGTATCCATTCTGATATTTCAGTCCCACAAAGCAGTTGTGGGAATTTGAATTTTGTTGTGTTTTTGAATCCATTTCTGCCTATCCATTCTGATGACTCTGTTTTCTTATTTCAGTCCCACAAAGCAAAGCTTACAATTTTCAATACCCTTTCATTTCACCATTTTTCTCTCTTTCAAAATGGGTCCATTTTTCTAATTGTGGAATGAAATGAAATGGGTCCATTTTGAATCCATTTCATTTCATCCACCATTTTTCTCTCTTTCATTTACACGTAATTATTTTTATGAAACATAAGATTAATTTGTATTCAATTTATATACATGCAGTGCCCTCGTCAATTGGATTCTGTAGGGTGTGGGTACTACATGCAAAAGTACATACATGAGATAGTGCATAGTTCTAGTACTTCTATTACTAGCCTTGTAAGTTTCTACTTTAACTTTTTACATATTACAATTTATGATCTAAACCCATACTTTCCATATCTTTCTCTTTGTGTGTAGTTCAATACCAAAAATGCATATAGGCAAGAGGAGATTGACGAGATTCGAACTGAATAGGCAGCTTTTGTTAGCAGATTTGTGTAAGCTTTTAAATGTGTTTCTTGGTCGAGTTAAGTTTTTGTAGGGACGAGCAGTCCTATAGTTTTTTGAAGGGCAGGTGGTTCCGTACTAATTGTTGTTTGTTAGATAGTTTGTACGTATACTTTAGTTAGTGAAGGAACTTTCTATTGTATATACATTGTTTATTAATCACGATCTTATATATTATCTTTATATTTTTGAGTTTTCACTTACAGTAGTTGGTTGTTTATTTAAATATGTGATTAGGAGTTGGATGATTTTATTTGTTGTAGTACTATGTAGAAGGGTGGAAAGGTGTGCTGATATTTTAGGTGTTGGATGATCGTATTTGCTGTAATATACTATATGGAAGTGTGGAAAAGTGTGCTCGTATTTTAGTGTTGGATCTTATGCATTGTAGGTGTTTATTATTGGTTTGCCATGGATGGCAGGATGTGTTGTTTGATATGTGTGATTATATATATAAGTGGATATATTGGAGGATTTGGAGTAGTTGGAATTATAGTGTTGAATATAGTTGTGTTTATTGATATGTGATTATATGCAGGTGTTGGATGATGCGTATTTGTTGTAGTTCTATATGGAAGTGTATGCTGGAATTTTAGGTATTATTGTGTGCATTGCAGGTGAACTAGTTATAAGGCATTGAGTAGTAGGTATAGCCAGTGTGCAAGCCATTTTTTTATTTTTTACAATATACGATGACGAACATTTCCGGACGTAATTCGACTCAAATAATATCGGTTTTGCCGTCGTAAAAACTATTATAAATACGACATTAAATGTGTCTTTAACGTCGGTTTAAAAATGACATTAAATGTGTCTTTAATGTCGGTTTAAAAACGACATTAAAAACAACTTTAATGTCGGTTAAAAAAAATTAAAGACCTCTTTAAGGTCAATGGAAAAACAACATTAAAGATGTATCATAAGCGACATTAAAGAAATCTTTAATGTCGGTTTAAAAACGACATTAAAGACAGCTTTAATGTCGGTTATCCACCGACATTAAAGATGAACCGATATTAAAGACCTTCAATAACACTATCAAAGATGTCGGTTTATAACCGACATAGAAGACCTTTAATGTCGGTTTATAACCGACATTAAAGACAGCTTTAATATCGGTTATAAACCGACATTAAAGGCCTTTAATAACGCTTGCAAAGATGTCGGTTGCCAAGTGACATTAAAGGCCTTTAATGTCGGTTTTAAACCGACATTAAAGGCCATATTTCTTGTAGTGTAAATAGCAAACAAAAAGAAGTGGGGACATGAAGAAGAAGAAGAGATAATAATATGAAGAAGATAAACAAGAATTATAAAAAAAAAAAAATCCTGGTGGAAAATTAAAACGAACAAGACAAATATTAAAATTTATGAAAAAAGAAGGGATATTTTCAAAAATATAAAAAAGCGTCAAAATATTTACACTCTATAGATTAATTTCAAAAACGGAAAAAGCCTAGAGGCTCACTGTGTAAAATACCAAAAAAGCCCGTCAACCACCCCGTCAATAACGCGCGCGTAATATATTTGCGATCGTTTAGATTTGGTTATTGTTTGATATGCGATCATTTAGATATGACTACAATTTATACGCGATCGTTTAGATATGGTTCAATATATATGCGATCGTTTAGTTATGGCTACAACGCGTTCATTTATATATGACTACAATTTATTTTTTCAATTCAATCGTTTAATTTTGTTAGACGATCGTTTAGATTTGGGGACCCAAATCTAAATGAATTTTTTTAAAAAAATTTGGTACACGATCTTTTTAATTCTTTTGGTACACGATCGTTTAGATTTATTTACATGATCGTTTACTTTTTTTACAGGATCGTTTACATTTTGCTACTTCAATCCAAATGATTTTTTTCAAGATTATTTATAACGATCTTTTATTTTTTTACACGATCGTTTGCTTTTTTAAATGATCGTTTACATTTGGTTATTCCAATCTAAATGATTATTTTTTTAAGATTTTTTATACACAATCTTTTATTTTTTTATACGATCGTTTAGATTTCGTTACTCCAATCTAAATGATTTTTTTTCAAGATTCTTTATACACGATCTTTTAGATTTTTCTATTTTGTAGTACATAGTCTTATACACAGTCGTTCGCGTAAAAAAAAAAGGAAAGAAGAAAGACGATGGAAAGAAATCGAAGCGAAAAAAACGAAGAGGAAAAGAAGAAAAACAATGGAAAAATTAAACGGCATAAATAAAGAATTGAAAAATAAAAAAAAAAATGATGGAAAGAAATCGTAGAAAAGAAAAAGAGAAAGGAAGAAAGACGAAATCGTAGGGGAATACGAAATAACAGTAGCAAGACGAATCGCGAGGAAGAAAAGAAAGATAGAAGGGCAAACCTGGAATATTTAAAAAATAGCTAACCTTATCGGCTTTGTTACCTAGTTGTAAATAGTTTACAGTTTTGTTACATTTATGTAAGTTTCTAAAAAAAGAAGATGTCTTTACGGTGGTTTTTTTTTTTTTTTTTTTTTTTTGGTTATTATACCTAAATATTTTAGCATTTTGTTGTATATATTAAATTGACCAATAAAATTATTATTTTACTCAAATCTCTATTTCAAAATTTAAAAATAAAAATAAAATATCTAATTTTTATTTCTTTAGATAGGGATCAATTTGAAAAAGGTAGTTCATTCTAGTGCCAATTCAATAGCCAAACTAGTTTTAGTTGCCAAAGGGCTAAGAAGCAGTAGCAGCAAGCAGCAACGACAACATCCCTTTTTCGCTCCAATACCATTCAATTTTACAGCCTAAACTTTCCTTCCTTCTAACACTTGTACGGTCGCATCCCCTTGTAGTATACCGGATCTTTATTTTCATAGCCAAAAAAGAAAAATCTCCTCTGTTTTTTATTTTTGTTTTCCTTTCTTATCCCACACTTGCTTCTGGGTACCTATAAATCCAACCAAAACCTCCATAATATTGAAGGAGAAAGCTATCATTTCTTTATTTTTCTTCATTCCTTCATTGGAACTTAAATGGCCTTAGCCATCGTAATTCTTGCCCTGTTTTTACTCCTCTGTTTTTGCGCTGCTTTATTCCAATGGAATGAGGTTCGATACAGAAAAAATGGGTTGCCTCCTGGTACAATGGGTTGGCCTGTTTTTGGTGAAACCTCTGAGTTTCTTAAACAAGGTCCGAATTTTATGAATTCTAAAAGAGCAAGGTACTAATTAAAATTTAATCTGTGTTTCTTTTTTCTTTTTTATTTCTTTTGCCTTTTGATTTCTGTTTAATCTCTGGTTTTAACGTTTGCTTTGTTTTTGGTGAAGGTATGGGAGCTTTTTCAAATCACATATTTTGGGATCTCCTACGGTTATTTCTATGGATCCAGAGGTTAATAGATATATATTAATGAATGAATCTAAAGGACTTGTCGCTGGTTATCCTCAATCTATGCTTGATATACTTGGAACATGCAATATCGCTGCCGTACACGGCGATGCTCATAAGCTTATGAGAGGTGCTCTACTTGCTATTGTTGGTCCCACCATGATTAAGGATCGTCTTCTTCTTCAAGTTGATGAGTTTATGCGATCCCATTTGCGTAACTGGGATAGCCAAATCATTGATATTCAAGAAAAAACTAAACAGGTGGATTTTAGTTTTTGAAAAAATTGCTAATTTTTCTCTGTTTTCACTCATTTTTAACCTCCCCGCTCCCCCCCTCTTCAGATGGCTTTCTGGACATCTTTGAAGCAGACTACCAGTATCGTATCCGGTCCATTATGGGAATCTTTCACCATAGAATTCTTTAAGCTCGTGCTGGGCACTTTCTCGCTCCCTATCGATCTTCCGGGCACGAATTACCGTATAGGAGTTCAGGCAAGGAATAACATAGTAAAGCTATTGAAGAAGCTGATTAGTGAGAGAGTAAATTCAAAGATTCAAAAAGATGACATGCTTGGATATTTATTGAGTGAAGAGAACAAATATAAACTAAATGAGGAACAGATTATTGATCAAATCATTACTGTTTTCTATTCTGGTTATGAAACTGTTTCAACAACTTCAATGATGGCTGTAAAGTTCCTTCATGATCATCCCAAAGTTCTTCAGCAACTCAGAGTGAGTATTAAAATAAGAAAATAAAGATCACAACTCATTGAGTTGCAAATTTGAAAAAGCTGTTGGTTGGTTTTTTTTTAAATTTTTTTTAATTTGTTTTCTAAGTTAGAGATTTGAAATTTGCAGGAAGAACATATAGCATTAAGAGAGAAGAAAAATCCTGAGGACCCGATTGATTGGGATGATTTTAAAGCAATGGATTTCACGCGTGCGGTATGATTTGTTATGTTTCTACTGTCGTTTTTTTAACAGTTCTTTGATGGGTTTTTCTTAAAAATAATGATCAGGATTCTAACATTACACTGTTTCGTTTTGAAATTGTTTAGGTGATTTTTGAAACATCAAGGCTAGCAACTGTTGTTAATGGTGTTTTGAGAAAAACTACGAAGGATTTGGAAGTAAATGGTGAGTTTTATTAGTACTTTTTTTGTATTAAATTTGGGGTTTTATTATGTACTTTGTTTAAGATTAGAAAAAATCAGTTCATTCAAATTTTCGTTATTCGTTACGTACCAAGCCAATGTCATTTCATGGAATTTCAACTTCAATAGTATTTTGCTAACAAATATAAACGTTAAAAGGATAATGCTTCAAAGGGTTTTGGCCTATATAAAAGTTGGGTAATATTGTGACTTTTAAAAGTATAAGGGCAATTTTAAAACAAGCAGCAAAGCTGCATGGTAGCCAAGTTTTGTTTTCGAGTTATTAGCAGTTACCAATATTCATCTCCTCAGTTCAAGGCTCAAGATCCTGTCTTTGCAGTTACTAATATTCATCTCCCCAATTCACTTTGGCCACTTTTTCTTTCTCTCTCTCTCACTTCTGTTTTTTTATTTTTTTATTTTCTTTTTTTTGTGGGTCAGCCTTAGGGCTCATAAAGAATGACACAACTTCTTCACTTCTTTCGTAACAACAATGTTATGAGATAAAACTGAAGAGTTCCAATCTTGAACTTTTTCTGATTTTTACTTTGCTTTTTACAGGGTTTCTAATTCCTAAAGGATGGAGGATTTATGTGTATACTAGAGAGATAAACTATGACCCTTTTCTCTATTCTGAACCATTCACCTTCAACCCTTGGAGATGGCTGGTGGGTTTTTCTCTCTCTCGCTTAACTTTCTTTCTCTCCCTTTACCCCTTGTTGAAAAATGACCATTTTGCATTGCTCTTGTCATTTTTTCAGGATAAAAACTTAGAGTCTCATAATTATTTTTTCCTCTTTGGAGGTGGAACTAGGCTTTGTCCTGGCAAAGAATTGGGAATTGCAGAGGTTTCTACATTTTTACATTACTTTGTAACTAAATACAGGTACGTAGCTTTCTTTTTCATATTTTATGTATTCTTAGTACTTTAATTGCTATTCTGATATGTACACATTTTTGTTTATGTGACAAGTTAGATTGTATATTTTGTTGGGTATGGTCCTTGACTACGTTTGGCTAATCGAAAATAAAAACAGAAATTGAGATAAAGATTTTTTTTTTCTTTTTTCTTTTGTTTTTTTTTTTTTTTTTTTTTTTCTTCTTGTTGCAGGTGGGAAGAAGTTGGAGGATGTAAGCTCTTGAAATTTCCAAGAGTAAAAGCTCCAAATGGGTTTCACATTAGGGTTTCATCGTATTGACTGAATAAACTTAATAAGATATATTAAAAAAAAGTGAGTTATTGTGAAGAGTTTGATATACAGTTGTTGATATGATGACAGTACAGGAACTGCCAATGTTGGAGATATAATATATAGGAGAGGATGTACGTACACATTCTAACACCTTGACCTTAGGGGCAAAAGGAATGAAATTAAAATTTCAAACTCTTTTTCCTCTAAAGTATCTTACTTTCCAACCTTTCAATTTGAGCTTATTTAGCTCGACAAATAATCCAGCCTGCACACTTGCAACCCCTACCTACTATTGTTCTCTATTATAAGCTATAAGAACCAACTTAAGCAATTATTACGGATCGGTTATATATAAGATTCGAAATACGTATCAATGCCAATGAAATTATTGAGGTTTTGATTTTCTGGTAATATGGTTCTCCATGAAAATTTCAAGAAAAATTTATGAAAGTAGATCGGGAGATTGATAGAAATTGTTATAATTCCTTAATGAAATTTTGAATGCGGCCATAACTTACTTAGACTATAACCGACAATATTTTGATGACTATTATAAATGTTCGTATAAATGTTTATGCAATAATTGACGTTTTAAGATGATATAGAAAATAATTATAGCATAATATAAAATTTTAAAATGTCTGATGCGAAAATTGTGAAAGTTTTAGATGGTGATAAGAAAACCTATCAGTCTGGTAGTAATTATGTAAAAATTTAATAAAAAAAAGTTTGAATAAGGTCAAAAATAATAAATATAGGTTCTTATTTGTAGATTTTTTAAATCTTCAAATTCAAGTTTTTTTAAAAAATGCAAGTTTTGAGCTGAAAATAAAGTTGAAGATTTGAGAAAAGTTTGAAATTAGAGAGAAAATGAGGTCGTGAAAGCTTCCTTTTTTAGTCGAAAAATAACAAACTATAGAACTATGTGTAAGAAAATTTCAAAGTTAATGTAACTAATTAAGAAAACAAAATCAAAATTTTTTTTTTTTTGAAATTTTATTTCCTTTAATCAAGTTTTAAGAAGATATAGAAAATAATTAAGATTTTTTCAAAATATAATAAACCGGTAACATATTTACACTATATAAAATAATTTCGACGAAAACGAAAAAAGTTTATAAACCTACAATATATAAAATACCAAAAATATCTCTATCAACACGCAATTAATCGACCGCACGCGTGCATGAATAATATTCTTATAAACTATTGTGTACTTCGGTATAAATGAATAATATATGATCATCTAGGTCATGATACATGATCGAGTGTAGTTCTTTTTAAGGATGAGAAAAATGTTTCAAATTTAAACGATTGTGTTGACCATTTTAAACGATCATGTTGATCGTGGCAAACAATCATGTTTATCATGGAAAACTATCATATTGATTATGATAAGAGATCGTGAAGTCCAATGTAAATTATCGTTAAACATTTCAAATCTAAACAATCATGTTGACCATGTTAAACAACTGTGCTTACTATGGTAAGAGGTCTTCTAGATCATGTTAACTTGATCGTGTAGTTCGTGGAAAAAGGCTTCAAATTTAAATGATCATATTAACCATGGTAAACTATCATGTTAATAATGGTAAAAGATCGCATTGATCATTTAGATTTGAAAAAGCTTTTTTTTTTCATTGTTTAAAAAGAACTACGTGATCGGTATATGTGATCTAAACGATTCCTTAACATAGTCAACACAATTGTTTAAGCATGGTCAACAAGATCGTTTTTAGTTTTGAAGTATGTTTCTCATCGTTAAAAAGAACTACACGATTGTGTATCATTTTCCTATACCATCGATACACGATCGCGTATCATGATCGTTTAGAAGAAGAATAAATATTTTATTAGTTTCTTATATTTTTTAAAACCTTTCTTATTTGTGGTTTTTTCAAAATTTTAAATTCAATATCTTTAAAAATGGAAGTTTTAAGTTGAAAATTTGAGAAAAGTTGGAAATTAGAAGGAAAGCTTCAATTTTAGTCGAAAATGAGGATTGGACATCTGAAACAATATAATTGTGTGTGTAACAAGAAATATAGACTGAAATTTTCACACTAAGTTAATGTAAATAATTTTTTTAAAAAAATCAAAATTTTCTTGATTGAAATTTTAAAGCATGGGGGGAAAAAATGCAAGCCATTATAATTCAAAATTAAACTTAATATAGATGGAAAGAGGTTCTAGATTGGTTACCAATTTAACACCATGATGGGGAGATGGCTAATACTGGAGGGGTATCCGGACCAGACCGGAGGGCATTCCTTGACTAGGGACAAGGTAGACCAGGGCCACTCAAGCAATAAAACCGGCTCGGATAGGTGGTGTAATTTGACCGAAAAGGTGACCTGGCCACGGCATCGACCAAAGAGAGTTCCCTGACGACTCCCCGACCGGAGATTAGAGGAGGAGAAGGATCTGAAGTGGTGGTGGTGGTGGTGGCCAGAGATGGAAGATGAGATTAACTTTGTAGTGGTTTTGATGGCGGCTCTGCTACTTCTTGTTCTTTGGAGGATTGTCGTGGCGATGATAGAGAAAAGAAGAATGATGAAAAATGATGGAGTTAGTGGAGAAGGAATGGAGAAAGAATGTTCGTTTTGTAGAGAGAAAAGGGAAGAATAACTAAGACGATGAGAGGAAAAGGCTGATGATAGTGTTGGGAGTAGGCCACTATAAAGGGAAGCAATTCGGGTTTTGGTGTCGTCATCATCATTTTTGTGTACTTTTTATTTGGAGAATTATTAAAAATAGACCAATTTCCAAGGCCTTCTAGATTCTTTGCATTGCTTCTTCAAAATTGATTTTGGACACAAATGAGGTATGAAAACTCAAACATGTTCTAAACATGATTTTTTTTTCTTTCTTTTTCACTCAAAAAAAAAAAACATTAAAAAAACTTTCTATTGGCACATTTTCTATCATCTTTCTTTTTAACTTATTTTCTCCGGAGCTCTTGTCATTTCTTAAAAATTTTAATCACTCTTGAATAATTGTTATTTTGGAAAGTGTTTATGTTTTTTATATTATTGTTATAGGTAATCTCTTGATTCTTGATGTTATCTTAGTGAAATGTTTAAACTTTAAATGTATAACTCAAAATTAATTTTATAATCGTTTTATGTAATTTAGGATTGTTTAATACATGTTTAGCAAGTTTTTTTGTTCTTTTTTTAATCTCGCAAACTAGTATTGTTATTTTTAAAGTAATCAACTTATTTGTTAAAAGAGAAATTTTGGTCAATTAAATTCTACTATGTCATTAGAACGAAATTTGAGGCCATTATGAAAATTATAAGAAAGATTTAGAGAAAAGACCTAGTTTCTCTAGGAAATCCCTAATTTCATTAATGTTCTAAAATAAATTTTTTTTTTCTTGATTAGGATTTCGTATATTTTTAGGACAATTATAACATTGTCATAATTATTAATTATATATGATTTTCAAAATTGAATACAAAATATTTTCTTATTTACATTATATCGAATTTATAATATAATTTATTGCTTCCTTATTTACGCTAATAATTAATATATAATTTTAATTATATTCAAAATTACGTTATTATTTATGGTAGATTTGCAAATATTATCAAATAAAATTTCTTTTAGTATGAAAATTCTTTATTAATTAATAACCATATAAATTATTATATAATATGGTAATAATATTTTTAATTATTTTACAAATTAAATATTTTCAATTTCGTAATAAAACAAAAGTATTATTCTCACGATCAACAATTCTGGCGTCGTCGTTCTTCTCCGATTTCTATTTCAAAAAAAAGTTGTTCTTTTTTCTTCCCTTTCGATTTGCTTCAAAATATCCGATTAGTCTTTTTTTTCCTTCATTTTTCGTATCTTTTTCGTATTTTTTTCCTTCCGTTTCGTCTTAAAATTAGCTTCTTAATATCTTCTGATCATGTTCTTAATATAATTCGAGGAGGTTCTTCATTTTCCTGTTTAATTACAGCGCCTTCCGATAATGTTTATCATGGAGGGATAAAAGCCCTTTACAGCGGAAGAATTACAAAGACCTTAACCCAATTTTAATTGGAACCTAAAAAATACAAATACATTGGCAAAATAATTATAAAATTAATTTCTATGGCTACGCATGCTTTCAAGAAAAATTACAGAGAATAACAAAGAAGAGAGAACTTATGATCGTTGACATCTCTGTATCTACAAAACATCAATTTTGGGCACCACCACTTAAAAACCTTTCTATTCACTGAATTGAGATGGTTTATAGGAACCAAATTGGAAGAGAGAATTTTTCAGAGAAATTTTTTTTTTCAGAGAGAACGGGAGGTACAAAAAAATTCATCGAACTCGCTACTGTGTATCGTACCAGTAACTCCCTCTTCTTCAGTCTGAAGTGAGGGAAATTGAGAGAAAAGTGGGAATGTGGGAAAACCGTCCACACGTTCCATATTAATTTAATAAATTAATATTAATATTAAAATAATTAATTAAATCATATTTAATTAATATTTCATTTAAATCATATTTAAAGGAGTATCACTCACATAACCTATAGTTTTAATTTAATTAATTTAATTAAATCAAAATAAATTAAACTATTAATTAATTCTCCGATTAATTAATTTCTAAATTAAATATAAGATATTTAATTTAATCCAAATTTGAATCATATTGAAATATGAATTTCTCTCCTAACCTATAGTTTTAATATGTATCATATACACATTAAATTTTAACCTATAGTTTTAGTATGAATCTAATTCACATTAAATTAATAATTGAACTTATGCAAATATTTTATTCTCTCATAAATTAATTTTAAATCATATCCAAAATTAAATTCATATATTAAAGTCTAATTAAAATATAAACTTTATATTATAATGTATCACCGTACATTATATTAATTCAAAGTAAATTTGAACATTTCAAATTACAACCAATATAAATAAATTTCATTACCCTTTACGAGCTAGGAAGGGGACCTAATGAACCTACAGATCAAAAGCTACAATGATATGAGATTAATTGGCTAAACTCATTAACCACATTAATCAATATTCATTAACTGTGTGTACACTCCACTAAAGACTCACAACTGAACACTTCTCACTGTAGAGATATTTCTGTGTCTACAGATATAGACCAACTTCCAGTAAGATAGTCATTCACAAGTGTTCGTAACACCAGCTGGGTCAAATTACCGTTTTACCCCTGGGTTACTTCTAATCCTTAAATATCAGTGCTTCTCTAATGAACAACTTGTTTATGGTCTAACCACTAAACAGAAACCCCTATTGTGTCATAGAGAGGGTAGGACTCTTTGTTCAAGTCTCGGAGACACCATTTAAGAGAACACTTATCTACTTACCATAAAGTTGGGAACGAGTGAATTCTATCTTGTGTGATTATGTTCCTAGCTCCCCACTTGGTCTTGTCCTCAAAATGATAAGCATATTAAGTCGGTAATCTGGCCACTCTCACCCATATAAATCAAAAGACAATTCCTCGCCAACAGAAGTTCATAATATACACTCAGGATTAAGACTAAGTTACATAGGTCATCCTAATGAAATAGAACCCAACTAGTTAACAGAGTTACATCTAGTGATTACTATTTCATGGTTCGGTCTTATGCAAACTCATTGCATAAGATACCCTCACTCGCATGTCACATACATGAATGCATTAGATCAATGTGTTTGTATCAAATACAAAGTGAGTCGTATGCATAGTGTTACCAGGATAAGGTACTCAACCTTAACTCTATATTATAGACCCTTTAAGCTGATCTTGAACATTGATCCCCGTATATCTCTACATACTGTTCATGAGTCATCAAACAACTTAGGATGTTAGTTTATTGGATTTAGGTTATTAAGACAAAACTAATAATATAATCAATAACACTTATTGAAATTATAATAATAAAACACTTTATTAATAACGGTCAATGAATTATATTTACTATCTACGAGTTTTAGGACATAAAACCAACATATCATATATTCCTTTCGTGTCTAGCATATTTTTTTTTGTTTACAACATATTCTAGTCATGTTTGTCATATTTTGTTTAATTTTTTATTGTTCAGTTCATCTTCCTGTCATGTTCTACATAGATTTTTTATTAAATGTTTCGTCATTTGTATATACTATGGTATACCACTTAATAATACATTTATATTATGTGATCTATTACGTATATATATATATATATATATATATATATATACTACTGCATATATTCAATAATACATACAACTTTTTTTTCATGTTCTTAATATTTTGTTTAATTACGGCATGTTTCGATATATTTTTGTTTAGTAAAGTTTCCGTGAACAATATATACATTTCTATATTACTGTTTAATCTACTTCTATATATTATGTGATTTATCAGATATATACATCTTATTCATATTTATGTTATGTAATTTGTTACATATATACTACTGCATATATTTAATAATATATAAATTGTAGTTGAATTTCATTATATATCACTACATACATAGATGATGTTATCGGTATATAAATTTGTATATATACAATAACACGTATTTAGTGATACATATAGTTCAATTTTTTTCCTTCATGTTTCATATTGTTTTCTTTATTTTTTTCTCGATCCGATTAGTATTTTCTTTTATTTCTTACATATATACTACTGCATAATACGTTTGTGTTCTGTGATTTGTTACAAATATACTACAACATATATTCAATAATACAGAAATTGAAGTTGTCATCCTCCCACCAAATGTAAAAAACGTTCAGTTGGTCGACCAAAGAAGATCAGAATTTCTTCTAAAATGGAGTTCAAGTGATGCGTTAAATGTGGTCGTTGTGACCGTGTTGGCCATAACTGAAACAGTTTTTCCTTCTTATTATTAGACCTTTAGTATGTTGTTTCAGACTTTTATTTAAAATATTCATATTCCAGCTTTTAGTTTAATTATTTTATTTCCATATTTTTCCATAAATTTTTACTAATCAAAGTTCCTCAATTTATTATATTTAATATACTATACCCTTTAGACATTGATTATTGTTTCAAACATAACTTATTATTATTACATATAATATGAATATTTGAAATAAAATACATAAACCAATTTAACAAAATGAAAACACGACCTTTCATTCATAAAGTATACAATGTATTAATTCATATATACTAGATATTCATAAACCAATTTCCTTCCCATTTAACCACTTTCTCATACAATTTCTTAGATCTTCAATTCTTTCATCAAAGTCCCTACATCGCAAACATATTCAAAACGAAAGAAAGAAGGGATGGAGAGAGAAATTGGAAAGTGAGAGAAATCAGTGGAGAAGAATTTTTTAACAAAATCACCAAAAGAAAATAATTAAATAGTAATTTTGAATATAATATTATCATAATAGAATTAATCACTTACCATATTTACATAAAATATCTAATAAATTACTTACCACAATAGAATTAATTACTTACCATACTTCATGCCTATAACTCATCTGCACATTTCTTTTTTATTTTATTTTTATTTTTATTTATTTCGTATTTTTAATGAAAATGTGTAATAAGGTAAATTGAGTCATACATTCGTGAAATTTCATAGCCCATTTAGGATTTTTCTAAAATTTTTTGGTGAAAAAGGCTCATTAGGTAAAACAACATACCAATTTAGACTATTATAGTTGAAACCCCAAATTATAATTTGGATAAGTTCACGTAATTAAAATTTCTCGACCTCAATCCAATTCAAACCCATGACATAATTTTGGCCTACAAAGATATTAGACCCAATCCCAACCCCAAAAAAGCAACTGAATCCAAGCCCATTTGTAGCCCATGGAAACCTCTATCTTACCCTTTTCATTTTAAGGGGTTGGAATCATGCGGGTAACGAAAGTACTAAAGTTTTGGAGATTTAAATATTAAAGTTTTGAAGCTTTCGAAGCTTTAAAGTTCAAATCGATATTGAGATTATCAACTTTTGAAAAATTGAATACTTAAAAGATTAAGACTTCCTTAGATTCTAGTCTTTAGAAGATTAAAGCTTCTTTAGATTCTAGAAGACGGAAGCTCAAATCGATCTCCAATTTACGGTCTAGAGGTTGGAAGACCTAAAAAATAAAGCTCTATGAAGACTTGACATTCTAATGGTTGAAACTTTAAAGTTCTCAAGATCAAAGCTCTAAATTAAAGCTCTTAAGATGTGAAGTCCACATGACCAAGTCTCTAAAGATCTAAAGAATACACAACTCCTCTCGAGTTCTTGAAATTTGAATAATACAACTCCTTGCAAACCCCTAAAATTCGAAGAATACAAGTCCTCTCAATCTCTGAAGATATGAAAAATTATGAACTCTTCTAACGTTCCTTAAGTCAAACTTTAATGGCCAATTCAAGCAAATCAACAAGCTAAATACCTCGAAACTTATCATCTAACCTAAAGACTGATCATCCAAGAAGGTCAATAAGCCTAAAGGTTAATCCTAAAAAAAGAATAGAACCTTAAAAGTCAAGAAGATTATCAAATCTAAAAACCGATCATCCAAGAACAACAATAAGGTTAAAAAATGAAAGTCTATGGAATCTTCAATTGAGCTTTATCTCTTTGCTGCCAAAAGAATTTTACGTCACTTAAATGGGACTCCTAATCATCTTGGCATACTTTATTAAAGACGAGAAAAAATAAACCTTGTTAGTTTTAGCGATAGTGATTATGCAGGAGAAATAAATGATAAAAAGAGTACTTCGAGGTATGTTTTCGTGCTTGGTTCAGGATCTAGCTCATGGTCTTCCAAGAAACAGACAATTGTCACATTATCTACCATTGAAGCTAATTAAACTTGTAGCAACAACATCATGTGCATGTCAAGCCATTTGATTGAGGAACATTCTTGAGAATTTTGCATTATAAGCCGAAAGAAGCATCTATCATTCATTCTGATAACACATCGACAATCAAGCTCTCAAGGAATCCTATCTTGCGTGGGTGAAGCAAACACATTGATGTAAGATACATCATTACTTGAGGGATCTTACAAATGATAGAATCATCAATCTAACCTACCGTAAAAGTGAAGATCAAGTGGTAGATATTTTAACCAAGCCTCTCAAAGCTTACTTGGGGTGGTCGTTTCCACTACTACTTTAAACTAAATACTAAAGGGCATAGTTTTAGTTTAAGGGAGGGTGTTAAAAATAGAACCGATTATATTTAGTTTCTTATTGCTAGTCTTCAGGGTTGTTATTCTTTGTGCTATTTGTTTATGGTGTACTTTGAACCTATACAAGGCCTAATTGGAATGAAATTCATCCACTTCAATTTTACATCATTTCTTCTCTTTTACTAGTTCTATCCATTATTATCTAATAATAATATTAGCGAAGGGTTGGATGCTACTAAAAGCAAACCTTAGGGTAAAATTTTTAAGTTTGAAAACTCATAGAACTAAATACAACTTAAATCAAATTAAACCTTAGAAACCAAAAATAAAACACTCCCAATATTATGTTCTATTTATGTAGCCTTTATGTAAAATTCCAAAATTTCAAGTAAATTTAAGATATTATCTTCGACATATGTATTTTGGAATTTTGAGACTAAAATTGAATTATAATGACAAGAAGAATCCATGATTGTGCCAATGAGACTAGTCAAATGTTTCCAGGTATGTTTTTCTTACTATAGTTGTTATTCATAGAAAATCAGGTCACTACACTTCATTTCTCATCTTTCATATACCAAAAATTCTTCATTTACAGGCCAAAAGAACTAAAAGGAAAAGGCAATAAAATCACTGCTCAAATTGAATACAATAGCTGTATCAAATTACATGCAAAATAACAACAGTCTATTATATCAATATAAACTGTGGTGACTGTGGACAATTCATTGTAGCAAGGCTCTACCTCTATGATCCTCTGATCCCGGTTGAAGAAGAACACCAAAAGCAAAACCCGAACACAAACACAAACCCAAGTCTGTTACATACCAAAATGACGAGAGAGTTCGTCATTTGCTAAAAGTGCATCCCCTTCCAACTCTACTTCACTACAGGTTGTGTCGGTGCTGGCACCTTCAACCGATCGTTTCCTTTTTCGTTGACCATCCAACGACAATCTAATGAAAATTTTGGATTTTGTTACTTAACTCAGATCACATTAGTCATACTTAAAATGAATTGAGCTAGGTCAAAACAAAAAATTTAGATGCCATAGGTCATTTATGAGGTCACACGATTTCATATTTTGATGAAAAGGTTTATTATTGAAGAAAACAATCTAGTCCTTAAATATTAGTATGAAAAAAATTGCATCTCTATAATTTTAAATTTAGTCCATGAACTATAGTAACTATACTTTAAATTTTGAAACGATTTAGTGCTACTAAACAAATTCCATCAAGGTAAAGCATTTCAAAATTTATTATGTAATCCATTAGTCTTTAATGTGTTTTTTTAATGTGTTTTAACATACTTGATCCGTAACTAGTTTCGGTTTATTTAACTACGCATGTTAAAACCTCCCATCAAAATGTTAATGTTCTACCTAGTAAGCACTAAATCATGCATAAGTTAAATTTTCTTCTTTTTTTAGTACACATAAGTTAAGTCGGGACTAAATCATTGCTTTTTTAACCTTGTTTTCTTTATGTAAAGGATACTCTCATGAGAGTTACAAGGAATCATTAATCAATTTCAAATAGTAAACCCAACATAAAAAAGCATATCTGCTTTTTTGCTCTTTCTTGCTACCTCAAGAACCTGTAAACCCTCTTTATAATCCAAGCTAAATTCTGGAAAATCATTGTCAAAAGCCTAGTTTTTGTTTTTTAAAACTGAAAAAGATTGCAACTTTCTTTAAGAAAGTAAATCATTACCAAAGTGAGTTGGAGTCGGTGGAATCATAATGACTTCCATCCCTTAGAGATAGAAAGTTCAATCTTCCACCCCACAATCATTGTACTAGTAAAAAAAAATCTAGAGACTTAGTAGTAAATTTAAAGTTTACCCCAGATGCAAGGAAATTTCTGAGCGGTCATTTTCCTCTGCCTCCGTCTTGACCTCAGTCTCATTGGTAGAAGCAGTTTTCGAATCGGAGAAGTAGGATCTCTGAAGGGGACTGGACTCCTGACGTGGTATATTATTTCTCTGCTGAAACTCCTCGAGCTATAAATTATCAAAAGGAAGAAAAATATAAAAACTTTGATGGTCATTCTTTCAATATCAGAAGTCTAAGTTGAACCACTTGTGAAGCCGAAAACTTGCCTGTTTTCGCAGAGTCTCGTTCTCTGAAATGACTACTTCCCCCTAAAAGTAAACAGAAATCAGATGGGGAATAATCAATAATCAACCACTAAGATCAAGAGTGAAAATTGGTTTGATGAGATTATGTTTATACAAGTTCATGATTCCTGCCTCCACATAAACTAATAAAATACCTACTTTGAAGTTAATGAAACAAGCATTTCGGTTCATCAATCAGTCTATAAACTTACAAATTTTTCCACTACCATTTGATCCATCGCATTATCTACTTACTTTCCATCGTACCATGCATCAAACATGGTTACATTACAATTGTCTTCTCATTTTGTTGCATTTAAAATGATACACAACCACAATCAATTTTGGTCAAATCAAACAAAATCTAACTCAAAACTCAAGACCTATGGCTGAAGATGAAAAGAGGATGACAAGATGAATAGAACGTAGTATAAAGTTTGAAAGGAAAATGAAATTATAAGAAAAAGTAACAAAGAATCGAGGAACATTTCTTCGATATCTATCACTACCATAGTTCTTATTTTCTCAAAGTGACAGTAACAGAGTGTGTTGGTGATACGTGATGGGATGGATTTGTAATGTAATATAATCCAAAATTCATGATTGGATTGAGCATTTTAGGTCTGATTTGTTGTAAAACTCATTCCATTCCGACAATTTTCAATCCAACCCTCTTTATGACTGTTTTCATGTTTCGCGATCTCATTTTCATTTTATTTTTAATTATTCATAATTTTCAACTCTCATTTGATTTCCAATAATCCTAATTAAATTTCGGCTCCCCAAACAGCCCCAATATAGTTTCTTAAGCCATTTTCAAAATCATTATAAATAACAAGTCACTAACTCAACATCCAAACCTAAATCTTAAGTGAGATATTGTAACTTCTTTTTGAATTTTTAAGAAACATATGAATAAATAATAACATTAAAAAAGGGATAACCAAGTTACCTGTGACCTACACCTTTGGAGCTGCTCCAAAAGTAATGTCTCCTACAAAAACAATGTCTCAGCCAAAGCAAGCATACAAAGTACTAAAATGAACATGTAGATTCTACTTCTAGTTCTCAAGGTACCTTCTTGTCTTTGATAGATATGATCCCTTCCCGCAACTGGTTTTCTAAGTTCTGTAGGTCTATAAAGCTCAAACTATCCAGTTCCTGGCCTCTCATCTGCCTATAAAATCCAGATTACACAAGAAAGAAAAAAAAAACCAAAAGTTATTAAACATATAACAGGCTTTCTAAGTCATGTTCTAGAATAAATTGGTAAAATGAACACATTGAACTTCTACTCAACTCCTCTATTTCAGTGTATCAACTAATTACTCGTTCTTTTAATGACTTAAGATCATTTCCTTTTATTGCAAACTTGAATAGAACAAGAAACTTATGTGAGGTGTCTCAAGAAGAACAGCTGACAAACAAATATGAAAACTATTGACTTACGTATATGCTAACTTTAGCTTTTCAATCTCCTCCTCGGACGACTTTGCATCAGAATCAGATGGTGGCAGCTATTTTCCAAAAGAAAAGTTCAAGAGAATTTTGAGCGGAAAGAAAAAAAAAAAAAAAAAAAAAGAGAGAAACTTAGACCATAAATGTACTGCATTTACTTGTGCTGGGTGGTCCAAAGTCTCTTTAGGAAAATCCAATTCCATGCCCTGTCCTCTATACCTTGAAAGTGTATGTTCCATGCTTCAAAACATAGAGAGAAAAACAGAGTTAATAAACTAAGCACCTTTCCAAATGAAAGTTTGGCGTACACTTTAATTTCAGTGACTAATTATTGAAAACTAACTTTGAGTGATCTAACAATTTTCCTTGTCAAAGAGAAGTATATATATAATGACAGTTATTCTATTCTTTACTATTTTCAAAGTGAAGAACACCAAACTTAATTCATATATTATAGAAAATGAAATTACGCTTCTCATTCCTATAGGAAAAAAAAAAAAAAACAAGAAAACGTGAAGAGACAGAAAGAGAGAGGGAGAGAGAGAAGACAACCCCACATTTTAAAAAGTGTCTCCACTAGTAAAATGCCAAATATTACCTTTGGTGTGGGTTCACTGAGAAAAGAACACTCACTAAAGACCAAAAAAAAAAAGGACAAAAACCCTTCCATTGCAAAAAGCTTTCACCAAAGCAAAGTTGATACTATTATAGAAGCTCCCATTTCATTTGACAACAAAGCAGAGAACAAAAGAAGAAAAACCAAGAAATATGAAACAAAAGTATGTGTAAGAATTTAATAAATTACCTAGTGCTGGAGAATTCATAAAGCCTTCCAGTACTGGAGAAGACAACAATGGCGACCTCAGCATCACAAAGAACAGACAATTCTTTGGCCTTTTTCATCAACCCATTACGGCGTTTAGAGAAAGTAACTTGTCTGCTATTGATATTCTCAATCTTCTTGATCTCAACTCTGCCTCTACCCATGGAGGATTTTGGAGTTGGGGGAAGAGGGTTTTGTTGTTTGGGGCCAAACATGAATGAATGAAAAATATTTGAAAACAAAAAATAAAGAGAGAGAGAGAGAGAGAGAGAGAGAGAGAGAGAGAGAGAGAGAGAGAGTCAAGAGGAGAAATTGATATGGGAAAAATAGGGAATGAAATGCTTAAAAAAGAAAGGCATTGCTGTGTTGTTGAAGCTTGAAAATGGATTTGGGAATTTGGGGTTTTTTGCTTTTTGGGAGTCTATTGATATGAAAGGTAAGTTCGACTAAAATTAGTATGCAAGCATCAAGGGGGTGACCATTCCTATTTCTATACGTAGAATTTATCCAATATTGGCATCAACTCGCTGGTTTCAAACCCCGCATTTGGTGGGATTTTCTTTTCAAATTTTTAGAATTTCTTTTCATTATAAGTTGAGAGAATTTAAATCATAAACATTGTGATGCAATGTCTTTTAACTTTCAGCTATAACAGGTGATAACAAATTTGAGGCAATAACAAATTAGTAAAAGATTAAAAAATTCACGTGCACCCAACATTTTGGATGTTACTCTCCAAATTTTTTGAATTAAAAGTTACTTTCTATTTATTATCATCCCAAGTGCTTCTTCCTGATTTTCTAAAATTAAAATCTATAATCGATAGCTGCTATAAGTTGGTTGGTATTGTTGATAGATGCTATTTGTGATAGTCTTCAATTTGAAAATTTTGCTATCAGTTACCATCACTGATATAGATTACCGGTGACAATTTCTATAAATGATAGTCATTGAAGGGCAGACTTAGTATTTTAAAAAAAATTAGTAATCTATGAGTCAAAATTTTACTACTTTTGCAAATATTTATTCTTGTGTTGTATTTTTACTTTATTTCATAAATGGTTCTATTTGTTATAATTTTTCATTGCATTTTTACCCTAAACTTGGTTGGGTTTGGTTTAACCATAATCTTTTAACTTGTTGTATCAATTTAAAAACTCAAACTACGTCAATTGTATCAATTTAACCATAAATTTTCAATTTCATCCTAGGACTTAAAATGATACAATCCACCAAAGTTTGAGGTTTGAATGAATGAATTTGAAAGTTTAAAATTAAAATTGATAACATCCATCAACTTTATACCATCCATCAAGTTTAGGATTAGAAATTAAAATTGATAAAACTAAAAATTTAGGGTTAAAATTATTACAACATGTAAGTTAGTTTAGAGTTTGAAATTCAATTTTTTTACTTTTTTTTTTTAAGTCTTACCGTATACTCAAATTAAAAACTAAAAGGAAAATTGTGTTTTTTCTTATGTATCTTACAAAACCTTAACCTAATTCAAGAGATAAATATAAACTTTACAAATCCAACTTTTGAGAAAGTTATTACCTCTTCCAAAAACCCAAAAACAAAGAAAGAAAGAAAAGAGAAAAGAAAAAGAGAACACTTACAACTCATCTATTACAAAATTAAAGCTTTTTGAAGTAGTTGATGTTAGGCCACAGTCTGTTTTAGTAGGAAGGAATAAAATCTTAGAAGGGAAAGGAGTGAACCAAAAATAGCCTTGCGACTGATGTGAGTCAAATTGCCAATAATGGCCAACATTCCTAGTATAGAAGGTTTCAAAAGTTCTTTTTCCCCCTTAGATTCCTTTATTTGGTTCACTTTCCTTTTATGATTCTTTTGAAATTTTTATGTTATTTGATTTTTAAAATGCAAGTTTTTTTTTTTTAGGTTTTTTTAATGCAATTTGTCTAAAATGTTACTAGATTTTTTTTATTATATAAAAAAATTCTATTTATTTAGGGCTTTTTGTTAGGGTTTTTTTTTTTTTTTTAAATATAACGAAGCGACAAAATATTTACATTATAGAGAACAACTCTGAAAACGGAAAAAATCCATAGATCCACAATGGAAAATACTAAAAGTGCCCCTTCAACCACGCCGTCAACAACGACCCCAATATATTTGATACACAATCGTTTAGATTTGTCTACATGATCGTTTATTTTTTCAAGATTCATATTGGTACAAGATCATTTAGATTTGACTAAACGATCTTTTTGAAGATTATTTTGATACATGATTGTTTATATTTGTCTAGATGATCATTTATTTTTTCAAGATTCTTTGGTATACGATCGTTTAGATTTGGCTAAACAATTTTCTCAAGATTCTTTTGTACACATGATCGTTTGGATTTGGCTATCCCAATTTAAACTATTTTTTAAAAGATTTGATCGTTTAGATTTGACTATTTTTTGTACACGATTGTTTAGATTTGACTATTTTTTGTACGTGATTGTTTAGATTTGGAGCAAAATCTAAACGATATTTTTTTCTAGTCTTTTATATTTATTACACAATCTTGAACAACAAAATAACAGTTTGACAAAAAATAGATATTTTATATTTGATACAAATCTTGAACCAAATAATAGTTTGAAAAAAAAAGAAGAGGAAAATAAGAAAGACGATAGAAAGAAAAAAAGTCAAATCGCAGACGGAGAGGAGAACAAAAACCTTAAAAGGAAAAAAACAAACCTGGAATATTTAAAAAATGACAAACTTCATGGACTTTGTTACACGGGTGGTAAATATTTTACCGGTTTGTTATATTTATGTAAATTTTCCTTTTTGTTAATGCATTTTAAAAAATAGTAAAATATTGAAACTATTTACAAAATATAACAAATTGAGGAAACTTCTTCCTATTTAAGTTTTTTGTTATATTTTATAAATAATTCAATATTTTGTTATTCTTTTTTTTTTTTTTTTTTTTTTTTTGAAAAGATACTAATGAAGGGAGCTAAAGAAGAGTTACCCTATCACAACTTTTATTGCCATAAAGGAAGTACAAAGTATTGTCTCATTTACACAGGTAGACTATAGAAAGCATTTATGTTTAAGGCGATTGAGGCTTGGCTGTAGTTTTTGAAAATTTTGCATTTTAAGGACCAGTTTCTTGTTAGAGAGCAGATATCTTCCCATGAGTTCTGATAGGTTGTATCTTTCTCTGTGAAAATAAGTCTGTTTATCCCTAACCATATTGTCCATAAGGTAGCTATGGCCACATTGAAACTGATGATGTTCTTTGCACTGCTTCCTTTTAATGTGCATAAGCCGAAACAGAGGTCTTTGGTATTTGTATTAGTCATAGGAATACCAGTTTCTGTACTCCATAGTTGCCAAAGCTTGTGGGCTTTGGGGCAGTGGATAAATAGATGATTCATGTCTTCATTTGAGGATCGACAAGAGATGCACCAGTTTGGGCTAAGGCACATGTTCGGGTTCCTTTTTTGGATATTGTCCATTGTATTAAGTTTCTGGTGTATCATGGTCCAGATGAAGAATTTACATTTTTGTGGGATGGGAGACTTCCAAAGGTTTTTGAATTCATTTTCTCGGTTAATCTCCCATGAGCTTGAATTTTCCTTGAAAGCTATATCTTTAACTGATGCTACTGTGAACAGACCGTTGTCGTTTGGTCTCCAAGAAGGTTTGTTTTGTCCTCTGTCATTGCATATCGGAGGCAGACTATTTTTTAGGGGCTGCCAAACTTGGTTTTCCCTAGCGTTTAATGGTCTTCTTGGATTGATGTTCCACACCTGCCTGTACTTTGATCCTAGACTTCCTTAACGGTGGCATTTTGTAGTTTCGAAAGAGCAAAGAGTCTAGGGACTTGGTGGGAAAGAGGTATATTGTTGTACCGGTTGCTGTGCCAAAAGGATAGAGAGGAGCCATCATTGAGATTCCATTTGATTTTTGATTCAAACCAGTCCTTCTATTTTTTAATGGCATTCCAAGGCGTCTTTGCACTGCAGCTCTTACCTTCTACTGGAATATCGCCTTGATGGGTTTTTTGAGTATTTTGCATCTATATATTTTTCTAGAGAGAGTAAGGCTCATCATGATATCTCCATAACCATTTGCAAAGGAGAGGTTGATTTGTGTCCTTTAGCTTGCTTATTCCCAGGCCTCCCAGCTCTTTTGGGGAAGTGCAAATATTTCAATTGATCAGATGAGCATTTGTTTGTCCTCGCTACCTCCCCACAAAAAATCTCTCCAGTGTTTTTCAATTTCTTTGTAAACGGAGGCAGGAGCTTTGAAGGTAGAAAGTTGATACGTGGGGAGGCTTGATAACGAAGATTTGATAAGGGTAAGTCTTTCTCCTTTGGAGATTTGAGAGTATTTCCAGCCATTTAGTTTTTTGCGGATACTATCAATGATTTGAGCCCAAAAAGACTTGGAATTTGGGTTTCCTCCCAACGGAACTCCCAAGTAGTTGATTGGTAGGAATTTAGTAGGAAAGCCGAATTTTCTAGCCACTTGATCCTTTCTATCAGCGGACATGTTTATAGGGTTTATAGTAGACTTTGAGTGGTTGAACTTTAGCCCAGAAGCTTTTTCAAAGAGGGATAACGCTATTTACAGGTTGTTTATGTACTTATCATTGTTCTTGACAAATATGAGTATGTCGTCTGCAAAAAGAAGGTGAGAGATGTTGCAATTGTCGCTAAGAGAGACCTCTTTGAAAGCTCCTCTTGCTTCTAAGTGAAACAGTAATCTGCTTAAGTAGTCCATGGCCAAAACAAAAATGAATAGAGAAATTGGATCACCCTATCTTATGCCTCTTTCCACTTTTATTCTTCCTTTTGGATTCCCATTTAGAAGGATAGAATATTGAACATTGTTGATATATGCATTAACCCATTTTCTCCATTTGATGGGAAAGTTTTTCTTTGCAAGCATGAAGTTGATGAATCTCCAGCTGATTTTATCAAACGCCTCTTCTATGTCTAGCTTTAGGACAAAGCCTTTTGTTTTCTTTTGCTTCCACGAGTCAATTTCTTCATTTGCAATGAGAATTGCATCGGTAATTTGTCTTCCTTTAATGAAAGCCATTTGATTTTCAGCAACAATATCAGCTAGGGTGACTTTGAGTCTATTTGCTAAAGCTTTAGCCATAATCTTGTAAAGGGAGGTTCTTAGGCTAATGGGCCTGTAGGCATGCTACATTTATCTTTTTTGTTGATGAGGGCTATATATGTGTTGTTGACGTTGTTGTTAATAATGACTTTCTTGTGGAAATCTTGGAAAATATTCAACAACTCTCTCTTAAGATTATTCCAATGTTTTTTATAGAAGAGCATGGTGAAACCATTCGGTCCAGGGCCTTTTCATTGTTGATGGACATGATTGTACTCTTGATTTCATACTCATCGAAAGGCTTGTAAAGCTCAGTTTGGTGAGAGCAGGAGATTGGCTTCCAATCCAAGTTGTCAATGAGGATTTCTTCATATTCCTTTTCTGAAAAGAGATTCTGGTAGTGAGAAATGAAGGCCCATGAGATAGCATCAATTGAATCTTGATTGTTACCATTAGGATTGCATATGGATTTGATTAGATTTTTCCTTTGATATAGTATACTCTGTGAAAATAAGCATTGTTTTCATCCCCCAGAAGGTTCCATTTTTGTCTAGATCTTTGATGCCAAATTTGAGCTTGCTTATTTTTAATGCTAAGCAAATCAGATTTGAGGGAGATTCTCTTAAGGTGGTGAGATTTCGATATCTCTCCTTGGAATTCTAGCTTGTCGATCGAATCAATCTCTTCCAAGAGAATTTTTTTGTTGGCTTTATAGTGATTTACTTTGTTGTGTTGCCACTCTTTGATATACTTCGAGAGAGTTTTAAGTCTTTGGATAAAGGCATAACTAGGGAAGCCGACATGTTTGGAGTTGATCCACCAATCTTGGAAGTTTTTCTTAAAATCCTTGTCCTTTAGGGAGATGTTGTTGAATTTGAATGGGCAAGAACCCCATCTGGTATGAGGAGATTCCAAAACAATAGGAAAGTGATCCGAAACTATTTTTTCCAAAGTTCGTGATGAGTGAATGTTGAAGGTTTGTTCTCAGCCTACCGTAAAAAGGAATCAGTCAAGGCGTGAAAAAGTTGGATTTAATCTGAGATTTGACCAAGTGTATTTATTGTTTAATGGAGGGGGATCAATGAGCTCATTCTCCTTGATGAAATTATTGAAGAGAGCCATGTTTCTGAAGTCGAGTGTTTTTGCATTGGTCTCTGTTTCCCATCTGATCATATTGAAATCACCGGTTAACAACCAATTTGGAAGGCACTGTGATTGAAGAAGCTTTAATTCATTCCAAAAATCTATCCTGTCATTGCTTCTAGAGGGCCTATAACTGACGTAAGCCACCAGTTACCATCTGAATTGAGGACATTAATAGATATAAAGTAAATTCTCATTTTAACTTCGTTGACTTTGAATTTGATGTCATTCAACATAACAATAACACCACCAGATGAACCAGTTGATGGAAGAGCTTACCATTTTATACCAATCTTGTTCCATAGGAGATTTTTATTTAGCATTTGCAGGTTTCTAATTTTCGATTCAGTAAGGATAACAAAATCAAGATCATAGGAGGAAATTAGATTTTTTATTTAGGCTCTTTTTGAGGGAGAGTCTAACCCTCTAATATTCCAACATAAGACCTTCATGTATTACCCTTATCCCCCAAAGGCCCATGGTCTGAAAAATCCACATTTTAATCAGACATAATAACAGGAAAGTTTGAAGAGCTAGGAACATCAGAGGCGTATTTCGGAGACAGTTTGAGTTCGTTTTCTTTTAGCCAATTCACTAATTTTTTCTTGAAAGCTCTGTTAGTTTCTTGATCATTGTCGATGCTTGAGTCCTTTGATATTCCAGCTGCTGTATTGTTTTTCTAAGAAATCCCTTTTGGAAGAAGGCTCTCTGCTCTTTCTTTTGCAGTGTTTGTCTGGTTGTGATCTTCTTCTTCAATATTTGCATTCATCAGGTTGTTAATGGACTCCTGTCCGTGGTTATTCTCCAAATGAATCAAAGAGTCCAACGGAGAAATGGGGCCCATATCAACCAATAAATTCATCTGCTTGCTTCCCTCGCCATTTTCTTTTAAAATTTGCTTAGGATCTTCATTTATTACTTGAGAGTCTTTTTTTATTCTGTAAAGAATCTTCATCTTGGATTTGTGGCACGGGCTTCCTTTCTTTTCCAATGATTCATTTATAGCAGAGATCTCCATTGATTTTCTTTCAATATTTTTATCCATATTTGAACTGTGTGAGAGGTTACATCCTAGAGACAAGAAGGATACTTTTCTTTTAAAGATTCTTTTTTATCTCTTGGAGTAATGACAATGATCTTGATCATTTATGATGAGCATAACCTTCGCTTTCTCTTTCCTTTTTTCACTAAGTTGTTGATCGAAAAGATCATATTCAGATTCTGATGAGTTGTTTTTCTTGGCTTGTGTGGGATTTGAGATAGAATGCTTGTCAGAGTTTAGGTAATTGTAGTCACCGCGTGACTTTGTTGTTTCCGGCGGGGCTGCTTGAAAGCCATTGTATGTGTAGACTTCAGCCAAAGGGTTGTGTTCATCAAATTTGTCTGCGGTCTTAGATTTGAAAGAACCATGAACTCTTACACTTCTTTCCACAAACCATCTGGCTTCGGGTGGTGGAACGGTATTGATGATAAAATTATCGCCTTGATCATCAGTGATCACTATAGAAGCTGGAACAAAGCCAGTATAATTATATCTAACTTTAATCTTGGCATCAATGAGTTTTTTCATCTTCATTGTTTCCTTTGCTACTGCAAGGAAGCCTCCACAGACCATTCCAATATATTGAAAAGTACAGTAGTTCCATAAGTGAAGTGGTATATCTTTGAAACGTAACTAACCTCCATAGTTGGGTATCACTGAGTGAAAGGAGTGTAGATTTGTATCCCAACTTTCAAATTTTACTTGATAGTTTCCAACTGTGGACCAACCATTTGAACTTTTGTTACTGTAGAGAAGCTTGGCATGGTCTGGATTCAGGTAGCGAATGGCTTTGTCGGCTTAGAACGGCTTGTATGAGAATTCCATTTATGATTGCCTTTTTAGGGAGAACATAATTCTGCTCCAATCATCATGAAAGCAGCGCCTTGTAACAATAACCGTTTTTTCAAAAGAATCCCCAGATAGACCAAAAGGCTTAAAACCAATTGTGGTGCTTCTTCTACTTGAACTGTCATCAGATGTAGATTTGTATCTTTTCTTGTTTTCTTCTTCACTGTTGTCGATAAGGGCCTTTACGTAGGATTTCCTAGAGGAGGCAGAGTCTGATGAGAAGGAGTCAGAGTATCTAGGAACATACTCCTTCCTTATTTTTGAGCGAATTCTTTTTGTTGGTGCATAAGGCCTGAAGGTAATAAGAGCTAAAAAAGATTTCCACCCTAATTTATTTGGACCTTCAGGAACTAAAATGCTACATTTTCTTTCTTTGTTGTCGATTCTGAAGATCTCAACAGTGATGCTAGTCTTGCTTTTGTTTTTTTGTCTTTCTCACCCACATACAGTTGTCTTCCTGTCTTCTTTATGTGAAAAAGTGCTTTGATGTTGTAGTGTCCAATAGGTCTTTGAAACATTTTCTAATCCAATCCAATGTGTCAGGTGTGATGTCCATGGAGAATGATTTGTGTTGGAAAACTTCGGTCAACCACATACGGATAAAGTTGGTTTTACTATCCAAAGATAGTATGAATTCTTTTTGTTCAATTTGGCAGGACTTGGGAAGTTGTTTGATAAAAGCCATGGAAGCAAAAAGAAAAGAGCAAACAGAATAAAGAAAGTGAAAGGTACCTTTTTTGGGGGGACCAACTACCGCTTAAAAAGGAAAGTTTGATGTGGAAATTGAATGAAGCTGTAAAAGTTAGGTGGAGTAAGTTGCCTTAACTGAGATCAAACAGAGAAAACGGCGACGGAAGTGACTTGAAGTAGCAGCAAGTGTTAGAATTCTTCAATGCACTCTCAGTTGAGGAGGTGCCAATGTTCCAGGTGTTGCTATTGTTGCAGAGGATGGTTGTTGGGAGAGAAAAAACACTGTAACAAGAGCCATCCCAAGCACCCTAAATAGTTTGTCCCAATATTTTGTTATTCATAACCATTCTCTTCTTTTGTTCCTATTTTGGTGTTTGAAAAGTCAGTTATGGTTAATTTGCAAATTGAGTCTTTATAATTCAGAAAAACTATAACTTAGTCTATATAATTTAAAAGAAAATTGCATCAAATGACAAAAAATTTAGAAAAATGCAGTCAATAGCAATTTTTTTGCATATTGCAAATATGAAAAATATGATAAGTAATTAAATATATCAGATGACTATCAAAAGTCTATCAAAGGGCTATCAAAGGATTATTCGCTTTTATATTTGCTATTTCTATAATTTAGAAAATGTAGTGATATGAATCCTATTATTATAGAATTTTTTGTTATTTTTGCAAATATCCCAAATTTAAAAGTTACAAAGTAGTCCATAAGATTTTTTTTTCCTTTGGAAAAGCTTATAAACAGTGTCTACAGTATAATAAGAGCCCTATAAACAGTATAGGAATTGAAACGCACTTGGTACTTATTTGTTTGTTGAAAGATACTGTTACTCCTTGAACTTTCGTGGAAGTACTATTTAATATCGAAATTGTAAATGGTATCAACGTAGTTGTAACTGTACTTTTAAATTTGTAATAACTTATTTCTCAATTTTTTTACAAAATAGTTGGTAACACGTGAATTTTTCATTTTATTTGACTAAATAAGAAAAAAGTAGTTAATTACACAAATAGTATGAAACTATATTTATTTATTCATGATTTTTTGAAATATATTTTTAATTTCAAATTTATTCTTGATAGACTTCTTGCTTAAGACTTGTATGTGTGTATAAATCGAATGAACTAAGCTATAAAGAATTTAATAGCATGACTGTGAACAATCCATTCATTTAAACTTTACATTGATGATTAGGTTTTTTTATATGTATCAATTCATACGATCAAATATTTATACGAATTGAAAATGTGGATATTGACTTGATTATTATTTCGACATTTGTGTTAGTTCGGTATATTTTATGTATTTCTATCCCAAGAAGTATAATTATTTAACAAATTTGTCAAGAAGTATAATTAATTATTATTGTTTAGAGATGAATAATTAATAACCGAAAAATTGACAAAAATAGTAAAATTAACAAAATATTTACACTTCAAATAAAAATTAAAGCTTAATAAATTTTGTCTTTTAGTAATTTTTTCTAAAATGTAAATAGTTGGTTTTTTTTTTTCTATTTTTGAAAAGACTTCTTAACAATTAATGAAAAGATATTGAAATAATACAAATAACGAGACAATTTTTTCCTTAATCTCTCAATTATAAGATTCATATATACCATAGTGGTAAGCACGCCTTACATCTTTACATCAAAAGTATACTTAATTACAAAATAATAATCAAAATTTGGAAACTCAAGTTCTTAGTATCCTCATGCCACTTTATTCGTTTTTTGAGATGACGCTACTGACCCTTTCTCTCTTTATTTTGCCACTCCTACATTCTTTATCTTTGAATACGTACACCCATCAATTTATCTGCATCGTTTTTGTTGGGTTAATCGCTTGCTCTTCCGCCTCCCTCTCTCAAAACCTCCCAAGTCAAGTCGGTTCCACACTCTGATCCCACCCACTAGGGACATTACACTCAAGACCTGAAAATAAGCAACTTCTTACACCTTGATGCCTAAGCTTTGCAAAAACCTGATGAAGGTTCCAGGGCTTTATTGTGTTGCATTGCAATCTTCATTTAAAGTTGTTGGAAGATTGATTTAAAAAGGATTGATTCAATTGTACAGAATGTATTGAATATAGTATAGGAGCATGGCTAAAACATACGAGGCAAGTCCACCCAGAAAAAGTTTGAAAGATAAATCTAAGAAGATTTACCATGCTAGAATAGGATATCTTTCTGTTGCAAAGGCGAAGGAAGTGAAAGATATTTATATCAAGGGATAGTTGCAAATATACCAATTAAATTCAAAATAATTAAATATATAGCAACATTTTAAAAAATTTACAAATATGCAAAATTCGTCAAAGTTTATAAATGATAGAAGTCTATTATTGATAGACCATGTTGCAAATATTGGTCTATGGTTGATAATAGACAATAAGACTCTATCAACGATTGTTGTTGCACTTCGGTCTTCAATGCAAAAAATCGTCCAAGTCCGGCAAATAATGGTGAAAGAAATGAAGAAGCAACTGAACGGATTGTTAAAAAAAAAAATTGGATTAGTGAAAGGCTGAGTCGCGAAACACGCTCTCTTTAAGACGTTTTGCGGCTCTGCTCTGAATCGTGCAAACAGAATGATGTCTCGTCGTCCCCAAGATAAAACAACCCTTTTTCGTCAATTAGTTTTGCACATAAACTAATTGGAACCGAAACACTAAAAAAAGAACAGCTCGAAAAACTTTTAAGAGAATGAGAATTTGAGAGAAGATTGTTTGTTGTGTGTTGTGAGAATGAAAGTGAGGGATCTATTTATAGTGGTGGAGGATTAGTAACGGTCAAAATAATTTAATTGTGAAACGTTACAAATTTATTATAATAAAACTTTTAATGGTCAAAAAATTAATTTTGTAACGTTTAATGATTAAAAAATTAATTTTGTAACGTTTAACGATCAAAAAATTAATTTTGTAACGTTTAACGGTCAAAAAATTAATTTTGTAACATTTAACGGTCAAAAAATTAATTTGTAATAAACGTTTCATAATTTCTTATAATTTTTCATCCAATAACGATAAAAGTCTATCGTTGATAGATTTTGCTTCATTTGCAATTTTTTTTAAATGTGACTATATATTTCAATTATTATTCCTAATATTACCACCAATTATAATTACTACATATGGAAGGAAGGAAAAAAAAAAAAAAAGAAAAAAAAAAACCCATTAGAAGATCATGAAATGGGAACCAAATTATTGGAAGACTTTTTCACTTCTCACAATTAATAAAAATAAGGGGGTTTTTTTTAAAAATATAACAAACCGACTAAATTTTACACTATATAAAACAATTTTGAAAATGAAAAAAACTTACAAGCCCACAATCGAAAATACAAAAAATGTCCTAGGCAACACGCGATTAATTCGTCACTCGTGTGTGTAATATATTAAGATACGATTTTGTACCAGGATGGTTTAGAAATGACTACACGATCATTTAGATTTGGCTACATGGTCGTTTAGATTTGGGTATGTACCAATATCCATGATTCTTTCCAAGATTCTTTGGTACAAGATCACTTAGATTTGGCTACATGATCATGTCAAAATCTAAACGTTTTTTTTTTCAAGATTCTTTGGTACATGATCGTTTAAATTAGGAGCCAAATCTAAACAATCTAATCTAAACGATCATATACCAATATACCAATATCCCAACAATTTTTTTTCAAGATCTTTTATATTTGGTATATAATCTTGAACGAAATAACACTTAAAAAAGACAATACAAGATTTATGATTGATTGAAACTAAAGATCATAGTTTGAAAAAATATATATATAAAAAATTTGCAAAAGAAGAAGGGAAGAGAAGAAAGATATATTATTTGTATTAAAGAGACAAAATTGCTACTGAAAAATTATTATAGGACATAATTGACCTAAAAAATTTAAAAAGATAAATCTTTCAAATTATGTAACTAAAGCTTCACTCTCTTCTCTATCATTTCCTTGATACCAATTTGCTTAATACTGACCGCAAAGTGAATTAGAATCGAAGTTTACAAGGAAAGGAAGCAGTCGAAATATTAGGAGCTTATTCTTGATAGCTCAATAATAATAGTTCAATCACAAATGAAATTGAGAACATTAATAGATAAGATTGAATCAGACAAAACAAAACCCCTTATCTGATAAGTTTTTTTTTTAATATCTGTGAGTGTTCGGACCAGCTTGCACATACCTCGACTAATCTCACGGGACAACCTGCCTGATCCTACAACGTTTGGGTGTCAAGGAAACTTGTAGGAAATTAATTCCTAGGTAGGATTGCCACCATGAACTAAACCCATGACCTCTTAATTAGATATTAAGACTATGCCTCATTTTTATCACATTATCTGATAAGGTCTTGAGAAGAAAAGATTTCGTAAAAGATAATCTTAATAACCTAAAAACTAAATTACTTATATAATACAAAAACAAAAGTTGGTGAAAAAATCCATCAAGAGATTCCCTACATTTATTATAACCTATTTATTATAACATTTGTTATTTTACATTTCAATATTTATTAATTTACCAATTTGACTATCTAAAATTTCAAAAGGAAATAACTAATATGTCGTGGATGTGTCGTCCATTTGTCTGAAGAAATTGATGAAGCCAACTCTTTTCAGTTATTGTTGTCCTTTCTTTTATGGAATTAATAATGTATATCGTTAATCATATTTCCTACGATGGATTATAGGCTGACCAGTCGTCTTACTACCACACATTGAACTTACCGCATAGACCACCAAACGTAGTCGAACACTCCATGAAATATACACATTTCCATTTTCATTTTTGAACTTTATCTTGATTTGTGCTTGTTGCCTTCAATTTTTCCCTAGATTTCTTAATGGAGGAATAATATTTTCAAATTAACTACAATATGTACAGAGTTTACTCAACAATTACACTAGAGATGCAAATATGCATTGAAACTTGATTTTTAAAAGAATACTTCTTTCTAAAGACTATATATGAATCCTATTTTATTTTTAAAATAGGTATATGGAAGGATATTATTTGAGGTAAGTCGTTATCAAAATGATAGGTTGTTATGGATGTAAGTATGCAAAACAAGAATTTATTCATAGTCTAAAATAAAAGAATACAAGAATAGAGAAAGACTAGATAAAATATGAGTGTTAGGGATTACCTCAATTACCTTTCAAAGTTATCTTTTTAACCATTCTTACCTTTGTGGAAATTGAGAGTAGTATGGGGAAGAAAGGTGTCGAACCCTAGAGAGCACTTAAGATTCAAAACTTCAAGATTCACAAACAAGGTCGATTAGTAGCTTCAAGATCTAAAAGAAAATTAGAAACACAGAAAAGAGGGGTTTGTGGAAGTAATTTTTGAACTATAGTAAAGAACGAGTATTAAGGAATGATTAGTGACAACAAGTATTTCAAGTAAAGCTTTTGTTTCAAATTTAGTAGAGGGACTTTTTCTTGGGTAATTACCATGTTTCTTATCATTGAAAAAGAAAGAGGATTAATTAATCTTTTCTTGAATTTACAAGAATGGAATTTTTTACAAAAATAAAGTAACCAAATCTCTATTAAAACATGATTAATCTCAGCGACCAAAGCATGTTCAAACCGAGACAAAATTTATCCTATTCAAGATTTTCAAAGGAGGGGATAGCCACTACCCCTAGCAAAATTAATGCCCATTTCAAACTTGTTATGCAAGAATCAATTAGTAGAAAATTAAAACAATCTCAACAATTAATTCAACATAACAAACCATTGCAAATCAAAATTTAAGTTCAACACTTTAAGAATTCGTAAAGAAATTTCAATGAAAAATTGATGGGGAAAACTTATTTGTTTTATTGAAATTTCAAAAGAAATTGCAAAGGGAAACAATCAATCAAATAAAAAATTGAAAATATATTGAAAGGAATTTAATTTTCAAAGAAAACATGGTAATTTAACCCAAGAAAAAGTCTCAAAAGATTACCTTAGCCCATGAAGATTGATGAAATTCTTGAAAAAATGTTGAGGAAGAGAGTTTTTTTTCTTTTTTTTTAACTTGGAATTTCTTATCTCTCTCCCAAAAAATATGAGAGATTTTATAGAAGGGAAAATGGGAGAAAAAAGGGGAATTAGTTTTAAAAATTGCCATTTTGCAGTTAATTTTGGGAAAATGATGAACTGAGTCACAAATGGGTTTGGATCGAGTCTTGGGTTGGCCTAATCGAAGAGAAAAAAATAATAAAAAAAAGAATGGGATAATTGCAAATGTAGCAATTATATTCAAAATAATTAAGTATATAGCAACATTCTAAAAAAATTGCAAATATAGCAAAACTTGTCAAAATCTATCAATGATAGGAGTCTATCCCTGATAGACCATGTAGCAAATGTTGGTCTATCACTGATAAACCATAAGAGTCTATCAACGATAGACTCTATCACTGATAGACTTTGCTATATTTACAATTTTTTAAAAATATTGCTACATACTTAATAATTATTCTAAAAATTGCTACATATTATAATTACCCTGAATTGCAGCTGCTGAGATTCGACCTCATGACGGAGGAGAGACACGCGCGGACGAGGAAGCGACACGTGACAGGCGCGTGGGTCGCGAACCGATTCGCGGATCGGATTACCGGGTCGGATTTTGAATCGTGCGGAAAATGAAAGGAAAAATAGAGGCACGCCTGGGTTCGAACTCGTGACTTTGGGGCGGACGCGTGGCGTGATCTGTGATGCCACATGGTGCGATCTAGTTCGTTCAATTTCCCGGTTTTGCCCGTGAACTTGTTTTTGACCGTTCTTCTTCGTTATAACTTCGATTTAAGTGATTTCAGTGGCGTGGGACTCATATTGGGGTGAAGTTTCATATTCTACATAAAAATGACATTTTAGTGAGTAAATGGATAAAGTTTGGAAAACATTAGTCTAATAATGTTAGGTCTAAAATAGCCCTAACAAAATACCCCCAACATAAGACTTGTTCGTCCCGAGCAAGAAAATTAAAGATGTGCTAACATTCAGTCATTCATCATGCAAGGGATTCACACATTATTTTGCAAGAATTGAACTCAAACAATCATGCAAAATTTTTTATGATGTTTTCAAACAAATATGCAAAGGACAACTCATGCCTTAACAATTCAACAAAGTAATTTTTTTATTATCAATTAAATATTCAAGAGAAGCAAGTAGTCAATTTGAGGTTGATTTTTAATAAACTTCATTTATTGAAATCATGTTTAGATAAAACATCTAAATTTTGCTATTTCGACTCACTAGACATGCTTCGAAAGAATTAAAAAATGCCCTAGGCTTGTTTTCCCTCCACTCTGAAGCAGGAAGGATCCCTCCTTAAACTCGGCCCTTGGTCAAAACATTGAAACTAGCTAGAAAAATTCTAAGATAGAATTGTATGGGTTTTATTAAGGCAAAGGATAGGCTTTTTCCGTAGGGATTCGTCCTCACTAACATCGGGTAATCCTAACTGATCACGGAAAAAATCCTAACGTTTGATCTATTAGGTTGTCCTTACTAACATCGGGGTAATCCTAATTGTATGGGTTTTGGTAGCAAGCTTTTTGCTTAGCTCCGGCTTGGCTAACTCTAATATTGGATTTAATCTATTAGGTTCTATGATTGATCGTTCTTTCGAGGTGACAACAAGCGAATTTAAGCATTCTATCCTTTTCTAAAGAGTTTTAGGTTCGTCATGGCTCGACAAAGGGGTTTTTTCTAATTCATGAGTCAAAAGGATGAAAAGTTTAAAAATTAGCCTCAATTTCATAAATGGTTCTTTATCTTATTTAAAATCAAAGCAAAAATTGCTAAGAGAGGTGTATCATAGGCAATCATCATAAGAAACTTTGCAAAAAAGTTAACATCCATGCATTTTTTTTTTGCAAGCATTCATTCAAGCAAACAACATTCATTTCATTCATGCATTCAGAATAATACTAACATTTTCTTTTTGTCAATTTAATCTACCCAAGTCATGCAAATGCTTAAAAGAAAAAAAATTAGCAACCTAGTTTAACAACTAGTTACCCACCCTCAACTTAAAAGCTTTGCTTTTCCTCAAAGCATATTTATTTAAAAAATGTATGAAAATACTGAGGAACAGAAAACTCCACTGGACTTGAGGACTTTGATTTTAAAGCTTGCTTCAATGCGAAGTGGTTACTTCCTTTTATGATTCTTTGATTTCTTCAAGTAAAGTTGCCCTACATATTAAAAAAGGGATTTCTCTCAATTTTATTCAATGCGAAACTAATCTAGGAAAAATTAAAAAGATGGAAATTAAAGAAAAGTAAAGACAGAAAGCGATAAAATTTTTGACGCCTAGCTGCTTTGGCTTTATGTGTAGAGGGGGAGAGAAAGTGTTTCTATAGAACATTGTTGTACGGATTGTCCTTCATGGAATATTTTCAGTCTATGCCCATTTACTTTGAAAATTTTTCTTGTGTCAAGACTTTTTATGGAAACTACACCAAAAGTAGAGAAATCAATTACAACAAAAGGACCAAGCCATTTAGATTTTAACTTTTCGGGCATGAGTTTAATAGAAAAATTATATAAAAGAACTTTTTGCCCTATTTCAAATTATTTTCTTAAGATTCTTTTATCATGCAAAAGTTTAGTCTTTTTTTTTGTAAAATCCTAGAATTTTCATATGCTTCTAATCTTAATTCTTCTAATTCAATCAAATCTAGGAATCTTTTCTCACCGGCTTCTAAAACAGATAAATTGCATTGCCTAATAGCCCAATATGCTTTATGTTCTATTTCTACAGGGAGATAGCAAGGCTTACCGTACACAAGCTTGAACGGAGATGTGCCAATTGGAGTTTTATAGGCCGTTCGGTATGCCCAAAGTGTATCGTTGAGGCGAAGGCTTCAATCCTTTCTTTTTGTGTTGACGGTTTTCTCTAGTATATTTTTTATCTCTCAATTAGAAGTTTCGACTTGTCCGTTCGTTTGAGGATGGTATGGTGTGGAAATACGATGTTGAACACCATATTTTCTCATCAAGGCTTCAACGATCCGATTGCAAAAGTTTGTTCCTTGATTGCTAATGATTGCCCTTGGGATACCAAATCTAGAAAATATGTTAGAAACTAGAAATCTTGAGACAACGAAAGAATCATTAGTCTTAGTGGGGATTGCTTCAACCCACTTTGATACATAATCAACGGCTAATAAAATGTAAAGATATCCAAAAGAAGAAGGAAAGGGACCCATAAAATCCATGCCCCAAATATAAAAAACTTCACAAGTAAAAACGGGGTGAAGGGGCATTTCATTTCTCCTAGATAGAGATCCAGTTCTTTGACAGTTTGCACATGATTTACAAAATGAAAAAGAATCTGCAAATAATGTTTTCCAAAAGAATCCACTATCTAAAATTTTCCTAGCCGTTCTTTTAGGACTAAAGTGACCTCCGCATGCATGATCATGTCAAAATGATAAAATTGATTCATATTCATGCTCGGGAACACATTTCCTAATGATTTGGTCAGAACAATATTTCTAAAGACATGGTGGTTCCCAAAAATAGTTTTTAGCATCACTACGTAATTTGGCTTTTTGTGAAAAAGAAAAGTCTGGAGGAAAGTTACCCGTGACTAAGTAGTTTACAATATCGACGTACCATGCTGCTTGAAGATTTGTTTGAAAGAGATGTTCATCGGGGAAGTCTTCTTGAATTGGCATACTTTCTTGCTTTTGTACAATTCGACTAAGATGGTCGGCTATAGAATTGTTGGCTACTTTTCTATCCTTAATGGTTAGGTTGAATTCTTGTAAAAGTAAAACCCATCGAACAAGCCTTTGTTTGATTCTTTTTTTTATACAAGATACCTAACCGCTACATGATCAGTGTAAACAATTACTGGGGAGCCAATAATGTCGCTTCTAAACTTATCTAAAGCAAAAACGATAGCAAGAAATTCTTTTTCAGTTGTGGTGTAGTTAGATTGTGCTTGGTTAAGGGACCTAGATGCATAGTATATAGCATGCAATTTCTTATCTATCCTTTGTCCTAAAACAGCTCATAATGCTAAGTTGTTTGCATCACACATTATTTCGAAAGGTAAATTCCAATTAGGAGATTGAATGATAGAGGTAGAGACTAACCTTTGTTTGAGATCATCAAATGCCTTCTTACAATTGTCATCAATCAGAAATCGTACATCTTTTTGCAAGAGATTAGTTAGAGGCAAAGAAATTTTAGAAAAATCTTTTATAAACCGTCTATAAAAGCCGGTACTACTAAGGAAGGATCTAACATCTTTTAAACATGTTGGATATGGTAATTTTTGTATAACGTCAATTTTTGCTTTATTACCTCTAATCCTTTGGAAGATACTAAGTGTCCTAAAACTATACCATGAGACACCATGAAATGACACTTTTCATAATTCAATACAAGGTTAGTTTCTATGCATCTATTTAGAATGAATTCAAGACTAGCTAAACATGAATCAAAACTATCACCATAAACTGTGAAATCATCTATGAAATTTCAATGCATTTTTCAATAAAGTCAGAAAATGTGCTCATCATGCAACGTTGGAATGTGCCCGGTGCATTTTTCATTACGGTGCATGCAAAAAGTGGGAGATATGCCCTTGATGTCGTCAAGAGTCCAACAAATGGCTTGCTTTTTCTTCTTCAAGACTTCGATAAGTCTTCCTTCTTGTTTTTGGTTTAGTTCCCTTGAGATGATTACGGGAAACGTATTCTTCTTTCCTAAGAATATGTATTTCAAGTGTGGTGGGAGAGTTTTGAGCTCAATCCCTAGTTTCTGTGGAGAAAAGAAAAGATTATCACAATTATTTTTTTCTAAAGCATAGTCAACATTGGGTTCTAACAATTCATTATTTTCAACCATTTTTTGTTCAAAAAATTCATCATGTATAGACAATTCATAAAATTCATCATACAATTCTAATGAACATAAAGACAAGCATTCATCCAGATATCTCATGGATTAAAAAATATTGAATGTGACAATGTCTCCATCAAACTCTACACTCAAGGAACCATTATCAACATTTATAATAGAGTGAGATGGTTTTAGGCATGCTTCATTCATTTCTAATATGTAAAAATCCTCTGGAAAAATTACTTTGTCAATTTTCACAAGGACATCTTCAACTATTCCTAATGGTGAAATAAAAGATCTATCCGCTAGTTGTATGCATACACTAGTTTTTTTGCAAATTATTTAGTTCTAGATCTTTAAAGACGTTGTATGGCATGACATTTATGGATGCTCCTAAGTCAAGCATTGCATGAAAAATTAGCCTATTTCCTATTACACAAGGTAGAGAAAACATACCGGGGTCATTACATTTTTCCGGAATATTACTCTTAAGAAGAGGTGAAACATTTTGACTTACCATTGGTCTTTCTTTTGTTTTCCTCTTGTTGGTACACAACTCCTTTACAAACTTTGCATACCTAGGGACTTGTTGGATTGCATCGAGAAGGGGCAAGTTGATTTGCACCTTTCTAAACATCTCCAAGAGTTCATCCTCCTTGGGTGTTTCCTTCTTTTTTGGAGTCAACCTAGAGAGAAAAGGAGGTTTAGGTATGTAAGGAGTAAAATCATTAAGAGGAGATTTATCATTTTTAGAATTAGATGGTGAGGGGTTTGTTTCAACCTTTTCTTCCTTGGAATCATCCTTACTATTAAGAGGTAAGGGTTTGGAAGCTACCTTTTTCTCTTTGGTGGTGGGAGTGTCAAGCATCTTACCACTCCTTAGTGAAATAACACTTACATTAGCATGGTCCGGTTGAGCCGGAAGCTTGCCTTTCCCATCCATCTTGCTTATGGCGGTAGTAAGTTGAGTCATTTGTTGTTTCATCTTTTGTTGAAAAGAAAGAGTGTTAATTGCCAAAGCTTTGATAATATCTTCAAGATTCGTACCTTGGTTTGAAGAGGTGGATGGTACTTGTGTATGCTTTTGGTTGTTATTCCCCCATCTTAAGTTTGGGTTGTCTCTCCACCCCGAATTGTATGTATTACCGTGGGGTCATATGTTCGAACAATGTTTACATCCTCGATCACCTCGGGACATTTGTCATTTGGATGACCAACCAAACCACAAACTCTACACTTGGTTACTTTAAGAGGAGTACCTTGTACAAAAGAAGTAAGAAGAGTAGTCATAATTAACATTTGTGATTTTAATTCACTTACCTCTTTTGTTAGAGAATTGTCAAGCTCCGATGCTCTATTCCCAAAGCTTGAGAATTTTCCGCCATTCTTGAAATGAGCTCTCGTGCTTCGGTGGGGGTCTTGTCGGCTAGAGCTCCTCCCGCCGCCGCATCTACCGTATTCCTATCAGAGACAAAAGACCGGAGTAAAAATATTGAATTAAAGAAGGGTCAAAAATATGATGGTGAGAAAAGCTAGCACAAAGCTCTTTGAATCTTTCCTAGTATTCCGAGAGGGATTCTCCAAAGGCTTGTCTTATCCCATAAATTTCTTTCCTAATATTGTTTGCTCTAGAGGCGGGAAAAATGTTCTCTAAGAATTTCTTTTTTAGACTACCCCAAGTGGTTATGGAATCCGGTTCTAAGTAGTAGAGCCATCTCTTTGCTACATCCGTAAGGAAAAAAGGAAAGGCTCGTAAATTTAGTTGTTCTTCCGAGATGCCGTGAGGTCTCATGGAATCACAAACCATATGAAAATTCTTAAGATGTTTGTGTGGGTCCTCTTCGGAACTTCCTTTAAAGATGGGTAAAAGATGGATAAGTTCCGGTTTTAATTCAAAAGTTGAGTGGTTGGGGGTATGACTATACAAAGAGGTCTTTGGTCTTCATCGGGCTCGGCAAGCTCTCTAAGGGTCTTTTCTCTAATTTCACCCATATTCCCTCTACCAAGGTTTGGATCTAAAGGAGAATCTAGGCTAGGTTCTAAACCTCTTAAAGGTTCTTGGTTAGAAAGATTGGGGATGCTATTCTCTTCTTTCCTTTCTGTTCTAATTCTACGAACTCCCTATTTAAATCTTCAAAGTAAGAAATTTCTAAATTTGAAGAACAGGTAATGCAAGAAAGGAGAAGAGAGAACACAAAAAATTCCACACGATCTCTTTATGCCTATATATTGTTTTCTTTTTTTTTTTTCATTACAAAATGAATATAAGAATCAAGAAGCTCTAAAAGAAAGTTTGAAATCAAAAAGTCTTGAAAACTACACTGTGCTCCCCGGCAACGGCGCCATTTTTTGAAGGATATTATTTGAGGTAAGTCGTTATCAAAATGATAGGTTGTTATGGATGTAAGTATGCAAAACAAGAATTTATTCCTAGTCTAAAATAAAAGAATACAAGAATAGAGAAAGACTAGATGAAATATGAGGGTTGAGGATTACCTCAATTACCTTTCAAAGTTATCTTTTTAGCCCTTCTTACCTTTGTGGAAATTGAGAGTAGTATGGGGAAGAAGGGTGTCAAACCCTAGAGAGCACTTAAGATTCAAAACTTCAAGATTCACAAACAAGATCGATTAGTAGCTTCAAGATCTAAAAGAAAATTAGAAACACAAAAAGGGGGGAGGGTTTGTGGAAGTAATTTTTGAACTATAGTAAAGAACGAGTATTAAGGAATGATTAGTGACAACAAATATTTCAAGTAAAGTTTTTCTTTCAAATTTAGTAGAGGGACTTTTTCTTGGGTAATTACCATGTTTCTTATCATTGAAAAAGAAAGAAGATTAATTAATCTTTTTTTGAATTTACAATAACGAAATTTTTACAAAAAGAAAGTAACCAAATCTCTATTAAAACATGATTACTCTCAGCGACCAAAGCATGTTCAAACCAAGGCAAAATTTATCCTATTCAAGATTTTCTAAGGAGGGGATAGCCACTACCCCTAGCAAAATTAATGCTCATTTCAAACTTGTTATGCAAGAATCAATTAGTAGAAAATTAAAGACAATCTCAACAATTAATTCAACATAACAAACCATTGCAAATCAAAATTTAAGTTCAGCACTTTAAGATTTTGTAAAGAAATTTCAATGAAAAATTGATGGGAAAAACTTATTTGTTTTATTGAAATTTCAAAAGAAATTTCAAAGGGAAACAAACAATCAAATAAAAAATTGAAAAGATATAGAAAGGAATTTAATTCTCAAAGAAAACATGGTAATTTAACCCAAGAAAAAGTCTCAAAAGATTACCTTAGCCCATGAAGATTGATGAAATTCTTGAAAAAATGTTGAGGAAAGAATCCATTTATTTAACAAAAGTAATCTTTATTGATAGAGTTTAAAAAATTTGCTAGAGTTTTTTTTTTTACTTGGAATTTCTTATCTCTCTCCCAAAAAATACGAGGGATTTTATAGAAGGGAAAATGGGAGAAAAAAGTGGAATTAGTTTTAAAAACTGTCATTTTGCAGTTAATTTTGGGGAAAATGATGAACTGAGTCACAAATGGGTTTGGATCGGGTCTTGGGTTGGCCCAATTGAAGAGAAAAAAAATAAAAAAAGAAATGCAGCTGCTGAGAATCGAACTCACGACGGGGGAGAGGCGCGTGCGGACGAGAGAGCGACACGCGGCGGGCGTGTGGGTCGCGAACCGGTTCGCAGATCGAGTTGCCGGGTCGGATTTCGGGTCTCACGAAAAATGAAAGAAAAATAGAGGCGCGCTTGGTTCGAACCCGTGACTTCGCGGCGGACGCGTGGAATGATCTGGTGATGCCACATGGCGCGATATGGTTCGCTCAATTTCCCGGTTTTGCCCTTGAACTTGTTTTTGACCGTTCTTCTTCGTTATAACTTCGATTTAAATGATTTCAGTCGTGTTGGACTCGTATTGGGGTGAAGTTTCATATTCTGCATAAAAATAAAATTTTAGTGAGTAAATGGATAAAGGTTGAGAAAAATTAGTCTAATAATGTTAGGTCTAAAATAGCTCTAACAATATATGATTTAGAGCTCACATAGGTTGTGAGTCAAGAAATGGGTCGTCCAGGTCATATTCTGGTTCTACTAATTCTTCATCTTCCTGTATGAAAGAAGATGTTGCTTTTGATGAAGATGGTGCATTTACTATTGTCGACAATAGTCTTTAGAAATTTGCATTAGTTGTGGCCAAAGCTAGAGCTGCAAGTAGTTTTGATTTATCATTCAAAAACTTAGTGTTGTTTCTTTGATCAATGTCTTGAAGATAACCGTTGTCTGTGAATCATTCTTCCATAGGTTTGATGGTGGTATCAGAAAATTATATTTGTCCCATCATTTGGTTTTGAGATTTTTTACTAACATTTTGTATTGAGGATATGATGTTGTATTGAAACTCCAACAAAATATCCATGGAATTTGAAAATAGATACAGAATCTTGTTGAATTATGAAAATAATTCTTTTGAATTGTTCTTGAAAAATAAAGGTAGGACTCTTGAATGGGTGTTGGTCGAATATTGTCTGTGAGACCAAAATTATTTCATCATTGAATGAACTATAAAGGAAAATTAATTTTGTAGCCGTTTTGACAAAAGGGAATGAACCATGAGTGGTTCTTGCTTGAAAATCAAAATACTCTAAATCAAGCTTTGATGTAGTCTTGGTATGAGTAGGATTGAGGAACAAAAGGTTTTTAAATTTTTTTTTTTGTAAAAATTACCTGTTTCCAATGGTTTGGATTTATTGCTTTGAAAATTTTTAATTTTGAATAAGCAATTTTTGAAGGATCATTTTTGTTTGGGACATGAGTTATTTCTACAAACTTGGTGTTCACTAAAATAAACTCATAAATTTTTCTAGTTTTTCTGATGTCTTCCGGAGGGAAATTGAAGCCCTCAAGGAAGATTTTTGAAAATGTGTCATCTAGGGTGAGACTTTAATACTCTGGTTCTATGATAGGATCATAGACCATGATTGGTTTTTGAAATAAATTGTAATCTCGAGTCTCGGTATAAACCATTTTTCGGGAGTGATGGCCTAAGAATATTTAGTAGAAGGAGTAGATGACTCCTTATTTGATGAAGGAGAGGTAGGAAGCCTCATTTGAAGGACTACAACATAAGAGCGGATGAGACTGGCCGAAGGCCTAGGCGGAGTAGAAGACTTTGTGGGAGATTCAATTCGTATGTCAGATGATCTTCATCTGAATCGGGTTACCGTGGTAAACTCTAAATTCATAGCATATTCATCTGCACTCATTGATGAAGGTGTAGAGTTTGAAGAAGAAGATGGATGATTGCCCTTTTAAGAAGAAGAGCACTCTTCCTCTAACACTTTCGCTTTTAGAACTCATTATTCTTCAAGAGAATTTTTAGAAAAGAGAGAGAGTTTTGGAGTTAGAAACTCCCTTGAGAGTAGTTGGCTAAGGGGGTTTTCCTCTCCTTTTATAGGAAAAACTTCAAAATCAAAACAAGAAAGTATGGCTTGCCATCTGACAAAAATTTGTTTTCAACCAAGATTTTTTAGCTCTTTTTCTAATACAAATTTCGAAGCTCTCGAATTGAATCAGTTTTGATTACAAAATTTTTAGTGATTTGTTCTCCTTGAAATTTTTTAACATAGAGAACTATTGCAAGTAATTCCTCTTTCACTGTTGAGCAATCTTTCTGGGTATCATTCCAAATTCCTGAGTGGAATTGGTTATTGATTTGGTCTTGAGGATTCCTCTATATTGTAAATCAGAGGCATCATTCTCAATGATAAGGTTTGCTTGGGTTGATAAGGTTTAGACAAGGAATTGATTTGACTAAAGCCTTACTTTTTTAAACAGTTTAGGAATGTGTGTGTCAGACTATGGTTTTGGATTTTTCTTTAGTATTGGTAGAGTGGTTTGGAAATGGGCCTAAGATTCTAGATGAAATCAAACACATAATTTAGATAGCTCAAAAACCTTTGAAGTTGGGTGTTTTCTAGAATTTGATAAGAAAAATTTGAAGCAAAATCAATTGATCTTTTGAATGAGTTTGATTTTTCCTAGGCAAATTTCAAAACCCAAAAATCTAATTATTGTTTCAAATAATTTGATTTTTGGTAGAGAAACTATCAAACCATTTCTTTTTATAATATCTATAAAAAAATATGTTTAAAATTCTTTTCTAAATTTGGAGAAAAGACTAAAACATCATCAATATAAACAATTGTAAAATTTTGAAAATTATTAAAAATATCATTCATGATTTTTTAAAATTCCGATGGGGCATTTTTTAGCCCAAAAGGTATTACATTCCATTTGCATTGTCTGAATGAAACATTGAAAGTAGTTTTATATTTATCTTTTTCAGAAATTTGAATTTGCTAAAATCCAGATTTCATAACAAAATTTGAAATATTTTTGCATTTGCAATTCTTTTTAAGTAAATTCTGTTTATTAGGAATATGATATCTAATCCATTCAAAAACTTTGTTTAAAGGGTTGTAATTGATTACTAACCTTAGAAATCCACGCTCCTTTTCGACAGTGTTATTAACATAGAAGGTGACTGTAACAACCCAACTCTTTATATTAAGCTGAGGTCATTAAAAAAAATAATAATAAATAACAGAGGCAACTTTCTTGAAAAGAGGGAAGACTAAATTTTTATTAAAAACGAAATACTGAAACACTGATACATGGACGCGGAAGCAAAACTAAGTCCTCATATGGCATGTCACAGATCTTTCTCTGTCGCTTGCCAACTTTCCTCTACCTTTACCTTCGCCTGAAATATTAAACATAGAAAGAGTAAGTATAAACATGCATATACTCAGTAAGAGACCTACTACTAGTCCCGCTAGGTGTCTGTTAACTTCCCATTAGAGTCTTGTAAAGAAGTACTTTTGAACTGGCACGTTCCCGAACACGTACAAACAGTGATCCCATAGGAACAAATCTGGTCTTCGGTGAACCCAAAGGAACACCTAGGACAATCTGGTCTTTAGTGTACCTGGAGGAAACACTAAGACAGTCGGGCTGTGAGTGATCTCATCGAATCACTCGTAATCATGTCTGTGCAATGTCAATGTCATAATGGACTAGTAATCCCATCGAACTACACAATCCTAAAACAGGTGGTGATCCCAAGGGACATCTATGTGGGTACGACTCTAATAGACAAAGTTAACAAAACGCCCATCCATAGCATGTAGCACGTCATAAACATCATAAACAAGACATGAATATTAATCTTAACGTCCTTAATTATGTGATTAATATACCATGCATTAACATCAACATCAAAAGTCATATCATCAGTCATACTACCAGTCATTAACATATCATCAGTCATCATCATAAAGGTTTATAGATTGGACCTTAAACAATTTGTTCAATAGTGGATCAGTGGGTTTTAAGGAGTAAGATGTAATCTCGGCGTAAAACGGTATTTTGACCCAGCCAAGATTACGAACAACCTGTGAAGGATCAACTTACTCATCATGGTTATATCAGGTGGACAAAAATATATCTATAGTGAGGGGAGTGCAACTAAGAGTCTTTAGTGGAATGACTCTTTAGTTAACGAATGTTGATTCAGTTTGGTCTAAAAGTGTTTAGCCAATTAATCTCGAATCGTTGGAGCCCATGCGCAATAGGTCCATTAGGTTCCCTACTAGCTCATATGGATTCAACTAAGAACAAAATGTTGAAGTAACTCGAATTGTTCGAATTAAGAAAAGAGAGAGAGGAACCAACAAATATATAAGATATAAGTCGGTAGAAATAAACTTTAAGCTTTGTGTTTAAATATGATTTAAATAAATATGAATATAGATTCATATTTAAAAGCTTGAAAAGTTTTGAAATGGTCAAAGTTGTAAAAAGTCAACTTGTTGACTTTTAACTTTGAGAAACAAAACTTTGATCAGGTTTATATTCAAATATGATTTGAATTTTAGAAAAATGAATGCGGATTCATACTCGAGAGGTTAGAATTAGTTAAGATGGGAAAAATAGTAAAAAGTCAAAAAGTTGACTTTTGACTATAAAAAGTCGAACATTGACTTTGACTTAATTGATCAAATGACCAAAATGCTCCTTTGACTAATTACTTTATTAATTAACAGTTAATGGGAAATGTGGCAGATTATTGTGAATTTGAAGCCACTAATTCCATTAAGAATTAATGGATTAATTAGGTGTTGAAAATGTATGAAATAATGTGCATGCAATTTGCATGTAAATTTCATATAAAACATTTCTAATTACAGAATGAGAGAGGATGATGTTTTTTTGAAAAACTATCTAAACGATGCACCATCTCCTTCCATTCTCTCTAAGTTTTACTTCACAAAACAGAGTCCCACAACTCTGGTCTTTGTCTTGAGCTTAGTAGATCAAATTAGTGGTTGTCCTTGCTCGTGATATTCAGGCAAAGAAGAAGCTTTGGATCGAAGAAGAAGTTCAGAACAATAAAAGGTAAGTACATCGTTTACCTCTTATGCTCTTCGTTTAGGTCCATCGCATAGCACATGCATGTCCTCTTCTAAATCGTTTAGATGCATATAGAGTAAAGAATGATCCTTATTATTCCGCTGCAGCATGTCTCTTATGTCTTTTCTATCATGATGGGATGCTTGTTTTTGCAGCAAATCGAGCAAGAGTCCCTTCTACTCATGTTCAGAAGAACCATCCTATCGGTATTATCATTGGAGAAATACAAAATGTAATTACGACTCATAAAAGGAACGTCTTGATTATGCCAAGATGATTGTAAATGTGTGTTATACATGTCATATTAAACCCACTTGTGTCATAGATGCTCTCAAGGATGAACTTTGGATTTTTACGATGTAAGCAGAACTGGTTCAGTTTGAAAGAAATCAAGTTTGAGAATTGGTTTCTAAACCTACTGGAGCAAACATCTTTGGTATTAAGTGGATTTTAAGAATAAAAAAATGAGCATGGGACAATCACTAGAAATAAAACTTGTTTTTGTGGCCCAAGGCTACTCTTACTGTCATGCCCTGCCCCAACTGCCACTCCTTGTGACTAGATGGGGGTGTGTCATCTAGATCTTCAACACATAGCTAAAATTAATTTTTTAACTACTAGGTGATAAACACAAATAATAGTGCATGGAATAAATATAACTTCTTCTCTTTATTAACTTAACACTTTACATCCAAGTACAAAAGAAATTCTAACTTTATGATGACAACGGAACTTAAAACATAGACTTTTAGGTTTTTCATGCTTGGCTCAGTTCTTCCACCCATTGTCTTGAGCTCCAACAAATTGTTATGCAACTCTCGACCTTTCTTTAAAACTGAGCTGCAATCCTCGACGTTTAGGAGTATAAGAATTTCCTACAAACTCCTCAAACATAAAATAGAATGATGCAGCTTGCTTGTTGCACGAGTTTAATTACATAACAACCCATCTTACCCTCCTTTACTTGGCTTCTATGCCTGAAATGTTTTCTTTACTTAGCTTCAATTCCTTACAATATGGGAAGGGAAAACTTAAAATGTAAGTCAAAGATTTAGTGAGTGATGGGTTTAGGAAATACCTTTTTGGGGAATATAACATTTTTAATAATAATAGCAATTTGATTTTCATAATCATAAATTCACATTGCATCAATTTACAACCACAACAACCACAAGAAATTCCACGCGTTCATTTCATTAAGACATTCACCACTCATTAGTGATACTTGGGATTCTCCTATCCACATATAATCGTCTAAATTTGGAATTCGCTTCACCAGTATCTCGCGATAGACTTGGAATTTCTACTAGCGTCTCGTAGTACTCGTTCTTTTCTTAGACCTAGGATTCACTTTCATTAGCATCTCATCACCTACATCTGGGATTCACTTCCATCGGCATCTCAGATAGACCTGGAATTCATTTTCACAATGTTTATCCACCTACACCTAAGATTCACTTCCACCAGCGTCTCGTGTTAAACTTAGGATTTCCACTAGGGTCTAACCATAGATCATAAACCACCACACATCACACAATCACACAATCAACAAAAAGAAGTGTTAGCTCAAAAGCTTTACTTTCAATACATAACATCACATTAGTAACAATCTTATAGAATAGGCACCAAACATAAGATTAAATTAAAGAAATACTTTCAATACATACAAAACATTATTTCATTTATAAGAAAGCATTTGCAAATATTCATTTATTTATAAAGATAACTTAGTAAAATACTTAGCCCCAACTCTTCCCCTTTCACTTTCGATTTTCTTTTCTTGCCTAGTGGTTCCCTAAACCGACCTTTCAAGTCTTGGCACTTTCTCTTTACAAAGTATTTGAATGTTTAGCATCTTCTCCTTCTTTCTTTCAGCCTTGTTGGTCCTATTTATAGTGACCCTTCACATCGGTGGATCATCTCCACTCTTTACACGTGTTAAGCTACCACTCATCAAGCCATGCAACCAATCTATGTTCAATACATTGCCAACTGTCATTTCCGATTAGACATTTCCCTTGAAATGCTAACTTTATCTCCTTGCTCAACTCTTTATCTCTAACTCTCTCGAGAAACAACATGATATTTACTTTCACTCAGAGGGTCCTTTAGTCACCTCATACAAACGTCTATTTGTAACCATACATAGGTGTAGGTACATCTTCTCACGTTACTTCCCAAACGCCTAGTTCTTAGCATCAACCACATACTTCTTCTTCGTTAGTTAATCCTATTGTGTCGCCTTGCTTTAACGCATTCAGCACTTAACACAAGCATTTTCTCCTCGCATCACCCTTCCTCAATTGCAGTCTTTCTCGTAGAATGCCTTTTATACTTAGCCAAAATTACTTTTATCAGGGCTCCTCTTCAACATGACTCCTTTTCTCCAAATCAGGGCCTGACACTTAGATAGAAGGTGTGGATTTTGGGGAAACTTTTGCTCTTATAACCATAATGAAAGCTATTTGTTTATTGCTTGGCTTAGCATGCATTCGTAAGATCAAGCTTTTCCAGATGGATGTTAAGAGTGCATTCCCCAATAGATATTAAGAGTGCATTCTTCACTGGATATATGAGTGAAGAGGTTTCCCTAGCACAACCCAAAGGCTTTATTCATCCTGTCAGTCCATAACTCGTGTACAAGCTCTACAAAGCACTATACAGGCTCAAGCAAGCTCTTAGAGGCTGGTACGATAGACTGGCTATATTTCTTTCCCAATAAGGCTATTTACGAGAGGTAGTAGATAAGACTCTTTTCATTAAATGACCAGGCATGGACTTTATTGTAACGACCCAACTTTTCCGGACTAAGCTGAGGTCACTACCAAATACCAAAACTCGACCATTCAACATAAAATTTAAAACTGACCAGATACGATTCATTAAAACATTATAAACCTTACAAAAGACAGTTTCGGGCCCTATTTTAAATAATTCAAAAAGTCACAAAATAAAATGTCAAGTCACCAGTCCGAAATCACAGTCAAAATATTCTGACAAAATACATAGCGGAAGCGAAAAGAAAACCAGACGCGTCCATATGGCCTTCACGCATCCTTCCTGCCTCTCGTCGGTCTGCCCCTCGCTGTACCCCTACCTGAAAAGTTAAAGAAGAGAAAGGGTGAGTATAAACATACCCAGTAAGGGACCCACTACTGGGCTCGTTAGGGGACAACAGTTAACTTCCTATTCGGGGGTACCCTACATAACAGTCTAGTGGTTCCGTGGAACGCACATATCAGTCTAGTGCTCCCGAAGGATGCACATATCAGTCTAGTGCCCCCGAAGGATGCACATATCAGTCTAGTGCTCCCGAAGGATGCACATATCAGTCTAGTGCTCCCGAAGGATGCACATATCAGTCTAGTGCCCCCGAAGGATGCACATATCAGTCTAGTGCTCCCGAAGGACGCACATATCCATAAGGCACACTACCCCATAGATGAAGCTAACCGTTACCCCTCAGTCCAAACTAAACTGTCTACATCAGTCACATCCCAACGGCATTCATATCACAGTCCCGCCATAGGCTTTGTCAGTCAGATAGTATAGGTTTAAACATCTACACCCTCAGTTGCTATATGCATTACCAACTCGCACACCATTAGGGAAAACCCTAGATCCAATCGACTAACCAACCCAAACCGAACTCACTGTCCTTCCCCGTCCAAACTCCATGAACCACATCCAGACCAGTGTTTTACTACATACTGAACCGTATCTTTAAGGTCCATCAACATAAAATCTCAATCCACAAATAGCAGTCACAGTATATTTTCATCAGACAAAATATAATATCAGCACTTAACAGTCAACACGCATGCAATTATTCAGTACAGTCACTAACGTGCAATCCCCTGTGGATTGCTACGTTTTCAGCCTGGACTCGGGGTCCAGTAGTAGGAAGACCCTTACCTGATACTCGGTTATGCCCCTCGATCGAAACCCACGCTCAGCAGATCAACCTGAACGAAAACACAAGGATTTTAGTTGATGACTCTAGCAGAAGTCGCTTTAAAAGGTCCGAAACGACATCCGTTGACTTACCCAAGGAAAGGAAGTTATCTCCAACCCGGCCTACCGCGAGACCCGAGAACCCAAGTGTCAACTCTGAACTACCTTCAAGGGAGAAAAGGAGGGACATAACTTATTCCAATATTCAAACTCGAATCGGACGAGGTAACATTAGGGAATTCATCAAAACAATCCTTACCGAAGACTCACCGTGAACCGAAGTGGAGGAAGGAAGGCTTAGGTGGCTCGGCTCGGCTCGGCTTGGACTCGGCTCGGCTCGGCTCGGCTCGGCTCGGCTTAGCTCGGCTTGGTTCTCGGTTCGACTCGGCTCGGCTCGGCTCGGCTCGGCTTGGTTCTTGGCTCGGCTCGGCTTACTCGGCTCGCGGCTCGGCTCACTCGGCTCGCGGCTCGGCTCGCGGCTCGCTCGGCTTGGGGCTCGGCTCGCGGCTCGCTCGGCTTGGGGCTCGGCTCGCGGCTCGCTCGGCTTGGGGCTCGGCTCGCGGCTCGGCTCACTCGACTCGCGGCTCGGCTCGTGGCTCGCTCGGCTTGGGGCTCGGCTCGGACAAGGATGGCGGCTCGGCTTCACGATCACCTCGGCTGCGCGCGACGACAGACCAAAAACAACCCGGCGATGGCGGCGACGGTCTTCGGCTTACCCTGGACGTTATGGGTTGCACCGGACGGCACGGAGGAGGAGGCGTTGCTGGTGGTAGAGACAGAGACGGCCGGCGGACCCGTAGCTACTTAATACCGAGGGAGATCGGAGATGGAAGCGAAACGGAGATGGATGGAGGCCGCGGCGAACGTCGACGGAGGAAGAGATGAAGGCGGACACGGACGGAAGGAGAAAAGAATGAGGAGGAAGAGATGGGCTGTGTGCGAACGGGCGGCGGTGGTCGGGGGAAGGATGGAAGAAGAAGAGAAAATGGATGGCGGCGCGCGGTGGAGAGAAAACGAAAACGGAGGGGGAGGGGGCGTGCGCGCGGCTTAGGGTTTGTTTTTTAAAAAAAAATTTATTATATATATATATATATATATATATATATATAATTCTTAATCATTATATAATATTAATAATTTAAAATAAATAATAATATATATATATCAAATAAAAATAATAATAATAATAAAGTAATAATAATAATATATTAATAATATTAATATTAAATAAATAATAATTTAATATTATGTAATAATTATGTTTATTGTTTTAAAATAATAATATTTCTATAATATTAATTAATAATAATAATTATAATATTAATATTATAACAAATAAAATAAATATTAATAATAATAATATAATTAATATTATATTATTATTATATCAACTTGCACTTTACATAAAACGAGAAAAAAAATTTTACCTTAAATTTTCGGGGCGTTACAATCTTCCCTCCTTAGGGAACTTTCGTCCTCGAAAGTTTTATTCCTCGAACAGTTCGGGATAACGGGACCTCATGTCATCTTCACGCTCCCATGTAGCCTCTTCTACCCAGTGATTCCGCCATAAGACTTTAACCAGAGGGATTTCCTTATTCCTCAACGTTTTCACCTCTCTAGCCAGTATCTCAACGGGTTGTTTAACATAGCTCAAGTTTTCATCAATCTCTAGTGGCTCGTAATCCACTACATGGGATGGATCTGGCACGTACTTCCTCAACATAGAAACGTGAAACACATCATGGACTGTCGAGAGTGATGGAGGCAACGCCAAGCGGTAAGCTACAGGGCCAATCCGCTCCAGAATCTCAAACGGCCCAACAAAACGGGGACTCAACTTTCCCCTCCTTTCAAAACGCAAGACACCTTTCATAGGTGCTACCTTTAAGAACACCTTATCCCCTACCTCAAACTCAAGGTCCTTCCGCCTCACATCTGCATAACTCTTCTGCCTACTCTGAGCGGTATGCATGCGTGATCTAATCTTCTGTATCGCTTCGTTAGTAGACTGAACTAACTCAGGACCCATCAATTTCTGCTCACCTACCTCACCCCAGCAAACCGGGGATCTACAACATTTGCCGTCCAGTGCCTCAAACGGTGCCATGCCAATAGTAGCCTGATAACTGTTATTATAAGCAAATTCCATCAAATGTAGGTGGGAGTCCCAGCTACCTGGAAATTCCAATGCACACGCCCGCAACATATCCTCTAAAACTTGATTCAGACGCTCAGTCTGACCGTCAGTCTGTGGATGGAAAGCTGTACTAAAATCCAACCTCGTGCCCATAGCAGTCTGCAAACCCTTCCAAAATTTGGAAGTGAAACGGGCATCTCTATCAGAAACAATCGACACTGGCACTCCGTGTAATCTCACTATCTCAGACATGTACAACTGTGCCCACTTACTAGCAGTATAGGTGGATTTACCCGGAACGAAGTGCGCTGATTTAGTAAGTCTGTCCACCACAACCCAAATCACTGTAAATCCCCTCAGAGTTCTCGGTAGCCCTGTAATGAAATCCATGGACACGTTCTCCCACTTCCATTCCGGTATGCTCAAGGGTTGGTGCCTTAACCTGCTGACACACCAAGCATTTACTAACAAATTCTGCTACTTCTCTCTTCATGTTACGCCACCAATAAACCCGCTTCAGGTCCTGATACATCTTCGTACTACCTGGGTGCATGGAAAATGGGGAACTGTGAGCCTCAGTTAATAATTCTGTCTTAACCGCACTATCTGACGGAACACAGAGGCGTCTCTCAAACAACAGTCCACCATCAGAGGATAACGAGAACTCAGCCGTTTGCCCTGCCTCTGCTAGGCCACGTTTCTCAACCAGATAAGGATCGTTACTCTGAGCATCAATGATCCTCTGCCTCAAAGTCGGCTGTACCGTCAACTGGGCTAACTGCATAGTAACTGCCCCCACTGACACTGCAATCTCAGCCCGCTCGAGATCCCGATGCAATGGGGCCTGTCGGGTAATAAGTGCTGCCGAATGTGATACCTTTCTACTAAGAGCATCAGCTACCACATTTGCCTTACCCGGATGATACAGTATCTCACAATCGTAATCCTTCACTAACTCAAGCCACCTTCGCTGTCTCATGTTCAATTCTTTCTGAGTAAAGAAGTATTTCAAGCTCTTATGATCTGTGAATATCTGTATCTTTTCACCATATAAATAATGCCTCCATATTTTCAAAGCAAAAACCACTGCTGCCAACTCTAGGTCATGTGTAGGGTAGTTCTGCTCATGACTCTTCAACTGACGAGACGCATAAGCGACCACCTTACCCTGCTGCATCAAAACACAACCCAGACCCTTCTTGGAAGCATCACTATAAATCACGAAACTGCCAGAACCATCAGGTACAGTAAGAACCGGCACGGTAACTAGCTTCTGTTTAAGGTTCTGGAAACTGTCCTCACATGCCTTGCTCCAAACAAAAGGAACTCCCTTTCTGGTCAACTGAGTAAGAGGAGTAGCTATACGAGAAAAGTTCTCCACAAATCGTCGATAATAGCCTGCTAAACCCAGAAAGCTACGAATCTCACTGACTGTGGAAGGTCGGGTCCAACCAGTGACTGCCTCTATCTTAGCTGGATCTACAGAGACTCCAGCCTTAGAAACCACGTGGCCCAGAAAGGACACCTGCTTCAGCCAAAACTCGCATTTCGAGAACTTTGCATACAACTTATTATCCCGAAGTGTCTGCAAAACCATGCGTAAATGCTCCTCATGTTCGGCCTCCGTCTTGGAGTATATCAAGATATCGTCGATAAACACGATCACAAAAGTATCTAGGAACTCCCTAAACACTCTGTTCATCAAGTCCATAAATACTGCCGGAGCATTCGTCAAACCAAAAGACATCACAATAAACTCGTAGTGTCCATATCTGGAACGAAATGCTGTCTTCGGTACATCCTCATCCTTAATTCTCAGCTGATGGTATCCCGACCGAAGATCAATCTTAGAGAACACTGTGGCTCCCTGTAACTGGTCAAATAGATCGTCAATCCTGGGCAAGGGATATCTGTTCTTGACGGTTACTTTGTTCAACTCCCTATAGTCAATGCATAGGCGCATCGATCCATCCTTCTTCTTAACAAATAAAACTGGCGCACCCCAAGGTGACACGCTCGGTCGAATGAATCCCTTATCAAGCAATTCCTGTAACTGTACCTTCAGTTCTTTCAGTTCTGCGGGGGCCATCCTGTAAGGGGCTCTGGATATAGGAACCGTGCCCGGTTCCAACTCTATGGCAAACTCAACCTCTCTGTGCGGAGGTAACCCTGGAAGTTCCTCAGGAAAAACGTCCGGATAGTCCCTCACCACCGGTTCTGACGACAGGGATACATCGACCTCTCTAGTATCCACCACGCTTGCTAAGATACCCCAAGTACCCTGACTGAGCAGTTTACTGGCCCTGATGGCTGAGATTACCTGAGGCAACGACTTTGACCCTCCTCCCTTAAATTTAAAACTGGCCATCGAGGGAGGGTTAAACGTTACCTCCTTACGTGAACAATCTATGCTGGCGTGGTTAGCGGCCAACCAATCCATACCCAGGATTACATCAAAGTCCAGCATATCCAGGACTATCAGCGTTACCTCAATCACATGGCCTGCTATCTCAATCTGGCATGCTTTCACCTTTTCCCTCGACAACATACATTCCCCGGAAGGAGTAGATACTGATAGAACATGGTGTAAGGGTTCTACCTCTAAGCGGGCATGCGACACAAATGCGGATGAGATAAAAGAATGCGACGAACCCGAATCAAACAAAACTAAGGCGTAATGCCCCAACACTGGGAGCGTACCTGTCACTACTGTGCCTGCCTTCTCAGCCTCAGTCCTGTTGGTAGCAAAGACTCTACCCTGATGTGGAGCACCTGCTCCCTGATTCTGCGCGATCCCCGTGAGTCTCAACGGGCATCTATCAGCTGTATGACCCTCTTGCCTGCACTTAAAGCAGGTCTTGGTCCCGAATAAGCAACGGCCCAGATGGTGCTTCCCACAAGTGGTACACAACGGCTTTCCTCTGGCAGCCTCCCCTGCCTCAAAAGGTTTCTGCTGGAAGCTGCGAAACTCACCACCTGGTCTGAAATTCCGCTGTGGCACTGGAACAGGCTGCTGCTCAGCCTTCCTCTTCTGTCCCGATGTCGAACCTCTACCAGCGATCTTAGACGAGTTAGCCCTCTCCTGTAAACTGAGATCCACTGCCAGGCGCAGTGCATCGGCATGAGTAGCGGGTCTGAAAGCTCGGACCAAACCCTGAATGTCCAGTCGGAGGCCTCTAACAAACTTATCAGCTCTGGCCGCCTCGGTCGCTATCATCTCGGGAGCGAAGCGGGATAACATGTCAAACTCCGCATCATACTGCTCCACTGTCATGTCACCCTGCTCTAAGTTCAGAAACTCCTGCCGCTTAGCATCTCTCAAACTGGCAGAGAAGAATTTCGCATAGAAACTCTCCTTGAACTGCTGCCACGTGATCTGACTCACATCACCACTTAGCATCCTCTCTGTAGTCTCCCACCATGCAGTACCTCTATCAGTCAACATAAAAACAGCACACTGAACCTTCTGATCCTCAGGGCATTTCATGTAACGGAATATGGTTTCCAAGGACGATAACCACATCTGCGCCCTGGTGGGGTCCTCCAAAGACCCATCGAACGTCGTGGGATTATACTTCCTGAAATCCCTCAGATGCTTAGCCTCTGCCGACAACTGATCCGGCACAAACTGGGGTGCAACTGGTACCGGAGCCGGAGCTGGAGCAGGAACTGGTGCTGGAGCTGGCGCTGGAGCTGGCGCCGGAGTTGGCGAGGCAGGCTTCTGCTGCTCCCGCATCTGCATAATCAAATCTCTAAACCTCTGCTCCATGGCGGCTAGGTCCGCATGAGTAACTGGCGCAGCCGGGTCAGGGGCTTGGGCTACAGGCTGCACCTCAGGTTGAACGCGTCCTGCTCCCCTTCCTCGGCCTCCTCGGCCACCCCTACGTGCACCTCTCCTTGGTGGCATTTCCCTAACAACCACCAACGATTCCTTTAGTCATAAATGGTAATTGAATTTGCAGTTTAACTTAGGTAAGGTAATGCATGTAGAGTTATACATATACTTTCATGAGAGCGTACCTGACGAGCGGCAAGGATCGTTTCAGCCATAAGGACACAAAACACAGACTCACATTATAAGTCAGTCTACAGAACCTAAAACTTTGGCTCTGATACCAACTGTAACGACCCAACTTTTCCGGACTAAGCTGAGGTCACTATCAAATACCAAAACTCGACCATTCAACATAAATATTCTGACAAAATACATAGCGGAAGCGAAAAGAAAACCAGACGCGTCCATATGGCCTTCACACATCCTTCCTGCCTCTCGTCGGTCTGCCCCTCGCTGTACCCCTACCTGAAAAGTTAAAGAAGAGAAAGGGTGAGTATAAACATACCCAGTAAGGGACCCACTACTGGGCCCGTTAGGGGACAACAGTTAACTTCCTATTCGGGGGTACCCTACATAACAGTCTAGTGGTTCCGTGGAACGCACATATCAGTCTAGTGCTCCCGAAAGATGCACATATCAGTCTAGTGCCCCCGAAGGATGCACATATCAGTCTAGTGCTCCCGAAGGATGCACATATCAGTCTAGTGCTCCCGAAGGATGCACATATCAGTCTAGTGCTCCCGAAGGATGCACATATCAGTCTAGTGCCCCCGAAGGATGCACATATCAGTCTAGTGCTCCCGAAGGATGCACATATCAGTCTAGTGCTCCCGAAGGACGCACATATCCGTAAGGCACACTACCCCATAGATGAAGTTAACCGTTACCCCTCAGTCCAAACTAAACTGTCTACATCAGTCACATCCCAACGGCATTCATATCACAGTCCCGCCATAGGCTTTGTCAGTCAGATAGTATAGGTTTAAACTTCTACACCCTCAGTTGCTATATGCATTACCAACTCGCACACCATTAGGGAAAACCCTAGATCCAATCGACTAACCAACCCAAACCGAACTCACTGTCCTTCCCCGTCCAAACTCCATGAACCACATCCAGACCAGTGTTTTACTACATACTGAACCGTATCTTTAAGGTCCATCAACATAAAATCTCAATCCACAAATAGCAGTCACAGTATATTTTCATCAGACAAAATATAATATCAGTACTTAACAGTCAACAAGCATGCAATTATTCAGTACAGTCACTAACGTGCAATCCCCTGTGGATTGCTACGTTTTCAGCCTGGACTCGGGGTCCAGTAGTAGGAAGACCCTTACCTGATACTCGGTTATGCCCCTCGATCGAAACCCACGCTCAACAGATCAACCTGAACGAAAACACAAGGATTTTAGTTGATGACTCTAGCAGAAGTCGCTTTAAAAGGTCCGAAACGACATCCGTTGACTTACCCAAGGAAAGGAAGTTATCTCCAACCCGGCCTACCGCGAGACCCGAGAACCCAAGTGTCAACTCTGAACTACCTTCAAGGGAGAAAAGGAGGGCCATAACTTATTCCAATATTCAAACTCGAATCGGACGAGGTAACATTAGGGAATTCATCAAAACAATCCTTACCGAAGACTCACCGTGAACCGAAGTGGAGGAAGGAAGGCTTAGGTGGCTCGGCTCGGCTCGGCTTGGACTCGGCTCGGCTCGGCTCGGCTCGGCTCGGCTTAGCTCGGCTTGGTTCTCGGTTCGGCTCGGCTCGGCTCGGCTCGGCTTGGTTCTCGGCTCGGCTCGGCTTACTCGGATCGCGGCTCGGCTCGCGGCTCGGCTCACTCGGCTCGTGGCTCGGCTCGCGGCTCGCTCGGCTTGGGGCTCGGCTCGGACAAGGATGGCGGCTCGGCTTCACGATCACCTCAGTTGCGCGCGACGACAGACCAAAAACAACCCGGCGATGGCGGCGACGGTCTTCGGCTTACCCTGGACTTTATGGGTTGCACCGGACGGCACGGAGGAGGAGGCGTTGCTGGTGGTAGAGAGAGAGACGGCCGGCGGACCCGTAGCTACTTAATACCGAGGGAGATCGGAGATGGAAGCGAAACGGAGATGGATGGAGGCCGCGGCGAACGTCGACGGAGGAAGAGATGAAGGCGGACACGGACGGAAGGAGAAAAGAATGAGGAGGAAGAGATGGGCTGTGTGCGAACGGGCGGCGGTGGTCGGGCGAAGGATGGAAGAAGAAGAGAAAATGGATGGCGGCGCGCGGTGGAGAGAAAACGAAAACGGAGGGGGAGGGGGCGTGCGCGCGGCTTAGGGTTTGTTTTAAAAAAAAAAATTATTATATATATATATATATATATATATAATTCTTAATCATTATATAATATTAATAATTTAAAATAAATAATAATATATATATATCAAATAAAAATAATAATAATAATAAAGTAATAATAATAATATATTAATAATATTAATATTAAATAAATAATAATTTAATATTATGTAATAATTATGTTTATTGTTTTAAAATAATAATATTTCTATAATATTAATTAATAATAATAATTATAATATTAATATTATAACAAATAAAATAAATATTAATAATAATAATATAATTAATATTATATTATTATTATATCAACTTGCACTTTACATAAAACGAGAAAAAAAATTTTACCTTAAATTTTCGGGGCGTTACATTTATGGTTGTTCAAATTTATGTGGATGACATAATATTTGAAGGATCACTTGAGTCTTTAGTTAATGGGTTCATTGAATAGATGTAGCTTGAATTTAAAGTGAGTATGGTGGGAGAGTTGACCTTCTTCTTGGGCTTTCAAATTTGACAGTTCAACAATGGCATTTTTCTGTCACAAGAAAAATATGCTCGAAACATGAGAAACTTTTCTTGGAAAAATCTCAATCTAAGAACATTTCTGGCGCCTTCCATGGTAAAATCTCAAAAGACTCATTTGGTGAGAGAGTTGATGAAAGTTTGTACCGAAACATGATTGGTAGTTTGTTATACTTAACTTCTAGTCGTCCAGACATTGCCTATACTTTTGGTGTTTGTGCTTGTTATCAATTTTCTCATCGGGTGTCCCATCTTAAATATGTCCTTGGAACATATGAGTATGAACTTTGGTATTCATTTGATTCTCTATATGGTTGGGTACTGTGATGCTCATTGAGCAGGTTGCTTAGAACATTGAAAAAAGCACATTTGAAGGTTTTTTCATCTTGGGAAATAATTTTATTGCCTACTTCATCAAGAAATAGAACTGTGTTTCTCTATCTACGGTTAAAGTTGATTATATTATGGCTGGAAGTAGCTATACACAACTGCTCTAGATGAAACCAATGTTATTCTGATATGAAATCCTTCAGGGTACTATACTTCTATATTGTAATAATATTAGAGTCATAGATATTTCTAAAATTCTTATTTAACATAGCAGAACCAAGCATATCGATATTCAACATCATTTTATTCGAGAACTTGTTAAAAATGAGGTCATTTTGTTGGGGCATGTCCGTAGCTCGGTTCAACTTGTTGATGTTCTCATTAATCCCCTAGATGCTGCTATGTTTAAATCTCTTCGGGCTTGGCTAGGTATTTTTCGTTATAGTCCATAGCAATTGTAGATCTCAAGTGGCTTCTCTTCATTTATTATTTTCCCTTTGTCGAATATCCTAACTATTGGGACTTTATTAAGTTACCCGACCCACAAGGAATATGTTTTGAAAATCTTCTCAAATTCTAGGATATTGGTGCTTGGCACTCTCTCTTTCCAATTACTATGTGCATCTCTTCTTCTCCCTAACTGCTTCGTTTGCTCTGCTCGTAACTTTATATTTTTCTCAGTTTGCTTAGAATGGTATCCACTCGCAAAGGTAATTATCGTTCCTCCAGTTCAACTTCCACCTTCGTTGCTTCACGTATGGCTAGTGGTCGAAGTTTGTCCTTTAATCTTCCATCGTCTTTGTCTAAAAATGCTTCATCACCTTCTTTGAGCGTATTAAGATGATACCATAAGGACGACCTAGGTTGCGAATGATTGGCCTTGTGGATTTGCAGCCTAAACAAGGTGCCTCTTTACTGTTGCATGGTGAGACTTTTTTAGTTTGAGCCTCTATGGCTCATTCTATTTCTCGACCCTCTGCTCATGATTCCTCTATTTTGGATAGGTCGACTTGTCATTCAGTTGATCCTCAAGTTTTTAATTCTAGGGTGTTTTTTGAGTCTACAATGGCTACACAAACGATTGCTCCAAGGGTGCTTCAGTGTGTTCTGATCATGAGGTGCCTTCTGTTAATCCTGATATGTCTAGTATGATCTTTGGTTCTATAGAAGAAGATCACATTGCTATTGCTCAACTTATGCATCATCCTTGAAGGGCTCCAGTTGCATCTCCTTGTCGCCTTCCTCCTAGTTCCTTTTATCCTACAAAGAAGGTTTCTACTACCCCTGCAAGAATTTCTCCTGTCACGCCTCGCCCTAAATGTCACTTCATGCGACCACTTGGGGACGTGCTGCCTAGACACCCATCATATACCTCACTGTGAGATGACATACTGAACTCCTAGTAAGTAGAACAATTTTTTTCACCTGTCTCATCTAGCTCTTACCTTGAACTTCAGAGACTTTCATAACTTATCACAGCGAAAACAACTCTTAGACTTGGCTCCGTCTCCTAGTCTTCAATACTTAGCTAAACTAACTTTAGCTTCTAGGAGATGAACTCAAATAAATAATAACGCAACGAAATAAATAACATAGTTTCTTCTGCTTATTAACTTAACACTTTATAGAGTTCATACTTTACAATTATTTTCCTTCTCACGATGCATAAAATTTAGAACCTGAGTTCTAATCCATGCGTCTTCATCTAACAGGGTGCCACTCTTTCCGTTTGGGTGTTTAGGAGTATAAGAACATCGTTTTCATCCTTCTCCTTGATTGTTCGGTAACCCATCTCAAGGACAACCTTTAGAGCCATCCATGCTTGGGTTAGTTCTATCCCTCATTGTCTTGGGCCTTACAAAAGTGCGTTATAGCCCTCGACATTGATAGAAATAGAACATATGCAATGGAAAAAGAATCGAGATTCTACCGTCAATGCATTTAATTAACATGTAACCCTAAATGGTAAAATAATTTTAAATTAGGGTTTTTGAGAATACTTACATTCGAAGCTCTGATTGTTGCTTGAACCAATACTAGGGTTGACCTACTATCTACCAGACTCAGAACTGGGTGGTGGAAGTCATTGGAAGAAGGAAACTGGGAGAGAGAAAGAAGATGGAGAAAGTATTAAGGAAGAAAGGTTGGGCTTTAAAATTTGTTTTTAGAAAAATACAAAGAAAAAAAGCAGTCCAAAGTTTTTTCTTTCAAATTACCAACCCTTTCCAAAAGGCCCCAAAAGCCAAATTTATAGAGAATTCACATGCAAAGTTGCATATGCATGCACGTTCATGGGCCAACAACACATAACCTACTAACCATTAGTGGGTTTAATGATAACACCTAGCTCACTATAGTTAATGGGATTATCTAACAAAATGATAGATTTTCCTACTAACTTTGGTCAAAGGGCAAAATTGTCATTTGGTTAAAGTCAAACTTTGACTTTTCAAACAAAAGAGTCAACATTTTGCTTTTTATAATTATGTTCATCTCGACTAATTTCGACCTCCCGAGTATGAATCCGCATTCATTTTCTCAAGATTCAAATCTCTTTAAATATATTGTTAGTTAAAGTTTGACTTTTCAAAGTCAAATGTCAACATTTTGACATTTTTTACAACTTTCACGATTTCCATCATTTTTGAGCTTTTGAGTATGAATCCGTATTCATATCTTTAATATTGAAATTCTATTTAAACATAAATATTTATCTCTAATCTAAAATCGGACGGTTATATCATATATATTGGTCAATTTCTTTCTCCTTGTCAAATTCAAATAATTCATTTCATTTCATCATACTGTTCTAAGTTTATTCCATATGAGCTAGCAGGGGAACTTAATGAATCTATAGATCATGGTCTCCAACAATCGACATTAACTGGCTAAACTCTTTTATATCGACCTAATCAACATTCGTTAACTAACAGGCCATTCCACTAAAGTCTCGTAGTTGCACTCCTTTCACTATAGATATATTTGTGTCCATATGATATAACCATGATTAGTAAATTAATTCTTCATAGGTTATTCGAAAGCTCGACTGGGTTAAAATACTGTTTTACTCCTAAGACTTTATCTTGCTCCGTAAGTCCTATTGATCCACTATTAATGGGTGAAACAATTTGTTTAAGGTCCAACCTATAAACCGAATCTCCCTCGGGTTAATGAAAGGGTGGGACCCATTGTTCAAGACTTGTATTAAATCCTTAAGGGAACAACCCATCTACTAATCCTAAAGCGGGTAGGACTGAATTCCGTCTTGCACCATATGTCCCTAGCTATTCACTCGATCTTAGCCCTGAAAAGGGAGGCTTATTGGGCCAACGCTGATGAGTTTCCCTCACCTATACAGATCTAAGCATAATCTCATGTGAACACGAGTTCATTGTTAGCTTGGGATTAAGATTAAGTTACCTAGGTCATCAATAATCGAGATAGTCAGTTTTGAACAGTAAATGACGTTATAACGTAAAAGAGACTATTTCATGATTCAATCTTATGTAAACGCTTTATATAGGATGCCCCCACTTTAATGTCTTTACATGAATGATTCAGGATCACCTCGTTTGTACTAACTACAAAGCGGGCCGCATCCATAGTTTCTCTAAAGAAGGCACCCAACCTTTATTCATATACTATAAACTATTTAGGCTATACACTCGAACTTGATCCATGTGTATGTCTCTACATAAAGTTCAAGTTTACTAAACAATAGCCTCGAGACCTTAGTTTATTGGATTTAAGATATAATATTTAATTTCTCTATAATGACTTTATTGAATATAATATGGTTACAAACTACGAGTTTTAGGACATAAATTCCAACAAACTCCCACTTGGGCTAAAACTCCTTGTGGGATAATATAACATTTGAATTTTTAACCATGAGAGGGAATCATATATATGAGTACAATAAACATACGAATATAATAAACTAGGGCACATTCTCAATAGGCATCTCTTTAGAACTGAACTTTAGCCCTTAGTGTTAAGGAGCGAAGTTCTTACCTACTAACTTCTTAAATGTGATATGGATAGACACAGTTTGCCTGTCGCACAAGTTTATATAACAACCTGTCCTACCCTCCTTTACTTGGCTTCCATGCTTGAAATCCTTTCCTTACTTAGCTTCAACGCCTGACAACCTAGGGAAGATAAACTTAAAACATAAGTTGAAGACTTAGTGAATGATGGATTTAGGGAATACCTTTCTGGGGAATTACAATATTTTTAGATATAATGATAACAATGTCATTTCACATACACACACACACATCTTATCGCATTAATTCATAATCACAATGAACGCAATATATTCCACGCGTTTGATGCATCAGGACATTCAACATTTGTCTTTGGGATATGGGATTCTCCCATCCTCATCTCATCGCCTAGAGCTGGAATTCACTTTACCAGTGTCCCACGATAGACTTTGGATTTCTATATGCGTCTCGCAATAATTATTCTTTCATCAAACCTAGGATTCACTTCACCAACGTCTCATTACCTAGACCTAGAATTTACATTCACCAGTGTCTCGCAATCCATTCCTTGCCTAAACTTGGGATTCACTTTCACCAACATCTAGCTATCAAGAATAGAACTCATACTCGCTTAAATGTGAGATTCACTTTCACCAGCATTTACCAGCCTAGACCTAGGATTTACTTCCATCAGTGCCTCGGTTAAACTTGGGATTTCCACCAGCGTCTTATGATAGGTCATGACACACCACATTATACAATCACCACGATCAATAACAAGGAAGTATTAGCTCGAAAGCCTTTCAGATAGTACAATGTAAAACATTCGTAATAGTTTTAAGCAAGCAACACCAAGCATAAGATTATAAGGATTACAATCATTTATAAACCATTTCTTTCAGTGCTAAAAGATCACTCACAAAATACATAGCCTTAACTCTTTTCCTTTTTGCTTTCAACTTTTTCTTCTCGCCTAGTGGTTCTCTCAATTAGAAGTTCAACACCAAAAACTTCCTTTTATCATTTTATCAGAATGTCTAGCTTCTCATGCCTTCTTCTCTTTTGCCATTTATAGCCCTATTTATATTGACCTTTCACATCCATGGGTCCTTTCCATGCTTTACACGTGTCAAGCTACTACTTATCAGGCCATGCAACGAATTTAAGTTCAACACGTCACCCATTGTCACTTGCGATTAGACATTTCGCTTGAAACACTAATCTTATCTTCTTAGAAAGCATAATTCGTTAATGTCTAACTCTCTTGTCGGATGCCACAAAACATTTACTTTATCTAGCCAAAAGTTGTGAGTGACAAAAATGAATTTGAAAATCAATTTCTAAGCTTGATTTAAGAATTTATATTTTAAAGCATGCTTTGAGTTTAAGTATTTGAATATGCTAGATTTATGAAATTATTTACAAAGCATCTGTTTCGAGTTAGAAATGAGTTTATGAGAAAGCATGCTTGTGTTAAAGTTCTAAAGCATTCAATTTTTTAGAAATGTTCCTTAAAACATGAGATTTATGAGAATTTGTTTGAATGCTAAGTTTCTACAAATTGAGCAAAGATATTATTGAAAGGAAAGCTAGATTGGAGACTTGCTTAGTGCAAGAGTTTTTTAAAAGCATGCTTACTTAAGTAAGTTTAAGTTTTAGCATGAAATTTCTGAATATGCTTAAGTCTATACCGAGATATCTTGATCTGATAGCATCCCTATGGGAGAGATTGTTCGGTGCACAGAGGTTGTGTGATGAGGGCATCTAGTAGATGCCTAGAGTTTCCATCACATAGACTAGGTAAGAGATGAGGGCCTCTATGAACGCCTAGATTTTTCCATCTCATGATAGCTAGAGCGAGATTGAGTGCTACTGGCACCTAGAGTTTCATTTCACAGGTATTGTATCGAGGGATAGTGCTTCCATGCATAGAGCTTCGTCCCGTATACATGAAGAGTTCAAGGTATAGCAAAAAAGAAAGAAAAGAGAAAGTTAAAAGCTAAGTTTGAAAACAAAAACTGTTTTGTTAAGTTTATGTATATTTTGCTTAAAGTTTTCATTATCATACTTGTTCTAAAAGTTGTCACTCACAGGGCTTTATAGCTCATCCTTTCAATGTTTGTTTCCTTTACATGTGGAGATCGTGGTTTCGACGCCTGTTAAAGTCTCTGCTTACTCTACTATATGTTTGATTAGATTTTTATACGACTCATTCCATGCATGCATGATAATTTGTATTTAAGCCAATAAAAGACTTAGTTGTCGTTGTCTGTAAAAGACTAGTACAAGAGTTTTGAATTTGTTGAGTTTTTTTAATAGTGTTGTCTTGTTGGGACTCTGAACTTCATTTTGTCTATATAAGACTATTGAGCAGGTTGTCCATTGGTTGGATAAACCTAAGGATGTTTTGCAAAGATTTTAAGCTATTGTTTTCAAGTATAGATATTTTCTTCCGTGTTTTATGTTTAAAGTCAGAAGGGATCTAGATAAGAGCTACAAGTTAAAAGCAAGATCGACAGGTGTAATTAGAAGGAAAGGATGCTAGTTTGCTTCATGCCACATCTCCTAGTGAGAAGGTGATTTGGGATGAGGTGTGGCATTTATTTTTATTCATATGGTTATTGTACTCGAATGAATAATTCTCTCATGGTTACTCTCTAGCAGTTTAAGTCTAAGTGGGAGTTTGATGGAATTTATGTCCTAAAACTCGTAGTTTGTAATTTAAATTATATTATATTCAATAAAGTTGTTATCGAGGACTTATTAGTCAAAATTGAATACTATAATCTTCAATCCAATTAAGATCCCTGTGAGACCCGTGTCTGGAATAAAGGGTCAAATTTTTGAATAAGTGTAAAAGAAGGCGTTAGAAAGAATTTAGGTGTTTTGAATTTATTGGTCCACGATAAAACTTGGCGACGCGAGTAATGTGTTAGGAATTTTTAAAGTACCAGTGGAATAAAGCAAGGCGAGAAGACATCTAATCTTGATTGTACAAAGCTTACGCGTAAGATTAAGAGCTAAGCATGGTTAAATAAAATATTAAGCTTACACGCGTAAAGTTGTAAGTATGAGGTGGTAAATTAGGAGAAACTCAAGGATGACTAATCTAGTTTAAAGATAATTAGTATAAATAGAAATGAAAAGGATTAAGGTGAGGCCGATTTCAAAGAAATTTCCTAAGTGTTATAGTTGTTAAAGGAAGTGTTAGGCGAGAAGAAGAACTGAAGCTAGGTGTTTGAGCTAAAGAAAAACCAAGTTTCTGTGAGCGAGTGTTTGTATATTTTAAAAGCTTTCTTTTAAGTTTCTTGTTAATTTGTAAGGAATGCTTATAAAGCAATTTTTGAATGGAAACATTGTGTTATGTTTACAACAAAGTTTTATGTGTTTTAAAAGAATGTAAGTTTGCGTTGAAACCATTAGTCTTAATCCTATCAATGAACTAACTATTATGTGCACATAAAGGTATTGGTAGCCATGTAGAAAAGGCCTGCATGGTGGAGTAAAGTCAACCAATGCATAAAAGATGTGTATTGTGCTTGGTGGACTGAGCAATGGGAAGTGAACCAGGGGATTCTTGGATGTTGTTGATGAAAAGACCAACACAGTAATCTAAACACAAGATGATAAGTCTTGGCAATGGAAATGATTCATGTTCTCGGGTTAAGGGATGTGAGACTAATGTGATTTGGCGATTGAAATATTTGTGAAATGAGGCGATGAGCTTGTTTGAACTGAAATGATTATGTTTATGAAATGTGTTTCCAAAAGGTTTTCCTCACAAGGTGATTAGGCATTGAGGCCAAGCTAAGAAAAGATGAGAAGGTTCCTAAGCGAGAAGACTCTCTAAGGCGTTCAGTTTAAGTTGTTATTACACAATCATTTAATTTGGTTGCGTTCAAATTTGTTTACAGGATCGTTTAGAGTTGATTGGGGACCTAAATCTAAACGATTTTTTTTTTCAAAATTTGGTACTCAATTTTTTTTAATTCTTTTGGTACACAATCGTTACGATAAATTTATTTTTTTACATGATCGTTTACATTTGGCTACTTCAATCTAAAATCATTAGTGGAGAAGATGAAGAACCTTTTTTTTTCCTTTTCTTTCCAACTTAAGCATTCTAATGCTATTTATAGGCCCAAATAATAATAATAATATTTATTATTATTATTTCATTTTCTTTTTAGGATATATATATATAGTACTAAAATATACATATATCTTTATTCTCATTATCTTTCCTTACTAAATTCCTTACATACACAAAATCTTAGACATTTATAACCATTATTAATAATAATATTTCTTTATTATTATTATTATTCTTTCTCTAAAATCTATAACAAACATATATATTTATTTAAACCATTATTCTCTTTTCTAAATAAATATATATCTTTTTCATCCAATCAAATCAACCGTCTCTCTCCTCATGGATTATCTTCTTTTCCAAACAAATATAATTATATTTTGTCATATAATTAACTTCACTTTTCCATATTAATTATTTACACAAAACCAAATAATTAATATCTTATTCCACAAAAAAAAAAATCCAAATTATGAATTATATATATATATATATATATATATATATATATATATATATCGATATATATACTCAATTAAATTCAATTCCACCAAAACCAACTTTTCCCTCGAAAATCTCAAATTAACTTAAATCCTTAATTCTTTTAATCAATCAAATTTTTTCCGATAAATCACTTATAACTTTCAACATGAATTATCTTAACCCAACCACAACAACTCCACTCCATAATCAATATTTATCTTTTTGTAGAATAATTAATTATCTTCCACAATAATTAATTATAATTTATCTTTCTCAAAAGTAATTAATTATCTTCCACAATAATTAATTATAATTTGTGTTTCTCCAAAGTAATTAATTATCTTTCACAATAATTAATTATTATTTATCTTTCTCCAAAATAATTATCCTTTTACAAATAATTATATTTCAACAAATATAATTATCTTTTCCTTTCACATAATAATTATATATATATATATATATTTCCAAATATACATATAGCTATTAAATCTCCAATAAACTTTCCACCTCACAATTTAATTAAATAACATCCATAATTATTTAATTTAATTCAACTTCAACAACACTAAAAATCCACAACTATACTTAATCCTCATAACATACCATTTAATCAAAATCTCAACAAACACCACATGTCAAAACCTCTAATTAATTAAATATTAATTAAATATTCATCCAACAAATATTTAATTAATTTCAATTCCCACTAAAAACAAATAATTCACATTAAATGACTTAAAAAATAACACTCAATAAATTAAATCTAATTAAACAAAATTATGATAATTGACTCCAAAATTATCTTAATTTTGGGGGCGTTACAGTGGCGCATGGTCAAGGACTTTTTGAGAACCTTATTAGACGCTTATCTAATCAGTCTTGTATTTCTTTCCTCCAATGTGTTAGCAAGTCATAATTCATTTGAGTCTAGCCTTTGTTGGGATATCTGATTCTTTAAATTATTTATAATACGGAATATCAACTATGTGCTCTTTTCTTAATTCCCAAAATGCATTTGGTAAATTTGAACAAATTTCTTTTACTCAATTATGAATGAAGGATCTTTTAAATTTTCTTCAATTCTTTTGTAATCAATTTCTTCTTTTAGAAAACGTATTTGTTTTTGTTTTCTTTTTATTTGTTCAGTTTTTAAAACATTGATTTATAAAAACTTGTTAGTTAAAATTAGAAAGATGAATTCAAAAACTAGTTCCTCTCGAAATTTATTTCTTACTATTCTCTTTTTTGTAATTGTTAAAGGGTATAGTTGAGTAACAAATGGCCACTAGTAGAAAAAGAGCCTATAATGACAGTTAAATTCTGTCATTAAAGGTTTTCGTGACAGTTTTTTGAAGTCATTGATGCGGCAGTCATGGAAAGTATTTTATGACAGTTGTATAAAACTGTCACGAAATGTGGTTTTCATGACATAGAATAAATGTCACGAATTAAATATTTTATGATAGATTATAATTGTCATTATTTATTTTTTTATGACAGTTAATAACTATCATTGTTTGTATTTTATGACAACTGATAACTATCATAGTTTACATTTTATGACAGTGAATAATTGTCATTGTTAATATTGTATAACAGATACTCAATGTCATTATTTATCATTTATGACACTTTTTAACTGTCATCATTTTACTTACCATGACTTTAATTAACTGTCAAGAAAACTTTTTCGATGACAGTTTTATTTTTCAATTTAAATGTCATAGTTATGTTTTTAGTCACTGTTTTGAACTGCCCTCTTTTTTATTGAATCTCGTATTTCTTGTCGCCCTGCCATTACACATACCATTACACAGACCAATACAATCACATATGGAAAGAAACAGTGAACGCTTTAATAGAAAGAAACATACACTTTCTAATATTGCTTTAATTGTTGGTACAAATATGTTTTGGTACGAACAAACTATTTAAATAACTACATTTAAACAAAAAATATTTCCTACCAAACCTACAAAAAAAACCTATACATCAATGAATTGGCGTAAATATGGCTTCATTAATTGCTCCAATGGATTGTGGTAAAACCTAGTAAGAAAAGAAAAGAAAAAAAATGATTCAACAAGACAAAACATTCACCCACATAAACACATCATATTCACTTCAACAACACACTTCAACAACACAGAGCACATACACACTTCAAGAATAATAACTTCTAAGCTTGGTAATGAATTATTCTTTTCTATAACTTCTAAGCTTGGTATTGGAAATGTACAGGGTATTCAAATGGAAAGCCTTACATATACGAGTCACAAAATTATGCTACTGTTTAAGTACACAATGTACAAAATTCATCCATATGCAAAAGAAGAAAAACATAATCGCAAACACCAAATTCAGACCACAAACTTAGCTAAATTCATTACGGAACTTCACAAAAATGCCAAAACCAACAGCGAATAACAAAACTCAAAGCTAAAACACTTACAAGCATATCAATGGCTAAAAGCAAAAAATTTGATCAAATGATGCACTAGCACAAAGTACAAAAGGAGAGAAAAACAACCTTTTGAATGAAAATGGATTATGAAGTGCTGGGATTTGAAGAAGGCTGAGAACAACTTTTAGCACCTGGCAAGTAAAACAGAGTGTCTCATCTTAGCAAAAAGTGTATTCAAGTTACAGATACTAAATCAATGAAAATTTTAATCAACAACATATGCAAGTATATAATTTGATGAACTTCAAAAAACTGCATATTACTAAGTTCTAAGATAACCTTACCTCATTGATATTGAACATGGTAGCTGTATTTTAGCCATCTTAATTTAGACATAACCTCCTTCTAAAATATCTGGACATTATGACACTTGATAAAAATATTTTTGTTCTTTATGTTGTGTCTATTTGTGCCTTGCTTCTCAAGTATGCAAGAAGCACCTACCTGGCAAATAGTTCTACAAAGGTTATAGTAAGAACAACAAAGTATTCTCCAAGAAAAGAAGCAAACAATTAGAAACTATAAGATGTTTCAACACCTATCTCAATGTTCATCTCATCCATTCTTACCCATCCCAATAATACATTATATCGTAGCAATTAACAACTAACTGTCTAGATCACCTTGATAAATTCATGAAGTTAATGGCAAAATGTGGTAGAGAATAAAGATTTACATCAGTTTTAGTTCATCAGTAGTCTATGAATTTTCACACATTAGTCTATCATTTCTACAAACTCCAAAGATCTATGTCATAAAAATAGCTCATAAGTGCAATATTGTTTACAAGCAACAGAATCCACACTAAGATTTGAATCAAAGACCATCATTCATGTTTTAAAAAAACATGTAAGCACCTTAAAGTGCTATGTAAGAAACCATAGTAGAATATAGAACCAAGTATCCAAATAATTTTCATTCATTCCAAAATTCATTACTTGAGTATCCAAATAATTTACATTATGAGGCAATAAAACTATAACACAGTGAGAGGTACGTACATTTGCAAAGGATTTAAAAGCTCATTGATGTGCACTAAAAAGTTTTAAGCCCAACACACCTTGATACGTATAATGAAGTATGAGGAAGAATTACTAGCTATACTTTACAAGCACTAACTTTTGGAAGAAACTCTCCAAAAATATTTACAAGGTCTCTACAATGAGAAATTTGAAATTTGAATGTATGAAAGCAGCAGGTTAACTGAAATTGGACTTCTAAAGACAACACTATAAAATAAAAAGCTGTTGAATAAAGAGTAAAATATTGTCCATGGATATTAGCAAAGATAATAAAGTCAGTAGGTCCATAATTTACTACTTAGTTCAAAGGACTCATTAAACCAAAAATAACCTAACAAAGCAAAGTTCACAATCATCAACACAAACCTATCTCAAAAGTATGTACAAAATATCAATAAAAGACTTTGAATCACGAGTTCACCAAAACGTGTTCATCTAGTACAATTTTTTTCTTCCTTTCAATCTTTGCACTCCTTATCTCCTAGAAAATAAGTAAAAAAAATTCAAGAATTCAAAATAAAATTGGCAAACTAACAGATGTCACTTACATAACAATTAATCTTACTTAAAAAAAAAAAAAAAACAACTCTCAACCATGGAAACTACAACGGGCTCTTGGAATGAGAAGCAAACCATTAGCAAACACCGTAATAAATACTCATGAAAATCATTCAATTACTTGAGATGAAAATGTTATTTGGTGCATTTCTTTTCAATGTTTTGATGAGCGGGCTTACTGTAAGTTTTTTAATATGATCTTCTTGGGGTATAACATCAGCCTCATATCAATAATCTTCTGTCTCAGGCACGATATATATGCAAACAAATGGCACGTTTGGTTGAGTTCAACCTACAAAATAAATTATAAATATACTCATCACTTGGTTGAGTTCAACCTTGAGCATAAATTAAAAATTACTACTTGCACTACAAGAAATTTTACCTTTACCGACGACAAACATGCTGACGCCCTTAAAGTTCGTCAGTAGAAGTGGTATACGCTGACAAATTGTGTTATCTCGGCAATAAGTGGAATCGCCAATGACAATAATTATAGCGTTGGCGTAGATATGTTTTTGTCGATGACATATTTTTTTTATTGTCGGTATTTGTAGACATATGCCGACGGTGGATTATGACCGTCGGCTTAGATGGACAAACGGTGACAGAATTAAAATTATCATCGGCAATTCTTTTAAAATAAAAGTAGGGTTTTTCTTTTTTTCCCGATTCTTTCTTTCTTCTCCCAGAATATGCCGACGCAGCCGAGAACATCTGTAGACGACTTTTCTGCCACCAACACCCTCCATCAGCCACTGCTTCTTCTTCCAATTATGATTCAATCGGCCGCCAACCGTCGCAAGTCTCCATTAGTCGCCGTCGTCGGAGTTCCCTCCTTTTTTCTTCTTTCTCCAATTCTTCTTTGTAAGTTCAAATTTAATTCCCTTCTTTTTCATTCTTACTTTCTTGTTAATTTATCATCCATTTTCATTATTCTGTATTTCCTAGGTCTGTTCTTGTTTCAATTTCAACTTAGGATTTTGTTTGGATTGATTAGTGTAAATGGAATTTATAATTTTTTGTTTTAATTTTTAGGGCAAATATTTTAGAACCAATGAATTATGATTTTATTTAACAAATAAGTTCACATAATTACTACTCATAATCAACATACAAATTTAATGATTTTTGCTCTTAAAGATATTGCATAAAAGTTTAATTACTGTTGAATCCAGTTGATGATCATCATGTTTTAGTTACTTTTCTACTTGGATATAATAAGCATGTGTGGTATAAAGTGAATTTTCTTGTAATAAAATGCATTGATATTTAAGATCTTGAGAAATTTTGATACTTATAGCCTAAAATGTATAGTGGTTTCTTGGTTCATTTGCTCGACCAAATCGTGTCTATGAATATTCAAATGCCTTAAGATACAGTTTGTTATAATGTATTGTTTGGAATGAATTGTTATTAGCTTAATTTTTATAATTTTACATTCAAGTATGATTATTAGTTATTTTCTTTTTAATGAACTATTCCAAATTTGTATAATTACAATAAGACTCTAGATGTTGGGGATGTGATTCAAAGTTAGTTAAGGCTAACTTTGATCGTTTGTGTTGTTTGTATAGGTTTGGGGCTCTAACACTCTAGGTCAAGTTATTAACTAGTTAGAAAGAATATAATTGAAATGGATAGAGGTTGGATTCATCTTCGGGATAAGTTTTCAATGACTTATATGGAAGGAGTAACTCAATTTCTTGAAAAAGCAAAGTTTCATGTCAATAACTTGGGGAAAACAAGATGTCCGTGTAAAAATTGTATGAATACAGTGTGGAAATCATTAGACGGGGTTGAGCGATATTTGCTCACATATGGAATGTCTCCATCGTATAGTCAATGGGTCTATCATGGTGAAACAAGTAATTTATCTAGAGAATTAAATCAAACAACTCATTCAATATCGAGGCTGAGGTACCCATTAATGTCTATGAGAGTGATAATTCGAAACTATTTGAGGATTTACTAGGTGAAGCATGCAATCAATTGTACGCAGGTTGTACAAAGTACTCTTCATTGAACTTTTTAGTAAGATTGATGCATATTAATGTTTTAAATGGTTGGAGTAACAAGTCATTTGATATGCTACTTGAACTATTAAAGAGCGCATTTCCAACGGACGCATCTATACCTAGTTCATATTACGAAGCTAAGAAAAAGTTACGTGACTTAGGGCTAGGTTATGACCTAATTCATGCGTGCAAGTATGATTGCATATTATATTGGAAGAAATTTTCTAATTACCAACAATGTCCAATATGCAATGAGCCTCGGTATAAAATTAACGATGGAAAAGGTAAGAAGATCCCACATAAAGTCTTACGCCACTTTCTATTGATTCCTAGATTGAAACGATTGTTTGCATCGAGGCATGTTGCATCTGAAATGAGGTGGCATAAAGAAAAGCGTGTTGTAACAGATGATACATTATGACATCCAGCTGATGGAGAAGGGTGGAAGCATTTTGACCGTAAATTTCCTCAGTTTGCTTCAGATTCACGAAATGTTCGTTTAGGATTAACTTCAGATGGTTTCAATCCATTTGCAAACATGAATGTTTCTTACAGCATGTGGCCTGTTATGTTAATTCCATATAATTTGCCACATGGAAATGCATGAAAGAAACAAATTTCTTCATGCCTTTGCTTATACCGAGTCCTAAATATCCAGGAAAGGAAATTGACATTTACTTGCAACCATTGGTGGATGAGTTGAAAGAATTGTGGAATGTTGGTGTTCATACTTATGATAGTGTTAGTGGTGAGTACTTTCAACTACGTGCAAGTTTGTTATGGACTATTAATGACTTTCCAGCATATGGTGATTTATCTGGGTGGAGTACTAAGGGTTATCAAGCATGCCCCATTTGTAAGAAGGATATATCATCCTTTGGTATTAGAGGAAAGATTTCTTTTATAGGTCATCGACGTTATCTACCTGAAAATCGCAGTTGGCGTAGAAGTAAGCAACACGATGGAAAGTTGAACATAGACCTCCTCCAATTACAATGAATGGAGAAGAGATGTTAGAACAATTAAGTACAGTAAATCTTTCCGTGCTTAGCAAACATCCAACGAAACAAGATAAGAAAAGGAAACGTGATCTAAATTGGGCAAAAAAAAGCATCTTCTTCCAACTTCCGTATTGGTCACGATTGTTGTTGAGACATAAATTGGACGTGACGCATATTGAAAAAACGTTTGTGACAACTTGATAGGCACGTTGTTGAATATTGATGGAAAAAAAAAAGACACGACCAATGCACGATTAGATTTACAAGATTTAAAGATACGAAAAGATTTACATTTGCGACATGAAGGTTCTAAGTTTATAAAGCCACATGCTGCGTATACACTAACGACTCATGAAAGAGTTGAGTTCTGTAAGTTCTTGAAATCAGTAAAATTTCTTGATGGATTTGTATCAAATATATCTCGTTGTGTGAATGAGAAAGATGGAAAAATATGGGGGTTAAAAACTCATGATTCTCATGTTTTACTTCAAAGACTTCTTCCTATCGGCGTTCGAGCATACTTACGAAAGGATGTGGCAACTGCTATTGTTGAGATATGTAAGTTCTTTCGTGATTTATGTGCGAAAACAGTACGCATAAGTGACTTGGATCGATTACAAGTAGATATTGTAATCATACTTTGTAAATTGGAAAAAATATTTCTACCAGCATTCTTTGATGTAATAGTGCATTTATCAGTTCACCTCGGGACCTTAACTTATTGGTTTTAAGATTATAGCATTCAATAATAAAATTTATTGAATCAAATAACAAAGTTCGAGTTTTAGGACATAAATTCCAACACATCATCCATAGAAATGTCCCTTATGCAATTAATCGCAGGATCTACTAAAAGCTCGATATCTATCTCATTTACAGATGAGTGGTTTCTCATGTTAGTATGTCTGTTATTAACAAAAGTAGCTTCGACCTAACTTCACTCAGTACTAGGAGTGCAGGGTTCAAGGCTAGGAAATAGTGTATCATAATCATCTCGTTGCTTATGTATGTTTTCAGAAGAGACATTTTATAACCACATTAATTGATTCCATGACAATTCCTCTTCGTTTATTAAAGACCTTGAAAGTCTTAATGCTTGTGAAGTACCCCAAGAATATACCCTAATCAAACTTGGAATACCATTATCGATGAAACTCTCTATCTGCCAGAATGTAGCACGTACTGCCAAGGACATTGAAATATTTCACATTCGATTTCGACCTTTCCAACGTTGATAATTTGTAAAGAGAGTTCATGGATGAAGAGCAATCCCATTATGGATATGACAGGCACTACTTAAAGCTTTAGGCCAGAATTATAGTGGAAGGGATTTAGCATGGAGCATAACACGAGCCATCTCCTGTAGAGCTATTCTTTCCTTCCATGACTCCATTCTATTGAGAGCTTAAAGGAGTTGAGAATTCATGAATAATACCTTCAGTGCAACAAAACTCATTAAATGCTACATTTTTTAACTTACTACCATAATCACTATGAATTTGTACAATCTATTTATCTCATTCTCTTTGCAGCTGGACACATAAGGCTTCACAAACTTTGAAGGTGTCATATTTTTCTCGAAGAAACTTCACACGGTTGTATCGAGAGAAGTCATCAACACATACAAATGCATATTTCTTGCCACCTAGACTTTAGACCTTCATAGGTTCCATTAGATATATGTGTAAAAGTTCAAGAACACGATTAGTAGTGCATTAACTAACACACTTGTGAGTCTTGACTTGTTTACCCACCTAACACTCTCCACAAAAAATATCAGATTCTTTGCCTTTACCAAGAACTGTTCCTTTAGCTCCATCTCTAAAGGTGACATATCCTAAGGAACACTCCTTGAGATCAAAAAAGAAAGTAGAATTTCTTGTCGTGAACACCCACTATCCAAATACTAGTCTTCTATACTTAAGTATGAATAGACATGAAAGCAATGTTGCAGTTGTCATTCCTTTTTACTTTCCATACACATTTAGTTCCATAATGTGTTGAATTAACCTTCCTATATTTTTCATTTGAGATTCTATTAGAATAAGTAGTGTACCCATGCAAAAGAAAAAAGAACGGATGAATGTGTTGAGGCCTACCACAAAAGTGACATATTTATCTCTTGGTATTCTTCTTAAAAACCTTTTTCTTAATGATATTGACTTCTAGAGATGTTGCATCACCACGATTATGAAGGAACACGATAGACATGTGCAGCGGAAAAGAAAGATCAATTTTACTCTAATTGCATCTAAACAACAAATTACCCTAATTAAATGGAATTAGGGTTAAAGAAAAAACATGCCTTTGAAGCTTTCTAATCCTCGTAATCTTCTCAATAACATGAACCCGAGACCACCATTAGTATTAGCCCGCTATTCTTCAGACTTAAAATCGAGTGGTGGGACTCGATTAGTGAAAGAATGAATGAGAGAGATACGGAAAGGAGGAAAACCCGACCTTTGGTTTTGTGAGAAAAGTGAAATGTCGCGCCCCATGCCACATCATGCAATCATATGGGGGCATACCGCCTAGACACTCATCGCGTATCTTTCCTACAAGATCATGCCTTTTCTTTATTAGCTTCTACAAGATCATGCTAATAAAGCCGAATAACATAACTTCTTCTCTTTATTAACTTAACACTTCTATAGAATTTACTTTTTACAAATTCATTCCTTTTTCTTGCAAAACATAAAAATCTGAGGTTGACTTGTGATCCATCTTTCCTCATCCACCACCTAATGCTGCTCTTTGTGGTAGGGTTTTTCGGAGTATAAGAACTCCATTTTCATCCTTCTTCTTGATCGTCCAACAACCCAACTCAAGGACAATCTTTTGGACCTCTTTTGGCTAGCTCAATTCCTTCACACTCTTCATCTTCGACCTCACAACTGTGACATGTCGAATGGCCTTTCTTCGAACTAAGCTAAAGCCCTTGATGTCGAACGACCTTTCTTCCAACTAGCTCCTTTAACACAAGATAGGATGATATGGCTCACACACGCACAAGTTTCCACAATAACCCTCCTTCTTCTCACTTACTTAGCTTATACGCTTGACGTTCATTACATACTTGGCTTTAACTCCTAACAACCTGGGGAGGGGGAAACTTAAAATGTAAGTCAAAGACTTATTGAGTGATGAGTTTAGGAAATACCTTTTTGGAGAATAGAACTCAAACATAATGACAATATCAAGCCCATCACAAGCACAATATAAATAATTCAATCCGTCAATTCGTGAACACAACTTTTATCGCAACAACACGACCACAACCAATACAATAAATTTCCACACAATTCAAATCGCCATGCAAGCATTACTCATCATCGGGACCTGGGATTCTCCCAATGCCTGGACTTGGGATATTCCCCATTCAATCTTTTCTTAGACTTGGGATTCACTTATTCACCAGCATCTCATCACTTAGACTTGGATTCTCTTCAACCAGCGTTATGCAATAGACCTAGAATTCCCTTTCACCTGTGTCTCGAACATCATTTTTCGTCTAGATCTGGGATTCACATTCACCAGCATCTGGCATCATGAACAAAGCTCAACTAGCTCAAACCCAGGATTCTCTCCTCGCCCCAACTTGGGATTCACCTCAACCAGCATCTTGCAAGTTACCTGGGATTTTCACCAGCGTCTCACGATAAATCTCAAAACCACACATCACACAATCAATAACACACCAAACATTAGCTCAACAGCCCAAAAGGATGTAACACAACAATGCTATTGAAATCACATGGTTACGAAAGGGTACATTAATACAAATGATCATAAAATACTTCTTTTGAACAATATTCAAAACGTTCATGTAAACCATTCACAATGATATATATTTTACATATGGAAACCACCATCAAAATACGATTTTACTAGTGAGAATAATCACCCATAGCAATAATTTGTCCTAAAGGTCGTTCAAAAACAAACATTTATTCTTAAGGATCATTCACAAAGAGTTAGTTATTCATAAGAATCACTTGTAACAATTTTTCATTTGTAAGAATCACTCACAAAGAGTATTTAGCATCCAGTTTTCTTCTCTGCTGTCAGCTTCCCCTTTCGCCAAGCAGTTTCTTCAACCAGTCATTCAACTCTTGGAACTCTTTTTTAAATAATTATAAGAATGGTAACATCTCCTGCCCCTTTTTCTTTCGATCTTTAGTTCTATTTATATTGACCTTTCACATCCATAGGTAACTTCTGCACTCTTCACATCATCCTTCCAATTCATCGAGCTATACAGCCAACCCAAACTCATACATAAGTCTATCGTCAGTTACGAATAGACACTTTCCTTTAGACGCCAACCTTATCTCTTTTGGAAAGCTAAACTTCACATCGTCCGACTTTTTTCTTGGGAAGCCACAAAACATTAACTTCGTCTCAGTGGGTTGTCCAATCATCCTACACAAACGTTCATCTTCTTAAAAGAAAATCTGCCTTATCGCGATCAAACTTAGGCATAGACATTTCTCCCATCATCACCACACCCAGCGTCTAGTTTTTAGCATTTATCATGTGCTTCTTCCTCATCAACTAAACCTTTTTGTGTCACTTACTTTAGCGCGATAGTATTTAGGCTCACACGTTTCTCTTTGCATCATCCTTTATCCAATCGCGTCCTTCCTCACGAAACACCTCTATCTTAAATTTAGTCAAAATTATCTACCTTGGCGGAGCTCTCCTTCAGCAGGACTCCCTTTCGGATCAATATCTCACATAAAATGTTTTTGTGAATTAAATTGAACAGTTTCAAAAAATTATCAAAAGTTTTTGGAAAATGATTTTTCAAAATATTTTATAAAAAAATTAACATGGGCTCATAACTTCATGGGCTCTATAGATCATTGGACCTATAGATCATGAGCTCTAATGATCTGAGATTAATTGGCTAAAGCCTTTTAGACCGAGCTAATCAACATCTGTTAACTAACGAGTCATTCCATTAAATTCTCATAGTTACACTCCACTCACTATAGATATATTTGTGTCACCATGATCAATAAATTAATCCTTCATAGGTTGTTCGTAACTTCGATTGGGTCAAAATACCTTTTTACCTCTCATATTACATCTTGTTCCTTAAGTCCCACTCATCCACTATTAAACAATTTATTTAAGGTCTAACCTTTAAACTGAAGCCCTCTCAAGCCAATGAGAGGATAGGGCCCTTTGTTCAAGACTTGGATTCAGCCCTAAAAGGAACAACCTATCTACTAACCTTAAAACAGGTAGAGTGAATTCTGTTTTGTATCCTATGTCACTAGCCATCCACTCAGTCTTACCTCTAAAACAGGAGGCTTATTGGGCCAACGCTGTTGAGCTGCCCCCACCTATGCTGATCTAAGAGTAATTCTATGTTATCATAAATTCATAGTTAGCTCAGGATTAAGATTAAGTTACCTAGGTCATCAATAATCGAAATAGTTAGTTTTATATAGTCGACGGTGTTATAAAATAAAAGTGACTATTTCTTGATTCCAATCTTATGTAAACTCTTTACATGGGATGCTCTTACTTCTATGTCTCCACATGAATGATTGAGAATCACATCGTTTGTACTAATTACAAAGTAGGTCGCATCATAGTGTCCCAAGAGTAAGGCTCCCAACCTTATTCATATACTTTAGACCGTTTAGGTTATATACTCAAACTTGATTCATGTTTATGTCTCTACATAAAGTTTATGTCTACACTAAATAGCCTCAAGACTTTGGTTTATTTGATTCAAGATTATAGTGTTCAATTATCACTAATAAGTCCTCAATAACTACTTTATTGAATAGAATATAATTTTAAACTAAAAACTACGAGTTTTAGGACATAAATTCCAATAAATTCTTGTCTTGATTTCCTGAAGCTCGAATAAACACAAAGTTTGAATGACTGCTGATTGATCCTTGTTTAGAGAATCCCGATCCCTTCTTGTCTACTCCTTTCTTTCCAACTTTCATAATGCTATCCTTAATGTGCATGCTAGAACTAAGCATCCTAACATACTTAGTTAGGTCCTCGAAGTCAAGGAGTAGAACTTCTTGCTTCATACTAACATCAATACTGTCAATAGTACTCGAGAGCTAAAACTTACATCTATCATATACACTTCCTCTATAGTGCACACCCAACCAAGGCCCTGCCATCTTCCTCTTTGTCACTATCAATAGTAGACTCATCGTTTGATAAAGTTATTGTGAAATTCTTCTTCTTCCTTTTTAGGAAATTTAGGCACTCAGCTTGATAATGCCCAAAACCCTCACACTCTTAACACTCAAAGTTTTGATCAACTCTTAGTAAATTTCTATTAGAATTCTTATCATTGTCTCTTCGTTTGTTTGAAGCATTGGACCCAAAGTTATCTTAAAAGGAATAATGACCAAGAGATCTTTTACAAGAAAAGGTTTCAGTACCAAAATACGATCAGAGCTCGTATATTCAAACCTCTTTGGATCACTGAATGTCAAAATTCTAAGAGGGTTTGGATATTTCACCAATTTTGTTGATCATTATTCAAGGTTTGGTCATATTTACCTATTGCATCACAAATTTGATTCTCTTGAAAAGTTCAGAGAATATAAGACTGAAGTTGAGATTCAATTAGGTAAAAGTGTAAAAAGACACTTCGATCAGATCGAGGTGGAGATTATGTGGACTTATGATTTCGTGACTATTTGTAAAGCATGAAATCCAGTCACAACTCTCTACATCTAGTATGTCTAAACAGAATGGTGTATCAGAAAGAAGAAACTAAGCCTTGTTGGACATGGTTTTCTTTATGATGAGCTTTACTCTTTGATCCTCAAGGAATAAGGAATTTGTATAGACAAATATCGTATTCTTAAAGGAAAATCTCGCCATAAATCATCAAACCAAGTAGTAAATTTGTATTAGGATTTCCAAAGATGTTATAGATAAACCTAGTTCATCCACTAAAGTAGTTGATAAAACTAGGGAATCTAGTTAGTCACATCCTTCTCAAAAGTTGAGAGTGCTTCGAAGTAGTGGGAGGGTTGTTCATCAGCCTGACCGTTACCTGGTTTTATCGAAAACCAAATCGTCATAGTCGATGATGGTTTAAGAGGATCCATTGACTTTATGAAAAAGCAATGAATGATCTAGATTATTTATCTGATGTTTAGAAATGACTAGCTATGCACTTTCAAATAAGAGATTTAGAAATGCACAATGTGTTCTGAAGCTACAAATTGCTTGGAACTACAAGAACATAATACTAGCCAATCTCAAGCATCTTATATAGACAAAATGTTGTCTAGATATAAAATGCAGAAATTCAAAAGAGTTAGATTATCGTCAAGTATATTCTAAAATAGTTTAGAATTTTAAAAGACTAAGTGCTCATGTATAGAACTAAGGATCTGATCTTTATTTGATACACTGATTTTGATTTCTAAAGATGCTAGAAAATCTACATTAAAATCATTATTCAATCTAAATGGATGAGTAGTAGTATGAAGAAGCGTATAGTTGAAGTGTACTATTTTATCTAGGTAATCATACATCGTAGCAACGTTGTAGTAGCCTCAATACTTGTTGAGAAAATCGTGGCTATTTAGTTTACAAAGTCCTTCACGACTAAATTGTTTGAAGGTCACCTAAATAGTTTAGGTCTACGAAGTTTGCATACAAGGACTAATAGGAGAGTGTTCGGGTATATGCCCTAGTTTGTTGTACTTATATGTTTATTATACTCGTATGAGTAATTCTCTCACGATTAAATTCAACATTTTTTTTCTCACACTAGGAGTATTAGTTCAAGTGGGAGTTTGTTAGAATTTATGTCCTAAAACTCATAGTTTATAGTTTAAAATTACATTCTATTCAATAAAGTGTTTATTGAAAACTTGTTAGTGAAAAGAGAATACTATAATCTTGAATCAAATAACTAAGGTCCCGAGGCTATCTAGTGTAGATTTGAACTTTATGTAAAAACATAAACTTGGATCAAGTTCAAGTATATAGCCTAAACGGTCTATAATGAATGAATAAGGTTGGACGCCTTATTCTGGAAACACTATGGATGTGATCCGCTCTGTAGTTAGTATAAACTATGTGATCCTAAATCGTTCATGTAGAGACATGGGAATGGGAGCATCTTATGTAAAGAGTTTGCATAAGACTGGAACCATGAAATAGTCACTTTTAAGTTATAACACCGTTGACTATATAAACTGACTATTTCGATTATGATGTCCTAGATAACTTAATCTTAATCCTGAGCTAACTATGAACTTTTGTTCAAACGTTATTATCATTAGATCTGCATAAGTAAGGGCAGCTCAACAACGTTGGTCCAATAAGCTTCCCATTTCAAGGGTAAGACCAAATGGATGGCTAGGGACATAGGGTGCAAGACGTAACTCACTCCTACCCACTTTAGGGTTAGTAGATAGGTTGTTCTCTTAAGGACTGAATCCAAGTCTTGAACAAGGGATCCTGCCCTCTCATTAGCCCAAGAGGGATTTGGTTTATAGGTTGGACCTTAAACCAAATGTTCAATAATGGATTAGTGGAACTTAAGAAACAAGATGTAGTCTCGGGGGTAAAACAGTATTTTGACCTAGCCGAGGTTACGAACAACCTGTGAAGGATTAATTTACTGATCGTTGTTATATTAAATGGATACAGATATATCTATAATGAGGGGAGTGAAACTACGGGACTTTAGTGGATTAGCTCATACCCCCGAGACTACATCTTGTTTCTTAAGTTCCACTAATCCATTATTGAACATTTGGTTTAAGGTCCAACCTATAAACCAAATCCCTCTTGGGCTAATGAGAGGGCAGGATCCCTTGTTCAAGACTTGAATTCAGTCCTTAAGGGAACAACCTATCTACTATCCCAGAAATGGGTAGGAGTGAATTTCATCTTGCACTCAATGTCCCTAGCTATCCACTCGGTCTTATCTCTGAAATGGGAGGTTTATTGGGCCAGCGACGATGAGTTGCCCTCACCTATGCAGATCTAAGGACACTACCAAATGAATAGAAGTTCATAGTTAGCTCAGGATTAAGATCAAGTTACCTAGGTCATCATAAATGAAATAGTCAGTTTATAGCTTACGGTGTTATAACAAAAAGTGACTATTTCGTGGTTTCAGTCTTATGCAAACTGTATAAATAGGATGCTCCCACTCCCATGTCTCTACATGAACGATTCAGGATTACATCGTTTGAAATAACTACGGAGCGGGTCGCATCCATAGTGTTTATCCAGAATAAGGCGCCTAACCTTATTCATACACTATAGACTATTTGTGCTATTAATTTGAACTTAATCCATATTTATGTTTCTACATAAAGTTCATGTGTATTTGACAAACTCAATAAAATAGCGTCGGGACCTTAACTTATTGGTTTTAAGATTATAGCATTCAATAATAAAATTTATTGAATCAAATAACAAAGTATGAGTTTTAGAACACAAATTCCAACAAACTAAAAAGGCAATGGATATTCAATTTGTTTGAGAGTTTATTCCCTTTATTTTTACTTTTTGTTTTTGAATTAAATTTGCATCTAAAAAACAACTTGTTTTGATTCTTGTTACAAATTATCTTAATATTCCCTACATATTCTTTGATGTTTTATTTTTTCTACTAACCACTTCCCTTTCAAAATTCATCACTCAAACTCCAATTTTTACTAAAATGCTCTCTAAATTTCATTTTGGCAAAACTCTTCTCTCCCCGTTTTTCTCCCCATCATTCAATCTTCTTTTCTCTTCCCTATCCATTTTGCCATTTTTCTCCCAAAAACTCCAACAATCTTTTTTTATCTAATTGAGAGGCAATAGATATAAAATTTTGTCCTTTATTTATTATTTTTTATATACTTTTTTATTTTATTTATCTACTTTATTTTACTTTATTTTTATTTTATTTTGAAAGTTGGATTTGAATTTAAATTTAACCATTTGCTTTTTAAGAAAAAACAAAAAAAAAATGAATATCACATCTCATTCCTACTTATTTTCCCTCAACTCACCTAATTTTCTCTCCTATGATTTTTTCTCACTCCCTCTTTAGACTCTTCCACCTTCTCCACTCTCAAACACAATCTTGCTCTCTCTGTTATATAAAAACATGTAAAAACAAAGGAGAATTTCTTTTTGAGAGGGTATGTTAGATTGAGATCAATTGGAAGGGGTGAAAAAAGCTAAGAAAACTATTATGTCAAATTGGTCTTCAAATGTAACTTTTTTTTTCCTCTCTTTCTTTTCCTTTTTGAGACTGTGATCAATTATAACAGTGTATTTTTCCAAATTTATTTTTGTTGGAATTTCGTTAATTGATTTTACGGTGACTTCAATTTTGTTAGAATTAGGTATGTTAGGGTTAGGCCAATTAAGTTTATTATTGCTTCAAATTTAACACCAATTGATTTCAATATAATTCAAATTTTTTAGATTTAGGTCATTTGAGTTTACTTTACTATACTTTAATTTTGCTAGGTCTAGGCCAATTAAATTAATTGTTGCATCAAATTTAGCACATTTAGGCCAATTGATTTCAATGAATTTGTTATATTTAGGTCATTTAAGTTTACTGCTTCTTCTTTACTTGCTTTAATTTTGTTAGGTTTAGGCCAATTAAATTTATTATCGCATCAAATTCAAATTTAGTAGATTTAGGCCAATTGATTTCAATGAATTTGTTATATTTAGGTCATTTGAGATTACTGTCTTAGAAGATTTAGGCCAATTGATTTTAATTGGCTTTAAATTGGTTAGATTTAGGTTATTTGAATTGTTATTAATTTTTTTTGTTTACTATTTATTAAATATATTGCATGTTTGAAATTAATTGATTTGAGTTGTTAAAGACATAATAGTTTGCTTGGTCTGATATTTATTTCACAACCGGCATATTACGATTTGTATTTATTTCCCAAACTTGTATTATTTTTCAACCGGTATATTATTTTATATTAGATAATTTATTTTCAATATATTATTTTATATTATTTCTAATATATTATTTTATATTATTTTTAATATATTATTTTATATTATTTTCAATATATTATTTTATATTATTTCCAATTTATTTTTGGGGTCTTTTCAAAAATATAAAAAATCGCCAAAGTATTTACATTGTATAGAACAATTCCGAAAATGGAAAAAGCCCAAAGGTCCATCGTGTAAAATACCAAAAATGCCTCGTCAACGATGCACGTAATATATTTGGTAACGCGATTTGATACACGATCGTTTAATTAATTGGGTAAACGATCGTTTAGATTTGTCTAACCCAAATCTAAACTATTTTTTTTTTCAAAATTTGGTATACGATCGTTTAGATTATGCTACACGATAGTTTAGATTTGGCTTCACGATAGTTTAGATTTGGCTTCACGATAGTTTAGATTTGGCTTCACGATCGTTTAGATTTGGGGTTCCAAATCTAAATTCTTTTTCAAAATTTGGTATACGATCGTTTAGATTTTTCTATACGATCGTTTAGATTTGTCTACACGATCGTTTAGATTTGGCTACCCCAAATCTAAACCTTTTTTTCTTCAAAATTTGGTATACGATCGTTTAGATTTGGTTACACGATCGTTTAAATTTGGGGTTCCAAATCTATTTTTTTTTTTCAAAATTTGGTATACGATCGTTTAGATTTTCCTACACGATCGTTTAGATTTGGCTATCTCAAATTTAAACCATTTGTTTTTCAAAATTTGGTATACGATCGTTTAGATTTGGCCACACGATCATTTAGATTTAGGATTCCAAATCGATTTTTTTTTCTAATTTTGGTATACGATCGTTTAGATTTTCCTACATGATCGTTTAGATTTGACACCAAATATAAATGATTTTTTTTTTCCAAAATTTGGTATAAACGATTTTTTTCAATATTTTTTATACACGATCTTTTAATTTTGGTTACTCTAATTTAAATCCCTAACCAATTTTTTCACACCATCTGCGTAGAAAAGATAATTTTTTTCAATATTCTTTATACACAATTTTTTAGTTTTTGGTTACTCTAATTTAAATGCCTAACCAATTTTTTTAAGATTCTTTATACATCATCTGTTTAAAAAAGAAAAGAAGAAAGAAGATACAATGAGAAAAAAGAAAAAAAAAAGAAACAGGAATAAAAAGAAATAGATTTGGTTACCCAAACCTAAAAAATGAAAGATTGAAGAAATCGCATGAGTACAGAGGAAGAAGACAATAAAAAAATCGCGGAGAAAAGGATGGAAGGGCAAATCTGGAATATTTAAAAAATGGCTAAATTTATGGGCTTTGTTACACCGGCCGTAAATATTTCAGTAGTTTGTTATATTTAGGAAAGTTTCCCTTTATTTTTTATATTATTTTCAATATATTATTTTATATTATTTCCATATATTATTTTATATTATTTCCAATATATTATTTTATATTATTTCCAATATATTATTTTATATTATTTCCAATATATTATTTTATATTATTTTCAATATATTTATTCTCAACCTATATATTATTTTCAATATATTATTTCTCAACCGGTATATTATTTTCAATATATTATTTCCTAACCTGTACATTATTTCCAATCTGTATTATTTGTCAAATGTATTGTTTGCTGTATTATTTGCTAAATCATTTGTCAACTGTTTTATATGTCAACTTGTATTATTTTCCAACATGTATTTGTCATATTTTGCAGAACCTCCCCTAAAATATGGATTAACCAAACCTGTAAAAGGGAAGAAATATTTGCACTTCCATATAATTTTATATAACTTCAAAACTCCACAACACAAAACAAGTGGTCTCACCACACACTTATCCAGACAGTTTCAAGGTTTCAGTAAAGTTCAGAATTTGACTAAAAAAAATTTTATACAAAATGATTTCGTTCTAAAGAGGGATCTCCTATACAAGTTCTTGGCTTCACTCTCGCTACATCTAATCACTCCATGACGCATTACAAAAAAAATAACTACAGACATACAAAAGAATAATGGAGATCTACGACTGATGACGAGAGATCAATCAACGCTTGGCCTTTGTTCACTACCTGAGGGGGGGAAAACATTTAAATGTAAGTCGAATACTTAGTGAGTGGCAAGTTAATTAAATATAAAGCTCATAAAACATGCTTAAAGAGAAAAGTTATAATACGCATTAGAAGTATAATATTTGTGAAAAGCGCCATTAACTCATACTCATTAGTCCATCAACAAACCTGTAATCCGTACAACCATGGCAAGGCATCTAAGGATACGGCCAAAAATAGCTCGCACATGATAAGGCATCATGCGGCCAAAACTAGCCCACGCATCCGTAGTACCCACCATGATATCAATCGTCAACCAATCGAACCAACCATGATAGCATACTAAGTATACGGCACAGGAATAGCTCACACATGATAGCAGACGACGAGCGGCTGAACCACAAGGGGAGTCGTTCTATCACGGTGGTGTGGACGGAAAAAACGGGCGACAGCTTTGGAAGGAGGAGTCGAGAACGGAAAGGGCGACGCTAGTCGGAGCTTGGGAAGAAGAAGAAGAAGAAAATATCAAGAGGGGGAGGGTGTCATTTTGTCTAGAAGAATCGAGAATAAAAAAAAAAAAAAAGAAGAAGAAACAGAAGAAGAAGACGAAGAAGAAGAAGAAGAAAAAGTTATTTTCTCTTTTTTAAAAAAAAAACTTAAAAATAATGATGAAATGACAAAAATGCCCATCTCTTTAAATTTAAACTTCCTTTTTACCCTCCTCCATTATTTTCAACACCCAAACAGAACCAATTATGCTTTAAAACTCCATTAATGTAGTTCTAAAATTTCCTTATTACACGAATTAATCTTAAGGAGTATAAAAGTATTCCAACTTATTTTTTTACCATTAAAGAGATATAAAATATATAGATAAAATAAAAGAGAATGGAACGAGGGCTTACAAGTTACTACCTCCTTTTTAGAATTTCGTCCTCGAAATTCGATCAAGGTGATGATGTGAAAAGATATGGGTATTGCGCCTTCATTGCTTGCTCTGTTTCCCACGTTGCTTCTTCAGTATTATGGTTCCTCCAAAGAACCTTAACTAATGGGATCATTTTGTTCCTTACCACTTGTTCTTTTTTGTCAAGAATTTGTATTGGCTCCTCTTCGTAAGACAAGTTTTCTTTCAAATGAACTGGTTGTGCTTCAAGAATATGAGCTGGATCTGGGACGTACTTACGCAGCATTGACACATGAAACACATCAGGAATCCTGGAAAGTTCCATAGGTAACGCCAAACGGTATGTTACAGGCCCAATACGTTCAAGTATCTCATAAGGCCCAATAAATCTTGGACTCAACTTTCCTTTTTTGCCAAATCGAAGCACACCTTTCCAAGGAGATAACTTTAGAAAGACTTTGTCACTAACTTCAAATTCTAAATCTCGTCGGCGCTTATCTGCATAACTTTTTTTACGATCCTGGGCTGTTTTCAATCTTTCCCTAATAATCTTCACATTCTCTGAAGTGATTTGTACTAATTCTAGCCCCACTAACTTCCTTTCTCCAACTTCATTCCAGCACACGAGAGTTCTACAACATCTACCATACAAAGCCTCATATCGTGCCATTCCAATACTTGAATGGAAACTATTATTATATGCAAATTCCATCAAGGATAGATGAGCATCCCAATTACCCTTAAACTGCAAAGCACAAGCTCTAAGCATATCTTCCAAAGTTTGAATGGTTCGTTCTTACTGGCCATCTATCTGAGGATGAAATGCGGTACTAAAATGTAACTTGGTACCTAAGGCTTGTTGTAAACTTGGCCAAAACTTTGAGGTAAACTTGGAGTCTCGATCAGACACAATAGATATTGGGGCTCCATACGCACTCACAATTTTATCAACATACAATTTGGCCAGCTTATCCAAAGTGAAAGTGACCTTGACTGGTAGAAATCTTGCTGTCTTCGTAAGTCTGTCAACTATCACCCAAATGCCATCATTCCCATTCGTTGTGCGGGGTAGTCCCAAATGAAAGTCCATGGTAACATGCTCCCATTTCCATTCCGGTACTGGAAGAGGATTTAGGAGTCCCGCTGGTCTCTGACGTTCAGGTTTAACTTGCTGACATATCAAACACTTAGCCACATAATCTGCAATCTCACGCTTTATACCTGGCCACCAATAGTGTTTCTTCAAAGTTCTATACACTTTCGTACTACCAGGATGCATTGCATATGCAGAACTATGTGCTTCCTCTAAAATTTGATCTTTTATCGTTTGGTCACTGGGTACACACAACCTATCACATTTCATCAAGGCACCATCACCCCTCAAGCTATAATTCAATCTTTGGTTTTGTCTTACCTCTTCTGCTAACTTCCTCAGTCTTGCATCATCTAGCTGGGCTTTAATAATACGGTCTATCAAAAAAGGTCGCACTTGGAAATGTGCAACTAAACTTTCCAACTTGCCTACTGACACAGCGGCTTCACCCATCTTCAATTCTCTCAATAGTGACGAACCAATCAAATTTAGAGTGATGTTAGAATGACTTGATTTCCTGCTTAAAGCATCTGCCACCACATTAGCCTTACTAGGATGATAATCAATGGCACAATCATAATCCTTGATTAATTCTAACCATCTGTCTTAGATTTAGTTCCTTCTAATCAAATATGTATTTCAAGCTTTTGTGATCATTGAATATATGACATCTCTCACCATAAAGGTAATGCCGCCAAAGCTTTAATGCAAGGACTACTGCTGCCAGTTCTAAGTCATTAGTAGGGTAGTTACATTCATGCTTCTTTAACTCCTTAGAAGCATATGCCACTACTTTTCCTTTTTGCATCAAGACACAACCTAAACCTTGATGAGAAGCATCACAATAAATTTCAAATTCCACACCAGGAGTTGGAAGTGTTAAAACTGGAGCTGTTACAAGTCTTTTCTTCAACTCTTGGAAACTCCGTTCACAAGCATCTGTCCATTCAAACTTTACATTTTTCCTGGTTAGGTTGGTTAATGGAAGTGCCAATTTAGAAAAACCTTCCACAAATCGACGATAATACCCCACTAAACAAAGAAAACTTCGGATCTCAGTGACGGAGGTGGGTCTTTTCCACTTGTCTACTGCTTCAGTTTTCTGAGGATCAACACAAATGCCTTCCACTGAAACCACATGACCCAAAAATACTACCCGATCCAGTCAGAAATCGCACTTATTGAATTCAGAATACAACTCTCGGTCCCACAGTGTTTGCAACACTATTCTGAGGTGTTCAGCGTGCTTTTCTTTACTCCCTAAATAAACCAATATATCGTCTATGAACACAATAACAAACTGATCCAGGTATGAATGAAACACCCGATTCATCAAGTCCATGAAGGCTGCAGGGGCGTTAGTTAACCCAAAGGGCATTACTAAGAATTCATAATTCCCATATCTCGTTCGAAAGGGTGTTTTCGGGATATCTGACTCTTTAACTTTCAACTGATGATAACCTGATCTCAAGTCAATCTTAGAGAATACAGAGGCACCACGAAGTGGCCAGATTATCGATTCAATATGCTTATCATTTTGAGGACAAGACCGAGTGGAGAGCTGGAAACATAATCACACAAGATGGAATTCACTCCTTTTCGACTTTAGGGTAAGTAGAAAAGTATTCCCTTAAATGGTGTCTCCGAGACTTAAACAAAGGGCCCTACCCTCTCTATGGCACGAGAGAGGTTTTTGTTTAGTGGTTGGACTATAAACAGGTTGTTCATTAGAGGAGCACTGGTATTTATGGGACTAGAAGTAACCAATGGGTAAACCGGTAATTTAACCAGTTGGTGTTACGAACACTTGTGAAGGACTAACTTACTGGTATTGGTCTATATCCATGGACACATAAATATATCTAAAGTGAGAAGAGTTCAGCTGTGAGTCTTTAGTGGAGTGTATACACAGTTAACGAATATTGATTAATGTGGTTAATGAGTTTAGCCAATTAATCTCGTATCGTTGTAGCTTCTGATCTGTAGGTCCATTCGATCCCCTTCCTAGCTCATAAAGAGTAATGAGATTTATTTATATTGATTGTGATTTGAAATGTTCAAATTTACTTTGGGAATTAATATAATGTATGTTGGTATATTATAATATAAAGTTTATATTTTAATTAGACTTTATTATATAAATTTAATTTTGGATATGATTCAAAATTATATTATGAGAGAATAAAATATTTGAATGAGTTCAAATATTAATTTAATGTGAACTAGATTCATATTAAAACTATAGGTTAGAATTTAATGTGTATGTGATACACATTAAAACTATAGGTTATGAGAGAAATTTAATTTTTGAATATGATTAAAATTTTGGATTAAATTAAATATAAGATATTTAATTTAGAAATTAATTAATTGGAGAATTAATTGATAGTTTAGTTTAATTTTATTTAATTAAATTAATTAAATTAAAACTATAGATTATGCAAGAGATATTCATTTAAATATGATTTAAATGAAATATTAATTAAATATGATTTAATTAATTATTTAATTTAATTATTTATTTATTTTAATATATAATTTTATTAAATTAATAGGGAACGTGGGTGGTTTATCCACGTTCCCATATATTCTCTCAACTTCCCACTTGTTCCATCTGAAGAAGAGGGAATTTTTGCAGAACAAAACAGTAGGCGAGTTCTGCGAATATCGTGAACACTCTCTAATTCTCTCTGAATAATTTTTCTCTGTAAAGAAAAATTCTCTTAATCCAATTTGGTTCTCACAAACCATCTCAATCCAAAGAAAATGAAGGTTTCTAAGTGGTGGTGTTCCCCAATTTGAAATTTTGTAGATACAGAGACGTCAACGATCGTAAGTTTACTCTTCTTGTAATTTTTTTAAAGCATGCTTAGCCATAGAAATTAATTTTATAATTATTTTGCCAATGTATTGGTATTTTGAGGTTCCAATTAAAATTGGGTCTCTGTAATTCTTCCTCTGTAAAGGGCTTTTTATCGCTTCAATTGGTATCAGAGCCATCTCGATTTTAATTGAGAATTTTAAAAAATTTGCTTTGGTTATGTGGGATCTCTGCATTATGAATGTGGGTTTTGCAATTGAATGTTTCTATGATTTTGGCCATAGATTTACTGTATTGATAAGACCAAAATGTAAAGGCCCCTGCGTTTTTGGGCATTATAATTTATAAATTTGTAATTTAGAGTCCAATTTTTGGATTCGGGGTATTTTTCTGACTTTTTTGACACCAAATTTACCCAAAACGGACAACCAGAAGGGCATGAACGGGAATTTTTTCGATTTTGTACGAAAACCGAAACGAAAAAAAATTCACGGCTAAAGGTTGAAGAAGGGATGACATCAGCATGACGTCTGCGTAACGTCAACAGCAGCAGTGGTGGAATGTCGCGTCTTAGTAGCTCAGTGGTACGACTCGGCTCGTCGCAGTTGTCTCGCGGTCGGCTCGGTTTGGCTCCGATTCTTCGTCTGGCGTCGGTTTATGCTGGTTTTGGGTCGGTTCTTCATATTTTGGGTCGGTTCAAGCTTTTTTAGGCCGGTTTGGAGTGGTTTTTGACTGGTTCAAGATTTTTGGACCCGGTTTGAAGCTTTTTGAAGGTTTTGAGACCAATTTTGGAGCTTTGGAAACACTTTTAGGATAAATTTAAGGTTTTATTATTGTAATTTTTGCTTTATTTTATCCTAGTGACCAATTTTACAGATTTAATTGTTATTTAAATGGATAAATCCCACCTTAAGTTAAGCATGTTCATGCATTTTTATATATTATAAATGTTATAATGTATGGTTTTAATACATGTTCTGAATTTCATGAGTAATTTAAAATATGTTGATATTTTAAATATATGAAATTGGATAAGCATGATGCATGACATTACTTAGTTAAATATAAGTTGTTATATTTAAATTAATGTCTTCTGTATGCTTGATTGATTTTCATATATTTTTTTTAATATAATTGTTATATTAATAAAAGATGAAAATTAATTTGCATTGTGCATTTGACATCCATAGTTTAATATAATTGTTATATTAATGTAATATATGCATGTAATATGGTTTTATTTAATTATAATTTGATTTTAATTATTTAAACCAGAGTATGCATGATTATAGGGCTAATTAACTAATTTTATAATAGTTATAAAATTTAATAATTAGAAATCGTCAACCTATAATAAAGAGTTTCATGCAAACATAGGATCTTAGGATTAATTTGGTTTAATTTTAAATTGTTTAAAATTAAATAGACCTAAGATCACATTAATTCTAATAGGATTAGAATTAAGTCCTATTTTAGTTTAATGAAACTAAATAGGACAAAAAGGATTTAAGGTTATAAGGGAACTCCACCGGTAAAGTTTTGTGTAAGGCTAGGGGTACTTAAGTTGACGGTTTACGGAACGCCTTCTACCTATGAATTGACCCAAAACCGGCGTTGAATTAATCTTATTCCTATTAGCATAAGATGTCACTAGCTAAATTAAACGGTTTAATACACCTAGAAACGTTAGAGTAAAGTTTTATTATAAGTGCTATAATAAGAATAGACTTAGTTAGATTCATTTAGTCGGAATTTAGCTAAGTACAACTAAACCCTAAATTCCTAAAACATTTTCGTGGGAGAAAATGATATATATGATATATAAATTTTTAGCTCTTACGTTCCTTAGAGTTCACACGTGAGATCCATACTCGGCTTCGTATCACCCTGGGCGTGGCCTCCCTTTGAAAAATGTTTGTATGGGTCAATAACAAGGTGAATAGGGAAAATGTTCATAGTAAGTGGGAGAACGACGTGTGTCAACGTATCCTACGGTCTCCTCTATTAGGTTTCACCATGAGATTTCGATGATCCGTCTCTGTGTCGTCCTAGAGCGACCATCCCTTTAGAGGGCCTGATCATTTAAGTCAAAACATCGCAAACTCCATAAATGGATAAGATTTCTTAGGTTAATCTTCAACAGTTGTCTTTTCTAACTGTAGCCTGTCGAAGCGTACCTCTAAGATCTGAAAAAGGCAGGATCACACTTACGGGATGAATTAAGTTAGTTAATGAATCCGTGACCGAACAATGATAGCTAAGAACTATATGAATAAGAGTTATTCTGGTATTAGTAATTAGTTGAGATTGTCTCAATTCAGAAGAAGAGTAGTTGATCACCCTTCGGTGACTGTTGCTCTAAACTTCTGAAGTATCGTTGCAAAAACTAAATCATTTGTTTTATTAGGATTCTTTGATTGTTTGTTTTTGCTAAATTGATTGGATTATTTTGTGTAATGGGTTAAGACAAAGATAACTAATACGGTTATATGTTTGTTATTTCAACATGTCTTCCTTAATTTTGCATTGCTTAAAAAAGACCAATTAACTAGTGAAAATTATGCGACGTGAGAATCGAAACTTTATATCATTCTAGTTATCGCTGATCTACGCTTCGTCTTAATGGAGGAATGTCCTCCTTTCCCCACTCAAAATGCATCCCAAAGTGTTAAGGATGCATATGACCGCTGGACAAAGGCCAATGACAAGGCCCGCCTCTACATCTTGGCTAGTATGTCTGACATACTTAGCAAGAAACATGAGATCATGGTTACTGCACGTCAGATCATGGACTCCCTTAGAGAGATGTTTGGGCAACCGTCCATTCAGATCAAACAAGAGGCTATTAAATACGTTTATAATGCACGTATGAAAGAGGACCAATCAGTTAGAGAACATGTTCTTGACATGATATAGTCAACTTCAACGTAACAAAAATGAACGGAGCGGTCTTTGATGAGAAGAGTCAAGTGTCCTATATCTTGAAATCTCTTTCGAAGAGCTTTCTTCTATTTCATAGCAATGTGGAAATGAACAAGATAGAGTACAACATTACTACCCTCCTAAAAGTTGCAAACTTTTTTATGGAAAAAAACAAAGCACTAGAGACATTGACATGCAGCAGCGAAATTTAAAGCATCATGCTTTACTCTATATGCATCTAAACGATTAAGAAGATAACATGCATTTACTAAGCGATGGACTTAAACAAAAAACCAAAAGGTAAACGATGTTTCTACCTTTGTAGTTCTGAAGTTCTTCTTTAATCCAACCCTTCTTTGCTTGAATATCACGAACAAGGACAACCACCAAGCTGACCTACTATGCTCAGGACCAAGAATGGAGTTGTGGGCCTCTATTATGCAAAGAGAATTTTATAAAGAGATGGGGAGTGAATCGTTTTGGTGTTTTTCAGAGAAAACCTCATTCTTTTCTCATTCGGTAATGAGAAGTTTTATATGAAATTTACATGCAAATTTGCATGTAAATTATTTCATCTCTTATCAAAACAAAATCAATTCATTAACTTTTTAATGAAATTAGTGGCTTCAAATTCATAATAATTTGCCACATTTTCCCTTAACCGTTAATTAATAAAGTAATTAGCCAAAGGGGCATTTTGGTCATTTGACCGACTTAAGTCAAAGTCAAACTTTGACTTTTCTTAGTCAAAAGTCAGCTTTTTAACTTTTTACTAATTTTTCCGTCTTGACTAATTCTAACCTCCCGAGTATGAATCAGTATTCATTTCTCTAAAATTGAAATCATATTTGAATATAAATTCGGTCAAAGTTCAAAATCAACATGTTGACTTTTTGACCATTCTCTAAACTTTTCAAACTTTTAAATATGAATTCATATTTATTTAAATCATATTTAAACACAAAACTTAAAGTTTATTTCTGTCGACTTATATCTTATATATTTGTCGGTTTCTCCCTCTTATCCTTATTCGACTAATTCGAATTACTTCAACATACTTGTTCTTAGTTGAATTCATATGAGCTAGTAGGGGAACCTAATGGACCTATAGATCATGAGCTCCAAAGATCCGAGATTAACTGGCTAAACTCTTTTAGACCATAGTTAATCAACATTCGTTAACTAAAGAGTCATTCCACTAAAGACTCTTAGTTGCACTCCCCTCACTATAGATAAGGGTGAGCATGGTGGACCGAAAAACCGAAACGAACGACCGAAACCGAATGAACCGATGTCGGGCGGGGGGGAAATAGTATGGACGGTCGAGTTTCGGGTTTTATAATTTGAAAACTGAGTTGAAATGGTCGGTTCAAGCTATAAGGTCGGTCGGTCTGGTAAACTGACCGAACTGACTCCCTCTTTAAAATATATATATATATATATATATATATATATATATATTATATAATTTTGTAAATTTAGGTTTCTTTCTTCATCAGTACCCTGCGGCTCACACTCGAAGTCGAAGTCCAGACCCATTCCACGATTCCACATCCACACGCACAGATCATCTCTCCTTTTCCCCCCTCAATTGGTCGTCTCAATCGCCGCTGTCGGTGACTCCTTTTCCCCATCAGTCGTTCGTCGTCACGCACAGATCTGTCGTTTTTCCTCAGCCGTTCGCCGTCAGCAACACGCCCAACTCGTTCGCCATCAACTGCAGTCCGTACGCCCAACCCGACCTCGTTCGCTCAGCCGCACGCCCAACCCGTTGCCTTAGGTATTTTTTTTTTCTTTTCTTTCTGAATATATGTGTATACGAAAATGTAAAGAGAAATTTCCTTTTCTCATTTCTCTAAAGTTTGCAGTCTATCGATTAACTGAACAAGGTTGTAATGTTTTTTGCACAACTCTTTACTTCACCATTGTGGCCTCCATAGCTACATTTGTTGGACAGCACGTCATCAGAAAACTTATCAACTTGATTGGAAGAGCATCTTTAATAAGCTTCATTTTGTCCTTCATGATATTCGTCAGTGCACTCTCTCTAGGTGAATTATCATACACAAACAAACTGCTTTATGCAATGCTTCTCTGTATGATAATTTAACTAAATCTGAAGATGATAGCAAGGTTGTATTGGTTTAGTAATTGTTTTGAAATTCTTGTGATTCATTGGAACTTTTGTCCCTTAAATTCGATGGCTAAGATGCTAGAATTAATTTATTTACATCATTAGGACAGTTTGTTATATGGGCCTCAATTTTTAGTTTGAGATTATATTTAATAAATATTTTAGTTTATTTTAGCTCGTAATCTTGAAGGTTTGAGATTGCATCAACGAGAAAAAAAATCTATAGTCATAGATACATGTCAATTTTTAATGAAAATGTATAATGCTATAAATTTTCAAATTTATTTGCATTATGTCTCAGTCCATTTAAAGATTCAATTTCACCTCTATATACGATTTCATGAGCTATTGTCTTAGTTGAATTTTATTGTTTTGTGAAATAATTGGAGATATGTATTGGATTTTATATATAATGAAAAAAAATGAACAATAGATGGATTTGTTATTTTAAGCTTTGGGTTTCTTTTATTCTTCCCACACACACTAAAATGGAATATCTTTTTTTTACTCTCATAACAGTTAAATCAAATGGATTCAACGGTTATGGAGTTAGAGTGTGATGGGAGTTGTGAAACTTAAAAAATCGTAAGGTACGAAGATATAGATGGCAAGCGTAAAACCATTGATGTTGATCTTGATTCATATGGGAGAGAAGCTGTTCCAAATCCCCCAAAATTAAGGAAGAATATCAAACAATCAATGGTTTGGGACCACTTTGAGAGGCTTAAAGGTGATCCTAATGACCCTCATGCTAAATGTAAATATTGTAGAGTTGTTTATGCATGTCATTCTAAACGTAATGGTACTGGAACTATGAAGCATCATTTAGAAAATTGCAAAAAGTACCCTTACCAAAAAAAGATAGACCAAACTCAAATGACATTAGCTGTTAAACCTAAAGACAAAGTTGGAGATAACTTCACAACTTGTATGTGAATCATTTAGTTTAGATGGTTGTCGGGATGCTTTGGTTGAGATGATAATAGTAGATGAATTGCCCTTTAAGTTTGTGAAGGGTAAGGGATTTAAGAAGTTTGTAGATAAATTAACATGTGGAAATCATACTAGATTTGTTGTTCCATCCCGATTTACTGTGGCTAGAGATGTGCTTAAGTTGTATGTTAATGAGAAGAATCGTTTGAGAGACATGTTTGTAAAAAATAAGTATAGAGTTTCTCTCACCACTGATTGTTGGACATCGGAACAAAATATTAATTATATGGTCCTAACAGCCCATTTCATTGATTTTGATTGGAAATTACATAAGAGAATACTTAGTTTTTCTCCAATTGAGAATCATAAAGGTGATACTATCGATAAAACCATTGAAAAGAATTTGAAGGATTGGAGCATTGAGAGGGTAATGACTTTGACGGTTGATAATGCAAGTTTGAATGACACTGTTGTTGCTTATCTTTTAAAGAGATTCAATAAAGGATTATTGTTTGGTGGGGAATTTCTGCATGTTCGTTGTTGTGCCCACATATTGAATCTTATAGTAACTGATGCTTTTAAGGAACATAATGATTGTATTGATAGGATTCGATATGTTGTGCGATTTATAAGATCTTCTCCTGCTCGTTTTTTGAAATTTAAAAAGTGCATTGAACTTGAAAAAATTGCTTGTAAGAGTTATGTGTGTCTTGATGCTCCTACAAGATGAAACTCCACATATATGATGCTTGAAGCTGCTGTTAAGTTTGAAAAAGCTTTGGATAGATTAGAAGATGAAGATGCCTCGTATAGACATGATATGTCACCAAATAAGAAGATTGGACAAATGGTAGGATGTTAATACGATTTTTAAAAGTATTTTATGATGTCACATTAAAGATTTCGGGTTCTTTGTATACTACTTCGAACTTGGTTTTCCATCAGATTACAGTGGTTCAGAATTGTATATGTTTGAATGCGAGTAGTGCAAATGCATTGTTAATTGGAATGGCTAATAACATGAAGGCAAATTTTGAGAAATATTGGGGAAACAATGAAAAGAATAATTTGTTGTTGTATGTTGCTATTGTGTTGGATCCTCAAAAGAAATTAAGATTTGTATCTTTTTGTTTGAAAATTTTTTTGGTCCCGAGGTTACTGAATCCATGGGAAATGTAGTGGAACAATGTTGTAGACGTCTCTTTCATGAATATAGTACTACTCAAAGTGGGAGTAGACAAGGATGTAGTAGTACTAGTACAACTAGTACACAAACTATTTCAGGCTTGGATGCTAATATTGATTGTTAAGGAATTTGAAGATGATTCTACTACACCTTTCGAACAGGGATTATCGGAGATTGATATCTATTTGTTGGAAGCCAATGTTAGGACCGAAGGTGATTTTGACATACTACGTGGTGGAAGATGAATAATGATCGATTTGAGGTTCTTGGTCATATGGCTAGAGATATTTTGGTTATTCCAGTTTCTACTGTAGCATCAGAGTCGGCTTTTAGTACTGGAGGACGTGTTGTTGACTCATCACGCTGCTCATTGGCTCCTAAAACAGTGGAGGCTCTCATATGTACTCAAAATTGGCTAAATTCTGATCCAATACATCTTCAATTTCAACATGAATTGGAAGAGGCTTCAAAATTTGAAGAAGGTATTTTCAAATCTTTACATGATATCTTTTGTAGTCGTAATGTGTAACTTTAGTGAAATCTTAAATTATTTAGTAAATTCTTCATATTGATTATATAGGATTCCGGGTGGTTATGGAGAATGAAAAGGAGCTTCAAGACCTTCTAGATTTTGATAAGTTGTCAATTACCGATTAAGCGATTATTAACTAATTCTGATCCAAGACTTGTAATATTTCTATTGACTAGATTATCATAGTGTTTTTGTTTTATACTTTGGTTGTATTTGTGACTCTTAATAGTAATGTGGTGAAGTGAATTGAACTTGGATGTTTCTAACCCTATAATATTTGATATATATTTCATTTTGGTAGTATGTTTAGATTCTTATTTTTATTTTGTTTATTTTATTAATTTGTGTAATACCTATGAACTAAGCATTGAAATTAATAGAACTTGATTTTATTTTTTAATCACAATTATATGATTTTAAGACAATATAGAATATATATCGTAGACTTTTCTATTGAAATTAAAAAGTGAAATAAAACATAATAACGTCATTCTTAGTTTTTAAAATCGTTTGTTTATCAAAAAGAAAGCAAGAAACATAGAAAAGGAAGGAGGAGGAGGAGAAGAAACAGGAAAGAAAGAAAGAAGGAGAGGAAAAAAAAGTAAGAAAACTGATCGACCCGACCCGACCCGACCCGGCTGCCGGTTGGACCGGCTGATTTTGTTAGAACCGGCGGACGAGGCCGGTTTTCCAACTTCCATGCCGACTTGCAGTCGGTTCGGGGCATTTTGGTCGGAAAACCAACCCCGACCACCCAATGCTCACCCCTAACTATAGATATATTTCTGTCCACCTGATATAATCGTGATGGGTAAGTTGATCCTTCAAAGGTTATTCGTAATCTTGGTTGGGTCAAAATACCGTTTTACCCGCGAGATTACATCTTGCTCCTTAATACCCACTGATCCACTATTGAACAATTGGTTTAAGGTCCAACCTATAAACCAGAATCCTTCTCGGGCCAATAAGAAGGTGGGGCCCCTTGTTCAAGACTTGGATTCAGTCCTTAAGGGAACAACCTATCTACTATCCCAGAAGTGGGTAGGAGTGCATTCCATCTGGCACCCTATGTCCCTAGCTATCCACTCGGTCTTACCTCTGAAATGGGAGGCTTGTTGGGCCAGCGATGTTGAGCTGCCCTCACCTATACAGATCTAAGGATACTACCGAATGAACAGAAATTCATAGTTAGCTCAGGATTAAGATCAAGTTACCTAGGTCATCATAATTGCAATAGTCAGTTTATAGTTTACGGTGTTATAACTAAAAGTGACTACTTCGTGGTTCCAGTCTTATTCAAACCATTTACATAAGATGCCCCCACTCCCATGTCTCTACATGAACGATTGAGGATTACATCGTTTGTACTAACTACGGAGCGGGCCACATCCATAGTGTTTATCCAGAATAAGGCGCCCACCCTTATTCATACGTTATAGACTATTTGGGCTATTAACCTGAACTTAATTCATGTTTATGTCTATACATAAAGTTCAAGTGTATTTGAAAAACTCAATAAAAAAAGCCTCGGGACCTAAATTTATTGGTTTTTAGATTATAGCATTCAATAATAAATTCTATTGAATCAATACAACAAAGTACAAGTTTTATGGCACAAATTCCAACACTTTTCAGTCTTTTAAGGGATAGAAAGAAGAAGGCAAATATTGCCCATTCTAAACGGTTTGCACCTTCATCTTCAGGACCTAAGAAAATTCAGAAGAGGAAATGAGGGAAGGGGAAAGGTCCTACTGTTGCTGCTAAGGGCAAAGGGAAGGCTAAGGTAGCCATCAAGGGAAAATGTTTCCACTGCAATGTTGATGGACATTGGAAAAGAAACTGCCACAAGTACCTTTCTAAGAAGAAAGAAAAGGAAGGTAAATATGATTTACTTGTCTTAGAAACATGCTTAGTAGAAAATGACCAAAATGCCTAGATACTTGATTTAAGGGTCACTAACCATGTTTATTCTTCTTTACAGAAAACAAGTTCCTTCAAGCATCTTGAGGAGGGTGAGATGACACTCAAGGTTGGAATGGGAGATGTCATTTTAGCTCGCGCAGTGGGAGATGCTAAGTTGTTTTTCGGAAATAGATTCATGTTTTTGCAAAACTTGTACATAGTTCCTAAAATTAAACGGAACTTAATTTTCGTTTCTTGTCTTATTGGACATATGTACTCAATTAATTTTTCTATGAATGAAGCGTTCATTTCTAAGAATGGTGTACATATTTGTTCGACTAAGCTCGAAAACAACTTGTATATATTAAGACCTAATGAAGCAAAAGCAGGTTTAAATCATGAGATGTTTAGAACTACTAACACTCAAAATAAAAGGCAAAGAATTTCTTCAAATAACAATACCTATCTTTGGCATCTAAGATTATGTCACATAAATCTTGATCGGATAAGGAGATTGGTAAAAAATGGACTTCTAAATGAGTTTGAAGATCATTCATTACCTCCATGTGAATCTTGTCTTGAAAGAAAAATGACAAAGAGACATTTTGCTGAAAAAGGTTATAGAGTCGAAGAGCCTTTAGAACTTATACATTCAGACCTCTGTGGTCCAATGAATATAAAAACTAGAGGGGGTTTTGAATACTTCATCTCTTTTATAGATGATTATTCGAGGTATGGTTATTTATACTTAATGGAGCATAAGTCTAAATCTCTTGAAAAGTTCAAGAAGTATAAGGTTGAAGTTGAAAATCTATTAAGTAAAAAGATTAAAATACTTCGATCTGATTGAGGTGGAGAATACATGGATTTGAGATTCCAAGACTATATGATAGAACATGAAATTCAATTCCAACTCTCAGCACCTAGTACACCTCAATAAAATGGTGTATTAGAAAGGAGAAATAGAACCTTGTTAGACATGGTTCGTTCAATGATGAGTTATGCTCATTTGCCTAGCTCGTTTTGGAGGTATGCAGTAGAGAATGCAGTTCATATCTTGAACAATGTTCCCTCGAAGAGTGTTTCTGAGACACCTTTCGAGTTATGGAGAGGACATAAACCTACTTTAAGTCACTTCTGAATCTGGGGTTGTCCGGCACACGTGTTAGTGACAAATCCCAAGAAGTTGGAACCTCGTTCAAGGTTATGCCAATTTGTTGGTTACCCTAAAGAGACGAGAGGTGGTCTATTCTTCGATCCACAAGAAAATAGAGTGTTTGTATCGACAAATGCTACTTTCTTGGAAGAAGACCACATGAGAGATCATAAACCACGAAGCAAATTAATATTAAATGAAGCTATTGATGAATCAACAAGGGTTGTTGATGAAGTTGGTCCCTCCTCAAGAGTTGATGAAACCACCACATCAGGTCAATCTCATCCTTCTCAATCGTTGAGAATGCTTCGACGCAGTGGGAGGGTTGTATCACAACCTAACCATTACTTGGGTTTAACTGAAACTCAGGTTGTCATAACAGATGATGGTGTTGAGGATCCATTGTCCTATAAACAGGCAATGAATGATGTAGATAAAGACCAATGGGTTAAAGCAATGGACCTTGAAATGGAGTCTATGTGCTTCAATTTAGTGTGGGAGCTTGTAGATCTACCTGAAGGGATAAAACCTAGGGTGTAAATGGATCTATCAGAGAAAGAGAGATTCAGTTGGGAAGGTACAAACCTTCAAAGCTAGACTTGAAGCAAAAGGGTATACCCAAAGGGAAGAGGTTAACTATGAGGAAACTTTTTCCCCTGTTGCTATGTTAAAGTCTATAAGGATTCTTTTGTCCATCGGCACATTTTATGATTATGAAATATGGCAAATGGATGTCAAGACTGCTTTTCTAAATGGCAATCTTGAAGAGAGTATCTTTATGTCTCAGCCCGAGGGGTTCATAACCCAAGGTCAAGAGCAAAAAGTTTGCAAGTTGAATCGATCCATTTATGGATTGAAGCATCTAGATCTTGGAACATTAGGTTTGATACTGCGATCAAATCCTACGGTTTTGACCAAAATGGTGATGAACCTTATGTATATAAGAAAATCAACAAAGGAAAAGTAGCTTCCTTAGTACTTTATATGGACGATATCCTCCTCATTGGGAATGATGTGGGATACCTTACTAACGTTAAAACTTGGCTAGCAGCCCAATTCCAAATGAAAGATTTCAGAGAGGCACAATATGTTCTTGGGATCCAAATCATAAGGGATCGCAAGAACAAAATGCTAGCACTATCTCAAGCAACCTATATCTGCAAAATGTTGGTTCGATATTTGATGCAAAACTCTAAGAAGGGTTTATTACCTTTCAGACATGGGGTTCACTTGTCTAAGGAACAGTTTCCTAAGACACCTCAAGAAGTTAAGGATATAAGACGTATTTTCTATGCCTCAGTTGTGGGCAGCTTAATGTATGTTATGCTCTACACTAGGCCAGACATTTGTTATGCAGTGGGAATAATCAGTAGGTATCAGTCCAACCCAAGGTTAGACCACTCGATGGCTGTTAAAATTATTCTCAAGTATCTTAGGATAACGAGAGACTACATGCTTGTGTAGGGAGCTAAGGATTTGATCCTTACAGGATACACTGACTCTGATTTCCAAACCGATAAGGATTCTAGGAAATCCACGTCAGGATCAGTGTTCACCCTAAATGGGGGAGCTGTAGTATGGCGTAGCATCAAGCAAGGATGCATTACAGACTCTACTTTAGAGGCAGAATACGTCGCTGCTTGTGAAGCAGCAAAAAAAGCGGTTTGGCTCAGGAAGTTCCTACATGATTTGGAAGTTGTTCCAAACATGAACTTGTCCATCACTCTATATTGTGATAACAGTGGGACAGTAGCCAATTCTAAAGAACCACGCAGCCACAAACGAGAGAAACATATAAAGTGGAAGTATCACCTGATACGGAAGATTGTGCAATGAGGAAATGTGATCGTCACCAAGATCGCTTCGAAGCACAACATTGCTAATCCTTTTACGAAGACTCTCACGGCTAAAGTGTTCGAGGGTCATCTAGAAGTCTAGGTCTACAAGATATGTACATTAGGTAACCTAGGGCAAGTGGGAGATGTGTAATGGGTATGATGATGTGAGGGAAATTAATTTAATGTGAATTAGATTCATATTAAAACTATAGGTTATGAGAGAAATTTAATATTTTAATATGATTCAAATTTTGGATTAAATTAAATACTAGATATTTAATTTAGAAATAAATTAATTGAAGAATTAATTAATAGTTTAGTTTAATTTGATTTAATTAAATTAATTAAATTAAAACTATATGTTATGCGAGAGATATTCATTTAAATATGATTTAAATGAAATATTAATTAAATATGATTTAATCAATTATTAAATTAATTATTTATTTAATTTAATTAATTATTTATTTTAATATATATTTATTTTATTTTATTTTATTTTATTAAATTTTATTTTAATATATGCGAGAGATATTGTATTAATCAAGATTCTTGTTATAAAATATCTTTTAAATTTGGTTACCCCAAATCTAAACGACGTAAAAAGGAGGAGGAAAAGAAGAAAGACGATGCACGCAGGGGAAAAAAGAAAAAGAAGAAAGACGATAGAAAAAAATCAAATTTGGTTATCTAAATCTAAACGACATAAAAAAAAGAGAAGAAAAAGAATAAAGACGATGCAAGCAACGAAAAAAGAGAAAAAAAAGAAAGAAAATAGAAAGAAATCAGATTTGGGACATAAAAAAAGAAGAGGAAAAGAAGAAAGACGATTCGAAGCGAAAAAAAGAATAGTAAAGGAAGAAAGACGAACTTTATGGCTATATTATACGGGTCGTAAATATTTTAATAGTTTGTTACGTTTATGAAAGTTTTCCTTTATAAGGTTCTAAAAGTATTTTATGTTTGATTTTTTAAAAATAATTATGTGATATATTTAAAATTCTAATAATAGTTTTAAAGAGAATATGAATTTTAGAAGTTATTTTTCTAATTTAAAATATCATATAATTATTCAAAATATAAGCATAAAGTTATTTGAGAGACTTTTTTTGCTCATAGAATAAAAAGGGACATTTTGCAAACTCGGAAACCAAACGAGTCTATTCTTATAAACTTAGAGACTAAAAATGTAGTTATAATCACACATATTCATCAAAACCTAGGGTTTGAGAAGCTAACATTGGAGTTACAATTTTTTTTTTTTAATATACTTATAGAACACTTCAAAATGGCCTTCAAAAGCGTGATTTGGTAAAGCTTTGATTGAAGTTGTGGTGGTCATTTAGTTAGGCATGGCCTAGAAGATTTGGTATGAAAATTCCAAGAGCTACCTTTCCCTACATTATTATTTCAATTTAATTCATTTTGATTTCATCAATAATTTTACTTTTATTTATATTTTTAATTTGAATTAACTATTTCAATTAAGGCACCCATATTATCATCTTCATCTTTGATGGTTACATCTTTTGCTACAATCCATGAACATTTAAATTTTTATGATTTTGAACCTTTTAATCAATGGTATATATATATCTTAATCATTTAATTAAATAGTTATGTTATTCAAGTTAGCTATTTTAAGTAATAACATTTCCATGTGTACCAAGTTAGTTTATATAGGGTTTGAGAAGTTAACATTGGAGTCGTACTTTTAGGGGCATTGCTTTTTTTTGTAAGGCAAATTTTGGTGCTAGACTAATTCTATTTTGGTTACATTTAGCAATGTTCATTAGGTTTCTATAATTTAGAATATGGTTACAAATAACTTTATTAAAATTTATGTTACTGTTGAATTACATATATTGTTTTATAGGTATAGATTTTAAATATTTGTAATTTGAATATTTGATTTTAAATATTTGAAACGATAGTTAATGTCTGTATAATGTATAAAATAATTAATGTTTAGAAGTTCAAAACTTATATTCAATTCAATAATTTGTATGTATAAAGTATGGTTAATTAATTAATTAGGTAAATAAAAGAATTAATTAAAGAAACATTTTCAAAAATAGCAAAATATTTAAAACTATGTGTAAAATATAGTAAAATTTCCAACTCTCTATAGCCCATTTAAAAAAAAATTACTATATTTTGTAAATAGTTTTGTTTTTTTCGCTACAATTCTCCTCGTTTTTTAATTAAATAAAGCTAAATTAATTAAAATATTGATAATTAACGACAATAATTTATATTGAATAAATTCAAATATTAATTGAAATTTATTACGTCTAAAAAATATGTTTTAAAACATCAATTAAAATTAATGGTAATAAATACTTATAGATGCCAGCTCAGTAAGGTCATGTTGACAATTAAGTTAGATCTTGATTGTTCATCTTTTTATTTTAAAATCGTACATTTTTGCATGGTATTAAAAAAAACTTATCTCAAATAGGTTTTAATGTTTTCTAAATAATAATATCTTGAATTTTAAAAAGTAAAATTACGTGGAACCAACAGAGATATCAATTTTTTTTTGTTAGAAATCTGATGAAAAACTTGTGAAATCAGGTATGTTTTTAATTTTGAGTACCATTTGATATATATATATTTTTAATTTAAATATATTGACACTTGTTAATTTACCTCTAAATTTCTTGTTTGTTATCTATTTTATCTGTCCTTCCAAACGTCAAATCAAAATTTAGTAGCTAAAAAGTATATAAATGCAACTTTTAAAAATAGGGATTTCTAAAAATAGAACAAAGTACGAAAATATTTACTCCATATAAAACAATTTTAAAAAAAGAAGAAACTCACAGACGCACAACATGAAATAACAAAAATATCCCGTAATTAATCGATCACACATGCATGAAAAAATGATTTTGTACCTACTCCTAAATGATTTCGTACCCAGTCTAAACGATCTCGCAGTAAGTATAAATGATCTTATACCAAGTGTAAATGATCTTGTACCAAGTCTGAATGATCTTATACCCTTTATACTTAGTCTAAACGATCTTGTACCCAGTCTAAATGATCTTGTACCGAATCTAAACGATCTATTAATTATATTGGTCTATCTCTATCTATCTAGGATAGACAACTGATCGTTTAGATATTGGTACACGATCATTTAGATCTTGTACCAATATCATTTAAATTTTGTACAAGAAGATGAGAAATGAAAAAGGAAGAAATTCTCGAAGAGCAAATGAAGAAAATGGTAAATATTTACATAAATATTCATAATACTGTAAACTGAATAAAGAGTAAATATGAAAAAATTAATAATATGAAGAGGAGAAAAATAAATCGTAAAGAAGAATAAAAAAATTGAAAAATCATTATTTAAAGGCAAACCTAAAATTTATGAAAATATCATATGCATCTTAATTTTGTTAAATTGACCATAAATATTTCGATGTTTTGTTATATTTATGAAAATTAACCTTTTAAAAACTTATTTTTGGTTTTAAAATTTCGCTAACAATTCAACTTTTTCCTCATACAAATTATTGGAGGAAATTTAGAAAAAAATAGACTTAATTATTAAAATCTAAAAATAAAATAATGGTCGAAGAAAACTAAAACTCAATCTCAAACATCAAAGTTTGCAAACTGAATTTTTTTTCTTTTAAATTTTTAAAGTCTAGGGATCGAAGAGTTATTTTTAGCCCATTTTTACTGAAAAAATATACATGTGATGAATTATAAAAAAGACTAAATTAATTTACTTAAAGGGAAACTTACATAAATGTAACAAAACTGTAAACTATTTATAGCTCGTATAACAAGTCTATTAAGGTAAATTATTTTTTCAGAATTTCTTATTTGCCCTTAATCTTTTATAACGATTGTTCACACGAGATTTCCAGAGAAATTTGAATCGTGGAGTTGAACTTGTGTTGATGTTGTATTTATGTTGATTTGATGTGATGTGGTTCGATCTCTAGAATTTGATCCTCTGATTCTCTCTCGGCTGGATGCTTACGCTTGATTTGAGGAAGCGAAGCACGTGATATTCTTGAAGTTGGAGTCTTGGAAGAAAGCTTGTATCTTCATAGGAGCTTCAATCTTTGAGGGCGTTCTTGAAGTTGGAGTCTTCGAAGAAAGTTTGTATCTTCAAAGAAGCTTCAATCTTTGAGGGTGTTTTTGAAGTTGGAGTCTTGGAAGAAAGTTTGTATCTTCAAAGAACTTTGATCTTCGAGGTTGGTTGACTTCAGGAGTTGAGGAGGCTTCTATCTCTTGGGAGAATCTCTCTAGACCTTATGGAGTCAAAAATTTCCAACCCCCACAAATGAAGAGAACTCCTCTATTTATAGAGTTCCCTGGTGGCCTTTTATGGACTTGAGCCTGTTCTGGTCCATGGACCATACCCATGGGCTCAATCACATGGATTTGGGTCATATTATATTTTAGGCTAAATTAAGCTTATTTTTGGGCTCAATTGAATTTTAGCCTAACTAAATAATATTTAATTAAATCAAAATAATTAATTTGACCCAATTGTCATAATAAAGAGACGTGACATCATTAGAATTATCCAACTTGTCTTTAAATTTAATTTGAGACACATGCCAATTTTTAGTTAATCCCATATATAATTATTTTCATAAATGATGTGGCAATTTGTAATTGGTTCCAAAATTTCTTATTCAATAAATGCCCCCTTTCGAGATTTATGCACGTGTATGAGTGGGTCAATTTCGAAAAGATAAATTTAAAGTCCAAATATGAGCATTTTTTTTTTACTCAATTTGACATATTCAATTAATCAAACTATGAATTTAGTACATGAGTTTGATTTAAATTTGAAATAATAGTTGGGATATGGCCAACCCTTAATTTAGAAGAATTTAAGGTTTTATCCAGAATTTACTTTAATTTGAGGATAAAAATTTAAGTTTGATGATGGTTTGATTTGATTTTAATAATTTGGAATGACCAATTTTAACATGAGATAATTGAATTTTAATTTTATTTTAAAAATTAAAATATTAAAATATGTTTGAATATTTTAAAAGTGGAATCCGAGATTTTATTCCAAAATAAAATATCATAAGATAATTGGATTTTAATTTTATTTATTATTAAAAATTAAAATCTTTCCAAATCCTATTAGGAATTGGATTTTAATTTTATTTATTATTAAAAAGGAAATTAAAACCTTTCCAAATCCTATTAGTAATTGGATTTTAATTTTATTTATTATTAAAAAAGAAATTAAAAACATTTCCAAATCCTATTAGGAATTGGACTTGTTAGCCTTATAAATAGACTCATACCATAATCATTCTTTTCTCATCAAGGAGAACAAAGGTATGAAAGAGAAAGAAAAAAATTTCTCTTCTTCCTTTTTGTTTTGTTTTTTTTTTTTTAACTCTCCATCTTTTTTTTTTAGGAACTAGAGTTATTGTCAAAAGGTAAGGATTTATTTATTTATTTATTATTTTTTTTCTTTTTTTTTAAATCATTTGTAGAAGTAACTCCGCCGTCAGCGATCCAACTTCTACTGGGGGACGATCAGGCTTTTGCCGTCAGATCCAGCGCCCTGGTAGGAGCGATCGGGCACCATCGTCATTTTGAGAGGTGATACTGTCGTCAACGATCCAACTTTTATCGGGGGACGATCGGGCTTTTGCCGTCAGATCCACCGCCCTGGTAGGAGCGATCGGGCACCATCGTCATTTGGAGAGGTGATATTGCCGTCAGCGATCCAACTTCTATCAGGGGACGATCGGGCTTTTGCCACCAGATCACCGCCCTGGTAGAAGCGATCGGGCACCATTGTCATTTGGAGAGGTGATACTGCCGTCAGCGATCCAACTTCTATCGGGGAACAATCGGGCTTTTGCCGTCAGATCCACCGCCCTGGTAGGAGTGATCGAGCACAATCGTCATTTAGAGAGGTGATATTGTCGTCAACGATCCAACTTCTATCGGAGGACGATCGGTCTTTTCCCGTCAGATCCACCCCCTGGTAGGAGCGATCGGGCACCATCGTCATTTGGAGAGGTGATACTGTCGTCAGCGATCCAACTTCTATGAGGGGACAATCGGGCTTTTGCCGTCAGATCCACCCCCTAGTTGGGCGATCGGGTACCATCGTCATTTGGAGAGGTGATACTGCCGTCAGCGATCCAACTTCTATCAGGGGACGATCGGACTTTTGTCGTCAGATCCACCTCCAGTAGGAGCGATCGGGCACCTTCGTCGTTTGGAGAGGTGGAGGCAAATTTGTACCATCGACGTCTTCTTGGAGAAGCAATGGTAGAGCTGCACCGTTGTCGTCCTCTCAAGGCTACAACATATTAGAAATGAGGTAGAGTTTTTTTTTATTATTATTTTGTTATATTGCCCCCAGTAAGGCTTCTTCCACTTTAAGTTGATATTCTTTGATGAGAACAAAAACTATCAATTGCTAATGCCATGCTTTATGTGATCATGACACTACTCTTGCTTTCCATTCTTCTCAACTAAGTTCTTTTTTTTTTTTTTTTACTAGACTGAACTTAAAGTTTCCCTTAAGCTGCCTACGTACCCTTTATAATATAGGGATCAAGTCATAACGTAGTTCAATTGTGCATTTTTTTTTACTGGACTGAACTTAAAGTTTCCTTTATAATATAGGGATCAAGTCATAACGTAGTTCAATTGTGCATTTTTTTTTACTGGACTGAACTTAAAGTTTCCTTTAGCTGCCTACATACTCTTTATAATATAGGGATCAAGTCATAACGTAGTTCAATTTTTTTTTCCTACCATTCACCTTTTAAGCTCTTGTGGGCTAGGAGCACCATGCAGTTTAGGCTCTTGCGATAATGAGATTTGCATATTTAGCAACTTTTATTTTCATCAAGAATTTTCTCATCTCCTTCGTTTATGGGATTGGTGAAGATAATGAATCTTGGTTTCACGGTCAAGGAACCTTCTATATTTATGTCAACAGACAATTTCCTCTTCATGCGTGATGGGACACGATTGTGAATCTTATTGTCATCGTTTTCTTCATGAAATGGTTTTGCCTTCAAAGTTTTCATCTCTCTTTGTTGTTGATCGTTTGTCATCTTTAGACGATCAAAAACAAATGTTGAAGGTCGATGTTTCTTCGATGTGGAGATGCTTAGCCTTTTGAAAGCTGAAGTTCGAGTGTAAGTCGACGTTGGACATTTGTTTTCTTCTTTCTTCGTGGCCATACTCAATCTTTGAAAGACTGAAGATCGAGTAGTTAAAGGCTTGATACGATCAAAGACAGAAGTCCTTTGCTTAATTTCATTTGAATTGTCCATTTCTTCATAAGAATCATAATTGTTGTCGACTTCTACTATGCTGGTAGTATGACATGCAGTGACTTCTAGTATTTCTTCTGGATGATCCTCAAGGAAACTTCTTGGGAGGAATTCTGCCAAAGTTATCGACCGTCGAGGTTGGAGGAAGTCCTCGTCTTTTCCTTTGATGGGCTTAGGCTTCCACATCTTCTTGTTCCTTCTTCCCTTCTTTTTATGGGAAATGTTTCCTTTTGAATGCTTTTGATGGAAGTGCGAATTCATTTGAACGGAACTTGTTTGTCTCTCTTTTTTATGAGCCACGCCTATCCGTTCTTCGCCCTCATCCTCACTTGGCTCTTCTTTGTTTTGAGAGTTCGACGTCATGGTCTTTTGTTGGAATCGAACAAGTATAGGTTCGAAAGTTCCAAATTGAATCAAACTTTCCCTTTGATCATAAAGCAGTATTGATGGCGGAACACTTGAAGTCATATTAACTGCAACATGATTTGTTTGAGCTACTTCATCAATATCCAGCTCAATCTTATTTTCACGAGCCAACTTTAGAATTAGCTCCTTTAACACGAAGCACTTTTCAACAGGGTGACAAATGACTCGATGATACTTACAGTAGTTAGGATCATCTACTTTTCCTGCTTGCTCCGGTCGTTTACATTCTGGCAACTGAATAAGTTGCTTATCTATTAATTGTTCCAACATGTCTGCAACATCAGAGTCAGGAAAGGGATAAACTTTTTTTTGTCTTTCTCTAAGAGTTGGGCGTCACTTTTCATCGCCATCATGATTTCTTTTATGTTTTGTTTCTTTTCTTTTAGAGAAAGATTTCAATAGAGTCTCTTGGACAAGCATAGACTCGTTTAAGACATTATTTGCAATCTTTTTAGTGTCATTGATTTCATTCTTGTCACTCCTTGTTCTTTGAACCAAAAAATCTTTTGCTCCTCTGTTAGCTATACTCAACTCCATATCATGGGCACGAGTTGCCAATTCTTCAAACGTGCGAGGTTTTATTCCCTGTAAAATATAGAGAAGTTCCCAATGCATACCTTGGGTGCACATCTCTACAGCAGATAGTTCTGTGAGTTTATCTTTGCAATCCAGGCTTAGAGCTCTCCATCGGTTTATGTAGTCGATGACTGGCTCTCCCTTCCGCTGTTTTGTATTTGTTAACTCCATCATGCTGACGACAAGCCTAGTGCTATAAAAGCGGTTGAGAAACTCTATTTCCAGCTGCTCCCAGCTATCAATTACTTCTGGCTCTAGATCAGTATACCACTCGAAAGCATTTCCTTTTAAGCTTCGAACGAACTGCCTGACTAGTTGGTCTCCTCTTGATCCTGCATTTTCGCATGTTTCGACAAAGTGGGCGATATGCTGCTTTGGGTTGCCCTTTCCATCAAATTGCTGGAATTTTGGAGGTTGGTACCCAAGTGGCATTCTCAAGTTGTCGATTCTCTTGGTGTACGGCTTAGAGTACATGAAAGAAGTTTGCAACGGTCCTCCATACTGAGCTCTAATGGAATTCGCGATCATATCCTGTAGTTGCTGAACTGAGAGAGAAGCAACAGAGACTGATTGTTGTTGTGGTTGGTTTTCCTGCACCACATTCTTCCCTTTATCAGTAGCTTTGACAACAGGAGTTTGACTTGACTCAGCAGTTTCACAAGCCTTTATTTGAGCTTTCAAGGCGGCGATTTCATGATCTCGCTCCTCAACAACTTTCATTAGGAAATTTATTTTTTCTCCATCTCTGCCATGGTTGCCTCAGCTGTTACATCTACCATCATGACAGACACTACTTCAAGGTGTGATTCTTTGTCTGATAGATTAGAAGCAGGCGTAGAGTTGTTGAACAAAGGATTATCTCTTATGATGATCCTGCCTTTGGGAGATTCTATCAGTTGTTCCAAACTTTTCTTTTTTAGGACAAAACCTTGTTCTTGTTCTTGCATGCTTCTCTTTAAGTGACTTTGGGTGACAAGTCCAATGTAAGAGTCACTTGCAGCAGAAGATTTGGATGCAGCCTTCTTTGATGCCATTGATTTTCTTGTAGATTTGGATGACGAGAGAGAGATGAGAGGTAGAGAGGTCCCACTGGGCGTGCCAATTTGTTCACACGAGATTTCTGGAGAAATTTGATTCGTGGAGTTGAACTTGTGTTGATGTTGTATTTATGTTGATTTGATGCGATGTGGTTCGATCTCTAGAATTTGATCCTCTGATTCTCTCTCTCAGCTGGATGCTTACGCTTGATTTGAGGAAGCGAAGCACGTGATATTCTTGAAGTTGGAGTCTTGGAAGAAAGCTTGTATCTTCATAGGAGCTTCAATCTTTGAGGGTGTTCTTGAAGTTGGAGTCTTCGAAGAAAGTTTGTATCTTCAAAGAAGCTTCAATCTTCGAGGGTGTTCTTGAAGTTGGAGTCTTGGAAGAAAGTTTGTATCTTCAAAGAACTTTGATCTTCGAGGTTGGTTGACTTCAGGAGTTGAGGAGGCTTCTATCTCTTGGGAGAATCTCTCTAGACCTTATGGAGTCAAAAATTTCCAACCCCCACAAATGAAGAGAACTCCTCTATTTATAGAGTTCCCTGGTGACCTTTTATGGACTTGAGCCTGTTCTGGTCCATGGACCATACCCATGGGCTCAATCACATGGATTTGGGTCATATTTTATTTTAGGCTAAATTAAGCTTATTTTTGGGCTCAATTGAATTTTAGCCTAACTAAATAATATTTAATTGAATCAAAATAATTAATTTGACCCAATTGTCATAATAAAGACACGTGACATCATTAGAATTGTCCAACTTGTCTTTAAATTTAATTTGGGACACATGCCAATTTTTAGTTAATTCCAAATATAATTATTTTAGTAAATGATGTGGCAATTTGTGATTGGTTCCAAAATTTCTTATTCAACAACGATCTTTCAAATTTGATGTTCTTCTTCTTCCCAATTTTTTCAGGATTGTGGATTTCAAGTTATTCATATCGTCTTTTATATATCTTTCATCTTGATCATTCTTTGCCTTTTTCGTAATTTTCAACAACATTCGCTCTCATATCCATCATCTTCGATAACATCATTTCTCTTCTTATCATCTTAGACAATCAAGATCGTCTATATTGCTCTGTTAATATTGTCTCAGTGATTTTTGTTTCAGTGAGTATTCTAAATATTGTTTTTTCTTTGAACTATTTAGTTGATTATAAAATTTCGATCATAATTATATATTTCGGCGTAAAGATAGAATGTTTAGAATATATAGGTATTACTATAAGACATCATGTATTTGGTTATGAAGATCGTTGAAGATTTTGATTACTATTTACGTCGATTTAAGAACTTCTATTTTAGTATGAATGTCGTTTTTGTTTTTTAATGTTTGTAAGAATTTTTTAAAAAAAATCGTTTTGAACTTTTAAAAATCACTGTAAGAATTGTGTATTTCATTATGAAGATCGATAGTTTGAAGATTTTCACGATAATTTGATTGAATTACTTGATCATTTACCTCTATCAACATCAACGTTTAGCAATATACCGACGATCGTTTTGCTATATAAATACGATCGTTCATCTTTATGAACACAAAATTTTTTTGATATTTTGTATGATCAGCGTCTTTAAACAATCGTGTATCAAATTCAAAACGATGGTTTAAACGATCAGTGTCTTTAAAAAATCGTCTATAGCTTATTCTATACGTTGATTTAATTTATTATATATGATCGTCTATTGGTGTTAAACGATCGTTTAGTATTTATTAACTTCTTTGCACGATCGTTTAATATTCTCTTATTACATCTAAATAGTTAATTATATTTTCTTTTTTTTATATATATTAGAATATCTATTCCTATTATTGTTTTTTATGCAGGTTAATAGAATGGCTGCAATGTTTATGAGAATTACTAAGTGTCCGAAATTTTGGTAGATATGCGAGTCAGCTTTAACTTTGGTTGCTTTGACATGTGAACAACTTGAATTGGATGAATCAGTAGAATTATTTTTTTTTACTTGATTTTGGTAAAAGTAATGTTCAAATTGTGGTGCCAATAAAGAAGGACAATGATGTTGCTTGGTATTTATCTTTCGGTAAAGATGCAACTAGTAGACATCCATTAGTTGCCCATGTAAATGTTAATTGTTTGGGAATGTCTTCTTCATCTAGTAGTGTACGAGAGAATATTGATATGTCACTGAATATAGGTTTTTCTTCTTCTGTTTCAAAAGATGAAGTTATAAGAGACATCTCTTATTATTCTGATTTGAAGGGAAAAGGTTTATTTGAAAGTAAAGAAGTGCTTTCAAAAAATTTTTGCATAATAGCAGTGAAGAAAAACTTTCAATCTAGGACTACAGTAACAAATTTGTGGTCTCTTGAATTTAAATGTCCGCAAGAAGGCTGCAGATGGTATCTAAAGGCATCTCATTATAAGAAGAGTGATTTGTGGATGCTACGAAAATACACTTCTAACCATGATTGTTCATTGAGTACTGCCCAAAGTTCTCACATGCAAACTTCTTCAACAGTAATTTTCAATTGTTTGATAGATGATTTTAGATTCATGTCTACTGATCGTTTCATTCCTAAAGAGATTATGCATAAGGCTCGTACAAATCTTAGAGTTAATATAAGTTACCAAAAAGTTTGGAGGGCGAAAGAACATATGGTAAAGATATTACATGGTGACAAAGTTGAATCATATGCATTGATTCTAAGAATCTTTGATAAATTGGTTGAATCTAACGCAAGTATGATCGGTTTTTTATATCAAATTTAAATTCATTTGCAGATAGATGTGGATAGACTAATATCACAGTCTATCTAGATAGAGCAATATTAGCAGATGTGCTTTTAATCTTTATAGGTACATGCACTTCTTTAGACCTATTATTTCAAGTTTTGCTTTATGGCTTTTTGTGCATCAATTGAGGGGTGGAAATATTGTAGACCTATTATTTCTGTGGATGGGACATTTTTAAAGTGTAAGTTTGGTGGCATCCTATTAACAGCCTCATCACAAGATGGTAACAGCCAAATATTACCTCTTGCTTTTGCCATTGTAGATTCTGAAAATGATGTATCATGGACATGGTTTTTTGAGAAGATACGAGTTAGTTTTTCAGAGCGGGCTAATTTAGTCATTGTTTCTGATAGACATCTTAGCATCCCCAAAGGAGTTTTAAGAGTGTTTTCTGATGTTAAGTATTGTGTGTGCACAAAACATCTTTTAAGTAACTTGAAACTCCATTTTAAGGATCCACTACTTGATAAGTATTTCTTTAATTGTGCTTATACCTACACTATTGAAGAATTTGAGTATCACATGAGATGCATGGAGTCTGTTTGTTCAAATATCAGAGATTATCTTAGTAGTGTTAGTTTTGAGAAGTGGTCTTCGACATATTCACGTAGACGAAGATATAGAATGATGACATCAAATTATACAGAAATTGTAAATTTAGTGTTTAAAGATCTTAGAGAACTACTTGTGGCTACAATGCTTTGTTCAATTAGGAATGTATTGCAAAAGTGGTTTTATGAACGAAGTAAAGCTGCTTCTAAAATGAAGAGTCATTTAACTTCTTGGGCTAAGAACATTTTACGTTTAGAACATGAAAAGTGGAGAAGATTATTGGTTAGATTTTTTTTATCTCGGACAGTCAGAGATAGATTGCTATCTTTGTCTATCCGATAGATAAAGATAGCAATTTATCTGTTCCTGTCTCAGACAGGCACTGATAGATTGATATATATATATATATATATATATATATATATATATATATATATATCTGATGTATACAGAGATTGAAATCTATTTCTTATTATTTTATTAATTGTGCTTATTTGTGTTATGTATTAGGTTGATCCAATAAGTACAATCGAATACCAAGTAACGGATGAAAATCCATAGTTTATTGTGAAGTTAAACGTGGGATGTTGTAGTTGCCGAGTATGGGATGTTGAAGAAATTCCTTGTGCACATGCTCTTGTTGTTCTACGCATACTTAATTTAGATACCTATTCTTTATGTATCTGGGTTTTATTATAGAGAAACACTATTCGCAACATACAATTGTTGTATTCAACCTATTGGATCTCATTTTGATTGAAGAGCTGTAAATTCGGTCGTGAAAATTTTACCTTCAATCTTTAAACGACAAGCTGAAAGACTAAGAAAACAAAGAATTTTATCTATTGGCGAATTTAGCATAGTTCAACCAGATGTTCCAATTGTAATCGTAAAGGACATAAAAGTAGGACTTGTAAGCAAGGTTTGAACAATTAATGAAAATGCATACTCTCTCTTTCATTATTATGTATACACGTTTTATATTAAATTTGATAGAGATTTAATACCATTTAGGCATTAGTGTGATACATATAAACTATCGCTTAATATTTTTCACATGTACATTTAGGAAATTGGTTTGACTTAAGTGCATGGTGGTCTATGATATTTTACATGATCGTTTAGATTAATCGAAAAATTCGCGATCGTTTAATATTGTTTATGTGTATTAAGAAGATCGTTTAAACTTTACTAAACGATCGCTTAAAGATATATGCACGATCTTTTACATTAGTGTGATACATATAAATGATCGCTTAATATTCTTCACATGTACGTTTAGGAAATCGGTTTGACTTAAGTGAATGGTGGTCCATGATATTTTACATGATCGTTTAGATTAATCGAAAAATTCGCGATCGTTTCGATATTAATGTAAAACAATCGCTTAATACTGTTTATGTGTATTAAGAAGATCATTTAGACTTTACTAAATGATCGCTTAAAGATATATGCATGATCTTTTACATTAGTGTGATACATATAACGATCGCTTAATATTCTTTACATGTATGTTTAGGAAATCGATTTGACTTAGGTGGATGGTGGTCCATGATATTTTACATGATCATTTAGATTAATTGGAAAATTCACGATCGTTTAGATATTAATGTGGTATATATAAACTATCACTTAATATTGTTTATGTGTATTAAGAAGATCGTTTAGTCTTTATTAAACAATCGCTTAAAGATATATGCATGATTTTTAACATTTCTCTACACGAATATTTTTATATATTTATACAATTGTTTTGTGATATCTATCTAAACGAATACAAACATTCAATCAAAAGTTTGTTAAAATTAAAAAGCAAAAACTGGACATGTACATGAACCAAATATACATATATTTACCAAAAGAATTTATTTGCCCAAAGTTCTAGTACATACTGTTGTCTAAACAGTTTCATGTTATCCATAGTGAGACAATCATGGTCAGCATTTGTTACAAGGCATTCAATAAATTTGGCACAAAAAGTCCCACAATCTAATGAACGGCCTTTTTGTAATGTGGTACTTGATCTCACTACTTTCCAAGGGCCATATTTGAAACGTTTTGAATGGACATTCTTTCCAATTGCAATTGCCAATGAGGGGATGCATCGTGCAGGCATTTCAAGAGCTGCATCAACAAATTTTTGTTCAACATATTTTGGCATTGAGTCAAACACATAAATCTTGCATTTCCTCATATCAGCTGCAACAGCCAACCAGTGGTCTGTTATGTTGATGCAGCCAATCACGTAGTTGACATCTCTGTACCCTTCTTTATCTTAGAATTCACCAAGAGCTTAATTAAAATAGTAATCCAAATCTGGTTCTGTTCATAGTGCTAAGTGTGTTGTTGTGTTTGTCCATTCAGCTTCCTTATTGTCTGCTGTCAACACATAATTATCAAAAAGTCATTGCCAAACTATGCAGTGTTCTTTATTGATTCCAGTCTTGAAGAACAAGTAAAAAAATTTAGTCAAAATATAATTATGCAGTTTAACTTCTATAGAAAAAAAAAAGTAAAGAATAACAACTTACCATAAACGTCGAATCTAGTACTCTAAAAGTATATTTGCAAAGTTGCTTGATATGCAACATTTTTTTCTGCAAGTGGTACAATATCAAATCAATGGTCTACAAAAAAATTGAAATGATCATTTAGTGAATAGAAGCAATAGTTTAAGCCATCGTTTAGCAAATATAAGTGATCCTTTACAACAATCTTTTCCTTACTAAGCGATCGTGTATTATATATAAACAATCATTTGGTTAGATAAAGTATATTGTACTCAATCGTATAGTTTTATATATAAAATGAAATTTGGAAAGAGTACTTACGTCTCCTAGTAAACATGTATTTTCTTCAAGCTTTTTGAAACATTCCTTCTTTCTGGTTGTGGACACTACTATCCTCTCTTCATGAGTTGTTTTTTTTTTTTTTTTTTTTATCTCTTCCAAGATAAGTATGCCTTTCATAATTTTAGATCCACTTGCAACATAGGATATTATATATCTACATCTCTGAATTTGAAATCTAGGATACGTATTGTAGGTTGTAATATGACCTCAGTAGATGTTGTGGGTGGATTAACTTGTTGATCTTGATCAGGCACCTTTTTATCTGATATTTTACATAACTTCCTTCTTTTCATTGGTTTTTGTTGTTCATTTATTTTCTATAATGCACAATGTTGTTAACTAAGGAAAAAATAAAAAACAATAATAATTGATGCAAAGTACTTCAGAGTTCTTTTATATACATACCAATATAAATTCTAAACCAATTGTAGAACTTTGTTTCTCTGTTACTAGTTCATTTTCAACCGAAGTAACTGCTTTATCATTTTTTTGAATCTCAACATGTTGTTTTGGTCTTTCCTGTAATGTATGATATTAGACAAGTAATAAACTCTTAATTTAAAGGATTGCACAATTGTTGTGTATACATACCAATTGAGATTCTATTTTTTCAGTTGAAGTAGATTGTTGCACATTTCCAATTGTTAGAATTTGTTCCTCAGTTACTTATTCATTTTCTTTTTCTATCTCAACCAAAGTAATTACTTGATCATTTTTTTGTATTTCCTACAATGCATAATATTAGATAAGAAACAAAAGGACTACACAGTTGTTATGTATACATACCAGTTGACATTCTTCATTTCCAATTGAAATTGATGGTGGCACTTCGTGAACTTGTAAAATTTAATCCAAAGCAGCCATTGCAAGTTGTTTGAGAGTACTTGATGATGGTAGTATCTCACAAAGTGGAAGAGGTTGGCTCATAAGTGGAAGGGTAGTAATCATTTCTGGTAAGTCTTTTTCTTTCTGACTTTGTGCATTTATATTATCCGATAAATCTCTTATAGTCAATAGCAAGTCTGCGTCCCTACCGTCTGTACTAATATCACTACCTTATTCCTCTTGATGTTCAAGTGAAGTTGTTTTTTGTTCCCTGAACAAAATGAGAAAAAAATGAGAATAAGAAAAAATACAATTGTTACTTATTTAGAATGTATGCAATTTTCAACAATATTAAGGAGTAAACAATGAATGAAATGTTAACCTTTGGGTTTCCAGATTCAGTTCTTCAGTATATTGTTCTTCAACGTATGGTTGGTCATTACTAATCATATCTTCTCTATTTTGATGATCATCATTGTCATTCTGATGAGTATCATCGTTCACTTGATTTTGATTCTGATTCTAATAAATAAATAAAAATGAAAATAAATTTTAAAAAAATGATTGCTAAACTATTCTATATATAAAAGTAAACGATGATGTATCCTATCAAATTTCAACAATCATTTATTTAAACAACTGATAAATGAAATACTTTCTGAAAACAAAATTTACCTGGATCAATCTGTAATGCCCCAAAATTTAGGAATTTAATTTTATTATCTTAAGTATAATTTTTAGATTTTGGGTGTTATTTAAATGTTGAAGATTTTATCTTATGGAGATTTGATTCTATTGGATAATTGAAAATATCTAATTTTTGTTAAGTTGGAATTTATGTTTGTTTTGGTTATGTATGTTTAGGGGTATTTTTGGACTTAAGGACTTAACAATTGTATTGTGAAAATAATATAATGATTTATGAAAATATAGTTTGATAAGATAAAGATGATTGGTTGGTTGATGAGAGAGATTATGTGATTTATTTGGGAAAAGAAAAAAAAAAAAAAAGATAAAAAAGGAGATTTTGTGGGTTTTAAATGAGGAGAGAGAAGATTTGTTTTATTTGAATGAGTTTGGGGAAAGAGGAAAAGGAAAAGAAAAATAATAATTAATGTTATTATTTTGTTTAAATATGGCATAGGAAGTTGTGTCATCTCCTTCATTGGAAAAAAAAGGAAAGAAAAGGAGAAAACCCTAACCCTAATTCCGCTGCCACCACCCCCTCTTGCAAACCGCCGCCTCCGCCACAGCCGCCATCAGTCCGAGCCAATCGGTTTCATCAGGCGCGTCGCCTCCGTCGTTTGAAGTCGCGCCGCCACCATAGTCGAACTGTGCACAAGCATCAGCCGTCACGTGGAGCACGTCATACACGACGATGCTCCTTCAGTCGTTGCCTCCGTCTTCAGCCGCTCGCGACGCGTTGAGTCGTTCGCCTTGCAGCAGCAACATCGTCGCCGTCTTCGTCATTAGACTTCTCCGTCAGCAGGCGTAATCCGAGTCGACCCGACAAAAGCCGCCCGAGCCATCCGAGCCGCGTGTGCGAGTTGCGCCTCCAGCCACCCACAAGCATCGAGCCAAGCTGCACGCGCGTTGTTTTGCTGAGCTACGCTTGGAGTCTACCCGAGCCGAGCAACACGCGAGTCCTTAGTCAACCCGACCAGTCAGTCCCTTCCTGCAACCGAGCCGCCAGTCGGTTTTCCCCCTCCAACCGAGCCAGTTGAGCTTCCAAGCTTCTTTAACTCTATTTTTAACCCATTTTTCTTGGTAAGCCTTGGAATTCTTGATTTGGTTTTAGTCTACCCAGCTAAGGTTTATTTTAACCATAACTGAGTTAATTTGTAACGCCCCGACGTTCGAGGTAAAATTTTAGCATTTTAAGTAAATTGTTCGGGAATTATTATTATTATTTTAATGTTAATATTTTCTTTTATTTTGTTTAAAATAAATATTAATATTCTTATTTAATATTATTTTAATAATATATATTAATAATCTATTATAAATTTATATTATTTTATTTAATATATATATATATATATATATCATTATTTATTTTTATTTTTATTATAATTAAGATTATTATTATTATTATTATTATTAGTTATTTTTTTATTATTACATATAAATTTATTATTATTATTTATATATATATATATATATATATATATATATATATATATATTATTACAAAAAAATAATAATAATAATAAAAGAGAGAGAGAAAAACCCTACCTCGCGCGCGCACGCCCCCTCCCCCTCCGTTTTCGCGTTCTCCTTTGCGCCGCCGCCCGACGCCCGAGCCCCCCCTTTTCGCCTTCTTCTTCGTTCGTCTGCCCGCGCGCCGCCATCCATTCCTTCTTCTTCCTCCGTTCTTCGCCAGACAGTCCGTCTGCCTTCACGAAGCCGACGCCGCCACCATCTCCTTTCCTCTCCCTCCGTTTTCGTTTTCTCTCCACCGCGCGCCGCCATCCATAACTCCCTCTCTCTTCGTTTCTATCACCGCCGGCTTACTCTCCGTCATCAGCTCGTGTCTCCAACGCCGACAGAGCACGGAGGAAGCGCCATCGTTCGCCGGAAGGAAGAAGCCCAGAACCGTGCTGCCGTTTTTCGTCCAACCCGACGCGGTTCCAAGCTGACCCGAACCCGTTTCCGATCCGAGCCACACAATTCGGGTGAGCCGAGCTGAGTAAGCCGAGCCGAGCGAGCCGCGAGCCGAGCCGCGAGCCGAGCGAGCCGCGAGCCGAGCCGCGAGCCGAGCGAGACGCGAGCCGAGCCGCGAGCCGAGTAAACCGAGCCGAGCCGAGTCCAAGCCGAGCCGAGCCGCGAGCCGAGTAAGCCGAGCCGAGCCGAGAACCAAGTCGAGCCGAGCCGAGTCCAAGCCGAGCCGAGCCGAGCCGAGCCGAGAACCAAGCCGAGTTAAGCCGAGCCGAGCCGAGCCGAGCCGAGTCCAAGCCGAGCCGAGCCAAGCCACCTAAGCCTTCCTTCCTCCACTTCGGTTCACGGTGAGTCTTCGGTAAGGATTGTTCTGATGAATTCCCTAATGTTACCTCGTCCGATTCGAGTTTGAATGTTGGATTAAGATATGGCCCTACTTTTCTCCCTTGAAGGTAGTGCAGAGTTGACGCTTAAGTTCTCGGGTTCCGCGGCAGGCCTGGTTGGAGATAGTTTCCTTTCCTGGGGTAAGTCAACGGATGACCTTTTTAAAACAACTGCTACTAAAATCATCAACTAAAACTTTCGTGTTTCGTTAGGTAGATCTGTCGAGCGTGGTTTTCGATCGAGGGGCATAACCGAGTTTCAGGTAAGGGTTTTCCTACTACTGGACCCCGAGTCCAGGTTAAAACCGTAGTAATCCACAGGGGATTACACGTTAGTGGCTGTACTGAATATCTGTATGCGTGTTGACTGTTAAGTACTGACATTATATTTTGTCTGATGAAAATATACTGTGACTGCTATTTGTGGATTGAAATTATATGTTGATGGACCTTAAAGTTACGGTTTAGTTTGTAGTAAAGCACTGGTCTGGATGTGGTTCATGGAATTTGGATGGGGAAGGACAGTGAGTCCGGTTTTGGTTGGTTAGTCGATTGGACCTAGGGTTTCCCTATTTGGCGTGCGAATCGGTAATGCATAAAGCAACTGAGGGTGTAGATGTTTAAACCTATACTATCTGACTGACAAAGCCTATGGTGGGACTGTGATATGAATGTCGTAGGGATGTGGTTGATGTAAACAGTTTAGTTTGGACTGAGGGGTAACGGTTAGCTTCATCTATGGGGTAGTGTGCCTTACTGACATGTACATCCTTCGGGAGCACTAGACTGATATGTGTATCCTTCGGGAACACTAGACTGATATGTGCATCCTTCGGGAGCACTAGACTGATATGTGCATCCTTCGGGAGCACTAGACTGATATGTGCATCCTTCGGGAGCACTAGACTGATATGTGCATCCTTCGGGAGCACTAGACTGATATGTGTATCCTTCGGGAGCACTAGACTGATATGTGTATCCTTCGGGAGCACTAGACTGATATGTGTATCCTTCGGGAGCACTAGACTGATATGTGCATCCTTCGGGAGCACTAGACTGATATGTGCGTTCTACGGAACCACTAGACTGTTATGTAGGGTACCCCCGAATAGGAAGTTAACTGTTGTTCCCTAACGGGCCCAGTAGTGGGTCCCTTACTGGGTATGTTTATACTCACCCTTTCCTTTCTTTAACTTTTCAGGTAGGGGCACAGCGAGGGGCAGACCGACGAGAGGCAGGAAGGATGCGTGAGGGCCATATGGACGCCTCTGGTTTTCTTTTCGCTTCCGCTATGTATTTTGTCAGAATATTTTGACTGTGATTTTGGACTGGTGACTTGACATTTTATTTTGTGATTTTTTTTAATTATTTAAAACAGGGCCCGAAACTGTCTTTTGTAAGGTTTATAACGTTTTAATGAATCGTATCTGGTCCATTTTAAATTTTTTTTTTTTTTTTTTTTTTTTGTTGAATGGTCGAGTTTTGGTATTTGGTAGTGACCTCAGCTTAGTCCGGAAAAGTTGGGTCGTTACAGTTGGTATCAGAGCCTAAGTTTTAGGTTCTGTAGACTGACTTATAATGTGAGTCTGTGTTTTGTGTCCTTATGGCTGAAACGATCCTTGCCGCTCGTCAGGTACGCTCTCATGAAAGTATATGTATAACTCTACATGCATTACCTTACCTAAGTTAAACTGCAAATTCAATTACCATTTGTGACTAAAGGAATCATTGGTGGTTGTTAGGGAAATGCCACCAAGGAGAGGTGCACGAAGGGGTGGCCGAGGAGGCCGAGGAAGGGGAGCAGGACGCGTTCAGCCTGAGGTGCAGCCTGTAGCCCAAGCCCCTGACCCGGCTGCGCCAGTTACTCATGCGGACCTAGCCGCCATGGAGCAGAGGTTTAGAGATATGATTATGCAAATGTGGGAGCAGCAGAAGCCTGCCTCGCCAACTCCAGCGCCAGCTCCAGCACCAGTTCCTGCTCCAGCTCCGGCTCCGGTACCAGTTGCACCCCAGTTTGTGCCGGATCAGTTGTCAGCAGAGGCTAAGCACCTAAGGGATTTCAGGAAGTATAATCCCACGACGTTTGATGGGTCTTTGGAGGACCCCACCAGAGCTCAGATGTGGCTATCGTCCTTGGAGACCATATTCCGTTACATGAAATGCCCTGAGGATCAGAAAGTTCAGTGTGCTGTTTTTATGTTGACTGACAGAGGTACTGCCTGGTGGGAGACTACAGAGAGGATGCTAGGTGGTGATGTGAGTCAGATCACGTGGCAGCAGTTCAAGGAGAGTTTCTATGCGAAATTCTTCTCTGCCAGTTTGAGAGATGCCAAGCGGCAGGAGTTTCTGAACTTAGAGCAGGGTGACATGACAGTGGAGCAGTATGATGCGGAGTTTGACATGTTATCCCTCTTCGCTCCCGTGATGATAGCGACCGAGGCGGTCAGAGCTGACAAGTTTGTTAGAGGCCTCAGACTGGACATTCAGGGTTTGGTCCGAGCTTTCAGACCCGCTACTCATGCCGATGCACTGCGCCTGGCAGTGGATCTCAGTTTACAGGAGAGGGCCAACTCGTCTAAGACCGCTGGTAGAGGTTCGACGTCGGGACAGAAGAGGAAGGCTGAGCAGCAGCCTGTTCCAGTACCACAGCGGAATTTCAGACCAGGTGGTGAGTTTCGCAGCTTCCAGCAGAAACCTTTTGAGGCAGGGGAGGCTGCCAGAGGGAAGCCGTTGTGTACCACTTGTGGGAAGCACCATTTGGGCCGTTGCTTATTCGGGACCAGGACCTGCTTTAAGTGCAGGCAAGAGGGTCATACAGCTGATAGATGCCCGTTGAGACTCACGGGGATCGCGCAGAATCAGGGAGCAGGTGCTCCACATCAGGGTAGAGTCTTTGCTACCAACAGGACTGAGGCAGAGAAGGCGGGCACAGTAGTGACAGGTACGCTCCCAGTGTTGGGGCATTACGCCTTAGTTTTGTTTGATTCGGGTTCGTCACATTCTTTTATCTCTTCCGCATTTGTGTCGCATGCCCGCTTAGAGGTAGAGCCCTTACACCATGTTCTGTCAGTATCTACTCCTTCCGGGGAATGTATGTTGTCGAAGGAAAAGGTGAAGGCATGTCAGATTGAGATAGCAGGCCATGTGATTGAGGTAACGCTGATAGTTCTGGATATGCTGGACTTTGATGTAATCCTGGGTATGGATTGGCTGGCCGCTAACCACGCCAGCATAGATTGTTCACGTAAGGAGGTAACGTTTAACCCTCCCTCGTTGGCCAGTTTTAAATTTAAGGGAGGAGGGTCAAAGTCGTTGCCTCAGGTAATCTCAGCCATCAGGGCCAGTAAACTGCTCAGTCAGGGTACTTGGGGTATCTTAGCGAGTGTGGTGGATACTAGAGAGGCGGATGTATCCCTGTCGTCAGAACCAGTAGTGAGGGACTATCCGGACGTTTTTCCTGAGGAACTTCCAGGGTTACCTCCGCACAGAGAGGTTGAGTTTGCCATAGAGTTGGAGCTGGGCACGGTTCCTATATCCAGAGCCCCTTACAGAATGGCCCCCGCAGAACTGAAAGAACTGAAGGTACAGTTACAGGAATTGCTTGATAAGGGATTCATTCGACCGAGCGTGTCACCTTGGGGTGCGCCAGTCTTATTCGTTAAGAAGAAGGACGGATCGATGCGTCTGTGCATTGACTATAGGGAGTTGAACAAAGTAACCGTAAAGAACAGATATCCCTTGCCCAGGATTGACGATCTATTTGACCAGTTACAGGGAGCCACAGTGTTCTCTAAGATTGATCTTCGGTCGGGATACCATCAGCTGAGAATTAAGGATGAGGATGTACCGAAGACAGCATTTCGTTCCAGGTACGGACACTACGAGTTTATTGTGATGTCTTTTGGTTTGACGAATGCTCCGGCAGTGTTTATGGACTTGATGAACAGAGTGTTTAGGGAGTTTCTAGACACTTTTGTGATTGTGTTTATCGACGATATCTTGATATACTCCAAGACGGAGGCCGAACACGAGGAGCATTTACGTATGGTTTTGCAAACACTTCGGGATAATAAATTATATGCAAAGTTCTCGAAGTGTGAGTTTTGGCTGAAGCAGGTGTCCTTTCTGGGCCACGTGGTTTCTAAGGCTGGAGTCTCTGTAGATCCAGCTAAGATAGAGGCAGTCACCGGTTGGACCCGACCTTCCACAGTCAGTGAGGTTCGTAGCTTTCTGGGTTTAACAGGCTATTATCGACGATTTGTGGAGAACTTTTCTTGTATAGCTACTCCTCTTACTCAGTTGACCAGAAAGGGAGCTCCTTTTGTTTGGAGCAAGGCATGTGAGGACAGTTTCCAGACCCTTAAACAGAAGCTAGTTACCGCACCAGTTCTCACGGTACCCGATGGTTCTGGCAGTTTCGTGATTTATAGTGATGCTTCCAAGAAGGGTCTGGGTTGTGTTTTGATGCAGCAGGGTAAGGTGGTCGCTTATGCGTCTCGTCAGTTGAAGAGTCATGAGCAGAACTACCCTACACATGATCTAGAGTTGGCAGCAGTGGTTTTTGCTTTGAAGATATGGAGGCATTATTTATATGGTGAAAAGATACAGATATTCACAGATCATAAGAGCTTGAAATACTTCTTTACTCAGAAAGAATTGAATATGAGACAGCGAAGGTGGCTTGAGTTAGTGAAGGATTACGATTGTGAGATACTGTATCATCCAGGCAAGGCAAATGTGGTAGCCGATGCTCTTAGTAGGAAAGTGTCACATTCAGCAGCACTTATTACCCGGCAGGCCCCATTGCATCGGGATCTCGAGCGAGCTGAGATTGCAGTGTCAGTGGGGACAGTTACTATGCAGTTAGCCCAGTTGACGGTACAGCCGACTTTGAGGCAGAAGATCATTGATGCTCAGAATAACGATCCTTATCTGGTTGAGAAACGTGGCCTAGCAGAGGCAGGGCAAACGGCTGAGTTCTCGTTATCCCCTGATGGTGGACTGTTGTTTGAGAGACGCCTCTGTGTTCCGTCGGATTGTGCGGTTAAGACAGAATTATTATCTGAGGCGCACAGTTCCCCATTTTCCATGCACCCAGGTAGTACGAAGATGTATCAGGACTTGAAGCGAGTTTATTGGTGGCGTAACATGAAGAGGGAAGTAGCAGAATTTGTTAGTAAATGCCTGGTATGTCAGCAGGTGAAGGCACCAAGGCAGAAACCAGCGGGTTTATTACAACCCTTGAGCATACCGGAATGGAAGTGGGAGAACGTGTCCATGGATTTCATTACAGGGCTACCGAGAACTCTGAGGGGTTTTACAGTGATCTGGGTTGTGGTGGACAGACTTACTAAATCAGCGCATTTCGTTCCGGGTAAATCCACCTATACTGCTAGTAAGTGGGCACAGTTGTACATGTCTGAGATAGTGAGATTGCACGGAGTGCCAGTGTCGATTGTTTCTGACAGAGATGCCCGTTTCACTTCCAAATTTTGGAAGGGTTTGCAGACTGCTATGGGCACGAGGTTGGACTTTAGTACGGCTTTCCATCCACAGACTGACGGTCAGACTGAGCGTCTGAACCAGGTTTTAGAGGATATGTTGCGGGCGTGTGCATTGGAATTTCCAGGTAGCTGGGACTCCCACTTACATTTGATGGAATTTGCTTATAATAACAGTTATCAGGCTACTATTGGCATGGCACCGTTTGAGGCCCTGTATGGCAAATGTTGTAGATCCCCGGTTTGCTGGGGTGAGATAGGTGAGCAGAGATTGATGGGTCCTGAGTTAGTTCAGTCTACTAACGAAGCGATACAGAAGATTAGATCACGCATGCATACCGCTCAGAGTAGGCAGAAGAGTTATGCAGATATGAGGCGGAAGGACCTTGAGTTTGAGATAGGGGATAAGGTGTTCTTAAAGGTAGCACCTATGAAAGGTGTCTTGCGTTTTGAAAGGAGGGGAAAGTTGAGTCCCCGTTTTGTTGGGCCATTTGAGATCCTGGAGCGGATTGGCCCTGTAGCGTACCGCTTGGCGTTGCCTCCATCACTCTCGACAGTCCATAATGTGTTTCACGTTTCTATGTTGAGGAAGTACGTGCCAGATCCATCCCATGTAGTGGATTACGTGCCACTAGAGATTGATGAAAACTTGAGCTATGTTGAACAACCTGTGGAGGTGCTTGCTAGAGAGGTGAAGACGTTGAGAAATAAACAAATTCCCCTAGTTAAAGTCTTATGGCGGAATCACCGGGTAGAAGAGGCTACATGGGAGCGTGAAGACGACATGAGATCCCGTTATCCCGAACTGTTCGAGGAATAAAACTTTCGAGGACGAAAGTTCCCTAAGGAGGGAAGAATGTAACGCCCCGACGTTCGAGGTAAAATTTTAGCATTTTAAGTAAATTGTTCGGGAATTATTATTATTATTTTAATGTTAATATTTTCTTTTATTTTGTTTAAAATAAATATTAATATTCTTATTTAATATTATTTTAATAATATATATTAATAATCTATTATAAATTTATATTATTTTATTTAATATATATATATATATATATCATTATTTATTTTTATTTTTATTATAATTAAGATTATTATTATTATTATTATTATTAGTTATTTTTTTATTATTACATATAAATTTATTATTATTATTTATATATATATATATATATATATATATATATATATATATTATTACAAAAAAAAAATAATAATAAAAGAGAGAGAGAAAAACCCTACCTCGCGCGCGCACGCCCCCTCCCCCTCCGTTTTCGCGTTCTCCTTTGCGCCGCCGCCCGACGCCCGAGCCCCCCCCTTTTCGCCTTCTTCTTCGTTCGTCTGCCCGCGCGCCGCCATCCATTCCTTCTTCTTCCTCCGTTCTTCGCCAGACAGTCCGTCTGCCTTCACGAAGCCGACGCCGCCACCATCTCCTTTCCTCTCCCTCCGTTTTCGTTTTCTCTCCACCGCGCGCCGCCATCCATAACTCCCTCTCTCTTCGTTTCTATCACCGCTGGCTTACTCTCCGTCATCAGCTCGTGTCTCCAACGCCGACAGAGCACGGAGGAAGCGCCGTCGTTCGCCGGAAGGAAGAAGCCCAGAACCGTGCTGCCGTTTTTCGTCCAACCCGACCCGGTTCCAAGCTGACCCGAACCCGTTTCCGATCCGAGCCACACAATCCGGGTGAGCCAAGCTGAGTAAGCCGAGCCGAGCGAGCCGCGAGCCGAGCCCCAAGCCGAGCGAGCCGCGAGCCGAGCCGCGAGCCGAGCGAGCCGCGAGCCGAGCCGCGAGCCGAGCCGCGAGCCGAGCCGAGTCCAAGCCGAGCCGAGCCGCGAGCCGAGTAAGCCGAGCCGAGCCGAGAACCAAGTCGAGCCGAGCCGAGTCCAAGCCGAGCCGAGCCGAGCCGAGCCGAGAACCAAGCCGAGTTAAGCCGAGCCGAGCCGAGCCGAGCCGAGTCCAAGCCGAGCCGAGCCAAGCCACCTAAGCCTTCCTTCCTCCACTTCGGTTCACGGTGAGTCTTCGGTAAGGATTGTTCTGATGAATTCCCTAATGTTACCTCGTCCGATTCGAGTTTGAATGTTGGATTAAGATATGGCCCTACTTTTCTCCCTTGAAGGTAGTGCAGAGTTGACGCTTAAGTTCTCGGGTTCCGCGGCAGGCCTGGTTGGAGATAGTTTCCTTTCCTGGGGTAAGTCAACGGATGACCTTTTTAAAACAACTGCTACTAAAATCATCAACTAAAACTTTCGTGTTTCGTTAGGTAGATCTGTCGAGCGTGGTTTTCGATCGAGGGGCATAACCGAGTTTCAGGTAAGGGTTTTCCTACTACTGGACCCCGAGTCCAGGTTAAAACCGTAGTAATCCACAGGGGATTACACGTTAGTGGCTGTACTGAATATCTGTATGCGTGTTGACTGTTAAGTACTGACATTATATTTTGTCTGATGAAAATATACTGTGACTGCTATTTGTGGATTGAAATTATATGTTGATGGACCTTAAAGTTACGGTTTAGTTTGTAGTAAAGCACTGGTCTGGATGTGGTTCATGGAATTTGGATGGGGAAGGACAGTGAGTCCGGTTTTGGTTGGTTAGTCGATTGGACCTAGGGTTTCCCTATTTGGCGTGCGAATCGGTAATGCATAAAGCAACTGAGGGTGTAGATGTTTAAACCTATACTATCTGACTGACAAAGCCTATGGTGGGACTGTGATATGAATGTCGTAGGGATGTGGTTGATGTAAACAGTTTAGTTTGGACTGAGGGGTAACGGTTAGCTTCATCTATGGGGTAGTGTGCCTTACTGACATGTACATCCTTCGGGAGCACTAGACTGATATGTGTATCCTTCGGGAACACTAGACTGATATGTGCATCCTTCGGGAGCACTAGACTGATATGTGTATCCTTCGGGAGCACTAGACTGATATGTGTATCCTTCGGGAGCACTAGACTGATATGTGCATCCTTCGGGAGCACTAGACTGATATGTGCATTCTACGGAACCACTAGACTGTTATGTAGGGTACCCCCGAATAGGAAGTTAACTGTTGTTCCCTAACGGGCCCAGTAGTGGGTCCCTTACTGGGTATGTTTATACTCACCCTTTCCTTTCTTTAACTTTTCAGGTAGGGGCACAGCGAGGGGCAGACCGACGAGAGGCAGGAAGGATGCGTGAGGCCCATATGGACGCGTCTGGTTTTCTTTTCGCTTCCGCTATGTATTTTGTCAGAATATTTTGACTGTGATTTTGGACTGGTGACTTGACATTTTATTTTGTGATTTTTTTTAATTATTTAAAACAGGGCCCGAAACTGTCTTTTGTAAGGTTTATAACGTTTTAATGAATCGTATCTGGTCCATTTTAAATTTTTTTTTTTTTTTTTTGTTGAATGGTCGAGTTTTGGTATTTGGTAGTGACCTCAGCTTAGTCCGGAAAAGTTGGGTCGTTACATAATTGTTGGATTAAATTGACTATAGTTAACTGGAAGCCGAGCTGGGAATTTGTCCAACTAAGTCTAAAACGAGTTCGGCCTTGATCTTGGGTAAGCTACTTCCAATGGATTTTTGGACCCTTAATTCTTTGAGGGTTAAATTATTAAATTTGGTTTTTCAAAATATTTAGGACATCGCTGCTTGGAAAGCGTGATTTTACTGTTAGATTTTGATTAAGCTAATCTCCAGGTAAGGGATTCTGCTACTAGACATGCGAGTGGAATTAAGAGATCGCATGTACTTTTAGTTATGCATATTGATGACTAGATTGCATAAAGGCATGGCAATTAATGATGATATGATATGACATGATAACATAATGATATGGTATGACTTGATGATGTGATTATGATTTGTTACGTGCATGTTATGGTTACGGTGTATGTTAGCTTATCCTATTAGAGTCGTACCTACATGGGTGTCCTTCCGGATCACCACCTTTTTAGGACTGTGCAGTCTGATGGGACCGCTAGTCTGGCATTGGCATAGACATGATTCGAGTGATTTGAGAGGATCGCTCGCAGCCCGATTGTCTTAGTGTTTCCTCTAGGTACACTACAGACCAGTTTGTCCTAAATGTTCCTTTGGGATCACCGAAGACCAGTTATATTCCTCCGGGACCACATGTTGCACGTGTTTGGGAACGTGCCAGTTCTTGGGTACCACTTTTCAGGACTCTTATAGGAAGTTAACAGGCACCCAGCGCGACTAGTAGTGGGTCCCTTACTGAGTATTTTATACTCACTCTTTCTATTTCTATTTTTCAGGCAGAGGCAGAGGTAAGAGCAAACGCAAGCTAGCGAGCGACCAGAAGTGCCCATGGCGAGCCATAGGGATCTTTTGCTTTCGCTTTATGTCATAGTTCTGATTTTAATGATTGCATTTTATTTTATTCTTTATTTGTTAATTTATTTCTTTAAAATTAGATAGGGCACGAGTTAGGATTTTATTTTTATACCTATCTCTAATCACATTCGTTTATGCTTTTAAATGAAAATTTTGAAATTTTGTTTTATTTTTATCTACATTTTACAAATTTTATTTATCTTTTAAATTAGTAATGGCTTCGACATAGTATAAGGAGTTGGGTCGTTACAATTGGTATCAGAGCCTATGTTCTAGGTTCTGTAGACTGACTTACGATGTAAGTCTTTATTTTGTTTTGTTTTTACCCATATGGCTATACGATCCTTCGTCACTCGCCAGGTATGTTTAAGTCTTTGCTAATGTTATGATTATAACCTTGCTTGAATAAAAATAGATAGTATGAATGTTATGATTATTGTGGTGAAAAGTTTCTACTGGTGAATTTTAAGAAAAAATGTCGCCACGTAGAGGTAGATGTCGAGGGGGTGGTGGGGGAGGCAGAGGAGCTAGACGTATCCAGCCGGAGGAGCAACTTGCTGCGCAGGCAGCCAACCCTACCGCACCAGTCACCCAGGCGGATCTCGCCGCGATGGAGCAGCAATACCAGGACATGCTACAGACTGCTTTAGCACCTTTTCATGCTGCCCAACAGACTCAGGCCGCCCCTCCTCCAGCCCCTGTGGAAGCTCACCCCGCGTCGGTTCAACTGTCGGTAGAGGCCAAACATCTGAGAGACTTTAGGAAGTACAACTCTAAAACGTTTGACGGATCCATGGACAACCCCACCAAGGCCCAGATGTGGTTGACCTCTATAGAGAAGATCTTCAGGTACATGAAATGCCCTAATGACCAGAAGGTTCAGTGCGCAGTTTTCTTCCTGAAGGATAGAGGCACCGCGTAGTGGAAGACTGCTGAGAGGATGCTGGGTGGAGATGTCAACAAGATAACCTGAGAGCAGTTTAAGGAGAGCTTCTATGCTAAGTTCTTTTCTGTCAACATGAACTACGCGAAGCAGCAAGAGTTCCTAAACTTGGAGCAAGGCGACATGACGGTGGAGCAGTATGACGCTGAGTTTGATATGCTATTCCGCTTTACCCCTGATGTTGTGAAGGATGAGGAGGCCAGAACCGAGAAGTTCGTCAGAGGTCTCAAAATAGACCTCCAAGGTATCGTTTGAGCCCTCAGGCCAACTACCCATGCTGATGCTTTACGCCTTGCACTAGACTTGAGTCTGCATGAGAGAGCTGATCCGTCCAAGGCTGTCGGCAGGGGATCAACCCTTGGTCAGAAAAGGAAGGTTGAGTCGCAGCCTGACTTGACACCGCAGCAAAATCTGAGGTCAGGAGGTATCTTCCAGCGGCATCGTCGGGAGCTTGCAGCAGCCGGGAGAACCTTGAGAGAGCTACCTGTTTGTCCTAGCTGTGGAAGAGTTCATGGAGGTCATTGCTTGGCCGGGAGCAGAGTTTGCTTTAGGTGCAGGAAACTAAGGCATACTCCTCAGAAACTCATTGAGACTACCCCGCATCAGCCTCCCGCTTCCCAGCAGGGAAGAGTTTTTGCCACTACTCGTCAGGAGGCCGAGCGAGCTGGTACAGTGGTGACAGGTACGCTCCCAATCTTGGGGCACTATGCCTTTGTGCTTTTTGACTCGGGGTCATTCGTTCATATCCTCTATGTTTGTTCAGCATGTTGGTTTAGAGGTAGAACCGTTGAGTGGTGTTTTGTCTGTTTCTACTCCATCTAGGGAGGTTTTGTTGTCTAAAAAAAAGATAAAGGCATGTCAGATAGAGATAGCAAACCAGATGTTAGATGTGACCTTACTAATGTTAGACATGCAGGATTTCGACGTAATCCTAGGCATGGATTGGTTGTCTGCTAACCATGCAAGTATAGACTGTTTCCGTAAGGAAATCGTTTTTAATCCCCCCTCTGGGGCTAGTTTCAAATTTATGGGGACAAGAATTGTATGTATACCCAAGGTCATCTCAGCTATGAAGGCTAGTAAACTACTCAGCCAGGGTACTTGGAGCATCTTGGCAAGTGTATTAGATACCAGAGAACCAGAAGTTTCCTTGTCCTCCGAACCAGTGGTAAAGGAGTACCCTGATGTATTTCCTGACGAGCTTCTAGGACTTCTACCTCCCAGGGAGATAGACTTCGCCATCGAGTTAGAGCCAGGCACTGCTCCTATCTCAAGGGCCCCTTACAGAATAGCTTCAACTGAGCTAAAGGAGCTGAAGGTGCAGTTGCAAAAGTTGCTGGACAAGAGTTTCATTCGACCCAGTGTGTCACCTTGGAGAGCACCAGTGTTGTTCATGAAGAAGAAGGATGGGTCAATAATGCGCCTTTGCATTGACTATAGAGAGCTGAACAAGGTGACAGTCAAGAACCGCTATCTCTTGTCCAGGATTGATGATTTGTTCAATCAGTTGCAAGAAGCCACCATCTTTTCTAAGATCGACCTACGATCAGGCTACCACCAGCTGAGGATCAGGGATAGTGATATTCCTAAGAGCGCTTTCCGTTCCAGATACGGGCATTACGAGTTCATTGTGATGTCCTTTGGTTTGACTAATGCTCATGCGGTATTCATGAACTTGATGAACAGGGTGTTTAAGGACTTCTTAGACACATTTGTCATAGTTTTCATTGACGACATTTTGATTTACTCCAAGACTAAGGCTGAGCATGAAGAGCATTTGCATCAGGTTTTGGAGACTCTTCGAGCTAATAAGTTGTATGTCAAGTTCTCCAAGTGTGAGTTCTGGCTGAAGAAGGTGACTTTTCTCGGCCATGTGGTTTCCAATGAGGGAGTTTTTGTGGATCCAGCAAAGATCGAAGCAGTTACTAGTTGGCCTCAACCGTCTACAGTTAGCGAGGTTGATAGTTTCCTGGGTCTAGCAGGTTACTACAGGAGGTTCGTGGAAAACTTCTCTCGTATAGCCAGTCCCTTGACTTAGTTGACCAAGAAGGGGACTCCTTTTGTTTGGAGCCCAGCTTGTGAGAGTAGCTTTCAGGAGCTTAAGCAGAAGCTTGTGCCTGCACCAGTCCTGACAGTGCCAGATGAATCTAGAAGTTTCGTGATCCACAGTGATGCCTCAAAGAGAGGACTGGGTTGTTTTCTGATGCAGCAAGGTAAGGTTGTTGCTTATGCCTCATGTCAGTTGAAAAGTCATGAGCAGAACTATCCTATCCATGACCTAGAGTCGGCAGCAGTAGTTTTCGCACTGAAGATATGGAGACACTACCTGTACGGTGAGAAGATACAGATTTTCACTGACCATAAGAACCTAAAGTACTTCTTCACCTAGAAGGAGTTGAACATGAGACAGAGAAGATGGCTTGAGTTGGTGAAGGATTATGACTGCGAGATTCTGTATCACCCAGGTAAGGCAAATGTAATAGCTGATGCGCTGAGTAGGAAGGTTGCACATTCCGCAACGCTTATTACCAAGCAAGCTCCCTTACTCAGAGATTTTGAGAAAGCTAAGATTGCAGTCTCAGTAGGGGAAGTTACCTCACAGTTGGCTCAGTTGTCAGTGCAGCCGACCTTGAGACAGAGGATTATTGTTGCTCAGCTAAATGATCCTTATTTGGTCGAGAAGCGTCTATTAGTAGAGGCAGAGCAAGGTGAGGATTTCTCGATATCCTCTGATGATGGCCTTACGTTTGATGGACGTTTGTGCGTGCCGGAAGACAGTGCAGTCAAGACAGAGCTTTTGATTGAGGCTCACAGTTCTCTATTTACTATGCACCCTGGAAGTTCGAAGATGTACCAAGACTTGAGGTGTGTCTATTGGTGGAGAAACATGAAGAGAGAAGTGGTAGACTTCGTCAGTAAATGTTTGGTGTGCCAACAGGTGAAGACATCTAGACAGAGGCCAGCAGGGTTGTTGCAACCCTTGAGTGTGCAGGATGGAAATGGAAAGTGTGTCGATTGACTTCATTACAGGACTGCCCAGGACTCTAAAGGGCTATACAGTGATCTGGGTTGTTGTCGACAAGCTCACAAAATCAGCCCATTTCATTCTAGGGAAGTCCACTTACATTGTCAGTAAGTGGGGACAGTTATATATGACCGAGCTAGTGAGACTGAATGGAGTACCTGTATCCATCGTTTCTGACAGAGATGCTTGTTTCACATCAAAGTTCTGGAAAGGACTTCAGCTTGCTTTGGGCACGAGGTTAGACTTCAGCACAGTTTTTCATCCTCAAACTAATGGTCAAACAGAGAGGTTGAACCAGATTTTAGAGGACATGCTGCGAGCTTGTGTGCTAGAGTTTTCAGGGAGTTGGGACTCCCATTTACATTTGATGAAGTTCGTCTATAATAACAGTTATCAGGCCACCATTTGTATGGCATCGTTTGAAGCTCTATATGGTAGGTGTTGTAGATCTTCTGTTTGTTAGAGAGAGGTAGGTGAACAGAGACTGCTAGGCCTTGAGTTAGTGCAGACCACCAATGCAGCGATACAGATGATTAGAGCTCGTATGTTGACAGCACAGAGCAGACAGAAGAGTTATGCTGATGTACGGCATAAGGATCTCGAGTTTGATGTGGAAGACATGGTTTTTCTGAAGGTAGCATCTATGAAGGGTGTTCTGAGGTTTGAAAAGAAGAGGAAGCTAAGTCCACGTTTTGTAGGGCCATTTGAGATACTGGAGTGGATTGGCCCTGTAGCTTATCGTTTGGCGTCGCCCCCTTTTTGTAGTGCATGACGTATTCCATGTGTCCATGCTGAGGAAGTATGTCGCAGACCCGACCCATGTAGTTGACTTCAAGCCATTGCAAATTAATGAGAACTTGAGCTACGAGAAGCAACCTGTTAAGATTTTGACAAGGGAGGTCAAGGTGCTCCGTAATCGAGGAATTACGCTGGTCAAAGTTCTTTGGCGAAACCATGGAGTTGAAGAGGCCACATGGGAGACAGATGAGGACATGAGAGCCCAGTACCCTGAGCTGTTCGAGGATTAGAACTTTCGAGGACAAAAGTTTTTCAAAGGAGGGAAGATTGTAACGCCTCAAAATTTAGGAATTTAATTTTATTATCTTAAGTATAATTTTGAGATTTTGGGTGTTATTTAAATGTTGAAGATTTTATCTTATGGAGATTTGATTCTATTGGATAATTGAAAATATCAAATTTTTGTTAAGCTGGAATTTATGTTTGTTTTGGTTATGTATGTTTAGAGGTATTTTTGGACTTAAGTACTTAACAATTGTATTGTGAGAATAATGTAATGATTTATGAAAATATAGTTTGATAAGATAAAGATAATTGGTTGGTTGAGGAGAGAGATTATGTGATTTATTTGGGAAAAGAAAAAAATGAAGATAAAAAGGGAGATTTTGTGGGTTTTAAATGAGGAGAGAGAAGATTTGTTTTATTTGGTTGAGTTTGGGGAAAGAGGAAAAGAAAAAAGAAAAATAATAATTAATGTTATTATTTTATTTAATATGGCATAGGAAGTTGTGTCATCTCCTTCATTGAAAAAAAAAGGAAAGAAAAAGAGAAAACCCTAACCTTAATCCCGCCGCAGCCACCCCTTTTTGCAAACCGCCGCCGCCACCACAGGCGCCGTCAATCCGAGCCGATCGGCTTCATCAGGTGCGTCGCCTCCGTCATTTGAAGTCGCGCCGCTGCCGTAGCCAAACCATGCGCAACCTCTCCAGCATCTGCTTCATTTCATAAAGCTCCAATGATTGCTTTCTAATTGCATCCATCCTACAAACTATAAAAGTTAGTGTGGATAAATCCTTACGAACTTCTTTTATGTCCTTTTTCAGTTTTTTGTAGGATTGTGAATGACTTTGTTGTTCTTTGTCATTGGACTTCTTTGATCTGCAACGTTTCTTGTTGATTATTGGATGCATTTCGGACTGGTCAGTCACGGTTTATCTTTGTTTCCTTCATGGTGACAGTTGTGGAGATGAGGCTGATTACTCCAATGATTGATTATTTATTGCATCATCAGAGGTATTGGTATCACTGTTGTTAATATCTGGCATGGATTCATCATCCTCCATTTCCATGTTATCATCCCCTAAAATTTGACTCTCCATGAAAGCTTTCTCTTGGGTTGATAGCTTCAATTTAGGTTTAACAGCAGTCTGCAATGTTACAATCAAAGAATTGTTAATACGTTGTATATCAAACTAAGCTACTAAACTATCGTTTATAAAATAATATGATATTCGATATGGTATTCAATATAAACGATATTGCATTAAGCTAAAGGATCGTATATGTTCAAATGTAAACGATCGTGTAATTATTTTAAACGGTCGTGCAATTGTTTTAAACGATCGCTAACAAGTTTTACTTACATTTTTGTTGTCGAATATGTTCTTCCGCAACATTTTGTAAGATGGAGCTTGTGTACAATTCCATCTTAATATTTTAGGGATTGATCCCTTACTATTTTTGGTGGCCAGGTGCTCACTTCCAGTTGAGAGTATTTCATAAGCCCACACCTAAAACATTTAAACAAATATGTTAAACTTTGATGTTTAGTTTGTATTTAATTAAAGTGTAGAAACAAATAAAAATCACCATAAAAGCAAGTACATGGCCTTTGATATTGTAGTATGCCACTGCTTTGGAACTTTTTGCCTTCTTTAACTCGTATGCTTCTTTTTTTTTTTTCCTTGTAGAATTGTCTTTAAACTGTTGAGCAAACAAGTGTAGAAGAAAGTTGACCAATCAAAGTTCTTAAAAACTTCTTCATCATCAACTCTTTCCAAAATATCCATATCAAACTATGTTTTCTTATCCTTCCCGATCACCACAGTTTCAATAAAAACATCCAAGGTAACCTTCACAGCATCATCATCATTCATAAACTCAAAATTCTTGAAAATTTCCTCAACTTTCAAGCACGTTATTATTTTCTTGTTTTTTGATCTAAAAAGAAGACTTTGTAGGCGCTTATTATCATAATCTTTCCCCAATGTTACATTGGTTGGCCACAACCCGGTTATGATGTTGAATTCATTTTGTGTGAAACAGACATTTTTCCCAAAAAAGAAAAACAGATTTCATTTGCATTGGCTTCTTCAGGTATCTGCCTCAGTAAGAAATGATGGATCAACTGGCCGTTGAAGATCAAAAAATGTTTTGTCGAACATCTGCAACTGTTACATGGTCAGTTTATCCTTAATAAGACTGTCAATCTTGTGCACTTAGCATGAGACAGTGGCAGGAAAGTATTTGTCACTAGGTGCGACAGCCATCCAGAAAATAATGATCATAATATATTTTCGTTATGTACACGATCGTTTATAAAACAATAAACCATAAACCCTAAAATTAAATTATCGTTTACTTGATTTAATAGATCGTTTAATCCAAACAGAAAGACATTCGTAATATAATTAATCGGCAAGTAATGATAAATTGAAACATTTAACAATCTCTAGAATAAAATTTTAAACGAATCTGAAACGCTTGAGAATAAGAATTTAACAATAGAACAATAGTTTTCAAGAAAAAAGTCAAAACATTTGAAATATAAAGAAGAACGTAACATTATAGTACGAAAAGTTCAGCAACATACATTTTGACGTTGAAGAGAAAAATGGACTGAGAGAAAAATGGAATAGGAAATCTTTGAGACGAAAAGCTAAGTGATCAATGCGTTTGTATATTGCGAAGTGACGAAAAACGAAGAAGGCGGTATGTATATTGTTGGTTTTTACCAAAGGGGCAATATTGTAAATTTTCGTGCCTTTTTTAAAATGTCGAATCGCATTCCTTACTGTTTAATATATATATATATATATATATAAACAATCTTTTAAAAGATGTAATTGATCGCATTGTTAAATGATGGCAAAAACATATAATATTAAATGATGATGTTGTACAATTAGATGATCGTGTAGGATATCATTTATAAGATGTTAAACAATGATGTTGTATAACTTACGTGATCATGAAGTATATTATTTAAGCGACTATGTATTTATACGATTAAACGATAGTATTGTTGGATATAAACAACCGTGATAATAAATGTAATTGATCCTTTTATACGTTTTACAAGATAGTGTAAGATATAAAGAGTGAAATGGAATACAGATTTCTCGAGTATAAAATAAAGAAATTTTCAAAAGTTAAATTTAAAGATTTGAAACTTTACAAATACTATAAATCATCTCTAAAATATTTAGAAATTTGTAGGTCGAAGGATGCAGAATCAATGTATTCTTGAATTGACATTCTTCTTTCGTTTTTCTTGTTGTTTTCTTCTTGTGTTGAGATTGGTTGTCTCCATATCAATTTTGAAACTTTTATCTTTTTTTGCTGACGACCATTATTTTTCTTTTGTTTTTCTTTAATTTCTCTTTTATTTTCATTTTGTTTCCACTTCTTGTGATACATGCTCTTGATTGCTATCAGTGTCAACTTTTTCTTCAGTTTCATTATTATCAACCTCACCCTCTTCAATCAACTTTTGTTTTCCTTTTGTTGTATCTTTTGTATTTTCTTCCCCTTGTTTTTCTATTTTTTTTCTTCAACGATTACAATATTTTTCAATTAAATATGGCTTTTTTCTGTTTTGTCTTCCTAGCTTCTATTTTCAACTTCTTCTTTTTCTCCATCTTCAAATTCAATTATTTGAATGTAAAAAGAGAATGTGCTGTCAAAATGATTGTGCAAGAAAATGTAGACAGTCTTGCAATATAAAGATCGTTTAAATATGTATATACGATTGTGTAAAATACATAACGATCATATAACATATATACATGATCATTAAACTAGTTAAGTAGCAAAGAATTAAAATGTGTGTAAACTAAACAAACAGTCGTGTGAAATATATAAACGATCGTTTAATATAAATAAACGATCGTAAAACCAGTTGTATATTAAATAAATTAAAACTTGTGTGAATACCTTTGTTTTTAGTGTTCCTAAATGAATAAACCAATTGTTTTTTTCGTTATATTCATCTATCTGCAAGCACATAAAGTAAGAATGTTCAGAGACATAATGAAGAAAACACATCCAGAGAGATAAATTATATTTGTATATACGATACAAATTATATTTATTGTTTGGAAAAGAATTAAACTTGCGTCAATATTTGTGTTTTTGGTTTTTCTAAATCTGTAGTTGCTATTATTTCCAAACTATTTTGTGTTTCCAAAATGACAGTTTCCGAGCAAAAAAACAACATAATTGTGTTTTATTTGGAAATTAAGGAACATTAAACAAAACAAAGGAGTTTATAATGAATAAGGCACTAACCGTAGGGCAATATATTGTTGCATACTTCACCGTTGTATTAACTTTTTCATCTTCATCAAGAAGATCAAGGCTATAAGTAGGTGGTCTATTTTTCTCCACGACTTTTGTATATGCAATTTCTTTCTCATTCTGTTGTTGTTGAAGTTTGGTTGATTGTGGTGGAACATTCAAGCTTCTCATAACCATTGTCAACATGCTTTTTATTTCTTTTATTCCTTGTCTTAATAATATTTGTTCTATTTCTATTTTTTTTCTTTATTTTTTTCTTCTTTCTCTTATTTCATTTAAGATTTTATTTGTTTCATTGTTTTTTTTTTCCATTTCTTTCTCTTTTTTTCCTATTGCTCTACTTTTTCTTTTCTTTCCTGCTTCTCAATATTTTTGAAATATCTCAAAATTGTTTGAGACTCTTCTTCTAATGAGTCTAGAGGTGTCATAGAGAACTACAAATAAAATAATATTATATTATTAGTGAAAAAGTAGCAAAGGTATTGATAAACATTGATAGATTTATATCACCATCTATTCAAGATAAACATGGATAGAAATCTTTCATTGTCTATCTAGATAGACATATATAAAGCATGCTCTAAATTTACTTACAATCTGAGATTCAAAAATGTCAATGTTTAGAATCCTCTACTCACTTGTTTCCAAACATTCCGATGTTACAATTGGTGACCCTTCAATTGTAAGCTTTCTTCCAAACCCAACATCTAAATTAGAAAGTCTTGGATTTTCTCAAAAGCCCAATAGACTAAAGCTAGGGGAAACCCTTGAAGGTATACAGCATCCTTGTCACTGTATGATGCTTTTTTCAAGAACTGATATGTTAGGATGTATGATAACCTTCCCCATGGATAGTCTTTGAAGATTTCTTCATTATCCAATATGTCTAGATGTAGGAGATTTATGTGGTTGTGTTGCTGATTGGGATTTAAAAATGTTTCTAAGATATAGCGATTAACTAGTTTTTCTTTCAGTGAGTCTTTCTCGTTGCACAACGCTTTGAAAGTTCTTTCTATATCTCTTCTTGTTATAAAGTCATCATGACGAAAAAGGGCATTTTTCAGACCATTTTCTTTTATTTCTCCTAGATTTAACTCAGGGAATTTGTGACCTTTTAATCCAGTTACAAAACAAAATTCTTTCAGCCCAAATTCTGTTATATGTCCATTGAAGTTGAAAGCAAGGACATTTTTTTTTTTTTTTATGGCATTGTTTTCTTAATAGAAAATTCATGAATTGTGTTGGTATTTAGGTCATTTTAATGTTAAGGAACTGGCCAAAAGGACTATTTGTCAAAACTCGAGAAAGAATTCTTTGGTCTATTTTTTACTTGATCTAATTCAATGTTTTTAAACTGTAGTATACAATAATTCTAAGGTTTTTTTTGTTCATCTTCCATAATAATGTCATTTGGATAGTGTTTCACCTGTTAAATGACATAATCCATAGTATGTTTCAAACAAAAGTAAGTTTTAACAAATTTACAAATACATAGCGCTATAAAGAAAAAGATACACAAATATACAACGCTATACAAACAAATATTTACATTATAGTTTGTTACCTTTATTCCTTATTCTTTCTTCATTTTTCTTTCTTTTGTCTTTGTTTTACACTTTATTGATTTGCTAAATAATATTTGTTGATTCTTGCTCACCATCTATTTGTAAAAAAGAAGACTAATATAAATTATTCAATGAAATATATACAATCAGTATAGAAACAGACGCCTTTGTATGCATGATAGATTGTGATAGATATATATTGATCGAAATGAATATAGATTCAAATCTCTTTGTATGTGATATAGATCATGGTTGATATATATAGATGATGGAGATCGATCGAAATGAATATAGATTCAGACCTCTTTGTATCCAAGTCACATCGTCGATCGCGACAATTCTATTGAAGTAGTTACCATGATATAAACGATTGATGAGGAAGATGATGAACGAAAAAGTTTAAGCAAGTTCTTTCACCTTTTTATAGCTTTTTTATTTTGATGGCATTTTTGTAAATACGAATTATTGAAGTTTCTATAAATGTTCGTTTATACTTATATAAACGATCGTTGAAACTTCTCTACATGATTGTGTATACTTAAACTTTTTCGTCATCTTTTACTGTTTATTACCTTATCGTTTATATATATGGTAATGTACATAATCGTGTATGATTATCGTTTATATTTTCAAACATGATTAGATGCACGATCGTGTAAAGTATTTTGTTATCGTTTAGCATTTATTTTTTATCGTTTATGTATTTGGTAATTTACAAGATCGTGTATCAATTGTATATTATTCTACACGATGTCCTCTAATAATTGTTTATTAACATTAGTTGAACACGCGCGAACGATTAATCGCGCATTTATTGAAGTGCTTTTTATATTTCGCATTATGAGCCTATGAACTTTTTCCGTTTCTGAAATTGTTATATAGTGTAAATAATTTGCCGTTTTGTTATATTTTTTAAAAGACCCTTTATTTAAAATAGTAGTTTTATTCCATTGAAGATAAGATTGAATCTCACATATATATATATATACCCAAAAATGAAAATTAAAAATTAATTTTAAAAAAAAGCAATCCTAACCTAAAAAAAAAAAAGAAGAATTTACAGTGTTTTTGATCTCCTTTGTAAATTATTCAGTGGCCAAGCCAAGTTGGTGATTTTTATGTGCAAAATAAAGAGAAGAATTAATAATGAGATGTTTATCCACAAAATTAAGAAGGATGATGATGCAGAACAAAATCAGTGGGATCGACCCTGCCGAGCTCGGGCGATGCAATAGTAATAAGCTCGCTCCAATCGCTTCTCAAACCGTGCAAGATTCAATCTCACATTTTGGCTATCCAGATATATTTTCTTCGTGTACTCCCACCCTTTTTTCGTAATGCTATCTGGATTCACTAGAACAGGATCGTCCTTTTTGTAATTACTATACAGCGAACTCTCCTTCGCCCCAATTTCGTACCCAATGTACTTCAAACCCAGCTTCTTCGCAGGCTCCCCGTAGTATGTTTCCGCTGCCCAAACAGTCCCCAATGGAATTATTTGGATAAAAACCGCATTAGGCCTCATGAATAGAGTGTGTGTCAATGCAGCTCCATGAACTCCTATCAGTACATCACTTTCATTCATCTCTCTATATATCTTGGCCAACTCTGTTGTTTTATCTGGCCTCAAAACTTTCACCTCGAACCCCATTCTCTCCGCCATCTTCACCATCAACTTCTCATTCGTTATCGCTCTTGACGACCCCTTTCTTGACAAAACCACCAATTTCGGTCGCTTTGAGATATACAAAGAAATCTTCCCTTCTTCCTCCTCTTGCCGAATCAATTCACGGATTCGAGGTTGGTACGCCATGTCCAAGAGATTCCGGAAATCAACTATGCTCTTCCCCCCTTCCATCAATGAAGGGTCCACAGATAACTCGTCGTGGATTCTCAAACCAGCAATAACTTGTGGGAAGCAATGAGTTTTATTGTTTTTTCTAAAGTCAATTACAGGGTAATTAGAGAGTTGGGAAAGAATATCAGCATATTTTGTTAGCCACCACTTGTGATACTCAAGGATCACAAAAACAACCTCCTTATTCATATTATGAGAAGTTATATAAAGCGGCAAAATCCCGTCATTGAATTCGTGGTAAACATTGCCCGTATAGCCTCCCGTCGAGAAGAACACGGCTGGGACGTTGTGTCTTACATCGCACCGATGCTGTTGATCAATGTCATTGCTCTTACGTTTCACAATAAGCTCCAATTCATCGATTGTATCCATGGTGTTTTTCTCCCATTTTCTAGTATATGGTTTAATTTTTTCGACTTGGAGCACTCCTTGATCATCGCCAAACTCAATAGGGGAATCAGGTGAGGTATAGAGGAAGATTGAAGAGGAAGAAGAATCTGTTCTTATATCTCCTTTCATAATACAGATATCAGAGCGAATGCTATTTCTGTCGCAACATATGGTTCCTGACAAAGAAAACAGAAACAATCCCATAAGAAAACATGAATTTACGCAAACAAATTCACATGAATCTATTAAAAAACTTAAAAGAGATTTAGTCACAACTCACAACCAATTTTGAGAAAAAAAAAACAAGTGAGAAAACCCCATTGGAAAGATTATGAAGTAAAACAGGGGATTTGTATATTTTAGTGAAATATTTTGTTATTTTCTCCCTTGGTTTCATTAGGATATGAAAACTAAAGTTGTAACATTTTTTATTCAAATAAATGATAAGTTAAAACAGATCAGATTCTAATGGGAAATTTCCCCTTTTACCCCGATATCAGAAAAAATATATATATGTTTACATTAAACCCAACATGAAACATGGGATGAATGACACCTTGAAAACACAGAAACAAATTTCCATTTTTAGAGAAAATTTTGAAAATCAGCTGATTTCTTCTTCTTACTATTCTTTTTTCTTTTTTCTTTTTTCTTTTCGTAAAAAAGAGAGCTGATTTCATTAGGGAAAATTAGTTTTTAAGAAAAAAAAAAGCAGAGGGAAAGAAGAACAGGATGGAATACTTGGAAAAACAGAGAGAAAAGGGGGGAAAACTGATTCTCATTTGATTTTTTTTTTTTTTTTTTTTTTTTTTGATAAAGTATAGAAAGTAAGAGATTGATTTAATAACCATGAAGAAAATTTCAATAAACAGAGAGTGAGAGAGAGAGAGGCAGAGACAGAGAGTAATATAATTAAAGTTAAAGCATAGAAAAAGAGAGAGAAAAGGGAAAATACCATTAGGGATAGAAGAACAGAGAGGAGCAAAAACCTCCTTATCAACAGAGAGATCATCATTTTGAACACCAAAAGAATCTGAAAAACAAAAAAAACAAAAAAACCATTAAAAAAACAGAGAAAGCAAAAGAAAAGCCAAAGAGAGAAAGAGAGAGAGAGAGAGAGAGAGAGAGAGAGGAAAGGACTTACAGAAAGGAGAGAAAGAAGAAGAGAAGAAATGGGGAGCAAAAATGATGGAACAAGAGAGAAAAGAAAGAAAAAGAAGAAACAAAAACTTGGGTTTATTAGCTTTCTTGTAAGCAGAGGCAGAGTAATAAAACTCTTGACATCCCATCATACCCACTTCTCCTTCTTCTTCATCTTCTTCATGATGAAAATGAGTTTTTCCCAAATTCATCCCTTTTCTCCATGGCTGATAGCGCATATATTGATGAACCATATTCCAAAACCAAAGCTGTAAGAAAAAGCCTTTTTCTTTTTTCTTGGAATTCGGCAGCTTTATTTTTTAAAGAAAAAAGAAAGGAGAGAGAAAGAGAAAGAGTACAGAAATTGAAATGGGGTTTGTCTGTGTTTATATAGGAAGGAGAGAGAAACAAAGAGAGGTGATTTCTGGGGTTTGCTGCTGCAGGGAATGAGTAAGGAAGAAAAAGGCAAAAATGGAGGCGTCAAATATGGCTGTATATTGCCTGTTCAGGAAGATTAGGGAACTAGAGAACCTTTCTTTTTTATTTTTATATACATTTAGGGCTTTTTTAAAAAAAAAATAATGGGAACTTCATCTTCTTAATCTATATGTATCTTTTTTTTATTTATTTAACCACATGAAATTAGTTTTAATTACTTAAAATTAAATTTATGCTACTGGAAATTTTGTTGTAAATTACAAAGCTGGTAAATTGTTTATCTATTATTATTATCGGTCTCTATTATAACACATATAGAACGCAATTAGATTATGAAATTTTGTGAGATGATAGCTCATGTGATTTTATATTTTCTAAGGACTCTTTTCAAATATAATAAATTGAACTAATTTATTTAGCAAAATATCATTGTCTATCGATGTCTATTACTATAAATATTTATAGGAATTTTTTCATTTAAGTCTACTACTCTATTAATAAATATCATCAAATTTTAATTTAGATTGTCGAAAGCATGTTTCGATATGATTTTTGTCTTGAAGAAATTTTTCCTACAAATTTATGAAGTCAAAGACAAAGATTTTGTGAGAAATTCACAAAAATTGAGTTTGCTGCCTGGACTTATTTTCCATTATTCAAATTCTTTTCTTTTAATTTTCATAAATATAACAAAATATTAAAAAATTTATAAATTAAGTAACAAAATCGAAAATCTCCACAGCTCCGATTTTTCCTTCTTCCTTCTCTTCTTCTCTACCATTTTTCTTTTTTTATTTTTTCGAATGATCATTGTTCTACAATCGTTATTATTCTTTCTTTTATATCTTTTTTTTTTCACTTCTTCAAATTCTCATTTGATAAACGATCTTTGTCATCTCTCATATATATTTCATCTTCCAAACCTAAACGATCGTGTACCAAATCTAAATGATTTTGGTTCAATATCGTGTACCTACTATAAAAGATCTTGATACACATGATCTTGAACAAAAATCGTGTAGATCTTGGTACATGATAGTTTAGCTCTTGGTCACAATCGTGTAGGAAATCTAAACGATATCGTTAGACGATCTTGTACTAAATATAAATGATCTTGGTACACAATCATGAACCAAAATCATTTAGATTTTGTACACAATTGTTTAGCTTTTGGTCACGATCATGTACCAATACGTAAACAATATTGGTTCACGATTGTTTAGAAGAAGAATTATACGCGCTCGTGTGGTCGATGTTGATACTACCTACACGATCGTATATCATTTCCTACACGATCGCGTATCATTATCGTTTAAAAGAAGAATTACATGGGCATGTGTAGTTAATTAATCGCGTGTTGATTGGGACATTTTTTGTATTTTTCATTGTAGGCCTGTGGACTTTTTTCGTTTTTAAAATTGTTCTATACAATGTAAATATTTTGCTGATTTGTTATATTAAGAAAAAAAACCCTTAAATAAATTGTATGGAAAATCTTTTGAATTTTTTAAAATAAGTAATAGTTGGTTTTTTCACTAAAGGTTTCGTTTAAATAGTTAATTTAACAGAATTCTCTTTTGAACATAAATTTCTTAAATATCTTAATATAGAACAAAAGCAAAAAATTAACCCATAATATTGATTAATTATCAATATATTTAATTAGTCCATATTTCAACTGTATAGCTCAAACACATCAAATTATTTAAATCATTAACCAATAAAACTTGAGTAGGGACTTTGATTTTTTTTAGGGGACTTGGTCTTTATTAAGTTTGTAAATGCTTTTCTTTTCTAAAATTTATAGAGTAAAACAAAGCTCTCCTGGTCTATTGTCACTGTTTCTCATCCATGAGAGGAGTTAGGTCTTAGTAACTGAGGTGGAAGAACGAACCAAAATCTTCTTAGTCCTTAGTGTACACTGATGTCGGTTGAACTAAAGTTTTATTGACATTTAATGAATGACAAGAAAAGTATACCATCCAAGTCCTCGTTTGCTTTTTCTTCTCAATTCTTTCTTCATTTCTTGACTAATGAATGATTTTTAAGAAAATGAATATCTTACTTTTAAACTTAGGCGCGTAGCAGTAAACTTTAACATTTAATGTTTAATTTCATCGATTTAATTTAAAGGCTTTCTAATTAATACCATTAATTATTTATTGGTTATAATTTACTTTTATATTTTAGTCCTTATTATTTAAAATGTCTAGTTTTATTTTATTTATTGTAATATACGTCTCAATTACAATTTACTTATCTAGTAATATTTTACTACTATAGTGACTCGAGCATAGTACTCAAGTCATTGATCACCTAGGCTCTCCCTAGATGCAGGACTCCTCCTTAAAATGAGCTTAGGCTCCCTTTGAGTACCAAATCCCCTCACATTTCACGTATTTAGGCTTCCTTTATGTGTGAGAATATTAGTGGTGTACACAACTTACAACAGTGTGCATAGAACTCATCTCAACATTGTTATCTTTTCTCAACGTTAAAGAACTCCTTTCACTAATGTATTTTAGGATCCCTAAGATAGAGAACACTTTATCCAGATTTGAGTCTTATACTCCTTTAGGACTGAGAATTCCTTCTCAACAACAATGGCTTAAACTCCCATAGGTCCATGATAATCTTCAAAGTGTTCCACTCAATAGATGGAAAACTTGCACAGCGGAATATAGTGAGCAAAGAACAAGAACACAATGATGAAAAATTTGTTCGTAGAACATAAAAATAATCTTGCTCGATTAACAAATTGCCAAGCTTAAGATTTTTTTGTTATTATATATAGAAGTATATAATTGGGAAAATTAACTTTTTGGTCCCCAAGTTGTTGGGATGAATATGTGCTTTTGGTCCTTAGTTTGAAAATAGACATTTGTAGTCTCCAGGTTTATAAAAGTAAACTCATTTTGGTTCTCGAGTTTTTAAAATATACGTTTTTAATCCTTGAGTTTTAAAAATTAGGTTTATAAGTTCCTAAAATTATTTAATGTTTAATTTTTCTAAAAAAATTATATGATATTTAAAATTGAAAAAAATAGATTTAGAAAGGACATGAATTTTAGAAGTTAGTTTTCTGATTTAAAATGTAATATAATAAAAGTATAAAGTTATTTGAGTGGTCTTTTAAATATAAAGGTATTTTTGGAAAACTAGAGGTAAAAATAAGTGTGCTGTTATATAGATGGGGACTGAAAAATGTTTGGTTTTGAAAACCTAGGAACAAAAAGATTTTGCTATTACAATTTAACTAAAAATTGAAGTAAAACCAAATTTGAGAGAGGGAATAAAAAGACAGGAAATAATTTTCGTTGTCCATTTTAGAGTTCCAAAAGCGTGTGAGAAAAAGAGTAAAGAAAGGCGTGTAAATTCTTCATTACATTTCCAATGAGTTTTGTTAACTATTCCACGCGCCTTTCGTCTTACTTCTTTTAGTATCCAACTTTAGGGCTCTTTTTTCTTTCTTTCTTTTTTATTTTCAATAATGTGATTAATATATCATTTTATTACCTAAGGTTTGAATTAATAATATATTTTAAGATGTAAATTATTTTAGTTTGTGAAAGAAATAGTAAATAAGAAAAAAAAATAATAAATGTAAAATAGTAAAAACAATAGTAAATGAGATTTTGAAACAATATTGTTGTACCTAATTCAACATAGTATTTAGCAAGAGATGATTATTATAATCTTAGAATAGTCCTGGTATCCAAATATGTTCTTAGTCTTTATATTTTCGAATCTATAAAAATTTAGCTTTTAAATATTAACAACTAACAATCTATCACATATATTTCAACATTTGTAACCATTAATCTCTTTTGTTAAAACTTTTATCAAAATTAAGTTTCATTTTATTTATGTAAGGACTTTGTATTAATAGTTTGTAAATAAAATTGATTCTGGATCAATCTATCAACCAACATGGAAAAGAAGTTTCATTGAATAGTACTAATATTTTTCATGAAAGAGACATAAATAGTTACAACTTGTAAAATAATTAATGGTATTAAATTGTTACTTATTAGATCTATAGAGACTACATTTTTAATAATTACAAACTTGAAAGTATATGGAAAATGATCCGTTAAGAACTAAAATTTAAGGATAAATTGTTATTTTCATGAAATTTTTTAGACTATATATATATATATATATATATATATATATATATATATTTAACTTGAAGTTCCAAAATGATATTTAGATAGAGGTAAATATATGATTCAATTTTGAATGTTGGTTTCTTTTTTCATTTTATTCCTATTATATTTAAGAAAATTTCAATTTAGTCACCTAGTAAATTGATGAAAGTTTTGAGGGGAAATTCAAACCCTATAAATTTGTACTAGCATATTAAAGATGTGTGGATTTGATTGACTTTTTCTTTAAGGTCAAATATGTCTTTTGCTTCTTTTTTTCTTTTTTTTTTTTTTTTTTTTTTTTTTTACTTTTTTCTCGTTTCAAAATCCAGAGTATTTTGTCCCCTTTTTTTTTTTTTTTTTTTTAATGTTTGTTTAAGGAAAAAAATAAATTTTTAAAAAAGTATTTAGATAAAAAGATATGTTCTAAATCGTAAATAATTTGTTTGACAAATATTTAAAGGAAAAATATGCTTTAAAGGTATTTAAAGTAGAAGATAGGTTAAACTCACCTTTGACTTTTTCAATTTATCATCAATTAATTATTACATTTACTAATAGTGAAAAGACCACTTTTCAAAATTGTTTAAACCTAATAAACTTAAATTCCCTCTGAAAAGAGAAAAGACAACTTAAAGTTGAAAACTTTTCTATATGATATAAATAAAAATAAAAAGAAATTACAACTTTAATTTTTAATTTTTTTTTAGTTTTAATATTTTTTAAGTTTATCGATTAAAAAATAAATATTTTTAATATAACAAAATAAATCAAAATATAATAAAGTTCCAGATTCTATAAATGATAAACATTTTATCAGTATTTATCAGTACATCAATAGAAACTTATTAGTATTTATTCTAAAATTTTATTATATTTTATAAATGTTTTCGAACAATTTTGTCAATTTCAATAGTCTTTCTTTAAAATATATACAAAAAAATATTATTTTAAATGATAAAGGGTCAAAAATATTTACAAATATAACGAAATTTCATAATTTATTAGTGGTAGATATAGTGGCGATTAATATCTTTTAACATTGATAGGTGAGAGATAATGATAGTCTATTAGTATTTATCGGTCTTAGGTGATATTTATAATTATTTTTGTTTATTTTGTTATATTTTAAAAACAACCAAATAATTTGTCTTTATGAGATTTTTGGATTTTTAATTTTTTTAATTATGTGTATCAAATGTTTTTAAACTTTCGACTAGGTCTAATTTTGATATTTATGTTTTTGTTAAATTAATCCTATATATTGAACCTAAATTTAGTTTACACGTTTAAAAGGTTACCGAAATTAGAATTAAGAATTCATCAAACATGTTTCTAGAAAATAAAGTTTAAATAATATTTCGATCCCCATCTTTTTTGTTTCTCCTATACTTTTAAAATGTTCATTTGGTCTCTATAGTATTTTCAATTGTATTTCATTCGATCCTTATTAAAAAAAACTATAAATATAAGGATCCAAATAATATTAAAAGGATGAATATAAATACAAAGTACAGAAAGTAAATGAAAAATTATCCATTGAAACAAGGTTTAATTTAAGTTTTAAAATAAAAAAAATATATATTAATATTCAAAATGGTTAATGAGAAAAAGAAGTTTGCATGAGAGGAAGAGATGGGAAGGATGGATAGAAGAGGATTACGGCATTCCGTTGGAACATACATTGCGTATAGCTCAAGCTTTCTTCTCGCGCTGGAGCCACCAAACCCCCTGTCTTCTTCTCCTATTTCTTCTCTCTCTCTCTCTCACTCTTTATCGTTTTTTTTCTTTTACTTTTAAATATCTAAATCCCGTTCATAATTTCTAATAAATCTTCTATATCATAAGTGTATAATTTTCATCTCTCTTTTTATAATAAATTTTAAATTTATTTTTTCAAAAATAATTTTAGCTCATGTACGTCTAAATAACTCAAATGTATTTTAAATATATATATATATATATATATATATATATATATATATTTAGGGGTTGTTTGAGTTTTAGTCCTTTTTTTGTTTGGTGGACAAGGAACAAGAGAAGAGTAAAAAAATACGTTTAATCCCCACTTATTCCTTCTTAATCATTCTCTTAGGAATACGTTTAATCCCCACTTATTCCTTCTTAATCAGTCTCTTTCTTCCTTTCAATCTCTATCTTTCCTTCTCAATGTGTGTTATTATTATTGTTATAATAATAGTAAATTTTTTAATAAATAAAAATAAAATAAAACAGAAAACAAACATTATCAATTAAATTTAATATTTTTCGAAACTATATAGATTAAAATTGAACAAACTTAAAGTCATATTTTTGTCCTAATTCTTTCATTTTTGTATGTTTTAAAATTTTGTGACTAATACGAACGTTAGTTATATTAAATAACTATTGATATCAGAATGCAAACCATGTTTGCAAATTACTTTCATATGAAACAACAAAAAATTTGTTATTTACGGAGAAGAAAAAACTTGCAAAACAAAGAAAAAAATGGTTCAATGCCAAAGTTAAGATAAAGAACCGTAAAATTGAGAAGAAGTCGAAAGTATATAATCTTCTAGAGGTTTTCGATAAAAAAATTATATTTTAACTTAGACTAAAATAGCTCGGATTGAAATTATAAAGATATATATTTATAAGGAGAACGAGATGAAGTTAAAGATACTTTTCCGACCGTGATAAGTTAGGATGAGATGTAAATATATAAGATTTACCTCTACTTGTTTGATTCCAAGGATACTAATTTATGTTGTACTTATCTTATGGTTTTCCGGTATTTGGCTTATTTGCCAGCTCCAGTTTCACATTCAACCACCATAATATGTTTAGATTTAGTAGCATATATTTTTTCCCAGTTTTTTGTTATTATAGCTAATGGAAGCTATAGTGTGAAAAATTTTATTGTATTAAGAAATTTAGTGAAAAAAACAGTAGAATTTTGTTATTATATATATATATATATATATATATTAATGTTAGATATGGGAAAAGTAGGAGAAAGGAGGGAGGAAGAGGAGCGAGCAGAGAAGAAGAAAGGAACAAAATGAAAGTTGAAGAAGAAGAAATTAAAAAACAAAAAGGAGAATAGAAACGAATTAAAGTGGGTCGACGTCGACGCTACAATAGACTTTTCCTTACACACATAAACTTCTTTATTAGCTAAATTTATATAGACCTTTGAGAGAGAGAGAGAGAGAGAGAGAGAGAGAGAGACGAAGAAGAAGTTAAATTTTGGATATGCATGCAGAGGGCAGTTTTGAGAGACGAAGAAGAAGTTTAAAGATAGTAATGGCGGTGTGGCATATATATATCACATTGAAATAATATTATGCATGAGATCGTTATTTGTAGGAATTTATGTTGCTATTTATGAATGGTTGAACTTCGTTTTATATTATAATTAACAATCATTTATACAGAATGCACCAACAGATCAGTGCAAACCCTTCTCTTTGTAAAACTTTCACAACGATATTAACAATTCCTCCATATTCTAAGTCTCAATTTTAACATTATATATCTCTGTAAGGTTTCTATCGCTCCAAATTTTATGATTAAAAATTTAAATGTGTAATTGCAACAACCATGTCATATTTCAAAAGTTGTTTTTTTTTTTTTTGCCATTTATATTCTCTCTTCAAATACCATTTACACTCTCAAACTTTCAATAATAATAATTAGATCTCTCATTAAACTTCTAAAAGCGTTAAAATTGAACCTTAAAATTTACAATAATTGTAAAAATTTGACCAACAAATGATAAAAAAAATGAATCCTTAAACTTGTACAATTAGTAAAATTTATACAATTATGTAAGTTTGAGTGTCTAATTTAAAATTTGAAGTCAACTTTCTTCATTGGTAAAAAGTTTTTTGGAGTGGAATTACCTTGTAAAATCTATAAAAATGTATGTTTAAAATGAATAATATCCTATCATTGTGGAGATATTTTTAGATGGTTGTTATCTCAAGCTAACATGTGGTATTAGAGTCATATCCCTAACTTAGTCATCTTGGTAGAATCTTCATGTGCCAAACAAAGAGATATAGTGGAGCTTTGAAGCCATCATGTGAGATTCGTGGATGAATCGAATAGATGGTATGTTCTAGTGAAGAGAGAAGTGTTAGCTTAGAATAAGAGTAGGATGATATATAGATAAATGTATACTTAAGGAAAAAAAGTACTTAATGATTTTTTTGTTTGAGAAGAGGATTATTAGGATATTAGGAATGAATCAGTGTCTAACATTGGTTAGATAAGAAAATAATCAAATGGTTATATATATACATGATGAAAACTATCTTCATTTGTATAAGACATTTGAGGAGAGATCAAAAATAAAATAATGTAGTTAATTCTCAACCTATACAATAAAATGTAATAATTGAGATATTTGACTTTAAAGATAAAGAAGGTTTTGACTGATTGAGTTGGGCAAATACTTTTTGTTTGTTTTGATATTGATTAACTACGCTTCTATACATTTCAACAGGTTGGTTAGGTTTAAAATTTATGGCTAGTTCACTAATTTTTTTAATACTCAACAAAATTGTCAAAATGCTTAGGTCAGATAAATAATTGAAAAACAATCCATATATAGGAAACTATATTACCCAATTTTTATTATGACCCTCATTCAAATTTAATTTTTGTATTTCTATATTAGTGTATCTTACCAAATTCTCAACATATGGAAAAAAGATGTCCAAATTGGGATGATGTTGTGAAAGTAGCTAAAAATAGTAATGTATTAACTTGAATGTCATGTGACGTGGGAAAGAAGGTTTGGATCTAAATATTTTCATGGAAAGAACATAATTTTATTGTTGTGTGCTTGCTTGAAGAGGTACAATGCCCCATTGAAAAACGCCTTATCAAAAAGGCTACGGATTTCTATTTTGCAAGAGAAGTTCTGGGTTTTGAGATCTGTGTCCAAAATTGCAAAAGGAAGTAAAAAGATTTCTTTTTTTTAATATATATATATATATATTTGATGTTTCTTGTAAATATGGTTAACTCTTAGGGGCCGTTTGGAGGAAGGGTTGGGTTATGAGGGGTTAGGGTTATGATAAATCTAGTGTTAAGATAAACCTAGGATTATAATAAGATGTGTTTGGGAGAAGGGTTATGGAGGAAGTGTTATGATAAGATATGTTTGGGGGAAGGGTTATGAAAAAAGTGTTATGATAATGTTGTGATAAGATGTGTTTCGGAGAAGAGTTATGTGGGTAGGATTAAGGAAGAGTTGAAGAAGAGCTAAGGAAAAGTTGAAGAAGGGTTAAGAAGTGTTGAAGAAGGATTGAGGAAAAGTTGAGGAAGGGTTAAGAAGTGCTGAAGAAGGGTTGAGGAAGGGTTAAGGAGTTAAAACTAGGGTTACATAACCCTTCCCCCAAACTGGGGTTGGATTACATAACCCTAATCCTCCGTAATCCAACCCTTCCACCAAACGCCCCTTAAGGACCGATTTCAATGAAGACTTAGCTAGACTGATAAATAAAAAAGTTAAGTTGAATTTAAAATATTATATAAGCTAGTCACTCCTTAGATCTTAATATAATTTATTTTATAATTAGTTTGATCAAAGTAAGTCATTGAATCAAATTAATTATCAAATATAAGTACAATTTGAAAAATACAACACCAAAAAGGTGGAATAAAAACACAATGTTATTTTGAATATCATTATCTGCCTTTTCACAAACATTACATACCCTTTTAAAGGGAAAAGACATAAAATCAACAACCTAATTATAGGAAAAGACATAAAATTGCGCTAATTAAGTTACAATTAGCCTAATCAATTCATAAAATCATCTAATTTCTTCTTAAATTAACGTAAAAATAAAAAAGAAAAAAAGACAACATTGACATCTACTTAATTATAGAAGTTACTTCTGAAAAATGTTAAAAATAAAAAAAAATAATCCTCATCCAAACATTTATATATACGATATTAGAACAAACCATTAATACTAATTTATATGTTATCTTTACACTTTCAAAAGCTTTATTAATATTTTTAACTTTATAAAAATAGTTTTAAAATGTTCATCTAATGAATATGGTGATAAATTCGTTTAGTTCTTTATTGGGTTTGAAAAACAGCTATTTAAAATAAGCTTAGATATTCTCATTTTCATTCCATTTATCTGATTCTTATACTAATCTATATAATCCAAATTTTTTAAGTAAAAGCATAAAATTCCAGAAAACTCCAATATTCAAAATCAAAATATTACCCACTTACCGAAATAAAAAAATGTCAAAAAAAAAAAAGTATTTGGCCTATTAATAACTATTAATAATATACAAACTTGTGAAAAAAATTATTCAAATATCTTCTGAGTGCTTCCATGATTCTTTTCTCTCTCTCTCTCTCCTTTTAACATATATACTTCAATTGAGAAAAAAAATATTTTTTTTCTTTTATAGTTAGATAAACAAATCTCAAATAGTTAAGAGAAAATAAATGAGTGTAAAGTCTAGAAGAGAAAGATGATGGAACGTTGTTCACACGAGATATTTGGATAAATTTGATTCGTTGAGTTGAATTTGTGTTGATGTTGTATTTATGTTGATTTGATGCGATGTAGTTCGATCTCTAGTATCTGATCATCTGATTCTCTCTCAGTTGGATGCTTACGCTTGATTTGAGGAAGTGGAGCACGTGATGTTTTTGTGATTTTTTTTAAGTTGGAGTCTTAGAAGAAATGTGATGTTTTTGTGATCTTTTTTTTAAGTTGGAGTCTTAGAAGAAATGTTGTATCTTCAAAAGAATTTAATCTTCGAGGGTGATTGGAGTCTTAAGAAGAAAGATACACAATCTTTTAGGGTGGTTGGCTTCAGTAGTTAGAAAGTCTTCTAGAAGCGAAGAATTCTTTCAATAGAACTCTTCTTGGCTTCAGTAGTTAGAAAGTCTTCTAGGAGCGAAGAATTCTTTCAATAGAACTCTTCTATTTATAGTGTTTCTTGGTGGGCATTTATGAACTTGGATCTGGTCTGATCGATCAGACCCATGGGCTCAATCACATGAATTTGGATCATATTTAACTTTGGGTTAAATTAAGCTTTTTTTTTTTTTTTTTTGTTTCAATTGAATTTTACCCTATATAAATAATATTTAATTGAACAAAGTTAATTAATTTGATAAAATTATCATAATAAAGATATGTGTCATCATTAAAATTAGTCACTTTGTCTTTAAATTTAATTTGGGACACATGTCAATTTTTAGAAAATTCTAAATGCAATTATTTTAGTAAATAACGTGACAATTTGTGATTAGTTCCAAAATTTCTTATCCAACAGGCGCATATAAACACAATTATGTTCAAGAATAGTAATGCAACATTTGAAAGTTTAGAGCTATTTTTTATAGCATTAAATTTCTAACGTCCTGAAAAATAAGATAATTTTGGAGTTAATTATCTTAGTTTTGTTTAATTAGATTTAATCTATTGGGGTTATTTTAAATTCATTTAATAAGAATTATTTGATTTATGTGGGAATTGAAATTAATTAAATATTTCGTTGATGAATATTTAATTAATTAGAGGTTTTGGCATTGAGTTTTTGATTAAATGGTAAGTTAGGAGAATTAAATAAAGTTGTAGATTTTGAGTGTTGTTGAAGTTGAATTAAATTAAATAATTATGGATGTTATTTAATTAAATTGTAGAGTAGAAAGTTTGTTGGAGATTTGATAATTATATGTATATGTGAATATATATATATATAATTATTATGTTAAAGGAAAAGATAATTATATTCGTTGAAACATAATTATTTAAGAAAAAGATAATTTGATTTTAGAGAAAATATATTTTAAGGGAGAAAAAGAAAAATAATTATATTTTGGGTAAATATAATTATTTAAAAAATGATATTTATTTTGAAGAAAGATAAATAATAATTAATTATTGTGAAAGATAATTAATTATTTTGGAGGAAGATAAATAATAATTAGTTATTGTGGAATATAATTAATTATTTTGGAGAAAGATAAATAATAATTAATTATTGTGGAAGATAATTAATTATTTTGGAAAAAGATAAATAATAATTAATTATGGTGGAAGATAATTAATTATTTTGGAGAAATATAAATAATAATTAATTATTGTAGAAGATAATTAATTATTTTGGAGAAAGATAAATAATAATTAATTATTGTTGAAGATAATTAATTATTTTGGAGGAAAATAAATAACAATTAACTATTGTGGAAGATAATTAATTATTTTGGAGAAAGATAAATAATAATTAATTATTGTGGAAGATAATTAATTATTTTGGAGAAAGATAAATAATAATTAATTATTGTAGAAGATAATTAATTATTTTGGAGAAAGATAAATAATAATTAATTATTGTAGAAGATAATTAATTATTTTGGAGAAAGATAATGGAAATAAAGATATATATATTTTTTGGTATTATATATATCCTAAAAGGAAAAGAAAATAATAATAATAAATATTATTGTTATTATTTAGATTTATAAATACCATTGGAATGCTTAAGTTGAAAAGAAAAGGAAAAAAAGAAAGGTTCTTCATCTTCTTCACTAAGATAACCTTCTACCGTCGTCGCCTCACCAGTTTTAGTTATGATTGGTTCCTTTGGCAAAGCTTGAAGAATTGATGAATTTTCTCATAACGGTTTAAACAATTTTTCAACCTCCATTTGGTTAAGTTTGGATTTGCTTTAATTGGGGAATTACTGTCAGCTAGGGAGTACCTTGCTTGGCTAAAATCTCCAGGTAAGAGATTCTACTACTGGACCTTCGAACTAAATTTAAGAGACTGCATGTATTTACGATTATGCATTGATGGTAGCTAAGATGCATAATGTGATGTTATAAATGATGATTGATATTGTGTTGATGATGATTAATATTATAATTGATGATGATGACTGATATTAAGATTGACGGTGATCACTGATATGCTTATTATGTTTGTGATACATGATATATTAATCATAACGTTCTTATTCATGTCATGTTATGATGTTTATGATGATGTTACATGCTTTGGATTGTGGTGTGTCTGTTAAGTTTTTTACTTACCTGGATTATGGTTCTATCTATGGGGTCACTCGCACGACTAGGGGTGTTCGTACCGGATCACTTGCACAATTTTGGGATGTGCCTATGGATCACATGCACAGTTAGGAGACAATTATATTGTGTATACGGGGTCACTCGCACGACTAGGGGTGTTTCGACGGGGTCATTCGCACGACTAGGGGTGTTCCGACGGGACCACTCACACGATTAAGGGTGTACCTACGTATTACATATATGTTTATGGAGTGTGTACTTGCGATCACTTGCACGACTAGAGGTGTTCCTACGGGATCACTCGCACTATTTAGGGGTGTTCGTAAGGTTTTACTCACTCAGGTGTGCTCCATTGGACACACAACCCTATGATTATGTTTTTAACGGAAAGTTAACAGATCACCTAGCGGGACTAGTAGTGGGTCCCTTACTGAGTATATTAATATACTCACTTTTTCCTATGTTTAATATTTCAGGCTAAGGTAAAAGAACTTAAGAAGCTGGCGAGCGACAACGAGAGATCTGTGGCATGCCATATGGGGACACAGTTCAGCTTCCACACTCATTTATATGTCTTTCAGTTTTTTTAAATTTTAACCATTTTACTTAAAGATTTTATTCTATTTATTTGTTTTTAGTTTTTTAAAATTGTTAGAACCTGAGGATCACGTTTTTAAATTATTTTTGTTAATTTTTAAAATCTTATGTTTTTCGTGAACGTTTTGATATTAATTTTATAAAGATTTTAGTTATTTTCTTTTCAAAAAAGTGTCTTTTGATGTTTACTTTTTTAGTAATGACTTTAACTTAGTTTAGAAGTTCGGATCGTTACAAAATTTATTACGGTAATTTTGAAATTTTAAAAAATGTAAGATATTTTTTTTAATAAAAAAAAGTTTAATGCTTTTCCTTCAAAACAAATAAGAAGAATATATTTTAACTATTTTTGTAAAATGTAATAATATATTTGATACTTGTTAAAAAAAGTAAAGAAATTTTGAAAAGAAAAGAAATGCATAATATATTAATTTGGAAGGAAAGTGTTGTGGAGGAGAATGTGAAGGCGCGTAGATAAGGCTTATGTAAGCTTTGGATTGAGACATCGACAGTTGATTGCCTTAAAGACTTTTCTATCTTTTTAATTTTTTTGAATGGATTTTTAATATAATATTTCATGAGTCAAAGTACAATAAAGCAGATTGATCACACAATAAGTTTCCAATATTTTATTTTGATTCTCACAGCCGCCAATGGATTATTATTATTTCTATTATTATTTTGAGATAAATCAATAATGGTCCAATTTCCCTTTTCAATTACTTGGAAACAAAGATTTAAAAGATTCAAAAATTTCACCGTTATTTATTCATTTCTGTTTCTCAAAATTTAGAAATTTCCCAAAAGTTATTTAAACCATAAAAAATGCTAGTTTCCATATTTTAATATTCTCCATTCCCTTTACTTTCCATTTTTGTATTTCATTATAATGTAAAGCGTTCATATTGTACAATGGCCTAAGACCTACATTCTTTAATACATTACATGTTTATACCTTTTCAATCTAACATTCTTTTAGTTTTCATCCGTCAATGTGTTATAAGTAGTTTAGGCTTATGATAATTAGTTCTTGATAAGAAGCTTACCTTATAAGGTTTATTGCGTTAGTTGAGCTATTATCACCGCTTGACTAGTGTCTGTCACAAACTATTTGAAAGAATAAGCAGCAATGATATAGCTAACATGCGCAAAAGGGAGTTTGGAGACAAACTCCACCTTAGCGATTAAACCTCCATCATTCTTGTCCCAAAAGGAGAACAAGTGTGGTGACTTGGCCCAAGAGGTTTCCACCCTTAAAAGAGAGGTAATGTAAGTCTTATAAGTAAACACTTCTAGATAAATATTGCTTAATCAAGCTTTATCATTTGCATCCCGAGAGGCGGGCAATTTGGTGCTTAAGGGCACTGAGAGGTATTCGCCTTAATCAGAAGTTAGTTGACTGATCTTTATTGCATCAAGGTTGTCGCATGACTTAACTGCCTAGTAACGCGGAGATATTCCTTCACCCTTTCTTAATACAAATTAGTTCACACTTCCATCTCTCCACCATTCTCATCACCTTTTACAGATTCTCTAGTGTAGATATTAGGTAATGTACTTTACTTTATACTGTATAGATAGTTATTTTATACCACCTAGATGAAGGAGTAAGCCTTATAACTAAGATTTGGTATCCATTCCCTTTTTTCGACCTTGGACTTTCCAAAAAACCTATCGTTTCGCTTACTCTTGGACAAGCGGTAGGAAAACTTGTACTCAACGAGGATTTAGTAACTACGCAAGGATTAGAGACATAGTGAGCAATTTGCATGCAATTGTTAGGTTTTATGTCTTAAAACTCGTAGATAGTAAATATATTCTATTGACCGTTATTAATAAAGTGTTTTATTATTATAATTTCAATAAGTGTTATTGATTATTAGTTTTGTCTTAATAACCTAAATCCAATAACCTAACATCCTAAGATGTTTGATGAGTCTTAAATAGTATGTAGAGACATACGGGGATCAATGTTCAAGATCAGCTTAAAGGGTCTATAATATAGGGTTAAGACTGGGTAGACTACAAGAGATGAGGGTACTTCCGACGCACAAAACGTCGGGAAAAGTGAAAAAAACGTTGGGAAAGGATATGCCGATGTTTTTCACGGCGTCGAGAATAACGTCGAGAGAGGCATTCCCGACGCCGTACTAACATGGCGTCGGGAATGCCTCTTCCGACGCCGTAACATGCGTTAGCCAAAGTGGCATCGGGAATGCCTCTTCCGACGTTTTTTTCCCGACATCTTGTGTGCATCGGAAAACCCTTCCCCGATGTGTCTTATGCATCCTAGTCTCGATGTTTCATTGCGTCGGGGATTCCTTTTTATATTTTTTAAATATGTAATTTCTAATTTTTTTCCTAAAATATTTTGCTCAAACATTCACAATGACATTCGGATTGCTCAAATATTTTTCCCAATGTTTTTGATTAAATTAAAACAAATTCAATATAAATTAATAAATTAAGAAATACAAACAAAAATTAAAAAAAATTAATAATACGAATAAGTTCAAAAAATATTAATAAGTTTAATACAAAAAATGTAGTTCTCATAATACAAAAAAACGCAAACATAACAAAAAGTCTCTCAACGAGGCGCGTATGCGTCATTCTACATCTTCGGTTCTACAATAATATAAAAGTAACTAAGTTTAGTACATATATCCATATGTTCAATGTATACTATCATTGCAAAAACTTAAGAATAATGGAGACATATATACGTACTGCAGAGTTAAGGATCATGTGGTGATCCTGTTGTGCACGAGTGAAGTCAAATCAAAACAAATCAAAAACTAATTCTAAACTCTAGCATCCAACTTCTATTTATTTATTTCAAGGTACCTTAATTTAGAAGTTTGAGATATAATGGTTGGATTTATTTTCTCTTTATTGTAAGTTACTATCAATGCATTATGAATCTTCAAAAAAGAAAAAAGAAAAGAAAAACTTATAATAGAAATTTGGGTGGTTTGTCACACTATTTTACATCTTCTTTTGATTGTTTCAAGTGCTGATTTTGTTTTGAAAATGTAAAGTAATTATGCAAATGATTATTAAAGGTAAAAAGACAACAAAGTTGTAAATTTTATGTGTTTTTTTTTTCTTTTCTATAATTGCAGAGTAGAGTGATTATGAGAAACAAACAAACAGAAAATTTCACATGGAAGTGATTCATGAAAAAATGATTATAAAAAAAAAAAGAGGAAGTTGGGACAACCAAGAATCGAGGAAAAAAGACAACATTTTTGTTGTTGAAATTGCCATAAAATTCATTCCTTCACTTAACTATTTCATCTTTACATACATTTCTATATAAATTCTTCCTTTCATTTTGGTATATAAGCAAAGCCCCACATTTCTTTCCCTTTTGCCTAATTTCTCTCTGCATTGTTCTTTCTCTACAACCAAACAAATAAAAACATACCCTTCTCCTTCAAATCAATCCGTTCCATTTTTAGTTTTTCTTCTCAATTTAATTTTCAATTTAACTATAAACCCTAAACCCTTCAAATTTCAATTTAAATATAACCCCCCCTAATTCAATTTTCAATTTAACTATAAATCATAAATTCTAAACCCTAAACCCTTCAAATTTTAGTTCAACAACAAATTACACACATTCTATACAAAAATACATTTAACAAACAAAAATCTATTCCAAAACAAAATCCTAAAAAAATTTTCTTTAAAAAAACCCAAAAACTTATATTTAAACTAAACAAACTTTATATTTAAACTTACCTAAGATGGCAGACGGCGGCAAAATGGCGAGGGACGGCAACGACGATGGAATGGATGATGACAAATCTTCATTTCTCTCTTCTCCCTTTCCTTTTCATTTTCAGTTCTGTGTAAAATAGAACTGAAACGTTTAAAAAGGGGATCTCCTGATGCAACACAAAAACGTCTGGAGATCCCCTTTATGGCGTTTGGAATAAGGATAGTTTCGACGCTCATTAAAAGGTTTTCTCGATGCGCAATAGTGTGTCGGGAAAACCCCTTATTTCCGACGTCGTTCCCAACGCACTGTGCATGGCGTTGGGAATAAGGTGTATTTTAAATTTAATTTGGCCTTATTCCTGACGTCGTTTGGCCATCGCGTGCTTGACGCGTCGGGAATACCCTTTTTCCCGATGCCACTCCCGACGCATTATGCCTGGTGTCTGGAATAGGATTTTCTCCGACGCGGCTTTTACGACGCGTCTGTCCAGCGTCAGGAATATCCTTATTCCAGACGTTCTTTGTGCCGACGTCCTTTTTGGCGTTGGGAAAGCCCCTATTTCTTGTAGTGGTACCTTATTCTGGTAACACTATGGATACGACTCATTTTGTATTTGATCTAACGCGTTCATGTATGCGACATGCGAGTGAGGGTATCCTATGTAATGAGTTTGCATAATCACTGGATGTAACTTCGTTAACTAGTTGGGTTTCTATTTCATTAAGATGACCTAGGTAACTTAGTCTTAATCTTGAGTGTATTATGAACTCCTGTTCGTGAGAGATTGTCATTTGATTTATATGGGTGAGAGTGACTAGATTGTCGACTCAATATGCTTGTCATTTTGGTGACAAGATCGAGCGGGGAGCTGAAAACATAATCGCACAATATGAAATTCACTCCTTCCCGACTTTAGGGTAAGTATATAAGTGTTCCCTTAAATGGTGTCTCTGGGACTTGAACAAAGGGCTCTACCCTCTTTATGACATGGGAGGGATTTCTGTTTAGTGGTTGAACCATAAACATGTTGTTGATTAAAGGAGCATTGGTATTTAATGATTAGAAGTAACCTAGGGGTAAAACGGTAATTTGACCCAGCTAGTGTTACGAACACTTGTAAAGGACTAACTTACTGGTATTGGTCTATATATGTGAACACAAAAATATATCTATAATGAGAAGAGTTCAGTTGTGAATCTTTAGTGGAGTGTACACATAATTAACAAATATTAATTAATGTGGTTAATGCTTTTAGACAATTAATTTCATATCGTTGTAGCTTCTGATTTGTAGGTCCATTAGGTCCCCTTCCTAGCTCGTAAAGGGTAATGAGATTTAATTTTATTGGTTGTAATTTGAAATGTTCAAATTTAATTTGGGAATTAATATAATATATGGTGATACATTATGATATAAAGTTTATATTTTAATTAAACTTTATTATATAAATTTAATTTTGGATATGATTTGAAATTAATTTATGAGAGAATAAAATATTTGAATAAGTTCAAATATTAATTTAATGTAAATTAGATTTATATTAAAACTATATATTAAAATTTAATGTATATATGATACATAGGTTACGAGAGAAATTTATATTTGAATATGATTCAAATTTGAATTAAATTAAATATATGATATTTAATTTAGCAACTAATTAATTAGAGAATTAATTAATAGTTTAGTTTAATTTGATTAAATTAAATTAATTAAATTAATTAAATTAAAACTATAGGATATGTAAGAGATATTCATTTAAATATGATTTAAATGAAATATTAATTAAATATGATTTAATTAATTATTAACTTGATTAATTATTTTAATTAATTAATTAATTATTTTAATATATATTAATTTAATATTAATTTATTAAATTAATAGGGAACGTCGGTGGTTTTTCCACGTTCTCATTTATTTTCTCAACTTCCCATTTCTTCCGTTTGAAAAAGCGAGAAATTTTTTTGCGTAAAAAAATAGAAGAACTGTTATGTGATTCTACAGACACTAAAATTCTATTTGGAAAAGAAAATTTTTCTCTGAAAAAAAGTTTCCTCCCAATTAGTTCCTATAAACCAAATCTCAACTAGAAAATAGGAAGGTTTCCAAGTGGTGGTGTCTCCCAATTTGGAGTTTTGTAAATACAGAGACGTTAACGATCATAAGTTTCCAATTCTCTATATTTCTCTGTTATTTATTATTTCAAAACATGCTTAGCCGTAAATAAGGTTTTGTCCATGTATTGGTAGTTTTTAGGTTCCCAATTAAGATTGAGTTATGGTCTCTTTTAATTCTTCTGCTGCCTATGGCTTTCATCCCTTCAGCAATGACCTAAATACAACTCCCGACGCAGTATACTACGTCGGGAGATCAACATAATGTATTGTGTCGATAGATTCTATATAACTCCCAACGTTGTATACTACATAATGAGTTGTATAGGATCTCCCAACACAGTATTTCTCGACGTTGGAAAGGCCTCTCCTAATGCATTTCGCCTAACTCCCTTTTTGATGGGCATTTATGCATCAAAATATATTTTTCTGACGCATTTTGGTATATCTCTAGACAATTTTATGCTTCGAAGAATCTAGAATTTTTTGTAATGTCCAATGCATCTAAAGTCTGCCATGTTGAAGCCTTGGCTTGCCATGCAGAGTTTGCCGTGTTGCCTCAACTTTGCCACGTCGCGGGCTTTTCTGTGATGGAGGACGAGTTTAAGACTCGTCCATCTCCCTTCTTAAACACCCTTTTCCATTGTTTTTCAATCCTCACTTGTGTACTCTCTCTTTTGCTCTCGGCTTACCCTCTTGGCTTCCAAATCACCCCCCCCCCCCCGCGTCATCATATTCCCATCATTATTTCTTAAAGAGACTCATTTCTAAACTCTTCTCCCTTCAATCATTTTCCACTATTCTTCTCCCAAAAAATTAGAGCATTTGTAGTATGAATTTTGTTATTTTTGTTAAATTCATAATTTTCTAAATTATTTACATAAATTTTGACTAGATTCTCATATTATATTCTTAAATTTTTTTTTGTCTATTTGGAAAAAAAATAACTACAAAAGAGGTATATTTTCTTCAAACTAAATCCCTTTGATATATATATAGATGCGCACAAACAAAACAAATTGAAGCATTTGTAGTATGAATTTTGCTATATTTGTTAAATTCATATTTTTCTAAATTATTTAATAAATTATGACTAAATTCTCATATTATATTCTTTTGTGACTGTTTGGAAAAAATAACTACGAAAAGGATATATATGTATATATATATACATATAAAACATATTCTCACATTATTCTATTTTTTGTGTAGTTTTGTTGCCTTGGATTGATAAAAAAATCACTTTGAAAAAAAAATAGCAGAATCGTCCTTCAGTTTGTAAATGTTTTTAGTAACTTATGAAAACAATTGTATTAGTATTTCATTCTAAAATTTATTTTTTCGTTGTTTAAAAGCTTTGATAAAGATTATGTATATGTATCTAACCAGGTATATCGTTGCTAAACTTGAATATGAAGTTCCAAATTATTTGTTCAATATAATATGTTGGGTTTCAAGTTATTTGGAGTCTTACAAAGCTATAATGGATAGTTTGCCGAATTTAATTTATGTATGAACGGTCACGATATATGGCGGATGGTTAATCTTCTCATATGTTTCCACATCAGTGAGCGGCATCATTCTGATAGAACAATCAAACAATTTGGTCTCAAACAAGATGTTCTACTCAACTATAATACTGAACAACTTTTGATAACTTTGACTTGAGAATCGCTGATTGGTCTGATAGAGTTGCACACTTGGTAATGCGTTAGCTAAATTGTAGAAGATTTATTACTGTGGAACCTCCGATTGGGCCAATTTGATATGAGTGTAACTCAAGAATACATCCATCGACATATAAATATTACAAAACTCGACTGGGAGTTGTTATGGGTCATCTGGTACGTATTTAAATATTGTATAATTATTTTTAATATAAATTTATTTTTCAATATTTTCCTAATTCATTTCACAGATATTGAACAATAGTAGATTTCGTGATGTTGCGATGATCTACTACAGGTCCTAGATATATGCAACGGTAATGAGCGGTACATGGAGAATATGCACTCTATATACGACGTACCCATTGTACCCGCATCAGTTCAAAGGTGACGTGCTCAAGTGCAAGTGCCTGAGTTGGAAGAAGCTGAGATCAACACATGGAAGAAGTGCCTCCTGCGACACAAACACAAAACGAGACTAATTACGTTAGTTTGATGATGATGCCAGCATTTAGAACGAGATATTATGATTCAGGAATCGATTAACACTACAAGAGACGGGGGTACTCCCGACGCTAAAAAACATTGGCAAAAATGAAAAATACGTCGGGAAAGGATATGCTGACGTACATAAGAACGTTGGAAGAACCGCGTCGGGAGAGGCTTTCCTGACGCTTAAAAAAACGTCAGCAAAGGTGGCGTCGGGAATACCTCTTTCCCGACGGACCTTATGCCGACGCACCTTGCAGCGTCGGGAATGCCTCTTTTGCGACGTTTTTATCGACGTTTCATTGTGTTGGGAATTCCTTTTTATATATATATTTTTTAATATTTCATTTCTATTTTTTTCCTTAAAATATTTTGCTCAAACATTCACAACGATGTTCGGATTGCTCAAATATTTTTCCCGATGTTTTGGATTAAATTAAAACAAATTGAATATAAATTAAAATAAATTAAGAAATATACAAACACAAATTAAAAAAAAATTTAAATTAATAACATGAATAAGTTCACAAAATATTAGTAAGCTTAATACAAAAAATATAGTTCTCATAATACAAGAAAACACAAACATAACAAAAAGTCTCCCAACGAGGTGTGTATGCGTCATTCTAAACCTTCGATCCTAAAAATGATATAAAAGTAACTAAGTTTAGTACATAATCATATATTGCAAAAACTTAAAAATAATAAAGACATATATACATACCGCAGAGCTAGGGATCATGTGATGGTCCCTGTTGTGCACGAGTTAATTCTTCTATCATCTTTTTCATTGTTTCCACTTGTGAAGCTAACGCTAGGTGATTTCTATCTTATACTTCAACCCGTTCCAAAGCTTCATGAAGTTTAGCTTGTAATTCAATCTCTTCTTTTGTGAACTGCGAATAAGATGTCGACGAACTGCTTGCACTCGCCGTTTTACGGGCCTTCGGCTTGGATCCCCAACCAAGGCCTTTTGAGTAGCCTGGTCGTCTATCCAACACCTGATCGCATATCTCATCCTCAGAGAGTGGCTAACTACCCTCTGGGGTAGGCTGGGATTGAAGTTCCAGCATTTGATTCTGCAACAAATTTAAAAACTATGTTAGGTAACGCGAAAAAATATACAATGAAAGTGGTTAATTAATAAGGAGATAACTTACGTGCGCATCCGCGGCAGCCTGCGACACGAACGTCCCAGCTCGAACGTGTGTTTCTCGAAAAAACTCCACACGATCGACCATCCGTGATTGCTCCTGCATTAAAACAATTATCTTGTTTATTTCTTATAGAAATTAAAACTTGTTATCATAATTAATCATGACAAATACCTGGAATGTACGGTTGATATAGTGGTTGTGAAGGAAGAGTCAATCCTCATGACGTTCAACCAATGCGTTTGGTGGGTTGGCACGAGCCTCCTTCGGGTCGTTGTACTTTTTGAAATGTTTGTGACAGTCGGTCCAGAACTCTTTAAAGGTTGTGAGCATCTGATACTCAACTGTAACGCCCCAGTAGATTAGAGTTCCATTGTTCATCTCAAGAGTATTTTTTTTAATTTCAAAAGTGGTTATGGAATGAGATTATTTTGACTTACACTTAATTAAGGTTAAAATTTTCCTTGGTTGGTTATTTTAATTGTTGAGGTTTAAGGGTGAAATAAATTAATTAATTGTGAAGCAACAAATTAATTAATGCCTTGGAAAGGGTCAAAGGTGGCTTTAATGAAGAGAGAGAGAGGAGAGTTGCTATTGGATTAAAGTAGAAAAGAAAATAATAATAAAAGAAGAAAAGAAAGTAATTTTGTGTGGGTTTTATTTTATCTTTTTTTTATTGGTTCTTTTAAAGAGGGGGCATTGGGAGGCGTGGAATTCATCACCATCCCAAGAAAACCCTAGCCCCAAAATTTGCTCTCACCATAGCCGCCGCCACCATAGCCAACGCCACATGCCCAGCCGCGCCGGAGATTTCAAATCGAGCCAAGCCACCGCACGCCTAGGAATAGCTACGCACGCCGCGCCGTGTCTGCAGCCGAAACTCGTCGCGCAGCTTCGATCTGAGGCAGAGCAGCCGAGCCGCGTTGCGTCGCTCCGATCAAGCGCTGAGGAGCCACAGCCGATCCGTCAGCCAGCCGTGTCCGCGTCGCCGTCGTTCACACGCCCAGCCACGTCGCGCTGCTTAGATCCGACGTAGCGCAGCCGGAACGTCCGTCAGCCAGCCGTCGCACCGACTGAAACCCAGCAGCCAACGCCTCGCGCGCAAAGGTCCGACCCGGCCGAAAACCCGCTCCGCGACCCGAACCGACGCGCGCCTCCGACCCGAAGCCCGGCCCGCGCCGCGTGTACCCGTGAGCCGAGCAGCTCCCGCGTGCGAGCCGCACGTGCGTAGCCTCTGCACTAAGCCGAGCCGCGTCTGTCTGCACCACGAGCCGCGCCTGTCTGCGCCGCGAGCCAAGCCGATCTTCAACCTCCAAGCCAAGCCGATCCCTGTTCTCTTTCCAGCCGAGCCGCCAAGCCTAATTTGGCTCCTTCCACCTAATTTTTGGTAATTAAATTAATTATTTTAGCATTACCCAGTAAGATTCAATGTTTTTGGGCACTAAATAATTTAATTTGGAATTAAATTAGATAATTTCCTTAAGGGACGTCTTGGACCAAGTAACCGCTGCAGCGTGAGATTTCTTCAGTAGGGGCTCAACCATTGCAACCTCTTTCTAGGGCAAGTCATTTCAACTGAGTTTTGAACCGTTAGTCGTTGGTGACCTAATTACGAATTTTGGCGTATTAAACAGTTAGGACCTCGTTACTTGGAAAGCATACTTGCCTCGCGGTTAGGACTCGTCAAGTAAATCTCCAGGTAAGAGATTTCTACTACTAGCTCCATGTTTAGAATTATGAGGTCACGTATACCTTCAATTGTGCATGTTGAGGACTAGACTGTACGATGCATGAAAATTAATGATAGTATGATGCGATTGATGATACGGTTATATTATAGCATGATGTTGTGATGACAAGAACTGTTATGGCTGTACGAAGGTGTCGAGATGGAGAGTGTAATGATGATTTATCTGTTATGTTATATGATGATGCCATGTGTATGTATACTGCGATTAGGGTACCTGTTAGCTTAACCTGTTAGAGTCGTACTTGCATGGGTGTCCTTCGGGATCACCACCTATTTAGGACTGTGCGGTCTGACGGGACACCAGTCTAGCATGGATATAGATATGACTCGAGTGACTCGATGGGGTCCTCGCATCCCGATTGTCCTAGGTGTCCCCCGGGGCACCGAAGACCAGAGTTACGTTCCTACGGGAGCGCATGTTGCACGTGTTCGGGAACGTGCCAGAGATTGGGTACCAGTTACAGGACTCTGACAGGAAGCTAACAGGCACCTAGTGGGACTAGTAGTGGGTCCCTTACTGAGTATTTTATACTCACTCTTTTCATGTCATGTTTTCAGGTAGAGGACGAGGCAAGGGCAAGGGCAAGCTGGCGAGCGACCAGAAGTGACCGTGGCGAGTCATAGGGACTTCTGCTTCCGCTTATTCTTGTTTTTGACTTTAGTACCTGAGTTTGAGTATTTTTCACTATTTACCATTTTTTTAGTAGATAGGGCCCGAGTAGGACTTTAGAACGAAATTTCATTTTTGCATATTATTTTATTGGATTTTCATAAATAAATTTCTCAAACCTTATGCGTTTTTGCTAAATTGTATGACTTAAACCACTTGTTCTACATTTAGTAATGACTTCGGCTCAGTATAAGGAGTTGGGTCGTTACATCAACAAACCTATTCATTGCTTGATCATTGAAATCAAGCACAAACAATCGCTACACATTACAAACATAACACATTAGATTGGTTAAAGTTAGATATGTTTCAAATGAAATCTTAAATGTGTAGTGCACTTAATTACTTGGAGGTCGCCCTTGACGATCTCAATGTATTCTCTCCCAACGTCCGCCCACTTAAGACAACGGACGGGAAATGTCTTTCGCACGCACACGTCTATCGCCTGGCTGAAGCGAACAGCGTGTGGAGAAATAGGCTTCTCGCTCCAAGGGTGATCGTCATGAAATGCGTCCATTTATTGCAACGTGGCGCTCTAACTCCAAGAGTCGAGACTGTGCACGTCTCCTATGAGTCGGAGTCGCATGTTGTTGAGAAGAAGATCCTGCTCAATAAATCGATAATAACATATAATGTTAGAAAAAAGAACATGAAATAATCGTAAGTTAAAATGAAGAAAATTCTTAGACTCACTCGAATTGTCGCCCATAGACGACGACCCTTCCGCAATGTTATCTAAATCATCCTCAAACTCGAGGAACATATCGTCTGTCTTCATAAAATTATTACGTCGATATGACATAATGGCTGTGGACATAGAAAACAAACATTCAATAAACATATCTCTCTCACTCTTTCACATCCATAACTTACTCCCCTGAATTTTCACTATTTTTCAATAACTAACTTCAAACTATAGAGGCTACCATAACTGCAGGATAGCCAACACAACCTAATTATTAACAACAAAATACTTCAAGCTATCCTACTACCACCCGTTGAAACCATCCCAAACAGAAGCAAATTCAAAACAAAAAAGCTACTATAACTGTAGGATAGCCATCTCAAATCAACAATAAAAATAATCAACACAAACAGGCTACCATAACTGCAGGATAGCCAAAACAAATCTTAACACACATATTACATTTTTTAATTCAAAACATAAACCCCCTTCAAATTTGAATGCAACCATAACAAAAAAAAAAAAAAAATCAATTTTCAATTTAACTTAAACCCTTCTCCCCCAATTCAATTTTCAATTTACCTATAACACCTCCCCCCCCCCCCCCCTCAATTCAATTTTCGATTTAACTATAAACCCTAAACCCTAAACCATTCAAATTTCAATTTAACTATATTTACCCCCCCCCGCATTCAATTTTGAAATTAACTCTAAATCATAAACCCTAAACCCTTCAAATTTAAATTCAACCACAAATTACACACATTCTATACAAAAATACATTTAACAAACAAAAATTTATTCCAAAAGAAAATCCTAAAACAATTCTCCTAAAAAAAAACCCTAAAACATAAATTTAAACTAAAAAAACTTTATATTTAAACTTACCTAAAGTGGCAGACGGCGGCGAGGGACGGCAACGACGACAACGGAAGGCGGCGACGACAATGACGACGGAAGATGGAAGCGGTTCTCCCCTTCCTTTTCCCCTCTCAGTTTCAGTTTTGTATTTTACAGAATTGAAACGATTATAAAGGGGATTTCCCAATACAGTCGCGCAGCGTCGGGAAATCCCCAAAAAGGCGTCGGGAAAAGAGGGATTCCCCACGTTCATTAAACGATTTTCCCGACGCGTTACCGTGCGTCGGGGAAACCCTCTATTCTCGACGCTGTTCCTGACGCACTGTGCACGACGTCAGGAATAAGGTGTTTTTTTTTAAAATTAATTTGGCCTTTTCCCGACGCCGCGTGGCCAACACGTGTTTGATGCGTCGGGAAAAAGTGTATTTCCGACGCCTCTCCCAACGCAGTGTTCATAGCGTCGGGAATACACTTATTCCCGACGTTTTTTATGCCGACGTCTTTGTTGGCGTCGGCAATCCTCCGTTTTCTTGTAGTGTAATCATCAGACTTCGGAACATAATATTATAGTTCATAGGTTTGTCCATCATCGTCAAACTTTAGGCAAGGATATTATGATTTAGGGACTCATTCATATCATCTTCATACATGCATGGACACGAGCGCGATTGTAGAGAACATAACAAATATTTGTACTACGAAATGCCTACAACGGTACCAAAGCAACCAAATGAGCAACAACAACCAGAAAGTCGTGAGGGACTAGAGAAACAAATAGTTCAGGTTGCGGGACACTTTGATTTTTTTTAATATTGTACTAATATAGATATTCTACCTTACATTTAATTAATTATCTATTATAAACCATTACTAAAAATGTACATGGGTAAATATTCACAGGGAATGATAGTAATATAGACAGAATGAATTACTAACATAAATTTTTATACTCAAATAATGAACTTTCGATGGTTGATGGTTACAAATTGGAAAATTAAAAAAAAAAAAAGGTTGAAAGAAAATTATTCAATTTGAAAGTACAAAAGAACTGCATATTTTTATAAGTTTCGAATGATATTTCGATATAATAGGTTAACCAATTTTTTCATAAAGAAAACGTGAATGATAGTAGGTTTGTTTTTTATGAGAGAGTAAAAATTTGCGTATTAAATTAAAAAAATATAATGAAACTTCAAATTTTGAAAAATGATGGATAAGTGATCAATTGGAATGTAGGAAAAAAAAAAGGATAGTAAATATTAAATTAAAAAAATATATAAGAAACGTATTAAAAAATATAATGGAAATTCATTAAAGAAAATGTATAATGGGTGTCTTCAATTGTAATGTTAAAACAAAAAAATAAATTTGGTAACGGACGACACTCGACCAAGAAAGAGAAAACAAAATAGCGATATTAATATAAATAGTTTAAAAACGACGTTATTTTATTAAATAGTTTAAAAATCACCCTTATTTATATAATGTTCAAATGATATTTTAGAGACAACTCAATGGCTTTGAATTTTTTGCTATTAAAGTTCGTAAATTTTCTCTACAACTTACCTTTTCTTAAAAGAAAAACTATATATTATAATCTTAAAAGAAGTAATTAAGAATCAGAAATATTTTTACTTTTATCGATAAACAATAGATTACAAGCAAACTTTTCTTTCCCTTTCTTCTTTTTTTCATTTGGAATAGCAAGAAATATGAAGTATTATATAATAACCAAAAAAAAAAAATATTAATTTTATCCAACGAACCTAATTCTGTCGCTTTATACTGAATTATTTTTTGTTTTATCAACCCTAATTTATCTTCATAATTGTTTTATTCAAATCCACTCTTCAACATAAACTAATAACCCTTAAGATCCACTTATATGACACTAAATTGTTATAATTGATACTTTTGAACTGAATACTATAATAACAAAACCATAGTTAATGGTTCAAGAAAAAAATAGCACCATAAGCCTAAGGGAGAAGGTTAATTAATTCATTTCAAGGACTGACACAACGTGATTAAGTTGAGGTTGAGCCTAGTAAAATAGCCAATAGTATATGATATTATTGTCCATCTTTACCCAAAGTATCACTTTAACTAGTCCAAAGTGATTATGGGGAGGATGTTTGACCTAGGCGAAAGTCGAGGTTGACTTTAACCAAACAAAAAACAAAGCATACCCTTTTGATATGATGAGTCGATAAATTATCCTAAAACAACTCTAAAATTCTATCAAAACAAATCGTAGGTATAGTCATATACATTCATTATAACTCACTAACATTATATTGTTAAAAGCAAAATAAATATGGAAAGTTTCTTAATGAAGCTTAAAAGATTGAAAAACTGAAATGGAATAAATTGAAAAATAAAAGTAAAGAAAATTTATACAATTTTTTTAAACCGTAGAAAGTAAAAGGCGGTTATGGGAAGTTTAAAGTCAAAATTGACAACTAAGAATGTTGGTGGGAATCAATGCCGTAATTACCAAAGAATAACAAAGTTCCATTGTTTTATTAATGCATCCAAATTAATAGAGAACTTATTTCCTAAAACAATAAAACAATAATAATAATAACAACAACAAAACCAACATATTGTATCATGTCCAAAGAACTTGCGTACTTGTTTGTCCAGGTAATTTATGTATATATTTCTATTTTTTTAAATAACATTAATTTTTAAAAGATTTTATAAGGTTGTTTTATTAATAATAATAATAATAATAATAATATTATTATTATTATTGTTCTTTTAAAAGCTAAATCTAACTTTATTTAAAAAGAAAAAAGTGAGCATGAGGTTTGCAATATTCTTATAAAAAAAATCTTAAACAAACTGAGGAATCTAAGTTTAAGAAGGTTAGCGCCTATAATTCAAACTGTGGGTTCATGAGCTACCACCCAGTCGTCAGTAATTCTTCTTGTTTTTTCTTTTTTTAAATTTATTTATTTATTTATATTTTTATTTAACTTTGGGGTTTCTTTTTAAAGAATAATAAAAAAACAAAACTGTAACTAATGGTTAATTCTAATGTTTTAAAATTTGCTGACAAAAAATATAAAATAAAAAAGAACTAATAGTTATTGAATATAGAACCTAGAAAACTAATTTTTGAACTTTTGATTTTTAGTATTTATATTACTAGTGTTTTTCTAAAATATGAATCATAATATGAATTATATACATAAAAGTAAATATAAAATTGTTGTTACCCACGGTTATGCTCAGTTGCCACCATTTATTTTGTTTATTTATTTCATTAATTGGTTAGTATTTTATTTATCCTAACTAATCGAAAGACTATTGGTTATGCATTGTTCGAATTCGATTGGATTTTTCGAGATTGGTTTGTGACTTGTTGTGGGTTTTTATGTAAAGGGTTACGTTGCTTTTAGAGGTATGCTTTCTGACAGAATATTGATCTTCTAGGAATTTTCATGGAGACTTGAGCTGTATCTCCGGAACTTGGTGAGTCTATCATATGTGATACCTTGCTTCTATCAAAGAAAGTTGTTGAGGTAGTAGAAGCGAAGGAATTGAAAAGAGTTAACAGAATAGTTGATGGACTATGTTGCATTATCATATCTTATGAGGATGCTGCGACATTGAACTAGGTTACCAATTCTCTTGTGTTATGTTATTATTTCTCTGCTTTCAATTACTCATGATGTTTCGTCAGTTATTAGTCTTATTGTTAGTATAAGACACCAAGTTAATCATATGTTTTTCTTCATCTAGTATTAGAGCGTGGTTTTGAGTGTTAAGCTATGAATATCATCCGTGAACACTACAAGAAGAAGGGGGTATGCCGACGCAGAGATGCATCGACATAATCCAAAAATGCGTTGGGAGAGGTTACATCGATGACGCAGAAACTGATGTAGGCAAGGACGTCGTAAAAAAAGTGTCGGTGTTGCCTTTTTCCGACGTGAGAACGAGACAACGTCGGCAAAAGTTACTATCAACGCACTCTTTGCCGACATAGTTAACACGTTGGCAATGCAGAACTACCGACACGTGTTAACAGCGTCACAAATACCTCACTATCGATGTCGCCATGTGCGTCGGCGTCGTCTAGTACGTGGCGTTGGCAATGTTATCAAATTTAATTTTTTTTATTAATTAACGTAAAATTAATAAAAAAATTAAGATAATTTTAACTTTTATTAATTAACGTAAACTTAATAAGAAAATTATTAAAATTCTAAATTGAATTAGAATTAACGTAAAATTGGAAAAACAATTACTAATTACCAAATCGAATTTATTATTAATTGAAATATTAAAAAAGCACACATTCGTAGGTAATTCAAATATAAATTAGATGAATAATACAAAGTAAAAATAAAAACTTAAACATAATTCAAACCGCCGACACCAGTTTCTCAATTTTTGAACATTGCCTTAACATCACTATAGCTAGTATGTGAAGGGATGAAAACTCTTTTCACAGCAGAAGAATTAACAGAGACCATAACTCAATTTAACTAGAACAAAAAAAAAAAAAAAAAACCCAATACATTGGCAAATTAAATTACTAAATTCTTTGGCTAAGCATACTTTCAAGAAAAATACAGAGAAGAAGAACTTACGTTTGTTGACAACTCTGAATCTATCAATCACCAATTTGGGCATCACCACTTGAAAATCTTCCTATTCTCTGATTGAGATGGTTTGTGGGAGCCAAAATTGGATTGATGGATTTTTTCCAGAAAGAACAAATTTTTTTAGAGAGAATGAGAGGATCTCGCAAAAATCACAGAACTCCTTCTGTTTTGTTACGCAAAAAATTCCCTCTTCTTGAGACGGAAGAAGTGGGAAGTTAGAAAGAATAAATGAGAACGTGGGAAAACCACCCACGTTCCCTATATTAACTTAATAATTATTAAATTAATATATATTTAACTAATTAATTAATTAAATTAAATAATTAATTAATATTCTCATTTAAATCATATTTAAGTGAATATCTCTCGCATAACCTATAGTTTTAATTTAATTAATTTAATTAAATCAAATTTAATTAATTTAATTAAATCAAATTTAATTAATTTAATTAAATCAAATTTAATTAAATCAAATTAAACTAAACTATTAATTAATTTTCCAATTAATTAATTTCTAAGTTGAATATCTTATATTTAATTAAATCTAAAATTCGAATCACATTCAAATATAAATTTCTCTCATAACCTATAGTTTTAATATGTATCACATACAAATTAAATTTAAACCTACAGTTTTAATATGAATGTAATTCACATTAAATTAATATTTGAACTCATTCAAATATTTTATTCTCTCACAATATAATTTTGAATCATATCCAAAATTAAATTTATATAATAAAGTCTAATTAAAATATAAATTTTATATTATAATGTATCAACATACATTATATTAATTCCCAACGTAAATTTGAACATTTCAAATTACAACCAATATAAATAAATCTCATTACTCTTTATGAATTAGGAAGGGAACCTAATGGACCTACAGATCAAAAGCTACAACGATATGAGATTAATTGGCTAAATTCATTAACCACCACTACTACAAAATCTACTTTACTTGACACTAGGCACTTTTACATACTTGACGCTTTTGTTAAAAAAAACGTCAAGTATTGACAATTTTAAAGGAAAAACGTCAAGTATAGTCTCAAGAAAGCGGAGTTTTCACGGAGTTTTTCGGATAATTTTACGCTAACCTTTACTTGACGTCTTTTTTGCGTCAAGTATAAAGAATATTTTATTTGACGTTGTATTCGTGTCAAGTATTGCGAAACTTTACTTGACGCGAAAACAACATCAAGTATAGTTTAAACAACACAAAATATTCACCAAAAGTTTCGAATTATTTTTACTTGACGTTTTGTGTCGCGTCAAGTATAGTGGAGATTGTACTTGACGGTTTTTTAGCGTCAAGTATAGTGCGGATTTTACCTGATATTTATTGCACGTCAAGTATAGTTGACATTTACTTGACATGGAAATAACATCAAGTATAGTTAAAATTTTTATTTGATACTTTGAAAATTAATATTTTAAAAATGTCAAATATAAAAATATAAAAATATAAAATATAAAAATATTTTTTATTTCTTTCATTCCATTAAATAAACTTATTAAAATAAAATTACTAAAACAAAGTTATTAAAATAAACTTATTAAAATAAATTTACCAAAAGAAACTTATTAAAAATTAATTTAGTAAAAAAAAATGTATTAAAATAAATTTAGTAAAAAGAAACTTATTAAAATAATTAAATAATTTTATTGAAAACAAATTTATTAAAAAATTCCCTCTAAAAACACCTTTCATTTTCCCCCTTTCTCTCTTCCAAAACCCTCCATCTCTCTATTTCCCCCTTCACTTTCAATTTCCCTCCAACTTTTCATTAGAAAATTTATTAAATATATATTCCTTTTTTATCTTCCCCTTTCTATCTACCATCCTCCCGAAAACCCCTCCCAAAAAACCCCAACCTCATTTTTCTCCATCTCCACCGGTTGGCCACAAATCGACGGTGACCCACGATTGATTCAGCCGACGACCCATGACCAACCTCATTTTTCTCCATCTCTACCATCCTTAGAATGAATGTTAATTGGATGGTTTTGATTTTCAAGATGGGCCTATGAACATATATTACAAAATTCAAGTATTGTTCAACACTCTTCATTTATCTTTTGCTTATTTTTAGTCATTTTAACTATTTTGTAATTCTTTAAAGTTATCAACATTACCCATATTGATAGCTTACATTGTGTTTGATGAAATGCCTTAATGAAGCATTTGGTTGATTTTTTATTGATCTTTTGTTTATGGTTTCTATTGAGTTGTATAATAATTGCATGATAGTCATAGCGTAAACAATGAAACTTTAGTTTGTTCTAAATTGTTGAATTCAATAGAACATATGTTGTGTTGCCTAAGACTTATTGCCAGCGTTGATCGTGTAATGCTATTAAAAGAAAGGTAAACTATTTTGAAAAGATTGGTATGTTAATGAGTTTTCTGAAAAGATTTTTATTCCATAAACTATGTTTCTGATTGCAGTATTCTTAGTTGGCTTGAATCTTACTTGTCAGGATTTTATATATGCTCCTGTCTCTGTGTTATAAAACTAACATTCTAAATGTTCCTATAGAAATTCACATCTTCTCCTAATCATAGTATGAAAGTTAGTACAACGTTTACATTTTCAATGTGCAGCCCTTTCATAGTTTCGTTTTATATGTGTAAGTGTTGAGATGATCTGACTAAAAAGTTTTAAAGATGAATTGTTGTTCTTTTTTACTAAAACTTGCGAAATTCTATTGTAGGTTGTTGCTTCAAGAATTATTTGGTGAAACTTACTACGAGGCTTCGTGAAGTATTTAACACTCGTAAAGAAGTAAATATTGAGGGTTAGAACATAATTTAATGTTCTAGAGTCTTATAGTTAGTAATTTTATTTATCTTTGTAAATTGAGAGTAGTTTGTGGAGAGACATGAATAGTCATACTACTTGTAAATTATGTACATATATGACTTATTGTTGAAGAATGAAATTGTTGTTCGAGAGTTTATTTTGTTGACGAATTTGTCTTTATTTAAATGAATGTAATACAGGAAATGGAAAATAAGAAATGTAAAAAGTGTCAAGTATACGGCTTTACTTGACACGTAAATAGTGTCAAGTATACTATCTTACTTGACACGCAAACAGTGTCAAGTATGATATCTTACTTGACACGTAAAAAGCGTCAAGTATGATATCTTACTGGATACGTAAAAAACGTCAAGTATGATATCTTAGTTGACACGAAAATGACGTCAAGAAATATAATACTTAACGTTTTTTTAGTGTCAAGTAATGGGACTATACTTGACAGTCGATTACTTGACGCTTTTTAAAACGTCAAGTATAGGTTTACTTGACACTGTATCAACGTCAAGTAATCCAATTTTTGTAGTAGTGCACATTAATCAATATTCATTAACCGTGTGTACACTCCACTAAAGACTCACAGTGAACTCTTCTCACTGTAGATATATTCCTGTGTCCACGGATATAGACCAATACCAATAAGTTAGTCCTTCACAAGTGTTCGTAAAACCAGCTGGGTTAAATTATCGTTTTACCCCTAGGTTACTTCTAGTCCTTGAATACCAGTGCTCCTCTAATGAACAACCTGTTTATGGTCCAACCACTAAACAGAAACCCCTCTCGTGCCATAGAGAGGGTAGAGCCCTTTGTTCAAGTCCTGGAGACACCATTTAAGGGAACACTTATCTACTTACCCTAAAGGTGGGAATAAGTGAATTCCATCTTGTGTGATTATGTTCCCAGCTCCCTGCTCGGTCTTGTCCCCAAAATGATAAACATATTGAGTCGGCAATCTGGCCACTCTTCTCACTCGTACAAATCAAAGGACAATCTCTCTCAAACAGGAGTTCATAATACACTCAGGATTAAGACTAAGTCACCTAGGGCATCCTAATGAAATAGAAATCCAACTAGTTAACGGAGTTATATCTAGTGATTACTATTTCGTGGTCCAGTCTTATGCAAACTCATTGCATAGGATACCCTCACTCGCATGTCGCATACATGAACGCATTGGATCAATGTGTTTGTATCAAATACAAAGTGAACCGTATCTATAATGTTAACAGGATAAGGTACCCAACCTTAACTCTGTAATATAGACCCTTTAAGCTGATCTTGAACATTGATCCCCGTATGTCTCTACATACTGTTCAAGACTCATCAAACAACTTAGGATGTTAGCTTATGGGATTTAGGTTATTAAGACAAAACTAATAATATAATCAATAACACTTATTGAAATATAATAATAAAACACTTTATTAATGGCGATCAATTGATTATATTTACTGTCTACGAGTTTTAGGACATAAAACCCAACAGTATGATCATAGGGACATGGGCAGAATGTGCAAAGTGGAAAGTTGAACATTATTACGAGTTGCATCAAGAGAAATACGAGGTTGCAGCAAATAGAAACAACTCTTACTTTGATGGTTCTAGAAAATAAATTGGGACACTAGAAGAAATATGGACTTTGATGTCGGTTGGAAAAAATGAAAATGGATCTTTAATGTCACTTTTTATAATACAGATGTTTAATGTCGGTTTTACTCTTGACATCTCACGATTTTTCTCAACTCTCACATTACTCTCTCACGCTTTTCTTCCCTCTCTTCTCAATCTTACTTTAAGGTTTAGGGTCGAACCACCACTGCCGAGCCATCGACCATCGAGCCTTCATGCTCAGTTGTCCCTCGTGCTTAGCACCGCCTCGCCATCCACCGTTGCACTGTCCCAGACCTTCGAAGATTTGTTATCCATGTCGCACCGTCCGAGATGTTCGAAAATCTACCGAACACCAATCTGACAACCTCTTCGTCGTCCATTTGCTTGATACCTCGTATTCTTTAATCAGTGATTTCTGCTCTGAAACCTTTTCATTAATTCGCAAAAGGTATTCAATTAGATGGTGAAGTTGGAGTTATCGTCGATCGGCAACAGAAGAGAGTGAAGATGATCATTCCAGTTCCAGTTCATTGTTTCACTTACGGAAAGGTTAGCCATGGAGAACTATCTTCAATTTTGAGTTTAAAATTGCGATTTCAGATCCCAATAAAGACGTTACGGAAAGGTTAGCCATGGTCCTGATAAGGTGGAAATAGTTATTAACAACACATTATTTGGATCTTGTCTGTCATGCCCATCAGGTAATCAACAACACTTTTTTCCCTTCCTCATTTTGCTCATTGATTTCTCTTCTCTAAGTTTTGAGATACAAATCTTGTTGGCTTAGGTTGTGGAGGATTGATATGAATTATTTGTCGAGAGACAACTTGTCACAATATTTTTGACCCCTAACAACTGTGGTGAATTTGATAATGTCGGTGCACTGATGAGTGTTGATGAAGAATTGATGTGCTCTCTTCAGATTCTTAAGCCAGTTGACGAAAATGGTAATAAAGTCATGGTGCCAACAAGAACGTAATTGCATAATGGATTTTGTACTGGGTTTTCTATGGTAAACTTATTATCTTATTTCTTCTTGTTCTGGTAACTTGCTAAGGTACTTTATACTGTATATTGTATTGATACACTACTTTATTAGCATCGTTGAATTGGCATAAAACTTTAGAGAAAATATTTGTAACCTAGGGGTTCGATACCCCCACCCACACATTATCCAAATGAACCATGGTTTCTTGTTTAAAATAGAGAAGTTCAAATCTTTTGATAAAAAAAAAATGTTATCTGCAGGCCAAGAATTTTCTCACGACAAACTTTGAGAAGAATTGTAGTATGTGTGTAATACTCGAAACCCGATAGCATAGTTTTTTGGGATTGAGACTATTTAAAATTGAATCAACAAATGAATAATTTTTGTAATGGAGTCACACTCAAGAACATAGAATGATAAAGCACTACATTTCCAATGAAATCTTTTAAACTGTAGGCCTGCTTGTGTATGAAATATTGAAAATTGCTTGAACTTTACTTCCTAATAGTGGCTAGGAACGGACACGTGCTTGCTCTGATCGATTTCTCTTCTTACTGCTATGTACTTCAACCTGAAAGATATATTGCTTAAATTTTACACATAGACCCATGTTACCTGTTTAGCTGAAGGAACTGACTTCAAATAAAGTTGCTCAGATTCTAAACTTTCTACCACTTACAGAGAGAGAAATTATGTATAGTGTGAGCGTTGGTGCCTATCGTGAAATTGGAGAAAATGTTTAATTGAAGGGGACGAGCAAATGCAATGGATCAACCCAGATTTTTCTGTTTCATTTTATCATTTTTCTCTTCTTCATCTTATATGTTTGTATTTGGAGCATGATTGTAGAATATAACACTGACTAAGATTTTCATGTTGTGGCCAAATTTCCATCTAAGAAACCTTAGAGTTTTTTTTGTTTTTTATTATTGATCACTGACAGTATATCTTTTCCTACTTTTGATTTTCTTACTTGAATTCTTGATTTTGAGAGATTATTTAATGTATAGTTGGTATTTGTGGTTGTCACTTTTATGATGGTTTCCTAACGGTTCGATGTGTGAGGGAGAAGATCTAATGTTGGATTAACTATGCATCTAACTGTTATAAGAGTTTGTAACTACATTCTCTTATAACTACATTGTTTAGAGAAATAAATTAACTAAGGATAGTTGAGATTTTAAGATAACAAGATCTGTTGTGCTCGTGGCCAGATTCATGTGTATTTTTTTAATTGTAGTACTCCTTCCTAATGATGATATTTGCCTCGATTTTTGGCAGGTGGTTCTAGTGATTGCTGCAAATCTTTTAACAAGCATACAACTCATAGCTAATCTATTCAAGAATTTGGGTTATTACAACGAGTTGCGGAAACATTGTAGTGAGGTTTGAATTTTACACATAATTTTATTTTTTCCTGTTTGAAATACTTGTGCAATTTAGATTAGATATATATCTAAACTAATACATTAAATAATAGTTTGTCCTATTTGTGTTTGCTAAGTTTCAACTAATACGTTTCACTGGTTGTCAACCTTGCATTTGAGACATAGAAGGAAATGAAAACTGAGAGCTCAATATTTATTTTTGTGCTTACGTGATAGATTTGTTATGCGTTGTAGTGACGTGGGTGTTTCCTTATTTTCTGCATCTTTAACTACTAATGTTAAATATTTTTGTAGATTCTTGATGCATTTTCAAGTTGTTACTCATCTACTAATAGTTAGGATCTTTGAAATAGTTTTATTTGAATTTTTTTAAAATTTCCTCAACAATACCAATGTTTTTTGAAAGCCAGAAAAATTATTTGCAAATTGATATAGTAGCAGCTGATGCCGACAACTTGTGTTCTTAGAAAGGATGGGTAGAATTTTGGCTTATGAATTTGACGTTGTTGGTAATTTTTCTTACATCCTAAATGAGGCACAGTGATGATAATACCGATACGCTTTCTTAACTTGAATGCATTTCTGTTCTTGAGTTGAATAAAAATTTCTGGTTCTAGAAATATCTTTCCTTTGCCCATGTTTTTTGTAATTCTCAACATATTCTGGTTCTGGTCTCTCGTTTCACTACTATTTAGCATTTTCAGAGTCCTTTAGTCTGTTGCAAGAAGTCTTAGTATAGAAATATATATTTTGTTGTGAACTTTTTTGTTTTACTTTGTTTTAGATGATCCAACTCCTTAATTACTACTAACATGGGTGATTATTTTGTTATTTATTTATTGTTTCATTTGTGAGAATTCCTGTATTTCTTTTCATATATGTTCACTTTCAAAGAAGACCCTTTTTTTTATCTCTCCACGCCCTCCCACATGGATGAGTAAGTGGTAAAAAATTTATCCCTCAGTTTCCATTAATTTTTCCTTATATTTTAAAATTGGTTTCTTTCCTTTGTGTGTTGTGTATTGATGAAATGAAATCTTAATTTGGTTTCTTTTATCCTTTTTTCCTTGATTTTTTTTGTTCTTAGTAGTTTTTTGGCCTTTCACAGAATGCTAGAGTTGAATTTCCACAATGAGAAGAGAATAGTGTTCCATTTTTTACTCCACCTTAGACCCAACCCATCGTTAATCAACCTGTTGCAAGTTATGAGGATGCTGCTATTGATGCCTCTCTTGAATTTGATGCTTCCTGCCTGAGGTAACTTTTTGTTATTTCCTTCTATGTTTGTTTATGACATTCAATTGTCACTCCACTGCACATCTATATTTGGGATACTATTTGCATTATCTTTGTTTGTGCTTTACTATGCTTTACTATACCTCACTTTATTTTGTATGTTTCTCTACTTTATTTGGCTTGTCCTTTCCGTCACCATATACATGCCATTTCCTGTCACATACACAAACTGATTCAAGCTAATAGAGATTAATGCAACCACTCTTTAAAACTCAAGGAAATAGTTTTACAGTGTATATAGATCTTTATACTCTTTTCGAACTTTGTTTCTCTTGGTTCAACAATGCAATTTGTATTCTCTTGAAAGGCTTTTGTCTAATGGATTGTATTTTCGAAATGTATTATTTGCTCTTAAAATCTAAAATCCCTCAAATAATTTTTCATTGAATTGAAGAAATTTTTTATAATTAATGGGATGTGTTTGTTTTGTTGTACGTATGATAATGGGAGCTTCTACATCATTGGTTTGGTACAATTTAAAGGTGGCTCATCTGACGAAGGATGTGCAGATTATAGATCATGATATAGAATTGTTGTTTCAACCCATGTTCATGCTTGGAATCACTATTGGTGTTTCCTTTAGTGTTGTTTTCCCCTAGTGGCTTATTGCTGTCTCATCATTATTCTCTTTATTGGCTTGCCATTTTTCTTTCTTTTTTCTTTTCCCAACTCTAGACTTATGCATAGTTATATGAGTTCTTTTTTGGTTGTTTTTCCCTAGTGGCTTACCACTGTCTCATCATTATCCTCTTTATTGGTTTGCCATTTTTTCTTTCTTTTTTTTCTTTTCCCAACTCGAGACTTATGCATAGTTATATGGGTTCTTTTTTTGGTTGTTTGATTCACAGGGACTTCCTCCATGTCTTTCTTTGAGGGAATCGAGATGTGGAAATAAGAAACTATTCTCAAGGTTTTCTAATTGATTTTCCTATGTTTTAATAATGTTTGGTTTTGTTTGAAGGTCATAAAATTGGCTCTTTGTTGGTTTTTTTCCCTTTCCCCAGAAAGAATTTGCTAAACAATATGAGACCGTCGTGAATTCTCATGGCGAACGTAAGTAAAATGGTTATTTGAAGGCTTTTGTCTTGAACTCTTGACGGGACAAAAAGCACTTGATGTTTTCAATGGTCAAATGCGAAAGGGAATGATCCTCGAATAGGTAAGTCTCTTTTTTATAGCATCTGCTATATTAGAATATATGTGAAACCTTTTCAGTAGGCTACTTAATTTAGTATTTCGATGTAGCTTATTCTGATGACCGACCTACAAATAGTACAAAGGAAGCTTTTGAGAAAGTCATTTTCATCAAAACTTTGAAGACTAATGCTCGAACAGAAGGTAGTTACCTTTTCATATATTGGGTTTTAATTGTTTTTTTTTTTTTTTTTTATGAAGTGTGCATCCTTAATCGTGTTAGCTTCTCTTATTTCAGTAAATTTCAATATCCTTTTAATCGTTGGAAATAAAATTTTTAATGTTTCAGTAGTCAAATTAAATGTTTTATTTTGATATTGCTTGTAGAATGATTCAAGACATCGGGTTGAAAGCGAAGCGATTGTGTAGATAGCTAGGTTATTGTTGAAGATTGAAGACTGAGTAGATCTTTAGAATTTCTTGTTAAAGTCTTGTATTAGGATCTTGTTCATGTACTGTTGTAAAATGTATATATAAATACAATATTAATATTTCATTTTTGTGTACAAATGTAAAAGACAAATATTATAGTTTTTAAAATAATATTAATTTTATTAATTTGTTGGAGTGAGGAAAAATATTTATTTACATGGACTCAATTTCGATGTTTATAAAAAATGGACAATGATGAAACAATTTAATAAAAATAAAATTGAAAAAACGGGCCCAAAACAAGGCCTTTAATGTCGGTTTAGAAACGACACCAAAGATACCAAAGGCATCTTTAGTGTCGGTTTAAAAACGACATTAAAGACATCTTCAATGTCAATTCGAAACGACATTAAATGTTAACCGACATTAAAGTTCTTCAATAACACTATCAAAGATGTCGGTTTATAACCTACATCGAAAGTCTTTAATGTCGATTTTCAACCGACATTAAAGAGGCCTTTAATGTTGGTTATGAACCGACATTAAAGCCTAACCGACATTGAAGGCCTTTAATAACACTCGCAAAGATGTCGGTTGCCAATTGACACTAAAGACCTTAATGTCGGTTTTAAACCGACATTAAAAGCTAAATTTCTTGTAGTGGAAAGAGAGGAGAAGAAAATGACAAGATCGAGAACCCAATAGGTAGGCCATAGAAAGTTTCCAAATTGCATATTACCTATAATGCAAGTGAGGAACTTTATATGACTTACCTGTTCGATTCTCGATCTTGTCATTTTCTACTTCTCTCTTCCGAATCAATTTTTTGAACCACTAGAATTAGGGTTTTTTTTTTTTTTTTGTTTCAAGCAAACTTGTATTTCTTTGGACGTGACTCCTAATAATGTCCAACTACCCTCTTTACACATGCTGCCCATGTGTCTATGATCAAACTAGCTAAAATAATATTCAACTTCCCTTCCTCTGTTTGAGTTCCTCCATTGCACATAATACTGAAATACACAACAAGTTTGATATAAAAAATAGATACAATATACATATAACGTAACATAGACATTTGTAGAAAATAACATAACAACCATTAATATACATTCAAAAACATCAATATACATACAACAAAACAACCATTCGGTGACACAAGTTTTCTCGTGATAAGCTTAATAAATGGATAAACACCCATCAACATTTACAATAACTGAATTACGCTCAGCAAGAATTACACTCAATGTGTAGATTTACTGTTCGAAACAAACATCCAAAGAGGGAGACGGTGAAAATGACACTCAGCAAGATTTAAATTACACTCAAACAAGAATTATGCGTAAATTACACTCAGTAAGAATTAAATTACACTCAATGCGTAAATTACACTCAACACGAATTAGCCCTCCAAAATTCAAACAAACATCCAAGAATTATGCCAATAAACGGAGGTCATAATTAAGTTGTTGATCTATCAGAAGTATTAGTTTTATCTTCACTAAGATTTGTAAACTAAAAATTTATCTTCAACATTTACTAGTCAAAACATAAATTAACACTAGAACAAATATAGGCTTTAATGTCGCTTGGGAAAAATGAAAAAAGACCATTGGTGTCGGTTTTGAAAAAGCGGATCTTTAATGTCGGTTCTCCACCGACATTAAAGACAAAGCTTTAATGTCGGTTTTAAAACGACATTAAAGGTCCGCCATTTTGAAAACCGACATTAAAGGTCCATTTAAATTTTAATTTTAATATTTTTATTTTTTGAATAAATTAGACACTTTAATGTCGGTTTTCCACCGACATTAAAGGTCCATTTAATTTTTTTTTAATAATTTTTTTGTGAAAAAATAACATTCTCTCTCTTACTTTACCCTTTTCGACCGTCTGCTACACGAAACCATATTCGACATCTCCCTCTCGTCTTCTCCGAACGATTCCCCTTCATTTCTTCTCCGATCGACGCCACGATTTTTATCGCCGCCACCATTTTTATCGTCGCCACCATTTCTATCGCCGCCACGATTGTTGTTCTGTTCGTCCACCCTTGGAATCAAATTCGGCCGCATTTCTCTCCTTCTAAAGAAACTCATCCGCTTGTCCGCGTTCACAGCAACCAGCAACCAGGTTCGCCCACCCTTGGAATCAAATTCGTCCGCGTTCACAAAAAACATCCTCTCACATTCTCATTCTCCCTCTCACATTCACAGCAGCGACGATAAAATTTCCATCTTCTTTCAAGTGGTCGCGATTTTAATTTGGGGTTTTTAGCATGTTTTAATGTATTGTACTTGTTCATTCTTGTTCATCAATTCGAAATTTTAATGTATTAGTTTTAGGTTTTAGCTGTTACCATGATATATATGGAAGATTGAGTATTAACAATGTATTAGTTTTAGGTTTGAGCTGTTGTGGTAATTGAATGTGTGTTTTTTTATCTACATTATAGCAGGAATGTAAACATATCCCCATTTAGGAACTTCAACATCTTGTACTACCACTGTGGCTGGTAATACAAGACAGTAGAATATGAAGGTGTTTATATGAAAGATGTTGGTCTTGTCTATAGGAGAAATTTTAGGCTAAATTTCTCACACTGCTTTAGGGATAGATGAATTTTTATGTTTGATTTGTTGAAAGTTTTTCTTTTTGAATGGTAATTTACATTTACACTTTCTAGCATGACTGGTCTTTAATTCTTTTGAATATTTGATCAAGGTTTGAATGATTCCATGGTTTCATTCTTGCTTGAAAGAGTAGGTTTAAATTACATCTTGCATGTTAGGCTGTGGTTTGAATTGATCACTATTTTAGTTCGACAGTGGTAGAGATTATTGATGCAGGAACATAATGTCATAGTCTTAATTTGGTTTCAAGATTGTTTGCAAAAGATTCAATCCAGATAAAAGAAAATGTATAATTTGTGGCCTTTAAAAATAATTGTACCTTCTTATTTGCTACAGCTTCTGTCTTTCTTAATATATGTTTGTGAAAATTCCTTTCTTTCCTTATCTGTTGTTATACTTAATTTCCATTTTGTGCACATAAAGCATAAGCCTCAGTATCAAACCCAATAACAAAAAAAAAAAAAACTTATTTTCATGCAACAAACCTGCCATTCTTCTGTCATCAAATTTTTATATTGTATTATAATTACTTCCAATTCCAAATATAATGTCATCAAACTTCTAATTTGAATTTTATTTTATTTTTAATATAACTAATCAAGTCAATATCAACAATTAGGATAAAAGAGATTGAAACCACAGACTTCGTAATTACTAATAATATTAACTGAATTCTTCTTCTAAATTTTTGGATTTTGGAATATATCCTATGAGTGGTCTACCAAGGTGTTCGAAACTCAAGCTATCGTAGATGTTTAGTCTTCCTATCTTCATCTTCTATGTGTTCTCTCCTTCATTCTATTGTGGTTGAATTTGATGCTAGCTAGGGAAGGTGGTGAATTTGGTTAATAACTTTTTGTTTGATTTTGCTAAGGTAGATAATGTAGCTAAGTCGTTGTTGAGTTGGGTGAATTGTTTCCTCATCGGAGTTACTCATGTTATGTTGTTGGCTTTATGTTATATTATTATTACTATTATTATTTTCTTTTCTTTTTTCCCTCTTCCAATTCAAAAGCCAACAACATAGTTTTTTGAAGGGCAGGTGGTCCCGTACTAATTGTTGTTTGTTAGATAGTTTGTACCTATACTTTAGTTAGTGAAGGAACTTTCTATTGTGTTTATAAATCACGATCTTATATATTATCTTTATATTTTTGAGTTTTCACTTACAGTTGTTGGTTGTTTATTTAAATATATGATTAGGAGTTGGATGATTTTATTTGTTGTAATACTATGTAGAAGGGTGGAAAGGTGTGCTGATATTTTAGGTGTTGGATGATCGTATTTGCTGTAGTACTATATGGAAGTGTGGAAAAGTGTGCTTGTATTTTAGTGTTGGATCTTATGCATTGTAGGTGTTTACTATTGGTTTGCCATGGATGGTAGGATGTGTTGTTTGATATGTGTGATTATATATAAGTGTATATATTGGAGGATTTGGAGTAGTTGGACTTATAGTATTGAATATAGTTGTGTTTATTGATATGTGATTATATTTAAGTGTTGGATGATGTGTATTTGTTGTAGTTCTATATGGAAGTGTATGCTGGAATTTTAGGTCTTATTGTGTGCATTGAGTAGTAGGCATTATAGCTAGTGTGCAAGCCATTTTTTTTATTTTTTACAATATACGATGACGAACATTTCCGGACGTAATTCGACTCAAATAATATCGGCTTTGCCGTCATAAAAACTATTATAAATACGACATGAAATGAATCTTTAAAAACGACATTAAATGTGTCTTTAATGTCGGTGGAAAAACGACATTAAAGATGTTCACTAAGCGACATTAATGTCGGTTTAAAAACGACATTAAAGACAGCTTTAATGTCGGTTATAAACCGACATTAAAGATGAACCGACATTAAAGACCTTCAATAACATCTTCAAAGATGTCGGTTTATAACCGACATTAAAGACATCTTTAATGTCGGTCTTTAATGTCGGTTATAAACCGACATTAAAGCCCAATCGACATTAAAGGCCTTTAATAACGCTTACAAAGATGTCGGTCGCCAAGTGACATTAAAGGCCAAATTTCTTGTAGTGTAAAATCTTTCATTGGTTTTGAATTACAAACACAAATAAAACATAAACATTTATGTCGAAACATAAGTATAAACATAAGCAGTGGAAGATTTATTATTTGTTTGAAACAAAAAATCTAAAGAGTTTGAAACTTACCAAAAATGAAAGAACGACGACCAAGCGGCGAGGGAGACGACGGCAAGGGCAAGACACGGTGGGTGTGATAGATGTCTTCTCCTCTCCTCCTCCTCCTTCCCCTCTTTTTCTCTTCAAAATTTCAATTATGTCTTTTAGAGAACTGAAACGAAATATATAAGGAAACTTTCGACGCCGTTAGCTATTAATCGAAAATAGTTAGATATAGTCCCGGCAAATTATTAATGGCATCGGAAGTAGGTAAATTTTTTCGATGCCATGCATGAAGCATTGGGGATCTTGCTCTGACACATAATTGATGTTCTAGTTTATCTCGACATCCCATGCAACCCGTTAGGAACTATATATCTATTTTGGGCCATGCATAGAGCATCGAAAATCTAGCTCTGACACATAATTGATGTTCTAGTTTATCTCGACGTCCCATGCAACTCGTTAGAAACTATATATCTATTTTCGACCATGCATAGAGCGTCAGAAATCTGGCTCTGACACATAATAAATGTTCAAGTTTATCCCGATGTTCTGTACAACCCGTCGATAACTATATTTCTATTTTCGACGTCGGTTGAGAACCGCGTGATTGACTTTTTTTTTTTGACATTCTTCATGACAAGTCGGGAAAAGATGATATTAAAAAATGTTTTTTCGTTTCTCGACGTATGTAACACAACGTCAGGACTAGTAGTTTGTCCCGACGTTCCAGCTTTCGACGTCAATTTGTGCATTGGGAACTCCCGGTTTCTTGTAGTGGAAGGTAGCTCTACCAATAGACCTTCAGTGCTTGATGGATCAAATTATGTTTATTGGAAGTCCATAGTGATTGCTCTTCTAAAGCCTATTGAGAGTAAAACCTGAAAGATAGTGGTGATTGTTGAGAGCATTCTACAATAACTGATACTGATGGTAAGGTCTCTGCTAAACCAAAATTGTTTTGGTCTAGTGCAGAGGATGAAGTCTCTCTACGAAATCCTCATACACTAAACACAATTTTCAATGGCGTAAAAAAAAATATCTTTAAATTGATTAATACATGTACTTTAGGCCATGAAGCTTAGAGGATTTTGGAAGTTGTTTAGTAATGAAATTAATAAATCTAAAATTAAATATGTTGGAGTTAATAAAGTTTATTTTTGGAGGTTGGATTGTATTCTTAAGTCAGATTTTTTCGATAAATTGTAGAAATTAGGAAAATGTGTAAATTGAATAATTCAATAAAATTGAAGGGAGAGGGAGAGGGAGAGGGAGAGGGAGAGAGTAGGGTTGGATAAAATTGTTGGATAAATTTCCAAATATTAATAATATTTAATATTTTAAAGTGTGAACACGAATTTCAATAATACTTACACAATTGTTTTGGAAATGTTTATATTATTTGTTTATAGTTTTTAGAAGAAACCTCGTAAGTCGTGGCTATGAACATTAGGACATATTTGAAATGACAATATCATTAAAATTAATAAGAGGAAGCTTCCATTCGGGGAAGGAGAAAAATGGCGGCTCACCAAGTTCACACAACCACTCTTTTCTTCTTCTATTCTCTCTCTCTCTCTCTCTATGTATATTTTAAATACTTCGTTTAATCTGATACCACTCTTCAACTTTTTTATCTTTATTTTTAAATATATATACAATTTTTAAAAATAAAAAGAATATTTTAGTAAAAAGTTAAAACCAAGACCTGAACACTGAATTAAATTAAAAGTAAAAGAAAAAAACTGTGTAAAAAAAAGCATATAGGTTACTCTACTCTCCATTTTACTTGATTTTAGCCTATTTTTATACTACACATCTTGAAGACTTCAAGAATGAGTTATTAAAGTTTATTTATAATAGTTTGTGTTTTGAGAATAGATTATCAAATGTTACAATAATATGTGTTTGAGGTGTAAATTATTTTAGTTTATAAAAAAATTAATAAGTACGATAATAAAGAACAAAAAGATTGTAATAGCTTTTGTCCTAAATGTCACTAAATATTCATATACATTTGAAATTCTTTTTAGTCCATAATATTTGTTTAGAGTTAATTATCTTAAAAAATATATTTGCATGTTTTATTTTTTCGTTAAAATTATTATTACTCTTTTGTTAATATTTGGATGAGAGAATAAATTTAAGATTTATTAAAATTAAAATTAAACATTTAAAAGTATGTGAATTTGATTTAACAAATTTAAATTAAATAGATGTAAATGACACATATATAGATCTAGTTCTAAATGAAATTAATTATTTGTCTTTGTTATGTTAGAGCATATTTAGTTGGATAAATAAAATGGGATTTTGAACGTGAATATAGTTAATTAAACTAGAAGTAAGATTTGGACTATTGATTGAATGTCAATCTATTTCTATTGTATTGAAATAAAGATAGAGGAAAAAAAGTGATTGTGTAGGTTAAGATGTTTGGGAAATAAAACTCAATTTAAGTTATTCAACTTAGTGGAGCCTTGAAATGATTGGCATAAAGTTAATATGGAGGAGAATCTATACTAACTATTGCGATTAACTTGTCTTCATATTTTATTACCCTATCATGAATATGGTCAAGTCATCACATATATAGCCAAGTAGTTAATTAAGGGATATACATCCAAGGACCATATTTCACTTTTGAAATCTTTTGTTGGTGTTTTCTTCTTCTAAGTGCCATAGGTAGCTAGTTGTGAAAATTAGCTATTTACTCATTTCATTGTTAGTGACTGGTGATTGCTAAATTGAGTTGTTCTTTCTTATTGACCATGTATAGAATTCTTCGATGTTTTGGTCATACGACCAATTTTTCTCTCAAATCATCAAATCCCTCCAAAGAAAAAGAACTTGATCTCAAAAAATAGAAGAGACACGAGATCAACTGGATATCGTATGACCATGTGTAGGAGAAAAAGAAAAAAAAAAATCAATTTTGATTGTATTTTTTTAACGCAATTTTATTTTATTTTTATTTATTTTTGTGGACAATTACTTTAAGTTATATTATATACTATCTCATATGATACTAATCCATTTCTTTGACTCGCCTTACCCTCTGCTTTATTTAATTGACTTTGTGTTGTACTGAATAACCATCTATTAAACTAATGATCACATTAAATCAACATGATTTAAGCAACCATGTTAATGACAAAGATTTACAATTAAAAAAAAAAAAAGGAAAAAATTGGAAATTTTAAATTTTGTAGACTTAATTTTAGTTTGTTTACTTTTATTCAGTTTTATGTACTATTCCATCCAAAATTTGTAAAAACGAAAAAATATATTATTTTATTCCCCAGAGCATTTTCACATCGATTGTTTTGGAATGTAGATGCTCATTTATATACCTATTGATTGACCAATGGGTTTGGGCTCTTAGTATACCTAAGTTTCGGAAGAAGGGAGGAGATAGGCAACTAAGGATATACCTACATCTCCACGCGCCCCGTCGGTTGGGAGAGGAGAAATAATATATATATACTTTTACTAAAATATCTTTTGACCGTTGATAAAATATCGTTAAGATTTAACGTTGGCCATTTTTACTTAATTAATTTATGACCATTCATGCAATTAAATGATTAACGTTTCCTTAAATTAATTTGACCGTTGGCTGACCCTTCACTAGTATATATACATCCCTTGGTGTTCATTTCAAAACACAACACAAAAACAATCTTCTCCTAATTTTTATTCTATTAAAGTTTCGGAGCTATGAGTGTCTCCAATCTTTGAGTGATTTGATTCCAATTGGTTTATGTGCAAAACTGATTGACGCAAGAGGCTGTTTTATCCTGGGGACGACGAGACATTATTCTATTTGTACAATTCAGAGCAGAGCTACGAAACGTCTTAAGGAGAGGTTGTTCCGCGACTCAGTCACCTACTAATCTAGTTTTTGTTTTGTAGTTTTTGTTCCTCCATCAATTTGTTTTTCTGCCGACTTGTTTTCTTCACTAATGTTTCCCGAATTTGGACGAGTTTTGCGTTGAAGACCGAAGCGCAACAACATGTACTAGGGGTGTTAACGGGTTGGATTGGGTTGGGAGACATTCTCGACCCAACCCATATTTTCGGGTTGGGTGGGTTGCCAACGTGAATAACCCAAATTAAGATTCCAACCCAACCCACGCCATAAATATGGGTTGGATTGAGTTGTATTTTTTTTTGTCTTCCCCACGTATTCATTCGAATAGCAAAGAACCCGAAACAACAAGAGGGACGACGTATGCAGAGGAGCGAAGATTAGAGAAGAGGGACAACGTGCGCAGATCGGAGAAGAAGAAGGAAATCAGATAAGAGAAGAAGGAAATAGCAGATCACAAAGAGATGAGGACTTGAGGAGATCGGAGAAGAAGAAGTATCACATGCAGAGGAGGGAGACGAGGGTGAGGAGAAGATGCGTTAGACGAGGGTGAGGAGCAACGCTTGATTTGTTAAAAAAATAACCTAATTCTTTATATTTTATTAAAAAATAATATATATATATATATATTGTAACGGCCCAAAAATTAAGATAATTTATTGGGCGTTATTTTGAATCCATTTAATGAGAATTATTTGATTTATGTGGGAATTGAAATTAATTAAATATTTGTTGGATGAATATTTAATTAATTAGAGGTTTTGGCATGTGGCGTTTGTTGAATTTTTGATTAAATGGTAGGTTAAGAGAATTAAGTAAAGTTATGGATTTTTAGTGTTGTTGAACTTGAATTTAATTAAATAATTATGGATGTTATTTAATTAAATTGTCGGGTGAAAAGTTTGTTGGAGATTTGATAATTATATGTATATGTGGAAATATATATATAATTATTATGTTAAAGGAAAAGATAATTGTATCTTGGAGAAAGAATATTTAGCAAGGGAGAAAAGGTAAAATAATTATATTTTGGGATAATATAATTATTTGTAAAAGTATAATTACTTTGGAGAAAGATAAACAATAATTAATTATTGTGGAAGATAATTAATTATTTTGGAGAAAGATAAACAATAATTAATTATTGTGGAAGATAATTAATTACTTTGGAGAAAGATAAATAATAATTAATTATTGTGGAAGATAATTAATTATTTTGGAGAAAGATAAATAATAATTAATTATTGTGGAAGATAATTAATTATTTTGGAAGAAAGGTAAATAATAATTAATTATTGTGGATGATAATTAATTATTCTGCAGAAAGATAAATATTGATTCTGGAGTGAATGTTATGGTTGGGTTAAGATAATTCATGTTGGAAGTTATAAGTGATTTATTGGAAAAGATTTAATTGATTAAAGTAATTGAGGATTTAAGTTAATTTGAGATTTTGGAGGGAAAAGTTGGTTTTGGTGGAATTGGATTTAATTGAGTATATATATATGGATATATATATATAATTATTAATTTAGAAAAGTGAAGTTAATTATATGATGGAATATAATTATATTTGTTTGGAAAAGAAGATAATCCATGAGGACAGAGATGGTTGATTTGATTGGACGAAAAAATATATATTTATTTATAAGAGAGAATGATGGTTTAAATAAATATATATGTTTATTGTAGATTTTGGTGAGAGAAAAATAATAATAATAAAGAAGTATTATTATCATTACTAATGGTTATAAATGCCTAAGATTAAGACATTTATTTAGGAAAGATAATGGGAATAAAGATATATGTATATTTTTTTGGTATTATATATATATCCTAAAAGGAAAAGGAAAAGGAAATAATAATAATAAATATTATTGTTATTGTTTGGGTCTATAAATAGCATTGGAATGCTTAAGTTAGAAAGTAAAGGAAAAAGAAAAAGGTTCTTCATCTTCTTCTCTAAGATAACCCTCTGCTGTCGCCGCCTCATCAGTTGAAGTTAAGATTGGTCTCATCAGTTGAAGTTAAGATTGGTCTCTTTGGAAGCTTGATGATTTAAAGGGATGAGTTTTTCCATCAAGGATAAGAGGATTTTCCAACCTCCATCTGAGTAACCTTGGTAAGCCAATGAAATTAAATTAATATTTTATTAATTTAATTTTGGATCTATTTGGGGTTTCTGTAAATGTTTAATTGGCTAAACTTTTTAAGATCTAAATCTTGGATTTTTCCCAATCAAGGTTGAATTGGTTTCAACCCCAATTTTTAGAAAGTTAATTAATTTGGGAGGATTTTTGGATGTTAACCAATTGCTAATTTCATTAATTAAGATACTAAGTTTTCCTTTTATGATTAGGATCAAGTTAATTGGAGAATTTTTACTGTCAACTAGGGAGTACCTTGTTTGGCTAAAATCTCTAGGTAAGAGATTCTCCTACTAGACCTTCGAACTGAATTCAAGAGACCGCATGTAATTATGATTATGCATTGATGGTAGCTAAAATGCATAATTTGATGCTATTGATAATGACTGTCATTTTATGTTGATGATTGTTGATGACTGATGTTATGTTAATGACCGGTAGTATGTTGTTGATGACTGTTGATGATTGTTAATGCATGATATATTAATCACATGATTAAGGACGTTAAGATTAATACTCATGCCATGTTATGATGTTATGTTATGCTACATGCTATGGATAGGGTGTTCTGTTAACTTTGTCTATTAGAGTCGTACCTACATGGGTGTCCTTCGGGATCACCACCTATTTAGGACTGTGTGGTCCGACGGGACGCAAGTCTAGCATGGATATAGATATGATTCGAGTGATTCGACGGGGTCCTCGCATCCTGATTGGTTCACTACAGACCAGCATGTCCTAGGTGCTCCCCCGGGACACTGAAGACCAGATTATCGTTCCTACGGGAGCGTATGTTGCACGTGTTCGGGAACGTGCCAGAGATTGGGTACCATTTTCAGGACTCTAATGGGAAGTTAACAGACACCTAGCGGGACTAGTAGTAGGTCCCTTACTGAGTATATGTTTATACTCACTCTTTCTATGTTTAATATTTCAGGCAAAGGTAAAGGTAGAGGAAAGCTGGCGAGCGACAAAGAAGGATCCGTGACATGCCATATGGGGATTCAGTTTTGCTTCCGCGTTTATGTTTCAGTGTTTTAATATTCCGTTTTTAATGAAAATTTATTCTTCCCTCGTTTCAAAAAGTGTCTATTGTCATTGTTTCTCCTTAGTAATGACTTCGACTCAGTATAAGGAGTTGGGTCGTTACAGTTCGTTAATATAATATATATATATATATATATATATTATATTAATTCGGGTTGGGTTGGATTAACCCGAATATTTCAACCCTCAACTCGAGACCCAACCCAACTCGAAAATTTTGAAAATTTTCAACCCAACTCAACCCATATTTTAAAGTAACCCTACCCAACCCATATTAAATATGAGTTAGGTAGTTTGGATTATTCGATTATTCGAGTTATTCTTACATCCGTATCTTGTACTATCAAAGTTAATTTTATTAAATTCAAAATTGGTTGAATGAAATTGAAGGAAGAACAAAATCACATTTTAATGGACAAAAGTATTATACTTATAGCTTTTTTTTAGTTTTTATCGCATTCTCATTCATTATTGACCATTCAATTTGGATTTTGGATTTTCTTTTAAGATCATATTATCATTTTAGAGAAAATGTATCATATTTGATGATATAAATTAGGAATAAATATGTAGTTAGTTCTTTTACAGCTTCTATCCGGTAACACGTATAACTTTTAACTGTTTAATTCTTATTTAGTCCTTGAGTTTTTAATGTCATATTTTTACTTTGTATTTTGAAATCAATATTTCCTTAGTTTAGATTTTTACCTCTTCCTTTGACTTTAACTTTCTACTTAATTAATTTAAAATAGTTATACAGTAAACTTTTATATTTAATTATAATAGTGATAGAAAACGAGAAAATTTTAATTAACTATAATTCCTTTTTAATTTATTATCATAATTTTGGTTGGAGATTTGATTGGTTGACTTTATTTTTATTATGGGTGCGGTGGTTTTGCTGAAGTGGTTTTTTTTTTTTTTTTTTCTGCAGAATATTTTATTTCCTTATATTAGTTATTTGGTTGTAAAGCCCAATATTTCTATTCCAAATGGAAATTTGTTTCATTTATAGTATTCAATTATTTAAGAAGTATTATGATGACCTTTTAGGAAGGTTGCATTTGTTTATCGAGCGAGATGTTCTTTTTTTTAATTCGTACTACGATCAAACTATTCATCATCGTGTTCTTGCTCTTTTCTCACTATATTTTACTGTGTATGTTCTTCATCTTTCAAATGCAACACGTTGAAGATTATTATGGTCTAGGGGGTGAGTCTAAGCCATTGTTGTCAAAGAATGGATTCTAAGTCTTAGGAGAAACCTAAGACGCAACTATAGAAAAAAGATTCTCTATCTTAAGGGATCTAAGATTCATCAATGAAGTTCATTGACTCAAATGAAGTCTCGCACACACACCACGAAAGCCAAAGTTTACAACCACTAATATTACCAGTCTTAGAAGGAGCCTAAGCATGTGGAATGTGAGGGGAGCCTAAGTATATTTGAGAGGGAGTCTCACATACTGAGGGAGCCTAGGTGATCAATGAGTTGAGCTCTATTTGAGTCACTATAGTAGTTGTATGTTGCATATACATACTGTACCACTACTACAAATTTAGCTTTATTTGATGTGCAAAGCCTGAAAAAAAAATGTCTACTTTGATGGTTTTTGCCCATAAAGTAGGCAAACATCAAGAAAGCCCGACCATCAACGTCAAGATAAATATTGTATCAAGAAAAATATTTTTCTTGATGATCCTTTGTCATGGCCATCAAGAAATCAAATAAAATTTGTGTACGTCAAGAAAGACCAAATTTGTAGTAGTGATACGTAGTAAACTTTTTATGTAACGACCCAACTCTTTATAATAAGCTGAGGTGATTACTAAAAAGAAACAATGACAAGAGACACTTTTTGAAACAAGGGAAGACTAAATTTTCATTAAAAACATAATGCTGAAACACTGAAACATAAACGCGGAAGCAAAACTGAGTCCCCATATGGCATGTCACGGATCCTTCTCTGTCGCTCGTCAGCTTGCCTCTACCTTTACCATTTAATCAAAAACTCAACAAACACTACATGCCAAAACCTTTAATTAATTAAATATTCATCCAATAAATATTTAATTAATTTCAATTCCCACATAAATCAAATAATTCTCATTAAATGAATTCAAAATAACGCCCAATAAATTAAAACTAATTAAACAAAATTAAGATAATTAACTTCAAAATTATCTTAATTTTTGGGGCGTTACATCTTAACTCTTTAATATTAGTGGATTATTTCCAAGCACATTGTCCCTGTAGATGTAGGTGGTTTATCATAGAAATAGGTTATCAACTTCTGTATCTCTTTCTTTGTTTACATGTTGTTGGTACTTTCTTTTATAGTAGTCGTCTATGCTTTCTGTTTGACATCGGCCTTGATTATATGATGGATCACATATGTGCTATTTCAATTTTTTTTAATCGAAATAAGCATAGTTGAAGTGACAATAAAATATGCTATCAATGTTAATATTAAAAGTTGAATTTCCTACTCAAACCAAATGCAACTTGATATTAGTTAACTTACAATAACTAGGGTTTATCCCTGTTGTTAGTTGAAACTTCAAATTGTTTTTGATACTTAGAAAAGTAGTTAGTTTTACTAATTCAACATGATATTTGTTTTATTTATATAATAATTAGATATTGAGTACATAAATTCTAGTCATTGTCAACCAATAGTCCAATTCAAATTAAACACGCCATTGTTTTAGAATTGTGTGGATAACGACTTTCCCCTTTGGCTTTATTTCTTCTTAAATTATAATAATAACTTCAATAATTATGAAGTTTGTATTGCTTTCAAGTTTATGTAACCACAATTGAATCTTATGGAATTTATATTTAATTTAATTTAGTACTTGGGAGCTACCTTGGGAAGGCTTTTCTGGTCAACTATTGAATTAGATCATAATGTATTCAATATTTTTTTTTTCTTGTCTATAGACTCTATACTCTCTAACACAAGTAAGCTATTTTACTTTATAAATTGTGATATATAATTTTCATATATATTCCAATATTACAATCCAATGAATCATACTTAGATTGTCATCTTCCTTCTTCCTTTCAACTACTATATGCCCTCTGATTTTCTGGTATATCATTGTTAATCATAGCCAACAAATTTGAAAGATATAAAATTAAAGGAAAAAAAAGGCCTATTAATTAACTCAATACTGTATATTAATATTATTGGAGATGTGCATGTAGATCTTAAGTATTTATTTATTATAGAAAAATATTAATCTTAATTAATATCATTATCTTGCTAATTGATAATAAGATGAATTTTAATTATCCGTCAACAGAGAGTTGATTATCATTTGAATATTTCCAAGCAGAGAGTTGCAAGTTATCATATTTGCAATAATATTAATATATTTGAGAACTCAAATTATTTTATTTGCTTTTGAGTGTGATTATGTGAGAGAGATAATTGTTGAATATTAATTTTTTGAGAGCTCTCAATTAATTCCATTATTTATAAATATTTAAACATTGGCTGACTGTATTGCTACGACACGTTCGAAAAAATTGTTAGCCATAATTTTCTTCCATCCATTTTTACTAAAAAGAAATTATAAGTGATATTGGACCCAAGGATATAATAAACAAAAGATAAGAAGAAAAAACTAAGTCGAGAAAGTAATAAAGTTTACGCAAATAATAATAATAATAACAATAATAATAGGAAGAGATATAACAATGTTTTCATAGGTCTTTTGAAAAACCGTAAAATTGATTTTTTTTTTTGGATTCTTGACAAAATGCACGTGTGGCATGTGCAATGCCAAAATACCCACAATCACATGTTGTAATTATTTAAATATTTACGCTTTTATTAAAAGTCTCTCAAGTGTAATTAATTTGTGTTATGCATTTTTGAGTTTGTAATTTATTTCGACGTGTTAGAGAGATATAGCAAACCCTATCATAACCCTCTTCCTAATATCTCGAACTTAACAATTTGGTTGAAGATTTTAACAACTTTATTCAATTTTTAAATTCCAAAATAACTATGATATTATTTTTTTATTGATTGAATCTTAACCCTTGTTTTTATTTCAAAATATCCTTAATTGGATGAATCTAATTAACCTTTAATAATTTGAAAATTAAAATTAGTTTTCATATCAAATCTTAATTTATTTTTGAAATTTGAATTGTTAAACCATAGCCAATGTCTTCATCTTGTCGACCGAATAATCTATTATTGTGAACTCTCAACTTTTCGATTGAACAATCTATTGTCATGAAAACCCTAAATTTTTAAGAGTCTTGTTCAGTGGTAGATGAGATGAAAACAACCGTTATCATAACTTCCATTTTATTGAAGTGTATGTCCCTTTGAACATGTCTTTCAACCAGCTTGTTTATCTAATTCAATATAATCTTTTTTCCTCTTCTGAATATTTAATTTCTTGAATTACATTGTATTGTGACGGTTATAGTAATCCTAATGTTATTACTATTGTTGAAGACAAATATGTGTGTTGTGGTTGTTGTCCCTTGTTGTATGTTGAACTGAGAGTTGACGTCTAAATGCTGAAGATGGAATGTTACGGTTTGGATATTTAGTAGCTTGAAGATGGAATTTTGGTAATTTTGGTTTGAAGATGTATGTAACGACCCAACTTTTTATACTAAGTTGAGGTCATTACTAATAAGAAACAATAACAAGAGACACTTTCTTGGAAAGAGAAAGAATAAGTTTTCATTAAAAGCAGAATATTGAAACACTGATACATAGACGCGGAAGCAAAACTGAGTCCCCATATGACATGTCATGGATCCTTCCCTATCGCTTACCAACTTTCCTCTACCTTTACCTTTGCCTGAAATTCTAAACATAGAAAGAGTGAGGATAAACATATACTCAATAAGAGACCCACTACTAGTCCCGCTAGGTGTGTGTTAACTTTCCATTAAAGTTCTGTAAAGAAGTACCCCTAAACTGGCACGTTCAAAAACACATGCAATCTAATGATCCAATAAGAACACACCTCTGGTATTCAATGAACTCAAAAGAACACCTAGGACAAAACTGGTCTTCGGTGAACTCGAAAGAACACCTAGGACAAACTAGTCTTCATTAAACTCGAAGGAACACTTAAGACAATCAGGCTGTAAGTGACGCCGTCGGACTACTATATATATAACATCTCATGAGATTGGTGATCTCGTCAGACCACACAGTCATAAAAAGATGACGATCCCGAGGGACACCCATATGGGTACGACTCTAATAAACAAAGTTAACAGAACGCCCATCCAGAGCATGTAACATATCATAAACATCTAAACATGACATGAATATTAATCTTAACGTCCTTAATCATGTGATTAATATATCATGCATCATCATTAATGTACATTAGTCATCAAAATCAGTCATCATCATCAACACATTATGCATCTTAGCTACATCAATGCATAATGGAAAATTACATGCAAGCTTTTAACTTCGAAGGTCTAGTAGAAGAATCTCTTACTTGGAGATTTTAGCCAAATAAAATACTCTCTAGCTGACAGTAAAAACTCTCCAATTAATTTGATCCTAATCATAAAAGGAAATTTCAGTATCTTAATCAATAAAATTAGCAATCGGCTATCATTAAACAATTCTCTCAATTTAATTAACTTCCAAAAAATTTGGGGTTGCAATCGATTCAACCTTGATTGAAAAAATTCAAGATTTAAAACTTCAAAAATTAGCCAATTGAACTTTTAAAGGTACATTAATTAGATCCAAAATTAAATGAAGAACCTTCTTTTTTTTCCTTTTCTTTTCAACTTAAACATTTCAATGATATTTATAAACCCTAAATAACAACAATAATATTTATTATTATTATTATTTTTTTACTTTCAATATATATATATATATATGTATAAAGTACCAAAAAGTATATATATTTTTATTCTCATTATCTTTTCTCAATAAATTTCTTAAATGCACCAAATGTTAAGCATTTATAACTATTGATAATAATAATACTTATTTATTCTTATTATTATTCTCTCACCAAAATCTATAATAAACATATATATTTATTTAAATCATCATTCTCTCCTCTAAATAAATATATAATTTTTTTCGTTAAATCAAATCAACAATCTCTCTTCATGGATTATCTTATTTTTCAAACAATTATAATTATATTTCGTCATATAATTAACTTCACTTTTCCATATTAATTATTTATACAAAACCAAATAATTAATACCATATTCCACAAAATTCCAAATTATTAATTAAATATATATATATACTCAATTAAATCCAATCCCACTGAAACTAATGTTTCCCTCCAAGATCTCAAATTAACTTAAATCCTCTATTTTTTTAATCAACCAAATATTTTCCAATAAATCGATCATAACTTCTGACATGAATTATCTTAACTCAATAATTAAATTTTGGCTCAAATCTTTAATATAACATCCAAATAATTCAACATAATTAATAAAAACTCCTTAAAAATTGGGATGTTATCTTTCTTTTCCCAATAATTATATTTCAATATATAATTATAAATTTTTCTTTTAAATAAATTCAATTCCTTCTCTTTCCTTATTTACCCAATCATAACAATTAAATTATATAAACTTCTTTCCAAAATCAATATTTATATTTCTCCAAAATAATTAATTATTATTTATCTTTTTCTAAAATAATTATGATTTTACAAATAATTATATTTTCCCAAAATATAATTATTTTCCTTTTTTCTTCCTTAATAAATACCATTTCTCCAAAATACATATTATCTTTTCCTTAAATAATTATATTTTAACAATAATTATCTTTTCCTTTAAAATAGTAATTATATATATATTTCCACATATACATATGATTATCAAATCTACAAAAAGTTTCCACTTTACAATTTAAGTAAATAACATCCATAATTATTTAATTTAATTCAATTTTAACAACAACAGAAAATTTTCAACTTTACTCAAACTTCATAACATACAATTTAATCAAAAACTCAACAAACACCACAAGCCAAAACCTCTAATTAATTAAATATTCATCCAACCAATATTTAATTAATTCTAATTCCAACAAAATCAAATAAATCTCATGCCCAATAAATTAAATATAATTAAACAAAACTAAGATAACTAACTCCAAAATTATCTTAATTTTGGGGGCATTACAATATTCCTTCCTTTAAGAAACTTTTGTCCTTGAAAGTTCTAATATTTGAACAACTTAGGATATTGGGCTCTCATATGACAATTAATAACAATTTCTACTAAAATCCAAACTTTTTTTTGCCTTGATAAAGGCCAAACTCATGTCCAACTATTGGCTTTCTTTAATGACATCAACTTAGTTAGTTATTCTTTAAAGAAATTTCAATTAGATCCAAAATTAATTAACAAATTAGTAATTTAATTTCCTTAACAAACTAGACAAAACTAAGTTAATAACTCCAAAATTATCTTAATTTTGGGAGCGTTACAATGTAAGCTTACATATGAGTTTTGGTGGCTTGGAAGTGAAATTTCTGTTTGGAAACGGGACGTTAGAGTATGTAGATTGCCAACTCGAAGATTAAGGGGACTGATTTTTATGTTATTAAGATGGAATGGTGAGTTTGTTAAGAACTTCATATTGAGCATGAAGATGGAAGATTTAGATAGAAGGTTGGAGGGCTTGGAGTTCGCGAGCTTGAAGACAGAAGATGAAGGCTTGGAGGTCGTGTGCTTGAAGATGAAGAGTCTGTGTGGATTATTTTAAAAAATGTTTTGATTAGTGATATTGTTTGATTGATTAGGCTCTGATATTAGTTTTAATTAAAGTGTAATTATATATATGCTTTATTAGTTGTATAAAGAGGACATGCTGTGTAATTATTTCAATATTTGTGCTTTTGAAACTATAATTAATTGCTTGGATATGTGTTCCATTGTCACTTTAATGCAATTAATTTGATTAATGCATTTATGAGATCGCAATTAATTTTTAATTTTTATAATGTCTTTTTTCATCGTAACGTTTTCCTAAGATCTCGGGATTTAACAGTTTGTTTGAATATTTAAACAAGTTTAGTAGTTATTTTTAATATTTGAATCTTATTCATAACTACGATTTTTAAAAGTTGTTTTTAATTTTAAAATAACATATTATATTAATCATCATATCTATTTGTATGGATTCAGTTAATATTAACAATATTTAAGGGTATAATTTGTTTGTTTAAATATATACCGAATGTTGAAGCCTAAGTTCAACATCAACTAAAATTGTTTTATTTTCAATCGATAAGTTTGCCATGAATCTCGAAAGTTAATATTTGAAAATTAAAATGGTTTTAGTAATAAATTTTAATTTTCAAATTTTAAAATTTGAACTCGTAGTCTGGCATCCTTCACCCCTTTTATTGAACAATCTCTTGTCATAGATGTTAAACGTTTAAGAGTTTTGTTTAATGGTGGATGAGATGAAAATAGTCATTGCCAAGACTTCCATTTCATTGAAGTTTGTTTTCATTTGAACATATCTTTCAACCAGCTTGTTAATCTAATCCAATTTAAAGTTTTTGTTTTAAAGACAATACCTCGTCGTCACTACATAAAGTTTAAATTGTTTTAGAATTTTTAGTCTTCTTTCAAGTTTTTGAAAATGGAATGTTGGGGTTTGCAAGTCGTCACCTCAGAGATAAAGTGTCATGTCCCGCCCCAAATGTCACTCCATGTTACCAGATGAAGGTATGCCACCTAGACATCCATTGTGTATCTCTCCACGAGATGGCGCTCTGAACGCCTAGTAAGCGGATCAACTCTTACTTTTGTCTTTTTTGCATAGCTCTTTCCTTGAGCCTTGGAGACCTTCACAACTTTTTGCAGTGGAAAACAACTCTTTAACTTAACTGAAAGATGCCAGAAAGCCAGGTGCTCATTCAAACTCCCGCTTCTTGGATTCTTTGAACTTGCGGGGCCCTAGCTTCGTTTACGAGGTGGACCTTCTCTAGATGTGGCCACTTATTCTGGTTACATAATTAATGGTTATTACTATCACACAAAAAGGCGTGATGATATTAGGAGAGTTCAAAATAGTGGAGTTAGTATAACCGCTACTACGATGCAAGTCTCTAGTTCTAAGGACAAAAACCCTGTCATGTCAGATATGACGTTTTATGGTGTAATACGAGAGATATGGGAGATTGATTACCATCAATTATCTTTTATTTTATTTAAGTGTGATTGGGTTGACAATAGAAGTGGAGTCAAAGTGGACGAGCTTGGGTTTACCATCGTTGATCTCAAACGTATTGGACATAAATCAGACTCATTTATTTTAGCCACTCAAGCAAAACAAGTATTCTATGTCCAAGATTCTGCAAATCCTGAATGGTCGGTGGTTTTAACATCTCCACAAAGAACTATTGAAGAAGATTTCTTTGAAGATGAAATAGGAGATATGCTTCAAGAGTGTGGTTACGAAACCATTAAAAGGATGCCCAATGTTGATACACCTAATGAGACTGATGATACAAATTCAACTTATATTAGACATGATTGTGAGGGTAGATGGGTAGAGAAGGGTATGCCATTACTTTGCTTTATAATGTATTTAATTTTAGAGTTCGTAATATAATTGATATGCTTATGGTATCTTATTACTTTGCTTTATAATGTATTTATGTTTAAAGTTCGTAATATAACTGCTATATTTATGGTATGTCATTACTTTGCTTTATAATGTATTTATGTTTAAGTTCGTAACATAATTGTTATGCTTATGTATGTTGACTTTGCTTATTAATGTATTTCCGTTTTTTGCAGATTCATAGATGGAGGATAGCAGTGAGGATGAAAGAGAAATGCTTCCAGAAGTAAGAAAGAAATCATTTGTTCCACGTGGGCCAACTACTATGTCTGAGTTGGCCTTGGTGAGAGATTCTGGGCAAAAGTTGTCCATTCAATTTAATGAACACGGACAACCTGTTGGTGCCACGTCTAAGAAAATGCAAAGTTACATTGGTGTGTGCGTTCGACAACAGATTCCTATCACATACAACTCTTGGAAAGAAGTTCCGAATGAGCTAAAAGATAAAATCTATGATTGTATATCGGTATGAGTTCTATTATTATGTTTTTCATATAATGTAGTTTGCTTTACACTCTAAGTTTAACTAAGCTTAACTAAGCTTTTCTTTTTTCTTTTTGTGTAGATATCGTTCGATTTACAACCCAATGCTAAACATTCTATACTTATGTCTGCATCAAGAAAGTTTCGAACGTTCAAGACCACGTTAACTCAGAAGTATATACTTCCGTCTAAGGATCAACCATCACTCTTGCAGTTTCCTCCCAAAATCTATTCTCATATAAATCAAGAAGATTGGGAATCGTTTGTGGATGCTAAACTAAGTGAAGAATGGGAGGTAAATAAGTTTAAATTTTCACTTTAATTTTGTTTTGATATCTACCTACAAACTAATACGTTGCACAGGATTATAGTCGTATTCAAAGGGAAAGAAGGTCGAAATGCGTATACAATCACCACATGTCACGTAAGGGATATGCTAATCTTGCCGATGAATTAGTGAGTATTTCTAATTAAATTGAAGAATTTATCTTAATATGTTGTTGTTAATTAAATATCTATCTTTTGTTGTAGAAAATAACGCATGATGTTTCCTATCGTTCAACTCTTTGGAAAGAAGCACGAAAAGGAAAAAATAATGATTATTTTGATGATGCTACTCGAGATTGTGCCTCTCGGATTGTAAGTATACTTATGATTACAATATATAATCTTTTGTTAACCTAACTGATGATGAATTGTTTTATACTTGTATTGTTTTATAGGATGAATTAGTTGCAACAAATAAAAATGAGGACATCTTGACTGACACATTGGGTTCCAAGGAGCACGGTGGACGTGTAAGAGGCGTGGGTGCTTTCGTCTCTCAATCACAATATTTCAACACAGTAAAAGGGAAGGAGAAAATGTGTCATAAAGAAGAGGATGACTCGAGATGCAAAAGTGACAAGAAGAGAAGTAATCACTTGAGGTCATCCATTGGAAGTATTAATATAGATCTTGATGCCGATGAGGACACACCTACCAACAAAGGAGTGGAGGTAATTGACTTTGTTGTCACTTTTAGTTTTTTAACGATATAGGATCAATTGTTCTTAACTATGCTTTTAATATTTGTAAAGGGAACACCATGCCAATTGTCTATAGGATCCATTAATAATATTATTGCAGTAGCCACGATAATTGAGGATAACATTGGATGTCCCAATGTTAAAGTTCTAGTAGACGTGGTTACAGGAGAAAATTTGACTATACCCAATCCAGTGAAGGGAAAAATAGAGACTTTAAATCAAGCATTGGGTAACATTATAGAATGGCCTCGTCGGCTTGTTTCTACGATCAATGACAAACAAGTGTGTATCTTTTTTTACTATTTAATTTTTGATTTTATTTGTATAGTATTTTGAATTTAGAACCTTGGTTGTGATAGGAGCATTCAACTAGGAAGGATGTTGTATACCCTTCAAATTATACTGACGTTAACGAGATTATTAAACTTTTAAATAGACATGCCATGAACAACATGAAGGATGTAGACATGATTCGCATCCCAATGAACGAGCTAATATTTGGAAGTGACAAATTTGTTTATTTAGCTCGTGAAGATTTGTTGCATTACTGCGGCATGGTTGAAATCGGCTATATGTGTATACTTGCGTATATTACGTAAGTAGACAACTTATACTCATCTTTATCTCCAATACCACTGTTGTAGTTAGTTTGTTGATATTTTAACTATGGTTGCTTTTACTTAGATGTCTTTGGGATAAATGTGACTGTGCAAAGAATTTTTTTGTCATTGACCAATAAAAAATATCGTCACATATCAAAGATCGTGATCTTCAATCCAAAAATTTAGCCAACCAGCTAGAAGCAGTTAACTTGGAACAGAAAGTGCTAATTCCATATAATACCAGGTAAATAAAGAAGAGAAACACATTAATATATTTCCATTGAGCTTAAATCTGTACTCGCATTGAAGATGTTGTTTATTGTAGTTTTCATTGGATGTTGCATGTTATCGATCTTCGTAAAAATTGCGTTTATGTTTTGGACTCTCTTCGGAGTAAAGTCAATGAAGACATTCATGGAATCATAAATGTGTAAGTGTATTTACTTTATTACTTCTTATTTAACTTTCTTGTCTTCTAATGTTTAAAAATATTTAGAAGGTTGAAGACATGGCAAGCGAAACACGATCTACAACGCTATCGATCAACTCCAAAATGGAGACTTGTAAAGGTAATTTGCATTTACAGGTAATTATTTATTATGAAATATAAGATTAATTTGTATTCAATTTATATACATGCAGTGCCCTCATCAATTGGATTCTGTAGGGTGCGGGTACTACGTGCAAAAGTACATACATGAGATAGTGCATAATTCTAGTACTTCTATTACTAACCTTGTAACTTTCTACTTTAACTTTTTACATATTACAATTTATGATCCAAACTCATACTTTCCATATCTTTCTCTTTGTGTGTAGTTCAATACCAAAAATGCATATAGGCAAGAGGAGATTGATGAGATTCGAACCGAATGGGCAGCTTTTGTTAGCAGATTTGTGTAAGTAGTTGCTTTTTGTAGTTAGGTTAGTAGTTGATTTTTGTAGTTAGGTTAGTAGTTGATTTTTGTAGTTAGGTTAGTAGTTGATTTTTGTAGTTAGGTTAGTAGTTGGTCGAGTTAAGTTTTTGTAGGGACGAGCAGTCCTATAGTTTTTTGAAGGGCAGGTGGTCCTGTACTAATTGTTGTTTGTTAGATAGTTTGTACCTATACTTTAGTTAGTGAAGGAACTTTCTATTGTGTTTATAAATCACGATCTTATATATTATCTTTATATTTTTGAGTTTTCACTTACAGTAGTTGGTTTTTTATTTAAATATGTGATTAGGAGTTGGATGATTTTATTTGTTGTAATACTATGTAGAAGGGTGGAAAGGTGTGCTGATATTTTAGGTGTTGGATGATCGTATTTGCTGTAGTACTATATTTAAGTGTGGAAAAGTGTGCTCGTATTTTAGTGTTGAATCTTATGCATTGTAGGTGTTTATTATTGGTTTGCCATGGATGGCAGGATGTGTTGTTTGATATGTGTGATTATATATATAAGTGGATATATTGGAGGATTTGGAGTAGTTGGACTTATAGTGTTGAATATAGTTGTGTTTATTGATATGTGATTATATGTAAGTGTTGGATGATGTGTATTTGTTGTAGTTCTATATAGAAGTATATGCTGGAATTTTAGGTATTATTGTGTGCATTGCTGGAATTTTAGGTATTATTGTGTGCATTGAGTAGTAGGCATTATAGCCAGTGTGCAAGCCATTTTTTTATTTTTTACAATATACGATGACGAACATTTCCGAACGTAATTCGACTCAAATAATATCGGTTTTGCTGTCATAAAAACTATTATAAATACGACATGAAATGTATCTTTAACGTGGGTATAAAAACGACATTAAATGTGTCTTTAATGTCGGTTTAAAAACGACATTAAATGTGTCTTTAATGTCGGTTTAAAAACGACATTAAATGTGTCTTTAATGTCGGTGGAAAAACGACATTAAAGATGTGTCATAAGCGACATTAAAGACATCTTTAATGTCGGTTTAAAAACGACATTAAAGACAGCTTTAATGTCGGTTATAAACCGACATTAAAGATGAACCGACATTAAAGACCTTCAATAACACCTTCAAAGATGTCGGTTTAACCGACATTAAAGCTCTTTAATGTCGGTTATAAATCGACATTAAAGCCCAACCGACATTAAAGGCCTTTAATAACGCTTACAAAGATGTCGGTCGCCAAGTGACATTAAAGGCCAGATTTCGTGTAGTGTGGATTTAGGTTATTAAGAAAACTAATAATATAATCAATAACACTTATTGAATTTATAATAATAAAACAATTTATTAATGGCAGTCAATTGATTATATTTACTATTTACGAGTTTTAGGACATAAAGCCTAACGAACTCCCACTTGGACTAAAACTCTAGTCCTTATGGGATGTACATAATAAAGTAATCCTCAAACATTGGAAATGGTAAAATGTACAAGTATATTACATAAAACGTATATATACAAATACAATAAACTAGGGCATCATCATACCCATTACACATCTCCCACTTGCCCTAGGTTACCTAATGTTCATATCTCGTAGACCTAGACTTTCTAGATGACCCTCGAACACTTTAGCCATGAGAATCTTCGTAAATGGATCGGTACTGTTGTGCTCCGAAGCGTTCTTGGTGACGATCACATCCCCTCGTTGTACAATCTCCCGTATCAGGTGATACTTCCTCTCTATGTATTTCCCTCGTTTATGGCTGCGAGGTTCTTTAGAATTGGCTACTGCCCCACTGTTATCACAATATAGAGTGATGGGCAAATTCATGTTTGGAACAACTTCCAAATCATGTAGGAATTTCCTAAGCCAAACTGCTTCTTTTGCTGCTTCACAAGTAGCGACGTATTCAGCCTCCATTGTAGAGTCTGCAATGCATCCTTGCTTGATGCTATGCCATACTAGAGCTCCCCCATTTAGGGTGAACACTGATCCCGATGTAGATTTTCTATGATCCTTATCGGTTTGGAAATCAGAGTCAGTGTATCCTGTAAGGATCAAATCCTTAGCTTCATACACAAGCATGTAGTCTCTCGTTCTCCTAAGATACTTGAGAATAATTTTAACCGCCGTCCAGTGGTCTAACCCTGGGTTGGACTGATACCTACTGACTATTCCCACTGCATAACAAATGTCTGGCCTAGTGTAGAGCATAACATACATTAAGCTGCCCACAACTGAGGCATAGGGAATACGTCTCATATCCTCAACTTCTTGAGGTGTCTTAGGACACTGTTCCTTAGACAAGTGAACCCCATGCCTGAAAGGTAATAAACCCTTCTTAGAGTTCTGCATCGAATATCGAACCAACATTTTGTCGATATAGGTTGCTTGAGACAGTGCTAGCGTTTTGTTCTTACGATCCCTTATGATTTGGATTCCAAGAACATATTGTGCCTCTCCTAAATCTTTCATTTGGAATTTGGCTGCTAACCAAGCTTTAACGTCAGTAAGGTACCCCACATCATTCCCAATGAGGAGGATATCGTCCACATAAAGTACTAAGAAAGCTACTTTTCCTTTGTTGATTTTCTTATATATACAAGGTTCATCAACGTTTTGGTCAAAACTGTAGGATTTGATCACAGTATCAAATCTAATGTTCCAAGATCTAGATGCTTGTTTCAACCCATAAATGGATAGATTCAGCTTGCAAACTTTTTGCTTTTGACCTTCGGTTATGAACCCCTCGGGCTGAGACATAAAGATACTCTCTTCAAGATTGCCATTCAGAAAAGCAGTCTTGACATCCATTTGCCATATTTAATAATCATAAAATGTGGTGATGGACAAGAGAATCCTTATGGACTTTAACATAGCAATAGGAGAAAAAGTTTCCTCATAGTCAACCCTTTCCCTTTGGGTATACCCTTTTGCTACAAGTCTCGCTTTGAAGGTTTGTACCTTCCCAGCTGAATCCCTCTTTCTCTTATAGATCCATTTACACCCTATAGGTCTTACCCCTTCAGGTAGATCTACAAGCTCCCACACTAAATTGAAGTACATAGACTCCATTTCAAGGTTCATGGCTTTGAGCCATTGGTCCTTATCTACATCATTCATTGCTTGTTTATAGGACAATGGATCCTCAACACCATCATCTGGTATGACAATTTGAGTTTCAGTTAAACCCAAATAACGGTTAGGTTATGATACAATCCTCCCACTGCGTCGAGGCATTCTCAACAATTGAGAAGGATGAGATTGACCTGATGTGGTGGTTTCATCAACTCTTGATGAGGGACCAACTTCATCAACAACCCTTGTTGATTCATCGGTAGCTTCTTTAATACTAATTTTCTTTGTGGTTTATGATCTCTCATGTGGTCTTCTTCCAAGAAAGTAGCATTTGTCGATACAAACACTCTATTTTCTTGTGGATCGAAGAATAGACCACCTCTCGTCTCTTTAGGGTAACCAACAAATTTGCATAACCTTGAACGAGGTTCCAACTTCTTGGGATTTGTCACTAACACGTGTGCTGGACAACCCCAAATTCTGAAATGACTTAAACTAGGTTTACGTCCTCTCCATAACTCGAAAGGTGTTTCAGAAACACTCTTCGAGGGAACATTGTTCAAGATATGAACTACAGTCTCTACTGCATACCCCTAAAACGAGCTAGGCAATTGAGCGTAACTCATCATTGAACGAACCATGTCTAACAAGGTTCTATTTCTCCTTTCCGATACACCATTTTGTTGAGGCGTACAAGGTGCTGAGAGTTGGGATTGGATTCCATGTTCTATCATATAGTTCTGGAATCTCAAATCCATGTACTCTCCACCTCGATCAGATCGAAGTATTTTAATCTTTTTACTTAATAGATTTTCAACTTCAGTCTTATACTCCTTGAACTTTTCAAGAGCTTCAGACTTATGCTCCATTAAGTATAAATAACCATACCTAGAACAATCGTCTATAAAAGAGATGAAGTATATAAAGCCCCCTCTAGCTTTTACATTCATCGGACCACAGAGGTCTGAATGTATAAGTTCTAAAGGCTCTTTGGCTCTATAACCATTTCTAGTAAAAGGTCTCTTTGTCATTTTACCTTCAAGACAAGATTCACATGGAGGTAATGAATCATCTTCTAACTTGTTTAGAAGAACATTCTTTACCAATCTCCCGATCTGATCAAGATTTATGTGACCTAATCTTAAATGGCAAAGATAGGTATTGTTATTTGGAGAAATTCTTTGCTTTTTATTTTGAGTATTAGCAGTTCTAAACATCTCATGATTTAAAACTGCTTTTGCTTCATTAGGTCTTAATACATACAAGTTGTCTTCAAGCTTAGCTGAACAAATATGTACACCATTCTTAGAAATGAACGCTTCATTCATAGAAAAATTAATCGAGTACATATGTTCAATAAGACAAGAAACGGAAACTAAGTTCCTTTTAATTTTAGGAACTATGTACAAGTTTTCCAAAAACATGAATTTATTTTCGAAAAATAACTTAGCATCTCCCACTGCACGAGCTGAAATGACATCTCCCGTTCCAACCTTGAGTGTCATCTCACTCTCCTCAAGTTGCTTGAAGGAACTAGTTTCTTGTAAAGAAGAACAAACATGGTTAGTGGCCCCTGAATCAAGTATCCAGGCATTTTGGTCATTTTCCACTAAACATGTTTCCAAGACAAGTAAATCATATTTACCTTCATTTTCTTTCTTCTTAACAAGGTACTTAGGGCAATTTGTTTTCCAATGCTCATCAACATTGCAGTGGAAACATTTTTCCTTGATGACTACCTTAGCCTTCCCTTTGCCTTCAACAGCAATAGTAGGACATTTCCCCTTCCCTTCTTTTCTCTTCTGAATTTTCTCAGATCCAGAAGATGAAGGTGCAAACCTCTTAGAATGAGCAACATTTGCCTCTTGTTTGATCTGAATGGACGGTTGCCCAAACATCTCTCTAAGAGAGTCCATGATCTGACGTGCAGTGACCATGATCTCATGTTTCTTGCTCAATATGTCAGACATACTAGCCAAGATGTGGAGGCGAGCCTTGTCATTGGCCTTTGTCCAGCGGTCATATGCATCCCTCCCTAACACTTTGGGATGCATATTTAGTGGGGAAAGGAGGACATTCCTCCATTAAGACGAAGCGTAGATCAGCGATAACTAGAATCATATTCAATTTCGATTTCCACGTTGCATAATTTTCACCGGTTAATTGATCTTTATTAAGCAATGCAATAATTGAGGAAGACATGCTGAAATAGCAAACAATTGACCGTATTAGTTATCTTTGTCTTAACCCATTACATAAAACAGTCCAATCAATTCAGCAAAAAACAAATAATCAAAGAACCCTAATAAAACTAATGATTTAGTTTTTGCAATGATACTTTAGAAGTTTAGAGCAACAATCACCGAAGGGTGATCAATTACTCCTCTTCTGAATTGAGACAATCTCAACTAATTACTAATACCAGAATAACTCTTATTCCTATAGTTCTTAGCTATCGTTGTTCGGTCAAGGATTCATTAACTAACTTAATTCATCTCGTAAGTGTGACCTTACCATTTTCAGATCCCAGAGGTACGCTTCAATAGGCTACCGTTATGAAAGAAAACTGTTGAAGATTAACCTAAGAAATCTTATCCATTTCTGGAGTTTGTGATGTTCCGATTTATATGATCAAGCCCTCCGAAGGGATGGTCGCTCCAGGACGACACGCAGGCGGATCATAGAAATCTCACGGTGCAACCTAATGGAGGAGACCGTAGGATACATTGACACGCGTCCTTCTCCCATTTACTATGAACATTTCCCCTATTCAACTTGTTATTGACCCATACAAACACTTTCCGAAGGGAGGCTGCACCCTGGGCGACACGAAGCCGAGTATGGATCTCACGTGTGAACTCTTAGGGACGTGAGAGCAAAAAATTGATATATCATATATACCATTTTTCTCCCACTAAAATGTTCTATTAATTTAGGATTTAGTTGCACTTAGCTAAATTCCGGCTAAATGAATCTAACTAAGTCTATTCTTGTTATAACAATTATAATAAAACTTTACACAAGTTTTTAGGTGTATTAAACCATTTAATTTACCTAGTGACATCTTATGCTAATAAGAATAAGGTTAATTCAACGCCGGTTCCGGGTTAGTTCCCAGGTAGGAGGTGTTCCGTAAACCGTCAACTTAAGTACCCCCAGCCTTAGACAGAACTTTACCGGTGGAGTTCCCTTGTAACCTTAAATCCTATTTGTGCTATTTAGTTTCATTAAACTAAAAATAAGACTTAATTCTAATCCTATTAGAATTAATGTGATCTTAGGTCTATTTAATTTTAAACAATTTAAAATTAAATCAAATTTAATCCTAAGATCCTATATTTGCATGCAACTCTTTATTATAGGTTGACAATTTCTAATAATCAAATTTTATAACTATTATAAAATTAGTTAATTAGCCCTATAGTCATGCATACTATGGTTTAAATAATTAAAATCAAATTATTATTAAATAAAACCATATTACATGCATAATTATATTAATATAACAATTATATTAAACTATGGATGTAATATGCACAATGCAAATTAATTTTCATCTTTATTAATATAACAATTATATTAAATAAAATATGAAAATCAATCAAGCATACACAAGACATCAATTTAAATATAACAAATTATATTTAACTAAGTAATGTCATGCATCATGCTTATTCAATTTCATATATTTAAAAAATCAACATATTTTAAATTACTCATGAAATTCACAATCATGCATTAAAACCATACATTATAACATTTATAATATATAAAAATGCATGAACATGCTTAACCTAAGGTGGGATTTATTTAAATGACATCCATAAAGCATTTAAATAACAATTGAACCTGTAAAATTGGCCCCTAGGATAAAATAAAGCAATAATTATAATAATAAAGCCTTAAAATATCCTAAAAGTGCTTTCAAAGCTTCAAAACCGGCCTCAAAACCTTCAAAAAGCTTCAAACCGGGCCCAACACCTTGAACATGTCAAAAATCGCTCCAAACCGGCTAAAAATGCTTGAACCGGCCCAAAATATGAAGAACCAACCCAAAACCGCTGAACCAGCACCATATGTAAAAATCAATGCAAATTTTTAAAATTCTTAATTAAAATTGAGATGATTCTAATACCAATTGAAGGTATGAAAACCCTTTACAGCGGAAAATTATAGAAACCCAATTTTAATTAGAACCTTAAAATTACCAATACATTGGCAAAAATTACAAAAACAATTTTTTATGGTTAAACATGCTTTGAATAAAAAATATAGAGAAGAAAACTTACGCTCCTTGACGACTCTAAATCTACCAATCACCAATTTGGGCACCACCACTTGGAAAAATTCCTATTCTCTTCAAGAGATGGTTTGTGGGAACCAAAAATTGGAATAAGGGAATGAACAAAAATTTTTCAGAAAGAATATTTTTGGTCAGAGAGAAATGGGTGAGCAAAATTTTTCGCCGAACTTTTTCGCAGAACTCACTCATTGTTACACAAAGTATTCTCACTTCTTCAGACGAAAGAAGTGAGAAGTTGGAGATAATAAGTGGGAACGTAGGAAAACCACCCACGTTCCCTATTAACTTAATAATAATTATTAAGTTAATATATATATATATTAAACTAATTAATTAATTTAATTAAATAATTAATTAATTTAATAATTAATTAAATCATATTTAATTAATATTTTCATTTCAATCATATCTAAATGAATATCTCTCGCATAACCTATAGTTTTAATTTAATTAATTTAATTAAATCAAATTTAATTAAATCAAATTAAACTAAACTATTAATTAATTCTCCAATTAATTAATTTCTAAATTAAATATCTTATATTTAATTTAATCCATAATTTGAATCATATTCAAAGATAAATTTCTCTCATAACCTATAGTTTTAATATGTATCATATACACATAAAATTTTAACTTATAGTTTTAATATGAATCTAATTCAAATTAAACTAATATTTGAACTTATTCAAATATTTTATTCCCTCGTAATTTAATTTTGAATCATATCCAAAATTAAATTTATATAATAAAGTCTAATAAACTTTATATTATAAGTATCAATATACATTATATTAATTCCCAAATTAAATTTGAACATTTCAAATTACAACCAATATAAATAAATCTCATTACTCTTTATGAGCTAGGAAGGGGACCTAATGGACCTACAGATCAGAAGCTACAACGATATGAGATTAATTAGCTAAACTCATTAACTACATTAATCAATATTCGTTAACTATGTGTACACTTCACTAAAGACTCACAGCTGAACTCTTCTCACTATAGATATATTTCTGTGTCCACGGATATAGACCAATACCAGTAAGTTAGTCCTTCACAAGTGTTTGTACCACCAGTTGGGTCAAATTACCGTTTTACCCCTGGGTTACCTCTAGTCCTTAAATACCAATGCTTTTCTAATGAACAACCTGTTTATGGCCTAACCACTAAACAAAGACCCCTCTCGTGCCATAGAGAGGGTAGGGCCCTTTGCTCAAGTCCCGGAGACACCATTTAAGGAAACACTTATCTATTTACACTAAAGGTGGGAAGGAGTGAATTCTATCTTGTGTGATTATGTTCCCAGCTCCCCACTTGGTCTTGTCCCCAAAATGATAAGCATATTGAGTCGGCAATTTGGCCACTCTCACCCGTACAAATCAAAGGACAATCCCTCGCAAACATAAGTTCATAATACACTAAGGATTAAGACTAAGTCACCTAGGTCATCCTAATGAAATAGAAATCCAACTAGTTAACGGAGTTACATCTAGTGATTACTATTTCGTTGTCCAGTCTTATGCAAACTCATTGCATAGGATACCCTCACTTGCATGTCGCATACATGAACACATTGGATCAATGTGTTTGTATCGAATACAAAGTGAGTCGTATCCATAGTGTTAACAGGATAAGGTACCCAACTTTAACCCTATACTATAGACCCTTTAAGCTGATCTTGAACATTGATCCCCGTATGTCTTTACATACTGTTCAAGACTCATCAAACAGCTTAGGATGTTAGTTTATTGGATTTAGGTTATTAAGACAAAACTAATAATATAATCAATAACACTTATTGAAATTATAATAATAAAACACTTTATTAATGACAGTTAATTGATTATATTTACTATCTACGAGTTTTAAGACATAAAACCTAACATTTTTCTCTTTAACTTTTCAGGTAGGGGTACAGCGAGGGACAGACCGACGAGGGGCAAGAAGAATGCGTCAAGGCCATATGGACGCATCTGGTTTTCTTTATGCTTCCGCTGATGTATTTTGTTACTTGTTATTTTCATTGTCAGGTTGAGTCATGGTTAGAATACTTGGTTTGTGGTTGTGTGTTTGATGATTTGAGCACTGTATTTTGGAACTCTCGTGAATGTGATTTAAAATAGGGTCCGAAACTGCTTTTGTGATATTTTAAACGTTTTTAATGAATCGTAACCGATCTTTTATGAGCTTGTGTGTTTTACTGTCGAGTCTTAGTACTACATAGTGACCTCAGCTTAGTCCCTATAGTTGGGTCGTTACAATAATAAAGTTTAGTGTTTACTTTGGATAAAAGACAAAAATTTATTTAAATTGTCAAAATGGCAAAAAGAAAAAATAAAAAAATTGTTACAAAAGGTCTTAAATGCCCATACTCTAGTAGAAAATCGATTCATAATACTGTAACGGCCCAACTCCTTATACTAAGTCGAAGCCATTACAAAATGTAATGTGACATAAACAAAGTTATAAAGTTTCGTTAAAACGGACAACCTCAAAATTTTAATTATTTAAAAACCAAATCAGGGTAATGTGCGAAATGTAGACAAATATTAAAATCCTACTCGGGCCCTATCTACTTTTAAAGAAACGAAATAATAAATAAAGAATAATAAAAATTCAAATACTAAAAGTTTAAACTGGGGTGTAAAGTGGAAGCAGAGATCCCTATGGCTCGCCACGGTCACTTCTGGTCGCTTGCTAGCTTGCCCTTACCCTTACCTCTACCTTTACCTGAAAAACATGAAATGGAAAGAGTGAGTATAAAATACTCAATAAGGGACCCACTACTAGTCCCACTAGGTGTCTGTTATCTTCCTATTAGAGTCCTGAAAAGTGGTACCCCTGAACTGGTACGTCCCCGAAGACGTGCAATCTGCGTCCTCGTAGGAACATGTTAGTCTTTGGTAATTCCCAAGGGAACACCTAAGACGCTCGGGCTGTGAGCGGTCCCGTCGGATTACTCACATCATGTCTATGTCAATGTCAATGTCAGACTAGTAATCCCGTCAGACTACGTAGTCATAAGTGTGAGCGACCCTGTCGGGTCCCTCCATCATGTCTGTGTCATAATAGTGGTGATCCCGAAGGACATCCATGTGGGTACAACTCTAATAAGAAGCTAACCTAGACCCTACACATTGCATGCACACAACGCCTTATCAATCACATTATAACTTATCATACATGTCATAATTACATCAATTCATGCTATAACATATCAAACCATGCTATAACATATCAAACTAGAACGTACCAACCCTAACATATCATACCAGTCATTCTCAACTACGACTATGTCGTTAAAACGAAGACGGTAGTATCGACATACTATTCACGCCAACCACAGAGTAGATCAGTAGGCACAATGTCAATATCAATCTTTCTCTCTCCACAACCTTGAGTTAGGTGCTTAGCTACCATTCTTAAGTAACCATAAATTCACATGCGGTCTCTTTACTATAATCGAAGGGCTAGTAGGAGAATCTCTTACCTGGAGATTACTCAACAAATTCTAGCAGTAACAACACGCTCCCCAAGCAGCGAAAGTCCTAAAAGATCAGGAACCCACAATTTAATAATTTAACCCTAAAAGAAAATTGGTCCAAAACTCACTTGAAGCGACTTACCCAAGATCAAGGTCGGACATGGCTTGGACTTAGTTGGATGAATCCTCAGCTCGGCTTCCAATTAACTAAGTCAATTTAATCCAACAACCAATTTAATTAGGGTCAAAATAACCTTAGTTGGATAGGTTAAAAGCAAAATCAACCTACCGAGGCTTACCGAAAAATGTGGGTCAAAACAAGGCTAATAGGGAGCTTGGCGGCTCAGTTGGCTCGGTTGGAGAGGCAAAAAATCAACTGGCGGCTCACGAATACGGACGCAGGCATGGCTTGCGGCACGAGTCGAGCGGCTACACGAAGCGGCTGAAGCGGGCGGGCGCGGGCGTGACACAGGTTGTGCGAGCGGGCGCGGGTCGGGTCGTTGGCAGGGACGCGGGTCGACCGACTTCACGTGGTGAAGCGACACAACGCGCGGGTCAGTTTCGGGTTCGGGCGACGGCTGAGACATGGGGCTCGAACTTTCGACGATGCGGCGCTAGTCGATGGTCGACGACGGAACGGGGCGAACTACGGCGGGGAAGATGCGAGCGCGGGTTGCTTGCGGCTGACGCTCGACGTACGGCAATTCGGACGGCTCAAACGACTCTCCGACGCGACTGGAAGGGTGGCTATCGGCTCGGGTTGACCTGCGACGGACGCTCGACGGCGACGGTTGGAGGAAGGCAGCGGCGGCGGCTAGGGTTTGAGGGATTTGTGATTAGGGTTTAATTGAGGAAGATGAATAGTGTTCCACGCTTTCCAATGCCCTTTTTAATAATAAAAAAATAATAATATAATAATTATTATCTTCTTTTGTCTTTTTCCCTAATTAACTCAAAATAACAACCACTCATTCTCTTTTTTCATTTAAGCCAATCAAATCTTCCTTTAAATTCAAATACTCTCCTCTCTCCAAATCACATCACCTTTACCCTTTCAAAAATATTAACTAATTATATTACCTTCATAACACAATTATTTGATCCTTAAACTTCATTAATTAAGTTCCCAACACATAAAATCTAAGGCCAACCAAAACAATCATCAATTCCAAACATTAGAACAATTAGGTATTTTTTCAATTATCCAATAGGGTCAATTCTCCATAAGGTAAGGTACTTCCACATTTAAAATAACACCCAAAATTTCAAATTTACTCTTAAGATAATAAAATTTAATTCCTCAAATTTTGGGGCGCTACAAATACAATCATTTTGGAAACACAAAATACACCATAATGGAATCATGCTTCCCAAACAAACTTCAAATTAATTCTTTTATTTTTCCCAATAAACAGAACATAAAACTTCAAAAAATCCATCAAATCCTTAAATTCTCTCAGAAACCGATCTGTCTTCTTTATCTCCATTGATCCAGAAAAATACATCCACAGAGCCGAAATCCTTGCAAGACTAGTAGCCAATGACGTCGTTCACAAACCCATAAAAATGTAGTAGTACTACTATGTCTCTTTATTTTTCACCGATTTCTCTGCAAAATAAAGGTTTGAAATCCTCCACTTTTCTGTCTACAATGTAATGGAAACCAATTTTATCTCCAAAAATAACTCAAACAATTCTCTAATCCTTGCCAATTGTAACATGCACAGGGGAACTCCAGTGGTTTCGTTCATCCTCACAGCTTATTCACAGGTAAGAAAAGCTCATACTCTAGCAAAGCTCTTTTTCATAATGCAGGAAAAATTTAAATAGTTGTTTCTTGAAGCGACAATAAATCCTTCTTTCAGGTAGGGAAGCAAGATAGTTTACTTTAACAAATTATTATATATTATTTTGTTTTAATGATATGCTCGTTAATTTGATAAAAAGAACATGAAGAAATTACTTCAATGGTGTTGGAATTTATGTCATCAAACTCATAGTTTGTAATTTAAAATCATAATTTATTCAATAAAGTTGTTATTGAGAATTTGTTAGTAAAATTTATGTTATAATCTTGAATTCAATAAACTAAGGTCCCAAGGCTATCTTTAGTAAACTTGAACTTTATGTAGAGACATAAACATGAATCATAGTATATGAATAAGGTTGGAAGCCTTATTCTAGGAACACCATGGATGTGGTTCGCTTTGTAATTAGTACAAAGGATGTGATCCCAAATCGTTCATGTAGAGACTTGAAAATGGGGGCATTCTATGTAAAGAGTTTACATAAGATGAAACCATGAAATAGTCACTTGTATGTTATAACACCATTTACTCTTCAAAATTGAATATTTCAATTATTGATGAGCTAGGTAACTCTTTAAAGTGTAGGCATTTCTGTTTACACGAGGTTATCCTTATTTGCATAGGTGATGGCAACTCATCAACACTGGGTCTCCTATTTTAGAGGGTAAGACCGAGTGGATAACTAGGGACATAGGGTGTAAGACGGAACTCGCTCCTACTCACAGTAGAGTTAGTAGATATGTTGTTCCCTTAAGGACTGAATCCAACTCTTGAACAAGGGGCCCCACCCTTTCATTATGTTATATCTTAACCAATTATTCAATAGTGGATCAGTGGAACTTAAGGAGCAAGATGTAGTTTTGGGGGTAAAACGATTTTTGACCCAGTTGAGGTTATAAACAAACCTGTGAATGATTAACTTACTGACCATGGTTTTATCAAATGGACATAAATATTGTAACAACCCAATTCCTTATACTAAATTGAGGTCATTACCATTAAAATAAATAATAATTTTTGCATTTAAAAGAAAAAGAGTAAAATTAAATCCTTAAATAAATAAATTCAAATACTCGTTCATAAATTATATTGGTAAAACAAGAAGAATGTCAGGTAAACATAGTCCTAGTTTGGACCCTATCTAAATTTTAAAGAAAATAACATAAAGTAGTTAACGAGTTCTGATAAATTTCAATAAAATAATAAAAAGGAAAGTCACGGACCCTTCTTGTCATTCGGAAGCTTTCCTCTACCTTTGCATGAAATATTAAATATAGAAAAGAGGGAGTATAAACATATACTCAATAAGGGACCGATTACTAGTCTCGCTAGGATCAGTTGTGAGGAGGTACCCAAAACTATCGTTTGCCCGATGAAAACACACACAATCTAGTGATCCCGAAGGAATACATTCATAAGTCGGCAAACCTGAAGAAACACAAATAATATCCGACTGTATGTGATCCCGTCAGACCACTCGTAAACATGTATTGACAGACTGGTGTCCCATCGAACGCACACAGTCATAAATCTATGAAAAAGTGGTGATCCCCAGGGACATCGTACATGTAGGTACAACCCTAATGGTCGTTTAACAGAATACCACAATCCATAACATGTAGCAATATCATAAAGATCATAAACATGACATGAATATCAATCATAAAGTCCTTTAATTGACATTTTCAAATATAGCCAAATGAACTAAAATATTTTAAAAAATATAGTAAAACTTTAGATCTATCACTAATAGATACCGACAGACTTCTATCAGTGCCAATTAGTGATCTTGATAGACATCGATAAAAGTTTATCAGTGTGTCATTGGCAGAATTTGAAACTTTGTTATATTTTGTAAATTTTTTCAACATTTTTTCCATTTACAATTATTCCCCATTGATTAATTTAAAATAATTATAAAATTATATTTATAATTAAAAAAGTTATTGTCCTGAAAATATTTACAAATATCGAAAAACACTAGAGTTTATTAGTGATATACACTAATAGACATCTATCATTGTTCATCGGTGCCTATTAGAGATAGATGATATATGTCTATCGTCAATGTCTATCACTGATAGACTTTAACATTTTACTATATTTCTAAATATTTTGGTTTATTTTACCGTATTCAAAATGACTTTCAATAATTATTTAACTTTCACTATTTTTTCCATTACCATTAAAATTAAATTTAAAGTTAACACCAAAAACTAAAAGGGAGTATTTATTGAAAAACGAAGATTGAAAGTTTAAATCTTGAAACTATCAAATTGAAAAAGACCTAAAGCCTTATCGATATAATTGTAATAGTATGAAATGAAAATACAAAATTGAAAGCAAACTTAAATTTAAGGACTACAAATATATTATTTTCAACATTTTCATTCATTGAATACATAGAAAATGAAAGGGTTTGTTAACTTATAATCGTAAGTATATATAGATGTTATTGAATTAACTTGTTGTTGATAATGTATATGCATTTTGACTTGAGAACATAAGAGAGATAAAAGATAAAATGTTATTACGAGTTGGAACCAAAGAAAAAGACAATCCTTCCTTCCTTTGCACTTTGCATTACAAAAAAGAAAAAAGAAAAAGAATCTTATGTGACATCCGAAAATGACCGCAGGCAGCACAACCTGGCCGATCAGTGACCGTAACACAAGTAGCTGAATTTGACCGTTACGCTTGAATATCGCAAAAATCTTTTTCACCCTCCCTCACCTTTTGTGAAAAATTTCATTATAGTTTTCATTTTAAAGTTTCCATTTGGTTGTTGTCAAAAAGAAAAAAAAAAAGTCATTTTGATTGGGTGATAAATAACATACCTACAAAATTGTATGGATTCTTTTAACTCTAAGAAAAAGAAAAAAAAAAAAAAAAGAAAAATATCAAGTAGAGTTACAATTCTTTAACGTCGAATCACGTGTTTCAATGCATTGACTTATAATTACCATATGCGACACCAAATCCTTACAATACTTTATCTTTGTTTTATAGTGGCATTATTTAGTTGTCATGACTAAGTATCATGCAAACATATCATTATGACTTTTTTTTTTTCTCTTTGACTAGTTAGTATAGGTTTAAAATACCTTTTCAAAAAGAGAAAAAAAAAAAGAAAAGAAAAGAAAACGTGCTCTTTTACATCTAAATAAGAGTCTTATTAGAAAAATAAGCATAGAGAGAGTTGAAACCACACAAATTTTAAAGAATTTCCTATTTAATAGAGGTGCAACTTATTACTTATTCAAATTGACTTGGTCATTATTTTGCCTCAATTTCATAGCTCTACTTAACCATTCTTCACAAATAATAATGACTTGAAGTTTGACAACTAAGCAGTCCTTTTATGCATTGTAGTTATCAAACATGACAATACACTTTTTACCCTCCTAACTAAAACTTTATTATTATATGGTAGTTTTTAATTATTTATTTAATTTCTTCAAACGTTTAATATATTTTCATATTTTCAGTTTATCGATCACTTCTTTTATCTTAAACTAAGAATTTTATGTGAATAAATCAATCAAAAGTAAAATAATAATCATGTTTTTTTTTTTTTTTAATTTACTAATTCCTATCTTACATTTCAACTACGAATACCGAATAAATCTTTATAATAATGAAATAATAACAAATAAAAAAATTTTAGAAATAAAATAAAATGCAGCACATGAATAAAATATTTGTAAAAATAGATAATGTTAGCTAGTCGATTGGTAAAGTTGTATAAAATGTCATGTCTATCTTTTAGTGACCACTAATAGCCTCTATCAATGATAGTAAGTTACAATAGTTATTAATGGTTATCACTAATCGCTGCTATCAATGATAATTTTCAATTTGAGAAAATAAAAAAGAAGCACTCATAATAGGGTAGCAAATAGAACGTTATCACTCATAGTAGATATTACTGATAGAAAGTGACAGAAACTGATAGCAGTTATTAGTGATATTCACTCATAGCAGCTATTATGATAACTTTTGACGTGAGAACTTCTGGAATAAGTTTGCAAAGCAGTCATTTCTCAAGTTGAAAGCTACAAGTGATAGCTTTTAATTCAAGAATTTAAAAAAGAAGCGTCTAAAATGGTGGTTGTATGTGGATATTTAAGTATAGGTATCAATGATAACAACTTATAGTAGCTATTAATGATAACAACTGATGGGCAACTACGAGTGATAATAATCAACTTTATACTCTTTATATATATATATATATATATATATATATATAAAATTGAAATAATACTAAAAATAACAGCTAAGTTAGTAGTAAAATCATCCTATGCATTTGGTTGGCAATTTGGAATAATTAATAGATAATTTATACAATAGTCATTTAATAAATATAATATATTAAACTATATTAACGTGATGTTAATTTTATTAGAAAATTAGGTAGTATTATACCGAGAAAAAATGATCCTAACTCAACTCACGTATATAAAACATGTATTATCAACCTTAAAATTAAAGATTTAATTCCCCCAACTCACATAAAGGAAAATTATCTATAAAAATTATTAATTACTATTTATTTAATCATTAATATAATATATTTAGTAGGCTCTTTCACTAAATTTATCTACTAATAGTAATAAACACACTATAATAGAATAATAATCTTAAAAATAATAATTAATTGTACAACCACATTTTAAAGAATATAGAAAATATAACGTAGTCTATCAATATTTATTTCGTACCAACAATAGAATTCTATCATTAATAAAATCTTTTGATCTATCAGTGACAAACTTTGTCAGTGATTGACCAATATTTGCAATATGATATATTAATGATAGATTTCTATCATTAATAAATTGTGATTGATTTCGTTGTATTGGCAACTTTTTTTTAAATTGTTGATATTTATTCTAATACTTTAAATCTAATTTCTATATTTTCTATTGTTCGTATGAAAAATTATTTTTGAACCTAACTTTCTTTCTTAACTAATAAATATTGTCATGAAGTCAAAATATTTTAAAATAATAGGAAAAATTTCAAACATAGTAAAATAAATCAAAATATTTATAAAACATAGTAAAATTTCAAAGCTATATTTCATAGAAGTCTATTAGTGTCGGTTATTGATAGAATATAAAATTTTGTTATAGTTTGTAAATATTTGATTAAATTCGTCATTTTTTTTACAATTTCTCATAATCGAAACTATTATTTTATTTATAATTAATTTTTAAAACTATTGTTAATCTGAACTCTTTTTTAAAAATTTGTTTAGTAAGAAATTCGAAGTTCCAACCTCAACAAAGGAGTATTACAATGATTCTACGGTTAGAGTCCTTACTTTAAGTTAAAAAAAAAAAGAAAAAAAAAAAAGTTAAGAAGAAAACAAAAGAATTGGTTTGTCCCACCAAGAAACCAAACATCCCACAAATTTTGGGCCTTTTTGGGCCGAAATGTATATGTCTTCTCAAAAGCAGGAAGAAAATTCCTTGATTTTAGGCTTCATATTATTTGCATCGTTGACATGTTTGCCATACAATTTATTCTTATTTTTATTTCTACATTTTAGTTTAATTCAGAAATTCAAAGCTCTAACATTTTTTTTTTTTTTTTTATCGATGATACCTGACTAAACTCGCCGAGCCATTTGTTGAAGATGTGTGTCTAAGCATATTTGTGACATAATCTAAATCCATTATCTTTATTGTATAAATTAAATAAATAAAACTAATGAAAATATAAGTGGATGTTTTAATTTAAGTGAATATAAGATATTTGTATCACTATTAATGGGGAAATAACAGCTTGAGCACATAACCTCTTACCCTAATACAACGTTAAATAATTAACTGATCGAAAAGCTTAAACAATAGGAAATTAAGTAGCAATAAAGTGAATTATTAGAGCTACCAAATTTCTAGATTGATTTATCACTTGCTTCCAAGCTAATTTTTTAAGTCCTAGTGAAGATTAGCAACTTTTGATGCATCAAAGAAACTTTTTCATCCAAGTTCATCCACATCTTTAATGAAACATGTACCAATTTATTTCATATATTTATATAGTGAAAACATTTGAAGGGGTGTTAGATGAATGTAGACTGCATAGATGAACGGTTGTGCCCAACCCTTTTATAGCGACCTTTTATTACTAGCAATACTAACATTTTTTCCCCATATCATCATCCCACTTTGATGTAGGCAGTTTTTTCACTGCTGGATTCATACTCCCAAATCTTTTCTTTGGCAAGGATGATCTTCGAGGTTCAAAAAAAGGAGGAGAAATCAGGATATGTGGGAACTGGGAAGCATCCCAGGTTCCCTTAATAACTTTGATGAGGGAGTTATTAAATTAGATTATATTAGAATAGATTAAATTAGATTAATATTTAAATAAATAAATAAATAGTTAAGTAAATAATTAAATTAATATTTTTTTTCAAAAAATATAACAAACCAGCAAAATGTTTACACCATATATAACAATTTTGAAAATGAAAAAATTCCACAGGCCCACAATGAGAAATACCAAAAATACCCCAATCAACACGCAATTAATTGGTCACACACGCGCATGTAAATCTTCTTCTAAACGATCATGATATGTAATCATGTAGGAAGATACATGATCGTGAAGGAGATGATACATGATCGTGAAGGAAATGATACACGATCGTGAAGGAAATGATACACGATCATGAAGGAAATGATACAGGATCGTATAGGTAGTATCAACACCAGCTGTGCACGCGTGTGTAATTCTTTTCTAAAAAATCATAATATGTGATTCTGTAGGAAATGATACATGATTGCATACAAAGATATACAATTGTGTACCAAATCTAAATAATCTTAGTTCACAATTGCGTTCCAAGATCATTTATGTTTAGAACAAGATTGTCTACCAATATTGTTTAGATCTTGGTATACGATCATTTAGATCTGAAAGAGAAAATGCATAAGAGATGACGAAGATTGTTTACCAAGTGAGAATTTGAAGAAGTAAAAAAAGAAAGAAAAAATATATGAGAGATGATGAAGAATGAATAAATTCTAGAAGAGGAAATGAAGAAATCACGAACTAGAACAAGTAGGAATATGAAAAAGAAGAAGTAATAATATGAAGAAATTAATAATATGAAAAGGAGATGAATAAATTGCAAAGAAAAAGAAGAAGAAAAAGAAGTAAAAAATCGTCTACAATACTCAAGAGCAAACCTGAAATTTATGAAAATATCATAGGCTTTTTGATTTTGTTACACGGGTCGTAAATATTTTGTATGACGTGTAATATTTAATTTAATTAATTAATTGCTATATTAAATATTGCATATTTAATTTAGGTTTTTTAAAATAGAAAAATTGAAAAACTATTTATATTCTATAGAACAAAACTATTAAAAGACAAAATTCATTACACTTATCTTTTTTATGACGTATAAATATTTTGTCAAATGTTCTATTTTTGATAATTTTTCTTAAATTTAATTCAAATTTGATTCAATTTATATCTAAATTTCTCTAATAACATATTGTTTTAATGCGTATCATATAAACATTAAATTTTAACCTATAGTTTTAATGTGAATCTAATTCACATTAAATTAATATCTAAACTCATTCAAATATTTTATTCCCTTGTAAATTATTTTTCAGCCATATCCAAAATTATATTTAAACAAATTTGAACATTATATTCAAACAAAATTATATTTAAACAAAATTACTCAAATTTACCTCATTATATTTAAACAAAATTATATTCACTTAAATATAAATTTACCAATAAACTTTACATTATTCCCTAAGTAAATTTGAACATTTCAAATTACATCAAATATATATTTACCTCATTATCCTTTACGAGCTAGGAAGAGGACCTAATGGATCTACTGATAAATGCTACAATATTTTGAGATTAATCGACTAAACTCATTAACCACATTAATCAATATTTGTTAACTGTGTGTACACTCCACTAAAGACTCACGGTTGATTTTCTCACTGAGATATATTTCTATGTCCACTAATATAGACCAATAACAGTAAGTTAGTTATTCACAAGTGTTCGTAACACCAGCTGACTTAAATTATCATTATACCCTTAGTTTACTTCTAGGCCTTAAATACCAATGCTCCTCTAATGAACAACTTGTTTACGGTCCCACCACTAAACAGAACCTTTTTTGTGCCTTAGAGAGGGTAGGACCCTTTGTTCAAGTCTCAGAGACACCATTTAAGGGAATAATCATCTACTTACCCCAAAGATGAGAAGAAATGAATTCCATCTAGTGTGATTATGTTCCTAACTCCCTACTCGATCTTGTCTCCAAAATGATAAGCTTGTTGAATCAGCAATTTGACCACTTTCACCCGTACAAATCGAAGTACAATTCCTCACGAATCACAAACATGAGTTCATAATACATTTGGGATTAAGACTAAGTTACCTAGGTCATCTTAATGAAATAGAAACCTAATTAGACGAAGTTACATTTAGTGGTTACTACTTTGTGGTCTGGTTGTAAGCAAACTCATTACCTATGATACCTTACTCGCATGTCACTTATACGAACACGTTGGATTATTGTGATACCAAGTGGGTCGCATCCATAATGTTACCATGATAAGGTATCCAACCTTATCTCTATACTATAGATACAGTTTAAAGGATCTCTATACTATAGATCCTTTAAATTGTATCTCAAACATTGATCCTTGTATGTCTCTACATACATTTCGAGACTTATCAAATAATTTAGGTTGTTGGTTTATTTGATTTAGATTATTAATACAAAACTAATAATATAATCAATAACACTTTATTGAAATTATAATAATAACATTTTATTAACAGTGATAAATAAAATTACATTTACTATCTATGAGTTTTAGGACATAAAACCCAACAAAAAATTCAATAATTTGAAATATGACACGTAGGGAAAAACAAATGTGTAGATTTTGTGAAGATGATGCTATCAATTGTGCACTGTATGGAAAAACGTGAAGTCAAACGCGCACATCAATTTTGTCACCTAGGAGTTATTTAAGATATTTTGAAAACTTTCTATAGTTTTAGTTTTTCAACTTGATTAGTAACTTAATATGCAATCATGTTTTAAGTTTCTAAGTCTTATTTTATTCAATTGACATTTAAGTGTATTTGAATGAACTTTGAGTTTCCACCCACTGCACGACCATTTGGCCTACAAAATGGTTTGTAATGTTCTTGAAAATTCAGAATATTAATATTAAAAATCTTGTGCTTATTCAACTCTTTTGGTGTTGTGTTATTTTTCGATTCTTCCTTTAGGTTTGATGTAAAAATCAATTCATTCAATTAGTTTTGATCAAGCTAATTATGAAGTGAGTTATTTTAGGATGTAAGAATGACCATCATAGATTCTAGGTTCGTTTTAACTTAGCTTTCTTTATTTGTTTTTCCAAAGATCCTAGAAGAACCTCTAGCTTTGCATCTAAGAAACATAGTAGATGCTTATCATTTATATCAAAGCATTTGGTCATCATCATTGGCCGACTCTTGAGGTGAATTTATCCTTACTTGTTTCAATTTATTTTTGTTTCCAAATTTTGATGTGATACAAGATATACTACAACTTGTCTTGAAATGTTCTTTAAATTTACTTTTGGATCGTTAAAAAAAAAAGAAAGAAAAAAATTAGTAGAAAAAACAAACAGAAAAAAGGAAGGGAAAAAGAAAAAAGTTTACAAAAAAAAAAAAAAAAAGTAGCAAAAAAGAGAAATTGGAAGATCCAAAACACATTTTGTTTTATTTCTTGTTATTAGATTTTAGTTTGTTTAAATTTTTATGATGTGATCCTAAAACTTTACTTTTACTCTAGTTTTATTTTGCGAGAGTTATTCATTTGAACTTGTTTACATCAAGCTTTCGTGAGATTGCACAAAAAAAAAGGTCAACCCTTACATCTTTGACTTAGTACCGAAAGTCTACCCTTGAGTGATAAACATAAGTTTTCTTGAGTGAAATTGGTAAGAAGTGTGGTGAGATCCTCTTATTACTAAATTGAAAAGGTAACAGGGTGAAAGAGTACCACAAGTACAAGATCCTAATATGGCTATCCTTCAAACCATTCAAGGCATGGTGGAAATGATGAAGAAAGATAGGCAAGAAAGGAGGGAACAATGTACAACAAAGAGAAGAATGAGTCTTGCAAGAAAATGAGGGAGTGATAGGTTTAGTTGAACAAGAAAGACAAGTTGGATGAAGATGAAGAAAAAATTTTATGCCACCGTGAAGAGTCGAAATAATTCATGATGATAGAGATAGCATAATTAAGCTCAAAAATTCCATCTTTAGTGGAACGACGGATGTGAAGGCATACTTGGAATGAGAAAGGAAGATAGAACATGTGTTTAATTGCAATACATTTAGTGAAAATAAGAAGATCAAACTTGCCATTGTTGAATTCACTAGCCATGTTAGAAATTGGTATCAAAATCTCAAATCTGAAAAAAAGAAGGAAAGAAGAAGATCCCATCGAAACGTGAAAAGAACTTAAAAATGCTATTGAGCTAAACATGGAGCCAATACTTTAATATGAAATTAACAAATAACATGGATAGACATAGCAGCAGAAACTAGTACGTAATTTGTCACACCCCATACCAGAGTACCTCTTTACTAGGCGCAAGATGTGGCATGAAGTTGGCCGACACCGTCCTTTTAACGATACTTATCGACCTTGCTTAACTTGTAACTTCTATCTGTCTCTTTTTTAAGCTTACACATAAAAGTGCGGGAAAGATAATGTTTTGAACTTTAAAAATGTAAAACTTCATCAAAGATCTTCAAGTTCATTCAACCAATGGATAACTTGATAAAACAAGTCTTTATATAGACACAACTAAGTTCAGAGTCGTTAACAGTCACATCAATACAAAACATAACTCAAGAGTCTTACTAATCTATTATAGTCAACAACTGAATCCTTTAGTTGCTTAATTACAATCTAAAATGTACGGGTGGAATGAGCCATACAAGATCTAATCCAACTTCTAGTAGAGTAGGCGGACTTGCAATTAAGCGCTGGAACCACGATCTCTACCCGTAAGAAAAATATAACAATGAAAGGATGAGCTATAAAGCCCTTTGAGTGGCAACTTTTAAAACACAACATGTTGATGGAAGCTTGGAGCAATAAATACATAAACTTAGCAAAGCAATTTTTCATCTCAAACATAGCTCCGAACTTGCTCTTCTCTTTCTTATGATACCTTGAGTTTCTTGTATCTATGAGATGAAACTCTAGGCATGGAAGCCCTATCCTTTGATACGATACTTACAAGATGAAACTTGGTTATATGTTTCATTATGTGCATATATTTGTTCGTGACTATGTCATTTTTAAGCTTTAATTGAGCAACCTATAGGCTACTAGAACAAGTAGATGTGAAAAAAGTAGCAATTCCTTTCTGTGTTTTGCTAAACTTCTCATGATATGCGTGTAATACAAGTTTTCCTATTGCTAGCCCAAGTATAAGTGAAGCAATAGGTTTCCTGGATAAGCTAAGGTCGAACACATGGAAATTCTATCAAACCTTAGTTATAAAGCTCACTTCTCATCTAGGCAATATACAATGTCTATACAGTGAAGTATATGTGTATATGTATCTTATACTTACTATCTACACTAGAGATTTTGTAAAAGGTGACAAGAAGTGGTGGAAAGATGGAAAGTAAACTAACTTCTGTTAAAGAAAGTGTGAAGGAATGTCGCAGTGTTACGGCAATTAAGCTATGCGATAAGCCTTAATGCGATAGCGATTACTCAACCATCTTCTAATTAAGGCAAACACTTCTCAGTGCCTTAAATGCCACACTTGCTCGCTTATCGAGATGAAAATGACGGAGAGTAATTGGATGATAGCTATCTAGAATTCATTACTTGTAAGGGTCACATTACCTCTCTTTTAAGGGTAATAACCTCTCGGTGCCAAGCTACCCCACTTGTTATGCTTTTGGGACATAAATGATGGATGTTTAACAACTAGGATGGAGTTTGTTTCCAAACTCCTTCCTCCGCAAGTTTAGCCATGTCCTTGCTACTTACCCTCTCGAGCAGTTAGCGACAAACATTTGCCAAATGATGGAGTGAGCCCAGTTAAACGTGATGAACCTTGTTAGTTGTTTCTCTTATTAAGAACTTATCACAAGCCTACAACTTATAATAGTTTGATAAATAAATGGTAAAGAAGTGATAGATTGAAAGGGAATAAAGTTGCAATAATGTTTTGATAAATGTAGGCCTTACAACCATGTACAATATGGAAGTCAAACATTACAATGAAAATGCAAAAAGGAAAGTAACGATTCACTGTGTCTCTTTCTTTGTAATCTTGAGATAAAGCATTAAAAAGCAACATAAAAGATGTATGAAACTTATATAAGTTGTATACTCTTATGTTTATGAAATTTTTATAGAAGCTATGCGTTTTAACACATTATCCCGCGTTTTTGGCTCCATTGTTCTACCTAAAAAGCTATAATAACTTGTATTTTTACAAGTTATCACACCCCAAAATTTAGAACAATGCAACGCTTGTCCTTAAGCACAATTTCACCTCATTGATTTACCTTCTTCTTCGCATCCCTAAACTTCTTATAATGCAAGTAAGACTTATTCGGTATTAGGGTTTACTCTAATTGCATACTCCCGACTATGAAAATATTTTCAGGCTCAAAACGCAACAAGCTTAAGACCCAAAATATCCTTGTTTATTCCCTCAAAAATCTTATTTTCAATTTTTAAACATGACTAAAATTTTTGAAGAAAATTGAGTCCTTTTTTGGCAAAGAAACTTTTATTTATTTATTAATTAGAGCTTGGCGATGAGTGGGAAATCGTAGGTACTCTAGTCCGTTCCTTTCCTCAACTACAACTCTTATTGCCACGCTACTTTTTACTCTTAGATTTTGTGTGAAGCTTTGCTCCTTTATTACTTTTTGGTGAGAGGGGGCAATGTCAGAGTTCTTATTTCAATTAAATGAAAGAATAAACAATTTTTTTGAAATATACTGAAAGAATAAACAATTGTTTTTTAAATATACTTCATTTTTTACTGTTTTAACTTTTATTAAAAATGCCTTATTTTAAACGCCTTAATAGGATTTTACAAAAAGTTTCAAAAGCTTTAGCTCAGACCTCGTACACCCCTAAATTTAGAACAAAACAAGGTCTTCGCTACTACAAAGTGAATAATAAGGTTTAACATAGAAAAATCTTACAAAAGAGTTTTGAGGTAAAGCTTGCTCGCCTAGTGATTTTCTAGAAATATATCCTAAATAGGTTTTCTTAACAAGTTAATCGCATGGATAATAAATGAGACTTAGTTTCGCATATTTATATCATTGAAGTGATCATTGCAGTGTGAAGAAATATTAAAGTTCTAAAACACGGGGAGTTAAGCTTGCGACAAGGAAAACTAAATGTGTATTAATTGAATAAAAAACTTGTACTTAAATTGCAAATGACATAAATGAAAGATAATACAAGTTACATAAGTAAAAATGAAATTACAAAAAAAGTAATAGAAAGATATACACCCTAAATTTATGGTGACGCAGTTGAGAAGGTTTTCCCGCAGTACTCTCTTAAGAATCAGGTTTAAAGAGGGCTTGCTCTAATTCAGATAGAATGGCAGGCACAAGTACAAAACTGATGATTGTTGCATGGATGTATCGCAGTATGGATCTTTACTTACTGTTATTCTACCTAGTTGCTCGCTTGATCATTTTAATTGCCTTTTGATTTTGCGTTTTAAGCTTTTGTATGTCCACCTTGATTTCATCAAACTAAGCCTGATGACAAATGCATTGGCTGTCAGGCTTAAGCTCCAAGTCTTGCAATGGTTTCTGATTTTGCAATTGAGTCTCTTGTAAGTTAGCTTGGCATTGAAAAACATCTTCAAATCCATATCGTAGTGGTTGGCTGACATTCTCATTGATGAACTTGAAATAGTACTCATCGTCGTCATCATCGTCCCTTATCGCCTCTTTCTGTTTAGTATCCTGCATTGTGGGCTTGGGAGATTGTTTAGGTGGTGAAGGTTGGCGTGTCTTACTAGCATCCTCAGAGTCAACTTGCTTCCTCTTTTGGAGTGGGTCATCAATTGCCTTCTCCAAGATATTTTTGTTGGATAACACCACAAGGGTCAATGTTGTGTTCTCTGACTCTTTACACGTGTCACCAATAAAGGCTAGCAGGTCACAGAGAGAGTCTTGGAGCAAGTCCTGGAGTCGCTCATCCCCTTGGTCAGCTAAGGGATCATCGAAGCTACAACAAGCGACTAAGGAGTATCCACTTGCAGGGAAGAGGAGTTTTTGGTTTTTTGGATATTGCAGGAGGACTATTCATTTGACTTTTCGATCTTTTGGGAGTTGAATTTTGGATTGTAGGAGGAGGTGGTGGCGTTTTCGGTGGAGTAGTGATTATTGTGGCCTTGATTGTTTTCGATTGAAAGGGCGAGATAGTCTTTTCGGGTGTTTAGTCATTTGGTAAATTGGTGGCTGCAAGAGACAGAAGGTCCCTAGAGTCCTTGGCTTATTCTTGATTTTCTTCTTTGATTCTAAGGCCTCTTCCTCGCCTCGTGTCTTTCGCTTAAGTGGGGTTTGTTGTTCATCCCTTTCTTCTTCTTCAGTTTTAGCCTCCACTTCATCAACAACCTTAGTTTTTCCTTCTTTCTTAATCTTCAGACGTTTGTCTTTCACCTTATTTAGGTGGAGGTTGATTATGCGATGAAGGCTTGGTGTTGTACATATTCCACCTTCACCATTGTTTGAGGGAGTTTCTCCAACATCGGACACGCCTTCTAATAAAGTTATTCTATTAATCGTAGGAAGGGTCTCATGCCACGAGGATGTTTAATCCATGTGATGATGTGATCATATATTATCTCACTGATGTTCATCAGGATCTCCTCTATGATGTTGTAGAGGATGTGATGATGTGATGATGTGATCACATATTATCCATTAAAATGGTGTTGTCGTGGCTTATAGGCATTATTTTCTTCTTAAAAAAAGTAACCAAACATTGGCTATTGTGTTCAGATTATGCGTGAAGAATTGGTACTTTCCAATCGGTGTTCTGTCCCACTTTGTGCCTGGCCAAGTGGTGGTGTTGTATCCCATAGGCATTATTTTATTATTGACAAAAAGCAACCAAACACTGGCCGCTATGTTCAATTATGCTTTGAGTTGGTGGTGTTCTATCCCACATAGAGTTGTTGGTGTTCTGTCCCACTTTGCGTCTTACATATCTTGTTCTGTTGGGTTCTTAACAATAACATGCCCAATCGCGTTGTCATGTAGACCATATAACACGTTGATTGCTTCTAGTCTAAAATCAACTTTCTTCCTTTTAACCATTGCGTAGTGTTCTGTTTTGCAGATATATCCTTTGTAGAACAAGTTTATTACGTCTGCTCTTATCCTATTCACCCCATCTGAAAATTCTTCTCCATCTAAATGCTCTAATGGGTGATGCTAAGAATTCTAGGCATAACGCCCTTGAATAGGTAGAGCCCCTTCTCTACCGTAAATTACTTACTAACTTCATTCGATGTGAGGGGCTCTTCCATCTTGCTTTCTTGATCTTTTTCTTTAATTTCTTCAATTTGAGGGTCTTTCTTTTTATTCTCTTCTTGCCTATTTGCAAATTGCATATTCAACACTTTCCTTTTGATCTAATCTTCCTTCTTTTTGAAGGCTTTACCACTTCATCCTCTAAAGGACTCAACTCCTCAACTCTTTCTCTAATTGATCACTGAACTCCTTGTTATGAGTTCTTTTTGCCTTGCCCTTTTCCACATAGAGGGTGAATTTTTCGGCTTTGTTGAGGAGCTCTTTCGCTCCCTCAAATTAATCTCTTTCTTTCTTCCACCAAGGCCTTGACGCATTGTGCCTTAACTTTAATTTTCAATAGCCTAGATTTAACTTTCTCTTGTTTTTCTTGGACATTCCTTACAACCCTTTCAAACTCAGTTGGGGTAATAGGCGAAGAGGTTGTTTCTTGATCTTTCTTGCCTTGTTCCTCCATCTCCTTTTGCTTGTGCCTTGCTTCCCCTTCTCCTTTCACTTTCTCTTCGTGCTCCTTGCTTTGTTCCGTCTCTTTGATCTTTTTTGCCTTCTTCTAACATTCTTCCTAATCTTTCTTTGTGTCTTGCACCATTGCTAATAGAGAAATTAACTTAGATGCACACAATTTTTCCTATACTCCATTGATTATCAATGGCTTCAATGCTTCATTATCTTGCTTTTTCACTCTTAACTCGTTGCATCTAATGTGGCTGGCACACTTGTTCCTTCATCAGCTTGATTCACAGAGGTTGAGTTGGGCTTGTTCTGATAGAGTGCTTTCGGAATGGACATGCTCAGTCTCATCATGAGAATTGCAAGGTTTGACAGACACGAACATCTTAAGGGTCTAGGCCAAGGTTCTCTTTTCAGCCATTGGGGTATGAGAAAGATGAAATGAGTGGAATATGAAAGATTAAAGGGAAAAAATACTTAGAATTCGTGGAAAGGCATGATCGGAGAGAAGCTGAGAGCTTAAAGTTCTTCACAGATTGCAAGTGATGAAAAAGTTCAACTTAGGGTTTTCGTGGGTTTTTAAAGACGGGATCAACCATGGTTAGGGTGCGGTTATAATGTCAGTTAACAATATGTGCTTTAAATGTGAAGGGACACTTTGACATCGTCGCTTGGGTTTCCTAGGCTACGATTAACCATTGTGTTTCTTTGAAATTTGAACTTGACGTTTCAAATTCTCCTTAACCCTAACTAACCCAAGGGGTTTTCAATATCTTTGCAAAACATAATAATGATGGGTATGTTATTAATATTTGCTAAATTAATTGGTTCTTAAAGGATTGTAGTTTTTCACAAAATAAAGTATGTTTTTTTCAGCATGAATAACTCAATAGTATAACTCTTAGCTTCTGAAAAACTTAACAACGAATATTATGTGACTTGGACATCAAGCGTAAATACAATACTAGTCGTAGATGATTTAAGGTTTGTCTTAACTAAGGAACGTCCTCAAGCCCCAGCCTCAAATGCTAATTGAAATGTTCAAGAAGCATATAATCGATGGGCTAAAGCCATCGAAAAAGCCTGTGTCTATATTCTTGCCAACATGTCTGACGTTTTGGCAAAGATGCATGAATCCTTAGTCATGGCTAAAGAGATTATGAATTCATTGAAGGAAATGTTTGGTCAGCCATCATGGTCCCTTAGATACAAAGAAATTAAGTACATTTACACCAAGTAAATGAAGGAAGGTTCTGGACATTATGATGCACTCCAATATTGCTGATGCAAATGGCGGTCCCATCAATGAGGCAAATTAGGCGAGCTTTATTTTACAATCTCTTTCGAAGAGTTTTGTAGCGTTTCAAACAAACGCGTCTCTGAATAAAATAGAGTTCACCTTGATCACTCTTCTAAATGATCTCTATCGATTATAGAACTTTACCATGGGTAAGGAGAAGAAAGTGGAAGCAAATATTACTACCACAGAGAGAGTTTATGGGAGGATTGCCCTCTAAAACGAAAGTTAGGCCTTCATAAATGAAGAAGAAGGGAAAGAGGAAGACTCCTAAGAATAGCAAAGGAAAGACAGTTGTGAAAGGTAAATGTCAAGCTTCAACTTGAATACTTGATTCAGGAACCACTAATCATATTTACTTCTTATTTCATAAAACTGTAAAAGGCGGGACCATCCTCAAAGTTTGGAATATGAGAGGTTGTCTCGGTTGAAGCAGTGAAAGTTCTGACGTTCTTCTGATAGATATATCATACTTAAAGTTGTTTTGTATGCTTCCCAAGAAGTTGAGAAATTTAATATCTATTTCTTGTATTTCAGAACAAATGTATAGAATATTTTTTTAAATAAATGAAATGTTCATTTTCTATAAAAAGTATTCAGTTTTTGTTCTATTGTAGTTATAAACAACTTATATAAGTTAAGACTAATTGGAGCAAAATTTGTCTTTAATATTGTTGTTTTTTGTAGCATAAAACACAAAAAGATTTCTTATAATGCCTATATATGGTACTTAAGATTCGGTCACATAAATCTCAATGAAATTGGGAGATTAGTTAAGAATTGACTTCTAAATTAGTTAAAAGATAACTCTTTACCTTCATGTGAGTTTTATGTTAAAAGAAATAATGACCAAGAGATCTTTTACTAGAAAAATGTCTTATAACAAAAAACCATCAAAGCTCATACATTTGAAGCTCTGTGGACCAATAAATGTCAATGTTCAAGGATGGTATGAATATTTAATCAATTTTATTGATGATTATTCAAGGGTTTGGTCATGTATACCTATTGTATCATAATCTGATTCTCTTGAAAAGTTTAGAGAATATAAGACTGAAGTTAAGATTCAATTAGGTAAAAGTGTAAAGACACTTCGATTATGTCGAAGTGGAGAGTATGAGGGCTTAAGATTCCAAGACTATTTGATAGATCGCATAATCCAATCACAACTCTATGCATTTAGTACGCCTAAGCAGATTAGTGTATCTGAAGAAGAAATCGAACTTTTTTGGACATGGTTCGCTTTATAATCATCAAACAACTTAATAAATTAGTATTGAACAACATTTCCAAAGACGTTATAAATAAACCTGGTTAGCTACATCGTTCTCAAAAGTTGAAAGTGTAACGAAGTAGTGAGAGGGTTGTTCATCAGCCTGACTGTTACTTAGTATTATTGAAAACTAAATTGTTATACTTGATGATGATTTAAGAGGATCCTTTGACTTATGAATAGATAATGAATGATGTAGATCATTTATCTAACATCAAGAAATGACTAGCTATGCAATTTCAAATAAAAGATTTGGAAATGCACAATGTGTTCTCAAGATCCAAATTGTTTAGAACTACAAGAACAAAACACTAGCTAGTCTCAAGCATCTTGTATAGACAAAATGTTGTCTAGGTATAAACTGTAGAATTCTAAAAAGGAAAGATTGTCGTTGAGTATATTCTAAATTAGTTAAGAAATCAAAAGATTATGTGCTCGTGTTTAGAGCCACGGATATGATCCTTATTCGATACACTGATTCTGATTTTCAAAGATGCTAGAAAGTCTACATCAGAATTAATATTCACTCTAAAAGGTGGAGCAGTAGTGTGCAAAAGCGTAAAGTAAAATTCTACTACCATATCAGGGTAATTATGCATTGTAGATACGTTGTAGTAATCTCGATACTAGTTAAGCAAAATCATGGTTGTTTTGTTTAGAAAGTCCTTCACGGCTAAATTGTTTGAAGGTCACACCTAAAGAGTTTAGGTCTATGAAGTTTGTGCACTAGGACAAGTGGGATAATGTTTAGGTGTATGCCCTAGTTAATTGCATTCATATGCTTATTATATTCATATTAGTAATTCTCTCATGGTTAAATTCAGCATTGTTTTATCCCTCTAGGATTTTTAGTCCAAGTGGTAGTTTATTGGAATTTATGTCATAAAACTTGTAGTTTTAGCTTTAAATTACATTTTATTCGATAAAATAGTTATTGAGGACTTATTAATGAAAATAGAATACTATAATCTTAAATCCAATAAACTAAGGTCCCGAGGCTATCTAGTGTAGATTTAAACTTTATGTAGAGACATAAACGTGGATCAAGTTCGAGTTTATAGTCCAAACAATCTATGGTGTATGAATAAGGTTGTTCATTAGAGGAGCACTAGTATTTAAGGACTAGAGGTAACCCAGGGGTAAAATGGTAATTTGACCCAGCTGGTGTTACGAACACTTGTGAAGGACTAACTTACTGGTATTGGTCTATAACCGTGGACACAGAAATATATCTACAGTGAGAAGAGTTCAGTTGTGAGTGTTTAGTAGAGTGTACACGCAGTTAACAAATATTGATTAATGTAGTTAATGAGTTTAGCTAATTAATCTCATATCGTTGTAGCTTCTGATCTGTAGGTCCATTAGGTCCCCTTCCTAGCTCATAAAGAGTAATGAGATTTATTTATATTGGTTGTAATTTGAAATGTTCAAATTTACTTTGGGAATTAATATCATGTATATTGATACATTATAATATAAAGTTTATATTTTAATTAGACTTTATTATATAAATTTAATTTTGGATATGATTCAAAATTAAATTACGAGAGAAAAAAATATTTGAATAAGTTCAAATATTAGTTTAATTTGAATTAGATTGGTATTAAAATTATAAGTTAAAATTTAATGTGTATATGATACATATTAAAACTATAGGTTATGAGAGAAGTTTATATTTGAATATGATTCAAATTATGCATTAAATTAAATATAAGATATTTAATTTAGAAATTAATTAATTGGAGAATTAATTAATAGTTTAGTTTAATTTGATTTAATTAAATTAATTAAATTAAAACTATAGGATATGCGAGAGATATTCATTTAAATATGATTTAAATGAAATTATTAATTAAATATGATTTAATTAATTATTAAATTAATTAATTAATTAGTTTAATATATATTATTTCAATAATTATTATTAAGTTAATAGGGAACGTGGGTGGTTTTCCCACGTTCTCATTTATTATCTCCAACTTCCCACTTCTTCCGTCTGAAGAAGTGGGAATTCTTTGAGTAACAATCACAACGGGTGAGTTATTCGAAGAAGAAGACTCTCCATTCTCTCTAAAAAAGTAACGCTCCAAATTTCGAGGTAAATTTTTTGTCATTTTATGTTAATTTTGGAGAATTTAAAATTTTTGGTGTTAATTCTTTTTGTTGGTTTTGAAGAGGGAAGAAAAAGAAATCGAAGTGTATGAATTATTTTTCTTATTATTATGGTGTAAATTAATATAATAATAATATAATTTAAATTATATTATTATTATTATTATTAATTACATTATTATTATTATTATTATTATTATTATTACTATTATTATTATTATTATTATTATTATTATTATTATTATTTTATATATATATATATATATATATATATAATTTCTATTTTTTTAAAAACTCTAATCACCCGCGTCGCGCCGCCCCCATTTTTTTTTTCTTCTTCTTCTTCCTTCCTCGCCGACAGCCTTCTTCTTCCTTCCTCGCCCAACGGCCGCCCGTCATCTCCGCCTGCCTTCCGACAGAACCGCCATCCCCTCCTCTCCATTCCAGCGTTTCTTCTCCGCCGCCATCGTCCGCACAAGCGACGATCTCTCTACGCCGGCAGCTTCGGACCAACGCAAGGGAGTCAGCCGTCTCCGCCGCAGTCGATCGCCCGTCGACTCCTCCGCCTTCATCTCCTTCATCCTAGAACCGTCGTGCGTCCCCTCCGTTGGCCATCCGCCGCGTTCAAGCAAAGCCGCATCGTTCGCCAAGCAGCCGACGGTGAACCTTGAATGGTCGTGGAGCTCCGGTCTTACAAGTGCCCATGCGAAGCCAAGCCGAGCCGTGAATCCCAGCCAAGTCGAACCGAGCCGCAAGCTGAGACGTGAATCCCAGCCAAGCCGAACCAAGCCGCAAGCCGAGCCGTACCTGAGCTGCGAATCCAAGCCGAACCGAGCCGTGAGCTAGCCAAGTCGAGCCGCAGGCTGATCCAAGCCGAGCCGAGCCGCGAACTGACCAAGCCAAGCCGCGAGCCGAGCCGCCTCCAAGCCAAGCCAAACTCCCTGTTCACCGAGCCACCTAAGCCTTCTCCCGTCCACTTCGGATCACGGTGAGTCTTCGGTAAGGATCATTTAGTGAGTTTCCTAATGTTGCTAGCCGATTCGAGTTTAGATATTGGAATAAAACATGGTTCTATCTTTCGATCTTTGAAGGTAATAGTGAGCTAACACTCAAGTTCTCGGGTTTCACGGCAGGCTTAATTGAACCCTTGTGACTTTTACAACGGGTAAGTTGACGAATGTTGCTTAGAACGATTTAAAAGTGACTTTTACTAGTGTCGTCGTTTAAACCCTTGTGATTTCGTTTAGGTCGATTCGTTGAGCGTGGACTCGATCAAGGGGCATAACCAAGTTTTCAGGTAAGGGATTTCTTACTACTGGACCTCGGATCGAGGCTGGAAACGTAGTAATCCACAGGGGATTATACGTTAGAAACTGTACTGAATGAATTGATGCATATTTGACTAATACATATCACTTATATGCTCTTGTTTGATTAAAGGTAGCGTGATCGTTAGTTGTAGCTTGTATGCCATCGTGTGTAATGAGTTGTTTATGGTTAGACACCGATGCCCGGATGTTCTGTGTATTGTAGTTATGTTGGTGGGTATGTTGTGAGCTGGAATTGTATGTCGGTGGACCTTAAAGTCTTAATGTTAGGTTTGTGGTAGTCTATTGTTCGGATACTGGTTATGGAATTTTATCGTGGAAGGACTAAGAGTCCGATTCTGATTTGACTAGTTGACTAGATCTAAAGAATAACACAATGATGTGTGAATTGGATACGCATATAGCAATTGGCGATATAGTTGTTTAAACCTATACTATCTGACTGGCAAAGCCTATGACGAAATTGTAATATGAACGTTGCCAGAGTGTGACTGTTGTAGACGGTTTAGTATGGATTGAGGGGTAACGGTTAGCTTCATCTATGGGGTAGTGTACCTTACTGATATATGTATCCTTCGGAATCACTAGACTGATATGTGCATCCTTTGGGATCACTAGACTGATAGGTGTATCCTTTAGGGTCACTAGACTGATACGTGTATCCTTCGGGATCACTAGACTGATACGTGCATCCTTCAGGATCACGAGACTGATGTCTGCGTTCTACGAAACCACTAGACTGTTTATGTAGGGTACCCCTGAAAAGTGTTTGTATGTGTCAATAACAAGGTGAATAGGGAAAATGTTCATGGTAAGTGGGAGAAGGATGCGTGTCAACGTATCCTACGGTCTCCTCCATTAGGTTGCACTGTGAGATTTCTATGATCCGCTTGCTTGTCGTCCTAGAGCGACCATCCCTTCGGAAGGCTTGACCATAGAAGTCGGAACATCGCAAACTCCAGAAATGGAGATGTCATTTCAGCTCGTGTAGTGGGAGATGCTAAGTTGTCTTTCGGAAATAAATTCATGTTTTTGGAAAACTTGTACATAGTTCCTAAAATTAAAAGTAACTTAGTTTCCGTTTCTTGTCTTATTGAACATATGTACTCAATTAATTTTTCTATGAATGAAGCGTTCATTTCTAAGAATGGTGTACATATTTTTTCGGCTAAACTTGAAAACAACTTGTATGTATTAAGACCTAATGAAGCAAAAGCAGTTTTAAATCATGAGATGTTTAGAACTGCTAATACTCAAAATAAAAGGCAAAGATTTTCTAAAAATAACAATACCTATCTTTGGCATTTAAGAATAGGTCACATAAATCTCGATCGGATCGGGAGATTGGAAAAGAATGGACTTCTAAAAAATTTAGAAGATGATTCATTACCTCCATGTGAATCTTCTCTTGAAGGAAAAATGACAAAGAGACCTTTTACTGGAAAAGGTTATAGAGCCAAAGAGCCTTTAGAACTTATACATTCAGACCTCTGTGGTCCGATGAATGTAAAAGCTAGAGGGGATTTTAAATACTTCATCTCTTTTATAGATGATTATTCCAAGTATGGTTATTTATACTTAATGGAGCATAAGTCTGAAGCTCTTGAAAAGTTCAAGGAGTAAAAGACTGAAGTTGAAAATCTATTAAGTAAAAAGATTAAAATACTTCGATCTGATCGAGGTGGAGAGTACATGGATTTGAGATTCCAGGACTATATGGTAGAACATGGAATCCAATCCCAACTCTCAGTACCTGGTACACCTCAACAAAATGGTGTATCAGAAAGGAGAAATAGAACCTTGTTAGACATGGTTCGTTCTGATGAGTTATGCTCAATTGCCTAGCTCGTTTTTGGGGTATGCAGTAGAGACTGCAGTTCATATCTTGAACAATGTTCCCTCGAAGAGTGTTTTTGAAACACCTTTCGAGTTATGGAGAGGACGTAAACCTAGTTTAAGCCATTTCAGAATTTGGGGTTGTCCAGTACACGTGTTAGTGATAAATCACAAGAAGTTGGAACCTTATTCAAGGTTATGCCAATTTGTTGGTTAACCTAAAGAGACGAGAGGTGGTCTATTCTTCAATCCACAAGAAAATAGAGTGTTTGTATCGACAAATGCTATTTTCTTGGAAGAAGACCACGTGAGAGATCATAAACCATGAAGCAAATTAGTATTAAATGAAGCTAGTGATGAATCAACAAGGGTTGTTGATGAAGTTGGTCCCTCATCAAGAGTTGATGAAACCACCACAACAGGTCAATCTCATCCTTCTCAATCGTTGAGAATGACTCGACGCAGTGTGAGGATTGTATCACAACCTAACCGTTATTTGGGTTTAACTGAAACTCAGGTTGTCATACCAGATAATGGTGTTCAGGATCCATTGTCCTTTAAACAGGCAATGAATGATGTAGATAAGGACCAATGGGTCAAAGCCATGGACCTTGAAATGGAGTCTATGTACTTCAATTCAGTGTGGGAGCTTGTAGATCTACCTGAAGGGGTAAAACCTATAGGGTGTAAACGGATCTATAAGAGAAAGAGAGATTCAGCTGGGAAGGTACAAACCTTCAAAGCTAGACTTGTAGCAAAAGGGTATACCCAAAGGGAAGGAGTTGACTATGAGGAAACTTTTTCTCCTGTTGCTATGTTAAAGTGTATAAGGATTCTCTTGTCCATCGCCACATTTTATGATTATGAAATATGGCAAATGGATGTCAAGATTGCTTTTCTGAATGGCAATCTTGAAGAGAGTATCTTTATGTCTAAGCCCGAGTTCATAACCCAAGGTCAAAAGCAAAAAGTTTGCAAGCTGAATCGATCCATTTATGGGTTGAAACAAGAATCTAGATCTTAGAACATTAGGTTTGATACTGCAATCAAATCCTACGGCTTTGACCAAAACGTTGATGAACCTTGTGTATATAAGAAAATCAACAAAGGAAAAGTAGCTTTCTTAGTACTTTATGTGGACGATATTCTCCTCATTGGGTATGTGGGATACCTTACTAATGTTAAAGCTTGGCTAGCAGCTCAAGTCCAAATGAAAGATTTAGGAGAGGCACAATATGTTCTTAGGATCCAAATCATAAGCGATCGTAAGAGCAAAATGCTAGCACTATCTCAAGCAACCTATATCGATAAAATGTTGGTTCAATATTCGATGCAAAACTCTAAGAAGGATTTATTACCTTTCAGGCATGTGGTTCACTTGTCTAAGGAACAGTGTCCTAGGACACCTTAAGAAGTTGAGGATATGAGACGTATTCTCTATGCCTCAGCTGTGGGCAGCTTAATGTATGCTATGCTCTGCACTAGGCCAGACATTTGTTATGCAGTGGGAATAGTCAGTAGGCATCAGTCCAATCCAAGGTTAGACCACTGGACGGTGGTTAAAATTATTCTCAAGTATCTTAGGAGAACGAGAGACTACATGCTTGTGTATGAAGCTAAGGATTTGATCCTTACAGAATACACTGACTCTGATTTCCAAACCGATAAGGATCATAGAAAATCTGATTAGTGTTCACCCTAAATGGGGGAGCTGTAGTATGGCGTAGCATCAAGCAAGGATGCATTACAGACTCTACAATGGAGGCTGAATACGTCGCTGCTTGTGAAGCAGCAAAAGAAGCAGTTTGGCTTAGGAAGTTCCTACATGATTTGAAAGTTGTTGCAAACATGAACTTGCCCATCACTCTATATTGTAATAACAGTGGGGCAGTAGCCAATTCGAAAGAACCCCGCAACCATAAACGAGGGAAACACATAGAGAGGAAGTATCACCTGATACGGGAGATTGTGCAACCAGGGGATGTGATCGTCACCAAGATCGCTTCGGAGCACAACATTACTTATCCATTTACGAAGACTCTCACGACTAAAGTGTTTGAGGGTCATCTAGAAAGTCTAGGTCTACGAGATATATACATTAGGTAACCTAGGGCAAGTGGGAGATGTGTAATGGGTATGATGATGCCCTAGTTTATTGTATTTGTATATATACGCTTTATGTAATATACTTGTACATTTTACCATTTCCAATGTTTGAGGATTACTTTATTATGTACATCCCATAAGGACTAGAGTTTTAGTCCAAGTGGGAGTTTGTTGGGTTTTAGTCCTAAAACTCATAGATAGTAAATATAATCAATTGACCGTCATTAATAAAGTGTTTTATTATTATAATTTCAATAAGTGTTATTGATTATATTATTAGTTTTGTCTTAATAACCTAAATCCAATAAACTAACATCCTAAGCTGTTTGATGAGTCTTGAACAGTATGTAGAGACATACGGGGATCAATGTTCAAGATCAGCTTAAAGGGTCTATAGTATAGGGTTAAGGTTAGGTATCTTATCCTGTTAACACTATGGATACGGCTCACTTTGTATTTGATATAAACACATTGATCCAATGTGTTCATGTATACGACATACGAGTGAGAGTATCCTATGCAATGAGTTTTCATAAGACTGGACCACGAAATAGTAATCACTAGATGTAACTCCGTTAACTAGTTGGATTTCTATTTTATTAGGATGACCTAGATGACTTAGTCTTAATCCTGAGTGTATTATGAACTCCTGTTTGCGAGGGATTGCCCTTTGATTTGTACGGGTGAGAGTGGCCAAATTGCTGACTCATATGCTTATCATTTTGGGAACAAGATCGAGTGGGGAGCTGGGAACATAATCACACAAGATGGAATTCACTCCTTCCCACCTTTAGGGTAAGTAGATAAGTGTTCCCTTAAATGGTATCTCCGGGACTTGAACAAAGGGCCCTACCCTCTCTATGGCACGAGAGGGGTTTTTGTTTAGTGGTTGGACCATAAACAGGTTGTTCATTAGAGGAGCACTAGTATTTAAGGACTAGAGGTATCTCAGGGGTAAAACGGTAATTTGACCCAGCTGGTGTTACGAACACTTGTGAAGGACTAACTTACTGGTATCGGTCTATATCCGTGGACACAGAAATATATTTACAGTGAGAAGAGTTCAGCTGTGAGTCTTTAGTGGAGTGTACACACGGTTAACAAATATTGATTAATGTAGTTAATGAGTTTAGCTAATTAATCTCATATCGTTGTAGCTTTTGATATGTAGATCCATTAGGTCCCCTAAGTAGCTCGTAAAGAGTAATAAGATTTATTTATATTGGTTGTAATTTGAAATGTTCAAATTTACTTTGGGAATTAATATAATGTATATTGATACATTATAATATAAAGTTTATATTTTAATTAGACGTTATTATATAAATTTAATTTTGGATATGATTCAAAATTAAATTACGAGAGAATAAAATATTTGAAGAAGTTGAAATATTAGTTTAATTTGAATTAGATTCATATTAAAACTATAAGTTAAAATTTAATGTGTATATGATACATATTAAAACTATAGGTTATGAGAGAAGTTTATATTTGAATATGATTCAAATTATGGATTAAATTAAATATAAGATATTTAATTTAGAAATTAATTAATTGAAATTAATTAATAGTTTAGTTTAATTTAATTTAATTAAATTAAATTTGATTTAATTAAATTAATTAAATTAAAACTATAGGTTATGCAAGAGATATTCATTTAAATATGATTAAAATGAAAATATTAATTAAATATGATTTAATTAATTATTAAATTAAATTAATTAATTAGTTTAATATATATTAATTTAATAATTATTATTAAGTTAATAGGGAACGTGGGTGGTTTTCCCCACCCACGTTCCCATTTATTATCTCCAACTTCCCACTTGCGTAATAATCACAACGGGTGAGTTCTGCGAAGAAGAAGACTCTCCATTCTCTCTGAAAAATTTCTCTCCGTAGAGAAAAATTCCTTATTCCAATTTTGGTTCCCACAAACCATCTCAACCAGAGAATAGAAAGGTTTCCAAGTGGTGGTGCCCAAATTGGTGATTGGTAGATTCAGAGTCGTCAACGAGCGTACGTTTTCTTCTCCATATTTTTTCTTCAAAGCATGTTTAACTATCAAAATTTTTGCTAATCTATTGGTAATTTTGAGTTTCTGTAATTCTTTCGCTGTAAAGGGTTTTCATCCCTTCAGTCCACTATGTAGTTAGTACAAACGATGTGATCCTGAATAATTCATGTAGAGACATGAGAGTGAAGGCATCCTATGTAAATAGTTTACATATGACTGTAACCATGAAATAGTCAGCTTTAAGTTATAACACCATTGTCCATGAAATAGTCACACCCCACTCTCTGACTACCTGCTAGCTTAGACATAAAGACGGTGTAAAGCCGACCGATAACAAATTTATTTACCTGTATCTGTCGACTCTGCTTAAAATTTTAATGTGATGAACTTGTCAGTCTAGTATATAAACTATTATACATGTACACAGCGCAACGAATCCTAGACTAATCATATATATCATAAAATGTATCTCGAAAATAACTAATTTCACAAGTAAACCTAGAAACACCTTAACCAAAACATAACCAATAAAAATTTACACAACTGCAGCTCCTAAAGCTTATACAAACTGTGGAGTATCTAAAACATACAAGGGTGGATAAACATCATAACACAACAGACTCTATGCCCAACTCGAAACACGTACTGCCAATCGATAATGGAGCTTTAACAGACTAAGGCAGTCTATCAGGCACCGGGAACTCGATCTTTACCTAGAAAGTGTGTAAAACATTTTGGAAAGGTAAGCTATAAGACTCAGTGAGTGACTCAAATTAAAACTATAAATGTAAAGATAAGAGCACGTGAAAACTTTACACATATAAATCTATTTATACAAGTCGTAAATATAAATTTATAATAGTAAAAATAGATTTCTCAAATACTCAGCATATACGTCATTGAAATCTGGCAAGGCATATTAAGTATATCGAAATATTTAACTAACACGACAAATCTACGTTATGTAGGGTACACTCAGTATAACAACGTTTACAAGCTCTACAATGTAGTCAGGCCCGCCCAACACTCCTATCGTCTTTGTTGTAGTGGAGTTCGCCCAACACTCACAACAGCATCGTTCTCACGGATTTCACTCAACGTCAACAACGAAATCTAACTAGTGTGCACACAGTAATCTCTAGCCTCAAGCTCAAGATCTCAGTCATGTAGTTAATGAAAATTTCATAAATCATCTAAAAATATTAAAACATGTCTGGTTATAAATCTTACACAGAACTCAAACTTTACTCAGCTCTTTTGTGGAAAACTGTAGTTCTTAAAACAAAACTTTTTACTAATTCATGCTTTATTTAAAACATTGTGGTTTAAATACTTTCAAACATTTAATATCCACGTGCTAGCATAAATTTCATTAAGAAATCTAGTCTCCAAATGTATACTTGAAAATAGTCGTGAAATTCAAATACCTTTCATGGCTTCGTAAATAAATATTTATCGCATTCAAAATTGGTTTTGTCACTCACAGTCTTGGGCTAGATCCTTGGTCTGTAAGCTCGGTTTAATTTTTCTCAACTTGCCAAAAACTTCAAATAACTATAACTCCCTTAATACTTAACCAAAATGAGTGTTCTTTATATCAAAATCTTCACATTCATGTCTTCTATAATTTACCTGAAGGAAAGAAAATACGATTCCTAACAGATTGCTACAGAAATGGCCCGAAACAAAGAGAGTTAAAAAATGGAGTCTTCTGCTATCCCCTGACTTGTTTTTGAAATTAAGCTTACTTTCAATCATATTTAGCTCACAATTTCTTCATAAAAGTTGTAATAAATTTAATAAGCTTTCTAAACATACTAAATAGAGATCCTAACTCTACCAGTACTCTCAACAATACAAGAAGAACCAGAGACCTCCTGAATTCGCGTGAAAACAAGCTACCCTATTTGCTTCATCAAAAATCCCCCAATGAACATCCGAATTTGCTCAAACTTTCTCCTTAAATTTGCTTGAAAATGAAGTAGCTTTCAGTAAATATAAATTTGACCTCTTAATTCCTTTTGAAGAGTTCAAACCGAATTAAAAAACGGTGATGTGCAAAATGAACTAAGATTCTGCCATGGATACACTTTGCTTGAGTTCTCCTTCTCTTCTTCAACCTCAAAACTCTAGTAAAATTCCTCTTTTTCTTTCTTCCAAACTCTCTCTTAAATTTTCTCTGTAATTTGAAGAAGGAAAAATGGAAGATGGATAAGAACTTTTGAAGAAAAAGCTTAGTAGTGAAGGGAAGAGAAGAAGAAGAAAAGAAATTTTTTTTTTTTTTATTTTTATTTTTTTGCTTTTATCCTTTCTTTTCTTTTTTCTTTATTTTACTTAATAAAACCATTAAATAAATAAATAAATATATATATATACACACACACACACATACACTTAATTTCCATTTTCTTTTCTTTTCTTTTTTTTTTCCACATTTAAAGAAATTAAACCAAGAAAATATCGGGTTTACAACTTACCTTCCTCTTAAAAAATTTCGTCCTCGAAATTTAGAATGTCCCTAACTGAAAAGTATCGAGTATCTCTTCTTCATCTGATCTTCTGGTTCCTAAGTTGCCTCCTCCACTCCGTGATGTCTCCACAAAACCTTTATGAGTGGAATTTTTTTGTTTCTCAAAACTTGTTCCTTTCTGTCGAGAATCTTAAATGGTTCTTCAACATAACTCAAATCTTCTTTCAATTCAACTGTTTGCTCTTGCAACACATGTAATGGATCTGGTATATATTTCCTTAACATGGATACATGAAAAACATCATGTATTCGTGCAAGAAAACTCAAGTCTATACGCTGCTGGTCCCACTCGTTCCGTTATCTGATATGGCCTAATATATCTAGGACTTAACTTACCTTTTCTTCTGAAACGAATAACACCTCGCCATGGAGATAACTTCAAGAAAACTTGATCTTCAACTTGGAATTCTAAGTTTCTTCGTTGCTTATCTGCATAACTTTTCTGCCGATCTTGGGCTGTCCTCGGGTTTTCTCTAATTAACTTAATATTGTTTGTTGTAATCTGAACCAACTCAGGACCCACTAGCTTTCGCTCTAACACTTCATTCCAGCACACAGGAGTTCTGCATGGCCTGCTGTATAAGGCCTCATATTGTGCCATACCGATACTAGACTGATAGCTATTATTATAAGCAAACTCCATAAGTGGCAAGTGGGTATCCCAACTTCCTTTAAGTTGAATAACACATGCTCTCAACATGTCCTCTAAACTTTGGATGGTCCTCTCAGACTGACCATCTGTTTGGTGATGAAATAATGTACTAAACTTTAGCCCTGTTCCCATTGCTTTCTGTAAACTAGGCCAAAATTTAGAAGTAAGCATCGGATTCCTATCTGAAACTATGGACACTAGTACTCCATACTGACTCACAATCTTATCAACATATAATCTAGCTAGCTGGTCTAACGTAGATGTCACTTTAACCAGTATAAATCGTGCCATCTTGGTGAGTCTGTTTACTATTACCCATATACCATCGTGTCCACTGGATGTACGTGGTAATCCAAATAGAAAATCCATAGTAATATGCTCCCATTTCCACTCTGGCACTAGCAAAGGATTAAGAAATCCTCCTGGCCTCTGTCTTACTGGTTTAACCTGTTGATAAATCAAACATCTATCAACATATTCAACTATCTCTTGCTTCATTCCAGGTCACCAATAACTCTTCTTTAAAGTTCTGTACATCTTGGTGCTACCTGGATGCATTGTGTAAGATGAACTGTGAGCTTCTTCTAGAATAGCATTCTTAAGCTCACTGATATTCGGAACACATAATCTTCCTTGTTTAACAATTGCTCCATCTGTTCTCAGCTCAAACTCCACCTCTAAGTCTTTCTTGGATTTGCCAAGCTTCTTCTTTAAATTACTGTCCTCTTACTGTCTTCTTACAATCTCAGCTACTAGAGAAGACCGAACCTGAAATTGAGCTAAGAGGCTTCCTGAATCTCTGTAGTTAGTACTGCCTTGGAACCTCTTACTCATTCAATAAAGCTACTCGAATACCACACAAAGCACTCTTCTGAAGTCTTAACTTCCTACTTAATGCATCCGTTACTACGTTAGTCTTACCTGGATGATACTCTATAGTACAATCATAATCTTTAATAAGTTCTAGCCATCGCCTTTGTCTCAGATTTAGCTCTTTCTGATTAAAAATATACTTCAGACTCTTATGATCTGTGAAAATATGGCACTTTTCCCCGAACAAATAGTGTCTCCCGATTTTTAATGATAAAACAACTGCTGCTAGCTCAAGATCATGGGTAGGGTAATTACACTCATGCTCCTTCAACTGCCTTAAAGCATAAGCTATTACATTCCCATCTTGTATAAGCACACAACCTAATCCTAGCCTTGAAGCATCACAATAAATCACATAGTCTTTCCCTATTACAGGAAGTGGCAGAATAGGTTTGTGACTAGTCTTTTCTTCAATTCCTGAAAAATTTGCTCGCATTTATCTGACCACTCAAACTTAGCATTCTTCCTTGTCAAAGCGGTCAGAGGTAATGCCAATCGTGAGAAATCCTCAATAAAACGCCTATAGTATCCTGCCAAACCCAAGAAACTACGTATTTCTGTCGCACTAGTTGGTCTTTCCCAATTGACAACTGCTTCCACTTTTTGTGGATCGACACTAACTCTTTTTGCTGAAACTACATGTCCCAAAAATACTACTTGTTCCAACCAGAACTCACATTTGCTGAACTTAGCGTACAACTGTTTATCACGTAGAGTCTGTAAAACAATCCTCAAATGTTCCTCATGGGCTTCTCTGTCAACCGAGTAAACTAATATATCATCAATGAATACGATCATAAACTGATCTAAATACTGATGGAAGATCCTATTCATGAGATCCATGAAAATCGCTGGCGCATTCGTGAAACTGAATGGCATAACTCGAAACTCATAATGCCCATACCTCGTTCTGAATGTTGACTTGATGTTCAAGGAGGAACTCCATTCCCAGTACTACATCGAAATCGTTCATCTTCACAATCACAAAGTCTACGGGGCCTTTCCATCCTCCCAACTTTATCGTCATTCGCTTCACTAGTCCGACGATAGGTAGGGCAACGGAATTCATGGCCTTCATCCTTTCTGAATCCTTCTCCCAGCGGAGCCTTAGACGTCTAGCTTCTGCCTCTGTAATGAAGTTATGGGTTGCACCAGAATCGACCATAGTGCTCTCTGTCTGCTTTTGGTTGATCCAGGTGTCAACATACAGTAAGCCCCCTTTTGTTGGTACGTGTCTCTCCCCTGACTTTTTCTGGAGAGATGACATGTATTTTATGGCCCCTATTCGAGTCTTTTCGCTCCCATCTATCTGGCCCATTTCATCCTCAGCTTGATTTGACTTATCGTCTGAATCCGCGATTAATGAGGCCTGAAACGCATGGAAGTCGACTTTATTCGGGCATTCTCTTGTCAGATGTGGCTTCCCACATATGAAACAACTGAGGGGACGCTTGGGTGGGCTCCGATTATTCGACCTTCGCCATGTGTTCTTTGTGTTTGACTGGTGAGATCTGCGGTCTTTACCAGGACATTCGTCTCCCCCGACAACTTTGGGAGAACTCGGACGACTATTCTTGTTCCTTCCAGGTGAGGAACTTTGGTGACATCTCACATCTTGAGAGGCACTTGTCAGATCGAACAACCGTTCAACTGCTGCATAAGCTAACGTGAGGTCTTGAACCCTTTGTTCATACAACTTGGCCCTTGCCCACGGTTTCAGCCCTTCGACAAAACAGAATACTTTGTCTTTCTCTGACATATCGCGAATGTCTAACATCAACCCCGCAAACTGTTTCACGTACTCCCGAATCTCGACAGTGTGTCTTAGATCGCGCAACTTTCACCAAGCAAGGATTTCCATATTCTCGGGGAAGAATTGCAAGCGGAGTTCTCTCTTCAGGGCGTCCCAAGTATCTATTGTGCAACGCCTTTCCTGTATGTCCACGTATCGGGACCTCCACCACAACTTGGCATCTTCAGAGATGCATCGTTGCCAATGACACTTTGGCTTCCTCGGTGACAGTGTTTGTAGCCTTGAAGTACTGTTCAAGGTCGATAATATAATTCTCTAAAGCGTTTGCATCTCTTGCCCTACAGAAGGGCTTTGGTTCCGGGATCTTTACTCTGCTAACCAAAATTACTCCCCCAGCTGGAGCTTGGTTTGTCATTGCTCGCATCGTGAGATTCAACCTCGCGTTCACATCTGCGATTTCATTCCTAACGACATCGAGGGTGACTATAAAATCCTCCAACATGCCATTTATCATCTCCAATAGTGTCTTTTGAGAGCTATCTAGCTCGCTAACACGTTCTTCCATGTGGGCAGCAAAGCCTGATGAGCTGTCTCCACGCTCGTAGTTAACAGTTCTTCCAGCGCTTATATTTGTTTCTAGGGTGTCGACTCTTGCCAAAAACTCTTTTGTCGGTAACCCTTCGACACGGCCAGCTACCGCATCGATTGTATCAGTTTTCTCAGAAATTTCGTTGAGACGAGACTCTAAGTAGCAGATGGAGTCGGGAACTTGGACTAGGTAGAGCATCTGCTCTTCTAGCTCCACTAGTCGATCTTTCTGGGTCTTACCTGATGGATTCGCAAACGACATGTTTCGGTCTTATCGTTAATTAGCCGATTTGGCTCTGATATCACTTGTGACTATCGTAACTTCTCAACACGATTGTGTGGCACTTTTTTAGCTCGATCAATAAGTCAGCCATTCGAAATTCAGAATCTGCGGATAAAGTCGCGGTATGATGTAGCCTCCCTTCACGTTCTTGGGAAAATGTTTTTATAAAACGGGAGGGAGAAAGTAAACAGTTGAAAACATCATAAAGAAAGCATTGAAGACTGTCAATTGCAAAGAAAATAGCTTAGCTTGCAAAGAGTGCGACAAGGCTTGGGCTAGGGTCGGACTACTCATGTACCCCCTATAGTACATATTGAGATTTTTGGCCTTGGCAAGCTTGCATATGAAAAAGCCGAAATGTCACACTGTGGCTCGGCGACATAAAAACAAAAGAATTAACCTATACTACTTTCAAGACATAAAGATAAAGCGATTTGGGGGTATTCGAGCATACGGCCATAGGTAAATAATACCTTGGACAATTATGCCCTTGACACCCAGCACTCACGACAGCATCGTTGTCACGGAGTTCACTCAACGTCAACAACGGAATCTAACCAGTGTGCACACGGTAATCTCTAGCCTCAGGCTCAAGAACTTAGTCATGTAGTTAATGAAAATTTCATAAATCATCTAAAAATATTAAAACATGCCTGCTTATAAATCTTACACAGAGCTCAAACTTTACTCAGCTTTTTCGTGGAAAACTGTAGTTCTTAAAACAAAACTTCTTACTAATTCATGCTTTGCTTAAAACATTGTGGTTGAAATACTTTCCAAACATTTAATATCCACGTGCTAGCATAAATTTCATTAAGAAATCTAGTCTCCAAATGTATACTTAAAAATAGTCATGAAATTCAAATACCTTTCATGGCTTCGTAAATAAACATTTATCGCATACAATCATAAATAACAGTTATGGAAAATATTTCAAAATTGGTTTTGTCACTCATAGTCTTGGGCTAGATTCTTGGTCTGTAAGCTCGGCTTAATTCTTCTTGGCCTGCCAACAACCCAATCGAGTATTAGAACTCTAAACATTCTGGTTTTCTAAAGATATACTTAACATGTCGCACTACAGATGACGCTCACGAAAACAAAGCTTAAGAAATAAAATCCTATTTCAACAACTCTTTGAAATTTCCAGATTTCTAACATAAAATTAAAATGACTATAACGCCCTCAATACTTAACCAAAATGAGTGTTCCAAAATGAGTGTTCTTTATATCAAAATATTCATTTTTCATGTCTTCTATAATTTACCTGAAGGAAAGAAAATACGATGCCTAACAGATTGCTCAGAAATGGCCCGAAACAGAGAGAGTTCAAAAATGGAGTCTTCTGTTATCCCCTGACTTGTTTCTGAAATTAAGCTCACTTCTAATCATATTTAGCTCATAATTTCTTCATAAAAGTTGTAATAAATTGAATCAGCTTTGCAACCATATCAAATAGAGATCTTAACTCTACCAGTACTCTCGACAATACAAGAAAAACCATAGACCTCTTGAATTCGTATAAAAACCAACTACCTTGTTTTCTTCATGAAAAACCACACAATGAACATCCGAATTTGCTCAAACTTTTTTCTTAAAATTTGCTTGAATATGAAGTAGCTTTCAGTAAATGTAAATCTGACATCTTAACTCCTTTTGAAGAGTACAAACCGAATTAAAAACCAGTGATGTGCATAATAAACCAAGATTCTGCCATGGATACACTTTGCTTGAGGTCTCCTTCTCTTCTTCAACCTCAAAACTCTAGTAAAATTTCTCTTCTTCTTCCTTCCAAACTCTCTCTTTAACTTTCTCTGTAATTTGAAGAAGGAAAAACGGAAGATGGATAAGAACTTTGAAGAAAAAGCTTGGCGGTGAAGGGAAGAGAAGAATAAGAAAAGAAAAATGAAAATTTTCTTCTCTTTTCTTTCCTTTTATCCTTTCTTTCTTTTTTCTTTATTTTACTTAATAAAACCAATATATATATATATATATATATATGCACACTTAATTTCCATTTTCTTTTCTTTTCTTTTCTTTTCTTTCCACATTTAAAGAAATTAAACCAAGAAAATATCGTGTTTACAATATAAAATTGACTATTTCGATTATGATGACCTAGGTAACTTAATCTTAATCCTAAGCTAACTATGAACTTCTGCTCACACGGAATTATCCTTGGATTTCCATAGGTGAGGGCAGCTTGACAGCGCTGGCCCAATAAGCCTTCCATTTCAGGGGTAAGATCAGGTGGATGGCTAGACACGTAGGGTGCAAGACAGCATTCACTTATATTCCTTCTAGAGTTAGTAGATAGGTTGTTCCCTTAAGAACTGAATCCAAGTCTTGAACAAAGGACCCTAAAACTAATTGTTCGATAGTGGATGAGTGAGACTTAAGGAGCAAGATGTAATCTTAGGCGTAAAACGGTCTTTTGGCTCAACCGAGGTTATGAACAACATGTAAAGGATTAACTTACTGATCATGGTTATATCATATGGACATAAATATTTCTATAGTGAGGGGAGTGCAACTACGGGACTTTAGAAGAATGATCCGTTAGTTAACAAATGTTAATTAGCTTGGTTTAAAAGGGTTTAGCTAGTTAATCTCGTACCGTTGGACCCCATGACCCCATGGTTTAGCTAATTAACTTAGAACAATGTGATAGAATAATTCAAATTGTTCAAATTAGGTAAAGAGAGAGAAATCGACAAATATATGTGATATAACTGTCGATTATCAGTTTTATATAGAGCTTTATGTTTAAATATGATTTGAATATTAAAAATATGAGTTCGTATTCCTATTCAGAAGCTTGGACTTGATGGAAATGATCAAAGTTGTAAAATGTTAAAATGTTGACTTTTGACTTTAAAAAGTCATACTTTGACCGGCTTTATATTCAACTGTGATTTGAATTTTGAAAAAATGAATGGGGACTAAAGCTCGAGAGACTGGAATTAGTCAAGATGGATAAAATGGTAGAAAATCAAAATGTTGATTATTGACTTGAAAAATCAAAGCTTGACTTTGATTATAATGGTGAAATGACTATTTTGCCATTGACTAAAGTTAGTGGAAAAATCCAACATTTTGTTGGATAATCCCACTAACTCTTAATAGGCTAAGTGGAAGCTCATGTTGATGACATCAAGCCTACTAAGAGAAATTTGTATGGTGACAAATTCCACTAAATTTAAGTGGAAAGTGAGGTGTTGCATTTCGGAGAACTAATTGCATGCAATTAGGTTATTTAAAGACTTTTTTTTTTCAAAATTTTCAAGGCTTGAAAGTTTTCTTATTTTTATTTTCATAAACATTTAGCCAAATTAATTTTTCCTCTCCTAAATCTCAACCTAATTCTCTCCAAATTTTCACATCTCTCTCTAATTCCTCCACATTTTTGGTCCCACAACCTGATTCTAAGTTTGGAGAATAGCAGGTCAAAGCTAGTCGTGGTCTCGATTTGAGTTCGTGAGGAGTTTTTCGAGGAATTGAAAAGCATTTAGGGTATGATTTCGATAATCCCTAATTTCATTTAATTAGGGTAGATTATACATGATTGATCTCTAAAATATTAAGATGCAATTAGTGTAAGATTAGATATGTTTCTTTCGTTGTGCTCATATGCTTTCTATCAACTAAAGGCCTATATTCTTTAATACAATATATTTTTATACCTCTTCAATCCATTCATCTATTTACTGTTCATTCATCTCTACGTTATTTGTAGTTTAGGTCTTATAACAAGTTCTTGATAAGAAGGTTAACTTATATTTCTTATCACATTAACTTAGCTATTTTCATCACTTGGCCAATGTATATTGCCAACTACCCGGGAGACAAGTAAAAAGGACATGGCTAGCGTATGCAAGGAGGAGTTTTGAGACGAAATAACTTGGTATCTTGAAATGAGAATAAGTGTGAGTATTAGGCGTCAATAGGTTGTCACTCTTAAACGTGAAGTTCTATTAGTCTTGTAAGTGAAGCGTTCTAAATATAAGCGTTCTAAATTAGGCGTCAATAGGTTGTCACTCTTAAACGCAGCGGATCCCGAGAGGTGACCATGTGTGGTATCTAAAGGCTTCAAGATGAGCTCATCTTAATCACAAGCATGTTAATTAAGTTATATCACATCACGGATCTTTGATTGCTTAATTGCCTAGTAATGCATAGATTTTTCTTCACTCTATTCTTTTATGCAAATTAGTTTATAATTCCATCTCACATCCATCTGAATTTTCCTTTACAGATTCTCTAGTGTAGATATAGTTTAAACATACACTCATTTATACTGTATAGTTTATTCTTTTATACTGTCGAAACGCCTAGTGTCCCCTAGAACTAAGCTTTGATATCAATTCCCTATGTTCGATTCTGGATCACCCAGATAAACCTATTTTTTCACTTACACTTGGACAAGCAGTAGAAAAATTTATACACGACGAGGACTTAGAAGTATGTAATGAATAGAGACATTGAGAGAATTTTGCAAACAATGATCATGTTTGAACGCATAATGAAGAGATTCATAAGGAGCATTTTGCATGCAATGATCTTGAATCAATAACACATTATGAAAAATGAAATATATCTTATCTCACTAAGTTCGTGCAGTTAACCAACTAGATCATGTTTAGTCGAATTGACTCTCAACAAGCGTTGACTCCACATAAACAAGCACTAACCATCAGTGGCGATTGAACATTCACTTGAGATGCACACCTTATCTTCTTAGGAAGTCAAACTCTTTAATCACTTGACCGTATTATCTTCTTAGATGTGGGTACTTTTTCTCATATTACTATGCTTAAACGTCTAACTCTTGGCATTGAATGCATGCTTCTTTCTCGCCAACTATTCTTACACCATCGCTTGCCTTCTTGCGATAAAACTTTATCTTAAGCATTTTTTTTGCTTCGCATGTCTCTTTTCACCTCTTTTCTCATGGGATATTGTCTCATACTTATCTGAAATAACTTCTCTGTAAAGACCTTCTTCGGCAGAACTTCCTTTCTTCGGATCATGGCCTTACGCTTAATGTAGTAAACTCAACAAACCCAATGAAAATTTCAAAATTTATCAATGAAAATTATAGATGACTCATACCGATTGTAGAGATGAAAGCCCTTACACAACGAAAACAATTTAGAATTCAACTTAAATTGATTGGGAAATCTTAAAATACCAATATATTGGCAAATAAATTATACATAACAAATTTGACTCTAAAATCAATCTAATGTACAAATTAATTGGTTAAGCATGCATATAGTTTTTCTTTTATTAAGAATCACAAAGAAAAGAAATGTCATCGTTGCCTCTGATTCTACGAAATCATGGGATTGTAACATGAACACCGCCTAAAAGAAAACCTTCATATTCTCTTAGATTGAGGTTGAAGGTTGGTTTGTGGAAACAAAAATGAGAATTTGGATTTTTTTTTAAAGAGACATGGATTGAGAGTGGAACACATAACTCTTATGCGTGTAATTTAATCATTCATACATGTGAGATTAACCGCACGTCTCAAATAATAAATTTAATAGATAATAATGAATTATATTAATTAATCAAAATAATAATTAATAATTAATAATCAATAATTAATTATATCTAAATTTAATGATGGTAAATTTACATAAATATAACAAAAGTGATAAATATTTACTGCCCGTATAACAATTTAAGAAAAGTCCATAAAACCAATTAATTTTTCATAAATTTCATATTTTTCCTTATAGGATTTTGATTATTGTGGGACGACTTTTCAGTCCTTTTTCATGTTCTTCTTAGCGATTTATTTTTCTCTTCATCATATTATTAATTCCTTCATATTAATACTTCTCATTCTTCATATTACCACTTCTTGTTTGCATTTTTTTCATTTCCTCTTCCAAAATTTATTCCTTCTTCTTCATCTGTCATTTTCCATTTTTCCTTCTTGGTTCAAGATCTAAACGGTATTGGTACATGATTGAAATGATCGTGTACCAATATCTAAACAATTAGATAAACAGAGATAGATTACTATCACTAATAGATCATTTCGCTTTGGTGGGAGTTCGAAAATTTTACTCTAGAAAGACCTAGGCAGAATTCTCCCAAACAATCAGAAAACTCATAACTCTTGAAGTAGATAATCAGTCTATTCAAGCCTTAACAGTTGTACCATCGTTATCATCTTGGAGAGGCAGAGCTGTACCACCACCATCTTAGAGACCATCATTCTGGAGAGGTGAGAGCTACGTTACCATTAACATTTTGGAGAGTTGGACTTCACCACCATCCTTTTGGAGAGGCATAGCTGCACCACCACCATTTTGAAGAGGCAGAGGTGAAGCTACACAACCATTATTTTGGAGAGGCAGAGCTGCACTGCCATCATCTTGGAGAGGCGGGCAGCTCCACCACCATTTTGAAGAGGCATAGATATACTACCACCTTGGAGAGCCAGAGCTACACCGCCACCTTGAGAATAAAGGGGAGCGCCTTATTAGACTTTGAAAATAGAGGAGAACGACAAATCCCACTTTAAAGATAAAGTATAACATCAATGAATCCTCCACATTTTCCCTTGAAGATGAAATGTTATTTCAGGCTTGTGGATGAAGGGAATCAATCCACAACATACATGAAGGATGGAGTAGCAATCATTGAAACAACTACCAAACTTGGAGACAGAGAAATTGCCACAAAGTATCCATTGGGCTTGGAGATGGAATCAATAAAACAACCCTCGAACTTAGACATTAAAAAGCAGCAGTGCAAATCCTCAAAGTTGGAGATGAAGAAGCATTGATGAAGTTTCCAATCTTGCATTTGAATTTTTCCTAATGAAATCTTTCAACTTGAATTTGAAGAAACACTAACAAAGCCTCAAAATTGAAGAACTTCTAAACTTGAAGATAAAGTATTGAACTTCATGGGAGTGATACCCTTATAAGCATTTAACATTGCAGCGTCTTGCTTGTGGTGCATCCTCTCTTTGATTTCTTATATTGTAGCCAACAGAGCATCTTCGACTCTAGGTTTATATTCTTTAATGTGAATGAACACCATCGGTTGTCTGATGTCACGCATTACATGGTCACTGCTCTTGTTTATGTGCGACTAAACTAATTAAGATTTATTTTAAGTTTCCTATGTACTGTTATAGAAATAAAGTCATAACGTAGTTTTAACCTCTTTTTTTTCTTTGTTACTAGAATGAACTTAAAGTTTTGTTTAAGCTGCCTACATACCATTTATAATTTACGGATCAAGTTATAACGTAGTTCAACTGAGTTTTGTTTTTCAGCCATTCACCTTTTAAGCTATAGTGGGCTAGAAGCACTATGCAGTTTAAGCTCATAAAATTTCTTGAGATAAAGAGCTCATTCTTCGATAAAGAGCTCTTTACACTTGTAGTTGTGCAAACTTCTTTGATAATGTAGGGTCCATCCAATTTAGGTGTGAACTTATGCCCTATATATTTCATCGTGATGATCGACCTTCTTACAGCTAGTGTAATACTTGTATCTTCTGTCTCATTTCCTTGCTAAGAAGTTGAGAAGAAGCTAAGAGTTTTGTCCAAAGTTCCTGGGCCAGAAGTGTTCAGATTCGACCTTGTTCGCTTGAGAGAAAAGACAAAGAAAAGGCAGCTGTGAGTAATCTCGAGCAAGATGAAAAAAAGAGAGCAAATCCCAATGTTAAGTAGAACATCTCAGTTCATTTCGATCGCATTGAAAAACAGAAAGGTTTTAGAGTTGTCTCTCGGACCATCTTGGGTTGTGGCTGGCCAAGATGGATAATGGAAAGGTTTTAGAGATGGGTCTTGGGCCATCTCAAGGTCGTGTTTGACCGGGACTGGAAGCAAAAAAGGAAAATATTAGGGTTCTCAAGCATGATTTTAGACACGTTCGACCAAGAAGAGTGATCTTGTCGAGCCGATCTCGATCTCGATCATTAAAAGGATGTACGGCAAATATACTTTTTGGATATTTCTTTCACATAAGGGTTAATGATTTTTGGACGCAAATAGTCTTTTAAAAACCATAGACTCTCATTTCTTACAATTTTCACTTCAAGAGCAAAGTGGAGGGAAGAAGTAGAGAGAAGTTGAGTTTCCTTGTAAGAGTAAAGTCAAAACAAGAAGGTATTTGGCGCCAAGTTTTTGTGTTCGGCCAAGAGAAATCAGAGAGGTCAAGGGTGTTAGCAAGTTTGAGATAAAAAGGAAGAGTATAGTTTGAGGTTAGATCTAAATACGTCCAAGTTTCTTATTTCTTGTTTAAGAAACCTAAGAGCAAGTTTGCTAAGCTACATCTTATTGTTTTAAGCTTTAAATATATTGGAAGCTCATGTGGAGCTAGGGCAAACTTGAAGGACTAGACTTGAGCATGCTAAGACCACCCAAAGAGTTCAAAGAAATCAAGGTTAGTAAGAAAAAGTTCTCTTTAGTAGAAGAGGAAAAGAGGAGATAGGGAACATCTATAAACCAATAGTCTAGCCAAAAGTTGTGAGTGACAAAAATACATTCAAAATGAATTTCTAAGCTTGATTTAATAATTTATTATTTAAGGCTTGCTTTGAGTTCAAGCATTTGAATATGCTAGATTTATAAAATTATTTACAAAGCATGAGTTTGCAAGTTTAGAAATGAGTTATAAGAAAGTATGATTGAGTTAAATTTCTAAAGCATTCAAATTGAGAAATGTTTTCTTAAAACATGTGATTATAAGAATATGTTTGAATGTTGAGTTTCTACAAGTATTTGAGCAAAGAGATTATTTAAAGCAAAGCTAGATTTTAGACTTGCTTAATGCAAGAGTTTTTCATAAGCATGTTAACTTAAGTAAGTTAAAGTTTTAGCATGAGAATTTTGAATATGTTTAAGTCTATATCGAGATGTCCTTATCCCGTAGCAATCCTCCGGGGGACTTTATCAGATGCACAGAGGTCATGTGATGAGGGTATCCAGTAAATATCTAGAGTTTCAATTACATAGACAAGGTAAGAATTAGAACCTCTACAGACGCCTAGATCTTCCATCTCATGATAGCGATAGCGAGATAGGGTTCTATTGGCATGTAGAGCTTCATCTTATCGGTACCATGCCTAGAGTTTCATTCCATAGTTACAAGGAATTCTAGGTATAGCAATAAAGAAAAAGAGAAAGTTAAAAGTTAAGTTTGAAAAAAAGTTGCTTTGCTAAGTATATGTATATTTTGCTCAAAGTGTTCATTATCATGTTTTATTTTAGAAGTCGTCATTCACAGAGCTTTATAGCTCACCCTTTTAATTTTTTATTTTCCTTAGAGGTAGAGATCGTGGTTTCAGTGCCTATTAAATCCCCACCTACTCTGCTAGAAGTTATACTAAATTTTTTGTACGGCTCATTCCATTCATGCACGATAATTTGTAATTAAGTTAGTAAAGGACTTAGTCGTCGTTGTTTGTAATAGAGTAGTTGAAAAATTAAGTTTTGTATTGGTGTTGGCTTGTTGAGACTATGAATGTAGTTTTATCTATATAAGACTGTTGAACAAGTTGTCCATTGGTTGGGTAAACCTGAAGATGCTTGAAAAGATTTTAATTTATTATTTTCAAGTTTAGACATTACTTTCCACACTTGATGTCTAAGTTTATATCAAAAGAGATAGGTAAGAGCTACATGTTAAGTTGGTCAAAAAGTGGCACTAGAAGAAGAATGATGTTGGTTGGCTTCACGGCACATCTTAGGTATAGTGAGAAGGTGCTCTAGGATGGAGTGTGACATCAAGTACTATGTTATCAACCTGAAAGGAGCGAGGTTTAACATGCTTATCAAAAGCTTTAGACATTCACACTTGGTAACATTCCAATGTCTATTCGGCCCCTAGTTTTTTTTATCAAGTGCTTCTAACTCTTGAAGGTTTAACTTGGCGTTGTCTTTAGTAGCCAACCCTTTTTACATAGCCATTCATAGTGATAGGATTTCTCTTTTGAAGGGAAGGATAGCTTCCACATCATGAATAAGAAAATTTAGTGTAACCTCTGTAGGAGTGCGATGAGTGGCTAGATAAGCCCATAATGCTTCATCGATCTTTTCTTGCCAATCTCTCTTCGACGTGGAAATAATTTTCATAATAAAGTTGCACATTGTTTTGTTGAATGTTTTTGATAACCCATTGCAGCTGTGTTGTACAAATATGATTTGTACTACTTGAACTTGAATTTCTCAAATTTGTCTACTAAGCTATTAGAGAATTGCCTTCCATTGTCCATAATATTAGTGATTAATTGGTATATTTGGAACTACGTCATCCGACATCGTCAAGGTATTGACCAAATTTGCTAATGTGTCTACCCTCTTACCAAGCATTTGTTGGAATTTATATCCTAAAACTCGTACTTTGTAGTTTAAAATTATATTATATTTAATCTTGAATCCAACAAAATAAGGTCCAAAGGCTATCTTGTGTAGACTTGAATTTTATGTAGAGACATAAACGTAGATCAAGTTCGAGTATATAGCCCAAACAGTCTATAGTATATGAATAAGGTTCGGCGTCTTATTCTGGGAACAATATGGATACGGTCCACTTTGTAGTTAGTGCAAACGATTTAATCCTAAATTGTTCGTGTAAATACATGGAAGTAGGGGCATCCAATGTAAAGAGTTTACATAAGATTGGAACCATGAAATAGTCACTTGTAAGTTATAACATCGTTGACTGTATAAAATTAACTATTTTGATTATTAATAACCTAGGTAACTTAATTTTAATCCCGAGCTAACTATGAACTTCTGTTCAAACAATATTATCCTTAGATCTTCATAGGCGAGGGCAGCTTATCAGAGCTAGCCTAACAAACATTGCATTTTAAGTTTAAGATCGAGTGGATGGCTAGGGACATAGGGAGCAAGACGGAATTTACTCCTACCTGCTTTAGAGTTAGTAGATAGGTTTTTCCCTTCAGGATTGAATCCAAGTCTTGAACAAGGGCTCCCACCCTCTCATTGTCCCAAGAGGGATTCGATTTAAAGGTTGGACCGTAAATCAATTATCAATAATGGATCAGTGGGACTTAATGAACAAGATGTAGTCTCGGGGGTAAAAGGATATTTTAACTCAGTCAAGGTTACGAACAACCTATGAAGGATTAAGTTAATGATAATGGTTATATCAGATGGACCCAAATCACTACTACAAAACTGGGTTTACTTGACGCTTTTTACTTGTCAAGTATTGGTTTACTTGACGCTTTTGAATCTGTCAAGTAATCCAGTGTCAAGAATAAGGGAGGTTTACTTGAGAGTTTTTAAGCGTCAAGTATAATTATACTTGACAGTTTTTATGCGTCAAGTAATCCGATGTCAAGAATAAGAGGGTTTTATTTTTGACAGTTTTTATGTGTCAAGTGAAATTATACTTGACAGTTTATGAGTATCAAGTCTAAAAGGTTTATTGACATTTTAAAATATCCATATAATTTATCCTACACCTGTTTTCAAGTTCAACAACACTAAAATATGCATTAATTGCACAATTGAAATCAACTCAAACTTTCCATCAAAGAAATTGCATATATATATATGTATATATCAATGAACCATACATATATAAGTTGGTCATTACATACTTAATTACAACATATATATATGTGAAGCAAAAACTTCTAACAATAGCCTAAACTTTCCATCTATGTCTAATATAAACAAAATATAAGTGCAGCCCAAGGTATCAAAAAATATCATTGTGTAATGCCCCAAAAATTTGGGATGATTTAGTTTTAATTATCTTAAGTGTAACTATTGAAATTTTGGGTGTTTTGAATTAATTGATTTATGAAGATTTGATTTTTATTAGATATTACGAAAATATCTAGTGGCGGTAGTGTCTGGGAGTTGTGTTTTAATTGGATGTAATTGAGGAGACTTGATTAATGATATTTTTGTTGTGTAATTAATTAAGGTTGAGGATAATATAATTATTTTATTTGGATAATAAAATTGGTAGAGATATTTGTTTGAAGATAAAGATGATTGGGTTGAGGAGAGAGAAAATTGATTTATTTGGTTAAAGATAATGGTGAAATTTTATTTGGAAAAAAAAGGTTGATGTGATTGGTTGATTTTGAATTTTAAAATGGAGAATTGATGGGTTTAAATGAAGAAAGAGATTGAGTGGTTTTATTTGAAGTGTAAACCTGATATTTTCTTAGTTTAATTTCTTTAAATGTGGAAAAAAAAAAGAGAAGAAAAGAAAATGGAAAATAAGTGTAAATATATATATATATATATATATATATATATATATATATATATATATATATAATTGTTTTATTAAGTAAAATAAAGAAAAAAAAGAAAAGAAAGGATAAAAGGAAAAAAAAAAAGAAGAAAATTTTATTTCTTCTTTTCTTCTTCTTCTTCTCTTCCCTTTACCGCCAAATATTTTGAAGAAAAAGTTCTCATCCATCTTCCATTTTTCCTTCTTCAATTTAAAGAGAATATTTGAGAAAGAGTTTGGAAGGAAGAAGAAGAGGAATTTTATTAGAATTTTGAGGTTGAAGAAGAGAAGGAGAACTCAAGCAAAGTGTATCCATGGCTGAACCTTGGTTCATTATGCACATCACTGGTTTTTAATTCGGTTTGAACTCTTCAAAAGGAATTAAAAGGTGAGGTTTATATTTACTGAAAGATAACTCATTTTCAAAAAAAAATTATGAAGAAAGTTGGAGCAAATTCGGATATTCATTGCGTGCTTTTTGATGAAGAAAACGCGGCAGTTGGTTTTCACGCGAAATTAGAAGGTCTCTTGTTTTTCTTGTATTTCAGAGTGTACTAATGAAGTTAGGATCTCTACTTGGTATGGTTGGAAAGCTTATTCAATTTACTACAACTTTCATGAAGAAATTGTGAACCAAAAATGACTAAAAACAAGTTAAATTATAGGGACAAGTTAAAGAGGTCATGTGCGCGTGATTCTTAAAGTTGTTCTGTTTTGAGGGTTATCTGAGTTAATTCACAGAGAATCAAATTTACATCTCTTCAGGTAAGTTTTAGAGGACCTCAAAATGAAGATTTTGATATAAAGAAAACTTATTTTGGTTAATTATTGAATAAGCTATAGTCATTTGAAGTTTATGTTAGAAATCTGGAAATTTCAGAGAGTTGTTGAAATAGGATTTAATTTCTTAAGTTTTGTTTTTGTGAGCGTCATCTTTAGTGCAACATATTATGTATATCTTTAGAAAACCAGAATTTTTAGAGTTCTAATACTCGGTTGGGTTGTTGGCAGGCCGAGAAGAATTAAACCGAGCTTATAGACCAAGGATCTAGCCCAAGACGCTGAGTATCAAAACCAATTTTGAAATATTTTCCATAACTGTTATTTATGATTGAATGCGATAAATGTTTATTTACGAAGCCATGAAAGGTATTTGGATTTCATGACTATTTCAAGTATACATTTGGAGACTAGATTTCTTAAAGAAATTTATCATAGCACGTGGATATTAAATGTTTGAAAAGTATTTAAACCACAATGTTTTAAGCAAAGCATGAATTAGTAAGAAGTTTTGTTTTAAGAACTACAGTTTTCCGCGAAAGAGTTGAGTAAAGTTCGAGCTTTGTGTAAAATTTATAAGCAGACATGTTTTAATATTTTTAGATGATTTATGAAATTTTCATTAACTACATGGCTGAGATCTTGAGCCTGAGGCTAGAGATTATCGTGTGCACACTGGTTAAATTCTGTTGTTGACGTTGAGTGAACTCCGTGACAACGATGCTGTCGTGAGTGTTGGGCGGGCCCCACTACGACAAAGACGATGGGAGTGTTGGGCAGGCCCCACTACATCATAGAGCTTGTAAATGTTGTTGTATTGGGTGTACCCTACACAACGTAGATTTGTCATGTTAGTTAAAATGCTTCGATATACTTGATATGCCTTGCTAGATTTCAATGACGAACATGCTGAGTATTTGAGGAAGCTATTCTTACTACTATACGTTTACATTTAGGACTTGTATAAACAGATTTATATGTGTAAAGTTTTCACATGCTCTTATCTTTAAATTCATAGTTTTAAACTGAGTCACTCACTGAGCTTCATAGCTCACTCTTTCCAAAATGCTTTAACCATTTTCCAAGTAGAGATTGAGTTCCCGATGCCTGATAGACTTTCTTAGTCTGCTGAAGCTCCGTTATCGATTGCCAGTACGTCTTTCGAGTTGGGCATAGAGTCTATTGTGTTATGATGTATATACACGCTTGTATGTTATAAATACTCCACAGTTTTTATAAGCTTTAGGAGCTGCAGTTGTGTAAATTTTTGTTGGTTATATTTTGATTAAGGTGTCTTTAGGTTTACTCGGGAAATTAGTTAATTCCGAGGTACACTTCATGTATGTGTTTGACTAGCCTAGGATCTGCTGTGTTTTGTTGCATGTATAATAGTTTATATACTAGATTGCAAGTTCATCACATTAAAGTTTTAAGCAGAGTCGACAGATACAGGTAAAGAAAAGTGTTGTTCATCGGCTTCACGCCATCTTTCGGTCTAAGCTAGCAAGTAGTCTGGGAGGGGGTGCAACAACTTAGTGTCAGAGCAGGTTGCTCCATGGGAATTAAGGTAGAGCGGTTAGCTCTAAGAAGAAACTGGAAAGTAAATAATTGAAAGTCAAGTTAGCTTAAAGGGAACTAGTGGAGTATGGTCTAGGTAAGGGTAGAAGTAAGTCAAATTATATTAATAAGTGAGTAGACAATTAGTATCATGCATTTAAGTTAAGTATCTATACTATGTCTAATGTGTTGACATATTATAGGAGTCATGCCACCACGTACTGGCAGACGACGCCGGCAGAATCAGGATGGGATGCAAGGTCCTACCCAAGATCCATCTGTAGGAGAATCTAGTACCTTAAGAGTTCGAGGTGGGGCAGGAAACGAGCAGTTTTTGAGAACTACACAGGAGATAGGAAGGCTAGAAAGAGCAGAGCCTAGTGATCTAGAAAAGGCATACGGAATTGAATGGCTGAAGAAGTTAGGGGCTACAGTGTTTGAGGGTTCCACAGATCCAGCTGATGCAGAGAACTGGTTGAATATGCTTGAAAAGTGTTTTGATGTGATGAATTGTCCTGAGGAGCGAAAGGTTAGATTGGCCACATTTTTGTTGCAAAAAGAGGCTGAAGGATGGTGGAAATCTATATTAGCTAGGCACAGTGACGCACGTGCTTTAGACTGGCAGACTTTTAGGGGAATATTCGAAGATAAGTATTATCCCAGCACATACTGCGAAGCCAAGAGAGATGAATTTCTGGGGTTGAAACAAGGATCACTTTCAGTGGCTGAGTATGAGAGGAAGTATATCGAGCTTTCACGGTATGCTGATGTTATTGTTGCTTCTGAGAGTGACAGGTGCCGAAGGTTTGAAAGATGGTTACATTTTGAAATACTTACCCCAGTTACAGCCATTGCTAAGTGGACGAATTTTTCTCAGTTAGTGGAGACTGCCCTTCGTATGGAGCAGAGTATAACAGAAGAGAAATCAGCAGTGAAGTTTAGTCGTGGGACTTCAACAGCTAGTGGATTTATAGGCCGTGAGCAGCGGAGGTTCATGCCTGGAATAAATATTTCAAGTCGTCAAGACTTTAAGAATCGGTCTCGAGGCCAAGCATTGAGGAACGTGAGTTATGGTAGTGTTTTTCAGAGACAGAGCCAGAGAATACCTAGTCAACTCACTAGATCAACAGTAAGATTGCAACCAGGTCAGAAGTCCGTTGCTAGTATAGTCAGGCGAACACCATGCACGAGTTGTGGCAGGAACCATTAGGGTCAGTGTTTGGTAGGTACCGATTTATGTTACCAGTGCGGACAGCCAGGACATTTCAAGTAAGATTGTCCGCAGTTGAACATGACAGTTCAAAGAGATCAGGGAGTTGGGTCCCGGACAGTTGAGCAATCGAGAGTTTCAGTGGTTCCAACAAAAGACACCAGTGGTGCAAGGCAAAAGGGAGTTGTTGGAAGACCTAGACAACAGGGAAAAGTCTATGCTATGACTCAACAAGAAGCTGAGGATGCACCAGACGTTATTACTGGTACGATTCTTATTTGTAATGTATCTGCAGATGTCTTATTTGATCCAGGTGCTACGCATTCCTTTGTTTCTAGTAATCCGCTTAAGTGAAAAGAACTGGGAGAGACAATATGTTTCTAGTAAACCCTCAATAGTCAGGCAAACACCATGCACGAGTTGTTGGAAGAGCTAGGCGATAGGAGTTAAGTGAAAAAGTTATTTTACGCTGCAAAGTTTGTGAACGTTTCTAAGGCTCACCAAAAAAGCTTTGAAAAGAGACAAGAGAAGAAGTTGATCCGCTTACTAGGGGTTCAGCACGTCATCTCTCAGAGAGATATGCGATGGATGTCTAAGCAACATGCCTTCATCTGGTCACATGGAGTGACAATTGGGACGGGGCATGACTATTGATTTCTTATCCTGAATTCAATTTGGTGGCAAGGTCAAATCAATCATCGGCTTTCTAACAAGATGACGTCGCTACTTTCCAGTGAAGGAAGCTCAAATTGCATAACGTAGCTTAGAACGCAAAATGTAAGTTACCTTGCAATCTCTCTAACCACCAACTTTCATCATTTAGTAGTCTCATCACATAGTGGAGAACACGATCAGGGCCTCACAATTGCAGACAATTCGTCGCTTCTCTTTCTTCTCCTCTTCCAGATTTCATCTCCTCTTCCAGATTTTTTTTCTTCTAGTTTTAAATGATTTATTCTTCTATTTAAATCTTCTATTTCATCTTCACAATTTTTGACAAGATTCTTTGAAGCTACTGATAGAAATAAAACGTGCACGACGAAAATAGGATAAAAGTCTACCTTAATTCTACTTAATTAACATGAAACCCTAAACCGTAAAATAAATGGAAATTAGTGTTTTTTAAGAAAATTTATATTCAAAACTCCAATTAATACTTGAACCGCCACTAGGGCTGACATGTTATCCTCCGGACTCTGAATCGAGTTATGAGACCCGCGTTGGGTGAAAGAACTGTGAGAGACAATAAGATGGAAAATAAGAAAAATGGATTTTCTTGTGAGATTGGACATTAGGACTGAAGAGGAATTATTTTGGTTTTAAACTCATCAGCCCAAATTAATTAAAAATACCAAAAGTTCTCTTCATCAAAATAAAGGTCCTATTTATAATGAAACTCATGCAAAATTGCATGTCTCAACCTTATTGTGACCCAACATCTCACAGTCCACTTTCTCTAATGGGTTTTTTGTCTTCATCAAATGACAACACCTAGCCCACTATAGTTAGTAGGATTCTTCAAAAAAATGTTGGATTTTTCCACTAACTATGATCAAAGGGCAAAAAAGTCATTTGGGCAATGTCAAACTTTGACTTTTCAAAACCATATAGTATCCGTTTTAGTCCAACCATCAATTACCTAATAAATTTGAACCCACCACATGCAATTGAGTAAAATTAAAACATGCTCTGATACCACATGAAAGAAATAAAACATGGACGGTTGAAAGTGAATCAAAATTCTGCCCTAACTGCACTTAATTAACATAAAACCCTAAACCATAAAATAATTTGAAATTATGATTTTTTAAAAGAAAACTTACATTCAAAGCTTCGATTAATGCTTAAGCCACCACTAAGTTTGACCTACTATCCTCTGACTCTGAACCGGGTCATGGGACCTGTTCGGTGAAACATTCGGGAGACAGAAAAAGGGATGGAAAATTAGAAAAAAAAATAGATTTTCTTGTGAGATTGGACTTTAGGGATTGAGAGAAATTATTTAGGTTTTAAATTCAGTAGCCGAAATTCATTAAAAATACCAAAAGTTCTCTTCATCAAAATGAAGGCCCATATTTATAAAAAAATCTCATACAAAATTGCATGTCTCAAATTCATTATGGCTCAACATCTCACAATCCACTTTCTCTAGTGGGTTTTTTGTCTTCATCAAATGACAACGCCTAGTCCACTATAGTTAGTGGGATTATCCAACTAAATGTTGGGTTTTTCCACTAACTTTGGTCAAATTCAAACTTTGACTTTTTACAATTTTATCCGTCTTGACTAACTTTAACCTCCGAAGCATGAATCCGCATTTATTTTCTCAAGATTCAAACCAAATTTGAATATATTATCGGTCAAAGTTTGACTTTTCAAAATCAAAAAACATTTTTTACTTTTTACAACTTTGACTATTTCCATCATTTTCGAGCTTCCGACTATGAATCCCCATTCATATCTTTAATATTTAATTCTTATTTAAACATAAAGCTCTATCTTTAGTCTGATAACTAACGACTATATCACATTTACTTATCAGTTTCTCTCTCCTCACATAAATCAAAAAATTTGACTCATTCCATCATACTGTTTTAAGTTATTTCATATGAGCAAGCAGGGCAACCCAATAGACCTATAGATCATGGGCTCTAGCAATTTTAGATTAGCTAGCTAAACTCTTTTAGACTGAACTAATCAACATTCGTTTACTAATAGTTCATTCCACTAAAGTCCCGTAGTTGCAATCCCCTCCCTATAGATACATTTGTGTCCATTTGATACGACAATGATCAATAAGTGAATCCTTCATAGGTTGTTTATAACCTGGACTGGGTCAAATTATTGTTTTATTCCCGAGACTAAATCTTGCTCCTTAAGTCCCACTGATCCACTATTGAAGAATTGGTTTAATGTCCAACCTATAAACCCAATCCTTCACAGGTGGGGCCCCTTATTCAAGACTTAGATTTAGTCCTTAAGGGAACAACCTATCTACTAACCCTAAAGCAGGTAGAAGTGAATTCCATCTTGCACCCTATGTCCCCTGCTATCTACCCGGTCTTATGAAGTTGAAATGGCTTGTTTTGCGAACTTAGCATTCAGTAGTAGTTTTATGTGTTGTGTTCCTTATTCTATGCAATAAGACATGGTCATGGCATGCAATATGCTCTCTATGTTTTGCAACTCGTGTAATTACTAAGTCCTTGTTGATAAAAAATTTTCTATTACTTGTCCAAGTATAAGCGGAACAATAGGTTTATCTAGATGATTTAGAGTCGAACACAGGGAATTACTATCAAAGATTAGTTCTAGGAATCATTCATCATTCAAGCAGTATAGAAGAATTATCTATACAATGTGATGAACTGTAAGTTTAAACTATATCTACTTATCTACACTAGAGAGTCTATAAAAGGGGATAAATATGGAGGCGAGATGGAATTGCAAACTAACTTGTATAATAGAAAGTCGAGGAATTCTCCGCATTACTAGGCATTACACCATGCGAGAGCCCTGGTGCGATATGTCTCAAATAACTAGCTTATGATTAAGACAAGCACCTCTCAGTGTCTTAATCGTCACACTTACTCGCCTCTCGGGATGCAAATGACTAAATTTACAAGGTTTCACTTGTAAAGCTTATAGAACTTTTCTTTTACAGATGAAAACCTCCCAGCGCCTAATACCTAAACTTGTTCTCCTTTCCGGATACAAATGATGGAAGTTATCTTGCCAAGGTGGAGTTTATCTCCAAACTCCTCTTTACACGCATTAGCCATATCCTTGTTACTTACCCTCTCGGGTAGTTGGCGATAAGCACTGGCCAAGTGATGACTATAGCTTAACTAATGGGATAAAAGTTATAAGCTATGCTTCTTATATAAGAAATGATATATCAAGAACTTATCACAAGACCAAACTACAAGTAACACACTGACAGATGAATAGTAAAGAAATGATGGTAGAAAAGGTATAAACATGCAACATATTAAAGAATGTAGGCCTTAGGTCACCATACAATATGAATAAATACATTGTAAAGTAATACAAAAATGAAAAGTGTGGAAATGAACATTACAAGTTACGGGAAATGGAAGGTGCATATTCTCTACTCATACTCTAAGCTCTCACTTACAAATTGATCGGGGAAGAAGAAGATTACTTTTACAGATGGCGGAAAGGCTTTACCTTTACACCCTTCTTTAGGGTTTGGTCCATTCAGGCACTGGCCGGACACAATCATATGGCTCCTCACACAGCCAACCCCCTCTGCTTGGTATAGAAGGAGACTTTATCTAGGCAAGTTTCAACGAGAAACTTCTATTTTTCTAATCATGTCAGTGCCAATTGAAGCCTTTATCAAGGCACATCAGCTCCAACAACTATTATTGTCCTCTAGTAAACCTTCCTCTTGAGATGACATAGATTCTCGCCTAGCAGTTGCTCTCGCACGATGGACTCTTCTTGCATAGCTCTTGCACGAGAACCTTTACAATTCACTAGTGTCTTCTTCTATTTCTATTCCTGCGTTTAGACACTGAAAACACAGTACAATAGGTACGGATACTTCTGTAAAGTGTATTTCTAAATACTTATGCTTTTTTAACATAATCATGGTGTTTTGATACACTTCTTCTACATTTTGGCCTCGTTATTCTATAAAAGAGGCTACAATAACTTGTATCTGTACAAGTTATCATCTTACCCCTGAAATGAGAGGATTATTGGGTCACCATTGATGAGCTGCCCTCACCTTTGCAGACCTAAGGATCATCTTGTATGAACATGAGTTCATAGTTAGCTCAGGATTAAGATTAAGTTGTTTAGATCATCAATAATTGAAAATAGTCAGTTTTAAATAGTACACGGCATTATAACGTATAAGTAACTATTTCATGGTTCAGTCTTATGTAAACTCTTTACATAGGATGCCCTCACTTGCAAATCTCTACTTGAACGATTCAGGATCACATCGTTTGTACTAATTCACTATGGGTCGCATCCATAGTGTCCTCAAAATAAGGGTGTCCAACCTTATTCGTATACTAGACTATTTAGGTTATATATTCGAATTCGATCCATGTTTATGTCTCTACATAAAGTTCAAGTTTATTCAAAATAGTCTTTGAACCTTAGTTTATTGGATTTAAGATTATATTATTTAACTTCACTAACAAATTCTCAATAACGACTTTATTGAATAGAACATGATAGCAAACCACGAGTTTTAAAACATAAATTCCAATAGTTACTTCATCTTTCTCATATTTGAGAACATCAAGATCATTTCAATACCATTTTTTATTTGATATAAACGATCGTTTACCATTGTTAACACGATTATTTACCATGGTCAACATGATCGTTTAAATATGAAGCCTTTTTTTCCATCGTTTAAATAGAACATTGATGGAAAAACGAGACATGTGCAGTGAAAACAAATATCAAAAAATTAATCTATATGCAACTAAAAACTTTAGTGATTAACATATTAAATAAGCCCTAATTACATTAATTGGGGTTAAAAGAAATTCTAACCTTTGAAGCTCCCCAATCCTTCAAATCTTCTCACGATCACGAATCCAGGACCACCACTAGAGTTGATCCACTATTCTTCGGACTTTAAACCGGGTAGTGGGACCCGTTAAGTGAAGGAAAAAAATGGAAATTGGAGGAGGGGATTAGGTTGAGATTTGAGATAGGAAAAGTAGATTTAATTTTGTAATTCAAAATTACAAAAAATGGCAAAAAAAATCTTCTTCAATTTGAAATTTTCTCTTTAAATAGACAAATTACATGCAAAATTCCATGTAATTAGTTTATTAAATCTCAACACCTATTAATCCACTAACAATTAATGGAACTTAGTGGGCTAGGTGATTACATCTCATGTAGCTACCTATTCCACTAAGTGTTAGTGGGATTATGCAACAAAATGTTGGATTATTCCACTAACTAGTTCAAGGGTAATATGGTCTTTTTGAACATTAAAGTCAAAGTCAAACTTTGACTTTTTGAACTCAAAAGTCAACATTTTAACATTTTACCATTTTTTCCATCTTGACTAATTTGACCTCCCGAGCATGAATCCGCATTCTTTTTTCTGAAATTCAAATCACATTTGAATATAAAGCTGGTCAAAGTTTAACTTTTCAAAGTCAAAAGTCAACATTTTGACTTTTTACAACTTTGACCATTTTCATCGATTATGAGCTTTCGAATATGAATCTATATTCATATTTTTAATATTTAAATATAAAGCTCTATGACCAACGGCTATATCACATATATTCGTTAGTTTCTCTCTCTACCTAAGTCGAATAATTTCAATTATTCCAACATATTGTTCTAAGTTAATTCCATATGAGCTAGCAGGGGAACCTAATGGACCTATAGATTATGGGATTCAACGATTCGAGATTAACTGGTTAAAACCTTTTTAGACCGAACTAATCAATATTTTTTAACTAACAGGTCATTTCACTAAAGTTCTTGTCCATCTAATATAACCATGATCAGTAAGTTAATCCTTCACAGGTTGTTCGTAACCTCGGCTAGGTCAAAATATCGTTTTACCCATGAGACTACATCTTTTTCTTTAAGTCCCACTGTTCCACTATTGAACATTTGGTTTAAGGTCCAACCTATAAATCGAATCCCTCTCGAGCCAATGAGAGGGCGGGCTCCCTTGTTCAAGACTTGGATTAGTCCTTAAGGGAACAACCTATCTACTAATCCTAAAACGAGCAAGGGTGAATTCCATCTTGCACCCTAGCCATCCACTCGGTCTTACCCTTGAAATGGGAAGCTTATTGGGCCAATGCCGTTAAGCTGCCCTCACCTATACAGATCTAAGGATAATACTATTTGAATAGAAGTTCATAGTTAACTCAGGATTAAGATTAAGTTACCTAGGTCATCATAATCGGAATAGTCAGTTTATATAGTCAATGGTGTTATAACTTAAAAGTGACTATTTTATGGTTCCAGTCTTCTGCAAACTTTTCACATAGAATGCTCTCACTCCCATGTCTCTACATGAACGATTCAGGATCGCATCATTTGTACTAACTACAGAACGAGCCACATCCATAGTGTTCCCAGAATAAGGCGTCTAACCTTATAAATACACTATAGATCGTTTGGGTTATAAACTCGAACTTGATCCATGTTTATGTCACTACATAAATTTCAAGTCTACACTAGATAGTCTTGGGACCTTAGTTAATTAGATTCAAGATTATAGTATTCTATTTTCACTAATAAGTCCTCAATAACCACTTTATTGAATAGAATATAATTTTAACTACAAACTACAAGTTTTAGAACATAAATTCCAACAAACATGAGACAAAATATTTACACTTCATAGAAAAATCAAGTGTAATAAATTTTATCTTTTAGTGGCTTTGTTCTATGAAGTTTAAATAATTTGTCAATTTTTTCTATTTTTGAAAAAGTCTCATAATAATAATAATAATAATAATAATAATAATAATTATTATTATTATTATTATTATTATTATTATTATTATTATTATTATTATTGGAGTTTTTTTCAAAAATATAACAAACTGAGAAAATATTTATACTGTATAGAACAATTTTAAAAATCAACCCACAGGCCAACAATGGAAAAGACCAAAAATGCGCTAGGCAACACAAGATTAATTGGCTACTCGCACGTGTAATATATTTGTTACACGATCGTCTAGATTTGGTTACACGATCATTTACATTTGGTTACACGATTATTTAGATTTGGACCTAAATCTAATCAATTTTTCTTCAAGATTCTTTATACACAATTGTTTAGATTTGGTTACACAATCATTTAGATTTGGCTTTAGTTAGTAGATTTGGCTTTAGCTAGCAAAAAAGCAAAAATCTAAACGATTTTTTTTTAATTCTTTGGTACACGATCGTTTAGTTTTGGCTACATGACCGTTTAGATTTAGCTACAAGATCGTTTGAATTTGGCTACAAGATCATTTAGATTTTGTTACATGATAGTTTAGATTTGGTACCAAATCTAAACGATCGTGTACCAATATGCCAATGATTTTTTTTAAAGATTTTTTATATTTGGTACACGATCTTGAACCAAATAACACTCTAAAAAAGATAAAAAATCTATGATTGATTGAAAACAAAGACCATGATTTCAAAAAAAAAAAAAAAAGATAAAAGAAAAATTGCAGAAGAAGAGAAGAAAGACGATAGAAAGGAAAAAAAATTATAGAAGAAAAGAAGAGAGAAGATGGAAAGGAATGGCAAACCTGGACTATTTAAAAAAATGATTGACTTAATGGGCTTTTTGATTTTGTTACACGATGTTTTGTTATATTTAAGAAAATTAACCTTGTACTATGACGACGGCAAATGCAAAGACTAATTCAATATCATAAATAATAAATAATAAAGTAAAATGACAAACTATGGGCATATTATAAGCAAAGGAAGAATTCAACACTCCATAATAATTGCCGAAAATTTTATTTGGATTTGGAAGGTTCGTTCAAACAAAACTTCTACTTTTTAATTATTGTTATTAAAATGGTCGAGTTTAATTTTAAAATATTAGAATTTCATGCAATAGTGTTCAAAAAAAAAAAACCTCTAAAAATGCTTTGAAAACTATCGAAAAAATATATTAAATTAATTTTAAAGGATTAAAAACAGGTATTCTAATAAATAAACATACCTCAAGTTGCATTAAATATATAGGATAAATCCCGATGTTAGAGCTTCAATCACTTCTCCCCTAATTGTCAAAAAAATAATAAAAACAATATCGAACACTTCTTTTGAAGTCATTTTGTACTTATAAAACATGGTTTCAGTCTGTTTGAAATCTATAGTTATAAAAGATGCTTTTAATCCATTTGAAATTGCTATTGTTTTTAGAGTTATTTTAAATATAGTAAAATGAATTAAAATATTCACGACCTATTTTTGATATATCGTGAGAGATTACTATCTGTGTCTAAATGACATACTATAATATTTTGTTATATTTGTAAATAATTTTAGCAAATTTATATATAAAGTAATTTTCTTTTATTTTCATGAATGGTGAATTTGAAATTATTGGGATGAATACTTATCTCAAGTTCAAAATCATTCTAAGACTTTTATAACTCAAATTCTTTTTAATATAATACTAGGTATTTTATACCTTTAAATTGAATTTTTCATATTTTAATTAATTTTGAATCAAAAACATGTTTTAAAATTATTTTAAAGTTGATGATCTAAACCATTCAAAATCACTTCCAAAAACATATCTTTAAAATCATAAAGATATGAGAGTGACAAATATAAGCCTTTTCTTTTATTTTCTTTTCTTATCTTAGTCTTATACCCAAAGAGATAATAATTAACAAAAATAGAAATATACTTGTTAAGGGTAAAAAGTTATTTTTATAGGATATACCTAAATTTAAATATTCACAATTAAGATATTATAGAGACGTTACCAATCATATTTTAACCGAACAATTTTATTCAAATAAAGTTTAATCCTTTCCATCCATTTTCAATTTTTAATACATTACATCTAAATCAGAAATCTTAAAGATTATTTTGAATTAATTCCATTTGAAGAAATTTCTTTCAATAAGGCTCACTTCTAGCAATAATGTTTATTTTGGGTAATATCCTTAATTTCAGTAGATATAGTAGTATCTACTGAATTCACACTAGATTAAAAGAATGAATATGATTAATTTAGAAGCTGAGTTTAATAGATGGTTCATTTAAAATATTTTCACTTAAAACTTTTAAATAAGATTCCTTTACATCTTTTATTTATAAAGACAAATTAGAAAGAGGTAATAAATATGAGTAAGTTCAATCAGAACTAACTCCAGTTATAAATTCGAAACAGATCTCTATAGCCTCTTCAACAATATAATTTTCACCTACATCCTTCTAGTCGATTTTTGTTTTGCACATAAATTTTTAAAACTTTCATTATATCATTCAAAAGGATACATCTATATTAGATGAATAGGTCCACAAAACTCAATTTCTCTTATGAAATGCACCACAAGGTGTATCATTATAGTGAAAAATAATGGTGGAAAATACTTCTCTTATAGGTATAGAGTGAAAACTACATCTTCTTGTCTTTCTTTTAAATGTGATGAATCAATTGTGTTGTTACATATAGCATTGAAAAAGAAGCATATCAAATAATTACAAGTCTTACATGTTTGGGTAAAATACCACGAATTGCCACAGGTAACAACTTTTGAATAAGCACATGATGTTCATGCAACTTTAAGTTCGTAAAGTTTCAAATATGTGAGTGACACTAAACTTTTAATGTTCGATGAATAGCCTTTAGGTACTTTAAGCTTTGATAATATCTTACAAAAACTCAACTTATTTGCTCGAGATAATGTATAACATCTTAGGGGTAAAAAGATATTTTTCTCCCCTATTTGAGGGGCTAACTTTGATCTAATGTTAAGTTCCACCAAATTTAATCAAATTTTTATTCCATCTTTCGTTTTACCGGGAATATCAAGCAATGTGCCAATGAGATTTGCATACACATTCTTTTCGATGTGCATCACATCTAAGCAATACCACACATCAAAGTACTTCCAATATTTTAACTCGAAAGAATGGATTTTTCTTCCAATAAGTTCTTGAAGAACTTGCTTCACTATTATTTTCCTTGATACTTTTCTCACCAAGTGGTTGTCCATACTTACTTATTTGTACAAGAATTTCTTTCCCAGTCAATGGTTCTAGAGCGCATTCTAATTCGTGTGCACCATTGAAAACTTTCTTCTGTTTCCTATATGGATTATGACATGGTAGAAACTTGTGATGCATAATATATCCCGTCTTTCTTCCTTTTGGAAAATAAATGGATGAAATTTTCTCCCTACAAATTGGACGTGCATGATACCCTTTGATCGTACAACTCCACAAGTTGACATGCGCAGGAAAATTCATTAATGGTCGACAGTAAAATAGCTTTAAGCGTGAACTGGCCAACAACTATATCAAATTATATAACTTTATCAATGTAGATATTTTTGTAAAATTTTTATAATTACGATATAATGGTTTCTTGGCGTCATCTAGTAGTTCCTTAAAATTTTCTGGCTTTCCATTAAAATAATTGTGTGTAACCTCAAACATTCCAATTGTGTCATCAAGATTGTCCTCATCAATTTCTTCTCTTGCACTAGTAAAGACACTTTCATTGTTTCCCTTCATTGGTAGTGATTCACCATGAAAAATCCATACTTGATAACTCTGATCAATGCCATTAAAAAATAAGTAATCTCTAATTGTATTCGCATCGCTAAAATCTTTGCATTTACGCACTTTAAACATGGGTTGAAGGGTCTAATAATTCCAAAAAAAATTTATACTTTCTTTGTTTTCCTGTACCTATAAACAAAACTCTGGACTGCTATACATCCTTTTTGTTTTGTGCTTCGTGTTTCTTTTTTGTTCTTCCTTTGATCTCCCTTTATCTTATGTAACAGATATATATAAACATTGTGACAGATGTATATAAACAACAAGAATATTAACAAACATTGTAACATATATATATAAACAACAAGAATATTGACAAACATTATAACATATATATGTAAACATCATATTCCAGAATAGAGAAAAAGAAGACAAATTGGGGTCGAGGTAATACATCTCTACTAAAATGAATAATTATTAAAATCGTTGATGGAGCATGATAAATCTTCCACGAAAAGATCTACTGTAACGCCCCAAAAAATTAAGATAATTAACTCCAAAAAATTAAGATAATTTTGGAGTTGATTATCTTAATTTTTTAGGGCATTACATCTAGGCACGAATGGATCTACAACAACTCTAGGCATGAACACAATAGATCTAGGCATGAGCACAACATATTTTGGCACGAAACGACAGCACAACGACGAGACAACTTCTCTCCAAACGGAACAATGGCACGACAACTCGACGACCTGTTGTCCAACGAAACAACGGGATGACGAGCTTCGTGGTGCAATGGTGGCATGATGTGCTTTAGCAATGACTGGCATGGCATGCTTCGAAAAATCTATTGTGGTGGTTTAGTAGGATGGTGGAAGAGTTAGTGAGTGAGAAAAGAGGGTTTTTGGAAAGTGAGGGTTGAGAGATAAAAAATTTTGAAGAAGAAATGGGGGAAAATTGATTTTACTAAAATTAAAAAAAAAAAGCAAAAAAAAGAAAGAACGAAAGAAAGGTACCTTTGGTGTCAGTTTAAAACTGAAATTAATCCTTCATCTTTGATGTCAATTTAAAACTAACATTAAAGGTCCACATTTTAAAAACCGAGTTGCATGCTTGGATTTCCTACAGATGTCGGTTTAGAGAGTGGTCATCTAGTATATGGTTAGTTCTATTGAGTTGCATGCTTGGATTTCCTATAAATGTTGTGGAGTACAGTTAATCCTGTCTCATGGGAGTTGTTTCAACTTTCATACTGGTTCATGTGGTGTGTGTTCTCAAGCACTATTCGAGAAGTTAGGTGGGTGTGATTTTCGTATAGTTTGGGAAGGATTTTGGTGACTAGCATTTAGAAGATTTTGCGTCCTCCACGTCCTAAATCAAATTTTAAAAGACAAAGGAAAAGAAAGAACTTAAGATACCACATTTGTTCTTATTGTGAATGAAAAAAATGGGTGGACCTAACAAAAGACACGATCCCAAGCACGATATCAAAGCAATATATCCAAGAAGAGGACTATTACGAAAGTCGGCAGAAAAAGTAATGACACAAAGATTGATAACCTATAGTTTGGTACAAAAACACGTACGTTTGAGGGAAGTGTGTCCAATGGAATGAAACTTCATATATAGAGAGTTTAGCAATACTTATCTAGTAGACTCTGTCTGTAGTGACTCCCATATAGTTTTCTCTTCAATATTTCAACTTAAGCTCTCCCTAAGAGTGAGATCTTCTGACATCCACCAATATTTAGGCTCCCCCTTAGTAAGACCTATGCTTGAATGAAAGGTTTTGAAAAAAATATATTTTTGTCAAGTGATCGTATAAGAAAGTAAACAATCATGTAAGAAAGATAGACGATCGTATAAGAAGAAAACGATCGTTTAAAAGGATAAATGATCACGTAAAAGGATTGAACGATCGTATAAGAGAGTAAAAAATCGTGTAAAGGGTTGAACGATCGTGTAGAAGGATGAACGATCGTGTAGAAGGATGAACGATCGTGTAGGAGGCTTAAAGAGGTTCTCGAGGTTATAATTATCATATCAATGGAGTTGGAACCCAAGTGTCTTAAGCATATTGCATGCATTTAGCAACTAAGCAGGAGCTGACAAGATTATAAGAGTTTAAGTAGTCACTAATCTATTTAAAGATTAGTTTAAATAAAAAAAGACATAAAGAAAGGAACTATTATGAGAGTTTACAAAGAGAAGGAAACTGAGGGTTGCTGCTGAAGAAGTTATTCAGGCAAGAAGTGGAACTTGGGAGGAGCTACACTCTATGAATAAAGGAGACTTAAGTTCATCAATGGTTTTCTTAAAAGAAATTCCATATTTCTAAAGCTTTCCTTCCTTAATCTCATGTCTCATGTGTCATATATTATTATTATAATGCCCTGAGTTAGGAGAGAGACACGAATAAACCGCTATCACATTTGAATGAGAGGGATCCTGAAAACATGAAAGTAAGGTTAAGAAAGACTTAAAAGAATTAAAAGTTATTATTTATACCGATAAGGTGCACCTTCATTTATGGTGGCTCGATCATAGGAACTCCAAAGTTAAGGGTGCTTAGCTTGGAATAATTCTATGTAGGTGACCTTCTAGGAATTTTCCTAGAATGCATGAGAGTGAGGATAAAGCATGCTGAAAGGATTTGTGTTGGTTTGTGGGGACGACTTTCACTCTAATAAGCCTTTAAGACAAGTAAGGATGATGTTGTCAAGTCATATGAGATGTAGAAGAATGTCAGAGATCCAAATTCTGAATCCTAGTCTGAATCCTAGGCTTAGGGCATTACAATTATGCATGTTTATGTTTATGAAAAGCATGATTTATGAAGATAGCTCTAATGTTACGTTTCAAAGTTAAAGTTCATGTTTTACTTATTGTATTGTATGATTTGACTGAGAGTAAATTATTAGTCATATTCCTATCAATGAGCTAGCTATTATGTCACTATAAGAATTTTGGTTTCTGCCGACAGTTTTTTCTAGCAACGTAAAAAAAATGTGGGCAAAGATATGACATGCTGATGTAGTTTTCATTGCGTTGACACATCTTACTTTTTGTCGACGAAAATATGTATGTGGGCAAAAGTTGTGTATTGGGCATATTATCATTTTTTTCGATGAAAATATACACGTCACTACAGGAAAAAAGGTCTACAATAGCTAACGAAAAATTCTATCGTAGACATTTTATAGCGTTTAACAAAAAGTCGTGTCAGTCCACATTATTAAAAGTCTGGATTTTTAATAGTATTTTTCCAAAGCTATAAAAAGTGTGCATTTTTATAGCGTTTTATGTAGGATATGAAAACAACTTTGTAATAGCGATTTTCTATTTGTATCATTTATGATAGTGTTTTATTGAAACTATGAAAATGTTTTTATAGTGTCTTGTGAAGGCTATGAAAAGTGTGTATTTTGATAGCATTTCTTGTATGTATATTATTTATGATAGCGTCTGGTTAGAGCTATGAAAAACTTTTTATAGCAAGTATCAATTGTTATTTATTGTTTATAATAGCATTTTTTAACAAGTTTAAACATTTAATCATACCTTTAGATAAAAGCTTTAATAAAGTAGGACTTTCACATAGTTTATCTATAATAAACTTTTTAAATATCAATATTTCATTCCCATCATCAAAATATAAAAGTCATCACACTTATGTGAAGAAAGTATATTTCAAATCCTATGGTTCATGACTCATACATAAAAAGTCAAGTAACAAAAAATATCCTAAAAAATATCCTTACATATTGCCCTACACAAAATACAACTCAAAAGATTTATAATGCCCTACACAAAATGCTATTTCTATGGTTAAGTATTCACACAAAAGATAGTCACTAATATATCATCTAATCCAGCACGATGATAACCTATATTGTCCATTAGTTACAAAAAGGTTAGTGCTTTGTACAATTCTTGGTCATGACATTCTTGGGCTTTGTACAACTGTTCTTTCATCAACCTACAAAAAAATTATGAACAAAGCTAAGTTTATACACAAAGATTTTAGTTGAAAGAATGAGCTAGAAGTTAATAGTTAAGAATGTACATACTTAAAATAACTTTGTCAAGAGGTCATGCTACTGTGCTTCCAACAGCATCCTCAATGTATGTCCTCTCTGAGTTAGGTCTCCATAAAAATGCATCTAACTTCTTTGGCAAGTCCACCCAAACTCTAACAGCATGAGGACCGAGAGAAACATGGTGAACAGTAACTTTAGGATCATTTGAGGACCATCGACCTTCAGCAACCACCTCTCCTGTACCACCCCAATCTAGCAATGTGCACTTGCGGAGAGTATTGTTGTTATTAATACTCTACAACAACAAGGAAATATAAAATGCAATATTAAGCATAATGAGCAAGTTATAAAAATTAGAAATAAAGTATTAGAAATTAACAATTAAAGACCTTATCGGAGGTGAAGTTCCAATTTGGGTTAGTAGCAACATTGTTAACCACTTGGTCATTCGTACCATGAGAAAGTTGGTCGCTTCCATTACCTTAAAGTTAGAAAATAGAAAAATAATGTATAGAATAAGTTCAACAATTAGAAATAAAGTTAAACAATTAGAAATAAAGAATATAAACCTATATTAAAGTATGCAATGAAACTTCATACTTGTTATTTAAGAATGTGAGATATTAAAGATCCCATTTGAGTCATTTCAACCTCCATCTTCTCACACTTTTCTTCAAGTTTGGCATAATGGTCATCTTTTTTAGACAATAAAGAAAAATTCGATGTAGTGACTCCAAATCCAAATGCTCTAATATGACCCTGATCAAGACCAAGAACCTTACTTATTGCATCGTTTGCCACATCTTTTGAAGAAGTGTTTATCCCTTCATTTTCAATTTTATTGATACGCTTCTAAATTACATAAATGCGTAAATACAAAAAAAAAGTAACTAACTACTTGACTAAGCATCCAGATCAAAGACTCATGCTTGACTCAAGTCTCTAAACATCAAAACCTGCCGACAAGTAAAACATTAATATACCACCAATGGAAGTTATTGTACTTAAAGGTACTTTATTCAAAAAGAGCAGAAATAGAACGTAACCACAAGCCATTCCAATTTCAGAATACAGTAACTAGGAAGTAACAAGGTTACCAAGCAACTCAATTACAGACTAGGATTTATGACTTCATGCAATCAAGAATCCGACTCCAATCATGATACTTCCAAATAAAGGTCTAAAAAGTCAAATGGTCCTACTCCTACTATTATCGTAAACATACACTTGAATGAATATAAAGTACTTCCTTGATAGCAAATAGTAAACAAACTCAAATGAACAAATTCTCCTCATAACCAACAAGCAAAGATCAAAAGTAAGGAGAAGAATATGGTAACAGTAAGTCGTTAAAAAAAGAGTAACTAACTACTTGACTAAACATCCGGATTAAAGACTCATGCTTGACTCAAGTCTCCTAACATCAAAACCTGCTGACAAGTAAAACATTAATATCCCACCAAAGGAAGTTGTACTTAAAGGTACTTTATTCAAAAAGAGCAGAAATAGAACGTAACCACATGCCATTCCAATTTCTGAATACAGTAACTAGGAAGCAATCAGGTTACCAAGCAACTCAATTACAAACTAGGATTTATGACATCGTGCAATCAAGAATCTGACTCCAATGATGATACTTTCAAATAAAGGTCTAAAAAGTCAAATGGTCCTACTTCTACTATTATCATAAACATACACTTGAATGAATATAAAGTACTACTTCCTTGATAACAAATAGTAAACAAACTCAAATGAACAAATTCCCCCCATAACCAACAAGCAAATATCAAAAGTAAAAAGAAGAAGAGGGTAACAGTAAGTCGTTAAAAAAAGAGTAACTAACTACTTGACTAAACATCCAGATTAAATACTCATGCTTGACTCAAGTCTCATAATATCAAAACCTACCGACAACTAAAACATTAATATACGACCAAAGAAAGTTGTACTTAAAGGTACTTTATTCAAAAAGAGTAGAAATAGAATGTAACCACTTGTCATTCTAAAAAAGCAAATGGTCTGATTCCTACTATTATCATAAACATCCACTAGAATGAATATAAACTACTTCCTTGATAGGAAATAACACAAAAACTCAAATGAACAAATCAGGTAGCAATAATGATCAACAAACAGATGGAAGCAACATGGCCTTTTGCAATATCTAGATTAAAGAAATTGTCTATAACGACAAGAACTAAATATTTTAAAAAAAAAATAGACTCCAAAGTAAATATTTGATCAAAGAAAACAACCCTTTAATTATCCAAAAGTAACTGAAATAAAAAATATATATATTAAAAAAGAGTTATTGAGGATGAGAAGAGAAGAAAATTGTGTGGCTCCCGTAACTGTCTCATGAAGAAACTGAGTCCTTATCCTAATCCCAATCCCAATTATGTGATTCTGTCTTTACCATGAAACTCGTAAATAAGTGATACAAGAAGTGATTTGTATTCAATTTCGGTTCCAAGTGCCTTAGATCTTGTGTTTGAACCTTTGCAAAGTTATTTCTATTTAAGGATAAAAGATAAGAAGAGTGTTAACCAGAAATCAATAATTTAAAAGAACCAACCATCATTTCATCCCATGTTGTATTTTTTGTTTTTTTTTTTTTCAATTGACAATGATTTGTGAGGTTATACTGTTTGTTCATAGGTGCTAGAGTTAAAGTAGAATGTAGAGATAAAAAAAAAAAAAAAAAAACAAATGCCAGTTTCAAATAACAAGTTAAAACCAACAAAAATAGGAAATTCAAAGTTTTTTTGTCATTCTTAATTGTTAAACATTTCAAAAAAAAATTAAAAGATATTCTGTTAAATAGATCAAATCCAGTGAACCCTTCTGCTCTGTGGCCTCCTCTGCATCTTTAATCTAGATATTTAAAGACTTTTCCCCTCTCATTGTTCAGATTCGATTTCATATGTCAACAACTATTGATTATTTCTTATTTTAATACATATATACATATAGAAACCACAAGCAATCAAACTATAGTGTTTAAGATTAGTGAGAAAAAAAGAAAGTAATAGGAGATGTTATTTATAAAAGCCTAAACCCAAAGTTGTGTCCACAGCATGATTTTGACTCGCAAACAACACTTTATTGGGGTATTAAGCTAAACAAATAATGAAATCATTGACACTATCACTATCTTAACAATGAAATAGAGAAAGTCGAGAAATAGAGAACGTTACTTACCGGGAGAGATGTCATCATCGTCGAGAACCGTCGTATTCGATTTTTTGCTTTGTTTTTCGATTCAACGGCCGTCGTCAGTTGGGTGGCCGTCATCGGTTGAGCGGTCGTCGTTGAGATCTGTCGTTGGCTGTAGAGAGACGAACGACAGAGATCGCGATCGAGTAGGTCTTTCTTCAGATCAATCGCCTTTCGTTTTCGACTCCAAACGTACAAGAAGTTTCCCCTTTTTTCCCTCTTTTTCTTTTTTTATTTTGGGTGGGCCGGTTTTTCCCCCCTTTTTTTCTTTTTAATAAGAGCCTATTGTAAAAGGGCTATCCTCCAAAGCAATTAAAAGCCATATTGTTGTAGTACTACGTGGGCAAAAATTTGTGTAGTTTTAAAGGAAATTTTTAAGTTAGATTTCTAGACGTTTATTTTAGTTTATGGTCATGAATCGTATGTGGGCAGATATTTTAAATATTTGTCAACGTAATTTTCGTGGTGAAAATCTCATAATTTTTGCCGATGCAAAATTTAGATATATGGCAACACAAATAATGTGGGCATAAGTTTTATAAAAAAAAAAAAAAAAAAAAAATCTCTAATTTCTTTAGTTTTCCCCTTTTTTACTTTTTCCCTCCCTTTCTTCCGCACAACTTTTCCCTCCCTCTATTTCTTTTCACGAAAAACCAAATATTGTGAGTACACTACAATCCTCCTTAAATTGTAAGCAACATTGCACTAGTCTGATAGTGGACTGCATAGTGGAGTGAAGCTGGCCAATGCATAAAAGAAGCGTGTTGAGCTTAGTGGCCTGAGCAACGAGAAGTGAACTAGGATTATTCTCAAATGTTGTTGATGAAAATGACATCATATTAGTCTAAACACGAGATGCTAAGTCTTAGCGTAGGGAATGGTTAATGTTCTTGGTGGAAAGACATAGTGGAAGACTAATGTGTATTTATGTAATTTGAAATGTGTTTTTAAAGTGAGGGTTGAGCCTATGTTATGAAATTAAAATGATTTATGAATTATTCCCAAAAGGTTTTCAAAAGTTATCACTCATGAGTCATAAACTTACTATTGAAGTTTTTCCTTCCCCAGGTTGTAAGGAGCTAAGCGATCAGGTTAAAAAGGTAAGTGATCGTGGAAAGTAAGCGATCATGTAGAAAGCTAAGCAATTGGACCAAAGAGCTAGATGATCGTTGAGGGTTGAAGACTGAATTTCTTTGTTGAGATCTTCTATATAAAGAATATTTATATCATTGTAATCGTAGAAGGCATGAGTTTGAGTTAATAAATGTTATTAAAAGTGAAGTGTTCTACAATGGTATCGAACCAAAAGTCTCAACGGCAAGTAAAAGAATTTTTCATGTCAATACATGAAGGTTGATGCTTAAACAAATTCTAAGCTCAAAACATTCCATTTGCAAGGTATGAGCGTAAAAGTATTGAAATATGTCTTGAAATAAGCATTAGTTAATTATTCCCTAATGATTGCTCGCTAATCCCAAAACCTTACACTAACTTCATCTAATTAAATTCCAACTGTTTCAAGTTATTTGTAGTTAGAAATCATATTTAATCTTACTTTTAAATTATTCTAGTTGACATTTTATTTTGTCAACTTTATCAGTTAAGAAACTATAAAGATTCAATTGATCAAATTTAAGAGTTTTCTGTGTGAGTATTTTATCACAAACTCCATAATTTCAAAATAGTTTGTGGAACAATCATCCAATATATGTATATAAAGTGGGGAAAACATTCAAACCTCAACATTTATAATATACCACTTTTAATCTTAGATGTCTTCAAGATAAATTAAAGATTATCCCCCAGAAGAGAATTCGAACGTATTTCTTCACCACTCATTACATGCCAAAGTATGCATACATGTCATCAATAGATTAGGTAGTTTTAATTGAACATATAACTTTGTCATTGCCAAGATGAATTGATTAATATTTTCCAAATCCTTCAAGGATATGGACAATGCACATGTAAGCCAATTACAATTAAAATTAATGAAAAATTAACTTCATTCCCTTGGGGTATATGCATATAAAACCAATCAAAACACAAAACACCATTTCTCTCTTCACCACCACCTCCATTATTTATAGATACAACCTTCTCTCGACCTTTTACCAATACCAACTCACAATCATGACTGAAGACGGCCAAGTGGTGGTCGTCATGGTGCCACTGGCGGCACAGGGTCATCTCAATCAGCTCCTCCACCTCTCCCGCTTTATCTCGGCCCGCAACATCCCCGTCCACTACATCGGTGCCACCACCCATAATCGCCAAGCCAAGCTCCGCATCCATGGATGGGATCCATCGGAGCTCGCCAACCTCCATTTCCACAGCTTCTCCATCCCTCCTATTCCATGTCCTCCGCCCGATCCCACGGCGGAGACCAGGTTCCCCGCCCACCTCATCCCTTCGTTTCGAACCGCAGCGACCCACCTCCGCGGCCCTCTCAAAAATCTCTTACACTCCCTCTCTCCACATTCAAGAAGAATCATTGTGATTCATGATTCCCTAATGGCATCAACCGTTGAAGATATTGACTCCATACCAAACGCTGAGTCTTACAATTTCCATAGTGTGTCAGCCTTTGCAATGGCAATTTATGATCTTGAACAAGATCAACAAACAAAAGGCATGGAAAGTTCCATAGTTAAGGATCTTGATATTCCATCTCTTGATGGGTGTTTCACTCAAGAGTTTTGGGAGTTTGTGGAATTGCAATTTGGAGGTCCAAGAAAGTTCTCTGGGAATCTCTACAACACTTGCAAGACTATGGAAGAGCCATATTTAGAGATCCTTCAAAGAATCAACCATGAGACTAAGCATTGGGCTATTGGTCCATTCAATCCTTTGGAATTGAGCTCATCAAGCCACAATATTCACCCTTGCTTGGAGTGGTTGGATCAACAAAAGGCTAATTCTGTAGTCTATGTTTCCTTTGGGACTACCACCGCCTTGGAAGACGAGCAAATCGCTGAAATAGCAAGTAAGGGTGTACTTAGAAATTAAAATACATTTTTGGTTATTTAGTTTTATTTTAATCATATTTAGAATAAGTTTTGTTGTTAATACAATTGCATTTTATTCTTTTCTTAACATCTACCCTAAAACTATTTGATGTAGAGTCAAAAGATATTTGTATGGTATAATCATTTTTATTTGTGATCAAAAATCAGATAGTTTCTCGTTTAGTAACTATTTCGTTTTTTTAATTTTGCTTTTAAAAGTTAATTCTATTTTCTATTTCGATCTCATAATGATTAGCATATTTCTTAAATATAATAGTTGAATTATTAGCTAAATTTCTAAAATACTACTCTTTTTCAGTTTTCAAAAATTTAGCTTTCTTTGTTAAACCATTAATAGAACGTACCTAAATAACAAGTGAAAAAAATGAGAGACAGAAGTAGTATGAGTAAGGTTAGTTCACATAAACAAAAATAAAAACAAACTAGTTTCTTAATTATTTAGATTTGTTTTTGAACTAGAGTTGGTATTATGTATTCCTCGATCTTATCAAACCTTTATTTAAGTTGGTTAATGTTCGATGTTGTGTATGTACCTTCGTTCCTATCAATTTAGAATATTTAGTTTGAAATTTTGTTCCGTCTTTTTCCCAAACATTGTTGAGTTAGCGATTTTTCAAGTATTATTTAAATTTTAGTTATTTTTCTTTCCCTAAAAGAATTAGGAAAAAGGACACTTTTTTTCTTGTCCTCTATGTTTGGATTTAATGTCATCTGTTGCTAGCTTTTAGAACCCTATATTTGTAGTCATTATTGTTTGAATTTGGTTTTAATATTTTAGTCTCAACGTGTCAAAATATTACAACTTTACTCTTCACATTTAAGTTATGTTCAATCGAGTTTAGAGGTTTTAAGATTCATTTTTGACTCCCATTTGTCACTTGATACTATCTTTTAATTTTAGTTTTTTTTCTTTTTTAATCTCTATTAACTATTTAAAATAAATATAAAATAAAATTTTAAATTTAAATTTAATATAGTGAAAAAATGGTGAAACTTAATTAATTTTAATTATTTTAAAACAACTCATATAGATCATATATTACACTATAGACAAAACGTGAAGCATCTAGAGCTCTTTGGAAAGACTTCCTACATGTTTGTAAAAACACTTGTTTTCACTTATAAACATTTATTTAAACCTTTAGAATGACAACTAAAACACGATCTTAGGGAAAAATGGAAGTTGCAAATGTATGTCTTAAGCACCAAATTGAAATAAATTATAATATTTTAAAACTAAATTTATAAAACCTAATATTTGTAAATAAATTTGAGAATAAATAGAAATTAAATTCAAAACATAGGGATTGATGTCACATCATTCATTTAAATACAAAAGAAAGGGAAAATCATGTCAACCTCTCCTCCCTTTCCTTTATATTAGCATTATTATTACTATCGTAGGTGGATTGGAAAGAAGTGAGCAGAAGTTCATATGGGTATTAAGAGATGCAGACAAAGGAGACATCTTCAACGGAGAAGTTAGAAAATGTGAGCTACCAGATGGCTTTGAAAAACGGGTGAAAATGGAAGGGAAAGGGTTGGTGGTCCGAGACTGGGCGCCACAGTTAGCCATTCTAAGCCATGATTCGACAGGAGGGTTCGTGAGTCATTGCGGGTGGAACTCCTGCATGGAGACCATAACCATGGGGGTTCCAATGGTAGCATGGCCGATGCACTCTGACCAGCCGAGAAATGCTGTGTTGATGACGAAGGTGCTCCGAGTCGGTTTGCTCATAAGGGAATGGGCTCAACGAGATGAGCTTGTAATGGCAACAACAATTGAAAAGGCAGTGAGAAAGCTTATGGCATCAGAGGAAGGTCATGAGATGAGGAAGACGGTGGAGGAGCTCGCCGTTGTCATGCGACAAGCGGTAGAAGAGAATGGAGTATCTCGAGTGGAGTTTGATTCTTTCATTTCTCATATTACAAGAGATGTTTAATAAAGAAAAATAGTTAAAGTGAACTATTTCAGACCTTTTTCTAGTAATACTACAGATATTTAACATGTTATAAATTTTAATGTTTTAAAATAGATTAATATTCGTAAATATAATAAGATATCAAAACATTTACCGTCCCTTTAACAAAATCTATAAAGTCGACCATTTTTTTAAGATATTCTAGGTTTGCCTTTCTTTTCTATCTTTTTTCTTCTTTTCTTCTACAATTTTTTTTCTTTTCATCGTCTTTCTTCTCTTCTTCTTCTACAATTTTTTTTTCCTTTCCGTCGTCTTTCTTTTCTTCTTCTTCTGCAATTTTTCTTTTATATTTTTTTCAAATCATGATTGTTTTGAATCAATCATAAATCTTTTGTAATTATTTTTCAAAGTGCTATTTAGTTCAAAATTTTGCACCAAATATAAAAGATTTTGAAAAATATCATTAGAATATTAGTATACGTAAATCTAAATGATCGTGTACCAAAGAATCTTTAAAAAAAATCGTTTAGATTTGGATAGCCAAATCTAAACAATTGTGTACACAAATCTAAATGATTGTGTAACCAAATCTAAACGAATCGTGTACTAAATAATCTTGAAAAAAATCATTTAGATTTGAGTAGTCAAATCTAAACAATTCATATACCCAAATCTAAACGATCGTCTAAAATCTAAATGATCGAGTACCAAAGAATCTTGAAAAAAATCATTTAGATTTAAGTAGTCAAATCTAAACGATCATGTATCCAAATCTAAATTATCATGTAACAAAGAATCTTTAAAAAAAATCGTTTAACTTTGGTTGTCAAAACTAAACGATCATACCAAAGAATCTTAGGAAAAATCAAAAAATCGTTGGGAGATATTGATATACGATCATTTAGATTTTCGGTAGCCAAATATAAACGATCGTGTAGCCAAATCTAAACAACCGTCCAGCCAAATCTAAACTACCACATATATTACACAAGCGAGTGGTCAATTAATCGTGTGTTGATTTGGGCATTTTTTGTATTTTTCATTGAGGACCTATGGGTTTTTACCATTTTCGAAATTGTTATATACAATGTAAATATTTTGTCAATTTGTTATATTTTTTTATAAAAAAAAAACCCTTTAAAATATAGCATTTTGAAATTCTAAAATTTTTTACTTTCATGGTGATTTTAAAATATATATCATCTTTACACAAGAAAATTAAAAGGTAAATTATAGTGGATAGCCTCAACACATTGTTTTAGAATTTTGTAGATATGGTAAAAAATTTATTCGTTAAAATACTCAACATTTTAAATTTGTTATTATTGTCAAACTACCTTTCACTAACTTATTTCTTCTCCCCTTTCTAATATTCTAATCATTCCTTATTTCCTCTCCCACTTTTCAAGGTCTTAATCATTCTTTCTCTTACGAAAAAAATAATTTGTTTCTTTAATAACGTACATATTTCTTCTTCCTTTTTTTAAGTCCTAATCATACTTTCTTACACAGAAAAAATCATTTGTTCTTCCTTGTTTCCCCTTATGGTAGATTACAATCGGTGTAAGAAATTGGTAAGTGAGTTTTCATCATCACTTTTTCCTTCTTCTTTTGCAAATTGCTCATATGAAGATTTTTTAAGTTTTGTTTATTGTTTTATTTGCTTTTTACTTTGGTTTTGTAGCGGGCGTACTATTATTATGCATCCATGAATTCTTGTCTTTTATATTGTATAAATCTTAATTTTAGGGTTTCAATGTTACATTAATTGCAATATAAAATATAATGGATACTGATTAGAGTAATTTAACTTTATTTGTGATTGTCGTTCTCTCTACTTTCTCCGATGATTTTGTTTCAAATGATTTTATTTTATTTTTCTATGTTGGTTCTATTTTGGTTTTATTTTATATATCAGTTTTATATATCAGTAGTGTGATGTACTTATATTATATGTATTAGTTAACTAATATACTTACTACCTATTGTTGTTATGTTTAAGGTGGCAGTAATTGTTTTTCATATTGGTCAATGGGATGAGCGACAGTGCTATGTGAATTACAAAATAGTGTTTTGGTTGATGCAATAATGTCGTTTGATTCTTTGGTGAACTTGATACGTACTAAAACTCAGGTTAACAATTAAATCTATTATTGTCAACTTTGCATGGTAATGAGCTTCATTTCCAAGGTTCCTTTCAATATTAACCCATTTCAGTAAATTGAAAATGATTCATTCAATTAAATTGATCATGTATACAAATCAATGCATCATCAACAAGATATCGTGTATAAAACGTATAATATGGAAGTGCACTAGCGAAGTATGTTATGTGTATTAGCAGAACCTCAAATATATCAAGTGAATTTAATCAATTGAGTATATCAATAAACATCGAAAGTGTACCAACAGTATATCAAGAATATCAAACATATAATTGCATCAAACGTATTAAATATGACAAGTGTATCAGTGAAGTATAAAAAAAAATTATTAGTAATGTATCAAATGCATCAAACTTATTAAGTGTATTAAACTCATCTAGTGTATGAACCCCTTTTTTATTTAATAAATAAATTTAAAAAAAAGAACACTAATTCTCAACGATACAAACTCTCCAAGAGAGCTAAACTCAACGCAACCGAATTAGCATACAAATGTATTAGTTACCATGAAGCATATGGTTTGAATCCTTGTATCCCAATTCTACTAAGAAAAACTCAACAAATGAAATAAGATAAACAAATTAAACCTTAAAGACGAAGGGATATAATTTGGAGCAAAGCACAAAACCAATGAGAAACAAAGAAAACAAAGAAATAGACAAAGGCAAAACAAGAGCCTGAGAATATCACCAAACCAACCAACAAACTATAAACCCTAAACAACAAAGAAATAGCAGCATAAAAGAGCATAAGAAACAACACAAAAACCATAAACAACCCACTAAAAACCACACTCAAGGCGAACAAAAACATTCAAAAAGGGCACCGCGAAACCTCTCTGATAGATCAAAAAAACAAGAATAACAAAAGAATTGAAGAACCGAACAACAAACAATCCCCAACATTGTTTTCAACTGAATTTGTTGAAAGAATTTCCCAAAAACTTAAGACCACACGTTTTGATAAAAGATGCAAATTTCTTAGGCATTGAGGAAGGAGGACGAGGAATCTCATTTGTCACATTCTTGAAATGTGAAAGTAGATCTAGATTCTTCAACCAACTAAATCTTCACCAAATGGTGAACTTTATGACTAGATACACACACTAATATCCCGTTTACCATAAGAATTGAAATTTGAGGCTAAAGAAAACTAATTAGTTATTCCAAACATATATAAATCATCAAACGTGTACATTCTTGTAAAGCAATACGATAATTTTTCTATACATAGATGATCTGTTGTTTTTTCTTCTAGGAATGCTGAATGAAAACAAATTGAGCTGCACATAAAAAGAAAAATTGCACTTTCAGTTTGCAAAACGGGTAAGCTTTTATAATGTAATAATACAAAACCCTCAAAGACACCCAATGCTCAAGATCACTCCGTATTCTCATTAGAAAACAAATAAATCGTATCGCATTGAACATTTAGCAAATAGTAAGTAAGAAGCTTAGTATAATTATCTATTTCTTTTTCCTTCCTTTCTTTTTGTCTCTTTTACTTCGAAGCTTTGGCCTTGACCTCTGTTTTGCTACTTTCTTGAATAGCTTCTTTTTGGTAATTGGCAGGTTATGCTTCTTATCCTTTCCAAGCAACTGAGCTATTGCTGTCTGTGGCTTGTCAATTGGATCAATTTCGCCCTCCCGAGATACCTCACTTGTTGTCACAGTTACTTTGACATTTCCGTTGTCATACGTTCTTGCCTCTACAAAGAATCAAAGGCATGTTCAGATCGAAGATGACACTCATACTTTAAGTCTAAGAAGTACAGACACTTTAACTTGGCTAGCATGTCAAGACACTTGGACACTGCCATTCGTGAGATATGTATTGGACACTTGTTGGTACAATAAATATGTTTTTAGACACTAGTTGCACAAAGTAAAGAAATAAGACCAACTTGGTAGACACACATCAAACACTTGTTAAAGTACAATAAATAGAAATAATCAAATTTAGAGAAAAATACAGGTTTTGGTCCCTACCTTCTGAAGAATAGGTGCATTAGTCCCTCAGGTTAAGTTGACAATTTTTTTTTATAACTGTGAGCATCCAGACCAACTTGCGTGTACCTCGACTAATCTCATGAAATAACCTATCTGACCTTACAACATTTGGGTGCCAAGAAAATCTGTAAGAAATTAGTTCCCTAGGTGACCATCATGTATTGATTCCTAACCTCTTAGCCATTTATCAATTTTAGTCTCTAAGTTCTCATGATAGGTTTTAGAAGATTATTCTCTCTCCCCTTGTCCATCCTCCCTCCTTCTCCCTCCCTAATCCTTATCTCTCCCTAATCCTTATCTCTCATTCTCTCCTCCCTCTCTCTCATTCTCCCTCCCTAATCCTTATCTCTCATTCTCTCCTCCCTCCTTCATAGAATGAAAATTTGAATCAATCAAAAAACTAAATCCACCTGGTCTCAAAATCCTGGACATACTGAAATTCTTCTCAATTTGGAGCTTTCTCTCACAATGCATCCCAACAATGCTAACCAGTTATCAATCTTGCTCAGGGAAGACGTCTTCTAGAACAGTAGGAACTGGCCAAGACGGTGGGTTTGAGTTCTTACAACAACTCTCCTACAACAACAATCAAACTCGATTCGAATTTAATCTAGTGTCCAATGAGAGAAACTGATAGACCCCTATAGTAAAGGTGTATACAGAGACAAGATAGGAAAGAAGAAAGAATGATTGAGAGTTAGTTGGTAGTTTTCAATAGTGTGGGCCTTAGGAATGTGTTTGTTAGAGTGGGCCAAGTATACTGTTATTTCCTTTAGTATTTGTCGATTTTTTAAATCGAGTAAGGTAGGGCAAGGGTATCTTTTTCCTTAATGATTTTGGTATAGAATTCTTATTAGATAAGTGTGGAGAGATTGGGGAGCCATCAAATCCTTCTCCAACAGTTGATAAATATAATTGTGGCCAAGGCCTTACAGAAACTTTTTCGAATAATATAGCCCCAACTTATACCAATTATCTCCTACAGAGATGAAAAACAGATGGTTTAGATTCTGTAGATGGTAATTTAGAGTGGGAATATGTGAAAATCATAGTCATATGCCCCCTTCTTTGAAAATGAATTATCTTGGTCAAGTGACTCCAAGGAGAATATTTCAAAATTAGATGGATGTGTGTGGAAAAAGAAGCACGAAATGCCCACCTGCAGGAACCTGTAGGAAATATTCAAAATTGAAGATTTGGAATGTGTATTCTTTTTATAGTTCCATCTGGATTTCATGAACATGCGAAGATATGAAACGGTATTGATCGCCAAAAAAAATATTCCTTAGACGGAGGTGTGGGCTTACATTCAGCCACGGTGAGAGAGGATAGGTTATGAGAGAAGAAAGAAAAAAATGTTGTTTTTTTCCTCAGTTTTGTTCTGGGAGATACGCTATGAGGGGTAGGGAGAGAATAAAAGAGATGAGGATTAGGGAGGAAGAAAGTGGGAGGACGAAAATGGAGAGAGAAAAAATAAAAAATAAGCTTTTTTCCGACTTATCTTGCAAATTCAGCATCTAATCAATTTTTTGTTCAAATCTATAGTTACCTTTTAATAGAGTAACCTTATAAACCTATCTTGGAACCCATTAACTAAAATGGCCGATTTAAAACATGGGGTGCTAAATGTCACGAGCATGCTTGTTCAAGGCGTTGTTTGCTTATAGCCGCATGCCCGAACATCCACAAACCACCTTATCTTTATGTTTTGTACTTAGTTTAATCTATTGCTTTCCTTTTGTTGTCACCGACCTAGAAAGTGACGTTTCGACATTTTCATATGCAAGTCTATCAAAGCTAAAAATGTTTAGAATGTACTATATGGAAAATATAGTAGTTAAATCCTAACCAAGCTTTATTGTACTTTTTGCAATCTAAGCTTTCTTTGCAATTGACAGTTTTCAATGCTTTCTTTAACGATGTTTTCAATGCTTTTCTTTCTCTCACGTTTTATAAAACCAATTTCTCTCAAAACGTGAAGGAAGGCTACATCGTACAATGAGTTTCGGATTTCATACGACTAACTTGTTCACCGAGTTAAAACAAGTGCTGCACATCCCCCGTCCCGCGTTTGAAAAGTTGCGATTGTGACAAGTGGTACCAAAGCTTTGTTAGCAATGAAATAGGCTAAGCTAGACGCAATTACATCGGCAATGAAACAACTGTCGAAGTCGTAGTTTGAGCAATTGACTAAGATTGAAGAGCAATTCTTGTATTGAGAGAATTGCCAAACAAAGTAAGATTTCTCCATGCCCGGCTAGAGGGGTTGGAAAAAAGGTCGGAGAAATAGACGCATTGAACGTCCGAGTAGACAAACTACTCATAAATGAATTGACGCTGAGGGTTAATTCGTTAGAATATAAAACTGCCTGAGCAGGTAGTTTCGAATGTGGGAGTAGCTCTTCAAGTTCTTAGCACACATGGAAGAGCGTATCGAGGAGCTTAACTGTTCCTAGAAGACCATGCTAAAGTTGTTCATCGATCTGTCAAACGACTTTAGAACAACAATAGAGACAATCAAGGTCGAGATGAAAGAGAAAGTAAATTTAACGACAAGAGTGGGGAACCAAACCCTGAATCAAGCATATAGTGTTTCGAGCAAGTTTAAGATCCCAGAACTCAAACCCTTCAATGGGAACCGCAATGCTAAAGAGCTTGAAATTTTCATCTTTGATATGAAAGAGTACTTTAAGGCCAGTGGAACCAACTCTGAAGAAACTAAGATGATATTAGCCCCCATGTGTTTGATGATGCAAAACTCTGGTAGAGGTCGAAAATGACCGACGTCCAAAATGGTCGATGTATCATTGAGACGTGGGAAGACCTTAAGAAAGAACTAAGGGCACGATTCTTCCTTGAAAATGTAGAATTTATTGCTAGAAGAAAACTACAGGAACTTAAACACACGAGGACCATCATAGAGTATGCCAAACAGTTCTCCGATGTTATGTTGGACATTCGAGACATGTCGGAAAAAGATAAAGTATTCTACTTTATAGAATGGCTCAAGCAGTGGGCTGTGGGCCAAGACTAAGTTATATGAACAGAAAGTTCAAGACCTTGTCTCTACTCTTGCTGCTACAAAGAGATTGTTTGACTACGATGGCGACCGAGGGTCCCACAAGAAGAGTGACCACACTGACCCAAGAATAGGATCTCCAAGCCTAATTCACCAAGGAACTTCACGAACGATAAGAAACAACATACCTCAAGCTTTAGTACTCCTCAAGGAGCATATCAGTTAAATTCGAATCAGACAAGACCTATTTCTTGCTTCTTGTGTGAAGGTCCCCCATCGTATAGCCGAATGCCCACACCGAGGCTCGTTGACAGCTTTGCAAGCCTCCTTACAGTGTTATAACAATTTGGAGGTAGAAACAGAAATGGAAAGGGAAGATGCCCCTCAAATGGGTGTGTTAAAAATCTTATCAGCAATTCAAAAGAAGGCATCTTACCAAAAGGATGCTTTCGAAAAGGGACTCATGTTTGTCGATGCGGTCATAAACTCCAAACCCGCAAAAAGCACCATGGTAGACTCAAGTGCAACTTATAATTTCAGTGTATGGTAGTAACGAGCAGTAATTCGACAATAGTCCAAGCAAAAATCAAGCAACCGAGTGAGGTGGATTTCAACCCTGCAGTTGAAAAAGGGGCTCAATAGAGAAGAGCCGACCTCTATGGCCATCCCTTTGGTGGATGAACAAATGGACCTGGGACTGTCCCAGTCCAGAAAGTTTTGAATGAATATGTTGATATAATGCCACCTGAACTGCCAAAGTCACTGCCTCCTCGACGGGGGATTGATCACAAGATTGAGCTTGTCCCAGGAACCAAGCCTCCAACAAAGAATGCTTACCAAATGGTTCCACCTGAGTTAGCTGAATTCTGGAAACAATTAGACAAACTGTTGGCTCCGAATTTATCAGACCTGCGAAAGCGCCTATGGCACCCCTATGTCGTTTCAGAAGAAGAAAGACAGAACACTCCAACTGTGTAGACTACAGAGCTTTAAACAAGGTCACAGTTCGAAACAAATATCCCCTCCCGATCATAAATGATTTGTTTGACCAATTGAATGGAGCTCAGTACTTTACGAAGCTCAACCTCCGGTCAGGCTATTACCATGTTCGGATAGTATAAGATTTCTTTTCAAGCTTTTACTGATTTGAAATAATGTTTGATCTATGAATGTTTCCAAATGGTATTTCAAATCAAAGTTTATACTATGATCAAAGAATGATTTATGTATTTCCAATGACTATGAAATGGTGTTCAAACCATTAGTTTTCTTCCTATTAATGAGCTAACTGTTACGTGCACATAAAGAGTAAAGGCAACCATGTATAAAGGCATGCATGGTGAAATTTGGCGAGACAATACATAAAAGATGTGTATTGCGCTTCGGCCTGAACAACAAGGAATGAATCAGGATATTCTCGAATCCTATTGATGAAAAAGCCACCTTAGTAGTCTAAACACGAGATGATGAATCTTTGCATAATGAATGATTCAGGTTCTTGGCGAAAGGAATGATCGTTGACTAATGTGTGTTTTTGTGAAATGTATGTTTGTGCAAATTGATTTGTCTATGTGAAAAGATATGTTTAAGCGGTTTGATTGGAATAATGATGTTTATGAAAGGCAATCTGCGAAAAGGATTTCTCAAAACCTCACTAAGTCTTTTGACTTATGTTTTTAAGTTTTACTTCCCAGGTTACCGGCATTAAGGCTAAAGTAAGGAAAGGGTGAAAAGCTAACTAGGCGAGAAGAGCTACCAGACGTTTTGTTTTAAAGTTTAAGTGTTGTTTTATGTATTGTTGTAAAGTGTTGTAAACAAATGACTTAAGTATAAAAGTTGAGTATGGTTACTTATGATTGTGTTAAGATTATATATCGCCTAAGGTTTATTTTTAAGTTACAAGTTAAGTCAAGGAAAAACTATTAGGCGATTAAGAAAAGCTTAAGGACCTCAAGCTGAGTTTATTTGACGTTTAACGCGTCAGAGAATCTCAAAGTCACACCGCATCTCACATGGCGAGTTGGGTCGCATGCAGGACAGGGTGTGACATGAATGGACGAAGATAAGTTGCGAGTTATTAAGGAGTGGAGAGCCTCCACTTCCGTGACAGAGTTACGTTCCTTCCTTGGATTGGCTAATTACTATGTCGGTTCATTGAAGGATTCTCAAGAAGGGTTGCCCAATTGACAGAGTTGTTGAAGAAAGGTACAACTTGGAGATGGCCATTCGAATGTCAAACTGCTTTTGACGAATTAAAGGTAACAATGATGAGGGGTCCTGTCCTCAAATTGGTTAACGTGTTCTAAGTCGTTTGTAGTTGAGATCGACGTGTTAGACTTTTCCCTTGGGGGCATCCTTACCCAAGAGGGTCACCCAATAGATTACAGGAGTCATAAGCTTAATAGTGTTGAGAGGTGGTATATTGTCTCCGAGAAAGAAATGCTTTTTGTGATTCATTGTCTGAAGGCCTAGAGGCAATATTTACTAGGATCATCGTTCTGATGGGATCCGATAATGATGAATTGAAGTAGAATTTTATTGATGAATTACAAAGTAATTAATTGAGAGAAACTCAATTCAATGTATTAGGGCTACTTTCTCTTGTTATCCTATCTTGCAAGGATGAACAGAGCCTAACAAACTTTCTAAAATGCTAACTGCTATTTATACTTATGTCTACTAAGCTTATTATTAACTAACTAATAACAACTTCAGTCTTCTCATCTCCTTTCACACGTGCAGTGCTCTTCTTCCCTTTTCTACTATATTGTAGCATGATTGGAGGTCTATCATTACTCTTCCTCTCCAAATTCACCTTGTCCTCAAGGTGAAAATTTGGATACAACAGCTGAATTTCCTCATAGCTTTCCCATGTAGCTTCATGCCTCGGTAGACCTTCCCAACTCAACAACACTTCCCAGTTCCCTACCTTATTCTATTGATAGTCGTATACTTCATTAGGAACTGCCTTCCACTCATGGTTTTCTGTTAAGTACTGAGTAGTAGGTTGGACATCAACATGTTCTCCCAACATCTTCTTCAACTGTGATACATGAAAAACTGGGTGAATAGATGTGGTGCTAGGTAATTCCAGTTTGTAGACCACTGGTCCTATTTTCTCAATAATTTTGTAAGGACCAAAGAACTAAGGGGAAAGCTTCTCATTCCCCTTCTTCCTCGAGCATACTTGCCTATAAGGCCTTATCTTGAAAAATACCATATCCACAATTTGAAACTCTACATCTATTCTTTTCATGTCAACGTATTTCTTCATCTTTTCTTGTGCGATTCGCAAATGTTCTCTCAAAGCTCGTAAGGCCACATCTCTCTCCTTAAGTAGCTCATCCAACACTGAGCTCTCTGGTACGTGGTATAGTACCAATACTCTGCCCAAGGTAACCATCTCACCCACTCCTTTGGCCTTTCACTACTGAAGCAACATAAGTAATATTCCACCCCACGGTTCACAACCTCAGTTTGTCCATCTGACTGTGGATGGTAAGTTGAACTTCGATTCAATTTAGTTCCTGCCAGCTTGTATAATTCTCTTCAGAAGTTGCTGAGGAAAACCTTGTCCCTGACAGAGACTATAGGAAAGCCATGTAGTCTCACGATCTTCTTAACAAATAGATTTGCTATTGTTTTGGCAGTGTAAGGGTGTTTCAGTGCTATGAAATGCCCATACTTACTGAGGCAATCCATCACTACAAAGATGACTTCAAACCCATTGGCCTCTGGTAATCCTTCCACAAAATCCATGGAAATGTGACTTCACCCTTAATTAAGAATTTCAAGAGGAAGCAATAATTCAGCAGGGGATAAGGCTAAGGATTTGTTACGTTGGCAAACTAAGCACTCCTTACAGTATTTTTTTCACATCCTGCTTCATCCCTTCCCAGTAAAGTTCTCCCGTCAACCTCTTATAGGTTCTTAAGAACTCTGAATGGCCTCCAAATAATGAGTCATGATAAGTATGAAGTATGGTAGGGATTAAAGTTGAGGATTTAGAAATTACCAACCTATTCTTGTACCTCAACATCGCTTGCTATAGTGAAAATTTTCCTTCCACGGGTTCTTCTTGATCATTCAGTTCAGCTATCGCATTCTGCAGCTTGCTATCTCTCTCTACCTCTTCTTTGATCACCTTCAAGTCGATTATAGTTGGTGCAAATAAATTATACAAGTGCACGGTTGGTGGCATTCTCAAAAGAGCATCTGCAACCTTATGTTCCAACCCTAGCTTATACACTACTTCAAATGAATATCCCAGCAATTTGGCTATCCATTTCTGATATTAGGGCTGAATTACTCTCTGGTCTAGTAGGAATTTTAAAGACTTTTGATCTGTCTTCACTATGAACTTAGCTCCCAACACGTAAGATCTCCATCTCTGTACTGCAAACATAACAGCCATTAATTCCCTTTCGTGCTCTATCTCTCAATGCCAATGTATGGTTGTAATAGGCAATTGGATGTTTAGCTTGAATTAGCACTGCCCCTATGCCATAGCCTGAAGCATCAGTTTCAATCTCGAAAGGCAAGCTGAAGTCAGGTAAAGCTAACATCGGAAGAGTCATCATGGCATTCTTTAGTTTCACAAATGCTTCTTCAGTTTCTATTGTCCATTTGAATGCCCCATTTTTCAGCAGTTGTGTTAATGGTGCAGCCATAGAGCCATACTGATGCACAAACCTTCTATAGTAGCCAGTCAATCCCAAAAATCCACGCACCTCTTTAACATTAGTAGGACTTGGCCATTCAACAATAGATCTGATCTTCTCGGGGTCCACTTCAACTCCTTTCCTTGAGATTACGTGCCCCAAGTACTCTACTCTTGACTTTGCAAAACTACATTTCTTCTTATTCTCATAGAGCTCATGCTCCCTCAACATTGTTAACACTATTTTCGGATGCTTCAAGTGTTCTTTTAGGCTCTTACTATAGATCAGTATGTCATCAAAAAAGACTAACACAAGCTTCCTCAAGTGGCCGGAATATCGCGTTCATTAAGGACTAAAACGTGGCTGGTGCATTAGTTAGCCCAAACAGCATAACTAAGAACTCATAGTGCCCTTCATGTGTTCGGAATGCTGTTTTCTCTATATCATTCTCACTCATGCGTATTTGGTGATAACTGGCTTTTAAATCTCAATTTGTATGCTCCATTCAATTCGTCGAATAACTCTTGAATGAAAGATATGGAAAATTTGTCTAGTATAGTCACATTATTTAGTGCTCTGTAATCCATACAAAGCACCAGCTCCCATCTTTCTTTTTGACCAATAACACTAGGCTTGAATAAGGACTGATGCTTGGCCTTATTACTCCAGAAGATAGCATCTCTCCTACTCGTTTATCCATTTCTTCTTTCTGTTGGTAAGCATATCGAGATGGCCTCACGTTAATAGGATTAGTATCCTTTTTTAAGTGAATGTGATGCTCAATGCTTCTTCTTGCGGGTAGCTTCTCAGGCCAGTTAAAAACATCCGCAAACTTATCTAGTACGACGAGGATAGATTCTTCTATAGTGTAAACTTCATCAACTCCATAGAATTCGGCCATTGTCATTCCTCCAAACTCTATTGCTCTACACACAACTTAGAATCCTTGATCAGATTCTCCCTATGTCTTGATCATGTTTTTTAGGCTCACTCGACATTTAGTGAGGCTTGGATCAACCTTGATATTTAGTTTCTTGCCGTGATGTAGGAATGTCATTGATAAGCCCTTCCAGTCTACTTCGGTTACTCTAGCATGGGTATTTTCCACCAACATTGAGAGAGAGAGTATGGGTGTTTTTCTCCAGCATATCCTTTAACAAGAAGGAAGCTTGTTATTTGTCGTCACTCCATGATGCCGCATGGAATGTTGAATTGTCATGCATCTGTGACTTATCGAGAAGGAAGCTCGAACACAGACTCAACTCAAGTTAACTTTCATGGTATTAGACAGGCCCATGGGCTCCCCACAATCAACTTCAGCTCAAATCCATGTAAATAAGCCTATTTAAAAAAGTATTCTCTAGAACTTCCACCGGTAATTAGGACAAAGGAGCTATCATTCAATCAAAATGGTTACAGAATTCTTCCATTGTTGTTTGCTGTTTGATTTCCAAGAATTGACTACAAACTGAACCTTGACGTGAAGAACAAATACGTCCCAACAACCAGCATTTCAAATCATTCCAATTCAAAAACAGTTCACGTTCATCTGTTACTCGATACCAATCAAGTGTTGCTGCTTCAAAACTATGACTGCCACAGTCAATTGCTCTGAATGTGTAAGCTTATGGATTTGAAAGTATCGATCTGCTTGAAATAACCAAGAATCTAGATCCACTCCATTAAAAATTGGCATTTCAACTGTTTTAAATTTGTTACGATCATGATCACCATCTACACTCACCACGCCTGAATCATGAGCCACCAACGTATAGGGCTGATCTCTAGCCGCAACACCTAAAACCAAAGAAGCCAATGTACGTATATCATTTTCATTTTTTCCTTGTTTGGACTGCACCATTAACTTGTCAACACTTCTGACAAGAGACAATAATGTTTCCTCGATTCGTGGCAATTTCTGATCGTCAAAACGAACGTGAGCAATTTCCTTTGTTACGATCATGATCATGAGAGAAATTTCTGATAGGTTGCTTCCAATTGTTACGATCATGATCATGATCATGTGAGCAATTTCCACGCTCACAATTTCTGATAGGTTGCTTCCAATTGTCCATCAAACTTCTTTTGTGCCATCTTCTAGATTTTCCCCAATTTGAGGGCTCTGATACCAATATGATAAGGAAACAACCTTCCTTTATTATATGGTATTTGACTAGTACATAAACTTTTCCTCTCCGTGAGAGAAACCCACACACTTCTAACTCAAAGATTACGTACCCTTCTATACTGAACAACTTCTTATTTAAACACATAATTTAATAACAGTTAACTGTATTATAACTCCTTGTATAACCAACATCTAACCACCAGAAACTACCCTAGATGATCATCCTAGCCATTGGATGACTCACCCTACTCATTAGTAACCAATGCCTTTCCCTTTTTTTCCTCTACGAACATAATGATGTAAAATTGGTGGTCTATAAGTCACCTAAGAACCACAAACACAGATACAATACGACATGGACACAGCAACACACCATTTTTAAAAAATATACGACATAACATGGAAATGACAAGTTTATTAAAATATTCATTTTTAAAAATATATATCATTTTTATAGTAGAAGAAAATTCTTAGTAAATGAATTGATACATTTATATGCTTAAAAAACTTAGCTTGATGTATTCCACAATCAAAAGTTGTTATTATTGTCATATAAGTTTCTTTATAGTCTACTCAACGAGTGTTCTATGCATATCAAATGCATTTGTAGCACTAACAAGTGTTCGATAGGTGTCCACCAAGTGCTGGAACATCCAAATGTCTGACACGAGTACAACACACACATGTTAGCCAAACTAAAGTGTCCTTGCTTCTTAGCATGTCACTGTATCCATATCGTGTCGTATTCATGACTCATATCCGTATCCATGTTTCTTAGCATTTTGAGGTTAACTATTGAAACATATTTCGAGCTAATACAAATGAACACTATTATTTTTCTAAAAGAATGCATATCATTGTCAATGTAATCAACTTGCCTACTTATTTTTCATATATAACTGACTTTTAGCTTCTCTGTGAGCAAAAATAATTTATGATCTGGTTCTTAAAGATGAATACTTCGTTTTTCCTTGTGCAAGAGAAAAACTTGTAACTATTATATGCAATTTTTATTAATTGAACATACTTGTGTTTTAAGCAAAGCTAGCACAGATGGCGTATCACATGCGCTTAATATTTTAGAGTGCAATGCAATCATTAGTAAAATTACCAGAAAATGGTGCTAATGGCTCCTCTTCCTCATCCTCTTGATCATCATTCTGATCATCAACTGCCCGGTCAGCTGGTAGAACACCACCATATAGCACGAGATCCTTTTCTAATTTTCTCTGCAAGATAATTTGAAACTTTCAGAGAATGTGCCCCAGATGTTATAGAAGAAAAAGATAGCTGCACCAAAGGTTGTTCCCTTCCTCGTTTCCTCTAATCAATAATATTTCACACAGTTTATGCTATAAAAGTCTTCATAAAATACAACGCATACATAATGACTAATTTGTAGCATTTTATTTGAAGGATACATGATTTTTTCTAATGAAAACAAAATTTTACATTCAGAAAGAAAATGAAAGAATACGCGACGTGGCTTGAGTAAGATGGTAGACGACATGGAGGTGTTGAGAGATATAAGGGAGAGTTGTGGCAAGTTATTTGGTCCAATGCTTAGTAATGAGCCTCAATGGCTAAGGCCTTTTGTAATTGTCAGAGAGATTAGAACAAATCTTCCAAATACAATGTGACCTCTGCAACTAAGAATTGAATAATTCATATAAGTGCAAGTCTTCCAAATAAAATGTGAGGTTTTGGAAGGAAATCTCCCTTTCCTTCGGATGGTACACAACCCTCCCAAATGACACCATTGCTGCTCTCTCATATGCTCTCACCGGACACACCTTCACTAAACAAAAGCAACACATGTGGATGCATATAATTCGTGCTTTCTTATGGACCACTTGGAAGGAGAGAAACAACCCCCTCTTCAACGATAAGGGAAGCTCTTTTGATAGTTAATTTGACGTCATTATCTATCATCCTGTAAGTTGGTGTAAAAGCGCATCTTTCTTTAAATCATACACCCTTTCTTCCCTATTGACAAATTGTAGAGCTATTATGTAACTCCATTGGCTTCGGCCTCGACCATTTTTACAAAATTTATACATTAATGAAATTTGTTTCTTATAAAAAAAAATAGAGGGAGACGGGAATGGAGAAGATAAGCAATATTTGGCATATGAACTAGGGCTTAAGAGTTATCTCAATATAGGCTTAAGTGTGATCTCAAGAAAGAAGAGCCCAAGTACCTCGAATCACTTGGTTTATCGTGTATTTCTATTATCTTTTATATTCAATATACCCAGGTTCAATCATAGTATTTATAAAGTTAAATTTATAGTGTGTGTGAACAAGGGGAGTACGGTACTTCCAAAGTACTAGAAAAATTCCCGCACCTTTAATTTACAGACATCCATAGTCCGAAGAAAATTAACTTTTCGAAAAATTAATTATGTGCTTGGTTCTCTCTTCTCCTTATACCCCTGAGAATCCAATTGGTTCAGCAGTTCTGTTGGGAAATCAACAGCCTACAGAAGGGAATCCTCATGCTCTTTCCTAAGTTCATCGAATGCTAGTCGTATTATTCAAAGAAAACAACTCTCGTGTGTAGATTCCTCTTCGTATATAAACTCTAAAAAGTAGTCTTCCAAAAGATAAAAGAGCTATCTATTTTTCAGCAGTTGGTTCCCAAAATTAGAATAGTTTTCCAAACCTTTTTTCGTGCTTCGATGCGCATCCGCCGCATAGCTTCCTCTTTTTGCTTCTCTGCTTCCTTCCTCCTTTTCTTCTTCCTCTTGTGAAATCCAGTTACATAGTCCCTAAGAAAACAAGAATTAACCACTGAAGGAAAATCGATAGTAATAGAAATCAAACAGAAGTCTAAATTAGCCCATTAATGAAGAAAAACCTCAAGTCTTTTTCATTGAAAGAGACAGAAAGTGCTTTGTTCTTGAGAGCTCTCTTCTTTATATGTCGAGCATGAGGTTGTGCAAGTTCGCCCCCTTCTTCTCCGTCGTTCTTTACCATGGCACCGCCTTGTAAGTGTAAAACTCTCTTGAAAGAGAATAACAAACTCGACTTCTACGCTGCCGCGGAACAGAGCAAAAGACCCCGCCGCTATAACCTCCAAAACTGAGACACACCGCCTGAGTTCCGCACTCTACACAGAAGACCGACGCCGTGCGTTTTTAGCTCCAAATTCCGGCGCTTCGGTTTGTTCCCACGGTTGCGTGTAGTTTTTTCCCTCTCTCACTGTGTTTAGGTTTTTTCTTTTTTTTTTTCTTTTTTTTTTGTTGATGAAATAACGTGAACTTTCTATTTTAACCCAAAAAAAATTAAGAATAAGAGAAATGGACCAATTTTAAGATAGATTGAATTGTTTTTTGAAAAGTTTGGATGGGATGAAAATTAAAAATGTCCCTACATCAAAATTTGGGGTTTTTTCAAAAATATAATGAACCGACAAAATATTTATGTTATATAGAACAATTTCAAAAACAAAAAAAGCTGATAGGCCTACCATGAAAAATACTAAAGATATCCCCGTTAACATATGATTAATTGGTCACTGGCGCACATAATATATTTGGTACATGATCATTTAGATTTAGCTACAAGATTTGGCTACACAATCGTTTAGATTTGGATATAACAAACTGACAAAATATTTACACCGTATAGAACAGTTCTGAACAGGAAAAAGTTCACAGGCTCACAATGAAAAATAACGAAGTACCTCAGTCAACAAACGATTAATTGGTCACTCGTGCATGTAATATATTTGATACACGATCATTTAGATTTGGCTGCCCAAATCTAAACTATTTTTTTTTAAGATCATAGACGATCGTTTAGATTTGGTTAACGATCGTTTAAATTTGGCTACACAATCGTTTAGATTTGGTTACACAATAATTTAGATTTGACTACCCAAATCTAAATGATTTTTTTTTTCAAGATTCTTGTTACATGATCATTTAGATTTGGATTTTTTTTCAAAATTCTTGTTACACGATCGTTTAGATTTTGGTAGCCAAATCTAAATGATTTTTTTTCAAGATTCTTGGTACATGCTTATTTAGATTTGGCTATCCAAATCTAAACAATTTTTTTCAAGATTTTTTGGTACACGATTGTTTAGATTTGGCTATACAATAGTTTAGATTTAACTATACGATTGTTTAAATTTAGCTATCCAAGTCTAAACAATTTTTTCAAGATTAGTTGTGTTGGAATTTGTGTCCTAAAACTCGTATTTTGTTATTTGATTCAATACATCTTATTATTGAATGTTATAATCTTAAAACCAATAAATTAAGGTTCCGAGACTATTTTACTGAGTTTGTCAATACACTTGAACTTTATGTAGAGACATAAACATGGATTAAGTTCGAGTTAATAGCCCAAATAGTCTATAGTGTATGAATAAGGTTGGGCGCCTTATTTTGGAAAAACACTATAGATGCAGTCCGCTCCGTAGTTAGTACAAACGATGTAATCTTGAATCGTTCATGTAGAGACATGGGAGTGGGGGCATCCTATGTAAATCGTTTGCATAAGACCAGAACCACGAAATAGTCACTTTTAGTTATAACACCGTAAACTATAAACTGACTATTTCAATTATGATGACGTAGGTAACTTGATCTTAATCCTGAGCTAACTATGAACTTATATTCATTTGGTAGTATCCTTAGATTTGCATAGGTGAGGGCAACTCATCATCTCTGGTCCAATAAGCCTCCAATTTCAGGGATAAGACCGAGTGGATAGCTAGGAACATAGGGTGCAAACGAAATTCACTCCTTCCCATTTTTGGGATAGTAGATAGGTTGTTCCCTTAAGGATTGAATCCAAGTCTTGAACAAGGGGCTCCACCTTCTCATTGGCTTGACAAGGATTCAAGTTTATAGGTTGGACCTTAAACCAATTGTTCAATAGTGGATCAGTAGGTCTTAAGGAGCAAGATGTAATCTCGGGAGTAAAACGATATTTTGACCCAGCCAAGATTATGAACAACCTGTGAAGGATCGACTTACTCATCATGGTTATATCAGGTGGACAGAAATATATCTATACTGAGGGGAATGCAACTAAGAGTCTTTAGTGGAATGACTCTTTAGTTAATGAATGTTGATTAAGCTTGGTCTAAAAGAGTTTAGCCAGTTAATCTCGAATTGTTGGAGCCCATGATCTATAGGTCTATTAGGTTTCCCTACTAGCTCATATGGATTCAACTAAGAACAAGAATGTTGAAGTAACTCGAATTGTTCGAACTAAAAAAAGAGAGAGAAACCGACAAATATATAAGATATAAGTCGGTAGATATAAACTTTAAGTTTTATGTTTAAATATGATTTAAATAAATATGAATATAGATTCATATTTAGAAGCTTGAAAAGTTTTGAAACGGTCAAAGTTGTAAAAGTCAACTTGTTGATTTTTAACTTTGAGAAACAAAACTTTGACTGAATTTATATTCAAATATGATTTGAATTTTAGAAAAATGAATGCGAATTCATACTCGAGAGTTTAGAATTAGTCAAGACGGGTAAAATAGCAAAGAAAAGTCAAATTTTGACTTTGACTTAATTGGTCAAATGACCAATTTTCCCCTTTGATTAATTACTTAATTAACTAAAAGTTATTGGGCAATGTGACAACTTATTGTGAATTAGAAGTCATTAATTCCATAAGAGTTAATGGATTAATTAGGTGTTGAAATTATATGAAATAATTTACATGCAAATTGCATGTAAATTTTATATATAAACTTCTCATTACAGAATGAGAAGACGATGATGTTTTTCTCATAAAATCACCTAAACGATACACCACCTTCCATCTCTCTAAAAGATTTACTTCACAAAAAACGAGTCCCACAACTCTGTTCTTGGTCCTGAGATTAGTAGGTCAACATAGTAGTTGTCCTTGCTCGTGATTTTCAGACAAAGAAGAAGCTTTGGATTGAAGAAGAAGTTGAGAACTATAAAAGGTAAGTTCATCATTTACCTTTCGCTCTTTTCGTTTAGGTCCATCGCATAACAATTGCATGTTAATTTCTAAATCGTTTAGATGCATATAGAGTAAAATATGATCCTAATTCTTCTGCTGCTTCATGCTTTTTTATGTTTTTTCCATCATGTGGTATCAGAGCATGCTTAGTTTTACTCATATGCATATGGTGGGTTCTTACAATTTATATGATAAATTGCTATGGTTGAACTAAAATGGATTAGTTTTGGATTTGACTCTAAATTAAGTTGTTAATTAGCATTAATCATTGTAATTAGCCCTGTTGGTGGCTTAATTTATTTTTGCAAATAGTCTGTAATTTATTGGAGTCATTAGAGTTGAATTTAGGTTGTAATTACTTCATTCGGGAAGAAGAAGGTGTTGTTTTGAAGCTCGGACCCGGTAAGGAGATGTTTGAAGCCTATCGTTCACCCTCTCAACGATCGTGTATGGTACACGCATCGCTTGGGCCAGTGAACGTCGCTCTTACCAGCTAAACGATCGCGTATGGTACGCGTATCGTTTAAACAAGACCCCATCGTTTATTTGCTAAACAATCGCGTATGGTACGTTTATCGTTTAAACAAGACCCCGTCGTTTATTTGCTAAACGATCGCGTATGGTACACGTATCGTTTGCATAAGAAACGATCATATACCCTCTAAGCGATCGCGTAAGGTATGTGTATTGTTAGCGCTTAAACGATCACTCATTCGCTAAGCGATTGCATAAGGTACTTGTAACTCTAGAGCTTAAACGATCGTTTACATGCTAAGCGATCGCGTATGGTACGCATGTGGCTGGCACCTATAAACGATCGTTTACCATTATAAACAATCGCTCACCTTTGTAAACAATCGCTCACCTAAAACCCTGTCGTTCAACAATCGTTTACATGCTCAACGATCGCATATGGTATGCACATCGCTTATGCCCGTGAATACCATCTTCCTACTCAACGATAGTGTAAAGAATATCAAACGGTTTTTGTACTCCATCAAATTATTATTGTAATAATCTAGTTTTAACTTAATTTAGAGAGCCAAAATCAAACCATTTTAGGGTGTTTTAATTAATCTTGCATGTGATGTATGATTTAATTATTACTAAAATTGTATGACATATAGTTTTAAAATCCCACCATAGGTTAACATGTTCATGCATGCTGAGAAATTAATATGGAAATTAATTAATATGATTAATTAATTGTTAAAATTTAAATTAATATGATTAATTTAAAGATTAATTGAATTAATTTTATTAAATATGATTTAACAAAGTTAATCAATTATTGATTTATTTAAAAGTTAAATAAATCAAAAATACCATATTAATTTGTTGTTCTTCTAGATGAATGGTTATAGGTTTGTCTAAGAGTTTTATAATTATTATAAAATAAATTAGACTTTAAAATCTATAATAAAGATAAGATGCATGCTCACTTAGGTTAATACCATATCTTCCAAAATTAGATTTAGGTCAATATCTTGTAAAAATAGGTTACAAGAGGCACACCTGATTCGATCTTGTCAACAAGTCAGATAAGATGACTAAGGAGTGGAGGTTTTTAAGTTGATGGTTTACGGAACACCTCCTACTTGGAGATTGTAATCGGTTCTTGAGCCTAGATAACCTAATTTTTATGAGCATGCGTGAGAGATGTAAGGTAATAAAATTGGTTTATCACCTAGACATCGTAGGTTAAATCCAGTATAAATGTTATGCTTGGATGTTTTACCCTAATTTAGGATTTGTTTAAGTTAGCCTAAATTAAATCTTGAATAATTTACCCAAAAATCTTTTTAGAACACTTCAGCTGGAAAAAAGTATCGTACTTTTAACTCTAGCGTCACTAAGAGTTCTCACCGTGAGGTTCATCCAGGGCTTTGGGTCATATATAGGAGCGATCTCGCTTCAGAGAGTGTTTGCATAAGCTATGAACAAGGTGAATGGGGGAAGTAGTTCATAGTAAGTGGGTGAGGAATATATGATAATGCATCCCACGGTCTCTTCCATTGGATCGCACCATGAAATTCCTATAACGCACCTGCTTGTCTGCCCTAGAGTGACGTACCTTTCGGAGGGCTGCATTATAGGATTCAGAACACCGCGAACTCTATATTTTGGATAGGGTCTCTTAGATAAGTTTTCATATTGACTTTCCACTTTCGGGAGCATAATGATTCTCAATCTCTAAAGATCGAAAATGGAGGGTTACACTTACAAGAATTACTAAAATAGTTAGTATATTCTTGACCGAAGTAAACGGTAACTAAATGCTAAGTAAATATAATATTTTTATGAGTATTTGGTCAAGATTGTCTTAATCAAAGGACGAGTAATCGGCTACCCCTCGGTAGAGGTTATTCTGAACCTTTGAAATATCGTTGCAAAACATAATAAAAGGGTATATTATTAAAAGTTTTGCTAAAAAGGTTGGTTTATTTAGATTATAGTTTCTAAACAAAGTATGTTTGTTTTTCAGCATGAATAGCTCGATAGTTCAATTGTTAGCTTCTGAAAAACTTAACGGCGATAACTATGCGGCATGGAAATCAAATCTTAACACAATACTAGATGTTGGTGATTTAAGATTTGTCTTAACTGGGAAATGTCCTCAAACTCCTGCCTCAAATGCAAACCGAACTAGTCGGAAAGCATATGATCGATGGATAAAGGCTAATGAGAAAGCCCGTGTCTACATCCTTGCTAGCATGTCTGATGTTTTAGCAAAGAAACATAAATCCTTAGCCACAGCTAAAGAGATAATGGATTCATTAAAAGGAATGTTTGGGCAACCAGAATTGTTCTTAGGACACGATGTAATTAAATACATTCACACTAAGCAAATGAAGGAGGGGACCTCTATTAGAGAACATGTCCTGGACATGATGATGCACTTCAATATTGCTGAGGTAAATGGTAGTGTCATCGATGAGGGTAATCAGGTTAGCTTTATCTTAGAGTCTCTTCCGAAGAGCTTCATACCATTTCAAACAAATGTGTCCCTGAACAAGATTGAGTTTAACCTGACAACCCTTCTAAATGAGCTCCAGCGTTTCCAAAATCTTACCAAAGGTAAAGGAAAAGAAGTAGAAGCAAATGTTGCTACTATAAAAAGAAAATTCAAAAGAGGATCGTCCTCTAAATCTAAAGTTGGACCCAGAAAACCCAATCGTAAGATAGAAAAGAAGGGAAAGGGGAAGACTCCCAAACAAAACAAGGAAAAGAAGACTACATAAAAAGGTAAGTGTTACCACTGTAGTGAAAATGGACATTGGTTGAGAAACTGCCTAAAATACCTTGCTAAAAAAAAAGCAGAGAAAGAAGCACAAGGTAAATATGATTTACTTGTTCTTAAAATATGTTTAGTGGAAAACGAAAATTCTACTTGGATATTAGATTCAAAAGCCACCAATTATATTTGTTTCTCATTTCAGGAAAATAGTTCTTAGAAAAGGCTTTCTGAGGGCGAGATCACTCTCAAAGTTGGAACTGGAGAAATGGTCTCATGGAGTGGTCTCAGCTAAAGCAGTGGGAGATTTGAAGTTGTTTTTTAATAATAGATATATCATACTCAAGAATGTCTTGTATGCACCTTAGAAGAGAAATTGATATCTGTCTCTTGTATGTTAGAACATATGTACAGAATATCTTTTGAAATTAATGAAGCGTTCATTTTCCGAAAAGATATTCATGTTTGTTCTTCTATACTTGAAAACAACTTATATAAGTTAAGACCAACACGAGCAAACTTTGTCTTAAATACTGAAATGTTTAGAACAACTGAAACTCAGAATAAAAGACAAAAAGTTTCTTCCAATGCCTTATTATGGCACTTAAGACTTGGTCACATAAATCTCAATACGATTGGGAGATTGGTTAAAAGTGGACTTCTAAATCAGTTAGAAGATAACTCTTTACCTCCATGTGATTCCTGTCTTGAAGGAAAAATTACCAAAAGATGTTTTACTGGAAAAGGTCTTAGAGCTAAAACACCTTTAGAGCTCATACATTTGGACCTTTGTGAACCAATGAATGTCAAAGCTCAGGGAGGATACGAATATTTCATCAGTTTTATTGATGATTATTCAAGGTATGGTCATGTTTACCTAATTCAGAACAAGTCTGATTCTTTTGAAAAGTTCAAAGAATATAAGGCTGAAGTTGAAAATGAATCAGGTAAAACAATAAATAGTACACTTCGATCAGATAGAGGTGGAAAGTATATGGACTTGCGATTCCAAGACTATTTGATAGAACATGGAATCCAATCACAACTCTCTGCACCTAGTACGCCTCAATAGAACGGTGTATCAGAAAGAAGAAATCGAACTTTGTTAGACATGGTTTGCTCTACGATGAGTTTTGCTCAGTTGTCGGATTCTTTTTGGGGATATGCTTTAGAAACAACTATTTATATTTTAAACAACGTTCCCTCTAAAAGTGTTTCTGAAACACCTTATGAGATTTGGAAAGAGCTTAAAGGTAGTTTATGTCACTTTAGGATTTTGGGGATGTCCAACACACGTGTTGGTGCAAAACCCTAAAAAGTTAGAACGTCGTTCAAAATTATGCCTATTTGTAGGTTATCCAAAAGAATCAAGAGGTGGTTTATTTTATGACCTTCAAGAAAATAAAGTATTTGTATCGACAAATGCTACGTTCTTAAAGGAAGACCACATAAGAAATCATCAAACTCGTAGTAAACTAGTATTAGAAGAAATTTCCAAGAATACTACAGATAGACTTAGTTCATCCACTAAAGTAGTAGATAAAACTAGGAATATTGGTCAAACATATCCTTCTCAAGAGTTGAGAGAGCCTCGTCGTAGTGGGAGGGTTGTACGACAACCTGATCGCTATTTGGGTTTAAGTGAAGCTCAAATCACCATACCTAATGATGGGATAGAGGATCCATTGACCTATAAACAGACAATGAATGATGTGGACTGTGACCAATGGATCAAAGCCATGGACCTCGAAATGGAATCTATGTATTCCAATTCTGTCTGGACTCTAATAGATCAACCAAATGATGTAAAAATCTATTGGTTGTAAATGGATCTATAAGAGGAAACAAGACCAAGTTGGTAAAGTACAAACTTTCAAAGCTCAACTAGTGGCAAAAGGTTATACACAAAAGGAGGGAATAGATTATGAAGAAACTTTCTCTCCTGTTGCCATGATAAAGTCAATTAGAATACTCTTATCCATCGCCACTTTTTATGATTATGAAATTTTGCAGATGGATGTCAAGACAACCTTTTTGAATGAAAATCTTGAGGAGAGTATCTATATGGTCCAACTAGAGGAGTTTATACAAAAGGGTCAAGAAAAAAAGTTTGTAAGCTTCAAAAATCCATATATGGATTAAAACAAGCATCTAGATCCTGGAATATAAGATTTGATACTGCGATCAAATCTTATGGTTTTGAACAAAATATTGATGAACCTTATGTTTACAAAAGGATCATCAATTCTACTGTGGCATTTTTAGTTTTGTATGTAGATGACATTCTACTCATTGAGAATGATGTAGGTCATCTAACTGATATTAAGAAATGGCTAGCTACGCAATTCCAAATGAAAGATTTGGGAAATGCACAATATGTTCTTGGTATCCAAATAGTTCGGAACCGACATAACAAAACACTAGTCATGTCTCAAACATCTTATATAGCAAAATGTTGTCAAGATATAAGATGTAGAATTTCAAAAAGGGTTTGTTGCCGTACAGATATGGAATTCATTTATCAAAAGAACAATGTCCAAAGACATCTCAAGAAGTTAAGGATATGAGTAACATTCCCTATGCTTCTACTGTTGGCTGCCCAAATCTAAACTATTTTTTTCAAGATCATAGATGATCGTTTAGATTTGGTTACACGATCGTTTAGATTTGGCTACACAATCATTTAGATTTGGTTACACAATAATTTAGATTTGACTACCCAAATCTAAATGATTTTTTTCAAGATTCTTGTTACATGATCATTTAGATTTGGATTTTTTTTTAAGATTCTTGTTACACGATCGTTTAGATTTTGGTAGCCAAATCTAAATGATTTTTTTCAAGATTCTCGGTACATGCTTATTTTGATTTGACTATCCAAATCTAAACGATTTTTTTCAAGATTTTTTGGTACACGATTGTTTAGATTTGGCTATACAATAGTTTAGATTTAACTATACGATTGTTTAAATTTAGCTATCCAAGTCTAAACAAAAATTTCAAAGATTATTTGTGTTGGAATTTGTGTCCAAAAACTCGTATTTTGTTATTTGATTCAATACATTTTATTATTGAATGCTATAATCTTAAAACCAATAAGTTAAGGTTCCGAGGCTATTTTACTAAGTTTGTCAATACACTTGAACTTATGTAGAGACATAAATATGGATTAAGTTCGAGTTAATAGCCCAAATAGTCTATAGTGTATGAATAAGATTGAGTGTCTTATTCTGGAAAAACACTATAGATGTTCATGTAGAGACATGGGAGTGGGGGCATCCTATGTAAATCGTTTGCATAAGACTGGAACCACGAAATAGTCACTTCTAGTTATAACACCGTAAACTATAAACTGACTATTTCAATTATGATGACATAGGTAACTTGATCTTAATCCTGAGCTAACTATGAACTTATGTTCATTCGATAGTATCCTTAGATTTGCATAGATGAGGGCAACTCATCATCTCTGGTCTAATAAATCTCCCATTTCAGGGATAAGACCGAGTGGATAGCTAGGAACATAGGGTGCAAGACGGAATTCACTCCTACCCATTTTTGAGATTGTAGATAGGTTGTTCCCTTAAGAACTGAATCCAAGTCTTGAACAAGGGGCCCCACCTTCTCATTGGTCCGAGAAGGATTTAGGTTTATGGGTTGGACCATGAACCAATTGTTCAATAGTGGATCAGTAGGTCTTAAGGAGCAAGATGTAATCTCGGGGTAAAACGGTATTTTGACCCATCCAAGATTATGAACAACCTGTGAAGGATTGACTTACTCATCATGATTATATCAGGTGGACAAAAATATATCTATAGTGAGGGGAGTGCAACTAAGAGTCTTTAGTGAAATGACTCTTTAGTTAACGAATGTTGATTAAGCTTGGTCTAAAAGAGTTTAGTCAGTTAATCTCGAATCGTTGGAGCCCATGATCTATAGGTCCATTAGGTTCCCCTACTAGCTCATATGGATTCAACTAAGAACAAGAATGTTGAAGTATCTAGAATTGTTCGAACTAAAAAAAGAGAGAGAAACCGACAAATATATAAGATATAAGTCGGTTGATATAAACTTTAAGCTTTATGTTTAAATATGATTTAAATAAATATGAATATAGATTCATATTTAGAAGCTTGGAAAGTTTTGAAACGATCAAAGTTGTAAAAGTCAACTTGTTGAATTTTAACTTTGAGTAACAAAACTTTGACCGAATTTATATTCAAATATGATTTGAACTTTAGAAAAATGAATGCGGATTCATACTCGGGAGGTTAGAATTAGTCAAGATGGGTAAATTAGCAAAAAGTCAAAAAGTTGACTTTTTGACTAAGAAAAGTCAAAGTTTGACTTTGACTTAATTGGTCAAATGACCAATTTGCCCCTTTGATTAATTACTTAATTAACTAAAAGTTATTGGGCAATGTGGCAACTTATTGTGAATTAGAAGCCACTAATTCCATTAACAGTTAATGGATTAATTAGGTGTTGAGATTATATGAAATAATTTGCATGCAATTTGCATGTAAATTTTATATATAAACTTCTCATTACAAAATGAGAAGACGATGATGTTTTTCTCATAAAATCACCTAAACGATACACCACCTTCCATCTCTCTAAAAGATTTACTTTACAAAAAACGAGTCCCACAACTCTGTTCTTGGTCCTGAGATTAGTAGGTCAACATAGTAGTTATCTTTGCTCGTGATTTTCAGGCAAAGAAGAAGCTTTGGATCGAAGAAGAAGTTGAGAAATATAAAAGGTAAGTTCATCATTTACCTTTCACTCTCTTCGTTTAGGTCCATCACATAGCAATTGCATGGTAATTGCTAAATTGTTTAGATGCATATAAAGTAAAGCATGATCCTAATTCTTCCGCTTCTGCATGCTTTTTGATGTTTTTTCCATCAATTTGGTACAATTTTTTCAAGTTTAAATGATCGTGTACCAATATCCCAACTATTTTTTTCAAGATCTTTTATATTTAGTACACGATCTTGAATAAAATAAAACTCTGAAAAAAAAAACATACATTTATGATTGCAAAATTTGTGATTGATTGGAAACAAATATTATGATTTCAAAAAATATATATATAAAAGAAAGATTGCAGAAGAAGAGAAGAAAGACGATGGAAAGGAAAAGAAAAATTGTAGAAGAAGAGAAGAAAGAAGATAGAAAGGAAGAACAAATTTTGAATATTATAACCGACTTCATAAGCTTTTTGATTTTGTTACACGAGCTGTAAATATTTTGGTGTTTTTTATATCGTGGAGACCTTCTTTCACTCTTTCTTAACAAGTTATGTCACGCATCCATCTCACCACTTTTTTTATTTCTCCTTTTACAGATTCTCTTGTGTAGATAGTAAATATAGTTTAAACTTATACTTCACCATACTGTTACCGCTTGAATGAAGAGTAAGCCTAGAACTAAGCTTTGATATCAATTCCCTGTGTTTGATCCTAGATTATCCAAGAAACCTATAGTTTCGCTTATACTTGAGCAAGCAATTGAAAAACGTGTACTCAACGAGGACGACTTAGTAAGTATACGATGAAGAGAGACATAGTGAGCATATTGCATGATTGTGACCAATGACGCACCACATAAAATTAGATATAGACATACACAATACCAAATGATCTAACTCTCAATTCTCACCACTCCCTCAACCGGCCTTTTCAACACTCAAAACCTTCTCTTAACAAATTATCAAAACACTTGCATCTCATGTCTTCTCCTATTTTGGTCTGTGTTCCTATTTAGAGTGATCTTTTACTTCCATGGGTCCTTTACGTGCTTCACACGTGTCACTTCACCGTTTCACCGCACTATGCAGCCAACCCACGCTCAACACATAATTCAGTCATCGCTTTGTGATTAGATACTTCCCTTGAAACGCTAACCTTAACTTCTTGAAAGACTTAATTCGCCTGACTCTCTTCTTGGAAAGCAACAGACATTTAATTTCCTTAGAGGGTCGTCTAATCCTTTCAACAAAATACCTACTTCACCACAACATGCATACTTAGGTGTAGGTACTTCTTCCCGCCTTACTACCCCAAACACCTAGTTCATAGCGTCAAACGCCTACTTCTTCTTCACGAGCTAACCTTATCGCGTTGGTTATTCTAACATGATAACACTTAGACTCAAATACTTTTCTTTGCAGCGCCTTATCTTCCATTGCATCCTTCTTCGTAGAATGCCTCTTGTCTACACTTAACCATCATAACTCTTCTCAACAGGGTTCTGCTTCAATAGGACTCCCTTTTGGTTCAGGGCCTTGCAGAAACTGAAAATTTAAAATCGTATAAAAAAAGCCTAACTTTCAATGGAGGAAAAAGCATGTATTGTTGAAATCGGAGACAATGACCTTGTTGAAAAGGAAAATGATCTATGAAATACAACAATTTGCAAATTTTTGTCTACAAAAGGCATAATTGTTGATATTTTCAAGAACATCAGGCTAAAGATTTGGAACCTGAAAGGAAAGGTTGAAATAGAAAGCATGGGGAAGGAAATGTTTTCTTGTAGATTCCAAAACAAACGGGAGAAAAAACGTGTTACTTTGGGAGGACCGTGGAGTTTTGACAAGGGGTTTATAGTCTTCAATGACCCAAAGGAAGCTAGCAAATTTTCAATTCTAGAATTTATATTCATATATTTTTTGGTCCATTTTCATGATTTCCCTTGGTTTGTTTTTGTAGGAAAATGGCCATGGCACTGGGAAATTGTAAGACCCATACCAAAATTACAAATAAACAAGAACAACTTGGCTAAGTGTTTTGAACTGGGCGTTTTGAAGTAAGAGTAGGCGAGAAGAAGGGGAGGACTAAGGTAGTTCGCGAGAAAGATTTTTGAAGTTTAAGTATTGCTATACGATTAAGGTATTACGCGAGAAGAAGTGAGGAAACTTCTAAAAAATTTCCCAAGTTTATAGGCCACATGCAGAGATTAAGTTAAGCATATTTAGGATAACTCTTAAGCTTACACGTGCACCATTATGTGTAGTAGCTGGCAAAAGGACAAGAGTTTAAGATCAGACCATCAATTGTTGTGACTCTCTGCTTGTTTGAGAAAGAAAACCAAAGAGCTGAAGTGCTGTCATTTTGTCTATGCGAGAAGAGGAAAGTAGGAGCAAACCAGGTTTTAGTTTAAGATTGATGAGTGATTTCTTTAAAATGTTTAAATGATTTCTAGTTTTTCTTATACCTTCTTCCATGATTTGAAATAATGGATTTCAATGTGAAAATTTATAAAAGAGTTTTGTTTGAAAAGTTTTTTATGTTTCAAAGTATGACTTGATTGTGAAATAGTGTTCAACCATTAGTTACTTTCGTTTAATGAGCTAACTTTTATGTGCACATAAAGAATAAAGACCACCATGGGACGTACGAAACTACATGGTGATGAGATGCTAGTTAATACGTTGAAAGGAGTGTATTAAACTTAACAACCTAGGCAACAAGGACGAATCTGTATATCCTTGGGTGTTGTTACAATAGTCTAAACACAAAGTTAAGTGACCTAGTGTAGGGGATAATTCGGGATCCTTGGCGAAAGGAATGTTGATAACTAATGGGCGTTCTGCGAAATGAATGTTCATATATGAAATTGTTATGTTTTATGTAAAGATGAATTCAAATGTTGTGAAAGGTTTGGCGAAATGATGCTTATAAAAGATATTTGTGAAAAGGATTTATTAAAACCCCACTAAGTCAGTAGACTTATGTTTTCAAAACTCGTCTTCTAGGAAGCAAGCGTTAAGACCAAGTAGGAAAGGTTGAAGTGCTTGCTAGGTGAGAAGGCTACTAAGACATTTTGGCGTAAGTTTTAAATTGTTGTACTATGTTTATGTATGTAAAGTCGTTGTAAGCACTCAGATAAAGATTAATAAAGTTTTGTTTGGTTTATCTTCTTTGTGTTGTATGATATCGCTTAAAAGATTGTGTTAAGTGGTACGTTAGACAAAGAAAAGATATTGGCCGATTAAGTAAAGCTTAAGGACCTCAAGAATGAGTGTCTTTGGTGTTAGACGTGTTAGGGATACTCAAGTCACACCGCGTCTCGCGTGGCAAGTAAGGTTGTGTGTTGGGCAGGGTGTGACTGAAACACGATTAGAGAATTCTTTGAAATGGATACAAATTAAAGCGAATACAAATTAAAGCGGAAATGTTAGAGAGAAACACTGAGGGTCAAAATCAAAATTAATATGAAGAAGCCATTAAGGAGAGGAACGTTAAGCTTGGAATGATGGTACAGGAAACATGGGTTAGAATTTCATATGAGAATTATCGAATTTTTGCTATCAATGTGGAATGATAGGACATACAATCAAGGATTGTGAAAAGATTGTGGAAGCCATAAAATCTGAAGAATATCCCTATAATGAAGATCTTTGAGTGTCCCCTCGGGTAAAATTGAACAACAAAAACTTTTCTAGTCATGTTAGAGGCAGAGGAAACAAAACTAGAGGAGAAAAAGTGGGTGATCTTGTGAGAAACTATTGGAAAGATAAGGAGGTAGAAATATTGTAGAAAATGATAGACAGATAGAGGGAAAAAAATGAAAAGATCATAGTGATCGCTTAGAGGAAAACACGATCAAAGATAGTCAAAAAATTTATTCGTCTAACATGCACAACAATTGGATCAATTCCTAAGAATACAGAGAAGGCCATTATGAGCTGGGATAAGGAAAATCATGTCAAAGAGAGAGACAAAGCAGTAGAAAGGGCATAGGTCTCTCAAAAAGCAAAAAACTCTACCATTGCATTGGCTCAAAGGCTAGAAAATGAGAATGTTGGGCTTTAGAATGGTGGGCCTCCAAATAATAATACAAATTGGGCCCAAATAAAAATTTTACTGATAAAAAGCCATCGGTTGATACTCCATAATTGGTTAACATGACATATTATTCAACAGGCCAAGTCCATTTGAGTAATAAGGAAAATGAAACATAAGCAAATATGGGGAAAATTAAAAAAAAAAAAAAAAAAAAAAACTAGTGGAGGAAAGCAAGAGAAAGAATGGGTAACTCATAGTTAGAATATATTCAGGCATGTAGAGAAGGAGGAAACCACAGAGGAGAGGAACTAATTGAACCTCGTGAGTCCAAAAAACATTGTATAACACAATTCGAACTAAGCAAAGGAATATAGGCGGAGGCTGGAGGCCAACCCTACTTGTCTCGTAATTTATATTATAACATTAATTCGTGAATATTGTTGGAATTAATGTCCTAAAACTCGTAGTTTATAATTATATTCTTTTCAATAAAGTTGTTATTGAGAAATTGAATACAATATTCTTAAATCCAATAAACATAGATCCCAAGACTATTTTGGAGTAAACTCAAACTTTATGTAGAGACATAAACATGGATTAAGTTCGAGTTAATAGTCTATAGTATATGATTGAAGATTGGGCGCTTTATTCAGAGATACTATGGATATGACCCACTTTATAAATAATACAAACGATGTAATTCTAAATCGTTCATGTAGTGACATGAAAGAGGGAGCATCTTATGTAAAAGGTTTACATAAGACAGAACCATGAAATAGTCACTTTTACGTAATAACGTCGTTTACTGTTTAAAACTAACTATCTCATTTTTAATGACCTAGGTAACTTAATCTTAATCCTAAGCTAATTGTGAACTTCTGTTCACCGAGATTATTCTTAAATCTGCATAGGTGAAGGAAACTCAACTTGATTTTATATAGACAACATTTCTTCATATAGAATCTTGCAAAGCAAATAAGAGAGAATATGTTGCCCTAGTGCTTAAAGGCTCCTTAGCGCAAGTGAAGAATGACGACTATCCTAATTAGGGGGACAACGCCCTCAGAACCAAGATCTAATACGGACATAAAAGGCTTATTCTACCTCTGCGCATGCGGGGAGAGTTTCCTTTCTACCTCCTCCCTCTTTTGGGGAGTTTGTCCCGAGACCTCTAACTTCACGGGTCTGATGTCTAACTACTTGTCTGGCTCAATAAGCCTCCCATTTCAGGGATAAGATCGGGTGAATAGTTGGGAACATAGGGCGCAAGACGGAATTCACTCCTACCCGCTTTAGGGTTACTAGATAGGTTGTTCCATTAAGAACTGAATCCAAGTCTTGAACATAGGGGCCCCAACCTCTCATTGGCTTGAGAGGGATTCAGTTTATAGGTTGGACCTTAAACGAAATGTTCAATAGTGGATTAGTGAGACTTAAGGAACAAGATGTAGTCTCAAGGGTAAAAACGGTATTTTGACCCAACCAAGGTTATGAACAACCTGTGAAGAATTAACTCACTGATCATGGCTATATCAGATGGACAGAAATATATCTATAATGAGGGGAGTTCAGCTACGAAACTTTAGTGGAATGACTCGTTAGTTAACGAATGTTGATTAACTTGGTCTAAAAGGGTTTAGCCAGTTAATCTTGGATCGTTGGAGCCTATGATCTATAGGTTCATTAGGTTCCACTGCTAGCTCATACGAAGTTAACTTAGAACAAAAATATTGGAATAATTCAAATTGTTCGAATTAGGTAATTAGGTAAAAAGAAAGAAATCTACGAATATATGTCATATAATCGTCGGTTATAGGACTTTATATTCAAATGTGATTTGAATTTCAAGAAAATGAATGCGAATTCATGTTCGGGAGGTCGAAATTAGTCAAAATGGATAAAATGGTAAAAAGTCAAAATGTTAACTTTTGACTTAAAAAAGTCAAAGTTTGACTTTGACTAAAATGGTTAAATGACTATTTTGCCCTTAACTAAAATTAATGGGAATATCCAAAAATCCCACTAAATGGAATGGTGAGTAATTCCACTAAATGTTAGTGGAATACAAAGTGTTGAGAAATTATCCAATTAATTACATGCAATTTTGCATGTAATTAGGTTATAAATAGTTCTTCTTTTTCAAGCTGAAGAAGTATTGTTTTTGGCTAATTTTTATCAAAACTTCATTCTATATCTCTTCCTTCATTCAACGGGTACCACGACCCAATTCTTAGTCCGGAGTATAGCGGGTGATCTCTAGTGGTGGTTCCGAGTGTGTGATCGTAAGAAGATTTGGAGCATCAGGGAGCTTCAAAGGTAAAAAATTTCTTTTAACCTTAATCATTGTAATTAGGGTAGTCTTAAGCATGTTAATTACTAAAGTGTTTAGTTGCATATAGAGTATTTTTTTCCGATCCTGTTTCTGCTGCATTTGTATGTTTTCCAGCAAGTGGTATCAGAGCATGCTTATTTTACTCATATGCATATGATGGGTATTTTAATTTATTTGATAAATTATTGTGGTTTGAACTAAAATGGATATATTATGGTTTTTAGCCCTATATTAAGTGTTTACTGTATTAATTATTGTAATTAACCAAGTTTGGGGCTTAATTTATTTTTGCTAAGAGTTTGTAAATTTATTGGGGTCATTAGAGTTGAAATTAGGTTGTAATTTCTTCAATCCAAAGAGAGAAAGTTGTTTTTTTTTTAGAAAATTGAAGACATACCCGAAGCTAAACCCAACCATAACGATCGTATACATCTGGCCTAAACGATCGTGTTCGACCGACCTTGGCCTAAACGATCGTGTACATCCTCATCCGGGCTGCTCTAAACGATCGTGTTCATCCGGCTTGGCCTAAACGATCGTGTTCATCTGACTTGGCCTAAACGATCGTGTTCATCCGACTTGGCCTAAACGATCTTGTTCATCCGACCTTCCCTAAACGATCGTGTCTGTTCGGCCTCCCCCTCAACGATCGTGTACCCGGTTGAAGTAGTTCAAGAGCGGTTTATGTACTCCACCAAATTATTATTGTAATAATTTAGTTTTTAGCTTAATTAAGAGCCAAAAACCAGTCCATTTTAGGATGTTTTAAGTAATTATGCATTTGATGTATGTTTTAATTAATATTTAATTGTATGTGCATATAGTATGCCATATAGTTTTAAAATCCCATCATAGGTTAACATGTTCATGCATTGAAAGTATGCTATAATGGTTATAATTTATAGTTTGCATGTTAATTAATTAATATGATTAATTAATTGTTTAATTAATTAAGTTAATTTTAATTAAATATGATTTAATTAAAAGTTAAATAAATTCAAAATCCATATTAATTAATTTTGTTTATATAATGGTTATATACTGCTAGATGTTTGTTATAGGTTTGCCTAAGTTTTTTTTTTTATAAGTGTAATAAAATGAATTAGACGTTTAAAATCTATAACAAAGATAAGATGCATGTTCACCTAGGTTGAATATATCTTCTAAAATTCTTAGAATTAGGTCGATATCTTGTAAAACTGGTTATAAGAGGCTCACTCGATTCGATCTTGTCAACAAGTCAGATAAGACGACTAAAGTTGAAGGTTCTTAAGTTGACGATTTACGGAACACCTCCTACCTGGAGATCATAATCAGTTCTTGAGCCTAGTTAACCTAGTTTTATGAGCATGCGTGAGAGGTGTAAAAATGGTTTATCACCTAGACATTGTAGGTTAAAATCCAGTATAATAAGTTATGCTCGGATTTTCTAACTACACTTAGGATTTATTTATGTTAGCCTAAATATAATCCTAAAAGTTTCAAATACCCTTAAAATCATTATAGAACACTTCAGCTAGAGAGAAGTAATGTACTTTTAGCTCTAGCGTCCCTAAGTGTTCACACCGTGAAATCCATATAGGGCTTTGCACCGTGTATAAGAGCGGACTCCCTTCTGAGAGTGTTTGCATGGATCAAGATCAAAGGTGAATAAGGGAAGTAGTTTATAGTAAGTGGGTGAGGGATATGTGACAACACATCCCACAATCTCTTTCATTGGATCGCACCGTGAGATTCCTATAAATACACCTGCTTGTCTGCCTTGGAGCGATGTTCCCTTCGAAGGGTTGTATTATAGGATTCAGAACACCACAAACCTCATATATGGATAGGGTTTCTTAGATCAGTTTTCAAATTGTCTTTCCACTTTCGGAAGCATAATGATTCTTATCTCTAAAATCTGAAAATGGAAGGTTACACTTACAAGAATTACTAAGTTGTTAGTATATTCTCGACTGAACTAGCGGTAACTAAGTGCTAAAGCGAATATGAGATATTCAGAAGTTGGCATTTGATCAATATTGTCTTGGTTCAAAGGAAGAGTAATCGTCTACCCTTCCATAGAAATTATTCTGAACCTTTAAAATATCGTCACAAAAAACATAATAATGAAAAGGTATATTATTAATATTCGTCAAATTAGATTGGTTTTTTGAAGGATTATTATAGTTTTTTCTCTCTCTAAAAAGAATATGTTTGTTTTTCATAAAATTAACTTAATTAATTAAACAATTAATAGTTCAACTGCTAGCTTCCAAAAAACTTAATGGCGATAATTATGCGGCATGGAAATCAAATCTAAACACGATACTAGTAGTCGATGATTTGAGATTTGTCTTAACGGAGGAATGTCCTCAAACCCCTGCCTCTAATGCTAACCAAACTAGTCGAAAAGCATATGATTGATGGGTAAAGGCTAATGAAAAAGTCAGTGTCTACATTATCGCTAGCATGACAGATGTTCTGGCAAAGAGACATGAATCCTTAGCTACATCTAAAGAAATTATGGATGCATTAAAGGCAATGTTTGGGCAACCAGAATGGTCTCTAAGACACGAGGCAATCAAATACATTTACACTAAGCGTATGAAGGAGGGGACCTCTATTAGAGAACATGTCCTGGACATGATGATGCACTTCTACATTATTGAAGTAAATGGCGGTGCCATCGATGAGGCTAATCAGGTTAGTTTTATTTTAGAGTCTCTTCCGAAGAGCTTTATACCATTTCAAACAAATACGTCCCTGAAAAAGATAGAGTTTAATCTGACAACCCTTCTTAATGAGCTCCAACGATTCTAGACTCTTACCATAGGTAAAGGAAAACAGGTGGAAGCAAATGATGCTACCACAAAAGGAAAATTTTCAAGAAGATCGTCCTCTAAAAATAAATCTGGAACCTCAAAACCAAAACCTCAAATAAAAAAGAAGGGAAAAGGGAAGACTCCCAAATAGAACAAGGGAAAGAAAGATGTAGAAAAAGGTACGTGTTACCACTGTGGCCACAACGGGCACTGGTTGAGAAACTGCCCAAAGTACCTTGCTTAGAAAAAAGCAGAGAAGGAAACACAAGGTAAATATGATTTACTAGTTGTTGAAACATGTTTAGTAGAATATGAAAATTCAACCTGGATGTTAGATTCAGGAGCCACTGATCATATTTGCTTCTCATTTCAGGAAAATGGTTCTTAGAAAAGGCTTTTAGAAGCTGAGATCACTCTCACGGTTGGAACAAGAGAGATGGTCTCAGCTGAAGCAGTGGGAGACTTAAAGTTGTTTTTTGGAAATAGATATATCATACTCAAGAATGTTTTGTATGTACCGTAAATGAAAAGAAATTTAATATCTATTTCTTGTTTTTTAGAACATATGTATAATATATCTTTCGAAATTAATGAAGCGTTCATTTTCTATAAAGGTATTCCAATCTGTTCTGCCATACATGAAAACAACTTATATAAGTTAAGACCAACACGAGCAAAATTTGTCTTAAATACTGAAATGTTTAGAACAGTCGAAACTCAGAATAAAAGACAAAAGGTTTCTTCTAATGCCTATTTATGGCATTTGAGACTTGGTCACATAAATCTCCATAGGATTGAGAGATTAGTTAAAAGTGAACTTCTAAGTAAGTTAGAAGGTAACTCTTTACCTCCTTGTGAATCTTGTCTTAAAGGAAAAATGACCGAGAGATCTTTTACTGGAAAAGATCTCAGAGCCAAAATTCCTTTAGAGCTCATACATTCGGACCTTTGTAGACCATGAACGTTAAAGCTAGGGCAGGGTACGAATATTTCATTAGTTTTATTGATGATTATTCGAGGTATGGTCATGTTTATCTAATTCATCACAAGTCTGATTCTATCTAATTCATCAAAGAATATAAGGCTAAAGTTGAGAATGAATTAGGAAAAACAATAAAAATACTTCGATCAAATCGAGGTAGAGAATATTTGGACTTACGATTCCAAGACTATTTGATAGAACATGGAATCCAGTCACAATTCTCTACACCTAGTACGCCTCAGCAGAACGGTGTATCAGAAAGAAGAAACCAAACCTTGTTAGACATGGTTTGCTCTATGATGAGCTTTACTCAGTTTCCAGATTCCTTTTGTGGATATGCTTTAGAAATAGTTGTCTATATTTTGAGTAACGTTCCCTCTAAAAGTGTTTCAGAAACACCTTATGAGCTATTGAAAGGGCGTAAAGGAAGTATATGCCACTTTAGAATTTGAGGATGTCCGACACACGTGTTGGTACAAAACCCTAAAAGATTGGAACATCGTTTAAAATTTTGCCAATTTGTAGGATATCCAAAGGAATTTAGAGGTGGTCTGTTTTACAATCCTTAAGAAAATAAAGTATTTGTATCAACAAATGCCACATTTTTAGAGGAAGACCGCATCAAGGATCATCATCCTCACAGTAAATTAGTGTTAAATGAGATTTCCAAGAGTGCTTCAGATAAACATATTTCATTCACTAAAGTAGTTGGTAAAACTAAGATATCTGGTAAAACACATCCTTCTCAAGAGTTGAGAGAGCATCGACGTAGTGGGAGGATTGTTCATCAGCCTAATCGCTACCTAGCTTTAAGTGAAATTCATGTTGTCATACCTGATGATGGCATATAGGATCCATTAACTTATAAACAGGCAATGAATGATGTAGATTGCGACCAATGGATCAAAGCCATAAACCTCGAAATCGAGTCTATGTTCTTTAATTTTGTCTGGACTCTAGTAGATCAACCCAATAAACGTAAAACTTATTGGTTGTAAATGGATCTACAAGAGAAAACGAGACCAAATTGGTAAAGTACAGAGTTTCAAGACTCGACTTGTGCCAAAGGGCTATACCCAAAGAGAAGGTGTGGGCTATGAAAAAACATTCTTTCCTGTTGCCATGCTTAAGTTGATTAGAATACTCTTATCCATCACCACCTTTTATGATTATGAAATTTGGCAGATGGATGTCAAGACAGCCTTTCTGAATGGAAATCTTGAGGAGAGTATCTATATGGCACAACCAGAGGGATTTATTAAAAAGGGTCAAGAACAAAAAATTTGTAAGCTTCAAAAATCCATATATGGTTTGAAGCAAGCATCTAGATCCTGGAATATAAAATTTGATACTAGGATCAAGTCTTATGACTTTGAACAAAATGTTGACGAACCTTGTGTTTACAAAAAGGTTGTCGATTCCATTGTAGCATTCTTAGTATTATATATAGATGATATTCTACTCATTGGAAATGACGTAGGTTATCTAACTAATATCAAGAAATGGCTAGCTATGCAATTTCAAATGAAAGATTTGGGAGATGCACAATATGTTCTTGGAATCCAAATTGTTCGGAACCATAAAAATAGAACACTAGCCGTGTCTTAAGCATCTTATATTGACAAAATGTTGTCTAGATATAAAATGCAGAATTCCAAAAAGGGTTTGCTGCCGTACAGATATGGAATTCATTTGTCAAAGGAACAATGTCCTAAGACACCTTAAGAGGTTGAGGATATGAGAAAAATTCCCTATGCTTCAGCTGTTGGAAGTTTAATGTACGCAATGTTATGTACTAGACCTGACATTTGCTTTTCAGTAGGGATATTCAGTAGGTATCAGTCCAATCCTGGACGTGATCACTGGACAACCATTAAGAATATTCTAAAATATCTTAGAAGAACAAAAGACTACATGCTGTTTATGGTACTAAGGATTTGATCCTTACTGGGTACACTGATTCTGATTTCCAAACAGATAAAGATGCTAGAAAGTCTACATCAGGATCAGTATTCACTCTAAACGGAGGAGCAGTAGAATGGAGAAGCGTAAATCAGAGTTGTGTAGCTGACTCCACAATGGAAGCTGAGTATGTTGCAGCTTGCGAAGCAGCAAAAGAAGCAATATGCATTGCTAAGGAAATTTTTAAATGATCTGGAAATAGTTCCAAATATGCATTTGCCAATCACTTTATACTGTGACAACAGTGGTGCAGTTGCAAATTCACGAGAACCTAGAAGCCATAAACGGGAAAAGCATATTGAATGCAAGTACCATCTTATCAGGGAAATTGTACATTGTGGTGACGTTGTAGTAACCCAGATTTCTTCCAAGAAAAATATTGTCGATCCTTTTACAAAGCCCTTCACGACTAAAGTGTTTGAGAGCCACCTACAAAGTTTAGGTCTACAATGTTTGTAAACTAGGACAAGTGGGAGACTTAACGAGCATATGCCCTAGTTTGCAATCATATGTATTATTCTCTCTTATGTTTAAAATTCGAACATTTTCATCCCACTAGGAGTTTTAGTCCAAGTGGGAGTTTGTTGGAATTAATGTCCTAAAACTCGTAGTTTGTAATCATATTCTTTTCAATAAAGTTGTTATTGAGAAATTAAATACTATATTCTTAAATCCAATAAACATAGATCCCAAGACTATTTTTGAGTAAACTCAAACTTTATGTAGAGACATAAACATGGATTAAGTTCGAGTAAATAGTCTAAATAGTCTATAGTAAATGATTAAAGGTTGGGTGCTTTATTCAGAGATACTATGGATGCAGCCCACTTTGTAAATAATAAAAACGATGTAATTCTGAATCGTTCAAGTAGAGACATGAAAGAGGGGGCATCCTATGTAAAAGGTTTACATAAGACAGAACCATGAAATAGTCACTTTTACGTAATAACGCCGTTTACTGTTTAAAACTGAATATCTTGTTTTTTAATGACCTAGGTAACTTAATCTTAGTCCTGAGCTAACTCTGAACTCCTGTGCACACGAGATGTCCTTAGATCTGCATAGGTGAAGGCAACTTATTAGCATTGGCCCAATAAGCCTCCCATTTCAAGGATAAGAACATAGGGTGCAAAACGGAATTCACTCCTACCCGCTTTAGGGTTACTACATAGATTGTTCCATTAAGAACTGAATCCAAGTCTTGAACATAGGGGCCTCAACCTCTCATTGGTTTGAGAGGGATTCAGTTTATAGGTTGGACCTTAAACCAAATGTTCAATAGTGGATCAGTGGGACTTAAGGAACAAGATGTAGTCTCAGGGGTAAAAATGATATTTTGACCCAGCCGAGGTTACGAACAACTTGTGAAGGATTAACTTACTGATCATGGCTATATCAGATGGACAGAAATATATCTATAGTGAGAGAAGTGCAGCTACGAGACTTTAGTGGAATGACTCGTTAGTTAACGAATGTTGATTAGCTAGGTCTAAAAGGGTTTAGTCAGTTAATCTCTAATCATTGGAGCCCATGATCTATAGGTCCATTAGGTTCTCCTACTAGCTCATACGGAGTTAACTTAGAACAACATGTTGGAATAATTCGAATTGTTCGAATTAGGTAAAGAGAGAGAAACCGACGAATATATGTGATATAATCGTCGGTTATAGGACTTTATATTTAAATGAGATTTGAATTTCAAGAAAATGAATACGGATTCATGCTCGGAAGGTTAAAATTAGTCAAAATGGACAAAATGTTAAAAAGTCAAAATGTTGACTTTTGACTTAAAAAAGTCGAAGTTTGACTTTAACTAAAATGGTCAAATGACTATTTTGCCCTTGACTAAAATTAATGGCAATATTAAAAAATCCCACTAAATGGAATGGTGAATAATTCCACTAAATGTTAGTGGAATACAAAGTGTTGAAAAATTATCCAACTAATTACATGCAATTTTGCATGTAATTAGGTTAAAAATAGTTCTTTTTCAAGCTGAAGAAGTATAGTTTTTGGCTAATTTTTATCAAAACTTCATTCCATATCTCTCTAAATTCCTTCATTCGACGGGTACCACAACCCGGTTCTTAATATGGCGTATAGCTGGTGATCTCTAGTGGTGGTTTCGTGTGTGTGATGGTGAGAAGATTTGGAGCATCAGGGAGCTTCAAAGGTAAAGAATTTCTTGTAACCTTAATCATTGTAATTAGGGTAGTCTTAAGCATGTTAATTACTAAAGTGTTTAGTTGCATTAGGATAGTCTTAAGCATGTTAATGACCATCGAAACGGGGGTCGCAAAAAATTTGTTAGGAGGTGATCTTCCGACGCACAACATATGGCGTTGGGAGATCTTAGACGTCTCCCGATGTCGTCTATATGACATCGGTAATTGTACACTCTCGATGTTGTCCATATGGCGTTGGGAGATCCTCTATTTTAAATGGATGGTACATATTCTATAAGCTAGAGAATTCAAACAAATCTAAAAACATTCTAAGCATTTCATCAAACAAAGTCTTCAAAACAAAGTATTTTTAGGGAAATTTCAAAGAACAAAGAGTTTTAGGGAAAATTTAAAAAAAAAATACCTAAATAAGTTCAAAGATCAAAGAGGTAGGGCAGGTGCAGGTGGCAGATAGGGGTGGTATGACAGGGCAGGTGATGGGTGAAAAAAATTTGGCGGCGGTGGCAAATAGTAACATAGCGAGAGGCCTTTGCCAATAAAAAACACAAAAACAATCATGAATTTAATATTATTTCTAATCTTAAAGAAAATAAAGACAAAAAAAAAAAAGAACAATGGCTTAACGGTGGCGAGGGGCGGCCAACAAAAGTGAAGACCAGATGATGAAAGAAGATGAAGATCAAACGACGAATGTTAGACGGTGGATGGTGATGGGATTTCTGAAATCTCTTCCTCTTTCTCGTTTTTGGGTTGGGGTGTCTCCTCTCTATCATTTTCTCGGCTTGTTTCAGATCTGTTACAGATATGAAAAATAAATTTTAAAAAGAGAAACTCCCGACATCGATCGGGGTGCATCAAGAGTTCCTACACCAACCTCGATGCCATCATACATGGCATCGAGAGAAGTTAAAAATATTAAAAAATTATAAACTTCTCCTAATCCCATGCATAACGGCGTCGGGAGAAGTTTAAAATATTTAAACAATTATAAACTTCTCCCGATGCCATATATAACGACATCGAGAGAAGTTTAAAATATTTAAAAAATTACAAGCTTCTCCCGACGTCATACATAATGGCATCGAGAGATGTTAAATATATTAAAATTTACAACCTTCTTCTGATGCTGTTATCTTGACGTCAGGAGAGGTTTGTAATTTTTTTATTAAGTTACCTTATACCGACGTTGCCTTATGTCACGTCGGAATTGTCAACCTTTTCCGACGAAGCTTCTACAGAGTCAAGAGAAGCTTTTTCTCCCGACGCCACTTATCCTGGAGTCCGTGTTGTGAGTCAAGAAATACGTATTTTCTTGTAGTATGATTTCTCATACTTGTTGGCTTTAGTTTTTGCCTTTTACACTAAGGGGAAGTGGTATTAAGATATCTCTCTCTCTTTGTTATAGACTCTCATCTAAGAGAAAGGACGGGAATGGAGGTTTGAGCTTGCTCTCCAGTGATGAAATTTCAAACACTTGTAAATGAAAAAGACACTACTATTTATAAGCGAGGTGTGATGTGACATGACAGTCTGGGCTTCATTTAATTCTCTGATAAAGCTACTTTGTACTGTAAGCGTCTTTTTTGTTCTTTCTGGCATTTGTGCCAACCATTTTTGTCTGTTGATGCTTCAAAACACCTAGCTTTGTTTTGTTGATCGCCTTGTTGGTCGCGTTGTCTCTTTTTCTGGCGTTTTGTCGTGGGCCTATTCTTCTTCTTTTCGCCTGAAATGCTGCATAAAAACATACAAAATGTGATAAACAGGGATAAAGCTTTTTTTTGTAATTTATAACGGGCAACCTAATCAATTTATCTATTTTCTAGTGTTTTTTTCCTATTTTATGCGTTAAGGCTTCATTATTCTACCTAAAAGACTACAATAATTTGTATTTCTATAAGTTATCAAGCCCCACCGAATACCATAAAAATATTGTGTTGGAAAGTTAGAGGGGTGGGGAATCTTTGAACAATCCGATATTTGTGCCTAAAAATCCAAATTCATCACCCCAATTAAGTGTTTATTATTGAAATGAGGAATGATGGTTTGTTAGTGGTTAAGTTGAAGAGGAAATTAAATTTTGACAGTTGCTTTTGTGTTGCTAGCAAAGGTCTCAGTGGCGGCCTAATGCAATTCTAGAAGGGTTATGGCGAAGTCTCCATCAACTCCTTTTCTATGGGGCACATTGACATATATACAGAAGTTGGTAAATCTGATAGCTGGAGATTCACTTGATTTTATGGGAATTTAGTTCAAGACAAGAGATGCCACTCATGGAATCGTTGAGTCGTCTTAGCAATTTGGATTCTCTCCCTTTGATTGTGAGAGGGGATTTCAACGAGTTGATTTTTTATGATGAGAAATAGGGTAGCTCTCCAAAAAATCAAAGATTGTCTGGGTTGCATGTGTAGGTGGAACAAAGGCAGGCTTAAAGTTGGCATTAATTTAGTGATTGAGGAGAAAACCAAGGGGCTTTCTTTGTTGGATTGTGGGGATAACAGGGCCTCCTTTGATTTCCCGCTCGGGCCAGGCAAAGAAAGAAAAGGAACACTATTAAGGGTATTCTTTCCCATGATGGCAAATGAATGGATTCTTATGAGAACATTGGGCAAGTGGTGGTTAATTATTTCTCTTTGTTGTTGAAATCCACTGAGCATAATATGCAAGAGATCGGTGAAACCCTTAAAGGGGTGGCTCTGAAGGTTACTTCTCAATAAAATGCGATCCTCGACATGAGGTTTACAAGGGAGGATATTGAAAATATATGAAACCCACAAAAGCTTTAGGCCCTTATGGTGCTCACGCTTCGTTCTTCCAACACAATTAGGATATTTTGGATAATGATGTTACAAGGTGTTGTCTTAATATTTTGAATTAGGAGCACAAATTGGATGAGAGAAATCACACCTTCATAGTTTTAGTCCAAAAGTCAATAACTCAAATAGAATGGAGGAGTTTATACCCATAAGCTTGTGCAACGTGATCTATAAGTTGACAAGTTGTTGTCTAAGGCTTTGACTAACTATATGAAAAAGGTTGTAAATGATATCATCTCTCCTAACCAATCAACTATCATCTCAGGTCGCCTCATCTTAGACAATATGCTTTTAGGTTATGAATGCATCCATGCTATGAAAAAATAAAGCAATTCGGTAAAGATGGTATTATTGCTTCAAAACTTGATGTGAGCAAGCCTTACAACAGGGTTGAATGGAAGTTCTTTGAAAAAATTATGTTAAGTTGGGATTATATGAGACTGGGTCTAAAAAGATTATAAACTATGTTATGTCGATTAGCTTCGTAGTTCTAATCAATAGTGTCCCTATTGAGCGATTCTAATTGGAGAGGGGTCTAAGACAAGGAGGCCTTGTTGCCCTACTTGTTTCTTCTGTGCACAGAAGGGTTGTCGACCCTTTTAAATAGGGAGGGGTTCTTTTAATAATTTTTGTGGTCTAAAAATTAATAGATTTCTCCCTTCGATATCACACTTATTTTTTGCTTATGACAGCTTGATTTTTTGCAGAGCGTTAAAGGAAGATTGTCTTACTATAAAAAGAGCTTTTATTTTATATTGAGAGGATTTCAGGTTAGACGATCAATCTCAATAAATTTACGGTTATGTTTAGCACAAAAGTGATTGAAGCTTAGTTAATGTTTGGGTGTCTCTAGTACAAACTTGATAACTTGTATAAATACAAGTTTTATAGCTTTTTAGGTAGAATAATTAAGCCTTAATACATAAGGTCGGAAGAAAATATGTAGGAAAGTAAAGAATTTGATCAAGTTGTGCACTGCAAATCGTAAAAGAGCCTTATGTCTGTTTATCGCATTTTAGTTGTCTTATGGCACGATTTTAAGCGAGATAAAGAGCAGGTCAGTGATAAAATGTTAGGCGAGGACGTATGTGCGCAACCAACCAGGTGACCACTATAGCAAAGCTTGGCGAGATGAAGCACTAGCAAACAAAAAAGTGGTTGGCGCATATATCTAAAAAGCTGAAAAAGCACTTTTATGGCGCTAACTCAACTTTATTAAAATTAATTAGAGCCCATGTTGTCCATGATGACCTGTCACATCACTTTTCGCTTATAAATAGAGGTTTCTTCTTCATTGGCTATGTGCAAATTTTTGCTAAGAAATTATTCAGAGAGTAAAAACCTTTTTTCTATTCCTTTCTTTATTTTAGGTGAGAGTTTGAAAAAGAGAGAGAGTTCCCCCTCCATTTTCCTCTCAGTGTAAATGCAAAAATTAGAGCCAAAGAGTATGAAAACTCATTCTCTGCGGCTTGCCTTATTTACTTGTGTTCCACTTTTGTATTTTGTTAACATTAAGTTGTAATATTGACTCCATGGCTGAAAGGCCTAAAGCTTTATTAAAGATATTGATGTTTTCATTCTATTATTCTCCCATATTTCTTTCTTTGTCCATTCCATGCATATTTAATTATTTACGTAATATAGGGTGTTTTGACACTAGAGACTTTGGTTGAATTCACTATAAGTCTTGCTTAGCTAAAGACGACCATCAATATATTATATTCTCTGAGAGAAAAGATAAAGTATTGATTGTTATGATCACTTGGCGCATGATGATCCATATTTCGCTAACCATGTAGTGAGTAGATTGCAGCAATATAATCTTGTCACTGAATTTGTTCCTTGCATATATCACAGAAATGCACGATATGTGTGGCGAAGGCACCAAGAGGTTGCTCGCCTTAATACCAAAAAATTACTTAGAGTTCAAACAAACAGATGATATACAAATCATTATTAACTTTAAGTATTTGGGTCCGAAATTCGAGCAAGTAAAAGCACTAAGAGGTTGCTCACCTTAATTCTGAAGTTAATAGATGCTTTGTATTGCCTCGAAATGTTAACTCCCTTGTTTTACACTTGATTAATTAAATTTTCCTACACATCCACGCGTAAACACTGAGTTCATGCTTCATCACATTTCACTGTCATATCCATCTTGCTGCTCTAATTTGCACCATAATGTAAATAATTAGAAAAACCATATTGTTCATAAATTTATATTAGGATTAAGACGTGAGATAAATTAGTTTAGGAAACTAATTCTCTGTGTTCGACCCTAGACTTACTAGGGAACTTTTTTCTTTGTTTACACTTGGACGAGAAATAGGAACACTTATATTAAACGTTAATTACAATGCATTTAGCGACACATAGGTAGAACATGCACATTTTATTGCATAATCCTAATCTAGACGCCAACCTTGTTGCATTATTAGAACCTCCCATGAAATATCTACGAATGAACTCTGCACATCTCGCATAACAAAAGATAAACCAAGTACCAAACCTCGCATGACATATCTACTACAAATGAAATAAGTACAAGATTTTTCAAAAATAAAGGATAAAGTCCAGAAAGCTCTTTAGGGATGAAAGAAAAAGTTGTTTTCTCTTGGTACAAAGAGATTCTTGTCAAATTCGTTGTCCAGACCATACCAAACTACTCCATAAGTTGTTTCAGGTTCCTTAAGAATTTATGCAATGATCTTAATAGGTTATGTGCTTAATTTTGTTAGGGGTTTAGTTCGTCTGTAAGAAAATCACACTAGGTAGGGTGGAATTAGATGTGACAGAGCAAAAGTAGAAGTGATCTGAGGTTTAAAGACTTCTCTTTGTTTAACCAAGTCAAGCTTTCTAAACAAAGTTGGCATCTTTGTCTTTGTAGGTCTCTTAATAGCTTCCTTGCCAAAGTTTTATGCGGCATATATTTTTTGTATGGCTCCTTTTGGTCAAAATCCTTCCTTCATTTGGAGAAGTGTCGTTTGGGGAAGAAAGTTGTTTCTCAAAGGAATGAGGTGAAGGGTGAGCAATGGCCATCACATTATTATTGATGAAGATTTGTGGTTTCCAATTGAGGGAGTGGGTGGCCCTTTTTAGGTTAGTGATATTCTTGAAGGGATAAGAGCCCGAACACAACGGAAGAATTACATAACCATTACTTAATTTAATTTGAGAATATAAAAATACCAATACATTGGAAAAAGAAATTACAGAAACTAATTTCTATGGCTATGGCTAAGCATGCTGCATGTATTAAAAAATATATAGAGAGAGAAGAGGAAGAAATCTACTTTCATTAACGACTTTGAATCTGCCAATCACCAATTTTGGGCACCATCACTTGAAGACCTTTCTATTCTCTGAGTCAGAGATATTGGTTTGTGGCAACAAAAATTGGAAGAGAATTTTGTTCTAAGAGATTTTTTCTGAGAGAATTTGCATAATACATAAATCACAGAACTGTTATGTCATGTTTTGCGTACCAATATGACTGACGAAGAGGGAAGTTAAAGAGTAAAATGGGAAACGTGGAAAAACCACCCACGTTCCCTATTAATTTAACCAATTAAATTAATATTGAAATTAATTAATTAATTAATTAATTAAATTAACAATTAATTAAAGAGAAATTTTCGTAAATATAACAAAGCCCATAAAGTTAGCCATTTTTTAAATATTCTAATTTTGTCCTTCCGTCTTTGTTCTCCTCTTCATCTGTTCCATCGTCTTTCTTTTTTTTTTTTCCATATTCGTCTGTTTCATCGCCTTTTTCTTTTCTTCCTTTTTTTCCAAAGTGTTATTTGGTTCATTGGTATCAAATATAAAAAATCTATTTTTTCAAACCTTTTTATTTGGTTGTTTAAGATCGTGTACTAAATATAAAAAACTAAAAAAAACGACGATTTGAGTAGCCAAATCTAAACGATCGTGTACGAAAAGAATTTTTTAAAAAATCATTTAGCCAATCTAAATGATCGTGTACTAAATCTTGAAAAAAATCATTTAGATTTGGCTATCCAAATCTAAAGGACCAAATCTAAACAATCGTGTACCAAATAATAGCCAAATTTAAATTATCGTGTACCAAACAATAGCCAAATCTAAACGATCGTATACCAAATATATTATAGGCATTGTTGACGACGTGGTTGACGGGGCATTTTTGGTATTTTTCATGGTGGGCCTGTAGGTTTTTTTCGATTTTGGAATTGTTCTATACAATGTAAATATTTTGTGTTTTTTTATATTTTTTAAAAGACCCCTTAATTAAATCATATTTAATTAATATTTTATTTAATCGTATTTAAAAAATATCTTTCACAAAACCTATAGTTTTGATTTAATTAATTTAATTAAATCAAATTTAATTAAATAAAATTAAACTAAACTATTAATTAATTCTTCAATTAATTAATGTGTATCATATAATGTTAAATTTTAACCTATATTTTTAATATGAATCTAATTCATATTAAATTAATATTTGAACTAATTTTTGAATCATATTCAAATTAAATTTATATAATAAAGTTTAATTAAAATATAAACTTTACATTATAAAGTATCATCATACATTATATTAATTCCCAAAGTGAAATATTTCAAATTTCAACCAATACAAATAAATCTCATTACCCTTTAAGAGCTAAGAAGGGGACATAATGGACCTATAGATCAAAAACTACAACGATATGAGATTAATTGGCTAAGCTCATTAACCATATTAATCAATATTCGTTAACTGTGTGCACACTCCACTAGAGAATCACAACTAAACTCTTCTCATTGTAGATATATTTCAGTGTCCACAGATATAGACTATACCAGTAAGTTAGTCCTTCACAAGTATTCGTAATAAATTACTGTTATACCCTTAGGTTACTTCTAGTCCTTAAATACCAGTGCTCCTCTAATGAAAAACCTATTTATGGTCCAACTACTAAATAGAAACCCCTCTCGTGCCATAGAGAAGGTAAAGTCCTTTGTTCAAGTCCTAGAGACACCATTTAAGGGAACACTCATCTACTTACCCTAAAGTCAGGAAGGAGTGAATTTGATCTTGTGTGATTATGTTTTCAGCTCCTCATTCGATATTGTCCCCAAAATGATAAGCATATTGAGTCGAAAATTTGGCCACTCTCACCTGTACAAATCAGAAGACAATCCCTCACGAGTAGGAGTTCATAAGTTACCTAGCTCATCCTAATGAAACAGAAACATAACTAGTTAACGGTGTTACATCTAGTGGTTACTCTTTTGTGGTCCGGTCTTATGCAAACTCATTGCATAAAATACCCTCACTTATATGTCACCTACACGAACGCGTTGGATCGTTGCATTTGTATCAAATACAAAGTGAGTTGTATCCATAGTGGTACCAGGATAAGGTACCAAGCCTTATCCCTATACTATATACCCTTCAAGCTGATCTCGAACATTAATACCTGTATGTCTCTGCATACTATTCAAAACTCATCAAACAGCTTAGGATGTTAGTTTATTGGATTTGGGTTATTAAGACAAAATTAATAATATAATCAATAACACTTATTGAAATTATAATAATAATACTTTATTAATAACGGTCAATGGATTATATTTACTATCTACGAGTTTTAGGACATAAAACCCAACAACTCTGAAGGGTAAATGTGTTTCTAACATCTTGGATGAGTCAGGTAGATAGGACGAGACTGCAATTAGAGGGTGCTTTATTCACTTGGAAGCTGAGACAATCCTTAATATCCCTTTGGATTCCTCTAACTCGAATGATGAGATTTTCTGAGGCTCGGATCCCAAAGGCATTTTCTTTATGAAAAGTGCATACCAGTTGGCTACCCGATTGTCTTGCCCTTTTGCAGCTTCTGGGTCAAAGAGTGACAATATGAAACCTCTTTCGAATCACCTTTGGAAAACAAAAATCCCCCAAGAATTAAAATCTGTGCTCGAAGGATTTTGAATGATGGTATCTCGACTTGTGATAACCTGAGGATGAAGTATATTATTAATGAGTCTTCTTGTTTATTTTGCAGGAATTTTGAGGAAATGACCCTCATGTTGGAATTTATATCCTAAAACTCGTAGTTCTTAATCATATTCTATTTAATAAAGTCGTTATTGAGAAATTATCAATGAAGTTAAATACTATAATCTTAAATCCAATAAACTAAGGTTCTGAGGCTATTTTAAGTAAACTTGAACTTTATGTAGAGACATGAACGTGGATCAAATTCGAGTATATAGCCTAAATAGTTTATAGTATACAAATAAGGTCGGGCATCTTATTTTGAGGACACTATGGATGCAACTCGATTTGTAGTTAGTACAAATAATGTGATCTTGAATCGTTTATGTACAGACATAAAAGTGGGGGCATTCTATGTAAAGATTTTTACATAAGACTAAACCTTGAAATAATCGCTTTTACGTTACAACGTTGTTTACTGTTTAAAACTGACTATTTCGATTATTGATGACCTAGGTAACTTAATCCTAATCTTGAGCTAACTATGAACTTCTGTTTACACGAGATTATCCTTAGATCTGCATTGGTGAGAGTAACTCATCAACGCTGGTCCAATAAACCTCCCATTTCAGGAGTAAGATCGAATGGATAGCTGGAGACATAGGGTGCAAGACGGAATTCACTCCTACCCACTTTAAAGTTAGTAGATAGGTTGTTCCCTTAAAAATTGAATCAAAGTCTTGAACAAGAGATCCGACCTTCTCATTTTTCTGAGAGGGATTCAGTTTATAGGTTAAACCTTAAACCAATTATTCAATAGTGGATCAGTGAGACTTAAGGAGTAAGATGTAGTCTCGGGGGTCAAACGGTAACTTGACCAAGTTGAGGTTACAAACAACTTGTGAAGGATTAACTGACTGATCATGGTTAGTACAAATAGACACAAATATATCTATAGTGAGGAGAGTGCAACTACGGAACTTTAATGGAATGACCCATTAGTTAATAAATGTTTGATTAGCTCGGTTTAAAGAAGTTTAGCCAGTTAGTCTTGGATCGTTGGAGCCCATGATTTATAGGTCCATTAGGTTCCCGTGCTAACTCATATGGAATAAACTTAGAATAGAATGATGGAATGAGTCGAATTGTTCGATTTAGGTGAGGAGAGAGAAACCAACAAATATATGTGAATTGTCGTCGGTTATTAGATATTATAGAACTTTATATTTAAATGAAATTTAAATATTAAAAATATGAATGCGGATTCATACTCGAAAGCTAAAAAATGATGGAAATAGTCAAAGTTGTAAGAAGTTAAAATGTTGACTTTTGACTTTGAAATGGTAAACTTTGACTGTCGATATATTCAAATGTGATTTGAATCTTGAAAAATGAATGCAGATTCTCGGGAGGTTGAAATTAGTCAAAAATGATAAAATGGTAAAAAAATCAAAATGTTGACTTTTGGTTTAAAAAGTTAAAATTTGACTTTGACCAAATGACCTTTTTCCCTTTAACCAAAGTTATTGGGAAAATCCAACATTTTGTTGGATAATTCCACTAACTATAGTGGGCTAGGTATTGCCACACTATGAAGACTTAGTGGGTTATGTGTTGTTAGCTCGTGAGCTTGCATGTAATTTTATTATAAATTGGGCTCTTGGGTCATTGGAAATGGTTGAATTTTTAAGAATATTTTGGGCTATTTTATTTATTTTAAAATTAAAAAAAAAAATTAGCCCAACCCTACTCCAAAATTTCCATCTCTTTTTCGGTTCCTTCATCCAACAGGTCCCACAATCCGGTTCTGAATCTGAAGCTTAGTAGGTAAGCACTAGCGGTGGTCCTGTTCAAGTTCGAGTAGAAATTGGTCCTAAATTCATTTTTAATTAGGGTTTTATGATCATGTTTACCAATTGCATCTATTTTTAATTAATTAGGGTTTTATGATCATGTTTACCAATTGCATTTTGAGTACTATGTACGATCTTTTTGCGCATGCTTAGCTAGTCTATCACCTTCCTATCTTTTCGGAGTGCAAATTTCTAAGAAAATCTGGTACCAATTCTATTCTTGCTTATGTGCCTGCTTTCTTTATCGTAGTTTCCTTAGAATCTATTTTGGTTATGAGAGTGGTTCATGTCGAACTTTAAAAAGGAAGATGTGGCTATTGTTTTGCTTATTTTGTGGGGAGTTTAGATCGTTCGAAATCAGGTTGCTAATCAAAATTTTGCTTTAATGATGGACGATTGCGGTTGATCGTACTTATTACTTAATTCACCGGTTGAGTTTTGAATCTTGTTGCCTTCATCCTTACTTCTCTATGCCAAGGTTGAGAGCCTACCTAGTCATGCCCAATGGTCCCTCCTTCCTATGGTTGAAAGATTTATATTGACGCTGCTTGGTTCGATGTTCTGGGGCCGACGGTGTTGGTTGGGTTATCCGTGACTCTGCTTGATCTTTGGTGGGTGCAGTTTACGTAGGATTAACTGTTCTTGGAAGATTAAGGCATTGAAATGAAAGCTATTGAGGAGGGGTTGGTCTGTCTTGTCTTGTCCGTTATGTTGACTCAAATTTGTCCTAGCTTAAAAATTTTTCTTGTAAAGTTTTGGAATTGGCTAGTAAATTTGAGAACATGTGCTTCTCCAAGTGTGGGCGTTCTTGCAATTAAGTTGTGCATTGGATGGCTAAAGAGCCCTTCTCACTGATATTCGATTCATCGTTTTGGGCTCTTTTGCTTCCTCGTTCTCTTCTTGAGAAGATTCTGGATATTTCTTTTTGGGGGAAAGCATTCCCTCTTGGGTCTCCTCTGATTTTTTTTAAGGAGAGTGTTGGTTCCAAGTCTGCTACTCTGCTGCTTTGTTTCTATTTGGCAAAAAAAAAAAAAAAAAAAAAAAAAAAACTGATTTATCGGCCTACCGCTTTTGAGATTATGAAAGGACTATTTTACCCTTCAAATGAAAACCCTACCTTCTACCGTCCACGCACGTTGCCTCCTCCCTCTAGTCCCCACGCTCACGGTTCTGTTCACCAATCTCCGGCTTCCAACCGACGGCACGGCGACGTTGAGTTTACGACGACGGCGAGTATCCAGTAGCGACAATGATAGCAGTTCGAGACAAGGGCCTTTCATCTCTGCATCTACTGTTTAAAAATGAAATTCCAGAACGCCGTTTCACCTCTCCTTTCAATTTTCCATTCTCAAACTGAAAGCACAACATTGATCATTTTTGTCAGCATAGGCGATTTCATTTGATTTTGGTAAGAGGTCTTCTTCCACTCTTAGTTCTTTGTTACATTTTTTGTTTAGGGAAAAACTCATGTGTTGTTTGCTGAGTTTTACCAGTTAGAAACTTTCTTTCACTCGTTTGACTATGAATTATTGGTTGTTTGCTTGTTTTTGCTAGTGGAAAGCATTGCGAGATTCTGCATCGTTTTAGTACTTGTTCTTAGTCAGGTTCAGTTTTTTATTTAGTTCTTCTATTGATATTTTGAAATATTTACTATAAATTGTTGTTAGTTGCTTGATTGTTCCATTTCTTGCATTGTTTATAAGTTGTAACTACGAGACATTGTTTCTCGCAATGTAATTTGAGAAGCAAGGGAATTAACTTTAAAAAACAGAGCATGGAAACAGAGTAGAATGAAAACAAGGTAATTTTACCATTCAGAAAGTCCTATGAATTTATAGAACTAGAATCCATCTTAAATCTCTTTAGCCCTAATTATGTTGTCCTGTTTTTGGCAAGGCCCCTTCTATAAAAATGCTTCATAAGGTGAAAAATGGCTGCAAAGCTAAGGGAAGTATTTTGCTTGCTATAAAAAGTGGGTGAGTTTCATCCTTCCATTTTTGTTCCTACTTTATTTGTTCAATAGAATCGATTGGATTATTGATGTTTTGGTTTTTTTTTTTTAATTTATTTATGCCACTGTTAAATTGACCTTGCTTTGAAACCTGAAATTTGTGGATTGTTTGGAGAGTTAGTGTTGGGTGGGACACAAACTTCAATTTTTTTCACAACATTTTGAGTTTTCCTGTTTGTTAGTCTGTTTCTGTTTAACTCATAAATCTTTGTATTAAATTCAGATCAAGATTATAGAAATGCTTTCATACACTAAAAACTGAAAGAGAGGCAATGAGTTGAAGGTTGAGTAATGTGTTTTATTGGAGTTAGGACTCCTGTAGATGCACAACATTACTGTAAAAAGGAACAGGCTTTAATGAAAATTCTCTGTTTGAAGTGACTGTTCTCATTTGTATGTTGCCAATTGATTTTATTTATTTATTTGGTTGGTGTGTTGTCGTTGTAGGTGATGATGCCAAATGTGTTAAAACCAAGCAAAGTTTTTGACAACGTTCTTGATAGTTTAGCTTGGTGCTTAACAAACAGAAAGTTTATCTTCTCCAAAATTGTCTCCAAGAAGCACTACTTTTTTTCTTCTTCCTTTCTTAGTTTCTCTACCTCACCACTTTCCAAGCTTTCAGCAATTCAAATGCTGGATAATGTAACCAAATGCATTGCTTTTCTACAATCATGTGCTGACCACAAGAATCTTAACAAAGGGAAACAGTTTCACTCCCTAATGATCACCTATGGTTTTTCTCTTTCACCTCCATCCATCACTAGCTTAATCAACATGTACTCCAAATGTGGTCAAATGGGGGAGGCCATTTTGGTTTTCTATGATCCATGTCATGAGCGTAATGTGTTTGCATATAATGCTATAATTTCTGGATTTGTCGCCAATGGTCTGGCTTCAAAAGGGTTTCAATTTTATGAGAAAATGAGGTTAGAGGGTGTAATGCCTGATAAATATACTTTTCCTTGTGTAGTTAGAACTTGTTGTGAGGTTAAGGAGGTGAAGAAGATTCATGGATGTTCGCTTAAAATGGGGTTGGAGTTGGATGTGTTTGTTGGTAGTGCTTTGGTTAATACTTATTTGAAGAATGGCTCGATGGAGGATGCACAAAAAGTGTTTGGAGAACTGCCAATGAGAGATGTGGTACTTTGGAATGCAATGATCAATGGGTATGCCAAAATTGGTTGCCTTGACGAGGCACTGGAGGTTTTCAGAAGAATGCATGTAGAAGGGATTGCACCTGGTAGGTTTACAATTACTGGCATTTTATCTATTTTTGCTTCAAGGGGAGACTTAGACAATGGGAAAACAGTTCATGGGATTGTCGTGAAAATGGGTTATGATTCAGGAGTTGCAGTTTCAAATGCATTAATTGATATGTATGGGAAATGCAAACATATTGGAGATGCGTTAATAATTTTTGAGATGATAAATGAGAAGGATATTTTCTCATGGAACTCAATTATATCAGTTCATGAACAATGTGGTGATCATCATGGTACCTTGAGGCTTTTTGATAAGATGTTAGGTTCTGGGATTCTACCAGATTTGGTAACCATCACAACTGTGCTTCCAGCTTGCTCTCATTTGGCTGCGCTCATGCGTGGTAGAGAAATTCATGGATATATGATCATTAATGGATTTGGAAAGGATGATGAAAATGGAGCTATAGATGATTTACATGTAAGTAATGCTGTTATGGATATGTATGCAAAATGTGGAAGTATGAACAATGCCTTAAAGATTTTTGATTCAATGAGCAACAAGGATGTGGCATCATGGAATATCATGATTATGGGTTATGGTATGCATGGTTATGCTTTGGAGGCATTGGATATGTTTTCTCGAATGTGTGAGGCCGAATTTAAGCCGGATGAAGTTACGCTTGTTGGAGTTCTATCAGCATGCAATCATGCAGGCTTTGTGTCTCAAGGGCGTTTGTTTTTCGCTCAGATGGAATCTACCTTTGGTGTTATTCCAACTATTGAGCATTATACATGTGTAATTGATATGCTTGGTCGAGCTGGGCATTTGGAGGATGCGTATGAGGTTGCGCAGAAAATGCCTATTCAAGCCAATCCAGTTGTTTGGAGGGCTTTATTGGGAGCATGTCGACTTCATGGAAATGCAGAGTTGGCGGAGGTTGCAGCACGACAAGTACTGCAACTAGAACCAGAGCATTGTGGGAGTTATGTATTGATGTCCAATGTTTATGGAGTTATAGGTCGATATGAAGAGGTGTTGGAGGTTAGAAAAACAATGAAGGAACAAAATGTCAAGAAGACACCTGGTTGTAGTTGGATTGAACTCAAAGATGGGATGCACGTTTTTCGTACTGGAGATAGGACACATTCAGAATTGAATGCATTGACTAATCAACTGTGTGATATTGGATTCCTTTTAGATGAAGTCTTGAATTTATATTGAGATATGGTAGCATGTACAATTGCAATGATCTCTCTTTTTTCAAAGATTGAAAAGTAACAAGCATCAAAACCTGTACATTGATGAATTTACTTTGTCTTTTTGACAAGAGTGATGTAAACAAGCGGCAAAACTGAGTAATCGTAATAACCTTTTTCTTTGAAATGAGAGTCATTGATTAATTGATTGCTTCAGACAAATATCTTTGATTGCCTATCTCCTTGGCATTCATTTTATAAAAGAAGGGGAAAAAAGGGAAAAAAACCCTCTCTCCTTGTCTCTCAATGAGAGCTCTCCAGTGCAAAGTTTCTTAGTGAGTAGAGTCCAGCTTCAAGGATATGACCGAGTCACTGACAAAACTGATGGTCAAAGGTGGTGCCTTTTTGTGGCTATTTGTATTCGACATCTCTCAATTGTGGCCTTATTCATATTGCTACACTCTTGCTCTTCTGTAAAGTTCTTTTCTTGAATATCTTGGAATTAGGAGGAGATTTTATCTGCATTATGATTGAGATACGGAAAGAGCCCTTGTCATTGCCATTGCTTAATGCAAATCTCAAGAAGCTTTAGGAGGTATATAATCGATCATTGGATCTTTTTAGCAGAAGACCTGTTGTAAGCTGACTTCCTTCCATTCACTTCACTTTCCGAAGTACATGGCTTCATTGGTAGTCGTCTCACTCCAGTTTCGTTTCTCATTGTTAGTGACGACACTTCCAGTTCCATTACTCCACTAATGATTATGAAAAATGAATTCGTTGTTTTATTTTGACAATTAAAATCCATATATGCACTAGTTTGGGTGATTGCTCTTTATATCTTGTTTATTATAATTTGTGATATGAAACCTTTTTGCTAGGTCTATTAAAGTTCTTGACAAGCATATGCATAAGTTTTTGTGAAGTACATGGCTCCACTTGAATACTCCAACTTTGACATTTCCTCTTTGTAAATAGGTCGTTGCATCACTGAAATAAGAGAATATTTGGTACTAACGTTTCTCTCCTCTGCAATTGTAGGCTTGAAATGGTTTTATGAGATTTGCACAGGCATCAAGAATACAGGCAAGAAGTGGGAGTTGATAAAGGTTATTATCCTATTAGTATTTCTGATATATTTAATGATGATGTTCAATGTTTAAGTAATCGGAATGCTTTGATGCTCACTTAATTTACCAAGAAAGCATTGGGAAGAGTGGGGATGTTGTTGGTTTATTATTATTTGGTGTTTGTTGCAACTGTTCGACTGTTCCTTTTAACTTATATCATGTTACAAATCGGAAAGTATTATTTTAACTTGTCTGTGTGAATTGACTTCTTTTTTCCTGGAATACTAAAAAATGTTATAGACCACTATAGCTGGGTCTAGTGGTCAATTGAGACTAACAAAAAAATAATAATAATAATAATAACAAAGGGCTTATGACTTAGTAGAATTGACAAGTTTACTCAAGATTTTCTATCACAAATTTCCTTAGTAACCAAATATAGTAGGGTCAAGCGGATATCTCGCGGATTACTTGATGTATAAATTGTTACATATTATATAAATGAAAATTCAGATGGTTGGTTTTAATGATGAAAAGGAATTAGACGTTTCTACGGCTCATTTATCTCAGTTTCTTATAATAATAATTATAAAAAAAAATTGTTACCACAACTTTGTTCTGTAGTTCCTTGTGGATTCTTTTCCAAACCATGATGAAGGCCCTTGGACATGTAATATTCATTTGATTGTTCAATGAACAAAAATCTATGGAGAACATGTTTGTGTTACTTTGATTATTGTTTTGAATCTTTCTAAAGCTAGTCTGTAAACAAGAATTATATATATGTGAGTGACCATCCTTTCAGATAAGATGCCAGCCACATTTTGTTACACATTGCAGCCTGCGATCTTCGACGTCTTTAGCCCTTCATCGTCTTTAGCCCTCACAAGCTCGTAGCTTAAATACATCATTTTCTATCATCATGGAGCTCTCTTTTCAAACATCTCGAAGACGGCACTGTTGTCGAAACCTGTCAGTCACATTATTATTTTATAGTTTTTATTGTCACATATTTATATCATTCATCCATCAAAATTGTCATTTGTTTCTTTTAGTGGATTTTTGTTTCTTTGCTATTGTATTTAATATTTATGAGAGATTTGTTTTCGATTATGGACTTCTATCAGCAGATCAAGCAAATTGTTAAGGAAGGATTTTCATTTTACTTCCGTGCTTGTGTTTTGTTTCTTCGTTTTTGTTTTGTCACTTTTATGGCTCTTCAGTCTTGTTCATCCTTCTTGGACCTCGATGGATTATATTTTTTAAGAAATTAGAAGTAATTATAATAGAATTTATAATTGTTTCTAACTTTTTCGAAAAATTCAAACAAATACCTCTTTGTTGCTAACATGTATTGTCTGTTAGTTGAGCTATTTCATTTTTTTTAATGGTTTTTAACTATTAGAAAAGATTAAAAAGATCAATTTATGCTCAACTCTACGGGATGTATTATTAGATTAGCTAAAAGACATTAATGCATTAAATATAGCAAAATTATTTTGCAAATAGCAAAATTAAACCAAAAAAAAAATGAAACAATTCTAAAATATGAAAGCAAATATAAAAGGGAAAAAATAAAAATAAAAGTGTCCAATCATGGGAGTTGCAATTTGAAATATGAAAAAAAAAATTAATATACATATTCGAGAATAAATAATATATAAAGAAAATTTTTCATATTTAACAAACGACTAATATATATATATAATTCTAACGAAGTCCATGAAGTTAACTATTTTTAAATATTTTAGGTTTGCTCTTTTGTTTTTCTTTTCGTTGTGATTTCTTTCAATCATCTTTTTTTTTTCAAACTGTTATTTGGTTGTTCAAAATCGTGTACACTTAAAAAAACATCGTTTAGATTGGGGCAGCAAAATCTAAACGATTGTATAAAAAAAAATAAACGATTGTGTAGACAAATCTAAACGATCATGTACCAAAGAATCTTGAAAAAATAGATTTGACTATCAAAATCTAAACGATCGTGTAACCAAATTAAACGATATAATTAAAAAATAAATCATTTAGATTTGGCTATCCAAATCTAAACGTTGGTATACCAAACAATAAACAAATCTAAACGATCGTGTACCAAATATATTACGTGCGTGGCTAACGAGACATTTTTGGTATTTTTCATTGTGGGCCTGTGGGCTTTTTCCTTTTCCGGAATTGTTTCTATACAATGTAAATATTTTGCTACTTTATTATATTTTTGAAAAGACATCATATATAAAATTAAAAATTTTAAAATTAAAAATTAAAAAAAATATAAATATTGGAAAATTATTTTTGTAAATAAAAAACTTAATGGGGTGTTTGACCCATGAGTTTGGAGTTAGGGAGGTTTGGCATTTGGAGTCAAACCAAACCCGTAGGTTTGGATTATATATTTTTTTTTAATTGAATGTCATATGTTTTAGAAAAATTTTCACTTCAGCCTCCTACCATTAATCATTGAAAATCGTTGACAACAACGTTAGTCAACTTGACAATCAACCATCATGACCGATCGACAATCACGAAGATCGATCAACGGTCATGAAGATCGATCATGACCAATCAACGGTCACGACGATCGATCATCTTAACTGTCGACTTTGGATCATCTTGATTATTGCCTTTGGATCGTATGGACTGTCGATTATCGATCGTCAGTGACTAATCATTTTAATCGTTGGTGGCCTATAACTTTAGACGTTTATGTTGTCAGGTGAACATCTTGATCGATGACGATCAATCGTTATCGTTAATTATCGATGTCGTCTCTCTTGTCATGATGGTCAATGACCAATAGCCATGACCCTTGGCGACCGATTGTCATGATGATCGACGACCAACCAATTGTCTTAATTAAACATTGTCAATCACTGACCTTCTTCACCATTAATCAACGACCATTTCATCAAGGCTTCTTTTTTCACTCTTTCCCATGAGTTTGAATAGTAAACAATATTCAAGCCCATGGATTACTTTTTTTTTTCTAATTCAATCTAGAAAATTCGTTAGCCAACTCCAAACACCACCCTCGGTGACCATTGTCGGCTAACTATTGGGTGTCGTTTCTGACAACTCCATTGGTGAACTTCCGACCACCAACTTCGAAAACCGTTGTAAACTTCGAAAAATTAATAAAATGAATTTTTGAAATTTTTTTCTCTGAGTCATTTTCCAAATACGCTTTTGATTTAATCACGATAACATTTTTTAGAATACATATTTTTCATATTTCAATTTTTTTTTATGCTTGAGTTTTTTAAAATTATTATTATTATTATTAGATAATATTTTTTAATTATCTATTTTCTCTTCCTTGTTTAAAACAAATATTTCTTTATTTTAGGAGATTTTGTTTATTTTGTTATATTTTTCCTAAGTGAAAATAGATGAACTATCTATTGTGATCTCAAGTATATATAAATCAAATGTTGATATATTGGTAATATGATAGAAATTTTGAATATATATCACATGTACCATGATTTATTTTTTAGTTTAATAACATTTTTCAAACTACGACTAAAGATAACTCTACTTGACTTTCGTTTTTGCATTGTCCTTTTGGTTATGCTTATTTTGAAACCTATTAAACCCTTTTATTGTTGAACTGAAACTTTCGTAAACACCATTCGACTTATTATATTTTATAAATGATTTGTAATATTCATAATTAGATCATTCATATTAATGCATGTGTAATCAAAATTATTGTTATTGAATATTAAAAATTTTCATTTTTACATTATTGTCATGAAAAATTAATAGAGTTAAGAAATTGAATTAGAAGTACTAAATATGAAAAAAAATCAATTAAAATTATGATACATGGTAAATTTAGGATGTACAATTCACAAAATAAAAAAAAAACTAAATTAAACAAAACAGATTAGCTAAACACACGGAATTCAAAACCAGAACCCAAGTATAGACATCAGAAATCCAGTTTCTCAAATCCTGCACCTCAAACACAGACATTTATAATTTCCAGACATCAGAACCCCATCAAATAAGCTCACATGCATTCAATTCCCAGAAATTTGATTCCAAACCTGCCCGTCAAATGCCCCCAATAAAGAAAAAGTACAAATAAAGAAATGAAACAAGTTTGTTCGCACGAGATTTGCATATTAATTTAATTCGTTGAGTTGAATTTGTGTTGATGTTGTATTTTTGTTGATTTGATGTGATGTGGTTTGATCACTAATATTTGATCTTTTGATTCACCCTTGGTTGAATGACTACGCTTAATTTGAGAAAGCAGAACACGTAATGTTCTTGACGTCGGAGTCTTCTGGTTCTTGAAAGAATTCTCTTTAGATCTATGTCTTTTATTTATAAAGTCGGACTTTATGGGTTTGGGCTTTGTTGGTTCATGGACCAATCCCATGAGCCCAACCACATGAATTTGAGTCATATTTAACATTTGAGCTGAATTAAACTTATTTTCTTTTACTCAATTGAACTTTAGCCCAAACAAATAATACTTAATTAGACTAAAATAATTAACTTGATCTAATGAGAACGATGAAAACACGTGGCGTCATCATAATTAGCCAATTATGTTAAATTGGGATATATGTTAGCTTTAATTTAGTCCCCAATTCAATTAATTGTATTTTTTTCTTCATTAATTTGGTAAATGATATGACAATTTGTGATTGGTTCAAAATTTCTTGCTCAAAAAAAAAATTGCAAATTAATGATTTAAAATCAACTCAGGAAAAAAGGAAAAAAAAAGCATTTATTAGTTAAAAGATCATCTAATGTTATACCCAAACAAAAGGGAGAGAAAACACTGAATTTGGGGTTTTTTTCGCTTGTTTGATTTTTCTTTTTTCTTTTAGATTATCAAAGTGGTATGTCTCCTGGACACTGAAGGGTCGCTTAGGAACCAAGTTTGTTTGATAACATTTATATTTCTTGTTTCATATTCATGTTTCTCATTTTTCAATAAATGGGCTTGTTTAATAAGTGTTTTCCTTTCTTGTTTCTAAAATTTGAGAAACATCCCTAAAGAAAATAGACCAAAATTGATAAACAATAAAAAATAATTTTTTTCTATTAAAAGAAATTTATATTACACACAAAAGTACAATGCAACAATCATTCAAAATTAACATACTTAATAAGCCCTAATATGCTAGTTCAAAATTATAAGTACACATCATTTGATAAGAACACAAAATACATGTATATAATTGTCCACGTTTAACATGTCGGAAAATCTCCTACAACAATATTCCCCTAGTTTAAGGATGAACGTCTTCATATGGAACCTCCATTATGAATTCATATCTTTCACCATGTAGAAGATTAAAAAAATAGTCAATCTGAGATTGATCTTTAGTGATAATCTTAGCCGCTCTCACCCTTTTTTGAACTAATCTATTTATCCTTCTAATTTTACTGGCTAATGAGTTTCGACGTTCTTCTCTTGTGGACTCTCGTTCAGCTACCTGTTTATAAAATGCAATAATTTCTTGAATATTATCATTAGCACTTGAAAGGTGTCTGCTCATAACATTCTCAAAAATATTCGTTGCCGCTACCGATGGATCCACACTTCTTGCTCTTTTCTTACTATACCTATTTGATGTGTGTTCGGTAGATTCCGTACTCGTTGCTTCACTCAATGAAGTAATTCCATCCACTTCTTCCTCTCTAGCTATTGGTGGCTCAAGCACATAAAAACCATCCATTTCTCTTCAAAAATAATTGTTGTTCATTTCTCGCTCTACTTCTTCAAACATGTGAGATGGACCCCTTCTACACAAAGTCCATTGGCTCTATCTTTTCCAAAAATAATGGCTAATTGTTTGTAGAATGGAAAAGACTTGCTTCACAATCCCTCTGCACTAGGATGACTGAAAATATATATATATATATATATGAATCAAATTTTAATATATTTTAATAATTACATGATCATAACATTAAATTAACAATAAAAAAATTTACATTTACCTTACCCCTCCATCAAATATATCTTTCTCTACTTCTATGCACTTTTCTTTATCATCTCATCTATAACCAACCCAACATTTCAGCTATTGCATTATACCGCTTCTTCAACAATTTAACTCTACACTTTATGTGTGGTTGAGCCTTAACTTCAAAGTTAGAAATTCTTTTAGCCATCCATTTCTCTACGTGATTGAGAAATCCTGGTTTGAAAGTACCATTATCAGCCTTCCATGTACCAATATTAGATAACTCTAACAAGTATTTCACTAATTTCTCATCTTCTATTTTAGTCCAGATGTGTTTCGACCTACTCAAATCAGTTGCAGATTTTTTGTTGACATCCATATCTATGATTCACATCACATATTAAACTATTAAACTAAAACCCTCATATATAATATGGTATAAAAATGAGAACATACATCATGTGTCATAAATATGAAATAAGTAGCAAACTAGTAGTTCACTACAAGAAAACGGAGCATTCCGACACCAAAAAAGACGTCAGCATAAAGAACGTCGAAAAAAAGGGTATTCCTGACGCTATCGAGACTGCGTCGAGAAAGGCATCGGGAAAAACCTTTTTCCCGACGCATCAAACAGGCGTCGGCCACGCGGCGTCGGGAAAAAGCCAAGTTAATTTAAAAAAACACATTATTCTCGACGTCGTGCACAGTGTGCGGCGTCGGGAAAACCATTTAATGAGCGTCAGAAATTCCATTTTTCCCGATGCCTTTTGGGGGATTTTCCGACGTCGCGACACTGCGTCGGGAAATCCTCTTTTTAATCGTTTCAGTTCTGTATTTTACATAACCGAAATCGAGAGGAAAAAAGAGAGGAAGAGAGGAAAAAAGAGAGGAAGAGATCGTCGAAGCCAAGAGGAGATCAGACCGTTCCGCTGTCGTCTGCCACTTTCGGTAAGTGGAAAATTAAAATTTGTTTAGTTTAAAGTTATGTTTTAGGGTTTTTTTAGGAAAATTATTTTAGGATTTTCTTTTGGAATAGATTTTTGTTTGTTAAATGTATTTTTGTATAGAATGTGTGTAATTTGTGGTTGCATTTAAATTTGAAGGGTTTAGGGTTTATGATTTATAGTTAATTTCAAAATTGAATTGGGAGGGTTAATATAGTTAAATTGAAATTTGAATGGTTTAGGGTTTAGGGTTATTTATAGTTAAATCGAAAATTGAATTGAGGAGAGAGTTTATAGTTAAATTGAAAATTGAATTGGGAGGGGGGTATAGTTAAATTGAAAATTGAATTAGGAGGAGGGGTTTATAGATAAATTGAAAATTGAATTAGGAGGAGGGGGGTTTATAGTTGAATTGAAAATTGAAATTGGAGGGGGGGGGATTTATAGTTAAATTGAAAATTGATTTTTTTTTTTTTTTTTTTTTGGAGGGGGAGGGGAGGGAGTTATGGTTGCATTCAAATTTGTAGGGGGTTATGGTTGAATTCAAATTTGAATGAGGGGGTTATTGTTACATTCAAATTTGAAGGGGAGTTTATGTTTTGAATTGAAAATGTAATATGTGTGTTAAGATATTTGTTTTGGCTATCCTGCAGTTTTGAACCGTTAGTCGTTGGTGATCTAATTACGAATTTTGGCGTATTAAACAGTTAGGACCTCGTCGCTTGGAAAGCATACTTGCCTCGCAGTTAGGACTCGTCAAGTAAATCTCCAGGTAAGAGATTTCTACTACTAGCTCCACGTTTAGAGTTATGAGGTCACATATACCTCCAATGGTGCATGTTGAGGGCTAGACTGTACGATGCATAAAATTTATGATAGTATGATGCCATTGATGATACAATTATATTATAGCATGATGTTGTGTTGACGAGAACTGTTATGGCTGTACGATGGATGTTGAGATGGAGAGTGAAATGATGATTAATCTGTTATGATTATATGATGATGCCATGTGTATGTATGCTGTGATTAGGGTACCTGTTAGCTTAACCTATTAGAGTCGTACCTGCATGGGTGTTCTTCGAGATCACCACCTATTTAGGACTGTGTGGTCCGACGGGACACCAGTCTAGCATGTATATAGATATGACTCGAGTGACTCGACGGGGTCCTCGCATCCCGATTGTCCTAGGTGTCCCCCGGGACACCGAAGGCCAGAGTTACGTTCCTACGGGAGCGCATGATTGTACGTGTTCGGGAACGTGCCAGAGATTGGGTACCAGTTACAGGACTCTTATAGAAAGCTAACAGGCACCTAGTGGGACTAGTAGTGGGTCCCTTACTGAGTATTTTATACTCACTCTCTTCATGTCATGTTTTCAGGTAGAGGACGAGGCAAGGGCAAAGGCAAGCTGGCGAGCGACCCGAAGTGACCGTGGCGAGCCTTAGGGACTTTTGTTTCCGCTTATTCTTGTTTTGACTTTGGTACCTGAGTTTGAGTATTTTTCACTATTTACCATTTTTTTAAAGTAGATAGGGCCCGAGTAGGACTTTAGAACGAAATTTCATCTTTGCATATTATTTTATTGGATTTTCATAAACAAATTTCTCAAACCTTATGCGTTTTACTAAATTTTATGACTTAAACCACTTGTTCTACATTTAGTAATGACTTCGACTCAGTATAAGGAGTTGGGTCGTTACAATACAGGAGGCAATTATCTCTATGCACATAGAAGAATAAAAGCAGTGCATAAAATCTAAAGATTAATCCATCAATAATGGTAGTTTTTTAGTTTATATTTTATTTTATCATTTATTTTGATAAATTTTAATAAACAATCTATTATTTGAGAAATTTATTAGATTTTTCTTTCATACCTCAGTTGATTTCTCCGTTCTGTTATTTTTAAATGTTGAATTTACTTAGTGTTACAACTTTGGTTTTCTTATCATTGTCATTTTATTATATTTATAATTAATTATTACTTTTAACATAAGAATTGAATATTAAATATTACCTCCACATTTACTTTCTCAATACCCAACAAATAATTTCTTCGATCGTTTTTTCAAAGATTTATTTTAAATAGTTAATAATTAATTGTTTTTTTTTTTCATAAACCAAGTGCAATTTCTCTCCCATTATTTATGTAACACCCCAAAATTTAAAGTAATTTATTTTGAGTATCTTAAGTTTAAATTTTTGAAATTTTGGATGTTACTTTGTTGATTTATTTGATTTATGAAGATTGAATTTTACTAGATATTAGGAAAATATCTAATTGTTGTAGTATTTGGAGTTCATGATTTATCTGGTTGTATTTGAGAAAATTTGATTAATTATTTATTTTATTGTATAATTAATTAAATTTTGAATGTAAGATAATTATATTATGTGGATAATACAATTAAGTAGGGACATTTATTTTATTTAAAGATAAAGATGATCGGTTTGGAGAGAGAGAGAAATTTGAGTAAAAAGGGGGATTTAACGGGTTTTAAATGAAGAGAGACAAGAGATTTGTTTTATTTGGATGAGTTTGAGGAGAGAGGAAAAGGAAAAAGAAAAATAATAATTAATATTATTATTTTAGTTAAATAGGGCATGGGGAGTTGTGCACTCCATCTTCTTCCTACAAAAAAAAAACCCAAAAGGAAAAACCCTAACCTCTCCATTAACCCGCCGCCACTCTCCTCCATCTAGTAGCCACCGCGAGTCACCATCGGCTGCCGCATCTTCTTCGTCAACCGAAGCTTAGCCGCGCATCTCAATCATTCAACAGTCGCGCCGTCATTCACAGCCGATCATCCGCGTCCGTCGCTCTCCTCTACCGTCAGACGCTGCCCTTACCCGAACCCGCGTGAATCTGCGTCGCACAGCCAAGGCGAGCAAGTCTATCACCCCGAACTTCCAGCCGCAGATGCAAGGTGAGCCTCACCGTCGTCTGCGTTTCATGCATCGCCGGTGAAGCCCAGCTGCGTCAGCCATCCGTCGCAGCTCCTCCATTCTCAGTCATTCGTGCCGCGCGTGTCATTCGCCATGCAGCAACGATCGTCGCACACTCGGGCCACGCGTGTGCAAAGCCCCACCCGCACGAGCCGTACCCGACCCATAAGCCCCAAGTCGAGTCGCATTGATGTCCTTCAGCCGAGCCGCGCTTGAAGTCTACCCCTACCAGAGCGGATTTCCTTCTTTAGCCGAGTCGTTTCCCTGTCGAGCCGAGTCACCTGTTTTCCTTCAGCTGAGCCACCCAGCAAGTTTTTCCCATAGCCAAGCCATATTGAGCCACCAAGCTTATTTGTGCCTTATTTCCTATTTTTGGTAACTTTGAGTTGGGTCTTGGTTAGTGCCCAAAAAATATTGCTTTTGGATCCTAAATAATTTAATTATGAATTTAATTGAATTGTTTTTATGATAGATCAATTAGAAGTTGAACTGTGGAACCTTGTCCTAAATTAAGGTTGAGTTGGATCCGACCTCAACTTTGGATAAGTTGAATTAACTAGATTTTTTGGATCCTAAATTAACTGCAAATTGAGTTATTTTTCTTAGCATTTTACTCTTAATGTTTAGGATCTTTCTTGGAAAGCTTGACCTAGCTGTCAGGATTTTAATTCTTTGGATTAAGCTAATCTCTAGGTAAGAGATTCTACTACTAGACTTTCGACTGAAATTAAGAGATCGTATGTATGTATGGTTATGCATGGACAATAGCTTATTTGCATAACTCGATGTTATTTATTATGATGACATTGTATTGATGATTGATGTTAATGACTGATGTCATGATATGACTGGTAGTATGTTGATGAAGACAACTATATTATGCTTATGATTAAGATATTTGGTTAAGTATGTTATGATTGTTATGTCATGCCATGTTGATGATAATGTTATGACACATGTTAAATGCTATAGATAGGGTGTATTGTTAGCTCCATCTATTAGAGTCGTACCCACATGGGTGTCCCTCGAGATCACCACCTTTTATGACTGTGTAGTCTGATGGGATCACCAGTCCATTATGACATTGACATTGACATAGACATGATTATGAGTGATTCAATGGGGTCACTCACAGCCCGATCGTCTTAGTGTTTCCTTCAAGTACACTAAAAACCAGTTTGTCCTAGGTGTTCCTTTAGGTTCACCAAATACCAGATATATTCCTACGGAACCACAGATTGCACGTGTTTGGGAATATGCCAGTTCAGGGTACTACCTTTACAGGACTCTAATATGAAGTTAACATACACCTAGCAGGACTAGTAGTAGGTCCCTTACTTAGTATATTTTATACTCACTCTTTCTCGTTTAATTTTACAGGTAGAGGTAGAGGTAAGAGTAGAGGGAAGCTGACGAATGACAAGAAGTGACCATGGCGAGCCATAGGGATCATTGTTGCTTTCGCTTTATGTCGTTTGATCTAATGCATCATTTTATTTTATTTAAAACTAGATAGGGCCTGAGTTAGGATTTTGTTTAATTTTATCTTTAAAATATTTGTTTATGATTTTAATAAGTATTTGAGGTTTTGTTTTATTTTCTATTTTTTTAAAGAAATTTTATTCTCTTTTTAATTAGTAATGATCTCAGCTTAGTATAAGGAATTTGGTTGTTACAATTTAAGACTACTAACTACTTATTATTTACAATTTTTTACTATTTCTATGAAAATGACAATGAAAATAACCGCAACCTAATGACACTCTAAGTTGTTATTGTTTATTTATTGTGAATTTGCATAAATTGATTCTTAAAAATAAAAAAAACGTGCAAATGTATGCCTTAAAATTTTTATTTTAAGAAAATGCTAATATTTATTTGTTTAATAAGTAAATTATATGTAATTAGATTTTCAAATAATAGAATATTTCTACGAATGATTAATATCTAAATTAATAAAAATAATATTTAAAACAAGTGGTGTAAGGTAAATAAAAAAAGGGAAATTGTATTGGGTGACACAATAAAAATCCAATTTGGCAATATTAGTACTAATATTTTCAATTTTGCAAATATAGCAACTTTTTAATTTTGGTTGATATTTCTTATTTTATTCTTTTTATTATTTCAAAATTGCCCTTCTTTGGTGTTTTCTCTTCCTCTTTCGTTTTTCTTTATTGTTCTCCTTCATTTTTCGTTTTCTTCTTCTCTTCTCTATCGTTCTTCTTCACCATTTCTCCTATTCACCTACTTCTCTTCTCCTCGTCTTCTTCTGCCTCTTTTCTACTGTTCTTCTCCACCGTCCTTCTCTTCTCTCTTCAGTTTCGTTCTTTTAGATTTCTCCCTCTTCGTCGGCTTCTCTTTTTTTTTTATCATCTTCTCCTCGTCTTCTCCTATTCTCCTCATTTTTTCTTTAGGGAAAACAAGAATTATGTATGTATTTCTTCTCCTTTTTTGAAGCCCTAATATTATTTCTGTAAATTGCTCATATATTATTTATTAAAATTAGGGCTATGATATTATCGAAAAGAACTTTGTAGATCAGTTTGGTTTTATTTAGTTACGTTCGGTTCTATTTTTTTTAATTTGTATCAGTTTTTTATATCAACAGTATGATATACTTATATTATATGTATTAGTTGACTGATATACTTACTACATGTTTTTTATTTTTTCAAAATTGTTGCAGTTCATTGTAGTTATGGTTAAATTGGCAGTAATTGTTTTTCAAAGTGGTCAATGGGATGAAGAACATTACTACGTGGATTACAAAACAAATTGTGTTTTGGTTGATGGAGAGATATCATCATTTGATTCTTTTGTGAACTTGATTCATACTGAAATTCAGGTTGAGTCATGTATTGAACTTTCATTTTTAATTTGTTGACTATAGGTGATAATGATGTTCAACATGTCATTAAGATTGTAAACATACCATAACAACTGTATCGACAATACATAAAGTGTATCATGCTTAGTGCATTAGGTGTATTTAATTAATTGAGTGTATCAACTGTTTCGCAAGTGTATCAACAACATATCAAGTGTTTCAAACTAATAATATGTATCAATGAAGTTTTGCAAGTGATTAAGTGTATTACATCTATCAAATGTATTAGCAAACAAACAAGTGTATCAACGATATATAAAGTGTATCATTCTTAGCGCATCAAGTGTATTTAATTGATTAAGTGTATCAATAGTTGAGCAAGTGTATCAACAACATATCAAGTGTTTCAAACTAATAATATGTATCAACGAAGTTTAGCAAGTGATTAAGTGTATTAAATCTATCAAGTGTATCAGCAAATAATAACAAGTGTATCAACGACATATAACGTGTATCAATGATATATAAAGTGTATCATTTTTAGTGCATCAAAGTGTATTTAATTGATTGAGTATATCAACAATTGAGCAACTGTATCAACAACATATCAAGTGTATCAAACTAATAATATGTATCAATAAAGTTTAGCAAGTGATTAAGTGTATTAAATCTATCGAGTGTATCAGGAAACAATAACAAATGTATCAACGATATATAAAGTGTATCATTCTTAGTGCTTCAAGTGTATTTAATTGATTGAGTGTATCAACAACATATCAGGTGTTTTAAACTAATAATATGTATCAGTGAAGTATTAGAGAGTAAAAAAAAGTGTACAAGCAGTACATCAAATCAAGTGTATCAACGGTATATATTGGTGTATCAACGGTATATATTGGTGTATCAGCCGTATATATTGGTGTATCAACCGTATATATTGGTGTATCAACCGTATATATTGGTGTATCAGTAATGACTGAAGGGTAACTTCGTAATTTCGTAATTTTAAAATGCGGGCTGGCCTTCAATTTTGCTATTTTTGTAAATGTAAAAATGATGTGCTATGGGTCTAATATATGATATTATAATTGTCATATTTGCAAGAGCCTCGTAAAAAAAGATAGAAAGAAGTAGAAAGGTTAGAAGATGAAATACTATAGTTCAGAAAGTTTTGTTGGTTTGAATTTTCAAATATTAATTATATAACTAATGATTTTACATTTAATTATATTTAATAACTAAATTTAATTATATAAAGAGCTGTCATCTACTATTTTTTTTCTCGAAAATCTTAATTCATTTTTTTAAATTTGTTTGTTGTGTATTTTTTTTCTATTCATTCTCTCAAATTTTTTCAAGAATGCATAGCAATATTTTTGCATTAATAAGAGATGTATATATGCTTTGACAAATGTTGTCAAACTAAGGTTTCAATCCTTTCGACTTCCATATGTATTTTCAAGTTATTTTATATAATGGTCTTACACCAATAATAAAAGGTTATGTAATCTTTTAATTCTCTCCCTATAATATTTTTCAATACAATTTTGGCTATAAATATGTTTATGTAAAGTCGACATCTTTTTAATTCAAAAAAACCATTTCTTAAGTTTTATCATAGTTCACCTGGCATAATTTTGTCATTCAATGATAAGTATGTGAAAAGTTTTCTCCTACTATTTTATTTCGAAACAATTAATAAAATAATTTCATGTAGTTTTTTGGATTTTTAAAGTAGTTGGAATGACTCTTAAATTTAATTGATAATTAATTTTATAACCATTCATTATTGCATTTAAGTAAATTAGCAAATTAATGATTAAATTACATTGCTCAAGAATGAAGTTACAAAATCATTTATTCTTATTACAAGTAAAACAATAATCTAACCAAATTCCAATCTCGATCAATCACATCTATAAATAGATCATTGGATTCATAAATCAAATAACATAGAACAATATTGAACAATTAAGTATGCACATGCATGGAATTATGGAAGAATTCACATTAGAGCGTTCTTTTTAAGATTTATTCTTTTTTAGTGTCTTATTAGCTTGTCACCTTCAAATTGGTAGAAAACTACACAGAAAAATTAAATACAACCATGGAAGTGATGAAAAAGGGGAAGTTCATCGGGTATACTCTCTTATTTCCTAACTTATTTCTCTTTCATCATGAGGAAGGTAAACATTAAAATGATATTTTGTTAATTTATGCTTTTCAATTTCGGCTAGAGCAAAGTGGAGAAGGGTTTAAGATCAAGAAGTGATCGATTATGACAAATTATGAACAGTTCAATGGTTCTAAATTTGAAGAAAGGTGTCTTATGAGGTTGTCAAAAATGGTGAGCCTGGGATAGTTAGTAAGAAACAAAAAAGGAAATTCTAATGTTAATTAAGTTCTGAAATGAGCGAATCAAATCAAAATTTCAATTTGGTTGTTGCTGAACGTTGTTACGATGAAATTATTCATTTTTTAGATGTGAAATATAGTGTATGATTTTAATTTACACATTTCCAAATTAACTACATTAGATTAGTTTAGTTGTTATATATGTTTTTGTAATTATTAACTTAAACAATAAAGTCATCTAATAGTTAAAATGTATATGGGAGAAAGTTTGGTGGTTAATACTATCCCGTGTGTTTACTTTCATGTTCATAAAAATTATCTATGTTATAATGGTATGAGATTCTCCTATATTTAAATATACAAATTCATACTATGTTATTTATACAAATTTAACTTTTTTATATACTAAAATAAAATGACAAATTTCACGTGCAATCACTACTACAAATATGAGTTTTAACGATGCAAGTTTTGCATCATAAAGACTTTCAACGATACAATTTTCGCGTCATTAAGCCACTGTCAAAAAAGGCTATTTAACGACACTTTGAAAAACGTGTCATTAAATATGCTTAGATGACACCAAAATTGTGTCATTAATACCTTTACCTTGACGCAATAAATATGTCATCGTTATCTATAACTCGACACCAATATATTGTCATCAATACCTTTATATTGACGCAATTCATGTGTCACCGTTATCTATACCTTGACACTAATATATTATCATTAATACTCTTAGATTGATGTTTTAAATGTGTCACCGTTATCTTACTCAACACGAATTTATTGTCATTAATAAGCTCATATTGACGCTTTAAATATGTCACCGTTATCTATACCTTGACACAAATATATTGTCATTAATACCCTTACATTGACACTTTAAATGTGTCACTGTAATCTGTCACTCGACACAAATATATTGTCATTAATACTATTACATTGACAATTTAAATGTGTCACCATTATTTATCACTTGACACCAATATATTGTCATTAATACTCTTATAACAACGCTTTAAGTGTGTCACCTTTCAATATAACTCGACACTAGTATATTGTCGTTATAAATATTTCGTTACACAAAATTGTTGTCAAGAAATGTGCTTTAACGACACTGTTTTTATTTAATAAAGGCTTATATGTCGACACATGTTTGGTGTCGTTATTCTTCATTTTTGCAACACATATTTTTATGTCATATATTTCTTCTTCCAAAAAAATCAAATACTAAATTTCAGCATTACCCACATATGTTTGGAAAGATATTTATATTGATAATAAAAAATATAACTTACATTATCGGTAAAGATTTTACAATAATCCAAAAGATAAATTTACTGTAATATTACATGTATGTGTGACCTAATCTAATCAAACTGATGCATAAATGAGAACTTGATCGATATCATGGTCCACGGATTCTTCAACTACCTGCAAATTTGAAGAAAATGAACCTTAGCCAACATTCATTACGGAAAATGCATAAGCATAAGCATAAACATTAAGTACATGCCAAACAAAAATCACCTTCTTAATAAGCAGACCAATAAACTTTTCAAAATAAGCGTCCAAAGTTCATACAACCAAGGTTTTTAATAAAAGACCCATAAGGAATGCAAAAGGTTAAAAAAAAACACCGACTATATAAGCATAGACATAAGCATAGTATAGAAATGTTGCAAATATAAGTTTCGATTCAATCTTTACAGACCAAGCAATGTTCTAGTTTGCATCAAATTGAAACTTAGCATAAACTTACACTTAGCCCCCCTCCTCCAAAGTAAATATAAAACAACATGATTCCTATAACATATGTCTAAGCGGATTGGAAAAATAGGTTTTCAATGACTACCATAACTGCAGAATAGTTAACACAACAAAGTACCAAGTTCCTAAGTACGTGTCTACATGATTCTGTAACAACCCAAATTTAAAGGTAAGTTTTAACATTTTATGTTATTTTTCGGGAATTTAAAATTTTGGTGTTAATTTTTGTTTAGTTTAGAAGAGAAAAAAAAAAGAAAATGAAGGGTATGAATTTTTTTATAATATAATATGATATAAATTAATATAATAATAATATAATATAAATTATATTATTATTATTATTAATTATATTATTAATTATATTATTATTATTATTATTATTATTATTATTATTATTATTATTATTATTATATATATATTAAAAAAAGCAAAGAAAACCCTACCCGCGCACCGCCAGACCCCCCTCGGCAACTCTTCTTCTTCTTCTTCTTTCTTCGTCCGACCGTCGCCCCAATCTCCTCGCCTTCGTTTTCGACAGCCGCCGCTCGTCTCTGCCTCAGTCGAACATCGTCAGCCGCGCAACGCTGGCGTGCGGTAGCTCCATTTCCCGACCCCACTATTCGACTTTGGCCTTTGGATCTGCCAAGCCCGACGATAGACGTCGGCGTCTCCTTGCGGTGCCGCCGTTGTTGTCATTCCCTCTCCGTACGCCGTCTGACACAACCCAAGGAAATCGAGCGGAGTCCTAGGCAATCTCCATTGTCCCCATGCATTTCCCGTCGCCGTCATGGTGTGGAGTCGAGAGTTAGCCGTTGGAGTGCGCCGGCTTCAAACGATTCGAGCCGAGCCGCGGGCGCCTGCACGAAGCCGAGTCGAGCTGCGAACCAAGTCGAGTCGCAAGTTGAGCCAAGCCGAACTCCCTGCTCACCGAACCACTTAAGCCTTCTTCCTTCCACATTGGGTCACGGTGAGTCTTCGGTAAGGATTATTTAGTGAGTTTCCTAATGTTGTTAAAGCCGCTTCGAGTTTAGATATTGGAATAAAACAGGGAACTACCTTTCGTTCCTTGAAGGTATTAGAGAGTTGACGCTCGAGTTCTCGGGTTTCACGGCAGGCTTAATTGGAGATAACTCTCCTTTACTCGGGTAAGTCGGTGGATGTTGTTTAGAACGATTTAAAGGCGACTTTTACTAGTGTCATCGTTAGAATCCTTATGATTTCGTTTAGGTGGATTCGTTGGACGTGGACTCGATCAAGGAATTTAGCTACATTTCAAGTAAGGGATTTCTTACTACTGGACCTCGGACCGAGACAGGAAATGTTGTAACCCACATGGAGATTATACGATAGTAACTGTATTAAATTGATTGACGCATGTCTGACTAGTACATATAACTTATATGCTCTTGACTGATTAAAGGTAATGTGATCGTTAGATGTAGCCTACGTACTATTATATATGTAATGAGTTGTTCTGTTGATGAGTACCGATGGCCTGATGTTCTGTGTATTGTGGTTATATTGATGAGTTGTGCTGTCAATTGAAATAGTAATGTCGATGGATTATGAAAATCTTAATGTTATATAAAGTTGAAGTCTGTTATCAGGATCCTGGGTATGAGTTATGTCGTGGAGGTACCAAGGGTTTGGAAATCTCTTGGGTAGATTGTGTATACGCGGTTGAGCGGTGCTATAAACTGAATACGACTGTTGTGCCTAATATGGACGTTATGCATAAAATAGATTACCTGTAGATGTGCGAGGGTTTGAATTGAGACAATGTACCGTTAGGGGGATTTACAAAGTGATGATTTGACTATTAGACTGAATTTAGGGAATGTCACGATGAAGTGTGAATTGGATATACATATAGCGACCGAGGAGAAAGTTGTTTAAACCTAAACTGTCTGACTAGCTAAGCTTATGACTGAACCGTTAGTCTGAACGTTATTGGGATGTGACTGTTGTAGATGGTTTAGTATAGACTGTGGGGTAACGATAAGTTTTATCTATGGGGTAGAGTACCTTACAGGCATGGTGTCCTTCAGGATTCCTCGACTGATATGTGTATCCTTCGAGATTACGAGATTGATATGTGCATCCTTCGAGATCACTAGACTGATATGTGTATCCTTCAGGGTCACTAGACTAATATGTGTATCCTTCGGGATTACTAGACTGATATGTGTATCCTTCGGGATTACTAGACTGATGTGTGTATCCTTCGGGATCACTAAACTGATATGTGCATCCTTCGGGATCACTAGACTGATATGTGCATCCTTCGGGATCATGGGACTGATGTGTACGTTCTATTGGAACCACTAGACTGTTTATGTAGGGTACCCTTTAATAGGAAGCTAACTGTTATTACCCTAACGGGCCCAGTAGTGGGTCCCTTACTGGGTATATTTTATACTCACCCTTTTTCTCTTTAACTTTTCAGGGAGAGAGGTGGCAGAATTTGTTAATAAATGCTTGGTGTGTCGGCAGGTTAAAGCACCAAGGCAGAAACCAGCAGGTTTACTACAACCCTTGAGCGTACCGGAATGTAAGTGGAAAAACGTGTCCATGGATTTCATTACAGAACTGCCTAGAACTCTGAGGGGTTTACAGTGATTTGGGTTGTTGTTGACAGGCTTACCAAATCAGCACACTTCATTCCGGGGAAATCCACTTATACTGCTAGTAAGTGGGCACAGTTGTACATGTCTGAGATAGTGAGACTACATGGACTGCCAGTGTCGATTGTTTCTGATAGAGATGCTCGTTTCACTTCCAAGTTCTTGAAGGGTTTACAGGCTGCCATGGGCACGAGGTTAGACTTTAGTACAACCTTTCACCCACAGACTGATGGTCAGACTGAGCGTCTTAACCAAGTTTTAGAGGATATGTTGCGAGCTTGTGCATTAGAATTCCCAAGTAGTTGGGATTCCCACTTGCATTTAATGGAATTTGCCTACAATAACAGTTTTCAGGCTACCATTGACATGGCACCATAAAGTTGAAGTCTGTTATCAGGATCCTGGGTATGAGTTATGTCGTGGAGGTACCAAGGGTTTGGAAATCTCTTGGGTAGATTGTGTATACGCGGTTGAGCGGTGCTATAAACTGAATACGACTGTTGTGCCTAATATGGACGTTATGCATAGAATAGATTACCTGTAGATGTGTGAGGGTTTGAATTGAGACAATGTACCGTCAGAGGGATTTACAAAGTGATGATTTGACTATTAGACTGAATTTAGGAAATGTCACGATGAAGTGTGAATTGGATATACATATAGCGACCGAGGAGACAGCTGTTTAAACCTAAACTGTCTGACTGGCTAAGCTTATGACTGAACCATTAGCCTGAACGTTATTGGGATGTGACTGTTGTAAATGATTTAGTATAGACTGTGAGGTAACGGTTAGTTTTATCTATGGGGTAGAGTACCTTACAGGCATGGTGTCCTTCAGGATTCCTCAACTGATATGTGTATCCTTCGGGATCACGAGACTGATATGTGCATCTTCGGAATCACTAGACTGATATGTGTATCATTCGGGATCACTAGACCGATATGTGTATCCTTCGGGATTACTAGACTGATATGTGCATCCTTCGGGATCACGGGACTGATGTGTGCATTCTACGGAACCACTAGATTGTTTATGTAGGGTACCCCTAAAATAATCCAAATAATATATAAAATCCAGTTGCAAAATAAGTAAGTTTCAAAACTTTCTTACCATGAAGATTGGGAAGTGTTGCTATCAAAGATCTCTTGTAGTTCATCTTCTATCAAATTCAACCCAAAAAATGGAGTAGACAATATATTGATCTAAATAATCTTTGTTTTTTTCTGGGAACCATAAAACAAGAAAACATCATCATTGACATTGAACACATAAGCAAATCTTTATTGGCTTAAATTGAGAAGTCCTAGTTTTGTATCTTATCCTCTTATAGTTTTTAATTTAGTCTATCACTATTCGTAAATGCTAAAATTAGATGATAATAAAACTTACATAGCATGATACTTCATAGATTGGCAGAAGTTCGAAAAAACAAAAAAAAAAGTTACTTAAGTGAGGAAAAATGAAATTTTTTACAAATTGAAAAATGTAATATACTAGTTGCAAGCCAAGAACCATAAAATCCACAAATTAACGTTATTCCTTTCCTTCTCAAATTTTTATATCCATATGGCAAAAAATAAATGAATTTTTCATACATTTTGCAATTAGAATAATAATAATAATAAGAATAATAATAATAATAATAATAATAATAATAATAATAATAATAATAATAATAATAATAATAATAATAATAATAATAATAATAATAATAATAATAATAATAATAATAATAATAATAATAATAATAATAATAATAATAATAATAATAATAATAATAATAATAATAATAATAATAATAATAATAATAATAATAATAATAATAATAATAATAATAATAATAATAATAATAATAATAATAATAATAATAATAATAATAATAATAATAATAATAATAATAATAATAATAATAATAATAATAATAATAATAATAATAATAATAATAATAATAATAATAATAATAATAATAATAATAATAATAATAATAATAATAATAATAATAATAATAATAATAATAATAATAATAATAATAATAATAATAATAATAATAATAATAATAATAATAATAATAATAATAATAATAATAATAATAATAATAATAATAATAATAATAATAATAATAATAATAATAATAATAATAATAATAATAATAATAATAATAATAATAATAATAATAATAATAATAATAATAATAATAATAATAATAATAATAATAATAATAATAATAATAATAATAATAATAATAATAATAATAATAATAATAATAATAATAATAATAATAATAATAATAATAATAATAATAATAAATAATAGAAAAACAATGTGAAATATGACAAATATAGTTTGGAAAATAATACAGGTTGGCAAATGATTTGGTAAATAATATAGCAAATAATACAGTTTGAGAAATAATATAATATATAGGTTGAGAAATACTATATTGGAAATATTATACAAATAATATATTAGAAATAATATAAAATAATATATTGAAAATACTATAAAATAATATATTGGAAATAATATAAAATAATATATCTAATATAATATAATATAATTTATCTAATATAATATAAAATAATTTATCTAATATAATATAAGTTGAGGAATAATACACGTTTGTGAAATAAATATAAACCTAATAAACTATTCTGTCTTTTACAAGTATAATCAATTAATAAACAGCAAACCAAAAAATAAACAATAGCCAAATTAAATAAATTTACTTAAACATAACAAATTTAAAGAATATAGAATAAAATGGCCTAAGTCTAACAAATTTGAATCAATTGGCCTAATCTTCAATTGACCTAAACCTAACAAAATTATAATCTCAGATGACCTAAATATAACAAATTCGAAGCACATTGAAATTAATTGACCTAGACAACAATAAATTCAATTGACCTAAATTTGACTAACAATAAAAGCAAACAATAAAAGCACAGTAAACCCAATTGGCCTAAATTTGAAGTAACAATAAAAGCACAGTAAACCTAATTGGTCTAAGTCTAACAGGCCTAACCCTAACAAAATTAAAGTGATCACCTTAAAATTAATTAACGAAATTACAACAAAAACAAATTTGATGAGAGAATAGTTTTACTTAGCTTTTTTCAACAAAGGAAGGGAAAGAGAGGAAATAAAAAAAAAAGTTACCTAATAGTTTACTTAGCTTTTTTTCGACCTTTCCAAATTGATCTCAAACGTACCCTAAAAAAATCCTCTTTATTTTTATAATGGAGAAGATGGAGTGAGAGAAAATTGAGTTAGTTGAGGGAAAATAGGGAGGAGAGTGGAGAAGGTGAGGGTGGAGAGAAAATTGCGTGAGCTGAGGGAAAATACGGAAGAGAGTGGAGAAGGTGGGAGTGGGAGAGAAAATTGGGTGATTCGAGGAAAAATAGGGAAAAGATTGATATTCATTTTTTTTGTTTTTGTTTTTTAAAAGAAAAGGTTAAATTCAAATTCAAATCCAACTTTCAAAATAAAATAAAATAAAAATAAAGTAAAATAAAGTAAGTAAATAAATAAAATAAAATAATAAATAAAATACAAAATGTTGTATCTACAACTTCTTAGAAGATTACCCCCTCCATTAGATCAAAAAATATTTCTTGTAGACAAAGATAATCAATTGAATTTTGCACTTTAATTTTCTAAACAAAATGTATCTTGCATACTAATTAAACAATCAAAAGCAAATTAAAAGATTGTTTCATAGAGATCACATGGAATTGAATTCGTTCTTGAACAAAAATTAAAGAATCAACATGCTAAATTAGAAGAAAAATGGAAGAAACTCTCAAATAAATTGAATACCCATGATCCTCTTACCTATTAGAAGTTTACCCCTCTATTAGAATAAAAGATTGATGAATATTTAAATGACAGAATGAGATTGGAGAGTTCTGAATAAATGATATTTAAAGAGAATCTGAGTGAAAATTGGAGTTGGATTTATGAATGGATCAAATATAACTGAAAATTGATTAAGATTTACAGAAAAATGAGTTATATATAGAAAAGAAATGAAAATAACCGCTTCATAGGTTTCGAACTCGTAACTTTAGGGCCGACGCGTGCTCAATTTGATGAAAATGAGAGAATCTTTGGAAAGTTGTTATATATTTACAAGATTGCCATTGAAAATATGTGAGAAAAAATGATTTGCAGGCTATGAGATTCGAACACAACACATCAAAGGCGCTCGCGTGAGGAAAAGACGATACGGGGCATGCGTAGATTGGCTGAAGAGTGGGGAAGGTGAGCGCGTGCAGTCTTTCGAAAATGGGAAATAAAGGAATATGCTCGGCTGGGATTCGAACTCACGACCTTGAATGTCAATGATTTATTGATAATTAACGACGCTTTAAATGTGTCAAGAAAAATAAAATTGTGTCAATAAATAATTTTCAACGACACAATTGTACCTCACCCCATCTTTTTTATTTTCAACGACACAATACCTTGATTAGTAGTGTCATTAAAACCCATTTTTCTAGTAGCCGGAGGATAAGGGAAATCAGAGCAGCCAAGATTCTTCGATGGTAGTCTCTTAGATTGATGGGTTCGACGACAGTCTCTTAGATAATGTTTGCTTGTTCGACGGTGTGAGATTAGTGGGTTTGACGACAGTCTCTTAGATTTGGAGATGAGTTACATTGTTTCCCGTTTTTTGGTAGGAAGAGGGAGAAAAAGTTGAGCAAATTGTAAAACTCTTTTTGAATGTCACGCCAAGAGAGAATTGAGAAATTTTGAATTTTTTATTTTTTTATTTCAAAATTTACTTAATGACACAAAGAATTTGTCGTTAATTAACGACACTTTAAGTGTGTCAAGAAAAATTAAATTATGACAATAGAATTATGTCAAGGAATAATATATCACTTCTATTTTCAACGACACATTTTACATCTACCCTACCCTTTTTTTTATTTTTAACGACACAATATTATAGTGTCGTTAAAACCCAAATTTTTACTAGTGAATGCACGTGTTACTAACTAGTTGTCACGTGTTACTAACTAGTTGTTATTAAAAGTAGGAAAGCCTATATCTATTAATTTATGATCATTTGAATGACACATAATTCCACCTATATTATAATTCTTCCTATCCAAGATCCATTAACAAATAAACATAAATAAATAACTTATTTTTCAATGACAAAATTACCACTGATTAAATAGTATAAAGTAAAAATCAGGCAAAATGGAGAGTAAAAATTTCTCCTCATAACCCTATTTATATATAGCAGTAGAGTTAGATAAAGAAAACACGCAAACATCATCTAGTGTAAAAAAAAAAAAAAAAAAAAAAAAAAATTCATACTGGCCAAAACCATTTATCGTTGACTCCTATACAATTTATTCTTAGATATCCTTATAAATTCTTAGACATTTATGAGACCTTTGACAAAAGGACCTCTAAATGTTACATCGTTATAATGAAACATTTGAAATGAATAAGAGCATAATTAAATTTTATTCTAAAGTTTATAAGCATATAATTGAAACTTGTCAACAGTCACATGTACATTTTACTGATTATGCCACATCATGTCACCATTTTTTTACTTCAACAAAAAAGTAGAGGAAAGAAATTCAAAGTTTAGAGTCATAATTAAAATCTTACCATACAAATATAGTTAGTAGATTTAGTTTACTTTGGACTGTTTTAATAAAAAAAAAAAATTGTTTCAATCACAAGTTTAGGCTCTCAACTTCTAAAAATGTCTAATCATCATTAACATATTCAAATCTTATAAAAATTAATTAACCTATCAAATATAAATTAATTTTTATCCAAGAAGTCTAAACTTTCAACTTTACATAGAGTTGTTTGTAAATTTTAGAAAATACCATTATTATCTAGAAAGTTGAAGATCATATATCTATACGTAGTTAACTTAAATTTTAAAAATTTATTAGACATTTAAATAAGAGCTTAAGAACTAACTAGAAAGTTCAACAATAGTCAAACGACTAACCATTTTAATTATATAAAAAAAATCGTTCCTTGCATGTACTTTTTGTAGACGTTTTGATTGGAACAAAATGTCAGAAAAGGCCAAGCTGCCCTATTTCAAAACTGAATAAACGTTCAAAGATCTACTAAATGTGGGTCGCCGTTACCTTATGTGTGGCTGATCAAAACACACTTCTGTGTGCGCTGCTGAAAACATCGCTTCTGTGTGGTCGGCCGAAACGTCACCTACTGTGTGGCTAGCCGAAACTGTCTGTGGGTCACCGTTAATGAGAAAACTCAAGGTTTTGTGTGTCGGGGCAGTGGAGATGGAGAGGATTGAGGTTGGGGTTTCTAAGATCTCTTTTCTGGGAGATTGTAGAGAGATGGGGGATAAAATTAGAAATATGTTTAATAAATTTATTCAATAAAAAGTCGGAGGGAAATAAAAAGTATATATTTTTATACTTGACATTTTAAAAGTATCAAATAAAAATGTTAACTATACTTGACGTGAAAAAAACGTCAAGTAAAAGCTAACGTAAAATCGTTCGAAAAATTTCGTGAAAACTTCGCTCTTGTAAAAGTATACTTGCCGTTTTTTCTTTAAAATGGTCAATACTTGACATTATTTTTTTAATAAAAACGTAAGTATGTAAAAGTTGATAGTATCAAGTAAAACATATTTTGTAGTAATATACAGACTTGAGAGTTTCTGTCTTGTTTGGAAACCGCTTTATTTTTTGTTTTTGAAAATTAAGCTTGTTTTCTCTAATATTTGTACATTGATATGCATAATTTTTAAGTAAAGAAGTTCAAATCTTAGCCAAATTTTAAAAACAAAAACATGTTTTTAAAACTATAAACCCTATTTGATAATCATTTTGCTTTTGGTCTTTGGTGTTTGAAAATTGTACATATTTTCTCTCTCAATCTTATAGTGCATTGCATTATTTTTAGGTGTCTTTTAAAAAATATAAAAAAGCGGCAAAGTATTTACACGGTATAGAACAATTCTAAAAATGAAAAAAGCTCAGAGGCTCAACGTGTAAAATACCAAAAATGCCCCGTCAACAATACGTGTAATATATTTGGTAATGCGATTTGGTACACGATCGTTTAGATTTGATTAATTTGTTACACGATCGTTTAATTAATTAGGTTACACGATCGTTTAGATTTTGCTACACGATCTCTAAACGATTTTTTTTTTCAAAATTTGGTATACGATCGTTTAGATTTAACGATTTTTTATTTCAAAATTTGGTATACAATCATTTAGATTTGGTTACAACAATCAATTTGGGGTTCTAAATCTAAACGATTTTGTTTTTCAAAATTTGGTATACGGTCGTTTAGATTTAGCTACACGATCGTGCCAAATCTAAACGATTTTTTTTAATTTGGTATAAACGATTTTTTTTTAATATTTTTTATACACAATCTTTTAGTTTTGGTTACCTTAATTTAAATGTCTAACCAATTTTTTCAAGATTCTTATACACCGTCAGATTTGGTTACCTAATCTAAAAGAAAGAGGAAGAAAGACATGCAGTCACGATAGAAAGAAATAGATTGGTTACCCAAATCTAAAAACAAAACAAAAATGGAAGAAATTGCAGCTAAAAGAGTATAAAAGAAGACGATTAAAAAATAGTCGGAGAAGAAAAAGATGAAAGGACAAACTTGGAATATTTAAAAAATGACTAACTTTATGGGTTTTATTACACGGACTGTAAATATTTCACTAGTGTGTTATATTTAGGAAAGTTTCCCTTATTTTTAAGTACAAAAGTTACCATCTTAACCAAATTCCAAAAAAAAAAAAAAAAAAGAGTAATAACAAGTTTTTAAAAGTGTTTTTTTCCTTCAAAATTTGGTTTGGTTTTAAAATCACCCATAAAATATAGTCCAACAAAGCTTGATAACCCAAATGAAAGTGAAATTTGTAAGCTATTTCGAAAACAAAAACACAAAGACCAAATGGTTATAAAAAGAAGTACCTATGTTTTTTAGTTTTCAATTTTTTATTTTTGAAAACATAGGAAAATGGTAGATTAGAAAACAATAAGTAGAAGAAATGTTTAGCGATATATTTTTTTAGAAACAAAAAACTTAAAACCAAATGATTGCTAGAATTCCTCAAATATTTATCATGTGTATTTTTAAAAATATAATAAAACGCTAAAATATTAGAATAATTTCAAAAACGGAAAAAGTCCACAGATTCATAATGGGAAATACAAAAAGTGTCCATGATTAATTGACATCCAGCGTGTAATATATTTGGTAAACGATTGAGATTTGGTTACATAAGTTTAAACAATTTTTTTTCAAGATTCTTTGGTACACGTTTAGATTTGACTATACGATCGTTTATATTTAATTGTTAAAATTTAGGTAGCAAAATCCAAACGATTTTTTTAAAGATTTTTTGGTACACGATCGTTTAAATTTGGGTAGCAAAATCTAAACGATTTTTTTCAAAAAAAAAAAATTGGTACACGATCGATTAGATTTGATCTCGTTTAAATTTGACAGATTTTTGGTATACGATCATCTAGATTTGACTATCCAATATCCCTAACGATTATTCCCGCTGATATTTTATATTTGGCGCACGGTTCTGAACAACCAAATAACAGTTTGGAAAAAAATAAAAAATAGATCTTTTACATTTAGTACACAACCTTGAACCGAATAACAATTTGAAAAGAAAATAAAAGAAAAATTGCAAAAGAAGAGTGTTAGGAATTCCTGCACTAAATCAGAGAATGCATCGGAACAACCAACTAGAACACAATAGCCAGATAATCACAAAGAAAGCGATAAAAGAGTAAACGACACAAAGATCTATAGTGGTTTGATCGATTTGGTCTACATCCACTTTGAGAACCAGCTTGGAAGGATTTTATTTAGAGCTTGAGGAACAATTATAGAAATCAACAAGATCATTAATTTGTAATTAAACAAGGTAAACCCAACTATACTGTCAACCCAAGAATGAGAGACCCACAGATGCTCTATGAACTGAGAACTAAAACCTACTGCACTGAACCCCAAAAAACCGAACGCTGCTCGTCAATCGCCGCCTACAAACCGACGCTGCCCATCGAAGAACACCCAAAAACCGAGTCCCGAATCACACTGAAGCTGCTTGTCGACGTGATACCTGCAAGAATTGACGCTGCCCGTCACAAGCCGCTGCTGTGAAGACCGAGCTGTTGCTGGAAACACCCAAACCGTTGCACCGTTCACCATCACTCACTCGCCGTTACTCACTCTCTGTGTGTGTATGACTGTCGACCGCCCTTCCTCTCCTCACTGTGCAATCTTCTTTTCTTTTCTTTTTAACCTAAAATAAAGAAGATGGATATATTTGCAAAAATGCCATTATGCATAATTACCATTCTACCCTCAACTTAAAACCGATATTTAACTACTTAAATATTTGTCACTTTTTCTGCAAAGAGAAAAAAATGATGGAAATGAAAAGAAAAGTTGTAGAAGAAAGAAGATGTGAAGGAAGGGAACAGAAATATTTAAAAAAATTGGAGAAGAAAAAGAAAAATACGTTGGAAAGAAAAAAAATGGTAGAGAGGAAGAGAAGAAAGATAATGATAAAAAAGAAGGGCAACCTGAAATATTTTAAAAAATGGTCAGTTTCATAAACTTTTTCATTTTGTTAGATGAATATTTTGCCGATTTATTATATTTATGAAAACTAACATATTTATCATACATTTTCAAAGTTTAAGAAACCAAATAGAAATAGATTTGAAAGTTGAGGGACTAACTAGCAACTTTCTTTTTTACACCTACCAATTGGAAGAGTTTTGATTGGAGCAAAAAGTCGAGAAATGCCAAAGTTCAAATCCTATTTCAAAATCGAATAAACAAAAAATTGAAAATACAATAATCTATTAAATAGAAACTCTAATAGAAATTGGGCCAAACCGTGTTTGGGCCAAAGATTATGATAAATTGGAATTAGAGTTATCCTAATCTCTAAATAATCTTATCTTATTTTTTTCTTTTACTTTCTTAACAACCTTACATTGCCTACCCAAATAATCAAATCCAAATTCTATTATTATTTTTTAAATTACTACAATCATAATGCTTCCCCCAAATACATATTATTATAACATTACTATCATAATCCCTCCCCCAAACACATACTACTGTAACACTACTCTTCATATTCTTTTTCCCAAACACATATTACCATAACACTACCAATAATAATCTTTCCCTCAAACACGTATTATCATAATACTAGGATTATCATTATCTTAAAGATTATTATCTTTCCCTCCCCAAACGCACCTTAAAGTTTAAGGGGATGTTTGGGGGGAAGGAAAGGAACAAGGGGGGAAAGGAATAAGAAAAATGGAGATTATTAAAAGAAAAAGATGATAACAATTCTTGTTTGGGGGAAGGAACATGAGAGAATTATGAGAAGTTATTTATAATTCTTGTTTGCGAGAAGGAATAAGTGAAAAAGAATGAGATTTTTTTTATTTCCTTTTTTTAAATTAGTACAAATGTATTTTTTTAAAAATTCATATTGTAAATCCAATATACAAATATTCGTATTTTATTTACTAAAATTTGATTTTTTTTTTGAAATTGAAAAACACGTTCCATTAGCTTCCGTAAATATGATGTCAATTTTAAACATTTTTACGCAAGTTTCATGTGCCAAAAAATTAATTGATATGTTACATGTGAAAGAAATTACATATATTTTCTTTAAATTGATGTGGTAAGTGCAATATCGAAAAATTGTGTATTGTTAACAATCGATTTAAAAAATTTTATTATTTTTTTTAATTCGTACAAATGTATATTTTTTAAATTCGTATTGTAAATCAAATACACAAATATTCATATTTTATTTACCAACATTTGAAAATTTTATTGGAAAACATTTCATTAACTTTTGTAAATACAATGTTAATTTTGAACGTTTTGTACGTAAGCTTTCCGTGCCAAAAAATTAATTGATGCATTAGTGCAAAAGAAATTACATGTATTTTCTTTAAATTGATGTTGTAAGTGCAATATCAAAAAATTGTGTATCGTTAACAATCGATTTAAAAAATTTAATTATTATTTTTTTAATTCATACAAATGTATTTTTTTTTTAATTTGTATTGTAAATCCAATATACGAATATTCATAACAAAAATGCCTCGTCAACCAAGCCATCAACAACGCACGTGTAATATATTTGCAATCGTTTAGATTTGGTTATTATTTGATACGCGATCGTTTAGATATAACCACAATTTATACGCAATCGTTTATATATGACTACAATTTATACGTGATCGTTTAGATATGATTTTTTTTTCTCAAAATTTGGTACACAATTTTTTTTATTCTTATGGTACACGATCGTTTAGATTTTCGATTGTTTACTTTTTTTTAAACGATCGTTTACATTGGCTACTCCAATCTAAATGATTTTTTTTTAAGATTCTTTATACAAAACTTTTTTTTGCAAGATCGTTTACTTTTTTTAAACGATTGTTTACATTCGTTACTTCAATCTAAATGATTTTTTTCAAGATTCTTTATAAACAATTTTTTATTTTACACAATCGTTTACTTTTTTACTTGTTTACATTTTGATACTCCAATCTAAATGATATTTTTTCAAGATTCTTTATACACGATCTTTTATTTTTCTTACACGATTGTTTACTTTTTTTACATGATAGTTTATATTTGGCCACTTCAATTTAAATGATTTATTTTCAAGATTCTTTATACACGATCTTTTAGATTTTGCTATTTTTTGTACACAAAGTAAAAAAAAAGAAAGAAAGAGGAAAAGTAGAAAGACGATGGAAAAACGAAAAAAAAGTGAAAAAAGAAGAAAAACGATAGAAAGCTTAAACGACGTAAATAAAGAATTGAAAAATAAGAAAGATGATGGAAAAAAATTGCAGAAAAAAAAGGAGTAAAGAAGAAAGATAAAATCGAGGATGACGATGAAATAAATAGGAGAGAAATACGAAATGTTTTGTTACATTTATAAGAGTTTCCCTTATATTTATATTTATAATAATAATAATAATAATAATATCAACCCTTTTGAGAAAGAAAGAGAATGAATAAGATGAGATTGAGAGGAAGAAAGAGAAGGATTAAGAAGGAATAAAGAGGAATAAATATATTATTTTCCCTATCCTTATTTCTTATCCCAAACATGGAAAAGACTATATAGTCATTTCCTTTTCTTTTCCCTTCATTCTCCCAAACCGGCCCTAAAGGTTTAGAAGACATTTACAAAGATTAAAGGTCTAAATAGAAACAAACCTCAAAATGATAGGACTAACTTGCAATTTTAATAATTATTTGCACCTACTCATCGTAAGAGTTTTGATTGGAAGGAAGAGTTGGGGAAAGGCCAAACCCTATATTGAAACACATTCTATTGGTCCAACTAAGCTTTCTCATCCACGAAACTTCCATGAGTTTCCTAATTCCCCAAATTCCCCAAAATCATCTCTCTATAAATACCCTCTTCTTCTTCCCTTTCTACTCTCCCCTTTCAATTTCCCTCCCTCATCGTCGAAATCTATTACCGACGCCTCGCCTGAGCAGCCAATACCAATTTCTCCCTGGAACCAACATTCATCTCTCTTCTGCTCTCCAATTCCCCGCTTGCTCAAGCTTTTTTAGGGTTTAGAAGAGCCCAGGAGGAGGAGGAGGAGGAGGAGGAGGAGCTGGTTGTGAACAATGTCTGATGCGTTCTGCTCTGACTGCAAGCGTCAGACTGAGGTTGTTTTTGACCATTCCGCCGGAGATACGGTGTGTTCCGAGTGTGGTCTTGTCCTTGAATCCCACTCCATCGATGAGACCTCCGAGTGGAGGACTTTTGCCAATGAGTCTGGGGATAACGACCCGGTTCGTGTTGGTGGACCCACAAATCCTCTTTTGGCTGATGGTGGACTTTCCACGGTGATTGCGAAGCCTAATGGTACCACTGGGGAGTTCTTGTCCTCGTCTTTGGGTCGGTGGCAGAATCGTGGCTCCAATCCAGATCGAGGGTTGATTCTTGCTTTCAAGACCATTGCTACTATGTCTGATAGGTAAGGGGGTTTGATGTTTTGGATGCTGCTGAGGAAATTGGTATTTGTTGGATGTTTCTTGATTGAGCTGAATCTTGATTTCCTTTCCTAACCCATATAGGCTTATACAGATCGAATTGGGACTGTGGAGGGGTGGGAATTGGGAAATCTTACTAAATTAAGGTTTTTTTGTATTCGTGGGGGAACTTTTGATGATGGATACAAATTTTGTGAACTGATTGTTGGCTTGGTGGTTGTACAGGATTCGGGTCATGCAGCTGGGGCTATTGGAAAAACTTTAGTCTTTTAGAGAAACGTTTCTTTCTTTCTTGGTAGAGAAATCGATTAAAATCTTTGTATTGGTGCTCTTATCTTATTTATGGAATTGACTAATCAGAATTTAGAAACTTAGAGTTGAGCTAAGAAGTCGTGTAAATGAAAAGCCTATCTGGGTAGATCTTTTGGAGGAGAATATCGACTTGAAACATATACTCATGCTGTAGATGTGCATCTATGTAGTTGCGGTGAATTTGATAAAAAGGTTCTTCAGGTCTGGAATGCCAAGGAACAAAACGTTTTGAGTTGAATTTTCTTGTATCTTTTGTTTATTTCTTCAATATTCTGGCAAGCGACTTTGTTGGTGCAATGAGAATGGTATATGTTAAGTTCACTCAATTAGGTCGATTTACCTTGTTGCTTTGGAGTTTCGAGTTTTTTTATTCATATTGGGAGAAGCCACTTCTCTAATTGGAATTAAGTAGTGAATAAACTTAGTGTATACTCTTTCCATCTAATGTTTGAAAATTTTCTGTTATCGGCCTTGCCACAAGATGGTCATGGATCGTTCTATGGGATTTTCGTATTTTAGTTCATTTTATGGTCTTCTTGCACTGTAATTATAGTTTTTGGGATGCTTAGTATAAGTAACCCAACTTTGAGTTATGATAAAGATGAGACTGATTCATAATGTTTAATAAATATATGAGTTTGTCACATTTAGAAAGGTCTAATACCGCCAGCTTTATTGTGTTTCAGGTTGGGCCTTGTTGCAACCATAAAGGTATGCAGTTTTCGACCCATTATGACATAATTCCACGAGTTTCCATTTTTTGTATTTTCTAAAAGCATTCAGGTTAGTTGTCAGTATAGAATGATCATGCAGTGTTCTCAAGGTTTGAGATAATGTATGTTTCATAGTTTTTGTTAAACATTTATCTGGAAGTGATGCACAATGAATGAATGACCAAGGAATGGTCAGATACATACGGTTCAAGTTCACATACCCGCACACACACATATAGGTAAGAAACAACACTCAATATGAAAAAGGAGGTTATAAAGGATGGGAGATGTGGTCCCTGCCTAGCTATGTGGATTACAAAACGCTTCCCAGTTGGCATAAATTTGAAGAAAAGGTAATGAAAAACATTATAAAAGATTAACACCAGCATAAAGTGTAAACTTTGGACGTGGGATTCAAGACCATATGAATCGTGTGATGTAAGCCTAGAATAGAAAATAACCAAATTTTTCAGAGAGAGAAAATTCTATAATTTCTAGAGCCCTCCTCCCTACTTCTAACCAAGATTATGCATGCCTCAATAGTTGAGTCACTTTACGCACTGGTTTTTACTGGTAGTAGCCTCAGGACTACAAGTGTGTTATGACTTCATTTTGTTATTTGTAGTAACAAAACACATCTTGAAGGTAGAATGCTGTCGAGCAAGGGTAGAAAGCAGCAAAAGGAAGAGGAATTTGTGGAAAATTAACAATAGAATATTGAGACTGAATAAGGAAGTTGAAACTCCAAAGCCATAACCATTTAGCTAAAAGGGCTTTGTTACTCATCGTAAGGTTTCCAATTTCCAAACCTCTGAAAGACACTGGTCTCTCAATAACCTCATCTAATCAAACCTTTTCCTCTTCTTTAACAAATCCCTTCCTAGAGGAAGTCACACATGAATCTCTCCAAACACTTCACACCTCACACCTCACACCTCACACAGAGCCCTGAAAAGGGAGAAGAATAAATGAGCATTAAGTCCTGCCTATGAGAGACTGTTTTATGTACACTTTCATTAATTCTCATCTTTATTCAGTCTATAACAGACGTTGATTTATCACAAGTGCAGTGTGTTTCTTAAGAAAGGAACTTGGTAGAATTTTTAAAAAACACATTGTAGCTGTGATAAATCAGTGTATGTGATAGATTGAGTAAAGACAGGAATTAATTGTGTTTAAACATGACTAATGAATTTATACCACGTAGGTATTTTAATAAAATATTAAATTTATATAAGAAAAAGTCTTTATGAGGACAAATGCATAAGGAAGATAAGGAAGAGGCTTGTGGCATCTGGAAGAATGAATATCGGTGATTGAGTGAGAAAGTTGAGCATTATCAGAAGGAAACGTAGGAACAGTAAATCACACTGGTTAGTGGGTGAAAGAAAAAGAAATTATCTATAATATTGAAGAATTCTCTAGAGCAGCCAAGTAGATAATACTTGTATAAAGAAGTGTCTGTTACTCTTTCTACCTTTTGAGTAGATGAGATTCACTGAGTTTAACATCACAATAAGGAGAGCGTTAGAGTTTTTTGCCTGGGGGTGGAGAGTTTGGGTGTCTACTAAATTTTAAGTTTTGATGTTGCAATTGTACTTTTGTCTTTCCTATAAAGATGTATTTGTAGAAGGGTCTTTTTCTCGTTCCTTTTTTTTTTCCATGGTGTTTTTTGCATTCTCTATGTGAATAAATAGTTTTTGATTAAAAAATAGATTTGCTTCCTATCAAAAGAGGTGATTCAATGTTTTACATTTGATTGACTAAGAGGTCATAGGTTTAATCTATGGTTAGCCACTGCCTAGGAATTAATTTTCTATGAGTTTCTTTGACATCCAAATGTTGTAGGATTAGGCAAGTGATGCGAGATTAGTTGAGGTGCAAGTATAGCTGGCTCGAACACTGACACATATAAAAAATAATAATTACATATGATATGCTATTGGATCCAGATGCAATATTTAAGAAAAAAATATTCAAGTTTTTCTACTTATGATTTGGTAATGTTGGAATTATGTTTATTCATTTTGTTAAATGTTTGTGAATTTATTCTTCACAGTTGCTACATGCTGTTACAGTTCTAATGTGATTGTAGTTGCAACCATTGATAGGATAACTTGTGAAGATTACAATCTGAAGTCTTTGACTTTCTGACCAAGTTACTTTATAGTGAAATTATTCCTCCAAACTGTTAATTGCTGTAGACTAATTATTCAAACAAGGAAATTTCCTCTGGTCCAGAATAGGATAACATGAAATTATACACCTGTATTATATGATTTGGAGATCAGCTTAGTTTTAGATTGCTTTGCTCTATGTCATTCATTTCTCTAGCAAGTGAACTTTGAAAATGTTTAATTTTCTTAAATGATTTTCTCATTTATTAATTATATACAGGATCGGGCCAATGAGATATATAAAAGAGTAGAAGATCAAAAATCTAGTAGAGGAAGAAATCAAGATGCTTTATTGGCTGCTTGCTTATATATTGCTTGTCGACAAGAAGATAAACCCCGCACAGTCAAGGGTATTGATCCTTTGATATCTGGAGCATTTGTAGTTTAATTTCTGTACTTAACTAACCATGCTGATTTTGATTAGAAATTTGCTCTGTTGCCAATGGGGCAACAAAGAAGGAGATTGGGCGAGCAAAAGAATACATTGTGAAACAGTTGGGGTTGGAGACGGGTCAGTCTGTAGAGATGGGAACAATTCATGCTGGAGACTTTATGGTGAGGCTTTTGGTGAAAAAAATTCACTTCAAGTTTTCTGAAATTTGATCATGGACAACATGTCATTTGTTTCTTCTTATGTCATTTCTTTCTTAAACGGATATAGAGGCGTTTTTGTTCAAATCTTGGGATGAATAATCAAGCTGTTAAAGCTGCCCAAGAAGCTGTACAGAAATCTGAAGAGTTTGATATTAGGTAATGTTTGTTTCCTTTGGTTGTTGTTGAGCTTTCTTCATGTTTATTTGTTTGGGTGGTTAGTTAAGTATTCCCTGAACTCTGAGTAGCTACTTCTGTGTTTATGACAAAATTCACCCTGTTAACAACTACAGATCCCTCTTCTGGTCGGGCAGTAGTAGCCAATGTCAAAAAAAAAAAAAAAAAAAAAAAAAAGAAAAAAAAAAGAGGGAAAAGGGAAAAAAATTATATAATTGGTTTCCAGTGAAGTCAGACGACTACGGGCAAATCTAAGATTGAATGTTACAGTTAAATAGGTGCTTGCTTTGCTCACAGCCACATGTTGATTTCTTTGATCTCTAACTTAGAATTGAAATATTTTTATCTCTGAGCAGAGCTTTAGAATATATTTTCATATTTTCATCATTCACGATTATTGGCTTTGCCTATTCTTGGAATATCAAACTTGATATGCTTATTAGAAAATTAGAAGTTTTGAATTCGTATGGTTTTTAAGCTAAGGCACCCATTCCTATCCACTTCCTTCTCTTGAGGTTGAAGGCTACACCCCATAGCATGGTTTCATACCTAAAAACAACTACCAGTGGGGCAAGTGCAACAAAAAAACCCAAAACCAAGCAAACTGCTCAAACAACCGAAGCTGCTGTTGGTTTGGTTTGTACCCTGTTCAGATTGGTGGTTTCGGTTTGTTTGGTTCGAAGTTTTGCATGAACCAGAACGAATAAACTTGAAACTGACAGATAATATGTATTGTGATAATCATTATGAACTCTGAAAGGGCACACCAATGCCGATGGTTGCAAGCTCCCTTAGCAACTGCGTAGGGTGTGGGTTCAAACCTTGGTACCACCGGTTTTTTTCCCATAAGTTAATTACCTGATGGGAATTTCCAAATCTTTATTTGACTGGCCCACAGTTCGCAGGCTCACCTCCAGCCAAGCGCATAGAATGATGAACAAGTCAGAAAATTCAATAAATGGTGAACCGTCAAACCAAACCGATTGAACCGTCGATTTACTGGTTGAGTGGTTAGGATGGTTTAATGTGTCGGTTTGGTTCTGCCTTAACATTTCTTTGATATTCTAATTGGTTTGGTTTAGAATAGACCACACCCCTAACCACTACTGCAAGTCATCAATTTTACCCTTTTCTTGGGTGGGGTGATGAATTTTTGCCATTTGAGGGTTTAACTGTAATTCTTCCAAGGCTTACTGTTCAGTATATTTCCGAATTGTAGAATATATTGCTGGTGCTAAATGTTTTACTAGGACTGGAATTTATTTTTGTTGATTTTTTGCTTAAGAGTATTCTCTTTCCTCTTTCCAGGAGAAGCCCAATTTCCATTGCAGCAGCAGTTATTTATATTATTACTCAGCTTTCAGATGATAAGAAGCCTCTGAAAGGTAAATATTAACTGCCAGAATGTTTGATAGTGATTCTACCGAATGTTTTTAGAATCTTTGGTTTTCCACTCGAAACAAAATTTGATCCCTATTCCTTAGCATAGTTGTCATCAGTCTTGATATGAAATTTGATGGAGTTTTTTGCATTGAATGTGCGGCTCTGATTTGAGTGCAGATATATCGGTAGCTACCGGTGTTGCGGAAGGAACAATCAGAAATTCATATAAAGATCTCTATCCACATGTGTCGAAGATATTACCGGGTTGGTATGCTAAAGAGGAGGATCTTAAGAACCTCTGCAGTCCTTAAAATGTAGAGCAAAGCGACAACGACGTATGACAGGGAATTTAATCGAAATTGAAATTACTCTTTTTCTTTAGCCTTCTTGTACTTAAAACTCTTTGAGATTTGCAAAGAGTGCTAGAAAGAAAATCTCCACCTTCTGCTTCTCCCTTCTCTAAATAGATTTATTGCCATTATCAAATTCTAAATGACCCCCCAAACTTGCCCCATAGTTTTCACCTCAGTTCACAATGAAAAGTTATCCAAAATTTTGTGATGCTCTCATGACTTTATCGATATCAAATTTAGCATTTGCCTCAAGTTTACACCAATTTTTAGCGGTTCTTATGGCTTCCAAAGGGTTCAAAGATGGTTGGTATTTCAACTTTGCTTTCCATTGTTCATTTTTTTAATATTATTTTTTTTTTGTATATTTCATGTTTTTGTTTTTTTCCAAAGCTTTTTCAGCAATGTATTTTGCTATATCACCACTCGATTAAAAAGCTTGGCTACCCAACACTAATCTTTTAAACGGTTTAATTTACGGTGAGCTGTTAATATTTATCAGAAAAATTGCATAAGATAATTAGCGTTTGAACATTTGATCTTCTATCGTTATACCACATTAAATTAGTTTAGATGCCTAAGTTGATGAGTTGAAAAAATTATCTGTTATGAACCTTTTTGGTATTTTGTTATATATTACAGTTCTAATAATTAATGTAGAGGATTTTAATTGAATCAAGTTAATTATTTTGATTCAATTGGATCAAGTTAATTATTTTAGTCCAATTGGATCAAGTTAATTATTTAGACTATAGTCCAATAAAGTAAAAAAAAAAAGAAAAACTTAGTTCAGCCAGAATGCTAAATAAGACCAAAGTTTATATGGTTGGGCCTGGGGTCAAGTTCATAGGTCTACCAAGTCTAGAATCACACAACTCATACGAGAATTCTTCAAATAGAGAAGTTTTCTTCTTTTGGGTTTTAGAAAATTTTACTCTCAAAAAGTTCAGAAAAAATTATTTCAACAATCAGAAGACTAGTTTTTGAAGTGAACTACATCAAGTGTGCATTCAACAAAGGGAGAATTAAGTTTTAGAGATCAAACTTACATCTACACGAATTCAATTTCACGAAACACGTTTCTTCAGAAACTTGTGCATACAAATTTACACGTCGATTGGGACATCTCTACCTCTCGTCTCTCTCTCAAAATCCAAATCAACAAATCAATCAATGACACTAGAGAAAGTTGTATCCAAAGAAACTGCTGCAAGTGACTTTTGCATAGGATCGACACCTAGAGTCACTCAAAGAGGATCATGCAAGAACAAGAACAAAGTTTTATCCTCATAAAGAAAAGCTGGAAACAACTGATGAAATCTACTAATGACAGAATTGCTATTACAGAGAATACTTTATCTGACAACTCTGCTCCTACTTCTGACCAACCAGAGAAAGAATCACACCTTGAAGTAGTGTCTGTCATGATGACAGATATAACCGCTGAGGCAGTCATGGTAAGATGGAGAGAACTAAATCTGCTAATGAAATCTATTAAGGAGAGAGATCATGAAATCGTTGTCTTGAGAGATCAAATAAAGGCTCATTTTGTTGAAACATGAAAACGCAGGGAATAGAAGAGGCCAACTAGTCAGGCAGTTTGTTTGAAGCTTAAAAGAAAATGCTTTTGAGTGGTATATCGATCTAGAGTTGGAACTGATTGACAGTTGGGATCAGTTGGAAAGAGAGTTCCTCAAGCACTTCTATAAACCTAGACGCACTGTTAGCATGATGGGAGCTGACAAACACCAAACAATATAAAGAAGAGCCAGTTATCGACTACTAAAACCGATGGAGAGCTTTGTGGTTGGATTGTAAAGATAAATTGGTTGAACTCTCTATAGTCGAGATGTGCACCTAAGACATACATTGAGAGACTCTCTACATCTTGCAAGGAACAAAACCTTACACATTTAAAGAGTTGGCAACTCACACTATGATATGAAGCTAAGCATTGACAATAAGGGAACTAAAGATTTCCTAATCTCTGAAGAAAAAAATGAAAGAAAGAAATCAAAGGCATTGAAGGGATTGAAGATAGTGCCATCAAAGAATCTATGGTCGTTTATATGACCCTACTAAAATTTTCTCCAGGGAAAATGAGACAAGAGATAAAAAGAAAAATGACAAAGAGAAGCATCACCCAATTCTTAAAGAAAAGTAGAAAAAGGTTTATCCATTTCCTGATTCAGATATTGCATATATGTTAGAACATATATTAGAGAAGCAACTTACTTAACCTCCATAATGTAAACAGCCAAAGCAAGCAGGAAAGGTAGATGATCCCAACTACTGCAAATATCATCAGGTCATCAGTCATCCAATGGAGAAATGTTTTGTCATGAAAGAGCTAATTCTAAGGTTGGCTTGCGAGAAAACGATTAAGCTAAACTTGGAGAAAATAGTTTAAACAAACCATGTTGTAGTGACAATGATGTCAGATGCTCCTCCGTCAACATCAGGTTTTTAGCAAAGAGAAAGTTTGGTCCAATTTAAGACCTATGAGCTTGTGGTTGTTCAGTTCCAACAAAAAATTGTGTTAGAAGATTCTAGAGAAAAGGAAAGACCAATTGAATAGGACGATGAAGAGTGGATAATTGTGATCTGTAAAAAAAAAGACAGCAAAATTCGGTCAAAAAAGAGTTCCGCTCTTATCAAAATTATAGAAGAGGGAACATGACTCCAATAAGTAAGAGAAAGAAGAAAACTTGGAAGCCAAAGCTTAGGTAAGAGGAAGACAAGAATTTTCCTTGACCGTGATGTTTGGTAACTTCATTGTGATCATTTGGATGGAGTTCCACAAGTCGTCGCATGTCATGCTGTCAATGCGGTGGAGTAAGAAAGCATCCCTTCAAGCTCATTAGAAGAGGAGGAAGTGTCAAAAGACTTGTCGATGTTCAATTTTAATGATCTATTATCACTTCCTCAAGAAACTAAGCGCATCCTTATTGATACATTGTTAGATTCAAGAGCATCAAGTTTGACTTCTCTGACCTCTACGACGCGCGAGAGTGCTTCTTATTGTATGTCATATACTTCTCAGATGGGGATCTGTTGTTGGGATCCAAACTTCATAATAGACCCCTGTATGTTTTAAGATACGTTTGAGAACAGAGGGTTGATCAGATTCTCATTAATAATAGATCAACTGTTAGCATAATGTCGAAGTCGACTATGAAGCAGTTAGACATCTTGATGGATAAAAACTCGAATAACAAGATAATAATACTAGGTTTCAATCAAGATAGTCAAAGATCGATAGGAATGATACGCTTAGAACTCCCTATTGACAACCTAAAGGCTAGTGCATTTTTCCATGTCATAGACACAAGGACCATTTACAAGTTGTTACTAGGTCGCCCTTGGATTCATGAAGCTAAGTCTTACTTCTTAGATATGAAGTTTTATTTGAGAAGTGATAATATTTCAAATGCTATGCATGCAGAAATCCCCCATATTAATAAGAGAGGATAATCTAAAGCGGAAGTCACTAGTAAGCACAAGAAAAGAACCACATAAAGAGACAAATACTACTAACTCTAGGAAGGGTAAGGCATTTGCTGGCACCACAAAGAGTACGATCTTAAAAGATGAAAAAGATTCGACCCTCTAGCCTTACACTATGTCCCTCTGTTGAGGCACAAGAAGGGTGAGTCACCATTCGTTGAGTGGTTAAATGGATTGAATGTTAGTGGTGTTGAAATCTTACAAGAAGGTTTTGTTACACCACTTACTAAGACAACGAAGCAGGAGATAAAATTAGACCTGACGGGAGCAAGCTTGTTAGAAAGATGAACGAGAGACTGAGTTTGACCTCAAAGCTTACAAATTGATGAAGAAAGTAGGTTATGACTTCATAGCTCACACCGAGTTTAAGAGCTTGAAAATTTATGAGCAGCCCGAGCTGTCCTCAACCTAGAAGAAACTTTTACTAGAACGACATGCTATATTTGTGTCAAGAAAAGGACTTAGATATTAGTCATCGGAGCCAATTCAAATAAATTAGGAAGGGAAAGGAAAGAGTGGTTAACAACAATCATATAACTATTGAGGAGGTCGAAGATACAAAAGAAAAAGGAAGTAGTAATTAGAGAATCTCAATATTCGACCGAATTAGATGACCCATTTTACGTGTCCTAGTCTTCGAAAGACTAAGCATGATAGAGGCAAAAAGAGAGTCACCAACCTATGCCTGGCCTTGAACGACGCTTGGTCTTTCAAATATTTAACTATACCCTTTAAAAGAGAGAAAAAAAATTGTCAAGCTTTGACAACTACGATACCATCAATATTTAAAAGGCTAGACGTGGCTAAGCAGAAAAATAAACAAGTGCCCTGTACACTGAGTTTTTATCGTCTTGGGTATAGGGGCTTACATGACAACATTGGTTCCAGCATAGCTACAAAGAAGAAGGAATCGACATCTCGCATGTCATTTTGGATCCACATTAATCACAAAGACGCAAGAAATTGCCCTGGTAAGGAGTTTTCTTATGAGGCAAAGGGAGAAGGAAAAATTTCTAATATTGTTCCTTCTTAAATGAAAAGAAAAATATATGTTCCTCTAATACAAGAAAAGGCCCGTTGAAGGTGTAAATACGTGACATTATATTAACTAATCGTAAAAACGAAGGCTTAGAACAGAAGGGAAAGGTAAAACTTCATGTCATCACATCACCATTATTGAAGAGTCAGATATTGAAACTTCTGAAGAAAACACAGAAGATGCCCTATAGAGTCTCGAGGATGGTGGCCAATCTACTGTAGATTAGCTAAAAGAGATGAATCTTGATATAATAGAGGAACCGTAACCAACTTTCATTAGTGGATCTTTTTCTAGCGAAGATGAGGGTGGGTACAGGAGTTTGCTCACTAAGTATAGGGACATCTTTGTTGATCATACAAGGAGATGCCAGGACTTGATCCAAAAACAGTAGTCCATTAACTTCCAATTAAATCAGGTATCGGTTGGTTAAGCAAGCTTAAGGATTCTTTCGACCAGAGGTTATTCTTCAAATTGAGGTTGAAGTCAATAAATTAATTGAAGCAAGAGGTTCATCCGTGAGGTTAAATATCCAACATGGATAGTAAACATGTCCCTGTCAGAAAGAATAACAAACAACTTTGTGTTTGTGTAGACTTCATGACCTCAATAATGCATGCCCTAAAAATGACTTTCCTTTGTCCATCGCATAAATCAAGTGGATGCAACCAGTACACATGAGGCATTATCTTTTATGGATGGGTCATTTTGATATAAACAAATACAAAGGGTCCTTTCAGGTGAAGAAATAACAGCTTTTTGGAATCCAAAGTAAATATACTGTTACAAGGTGACGCCCTTTGGTTTGAAGAATGCTGGTGCTACTTATCGATGCACAATACAAAAAGTGTTTGATGACATGCTGCATAAGCATGTCGAGTGTTATGTTGATGATCTAGTGGTCAAGTCTAAGAGATGACAAGACCACTTGAAGGATTTAAAAGTTGTGTTTGACTGACTGCAAAAATACCAGTTGAGGATGAACTCTCTCATGTGCCCATTCGATGTGACCTCAATTTTTTTTTTATTTAATTGTAAGACATCAAAGGATCAAGATAGACCAATTGAAGATTGATATCATCTAGAACATCTCAAAACCAAAGAATTTGCATGAGCTATGAAGTATTCAAAGAAGCTTGGCTTACATTGAGAGGTTTATTTTCAACTTAGTTGTTCGATGTCGTCCTCATCAAAAGTTGATGTGAAAAGAAGAAAATTTTGTGTGCGATGAAGCTTGCTAAAATGCCTTTGGTAGCATAAAGAAATACTGACTTAATCTTTCAGTACTAAAAGCTCTAGAAGCTGACATGCCGTTGATACTGTACATCATTGTACATGAAAGATTGCAGGAGGCATTGTTGGCACAAGAGGAGGAGAATGGAAGGGAGCATTCTCTTTATTATCTAAGCGAAACCTTAGCTGGGATTGAAGTCAACTATTCTTCCATCGAGAAAATGTGTCTTGCACTTTTCTTCGCCATTGATAAGCTAAGGCATTATGTGCAAGCCTTCACGGTTCACCTAGTGGTGAAACCAGATTCTATCAAGTATATTGTGTCCAAGCCAATCATCTTTAGGTCTAGCCAAATGGGTGATGTAGCTTCATTAATATGACATTGTCTATGTGTCGCAAAAGGAAACAAAGGGACATGCCCTAGTAGACTTTTTAATAGATCACTCAATCCCATTAGATTGGAAGTTATGTGAAGACTTACCAGATGATGAAGTTTTCTTCATAGAAATCATGAAGCCTTGAACCATGTACTTTAATGGTGCAACACAAAGGAGTTGTGCGGGGGCCAATATTGTCCTCATTTTTCCTAAGAAACATATGCTACCTTCTATCTTTTAGCTTGCTGACTTATGCTTAACAATGTGGTTGAATTTCAAGCTTTGATAATTGACCTTCAAATGACAATGGAGATTGGAGTGTCATTCATAGAGATCTATGGCAATTCAAAGTTGATAGTTAGTAAACTCCTGCTCCATTATGATGTGAAGCATGAAGAGTTGAAGTTGTACTTTACTTATGCTTGATAATTGATGGAAAAGTTCGGTAGCATGATGCTGAAGCATGTCCTTAGAGCAGAAAATAAGAGGGCAGACACATTAGCAAACTTGGCTACTGCCTTGACAATGCGCGATGAGTCCGAATGTAAGGAAATGAATGTGACATTAGTTTATTTGATTGGTGAATAAGATTGACATCAACCCATTACAAATTATCTTGAACATGAAAAGCTTCCAAAGGATTCTCGTCATAAAATTGTGGTATGAAGGAGAGCCGCTTAATTCATTTATTACAAAAGAACATTATATCCTCGCTTTCTTGAAGGGTTCTTTCTTGAGATTAAAAGGTGAATGACAAAATGGAAAAACAAAAAAACTCAGTTGAACTATGTTATGACTTGATCCCTTTCTTTAAGGGTACATAGGTAGCTGAAAGAAAACTTTAAGTTCAATCAAGTAACAAAAGAAACAAAGTAGTTTGAACCATGTTATGACTTGATCCCTATAAGGATACATAGGCAACTTAAAATAAATTTTAAGTTTAGTGGTACACAAACCAAATTAGTGTCATAACCATGTAAAGCATGACACTAAGAAATCGATGATGTTCATTCTCATTAAAGAATGTCAACTTAGAGTTGAAGATGCCCTGTTGTGGGCAATACAACAAATCAAAGAAGTGTTGCACTAGGAGCAAGACACCACAAAATTAGATGCTTACAAATGCATCATTCACCTAAAAATCAACACTCCATCTTAAATTTAGAAGTTCTTTAGATTCAAATTCTGAGGATTTGTCGATGTTTCAAATTCAAGTTCGAAGGTTTTATGAAGGCTTATTCAAATGCAAGATCAAATACTTCGCTAATGCTTCTTCATCTCAAAATTCAAGGATTACGTTGGTACTTTCCCATCTCTAAAGTTCAATGGTTTCTTTGTTATTGCTCTTTTTTCCATCTTCCAAATGGGATGGTTGCTGTTGCTTCATCATCTTAAGCTCGATGATGGCATAGTTGCTTTTACATCTTGAACTTCGAAGATTGCATTACTGCTTCTCCATACCTATCGGGGATTATTCCATGTCGAAGTGTGAGATTTGCATTGTTGCTTCTCTATGTCAATTTTTGAAGGTTGCATTGCTGCTTCTTCACCTCTAAGCTTGTTGGTTGCGTAGTTGCTTCTACATCTCCTACTTCTAGGATTGCACTGTTGCTTCTCCATGTCCAAGTTCGAGAGTTGCATTATTGTTTCCCCATCTCCTAAGTTTGATGGTTTCTTCATGGTAGCTTCTTCATTTCTAAATTTTATGGTCATTTAGTTGTTGTTTTGTTCAATCTCTAAGTTTGATGGATGCTTCATGACGACATCTCCATCTCCAAATTCGATGGTTGCTTCATAGTTGTTACTCCATTTTCATGTATGTTGTGACTTGATTCCTAGCATCCACCAAATTTGAAATAATATTTCATCTTCAAGGAAAAGTACGGAGGATTCATCGATGCACTACTTTATCTCTAAAGTTGGACTTGTCGTTCTACTCTATTTTTCAAAGTCTAATGTGGTACTCCTTTCTATCTCTAAGATATGATGTGGTGGCTAATCAGCTCCATCTTGTTGCTATTGTTCATATGTGAGTTCAAGACTGATTTGAGTGGTTCTAACTCTTCCCCAAAAAGGATCAAATTCAGTTTGTCTTACTCTACCTCATATGTGTGATCAAGTCTCATTCGTCTTCCTCAACCTCCTATGTGCAATCAAGTCTATTTCATCTGGCTCTACCTTATATATGTAATCAAGCTTGGTTTATCTGACTTTGCCTTGTATGTGCGATCAAGTTCAGTTCGACTGGCTCTGCCTTATATGTGTGATTAGATCCGGTTTGTCTGGATATGCCTCATACGTGAGATCAAGTCTAGTTCGTCTAGCTCTATCAAGTTTGGTTCGTTTGGCTCTACCTCCTATGTATGATCAAGTTTAGTTTGTCTGCCTTTATCTTATATGTGCGATCAAGTTTGGTTTGTCTGGCACTGCCTCATATGTTTGATCAAGTGCCTGGTTCATTTAGCTTTACATCATATGTGCGATTACGCTTGGTTCGTCTCGCTCTGCCTCATATGTGTGATCAAGTTTGATTCGTTTAGCTTCGCCTCATATGTGCAATCAAGTTTTGTCCATCTGGCTTTACCTCTCCTAGTAAGAGTGGAGTCGATGACGAAAAAGTGAAGGTGTTTGATCGTTCTTAGTAGGAGGAAGTTGCTGACAACAAAGTGAAGGTGTCTGACCATTTGTAGTAGAAGTGGGGGTCGCTGACAACAGAGTGAAGGTGCCCAATCATTTCTAGTAGGAGTGGAGTCGCTGACGATAAACTAAAGGGGCCCAACTGTTCCTAATAGTAGTGGAGTTGTTGACAGCAAAGTAAAGGTGCTCGACCATTTCTAGTGGGAGAGGGATCGTTGACGAAAAAGTGAAAGTGTCTGACCGTTCTTAGTAGGAGTGAGTTGCTGATGGAAAAGTAAAGATGTCTGATCATTTCTAGTAAGAGTGGGATCACTGATGGAAAAGTAAAGGTGTCAGACAGTTCTTATTAGTAGGATCGCTAATTACAAAATAAAGATGTCGGGCTGTTCCTAATAGGAGTGGGGTAGCTAATGACAAAGTGAAGATGTTCGAACGTTCCTTGTAGGAGTGAGGTCTTTGATGGCAAAGTAAAGGAAGTAAAATTCGAGGAGCTAATGACGAAGCTAAATGGAGGTCATCCCTACAAAAGTTTAAAATATATAGAAAAAAGAAAAAAAAGGAAAAAGATCACCTTTTGAAAATATGTGCGTTTGATCGTGTATGTAAGTATAAACGATCATTTAGAAAAGTCGAGCCCAATAACTAAAAATTACAAAGATACCATCAAAATTAACGTGCTACAATATAAGAAGGCCCTTGTTCAGACTTTTCCTATTCTTTACAGTCCTTTGTCTTCTTCACATCATTTTCGTCGTACATCTTCTTCGTCAATCATTTATTTCCTTGAAATTTCTTCAATAGAATTTTTGAAATTATTCTTCGTCTTGTTCTTTACCTTCCGTTCTCATCAATCTTCAAAAATTTATTTTTCGACATTCTTGTCGTTGCTCAATATTTTGGCTCCACAATCAAATCTATCTCCATCTATCTTGATCTATCTCCATCATCTATCTCTATCTATCCCGATCTATCTCCCATACAAAGAGGTCTAAAATATATATTCTTTTTATTTAATTGAATAATCATTCTTATTCTATGTAACTCAACCCTAACTTTTTTTTTTTTTTTTATAAATAAATGGTGAGCAAGAAGAAAGCAGCATCAAGTAGAAAATCAATGAAATATAAAGGAAAGGCAGAAGAAAGAAAAATTTTAAAAGAAAAATAAATGAAGGTAACAAAATAGAATGTGAATATCCATCTATATAGTATTCTATCTTTGTCTATATTTGTGTATCTTTGTCTGATTGCTCTATTTTTGTCAATATCAATCTAAATAACGCTGTGTATTTGTGAATTTGTTAAAACTAACCCTTTGTTTATAACATACTATTTATTATATCTTTTCAACAGGTTAAACACCATCCAAATGACATTATTATGGAAGATGTATACAAAAAACATAGGATTACTGTGTACTATAGGGTAGAGATATTGAATCAGATCAAATAAAAAATAGACCAAACAATTCTTTCTCAAGTTTTGATGAGCAACCCTTTTGGCCAGTTTCTTAATATTAAAATGGCTAAAATACCAATACAATTTCTTAATTTCTTAATAAGGAAGCAATTCCTTACAAAAGAGGCTAATGTCCTTGCTTTCAACTTCAATGGACATATAGTAGAATTTGGGCTGAAAGAATTCTGTTTGATGATTGGGTTAAAAGGGCACAAATTCCTAGAGTTAAACCTATGAGAAAGAAAAGAAAATGGTTTGAAAAATGTCATTTTACCTAATGACGACTTTACAACAAGAAGAGATATATAAAAAGCTTTCAAAGCATTATGCCATGAGGAAGACCCATTGAAGGAAAAATTAGTTAACCTCTATATCTTAGAAGCGTTTTTAATTTCCAAGCAACAACACAACCAAATAAATCTCCAACATCTAGACACATTAAGTCACGAAAAAACCTTCAAAGACTATCCATGGGGGAGATTATCATACATTCTAACATATCAATTCTTCAAGAAAGCATCGAACAACGACAAGGATGTTATATACCTTCAAGGATTTTTCCTAGCTTTAGACTGTTGGGTTTTTGAGACAATACCAAGACTTTCCAATTTAGATGTCGGGTTTGGAAGAAAGCTTGGAATTCAAGGGCCAACAATCGTGATATGGGAATGTTTGTAGTTAAGTGACTGGATGTAACGCCCCGAATTTTTCGAGGTAATTTATATCATTTTGTGTGAATTTTCGAAAATTTAAAATTTTGGTGTAAATTCTCGGTTTCCTTCGAAGAGGGAAGAAAAAAAAATTTAGGGATATGAATTTATTTAAATTTAATATTTTGTAAATTGATATAATAATAATATAATATTAATTATATTAATTATATTATTATTATTATTATTATTTAATAATATTATTATTTAATATATATATATATATATAATAATAATAATATATATTTTTTAAAACCATAAAGAGCGCGCCCCCCATCCACTTCTTCTTCTTCTTCGTCTTCCACACGCGAAGCCGCCGCCGCCTCGCAACCATCACCCTTCCGTTCGCGCACGTCTCTACCTCCGTCCCCGTCTCCGACCTCCTCTCCGTCACCAGCTCGGTAGTGCTTCACCGTCCGCACGAACGCTTCCTCCTTCATCCAACCGGCCGCACATCATCGACGGAAAACCACCCAACTACAGCCGTCTCCGACCGTCCTTCTTCTGGGTTCCGCGTGCACGACCAACCATCGGCCGTCTCTGCCTCGATTGTGCAGCATCGGCCGTCGTACATCTAGCATCGACGTAAGTAATCGGGCAAACCTTCTCTACCATCGCCGCCGTGTGTTTCGCCGCCGTGTGGAATTTAAATCGGCTCCAAGTCGGCTGAGTGGACTCGAGCTAGCCGAGCCGCCATCTTTGCCTGAGCCAAACCGAGCCGCGAGCCGGGAGTCGAGATAAGTCGAGCCGTAATCCGAGCCGAGCCGCGAGTCGCGAACCGCGAGTTGAGCCGAGTCGCGAGCTGCAAGCTAAGCCGAGCCGAGCCGAGCCGAGGATTGAGCTGAGCCGCAAGCTGAGCCGAGCAGCGATCCAAGTCGAGTCGCAAGCTGATCCAAGCCGAGTCGAGCCGCGAACTGACCTACCCAAGCCGCGAGCCGATCACCTCCAAGCTAAGCCGAGCTCCCCGTTCACCGAGCCACCTAAGCCTTCTTACCTCCACTTCGGGTCACGGTGAGTTTTCGGTAAGGATTATTTTGGTAAATTACCCAATGTTGCTATGACCGATTCGAGTTTGAATATTGGAGTAAGACATAGTTCTATCTGTCGTTCCTTGAAGGCATTAGGGAGTTGACGCTCAAGTTCTCGGGTTCTGTGGCAGGCTTATTTGGAGATAGCTCTCCTTTTCTCGGGTAAGTCAACGGATGTTGCTTAGGACCATTTAAAAATGACTTTTACTAGTATCATCGTTTAAAACCCTTGTGATTTCGTTTAGGTGGATCCGTTGAGCGTGGACTCGATCGAGGGGCATAACCAAGTATCAGGTAAGGGATTTCCTACTACTAAACCTCGGGTCGAGGCTGGAAACGTAGTAATCCACAGGGGATTATACGTTAGTAACTGTACTGAATGAATTGACGCATGTTTGACTATTAAATATCGCTTTATGCTCTTATCTGATTAAGGGTAACGTGACCGCTAGTGGTAGCTTGTGTGCCATCGTGTGTAATGAGTTGTTTACGGATAGACACCGATGCCCGGATATTCTATGTACAATAGTTATGTTAATGGGCTATGTTGTGAACTGGAATTGTATGTCGATGGACTTAAAAGTCTTAAGGTTAGGTATGTGGTAGTCTATTGTCTGGATTTTTGTTTATGGAATTATGTCGTGGAAGGACTGGGAGTCCGATTCTGATTTAACTGGTTGACTGGATCTAAAGAATATCACAATGATGTGTGAATTGGATACGCATGTAGCAACTGAGGATATGATTGTTTAAATCTATACTATCTGACTGACGAAGTCTATGACGAGATTGCAATATGAACTTTGTCGTAGTGTGACTGTTGTAGACGGTTTAGTATGGACTGAGGGGTAACGATTAGCTTCATCTATGAGGTAGTGTACCTTACGGATAGGTGTATCCTTCGGGATCACTAGATTGATACGTGCATCCTTCGGGATCACTAGACTGATATGTGTATCCTTCGGGATCACTAGACTGATACGTGCATCCTTCGGGATCATGAGACTGATGTGTGCGTCCTACGGGACCACTAGACTGTTTATGTAGGGTACCCCTGAATAGGAAGTTAACTGTTATTCCCTAACGGGCCCAGTAGTGAGTCCCTTACTGGGTATATTTTATACTCACCCTTTTTCCTCTTTAACTTTTCAGGTAAGGGTACAGCGAGGGGCAGATCGACGAGGGGTAAGAAGGACGCGTGAAGGCCATATGGACACGTCTGGTTTTCTTTATGCTTCCGCTGATGTATTTTGTTACTCGTTATTTTCATTGTCGGGTCGAGTCATGTTTAAAATATTTGGTTGTGATTTTGTTGTTGATGAGTTGAGTACTGTATTTTGGAACTCTCGTGATTTTGATTTAAAATAGGGCCCGAAACTGTTTTGTTTGTATTATTTCTAAAACGTTTTTAATGAATCGTAACCGGTCCTTTATGAGTTTATGTGTTATGTGGTCGAGTCTTGGTACTGAGTAGTGACCTCAGCTTAGTCCGGAAAGTTGGGTCGTTACACTGGAGGACTCTACACACAAACATTTTTGAATTTGAGAATGTAACTAAATTTAGAACATGTTCTATATATGTCTATCTAGATAGACAATGAAAGATTTCTATCCATATCTATTTGGAATAGACGATGATGAAATTTTATCACTGTTTATCAATACAATTGCTACTTTTTCACTAATAATCTAACATCATTTTACTTGTAGTTCTTTATGACACCACTAGACTTAAAAGAAGAAGAGTCTCGAACAATTTCGAAATATTTCAAAGATATTGAGGAATAAGATAAAAAAGAACAGGTAGAGCAACCGAAAAAAAGAGAGAAAGAAATGGAAAGAAACATGGAAACAAATAATATAAATAATGACAGTTATAATCTGTCATAAAATATTTCATTCGTGACAGTTATTATATGTCATGGAAACCACATTTCGTGACAGTTTTATACAGTTGTCATAAAATAATTTCCATGACTGCCGCATCAATGACTGCAAAAAAGTGTCACGAAAACCTTTAATGATAGCATTTAACTGTCATTGTAGGCCCTTTTTCTACTAGTGCCTTCGTGAGTTTTTTCATTTGTTACACGAGTTGTAAATATTTTCCCGGTTTGTTATATTTATGAAAAGTTCTCTATAATTAATAACATTCTCCACCAAATTTCAAAATCTTTAATAAAATATACATAATCATATATATACTTAATTAATCTAACACATTACATCAAATAAATTTCTTAACATCCAATTTCAATTAATCTAATTCCCATAATAATTGAATCATAAATTATTCAAGATAATTTAAGCAACAAAATTACCTTAAACTTTTTGAGGTGTTACAGTTTGGGTTACAATAGTATTTGTTTGTGGTTAATTATATTTTTACAATAAATCTATATTTTTCTTTTTCCAATATTTTAACAAAAATTCAAAATCCTTTATCATACATCCTAAGATTTGGTATATCAAGAGTATAAAGTGTGTCAAATGTGTACAAAGTGTGTATCAAAAGTATAGAAAATATATATCAAATGTGTCTATTAGAAGAATGTCAAATTTATTAGGTATATATATCATATGTGTATCAAGTGTTATCAAAAAGTGAATATCAATATATGATATATCTAAGTGTATATTAGTTATCAAGTATGTCGAGTTCATCAAGTGAGTCTATGTTATGAGCTTAATATTTAAAATTATCTTGCCTAACGTGCAAGAAACTCACTAAACTTAGTACATATTCTCGAACATATCTCGATTATAATAATAAATCTCCTACCTATCTCATAGAGATAATATATAAAAGTAATATATTTCTTAACATAATATCTTAATTTTAGCTAAATTTTTAAGATTTTCTTCATTTTATTTCTAAACCCACAAATTGCTCTCTTTTAGTTTCCAAAATTTTAAATTTATTGCATCTTGATCTTTAGATTTGATGTTTTTATTTTGATTAATACTGGCACACACAAAAAAGAAATAACCTCTTGCCCTATTTTGAAAGCTTAGGCAAAATTATCTCATAGAAAATGATTCTAACCTTTTATATTATTATTATTTCAATAATTCTATATGACCTTCTAAATTAATGAAGATGTTCAAATTTTTTTTTTATAAAAAGAAGGAAAGATGTTTCATAAATGTAACAAAATACTAAAATATTTACAGTCCGTATGACAAAACTCATAAAGTTAGTCATTTTTTAAATATTCTAGGTTTGTCCTTTCATCTTATTCTCCTCTACGAATCATCTTTCTTCTTTTAGTGTTTTTTTTTTCGCTGCAAATCATCTTTCTTCTTTTCATCTTCTTTTTTTACGTCCAAAAGTATGATTTCTTTCTATCTTCTTTCTTCTTTTTCTCTTTTTTTCGCTACGTGCATCGTTTTTCTTCTTTTTCCTTCTCTTTTTTTATGTCATTTAAACTTGGATAACCAAATTTGATTTATTTCTATTGTCTTTGTTCTTTTTCTCTTTTTTTTCTCTACGTGCATCGTCTTTCTTCTTTTCCTTCTCTTTTTTACGTTCTTTATATTTGGGGTAATTAAATCTAAAAGATTGTGTATAAAAAGAATGTTGAAAAAAATTGTTCCAAAAGAATTAAAAAAAAATCGTTTAGCCAAATCTAAACGATCATGTACCAAAGAATCTTGAAAAAAAATAAACTATCATATAAACAAATCTAAACGATCGCGTACGTTGAAAAAAAATCTTTTAGTCAAATCTAAAAGATCTTGTACCAAATTTAAAAAAAAAATCGTTTAGATTTGGGGTAGCTAAATCTAAACGATCGTGTAACCAAATTTAAACGATCGTGTAACCCAATTAAACTATCCTGTAACCAAATTAAACGATAGAATTGAAAAAAATAAATATCCAAATCTAAACGATCGTGTATCAAACAATAGTCAAATTTAAACGATCGTGTACTAAATATATTATACGTGTTACCAAATATATTACGCACGTTATTGACGGGACATTTTTGGTATGGTGGGCTTGTAGATTTTTTCTGCTTTTAGAATTGTTCTATACAATGTAAATATTTTATCGCTTTTCTACATATTTTGAAAATATCCCTAAAAAGGATAAAGTATTCCTGCGCTCAATGAAGAAGAGTACCTCCAATTTAATCAAGGAAAATATATACATATATATGGATAAGGTCAATCCTATTCATGCATAAATATCATGGACATGTGAAACATGATAGACAATAATGTGGGCCAAACAAAAAAAAGATCAATAGAAATCCTTTTTCTCTCAATATATAATAATATGCTGGATCGAAATACACACAAAGTAATTTGGATGGATTCAAGCAATCATCGAACTTAATCCTTCTAAAATATCGAAAGTAATCTTTCCCTTTTTTCTTTTTTAATGAGTAACCAAAACTATGTAATCTCGGAGAATGCCGGAAAAAATACTCACCATCTTCCTGTTATGGTTGTCATGGTTCCTTTACCGGCGCAGGGTCATCTAAATCAGCTCCTCCACCTCTCTCGCCTACTCTCTGCCTTCAACATCCCTGTCCACTTCGTTGGCACCGCTACGCACAACCGCCAAGCGCAGCATCGCGTTGGTGCAGAAATTAGCAACCATCTGATCCAATTTCATGACTTTGACATACCAATATTCCCTTCTCCTTCTCCAAACCCCAATACAACCCACAAATTCCCCTCTCATCTCATCCCCTTAATGACTGCTGCGGCAGTCCACCTTCGTCGCCCTCTCGCTGCCTTTCTTTCTTCACTTTCTTCAAAAGCAAAACGACTCATAGTCATCCACGATTCCCTAATGTCGTCTGTGGTTCAAGTCGTAGACACCATTGTCAATGTCGAATCATACAATTTTCATAGTGTTTCAGCTTTTGCTGCCACTCTCCATTGCTTGGAGCGTAAAGGGATTGGAGGTGGTGACGACAACTGTGAAAGTACGAAATTCTACAAAGAGCATGTTATTTTAAAGGAATCAAATAGTGTTCGTTCATGTGAAAACTGTTTTCCAACGGAGTTTTTGGATTTCATTAAGTCGCAGTTTGATCAGCTACCCAAAAAGACATGTGGAAAAATATATAACACTTGTAGAGTGATTGAAGGCTCGTCTTTGAAGTTGATTGAAAGAATTGAAAATGAGTTTAATCACTGGGCATTGGGTCCTTTCAACCCTGTCAAAAAGTTGAAGGTATACTACATATATATATATATATATACACACACACACACACATGGTATTTGAAGATTATTTCTCTCCCTATATCTACATATCACCAATATATAGTCAACCTAATAGGCTTAGGTGATCGGTTAATTATATTAAATCAATAGTTTCACTCTTCCTTACAAGTGGGGTCGGAAATTTAGTATAATAAACAAGACGGGAAATGACATTAATTATAATAGTTGACCACAAATCATTATTTTGCTTTAGTATGATGTTAAATCAGTTAAATGGTTGTAACAACTCTGATTACGTTAACATTTTAACAGTTGTATTTGGTTATTTTAGAATGGGGAGAGGTCGTCGTCTAAGCATAGCTGCATGTCATGGCTAGATCAACAAGAGCCAAGATCAGTGATGTATATCTCGTTTGGGACGACAACAACAGTGGAAGACAAACAAATTAAAGAAATAGCAATTGGGTTAGCAAGAAGCCACCAAAAGTTCATTTGGGTCATTCGAGATGCCGATAAAGGCGATATCTTTCACGACGACAATGACAAAAAGCCCAAACTGCCAGAAGGTTACAATGACTTAATTGGTGATCGAGGGTTGGTAATAAGAGAATGGGCACCACAGTTGGAGATACTGAGCCACTGGGCGACTGGAGGGTTTATGACGCATTGCGGATGGAATTCGTGCATGGAGAGCATGACAATGGGAGTGCCAATGGCAGCATGGCCTATGCACTCGGACCAGCCAAGGAACACGGTGCTTGTGACCGCGATATTGAGAGTAGGGGTGGTGGTGAAGGACTGGGATCAAGGGGAGGAGGTGGTGTCGGCATTGACCGTGGAGGAGGCGGTGAAAAGATTGATAGTGTCGGAGGAAGGGGCAGAGATAAGAATGAATGCAATGAGGGTAGGGGAAGCTGTGCGACGGTCGATAGAAGATGGTGGAGATTCTCGGAAAGAGTTGGAGGCTTTTGTTAATCATATTACTCGGTAGATGAAAAAACAGTGAGAAGTTTTTGTTTTCATATTATTTCTTTATGATTATTACAAAATACCGTGTTAACTACTTAATTCAACTACGCTTTGCCCATGAAGGAGTATGTATTTTTAAAACTTTGAAATACGCATTTGACAAAGGATAATTATAATAGGTAGCAATTTTTAGAATAATTATTAGGTATATAGCAATATTTTAAAAAAAAAATGTAAATATAGCAAAATCTATCAGTGATAGGCTTCTATCGTTGATAGACTCTTATGGTTTATCAGTGATAGACCAACATTTATTACATAATCTATCGGTGATAGACTCCTATCATTAATAGATTTTGACAGATTTTGCTATATTTACAATTTTTTTAAAATGTTGCTATATACTTAATTATTTTGAATATAATTGCTACATTTGCAACTACGAGTCATTTTTGTTATCATATATATAAAGAAAAAAAAGTTATAATATAATTTTTTTCTTTCTTTTACTTTTATCACTTGAATTGAGTTTGAAGATTTAGTCGATATTTTGACATGTTACACATAAATAAACAGGTAATAAAATGTTCACTTACGAGAATATAACATAAATAATAAATATTTTGGCCATTCGTTTAAAAATGTTTGTTTATTGATTTAAATATTATTTGGTCTCTCTTAGAAAACATTCATCAATCAAATATTTATATTTTCATTCATATTTCCATAAAATTAACTGGGGTGACATTTCAAAAATTTATTTGGTTCGACCACACCCATTCAAATTAATTTGGTTACAATGACAATGACTTTTTAATTCCATATCTATTATTCTTAGTTGTAATTTGCTTTCTTTCAATATCTTTTGTTACTTTTTAGTACAAAAAAGATGAAAAATTCGAACCACAAACTTTTTGATCGATAAGTCTGACATTCTCCCTATCCCATGTATGTGAAAGGAAGATAAACTTTTCCAACTTGCATTATTTTGTCCAATGTATTTAAAATTTTTATAATGCTTTCTATTTAGTTTCTATATTTTTCAAATGTTAAATTATTCCTTAATAGATTTATTTAAATATTTTAGGAAGGCGCAAAATATATTGACAAATGAAATAGTACAAGTTCACCTCGATTAAATTGAAAATGCGATCTTTTTCTATCATTCTTTTATTACTTTAAACAGCTGTAAGTTCTTTTCTTTAGGCACAATTTTCTTCATGGGAGTCAAATATTCATGTAAGTTGAACATTTTGTTGGGACAAAACCTCATCATTCTAGCAAAATAACAAACAAATTAAAAATTTTAAAAATAAAAGATGAAAACACGACTCCTAGCTTGAAGAAAAAAGAAAGACATTTATTATGTGTGAAAATTTTATACAATCAAAAGAATAATCCCTCGCATCTTTTACCCACTCTCCAACTAGAGAATACAAAATAAATTTAATTAGAGTTAGCACACTAAAACTTGCTTCTAAAAGAGACCTTTGTAAATAAAGAAGGTGAGTTCTTTTTATAGGCTTGGATCTACCCACCTTTCTACAAGATAACCAATGTGAGACAAATGCATTTTTAATATTTTGTAGGCTTGAAGTTACCCTCTCATTGGTTATTTTGTAGAAAGGTGGGTAGCTCGAACCCTATAAAAAGAGCTCACCTTCTTTATTTACAAAGGTCTCTTTTAAGAAGCATGCATTTTTAATAACCAATGTGGGATATTTTGTTAAAAAACTTAACACATCAATGCTGATCCCTAATTTCTTTCACAGAAGTATACAGCACGGAAGCATCTGGGCATGTTTGGACATTTTAAGATGCTCAATCGAGAAGCATCCTAAGAGCTAAGATTTTGGTGTACTTTTGAAACATGAGTTTCCAAATATTCTCATATTGTGGGCATCTTGTTTTTACTTTTTTGTTTTTCTTATATTATGTTTGTGTAAGCGTGTGTATGCCTACATACATACAAATCAACTTTCATTATTTATTTGAAGGTAAAGTTACAAAATGCCCATCAACTTTAAAGTTTGAGTGAAAATATCTTTAAACTTCCAAATGTTTCAAAATCTTTAAACTTTAAAAAATGGTTCAAAATACCATTACGGTTAGTTTTGGATATGGAAACCGCTAAAGATTTGTTTCAAAAACACCCCTATACTATTGAAAAGTTTCACAAATATCCTTAAGCTTAAACAAAGTTCAGACATACTCTCATTGATCCAAATTTTACACCAATTTTCTCACCAACCAAAATTCTAAGTTAAAACCATACTTTTAAATTTATTTGACTATTAACACATAATAATAGATCATGAACACAACCAATCTCAATAGTTATTTGACTATTAACATAAGATGATATTTTGATAGATCTATTAGTGTAAGATTTTTTTATTCGATTATTTATTGTTTTGGTATATTTTAAGGAGAATTTTTTAATTTGGAATTTCGTGAGATTTTGTGCAATTTTATATTTTAACCTAGATTTAAAATATTGATGTTGATGGATTTATCAAAGTCTTAATTTTATAGAAATTTCAAGTGAGGGATATTTCTGGAAAATTATGAAAACAAAAAACTCAAAAAGTAAATTTATGTCAATAAATAAATACTGTTATTTTCAAATAAGTAAACATACTTATTATTTTGTTATATTTATATTAGTGTCATTCTGATGTTTATTTTTTGTGATTTGTTGATTTTTCTACGATGTATTGGAAATATTAATTTAACATCTTCTTACAATATTAAACTTGTGAAAATGTGAAAATATCGATAGAAATATCATCTTTGATGTAAATTTAAACTATGATTTTAACTTAAATTTTTTTATTTTATTTTGAGTGCTAAAACATTTGGTTAAAAGTTGGATTAATGAGTGTATTTTTTTTTTTTTTTTATATAAGTTTAAGGGTATTTATAAAACTTTTCAATAGTTCATGAATATCTTTTAAAACAAAACTTTAACGTTTTCCTCTAAAACTAACTGTAAGGGTATCTTTGAACAATTTTCGTAAGTTCAAGGGCATTTTTGAAACTTAAGTTTAAGGGTATTGTTTACACAAACCACAAAGTTGAGGGGCATTTTTTATAATTTAGCATTTTTTATAAATAAAATGAATCGACATTGAAGTTATGTAATGACGAGTCTCTTATACAGTATAAGATGTAACACAATATCCTAGAATCCAATTCTTTTTTGGCTTTCCTAATTCATTCGTGAATTAGAACGAAAGGGCTAGAAGCAAGCAATTTTAGCTACTTCACTTGCTTATTATTGTTGTGTTTTATGTCCTAAAACTTGTAGATATTAAATTTAATCCATTATATTGATCGTTATTAATAAAATGTTATTATTATAATTTCAATAAGTGTTATTGTTTATATTATTAGTTTTGTCTTAATAACCCAAATCCAATAAACTAACATCCTAAGCTGTTTGATGAGTTTTGAACAATATGTAGAGACATACAGGGATCATTGTTCAAGATCATCAACTTAAAGGGTCTATAGTATAGGGATAAGGTTAGGTACCTTATCCTAGTAACACTATGGATACGACTCACTTTGTATTTGATACAAACGCAATAATCCAATGCGTTCGTGTAGGTGACATGCAAGTGATGGTATCCTATGCAATGAGTTTGCATAAGACCAGACCGCGAAATAGTAACCACTAGATGTAGCTTTGTTAGCTAGTTAGGTTTCTATTTCATTATGATGATCTAGGTAACTTAGTCTTAATCCTGAATGTATTATGAACTTTTGTTCCCAAGGGATGGTCCTTTTATTTCTATGTGTGAGAGTGGCCAGATTGTCGACTCAAAATGCTTATCATTTTGGGGACAAGATCGAGCGGGGAGCTGGAAAGATAATCACACAAGATGGAATTCACTCATTCTCGACTTTAGGGTAAGTAGATGAATGTTCCCTTAAATGGTGTCTCTAAGACTCGAACAAAAGGCCATACCCTCTTTATGGCATGAGAGAGGTTTCTGTTTAGTAGTTGGACTATAAACAGGTTGTTCATTAGAGGAGCACTGCTATTTATGAACTAGAAGTAACCTAGGGGTAAAACGGTAATTTGACCTAGGTGGTGTTATGAACACTTGTGAAGGACTAATTTACTGGTATTGGTCTATATCTGTGGACACAAAAATATATCTATAGTGAGAAGAGTTCAGCTATGAATTTTTTGTGGAGTGTATACACAGTTAACGAATATTAGTTAATGTGGTTAATGAGTTTAGCCCATTAATCTCATGTCGTTATAGCTTATGATCTGTAGGTCCATTAGGTTCTCTTCTTAACTTGTAAAGGGTAATGAGATTTAATTGTATTAGTTGTAATTTGGAATGTTAAAATTTACTTTGGAAATTAATATAATGTATGATGATACATTTTAATATAAAATTTATATCTTAATTAAACTTTATTATATAATTTAATTTTGGATATTATTCAAAATTAATTTATTAGAGAATAAAATATTTGAATGAGTTCAAATATTAATTTAATGCGAATTTGATTCATATTAAAACTATAGGTTAAAATTTAATGCGTATATGATACATATTAAAACTATAGGTTATGAGAAAAATTTATATTTGAATATAATTCAAATTTGGATTAAATTAAATATATAATATTTAATTTAGCAATTAATTAAGTAGAGAATTAATTAGGGAAACTTACATAAATGTAACAAAACTCTAAACTATTTACAGCCCGTATAACAAAGTCTATAAGGTTAGTCATTTTTTAAATATTCCAAGTTTACCCTTCCATCTTTCTTTTCTTCCTCACGATTTGTCTTCCTCCTGTTATTTCGTCTTCCCCGTCTTCCCTTGCGATTTCATTTTTCTTCTTTTCTCTTTTTCTTTTCTGCGATTTTTTCCATCATCTTTCTTATTTTTCAATTCTTTATTTATGTCGTTTAATCTTTCCATCGTTTTTCTTCTTTTCCTCTTCTTTTTTCGCTGTGATTTCTTTCCATCGTCTTTCTTCTTTTCTTTTTTCTTTATGCGTTTACATTTGGGTAACCAAATTTAAATGACTGTGTAGCAAAATCTAAAAGATCATGTAAAAAGAATCTTGAAAAAAAAATCATTTAGATTGGAGTAGCCAAATGTAAACGATTGTGTAAAAAAAATAAAAGATTGTGTATAAAGAATCTTGAAAAAAAATCATTTAGATTGGAGTAGACAAATGTAAACGATCGTTTAAAAAAATAAATGATCGTGTAAAAAAAAAAAAACAGATCGTGTATAAAAAATCTTTAAAAATATCATTTGGATTGGAGTAGCCAAATGTAAACGATCGTGTAAAGAAATCTAAACGATCGTGTACTTAAAGAATTAAAAAAATCGTGTACCAAATTTTAAAAAAAATCATTTAGATTTGGGTCCCCAAAAACGATCGTGTAACAAAATTAAACGATAGAATTGAAAAGATAAATTGTAGCAAAATCTAAACGATCGTGTAACAAAATTAAACGATATAATTAAAAAGATAAATTGTAGCCATATCTAAACAATTGTGTAACAAAATTAAATGATAGAATTGAAAAGATAAATTATAGCTATATCTAAACGATCGCCTATAAATTGTAGCTATATTTAAACGATCGCGTATAAATTGTAGCCATATCTAAATGATCGCGTATAAATTCTAGCCATATTTAAACGATCGCGTAGTAGCTATATCTAAACCATCGCGTATAAATTATAGCCATATCTAAATGATCACATATATATTAAATCATATCTAAATGATCGCATATATATTGAACCCTATCTAAACGATCGTGTATAAATTGTAGCCATATCTAAACGATCGCGTATCAAACAATAACCAAATCTAAACGATCGTAAATATATTACGCGCGCGTTATTGACGGTGTGGTTGACGGGGCATTTTTGGTATTTTACACGATGAGCCTCTGACTTTTTTCGTTTTTGGAATTGTTTTATAGAGTGTAAATATTTTGCCGCTTTTTTATATTTTTGAAAAGACCCCAATTTATTAATAGTATAGTTTAATTTGATCTAATTAAGTTTGATTTAATTAAATTAAAACTATAAGTTATGTGAGAGGTATTTATTTAAATATGATTTAAATAAAATATTAATTAAATATGATTTAATTAATGATTAATTAAATTAATTAATTAAATTATTTAAATAATTAATTATTTAATTTTAATATTAATTTAATTAGTTAAATTAATAGGGAACGTGAGTTGTTTTCCCACGTTCCCCGTTTTACTCTCCAACTTTTCCCTCTTCTTTAGTCTGAAGAAGAGGGAGATGTTGGTATATGTGAACAGAATAGTTATGTGACTTTTGCGTACACTGCAATTCTCTCAAGAAAAAAAAATTCTCGCTTTATTAGAATTCCCCTTCTCCAATTTTGGTTCCCAGAAACTAAATCTCGACCTAGAGAATAGGAAGGTTTTCTAGTGGTGGTGCCTCAATTTAAAGTTTTAGTAGATCTAGAGCCGTTAATATGGGTATGTATTCTTGTTCTCTATACTTCTCCATAATGTATTTTTTAGCATGCTTAGCCATAAATAAATTAGTTTATGCTAATGTAATGGTACTTTTAGGTTCCTATATTAAATTGAGTTAAGGTCTTTGTAATTCTTTCGCTGTACAAGTGCTCTCATCCCTTCAATTGGTATTAGAGACATTTCAGTCATAATTGAGAATTTTAAAAGTTTGCATTAGTTATGTGTGATCTCTGCATTATGAATGCGGGCTTTTTGCAATTGAATATTTATTGTAATTTGGCCATAGATTTACAGTTTTTGATATGATCAATTGTAAAGAACCCTGTGTTTTTGGGCAAGGCCTCCAATGGTGTGTTTCTCGGTACTGCACGAAAACTGTAACATAAAAGAAAAAGTTCGCAACGCATTTGGAGGAGGAAGGAGAGTTGACGTCATGATGATGTCATCCTCACGTCAGTAGCACAGACAACCGGCTCAGACATAGGAGATGGCTCGACTTGGCTTGGCCGCTCGGCTTTGCTGGTTGGCGCGCGATCGACTGTGGTTTAGGGTGGTTTGCTCCGGTTCGGTACGATTCAGTTTCTAGTGCACGGTTCGACTCCGGTTCTTCGTCTGGCGCATGGTTTGGCATCGTTTTAGCTTTGTTTTGGGACGGTTCTTCCATTTTTTGATCGGTTCGAGGTTTTTGGGTCTGGTTTGAAGCTTTTTGAAGGTTTCGAGATCGGTTTTGGAGCTTTGGAAACACTTTAGGATAAATTTAAAGCTTTATTATTGTAATTTTTGCTTTATTATTATTGGGGCCAATTTTACAGGTTCAATTATTATTTAAATACTTTATGGATGTCATTTAGATAAATTCCACCTTTGGTTAAGTATGTTCATGCATTTTTGTATATTATAAATGTTATAATGTATGATATTCATGCATGATTGTGAATTTCATGAGTTATTTAAAGTATGTAGATATTTTAAAGAGAAACTTACATAAATCTAACAAAACTGTAAATTATTTACAGCCAGTGTAACAAAGCCCATAAGGTTAGCCATTTTATAAATATTCTAGGTTTGCCCTTCCATCTTTCTTTTCTTCCTCGCGACTCGTCTTCCTCCTGTTATTTCGTCTTCCCCTGCGATTTCGTCTTTCTTCTTTTCTCTTTTTATTTTCTGCAGTTTCTTTCCATCATGTTTTTTATTTTTCAAATCTTTATTTATGTCATTTAATCTCTCCATCGTTTTTCTTCTCCTATTCGTTTTTTTTGTTTCGATTGCTTTCCATCGTCTTTCTACTTTTCCTCTTCTTTTTTTCGCAGCGATTTCTTTCTATTGTCTTTCTTCCTTTCTTTTTTTTTTTTACGCATTTACATTTGTGTTACCAAATCAAACGACTGTGTATAAGACTGTGTACAACAAGATAGCAAAATCTAAAAGATCGTGTATAAAGAATTTTGAAAAAAAATCATTTAGATTGGAGTAACCAAATGTAAACGATTGTGTAAAAAAAAATAAAAGATTGTGTATAGAGAATCTTGAAAAAAAAATCATTTAGATTGGAGTAGCAAAATGTAAACGATCGTGTAAAAAAAATAAAAGATCGTTTATAAAAAATCTTGAAAAAAATCTAAAAAAAAAATCATTTGGATTGGAATAGCAAAATGTAAACAATCGTGTAAAAAAAGTAAATGATCGTGTAAAGAAATCTAAACGATCGTGTAACAAAATTAAACGATGAATTGAAAAGATAGATTGTAGCCATATCTAAACGATCGTGTTGTAGCCATATCTAACGATCGCGTAAAAATTATAGCCATATCTAAACGATCACGTTGTAGCCATATCTAAATGATCGCATATAAATTATAATCATATTTAAACGATCGTGTTTATATTGAACCATATTTAAACGATTGCGTATAAATTGTAGCCATATCTAAATGATCGCGTATCAAACAATAACCAAATCTAAATGATCGCAAATATATTACGCACGCGTTATCGACGGCGTGGTTGACGAGACATTTTTGGTATTTTACACTGTAGGCCTCTGGACTTTTTCCGTTTTTGGAATTTTTCTATAGAGTGTAAATATTTTGCTGCTTTTTTATATTTAAATTAATGTCTTGGGTATGCTTGATTGATTTTCATGTATGTTTTCAATATAAGTGTTATATTAATTAAGATGAAAATCAATTTGCATTGTGCATATTACATCCATAATTTCATGTAATTGTTATATTATTGTAATGTTTTGCATGTAAAATGGTTTTATTTAATTATAATTTGATTTTAATTAATTAAAGCATAGTATGCATGATTGTAGGGTTAATTAACTAATTTTATAATAGTTATAAAATTTGATAATTAGAAACCGTCAACCTATCATAAAGAGTTGCATGAAAACATAGATCTTAAGATTAATTTTTTTAAATTTTAAATTCCTTAAAATTAAATAGGCCTAAATTCACATTAATTCTAATAGGATTAGAATTAAGTCTTATTTTAGTTTAATAAAAACTAAGTAGGACAAATAGGATTTAAGGTTATAAGGGAACTCCGCCGGTAAAATTCTGTATAAGGTCGGGGGTACTTAAGTTGACTGTTTATGGAACACCTCCTGCCTGGGAACTGACCCAGAATCGACGTTGAATTAACCTTATTCCTATTAGCATAAGATGTCACTAGGTAAATTAAATGGTTTAATACACCTAGAAACTTTAGAGTAAAGTTTCATTATAAGAGTTATAATAAGAATAGACTTAGTTAGATTCATTTAGCTTTAATTTAGCTAAGTACAAAAAACTCTAAATTAATATAACATTTTAGTGGGAGAAAATGGTATATATGATGTATTAATTTTTAGCTTTCGCGACCCTAAGAGTTCACATGTGAGATCCATATTTGGCTTTGTGTCACTCTGGACATGACCTCCCTTCCGAAAGTGTTTGTATGGGTCAATAACAAGGTGAATGGGAAAATGTTCATAGTAAGTGGGAGAAGGACGTGTGTCAACGTATCCTACGGTCTCCTTCATTAGGTTGCACTGTGAGATTTCTATGATCCGCTTACGTGTCATCCTGGAGTGACTATCCCTTTGGAGGGCCTTGTCATTTAAGTTGGAACAACGCAAACTCCAGAAATGGATAGAGTTTCTTATGTTAATCTTCAACAGTTGTCTTTCCTAACGGTAGCCTGTTGAAGCGTACCTCTGGGATTTGAAAATGGTAGGGTCACACTTATGAGATGAATTAAGTTAGCTGATCAATCCTTGACCGAACAATGGTAGCTAAGAACTATAGGAATAAGAGTTATTCTGGTATTAGTAATTAGCAGAGATTGTCTTAATTCAGGAGAGGAGTAGTTGATCACCCTTCGGTGACTGTTGCTCTAAACTTTTGAAGTATCGTTGTAAAAACTAAATCATTTGTTTGATTACGATCCTTTGATTGTTTGTTTTTACTGAATTGATTGGATTATTTTTTGTAATGGGTTAAGACAAAGATAACTAATACAATCAATTGTTTGTTATTTCAACATGGCTTCCTTAATTATTGCACTGCTTAAAAAAGAATAATTAACCGGTAAAAACTATGTAACATGGAAATCGAAACTGAATATGATTCTAGTTATCGCTGATCTATGCTTCGTCTTAATGGAGGAATGTCCTCATTTTCCTACTCAAAATGCATCCCAGACTGTTAGGGATGCATACAACTGTTGGACAAAGGCAACTGACAAGGTCTGCATCTACATCTTGGCTAGTATGTCTGACATACTGAGCAAGAAATATGAGATCATGATCACTGCACGTCAAATCACGAACTCCCTCAGAGAAATGTTTGGACAATTGTCCATTCAGATCAAATAAAAGGCTATTAAATATGTTTATAATGCACGTATGAATGAGGGCCAATCTATTTTGTTCTCGACATGGTAGTCTACTTTAACGTGTCAGAAATGAATGGAGCGATCTTTAATGAGAAGAGTCAAATTTCTTGTATCTTGAAATCTCATTCAAAGAGTTTTCTTCAATTTTGCAGCGATGCGGAAATGAACAAGATAGAGTACAACATAACTTCCCTCCTAAACAAGATGCAATCTTTTCAGTCTCTTAAGGGACAGAAAAAAGGAGAGGTTGTTGCCCAATCCAGGAGGTTTCAGAAGGGTTCATCCTCTGAAACCAAGTTTGCACCTTCGTCTTCTGGATGTAAGAAAATTCAGAAGAAGAAAGGGGAAGAGTTCTACTGCTATTGCTAAGGGTAAAAGGAAGGCTAAGGTAGCCATCAAGGGGAAATGTTTCCACTATAATGTGGATGCACATTGGAAAAGAAACTGCTCTAAGTACCTTGCTAAGAAGAAGGACAAGGAAGGTAAATATGATTTACTTGTCTTAGAAACATGTTTAGTGGAAAATGACCAAAATGCTTGGATATTTGATTCATGAGCCACTAACCATGTTTGTTCTTCTTTACAGGAAACTAGTTCCTTCAAGCATCTTGAAGAGGGTGAGATGATGCTCAAGGTTGAAACGGGAGACGTCATTTCACCTCGTGCAGTGGAAGATGTCAAGTTGTCTTTTAGAAATAGATTCCTATTTTAGAAAACTTGTACATAGTTTCTAAAATTAAGAGGAACTTAATTTATATTTCTTCACTTATGGAATAATTGTACTCAGTTACATTTTCTTTGAATGAAGTGTTCATTTCTAAGAATGGTGTACATATTTGTTCGGCTAAGCATGAAAACAACTTGTACATATTAAGACCTAATGAAGCAAAAGCAGTTTTAAATCATGAGATGTTTAAAACTGCTAACACTCAAAATAAAAGGCAAAGAACTTCTCCGAATAACAATACCTATCTTTGGTATTTAAGATTATATCACATTAATCTTAATCGTATTGGGAGATTGGTAAGGAATAGACTTCTAAACAAGTTAGAAGATGATTCATTACCTTCATGTGAATCTTGTCTTGAAGGAAAGATGACTAAAAGATCTTTTACTTGAAAAGGTTATAAAGCCCAAGAGCCCTTAGAACTTATACATTCAGACCTCTATGGTCTTATGAATGTAAAAGCTAGAGAAGGTTTTGAATACTTCATCTCTTTTATAGATGATTATTCAAGATATAGTTATTTATACTTAATGGAGCATAAGTCTGAAGCTCATGAAAAGTTCAAGAGTATAAGACCAAAGTTGAAAATCTATTATGTAAAAGATTAAAATACTTCGATTTAATCGAGGTGGAAAGTAAATGGATTTAAAAATCCAGGACTATATGATAGAACATGAAATCCAATTCCAACTCTCACCACTTGGTACATCTCAACCAAATGGTGTATCAGAAAGGAGAAATGGAACCTTGTTAGACATGGTTTGTTCAATGATGAGCTATACTCAATTGCCTAGCTCGTTTTAGAAGTATGCAGTAGAGACTGTAGTTCATGTCTTGAACAATATTTCCTTGAAAAGTATTTCTGAAACACCTTTCGAGTCACTTCAAAATCTGGGGTTGTCCAGCACACGTGTTAGTGAAAAATTCTAAGAAGTTGGAACCTCGTTCAAGGTTATGCCATTTTGTTGGTTACCCTAAAGAAACGAAAGATGGTATATTCTTTGATCCTAAAAAAAAAAAACAGAGTGTTTGTATCAAAAAATGCTACTTTCTTTGAAGAAGACCACATGAGAGATCCTAAATCACGAAGCAAATTAGTATTAAATGAAGCTACTGATGAATCAACAAGGGTTGTTGATGAAGTTGGTCCCTCATAAAGAGTTGATGAAACCAACACATCGGGTTAGTCTCATCCTTCTCAATCGATGAGAATGCCTTGATGCAATGGGACGGTTGTATCATAACCTAACCGTTATTTGGGTTTAACTGAAACTCAGGTTGTCATACTAGATGATGGTGTTGAGAATCCATTCTTCTATAAACAGACAATGAATGATGTAAACAATGACCAATGGGTCAAAGCCATGGACCTTGAAATGGAGTTTATGTACTTCAATTCAGTGTGGAAGCTTGTAGATCTACCTGAAGGAGTGAAACCTATAGGGTGCAAATGGATCTATAAGAGAAAGAGAGATTCAGCTGGGAAGGTATAGACCTTCAAAGCTAGGCTTGTAGCAAAAGGGTATACCCAAAGGGAAGAGGTTGACTATGAGGAAACTTTTTCCCTTGTTGCTATGTTAAAGTCTATAAGAATTCTCTTATCCACAGCCACATTTTATGATTTTGAAATATGGAAAATGGATGTTAAGACTGCTTTTCTGAATGGTAATCTTGAAGAGAGTACTATCTTTATGTCTCAACCCGAGGGGCTCATAACCCAAGGTCAGGAGTAAAACATTTGCAAGCTAAATCGATTAAGTTATAGGTTGAATCAAGCATCCAGATCTTTGAACATTAGGTTTAATATTGTGATTAAATTATACGATTTAAATGTTGACGAACCTTGTGTATATAAAAAATCAACAAAGGTACAGTAGCTTTCTTAGTACTTTATATGGACGATATCCTCCTCATTGGAAATGATGTGGGATATCTAACTGACATTAAAACTTTGTTAGCAGCCTAATTCCAAATAAAAGATTTGGGAGAAGCACAATATGTTCTTCGGATTCAAATCATAAGGGATCGTAAGAACAAAATACTAGCACTTTCTCAAGCTACCTATATGGACAAAATGTTGGTTCAATATTCGATGTAAAACTCTAAGAAGGATTTATTACCTTTTAGGTGTGGGGTTCACTTATCTAAGAAACAGTGTCTGAAGACACATCAAGAAGTTAAGTATATGAGATGTATTCCCTATGCCTCAACTGTGGACAACTTAATGTATGCTATGCTCTGCACTACGCCAGGCATTTGTAATGCAGTAGGAATAGTCAGTAGGTATTAGTCCAACCCAAGGTTAGACCACTCAATGACAGTTAAAATTATTCTCAAGTATCTGAGGAGAACGAGAGACTACATGCTTGTGTATGGAACTAAGGATTTGATCCTTACAAGATACATTGACTCTAATTTATAAACCGATAAGGATTTTAAGAAGTTCACGTCGAGATCAGTGTTCACCCTGAATGAGGAAGTTGGGATATAGCGTAGCATCAAGCAAGGTTGCATTGCAGACTCTACTATGGAGCCTAAGTACGTTGCTGCTTGTGAAGCAACAAAAGAAATAGTTTGGCTCATGAAGTTCCTGCATGATTTGGAAGTTGTTCTGAACATGAACATGCCCATCACTTTATATTGTGATAACAGTGGGATAGTAGCCAATTTTAAAGACCCTCCCAGCCGCAAACGAGGGAAACACATAAAGAAGAAGTATCACCTAATACGGGAGATTGTGCAACGAGGGGATGTGAATGTTACCAAGATCGCTTTGGAGCACAACATTGCTGATCCGTTTACGAAAACTCTCACGGCTAAAGTGTTTGAGGGTCATCTAGAAAATCTAGTTCTAAGAGATATATACATTAGGTAATCTAGGGAAAATGGGAGATGTGTAATGGGTATGAGGATGCCTTAGTTTATTGTATTTGTATATATACGTTTTATGTAATATACTTGTACATTTTACCATTTCCAATGTTTGAGAATTACTTTATTATATAAATGCCATAGAAACTAGAGTTTTAGTCAAAGTGGGATTTTGTTGGGTTTTATGTCTTAAACCTCATAGATAGTAAATCTAATCCATTGATCGTTATAAATCAATTATGGAGGAAATGAATGTGTTATTTTCAACAAATCGACAATTGATAGGTAGCCTGATATGTTCTTAGCTACATAGCTTCTTTCGAAGAAATTTTGCTTCATTGGTGAATGTCTTGCTAGAATCATAAATGATGCTAAATTTCTCATTCAAGAGGCTTGGGTTTATGGCTCCTCTTAAATGATGTTAGAATCAATCGACTCATCCTCAGAAGTCGAAAAGAATCTAAGAAAGGCTTGATAAACCTACTTGCCATGACAGACCCCTCTGACAATGGAAAGATCTTTGTGTGTTCTAGCAAGAATAGTAACAAACAATAAAAATAACAAAGAGTAAAACAACAGATCACACGGTGATTGGTAACCCAATTGGAGGATACAACACGCTCACATCTAGGGGACAGTGTGTCCAATAAATATAACTCATTAATATCAAAGAGTTATGCGATTACGATGAGTTGTACTTATTTGTAGACTCCTAAGATTACATATAGAGCATACTCAGTAGACATCTATCACATCTACTATATGTGAGACTTCTTCTCTTGAAGACTTATGCTTCCTTAGGTGCTTGCTATTAGCGAGTATACACTTAGGCTCCCCCTAGATATCAGAGTTCTTCTTTTCAAGATGTAAGCTCCCCTAAGTAGTTGCTATTAGTAATTAAGTATGCATTTAGGCTCCCCTTAAGTGAATAGAGCTTCTTCTACCTCGATGGATCTTTCCTTCTCGCTTATGAACTCCCTTCATGAACGTAACTTTGGCAAAGATATATTTTTTAAGACACAAATTGTTCTTAATCAAAGTAAGAATGTCCATACAAACTTTAAAAAGATTACACTTGAAATGATGTGAAGAAAGAATTTAAAACACCTAGAAGATAGAACTAACAAACACAACAGCCACACAACTAACCAGCACGACAACCAGTAGGAACCAAAATAACACCTATCAAGCTCTGTCCCAAAAGTCACTCTATCTGATCAGGTGGGGATGTGACCGTCTAGACATTCTACACGAGTCTCTCTACGAGGTATAACGCAAAACGCCTAGTAAGTAAAAATAAATGCAATCAACAACTTAAACTCGAAATGTGAATTCAAATGCAATAAGGACTTCATTGATATTTTGAGTAACAATGTACAATCGGTACTTAATCCAAAGCTTCTTTCAAAAGAACTATGTACAACTAAAAACAACACTCAAACTCTTCTTGCTTAGCTTCTACATGCTATATAAGTTGACAGTGGCCATTACAAAAGTGATGCGTTTCACGAATGGCACAGAGGGCGATCAAGGCTGCAAGTTTAACATTAAATGTCCTACACTATCTACGGGGGTGGATTAAAACAAAACATTTGAAAAGTGAGATGGAAATGTCTAGTGATTGGGGTATTTTATCAATGTCTTTGATAAATCAAAGTTTTCCTTGATGCATCTAATCATTTTGCCAATTCATATGGTATAGATATTATAAGATACAATCAGTAAGACATTTGGATTTAAATCAAATCATTTGATGCGTTAGGCGATTCACAATATCCCAATTTTATCAACTTTCATAAATCATAACTCACATGGAAATCATTTTATTTAAATTATTTCACCGTAAATCACATTGCGTGGCATTTATCTCACATATAACATAATCACCGCGCAAATTATTTCATTGGTTCACTACTAGAAAAAGACCCTTTCTTGACGGTTTTTCCAAAAACCGTCAAGAAAAGGGTGGTTTAATAGGAAAACTGTCAAGAATTTTGATGAAAAGGCAGAGGGGAGGAATCTTCAAAATTAATGATAATTTTAAAACGTCAAGTAATATAAATTTTTTTCTTGACGTTTTAAAACCGTCAAGTTTTATATTTTAAATTCTTGACGTTTGTAAAACGTCTATAATTTTTATAAATTCGATATTCTTGACGTTTTTTAAACGTCAAATGATATATACTTATCTTAACATTTTAAAACTGTCAATAAATCTCTTAATTCTCTTAATAAGGCTAGCTTCCCTTTATTAGAGATTTTTCTGCTGAAGGCATCACCTACAACATTAGCCTTCCCAGGATGGTAGGTAATAGTGTTATCATAATCTTTAATAAGTTCCATCCAACGCCTTTATCTCAAATTCAACTCCTTTTGATTAAATATGTACTTCAGGCTCTTCTGATCAGTGAAAATGTTATACTTTTCTTCAAATAGGTAGTGCCTCTAAATTTTCAATGCGTGGACAATGGTTGCATGCTCTAGATCGTACATTGGATAATTATGTTCATGTAACTTCAATTGTCTAGACGCTTAGGCTATCACTTTCCCTTCTTGCATTAGGACATATTCTAAACCTTGGTGGGATGCACCCAAAAGACTTGAAATTCTTTTTTGAGCATAGGCAATGCGAGAATAGGTACAATAGTAAGTATACGTTTTAACTCTTACAAACCCATCTCGCATTCATGTGTTCACTCAAATCTTGTTGCTTTATTTGTGAGTGTTGTTAGAGGAATAGCTAGCTTGGAAAATTATTCCAACAAAATGACTGTAGTAACCCACCAAGCCTAGAAAACCTAGAAAACTTCAAACTTCAGAAACCATTTTGAGACGTTCCCAACTCTCGAGCGCCTCAATTTTCAGTCCATCAGAGGATATAATGTGTCCAAGGAACATCACTTGATTCAACCAAAACTCAAAATTACTAAACACCATGAACCATTTATCTTCTTGTAGAGTTTGTAGAATATCTCTCAACTGCTCTATGTGTCTTACTGGATTTTGTGAATAAATAAAAATGTCATCAATAAAGACAATGACAAATTGAGCCAAGTAGCGATAAAATACTCTATTTATGAGGTCCATGATATCGATAATGGTATTGGTCTATCCAAAAGGCATCATCAAAAACTCAAAATGTTCATAACAAGTTCTAAAGGTTCTCTTTTATATATATGATTCCTTGATTCTTAGTTGATGGTAGCCTGAACGCAAATCAATCTTGGAGAATATTAATATCATGTTAGTTAATCAAAAAGGTCATCTATCTGCAGTAAAAGGATACTTATTTTTGATCGTTACCTTGTTCAATTGCCAAAAATAAATACATAGCCTTATCTATCCGTCTTTCTTTTTCACAAACAAGATAGAGGCTCCCAAAAGTTAAGTACTAGGTCGGATGTAACCTTTTTCTAACAACTCTTGCAATTCACTCTTGTGAAATATTTTCCTCAATAAAAGCTTATTTGGTTAAACAATCATATAAGAACGTAAACAATCGGGTATAAGAGATAGACGATCGTGTAAAGGGTTAAACGATTGTGTAAAAAGTTAAACGATCATGTAAACGGATAAACGACCGTGTAAGAATATAGACGATCATGTAGGAAATTGAAAAATTCCTCTAGGTTAATTACTAAATTAGTGGGGCGGTTTCTAGGTGTCTGGACATGCAAAGATTCAGGACTTAATTATGTATGAGCTAGGGGTGTATATAAGTCGGGTTGAGCCGGGTTGGAGAAAAAATATGGACCAACCCAAAGTGGCTGGGTTGGCAAAATTTGAACCCTATCGGTTCAATATTCAATGGTCAACCCAACCCAACCCAAACCTAAAAATTCGGGTTAGGTCGGGTTGGGTTGGCGGGTTGGTCTTTTTTTTTTTTTTTTAATTATATTGTATTTTTAAATTTTATATTGGTAAGAATTTAATTTTCACCTTTCATAGTCTTTCAACCCAAATTTTCATATTCTTTTCAAATTTGAAGTCTACAATAATATTCATTCAAAAGTTCAAAATCATTAAAAAAAATTAATCACACAAAATAACAATGTCTATTAAAAGTTAAAAATACATTCAAAAATTCAAATTCATACAAAAATTAATAATCACATAAAATAGGAATGTCAATAATGTCTAATAATGTCCATTCAAATTGAAAAATAGATTCAAAAGTTCAAAATTAAATAATGTCTACTGAAAATACATTAATATGTTCAAAGTTCAATAAAAAAACATTCCAATTTGGCCTTCACAATGTGCCACGATGATGATGATTTTGGGTGATGGTTCTTCTAAAAAAAATACAAACACATAAGAATTGTATATAATGTAAGTAATAACATATAATGCTATAAAACTCACATTAATTATCAATATGCTCTTTTTCCAAATCCTATTCATTAGTCCAAAATAATAGAGGATGACGGGTTCCCTACAAAATAAATCATACAAAAGTAAATTAAAAATATACTTAGCATAGTACATGTTAGTCGAAAACAAAGAAAGCAATCAATTACCTATCTCAATATTCTCATAAGTCTCTAACTCTTCAAGTTGTGGATGAAGATCTAATAACACCGAGCCCCCTCGAATCCAATTTTGCGTACATATCAAGGTTTCAACTGTTTTAGGAGTCAAAGAACTACGAAAGGAATCAAGAATCCTCCCACCTGTACTAAATGCAGATTCAGAAGCCACCGTAGATATTGGAACCGCCAAAACATCAAGAACAATTGTTGATAGAATGGGATATTTGTACCCATTCATTTTCCACCAATATATAATATCAAATTCCTCTTTATCTACTACATCCTTGTCAGAAAAATAAAAAGTCAAGTCATTCTTCACTTCCATTGAGCTTTCTTCTTCTCTCAAAGCACAAAATGTTATCCACGGATCAATTTCTTCATCGTTCTCCACTTCCATAGTAACATTGTTTGATTGCTTAAGATCATCCGTGCTATGACCAATTTGAGTAGAAGGGTTGTGTTGGGATTTGTAAAAGTCATATAGACGATACAAATATATCTTCACGCTCTCAACTTCATCCTTAACAACATCACTCTCATAAACATTGGAAAGGCAATAAGTCAAGTACTTTAACTTGTACCGAGGATCAATCACCATAGTCACAAACATCAACTTATTCATCTTCTCAAGCTAACCCCAATACTTATTAAACTTTGTTTTCATATTCATAGCCATCAAACTAAGAACATAGTTGTTGTTGTTGCTCCATTTTCTCAAAACAAATTGAATTTTGTTAATCTCCTTATAACCAACATTAGAAGTCACATATGAATATCCACTTACTTTTGTAGTGGTTTCATAAAACCCTTTCAAAAACCTTATAAACACACTTACCGCCAACCAATCAGACACACTTAGGGGACCCCAATCTCTTATTTCCACAATCATCTTCCTTAAAATACTCCACGAAATCTGAGTCCTCTTTCTCTTCCTCTAAAATTTTGAAAGCTTTTTCAAATTTATTCAAGCATTAAATATGTGGAATTCCATCTAGTAGCTACATCTAAACAAACAAGAGCCTTACACTGAATTTTTTTTCTTGCTTCACACATGCTTTAAATTTTTCCATTCTCTTAGGTGATGATGTACATATCTCATAGCATTACGAACACTAGCAATAGCTCTCCATCTAAAACAATGGATTTCCAACTTTTAAGTCTTCTTTTAACATATGAAATAGCCACATCGTTGGAACTTGCATTATCAACAGTTATTGTGAAGATTTTATCAATCCCCCACCCCAACAAACAATTTTCAATTGCCCTCCCAATAGTCTCCCCTTTATGATTAGCAACTTGACAAAAACTCAAAATCTTCTTATGTAAAACCCATTCATAATCAATGAAATGTGCTGTGATGACCATGTAGTTCACATTTTGTAGAGAAGTCCAAGTGTCCGTAGTAAGGCAAATTCTTTGAGAGCTTTTAAGTAAAAATGATTTCAATTTTTTCTTCTCTTCCAGATATAGTTGATATATATCTCTAGCTATTGTTACACTCGATGGAACATCAAACTTAGAAAATGCAACAATAGAAAAGTGTCTAAAACCCTCAGTCTCAACAAATCTGAATGACAACTCATTCATAATTATCATCTTAGCACATGCTAGTCTACATGCTGATTGGCTAAACAATGTAGTCACAAAATTACTAGCATTGGCTCCCTTCCCATCATTTTTCGGTATAAGAGTTAATGTGGTTTGTCCTTTATTTTCTTCTTTGTACGAGTACTTTTTATATTGATTTCTTAAATGCTTCCACAAAGTGCTAGTTCCACAACTATTACTATCACAGACATAATACTTGCTACAATAGTTACACTTGCACCTAGCTCCGTCTTTAGCACTTGCTTCCATTTTTGTGAAATGATCCCACACAGAAGAAGTTTGTTTATTAGGTCTCTTTCTTTTAGACTTGGGAGGTAAAGGTGGTACATGTTGTGTAGTTTGGCTTGTATTAGGAGGGGGAGGCGGAAGGGGAGAAGACGTTTCATTATTATTGGTAGCACTCGCATTCTCACTACTGCTATCCATCTATATAAAAATAAATGAAATCAACATCTAATTAACATTCTAATTAAACTTCTAAGTTCTAACACCAACATACACATTAACTTCTAATACCAATTAAACTTCAAATACCAACATACACCAATTAAATATATACATATGTAATTCCAACACCAAAATACAATGAAAAGAAAGTGTTAACCATCAAAATATTTAACTTACCATAAAGTTAGACAATGGTGATTCCGCAGTATCTGAAATGTGTCAGTGGTGATGAGTTTTAAAGAAACTCAAATATAAATATTTGAGGCATTGTTAAAAGAAAGTGGAAAAAAAGTGTTACGGATCAATCAAATATGAAAACCAAAAAGTAGAAAAACAAAAAAGTGTAGCTTTATATCATAACCTTGTATACAATTCATAAAAGATGCGATTTTGCTATTGCCCATCTTTGCTAAGTTTAATTTATTATGTTATCATGTCGTGGAAAGTAGTTACAATTTTAAATTTATTGAAGTGGCAAAAATTGAATAGTAACTTAAGTTTGGCTGGAAGAACCGATTAGAATTTGTGGAATTCATTAACTTAATCTTGTTCTTACTCTTGTGCGAGAATTCTTTTCTTTTCTGACTAATGGATTTTGATATCTTATGGTGAGTGTAAAGTGGCAAAAAGAGTTGTTTCGTGATGTTGAAATTGATACCAGTCTGCCCCCATATTATTTGAAAGGCCAGTTGTTTAAACTCACCGGTGTGCCTCCTGAACGGCAGAAGATTATGATTAAGGGTTGTATACTAAAGGTTACTTGAACCATTTGTTATTGATTCTCATTCATTACCAACAATAACCATGTCTTCTTTCTTACATCTGATCGAACTTTTAAGCTTTTCCAAAGTGATTACTAATATCTGACATCCTTTTACTCTCTTATTGAGCAGGATGATGCAGATTGGTTTTACTGGTTTTACAAAGCCCAAAATGCAACAAGACAGTCTTGATTATCATTTCACCATTGAAGATTTAAAAAGAAATTTTACTGGTTTAATCTATCAGATTATGCTTAAACTGCCCAAGGTTTTTCGACAGTAATTTTCAAAGCAAAAAAAAAAACAAAAACAAAAACAAAAACAAAACAAAACAATTAGAAAAAAGTGAAAGTTAGGTCAAAACGAAGAACAAACCTTGGGCAAAATGAAGAACCCTCGGAGAGACGCCGACCGGAATGCGGGAGATGAAAGGAAATTGAAGAACCGCCGAAAGTTGAAGTTGTGAAGGCCGCCGAAATCTGAACGCCGAAGGGATTGAACACCGAAGGGATTGCTGGATTGAATGCCGAAGGGATCGTGCGAAGTTGGGAACTAGGGATGCGCGACCGCGAAGGGGGATGGGCGATAAGGTTGTCGCTTGTCGGTTGAAAGTTGCGTGCGACACTGCGACGACTTCTCTTCTAAAATGAAAAATTGAAAATAAAAGATTCAATTTAGGTTTATATATATATATATATATATATATATATATATACTCATAAACCGGGTTGGGTTGGGTCAACCCGACCCATCTTTTTTTTTTTTATTTCTCTAACCCAACCCAACCTAAAACATAATTTAACCGAGTTGGGTAGTCCGAGTTGGTCGGGTTACGAAGTTTTTTGAACACCCCTAGTATAAGCTGGAAAAATTATAGGATTAAGGAATGACAAATTAAGTTTAGGATTAATATAAATAAGGAAAGAAGATAAAAAGAAAAGGGGTATTATTATGAGATTAAATTTTGGCAAAAGAAATAGAAATTCGTGAAGAGTGCTGCCAAAAAGCTTTTTGATGAAGAAGAAAGGATTAGGCAAGACTTTTAGAAAATGGAACCCTCGAACAGTGAGAGATTTTCCTATTAAAAAATTCCAGATTTCTAACGCTTTTCTTTCCTTAATCTCATGTCCCATGTGTCATGTATTATTATGTATGCTTATGTTTATGAAAAACATGATTTATGAAGAAAGTTTTAGTGTTGTGCTTCTAAAGTTCATGTTTTATTGATTGTGATGTACTTTGATTGAGAGTAAACCATTAGTTATGTTCCTATCAATAAGCTAGCTATTATGTACACATAATGAGTAAAGGCAGCCATGTCGAAAAAGACTGCATGGTGGAATAAAGCTGGCTAATGCATAAAAGAAATGTATTGAGCTTAGCGGCCTAAGCAATGAGAAGTAAACCAAGGTTATTCCCAGAGGCTTTTGATGAAGAGGACATCATAGTTGTCTAAACGAGAAATAACGAGTCTTGGCATAAAGAATTGTTAATGTAATTGGTCGAAAGGAAAATATGAGATTAATGTGTGTTTTTCATGATTTATTTAAATTGAAATGAGGCATTGAGCCTATGTTAATGTAAAGAAAATTATTTATGAATTGAATTCTTAAAAGATTTTCAAAAGCATCACTCACTAAGTCATAAACTTATGTTTTAAGTTTTCCCTTACTAGGTTTTATAAGGTAAACAATCATTTAGAAAAATTAGCGATCAGGTAGATAGGTAAGTGATTGTTTAGGTAGCTAATTGCTCTTGTTTGAAAGGGTAAGTGATTAAGGCTAAGCGATTGGTCAAGCAGTTACAGAATCGAATTGGAAACCTAAATAATCGTTGAGGACTGAAGACTTTCAAGTTTTTTGGCACTTCTTTTTTTAATTCTTGTTATGAGAAATTGTATCATGTTCTTTTCCTATAGAAATTATTGAGTTGGAATTAATAAGATAAGCTTATTGATTTAATTTTTGCTGCGTGGTTTTTAGTTCAGTTTTATTTAAGTTGTGTTAAGTAAAGTGGAACAGGTCGTGACAATTCTTTAACTCCTTTAACTCACTTGGTGCCAGGTGATAAGGAGTTTAAGCATTTGGTGTTGTTCCAGGCACAACTTCGATCATAAACTCGATTTCTATTTTTGGTGGTAATACACTCACTTCCTCTAGAAACACATCCAAGTACGTAAACTATAGATACACTTCTTGGGTCATTCTTGATCGCCTGGGTGTTTACCACGCGAGCAAGATAGGCGGTATGCTCTTTCTTTATCAATTTCCTAGTCTTAAGTACGGATATTATGCTTGCTAACTCCACTTTCTTATCGCCTAAAAATTTGATTTCAAACTTTCTTGGTTCTCTCAATGCTACTTCCTTATTGAAGCAATCCAATATTGCATGATGCTTGGTAGGAAATCCATTCCCAAGATCATATGTAGTTCATCAAGCTAAAATAAAATGAATTTCACTTTCAACGTGAAATTCTCAACCTCTACCTCCCAATTTCTACACACGGACTCCACCATAAACACCTCATCTCAATGTGTGCTAATCAACATTCCACCTTACAAGAGTTCTATCTTATGTTTCAAAGTTTAAACATGTGATAGACAAATAAAAGAATGCGCAACTCCGAAATTAAATAACACAAGGATAACAGAATTACAAATCATCAACAAACCTGTAATCACGTGGGGATTGTTCCTAGCTTCACTCTAAGTTACAGGATAAATGTTTCCTTGGGACTTGGGCCTCTCAGGTCATTTGACTCCACTAGGTCATGCTTCAGTTTCATTTGGTCTGTAAAGTTCATTGGCTGACTGTGATATGGTCCTTGGGTTACCTTGACTTCCCAAGTTAGGACAATATGTAGCAAATTGTCCTTGCTGTTTGCAATTAAAGTAATTCTTTGGAAAACTAGTTTTTTCTTCAAAATTTAGACTCGGTCTAGTTGCCTATTTTCTTTGAGGAACATTCTCCATCCATACTGAAGTATTTCCTCTTCCTTAACCTCTACTAAAAAATATTCCTCAAATGACTCATTCTGGATCCGAATGGAACATGAGAACGAGTTTTGAAATTTTCTCACTACTAAATGCCTATTCTCATTGCGAAATTCACCACCTTGCATGCTATTAGGAATTTGGCCCCATGGGTCTTCCTTCACACTCTTGTTCTTATTTTCATCTGCCATGCATCTTTGAACTCTCATGGCAACTTTAACTAATTTTGAAAAATCTGATCAATCCATGCTGGTCGCCACCAGTGCTCTAATCTTAATTCGTATACCATATTTAAACTATCGCACTTCATAAATCTTTTCTCATATTATGTGACAGTCATGTCGTCTTGAACCAAACTCATAAATCCTTTTCTTTCCTCGTTACAAAAGGAACAAGTGTAGAACTTGTCTCTAAATGCCTTCATGAACAGCTCCCACGTGATAAAGTTTACTCCGTATGCTCTCTTCGAATGGAGCCAACCAGTCTTCAGCGCTATCTTGCGACAATAATGTTGTTAATTTCACCTTTCATTCATTGGGGCAATCCATCACCCCAAAACACTTCTTAGTTAGACTTAACCACTTCTTCGCATCAGTTGGGTGAGTGGTTCCTCAGAAGGTCATTGCTCCCAATGTCTTCAACCTATCAATACTAACCTCTTATCTATCTTTTGAGGAAAATGATCCTCTGTGTTTTGCCCTATCATCTCCTGTGGGTTACTAGACATCTCGTACTTGCACTCTATTAACGTTCTCAGTAGCTATATCATCTGTTGTTACTTGCTTGACTCACCTTGGCCTTCCCCGTGGTGCCATAATTCCTATAACATATCAATGCATTAGACTTTTATACCATTGTATGACTCTAACCAATACTTTTCCCAAGAACGTATGCTTTGATACTAACTTGTCACGCCTCGTCCCAAAAGTAACTCTATAAAACCAGGTAGAGACGTGAATGCCTAGACATTCTACGTGAGTCTCTCCACAAGTTGTAATGGAGAATTCCTAGTAAGCAAAAATAAATGCAACCAATAACTTAAACGGGGAATGTGAACTCAAATGAAATAAGGAAACTTTATCCATATTTCAAATAAAAGAGTACATTTAGTAGTTAATACAAAGTTTCTTTCAAAAGAACTATGTACAACTGAAAACAACACTCACACTCTTCTCGTCTAGCTTCTACATGTTATATAAGCTGACAGTGGTCACTACCAAAATGATTTGTTTCCCGAACAGCACAGTAGGCAATTAAGACTGCAAGTTCAACACTGGATGTCCTTCACTACCTAAAGGGGATTAAAATAAAACATTTGAAAAGTTCGACGAAAAGGTTTAGTGAATGAGGTCTTTTAACAATGCCTTTGATAAATCAAAGTTTGCCTTAATGCATCACAATCATTTCACCAAGTCATATGGTATAGATATTATTAATCAATTCACCAAGTCATATGGTATGTTGGAATAATTCGAATTGTTCGAATTAGGTAAAGAGAGAGAAACTGACTAGTGTATATGATATAAGTCGGTAAATATAAACATTAAGCTTTATGTTTAAATATGATTTAAATAATGAATATGGATTTATATTTAGAACCTTGGAAAGTTTTGAAACGGTCAAAATTGTAAAAGTCAACATGTTGACTTTTCACTTTGAAAAACAAAACTTTGACCTGATTTATATTCAAATATGATTTGAATTTTAGAACAGTGAATGTGGATTCATACTCGGGAGGTTGAAATTAGTCAAGACGGATAAAATAGCAAAAAGTCAAAAAGTTAACTTTTTTTACTAAGAAAAGTCAAAGTTTGACTTTGACTTAGTTGGTCAAATGACCAAATTGCTCTTTGACTAATATACTTATTAACTAAAAGTTAGTGGGAAATGTGGCAGTTTATAATGAATTTAGAAGCCACTAATTCCAGTAATAGTTAATGGATAGATTAGATGTTGAGATTTCATGAAATAAATTGCATGCATTTTGCATGTAATTTTTCTATATATAAACTTCCATTTATAGAATGAGAAGATGATGATTCTCATGAAAAATCTCTAAACGATACACCTACCTCCATCAATCTCTCTAAAAATTTCCTTCACAAAAATGAGTCCCACAACTAGGTTCTTAGTCCTGAGATTAGTAGGTCAACTGAGTGGTTGTCCTTTGCTTGTGATGTTCAGGCAGAGAAGAAGTTTTGGAACAAAGAAGAAGTTGAGTACTATAAAGGTAAGCTCATTGTTTACGTTCTATATTCTTCATTTAGGTCTGTCGTTTAGTTACAACATGTTAATTTCTAAATCGTTTAGATGCATATAGAGTAAAGCATGATCCTTGTCTTCCACTGCATGTTTCTCTAATGTTTTTTTTCCATCAAATGGTATCAGAGCATGCATTAGTTTTACTCATAATTATATGGTGGGTTCTTACAATCTATATGATAAATTGTTATGGTTGAACTAAAATGGATTAGTTTTGGATTTGGCTCTAAATTAAGTTGTTTATTTGCATTAATTATTGTAATTAGCCTTGTTGATGGCTTAATTTACTATTTGCAAAGATTCTGTAATTTATTGGAGTCATTAGAGTTGAATTTAGGTTGTAATTACTTCTCGGGAAGAAGAAGTGCTGTTTTGAAGCTCATACCCAAGAAGATGTTGTTTCAGACCTATCGTTCACCCTCTCAATGATTGCATATGGTATGCACATCGCCTATGCTAGTGAACGTCACTCTTACCAGCTAAATGATCACGTATGGTACGCGTATCGTTTGTATAAGACCCCATCGTTTAACCACTAAGCGATCGCGTATGGTACTCGTATCACTAGCACCTAAACGATCGTTTACATGCTTAGCGATCGCGTATGGTACGCGTATCGTTGGCACCTATAAACGATCGTTTACCTTACAAACAATCGTTCACCCACTCGGCGATCACGTATGGTACGCGTATCGCTTATTCCCATGAAGACTATCTACCTGCTCAGCGATTGTGTAAGGATTAACAAGCGGTTTTTGGTCAGTTTATGCAAGATTGGTGTTATTCCAGCCGGTTCATGTACTTTATCAAATTATTATTGTAATAATTTAGCTTTAACTTAATTTAGAGAGCCAAAACCAATCTATTTTAGGGTGTTTTTAATTATTTTTACATATGATGTATGTCTTAATTATTACTAAAATTGTATATGCATATTGTATGACATATAGTTTTAAAATCCCACCATAGGTTAACGTTCATGCATATTTAGTATGCATGTTGAGTAATTAATATGGAAATTAATTAATATGATTAATTAGTTGTTAAAATTTAAATTAATATGATTAATTTAAAGATTAATTGAATTAATTTTATGAAATATGATTTAATGAAATTAATCAATTATTTGATTTATTTAAAAGTTAAATAAAAAATACCATATTAATTCGGTAGATATATAAGTCAAAGGGATTGGTTAAGAAATTGCCCAAAATACTTTGCTCAGAAAAAAGCAGAGAAGGAAGCACAAGGTAAATATGATTTACTTGTTCTTGAAACATGTTTAGTGGAAAATGAAAATTCTACCTGGATATTAGATTTAGGAGCCACTAATCATATTTGTTTCTCATTTTAGAAAAATAGTTCTTGGAAAAGGCTTTCTGAGGGCGAGATCACTCTCAAAGTTGGAACTGAAGAAATAATCTCAACTAAAGCAGCGAGAGACTTGAAGTTGTTTTTAATGATCGATATATCATGCTTAAGAATGTCTTGTATGCTCCTCAAATGAAGAGAAATTTAATATTTATCTCTTGTATGTTAGAACATATGTATAAAATATCTTTTGAAATTAATGAAGCGTTCATTTTTCGAAAAGGTATTCATGTTTGTTCTGCTATACTTGATGACAACTTATATAAGTTAAGACCAACACGAACAAATTTTGTCTTAAATACTGAAATGTTTAGAACAGTTGAAACTCATAATAAAAGACAAAAAATTTCTTCCAATGCCTTCTTGTGGCACTTAAGTCTTGGTCACATAAATCTCAATAGGATTGGGAGATTGGTTAAGAGTGGACTTCTAAGTCAGTTAGAAGATAACTCTTTACCTCCATGTGATTCTTGTCTTGAAGGAAAAATGACCAAAAGATCTTTTACTGCAAAAGGTCTTAGAGCCAAAACACCTTTAGAGCTCGTGCATCGGACCTCTGTGGACCAATGAATTTCAAAGCTCGGGAGGATATGAATATTTCATTAGTTTTATTGATGATTATTCAAGGTATGGTCATGTTTACCTAATTCAGAACAAGTCTGATTCTTTTGAAAAGTTCAAAGAATATAAGGCTGAAGTTGAAAATGAATCAGGTAAAATAATAAAGACACTTCGATAAGATCGAGGTGGAGAGTATATGGACTAGCAATTCCAAAACTATTTGATAGAACATGGAATCCAATCACAACTCTCTACACCTAGTACGCCTCAGCAAAACGGTATATTAGAAAGAAGAAATCGAACTTTGTTGGACATGGTTCGATCTATGATGAGTTTTGCTCAGTTGTCGGATTCTTTTTGGGGATATTCTTTAGAAACAACTATCTATATTGTAAACAACGTTCCCTCTAAAAGTGTTTCTGAAACACCTTATGAACTATGGAAAAGATGTAAAGGTAGTTTATGTCATTTTAGAATTTTGGAATGTCCAGCACACGTGTTGGTGCAAAACCCTAAAAAGTTGGAACATCGTTCAAAATTATGCCAATTTGTAGGTTATCCAAAAGAATCTAAATGTGGTTTGTTTTATGGCCCTTAAGAAAATAAAGTATTTGTGTCGACAAATGTTATGTTCTTAGAGGAAGACCACAGAAGATATCATCAAACTCGCAGTAAACTAGTATTAGAAGAAATTTCCAAAAATACTACAGATAGACCTAGTTCATCCACTAAAGTAGTTGATAAAACTAGAAATATTGGTCAAACACATCTTTCTCAAGAGTTGGGAGAACCTCGACCTAGTGGAAGGGTTGTACGACAGCCTGATCGCTATTTGGGTTTATAAAGCTCAAATTGTCATTCCTGATAATGGAATAGAGGATCCATTGATCTATAAACAAGCAATGAATGATGTGGACTGTGATCAATGGGTCAAAGCCATGGACCTCAAAATAGAATCTATGTATTCCAATTCTGTCTGGACTCTAGTAGATCAATCAAATGATGTAAAACTTATTGGTTGTAAATGGATCTACAAGAGAAAACGAGATCAAGCTGGTAAAGTACAGACTTTCAAAGCTCGATTAGTGGGAAAAGGTTATATTGAAAAGGAGGGAGTGAATTATAAAGAAACTTTCTCTCCTGTTGTCATGCTGAAGTCGATCAGAATACTCTTATCTATCCCCACTTTTTATGATTATGAAATTTGCCAGATGGATGTCAAGACAGCCTTTTTGAATGGAAATCTTGAGGAGAGTATTTATATGGTCCAACCAGAGGGGTTTATACAAAAGGGTCAAGAACAAAAGGTTTATAAGCTTCAAAAATCCATATATGGATTAAAACAAGCATCTAGATCCTGGAATATAAGGTTTGATACTGCGATCAAATCTTATGGTTTTGAACACAATGTTGATGAACCTTGTGTTTACAAAAGGATCATTAAATCCACTGTAGCATTCTTAGTTCTAGATGTAGATAACATTCTACTCATTGGGAATGATATAGGTCATCTAACTAATATTAAGAAATGGCTAGCTACGCAATTCCAAATGAAAGATTTGGAAAATGCTCAATATGTTCTTGGTATCCAAATAGTTTGGAATCGAAAGAACAAAATATTAGACATGTCTCAAACATCTTATATAGACAAAATGTTGTCAAGATATAAGATGCAGAATTCCAAAAATGGTCTGTTGCTGTACAGATAAGGAATTCATTTATCAAAAGAACAATGTCCAAAAACACCTCGAGAAGAAGAAGTTGAGAATATGAGTAACATTCCTTATGCTTCTGCTGTTGGGAGCCAGATGTATGCAATGTTATGTACTAGACATGACATTTGCTATTCAGTAGGGATAGTTAGTAGATATCAGTCCAATCCTGGACGCGATCATTGGACAGCTGTTAAGAATATTCTAAAATATTTTAGAAGAACAAAAGACTACATGCTTGTGTATGGTTCTAAGGATCTGATTCTTACTGGATACACTGACTCTGATTTTCCATCTGATAAAGATGCTAGAAAGTCTACATCGAGATCACTTTTCACTCTGAATGGAGGAGTAGTAGTGTGAAGAAGCATAAAACAATCTTGTATTGCTGACTCCACTATGGAAGTTGAATATGTAGCAGCCTGTGAAGCAGCGAAGGAAGCAGTATGACTTAAAAAGTTCTTAATAGATTTGGAAATTGTTCCAAATATGCATTTGCCAATCATCTTACTGTGACAACAGTGGTGTAGTTGCAAATTCACGAGAACCTATAAGTCATAAATGAGGAAAGCACATTGAACGAAAGTACCATCTTATCAGGGAAATCGTACATTGAGGAGATGTTACAGTAACAAAAATCTCCTCCAAGCAAAACATAGTTGATCCATTTACAAAAGCTCTCACGGCTAAATTGTTTGAGAGCCACCTACATGGTTTAGGTCTATGTTGTTTGTAAACTAGGACAAGTGGAAGACTTATTGGGAATATGCCCTAGTTTAATATATATATGTTTATTGTACTCATATATATTCTTCTCTCATTGTTAAAATTCTAACTTTGTATATCCTACTTGGAGTTTTAGTCCAAGTGGAAGTTTTTTGGAATTTATGTCCTAAAACTCGTACTTTGTTATTTGATTCAATAAAATTTATTATTGAATGCTATAATCTGAAAACCAATAAATTAAGATCCCGAGGCTATTTTACTAAGTTTGTCAATATACTTGAACTTTATATAGAGACATAAACATGGATTAAGTTCAAGTTAATAGCCCAAATAGTATATAGTGTATGATTAAGGTTGGACGCCTTATTCTGAAAAAACACTATGGATGCGGCCCGCTTCGTAGTTAGTACAAACGATGTAATCCTGAATCGTTCATGTAGAGACATGGGAGTGGGGGCGTCCTACGTAAATAGTTCGCATAAGACTGGAACCATGAAATAGTCACTTTTAGCGTAAACTATAAACTGACTAGTTTAATTATAATGACCTAGGTAACTTGATCTTAATCCTGAGCTAACTATGAACTTCTATTCATTCGGTAGTATCCTTAGATCTGCATAGGTGAGGGCAGCTCATCATCGCTGCCCAATAAGCCTTCCATTTCAGGGATAAGACCGAGTGGATAGCTAGGAATATAGGGTGCAAGACGCAATTCACTCCTACCCACTTTTGGGATAGTAGATAGGTTGTTCCCTTAAGGACTGAATCCAAGTCTTGAACAAGGGGCCCCACATTCTCATTGGTCCGAGAAGGATTCAGGTTTATAGGTTGGACCTAAAACCAATTGTTCAATAGTGGATCAGTGGGTCTTAAGGAGCAAGATGTAATCTCGAGGGTAATACGGTATTTTGACCCAGTCAAGATTACGAACAACCTGTGGAGGATCAACTTACTCATCATGGTTATATCAAGTGGACAGAAATATATCTATAGTGAGGGGAGTGCAGCTAAGAGTCTTTAGTGGAATGACTCTTTAGTTAACGAATGTTGATTACGCTTAGTCTAAAGAGTTTAGCCAGTCAATCTCGAATCGTTGGAGCTCATGATCTATAGGTCTATTAGGTTCCCCTACTAGCTCATATGGATTCAACTAAGAACAATATGTTGGAATAACTCGAATTGTTCAAATTAGGTACAAAGAAAGAAACCGACCAATGTATATGATATAAGTCGGTAAATATAAACATTAATCTTTATGTTTAGATATGATTTAAATAATGAATATGGATTTATAATTAGAAGCATGAAAAGTTTTGAAACGGTGAAAATTGTAAAGTCAACATGTTGACTTTTCACTTTGAAAAACAAAACTTTGACCTGATTTATATTCAAATATGATTTGAATTTTAGAAAAGTGAATGTGGATTCATACTCGGTTCTTAGTACTGAGATTAGTAGGTCAACTTAGTGGTTCTCCTTTGCTCATGATCTTCAGGTAGAGAAGAAGTTTGGAAACGAAGAAGAAGTTGAGAACTACAAAGGTAAGCTCATCGTTTACCTTCTATATTCTTCGTTTAGGTCTGTCGTTTAGTTACATTATGTTAATTTCTAAATCGTTTAGATGCATATAGAGTAAAGCATGATCCTTGTTGTCCGCTGCATATTTCTCTGATGTTTTGTTTTCCATCATGTATTTCATTAGTTTTATTGATGATTATTCGAGGTATAGTCATGTTTACCTAATTCATCATAAGTCTGATTCTTTTGAAAAAATCAAAGAATATAAGGCTGAAGTTGAGAATGAATTAGGTAAAATAATAAAAATACTTCGATCAGATCAAGGTGGAGAATATTTGGACTTACGATTCAAGACTATTTGATAGAACATGGAATCCAGTCAGAACTCTATGCACTTAGTACTCCTCAGCAGAACGGTGTATCAGAAAGAAGAAACCAAACCTTGTTGGACATGGTTCGCTCTGTGATGAGTTTTACTCAGTTGTCAGATTCCTTTTGGACAAGATTCCCTCTAAAAGTGTTTCAGAAACACCTTATGAGCTATGGGAAGGGCGTAATGGAAGTTTACATCACTTTGGAATTTAGGGATGTCCGACACGCGTGTCAGTGCAAAATCCTAAAAAATTGAAACATCGTTCAAAATTATGCCTATTCATAGGTTATCTAAAGGAATCTAGAGGTGGTCTATTTTACGATCCTCAAGAAAATAAAATATTTGTATCAACAAATGCTACATTCTTAGAAGAAGACAACATCAAGGATCATCAACCTCGTAGTAAATTACTATTAAAAGAGATTTCCAAGAGTGCTACAGATAAACCTAGTTCATCCACTAAATTAGTTGATAAAACTAGGAAATCTAGTCAAACAAATCCTTTTCAAGAGTTGAGAGAGCCTTGACGTAGTGGGAGGCTTGTTCATCAGTCTGATCATTACTCGGGTTTAAGTGAAAATCAAGTCGTCATACCTGATGATGGCATGAAGAATCCATTAACCTATAAACAGACAATAAATGATGTAGATCGTGATCAACAGATCAAAGTCATGGACCTCGAAATGGAGTCTATGTATTTCATTTCTGTTTGGACTCTAGTAGATCAACCAAATGACATAAAACCTATTGGTTGTAAATGGATCTACAAAAGAAAACGAGACCAAACTAGTAAAGTATAAATTTTTAAGGCTCGACTTGTGGCAAAAGGTTATACCCAAAGAGAGAGAGTAGACTATGAAGAAACATTCTCTCCTGTGGCCATGCTTAAGTTGATTAGAATACTCTTATCCATCGCCACTTTCTATGATTATGAAATTTGGTAGATGGATGTCAAGACAGCTTTTTTGAATGGAAATCTTGAGGAGGGCATCTATATGGCTTAACCAGAGGGGTTCATAGAAGAGGGCGAAGAACAAAAGGTTTGTAAGCTTCAGAAATCCATTTATGGTTTAAAGCAAGCATCTTGATCCTAAAATATAAGATTTGATACTACGATCAAGTCTTATAGTTTTGAACAAAATGTTGACGAACCTTGTGTTTACAAAAAGGTCTCAATTCCATTGTAGTATTCTTAGTATTATATGTAGATGATATTCTACTCATTGGGAATGACGTAGATTATCTTACTGATATCAAGAAATTGCTAGCTATGCATTTCAAATGAAAGATTTGGAAGATGCACAATACGTTCTTGGAATCCAAATTGTTCGGAATCGTAAAAATAGAATATTAGCCATGTCTCAAGCATCTTATATTGACAAAATGTTGTCTAAGAATAAAATGTAGAATTCCAAAAAGGATCTACTGTTGTACAGATATAGAATTCATTTGTCAAAGGAACAATGCCCTAAGACACCTCAAGAAGTTGAGGATATGATCGAGAAAAACTCTCTATGCTTCCGCTGTTGGAAGTTCGATGTATGTAATGTTATGTACTAGACCTGACATTTGATATTTAGTAGGGATGGTCAGTAGGTATCAATCCAATCTTGGACGTGACCACTAGACAACCGTTAAGAATATTCTTAAATATCTTAGAAGAACAAAAGACTACATGCTAGTGTGGTACTAAGGATCTGATCCTTACTGGGTACACTGATTCTGACTTCCAAACAGATAAAGATGCTAGAAAGTCTATATGAGGATCAATATTCACTCTAAACAGAGGAGCAGTAGTATGAAGAAGCGTAAAACAAACTTGTATAGCGAACTCCACAATGGAAGCTGAATATGTAGCAGCTTGGGAAGCAGTAAAGGAAGCAGTATGGCTATGAAAATTCTTGATAGATCTGGAAATTGTTCCAAATATGCATCTTCCAATCACTTTATACTGTGACAACAATGGTGTAGTTGCAAACTCACGAGAACCTAGAAGCAAATTCATGAGAAAGCATATCAAACGCAAGTACCATCTTATCAGGAAAATTGTACATCGTGGTGACGTTGTAGTGACTCATATTTCTTCTGAGCAAAACATTGCTGATCCTTTTACAAAAGCCCTCACGGCTAAAGTGTTTGAGGGTCACCTACAGAATTTATGATACGATATTTGTAAACTAGGACAAGTGGGAGACTTATTGGGCATGTATCATAGTTTATTATATTCGTATGTTTATTGTACTCATATGTATTATTCTCTCTCATGGTTAAATTCAAACATTTTTTATCCCATTAGGAATTTTAGTCCAAGTGGGAGTTTGTTGGAATTTATGTCCTAAAACTCGTAGTTTGTAAACATATTCTATTCAATCAAGTCGTTATTGAGAAATTGAATACTATAATCTTAAATCCAATAAACTTAAATCCCAAGGCTATTTTGAGTAAACTTGAACTTTATGTAGAGACATAAACATGAATTAAGTTCGAGTAAATAGCCCAAATAGTCTATAGTATATGGATAAAGGTTGAATACCTTATTCAAAGATACTATGGATGCGGCACGCTATGTAGTTAGTACAAATGAGATAATCCTAAATCGTTCATGTAGAGACATGAAAGTCGGGGCATCCTATGTAAAGGGTTTATGTAAGACAGAATCATGAAATGGTCACTTTTACATTATAAACGCCGTTAATGATCAAAACTGATTATCTCGATTATTGATGATCTAGGTAACTGAATCTTAATCCTGAGCTAACTGTGAACTCCTATTCACATGAGATTATCCTTAGATCTGCATAGGTGAGCTAACCGTTAATGTTCAAAACTGACTATCTCAATTTCAGGGGTAAGATCGGGTGGATAGTTGGAACATAGTGTGCAAGACGAAATTCACTCGTACCTGCTTTAAGGTTAGTAGATAGATCGTTCCCTTAAGGACTGACTCCAAGTCTTGAACAAAGAGGCCCCACCCTCTCATTGGCCCGAGAGAGATTCAGTTTATAGATTGTACCTTAAAACCAATTGTTCAATAATGGATCAATGGGACTTAAGGAGAAAGATGTAGTCTTAGGGGTAAAATGGTACTTTTCGATCCAGTCAAGCTTACGAACAACCTATGAACAATTAACATACTGATTATGGTTATATCAAATGGACACAAATATATCTATAGTGAGGGGAGTGCAACTACGAGAGTTTAGTGGAATGACCTGTTAGTTAACAAATGTTGATTAGCTCGATATAAAAGAGTTTAACCAGTTAACCTCGGATTGTTGGAGCCCATGATCTATAGGTCCATTAGGTTCCCCTGCTAGCTCATATAGAATAAACTTAGAACAGTATGATGGAATGAGTCGAATAATTTGAAATAGGAGAAATGAGAGAAACTTACAAGTATATGTGATATAGCCGTCGGCTTTAGATTACTAATAGAGTTTTATACTTAAATGAGATTTAAATATTAAAGATATGAATTCAGATTCATACTCGGAAGCTCAGAAAAGATGGAAATAGTCAAAGTTGTAAAAAGTCACAATGTTGACTTTTGACTTTTGAAAAGTCAAACTTTAACCGATAATATATTTAAATGTGATTTAAATCTTGAGAAAATAAATTTGGATTCATGCTCGAAAGGTTAAAATTAGTCAAGAGAGACAAAATAGTAAGAAGTCAAAATGTTGACTTTTTGGTTGAAAAGTTAAAGTTTGACTTTGACCAAAAGACAATTTTACCCTTTGACCAATGTTAATGGGAAAATTCAACATTTTGTTGGATAAACCCAATTACAGTGGGCTAGGTGTTAACAAACTATGAAGACATTAAGCCCACTAATGGTTAGTAGATTATGAGTTGTTGACCCATGTGTTTGGATGCACATGCAACCTTGCATGTAAATTCTCTATAAATTAGGCTCTTAGGGCTTCAAGAAAAGGGCTTGACAATTTTTCCAAAGCAAAATTGGGCTGCTATATTTTCATTTTTTTTAAAAAAAAAGGAAAACCCAACCCTTTTCCAATATTTTTTTTCCATTTTTTTCTCTCTCCCGATTTCTTTTATCCAACGAGTCCCACAACCCGATTCTAAGTTCAAAGGATAGTAGGTCAACCATAGTGACGGTTCAAACATCAATCGGAGCTTCGAACGTAAGTTTTTCTTAAAAACCGTATATTTAATCTATTTTTCGATTTAAGGTTTATTATAAATTAATTGCAATTAGAGAAATCTTTCAGTCTTTCTTCCACCCTGCTCGATCAATCTCTATCACCCCCTAGATATGAGACTTCTTCTCATCAATAAGTAGGCTTCCCTTTAGTAGTTGTGAATTAGTAAATATGCACTTAGCCGCCTTAGTGAATATAATTTTTTCTTTTTTTGGACATATCTTTCTTTTTCGCTTGTGAACTCCCTTCACGAATGTGTGATTTCGGTTCACCCTAAATTGATGAGAACTTTCTTCTTTATAGAACAGGCTTGAGGCTCCCCTAAAGCAATGCATATATATTGGTTTTACAAAAATCTTCAACACACCATTTACACGACACTACAACTATATACACAGCTAATAACGAATGTTTGATCTACTTTTCTTCATCTCAAAGATGAATAACAAAACAAACATATACAACAACCCTAGCACAAAGACATTTTTATACTTAAGTACACGACCAGTGCAAATAAATAATCTTCAAAAGAAAGCAAAAAGGAAATAATCAGCGTATTTCCAATCTATAAAATATCATAAATATGAAAATAAATAATCTACAAGATCCGACACCTTTGAAACAACAGTCGATACACGATCATTTAGAGACAACTTATGAGACAACCCCAAGCCAACCCAAGAATAGAGGCTAGAGGGCATAAAAATATATTTAGCCAATAATAAGAACACTAACATGCTATAATAAACAATGATATGTATATATAAACTTCATTTAAATTGTACGATACATAGCTCATTCAAATAGAAAGTAGTTTTTTTATTTATTTTAATTTTTCAATAGTGATCAACCAATATTTTATAATGCTTAAATATATTCCAAAAAACATACTATGAACGGTTTGTTTTTGAAAAATTGCACCACACTACACAAATTAGAAAATAAATATAATCTATAGCACAAGGGAATAAAATTTGTAAAAATAACAATTTTTTACCAATCATATGGTAAATATTTTAAAATAGCAATTTTGTCCTTCAATTTCCTTCCTCTTATGCTAAGTGATGACTTTTATAACTAATATCATACTATCAGTGATAACTTCTGTCAATAACATCATGTCGAATATGTCAACATATAATTTATGAATTAATCACTAACAACTTGAACTTTGAATTTATACATATAAATGTTGATAGCATAACCTAAAATCAATAATTTATTTCAACAAAAGTTCCAATTATGTCAATTTCATTTATACTATAAGTGATAGAACTATCATATGGATAGTATGTTATTAGCGATTCAAAGTTGTTATTGATAGCATGCTACTCCAATCTCTTTTTTTTTTTTTTTTGCCCATTCATGCTAAAAACAAACAACCACAATATCACTTTAGAGTAGCATTACATTAATATGTAGTAGCCTAGCTATTAGGGATATCACTTATAGATCCTATCAATGATATCCTTATGTTGCTATCACTAATAGATATTATAAGTGATAGCAATAGAATATGATTGATAGTAGTTATGAAAAATATCAACTCATAGCCTAATTAAACCTTATCAATTTAAAATTGAGGTGTTTACCAAGGAGATATCACTTATAACAAAATATCCTTTTAATGATATCATTTATAGTTGCTATTGGTGATATCATTCTAATGCAATCATAGATAGATAATGTTAGTGACATCATTTGACATTGATAACAATATAGAAAAAATTACTTATAATAACTCTTAAAAATATCAATTGATAGCAACATCGTTGACAAAAGATCTTAGTGATAGCAACTGATGTCATTTTTTATAAATTGAAAGCTACCATTGATAAAATTATCCGTGATAGCCATTAACTATAGCAACTGATATATCATATTATTCAAATTGAAAGTTACTCCACTCTTTAGTGGCTATCATTAATAAAAGCTATTGTTGATAGTCACTATCAATTATATCAACTAATAACATATTTCCCAAATTAAAACTATTAATCATAACATTTATCGGTGATAACAACGTATAACAACTATCAATTGCTATCAACGACAACTTTCAATCACTAGAACAAATATAGGCTTTAATGTCGCTTGGGAAAAATGAAAAAAGACCATTGGTGTCGGTTTTGAAAAAGCGGATCTTTAATGTCGGTTCTCCACCGACATTAAAGACAAAGCTTTAATGTCGGTTTTAAAACGACATTAAAGGTCCGCCATTTTGAGAACCGACATTAAAGGTCCATTTAAATTTTAATTTTAATATTTTTATTTTGTGAAAAAAATAGACACTTTAATGTCGGTTTTCCACCGACATTAAAGGTCCATTTAATTTTTTTTAATAATTTTTTTCGTGAATTCTCTCTCTTACTTTACCTTTTCGACCTATTCGATTCCAAATCTATTCGACCCTCGTCTTCTCCGAACTTCCTTCATTTCTTCTCCGAATCTCCTTCATTTCTTCTCCGATCGACGCCACAATTTTAATCGACGCCGCCATTTTATCGCCGCCACCATTTATATCGCCTCCACCATTTCTATCGCCGCCACCATTCCGATCGATTGATGTTCTGTTCGCCCACCCTTGGAATCAAATTTGGCCGCATTTCTCTCCTTCTAAAGAAATTCGTCCGGTCGTCCCCGTTCACAGCAATCGTGTTCACAGCAACCGCGTTCACAGCAACCAGGTTTTTTGAAACTCATCCGCTCGTCCGCGTTCACATCAACCAGCAACCAGGTTCGCCCACCCTTGGAATCAAATTCGTCCGCGTTCACAAAATACATCTTCTCACGGTAAAATTTCCATCTTCTTTCATTTGGGGTTTTTAGCATGTTTTTTGATTTCGATTTAGATTATGGATTCTTAGAGAAGGGAAAGTTGTCAAGGCATTGGAAGATTTGTGTTGCGGGCTTTATTGGCGTCGACGAATCTTGAAAAGCATAAATTACAATAATGCTGTAAATAAGGATGAAATGGCTGGAGTTGCGTTTAGTATAAGCTTCTTGTAATTGGTAGATGAGGTGTAGTGACAGGTACAGGTTAGAGATGTTGTGCTATGTTAAAATGTTGGTCAAACTGGAAGTTTGTATTTGGTAGATGAGGTGTAGTGACAGGTACAGGTTAGAGATGTTGTGCTATGTTAAAATGTTGGTCAAACTGGAAGTTCTTACTTTCTACTGGGTTCATAGAAAGGAATCAAAAAACTATTCTCTTTAGAATTAGCTTAACTTGGGCAGGAAAATGAATGGAGAAAATAAAGCTATATCATTGCTGTAGTTGCATGAAGTTCTTATAATATCGGCAATAAAGTAGGAATGTAGAGACTTTTAGATTTGAGAGACCATATGCAGCTGTGTAATAGTGGAGGTGATCTTCAAAAATCAGTGTAATTGATCTTGTTTTCTAATTTTCTAATTTTTTTATGGTTTAGGTGAGGATATATTCTAATTTTCTAGACCATATGCAACTGTTTTCTAATCTTCTCTTGTTTCCATCTCACCTTTCCGCTTGGATGATTTAGGTGAGGATATAGTTTGCATCGGTGTCATTCTTCGTGATTCTCACGGTACTGCTGAGGTTAAGAGTGTTACTGGCAATAAGATCTTGCGCATTCTTGCTCATGGTATTGTACTTGTTCTTCTTGTTCATCAATTCGAAATTTTAATGTATTAGTTTTAGGTTTTAGCTATTACCAGGATAAATATGGATGATTGAGTATATGTTAATGTATTAGTTTTAGGTTTTAGCTGTTGTGGTAATTGAATGTGTGTTTTTTTATTACTATCAAAAGGGCTTGCTCCGGAGATTCCTGAGGATCTTTACCATTTGATTAAGAAGGCTGTCTCGATTAGAAAGCATTTGGAAAGGAATAGGAAGGACAAAGACTCCAAGTTCAGGTTGATTCTTGTTGATTCTTGATATCTAATATTTATTTTTTTTATGGTATCAAACACGTTGGCTACATAAATTTGAATCTTTTATTTAATAGGGTATCACACAAGAGGTTACGAATTTTGTGGGTGAATTTAAGTTTTTGAATTTAAAAGTTTAGAAGTCTATAAATTTAAGTAAAGGATGAAGTGATGGGAAAGAGAGTTGAGGAGGGAAAGGCATAGCATAGTAATTAAAGTTGTATAGTTGTTTCCCTACCTTTTAATATTGATTTCTGGGCTTTTCTTTACATTTCAAGTCGTGAGAGAGAATGTTATATGTTATATTAAATTTTTTTTCATCATCAACTTCTGCTTTTTGACGATTTGAGATAAATTTAATTTAATTAGTGTTTCAACATGCATATATCTACTATATTATATTACAGCTTACAGCTTATAATGGTTTAATTGATCATATTAACAATCATTTTGAGTGAATTGGATGAATTATTCATACATCAATGCGACGCTTGAAATTAGATTTTCAGTGGGCTGTTGTTGTAGCAGTATGTACTTTGAGAGAAAAAAAATGCATATTTAAGAACTATTAGTAGTGATATAAATTCTTCTTTTCAAATGTAGTGATACGATGTTGTTGAGTTAATGCGATATACTACTTATACACCAACATTATATTTTAAATTATTGGTGTTGGATATTTGTTAGCATATTTTGGTGATGTATTTTCTGTTTAAAGTACAGTATTATACCCATGCAACCATTACATCTCATTAAAAGAAAAACCACTTTTAAATCTCAAAATTTTAATTCTTAATTTTATGATATATTTGAAATTGTTTCTTCTTCCTCCAACAAAACATTGAAAAAGAAAAGTCTCAAATTTCCTTTTTCAAAACATTTTAAAGTCTTCCGCTGTAACCCAGAAAAGTATTATGAATTATCTTTAAGGTGGTAAATCCACTCACATGTACTTCAGTGGTCCTTCTTTTTTTAAAAAAAGAAAAGTATTCTCAATAAATTTGTTTTTATATCTTGAAATTTTTAATGATCTTAATCGCATTATGTCGGTAAACTTCAGCTTTAACTTTATGGTACCAACTCGAACAATGACTTCGTCTTTTGATAGCTTCAACTATACATAGTGTAACGCCCCGAAAATTTAAGGTAAAATTTTTCTCGTTTTATGTAAAATGCAAGTTGATATAATAATAATATAATATTAATTATATTATTATTATTAATATTTATTTTATTTGTTATAATATTAATATTATAATAATAATTATTATTAATTAATATTAAAGAAATATTATTATTTATAAAACAATAAAATAAATTATTAATTATTTAATATTAATATTAGTAATATATTATTATTATTAATTTATTATTATCATTATTATTTATATTTAATATATATATTATTATTTAATTTAAATTATTTATATTATAAATTTATTAAGAATTATATATATATATATATATAATAAATTTTTTTTTTAAAAACCCTAATTCGCGCCGCCCCCCCCCCCCATCGAAAATTTTTTCTTCTTTCTCTTCCGTTTCTTCCTTCTCCTTCCTCACGACCGCGCCACCGCCACCCGAGCCATCCATTGCTTCTTCTTCCTCCGTTCTTCGCCTGTCAGTCCGTCTGCCTTCACGAAGCCGACGCCGCCACCATCTCTTCATCTCCGCCTCCGTCCACGAACGTTGAAGCGGATTCCGCCGCGGCCTCCATCCAATCCCGACTCGCTCCAACCGCCGACAGCCGTCATCTCTTCTTCTTCCTCCGTTTCTGTCACCGTCGACGGCTTCACTTCAACCGGTGTTCCCGACGCAGCACTGAACGCCGAGGAGAGCCACCCACGTCCGCCGTCGACGTCTCTCACTCGAGCGTTGTCGGGCGGAGCAAAGAAAAAGGGAAGAAAACCGACCCGAGCCACGGATCCGATTCGACCAAGCCGAGCCGAGCGAGCCGAGCCGAGCGAGCCGAGCGAGCCAAGCCGAGCGAGCCGAGTGAGCCGAGCCGAGCGAGCCGAGCAAGCCGAGCGAGCCGCACCAAGCCGAGCCGCGAGCCGAGTGAGCCGAGCCGCGAGCCGAACCAAGCCGAGCCGAGCCGAGAACCAAGCCGAGCCGAGCCGAGCCGAGCCAAGCCGAGCCGAGAACCAAGCCGAGCCGAGCCGAGCCGAGCCGAGCCACCTAAGCCTTCCTTCCTTCATTTCGGTTCGCGGTGAGTCTTCGGTAAGGATTGTTCTGATGAATTCCCTAATGTTACCTCGTCCGATTCGAGTTTGAATGTTGGATTAAGATATGGCCCTACTTTTCTCCCTTGAAGGTAGTGCAGAGTTGACGCTTAAGTTCTCGGGTTCCGCGGCAGACCTGGTTGGAGTTAGCTTCCTTTCCTTGGGTAAGTCAGCGGATAACCTTTTAAAACAACTGCTACTGAAATCATCAACTAAAACTTTCGTGTTTCGTTAGGTAGATCTGTCGAGCGTGGTTTTCGATCGAGGGGCATAACCGAGTTTCAGGTAAGGGTTTTCCTACTACTGGACCCCGAGTCCAGGTTAAAACCGTAGTAATCCACAGGGGATTACACGTTAGTGACTGTACTGAATATCTGTATGCGTGTCGACTGTTAAGTACTGATATTATATTTTGTCTGATGAAAATATACTGTGACTGCTATTTGTGGATTGAAATTTTATGTTGATGGACCTTAAAGTTACGGTTTAGTATGTAGTAAAGCACTGGTCTGGATGTGGTTCATGGAATTTGGACGGGGAAGGACAGTGAGTCCGGTTTTGGTTGGTTAGTCGATTGGACCTAGGGTTTCCCTATTGGGCGTGCGAATCGGTAATGCATAAAGCAACTGAGGGTGTAGATGTTTAAACCTATACTATCTGACTGACAAAGCCTATGGTGGGACTGTGATATGAATGTCGTTGGGATGTGGCTGATGTAGACAGTTTAGTTTGGACTGAGGGGTAACGGTTAGCTTCATCTATGGGGTAGTGTGCCTTACGGATATGTGCATCCTTCGGGAGCACTAGACTGATATGTGCATCCTTCGGGAGCACTAGACTGATATGTGTATCCTTCGGGAGCACTAGACTGATATGTGTATCCTTCGGGAGCACTAGACTGATATGTGTATCCTTCGGGAGCACTAGACTGATATGTGCATCCTTCGGGAGCACTAGACTGATATGTGCATCCTTCGGGAGCACTAGACTGATATGTGCGTTCTACGAAACCACTAGACTGTTATGTAGGGTACCCCCGAATAGGAAGTTAACTGTTGTTCCCTAACGGGCCCAGTAGTGGGTCCCTTACTGGGTATGTTTATACTCACCCTTTCTCTTCTTTAACTTTTCAGGTAGGGGTACAGCGAGGGGCAGACCGACGAGAGGCAGGAAGGATGCGTGAAGGCCATATGGACGCGTCTGTTTTTCTTTCGCTTCCGCTATGTATTTTGTCAGAATATTTCGATTGTGATTTTTGGACTGGTGACTTAACATTTTATCTTGTGACTTTTTGAATTATTTAAAATTAGGGCCCGAAACTGTCTTTTGTAAGGTTTATACTGTTTTAATGAATCGTACCTGGTCCGTTTTAAATTTTATGTTGAATGGTCGAGTTTTGGTATTTGGTAGTGACCTCAGCTTAGTCCGGAAAAGTTGGGTCGTTACAGTTGGTATCAGAGCCTAAGTTTTAGGTTCTGTAGACTGACTTATAATGTGAGTCTGTGTTTTGTGTCCTTATGGCTGAAACGATCCTTGCCGCTCGTCAGGTACGCTCTCATGAAAGTATATGTATAACTCTACATGCATTACCTTACCTAAGTTAAACTGCAAATTCAATTACCAATTTATGACTAAAGGAATAGTTGGTGGTTGTTAGGGAAATGCCACCAAGGAGAGGTGCACGTAGGGGTGGTCGAGGAGGCCGTGGAAGGGGAGCAGGACGCGTTCAGCCTGAGGTGCAGCCTGTAGCCCAAGCCCCTGACCCGGCTGCGCCAGTTACTCATGCGGACCTAGCCGCCATGGAGCAGAGGTTTAGAGATATGATTATGCAGATGCGGGAGCAGCAGAAGCCTGCCTCGCCAACTCCGGCGCCAGCTCCAGCGCCAGCTCCAGCACCAGTTCCTGCTCCAGCTCCGGCTCCGGCACCAGTTGCACCCCAGTTTGTGCCGGATCAGTTGTCAGCAGAGGCTAAGCACCTGAGGGATTTCAGGAAGTATAATCCCACGACGTTTGATGGGTCTTTGGAGGACCCCACCAGAGCTCAGATGTGGCTATCGTCCTTGGAGACCATATTCCGTTACATGAAATGCCCTGAGGATCAGAAAGTTCAGTGTGCTGTTTTTATGTTGACTGACAGAGGTACTGCCTGGTGGGAGACTACAGAGAGGATGCTAGGTGGTGATGTGAGTCAGATCACGTGGCAGCAGTTCAAGGAGAGTTTCTATGCGAAATTCTTCTCTGCCAGTTTGAGAGATGCCAAGCGGCAGGAGTTTCTGAACTTAGAGCAGGGTGACATGACAGTGGAGCAGTATGATGCGGAGTTTGACATGTTATCCCGCTTCGCTCCCGAGATGATAGCGACCGAGGCGGCCAGAGCTGACAAGTTTGTTAGAGGCCTCAGACTGGACATTCAGGGTTTGGTCCGAGCTTTCAGACCCGCTACTCATGCCGATGCACTGCGCCTGGCAGAGGATCTCAGTTTACAGGAGAGGGCCAACTCGTCTAAGACCGCTAGTAGAGGTTCGACGTCGGGACAGAAGAGGAAGGCTGAGCAGCAGCCTGTTCCAGTGCCACAGCGGAATTTCAGACCAGGTGGTGAGTTTCGCAGCTTCCAGCAGAAACCTTTTGAGGCAGGGGAGGCTGCCAGAGGGAAGCCGTTGTGTACCACTTGTGGGAAGCACCATTTGGGCCGTTGCTTATTCGGGACCAGGACCTGCTTTAAGTGCAGGCAAGAGGGTCATACCGCTGATAGATGCCCGTTGAGAGTCACGGGGATCGCGCAGAATCAGGGAGCAGGTGCTCCGCATCAGGGTAGAGTCTTTGCTACCAACAGGACTGAGGCTGAGAAGGCAGGCACAGTAGTGACAGGTACGCTCCCAGTGTTGGGGCATTACGCCTTAGTTTTGTTTGATTCGGGTTCGTCACATTCTTTTATCTCTTCCGCATTTGTGTCGCATGCCCGCTTAGAGGTAGAGCCCTTACACCATGTTCTGTCAGTATCTACTCCTTCCGGGGAATGTATGTTGTCGAAAGAAAAGGTGAAGGCATGCCAGATTGAGATAGCAGGCCATGTGATTGAAGTAACGCTGATAGTTCTGGATATGCTGGACTTTGATGTAATCCTGGGTATGGATTGGTTGGCCGCTAACCACGCCAGCATAGATTGTTCACGTAAGGAGGTAACGTTTAACCCTCCCTCGATGGCCAGTTTTAAATTTAAGGGAGGAGGGTCAAAGTCGTTGCCTCAGGTAATCTCAGCCATCAGGGCCAGTAAACTGCTCAGTCAGGGTACTTGGGGTATCTTAGCGAGCGTGGTGGATACTAGAGAGGCGGATGTATCCCTGTCGTCAGAACCAGTAGTGAGGGACTATCCGGACGTTTTTCCTGAGGAACTTCCAGGGTTACCTCCGCACAGGGAGGTTGAGTTTGCCATAGAGTTGGAGCCGGGCACGGTTCTTATATCCAGAGCCCCTTACAGAATGGCCCCCGCAGAATTGAAAGAACTGAAGGTACAGTTACAGGAATTGCTTGATAAGGGATTCATTCGACCGAGCGTGTCACCTTGGGGTGCGCCAGTCTTATTCGTTAAGAAGAAGGACGGATCGATGCGTCTGTGCATTGACTATAGGGAGTTGAACAAAGTAACCGTAAAGAACAGATATCCCTTGCCCAGGATTGACGATCTATTTGACCAGTTACAGGGAGCCACAGTGTTCTCTAAGATTGATCTTCGGTCGGGATACCATCAGCTGAGAATTAAGGATGAGGATGTACCGAAGACAGCATTTCGATCTAGATATGGACACTACGAGTTTATTGTGATGTCTTTTGGTTTGACGAATGCTTCGGCAGTATTTATGGACTTGATGAACAGAGTGTTTAGGGAATTCCTAGACACTTTTGTGATCGTGTTTATCGACGATATCTTGGTATACTCCAAGACGGAGGCCGAACACGAGGAGCATTTACGTTTGGTTTTGCAAACACTTCGGGATAATAAGTTGTATGCAAAGTTCTCGAAATGCGAGTTTTGGCTGAAGCAGGTGTCCTTTCTGGGTCACGTGGTTTCTAAGGCTGGAGTCTCTGTGGATCCAGCTAAGATAGAGGCAGTCACCGGTTGGACCCGACCTTCCACAGTGAGTGAGGTTCGTAGCTTTCTGGGTTTAGCAGGCTATTATCGACGGTTTGTGGAGAACTTTTCTCGTATAGCTACTCCTCTTACTCAGTTGACCAGGAAGGGAGCTCCTTTTGTTTGGAGCAAGGCATGTGAGGACAGTTTCCAGACCCTTAAACAGAAGCTAGTTACCGCACCAGTTCTCACGGTACCCGATGGTTCTGGCAGTTTCGTGATTTATAGTGATGCTTCCAAGAAGGGTCTGGGTTGTGTTTTGATGCAGCAGGGTAAGGTGGTCGCTTATGCGTCTCGTCAGTTGAAGAGTCATGAGCAGAACTACCCTACACATGATCTAGAGTTGGCAGCAGTGGTTTTTGCTTTGAAGATATGGAGGCATTATTTATATGGTGAAAAGATACAGATATTCACAGATCATAAGAGCTTGAAATACTTCTTTACTCAGAAAGAATTGAATATGAGACAGCGAAGGTGGCTTGAGTTAGTGAAGGATTACGATTGTGAGATACTGTATCATCCAGGCAAGGCAAATGTGGTAGCTGATGCTCTTAGTAGGAAGGTGTCCCATTCTGCAGCACTTATTACCCGGCAGGCCCCATTGCATCGGGATCTCGAGCGGGCTGAGATTGCAGTGTCAGTGGGGGCAGTTACTACGCAGTTAGCCCAGTTGACGGTACAGCTGACTTTGAGGCAGAAGATCATTGATGCTCAGAGTAACGATCCTTATCTGGTTGAGAAACGTGGCCTAGCAGAGGCAGGGCAAACGGCTGAGTTCTCGTTATCCTCTGATGGTGGAATGTTGTTTGAGAGACGCCTCTGTGTTCCGTCAGATTGTGCAGTTAAGACAGAATTATTATCTGAGGCGCACAGTTCCCCATTTTCCATACACCCAGGTAGTACGAAGATGTATCAGGACCTGAAGCGGGTTTATTGGTGGCGTAACATGAAGAGAGAAGTAGCAGAATTTGTTAGTAAATGCTTGGTGTGTCAACAGGTTAAAGCACAAAGGCAGAAACCAGCGGGTTTATTACAACCCTTGAGCATACCGGAATGGAAGTGGGAGAACGTGTCCATGGATTTCATTACAGGGCTACCGAGAACTCTGAGGGGTTTTACAGTGATTTGGGTTGTGGTGGACAGACTTACTAAATCAGCGCACTTCGTTCCGGGTAAATCCACCTATACTGCTAGTAAGTGGGCACAGTTGTACATGTCTGAGATAGTGAGATTACATGGAGTACCAGTGTCGATTGTTTCTGATAGAGATGCCCGTTTCACTTCCAAATTTTGGAAGGGTTTGCAGACTGCTATGGGCACGAGGTTGGACTTTAGTACGGCTTTCCACCCACAGACTGACGGTCAGACTGAGCGTCTGAACCAGGTTTTAGAGGATATGTTGCGGGCGTGTGCATTGGAATTTCCAGGTAGCTGGGACTCCCACTTACATTTGATGGAATTTGCTTATAATAACAGTTATCAGGCTACTATTGGCATGGCACCGTTTGAGGCCCTGTACGGCAGATGTTGTAGATCCCCGGTTTGCTGGGGTGAGGTAGGTGAGCAAAGATTGATGGGTCCTGAGTTAGTTCAGTCTACAAACGAAGCAATTCAGAAGATTAGATCACGCATGCATACCGCTCAGAGTAGACAGAAGAGTTATGCAGATGTGAGACGGAAGGACCTTGAGTTTGAGATAGGGGATAAGGTGTTCTTAAAGGTAGCACCTATGAAAGGTGTCTTGCGTTTTGAAAGGAGGGGAAAATTGAGTCCCCGTTTTGTTGGGCCGTTTGAGATTCTGGAGCGGATTGGCCCTGTAGCTTATCGCTTGGCGTTGCCTCCATCACTCTCGACAGTTCATGATGTGTTTCACGTTTCTATGTTGAGGAAGTACGTGCCAGATCCATCCCATGTAGTGGATTACGAGCCACTAGAGATTGATGAAAACTTGAGCTATGTTGAACAACCTGTTGAGGTGCTTGCTAGAGAGGTGAAGACGTTGAGAAATAAAGAAATTCCCCTAGTTAAAGTCTTATGGCGGAATCATCGGGTAGAAGAGGCTACATGGGAGCGTGAAGATGACATGAGGTCCCGTTATCCCGAACTGTTCGAGGAATAAAACTTTCGAGGACGAAAGTTCCCTAAGAAGGGAAGAATGTAACGCCCCGAAAATTTAAGGTAAAATTTTTCTCGTTTTATGTAAAATGCAAGTTGATATAATAATAATATAATATTAATTATATTTATTTTATTTGTTATAATATTAATATTATAATAATTATTATTATTAATTAATATTAAAGAAATATTATTATTTATAAAACAATAAAATAAATTATTAATTATTTAATATTAATATTAGTAATATATTATTATTATTACTTTATTATTATCATTATTATTTATATTTAATATATATATTATTATTTAATTTAAATTATTTATATTATAAATTTATTAAGAATTATATATATAATATATATAATAAATTTTTTTTTTTAAAAACCCTAATTCGCGCCGCCCCCCCCCCCATCGAAAATTTTTTCTTCTTTCTCTTCCGTTTCTTCCTTCTCCTTCCTCACGACCGCGCCACCGCCACCCGAGCCATCCATTGCTTCTTCTTCCTCCGTTCTTCGCCTGTCAGTCCGTTTGCCTTCACGAAGCCGACGCCGCCACCATCTCTTCATCTCCGCCTCCGTCCACGAACGTTGAAGCGGATTCCGCCGCGGCCTCCATCCAATCCCGACTCGCTCCAACCGCCAGCAGCCGTCATCTCTTCTTCTTCCTCCGTTTCTGTCACCGTCGACGGCTTCACTTCAACCGGTGTTCCCGACGCAGCACTGAACGCCGAGGAGAGCCACCCACGTCCGCCGTCGACGTCTCTCACTCGAGCGTTGTCGGGCGGAGCAAAGAAAAAGGGAAGAAAACCGACCCGAGCCACGGATCCGATTCGACCAAGCCAAGCCGAGTGAGCCGAGCCGAGCGAGCCGAGTGAGCCGAGCCGAGCGAGCCAAGCAAGCCGAGCGAGCCGCACCAAGCCGAGCCGCGAGCCGAGTGAGCCGAGCCGCGAGCCGAACCAAGCCGAGCCGAGCCGAGAACCAAGCCGAGCCGAGCCGAGAACCAAGCCGAGCCGAGCCGAGCCGAGCCACCTAAGCCTTCCTTCCTTCATTTCGGTTCGCGGTGAGTCTTCGGTAAGGATTGTTCTGATGAATTCCCTAATGTTACCTCGTCCGATTCGAGTTTGAATGTTGGATTAAGATATGGCCCTACTTTTCTCCCTTGAAGGTAGTGCAGAGTTGACGCTTAAGTTCTCGGGTTCCGCGGCAGACCTGGTTGGAGTTAGCTTCCTTTCCTTGGGTAAGTCAGCGGATAACCTTTTAAAACAACTGCTACTGAAATCATCAACTAAAACTTTCGTGTTTCGTTAGGTAGATCTGTCGAGCGTGGTTTTCGATCGAGGGGCATAACCGAGTTTCAGGTAAGGGTTTTCCTACTACTGGACCCCGAGTCCAGGTTAAAACCGTAGTAATCCACAGGGGATTACACGTTAGTGACTGTACTGAATATCTGTATGCGTGTCGACTGTTAAGTACTGATATTATATTTTGTCTGATGAAAATATACTGTGACTGCTATTTGTGGATTGAAATTTTATGTTGATGGACCTTAAAGTTACGGTTTAGTATGTAGTAAAGCACTGGTCTGGATGTGGTTCATGGAATTTGGACGGGGAAGGACAGTGAGTCCGGTTTTGGTTGGTTAGTCGATTGGACCTAGGGTTTCCCTATTGGGCGTGCGAATCGGTAATGCATAAAGCAACTGAGGGTGTAGATGTTTAAACCTATACTATCTGACTGACAAAGCCTATGGTGGGACTGTGATATGAATGTCGTTGGGATGTGGCTGATGTAGACAGTTTAGTTTGGACTGAGGGGTAACGGTTAGCTTCATCTATGGGGTAGTGTGCCTTACGGATATGTGCATCCTTCGGGAGCACTAGACTGATATGTGCATCCTTCGGGAGCACTAGACTGATATGTGTATCCTTCGGGAGCACTAGACTGATATGTGTATCCTTCGGGAGCACTAGACTGATATGTGTATCCTTCGGGAGCACTAGACTGATATGTGCATCCTTCGGGAGCACTAGACTGATATGTGCATCCTTCGGGAGCACTAGACTGATATGTGCGTTCTACGGAACCACTAGACTGTTATGTAGGGTACCCCCGAATAGGAAGTTAACTGTTGTTCCCTAACGGGCCCAGTAGTGGGTCCCTTACTGGGTATGTTTATACTCACCCTTTCTCTTCTTTAACTTTTCAGGTAGGGGTACAGCGAGGGGCAGACCGACGAGAGGCAGGAAGGATGCGTGAAGGCCATATGGACGCGTCTGTTTTTCTTTCGCTTCCGCTATGTATTTTGTCAGAATATTTCGATTGTGATTTTTGGACTGGTGACTTAACATTTTATCTTGTGACTTTTTGAATTATTTAAAATTAGGGCCCGAAACTGTCTTTTGTAAGGTTTATACTGTTTTAATGAATCGTACCTGGTCCGTTTTAAATTTTATGTTGAATGGTCGAGTTTTGGTATTTGGTAGTGACCTCAGCTTAGTCCGGAAAAGTTGGGTCGTTACACATAGTAATTCATTGGATAGAATTCATTGGTTTTGTGTATAATATGGAGGCTTTTGGTTTGGGTTATATAGAACTTGTTAGTTTTTGGAATATGGATTCAGTTTAAGTTTACTTAATTTCGTTGTTTTGTTGATTTTTTTTTTAGATTAAACTGCATCTTATATAATATGGAGAAGTCGTGGATGCAAAAGAATAGAACGTCATCTGAGTATGCTTATGGGGTTGAGATGTTTATTAAAAATGGGTTGAAGCATTCAAAGACGTCGAATGTCATGGCCTGTCCTTGTTTAAAGTGTGTGAATGCAAAAACTTTACATGTGAATACAATTAGAGATAACTTGTTTTTTAACGGCATCGATCAGAGTTATCAAGAATGAATTTTTTATGGTGAATCACTACCAATAAAGAGAAACAATGAAAGTGTCTTTAGTAGTGTAAAAGAAGAAATTGACGAAGATGATGTTGATGACACAATTGGAATGTTTGAGGCAGCACATAATTATTTTAATGACAAGTCAGAAAATTTTGAGGAAGTAGTAGATGATGCCAAGAAACCATTATATCCTAATTGTACGAATTTTACGAAAATATCTACGTTGATAAAGTTATATAATTTGAAAGCTAAATTTGGATGGAGTGATAAGAGTTTCACTGAGTTATTACAATTAATTTCTGACATCTTACCTACTCCCAACAAATGCCCTACTTCTACTTATGAAGCAAAAAAAAATTTGTGTACTCTTGGAATGAAGTACGAGAAGATTCATGCCTGTAGGAATGATTGTTGCTTGTTTAGGAAAGAACTGTCTGATGCAAATGTATGCCCCTCTTGTGGTATGTCAAGATGGAAGATTTCTAAAAATTCAAAGAAGGAGGTTAAGAATGTTCCAGTGAAAGTCATGTGGTATTTCTCTCCAATTCCAAGATTTGAAAGAATGTTTCGAAGCAAAGAAACATCAAAATTATTGACGTGACATGACAGAAAAAGAGAAGTGAATGATCTATTGCAACATCCAAAAGATGCATTATCATGGAAAAAAATAGACAATTTATGGCCAGAGTTTGGGTCAGAACCTAGAAATCTACGTCTTGCTCTTTCCACAGATGGGGTAAATCCGCATGGAGATCTTAGCAGTAGATATAGTTGTTGGCCAGTTATGTTAGTGACATACAACTTACCTCCATGGTTGTGTATGAAGCGAAATTTTTTGATGTTGACCGCACTAATATCTGGTCCCAAATAACCGGGAAATGAAATAGATGTTTATTTAGCTTCGTTAGTTGATGATTTGAAAATACTTTGGCATGATGGGGTGGAATGTTACGATGCATATCAAGATCAATGTTTCAGGCTAAAGGCTATTTTATTATGGACCATTAATGATTTTCCTGCGTATGGTAACTTGTGTGGTTGTACAGTCAAAGGATATCATGCATGTCCAATTTGTGGGGAGAAAACTTCATCAATTTATTTGCCAAAAGGTAGGAAGATGGCATATATTGGGCATCGCAAGTTTCTACCACGTCATCATCCATATAGGAAACAAAAGAAAGTTTTCAATGGTGCACAAGAATTAGAATTGGCTCCAGAACCATTGAGCGGGGAAGAAATTTTCATACAAACAAGTAAGTACAAACACTCATTTGGTAAGAGAACTATGAACGAAAATAACAGTGAAATGAGTTCTTCAGGAACTTATTGGAAGAAAAAATCTATTTTTTTTGAATTAGAATATTGGAAGTTTCTTGATGTGCGACATTGTTTAGACGTGATGCACATCGAAAAGAATGTCTGTGCAAATCTCATTGGCACATTGCTTGATATTCCCGGTAAAACCAAAGATGGAGTAAAAAGTCGATTAGATTTGGTTGAATTGAACATTAGATCAGAGCTAGCCCCTCAAGTAGGGGAGAAAAAGATCTTTTTACCCCCGGCATGTTATACATTATCTCGAGCAGAGAAGTTGAGTTTTTGTAAGACACTATCTGAATTGAAAGTACCAGAAGGCTATTCATCGAACATTCAAAGTTTAGTGTCACTCACAGATTTGAAACTGTATGGACTTAAGTCGCATGACCATCACGTTCTTATGCAACAATTGCTACCTGTGGCAATTCGTGGTATTCTACCGAAACATGTAAGACTTGCAATTATTCGGTTATGCTTCTTCTTTAATGCTATATGTAAGAAGACAATTACTACATCACAATTGAAAGGAATGCAAGAAGATGTAGTTGTCACTTTATGTCTATTGGAGAAGTATTTTCCACCATCATTTTTCACTATAATGGTACATCTTGTAGTGCATCTCGTAAGAGAAATTGAGTTTTGTGGACCTGTTCATCTAAGGTGGATGTATCCTTTTGAACGATATATGAAAGTCCTAAAAACTTACGTGCGAAATAGAAATCGACCAGAAGGATGTATGGTAGAAAATTATATTGTTGAAGAGGCTATAGAGTTCTGTTCTGAATTTATTGCTGGAGTTAGTTCTATTGGACTTAACTCATCTGTAATAAAAAAGAATTCAAACATGGATAGAGCATTATCAGCTTCTTCTTTTATCAGACCGAGTAAGGAACAGTTAGATCAAGCTCATCTTTATGTCATTCAAAATGTAAATGATGTTCTACCATACGTCGAGTACGTGCTAAATCCTATCTATTCTCATTCTATATAAGTTGTTTATGTAATTACTTAATAACTTGTTATTTACGACAGACAACATATGGAGAGTTTGCGTAAGCTTAACTCTGGTAAAGCTCGAAGTAAAAAGTGGATTCAAGAAGAGCATAATCGCTCATTCAGTCGTTGGCTGTCCACACGGGTAATCACTACAATCATACTCTTTTATGTTTGTTTTGGATCTAACTAAATCCAATATATTGTGTAGGTTGCACTTGCTCTCGAAGTACCTAAAAATTCTATCACGCCTTCTTTAAGATGGATAGCTCACGGACCTTCTCCAGATGTGGCCACTTATTCTGGTTACATAATTAATGGATATTACTATCACACAAAAAGGCGTGATGATATTAGGAGAGTTCAAAATAGTGGAGTTAGTATAACCGCTACTACGATGCAAGTCTCTAGTTCTAAGGACAAAAACCCGATCATGTCAGATATGACGTTTTATGGTGTAATACGAGAGATATGGGAGATTGATTACCATCAATTATCTTTTATTTTATTTAAGTGTGATTGGGTTGACAATAGAAGTGGAGTCAAAGTGGACGAGCTTGGGTTTACCATCGTTGATCTCAAACGTATTGGACATAAACCAGACTCATTTATTTTAGCCACTCAAGCAAAACAAGTATTCTATGTCCAAGATTCTGCAAATCCTGAATGGTCGATGGTTTTAACATCTCCACAAAGAACTATTGAAGAAGATTTCTTTGAAGATGAAATAGGAGATATGCTTCAAGAGTGTGGTTACGAAACCATTAAAAGGATGCCAATGTTGATACACCTAATGAGACTGATACAAATTCAACTTATATTAGACATGATTGTGAGGGTAGATGGGTAGAGAAGGGTATGTCATTACTTTGCTTTATAATGTATTTATGTTTAAAGTTCGTAATATAACTGCTATATTTATGGTATGTCATTACTTTGCTTTATAATGTATTTATGTTTAAGTTCGTAACATAATTGTTATGCTTATGTATGTTGACTTTGCTTATTAATGTATTTCCATTTTTTGCAGATTCATAGATGGAGGATAGCAGTGAGGATGAAAGAGAAATGCTTCCAGAAGTAAGAAAGAAATCATTTGTTCCACGTGGGCCAACTACTATGTCTGTGTTGGCCTTAGTGAGAAATTCTGGGCAAAAGTTGCCCATTCAATTTAATGAACACGGACAACCTGTTGGAGCCACGTCTAAGAAAATGCAAAGTTACATTGGTGTGTGCGTTCGACAACAGATTCCTATCACATACAACTCTTGGAAAGAAGTTCCGAATGAGCTAAAAGATAAAATATATGATTGTATATCGGTATGAGTTCTATTGTTATGTTTTTCATATAATGTAGTTTGCTTTACACTCTAAGTTTAACTAAGCTTTTCTTTTTTTTTTTATTGTAGATGTCGTTCGATTTACAACCCAATGCTAAACATTCTATACTTATGTCTGCATCAAGAAAGTTTCGAACATTCAAGACCACGTTAACTCAGAAGTATATACTTCCGTCTAAGGATCAACCATCACTCTTGCAGTTTCCTCCCAAAATCTATTCTCATATAAATCAAGAAGATTGGGAATCGTTTGTGGATGCTAGACTAAGTGAAGAATGAGAGGTAAATAAGTTTAAATTTTGAATGGAATTAGAATTGTTTTGATATCTACCTACAAACTAATACGTTGTACAGGATTATAGTCGTATTCAAAGGGAAAGAAGGTCGAAATGCGTATACAATCACCACATGTCACGTAATGGATATGCTAATCTTGCCGATGAACTAGTGAGTATTTCTAATTAAATTGAAGAATTTATCTTAATATGTTGTTGTTAATTAAATATATATCTTTTGTTGTAGAAAATAACGCATGATGTTTCCTATCGTTCAACTCTTTGGAAAGAAGCACGGAAAGGAAAAAATAATGATTATTTTGATGATGCTACTCGAGATTATGCCTCTCGGATTGTAAATATACTTATGATTACAATATATAATCTTTTGTTAACCTAACTGATGATGAATTGTTTTATACTTGTATTGTTTTATAGGATAAATTAGTTGCAACAAATAAAAATGAGGACATCTTGACTGACGCATTGGGTTCCAAGGAGCACAGTGGACGTGTAAGAGGCGTGGGTGCTTTCGTCTCTCAATCACAATATTTCAACACAGTAAAAGGGAAGGAGAAAATGTGTCATAAAGAAGAGGATGACTCGATATGCAAAAGTGACAAGAAGAGAAGTAATCACTCGAGGTCATCCATTGGAAGTATTAATATAGATCTTGATGCCGATGAAGACACACCTACGAACAAAGGAGTGGAGGTAATTGACTTTGTTGTCACTTTTAGTTTTTTAACTATATAGGATCAATTGTTCTTAACTATGCTTTTAATATTTGTAAAGGGAACACCATGCCAATTGTCTATAGGATCCATTAATAATATTGCTGCAGTAGCCACGATAGTTGAGGATAACATTGGATGTCCCAATGTTAAAGTTCTAGTAGACGTTGTTACGAGAGAAAATTTGACTATACCCAATCCAGTGAAGGGAAAGATAGAGACTTTAAATCAAGCATTGGGTAACATTATAGAATGGCCTCGTCGGCTTGTTTCTACGATCAATGACAAACAAGTGTGTATCTTTTTTTACTATTTAAGTTTTGATTTTATTTGTATATGTATTTTGAATTTAGAACCTTGGTTGTGATAGGAGCATTCAACTAGGAATGATGTCGTATACCCTTCAAATTATACTGACGTTAACGGGATTATTAAGCTTTTAAATAGACATGCCATGAACAACATGGAGGATGTAGACATGATTCGCATCCCAATGAACGAGCTAATATTTGGAAGTGACAAATTTGTTTATTTAGCTCGTGAAGATTTGTTGCATTACTGCGGCATGGTTGAAATCAGCTATATGTGTATACTAGCGTATATTACGTAAGTAGACAACTTATACTCATCTTTATCTCCAATACCACTTTTGTAGTTAGTTTGTTGATATTTTAACAATGGTTGCTTTTACTTAGATGTCTTTGGGATAAATGTGACTGTGCAAAGAATTTTTTTGTCATTGACCAATCAAAAATATCGTCACATATCAAAGATCGTGATCTTCGATCCAGAAATTTAGCCAACCAGCTAGAAGCAGTTAACTTGGAACAGAAAGTGCTAATCCCATATAATACCGGGTAAATAAAGAAGAGAAACACATTAATATATTTCCATTGAGCTTAAATATGTACTCACATTGAAGATATTGTTTATTGTAGTTTTCATTGGATGTTGCATGTTATCGATCTTCGTGAAAATTGCGTTTATGTTTTGGACTCTCTTCGGAGTAAAGTCAATGAAGACATTCATGGAATCATAAATGTGTAAGTGTATTTACTTTATTAATTCTTATTTAACTTTCTTGTCTTCTAATGTTTCAAAATATTTAGAGGGTTGAAGACATGGCAAGCGAAACACGATCTACAACGCTATCGATCAACTCCAAAATGGAGACCTGTAAAGGTAATTTGCATTTACAGGTAATTATTTTTTATGAAACATAAGATTAATTTGTATTCAATTGATATACATGCAGTGCCCTCGTCAATTGGATTCTGTAGGGTGCGGGTACTACGTGCAAAAGTACATACATGAGATAGTGCATAATTCTAGTACTTCTATTACTAACCTTGTAAGTTTCTACTTTAACTTTTTACATATTACAATTTATGATCCAAACTCATACTTTCCATATCTTTCTCTTTGTGTGTAGTTCAATACCAAAAATGCATATAGGCAAGAGGAGATTGATGAGATTCGAACTGAATGGGCAGCTTTTGTTAGCAGATTTGTGTAAGTAGTTGCTTTTTGTAGTTAAGTTAGTAGTTGATTTTTGTAGTTAGGTTAGTAGTTGATTTTTGTAGTTAGGTTAGTAGTTGGTCGAGTTAAGTTTTTGTAGGGGACGGGCAGTCCTATAGTTTTTTGAAGGGCAGGTGGTCCCGTACTAATTGTTGTTTGTTAGATAGTTTGTACCTATACTTTAGTTAGTGAAGGAACTTTCTATTGTGTTTATAAATCACGATCTTATATATTATCTTTATATTTTTGAGTTTTCACTTACAGTTGTTGGTTGTTTATTTAAATATATGATTAGGAGTTGGATGATTTTATTTGTTGTAATACTATGTAGAAGGGTGGAAAGATGTGCTGATATTTTAGGTGTTGGATGATCGTATTTGCTGTAGTACTATATGGAAGTGTGGAAAAGTGTGCTTGTATTTTAGTGTTGGATCTTATGCATTGTAGGTGTTTACTATTGGTTTGCCATGGATGGTAGGATGTGTTGTTTGATATGTGTGATTATATATAAGTGTATATATTGGAGGATTTGGAGTAGTTGGACTTATAGTGTTGAATATAGTTGTGTTTATTGATATGTGATTATATGTAAGTGTTGGATGATGTGTATTTGTTGTAGTTCTATATGGAAGTGTGGAAAAGTGTACTTGTATTTTAGTGTTGGATCTTATGCATTGTAGGTGTTTACTATTGGTTTGCCATGGATGGTAGGATGTGTTGTTTGATATGTGTGATAAAGGCCTTTAATAACGCTTACAAAGATGTCGGTCGCCAAGTGACATTAAAGGCCTTTAATGTCGGTTTTAAACCGACATTAAAGGCCAAATTTCTTGTAGTGAATTTAAGAAAAATGGGAAAAACTATTCATAATGATGACAAGTTATCACTAATAGTAGTCACCAATGATAACAACCGATAACATCTATCAATGATATGCACTAATTGTAGCTTTCAATGTGAAAAATCTAGAAATTTGTGAAATAATCATTTCTCAAATTGAAAGCTATCGGTGATGGCATATATCACTGATAGTTTTTAAATTGAGAAATTTGGTAGAGAAATGCACAAAATGATGATTGGACGTGGGCCTTTTAGTCTTTTACAAATTTTTGTGCTTATATGTGCAACTATTTTATCCTTGTGCTATATATACTATTAAATTTTGCTATTTTTTCTTTTTTTTTTTCCATTTATGCATATAGCTTATGTTGAAATATTTCTACATAAATGTAAACTTGGATGCGAAACAAATTTGTTGTGGTGTCGATTAACCACCGCTCAGAAGGTAATTTTGGCACAACTTTGGTGCCAAATTGTACACGTTGGGTGATACAATAACCTTTGCAAGGAAAAGAAAAAAGCCTTTGCTAACAGGGTCTCTTGACGAAGGTTCAATTGCAGCAATTACACAGAAGAAAAATGAAGAAATAAATAATCTACATGAATTTTGATTTTGAAGGATTTATTTTTTTCAAGCAAGTGCAGTTATCAAAACTGAAAAACTTCTAATTTCCAACGATGATTTTTTCACCTAATCAATAACTTCATAACAACTTTTTGTAATAGATCCATAAAATGTATAAACAGATTTGCCCTCTACAAAATCAAAATAGTGTGAATCTGTAAAGAAAAGAGACCTATCTTCTTGTAGCTTCAAAGAAATACAAAATAACTCTCCTTCCTGTAGATATTGGTCGCTGTTTGCGAAGCCATGTACATCTCCTTGTCCATCTTCTTATTCTCTTTAATATTATTGTTGATTGCATGCGTGTCTCATTCATTATCCCTTGCAAAATCCCCATGAACACTGATCTGTGAGCTTGAGAGAAAACCAGATCATTCTCTTTTATTCGCTGTAATATTTTTAAAGTTGTGAAAAACAAGTTTTAATCCATTTTAAATACCCTAAAGGTTGAATCAACCTGTGAAGAAATTTTAGAATCAATATAATTTCAAAATTTTGTAAAGTAATTTAGGTTTCGTAACTACTTGAAGTATTAAGTGTGCCATGATTTAAGTTACAATTCTTGGTTCACTAGAAGAAATCTGGTCTTTAATGTCGGGTGGAAAAAATGAAAAATAAGCTTTAATGTCGGTTTTCAAAAGGCGGATGTTTAATGTCGGTTTTAAACCGACATTAAAGCTTTATCTTTAATGTCGGTTTAAAACCGACATTAAACATCATGTTTTTTAGAACCGACATTAAAGGTCTTTTTTATTTTATTTTTTATTTTTTTAATTTTGTAAAAAGTTGAATTTTTCTCTCTCTTACTTTACTCTTTTCTCCTTTCTTCTCTACCAAACCCTAGACTTTACTCTTTTCTCCTTTCTTCTCTACCAAACCCTACGAAAGAAGGTTTTCTCTCAACATTTCTTCCCTTTCTTCCTTTCTCAATCTCATCACTTTCTAATCTCCCCTTGGCTTCCAGTCAAAACCTTCATATTCCCCACCTTCACCATCGCTGCCGTGAAATCCGCCTTCCAGAGGCTCCGACTACTCCGATACTGTCTCACCGTCGCTGCCGTCAATGGCTCCGACTACTCCGATACTGTCTCATCGTCAATGGGTCATCTTCCATCTCCATCACCGTCGCTGCCGATACTGTCTCGCCGATACTGTCTCACCGTCTCATAAAACTGGACATCAAGCAAATTCGGTCCTAACTAATCTGCCCCTCGTCGTATTCCGATCTGATTCTACTTTCTATACACCTGAAATCTGTTTCCGACCGCCCAGATCTCAGATCCGTTGTTCTTACGAATTTAGTTGGTGGCTTTCTTGTTCGTGGCTTGGATTTCATCTCGCATTTCCTTTGATTCTCGAGTTGTTCTCATCGGATTTTTCATTTTTAGGTTTCGAGAAAGGTGTTAGAGGTTAGATTTCTTAATTTTTACTCGTTAACTCTCTGTTTTGGATGATGATGATAATCGCTGGCGGTTATTCAGAATTGATGTTTTTCTGATGCTTTTATTTTATTTTTTTTTCGTTTTGATGAATTTAGGTTTTTTTGAAGTTTACATACACTTAGATGGCCAGGTACCAAGTGGCGAAATCTTCAAGTGAATTATGGAGAATTGTTTTAAGTCCAACCCTTTTCTTTTTCTTTATTGAGTGTTGATGTCTTTCTCCACTTCTCAGTTTGACAATTTTTCTCACATATAGAGTGGGATGAGCCGGGATGTTGCAATAAGCAGAACAAAGTTAGTTTATGAGAAATAGAAACTCCAAAAAGATAATACGTTGTTTGATGCTTCTTTCGTTATGGTATGTTGTTTAATTTGTTTGTAGATGGTAAATTGTTGGATAATAATTTTTATGGGATCCTCAACAAAATTTAAGCTTAAAAAGTTCGTCCACTTTTATTTATTTTCATTCAATATAGCTCAAACTGTTTTGCATTGTTTTCTAGTTTCTCATCCAATTTCATTTATCAATTCACTTAAGCTGATTGTCGAGTAGTTTTTCACCCCTATACGAAAATGTTGCCATTTATATCTTATAGATGTACATTATCACTTCTTATTTTTTCTTAGTTCACTCTTAAGGCAATCAGACCACATATTCTCCACAGTTTGAGGAATTGTATTAAGTTTTTTGGGATTTTTGAAGTTTGAGGACTCATTCTCCAAGTGTTTGACTTGGTTTTCAAAATACATTGGAAATGGCACATATTTTCCTTCTTAGTCTGGGAGCTTTAGAATATGAAATAATTTTCGACCAATCAAGTTACTTTAAAGCTGCCAAAGCCAAATTATCAATTTCCTGCTACTAGAAATGTATTTTGTCATGTAAGAAACTGGGCAATAAACACCTGAATCCACATATGAGAATAATCAGCGAGGTTATTGTATAACAGGCTCCAGGTCCTTCACGCTACAGCCTGCAAAGCTTCCAGATTCACTTCATTCCAAAGAAAATAACACCAGCTGAAGCAAAAAATGATTTTAAGGCCATCTGGTCAATACTTCTTAAACTTCTAGGAATCACCAGTAGGTTTCGTCTTGAAGGGACTACTTATGTATTGAAGGATGCTATCCTTTATGTTGCCTCCTTTTTTACCCATCGCTGTTTGTAGTTATTTATTCATATCAGTCACTTGTTTAAGATATGTAAATTCTGATTGCTTTGGCCTTCGTGCTTGAGTACAGGGTTTCTAAAGGAGTGAGAGAACTTCCTGGAAACTTCCAATCTGCCACTAGCAATGTTCCCTCAGGAAAAGCCCTTATGTATTTTGGTTTGTTTCTAGCAACTAGGGTTTTCTTTATTTTCATTGCGTTTACAACGTTCCTTCCTGTCATGGTTCTGATGCCTCAAAAGTTTGCCATCTGCTTTACGCTTGGATGTTGCTTCATCATTGGATCCTTTTTTGCTCTCAAGGGTCCGAAGAATCAGCTTGCACATATGTTCTCAAAAGAGGTATGCTTGATATTTCTTTCATTGTCATCTTGTTCTGATGTTCGTCTTAAGGTGAGTGGATAATATCCTCTGGTTGTCCTTGAGTGTTATGGATAATTTCATAACTGTCTTGTGTGTTGGTAAGTGTTTATAGATTTTGCTTCTCAAAACATTTACATCTTTAATTTCTTTGATGATATCATTTACCTATAACCACTAAAGAGATTTAGAGTGTTTTTGGTTGATTTAGATATTTGATATCATTTAGATATTTGTACAATAGTGTTCTTTGAGCGTTCCGATATTATATGTAGATAACAATTGTTTTTTGTCGTGCTTGATTGAATGTAGATAACTGTATATTTTTCCAGGTCATTTTCTACTAGAGGAGGATGATAAGTTTCTAGATAAGGTTTGAGCTACAATTCAGGAAGAGGAATGTCAAGCCCTTGCTGCATTTGGTGCCTGTTTCCAATATTAATAATTGTTTGAAGAAGCATTTTCGAGACCTTTAAAATGTCGTGATCTTTGAATTTATATAATTCTGTTTGGTTGCAGTTAATTTTACAAGCGTGTTTTCATTGTTGGTGGAATCAGACTTGAATAATATGGTTTCCTACAGAATGTGACTTGTAGTTTCAAGTTTGTAGTTAATTTCACTTGTTGGATTCAATGTTGGTTTATAAAAAATGGACAATAATACAACAATTAAATAAATATAAATTTCTAAAAATGGACAAAAACAAGCCTTTGATGTCGGTTTTAAACTGACATTATTGGCCTCTTTAATGTCGGTTTTAAAACGACATCATAGCCCAATCGACATTAAAGGGCTTCAATAACACTATCAAAGATGTCGGTTTAAAACCGACATTAAAGCCAAACCGACATTAAAGGGCTTCAATAACACTATCAAAGATGTCGGTTGAAAACCGACATTAAAGGCCTTTAATGTCGTTTTTAAACCGACATTAAAGAGGCCTTTAATGTTGATTCTAAACCGACATTAAAGTCCAACCGACATTAAAGGCCTTTAATAACGCTCGCAAAGATGTCGGTTGTCAAGTGACATTAAAGCCCTTTAATGTCGGTTTTAAACCGACATTAAAGGTCAAATTTCTTGTAGTGGTTGTAGTTCTCTTGGAGGTTTTTGAGTACCCATTAAGTGTTGTAGGGTCAATATTATTGTTTTACATGTTAGATTTTGAGTTGGTTACTTTAGGACTCAAGTGTAGGCAAGTTTGGAGCTTTGAAAGACTATGAAGCTTTTTCATTGGGGTTTATGTTTATGTCAAGAAGTCGTTCAGGTATTTCATGTCATCTTTGGTTATGCTTAGGTTCGGGTTCTTGAAAGGCATGGAAAACGAGAATGCAAATTTTAACAATGATGGGGAGAGCTTATAATTTAATAGAGGTGCATACTAATGACTGTGAGTGGTTTATTTACAAGTATTTTAAATATAAATAAATATACCTTATTATAGTACACTACAATTTTGAAAATTTCTAGAATGATTGTTTTATGAACCATGTGTTAGAAATGTTTTAATTATAATTTTCAGTTTCTATGAACTCTTATATTTTAGAAATATGATTGGACCAACCTTATTAGATAAGTTTTAGATGACAACTGGTTTAAAAAATACTCATTCATTTGTTGTTAAACTTGGATGGTTTGAATGGAATATTACTCTTAAAGCATGTGTCATTGCGCTAATAATTGAAAATGTCTTTATGAAAACGTGTTTATAATCATGTTTGGCTTTTAAACATGAAATATTTGATTTTTATGAAATAATATTTGTGATTTACCTATAAGCTACGGTAATGTATTTCCGTAGCACCACCTATGGTCGTAAGGAGATTTTAGAACTGAAAGAGGTCATGACTGGAAATTTGAGAACCTAAGCCTAAGTGAGGACATGGATAGAGGCTGTGATTTGGCTTCGAACCTAGCTTAACCTATGGTGGGTGGCTTTATGTGCACATAGGAGCATAGATGTTAAGGATGGAAATATGGTGTTCGAGTTGAGACTGTGGCAGGGACTAAATATGCATGTGTTCAATTTGAGTGCATAATCCTTGAGGATATGGATCATGTGAGTGTTATTCTCAATCGTGTTGTGAGTGTTACTCTTAGTCGTGTATTTAGTACGTTCTTCTATGGTTGATCGATGCATGGTATAGATCTGATTGTGAACATGCATGAGCTCGGTTTGGTTGCATGTTCCCTTTGGATCATGTGTGATTTATATATTCTTGGCTCTATATTCAATATGTGGTGTCATAGTGGATAGAGATATTGTAACGACCCAACTCTTTATACTAAGCTGAGGTCGTTACTAAAAGGGAACAATGACAAGAGACACTTTTTTTTGAAACGAGGGAAGAATAAATTTTCATTAAAAATGGAATATTAAAACACTGAAACATAAACGCGGAAGCAAAACTGAGTCCCCATATGGCATGCCACGGATCCTTCTCTGTCGCTCGCCAGCTTTCCTCTACCTTTACCTTCGCCTGAAATGTTAAACATAGAAAGAGTGAGTATAAACATATACTCAGTAAGGGACCTACTACTAGTCCCGCTAGGTGTCTGTTAACTTCCCATTAGAGTCCTGAAAATGGTACCCAATCTCTGGCACGTTCCCGAACACGTGCAACATGCGCTCCCGTAGGAACGAAAATCTGGTCTTCGGTGTCCCGGGGGAGCACCTAGGACATGCTGGTCTGTAGTGAACCCGGGGGTAACACTAAGACAATCGGGATGCGAGGACCCCGTCGAATCACTCGAATCATATCTATATACATGCTAGACTGGCGTCCCGTCGAACCACACAGTCCTAAATAGGTGGTGATCCCGAAGGACACCCATGCAGGTACGACTCTAATAGACAAAGTTAACAGAACACCCTATCCATAGCATGTAGCATAACATAACATCATAACATGGCATGAGTATTAATCTTAACGTCCTTAATCATGTGATTAATATATCATGCATTAACAATCATCAACATCAATCTATCAGTCCTTAACATAACATCAGTCATCATCATCAACCATCAACATAATAATCTCAGTCATCATCATCAACATCAACTATCATCATCAATCATCAACATAATAATCTCAGTCATCATCATCAACATCAACTATCATCATAATCTCAGTATAATCATTATCATCAAATTGTACATCTTAGCTACCATCAATGCATAATCATAATTACATGCGGTCTCTTAAATTCAGTTCGAAGGTCTAGTAGGAGAATCTCTTACCTGGAGATTTTAGCCAAACAAGGTACTCCCTAGTTGATAGTAAAATTCTCCAATTAACTTGATCCTAATCATAAAAGGAACACTTAGTATCTTAATTAATGAAATTAGCAATTGGCTAACATCCAAAAAATCTCCCAAATAAATTAACTTCCTAAAAAAAAGGGTTGAAACCAATTCAACCTTGATTGGGAAAAATCCAAGATTTAAATCTTAAAAAGTTTAGCCAATTGAACCTTTACAAAAACTCTAAAATAGATCCAAAATTAAATTAATAAAATATTAATTTAATTTCTTTGGCTTACCAAGGTTACTCAAATGAAGGTTGAAAAATTCTCTTATTCTTGATGGAAAAAATTCATCACTTTAAATCCTCAAGCTTCCAAAGAGACCAATCTTAACTTCAACTGAGGCGACGACAACAGAGGGTTATCTTAGAGAAGAAGATAAATAACCTTTTTCTTTTTCCTTTATTTCCATCTTAAGCATTCCAATGCTATTTATAGACTCACATAATAACAATAATAATTATTATTTCCTTTTCCTTTTCCTTTTAGGATATATATATATATATTATAATAACAATAATATTTATTATTATTATTTTCTTTTCCTTTTCCTTTTAGGATATATATATATAATACCAAAAAATATACATATATCTTTATTCCCATTATCTTTCCTAAATCAATGCCTTAATCTTAGGCATTTATAACTATTAGTAATAATAATAATACTTCTTTATTATTATTATTTTTCTCTCACCAAAATCTACAATAAATATATATTTATTTAAACCATTATTCTCTCTTGTAAATAAATATATATCTTTTTTGTCCAATCAAATCAACCATCTCTCTCCTTATGGATTATCTTCTTTTCCAAACAAATATAATTATATTCCATCATATAATTAACTTCACTTTTCCATATTATTAATTAAATATATATATCCATATATATATATACTCAATTAATTACAATTCCACAAAAACTAACTTTTCCCTCCAAAATCTCAAATTAACTTAAGTCCTCAATTAATTTAATCAATCAAATCTTTTCCAATAAATCACTTATAACTTCCACAACATGAATTGTCTTAAACCAACCATAACAACTTCACTCCATAATCAAGATTTATCTTTCTGCAGAATAATTAATTATCATCCACAATAATTAATTATTATTTACCTTTCTTCCAAAATAATTAATTATCTTCTACAATAATTAATTATTATTTATCTTTCTCCAAAATAATTAATTATCTTCCACAAAAAAAAAATTAATTATTATTTATCTTTCTCCAAAATAATTAATTATCTTCCACCATAATTAATTATTATTTATCTTTCTCCAAAATAATTAATTATCTTCCACAATAATTAATTATTGTTTATCTTTCTCCAAAGTAATTATCCTTTTACAAATAATTAATTATTGTTTATCTTTCTCCAAAGTAATTATCCTTTTACAAATAATTAATTATTGTTTATCTTTCTCCAAAGTAATTATCCTTTTACAAATAATTAATTATTGTTTATCTTTCTCCAAAGTAATTAATTATCCTTTTACAAATAATTATATTTTCCCAAAATATAATTATTTTACTTTTTCTCCTTTAATAAATATCCTTTCTCCAAAACACAACTATTTTTTCCTTAAATAATTATATTTCAACAAATATAATTATCGTTTCCTTTAACATAATAATTATATATATATTTCCACATATACATATAATTATTCAATCTCCAACAAACTTTCCACCCCACAATTTAATTAAATAACATCCATAATTATTTAATTAAATTCAACTTCAACAACACTAAAAATCCACAACTTTACTTAATTCTCTTAACCTACCATTTAAACAAAAACTTAACAAACACCACGTGCCAAAACCTCTAATTAATTAAATATTCATCCAAGAAATATTTAATTAATTTCAATTCCCACCTAAAACAAATAATTCTCATTAAATGGATTCAAAATAACGCCCAATAAATTATCTTAATTTTTGGGGCGTTACAGATATGGTACTTGATGGATGGTAAGTATCTGCGAACTGGGTATGGTTATATGTTTCATTGTTGATATGGAACATATGTGAGCTTTGCTCGGTTGCGTATTTGCCATAGCCTTTTGAGTTGACTTGTATATGGACGTGTTTATTTATATTTTTTAGAAAAGTTTGTATCTATTTTATAATGTGTTTAAGGAACTTTAGTCATGCTTTTAATACCAGAATGTGTTTAATAGTTCCTTTTGGAAGGAGGTTGTTACACACTTTATTTTTATAAGTAATAATTTACTGGTTTTAGCTCAGATAACAATTAAGTTCTAGATGCCTATTGAGTCATCATAAGTTCCAGATGCCTATTGAGTCATCAAACACATTCATTTCATTACGATCAAACTGATCAAGCACATTCGTTTCTGATAGACATCTGTTACGATAGTATACTAATGTTTCTGATAGATATTTGTTACGACAGTATACTAACGTATTTATAGAGTATGTTGGAATTTGTTAGTGAATGTCATGAGATGTATGTTATTAAAACCTCACTTTTGGTGCGTAAGGTATTTGAAATTTTCTTTACAAGTGTACATGAGAGGAATCTTTTGGATCTGGATGATATTGATGAGTTTGTTTTGAGATTGTAAACCTTACAAAGTGTTCTCTTTTCCTTCTAGGTATGGCTAGTGCACTTTTTTATCGGAGACCATGCCAAAATTTTTACTGATTTATAAAACCTGTTTACTTGTTTTAAACAAGTTTAAAAATTATCTTCACGCCTCGATCTAGGTCAGAGGAATAACCTGAAATGGAGTGTGACACGAAACTTAGAGAGAGAGGGTTTACTTGCCTTATCAGACAGTAAAAAAAAGTTTGAAGTTTGAACAATTACATATTACTTACATGAACTAGTGAGCTAGTGAAGTTCAATACCTTTCTGTTGACTGGACTTCGGCATATTACAATGAATCTTCCGACGAGGGCTCTTTGTTTGCTTCTCCGAAGTTGCGCAAGGAGAAAAGGGTTATTGCTCTGTCGACGTCCTCTTGGTGTGGCACTTTGATTGCTCCATCGTCTGCTTGACGACTACGGGCCTACTCAAGTGGCCGGATGACCATTCGACGATCTATTACTTGTCGTGGGGTCAGCTCGAAGAACGGCAAGGGTGGGATGACATCCAGTGTAGCTGAGGTGGCGAAGCAAAGGGCTATGGCGGTCAAAGTTGACCTAGAAATGGCTGGTTCTGTCAAATCGGTTGAGCCATCATCTGTAATGAGCCCGGTTCAATGTAATCGGCTTTGTCTTGGGCCTTGTAGTGGGCTTGGCACAAAACCTGGTCTTTCACTAGACAGATGGGTGTAACATTTCAAGGTGGGCCTTCAGATGGGCTTCCATTACAGTCTGATGGTGCTGCCATTAAGTCTAATGGGTCGACAGGTACAAATGATGTGAAGGGCAGCGACCAATCGTCTAGAATAACTGTGTACAGTGGGCCAAAGGCTGGGGATGTTCTTAATGGGCCGGTTAAGGAAATTCTTCCGAATGGGGTTGGTGAAGAGGCCTTGGGTGCAGAAGTGGGTGGTCTGTCTAAGTTTGCTAATGAAGATAGGGACTGGCAGAATTGTGGCATCGATTCAACGAATCAGAATGGGTCGCTTGGGCCTGCTTGGCTGGGTGATTGCGTTGGAGCACAGAAAGGGATTGATATGGAGTCGACGGACTCAAATTCGTCAAGAACGACCTCCTAGGCTTCTTTATTTGGAACGACTTCCAATAATTTTCTTCCTTTCACTCTTCCTACTTCCATTGGTTCAAAAATTGTGGTTGTTGCTCAAGAAGTTAACGTTTAGGAAAATTCTCTAATGGCTTCTTGTTGATGGTAAAATGCCCTTTGCCGTCATACAACGGACAACGGCTAATTGAGAAAATTGGGGGTTAAATAAAAACTTTGGGGTTAATTGAGAAAACTCCCTTTCACTCCTATTTTCTTTTGTGAATTTTGATTGAATTTTAGGTATATCCATCAAATATTTAATTTTATTCTAATTAAATTTAATTTTGGATTAAATATTAGTTTTTGCTTATTTGAAGATGTCTTTTGCAAATTGTGGAACAACCTGTGTAATTTTTCCCATCTTTTGGGAGGTTGATTTGGAGGAACTTTGAATTAGAAGCCAATGGTTAATTTTATTAATTAAGTTACTATTTTTTTCTTATTGTTTACCGCTAATAACTAATTGCTCTAGCTAATCTCGAGGAAAGAGATTTCATACAATCTCACTTGCCCAGGTGTGTTGCATTGGACACACGACGTTATGATTATGTTTCTAATGGAAAGTTAACAGATCACCTAGCGGGACCAGTAGTGGGTCCCTTATTGGGTATATTTTTATATAGTTATTGTTTTCTATGTTTAATATTTCAGGCAAAAGTAAGGGATCTGGAAAGTTAGCGAGCGACAGGAAATGATTTGTGACATGTCATATGGGGACTTGGTTCTGCTTCTGCGTTTATTTATCAGTTTTTTGAGTATTTTGATTTTAGACTTTTTATTTGAAGTTTTATCTTATTTATTTGTTTGTTTGTTTGTTTTCTTTAAAATTGTTGGAACTCGTGGGTAATGTTTTCACAATATTTTTAACGATTATGCAAATTTTATGTCTTTCAAACATTTAGTTGATTTAAATTTAATAAAAAAAATTAGTTCTCCTCTTTTCAAGAAAGCGTAAATGGTTATTTGTCTTTGTACCTTAGCTTGGTTTAAAAGTTCGGATCGTTACAAATCAAATAATTAATGGTCAATAATTTATGCTTCAAAGAATATGCTTATGCCATTAAAAATTAAAGATAATTCATGCAATCGTGAGTAGATAATTTCAAAAGAAAGAAAGAAATTTCAACTAAAGATTGAATCAAGAAAGTAATTTAGATATGGGTTTTCAAGAAAAAAGTATGTTAGAATTACTATTTCCAAAGAAACTACCTTAGTTGGTCATCTTCTTCTAGGTAGCTTCAAAGAAAATTGCAAAGAAAGTAATCATTTCTCAAAGATAATTGAGAGAGAATTTTATTGAGATTTGAAAGAGAACTTTACAAGAGAGTTTTTCTCTAGAGTGGTGAAAAAAAAAGGTGCTAGATATGCCATTAGAAGAAGAAAATGGCTTATCTAAGCCATCTAACTTGGCTGGAATAGGAAAAGGTGTGTGTACGTCGACGAACTTCAAAGTTTGTAGCGTATGGCGCTGCATTTGAGTGTCACAGTACCGGGCTTGTTGACATGAGTGTTCAGCTCTGAGATAGGTGTTGCGCTACTACACACTTTTGATATCTACTGCCTTTCGGCGCCACGGTGCTAGGGACGGTCTTGAACTTTAGATAATTTACAAAAATATCATTGATCTTGTTTGGGCCATTTTCACTCATTTTAACTCCAAATTAAGTGATTCTCTTTGCATTGGACTTCTTGGCCCATCTAGATTATAGTTTCCTACAAAGTGATAGTTTTAATGAATAAACAATGTTTTTTTAGTAGTCTTAAGCTATAAAAACTAGTTTGTTTTTAGTCCTAACAAATGATAGTGGTGCATTGATGGTGGAGAATGGATTTGAGTTTCATATCTTCACTTGTGGGTGGGATTCCAACATCCACAATCAAAGATTCGATAGACATATGCACTTTAGTCTCTGATAAAACCGTTGGTTTGTTTTAAGTAACATCCCCTCTGGTTTGGTGGTTGCATAAAAGTGGGACTGCAACACCTATTCAGCAATGAACACCTAGATATTAGTAGGAGAATGAGCATGCGATGTTGTCCTATGACACTAAGGATTTCATTAAGGGTACTGGCTCTTGTAGAATAATTTATTTGCATGTATATCATTGTAAATGCATAACTAGAATGCATCAATCCATGAAAGTTTAACTATGTAAAATTAATCATACTAACTAGTGAGATTGATTCGAGGAATCGAAGAATCGTCCTTGTTAACTTAGTAAGATCGACAATAATATTCTTTTATTCTTCGACTTCGTTTTGTAAATGTTCCATGTGTTGGTTAGTCCATGATGAAGTTATCTTAACCTCTATGACTTCATTGAACAATTATTATATACATTGGTCGATCGTTGTTGTCGACGCTCGTGTCGCCATGCATGTATATTTGTCCTCACTTAGCGATCCTCACCTAGGTTGATCGACATTGTTAGTTCCTAGTGGATCATGTATGAACTTCTTCTCATTGTTAGGTCCATTTACACCTGCAACTTCATCAAAACAATTAGCAAGAGGATTATGATGGTATCACAACCTTCCTCGACGAGTACTAGGTCGTTGTAGAGATTGCACGTGCAATCATCTATCTTATATTCAGATAGATGCATATGGACGCTTCTAAGATTTTCAGAGCCATGTTCACAACAGTCTGTACAAAATTTCATGATAAGTGTGAATGAGTATCGGTATGAAAAATGTGAAAAATATGTGTAATTTATGAAGACATACGAATTAAGAATGAATAAATTTCTTTTGCATTATAATTAACGGAGCTGATCGCACATAACTCCAATTCAACATTTTAGGTATTTCAGTTCCATTTAATTTTGTTACACCTGATAACTTGTTGAAATACAAGTTATTATAGCCTTTTAGGTAGAACAATGGAACAAAAACATACGATAATGTATCAAAATAGCCAAGAAAATTCATAATTATAAGAGAATACATCTTGCATAAGACCTCATGCTTGTTTTACCCTGTTTTCTAGTGTTTTATTGCAGGATTATAAAAAAAAAAAATCTGGTCTTACAAAATAAGCTTCCCACCAAAAGTAACCTATATAAAGCCTCCACCTCAACCAAGGAAAAAAAGGCCAAACGTCTGAATGGACTGGACAAAATCTGGTCTAAATGAACAAGAACCTAGAGAGCTCTATTAGAGTTGATAGAAAGGACTAGCCGCTCAACTTCTATAAAAGTTCTTCCCTATTCTTCAGTCACTTGTAAATACGAGATTAAAGAAAACTAGAGAGAGATTTATCATCTTCTTTTCCCTTAACTTGTAAAATAGCCAAGGAATGCTTAGGCATTCTGTGGCTTGCCCCATTTTTTGTATTTTGATTTTCCACTTTCACTGTAATGTAAATGTTCTTATTATATATGGTCGAGAACTCTACATTCTTCAATAAATTGCACATAAGACTTTTTTAAGTAGTTTAGGTTTGTGATAAGTTCTTGATAAGAAACCTAATTTATAAAATTATCGCGTTAGCTGAGCTATTGTAAACACAATTTCCATTCTCCTTTTATATTAATATTTCCTTAGTTGTGAAAAACAAGTTAAATTTAATTGCCAAGTAATTAAAGTTGATTTGTTTTAATAAGAAAATTGAAACAATTTTAGTTTTGGGAGAAAACTTAGAACGGGGTGTGACAATTTTGGTATCAGAGCATGGTTTTGGGAAACCTAAGGGTTATGAGCAAGAGTTTGGAAAATCAAGAGCCTTTACATTAGAGACTTAGCAAGAGTTTGAATCGCATAAGCAAGTTGCATTGAAATATACACAACTGTGGCATACGATCTAGGCAACCTACTAAGGAAACTCGTGATGCTCTTGATAGTTTAGACATGGAGTTGAGGAAGTTAAAGCGACACTAGTTACCCTTGTAACGCCCCAAAAATTAAGATAATTTATTGGGCGTTATTTTGAATCCATTTAATGAGAATTATTTGTTTTAGGTGGGAATTGAAATTAATTAAATATTTCTTGGATGAATATTTAATTAATTAGAGGTTTTGGCACGTGGTGTTTGTTAAGTTTTTGTTTAAATGGTAGGTTAAGAGAATTAAGTAAAGTTGTGGATTTTTAGTGTTGTTGAAGTTGAATTTAATTAAATAATTATGGATGTTATTTAATTAAATTGTGGGGTGGAAAGTTTGTTGGAGATTGAATAATTATATGTATATGTGGAAATATATATATAATTATTATGTTAAAGGAAAAGATAATTATATTTGTTGAAATATAATTATTTAAGGAAAAGATAGTTGTTTTTTGGGGAAAGGATATTTATTAAAGGAGAAAAAGTAAAATAATTATATTTTGGGAAAATATAATTATTTGTAAAAGGATAATTACTTTGGAGAAAGATAAACAATAATTAATTATTGTGGAAGATAATTAATTATTTTGGAAGAAAGGTAAACAATAATTAACTATTGTGGAAGATAATTAATTACTTTGAAGAAAGATAAACAATAATTAATTATTGTGGAAGATAATTAATTATTTTGGAGAAAGATAAATAATAATTAATTATTGTAGAAGATAATTAATTATTTTGGAGAAAGATAAATAATAATTAATTATTGTGGGAAATAATTAATTATTCTGCAGAAAGATAAATCTTGATTATGGAGTGGAGTTGCTATGGTTGGGTTAAGATAATTCATGTTGGAAGTTATAAGTGATTTATTGGAAAAGATTTGATTGATTAAATTAATTGAGGATTTAAGTTAATTTGAGATTTTGGAGGGAAAAGTTAGTTTTGGTGGAATTGTAATTAATTGAGTATATATATGTGGATATATATATTTAATTAATAATATGGAAAAGTGAAGTTAATTATATGATGGAATATAATTATATTTGTTTGAAAAAGAAGATAATCCATGAGGAGAGAGATGGTTGATTTGATTGGACGAAAAAGATATATATATATATATATATTTATAAGAGAGATTAATGGTTTAAATAAATATATATTTATTGTAGATTTTGGTGAGAGAAAAATAATAATAATAAATAAGTATTATTATTATTAATAATGGTTATAAATGCCTAAGATTAAGGCATTTATTTAGGAAAGATAATGAGAATAAAGATATATTTATATTTTTGGTATTATATATATATATATATCCTAAAAGGAAAAGGAAAAGGAAATAATAATAATAATTATTATTGTTATTATGTGAGTCTATAAATAGCATTGGAATGCTTAAGATGGAATTAAAGGAAAAAGAAAAAGGTTCTTTATCTTCTTCTCTAAGATAACCCTTTGCTGTCGCCGCCTCAGTTGAAGTTAAGATTGGGCTCTTTGGAAGCTTGAGGATTTAAAGTGATGAATTTTTCCATCAAGGATAAGAGAATTTTTCAACCTTCATTTGAGTAACCTTGGTAAGCCAAAGAAATTAAATTAATATTTTATTAATTTATTTTGGATCTATTTTGGGTTTCTGTAAAGGTTCAATTGGCTAAACTTTTAAGATCTAAATCTTGGATTTTTCCCAATCAAGGTTGAATTGGTTTCAACCCCAATTTTTAGAAAGTTAATTAATTTGGGAGAATTTTTGGGTGTTAGCCAATTGCCAATTTCATTAATTAAGATACTAAGTGTTCCTTTTATGATTAGGATCAAGTTAATTGGAGAATTTTACTGTCAACTAGGGAGTACCTTGTTTGGCTAAAATCTCCAGGTAAGAGATTCTCCTACTAGACCTTCGAACTGAATTTAAGAGACCGCATGTAATTATGATTATGCATTGATGGTAGCTAAAATGCATAACTTGATGCTACTGATAATGACTGTCATTGTATTGATGTTGATGATGATGACTGAGATTATTATGTTGATGATTGATGATGACTGATGTTATGTTAATGACCGGTAGTATGTTGTTGATGACTGTTGATGATTGTTAATGCATGATATATTAATCACATGATTAAGGACGTTAAGATTAATACTCATGCCATGTTATGATGTTATGTTATGCTACATGCTATGGATAGGGTGTTCTGTTAACTTTGTCTATTAGAGTCGTACCTGCATGGGTGTCCTTCGGGATCACCACCTATTTAGGACTGTGTGGTTCGACGGGACGCCAGTCTAGCATGGATATAGATATGATTCGAGTGATTCGACAGGGTCCTCGCATCCCGATTGTCTTAGTGTTACCTCCGGGTTTACTACAGACCAGCATGTCCTAGGTGCTCCCTCGGGACACCGAAGACCAGATTTTCGTTCCTACGGGAGCGCATGTTGCACGTGTTCGGGAACGTGCCAAAGATTGGGTACCATTTTCAGGACTCTAATGGGAAGTTAACAGACACCTAGCGGGACTAGTAGTAGGTCCCTTACTGAGTATATGTTTATACTCACTCTTTCTATGTTTAACATTTCAGGCGAAGGTAAGGGTAGAGGAAAGCTGGCGAGCGACAGAGAAGGATCCGTGACATGCCATATGGGGACTCAGTTTTGCTTCCGCGTTTATGTTTCAGTGTTTTAATATTCCGTTTTTAATGAAAATTTATTCTTCCCTCGTTTCAAAAAGTGTCTCTTGTCATTGTTCCGTTTTAGTAACGACCTCAGCTTAGTATAAAGAGTTGGGTCGTTACAACCCTTAGGCGGAAAAAGAATTTTGGTGAGCTAATGATGTCTCATTTGACTCAAAATATCAGTTGGTAGGAGAATTTTATGAGCCGATCCTAAAAAAAAAAATTGAGGATTTGAACTTTTAAAAGCTCTAGGAACAACAACATTTGATATAAGATAGGCAAGTGGGATTTGCCATTCTCTTGTTATAGAAAAGGGCAAAGTATTGATGGCGTTATACTAAGTTATGCCTTAGCAGCATGCTAGTTTGTTGGAAAGAACATGGAAGAGTTATTCAAGATAACTTATCTGAAGTCATCCCGAGATGTGAAACAAAAGGAATTTCTGAAGCTTGTATGAGAAGTTATGTTTGGGGTAGGATATTAAAAAGTATTACAAATGATTGTAGGTATGTCATCCTAGTGCCCCAAGATGAGGTAATCAATTGCACAAGAATCAAGGATAGTTTAAGTGGAGAAATTTATACCCATGATACTCCTAGTGCTGAATGAACTTCATTCCTAAACTTGTTGCTATTACTAAACAAGTTGAGAGAGCTCCTATTGGATCTGAAGGCTTAGAAATAAATCTTACAGGGTGCTCAAATAGCCACCTTCTGCGCTTACCATCTGAAAGGTCTAATGGCTGGTTTAACCTTGGAGTTTGATGAGGTTATCAGATTAGATTTGTTGTCAACATATCACACCACTATAGATTTATATCATAAAAGATCAAGTGTTTAAGTAACAAGGTGATGTTGAAATGAGTTCAAGGGCAATGGAAAGATTTTTCGCGTATGTCATTTTGTGGTAAGAGCGAGGTAGTCTAACAAAGGATTGTAATGCCTACCTGGCTTATGTAATAAATACCCAAGTCAAGAACTAAAACTTGAAGACATTCCTATGATACAAAGGTTTTCAAAATGTATTTCCAAATGGAATTCAAGGATTTTTATTAGAGAAATTGAGCTCTTTATGAATTCAATATTGGTATAACACCAATCCCTTCGCACCATACAAAAGAACTCTAACGAAACTAAGAAAGTTGAAGGCTCATTGTAGAAATTTGTGAGTAAAGGTTTTTTGTAGCCTAGTATTTCTCTTTGGATGCACTAGTTTTGAGTTGATAAGAAGAAGATGACATCCTAATGGTAAGTATTAATAAGTGATAGCTGGACAAGGTAATAGTCCTTAATAAGCATCTTTTGCCACGTATTGACAATTTGTTTGATTAGTTAAAGGATGCCTTAGTGTTCTTTAAAATAGTTGAGGCTAGGATGTTTTCAATTAAAGTGTAAGGAGCCAAGTGTAACAAAGATGATGTTTAGAATGAGATATGACCTTTATGAGTTTCTTGTAATGTTGTTGATTTGACTAATGCACCAACTGCCTTTAAAGCCGTATAGAACCTAGTATTTCAAGCTAGAACAAATTTTCATTGTGCTCATGGTAGATGTATTGCTTATTCTAAAAGGAAAGAAAATATGGTGATATATCTTAGAATATTGTCATTGACGTTACAAGACAATAAAGAGTACGTTAAGTTTAGTGTATGTGAATTCTAGCATAGAGAAGTGACACTCCTTGGTCATGTTGCTACAACCGAAGGTGTCCTAGTGGATCTTCGGGAAGCTAAAGTAATATATAAGTGGAAGCAACCCATAACAATTACTAAAGTATTTGGTTTTCTTGGTTTAATTGGGCGTTACCAACATTCTATAGAAAGATTTTCAAAGTTGGCTCTATCATTAATTAGTTGACCAGGAAGAACTTAGAAACTATGTGGATGAATATTGCGAACAAGTTTTCAGAAAAAAAAAAAAAAGAAAGAAAAAGACTTGTTGCAGCACCTGGTTTAACAATTTGGATGTTTGGTTGGTACTCTAAATTTATAATGATGCATCTCGTTAGGGTTTAGGTTGTTTTCTCAAAGAGAGAAGTAAGGTACTATACTACCAGGCAGTTGAAGATTGAGTTTAATTATCCTACTCATGATTTGACTTTATCTATAGTATAGTGTTGACGTTAATTTTATGGTAACATTGTTTATGTGTAGAAAAGTGTCGTATCTTGAAGATCACAAGAGTTTAAAGTACCTTTAGATCAAAAGGATTCAAGTATAAGACAATGGAGATAGTTAAGTTTATCGAAGATTATGGACTGCGCACTTGATTACCATCGGGAAAATATTGTAGTAACATATGCTTTAAGTTGAAAGGTAGTTCATTGCAAGCTTCTTTGAATGTCATTGACTTTTTATTGCGTGAAATAAATAATATAATGTGTTGTTGAGTGTGGACTCTTAGGGAGTTTTCTTGCATAGTTTTCGATAAGGCTTACTCTTGTTGGCAAAACTATTGAAGGTAAACAAAAGATGAAGGTTTAAAGTTGAGAGTACCAATAAAGCAAGGCTTTCAAGAAAACTATGATCTAAAAGGTGATGGAGTAGTAACAAGATACAATCAATTGTGCATTCTGAACATTTTGGAGTTAAAAGAATGAAATGATATAGGAAGTTGAAGTCACACTTTATACTATGACTTCAAGAAGTACCAAGGTGTATCGAACTTTGAAACAACATTATTGGTGGCCCCAAAAGAAGCGAAAAATAGTTGAGTGTGCATCGAGATGTTTGATTTACCAACAGGATGAACTGTTTAGACAAAAGCAACATAACTATTGAATCCAATTCAACTACTAAAGTGGAACTAGAAACACTTTATGATGAAGTTTCTTTTGGACTTCCTTGAGCATGGAGAAAACACAGTGGTGTTTGGGTGATAGTCAACAGACTGACAATGATAACATGATTTTGTTTTTACCTTTACATGCTGCTAAGTACTTGGATGAATTTGGCTAAGCCTATAGCAAGCTTTAGGTACTAAACTAAGGTTAGTACAACCCTTTTATCCTTAAACTAATGGAAAGTCAAAGAGAACCACTTCGACATTATAGGATATGTTACAAACCTATGTTCCCCAGTTTAAGGGTAACTGGGACTCACATCTCTCATTGATGGAATTTGTTGTAGTGATAGTTACAATTCCAACGTTGAAATGGCTTCCTTTGAAATTGCTTGTAACAAAATTTTTATGGGATGAAGTGAGGTTGAGGAAGTGACTTGGCCAAGTGGTATAAGTCATCCATGAGACAATAAAGATTATTAGAGACATACTAAACACAACCCATTATTGCCAGAGGAGTTATTTATATAAACTTGAAGTCGGTGTTAAAGTTTTCTCTTAATCTTCTTTGGGAAGTTTTGCTTGGTAGAAAAAGGTCTTGGATCTTGTGAGGTATTGGAATGTGTTGGACCATTCACATAGTGTTTAGCACTGCTTATGGAACTTTCAAGGATCCATGATGTGTTTCATGGTCAATGTGGCGTAAGTACGTTCCTAATCCATGTTATATTCTTGAGGCACAACTGGTCTAATTAAAAAAGAACTTGTCCTACGAAGATGAATCAATAGAAATTCTCGACAAGAAAGAACAGGTGCTAACGAACAAGGTCATACCATTAGTCAAAGTTCTTTGGAGGAACCATACTTCTAAAGAAGCAACATGGGAGGCTGAGCAGGTAATGAAAGCTCAATACCCACACCTTTTCACATCATCACTTTGATCGAATTTCGAGGACGAAATTCTTTAAAAGGAGGTAGTAATTTGTAAACACCATTTCCATTCTCCTTTTATATTAATATTTCCTTAGTTGTGAAAAACAAGTTAAATTTAATTGCCAAGTAATTAAAGTTGATTTGTTTTAATAAGAAAATTGAAACAATTTTAGTTTTGGGAGAAAACTTAGAACGGGGTGTGACAGCTATACTCCATTACTTGGCCAACATTTATCTCTAACTTCTCGAGAGAATAAGTAGCAAGAACGTACCTAACTTGCGCAAGAAGAAGTTTCAAGACAAACCGCATCTTGGCTATTTAACCTCCATCATTTGTGTCCTGAAAAGAGAATAAGTGTGGTAATTAGGCGTCAAGAGGTTGCCAACTTTAAAAGAGAGGTAATGTAAGTCTTATAAGTAACCACTTCTAGATAGCTATTGCTTAACTAAGCTTTATCATTTCCATCCCGAGAGGTGAGCAAGTATGACGTGTAAAGCACCAAGAGGTGTTAGCCTTAATTAGAAGATAGTTAACTAATTCTATTGCATTAGGTGCTGCCGCATGACTTAATCACCTAACAGCACGGAGACAATCCTTTACAATTTCTTAGTACAAGTTAGTTCATTCTCTATCTTTTCATAATTCTATGCCACCTTTTATACAATCCTTACTGTAGATATTAGAATTAACACATAGATATACTTTAGCATTATACTGTATAGTTATTGTATACCGCCTCGATGAAAAGTAAACATTATAACTAATGATTTGATAGAAGTTCTCTGTATTCGACCTTGGACTTCCTAGGAAACCTATCGTTTCGCTTACACTTGGGCAAGTGATAGGAAAACTTGTACTACATGTTTATTATCAGAAAATTAGCAACACCCAGGTAGAAAGCACCTTTTAAAGCATATTCCTATTCTAGTCGCCTACTAAGTTAATAAAATAAACAAGCAAGTTTTTGGCACCGTTGCTAGGAAATTTCTTTTTCCAAAATTGGAGATGAAGTTTTTACTTTGGTTTTAGGCAAACACTTGATTGTGGTGAATCACACATTCAGCTAAAGATTGTGTGAACAAGTCTGTGGTACCAGAGAAATCTGTGACATATGAATTTGACCTAGAGATTGAGTGCATCTTTTGGTAGTAATAAGAGGAATCTTAGTCGATATGATTAAAAACAAATGAAATTGAGTACCTCAAAAGCTTAGAGTCAGATCATCTAACCTCTTTCATATAGAAATTTTGTTTATTAAGGTGTCAAAGAAAGCGTCCAAGCGATAAGCTTAGTAAAATTCTTTGTCTTAACTGACTACGCGATGAAAGGACTAAAAGATCAATTGCAACATTGCGATGAGCGATTGTAGCAAGGACTTATTTCGATGAACAATCGTATTGCAGAGAGTCATGTAGCAGATGATCAAACTCATTTAGCAAGAGACATCACGATTATGTGCAACACTGATCGCAATGAGACCAAGTTTTCTACAATCGAGAATCTGAACGCCTGAATGTTTTTTTAACATACAACAATTTTGTATATATTATTTATGTGTATAGCTCTCTTTCTTGTAATTATTTATTTTGCCACTTTTCTTTAGTGCTTTGCAGTTTAGAAATTTTTGACAAGTTAGAAAAGTTGCGAGTTCTATCGCATAACAATTAGGCAATAAGATTAAGGTCTTCACGATAAAACCATTATGCGAGCTAGGTCTAATTTCCAAATGCATTATGCGATAAGAGTTCCTTGCTATGTTTATCGCGTGAAACGAAAAACAATTGCTGATTAGGGTTTTAAAGGAGGTGAAATGTCAATTTCAAATTCAAATCAAAAGGAATGATTACGTGTCGCCTAGGAAAACCAAACGACGGTGTTAGAACGCCAATTCGCATTTAAAGCGCATAACACTAACCACAGTGGCAACCAAACCCTAATCATGGTTAAGCTAATATTTGAGAACTCGTTTAAAACTCTAAATCCAACTTTCTCGCCGCTTACACTATCTGAAGCTCTGAAGCTCTCACGATTACTCTGATCATCCTTTCTTACAAGTTCAAAGTATTATTTCCTTTCCCAATATTTTATATTTCGTCCATATACTTTCTCTTTGATACAAATGGCTAAAAAGAGAATCTTGGCCCAAGATCTTAAGAAGAAATATATGTCGTCCAAGCAAAGTAAATCCCAAAAGGATACAGAGGAAGTTCATTTCGATGGACTTGTGTCGGAGTAAGCTGAAATCGACCCCATGACAAAGGAATCTGAATGAACTAGTAGCATATTAACACAAGGGGTTGAGGAGGAGAGGGAAGAAAAGGAAACCTTGAAGCCATTGATAATCAATAGAGTTGAGGTAAGACTGCATGAAGACAAGCCAATTACTCTGTTAGCAATGGTTTAAGTGATGCATATAAAAAGGGAAAAGAAAGAGAAAGAAAGGAAGAAAAAGGAAGAGGTAAGAAGAGAGAAAGAAGAAGAAGAAGAAAATAAGGAGGATGAAGAATAGTAAGGCAAGGAGGAAGCCAGGGAACTAGGAGAACAAGATGAAGGGACTCCCTCCTTGCTAATTTCTCCTATAGAATTTGAGAGGACTGCAAAGAAAGCCCAAGAGAAATAAGAGAAAGTCAAATTTGGGCTATTGAAAATCAAATTAAAGGTGCAAAGCGTTAAAGCCCTGGTGGAAGAATGGAGAGAGATAAAATTGAGGAAGCAGGAAGAGTTCCTTAATAAATTTGAGAAGGTTGCCCTCTCCTTGAAGAAGGGTAAGGCAGGAAAAACCAACGAAGAATATCGCGAGGAATTAGAAAAAGAGCTAGATGAAGAAAGTCCACTTGAAGAGGAAGTGGTGACACCTTCAAAGAAAAGGAAGGTCATAATGAAAAAGGAGGTTTTAGGGGAACAATTCGCTAAAAAGTGTGAAGAAAAAGGAACCAAGAAAAGTTTGATTGGCGAAATGGACCTAAATGTAGATGAGGATGTGGGATTAGGCGATGAGAATGTGATCCTCTCCATCAAGCATATAAACATAAACTTTAAAATCGAGAAGGGACTCTTGCCCTTTAAAGGTGGATTACTAAGTTTCTTGAGGGACCAAATTCGTGCATTCAAAAGGGAAAAAGTGTTTCGAAGGAGTATTTGAAATTAAGGAAGGTATAGTTAATATGTTCTATAAAGGTTTTATAAATGACGAAGAAAACAACGTAGTGGTCAAACAAGTGAGAGTATATTTTAGGGCAGAACACATTCATGCATTCTTCGGCTTGGATGGAAACGAGGTTGAGCAAGTTATTTTGAAGAACCCAACACTAGAGGATATGCAAGATGCATTAAAAACTACTTCATGGGAAGGCACAAATTGGGACAAGACGACAACCAGAAAGCATCAACTCTTCCTACATAATCTCAATATAGAAGTCAGTGTTTGGCTGTTTTTTATGAAGAAGAAGCTGATGTGAATGTGACATAACAGTATGATCTCTTGGAACAAAGCAATGTTGCTCTACTGCATAATACAAGAGAACCCAATAAACATAGGCAAAGTTATTTGCGAACACATTCATGCATGGACGAAGCATCCACGCGGTGCCAGACCGTTCCCCTATTTGATAGAACAATTGTGTTTGTGAGTAGTCCCTGCATTGAAAAGATCTACTAAGACAAGGGGGAATGATGGGACTTGCACAATGATATGCCTCAACCGCATTCTCAACGTCCACAAAACAAGGAGGAAGAAAAGCGCCTTAAGACTTGAAATAAGGAAATCGAAGGAATGAGGGTTGAGGATGAAACAAAAGAAAAAGTTGAGGAACAAAGTTCCTTTATTCACAAAAGGAAAGGTGAGGGCGAGGCTTTTAAATTAAAGCCGAGAAAGAAAAGACCTAAGGGTAAGGACACTAGGGACCCTCTTCATCTTGCCGCGACCACCCCGTCTGGTAGTCAAAATACTTTAACCACCACCTTCACTACAATCATCACTTTGCCATCGTCTGATAAGACACTCGAAAAAACCATCACCTCTAATGCAGAAAAACCAATTCCTTCCCCAAGAATCCAAAAGAAAAATATTGATGAATCGAAAACACCTAGTCCTTCACATAATATCCAAAACACCAACACTTCCTTTCCATGGCAAGAGAACGCTCCTTAAACTCTTGTCGTAGCTTAACTTGATCCAATTATCACCGAAAAATCGAACCTTAATGAACCCCAAGTGATCAAGGAGATGAGCCCCTCCAAGACTCCCTATCTGACCCGTTAGTCATCATTGGTAATGCGTTTAAGGGAGTAGAAGACGCGACACTGACTCCTGTGGTGACACCTAGCAAAAAAACCTTGGAGAAGGTGGTTGATAACCAACTCCTCAATGAAAATCAAATGCCTTTTGAGGATGCTGGTGAGACACACAAACCCTCGTCACCTAAGCAAACAAATCAAGCCTCAACGGGAATCACTAAACATAAAGAGCCTATAGGGATGATGACGATGAAGATGACTTATATTTTAAATTCGTCAATGAGAATGTTTTTCAGCCAATACAAGATGGGTTCGAAGAAATGTTTCAATGCCAAGCCACATTGCAAGAACTACAACTGAGAAGTCAGAAGCAACAACAGAATTGAAATTGAAGGCGGACATACAAGCGCTTAAAACGAAGAACCATAAGATAACAAGATTGATCAAGCAACTCGCGAGGCGAAATGACAATCTATACAGGTCTATGTTGCGATACACCCATGCGACAATCATCAGTCATATACCAATACCTAGCATTCGGCTCCAATTAGAACACTCCCTCTTTGTAATTGATTCTGAAGAACGTACTGCCGGAGAACCCTCACAACCACGTCAACCATAAATTTAAGGGTGTATCTGTTTTGATAATTTCTTCTATTATAATTTTCATTTATACTTGTTTAATTCTTATTCTATTTTAATTATGACATTTACAATATAAGTACCAATTCTGATGCAATTATCACGCGTTTAGTTTTCCTTGTCGCAAGTTTAATTCCCTGCATTTAAGTTTTTCTTCATGCCTTAATGATTACTTTAATGATATAATAGTGTAAGCTAAGTTTCATTTGTTACTTAACCATTTAACTTGTAAAGAAAACTTCTTTAGAAAATATTTCTCAATAGCTCACTAGGCGAGCAAGCTTTGCCTTAAACCTTTTTTGTAAGATTTTTTTACGATAAATCTTACCATTCATTTTTCAGCAATTAGGACCTTGTTGCGTTCTAAATTTGGGGGTGTGTGCGAGGTCTGAGCTAAAAATTTTTAAACTTTGGAAAATACTATAAGGCGTTTAAAAGAAGACGTTTTAATATAAGTTAAAACAAAGTCAAAAATGTGAAAATTTAAAAAATTATTTAATTCTTTTATTCCTTTGAAATAAAAACTTCAATGTTGCCCCCTCTCACCAAAAATAAAGAAACAAAGCTTCAAAGCAAAAGTTTGAGAGTTTAGTAAATAAGTGGAGATAAGAGCTATAGTTGAGGAGAGGAACAGACTCATAGAATGCTTATAATTTCCCACTCATGCCAAATACTAAACTACTAAATAAATTTCTTTTCCAAAAGGATCCAAAAATTATTTGAAAATTTTAGTCATTCCTAAAAAATTGAAAGTAAGATTTTCTAGGGAATGAACAAAGGTGTTTTAAGTATTAAGTTTGCCGCGTTATGAACCTGGAAATATTTTTACAGTAGGGAATGCGCAATGAGAGTAAACCCTAATGATGAATAAGACTTGCTCGCATTATGAGAAGTTTAGGAATGTGAAGAAGAAGGTAAGTCTTGGAGGTGGAATTTTGCCTGGAGACAAGTAGTGATACTTGAGAACAAGAATTGTTCAAAATTTGGGGGTGTGATAACTTGTAGAAATACATGTTATTACGACTTTTTTGGTAGAACAATGGAACCAAAGCATCTAATAATGTGTCAAAACATGTAGCTTCTATTGCAAATTCATAAATTCCCATGCCTGTTTTACCATGTTTTCCAGTGTTTGATCGCATGATTATAAAGAAAAAATAGATAATGAATTGTAGAGGAGCTTGTGGAAAGACTATGTGATAGGAACCCTGTCTAACAATTAAAATCTCAAGGTGAGGAACCACATCATCACCTAATGAAGATTCACTAGTAAACAAGAATGGTAGTTGAAGCTTATATGACTTGACAAGGTTGCCAACAACGCTAACAATTGGTGCCGACATAACCAAAAGAATGATGAGAAGGCTACAATTGTCGCTTACATAATCAAAAGAACGATGAGAAGGTTGCAATCGACATTGACATGCACAGAAAGAATAGAAGTTTCCCGTTGAAAGTAGCCTATATAAAGCCTCACTTTAACCAAGGAAAAAAGGTCAGAGGTCTAAATGGACCGACCAAAATCTTGTTTGAATGGACCAGAACCTAGAGAGCGCTATTGGAGCTGATGGAAAGGACTAGCGTCTCAACCTTCTGTAAAAGTTCTTCCCTCTTCTTCGATCACCTGTAAATGAGAGTTTAGAGAAAACTAGAGAGAGATCCATCATCTTCTTTCCCTCCTCTCCTAACTTGTAGAAGATTGAAGTAGTGCTTAGGCATTCTTTAACTCGGTTCATCTTTTTGTCTTTCCATTTTACACTTTCACTGTAATGTAAATGTTCTTATTATATATGGTTGAGAGGCCTACACTCTTCAATACATTGCACATATGGCTTTTTAATCCATCACATCTTCACTATTCATCTGTCAAAGTGTTATAAATAGTTTGGACTTGAGATAAATTCTTGATAAGAAGCCTAACTTATAAGATGTATTGAGTTCGTTGAGCTATGCTCCATCACTTTACCAGCGTTAGTCACCAACTAGTTGACAGAGTAAGTAGCAAAGACATAGCTAACACGTGGAAAAAGAAGTTTGGAGACAAACTCCATCTTGGAGATTTAACAAATGTGGTAATTTGATATCGAGAAGTTGCCAGCCTTAAAAGAAAGGTAATATGAGTCTTATAAGTAACCATTTCTAGATAGTTATCACTTAACTAAGCATTATCATTTCTATCCTGTGAGAATAACAAATGTGGTGTATAAGGCACCGAGAGGTGTTCGCATTAATTAGAAGATAATTAACTGATTCTATCGCATTAGGTGTTGTCGTATGGCTTAATCCCGTAGAAACATAGAGACATTCCTTCAAAATTTCTTAATACAAGTTAGTTCGTTCTCTATGTTTCTACAATTCTATGCCACCTTTTATAAAATCTATAGTGTAGATATTAGTGTTAGCACAAAGATATACTTTAGAATTATACTGTATAGTTATTGTATACTGCCTAAATGAAAAGTAAGCTTTATAACTAATGATTTGATAGAAATTTCCTGTGTTCGACTCTGGACTTTCCAGAAAACCTATCGTTTTGCTTACACTTGGGCAAGCGATAGAAAAACTTGTACTCCATGTTTATTATCTGGAAATCAGTAATGCCTGAGTAGGAAGCACCTTTTATTGCATATTCCTATCCTAGTTGCCTGCTAAGTTAATAAAATAAACAAGCAACAACAACACCATCGATGGTGGACAATGTCTCGTACAATCAAATCTTAAAGATTTTAATCAACTAAATCAATAATAGTCAAACAAACAACAAACCATTAGTGTTCTTAGTTCAACTTCTTTACCTAAAACACAAGTGACCCCTAATCCATAATGGGAGACTAAACTTTATGAGGTACGATGGGGTGGTTGCGTCAACCTTTCTGTATATCCTAAGCTTCCCAATGCATGTCCGTTGCAAACCACCTGTAAACCCCATATCTATTCTTCCTTTTGAATTTATAAGTTAAGTAGAAGAATAAAAGTTGGGTGTTTTTGTTGTTGTTTTTTTTGTTAAGGAAATTTGTCTATATAAACCTTAGACCAAAGAACCCTTGATTTTTAAGAGCTTAGGTGGATAAGTTGAGGTTGAAGTTGTGTTTAAAATATGGAAGGAAAGTATAGAAGAAAATTAGTTAAAATAATGTTAGGTGATTGATGGCATTACTTAAGTGCCATGTTAGGTGTGTGCGGCATAATGCTTTGAGCCATGTAAGTAGGCTAAGTGGGCTAAGTTGAAGGCTATATATTTTGGTAATAGATGCCATGTGACCAAGAAATCTCTAAGAGTTCTGGTAGTGCTCAGTGGAGTGGATTCTAGATGTTTGGCCATGTAGGACAAAGGAAAAATGGCAAGCATGAGGTGTCTTATAATTGCCATGCAAGGGTCAGTATATAAGGGGAACTTTGAGGAGGAAGTTCTCACAAACCACTCGTGTCTTATAATTTCCATGCAAGGGTTAGTATATATAAGGTTACAGTTTGAATTGTGCCTATTTAAGAGAGTTATGCCCATGACAGTGAGGTGTATTTGACAACCAGTTTTAGTTATAGACGAGTTATAAAGTAATGTACAGTAAAGCTTTATGAAATGATATTTACTTGCATATTTTAAAGCTAAGAATTAAACATATCTATTTAGCAAAAGCATGTGTTATAAAATAGTCATTCACTAAGTTTTTCAACTCATTCTTTCAAAATGTTTTTTCACTTTCCAAGTGGAGATCGTTGTGCCAGAGCTTGCCTTATAGCTACTTACCTACTATTAGTATTCTGATGTCATTCTTCTTATAGTTATGACATGTTTATGCATTTAGCATGAGTTAGAATTCTTAGGCCTAGATGGCAAGGTTGTATAGTAAGTTTATGTTTCTTTTGAGTGTTTATTGTAGTTGCATTAAAAGTTTGTTTAGGCTTGATAAACATTTAACTGGTTGTTTATGTCTTACGTAACTAGTATGGATTGATAAAATTGAGTTACCTGAGTTAGTTGGTTAGTAGGTGTTGTCAAAGTATGAAATGTTTCTAGCTCTCACACTCACTTTGAGGCTAGAGAAGAGGTTTCAGGAGGATGTGGGACACTGCCCAAGTCCTTTCCAACAACAGTGACCCCTAATCCATGTTTTTGCGAAGTAGTAAACATTATTAGTAGCCTGAAACAAATAAGAATAAACACAAGTGTGCTCTTTTCCTTTATTGTAAGCTTTTTGTAGTATACTTATGAAACTTCACAGCATCTTCGTCGTTTGCGAACTCACATGCTGGATACTATTTGTCCATGTTGAAAAGTGTCATCCATTCATGTTTGAAATATGTATATCTAGCAAACGATAACCAATAAAATTTGTTTGCTCAGTAGCGAGGTTAAGAGACCACAATGCCAACACCAATACAAAATTTGGTTTTGTGAGGCCCTAGTTACGATCTACACTATGCAATGAGATTATACGCGACAAGAATTGACAGTGTCATGAGATTTTTTTGAGATGGAAGTTAGTGATTTGAGAGATTACAAGGTAAATTGCATTTTTCATTCTAGCTATGTGATGACAAAGGTAATACAATAAACTGTTATGTGATATGAGCTTCCTTCACCTAGAAGCAGTTGACATCATCCTTATGTAAGAACGCTGATGAGCTAATTTGACATTGCTGCCCAATTGGATTCAAGATAAGGAAGTGACAGTAACACATGGTGCTATGACATGGTTGAGTCGCACTATCGGGTAGCGATAATCATTCTGACATGAGAATTTCCACCGAAGAGACGTATAAATAGGTGAAGTCCGATCATTTTTAGAGTTGTTTTACCTTGTGTTCACTCAAGAAAGAATTGAGAGAATTTCAAGGAATTGCAAGGAAATTCTTGGCTAAGAAGTTAGGGGAGGAAGTTGATTGATTGTGAGTGGTTTCTTCCTAAAAATGTTCTCAAAATTAAAAAGGATTTCTAGTGTATTTAAGACCTTATATGTATTTCTATTAAAACCCTAAGTTACATGATTTCTCTTATCATCTCCAACTTAATGCATTTGATTTATAAATGAGTTAGATTTGTGAAAAACAGTAAAGAATAATCAAGGACCCTTCAGTTAAGACTGCAACTAATAATGTTGGTAATAACTTGTGAGACAATAGAGAAGATTAACACATGAGACTTTGATAACCCAGTTCGGCCAAAATTGTCTACTTATGGGGAGCTGCACACAGCTCAAATGAGTAATTTTATTAATATTCACCATAGACACCAAAACATCAATACAGCTAATGTGTACTTCTCAAGACTCTAACTATATGATATGTGTATTAACATCAGACTTCAGGCTCCCCCTGGAATAAGGATGACTCTCGTCAACAGCGTCTGACTTCAGGCTCCCCCTGAACGTAAGGGTGAATCAAGTATGAATCAAACTCACCACAGGTTCATTCTGTATATTACTCATCTGCAAACTCAACTTTAGGTAATCATGTTGCTTTAGAAATCATAAGATGAAGCTACCTTTTGTTACAGCAGCTTCAATGAAAAACCAAATGTTACTTCTTGCTTCAAGAATGAAACTTTTTTCTCTTTTTTCTGTGAACCCAGCACGTCTTCAAAACTCATATATATACATATGTGTTCTCATATGTATAAATCTTTTATCTTTAATAAGATCCCTAAAGAGTAGGAAATTATTTTATTCTTAAAGATAATTAGAAAGATTCCAAAAATATAAGAGAGTCAATTACTCATTGAATATCTTTTCTTTTAAACAAATCATATGATTAAAAGATATTCTTTTAGACAAAAACACTTCAACAATTTGAAATGAACTAAAATGAATGATGTGATCTGGGATAAGATGGCTTATCCTTGTTGAGTGATCAAGAATAAAATGCCCTATTATTTTTATGTAATCTAGAATAAGATTCCTCATACTTGCTCTTTGGTCTAGTATAGGATGTCCTTTTCTTGTTTTGTGATATGTCATTGGAAGACACATTATGCATGATGGAATTAATAGTGAATTGTTGTAAACGCATTATGACATTGGAAGATGCATTAAGATCCCTTCACCTAGCTGCAACCCAACAAAAGAGTGTGGTAAACGTTTGAGTTGAGGACAGGGTACAAAGATGTAATTGAACACACAGAGCAATTCTATGATATGAGTTAAATGATGCAATATGCGAGATGAATGCTTATGAGATATGAGTTGTAAAACTTCAACTAAATCTGAGAGTAAAGTAAATAAGTGGCAATAATAGTTATAGTAGAGGAGAGGAATGGACTCATAGAGTACGTATTATTTTGCACGAAAAGAGAATAACCAAAAAATTTCGTAAAAAATGAAAATAAGATTTTTTGGAAATGAACAATGGAATTTTGAGACTTAAGCTTATCGCGTTTAGAATCTAGAAATATTTTCAAGTCTAGAGTAGGTGAGAAAAGAATGAAATGTCAGAATGCAAGATGAATTAGAAACACAATCTGAGAAGTTTAGTGAAGCTTGCGGAAGGGATGAATTCTTAGGATTCTAGGATGATTCTTATGGAAGGGATTAGAAACCCAAGCATTATTTTAAATTTAGGAGTGTGATAACTTGTAAAAATACAAGTTATTGTAGCCTTTTATGTAAAATAATGAAGCCTTATCCCATAAGATTGATAGAAAACACATGAAAAGTAGCAGAATTGATTAACTTGTGTATCACAAACTACAAAGAACTTTATCTCTATTTTATTGTGTTTTATGTCTCTTATTGCAAGATATTAGACAAAAAAAAGTAGAGCTTGGCGATAAAACATGAGGCGAAGAGACACGTTTAACCAACAAGGTGACGATCACAACGAGCTAGGCGATCTGAAGCACTAGCAGACAAATTTTGTTGGCGCGAATGTCAGGAAAAGGATAAAAGGATGTCTGTGTGGCTTTGATATAGCTTTGTCAGAAGTATTAATGAGGCATGCAATGTCTTGTTAACATCACTCCTTGCCTATAAATAGAGGCATCTACTATAGAACAAAGTGTGCAAAATTGGATTTCAGAGAGCAAGCTCACTCTTCATTTCATCCTTTTTGTCTTACGTTTTAGGTGAGAGCTTAGAACAAAAGGGAGAGTGTTCTTCCCCTACCATTTCACCTCATCACACACAGGCAAAAATCAGAGTCGAAAAGTGTGAGAAATCACACTCTGAGGCTCGATTCATTTCTATGTATTCCTTTTTGTATTTTTATTGTATTAAGTTGTAATATGCTTCATGCCAAGAGACTTAAAGTTATGTTTATAATATTAATGCATTTCTTCTACCATTCTTCCATTCTCCCATTTCTCTCTTCTTATCCATTTTCAATGCGTTTAATTAGTTTCTGAACAATGTAATGTGTTCTTCATATTAGAGAATTTTGATGTATGTCTTGTAAATCTTGTTTAGCTAAACATGGAATTCAAGCCTTGTTTCTTCAAGATAAAAGACAATCGCATTAATAGTAATCACCTGACAAGTGAGAACTCGTATTTAACTGAGCGAGCGACAAAGAGATTGTAGCAATACAATCTCATGTCGAATTCGCCCTTCACATAAGTTATAGAAATTTGAATCTGTGCGGTGAGAGAACCAAAAGGATGCTCACCTTAAATTAGGATAAATTACTTGTAATGCATACAAACTGATTAGATACAAATCATAGCTTAACTTTAAGTATTTAGATCCCGAGAGGCAAGTAAGTATAGCAAAGACGACGAGAAGGTGCTCACCTTAATTCTTAAGTTAACAGATGCTTTGTATCGCATCGAAATGTTAATGCACAATACATTGCGATTACTTAATTAAATATTCTTTCATGCCATGCTTGCTATATGAGTTCACATTTCTATACATTCCATCGCCATGTTCATCTTGAACCCTAATTGCACCTTAGTGTATATAATTAGGAAAAAAATATTATGCATATTCATACTGTACAGAGTACACCACATAGCACCCCTCACCCCAAATAAGCACCCCTCACCCCAAGTAGCGAAGGATAACCCACATTTGACTTGTCGTATTAATCATCGTCGTGCCATAAACAAGTCCCATCATTTTGGTAGTGGTCACTATCGGCTTGCATCACATGTAGAGTTAGGCGAGCAGAAAGAAATGTTATTTTGCGAATTGTACATTTTGTCTTGTAAAACTCTCTTGTACCTAAGTGTTACTTTTTCATCACTACAAAAAATTCATGATTTAGTGACAAATTTTTAGTGCGCAAGTAATTTTTGCTAGTAAAAGATCATTTATAGCAACGAAAAAAAAATCACAAAATATTACTATTAGCAACACATTTTTATGTCGGGCCACTAAAAGAATTAGTAACACAGCAATAATGTCACTAAACATTAAATAGTTTTAGAACAAACATGTATGTTGCTAAAACATTACCAAACTCCTAAATTTCTCCCTTTTACTTTTAATTTCCCTCAAACCCATTTTCATTAAATAATTAATAAATAAAAAATCACTCACTACCCGACTTTCTCTCCATCTCCATGAACAAACCATCTCCACCCTAAACCTCTTTCGCAACGGCCTTCGTTGATTCGTCCCACCTCCATCCCTTCGTCTCTGCTTCTGCTGGCATTTGATGTGCGGGTTGGACATTCACCTTTCGCTTTGTCGTCCCACCCTTTGCTACATGTCGAGACGATCAGAGAGAAGAATAATTGCTTGGTTTGGGAGTAAGACCTTTAACATGTCAGTGTTTGACGTCATTGCACTATGCTTCAAGACTCCCTCAGCCATCGACATTGGTTATGCATTGGTGGGCGAAACCAAATCTAATAGGTAATATCAATTTTCTATATGCATTTTATTTCTCTTTTTCATTTTCTTCAATTCTTCAAAATGGAACTCACAAATCATTTTTTGTATGCTAAGATGAAAGCTTTTTGGTATGCTAGGAAGAAAGCTTTTTGCTATGCTAGGAAGAAAGATTTTTGCTATGCTAAAGAAGAAATATTTTTGCTATGCTAAAGAAGAAAGATTTTTTATTTACGGCCATCTTCCTAATGTGATACTACATTTCTTCATGGATGGCTATGTGATGAAGCATTTTAGTAGCTTACAATGTGTTTGATGAAATGCCTCAATGAAGCATTTGGTTGATTTTTAATTGATTTTTGTTTGTTTGAATTAGTTAATCAATTCCAAGGGAGATTCCATGATTATGGGAGGAAAAGCTTTGAGAAAAAAAGAATGAAAAATGAATGGTGAGATTTTTAACTTTGATGATGTGTAGGGTCTTTAAGCATTTTCTAGAGTTTAGTTGTTACGTTCATACATATTTAATGTTAGGTTTTATTACTTTGACAAATGCTATAGTTGTTTCTTAAGTTTTTTTTGTTTTTGTTTTTTTATAATTAAAGATTGATGTACTTAAACACTTTTTGGAAACTTTGTGGGTATTGTTTTTTAGGTTTTGTTGGAGAGTGGAAGTATCACTATATTTCATACATATTGAGTTTATTTAATTTTAATAAGTTGAGTTGTTTGCATTTAATTATTATAAGGTCTTTTTGTTTATGTCTATGCATTTGCCAAGTAAATTTGAGTTTTTGTTTTTATCTTTTCTATTCATCTTTTGTTTATGGTTTCTATTTAGTTGTATCGTAATTGCATGATAGTCAAAGCATAAACAAACTAAATATGTAAACTTGAAACTTTAGTTTGTTCTAAAGTGTTGAATTCAATTGCATTAGTCTTTTATATTCACTTTGATAAGCTTTAGTTGTTTGGGTTGATAAGTAATTTTTGTTGATTAGTATTGAACATATGTTGTGTTTCCTAATGCAGTAGTTTAACTATTATTAAACTTCATTTGGATACACAATTTGTTTATGCTCCATTTTTATTTTTTTCCATAGGTTTTTCTTTTGTTAGGTTCAAGTTTGATATGTAATGTTAAATTTTGATTTCTAGGGATTTAGAAAGAAAATAAGAAGATTGCATTGCACATGTTTTGCTAAGTTTAAGAAAGTAAACAAGGGGCGAGTGATCACTTGTAGAAATACTAGTTATTATAGGCTTTTAAGTAAATTAATGAACTCTTATCGCATTAAAATAAAGAAAAAAGAGGAAAAAGTAGGCGATTTGATTATTATGCGAAATGCATGATACAACAAAAACTTATCTTTGTTTTACTATAGGATTTTAGTGCTCTTACTATAGGATTTTAGGCAAAATGAAGTGAAGCTCGATATCTAAAGCACTAGATAACAATAGTGGTTGGCGGGAAATTCAGAAAAAAGGACAAAAGGATGTCTTTGTAGTGCCGTTGCAGCTTTTCAAAGTCTTAATGGTGCGTCGTGTCCTATCAACATCAACTTTTACCTTTAAATAGAGCCTCTCACTTCAGAACAAAGTGTGCACATTTGGCTTGAGTTGTAGGTGAGAGATTAGAACAAAAGAGAGAGAATCATTCCCTCCATTTTTTCCCTCAACAACAGGCAAAAACCAGAGTCAAAGAGTATAGAGATAAGATTCTGCAGCGTAACATTCTATACTGTATTTCAGTTTGTATTTTTGTTGTGTTATTTTGTAAGATGAACACCATGATCGAGAGGCATAAAGTTATTTTCATTAAAGCAATGCATTTCTTTTTCCATTCTCCCATATTTCTTATTCTTTCCGTGTTCGATCTATTTGGATAGCTAACTAGTAATAAGTTGTGTTTTGATACTTAGAGAATTAGAATGGATGTACTATGAGTGTTTCTAAGTTAAACACGAATATTTTAACATTGTGCATTCGAGAGAAGAGCAATGATATAGATTGTAATCGCCTGTCAAGTGAGAACCGGATTTAGCTAAGCGAGTGGCGAGAAGATTATTGTAGCAATGTAATCTTATCACCAAACTCATCCTTTGCATATAGTACCAAGAGGATACTGTGTGTGGCAAAAGCACCAAAAGGTTGCTCGCCTTAATTAAGGACAAGTTACTAATAAAACATCTAAGATGATCAAATACAAATCATAGCTTAACTTTGAGTATTTGCATCCGGAAAGGCGAGCAAATATGGCACAAGCGTAGAGAGGTTGCTCGACCTAATTCTTAGTTAATACATGCTTTGTATCCCCTTGAAGTATTAAAGCACAAATTATTTCATTTAGACAATTAAATTTTTCCTTCCTTGCCATGCTTATAATGAGTTCATATTCCACTGTTCCATCTTGCCATGCTCACCTTGCACCACCAAGCATAGTAGAGTAAATAGTTAGGATAATTGGTATACTGTTCATAATTGTACTATCTAGCTTATACCGCATGATTTAGTGCACGATAGGATAAATTAGGAGCTTAAATTCCCTGTGTTCGACACTTGACTTACCAGGAAACCTCTCTTTGCTTATACTTGGGTGATAGAGAGGAAAACTTCTACGATACTGTTTATCTTTATCAATCTAGCAACACATGAATATGAGTGCACCTTTTATCGCATCACCCTATTTAGTCACCTAATAGTTGCTCATTTAAAGCCCCTCATGTGAAATCTACGAGCATAATACTTGTAAAAATGTAATGCATAAACGAATTCTCAAACCAGTGAGATGCACTAAACACAAATGGACTTCATAACAACATTAATAACAATGTTATGAGTCTATGACTATTTGCAGTTATGGTAGTTATAGCTTAATTGTTTAAGGTTTCCATTTACCGGTTTGTGGTTTTGATATCTTTGGTTTTTAGTTTCAAAGTCACAGTTGACTAGTGTTAACTTGTTTTGAGAGTTAAATATTACTTAGACACTTTTTAACTTGTTTTTATTGTTTCATAACCTAGACACTACTTGGAATGAAGATTCGTTCAAAATAGAGGTACCACCCATTTGTAAACTATCTTGATAGATTTTGAGAGTTTTCTAGCCTATATAGATTTATATACCAAATTAGAAATTTTCAACATCAACTTCTCTTTGATAAAGTGGTTTCCCCTTGTCATCTCTTTCTCTTCGACAGAGTAGTTTTCCTTTGTCATCTCTTTTTAGATTTTAAGAAATATGAGATAATGAGTAAAAGTTTTCGCATTAATTATTTATATTTAACCTATCGTTCAATGTTATGAATGATAGTATACCTTTTTATGTTAATTTGTTTATGGTGTATGGGATTGTTATAGAGATTGTGATGATGAAGGAAAAAATTTCAAATGGTTGCTTGTTGAAGACATGTCAGGCTATGGACATGGGGTTTGTATATCTAATGTCATTACAATCTTCATGCAGTTACCTTTGTAGCTTTTGAACATAAAATTATCTAATGTTAAAGTTTTGTTCTACTTTGGTAAACAATCTCTTTGCAATGCTTGTATAGAATTCTTGTTCTTTTATTTTTTTCTGCCTTTGGGTTTTTAGATTTCAGTGGAATTTTCCCTTCAACTTTTATCCTGAGATTGAGGCTTTTGTTTGCATTTTCCCTCTCAATACCATCCATCAGCTAACTTGTGTTCTTTTCAATATTCATATTTATGGTTTGAAACATGTTTTGTGCTTACCACAAGTATCAACAATGCATATATACTAGGGTCATTTGCAAAAATAACAAAAAAGTTTATGGTAATAGGGCCCATGTCACTACATTTTCTAAAATTCAAAAGTAGCGAATTTAAAAGCTATAGTCCTCTGATGGCACTTTAATAGGTCTTTGATAGCCCTCTGATGGTCTTCTGATATATCTAATAACTTGTCATATTTGTCATATTTACAATATGCAGAAAAGAGGTGTTATGGGCTGCTTTTTTCTAAATTATTTTGTCATCTCATGCGATTTCCCTATATACTGGGATACTCAGGTACTATAACGGTTCCTCTTGGTTGGATTGGTGCAGTCATTGGTTTGATTGCAACTTGTAATGACCCAACTCTTTATACTAAGCTGAGGTCATTACTAAAAAGAAACAATCACAAACACTACTTTTTTTGAAAGGAGGGAAGACTAAATTTTCATTAAAAACGGAATATTAAAACACTGAAACATAAACGCGGAAGCAAAACTGAGTCCCCATATGGCATGTCACGGATCCTTCTTTGTCGCTCGCCAGCTTTCCTCTACCTTTACCTTCGCCTGAAATATTAAACAAAGAAGGAGTGAGTTACATATACTCAGTAAGGGACCTACTACTAGTCCCGCTAGGTGTCTGTTAACTTCCCATTAGAGTCCTGAAAAGTGGTATCCAAGAACTGGCACGTTCCCGAACACGTGCAACATGTGCTCCCGTAGGAACGAAATCTGGTCTTCGGCGTCTCGAGGAAGCACCTAGGACATACTGGTCTGTAGTGAACCCGGAGGAAACACTAAGACAATCGGGCTGCGAGGATCCCGTCGAATCACTCGAATCATATCTATATCCATGCTAGATTGGCGGTCCCGTCGGACTACGTAGTCCTAAATAGGTGGTGATCCCGAAGGACACCCATGCAAGTATGACTCTAATAGACAAAGTTAACAGAACAACCTATCCATAGCATGTAGCACAACATAACATGGCATGAATATTAATCTTAACGTCCTTGATCATGTGATTAATATATTATGCATTAACAATCATCAACATCAATCTACAGTCATTAACATAACATCAGTCATCATCATCAATCAATAACATAATAATCTCAGTCATCATCATCAACATCAATACAATAACAGTCATTATCAGTAGCATCAAGTTATGCATTTTAGCTACCATCAATGCATAATCATAATTACATGCGGTCTCTTAAATTCAGTTTGAAGATCTAGTAGGAGAATCTCTTACCTGGAGATTTTAGCCAAACAAGGTACTCCCTAGTTGACAGTAAAAATTCTCCAATTAACTTGATCGTAATCATAAAAGAAAAACTTAGTATCTTAATTAATGAAATTAGCAATTGGCTAACATCCAAAAAAATTCTCCCAAATTAATTAACTTCTCAAACAAAAAGGGTTGAAACCAATTCAACCTTGATTGGGAAAAATCCAAGATTTAAATCTTAAAAAGTTTAGCCAATTGAACCTTTAAAGAAATCCAAAATAGATCCAAAATTAAATTAATAAAATATTAATTTAATTCCATTAGCTTACCAAGGTTACTCAGATGGAGGTTGAAAAATCCTCTTATCCTTGATGAAAAAATTAATCACTTTAAATCCTCAAGCTTCCAAAGAGACCAATGAGACCAATCTTAACTTCAACTGATGAGGCGGTGACAACAAAGGGTTATCTTAGAGAAGAAGATAAATAACCTTTTTCTTTTTCCTTTACTTTCTAACTTAAGCATTCCAATGCTATTTATAGACCCAAATAATAACAATAATAATTATTATTATTTCCTTTTCCCTTTCTTTTTAGGATATATATATATATATATATATATATATATATATAATACCAAAAAATATACATATATCTCTATTCCCATTATCTTTTCTAAATAAATGCCTTAATCTTAGGCATTTATAACCATTAATAATAATAATAATACTTCTTTATTATTATTATTTTTCTCTCACCAAAATCTACAATAAATATATATTTATTTAAACCATTATTCTCTCTTATAAATATATATCTTTTTCGTCCAATCAAATCAACCATCTCTCTTCTAATGGATTATCTTCTTTTCCAAACAAATATAATTAACTTCACTTTTCCAAATTAATAATTAAATATATATATATCCATATATATATACTCAATTAAATCCAATTTCACCAAAACCAACTTTTCCCTCCAAAATCTCAAATTAACTTAAATCCTCAATTATTTTAATCAATCAAATCTTTTCCAATAAATCACTTATAACTTCCAACATGAATTATCTTAACCCAACCATATCAACTTCACTCTAGAATCAATATTTATCTGCAGAATAATTAATTATCTTCCACAATAATTAATTATTATTTACCTTTCTTCCAAAATAATTAATTATCTTCCACAATAATTAATTATTATTTATCTTTCTCCAAAAATAATTAATTATCTTCCACAATGATTAATTATTATTTATCTTTCTCCAAAAATAATTATCTTTTCCTTAAATAATTATATTTCAACAAATATAATTATCTTTCCCTTTCACATAATAATTATATATATATTTCCACGTATGCATATAATTATCAAATCTCCAACAAACTTTCCACCCTACGGTTTAATTAAATAACGTCCATAATTATTTAATTAAATTCAACTTCAACAACACTAAAAATTCACAACTTTACTTAATCCTCTTAACCTACCATTTAATCAAAAACTCAACAAACACCACATGCCAAAACCTTTAATTAATTAAATATTCATCCAAGAAATATTTAATTAATTTCAATTCCCACACAAATCCAATAATTCTCATTAAATGAATTCAAAAATAACGCCCAATAAATTAAATCTAATTAAACAAAATTAAGATAACTAACTCCAAAATTATCTTAATTTTTGGGGCGTTACACAACTATCCCCATTTCATTATATGCAAATTCTTTTATTGCCAAGCTCCATGAATGATTGCCAAGCTCCATGAATGTGTGGTGGGAAGAGGCATATGATAATCCCTAAAAATTGGTCTTGGCTAGTGTTTGAGATTGGAAATGAATGTGCTTTGCATTTGGGAATGTGTTTTTCATAGTTAAAGCAGTTTAGTTGAACTTTGACCCTTGGAAACTTCATGTTGTAGGTCTGGACTTGCTCCATCAAAGATACAAGCTCTTTTATGTGAGAATTAGTTGATAAAGTCACTTTTCAAATAAAGTGTTAAAGTTGTTTTGAGTAAAAATTATCTAAAAGTTCTTTCAATTTTGAGTAAAGATTCTAAATTGATACATTTATATTGCGTGTAAATTGGATATTATTTTTATTTAATAAAATAATTTTACTACCACTTTCAATAACGTAGCAAAAACATTGGTTTTATAAATTAAAAAAAACTGAAGGAATTTTTAGTGGCACTAAATATTAATTTTAATACGTTGTAAAAGATGTTTGTAATGGTCACAAATTAACCTTTAGCACCAACATTACCTGCCACTAGAATATCACCTTTAGAGATGAGTGTACTATGTCACTGAAAAAAATAAATTAGGAAAAAACATTTGTTACTAAAAGTAAGCATTTAGTAACGCACAAATATCGCTAAAAGTCGATAGTATGCGGCGTGCATTTGTTGCATTGCTGAAACTTTTAGCTACGTGCAGATACTACTGCGACAGTCCTAGCGACAAAAGGCATGACATCGCTAAATACTTTAGTGGCATTTTTTGTTGGAATTTGTGTCCTAAAACTCGTACTTTGTTATTTGATTCAATAAATTTTATTATTGAATGCTATAATCTTAAAACCAATAAATTAAGGTCCCAAGGCTATTTTACTTAGTTTGTCAAATACACTTGAACTTTGTGTAGAGACATAAACATGGATTAAGTTCAAGTTAATAGCCCAAATAGTCTATAGTGTATGAATAAAGTTGGGCGCCTTATTCTGGATAAACACTATGGATGCGGCTCGCTCCGTAGTTAGTACAAACGATGTAATCCTGAATCGTTCATATAGAGACATGGGAGTGGGGGCATCCTATGTAAATGGTTTGCATAAGACTAAAACCAAGAAATAGTCACTTTTTGTTATAACACCATAAACTATAAACTTGATCTTAATCCTGAGCTAACTATGAACTTTTGTTCATTCGGTAGTATTCTTAGATCTGCATAGGTGAGGGCAGCTCATCATCGCTGACCCAATAAGCCTCCAATTTTAGGGATAAGACCGAGTGGATAACTAGGGACATAGAGTGCAAGACGGAATTCGCTCCTACCCATTTTTGGAATAGTAGATAGGTTGTTCCCTTAAGGACTGAATCCAAGTCTAGAACAAGGGGCCCTACCTCCTCATTGGTCGAAGAAAGATTCAGGTTTATAGGTTGGACCTTAACCAATTGTTCAATAGTGGATCAGTGGGCCATAAGGAGCAAGATGTAATCTCGGAGGTAAAACAGTATTTTGACCTACCCACGATTACGAACAATTTGTGAAGGATCAACTTACTCATCATGGTTATATCAGGTCGAAAAAAATATATCTATAGTGAGGGGAGTGCAACTAAGAGTCTTTAGTGGAATGACTCTTTAGTTACCGAATATTGATTAAGCTTGGTCTCAAAGAGTTTAGCCAGTTAATCTCGAATTATTGGAGCCCATGATCTATAGGTCCATTAGGTTCCCCTACTAGTTCATATGGATTCAACTAAGAACAAGTATGTTGAAGTAATTCGAATTGTTCGAATAAAGATAAGAGAGAGAAACCGACAAATATATAAGATATAAGTCGATAGAAACAAACTTTAAGTTTCGTGTTTAAATATGATTTAAATAAATATGAATAAAAAAGTTGACTTTTGACTAAGAAAAGTCAAAGTTTGACTTTGACTTAATTGGTCAAATGACCAAAATGCCCCTTTAACTAATTACTTTATTAATTAACCATTAATGGAAAATGTGGCAGATTATTGTGAATTTGAAGCCACTAATTTTATTAAAATGTTAATGAATTGATTAGGTGTTGATAATATATGAAATAATTTACATGCAATTTGCATGTAAATTTCATATAAAACTTATCATTAAAGAATGAGAAGAGAATGACGTTTTCTTTGGAAAAGAACACCTAAACGATACATCACTTCCCACCTCTCTCTAATTTTTACTTCATATAATCGAGTTCCACAACTCCGTTCTTGGTCCTGAGCATAATAGGTCAACTTGGTGGTTGTCCTTGCTCGTGATTTTCAGGCGTAGAAGAAGGTTTGGATTGAAGAAAAAGCCCAAAACTATAAAAGGTTTGTTCTTTGTTTACCTTTTTGGCTCTTCGCTTAGCATGTGCATGTTAGTTTCTAAATCGCTTAGATGCATATAGAGTAAAGTATGATCTATATCTTCCACTGCAGCATGTCTCTTATTGCTTTTCCATCATTTTTTTTCGTTTTAGTAACATTTTTTTGCAGCACTAAAATCTCAATTTCTTGTAGTGTATTAAGTATCAGTGAAGTTTTTGTGATTTCAAATGAGTTTTCATCTCGCATTAAATTTGTTGGTTGTGTTTATTCTGCTTACTAGGCGTTCTGTGTGATATTTCGTGGAAAGGTTCACGTTGAATGTCTAAGCGGTCACATCGCCACTTGGTCGCATAAAGTGACTTTTGAAGCGGGGTGCAACAGGTTTCCCAAATGTCACTATTGTCCCCATAATATTAAACGACATATTGTCTTCCTTGTCATTGTCAGTCTCCCATAACAAGGTCTCATGGATGGGAGCATTACAAGAAATTATGTTCAAATCAACGAATCAATCAAAAAGTTCTCCCAAACATATCTAATTGTGTCAAACTCGACTTCCTCTTAACAATAGTGTTTGCGTCTTGATATAGGATAAACTAATGTACTAAGCACGATACTACTTAGCATCAAGAATCTTGTACTGAATGTGAGCAATGTTATACATACAATACACAAATTACAAATTAGTTCCTTGCCGACCCATCTTGTTACCGATTGTGTTACAATTGGCCAATGCCAATCTTGAACTATAATCGTGTATGCAGACGAAAAAGGTAGCGCAATTGGTAACCCAATCGATAATGAAATTGGTACCGGTATCGATAAAGTAATTAGTAATGTTATCGGTAAACAATAGGTAGTGAAAACGGTAAGTAACAATGACGCATTATCGCAAACGATATCAAACTGATGTTGAAGTCGAACGAACAGAAAATGCAATGGTTATAAATTTCATGATTTCTCAAACTATGTACATGGTCATGGAAATAAAATAAAATAAATGGAAATTGGATTAGATGACAAAAAAATTTAGAAAAAGTAGCCTATTTTTTTGCATATTGCAAATACGACAAATATGACAAATAATTAGATGTATCAGACAATTATCAAAGGGCTATCGGTTTTTAAATTTGCTACTTTTACAATTTAGAAAATATAATAACATGGATTTTATTATCATAATTGTTTTTACTATTTTTGAAAAAACCCCTAAAATAAAATAACAAAAGCAACAATTTCTATCAACCCTAGTGGAGAAGTTTCATATAAAAATCTGGCGTCTTCATGGTGAAACAAAAAAATGGATCATATTAACCTAGAACGAAGTACTTACTAATGGTCAAACGACCAGTTGGTAACCCTGCAGACGTGAAGAAGGAGAAGAGACAACGAGGTCCAATTGGGTTTTTTAAAAAATAATGCGATGATGGGAGAACCTCCCCTTCCACAAAAATTTGAACTATGATAGAGGGTATTCCGTTATATTGCTTTCTCATCTCAGTTACAAATCATGCATATAAACCGTCCATGAGTATTAAATTAACTTTGTAATCTGCATAGGTAAAACTCAATCAACTACACTAAATAAAACCATTACAATTGAGGTTCATTTTCATTACGTCATCAATTAAAATTACAATTACACCCAATATGTTCATTATCCTTCCATAAACATGACCCCAAATTCCCAAAATTACTTCTCATTCATTCTTCAATTCAACTTACAAATATGTTCACTACGGTGTACTCAGACTTGTTTACATCCTCATGTCTAAGATGGGTTTTTTAATCATACACACCCCTATATATTTCCAAACGGAGCTTTAGTGATTGTTGTCGATTTCAGTTCATAACCTAGTCAATTTTGCCATAAGTCTAAATATAATTAGTTAGCCTATTCTTTGTTATGTTCTTCTGAGAAACGAACGACTTTTTCTGTTCAATTAAATTTCTTATCCTCTAAAAGCACATTTAATAACTATTTCATTTTTTAATGAAAATTAAGCATATTTTTGGACATTTTTAAATATAGTAAAATAAAGCGAAGCTTGTGTAAATGTAACAAAACACCAAACTATTTACGGCTCGTATAATAAAGCCCATAAAATTAGTCATTTTTTAAATATTTCAGGTTTGCCCTTCCATCTTTTTTTCTTCCTCGCGATTCGTCTTTCTTCTTTCCTTTTTTTTTCTGCGATTTATTTTCATCATCTTTCTTATTTTTCAATTCTTTATTTACGTCGTTTAATCTTTCTATCGTTTTTCTTCTTTTACTCTTTTTTTTCACTTCGATTTCTTTTCATCGTCGTTCTTTTTTTTTTCCTTTTTTTTTACGTCGTTTACATTTGGGTAACCAAATTTAAACAACTATGTACAAGATTGTGTACAAAAAAATAGCAAAATCTAAAAGATCGTGTATAAAGAATCTTGAAAAGAAATTATTTAGATTGGAGTAGCCAAATGTAAACGATCGTTTAAAAAACATAAACGATTGTAAAAAAAAAACTATAGTATATAAAAAATCTTGAGAAAAAAATCATTTGATTAGAGTAGTCAAATGTAAACGATTGTGTAAAAAAAAAATAAACGAATTGTGTAAAAAAAGTAAACAATGGTTTAAAAAATTCTAAACGATCGTGTAACAAAATTAAACGATGGAATTGAAAAGATAAATTGTACCCATATCTAAACGATCACGTAGAAATTGTAGCCATATCTAACCGATTGCGTATAAATTGTAGCCATATCTAAACGATCGCGTATAAATTGTCACTAGAAGAAATTTGACCTTTAATGTCGGGTGGAAAAAATAAAAACGGAGCTTTAATGTCAGTTTTCAAAAGGCGGATGTTTAATGTCGGTTTTAAATTGACATTAAAGAGTGAGCTTTAATGTCAGTTTAAAACCGACATTAAACATCCTCTTCTTGAAAAGCGACATTAAAGCTCATTTTTATTTTTTTTATTTTTTTTATTTTTTTTTATTTTTTAATTTTGTAAAAAGTTAATGGTTTCTCTCTCTTACTTTACTCTTTTCTCTCCAAGCCACACAATCCTTCTCAATTTCTTTCCTTCTCCTCAATCTCATCTCACTTTCTTCCCTCTCTTCTCCAAATAGCCACTGCCGCCACCACCACCACTAGAAGAAACCTCTTGTATCCAACCCATGCCCAATCGTCGTATAACCCACCACCGTCGTCCCTCGTGCCCAGTCGGTACCTTGTCGTCGTCGAACAATCCGTCGACCTTCGTTGTGCTCACCACCACCGTTGAACATAAATGGCGAGTCAAGGTTTTTTGAGTGTTGGTAAATATAATGTACTTACAAGGCACTCAACTTTCTTTTTTATCTTTTCTTTTTTTTTTTTTTAGTCAGAAGTTTCCTTAACTTTGTTTCTTGTTGCTTGTAATGGAAGGATTGTTGTTTTTTTTTTGTATATTCTCTTGGATTCTATATCTATTCATTTTTGGCCTTATTCTTGATGGTTGTTTGAAATGAAAAACTGAAGATATCATTTCTCATATCATTTAGTTTTTTGTTGCAAGGAATGATGAAAGGAGAAATTTGTTTAACCAAGTCAAATTCCCTAAAATGTTTACTCTTGTTTTATCCCTGTGCTTTTTTAGTCTTGTGAACTAAAGAAGCAATGAATTTATGTTGTTTTGCATTATGTTTATCGGTAAATTTGCAGCCCAAAAAATCCAACACTTTTAGGGTTAAATGTGGGACGTGGAATTCGTGTGAAGTTAAAGGCTTCAAATGCCAAATAGGGATGGAGATTCCTTCCATTCAATCAAGTTTTTGATACAATGTCACACGAGTTTTGCCATAATCTTCATGGTCCTCACAATGCCAATCTCTACAAGCTTTGGGACGAGCTTTGAAAGGTGTATCATTTATGTTTGTTTTGTTTTCCTAGTCCAATATGATTTTGTAATAAATATCTGAAAAAGTTTGATATTCATGTGTTGTCATAGGATCATTGTTAACTTATTTGCAACCTTTCATTTATTAGCCTTTGATAAGTGATGATGCATTTGATTGATTAAACTCTTCGCCATGGTTTGCCATCTGAAAAATTTGTTTAGTAATTTATTGTATTGCTTGGTAGATATGATAGTTCATTGTTATAAATCCCAAATCTCTAATTCAACTGATTAGCATTAGGAATTGTCTAATTTTATTAGATTGTTGTTCTTTATACAGTAAGCTTATGAGAATTGAATGTGGCATCATGCCATTAATTTCAGCAGTCACACACAAATGCAGAGTGAATTAATATAATTCTCTGCACATTGTTTGTTCTTCATTTAACCCCTAAAATGATTGAATGTTCCATGCAATGTCTTATTTATGTTATATATGTGTTAATTCATAAGTTTTCTTTTGTGTATAGTTTTGCTCTTCACGTGAAGTTTTAGACTTCAAGCTTCTGCTAATGGAGATGGTTATTCATAGATTTTAACAAACCTAGCCATTTTGCACCAAGCTAAATAAGCAAGCCATTTCAATAAATTTTTAACTTTTTTGTTGCACCAGTAAGAAGAAATCTTTCAATTTTTTGAGTCTACATTGTATATGTAGATTCTTTTGAGTGTTGAAGTGGTGCTGATTTTCATTTTTTGTGAGTATTTTCTTTACTCATTTGGAGATCTAATGCTTTAATTGTTGTAGGAATATGAAACTCTAATTTGTGCACTTTTCATTTTCCATTTTGATTAGCATTCTAGTTTTTCTTTCTGTATTTTCACTTTTTTGTTTTTTGTGTGAAAGAGCTTTCCAACAAATTCTTCCTTCAGGCCTTACTTCAGTTTCAAAACCTCGATGGAACAACAAGGTTGGTTGGTTCAATTTTCCTCTTTGAATATAATCTTCTAGCACTTACTCGAATGTTAATCTAATATGTGATTTTCAACGAGTTGTAAATTCCAAAAGAGATGGATAGTTTTATTTTCTTTATTGCATTGTTCTTATTTCTTGATCCAAGAGTTTTCTTATTTGCTTGTAATTTAGTTTATCTGCAATATATCACAAGATTGGGGTGGTTATTCCCCTGTTTTCGAATATTTGTTGGGTTTTTCTGTTTGCAGGGATTAAAAAAAAACCCTAACTGAGTACTCTCATAAAGAGTCAGAAAAAAAAGTCATCTATATATATAACTAAAACATCAAACGATTAAAGCAAATTAAACTAAGTAATATACATCTAACACAGACCTAGCTTGATTGATAAAGTATTTATTTCATGAAACTATATGAAATCAATATTTTTCTTAGGGAATGACAGTTTACTGGTCCGCTTGATACTAACTACCAATTTTGTTTTTATTTTTCTTTTCTGAAAAGAAAAAACAAAAACCAAGCTACAAAAGCATTAGCTAACAACTCTTATATCAAATGTCAGTTTATGGTAGGTATTTCAACCAAATTTGTTCTTATAAACAATTTTTTTCATGGTGTGTAACGAAATTTGATGTGATAACAATGATTAGCATTCATCCATCAACTTGCATTAAACATCTTACATTATCCTCTTTCTTGAAAGGAAAAGAACTATCCATCCATGTAGTACATATCTAAAGTTATGTAAAGTTTTAAAAGTCATCCATTTAATATCTTGGTTTCATAAGAGTTACAGATAGAGGAATGAAACTCAAATGACTTGTTTTGAGTTGATTCCAACCAACCTCCATTTTTACATTTGGCACAAAAGTTTTGTTTCACCTTGATATCACTAAAGAAAACCTCTCACCTTTTTCTAACCAAAAGACATTTTCCCTATGAAGTACTTTTATAAAGAAGGATGTCATTTTGCTTTTTGAACGTTTTTTTTTTTTTTAGAGACATATGTAGTAAAAATGTTCGATTTTCCAACTTCTTCACTATCAGGAGTTAGCTTTATTTATCTCTTTTACTATGCTGAAAATGTAGATTCAAGTGCTGGCTAATTTTAATCTGAAAGAAACTCCTCAACTTGTGGAACTGGTGGATGATAGCAAGGTGATTTTTTTTGTTTAATGTCTTCATGATAAGAGTTGATTTGCTCGACTGTAACCTTTTTGAAGATATTATCATAGGATGATTTATTTGAAACAATTCTTACAAATATTATCAATAACTTGGTAGGAAGTGAAAGAACTCATAGGGCTAGCACTAGAGAAAGTCTTACTCAAATGGATGAATTTTCATTTGGAAAAAGCTGGCTATTAGAAACAAGTTACAAGCTTTTCATCATATGTGAAGGTTAGCCCACTAATTGTATATATTGCACATAATACTTTATAACTCATTCATGCACATAATACTTTCCAAGCATCAGATGTGTAAGATTTATTATCGTGAACATAGGGAAGGTTAGCTCTAACCATTGAAATATTTAGTGCATTGAAGTTGCTAAGATTTCACGTTTTTTTCAGAAGTTGCCTTAGAGTTCTAAAGATTAAATAGTTTATTTTGATATTGCTTATAGAGTGATTAAAGTCGTATCAGATTGTAAGCTAAGCGATTGTGTAGATAGCCTGACGATTGTTGAAGGTTGAAGACTAAGAAGACGTTTAGGATTGCTTATAGTCTTGTATTAGGATCTTGTTTCATGCATGTACTGCCTATGTAGAATGTATATATAAATAAAAAATTAAGATTGTATTTTGTGTATACAAATGTAAAAGAAAAATATTATGGTTTCTAAAATAATATTAATTTTATTGATTTGTTAGACTGAGAAAAAATTATTTATCTACATGGACTCAATGTCGGTTTATAAAAAATGGACAATAATACAACAATTAAATAAAAATAAATTTATAAAAATGAATCAAAAAACAAGGATTTAATGTCGGTTTTAAACTTATTGTTGGCCTCTTTAATGTCGGTTTTAAAATGAGATCAAAGCCCAACCGACATTAAAGGGCTCCAATAACACCACCAAAGATGTCGGTTTATAACCGACTTTGAAGGTCTTTAATGTCGATTTATAAACGACATTAAAGACTTCTTTAATGTCGGTTATAAATCGATATTAAACCCAACCGACATTAAAGGCCTTTAATAACGCTTGCAAAGATGTCGGTTGCCATGTGACATTAAAGGCCTTTAATGTTAATTTTAAACTGACATTAAAAGCCAAATTTCTTCTAGTGTGTAGTCATATCTAAACGATCGTGTTTTTTTCATATCTAAACGACCGCGTATCAAACAATAACCAAATCTAAACGATCACAAATATATTAGGCGTACGTTATTGACGAGGTGGTTGACGAGACATTTTTGATATTTTACACGGTGGGTGTAACGACCCAACTTTCCGGACTAAGCTGAGGTCACTACCAAATACCAAGACTCGACCATTTAACATAAAATTTAAAACGGACCAGTCACGATTCATTAAAACATTAGAAACCTTACAAAAGACAGTTTCGGGCCCTATTTTAAATAAATCAAAAAAAGTCACAAAATAAAAATATTAAGTCACCAGTTCAAAATCACCAGTCAAAATATTCTGACAAAATACATAGCGGAAGCGATAATAAAACCAGACGCGTCCATATGGCCTTCACGCATCCTTCCTGCCTCTCGTCGGTCTGCCCCTCGCTGAACCCCTACCTGAAAAGTTAAAGAAGAAAAAGGGTGAGTATAAACATACCCAGTAAGGGACCCACTACTGGGCCCGTTAGGGAACAACAGTTAACTTCCTATTCGGGGGGTACCCTACATAACAGTCCAGTGGTTCCGTAGAACGCACATATCAGTCTAGTGCTCCCGAAGGATACACATGTCAGTCTAGTGCTCCCGAAGGATGCACATATCAGTCTAGTGCTCCCGAAGGATGCACATATCAGTCTAGTGCTCCCGAAGGATGCACATATCAGTCTAGTGCTCCCGAAGGATGCACATATCAGTCTAGTGCTCCCGAAGGATGCACATATCAGTCTAGTGCTCCCGAAGGATGCACATATCTGTACGGCACACTACTCCATAGATGAAGCTAACCATTACCCCTCAGTTCATATTAAACCGTCTACATCAGTCTACCCCAACGGCGATCATATTACAGTTCTGCCATAAGCCTTATCAGTCAGATGATATAAGTTTTAACAACTACACCCTCGGTTACTATACGCATCACCAATTCCTCATCCTTAGGGAAAACCCTAGATCAAATCAATTAACCAACCAAAACCGGACTCACTGTCCTTCCCCGTCCAAACTCCCTGATCAACATCCAGACCAGTGATTACTACATATTGAACCGAAACTTCAAGGTCCATCAACATAAAATTTCAATCTACAACTAGCAGTCACAGTATCTTTACATCAGACAAATTATAATAACAGTGCTTACAGCCAACATGCATACAGTTATTCAGTACAGTCACTAACGTGTAATCCCCTGTGGATTACTACGTTTTTGGCCTCGATCCGAGGTCCAGTAGTAGGAAAACCCTTACCTGATACTCGGTTAAGCCCCTAGATCGAATCAACGCTCAACAGATCCACCTAAACGAAACACGAAGGTTTTAGTAGCTGACTTTAGTAGAAGCCGTTTTAAAAGGTCAGAAGCGATATCCGTTGACTTACCCAAGGAAAGGAAGCTATCTCCAACCAGGCCTGCCGCGGAACCCGAGAACTTAAGCGTCAACTCTGTACTACCTTCAAGGGAGAAAAGTAGGGCCATATCTTATTCCAATATTCAAACTCTAATCGGATGTAGCAACATTAGGGAATTCATCGAAAACAATCCTTACCGAAGACTCACCGTGACCCGGAGCGGAGGAAGGAAGGCTTAGGTGGCTTGGTGAAACAAGGAGCTCGGCTCGGCTCGGCTCGGCTCCACCTCGGCTCGGCTCGGCTTGGTCTCGGCTCGGCTCGGCTCCACCTCGGCTCGGCTTGGCTTGGTCACGGCTCGGCTCGGCTTGTGGCTCGGCTCGGCTCGGCTCGCGGCTCGGCTCACTCGGCTCGCGGCTCGGCTCACTCGGCTCGCGGCTCGGCTCACTCGGCTCGCCCGGATTTGTGTGGCTCGGACCGGAAACGGGTTCGGGTCAGCTTGGAACCGGGTCGGGTTGGACGAAACGGGCAGCACGGTTTTGAGGGCTTTCTCTCTTCCGGCGACGGCGGCGGTGGCGAAACGACGCTGGGAGGCGTTCGACGACGGGGACGGAGAAGAAGAGAGGGATGGTGGCGGAGACGAAGGCGGAAGAGAAACGGAGTGGTGCGGCGGCGTCGGGCGATTGAAGCCGAGAGGAGATCCGAAACGATGGGGAGCCGCGGCGGACGACGGTGGCCGAGGCAGACGACGACCACACGGACGGAGATGGAGGAACCGGCGGCGATGCAGAAACGAGGAAGAAAGCGATGGAGGAAGAAGAGGAAATGGATGGGGCTCGTGGCTGTGGCGCGGCGTGAGGAAGAAGACAGCGAAAACGAAAAGAAAAGGGGGGGGGGGCGCGCGAGGGTTTCCTTTTTTTTTTTTTTTTTTTTTTTTAAAAAAAAAAAAAAAAAAATATATATATATATATATATATATATATATATATATATATATTAAAACATAATAAATATAATTAATATTAAAATATTAATATTAAATAATTTTAAAAATAATAATATATATTAAATAAAATAATAATAATAATAATAATTTATAATAAAACATTAATACTAATTAGTTATAATAATATTAGATAATAATATTAATATTTATATTAAGTAAATAGTAAAAGGATAATGTAAATATTAATATTAAAATTGAAATGACAATAATACCCAAATACTAATAATATAATTACTATTATATTATTAAAATTCACTTAAAATGCGAAAATTTTTACCTCGAGCTTCGGGGCGTTACAGTGGGTCTCTAGGCTTTTTCCATTTTGAAATTGTTCTATAGGGTGTAAATATTTTGCTGTGTTTTTATATTTTTGAAAAGACCCCTAAAATAAATGGATCTTTTAAAAAATATAATAAAGTGGTAAAATATTTACATTATACAGAATAATTTCGAAAACGAAAAAAGCCCATAGGCATATAATGAAAAATACAAAAAAATGCCCCGTCAATAATGTGCGTAATATATTTGGTAGATAATTGTTTAGATTGACTGTTGTTTGGTACACGATCGTTTAGATTTGACTATTGTTTGGTACACGATCATTTAGATTTAGGCGTTTAGATTTTGATAGCCAAATCTAAACGATTTATTTTTTCAATTCTTTGTACACGATCGTTTAATTTAGTTACAGAATCCTTTAGATTTAGTTACACGATCGTTTAGATTTAGTTACACGATCATTTAGATTTGACCCAAATCAAAATGATTTTTTTAAAGATTGTTTTGGTACACGATCATTTAGATTTGTCTACCCTATCTTTTAATTTTTTTTGTACAGGATCATTTTTCTAGGATTTTTTGTACACGATCGTTTAGATTTGGCTACCCAAATCTAAACAACAGTTTTTTCAAGTCTTTTATGTTTATATTTAGTACACGATCTTGAACAACCAAATAAAAGTTCGAAAATAAATAGATCTTTTATATTTGATACACGATCTTGAACCGAATAACAGTTTGGAAAAAAAATAAAAGAGGTAAAAAAGAAAAACGATGAAAAGAAATATGATAAAATTCGCAGACGAAGAAGAGAAGAAAGATGGGGAAGAATGACGATAAAAGGGAAGGACAAACCTGAAATATTTAAAAAATGACTAACTATATGAACTTTGTTATATGGGCCGTAAATATTTTACCCGTTTGTTATATTTATGAAAATTTTCCTGAAATAAACAAAAATATTTACAAACTATAGCCAAATTTTGGATTCTATCAGTGATAGAAACTGATAACCTTCTATCATTATCTATCTATGCCACTTATTAGAAGCATATCAGTATCTATCAATATTTATTATTAATAAAATCTGAAATTTTGATATATAATGTAAATATTTTGTCAAATTTATTACTTTTTAGAATTCCCCTATTTTGTTTTCTTATATGCTTACGATTCTATACGCACATCATTCTTAAACATAAAAGTTGAAATATAAGCCAAAATCCACAAACAAAAATTAAGTTTTTTAAAAAGAATTCCTTTTTTGTTTTCAAAATTTGACTTAATTTTTAAAAAATAAGTTAAAAGTATATTATAAAAAAAATGTTGAAAGGTAAATTTAAATAAATATAACAAAAGCGGTAAATATTTATGGCCCATATAACAATTTAAAAAAAAAAAACCCATGAACCATGATTATTTTTTCAAAACTTCCATATATGTCGTTATTGGTTTATAACGATTTTTCAATTCTCTCTTCTTCTTTCCACTTTCTTTCACTTTCTTTTCAAGTTATTCATGTGCTCTTTTAGATATTTTTCCTCTTGAACATTCTTTCTCTTCTTCCTCATCTTTGACAATCAAGATCGTTTATATTTCTCTGTCAAGATCGTTGCAGTGAGTTTGTTTTCCCTAAGAATTCTAAATATCATTTTTGTCTGGATTGTTTAGACAATTATAAAATTTTGTTAAGAATTTTATATTTCATTATGAATATTGTAAACCCGAGATTCTCTTTGGATTATATTTTTTTATAAAAGAAAGAAAAAGAGAGAAGAAAAAAGAAAGCAAAAAGAAAATAGAAATTAATTATATATTATTTTGATATATTTAAGTGTTTTTTTTTTAAAAAAAAAAAAGATAACGGAAAAGGAAAATGTATAGAGGTGAATTAAGAAGAAGTGATGAGAAAAAGGAAATAGAAAAAAAAAAACACAACATTCGGTGCTTTTTTTCTCCACACCAAAGCTAATTCTTTACCATCCTCATCCAAACATTCATAGAGTTTTTTTTTTTTTTTTTAGAAAGGAACTGGAGAGAACCTGAGGAAGAAGAAGTTTTTTGGCTTCTGAGGTTGAAGAAGAAGGAAAAAACTCAATAGAAGTTGCATCCATGGTAGATATTAACACACACTGCACACTTCTCGTTTTTAATTTAGTGCGATCTATTCAAGAAGAACTAAGAGGTGAGTTTGAATTTTTTGAAAGAAAATTCATGTTTTAAAAAATTTTCATTTAGGAACCTTGAGTCAATTCAGTTGTGAATTGGGTGATATTTGACAGAGAAGACAGAGTAGGTTCTTTCCACGCGAAATCAGACACCCTCTAGTGTTTTTTAGTGCTCCTGTGTGTACACATTGAGTTAGAATCTATATTTAATATGGTTGGAAAGCTTATTCACTTTCCTATAACTGTTATGAAGATGTTAAGAGCCAATTATGAGTAGGAATGTGTTAAATTACAGAGACAAGTTGAAGGGTGAAGAGTGCGCAATTTTAGAGTGGTTCTATTTCGAGGTGTTTCTGAGATTATCGACTAGGAATTTGGTTTACATGTCTTCAGGTAAATTATAGTAGACATCAAAATGAAGAGTTTGAGATAAGGAACCCACATTTTGATTAAATATCGAGGGAGTTATGGTCATTTGAAATTTGTACAAAAAATCTGAAAAAAATGAAGAGAGTTGTGTGGAATAGGGTTTTATTTATTAAGCTTTGAATTCGTGAGCGTCATCTTTAGTGCGACATCTTAAATCTATCTTTAGAAAATAAAAATATTTAGGGTTCTAATACTCGGTTTGGTTGTTGACAGGTCGAGAAGAATTAAATCAAGCTTACAAACCAGAATCTAGCTCAATACAGTAAGTGACAAAACCAGTTTTGAAAAAAATTTCCATAACTGTTATGAAAATTATTTGAATTCTATTACTATTTTCAAGTATGAGTTTTAAGACTAGATTTCTTAATGAAAATTTATGATAGCACCTGAATATTGAATCTCCAAAAAGTATTTGAACCCCAGTGTTTCAAGCAAAGCATGAGCTAGTAAGTTTTGTTTTAAGAATTACAGTTTTTCACGAACAAACTGAGTAAAATTTGAACTTGTGCAGGATAAAGATAAGCATACATGTTTTAATATTATTAGATGATTTATGAAATTTTCATTAACTACATGAAAGAGATCTTAAGCATGAGACTAGAGGATACCGTGTGCACATAAGTTATTTTTCGTTGTTGATGTTGAGTATAATCCATGACAATAAAGTTGTCGTGAGTGCTGGGCGAGCCCCACTACGACAAAGACGATAGGCTTATTAACTCACCTTTAAAATATTTTCTCACTTTTCAGGTAGAGGTTGAGCTCTCGACGCCTAAAACTCTGCTATAGTCTGCTACTAGTTTCACATTTACTTCCAATATGTGGGCGGAGTTGTATATTTTGTCTACATAGCTATATATATGTCAGAAGTTGTCAAACTTTAAGTTAGGCATACACATTAGTTTACTTTGTACATTTGTATGTTTTAAGTTTTAAATATTTTATCCAGGTAAATGTTTCAAGTGGGTGAGTCAGCGTATCAATACACGCGTGTGCTTGTGGGTCTATTATTGTTCCTTGTGTTTTCTGCATAAATGGCATTTCATGTATGAAAATAGCAAGTCTACCACGTTTAATAGTTTAGCAAGGTCAACAGGTATCGTTAGAGGATAACGATGTCTATTAACTTCACATCATCTTTCAAGCTAAGCTAGCAGGTAGTTCAGGAGAGGGTGTGACAAATATCTTTCTTCTTCTTTTTTTTTTTTTTTTTTTTTGTGCGTGTGTGGTAGTAATTCTAAATTTTATGTAGTTTCAAATGTTTAGAAGATTTAAGTATCACTGTAAGAATTCCTTATTTCATTGTAAAGATCGTTAGTTTTAAGTTGTTCATGATCATTTACATTGAACTTAGAATTCTATATTTCATTATGAAGATCGTTTTTGTTTTTGTTTGTGGTAAGAATTCTAAATTTTGTTTTCGTTCAGAATGCAAATTTGCAAGTTTCCGTCTTGGCTAAGTCCTTCAGATGTTTAGAAGATTTAAATATTACTGTAATAATTCTATATTTCATTATGAAGATCGATAGTTTGAAGTTTTCCACGATCATTTATATTGAACTACTCGATCATCTCCAAATATCAAAATGATTGTTTACCAATATCAACACAGTTGTTTAGAATATTCAATACGATTGCCACGGTCAAACGATCATGTACCTAAGTTAACACGATCATTTACTTCATTCAATACGATTATTTATTGTGGCCAAACGATCGTTTATCATGGTCAATATTATCATTTAATGTATATTATTTCACTGCATGATCGTCTATTTATTCTTGCATTGTGTTTATTATTATCGTTTTGTATATTTTATTCTTTTATTCTGTGATAGATGTATATCTATGTCTATCTATTTCTTTCTATCACTATGAAATACTTAAATTGTAGATATATATATATATATATATATATATATATATATATATATATATATATATATATATATATATATATATATATATACTTAAATGCCTATTCCCATCGTTGTTTTTTATGGAGGTTAATGGAATGGGTGCAATTTCTATGTGAATTACTCAGTTACTGGAATTTTGGTAGATGTCTGAAACAACTTTAATTCTTTTGTTGGTTTAATATACAAAGAGATTCCATTGGATGGATCGGTAGAATTATCTATTTGACTTGATTTGGGCAAAAGCACTGTTAACTTTGGTGCCAATAAAGAAAAACCATGATGTTGCTTGGTATTTAGCTTTCGCTAAATATGCAACTAGTAGACATCCATTAGTTGTTCATGTATGCGTTAATTCTTTGGAAAGGTCTTCTTCTAGTAGTATATAGAAGAATGTTAAGATGTTATTGAATATAAGTTCTTCTTCTTTTGTTTCAAATTATGAAGTTTTAAGAGAAATTTCTTACCAATGTGATTTGAAGAAAAAAAAGTTTATTTGAAAGTAAAGAAGTACTTTTAAAGTGTTTTTGTACAATAGCAATGAAGAACAACTTTCAATTTAGAACTACAATATCAAATTTCAGGTCTCTTGAATTTAAATGTTTGCAAGAAGAGTGCAAATGGTATGTTAGGGCATCTCATTATAAGAAGAGTGAATTGTAGATAATATGAAAATACATTTTTGGCCAAGACTATTGACTGAATGCTACCCGAAGTTGTCACATTCAAGCTTCTTCAACAGTAATTGGCAGTTGCTTGATAAATGATTTTAGGTTCATGTCTACTTATTGTTCCATTCGAAAAGCGATTTTGTACAATGCTCGTACAAATCTTGGTGCTAATATAAGTTACCAAAAAGTTTGGAGGGCAAGAGAACACATATTAAAGATATTAAAAGGTGACGTAGTTGAAGCGAACACGTTGATTCCAAGCTACTATGATAAATTGGTTGAATCTAATTCTGGTATGATTAACTTCCTAAATAAAATTTACATTCATTTTCAAATAGATAAGGATAGACAAATATCACAATCTATCTAGATAGACAAACATTAGCATCTATAAAAATCTATTTGTTCTCTTGTGTTGATGCTGATAGAAATGTTTTGTAATTTTTATAGGTACATGCACTACTTTAGTGATGGATGACAGTAGTCATTTCAAGTTTTGCTTTATGGCTTTTGGTGCATCAATTGAGGTGTGGAAATATTCTACACCTATCATTTTTGTTGATGGCACATTTTTTAAGTGTAAATTTGGTGGCATCCTATTGACAACGTCATCACAGGATGATAACAATCAAATCTTCCTTCTTGCTTTTGCTATTGTAGATTCTGAAAATGATGCATCATGGACATGGTTTTTTGAGAAGATACGAGGTAGTTTTTCAGAGCAAAATAATTTAGTCATTGTTTCTTATAGGCATCTTAGCATCCCTAAAGGAGTTTTAAGAGTGTTTCCTGATGTTGAGTATTACGTGTGCAGAAAACATCTCTTAAGTAACTTGAAACTTTATTTTAAAGATCTACTACTTGATAAATATTTCTTTAGTTGTACTTATGCCTACATCATTGATGAATTTGTGTACCACATAAGATGTATGGAGTCAGTTTGTTCAAATATATTAGAGATTATCTTAGTAATGTTGGTTTAGAGAAGTGGTCTCGAACATATTCACGAAGACAAAGGTATAGAATGATGACATCAAATGGTGTAGAAAGTGGAAATTCAATGTTTAAAGATCTCAGAGAACTACCTGTGGCTACCATGCTTTGTTCAATTAGAGATGAATTGCACAAGTGATTTTATGAATGAAGTAAAGCTACTTATGTAATGAAGAGTCATAGACTTATTAGGTTGAGAAAGTGTTGCGTTTAGAACGTGAAAAGTCAAGAAGTTTATTCGTAAGAATTTTTTTTATGTTTGTATCTCGAATAGGCAAAGATAGATTGCTATCTGTTTCTATTTGATATACACAGAGATTGAAATCTATTTGTGCCATTCTCAGATGGATACATATAGATTGCTAATTTTGTGTATTTGTACCTATCTGTACCTATTTGTGCATATTTTCTCTTTTTTTTTTTTTAATTTTCTTTTTTCTTTTTGTCTTATGCATTAGGTTGATCCAATTAGTATCACTAAATAAAAAGTAATGGATGGAAATCAACAATTCATTCTGAAGTTAAACATGGGATCTTGTAGCTGTCGAGTATGGGATGTTGAGGAAATTCCATGCATGTGCACATACGCTCAATGTTCTACGAAGGATTAATTTAGATACATATTCTTATGTATCTGAGTTTATTATATATATACGCTATAAAAAACATAAAGTGGTTGTATTCAACCTATTGGAACTCATTTGGATTGGAGAATTTAATAGTTCATCAAGATGTTCCAATTGTAATCGTAATAGACACAATAGTAGGACTTGCAAGGAAAGTATGAACAATTAAAGAAAATATGTGATTTTTTTTCTTTCATTTTAAATGACATTAGGGTTGATGAATGACTAAAAGATCATGTAGATTTAATAACAAGATCCTTTAGATTTAGTTAAGAGATTGTTTACTTGTAATAACAAGATCGTTTAGAGTTGATCACAACATAACCATGTGAAGTGCACCACAAGATCGTTCAGGATTGATGACTCAATCATTTAGATTTAAGACCGTGATCATTTAGTAGTTACATAATCGTTTTGACTCGACTACGTGGTAGTCCATGATATCTTATAAGATCGTTTTGCTTTGTTAACACGATCAAATATATTTATTTGCATAATCATTTATATTGTGTAACACGATCATGATGATTTATTTTGAGAATACACGATTGTTTAGATATAAAGTCAATTGTTTTGACTGATATACACGATCTTTCTTATAAATATACACGATGGTTTTCCAAAAGTATTTAAACAAATACAAACACTCAGTCGAAAGCTAAGTAAAATTAAATAATAAAAATTGTACAAGCATATCTGAAAATAAATAAACGCTTTATTTACCAAAACAATTTATCTGCCCAAAATTTTGCCGCATACTATTGTTTAAAAATTTCATGTTTTTTACATTTAGACAATTACAATTTGCATCTGTTACAAGGCATTTAATAAACATAGCCCAAAAAATCATGCAATCCAATGACTTCCCTTGTTGCAATGTCTCTTTTGATCTAACTATTGACCATGGGTTGAATTTGAATTTTGGTATTGTTATGTGCAGTCAAACGACAATTAACAGTGTGGGGTTGCATCGTGCGGATATTGTAAGAGCTTCGTCAACAAGTGCTTGCTCAACATGGTTGGGCATAGAGTCAAACACAAGGAACTTGTAGTTCTTCATGTAAGCTGCAATGGCCATCCAATGGTCTCTAATATTGATGAAGCTAATCATGTAGTCGACGCTGCCCACCCTATTTTATCTTCTATTAGATCAAACGCATAATTAAAATAGTAATTTAATGTTGGTTCCGCCCATGTAGCCATATGTGCAGTTTGGTTTGTCCATTCAACCGTGTCATCCTTTTCTGTTAGCACAAGATCATCAAAAAGTCGTTTTTGAAGCACTGTTTATGTGTTTATGCTAGACTTAAAGAATAAAAAAAAAATCTACCAAAATATGATTATGCAATTTGATTTGTATATAAAAAAATATAAAGAAAAGTAGCTAACCAGAAATGATGAATCTATTATTGTAAATTCAAACTTGTAAAGATTCTTTCTTCATAACTTCTTCTTCTGCCGGTGCAACAATAATATATCCATTGTATACAAAAAGTAAGAAGTAAAAAGATTGAATTTTGGAATCACTATGCAAAAAATAATAATAACAGTGTACGATTGTCTAAGATAAGGTAACAGATTGTGGACGCCATTTACACAATCACTTACCATTATGATCATAATAATACCAAGCAATTGTTTTTCATAGATATACAATCACTTATCAAATACAAGCGATCATGTATAATATTCTTTTCAAAACTAAGCGAACACGTTTAATTACGAAATAATGTTGTACAAACCATCGTGTAGTTGTTGAACATATAAATTGAAATTTGGAAAGAGTACTTACGTCTTCCATTACCCATGTGTTTTGTTCAAGCATTTTCAAAAACTTCTTTTTTTTGAACAAGCAGACTACAGTCCTCTCTTCATCTTTCGCTTTTGGAGTTTTCCTCCACGTAAGTACGCCTTCCACAATTTTTGATCCATTGGCCACATGGGATCATATCGATCTATATCTCTCAGTACGATGTCTGGGACAGGCACTATAGGCTTTGATACGACTCAAGTAGGTGGTTTGGGTGAATTAACATGTGGAACATGCACTACTTCATCTATTTTTTAAGACTCAATCAGTTTCTTAGGCAATACATTTTTTTTTTTTTTCAACCAATTTTTAAGCCCTACTTGATTTTTTTTATGCTCAACCAGTTTCTCAGTTACTAGTTAATCTTTCTTTTAAACCTCAACTGGTCTCTTAGTCATTGCTTGATCTTTTTTTAATCTCAACTGGTTTCCCAATTACTACCTGATCTTTGTTTTAAACCTCAACCAGTTTCTCAGTCACTGCTTAATCTTTTTTTAATCTCAACCGGTTTCTCACCAACAGAAGCTTTCTTTTGCTTTTTCTCCTCAATTGTTGATAGTTTATGCAGCTTCCTTCTCTTGATGGGTTTTGTTGTTTGGAGATTTCCTACAATGCATAATATTAGATAACAAACAAAGAATAAATACAAAGGACTACACAATTCTCATATACATACCGGTTGATATTTTTCATTTAAAAGCGAAATTGATGGTTGCACTTTGTGAACTGGCAAAGTTTGTTCCTCGCATATAAATACCAATGGAGTGATGCGAGGTCTTTGATTTTAGTTAATGGTAGCATCTCACAAAGTGGAAGTGGTTGGTATACCAATGGAAGATTTTTAAGCATTACCAACAGTTCCTTTACTATTTGAGTATCAAATGCCAGATTGTCAAAAACATCACCTACACTGAAGAGCAAGTGTGCATCTCTGTCATCTATACTAATATCACTGCTTGATTTCTCTTGATGTTAAGGTGATGTTCTTTCTTCTTCTCTAAGCAAGAAAAAAAGAGAAAAAGAAAAAACACAATTGTTGTTTATTTAGAATTTAAGCAATTTTAAACAAAATGAAGCAGTAAATAATGAACGAAATGTTAACTGTTAAGTTTCTAAAGTAGGGTCTTGAGGATGTGACCCTTGAACAGATTGATCTTTATCGATGATCACATGTTCATTATTGTAACGGTCATCAATTTTGTTTAAATTGTGATGATCAGAATCATCATTAAGATCATTGTGCATGTGATGATTATCATCATTCCTTTGATTTTGACTTTGATTTTGATTCTGATAAATGTAAGAAAAAGGAAAACAAAATTAAAAAATGGTAGTAAATGATCGTGTATATGTAAGCAAACGATCGTGTACATTAGCTAAACAATCGTGGGCTAAGGGTAAGCGATCATTTAAATGGGATAAGCAATCGTGTAAGAGATTCTAAACAATCGGTTATTTCACATACACAATCGTTTATCTAAACAATTAACAAACAAAATACTTTTTGAAATCAGACTTTAGCATGACTAAACTCTCAAGCATCTACTTCATTTCAGATAGGTCCAATTCCTGCTTTCTAATTACATCATCCATCTTACAGACTATGGAAGTTAATGTTGATAAGTCCTTACGAACTTCTTTAATCTCATTATTCAGTCTTTTGTAAGATTTTGAATGACTTTGTTCTGATTTGGCATTGGATCTGGAATGTTTGTTGTTGGTGGTTGGTATGGTTTCATGCTTGTCAACCACTATTTGTTCTTTTGTCCTTTGTTGTGAAGCTTGCATAACAGAGTAACCCAAGCAACATTTAGATTGGACTGAAGTAATGGAGATGAGGATGATTCCAAATTATTTAAGTCATCGTGATCAAATGACTAATTATTCGTACCATCAGTAGGAGTACTGGTGTCACTGCTATTATAATCTGGCATTGACTGATCCTGCTCAATATCCATGTTATCATCCCCTCAAATTTGACTCTCCTTAAAAGTTTTATCTTGGAGTGATAGCTTCAATTTAGATAGAATAACAATCTGCAATGGTATATTTAAGTAGTTTGTTAATACATTATTTATGAAAGCTAGTCTTAAATTAAAGCTTAAAAAAAGAACACTTAAGGTAAACGATTATTTAACACAAGATACAGGATCGTGTACACCAAAGTACATGATCTTGCATTAAGGTATACAACCGTGCAACTTTTAAAAATGATCGCTCATAATTTACACTTAATTTTTGTTCTGGAATATATTGTTGTCCAACATTTTGTGGATGGAGCTTATGTACAACTCCACTTCAATATTCTAAGCATTGCTCCTTTTTTTTTTTTTTTTTTTTGTGGTTAAGTGCTCACTTGCAGTTGAGAGTGTTTCATAAGCTCACACCTTAGCAGCTAAACAAATATGTTAATGTTAATGTTTAATTTGCATTTAAATAAAATATATAAATAAATAAAAATCACATGAAAAGCAAACACGTAGCCCTTGATGTTATAATCTAGCTGCTTTGGAATTTTGTGCCCTTTTCAACTCGTATGCTTCCTTTTTTTCCCTGTAGAATTGTTTTCAAATCGTTAAGCAAACGAATGTAGAAGAAAGTTGGCCAATAAAAAAATTTAAAAACCTCTTGGTCATCAACTCTTCAAAAAATATCCATATCAAACTATATTTTCTTATCCTTCCCCACTATCACAATTTCCATATAGAGGGCCAAGGCAACCTTTTCGACATTTTCATCGTTTGTAAAAAAAACCATTTGAAGGCTTTCTTAACTTCCACGCATGTTATTTTCTTTTCCTTTTAGATGTTCTTATTCTCTAGCCCAAATAGGAGGTTTCGTAGCCGCTTTCACTAATATTCTTTATCCAATGTTACATCGATTAGCCACAAACCGGTTATGATGTTGAACTCTTTTTGGGTGAACCAGACTTTTTTCCCCCAAAATAGAAAAATAGATTTCATTTGCCTCGACTTTTTTAGGTATCTGCTTAAGTATGAAATGATTGATCAACTGGCCATTAAAGACCATGTTTACATCCAACAATGGACCAAATTTGTTTTCTGGAACATTTGCAACTGTTCCTTTGGTCAGTTATCCTTAATTAGAATGTCAATCTTGTGAACTGACATGATACAGTGGCAGGAAAGTATTTGTCCCCAAGAACAACCATCCTGAAAACAATGATCATAGAGTATTTTAGTTATATGCACAATCATTTAGAAAATACTATACCCTAAAAGTAAACTGTAAACCCCTAAACATCATTAAGAATATATGCAAAATCCTAGAGAAGTCCAAATGATCATTTAGTCTAGGTTAAGATATTATTTACGTGGCCCAACATATCGTTTAATCCAAATAATACCATAGTCATAACATAATTAATTAACAAAAATTAGTGTTACACAAACATATTTTTTATGTTGAAGACATAAATAGATATATTTAACAATTTGAGAATAAAAGTTTAAGGGAATTGGAAACATTTGAGCGGAAAAGCTAAACAAGAGTATGAGTTTGAAATGTAAGACCCGTAGCTAAGATAAGAAGTATAAATTCGACGAAGTGTTCTAAAGCAGGCATTTTGAGTAGTTTACGCTTTAAGAGATTGGTGTTTTTTATAGTTCGCGAGAAAGGTTATGTGACAAGAATATTGAAATTTGTGTTTTTATGTGATTAAGGTGTTTTACAAAATGAAGGACTAGGCAAGAAGGAGTAAAGAAACTTCCATTAAGCTTACACATGCACCACTAAAAGTATGAGTTGGCAAGATAATAAGAGATTAAAGGTGACTAAGCTTGTTTATGGAGTAGTATGAATAGAAGTCTTCAGCCAGATTAATGAGGATTGTTAGTAAAAAAATTTGGAAAGAAAAGGCTTAGTGTTGTAGTGCTGCCAATGTGTCTACATGAGAAGAGAAAGAAAAGAAGTAATTCGGGTTTAAGTATTCAAGTAGAGTGAGTATTTCTTCAAAATGATTTACATGATTTCAGGCTTCTTTTATAAAGTGTGTACGAATTTGAAATAATGATTTCAATATGTAGAAAGCATGTTTAATGTGATTTCAATGATCGAGGAAATGGTGTTCAAACAATTAATCTATTTCCTATCAATGAGCTAACTGCTATATGCACAAAAGGAGTAAAGGCAGTCATGTAAAAAAGAACTGCATGGTGGAGTGAAGCTGGCTAATGTAGAGAAGGACTACATTGTGTTTAGCGACCTGAGCAACAAGATCGAATTAGAATATTCTCAGATGTTATTGTTATAGTAGTCCAAATGCAAAGTAATGAGACTTGGTGCAGAGAATGATTCGAGATTCTTGGCAAAGGAATATTTGTTGACTAGTGTGTGTTTATGCGAAATTATGTATTTATATGAAAAGATGAATTTATGTGATTAGATGTTGATGAAATGATGTTTACAAAAGATATTTCACGAAAAGGATTTCGTAAAACCTCAATAAGTTTGTTGACTTATGTTTTAAAGTTTTACTTCTTGGTGATCAAACGTTAAGGCCAAGTAAGGAAGGGTGAAAGGCTTGCTAGGCGAGAAGAGCTGCTAGGCGTTGAGATCTTAAGTTTAAGTATTGATTATGTATTTTTTGGCTAATTGTTGTAAAGTATTGTAATCACAAGATTTAAGTAGTAAAGACCAAGTTTGGTTTACTTCTTGTGTTAAGTGTTTATATGGCCTAAAGAGTAATATTTATGTTAAGTTCAAGAGGTTAGGCATTTAAGCAAGGCTTAGGAACCTTAAGACTGAGTGTCTTTAGCATTTAGCACGTCAAGGACACTCAAGTCATATCATGTCTCACATGGCAAGCAAGGGCGTGTGCAAGACGGGGTATGACATGAATATAAAAAACACGAAGCATAACATGATAAGTAAATCAGTCATAATATAGTTAATCAGCAAAAAATCAGAGTTAGCACAAACCTACCTTTAATATTAAAGAGAAAAATGGTAACGTTCGAGAGGAGAGGTTTAAGGAAATCGAAAACGTTTGAGCGAAAAGCGAAATGATAGTACGAATTTGAAGTAAAGTGAGTGAAAATGAAGAAAATGGTAAGAATTTGGGTCTTTTATACCAGAGGGACAAAATCATCAATTCACGGGTTTTTAAATTGTCGAACCTCATTAATTAACATGTCAACACATTTTTGTAAATTATAAGTCTAAACGATCGTTTAATGTTCAAATGATCATGTAATGATCTACACAATCTTGTTAAACGATTGTGTAGTTAAGTCAAAACGATCTTTGAGAACATCCAAACGATCTTGTCATTACATGTAAATGTAAACTCTAAACTGTCAAGTTCTTGTCATTACATGTAATTGATTTCCTAATAACATCTAAAAGACCATGTTCCTAAAACTAAACGATTGTTTAGGTGAATAAATGATATAGGAATTAGATCTAAATGATCTACTAATAACATTGGTCAAAAGGGTTATGAATTTATTAATAAAATATAGAAAAATGCCTCAATCTTCCTACGATGGACTGTGATATTTTGTTGATGGTCTTTGATACTTTGCTCTATTTGTAAATATTTTCAAAACTTTTGCTATTTAGTTAAGTAAACGATATAGGAATTAGATCTAAACGATCTCCAAATAATATCAAAATGATCATGTTAATTATTCTAACGATCGTTTAGTTAAGTCAAAACGATCTTTGATTACATCTAAGCATCCTTGCCATTATATATAAATGCTAAACTTTAACCCCTAAGCCGCAAACGATCTTATCATTACATGTAAATGGTCTTCAATAACATCTAAAGGATCGTGTTGTTGAATGTAAATGATCATTTATGTAAGTAAACAAAATTATGTAAGTAAACAATATAGTAATTAGATCCTAAACGATTTCATAATAACATCAAAACAATCCTGTTAACTATTCTAAACGATCACTTTATTATATCTAATTGATGTTGTTATAGAAGTTAAACGATTGTGAGTTAATTCAAAACGATCAGATTTCGATGTGACAGATAACAAAAAGATATTTATACCATTTTAATCTAACCTAAAACTATAGTTTGCAAGCACAAAGATCATACTTAATAAGGAACTTGTAAACTAGAGTATAAAGAAACTCACAAGTTACTGAAGTATAAAACAAAATGTTCAAAAGTTATAATATATTTATTGTAAATGTTATTACATATAAATGTTATAGAATATGTAAATGTAAATGTTTACATATAAATATTATCCGCCTTCTATCTGGAAGCTTCAAAATCACAGAACTTGATAAGATCAGCTTACCATAGTCTTTTATAGACATATTCGGAATCACCATCACTGTTTCTAACCAACTAAAGATGATTGTGAAGCAAAATTACGGGTGTTTATGCTTGAAGTGTGTGTATAATTTTTGTGCAAAACCACCTTCCATTCCCTTCCATCTGGATCTGGAAGCTTGAAACACACCTTCCATCCTTTTCCAACTAGAGTCGGAAGAGGCTTCAGAATCAAGGAACTTGATAAGAGCTTATCATAGTCTTCTACAAACTTCTTCGGAATCACCATCACATTTGCGATAAAGAGGACCAAGCAAACCTTCCATCCCTTTCCATCAGGAGACGAAAGAGGCTTCAGAATCAAGGAACTTGATAAGAGCTTACCATAGTTTTTTACAAACCTCTTTGAAACCACCATCATAGTTTCGATAAAAAGGACCAAGCCAACCTTCACAACATCTTTACTATGACAACATCTTGCACATTTTTTCCTTCTCCTTCTGGATCTTGTTGTTCTTGGTCCAAATAGCAGCACCTTGATTCTTATTTTGTCATAATTGCGTGCCTCTTTACTCTTCTAAGTGTTTGAGAGCAAAAGTTTGTGTAACGCCCCGAATTTTCGAGGCAAACTTTTATCGTTTTGCGTAAATTCTTCGGAAATTTTAAATTTTGGAGTAATTTCTGAAATTCTTAAATTTATATTTGTAAATTTATATAATAATAATATAATATTAATTATATTATTATTATTATTATTAATTATTATAATCTTTACATATAATTTAATAGCAATATTATCTTTTATTATTATTATTATTAGTAATATGATTATTATTTATTATTTATAATTATTATAAGTTAATATATATATATATATAATAATATTTTTTTTTAAAAAAAGGAGAAACCCTAAGGCGCGCGCGAGATACCCCCCCTCATCCGTTTTCGTTTTCTTCTTCCTCGCGCCGCCGCAGCCCACTTTCTTTCCTTTTCGTTTCAGCGCCGCCGCCCACCATCTCTCTTTCGCACACGCCGTCGCCTCCGTCCCCATCTCCTTTGTCACGTTCCGTCTCCATTTCCGTCTCCAGCGTCGGCAACGTCTTCAACTTCATCGTTTTCGTCCGCCGCGGCTCCCTACCATTTCGGGTCTCCTCTCGGTTTCAAACACTCGGACGCCGTCGTGCGTCCTTCATCCGACCGTGTCCGTCGTCAAACCGTCGCCCTCCGTCGCGTTGAAGCAGAGCCAGTCGTCGGATTCCACCCAGCCGCGACGCATCTCCGTCGTCGAACGCCCGAAGGTTTGTCATTGTGGTTGCCCGATTTCAAGTCGACCCGACCCGAAAACCCGCTTCCAGTCCGACCCGTGTTTCAAGCTGCGAGCCGCAAGCCGAGCCGCGAGCCGAGTTGATCCAAGCCGCAAGCCGAGTTGAGCCGAGCCGCGAGCCGAGTTGAGCCGAGCCACAAGCCGAGCTGTGAGCCGAGGCCAAGCCGAGCCGAGCTGAGGGTGAGCCGAGCCGAGCTGTGAGCCGAGCCGAGGCCAAGCCGAGCCGAGCTGAGCCGAACACCTCCAAGCCAAGCCGAGCTCCCTGTTCACCGAGCCACCTAAGCCTTCCTTCCTCCACTTCGGGTCACGGTGAGTCTTCGGTAAGGATTATTTTGATGAAATTCCTAATGTTCTGCGTTCGATTCGAATTTGAATATTGAAATAAGATTTGGTCCTACCATTCCTCCCTTGAAGGTATTAAGGAGTTGACGTTTAAGTTCTCGGGTTCCGCGGCAGGCTTGTTCGGAGATAGCTCTCCTTTTCCTTGGGTAAGTCAACGGATGTTGCTTAGGACCATTTAAAATGACTTCTACTAGTATCATCGATTAAAACCTTCGTCGTTTAGGTGGATCCATTAAGTGTGGACTCGACCGAGGGGCATAACCGAGTATCAGGTAAGGGTTTTCCTACTACTGGACCTCGGATCGAGGCTGGAAACGTAGTAGTCCGTAGGGGATTACACGTTAGTAACTGTACCGAATGAATATATGTGTGTTTTGACTTTCAAGCATTATTACTACACTCTTGTCTGATGTAAAGGTAACGCGACCGCTAGTTGTAGCTTGTGTGCTATCGGGTATAAGGAGTTACTTCCTAGTAGACCCCGATGCTGGATGTTCGGTATAGTGTGGTTATGTTAATGGGCTACGTTGTAGATTGGAATTGTATGTCGATGGACCTTGAAGTTACGGTTAGGTACGTGGTAGTCATTGGTCTGGACATTTATCATGGAGTTTGGACGAGGAAGGACAGTGAGTCCGATTTTGATTGATTAGTTGATTAGGTCTAGGGGTTACCATAATGGTGTGCGAATTGGAAATGCGTATAGCAACTGAGGGTGTAGTTGTTTAAGCCTATACTATATGACCGGCAAAGCCTATGGCGAAGATGTAATATGAGTGTTAATGAGGTATGACTGTGGTAGACGGTTTAGTATGGACTGAGGGGTAACGGTTAGCTTCGTCTATGGGGTAGTGTACCTTACGGATTGTGCATCCTGCGGGAGCACTAGACTGATATGTGCATCCTTCGAGAGCACTAGACTGATATGTGCATCCTTCGAGAGCACTAGACTGATATGAGCATCCTTCGGGAGCACTAGACTGATATGTGCATCCTTCGGGAGCACTAGACTGATATGTGCATCCTTCGGGAGCATGGACTGATATGTGCGTTCTACGGAACCACTAAACTGTTATGTAGGGTTCCCCTGAATAGGAAGTTAACTGTTGTTCCCTAACGAGCCCAGTAGTGGGTCCCTTACTGGGTATGTTTATACTCACCCTTTTCTCTTCTTAAACTTTTCAGGTAAGGGCACAGCGAGGGGCAGACCGACGAGAGGCAGGAAGGACACGTGAAGGCCATATGGACGCGTCTGGTTTTCTTATTGCTTCCGCTGATGTATTTTGTTAGAATATTTGGTTTGTGATTTTGAACTGATGACCTGAGTTTTTATTTGAAACTTTTGTGACTGTGATTTAAAATAGGGCCCGAAACTGTTTTTGTAATATTTCTAACGTTTTAAGAAATCGTAACCGGTCCGTTATAAATTTTGTGTTGTGTGGTCGAGTCTTAGTACTGAGTAGTGACCTCAGCTTAGTCCGGAAAGTTGGGTCGTTACAATTTGAAAACTCTACACCTAATTGTTTGAGAGTACGGGTTTTAAACGAAGATGAAGGGACTAAAGTGAACAGTTTTTCTTGGTTACTCGCTGACAGGTTAATAAATGCAAATTGATTATTTACAACACGCAAATTGACCATTTTTCCCCATAAACCCTAGACTCTTCACATGGCCTTAATCATTTAATCCTATATCTATATCACTAGCCTAAACTCATAAGTCATTTTTATTAACGTGTTAGCGCACTTTCGTACACGATAGGTGTAAAAATGATCGTTTAATAACCTAAAGATCATGTAAAAATCTACACGATATTGTAATCTATTGTAAACTAAATGATCTTGTCATTACATGTAAACGATCTTCTAATAACATCTCAACGATTGTGTAGTTAATTGAACAAGATCTTGTAGTTAAATTTAACCAACAACCTTCTTCAAATTTAAAACGATAATGCTACTAAATCTAAATGATTTTGTTATACATTTTACACGGTCGTGTAGGATATCAAGGAATAGTAAATGATAGTATTATATCTCTCTCTAGACAGATATAGTATTCTATCACTGTATATCTAAGACTTGGTGATCGTATCATGTACGCAACGTATGCGACTTAATAGGCAAATGGGAAAAGAGTACGCTACAAAAGGTGCTCTCCTATCTATGCATTATTGATTTTCAAATGATAAACATGAAGTACAAGTTTTCTCATCGCTTGTCCAAGTGTAAATAAAATGATAGGTTTCCTAGAAAGTCTAATATCACACCCCACCCCGAGTACATCCTTGCTTAGCATGAGATGTGGCATGAAGTCAACTGACATTGTTCCTCTTCTGAACAAGACGAGTTGTAATGCTAAATAATTCAATTAAACTTACACAGCTGAATAAGACGATAAACTTACATTAACAAACTTTATTACACAACTCAAAAGAAATCAAGGCGAGATGTCGTTGATTACAAACTTTTCTTTTAGACCAAACATGAGCTTAAACAACTAAAACTAACCCTAATTATGTACAACGCCAAAGCAAACCTAAGTATTAACCAACAGTAGCAAAACTTTCTACAACTTTGCACATAAGACTTGGAGACAATGGTCAGGCTCTCATATCACGATCTCTACCTAGAAAGTAAGAACATTTGGAAAGAGTGAGCTAAAAAGTCCAATAAGTGACGATTTTAATAAACATTCATTTAAAACAATTTAACTCTAAACTTTATCCTTTGCTTAAATAAATCATGGAACATAACATCAAATCATAATATCTTTAAAACCTCTTTCTTAACAAACTCATTCTATCTTTCAATTGCTATACCACATGAATCACAAGGATGGAATCGTAAACACTCTGGTGGGCTCTCATCCTGTGATATGATATTTACGAGATGGAATCCAGGCATCAGTAGTGCCCTCGCTCATTATAGCTAGAATGAGATGGAGACTAGATGTTCATACAGACCCTCATCTCTTAAGATGGAACTAAGCATCTGTAGTACCCTGATCTCATTAATTTATCTCAATGATAGGATACTAGATATCTATTGAATATCATTATCAAAGGAACCTTTGTGTACGAGCAATATCCCCCAAAGGGTTGCTATATATATCGAACGGTACAGTCTAAGACCTTATAAAATCATTGCTTTGTAAATCTCATAAGTAAATTCATTAGGAAGTATATGCTTGTCAAATATTTCTATACTCATGCTTTGGAAATACTTTATAAATCTATGTACTCAAATATACATACATCAAAACGATAGTCCAAACCCTCAGCCTGTAAATTTGTCCGACCTCTTCTTGGCTTAAAATAATATATGGGAAATAATTCAATTAAATTTTGTTTTATCATATGGCTGGGTTGGTGCACAAGGGGTGAGTGGCAGGGCTTGCACATGCACACATGGCCTAGGTAGGCCAGCCACGTGTTAACCTCGCAAGGGGCCTTTCCCATGTGTGCCTCACGCTCTTCACACAACCATCTCGCACATTCAGGGTTTACCGTGTGCTTGCTTTACTGATCACCCATGCTTAGGCTTGTCGTGCGCACAAGCTGTGCATCCAACACATGCCCAATATGCCTAAGCTAACCTCACTTACCCCAAAAGGAAATTTACCTTGTTCGGATTCTCTTCTAAAATGACCTTGTTGCCTTCTCTTGGCCAAAATGCCTAGCTTCTCATCTCCAATTTTAATAGCAGCCTTTTCTAAAGAACTAGACTCAATTACTGAACTTTCAAAAGTGGTTTAAGAAAAATTGCACAAGTAACTTGTGAGAAATCCTTATGTGAAGTTGCTTACTTATAGGAAGCCTTGTATGAAAATTATTTGACACCTAAACCTTGCTTAATCTACCTTTAATTCTCCTTAAGACACCTTCTACTTCTAATCCAGCTCCAATTTGGCTGTAAAATATATGTGATTATCTTAAGATGTTTGGATTAACTTTAAACCAATTATCATAAGCTTGCCACGTAGTTGTCCAAAACTCCTAGATAACCTTTAAAGTCCTTCTTGCATAGCCTTGGCCACCCAACCAAAACACCCATGTCATCTCATATCCCCTCTTAGTCCATCATCTAACCTAATCAAAAAGCCAAAGTGTTAAGCATCAAGCAAAATGCCTTGCTAACCTCTCTTGTCATGGCCGTATGCTCCCAGATGCATGTTTAAGCCAAACTAACCTCTAAGGAAGCCTTCTCACCAAGCCAAAACACCCCAAAGAATGTCTAATGGCCTCCTTCTCACCTAGCCCACAACCAACACGCCAAGCTCACTTTAGAGGTTATTTAAGCCTTCTCATCCACACATCACAACACTAACTTGTCGCTAAGCCTATGTCTTAAATACCAAGATAACCTCTTTAAAGGTTATTTTCTCCTCTCTTGGCATCCCGCCAAGCCCAAAACACCTAAGGTGTGGGCTTGGTCAATTTTTCTCACTTTTCCAAACTAACCTCCTTAACTCTTAAACCATGACTACTTAGCTTTTCTTTTTTCCACCTACCATGACACACTTATAATGTCACTTCTCAAGCCAACTTTCCCATCTTTACTTCATTGAAAATCATTCTCTTAAACTCTTTCAAAACTCCAAGTTCCTTAGGGTTTGAGGTTTACATCTAGGGTCAACACAGGGAATTTCTATCAAATCTTATTTATAAGATTTACTTCTCATCTAGGTTGTATACATTTTTATACAGTAAAAAGTAAATGCATGTATGTGCAGTAAAACTACTATCTGCACTAGAGATTCTGTAAGGATGAGAAGAAGTGGTGAGGAAAGTGGAAAGTGAACTAACTTATATTAAGAAATTGCGAAGGAAAGTCTCAGTGTGTAAGCAATTAAGTCATCCAGTAGTCCTCAACGCAATAGAGATCAAGTAACTATCTTCTAATTAAGGTGAACACCTCTCAGTGCCTAAACACCACACTTACTCACCTCTTGGGATACAAATGATAAAGATGAATTAAAAAATAGCTATCTAGATTTCATCACTTATAAGAGTCATATTACCTCCTTTTTAAGGGTAACAACCACCTAACGCCAAGTTACCACACTTATTCTCCTTTTTGAAAGCAAATGATAAAGGTTTAATAGCCAAGATAGAGTTTATTTCCAAACTTCTTCTTTTGCATGTTTAGCTATGTCTTTGTTACTTATCCTCTAGAGCAATTGGCGATAAATACTGGCTAAGCGATGGAGTAAAGCTTAGCTAAACGTGATGTACCTTATAAGCTAGATCTCTTATCAAGAACTTATCACAAAGTTAGACTACTTATAATAGACTACTTATAACATTTCAACATGGGAACAGTAAAGAAATGATAGATTGAGAGGTGGTAAAGATGCAATGTAATAAAGAATGTAGGCCTTCGGCCATGTTCAACAAGAAACTCATACATTACAATGAAAGTAATAAAAATGGAAAGCAAGAAATGGGAGCCAAGCCATAAAATGTCTAAGCATTCCTTGGCACTTTTACAAGTTAAAGGGAAAGAAGATGATGGTTTCTCTCTCTAATATTTCTCTAAGCTCTCAATTACAAGGTTGACTAAAGAAGGGATAGAATGTCTTTTACAAAAGGCTAAAAGGCTAGTCCTTTCCACCAGCTCTCATGGAGCTCTCTAGGTTTTTGTCCATTTAGATCATACTCGTTTTACATGGTAAGAAGCCCTTTTTAAAGACTACTTTAGGCGGAAAGTTTCTATTCTTCTGTTCATGTCAGCGTTGATTAAGATCATGTCAAGTCACATCAACTCCAACTACCACTCTCATCTGCTAGTTAATCTTCAACATATGATGATGTGGTTCCTCATCTAGGGATATTTAATCTCCCGACAAGAGTTCTATCGCATAACATGTGCACGCACTTCTCTTGCGACTAATTGTCTTCTTTTCTTCATAATTTTGTGATAAACATTGAAAAACAGGGTGAAACAGACATGGAGACTTATGCAAATTGTATTCGCTTATATTTGTGAGTTTGCGATAGAAGCTACGCATTTTGACATATTATCATGCATTATGGCTCATTGTTCTATCTTAAAGGCCATAATAACTTGTATTTTTACAAGTTATCAGACCCTAAATTTAAATTGGGAAATAGTTTAAAAGCACAAAGATCAAATTTAATAAAAAACTTACAAACTAGAGTAGAAAGAAATTTACAAATTACTAAAGTATAAAACAAAGAAATATTCAAACGTTAAGATTTACAGATTTGAAGCTTTCAAACACTATAAATTATTTCTAAAATATTGAGAAATGTGTAGGTCAAAGGATAAAGCATAATCAAAGTATTCTTGAGTTGAAATTCTTCTTTCTTTCTTCTTGTTGGTTTCTTCTTGTTTTGAGATTGGTTGTCTCCATAGCATGTATGAAACCTTTGGCTCTTTTCGGTTCCTACAATTTTTTTTCTTTTTCTTTTTCTTAATTTTTTTGTTTCTTTTTGTTTCCATTTCTGCCAATCTCTTCTTCAATTTCATTATCATCAACATCAATAACTTGTTTTCCCTTTTGTGTTCTTTTTGTTGTAAATAGAAATCTCTCACCATCACTATTTGTATCTTTTTTATTATGCTCCCCTTCGACTTTCTCATCCTTTTTTCTATTTTCTTTTCTTCAATAACTTGTTGTAAGAAATTGTTAGAGTTAATAACAAGAACAATAAATGGTACGCAATGATAGTTATTTATTCTTCTTAGATAGACATTAATAGTGGAATATCACAATATTTACCAATTGCTTTTGGCATTGTTTTGTTTTGTTTTGTTTTCACTACTCTTATTTTCTTCTTCATCACTTTCATCTAATGTTTCATTGTCTTCATCTTCAACTACTTCTTCTTCTCCAACTTTATCTTCATCTGTCTAAATGTAACAAAACAAATGTTTTGTCAAAATGATTATGTAAGAAATGTGAACGGTCGTGCAATAAAAAGTAAACGATCACGTAGAAACATAAACGACTTCATAAACATCTATAGATGATCATGTAACATATATAAATGATCGTGTAACATATATAAACGATTGTACAACCAATGGTATACGAAAGAAATCAAAACTTGGGTCAACACTTGGGTTTTAGTCTTTCTAAATTTGTGATCTCAATATTTTCTTCGTCTTATTCATCTATCAGTAAGTATATAGAGTAAGAATGTTAAAAAGTATCATATAGATTTCTAGGATTGTGCCTCTTATATATATATATAGATATTGAGCACTATCTCTAACTATCATAGATAGACAAATTTATTGTTTCAAAAAGAATTAAACCACTGGCAACAGTTGTGTTTTGGTGTTTCTAAATATGTAGTTCCTATTGTTTACAAATCACTTTGTGTTTCATGGACCACAATTACCTACATAGAAAAAAGGAACACAATTGTTGTTTATTTAGAAGTTAAGCAATTTAAAAAGAAAAACAAAGCAGTAGATAATGAACTTAAAAAAAACGCTAATAGAGCAATATGTTGTTGCATAGTCGACCATTGTATTAACTTCTTCATCTTCCTTAAGAAGGCCAAGGCTACAAGTAGGTGGTTTATTTTTTTCCACAACTCATCGATATGCAATTTCTCTCTTTCTGTTGTTGTGCAAGTTTTTTTTATGGTACCTGAAGATTCAAGCTTCTAACAACCAGTGTCAACATACTTTTTATTTCTTTTAAGCCTTGTCTAACAAAATTTGTTTTGCTTCTATTTTTTTAATTTCTTTGATTTCACTTATTTCATTAAAGATTTTGTTTGTTTGTATTATTTCTATATTTCTTTCCATTTCTTTCTCTCTTTTTTTCTGTTTCTCTACCTCTTCTTTTTTATCCTATTCTTCAATATCTTTGAAATATTTCAAAATTGTTTGAGACTCTTGTTCTGTTGTTTCTAGTGATGTCACAGAGAATTATAAGTAAAATGATGTTAGATTATTAGTGAAAAAGGAGCAACTGTATTGATAAACAATGATAGTTTTTATCATTGTTTATTCTAAATAGACATGGATAGAAATCTATCATTGTTTATCTAGATAGACATATATAGAACATGCTCTAAATTTACTTACATTCTCAAATCAGAAAATGTTCATGTTTAGAGTCATTCAGTCACTTGACTCCAAACATTCCCATGTCACAATTGTTGGCCCTTAAATTCCAAGCTTTCTTCCAAGCCCAACATCTAAATTGGAAAGTCTTGGTATTGTCTCAAAAGCCCAATAGACTAACGCTATGGAAAATCCTTGATGGTATGCATCCTTATCGTTCTATGATGCTTTCTTGAAGAATTGATATGTTAGGATGTAGGAAAATCTTCCCCATGGATAGTCTTTGAAGGTTTCTTCATGATCCAATATGTCTAGATGTTGGAGATTGATGTGCTTGTGTTGTTGCTTGAGAATTAAAAAGGCTTCTAAGATATAGAGATAAACTAATTTTTCATTTAATGAGTCCTCCTCATTGCGTAGTGCTTTGAAAGTTCTCTCTATATCTCTTTATGAAATTGTCATGAGGAAACAAGGAATTTTTCAAACCATTATCTTTTCTTTCTCCTATATTTAACTTTGGATGCCCTTTAACAAAATTCTTTTAGCCTAAATTCTACTATATGTCCATTGAAGTTGAAAGCAAGAACATTGACCTATTTTGTATGACATTGTTTCCTCATGACAAGAAAAGGGACATATTATGACAGTTCATAGCATTCCAAATTGGAAGGAGGAAAGAAAAAAGTCATAAAATGTCAAAATGTGCATTTTTTGCAGGAAAAAAAACGGTATTTTCGAATTTCACTTATCCATGAAAATTATTTGTTGTCATAAAAGGTAAAAGCATTAAAACTTTTATTATAATATTTTTTATTCAAATTTATTAAAACAAAAGTTATTTTAAATTAATTAAAATTCATTTTAATAAAATAAGAAGAAACCTCTTCATCTCCCTTACCTTGAAACGCAAACGCAAAAACCTAAAAACCCTTTCCTTCGAATGCCATCTACTCCCTGAACGCCATCACTTCCTTCGAACACCACCAGTCGATCACTGTTTGCTCCCTGAAACCCTTTGAACGTCGTCACTTCCTAAACGCTGCCATTTTCTTCGAACTTTGATCTTCATTTGCTCCTTAAACCCTCACAAAAAACCTCACGCAAAGCCTCTCCACTTTCTTCAAACACCATTGGTCGATCCCCATTTTCTCCCTGAAACCCTCACGAAAAGCCTCTCCACTTCCTTTGAACACCATCCGCCATCGCACGCAAAAACTTCGACCATCTCCATTTCGTCATGTTAGGCTCTTCTTCATTTTCTAGTTCTTCAGATTATCTATGTATGTTTTATTTATTGATTCTTCAATTTATAGATCGAATTAGCTAGAAAATGATCGAATCGATCTATGTATGTTCTGTATATATCAATATAATCATAACAACTTGTCCTTGGAATGCATAATCTAATTTTTGTATTCCAATATCTTCCTTAAAGATTATATTGTATAAGGAAAAGATATACCTATAGGACTAATAATTAAAAAAAAAAAATAGAAGGTAAAAAAGGCAACTTTTAGAAGAATATAAAATTGAGATAAAAATGCATAGATAGAGTTTCTTTTTTCAAAGATATTAAGTTAAAATGTGGGTGGGAGAATTAAGTATTATATTTAGATTATAAGTTTTGGGGAGATTTGAGCATTATAAGCATCACAAAATATTAAGGGAGGACATTTGTACATTTGATCCTACCATAGTTGTATAATGCTTTAGTCGTATGAGTTAAGTTAGCGAGTTTAGTTTAACAGTATTTAGCATGGCTTTTCTTCTTAGAGGGTTTGCTTTGGTTGTTTGCATTAGTTGTAGTTATTATATCTTCTTGTTTTTTCTCTAATTCTTTTGATATTATATTGTGCCTTCGACCCAAAAGGAGAGTTGTGATTAATGTTATTGTTATTATTGATCTATAACTTTCTTTCTTATTGTTGTGATCATTTAAAAATAATATTATATTTTTAATGAACTTTATTTTGAGGCAATATGTTCAATTGGGTTTAAACAAAAAGAACTTGAAATTTCTTATAATTTTAAAAATTAGACTTTAATATGTCAGCTCTCTTTGTACATATTAAACTTTCTTTTAAATACTACTACAACTTACAAGTATCAGGGTATGGTGAGAGTAGGTGGTAAAGATGAACCAACCTAGTTAAAACATCCTGTTGCAATATGTAGTTGTATTGAAGATATACTAATTAGTTTACCTAATGATCCATATGAACCCAAGTACTTTATCTTCTGCGTGTTCTTCTAGTTTCTAGTGGGTTCTATATGAAATATATACATCATAGGATGTAGTTACTGATTGATTTCCTTCAGTTGCCATCAATCTCCTTTGTAACCAAGTTTGTTTAGAGGGAAATTATAGAAGATTTAAGTTTGTGACAACTACACAATGGACCAATGATGGATGATGGAAAACAGGATGTCTAGAGAATATGATTTAGGAGTCGAAAGATTTATTCAATTTGGTTTGTGTCATGCCAAAATTTCTAACTCAATAAGATGTCCATGTTTGAAATGTGGGAATCGTTTACTTAAGGATGTCTCAATAGTTCGATATCATTTGTACACCAATGGAATTGATCAAAGTTACAAGGTATGGTTCTAGCATGGTGAAGATTTAAACTCAAAGAATCTTACCAGTAGAATGAAAAATATAGTGGATGAAAACTATGAACACAAAGATTTGTTTAATACAGTGAATATGGTTCAATCCGTTCATGACCAGTCTTATAATACATCCAATACCTTTGATACTATGTTTGATGGCGCAAAGAAACCCTTATACCCAGGAAGTAAGAAATTCACGAAATTGTCAGCTCTCGTAAGATTATACAACTTAAAGGTTAGATATGGTTCGAGTAACACAAGCTTCTCTAAATTTTTGTCCATAATAAGTATCTCCTACCTATAAACAACGAAATACCTAGTTCCTTATACGAAGCGAAAAAAACACTAGGTACCTTAGGACTGAGTTACCAAAAAATTGATGCATTTCCTAATGATTGTTGTTTTTTATAGAAAATAGTATGCAAACATGACAAAGTGTCCTAAGTTTGGTTTGTCAAGATAGAAGATCGCTAAAAACTCAACAAGTGAAAAAAGTGGAGTGGCTGCTAAGCAGATATGGTATTTTCTAATAGTTTCAAGATTTATAAGAATGTTTAAGAGTTTTGAGAATGCCAAGAACTTGTATTGACATGCAATCGATAGAAAGTCAATGGTATTATGAGATACCAAGCTGACACTCCATCATAGAGGTTGATAGATCACATGTGGCCAACCTTTGGGTACAAACCAAGAAATCTCCATTTGGGTTTGTCCACTAATGGAATTAATCCATTTAGAGATTTATCGATGAACTACAGTTGTTGGCCAGTTATTACTACAATATACAACCTTCCACCATGGTTGTGTATGAGAAGGAAACATTTGATGTTGAAAAATTTAATTAGGTTCGAAGCAACCGGAATATGATATCAATACCTATTTAGCACCCTTAATTTATGACCTAAAAATTTTGTGAGAAGATGGGGTTCAATATTTTAATGCATATAAAGAAGAATATTTCACTTTGCGAGCTGTCTTATTATGGACTATCAATGATTTTCCTGCATATGGTAATTTATGTAGTTGTAGTGTTAAAGGTTTTAAGGCTTGTCTAATATGTGGAGAAGAGACTACTTCAATCAGACTACAATATGGAAAAAAATTCAGAAATGGGACACATAAAATATTTCCAAGACATCATCCATATAGAATACAGAAAAAGAATTTTAATGGTAAACAAGAGCATGGAAATCCTTCACAACCCTTGTCAGAGGAGGTCATCTACTTTAAACTTAAAGAAATGTGGCAAGACATTGAATAAAGAAGGTGGCAAAGACTATTGGAAAAGAAGACCAGACTTCTTTGAACTACAATATTGGAAGAATTTGCATACACGATATTGTCTAGACGTAATGCATATTGAAAGAATGTATGCATGAATATAGTAGGAACGTTGCATGATATACCAGGAAAAAGTAAAGATGGGATGAATACTAGACTTCATCTAGTGGAGATGAATATTAGACCAAAATTGGCACGAATGGTTATAGGTAATAGAACTTATATACCTGTAGCATGCTATACATTGTCAAGAAAAGAGAAGTATTGGTTTTGTAAGACTGTCTGGAATTAAAGTTCCAGAAGGACATTCATCAAATATTAGAAGTTTTATCTCTTTGGATGACTTAAAACTTACTGGCCTTAAATCGCATGACTGTCACATTTTAATGCAACAATTGCTTCCAATTGCAATAAGATAAATTCTATTGACGAATGTGAGATACATTATAAGTAGACTGCATTTTTCTTCAATGTGATTTGCACTAAAAGTTTCTCATATTAGAGCTTGATGCATTGCAAGAAGATATAGTTCTGACTTTATGCAATCTTGAGAAGTATTTTCTACCCTTGTTTTTTACAATTATGGTTTATCTCGTCGTTCATCTTGTGAGAGAAGTAAAGTTGTGTGGTCCTGTATATTTGTGGTGGATGTACCCATTTGAACAATACATGAAAGTTTTTGAAATTTATGTTCGTAATAGAAAACGACTTGAAGGATGCATTGCAGAAGCACAAATATGTGAGGAGGTTGTTAAACTCTATTCAGAGTTCCTTTCTAGATTAGATCCAATTGGTCTTGTGTCACTCAATTCAAGGGAAGACAGACAAAGCAATAGATCGCTATCAGCGGGAACATATGTATGGCCGAAGATACAACAATTGAAGCAAGCACATCTTCACATTTTATAGAACACTGAAAAGGTACATCCGTATATAGGGTAAGCATTCCTATGATTATACACCACCATCATTAACTTACCCTTCACAACATAAAATTTTTATTTGTGACCTATTTTGTAGACGACATATAAACCATTTGAAAATGGAAAATCCAAGAAGAGAAAAAAATGAACAATGGCTACAAGTTGAACATAGTCGATCATTCGGTGCATGGATACAAGATCAAGTCAATGACTACTTCAAATTGCTTGTTGCTTTCTTCTTATTGGTTACCAATCCCAACGATTGACTATTGTTTTTAATAGGTGATGAGTGAATTACACGAAGGAAAGATCATCTCAAACACAATAGTGTAATGACGTATAAGGGGTACATGATTAACGGATCTTGTTACCACACAAAGTCCCGTGATGACCTCCAAACTGTTAAAAATAGTGGGATTATATTAGTGGCAACGACAATACGAGCTTCTAGTACGAAGGACAAAAATCCAGTCATTGGTGACATGTCCTTCTATTGGATGATTCGAGAGATTTGGGAAGTTAGTTACAATACGTTTAATATTGTTCTTTTGAAATGCAATTGAGTTGAAAATAAGATTGGTGTTCGAACAAACGATCCTCATTTCACGTTGGTTGACCTTAGCCGAATTGGACATTCTTCAGATTCCTTCATTATTTTCACACACAGGAAACAAGTTTTTTATGTCTTAGATCATATTGATAGAAGATAGTCAGTTGTTGTAATGCCACCACAGAAAAACTTTCCATATGGATGTGCTAATGATGACCTTGGAGATATGTTGTCCCACTATCCCTTTGTCTCTAAATGGACTACAATAGATGACATTGATAAAAGTAGGGATGCACACACTAAACATGACTATGAAGGCACATGGGTTACCACTTGATTTTCATAAGCATGTAAAGTAAGACTCCGACTATGTCTTTCTTTTGTTTTGTTTAATGTTCATGATCATTGTTGTTTCTTTGCAAGACAATGTCATTTTCAGATATGACTACTTCAGAAACTAATGTTATCAAGCGATAATATTTCATGTTCAAGAGTTTTATATAACTTCGAATATTATTATGTCTTTCTTTTGCAATATTGAAAGTACTATGTATTCTATTATAGTTAGTATGAATTTTTCCCCAGTAACTGTATAAGAACAATTTCGTTATTTATTTTAGAGCCAACATTTAAGACAATTTTTACTATAAACTTCCTGTTGCCGTCCTGAAACCATCTTTTTTTTTCTTACTACTAGATCAGTACTGTTACTAACCGTCTCTTGTTTTAAGTATGAAACCAAAATTGTAGTTATGGTTGAATCACAGGATGTTGCTACACTTGATGCAAGAGGGGAAAGCAGTGCACAGAAGAGAAAACGTGGTCCTACAGAAATAATGGAAATAACTCGTGTTAAAAGTGAGGGTCGAAGATTGGTGATTGAGTATAACAAGTTTGGTCAACCAATAGGTCAAAATGCAACGAAGCTGAAGAGTTTTTTAGGAACGATTGTACGGTTCCATGCTCTGATTACATACTCCGATTGGCCTATGGTGCCGAAAGAGATAGAAGATAAAATTTATAAACTAATCAGGTAAAATCACCATCAACATTTCAAGTTTTGTAAAATATCCATTTTCATTAATATGTATAGGATGTTATGTAAATATTATGTAGGCCAATTTTGTAGTTTACCCGAGATCAAAGAAAAGTTTCATTCAGAATGCTGACGTTTCGTCAATTCAAGTACAGATTGATGACAACATATGTGCCGCCATTTAAGGACAGTATAGAAAAATTAAAATTTCGGCCAAATGAGTGTTCATAGAACAAGAACACTGGAATGGATTTGTTGCATCTCGGTTGAAGGAAGACTTCAAAGTAAGTATAACAATTTCGACCCTTTTTAAAACTTGATTTTCAATTTTTAAGCTCGATATGCTAATTGAATTGATTGGTATAATCAAATGTAAAGAAAAAGAGTCTACAAGAAAAAGAGAAGTGGAAGCAACACAAGTGCAATCAATAAACGTCTAGAAAGGGGTATGTGAATCTTGTGGAAGAGTTGGTAAGTCACGATTTGTTATATTTAATTATACAAGCTTTTACATTAATTCTTTTTTAATTTTTTTCATGTATGAACTTTAAATAGAAAGCATCATCACCAGATCCAATTAATCGATCCATAGTATGGAAACAAGCTCGTATAGATCGTAAAGGATAGATTCCTGACGAAGAGACAAAGGAATTTGTCAATCTTATAGTAAGTAATTCTATTTTTTTTTATTTGTATACGCTAACTAATAATTTTCATTCTTCCCACTTTTTTAGGATGAACTCGTAGACACCTAAAAGATAAGTCATGCTTTAGGTGAAAAGGATATACTAACACACAATTTGGGTGATAAAGACCAACATGGAATAGTCCGAGGTGTGGGAAAGTATGTGACGAAGAAAAAGTACTTCTATACTCCAACACATACGAAAACAAACCGAAAGGACGATGACAAGGCACTTTTTGAAGAACGAGATCGAATGGCCCAAAGAATTAAAGAGTTGAAGGCAGAACTATTAAAAATGAAAGAAAATGATGATTGTGTAGGCAAATTAAAAGAATAAAGGGGTATGGGTTCTAAAGGAACACCATCCATCGAAGGGGCTGAAGTTTTCAACGAGTTTGAAGATATATCCAATGATTTAGAATCATACAAAGATGTAAAGGATGTGGCTGAAGTGAATGAAGAAACAAAGGTTTATTTTTTACGAACTCTTAATCCATAATATTAAATGTTCTATATATATATTGACCTTACCATTAACTTTGATTCCTAAAGGTGAACATAGGCAAGGAAGATAAGCAGCTGCCAGGTGTGAGGTTAGAGAAAATGAAGGTTAGTTTTCACCATAGTTAATGAATCTAAAGTTAAACTTCATTTGGTAATTAAACTCGTGCAGGTATACATATTTAACAAAGACTTCTAAATAGGTTGGAATCCCTTGTAAGTTGGCATTCGAAATGAAAGAACATGTCGTTGCAGGGGGGATTATATTTTATTGGGAAGTAGATGGTGACAATGTTAAGGTGGGAGTAGATGTCGTGGTTGATGGTGATTGTGTAATTCCCACATTGACAAAGAAAGGGATCTACAAAATGTCCTAGAAAGTAGGTTCACACATATTGTTGTCATGCCATCTTGTAATTACTGACAATATAAAGGTAATACATTTTCTGTTGAATGATTTCCATGTCGCAATTTATATTAGCTCTAATTATAATATTTTAGGTAGATGGAGTCTGAGGAATTTACCAAGGATATGGCCACATTTGCACCCACACCAATTCAAATTGCTTCAGTTGCCTTACGATGTTTACTACGAATTGTTGAACATATGGAGTCATCAATTCAAATCACCACGCCAGTGGAGGTATTTGGTGTGCGAAGAAAATGTTGCATAATGATTGAGTGATGAAGAATTTCTTTTCTATGCGGCCAATAGCTATCGCTTGTCTTGATGCATACATAATGTAAGATATGCTTTATTACAACATTATTGTTCAGTAAATACGTTTTAAAATTTCTTATTTTTCATTTTCTTTTCAATGCACTCGTAGGTATCTATACATACTTATGGAATCAGCTAAAACTTTGAATCTATACAATTTCTTTGATGTTGGATCCATCAGTTGTTTGAGTTGTAAAGAAGAACGTGCCCAATTGTTGACTGCTCAATTACTTGGCACAAATTATGACCAACTCTTACTGATTCCTTAAAATTTTGGATACGTGGATAACCTAAAGTAAAAGATTCAAATTTTGATTGTAGTATTCTAATATACAGTCCTATTGTCCCACATATATATTTAGAAATCACTCGACTTTGGTTGTAATAAATCACACGAAGGGTGCTGCCTTTTGGATAAACCCTTTGAAAAACCATATTAACCAAAATATATCCAAAGTAGTTGAAATGTATGCGATACTTACTTATCGCATTACTTCCTTTTTTTTCTTTATGCCATTAGTTTAAGTAGGTAAAAGTTCGATATTCTTTTGTAGGTCATTCAACATAACGAAGAAGAAAAAAAATTTAGAGAGTCGTGAAGGTATGCGAATATCTCTATTACTATAGTTGTAAATTAATTATTATTTTTAACATAGGTTAAGTCTTTTGTATGTGTATCTACAGTGTCCTAAGCAATCCGGAGTAGTTGAATGTGGTTATTACAACATGCGATTTATGCGTGATATCATATTGTCAAAGAGTACTTCTATCATAGACATAGTAAGCATAATAGTTTTAAAACTATCATACATGTATAATTTACTATTAATCAAACTCATTTAGAACCACTTTATTATCTACAGATGAAAGGTTCACCCCATACTTACACATAGGATGACATTGACTATATAAGGTCCGAGTGAGCAGAGTTTGTACGGAAGCACGTATATTGTGCTTAGGATAAGATAGTTGATTAACTTTTTTGAAATAGTTTCTCACATATTTTGGTAGATATAAATATTTTACGGATTAGTGTACAAACGAACCTAATAGCTACCATAAAATCTGCTTTTAAATTAAATGAAAGAAAAAGAAGGAAGTTTCGTGTTGGAGTTTCCATGGAAGTTTTGTGTTAGAGTTGCCATGGAAGTTTTGTGTTGGAGCTGCTTTTGTTAGAGCTACCATAAAAGGTCATATTTTGGTAAGAATTTTTTTTTTCAACTTGGGTTTTTCTAAATGTGTTGTTTTCTAGAATAATTGTGTTATTAACAAGATGATGAACCAATGTAGATGTGGACAGTAGCAATCATATTTTGGTAAGAATTTTTCTTTGGTTGTTAGCTTTTAACTTGACTTTGTGATCAATATCTTCATGTTTAAAAGAAGAAGGCATTTGTCCCATTTTACCGTTCTCCCATTTACCACTTTGTTTTGGTAGAGCTACGTGATGAAAAGGTGCAACGTTTCTGAACAATTTTGATTTCCCATTCATATAATTTCTTACTTCTAAATCTATGATGTACCTATAAAAAAATATTGCTAATTTATTTGAATCTATCTATTCTATTATTTATATTCTTGCACTTTCAATGTCTTTAATCATAGTGACAAGAGGTGTGGGAGAACCACAAAATGTAGCCTTAAACATATTGGGTTAAAGAAATATCCTTCACTATTTCTATTTGTGCAAAATGTGCAGCACTTGTATGGTTTTTTAACTTATGGAACATTTATGTGATGTGCAGGAAGATTCACATTGGTTACTCAAGAGACTTATGAGGTAACATCTTGTTATTATTTCATTTCCTTGGAATATTGCAATTGATAGAAAAAAATTATCACAACTTGACTCTCAATATTGAAGAACTTAGTTCTCAATATTGGATTGAACCATTTCCTCAAAAATATATTAATGTCTACTTGTCTTTGGCTTAGATAAAGTATATGTCACTCATATTTAAGTTTTGGTTGCTAAGGCTGAAGTATTTGTCTTTGGTTTTTATTTGAATTACAATTTTGGTTTGATTAGTCTTCTAATTAGCTATTTTGTCCTTGTTTGTGTTATATCCGTTGAAAAGCTATTCACATATTTTGTTTCTAATGTCATATTCAATAATATTTTGTGGCATTGTTCATATTTTCTCTTTCATCAAATGTGTATAGTAATGAACACAAAGATCTACAATATTGGAAAGATGGGGACAACAATCGCATACAGTCAATGAATTCGACAGGTTAGTTTGCTACATGAGTTGAATAGTTATGTCGTTTTAGATGGCTACGTAAATGTGAACATGTCGTGTATGGCTGGTGGTGATCCATTTGGATATGAATTTTTTTTTTCACTTTTACTTACAAGGAACTTGGCAAATTAATGGTAATAGTTCGTGATGATACTACTTATGTTGTATGTCTCTTTATTTTATTAAAAGAGAGGGAAAAATAAGAGGTTGAGCAATTGTAATGTTCATCTTGATAGAATGTCAGTAAAAACTTTAAATATTTGAATATAAATGAAGCTTTTGTTGGAAGAAGAATGCATTAGACTCTATGTCTGCTTGGTTATCTTGTCAAGAATTGAAATTTCATATCTTCATTTATCTTTACCTATTTTTCTTTGAAGTTCTGTGATGTTGAGATTTCTTGTGCAACTGAATTGCCTTGATGACTAATTTAGTGGTTTGCATTTCAAATAATATGTTTCTGCTTAGAATGTGTGAAGAAGCTAAGGTTTATAAAGTTTGAGACCACTTTGGAATTGTGTTACTGGATGGAAAAATAGTTTCATATCATGGTTAGAAGTGGTTAAACTCCTTGATATTAGTTTAAATGACTTCAAAGTTATATTTCGAGGAGGGGGGATATGTTGAGATATATTATGAACTAATAATTGGGTGAAGTAGATTCGATTTATCCCTCCTTTTAACTAGGGATGGAATTGGTACCTTGTGTTCGCATTACAAAGGGTAAAATCATCTTATATTCTTATATTAATGTGTAGAGTCATGCTCTAAAATTTTCTTTTGTTTTCTTACTAGATTTTGCAAGAATCCATTGGAATAGTGAAGCCATATTGGAGCAATTGATTGATTTATAAGCCTTTTTGTAGGTTTGGTCGCAAAATTTTGGTTTAAACGTACTTATTTAAATAGCTTGTTGGTACCAAAACATGTATGTTTATTCTATTATTGTACAAACCCTTTAACAACAATTGTACAAATATTACAAAGTGTATGTTAATGTATATATATTAAAGCATTGATTGTTTGCTTCTATATGAGTGTGTTGTATAATACATTGTGCGTGAACTAGTGTGTGTAATGGCAGGGCGGCAAGAAAAAAGGGATTGTTAAAAAAAATAGGGCAAGAAACAAATGTAGTAATAGAGGAGTATATGACATTTGAATTTAAAAAAAAAATCTTAAGGAAAATGTATTATTAACAGTTAATTAAAGTCATGTTAGGTGTTTTATTAACACTTAATAATTGTCATGATTGTCATATTCTTGACAGGGAAAACTGTCAACATATATATGTTCGTGACATTTTATAATTGTCGTCAATAAGCAAATAATGATATAATGTGTGCAATGATTACAGTTAGTTATTGTCATCAAATATAAATAATGACATTTAGTATCTGTTAATAGTATTGGATATGTGACATTTATCCTCGGTTATAAAATATAAATAATGACATTTAGTATCTGTTAATAGTATTGGATATGTGACATTTATCCTCGGTTATAAAATATAAATAATGACATTTATTATCTGTCAACAGTAAGAGATATATGACATTTATTTTCTGTCATGAAAAACACTTATTGTGACATTTATTTTCATGACTGTCGGAACAATAACTAAAAATAACTGTAAAGAATTTTAAATATGACAGAGTTTAACCATTGTCATAGGTCATTTTTCTAGTAATGGGCCTTATTAAGAAATGCAGAAATTGTATTGGTATTTTGGTCATCTTAATGTTAAGGAAGTGGCCAAAAGGGTTGTTCATTAAAACTCTAGAAAGAAATTTTTGTCAATTTTATATTTGATATGATTTAGTGTCTTTTGTAACGCCCGACAATTTCGGTTTCCTTTTTGTTTTGACCATTAATATTAATACTAAAGTGTGTTTATTATTAGTATTAAACTAAAGTTTTTTTTTGTATTAATTTTGAAGTTAGGGGGTGAAATAAATTATTGGCTTAACAAATAAATGGCCTTGGAAAGGGTCAAAGGTGGTTATTGGAGGAGAGAGGAAAGAGGGTTTTAAAGATTTCTTTTATTATTTTTATTTCTTTTAAAAAGAGGCCTTGGGACTCGTGCGTAAAGAGGAAGAGGAAAATTTTTCAAAGAAAGAAAAAGGGGGAAAAAATTTTCCTATTGAAACCCTAGCCGCCGCACGCCGCCGCACGCCGCCGCCGCGAACCCGAGCCGCCAAGCATCCTTCTCTGTTCAGCAGCGCAGCCGAGCCGCAATCGCAACCGAGCCGTCGCCGAGCTTCCAGCCGCGCCAGGAGAATCGTCCAAGCCGATCTGCGCAGCCGAGCGTCCGTCGGAGCAGCCGTCTCTCGCACGCCGAAGCCGAGTCGAAGCCGCCTCCGCGCGTCCGCAGCCAACCCGTCAGCCAGCCGAGTCGCGCCGCTTCGATCCGACGCAAGCGCAGCCGAAACGCCAGTCGGTAGCCGTCGCCGAGCGAAGCCGCGGTAGCCGGACCACCAACAGCCGCCGCGCCGCCCGAAATCCGGAAGCCGAAGCCTCGCGCGCAAGGGTCCGACCGAAGACCCGCCCCGCGACCCGAACCGACGCGCGCCACCTTCCGGAAACCCGACCCGCGCCCGCGTGCACCCGTGCGTGAGCCGCGCCCGCGTGTGAAGCCGCGCCGCGCGCTTTTGTGTAGCCGAGCCGCGTCTCCCCTGTTGCAAGCCGAGCCGCGTCTCCCCCTGTTGCAAGCCGAGCCGCACGCGAAATCCCTGTACCGAGCCGAGCCGCGTCTGCCCAAGCCGAGCCGGTCCTGTCTTCTTCCAGCCGAGCCGCCAGGACTAAATTGGCTCCATCCACCTATATTTTGGTAAGCTAATTAATTATTGTGGTCTTTCCGGTAAGACTCCATGCTCGGACGTTAGTTAAATTAATTTGGATCTAAATTAAATTATTTTCCTCAAGGGACGTCTTGGACCAAGAAATTACTGCAGCGCGGGATTTCTTCAGTAGGGGCTCGAGCACTGCAACCTCCTTCTAGGGTAAGCTATTTCAATTGAGTCTCGAACCGTTAGTCGTTGGCGACCTATTTACAATTTTGACTCATTAAACAGTTAGGACTTCGTCGCTTGGAAAGCGTACTGCCTCGCCGTTAGGACTCGACAAGTAGATCTCCAGGTAAGAGATTCTACTACTAGTTTCATGTTTGAAGTATGAGACTGTGTATGCCCTATGTTGCATATTGAGAAATTGACAGCTATGATGCCTGAAATAAATGTTAGTATGAGGCAATGACGATATAGTTGTGCTATAGCCTGTTATGTGTGGCAAGATCTATTTTGGTTACGACGAATGTCGGGACGGAGAGTGTAGAAATGATTTGTGTGACATGTTATATGCTGATGCCATGTGTATGTATACTGCAATTAGGGTACCTGTTAGCTTGATTCTGTTAGAGTCGTACCTGCATGGGTGTCCTTCGGGATCACCACCTATCGAGGACTGTGTGGTCCGACGGGACGCCAGTCTAGCATGATATAGACATGACTCGAGTGACTCGACGGGGTCCTCGCATCCCGACTGTCCTAGGTGTCCCCGGGCACCGAAGACCAGAGTTACGTTCCTACGGGAGCGCATGATTGCACGTGTTCGGGAACGTGCCAGAGATTGGGTACCAGTTATCAGGACTCTAACAGGAAGTTAACAGGCACCTAGTGGGACTAGTAGTGGGTCCCTTACTGAGTATTTTTATACTCATTCTCTCCATTTTATGTTTTCAGGTAGAGGACGAGGCAAGGGCAAGGGCAAGCTGGCGAGCGACCCGAAGTGAGACCGAGGAGGGCCATAGGGACTACCGCTTCCGCTTATTTCTTAGTTCAGATTTTAGCATTTGAGTTTGAGTACTTTTTATTTTTCACTATCTTTTATGTAGATAGGGCCCGAGTAGGATTTCAGAACGTTTTTACATTTTTGCATGACTACCTTGTTTATGTTTTTATAAATGAATTTCTCGAACCGTATGCTTTTTAATAAAATTTTTAGACTTAAACCACTTGTTCTATATTTAGTGATGACTTCGATTCAGCATAAGGAGTTGGGTCGTTACAGTTGGTATCAGAGCACAGTGTTTTAGGTTCTGTAGACTGACCTACGATGTAAGTCATTTTTGTTTGGTTTTACTTCACCCTATGGCTATACGGTCCTTCGGCACTCGCCAGGTATGTCTAAAGCCTTGCTAATGTTAAGATTACAATTTTGCCTGAATAGTCTAAGACCTAGATATAGGGTGTTAAGTTCTTGTGGTGAAAAGTTTGTTGGTGAATTTAGGGAGAATGCCGCCACGTAGAGGTACACGCCGAGGAGGTGGTAGGGGAGGCAGAGGAGCCGGTCGTGGCCAGCCGGAGGCGCCACCTGTTGCACCGGCAGTCGACCCAAACGCACCGGTCACCCAGGCGGATCTCGCCGCGATGGAGCAGCGTTATCAGGACATGCTGCAAGCTGCTTTGGCGCCTTTCCTTGCCGCCCAGCAGAACCAGGCCGCCCCTGTTCAGGCCGAGGCCGCCCCTGCTCAGGCCCAGGCCGCCCCTGTTCAGGCTCAGGCCGTCGCTCCTCCAGCCCCTGAGGAAGCTCAACCAGTACCAGTTCAACTGTCGACCGAGGCGAAACACTTACGGGATTTCAGGAAGTATAATCCCAAGACCTTTGACGGATCCATGGACAACCCCACAAAGGCCCAAATGTGGTTGACGTCCATAGAGACTATTTTCCGGTACATGAAGTGCCCAGAAGACCAGAAGGTGCAGTGTGCAGTCTTCTTCTTGGAGGACAGGGGCACCGCCTGGTGGGAGACCGCGGAGAGAATGCTAGGGGGCGATGTAAGCAAAATAACATGGGAGCAGTTCAAGGAGAACTTCTATGCTAAGTTTTTCTCCGCCAATGTGAAGCACGCCAAGCTGCAAGAGTTCCTAAACTTGGAGCAAGGCGACATGACGGTGGAGCAGTACGACGCCGAGTTCGATATGTTGTCCCGCTTTGCTCCCGATATGGTAAGGGACGAGGCTGCCAGGACGGAGAAATTCGTTAGAGGACTCAGGCTAGACCTTCAGGGCATTGTCAGAGCCCTCCGCCCAGCCACGCATGCTGATGCACTACGTATAGCACTGGATTTGAGCCTGCCTGAGAGAGCCGATGCGTCTAAGGCTGCCGGCAGAGGGTCAGCCTTGGGACAGAAGAGGAAGGTTGAGACGCAGCCTGACGTAGTACCGCAGCGAACACTGAGGTCAGGAGGTGTCTTCCAGAGACACCGACGGGAGCTTGCAGCAGCCGGGAGGACTCTGAGAGAGCTACCCGCTTGTACTACCTGCGGGAGAGTCCACGGAGGTCGTTGCTTGGCTGGAAGTGGAGTCTGCTTCAGGTGCAGACAGCCGGGGCACACTGCTGATATGTGTCCTCGGAAACCCTTCGAGACGACACCGCCCCAGCCTTCTGCGGCCCAGCAGGGGAGAGTTTTCGCCACTACCCGGCAGGAGGCCGAGCGAGCTGGCACTGTGGTGACAGGTACGCTCCCAATTTTGGGGCATTATGCTTTTGTGCTATTTGACTCTGGGTCATCCCACTCGTTTATATCCTCCGTTTTCGTTCAGCATGTGGGTTTAGAGGTAGAGCCTTTGGGTAGTGTTTTGTCGGTTTCTACTCCATCTGGGGAGGTCCTGTTATCCAAAGAACAAATAAAGGCATGTCGGGTAGAGATAGCGAATCGTATGTTAGACGTGACCTTACTAGTGTTAGACATGCAGGATTTTGATGTGATACTAGGCATGGATTGGCTGTCAGCCAACCATGCCAATATAGACTGTTATGGCAAGGAAGTTGTCTTCAACCCTCCCTCCGAGGCTAGTTTCAAATTCAGGGGGGCAGGTATGGTATGTATACCCAAGGTCATCTCAGCCATGAAGGCTAGTAAACTACTCAGCCAGGGTACTTGGGGTATTTTGGCAAGCGTAGTGGATGTGAGAGAGCCAGAAGTCTCCCTATCTTCCGAACCAGTGGTAAGAGAGTACCCCGACGTTTTCCCAGACGAACTTCCAGGACTTCCGCCTCCCAGAGAAGTAGACTTCGCTATCGAGTTAGAGCCGGGCACTGCCCCAATCTCGAGGGCCCCTTACAGAATGGCTCCAGCCGAGCTAAAGGAGTTGAAGGTCCAGTTACAGGAGTTGCTGGACAAAGGCTTCATCCGGCCCAGTGTGTCGCCTTGGGGAGCCCCAGTTTTGTTCGTGAAGAAGAAGGATGGGTCAATGCGCCTTTGTATTGACTACCGAGAGCTGAACAAGGTGACAGTCAAAAACCGCTACCCCTTGCCCAGGATTGATGACCTGTTCGATCAGTTGCAGGGAGCCACCGTCTTCTCCAAGATCGACCTGCGATCAGGCTATCACCAGTTGAGGATTAGGGACGGTGACATCCCCAAGACGGCCTTTCGATCGAGGTACGGACATTACGAATTCGTTGTGATGTCTTTCGGCTTGACTAACGCTCCTGCAGTATTCATGGATCTGATGAACAGGGTGTTTAAGGAGTTTCTAGACTCGTTCGTCATAGTCTTCATTGACGACATCCTCATTTACTCAAAAACTGAGGCTGAGCACGAGGAGCACTTACACCAAGTTTTGGAGACCCTTCGAGCCAACAAGTTGTATGCCAAGTTCTCCAAGTGTGAATTCTGGTTAAGGAAGGTGACGTTTCTTGGCCACGTGGTTTCCAGTGAGGGAGTTTCAGTAGATCCCGCAAAGATTGAAGCAGTGACCAACTGGACCCGACCGTCCACGGTTAGTGAAATTCGAAGTTTTCTGGGCTTGGCAGGTTACTACAGGAGGTTCGTGGAAGACTTCTCACGTATAGCCAGCCCGTTGACCCAGTTGACCAGGAAGGGAACCCCTTTTGTCTGGAGCCCAGCATGCGAGAGGAGCTTTCAGGAGCTCAAACAGAAGCTAGTGACGGCACCGGTCCTGACAGTGCCCGATGGTTCGGGAAACTTTGTAATCTATAGTGACGCCTCCAAGAAGGGACTGGGCTGTGTTCTGATGCAGCAGGGTAAGGTAGTTGCTTATGCCTCCCGCCAATTGAAGATCCATGAGCAGAACTACCCTACCCATGACTTGGAGTTGGCAGCTGTAGTCTTTGCACTGAAGATATGGAGGCACTATCTGTACGGTGAGAAGATTCAGATTTACACCGATCATAAGAGCCTGAAGTACTTCTTCACACAGAAGGAGTTGAACATGAGGCAGAGGAGGTGGCTTGAGTTGGTGAAAGACTACGACTGCGAGATCCTATACCACCCAGGTAAAGCAAATGTAGTGGCTGATGCGCTGAGTAGGAAAGTTGCACATTCAGCAGCGCTAATCACCAAGCAGACCCCCTTACTCAGGGACTTTGAGAGGGCAGAGATTGCAGTCTCAGTAGGTGAGGTTACCGCACAGTTGGCTCAGTTGACAGTTCAGCCAACCTTGAGGCAAAAGATCATTGCTGCTCAGCTGGATGATCCTTACTTGGCAGAGAAGCGTCGCGTGGTAGAGACAGAGCAAGGTGAAGGCTTCTCCATATCCTCTGACGATGGCCTTATGTTTGAGGGACGCCTGTGTGTGCCGGAAGACAGCGCAGTTAAGACGGAGCTTTTGACTGAGGCTCACAGTTCCCCGTTTACCATGCACCCTGGGAGTACGAAGATGTACCAGGACTTAAGGAGTGTCTATTGGTGGAGGGGCATGAAGAGGGATGTGGCAGACTTTGTCAGTAGATGCTTGGTGTGCCAGCAGGTGAAGGCACCTAGGCAGCATCCAGCAGGGTTGTTGCAACCCTTGAGTGTGCCAGGGTGGAAGTGGGAGAGTGTGTCGATGGATTTTATTACGGGACTGCCCAAGACCCTAAGGGGCTACACGGTGATCTGGGTTGTGGTCGACAGACTCACGAAGTCGGCCCATTTCGTGCCAGGGAAATCCACTTACACTGCCAGTAAGTGGGGGCAGCTATATATGACAGAGATTGTGAGACTACATGGAGTACCCGTATCCATCATTTCAGATAGAGACGCCCGTTTCACATCGAAGTTCTGGAAAGGACTTCAACTTGCATTAGGTACAAGGTTGGACTTCAGCACGGCATTCCACCCTCAGACTGATGGTCAGACAGAGAGATTGAACCAGATTTTGGAAGACATGCTGCGAGCCTGCGTACTAGAGTTTTCAGGAAGTTGGGACTCCCATCTGCATCTGATGGAGTTTGCCTATAACAACAGCTACCAGGCTACTATTGGTATGGCACCGTTCGAGGCCCTGTATGGCAAGTGCTGTAGATCCCCTGTCTGCTGGGGCGAGGTTGGAGAGCAGAGGATGCTAGGCCCCGAATTAGTGCAGACGACCAACGCAGCCATACAGAAGATCCGAGCTCGTATGCTGACAGCCCAGAGCAGACAGAAGAGTTACGCTGATGTACGACGTAAGGACCTCGAGTTTGAAGTGGGAGATATGGTCTTTCTGAAGGTTGCACCCATGAAGGGTGTTCTGAGGTTCGCGAAGAAGGGGAAGCTGAGCCCACGCTTCGTAGGGCCGTTCGAGATATTGGAGCGGATTGGCCCCGTGGCTTACCGCTTGGCGCTACCCCCATCGTTTGCTGCAGTGCACGACGTATTCCATATCTCCATGCTGAGGAAATATGTCGCAGACCCAACACATGTGGTGGACTTCGAGCCACTGCAGGTTAGCGAGAACCTGAGCTACGAGGAGCAGCCTGTCGAGGTCCTGGCAAGGGAGGTCAAGAAGCTTCGCAGTCGAGAAATTCCACTGGTCAAAATCCTTTGGCAGAACCATGGAGTGGAAGAGGCCACGTGGGAGAAAGAAGAGGATATGAGAGCCCAGTACCCCGAGCTGTTCGAGGATTAGAACTTTCGAGGACGAAAGTTTTTTTTAGGAGGGAAGATTGTAACGCCCGACAATTTCGGTTTCCTTTTTGTTTTGACCATTAATATTAATACTAAAGTGTGTTTATTATTAGTATTAAACTAAAGTTTTTTTTTGTATTAATTTTGAAGTTAGGGGGTGAAATAAATTATTGGCTTAACAAATAAATGGCCTTGGAAAGGGTCAAAGGTGGTTATTGGAGGAGAGAGGAAAGAGGGTTTTAAAGATTTCTTTTATTATTTTTATTTCTTTTAAAAAGAGGCCTTGGGACTCGTGCGTAAAGAGGAAGAGGAAAATTTTTCAAAGAAAGAAAAAGGGGGAAAAAATTTTCCTATTGAAACCCTAGCCGCCGCACGCCGCCGCACGCCGCCGCCGCCGCCGCCGCCGCGAACCCGAGCCGCCAAGCATCCTTCTCTGTTCAGCAGCGCAGCCGAGCCGCAATCGCAACCGAGCCGTCGCCGAGCTTCCAGCCGCGCCAGGAGAATCGTCCAAGCCGATCTGCGCAGCCGAGCGTCCGTCGGAGCAGCCGTCTCTCGCACGCCGAAGCCGAGTCGAAGCCGCCTCCGCGCGTCCGCAGCCAACCCGTCAGCCAGCCGAGTCGCGCCGCTTCGATCCGACGCAAGCGCAGCCGAAACGCCAGTCGGTAGCCGTCGCCGAGCGAAGCCGCGGTAGCCGGACCACCAACAGCCGCCGCGCCGCCCGAAATCCGGAAGCCGAAGCCTCGCGCGCAAGGGTCCGACCGAAGACCCGCCCCGCGACCCGAACCGACGCGCGCCACCTTCCGGAAACCCGACCCGCGCCCGCGTGCACCCGTGCGTGAGCCGCGCCCGCGTGTGAAGCCGCGCCGCGCGCTTTTGTGTAGCCGAGCCGCGTCTCCCCTGTTGCAAGCCGAGCCGCGTCTCCCCCTGTTGCAAGCCGAGCCGCACGCGAAATCCCTGTACCGAGCCGAGCCGCGTCTGCCCAAGCCGAGCCGGTCCTGTCTTCTTCCAGCCGAGCCGCCAGGACTAAATTGGCTCCATCCACCTATATTTTGGTAAGCTAATTAATTATTGTGGTCTTTCCGGTAAGACTCCATGCTCGGACGTTAGTTAAATTAATTTGGATCTAAATTAAATTATTTTCCTCAAGGGACGTCTTGGACCAAGAAATTACTGCAGCGCGGGATTTCTTCAGTAGGGGCTCGAGCACTGCAACCTCCTTCTAGGGTAAGCTATTTCAATTGAGTCTCGAACCGTTAGTCGTTGGCGACCTATTTACAATTTTGACTCATTAAACAGTTAGGACTTCGTCGCTTGGAAAGCGTACTGCCTCGCCGTTAGGACTCGACAAGTAGATCTCCAGGTAAGAGATTCTACTACTAGTTTCATGTTTGAAGTATGAGACTGTGTATGCCCTATGTTGCATATTGAGAAATTGACAGCTATGATGCCTGAAATAAATGTTAGTATGAGGCAATGACGATATAGTTGTGCTATAGCCTGTTATGTGTGGCAAGATCTATTTTGGTTACGACGAATGTCGGGACGGAGAGTGTAGAAATGATTTGTGTGACATGTTATATGCTGATGCCATGTGTATGTATACTGCAATTAGGGTACCTGTTAGCTTGATTCTGTTAGAGTCGTACCTGCATGGGTGTCCTTCGGGATCACCACCTATCGAGGACTGTGTGGTCCGACGGGACGCCAGTCTAGCATGATATAGACATGACTCGAGTGACTCGACGGGGTCCTCGCATCCCGACTGTCCTAGGTGTCCCCGGGCACCGAAGACCAGAGTTACGTTCCTACGGGAGCGCATGATTGCACGTGTTCGGGAACGTGCCAGAGATTGGGTACCAGTTATCAGGACTCTAACAGGAAGTTAACAGGCACCTAGTGGGACTAGTAGTGGGTCCCTTACTGAGTATTTTTATACTCATTCTCTCCATTTTATGTTTTCAGGTAGAGGACGAGGCAAGGGCAAGGGCAAGCTGGCGAGCGACCCGAAGTGAGACCGAGGAGGGCCATAGGGACTACCGCTTCCGCTTATTTCTTAGTTCAGATTTTAGCATTTGAGTTTGAGTACTTTTTATTTTTCACTATCTTTTATGTAGATAGGGCCCGAGTAGGATTTCAGAACGTTTTTACATTTTTGCATGACTACCTTGTTTATGTTTTTATAAATGAATTTCTCGAACCGTATGCTTTTTAATAAAATTTTTAGACTTAAACCACTTGTTCTATATTTAGTGATGACTTCGATTCAGCATAAGGAGTTGGGTCGTTACATCTTTAAACTATAGTATACAATAATTCTAATATTTTTGTATTCATCTTCCATAATTATGTCATTTGGATGGTGTTTGACCTGTGAAAATGATATAATAAATAGTATTGTTATAAACCAAGGGCTTGTGCTAACAAATACACAAATATAAAATATTATTCATATTGATATTGACAAAGATAGAGCAATTAGACAAATATAGACAAAGATAGACAAAGATAGAGGACTATAGAGAAAGATGTTGACATTTTGTTTTGTTACCTTCAGTTCTTTTTCTTTCTTAATTTGTTTTTCTGGTGCCTTTCCTTTAGATTTCATTACTTTGCTAGTTGATGTTGTTTGCTTCTTGCTCACCATCTATTTATAAAAAAGAAAAAAAAATAAGGTTAAGTTATATAGAATAAGAGTGATCGTTATTAATTAAATAAAACGAATATAGGATTCATACCTCTTTGTATGGGAGATAGATCGAGATAGATCGACATAGATTTGGTTGTGGAACCAAAATATTGAGCAACGAATAGAATGCCTGAAACAAATTTTGGAAGATTGATGGAGAACGGAATGTGAAGAACAAGACGAAGAAGAATTTCAAAAGTTTTGTGAAGAAGGTAGGTGAAAATGAACAATTGATCAAGAAGAAATTGTACAACGAAAAGGATTTGAAGAAGACGATGCAATGTGAAGAAGAGAAAAAGTCAGAACAAGGGACTTCTCCTTTTTATAGCACGTTGATTTCGATGGTATTTTTGTAACTATAAGTGATTGGGCTTGGCTTCTATTGAGCTTCTCAAAACCAACATTTATACTTACATAAATGATCATACGATGATTGTTCAAGGTACTTTGCACGATCGTTTATAACTAAAGCTTTCACTACCATTTACGATTTATTATCTGATTGTTTAAATTTGGTTCTTTCTTGCTATCGTTTATGCTACACGATCGTATATCATTTGTATCATTGTTTACACCATCGCGTATGATGATCGTTTAGTAGAAGATTACTCGTGTGCGTGTAGCCAATTTATTGCATATTGAATGGAATATTTTTTGTACTTCCCATTGTAGGTCGGTAAGTATTTTTTATTTTAAAATTATTTTATACAGCATAAATATTTTGTCGATTTGTTATATTTTTTTTTAAGATTTTAGGTTAAAATGAGTATGTATGAGCTTAATTTAAAAGAAAACAACTAAACAATTTCCTAAAATGGATTATGAATAAGAGGAAAGTAAAGAAAAAGAAATGATGTCATGTTTTTTGGGAAGCATAGTGCTGCCGACTTATAAATATGAAATAGAAAACATTATATAGCCGAAATTAATGAAATCAATCACATCACCTCCTCAACCTATTCTTGTGATGTAGTTGTGTTTTGTGAACTCTCGAGATTTTTATAATTAGTATATTTTTGTTTATAGTTAAAACTTTTTCCACAAAATAAAAAATCGGCTGCGTCGGTTTTATTCGTTGTTTTTCTCTATTCCTTTTCATTCGAGAGGAAAAAAAAAGAACATTTCTTTGGCTTTTGATATTCTTTATCTGTTTGTAACTCGTTCTGTGTTTGTACAATATTTTAAAAGAATCAATATCATTTTACAAATATTCATCGGTGTCGGCCTATTTTATACATATATGTATAAAAGAGTTCCGATAAATGGAAAATTATTCGGTAAAATTTTATAAATATAATAAATCGTTAAAATATTTAGTACCCGTATAACAAAGTCTATTAATATAACCATTTTTTCAATATTCCAAGTTTGACCTTCCGTCTTTTCTCCCTTTTCGTACGTTTTATCGTCTTTCATCTTTTCTTTTTCTTTTTCCTCTCTTCTCGTCTTCGTCTCTTCTATCGTCTTTTATTCTTTTCCTTCTTTTTTGTTTAAGATCGTGTATTAAATATAAAAGATTTATTTTTTTCAAACTTTTATTTGGTTGTTCAAAATCGTGTACATAAAAGACTGAAAAAAAAAAACATCGTTTAAATTTGGGTAGTCAAATCTAAATGATCGTGTAGAAATAAAATAGTCAAATCTAAACAATCATGTACAAAAAAAATCTAAAATATCGTTCAGATTGGGATAGTCAAATCTAAACAATGGTGTACAAAGAAAATAAACGATCATATAAACAATCTAAACGTGTAGCAAAAAAATCTTACAAAAAAAATCGTTTAGTCAATTTCAATGATTGTATACCAAATCTTGGAGAGAAAAAAATGTTTATATTTTGCTACCCTAATCTAAACGATCAAATCTAAATCATCATGTAATTAAATCTAAACGATGGTATAACTAAATTAAACGATCGTGTACAGACAATTTAAAATATAAATTGTTTAGATTTGGCTATTCAAATCTGAACGACCAAATCTAAACGATCGTATATTAAACAAAAATCAAATATAAACGATCGTGTATCAAATATATTACGCGCGTTGTTAACAGCGTGGCTGGACATTTTTGGTATTTTCCATGGTGGGTCTGTAAACTTTTTTCGTTTTCGAAATTGCTTTATAGAGTATAAATATTTTCCCGCTTTGAGATATTTTTTAAAAGAACCCTAAATTATTTTGAATGAAAAAATTGTTGAAAGTATCACAAAATATAGTAATATTTCATTTAGAATGTTTGTTATATTTTATAAATATTTTTGTTCATTTTGTTATATTTAAAAACAACTCTAAATATAAAAACATTCTATTTCTTCCTTGGGAGAATTTGGAGTTCAATCTCTTTCTCTCTCTGTTTTGTTTTCTTTTTTTTTTTTTTTTTTCTTTTTTGGTTGTTGATGTTAGAGTTGAGTTTGGTGCAAAATATGGAAGTATTTTATCAAATTCAAGCAGGTTAAGGTTTTGTTCTACCAACATTAGATTTTTTATCTTGTTAAATCTATAGATTGTTGTACTTTGCTTGAAACCTGTTGTGGCTGACTATTGTGTTTTGGACCACAGTTATTAAAAGCATATCTCAATAACCTATTGACTTTTTTTTAGAAAGATCCTTTTCTTTTTCTTTTTGTTATTTAATATTCATGTGGTTGAGCCAAAATAGAATTTTAATTGAACCTCATACTCAATAATATTGATTCATTCAGTTTTATTTCTCTGGGAGAAAACTTCAAATTCAATTGTGAGAGCGATATAATATCCAAATAACACAGGGTATATCTTAACTTAGGTATATAAAAATATTTGTGAGTTGAACTTTTTGCCCTTTTATAATATTAAAATAAAAGAAAAGGAACTTTCATTTCATCAGTGAATTAAGAGTTGTGTGGATTGATCCAATCTAGGGAGAGATAAGAATAAAGATTGGATAATAAATGTATGCTTAGTAGAACAAACCCAAGTTTTGTCGTGGGGGGATCCATCGTAAGAAAATAATTTGGATAGTTATCCTTAATAGGAAGAAATAATTTCTTTTTTTTTTTTTCTTTTTTTTTTTTTTTTTTGTTAATTCTTTTTTTGTGAAAAGATATTTTTCTAGTTTTGGAACACTCAGGAGATCTCTACAATTAATTTAGGTTTGATTAGTTTTGTTTCCAGTAGAAAACTGCTCTGGTGTGGGTCCCATTTGTAAGGTTGATATTCGTTTATCTTCTTATAAGCAAAGTAACTAATAATGAATTTATATATTATTAGTATAATAGAGTAAACAATTTTTGAACATCTATATTTTGCCAAGCAATGTTGAAAATAATAAATTTACTTTCAAATACTCCTTAGTTTTCAAAATTTGTTTTCCTTTTAATCTCCACATTGTTAAAATTTCTATTTTGGTCTTTAAAATTTTTAAATTCAACATATTTTACCTTTAACCGATAAATAATTTCTACGTTGTGACCATAAATTAAATTTCAAACATTTCTAAATTAATTAATCATTTTAAAGTTTGAATTAGAATTTTCTACAGGAAAAAAAAAATGTAAATTGTTCATACATCAAATTTAATTGTCCATTTTGTGAAATTTATATCTGAATAGAGATTGTAGCACGTGGGAGAATTGACAATCATGATAATGAGTTGAAATTGATTCAAATAATTATATGATAAAGATAAGAATTTAACTAATACAAATGATAAGTTTCACACAATATTTGTTGTAGAATAAAACCTAGTAAAATAAGTTGTAGAGTAGAATATGTAAATGAATACACTTGTGAAACTTGATGCAATAAACAAACAACTTTGATTCCCTCACATCCAATTTGAACTAAAATTTATCTAGTAATATGAGCTACAAAAGCCTCAAATTCCTTACGAGACTCGCCGCCTTCTTCCAACGATTGTCGCACAACATTCCCTAATCTCTCTGCATTTCTCCTCACCTTCGCCCCTTCCTCCGACACCATCAACTTCCTAACGACCTCCTCTATAGCACCTGCCATTATCAGTTCTTGTTGCCACTCTTTGAGTCCCACCCCGACACACAATACCCTAGTCATAAGCACCGTGTTCCTCGGTTGGTCAGAGTGCATTGGCCAAGCAATCACCGGAACCCCAGTCGTGATGCTCTCTATGCATGAGTTCCAACCGCAATGTGTCATGAACCCTCCTGTCGCCCAATGACCCAGTATCTCTAACTGTGGTGCCCAGTCTTTTATTACCAACCCTTGGTCGCCAATTAAATTGTTATAACCTTCTGGAAGATTCGACTTTCGAATCTCGTTGACATCGAATACGTCTCCCTTGTCTGCATCGCGGAGGACCCAAATGAACTTTTGATCACTTCTTGCTAACCCAATTGCTATTTCTTTTATTTGTTCGTCTTTCATTGTTGTAGTTGTCCCAAATGAGATGTAGATCACTGATCTTGGCTCTTGTTGGTCTAGCCATGCCATGCAGCTATGGCTACAAGGTGGCTGTTTGTTGTTGCCCCATTTTTAGAATAAAGGAAAAATTAAATCAATTAATAAACAAACCATCTAATAGAAACAATATATATTTAAATTAAACTAATCCATGTGTATTTATCTTTGTCTCATTGATAATCTTTTATTGAAATAATATTTTCACAAAAGCAAATTTTAAGTGAGCAATAAGATACTCAAGAATAAATAAGCTTATAACTTTGTTAACACTTAGGTTGTGTTTAATAAATTAATATTTGGTTGTTTGTTATTTTTTGTTTTTTTAAGGTTAAATCTGATTATTCTCCCTTTCATCCTTATTAAAGTAATTAAATATTTAAAAATAGAATAAAAAATAGGAAAACTTTTCTAAATATAATAAACTATTAAAATATTTATGTTCGGTAACAAATCTCATAAATTTAGTCATTTTTTAAATATTTTAGGTTTGCCCAACCATCTTTTTATTGATTTTTTCTAGTCTTCCTCTCTATTATGATTTCTTCCTTTTTATTTTGTTTTATTTTTAGATTTGGTTTATTTCTATCGTCTTTCTTGTTTTTCTCTCTTTTTTAGATGTGTGCATGTCTTTCTTATTCTTTCTTCTTTTTCCTTTTCTTTCATTCACGGCATACATCGTATCGTCTTTCTTTTTTTCTTTTTTTACATTTAGATTAGGTAATCAAATCTGATGGTGTATAAAAATCTTGAAAAAATTGGTTAGTGTATAAAAATCTTGAAAAAATTGGTTAGATATTCCGCTAACAAAAACTAAAATATTGTGTACAAATAATATTGAAAAAAATCGTTTATACCAAATTTTGAAAAAAAAATCGTGTAACCAAATCTAGCCAAATCTAAACGATCGTGTACACAAATCTAAACGATCATATACTAAATTTTGAAAAAAAAAATGGTTTGAAAAAACGATAGAATTAAAAAACAAATCTAAACGATCGTGTACCAAATCAAGTTACCAAATATATTACACATTATTGACGGAACATTTTTGGTATTTTACACATTGGACATCTGGGTTTTTTCCATTTTCGAAATTGTTCAATACAATGTAAATATTTTACCTCTCTTTTATATTTTTGAAAAGATCTATAGAAAATAAAAGTATTTTTTAGTTTAAAATTTAACTTGAGATTACTAAAAGAACCGGTAAAAAAGAGATGATAAAATAAGAAATTTAGAGTCGGAATAAATATTTATAGGTTTCATTTTTAAAATGATGAATTAATTGTGATATACCGCCTTAATTGAACAATTTTTTTTTTATATATAAAAAAGTTTATTTTAAGTTGGCTTCAGCTATTTTTGCAATTCGACCCTGCCAAACACCCAAAAAGGCCAAAATATGAAAATATATAAAATTTTCATACGAAAAATTAAACTTCGGTTGGCCCACTTAGTTTGACGGGAAAATATTGATATATACGAGGATGAAAAAAAAACTTATTTTATCACATACTCAACATTTGGATTGATTTGTATACACACACCCACATTTGATCCCAAAATTAATGAGGAAAATGAGTTAGTTAAAATAAATATTTTAAAATAAATTAAAACGAACCTTGGAGATTTTGAGAGGGTTGAAAGGACCCAAAGCCCAATGACGAAACTCAGGTTCAATCCTCTGAATCACCTCTAAAAACTCTCCTTCAATAAATTTACAAGTGTTATAAATTTTCCCAGCTCCCATTTTTGGCAGATGACGAAACTGAGATCCAATGAACTCCAAAAATTCTGTTGGAAAACATTCTTCCGTCGACACTACATTCAGTTCTTTAGGAAAATATTGTTGGTAAATCGTTGTTATTTCACCATCTTTGTGTCCGTCGTTTGCAAACCGCACTTTACGCTCCAAGTTATGAAGAGCAACGGTGAAGGCGGATACAGAGTGAAAGCAATAGGATTCAGTGTTGGGAATGGCGTTGACATCTTGTAGGGCAGACGACATTAGTGAGTCGTGGATGACGACAAGTCGTTTCACTTTAGATGAGAGAGCGCGTAGGAAAGCAGCGAGAGGGCGATGGAGATGGAGAGCAGCAGCAATGAATGAGGGAATGAGATGGGAGGGAAATTTATGGGGTGCGGCAGGATTGGGAGGAGGAGAGGGAAATGGAGGGATATCAAAGTCGTGGAATTGGATTGATGGGTGGCTACTGATCTGGGAACCGTTGTGAACACGACGAAGTTGTACTTGGCGATTGTGGGTAGCAGTGCCAACGAAGTGGACTGGGATGTGGAAGGTGGAGATGTGGTGGGAGAGGTGGAGTAGTTGGTTCAAGTGACCTTGTGCAGGTAAAGGAACCATAACAACCACTATTGGAAGGTCGTTTGAAATTTTTACCGCGTTGTTGTTTTCGTTATTCATTGTATAACAAAAAACTGAGAGCTAGGCTTCGCGTTTTTCTCTTTTCTAGCGTTACGGCGTTTGATTATAGCTAGGAATCCAAGAACAAGTTTATATATATATATATGCGTGGACACACATCTGCCCCACATCAAAATTTAATGTGTTTTCTTATGGTCCACACATTGGCCGCCTTTTTCTTTTTCTTAAAACTTTTAATTATAGAAAACTTTTCTAAATATAACACATTATTCAAATATTTACAGCTGCCCTAACAAAGCCATCAATTTAGCAATTTTTTAAATATTTCAGATTTCTCAGTCCACTTTTTTCTCGATTTTTAATAGTTAATTTAATAGTCTTCCTCTACTCTTTCTTGTTTTTTCTCTTTTTAGATGCGTGTATGTCCTTGTTCCTCTTTCTTCTTTTTTCATTCACTGCATGCATTGTATCGTCTTTCTTCTTTTCTTTTTTTTTTATGTTTATATTAGGTAAGTAAATCTGATAGTATATAAGAATGTTTAAAAAATTGGTTAAGCATTTAAATTAATTAGGGTAACAAAAACTAAAAGTTTGTGTATAAATAATATTAAAAAAAAATAGTTTATACTAAATTTTGAAAAAAAAAAATTAGTTTAGATTTGGGGTACGATCATATACTAAATTTTGAAGAAAAAAAAATCGTTTAGATTTGGAAACCCCAAATCTAAATGATCGTGTACCAAATTTTGAAAAGAAAAAATCGTTTAGATTTGGACATAAACGATCTTGTACCAAATTTTGAAAAAAAACTGTTTAGATTTGGAAAGTGCATTGTTGACGGGACATTTTTGGTATTTTACACATTGGGCCTCTAGGCTTTTTCCATTTTCGAAATTGTTCTATACCGTATAAATACTTTGCAGCTTTTTTATATTTTTGAAAAGACAACTATTATTATTATTATTATTATTATTATTATTATTATTATTATTATTATTATGATTATTATTATTATTAGGGGTCTTTTTTAAAATATAACAAAGTGGCAAATTATTTAGAATGTATAAAACAATTTCGGAAACGAAAAAAAGCCCAAAGACCCACCGTATAAAATACCAAAAATGCCCCGTCAACCACGCCGTCAACAATTCGCGCGTAATATATTTGTGATCGCTTAGATTTGGTTATTGTTTGGTACGTGATCGTTTATATATGACTACAATTTATATTTTCAATTCTATCGTTTAATTTTGTTACACAATCGTTTAATTTAGTTAAGTTTGAATTATGTTATGTTTAAATTTGGTTACACGTAGATTTGGGGACCCAAATCTAAACGATTTTTTTTTTCAAAATTTGGTACATGATTTTTTTAATTCTTTTGGTACAAAATTGTTTAGATTTATCTAAACGATAATTTTTTTTACACAATCATTTACTTTTTTTATACGATCGTTTAAATTTGGCTACTCTAATCTAAACGATTTTTTTCAAAAAATTTTATACACGATCTTTTATTTTTTTCGACACGATCGTTTACTTTTTTTTTACACGATCGTTTACATTTGGCTACTCCAATCTAAATGATTTTTTTCAAGATTCTCTATACACGATTTTTTTTTACACGATCGTTTACTTTTTGACACGGTCGTTTACATTTGGCTACTTTAATCTAAATGACTTATTTTAAGATTCTTTATACACGATTTTTTATTTTTTTTACACGATCGGTTACATTTGGCTACTCCAATATAAATGATTTTTTCTTCAAAATTCTTTATACACGATCTTTTAGATTTTATTATTTTTTGTCTACAGTCGTTTAGATTTGGTTACCCAAATTTAAACAATGTAAAAAAAAAAAAGACGATGGAAATAAATCACAGCGAAAAAAAAGAGGAAAAGAAGAAATACGATGGAAAGAAATCGTAGAGAAAAAAGAGAAAAAGAAGAAAAACGATGGAAATAAATCGCAGCAGAAAAAGAAAAAGAAGAAGAGAAAAAGAAAGAAAGATAATGGAAAAGAAAGAAAGATAATGGAAAAAATCGCAGCAGAAAATAAAAGGAAAGAAGAAAGATGATGAAAGAGATTACGAGGAAGAGAACAAAGATGGAAGGGGCAAACTTGAAATATTTAAAAAATGGTTAAATTTATGAGTTTTGTTAGGTCGTAAATAGTTTGGTATTTTGTTATATTTATGAAAGTTTCCCTTATTATTATTTAAATTAGAGATATTTTATAATAAAATAAACAAAAAAATTTACAACATGTAGCAAAAATTTAAATTCTATCAATGATATATATACATAAATAGAGACCGATATGTTTCTACCAATTATATTGATATACAATAATAGAAATCTATCCATGTCTATCATTGAAAGAATCTATAATTTTGATATCTTTTGTAAATATTTTGTTAAATTTATCATTTTTGAGAATTCTCCTTTAAATTATCAATTAATTTCTCACGTTGTATCTGTTAGCAATCTTATTGCAATTTAAATTTGGGAGTGTTCAAATTGTATCAATTTATGCTCTTCGTTATGATATATTTCATCAAACAAAAATTGTATGAGACATATAATTTTATACATTAGACTCTAATTAAACTATAGTGAACAAATTGGACTCTTAGTGGTAATTTATTTTGAAATTGATCATTTCATACACCCAATTTGAGTAATAGTTTATTTCGTTAATTTAACATTGGAAGAAACGTATACACATGTGAGTATTGAAGCATTGATGGTTTTTAATTACCATAAACTAAACTATATAAAAAGGCTAAGGCGGAGGAACACTTTTGCACGTCTTTTGTTGTAGGGTTATCTGATGTAATTTTATATTCAAATTATTAAATAAAATGGGTTGCCATATTTTTTTCACTTCCACCTTAAATTAACAACAAATATATCTCTTTAAATCATTAAATCATCACACGTTAAATAAAGAAGAGAAGATTTTTCCAATCTCTTGGCGTGTTAAATTATAGTATGACTTTTTTCTATAAAAAAAAAAAACACATTTGATTTTCTATCAAATGTATACTTAATTTATACTTCATACAACAAAAACACTAAAAGATAAAATTCATTATATTTGATTTTCTATGAAATGTATACTTGATTTTCTATAAAAAGTATAAATATTTTGTCAAAGGTTCTATTTTTAACAATTTTTTTTTATAATTTTATCATTCTATATCCATTCCACATTAAATTATAAATAAATGTATTTTTTTTAACATCACACGTTATATAAAAAAATGGGTTGTTTAAAAATATAACAAACCGATCAAATATTTACACTATATAGAACAATTCTAAATACGAAAAAAATCCACATGCCCATAATGGAAAATAAAAAAAAAAATATCTCAGTCAACACGCGATCAATCGGCCACACGCACGCGTAAGTAATCTTCTTCTAAACAATTGTGGTACTATAGTCTAAATGAATGGTCTACGATCATTTAGGTTATGATATATGATAGTGTTGTTATTTTTAACGATGGAAAAAAATTGTTAATTTTAAACTACCATGTTGATCATGCTATACGATCGTGTTGACTATGATAAGCGATCGTGTTGATTATATTTACACGATCATATAGCAATTCTTTTTACACGATAAGAAAAGGGCTTCAAATCTAAACGATTAGTTGACCATACTAAGCAATCATGTTGGCTATGGTAAGCGGTCCTTTAGATTAAATCGATACGATCGTGTTGTTCCTTTTAAACAATAGGAAACAGGCTTCAAACGATCATGTTGACCATGGTAAATGATAGTGTTGACAATGATTAACAATTGTTTAGACCATGTCAAAATGATATTTAAACGATCTTGATATTCTCGAAAATATGAGAAAGATGTGGTAGCTTTAAAGAATCTTGCTGGAAATGGTAAAGATGAAATAGAAGATTTAAACAAAAGAATAAACTGTTTAAAAATAGAGAAAAGGAGATGAAAAAATCTGGGAAGAGAAGATGAATAAATCACAAGGAAGAAGAAGAAAGAAAGTGTTTGCAATATTCAAGGGCAAATCAGGAAATTATGAAAATATTGTATCGGTTTAATGGACTTTTACTTTTATTACACATGCCGTAAATATTTTTGTATTTTGTTATATTTATGAATATTAACCGTTAGAATATTTTTTAAACAATTTCATATTTTTTTAGTGTTAAATAATAGTAGATTTTTCCCCTAAAAGAATCACATTTTATCTTGGGGTCTTTTAAAAAATATAACAAAGCGGCAAATTATTTACACTCTATAGAACAATTTTAGAAATGGAAAACCCTATAGGCCCACAATGTGAAATACCAAAAATACCCCAATAAACGCGCGATTAATCGTCCGCGCGCCCTCGACAGATGTTAATAAACGATTATTACACGACATCGTGCAGAATAATATAAAATTGATACACGATCTTGTAAATTACTAAATACATAATGATAAAAAATAAACACTAAACGATAACAAAATACTTTAACGATCATGTAAATTATCTTTAATGATTATCTCATATGTGCATCTGATCTGTAACGACCCAACATTCCGGACTAAGTTGAGGTCACTACTAAATACCAAAACTCGACCACACAACATAAAATTTAAAACGGACCAGTTACGATTCATTAAAAACGTTAGAAACATTACAAAAAAACAGTTTCGGGCCCTATTTTAAATCAGTCACAAAAGTTTCAACAAAAAAACTCAAGTCATCAATTCAAAATCACAACCAAATATTCTGACAAAAATACATAGCGGAAGCAATAAGAAAACCAGACGCGTCCATATGGCCTTCACGCGTCCTTCCTGCCTCTCGTTGGTCTGCCCCTCGCTGTGCCCTTACCTGAAAAGTTTAAGAAGAGAAAAGGGTGAGTATAAACATACCCAGTAAGGGACCCACTACTGGGCCCGTTAGGGAACAACAGTTAACTTCCTATTCAGGGGTACCCTACATAACAGTCTAGTGGTTCCGTAGAACTCACATATCAGTCTAGTGCTCCCGAAGGATGCACACATCAGTCTAGTGCTCCCGAAGGATGCACACATCAGTCTAGTGCTCCCGAAGGATGCACATATCAGTAAGGCACACTACCCCATAGATGAAGCTAACCGTTACCCCTCAGTCCATACTAAACCGTCTACAACAGTCATACCCCATCAACACTCATAGGCTTTGCCAGTCAGATAGTATAGGTTTAAACAACTACACCCTCAGTTACCATACGCGTTTCCAATTCGCACACCATTATGGTAACCCCTAGACCCAATCAACTAATCAATCGAAATCGGATTCACTGTCCTTTCCCGTCCAAACTCCATGATCAATGTCCAGACCAATGACTACCACGTACCTAACCGTAACTTCAAGGTCCATCGACATACAATTCCAATCTACCACGTAGCCCATTAACATAACCACACTATACCGAGCACCCAGCATCGGGTCTACTAGCAAGTAACTCCTTATACCCGATAGCGCACAAGTTACAACTAGCGGTCGCGTTACTCTTACATCAGACAAGAATATAATAACAATGCTTAAAAGTCAAACACACTTATATTTATTCGGTACAGTTACTAACGTGTAATCCCCTGTGGACTACTACGTTTCCAGCCTCGCTCCGAGGTCCAGTAGTAGGAAAACCCTTACCTGAAACTTGGTTATGCCCCTCGATCGAGTCCACGCTCAACGGATCCACCTAAACGAAAACATGAAAGTTTTAATCGATGACACTAGTAGAAGTCATTTTAAATGGTCCTAAGCGACATCCGTTGACTTACCCGAGGGAAGAAAAGCTATCTCCAACCAAGCCTGCCGCGGAACCCGAAAACTTGAACGTCAACTCCTTAATACCTTCAAGGGATAAAAGGTAGGACCAAATCTTATTTCAAATATTCAAACTCGAATCGGATGCAGCAACATTAGGGAATTCATCAAAACAATCGTTACCGAAAACTCACCGTGACCCGGAGTGGAGGAAGGAAGGCTTAGGTGGCTCGGCTCGGCTTGGCTCACTCTCGGCTCGGCTCGGCTTGGCCTCGGCTCACAGCTCGGCTCAACTCGGCTCGGCTCGGTTTGGCCTCGGCTCAGCTCGGCTCGGCTCGGCTTAACTCGGCTTGGTTCTCGGCTCGGCTCGAGGCTCGCGGCTCGGCTCAACTCGGCTCGGCTCGGCTTAACTCGGCTTGGTTCTCGGCTCGGCTCGCGGCTCGCGGCTTAACTCGGTTCGCGACTCGGCTCGCGGCTCGGCTTGCAGCTTGAAACACGGGTCGGATTTGATTCGGGTTTTCGGGTCGGGTCGGCTTGAAAACGGGCAACCTCAACGACAAACTTCGGCCGTTCGACGACGGGGATGTGTCGCGGCTGGGTGAAGTCCGACGACTGGCTCTGTTTTCACGCGGCGGAGGACGACGGCTTGACGGCGGACACGGTCGGACGATTTGAAACCGAGAGGAGATCCGAAATGGTAGGGAGGCCGCGGCGGACGAACACGATGAAGCTGACGACGCTGCCGACGCTGGAGACAGAAATGGAGACGGAACGTGACGGGGGAGATGGAGACGCGTGCGGAAGAGAAAGATGGAGAGACGGCAGCGGCGGCGTGAAGCTGGAGACGAAGAAGAAGAAGAAGAAGAAAAAGAAGAAGAAGCCGGGGGGGGGGGTCTCGCGCGCGGTAAGTTAGGGTTCTTTTTTTTTAAAAAATATATATATATATATATATATATTAAGTTAAATAATAATAATAATAATAATATTTAATAATAATATTAATAATAATAATAATATAATAAATAATAATATTAATTAATACTAATGTAATAATAATGTTAAATAATAATAATAATAATATTAAATAATAGTAATAATAACAATAATAAATTATAATAATAATAATAATAAAAGATAATATTAATATTAAATTATATATAAAGATTATAATAAATATTAATAATAATAATAATATAATTACTATTATATTATTATTATATAAATTTACAAATATTAATTTCAGAATTTCAGAAATTAATCCAAAATTTAAAATTCCCGAAAAATTATATAAAACAGTAAAAGTTTACCTCGAAAATTCGGGGCGTTACATGATCACGTTGGAAAATATAAACGATAATCATACACGATTCTGTACATTATATAAACGATAATCATATATATAAACAATAAGGTAATAAACAGTAAAAGATGACGAAAAACTTTAAGTATACACGATTATGTAGAGAAGTTTCAACGATCATTTATATAGTATAAACGAACATTTACAGAAACTCCAATAACTCGTAATTACAAAAATGTCATCAAAATGAAGGGGCTATAAAAAGGTGAAGGAACTTGCTCAGACTTTTTCGTTCATCGTCTTCCTCGTCAATTGTTTATATCCTGGTAACTACTTCAACAGAACTGTCGCTATCGATAATCTGACTTGCATACAAAAAGATCTGAATCTATATTCATTTGGATCTATCTTCATCATCTACATGTATCTACCACGATCTATATCGCATACAAATAGGTCTGAATCTATATTCATTTAGATCTTCGCATACAAATAGGTCTGAATCTATATTCATTTAGATCTATCTCCATCATCTACATATATCTACCACGATCTATATCGCATACAAAGAGGTCTTAATCTATATTCATTTCGATTGATCTATATCTATCACGATCTATTCCGCATACAAAGACGTCTGTTTCTATACTTATTGTATATATTTCATTGAATATAATTTATATTAGTCTTTTTTTTACTAATAGATGGTGAGCAAGAATCAACAAGTATAATGTAGGAAATCAATAAGGTGTAAATCAAAGACAGAAGAAAGAAAAATGAAGAAAGAAAAAGGAATAAAGATAACAAACTAGAATGTGAATATATGTCTATATGGCGTTGTATATTTGTGTATCTTTTTCTTTTTAGCGCTATGCATTTGTTAATTTGTTAAAACTTACCCTTGTTTGAAACATATTATTTATTATGTCATTCAACAGGTGAAACACTATCCAAATGACATCATTATGGAAGATGAACAAAAAAAACCTTAGAATTACTGTATACTACAGTTTAGAAATATTGAATCAGATCAAGTCAAAAATAGACCAAAGAATTCTTTCTCGAGTTTTGACAAACAGTTCTTTTGGCCAGTTCCTTAACATTAAAATGACTAAAATACCAACACAATTCCTGAATTTTCTATTAAGAAAACAATGCCATATGAAAAAAAAACTAATGTCCTTGCTTTCAACTTCAATGGACATATAGCAGAATTTTGGCTGAAAGACTTTTGTTTTGTGACTAGACTAAAAGGTCACAAATTCCTTGAGTTAAATCTAGGAGAAAGAAAAAAAATGGTCTGAAAAATGTCCTTTTCCGTCATGATGACTTTATAACAAAAAGAGATATAGAAAGAACTTTCAAAGTGTTGTGTAACGAGGAAAACTCGTTGAAAGAAAAACTAATTAACGTCTATATCTTAGAAGCATTTTTAATTCCCAAGCAGCAACACAACCACATAAATCTCCTACATCTAGACATATTGGATAATGAAGAAATCTTTAAAGGCTATCCATAGGGAAGATTATCATACATCCTAACATATCAGTTCTTGGAAGAAGCATCCAACAGTGACAAGGATGTTGTATACCTTCAAGGGTTTCCCCCAGCTTTAGTCTATTGGGCTTTTGAGAAAATACAAAGACTTTCCAATTTAGATGTTGGGTTTGGAAGAAAGCTTGCAATGGAAGGGCCACCAATTGTAAGATGGGAATGTTTGGAAACAAGTGACTGGAGGACTCTAAACATCGACATTTTTTAATATGAGAATGTAAGTAAATTTAGAGCATGCTTTATCTATGTCTATCTAGATAGACAATGAAAGATTTTCTATTCATGTCTATCTTGAATAGATGATGATATAAGTCTATCACTGTTTATCAATACCTTTGCTACTTTTTCACTAATAATCTAATATCATTTTATTTGTAGTTCTCTATGACACCTTTAGACTCATCAGAAGAAGAGTCTCAAAAAATTTTGAGATATTTCAAAACATTGAGAAGCAGGAAAGAAAAGAAAAGACAGAGCAACAGGTAAAAAGAGAGAAAGAAATGGAAAAAAAATGAAACAAATAAAATCTTAAATGAAATAAGAGAAATAAAACAAATTAAGAAAAAATAGAAACAGAACAAATATTATTAAGACAAGGAATAAAAGAAATAAAAAGCATGTTGACAATGGTTATGACAAGCTGGAATGTTTCACCACCATCAGCCAAACTTTAACAACAATAGAATGAGAAAGAAATTGCATATACAAAAGGGGAAAAATAGTCCACCTACTTATAGCCTTGATCTTATTGATGAAGATGAACAAGTTAATACAATGGTGAAGTATGCAACAACACATTGCCCTACAGTTAGTGCCTTATTCATTATGTACTTCTTTGTTTTGTTTAGTGTTCCTCAATTTTCAAATAAAACACAATTATGTTGTTTCTTTTTCTTTACAAAAAACTGTCATTTTGGAAACACAAAGTAGTTTGGAAACAATAGCAACTACAGATTTATAAACACCCAAAACATAAATATTGCCATAGGTTTAATTCTTTTCCAAACAATAAATTTAACTCATATAGAGAGATATAATTTATCTGTCTGGATGTGTTTATTTCATGATGTCTCTGAACATTCTTACTTTATGTACTTGCAGATGGATGAAGAAGACGAAAAGAACAACAAGTTTATTCATTTGGGAACACCAAAAACACACATATTGACCCAGGTTTTAATTTGTTTAATATACAACTAGTTTCACGATCGTTTAATATAAGTAAACGATCATTTAAAATAAATAAACGATCATTTAGTTATATTAAATGATCGTTTATATATTTCACACGACTTTTTGTTTAGTTTGTAATTCTTTAATTTATATATTTTTTAATTCTCTTCTACTCAACTGGTTTCATGATCGTATATATATATTTAAACGATCTTTATATTGCACGGATGTCTACATTTTCTTGCACAATCATTTTGACAACACATTCTCTTTTTACATTTATATAATTGAATTTAAAGATGGAGAAGAAGAAGAAGTTGAAAATAGAAGTCAGGAAGACAAAACAAAACGAAGCCAGATTCAATTGGGAAATATTGTAATTGTTGAAGAAAAAAATAGAAAAACAAGGGGAAGAAAATACAAAAGATACAACATTAAGAAAACAAAATTTGATTGAAGAAGATGAGGTTGATAGTAATGAAACTGAAACTGAAGAAGAAATTGACACTAAGAGCAGTCAAGAGCATGCACCATAAGAAGTGGAAACAAAAGGAAACAAAAGAGAAATTAAAGAAAAGAAAAAGGAAAATAATGGTCGTCAGCAAAAAAAGACAAGTCTCAACACAAGAAGAAAGCAGCAAGAAAAACGAAAGAAAAATGTCAACTCAAGAATACATTGATACTGCTTCATCCTTCGACCTACAAATTTCTCAATATTTTAGAGATGATTTATTGTATTTGTAAAGCTTCAAATTTTTAAATTTAACTTTCAAAAATTTCTTTATTTTATACTTGAGAAATCTGTATTCCATTTCACTCTTTATATCCTACACTATCTTGTAAAACATGTAAAAGGATCAATTACATTTATTACCACGATCGTTTATATTCAACAATACCAACGTTTAATCGTATAAATACATAGTTGCTTGAATAATATACTTCACGATTGCGTAAATTGTACAACATCATCGCTTAACAACATCTTATAAATGATATCCTATACGATCGTTTAGTTGTACAACATCATCGTTTAACATTATATGTTTTTCCCATCGTTTAACAATGCAATCAATTACATCTTTTAAAAGATCATTTTGACATAATTACACAATTGTTTAGATAGTCAGGAATGCGTTTCCACATTTTAAGAAAAGGCACGTGAATTTACAATATTGCCTCTTTGGTAAAGACAACCAATATATACGTATCGCTTTCTTCGTTTTCCGCCACTTTGCAATACACAAACGCACTGATCGCTCAGCTTTTCGTCTCAAAGATTTCCTATTCCATTTTTCTCTCAGTCAATTTTTCTCTTCAATGTCAAAAGGTATGTTGTTGAACTTTTCATACTATAACATTACGCTTCGTCTTCTTTATATTTCAAACGTTTCAACTTCTGTCTTGAAAACTATTGTTCTGTTCTTAAATTCTTATTCTCAAGCGTTTCAAATTCGTTTAAACTTCTATTCTAGGAATTGTTAAATGTTTCAATTTATCATTACTTGTCGATTATTTATATTACGAATGTCTTTCTATTGGGATTAAACGATCTGTTACATCAAGTAAATGATAATTTAATTTTAGGATTTAAGGTTTAGTGTTTTATAAACGATCGTGTACATAACGAAAGTATTTTATGACCATTATTTTCAGGATGGCTGTACCTAGCAACAAGTACTTTTCTGCCACTGTCTCATGCCAAGTGCACAAGATTGGCAGTCTTATTAAGGATAAACTGACTAAGGAACAGCTGTAGATGTTCGACAAAACAATTTTTGGTCCATTGTTGAATGTTAACATGGTCTTCAACAGCCAGTTGATCCATCATTTCTTGTTAAGGCAGATACCTGAAGAAGCCAATGCAAATGGAATCTGTTGTTTCAGTTTTGGGGAAAAATGTTTGTTTCACCCAAAAGGAATTTAAAATCATAACTGGAATGTGGCCAACAAATGTAACATTGGAGATAGATTATGATAATAAGTGCTTACAAAACCTTTTATTCGGATCAAAAAACAAGAAAATAATAATGTTTTTGGAAGTTGAGAATTTTTTCAAGAATTTTGAGTTTACGAATGATCATGATGCTGTGAAGGTTGCCTTGGTTGTCTTTATTGAAACTATGATGGTCAGGAAGGATAAGAAAACACAATTTGATATGAATACTTTGGAAAGAGTTGACAATGAAAAAGTTTTTAAGAACTTTGATTGGTCAACTTTCTTCTACACTCGTCTACTCAACAATTTGAAGACAAGTCTACAAGGGAAAAAAGAAGCATACGAGTTAAAGAAGATAAACAGTTCCAAAGCAGTGGCATACTGCAACATCAAAGGCTACGTACTTGCTTTTCAGGTGATTTTTATTTGTTCATACACTTTAATTAATTACAAAATAAACATCAAAGTTTAACATATTTGTTTAAATGTTTTAGGTGTGGGCTTATGAAGTACTCTCAACTGTAAGAGATCAATCCCTAGGATATTAAGATAGAATTGTACACAAGCTCCATCTTACAAAAGGTTTCAAAAGAACATATTTGACAACAAAAATATAAGTAAAACTTGTCAGCAATCGTTTAATACAATTACACAATCGTTTAAAACAATTACACGATCGTTAAAAACAATTACACGATCGTTTACATTTTAACATATACGATCATTTAGCTTAATGCAATATCATTTATATTAAATACCATATCTAGTATCATATTATTTTATAAACGATCGTTTATATTAACAATTCTTTGATTGTAACATTGCATACTGTTGTTAAACCTAAACTGAAGCTATCAACCTAAGAGAAAGCTTTCATGGAGAGTCGAATTCAAGGGGATGATAACATGGAAATGGAGGACGATGAATCCATTCCAGATATTAATAACAGTGATACCAATACTCTTGATGATGCAATGAACAATCAATCATTGGAGCAATCAGACTCATCTCCACAACTGTCACCACGAAGGAAACAAAGACAAATAGTGGCTGACTAGTCTAAAATGCATTCAATAACCAACAAGAAACATTGCAGATCAAAGAAGTTCAATGACAAAGAACAACAAAGTCATTCAAAATCCTACAAAAAATTGAAGAAGTAAATAAAAGAAGTTCGTAAGGATTTATCCACAATGACTTCTATAGTCTCTAGGATGGATGACACAATTAGAAAGCAGTATTGGAGCTGTCTGAAATGAAACAGATGCTGAAGAGATTGTTCCAGGTAAACTTTATTTTCAGAAAATATTTCGTTTATCAGTTGTTTAAATAAATGATTGTTTAACTAAAATTTCTGATCACCTATCAAATTTCAACGATTGTTTATCAAAGTTACACGATCATTTAGATAGGATACATCATCGTTTACTTTTATATACACGATCGTTTAACAATCTTTTTTTTTAATTTTATTTGTTTATTAGAATCAAAATTAAAATCAAGGGAATGATTATACTCATTAGAACGACAATGATGATCATCAGAATAGAGAAGATATGATCATCAATGACCAACCATATGTTGAAGAACAACATACTGAACATCAAGAGCAAACCCAAAGGTTAACATTTCATTCATTGTTTACTAGTTTATATTGTTGAAAATTGCTTACATTCTAAATAATTAACAATTGTATTTTTTCTTATTCTCATTTTTTTTCTCATTTTGTTTAGGGAACAAAAAACAACTTCACTTGTACATCAAGAGGAATCAGGTAGTGATATTAGCATAGACGGCATGGATGCAGACTTGTTATTAACTATAAGACATTTATCGGATAATATAAATGCTTAAAGGCAAAAAGAAAAAAACTTGTTACTTTGGTTGAGATAGAAAAAGAAAATGAACAAGTAAGTGAGGATCAAATAATTGAAAATGTGCAACAATCTACCTCAACTAAAAAAATAGAATCTCAATTGGTATATATACACAACAAATGTGTAGTCCTTTAAATTAATAGTTTGTTACTTGTCTAATATCATACATTATAGGAAATACCAAAACAACAAGTTGAGACTCAAAAAATGATGAAGCAGTTACATTGGTTGAAAATGAACTAGTAACGGAGAAAGAAAGTTCTACAATTTGTTTAGAATCTATATGTGTATATATATAAAAGAACTCTGAAGTACTTTGGATCAATTATTATTGTTTTTTATTTTTGCCTTAGTTAACAACATTGTACATTATAGGAAATAAATGAACAACAAAAACCAATGAAAAGAAGGAAGCTATGTAAAATAGAAAATAAAAAGGTACCTAATCAAGATCAACAAGTTAATCCACCCACAATATCTATTGAGGTCATATAATAACCTACAATACCTACCCAAGATGTCGAATTTAGAGATGTAGATAGATATCATCTCATGTGGCAAGTGGATCCAAAAATATGAAGACAAGAAAAAAAAAAACAGCTCATGAAGAAAGGAAAGTAGTATCCACTACTAGAAAGAAATAATTTTTCAAAAAGTTTAAAGAAAACACATGGATACTAGGAGACGTAAGTACTATTTCCAAATTTCATTTTATATATAAAACTACACGATCGAGTACAATATACTTTATCTAACCAAACCACGATCGTTAATATATATTACGTGATCGCTTAGTAAGAAAAAGAATGTTGTAAACGATCACTTGTATTTGTTAAACGATTGCTTAAACTATTGCTTCTATTCACGAAACGATCGTTTAATTTTTTTTGTAGACCATGAATTTGCTATTGACTCACTTGTAGAAAAAATTGTTGCATATCAAGCAACTTTGCAAGTATACTTTTAGAGTATTAGATTTGACGTTTATAGTAAGTTGTTATTCTTTAATTTTTTTCCTACAGAAGTTAAACTGCATAATTATATTTTGACTAAATTTTTTTACTTGTTCTTCAATACTGGAATCAATAAACAACACTGCATAGTTTGGCAACGACTTTTTGATACTCCTATGCTGACAGCAGATAATAAGAAAGTTGAATGGACAGACACAACAATACACTTAGAACTATGGATAGAATCATATTTGAAATACTATTTTAATACAACTCTTAGTGATTTTAAAGATAAAGAAGGGTGGGGAGATATGAACTACGTGATTGGCTGCATCAACATAAAAGAACACTGGTTGTCTATTGCAGCTGATATGAGGAAATGCAAGATCTACGTGTTTGGCTCAATGCCAAAATATGTTGATAAAAAACTTGTTGATGAAGCTATTGAAATGCTTGCACGATGCATCCCTTCACTCGCAATTGCAATTGGAATGAATGTCCATTCAAAATATTTCAAATATAGCCCTTGTTCAGTAGTCAGATCGAATACCACATTACAAAAAGGGCATTCATTAGATTGTGGCATTTTTTGTGCGAAATTTATTAAATGCCTTGTAACAAATGCTAACCATGATTGTCTAATTGTGGAAAATGTGAAACTATTTAAACAACAGTATATACGGAAACTTTGGACAAATAAATACTTTTGGTAAATAAATGTATATTTGGTTCATGTACTTTTGACTGAACGTTTGTATTCATTTTGATAGATATCACAAAACAATTGTATAAAGATATAAAAACATTCGTGTAGAGAAATGTTCATCGTACATATATCTTTAAGCGATCGTTTAGTAAAGTCTAAACGATCTTCTTAATACACATAAACATTAGTAACCGATCGTTTATATACCACACTAATATCTAAAGAATATTAAGCGATTTCCTAAACGTATATATGAAGAATATTAAGCGATTGTGTATATGTGTCACACTAATGTAAAAGATCGTGCATATATCTTTAAGCAATCGTTTAGTAAAGTCTAAACGATCTTCTTAATACACATAAACAATATTAAGCAATCGTTTATAAATACCACACTAATATCTAAAGAATATTAAGCGATTTCCTAAACGTATATGTGAATAATATTAAACGATTGTTTATAACACACTAATGTAAAAGATCGTGCATATATCTTTAAGCGATCATTTAGTAAAGTCTAAATGATCTTCTTAATACACATAAACAATATTAAGCATTTGTTTATATACCACACTAATATCTAAAGAATATTAAGCGATTTCCTAAATGTACATGTGAAGAATATTAAGCGATCGTTTATATGTATCACACTAATGTAAAAGATTGTGCATATATCTTTAAGTGATCGTTTAGTAAAGTCTAAACGATCTTCTTAATACATATAAACAATATTAAGCGATCGTTTATATATCTAATGTCTAAACGATATTAACTCTCTATCAAATTTAATATCAAACGTGTATACATAATAATGAAAGAGAGAGAGTATGCATTTTCATTAATTGTTCAAACTTTTCCTTGCTTACAATTTCTACTATTATGTCCTTTACAATTACAATTGGAACATCTGGTTGAACTATTAAATTTGCCAATAGATGGAATTCTTTGTTTTTTTGGTCTTGCAGCCTGCCGTTTAAAGACTGGAGGTAATATTTTCATGACAGAATCTACAATTCTCCAATCAAATGAGATCCAACAGATTAAATACAACCATTGTATGTTGCTGATAGTGTTTCTCTATAATAAAACTCAGATACATAAGAATAAGTATCTAAATTAAGCATTTGTAAAACAGCAAGAGCATGTGCACAAGGAATTTCTTCAACATCCCATACTCGGCAACTACAACATCCCACATTTAACTTCACTATAAACTGTTGATTTCCATCCATTACTTGGTATTCAGTCGTACTTATTGGATCAACCTAATACATCACAGAAATAAGAACAATTAATAAAATAACAAGAAATAAATTTCAATCTCTGTATACATCCGATATATATAGATATCAATCTATCAGTCTCTATTTAAGACAGGAATAGATAACTTGCTATCTTTATCTATCAGATAGACAAAGATAGCAATCTATCTCTAACTGTCCGAGATAAAAAAAAAATCTTACTAATAATCTTCTCAACTTTTCATGTTCTAAACGCATAATGTTCTCAGCCCAAGAAGTCAAATGACTGTTCATTGTAGAAGCAACTTTACTTCGTTCATAAAACCACTTTTGCAATACGTCCCTAATTGAACAAAGCATCGTAACCACATGTAGTTCTCTAAGATCTTTAAACACTGAATTTACACTTTTCTACATAATCTGATGTCATAATTCTATACCTTCGTCTACGTGAATATGCCCGATACCACTTCTCAAAACCAACACTACTAAGATAATCTCTAATATTTGAACAAACAGACTCCATGCATCTCAAGTGGTACTCAATTCTTCAACAGTGTAGGCATAAACAGAGCTAAAGAAATACTTATTAAGTAGTGAATCCTTAAAATGGAGTTTCAAGTTACTTAAAAGATGTTTTGTGCACATACAATACTCAACATCAGGAAACACTCTTCAAACTCCTTTGGGGATGCTAAGACGCCTATAAAAAATAATGACTAAATTAGCTCGCTTTAAAAGACTACCTCTTATCTTCTCAAAAACCATGTCCATGATACATCATTTTTAGAATCTACAATGGCAAAAGCAAGAGGGAAGATTTGATTGTTACCATCTTGTGATGAGACTGTTAATAGGATGCCACCAAACTTACACTTAAAAAATTTCTCGTCAACATAAATAATTGGTCTACAATATTTTCACCCCTCAATTGATGCACTAAAAGCCATAAAGAAAAACCTGAAATGACCACTATTATCCATTTCTAAAGCAGTGTGTGTACCTATAATAATTAAAAACACATTTCTATCAGCACAAACAAAAAAGAACAAAATGAATATGAAAGATGTCAATATTGGTCTATCTAGATAGACTGTGATATTAGTCTATCTACATCTATCTGCAAATAAATTTAAATTTGACATATAAAAGTGATCATACTTAGGTTAGATTCAACCAATTTATCAAAGAATCTTGGAATCAATGCATACAATGCAATTGTGTCACCATGTAATATCTTTATCATATGTTCTTTTGCCCTCCAAGCCTTCTGGTAACTTATATTAACTCCAAGATTTGTACAAGCCTTACACACTCTTTAGGAATGGAACAATCAGTAGAGATGAATCTAAAATCATCTATCAAACAATTGCCAATTACTGTTGAAGAACCTTGCATGTGAGAACTTTGGGTAGTACTCAATGAACAATTATGGTCATAAGTGTAGTTTCGTAGCATCCACAAATCATTCTCCTTATAACAAGATGCCCTTATATACCATTTGCAGCCTTCTTGCAGACATCTAAATTCAGGAGACCTCAAATTTGATACTGTAGTCCTAAATTGAAAGTTGTTTTTCGCTGCTATTATGCAAAAACACTTTGAAAGTACTTCTATATTTTCAAATAAACTTTTTTCCTTCAAATTAGAATAATAAGAGATGTCTCTTATAACTTCATCATTTGAAACAAAAGAAGAAAAACCTATATTCAGTGACATATTAACATTCTCCCATACACTACTAGATGAAGAAAAAATTCTCAAACAATTAACACTTACATGAACAACTAATGGATGTCTACTAGTTGCATCTTTAGCAAAAGCTAAATACCAAGCAACATCATTGTTCTTCTTTATTGGCACCATAGTTTGAACATTACTTTTACCAAAATCAAGTAAAACAGATAATTTTACTAATTCATCCAATTCAAGTTGTTCACATGTCAAAGCAACCAAAGAATTAAAGCTGACTCGCATATCTACCAAAATTCTGGACACAGAGTAATTCTCATAAACATTGCAGCCATTCATTGACCTCCAAAAAAACAACAATAGGAATAAACATTCTAATGTGGAAAAGAAAAAAAAATATAATTAAGTATTTAGATGTAATAAGAGAATACTAAACGATCGTGCAAAGAAGTTAATAAATACTAAACGATCGTTTAACACCAATAGACGATCATGTATAATAAATTAAATTATCGTATAGAATAAGCTATAGACGATCGTTTAAGACACTGATCGTTTAAACCATCGTATTGAATTTGACACACGATCGTTTAAAGATGCTGGTCGTTTAAACCATCTTATTGAATTTGATACATGATCGTTTAAACAATCACATTGATTTTGATACACAATCGTTTAAAAACGCTGATCATACAAAATATTGAAAATTTTTATGTTCATAAAGATGAATGATCGTGTTCATATAGCAAAATAATCGTCTGTATATTGTTAAACGATGATGTTCATAGAGGTAAATGATTAAGTAATTCAATGAAAATTATCCTGAAAAACTTCAAACTATCGATCTTCATAATGAAATACACAGTTTTTACAGTGATTCTGAAAAGTTCAGAATAAAAAAAAAACTTTAAATTTTTACAAACAACAAAAAAACAAAAACGACATTCATACTGAAATATAAATTCTTAAATCGACGTAAATAGTAATCAAAACTTCAACGATTTTCATAACTAAATACAGGATGTCTTACAGTAATACTTACATATTCTATCTTCACGCAAAAATATATAATTCTGAACGAAATTTTATAATTAACTAAATAGTTCAAAGAAAAAAAATATTTAGAATACTCACTAAAACTAAAATCACTAAGACGATATTAACAGAGCAATATACACGATCTTGATTGTCCAAGATGACAAGAAGAGAAACGATGTTATCGAAGATGATGGATATGAAAGCGAATGTTGTCGAAAATTACGAAAAAGGCAAAGAATGATCAAGATGAAAGATATATAAAAGACAAGATGAATAAATCGGAAATGACGATTGTGAAAAAATCGAGAAGGAGAAGAAAATCAGATTTAAAAGATCGTTATAAAATATTAAGGGAAAATAAGGAATTCTGAAAAGATAATTTGCCTTAATGGGCTTGTTATATGAGCCGTAAATAGTTTACAGTTTTGTTACATTATGTAAGTTTCCATTTTATTTAAGATGAGATAGAATGTTTAATTATTTTTATTTAAGATTTTTTTTGAAGTCTTTTTAGAATGAATGGAGGATTAGAAATCGGGACGTCTTGTTTTCGGGAACATACAGATCCCAATTAAGCTAAGCTCATGTTGACTAAGGTTTACCTGCATCTAATAACGCAAATAAAACCGATTTTTTGTAAAATATTTAATTAAAACAAAATTTACTAATAAACAAAATTTGTTATGGATAGAAAAAAAAATGAAACTATTTACAAAATATAACAAAATTTATCGAACTCTCTACACTTGATTTAAGTTTTTTTTTTATATATATTTTGTAGATAGTTTAAATATTTTGCTACCTATGAACATGTCCTATATACACAAGATTTTAATATTCTTTTTCTAAATATATAGGAAAAATGTTTATAGATAACAATTTTTTAAGAAATCAACAGTAAAATAGACATAAGAATTAAAATTTAGATTTATAGAAAGTAGATGAAGATGTTTAGAATGAGATTGTTGTATATTTCAAAATAATTGTTGTACCAAATTGTAGTAATTTAAATAATTACTAAAGTAGAGGTATATTATTTACTATATATAACCGTTGTGAAAACAAGCCATCAAACGTTATATGTCTAAACTAATTAGTATAGAACTAAACTCATTTTACTAGTACATACATTATTTCAAGTATTTTTATATTGTTATGTTATACCAAGTTTAATTTACTGTAATAATACTTTAAAAGAACTTTATAGTTTTAAATCGAAAGTCACTTTCTTTAAATAAATAAATAAATTGAAAGTAACTTCTTTCATCTAAAATTATTTTAGAGAAGTTTTTAAAAATATTGAGTAAATCCAAATATGGATGATATTGAACCTACGTGAGAGCAAAGAAATGAAAGGCGATATAATTGTATGTTTGTAGAAAAATAGGGTGATCATGACTCTATCGTTTTCAAAGATTAAAAAAAAGAGCCAATTACTCGGTTAAAAATATAATAAAATAACATTATATATATGGAAGAGAAGGATAGACAATAATAAACCGTCCGTTATGGGTGTATCACTATTATATATTTAATTGGTAGAAAATCACTAATTTTGATTTTTTTGATAGATTTTTAGATAAATTACTAAATATTTAAATTTACCAAGGAGTAGAAACCAATCTGGCATTACTATGTTAACAAAATTTTATATTGAAAATATTGAACTAATTTTTAAATTTGACTATCATTTTAAAATCAATGAATTTATTTATCATTCACCATTTTTAAAAAACGAGTTTCAATTGCATACGCTTGTAAGATGGAGGATATCTCAATTACATAGGAATTATTTACTTTTTCTTTTCTAATCAAAAGTTAAGTAAATCACGCTTATTGTTATAATATTTATATAAATAAAAGCTAATACATAATTTTAAAAATTATTGATGACCACTTCTTAGAAAAAAAAAAAAAAACAATTGTTGGTAACGAAGTTATGAAAAATAAAAGTAAATAAAGATTTGGGTTGACTTTTATTTTATAATAAATTTACTCCAGTATTTGTTAATATTTTTCATTTATTTTACCATATTTTATAATAAATTAACCATTTTTAATAGTATACATTGTTAAGGTTAGAAATGTTTTCAAATTAATATAATTATTTTAATACTTATTTAAAATATGTGATTTGTTTGAAACTTATTCTTTAATTGTAGTTTTATTCCTAAGACAACATTAAATTTATTGAAAATAATGATAATTGAATCATCCTCATCTTTTAAAGTCACTTTTGTAGTTATCATTTTTTGGTTTTTCTTTTAAATCTTATATATTCGTTATTTTGTGCGTCGTTTCTAACTTTTAGAAGAGTTAAATTAGCCAATATATATACCTCAACAAAGTTGATTAAATCTATAGTATTTCAATAATAATAAATTCTAAAAGAATTGTATATTTTTTTTAATAATCATTAAACAAAACAAGTGACCATCCGAAAATAATTTCTTTCATTATTATTATTATTATTATTATTATTATTATTATTTTTGGGTGCAAAATATACGGAAAACCATATTGTTTGGATGGATCATCGATGTGGTAAATTTGAAGGTTGTGCTTTGAAAAAAGCAACATGTTATCCAGCCGTAATATTTGGGGAATAACGAAAACCCTCCTGTGGGATACCGCAACACTAAGTTTTTCACTTTTATGATCTCACCCATCATGTCAATCTTCCATATAAATCTTATATATATATATATATATATATATATTTGTTTGGTTAAATTACACAAAATGCTTTCAAACATTGTACTTTCGCTTAAAAAAAATGCTTTTAAGCCTTAGTTCAAACAACCAAAAAAAGAAAATACGCAGTTGAACTTTTGTTCAGAAGGATACCCCTAAACTATTAAAAAATTTCATAAATACACCTGAGTTTAGAAAAAGTAAAAAAATATTCTCGTGAATCTAAATTTTATATCAATTTTTTTACCAACAAGATTTTTTGGTTAAAACTTTAGCTTCAACACTTATGATATATCATAGACACAACCAATCTCAGTAGATATTTTTGTAATTAATATAAAGTTAATTGTCAAATGAGAAGGATATTTAACAATTACACAAAGTGATAGTCTGATAGATGTATCAATATGAGTACGAGCAGATCTAGCATAAGACCAAGCCTACCTCAACTTTTTGCTTTTTATATTAATATATATATAAATGAAATAATATCAATTAGTTAGTCTAATGGTAAAACTGATTTTTGTTATTCGACTAATTATTGTTTAAGTATGTTCTAAGGAGAAATTTCTATTTTGGAATTTTGTGAGATTTTGTGAAATTTTATGTTTTAACAAGGTTTAAAATACTGATGCTGATGGATATATCGAAGTCTTAGTTTCACATAAATTTCAATTTTGATGAATATTTCTGAAAAAAATTATAAAAATAAAAAATTCAAAAAATAAATTTAAATTAGTAAATGAATATTTTATTTTGTTTTCAAATAACTAAAACATGTGTGTTATTTATATTATATTTATATAAGTGTCATTTTAAAGTTTAATTATTATATTCGTGGATTTTTCTAGGATGTAATGAAATTATCGATTCACCTATTTTATCAATATAGAATCCATGAAAATGTGAAAATATTGATAGAAATATCGACATATCGGTGCAAGATAAAACCGGTTTGAACTTAATATTTTTGTTTATATTTTGGGTATTAAGAAATTTCGCGTAGGAATTGTATTGATGACAACATTTTCGAACTTTTTAAGTATAAGGTTATTTATGAAATTTACCAATAGTTTTGGGGTATTTTTGAAACAAAACTTTAACAATTTCCATCCAAAACTAACCGTAATAGTATTTTTGAACCATTTTCAAAAGTTTAAAAGTATTTTTGAAAATTTTGAAAGTGTAGAGGTGCTTTTGACACAAACCACAAAGTCGAGGGTCATTTTATTTATAATTTAGCCATATTGTTATTTTGCACACGTGGAAACTATTGTCTTGAAAGTAAATTTGGACAACTTTAGTGCAAATTGTTAATGTCGGTTGTAGTTAACTCAACATTCATCTCAAACGTGCACTATTAGAAGTGGGTGTTGAAATAGAATCAATAGATAAATAAGCTCATAATAAAAACAAAATCGAGTGAAAAACGCGTACGTACATATTTGAAGAAGACTACAGTTTTACGAAAAGAGGAGGAAGAAAAATGTGTAGGATAAGTTAAATTAAATGCAATTACTTTTTAGATCTCGAGAAATAATGAAATATGCTTTTAAATTAAGTTTGTAACATTAAAATTAAAATTAGAAAAAAAAAGAAAGAAATAAAAGTACTATTTCTTTTGTTCATGTGAGCACAGTTATTTGAAGTTGTCCATCTAGATGGGCAACATTGATGTCTCCAAGGAGAGACATGATTACACCACTCTATACATTAAGTTTCGAAGTCGGTTAAAATGCCCTTGGATGTACTATTGTTCTTCTAATTTAATTCTAGAACAAAAGGAATCTCTCCCATGTGAAGATTTACTATGGACAATGAGTCAAAGTAGTTGTGAGGACTTGCTATGGGCAATGAGCCAAAATAATTGTGAGGACTTATCATGGGCAATGAGCCAAAAGTAGTTCTACATCATCATTCCCTAACATGTACATTGCACGTAAAAATGTCGAAATCTTAATTTAAAATTTTAATATAATATTTAACTGTCGAAAAGTACTCAAATGCAAATATATGATACTTTTCTAAATTATAATGAATAAATAATATTTTATGTTATGAGAAAAAGGTATGGTACATCTCTTCTCCTTTTTAGTTTGTTTTTCTGTCAATTTTTTTGTTTAGTTATATGCATCTTACAGCTTTCTCAACCATGCATCAATTCAATACATAGAATACCAAATTAAGTACTTTTTTCTTTTTGTTATACAAGCATTTCTCCACCAAGTAAAAGAATACAATAATTGAATATGTAACAATTTCATTCCAAATAACCACAACTCTACTGAAATTATATCGTGTTTATTAGACTCAACATGCATATGCATTTGAAGAATCATGTCTCATCTTGAGAAGTGACATAATGTCGATATCAATAATACCTTATGATTAAACAGAGACTTACTTTAGGAGATGTGACCTCATCTACGAGAAATGAATCAAGAATTTATCAATAAGATAGGGACAAAATAGGATAAAAGAATCTCCTACATTACCCTATATACACACGGGTAAACACACATTTGTGTTGCCAGTAATTTAAAACTACTGGACTATGAAATTTTGAAGGTGCAACTTTTAAATGGAAAGAAATGCTCTTATTATTAACTTAGAGTAGCAATATCATTATTATTTTAAAAAAAAACAATGAATATAATTGTTAAAAACTAATTATTGTTAATATGTACTTTTCTAAAAGTTTATATTATTATTTTAAAAATATGATATGTTATATTTTAAATTGTTAAGTAGATGGTCATTGATGATAATATTTCTATTGGAGTAATTTCAAATATAACAAATTGAACCAAAATATCTATGTTTGAAAATTCGCAATTTGTGAATGTTAAATATTCTATTATTCAATAAAGTTGTTAAAGTATTGTTCAATAAATTGTTATTGAATAAGAGATTTACTTATGATAAAATTCATAATCCTATAAACAAGGTTTCTTAACTATAGTATGAGTACTTGAACTTTATGTAGAGGCATAAACAATGGATCAAGTTCGAGTAATAGTTTAAATGATCTACAATATAGAAATAAGGTTGGACGATTTATCCTAGAGACATTATGGATGGATCCCACTTTGTAGTTAATGCAAGTGGAGTGATCTCAAGACATTCATGTAGAGACATGTGAGTAGGGCATGCTATGCAATGAGATTGTATAATACCAGATGATAAAATAGTCAGTTTTACATTATATATAACACCATTAACTGATTAAAACTGACTATTTCGATCATAGATGACTTAGGTGACTCAACCTTAACCGTGAGCTAACTATGAACTCTTATTCACACGAGACTATCCTTAAGTCTGCGTAGGTGAGGGTAGTTCATCAGTGCTGACTCAATAGACCTCCAATTTTATAGGTATAACTAAGTGAATAGCTAAATACGTAGGATGCAAAACATATAAGGTTGAGGGATTATAAATTAAGATGCATAGATGATTCTTAAAATAAATTACCTGTGCTTCACCGCTCTTATTGATCCAACCAACTTTGTAAGGGTGTGGATGTGGATCTAATTTAAGGTTGTGGGCTTGCACAAGCTTTGAAGAGATAATATTTTCACTACTCCCACTATCGATTAATTCATTGCAAACTTTGCCATTAGTTGTATGATGAGTCTAGAATAGTGAGTGTCTTGGTAGGATAAGTCTTTGTTTTTGGTGTAAGTAGAATTCTTTGAAGCATGCAAGAAAGTTGTCCTCATTGTTTGGTCCTAACTCGTTGACATCTTAATCTGAATTTGGCATCATATCATTTTCCTGGCTTTCTTCACCTTCAACACATGCCACTATCTTCTGTTGAGGACATTCATTTGACAAGTGTCCTTTTTGGTTGCAATAGTAACAAAACTCAATATTCAATCTTTGGTAAGTATTAGATCCTCCTTTCTTGTTTGGTGTTTCTCGATTCTTTGAGTTTTGGTTGGTCTTGTGTAATTGTTCTTCTTTACACCTTGTTAGATTCAAACCTTGACTATGCTTGTAATTGTCACAATCTTCTGTGAAATTTAATTGCTCGTACCTTACTTGAGTCCACTTTGATTCATCTAGCTCTACCTCTTGGATTACCCTAAGGGATGACACCTCAACTTCAATAGGTAAAACTACTTCAAACCATACACCAGTGAAAAATGGATTGCCCTTGTTGACGTGCGAACTGGTATTCTATATCCATGTAATGCAAAAGGCAACATTTCATGCCAATCTCTATAAATGACAGACATTTTTTCAAGAATCTTTTTGATATTTTTGTTTGCTACTTCCACTTCCCCATTCATCTTAGGACGATAAGAAGTGGAATTGAAGTGTTTAACCTTTAACTGACTACACAACTTCTCTACTAATTTGTTGTTCATGCATTTTTCCATTATCTGTGATGATACGCTCAAGCAAACCATACCGACATAAAATGTCCTTCCGTAGGAACTTAACAACGACTTGCTTAGTGACACTTTTGTATGAAGCAACCTCTACCCATTTTGTGAAGTAGTCTATGGCTACCAAAATGAATCGATGACCATTTTATGCCTTTGGCTCAGTTTGTGAAGCTTTTGTCGTACAGGCTTACATTCTAGTTTAAGTGGTAATCGATGTATTAATTTGAAATATGTTCGTGGCACTAGTATGTTTGGAATTTTATACTCTTATAATACAAATTCAACTTTAGTTGGATATTGTGATGCAGATAGGGTAGGATGTTCTGATGGTAGAAAAAAACCTTGGGAGAATGTTTCGTTTTAGGAACCAATCTTATATCCTAGTTTAGTAAAATTCAAAATTTTGTTTCTTTATCTACAACTGGAAGTAGTTGCACTAAGTTAATATGGATGAAACAAATGCTTCTCGAATATGGAATTCAACAAGTGGTTGTATGATTTTGACTTAGAGGATAGTGTTGTGTATATCTCTATCCAATTCTATGTATTGAGTCATTGGTCATGATCATTGCATGCAATATGCTCATTATATCTCTCTTCATCGCGTACTTACTAAGTCTTAGTTAAGTACAAGTTGTCCTATTGCTTAGCCAAGTATAATCAAAATAATAGGTTTCCAGGGTAATCTAGGGTCAAACACATCTAATTGATATCAAAGCTTAGCTCTAAGGTTTACTCTTCATTCATGCGGTATACAATAACTATACAGTATAAAGTAAAGGTGTGTGACTAAGGTAAACTACTATTTACACTAGAGAATTTGTAAAAGGGGGAATAAGAATGGTGGCGAGATGGAAATGTGAACTAACTTGCATTAAAGAAAGAGTGAAGGAAGGTCTACGTCATACTAGGAGACTAAGCCAAGCGGTAGCCTTGATGCGATAGAGACCAGTTAACTAGCTTATAATTAAGGCAAGCACCTCTCAATGCCTTAAACGTCACACTTGCTCGCCTTTCTGATGCAAATGATAACGCTTGATTAAGCGACCGATATATCTAGAAGGGTTTACTTACAGGACTTATAACACTTCTCTTTTAAGGGTGACAACTTCTTGGCGCTAAATACCCACCTTGTTCTACTTTTGGAACACAAATGATGAAACTTATCACACCAAGGTGAAGTTTGTCTTCAAACTTTTCATTGAGCACGTTAGCCATGTCCTTGCTACTTGCTCTCTCGAGTAGTTGGCGATATGCACTGGCTAGATGATGGCTATAGCTCAACTAATGCAATAAGCTTTATAAGCTAAGCTTCTTATCAAGAACATATCTCAAGACTATACTACAAATAACACATTGACAGATGAACAGTAAAGAAATAATGAATCGAAAAGGTATAAACATGCAATGTATTTAAGAATATAGGCCTTAGGCCATTGTACAATATGAACACATATATTACAAAGAAATATAAAAATGGAATGTAAAGAGAATGACTTTACAAGTTAGGGGAAAGGGAAGTGATTGAATCTTCTCTACTCTGTCCTATGTTGTCACTCACAAACTGACCTTAGAAGAAGAAGAAAGCTTTTACAAATAGCGAAAAGGGTACTCCTCTTCACCACTGTCTCGGGTTTGGGCCGACCATACAGATATCTGACTTTTCTTAAAGTCAACCCTCTTTGCTTGGTAGTGAAGGAGTCCTTTTATAGCCAACTTTTGGCGGGAAACTTCTATTCTTCTGAACATGTCAGTGCTGAATGCAGCCTTTGTCAAGTCATATCAACTTCAACTACCATTCTTGTCTTCTAGTGAACCTTCCTGGTCTAGAAATTGTACTTGCCAGACGGGGTCTTCACGACTACCTTTTGCGCGAGTTTCTTTGCTATCCCCTAGTTTCTTCCTTTATTTATATCCTACGTTAAAATACTAAAAATAGGGTGAAATAGACATGGACACTTATATAATGTGTATTTCTGAATACTTATGAATTTTCAATAGAAGTTACACGTTTTGACACAATTACAATGCATTTTGGTCCCATTAATCTACCTAAGAAGCCATAATAACTTGTATTTCTACAAGTGATCAACAAGATATAATGACTTTATATTGTGATAATATGAGTGCAATTAATATTTCTAAAAATCCTGTTGAACATATAGTAGAACAAAGCACATTGATGTCAGACATCACTACATCAGCGGAACTTTTTAAAGAAAAAATTCTCTCTACAACATGTTAGGACTTCTCTTTAAATTGGCAGATATTTTCACTAAAGCTCTTGATGCAACATCTTTTGAAAATCTTAGAGTTGGCTTAAGAGTTTTTAAATTCAACCCGTATTAATTTCAAGCCCATTTAAATCAATTTTTTTTTATAAGTGGGATAATCTTCAGACTATCTTTCAAGTCCATATATTTTCTTTGCCCAAAAGTTTTTCCCCATTTTTCAAAAGAAAGCCGGATAGGTTTTTCTAAAAAATCCTTCATCTTCCTCAAACCCTTACCCTCTTCATCTACATCCATCAATCCCTTTTTGAAAAAATTTCTTCATTTCGAAAACCGTGGTAAACACTCGAAAAACCAAGTTTCAATCCCGTTTTCCTTTTCAAGTTGCTTCAGAAGACATTAGCCCAAGGATGAATATGCACAACGTTCATTTGAGAGGAGCTTCTTCTCCCAAAGAAAAATGGGTGAAAATGGTTTTTTCTCATCGTCCTTTTGGAAAATCTTCAAAGGCAAGTAAGTCTCCAACCCCTGATGTTTCTGATTCTTCCATGCATTCTAATCTCCACAAGCATCAAAATATTCCTGCTTCTTCCATTTCCAATCAACCAGTGTAACGCCCCAACAAACTCGATTTTTTTGTTCATTTGCTATTAATATATACGTATGGTCTTGGAAAATTCAAAGTATTGGGAGAACCTTATCATTTTGAATTTTGCGATTTATTAAGGTTTGGGATTTTTCCATTTTGTTTAAATATTAAGTATATTTTTTTATTGTATTTATTTTAGTATTTAGATTTATTTGGTGAACTAATGTTAAATGAAAGGAGGGTTGGTTGAATTTTTGGTGAGATTTGGAGAGAGAGAAGATGGTTGGTTTTGACTAAAGGAAAAGAAAAGAGATTTTTTTTTTATATATATATAAGAGCCTTGGGCCCCGTGCATAAGAAAGAGAAATCAAAAAGAAAAAGAAAGAGGGGAAAGAAAAGAGAAAAGGAAGAGGAAAACAAAAAAACCCTAGCCGCCGCCGCCGCTCGCCGTCGCCGCCACCGGACTTTAGCCAACGCGTAAAGGAGCCCAGCCGCAGTCACGAGCCGAGCCTCCTCGTCTATCCGGTGTCGCCGCATCGAGTCGGGAAGTTCGAAGCCGCGCTCGCCAGCCGTCGCCTTCGCGGATCGCCGCCGCGTCTGCCAGCCGAACCCGCGTCTGCTTCGCCGATGTTCACACGCCCAGCCGAAGCCGCGTCCGCTTTGCCGATGTTCACACGCCCAGCCGCGTCGCGCCGCTTCGATTAGACGCAGCGTAGCCCAAGCGTTCGTCTGCAGCCGTCGTGCCACCCGAATCCGAAAGCCAGCGCCTCGTTGCGCGAAGACCCGACCCGGCCGAAGCTTCCGCTCCGCGACCCGAAACCGACGCGTGCCTCCGACCCGGAACCCACGCCGCGTGCACCTGTGTAGCCGAGCAGCGCCTGCGTGCGAGCCGCACGTGCGCAACCTCTGTACTGAGCTGAGCCGCGCCTGTCTACACCATGAGCCGCGCCTGCCTGCGCCGCGAGCCGAGCCGATCCCCAACCTTCAAGCCGAGCCGGTCCCTGTCCTTTTTCCAGCCGAGCCGCCAAGCCTTGTTTGGCTTCTTCCATCCAATTTTTGGTAAATTAATTAATTATTTTGGCATTACCCAGTAAGACTCAATGTTTTTGGACACTAAATAATTTAATTTGGAATTAAATTAAATTATCTTCCTTAAGGGGCGTCTTGGACCAAGTAACTGCTGCAGCGTGGGATTTCTTTAGTAGGGGCTCAAGCATTGCAACCTCTTTCTAGGGTAAGTCATTTCAACTGAGTTTTGAGCCGTTAGTCGTTGGTGACTTAATTACGAATTTTTGGCGTATTAAACAGTTAGGACCTCGTTGCTTGGAAAGCACACTTGTCTTGCGGTTAGGACTCGCCAAGTAAATCTCCAGGTAAAAGATTTCTACTACTAGCCCCATGTTTAGAATAATGAGATCACGTACACCTTTGGTTGTGCATATTGAGGACTAGACTATATGATGCATGAAATTAATGATAGTATGATGCGATTGATGATATGGTTACATTATGGCATGATATTATGATGACGAGAACTGTTGTGACTGTACGTCGGTTGTTTAGATGGAGAGTGAGATGATGATTAATCTGTTATGATTGTATGATGATGCTATGTGTATGTATGCTAGGGTTAGGGTACCTATTAGCTTAGCCTATTAGAGTCGTACCTGAATGGGTGTCCTTCGGGATCACCACCTATTTAGGACTGTGTGGTCCGACGGGACACCAGTCTAGCATGGATATAGATATGACTCGAGAGACTCGACGGGGTCCTCGCATCTCGATTGTCCTAGGTGTCCCCTGGGACACCGAAGACCAGAGTTACGTTCCTACGGGAGCGCATGTTGCACGTGTTCGGGAACGTGCCAGAGATTGGGTACCAGTTACAAGACTCTGATAGGAAGCTAACAGGCACCTAGTGGGACTAGTAGTGGGTCCCTTACTGAGTATTTTATACTCACTCTCTTCATGTCATGTTTTTCAGATAGAGGACGAGGTAAGGGCAAAGGCAAGCTGGCGAGCGACCAGAAGTGACCGTGGCGAGCCATAGGGATTTCTGCTTCCGCTTACTCTTGTTTTGACGTTAGTACCTGAGTTTTAGTCTTCTTCACTATTTGCTACTTCCTTTTTAAAATGTAGATAGGGCTCGAGTAGGACTTTAGAATGAAATTTTATTTTCACATGTCACTTTGATTAGATTTTCATAAATAAATTTCCCAAATTTTATTTGTCTTCACTAAATTTTATGACTTAAACCACCTGTTCTACCCTTAGTAATGATTTCGACTCAGTATAAGGAGTTGGGTCGTTACAACCAGTCCCTTGTTCTGATTTTGATTCCGATGAAAGGGACACATATATGCTTAGCAAAACTCCTTAGAAGAACTAAATCCAAACCATCTTCTGCTTATCCAGATTCTTCCTTTGTTTCCTCTCCAAATGAAGTCCCCTCTACTAAACCATCATTTAAAAAATCATCTACAACTCTTGTGTCTCATGACTTTGCTAATATTTCTTCATATACTGATTATGATAAATCCTTAGGTCATGATGCTCTCGTCGATAAACCACCTATTGTTTTTTATGATAATAATGTCTCTAGTGTTGACATTGATGAAACTATTGTTGAGTCTGAAAATTTGTCTAAAGCCCTTAAAGATAATCCTAGTAATCCTCAAAATGATTCAAACTTATCTGTTGATGATGAGTAAGATATTAGTGAATCTCTAAATATTCCTTCTGAAAATATTCCCCAACGTGTTTCAATCAATTCCTGTCCCTCTTGAATCTGTTCGTTATGAGTCAATTCCTAAAGTTTATCCCTCTTGTCTTGATGTATCTCTTGAATCTAGTGCTACTAATCTAAAGTATGAGGATCTTATCCCTAAACCCAGAAAATAAAAAAATTCCTTTAAAAGGCCAAAAAATAGTTACTACAAAAGTTTGAAGAAGAAAAATTCCTTCAAATATTTCCTCTTTTCCCATTGATGGCATTTCTTTTCATCATGAAGAAAATGTCCAAAAACGAAAATTTTTTGTTTAAAGAAGGTTGGCTAATGAGCATAACGTATCCAATAAACATCATTCACATATTTAAGTTATGGACCTAACTTTTTTAAAGTAAACCTTTCCAAAACCGTATCTAATGTTGGTCCCTTCTATCCTAGGTTGATTAGAGAACTCATTGTGAATCTACCAACTGATTTTAATAATCATAGTAACTCTGACTATCAGTTAATTCACATAAGGGGATCTCTCTTCAAACTGTCTCTAACCATTTTTAATTCTTTCCTTGGGGAAATCCTTTACTCAATGATATTTCTTCTTCTCAGCCTTCACAATAAGCCTTGGCCTCTGAACTAACTGGTGGAATTCTTACTAAATGGCTTGCAAATGGGTAAAATTCCTGTTGTATCTCTAAGCATCAAATATTCAATCTTGCATAATATTCAATCTCTAGGCATAGCCAATTGGTTTCCCTCTTCTCATGCATCTAGTGTCTCTTCTGCCTTAGCCACAATTCTTTATCAACTTAGCACTAACTTTCTAGTTGATGCAGGTCTAATGATTTATTCTCAGCTATTGTGCCATTACTTATTGTGATTTTGGGGTTTTCTACGAGTTTATCATTTTAATATTTCTATCACAAACCTCTATTCACAGAAGCAATGTGGTAAGAACAATAATGCACAATAGGGTACATGATTGTTGACGTGCCTTTCATCTGCATAATAATGAATTCATTGATGTGTTATTGAGGTTCTGAGTCTGCGCATGACTACACTACGTGGTAAGACATGATCATCTCATACAATATGCTCGCTATGTCTCTAGGTGCGGATCATGTAATAAAAGGTACATATCCTTTCAACGTGTAACTATTTCATCTATGTTGGGTACAAGTTTTCCTCTCGCTTGTCCAGGTTTAAGTAAAGCGAGAGGTTTCCTAGATAAGCCAAGGTCAAACACAGGGATTTTTTATCAATCTTAGCTATAATATCTACTTCTCATTCCAGACGGTATACATATCTATACAGTATGCTGTATAAGTATATGTGTTTATTAATTTTACTATTTACAATAAATATTCTGTAGAAGGTGACGTGAAGTGATGTGATGTTTAAAAGTGAACTAACTTGTATTAAAGAAGTATGAAGGAAGGTCTTTACATTGTAAGCGATTACACCATGCGGCAGTCCTTGATGCGATAGACATCACTTTACCATCTTCTAATTAAAGTGAGCAACCTTTCAGTGCTTAAACACCACACTTGTTCACCATTTGGTATACACATGATGAAGATACATTAGATGATAGTTATCTAGATTTTATTATTTATTAGAGTCACATTGCCTCTCTTTTAAGGTGGACAACCTTTCAGCATCAAGATACCACACTTGTTCTCCTTTTGGGATACAAAAGATGGAGGTCAAACGCTAAAATGGAGTTTATTTTCAAACTCCTACCTGTGCGCGTTTAGCTATGTTCTTGCTACTTACTCTCTCGTGTAGTTAGCGACGAACGTCGGCTAAGCGTTGTCGTCAAGCTCAGCTAAATGAATGAACCTTATAAGTAAAGATCTCTTATCAAGCAGTTATCACAAGCTTAAACTACTTATAACACTTCAACAAGATGAATGGTACAAGAGATGAAAGAATGACAATGAATAAAAATGCAATGTATTGATCTATGTAGGTCTTTCGACCATATAAATGTAAAAGTCAAAACATTATAATAAGAATACAAAAACGGAAAGTAAAAAGGGGAACCGAGAAACAAAATGCCTTGTGGAGCATTCCTTAGCTCTTTTACAAGTTAGGAGAATGGTTGGTGGCTTCTCTCTCTAATCTCTCTTTATGCTCCCACTCAGAAGTTGACCAGAGAAGAGGTAAAGAGAGGAAGAACTTCTATAAAAGAGGAAGAGCTATTCTCTTCCACTGATTCTCATAGAGTCAGGCCTCTCGGAGCTCTCTAGGTTTTGGTCCATTCAGACCTCCTTTCTTTGGGTAGAGATGGAGGCTTTTATAGTTTACTTTATGCAGAAAACTTCTATCCTCTGCATAGGTCAGCGCCAAAAGCAGCCTTGTCAAGTCACATCAACTCCAACTACCATTCTTGTCTTCTAGCCAATCTCTTTACGTGATGACGTAGTATATCACCTAACAATATTAATCGCCAAGCAACTTCTTATCGCGTAGGTCTTATCACACATTCTTCGTTCGATTCCCAATGATTTTCTTCTTTTCTTTATGATCCTGGAATAAAACATTAATAAGCATAGTTAATCAGGCGTGGAGACTTATATAAGTTATATTATCTTATCTTTATTGATAAAAAATCAAGACATGCACATTGGAAGAACGGATCGAAAATCACTATAGATGCATCTAAACTAATTTAGAAGCTAACATGCTTAATAACTACCGTAATTACACTAATTAGGGTTGTGAGAAAATACAAATCTTTGAAGCCTCCCGATCTTCGATATCTCCTCAAGAACACAAACTGAGACTACCACTAGTTCTGACCCACTATTCTCTAAACTTAGAACCTGGTTGTGGGACCCGTTAAGTGGAGGAATATTAAAAGAGGGATGGAAAAAGGAGGTCAAATTTTGTTGAGATTTAGGAGAGAAAAAATAGTTTAAAAATAGTTGAAATTCATAAAATCAATTTTTTTAAAAAAAGTTATAAAAAATAGAAAAAAACAACCTTTAAATAAGCTCATTACATGCAATTAGTTTCTTAAATCTCAACACCTAATAATCCACTAACCATTAGTGGAACTTAGTGGGCTAGATGTTTACATCTTTTGTAGCCACTTATCCCACTAAGTGTTAGTGGGATTATCCAACAAAATGTTGGATTTTTCCACTAACATTAGTCCAATGGTAATATTGTTATTTGATCATTCAAGTCAAAGTAAAACTTTAACTTTTTCAAGTCAAAAGTCAACATTTTGACTTTTTACAATTTTATCCATCTTGACTAATTCTGACTTTCTGAGCATGAATCCACGTTCCTTTTTCTAAAATTCAAATCATATTTGAACTTAAAGCCAGTCAAAATTTGACTTTTTTAATTCAAAAGTCAACATTTTCACTTTTCACGACTTTGACCATTTACATCAATTTCGAGCTCCGAAATATGAATCCATATTTATATTTTTCCAAAGCTCTATAACTGACGGCTATATCACATATGTTCATCAGTCTCTCTCTCTCTACCTAATTCGAACATTCGAATTTTTCCAACATATTGTTCTAAGTTAATTCCATATGAGCTAGCAAGGGAACCTAATAAACCTATAGATCATGGACTTCAACGATCTGAGATTGACTGACTAACTATTTTTAAATCGAGCTAATCAACATTTGTTAACTAATGGGTCATTCCACTAAATTCTCGTAGTTGCACTCCCCTCACTATAGATATATTTCTGTCCATCTGATATAACCATGATCGGTAAGTTAATCCTTCACAGTTTGTTTGTAACCTCGACTGGGTCAAAATATAGTTTTACCCCTAAGACTACATCTTGTTCCTTAAGTCCTATTGATCTATTATTGAATATTGAATAATTAGTTTAAGGTCCAACCTATAAATCGAATTCCTCTCGAGATAATGAGAGGGTGGATCCCTTGTTCAAGACTTGGATTCAGTCCTTAAGAGAACAACCTATCTACTGACCTTAAGACGGTTAGGAGTGAGTTCCATATTGCACCCTTTGTCCCTAGTCATCCATCCGGTCTTACCCTTAAAATGGGAAGCTTATTGGACCAGCGTCGTTGAGCTACCTTCACCTATGTAGATTTAAGGATAATACCGTTTGGATATAAGTTCATAGTTAGCTTAGTATTAAGATTAAGTTACCTAGGTCATCATAATCGAAATAGTCAATTTATATAGTCAACGGTGTTATAACATAAAAGTGACTATTTCGTGGTTTCCATCTTATGTAAACTCTTTACATAGGATGCCCTCAGTCCAATATCTCTACATGAACGATTCAGGATCACATCGTTTGTACTAACTATAGAGCAAGCCGCATCCATAGTATTCCCGGAATAAGGCACCCAGCTTTATTCATACACTATAGAACATTTGGGTTATATCCTCGAACTTCATTCATGTGTATGTCTCTACATAAAGTTCAAGTCTACATTAGATAGCCTCGGGACTTTAGTTTATTGAATTCAAGATTATAGTATACTATTTTCACTAATAAGTCCTCAACAACCACTTTATTGAATCAAATATTATTTTAACTACAAACTACAAGTTATAGGACATAAAATCCAACATTTATAAATTAGTAGTGAAAGTTATGCGTTTTGGTACTTTATGCTAGGTTCTGACTTTATTGTGTTATCTAAACGGCTATAATAACTTGTATTTTTAAATGTTATCAACCATGTTGACACTTTAGTGTAAAGACACCCATTTTATTTCTCTAATTTTTTTTTCAGAAGCTCCAAGTTCGTGAAATTTTTTTATGAAGGTAAGTCATTACCTTTTTAGAAGATACATGAAGATTGTTTGAAGTTCTTCATAGTTGTTTTAAAAGTGTATTATAGTTGATAAGATATTTAAAGAAGATTAAGTAAGTTGATTTATGGTCATTTACTTTAGGGGAGCCTATTTATCTTTATTAGATTAACATACAATTCAGGTGGTGCCTAATTAATTTTAGTTTATTAAAATAACCAAAAGGAGTACTGATTCTAGAAGGAGTCACTTCTAGATTATTGAAAATGTTACACTCGTTTGAATCTTAATAAAATCTGCTTATCTGAGCTAAAAAGCTCTCAAGATGTAGGTGGTCGGTTTCACCTAACTGAGTTAGCAAAGCTTTCTATGTTATTTTTCTTATTTTTCTCTTAGCTATTCTTTTGGTTGTTAACTAAAGCAACAACTAACGGAAAGTTACTATTGTTTCACTTTTTGATAACAAATTAACAATGTTTTCAAAATCTTTGTCAAAATTGGAAAAACTAAAATAAAAAAATAGTTTCTAAAAAACTTTCTTTTCTTTTTAAAATATGGCTAAAGATTCAACTCGTGTACTTGGGAAAAAATGCAAACTATCGCAACATGATCGCGACGCGGAGCGACCAACGTCATTGTTATTTAATATTAATATGTAAAGAGGTTTTGAGTCGCCACCAACCATATTAAGGTGTGATTGGTCAAGAAAAAAAAACATTGGTCTACAGAAATTCACATTTAGGTTTGAGAGTCAGTTGTGTATAAAGAAGGCGTTAGTACCCTATAACACCCATAAAAATGGTTACCAAATTTTATTTTTTAAACTAAATTACAAAGGTTCACAAAACAAAGTTTTGATTTGATTTTTTTTTAATGTCCTATGGTTCTTAACTCACATCTAAGAAAAAGAATGAATTGATAATTATAGGTGGCATAAGAGTCATTAAAAAAACAGGGGTTTATTTTGGTTTCAAAGGATGATTTCATTCAACTCAATAATATTAAAATATCAAACTTTGATATTTTAATCTCAATCATAAGCGTTTAATGGGAAATTCCAGGTATCTAAACATTTAATAAATTCCAAAGAAAAACTACTTAGTCTCATTTTAAAATATAGAATTGTTGATATTTTTTTTTTGGAGAAATTTCATGTATTTATGGAATTTAAATCATAAAATCACAAAGAAACATTACTTTTTCCCGACTTAAATTATGTAGCTTAGCAGCCTGAGCAATGGGAAATGAACCAAAAAGTTCTCGAAGGGATGTTGTGGATGAAAACGTCATTGCAGCAGTTGAGAATTGTTCATGTTTTTGGCAAAAGGAGTATGAAAGCCCTATTGTGTATATCGTGATTTATTAAATGAGGCATTAAAGCCATGTTTATGAAAATTATTTTAATTATTGTATGCTAAAAAATGTTTCGTAAAATATCACTTACTAAGTATTTGACTTACAATTTAAGTTTCGCTTCCCCAAGTAGCCAGACATTAAGGCCAAGTTGTGAAAGGAAGTTGAAGCTGCGCTAGGCATTTTAAGAGTTTTGTTTTAAGGATTGTTGTAAAGAGAGCATATAAAATGTATTTAGAATGCATATTGTTGGTTAATAAAATGAAGTTATTATAATTATCTTGTGTATTATGTTTTTGTATCGCCTAGTAGTTGAAGGACTTAAGATTGAACTAGGCGATAAAGCTAAGATTCAAGGACTTAAGTTGAGCGATCTAGCATTTCCTTTTACACGTTAGGGCTATTAAAATCGCGTCGTGTGTTGCATCGTGAGGTTTAGGACGTGTTGGGGGGTGGGACGTGACATTAGGTGTATCAAGCTGTTTCAGGTGTATTAAAGGGTATCGAATGTATCAAAGAGTATGATTGTGCATCAAGTGTATCAAGGTCGAAGGTTATCAAGAAGTATCAAATGTATATTAAGTGTATCAAGAAGAATCATGTGTATCAATGAATATTAGATGTATCAGGTGTGTTTAGGTGCATATCAAATGAAACAAATGTATATCAGTAACGGGGACATTTGTGACATTTTACATCTTGTATATGTTTGTTGGGCTTTGTTTTCGCCATTTTTGCAAACAATAAATGTGTGTGCTATGGACTTAATTATTATAATTTGTTTTTTCTTTTTTGAAATTGTCCCCTATAAAATCATATATTTAATTTTTAACTCTTTAAAAATTTTATATCGTTAAATAACATCAATACTTTAAATGAGCTCATTAATCACAAATAAAATGGAAAAATAACAAATAATATATATATACATGTACGCATGTATGATTAACAAACTGAGGCATAAACTATTTAATATAACCAACATTAATATCTAATGGTTGCCTTCTTTATCATACTCCCTATCGAATCACCTAGTCTAGACTCGAGAAACGACGTGAATGTCAACTGACATTATTCCCCTTTAAACGACACCACCTAACCCTTAACCTTTAAATGTTAAATAATTCGCAAGCAAAAGTCTTTAACAGCGATAGAGAATGAAACTGAGATATAGGCCACTTAATAAAACGGTTTTTATAACCTTAATAATGAAAACCACAAAATTCCTCACAATTCGTTTTAAACTCTAACCCATTATAACTTAACAACTCCTCTAACATCTAGAATAAAATTGGCTTATCAATAGTAAATCTTGCACCTCGAGCTGCACAATCTATACCTGGAAAGAGGTAAACAATTTTAAAAGGGTAAGTCGAAAGATTTAGTGAGTGACAATTTTATAAAACATGTTTGTGTAAACAGTTTAGCATAAAACGTTTACTTAAGAATCATTTCGCAATGAAATATCATTTCATAACATAGCATGTGTAAACATTTACTGTTAGTAACATTCCATGGATACTTTGTAAGACATGATCGGTAGCCACTAACAGCATTTAAACCTCTTCGTGCTAAGATGAAATAGTCAATAGAATACAACTTCCACTATTATCCTCCTTTAAGCCATAATAACTTATACCGTTCCTGATTGCCCATTATTAAAAATAGGCTCATCAATCCTACCATCAGTATGGAGTTAACCACATGTGCATAATAGGTCTCATGTAATATTCGAACTAGGATAAAACATATTTGAAAACTTTGAAACAGTCTTTCACTTTCATAATCCATAATCATAGCAGTCAATCATAACATAGCCTTGAGAAAATAGTTGTAAAATATTTAAGTTTTTGTAACACAATAGAAGCCAATAGCTTTAAATATTTATCTTGAAACATGTCTCGAACAATAGTTTGGAAATCATGCTTAATAAAATATTATAGATATTAGTTAATCACTCACTATACTTGGTGTTAACTCTTGGTTGATATTTCCTTCACAATCTCTTTGACTTCTTCCTTTGGCAACCTTCCTTTGAAAACATATACTAAATTTTGATCTTGAAAGTGATTTGAGTACGAGTGAATTATGAGAAACCTTAGTGTGAGATTACCTATTTATACTAATTTATTGCATGAAAATGAATTTACACCTTTAGCTTACTTAATCTACCTTTTAATTTTCTTAATCTAGGTTTTACTTCCTAATCCACCTTTTTCTATGCTGCAAAGTACATGAAATTTACTTAGGACAACTAGATTTCGACTGCACCGAAATACTTAAATCTTCTATGCTCTCAGCTGGAATTGATTCGAGATCAACCCTAGATCCCAATGAAATCCTTTCTTGTCTTCGGTCTCGGTCGACAAAGCCTCGAGATCTTTCAAGTTTTAGACTTGCTTACACCTAATCTCGAGCAAATTCGACCTTGAAATTGCTCGAGAACTCTCTATAATTTTCTCTTTTCTTCAAATCTTGATTGAACACACATCAAGATTTATCCCGAGATTACACTTTTGTCTTCTATCTTGTTTGGGATTCAACATGATTGCCTAACATCCTTCTCTAAAACCCTTATGTTCTTCATCTCAATCTGCCATAACCCTAAGATCAACCTTTTGTCCCAACACGTAATCAAATAACTTCTCCGTGCCTAATACGCAAGTCCTTCATACTTAGCCAAACTTTCCCATTTCCAATAATAACTTAACCATTTCCTCGATGTTTCCCTTCCATTCTTATTACTTAATCTTGAACCAATTTTCCAAGATAAATTTGTTTTTCTTTTCTATTAATCTAATTTTCTCTTCCTTTTACCAAAGCTTAATAAGTCCGAAGGTCATAGAAATTTGGGATTGTACATTCTTATTATCTTTAAAAAGATTGTAGTATACATCTATCTCAATCAATTCTTGTTTCTTATTGTCTTTAGAAAATGACAACATCAAGTACAATAAATTTGTTCAAAGGATGACTTGACAGATTTACTTACAAAATCACTGCCTACTGCAACTTTTGAAAAATTGCGCACAACATTGAAATGCGGCGACTCAAAACTCTCAAGTGATGTATACATAAAAGGGAATAAATTGTATTTTTTGTAAGTGTATAAATTATATGAAATACGTACTCTTTTTTCTTTACTAGGGTTTTTTTCTCATTGAGTTTTTTCTTAGTAAGGTTTTAACAAAACATATTTCATATACGTAATGGACATCTAAAGGGAAGTATTATAAATATTATATATAGTAGATGCCCAATATGCTTAGTGTCCATTGACATGTATCACTATGCTTATCATCCATTAATTGCCATGTGTTCATTTTCCTCCACATCCAACTCCTTTGTCATTTGTCTTAAAATATACTAACCTTTAGTGGTTATATAATCTACCTCATGCTCGTCAAATTAATTGCCAATAAATAGTGACATTTGGTGGATTCTGTACACATATTGGTGAAATTTCTTAAGAGATTGGACAAAGTGAAATTTGTGGAGTATTTTTTAATTTCTTAGCTGTATTTTATTTTAGTTTATTTTAATACTATATTTTTTCAATCCATGTGTTTCTATTGTGTCTCTTTTTTACTACAAAATTAATATTGTAATATTTTTCATTTGGTATACTTAATTATAAAATCATATATTTATTTTTAACTTTTTTGTTTTAATTTTATGTTGTTAAAGTAATATCAATAAGTAAAGAGGTATTTAAAAAATAATAAAAAATACAAAATTATTTACCTGTCAAGGAAAACTACTCAAACACAAAAATTCATTACAATTAATTTTGTATGAAGCTTTGATATCTTTTGCAAATTTTGTTGTTATTGAAAATTTCTCTATTTATTAAATTTGGTCGTTAATCACAAATAAAATGAAGAAAAACAACTCGTGTATTATTAACAAATGGGACCTAAACTATTTAAATATACCGAACACTAATATCTCAGGGTTGCATTCTTACTATCTTAAAAGAGATTTGAGTATATGTCTATCTCATTCAATTCTTGTTTCATACTGCCTTCAGATATGTTAAAATTAAAGTCTCAAGAAGTCTTTATCCTTCGTCATGTAAGATTTTTTAATTTTTCTAAACAAGATTAAAGATTAAGGATATATAATAATTATAAAAGGAGAATGTGTGCCATTATGTTTAAAAGCAAATTACGATCGATGATAATGTTTAAAAATAGGATTTGTCATTTTTCCTTCCCAAAAACCTCTAATTAAGTCATTTATCCTACCTTCCCTTACAAAAAAAAAAAAAAAATGAGAGGAAGATTCATCCACAGGTCCAAAAATGTTTATTAAAAAGATAAAATTTCAAACTTTTTTTTTTTCGAGATTAGAGTATAAGTGGTATACTGTACCAAAGAGAAATTTTCATAAATATAACAAATAGTTAAAATATTTACTGTCAGTGTAACAAAATAAAAATGTCCATGAAGTTGACCATTTTCTTTTAATATTTCAGGTTTACCCGTTCTTTTATCATCTTTCTTCTCCTCTTCTTGTACGAATTTTTTTCATTTCATCGTCTTTCTTCTCTTTCTCTTCTTCTTTTTTTTCCAAAATATTATTTGGTTCAAGATCGTGTATCAAATATAAAATATATATATATATATTTTTAATTTTGTTTCAAACGGTTAGTTGGTTGTTAAAGATTATATAGTAAGTATAAAAGATCTTGAAAAAAACGTCCTTTAGGTTTAGGTAGCCAAATATGAACGATCGTGTACAAAAAAATAGTCAAATCTAAACGGTCGTATACAAAAAAAATTGTGTACTTTATTGATGGTGTGGCTGACAGAGCATTTTTTATATTTTCCACTATAGATCTATTGACTTTTTCCAATTTCTGAAATTGTTGTATACAGTCCAAATATTTTGCCGTTTTATTATATTTTTTAAAATACCAATTTTTTATAACTATTTAGTTTTATTTTTATTTAGATTCAGGTAAGCATCCATGATCATTTCAGTAATAGACCACATACCAATTAAAAGTTTTTTATACTAAGTAAATGTTTTCAACAATTTTATCATTTTAACAAAAATTTCTATTTTAGAACTAATAATAAATCAAAAAAATCAAGTAGCCGTGAATAAATTGAGAATGTTATTCCCAAACTTACTTTTTTGTTTTCACAATTTAGAATTTAAAATTAATAATAGAACTCCGAGTCTGGAAGGGGGAGATGAATGAACCGATATTGTATCTGAATAAGAGGAATTTTAAGGATATGAAGGTAAGGTTAAAAAAGGCCTAAAAGAATTGAAAGTTACTACCTATATTAATAATTAATAATGTGCACTTTCCTTTGCGGAAGCTTAATCATAGAAACTCTAAAGTTAAGTGTGCATGGCTTGGAGCAATATTTTATGTTGGGTAACCTTATGAAAATTTTCTTAAGATACATGTATGTAGGGATAAAACATGTGGAAAGAACCCGTAAACTCATGTTGGTTTGTGGGAACAACTTTTATTCTAATAAGAGGTATGACGAGGCACATCAATTTTCGAATTCATATTTCAAATATAATTGAAGGACATGGAGCGTTACACTAGTACTCGCATAGATATTAAGATGAGAGCTTTATTTATTTGTTTGTTGTACATCAATTTGGGGTGGGGTCTAACAAGATTTCTTTCCTTCTCAAATGAAATTTATGGGATTTTATTGCCAATTAATAATAGAAAAAAAAGGATACTATTGTCTGAAAAAAGAAATTACGGAAGAAAATGAGTGCTGTTTTTGTATGAACCAAATAGGATCTAATTTACAATAATTGGTCTTCATTTCCTCTTTTATCACATGAGCAACAAAAATTGTTATGATAGTGTATGTTTCTATAATTTTATAAAAAGTGAATAAAGTATATTATTAAAATTATAAAAAATTATTTTGTGGTTGCTGAGAACATTGCCCATGTGATATTTTGGATCTTTCTCAATTTCGCTCTACTCTTTCAACTTATTTCCAAAATTACATATCTTTCATATTAGCAATTTTTGTTAAAAAATGCCTATAATGTAACAAAGTGGGGGTACAATTTAACTTTACTTTTCAAGACGTATACACTATTAAAGTATTAATAAATAATAAAAAAAAAAACGGTAATATTAATCTTAGTTATAATTTTGCATTGAGAAATAACCAATCAATTTGGTTAACTTAACTATAGATGTAGTTATAGGGGATGGTTTCACACAAAAAGAAATATATATATATATATATATATATATAAGTAAAAAAAAAAAAAGAATTTTGCACAAATAGAAAAATTTGACAAATTTTTTGACATTTTTTTAAAAATATCTACGTATAGTCAAGGGTTTAAAGTGAAAGATTTAAATAATTCGGTTAACTCGACTACAAATATAAAGGGCCGACCTAAAATTGAGTATAACCAAAACCTTATAGGAGAATTTATATAAATGTAACAAAATCCAAAAAGATTTACGGTCCGTATAACAAAAAACAAAAACTCATGAAGCCAGTAAAATATTTTCATAATTTTTAGATTTTCTCTTGAATATTGTGGATAATTCATCACTTCTTTTTCTTATTATTCTTTGCGATTTATTCCTCTTATATTCCAGATTTTCTTTCTTCTATTTTTAAACAATTTGTTCTTTTATTTAAATTTTCTATTTCATCTTCACCATTTTCGGCAAGATTCTATGAAGGTACTTCATCTTTCTCATATTTAAGAATATTAAGATCGTTTAGATATCATTTTGACATGATCTAAATGATCATTTACAATTTCAACTTAATCGTTTACTGTGGTCGACACGATCATTTAAATTTGAAGTCTTTTCGCCATCGTTTAAAACGAACTACACGATCGTGTTGGCATGATCTAAATATTCCTAGCTAAGGTTAAAACGAACTACACGATCGTGTTGACATGATTGCTTACCATAATCAACATGATCGTTTTCCATGATCAATACGATCATTTGCCATGGTCAATATGATCATTTGTCATGGCCAATACAATCGTTTAAACTTGTAGCCTTTTTCTCAATCGTTAGAAAGAACTACACACAATCGTGTATCATGACCTAAACAATAGTAGATCATTTCGTTTAGATTGTAGTACACGATCATTTCGAAGAAGATTACTTGCGTGTGCATAATCAATTAATTGTGTGTTGACTTGGACATTTTTGGCATATTTCATTGTGGGTCTGTGAGCATTTTTCGTTTTCAGAATTATTCTATATGGTGTAAATATTTTACCAACTTGTTATATTTTTTAGAAAAACCCAATTTTAAATCTTGTTTTTTTTTCCAGTCTAACTTACATCATTAATTGCTAAATATCTAGATATTAGTATTGTTAGCTAAATTGTTGTATACTAGAAAAAAAATCTTTACATATTTTCATTCATTTGTATAATAATTTTTTAAGTGAATTTATTGATTCAATCACCTTCCCAAAATCATGTTAATCCTCTTTTAAAATAGGGTTTTTTTCAAAAATATAACAAAACAACAAAATATTTACAATGTATAGAACAATTCCAAAAATGGAAAAAATCCATAGGCCCACAATGAGATATACCAAAAATGCCCCCGTCAACACACGATTATGTTAGGATTATGTGGGCTCATAGTATTTTTTGCTTATGTATAGTAAAGATGTCGCATGTGCAGTTTAGGTAGCAGATCGTGGCTGGTAACAACTTACGTAAAAAATGAGATTCGTATCTTGATTATCCATGCATTTGTGAAATACTGGTTGTTGAGATTTACTGCGCGTGTGTTGCAAAAAACAGAATATATAAGGATGGTCGAATTTTTGCAAACGATTGGTTGTTACAGAAATTGTCCCGGAACGCAGGCAAATCTAGAAACTCAGTGTTGCCTGTAAGTCTAACTAGCAATGATTCAAACCATAATTGTATTGAAATTGATTGAAAAATATATGCAACGCTCAATCCTCGTGAAGATCACACATAACCAAGTCGAATGTACAGAACCCTGATCGGATGATTGTTGAGATAATGGATCAAGGGGGAGATCTTCATTGTTAACTTACTTAATCAAGAAGTAGTGATTAAGGGGAAGATTTTGGTTTGATTTAGAACAACCATAGACTTAAGTGTAATTAGTCTGTGAGTTTTCTAACATCAATAATTCTGTATAAAGTAAGGATCATTCGTAAAATTTGTACTGTTAATCATACGTTCTTTGCTTATGATGTATGCTTGTTAGTAATAAAATCTCCTATCACGGGTCAAGTACCCCCCAGACGTAGATGCAGAGTCATCGAACTAGGTTAACAAACCTTTGTGTTTATACTCTATCTACTATATGCACTTGTTGTTGAACCTACTATAGTTGAACTGTAACGCCCGAAGCTCGAGGTAAAAATTTTCGCATTTTAAGTGGATTTTAATAATATAATATTAATTATATTATTAGTATTGGGTATTATTGTCATTTAATTTTAATGTTAATATATTTTTTTTCCTTTTACTATTTATTTAAAATAAATATTAATATTATTATTCAATATTATTATAATTATTTAATAGTAATATGTTATTATAAATTATATTTACTTTGATTAATATATATTATTATTGATTATTAATAGGATTAATTAATATTAATAATTAATCATTAGTTATAATTATTATTATATAAAATATATATATTATTATTATTATTATTGTTTTCTCAACTTAATATATATATATATTTTAAAAAAAAAAAAAAAGAAGAAGGAAACCCTAGCCAACCGCGCGCGCGCCGCCTACCCCCCCCCCCCCCCCCCCCCGATTTTTTTTCGTCTTCTCCTTCTTCCTCCCCGACGCCGCCTCCGTTTTCCTCTTCTCGTCCGCCTCCGTTTTTCTCTTTCTCTTCATCTCCGTCTCCGTCCTCTGCCCTATCTCCATCTCCGTCGGTGTGCGTAGCCTCGCCGGACGTTCGCCGCGGCCTCCATCCATCTCCGTTCGCTTCCAACCGCCGGCAGCCGATAACTCCCTCTCTCTCTCCGTTTCTGCCACCACCGTCAACCTCTCCGTCATCAGCTCGTGTTTCCGACGCCGACACGCCGTCGTTCGCCGGAAGGAAGAAGCCCCAGAACCGTGCTGCCATTTTTTCGTCCAACCCGACCCGGTTCGAAGCCGTACCCGAGCCGCCATCCTTGTCCGAGCCGAGCCCCAAGCCGAGCGAGCCGCGAGCCGAGCCGCGAGCCGAGTGAGCCGAGCCGCGAGCCGAGCAAGCCGAGCCGAGCCGAGAACCAAGCCGAGCCGAGCCGAGCCAAGCCGAGCCGAGAACCAAGCCGAGTTAAGCCGAGCCGAGCCGAGCCGAGCCGAGCCGAGTCCAAGCCGAGCCGAGTCGAGCCACCTAAGCCTTCCTTCCTCCACTTCGGTTCACGGTGAGTCTTCGGTAAGGATTGTTTGATGAATTCCCTAATGTTACCTCGTCCGATTCGAGTTTGAATGTTGGATTAAGATATGGCCCTACTTTTCTCCCTTGAAGGTAGTACAGAGTTGACGCTTAAGTTCTCGGGTTCCGCGGCAGACCTGGTTGGAGATAGTTTCCTTTCCTTGGGTAAGTCAACGGATGACCTTTTAAAATAACTGCTACTAAAGTCATCAACTAAAACTTTCGTGTTTCGTTAGGTGGATCTGTCGAGCGTGGATTTCGATCGAGGGGCATAACCGAGTATCAGGTAAGGGTTTTCCTACTACTGGACCCCGAGTCCAGGCTGAAAGCGTAGTAATCCACAGGGGATTACACGTTAGTGACTGTACTGAATATCTGTATGCGTGTTGACTGTTAAGTACTGATATTATATTTTGTCTGATGTAAATATACTGTGACTGCTATTTGTGGATTGAGATTTTATGTTGCTGGACCTTAAAATTACGGTTCAGTATGTAGTAAAACACTGGTCTGGATGTGGTTCATGGAGTTTGGACGGGGAAGGACAGTGAGTCCGGTTTTGGGCTGGTTAGTCGATTGGAGCTAGGGTTTTCCCCTAATGGTGTGCGAGTTGGTAATGCATATAGTAACTGAGGGTGTAGATGTTTAAACCTATACTATCTGACTGACAAAGCCGATGGCGGGACTGTGATATGAATGTCGTTGGGATGTGACTGATGTAGACAGTTTAGGTTGGACTGAGGGGTAACGGTTAGCTTCATCTATGGGGTAGTGTGCCTTACGGATATGTGCATCCTTCGGGAGCACTAGATTGATATGTGCATCCTTCGGGAGCACTAGACTGATATGTGCATCCTTCGGGGGCACTAGACTGATATGTGCATCCTTCGGGGGCACTAGACTGATATGTGTATCCTTCGGGAGCACTAGACTGATATGTGCATCCTTCGAGAGCACTAGACTGTTATGTAGGGCACCCCCGAATAGGAAGTTAACTGTTGTCCCCTAACGGGCCCAGTAGTGGGTCCCTTACTAGGTATGTTATACTCACCCTTTCTCTTCTTTAACTTTTCAGGTAGGGGTACAGCGAGGGGCAGACCGGCGAGAGGCAGGAAGGATGCGTGAAGGCCATATGGACGCGTCTGGATTTCCTTTCGCTTCCGCTATGTATTTTGTCAGAATATTTTGACTTGTGATTTTGGACTGGTGACTTGACATTTTATTTTTGACTTTTTTGAATTATTTAAAATAGGGCCCGAAACTGTCTTTTGTAAGGTTTATAATGTTTTAATGAATCGTATCTGGTCCGTTTTAAATTTTATGTTGAATGGTCGAGTTTTGGTATTTGGTAGTGACCTCAGCTTAGTCCGGAAAAGTTGGGTCGTTACAGTTGAACGTATGAGTCTCCTATCTATCGACTTAATTGTTAACTATTTCAATATTTTTCAATTAGTATCAAAGCGGGTGTTTTCAATGGATTCTGTTAGTGAAGGAACATCAATGACTAGACCTTCTATGCTGAATGGAGCAAACTATGGCTACTGGAAAGCAATGATGATTGATTTTCTCAAGTCAATGGATAGCAGATGTTGGAAATTAATACTGATTAGATAGGAGCCACCCTCCATTAAAGATGTTGCTAGAAAAACTACTCTAAAACCTAAGATCACTTGGACAAAAGAAGAAGATGAAGAGTCTCTTAGAAACTCGAGGGCTCTAAATGCACTATTCAATGGTGTAGATTAGAAAGTTTTTTGGATCGTTGCGGACGTTCAAACTTTCATTTGAAGATCAAGGTCAGAAAAAGAAGAATGGAATCGTGTTTCAAAGTGTATGTAAGGACAACTCTAAGATAAGTCTAAAAGCTCCTGAAAATGAAAATCTCCCTGAAGTAGTTGCATTGTTGTCCATATGGTTCACCAAGTTCAAGAATAAGTTTTATAAGAAGGCAGGAGGATATGGCTCACAGACTAACCAAGAAGGTGTTAGTTCAAACTGTTACGGTTCAAACTCAAAAAATGTGGACTTACCTTCCAAAAGGTGTGATAAAGACCAAAGTACAACACATAAGGACAAATCTGACAAATTTGATAAGTCTGTGAGGTGTCATGAATGTGAGGGATATAGACATTTCCAAGCAGAATGCCCCACCTATTTGAAGAAAAAGAAGAAGATTCTCAATATCACCCTGTCAGATGAAGACACGTTGTCAGATAGTTGGTGTGAAGACTACGGTAGATCGTTAATCATTTGTGAAGCTGAAGGAAGTTCAAAACTATCAAATAATGATGAATTGCTACTTCAAGCAGTTATAGAGCCAAAATTGTTTGAAGATTTAGAAAGAGAAGGTGTAAAAAAAGATCAGCTACCTCCACCTATACCTCTTACCGACTTTGAAGAATTATTGTAATTATGAAAGGAAGAAAAAAAATTACTAGAACAATACCAAAAAAGATTCCTAACACAATTAAACAACAATAATCGAATGATGATGACAATCATTAATCTCAAGGGTGAACTAAAAAAAGTTCGAGGAGAATATGAAAATCTCATGAAATATGTTCGACTATTGTCTCTAGAGACTCAGAGTCTCGAAGATGTCCAAAGTATAGGAAAGTAGAGAAACAACCATAAAGATCTCAGCTATGACGGTGACCAATCATCGTCTAAAGGGAAGGCTCAAGTGTTTGTTAGGGCCACTCATCAAAAGTATCTGGATGATGTGGGTGAATCGTTAAACTATATTGAACTCGAAAGATAAACAATTGGCCAACACGAAAGAGAGTATGTTACTACTGTGGAAAAGTAGGACACATCACACCTTAGAGCTATAAACTGCATCGAAGAACTACATCACCTCGACATGATACAAAGAGAACTATTGTTAATCAAGTGTGAAAAAAATTGGTGTGGAGAGTAAAAGGAAGTATGAAGTGCTGTGTAACTTTTACTACAATCTTCTCTACCAACTCAGATGACTGGTATTTTGACAATGAGTACTCGAGACATATGACTGGTAACTCTCTTTTGTTCACTGACTTAATTGAGTGCAGAAAAAAATCGAGTGACCTTCATAGTGGAGTAAAAGGAAACGTGATCGAAAAAGGCAACATTGATCTGCCTGGGGCTCCGAAACTAAAGAATGTTAGATTGGTTGAAGGGTTATCCGCAAATCTTATTAGCATTAGCCAACTGCAAAACCAGGGATATTCAGTAAAGTTCTCCAAAGAAAAATGTGAAGTTGTGGATGGTGAATAGCAAATGATTATGTCAAGAACCAGACTGACAGATAATTGTTATCATTGGGACAAACCACGTAAGAAACTAAAAATGCAACTTAGCACGTTATGCTGAAACAATGTTGTGACATAAACGATTTAGTTATGTTAGCATGTCCAAGATACATAAGACACAAAAGAAAGAGGTTGTGGTTGAGTTACCCATGTTGAAAATGTGTGATGAGTTATTCTGCTTATAGTGCCCTGTAGGAAAACAGATAAAAACCTTACACAAAATAAACAATCAGGGGTCTTTAAAACACATTCTAGAGTTATTGCATTTAGATTCGATGGGACCCATGCAAGTAGATAGCCTTAGAGGAAAATGGTATGTCCTTGTGATTGTGGATGACTAATCTCAATACAAGTGGTTACGGTTTATCAGAGACAAATCAGAAACTTTCAAGACGTTTTGAACACTATGCTTACAGCTTCAACGAGAAAAAGACCACAATATATGTAGAATCAGAACTGATCATGGGAAAGAATTTGAAAACCAGTACTTCACTGACTTTTTTCAATCAGAAGGAATATTTCATGAGTTCTCGACTCCTATGACACCACAGCAAAATGGTGTAGTTAAAAGGAAGAATCGTACTCTACAAGAGATAGCAAGAGTTTTCATCCATGCAAAGTCTCTAACCATCCATTTTTTGGTAGAAGCTGCTAATACGGCATGTCATATACACAATTGTACTGCTCTCCACCCTGGCACTACAGTCACGAACTACTAGTTGTGGAAAGGAAGAAAACTAAACATTAAATACTTTCATGTGTTTCGTTCCAAGTGATACATTCCAGATGATAAAGAGTATCATCGTAAATGGGATTTTAAATCAGATGAAGGCATTTTTCTTGGCTACTCTGTTCATAGTAAGGCATATAGAGTATATAACAAAAGAACACAGACTGTGATAGAATCCATCAATGTTCATATTCCCGATATTGAGAATACTACTTCAAAGTGCATATCTAATGATAGAGTACTATAGTCAGAAGGTCCTCTACAAGTGATAAATCTGATAGAGTGCATGACTCTTCAAACATGAATCCTGTTGATGTCAAATAAGACTCATGACTCATATCCTCCTACTTCAGGTTGATATTCATCTGTAGACCCTTCTGGAGCTGCGGTAAACAATGTTGAAAAGGCTAAACTGTTGGCACCTTCAAAACATGTGAAGAAGAATCATCTAGTGAGCAATGTGATTGGTGAAATTAACAAAGGAATTGTGACAAGGAAGAAAATCAAACCAGATTATGCAAATATGATAGCCAATGTGTGTTTTATGTCAACAATTGAAGCTAGTACGTTTGAGAAGCTCTGCAGACAATAAATGGATTAAGGCTATGCAAGAAGAACTTCATTAGGTTGAAAAGAATCAAGTCTGGGAACTTATTCCGCGTTCTGACAATGTTAATGTCATTGGGACAAAGTGAATTTTCAAGAACAAGATTGATGAGAAAGATAATGTTACTCGAAATAAAGCACGATTGGTAGCTCAAAGGTGTTCTCAGATTGAAGGAGTTACCTTTGGTGAGACATCTGCGTCGGTAGCACGACTAGAATCTATTCAGTTGTTACTGAGCCTTGCATGCTTTCATCAGATTACTCTTTATCAGATGGATGTAAAGAGGGCATTCCTCAACGGGTTTATTAAAGAGGAAGTCTATGTTGCACAACCTAAAGGCTTTGAAGATCCTATCTATCTAGATTATGTATATAAACTGAAGAAGGCCTTATATGATCTCAAACAGCTCCTCTTGTCTGGTATGATCAATATTTCTTCTAGAATACGAATTTGCTAGAGTAGTTTGGATAAGACAATGTTTATTAGGAAGCAACGTGACGAGTTTCTGGTGGCGCAAGTATATGTGGATGACATCGTGTTTGGTGGATATCCAGATTCTTTGATTTTAACCCTCGTTAACCAAATAAAAGGCTAAGCTCGAGATGAGTACGGTGGGTAAATTATCTTTCTTTCTCTGATTTCAAACTCAGCAGCATGAAACAGGTGCATTTAATTCACAAGAAAAATATGCTCGGAACTTGATTAAAAAGTTTGATCTTGAGGGTGCCAAGGCAAAGTAAACCCCTGATGCCACACAAATTAAGGTTTCTAAACACGACGATGGAAAGAAAGTTGACGAAAGCCTCTATTGGAGTATTATTGGAAGTCTATTGTATCTCACTGCAAGTCACTAGGATATAGCCTATGTCGTTGGAGTTTGTGCTCTCTATCAAGCCCATCTGAGGGAATCTCATCTCCAATGTGCCAAAATAATCTTAAAGTATGTTTTAGGTATAGTTGATTTTGAGATTTGGTATTCTTTCGACACTACAATAGTTCTAATTGGTTTTTGTAATGCTCACTGGGTCGGGTGTGCTGATGACAGGAAGAGTACCTTAGAAGGATGTTTACTTTTAGGAAATAATTTAATTGTGTGGTTTAGTAAGAAATAAAACTGTATCTCTTTCTCCACAGCTAAAGCAGAGTATAAGAATAGTTAGTAGTTGTACTCAATTGTTATGGATGAAACAAATGCTGACCAAGTATGACATTCTTGAAGATACGATGATCTTATATTGTGATAGCATGAGTGCAATTAACATCTCCAAAAATCTTGTTCAACACAACAGGACGAAATATATCGACATTAGACATCATTTTATTAGAGAGTTGGTTGATACAAAGGTCATGACATTGGAACATGTACGAAGATCTGTTTAGTTGGTTGATACTCTGACTATGCCTTTGGACGTTTCTTATTTAAAACTCTTCGTGCAGCATTAGGAGTGTGTAGATTGTCAGCATAAAAGCTAACTGCAGGTGGGCTTGTCATTTTTAGTTCGTGGGCCCACAAAACTATTTTAAAAATTTATAGCAGTTAGGTGAAGGTGAAACGACTTCATTCAATTTTAATTCTTCTTCTCCCGCGCTCAAATCGTCTGCCTCCTCTAAATCATCACTCTTTGTGCAGTCATATAATCTAAGACTGTATCCATTGTATCTACAAGAAACATGATTTATCGCCCTCCTTCGATGACAATGAACCCACCTTCCAGCTTTGTTCCCCAGTCTTAGCCGAAAAGTCCAAGAATCAAGAGGATTCTTGCTCGTAACCCTTTACGGTGACTCCAGTGACTTCAAGAGCTCAGTGACTCATTATCCACGATGTCCTCTGTTTCGTATCATGATCGTCCAGTTTCAGAACAAAATGGACATAAGACTTGCCTCATTCAGTCCCTCCAAGTATGGAAGGGGAAGGGTCTCGCTCCTGAAAGCGTAAGTCAAAGACTCCAGTTGAACCAGTCGAGCATGTGGTGGTTGAGTCTGATTCAGATGATGTTGTTGCACTTGCGGACGTTATACACCAGAAGTTTGAAAAAGGGAAGGCTCACCAGACCTATGTGGGTGAATCATCAAAGAGAAATCGATCATCCCATTTGTCGTTGCAGAGGAGGTGTATCGATAACTTTTTCACTCTGATAAGGACATGTAAGAATCAGATAGTGCTTCAGAGTCTCATTGTTTGGTTATTGATAATCGTACACCATGCTAGCGTGATGTAGATGAAGTAAATGATGATTTGTTCAGGGAGTTTGACACTCAACTTGCACTATGGGTAGTCTTTCTCGTCGCCCTTCTATCTCTCCAAGTATTTCCCGACTTCCTTCCTCTTCACCTGACCAGAATGCAGGGGCTTCAGGTGTGCCACCTTCTTCGAATGCTAATCAAAATATAAGCACCAGCAACATTCCTCTACCTGCTCCAGTTCATCATCGGTTTTGCCCTCCATCTTAGGGGCAGCGGGTCATCTCTACTAAGGCCAGTCGTTGAAAACTACCTCCCAATGTGTCTTCTGTCCCTATCGATGGGATCTTTTTTCACTCTGAAGAGTGTGTGTTTCACTGGAAATATGTGATGAAGCGAAGGATAGCTAATGAGTTGATTATTTCTGATCAACTTCACTCATGTGCGATTGTTATTGATCTTATTGCTAAGGCCGGAATGATGTATATGTGAATAATCTGGGGATTTTCTACCCCAAGTTGGTACACGAATTTATTGTTAATCTACCTACTGACTTCAATGAACCCGACACTCCTAATTTCTAAAAGGTTCATGTGAGCGGTAAGTATATTTTTGTTTCTCTTATACTATTTAATCAATTCTTTAATATGTCTCCTCCTCCTAGCTCAGCTGGCAGACAGTCGACTATTGAGCAACTTACTTTGGAATTGTCTGAGGGGTTAGTTAGGTCTTGGCCTAGTGATGGCCAGTTTCCAGTCTCTAAACTTAGTGTGATGTATGCAGTCCTTCACAAGATTGGAATTTAAAAAAGGTACATGTCTACACATTTGGCCACCATTTCCACAGCACTTGCGCAACTTGTACATCAGATTGTCACAGGTTATTCTATGAATGTTGGGGAGTTTATTTTCCAACAAATTCTTCGCCATGTGGACACCTATGGGATCAACATTTCAATCTACTTACCTAGATTGATCATCAGCTTTCTATTGTCTTTCCATCCGAACTTGCTACTGATAATGATATTGCTGGACTAGCTTCTCGTACTATCTCTATTAGCTACAAGACTTTTCAAGGAGCTCATGTATCAGACCTCCTTGTGACATTTCGTCCTCCTCGTAGGGGTGCGAGATCCTCGGGGGCTGAGTTACCTATTCCAGATGATGGCCTGCATCTTTTTCAAGATTTGGCTCTTCGTGTGATGCAGTTGCTCTCTGACGAGTCATGTGCACTAAATTGTATCTGTCGCTGAACTATAGGGTGCCATCACAGCATTAATCGATAGGCGCATTACTATGGATTCTATTTTGCATACTCTTCGGGCTCGGCTGGCTATCTCTCAGGACTTTGTCAATCTGTGAGTTTATTTGTTCCCATACAAAGGGAGAGAGGAATTTTGTGATTGCCTGTTTATGGGTTTTTTTTGTGTGACTGTATCAGTTTGTATGCTTGTCTTCTAACTTTTTCTACTATTACTTTTTTACTCAAATTTATGTATGTCCCTTTGCCACCTGAATATTCTATTATGAATGATTCATTTGGTAATGAATGATGAATTAGTGGTTTCATTAGCGTGTCTGATGGATGACGACTGTACAGTTGCTTATGTGGAATGGTTGTCTATTTAGCTGGTGCAATTTGTTACATATGCATAGTTGCTTATATGGAATAGGTGTTTATTTTGCTACTATGATCTGTTGCATGTTAGAACAAATACCTCTAGGTCCAAAGGAGGAGTTTGTTAGGATTATGTGGGCCTGTAGTATTTGTTTCTTCTGTATACTGAAGATGTCGCACGTGCAATTTAGCTAGCAGACCGTGGCTGGTAACAACTTACGTAAGAAAGATATTCGTCTCTTGATTATTCAGGCATTTATGAAATATTGATTGTTAATATTTACAGCACGTGTGTTGTGAAAAACAGAATATATAAGGATGGTCAAATTCAAACCATGAAATTGTATTGAAATTGATTGAAAAATATATGTAACGCTTAATCCTCATGAAGATCGCGTATAACCAAGTCAAATGTACAGAACCCTAATCGGATGATTGATGAGATAATGGATCAAGTGGGAGATCTTCATCGTTAACTTTCTTAATAAAGAAGTAGTGATTAAGAGAGAGATTTTTTTTTTTTATTTAGAACAATCATAGACTTGAGTGCAATTAGTTTGTGAGTTTTCTAACATCAGTAGTTCTGTATAGAGTGAGGATCATTTGCAAACATTGTAATGTTAATAATAAGTTCTTGCTTATGATGTATGCTTGTTAGTAATAAAATCTCATATCACGGGTCAAGTACCCCCAAACGTAGATGCAGAGTCATCGAGCTGGGTTAACAAACCTCTGTGTTTATACTGTATCTACTAAATCTGCTTGTTGTTGAACCTATTGTAGTTGAACATATGAGTCTCCTATCATTCAACTTAATTGTTGACCGTTTCATTATTTTTTAGATTAATTAGACACTCGCGCACTTATTATATTTGATACACGACCTTGTATCAAGATCGTTTAGCTTTGGCTATACTATCATTTATATTTGGCTACCTAAATCTAAATGATTTTTTTTTAAGATTCTTTGTATACGATTGTTTATATTTGGCTATTCTTTGGTACACATATCGTTTAGATTAAATCTAAACAATTTTTTTTTCAAGATTCTTTGGTGCATGATAGTTTTGATTTGGTACATGATCGTTTAGATTTGGCTACCAAAATCTAAACGATCGTGTACCAATATCCAATGATTTTTTTCAAGATCTTTTATATTTGTTAGATATGGTTGTAGCCAAATCTAAATGTGTACCAATGTCCAACGATTTTTGTTCGAGATCGTGTTCCAAGACTTTTATATCTGGTATACGATCTTGAACAACCAAATAACAGTTTGAAAAAAAAAAGAAAAATAGATCTTTTATATTTGGTACACAATCTTGAACCAAATAATAATTTGAAAAAAAATAAAAGAAAAATTGAAGAATAAGAAGATAAAAAGATGATAGAAAATAAAATAAAAAATGTAGAAGAAAAATGAATAAAAGGAAGGGCAAACTTGGAATATTTAAAAAAAATTATGACTTCATGGGCTTTTTGATTTTTTTACTGGAGACCTAAGTATTTTGGTGTCTTGTTATATTTATGAAAACTTCCGTTTAAAAAACTAATAATAAATAATAAAGAATTTACTAAAATATTTAAAAAATAGCAAAGCCCGTAGTTTTTTTAATTTAAAATAAGTTTCCTAAAATATATATTTAAATGATAGTAAATTATTTTGTGGTACTTTAGAATTTTTTCTCAACGTGACTTACAGTACATTACATCAAATTCTATTTTGGTTTTTAAATTTTAAAAATATTATTAGTCCTTGAACTTTTAAGAGTACTTTAGTTTCTATTATTAAGATTTTGTCAAATTTTTAACAAAATGGTGAGCGTGATTTTAGTTTTAGATGACTAGGGTTTTTGGTTTGACATGCAAGTTTGAGAGCATCAATTGAAAACTTTTAAAAAGTGCCTACTTTAGTCAATCCCGAATTTGAATTTTGAACTAGAGAGTAAATCAATTGACAACTTAAAGATCACTTTTTATGTTTAAGATTTTAGTCATTATTTTTGCATGCACATTGGTTGTTGGCATTACTTTTGTTTCCTCAAGTTTTTTGTTATATATGTTTTTTACTTTTTGAAGAACTAATTTCTCCAATTCATTGAAGTTATATGTTGATTTTTTTTTAGAGTTTAGTTTTTACATGAGTTGCATTTATTTGGTGATATTCAAATTTCATTTGATTTGGATGAATATTCCAATTTTTTTAATTTTTTAAGAAAAAGAACATGTGAAAAGGAGGGAGGGGAAGTTTTGAACGAAATAAAAAGGAAGGAAATCACTAATACTTAAACGTATATATGCGTGGGAAAATTAAATAACTTTTTGGTTTTTTGTTATGCCCTGCCCCAACTATCACTTCATGTAACTAGATGGAGGCATGTAGCCTACACCTCCCTCATGTACCTCTCTGCAAGATGACACACCAAACGTCTAGTGAGTAGAACAACTCCTTTCACTTGTTTCTTCTCAAAGTTCTTTACTTAAACCCTGGAGACTTTCACAACTCTTTGAACGGAAAATAACTCTTAAACTTAGCTCCATTGCCTACTTAACACTTAGTTTTAATCAACTTATAGTTTTTAGGCAGTAAACACAAAAGGTAATGCAGTGGAATAAATAAACTTCTTCTCTTTATTAACTTAACACTTTACATAAAGTTCATAAATGACGAATGTTGTCCTTTTCTTGCAAACATAAAAATAAAACCAAATTTTGATCTACTCGCCTTCCTTAAGAAGCTTCTTCTACCAAGGTGTTGCTCTTCACGCCAACGAGTTTAGGAGTATAAGACTCATTTTCTTTCTTTGTCGATTACTACTGCCTCCTCAGGCGGGGTACCTAGAGGTATAATGGCCTCCTTTCTTCCTTCACCACGGTCACCCAACAACCTCAATTAACTTTGAAGACAACCTCTAAAGCTTCCTTTCCTCTTACTCGTTTCTTGTGCTCTCTCACTCCCCAAGTTTGGCCTCACCAACCTAGGGGTGCACTTGCCTTCCTTCTGAATTGAGGCATCTACGTTCAGGAGAGATGTGCTTACCAATCAGCTCCTTAAATGCAGGGTAGGATGACACGGCTCTCAAAACCGCACAAGTTTACATAACAACCTTGCCTTTCCTCCTTTACTTGACTTCCATGCCTGACAACTATCACTCTCTATCCTAGATAGATAAGTCATAACATGATTATATACCAAAATCTAAACAATTAGTCATCTATTCTAGATAGACAGAGATAGATCACTATCACTATCTATCTTAGATAGATAAGTAATATATCTAAACTATCATTTATCAAGACCTAAACAATTGTTTACCAATATCTAAACAATTGTGTACCAATATCTGTACAATCTTGGTACAAGATCGTGTACCAAGATCATTTAAATTTGGTACAAGATCATGTAATAAAATCGTTTAGATTTGGTATAATATCATGTACTAAGATCTAAATGATCATTTATTTTGACATAAAAATATCGTGGATACGGATCTGATAATCGTTTAGATTATATTATACGATCATTTATGTCTAAAGCTTTCTTGCCATCGTCTAGAGTTTATTATCCGATCATTTAAATTTGAAGCTTTTTCCATCGTTTAAAATGAACTACACGATCGTGCATCTTGATCTAGACTATCATTTAGATTGTAGTACATGATCCTTTAGAAGAAGATTACTCGCACGGCGATTAATCACGTGTTGACTAGGATATTTTTTGTAGTTCATATTGTGTGCCTTTGTGCTTTAGTCCTTTTTTAAAATTATTTATACAGTGCAATTATTTTACTGATTTTTTATGTTTTTGAAATAATGTCAGGCCCTGATCTCGTTTTACATTACACGATAAGATTTCACACGACAAGAGTATCCTATTGAAGAGACAACTATGCGATGAAAGATACGCGATGAATTGTTACGCATTTTGAGCTTACTTCACCAGAAACTAGTGACATCATCCTCATGTAAAAAAGTCGACGATTGATTTGACCTTACCATCCAATCCTAATTCATGATAAGGAAGTGGCATTGACACCTAACATTGGACTACTCTCTCCGTCAGGCAGAAACAATCATTCTGGCATGGAAAACTTCATTAAAGAGAGTTATAAATAGTTAAGTCCGGTCATTTTAAAGCTGCTTTTACCCAGAACTTACTTAAGAAAGAATTGACGAAGTTTTGAGATTTTCAGAGATTCTTCATAAACTTGAATCCAACAATGTGTTGCAAGGAAGAGTAAGGAAGTTCTCGGCTAAAGAGTTAGGCGAGGAAGCAGCTTATTAATAATGAGTGGTTCTTCTTAAAATGTTTTCAAAAATAAAAGGATTTCTAATATATTTAAATCCTTAAACATATTTTGATTGAAATCTCGTTACATGATTTCTCTTGTGCTTTCCAAATGCATATAATTTATAAATGAATGAGACTTTACGTGAATTGAAATGATGAGATGATCATCTTATCTACCCTATGTGATGAAATGTTATTTTCTCTCACTTGCTGTGTGTTCTGGTGTGAGATATCTTATCCTTATTATGTGATATGGGACAAGATAGTATATTCTTGTTGTGTGATTAGGAATAAAATGCCTCATACTTGTTGTATAATCTAATATGGGATGCCCTTTTCTTGCTGTATGATCTGGCATTAGAAGATGTGCCATGTGCAATAAAATTGATGGAAACTTGTTGAATGTGTTGAACTATTTCGAATAGCTGCAACTCAGTAAAAGAGTGTGGTAAACGCTTGAGTTGAAGAAGGGTACAAAGATGTAAATTAACTATTCAAAATGATTGTGCATTATGATAATATGATGAACTTGATGAAATAAATTCTATGTGATATGAACATTTATGCATAATTTACAAAAAAAATGGTTTTCATACAATTTGTGATGTTAGATGATGAGATTTGAACTATGTTGAATCGCCTAATGCATTTAAAATGCTTGGTTTTAGACTTAATGCTTTACTATAAAATTTCATACCAATTGCATCACATAATTTTTCAAAATGGTTTGTAACGCGATAAGACATATTTTATTTATTAAAGGTCTTGATAAAAGACCCCACTCACTAGACATTTTCGTTTAATCTTTCAAATGTTTTGTTTTAATCCCCCCCTCCAAGTAGCGAAGGACATCCAGAGTCGAACTTCCAGCCTTGATTGCCTATCGAGCCATACGTGGAATGCATCATTCTGATAGTGACCACTGTCAAGTTGCATAATATGTACAAGCTAGGCGAGATGAGTCAAAGTGTGTTTTGAGTCTGTATTTAGTCTCCATTGAAGAAACCTTGTACTAGGTATTAAATGTTCTTTGTTAATAAAAATCAATGAAGTTTTTCTATTTCAATAGTTCTTACTAGGGCATTTTGTACTTTGGTATTAAATGTACTAGTTGGCTGTGTTAATTTCGCTTACTAAGGCATTTTATGTTTTACCTCGTGACATTTGGGGTGTAGCGTGACAAAAAACTCCTTTTTTTTATTTGATTTAAATTTGTTGATTAAGTTTATTTGTCTCACGTGAAACATTTATAGAAATAAATTAGCAAGGTACGCTTATTTATAAGGGGTGTTTGCAAAAATAGCAAAAAAAGTTTATGATAATAAGGCCCATGTCACTACATTTTCTAAATTGCAAAAGTAGAAAATTGAAATGCGGATCATAGCCCTCTGATAGTCATTTGATAGCCCTCTGATAGCCATCTAATATATCTAATTACTTGTCATATTTGTCATATTTTTAATATACAAAAAAGAGGTGTTATAGGATGTTTTTTTCTAATTTTTTTTCATCTGATGGAATTTCCCTAATTATAATATATATAGTTAACATGATTATTTGCATTTCAACCCATTGTTAGAGACGAAAATAGACCTGGACCAAAAACCAAAAGTTCTAGTTTTGTGAGATTCTACTATCAAATGAGTTCAAAAGAAGAAGACAAAAGAGTTAGCAAAAATTTAACAAAACCAAACTAAACACTTGTTTTTTAAAAAAAAAAAGTTTAGAAATTAAAACAATTTTTTTAAAAAGCTTAAGAACCAAAATAAGATTATTGGAAAAGTTAGGTTTTTTAAACCTTTCGTTTAAAAATGCCTACAGAATATGCAACGTTTTGTACCTAAGGGTATGTTTAGGGGAAGAAAAGGAAAGGAAAGGAAAGGAAAGGACTATTAGTCCTTTCCACGTTTGAGGGAAAGAATAAGGGAGGGAAAGGAATAGGGTTTAATCCCCCCTTATTCCTTCTTAATCCTTCTTAATCCTTCTCTTTCTTCATTTCAATCCTTCTCTTTCTTCCCTTCAATCCGTGAGCTCATCTCCTTCCTTCCTCTTAATCCATGTACTCATCTCCTTCCATTCTTTCAATCTCCCTTAAAATTTCTACAACCCGTCCCCACTCTTCGATTTCTCCTCATGCACTCCTCCCTAACCCTTACTAAATCTTCGTACTCTCCATCGATTGCTTTTTTCACCTCTTCGGCCTCACCAGTTTTTTGTCCACCAAAACAATCTTTCACCCCTTCGGCCTCACTGGGTTTTTCTCCACTGATTTAGTCGTTCGTCGTCTTCTTCTTCATAGTACATTTCACCACCAATTTCATCGTCCACCATTTTTTTCTCTATCGATTTTGTATTTCCCCTCTTCTACTTCAGTCTTCGTCATCCCCCGTCGTTTTTGGTTTGGTTGACTAGCTACATTTACAAAAAAAAAAAAAAGGGCCTCCAATTCCTTCCCGTCGTTTAGGGTTTCATTGACTGAGTTCATGGTTCCTTGCATGGCTTGTCTTGTAGACTTGCCGCTTGGACCTCACCTTCATACTCAGTATTCCTCTTGCTGCTTGAATAACCCCCTTGCTGCTCTGACTTTCCTCTACTGATGAGTCACGGATACTACCTCAATTGTGGCAGTGGTGGTTCCGAGCAAGGTAGGGATTGAAGTAATGTTTTCTTCCTTCTCTTCCATTGTCGATGATGAGGTTTTTGTTATGATTTAAGTATATTTCGATTCCATTTTTTTTAATGTTTTGTGATGTTCTTCATTTGCCGATTTATGTGCTACTTGTTTTTTTTTTTAATTATATGGTTCGGATGTACTGAGTTATCATTTTTTTTGTAAAGTTACATGGGTCCTTAATTACTGTTCAGTGATGTTTTTGTTCTGATGTTGAGGTATTGCTATTTCGCTTTACATATGTATTTTCTAATCCATTGTTTTGTGTGAAATACGACCAACTCTTTTTTTTTTTTTTTTTTGTTGTTTCTTTGTACAATCTACAATTGCCCATGTTGTTATTCTTTGTCTTCGACTGAACTGATATTTAATAGGGTTTAGGGTCATGCTTTGCTTTTGCTCTGTGTTGTCTCTCTCTGACCTTTGTTGTCTCTCTCTGACCTCTGTTGTCTACTACTGTATACTTCGTTGACCATCTTTTCTACCCGGTATTGTCTACTCCATGCATCACATTGCCAAGTGAATAGAGTTTTGGTATTGGTTCTCAATGCATCATTAAATTTTTCCTTCCCTTTCTATATATACATCGTCCATGTTCCTTCATTGTCGTGTTTTAATGTCGTTCTTCCTTGTTGTTCTTCATTGTTGTCATTCTTTGCTCTTTTCATTTCCATATTTGTAGATATGTTTACTTTCGGTATTCCTTTTTTTTCATCGAATGTTGTTGTTGGTCATACGTGAAATGTATGTTCTATATTTGACATCGATGGTATGCTGTCATATTTAGCATTACATGTTGCTCCTCTCGATGTCCATCATGTCATGCATTCACTGCTTTTCCATTTCATACTAATTTCCATGTTCTTCTTGTCACCACATTTGACGTCCATGTTACATTGTTGTTAATTTTCTATGCCCTTCATATAACTGCATTTTATAAGGTTGCATTTTTCTTGCCCTTCCTCCATTTTCTATGTTCTTGTCATGCCTTTCATACCTCCATTGAAAGGCATTGTATATGTGACGATATTTTTTCTACGTATGAAGTTCGGTTTCAATCTAATGAACAAACTTCCTTCCTCTAAGGCACAAAAAAAATTTGAAAATTGTTCACGTTTTTTTTTTTCACGTAATTGATAACGGTTTGTTCATTTGTCATTCGTACGCGTTGTTAGGTCTATAGTCAAAGGTATGAACTCACATCCTTTTTCATTTTTTCTGATCCTTCATACGCACCAAGAGTTTGTGGTCCTGATATGTGTTTCATGCGCCTGAGTACGTATATCAAATTTCGAGGTACTAGGGTTTCTACATATTCACTAACATAAGTTATTTTGTGCCGCATGTCTTTGTATTTTTTTTGTTTTAATACATGTACTATGTATGAACATTTTACTGAAACACTTTTGTATTTGGACTTTCCTTTAAAGCTTCATAAATTTCTATAATATTGGTAACAACTTTGTTTTAGCATATTTGATTATTTCCCATGTTCCCATTTGTATTTTCCTTTCTTTTAGGTGTTCCTATACTATGCTTTTTTTAACAAATACACAAATACAACGCATAATTACACATTGGTAATTAAAGAATCTCATTCTTGAAATTTAGTGTTATTTATTTAAACTATTCGCCAAATATCTCATTTTCGAATTTGGTTTTTTTAATGCGAAATAATAATAATAATAATAATAATAATAATAATAATAATAATAAATAACCTTTGCAATTTTGTTATGTTTTACAAATTTTGATATATTTTAATAATATTTAAAAATGTATTTTATTTATAATATGTTTTTCTAGTTCACATTCAGTTAAGTATGATTTTTTTTTCTTTTTTTGACAAACTATCAACTTATAATAGTCATATAATTGAACAACCTGAATGATAGAGAAAAACTAAACATTCAAATTGCACAATTAAACCATCATCTTAATAAAACAGTTTGATGATACTCTAAGACAAGTCATTTATTAGCATTGTAGAAGAAAATAAACCACATTGATTAGGCATAATTCAGAATATTCAATATGGTCAATGTACATATAAATATATAGAACGACACCATCATCTCTCGAACACACCTGTTTCGCAATCTATTTACCATCATGTTCACCATTCGCTCACTTCCCATTGTTTCGAGATATTTCTAATGCAACAGTCTTTAGCAGGTTCCTCCTTCTCGTACCTTCAAATGGATCCATCCAAACTTTCCACAGTTTTGTGTGCCTTTACAGTCTCCCAACGTCAGCTGCTACTAACATTGGAGCTAGGCATTGTTGAATGACCACAAGAGACTACCTCAAATACCTTGCGACACTAAGAATAGGGTTAGGCACCTATCATACTTTGTGACGGGAAGTCATTACGCTATTGCAGTCTATTCCACAGTTCAATGGAGAGGACAATGTCAAATGTATATATGATGGTAGTGACAAAGAAGTTGTCGCTCATGAAAATCTTCTTGGACCTGCCTGGTGAGATGAAGCTCACCTACTGCAAGGTCATTCTGCGCGATAACCCGTGATTGTCTACCCGTTTGAATCGAATGAATTGTATTTGTTATGGTTTTCATTATTATTATTTTTTTTTTGTCTCTACATGATGTCCAATGTAATTGACTTCACCGTTTAACTGCATTCCGAATAATAATTTTTTTCATATTTCATTTCGTTTCAATGCAATTATCTTATTCATCGTTTGTTTAAATTGATTATGAATGTTTCAAATTTTTCCGATATTGCATGTACAACATGAATTTAAAAAAAGAGGCATAATTTTTTAACACGTAAAGCATAAATTAATTTTTTGCCACGAAATGCTTGCATACAAAACGTTCAAAATTGACATTGTATTTACAAAAACTAATAGAACATGTTTTTCGATAAAAATGGCCGATTTCTATAAATTAAAAATACAAATATTTGTGTATTGGATTTACGATACGAATTTTAAAAAAATTATAAGAGTGCAATTTTTTTAAAACAAATGTATGAATTTAAAAAAAAAAATGTAATAGTACAAATTAAAGATAATTATAATAATTTTTTTTGTCATAATCCTTCCTACATAATTCTTCCCTAAATAAGGATTATCATAATCCCTTCGTAATCTTTCCCATTTATTCCTTCCTCCAAACAAGGATTATCATAAACCCCTCCTAATCCCTCCACTTATTTCTCTGGGAAACTTACATAAATCTGACAAAACTGTAAACTATTTACGGCCCGTGTAACAAAGCCCATAAGGTTAGCCATTTTTTAAATATTCTAGGTTTGCCCTTCCATCTTTCTTTTCTTCCTTGCGATTCGTCTTCCTCCTGTTATTTCGTCTTCCCCATCTTGCCCTGCGATTTCGTCTTTCTTCTTTTCTCTTTTTCTTTTCTGCGATTTCTTTACATCATCTTTCTTATTTTTCAATTTTTTATTTATGCCTTTAATCTTTCCATCGTTTTTCTTCTTTTCCTCTTCGTTTTTTTTGCTTCGATTTCTTTCCATCGTCTTTTTACTTTTCCTCTTCTTTTTTTCGTTGTGATTTCTTTTTCTTCTTTTCTTTTTTTTACGCGTTTATATTTGGGTAACCAAATCTAAACGATTGTGTATTACTGTGTACAACAAAATAGCAAAATCTAAAAGATCGTGCACAAAGAATCTTGAAAAAAAAATCATTTAGATTGGAGTAGCCAAATGTAAACGATTGTGGAAAAAAATAAAAGATTATGTATAAAAAATCTTGAAAAAAAATCATTAAGATTGGAGTAGCCAAATGTAAACAATCATTTAAAAATGTAAACGACTGTTAAAAAAAGTAAATGATCGTGTAAAAAAATAAAAGATCGTGTATAAAAAATCTTGAAAAAAATCTTTAAAAAAATCATTTGGATTGGATTAGCCAAATGTAAATGATCGTGTAAAAAAAGAAATGATCGTATAAAAAAATCTAAATGATCGTGTACCAAAAGAATTAAAAAAATCGTGAACCAAATTTTTAAAAAAATCATTTATATTTGGGTCTCCACCCAAATCTAAACAATCGTGTAACAAAATTAAACGATAGAATTGAAAAGATAAATTGTAGTCATATCTAAACGATTGCGTATAAATTGTAGCCATATCTAAACAATCACGTATATATTGAACCATATCTAAACGATCACGTATAAATTGTAGTCATATCTAAACGATCACGTATATATTGAACCATATCTAAACGATCACGTATAAACTGTAGTCATATCTAAACGATCGCGTTGTAGCCATATCTAAACGATCGCGTATATATTGAACCATATCTAAATGATCGCGTATAAATTGTAACCATATCTAAATGATCGCATATAAATTGTAGTCATATCTAAACGATCGTGTATCAAACAATAACCAAATCTAAACCGTCGCAAATATATTACACGCGCATTATTGACGGCGTGGTTGACGGGACATTTTTAGTATTTTACATGGTGGGCCTCTGGGTTTTTTCCGTTTTTAGAATTATTCTATAGAGTGTAAATATTTTGCCCTTTTTTTATATTTTTGAAAAGACCCTTATTTATTTTCTCAAATAATGATTATGGTAATCCTTACTTTTTCATAACCTAAGGATTATATAATCCTTTCTCCTATATTTCTTTCCTTCCCCAGATGACCTAGAACTGTAAATGATATAGATATAAAGGAGGCCAGGGTTAATTCTTAAGTGGTGAGAGTGTTCACAACACAACCTTAGAAGAAGGCCTACAAAAAATTATGAGTGCTCAAAAGACAACACGTCAAAAATAGGCTTATTGTGAATGATGTGATTGACCCCATTAATTTCGGCCACTCTTTATTTCATGTGTTTTGTAGTTCATTACAAGTCGGCAGAACTATGCTTTTCAAAACACACTACAAGAACGGCCTCAAAAAATATAGAATCAAATAATAATAATAATAATAATAATAATAATAATAATAATAATAATAATAATAATAATAAAAAAAAAAAAAAAAAAAAAAAAAAATATTGGAGCATGCATGTTATTTTTTTCTTTCCTTTTGTTTCTTGTCGTCTTCTTTTTGTGTTATTATGTAGAATGGGGACATGGTTTGTTTTTGTCTTTGTTATAACCCATTTAAGGAAATTCTTATTTTTAACTTTGTTAAATTGAATTTTCAAACCAATTTCGTCATATTTACTCATTTTTAGTTAAAATTGATCTAATCTGTGATGAATTTTTTGAAATGATTTCAATATATAAAAGTAATTCTAAAAGTAATAATATCTATATTGGTAACTATACATCTAATCTCCTGTAACTATTTCAAGCGCAGTCATTCAAATTGCTAACGCTTAACTTCACAATTAGATTGCATTTTTTCGTTTTAGGTTGTACATTTCGTTTTATTATGATTATAGAACGAAGTTAATAATAAAAAAAAAGGTCTTTTCAAAAATATAATAAAGCGTCATGGAAAATACCAAAAATACCCCGTCAACAATGCGCGTATGTATATTTGGTAACGCGTGTAATATATTCGGGTATTGTTGGTATACGATTGTTTAGATTTCTTTTTTAAATTCTATCGTTTAATTTAGTTATATGATTGTTTAGTTAATTGGGTCACGCAATCGTTTAGATTTGGTTACACGGTCGTTTATATTTGGCTACATGATCGTTTAGATTTGGCTACCACAAATCTAAACGATTTTTTTTCACAATCGTTTAGATTTGGCAATCCCAAATGTAAACGAATTTTTTTTCAAAATTTGGTACAGGTATGATTGTTTATATTTGGCTAAACCATTTTTTTAAGATTCTTTATACACAATCTTTTAGATTTGCTTATTCTAATCTAAATGGCTAAAGGGTTTTTTCAAAATTCTTTATAGACGATCTTTTAGATCTGGTTACCCTAATCTAAACAACATAAAAAAAAACGATCACATAGCAAATGAAAAAAAGAAAAGAAAGAAAGACATGCACATAGCGAAAAAAGAAAAAAAAAAGAGAAAATCAATGAAAAACGATAGAAAGAAATTAAATTTGGTTACCCAAATCTAAATTACGTAAAAAACAAGAAGAGAAAAAGAAAGAAAGAGGGAAAGAAATCGCAACTAAAAAAAGAAGTAAGGAAGGAAGACGATAAAAAATCAAAAAAAAAAAAAATGGAAGAGCAAAATTGGAATATTTAAAAAATGGCTAACTTTGTTAAATATTTTAATAGTTTATTATATTTATGAAAGTTTTCCGCCAAAAAAATGGAATCAAATAAGATTTATTTTTGAGATAATCATTGATGTATTATGTTTTTGAAAAAAAATAAATATGAACCTAATACTTTTTTTGAGTTGAATTAAGCCAAGCTCATAATGTGCTTTATCTTGGGAGCATGTATATGTCTCTCTCCTAATCCCAGACTAACAATGACATTGCATAAGTCGTTACTACAAAAAGTAGACTTCTTTTGACGCCCAAACACAACTCTTTAAATAAAAATCTCAGCTTGTTATTCTTTCATATAAATATGTTTAATGAAGTGATTATGATTTTTAAGCGCCTTATAAAAAAGATTATTACTTCAATTTTAAATTGCAATATTTAAAACACGTACATTAATTGAGCTTCGGTGGGGTCAATTTAGTTAAATTCCTTTTCTTTTTGTATTCTTTTTGTTGTGACTGAAAAAAAAAACAAAAAAACAAAGACTGGGAATCAGACAGAGAAAAATTTGTATAACCATTTCATTCTTTCACATGATGTAAATTTGTTCTAAGTGAGTTGTTTCGACGTAAATTGATCTTGTGATTTCTATCTTCCGCTATTTTTTTATAAGTCTCGTTTATTTTCTTCCTGTTCTTACAAATTAAAGACTTCCCCAATTAAAGTTTAACGTGACTCAATAATTTCAAGGAATAGTTTAAGAAAGGATCTTGAAGTGTGATACTTATGAGATGCATATTGCTTATTATTCCTTTTTCAATACGAGTGTACACATTTTCTAATATCAAACTAGTTTCTCTTAAATCACTAATTAACTTAGAAGCTTAAACTCAGGGATTGAAAATAAACTTACTTATATATCATATAACACTATTTTGTCCTTTTTTTTTCTTTTTGGTTTATCGAACTCTCTCATGTACCAAACATACAAACTTTACTAGAATAACATTAATGTTTCAATGCAACTAAAACAATAACAGAGTTCTTAACCATGTTTAAGAATCAATGCAATATCTTCTAACCACCTCCACAAAGGGACATATCTTTTTTAGTAAGATCAAATCATTTGCAACTGAAAACAAAAATTAGAATTGATTCAACTTGAATTAAATAGTTTGGTTTAGAGAGTGGGCCAAAGTCAAATCTTTTCCTACTCAACCATATACTTTTATAGCCCTAGTCTAATTTTTGTGGACAAATTCGTTTTGAATTCCTCTAGTTTTTTGTTTTAATATCACATGTTCATTTCTTAGTTCAATGGTATGAAAATCACTATCACATGATGACATTGACATGAAGATCACTTAGCTAGCTAAGTTGATCTCTCTTCCAATAGCTTTTTCATGCCTACTCCTTTTAGAAACAACATTTTGGTTGCAAGTTGAAGAACTCTCTCTTAAGATATGGTTACAAATATGGATGGTATCAATGAAATTTCTCGTCCATTTATCCAAAAATATGAGTTGATCTAGACATCTATAATCAATAAAACGTTTAATCTATCTTTTTGTTTAATACTTTGTGTTTCTATTATCTACCAAATAACTTTTATTTTTATTATTACGTATATTTAAAATAAATAGTTCATAGCATATTTTTTCAAGGTAGAGAACAAGCCATTGACTTTGAGATTGTTATAATATCTTATCTATGTGAACTATGTTCAAATTGATTGTTCCAACAATATTTTGGTGGAGCGGAGGTCTTTTGATGCATTTGTTTAACATATTTGTTGTTATCCAATGTTGTTAAACTGTCAATATCTTACAAGGAAAGAAGAAGAAAATACTTTAAAGTTGTTTGATATATAGGTAAAACAACTTATTTACCGTCATTTTTTAAACCTAATTCTAATGACTAACTTTAAAATTATAAAAAAAACCATATTTTAAGAAAAGTAAGAAAAATATCCACGAACTTAAAAGAAAATAGTCAATGAGAATTCAAATTGTTTTTCTTAAACAAGCATATTTATTTTTAAAAATAAAAAGTTAAAACAAAATTAATCATTTTTGATGTACCATTGAAAAGATATTTGACACGCAAGTTCGAAATTACAACTTCATATATATCAAATGTTTGTATCTTATTTTTGTTTCAAAGGATTGGTTTTGAAAAATAAGTGGATCACCTAACTTTGCATCTTCGAATACGTGAAAAATTAATACAAAACACACAATATGTACGACAAGTGAACAATCACTAAAGCATATAAAGACACAAAATTAATAACTCAATTTGGTGTTGTCGCACCCTTTCCAAATTATAGTCTTTTAACTTAGAAAGGGAAATGAATATTACTCAATTACTACTTTTCCATCCTTTAATTCTCAACATGTTCCTGCCTAACCTGAACCACATGTGTAAGTAACAATTAAAACATCTACTCATTCATACATTCACAATAAAATTACAGCAGCATAACCTTAAGCTTTCATCCACAACTTAAAATTTACACTAGAAACCATAAAACAAACTTATAACATTTCTCACGTACAACACTTCATCAACCTACACAACCACTATCCCCCTATGAGTTCTTTAAATTAATTTACATGCAACATTTTCCTATCCTACATTACATGAGTTCTCTCACTTCCAAGAACATTAGTTTTTAGTGGTAGAAAAAAAAACATTGCTAAAACAAAAAAATACCACTAAAATAAGTTTTTTTTTACACATTTTTAACGTGTTTCTATAAATTAATGACCTTTTACTAACACAAATTACTTGTGTCACTAAAATCTAATTTTCTTGTAGTGTCTCAAATGTTAAACTTCAAGTATGTTGGCAGATTAAGATCTTAGTTGGAACCTGGAACTCTTTCTCTGCCTGGTGGGTGAAAAGAAAACATTAGAAAAAAAAAAGAATCTCGAAAGCCGGAAACGCCTAGTGAGTGATTAAACTTAAAAGAGTAAAATCAAATAAACATTAATAAAAGAACTTTGGAAATAAATCTTTAAAAGATTTTAGCAAAATAATTATGACAAAGATCATCGTAGTTTCTCAAAACAAATTTGCAAGTGTGTTCAAATTATTTTGCCACACCTAAGCTTACCATGTATAAAAAAGGCTAACTCACGATCAGGCTTAGCTCACGCATATTCACGTCGTCAAGAACACACGGCCAACTCAGCTCACACATATTTTGCACTTAAGCAGTGGAAAAACCAAGATAATACTTAGAAAATCCACAGCAAAGTTGTGCTCATCAATGATCGATGTGAAGCCAAACTCAATGCACCAACAATCATTGTCATACAATGTGCACATTCATAGGTCCACTAGCTAATCACTAGTTTGTCCACTCTCAGATTAATTGCATATTGATAACTTGTAGAAATACAAGTTATAGTAATCTTTTCCTTAGAAAAAGGAAGAAGAATTGAGAGAAAAATGAGATAAAACATGATGAATTCCATGAAAAAGATAGAGTATGAGATCTGAGACTTGCAAAAGATAAAACGCTTGGTTATTATGATATTTTCATGTTTAAACACAAGATAACGCAAAAAACAAATTTAGAAAAAATTTGTGAAGCAAAGAGCAGCGTCAAATAATGAAGAGTAGCTAGCTTCAACCAACAATGCAAAGACAAAGATTTCATGTGATGAAAATTGCTACAAAACAATCTAGTTTGAGAAGATGTCAGTATAAATGTCAGATGACATTTAGTATGAAGCAAGGGAAGAAGTGCAGCAATGTAATACAGATAAATTTAACGTCAATTTCAGATTTCATGTGTTGTCTTACACTCTCAATGCTTAAAAATAGGCATCGAGAGCTTTAATTCAGATATAGACTTTTAGATTTGAAACTATCTTCCTGAAGCTTAGCAAAATCCGTCTATCACCTTTCATTGAGCTTTACGTGAGAGCTTGAAGCTTTGTGAGATTAGAAATGTAGTTTGAAACTACCATCTCCAAAACCTTAGAACAAATAACCATGGAGCCAAAGAATGCAAGAAATTGTATATGTGGCTTTATCATGCTGGTAGAGAGATCTAAAGTTATTATTCTTTTATCACATTTGTATTTTCTTCTTTTATTGTATTCATATTATGAATTTGATGGTAGAGAGATCTAAAGTTATTATTCTGAATGCAATTATATTTCACTATCATTCTCCCGTTTCTTTCTGTATTCATCTTTAAACTTTTTGTAGTATGATTGAGATGAAGTTTGAAAAGTATTCATAAATTAAGCTATCATTTTGTTTAATATGAGTTATCCTCAAGACATAATTCTATTTTAGAGAAACAAATTAAGTATTGTAGCTAACTACTTGTGAGATTAAGTAACTGATACCTCATCAAACAAGCAAATAAATAAATTTTAGAAATAAAATCAGTTATTCTTTAATTTGAACTTTATCACACATTTCAGAAATGCAAGTGTGTGGCATTAGGTGCTGAGAGGTTGTTTACCTTAAAGGTTAAAACATGAAGGTCATTAGTTGTTTAATGCACTCATTCGTGGATGTGTTATTTTAGATTCTAAGTGAGTGACTTAATGGGCAACTAGATTAAGGTGATGTGATAAAAGATGCATGCCCTACCTATGCATTGCTGATTTCTAATGATATACATGTAAAACATTTTTTCATCTCTATCATCACAGTTTAAGTGAAGAGAGGTTTCCTAGTAAGTCTAGAGTCGAACTCAGGGAATTGGTGTTCTTAATTGAATCTATCGTGCAACTAATCTTCTACGGTATACTTTGTACAATGTAGTTATGCACAGTATATTTATCCTAACTATATACACTTCGGTGCAATTGGCGGTGCAATATGATAATGGCAATAGATTGTGATACGATGTGTGAACTCATGTAACAAGCGTAACATGAAAGAATATTTAACTATTTAATCACAATGTATTGTGCAGTAATAATTTGATGCAATACAAAGCATATATTAACTTTAGAATTAAGGCGAGCGTGCTCTCAATGCCTTCACCATACTTGCTCGCCTCTCGAGATCCAAATACTTAAAGTTAAGTTATGATTTGTATCTACTCAAACTATATGCGTTATAAGTAATTCATCCTAATTTAAGTCAAGCATCTTTTCGATACTTTCATCGCACACGTTAACATTTTTGTAACTTATGCGAAGGATTAATTCGGCGATGAGGATGCATTGTTGCAATCTCTTCACCATCTGCTTAGTTAAATGCGGGTTCTCACTTGTCAGGTGATTACAGCCAATGCGATTGTTTATTCTGTCAAGTAAACAAAGCTTTGATGCCCACATTTAGTTGAACATAAGTCACAAAACATATACCCAGAGTCTCTAATATTAACAATGTAACAAATTACATTGTTCATAAACTAATTAAATGAATCAAAAGTGAAGAGTGAAAAAGAAATGAGAGAATGGTAGAACAAATGCATCAATATTACAACAAAAACTTTAGGCCCCTTGGTCATAGACTCAATCTTACAACTCAATACATAAAGATTACAAATGGACTACAGAGAAATGAGTCAAGCCTCAAAATATGATTTCTCACATTCCACGGCTCTAAATTTTGCCTATTGTGATGAGGGGAAATGGTAAGGAAAATCTCCCCCTCTTTCATTCTAAGCACTTACCTAGAACTCAAATACATAAAGGATGAAGGTAATTGAGCTTGCTCTCCAGGATCCAATTTCACACACCTATCTTTGAAGTAGAAGCCTCTTTTTATAGACAAGAAGTGATGTGACAAGACGTCCACGTGTAATTAATTCTTCTAGTAAAACTACATAGCCATCTCACAATTGTAATTTCTTTAATAAAGTTGCATCGCCGCCACGCAGACGTCCATTTGTCCTTTTTCTAACATTCGTGCCAACCAATTTTGTTTGTTAGTGCTTCAGATCTAGCTAAACGCGATCTTTTTGTAAGAGTCAGTTTGCTAGCTAAACGCGTCTCCTCACCTGAAGTTCTATCGTCAAGCTCTACTTCTTTTTGCCAATATCTTGTGATAAGACACATAAAATGCGATAAAACAGGAATGAAGTTCTTTTGTAATCTGTGATATACAAATTAATCAAATCTTCTACTTTTCCCCGCGTTTTCTTCCATTCTCATGTGATAAGACTTCATTATTCTACATAAAAGGCTATAATAAGTTGTATTTCTACAAGTTATGAGTCGCATTCGAACTACATAGATAAAATTGCATGTTTGAACTTTAACATTTATATCGTGAAAGGTGAAGATATGCAACATAGGCAGTAAGAGGTTGCTCGCCTTAATTTGACGTTAAATATGAAATTTATATTGCTTAAAAGAAATCTAACCACTTTTCATTTCACGATAGTATTATAGAACATTTTCCTTCACTTCTTTTCATGTCTTGCTAATTTGTAGTTAGCTCAATTTCATCTGTAATCATTCCTAACCATGTCACTATTGCATCCCATCTTAGTGCACATATAACTTTAAATTAGAAAGATGTTGTGAATATAATTTGACATTATACGACACCACATGTGGCAAAAAATAAGCTTTATAATTTTGTTATCATAAAATTCTTGTGTTCAAACTTGACTTATCTAGGAAATCTCTCTTTTTGCTTACACTTAGCAAGAGTAAGGAAAACTTGTACACAATAGACAAATCCTAAGGTTCAAGCCGCGTGATAGAATTACGCATAATGCATCTTTTATCACATGTGTAATCTTGTCACCTAACTTAAGTCACGTGCTTAGATCCTAATTGATAGATCAACGAGTCATTAGATCTCATGTTCCTTTTATTTTTCAAAACTCATACATTATTGCGATCATGAAATTAAAGTGCATACACACGTATTGGCACAAAAAATGCCTGCCCATCCTCGGTTATTTCATATTTGCCTATCCTAACGCTATTCACAAATACGTTGTCACACCCCTTCAAGATTTACCCTCATAAAACTTGAAATATTATTCAACTTAGGCAGAAGAAATGTTAACATCCAGTTAGGGTGACATCCGATGCTAGATGAAACTTAGACTTTTGGATGTCTGTTATTTGTCCAGTTGACATGCGTACTATGCGATAACAACATAACATGGTAACAAACTCATCTTTCTGTATTAACAAAGACTTTTACGATACATGATTTCTTATAACAAGTTAACTTAAGTTATTACAACAAACTAAATTTACACCCAAGCAAATGTAATGCAATGAAGTAAGAACACAATGTGGTAAGGGCAATTGCATCTCCATGGGATGTTTAAAACTCTTCTATATCTGAGGAAGAAAATTTGCAAAGTTTAAGGCTTAGTGAATGACAAGTGTTAGAAAATATTTTGGAAAACTTTTTATAACACATAGAAACAAAGTTTCAAAACCATTTGTTTATTTTAGGCACCCATATGTAAATGAGTCCTCTTTAAGTGTTTCACTCCAAAACCTCATCATCCTAGACTCGTTCGACTTCTGGAACAACTGGGTACTCAACGTATCTAGACATGAAGATGAAATAAACTCAGCAGTCTCAGCTAACTAGTGTGGGCGAACTCACAAATTCAACACTTAAGTGAATCACACTCATATTCAGTTTTGTGTGCTAAAACTCGTAGATAGAAAATGTAATCCACTGACCATTAATAATAAAGTGTTATTATTGTAATTCTAATAAAGTGTTATTGATTAATTTAGTAGTTTTTCTTTATGACCTAAATCCAGTAAACTAACATCCTAAGTTGGTTGATGAGTCTTGAACTGTATGTAGAGACATACAAGGATCAATATTCGAGATACAACTTAAACAGTCTATAATATAAGTATAAGGACGGGTACCTTATCATTGTAACACTATGGATACAACTAACTTTGTATTTGATACAAACATAATGATCCAACACGTTTGTGTACGTGAAACGTGAGTGTGGGTATCATATGCAATGAGTTTGATATAGTAACCAATGGATTTAACTTCGTTGATTAGTTAAGCTTTTATTTCAATAGGATGACCTAGATAACTTTAGTCATAATCCTGAGTGTATACGAACTTCTATTCCAAAGGATTGTCCTTTGATTTGTATGGGTGAGAGTGGTCAGATGGCCTACTCAATAAGCCTACCATTTTTAGGACAAGATAAAGAGGATAGTTTGGAACATAATCATACAACATGGGATTTGCTCCTTCTCGATTTTAAGAGGTAAGTAAATGAGTGTTCCCTTAAATAGTATCTCCAGAACTTCTATTGAAAATGAATTATATTTACCAGCTTCATGATAAACCTAACAAATACAGGGTGGGCAATACCTAGGTTGAAGTAGTACAAATTGGGCGACCTAGGTTGAATAGGATGTTCATTTCTAAGGTCACTGTTATAGTTGGGATTTAAAGGGATCCTTTGATTGTTAGCCATTCTTTGTCATCTCTCTCTTCTTTACTTTTTTTTGCTGAAAAAAAAGTTCGTTCAATCTTGGGGTCAAATTCAAATTCGGTATTGTCTCCCTCGTTCATAAACTTGTTGTATGTTCTTTGGGTAAACACATGATTCAGCCGAAATTGAACTTTCTGCATGAAATTCGCCCACACATTAAATCCAAAGGTAAAACAAAAGACTTCACTGTAACAATGCCAAGAACTTATTTGCTTAAATGTGTTCAATGCATTATGAGCTATTATGGAAGTGGAATTATGGTTCTAAGCGTATGCGACTAGACTAGGTGACTAAGCTAGGGTCATACGATAAAGTAGGCTAATGCCTACTTATGCATTGCTAAATTCTTGTATGAAGTTGTTTATTTATAGTGAAGCTTGCATAAGACTTTATTGACTCCTTCTGCTCACACTTCCATGACTAGCCCTTGACATCACTTTCTCGGTCACTTTACACCTCATACTAACTTATTTACACCTTAGCAAAATGCCCAATGTGCACACAAAACGCCTACTAACCTCTACACCATGGCCGCAAGACTCTTCCTTGTTCCACGCCTAGCCTATCATTTTGCTTTCATGACAAGTCTCCTCTCCTAGTGTGCATCTCACCTAATGCTTTCACTACAAGAAAATTGTGATCTCCAGACGCAGCTTAAGCATCGGCATATATACTAAATAGATTCAATAAAGGATCTTTCGACATATATATAGTGCCATTAGGAAGCAAGTCGAGAGTAATGCATTGGGAGAGAAATTTTCGACACACTGACAAAAACGCATCGGGAATCCCTGTCACACCCCCTCCCGGACTACCTGCTACCTTAGACCGAAAGACGGCGTGAAGCCGACGAACAACGCTTTTCTATACCTGTATTTGTCGACTCTGCTTAAAACTTTCATGTGATAAACTTTCCAATCTAGTATATAAACTATTATACATGCAACAAAACACAGCGGATCCTAAGCTAGTCAAACACATACATGAAGTGTACCTCGAAATTTACTGATTTCACGAGTAAACCTAAAGACACCTTAATCAAAATATAACCAACAAAAATTTACACAACTGCAGCTCCTAAAGCTTATACAAACTGTGGAATATCTATAACATACAAGGGTGTATATACATCATAACACAACAGACTCTATGCCCAACTCAAAACACGTACTGGCAATCGATAACGGAGCTTCAGCAGACTAAGGCAGTCTATCAGGCACCGAGAACTCGATCTCTACTTGGAAAATGGGTAAAACATTTTGGAAAGGGTGAGCTATGAAGCTCAGTGAGTGACTCAGTTTAAAACTATGAATTTAAAGATAAAAGCACGTGAAAACTTTACGCATATAAATCTGTTTATACAAGTCATAAATGTAAAAGTGTAGTAGTAAGAATAGCTTCCTCAAATACTCAGCATGTTCGTCATTGAAATCTAGCAAGACATTTCATGTATATCGAAGCATTTTAACTAACATGACCAATCTACGTTGTGTAGGGTACACCCAGTACAACAACGTTTACAAGCTCTACGATGTAGTGGGGTCCGTCCAGCACTTCCATTGTCTTTGTCATAGTGGGACCCATCCAGCACTCACGACAGCATCGTTGTTACGGAGTACACTCACGTCAACAATGGAATCTAACCAGTGTGCACACGGTAATCTCTAGCCTCAGGCTCAAGATCTCAATCATGTAGTTAATGAAAATTTCATAAATCATCTAAAAATATTAAAACATGTCCGCTTATAAATTTTACACAAAGCTCGAACTTTACTCAGCTCTTTCGTGGAAAATTGTAGTTCTTAAAACAAAACTTCTTACTAATTCATGCTTTGCTTAAAACATTGTGGTTTAAATACTTTCCAAACATTTAATATCTACGTGCTAACATAAATTTCTATAAGAAATATAGTCTCCAAATGTATACTTGAAAATAGTCATGAAATTCAAATACCTTTCATGGCTTCGTAAATAAACATTTATCGCATTCAATCATAATAACAATTATGGAAAATATTTCAAAGTTGGTTTTGTCACTCACCGTCTTGGGCTAGATCCTTGGTCTATAAGCTCGGTTTAATTCTTCTCGGCCTGCCAACAACCCAATCGAGTATTAGAACTCTAAACATTCTTGTTTTCTAAAGATATACACAACACGTCGCACCAAAGATGACGCTCACAAAAACAAAGCTTAAGAAATAAAATCCAATTTCAACAACTCTCTGAAATTTCCAGATTTCTAACATAATCTTCAAATCACTATAACTGTCTCAATAATCAACAAAAATGAGTGTTCTTTATATCAAAATCTTCATTTTGAGATCCTCTAAAACTTATCTGAAGACATGTAAATCTGATTCCCTGTGAATAAACTCAAATAACCCTCGAAACAGAACAACTTCAAGAATCGCGCGCACACGACCTCTTTAACTTGTCCCTACAATTTAACAGCTTTTTAGTTGTTTTTAGTTCATGATTGCTTCATAAAAGTTGTATTAAATTGAATAAGCTTTCCAACCACACTAAATAGAGATCCTAACTCCACCGGTACACTCTGAAATACAAGAAAAACTAGAAACCTCCTGATTTCGAGTGAAAACCAACTGCCATGTTTTCTTCATCAAAAAGCACCCAATGAATATCCGAATTTGCTCCAACTTTCTTCATAAAATTTGTTTGAAAATGAGCTAACTTTCAGTAAATATAAACCTCACCTCTTAATTCCTTTTGAAGAGTTCACACCGAATTAAAAACCAGTGATGTGCAGAATGAACCAAGATTCGGCCATGGATACACTTTGCTTGAGTTCTCCTTCTCTTCTTCAACCACAAAATTCTAGTAAAATTCCTCTTCTTCTTCCAAACTCTCTCTTAAATGTTCTTTGTAAATTGAAGAAGGAAAAGAATGGAAGTTGGATGAGAAATTTTCTTCAAAATGTTTGGCGGTGAAGGGAAGAGAAGAAGAAGAAGAAAAGAAAAAATGAAATTTTCTTCTTTTTTTTTCTTTTTATCCTTTCTTTTCTTTCTTTTCTTTAATTTACTTAATAAAACCATTTAATATATAAATATATATATATATACACACACTTAATTTCCATTTTCTTTTCTTTTTTTTTCCACATTTAAAGAAATTAAACCAAAAAAATATCGGGTTTACAATTCCTGACTCCTGACACCAAAAATCTCAAAGGATGGAGCATATCGGTGAAAGATAACTCCCGACATGCCCATCCTAGTATCGAGAGAAAGGAACACCCGACGCGGCATCGCTAATGGCTTCACCGACACTGTGCTTACAACCTTGATGGAAGGGTTCTCATTTTCAATGCCTTTATGTGTCTGGAGATAATTTTAATATTTGTTTTTCAATTTTTATGTTCAATTTTTTTATCCCGAAGAACTTTTTTCAGTTCTGGTTCGATTTAAATTCAATAAAGTTCACAAATACATCAAACACGAATTTATAGAATTATTAAAATACCAAATTGTCATTTAGAAATTTAAAAAATAAATCCAACTATTTGAACAATTACATATTATTTGAAGCAATTACATAAAAAATAAAAAGAATACATCATCTCTCATCGCCCCAGATGTCATCTTCAAACAAATCTTCACCTACAATGAAATGAAAGTAAATTTATCTATTATCGATAACAAACAACTTAAAAGTTCAAAAATATGTATCGCAAGTTCAAGGTCCTCTGTGTGCTCGAGTCATTTCCTCAAACATCTTCTTCACTTCTTCCATTTTTTGAAAGTGCATTTTCGACACTCTTCATTGTTCTTCAATCAATTGTTTAGCTTTTGGAAGCTCATTTCTTTGTTCTTCAATCTTTGATTGCGAGCACTCAAGGCTAGCTCTTATAGCTCACTAACCTCTCTACAGTGCATTTCTTAGGAAAATGAAGTCAAAGAATTGCTACCACTTTTTTGAGTCTTGGGCTTGGGGTCCCAACCAAGATCTTTTGAATAGCTAAGTCGTACGTCTATCCAAATTTGTCTCGCATATCTCGTCCTTGGAAAGTAGTTGAGAACCTTCAGGGATGGGTGTAGAACTGAAGCTCCAATATTTGATTCTGCACACAAAGTGTTTAAGTTATGAACTGTTGGAAAAACGAGACATGCATAGCGGAATAAGGAACGAATTCTACTCTAATTGAAATTAAATATTTTAGTAATTAACATGCAGAACTACCCTAATTGAAACAGAAAAAGGGTTACACTACAAGAAAGTGGGGTTCTCCCCACACACAAAATCTCGTTAAGAAAAGAAATGTAGGGAAATAGGCCTTCCACCTAATGGAATACGAGACATGTCCAACAGAATTAAAATCAGATTTTTACCCTAATTGCAACTAAACTAATTTTAGTGATTAACACGTTGTATAATTCTACCCTAATTACACTAAATTAGGGTTAAGAGAAACATACCTTTGAAGCCTCCCAATCCTTGCAATTTCTTCACTCGAACCACTACTAGAGTTCACCCCCGCTACTCACTGTACTTAAAACCAGGTAGTGGGAACGTTAAATGAAGGAATATTGAGAGAGGGATGAAAATTGGAAAAGAGAATTAGGGTTGAGATATTTTGAAATAGAGGAAAATAATTTTATATTTCAAAAATATCAAAAAGGCCAAAAGTCTTATTAATATTGAAAAATGTTCTATTTATAAGCAAATTACATGAAAAAATGCATGTAATTTGTTTATAAAAACTCAACACCTATTATGCCACTAACAATTAGTGGAATTAATCACCATTCAAATTTCTCTTAGTAGGTTTGATATCATTACCATGAGCTTCCACTAAGCTAACTAAGAGTTAGTGGGATTGTTCAACAAAATGTTGGATTTTTCCACTAACTTTAGCCAATAGGCAAAATGGTCATTTGACCATTCTAGTCAAAGTCAAAAGTCAACATTTTGATTTTTTTTTACCATTTTGTTCATCTTGATTAATTTTGACCGCTCGAGCATGAATCTGCATTTATTTTTTAAAATTCAAATCACATTTGAATAAAAAGTCGATCAAAGTTTGACTATTCAAAGTCAAAAGTCAACATTTTGACTTTTTACAACTTTGATCATTTCCATCAATTTCAAGCTTCTAAATATGAATCTGTACAAGTATTTTTAATATTTAAATCACATTTAAACATAAAGCTCTATCTTAAAGCTATAACCGACAACTATATCAAATATACTTGTCGGTTTCTCTCTCTATACCTAATTCGAACAATTCGAATTATTCCAACATACTGTTCTAAGTTAATTCCATATGAGCTAGCAGGGGAACCTAATGGACCTATACATCATGGCTTCAACGATCCGAGATTAACTGGCTAAAACCTTTTAGACCGAGCTAATCAACATTCATTGACTAACGGGTCATTCCACTAAAGTCTCGTAGTTGCACTCCCCTCACTATAGATATATTTCTATCCATCTAATATAACCATAATCAGTAAGTTAATCCTTCAAAAGTTTTTCGTAACCTCGGGGGTCAAAATACTGTTTTACCCTCGAGACTACATCTTGTTCCTTAAGTCCCACTGATCCACTATTGAACAATTGGTTTAAGGTTCAACCTATAAACCGAATCCCTCTCGTGCCAATGAGAGGGTGGGCCCTCTTGCTCAAGACTTAGATTCAGTTCTTAAGGGAACAACCTATCTACTAACCTTAATACGAGTAGGAATGAACTCCGTCTTGTACCCTATGTCCCTAGCTATTCACCCGGTCTTACTTCTGAAATGGAAGGCTTATTGGGTTAGTGCTGTTGAACAACTTTCACCCATGTAAATCTAAGGATAATTCTGTTTGAACAGAAGTTCATAGTTAGCTAAAGATTAAGATTAAGTTACCTAGATCATCATAATCAAAATAGTCAGTTTATATAGTTAATGGTGTTATAACTTAAAAGTGACTATTTCATGGTTTCAGTCTTATGTAAACTCTTTACATAGAATGCCCCCACTCCCATGTCTCTACATGAACAATTCAGGATCACATTGTTTGTACTAACTACAGAGCGGGTAGCATCCATAGTGTTCCCATAATAAGATGCCCAACATTATTCATACACTATAGACCGTTTGGGCTATATACTCGAACTTGATCCACATTTATGTCTCCACATAAATTTGAACCTAGGACCACCCCTAAAGTTGATCCACTATTTTTCAGACTTCGAAATATGTTGTAGAACCCAATTAGGTGAAGGAAATTGAGAGAGGAATGGAAATTAGAGGTAGAGCATAGGTTTGAGATTAGAGAACTGAGAGAAAAGGAAAAACTTGGTACAATAATTTTTAAGGACAAAAAACCCAAAAATGCAAAAGTTTTCTCTCAATTGAATTGATGCCTATTTATAACCTAATTACATGAAAAAAAAAATGCATGTAAGTAGTTTATAAAATCTCAGCACCAAACATTCCACTAACTATTAGTGGAATTTGGTGGGCTAAGTGTCTACATCTCATGTAGTCATTTATCCCACTAAGTGTTAGTGGGATTATGCAATAAAATTCCCACTAACTTAGTCCAAGGGCAATATGGTCATTTGACCATTCAAGTCAAAAGTCAACATTTTTATCTTTTACCATTTTGTCCATCTTGACTAATTCATATTGGAATTTGTGTCCTAAAACTCGAACTTTGTTATTTGGTTCAATAAAATTTATTATTGAATGCTATAATCTTAAAACCAATAAGTATTAAGGTCCCAAGGCTATTTTACTAAGTTTGTCAATATACTTAAACTTTATGTAGAGACATAAACATGGATTAAGTTCGAGTTAATTGCCCAAATAGTCTATAATGTATTAATAAGGTTGGGCACCTTATTCTGGAAAAACACTATGGATGCAGTCCGCTCTATAGTTAGTACAAACGATGTAATCCTAAATCGTTCATGTAGAAACATGAGAGTAGAGGTGCCCTATGTAAATAGTTTGAATAAGACTAGAACCACGAAATAGTCACTTTTAGTTATAACACCGTAAACTATAAACTGACTATTTCCATTATGATGACCTAGGTAACTTAATCTTAATCCTGAGCTAACTATGAACTTCTATTCATTCGGTAGTATCCTTAGATCTGCATAGGTGAGGGCAGCTCAACATCGCTTGCCTAATAAGCATCTCATTTCAGGGATAAGACCGAGTGGATAGCTACGGACATAGGGTGCAAGACGAAATACACCACCTTCCTTGCTCTCTAAGGTGTACATCACAAAATCGAGTCCCACAACTCCGTTTTTGGTCCTAAGATTAGTAGGCCAACTTGGTGGTTGTCCTTGCTCGTGATTTTCAGGCAAAGAAGAAGCTTTGGATTGAAGAAGAAGTTTTGAACTATAAAAGGTAAGTTCATCGTTTACCTTTTATGCTCTTCGTTTAGGTCTATCGTATAGCATGTGCATGTTAATTTCTAAATTGTTTAGATGCATATAGAGTAAAGCATGACCTTAATGCATAGAGTTAAGCATCTAAATTGTTTGGATGCATATCATCTGATGTAACCATGATTAGTAAGTTAATCCTTCATAGGTTGTTCATAACCTAGGTTGCATCAAAATACCATGTTACCCCCGAGAATCAAACTTGATGAAATATTCATACCATTCTTGAACTTTCACTGTCATTGATCCATAGAGGTTCGAATGTACGAGCTTTAATGGTGTTTTGGTTCTGAGACCTTTTTCGGTAAAAGATATTTTGGTCATTATTCCTTTTAAGACAAGATTCACATGAAGGTAAAGAGTTATCTTCTAACTAATTTAGAAGCCTACTCTTAACCAATCTCACAATCGTATTAATATTTACGTGACTGAATCTTAAGTACCATATAAAGGCGTTAGAAGAAACTTTATTTTTTTTATGCTACACATTTCAGTATTAAAGACAAATTTTGCTCCGATTGATCTTAACTTATATAAGTTGTTTGCTAGTATAGCAAAACAAATGTACTGAATACATTTTCTAGAAAAATGAACACTTCATTAATTTCAAAATATATTTTATGCATTTTTTCTGAAATACAAAAGATAGATATTAAATTTCTCAACTGTGAGCAAAATACAAAACATTTTTAAGAATGATATATCTATCTAAACAACTTCAGACCTCCCACTGCTTCAATAGAGACAACAGCTTTTGTTCCAAACTTTGAGGATGATCTTGTCTTCTACAAACTTTCCAAGAACTAGTTTCCTAAAATAAGAAGTAAATATGATTAGTGGCTCCAGAATCTAGTATTCAGGTTGAAGTAGCATATTCTACTAAGCACGTTTCAACAGCTAAATCATATTTACCTTGTGCTTCCTTCTCAGCTTTCTACTCAGCAAGGTAATTTGAGCAATTTTTGAACCAATGCCCATCTTGGTTGCAGTTGTAACATTAACCTTTAGCCACTTTATTTCCCTTACTATTCTTGGGAGTCTTTCCCTTTCCGTTCTTCTTCATTTGTGAAAGTCCAACTTTATTTTTAGAAGACGACCCTCCCATAAACTTTTTCTCTGTGGTAGCAACTTTTGCTTCCACTTCCTTCCCCTTACCCATGGTAAGGTTCTAGAATCGCTAGAGCTCATTCAGAAGGGTGGTCAGAGTGAACTCTATCTTATTTAGACACACCTTCGTCTGGGATAAAAATCATCGAAAGAGATTGTAAAATAAAGCTCACTTGATTTTCCTCATCGATGGGACCATCATTTACTTTAGCGATATTGAACTACATCATCATGTCTAGGACATGTTCTCTAACAGAGGTCCTTTCCTTCATTCACTTGGTGTAAATGTGCTTAATTATTTCGTGTTTGAGGGACCATGAAAGCTGACCAAACATCTCCCTCAATGAATCCATAATCTCTTTGGTCGTGGCTAAGGATTCATGTTTCTTTGCCAAAACATCAAACATGCTAGAAAGAATATAAACACGAGCCTTTTCATTTTCCTTAACCCGTTTATTGTATGCTTCCTGAACATTTCAGTTAGCATTTCGGGCAGAGGCTTCAGGACGTTCCTCAATTAAGAAAAACCTTAAATCATCTACGACTAGTATCATATTTAAGTTTGATTTCTAGGTCACATAATTGTCACCGTTAAGTTTTTCAAAAGCTAATAGTTTTACTACCGAGTTAGTCATGCTAAAAAATAAAACATACTCTATTTAGTGAAAAACTAACATCCTTTAAGAATCAATAAATTTAGCAAATATTAATAATGTACCCATCATTATTATGTTTTGCCAAGATATTTCAAAGTTTTAGAATAACCTCCACTGAAGGGTAGTCGATTATTCATCCTTTGAATCAAGACAATCTTCACAAAATGCTAACTTCTGAATATCTCATATTTCTATGACACTTAGTTATCGCTACTTCAGTTAAGAATATATTAACAACTTAGTAATTCTGGTAAGTGTAACCTTCCATTTTTGGATCTTAGAGATGAGAATCATTATACTCCCAAAAATGGAAAGTCACTATGAAAACTTATCAAAGAGACCCTATCTATACATGAAGTTCATGGTCTTCTGAGTCCTATAATACAACCTTCCAAAGGGAACGTCGCTCTAGGACAGACAAGCAGGCATATTATAGGAATCTCAGAATGCGACAGAGACCGTAGGATGTGTTGTCACATATCCCTCTCCCACTTACTATGAACTACTTCCCCTATTCACCTTGATATTAATCCATGCAAACACTCTTCGAAGGGAGTCCGCTCCTATGCGTGACCCAAAGCCCTACATGGGCTTCACGATATGAACTCCTAGGACGCTAAAGCTAAAAGTACTCTACTTTTCTCTAGCTGAAGTGTTCTAAGACGATTTTAAAGGGTACTCATAAAATTAGGATCATATTTAGGCTAACTTAAACATATTCTAAATCTTGGTGAAACATCCAACATAACCATTATATCAGATTTAACCTACGATGCCTAGTGATGAACCAAATTTATTACCTCACATCTCTCACGCATGCTCATAAAACTAGGTTAACTAGGTTAAAGAACTTATTACGATCTCAACGTAGCAAATGTTTCATAAACCGTAAACTTAAGAACCTCAAACCTTAGTCATCTTACCTGACTTGTTAACAAGATCGAATCAAGTGAGGCTCTTGTAACCAGTTTTACAAGATATCAACCTAATTCTATGAAAAATTTGGTTGATATGTTTAACCTAGGTGAGCATGCAGGTTATCTTTTTTATATATTTTAAAAGTCTAATTCATTTTATAACACTTATAAAAGAACTACGTAAAACTATCTAACATTACATAACCATTATATAAACAAATCAATTAATATGGAATTTAGTTTATTTAACTTTTAATTAAATTTATTGATTAATTAATTTTATTAAATCATATTTAATTACCATGCATACTCTACATTATAACCATTATAACATACATTCAATGCATGAACATGTTAGCCTTTAAATCTATATGACATACATTATGCACATATAATTTAAGCTTTAATTAAAACATACATCACATGCATAATTAATTAAACACCCTAAAATGTACTAGTTTTGGCTCTTAAATTAAGCTAATAACTAAATTATTACAATAATAATTTGATGCAGTACATAAATGCTCCTGAACCCCTCGAACCTACTTGAAAACCATCAATAATTCACTAAACCAACCCATAAAGCATTGAACTGGCCCAAGACTGAGTGAATCGGCTCCAAATCCAATAATCTAACACGCGAGTCAGCTAGATAGGTCAAACCAAGTCACATTGCAAGTCGGGTGAGCAGACGCAAATCTTCAAGCATCTAAAAAGTGGGTTGGGCCGAAAGAATGAGCTGAAACGATTGCACTAGGCATGCGAAAGGTTTGGGTCGGGCCAGGTTAGAGACAAGTTAGGGCAGACGTGAAAAAAACTTTTCGAGTCTCAACTAGGTTGTCAAGTATAAAATTGGGTCTGGGGGCTAAATTGGGTCTATCCTCCAAAATTCACCAAGATTTTTTTATTTTCTCTCTCCCAATTGAAGTAATTACAGCCTAGAATCAACTCCATTGACTCTAGAAATTTTATAGACCGTCAACAACAAAAACTAAGCCACAAAATCGGGTCAATTACAATAATTATTACAAAAAGGACTTAACTTAGGGTCAAAACCGTAAACTATCCATTTTAGTTCAACCACAATTTATCTAATAAATTGAAACCCAACATGTGCAATTGAGTAAAATTTAAGCATGCTCTAATACCGCATGATAGAAAAACGAGATTTGCGTAGCGAAACTGCGGATCAATTTACTCTAATTACAACTAAACTATTTAGTAATTAACATCAATCAAAACTATCATATCTATGTAATTTGTTTATAAAATCTCAACACCTAACATTCCATTAACTATCAGTGAAACTTAGTGTAACGCCCCGAAAATTCGAGGTAAAATTTTTTTCGTTTTATGTAAATTTTTCGGAAATCTAAAATGTTGGTGTAAATTGATATAATAATAATATAATATTAATTATATTATTATTATTATTATTTATTTTATTTATTATAATTTTAATATTAATATTATTATTATTATTTAATATTATAGTAATATTATTATTTTAAAACAATAACATTATTATTATCTAATGTTAATTTATTTTTATTATTTAATATTAATATTATTCTATATTATTATTATATCTTTATATTATTATTATTATTTTATAATTATTACAAGTATATATATATATATATATATATATATATATAATTATATATATATATATATAATTATATATATATATATATAATAAAAAAAAAATTTAAAAACCCTAAAAGGGCGCGCGCGACACACACACCCCCCCTTCATTTTCGCTTTCTTCTTCCTCACGCCGCCGCCGCAGCCCATTTCCTTTTCTCTTCTTTTCAGCGCCGTCGCCCACCATCTCTCTTCCGCTCACGCCGTCGCCTCCGTCCCCATCTTCTCCGTCGCGTTCCGTCCCCATTTTCCGTCTCCGGCGTCGGTAACGTCTCCGACTTCTTCATTTTTCGTCCGCCGCGGCCCCCCCTCTATTTCTGATCTCCTCCTGGACTCACGACGCCAGCCACCGGCGTGCGCCCCACCTTCCGCCGACGCCCAGTCGCTCTCCGTCGCGTTGAAGCGAAGCTTTTCCGTCGTCGAACGCCGGAGGCCGATGTTCGTGGTCGCCCCGGTTCCAAGCTGACCCGACCCGAGACCCATTTCCAGCCGAGCCGCGAGCCACAAGCAGATCTAGCCGAGCCGAGTCGTAAGTTGACTTGAGCCGAGCCGCGAGCTGAGCCGCGAGCCGAGCCGCGAGCCGAGCCGCGAGCCGAGTCAAGTCGAAGACCGAGCCGAGCCGCGAGCCACAAGCCGAGCCGAGCCGAACTGTAAGCTGACTTGAGCCGAGCCGCAAGCCGAGTGAGCCCAGCCGAGCCGTGAGCCGAGCCGTGAGCCAAGGCCGAGCCGAGCCGAGCCGAAGGTGAGCCAAGCCGAGCCGAGCCACCTAAGCCATAGTTTCCTCCCTCCACTTCGGGTCACGGTGAGTCTTCGGTGAGGATTATTTTGATGAACTTCCTAATGTTGCTACGTCCGATTCGAATTTGAATATTGGAATAAGATTTGGTCCCACCTTTTCTCCCTTGAAGGTATTAAGGAGTTGACGTTTAAGATCTCGGGTTCCGCGGCAGGCTTGTTTGGAGATAGTTTTCCTTTCCTCGGGTAAGTCAACGGATGTCGCTTAGGACCATTTAAAATGACTTCTACTAGTGTCATAGATTAAAACCTTCGTGTTTTCGTTTAGGTGAATCCGTTGAGCGTGGACTCGATCGAGGGGCATAACCGAGTTTCAGGTCAGGGTTTTCCTACTACTGGACCTCGGAGCGAGGCTGGAAACGTAGTAGTCCACAGGGGATTACACGTTAGTAATTGTACCGAATAAATATATGTGTGTTTGACTTTTAAGCATTGTTAATATATTCTTGTCTGATGTAAGAGAAATGCGTCCGCTAGTTGTAATTTGTGCTTTATCGGGTATAAGGAGTTTCTTGCTAGTAGACCCCGATGTTAGGTGTCTGGTATAGTGTGGTTATGTTAACGGGTTACGTGGTAGATTGGAATTGCATGTCGATGGACCTTGAAGTTACGGTTACGCGCATGGCAACTGAGGATGTAGTTGTTTAAACCTGTTCTATTTGACTGGCAAGGCCTATGACGAACTTGTAATATGAGTGTGGACGGGGTATGATTGTTGTAGACGGTTTAGTATGGACTGAGGGGTAACGGTTAGCTTCATCTATGGGGTAGTGTGCCTTACTGATATGTGCATCCTTCGGGAGCACTAGACCGATGTGTGCGTCCTTCGGGAGCACTAGACTGATGTGTGTCCTTCGAGAGCACTAGACTGATATGTGCATCCTTCGGGAGCACTAGACTGATATGTGCATCCTTCGGGAGCACTAGACTGATATGTGCGTTCTACGGAACCACTAGACTGTTATGTAGGGTACCCCTGAATAGGAAGTTAACTGTTGTTCCCTAACGGGCCCAGTAGTGGGTCCCTTACTGGGTATGTTTATACTCACCCTTTTCTTTTCTTAAACTTTTCAGGTAAGGGCACAGCGAGGGGCAGACCGACGAGAGGCAGGAAGGACGCGTGAAGGCCATATGGACGCGTCTGGTTTTCTTATTGCTTCCGCTATGTATTTTGTCATAATATTTGGTTTGTGATTTTGAACTGAGGACTTGAGTTTTTGTTTTTTTGTTGAAACTTTTGTGACTGATTTAAAATAGGGCCCGAAACTGTTTTTTTGTAACGTTTCTAACGTTTTTAATGAATCGTAACTGGTCCGTTTTAAATTTTTATGTTGTGTGGTCGAGTTTTGGTATTTAGTAGTGACCTCAGCTTAGTCTGAAAAAGTTGGGTCGTTACACTTAGTGGGCTAGGTGTCTACATCTCATGTAACCACTTATTCCACTAAGTGTTAGTGGGATTGTGCAACAAGATGTTGGATTTTCCAGTAACTTAGTCTAAGGGCAATATGGTCATTTGATCATTCAAGTCAAATTCAAGTTTTGACTTTTTCAAGTTAAAGTCAACATTTTGACTTTTTACCATTTTATCCATCTTGACTAATTCCGACCTCCCGCACACGAACCAGCATTCATTTTTCCAAAATTAAAATCTCATTTTAATATAAAGCTGGTCAAAATTTGACTTTTCAAAGTCTAAAGTCAATATTTTGACCATTTACATCAATCTGTATTCATATTTTTAATATTTAATTCACATTTAAACATAAAACTCTATCTAAAAGCTTATAACCGACGATTATATTGCATATATATGTCAGTTTTACGCTCCTTATCTAATTCGAACAATTCCAATTATTCCAAAATATTGTTCTAAGTTGATTCCATATGAGCTTGCAGCGCTGTTGAATTTCCCTCACCTGTACAGATCTAATGATAATTTTGTTTGAATAGAAGTCCATAGTTAGCTCAAGATTAAGATTAAGTTACCTTGGTCACCAATAAACGAAATAGTTAGTTTTATCAGTCAGCGATGTTATAACTTAGAAGTTACTATTTCATAGTTTCAGTCTTATGTAAACTATTTACATAGGATGCCCCCACATCGATGCCACTACATGAACAATTCAAGATCATCTTGTTTGTACTAACTACAAAGCAGGCCGCATCGATAGCGTTCCAAGAATAAGGCACCTAACCTTATTCATACACTATAGACCGTTTAGGCTATATACTCGAACTTGATCCACGTTTATGTCTCTACATAAAGTTTTATTATGACTATTTGCTAGCTTAGCCAAAAGATCGCGTGAAGCCGACTGACATCTCTCTCCTTTAACAATATCTATCGACTCTACTGAACTCTTGAACCTAATAAAAATGCTAATCTTGTTTATCAACTATTTTACACTTGTTTATCAACTATTTTACATGCAACACAACACAGCAGAACCTACACCAATCATAGACATACATGAAGTGCAACCCTGAAATAACTAATTTAGCAAGTAAACTTGATGAAGACACCTTAACAAAAAACATAACCAACAAAGTTTTATACAAATGCAAGACTGAAAGCTTACACAAACTATAGAGTATCTATATCTTACAAAGACATATACAACATAACAAAACAGACTCTATGTACAATTTCAACCACGTACTGGCAGTCGATATGGGAGCTTTAGCAAACTAAGGCAGTCTATCAAGCATCGGGAGCTCGATCTCTACCTGAAAAGTTGATAAAACATTTTGGAAGGGTAAGCTATAAAGCTTAGTGAATCACTCATTTTAAAATTGTAAATCTAAAGATAAAAGAATGTGAAAACTTTACACATATAAATCTGTTTAATCAAGTCGTAAATATAAACATACAATAATAAGAATAGCTTTCTCAAATACTCAGCATGTATGTCATTGAAATCTAGCAAGGCATATCAAGTATATCAAAACATTTTAACTAATATGAAAAATCTACGTTGTGTAGGACACGCCTAGTACAACCAACGTTTGCAAGCTTTACGATGTAGTAGGGCCCGTCCAGCACTCCCATCATCTTTGTCATAGTAGGATCCGTCTAGCACTCACGACAGCATCATTGTTACGGAGTACACTCAACGTCAACAACAAAATCTAACCTATGTCTACACGGTACCATATAGCCTCGAGCTTAACATCTCAGTCATAACAGAAACATCAGAAAGTCATTAAAACATGTTTGCTATCTTTATCTTTCACAAAGCTCAAGCTTACTCAGATTGTTCGTGGAAAACTAAAAATCCAAAAACAATCTTGCTTAAAATGATATGGTTTCAACTACTTTTCAGAAAGTCGATAATAACATACTCATATATAAATTTCATCATAAAACTTAAGCTTGAACTTATGCTCAAAACCGTTCATAAAAATGATGTACTATTCATAGAAATATAATCAAAGATAATAGTTTAGAAATCTATTTTGTCACTCACAGCCTTAGGCTAGTTCCCTAGTGTGTAAACTCGACTTATCTCCTTTTTGTCTGTCAAACAAACCAAAACTGAGCGTTAAAACCTTATATAGTCTGGTATCTTTATACTAACTTTTGATGACACATAAACGATGACATTCAACTACTCTAAACTTAGGCATAAAAGAGTATTTCTTTTATTTCCCATGAATTGTTCAGATTTAATAGCTTAATTTCAAATATTCATAACTTTCCCAGTACTTCACTAAAATTAATGTACTTTATATCAAACTCTTCATTTTCAACACCTCTACCACTTACTTAAAGGAAGAAAAATGAGATTACCAACAGATTGCTACAGAAATGGTCCAAAACAAAGAGAGTCAAAAACCAAATCTTCTACTATCCCCTAACTTGCTTCTAGAATTAAGCTTACTTTCAGTCATTCATAGCTCCCTTAAAAGTTGTAGGAAATTTCATAAGCATTTCAACCATACCCAATAGAGCTTCTAACTCCTTTTGTATGATTCGAAAAACTTAACAAACTAGAGCATTCACGAATTCACACCCAAATTTAAGACTTGAATGCCTCTTCGAAAAACACCAATATAAAATCTGAATTGGCTCATGCTTCCTTCACAAAACTTGTTATAAATTCAATGAACTTTCCAAAAAAAAAATCTTACCTTTTAATGCTTTATGAAGAGTTCAAACCGATGCAAAAACCAGAAGATGTCTGTGAACATCAAGCTTCTATCATGGTTGTCTATCCTTTCTTGAGTTTCTTCATCTCTTTCTCCTTAATTCACAGCCCTTTCCTCTTCTTCTTCTTCCTCAAATTCTACCTCAACATCTCTCTGAAGTTTAAGGACTCAAATGAGATGAGAAAATGGAAAGAAGTGTTTGGCGATGGAGAAGAAGAATGAGAAAAAAAAAACCAATTGAACTTCTCTTCTCTCCCACTTTTCCTCTTTCTTTTCTTTATTCCATTTTTAAAATCAAATATATGTGTGTGTGTCTATATATATATATATATATATATATATAATTCCACCTTTGTTTTCTTTTTCTCTTGCTTTCTTTTCATTTTTTAATTCCAAATTGATTAACACAACTTGAACCAAAAGCTTTGTCATTTTCTTATTCAACGACTCAAATTCAACTTCCTATATTATATGACAATAGCAAAGAATCCAAAGAGAATCCTAGGTTTACACCCTTTGTTAGCACTCACCTTGTACTGAGACTTACCACAAGTTGGACAATTGTAACGCCCCGAAAATTCGAGGTAAAATTTTCTCGTTTTATGTTAATTTTTCGGAAATCTAAAATGTTGGTGTAAATTGATATAATAATAATATAATATTAATTATATTATTATTATTATTATTTATTTTATTTATTATAATATTAATATTATATTTATTATTATTATTTAATATTATAGTAATATTATTATTTTAAAACAATAACATTATCATTATCTAATGTTAATTTATTTTATTATTTAATATTAATATGTTTATATATTATTATTACTACTTTATATTATTATTATTATTATTTTATAATTATTAAAAGTATATATATATATATATATATATATATATAATAAAAAAAAAATTTTTAAAAAACCCTAAAGGAGGCGCGCGCGAACACACACCCCCCCCCCTTCGTTTTCGATTTCTCTCCGCCGCCTTCACGAAGCGCCGCCACCATCTCCGTCTCCCTCTCCTTTCCGCCGCCGTCGTTTTCTTCTCTTTTCCCTTCCGTTCGTCTCTTCGCCATCCATCCTCTCCGTCTCCGTCCGTGTGGTAGTCGTCCGCCTTCGTCTCCGTCGTCGGAATTCACCGCCGCGGCTTCCTACCATTTCGGGTCTCCTCTCACCGTGCGTCCTTCGTCCGACGTATCCGCCGTCGCCCTCCGCCGCGTGGAAGTAGGGCCAGTCGTCGGACAAGCTGCGAATCGTTCCGGTCGTCGAACGCCGAAATCCGTCGCTCGTGGTTGCTCCGGTTCCAATCTGACCCGACCCGAATCGCGAACCCAAGCCGACCCGAACCGGAGACCGAGCTGAGCTGCGCCACGAGCCGCGCCACAAGCCGCGCCACGAGTTGAGCCACGAGCCGAATTAAGCCGAAGACCGAGCCGAACCGAGTTGAGTTGAGCCGAGCCGCGAGCCGAGTTGAGCCGAGCCGCTAGCCGAGTTGAGCCGAGCCGCGAGCCGAGTTGAGCCGAGCGAGCCGAGTTGAGCCGAGCCGAGCCGAGTTGAGCCGAGTCGAAGTCGAGCCGAGCCGAGGGTAAGCCGAGCCGAGCCGAGGGTGAGCCGAGCCGAGCCGAGCTCCCTGTTCACCGAGCCACCTAAGCCTTCCTTCCTCCACTCCGGGTCGCGGTGAGTTTTCGGTAAGGATTGTTTTCGATGAATTCCCTAATGTTGCTACATCCGATTCGAGTTTGAATATTAGAATAAGATATGGCCCTACTTTTCTCCCTTGAAGGTAGTAAGGAGTTGACGCTTAAGTTCTCGGGTCCCGCGGCAGGCTTGTTTGGAGATAGCGTTCCTTTCCTTGGGTAAGTCAACGGGTGTCGTTTCGGACCTTTTAAACGACTCCTACTAGAGTCATCAACTAAAACCTTTGTGTTTTCGTTTAGGTTGATCCGTTGAGCGTGGATTCGATCGAGGGGCATAACCGAGTATCAGGTAAGGGTTTTCCTACTACTGGACCTCGGATCGAGGCTGAAAACGTAGTAATCCACAGGGGATTACACGTTAGTGACTGTACTGAATAACTGTATGTGTGTTGACTGTTAAGCACTGTTATTATATTTTGTCTGATGTAAAAGTACTGTGACTGCTAATTGTAGATTGGGATTTTATGTTGATGGACCTTGAAGTTACGGTTCAGTATGTAGTAATCATTGGTCTGGATGTTGATCATGGAATTTGGACGGGGAAGGACAGTGAGTCCGGTTTTGGTTGGTTAGTTGATTGGGTCTAGGGTTTTCTCTAATGGTGTGCGGATTGGTGATGCGTATAGCAACTGAGCGTGTAGTTGTTTAAACCTATACTATCTGACTCACAAAGCCTATGGCGGAATTGTAATATGAATGCCATTGGGGTGTGACTGTTGTAGACGGTTTAGTATGGACTGAGGGGTAACGGTTAGCTTCATCTATGGGGTAGTGTGCCTTACGGATATGTGCATCCTTCGGGAGCACTAGACTGATATGTGCATCCTTCGGGAGCACTAGACTGATGTGTGCATTCTTCGGGAGCACTAGACTGATGTGTGCATCCTTCGGGAGCACTAGACTGATGTGTGCATCCTTCGGGAGCACTAGACTGATGTGTGCATCCTTCGGGAGCACTAGACTGATATGTGCATCTTTCGGGAGCACTAGACTGATATGTGCATCCTTCGGGAGCACTAGACTGATATGTGCGTTCTACGGAACCACTAGACTGTTATGTAGGGTACCCCCGAATAGGAAGTTAACTGTTGTCCCCTAACGGGCCCAGTAGTGGGTCCCTTACTGGGTATGTTTATACTCACCCTTTTCTTTTCTTAAACTTTTCAGGTAAGGGCACAGCGAGGGGCAGACCGACGAGAGGCAGGAAGGACGCGTGAAGGCCATATGGACGCGTCTGGTTTTCTTATCGCTTCCGCTATGTATTTTGTCAGAATATTTGGCTTGTGATTTTGAACTGATGACTTGAGTTTTTATTTGAGACTTTTTATGATTGATTTAAAATAGGGCCCGAAACTGTCTTTTTGTAATGTTTCTAATGTTTTTAATGAATCGTAACTGGTTCGTTTTAAATTTTATGTTGAATGGTCGAGTTTTGGTATTTGGTAGTGACCTCAGCTTAGTCCGGAAAGTTGGGTCGTTACAGTTGGTATCAGAGCCTAAGTTTTAGGTTCTGTAGACTGGCTTATAATGTGAGTCTGTGTTTTGTGTCCTTATGGCTGAAACGATCCTTGCCGCTCGTCAGGTACGCTCCCATGAAAGTATATGTATAACTCTACATGCATTACCTTACCTAAGTTAAACTGCAAATTCAATTACCATTTATGACTAAAGGGATCGTTGGTGGTTGTTAGGGAAATGCCGCCAAGGAGAGGTGCACGTAGGGGTGGCCGAGGAGGCCGAGGAAGGGGAGCAGGACGCGTTCAGCCTGAGGTGCAGCCTGTAGCCCAAGCCCCTTACCCGGCTGCGCCAGTTACTCATGCGGACCTAGCCGCCATGGAGCAGAGGTTTAGAGATTTGATTATGCAGATGCGGGAGCAGCAGAAGCCTGCCTCGCCAACTCCGGCGCCAGCTCCAGCGCCAGCTCCAGCACCAGCTCCTGCTCCAGCTCCGGCTCCAGTACCAGCTGCGCCCTAGTTTGTGCCGGATCAGTTGTCAGAAGAGGCTAAGCACCTGAGGGATTTCAGGAAGTATAATCCCACGACGTTCGATGGGTCTTTGGAGGACCCCACCAGGGCTCAGCTGTGGTTATCGTCCTTGGAGACCATATTCCGTTACATGAAATGCCCTGAGGATCAGAAAGTTCAGTGTGCTGTTTTTATGTTGACTGACAGAGGTACTGCATGGTGGGAGACTACAGAGAGAATGCTAGGTGGTGATGTGAGTCAGATCACGTGGCAACAGTTTAAGGAGAGTTTCTATGCGAAATTCTTCTCTGCTAGTTTGAGAGATGCCAAGCGGCAGGAGTTCCTGAACTTAGAGCAGGGTGACATGACAGTGGAGCAGTATGATGCGGAGTTTGACATGTTATCCCGCTTCGCTCCCGAGATGATAGCGACCGAGGCGGCCAGAGCTGATAAGTTTGTTAGAGGCCTCCGGCTGGACATTCAGGGTTTGGTCCGAGCTTTCCGACCCGCTACTCATGCCGATGCACTGCGCCTGGCAGTGGATCTCAGTTTACAGGAGAGGGCTAACTCGTCTAAGACCGCTGGTAGAGGTTCGACATCGGGACAGAAGAGGAAGGCTGAGCAGCAGCCTGTTCCAGTGCCACAGCGGAATTTCAGATCAGGTGGTGAGTTTCGCCGCTTCCAGCAGAAACCTTTTGAGGCAGGGGAGGCTGCCAGATGGAAGCCGTTGTGTACCACTTGTGGGAAGCACCATCTGGGCTGTTGCTTATTCGGGACCAGGACTTGCTTTAAGTGTAGGCAAGAGGGTCATACAGCTGATAGATGCCCGTTGAGACTTACGGGAAACGCACAGAATCAGGGAGCAGGTGCTCCACATCAGGGTAGGGTCTTTGCTACCAACAAGACTGAGGCTGAGAAGGCAGGCACGGTGGTGACAGGTACGCTTCCAGTATTGGGGCATTACGCCTTAGTTTTGTTTGATTCGGGTTCGTCACATTCTTTTATCTCCTCCGCATTTGTGTTGCATGCCCGCTTAGAGGTAGAGCCCTTACACCATGTTTTATCAGTATCTACTCCTTCCGGGGAGTGTATGTTGTCGAAGGAAAAGGTGAAAGCATGCCAGATTGAGATAGCAGGCCATGTGGTTGAAGTAACGCTGTTAGTCTTGGATATGCTCGACTTTGATGTAATCCTGGGTATGGATTGGTTGGCCGCTAACCACGCCAGCATAGATTGTTCACGTAAGGAGGTAACGTTTAACCCTCCCTCGATGGCCAGTTTTAAATTTAAGGGATGAGGGTCAAAGTCGTTACCTCAAGTAATCTCAGCCATCAGGGCCAGCAAACTACTCAGTCAGGGTACTTGGGGTATCTTAGTGAGCGTGGTGGATACTAGAGAGGTCGATGTATCCCTGTCGTCAGAACCGGTGGTGAGGGACTATCCGGATGTCTTTCCTGAAGAACTTCCGGGGTTACCTCCGCACAGAGAGGTTGAGTTTGCCATAGAGTTGGAGCCGGGCACGGTTCCTATATCCAGAGCCCCTTACAGAATGGCCCCCGCAGAACTGAAAGAACTGAAGGTACAGTTACAGGAATTGCTTGATAAGGGATTCATTCGACCGAGCGTGTCACCTTGGGGTGCGCCAGTTTTATTCGTTAAGAAGAAGGATGGATCGATGCGTCTATGCATTGACTATAGGGAGTTGAACAAGGTAACCGTAAAGAACAGATATCCCTTGCCCAGGATCGACGATCTATTTGACCAGTTACAGGGAGCCACAGTGTTCTCTAAGATTGATCTTTGGTCGGGATACCATCAGCTGAGGATTAAGGATGGTGATGTACCAAAGACAGCATTTCGTTCCAGGTATGGACACTACGAGTTTATTGTGATGTCTTTTGGTTTGACGAATGCTCCGGCAGTGTTTATGGACTTGATGAACAGAGTGTTTAGGGAGTTCCTAGATACTTTTGTGATCGTGTTTATCGACGATATCTTGATATACTCCAAGACGGAGGCCGAACACGAAGAGCATTTACGTATAGTTCTGCAAACACTTCGGGATAATAAGTTGTATGCAAAGTTCTCGAAATGCGAGTTTTGGCTGAAGCAGGTGTCTTTTCTGGGCCACGTGGTTTCTAAGGCTGGAGTCTCTGTGGATCCAGCTAAGATAGAGGCAGTCACCGGTTGGACCCGACCTTCCACAGTCAGTGAGGTTCGTAGCTTTCTGGGTTTAGCAGGTTATTATCGACGGTTTGTGGAGAACTTTTCTCGTATAGCTACTCCTCTCACTCAGTTGACCAGGAAGGGAGCTCCTTTTGTTTGGAGCAAGGCATGTGAGGACAGTTTCCAGAACCTTAAACAGAAGCTAGTTACCGCACCGGTTCTTACTGTACCTGATGGTTCTGGCAGTTTTGTGATTTATAGTGATGCTTCCAAGAAGGGTTTGGGTTGTGTTTTGATGCAGCAGGGTAAGGTGGTCGCTTATGCGTCCCGTCAGTTGAAGAGTCATGAGCAGAACTACCCTACACATGATCTAGAGTTGGCAGCAGTGGTTTTTGCTTTGAAAATATGGAGGCATTATTTATATGGTGAAAAGATACAGATATTCACGGATCATAAGAGCTTGAAATACTTCTTTACTCAGAAAGAATTGAATATGAGACAGCGAAGGTGGCTTGAGTTAGTGAAGGATTACGATTGTGAGATACTGTATCATCCAGGCAAGGCAAATGTGGTAGCTGATGCTCTTAGTAGAAAGGTATCACATTCGGCAGCACTTATTACCCGACAGGCCCCATTGCATCGGGATCTCGAGCGGGCTGAGATTGAAGTGTCAGTGGGGGCAGTCACTATGCAGTTAGCCCAGTTGACGGTACAGCCGACTTTGAGGCAAAGGATCATTGAAGCTCAGAGTAACGATCCTTATCTGGTTGAGAAACGTGGCCTAGCAGAGGCAGGGCAAGCGGTTGAGTTCTCATTATCCTCTAATGGTGGACTTTTGTTCGAGAGACGCCTCTGTGTGCCGTCGGATAGCGCGGTTAAGACAGAATTATTATCTGAGGCTCACAGTTCCCCATTTTCCATGCACCCAGGTAGTACGAAGATGTATCAGGACCTGAAGCGGGTTATTGGTGGCGTAACATGAAGAGGGAAGTAGCAGAATTTGTTAGTAGATGCTTGGTGTGTCAGCAGGTTAAGGCACCAAGGCAGAAACCAGCGGGTTTGTTACAACCCTTGAGCATACCGGAATGGAAGTGGGAAAACGTGTCCATGGATTTCATTACAGGGCTGCCGAGAACTCTGAGGGGTTTTACAGTGATTTGGGTTGTGGTGGACAGACTTACCAAATCAGCGCACTTCGTTCCGGGTAAATCCACCTATACTGCTAGTAAGTGGGCACAGCTGTACATGTCTGAGATAGTGAGATTGCATGGAGTGCCAGTGTCGATTGTTTCTGATAGAGATGCCCGTTTCACTTCCAAATTCTGGAAGGGTTTGCAGACTACTATGGGCACGAGGTTAGACTTTAGTACAGCTTTCCATCCACAGACTGAGCGTCTGAACCAAGTTTTAGAGGATATGTTGCGAGCGTGTGCATTGGAATTTCCAGGTAGCTGGGACTCCCACTTACATTTGATGGAATTTGCTTATAATAACAGTTATCAGGCTACTATTGGCATGGCACCATTTGAGGCCTTGTACGGCAAATGTTGTAGATCCCCGGTTTGCTGGGGTGAGGTGGGCGAGCAGAGATTGATGGGTCCTGAGTTAGTTCAGTCCACTAACGAAGCGATTCAGAAGATTAGATCACGCATGCATACCGCTCAGAGTAGACAGAAGAATTATGCAGATGTGAGGCGGAAGGATCTTGAGTTTGAGATAGGGGACAAGGTGTTCTTAAAGGTAGCACCTATGAGAGGAGTCTTACGATTTGAAAGGAGGGGAAAGTTGAGTCCCCGTTTTGTTGGGTCGTTTGAGATACTGGAGCGAATTGGCCCTGTGGCTTATCGCTTGGCGTTGCCACCATCACTCTCGACAGTTCATGATGTGTTTCATGTTTCTATGTTGAGGAAGTACGTGCCAGATCCATCCCATGTAGTGGATTACGAGCCACTGGAGATTGATGAAAACTTGAGCTATGTTGAACAACCCGTTGAGGTGCTTGCTAGAGAGGTGAAAACGTTGAGGAATAAAGAAATCCCTTTGGTTAAAGTCTTATGGCGGAATCACCGGGTAGAAGAGGCTACATGAGAGCGTGAAGATAACATGAGGTCCCGTTATCCCGAACTGTTCGAGGAATAAAACTTTCGAGGACGAAAGTTCCCTAAGGAGGGAACAATTGTAACGCCCCGAAAATTCGAGGTAAAATTTTCTCGTTTTATGTAAATTTTTCGGAAATGTAAAATGTTGGTGTAAATTGATATAATAATAATATAATATTAATTATATTATTATTATTATTATTTATTTTATTTATTATAATATTAATATTATATTTATTATTATTATTTAATATTATAGTAATATTATTATTTTAAAACAATAACATTATCATTATCTAATGTTAATTTATTTTATTATTTAATATTAATATGTTTATATATTATTATTATTACTTTATATTATTATTATTATTATTTTATAATTATTAAAAGTATATATATATATATATATATATATATAATAAAAAAAAAATTTTAAAAAACCCTAAAGGAGGCGCGCGCGAACACACACCCCCCCTTCGTTTTCGATTTCTCTCTGCCGCCTTCACGAAGCGCCGCCACCATCTCCGTCTCCCTCTCCTTTCCGCCGCCGTCGTTTTCTTCTCTTTTCCCTTCCGTTCGTCTCTTCGCCATCCATCCTCTCCGTCTCCGTCCATGTGGTAGTCGTCCGCCTTCGTCTCCGTCGTCGGAATCTCACCACCGCGGCTTCCTACCATTTCGGGTCTCCTCTCACCGTGCGTCCTTCGTCCGACGTATCCGCCGTCGCCCTCCGCCGCGTGGAAGTAGGGCCAGTGGTCGGACAAGCTGCGAATCGTTTCGGTCGTCGAACGCCGAAATCCGTCGCTCGTGGTTGCTCCGGTTCCAATCTGACCCGACCCGAATCGCGAACCCAAGCCGACCCGAACCGGAGACCGAGCTGAGCTGCGCCACGAGCCGCGCCACAAGCCGCGCCACGAGTTGAATTAAGCCGAAGACCGAGCCGAGCCGAGTTGAGTTGAGCCGAGCCGCTAGCCGAGTTGAGCCGAGTCGCGAGCCGAGTTGAGCCGAGCCGCGAGCCGAGTTGAGCCGAGCGAGCCGAGTTGAGCCGAGCCAAGCCGAGTTGAGCCGAGTCGAAGCCGAGCCGAGCTGAGGGTGAGCCGAGCCGAGGGTGAGCCGAGCCGAGCCGAGCCGAGGGTGAGCCGAGCCGAGCTGAGCTCCCTGTTCACCGAGCCACCTAAGCCTTCCTTCCTCCACTCCGGGTCGCGGTGAGTTTTCGGTAAGGATTGTTTTCGATGAATTCCCTAATGTTGCTACATCCGATTCGAGTTTGAATATTACAATAAGATATGGCCCTACTTTTCTCCCTTGAAGGTAGTAAGGAGTTGACGCTTAAGTTCTCGGGTCCCGCGGCAGGCTTGTTTGGAGATAGCGTTCCTTTCCTTGGGTAAGTCAACGGGTGTCGTTTCGGGCCTTTTAAACGACTCCTACTAGAGTCATCAACTAAAACCTTTGTGTTTTCGTTTAGGTTGATCCGTTGAGCGTGGATTCGATCGAGGGGCATAACCGAGTATCAGGTAAGGGTTTTCCTACTACTGAACCTCGGATCGAGGCTGAAAACGTAGTAATCCACAGGGGATTACACGTTAGTGACTGTACTGAATAACTGTATGTGTGTTGACTGTTAAGCACTGTTATTATATTTTGTCTGATGTAAAAGTACTGTGACTGCTAATTGTAGATTGGGATTTTATGTTGATGGACCTTGAAGTTACGGTTCAGTATGTAGTAATCATTGGTCTGGATGTTGATCATGGAATTTGGACGGGGAAGGACAGTGAGTCCGGTTTTGGTTGGTTAGTTGATTGGGTTTAGGGTTTTCCCTAATGGTGTGCGGATTGGTGATGCGTATAGCAACTGAGGCTGTAGTTGTTTAAACCTATACTATCTGACTGACAAAGCCTATGGCGGAATTGTAATATGAATGTCGTTGGGGTGTGACTGTTGTAGACGGTTTAGTATGGACTGAGGGGTAACGGTTAGCTTCATCTATGGGGTAGTGTGCCTTACGGATATGTGCATCCTTCGGGAGCACTAGACTGATGTGTGCATCCTTCGGGAGCACTAGACTGATGTGTGCATCCTTCGGGAGCACTAGACTGATATGTGCATCCTTCGGAAGCACAAGACTGATATGTGCATCCTTCGGGAGCACTAGACTGATGTGTGCATCCTTCGGGAGCACTAGACTGATATGTGCATCTTTCGGGAGCACTAGACTGATATGTGCATCCTTCGGGAGCACTAGACTGATATGTGCGTTCTACGGAACCACTAGACTGTTATGTAGGGTACCCCCGAATAGGAAGTTAACTGTTGTCCCCTAACGGGCCCAGTAGTGGGTCCCTTACTGGGTATGTTTATACTCACCCTTTTCTCTTCTTTAACTTTTCAGGTAAGGGCACAGCGAGGGGCAGACCGACGAGAGGCAGGAAGGACGCGTGAAGGCCATATGGACGCGTCTGGTTTTCTTATCGCTTCCGCTATGTATTTTGTCAGAATATTTGGCTTGTGATTTTGAACTGATGACTTGAGTTTTTATTTGAGACTTTTTATGATTGATTTAAAATAGGGCCCGAAACTGTCTTTTTGTAATGTTTCTAATGTTTTTAATGAATCGTAACTGGTCCGTTTTAAATTTTATGTTGAATGGTCGAGTTTTGGTATTTGGTAGTGACCTCAGCTTAGTCCGGAAAGTTGGGTCGTTACAACAATATTGTAAATTGCCAAATTCCTTCCAGTATGCACTCATACTTACACGCATGAATAGACTCGTATCCTAGGCCTAAGTGATGAAATTTTCGTTTAACTTCGAAGAATGTACTAAGGATAGTAGTACCCATTGGAAATGCTGCTTTTAATAGTTCTAATAACATGTCAAATGATTTGTTACTCCAACCGTTAAGAACCTTGATATACATCAACTTAACCAAAATGTTCAGGGAGAAAAATTCTGAACAACTGGGGTATAGCCCATTACGTGCTTGATTCAATAACTCTTCAAATATGTTTGTTGTCTCTTATTCTACACCAATATTAAACGACATTTCATTCTCCAATCCTTCTTTCGTTGCTTTTTCATGTTCAATCAAAACTCATAAATCATTAACCATACCCAATATTTCATTTTCTTGATGAAAATGGTTACTGCAAGTTCCTTCATCAAATCTTTCTATACCTCTATGCGAGTTCACTGGCTCTCTATGATACACCCAGTCTATATAGGAGGGGGATATCCCAATTGTTAATATCTATCACTACACACCCTCTAATGACTCCTAAGTTGAGTTCATACATCTCTTGCACGGACACCTCGTTCGTCTGTAATCATCGACCTGAAACCTTGCAACCTCTAAAACTTGGGACACTTCCTCTCTATACTCAACCTCTAAACCTTGTAACCTCCAACCGTTGGGGCACTTATACTTTTTCAACATAATCATGGCATTTTGATACACTTCTTTTACATTTTTGCCTCATTATTCTATAAAAGATGCTACAAGTAACTTGTATTTCTACAAGTTATCAGGTACCATATAGTCTCGGACTCAATATCTTAGTCATGTAGTTAACAGGAAACTTAGAAAGTCATATGAAAACATTAAGAGATGCGTGCCATCTTTATCAATCTTTATCTTTTGTAAAACTCAAGCTTACTCTGATTGTTCGTGGAAAACTAAAAATCTAAACACAATACTTGCTTAAAATGATATTGTTTCAACTACTTTTCAGAAAATCGATAATAACGTACTCATATATAAATTTTATCATAGAACCTACGCTTGAAACCATTCATAGAAATCATGTGTTATTTATAAAATTAGATTCAAACATCGAAAAACAATCATAAACAACAATTTTAAAATTTATTTGTCACACAACCTTCGGCTAATTCCCTAATGTGTACACTTGACCTATTTCCACTTGCCTGTCAAGCAAACCAAAACCAAGCGTGAGAACCTTATATAGTCTTGTATCTTTATACTTAACTTACGATGACACACAAAAGATGGCATTCATCAATTCTAAACTTAGATATAAAAGAACTTTTCACAATTTTCCCCAGGAATTTCAAATTTAACAACCTAACATCAAACCATCATAACTTCCTCAATACTTCACCAAAAGCAATGTACTTTATATCAAACTCTTTTGAACTTCTCTACAACTTACTTCCAAGAAAGAAAACAAGATTACCAACAAATTGCTACAGAAATGGCCCAAAATAGAGGTAATCTAAATTTGAGTCTTCTGCTAACCTCTAACTTGTTCGTAAAATTAGACTCACTTCCAATCGTTTTTGGCTCATGATTTCTTCATGATAGATGTAGGATATTTCATAATCTTTTCAACCATACATAATAGAGCTTCTAACTCACTTTGTACAATCTGAAAATTTCAAAAAATCAGCGGCTTCCTGATTTCGCACACAAAATTGTGACCTAAATGCCTCTTCAAAAAACATTAATCTAAAATTAGAATTGCTAAAATTAGAATTGCTTATACTTCCTTCATGAAACTTATTAGAAATGGAATAAACTTTCGAAAAAACCAACCTACACCTTTTATTTCCTCTTGAACAGTACAAACCAACTCAAAAACTAGAGGATGTCTATGTGAATTCAATTTGTCAAGAGAAATGACTTGAGATTGTAGTTTCTTATCTTCTTCAACCTCCAAACTGCAGAATCTCTACTTCCAATCTTCTCAAATCCTCCCTCAACAAAGCTCTAAAGTTGATGAGCCAAAAAGGGATGAGAAATGGGAAAAGAAAAATCGGGCAGTGGAGAAGATTGAAAAGAAACGCCGAATGTCATATCTCATCTCCCTCTTTTCCACTTTCTTTTTCTTTATTCCCTTTTTAAAAATATATATAATCTTTATTTTCAATTTCTTTTTCCTTTCTTTTCTTTTTCTTTCTCTTTTTCTTTAAAAAAAATCCAAAATGGTTAACACAACATGAACCGAAAGTATTGTCATTTTTCTTCAACAACTTAAATTCAACTTCCTATATTATATGACAATAGCAAATAATCCAAGAAGAATCACAATTTTACATGTTTAACCATGTAGAAGTTGAGTATTTTGCCATCGAACCTCAGCCCAACTACGAAATCAAACTTCTCTAATAGTGGATTGAGTTTGTAATGGACTAAAGTGATTGAAAAGAACATCTGTTTGGTCGAGGAAATGAGAGGAAGGAGGAGGCGGTTGTCAAACATTAGGGTTCGAACAATGTCGTAGTCGAAGGAGGAAGAGGTGGTTTTTCTGAATGATTTGTAGCATTTTTTTCTATATGAACCCTAAAAAAATAAATCATAATTTAAAGAACGGAGGAGAGAATTTAAAATTAAACTTCGTTTCTTTAATAGACCTTTAATGTTTCGGTTTCAAAAAAGAAAGTCTTTAATATCGGTTTAAAGCCGACATTAATCCTTTATCTTTGATGTCAGTTTAAAATCGATATTAAAGATCCACTTTTTAAAAATTGACATTAAAGGTTCGTGTTCATTCTTTTGAACTGACATCAAATGTCATATTTCTTGTAGTGTCCCATCGATGAGGCAAATCAGTTGAGCATTATTTTACAATCTCTTTCGAAGAGTTTTATAATGTTTCAGATGAACACATCTCTAAATAAGATAGAGTTCACTCCGACCATTCCTCTGAATGAGCTCCAGCGTGTCCAGAACCTTACCATGGGTGAAGGGAAGGAAATGGAAGCAAATGTTGTTACCACAAAGAAAGAGTTTATGGGAGGATTGTCCCCTAAAACTAAAGTTGAGCATTCACAAAGAAGAAGAAGGGAAAGGAGAAAACTCCCAAGAACAATAAGAGAAAGAAAGTTGTGAAAGGTAAATGTTAGCATTGTAACCAGAACGGGCATTAGTTGAAAAATTACCTGAAGTACCTTGCTTAAAAGAAAGCAGAAGGTAAATCTGATTTACTAGCTGTTGAAACGTGCTTAGTGGAATATGATACTTCCATTTTAATACTAGATTCAAGAGGGACCTAATCATATTTGCTTCTCATTTTAGGAAACTAGTTCTTGAAAAGCTTGTAAAAGGCGAGATCATCCTCAAAGTTTGAACAAAAGATGTTGTTCTAGTTGAAGCAGTGGGAGATGTAAAATTGTTTTGATAAATATATCGTACTTAAAAATGTTTTGTATGCTTCTCAAAAGTTAAGGATTTAATATCTAGTTCTTATATTTTGGAACAAATGTAGAGAATATATTTTGAGATGAATGAAGTTTTCATTTTTTTTTTTTTTAGAAAATGTATTCAATTTTGTTCTACTATACTTATTAACAACTTATAAAAGTTAAAACCATTTGGAGTAGAATTTGTCTTTAATACCGAAATGTTTAGCATAAAAGACAAAAGGTTTCTTCTAATGCCTACATATGGTACATAAGATTCGGTCACATAAATTTCAATGGGATTGGAAGATTGGTGAAGAGTAGATTTCTAAATTAGTTAGAAAATAACTATTTACCTTCATGTTAGTCTTGTCTTGAAAGGAATAATGACCAAGAGATCTTTAACCGAAAAGGTCTTAGAGCTAAAATATCTTCATATCTCGTACATCCAGACCTTTGTAAACCAATGAATGTCAAAGTTCAAGCAGCATATGAATATTTCATCAATTTTATTGATGATTATTCAAGGTTTGGTCATGTTTACCTATTGTATCAAAAGTATAATTCTCATGAAAAGTTTAGAGAATATAAGGCTGAAGTTGAGAACTAATAAGATGATACTATAAAGACACTTTGATCAGATAGAGGTGGAGAGTATCTGAACTTAAGATTCCAAGACTATTTGATGAAGCATAGCATCCAGTCACAACTCTTTGCATTTAGTTGATAACATGTAGAAATACAAGTCATTGTAGCCTCTTTTATTGAATAACGAGGTCAAAATGTAAAAGAAATATATCAAAACGCCATGATTATATTAAAAAAGCATAAGTATTCAGAAACACATTTTACATAAGCATCCATGTCTATTTTACCGCGTTTTAATGTCTTGACGCAGTAATGAAAGCAAAAGAAGAGATTAGTGAATCATAAAGGATATCCTGCAAGAGCCACACGAGAAGACCCTGTTTGGCAAAAACAAATACGAGGCGAGGATCTTCATCACTAAGTGAGGACAGTTCACTAGAAGACAAGAATGGTAGCTGGAGTTCATTTAACTTTATAAAGGTTGCAATCGGCGTTGACATGATCAGAAGAATATAAGTTCCCCGTCGAAAGTTGCCTATGTAAAGTCTCTTTCTACCTAAAGAAGAAGGGGGGCCGAATGGGCCAAACTCTAGAGAGTGGTGGAAAGGATTAGCCTTTCCACTGTCTATAAAGAGATTTCTCCTTCCTCTCTAACCAACCTGTGAGTGAGAGCTTGGAGTGTGAAGGAAATGAAGTCCATTTCCATTTTTCCCCGAACTTGTAATCACTTTCCAGTCTCTTTTCTTCCTATTTTTGTATTCTTTGTGATATATGTATTCATATTGTACAATGGTCGAAGGCTTACATTCTTTAATACATTACATGTTTATATCTTTTCAAATCATTCATCTTTTTACTTTTCATATGTCAATGTGTTATTTGTAGTTTAAGACTCATGAGACATTCTTGATAAGTTGTTGTGCTTATAACTCTTATCAAGTTAGTTGAGCTACTTTCATCACTTGGTCAGTGTGTATCGACAACTACCTAAGAGGGCAAATGGCAAGGATATGGCTAACGCACACAAGGAAGAGTTTAGAAATAAACTCCACCTTGGCGAGATAGCTTCCATCATTTGTACCTCGAAAGGAGGACAAGTGTGGGCAACAGGCGTCGAGAGGTTGTTGTTCTTAAACGCAAAGCTCTATATGTTTTATAAGTGAATTCTTCTAGATATATCTCGTCTAACTAGATGAGTCATTTGTACCCCAGTAGGAGAACAATTATGGCATAGGCTCGTTAAAGACTCTGATAGGAGCTCCCCTTAGTCATAGGCTCGTTATGAAAGTTATATCACATCCAGACCTTCATGGCCTAATCACCTAGTCACACATAGATGTTCCTTCACTAGTTCTTAATACAAGTTAGTTTGCATCTCCATTTTGCATCCATCTAACTCCTCTTTAGAGAATCTCTAGTGTAGATAAGTAGTTCTAGTTTCACTTACATTTATTTATTCATTATTTTTTAGTCTACCGCATGAATGATGAGTGAATCATAGAGCTAACCTTCGATACCAATTCTCTGTGTTCAACTCTGGATGATTCGGATAAACCTATTGTTTGGCTTATACTTGGGCAAGCAATAGGAAAACTTAAAATCAACAAGGACTTAGCTTTCATGTGATGAGCTTTGTTGGACATGGTTCGCTTTATAATGAGCTCTACTCTTTAATTCTCAATAAAATAAGAAATTTGTATCGACAAATGTCACATTCTTAGAGGAAAACTTCATTAGGAATCATCAAACCACGTAGTAAATTAGTATTTAATAGAATTTCCAAAGATGTTATAAATAAACCTAGTTCATCCTTTAAAGTAGTTGATAAAACTAGGGAATCTAGTTACTCACATTTTTTGAAAGAGTTGAGAGTGCCTCGAAGTGGTGGGAGCGTTGTTCGTCACCCTAACTGTTACTTGGTTTTATTGAAAACCAAATCTTCATACTTGATGATGGTTTAGAGGATTCATTGACTTATAAACAGAAAATGAATAATGTAGATTATCTAACTCACGTCAAGAAATGGCTAGCTACATAATTTCAAATAAAAGATTTAGAAATGTGTAATGTATTTTCAGGATCAAAATTGTTTGGAACCGTAAGAACATATCACTAGCCATGTATCAAGCATCTTATATAGACAAAATGTTACCTTGATATAAAATGCAAAATTCCAAAAGAGATGGATTATCGTTAAGTATATTCTAAAATAGTTCAGAAAATCAAAAGACTATGTGCTTGTGTATAGGATCTGATCCTTACTGGATGCACTGATTCTGATTTCTAAATATGCTAGAAAGTCTACATCGAAATATGTATTCCCTCTAAATAAAAGAGGATGAGTATAATAAGCATCAAATCAAGTTGTATTACCTTATCTTGGTAATTGTGCATTGTGGTGATGTTGTAGTAAACCCGATACTTGTTGAGCAAATCGTTTTTGTTTGGTTTACAAAGTCTTTCACAGCTAAAGTGTTTGAAGGATACCTAAATAGTTTAGGTCTATGAAATTTGTGCACTAGGACAATGGGGAGAATGGTTGAGTGTATGTCCTAGTTTCTTACATTCATATGTTTATTGTACTCATATGAGTTATTCTTTCATTGTTGAATTCAACAATGTTTTATCCCAATAGGAGTTTTAGTTCATGTGGGAGTTTGTTAGAATTTATATCCTCAAACTTGTAGTTTGTAGTTTAAAATTATATTTTATTTGATAAAGTGGTTATTGAGGACATATTAGTAAAAACTGAATACTATAATCTCGAATCCAATAAATTAAGGTCCCAAGGCCATCTAGTGTAGTCTTGAATTTTATGTAGAGACATAAACATGGATCAAGTTCAAGTATATAGCCTAAACAATCTATAGTATATGAATAAGATTAGGCACCTTATTCTAAGGACAATATGGATGCAGCCCACTTTGTAGTTTAGACAAATAATGTGATCTTAAATCATTTATGTAGAGACATGGAAGTAAGGGAATCCTATGTAAAGAATTTACATAAGACTGGAAACATGAAATAATCACTTTCAAGTTATAATACCATTGACTGTATAAAACTAACTATTTCGACTATCATAACCTAGATAACTTAATCTTAATCCTAAGCTGACTATGAATTTTTCTTCAAATGAAATTATCCTTAGATCTACATAGGTAAGGGCAGTTCAACAGCACTAGCCTAATAAGCCACCCATTTCAGGAGTAAGATTGGGTGATGGCTAGGGACAGAGGGTGGAAGATGGAATCCACTCCTACCAAATTCAGGGTAAGTAGATAGGTTATTCCCTTAAGGACTGAATCCAAGTCTTGAACAAGGAACCCCACCCTCTCATTTTGGCCGAGAGGGATTTGGTTTATAAGTTGGATCTTAAACAAATTGTTCAATAGGAGATTATTGGAACTTAAAGAGTCAAATGTACTCTTGGGGATAAAAGGGTATTTTGACCTGGACGAGGTGATGAGCAATCTGTGGTGGATTAACTTACTAACCGTGGTAATATCAGATTAACTTACTAACCGTGGTAATATCAGATGGACACAAATATATCTATAGTAAGGGGAGTGCAACTACGAGACTTTAGTGGAATGACCCGTTAGACCCTAATTGCGTTTTGAACCACGTGACAAGAATTAGCTATGCGATGAGATTCCTATGATATGGAAGTTGATGATTGGAAGATATTGCAAGGTAACTTGTGTTTTGCATTCTAACTACATGATGAGAAAGACTATGCGATGAGTTGTTATGTGATTTAAGCTTCGTAGTTAAAGTGATCCTTGTGTAAGAAAGTCGGTCAATTGATTTTACTTTGTCGGCTAAGTGAATTCATGATAACGAAGTGATAGTGACACATGCCATTCTGATATTGGATACTTCTCACCATCGAGTAAAGGTAATCATTCCTCCATGAAAAGTTTCACTTGAGAGACTTAGAAATAGGTGAAGTCCAGCCATTTTTGGAGTTTCTTTTACCTTGGGTTCACTTAAGAAAGAATTTAGAGAAATTCAAGAATTTTAAGATTTTTAGAGATCCATCACGAGCTTGAATTCAATAAGGAATTGCAAGGAAGTTCAAAGAAATCCTTAGCTACGGAGTTAGGCAAAGAAGCTAATTAATTGTGGATGCTTTCTTCCGAAAGATGTTTTCAAAACTAAAAGGATTTATAGTGTGTTTAAATCCTTAATGTATTTCTGTTGAAACCCCAAGTTACATGATTTCTCTTATGTTCTCCAATTCTTAAAATGCATATGATTTATAAATTAGTCTACTTTGAAATAAACTGAAATGTTGTAATGAGATGCTATTTTGTACCCTATGCGATGAGATACATTACACTTGTTGTGTGTTCAGATGTGGGATGTCTTATCTATCACACCCCCTCCTAGATCACCTACTCTCGACTTGAGAGACAACGTGAAGTCAACAGATATCGCTCCCCTTCTGAACAATACCAGCTGACCCTTAAAATCGTGAAACGCAAGCGGAAGTTAAGAGACGTAACTTAAACACAACCTTAGTGCAACTCTTTTTATTTAAACAAACTTTATAGAAGTTTTACGTAGACATTTAACAACACCCATAATTACATGAAACCGACCCCAACTTCAACTGATTTTAACATAAGTTTGATACTATAAAAAACCAACTTTACATAGATTTCAAAATAACAAGATACATACGATAATAAGATAAAATCCTTCAGTAAACATATACAAGCAATTCAAACTTCGAGGGTACGATCACTACTTGGAAAGTGGAAAACAAAGAGTGTGAGCTAAACGAGTCCAGTGAGTGATAGAACTTTTCATAGACCTTTCATAAACAATATTTCATAAACCTTTTCAAATAGTAAACGATGAACAATAACATGAATGCTTAAACTTCATAACATTTAAGAAATAATAACTTAAATCCTTATTTTTCCTGCTCGAATACCAAGTATCTACTCTTAGGAGGTGGTAGAGTAATCTCGATACTAACTCCAAACCTTCAAGATGGGCATCCTCAATCCTTGCACCTAAGAGATAGGCGCCCTTACCTCTGATCTTGGAGATAAGTGTCCTTACCTCAATTCCTCTGCTCCTTATCCTACCCTATTAAGGATAATTTGAGACATCTTGGTTTTAGGAAAAGAATTTGTAAAATCATATACTTCAAACTTTTTTAAGAATCCTTTTGTATAAAGACCTTTAAACTCATTTTCCAGTAAGCCCTAAACATTTCTCAATAACTAAGCATGCTTGAATAAATACCTTAAAAATAATCACACACTTTGAAAACTATTCATAAACAACTTAAACATTTAACTCAAACAGTGGCTTTAAAATATGCTTTGAAATCACTTAAATAAATTCATTATTCACTCACAGATACAAGCTTAGGTCCTTGGCTTATATGTTTGTCCGATCTTTTCTTGACTTGAAATAATGGTAAAATAATCCATTTAATTTCTCTTGACCAATAAAATACCAAACATTTACTTAAAAATAACAAATATCACCAAAATGGCCCAAAAATACCTATTGACACTAGCTAGCCCACATGGATGGGTGGTGGGGGCTTGGCCACATGCACAAGGCTTGCCCAGCATGGCTGCATGGTAACCTCACGCATAGGCATGTTGTGTACCTCACCTGGTCGCATGCTTAGCGTCGCGCATGGCCCTTTGCGTGCAGGGCTTCTTGCGCCTCCTTGGTCGCGTGTACCTTGCGTATTGCTTGCTATACACACAAGTTGTGCATCCAGCATCAGTCTAAACGCGTCACTAACCTCTCTTAACTACAACACGCACGCCCATCACGCCTAGTAAACCTTGTCACTCAGCCAACCTTCAACTTGCCCGGAAACTTATCCTTAATTTGAGAAATCATAACTAAAAATTCATAACTCTTTTGAGGAAACTTTATTCTACAAAGTTGCATCGAAATATCTTAACTTTCTTAACTCAAAATTGCAGCTCCAAAATCCAAGAGATGTGTTATGTGTCTTTCAAAAAGGACACCTTGCTCAACTTGCTCTACAAATTGACCTTTCTCCCTTTCTTCAATACCAACTCATACCTCTTCTGATCAAATTTGTCTGGCATCCCTAGTCTAGAAACTACACACAGATTGTGAACGTTTGAGAGTAATTTCAGCTAAAATGTACAAGTGAATTGAGAGAAATGTCCTTCTAAAGTTATCTATTTATATTGAACCTTGCATCAACCTTTACTGACACCACCTACTTGTCGAAACTTGACTTAAGCATGAAAGTACATTTGTAATATAAACCCTAAATCTTAGGAAAACTTAAGTTCTTTAAAGTGATTTGAAGGTTAAGAGTTGAATGGAGTTAAGTTTAAAAAGTGTCATAAAATGTGTGTCATGGTTATAGGAAAAGAGGAAAATTTTGGCTAAGTGTTAAAGGATGAAGTACTAAGCATTTGGAGGTTATTTTGGTGGTGTGAAGGCGGCCAAAAGAAAGGACATAACCTGTAAAAGAAGCTTTTAGGCGTGTGGAGATGAACTAGGCGAGCAAGACTTTGTGATGGAACACTAGGCGAGAAAACCTCCAAATAATAATTTTGAGTTGTAGAAAAAGAATTAGAAGTTGAAATTTGGCGGTCGTTAAGATGCAAGGCTTGTGTACATTTCTCACGAAGGATGTTGGTGCTAATCCGTTCTTAAAAAGGCTGAAATAATAAGATAATTAATGTTTGGGAGGATTTTGGTTGAATGTGAGCAAAGAATGCTTATAAAATGTATTTTATTAGTCCATGTAATTTTAAAGCTCCACTTCTTTAAGAGGTTTCTTATCAGTTTTATGAAAGAAATTTTGGGTAATTTGGTTAAGAATCGAGGGAAATAATCCTGTCTTTGTGTGTGTTGTTACCGAAAAAAGGGTATACCATGGAGTGCTTTGTTGATTTGAAGAGTTCAAGCTTCCGAACACACAAAGATCAAGATAAATGTTGGTTTTTTATTGTGCTCTATAATAATTTTATGGATAATTGGTTTATTGTTTAATTATTTAATAAAAATTATTATTTTTATTATTATTCACTTGTATGTTATTGTATAATAATATTCATGAACATGTTATTATATTCTAAATGTCCCTAATCGATTGTTACAGTGGGAACAATAATAAATTAATATTAGTATGAGTTATAATTGATAATCATATGATGATTATATTTGTAAACATAAATTATAATCATATTTTCTTATTAGAGAATAAAAACTGGACTAACCCCTCTTGAGATTCTTACAATGGACATGTGTCATAAATAATCTCATTTTGATCCTTAGATCTGAGATTACCTTAGTGTCAAACATAAGAGTTAATCTATCTAATGCAATCAAAAGTTACTTTTAACCAGATAATTATAAATGTTGTACTTGAATACGTTATAAATTATGTAGTTGACAATGATTAATTAAAGTTGAATTTATCCCTCTTTTGTTATGGAGATATATCTTTAGACCTCTCGATTAAGTGTGATTGTGGAAATGCATGGTCGTGCTATAAATAAATTAATAAGGATATTAAGTCATTTATTATTTCAGTATGTTTGTTGATCGAGAAAACAATTGAATTAGATAAGGTGACTTTATTTGTGCCTTATATTCAATTATAGATATCGGGTGATAAAAGGATTAAAGCAATAGTTATATTAGGTTACGATGGATCATCGACTTAATTTAATATAGGTAACTATGATGTCTTGCTAGAGACCAATTATGATTTAATCTTAAAATTTTAGATATCAAATTAAACTAAATTATTAGAAAAAAAAAACAAATTTTAACACATCTAAAACAATTAAAGTTGGACAAAATATAATAATATGAATCAAAATATTTACAAATATAATAAAATTTTAAGAATTTATATTAATGATAAATAGTGATAGGCATTAATAAACTTATATAGGTGTTTATCGATATGAGTCTATCTATGTCTATTAGTATCTATTATTTTAGGATGATTTCGATATATTTCTTTTCCTTTTATAATTATTATTATTTTGAATGAGATGACTCTGATTTCTATAATCCATAGATTAAGGACATTGATTTAATTTGTTCAAAGTTTTTTGTTTTGTAAAAAAAAGAACCTACTGATTTTGCAAATATCTTTCATTTTCTTTATCTAAGTTGTATGGAGAGAAGAACAAAGTTGTCTATAAATTTAGCTTCCTCTTCAGACTCTTTTTTGGTTTGAAAAAATCTCTCTCCAACTTCAATATAAGAGAAAAAAAAAGCTTCAAAAGTTTTTTGAACAAAGTTTCAAGCTATGTAAAAGTCATATAATTCAAGATAGTTGATTCTTGATAAATTATATATTTGTGATCCTCTTCAATCTTTATAAATGATCTTGTCAATCGGGCTAAAGGCCCTCCAGATGTAGATGTCGTGACATCGAACTGGGTTAACGTACTAACGTTCTATTCTATCTTTTCATACTGTTACTCATGTTGTTATTTTAGTTATTAACTTAAGTGTTAGCTAATGTCGTCAAGTAATTAATCATGACTTATTTTTCTCAATTGGTATCAGAACGGATTGACTACTGGTTCATTGAGTTTTCAATAGGATCGATCAAGGAAGGTGTGTCAACAACTCGTTCTTCAGTTTTAGATGGAACGAATTACTCATATTGGAAAGTTTAAATGATTGATTTTCTCAAATCTATTGATCGCAAAACCTTGAAAGCTATTATGACTGGATAGTCTCCTTCTCAAGTTATTGATAAGAATGGAACGTTAGTCCAAAACCAGAAACTGAGTTGACAATGGCAAAAGATGAAGCTTCAACTGAAAACTCACGAGCCTTGAATGCAAATTTTTAATGGAGTGGATCAAGACATGTTCAAATTAATCAATGCCTATATGTTTGCAAAAGAGGCCTGGAGTATTTTGGAAGTGGCTTATGAACGTACTTCTAAAGTGAAAATGTCATGGTTGCAGCTCTTAACATCAAAATTTGAAGCCCTCAAAATGTATGAAGATGAGTCTATAGTTGAATTTAATGTTTGAGTTCTAGACATTGCCAATGAATCATTTGCCCTAAGGGGGAAATTTTCAGATTCCAAGCTCATCTAAAAAGTTTTGAGATCTCTACCTCCTCGTTTTAGTATGAAAGTCACTGCCATTAAAGAAGAAAATGACATTACATCTATGAAACTAGATGAACTTTTTAGATCCCTGAAAACTTTTAAGCTAAATCTTGATGATGGAGATTCTTAAAAGGAAAGTGGAATTGTTCTTCAAGTTATAAATGAGGATTTTTTTTTTCAACCGAGCAAAGAACGTACTCATGATGAAAATCTAGTCGAATCCTTGGAAGTGCCTAACTGACTGAGCAAGTTTCGGAACTTAGAAGTTAGTTTCACAAGCGCGCTAAAAATTATGGAACTCAATCTAACAGGGATTTTGGCAGCTCTAGTGCTTCAGGATCAAGTTGTTCTAGTTCTTATGCAACTCATAAGCATATTGACAAAGGTGATTGAAATTCAGGACAACTCCAGTACTTCAGGATCAAATTCTTCTAGTTCTTATGCAACTCATAAGTATATTGACAAATATGATCGAAATTTGGGGTCATACAAAAGTGATAGAAGTTTTAGATGTCATGAATGTGAAGATTTTAGACATTATATCTCAGGCAGAATGTCCTACCTTTCTAAAGTGGAAAAAGAAGAGTTTTACTGTTACACTATCAAATAAGGAATCATCATCTGATAGTGATGGAGAAGAAGTATGGCAGCTTTTATTAGTTGTACAGTTGAAGAACAAGGGGGCATTTAATGTGCACATGATCAAAAGGTTGTTGTAAATTGTGTTAAAGATGATGGAAGGTCTAATCTTGTTAGGAAAGAAGATCAAGATGTTTTGAAGCAACAAAAAGAGAGGATTCAAGTTCTGATGAACGACAACTGTTGTGTTATGGCCATGATTTCTACACTCAAAATGAAATTAAAGAATGTTCGTCGTGAATTTGAGTCTCTTTCAAAATATGTGAAAATGCTCACCTCTGGGACTCAAAGTTTGGATAATCTATTAAATGATGAGAAGCCTAGAACTGATAAAAAAAAAGGGGTTTTTATTCTCTGGCCAATGTTCTGGTTATGGCAAATCCTCAACTGGATTCGTTTATGCTTCAGATAGCAAAGACAAAAGTGAAGAAATAGCAACTTTCTCTGGAGTTAATTATTTTCATCATAAAACTACCTAGAAGCCCTCAAGAAGATGGATATGTCATTTTTGCGGAAGGTTTAGTCATATACGACCATTTTGTTATAAGTTGCATGGTTATTCTAATAAAAGATATTATGGAAACACCAACAGGAAAAATTTTGCTCCTATAGATTCTAAGACAAAGTGGAGAGTGAAAAGGAGTGAAAATCTCAACAAATGTAATGTGGCATTTACCTCTGTATATGCTTCAAGCCAAAAGACTGATATTTCGATAGTGGGTATTCCAGACATGACTGGAAACTCAACTTTTTTTCTCATAATTCAAAGGACGTAAATGTTGGTCGTGTTACCTTTGGTGATGTAGTTAAAGGAAAGGTTCTTGACAAAGGAAACATTAGTAAACCTAACTTACCAATTCTAAAAGACGTCAGGCTTGTAAATGGATTATCAACAATTTGATTAGCATCAGTCAACTGTGTGATTAAGGTTTCAATGTTAATTTCTTAAAAGGCATATGTCTAATGACTAATAGTTATAAGACTCTCATCATGACAAGTACTCTATCTTATGACAATTGTTACGTGTGGAATTCTTGATGTTTTTAAACTTGGTTGCAGCATTCCTAAGCACAATGAGTTTGTGCCCTCTTCTAAAAATGCAAAAATATCTTGTAGCAACTAAAGTTTTCTTATATAGGAAAGCCAAAATGAGTCAAGTTTTTTCTAAAAAACAAGATATTTGTCGAGCTTCATGTGATGTGTGATGACATTATATTGTTAATGTTGCTTTTATTAATTCTTTGGCTAATGTGTTGATTTTGTTGGTAAGCCTTCTGTATTTTTAGTGGCTGAGACGTTAATTGTTGTTGATTTTGGCTATTTTTGTAAGACAAACCAAAGGGGGAGAATGGAATGTGATTATGGCTATCAGGTTGCTCTTGCTTGTTTGGATTGTTACAGCATCGTCAAAGTTGTCAAAGCCTATTGGGTTATTGTATGGTTTGTGTTAATCTAGGTTCTCAATGATTTGTTTGTTTTGCCTGAAATATAGCAAAGAGGGAGATATGAATTATATGACTTTTACAAGATAAATGTTTAGGGCTTCCCCTAAACCAGTTGATGTGTGAATAAGGAATTTGATCTAGACTCCCCCTAGATCATATACGTCATGTTTCACCATTGCGTCTCAATATGCAAGCTCCCCCTGTGAAAGTCTCCTCAGAATATTCTTCAATGTTAGGCTCTCGTAACTTGCACTGATCTTATCAAACAAGTGACTCACAATGCCACAAACAAAGTAGTCAATATCACACACCACATAAACTAAGTACTTCTTAACAGACTTTCTCAACGCGTAATTTTATTGCACGTTCGCCGACACTTCTGTCTTCCACAACAACAATATCACACGGCCCACAAGCTTATATTTTTTAGGTCAAAACAACCAAAGCCAACTAATGTATTTATTAATAAATATTAACCCAACATAACAACCAAATCTAAATAAATATGTTTCTCTACAAAATTTATACTCCAATTTTTAATAAAATAAGTCAACCACAGTTTGTAACACAAAGTTTCAAGCCTACTCCAAAATATAGTCACAATTACAAACATCAATGAATAAATTTTTCTGGTTAAGAACTAAAGTTCAGAGCTTTAAAAAATGAAACTGTTATCCAACCAAACAAAGCTTTAACAGAGGTAAATAATATTAGTTTAATCATGAGACTAGCTAGAATGAAAAAAAAAATACAAGGGCTGCATGGGCTGCATGTACAAACTAATATGAAAACCATAAATGAACTAAGTTTCTAGAGTCAGATCAGAGAACAGCATAATTCTTGAGAAGTAGTGGAAAGCTAGTGTGGATATATATATATATATATATATATCTAAATAAATTTTGTACGTAAAGAAGAAGGGAAAAAGGAGCAAATAGGTAGAGCTAGAAACGCAGTCTTCTCCTACATGCTTCAAATGGAGGGATAGAAGATGAATGAAAGGAGGAAAAAGTTGAAGAAAAATGCAGAATATCAGTGAGCATCTCATCAATCAAGTCTCCGTAAATGTGATGTTGTAAAGCCATACCTATTTTTGTCATCTCATGTTTGAGTCCCCATGATATTTCCTTTGAGATTTCTTCGACGCTCTCACCCATCGCCTTACTTCTCCATGTTAATGGTTGATCTTCATCTTTTTCCTGCTGCTTCTTTTTCTTCTTCATATTGATCTCCAGTATTATTCTTGATGATGCCTTGGCTTCTAAGTGATCAATGCTACTCATTTGCTGCAACTTCATGATCCGCTCCTGTAATTTGGTAATTGGGTTTATGGAAGATATGGAGATTATTCTGTCCTCCTCAATTATTGCTGCTGGATTCTTCTTCCTTGGCTCTTGATTTGTTTCTTCTCCGCTTGCTAAAGAACAAGTCATTCCAAACCCACCTTACATTAGATATTTACATTATTGGGTTTTTTTTTTTTTTTTTTTTTTTACTACTTTACATGACATCGAAACTTTTTTTAGAAATGTATCATGAAAAAAGAAACTAAAGATGTATATTAGGAGACAACAACAAAGTTATTCACGCTCAGGGGAGAGCAATGAAAGAGAATTTCTATCGTCCAAAACTCTTTTTGAAAGAGCGTGCTCCAAAGCGTTGTGAGATTGATGAATGAGGGAAAAGGACATATCTCCAACATCTGCACCATATCACACAGATCTCCACAATAACAAAAAAAAAAAACTAATTCAGAAATATTTACTGCATTCCCATTTATGAGTTTAACCTCCTCAAAACCATCAGATTTGACCAAAATTAGGTTGTAAATTAATTTTCAGTGCCTCAGCAAGTCCAACGGAAAGAGCTTGCACCTCAAGAACCCTTGACATCTGTAGCTACAATTACAAATGTGTCGCATATAAAGAATAGTATCCCAGATAACCTCGAATCACCCATGCATCATTCTAGGTCCCAAAAATCTAATTAAACAGAGGTGTGTTCTCCACACCTTGTAAGTTAGAAATTTCTAATTGAGCAAAGTGCCAAAGCATTCTATCGAACAAATTTCTCCATATACTCTCTTCACTATTCTAGATTCTAGTCTTATTTTCATTTTTGTTGCCTCCAACCATGGATAATGAAAATTAGAGTCCAAACTTTTTATATCAAAAAGTGACTAAAGTTTGTACGTAAACTCTCCATCAGTGCCATGTTGACTATATTGACCACACAACCAATAGGCATGGAAAGAAGAGCAGAAAAGAACATGTTGTAAATAATATATATATCATCTATAAATGAGAGACCATGAAACCAATAAAGGGTAAATGTGTTTTGTTGAGAAAAATCATAATCTCATGTCAGTGAGAAGAAGAAAGGAATAAGGTGAATGTGAAGGAATAATAAATGAATTTGTTTTACTCCAAAAGCAAGGTCGTACGATAGTTTTTTTTAATGCAAGAACTTTAACACAGAATCAAAATAAATCAAGACCGTTGGACCTTATGTCCAAAGGAACACTTTTGCTAATTGGAAATATAGCTTAGCAGATAAGATCTATTTTAACTTTTTGTCTCGAATAAGTTGAAAACCTTATCGATGAATTGAGGTTTTAAATACTTAAATAAGTCCTCTGTAATTTGTTTTCTTTTCTTTTTTTTAATTTATACTTACAATTTTGGTTTTTCTATTTACAAAATGCGTAATAATGTCCAAGCGAAGAAGGTACACCTTCACGTTGAAGTTCATTTGGTTCATGTACGTGAAGGAACAAAAATCACGTTAAAAAATGAAAGATAACCTAAAAGTAATGAAAATACATATAGTTAAGAAAGACTCAATTGGTAACAACTACTATAGCAATAAGATGTACGTCTTCTTTTGTTTTAATGGTAGGAATTCTACTCTTTGACTTAAAAGAATTCTATGTCTCTTACAAATTTTTCTAGGAAATATGTGCGTAAGAATAAAAAATCATAAGATAACGTGGAAATAACACGTGGGTTGGCAAAGTGGGAAAAAAAAAGTGACAAGGTTAGTTTGATGTGGAAACAAAAATGATTTTCGGAACATTTTCCCAATTGTATGGTGGACAAATGATCTGAATAGTTTAGAAATAATATGTAAGCTATAAGCACACCAAAAGAGAAAGGGTTGAATTAAGAAACTTCGTAAAATGCAGGAAGAAAAAAGAAAAAGAACAAAAATAAAACATAAAAAAAAAAAGCAGTTAAAATTCTTATGGTGATATAGATCAGTGATATGGTGATGGGGATAGGATAATTGGCTGACAGATAGTGGCCAGTGGGAGTAGGAAGAGAAGCTTGTAAACAATGGCTTTAGAAAAAGCCTGCGGTTGTGTTTACTGAGCAAGAAAAAAATTAAAGCATGTATATATCTACTGCTTTCTTATTTCTGAAAAAGTGAAAGAAGGCCTGTGATTGTATGTTCCCGGGCCCCGGCCCTGGACCTTTTTTAAACGATATATGACTGGCTGAATCATTACAAGTCATTGCTAGCTATTTCCTTGTCCTAGGCTTGTGCTGAACAGTGGTCCACTTCATCCACTATCACATTTATACCAAGGATCCTTAGTATAAACGACATTTATAAAGTGGAGATGAAAAGAGAAGGAAAAAGAAATTGGGGATAAAATATTAACAAAATATATAGTAGTGGAAAAGGAATAAAAATGACATTTCGTAAAGAATTCAACGACTACCCTAAATAATTTCATGTTGGACCTCGGAATTCGAAAAGCATTCTATGTGAATTGAGAATAGAGGAGAAATGATTCTCATTCTCTATACTAAGCTCAAAAAAGTCATCTGCATGTTTTGGAATGATTTTTTTTCAAGTATTTAAAATATATTTCTTTAAAAATAAATATTTTTCGGTACTTAGAATTGTTCCAAATAATAATCATTCTAAAATCTATTATATACACTCATATAAATCCATTACACAATGTTAGTATATGCATAAATCTAGTTAATGTTGAGTTTTTTTTTTTTTTCCCTAAGCATGGGTTTTTAATAGTAATAATATATTGCTCTTTTCTTCTTATTATTATTTAAATATCTTTTACACTTTCAAGAAGCATTACATGGTTATTCACTCAAGAACATCAGTTTCTTGTCTCAAACTAACTCAATACTAAACCTTTAGAATTTTGGATAATCCTTTTAAGCAAGGACAAAATCAAATATTTTTGCTCTTATATTAGGGTAATACTTTAATTAGAATTTGAAGTTTTGGACATGAGTACTAAGAGAGATGTTTGGGACATTAAGTTGTTTCTTATAGTTGGTAAGTTATAAGTCTTTATATTATAATAATATTATGTTTGAAATAAAAATTATTTTAGTTTGATTTACATAATTTATATTTGAAGTGTAAATTACGTAATTGGGTTAGAGTAATTAATGATGGAATACAATAATATTGGTAAAGATAATAATATTAGAAGCTTCAGAGTGAGCAAGTGATAGTATCTTACTCTCCTCAATTAAAGTCGGACTAATGAGACCTAAGAAACTTAGGTCTCAATTTTGGTAAAGTTAGTCAATGGCAGATGGCACTACGGTTATTTGGCCATCCATGTAATAATTGCATTGTGGAACTAAAAAGTATCCTACCATGTCCCCTAATGCCAAAACAGCAGTAAAAGCACTGAGCCTAACAAATGCTATGAAGTTTGATGTTGGGAATCCTATATTTTGGCGTGCTATGCCCCTTCTACTTTTCCTTCAAGAACCATTGTTCTTGTCTTTTTCTTGTACCTGTTAGACTAATAATATATGGGCACCACACTCAAGCTCAAGCATATTTTGTACAATCTGTACAGATATTAAATAAAGAATAAATTGTAAGATTTCAAAAAAAATCCTAAATTTTGTTCTTTTTGAATATTATTATGGAACTGTTATAAGGTTTTAAAACTACTGGGGATGAAAAATCAATTGAGACTTTGGCGGTAACTTAAAATAGTTGGCTTAATTCTTAATTTTTTTTTAATTATTATTGGCTTAAATTAAAAGTTAGTTTCAATTCTTTTTCTTCTAATTAAAATTTCTGACCCGCTCCAGTTTTAGTGTTTCATTCAATCAGTAATTAAGCATTTGGATTCTTAAAAATTACTCCAAGAATAACTCAAGGGGAAAGAAAAGTTGAGAAAACAACTGCATTCGTGTGAATTATGAGGTGAAATAAAGCTGTCCTTGTTTGATCTTTTTCTTTGCCTGCTTGAGATTCCTATATAATTTTTCTTTTTCTTTTTTTCTTTACTTTAGCTACTTTTTCTATAATTTTGTGGGTCGTGTAACATAGTTTTATAGGTTATAGAGGCAACAAATGATATGCTTCCAAAACATAATAGTTCGGATGTATCTAGGGATGCACTCATCTTCATGCATCATCTTTTTATCACTCACATCAAACAATCAAATAAATAATTAAGATCTCACTTGGTAATTATTTTTTTTTAAAATTAAGTTCATAAACACTACTTTCATCTTCAACCCTTTTTATTGTTAGCGACATTTTACAGATAATTTAAAAAACCAAACCAAATTTTAAAAACTAAAAAAAAAAAAAGTTTTCGAAAAGTTATTTTGGTTTTTAAAATTTATCTAAGAATTCAACCATTTGAACTTAAGAAAAATGCATATCACTATAAGTAAGACATAACGAAGAAATAGGTTTAATTTTTAAAAATAAAAGAAAAAGAAAATAGTTACCATTTGAGGTCTAAAATATTTAATCAAAAAAATAAAAAATAATTTGCTACATGAAAATTTGTTATTGAACAATTTATCAGAAAACACGAAGATGGATGAGGTTCAAAACGTCTAAATATTCTTCATTTTCAAAACTTAAGTTCAATATTCAATTACAAGTTGGCGAGGGATCAAAATCCAAAGATTGATGTTAACCATGGAGCTATATTGTGTTTTTTAAGTTTTAAAATGAATACAAAGGTTCAAATCTTTTGTATCACATTATAAAAAGATGAATAGTTTAAATGGCTATTAATCAACCCTCGTTGAGGGACTTGAGAGAATTTAATCTAAGTTTTTATATATATATTTATAATTAAGTACAATTAAATAATATGTAGTACTCCATTTATATTTAATAATGTTAAGAATTTTCAATCGAGTAATACTGTTAAAAGATCATTGTACAAAAAGTTAATAGTAATATTATGGAATTTAAGATTTGATTAAACATATATTTATGTTTTGATATTACGAATTTTTATAATTAGATCACTACCGGACCAAATTTACAATTTAATCAAAATTTACCAAATGTGTTAGCATTTTAAAAAAAATATATATTAAGAATAAACTGAAAATTTTAAAATATAATTATTGGGACAGAATTGAGAGCTGCAGACAATTAAATTTCAATTGAGTTTTAGGGTTTATAAAAAGAAAATTAAAGTTAAAGTTGACGATAACTGACTGTTCTGCCGCTTCATTGATTCAAAGACTCTCCCACTCTAACAACCTTCTTGTGTTTGTATAATGAAGCTCAACTGCAATGGATAGAGAAAGTTTGTTAAAGCAACTGCCTCTCTCTTTCTCTCTCTATATATATGTATAATTATTTTTTTTACTGTTTATATCCAATAAAGTTTTTTGGTATTTGTTTATTGGATTTCGAATATGGCAAATTTGTGTTACCATAGTTGCGACAAAATATTATCTCCTTTTATTGTAAAAAAAAAAAAATGGATTCTTTTTTTTATAATGTTTTTTAGAAAGAAAAATATTTAAAATGGTAATTTGAGCGAATTCGTGCACTCATCCTACTCTCCACACCTTTTTCTTTTTATTATATATATATATATATATTTATATATATTAAATATTCAAATCTCGAAATCTAATTTTTTTTAATATATTTTTTAATAACATATTTTGTTAATATATATCTAAGAATTGAAATTTAGAATTTGGAATTTGGAAATATATTTAATAAGAAAAGATATTTTTAAAAATTGGAAATTGGAATTTTGAAAGATATTTATATATATAATAAGGTGTGGGGTCCACATGCTAGCTCATTGAAGTCGTGGATCTCGTCGATGACTTTCGAGTCCAAACTATCCTATTTTTGTTAATATTTTTCTTTTTACATTATTTTTTTACATTACTTTTAAAGGATACATTATTTAAAAAAATGTCTTTTCAAAAATATAAAAACGCGGCAAAATATTTACACTGAATAAAATAATTCAAAAAACGGACAAAGCCTAGAGGCCCACTATTAAAATACCAAAAATGCCACATCAACCACGCTGGCAATAACGCGCGTAATATATTTGTCATCGTTTAGATATGACTATAATATATATGCGATCATTTAGATATGGCTATAGTTTATACGCGATCGTTTAGATATGGCTACAATTTATCTTTTTACTATGATCGTTTATATTTGGGAACTCAAATCCATTTGGTTACTTCAATCCAAAAGATTTTTTTCAAGATTTTTTATACATGATATTTTATTTTTTTTACATATATCGTTTACTTTTTTAAATGATCGTTTACTTTGGCTACTCCAATCTAAATGTTTCTACACAATCTTTTTTTTTTTTACACGATCGTTTACTTTGGCTATTCCAATCTAAATGATTTTTTTTTCAAGATTCTCTTATACACAGTCGTTTAGATTTTGTTACCCAACTGTAAACGCGTAAAAAAATGGAAAGATTAAACGATGTCAAAAAGAATCAGAAAAGAAGAAGATGTAAATATTAAATGATATAAAAAATAATAAAAAAAGAAGAAAGACGGTTGAAAGAAATCACAAAATCAGAAAAGAAGAAATACGATGGAAAGAAATCGCAGTGAAAAAAAAAAAGAAATACGATAGAAATATTTAACGACGTAAAAAAAAATTGAAAAATAAGAAAGATGATGGAAAGAAATCGCAGAAAAAAAAGAAGAGGAAAAGAAGAAAGACGATGAAAGAAATTGAAGAGGAAGACGATGAAAGAAATCGCATAGAAATCGCGAGGAAGAGAAAGGGCAAACCTGAAATATTTAAAAGCTGACTAATTTTTTCATTTTCAAAATTATTCTATACCGTGGAAATATTTTCTACGTGTTATATTTTTTGAAATACCCTTTTTATTTCATGTTTAATATATATGTCAATGATTTCTCCATTTTAAAAATTAATGAATTTAGCCTATACCAATTAAAAGCTTATGAATTTGTTTTAACATAAATATTATTTTTCTTTTCAAATGTACTAAGTTCATTTCTCATATCTTGAATATGTTAGAGATAATATAAGTGGAAACGAAATAGAAAGTTGAAGAATTCGCATTTGTATTTTTAAAGTACTATATACCGTTGTTAGACAAATGTATAGTAGAAGAATTTAATCGGAACTCTTGGATTTATGCTCAAATGGCCTTTATAGGGATTTGAGCCCATTCTATTTCTTTCTCTCTTCTTTCTCATGGTCATAGGGCATTTATAAATCTAAAAGACTATGAAATATTCAACGGTAAAATTTAATTTTAATCCTAATGTCTTTGAATTGGATCATATTTACCCTCTATCCGAGACATAATATAAAAAGTTGATCCATTTAGGACATTTGTTTTCAGATGCTTCGTAATTATAATGAGACATAATGGCTACTTTCAAGTATGTAATCAAAACTTTCAATATGATGAAATAGTGAATTGTGCTCCATTCGATTACAATAAAAGAAAATACTATGTCAGAATATCGTTATTGTTGTTACCGTTACTATTATTGATATCGTAACTGTTACGATGAAAAAGTTATGACACTAACGAGAACATTTTTGAAAATGTCACAATTATTATTTTTATCGTTACCATTACCAATTGATCCTTTAACAACATAGGAATATGAACAAAACACGTTCATCCAATCACTTAAAAAATGTCTGCCTATAGTATGGTATTGCCTTAATTAGCAAGAAGTTTTGAGGTATCGTTGCTGCTTAATCCCTCTTGATTCCCTCCCCCGACCCAAAAATAAATAAATAAATAAGAAGAGAGATGCTCGCCCCTTCTTTATGCACATCCATATATATAACCAAATACAAAGGAGTACAATCCGGTCAAAATCTGGGGTACTTGTTTTTCATTCACTTATTGTTCTCTTAGTACTTTTGCTCTAGTGGATTGACAAACAATACTTATTGGATCTCCTCTGTTGAGCCTTTTTTTATCTCTTTTGCAAGCCTCGTACTCCAAATTTAAGGCATCTTAACGTTCTTCTAGACGTTATCTGTCATGGTGCTCTCCCCCTTTAGTAAGTTTGTAAAATAAAAAGCAAACCCCACCCTAGGTTGTGGCAACTTTTTACTCCTCCAAATGTAATTTTCCCTTCGCTCCAGCGTAAAATCATTGTTAGTACTGGAATTGAATATGTTTTCGGAAGGGCTACTAAGAGGAAGACTCCATTGGCAGAGGGTTCCCTCTGTGGAGAATTGGATTCCCTATCACTAGGATATTATTTCGTATAGTTGTCAAAACCCAGAGCTAATTCAACGAATGAAAGATGAAAGGAATGAAAATGACCCCCTTATTGTATTGTATTTGTCGCACCCCCTCCCGGACTACCTGCTAGCTTAGACCGAAAGATGGCGTGAAGCCGACGGACAACACTTTTCTTTACCTGTATCTATCAACTCTGCTTAAAACTTTAATATGATGAACTTGTCAATCTAGTATATAAACTAATATACATGCACACAATGCAACGAATCCTAGACTAGTCATATACATGCATGAAATGTATCTCGAAAGTAACTAATTTCACAAGTAAACCTAGAGACACCTTAACCAAAATATAACCAACAAAGGTTTACACAACCGCAGCTCCTAAAGCTTACACAAACTGTGGAGTATTTATAACATACAAGGGTGTATATACATCATAACACAACAGACTCTATGCCCAACTCGAAACACGTACTGGCAATCGATAACGTAGCTTCAGCAAACGAAGGCAGTCTATCAGGCATCGGGAACTCGATCTCTACCTGGAAAGTGTGTAAAACATTTTGGAATGGTAAGTTATAAAGCTCAGTGAGTGACTCAGTTTAAAACTAGAAATTTAAAAGTAAGAGCACGTGAAAGCTTACACTTATAAATCTGTTTATACAAGTCATGAACATAGACGTATAATAGTAAGAATAGCTTCCTAAAATACTCAGTATATACGTCATTGAAATCTAGCAAGGCCTATCAAGTATATCAAAATATTTTAACTAACATGACAAATCTACGTTGTGTAGGGTACACCCAGTACAACAACGTTTACAAGCTCTACTATGTAGTGGGGTCCGCCTAACACTTCCTTCGTTTTTGTCGTAGTGGGACCTGCTCAGCACTCACGAGAGCGTCGTTGTTACGGAGTACACTTAACGTCAACAATGGAATCTAACCTGTGTACACACGGTACCATATAGCCTCGGACTCAACACCTCAGTCATGTAGTTAATAGGAACATCAGAGAAATCGTATGAAAACATTAAAACATGCTTGCTATCTTTTTCTTTCGTAAAGCTTAAACTTACTTAGATTATTCGTGAAAAGCTGTAGTTCTTAAAACAAAACTTGGTAACTCATACTTTGTTTGAAACACAGTGGTTCAAATAATTTCCAGACTTTCAATAATCATGTGCTAGCATAAACATTCAGTAAGAATTCTAGTCTCGAAACTCATACTTTGAAAATAATCATGGACTTCAAATGAGTTTCAATACTTTGTAAATAAACATGTAGATCAATCAACCATAGTTAATATTTAGGAGAAAGAAAATATTTTTAAAAATTGGTTTTGGTCACTCAGTCTTGGACTAGTTTCCCAATGTGTAAATCCGACCTATTTCCTCTTGACCTCTCAAACAACCAGAATCGAGTATTAGAAACCTAAATATTACGATCTTCAAATTTTATTTTTAACATGGCTCACTAAAGATAATGCTATAGAAGTCCATCTTTAAAACAATAAACCATACTCAACATATTTCTCAAAATTTTCCACATTCGCAACACGACATTCAAATGATCATAACTCTTCCAATACTTAACCACAATGAGATTTCTTTATATCAAAATATTCAATTTGAGGTCCTCTAAAACTTACCTCAAGACATATAAATCTGATTCCCTGTGAATAAACCCAAATAACCCTCGAAATAGAACAACTTCAATAATCGCTCGCACATAACCCCTTTAACTTCACCCTACAATTTAACTTATTTTTAATCATTTTTTGTTCATGATTTCTTCATGAAAGTTGTAGTAAATTAAATAAGATTTCCAACCATATCAAATAGAGATCCTAACTCCACCGGTACTCTCAGCAAAACAAGAAAAATCAGAGGCCTCCTAAAATCGCGTGAAAATCAGTTGCCCTGCTTTCTTCATCAAAAATCACCCAATGAACATTTGAATTTGGTCAAACTTTATCAACAGTAAAACAATTAAACAGTCACAACAACATTAAACAGTTACAACAATATATCAGTTACATTTTATTTGAATCTGCTTGTATTTTTCAGCTGTGAATTAGTTAAATAAACTAACAAGTTCTTCTATAAAAGGAACTTGAAATGTGTAAATACAATAAGTGAAAGTAATAAGAAAAACTTTCCATATATCTTTTTTCTCTATTTGTTATGGTATCAGAGCATTTCCGCAAGAGAGAAAGTTAAAAATCCCACACGAACGCCATTACCCTCGTGCAGTCTTATCCTGACGACACCAAAGAGTTCAACAGCCGGCAATTCCAATTCAGTTCCCAACTCAAATCCGATCACATCTTTGGAACTTGACGCCCAAATGAACCCTTTCACTCTTCATCACTCAATCATCCCAACCACCAATCTGGTATCTACACCACTTGCAGGATCAAGTAACTACTCCTCATAGAGCAGAGCAATGAAACTTGCATTATCAGGGAAAAATAAGATTGGTTTCATTACTGGAACAATTGATAAACCATCAGAAGGAAGCTTACTATCAGCATGGAGATGTAATAATGACATAATTGCCTCATGGATTATCATTCAATCTCAAAAGACATTACTGCCAGCTTAGTTTACAGCGGGAGCGTCAAAGAGATATGGGACGAATTAAAAGAGAGGTACCGTCAATCTAATGGGCCACATATATACCAGTTGAGAAAAGATCTCGTGACTACTACCCAAGGAAATCTTCCAATTGAAGTATATTACGCAAAAATCACTACATATGGCAGGAACTTGTTGAATACAGACCAATGGATGAATGCACTTGTCAAGGATCAAAGAAGATGATAGAATTCTTCAATGCAAAATTTGTAATGACATTCCTTATGGGATTGAATGAGTCATATGCACAAATCAACAAATTCTATTGATTGACCCTCTACCAGAAATAAACAAGGTATTCTCTCTTATCATTCAAGAAGAAATGCAGAGATCTATTGGATCTATATCTACAATTGAGAATATAAGTCTGATGGCTAACATTGAGAAAAAGTTTACAGTTGAGAAATTCAAGAAGAAAGATACCCAGCCAGTGTGCACCAACTGTGGATATAGAGGTCATATTGTTGATAAATATTATAGGTTACATGGTTATCCACCAGGACATAGACTAGCAAATAATAATTTAGTCCATCTACAAAGGTCGAAGAATTCTATGCAAACCAGCAATGAAATGCCATCAAAAATTGCAAAAGGCAATCAGTCAACCTTCTTCGCCAGTCTTAATAATGACCAATACTCACAGCTTTTGAATATGATGCAGACACACTTGAACTTTCAACAAATTGATGAGATCTCTAACAAAGAAACTACTCACATAGCAGGTACATGTCTTTCTAATTCACTCATAAATTCTTGTTGGATCATAGATTCTGGAGCCTCCTCCCACATATGCCATGATAAATCTATGTTTGAACAACTACACAACATTCAAAATATGTCAGTTATACTGCCAACTAAAGTTCGTTTGAAGGTTGAGTATGTAGGTGACATTCTAATAGCAAAATAACTTATATTGAAGGATGTTTTATACATTCCTGAGTTGAAATACAAACTGCTATTAGTAAGTGCCCTACTTAAGGATGGAAGATATTCTATATCCTTCACTAACACCAACTGTATGATTTAGGACAAGTCAGTTTCAAAAACGATTTGGAGGGTTGAGCTAATCAGTGACTTATATTTACTGAAAGTAAATGATGAAAAGAATAAAGACTACTCTATTGAATCTACTGTCCTTTTGTGTAAAGCTTCTACAACTACATGGCATAACCATATGGGATACCTCTCTATTAGTAGAATAAAAGAATTGTCAAAACTAATAGAGATTTCTGATTTCTCAAATTGTAAACAAGTGTGTCATATTTGTCCCTTAGCTAAACAGAAGCGTCTTTCATTTCCTGCCTTAAATAATGTTGTTGAGAATATTTTTGACCTAGTGTACTGTGATATATGGGGTCTCTTTAAAACCTAAACACATGCAGGTCATACCTACTTTGCCACCATTGTTGATGATAAATCAAGGTACACATGGATACATCTTTTGAAAAATAAAAGTGACATTTTACAAGTTATTCCCAATTTCTTCAAACTTGTTGAGACTCAATTTTCAAAGAAAATAAAAAATATTCATTCTGATAATGCATCTGAGTTGAACTTCAGAGAATTCTTTGCCAAAACAAAAACTACTCATCAGTTTTCCTGTGCATACACTCATCAATAGAATTCAGTGGTTACAAGAAAACACCAACACCTCCTCAACGTGGTAAGAGCCATAATGTTTCAATCTAATGTTCCTCTCACTTTTTGGGGAGAATGTGCTGACTGCAGCATACTTAATCAACAAAGCACCACTGGTTTTACTCTCCAACAACACCCCATATACTGTTCTGTTTAACAAAACTGTTGACTATGGGTTCATAAAGACATTTGGATGCCTTACCTATGCTTCTACACCAACGGTCAATAGGAACAAATTTGATCCAAGAGCAAGACCTTGTGTCTTCATGGGATATCCATTACGTATAAAAGGCTACAAGTTATATGATATGACTAATATGAAATTTTTTATCTCCAGGGATGTCTTGTTCTTTGAAGAAAGATTCCCATTCCAATCGATCAAAGAAGACAACAAGCACATTTCACATGACTTTATTGATCAGTTTGTCATACCAAGCCCACTATTTGATCACTTGGAAAACAAAGGTATTACTAAAAATCTTGTTGATAATACCTTAGAAAGCCTATATGAGGATTGTTGGGTTTAATGTCCTAAAACTCGTAGATAGTAAATATAATCAAATTGACTGCCACTAATAAAGTGTTTTATTTTTATAATTTCAATAAGTGTTATTATTATATTATTAGTTTTGTCTTAATAACCTAAATCCAATAAACTAACATCCTAAGTTGTTTGATGAGTCTTGAACAGTATGTAAAGACATACGGGGATCAATGTTCAAGATCAGCTTAAAGGGTCTATAGTATAGGGTTAAGGTTGGGTATCTTATCCTGTTAACACTATGGATACGACTCATTTTGTATTTGATACAAATACATTGATCCAATGTGTTCATGTATACGAAATGCGAGTGAGGGTATCCTATGCAATGAGTTTGCATAAGATTAGACTTTATTATATAAATTTAATTTTGGATATGATTCAAAATTAAATTACGAGAGAATAAAATATTTGAAGTTCAAATATTAGTTTAATTTGAATTAGATTCATATTAAAACTATAAGTTAAAATTTAATGTGTATATGATACATATTAAAACTATAGGTTATGAGAGAAATTTATATTTGAATATGATTCAAATTATGGATTAAATTAAGTATAAGATATTTAATTTACAAATTAATTAATTGGAGAATTAATTAATAGTTTAGTTTAATTTGATTTAATTAAATTTGATTTAATTAAATTAATTAAATTAAAACTATAGGTAAATATGATTTAAATGAAAATATTAATTAAATATGATTTAATTAATTATTTAATTAAATTAATTAATTAGTTTAATATATATTAATTTAATAATTATTATTAAGTTAATAGGGAACGTGGGTAGTTTTCCCACGTTTCCATTTATTATCTCCAACTTCCCACTTCTTCCGTCTGAAGAAGTGGGAATTCTTTGCGTAACAATCACAACGGGTGAGTTCTACGAAGAAGAAGACTCTCCATTCTCTCTGAAAAAAATTCTCTCCTAGAGAAAAATTCCCTTCTTTCAATTTTTGATTCCCACAAACCATCTCAATCAGAGAATCGGAAAGTTTTCAAGTGGTGGTGCCCAAATTGGTGATTGGTAGATTCAGAGTCGTCAACGAGCGTAAGTTTTCTTCTTTGTATATTTTTTCAAAGCATGTTTAACCATAAAAAATTGTTTTTGTATTTTTTTTGTCAATGTATTGGTATTTTTAAGGTTTCAATTAAAATTGAGTTTCTGTAATTATTCTGCTGTAAAAGGTTTTCATCCCTTCAAGGATAACCACGGTATTGTTGATCCACAACCTCATATTGAAACCTCCAAAGAAACCAATCATCTCATCCAAACAACCATTCCCACAGCTTCAAGAAGATCATCAAGACCACATTGCCCACCTTCTTACCTAAAAGACTTTCATTGTAACCTCACATCCCATAGAAAATCCCCCTTTCCTCTTGAAAAATACCTCTCATATAACAGTTACAACCAAAACCACAAGAAATACACCCTAAATGTCACCTCCATCTATGAGCCCACCTATTACCACCAAGCTATGAATCACCAAAATTGGAAGAAAGCTATGGCAGAGGAAATAGAAGCCATGGAAAGAACTAATACATGGACTATTGTCTCCCTTCCAAAGAATTATCATACCGTAGGCAGTAAATGGGTCTACAAAGTTAAGTATAAACAACATGGAACAGTTGACAGATATAAAGCGAGACTTATAGCAAAAGGCTACAATCAACAAGAAGGAATAGACTTCTCAGATACCTTCTCACTTGTCGCGAAAATTGTCACTGTTAAAATCTTCTTAGCCCTTGTTGCATCCTACAATTGGTCTTTCACTCAAATGGACATCAATAATGCCTTCCTAAATGGTGATTTATTCGAGGAAGTGCGTATGTCTTTACCATTGGGCTATCAAACCTCACAAGTACCACGGAACGGTGAGAAACTAGCTTACAAACTTAACAAATCAATATACGGGCCCAAACAAGCCTCAAGACAATGGTTTCTCAAGTTTGCAGCAGCTTTATCCTTACATGGCTTCCATCAATCCAAGTCTGATTACTCTCTCTTTACCCAAGGACATGGACATGATTTTGTAGCATTGTTAGTATATGTCGATGACATATTACTAACCGGACCATCCCCCAAATAATCAACTTAGTTAAAGAAGTCCTCAATGGACATTTCAAACTCAAGGACCTAGGACAAGCAAAATATTTTTTGGGGTTAGAATTATCCAGATCTCAACAAGGGATCATGATTTCCCAAAGAAAATATTGCCTTCAAATACTTGAAGATACTAGATTTCTTGAAGCTAAACCAGTTATAACTCCTATGGATCCCAATTTAAAACTATCAAAGAATGGAGGAGAACTTCTAAAGGAAGATGATATCACTTATTATAGAAGATTAATTGGTAGGTTTATATATTTACAAATATCTCGGCCAGACATATGCTTCGTTGTTCATCGGCTAAGCCAATTCATCCAAAGTCCAACTAAAGATGACTTAAATGTCGCTCATCACTTACTAAAGTACCTAAAAATGTCTCCTGGACAAGGCATTCTAATTAGTCCTATCACTTCCTTTCACTTAAAAGCTTTTGTGGATACTGATTGGGGGTCATGTCTTGACACGAGAAGGTCCATTACGAGTTTCTACATATTCCTAGGGGAATCTATCATATCATGAAAATCAAAGAAACAAGCCACAGTTTCTAGATCTTCTACAGAAGCAGAGTACAAAGCACTAGCTTCAGTTGCAAGTGAGTTAATGTGGATTTCTCAGCTCCTAAAAGATCTTCAAATTAAGATCCTACTGCCCACTACTGTGTTTTGTGACAATCAAGCTACCATTGAAATTGCCTCTAATCCAATATTTCATGAGAGAACAAAACATATAAAAATCGATTGTCATTTTGTTCGAGACAAGATAGTTGATGGATTCCTTAATGTTCTTCCTATCAAGTCAAGTCTACAACTCGCAGACATGTCCACTAAAGCATTGCCTACATCTACTTTGTCTAAGCTAATATGAAAGTTGGGAATCATTGACATTCATCGTCCAACTTGAGGGGAAGTATCAATAGTAAAACAGTTAAACAGTTACAACAATATATCAGTTACATTCTGTTTGAATTTGTTTGTATTTCTCAACTGTAAATTAGTTAAACAAACTAACAAGTTCTTCTATAAAAGGAACTTGAAATGTGTAAATACAATAAGTGAAAGTAATAAGAAAAACTTTCCATGTATCTTTTCTCTCTATTTGTTAAACTTTCTTCTTAAATTTTTTTTTGAAAATGAATTAGCTTTTAGTAAATGTAAACCTCATCTCTTAATTCTTTTTGTGTAGCTCGGAATCAACAGAACGTTAGAGGTGTGCTGTGTGAATCAATTTCTGCAAAGGCTGAAACTTTGCTTACAATTCTCTTGTCTTTTTTCAACAAAACTTCTTAAACTTCTTCTTCTTCCTTCCTCAGTCTCCTTGCCTTTGAAATTCCTCTGAAAGTTGGTGCAGAAATGGTGAAGAAAGTGGGGGAAATGGATGGAGAAAACCTTGGCGGTGGAGGGAAGAGAAGAAGAAAAGTAAAATGAAAATTTTATTCTTCTTTTCCTTCCTTTTATCCTTTCTTTTTTTTCTTTATTTTACTTATTAAAAACATATATATATATATATATATATATATATATATATATATATATATATATATATATATATATATATACTTAATTTCCATTTTTCTTTTATTCATTTCACATAAATAAAATAAAATAAAATAAAATAGACCAAGAAAATATCAGGTTTACAACTTACCTTTCCCTCAGAAAATTTCGTCCTCGAAATTTAGAATGTCCTTAACTTAAAAGTACCGGGTATCTCTTCTTCATTTGATCTTCCGGTTTTCAAGTTGCCTCCTCCACTCTGTGATGTCTCCACAAAACTTTTATGAGTGGAGTCGTCTTGTTTCTCAAAACTTGTTCCTTTCTGTCGAGAATCTGAACTGGTTCTTCAACATAACTCAAATCTTCTTTCAATTCAACTGGTTTGTCTTACAACACATGTGATGGATCTGGTATATATTTCCTTAACATGGATACATGAAAAACATCATGTATTCGTGCCAGTTCTATAGGCAACTCAAGTCTATACGTTGCTGGTCCCACTCGTTCTGTTATCTAATACGGCCCAATATATCTAGGACTTAACTTACCTTTCCTTCCGAAACGAATAACACCTCGTCATGGAGATAACTTCAAGAAAACTTGATCTCCAACTGGAATTCTAAGTTTCTTCATCGGTTATCCACATAACTTTTATGCCGATCTTGGGCTATCCTCAGGTTTTCTCTAATTAACTTAATATTGTTTGTCGTAATCTGAACAACCTCAGGATCTACTAACTTCCGCTCTCCCACTTCATTCCAGCACACAAGAGTTTTGTATGGTCTGGCGTATAAGGCCTCATATGGTGTCATACCGATACTAGACTGATAGCTATTATTATAAGAAAACTCTATAAGTGGCAAGAGGGTATCCCAACTTCCTTTAAGTTGAAGGACACATGCTCTCAACATGTCCTCTAAAGTTTGGATGGTCTTCTCAGACTGATCATCTGTTTGGGGATGAAATGATGTACTAAGCTTTAGCCCTGTTCCCATTGCTTTCTGCAAACTAGGCCAAAATTTAAAAGTAAACCTCGAATCCCTATCTGAAACTATGGACATTGGTACTCCATACTGACTCACAATCTTATTGACATATAATCTAGCTAGCTGGTCTTACGTAGATGTCGCTTTAACCGGTATAAATCGTGTCGTCTTGGTGAGTCTGTCTACTATTACCCATATGCCATCATGTCCAATGGATGTACGAGGTAATCTAAACAGGAAATCCATAGTAATATGCTCTCATTTCCACTCTGGCATTGGTAAAGGATTAAGAAATCCTCCTGGCCTCTATTTCACTGGTTTAACCTGTTACAAACCAAACATCTATCAACTTATTCAACTATCTCTTGCTTTATATCAGGCCACTAATAAGTCTTTTTTAAAGTTCTGTACATCTTGGTGCTACCTGGATGCATAGCGTAAGCTGAACTGTGAGCTTCTTCTAGAATAGCATTCTTAAGCTCACTAGTATTCGGAACACATAATCTTCCTTGTTTAACAATAGCTACATCTGTTCTTAGTTCAAACTCCACCTCTAAGCCTTTCTTGGATTTCTCAAGCTTCTTCTGTAAATTACTATCCTCTGACTGTCTTCTTACAATCTCAGCTACTAGAGAAGATCGAACCTGAAATTAAGCTAAGAGACTTCCTGAATCCTCTATAGTCACTACTGCCTTGGAAACTATTAACTCACTCAACAAAGCTACTCGAATTCCACACAAGGCACTCTTCGGAAGTCTTGACTCCTACTTAATGCATCTGCTACTACGTTAGCCTTACCTGGATGGTACTCTATAGTACAGTTATAATCTTTAATCAATTCTAGTCATCCCCTTTGTCTCAGACTTAGCTCTTTCTGATCAAAAATATACTTCATGCTCGTATGATCTGTGAAAATATGACACTTTTCCCCGAACAAATAGTGTCTCCAGATTTTTAATGCTAAAACAACTGCTGCTAGTTCAAGATCATGGGTAGGGTAATTACACTCATGCTTCTTCAACTGCCTTGAAGCATAAACTATTACATTCTCATCTTGCATAAGCACACAACCTAATCCTAGCCTTGAAGCGTCACAAGAAATCACATAGTCCTTCCCTGTTACAGGAAGTGCCAGAATAGGTGTTGTGACTAATCTTTTCTTCAATTCCTAAAAGCTTTGCTCGCATTTATCTGACCACTCAAACTTAGCATTCTTCCTTGTTAAAGTGGTCAAGGGCAATGCTAATCGTGAGAAATCCTCAATAAAATGCCTATAGTATCCTACCAAACCCAGGAAACTACGTACTTCTGCCGTACTAGTTGGTCTTTCCTAATTGACAACCGCTTCCATTTTTTATGGATCGATACTAACTCCTTTTGCTAAAACTACATGTCCCAAGAATACTACTTGTTCCAACCAGAACTCACATTTGTTGAACTTAGCGTACAACTATTTATCCCGTAGAGTCTGTAGAACAATTCTCAAATGTTCCTCATGGGCTTCTCTATCAACCGAGTAAACTAATATATCATCAATGAACACGATCACAAACTTATCTAAATACTGATGGAAGATCCTGTTCATGAGATCCATGAAAACCGTTGGCGCATTCGTTAAACCGAATGACATAACTCCAAACTCATAATGCCCATACCTCGTTTGAATGTTGTCTTAGCAATATCTGATTCTCTAACCTTCAACTGGTGGTATCCTGACCTTAAGTCAATCTTAGAGAATAATGTTGCTCCCCTTAGTTCATCAAATAAGTCATCGATGCGTGGTAAAGGATACTTGATACGTATTGTAACCTTGTTTAACTGTCTATAGTCAATACATAATCTGAGGGTACCATCTTTCTTTTTCACAAATAGCACTAGTGCTCCCCAAGGTGATACACTAGGCCTGATGTATCCCTTGTCAACCAGTTCTTGTAACTGCATCTTCAATTCTTTAAGCTTGCTTGGAGCCAATCTATACGGTGTCTATGAAATAGGTGTTGTTCCTGGTAACAATTCAATGGTGAACTCAATCTCTCTATCAGGTGGCAAAATTGAGAGATCATCTGGAAATACATCAAGAAACTCTTTCACCACAGGAACATCTTCTGGCTTCAGCTTTTCTCTCTACACTACTACAACGTGTGCAAGAAACGTTGTGCAACCTTTCCTCAGCAATTTCTCAGATTTCAAAACTGAAATTAAACTTCAAGAAACGACCTTCCTCATACCTCTAAAAACCACTTCAGCCAAGCCTGGTTTTCTGAAAACCACTTCCTTCCTATGGCAACCCATAGATGCATAGTGAGCAAATAAGAAATCCATTCCCAAAATTACATCTAACCTCTGTAACTCTAGTGGCATCAAGTCCACTAGCATACTGATACCTTCTACTAAAACTTCACAATTACGTAACACCTCATTGACAAGTAAAACGTCACCAACTTGATTGTAGATAGCTAACTCCTCAGATAAAGGCTCTAACATCCTATTTAGTTTAGTCAGAAATATACTAGAAACAAAGGAATGCGTAGCACCAGGATCAAATAAAACATTTGCAGGTACATTACAAATAAGAATCGTACCAGTAATAACGTCTGGTGCATCCTCCGCTTCTTGTTGAGGCATAGCATCGACATTTCCCTGTTGCCTAGTTCTTCCAACAACTCCCTTTTGCCTTACACCACTAGTGCCCTCTGTTGGAACCACTGAAACTCTCGATTACTCAACTGTCTGGGACCCAACTCCCTGATCTTTCTGAACTGTTCTGTTCAACTACGGGCAATCTTTCTTGAAATGTCCTGACTGTCCACACTGGTAACACACACCAGCACCCACTAAACACTGACCTCGATCGTTCTTACCATAACTCGTGCATGGGGTTCGCCTGACAGTACTAGCAATGGACTCCTGACCTGGCTGCAATCTTATTGTTGATCTAGTGGGTTGACTAGGTATTCTCTGGCTATGTCTCTGAAAAACACTACCATAACTCACATTGCTCGATGCTTGGCCTCTAGACCGACTCTTAAAGTCTTGACGACTTGAAATATTTATCCCAGGTGTGAACCTCCGCTGCTCACAACCTCTAAATCCACTAGCTGTTGAAGTCCCACGACTAAGCTATACTACTGATTTCTCTTCTGTTATACTCTGCTCCACACGAAGGGTAGTCTCCACTAACTGAGAAAAATTCGTCCACTTAGCAATGGCTGTAACTGGGGTATGTATTTCAAAACGCAACCCTCTTTCAAACCTTTGGTACCTGTTACTCTCAGAAGCCACAATAACGTCAGCATACCGTGAAAGCTCGGTATACTTCCTCTCATACTCAGCCACTGAAAGTGATCCTTATTTCAAGCCTAGAAACTCATCCCTCTTGGCTTCGCAGTATGTGCTGGGATAATACTTATCTTCGAATATGCCTCTAAAAGTATGTCAGTCTAAAGCACGTGCATCACTACGCATAGCTAAAATAGATTTCCACCATCCTTCAGCCTCTTTTTGCTACAAAAATGTAGCCAATCTAACCTTTCGCTCCTCAGGACAATTCATCACATCAAAACACTTTTCAAGCATATTCAACCAGTTCTCTACATCAGCTGGATCTGTAGAACCTTGAAACACTGTAGCCCCTAACTTCTTCAGTCGTTCAATTTCGTATGCCTTTTTTGGATCACTAGGCTCTGCTCTCTCTGGCCTTCCTATCTCCTATGCAATTCTCGCAAACTGCTCGTTTCCTGCTCTACCTCGAACTCTTGGGGTACTAGATTCCCCTACAGACCAACCTTGGGTAGGACCTTGCATCCCGTCCTGATTCTACCTGCGTCGTCTACTAGTACATAGTGGCATGACTCCTATAATATGTCAACACATTAGACATACTATAGATACTTAACTCAAATGCATTATACTAAATGTCTACTCACACGTTAATCATAACTGGACTTGTCTAGCATTACCTAGACCATACTCCACTAGTTCCCTCTAAGTTAACTTGACTTCCAACTATTTACTTTCCAGTTTCTTCTTAGAGCTAACCGCTCTATCTTAATTCCCATGGAGCAAACCGCTCTAATACCAAATTGTCCCACCCCCTCCCGGACTACCTACTAGCTTAGACCGAAAGATGGCATGAAGCCAACGGACAACGCTTTTCTTTACCTGTATCTATCAACTCTGCTTAAAACTTTAATATGATGAACTTGCCAATCTAGTATATAAACTATTATACATGCACACAACGCAGCGAATCCTAGACTAATCATATACATGCATGAAATATATCACGGAAGTAACTAATTTCACAAGTAAACCTAGAGACACCTTAACCAAAATATAACCAACAAAGGTTTACACAACCGCAACTCCTAAAGCTTACACAAATTGTGGAGTATTTATAACATACAAGAGTGTATATACATCATAACACAACAAACTCTATGCCCAACTCGAAACCCATACTAGCAATCGATAACGTAGCTTTAGCAGACTAAGGCAGTCTATCAGGCACCTGAAACTCGATCTCTACCTGGAAAGTGTGTAAAATATTTTGGAAGGGTAAGTTACAATGCTCAGTGAGTGACTCAGTTTAAAACTAGAAATTTAAAAGTAAGAGCACGTGAAAGCTTACACTTATAAATCTGTTTATACAAGTCGTAAACATAGACCTATAATAGTAAGAATAGCTTCCTTAAATACTCAGTATATACGTTATTAAAATCTAGCAAGGCCTGTCAAGTACATCAAAATATTTTAACTAACATGACAAATCTTCGTTGTGTAGGGTACACCCAGTACAACAACGTTTACAAGCTCTACGATGTAGTGGGTCCCGCCCAGCACTCACGACAGCATCGTTGTTACAAAGTACACTCAATGTCAACAACGGAATCTAACCTATGTGCACATGGTACCATATAGCCTCAGGCTCAACACCTCAATCATGTAGTTAATAGGAACATCAGAAAAATCGTATGAAAACATTAAAACATGTATGCTATCCTTTTCTTTCGTAAAGCTTAAACTTACTTAGATTATTCGTGAAAAGCTGTAGTTCTTAAAACAAAACTTGGTAACTCATACTTTGTTTGAAACACAGTGGTTCAAATAATTTCCAGACACTCAATAATCACGTGCTAACATAAACATTCAGTAAGAATTCTGGTCTTGAAACTCATACTTTGAAAATAATCATGGACTTCAAATGATTTTAAATGCTTTGTAAATAAACGTGTAGATCAGTCAACCATAGTTAATATTTAGAAGAAAGAAAATATTTTTAAAAACTGGTTTTGGTCACTCACAGTCTTGGACTAGTTTCCCGATGTGTAAATCCGACCTATTTTCTCTTGGCCTCTCAAACAACCAGAACCGAGTATTGAAAACCTAAATATTACGATCTTCAAATTTTATATTTAACATGGCTCACTAAAGATAATGCTAAAGAAGTCCATCTTTAAAACAATAAACCATACTCAACACATTTCTCGGAATTTTCCACATTCACAGCACGAAATTCATATGATCATAACTCTTCCAATACTTAACCAAAATGAGATTTCTTTATATCAAAATCTTTATTTTCAGGTCCTCTAAAACTTACCTCAAGACATGTAAATCTGATTCCCTGTTAATAAACTCAGATAACCCTCAAAACAAAACAACTTCAATAATCGCGCGTACACGACCCCTTTAACTTCACCCTACAATTTAACTTATTTTTAGTTTTTTTTTGTTCATAATTTCTTCATGAACGTTGTAGTAAATTGAATAAGCTTTCCAACCATATTAAATAGAGATCTTAACTCCCAAAGACCTCCTAAAATCGCGTGAAAACCAGCTGCCCTGTTTTCTTCATCAAAAATCACCCAATGAACATCCGAATTTGCTCAAACTTTCTTCTTAAAATTTGTTTGAAAATGAATTAGCTTTCAGTAAATGTAAACCTCACCTCTTAATTTTTTTGGTGTAGCTCGGAATCAATAGAATATTAGAGGTGTGCTGTGTGAATCAATTTCTGCCAAGGATGAAGTTTTGCTTGCAATTCCCTTGTCTTTCTTCAACAAAACTTCTTGAACTTCTTCTTCTTCCTTCCTCAGCCTCCTTCCCTTTGAAATTCCTCTGAAAGTTGGTGCAGAAATGGTGAAGAAAGTGGTGGAAATGGATGGAGAAAACCTTGGCGGTGGAGGGATGAGAAGAAGAAAAGTAAAATGAAAATTTTCTCTTTTCCTTTCATTTATCCTTTCTTTCTTTTTTCTTTATTTTACTTAATAAAAACATTAAATATGTGTGTATATATATATATATATATATATATATATATATATATATATATATTATTTATACTTAATTTCCATTTTTTTTATTCATTTCACATAAAAAAATAAAATAGACCAAGAAAATATCAGGTTTACAGTATTACTTTCACATTGAACCACTTAGGTGTTCCATTCAAACCTTTCTCCTGGAGAGTGCATTCTCTCTCTATCTCTAAGATGATTTTACTATTCCCCCAGCATTACTTAACTTATCAATGGTAAGCATAGGAGTTCCAAGTTTAAGGCACTCAAGAGAAGTTCATAAAGTACGTCAGGGTAATAGGATTCTCGTTATTGAACTATCGAAAGAGGATGAAAACAAATTATTATGTTTGCAAAATATTTAGAGAAACATGATCAAAAGCAACCTAGTTATGTCTTTTAATTGAAAGACATTATGATTGATTTATTAATAGAATCTCATTATGATATACCACTTTTTACTGCTAATCAGTATACACGTTCTTGTTGTTTTATGATTTTAAAAGTTTCAATTTCAACTCTATATATTGGATTCCTGAATAGTGTTTATTGAAGTAAGAATAAAAAAATAACTAGATTGTCTAAGACTATAGTATTAAATTTTTGTGGACATGTTTGATATTTTCATAGATTTGACATGAATAATATGAAAAGCCAATCGATATCTCTATTATATCCTTAGAAAAATCCATGAATCATAAAAAAATAAATATCTAAATACTACTAATATAAATACAATCTAAATAATTGATATTTTCACTCGTCAAATCATAAAATGTTTATTTACTAATTTAAATATATTTTATATTTTTTATATAAATTAATGTCTAACAAAATTGATATGTTTTTCATCAAAATTTTCATAAAATAAAGACATTAATATTTCGTTGACGTCACCATTTTAAATGTTAAACGTTGAATAGGATATAGTGATGCAACAATCTTCATATGTCAATTACTCAAGACGTAGTTATGATATTAAAGGTTAGCTATTTAAAACTATAAATTATTGATGGGAATGTTTATATATCATATGTTGATGGCAACTTTAGTTGGTCAAATGTTAAAAATTGCTCTTGATTTTCTTAATACTGGTTAGATAACAAAAAATGTAATTTGTGAAATCACTTTGAAAAAACTTACTTTTACCAAAAGTCATTCAAATGTTACTCATTAAATCAATAACTTAACCAAAATTATGGATGAAGTTAATTCAAAAGTCAATCAAGGATGGAGTTAGATAAAAAAAATTAGTCTTATAATAATGAACCTAAGCCTTCTATGTTATAAATTACAAGCTTAATTTGTGAACTTCTTTGTTTCCTAAATCTGAAAAAGTACTTATAAAATTTTTGAACATCCAATGTTGTATCTAACAAATTCACCAACTTCTCTTAAAACATTCCACTTTACAACATATTCGTCAACTTCTCTTAGAATGTTCAACTTTAAATTTAATAAATTTTTTATTTTTCAATTTTGCATCTAATTAGATAATTAACGTATTCAACTTTTCTTAAAATTTACTTAACCTACGATTTTAAGCTTAGAGATTCTAAATTTACTTAACCTACCATTTTAAGCTTAGAGTTTTATTAGAATGTATTTCTTGCATCAATTAATTTTTAGAAATTCGAATACGTTAAAAACTACAATAATTATAACCTATTAAATGCAAAAATTAAATTAATCGAAAGTTTTAGGAGTTTTTTATGAACACCGTTTAAAGTTACCAATTAAGTACAAACTTGATTGTATTTAGCTTCCTCAATTGTTTATATTTCTTAAAAATTATGTGACCATCAAATTAGAATTCAGTCAGTTTAGAAGTTTCTAATAATTTAAACTTTATATAACTAACTTGTCTGAATATAAATATTTATGACGCAGGTAACAAAATCGATAAATTCAATCATTTTTTGAATATTTCATATTTGTCTTTCTATCCTTTTCTCCTCTGCCATTTTTATCGTCTTCTTCCTCTGTATTCTTCATGCGATTTCTTCTACCTATTTCTTTTTATCGTCATTCTCGTTTTTCTCTCTTTTTTTAGCCATGTCTTTCTTCCTGTTTCTTCTTTTTCTTTTTTTTCATTCACTCCATTGCATTGTATCGTCTTCTTTTTTTCTTTTTTAAACAGGTGGTGTAGAAAAAATCTTGAAAAAAATTGGTTGAGCATAACCAAAACTAAAAGATTATGTATAAAGAATATTGAAAAAAATACTCTTACTTCTTTTCTTTTTTATGCGGATGGTGTATAAATAATCTTCAAAAAATTAGTTAGACATTAGAGTAACCTTAAAATATCGTGTATATAGAATATTAAAAAAAATCGTTTAAAATTTTATACCAAATTTTGAAGAAAAAAAAAATCGTTTAGATTTGGCCGATCGTAATAGTATAGGTGTAGCCAAATCGCGTTATGCGTATTGTTGACAGAGCATTTTTTATTTTGCACAGGACTCCAGGCTTTTTTCATTTTTGAAATTGTTCTATACCATGTAAATACTTTGTCTTTTTATATTTTTTAAAAGACCTCATTCATATATATATATATATATATATATATATATATATCAAAATAAGAACTGCCACACTAAATTACAATGAAATTCTTGTTAATAAAAATTTTAGAACTTTATCTATAGTTTCCTTTTTATTGAATAAACCAATCAGCAAGTTTAAAAATTAGTAACAGTAATCATAGTACATTTGATTTCATTTATTTTATCACAAGTTTGTTATATTGATTGAGTTGAGTCAAGCTCAAGTGTGCTGGCGCAAGAACACTGCCTCAGCATTCTCGTCGCTGCAATACAAGCAAGGATGCTGCTGCCCCAAGCCTTGCTGCTTCAACCTCTCTCTGGCCATCACCACCACCTGCTTGTTCGAAAGTGCAGCAGGGTTCTTCTCGAGCACGTTTTCAATCGCATTGCTAAATGCGCCATATGCTTTCCCACCTGCACTATCCGGGTTCATGTCTGCTGAACTCTCGTTTGCTTGGCAGCCACTCAATAGAATCCCTGCATCAGGCTTCAGCAAGTCCACCATGTCGAGTTCACGTGGGTGCAGCTGGAACTTGAGACTGGCGTCTTCTCCAAAGGATTCAAGCAAGTGGGTGCCAATGTCTGTTGTGTTGATGTTGGTAAGTGATGATAGGTGCTGTAGAATTGATTGGAAGGGGATGGTTTTTTCCTTTGCAGTGTTTGGCATAGATGGGAGTGAGAGCTTTTCACCGTTAACGATGGTAGACGGTCCAATCTGCTCCTTCTCTTTGTCTATCAGACCTCCACTATGGCACGAGTCTGAAATCATAGTGAAGCTTGCTCCCTTAGGCATGCGGTTTACAAGATGACGAAAATCGATATCTGCAAACACAACAAAGATTTCAGCTAAAATTATTGCAACTTCAAGAATTACTTTTCCTAATCTAAATAACCAACAGATAAACAAACCTGTAATGAGATTGAAGTCACAAGGCACAATGGCCTCATCTTGCCGAAGGAAGTTTCCATGTTTCATAGATGGAACTCTGGTTCCATGTCCACTGTAGTGAAAGAAGAGCACGTCTCCCGATTCTGCCTTACTGACCATTCGCCCCAGCGCACGTTTGATGTTGGAACCAGTTGGCATCAGCAACGAGCCTGGCTCATCAGTCAGCACCTGAATATTGCTCTCTTCAAAACCGAACCTGCTCATTAGCTTCTCTCGCATGGCCATCACATCATTTATGCAGCCATGTAACTCATACTTGGTATTAGGGTAATTGCACCCCACCAGAACTGCCATTCTCTTCTTTGCCTCCATTGTTGCACCAATATCTCTCTATCCTCTCTCTTTCTCAAACTAGTTTGATATGATGGGCTTCAGAATCTAGCTTTATTTTATACACATGCAGAAACAACTATATCTTAATGTCTAACTTGCATTATGATACAAGCAATCTTTTTGCTTGCTCCCTTGCTTTAGTTAGCTTTCAAGCTTAACCATCAGCACATTTCACATACGTACAAGTTAAGTCCCAATGAAACAGGTGTTCTAAACTTAAGCCACTTTTCTTTCAAGAGGAGCGTTGACTAACAATAGAAGGTTTGAAAGTTTACCACTAATGGAAAGCTTTCAAGATGACAATTAGATAAAAGGTTCCATGCATAATAGAACCTTTTCAATCTACAGTTCTACACCTAATCTTGTCAAAACATTCATTCATGCTTGTGCGTGCTAAAACCTTTTCACTACTTGGGTATTTTCATCAAACAAGAAACTAAAAAAGCATGTTCAATAGACTTTTTTTCTCATAGAAGAGTTGGAAGCAATAGAGGACAAGAGGAAGACTATCTGTAGATAAAGGTCCTAAGCGAAAGGATTGCAGAAAAACTTTCCACGTAGCTGATAAATAAGAAGATACGTGATTAAAATTTATAAGAATAAGTTAAATTTCAAGAGGAAGAAGCAACAAATAACTGTAAGATTCCAGATGTCTTCCCACTTTCTAATTTATTCTGCAAATTTCTTCTGTTCTTTTTTCAACCAAATTTCCACAAAAGATAAATGCTTCTCCAGGTAATTGTGAGCCAACTTACTGGAAAGTCCTTCCGAGGCCCAGCACCAATGTCTCACAAGATGCCAATTTTAACATCCTTGGAGAAACTTGATCGCATTTAAAACCCTGAACAGCTTCAACCAAGGTCTCTTTTGAGTAAAAATATAATCCCAAAAAAGATAGCTGGCTGCTTCAACATTTCTACAACAGAAAGAAAGCTGAAAACACTAACAATAAAATTTCAAAACATGAGCAATTCCAAGTGCCAGAAGAAGATGGAGAACTACATTGTGATGGGAATGTGAGAATTTGCAAGACTTTTATACAACATTGTGATGCTAAAACGAACAGAACTTGCAAGAAATGTGCCACAAATTCAGTTCAGTGACCAGAAACTCAGATGTCAAACTCTTCTCTACAGAACTATTCAATTTATGAATGAAGAAGCTTGTATAAAAACGAGAGAGAATTAGAGAAGTTTGAGTTTCAACTGCACTAATTGTACAAGCTTTGTAAAGTTTACAACTGAAACCCATGTACATACACTGTTTTAAAAACCTCAAAATGTCTACACCTAGGCTCCAACAAGCATTGCTTGAGCATACCCCGCTCCAGGGCAAATTTTTCAAAAAAAATACAATAGCGGCTGCAGATAATAAATAAATGAATGAATGAACGAATGAAAAGCTTAAACAAGAACTGCTGATTCATCTTCTCCATCTGACAATCTCCTCTGGAAGCTCTCTCCCTCCCTCCAATACAATACTTGTGGAGGCACATAAAAGTTGTACTAGAAGAGGAAAATGAGAAGGGGATAAGTGACATAAGTCTAATGATGGGAGGAAGCATAGATGAAGTCCTGTAATGTGAAGAAAACTTCTAATTTTTTAAATATTTGCAAGGTAATTTGGTAAGGTACTTTTAGGATTTTGTAGAGGTTGAAAGTTTAGCAATACTTTAACTTTCATTTCTCAATCTCATGATTGATACTGGTTACCTATATATGTATAATTATGCATTGATATTTTATTTATTTGCACTTAGTCTAATTGACGGTTTCACAAATTTTCCACTTCACAGTAAAGATCCAGATTGCCATCGTGCTTTAGACTTTAGTGAATTTCACACTGTATAAAAAGAATACTGTATACAAAGATGTAATAGTTTATCTCATCTCATCACCACTTGGCTCACAAATTCCCTAGATTTGGAAGTACAATGATATCCCCTCAACCTAGCAAAAATCCCCACATGTTAGGAAAAGGGAAATAGAAGGGAAGAAGAAAAGCCAAAGATCATTCTTGTCAAGACCTTTAGTTGCTGAGTTAAGAGAGGTTATTGTATTGCAACTAAAGATCTTTCCAAACTTTAAAATCTGAAGTTGAACTGTTATAGTTTATACTACCATCTTGACACCCCAGAAACAATGTAGTCCGTACGGGATCTATGTTTATCAATGCATGGGCTGTTCCTCTTGGACTCGCTGCAATAGCAACCTCATCCGCACCAATTATCACTTCAGCATATCCTTTATCACCTACGTTGTTATTCTCCAACTGCATAGGGTGCATAAGGAAACACAGAATCCAAATTAGCAACAGGATAAGACAACTAATCAACTTAGGCATATTTAATTCTGAAACCTAGCATTTTTTATTCAAGGAAAGAGTTCCCAACTTTATGCTACATCCATAAAATGCGTGAAATAAAACAGATAAAATAAACAAATGATTTCCAATCTCGTAGTCCTTAGCTTACCCTGAATTTTGTTCTAGCCCCCCAAAGGACAAATGTCTCGTTACATGTATGATGCCTGTGGTTTCCCCTCATAGCACCAGGTTGAATTTCTCCAATATGAACAGAAGCACAGGTCACTGCTCCACCTACAAGAATAACGAAATGATCACTGTGATGAACGTGGGCTTCACTTGGAAATCACAATGCCGTAAAACAGGAAATTGGAATTCAAGAACTGACTGAGTATGGAGCACTTATAGGATTAATAAACAACTGGGTTTGGGATTCAGTAGCAGCGGATAGAATTTTCATGCGGTTTCAAGCTCAAAGAAATGAACAAAGGCGTATAACTTTAAACTCAGATAAGTCATAATAGCCGAATTCAGCGCAAACTAAATGGAACATTTATGATTTAAAACCAGAAGCGTAGCCGATGGGAGTACCAGTAATGCCAGAACCAAGAGCGAGAGAAATAGGGTCGAGTAGCCAGCCCCTGTTGTCCTTGGCAATCGGGGAAGGAAATCCAGACTTGAAACGAACGAGGTTGGCCTTGAGATCATCGTCCCTGCTCCAGGAATCAGGAGCCTGGTGATACCGAGAGGAGAATTGAGAAGAAGAGTGCTGAATTCTAAGAGAAACCCAAGTGAGTAAGAGGAAAATAGAGAGAAGGAAAGGGAAGGCGTGAGGCTTCTTCAGAAAGTTCTTCAGATGCGAGAATGATAAGGCTAACGAGAGCGAAAGGCTTCGGGCTTGGGATTGGCTGTGAAATGGACTCTCTAAACTTTGAGGATTGGTGGAAGATGAGAATGAAATGGAGTTCCTCCTAGGGTTCGCCATTGTCGTCTTCTCTGACAAAGCTTCGCATACTAACCACTGCCCAAGTGCCCGCTATCAAATTCTCTCTCTTCCTATTCTTTTCGCGACATTGATTTTATGTCTTATTCAGAAAACCAATTTAAATTTAAATCTTTTTTAAGGCTAAGCTATATAAAAACAAGATTAATTTAAAAAATATAAAAAAACGACAAAATATTTATGTATATATATATAGAACAATTCCAAAAACAGAAAAGATGTAGAGGTGTAAAATACCAAAAATATTCCGTCAACTACGCAATAATGCAGGTGTAATATGTTTGCGATCGTTTAGATATGGTTCAATATATACGCGATCATTTAGATATGATTTATACGCGATCGTTTAGATGTGGCTAAAACGCGATCATTTAGATATGATTACAACCCGATCATATGGTACAACACAATCGTTTAGATATGACTATAATTTATACGCGATCGTTTAGATATAATTATAATTTATACGCGATCCTTACATATGACTACAATTTATACGTGATCGTTTAGATATGGTTACAATTTATTGTTTAATTTTGTTACACGATCGTTAAATGATCTTTTTAAAAAATTTGGTATACGATCATTTAGATTGGGATCGTTTAGATTTATTTATACGATCATTTACATTTTTTTTATTTACATTTGGCTACTCAAATCCAAATGATTTTTTTTTTTCAAAAATTTTTATGCACGATATTTTATTTTTTTTACATTGATCGTTTACTTTTTTTTTAAACGATCGTTTACTTTTTTAAACGATCGTTTACATTTGACTACTCCAATCTAAATGATTTTTTTTCAAGATTCGTTATCTTTCTTTTCAAATGTAAATGCATAAAAAAAATAAAAGAAGAAAGATGATGGAAAGAAATCGCGGAGAAGAAAATCAGAAAGACGATGGAAAGAAATGCGAAAAAAACGAAGAGAAAAATAAGAAAAACAATGCAAAGATTAAACGATATAAATAAATAGTTGAAAAAGAAAAGAAAAAGAGAAAAGAAGAAAGACGAAATCGTAGGGGAAGAGGGAGAAGACGAAATAACATGACGAGGACGAATCGCGAGGAAGAAAGAAATATGAAATGGCAAACCTGTAATATTGACTAACTTTGTGTGTGTGGTCACACACAATTCGACCTCTGTTGCACATTTCTCTTTCGGCCAATATGCAATCGTCTTTAATTGGTCATTTGCAAATTCCACTGTATTCCTAATAACCTCGATTGTTTCAAACAATTGGCCACCTCGTTTCCTCTTGCTTCCAGTTGAAGCATGTTTGCTTTCACTAGATCGACTTGCTCGTGTTTTCATCAGCTCATCAGGTGACATATCCAATCCCTAACTATACATTGTCGGGTTCTTCGGATCATGCAAATCATCGATGGAAAAATCATCGAAGTTGTCTGGTACATTAGACCCTACATCAACAAAGGTCTCTAATAGTCCTCCTAGAGCCAAATCTTTGCCAAAAACATAGAACATATCATCGTAGGAAACAATTTGTTTAGGAGGCCCATAGTTGCATGATGACTCTGTGCAAACATTTCAATAGATTAGTTGTTGATTAGGATTATAAACATACAAAAGAGAAAGAGAGATAATAGAGCTAGATAGGAGAGAGCAAGAGTGTACTTCTTTTGTGTCCACATACATTTTAGTAATTCACTCAAATTTTAAAAAGTATGATTATTTAACATATTTTTTTTCCTAATTTTTGGGTCATCATCGGCTAGACTCAATAATTACGTTGTGATTCACTGATAACATTATGATAGACTCCTTTTAACTTATCGAAACCAAGAACCAGAAGATGGAAAATTGTCATAATAACACATAAGTTTTCATCTTAAAAAACTAGCACCAATTTTGAAAACTCGTAACAATAGTTGTTGTTAGTACATGTCGATCATCCACCGAAATTTACTAGAAGTTTAACCTTTTCAATTGGGCTTTTTTAAAGAATAATAAAAAAATACAATAAAATCTATGACAAAAAATTATTAAAGGACAAAAACTCATTACATTTATTTTGCTGTAGAGCTTATTTTGCCATTCTTAACAACTTATGGATTGGTTTGGTTGAAATCTCTTGGAGTATTAACTAGAGAATTCTTAAAATTTTATATTATTCAAAATCATATGGCAAATCTTAACAAATTTTCAAAACTTCTCAAAATTTGACCATCTCTGTCAAAGCTTATATTAAAATTTTACAAATTTTCTAAATCTTTATCCTAATTTAAAAGTTCTTTAACCTCCAAATAACAAAACCAACGATAAACTTTCACAAATCCAAATTAAAATACATTCAAGTCACCACAATCAGACTTTAAAAAAAAATTACACGAATCTAGCACATTTAACACCATAAAATTTAATATGTTTGGACTTTTACACTAAAATCTCATATAAGATCAACACCGAGATTCTATCCCAATCTTATCATTTTCTTTTGCAAAATTCGATATTTTTCAAAATTTTAAAATGATAAATCAATATTTGAAAAATCTATTTTGATGATTGAAACTCGAAAATTAATGCCGTGAAAAGAAAACAGAAAATTGGTTATATTTTGATGATGATTATGTAACGAGACAGAGGAGTTGGAAGTGGTGAAATCTGGAGAAGAAGAAGATGCTGAATCATACTGTTCAAACTTTACGGGGTAGAACGGGGATCATGGCGAGGAAGATATCATCAATGCTCAACGGTACTGCCAAAGAGAAAGTGGACTGCCTCGTCATCGGAGCCGGTTTGGTCGGAATTGCAGTGGCCAGGGAGCTTTCTCTCAGAGGCAGAGATGTTTTGGTGCTGGAATCTGCTCCCACCTTCGGTACCGGAACCAGTTCTCGCAACAGTGAAGTCATCCATGCCGGCATTTACTATCCTCGCAATTCTCTCAAGGTGAGCTCAATCTTCCAGTTCCTCTCCTTCTTGAATTTCTTCTGCTAACAGTTCGTTGATTTCAACTTCGACTACTGATCATGCCGAGCTGTTTCCGATTGAAAATTAGGTTATGGTAGTTGATGAACGGATTGTTTATTCTGTATAAGGTGGTAATGCTATTGCTGAACCGCAGAAAGTAAATTTGTAGTGTACTTATTGAATAAATTGATTATCTGATTCCTCTATCACATAAAGTTACGTGAATAAAAACGAATGCTGCAATAGAAGAGAAGAGAAGAGAAGAGGAAGTGATAGTCATAGTTGTATAAATAAAAGGAGTTTCTAATAGTGAAGTGAAATTGTTGGGGCGACCTTCTAATCCTTTTCTGAAATCTCTTCTTAAAAGTTCATAGTTTGAGCGGGTGATGGTTGTGAATTTACGAACTCGATCAATTTTTGCAGGCAATTCTTTGCGTAAGAGGAAGAGATTTACTCTACCGGTATTGTTCTGAACGCCAGATACCTCATAAACAAATTGGCAAGCTTATAGTTGCTACTAGAACATCGGAGGTTCCAAAATTGAATGAGTTATTGATTCGGGGAGTTCAGAATGGGGTTGAAGGTTTGAGGATGGTTGATCGTAATGATGCAATGAGAATGGAACCTGAATTACAGTGTGTTAAAGCCTTGCTGTCGCCTTTGTCTGGAATTGTTGATTCTCATTCTTTGATGTTATCTTTAGTGGTGAGTATTAAAAGCATGTTTGATAATGATTTCGAACTTGTTAAAAACTTAAAATTACTTCATGTTCGTTACCACTCTTAAACATGCTTTAATCATTAAAAATTAGTTCAAAGTTTGATTTTACAATTTTAAATGTGATTTTCGTACATGAGAATTGATTATGAATGATTAAACCATGTTTCAGAATACATTTTAAATATGACAAAAGTGATTACACTTCAAAGCATGGCCTAAGAAATATATACATGGATAACTTCATCCACAATATATTTATTCGTTATCTATGCTTGCAGCGATGTTGTATATTTGATCACTTTAATTTACTTGCATATTGACAGAAATATCACTCGCTTGTGGGTCCAGGGGGAGGCTGAAAATCATGGGGCTAAATTCTCCTATAATTCTGCTGTTATTGGTGGTCATGTTCAAGAAAATCAAATTCACCTCCACATATCTGATTCGAAAAATCTTGAAAATTCGAATGGGGTGCATCTACCAGTGCCAGAGCTCACGTTGGTTCCTAGACTTGTAGTGAATTCGACAGGGTTATCTGCGGTTCCCCTTGCAAGGAGTTTCGATGGTCTCCATGGTGGAGTCATTCCTCCCTCTTATTATGCCCGTGGATGCTACTTTACACTGTCAAATGTGGGAGTCCCGCCATTTCAGCGTTTGATTTATCCTCTGCCAGAGGATGGTGGAATTGGTGTGCATGTTACGTTGGATTTAGATGGTCAAGTCAAGTTTGGTCCTGATGTTGAATGGATTGATGAGGTTGATCAAATCTCAAGCTTCTTGAACAAGTAGGCATTCTATGCCATTTGTCTTGTTAATTTTATTTTCTCATTGAGTGTTTCATTATTGAATTTTTATTCAAATTGTTGGCTTCTGGTAGTGATGGATTCATACTAGCTGAAATAGAGACTCCATTTCTCTGGTTTCAAAATTTAAATTCTGGTACAATATAATGATATGGGTCAAAGAAACATCTCTTTTCTGGTTTCATCTTTCCATATGTTATGAGATAGGTCGTTGGCAAATTATTCAAATTCAGTCGATGTTTCAATTGCTGATTTATTTTTATCTTCCATTGCTCTAATAATAGCCCGATCCTTAGGGCTCATGTCTTAGTTTTTTCTTTTTATTTTCCTTTCTTTTTCACTTGTTCTTGTTGAATCCGTACGGAAAGCTTGCTGTGATTTGGGGATTTGCCAGAACTCCTTCAATAAATTGTATGAATATGGACTCATCTGCTGCCCCCTATGTGGCCTTTTCCTGTTACCTTTCTTGTTTTTATACACTTCTCTTAGTTTAAATACATGAATCTATGTAGAGTGTTGAAATCCTTGAGTTTTATGAAAATAAAATGATATAAGTTTAAAATGATTTGTCTCGGAAGATTAGTCGAGTTGGAATGCATGTAAGTAAGCCTTGAAACTCAAAGATGTAAAAGAAGAACGATGTTCATCAATTTAGTGATATTTTTTTCTCTAGGTTTGACTATTCTGTGCGTGGTAGTCGTGCTGAGCGCTTTTATGAGGAAATAAGAAAGTACTACCCCAGTCTGAAGAATGGATCTCTACAATCAGGATATGCAGGAATTCGGCCAAAACTCTCAGGGCCTCGACAAACTCCAGCTGACTTTGTTATACAGGTCATTTCTAAGATCTTTATCTAGAATTATGCATATCCCATGCGCTACCATCCAATAATCTTTGACCTGTGATTGGTACGGATAGACAATAAGTAGTTTTCTTCTGCAACTAACTCACCTGTTTACTTTGAAATTTGTTAGAAGTTTGTTCTTAAATACAAATTTAAAATTTGGATAATGCCAATGGATTTATTCTTTCAACAAACGGATGATGTTGTGGCAAGACTTCCTTTGACGATAAGGTGTTTTACAGGGCGGAAAATAGACTAATACAATAAATCTGGAGATAAGAGAAATGTGGAAAATAGAAGGAACAGGAAAAAAATAAAAAAAAATAAAAAAAATAGTTGCGTTTCAAATTTCAAGTTGCTAGGTCACCCATGAAGCGAGTACATAAGAGAAGGGGCAAAAAGGAGATTACACCCCCAACAAAGGGGTAGTTGGCTGTGGTCCCGAGGGCTGAGGTGGCAAAAGAATGTTGGTATTTATATTTTAGTTTTGTGCTAGAGTTAGTTATCTTGGTTTATGTGTTTTGGAGTTGAACAATAGCTCACTGTGGAGAACCCTCTTATTTGGCTGAGTGTTACTTGGTTATTATCAATATAGTACTTATTGAAAGCAATAAACATGAAACTGGTTTACGTGGAAACCCGAGAACCGGGAGAAAAACCACGATGTTTTTAGTTTTATTATTTTCTGATATGAATACAATAGGTACAAAGGGAGAGAATAAATAGAGTACAATAAAAGTAAGAAAGGAAAATATCTGGGAAATATTTAGGAAATAAAATCTTATATATTATTCTTTCCAAAAATAATTCTAACACTCCCCCTCAAGTTGGGACGTAAATATCAATGAGGCCTAACTTGCTAACACAAAAGTCGAAGTTTGGTCTGAGAAGCCCCTTGGTGAGGACATCAGCAACCTGTTGGCTCGAAGGGATGTACGGAATGCATATGCTCCCACTGTCAAGTCTTTCTTTGATAAAATGCCGATCAATCTCAACATGTTTAGTTCTATCATGCTGAACTGGGTTGTTAGCAAAACTAATAGCAGCTTTATTATCACAAAAAAGCTTCAATGGAGTCTCACATTCCTGAAGAAGATCAGACAGGACTTTCTGGAGCCAAATTTCCTCACATATTCCCAAACTCATAGCTCTATATTCAGCCTCAACACTGCTTCTGGACACAATATTTTGTTTCTTACTCCTCCAAGTTACAAGATTACCCCAAACAAAGGTACAATAACCGGAGGTAGACTTTCTGTCAACAACAGATCCTGTCTAATCCGAGTCAGTATATGCCACGATGGTCTTTTTGTCTGTCTTTTTAAACATCAACCCTTTGCCAGGTGTCGTTTTTAAGTATCTCAGAATTCTTTTGACAGCTTCCATGTGTTTCTCATAGGGAGCTTGCATAAACTGGCTGACAGCACTAACAACAAAGGAAATATCAGGACAAGTATGAGATAAGTAAATCAATTTACCCACAAGGCGCTGATATTGTTCCTTACCAACTGGAACTTGATCATCAGAGTTTCCTAGTTTACGTTTGAATTCAATAGGAGTGTCAGCGGGATGACATCCCAACATACCTGTCTCGGTTAGCAGATCAAGGGTGCATTTTCTCTGAGACACGGAGATGCCTTCTTTAGATCTGGCCACCTCCATTCCAAGGAAATATTTCAGATTTCCCAAATCCTTGATTTCAAATTCATTACCTATTCTCTGCTTAAGTTGACTAATTTATGCCTGATCATCTCTAGACAAAACGATGTCATCCACATAAACTATCAGAATTGCAATCTTCCCTGTCTCGGCAACTTTTGTAAATAAAGTGTGATCAGAGTGTCCCTGACTGTATTCTTGGGACTTGACAAAAGTAGTAAATTTGTCAAACCATGCTCTGGGTGACTGTTTCAGACCATATAAGGATTTCTGGAGTTTACAAACCTGTTGACCGAACTGGGCTTCAAAACCAGGTGGAGGGCCCATGTAGACCTCCTCTACTAGATCTCCGTTCATAAAAGCATTTTTAACATCTAGCTGATATAGAGGTCAATCTTTGTTTACAGCAACAGAAAGAAGGACTCTGACAGTATTCAACTTAGCAACAGGAGAAAAAGTTTATGAATAATCAACGCCATAGGTCTGAGTAAATCCTTTTGCAACTAATCTTGCCTTGTGTCTGTCAAGAGTTCCATCTGCTTTGTATTTGAGAGTCAACACCCATTTGCATCCCACGGGCTTGTGTCCCTTGGGTAGGGCACAGATCTCCCAAGTGTTATTCTTTTCAAGAGCTTTCATCTCTTCCATAACAACATTCTTCCATTAAGGGCACTCTAAAGCAATATAAATATTTTTCGGTATTGTGGTAGAGTCAAGGCTGGCAGTAAATAAAAGCTCTGAACTGTGGTGATAGATTCTCGTATGACACATAATTAGATATAGAGTGCTTTGTACAAGACCTAGTACCTTTTCTCAGTGCAATAGGAAGATCAAGAGAAGGATCATACTCATCATGTTTCCTTGTATGGCCCTATTCAGCTTCATCGTTACTGGTTTCTATTCTAACCTCAGTTTCATCACCATGGTTCTTTTCTTCCATATTTTCAAGAACAGTAGCATCAGACTTGTCATTCTCACTCATCGTATTATTAGTACAAGGTTCTGTAGGGTTTTCCATACCTTGGTCTCAAGGAGGTTCGAAGTCTTGGACTGGAGCCGGCGGTTGATTAGTAGGGGACCCGACTTCCTTTTTGAGATTCCTCCTGTAGTATGTTTTCCAAGGAACTTGGTTTGTAGGTAGGATTATAGGGTGAGGATCAATGTCAGACACGGTACTAGGGTAGGTTTGATAAATTCAAAGGTGCTGTTAGACTCTTCACTCACACTCTCCCCCTGAAGATGGCTAACGGGAAAATAGGGTCGGTCCTCACAGAAAGTAACATCCATAGTGATAAAGTATTTCCTGGACGGCGGGTGAAAACATTTATAACCACGTTAGTGAAGGGGATACCCAACAAACACACAAGCCTGAGCCCGAGGGGTAAATTTGGTCTGATTAGGGCAAAAACTATGGACATAAGCGGTACACCCAAACACACGAAGAGGAACCTTTGAAACGAGACGAGTAGAGGGGTAGGACTCCTTAAGGCATTCCAAGGGAGTTTGAAGGTGGAGGATACGAGAGGACATTCTATTGATTAAATGAGCTGCTGTAAGAATAGCATCTCCCCACAGGTATGAAGGAAGGGAAGTGGAAAGCATAAGGGAACGGGCTACTTTCAAAAGGTGACGATTTTTTCGCTCGGCCACTCTATTTTGTTGAGTGTAGGCGCACGAGTTTGGGTGAACAATCCCCTTAGAGGCTAGAAATTCACTAAGGTTATGGTTTTGGAATTCCCGACCGTTGTCACTTAGAAGAATAGCAATTTTTTTATGGAATTGTGTTTCAATGGTGTGATAGAAGTTTTGGAAAATAGCAGAAACCTCAGATTTATCGGTGATAAGGTAGACCCAGGTAAGACGGGTATGATCATCAATGAAGGTTACAAACCACCTTTTCCCAGATGAGGTGGTGACCTTGGAGGGACCCCAAACGTCACTGTGGATAAGGGTAAACGGTTGTGTGGGTTTATATGGTCGTGAGGGAAAAGAAACACGATGTTGTTTTGCCCGAATGCACACATCACAAGATAACGAGGAGACATCTATTTTAAGAAAGAGATGGGGAAACAAATATTTCATATACGTAAAGTTTGGGTGACCTAATCGAAAATGCCACAAACATAAAGTCATGTTCAGAGGTGCTAAAATAGGAAGACAGTAAACTAGTCGTAGAGATACTACTGTCGGAGGTATCATCATTAAGGATGTAAAATCCTCTGCTATGTCAGGCACTGCTAATCGTTCTCTCTGAATTCAAGTCTTGAAAGCAAACAGACTCAGGTAAGAAAGTAGCTTTACAGTGCAGCTCACGGGTGATCTTACTGATAGATAACAGATTGTAAGAAAGCTTAGGCACATGCACAACATTATGGAGGGAGAAACCATCAAAGAGGACTATTTGTCATTTTCCAGCAATCGGAGCTAAAGAGCCATCGGCTATCCGGATTTTCTCATTATCGACACAGGGGTATAAGTGACAAAATGCTCCGAGAAACCTGTCAAGTGATCTGTGGCCCCCGAGTCCAAAATCTAGGGATTTGTCCCATCAACACTAATAAGGCCAGAGGACTGAGACATACCTGATTGAGCAATGACGCTTAGAGTAGGACAGCTGGTCTGACTAGCAGTAGGGCCAATGGGCTGAGAGGTGCTAGCAGTCTCCCTAACATCAGTACGCCCTAAGTTCTGTTGCTCCTTGGAGGAGCGTTTGTTACCTCTTGGGGGCCGACCGTGGAGTTTCCAACACCGATCCTTGGTATGCCGTTGTTTCTTGCAGTGCTCACAAACGAGAATTGGTTTCTCATTATCATGGGTCAAGGATTGAGCACTAAAGGCAACAGAGTTAGTTATATAATTTGAAGGCACATTAGGAAGCGAAATTACCGGGTTCTTGGAATACATCGGTAGATCGGTCTATGCCAAGGATGTACTAACTTCAAAGATAGCTCTCCTATAGGTATGATTAATCCCGAGACCATGAACATATGGCTGTCCATAACCGGAGGGTACCGATGGCTCGCCCACTTCAATCCACAATCTGTTATGGTGTTGGTCAGCCCCGTTCCTATAGCAGAAAGGTTGCTGTAAAGGATCGACGCACAGATCTGCATTGCTGTACAGATTTGACAGTTTTGAAGGTTGCTGTCCGGCGGCGCGTGCGGCGGCGGATGACCGGAAGGGTGAGACGGTTGGACAGACGACGACGCGTAGAAGCGGATGGGATGGGCGGTGAGATTAACGGGCGGCGGCGCGTGGGCCCACGCGCCCGACAGAGGCGGCGCGTGAATTGGTTCTTGGCCGGAAAGTTGCGCAGACGGTGGTGGGGCTTGGCCCATTGGATAGATCGGCGGCGTCTGAATCCGGTGGAGTAGTTTTTCCATGGTGGTGTCCACGGCGGCGACGGCTGTTTTGGTCTGGGTTATTCCTAAAATTTTTTCTAGGGTTTCATTGTTGCTTCACTTTGATACCATATTGAAAGCAATAAACACGAAACCGGTTTACGTGGAAACCCGAGAACCGGGAGAAAAACCACGATGTTTTTAGTTTTATTATTTTCTGATATGAATACAATGGGTACAAAGGGAGAGAATAAATAGAGTACAATAAGAGTAAGAAAGGAAAATATCTAGGAAATATTTAGGAAATAAAATCTTATATATTATTCTTTCCAAAAATAATTCTACAGTACTGCAAATCTTTGGTTGCTCCTTGTTCTCGTTTTATTTTTCTGTTGTCATCTTCTTCAAGTGTTTTCGGTCTTGGCAAGTTGTATCAGAGTCGTTCAAAAATCTGGGGAGATGGAGGAATATGACACAAAAACAACTCGAGGAGAGACTTAATGCGACGGAAGCAGACTGATAGAACACTAGTATAGATGTTCTTTATTCAATTGGTAAGAGAAACTTCAGTACAAAGAAAGATTGATAGATTATCAATTTAGAAATAAAACACAAAATACTATAAGAAAAACAAGAACAAACACACTCTATTATCCTCCTCTCAAGGGTGAACAGCCCACTCACAAATAACTGATCCCCCCTTCTTCCCTCTCCAACTTCTTATTAATAACAACTACAATATGTAACTATCTAAATATCTAATTAGCCTTATACCCCTAACCCTATACTAATCTAGGTATGTAACATGGACATTAGAGCCATCAAGCAAGAAATACAGAGGATATCAACACTTGAGAAAACGCTGTAAAAAATGCACGTCATGTTATCTGAGATGTATGAAGACCAGCAACGACTACAAACAACCTTAGAAATAACGGGGGTGAGTACGGGAAAGAGGAGGATGCGAATCGAGGACGAAGATTCGGAAACAAAGGAGCCGGAGGAGGGGGAATCTTCCCAACTCCAAGAAGGGGCAGCAGGGCAAGGTAGGACCTGATCTAGTTCAAGAAGTTGGAGATGCTGGTGTGTCACGCTCAGTCCGCACGCCTCCTTAACCTCGTTATGAGGCATGCGACGCAACTTGAGCAGCCCACGCTTCTAAAGCGAAATGCCAAATTGCTCACTTAAGTTCTTGAAGCTTGGCTTAAATCGCCTAGTTCGATCTTAAGTCCTTTTAAACTACTAAGCGATTAAGAAAACATTATACAGCGGAAATAACAAAACTTCTCTTTTATTAACTTAACTCTACGCGTTCCACAAATACACTATACGTGCTTTCTCTATACAACAAGACTTAAAATAAACTTCAGACCTTCAACGTCTAGCTCAACTTTTCAAGTTTAAACCTAGATCGCCTAGCTAACGCCTCCACACATAGCAACTTGCTTTACTCTTCTTAACTTGGCCCTAACGTTTGGTTACTTGGGGAAGAGAAACTTAAAATGTAAGTTGAATACTTAATGAGTGATACTTTTAGAAATCTTTTTGGGGAATACAATTCAACCAACACATTCATTTTCATAAGCAAAAACAGGCTTCATGCCTCATTTCATAAAATCACATAAAACACATATTAGTCTCTACTCATTCCTTTCCGTCAAGAACAAGAACTATTCTCATGCATAGACTACTATGATGATTGCATCATCATCAGCATCTCCTGAGAATCTCCCAATTGATTTCTTGTTGCTCAGGCTGCTAACACAATTGCATTGGTCAGCTTCTTATCGCCAATGGTTGCCTTGACTCATTATGTGCACATAATAGCTAGTTTTTTGGTAGGAATAAGACTAATGGTTTACTTACAAGCATAGCATACAATCAGTAAACACGAAACTCATCCTTTTAACACATAAAAGCTTTCTTTAGAAATCATGCTTCTCATAAACATTAATGTATTTTACAATATACAATATACCATGAAATTAGAATGAAAGCTTCAAAATCTGTAAACATCTTTGTAAAATCACTCACAAACACTAAGTAATCCTTTATCCTCAGAATGCCTAGTCCCCTTTCTTCTCGCTTAAAAGCTTCTTTCTTTCCGCAGAATAACTTTTGAAAATTTAGCATAATAATTCTTTCTACTGACCCTTCACCCCTATTTACACTAATCCCAAGCTAGATTAGTCGCTCTTAAGTACTTCTTAACTTTCTAGCTCTTACTTATAGTGGCACACATGTTAGCTTAATCTTTCTCATGACCATGCTTAACCTTAACCTTAACACGTAGTCCACTAAATAAGCACTAACAGGAAATTTCCTAGAATTTTCCTAACACGCCTCGTTTGGCTTCATCTCGCCTTGCACCAAAAAGCCATCTTCTTTCCTCCCGTTGCCTAGCTTCAACGCAAACTAGCAAGATGCTTAACTCCTCAAAATGCATACTTTGTCCAAAACACCTTCTTCAAAACCTTCGTTTAAAACTTTATTTCCAAGTGACCCTTCTTTACTAGACATGGGTTTCATATGGTGTTTAATGGAGATGACTTGGATGGGTGGTTCTATAAGGCAGAACACTATTTTCAATTGCATTTTTTGAATGAGAAGGAGAAGTTGAAGATTGGGATTGTGAGCCTTGAGGGGAGGGTTTTGAACTGGTTTTGATAAGCAGAAAATCGGAGGAGGTTTAGGTCGTGGAGGGAGTTGAAACAGAGGATCTATACCCTTTTTCATCCGCAACAACAAGGGACTCCTTGTGCTCGGTTCTTGACTATTAAACAAGAGGTAATGGTGAAGGATTATTTTTAGAAGTTTGAGGAATTATCGACACCCCTATCGGACATGGCAGAGGACGTATTAGTTAACACGTTTATGAATGGGTTGGACCCAGTGATACAGACCGAGGTTTTTCAATGAAAGCAGTGGTGCCTGGAAGATATGATGGACACGACCCAATTAGTGAAGGATAAAATAGAAACAGCTTGAATGGCCCACAGACTGTATGGGAAAGACTGGAAATCGGTTCAAAAGCCAGCAGTAAAAAACGTAGAGGGTTTGGTCACGCATATGGTCACTTTGCATAAAAGATCCCACACCTTGGTATGGCCACGTCTGGCTCTAGCACAACTGGAGGAGCAAACCAGCAGGAACATTCCTTCAGGAGGTGGGTGGACTCGAAGTTGCATGAAAGAAGAGACAATGGGTTGTGCTACCAGTGCGGCGAACCATACAGCAAGGGACACCACTACGAGAACTAGGAACTGTGGCTTTACATAGTTGTAGATGACCTTGAAGATACAAAGATGGAAGATGTGCCCACAGAGGAGCAAATGATGGAGGTTAGGCCTATAGTCGAGTTGTTGCTGAACTCAATGGTAGGGTTGACAACACCTGGTACGTTCAAATTCTAGGGGATGCTCGAAGAAGAGATTGTTATCATGGTAGGTTGTGGGGAAACTCACAATTTTATATTATTACGCCTGGTGGAAATCCTCAACCTCCTGGTGACTGAGACAACCAACTATGGAGTCATCATGGGTTTGGGGAAGGCAGTCCAAGGGAAGGGAATGTGCATGGAAGTCACAGTGGGTCTACCGGTGATGGTTATAGTGGAAGACTTCCTTCCATTGGAATTTGGCTACCTAGACATGGTTTTGGGAAGCAATGGTTGAGAAAACAAGTGTATGACCATCAATTAGAAGGAGCCAACGATGACCTTTGCTATAGGAGATGCCAAGGTAGTCTTGAAGGGGGATCCATCTCTATCCCGAATGGAGGTGTCTTTGAAGATGTTGTCCAAAACGTAGCAACGGGAGGATCAAGGATTATTGATTGACTTCTGTGCCATGGGGGTTTCGAAGGAAGATAGAGAGTTGGTGGTCACAAAATTGGTTTAGGAATTACAACGGGAGTTGGAAGAGTTACAGTAGGCTTATGATGACTTTTTTAATTTTCCTGATGGCCTACCTCCATAGAATCCAGTTGAAGGATGGGATAGACCTAATTAATGTGAGGCCGCGGTACCCCCATGCCTAGAAAATCTAGATTGAGAAGCTTGTCCCTGATATGCTTGCAACTTGCATCATTTGACCTAGTAATTGTTTTTGCAGGGGGAGGAGATTCATAAGGTTTCTGGTCTCATCAACCTTTTTGGAATTGAATCACCTGGGCTGACTTCAAGCCTGGCCATTGCAGAGCATATAGCTGCAAGATATATGTAAAGGTAAGACTCCGTCTAATAATGGTTTCGCTTTTAGCTTTCTGTTTTTTTAAATTGAAATGACTTGACTGGCTATTTCTTTGTTTGACAATTTTTTTTTAAAGATTTGACTAAATTTCAAAAACGAAAGCATATGGTTTCTAGAGCTATTTTCCTTGGTTTTAAAAATTTGGTAAGAATTTGAAAGACGTTCTAAATTCATATATTATAAAACAAAGAAAATCTTTGGTAAATTAACTTTGGGAATCAAAAAATAAAAAACAAAAACATTATTGGATGACTTGATCTTGAACAAGTTTGCATTTGGTAACCCTGAGGTTAGTTGTGCTTCTATTTTCTATTAAGAGAAAATCAAGCTAGGCTTTTCAATGTAATGAAATAGGACCTATCAATGGAAAACCAAACCAAATTTTAATAGAAAACAAAATAATTGCATGAGAAGTAAAATGATAATTTAAAGGACGCGTTTACTCTCCAGGAATTGGAGGAAAAAACATTCCCTTCGAGGATAGTGTTTACCAAAAGGACCCAAACCAAGGATGAGAATCAAACGTGAGGGTGAGACCCACTCCAAATTTGGCCATCTCATTCCATCAAATGTCTCGTTTAAAGTGAGAATGCTATTCATTTGATGTTGTTAACTAATAGTTGTCTTGAAATAGAATAAAAAAAACAATGATGTTGTTTACTTCCATCTAGAATCGGTGTGAAATATAGATGATTACCCGAACGTTCTTTTAAAATAAAACTAATAATTTCTACAACAAGTTTGTGTTCTACTGTAAAATGAGCTTAGTTATTAAACAAAGGAACTTCCCTCCCTTAATTCGTTTCCTTTTTCTCTCCTTATTTCCTTTTTGCATTCTCTTTGTTTTTTTTGCTGTTAAATTGCATTTTATCTTTGTGATTCGCATCATAATGCTCTCTTTAATGTTTCACATAGTCAAACTTCACCAAGGTAATGTATCACTCCTCTTTCCCTTTCACTTTCGTTTCTATTGCTTTTTTAAAAGTTGTTTTGATTCAATCTATTAGATGTGCTTCCCATCTCCTGATTTCAATATATTCTGAGGGTTGAATGTTGTTTTCGATGGAGTGGGTATGTTATGTTGTATGATGTCTTTGTGGTGTCATTTGGTTAATCACAAAAGTTAGGGTAAGGGTTTAGTTGTTTGATTTTGTATGTAGCTGAAGCTTCATGAGGTGATTGAGATTTGAAGGGGGGATTTGCAAAGTAGCAATACTTAGTGTGCAACTTAGGCTACACCCAAGTTCATGCCCCCTTTTCCTCCCCAAATAAAAAGTATTTTTGTTTTTTTTAAGAAAACCAATTGTCATGTGACAATTTTTAATTGGGTGCAATAAGGGTTATGTAATGGATGGGTGCAGCTTGATAGAATTTGATTGAAAGTAAATAGAGTCTAAGCGATAGTTTGAGCGAGAGCAAGAGTAATCTTTTGACAAATTGCTTGAGATGATGACGTTGTGAACTCGCCTATTTATTGAATTGGTCTTGGTATAGTTTAAGTTTATTACGTTTTAGATTTTGTCTTTATTGTTAAAATCTAAGAAATCAATTGAAAATATATGATCTTGGTCCATCATGAGTTATCCTCAAGACATTTCCTTTTTCTTGAAAGAGAAAAAATTCAAAATTTATTTGTTACCTTTGTTGCACTGAAAAAGAAATTATGATTTGGATATTCTTTGTACAACTTGCCTATACATTAATAAAAGATAGTTTTAAGTGAAACTAATCAAAACATCATGAAAGACTGACTGCTTAGCCAAATGTATGAGTAAGTTCATTATACTTTGTCTTTACTTTATGAATCACAATTGTCTTGTTAACGAGTGATTTTTTGTGTATGTACTTTGAGATGATTCTAATTTCATTTCTATTAAAGTGATTTATTTTTAAAATTAAACGCACCGTAATAGTTTTGTTAATAGACGATTAATAAATGTCAATGTTATGATAATGTGAGTTTGTGAATCGATGTATGAATAGCTCGGTGTCTTTTAAGTATAATCAAACTACTTTTTGTAACATTCATTATCATATGAGTATTGTGATACATTCTCAAGGTTCCGGGCGATCATGAGAGTCTTTTAAGTAACACTCATGGCCATAGCGACCTTGGAAATACATAAATAAAATTGGCATAGATATTAAAAAAATATACTATTATTCAAGTGAGTTTAACATGTGATAGTTGATATGATATTTCATCTTAGAAAAGAGAGGTTCGATCTACCATTTCTACAATTGTTGTAATAAAAAAACATACTATTAAAATTGACACAAAGTTGTTCCCTAGCGTAAATTGATGATAGGAGACAAATGAACGTAATTTCGTGACGATTACCAAGCCTAAAAAATTATATAATTCTCTTTAAGAAACCTACAATGTATAATGCAAAAATGTCAACCTTCAAGCCTTCAAAATATAAAAAGAAAATGAAAGGTTTTAGTATGAATCTTATTTCTAGAAAACTAGAGGGTGTTTGGACATTCTTAATTTAATGTAATGAGTTTGTAATGCTGTTTTGATTAAGAGTCTGATTTTGATTTATAATACTAAATTCATACAATTCACACCGTTTTCAATACAACCATTTTTTCTACCAAGACATGCTTCTCAATTTCATTTGCGTTCTGCTTTCGATTTGTTGTGCATTTGAACTTTTACATTTTAACTCTCTAAACAACATTTAAACAGAGAGGTGAGGGGTGCCAAACTATTGTTGATAAGATAGATTGAGATGCATGATAGTTTGATAAGATAGATTGAGATGCATGTAATATAAGTCGATTCAAACAAACACGTTGAAGAGTAGGAAAAACATGTGTATACTACAATCAAGATATTGAATTTCTGTCCGGGTGTTGATATTTTTACATTTTCAATAAATTTGACGTGGTTAACTATTTTCATTATATTATAAAAAAATTAGGAGACATAAAAAAGCAATATTACTCCTATAAATAATAAACCTGTTAACTTAGGATTAAATATTTATGGAATTATTTTTTATTTTAATAATAAATTTTAGAAATATTCATTTATATCAATATTTCAATTGATATTTCTTTCAACACATTCGTAAAATTAAGACAATATCTTATATTAGATAAGGAACTTGCAAGTATAGTCTTTTAACAATATGGGCGAGGAACTTGCAAGTGTAATCTTTATAATATAACACGGGTAAGGAACTTGCAAGTGTAGTCTTTCTTTTCCAATTTTTACCGACTCGGCTAGAGATGTCCGGGGGGGGGGGGGGGGGTTGGGGATGCCCGTCCTCGTCCTCGTCCCCCTATCTCATTCTCCATTCCCACCAATTTTCCCGTGGGGAACGGGGCGGGGATTCCTCGTAGGGAAATATTTCCTATTTTTTTAAAGTTTAATCTCATTTTCTAGTCCACATTTACTTGAAATATATATACATTTTCAATGTTGTTTTATTTTCGATAGAATATTATCAATTCTCTTATTTAAAACAATTCAAAATGTCAACTTATCATTGTTAATAACAATAAAAATTCAGCTATTAGAATGTATATTTAGAAAGGAAAACTTACATAAATGTAACAAAACACCAAACTATTTACGACCCGTGTAACAAAGTCCATAAAATTAGTCATTTTTTAAATATTCCAAATTTGCCCTTATCTTCATCGCGATTTTTGTGCGATTTCTTTCATCATCTTTCTCTTCGATTTGTTTCATTGTCTTTTTTGTTTTCCTCTTCTTTTTCTTTGCGATTTCTTTCCATCGTATTTCTTCTTTTCTGATTTTGTGATTTCTTTCAACCGTCTTTCTTCTTTTTTACATCGTTTAATATTTACATCTTCTTCTTTTCTGATTCTTTTTTACGTCGTTTAATCTTTCCATCGTCTTTTTTTATGCGTTTACATTTGGGTAACAAAATCTAAACGACTGTGTATAAGACAAAGAATCTTGAAAAAAATCATTTAGATTGGAGTAGTTAAATGTAAACGATTGTGTAAAAAAAAATAAAAGACTGTGTATAAAGAATCTTGAAAAAAAATCATTTAGATTGGAGTAGCCAAATGTAAACGATCATTTAAAAAAGTAAACGATTGTGTAAAAAAAAAAAAGATCGTGTATAAAAAATCTTGAAAAAAAATCATTTGGATTGAAGTAGCCAAATGTAAACGATCGTGTAAAAAAAGTAAACGAGAAATCTAAACGATCGTGTACAAAAGAATTAAAAAACATCGTGTACCAAATTTATAAAAAAAAATCATTTAGATTTGGGTCTCCAAATCTAAACGATTGTGTAACAAAATTAACGATGAAATTTAAAAAATAAATTGTAGCCATATCTAAGCGATCACGTTGTAGCCATATCTAAATGATCGCGTATAAATTATAATAATATCTAAACGATCGCCTTGTAGCCATATCTAAACGATTGCGTATAAATTATAGTCATATCTAAACGATTACGTATATATTGAACCATATCTAAATGATCACGTATAAATTATAACCATATCTAACGATCGACTTGTAGTCATATCTAAACGATCGCATATAAATTATAGTCATATTTAAACGATGGTGTATATATTGAACTATATCTAAACGATTGTGTATAAATTGTAGCCATATCTAAACGATCACAAATATATTACGCGTGCATTATTAACGGGGCATTTTCGGTATTTTACATAGTGAGCCTCTAGGCTTTTTTCGTTTTTGGAATTGTTCTATATAGTGTAAATATTTTGCCGCTTTTTTATATTTTTGAAAAGACCCCTTTAGAAATCTATCCATAAAATTAAAAAATCCATAAAAAAAGAATCAAAGATCAATCCATGAGTATTCTAACAAAGCCTTCAATTACATTATATTTTTTTTAAGACATAACAACATATTTTTTAAAGAAAAGTTTAGAAATCACAACATATATATCCACTTTTTAAGAAAAGTTCACAACATACAAATGAAATTAGGGAAAATAAATAAAGAAATGAAATAAAAAAAAAAAGAAAGGAAGAATATCAAAATATGTTTTTTTTACTCATTTACATATTATTAAATAAGTAAATAAATAAATATTATATTTATATTTAAGGATATAACAAACTATTAAAATATTTCGGTCCGTATAGCAAAGCCTATGAAATTAGCCATTTTTTAAATATTCCAAGTTTGCCCTTCCGTCTTTCTTCTCCTCTTGGCTGCAATTTTTTCTATCGTATTTCTTCATTTCCTTTTTTTCATTGCGATTTCTTTCCGTCTTTCTCTTTTTTTTTTTTTTTTTTTTTATGTCGTTTAGATTTGGGTAACCAAATCTGATTCTTTTTTTTTTGCTGCGATTTTTTTCCATTGTATTTCTTCTTTTCCATCTCTTTTTTTTTTACTTTGTTTAGATTAGGTAATTAAATTAAATCTAAAAGATCGTGTATAAAGAATCTTGAAAAAGATCATGTATAAAGAATCTTGAAAAATATTGTGTATAAAGAATCTTGAAAAAAATCGTTTAGATTAGAGTAGCCAAATTTAAACAATCGTGTAAAAATAAATAAATGATCGTGTAGCAAAAAAATTAAAAAAAGAATTGTTTAGCCAAATCTAAACGATTATGTACCAAAGAATTCTAAACAAATAAATGATCGTGCAAACAAATCTAAACGATCGTGTACCAAAAGAATCTTGAAAAAATTCGTTTAGCCAAATCTAAACGATCGTGTACCAAATTTTGAAAAAAAATTCGTTTACATTTGGGGTAGCCAAATCTAAATAACTAAATCTAAATCATCGTGTAATCAAATTTAAACGATTGTGTAACCAAATTAAACGATAGAATTGAAAAATAAATTGTTTAGATTTGGCTATCAAATCTAAATGATCATGTACTAAACAATAGTCAAATCTAAACAACCGTGTACCAAATATATTACGCGCGTTGTTGACGGAGTGGTTAATGGGGCATTTTGGTATTTTCCATTGTGAGTTTTTTCTGTTTTCAAAATTGTTCTATACAATGTAAATATTTTGCCGCTTTGTTATATTTTTGAAAAGAGCATTATATTTAATTATATAGATTTGGCTATATATATAATATGTTATATTTATGTTCGGGGTGGGGGTGGGGTCGAGGCCGGGGAATGTATTCTCCGTCCTCGACCTCGTGTTGCCAACAGGAAAAAAATTTCCCCACTCCCTCCCCCATTCCCTGTGTAATTGAGAATTCCCCGTCCCGTTCGAGTGGGTTCCCATAGAGCCCCGACCCTGTAGGATAAATGGACATCTCTAGACTCGACCTCGAGTTTGACTTTCAAGAAAAAGTGAAGAATATTGTGATTGAGAATCAGCTAAATTAAAACAAGAATTTAAATATTAATCTCAATATCAATTTCAAAATTTCACTTTTATTGATATTCAAGTTTGCAAGTGAAGGAATTTATAATAATTATTTAAATTAGTAATTTAGTTGTTTTTACTCTGATACAAAATTATAAAAGTAAGGTTCACTCAATTGACAAAAAAGATTTATGTTTTAAAATTTTTATTCAAACTAAGTTATAGATAACTAAACAAGAAATTTATGGGTGGGTTGTGAATTGTAATGAAATAAGTTTGTAATGTAATGTGATTTAAAACTCATGTTTGAATTAAGTGTTTTAGATCTGATTAGTAATATTAAATTGATTACGTTCTGACAGTTTTCAATTTAACCATTTTTCTATTATTTTCATACTTTAAGATTCCATTCTATTTTGTCCAGGATTTTTTATATATCCCAACGTTCTTACATTCCAACACTCCAAAGAATCTTTAGATGTGAAAATAATTAGGCCACTTGCATTTATGCCAAAATATAAAATGAAAATTGAATATGTGATCTGACGCTTTAAAATTTGTTGGAATGACAAATTAATAAGTCCAATCCAACTGAAACTATTGAGATCGAAATGCCCTCATAGATAAAATAAGTTGGTCGGATGCATTGAAAGGAGCGCATTCGAGTTAATAGCCTCAACGACAGGAATTGAACATGGAATTCTTTAAGGGATGTTGCTGATGATGCGATCATTGCAGTAGTCTATGCATAGGCATGATCAATGTCTTGGTGGAAAGGAATAAGTAGAGGCTAATGTGTGTTTTATGTTTTAACACATAATGAGACGTTGTGAAATAATCTTTGAAAAATGATCTTACTTGTTTGATTGTATTCTCCAAAGGTTTTCCTAAAATGTCACTCACTAAGCATTCGACTTACGATCTAAGTTTCTCCTTCCTTAGGTAAACAAGGCATTGAGGACAAGTTGTGAAAGGTAAAGTGAGCTGCTAGGTGTCACGAGCATGCTTGTCCAAGGCGTTGTTTGCTTATGGCTGTATGTCCGAACAACCCCAAATCGCTTTGTCTTTATGTTTTGTACATAGTTTAGGTCATTGCTTTCCTTTTTGTGTCATCGAGCTAGAGTATGACGTTTCAATATTTTCATATGCAAGCCTGCCAAGGCTAAAAATGTTTAAAGTGTACTATAGGGGAGACATAGTAGTTGAATCCTCGATCAAGCCTTGTCACATTATTTGCAAGCTTAGATTTTCTTTGCAATTGATAGTATTCAATGCTTTCATTTATGATGTTTTCAATGATTTCCTTTCTCTCTCATATTTTATAAAACGATTTTTCCAAGAAAGTGAAGGGAGGCTACATCATATCGCGAGTTTGTCCGCGACCTTTAGATTTTATATGGTTGACTTGTTGACGGAGAAGAATAAATGCAACACAATCATGTTTGAAAGGCTACGATTGTGACAAGTGGTATCAGAGCCAAATTGGCTAATCGATAGTTAAGACAAAAACATGTCGACAACAAATCAATCAGGCAAGGCCCAAAAAGACCGACTAGTAGAGCTAGAAGAGCAGATGCTCTATCTAGTGGAAGTTTCTGACTCCATCTACTTATCGAAGTCTCGTTTCCAAGAAATTTTCAAGAAAGCTGATAAAATTGATGCAGTGGTTGGTCGTGTCGAAGGATTACCAATACAAGAGTTATTGGCAAGAGTCGACACTCTAGAAGTAAATGTTGGAAGAACTGGTAACTGTAGGCGTGGGGACAGTTCACCGAGCTTTGTTCGCACATAGAGGGACGTGTAATGAGCAAGATAGCTCTCAGAAGACACTTTTAGAGATGATAAACGGCATGTTTGAGGAATTTCGAGCTACCCTCGATGTCGTTAGGAATGAAATCACAGATGTGAACATGAGACTGAATCTCACAATGCGAGCCATGGCAAACCAAGCTCCGGTCGGGGGCAATTCCTGTCAGTAAAGTACAGATTTTGGAACCCAAACCCTTCTGTGGGGCAAGGGATGCAAAGACCCTTGAGAACTCCATATTTGATCTCGAGCAGTACTTTAAGGCCACAAACACAGTCACTGAATAAGCTAAAGTGACATTGGCAACGATGCATTTGTCTAAGGATGCCAAATTGTGGTGGAGGTCCCGATACATTGACATACAGGAAGGGCATTGCACAATAGACACTTGGAACGCTTTGAAGAAAGAACTTCGCTCGCAGTTCTTCCCCTAGAATACGGAAATCCTGGCTCGGTAAAAACAACGTGAACTGAAACACACTGACAACATTCGGGAGTACGTAAAATAGTTTGCGGGGTTGATGTTAGACATACGCGATATGTCAGAGAAAGACAAAGTTTTCTGTTTTGTCGAAGAGCTGAAACCGTGGGCAAAGACCAAACTATACGAGCAAAGGGTCCAAGACCTCCCATTAGCATATGCAACAGCCGAATGGTTGTTTGATCTGACTAGTGAATCTCAATATGTGAGACGTCACCGAAGTTCCCCACTTGGAAGAAATAGGAATAGTCGCCCGAGTCCTCCCAAAGTTGTCGGGGGAGATAAACGTCCCAATAAAGACTGCAGGCCTTCCCAATCAAATGCAGAGAAAACCTGGCAAAGGCCCAATAATCAAGACTAGTGTCCCCTCAGTTGCTTCATTATGTAAGAGACCGCATTTAGCAAGAGAATGCTCGAGTAATCTATGCTTTTCATACCTCTTTAACGTTAGATTTAGACGATAAATCGAGTCAAGCCGAAGGGTAAATGAACCAGATAGAAGAAGTTGAGAACCCTAGAATAGGGGCCTTAAAATTCCTATTGTCTGTCCAGAAAAAGAAAGGCGAGACAAGCGTGCTAGCAGAAAGGGGTTTAATGTATGTTGACACTTGGATCAATTAGAAACCAACCAAGAGTACAATGGTTGATTCCGGTGCAACTTATAATTTTATAACAGAGGTAAAAGCTAGACGTCTAAGACTTCGTTGGGAGAAGGATTCGGAAAAAATGAAGGCCGTGAATTTTGTTGCTCTACTTATCGTCGAACTAGTGAAACAGACGATGATGAAGTTGGGAGGAAGAAAAGGCCCTGTAGACTTTGTGGTTGTAAAGATGGATGACTTTGATGTGGTATTGGGAATGAAATTCCTCCTTAAACATCAGGTCATACCAATGCCTTTAACCAAATGTCTAGTGATTACTGGATCTTTCCTTGTTGTTGTGCAAGCATAAATGTGTCAGCCTAATCGGTTTAAAATGATATCAGCCATGCAACTAGATAAGAGTCCCATCCGAGAGGAACCAACACCTGTGGCCATTCTGCTTGAGGCATTGAGAAAATCGGGGGAGACAGTCCCCAAAGACACTCTATGTGTCTTAGAGAAGTGCCATGGTATGATGCAAAATAGTTGGCCCAAATCCTTGCCATCGCAAAGGATGATTGACCATGAGATAGAATTGCTACCAGAGGCAAACTCGCCTGCGAAGAACGTTTATCGTACGACACCACCAAAGTTAGCTGAACTTCTAAAAGAGTTGAAGGAATTATTGAATACAGGATTTGATAGACTTGTACAAGCTTCGTATAAAGCCTCAGTCCTTTCCCTGAAAAAGAAGCACAGAAGCTAATGGTGGTGTATTGACCGCCGTACCCTGAACAAGCTCACAGTTCACCGTAAATATCCACTTTCTATACCCATTGACTCGTTTGAACGTCCACATGGGGCAAAGTATTTCTCGAAGTTAAACATTTGATCGAGGTATCGTCAAGTAAGAACGACAGAGGGAGAGGGACCCAAGACGACTTGTGTCACATGACATAGAGCTTTTGAGTTCCCCGTAGTGCCATTTAGTCTTACTGATGCCATTGCAATCTTTTGTGTGCCAATGGATCATGTCTTGCAAGATTACCTTCACAATTCTGTCTTGGTCTACCTAGATGAAATAGTGACTTATAGAACCCAAAGACCACATTTAAAAGATTTTTCAAAAACTAAAGGAAAACCAACTGGATGTAAAGAGAGGAAAGTGTTGCTTTGTGCAAGGACAAATAAACTTGCTGGGTCATGTGGTGGAGTTTGATCGGATTGGTATGGGAAAAAAGAAGATTCCAGCTATGTGTGTGATTGAGAAATACTGAAATCAGTCACGGAGTTACGCTCATGTCCCAAATTAACTAATCACAACAGGAAATTCATGGAAGGATACTAAAAAAGATCAAGCTCGCCGACTGAATTGTTGAAGGAAAACATCAAGTGGGGTGGGAACCCTAAGTGTTAGGCCGCCTTTGATGGTCTGAAGTAAGCCATGACTGAGGGACCAATTCTTGGCGTCGCCGATGCGACAAAGCCTTTCGAAGTTGAGACTGAGCGATTCAATTGTATGCTCGAAGAATAACTGCATCATTTTTTATGGTAGACAAAGAATTGGGTTTAACTGCTGAATGTAGACCAATTCGATCACAACGCACCGGGAGAAGTCAATTTGAGATTGATGATAGTAGACAAAGAATTGGGTTTAACTGCTGCTTGTTGATCGCCCTTATGTGGGGAACAACCCTTCGATTCACAGATTTGCAAAGGAGTGGGGGCAGATGACTGACATCGCTGAAGCTGGCCTAGAAAAAGCTTCGAGGCAGATGGAGAAGAGGGCGGATCAAAAGCAATACCCCTTGAGTTTCGAGTGGAGGATCAAGTTTCCAATCAGCAGTGCAACAATGCCGTACAAATATCTATTGACCTGAAACAGGAAGAAGATAGAGAAGTCGAAGAAATCCTTGCTAACAAAGTAAGATAAGGTAGAAGTCCCACGGGAGAGATACATAAATTCCTAGTGAAGTGGAAGAACCTCCCCTTTGAAGTAAAGCTGAGAACGTGTCGAAGACCTTGAAGCGTGGAAGCAGAATATCGAAGAGTTCCAGCTTCGCCAGTTAACAGGGACTTTAACCGTTTAGGTGGGGGAGAAGGTCATGGGCATGCTTGTCCAAGGCGTTATTTTCTTATGACCATATTGTTGGGTTTTATGTCCTAAAACTCGTAGATAGTAAATATATCCCATTAACTGTTATTAATAAAGTGTTTTATTATTTTAATTTCAATAAATGTTATTGATTATATTATTATTTTTGTCTTAATAACCTAAATCCAATAAACTAACATCCTAAGCTGTTTGATGAGTCTTGAACAGTATGTAGAGACATACGGGGATCAATGTTCAAGATCAGCTTAAAGGGTTTATAGTATAAGGTTAAGGTCGGGTACCTTATCCTGGTAACACTATGGATACGACTCACTTGATACAAACGCGTTGATCCAACACGTTCATGTATGCAACATGCGAGTGAGGGTATCTTATGCAATGAGTTTGCATAAGACCGGACCACGAAATAGTAATCACTAGATGTAACTCCGTTAACTAGTTGAGTTTCTATTTCATTAGGATGACCTAGGTAACTTAGTCTTAATGCTGAGTGTATTATGAACTGCAATGCGTGAGAGATTATCTTTTGATTTGTATGGGTGAGAGTGGCCAGATTGTCGACTCAATGTACTTATCATTTTAGGGACAAGATTGAGTGAGGAGCTGGAAACATAATCACACAATATGGAATTTACTCATTCCCGACTTTAGGATAAGTAGATAAGTAGATAAGTGTTCCCTTAAATGGTGTCTCCGGGACTTGAACAAAGGGTCTTACCCTTTTTGTTTAGTGGTTGGACCATAATCAGGTTGTTCATTAGAGAGGCACTGGTATTTAAGGACTAGAAGTAACCTAGGGGCAAAACGATAATTTCATCCAGCTAGTGTTACGAACACTTGTGAAGGACTTATTTACTGGTATTGGTCTATATCCGGGGACACAAAAATATATCTACAGTGAGAAGAGTTCAGTTGTGAGTCTTTAATGGAGTGTACACATAGTTAATAAATATTGATTAATGTGGTTAATGAGTTTAGTCAATTAATCTCATATCATTGTAGCTTATGATCTGTAGGTCCATTAGGTCCCCTTCCTAGCTCGTAAAGGGTAATGAGATTTAACTGGATTGGTTGTAATTTGGAATGTTCAAATTTACTTTGGGAATTGTGATACATTATAATATAAAATTTATATTTTAATTAAACTTTATTATATAAATTTAAGAGGTCTTTTCAATAATATAACAAAGCAGCAAGTTATTTACACTCTATAGAACAATTTCAGAAACGGAAAAAGTCCATAGGTCCACAATGCGAAATACCAAAAATATCCCAATAAACGCGCGATTAATCTTCCGCGTGCGCCTGACTAATGTTAACAAACAATTATTAGAGGACATCGTGTAGAATAATATATAATTGATACACGATCTTGTAAATTACCAAATACATAAACGATAAAAAATAAATGCTAAACGATAACAAAATACTTTAACGATTATCTTTAACGATCGCGTAAATTATCTTTAACGATTATCTCATATATGTGTCTGATCACTTTTAAAAATATAAACGATAATCATACACAATTCTATACATTTTATAAACGATAATCATATATATAAACGATAAGGTAATAAACAGTAAAAGATGATGAAAAAGTTTAAGTATACATGATCATATAGAGAAATTTCAACGATCGTTTATATAAGTATAAACGAACATTTACAGAAACTCCAATAACTCGTAATTACAAAAATACCATCAAAATGAAGGAAAGGGCTATAAAAAGGTGAAGGAACTTGCTCAAACTTTTTCGTTTATTATCTTCCTCGTCAATCGTTTATATCATGGTAACTACTTCAACAGAACTATCGCGATCGACGATCTGACTTGCATACAAAAAGGTTTGAATCTATGTTCATTTTGATCTATCTCCATCATCTACATATATTTACCACGATCTATATCGCATATACAAAAAGGCCTGAGTCTATATTCATTTCGATCTATCTCCATCATCTACATATATCTACCACGATCTATATTGCATACAAATAGGTCTTAATCTAAATTCATTTCGATCAATCTATATTTATCACGATCTATCCCACATACAAAGACGTCTGTTTCTATACTGATTGTATATATTTCATCGAATATAATTTATATTAGTTTTTCTTTTTTACAAATAGATGGTGAGCAAGAATCAACAAGCATCGTGTAGCAAATCAATAAGGTGTAAAGCAAAGACAGAAGAAAGAAAAATGAAGAAAGAAAAAAGAATAAAGATAACAAACTAGAATGTGAATATCTATCTGTATAGTGTTGTATATTTGTGTATCTTTTTCTTTATAGCACTCTGCATTTGTAAATTTGTTAAAACTTACCCTTGTTTGAAACATACTGTTTATTATGTCATTCAACAAGTGAAACACTATCCATATGGAAGATGAACAAACCAAACCTTAGAATTACTGTATACTACAGTTTAGAAACATTGAACCAAATCAAGTTAAAAATAGACAAATGAATTCTTTCTCGAGTTTTGACAAACAGTCCTTTTGGCCAGTTTCTTAACATTAAAATGGCCAAAATACCAACACAATTTTTGAATTTTCTATTAAGAAAACAATGTCATACGAAAAAAACTAATGTTATCATGTTGGAATTTATCCATGGGAAAGGTTATCCATGGGGAAGGTTATCATGTTGGAATTTGTCCTAAAACTCGTACTTTGTTATTTGATTCAATAAAATTTATTATTGAATGCTATAATCTTAAAACCAATAAATTATGGTCCTGAGGCTATTTTACTAAGTTTGTCAATACACTTGAACTTTATGTAGAGACATAAGCATGGAGTAAGTTCGAGTTAATAGCCCAAATAGTCGATAGTGTATGAATAAGGTTGGGCGCCTTATTCTGGAAAAACACTATGGATGTGGTCCGCTCTGTAGTTAGTACAAACAATGCAATTCTGAATCATTCATGTAGAGATATGGGAGTGGGGGCGTCCTATGTAAATGGTTTGCATAAGACTGGAACCACAAAATGGTCACTTTTAGCTATAACGCCGTAAACTATAAACTGACTTTTTTTATTTTTAAATGACCTAGGTGATGGAAAAAAACATCAAGAGACATGCTGCAGCGGAATAATAAGGATCATGCTTTACTCTATATGCATCTAAACAATTTAGAAGTTGACATGCATGTGCTATGCGATGGACTCAAATGAAGAGTATAAGAGGTAAACTATGAACGTACCTTTTATAGTTCTAAACTTCTTCTTCGATCCAAAGCTTCTTCTTTGCCAGAATATCACGAGCAAGGACAACCACTAAGTTGACCTACTAAGCTCACGACCAAGAACAGAGTTGTGGGACTCGGTTTTGTGAAGTAAAACTTAGAGAGAAAAGAAAGGAGGTAGAGTATCGTTTATGTAGTTTTTCGGAAAAACATCATCTTCTCTCATTCTGTAATGAGAAATGTTTTATATGAAATTTACATGCAAATTGCATGCAAATTATTTCATATAATCTCAATACCTAATTAATCCATTAACTCTTAATGGAATTAGTGGCTTCTATATCACAATATGCTGCGACATTGCCCATTAACTTTTAATTAATTAAGTAATTAGACAAAGGGGCATTTTGGTCATTAGACCAATTAAGTCAAAGTTAAACTTTGACTTTTCATAGTCAAAAGTCAACTTTTTGACTTTTTACTATTTTTTTCGTCTTGACTAATTCTAACCTTCCGAATATGAATCCACATTCATTTTTTTTAAAATTCAAATCATATTTGAATATAAATCCGGTCAAAGTTTTGTTTCTCAAAGTTAAAAATCAACAAGTTGACTTTTACAACTTTGACGGTTTCAAAACTTTCCATGCTTTTAAATATGAATCTATATTCATATTTATTTAAATCATATTTAAACACAAAGCTTAAAGTTTATATCTACCGACTTATATAATATATATTTTTCAGTTTCTCTCTATTTTCTTAATTCGAACAATTTGAGTTACTTAACCATATTGTTCTTAGTTGAATCCATATGAGCTAGTAGGGGAACCTAATGGACCTATAGATCATGAGCTCCAATGATTCGAGATTAACTGGCTAAACTCTTTTAGACCAAGCTTAATCAACATTTGTTAACTAAAGAGTCATTCCACTAAAGACTCTTAGTTGCACTCCCCTCACTATAAATATATTTTTGTCCACCTGATATAACCATGATGAGTAAGTTGATCATTCACAGGTTATTCGTAATCTTGGCTGGGTTAAAATACCGTTTTACCCCCAAGATTGCATCTTGCTCCTTAAGACCCACTGATCCACTATTAAACAATTTCTTTAAGGTCCAACCTATAAACCTGAATCCTCCTCGGACCAATGAGAAGGTGGGACCCCTTGTTCAAGACTTGGATTCAGTCCTTAAGGAAACAACCTATCTACTATCTCAGAAATGGGTAGGAGTGAATTTCGTCTTGCACACTATTCCCTAACTATCCACTCGGTCTTATTCCTGAAATGGGAGGCTTATTGGGTCAACGATGATGAGGCTGCCTCACCTATAAAGATCTAAGGATACTACCAAATTAACTAAAGTTCATAGTTAGCTCAGAATTAAGATCAAGTTACCTAGCTCAGGATTATAACAAAAAGTGACTATTTTGTGGTTCTGGTCTTATTCAAACCATTTACATAGAATGCCCCTACTCCCATGTTTCTACATGAACAATTCAGGATTACATTGTTTGTACTAACTACGGAGCGGGCCGCATCCATAGTGTTTATCCAGAATAAGGCGTCCAACCTTATTCATACACAATAGACTATTTGGGCTATTGACTTGAACTTAATCCATGTTTATGTCTATACATAAAGTTCAAGTGTATTTGACAAACTCAGTAAAATAGCTTCGGGACCTTAACTTATTGGTTTTAAGATTATAGAATTCAGTAATAGAATTTATTGAATCAAATAACAAAGTACGAGTTTTAGGACACAAATTCCAACACTAGGTAACTTGATATTAATCCTGAGCTAACTATGAACTTCTGTTCAGTCGATAGTATCCTTAGATCTGCATAGGTGAGGGCAGCTCATCATCGCTGGCCCAATAAGCCTCCCATTTCAGGGATAAGACCGAATGGATAGCTAGGGACAGAGGATGCAAGACGGAATTCACTCCTACCCATTTCTAGGATAGTAGATAGGTTGTTCCCTTAAGGACTGAATCCAAGTCTTGAACAAGGGGCACCACCTTCTCATTGGCTCGAGAAGGATTCAGGTTTATAGGTTGGACCTTAAACCAATTTTTCAATAGTGGATCAGTGGGTCTTAAGGAGCAAGATGTAATCTCGGGGGTAAAATGGTATTCTGACCTAGCCAAGATTACGAACAACCTGTGAAGGATCAACTTACTCATCATGGTTATATCAGGTCGACAGAAATATATCTATAGTGAGGGGAGTGCAACTAAGAGTCTTTAGTGGAATGACTCTTTAGTTAACGAATGTTGATTAAGTTTGGTCTAAAAGAGTTTAGCCAGTTAATCTCGAATCGTTGGAGTCCATGATCTATAGGTCCATTAGGTTCCCCTAATAGCTCATATGGATTTAACTAAGAACAATATGTTGGAATAATTTGAATTGTTCGAATTAGGTAAAGAGAGAGAAACCGACCAGTGTATATGATATAAGTCGGTAAATATAAACATTAAGCTTTATGTTTAAATATGATTTAAATAATGAATATGGATTCATATTTAGAAGCTTGGAAAGTTTTGAAACGGTCAAAGCTGTAAAAGTCAACATGTTGACTTTTCACTTTGAAAAACAAAACTTTGATCGGATTTATATTCAAATATGATTTGAATTTTAGAAAAATGAATGCGGATTTATATTCGGGAGGTTGAAATTAGTCAAGACGGATAAAATAGCAAAAAGTCAAAACGTTGATTTTTGACTAAGAAAAGTCAAAGTTTGACTTTGACTTAATTAGTCAAACGACCAAATTGCCCTTTGACTAATATACTTATTAACTAAATGTTAGTGGGAAATGTAGCAGCTTATAATGAATTTAGAAGCCACTAATTCCATTAATAGTTGATGGATTAATTAGGTGTTGAGATTTCATAAAATAAATTGCATGCATTTTGCATGTAATTTTTCTATATATAAACTTTCATTTATAGAATGAGAAGATGATGATTCCAATAAAAAAAATCTCTAAACGATACACCTACCTCCATCCATCTCTCTAAAGATTTCCTTCACAAAATCGAGTCCCACAACTCGGTTCTTAGTCCTGAGATTAGTAGGTCAACATAGTGGTTGTTCAGGCAGAGAAGAAGTTTTGGAACGAAGAAGAAGTTGAGAACTACAAAGGTAAGCTCATCGTTTATCTTCTGTACTCTTTGTTTAGGTCTATCGTTTAGGTATAGCATGTTAATTTCTAAATTGTTTAGATGCATATAGAGTAAAGCATGATTCTAGCCTTTCGCTGCAGGTTTCTCTGTTGGTTTTTTTTCCTTCATGTGGTATCAGAGCATGCTGAGTTTTACTCGTATGCATAGGTGGGTTCTTACAATTTATATGATAAATGGTTATGGTTGAACTAAAATGGATTAGTTATGGATTTGGATCTAAATTAAGTTGTTTATTTGCATTACTTATTGTAATTAGTCCTGTTGGTGGCTTAATTTACTTTTTGCAAAGAGTCTGTAATTTGTTGGAGTCATTAGAGTTGATTTTAGGTTGTAATTGCTTCATTCGGGAAGAAGAAGTGCTATTTTGAAGCTCAGACCCAATAAGAAGTTGTTTCAGACCTACCGTTCACCCTCTCAACGATCGCGTATGGTACGCATATCGCTTATGCCCGTGAAAACCATCTACCTGTTCAGCGATCGTGTAAGGATTAACAAGCGGTTTTTGATCGATTTATGTAACATTGGTGTTATTCCAGTCGGTTCGAAGTGCTTGAGAGCGGTTCATGTACTTCATCAAATTATTATTGTAATAATTTAGTTTTAACTTAATTTAGAGAGCCAAAACCAATCCATTATAGGGTGTTTTAATTTTTTTTTACATATGATGTATGTCTTATTTATTACTAAAATTGTATGTGCATATTGTATGACATATAGTTTTAAAATCCCACCATAGGTTAACATGTTCATGCATATTTAGTATGCTTGTTGAGTAATTAATATGGATATTAATTAATATGATTAATTAGTTGTTAAAATTTAAATTAATATGATTAATTTAAAGATTAATTGAATTAATTTTATTAAATATGATTTAATGAAATTAATTAATAATTTGATTTATTTTAAAAGTTAAATAAATCAAAAATATTAATTATTTGTTGAATTTCGAGATGAATGTTATAGGTTTGTTTAAGAGTTTTATAAGTGTTATAAAATAAATTAGATTTTTAAAATCTATAATAAAGATAAGATGCATGCTCACCTAGGTTAATACCATATCTTCCAAAATTAGATTTAGGTCGATATCTTGTAAAACTAGGTTACAAGAGGCACACCTGATTCGATCTTGTCAACAAGTCAGATAAGATGACTAAGGAGTGGAGGTTTTTAAGTTGACGGTTTACGGAACACCTCCTACTTGAAGATCGTAATCAGTTCTTGAGCCTTATTAACCTAATTTTATGAGCATGCACGAGAGATGTAAGGTAATAAAATTGGTTTATCACCTAGACATCGTAGGTTAAATCCAGTATAAAAGTTATGTTTGGATATTTTACCTAAATTTAGGATTTGTTTAAGTTAGCCTAAATAAAATCCTAAATAATTTACCCAAAAATCCTTTTAGCACACTTCAGCTAGAGAAAGGTATTGTACTTTGAGCTCTAGCGTCCCGAAGAGTTCACACCGTGAGGTTCATGCAGGGCTTTGGGTCGTGCATAGGAGTGGACTCCATTCGGGAAGTGTTTGCATGGGCTATGAACAAGGTGAATGGGGGAAGTAGTTCATAGTAAGTGGGTGAGGGATATATAACAATACATCCCACGGTCTCTTCCATTGGGTCGCACCGTGATATTCTTATAATGCACCTGCTCGTCTGTCCTGAAGCGATGTGCCATTCGAAGGGCTGTATTATAAGATTTGGAACACTCGAACTCCATATCTGGATAGGGCCTCTTAGATAAGTTTTCATATTGTCTTTCCACTTTCGGGAGCATAATGATTCTCATCTTTGAGAACCAAAAATGGAAGGTCACACTTACAAAAATTACTAAATAATTAGTATATTCTTGACCGAAGTAATGGTAACTAAATGCTAAGTAAATATAAGATATTTATGAGTTAGCATTTGGTCAAGATTGTCTTAATTCAAAGGACGAGTAATCGGCTATCCCTCGATAGAGGTTATTCTGAACCTTTGAAATATCGTTGCAAAACATAATAAAGGGTACATTATTAAAAGTTTTGCTAAAAAGATTGGTTTATTAGGATTATGGTTTCTAAACAAAGTATGTTTGTTTTTCAGCATGAATAGCTCGATAGTTCAATTGTTAACTTCCAAAAAACTTAACGGCGATAATTATGCGGCATGGAAATGAAATCTTAACACAATAGTAGTGGTTGATGATTTAAGATTTGTCTTAACTGAGGAATGTCCTCAAACCCCTACCTCAAATGCAAACCAAACTAGTCGAAAAGCATACGATCGATGGATAAAAGCAAATGAGAAAGCCCGTGTCTACATCCTTGCTAGCATGTCTGATGTTTTAGCAAAGAAACATGAATCCTTAGCCACGGCTAAAGAGATAATGGATTCATTAAAAGGAATGTTTGGGCAACTAGAATGATCCCTAAGGCACGAAGCAATTAAATACATTTACACTAAGCGAATAAAAGAGGGGACCTCTGTTAGAGAACATGTACTGGACATGATGATGCACTTCAATATTGCTGAGGTAAATGGTGGTGCCATTGATGAGGCTAATCAGGTTAGCTTTATCTTAGAGTCTCTTCCGAAGAGCTTCATACCATTTCAAACAAATACGTCTCTGAACAAGATAGAATTTAATCTGACAACCCTTCTAAATGAGCTCCAGCGTTTCCAGAATCTTACCATGGGTAAGGGAAAAGAAATAGAAGCAAATGTTGCTACTACTACAAAAAGAAAATTCTCAAGAGGATCGTCTTCTAAAGCTAAAGCTGGACCCTCAAAACCTAATCGAAAGATAGAAAAGAAGGGAAAGGGGAAGACTCTCAAACAGAACAAGGGAAAGAAGACTACAAAAAAAGGTATGTGTTACCACTGTAGTGAAAATGGGCATTGGCTAAGAAACTGCCCAAAATACCTTGCTTAGAAAAAAGCAGAGAAGGAAGCACAAGGTAAATATGATTTACTAATAGGGAACGTGGGTGGTTTTTCCACTTTCCCATTTATTCTCTCAACTTTCTACTTCTTCCGTCTGAAGAAGAGCGAAATTTTTTTGCGTGATAAAACAGAAGAACTATTCTGTGATTTTGTATAAGCTCCCATTCTCTCTGGAAGAAAAAAAAACTCTCACTCTCTCAAAAGAATTCCCTTCCCTTCCAATTGGTTTCTACAAACCAAATAACCCAGAGAATATGAGGGTTTCCAAGTTGTGGTGTCTCCAAATTTGGTGGTTTGTAGATTCAGAGTCATCCATGATAGTAAGTTTCCTCTTCTCTTTAATTCTCTATATGTTATTTCTTGAAAGCATGCTTAACAATAGAAATTAATTTTTGTAATTTCGTTTCCCAATGTATTGGTATTTTTAGATTCTCTATTAAAATCGAGTTATGGTCTTTGTTATTTTTTTGCTGTGTAGGGCTTTCATCCCTTCACGTATGTCCGGACAACCTCGAATCGCTTTGTCTTTATGTCTGGTACGTAGTTTAGGCCATTGCTTTTCTTTTTATGTCGCCGAGCTAGAGTATGACGTTTCGGCATTTTCATATGCAAGCCTGCCAAGGCTAAAAATATTCGAAGTGTACTATAGGGGAGGTGTAGTAGTTGAATCCTCGATCAAGCCTTGTCGCTCTCTTTGCAAGCTTTGCTTTTCTTTGCAATCGTCTTCAATGCTTTCATTTATGATGTTTTCAATGATTTCATTTCTCTCTCACATTTTATAAAATAATTTTCCATGAACGTGCACTACTACAAATTTGACCTTTTTTTATGTGCAAAGCATGTAAAAAATTGTCTACCTTGATGGTCATTGTCCATCAAGTAGGCAGACATCAAGAAAGCCCGTCCATTGAGAAAACTAATTTTCTTGATGGTCATAACATGTCATAAAAAACCATTTTTGATGGTATGGAACATCAAGAAATGAAAAGCTCATTAAGAAGCTAGGTTTCTTGATGGCCAAACCAAGTCATCAAGAACTTTTTCTTGATGGTTTTGATCATCAAGAAAGGAAACTTTGTTGTCTTTTTCCCATCAACAATATGGAAAAGTCCATCAAGATAACCATTTTTATTGACATATTTTGCTCATCAAGTATTATCCTAATATTAACAGTTTTGCACCATCAACTAAACTCTTTTGTCGATGTTTTTTAATCGTCAACTATAAAAATTAAAAAAAAAAAAAAAAAAAATAGGGGTCATGACGACCCTACGATATACGTGTTAAATTACTGAAACGTCAAAATATGAAAAATCCACATACATACAATTATACAACAACTTCTGCAAAATATCGACAATCACAAATATTATAACATTTAACAAAATTAAAATGTATCAACAACTTGATACAAAATTTGTTCAACATCATTAATAAAATGAAAATAATAAATTTGTAATCAATATTACTTGAACATCAAAAACTCTCCAAGTTTGAAACAAGTTCAAGTAACCCATTCGAACTTGCCGTCATATATCTTGATGATTGCTTCTTTACACCTATTAACAAATAAATAAAACAAATGTTATTATTACAATATAAATATAAAACTAACAATATCACTTTAATTAAATTTGGTAGCCAATTTAATTGTGAAAAGAAATGTTATACATAGTAGGAAGTCTCAATTTACGTCTAAGGCACACTTACAACTCAAACTAAAAGAGAAAAGAAAAATATTGCATTGTTATGTATAATAACAATATATTATACTTATATAACATTATCAAGAAAAAACAAAAAATGAAGATAAAAGGATTGTAGCATAATACTATAATTCAATTACTTGCCCTCCTCTTGAGTCCTTTGTGAGAAGAGTTTTGAAGAAGTGGTAAATATCCATAAAAAACTAAATAACTAAAAAAAAAATTCAAGAATCCACTATTCAAATACAAAATTCCATTAGAAAATATGGTATGAAACCAAAAGGAGTTACCTGAATAAAACAATTTGTAGAAACGTGATTAGTTGGCGGCGATTAAACAAGAAAGTAAATTCCAATTATTGATTATTACAACCTAAATACATATTTTATCAACAATAAAAAAGGAGATTAAAAACTCTAAGAAAAACACTAAGAATCAATATCACTATTATTAACAAACATAAATTGAATTAAGAAAATAAAATTAACAATAGAAAGTTATAAACTAGAATTTGGTAAGCCTATGCGAGAGTATCAAGAACCTAGAGAGGAAAATATTTTGGTGTTGAGAGAAATCTAAGGCATGAAAATAGGTAGAAAGAGAGAATATTAAATCCACGAAGAGGATAGTGGGAGGCAATAAAAATAGGGTGGGTGTTGTACTAAAATATAAGTCTAAAAATAAGGAGTAGGGAGTTAACATTTACCATTTACTTATTTTGTTAAAATATATATATGGAAAATTCAAATTTACCTAATTTGTTAAAATATATATAAAAAAATCAAAAATTGAAGAAAGCCGTTCTTTTCTAACTAAAATGATAAATGTTTTTTTATGTAGAAAAAAATGTTAGTTAAGATTTTACTTTAATTAATATAATATCATTTTTTTTACTAGAAAAATAAAGGGGGCTTTTGCAAATAGCAAAACAATTTATGAAAATAGAGTCCATGTCACTACATTTTCTAAATTGCAAAAGTAGCAAATTTAAAAGTAGATAACTCTCTGATAACTTTTCGATAACCCTCTAATAGCCATATGATAACAATTTGATAGCCATCATATTTGCCATATTCACAACATACAAAAAAGATGTACTATGAGCTGTTTTTTTTTTCTAAATTTCTTTGTCATCTTATGCAATTTCACAAAATAAAGTTACAACGTATAAATTAAAATATACTTAACACATAAAAGAAATTGTTGCAACTAGTGAGTGACGGTATATACAATATAACATTTTTTAAAACGTTATATTACTAAATAGAGCTATTTATTTATTTATTTATTGTGACACTTTTAAACGTTATAAGTAATTATTGCAATCGACTTTACTGCAACCATTACTAAAATTGTTGCAACTTTAAATGTCAAACTTCGAAGAGATATCTCCAGCAAACTTGAATTTTTAAAAAAAACAAAATTGAAAAAATACTAGGGTAAATGTGAGGGATGGTCGCTTACCTCACTTAAATCATTTCTTTATGTTTTTTTTTTAATTATTATTAGTAGTAGTAGTAATTTATTTATTATATTTTATATTCAAATGTGACATGATTAGTTCATGTCATAATTGTTTTTCACCAGAGAATTGAAAAAAGAATGAAGCAGGTCAAAATTTTCCAATTCCATTAAGAAAAGAAAATTTCCACAAATAAAAACTTTTATAGAAAAATGACATTAATAAAATAACAAAATATATATGGCAAAAAGAAGTGAAACAATTTGTTGAAAATTATATCCTTAAACTCGTAGTTTGTAATCATATTCTATTCAATAAAGTCGTTATTGAGATATTGAATACTATAATCTTAAATCCAATAAACTAAGATCCCAAGACTATTTTGAGTAAACTTGAACTTTATGTAGAGACATAAATATGGATTAAGTTCGAGTAAATAGCCTAAATAGTCTATAGTATATAAATAAAGGTTGGGCACCTTATTCAGAGATACTATAGATGTGGCCCGCTTTGTAGTTAATACAAACGATGTAATCCTGAATCGTTCATGTAGAGACATGAAAGTGGGGGCATCCTATGTAAAAGGTTTACATAAGACAGAACCATGAATTAGTCAGTTTTACGTTATAATGTTTTTACTGTTTAAAATTGACTATCTCGATTATTATTGACCTAGGTAACTTAATCTTAATCGTGAGCTTATTGTGAACTTCTTTTCACATGAGATTATCCTTAGATCTGCATAGGTGAGGGCAACTCATTAGCGTTGGTCCAATAAGCCTCCAATTTCAAGAGTAAGATCGGGTGGATAGTTGGGAACAAAAGGTGCAAGACGGAATTCACTCCTACCCGCTTCAGGGTTAGTAGATAGGTTGTTCCCTTAAGGACTGAATCCAAGTCTTGAACAAAGTGGGCCCACTCTCTCATTAACCCGAGAGGGATTCGATTTATAGATTGATCCTCAAAATCAATTGTTCAATTGTGGATCAGTGGGACTTAAGGAGAAAGATGTAGTCTTGGGGGTAAAACAATACTTTTCGACCCAGCTAAGCTTATGAATAACCTGTGAAGGAGTAACTTACTAATCATGGTTATATCAAATGGACACAAATATATCTATAGCAAGGGGAGTGCAACTACGGGACTTTAGTGGAATGACCTGTTAGTTAATGAATGTTGATTAGCTCGGTATAAAAGATTTTAGCCTGTTAATCTCAAATCGTTGGAGCCCATGATCTATAAGTCCATTAGGTTCCCTTGCTAGCTCATATGGAATAAACTTAGAACAATATGATAGAATGAGTCGATTTATTTGAAATAGAAGAGGAGAGAGAAACCAACATGTATATGTGATATACCTGTCGGTTTTTAGATTACTAATAGAGCTTTATGCTTAAATGGGATTTAAACATTAAAGATATGAATTTGGATTCATACTCGAAAGCTCATAAAAGATGGAAATAGTCAAAGTTGTAAAAAGTCAAAATGTTGACTTTTGACTTTGAAAAGTCAAACTTTGACCGGCAATATATTCAAATGTGATTTGAATCTTGAGAAAATAAATGCCGACTCATGCTCGAAAGGTCAAAATTAGTCAAAATGGACAAAATTTTAAAAAAGTCAAATGTTGACTTTTTGGTTTGAAAAGTCAAGGTTTGTCTTTGACCAAAAGACAATTTTACCCTTTGACCAAAGTTAGTGAGAAAATCCAACATTTTGTTGGATAAACTCACTAACTATAGTGGGCTAGGTGTTAGCAAACTATGAAGACATTAAGTCCACTAATGGTTAGTGGGTTATGTGTTGTTGGCCCATGTGTTGTCTGTGCACATGCAACCTTGCATGTAGAGTCTTTATAAATTGGGCTTTTAGGGCCTCAAGGAAAAAGGTTGGCATTTTTTCTTAAAAACAAAATTGGGCTACTGTTTTTATAAAATAAAAAGTCCAACCCCTTTTCCATATTTATTTTCCATCTTTTTTCTCTCTCCCGGTTTCCTTCATCCAATGGTCTCACAACCCGATTCTGAGTCTGGAGGATAGTAGGTCAAAACTAGTGGTGGTTCAAGCATCAATCGGAGCTTCAAATGTAAGTTTTTCTTAAAAAAATCCTATATTTAATCTTATTTCGGTTTAGGGTTTATTGTTAATTAATTGTAGTTAGAGCAGAATTTCGGTCTTTCTTCCGCTCTGCTCGTTTAATCTATATCACAATTAATAAAAATATAAATGTTAATTTTATATTTTCCTTGATGGTTGTTGCCCATGAAGAAAGGTTTTTCTTAATGGTCGTTTCTTATCAAGAAAATAAATTTGAAAAATAAATTGCTTATTTCCTTAATGGTTCATGCCCATCAAGTAAACTAATGAAATTCATTCCTTTGCCCATCAAAGGAAATCAAATTATTTTTTCACAATTTCTTGATGAGAAATGCCCGTCAAATAATATGATATTTTTTATATGTATTGTCCATCAAGCAATGCTTTTTTTGATGGTTTTTTACCGTCAACGTAATCGCAACCCAAAAACTCACGTATTTTACCATTTTTGCATGTGTCCACAAAATAAAGTATCTTTTCTTGACGATCAAGACCGTCAAGATAACCATTGCACAAGAAAAATATTAATCTTGGTGGCCTTTTGCCATGACTAAAAAAAATCAAAATTTATGTGCATCAAGAAAAACTAAATTTGTAGTAATGGTGAAGGAAGGCTACATCATATCATGAGTTTGTCGGCGACCTTCGGATTTTATATGGTTGACTTGTTGATGGAGAAAAACAAGTGTCGCACAATCATGTTTGAAAGGCTACGATTGTGGCACTAGGCGATGAGGCGTTAAGGCATGCAGTGAGAGCTATAGTAAGAGTTGGAAGCCTGAAGCCTTAGATTTAATTCTTTTATAAGTAGTCTGTATCATGTAATCAACGTTTTGATTTATGAATAAGAGTTGTTAAGTTCCTCATGACTAAGTGTTATGAATGCATATCGTCTGACAATGTTTAAGTCCAAGTTAAGCGTTAAGGTTAAGATTGGGCGTTTTAGCGTTTCATCTAGAGGTGCCAAGGCTGCCTAAGTCACGTCTGCATCTGTAATGTGAGAGGGAGATGCGTTGCGGGGCGGGGCATGAGATAAGTAGTTTATGAAGGGAGTTCATAATTGTGAGACTTTTTGGGGAATAGAAAGGTCATTTTGAAATAAGAGTTCTTATTGAGGGATTTTTTAAGAATGCGTTTGGGGGTTTTAGGCATTTTGTGAGGATAAGTGTTGAAGTAGACATTATGAGTATTTGATCACGTTGAAGCAAGCCAACATGAGGGAGGAGAGTTGAGATTAAGATAAAGTAGGCGTTTTGAGGTTCAACGTAAAATGAAGCTAGGCAAGGAAATGTCTAATCTTGATTTGACAGTTGTTTACATGTAAGGTTAATGTTAAGCATGGTCATGAGAAATATTAAGCTTACACATGTAGCACTTAAGCAGGAGTTGACAAATTTATGGGAGCTCAAGGATGACTAATCAAACTTAGGATTATAATAAATAGGGGTGAAGATGAGTAGAAAGGAATACTATGCTGAAATTCTTATGACTCTAGTGAAAAGAAGGAAGAGCTAGGCGAGGAGAAGATTTTGGGGACTAGGCATTCCGAAGAAGGGAATTAACATAGTGAGTTATTTTTCTAAAGTGATTTTTTTTAAAAAATAAACTTTCTTTCTAAATCTAATGTTATCTTGTAATGTTGTATTTCACGTTAATGTTTATGAGAAAGCGTGATTTCTAAAGAAGGTCTGTGTTATGTTTCAAGTGAAGATTAAGTTTATTGATCATATGCTATATTTGTGAGTAAACCATTAGTCTTATTCCTATCAATGAGCTAACTATTATGTACATATAATAAGTAAAGGTAACCATGTAGAAAAGGACTGAATGGTAGAGTGAAGCAGGCCAATGCGTAAAAAGAGCCTATTGAGCTTAGTGGCCTAAGCAACAGGAAATGAACCAAGAAACAATCCAAGGGATGCTGTTGACGAAAAGGACATCACTGTAGTCTATGCTTGAAATGGTTCATGTCTTGGCGAAAGGAAAATAAAAGATTAACGTGTGATTTAAGTTTTATTAAAATGAGGTGTTGAAGCTTGTTTAAAAAATGATATTATGTATTGTATGTCTAAAAGGTTTTCAAAAGCTATCACTCAGTAAGTATTTGGCTTATTGTATAAGTTTCCCTCCCTCAGGTTAACAGGCATCAAGACTAGGGTGAGAAGAGTATGCATTGAGGCAAGCAAGCTAGGTGTTTTAAGCTGGAAAGTTATGCAAAACGTTATATGCTTAATTTAGAATTCATGTAGTTAAGGAAGTGTGAGATTGTTCTCATAATTATCCTGCGTTGTATGTATTTTATCGCCTAACAGTTAAGTTCAAGTTTCTGATTAAGTTATTTAAGTTTGAATTAGGCAATAAAGCCAAGATTAAAGGACTTAAGTTGAGCATTTTGGCATTTCATTTTGAGGCATCAAGGCAACTCAAGTTGCGTTGCGTGCCACATCGTGAGGTTTAAGATGCGATTGGGGCAAAATGTGACAATAATACCAACCATAAATTAAAAGACACAAAAACTCATTACAAATTTTACCAACCACGATAATCAAATAGCAATCAAATAGAAATAACAAAACTAAAAATCTAATGAAAATGACATGATAATTAGATGATAATTAGATAGTAGTTTAATATCAATTAGATAGCTATCACATCACAATTAGACAAAAATCAGATATCAATTTAATAGACATCATATTTGTATACTTTTTTTTTTTTTACTTTTAAATAGTGGTTACGCTTATATGTGATATTTTAGTATAAAGTGTGTCGTTAAAGCCCTAAAAAGTTTCGATGTAGTCAAAATAATTTATTGCATGGAATTTTAAAAGTCATTCTGTTATAAACGTCAAGTAATATGTATTATTTCTTGACGTTTTAAAAGCATCAAATTATATCTATTAAATCCTTGACGGTTTAAAATTTCAAGAATGTTTATGAAAAGACGGTTTAAAAATGTCCTGAATTACTAAGTATTTTTTAAATAAAATATTATTTTTATTAAATATTTCTTAACCTAAATTGATCAAAGTTTTTCAAAATTTCCCAAAATGTCCAAACTTCTTACGCGCACCTCTCCCAAGTTTTTATTCACTTTCGTCGACTATTGCTCCGTCTTTCGAACTTCATCCATCGAACGTCGTCCGTCGTCGAGCGTTGTTCTTCTTCTGCTTGGTCAAGGTCAAGCGTTCTTCTTCTATCGAACGTTCTATTCCTTGACTAAGCGTTGTTCTTCTTCAACTCGTTCCGAGAGTTCTTCTTCAGCTTGGTCAAGCATTCTTCTTTAGTCGAATGTCATCGTCGAACGTTGCTTTTTGCTCTGTCGCCGAAAGCTTTCAGGTCTTTCAGCCTTTTTTCTGTTGTAACTCTCTTTCTGGTACTTCAACATCTTTTTGTTCTTCTTTAGGTTTTTTTATCATTCATCATGTGAAAAAAATTGATTTAGAAGAGCAGGAAAACTTTATAGCTTCTAATATATGGTGATAGATTGATATTCGATCTCAAATTTATTGTTGACATTCTCAAAAGGCCACATAGAGATGGGCAATGGAATTTAATTTTGCTTCTGTTTGTTACTGAGGCTTTTGTTCATTCTTGTTAAAGTAGTGGATTCATTGAGCTTTTGTTCAAGCAATTCTAAGAGATCTAGGTTCTTAGTTCAGTTGTGATTATTTGTAGGCTTTTGTTTATTCTTGTTAAAAACGTCAAGAATTACTAAGTAATTTTGCTTTTGTTTGTTACTATAGTTTGGATGAGATTTGGAGTTTATGATGTTGGAAAACCAAAGAAAGTGAAGATTGTATCACTTGAATCACCATATATTTTTTCTTTGACTGATATTAGAAATCATGATGCGGTAATGGAGATTAGTGTTGTTAAGGAAAGGGATGAAATGGAAGCTTTTGTTGCTATGTTTCCTTATTTTCTTCATTTGTTTCCTTGGGGGGGGGGGGGGGGGGGGGAATTTGTGATGGGGGCTTGAAGAAACCTAATGTTGTGTAGGAATTTATTTTGTTTATTCGGTTAGTTGAGTGGAAATTTAATCTTGTTAAGCGAATGTTTGTTCAATTTCCATATTTGTTTTCTCTTTTAATAATCTCAACAAGACTTTTTCAAATAATTTAATTTACTTTATTTGTCACTTGATTTACAATTATGGCTAAATCATTGATGCAAAAAAGTAGATTATCCAAAGAATATGAGTTAGGTGTGGAAAATTTCATCAAATTTGGATTTTCAAATACAACTACCTCCTACATTCGTTGTCCTTGTTTGAAATGTGGGAATTGTGAAAAATATAGCAGAAAGGGTGTTAGGGATCGTTTATATGTAATGGTATTGATGAAAGTTATAAAATTTAGTTTTGGCATGGTGAAGAACTTCCTAACTCATCTTTCAATGGAGAATATTCAAAGTTTGACACACATACATGTGAAGATAATGATGTTGGAAATGTAAAAGAAATGATTGAAGTTGCTCACGAGGAGTATTCAAAAGACCCAAATGGATTTGAGAAGTTGCTTATTGATGCTGGAAAACCATTGTACGAAGGATGCAAAAAGTACACCAAGTTGTTTACTCTAGTTAAATTGTATCATTTATAAGTTACGTATGGATGAAGTGATACCGGTTTTTCAGAATTACTTAAAACTTTGAAGAAAATTCTGCCAACTACCAATGAACTCCCAAATTTATTGTACGAAGCAAAGAAAACATTAGGTGCATTAGGAATGGAATATGAAAAGATTCATGCATGCCCTAATAATTGTTGTCTCTATAGGAAAGAATTTGCTTATGCAACTGAATGTCCTGAATATGGTCAATCGAGGTGGAAAAACGTTAAGGATAGAAATGAAGAGAGAAAGTAAATTTCCTTAAAAGTAATATGGTACTTCCCACCAATTCCACGATTCAAAAGGCTATTGAGAAGTATTGAATGTGCTGAAAACCTAACTTGGCATGCTAGTGAAAGAATTGAGTATGATAAGTTACAACATCCAGTAGACTCTCCAACATGAAAGTTAGTAGACTTTAAATAGCCAGGCTTAAACCTAGAAATCTTCGTTTAGCATTGTCAGCCGATGGAGTAAATCCTCATGGTGACATGATTTCTAAATACAGTTGTTGGTTGGTAGTGACGATTATTTATAATCTTCCACCATGGTTGTGTATGAAAAGAAAGTACATAATGCTATATATGCTAATTTCAAAGCTAAAACAACCAGGGGATGATATAGACACATACTTAGCACCACTAATTGAAGACTTAAAATTTTTATACGAAAATGGTGTTAAATGTTATGATGCTTATCGAGAATAAGTATTCAACTTAAGGTCAATTTTGTTATGGAAAATCAATGATTTTCTTGCATATGATAACCTCAGTGGATGTCGTGTTAAAGGACATGCCCAATTTGTGGAGATAATACAAATTCTATAAGGTTACGACATGTGAAGAAAATTGCATACCTAGGACATAGAAGATTTCTAGCACGCGATCATTCGTACCTATGACAAAAAAGTCATTCAACAGTAAAAAAAGAACTTGGTACAATTCTAGAACCACTTTTCTGGAGAGGTTGTGTACTTCAAATTGAAAGATCTTGAATTTCCTAGAGGAAAGAAGAACCATAAGAAGTTGTCGATGAACAGAAGTGAAAAGATTTATTGGAATAGGTTATCTTCCTTTTTTCAGTTGCCATACTGGAAAGATCTTCATGTTAGACATTGTTTAGATGTGGTACACAAAAAAAAAAAAAAGATGATTGCATGAATATCTTAGGTATGCTTCTTGATATTTCTGGTAAAAGTAAGGATGGGTTGAATGCTAGACGCAATTTAGTTAATCTAAAACTTCAACTGGAGCTTGCCCCTATTAGTAGTGAGAAGAAAATATTCATTCCTCCTGCGTGTTATACTTTTACAAAGGAAGAAAAATGATGTGTTTTAAAGACTTTGTCCAAAATAAAGGTTCCCAAAAGTTACTCTTCCAAAGACGCAATTTAGTTACGATGTGTTTCAATGACAGATTTAAAACTTAATAGTTTGAAATCTCATGATTGTCATGTGCTTATACAACAGTTGTTTCCCATTGCAATAAGATCGGTACTACTGAAACATGTTCGTTATGCTATGACTAGGTTGTGCATATTTTTCAATTTTGTATGCAACAAGGTATTAGATGCGCAAAAATTAGAGAAGTTGGAAGAAGATATTGTCGTAACATTGCGTTTATTTGAAAAGTATTTTCTCCCTTCATTCTTCACAATCATGATTCATCTCATAGTACACATAGTTAGGAAAGTCAAACTTTGTGGCCATATATATCTTCGATGGATGTATCCCTTTGAAAGATTCATTAAAGTCATCAACAACTCCATGAGGAATAGATATCGTCCAGAAGGTTGTATTGCTGAAAGTTATTTAATAGAAGAAGCTATTGAATTTTGTTCTGATTTCTTATCTAGAGTAGATTCCATTGAGCTTGGGACTCGCAAGTTACAAGACCATTTAGACACTTCAAATATTGGTAGATCGTTGTCCATGGGAGTTTCCATAAGAGTTCCATTTAAACCTGAATAAGAACTTCTACATCAAGCTCATCGATATGTCTTGGAAAATACAATTGATGTCCAACCATATACGGAGTAAGTTTATTCATTGCTTTCTTCATTGTTTCATTGACTTTTATATAATTAATCTAACTATATTACAATGTTTGAATCATGACTACAAAGAAAATATATGAAGACTTTGTAACTATAATATCGGAATAAGTCTAAAAATCAGAAATGGCTTCAAGAGGAACATAATCAAACTTTTATATATTGGCAATTTAGTTATACATGTTATATGTTGAACTTGAAATAAGAATTATTGTGGTAGGTATCAACTGAGCTTGAAGTTGGAAATATTGGAGTTTCAGAGAACTTAAGATGGATTGCTCATGGCCCTCATTCTTTTGTTATTACATATAGTGGTTATGCAATAAACGGATGTGGCTATCACATAAAATCTTATGAGAAGGATCGTAGTGTACAAAACAGTGGAGTTAGCTTAGTTGCAAAAACAATGCAAATGTCTAGTTCTAAAGATAAAAATCTCGTCATTGGAGATATGTCATTCTATGGAGTGATACAAGAGATATGGGAACTCAATTATAATACGTTTAATGTTCCTGTGTTTAAATGTGATTGGGTTCAGAATAGTAGTGGTGTTTGGATCGATGAACTTGGTTATGTTTTAATTGATTTAAATAGAGTAGGACACAAGTCAGACTCCTTTATACTAGCAAGCCAAGCAAAGCAAGTGTTTTATGTTGTGGATCCAAGTGATGTTAGATTGTCAATTGTACTCACTCCACCACAAAAAGATTTTGAAGATAGATATAATGACGACGAACTTGGTGATACAATACTACAGTGTGAAGGAATACTCAATGATATGCCAGATGTCGATTTAAACAATGACTTGGAGACAATATCTCAGCGTACGTAAGATCAGATTGTGAAGGCACATGGATACCTACATAGTATTATAATGGTGTGTTTTCAAAATTTCAGACAATTAAACCATAAGTTTATCATGTTCATTTATCTCATTTCATTATTTATTGTTTAAAACTTGTATATCATGCTAATTGTTTCTTCATTTTGATTGACAGCCTTCACATAATATTATATGGACGATTTTAATGAAGAACTTGGTGTTAGTGAGTTGAATGCAACAGTTGAAGAGATGTACTAGAAATGAAACCCTAAAAGAGTTGAAGCGACCACCAGGACTTACTATTATGTTTGATGTAATTCGCATTAGAAGTTTTGGAGAGAAGAAGGTGGTGAGGTACAATGAAGACGGAGCACCTATTGGTGAGAATGGAGCCAAGTTAAAGTCTTTCATAGGGTCTGCAACACATTATCATGTCCCTTTCACATATACGTCTTGGAAAAGTGTGCCTGCAGAACTGAAAGATAAGATATTCACTACAGTTGAGGTATATATAATTTTAATGTGCTTATATTGATAATGTTCTTGCTGCATGGACACTTGACTAAGTACTTTTAATTATTTAGGCTGCATTCGTCATTGATCCAAGATCTAGGAAAAATATTCTCCAAACTGCAGATATTTCATTTCATCAGTTCAAGAACTGGCTAACAACGAAATACATCATGCCACATAAAGATGAACCACAATTGCTTCAAGTTCTACCAGAAAAGTATTCCTTCATTAAGCAAAATCATTGGGAAGAGTTTGTAAGGTCAAGGTTATGCGAGACCTTTCAGGTGTGAATAACGTTTATACATCAAAATCATTCGGAAGAATATTTGTTACTTTCTCATTAACAAATACATTTGAATATAGGAAAAAAGACAATTGCAACAAGATAGACGATCGAAGAACAAATACAATCATAGAATCTCAAGGAAAGGGTATGCCAATCTTAAGGAGGAAATGGTGACAGAATAGAGTTTTTATGAATTTTTATGCATATTATTAAGGATGTTTATGCAATATGTTTAGATATTTAGACGTTTATGTTTTTATGCGGTATATTTAGATGTTTAGATGTTTAAGAATGCTTGCTGTTGTGCTGAAAATGTTTAAATATTTATGTTTATGAAGTTGATATGAGTTCTGTATTTTAGTACATGTGTTTATGTATATGTATACGAGCTTTGCACTTTAGTTCTACCACTGGAAAAGTAGTCATACATCCAAATGGAGAAATTCTGCACTTTATGTATATGAGTTCTGCACTTTTATGGTGCATATGGTAGTTTTTGAATCGTTTTAAGGATTATTTGAGGAATTCTGATACGTTATGACTTGTGAAATGGAGAAATTCTAAGATTGAGAGATTATGAAAATGGAAATTACCTTCCCAGTAGAGAGAGCTATACTTAAACGTAGAGAGATAATTTTGAACAACTAAAAATGTAATAATTTCCCAAACTGAAAACACACGTTCTGCTTACACTTAAACTTAGTTGTTCAGAACAGCTATGACAAATTTATCTAAGAAGAAGAAAATGATGGATTAGGGGAAACGAAACTACACATTGAAAACCTCCTCAAATTCTAATCCCAATCTATTTTATTGTGATGTTGAAGTAAGATGAAAGAGAAGATGCAAGGGCATAAGACCATCATGTATACAACAATATCAAATTATGACTATTTGAGATATAACTACAAAATAAGAACACGATGATAAAAAATTTCATACCAAAACTAAGAAGAAAATGATCAAATAACCATGTGGATTTTAGAGCATAGAAATCAACAAGCTAAGCAGTATTGCAAATCACAAAATTGTTAACTATACTTAGAACTCAAGGATACAGTTGTACAACCTCTAGAATTCAAGTAAGGTCGTAAATGGTACTATGGTAGGAAACTGGAAAGTAAATAGAAGCATTAAATGATGTTGCGATGAAAAGTTCATAGTAGAAATTATAAACAATATACAGTAATTCTCTGAAAATTGACAAAGGGGGTGAAGCCAAACCATGAAATCAGGCAAGGGGGGAATGAAAAGGTAATGAATAAAAGAAAACGAGAAAACACTTTAATTGAAAGATTTTAAACCAATTATTCACAATACAACGACTACTACACAAAACAAGAACACAATGATTAGGAATAGGTTAAGAAATCTGTTTGTCATGCTCTTGCAAATAGAGGAATCAGTAGAGATCTGTTTGTGTCATGCTCTTTCTGAAATCTGTTTGTTAAGAAAGTTGCTTTTGCTATCATAATGTTTGCATTTTTTTTAATGGTTACCGTTTGCATTTTTTTTTTTTTACTTTTTTTATTCTTTTTCTAGAATTAGTAGCAATATAGCCAAAATGGAATACAAGCTAATATTTTTACGACATATTAGGATGTAATACTCTAAAATAGCATACCTAGAAGTTATAAACTTGAACTCCATGTTTCAAATGTAGAAGGAGGGTTCAAATGAATTTGATCTTGATCGAGCGAAAATGTGGAAGAAAGCTCGAGTTAACAAACAAGGAGAGTACGACAACGATGGCGTTCAGCAAGTTGTCCATAAAATAGTAAGTCATTACTTGTAAATTACACATTTCAATTATCCATTACATAAGCATTTCTATTTACATTAATTTTTGTAACGCCCCGAATTTTTGAGGTAAATTTTATCATTTATGTAATTCTTTTTCGGAAATTTAAAATTTTGGAGTAAATTCTTAGTTGGTTTTGAAGAGGGGAGAAAAAGAAATTTAGGGATATGAATTTCTTTAAATTTAATATTGTGTAAATTGATATAATAATAATATAATATTAATTATATTATTATTATTATTTAATGTTATTATTATTATTATTGTTGTTATTATTATTCAATATTAATATTATTATTATTATTTAATAATAATATTATTATTATTTAATATTTTTATTATTTATATTATTATTATTATTATTTTATTTATTTTTATTTAATATATATATATATATAATAATTTTTTTTATTCAAACCCTAATCCCGCGTACGTCCCCCCCCCCCCCCCCCCCCGCCGCTTCACCTTCTTCTTCAACCTTTCTCGCCCGACAGCCGAGCCGTGAGCCAAGTCAAGCCGAGTTGAGCCGCGAGCCGCGAGCCGAGAGTCAAGCTAAGCTGAGCCGCGAGCCGAGGGTGAGCCGAGTCGAGCCACCTAAGCCATTTTTCTCCCTCCACTTTGGGTCACGATGAGTCTTCGGTAAGGATTATTTTGGTGAATTTCCTAATGTTGCTATAACCGTTTCAACTTTGAATATTGGAGTAAGACTTGGTCCTACCTTTCGTTCCTTGAAGGTATTAGGAAGTTGAGGCTCAAATTCTCGGGTTTCTTGGCAGGCTTATTTGGAGATAGCTTTCCTCTTCTCGAGTAAGTCAACGGTTGTTGCTTAGGACCATTTAAAAATGACTTCTACTAGTATCATCGTTTAAAACCCTTGTGATTTCGTTTAGGTGGATCAGTTGAGCGTGGACTCGATCGAGGGGCATAACCAAGTATCAGATAAGGGATTTCCTACTACTGGACCTCGGATTGAGGCTGGAAGCGTAGTAATCCACAGGGGATTACACGTTAGTAACTGTACTGAATGAATTGATGCATGTTTGACTATTAAGTATCGCTGTTATGCTCTTGTCTGATTAAAGTTAACGTGACCGTTAGTTGTAGTTTGTGTGCCATCGGGTGTAAGGAGTTGTTTACGGATAGACACCGATGCCCCGGTGTTCTGTATGTTGTAGTTATGTTAATGGGATACGTTATGAACTGGAATTGTATGTCGATGGACTTTAAAGTCTTAAGGTTAGGTATGTGGTAGTCTATTGTCTGGATATTGATTATGGAGTTATGTCGTGGAAGGACTATGAGTCCGATTCTGATTTGACTGGTTGACTGGATCTAAAGAATATCACAATGATGTGTGAATTGGATACGCATGTAGCAATTGAGGCTATGGTTATTTAAACCTATACTATCTGACTGACGAAGTCTATGGCGAGATTGCAATATGAACATTGTCGGAGTGTGACTGTCGTAGACGGTTTAGTATGGACTGTGGGGTAACGGTTAGCTTCATCTATGAGGTAGTGTACCTTACTGATATGTGTATCCTTCGGGAACACTAGACTGATACGTGCATCCTTCGGGATCACTAGACTGATATGTGCGTCCTTCGGGAACACTAGACTGATACGTGCATCCTTCGGGATCACTAGACTGATATGTGCGTCCTTCGGGATCACTAGACTGATATGTGCGTCCTTCGGGATCACTAGACTGATACGTGCATCCTTCGGGATCACTAGACTGATAGGTGTATCCTTCGGGGTCACTAGACTGATACGTGCATCCTTCGGGATCACGAGACTGATGTGTGCGTTCTACGGAACCACTAGACTGTTTATGTAGGTACCCATGAATAGAAAGTTAAATGTTGTTCCCTAATGGGCCCAGTAGTGGGTCCCTTACTGGGTATGTTTTATACTCACCCTTTTTCTTCATTAACTTTTCAGGTAAGGGTACAGCGAGGGGCAGACCGACGAGGGGCAAGAAGGATGCGTGAAGGCCATATGGACGTGTCTGGTTTTCTTTATGCTTCCGTTGATGTATTTTGTTACTCGTATTTTCATTGCCAGGTCGAGTCATGTTTAGAAATTTGGTTGTGATTTTGTTGTTGTTGAGTTGAGTACTGTATTTTGGAACTCTCGTGATTTTGATTTAAAGTAGGACCCGAAACTGTTTTGTTGGTATTATTTCTAAAACGTTTTTAATGAATCGTGACCGGTCCTTTGTGAGTTTATATGTTATGTGGTCGAGTCTTGGTATTGAGTAGTGACCTCAACTTAGTCCGGAAAGTTGGGTTGTTACAATTTTGCTATCTTTTTAGGATGAGATATCAATGAATACAGATTCATCATCTGTGAATAGACACTATTCGAATGATGTGTTAACCCAAGCATTAGGTACAAAAGAGCACAATGGTCGTGTGCGTGGGGTTGGTGGATATGTTACTCCGACAACGTACTTTCATTCAATTAAGAAAATATCAAAAGACGAGGCGAACATTCTACTTGAGAATTAAGAACTCCAAAGGCGAGTTAGAGAATTAGAGGCACAAATTCACTCAAACTTGTCTACACCATTGTCTGCACACGAGAGTTGTTCAAGGCCAATAATGTTAGAGGGGATTGAAGAGAAGAGTAAGTTTGAAGTTGAAGAGAAGATTAAGACCGTAGAAGTGGAATCGATGGACAAACTAAAAGAGAATGAAAAGAAAAGGAAGGAGGTGGTGTAGATCAATGAACCAGAGTTTGACGTCTTCGAGGTACGTAATCCACTATTAAACTGGAATGTCTAATATGTATGTCTTACTGAATGTGGATGTTCTTGAATTAGGAGAGAGGCTTAATAAAAATGCCTATGGAAAGAGAAGTTGTATGTGAGTCGACATCAACTTTGCCAATAGCATTGAAGTCGATTTTCAAATACGCTGAAAAGGTAATGGAGAAAGATTCCAACATCACTTTTCCACTACCTGTTGACATTTTTGGTATTAGTCGAAAGAGTTCTATGCTTCGAGAGGATATCATTAATCTTTGTAACATGAACGAAGTCAAAACGTTTACATTGGTGACCTATATGATGTAAGTCAATTTCATTTCTTAGCATCTAAATTTATATATCTCATTTACGAGTTTATATATTTTATAGGTACTTGTTCATCTGTTCTCGGTTCGAAAGAAAATGTGCGGTATTGCTTTGTAGATTCGTCCCTCATCTCTTCTGGAAACACACAAGAATCTCGAATTCGAAACTTGTGTAGTAGATTGATGGTGTCAACAACAAACCAAGTAGTTCTTGCTTCTTTTAATCCTGGGTAAGTTCAGCTAGTTTATCGGTTGCATTGACAATAAAATAGTACTTATATTTTTATGTATAAGTAGGAGTCATTGGGCACTGCTTGCCATAAATGCGTATGCGGATATAGTGTTTTACCTTGACTCGCTAAGGATTACATCCAAAGCAACTACAAGATATGTAATCGACACGTAAGTTAATCTTCTATATCATGTAGTACTGTTAATTCTAATGCATGTACAATATTCTAAAATAAGTGCAATCTTATCTTGGTAAAACAGAGCAATAGCGATATTTCTTTTGCAAAAGAACATTAATAAAAGCAGGAAACAAACTTTATGGCGAACAGTAAAGGCAAGATAAATATTTAAATTCATTGTATTTTGTAGACTACTAACAATTAGGATTAGCCCGTTATTCTAATTTGTTGTTTTTATAGTGTCCACTACAAGTCGAGAACACCAAGTGTGGATACCATGTCATGAGATTTATGAGAGAAATTGTAAATAGGGGAAGCATTGTCATCTCGGATTCGGTATATTATATATCAAACTATTACTTTTGTGAGTATAATAATTTTCATGAATACTAATTCATTTATTTTGCACGTTTACAGATTGATACATGAAAACCATACTTACAGGTCGAGTTAGATGAGGTGCGAGTTGAGTTGGCTGATTTTTTGGGTTCGTACATATGATCTACGATTTATTTGTAATTCTGAAGCAGGAAACTTTTTTTTTTTTTTTGTGGTTGATTTTTTGAATTGTTCATATGGAGGGAGGGGGGTTGATTGGTATACTTTTGAGACTTTGTTGTGGTTTAGGGTTTAGGTGAATTGTTGATAGGTGAATTGTTTATATGGAGGGGGGTTGCCATTATGAAACTTTATGTATAAAGATGATATACTTTTGTGCTAAGTTAGTTAATTAAAGGGTTGATTGGTATACTTTTGAGACTTTGTTGTGGTATAGGGTTTAGGTGAATTGTTTATATGGAGGGGGTTGCCATTATGAAACTTTATGTATAAAGATGATATACTTTTGGGCTAAGTTAGTTAATTAAAGGATGTTGAGTTGAATTCTTGGAAATCTGATGGAATTGTTTATACTGGTTTTATAAATGATATGAATATTTGCAAAGTTTTGAAAATGATATGAATATTTGCAAAGTTTTGAAAATGATATGGTGAAAGGTTTTATATTTGATTAATATTGTCGTTTATATGTATTTATGGAACAATTGCTGGATCACTATACAGGACCAATGGAAGGATAATACAAGAACAAAAATATAATCCAATTACAATTTAGAAAAATAGAAAAATGCATGACGGTTTTGAAATGTCATAAACAATTGCATTCTTGACGGTTGTAAAATGTCATAAACAATCACTTTTTTCACAGTTATTAAATGTCATGAAAAAGCATACTCTTGATGATTTTAAAATGTCATAAACAATCACTTTCTTGACGGTTATTAAATGTCATGAAAAAGCATACTCTTGACGGTTATCAAATGTTATAAATATTCATATTCTTGACGATTTCTACCATGCATACTCATATTCTTGACGATTTTAAACTGTCATAACACTTATATTCTTGACGGTTTTAAACTGTCATGAAAAATTGTATACTTAACGGTTATAAACTGTCAACGTTCACTATTCTTGAAGTTTTTACTAACCGTCAAAAACTTTGTTTTTCTTGACACTGGCTTCAATGACGAGTTTAAAACCGTTAAGAATAATCATTCTTGACAGTTTAAGAGTCTGTTTTTATAGTAGTGATTTTTTGTATTTTTCATTATGGACATGTGGACTTTTTTCGTTTACGGAATTGTTCTATACATTGTAAATATTCTGCCACTTTATTATATTTTCTAAAAGACTTCTTATTCCAATTCATCAAAATAATATTTATTTACCTAATTTTAAAAAAGAATCTATACCTTAAAATTCGGAGTCCACATAGACAATGTAAGTAGTTGACATAAACTCTAACACTGAAAACAGAAAATTATAAATATATATACTACGTTGGGCATGTTTCACGTTTGAAAAAGGGGGGAAAAGAGCATGTATCACGTGGCCCTCATTCATTAATTCTACATACAATCACAATTTTAAATACATCACTTTTTTCTTTTTCTTCTTTTTTTCTTTCTTTTTAATTTTTAAAATAGGTTATATATATATATATAGGCTAACAATGTCTTTAAATAAACCTACTCTTTTAGTTTAAGTTAAAGTATCATTATTTGATCAACAAATCCTTAAAATATAGCCTTTGCAATTCGTTTACTCCTCAGAATGGACAACCAAATTGATTTATTAAATGTGATTTTTATACCATCATTATTTTAATATATTTTTATTTAGATCGAAACTTATATAAATTATATTTAAAGGTTTGTTTGTTATTTTTTATTAATTTTTTTTAAATGTTAAAACTAATTTCATAACTAACTTTTATACCATTTTATTAATGTCACTGATATACATTAATATAAGTCTATTAATGATTTTCGTTATTAAAATCTAAAATTTTAATATATTCTTTTAAGTAATTTAGTTCATTTTTCTTCAATACAAATATCGCAAAAAAAAAAAAAGAAATAGAGTGGAGAGAAAAATAGAGGTAGAAATAATTTTCAAAGTAAAACATAATATTAAAAAAGAAAAGTTCAATGGAGATTGCAGAATCCTGCATGTGTGTAATATTAAACGAGTAAATAATAATAATGAAAATTTTTACTATTTATTTATTTTATCTTTAAATTAACAAAGAAATAAATAGAAGAAAAAATTACAAGTTAATAAATGCTATTTGATAGAAATACTGCGGGATGCATAGGTTTCCTCACCCTCCATAAATATATACAAAAAGAAAAAAAAAAAAAAAAAGAAGAAGAAGAAGAAGGAGAATGTATAAAATAATTATTCATTTCAACTTAGTACTTTGTTAGTCATATTTAAAAGGTCAATTGGGTGGAAATCTAAGGTTAAATTACAAATATATCTCTAACTTTCCCAAGTTCAAAAAAAGACCATTGAAACAAAATATTTTCAAATATCCAAATTTTACACCAATTTTCTTGCAAATCAAAATTTTAAGTTAAGATGGTAGTTTAAAATTTATTTGACTATTAACTTATAGTAATATATCATATATACCACCAATCTTAATAGTTATTATTATAATTAACATATAGTTAATTGTCAAATAAAAAAAATGTATTTGACTATTAACACACAATCATAGTTTGATAGATCTATCCGTTTGTGATTTTTTTATTTGACTAATTATTGTTTTAGTATGTTCTAAAGATAATTTTATTTTAGAATTTTGTGAGAATTTGTTGAATTTTATGTTTTAAGCAAGGTTTAAAATATCAATGTTATTGGTGGATATATCGAAGCCTTAATTTTATAGAAAATTTGATTTTAATGGATATTTATGGAAAAATTATAAAAAAAAATCAAAAAATACATTTAAGTTAGTAAATAAATATTTTATTATTTTTAAATAAGTAAACACATTTATTATTTATATTATAGTTATTTTAGCATCATTTTGATGTTTATTTTTTGTGATTTATAAACTTTTTTATGGTATAATGAAAATATCGATTTACTTTTTCTATCTATATTAAACCCATGAAAATAAGTTTGTGTCGATGGCGGAGGACTGTCTACAAGATAATCTAGCCAAGAAATTCGTAGGACCTTGCCTAATTTCGAGGGAATCCTATCTAGCTATTTATCTATAGGGTGAAAATTGGAGAACCAAATGAGCATGGATGTTAAATTGGGTAAGAATATTTACTTATTCAATTTCCACTTTGGTGCCGATAAAAATCAAATTTTTCGATTTGGGGCATCATTGTCTGATCACGACAGAGCTAGTTTTTACCCTCTCACTTAGTATTATATTACTAATTATCATGTTCATTAACTATCAAACAAATCCTTTCAATCTATTAGGGTAACAACAAACTTATGAGCACCATAATCATAAATATAACGACCCAACTTTTTATACTAAATTGAGGTTATTACTAACAATAATACATAAAAACTTGCTTAACAAACTGAAAGTTAACTCTAAATTTTTATTAAAAAACCTCAAATTCTCATTTATAAATCATGAAGTATGTAGAAATAAATCTCTAAACATAAAATCCTAGCTCAAACCTATCTAATTTTAAAAAAGAAATACTCAAAGAATACAAAAAATACTGAAATCAAAACTGTAAAGTAAAAGCGGAAGCAAAACGTTTCCCTATGGAAGTTACGGTCACTTATTGTCATTCGCCAGCTTCCCCTACCTCTACCTTTGTCTGAAAAATTAAACATAGAAATAGTGAGTATAAACATATGCTTAGTAAGGGACCTACAACTAGTTCTACTAGATGTTTGTTAACTTTCTACTAGGGTCCTGTAAAGAAGTACCCATAAACTAGCGTGTTCCTGAACACACACAATCTAATGCTCCCGTAGGAGCATATATGGTCTTCGATAAACCCAATGAAACACCTAGGATAAAATTGATCTTCGGTGAACTCGAAAGAACAACTAGGACAAACTGGTCTTCAGTGAACTTGAAGGAACACTTAAGACAATCGAGCTATAAGTGACCCGTCGGACTACTCATATACTTAACATATCATGACAGACTGGTGATCCCGACGGACCATACAATCATAAAAAGATGATGATCCTAAAGGATACCCATATAGGTTCGACCCTAATAGATAAAGTTAACAGAACACCCAATCCATAGCATGTAGCACATTATAACATCATAAACATTACATGAATATTAATTATAACGCTCTCAATCATGTGATTGATATTTCATGTATCATCAATCATTAATGTAAATCAGTCATCATCCTCAAGTAAATCAGTATTAAATATCAGTCATCAACATACGTCATCAATATATTATGCAATTTAGCTAGGTCAATGCATAATGGAGAAATCATATGCCAAATCTTAACTTTAGTAGAAGGGTCTAGTAGGAGAATCTCTTACCTCGAGATTAGCTTTAACAAAAAATATTCCTAATAGAAATAGTCAAACTTTCCAAACAAACAAGTCCTAAACATAAATAAAACTAAATTATTAAATTCCTCAGCTGACTAAAAGTCCAAAAATCCAATTAATTCAACTTATCCAAAGTTGAGGTTGAAGCCAAATTATCCTTGATCTGGGAAAAATTCCATAGCATAAAACTTCCAATTTAATCAAGCCAAACCTTCATAAAAAATACCCAAACTTAATCCAAAATTAATTTTATTTAGTACCAAAATTAGTATCTCATGGGTATTATCCAAAACCCATTAAAACCTACCAAAACTTACCAAATGAAAATAGGGCATGAAACTGCTAGGTGGCTTGGCTAAAGGGAATAGGCTCGAGGCTTGGAGTCCGCGTACAGCTCGGATAAAAGAGATCGACTCACTTCAAAGGAGGTAGCTCGGCTTACACACACACGGCTTGGATGAAAAATGGATGGCTCAGACTCACGCTTGAAAGCTTGGCTTGCAACGGTGACAGAGACGGGAGCTGATGACGACGTTGTCGGTGGACGAAATGTGCGACCTGTGGCTTGCAACGGAGGAGGGGGTTGACGCCATCTTGCCGAAGAAAAATGGACGGCTTGCAAACGAAGGAATTGACTCGCGGCTTCAACGATGACTTGAATGGACGTCAATTGGCTTCGGGTGAGACAAAGAAACCCGGAGACGATGGCGGCTGGTGTTTAGCGGTGGTCGGAGAAGGATTGCGACGCTAGGGTTTTGAGAGGAAGAAAGAAAGGTAGAAGATGGAGTGCACGCATCACGAGGGCTTATTTAAATATATTATTATTATTATTATTATTATTATTATTATTATTATTATTATTATTATTATTATTATTATTATTATTATTCCTTTTTCTTTTTTTTTCATTCTTTTCAAAATCACCCAATCACACATTTTCTCTCTTCATTTAATACTAATTAAACAAAATAATTTATTATCTCTCATCATTAAATCTTTCGATCACATCATCTCTTTTATCTTCTTTTTCTTTTCATCCCAAAATAAAACATATTTCCCTAATTAATTATATTATTCTGATAATATAATTATCCTTATCCTTCACTAACTTAATTAATTATATATACACATATATACAATTACCCATAATTCTCTAAACTTCACCAATTTAATTAACCAATAACATTAACTTAAATCAAATCTTTCATAACGCAAAAAAAATCCTGAATTCTATAATTAATTAAATATTCATCCAAAAATATTTAATTGCTTCTAATTTCTACAAACCAAAAAAATTGGAAAATTGCCAAAAATAGGTTAAAAAAAGGTTTAAATGACTTTTGGCACAAGTTTTCAAAAGAAAGACTTTTAGGACAATTTGGGTGTGAATGGACAAAAATACCCTTCTTTTCATTTCCCTCTTCCACGTTTGCTTTCCCTGCTCTCCACGATCGATTCCTTCTCTTTCGCATGTAGTTTCCTTTCCCTTCTCTTTTCTTTCGCATAAAACACCTGAACCTACTCCGCCCATCGCCGGTCGTTGTCCAGTGCATTTCGTCGCTCCTCTTCGAACCATTCAATCAACTTTAAGCATTTTCTCTTATTTGGGTGAGTTTCATGTCTAACCCATTCTCAATTTATTTGCTGTAAGTAAATGTTTGGTTGGGGTATTTGTTGCTATTTTCATCCGTAATTGTAGTTTTTGGAATGGACTTATTTGCTGTAAATTAGTTTAGTCAAAGTTTGGTTTTAGGTTCTTAGAAAGTTCAATGGGTAGTGAAAAATGAATTGAACTAGAGGATGAGGATTTAGTTGGATCAAATAGAGGAGGAGTAAGCAATAGGAATAGAAGAAATGGAGGATTTTTTTTTATCTCGCACGTATTTTTTTTATCTCGAACGTATCTTGCACGTATCTCGCACGCATCTCGCACGTTTTAAACTTTCGCTATTTATTTCAAAATCAAATTGGTACACCTCCTAATCCATTTAGAGCTATTCTTTGCATGTTTAGTAACTCTCTTAGGCCCTCATGCTTTATCTCGCACGTATCTCGCACACATCTCGCACGTATCTCGCACACATCTCGCACGTATCTCGCACGTTCCAAACTTTCACTATTTATTTCAAAATGAAATTTGTACACCTTCTAATCCATTTAGAGTTATTCTTGCATGTTTAGTAACTCTCTTAGGTCCTCATGCTTTATCTCGCACGTATCTTGCACGTTCCAAACTTTCACTATTTATTTCAAAATGAAATCGGTACACCTTCTAATCCATTTAGAGCTATTCATGTTTAGTAACTCTCTTAGTCCCTCATGCTTTATCTTGCACGTATCTCGCACACATCTCGCACGTATCTCGCATGTTCTAAACTTTCACATTTATTTCAAAATCAAATTGGTACACCTCCTAATCCATTTAGAGCTATTCTTTGCATGTTTAGTAACTCTCTTAGGCCCGCACACATCTTCCAGTTATTTTTGTTATTTCTTTACATCTTGCACGCATCTTGTAGGTTCTTAAGTTCAAATCAATTTTTGAAGATACAAAGCTACTTAAGGTAGTTTAAGGATGGCACATGTTCGGATTTTAGTGCGTCACGGTGGTGCATGGGATGAGGGACAAAGAAAATATGAAGGAGAAGTGTTAAAAGGCATTGTTGTCAGTAAAGAAATAACACACAATGATTTACAGTATGAATTATATGACCTTGCAGAAGTTGACTCTACAAAGTTCGACATAAAGATGTATATATGAGATAAAAGGGGGAAAGGAAGCTCCTCCATTTGAGTTAAGCAATGACTGTGATTTGAAGTTTTATATTCTTAGTGAAAATCCATTGGAGGTCCCCCTATACCTATCATGAAAGTGATTTGAAGTTTTATATTCTTAGTGAAAATCCATTTGAGCCTACAAGCAACCGAAGCATGAAAGTGTTAAACAAAGATTACAATTCAGTATCTGGGAGCAACCAAGTTCAAAAATTTAAACCCTCATCCTCCAATTGGAATGGATACATTAGATGAGAATGAAGTTGATATTGGTGAAGTTCAGGTTGGCTTGTGTGATAACATGATAGGGACCAATTCGGCTATATGGGAATCATATGAGTCATATCATTCAAAAGATGATGCTTTTACATGAGAGTCAGTTGAGATGTACAATGAATTGTTTGACATCCCAGAACAAAGAGATGCTCCTACAAAAGATTGCAAAGGAAAAGGTAAAGTTGACTACAGCTCCTCTAGTCGGAAGTTGAAGACAAAAGGAAGTGGCTAGTCCGAAGAAAGCTGTACAAGTGAAGAGTTGGATGTAGGACAAATCTTTTTTTGCAAGAGAGATTTGTCAATGAGATTAAGTGTGTTGGCAATGAAATTTTTTTTCAGTTTGTAGTAAAAAAGTCTACAAAAGAGGTTCTTTTCGTTAGATGCAGTGACAACAAGTGTGGTTGGAGATTGCGAGCGGTTAGACTGAAGGATTCAAATATATTCAAGATTAAAAAGTATGTGAAAGTTTATTCATGTTCTCTTGAGTTTTTGAATCGTGACCATAGGCAAGCAAAATCTTGGGTTGTTGGAGAATTAATAAAGTCCAAATTCAAGGGAGCCGGTCGCATATACAAACCACGTGATATCATAAAAGACATGAGGCAAGACTATGACATAAATATGAGTTATGAGAAAGCATGGCGTGCCAGAGAAAATGCATATGAACGAGTGCGAGGCTCTCCTGAAGAGTCATATAATCTTTTGCGTAGATATGGTGAAGGACTCAAATTTACAAATCCAGGTATAATATTTCACATGTAACTCGAAGATGATCGTTTTTTTAAATATCTTTTTATGGTTGTTAGTCCATGTGTTAGAGGATTCTTAAATTGCATTAGACCGGTCATAGTCATGGACGGAACATTTCTTAAGAACAAATATCGGGGTCAGTTGATAGTGGTCGTTTGCTTAGATGGTAACAATCAGATCTATCCTCTAGCCTTTGGAGTAGTTGATAGAGAAACAGATGACTCAATACAGTGGTTCTTAGAAAAATTGAAATGTGCAATAGGGGAGGTGCCTAATCTAGGCTTCGTGATAGATCGGAAAACATGCTTCTCCAAGGGTATTTCATCAGTTTTCCCCTCTGCATTCCACGGCCTTTACGTCCAACATTTGAGTCAAAATTTGCATGATAAATATAAGAATGACCACGGTTGCTACTTTGTTTTATAATGCATCGAAAACATATCGGTTTTGGGAGCGTCGAGAAGAAGGCATTAAAGTGACGTCTACATTGACCAAATGGGCAGAGTTAGTTATTCAAAAGAAACAAGAAGGAGCTTTGACAATGAAGGTCAACCTAATTGACTGTTACCAATTTCATGTCAAAGATTTAGATAAGGAGGAGGTCGTAAATCTTCAGACTAAAGAATGCACTTGCAAGGAGTTTCAAGCTGAGCAACTACCATGCTCACATGCCATTGCTGCAGCACGAGATCGTAATATAAATGTTTATAGTTTATGTGCTAATTATTACACTAATGAATGTTTGTTGGCTGCATATGCGGAGGCCGTCTACCAAGTTGGGAATCAGTCAGATTGGTAGACAAGCAAAGACTACGTACATATGACTGTTTTACCTCCGAAAGTAGTCAAAAGAGTTGGTCGACCGAAGAAAAAGAGGATTCCAAGTGTTGGTGAAGGTCCGAAATTGCATAAGTGTGGTCGATGTAAACAAATAGGTCACAACAGATTAACGTGTACCAATCCAATTTCATATACCGACAAGTCGAGCATACAAGATTAGAAATTTCTCTACCAATGTACTAATTATTACACTAATTAATGAATGTTTGTTAATGATGTGTTTTCTTAATGATGTGTCCCAACATTCTTACTTTCTGTGCTTCCAGATGGATGAAGAAGACGAAAATAACAATTGGCTTATTCATTTAGGAACACAAGAAACTGGTTTTAGGATCGTTTAAAAATAACTAAACGTTTGTTTAAAAATATCTAAATGATCGTTTAAAAATAACAAAACGATCGGTTAAAAACAACCAAACCATCGTGTAAAAACAACCAAACGATCGTTTGAAAACAACTAAACGATCGGTTAAACAAAACTAAAGTAAACGATCGTTTGATAACAACTAAACGATCGGTTGAACAAAACCAAACGATTGGTTAAAAACAACCAAAACATCATGTAAAAACAACCAAACGATCGTTTGAAAACAACTAAACAATCAGTTAAACAAAACTAAACGATCGGTCAAACAAAACTAAACGGTCGTTTAAAACAACCAATCGATCGTTATTAACTAAACGATCGATTATAAAAAATTAAACGATCGTTTTAGTTTTAACGATCTTCTAAAACAACGAAACACAACCGCGAATTGTTTACAACCGCGATTCAGCATTTTAAAAAAAGTACGCAAATTTACAATATTGCCCCTTTGGTAAAAACAACCGATATATACGTTCCGCTTTCTTCGTTCGTTTTTCGTCACTTCGCAATACACAACCGCACTGATCACTCACCTTCGTTTTCTCTCAGTCCATTGTTCTCTCAGACCATTTTTGTCTTAGTTCATATTTTTCGTCAACGTCGAAAGATATTTTCCCGAACTTTTCCTACTATAACGTTACACTTTTCCTTTCTTTATATTTCAAACGTTTCGACTTCTGTCTTAAAAAACTATCGTTGTGTTCTTAAATTATTATTGTGAAGCGTTTAGGGTTTTGGATTCGACTTCTGTCTTCAATATAGTTCTCCAGATTGTTAAATTTATTAATTATATTTTCAGGATGGCTGTACCTAGCGACAAGTATTTCCCTACCACTGTATCATGCCAAGTGCACAAGATCGGCAGTCTTATTAGGGATAAACTGACCAAGGAACAGCTGCAAATGTTCGACAAAAAAATTTTTGGTCCATTGCTGAATGTGAACATGGTCTTCAACGGCCAGTTGATCCATCATTTCTTGCTGAGGTAGATACCTGAAGACGGTAACGCAGATGGAATCTGTTTCTCAGTTTTTGGGAAGAACGTCCGTTTTACCCAAAACAAATTCAACATCATAACTGGATTGTGGCCAACAAACAATCCATTGGAGAAAGATTGTGATAGCAAGCGCCTATAAAGCCTTCTATTCGGATCAGAAAATAAGAAACTAATAACATGCTTGGAAATTGAGGAAAATTTCAAGAATTTTGAGTTTACAAATGATAACGATGCTGTGAAGGTCGCCTTGGCTGTCTTTATAGAAACTGTGATGGTCGGGAAGGATAAGAAAACACAGTTTGACATGGATATTTTGGGAAGAGTTGATGATGAAGAAGCATTTAAAAGCTTTGATTGGTCAACTTTTTTCTACACTCGTCTGCTCAACAGTTTAAAGACAAGTCTCCAAGGAAAAAAAGAAGCATACGAGCTGAAGAAGACAACAAGTTCCAAAGCAGTGTCATACTAAAACATCAAAGGCTATGTGCTTGCTTTTCAGGTGATTTTTATTTGTTCATACACTTTAAGTAAATGCCAATTCAAAGTTTAACATATTTGTTTAAATGTTGTAGGTGTGGGCTTATGAAGTACTCTCAACTGCAAATGAGCAGCTGGCCATAAGAAACAGTAAGGGATTAATCCCTAGGATATTGAGATGGAATTGTACGCAAGCTCCATCTTACAAAATGCTGCAGAAGAACATATTCGACAACAAAAATGTAAGTAAAACCTGTCAGCGATCGTTTAATACAATTACACGATCGTTTAAAATGAATTACATTACAGACTATTGTTCAACCTAAACTGAAGATGTCAACCCAAGAGAAGGCTTTCATGGAGAGTCGAATTCGAGGAGATGATAACATGCAAATGGAGGACGATGAATCCATTGGAGCAATGAACAACAAATCATTGGAGCAATCAGACTCATCTCCACAACTGTCACCCCAAAGAGAACAAAGTCAAACAGTGGCTGACCAGTCTGAAATGCATCCAATCACCAAGAAGAAACGTTGCAGATCAAAGAAGTCCAATGACAAAGAAGAACAAAGTCATTCAAAATCCTACAAGAAACTGAAGAAGGAAATAAAAGAAGTTCGTAAGGATTTATCCACACTGACATCTATAGTCTGTAGGATGGATGACACAATCACAAAGCAGTCGTTGGAGCTGTATGAAATGAAGCAGATGCTCGAGAGATTGGTCCAGGTAAAATTTGTTTTCATAATACATTAGTTACACGATTGTTTATCAAAGTTACACGATCGTTTAACTTTGATAGACGATCGTTTATCAAAGTTACGTGATCGTTTACTTTTATATACACGATCGTTTAACAATACATTATTTTTTAAATTTTATGTTCATTTTTATTTGTTTATTAGAATCAAACTGAAAATCAAGGGAATGATCATACTCATCAGAATGACAATGAGTATGTTGTTCTTGAACAACAACATACTGAACAAACAACATACTGAACATCAAGAGGAAACCCAAAGGTTAACATTTCATTCATTGTTTACTAGTTTATAAATACCTAACAATTGTATTTTTTTTCTTATTCTCATTTTTTTTCTCATTTTATTTAGGGAACATCAACAAGAATGTAGTAGTGATATAAGCATAGACTACAGGGATGCAGACTTGCTAATGACTATAAAAGATATATCGGATAATCTAACTGCTAAAAGTCAGAAAGAAAAAGACCTGCCACAAATGATTACTACCCTTCCACTTGTGAGCCAACCTCTTGTACTTTGTGAATTGGCTCCATTGGATCAAACTATACAAATTGTAAATGAAGAATCTCAACTGGTATGTATACACAATAAATTTGTAGTCGTTTGAATTAATAGCTTGTTACTTGTTTAATACGATTACATTCCAGGAAACAACAAAACAACAGGTTGAGATTCAAAAAAATGATGAAGCAGTTACTTTGGTTGAAAAAGAACCAGTAACTGTGCCTGATAAAGATGATCAAGAAAAACCAATAAAGAGAAGAAAGCTATGTAAAATAGCAAATAAAAAGGTTCCTGATGAAGATGAACAAGGTAATCCACCCACAAAATCTATTAAGATCATATCAGAATCTACAATACTTGTCCCAGATGTGGAAATCAGAGAAGTAGATAGATATAATCCGATGTGGCAAGTGGATCCAAAATTATGGAAGGAATACTTACAATGGAAAAGATCAAGAAAAACAACCCATGAAGAAAGGAAAGTAGTCTCCGCAACTAGAAAAGAAATATTTTTCAGACAGCTTGAAGAAAACACATGGGTATATGGAGACGTAAGTACTCTTCCCAAATTTTATTTTATATGTAAACGATCGCTTCTATTAACTAAATGATCGTTAAGTTAATATTACATGATCGCTTAGTAAGTAAACGATCACATGTACATTTCTTAAGCGATCGCTTATACTCTCCTTTCATTCACTAAACGATCGTTTATTTTTTCTTTGTAGACAATGGATTTGCTATTATCCCACTTGCAGAAAAAAATGTTGCATCTCAAGCAACTTTGCAAGCGTTCTTTTAGAATATTACATTCCTCGTTTATAGTAAGTTATTATTCTTTAATTTTTTTTTGTATAGAAGTTAAACTGCATCATTATATTCTGACTAAATTTTTTTACTTGTTCTTCAAGACTGGAATCAATAAACCAGACTGCATTGTTTGAAACCATATTTTCGATACTCATCTGGTGACACCAGATAATAACAAAGCTGAATGGACAGACCCAACAGCACACCTAACTATATGGACAGAAAAAGATGTGGAAGACTATTTCAACACAGCTGTTGGTGATTACGAAGGAATACCAGGGTGGGGAGATGTCAACTATGTGATTAGCTGCATCAACATAAAAGAACACCGGTTGGCTATTGCAGCTGATATGAGAAAATGCAAGATCTACGTGTTCGACTCAATGCCAAATTATGTTGAGCAGAAACTTGTTGATGAAGGTCTTCAAATGCCTGCACGATGCATCGCCTTACTCGCAATTGCAATTGGAGTCAACCTCCATTCAGATAACTTCACATATGGCCCTTGGCCAGTACGTAGATCGAAGGCCACATTACAGAAAGGGCGTTCATTGGATTGTGGAATTTTCTGTTCTAAATTTATTGAATGCCTTGTAACTGGTAGTGACCTTGGTTGTCTAACTGTGCCAAACATGAAACTGTTTGGACAATAGTATGTACTGAAACTTTGGGCGAATAAATACTTTTCGTAAATAAATATATATATATTTGGTTTTTGTACTTTTGAGTTAATATTTGTATTCGTTTAGATACATATCACAAAACATTCGTGTAGAGAAATACTCATCGCGCACATATGTTTAAGCGATCGTTTAGTAAGAATATTAAGAGATTTCCTAACGTTTAGGTGAAGAGTATTAAGAGATCGTTTATATGTATGACACTAATGTAAAAGATCGTGCACATATCTTTACACGATCGTTTAGTAAAGTCTTAACGATCTTCTTAATAAACATCAAAATATTAAGCGATCGTTTAGAGAAACCACATTGATATCTAAAAGAATATTAAGCAATTTCCTAAACGTTCAGGTGAAGAGTATTAAGAGATCGTTTACATGTATGACACTAATGTAAAAGATCGTGCACATATCTTTACACGATCGTTTAGTAAAGTCTTAACGATCTTCTTAAAATCATAAAAAATATTAAGCGATCATTTAGCTACAAGTAGTTTTGCGACATAGAGAATAATCGATACTACTAATTGAAATGCCAATTGATACTAATTGAAATGCAACATAGAGAATAATCGAAAAGCCAATTGATACTTGTGATTTATGTAAATATTTCGATACATAGGAGTGTTGGTCCATAATTGAAATGCTAATTGTTTTCTGAAGTAGGACATGTTTTCTTGACATAATGTATCTAAACCAACACCAGCAGCTATGTACTCAAAATACTTAATTGTGAAGACGCCACAATCACTATTAGTTCATTGAAGTGGATTTGAGTCAATAATGACAACTGGCCAAGGTTCCTTGTATGTCGATGATCTACCTTTCCTATCAAAGAAGCCAGTACTATCTAACAACTTTGGCACCAACTCTCGAATGGGCAGTAATATGTTTGTCATCTCTTCGATAGTTGTAAGTGACGGAAGCGAATCCTATACCTTGACTTGACAAATTACCAAATCCAAGCATAATAGAACCAAATGGTTGGCATGGACATTGAATGGAGAGTAAACGTAATCAACACTTGCCCAAGGATCTTGGAAGTCCTCTTTTGACTCGACAACATAGTCAACCAACCTATACTCTTCCTCCCAGTCAAACGGGCGATTCTCTTTAATACGTTCTTTGTATAGGGGCCACTTCGCAACTAAAATGCACTGCAAAGAAAAACATACAAACGCAAATATCAGACGCAAATACATACATAAAGTAACGTGACGATTCCAAACCATAAAGATTGTGTCTGCAGTTGTGAAGTTCTGAGAAGAAGGTATCCCGGCTGCCTTAATCTTCAAGGAATGAAAAGAAAAGGTGCATCCAAATGCTAATAGAAAAAAAAAGTAAGCAGTAAATGTATAGAACCATAACAATAAAAAAATTATAATGGCATAAATGATAAGATAATCCCTTACCTCATCCGCCAACCACCGGCGACACATAAACAAGTCTCTGAAAAAGACCTTCGATTTTTTCCCATGAAAGGTTTCACGCACCTCATCGTCTATACGCTTGTCTGTAATCCAAGCTCGAAGTCTATCTAAATGGACGTCAAGTATTTTGTGCATAGGATCATAAACAATTGGTTCAGACTGAGAGGTGGTGGTGGTTGATGTCACAGACCGTTTAGGTAGAGTTGTGAATGGGGTTGATAGGTAAATACTTACACGCTTCCTACGGGCGGACCGAACGTGTGGTCGTTGAGTGGGAAATTGTTCTATCTCTGTGACGTCTTCATCAAAATGAGTACGAAGTTTTTTCCCACTGTCCTCAATTTCAACCTCATCGTCAACGATATCTATTGGCTCCTCTAAACCAATATCAACCTTCTTCTCCAACACATCGATTGGCTTCTCTAACTCAATATTAAACCTCAACCAAGGAGGTGTACCGACGGTGTGAACATCTTCGTCGCCCTATGGAAGCTCATAATGCATTAGTGTGGATAATGATAGAAATTAAACATCAATATTAGTAAGAACATGGAACCAAACCTTCTTTTTAAGTTAAATGTATTCATCCTCCTTTGGCATCCTCAACCAATTAGGGGTACCGCTTGTGTCAACATCTTCGGTCTTAGCATTATCCACTTCTTCACTTTCTAATGTATAATCTACTAAGCCTTCAAACACCTTGCGGTCTCCTTCGTCACCCTATGGAACCTCGAAATGAATTAGCGAGAACATGCAACTTAACGTATGAGTAATTACCAAATATGAAACAACTAACGTCAATACACTTAAAAGTTTCATTCCTAACCTTTCTTTGAAGTCCAATGTGCTTCAATATGGTTGACATCATGCTCTTCAATACGTCAATATCTGATTTTATACTAGTAAGTTGCCCTTCAACAACCGCTACTCGATCTTGGAGATTCCGAATAGCCTTTTTCATCTTAGTCATGGACTTTTGTTTCTTACTCTTTTTGAAGTCATCTTCATCATTAACAACTTCTCTTCCTCTTTTTGAACCACCATTCTTCGACTGAACAATGGTAGATGAGCGGAGGTTTTCAAAAAGTTCACCTGACGCAATTTTCAACTGCTCCTCTTCAGGTGTCATCTCAATGACCGCCTTAATTATCAACTACAAATAGAAAAAGGCAAATGTATTTAGGACAAAGAAATAAGCAGAAAATCATGCGATCCTTAAGTTAGTTACTATTGCTTGCTACTTACCATTGGCGAGTCAAATACCTGGCTTATAGTTTGGGACTTTGGTGATTGTTGGCACACCCACCTCAGCATTCGTGGTATGGCATGATCGTTTACTTTATCTACACCACATCCAATGATGGTTGGTATAGACTCATATGCCTAAACCTATTCGACATTTGACAAACAAGTTTAGGAAGTGCCACAAGATATATATAGATATATAAACAAGTGGTTTCACAATCGTTTGAAGACAACTAAACGATCGTTTAACATAACTAAATGATCGTTAAAAAACAACTAAACGATCGTTTAAAATAACTACACGATCGTTTAAAAAAACTAAACGATCGTTTAAAATAACTAAACGATCGTTTAATTTTAAATGTATGCATAAGTTTTGAAGTAAGAAGTAAGAAGTAAGAAGTCACATACCTGTAATGCATGCAGAAATCCATTGATAGTATATTTTTTTGTCTGTGTTGATTTCTTCTTTCCCTTGGCATATTGCTTGTCCAAGGCTCTTTTCAAGGCACTTAGCGTGCGTCTAAAAACAATCCCAACCCAATCATAATTATTAAATGTATTCCAATCATCAGCAATCTTGAAAAAACCAATGTCGACTTTGGTTCGCCTATCTTTTCCCAACAAAGATATCTCTATAAAGTAGACTAAAACTAATTTAACAATATCATCGTCATCACCCTCGTATTCCAAAAATATATCATCTAAGTCGCTAACATAAATACACTCCTTGTCTTTGAAAAACTTCTCCAACAATCGACTATTCCCAACCAACTGAATATAGTCCTCTTTAGGACCCCATAGTCCAGTTATGATGTTAAACTCTCTCCTACCGAAAGTACAAACAATGCCCCCTAGTAAGAAACTTATAGAATCCTTTTCTTCATCTTCCACCTCCCTTAACAGTAAGTAGTGGATGAGTGGCCCATTAAAGACAATATTTAGGTCCAAAAAGTGCCCAAACTTTGTTTTCCTAAATAAGGCTAATTGATCGGGTTTGAGTTTGGCCTTAATATTATGTGTTGTCTTTTCTAAATGAGACAAAAAACTTACTAGGGAATAAAAATGATGGAAAGGATTAATCTTGTACAAGGGTCCGTCGGTCGATGTCGATGTCATGATTAAAGCCTGAAGAAAAAGGAACAAATTCCAACAAATAAGTCGATTCCAAAACCAAACATTTACAGCAAATATATTGAAAATGGGTTACAGATAAAACTCACTGAAATAAGAGAAAACGCTCAAAGTTAATTGAATGGTTCGAAAAGGAGAAGCGACGAAATGCACTGGAGGACCGACGAACAGTCGGAGTATCTTCGAAGAGTAGAGCGGGAAATTTCAAAAGCCAACGAAAGGAGATTTTTTTTTTTTACTTCAGGTGTTCTATGCAAAAGAGAAGGAAAAGCGAACGTGGGTAGTCGAAAAATTCAATGAAGAGGGATAGAAATTTAATGAAGGGCATTTTTGTCCATTTACACCTAAATTGTCCTAAAAGTCTTTCTTTTGAAAACTTGTCCCAAAAGTCATTTAAACCTCTTTTTTTAACCTATTTTTGGCAATTTCCCAAATAAATTCTCAAATTATTTCAAATTGACACCCCAATAATTTCAACAAAATTAAAAATTAAACTAAGATGATTAAATTAAAATTACCTTACTTTTCGGGAGTTAGAATAAATAGAAAAAAATTATAAACTTGAACAAGTCTTATAGTGTCCTCCATTCGTCTTCCCTTTTACATTCGTATTTAAAGAATAAATACATCTACTAAGGATCCTGAGAACAAAACACAACATGCCCAAGAAAAGAAAACACATATCACTTTGACTTAAGGGGCACTAGCTTTCACACAATTGGTGCAGGGACTCGTGTAAAGAGCACTCCCTAATAAACGGATGTTTTGACTAATCACAACCGAGGTGGTTGTTATAATTGCAACACTTGCTTGGCTACCTACCCTATGTCATAACTCCTCAACACTTGGGCTATTCTGTATACCTTTCAACCATCTCACTTTGCTATCTTTTCCTTTAAACTTAACATATTTGCCTAACATATTATTAACAACATACGTAAGCAAACTTCAATATTCTTACTAAATTTTAGCCATAATCGAACAACAAGACCTAAACTTGTTTATATTAGATTTTGAGACAAACCTGAAAAGAATAATACAAATAAAAGGTTCGAAACTAAAAAAAATAATTCAAAAAAATGTTCTATATACACATGAATTTCCAAACAAAAAGAAAAAAGTAAGACTATCAAACAAACCCATATTCTTGAACAAATTTGTTTTGCAACCTTTCAAAATCTTATGAACCTTAACCTTTGAAACAATAAAAAAAGAATAAGATAACATTAGATTACTAAATTAAATGTCAAATTATATGAAAAGAAATTTTCACCTTTGGAGCAAGCAAACGATTTCTAAGATGGTCATACTTACGCAGAAGATCTCTTATTTTGTTGGAATTCAATTAAAGATTGAAATTAATATGTCATTATAACATCGATTCCCAAGTAATATTACACTAAAAACTCATTCTTAAGACGTACCTTTTAGTTCCTCGTCGATCTTGTGTGAGCATTAAAAAGAAAGATGAACATCAAAGACGTCTTAAAAGAAGTTGAGAGAAATTTTATTGATGAATTTGGAAAGAAAATTTACAAAAGATTGTGCCATAACTATTTAGGATTGAATATGGGTGATGATCAATAAAGAATACGAGACAAAAGGGGGACTTATACACTTTGGTCGGCAAAATGCGTGGAAAGGCACACAAATTAAAGTTTGTAGTGCTGCAACGCTAGGCTTGAGCACTGCGGTGCTTGGATTGGCACCATGGTACTACACGAAAACTAAGGGTAAGCATCAACACTTAAAAAATCAATTTGAACAATCGAAATCGACTGAATTGACACCCATGGTCGATTTTATGAAAAATACGATTGGTGGTCGGTTTAATTAAAAGAGTTTCAAAAAACCGACCTAAACCAACCTAAATCAATTGAAACTGACTCGTTTAACATCGTTGTCGATTTCCCTAAGTATAAATTGACTAGGTCGATTTTCAGTGTCAATTTTTGTACAAAATCGACCCCACCCAACCGAGATGATCACCCTTAACGAAAATGGAGCTCTCATGAAGATGGCATCGTGACACGACACAATGGGCAATTTTGTAATTTTGATCTTTTGCTTTGTTTTAGCTCAAATTTGAATTGTTCTTACTTAATTGGAATTTTTTCTTCCCCATACCATATTTCCAACAAAATAAGAGATCTTCTTCATAAGTATGACCATCTTAGGCAAACACGTTTTATAAAATTTTGACAGAGTCTCACCTAAAAAACAGATTAACAACACCTTGAAAATAAGAGAAAATACACTCTCAATATAATTGTTTCACCAACCATTAAAGTCATGTTTGGGGTTAGGAGTGGAGTGTACTATAATAGTTCACTTCTTGTTTGGGACAATGTTTAGTTTTAGTTAAAGATAATTAGGATTATGATTTTAAAAAACCTACATGCTCTCAATATTCTTCAACCTTAAGAGGTATTTTGTTTCAAGGGTTGGAAAGTTCATCGACTAACTTTCGAATACTTCCTCCATCAATCATCCCTAGTTAATCTCCGACCACCACCTCTAGTGACTCTACCGGCGAACCTTTAACAACAAAAAAAAAAAATTGTATATACAAATATAATTTTTTTAGAAAAAGTTATAAAACAGATTTCTATTTTTATTTTAAGAAGTTTTTATAGAGAATGTTTAAATAAAAATGAATTTTTGAAAAACGTTTTTCTAAGTCATTCAAGATAGGCTCTTATTTTAACTATAATAATATTTTTTAAAATACAATTTCCTTTTTTTCTTTTTCTTTTTGAGGGTTTTTCTAAATTATTATTATCATTAAGTTATTATTGAATAAGAAATTTTAGACCAATCACAAATTGTCGCGCCATTTACTAAATTAATGACAAAAAAAATACAAATAATTGAATTTTGGACTTAATTAAAAGTTGACATGTGTCTCAAATTAAAATTGAAGACATAAATTGGCTAATTTTGATGATGCCTCATGTTTTCATTATGACCGTTGGATCAAATTAATTATTTTGGTTCAATTAAATATTATTTACTTGGGCTAAAGTTTAATTGAGTCCAAAAATAAACTTCATTTAGCCTAAATACTAAATATGACCCAAATTCATGTGATTGAGCTCGTGGGTCTGGTTCATGGATCAACTAGGCCAAAGCCCATAAAGCTCACTAGAGAACTCTATAAATAGAAAATTTCTCTTTATTTGTGAAGATTGGAAATTTTTAACTCTGAAAGATCTAGAGAGAATTCTTCCAAGAGCCAAAAGACTCTCAGAAGATTGAAGTTTCTTTGAAGATACAAGCTTTCTTCCAGGACTTCAGTTTCAAGAACGTCATGTGCTTTGTTTCTTCAAATCAAGTGTAGACATCCAACTGAGAGAGAATTAAAGGATCAAATATTAAAGATGGAACCACATCGCATCAAATCAACATAAATACAACACCAACACTAGTTCAACTCCACGAATCAATTTTTTTTTTAAAATCTCGTGTGAAAAAATTGACACGTCGGGTGGTACATCTCTACCTTTCATTTCTCTCTCGTTATCCAAACCACTCATCTCTCTCTTATTATCCAAATCTATAAGCAAACCAATGTCACCAAAGAAGGTTGCATCCAAATCTTATGTTATAAGCAATGTTACACGGGCCTGTCACCCATAATCGTTCTAAAGGGATCATCCAGGAGCTAGATTAAGGTTTTGTCATCACGCATAGCGTTCTTAAGCAATTGATGGAGTCTCCTAAAGCTGAAATTGTCATCAAGGGAAAACCTTTGTATGATAACTTTGATTCTGCATTTAGAAAGTAAAATAAAGAAGCACACTCTAATGTGATGTCTCTCATGATGGCTGATGTAATAACCGAGTCTACCATGGTGGAGATAGAGAGAAAAATTAATCTCCTGATGAAGGATGTTGAGAAATGAGACCACGAAATCATAGCTTTTAGAGAGCAGATGCAAATGCGTGAAACTGCTGAGTCGATCAAACTCTTGTTGTCAAAACTGGTGACAAAGGAAAGAATGTGGTGCAAGAAAATCAGCCATAATAACAATAAGTTTTTGTGGCTTCCCTCTCAGTTTAGTAGCTACAGATATGATCGCGAACTCCATTAGAGCTTAGTATGGAGGCTCGTCTCATACTTCTTTCATGTACTCTAAGTGATACACTAAAAGAATCGACAACTTAAGAATATCGCTTGGGTACCATCCTCCTAAATTCTAGCAGTTCGGTGGAAATGGCAACTCGAAGCAGCACATCGCCCACTTCGTCAAACATGTAAGAACGTAGGATTAAAAGGAGACCAACTAGTCAAACAGTTCGTTCAAAGCTTGAAAGAAAATGCTTTTGAGTGGTATACCAATCTAGAGCCGAAAGTCATTGATAGCTAGGAACAATTAGAAAAAGAGTTCCTAAACAGCTTCTATAGCACCAGGCACACCGTAAGCATGATGAAGCTTACAAACACGAAACAACGAAAGGAAGAACCAGTCATCGATTACATCAATCGACAATTTGGTGTTTGTCGGCTATAGAAATGTGCACCCAAGGCATGCATTAGTGACTCTTTTACATTCTGTAGGAAACAAAACCCCTCACATTTAAAGAGTTGGCAAGTCGGGCTCATGATATGGTGTTGAGTATCTCCAACAGAGGAACTAAAATTGTTTTTGTCCCTGAAGTAAAGAAAGAGACGAAGGGTGCCAAAAAGATAGTGAAGAGAATCGTGAAGGAATCTATGGTCGTAAACATGACCCTAGTGAAGTTCTCCAAAAGGAAGTGAGAGCTGAAAAGAAGGATAATGGAAGCGAGAGACGTTGTCTGAATTTAAAGGAAAGACAGGAAAAGTTTACTCATTTCCTGATTTAGATATAATAGACATGCTGGAGCAATTACTAGAGAAGCAATAGATCTAACTGTCGGGATGTAAGCGGCTTGAGCAAGCATGAAAGGTAGATGATCCCAACTACTACAAGTATGATCGGGTTATCTGTCACCCAGTAGAGAAATATTTTGTGCTGAAGGAGCTAACTCTAAGGTTGGCTCGTGAGAAAAAGATCGAGCTAGACTTGGAGGGAGTAGCTCAAATAAACCATGTTGCAGTAACGGTAATGTTGGATGCTCCTCTGTCAACATCGATTTTTGAACAAAGGAAAAGCTTGGTGTAGTTCAAGATCTTTGAGCCTATAGTTGTCCAATTTTGTTGGGAAGTAGCACCAAAGGATCTTCAAGAAAAAGAAAGATCGATCAAAGAAGACGATGAGGGGTGGATAGTTGTGGCTCACCGAAAGAAAAGGCAGTCAACTCTGACCCAAAAAAAGTCTCGTACCTATAGAAATTACAGAAGAAGAAATAAGGCCCAAAAGAATAAGAAAAAGAAGAAGACTCAGAAGTCTAAGCTCGTACAAGAGAAAGACAAGGATTTTTCTTTACCTCAGGGCTTAGTAACCTTGAGAGACTTCCTTCCAACAAACTTCCTTTATGATCATCAGGATGAACTCCTAGAAGTCGTTGCGTGTCATGCTATCAACGTGACAAAGGAAGAAAGTATCCCTACAAGATCATTAGAAAAGGAGAGAGTTTCAAAAGACCTATCGAGGTTCAACGTGGATGATCTATTATCACTTCCTTAAGAAACCAAAACCATCCATATTAATGCATTCTTAAATTCAGAAGTATAAAGTTTGAGTGCTCCTTATTGTATGTCTATTGACTTCTCAGATGTGTTTGCTGTTGGGATCCAAACTTCATAATAGCCACTTGTATGCTTTTGGTTACGTTTGAGAACAGAGAGTCGATCGAATTCTTATCGATAATGAATTAGCTGTTAACATAATGCTGAAGTTGACTATGAGCCAGTTAGGCATCTTGATGGATGAACTCTCAAATAACAAGCTGATAATCCAATGTTTCAACAAGGGTAGCCAAAGAGCAATAGGCATGATACGTTTAGAACTCACAATTGACAACCTAAAGGCTAGTGCATTGTTTCATGTCATAGACTCAAGGACCACTTATAAGTTGTTACTCGGTCGTTCTTGGATACATTAGGGTATTTTTGTTATTTCACATTTTAGGCTTGTGGGCTTTTTCCTTTTCCAAAATTGTTCTATACGGTATAAATATTTTCGTGCTTTGTTATATTTTTGAAAAAACCCCTTTAGTTAAATAGAATCAAACTAGGGTTTTTTCAAAAGTAGAACAAAGTTCGAAAATATTTACACTGTATAGAACAATTTTAAAAAAGGAAAAAGTCCACAACGTGAAATAACAAAAATACCCCGCAATTAATCAGTCACACATGCGTGAAAAAATAATTTTGTACCCAATCTAAACGATCTCTTAGCAAATCTAAACGATCTTGTACCAAGTATAAATGATCTTGTACCAAGTCTAAACGATTTCATAGCAAGTCTAAACCATCTTGTACCATTGTACCAAGTTTAAACAATCTTGTACCTTCTACTTGCCTAGTCTAAATGATCTCGTAGCATGTCTAAGCAATCTTGTAACGAGTCTAAACAATCTCATAGCAAGTCTAAACGATCTTGTACCCTTGTACTTAGTCTAGACAATCTGATCTTGTACCAAGAAGAAGAAGATGAGAAATGAAAAAGAAAGAAATTCTAGAAGAGGAAATGAAGAAATTGGTAAATTTCTACATAAAATAACCATAATATTGGAAAATGAATAAGAAGTAATAGTATGAAGAAATTAATAATATAAAGAGAGAGGATGAATAAATTGCAAAAAAGAAGAAGAAAAAGAAGTGTAAAATGGTCAACATTATTCAAGGGCAAACTTGGAAGTTAGGAAAATATCATGACCTTTTTAATTTTGTTACACGGACCGTAAATATTTTGGTATTTTGTTATATTTATAAAAATTAACTATTAAACTAAACTATTAATTTATTCTCCAATTAATTAATTGTTAAATTAAATATCTTACATTTAATTTAATCCAAGTTTAAATCATATTCATATATAAATCTCTCTCACAACTTATAGTTTTAATATATATATTAATTTTAACATATAATTTAAATATGAATCTAATTCACATGAAATTATTGAACTCAATCAAATATTTTATTCTCTCATAAATTAATTTTGAATATAAATTACTTTTGAATCATATCAAAAATTAAATTTATATAATAAAGTTTAATTAAGATATAAACTTTATATTATAATACACTACCGTACATTATATTATTTCCCTAAGTAAATTTGAATATTTAAAATTATATCCAATATATATTAACCTACTTACACTTTATGAGTTAGGAAAGGAACTTAATAGACCAACAAATCAAATGCTACAATGAAATGAGATTAATTGGCTAAACTCATTAACCACGTTAATCAATATTCGTTATCTTTGTGTACACTCCACTAAAAACTCACAACTAAACCATTCTCACTTTAGATATATTTATGTGTTAACGGACCAGTAACAGTAAGTTAGTCCTTCACAAGTGTTTGTAACAAAAGCTGAGTCAAAAATATCGTTTTATCCATGGGCTACTTTTTAGTTCTGAAATACCAATGCTCCTCTAATGAACAACCTATTTATGGTCCAACTAATAAACATAAACCCCTTTCATGACATAGAGATGACAGGACCCTTGTTCAAGTTCTAGAGACGTCATTTAAGGAAACACTCATCTACTTACCCTAAATTAGGGGAAGATTGAATTCCATATTGTGTGATTATGTTTCCAGTTCCTACTCAGTCTTATCCCAAAAATTGATAAGCTTACTAAGTTGGCAATCTGGCCACCTTTCACTCGTACAAAACAAAGAAAAATCCCTCGTGAATAGAAATTTGTATTATACTTGGGTGCGTTTGGGGGAGGGAAAGAGTTATGGGAGAAAAGGATAATCCTTTTCTCACCCGTACAAAACAAAGAACAATCGCTCGTGAATATAAATTTGTATTACACTTGGGTGCGTTTGGGGGATGGAAAGAGTTATGAGAGAAAAAGATTATGATAATCTTAGTGTTATGATAATATGTGTTTGGGAGAAAGGTTATTATTGGGAGTATTATGGTAATATGTGTTTAGGGGAAAAGAAATATGAAAGGTAGTGTTATAATATTATGTGTTTGGGGAGGGATTATGATAGTAGGGTTATAATAATATGTGTTTAGGAAAAGAGTTATGATTGTAGTAATTTGAAAAACAATAATAGAATTTGGATTGGGTTATTTGGGGAGTGTAATATTGTAAGGTTGTAAGAAAGGAAAAGAGAGGAGAAGATAGGGTTATTTGGGGATTAGGATAACCCTTGGGCCAAACACGGTTTGGCCAAATTTTCTAACACTTTTTTCTCTAAAACCCCATCCCAAACATACCCTTAAGATTAAGACTAGGTTACCTAGGTCATCCTAATGAAATAGAAACCTAACTAGTTAACGAAGTTACATCTAGTGGTTACTATTTTGTGGTTCGATCTTATCAAACTCATTGCATAGAATAACGTTGCTCGTATGTCATCTACACAAATACATTGAATCATTGTGTTTGTATCGAATACAAAGTTAGTCATATCCAATGTTACTAGGATAAGGTACCTAGTCTTATCCGTACACTATAGATCTTTTATGTTGTATCCCGAATAATGATCCATGTATGTTTCTACATACAGTTCAAGACCCATCAAACAACTTAGGATGTTAGTTTATTAAATTTAGGTTATTAAGACAAAACTAATGATATAATCAATCACACTTTATTGAAATTATAATAATAACACTTTATTAATAATGGTCAACGAATTATATTTACTATATACGAGTTTTAGGACATAAAACCCAACATAAAATTCCTTAAGCACATACTATAGAACATTTACAAATATGTCTAAAATACATTAAATCTATCCATATTCAAGTCAACAATGAAACGTACGATCATATCCAGCTCACACATACTTACCATCCACTCGGTATCATATCCTAGTTTACTACAGTAGAACACACTTAATATTATATGACCAAGAATAAATAGCTCATACATGATCCAAAGGAAACACGTAGTCAAACTGAGCTCACGAATATTCACAATCAAACCTGTATCATAGTTTGGTCTACCACGACATAATAAATTGCATATATGATGAAGAATAACTCACACACGATCCATATCAACAAGGAACACATGTGGCAAATTGAGCTTACAAATATTCACTACTTGCAACAGTGGCAACTTAATCACAATATCCATATCATCAATAACTAGGCTTCTATGTGCACATAGAGCTACCCCTAAGGGTTAATATCTAGGCCTAGAGCCAATGCCATAATCTTCACGTAGGTTCACGTTCTTGGATCTTTGGGTTACAAGCTCTCTCAATCTCAATCATAAAAACTGTTTAGGAAAGTTCAATTAAATCATAGAGATTATTTATGAAATTTTATCCAACCATATAGACCAAATTTACGAATGAAACTTATTATTATTTTAGATTTTAGGATTTAACTTTTACTACTATTATTATTATTACTACGATACATTCTCAAATATAACTAAATTTTAGATATATCAATGATAATATTAACCGACACGGATGGAAGTCTACCTATAATCTAAAATTTTGTTATAAGTTGTAACTACTTTCTAGAATTTTTTTCAAAAATAGAAATTTTTTTTAAAATATAATAAACTAAAATATATACAATACATAACAAAATTTTGGATTCTATCAGTGATAAATACTGATATACTATATTTTGATAGAAGCATATTAGTGTCCATCATTGATAAAATATAAAATTTTATTATATTTTGTAAATATTTTGTTAAATTTGTCATTTTTGATAATTTTCTTAAAAAAAAAAAACTATCTACACCATATTTAAAAAATAACTAAAAAACCAAAATTCATTTAGTCAAATTTTCCATTTTTGACCGCATTCTTTTTAACTTTTACCATAATTCTCCTATCATGGTTAGTGATTTATTTTTAAGGTTAACGTCAGAACTTAGAACTTGTATTAAAAGTTGATGCAGTAATACATATAAATTTATTATTTAAGAATAAAAGTTGCAATTATAAAAAAAAGTGTTGTGTCATTATCAATCAATTTGAAGTTCATCCATTTGTTTTTGATTGCTTAAAGACCTCCAAAATACCGGCCTCTGGTTCACCTAACTCTGTGGGCACTCCATATTTCTCCGGTGGTTGTAGCTGCCGGAACCGGAAAAAGTTTGGTGAATCACAACCAATTATAAAATTCTTCTTTTTCCACTCAAAAATCGAAACCCCATTGGATTTTTGTTTGGGAATAAGAATCTGTGATGGACTTCTTACAGTCTTTGGATCCTCAAATCCTTCTGGGTCTCGCTGTGGCTGTTTTAGCCCTTGCCGTTGGTGCTCTCTATGTATTATCCTCCTCCAAAAAAAGCAAATCTAGAGGTCACCCACCCTTTGAATTCAAGTTTTTTTTTAAAAAAAAATTTATTTATTACCCCATTGTTTGGATTTCCTTGTTGGGTGTTTCGGATTCATGATTAGAGGTTGAAATTTCTTTTACTTGATTTCTGTTACCAGTTTCTGGGATCCGTTGTGTGTTAATGCAGCGTGAAGTTCTTTCATTTTATTTTGTGAGTATGTGGATTTTGTGTTTGATCCATGCAAACTGCTTGTATGTAGATTTTTGTTGTTCTTTTTATATTATCTTCTCTATTTTTAGACTATTATGTTCAGTATACAAGAAGAGAGTTGTTATGCTGACCGCTTGAGATTAAGCTGACCGCTTGAGATTAAGCTGTCCGCTTGAGATTAAGCTGTCCGCTTGAGATTAAGCTGTCCGCTTGAGATTAAGCTGTGTGCGTAAGTTTCCTTACAGTAATTTACACTTTTTTGAAGTAACCAAGTAATATTTTGACACTCTCTAGATAGTTCCTGGAGTCTGGGTATTACTACAGTTTCATTTTCTTCTTCTGGAACCTGTTTTGTTTTTAAATAAGAGAAGCTAATTAATTTACCTATCCTTTTTATTTGGGGAACATTACAAATAAAGGGAAGAGAGATGATTTTTCTTACAACTCATAAATAGTTATATTATATGCTGACTACTTGAGGTTGAGTTTTTATTTTTAGTAGCTTACACTTTGTTGAAGTTGTAGAAGCTAATTACATTTCGAATCTCTAGATAGTTTCTGGAGTCTGAACGTTACTATGGTTTCATTTTCTATCTGTCTACATTTCAGTTTGAACTAAACCAACAATCTGTTTCAAATTGATCTATTGGTTAAGGAGATTTGATGGGAAATATCACATGAATAGGGATTCACATTTGAGTTTCCTGTGAAAATATTTATTCGATTTGATAATAAGAAGATTAATTCAGAAACGTGTGGACCAAGGTTGTGTTAGATTTATCTTTTCAACTTTTAAATTTTGAAAATAAGTCATTTTGGAGGAAATTGAAGTCCTTGGCAATCACTTAAAATAGATTTTGAAACACCTTTAAAGTTTACTTTGCATTGCTTTTATCAAAAGAGTTTAAATGAAAATATATATTTTTTAAAAACACTTTTTTCCCTTAGTCAATCGAAATGGGACCCAAATTTAGTATTCACTCAACCTTTAGCAGGATTCTTGTGCTATGGATGGTTTTGTTGTGATGATACGTTAGAAAACAGTCTGTAATTGCTGCCTTTTCTTCTTCTTCTTCTTCTTCTTTTTTTTTTTTTTTTCTTTTTTTCTTTTTTCATTTTCTTAATTTTGTTTTCCTTATCATATGATTCATACATTCAGGTTGCTTGGATCCAGAGATTTTCAAGGAGTTTAAACTTATCAAGCGTCTGCAACTGAGCCATAATGTGGCGAAATTTACATTTACACTCCCTAATCCTACTTCAGTTCTGGGTCTTCCTATTGGACAACATATAAGTTGCAGGTCTGGTGGTTTATCCTTATATATTCCTGATAGGTTTAGTTGGATTTTCACATGTCATGCCTATGGGTATGTAGCTGAACAAAAACCTAGATTTTCTGATTATGTTGGTTCTTACATTATATGGTGTAAGAATCTCAGTACTATTCTCTCCTGTGTTAACTCTGTTAAAATTAGAGGAAACTTAGAAATACAGCAAGTTTCTTTTAAAGGTACCTGTTAAACTATCAATCCTGCCACTTCCTCGTAATAGATTTTCTGATTTAGCTCATTGGCATTCCCAACTTTTATTGGAATAAGGTCATTTATCTAAGGTCATTTAACTTAACGGTTGTTACTTCTTTTGGTCTTTTCGCTTGAGAGAGGTTGTAGGACCTTAGAGGAAACTTTTAAAAACTTTTTCGAGGTGTGTAGTATCTTTCGTTTCTTTGAGCTGATCAATTATGTTCTTCATTCAAAGACTATTCTAATCATTTGCATCTTCTGAAGTAAACTAACTGGAAATGGTTTTCAAAATCTCCCTTGGGTTTGAGTGGGGATGAATGCCTTTTTGCCTCTTTACCTGGCGTTTTTTTTAAGATGATTTGTTTCATATGTGAAAAGGATCTATTTCCCTGAGGAAACTATAATTCATTCATCCTACAGGGGAAAGGATGGCCAAGGTGAAGAAGTTATCAAACCATACACGCCTATTACTTTGGATTCTGATGTTGGATATTTTGAATTGGTCATAAAGGTTCGTGTTTTGGGATTCTCAGTTGTTGGGGAGTATTTTAATGGCATGTATGCATGTTAATCTTAACTCTGGATTGTGTTTTACCAGATGTATCCCCAAGGAAGGATGTCACACCATTTCCGACAGATGCGTGTAGGAGATTTTCTTGCTGTAAAGGGTCCCAAGGTATGTGCAAATCAGTAATTTTTTCTTGGTAAAAGAAACATTTCATTAATGAATGAAATTAGGGGAGAACTCCAAACGCCTAAAGGTGATTACAAAGAGTGCCAATTAAAAAGAGAGAAAGGGTGCTTTGTTTTACAGCTTGAAAAAACCTTGGACAAAACGAAACCATGAAACAATCAAAAGAAAAAGAGTTGCTGAAAAGCATTTTAATCGTCTCGCCCAATAAAATTCAAAGGAGAGTATGCATTAGAGCCAACTGAATCGTATTCTTTGTACCACCAAAAGGATGACACACCAACAATGATCCAAAGATGTCGTAGATGGAATTTTATATCAGTAATGGCAGCTATTTAAATAATGAATTTTTATGCGAATTTTGTATCAGAAATGGTAGCTATTTAGTAATGAATTTTTATGCTTTTAAGTAGTGTTTTGTATCAGTTTGAATATGCACAGCCGTTTAGAGATCATAGTCTATCTTCTTTGATCTAATTGGAGATTTTTTTTGTAATTCACCTCTTGGTGTTACCCAAGCTCCTTGTATTTCGTTGGTCAATGAAATTTATTTTTCTTGAAAAAATAACGTTTTCTTTCATTGACAAATTGGGTAATTACTATTTTCCAAATTTGCCTTTTACATGTTACATTGCATATATATGAACTCAGATTTCAGGTTCTGCGAGTTTAAATCCCTTCATGTTTAACAAGTTAATTGGACAATTAAGTCATTTGAGCTAGTTGGAAGGATTCTCTCTTTTTATAATTTATCTTTGTTAATTGTTATTTTCAAATCATCTTATGAATAAATTGTTTACTCAATATGCTTGCAGCCTTTTCTTGATCAGTGATTTCTACAACAGTTCTAACAGTTCTTATAAAAAAGAAATAACAGTTTGAACAGTAAACTAAAAACAAAGAAAGATTTTAGTAAATATGTAATTTTTTAAAACAGAGAACTGAACGATTGGTCATATTGAAGTTGATATGGAAATTAGTTTCCCATGCCAGCTGCCTTAGATTTTGTTATAAGGTCTGTCTACCATTCAGCTTCCTTCTGGGTTAGCCACAGACGTCTCCCCCACATTCTATTTTGAGAATTTATTGCAAACGATTTGTTTGTCACACACAAAAAACAGCTCCCATTTTCTCTCTGAGATAGAGAGATAAACAAAGAACTTCACAATACCTTTAAAATCACTGAGAACATTCAAAATCTACGATGAAAACATTCGTGCAGGGACGTTTCAGATATCAACCTGGCCAGGTCAGAGCATTTGGTATGCTTGCTGGAGGCTCGGGCATTACTCCTATGTATCAAGTACACATTTCCTTTTCTTTTGGCTCGATCATTTTAGTCCTTCAATTTACCATCATTTGGACTTCTTGATTGTTGTTATAAATATTTGGCTTTTGTTTCTGCCCCTTAGGTTGCTCGGGCGATTTTAGAAAATCCAAACGACAAGACAAAGGTACATCTCATTTATGCCAACGTCACCTATGAGGACATTCTCTTAAAGGTATTTTCGTTGTCTTTCTTCATTAAAATTCCCTCTCGCCCTCCTGTTGACCATAAAATTGGATACGACTATCTTTCTATTTCATAACATGTTGATAGCTAGTTTTCCATAACATGTCTGAGTGATATTGTAATCAATCTATGCCTTTCTCAGAGCTGTGAATTTTAACGGTTGAATGTTTGAACTCATTAGTCGAACACTTGATTAGAATTACATTTGTCAACTCGAGCATGGTTAAGACATTTTCGAACCAAAAAGGTTTTGTCATTTTTACCTGGATAAAAAAGGCATGCAAATTTGTGCCATTTTGGGTATTGAAAGGTGATTTGGTTGTAAGGAAACAGCAGACAACAACTTCTTGGGCAAAAGTGTAGGATCTTAATACTCTTGTAGCGTATTCTTAGGCTTCCACTTTTGCATTCATTATAATAATTCAATTTCTATGATTTCTCTCTCTCTAATTTGCGTTCCTTACCAAAAGAAACTCGTCTGTTTATAGGAGGAGTTGGACCTTCTTGCCAAAAGGTACCCAGATAGCTTCAAGCTCTATTATGTCTTAAACCAGGTCAGTCTTCTCCCTCAGCCACACAGCCACAAATTTAAACTTTTCTCTATTGCTAAACTTTATACCATTACAAGATCTCCATGTCATATGATGGAAAAATCGTATTATGGTTATGCTGTTTTGCTTTACTGACAGATATTAATATGTGAACTTTGACAAATCTAGTGAATTAAATTGGATTTCTAGTTCTTCAAGTCTGGGGTTGTTTGATAACCGTTCTTAATAGTCGTTTTCGATTTCTTAAAACAAAAAGGTAAATGAAAATCCTTTTAGTTAACTGTTTTCTAAAAGCTGTTTATGCTTGTGGGTATATCTCTTAAGAGCCACTCCAATCACAATTCTTAAAAACAGTTTCGCGAAACAAGGTACTGAGCACCTGCAGATTTGTAAAGCTGTGCGTTATGGAGGGAATTAGCTTCTCTTAGCCCATGATAGATCCTCTTGAGCTTGCTTACACATTTACTTTTGTTAAATGATTTGCGATGTCGTACCTTTTTGATCTTGTATATCAATTGGTTGCTTAATCAGCCTCCTGAAGTGTGGGATGGCGGCGTTGGATTCGTATCGAAGGAGATGATTCAAACCCACTGCCCTGCTCCTGCTTCTGATATTCAGGTATATTTGATTATTAACTCATAAACCATTTTTCTTGTTTTCTTGTAATTTGGAAAAAGCAAATGAAGTTTTTTTTTTTTTTTTTTTTTGTAAACAAGCCCTTTTCATTCATATGATCAAAAGAGACTAAGGAAAAAAACATATAATTACAACTAATATAGTACATAATTAAACTGGAAAAATAAAAGCGGTCTAGTTCAAGCTAATATTCTGAATAGGAAAGAAGTTCTTCCACGTGCACGATACCTTGTTGGATTAGAGTATACTTTTGAAAATTGTGATTGTTTAATCTAAGAAACTCATTAGTAGAAGCAGTGTTTATTAGCTCATTTTCAAAAGTTAAATGGTTATCAAAATAGGACCTAACTCGATTTATGAGAGACTATAGTTGTTTTTTATCTGATCTTTTATTTAGGAAGAACACACATTTCAACTTCAAGGGTAGTTTCAAACTTGGAAAATATTGTCTCATATGAAAACTTATTTTGTAAGCAGATTTTAAGATGTGGGCCACCACCAATGAACAAGGCCATGGCTGCTCATCTTGAAGAACTTGGATATGCACCTGAGATGCTGTTCATGTTCTGATCCTTCCTCAAGTCCTTCACAAGAGCTAAGCATAATTTTTCCCCCTTCTAAAATTTGAAGATTTCAAAATTCTGTTTTATTTTTTAACTAAAAATTTATGTACTGAAGAGGTTTCCTTTTAGTCACTTTTCATTTAAGAAGGTTGTGGAATTATGATGCCATCAAATACAATTACTTCCAACAGTTAGAGCTAATTAGAATTTAAACTAGTTTCCCTTGAAATTGTTTCTTCAACAAACAACTATGGAATGGTATCACACTTTGCTGTGCCTATCAAGGAAAGATCACGATAAACATGGTCATCGTGTTAGAACTACAATAACTAACACGATAGATATGATAATCTCTAACACGATACTTTATTCAAAGTTGTAGTGCGTTTTGATTTAAGCAAGAAGTTAGATTTCATTAGTTTGTGAGTGTGGATTACTAAGCACTTAGAGGGGTGAGAATAAATCATTCATACCAAAATCTTTGAAGATCTTAGAGATACCGATAATTAACGGATAGTATATACATTTTTACCTCTGGAGTGGGAGAATTGAATCTTTGATTTTGAGCTTAAAAATATAATATAAGCACTTTGGTCTTGAGCTTAATAATATAAGCACTATCCTAGTTGAGCTATGATGAATATGACATTTAGAATAACTATTTGATTTTTGAGACAGAATAACTATTGCATTTTTCAGTTTTGGTTTAAAAATATCATTTTTACTTAACTATCATGGTATGGTTGGATGAGTGATCAATAAGATTCATGAGCATAATAAATGGTTTCAAGAAAGTTCAGTTCATGATTGTCATCAACTTAGATTTAATATACTAGAATCTACGATTGCACTTAAATGTTTTAGAGTTCAATAAGATCGGTTGAGGTACAAGTAATGTATACGATGACTTTTTTTTTAATGTCAAGCTTCCTATAAACATTTTACAATTCAATTTCAAATTTATTGTCTTTTAAAGTCTATTTAAATCCAATTATTCTTGTAAATGATGTGAATGCTACTGGGTGAGAAAGCAAGTAGAATGATAAAATACAACAACTAAAAATGAAATTGTTTACCCAACTAAATCTTAATTGCAAAATCAGTTCATACGGTGGTTGCTAGCACTTAGATGATTTAAGGTTATTTTGGTTAATTTTGTACGTAGAGGGAGGAAAGAAAGAACAAAAAGGATATACGTATACTACTCAATGTTTAAATAAATAAGTAAATAATATATTTTCTATCCTTTTTTTAAGGTTACAAACTTGGAGCATGTTTTTCTTTTTAGATTTGGAGCTGTCAAACAATAAATTTTTGGATGAATCACAAATCATCCTTTAATTTATCAAGATGAAATTATAAATAATTAAGTTCGAGATTGATTAAATATGAAATTATAAATAATTAAGTTTGAAACTAATTAAATGTTGACATGTATCTTAAATTAAATATATTAAATATTTTAGTTGGTAAATCCTTATGATACCACATGTAAATAATTTGGTTCAATTTTGTATTAAACTTGGGCTAAAGTCCAATTGAGTCGAAGTATAAGCTTAATTTGGTTCGAAGGCTAATGAAGGCTTAAATCCAATTAGTTTTGTTGAAGGGTTGGATCCATGTACCAACTAAGCCCAAACACAGAGTCTAACTTTATAAACAAAGGAGTTAATGATGACAAAGGAAAAAAAAAATTCGTATAAGATATTATGTCACTTTTCGTTAATATTGAGATTAAAGCGATTGTTTGCATCGCAAGAAGGTGCTTCTGAAATAAGATGACATTAAGATAAGTGAGTTGAAACAGAGGATGTGTTAAGACATCCAACTAATGTAAAGGGCTAGAAGCATTTTGATCGTGAATTTCTTGGTTTTGCTTCAGATTTATCGAATGTTCATTTGAGATTAACTTCAGATGGGTTTAATCCATTTGGAAATATAAGTACCTTCGGTAGTATGTGCCCTATGGTGATAATCCCTTATAATTTGTCACCTTGGAAATGCATGAAATAGCCCAACTTCTTCACGTATTTTTGTTCATATTCACGTCTTTTTGCTCATACCTGGTCCAAGATCTTATGGTAAGGAAATTGCTATTACCTACAACTGTTGATTGATGAATTAAAATAGTTGTGAACTATTGGTGTGCGTACTTATGATACTTTTACTGGTATGTTCTTCAATTATATGCAACCTTGTTGTGGACCATTAATGACTTCCCTGTATATGATAACTTATCTGGGTGGAGTACAAAAGGCTATCAGGCATGTTATATGCATGGAAGATAAATCGTCATTTGGGATAAGAGGGAAAATAGCTTTCATAAGACATCGTTGTTATCTTTTAGAAAATCACATTTGGCGTAGAAGTAAGCAACATGATGGAAAGGTAGAGCATAGGCCTTCTCTAGTTGCATTGAATAGAGATGATATTTTACAACAATTAGATTCATTGAATTTTCCAGTTATGAGCAAACATCCATTGAACCAAGATAAGAAAAGAAAGCAAGGTCTAAATTGGACTAAGAGAAGTATTTTTTTCGAACTTCCTTACTAGTCCAGACTACTATTACGTCATAAATTGCATATAATGCATATTGAAAAAAATGTTCGTGATAACTTGGTTGGTACATTGTTGAATATTGAAGGAAAAATGAAAGATACCACAAATGCTTAGTTAGAAAATAAGAAAGGATTTACACTTAAGAAAAGTCGGTATCAGATTTGTAGAGCTACATGTAATGTACACATTGACTAATAGTGAACAAATTGCATTTCGTAAGTTTCCGAAATCAATTTAGTTTCCCGATGGATTCGTTTCTAGTATTTCACGATGTGTGAATGACAAAGATGGAAAAATATTAGGTCTTAAAACACACGACTATCATGTTTTGTTACATCGACTTCTCCCTATTGGTGTTCGAGCATATCTACTAAAAAATGTGTCCATGCTATTACTGAATTGTTTGGATTTTTTCATGACTTATGCGTAAAAACTATATGTATAACTGATTTGAACCGATTGCAATCAAATATCATAGTCATACTTTGTAAATTGGAGAGAGAATATTCCCACATGCGTTCTTTGAAGTAATGATACACCTTATCGTTTACCTACCATATGAAATCAAAGTTATTGGTCCAATTAGTTATAGGTGGATGTATCCCATTGAAAGGAAAAAGGGAAATAATGATGATGATGATGATGATGATGATGATGATGATGATGATGATGATGATGATGATGATGATGATGATGATGATGATGATGATGATAACAATAATAATAATAATAATAATAATAATAATAATAATAATAATAACAAAAAAAAAAAATAATAATAATAATAATATAATTTATTTATTTAAGGCCTCGGGAAGCATGTAACTTTACTATTCCTCATCTTTTTCATCACAAAGAAACCTTAACATTGTCAGCCCATCGTTCGTCGGTCACCCACCTCCATCTCATTCACCACGCTGACGAGTCTCCATTTGTCATCGCAAGACCTCTCCTCCATTTTGGTTAACGTTTCGTCTCCATCCACCGATTCTTGTTTCAATCTCGTCATCGTGTTCAAGCTCTCCTTCATGCAACATCGTTGACTCCTCCATTGAAGCCTCCATTGGCCGTAGCTTGCCACAGTTGCACAACGTCGTCGGTCGTCACGTCTCTCCATCATCCGAGTCATTCCTTTACATTTCGAGCTGTAGCGCAAACACCAAGTCATCTGAGCTGTACGCGCAAGCTAAGCTGAGCCTTGTTCCTTCGCAAATTGTCTCTCTACCATCCGAGCTGAATATCCCCTTATTGAGCCACGAGCCGACCTACTCCTTTTTTCTTGTTTAGCCAAGCCACTAGTAAGCCAAATTAAACCACCTTCCTATTTTGGTGAGTATTTGATTGGGTTTTAGGTAAGCCCATCAATCAAATATTAATTTTTGGTCCTAAATAAATTAATTTTGGATTAAATTAGATTATTTTCTAAGTTGGATTATTTTTGTTAAAGGTATAATTGGCAAATTGTGGAACATTTATTTGGTGGAATCTTTCCCTAATTGAGGTTGAATTGGAATTCAACCTTAACTTTGGGTAAGTTGAATTAATTTGATTTTTAGGTCTTTAAGCAACTGCTAAATTTATTATTTTTAGTTATTAGGTTCCCTTGCTGTTTAGGACCTATTCTTTGGAAAGCTTGACGGTGGCTGTTAGGAAAGATCTATTAGCTAATCTCAAGGTAAGAGATTTTACTACTAGACATTCGAACTGAATTTAAGAGTTTGCATGTTATTTCCCATTATGCATTGATATAGCTAAGATGCAGAATATGTTGATGTTGATGACTTATGTTATGTTGATGATGATGACTGATATTACGTTGATGATGATGCATGATATATTAATCACATGATTATGGACGTTATGATTGATATTCATGTCATGTTTATGATGTTTATGATATGCTATGGATGGGTGTTCTTTTAACTTTGTCTATTAGGGTCATACCCATATGGGTGTCCCTCGGATCACCACCTTTTTATGAGTGTGTGGTTTAACGAGACCACCAGTCTGTCATGATATGTTTTATGAGTGATCTGACAGAGTCACTTACAACCCGATTCTCTTAGGTGTTACTTTGGGTTCGTTGAAGACCAGTTTCTCGAAAGCGTTCATTTGGGTTCATCAAAGATCAGTTTCTCCTAGGTGTTCCTTTGGGTTCACCAAATACCAGATGTGTTTCTATGGGATCACTAGATTGCATGTGTTCGGGAGCGTGCTAGTTTTAGGATACTTCCTTATAGGACCCTAATGGAAAGTTAACAGATACCTAGCGGGACTAGTAGTGGGTTCTTTACTGAGTATATGTTTATACTTACTCTTTCTATGTTTAATTTTTCAGGCAAAGGTAGAGGTAGAGTTAGAGGAAAGCTGGCGAATAGTAGGAAGTGATTGCGACATGCTATAAGGGACTTTTTGTTGCTTCCGCTTTTCATGTTTTCTTTATTAAGTATTTGATCTTTTTATTCTTATTTGACTTTATCGAACTCATAGATTATTTTATGTTACTTTTCTTTAAAAATTAGATAGGACCTGAACTAAGATTTTATTTTCTTACTTTTATTTCTACATACTTTTAATTATGATTTATAAATGAATACTTGAGATTTTCATTGAAAATTTAGTATCCTCTTCATTTTAAATGTGAAAGTCTTTAGTTATTTTAGTAGTAATGACATCAACTTAATATAAAGAGTTGCGGTTACAGAATCTCATCTCAGACATCCTTGATTAATCCCGAGCGAGATGGAAATCAAAGAGTAAAATCTCGGTGCTAAGGCAGGAGCTTCTCAATACTTATCAACTGACTTGAAAGACAAAAAAGTTTTAGCGATGGGCCTTGGGCCATCTCGGGATCGTGTTTGACTGAGACTGTGTAAACCCTGGATCTTAGGAAAAACTTAAGTCTTTTGAAAAGCTTGAAAGGATAAGAGTTGAATGAGGTTAAGGTTAAAAATGAACTCTAAAGTGTCATTAAAGGTGTGTTATGGTTGTTGGAAAAAGGTGGAAATTTTGGCCAAGTGTCAAGGGATGAAGCCTAGGCGTTTAGAGGTTATTTTGGTGGTGTGTAGGTGGCCAAAAGGAAAGGAAATAACCGCTAAAGAGATTATTAGACATTTTGGACATGTCTAGGCGGCCAAGAATTTGTTGGAAGGCCAAAAGGAAAGGAAATTGTCGTCGATGATGGATCTGGAAACACCGACTATGAAAATACTTGTTGCTGGTGATGGATGTTGAGAGATATTACCATTGTGATCATCAAGTAGAGACCATGTCACAGAAAAAATAAATGAAAAAAATCAAAAGAAAAATAAAGGAAGAAAACGATGAAGTCATCGAAAAAAATGAACGAAGAAAACGATTCCTCGCGTGAATATTTGAGTGTGGTAAAGGTATTTTGGGAATAATATAAAAACAATATATGCTCTCCATTTTTTTCTAAAGAATGTATTTTCTTCAATTTATGTAAATTCCCCTATATTTTTTAATAAATATAATTTCATTGGTTAATTTTCATAAATGTAACAAAACCGTTTAACAAAATGTAAAAGCCTACGAAGTCGATACAATATTTTCATAAATTTCAGACTTTCCCTTGAATGTTGCAGACGATTCGTCATTTTTTTTTTTCAATTTATTCATTTTCTCTTAAAGATTTCTTTATTTTCTCTTACATATTTTCTTTCTTCTATTTTAAATGATTCATTCATATGTTTAAATGTCTTATTTCATCTTTACCATTTTCGGCAAGATTCTTTAAAACTACTTCATATTTCTCATATTCAAGAATATCAAGATCATTTAAATATCATTTTGACATGATATAAATGATCGTTTGTCATTGTCAACACTATCGTTTAAATTTGAAGCATTTTTCTCATCGTTTAAAATACCTAAACAATCGTGTTAACATGATCTAAATGATCGCTTACCATAGTCATTACGATCGTTTATATTTGAAACTCTTTTTCCATTATTTAAAAAGAACTATATGATTGCGTGGATATGATCTAATCGGTCGCTTACCATAGTCAACACGATTGTTTAGTATGATCAACACGATCGTTTAAATTTGAAGTCCTTTTTCTCATCATTTAAAAAGAACTATACGAACATGTGGATATAATCTAAATAATCGTTTACCATAATCAACACGATCATTTAGCGTCATTTAGCGTGGTCAACACAATCGTTTAAAATTGAAGCCATTTTTTCCATTGTTAAAAAGAACTATTCTAAATCATTCATTTAGATCGTAGTACAGGATCGTTTAGAAGAAAAAGATTATTGACGTGCCTGTGATTGATTAATTGCGGGTTGATGGAGATATTTTTTATATTTTCTACTGTAGGTACATGGGTTTTTTTTTCAATTTTTAAAATTGTTATATTTTTTTTTAAATCTCAATTTTATTTATTAAAAGTATATATAAGTTTAGTCTAGGCGTTTTTTTTAAGGCACTACCGCCGGTACCAGCCGCCTCCATTTCCATCACCTTCCCTCCATCTCTCTCATCTCGCATCTCCTCTTTCGGCTACTCTTCTTCCATCTATACGATCTCCGCCGCCACAACGGCCAATATCAATCGCCTCCTCTTCTTTTATCTCTCAAGACACTACCCAATATCAATCCTTCCCAACGTCAATCTAAAATCAAACTGGTACAAGGCATAAACTTGAAGAAATGAAAAATTGAAAGATCATAGAACTTCAATCTTACGAATTTGAAGAGGAGAGGGAAAAACTCCAGCAGGCGTACGAGAGCTGACTACGGAGGGCAGGCGGGAGGTTAGTACCGAAATTACTGAAATTTGAAAGATTTACTGAAATTAGGGTTGGGTCTAGTCTTATTAGAGAAATTATGATGAATCGGATTAGGTTGGGGGTTCATTTGTGCTATATGTAAATTCTGAATTTATTGTACAGAATGAATTTTCTTTTCTTAGGCTCAAACCATGAATTTTTGGCTTTGAGGAAAAAATGATATAATTTGATTTAAATATTGAAAGTTTTTAGAACTGGATTAAGCGTTTTTAGACCCAAGTTGTAATACCAAAATTCTTACATATTGGTCTGTTATAATTGCACTTTCTGAGGTTAATGTGAATGCTTTTCCCTCGTTTTTTGTATTAACTATTGGTCCGTTATAGTTTTCGAGAGTATATATCGATCTTTATATTATTCAATATATATGAATTTCATTGATGCTCTAAACTATCGTGTCCTTTGTGTGCTTCTGATCATGTCTTATTCTTTTTTTTGGAGAAACATAATTTAGCATATGTGCGTACCACATCTTATTGTTTTTAACTTTTAAGATGATTTCACTTTTTATGTGATCCTTGTGTTTCAGAAAATAGATGTTCAATGTTATTACTAGGCTATGTGATAGTTGTGATCAACTTATGGTTGATGGTTGTTTATTTATGCTAGATAACTTTTTCTCATTTAGCAGGTTAATTGGTGCAATGGGACGGAAGAAAACTGAAGAAGGTGGTGGAAACGCCAAAGCCAAGGCTGGTAAAGATGTTTCTGGGAAGAGAGAGAAGCTTCAGTGTCAGAAATGCTTGCCAGTATGGATCAGAAATCAGATAAACCGAGAAAAGGATCTTCATCGTTGGGTGGTGGTGCTAAACCTCAAGCAAAGGCTCCAAAAAAGGTTGCAGCTTACACTGATGGCATTGATCTCCCCCCCTCTGATGATGAGGAAGAAGAAATTGTGTCTGATGAGGAGCAACAGAGTACCAGTTCCCAGAAACGGCTACCGTGGCAGGACAGGGCTGAGTTGAAGCCTTTGGAGGTGGCTGTAAGTGATAAAGAGTTGAAGAAACGAGAGAGGAAAGATATGTTTGCTGCCCATGCTGCAGAACAGGCCAGACAAGAAGCTCTATAAGATGACCATGATGCTTTCACTGTTGTAATTGGCAGTCGAGCTTTGGTTCTTGATGGTAATGATGAAGCTGATGAAAATGTCAAAGACATTACAATTGATAATTTCTCTGTCTCGGCTAGAGGGAAAGAGCTTTTAAAAAATGCATCAGTGAAGATATCTCATGGGAAGAGGTATGGTTTAGTTGGGCCTAATGGTATGGGAAAATCCACATTATTAAAACTCCTTGCTTGGAAGAAGATACCTGTCCCTAAAAATATTGATGTTCTTTTGGTTGAACAAGAGGTGGGTTGGTGATGATAGAAGTGCACTTCAAGCAGTTGTTTCTGCTAATGAGGAGCTGGTCAAGCTTCGGCAAGAAGTTTCTGATTTGCAGAATTCTGATGGTGGCCAAGATGAAAATGATGATGATGATGCTGGAGAGAGGCTTGCTGAGTTATATGAAAAGCTGCAGCTCTTAGGATCAGATGCAGCCGAGGCTCAAGCTTCCAAAATTCTTGCTGGACTAGGTTTTACGAAGGATATGCAAGCACGACCCACCTGTTCATTTAGTGGTGGATGGAGGATGAGAATTTCATTGGCTCGGGCTCTTTTTGTTCAGCCAACACTTCTGTTACTTGATGAACCCACAAATCATCTAGACCTTAGGGCTGTTCTCTGGTTGGAGGAGTACCTTTGTCGGTGGAAGAAAACTCTTGTTGTTGTGTCTCACGATCGAGATTTCCTCAACAGTGTTTGCAATGAAATTATTCATCTTCATGACTTTAGGCTTCATTTTTATCGTGGCAATTTTGACGATTTTGAAAGTGGGTACGAGCAGCGTCGGAAAGAAATGAACAAGAAATTTGAGATATATGATAAGCAGGTTAAAGCAGCTAAGAGGTCTGGAAGCAGGGCACAAACAAGAGAAGGTGAAAGACCGAGCAAAAATTTGCTGCTGCTAAGGAAGCCTCAAAGAACAAGTCCAAGGGAAAGGTTGATGAGGATGAGCCCCTGCTAGAGGCCCCTGGAAAGTGGAGAGCTTACAGTGGAGAATTCCATTTCCCTGAACCCACCAAACTCACCCCACCGTTGTTGCAGTTGATTGAAGTAAGCTTTAGCTATCCAAATCGAGAAGATTTTAGACTTTCTGATGTTGATGTGGGTATTGATATGGAAACGCGGGTTGATATAGTTGGGCCCAATGGAGCGGGGAAATCTACTCTTCTGAACCTGCTAGCAGGTGATTTAGTACCAACAGATGGGGAAGTACGTAGGAGTCAGAAGTTAAGGATTGGGGAGGTACTCGCAACATTTTGTAGACCTTCTGACAATGGAGGAAACACCAGTTCAATATCTTCTTCGTCGTCATCCTGACCAAGAGAGTCTAAGCAAGCAGGAGGCTGTTCGTGCTAAGTTGGGGAAGTTTGGACTTCCAAGCCACAATCACCTCACGCCAATTGCTAAATTATCTGGGGGCCAAAAGCCAGGGTTGTTTTTACCTCAATTTCCATGTCAAAGCCTCACATATTACTGTTGGATGAACCAACGAATCACTTGGACATGCAGAGTATTGATGCACTTGCAGATGCCTTGGATGAATTCACCGGCGGAGTTGTTCTGGTTAGTCATGATTCACGACTCATTTCACGTGTGTGGGAGAATGAAGAAAAAAGTGAAATTTGGGTCGTCGAAAATGGCACTGTGGAGTTTTTCCCTGGCACTTTCGAGGAATACAAGGAAGAATTGCAAAAGGAGATTAAAGCTGAGGTTGATGATTAGAGCCAGTTATTTTGAGAAAGACGTAGCACATTCTACTTCATCCTTTTTATTAGTTTCTAAGGTCCATTTTACAATTCAAGTATTCGGATCAATGTGTTCTAATTCTGTAATCCTCCTTACGTGAAGTTGTTATAATTCGGGTTTGTACAATTAGGGAGAGAATCGTCATGAGTTTTGCTGGAGTTACTACTGTAACATATTCTATGAAAAATTTGAGCCTTCAAAATTTCATTCTGTATTAGTGCTCTCGGATTCCCCTCCAGAAAATGTATGATGTAATATATTTTATTATTTAATATATTTTGTGTTATCTGAACAATAATTATCATAAAGCTTTTCTTTGGCTTTTGAACAAGGAGGCTTGCTTGGAACAATCAGTCTGAACATGCTGAGACAGATTCAAAAATCGGAAGTTTTAGAAAATGTTTGAATATGTTTTGATATTATATATTTATAAATTATGAAATTAGTTTTACTTATCCACTTTATGAATATAATTTATATTAAAAAAATAGTTAAATTATAATTTTAGTCCCTACTATTTAGATAAAGTTAAGAGTTTGACTTATAATTTGATAAAATTGCATGTATAATTCTTATGATTTGTGACTGATGAGACTATTTCCTATAATTTTATAGACTAAATTTTAGTTATAAATCATAGGGATTAAATTCTATCATTTTAAAATTGAATAGACCAAATTTGTAACTTAATCTAAAAATTTAAGTAATTACTATTTTTGATTATGATATGATTTATAATACATCAAATAAAACATATTACATTTAAAAATAGAGAAACTTACGTAAAATGTAACTGTAAACTATTTACAGCCCGTGTAACAAAGCCATAAGCCATTTTTTAAATATTTCAGGTTTGTCCTTCCATCTTTTTTTTTTACTCGATTTGTCTTTCTCATGTTATTTCGTTTTTACCTGCGATTTCTTCTTTCTTCTTTCTCTTTTTCTTTGGTGCGATTTCTTTCCGTCATCTTTCTTATTTTTCAATTATTTATTTATGTCGTTTAATCTTTCCCTCGTTTTTCTTCTTTTCCTCTTCATTTTTTTCGCTTCAATTTCTTTCCATCGTCTTTCTACTTTTTCTTTTATTTTTTTTCGCTGCGATTTATTTCTATCGTCTTTTTTTTACGACTATGTTTAAGACTGTGTACAACAAAATAGGGGTGTAATTGGGTCGGGTCGAGTCAGTTTTTTTTTTTTTTTCAAATACACAATTCAAAAACATTATTCTAAAGCTACAAAAACATTATTCTCAACCGCCCTTCTACACCCAATAAAACTATAAAAGTAGTTCACACTTTGATACACAAAAAATAATACAAATAAGTCTAAGCCCCTTTCTATAATAATATATTAGGCACAACACAACTTTCGGCTATCACAAATTTAAATATAATATGAACATATACTGGAGTGCTGACATATACTCGATCCACCTGCCAATCAGAAACATCCAACATTATAATATGAACATCTTTGATACTCTTTGGAAAGTTATAAATCAATGAAAATATATAAGAATCTACATCTACAAGCAGAGAAATACGTAAAGATCAAAGCAAATGAATGATGAGATGCAAACTGGAGCTAGCTTATGTCTGAAACCACCAAGTGCGTGTGATAGACAAATAAGAAACCAAATGATTTTCCAGAACTTTGAAGCCAAAAAGAAGTTAAAAACCATATGCTAAATCCCAAGAACCTTCATGAAGCAATGTTAGTTGACAAGATATAAAGTCTAATATTTCTGCTCTAGTTGACCATAAAAAACAAGAATATGATAGGCAAAAATTCAGCAGACTATATGCAACAATCAACGGCCTACAGATAACTCTTCTAAGCTGGTGATGCTTCTTTTTCTGCTCGTAAATAGATATTAAACAAATGTAATGCAAGAGCATGCCATCACTACAAGACCATGAATGAATAGTATTTTCAATTTCAAAAAGTGCAGTCTAAACAAGTCATAACATACAAGCAAAAAATGGCACAATTCCAAATTAAATCTTCTCCAATAGTCATACAGTAACCTCTAGAAATCCACAGAATGAAATCTAAACCCTCACTAACTACGAGGTCTAAAAACTGAAATAACATAACACATCGGTTAACCCCGCTCATGAATACTCAGAATACACAAATAACCATATGTTAAATCCCAAGAACCTTCATGAAGCAATGTGAAGGTATGAATTAATGAACATCTTCATGAGACCACCTTGTTCGTATAACCCAAAGTGCTTCCATCACTGTGCTTCAAGACTCTAAAAAAACAAGATTCGATATTTAACAAGTTAACAATTTTAAAAATGTAAATAAAGATTTGAGAGTAGGGATTTAAACCATAGAGTCATTATTCAAATTCTCAAATGCAGCTTCCATCTCATTTCCTATGTTTATGAATTCTAGATCAAAATGACAAAACAGTTAGCTTATATGGAATAATTGAAAATTTTAAATGCGTACTTCAAAAAGAATATTACCTTCATCAATTTCTTCAGTCCCGTCAATTTCTTCAGTCATGTCATCCAAAGGTTTAGACTGAATCCAATTCTGAGCACAAATGAGTGCCTCTGCAGTTTGACGGGTTAGAGAACTTTGAAAAGAATCTAACACCCGTCCTCTAGTGCTAAAGGTGGACTCAGAAGGCACAGTTGATATAGGAATACTATAGATGTCCCTGGCTACTTGGCTAATGATCTTAAATCGAGAGAAATTCACCTTCTACCAATTTAGCAAATCTAAATATTCATATTCTATACGAGCCTCATCTAGATAACGAACCATCTCTATTTTAGCATCATCTAGATATGTTTTGTTATTTTATTTAAATCTATCATGAACAGCAGCACGTGCCTTATAAGATCCACTAGATGAGATTGAAGATATTTCACTTTGACTTTGAAAGCCAAATCCTTCTATAGGTGTACATGATTGTGTTTGTGAATATTTTTCTTTTGACATTCTCATATAATAATCATCACACAATCGGCGAAATGCTTCTTCAACCTTATTCGTCCATATCTTTGCACAATCTTCCTCAAAAAATTCATTAAAACAATAATTCACAAAGCTAGCTTATACCTAGGGTTAAGAACTACAGAAACATACAATAATAAATTGGTCTTCTCACTTGTAGTTATACCCCAAAACTTGTTGAATTTTGCCTGCATGCTTAATGTCATCTGACTCAATAATGCATTCTCATACGATGAGTATTCACGAATTATTTCTTGGATCAAACAAAGTTCTTGAAAAAATATGTTTGAAGTCACAGACATAGATGCAGAAAACTTCATTGTTACCTCTGAAAAAGTCTTTAGAAACTTTACAAACACTTTTGCATTATCCCAATCTTCAGCAATAGGAATATCATCCTTTGGCAAATAACTAGGGTCATACTCCTCTAATCTTTCAAAAGTCTTTTGACACTTGATTGCTCCATCCAACATAGTGAAAGTAGAATTCTGTCGTGTTGGAACATCCATCGTAAGACAATTTTTTGTTGACCTCTTATCTTCTTTAGCAAAATCTTTAAATATTTGCAATCTAGCAGGAGATGACCTAACATACTTCACAACATTTCTAATTCGAATGATAGACACATGCAAATCTTTTAAGGCATCACTAACAATTAAATTAAGAATATAGGCACAACATCTAATGTGAATAAATTCACCATCCAACACCAACCCATTTTTGTCTTTAAACTTTTTAATTAAGTAGGCAATGGCTACATCATTTGAACTCGCATTATCAACGATTACAATAAAGAGCCTATCAATACCCCAATCTTCTAAGCACTTTTTAATGGCTCTACCTATTGTATCTCCTTTATGATTAACTACTTGACAAAAATTCAAAATTCTTTTATGCAAGTTCCAATCATCATCAATGAAATGAGCCGTTATAACCTTATAATTAACATTTTGCACAGAAGTCCATGTATCCGTTATTAAACAAATTCTTTGGCTACTTCGAGTTAATACATTTTTTAACTTTTTTTTCTCCCTCATATACATTTGAAAACAATCATTTGCAACGGTTACTCTTGATGGAATCACAAACTTTGGATTTAATGCCAAACAAAATTGGTTAAACCCTTCACTTTCTACAAACTTAAATGGCAATTCATCCAAGCACTAGAAGAAATATAGGCTTTAATGTCGGTAGGGAAAAATGAAAAATGAGCATTAATATCAGTTTTGAAAAGGCGGATGTTTAATGTTGGTTTTCCACCGACATTAAAGAGTAAGCTTTAATGTCGGTTTTAAACCGACATTAAAGGTCCGCCATTTTGAAAACCGACATTAAAGGTCCATTTTAATTTTAATTTTAATAATTTTATTTTGTAAAAAAATAACAAGCTTTAATGTCGATTTTAAATCGACATTAAAGGTCCATTTAAATTTTTATTTTAATAATTTTATTTTGTAAAAAAAACAACAAGTTCTCTCTCTTACTTTACTCTTTCAATCTTCTCCCGCTCGCAAACCCTTTCTTCTCCAAATGGAATCCGTCCATTTCTTCTCCGAAAATGGAAACCTGCAAAGGTAATTTGCATTTACACGTAATTATTTTTTGTGAAACATAAGATTAATTTGTATTCAATTTATATACATGCAGTGTCCTCGTCAATTGGATTCTGTAGGGTGTGGGTACTACGTGCAAAAATACATACATGAGATAGTGCATAATTCTAGTACTTCTATTACTAGCCTTGTAAGTTTCTACTTTAACTTTTTACTTATTACAATTTATGATCTAAACTCATACTTTCCATATCTTTCTCTTTGTGTGTAGTTCAATACCAAAAATGCATATAGACAAGAGGAGATTGACGAGATTTGAACTGAATGGGCAACTTTTGTTAGCAGATTTGTGTAAGCTTTCAAATGTGTTTTTTGGTCGAGTTAAGTTAGTAGTTGATTTTGTAGTTAGGTTAGTAGTTGATTATTGTAGTTAGGTTAGTAGTTGGTCGAGTTAAGTTTTTGTAGGGACGAGCAGTCTTATAGTTTTTTGAAGGGCGGGTGGTCCCGTACTAATCGTTTTTTGTTAGATAGCTTGTACGTATACTTTAGTTAGTGAAGGAACTTTCTATTGCACATATACATTGGTTATTAATCATGATCTTATATATTATCTTTATATTTTTGAGTTTTCACTTACAGTTGTTGGTTGTTTATTTAAATATGTGATTATATATAAGAGTTGGATGATTTTATTTGTTGTAGTACTATATAGAAGGGTGGAAAGGTGTGCTGATATTTTAGATGTTGGATGATCGTATTTGCTGTAGTACTATATGGAAGTGTGGAAAAGTGTGCTCGTATTTTAGTGTTGGATCTTATGCCTTGTAGGTGTTTATTATTGGTTTGCCATGGAGGGCAGGATGTGTTGTTTGATATGTGTGATTATATATATAAGTGGATATATTGGAGGATTTGGAGTAGTTGGACTTATAGTGTTGAATATAGTTGTGTTTATTGATATGTGATTATATGTAGGTGTTGGATGATGTGTATTTGTTGTAGTTCTATATGGAAGTGTATGTTGGAATTTTAGGTATTATTATGTGCATTACAGGTGAACTAGTTATAAGGCATTGAGTAGTAGGCATTATCACCAGCGTGCAAGCCATTTTTTTATTTTTTACAATATACGATGACGAACATTTCCGGACGTAATTCGAGTCAAATAATGTCAGTTTTGCCGTCATAAAATCTATTGTAAATACGACATTAAATGTATCTTTAATGTCGGTTTAAAAACGACATTAAAGATATCTTTAATGTCTGTTTCAAAACGACATTAAAGACACCTTTAATGTCGGTTAAAAAAAAATTAAAGACCTCTTTAATGTCGGTGGAAAAACGACATTAAAAATGTATCATAAGCGGCATTAAAGACATCTTTAATGTCGGTGGATTACCGACATTAAAGGTGAACCGACATTAAAGGCCTTCAATAACACCTTCAAAGATGTTGATTTATAACCGACATTGAAGGCCTTTAATGTCAGTTTATAACCGACATTAAAGATGTCTTTAATGTCGGTTATCAATCGACATTAAAGCCCAATCGACATTAAAGGCCTTTAATAACGGTTGCAAAGATGTCGATCGCGAAGTGACATTAAAGGCCTTTAATGTCGATTTTAAACTGACATTAAAGGCCAGATTTCATGTAGTGAAGATAACCATCCTAGCATGCATTGTTCTACAATTTTCTTGAGTGAAGGATGCAGCCATCAAACTAATTTCAGAATCTCCCTCTCCTTCAACATTATCTTCCAATGGATTTACATACATCTTACATTTCTCTAAATGTCTTTTTAAATTAGTGGTACCATTTCTTTTGGAATAAAAAACATACGAAGTCCCACAATGTTTACAAGCAGCCCTAGGATATTTAGGATCACATCCTTCTACGTTTATAAAATGTTTCCATACTAATGATGGTGGCTTAACTGGTTTTCTTTTTCCTAACATTGGACTAGAACAACTCTGATTTGAAGTCTCGTCTACAGAGAATAAAGTTATCATAATAATCATGAAACAAAACACACATAAAAAACGCTCAAATTTTAGCTAAAATGAAATAAAATCTCAACTAGGATTAAGATTATAATATATTATCAATCTAAAATTTTGAAAATTAAATCATGCAGTTCGCATATTGTCAATAAAAACTAACCATTTTTTATTGATAGGTAATAAGAGAACTTTAAAATCTTAATAGTAATTTAAATCTATGAAGAAGCATAAATGAGAGTGGTTACTCATGGCCTTTTATAGGTAGGTTTAGAAGCTCATTCTTCATCTCAAATAATATAGATTTATCTTTTCTGCTTGTATTATCTCTTTAATATATATGTTTTGGTTTGGCATAGCAAATGTATGACATGAAATTAGAGTCCACATATTATAACAATTATGTATTAAGAATGGAAACCAAAATGTGAAAAGAAAATAATTTCATGATAAATAATCTAAAAAATGGGTAAATCAATAAGTCACCTCGTAAGGTATAAATGGGTAAATTATCCCTTAGTTTTCCTAGAGAATCTGAGGATTGGTATCTATAACAAATTTTTTCTTTCTTTTAAATATCTAATCCATTTTACAGTATATTACAAAATTTCCCCTTGTTTCTTCTTTCCCCCATTTCTACTAGGTTGTCCTCTTGTCCTACACTTACAAAATTTTCACTACACTTAAGTCACTAATTTTGGTCTTATCTCAAAACCCCAAATGCAAAAAAAAAATTAGCCAATGTCATTTCATCACCAAATTACAAACCTTATCGTTTCTCTTCCTCTTATTCTTCTTCTTCTTCGATCGCCCATCTCTCTGTTTACACCAGAAGAATCAGAGGATGGCCATTACTCTCAGTCTTCCAAAACTTCCCCATAAAACTCCCATTTCTTCATCCAAGCTTCCCATTCCCTCCATTCCATCTCAAAACCCCAAATGCTCGAACAATTTATTCATTCAGACTGTTCATAATCTCAAACCTTATCTCAAACAATTTATAAGATTGAGAATACTATGGAAACTTTGGGTTTGAAATATGATGTGCAGGAAGACAACCAATTAAAACCCAGTGAACAAATACATAATGGGCATTTTTTTCAGTGGCTGTATCAACGAGATCAAAACCCATCAACAAAATTAAACCAAAATTTCTTCCAACCAAAACCCAGTGAAGTTATTTGAGGAAAGTGTTCTAAACAACAAAAACCCATAGAGTCACAGAATGGCGAAGTGCTAAAACCTGACGAGTGACGATGGAATGACGAAGTGCAAAAATGAAATAACGAACAATCAGGGGTTGGGGTGAAGACGAAACGACGAACTGGAAGAGGTAAAGGTGAATGATGCAGCAAAGCAGAGTGAGCAGGCGAAGAAACGAAGAAAGGAAGAACGAAGAAATGAAGAAGAAGAACGAAGAAATGAGATTTGAATCGACCGGTTAATTACTTAATTTTTAACCTAATCGGTTAATTTTAGCTCGACCCGAACCGACCCGAATTGAATCGGTTCGGTTTGGTTCGATAATATTGTTGTTACAAACCAGTCCAACCCGAACTAAACAGAATCAGTTCGGGTCGATTTTTTTCACCCCTACAACAAAATAACAAAATCTAAAAGATCGTGTATAAAGAATCTTGAAAAAAATCCATTTAGATTGGAGTAGCCAAATGTAAACAATCGTGTAAAAAAAATAAAAAATTGTGTATAAAGAATCTTGAAAAAAAAATCATTTAGATTGGAGAGTAGCCAAATGTAAACGATAGTTTAAAAAGTAAACGATCGTGTATAAAAAATCTTGAAAAAATTCTTTAAAAAAATCATTTGGATTGGAGTAGCCAAATGTAAACGATCATGTAAAAAAAGTAAACGATCGTGTAAATAAATCTAAACGATCGTGTACCAAAAGAATAAAAAAATCATGTACCAAATTAAAAAAAAATCATTTAGATTTGGGTCCTCAAATCTAAACGATCGTGTAACAAAATTAAACAATGAAATTGAAAAGATAAATTGCAGCTATATCTAAACGATCGCGTATAAATTATAATCATATCTAAACGATCGCTTTGTAGCCATATCTAAACGATCACGTATAAATTACAGTCATATCTAAACGATCGTGTATATATTGAACCATATCTAAACGACAACGTATAAATCACAAATATATTACGTGCGCGTTATTGATGGCATGGTTGACAGGGTATTTTTGGTATTTTATACGGTGGGCCTCTGGGCTTTTTACGTTTTTGGAATTGTTCATAGAGTGAAAATATTTTGTCGCTTTTTTATATTTTTGAAAAGACTCCTTAAAACTATGAATTGAGTTTGTAACGTGACATATTATATTTTTAAATATTTTTATATGTATTTGATATGATTTTATTTTTAAAAGTATAAAATTCAAATTCAAATTCTAGATACAATAAAATCATAAAAAAAGGTTACTTTTAGAACTTGAACGGTTAAGATCACAATTAGAGAACAATTTTTAGAAAGAAACAAAATTGTCTGCCAAATGCATGTCTTCTGAAATTGTCTGCAAAACGCATATCTACTGGAGTTTGAAAACATATAAAACTGGAATTTGAAAGCATATAAAATGTAATTCAGATTCACTGCCAAATAAGCCATAGAATTTTCCATTGAAATTGTAGTACTGTATATTTGATTTGTTTAAACAAATAGAGCAAGTCTTTTAATGTAATTAGTATCCCGACGGATTGGGCATTAAATGATTTCTAGGTATGAGCATTATTTTAAGCAAAACGTTGTGGGTTCAATCTTTTCCTTGTGACCCTGTAGTTTATACAGTTTACAGTGTGTTCTTTTCTCCACCATAGTGAAACTGAAACATGCATACAACTATACAAATGGTTAACTCTTAAATTTATGAACATATCAATGGATACTTTGGTAAAATAGAATCCACGAAGCACATAAAAATCATTAAGGGGATATTTGGGCCCAATCAATAAAACTATGCATAGCTTTGGTGATTGTGGAAGAGTGATTAGTATGATATTTGGTAAACAAAATCATGATTGTATCGATTGTGGAAGAGTGATTAGTATGATATTTGGTAAACAAAATCATGATTGTATCGACTGTGATGACGTTTCATGACCATCAGGCCTTTGAGCAAGATGGTCCAGATAATTGTCCTAATTTGAAGGCTATAAATAAGGTTATATAAATGGTGTGTAGAGTTGCGGTAAGCAATTACCTTTCTTTTAATTGCCATTGTACATAGATATTGATGATTTAGAGGGAGAGAGAGATGAGATAGAGAGATAAACAGAGAGTTTTAAAAGCTGTTTTATGAATTGGACAGGATTCAATTGCATTCAAAGCTGTGGGATCACCTCATCCGTGGACAATAAGTGGCTCATTTATAGATTCATCATCTTATAACTTTTTTAATTTCTTCTCCCTTTCATTAATATTAAATCAATTCAATGGTAATTGCTCAAGTTTTAGTAGGACAATAATTTCTTGGAGATCATCCAGTCATGTGATAAGGCCTTTTCTTTTTTTTTCTTTTTTGTCTCAACTTACGTGTTATTTGGTTCACAAATAATGATTCTTATAACAATTATTAAAAATGGTTAAGACTATTACTTTGGTTCTATACTTTGTCTTATTCTATTTTAGTATTGCTCCTTATAAAGATTAAAAAGTAATGTACAGTTTGTCTAAAGTTTAGGGATTTTTATCAAACTCTTCTTATTTTAGTATCAAAATATTGAATATAAGGACAAAATCCTGTAAGAAAATTACAATAATTAAGAGGGAAGATTTTTTTTTAAAGAAAAAAAAAGTGTAATTGGGTATTCAAATTTATTCTTAAACTTTTGATTATTTTCCTTTTCAATATTGAACTAATACTATTTTCAAAACCAAGTCGAATGGTTGAAAATCAAACTAGCAAATTATCTTTAAAAGTCAACCTAACCAAATATACTCAGAATCCAAAAAAACTCTCAAATCCAGTTGTAAAAATTTTAAATGGAACTAAATATACTAAAATATATGAAAATCTAGTCATGAAATCAAACAATGAACAAGTTATCTATACCCAATCAGCACAAATGCCTAACACAATCCATCACAAAGAAGTAATATAATATTAATGTAATTCAACCTCAAGAGTAGATTATAATTCAAGTTGAAGAGTAATTTCAGTTGGCCATAAATCTTAAGAAAACTACACGATCAAGCCAAAAGTCTATAAGAAAGCCTTCCAAAACAATATTGTTAATAATGATGTAATGTTAAGTTAAATGTGAAGGTAAGAAAATAAAGTTTATGTGTACATGTACACACATAATTGACATGTAAATTATAGAATAACTGTTGGATGAGGAGGTAGATAAATGATAAAGTTAATTAGGAGGATGAGACACACAACACACAACACACAACACACAACACACAGTACACAACACACAGTTGAGAGCATGATCTTCACACACACAAACACACAGAGGAGCAGTCACATAGTACCAGCTAATCCTAGGTGGAAGTTAAATTAGTGTAGAGAGAGAGAGAGTAGATTTTAAACATCAATGCTGGCTGTGGTCCCTTAACAAAAACACTATTTTGTATTGAAGAAGAAAGAAGAAGAAAAAGGCTGGCTGTTTAATGCTCAATAGCCTATAGGAGGCTCTTATTTCACTCTCTTCATGCATTCCTATTTTTGATAGGTGGGGTTTCAAATTTAAGTGTCCAAGAACAACTGATGTGATTGCTCTCTCTCTCTCTCTCTATACAAATGGTTAACTAAAATAAGAGAGAGACAAAGAGAGAAATGGAGGTTTGGTGCTGGATATAACTAGAAAAATACTCTGCTATGACAGAGGACAAAGTAAGTTTTCTCTAGTCTTTACAGAAAAGGTTGTATGTCTTTGGTTTTTTCATTATTTTGTATCAATGAAATAGGCAGATGAAATTGTTTGTGTCATAATGGTACTCAGAGGAGCTGCACTAGAAGCAGCAATTAGATCATTATTCAAACTTGCTAATGCCCTGCCCTGCTTTTATTTAGATCTTGATGTGGACAAAGATATTGATATCTTGTTTTTTTTTTTTTTTTAATAGGGATGTGGATAAAAATATAGATGGGATTTTGATGTTGACTTATATTTTCAAAATTTGTTAAGATTCACTAATGAGTATCTCTAATAATTTCTTGAAGTATTTAACTTTGTGTTGAATAACTCTTTGAATTTTAAAAATGATGGGTAATAAGTATGGATGAACATGATAGACAAAAAAAATAAGTAAACCAACTGAGTCAAAGTCGATCGAAGAAGGATGGGTCGATTTGAAAAAATTTCAAATCAGCAAATTTCAAAAGAAAATCTAAAAGAATAAGACCAACCCAACTTTTGCGGTTTACAAGAATTTTTCTTTTAAAATTTATGTGTTTTAAATTTGGTTAATAATTCATCTATTTGTAAAAAGTGGAGAGAAAATAAGCTATAATTTTTAAAAATAAAAAATGAAAAACAAAATGATTACTAAATAAATGGAAATATAGCTATTTCAACGACCAAACTTTTTATTAAATAAAAGACTAAATTATAAATGGGGTCTTTTCAAAAATATAAAAAAGCGGCAAAATATTTACACTCTATTGAACAATTCCGAAAATGGAAAAAGCCCAAAAGTCCACCGTGTAAAATACCAAAAATGTCCCTTCAACCATGTCGTCAACAACGCGCGCCTAATATATTTGTGATCGTTTAGATTTGGTTATTAATTATTTAGATTTGACTACAATTTATACACGACCGTTTAGATATAGCTACAATTTATATGCGATCGTTTAGATATGACTATAATTTATACGCGATCATTTAGATATGGGTTTTTCAATTCCATCGTTTAATTTTGTTAAACAATCGTTTAGATTTGCACCCAAATCTAAATGATTTTTTTTTTTTAAATTTGGTACACGATTTTTTTAATTATTTTGGTACACGATCGTTTAAATTTTTTTAACACGATTGTTTATTATTTTTTACATGTTCGTTTACTTTTTTTATTTTAAACAATCATTTACATTTGGCTACTCCAATCCAAATGAATTTTTTTCAAGATTTTTTATACACGATGTTTTATTTTTTTTACACGATTGTTTACTTTTTTTAAACGATCGTTTACATTTAGCTACTCCAATCTAAATGATTTTTTTCAAGATTCTTTATATACAATCTTTTTTTTTTTTTACAAAATCGTTTACTTTTTATACACGATCGTTTACATTTGGCTACTCCAATCTAAATGATTTTTTTTAAGATTCTTTATACACAATCTTCTAGATTTTGCTATTTTTTTTACACAGTCTTATACAAAGTCGTGCAAATGTGTAAAAAAAAGGAAAAGTAGAAAAGCGATGGAAAGAAATCGAAGCGAAAAAAAAAGAGGAAAAAAAAGAAAAACGATGGAAAGATTAAACGACGTAAATAAAGAATTGAAAAATAAGAAAGATGATGAAAAGAAATCACACAAAAGAAAAAGAAGAAAGACGAAATCGCAGGGAAGAACGGAGAAGACAAAATAGAGGAGGGAGACGAATGGCGGAAGAAAGAAATATGGAAGGGCAAACCTGAAATATTTAAAAAATGGCTAAGTTTATGGACTTTGTTACATGGGCCGTAAATAGTGTTGTGTTTTGTTACATTTACAATAGTTTCCCATATGTCTCCCAACTTTGTAGTTTGTGTCAAAAATATCCTTAAAATTTCAAAAGTTTAAAAAAATCTCTTAAACTTTTGAAATTTGTTAAAAAAAAAACTCTTACTATTGGTTTTGGATGGAAACCATTAAAACTTTGTTTCAAAAATACCCCTGAACTATTGAAAAATTTTGTAAACATCTAACTTATAAAAGATTAAAAAAAAAGACTTCAATTAATCCAATTTTTACACCAATTTCTTAATTCCAAAGTAAAAACCAAAATTTTAAGTTAAAACCATAGTTTAAATTTCTATCGATATGTAGATATTTTTATCGATATTTTTACATTTTCATGGGTTCCATATCGATAGAACGGGTAAATTGATATTTCATTACATTGTAGAAAAACCCACAAATCATAAAAAAATAAACATGAAAATGACACTAATATAAATATAATCTAAATAATAGACATGTTTACTTATTTGAAAATAATAAGATATTTATTTACTAATTTAAATTTATTTTTTAAAATTTTTATTTTTATAATTTTTCCAAAGATATTCACCGAAACCAAAATTTTTGTAAAATCAAGATTTCGATATATCAATCAACATATTTTAAACATTGATTAAAATAGAAAAATTCCATAAAATTTTACAAAGTTCGAAAAGAAATTTTTCCATAAAACATACTAAAACAATAACTAGTCAAATAAAAAAATCTCAAACCGATAGATTTATCGATAATCATGATGTGTTAATAGTAAAATACATTTTTTTATTTGCTTTATGTTATTTAATTACAACAGTAATTATTGAGATTGATTGTGTATGTGATCTATCATTGTATGTTAATAGTCAAATAAATTTAAAACTATTGTTTTAGTATAAAATTTTAATTTTGGTTTTAATTGGTGAAAAAATTGATATAAATTTTCAAACAATGAGAGTATTTTTTTTCACTTTGTAAAAGCTTGAAGGTATTTTTGATACATTTCAATAGTTAAGGGGTATTTTTTTAAACAAAACTTTAACGGCTTTCATCCAAAAGTAATGTAAAATAGTAATTTTCAACCCTTTTCGAAAGACTAAGGACATTAACTTTGAGGGACAAATTTGAGGGACAATTACAAAGATCTTCTTTAACTTGAGCACTTAAAGCTTTTCGTAAACTACAATTTGAGGGACAATTTGTTTTGGTAACTTAGCCTAAATAAAATAATGGTGAAAGTAAAGAAGATTTCACTTATAACTTTTAAGTTTGTGTTGAATTTTGAATTATGTTTTATTTAATTCTTGAACAGATAGAAATCTTTAGTAGTGGTTGTGAATCGTAAACTACAATGTTTTTTATTCGTTGTTTGTTATTATTATCACTAACCAAGAGTGTATGTGACTTACTCGTCAATGTGAGCTTACTTTTGCAGTAATTAATATGACTTTTCATTTTAGAGAGAAAGTTTTAATTCTCTATCCCCACAAATATTATACTAAAAAAAGAGTATAGGATTTAACCAATGCGAACAATTTTTAGTGGATTTGGTGTGAAAAATTATAATGCATGCGTCACCTTGAGTATTTCTTTATTATATTATATCCATTTATTTTGTGAATAGAGTAATAAAAATCATATAACTAATAGTTGATAGCTAACTTGATAAACGGAACTACCTTAATCATATTTGAGAACTTCCCTTATCCTAGGTGAACCCTCACAACAGTAATAAGAATAACCCCGATTAAACAATTAGTTAACAACCCCAAGAAAACTAAACAGATTTGGCTTGGAAAGATTGATCAAAGATCAAGAAAAAAGGAAAACTTGTTCCTAACTTCAAGATTTCGAACTCTTTACAATTTAATTGATCAAACTAGATTCAAAGTTCTAAGCATGCATTCTAACATAAGAATACAAAGGAAAGCAGAAAGCTTGAGAGAAACATTCTATGAAAAAATGTCATTCAAATTCAAGTTGTGTTCCAAATGTGGAAACTACAAACCTATTTATACTAGTTTCAAATGTTATGTGGAAGGACACAACATTTAATTTTATGCCGTTTCAACTAACCTAATAAATGAAAGTACATTCCATTAAATAGGTACATATTAAAAATGTAAATGAACCTAAAATGCATTAAAAATGTGAATGAATCTTAATTTCTAGATTCATTATGACCCTTGGGTGTCCAAGTGACTCTTGAAATTCCTACTATTTATTGAAGACCGAAAATCTAGCTTGTAAACAAGCATTTAATCCATCTTGAAGTCTTTTAGCTCTAGCTTTTGTCATTGAGTCTTGAGTTATAATGATTGTCTCTTCGAAAGGATTCGTTCTTGAATCAAAGTTACCTACATCAAACAAGGATAAGTCAGCGACATTAAATGTAGCACTCACATGATACTTACCCCAGAGATCAACTTTGTATGCATTATCATTGATCTTTTCTAAAACTTGAAATGCTTCATCTCCCCTTGGATGTAACTTGGACTTTCTTTTGGTTTGAAAAACGCTCCTTTCGAAAATGAACCCAAACCCAATCTCCTGATTTTAAAATGAGCGGTATCCTTCCTTGATTCACTCGTTTGGCCACCTTGTCATTGTGCTTTTCAATTCTTCTTTTACTTGCTTATGAAGCTTCTTGACAAATTCAGCTTTTGATTTAGCATAAAGATGTACAAACTTGTTAGTTGACAATGGTAATAAATCACGAGGTGTCTTAGGGTTAAAACCATAGACTATTTCAAAAGGAGAACATTTAGTTGTAGTATGGATAGCCTTATTATAAGCAAACTCAACAAAAGGCAAAATTTCCTCCCATATGCGAAGATTCTTTTCAAGAATTGCCCTAAGCAAAGTTATTAACGTTCGATTGACAACCTCAGTTTGGCCATCAGTTTGTGGGTGACATGTGGTAGAAAACAACAACTTAGTTCCCAACTTTCCCCACAAAACTTTCCAAAAATGACTTAAGAACTTGACATCTCAATCACTAACTATTGAACTTGGAATGCCATGCAACCTTACAACTTTCCTAAAGAATAAATCAGCAGCATTCTTGACATCACCAGTTTTATGACAAACAATGAAATGTGACATTTTGCTAAAACGATCAACAACAACAAAGATATTATCATGTCCTTTCCTAGACCTAGGAAGACCCAGAATAAAATCCATAGACAAATCAGCCCAAGGTGCATTAGGGACAAGCAAAGGTGTGTACAATCCATGTGGCCTACATTTAGATTTAACTTCTCGACATGTAATGCATGCACGACAAACTTTGTGAACATCATGTGCATATGTGGCCAATAAAAATGACTCTTGAGTGATTCATATGTTTTAAATTCAGAAAAAAGGACCTATTAAACCACCCTCATGTGCTTCCTTTACAAGCAATTCTCTATATGAACCCTTTGGAATGCAAAGTTCGTCTTTCTTAAACAAAAATCCATCAAAAACATAAAAATTATTTATCGTTGTTCCATTCACATATTTGGAAAACAAATCACCAAAATCATCATCATTTTCATACATTTCTTTTAAAAACTCAAATCCCATTAATTTAGAAGATAAAGTAGATAGTAAACTATATCTCCTAGATAATACATCAGCAACAACATTTTCCCTACCACTTTTATACCTGATTCAAGGAATTCAACTCACTTAGCATGACGACGATTTAACTTATCTTGTCCTTTGAGATGCTTCAAACTCTCATGATCAGTATGGATGGCAAATTCCTTTGGCCATAAATAATGCTGCCAAGTTTGTAATGCTTTTACCAAAGCATACAACTGCTTGTCATAAGTTGGATAGTTCAAAGCAGCACCATTCAACTTCTCGCTAAAGAACATAATAGGTTTTTGTTCCTGCATTAAAACAGCTCTAATCCCTATTCCGCTAGCATCACACTCAATTTCAAATGTATTTTCAAAGGTAGGTAATGCAACAAAGGTGCAGAACTTAATTTTTCTTTCAAAATATTAAATGCCTTTTTTTTTAGGTTCTCCCCATTGGAAAACATGTTTTTTAACCATCTCAGTTAGTGGTGCAGCAATGGTGCTAAAGTCCTTAATGAACTTCTTATAAAAACTAGCTAAGCCATGAAAAAATCTAAGTTCGCTAGAATTTATAGGTTGTGACCATTCTTAGATAGCTTTAACTTTCTCATTATCAACTTCAATACCATTTGCAGAAATAACAAACCCAAGAAAGTTAATCTTATCTAGACAAAATGCGCACTTTTTCATATTGGCAAACAACTGAGCTTTTCTTAAAGCACACAAAACCTGTTTAACATGTTCCACATGCATTTCTAAAGACTTTGAATAAATCAAAATATCATCAAAGTAAACGACTACAAATTTTCCTATGTACTCACGCAAAACATGATTCATGAGACGCATAAATGTACTAGGTGCATTGGTAAGACCAAAAGGCATAACTAACCACTCATACAATCCATACTTAGTCTTAAATGTAGTTTTCCATTCATCTCCAACTTTCATCCTAATCTGATGATATCCAGACTTAAGATCAATTTTAGTAAATAAAATAGATCAATGCAATTCATCTAACATATCATCAGGTCTAGGTATAGGGTGACGATATTTTACCGTAATCTTGTTGATGGCTCTACAATCCATGCACATTCTTCGAGCCCCATCCTTTTTGGAACCAAGATAACGGGAACGAAACAAGGGCTTAGACTTTCCATCACATATCCTTTTACAAGCAATTCATCCACTTATTTTTTAATTTCTTTTTTCTCGGTAGGATTAGCTCGATAAGCTGGCCTATTTGGAATGATAGCTTCAGGAAGGAAATCAATTTAGTACTCAATTCCTCTAAGTGGTGGCAACCCACTTGATATGTTTTCAATAAAAATGTCCTTAAATTCCCGCAACAAACTAAGAAAAACACTGAGCAAAGAAGTATTTGAATCATTAGTTAGAAAACAAGGGTCTTTGCACAAAAGTACAAAGATCGTTTTTGTGGAAAACAAAGCTTTTCTAACCTCTCTATTTCTAGCTATTAGTGTAACGCCCCGGAATTCGAGGTAAAATTTTAGCATTTTATGTGAATTTTTCGGGATTTTTAAAATTTTGTAGATGATGAAATAATAATATAATATTATTTATCTTATTATCATTATTATTATTATCATTATAATTTAATATTAATACCTTTATTATTATTATTATTATTATATTTTTTAATTATTATTTAATATTTTCTTTTATTATTTATAATAGTATTATTGTTTTATTTAATTATTTTGTTTAATCTATATATATATAATAATAATAATATTTAAAAAAAAACCCTAAGGAGCGCGCGCCCCCCCCCCCCATCCACTTCGTCTTCTTCTTCCTCGTGTTCACGCCGCCGCCGCCCATCTCCAGCGTTTTCTTTTTTTTTTTCCATCCTCCTTCTTCAGCCGACGCGACATCAGTCCCTTCTTCTCCTTCTTTTCTGGTCAACACGGACCTACAGCCGCCGTTCGTTGAAGCTTCTCACCGTCGTCGCCACGCAGCCAGTACCTTCGCTTCCATTCGGTTTCGCCGTCGGCCCTTCCAAATCTCACTTCGTACCCAGCCAACGCCACCGTCGCCACTGTCCATTCGTTTCCACCGCCGAACGTCTCCTCCGTTGGCCGTCCGCCGCGTTGAAGCAAAGTTGCACCATTCGCCAAGCGGCCGACAACGAGCCTTCAACGATCGTGGAGCTCGAGTTTTGCAGGCGCCCGTGCGAAGCCAAGCCGAGTCGTAAATCCCAGCCGAGCCGCGAGCCGTACCTGAGCCGAAAACCAAGCCGAGCCGCGAGCCGCGAGTTGAGCCGAGCCGCGAGCCGAGCTGAGCCGAAGACTGATCCGAGCCGCGAGCCGCGAGTTGAGCCGAGCCACGAGCCGCAAGCCGAGCCGTGAACCGAGTTGAGCCGAGCCGCAAGTCGAGTCAAGCCGTAAGCCGCGAGCCGCGAGCCGCAAGTGAGCCGAGCCGAGCCGAGGGTGAGCCAAGCCAGGCCGAGCCGAGTTACCTAAGCTTTCCTTCCTCCACTTCGGGTCACGGTGAGTCTTCGGTAAGGATTAATTTTGTAATTTTCCTAATGTTGCTACAACCGATTCGAGTTTGAATATTGGAATAAGATTTGGTCCTAACTTTCGTCCCTTGAATGTATTAAGGAGTTGACATTCAAGTTCTCAGGTTCAGCGGCAGGTTTATTTGGAGATAGCTTTCTTTTTCTCGGGTAAGCCAACGGATGTTGCTTAGGACTGTTTAAAAATGACTCTTACTAGTATCGTCGTTTAAAACCCTCGTGATTTCGTTTAGGTGGATCCGTTGAGCGTAGACTCGAACGAGGGGCATAACCAAGTATCAGGTAAGGGATTTTCTACTACTGGACCTCGGATCGAGGCTGGAAACGTAGTAATCCACAGGGGATTACACGTTAGTAACTGTACTGAATGAATTGATGCTTGTTTGACTATTAAGTATCGTTGTTATACTCTTGTCTGATGTAAAGGTAACGTGACTGCTAGTGGTAGCTTGTGTGCCATCGAGCGTAGGTAGTTGTTTACGGATAGACATTGATGCCTGGATATTCTGTACATTGTAGTTATGTTAAAGGGCCACGTTGTGGACTGGAATTGTATGTCGATGAACTTTAAAATCTTAAGGTTAGGTGTGTGGTAGTCTATTGTCTGGATATTTATCATGGAGTTTTTGTCGTGGAAGGACTGTGAGTTCGATCCTGATTGGACTAGTTAACTGGATCTAGGGATATCACAATGGTGTGTGAATTGGAAACGCATATAGCAACTGAGGACGTAGTTGTTTAAACCTATACCATCTGACTGGCGAAGCCTATGGCGAAGTTGTAATAGGATTGTTGTTGGAGTATGACTATTGTAGACGGTTTAGTATGGACTGAGGGGTAACGGTTAGCTTCATCTATGGGGTAGTGTACCTTACTGATACGTGCATCCTTCGGGATCACTAGACTGATATGTGCATCCTTCGGGATCACTAGACTGATATGTGCATCCTTCGGGATCACTAGACTGATATGTGCATCCTTCGGGATCACTAGACTGATATGTGTATCCCTCGGGATCACTAGACTGATAGGTGTATCCTTCGGGATCACTAGACTGATACGTGCATCCTTCGGGATCACGGGACTGACGCGTGTGTTCTACGGAACCCCTAGACTGTTTACGTAGGGTACCCCTGCATAGAAAGTTAACTGTTGTTCCCTAACGGGCCCAGTAGTGGGTCCCTTACTGGGTATATTTTATACTCACCCTTTCTCTTCTTTAACTTTTCAGATAAGGGTACAGCGAGGGGCAGACCGACGAGAGGCAGGAAGGATGCGTGAAGACCATATGGACGCGTCTGGTTTTCTTTATGCTTCCGCTGATGTATTTTGTTAGAATATTTGGTTTTGTGATTTTGAGTTGATGATCTGAGTATTTTATTTGAAACTTTCGTGACTGTGGTTTAAAATAGGACCCGAAACTGTTTTTTTTGTAATATTTCTAACGTTTTAATGAATCGTAACCGGTCCGTTATGAATTTTGTGTTTTGTGGTCGAGTCTTAGCACTGAGTAGTGACCTCAGCTTAGTCCGGAAAGTTGAGTCGTTACAATTAGACTTTCTTTTTTTCCTTTCATTTCTTTTTCTGCACACTTATTTTTCACATTCTCATAAAGAAAACTATTTTCTCTCTTGCTTTTTTCACTCAAAGTATTTTTTTCCTCTTTCTCATCTTTTTCAAATTCCGCTCTCATTTTTTCTAAATTGCATTGCTCATCATACACATCATTAGTGGACAAAGGAAGAAGAATGGTTTTTCTACCATCTTTAGTGAATTTGTATCGGTTAAGATAACCATCATGAATATCTTTTCTATTAAATTGCCATGCCCTTCCCAAAAAAATCTCTCCAGCGTGCATAGGTACAACATCACATAAGATACTATCGTTGTACCTTCCAATCGAAAAAGTCACAAGGTATTGTCTATTCACTCGTACTTCCCCACTATTGTTTAGCCATTGAAGTCTGTAAGGTCTAGGATGTGGTGTTGTTGACAAACCCAATCTTTTGACAAGTAATGTACCAACAACATTAGTACAACTTCCACCATCAATGATTACACAACATGCATGTCTTTCCATTCACATGGCATCGGGTATGAAACAATGTTTCCCTTTGCTCCTCAACTAGATCTTCTTTAACTTGAGCACTTAAAGCTTTTCTAGTTACAAACACATCTTCAACTATCGGTTCTTCGAAACTTCCATCATTAGCCTCTCCTACGTCGACAATTTCTTCCTTACCCTCTTCATTTTCACTCTCATTTCCCTCAGTTACTACCTCAATATATTGAATTGTCATTGTCCTTTTATTTGGATAATCTCTAGTGACATGACCTAACCCTTGACATTTCCAGCACTTAATATCTCTATTTCTCTCCTTAGACTCTTCGAATTTGAACTTCCTTTCATAGGAGACTCACCTTTTTCTTTAAGACTTCTATTCACAAACTTATCTCTACTTCTATATTCACTTTTGTTCTCCTTTTTCCATGATGAGTTGAAGGAAGAAGAAAGTTTAGAAGAGTTGTACCTTGTTCTTCTTGTACTAAATTGTTTTTCCACTTTGATGACAAGATGCAACATCTCCTCTATGTCAGAATTCGACTGCAAGTCAACCTTGTCAGCAATCTCCTTGTTGAGGCCATTAAAAAATTGTGCCATGATAGTCTCCATTTCTTAATCAAAATCAAGTCGATCCATCAAAGTGTCCATCTCTTTGTAATAGTCTTTCCACCGACTTGCTGCCTTGCCTCAATGCTTGAAGTTCTTGTGCCATGTCTCTTTGGAAATGATTTGGAACAAACCGCTTCCTCATAGATTCTTTGAATTCATACCACGAATCAATTGGTGCTTCGAGATTCCTTCTTCTTCTGGACATTAATTTGTCCCACCAAGTTTGAGCATAATCCTTCAATTTGGAAACATAAAATCTAACCTTTTGCTCGTCAGTAAAATTATGGCAAGGAAACACATTCTCCACCTCTTTTTCCCACTTAATGTACTCCTTTGGATCAGTTTTCCTGAAGAATTTTGGAATTTTAAATTTGATGGCTCTCATGTTACACTCAAATTGAGATGCTTCTTGTTGAGCTCTCCTTTGGATATTTTGATAAGCTCTCCCACGACCTCTTCTTCTAACTACTCCATGTCCCACACGTCTCGGCTCCCCCAATAATGTAACTTGGTCATCGTCTAAGTCATCAGAACCATCACCCTCATCTTGGTTGTCATTATGGTTAATTAGCATAGGTGGTGCTAGAGGAGGTGGCATTCTTTCTCTTGCCCGATTTTCAATCTCGAACCTCTCCAATCGATCTGTCAATGCTTCCATATTACTAATCATTCGTGCAATAACTCCTTGTTGTGCCTCTCTTAATTGTACTTCGTCATTTTGATTTTCCATCCTGCAAAGAAAAACAAAGTAAAGAAAAAAAAAAGGACCTCACCAACACTCCCTTACGTTATTACTCTCTAGAATATGAAAGGTCACTCGTGTTTGCACTCACTAAAATTCATAGGTTTACTCTAGGACTAGAAATATCTCAAACTTCAGCAAGCCTTATGGTATTCGAGAATCATACAAGAACAATGTCACTTTAGCTAAAATGTGAAAAGTCACAAAAATCTCAAATGTAGAAAACAAGTGTGACTAGGAAATAGAGCAAACTTTTTAAGAAACAAACAAGTAATGAAGAGTTAAGAAAATATATGTATAAGAACGAACAAAAAGGTGTGAATGAAATATGGAAATGGCAAGAAGATGGAAATAAAAATTTATAGGGATACAAATCACAATGCTTCAATACTTACTTGAGAAACTTTTGTTTTTCTATATCACCTTAAACAAGTGACATAAAATTTGAAAAATAAAAAAGACGATACATCACTCTTTTTTTTTTTTTGCCTTTTTTTTTTTTTTTTTTGCAAGCACAAATAACTTATGAAGCAAGAAAAATTGATAAGATAAAATGATAAATAGAACTACCTCAATCACATTTGAGAACTCCCTTTATCCTAGGTGAACCACCACAACAGTAGTAAGAATAAGCCTGATTAAACAATTAGTTAACAACCCCAAGAAAGCTAAACAGATTTGGCTTGGAAAGATTGATCAAAGATCAAGAAGAAAGGAGAACTTGTTCCTAACTTCAAAATTTCGAACTCTCCACAATCTAATTGATCAAACTAGATTGAAAGTCCTAAGCATGTATTTAACACAAGAATACAAAGAAAGCATAAAGCTTGAGAGAAACACTCTATGGGAAAATGTCATTCAAATTCAAGTTGTGTTTCAAATGTGGAAACTACAACCCTATTTATACTAGTTTCAAATGTTATATGAAAGGACACAACATTTAATTTTATGCCCTTTCAACTATCCTAATAAATGAAAGTACATTCTATTAAATAGGTACATATTAAAGATGTGAATGAACCTAAAATGCATTAAAAATGTGAATGAATCTTAATTTCTAGATTCATTATGACCCTTGGGTGTCCAAGTGACTCTTGAAGTTCCAAATCTTTATTGAAGTCCAAAAATCTAGCTTGTAAACAATCATTTAATCAATCTTGAAGTCTTTTAGCTCTAGCTTTTGTCATTCAGCCTTGAGTCATAATGATTGCCTCTTGACTGGCTTGATTTTGAATGTTATCCCATGAATTTCCGACATGTGTTTCATTTTCCTCTTCATTTGAGTTGGTGTGAGCTTCATTGTTCAACATCTTATCATAACTTTTAAAATTTTAACTAATTATAATGCTTGAGTTTAGAGGAGTATATGAATGTTAAGAAAGCCATGTATGAATAGCTACATAGTTGCAACATACATATATCAATAAAGTGCGTACACTTTTCTTATTAGTGAATATTCAATTAATAGTCAATCATAAGAATTTCAAAATTAAATGTGTGTCACTTGAAGCAATCTTATATTTGGATAATCTCATAGAAAACATGTGAGAATTTTAAATATAAAAAATAGCTAAATGATGTATGCTCAACTGACATAAAAATCAGAAATATCAATCCATATAAAGGGTTTGATTCTTCTACTCATGTATTGTCAAAGAAGAAAAATTATATACCTATATATTAAGTTAATTTTCATAAATATAACAAACCAAAATATTTACGGTTCGTGTAACAAAGCTCATGAAGTTAGTTATTTTTTAAATATTCCAAGTTTTTCCTTCCGTCTTTCTTCTCCTATTCATTACGATTTCTTTCTATCATCTTTCTTCTTTTCCTCTTCTTTTTCTTCCGCTGCAATTTCTTTTCATCGTCTTTATTCTTTTCCTCTTCTTTTTTTTTCGCTACGATATCCTTCCATCGTCTTTCTTCTTTTTCTTTTCTTTTTTTGCGTCATTTAATCTTTCCATCGTCTTTCTTCTTTTCCGCTTTTTTTTACGTCGTTTAATATTTCCATCGTCTTCTTCTTTTTCTCTTCTTCTTTTATGTCTTTAATCTTTCCATCGTCTTTCTACTTTTCTTCTTCTTTTTTTACGTAATTTAAATTTGGATAGCCAAGTCTAAACGATCGTGTACAAAAAATAGCAAGATTTAAAAGATTGGGTATAACGAATCTTGAAAAAAATCTTTTAGATTGGAGTAGCCAAATGTAAACGATCATGTAAAAAAATAAACGATCGGGTAAATATAATAAATGATCGTATAAAGAAATAAATGATCGTGTAAAAAGGTATAAATGATCGTGTACCAAAAGAATTAAAAAAAAATCGTTTAGAATCGTGTACCAAAAGAATCTTGAAAAAATTCGTTTAGCCAAATCTAGATGATCGTGTAACCAAATTAAACGATCATGTAAATCGTTTCAATTTATGTAGCTAAATCTAAACGATCAAATCTAGATGATCGCGTACCAAACGATAGTCAAATCTAAACGATCGTGTACCCAATATATTACGCACGTTGTTGACGGCGTGGTTGATGGGACATTTTTGATATTTTCTATTGTAAGCCTGTAGCATTTTTTCGTTTTTAAAATTATTCTATACAGCGTAAATATTTTGTCATTTTGTTATATTTTTTAAAAAACCCCTATATATTATTGAAATTAAGGCAAAAAGACTTTGTACTACCTTCGTTTTAAACTTTCATGTAAACAATTGAATCTTAAACTTACTTTTATATATTGTTGTTCCTTTCTTTTCAAGCTTTCATTTAATTTACACCTAATTAATGACCTCTCTTTTTCTTGTGCATTTTAATGATCAAATGAATAATGGCATCTTTTCAATAGTAACTTATTAATTATTTTGAGTTCTACTTTAAAAAACTTCATTATTTTGAATTAATTTTAAATAATAATAGCATTTTTTTTTTGAGGTCTAGCATTTTCTTATTAAATGTAATTAAATGAAATACGTCTTTGCTTTCTTTTTATGTATTATTCATTGTTTTTCTTAAGTTCATTGATATTGTTTGATATGTAATTGTTCAATATTATTTTTCATAATTTGTGAATTAATGTACCCTGTCCATACTTGATGAATAATATTGCATTATTTCCTCTTACTTAAAGAACCGTTATTTTTAAAATAATTTTAATTTATATTATATCAATTTGTATAAGAATAAGGTAATTAGAATTAAGTGGATAGTAATCTTTTAAAAAAGAAATTAAGCGTAGCTGTCAATTCAACCACAATTCAATAGATTAAACATCAATTATATCATTTTAAGGATTTATTGTTCTATCACCATCCGGCTATTGCTGAAATTAGTAAAAAAAAATGGTATAGTTCATACAAATTAAGAGTAGACAATTTAAAAGACAATACATATTGTTGGACTAAAAATATATACGTTCTCAACATGGGACATATCAAAGTGATTATTATGATATTACTTCTTTTGTAATCGAATTATACAAGGTGTAAAAGTATTTGAAAGAATCTCTTAATTATTCATTCTCTTGCCCAATACAAAAAGAGAAAAAAATAAGGTCTAATTTCCAATATTAAATATTTATAGATTTGTTTACTATTAAGTGATGAGAAGAGAATTTGCGAACATTTTTTAAATCAAGTATATCAATGAAATACATTATGTATATCCTAATATATATATATATATATATATATATAAGGAGGAATGAAAAAAAAAAAAGAGATTAAATAAGAATATGGCTAAATTAAAAGAAAGGAAATGGAAGTCGATGTGATTGGTCAAAGCGAAGAGAAAGAGTATTTATCAAATTTTTTATTTTTAAAAAAAAAATGTCAAATAGTATATTCAAAATACAATACTAATAGTATGGATATTTGTATACTAATAACATTAAATATAAAAATGGGTAAAAGTAAAAAGGGAAGAAGCAAATGGGGGCAAAGGGCAAAAATGGAGAAGAGATGGATTTTGAGTATTGAGAGACACCGAAAGTTGAAGAAAAAAGATCACAAGTTTCTTTCTTTCTCTCTTTTTTCCTTCTCATAGATTTACCGAAACAAGAACGATTTGTGGGCAACCCATTTTTCCTTTGCAAGATTTTCGTGACATTTCTACTTTTTTTTTTTTTTTTTTTTCATATACATATGCCCAATAAGTAATTATAATTAATAATATTCTCTTTATTTTCGTTACTTTCTAATATAACAAAAATTAACTAAAATATGTACAAGTATATCAAAATGTATATCACTAATAGATATACCGATAGACATCAGTAGACTACTATCATCTATCACTTATAAGCACTAATAGACGTTGATATATATATATATCTATCATTGTCTTATCTATCATCGATAGACTACGAAATTTTGCTATATTTGAAGACATTTTCAATAATTTTGTCACTTGAAAATAATTTCTCTTTACCATTTTAGTTCAAGTACTTTCAATGAAATTTTTTAAAAAGAAGCTTAAGGGTAAATATTAACGTTTTTACTATAGATTTTGGAAACATATAATTTTGTATCCCGATAAATTCTTTATATAAAAACTATTTCTTTCTAGATACTAAATTTAAGGTTTATCAAATATAAAACAATTAACCAAGAATAAAAGAAACCAAAGTATGGTAAGAAGTATGAGAGAGAGTGGTTTAATTTATTTTTGTTACTCTCTATCTCTCTCTTAGTTGTATGCATAAAGGAGAGAAAAGAGAAGAGGTGCCAAATGCATGTTATTGTAATAAATAGACTTCAATGTTTTCAATACTCTTTTAGTTCAATTAAAACTTTAGTAACTTTTAATTTTGTGTCCTATCACAATCATAAATAAATAAAAATATTTAATCTACTAGACATATATTAAATTTTATGTTCAATAACATAATTAATTCTATAAATTTCTCAAATCTTTTAAAATATCAAATAAATTATATAATTTATTTAAAAATATATTAAAGATTTGTTTTAAAGTTTAAAGGCAAAATACAAGTATAAAAATTAAAATGACATAAACACATAAACATATTTTTAAAATTTTATAAACCAAACAAATAGAAACGTCTAAGGATTAATAATCGTATAGTTTGAAACATATATGTATATATATTTTTCCTGCTTTTATTTTTTATTTTTAAAAATTACAATTATTAAATTTTCCTACTTTGTAATTTTTGTTGAACTCTAAAAACTAGTGTATTTAGGTTTAAGAGTATATATTTCTCAAAAGTATATATACAATAAGGTAATGAAATTAAAAGGAAAGATCTAAGAACATAGTGAAATTGAAAAAATAAACAAAAAACCAAAGAAAAAGTTAATTAACCAAGTAGGGCCCTAGGGTTGTTGGTATTTTCAAGAGATTGATTTCATTTCAATATGGTTTGAGAGGAGAAAAAGAGGTTATAAAGTCATGTGTTCTAAAGATTTTGTTTATTATTTTTTTATAAGTCTAATTTATATCTATTATTATCACTATACATTATTATTTTCTTTAATGATTTGATACAAGAATATAAACTTTCATATGTTACATTGAAAAGCTATGAAATTATTCTTTTTTGTTAAAAAAATCTAAACATTATTGTGATGCATTAATCATTTATTTTGACAATTTGGCATGCACAATTAATTAGGTAACATATTGTTTTTAATTTTAAGATCGATCTCTTTTTTCTTTCTTTTTTTTCTTTTCTCAATTAACTCATAGATATAGAGATTTCCCTAAAAAAAAAAATTAATAATTAAGGTTTTTAATTGTAAGTTAAAGTTGGAAGTCAAAATTTTGTAGTACAACAAATGTTTAAATTGTATATAGAGAGATGAATTTGAAAAGATTCTTAAGTTCATACTAATAAATAAAATTAAAAAAAAAATTGATTCAACCTTTCTGTGAGGGAAAAATTTTAAATAATTGATTAATATAAACTAAAAATTGAAAAACCTACTTGTATTGAAAAAACGAATAAAGTTGTGTTTAGTCTCGATTATATTATATATATCCATCTATTATATGCAACCCAACTGTGATGCATGTAACATTTTCTTTAATGGCCTATAATATGTTTAAAAATGGGATGCATGGGATTAGATGAAAATAGTGTGCGGCGTGTACATGAAATATAATTATAGATCAACTACTAATTTAAATTAATAATTACTAATTTGATTATTATACAAACTCAATCCTTTTAGTCAAATACCTAAACTAAATTTATGAAACTTAGCTAACATGATATATTAGATATTTACCTATTCTAATTAAATTAATCATTTCAATTCTCCCAAGTAATATATACAATCTCAATTCAAATATAAGAATGGAAGAAAGAAATAAACCTTATAATTAATATATATGATCATCAAAGTAATTAATTACTATATACAATTAATTATATCAAAGGGTTGTGAGAATTTTCATTCAACACTAATTGAGCTTAAGAAATTTGAGAAATCTAAAAAATATTACATTTTAGTGAGAGAGAAAAGAAACTCTCTCTATCTCTCTCTCTTTCTACATTTGATCTCTCATTGAAGTCAAACCCTAAAATTGAGAAGAAAAAAAAAGTTTCAATTTAAAAAAAAAAAAAAATTAAAACAAAGAAACAAAGTTGTTAGAACATTGGTGACAATGACATCATCTCCTCTACTTGAACAACAGTGTCATCAAGCAGCCATTTCTCAAGAAATGACAATGGAGGATTATTGTTATTATTATTGTTGTTGTTAATATTATTTTCACTTCTATTTTGCTTAATTATATTATCATTTTCGCAATTTTCAAAACTATTCTTCTTGATCTTCATCATCTTACCAACATCAAAATTACTAGACTTCTCCCAACAACCTCCCACATTGTGATCATCATTGTTCAAGTTCTCCGGCGATACTACCATGGACGACTCGATCTCCTTCCCGAGCGCTAGCCTGTCGCCGGCATCTTCCTCGGTTTTCGGTTCTAACCCTTGGATGGAAACCATGGAAGAATCTCCATTATCATGATTTTGTTTCTCATGGAAATGGATTAGTATATTCTCATTGTCGTCGTTTCTCTTTGGAGAAGATCTCATCCATCCTTCGAGTAGGCGTGAGATGTTCTCGGCACTCGAGTAATAAGTTGAGGAGGAGGAGGAGGCAGTGGAGGATCGATTGGGGCCGAAACAGGAGGCAGCTGAAGAGGAGGAGGCGGAATCGAAATCGAAAGTCCTCTTGGAAGAATCATTACTGAAGAAACCCTTTGAGAAAAAATCAGAGGTTGGTGAGTGATTGGAAGACTTGGAAGTGTAAGGAGAATGGTTGTTATCTTCAAATGCAGATTTGAGCTTCTTCTTCAAGTGAGTGTTCCAATAATTTTTTATATCATTATCTGTCCTTTGTGGAAGATACGAAGCTATTGCAGCCCATCTGTAATGAATTTCCCACAAAAATTTGTCCAACAATATGAACAAATTATTAAAATTAAATTCATCGTCGTAACATATAATTGATACTTTAAATCATTTTTTTTTAATTAAAATCATCATATCAAAACAACCAAACTAAATTAACCTTGTATTTTTCAACATCTCAAATATTATTTGCTCCAAAAATTCCAAATAAAAAGACTATATAGTTAGGTAGTAACTATTTGTTTTTTTTTTTTTTTTTAAATCAAACCTATAAAGTAAATACCTACTTTACCTTCAAATTTTTTTGTGTTGTTATTTACTTTTCTTTTTAATAATTGGTTTAAAAAACTAAGTCTAAGTTTTTTTTTTTTTTTTTTTTAAGATAGATAATAATACAATTCGCAGTAAAAAAAACAAAAAGAAAAACAAGTTTTAATTTTAAAAAACAAAATGATTATGAGATGAACTTAAAATTTTCCTAACACAAATCTGGAAAGAACAATTTCTTCTTCTTCTTCTTCTTCTTCTTCTTCTTCTTCTTCTTCTTTCTTTGGTAAGAAGTGAGAGAAAGAGAGAGAGAGAGAGAGAGATTGATGAAGATAATTACTTGTTACCCAATAAAGCTTGCAAATGGATGATCATTCCTTCCTCATGAGGAGTAAAGTTACCTCTCTTGATTCCAGGTCTAAGATAATTGGTCCATCTGAGCCTACAACTTTTGCTGCATCTAAGGAGACCTAGGACGAACATATAATAATAAAAGAAAAATTAAACTTACCATAAACCATTCAAGAAACAAAACTAGACGGTAGACGTAGATCGTGAAAACGGGATAAGAGAGAGAGAAGAAATACCAGTGTTGGTAGGAACAGATCTCCAATTACCAGGGCCATGTTGTTGAATGTAAGAGACAAGAAGGATGTCCTCTTCCGGAGTCCATGGCCCTTTCTTTATCCCCACTTTATCACAGCATGGAGGTCTTCCCATGCTCTTCTCTCTCTCTCTAAAACTTGTAAATTGAGACTCCAAAACTCATATTATTATTGTTGTTTGTTTTGTTATATAAAGACTAGAGAGAGACTTTTCTCTTTCTTTCTCTCTCTCCAAATAGTGTTGTCGCCATGTGATTGCTTAAATACAGATCGATCATGACTTAACTCAGATGTGTGCCAAACCCTTTTTCATTTTCTTTTTAATGTTAAATTACAAGTTTAGTACGTGTCGGAGAAGAAACTATGTTTCTGTTTTTAACTATTATGGGTTGGTCCAATAATAAATATGAACATCAAAAGTTTGAAGATTATAAATTCAATCTATATGTGATGGAAATCATCTGCTTAGGATTTAAATTTGTTTTAGTATGAATTATATAGAGAAATTTTTATAAATATAATAAATAAGTAAAATATTTATGACCGTGTAACAAAATGTAGCCTATGAAGTTGGTCGATTCTTTTAAATATTTCAAATTTGGCATTCTCTTTTATCATCTTTTTTTCTCTACTTTCATTTTTTTTATATTTTCTTCCTTTTTTTTCTAAACTATTATTTGGTTGAACATAAAAGATCACTTTTTTTTTTCAAGTTGTTCAAGATAGTGTAGTAAATAAAGATCTTGAAAAAAAGTCTAAATTTGGGTCTCTAAATCTTTAAAATCTAAATGATCTTATACCAAAAACATCTTGAGAAAAATTTGTTTAGATTTGGGCTATCCAAATTTAAATGATCAATTCTCAAGGATGCAAAGAATCTTGAAAAAAATTGTTTAGATTTGGTTATCCAAATATGTACCAAATCTAAATGATTGTGTAACCAAATTAAAACTAACCAAATTAGACCACGATCAAATCTAAACAATCGTGTATAAATTATATTAGGTGCATTATTGCCCGAACATTTTTTGTATTTTCTATTATGGGCCGATGAGATTTTTCTATTTTCAAAAATTGTTCTATATAGCGTAAATATTTTGTCATTTTATTATATTTTTTTAAAAGACCCTAATCATGTATGTATAGGGTTTGTGTGGGTTGAGCTTTAATTATTTTGATCTTACTCCATGTTTTAATAAAATCTCATGTATTTTTCTTAGTATGTTATTGTATTGAATACATCTAATGTATATATTATTTTTACTTTTCATATGAAAAATACTTAAGTAGATATTGAGCGTATGCACCAAATTGTCAATCAAAATTTTCCATGAGGTAAAATCTTCTTCTTCTTCTTCTTCTTCTTCTTTTTTTTTTATAAAATATTTTAATTATTTGTTTAATATAAGTGGTGAGAAGAAAATACACAAAAATGAATGTAATTTGAGATGCATCTAAGTGGTATTACCCTAATAATACTTTAACATTTGAAAGGGTAAAAAGGTACATTTTACATAAAGGGTTAGTTTTCTTTAAGAAAATAGTTTAGCCAATAATAATCTTACATGTAACATTAACTTTTGTATTACGATAGAATATTTAAAGCTAACAACATAATTGGAAAAGATGTATTTTTTCTTTTTAGTAAGAAACAAATGTTGGATTAAAAGAAGAAAAGAAAAGGAAAGTAAAAAAATGATAATTTCAACATAATAAAATGATTCCAATACAATCCATATACATAAATGATGGAATACATAAAAATTTGTACAATATACATATTTGATCCTCATTTAGTTTTTTTTTACCAACATTTAGAGATAAAAGATTCAAATTCATAACCTTTAATCGAGAGTTAATGTTGATAATACGGTTTAACTAATCGAATTATATGCTCAAGTTAACCGGTGATTTAGTTAATAAGGTAAGGAGGATTGAGAGCTGAAAATGAAGTTTGTCAGACTAAAGGATTTTATAATTAATATCACAATCCTTTCCCTTTCTTAAATTGATTTCTCTTCCCATTGGGACCTCATATTTAATTCAGCTTCACTAAGATGTCAAACTGCAAAATGGGATTAAGACTCTTCCCTTTAATTAGGAAAATGAAAATATCAATATCTAAATGTTACAATTTACGAGATATTTAACGCCTTGAGCTGATTATGAGTTATAGTAGTTTGTGTTTAGAGTTCCAACTATTTCAATTAGATTATATAGTAAAATACGAGTTATAATAATTGAGAACTTTAATTATTATAATAGGCTCCACTTCATCTAACATAGATAAATTGAGGATCTGAAAATGATTTTTTTTTTTTACCATACTAAGAAAAAGTTGAAACAAAATAAAATTAGAACCACATTAATTTCCAAGTCACCTCTTTTAGAACAAAATATATGTAACCCATTTGTGTGTGTACATTATCTCATCACCCTTTTATCTAATATTTGGGTGATCTTTTGGTTTATGTAAGATAGGATTTTGTTTAGTCCTATATTTTCTTTTAACATTCTATTAAACAGCCTGAAATGAATGAAGGCAAGAAATAAAATAGTTTTTTGAAACAAACCCTAAATCTATTACTTAATCCTTTGGTTTAATTTGAAATTTAGTTTACCTATTTTCAATAAATATTAAATAATTATCAAGGGTTAGCTTTTATTTTCTAGTTTTTGTTACAAAATAAAATTACCCTGTAAATAGCATTCCCTTCACTAAATTTTCAAAATTTGTGGCATCTTCTCTCACATGATAATTATATATATATATAGTAATTATTATTATTATTATTATTTAACCATCTTCCAAAAATAAAAAAACAAAAAACAAAAAACTTTGTAATCTAAATTAAGATTTATCAAACTAAAATTAGACAATTAAAAAGTAGGGGTGTAATCAATTCGGTTCAACTCGATTTATGATTTTCACCTTGAATAGGAACTAAAAATTAAATTTGTATTAAACAGAATATCTAAAGAATAAAATTGGTTTTGAAAAATTTATTAGAATAGGTGTAGTACATACAATTCGCATTATATGCACAACACAATAACTTCACATCTATGTTCATAAAAGAACATACAATACTAAGTATGTAAAATACACACCGACACCAGTGTACGCTAAGAATCAACAAGTCTGGTTCAAATTTAAAAAAGAAATTAAAAAAAAAAAAAAAAAAAAGTATACAGAGTTACAAAATGAAAAATAAAAAAAGAGAATCAAATCGAGTTAGTTTTAAAAGATTTGTTCTTTTCCAACCCAAGTAAATTGATTTTGTTGCAAGAAAGGTTATTTATTTGCCTCTACCCAAAAGTGCATTGAACAAGTACTTTTCAGCTTGATGGGAATAGGCAAGAAATTTTTTTGTTCTATCTACATTCGTGAATATGATATCCATTAGTTTGACCTCTAACCCGTTGGAACTCTAATAATTGTGGGGATCTCTCTCCACCACCATAGCATGCTTTGATTTAAACCAAGATGCAATCCTCTCAAGCTGTTGGCTTGTTTGCATGTTTATTACAATCACCCATACCACCTCTCAACATATATCTGAGTGATATGTTGTTCATTTCTTCTCACAACCTCAGCAATGTTAGTCCCTATTGGAGTCAGACCAAAAACAGTCTTTGCATTCAGTGGCTGTTGTGCCAAACATTGAGGGAATAGAAGTATAATGTTCTTGAGAGCCTCCCACATGCACATCTGCCCCAAGTGCTCATCGTCATTCGATGCCATGTCCCGTGGAGTCGGTCGATCCTCTTTCCAAACACAAATGACAAATCATCCTAATGAGGGAAGGCCTTCTTTCCTAGTCTCATACGGAACACTACATGTCCAAACAGATATATTAGTATCAATTATAGTTTAATATAATTTGATATGAATTAATTTGTAATCTTGGCCTCTTACTCTCGCACATGCACCAAGTACATCCTCCATTCATAATGATATTCCAACATGAAATTGGAACATTCATGCAACCCATAAACGATACTCTTTCATATAAATGAAACTTACAAAAATGAATCGGGAAAAAAAAAACAGATCCAAGCAAACACAAATGAAGACAAAAATAGAGTAAAAGATGAGCGAAAACAAAGAAACATATCGGAGAAAATTTTCTCGAGGAAGAAATGAAGAAATTCATGCAGCAAAAATACAGATTGAACATGTATGACCCATCATCGACTAATTTTGAAAGGATAGAACAAAGCTTTAGAAGTTGTCTCAGCCCACCAAGATTCAAGCACTAGCTGTCCCCAACCAAGCTATTCCTTTGTTCTTTTAACTCAAATACAAAAGACACAAGAACCAATGGCAAGGAAGCTACAGTAGATGAGGGAATAAGAAAGATAGCACCAAGAGACTGATTTGAGTACAGGTGTGGGTGGTAGATTTGAACCACAAACCTCTTGATCTTTAGGCATACATGATGTCAACTGAGCTAAGCTCTTTCTTGAGAGAAGAGTGATTTTTTTGAGTTTCCTTGAGGCAGCTGAGGAGGCTAAGGGTCTCAGATCTAAAAAGAGTAGAGTATTTAGAGATATGAATCTGGAAAACACACAAACAAACAGATCTAACTTGTAATGGTGAAGAAAAAATGACCAATTTGAAGAAAATAGACGAGATAATCTGCGTGAGAGGGAGAGAAGAGAAATGAAGAGTGAAGGGGAGTACCTTGATGAACATGGGAACTTCAACAGTTAATTAGTGTTGTAGTCCTGACTTGGGTTTAATTTGCCATAAGTTTCTTTATCTGTAGACCAAATTGGGAGTTGACGTATTTCCTTGGGCCAAAGAAGCCCTTATTGACGATCTTCCAACTGATTGATAAAATTCCCCATTTGACTAAAATGTAAAACTCCGTATGATGTTTGACATAACAGGTCCATCTTATTTTTACTCTGCACCCAGTGCAGAACACTTTGGTGGTTACGCTCATCTCAACTGGAATACATAACTGTTCTTAGTAGTTCCGCAGCCTATATGTTGAGGTCAGGCTCATTCTTCAACAGGCAATGCTCCCCCAATCATGTACTGCGTAACTGTTTTACCTTGCTCTGATAAAATTTGGTAACCAAGTACATTTATCGTATCGGTTTGAGTTCTCACTTGGATTTTAAGCAAACATGCAACATAAACAGTACATATAAGGGGTGGGTACCAATATAGGCAAGAAAGGAGAATATATTATCTAAGTAGGGCTGGTGAAAGTTGAGGAATAAACAATATTGTGGTCATGAAGGTTGAAGAAATTTTAACCAGAAAATAAAATAACCAAAAGAAAACAAGCCGGTTAATGTGCGTGTGCCAACATTTGGTTATCTTTATGTATCAAATGAAAAAAGAGGTAAGCCACAATTTCCACAGTGAAGTAATAGAAAAGTAAGATAATTTTCTCTTCCAATTTATTTGAGGAAAAAAAAGGCAGAGTATATACATGTCTACAACTTAATCAATCAAGTATATAAAATAAAATATAGATCAAACCAAGATTCCAACCTAATTAGAAATCAATCACAAGAAGAAAACCTCCCCTCCCTTCAACCCACCCCCACCCTCTATATAAATGTTATTTATGGAGGTCAAGTTAAAAAAACATCAAGTTCAACACATCAGATAATCTACCAACGAACAGCGAGCATCAAACCATGGCCAGACTAGGAAAATATCTTCATAAGAAGTACGTAGCATCCTAATGAGTTTATTTGGTAAAACTGGGAGAAGTTCTAACATCATGAGAAAACAGTATTGATGGTTCGAAGAAGAAAAATGCTAATAGAGCACAGTGCACATCCACACCATTAGAATTCATGAATTCACGGGAAAGTCAGATTTCATAGCAACCAAACCATCATCAACATGACAAAATTATCAAAATTCACAATAAAAAAATTTGAAGCATAATCAACAAGCAAGAACCTTACGTTTATTGCATCCTTTGACCTCCTCTTGATGTGAGAATCATTATTACTGCTATTCATAGATTTATGATCCTTTAGAGGGTGATACTTCAATGAAGTTAACTCTTCTTTAGCTAATTCCAATCTCTTTTTTTCATCTTTCTGTGGGAAGCAGTATAAGAAATTAAAATAATAGTTCTTGACAGAAAGAAAAATAATGTTTCCACATTCAAAACTTACAAGTGCTTTTTGAAAAATAGCAATTTGTTGCTTACAAAGCTTGAGCTCCATATCTAGAGTCCGCAAACGAGAATCAACAGATACACTGCATTGTTCAACAATTTGCTTTTGCCTTGCCCTAATGACCTCAGGCTGCCAGACGTTCAAAGCTACTGTTGCTTCCCTGAGACGACCAAATCTAAAAATTCTGACTTCAAATTGAACTCAACATTTTAGCATTCACGTGAAGAGGTAAAAAGCTTCCAAACGAATCCATTGGGCTTTGTTGTCAACAAATAACTGAAGTACCACCCGACCTAGTAAAATGATCTTGCCAACCTAAGCATAGTTCAAACAGGTTTAGGCACATGCCTCGACCCAAAAGGTTAGAGATTCATGCGCCTCGACCCCAGATGTTGTTGAACTCAAAATTTAGTAAGAGGATCCTAGTGAATCTACAATGCTCAGAAAACTCAACGAAAACACAATTCCAATCAACAATTTTACAGATTGCAAGTAACCAAGTTGCACATGCACACATAACATATCACTGAAAGACCAAACGAGAAAATAAACAGAAAATATGACTGATGGATTTTGAATCAATTGCCGAGCACTACCTGACTGTGCGTAAATTAGACAATTCCGTCAAGGTCGTTGTGCATTTGCTGGTCTCCTCGATCAACCGTTCCTCTAATTGACCAACCCTCCTATAATGCTCAGCTATTTGACTTTCCTTTCTAAGAACAGCTCTCGTATGCGCCGCTTTCTTCCTATATCTATCTCTCTCCAACCTAACCAGAACAGAAGAAGAAGAAGAAGAAGAAGAAGAAGAAGAAGAAGAAGAAATATGAATTGAGAGATATTGGAAGAGAGAAATTCAGAGATAATGAATTCTTCCTTCTACCTGATTTTGTAAAGGGACTTTGAGGAGGAAGCGGAAGATGGAAAAGAAGACGAGGATGAAGGGTAATCGGAGGAAAGAAGATGAGACCAGAGAGAGTCATGGTCGGAGAGGCGGCGAAGTCGAGGAGAAGAGATGGAGACGCAACAAAGATCTTTATAAGTCAAAGCAGAGGTCTTTACACCAATTTGGAGAATTTGGCTCCATAGCTCATCTGGCAATTCAGACATTTTCGGATTTGCGAAGATGGAAATGAAGAGTGAAATAGCCCTACAAATTAGAATCCAATTCCAAACATCATCGGAGCAATCTTTATCATCAACGATAACTATAAGTATACCCTCCTTTTTCTTTTCGTTCTTTTATTTATTTATTTACATCTTTATTCCCCTAAATTATATATAGATATAAAAAAGGAAACTTATATAAATGCAAATAACAAGTCCATGCCAAATTACTTTTCAAAATTCCTTATTTGTCCTTAATCTTTTATAACGATCATCTGATTTTCTTCTTCTTCTCAATTTTTTCACGATCGTCGTTTTCAAGTTATTCATCTCGTCCTTTATATATCTTTTATCTTGATAATTCTGTACCTTTTTCGTAATTTTCGACAACATTCACTTTCATATCTATCATCTTCGATAACATTGTTTCTCTTCTTGTCATCTTGGACAATCAAGATCAATTATATTGCTCAGTTAATATCGTCTCAGTTATTTTGGTTTCGGTGAGTATTCTAAATATTGTTTTTTCTTTAAACTATTTTGTTGATTATAAAATTTCGTTCAGAATTATATATTTATTTAAACTATTACTGTAAGACATCCTGTATTTGGTTATGAAGATCGTTGAAGATTTTGATTACTGTTTACGTTGATTTAAGAATTTATATTTCAGTATGAATGTCGTTTAAGTTTTTTTGTTGTTTGTAAGAATTTAAGGTTTTTTGTTTCATTTTGAACTTTTAAGAATTACGGTAAGAACTGTGTATTTCATTATGAAGATCGATAGTTTGAAGTTTTTCAGGATAATTTTCATTGAATTACTTGATTGTTTACCTCTATCAACATGATCGTTTAACAATATACAGGAGATCGTTTTGTTATATGAACACGATCGTTCATCTTTATGAACACTAAAATTTTCACTATTTTGTATGATCAGCATCTTTAAATGATCATGTATCAAATTCAATACGATTGTTTAAACAATCAGTGTCTTTAAATGATCGTGTATCAAATTTAATACGATGGTTTAAACGATCGTATATCAAATTGAATATGATGGTTTAAACGATCAGTGTCTTTAAACGATCGTATATAGCTTATTCTATACGATGATTTAATTTATTATATATGATCATATATTGGTGTTAAACGATCGTTTAGTATTTATTAACTTCTTTGCACAATTGTTTAGTATTCTCTTATTACATCTAAATACTTAATTATATTTTCTTCTTTTCCAGATTAGAATGTTTATTCCTATTGTTGTTTTTTATGGAGATCAATGGAATGACTGTAATGTTTACGAGAATTACTCAGTGTCTGTTAACATATGAACAACTTGAATTGGATGAATCAGTAGAATTATCTGTTTTACTTGATTTTGGTTAAAGTAATGTTCAAACTGTGGTGCCGATAATGAAGGACAATGATGTTGTTTGGTATTTAGCTTTCGCTAAAGATGCAACTAGTAGACATCCATTAGTTGCCCATGTAACTGTTAATTGTTTGGGAACATCTTCTTCATCTAGTAGTGTACGAGAGAATGTTGATATGTCACTGAATATAGGTTTTTCTTTTTCTGTTCAAATGATGAAGTTATAAGAGACATCTCTTATTATTCTGATTTGAAGGAAAAAAGTTTATTTGAAAGTAAAGAAGTGCTTTCAAAGTGTTTTTGCATAATAGTAGTAAAAAACAACTTTCAATTTAGGACTACAGTATCAAATTTGAGGTCTCTTGAATTTAGATGTTTGCAAGAAGGTTGCAAATGGTATGTAAGGGCATCTCGTTATAAGAAGAGTGATTTGTGGATGCTACGAAAATACACTTCTAACCATGATTATTCATTGAGTACTGCCCAAAGTTCTCACATGCAAGCTTCTTCAACAGTAATTGACAATTGTTTGATAGATGATTTTAGATTTATGTCTATTGATCGTTCCATTCCTAAAGAGATTGTGCATAAGACTCATACAAATCTTGGAGTTAATATAAGTTACCAGAAAGCTTTGAGGGTAAAAGAACATATGGTAAAGATATTACATGGTGACATAGTTGAATCGAATGTCTTGATTCCAAGATTCTTTGATAAATTGCTTGAATCTAACCCAGGTATGATCAGTTTTATATATCAAATTTAAATTGATTTGCAGATAGATATGGATAGACTAATATCACAGTCTATCTAGATAGACCAATATTGACATCTTTCATTATTTTTTTTTTGTGCTGATAGAAATGTGTTTTTAATTATTATAAGTACATGCACTACTTTAGAAATGGATGATAGTGGTCATTTCAAGTTTTGTTTTATGACTTTTGGTGCAACAATTCAGGGGTAAAAATATTGTAGACCTATTATTTCTGTTGATGGGACATTTTTGAAGTGTAAGTTTGGTGGCATCCTATTAACAGCCTCATCACAAGATGGTAACAATCAAATCTTCCCTCTCGCTTTTGCCATTGTAGATTCTGAAAATGATGTATCATGGACATGGTTTTTTGAGAAGATACGAGGTAGTTTTTCAGAGCGGGCTAATTTAGTCATTGTTTCTGATAGGCATATTAGCATCTCCAAAGGAGTTTTAAGAGTGTTTCCTGATGTTGAGTATTGTGTGTGCACAACCATCTTTTAAGTAACTTGAAACTCCATTTTAAGGATCCACTACTTGATAAGTATTTCTTTAGCTATGCTTATGCCTACACTGTTGAAGAATTTGAGTACCACATGAGATGCATGGAGTCTATTTGTTCAAATATTAGAGATTATCTTAGTAGTGTTGGTTTTGAGAAGTGGTCTCGGACATATTCACATAGACGAAGGTATAGAATGATGACATCAAATTGTGCAGAAAGTGTAAATTTAGTGTTTAAAGATCTTAGGGAACTACCTGTGGTAATGATGCTTTGATCAATTAAGGATGTATTGCAAAAGTGGTTTTATGAATAAAGTAAAGCTGCTTCTACAATGAAGAGTCATTTGACTTCTTGGGCTGAGAACATTCTGCATTTAGAACATGAAAAGTTGAGAAGATTATGGGTAAGATTTTTTTTTTAATCTCGAACAGTTAGAGATAGATTGCTATCTTTGTCTATCCAATAGATAAAAATAGCAATTTATCTATTTCTGTCTCAGATAGGCACTGATAAATTGATATCTATATATATATATGATGTATACAGAGATTGAAATCTATTTGTTCTTATTTTATTAATTTTGCTTATTTGTGTTATTTATTAGGTTGATCCAATAAGTACAACTGAATACCAAGTAACAGATGGAAATCAATAATTTATTATGAAGTTAAACGTGAGATGTTGTACTTACTGAGTATGGGATGTTGAAGAAATTCCTTGTGCACATGCTCTTGTTGTTCTACGAATGCTTAATTTAGATACCTATTCTTATGTATCTGAGTTTTATTATAGAGAAACACTATCAACAACATACAATGGTTCTATTCAACCTGTTGGATCTCATTTTGATTAGATAGTTGTAGATTTTGTCATGAAAATATTACCTCCAGTCTTTAAAAATGTAGGCTGGAAGACCAAGAAAATAAAGAATTCCATCTGTTGGCGAATTTAGTAGTTCAACCAGATGTTTCAATTGGAATCGTAAAGGACATAATAGTAGGACTTGTAAGCAAGGCAAGGTTTTAACAATTAATGAAAATGCGTACTCTCTCTCTTTCATTATTATGTATACATGTTTGATATTAAATTTGATGGAGAGTTGATATCGTTTAAACATTAGATATATAAACGATCGCTTAATATTTTTTATGTGTATTTAGTTGATCGTTTAGACCTGACTAATCGATCGCTTTAAGATATATCCATGATTGCTTACATTAGTGTGATACATATAAACGATCGCTTAATATTCTTCACATGTACGTTTAGGAAATCGCTTAATATTCTTTTAGATATTAATGTGGTTTATATAAATGATCGCTTAATATTTTTTATGTGTATTAAGAAGACCGATAATATTTTTTTTATATGTATTAAGAAGATCGTTTAGACTTTACTAAACGATCGCTTAAAGATATATCCACGATGAGTATTTCTCTACACGAATGTTTTTATATTTTTATACAATTTTTTTTTGTGATATCTATCTAAATGAATACAAACATTCACTCAAAAGTACAAGAACCAAATATATATTTATTTACCAAAAATATTTATTTGCCCAAAGTTCATATTGTTGTCTAAACAGTTTCATGTTTTCTACAGTTAGACAATCATGGTCAGCATTTGTTACATTCAATAAATTTTGATCAGAAAATGCCACAATCTAATGAACGCCCTTTTTGTAATGTGGTATTCAATCTGACTACTAGCCAAGGGCTATATTTGAAACGTTTTGAATAAAGGTTCATTCCAATTGCAATTGCGAGTGAGGGGATGCATCGTGTAGGCATTTGAAGAGCTTCATCAACAAGTTTCTTCTCAACATAATTTGGCATTGAGTCGAACATGTAGATCTTGCATTTCCTCATATCAACTGCAATAGCAAACTAATGTTTTCTTATGTTGATGCAGCCAACCACGTAGTTGACATCTCCCCACCCTTGTTTATCTTGGAAATCACCAAGAGCTATATTGAAATAGTATTCCAAATCTTTTTCTGTCCATAGATTTAAGTGTGTTGTTGTGTCTGTCCATTCAGCTTTCTTATTGTCTGCTGTCAGCACATTAGTATCAAAAAGTCATTGTCAAACTATGCAGTGTGGTTTATTGATTTCAGTCTTGAAGAACAAGTAAAAAAATTTAGTCAAAATATAATTATGCAATTTAACTTATATGCAAAAAAAATTAAAGAAAAACAACTTACTATAAACGCAGAATCTATTACTCTGAAAGTATACTTGCAAAGTTGCTTGATATGCAACATTTTATTCTGCAAGTGGGACAATAGCAAATCCATGGTCTATAAAAAAATTAAGCAATCTTTTAGTGAATTGAAACGAGAGTATAAGCGATCGTTTAGAAAATACAAGTGATCGTTTACTTACTAAGCGATCGTGTAATATATATAAATGATCGTTTAGAAAATACAAGTGATCGTTTACAATGTTATTTTCCTTACTAAGCGATCGTGTAATATATATAAATAATCATTTGGTTAGATAAAGAATATTGTACTCGATCGTGTATTTTTATATATAAAATGAAATTTGGAAAGAGTACTTACGTCTTCTAGTATCCATGTGTTTTCTTCAAGCTTTTTGAAAAATTCTTTCTTTATGGTTGTGGAGACTACTTTCCTTTCTTCATGTGTTGGTTTTTTTTCTTTTATCTTTTTTACGATAAGTATGCCTTCCATAATTTTGGTTCCACTTGCCACATGGGATCTTATCTATCTACATCTCTGATTTTGACATCTAGGACAGGTATTGTAGGTTTTGATATGATCTCAGTAGATGTTATGGGTGGATTAACTTGTTGTTCAGTATAAAGTAGTAAATAATGAATGAAATGTTAACCTTTGGGTTTCCTCTTGATGTTCAGTATGTTGTTCTTCAGTATGTTGTTCTTCAACATATGGTTGGTTATTGTTGATCATATCTTCTCTATTATGATGATCATCATTGTCATTCTGATGAGTATAATCATTCCCTTGATTTTGATTTTGATTCCAATAAACAAATAAAAACGAAAATAAAATTAAAAGTAATGGATTATTAAACGATCGTGTATATAAAAGTAAACGATGATGTATCATATCTAAATGATGTTGGAATCTATGTCCTAGAACTCGTAGTTTGTAATCATACTCTATTCAATAAAATCGTTATTGAGAAATTGAATACTATAATCTTAAATCCAATAAACTAAGATCCCTAGGCTATTTTGAGTAAACTTGAACTTTATGTAGAGACATAAATATGGATTAAGTTCGAGTAAATAGCCTAAATAGTCTATAGTATATAAATAAGGGTTGGGCACCTTATTCAGAGATACTATGGATGCGACCCACTTTGTAGTTAATACAAACGATGTAATCCTGAATCGTTCATGTAGAGACATGAAAGTGGGGGCATCCTATGTAAAAGGTTTTACATAAGACAGAACTATGAAATAGTCACTTTTACGTTATAACGTCGTTTATTGTTTAAAACTAACTATCTCGATTACTGATGACCTAGGTAACTTAATCTTAATCCTGAGCTAAGTATGAACTCTTGTTCACACGAGATTATCCTTAGGTCTGCATAGATAAGGGCAACTCTTTAACGTTGGCCCAATAAGCCTCCCATTTCAGGGATAAGATCAGGTGGATAGTTGGGAACATAAGGTGCAAAATGGAATTCACTCTTACCCACTTTAGGGGTAGTAGATAGGTTGTTCCCTTAAAGACTGAATGCAAGTCTTGAACAAAGGGGCCCCACCCTCTCATTGGCTCGAGAGAGATTCGGTTTAAAGGTTGGACCTTAAACCAATTGAAACCAATTGTTCAATAGTAGATCAGTGGGACTTAAGGAACAAGATGCAGCCTCGGGGGTAAAACGATATTTTGACCCAGCCGAGGTTACGAACAACTTGTGAATGATTAACTTATAGATCATGGTTATATTAGATAGATAGAAATATATCTATAGTGAGGCAAGTGCAACTACAAGACTTTAGTGGAATGACTCGTTAGTTAACGAATGTTGATTAGCTTGGTCTAAAAGTGTTTAGCCAGTTAATCTTGGTTCTTTAAAGCCCATGATCTATAGGTCCATTAGGTTCCCCTACTGGCTCATACGAAATTTAACTTATAACAGTATGATGGAATGAGTCGAATTGTTTGAAATAAGATAGGAGAGAGAAACCAACAAGTATATGTGATACAACTATCAGTTTTTAGATTACTAATAGAGCTTTATGGTATTTAAATATTAAAGATATGAATGCGGATTCATACTCGAAAGCTAGGAAAAGATGGAAATAGTCAAAGTTGTGAAAAGTCAAAATGTTGACTTTTGACTTGGAAAAGTCAAACTTTAACCGACAATATATTCAAATGTGATTTGAATCTTGAGAAAATAAATGTGAATTTATGTTCAGAAGGTCAAAATTAGTCAAGACGGACAAAATTGTAAAAAGTCAAAATGTTGACTTTTTGGTTTGAAAAATCAAAGTTTGACTTTGACTAAATGACTATTTTACCCTTTGACTAAAGTTAGTGTGAAAATCCAATATTTTGTTGGATAAACCCACTAATTATAGTGGGCTAGGTGTTAGCAAACTATAATGACATTAAGCCCACTAATAGTTATTGGGTTATGTGTTGTTAGCTCATGTGTTTTATATGCACATGTAACCTTGCATGAAAAGCCTCTATAAATTGGGCTCTTAGGGCTTCAAGTCAAGGGGTTGACTTATTTTCTAAAGGAAAAAATTGAGCTGTTTTTTAAAAATAAATCTCAACTCATTTCCATAATTTTCCTTTTTATTCTCTCTCCCGTTTTCCTTCATCCAACGAGTCCCATAACCCGGTTCAAAGTCCGGAGGATAGTAGGTCAACCATAGTGGTGGTTTAAGCATCAATCGGAGCTTTCAAACGTAAGTTTTTCTTAAAAACCTTTTATTTAATCTTATTTCGGTTTAAGGTCTTTTTGTTAATTAATTGCAATTAGAGTAATTATCTGATCCTGTTTCCGTTGAATTTGTATGCTTTTCTTTCAAACGACTGTGTAACTTTGATAAACGATTGTTGAAATATGATAGGCGATTGGATATTTTAGTTAAACGATCGTTTATTTAAACAACTGAAAACAAATTTTACTTGGACCAATCTCTCTAGCATCTGCTTCATTTCAGACAGCTTCAATGACTACTTTCTGATTGTGTCATCTATCCTATAGACTATAGAAGTCAGTGTGGATAAATCCTTACGAACTTATTTTATTTCATTCTTCAATTTTTTGTAGGATTTCGAATGACTTTGTTGTTCTTTGTCATTAGACTTCTTTGGTCTGCGACATTTCTTATTGGTGATTGGATGCATTTTATACTGGTCAGCCATTGTTTGACTTTGTTTCCTTCATGGTGATAGTTGTGGAGATAAGTCTGATTGCTCAAATGATTGGTTGTTCATTGCATGATCAGAAGTATTGGTATCACTGTTGTTAATATCTGGAATGGATTCATCCTCCTCCATTTCTATGTTATCATCACCTCGAATTCGACTCTCCATGAAAGCTTTCTCTTGGATTGATAGCTTCAGTTTAGGTTTAACAACAGTCTGTAATGTTACAATCAAAGAATTGTTAATATAAACGATCATTTATAAAATAATATGATACTACATTTGGTATTGAATATAAACGATATTGGATTAAGCTAAATGATTGTATATGTTAAAATGTAAACGATCGTATAATTGTATTAAACGATCGCTGACAAGTTTGACTTACATTTGTTTTATCGAATATGTTCTTCTGCAGGATTTTGTAAGATGGAGCTTGTGTACAATTCCATCTCAATATGCTAGGGATTGATCCCTTATTGTTTTTTATGGCCAGGTGCTTACTTGTAGTTGAAAGTAATTCATAAGCCCACACCTAAAACATTTAAATAAATATGTTAAACTTTGATGTTTAATTTGCATTTAATTAAAGTGCATAAACAAATAAAATCACCTGAGAAGCAAGCACGTAGCCTTTGATGTTGTAGTATGTCACTGCTTTGGAACCTTTTGTCTTCTTTAGCTCGTATGCTTCTTTTTTTCCTTGTAGACTTGTCTTTAAACTGTTGAGCAGACGAGTGTAAAAGAAAGTTGACCAATCAAAGCTCTTAAATACTTCATCATCATCAACTCTTCCCAAAATATCCATGTCAAACTGTGTTTTCTTATCCTTCCCGACCATCACAGTTTCTATAAAGATGGCCAAGGCGACCTTCACAGCATTGTGATCATTTGTAAACTCAAAATTCTTGAAAATTTCCTCAACTTTCAAGTTATATTTGTTGGCCACAATCCAGTTATGATGTTGAATTCCTTTTAGGTGAAACAGACGTTTTTCTCCAAAACTGAAAAACAGATTCCATCTGCGTTGGTTTTTTCATGTATCTACCTCAACAAGAAATGATGGATCAACTGGCCGTTGAGGACCATGTTGACATTCAGTAATGGACCAAAAATTATTTTGTTGAACATCTGCAACTGTTCCTTAATGTAACAACCCGAACTTTTTAAACTAAGTTAAGGTCATTACTAAAAAGATAAACATCAAAAGACACTTTTTGAAAAGAGGATAACTAAAATCTTTATAAAATTAATATCAAGACATTCACAAAAACAAAAGATTTTCAAAATTAACAAAAATAATTTGAAAACGTGACCCGTGGGTTCTAACAATTTCAAAGAACTAAAAACAAATAAATAGAATAAAATCTTTAGTAAAATGGTTAAAATTTAAAAATAATGAACTGTGTCCCCATATGGCATGCGACGGAACCCTCTGTTGCTCGCCAGCTTCTTAAGTTCTTTACCTTAGCCTGAAATATTAAACATAGGAAAGAGTGAGTATAAATATACTCAATAAGGGACCCACTACTAGCTACCATCAATGCATAATCGTAAATACATCCAGTCTCTTAAATTCAGTTCGAAGGTCCAATAGTAGAATCTCTTACCTGGAGATTGTGTAAAAATATTTCTTTGGTGACAGTAATTTCCCAATTAAAGCAGATCCTAACAGTAAGGGAAAATCAATAACTTAATTAATAAAATTAGCAATTGGCTATCATCCAAAAATTTTTCCAAATTAATTAACTTTCTAAAAATTGGGGTTGAAACCAATTCAACCTTGATTGGGAAAAATTCAAGATTTAAATATTATAAAAGTTAGTCAATTAAACCTTTAAACCTTTAAAGAAACTCCAATTAGATCCAAAATTAAGTTAATAAATTATTAATTTAATTACCTTATCGTACCAAACTTGACCAAATGGAGGTTGAAAAATTATCTAAACCTTGATGAGAAAATTCATCAATTCTTCAAGCTTTGCCAAAGGGACCAATCATAACTAAAATTGGTGAAGCGACGGCGGCAGGAGGTTATCTTAGTGAAAAAGATGAATAACCTTTCTCTTTTTTCCTTTTCTTTTCAACTTAAGCATTCCAATGGTATTTATAAACCCAAATAGTAATAATAATATTTATTATTATTATTTCCTTTTCCTTTTAGAATATATATATATATATATATATATATATATATATATATATATATATAATACCAAATATATACATATATCTTTATTTCCATTATCTTTCCCCAAAACAATTAATTATCTTCCACAACAATTAATTATTATTTATCTTTCTCTAAAATAGTTAATTATTTTCGACAATAATTAATTATTATTTATCTTCCTCCAAAATAATTAATTATCTTCAACAATAATTAATTCTTATTTATCTTTCTTCCAAAATAATTAATTATCTTCCACAATAATTAATTATTATTTATCTTTCTTCCAAATAATTAATTATCTTCCACAATAATTAATTATTATTTATCTTTCTCCAAAATAAATATCCTTTTATAAATAATTATATTTACCCAAAATATAATTATTTTCCTTTTTCTCCCTAAAAAATATATTTTCTTTAAAATCAAATTATCTTTTCCTTAAATAATTATATTTCCACAAATATAATTATCTTTTCCTTTCCCATAATAATTATATATATATTTCCACATATACATATAATTATCAAATCTCCAACAAACTTTCCACTCTACAATTTAATTAAATAACCTCCATAATTATTTTATTTAACTTCAACAACACTAAAAAAATCTACAACTTTACTTAATCCTCTTAACCTACCATTTAATCAAAAACTCAATAAACACCACACGTCAAAGCCTCTAATTAATTAAATATTCATCCAAAAAATATTTAATTAATTTCAATTCCCTCATAAATCAAGTAATTCTCATTAAATGAATTCAAAATAACGCCCAATAAATTAAATCTAATTAAAAAATTAAGATAATTAACTCCAAAATTATCTTAATTTTTGGGGCGTTACACTTAATCAGTTTATCCTTGATAAGACTGCCAATCTTGTGCATTTTGCATGAGAAAGTGGCAGGAAAATACTTGTCGCTAGGTATAGCCATCCTGAAAATAATGATCATAATATACTTTCATTATGTATACGATTGTTTATAAAATACTAAACCATAAACCCTAAAATTAAACTATCGTTTACTTGATGTAACATATCGTTTAATCCAAACAAAAAGACGTTCGTAATATGGTTAATCAGCAAGTAATAATAAATTAAAACATTTGACAATCAGTAGAATAGAAGTTTAAACAAATCTGAAAACCTAAACGCTTCAGAATAAAAATTTAAGAACAGAACGATAGTTTTCAAGACAAAAGTGGAAATGTTTTAAATATAAAGAAGACGAAGCATAACGCTATAGTAGGAAAAGTTCAGCAAAATACCTTTTGACGTTGAAGAGAAAAATGGATTGAGAGAAAAATGGAATAGGAAATCTTTGAGACGAAATGCTGAGTGATCAGTGCGTTTGTGTATTGCGAAGTGATGGAAAACGAAGAAGGAGGTTTGTATATATTAGTTGTTTTTACCAAATGGGCAATATTTTAAATTGGCGTGCTTTTTTTTTTTTAAAAAAAAAAATGTTGAATCACATTCCTTATTGTTTAATATATATATAAACGATCGTGTAATTAAGTAAAAAAATGTAAGTGATCGAATTGTTAAACTGTAAGCCCTTGTTCCATTTTCTTTTATGTATATTAATATTCTCTAAGTTGTGAAAAACAAGTTGGAATACTTTTATGCCCTTAAGGTTGATTCGGGTGATAAGAAAAATTTTAGAACTATTTTTAATTGAGTTTTAAAACTTAAATTGTTTAGTTTAAGTATTGAAAAGAATGAAGAAGGGTGAGAAGTGAATTCAATTAAAATTGAAGGGCATTTTGGTCATTTTATTATTATTATTAAGCTTATAAAAAAAGAGAGAAAAGAAAAGAAGATATTTTCTTCTTCTTCTTCTTCTTCTTCTTCTTCTTCTTCTTTCTTCTTCTTCTTCTTCTTCTTCTTCTTCTTCTTCTTCTCTTCTTCTTCTTCTTCTTCTTCTTCTTCTTCTTCTTCTTCTTCTTCTTCTTCTTCTTCTTCTTCTTCTTCTTCTTCTTCTTCTTCTTCTTCTTCTTCTTCTTCTTCTTCTTCTTCTTCTTCTTCTTCTTCTTCTTCTTCTTCTTCTTCTTCTTCTTCTTCTTCTTCTTCTTCTTCTTCTTCTTCTTCTTCTTTCTTCTTCTTCTTCTTCTTCTTCTTCTTCTTCTTCTTCTTCTTCTTCTTCTTCTTCTTCTTCTTCTTCTTCTTCTTCTTCTTCTTCTTCTTCTTCTTCTTCTTCTTCTTCTTCTTCTTCTTCTTCTTCTTCTTCTTCTTCTTCTTCTTCTTCTTCTTCTTCTTCTTCTTCTTCTTCTTCTTCTTCTTCTTCTTCTTCTTCTTCTTCTTCTTCTTCTTCTTCTTCTTCTTCTTCTTCTTCTTCTTCATCCTTCTAGAGAGAGAGAGACCAACGGCTTCCCCCTCCTTTCATTCAAAAAAAAAAAAAAAAAATTGTTCTGCGCCATATCTCCCTCTTTCTCTCCTAAAGCCGATGACATCACTTGCTGATGACCAGCACGCCACCGTTCTAGCTTGGACGACGATCAGCGTTGTTCGACCCCTCTTTCTCCTTGCGCGGTGCTTAAGAGTTCAACTTACACACCACCATTTGCCGCGGTCACACCAAACTCACGAATATGGTAGTAACTTAGTTGTCGTTTGGATTGCTGAACTTCAAGGCAGGTTACTGCAAAGTTATTGTCCTCGTATTTGTCTTGTACCGCAACTATAAATATCGTGGCTCCGCCGTTCTCGCTAAATTTTGGCTTCGGGGTAAGATCTATTATATTTTAGTTGGGTTTCTTGTACACTTTCAAGTACCCACTAAGTCTTGACTTGAATTAAATATTACCCACAACATTTTGATACTAGATTGGAATATTTGAGGAGTTTGACCACTGTCCAGTCTTTGAAAGCTCGAATTTAGGCATTTATGCACAACGTTGGTAAGATTCTACGCTTTATAGAGTCGATCTTGAGTACCCATCTAAATTTAGTGATAATATTTAATAGCCCATGATGGTGAATGCTTGTTTTCGAATTAGGAAGTTGTTAGGGTACTGTCCATTAAGATTAAGGCTACTTTGATAAGTGTTTCGTAAGATTTTGGGTAATTTCGGTAAATTTTGTGAATACCCATTTAGTTTTAACATGAACTTGATATTACCCATAAGGTTATGTATAAAACATGGAAGATTTTGTGAATTTGAGGCTAAAGAGAAAGAAGAGAACTTTGGAAAAGTGACAGCTATAACAGAAGTGTGGTAAACACAGACCACCTCTGATGTTTTGATCGGTTTGAGCTACACAAAAAAGAATTAAGAGGTGAGATTTAAATTTTCTGAAATATAATTCATTTTTGAACAAATTTTATGAAGGAAGCTAAACCAAATGTTGAGGTTTATTGGGTGAATTCTCACACAAAAGATAGAGCAAATGTTTTCACGCGAAATCAGAAGATCTCTGTTATTTTTAGTATTTTAGAGCGTACCAGTGGAGTTAGGATCTCTAATTAGTATGGTTGGAAAGGTTATTCGATGTACTACAACTTTTATGGTGAGCTAAATATGATTGGAAGTAAGTTTAATTTCATAAACAAGCCAGGGGTTAGCAGAAGACTTCGTTTTTGAACACTCTCTGTTTCGGGCCAATACTGTAGCAATCTGTTGGGAATCGTATTGTTCTTCCTTCAAGTAAATTATAGAGGACATCAAAATGAAGATCTTGACATAAAGAACACTCATTTTGATTAAGTATTGGAAGAGTTATGATCATTTGAAGTTCATGTTGCGAGTCTGGAAAATTTTGAGAAATGTGTTGTTGAGGTGATTTTGATATGGTTTTAGATAAATTTTAGTGAGTTCTCTCATGTTTGGGTGCTTGTGGCTTTAAGATATTGATGTGATGCTAAGGGTTCAAAGTTGGAATTTTTAGAATACATTAAAGCATGAAGGGATAATTCAATTTAAGTCTTGGAAGAGAGAAATTGGAGTCTTTGGAGCATAAAATAGTTTGAGTTGGCTTTATAAAGTATGTTGAAGATTGTTGTGTCGTTTTGCTTTGTAAAGTTAATTGATAAACCTTAATCTTGTTTCAGGCTAGATCGAAGTGGGGAAGGCGCAAAATCCCGAGGGATCGAGTAATTGATTGTGAGTGGCTTAAATTCAAGTATTTTCTTTATAAATCTATTATAATTGTTCTAGTATGAAAATTTAGAATATGATTGCCTTATGATTTATGTGTTATAAAGGTCAAATGTGATTTTCGGTTTTCCATGAACTTTTGTATTTCGAAACTATGGATGAACCCAAACTTATTAAGTAAGTTTAGATGACAACTTGTTTCTAAACATTCATTGATTTATAACTAGATTTGAAGGAGTTCTAAAAGTATGTATTGATGGCTAAGGATCCAAATATGTGAAAACGTGTTTCTAACCATGTTTGATTTGTTTTCAAACTTGAACTGTGTGACATTATGGATGTTGGTGATTACCCTTAAGGCTACGAGAATATGTTTCTGTAGCGCCACCTACGGTTGTCAGGGGATTTCGTGGCTGAAAGAGGCCGTGGATGGAGGATTTTGATATGGCTTTGGGCCTAGCTTAACCCATGGTTGGGTGGCTCTATGTGCACATAGGACCGGTATGTTGTTACCATGGTAGGTGCTAAGTATGCGTGAGCTCCGTTTGGCCACGTGTTTCCTTGTGGATTGGATCACGTGTGAGCTATCCTTGGGCTGTATGCTTAGTATGCTATCATGGATGGATTGGATTGGTTGGATCGAATTGGATGGAGGTTGTTATCGTGGCGGGTACTAAATATGCGTGAGCTAGTTTTGGTCGCATGATTTTTAGTCATGTGCGAGCTATCTTTGGCCGTATATTTAGATGCCTTGCCATGGTTGGTTTGGATACAGGTTTGTTGGCCTTACTTATGATTTATGGTAATACATGATTCTAATGTTTTAATTATCATTTCGGTGTTGATTTTATAACTAAACCGTTAAATGTATGTTTTATAAGTTTTTGAGAAAAATAAACAAAATTGCCACTCATTGAGTTTCAACTCATGTTTTCAATGTTTTCTCTCCTCCAGGTAACAGTTAAAGACCAAGCATTGGTTGTGCTTTCCTATCAGTGATTGTAGTATCTCGTTTTGTAACATGTATATACTTTATGTATTTTATTCCATTATTGGATGATTAGAAGAAGCGGTAGTCACGATGAAAATTTGAGTCTGTAATGTCTCTTTTTAGATTGTTTTTCCTTTGCAACTAATTTGTAGTTGAATATAAACTTTGTTTGGGACTCTGGATTATGTTGTATGAGTGTGTGGTGAGACACACTCGAGGATAATTGAGTTTTGAAAAGTATAGAAGTGTGTGTTTCTTCTATTTTCCAGGTATGGTTAGTTCGTTTTCAGGGGAGACTCTGCCGAAATTTTTATAGAATTTCTTGGAAAATGTTTTACTAATCCTATATATGAGAGGTATGAGTTTAAGGAATAGATTCACACCACGATCTAGGTTAGAGGGGAAAACTTAGACCGGGGTGTGACATAAACGTTTGAAAAAAGATATAATGTTAAACGGTGATGTTTTACAACTAAACGATCGTGTAGGCTATCGTTTATAAGATGTTGTTAAACGATAATGTTGTACAATTTACACGATCGTGGAGTATATTATTTAAGCGACTATGCATTTATACGATTAAACAATGGTGTTGTTGAATATAAACGATCGTGGTAATAAATGTAATTGATCCCTTTATACGTTTTACAAGATAGTGTAGGATATAAAGAGTGAAATGAAATATAGATTTCTCAAGTATAAAATAATTTTTTTTCAAAAGTTAAATTTAAAGATTTGAAGCTTTACAAACACTATATATCATCCCTAAAATATCGAGAATTTGTAGGTTGAAGGATGGAGATCAATGTATTCTTCAGTTGACATTCTTCTTTGGTTTCTCTTGCTACTTTCTTCTTGTGTTGAGACTTTTGTCTTTTTTACTGACTAACATTATTTTTCTTTTGCATTTCTTTAATTTCTCTCTTGTTTCCTTTTGTTTCAACTTCTTGTAGTTCTTGACTGCTATTAGTGTCAATTTCTTCTTGTGGTTCTTGACTGCTATCAGTGTCAATTTCTTCTTCAGTTCAAGTTTCAGTTTCATAATTATCAAACTCATCTTCTTCAATCAACTTTTGTTTTCCTTTTGTTGTATCTTTTGTATTTTCTTCCCCTTGTTTTTCTATTTTTTTCTTCAACGATTACAATATTTCCCAATTGAGTCTGACTTCGTTTTGTTTTGTCTTCCTAGCTCCTATTTTCAACTTTTCCATCTTTAAATTCAATTATTTGAATGTAAAAAGAGAATGTGCTGTCAAAATGATTGTGCAAGAAAATGTAGAGAGTTGTGCAATATAAAGATTGTTTAAATATGTATATACGATCATGAAACTAGTTGAGTAGCAAATAATTAAAAAATATATAAATTAAAGAATTACAAACTAAACGAACAATCGTGTGAAATAAATAAACGATTGTTTAATTATTTTAAACGATTATTTAGTTATATTAAACGATCGTTTAGTTATATTAAAGGATCATTTAGTTATATTTAAACGATCATTTAGTTATATGTAAACGATCGTGAAACTAGGTATATATTAAACAAATTAAAACCTGTGTCAATATGTGTGTTTTTGGTGTTTCTAAATGAATAGACCAGTTGTTATTTTCGACTTCTTCATCTATCTGCAAGCACATAAAGTAAGAATGTTCAGAGACATCATGAAGAAAATACATCTAGACAGATTTATCTATTTGTATGAGTTATATTTATTGTTTGGAAAAGAGTTAAACTTGCGACAATATTTATGTTTTGGGTGTTTCTAAATCTGTAATTGCTATTGTTTCCAAGCTAATTTGTGTTTCCAAAACAGTAGTTTCCTATAAAGAAAAAGAAACAAAATCAACATAATCGTGTTTTATTTTATTTGGAAATTGAGGAACATTAAACAAAACAAAGGAATACATAATGAAAAAGGCACTAACTGTAGGGCAATGTGTTGTTACATACTTCCCCATAGTATTAACTTGTTCATCATCATCAAGAAGATCAAAGCTACAAGTAGGTGGTCTATTTTTCTCCACGACTTTTGTATATGCAATTTCTTTCTCATTCTGTTGTTATTGAAGTTTGGCTGATGGTGGTGGAACATTCAAGGTTGTAATAACCATTGTCATTGTTTTTTCCATTTCTTTCTCTTTTTTTTTTTTGCTATTGCTCTGCTTTTTTTTCTTTCCTGCTTCTCAATATTTTTGAAATATCTCAAAATTGTTTGACTCTTCTTCTGATGAGTCTAGAGGTGTCATGGAGAACTACAAATAAAATGATATTAGATTATTAGTGAAAAAGTAGTAGCAAAGGTATTGATAGACAATGATAGATTTATATCATCATCTATTCAAGATAGACATTGATAGAAAATCTTTCATTGTCTATCTAGATAGACATATATAAAGCATGTTCTAAGTTTACTTACATTCTCAGATTAAAAAAATGTCGATGTTTAGAGTCCTCCAGTCACTTGTTTCCAAACATTTTCATGTTACAATTGGTGGCCTTTCTGTTGCAAGCTTTCTTTTAAACCCAACATCTAAATTGGAAAGTCTTGGTACTTTCTCAAAAGCCCAATAGACTAAAGCTAGGGGAAACCCTTGAAGGTATACAACATCCTTGTCACTGTAGAATGCTTTTTTCAAGAACTGATATGTTAGGATGTATGATAACCTCCCCCACAGATAGCCTTTGAAGATTTCTTCATTATCCAATATGTCTAGATGTAGGAGACTTATGTGGTTGTGTTTCTGTTTGGGAATTAAAAATACTTCTAAGATATAGAGATTTATGTGGTTGTGTTGCACAACGCTTTAAAAATTCTTTTTATATCTCTTCTTCTTATAAAGTCATCATGATGAAAAAGTGTATTTTTCAGACAATTTTCTTTTCTTTCTCCTAGATTTAACTCAGGAATTTTGTGACCTTTTAATCCAATCACAAAACAAAAGTCTTTCAGTCCAAATTCTACTATATGTCCATTGAAGTTGAAAGCAAAGACATTAGTTTTTTTTTGTATGACATTGTTTTCTTAATAGAAAATTCAGGAATTGTGTTGGTATTTTGGCTTTTAATGTTAAGGAACTAGCCAAAAGGACTGTTTGTCAAAACTTGAGAGAGAATTCTTTTGTCTATTTTTGACTTGATCTGATTCAATGTTTCTAAGCTGTAGTATACAATAATTCTAAGGTTTTTTTGTTCATCTTCCATAATAATGTCATTTGGATAGTGTTTCACCTGTTGAATGACATAATAAATAGTAGTTTCAAACAAGGGTAAGTTTAAACAAATTTAGAAATGTAGAGCGCTATAAAGAAAAAGATACACAAATATAGATCGCTATACAGACAAATATTCATATTCTAGTTTGTTACCTTTATTCCTTTTTCTTTATTTATTTTTCTTTCTTTTATCTTTGCTTTACACCTTATTGATTTGCTACACGATGCTTGTTGATTCTTGCTCACCATCTATTTGTAAAAAAAGAAGACTAATATAAATTATATTCAATGAAATATATACAATCATTATAGAAACAGACATGTTTGTATGTGGGATAAATCGTGATAGATATAGATTGATCGAAATGAATATAGATTAAGGCCTCTTTGTATGCGATATAGATCGTGCTAGATATATGCGGATGATGGAGATAGATTGAAATGAATATAGATTCAAACCTTTTTGTAAGCAAGTCAGATCGTCGACTGCGATAGTTTTATCGAAGTAGTTACCAGGATATAAACGATTGATGAGCAAGACAATGAAAGAAAAAGTATGAGCAAGTTCCTTCACTTTTTTATAGCCCCTTCATTTTGATAGCATTTGTGTAATTACGAGTTATTGAAGTTTCTGTAAATGTTCGTTTATACTTATATAAACTATCGTTGAAATTTCTCTACACGATCGTGTATACTTAAACTTTTTCATCATCTTTTACTGTTTATTTACCTTATTGTTTATATATATGATTATCGTTTATATAATGTATAGAATCGTGTATGATTATCGTTTATATTTTCAAACGTGATCAGATGCACATATGAGATAATTCTTAAAGATAATTTATGCGATTGTTAAAGATAATCGTTAAAGTATTTTGTTATCGTTTAGCGTTTATTGTGGATCGTTTATGTATTTTGTAATTTAAAGATCGTGTATCAATTGTATATTATTCTACACGATGCCGTCTAATAATCGTTTATTAACATTAGTCGTGCGCAAGTAGACGATTAATCGCATGTTTCTTGGGGTATTTTTTGTATTTCGCATTGTGGGCCTATAGGCTTTTTCCATTTCTGAAATTGTTCTATAGAGTGTAAATAACTTGTCACTTTGTTATATTATTAAAAAGACCCCTATAAAAATGAAAATTTTTCATAAATGGCCCGTGTAATATAATGAAAAAGAGAATGAAATGAAAGATGGCTATTTTTTAAAAAATATTTCAGGTTTGTCCTTCCTTTTTATTATCGCAATTTTTTTCCATCGTCTTTATTTTTTTTTTCCAAACTGTTATTTGGTTCAAGCTCGTGTATTAAAACATCTATTTTTTTATTTTTTTTTTCAAACTATTATTTGTTTGTTCAAGATCATGTACTAAATATAAAAGATCTTGAAAAAAACGTCTTCAAAAAATCGTTTAGATTTGGGCGTACCAAAAGAATCTTAAAAAAAACCATTTAGCTAAATCTAAACGATCGTGTACTGAAGAATCTCGAAAAAAATTCTTTTACATTTGGCTAGTCAAATCTAAACGATTATCTAACCAAATTAAACGGTAGTGTACAAAGAATCTTGAAAAAAAAAAACGGTCCAAATCTAAACGATCGTATACCAAATATATTACGTCTGTGATTGATGGGACATTTTTTGTATTTTTCATTGTGGGCCTGTAGGTTTTTTCGAAATTGTTCTGTACAGTGTAAATATTTTACCGCTTTGTTATATTTTTTAAAAGACAAAAAAAAATTAATTTTCACAAATGTAACAAAATGCCAAAATAGTTATGGCTCAAATAACAAAATAAAAATCCATGAAACCGGTCATTTCTCTTAAATATTTCAGGTTTGCCCTTGTCGCTTTTGAATTTCGCGCAACTCTAATTTCTTACATCTTCCTTTCTATCTTCTTCACAACGACAGTCTCTCCTTCTCTTCTTCTTCTGCAATTTTTCTTTTATAGTTTTTTGAAATCGTGATCTTTGTTCTACAATTATTATTATTCTTTTTTCATTATACTTCTACTATTATTATCTTTGTTTTCAATCAATCATCAATCTTGTATTATAGTTTTTCAATGTATCGTGGACAAAGATGAACTACATGATCGTTTACCATAAGACTTTTCAAAACCATTGTTTATCATGAACTACATGATCGTGTATCATGAACTACATGATCATGTATCATGAATTACACGGTCGTGTACCATGAACTACACGATCGTATACCATGATCTATACGATCATTTACTAGGACTTTTCAAAACCATCATTTATCATGAACTACTTAATTGTGCATGAACTACACGATTGCGTATCATAAACTACACATGATTGTGTATCAGATGGGGCCTAAACATCAAAATAAATTTAAACAAAACTATAACTCAAATTTAATTGAGATTTAAAAATACTAGTACATTGGAAATATATAGAAACAAACTTTCTATGACTAAGCATGTTAAATAAAAAAATACAGAGAAGAGGAAATAAGTACATACTCTTGTTGAAGCCTCTGTATCTACTAAAACTCCAATATTGGGACACCACTACATGGAGACCTTCCTATTCTCTGATAATGAAAATTTGGTTTATGGGAACCAAAATTGGGGTGAGAATTTTTTTTAGAGAGAAAGAAAGGTGAATACGTAGTATGCAATCAGAAGCACTTTGTCGGTAGTAAAATCCCTCCTCTTTCTTCATATTGAAAAAGAGGGAGTTAGAGAGAATATTGGAATACGTGGAAGAACCACCTACGTTCTCTATTAATTTGATTTAATTTAAATTAAATTAATAAATCATATTTCATTTAAATCATATTTAAATGAATATCTCTCACATAACCTATAGTCTTAATTTAATTAAATTTAACTAAATCAAATTTAATTAAGTAAAATTAAAGTAAACTATTAATTATAATTAATTAATTGCTAAACTAAATATCTTATATTTAATTTAATCCAAATTTAAATTAAATTCAAATATAAATTTCTCCCATAACCTTTAATGTGTATCATATACATATTAAATTTTAACATGTAGTTTTAATATGAATCTAATCTAAGTTAAATTAATATTTGAACTTATTCAATATTCTCATAAATTTAATTTTCAATCATATCCAAAATTAATTTTATATAATAAAGTTTAATTAAAATATAAACCTTATAATATAATGTATCACCATACATTATATTAATCCACTAAAGAATCATACCTAAACTGTTTTCATTGTAGATATATTTATGTGTCTACAGATATAGATCAATAGCAGTATGTTAGTCATTTACAAGTGTTCATAACACCAGATAGGTCAAATTACCGTTTTTCCCATGGGTTACTTATAGTCCTTAAATACTAGTGCTTCTTGAATAACATGTCTATCGTTCAACCATTAAACAGAAATCTCTCTTGTGTCATAGAGAGGGTAGGGTCTTTTGTTCAAGTCCCGGAGACACCATTTAAGGGAACATTCATCTACTTACCCTAAAATCTATAATGAGTGAATTTCATATTGTGTGATTATGTTCTCAACTCCCCACTCGGTCTTGTCCCCAAAATGATAAGCATATTAAGTCAGTGAAAGGATATTATTTGAGGTAAGTCGTTATCAAAATGATAGGTTGTATGGATGTAAATATGCAAAACAAGAATTTATTCTTAGTCTAAAATAAAAGAATACAAGAAAAGAGAAAGACTAGATGAAATATGAGGATTAGGGATTACCTCAATACCTTTCAAAATTATCTTTTTAACCCTTCTTACCTTTGTGGAAAAATTGAGAGTAGTATAGGGAAGAAGGGTATCGAACCCTAGAGAGCACTTAGGATTCAAAACTTCAAGATTCACAAACAAGGTGGATTAGTAGCTTCAAGATCTAAATACTAGTGCAAGCATTAAGGAATGATTAGTGACAACAAGTAATTCAAGTAAAGTTTTTCTTTCAAGTTTAGTAGAGGAACTTTTTCTTGGGCAATTACCATGTTTCTTATTATTGAAAAAGAAAGAAGATCAATTAATCTTTTTTTGAATATACAAGAATGAATTTTTTACAAAAAGTAAGTAACCAAATCTCTATTAAAACATGATCAATTTCAGCAACCAAAGCATGTTCAAATTGAGGCAAAATTCTTCCTATTCAAGTTTTGCTAATGAGGTGATAACCACTACCCTTAGCAAAATTAATGCCCATTTCAAACTTGTTATGTAAGAATCAATTAGTAGAAAATTAAAGACAATCTCAGCAATTAATTCATCACAACAAACCATTGCAAATCAAAATTTAAGTTCAGCACTTTAAGGGTTTGTAAAGAAATTTCAATGAAAAATTGATGGGGGAAACTTATTTGTTTTATTGAAATTTCAAAAGAAATTGCAAAGGGAAACAAACAATCAAATAAAAAATTGAAAAGATAAAGAAAGGAATTTAATTATCAAAGAAAACATGGTAATTTAACCCAAGAAAAAGTCTCAAAAGATTACCTTAGCCCATGAAGATTGATGAAATTCTTGAAGAGATGTTGAGGAAAGAATCCATTTGTTTTGACAAAAATAATCTTTTATTGATAAAATTTCAAGAATTTGTTACAAGAATTGAATGAGAAGGAGGGTCTTTTTTACATTGAAATTTCTTTTCTCCCAAAAAAATATGAGGGATTTTATAGAAGGGAAAATGGGAGAAAAAGGTGGAATTAGTTTAAAAAACTGCCATTTTGCAGTTAATTTTGGGGAAAATGATGAACTGGGTCACAAATGGGCTTGGGTCGGGTCATGGGTTGGCCCAATTGAAGAAAAAATTTTTTTTAAAAAAATTGCAGATGCTGAGATTCGAACTCATGACAGGGGAGAGGTGCGCGCGGATGAGGGCTCGACACGTGGGTCGCGAACCGGTTTGCGGATCGGGTTGCCAAGTCGGATTTCGGGTCGCACAAAAAATGAAAGGAAAAATAGGGGCGCGCCTGGGGTTCGAACACGTGACCTTGAGGCGGACGCGTGGCGTGATCCGGTGATGCCACGTGCTATGATTTGGTTCGTCCAATCTTTTCCAATTTCCCGGTTTTTCCCTTGAACTTGTTTTTGACCGTTCTTCTTCGTTATAACTCCGATTTAAGTGATTTCAGTGGTGTTGGACTCGTATCGGAGTGAAGTTTCATATTCTACATAAAAATGACATTTTGTGAGTAAATGAATAAAGGTTGATAAAAATTAGTCAAATAATGTTAGGTCTAACATAGCCCTAACAGTCGGTAATCTTGCCACTCTCACCCATACAAATCAAAGGGCAATCACTCATGAACATGAGTTCATAATACACTCAGAATTAATACTAAGTAATTACTTAGGTTATTCTAATAAAATAGAAACCTAAGTAGTTAAAAGAGTTACATTTAATGGTTACTATTTCGTGGTTCCGTCTTATGGAAACTCATTGTATAAGATACTCTCACTCGCATGTCACCTAAACGAATGCGTTGACCATTGTGTTTGTATAAAATTCAAAGTGAGCCGCATCTATATTGTTACCAGAATAAGGTACCCATCCTTATCCCTATACTTTATACCCTTTAAATTGGTCTTGAACATTGATCTCTATATAGCTTAGGATGTTAGTTTATTAGATTTAGGTTATTAAGATAAAACTATAATGTAATCAATAACGCTTATTAAAATCATAATAAAAATACACTTTATTAATAATGGTCAAAGGATTACATTTACTATCTACGAGTTTTAAGACATAAAATTCAACAGTATCATCATCAACACGATTGTTTACTAGGACTTTTCAAAACCATCGTTTATCATGAACTAATAATCGTGTATCATTTCCTACATGATCGTATAACATTTCCTACATGATCCTGTATCATATCCTACACAATCCTTTAGAAGAAGAATTCCACAGATGTGTGTGGTCAATTAATCGCGTGTTGACTGAGATATTTTTTGTATTTTCCATTGTGGGCGTGTGGTCTTTTTCCATTTTCAAATTTGTTCTATATATTGTAAATATTTTTTCATTTGTTATATTTTTTAAAATGAACCCCTAAAAAAAGTTCAAAACACTTGTAAACTTCCAAGATTGGTTTAAAAATAGCCTTCCAATTAGTTTTGTGTAGAAACCGTTAAAGTTTTGTTTCAAAAGTACGTATGGTCTATTGAAAATTTTGAAAATACCCTTCAACTAAAAAAAAAAACTTAAAAAGACCCCACACAATCAGTATATGAACTCAAATTGTTAATTCTGCAAGATACTTTGAAAAGGGATGGTTTACGAAAATGTTCATTCTGCAAGATACTTTCCTTATTGGTGGTAATTGTCTTTTCTGTTTCTCCTACGAAAAACTTCCTTTATTCAATGGGCGGTTGTTATGGAAGTTAGAGTTGCCAATCATTCTGATTCCGTTGTATATATTTAAAGGACATTCAGTCCTTGAGTTAGGGTTGGTTGTTCATTTTGTCTTAAGAATAATATTTGTTTTATTTTATTGTAGTTATTTCGGTTTGTGTTAAATAGAAGGGAATGTTACATGTATTAAAGACATGCTCCGTTCTAATTACTATTGTGCATAGTGATTCATTGAAAAATGGTTTCTCTAAACTTAGAGGGAGCCTAAATCATTCAAATAAAGAGGACTTTATTTAACAGAAATATATACAACAATGTGAGAGAAAGTCACAAACTTGAGGGGAGCTCAAGTTCTCCAAAGAGGAAGTCTCTGTCTTAGAGGGGAGCATAAGACCATTTTCATTAGAAAGCAAACAACAAATGAAGAAATTGGAGGTGGAAGTAGTGTCTACAAGCTTAACTAAAAAAAAAAAAATTGTTATCAAACGAGACCAATATATATATTTTTAAATTGATTATCTTCAAACTCAAGAAAACTTTATATAACTTTATCCCTATACTAACGATAAAGATATTTTAAATTTAAAGTTATTTTTGCAACGAGATAGTTTATATACCAATTGTGAGAGTAGTTTTTGTTTTTTTGAAACTTTTTTTAAGTTCAAGAGTATTTTTAAAACTTTTCAATAGTTTGGGAGTATTTTTGAAACAAGACTGTAAGAATTTCCATATAAAACAAACAGTTGGGTATTTTTGAACCATTTTTTAAAGTTTGAGGGTATAGTCGAAACATTTGAAAGTTTGGGGTATTTTTGACATAAAATGTATAGTTAAGGGGTGTTTTTTGAATTTACCCATTTATTATTATTGTTATGAAAAAATTATAAAAAACGCCCTTATAAACTTTACATGTCAAAAATGTACATGGAGTTTTAGAAGTTTCAAATTACCCTTAAACATCTAAAATAAGTTCAAAAATACTGTTACCATTAATTTTTGATAAAATGTTAGCGTTTTGTGTCAAAAGTACTCCTAACGTTTCAAAAGTTTCAAAAAAACACTTAAACATTTAAAAATAATAATAATTGTAAACTTCTTTATGGTTATATGAATAAAAATTAGTTAAACATTTTTTTAAAAGAAATTATTACACTACAAGAAAAGACAAAGGTTTTAGTGGCGCAAGTAATTTTTCCAGCAAAAGATCGTTTGTAGCAACAAAAAAAAAAAAAAGTGTCACAAAATATTGCTATTAGCAACACGTTTTTAATCCACACACTAAAAGAATTAGCAACACAACAATAACATTACTAAACATTAAATAGTTTTAGCAACAAACATGTATGTTGCTAAAACTTTACCAAATTCCCAAAGTTCCCCCCTTAATTTCCTTCCAATCCCTTTTCATTAAATAATTAATAAAACAAAAAATCACTCTCTCCCCACTTTCTTTCCATCTTCACGAGCACACAAACCCATGCTCCACCTTTAAGTTTCAGCCAACAACCATAAAATCCCTATTTTTCGATGGCAGACGATGACCCATGGTGAACGAACGACAGTAGGTGACCCACGGTGAACGAACGACAGTAGGTGACCCACGGTGAACGAACGATGACAATTTCTTTAGAGACCCACATGAATGCCGACCTACACCCACCTGAACTGCCCACGCAAATTAACGACTGTTGGTGACCCACAAGAACAACAGATAGTGTTCCACGGCGAACGAACGACGGCCCACGTAAAACTGAACTGCCTATGCGAGCGGCTCCATTCGACGGTGACCCACACATTCTCTTTGCCCACGGTGACCCATTACGTTTGATGTCTCTAGGAAGGTTTACTTCTCTTTTCTTTTTATTTGTAATTTTGTGTTTCAATTACATACCCTTTCATTGTTTATTTTCTTGATATGGTAATGGTTGTTGCATGTGTTTCCTCCATGTTTTCTTCATGTTGAAATTTCATACTTTAAAATAAATTTTTATTTTTCACTAAGTTAAGATTGACTAGTCAATTTCATTGAACATAAATATAAGCAAAACTAAATAAATCGATATGAACCTTACCCAATCTTCATAAACGTGTTTACTCTTCCTCTGCATTGTTATTTTTCTTGATGTGGCAATGGTTGTAATATGCTCTGAAATTTTGGGACTGAAATGTACATATTTACTTGACTACCTAATGATTGGACTTTATTTTTGTCTCTATCAATTGAAAATAAGTTTCCAAATTTTTATGGAGAGTTTACTTTTGCTTTGGGCCAAAGAAGTGGAGTTTTGTGGCAATGGTTATTGGGTATGTTTTTCTAAAAATTAAATTGTAGGTTGTGTATTGATGGGAAAAACACCAGAAAAACATGCAGCGGAAGACTAGGATCATGCTTTACTCTATATGCATCGAAACGATTTAGAAATTAACATGTAGCAACTAAACGATAGACCTAAACGAAGTATAGAGAAGGTATACGATGAGCTTACCTTTGTAGTTCTTAACTTCTTCTTCGTTCTAAAACTTCTTCTCCCTTGATGATCACGAGCAAAGGACAACCACTATGTTGACCTACTAATCTCAGGACTACGAACCTAGTTGTGGGACTCGTTTAATGAAAAAAACTTTTAGAGAGAAGAAAATGAGGTAGGTGTATCCTTTAGATAATTTTATCAGAATCATCATCATCTTCTCATTCTGAAATGAGAAGTTTATATAAAAAAATTACATGCAAAATGCATGCAATTTATTTCATATAATCTCAACACCTAATTAATACATTAACTATTAATGGAATTAGTGGCTTCTAATTCATTATAAGCTGCCACATTTCACACTAACATTTAGTTAAAAAGGAAATTAGTCAAAGGGAAATTTGGTCATTTGACCAATTAAGTCAAAGTCAAACTTTGACTTTTCTTAGTCAAAAGTCAACTTTTTGACTTTTTGCTATTTTACCCGCCTTGACTAATTCTAACCTCCCGAGTATGAATCCGTATTCATTTTTCTAAAATTTAAATCACATTTGAATATAAATTTCGGTCAAAGTTTTGTTTTTCAAAGTCAAAAGTCAACATGTTGACTTTTACAACTTTGACCGTTTTAAAACTTTCCAAGCTTCTAAATATGAATCTATATTTATTTAAATCATATTTAAACACAGAGCTTCAAGTTTATATCTATCGACTTATATCTTATATACTTGTCGGTTTCTCTCTCTTTTCCAAATTCGAAAAATTCAAGTTATTTCAACATATTGTTCTTAGTTAAATCCATATGAGCTAGTAGGGGAACCTAATGGACCTATAGATCATGGGCTCCAACGTCGAGATTAACTGGCTAAACTCTTTAAGACCAAGCTTAATCAACATTAGTTAACTAATGAGTCATTCCACTAAAGACTCATAGTTGCACTCCCCTCACTATAGATATATTTCTGTCCACCTGATATAACCATGATGAGTAAGTCAATCCTTCACAGGTTGTTCATAATCTTGGCTGGGTCAAAATACCGTTTTACCCCCAAGATTACATCTTGCTCCTTAAGACCCACTGATCCACTATTGAACAATTGGTTTAAGGTCCAACCTATAAACCTGAAACCTTCTAGGGCCAATGAGAAGGTGGGGCCCCTTGTTCAAGACTTGGATTCAGTCCTTAAGGGAACAACCAATCTACTATCCCAGAAGTGGGTACGAGTGAATCCCGTCTTGCATCCCATGTCCCTAGCTAACCACTCGGTCTTATCCCGGAAATGGAAGGCTTATTGGGCAAGCAAAGTGAGCTGCGCTTACCTATGCAAATCTAAGGATACTACCAAATGAACAGAAGTTCATAGGTAGCTCAGGATGAAGATCAAATTACCTATATCATTATAATTGAAATAGTCAGTTTATAGTTTACGGTGTTATAACTAAAAGTGACCATTTCGTGGTTCTAGTTTTATGCAAACCATTTACATAGGATGCCCTCAGTCTCATGTCTTTACATAAACTATTCAGGATTACATCGTTTGTACTAATTATGGAGTGGGCTGCATCCATAGTGTTTTTCCAGAATAAGGCACCCAACCTTAGCTTATTTATACATTATACACTATTTGAGCTATTAACTCGAACTTAATCCATGTTTATGTCTCTACATAAAGTTCAAGTGAATTGACAAACTTAATAAAATAGCCTCGGGACCTTAATTTATTGGTTTTAAGATTATAGCATTCAATAATAAACTTTATTGAATCAAATAACAAAGTATGAGTTTTAGGACATAAATTCCAACATGTATTGGAGTGAAGAATAGATTTTTCATGTGTTAATATGTATTTGAGAGTTAATTTAGAATGATAACAAAAAGTTAAGAAACAAGGAAATTTTATGGTGTAATATTTTGCAATTTACATAAGGTTTTGATTATTTGTTTCATATTTTGCAATTTACGTAAGGTTTAATTTTAACACCTTGATTTCTAACTCGGGTACTTTAAGCATTGTACTTATTATGGATCAAAGTTGGATAAATTTAAAAGGTTGAACTTGTAGTGAATATTCTAATGGCATTTCTAACTTTATCGAAATTGCAACTAATTATTTACACGACGAGGGAAGAACAAGATGTCCTTGTTTAAATTGTGTGTACATCAATTGGAAGAGATTAGATGTCGTAGAACGTCATTTGTATAAATATGGTATGTCCCTGACTTATAGACAATGGATGTTCCATGGACATACTGTTGATCTTTTTCCATTTTTTAGATCTAATTCAAAATTTCTAAGTGAAACGTTTTCCAATTTAGTGTTGCAAAATGAACTAGGGGCTAGATGCAGCGGAATTAACATAAAAAAATTTCTCTAACCCTTATAACGTAAACAGACCGTGCATAAACAATTAAATCATGAATAAACATACTTTTGTGCTGAAGTGAGTAACTCTCCAAGTTCGAATTACCTCTGACTGATAAGGATGATCCTCTAAAATCGTATCATCAAATGCTACGAAATCACTATTGTTCTCTGATAGTATCCATACACGAACTAGGAATTCGACTCCTCGAATTCGGGTTTGTTAGAACCTCACAAAGTGAGAATTTCGACTCTCTCTATCTCTCTTTGTGTAGAACAAATTTTATGTCTTTGCTTGTATGTAAAATAAGGTCCCTAAGGTCTTATTTATAGGCTTTCTGTGGGGTTTCCTAATAAGTTTACGATTCCTAATAAGCTTTCGATTCTCCAATTGGGCTTATTAATTACGTCTTCTAATAAGTTTCCAAATCTCCAATTGGACTTATTAATTTGTTCTCTAATAGGATTCCAATTCTCCAATTGGATTTATTAATTACCCAGTCTAAAGACAAATTCGATCTAATTCTTTCGTGTGCAACCCATTAGGTTAATTTAATATGGCAAAGGGCCTATAACTCATTTTATGGCCCATAAGTCATAATTGGTCTCTAGCAAGACATTATCGCTACCCATATGAAATTAAGTCGGTGATCCAACATAACCTAATGTAACTATTGCTTTAATCCTTTTATCACGCGATATCTATAATTGAATATAAGGCATGACTAAGTCACCTTATCTAATTCAATTGCTTTCTCGATCAACAAACATACTGAAATAATAAATGACATTAATACCCTTATTAATTCATTTTGAGCACGACCATGCATTTCCACAGTCACGCTTAATCGAAGGGCTTAGAGATATCTTTCCATAATAAGATGGATAAATATTATCTTGGTTAATTATTGTCAACTACATAATTCATAATGTATTTGAGTACAACCTTTATAATTATTTGGTTAAAGATAATGTTTGATTGCATCAGAATAGATTAATTCTTATGTTTGACACTACGATAATCTCAGGTCTAAGAATCAAAACAATCAATTATTTGAGATTAATTATGAAGGGGTAAGTATAATTCTTATTCTCTAATGAGAAAATATGATTATAATTTATGTCTACATATATAATCATCTTATGATTATCCAATTATAATTCCAATCTTAATTTATTATTGTTCCCACAATAATAATTGATTAGGGACATTTAAAATATAATAACATATTCATGGATATTATAATACAATAACATGCAATTGAATAATAATGAGAATGATAACTTTTATTAAATAATTAAACAATAAACTGATTATCCATAAAATTATTATAAAACACAATACAAAACCAACATTTCTCCCACTTGCTCTATAGTAATCAACTAGGTATCTAATACCCATGCCCCTAGTATGATAATCATGTTTTGACTAAGGAAGAGCCTTAGTCAAAGGATCTGCTACATTATCATCTATAGGTACTTTGCATATTTTCACATCTTCTCTTTTAACAATTTCTCTGATAAGATGGTATCGCCTAAGTATGTGTTTGGACAGTTAATATGATCTAGGTTCCTTTGCTTGTGCAATTGCCCCGTTGTTGTCACAATACAAGGTAACAAAGTTTGCAATATTGGGAACAACTCCTAGATCACTGATGAACTTCTTTATCCAACAACTTCCTTAACTGCATAAGAGGCAGCTATGAACTCAGCTTTCGTAGTAGAATCAGCAATAGTTGCTTGTTTGGAACTCTTCCAACTCACAACACCTTTATTCAAACAAAACACATATCCTGATTGCGATCTATACTCATCTTTGTCAGACTGAAAACTTGCATCAGTGTAACCATTTACAACTAGCTCATTTTCAAGTCCTCCATATACCAAAATGCATCCTTAGTTCTTCTTAAGTATTTAAGAGTATTTTTCACTGATGTCCAGTGTGATTCACCTAGATCTAACTGGTATCTACCAGTCAAACTTAGTGCACATGATAGATCTGGTCAAGTGCGTAGCATGGCGTACATGATAGAACCCATAGCCAAAGCATACAAAATCTTATGCATTCTTTCCCACACATCTTGTGTCTTTGGACACTGATTCTTTCAGAAATGTCTTTTCTCTTGGAATCTTGCATACTAAACCTCTTTAGTATTTTTTTCAATATAAGCACTCTAATATTAGGCCTAAGAGTCTTTTAAATCTATCTCTATAGATCTTGATGCTTAAAATATAAGTAGCCTCACCTAAGTCTTTCATTGAAAAATATTTACCGAACCAAGACTTGACATTCTGCAAGGTAGGTATATCATTTCCAATGAGCAATATATCATCGATGTAAAGCACAAGGAAAACAATTGTGCTCCCACTGAATTTCTTGTAAACTCAAGGCTTATCTTCATTTTTGATAAACCTAAACTTTTTTACTGTTTCATTAAAATAAAGATTCCAACTCCTTGAAGCCTGTTTAAATCTATAAATGGATCTTTGAAGTTTTCACACTTTATTAGCATTATTTGGATTGGCAAAACCCTCAGGTTATGTCATATACACATCCTCCACGAGATTTCCATTAAGAAATGATGTTTTGACATCCATTTGCCATATTTCATAATCATAGTATGTAGCAATGACAAGAAGAATTTTAATAGACTTAAGCATCACAACTAGTAAAAAAGTCTCATCATAGTCCACACCATGAGTTTGTCAAAAACCTTTCACAACCAATCGTGCTTTATAAGTGTGCACATTTCCATCCATGTCAGTTTCTTCTTGAAAACCCATTTGCAACTGATGGTGTTTATACCTTCGAATTGCATTCTAAACTTCATGGCTTCGAGCCACTTTTTGAAATATGAACGCATCATGGCCTCTTGATATGAAGTGGGCTCATCATCATGAATAATCATCACATCATTACCAGTTGTCAAAAGAAATCCATCGCTCTAAGGTTCACGACAAGATCTAGTAGATCTCTAAATCTCTTGTGCTTTTGGTTCTGGTACCGATTTTCGCTTTGGTTCATTCACGACATTTGGTTGTGAAATTGGTTGAAGTTCTTTAAGAACACACTCGATTCAACGTTTATTTGTGAGTCTTGAATTCCTTCAAGTTGAACTTTACTCCTACTAGCTCTCTTTGAAATAAATTCTCTTTCCAAGAAAATGTCATTTTGAGCAACAAACACTTTGTTTTAGAAGGGAGATAAAAGTAATATCTTTTAGTCTCCTTAAGATATCCCATAAATATACATTTGTTAGACTTGGATGCTAGCTTATCAGAAATCTGACATTTCACATAAGCTTCACAGCCTTAAATCTTCATAAAAGACAATTTGGGACACCTCCCAATCCATAGCTCTTATGGTGTCATTTGAACCAATTTTACCAAAGTCTGGTTCAATACAAACACTGCAGTTTCTAATGCATAACCCCAAAAGGAAATTGGAAGACCCACTTAACTCATCATATATCAAACCATATCTAATAAAGTTCAATTCCTCCTTTTAGATAAACTATTTCACTGCGGTGTACCAAGTGGAGTCAATTGTGAGACAACTCCACATTCTCTAAGATAGTCAGTGAATTCTTGATTCAAATACTCACTTTCTTCGATCAGATCGAAGTGTTTTAATATTCTTGCCAAGTTGAATTGGTATTTCGTAATTCTTGAAAGTTTTAAACAATTCAAAAGTTTTAGATTTATGTTTCATTAAGTAAACATAACCATATCTATTGAAATCATCAATAAATGTGACAAAGTACTGATAACCTCCTCTAGTAGGTGAGCTCATCGGTCAATATACAACACTATGTACAAGACTTAACAACTTACTGGCCCTTTCACCCTTTCGAGAAAAAAAGACTCTTTGTCGTTTTTCCTAACAAACAAGATTTACACGATTCAAATGATTCAAAATCAAAAGAATCTAAAAGTCCATTCTTATGGAGCCTAGAAATGTGTTTCTCATTTATATGCCCTAAACGACAATGCCAGAAATAGGTCAGATTCAAATCATTTGATTTAAATTTCTTATAATTAATGTTATATAGATAGACTTGTATTAAGATGATTCAATATTCAACATATAAAGACCATTCATAAAACAACCATTGCCAGAGAAAATGTCCCCTCTGAATATAGAGAGGTTGTTATTCTCAATAACAAACCTAAAACCATCTAAATCCAAACATGAAATTGAAATAATATTTCTGCTCATAACAAGTACAAAATTACAATTATTTAGTTCTAAAACAAGTTTAGAAGGTAAAGTTAGATCATAAGTCCCAACAGCTAATGCATCAACTATTGCTCCATTCCCAACTCGTAGATCCACTTCACCTTTAGCCAATGTCCTACTGCTTCTTAGTCCTTGCACATTTCCACAAATGTGAGCACAACATCCAGTATCTAATACCCAAGATATAGGGTTATAAGTAGATAGATTAACTTCTATAATAAAGATACCTGAAGTCGAAGGGACACTTCCCTTGTTCTTCTTCAGTCCTTTTAGATAAAAGAGGACAGTTTCTCTTCCAATGCCTAATTTCCTTACTGTGAAAACATTCTCCTTCCTTGGATGGCTTAGGCTTTTTAGGTTTGGGTCTTGACCTAGGTGCAGCAAAAGCATCAACTTTTGATGTCTTGAAAGTAGCTTTGCATTACCCTTTCCTTGACCTTGTCTTCTCAAATTGTAATGTTAGTCAAGGAAGTTAGTCTCAATCAATTTATTCTTCTCAAGGATAGATCACATTGACGTTCTAGGTATCACAAGATTAATATTTACCATAATATTCTAAGAAACAAATATGCAAAGTAGATATTAATAATTTTAGGGAAATTGCATCAGATGACAAAAAAAATTAGAAAAAAATAGCTTATAGCACCTCTTTTTTGCATATTGCGAATATGACAAATATGACAAGTAATTAATGCTATCAGAGGGTTACCCACTTTTAAATTTACTACTTTTGCAATTTAGAAAATGAGTGACATGGGTCTTATTATCATAATTGTTTTTTTTTTTGCTATTTTTGCAAATGTCCCAAAATTTTATAGGCATACTCCCACTAAAAAAATCATACTCTCAAATGATCATTTATAACAGTGAATTTAATTTAGTGGACTAAGATCCCTATTTCATAAGATTTTAAGTCAGCTTTGACATGACACTTAAAATCAAGTTATTTAGGTAGACAACAACCTTATCAATTACATCACATGTAACTCTTAAAACGTTTATGAGACAAAAGATATCACATATCAATGCTTGTTTTAAAACAGTCTCATCATATACCATTAAGCCCAAAACCGTTTTAATAGCCTAATTAAGTCTAACCATGTTCAAGCGTATAAATCACTATAAAAAATAAGACTTTTAATAGCATTTGAAGATAGCCCATTTTAAATTGGGCTATTAAGAAGAAAAAAGTGGAAAATAAAAAAAAATAATTAGCCCACCTAAATTTTGGAGCCTTCCCCTCCTTCTTTTTCATGAATCTCCCTTTCCTTTTTCACGATATACCCATGCTGTAACGTAACCCACTCAAATCGACTATGATAGCTCCCTCTCACGGTTGTCATTCAATCGACAATAACTCTCTATTTGTCATCTCTTTGTCGTCCAACGCTGTCTCTATCCATTGTCACTTCATCACTCTCTGTATGTTCATCGTTGTCTCCATTTTCACCAATATCCATATCGAAATGTAACCCACCCTCAAACGACGATTGCATTGCCTCCCAATCACGGCTGTCGTTCAACTAACGACAACTTTTTATTCTTCATTTCTCTGTCGTCTGACATGGTCTTTGTCCACCATCACTTCTCATGACCATAAGAAGCAGGTTCCTCTGACTTTCCTATTTTTTTTTATTTTTACTTTGTTTTGAAATTTGTTACTTGTGCTAGTGATTTTTCATTTTCCCTAAAATTGTGTTTCGTTGTGTTGACGATTGGTCTGGGGTAAAGTTTGGTGATTTTTATGTTTTTAGGGCTTTTAGAGGCTATACTGACGATGCTGGGTTCTTTCGTGTAGTCTTTTTTTTTTTTTTGTGCTGAATCTTGGAGGATTAGAGAGATTATTAAACCTTGGAATTTTTTTTTCATCAAGCCTCTCCTTATTTTTAGCTTCTGTAGATTGGTTTTTTTAGGTTTCAAACATTATCTATCTCAAAGAAAATGAAAATTGGGTAGAATGTTAATGGCTGGTTTTTTCTCTTTTGAATGGATATGACCATGGCTAATTTTTGATATAGGAAGTTGGTAATTTTATTTGAGGATTCTGTGAGTATAGGAATTCCTTTACTTCTTTCGCAGTCTTTGCGTTTTGTATGGTCTAGAGAAATTATTTTGAATTTTCGAATTTTTTGGACTTCTACTGTAGAAACACTGGAGACTTGTGTTTGTTGCTAAGTGAGTTTACGATCTGTCCTTTTCTTTGTTTTTTTTTTTAGAATTTATTATCCTGTCTCTCTTTGGCTTCCAACGCTTCATTGGAAGATGATCAATGTTGGTCTTTGGAGTGTTCAGAGCTTTTTACAGTTAAATCATGTTACAACAATTTGACATCTCTATGGATAAAACTCTTAATGCAACAATTTGGAAATCAAAGCGCCAGTGAAAGATTAACATTTTGATCTGAGTAATGTTGAATGAAAGCATCAGTTCACTGGATATTTTACAGAAAATGTCTCCAAGCATATTCTTATGCCTTTGGTTTGTCCCCTTTGCTTAAAGGCAGGGTAATCTCTCATTCATCTAATATTTGAGTGCACCGACGTAAGGCATATTTGGTCTGCGCTCTTTGAGATATTTAAAAATCAAAATTTTCTAATAGTTTGAGAAATAATTACTCGGTGAATGGATCAAGAAGGAGTTCAGAGGCCTTTTGTTTATAGATAAGTTCTATTAAATCTATTCGATTAGAGTTATGGTTCGAGAGGAATCAATGCATTTTCAAAACTCTTTTTGTTCCAATCTTGTCAAATTTGAATCAGCTCGCTTGAAATCTTCTTTGTAGTTTCCTTTGCCTAAGAAGTCCTATACCTATTATGTTATTGATATATCATAATGTTAAACTAAATACATGGTCCATCAAAATTTATGGTGAATATTTGCTTCCATCAAGCACCATCCTCCATGGGTCAGCTTGAAGAGAATAGTTATTAACATATTTTATGGTTGAAATTTGAGATTTTATGCTCTCCGTGGTTGGGGAATTTTTATTGCTTATGCTTATTTAATATGACTATCTTCTCAGTTAACAATATTTACAATTCAGTTTTTTATGGAGTTGCTCATTATTGGAGAGTTTTCTAACTTGGCATTATATCGGTTTTTTTATCACATTATCGCTAACATTTTCTTTATGCAAGAAATAGGATTCATCCTTTATCTTTGTTGGGCATAAATTGACGATAGTTACGATCTCTATCTTTTGAAATACTTTAAGATTGCAATATTTCATTTAACAATTTTCTTTTTCAAATATTTCAGATGAGAAAGGGAAGTTTGATGAGTTGTTTGAGGATCAAAATGTGAAAATACTGATTGCTCCAAAGAATTTGATGCATGTATAATAGGAACAAAGATGGACTTTGTAAATGACAGATTAAGGTATTTGATAAATCTCTTTCCTAGAATTTTATGTATTCAGCTCTATATATACATACTTAATTTGATGAAATATTCTGCTTGTTAACGACAACATTGGGCTGAAATGTAAAAGCTTGTGTGCTACTTTTTTTGAAATTTCCACAAGAGTTGGTGAATCAGTGATGTAATTACTCTAATTAAAATTTATTGTGGGTTGTATTAAGTCTATCATAAATACAAAAATATCTTAGTGAAAGTGGCTGACATATTGTACTTTGTTGGAGTAGTTACATTGAATGGTAGGGTACTAAGTTTGAGATCATGAGGGAGGGCGGGGGTTGAGATTAAGTCTTTATACATTGGATGTTTCTTGTTGGATGTTTTGTGTTGCTTTTGTTGAATGTTTTTAATTACATAAGTGTAGAGTATGTGAAAGTAAGATGACCTTAGACTTTACAATCTTCTTTCTCTTCTATTCTTGTTTAGTTAATATCCATTATTATTGGTGTCTACATAATCATACATTGATATATGTTTTATAAATTTATGTAGGTGAGTAAAATGGAGTCTTAACCAGAGGACTAAAGGACCAACTATGGCAGTTAGCTCATATAATCTTGAATATTTATGATGAACTTTGTTTGTATTTTGAGGGTTAATTTGTGTGGTTGGTACATTTACTAAATACTTTATTTACCTTCATATCATTTAGACCGCAACATTAATTAAGTAAATTATTGACTACTTTATTTTGTAATTGTAATACATTATGAATGGAAGTTATTAGTATTCATTATGCTATGAAATATTTGTGTGTGTAGATTTAACTAAAGTTGTGTCCTTGAACTAAAATTTATCAAAAGCTAATTAATTCAAAAATTATTTTTGAGAAAAAAGTTACCTTTTTCGTAACCATAAGTTAAAGCTATAGAAAGATTTATATAGCTAGAAACGAAATGGTATCAAAAGGTTATTATAATTATTATAATAATTGAAAACGATTAAATAGAATTATTATAGTTTAATATTAGAGTTGTAAATACAATATTATAGCTATAAATATTATATTACAGCTTAATGTTACAGCTATAAATACTATATTATAACGTTAAAAAAGGCTATTATATGTCAAACATAGCACATTATTTAAGCTTATTATATTATAGCTCTAATGAACAACACTATCAAATGTTTTTATAGCAACGTATATAAGCTATATCTTTATACTCTACGATAGCACTCATTATAGCTTCGGAAAAACACTATAAAATGCCCTCGACTTTTAATAACATGGGTTGTCAGAACTTTCAGAAAATGCTATAAAAAGTATATTCTAGCTTTTTTAGTTAGCTATCGTACATGTTATTTCTTGTAACTTCATCTTACCAACTCAGATAACCAATACTTGCACTTTGGTGGAACCTATATCAAAGTAATCTGAGCTTTAACAAGTGTTAACACATGGAAGGTATACGACTTATATTATAAAGAGGGTTATATATTATGTTCTGATACGAAAAAATAAGTATATGAAAATTATCTCATCATTACACATATGATAACACTAATAAAACATAACATATAAAAAAATGCATTTCACGAAACGCAATTAATAACTTAAAACAATTTTAAGGCGCTATGATTGGGCAGGATGATATTTCCACTCAAAATAGTTTAAACAATTTCCAAACCAATTTAAACCATATATACAAATCAAATTTGTTTTTCATGACAGATTTCAGATCTCATCTAAACATGTCAACCAAAAAAGATATAGAACGGAATCTTTCAATCGGATACATGCAATTTACATATCTTATATAAAATCCAAATACAAATATCTCATTCAATAAACATGAAAAGAATTAACATCATATTTTAACCAAACAATTCGATTTCAAACATAACAGATTAATCAAATCTAAAACAGATTTTAGCATTGATCCAAGAAATTCATACATCCTAGTTTTGTCAAACAAAATCGATTGATGCAAGCAGATCGATGAAACATAATATTAAACAACTAGAAGAATCAAAATTCTCATATAAATATCACATATCAATCCCTAATCGTAATAAACATATTCGAATTTAATTGTTTAAGCGAAGCAACCTAGCTCTGATACCATTGTTGGAAAACGAACTAGAGCTAGATGCAGTAGAATTAACATAAATTTTTTTCTCTAACCCTTAGAACATAAATTGATCGTGCATAAACAATTAAATCATGAAAAAATCTGAGCTTCAAATATCGATTTTGAGTTTGGATGGATAACATGTCAACCTTTGTGGTGGTTCATGAAAAAATCTGAGCTTCAAATATCTTAAAAAAAACCCTGATTTCAAATTAATTTACAGTTTAGGGTTTCATGTTAATTAAGTGTAATTTGGGTCGAATCTCGATCTGATTTCCTCCGTGCATGTCTTATTTCTATCAATGTCTAATAATCAATTTCTAAAACTTTCAAGTCATTGAGCATTAGCTCATGTTTTCAATGTTTTCTTCCTCTCCTCTCGGTAGCGGCCAAATACTAGGTGCCTGTTGTCACGAGCATGCTTGTCTAAGGCGTTGTTTGCCCATGGCTGCATGCCCGAGCATCCTCAAACCACCTTATCTTTATGATTTGTACTTATCTTATCTTATTGCTTTCATTTAGTTGTCGTCGAGCTAGAGTAGGACATTTCGACATTTTCATATGCAAGCTTGTCAAAACTAAAATTATTAAAAATGTACTATAGGGGAGACAAAATAGTTGAATCCTCGACCAAGTCTTGTTGTACTCTTTGCAATCTAAGCTTTCCTTGTAATTGACAATCTTCAATGCTTTCTTTAACGATGTTTTCAATGAATTTCACTCTCTCACGTTTTATAAAACCATTCTCTCAAAATTTGAAGGGAGGTTACATTATACGGCAAGTTTGTCTGCTACTTTCAAATTTTAAATGGTTGACTTGTTTACCGAGTTAGAACAACTGCCGCACACTTCCCCGCCCCGTACTTAAAGAGTTTCGATGGTGACAAGTGGTATCAGAGCTTTGTTAGCTACTTGGCTAAACGAGACACAAGTATGTTGGCCATTAAGCAACTGTCGAAGTCACAATCTGAGCGATTGACTGAAACTAAAGAGCAATTCTTGTATCTAAGAGAATTTTCGGATGAAGTAAGGTTTCTCTAGACCCGACTAAAGGGGCTGGAAGAAAAAGTCAGAGAAGTAGACGCCTTGAATGCCCAAGTAGATGGGCTACCCATAAGTGAACTAACATTGAGGGTTGATTCGTTAGAACACAAAACCACCCAAGTGGGTAGTTTTGAATGTGGGAGTAGCTCTTCAAGTTCAGTTGTGCACATGGAAGAGTGCATTGAAGAGCTTGCCTGTTCCCAAAAGACCATGCTAAAGTTGTTCACTGACCTGTCAGACCACTTTAAAGCAACAATAAAGACAATCAAGGTTGAGATAGCTGAGATGAAAATGCAAGTAAATTTGATGATGCGAGCTGTAGGGAACCCGACCCTGAATCAAGCATGTAATGTTTTGAGTAGGCTCAAGATTTCGAAACCCAAGGCCTTCAATGGGAAACACAATGCTAAAGGGCTTGAAATTTTCATCTTTGATATATGGAGCAATACTTTAAGGCTAGTGGAACTAATTCTGAAGAAACCAAGGTGACATTAGCCTCCATGCATTTGTTTGATGATGCAAAACTCTAGTGGAAGTTGAAAGTGAACGACGTCCAAAATGGTCAATGTACCATTGACATGCAGGAAGATCTAAAAAAAGAACTAAGGGCTTAGTTCTTCCCCGAAAATGTTGAATTTATTGCTAGAATAAAATTACAGGAACTCAAACACACTGGAACCATCAGAGAGTATGTGAAACAGTTCTTCGTTGTTATGTTGGATATTCGAGACATGTAGAAATAAGACAATGTATTCTGCTTTGTAGAGTGGCTCAAGTCGTGGGCCAGAACTAAGTCATATGGACAAAAAGTTCAAGATCTTGCCTCTGCTCTTGCTGATGTAGAGAGTGTTTGATTCCGATGGCGACCAAGGGTTTCAAAAGAAGAATGTGACTACATTGAACACCTAGGATCTCAAAGCCTAATCCCCCAAGAAACATAAAAAACGATAAGAAGTCATAAACCTCATACTCTAGCACTCTTTAAGGATCACATTCATCAAATTCAAACCAAACAAGACCCATTGTTGCTTCTTGTGTAAAGGCCCTCATCGGGTAGCCGAATGCCCACAGTGAGGCTCGTTGACAGCTTTGGAAGCCTCCTTACAGTGTTTTAACAATTTTGAGGCAGAAACAGAAGTGGAAAGGGAAGATGAAGGGTACGCGCCTTGAATGGGTGCGTTAAAATTCTTATTGGTAATCCAAAAGAAGGCATCTAACCAAAATGATGATTTTGAAAAGGACCTCATGTTCGTCGACGCAGTCATAAATTCCAAAACAGTAAAGAGCATCATGGTAGACTCAGATGCAACTCACAACTTCATTTCTGAACAAGAAGCACGTCGGTTAGAATTGAAAATTGAGAAGGCTACAGATAAGATCAAAGTTGAGAACTTCGAAGCCTTGTTAATTGTTGAGGTATTAAAAAGGGTATCCCTAAAATTAGGCGAATGGAAAGGAGATGTTGACTAAGTCTTGGTTCATATGTATGACTTTAACATAGTACTCGGTATGGAATTTCTCTTACAACACAAAGTCATTCCCATGGTATTAGCTTAGTGTATAGTAGTAACGAGTAATAACTTGACAGTGATTCAAGCGAAAATCAAACAACCAAGAGGGGTGAGAATGATTTCAGCCCTACAACTAAAGAAAGGCCTCAATAGAGAAGAGTCGACCTTCATTGTCATTTCGTTGGTCGATGAGCAGATAGAAATGGGAACTGTCCCAACTGAGATCAAGAAAGTATGTTCATATCATATCGGTTGAATTGTCGAAGACACTGTCTCTTCGATGGCGAATTGATCGAACTTATCCCAGGAACCTAGCCTCTAACAAAGAATGCTTACCGAATGGCTCCACTTAGTTAGCTAAGCTCAGGAAACAGTCAGACGAGTTTTTAGTCACCTGATTTATCAGGCTTGGGAAAGCACCTTATGGAGCTTCTGTGCTGTTTCAAAAGAAGAAAGATGGGATACTACGACTGTGCATAGACTATCGAGCTCTAAACAAAGTCACAGTTCGAAATAGATATCCCTTCCTGATCATAAATGATTTGTTATACCAATTGAATGGAGCTTAGTACTTCACGAAGCTTGATCTCCAGTCAGGCTACTATCAAGTTCGAATAGCATAAGGAGATGAATCGAAGACTACATGTGTTACAAGGTATAGGGCCTTCGAATTTTTTGTAATGCTCTTCGACTTAACCAATGCCCCCGTAACCTTTTGCACCTTAATGAATCTAATGTTTCACAAGTATCTAGATCAATTTGTGGTGGTCTATCTCGATGACATGATAGTTTTCAACTCTAGCCTTAAAGAACACCAAGTCCATCTACGGTTAGTCTTTGATAAGCTCCAGCAAAATCAGTTGTATGTCAAGAAAGAAAAATGTGCTTTTGCTCAATAGCATATTAATTTTCTGGGTCACATCATCGACTGTGAAAAGCTTTGGATGGATGAAGTCAAGCTGTGAGCCATTAAGGAGTGGAGAGCCTCCACTTTTATGACAGAACTACGTTCCTTCCTTGGATTGGCAAATTACTATCGTCGGTTCATTGAAGGATTCTCAAGAAGGGTTGTGCCATTGATTGAGTTGTTGAAGAAAGGTACGACTTGGAGATGGCCAATCAAATGTCAAACTTCTTTTTACAATTTATAGGTGACAATGATGAAGGATCATGTCCTAGGATTAGTGGACATGTCTAAGCCATTTATAGTTGAGATCAGTGCGTCATAATTTTTCCTTGGAGGTGTCCTTATCCAAGAGGGCCATCCAATAACTTACGACTCTCGTAAGCTAAATAGTGTTAAAAGGAGGTACACTGTCTCTGAGAAGGAAATGCTTATCGTGGTCCATTGTCTGAAGGCATAGAGGAAATATTTACTGGGATCGTCATTCGTGGTGAAATCTGACAACATAGCCATCTGTAACTTCTTCAGCCAGCCTAAGTGGACTTCTAAACAAGCGAGCTGGCAAGAATTTTTGGCAGAATTCGACTTCAAATTCGAGCACAAAAGAGGAACCAGCAATCAAGTTGTCAATGCTCTCAGTTGTAAAGGCCAGCATGCGGCCCTATGTGTAACGCCCCGAAAATTCGAGGTAAAATTTTCTCGTTTTATGTAAATTTTTCGGAAATCTAAAATGTTGGTGTAAATCGATATAATAATAATATAATATTAATTATATTATTATTATTATTATTTATTTTATTTATTATAATATTAATATTATATTTATTATTATTATTTAATATTATAGTAATATTATTATTTTAAAACAATAACATTATCATTATCTAATGTTAATTTATTTTATTATTTAATATTAATATTTTTATATATTATTATTATTACTTTATATTATTATTATTATTATTTTATAATTATTAAAAGTATATATATATATATATATAATAAATTTTTTTTAAAAAAACCCTAAAGGAGGCGCGCGCGAACACACACCCCCCCCTTCGTTTTCGATTTCTCTCCGCCGCCTTCACGAAGCGCCGCCACCATCTCCGTCTCCCTCTCCTTTCCGCCGCCGTCGTTTTCTTCTCTTTTCCTTCCGTTCGTCTCTTCGCCATCCATCCTCTCCGTCTCCGTCCGTGTGGTAGTCGTCCGCCTTCGTCTCCGTCGTCGAAATCTCACCGCCGTGGCTTCCTACCATTTCGGGTCTCCTCTCACCGTGCGTCCTTCGTCCGACGTATCCGCCGTCGCCCTTCACCGCGTGGAAGTAGGGCCAGTCGTCGGACAAGCTGCGAATCGTCCCGATCGTCGAACGCCGAAATCCGTCGCTCGTGGTTGCTCCGGTTCCAATCTGACCCGAACCGAATCGCGAACCCAAGCCGACCCGAACCGGAGACCGAGCGGAGCTGCGCCACGAGCCGCGCCACAAGCCATGCCACGAGTCGAGCCACGAGCCGAATTAAGCCGAAGACCGAGCCGAGCCGAGTTGAGTTGAGCCGAGCCGCGAGCCGAGTTGAGCCGAGCGAGCCGAGCCGAGCCGAGCCGAGTTGAGCCGAGTCGAAGCCGAGCCGAGCCGAGTTGAGCCGAGCCGAGGCCAAGCCGAATCGAGCCGAGGGTGAGTCGAGCCGAGGGTGAGCCGAGCCGAGCCGAGCCGAGGGTGAGCCGAGCCGAGCCGAGCCGAGGGTGAGCCGAGCCGAGCCGAGCTCCCTGTTCACCGAGCCACCGAAGCCTTCCTTCCTCCACTCCGGGTCGCGGTGAGTTTTCGGTAAGGATTATTTTCGATGAATTCCCTAATGTTGCTACATCCGATTCGAGTTTGAATATTGGAATAAGATATGGCCCTACTTTTCTCCCTTGAAGGTAGTAAGGAGTTGACGCTTAAGTTCTCAGGTCCCGCGGCAGGCTTGTTTGGAGATAGCTTTCCTTTCCTTGGGTAAGTCAACGGGTGTCGTTTCGGACCTTTTAAACGACTCCTACTAGAGTCATCAACTAAAACCTTTGTGTTTTCGTTTAGGTTGATCCGTTGAGCGTGGATTCGATCGAGGGGCATAACCGAGTATCAGGTAAGGGTTTTCCTACTACTGGACCTCGGATCGAGGCTGAAAACGTAGTAATCCACAGGGGATTACACGTTAGTGACTGTACTGAATAACTGTATGTGTGTTGACTGTTAAGCACTGTTATTATATTTTGTCTGATGTAAAAGTACTGTGACTGCTAATTGTAGATTGGGATTTTATGTTGATGGACCTTGAAGTTACGGTTCAGTATGTAGTAATCATTGGTCTGGATGTTGATCATGGAATTTGGACGGGGAAGGACAGTGAGTCCGGTTTTGGTTGGTTAGTTGTTTGGGTCTAGGGTTTTCCCTAATGGTGTGCGAATTGGTGATGCGTATAGCAACTGAGGGTGTAGTTGTTTAAACCTTTACTATCTGACTGACAAAACCTATGGCGGAATTGTAATATGAATGCCGTTGGGGTGTGACTGTTGTAGACGGTTTAGTATGGACTGAGGGGTAACGGTTAGCTTCATCTATGGGGTAGTGTGCCTTACGGATATGTGCATCCTTCGGGAGCACTAGACTGATATGTGCATCCTTCTGGAGCACTAGACTGATGTGTGCATCCTTTGGGAGCACTAGACTGATATGTGCATCCTTCGGGAGCACTAGACTGATATGTGCGTTCTACGGAACCACTAGACTGTTATGTAGGGTACCCCCGAATAGGAAGTTAACTGTTGTCCCCTAACGGGCCCAGTAGTGGGTCCCTTACTGGGTATGTTTATACTCACCCTTTTCTCTTCTTTAACTTTTCAGGTAAGGGCACAGCGAGGGGCAGACCGACGAGAGGCAGGAAGGACGCGTGAAGGCCATATGGACGCGTCTGGTTTTCTTATCGCTTCCGCTATGTATTTTGTCAGAATATTTGACTTGTGATTTTGAACTGATGACTTGAGTTTTTATTTGAGACTTTTTATGATTGATTTAAAATAGGGCCCGAAACTGTCTTTTTGTAATGTTTCTAATGTTTTTAATGAATCGTAACTGGTCCGTTTTAAATTTTATGTTGAATGGTCGAGTTTTGGTATTTGGTAGTGACCTCAGCTTAGTCCGGAAAGTTGGGTCGTTACAGTTGGTATCAGAGCCTAAGTTTTAGGTTCTGTAGACTGGCTTATAATGTGAGTCTGTGTTTTGTGTCCTTATGGCTGAAACGATCCTTGCCGCTCGTCAGGTACGCTCCCATGAAAGTATATGTATAACTCTACATGCATTACCTTACCTAAGTTAAACTGCAAATTCAATTACCATTTATGACTAAAGGGATCGTTGGTGGTTGTTAGGGAAATGCCGCCAAGGAGAGGTGCACGTAGGGGTGGCCGAGGAGGCCGAGGAAGGGGAGCAGGACGCGTTCAGCCTGAGGTGCAGCCTGTAGCCCAAGCCCCTGACCCGGCTACGCCAGTTACTCATGCGGACCTAGCCGCCATGGAGCAGAGGTTTAGAGATTTGATTATGCAGATGCGGGAGTAGCAGAAGCCTGCCTCGCCAACTCCGGCGCCAGCTCCAGCACCAGCTCCGGCTCCAGTACCAGTTGCGCCCCAGTTTGTGCCGTATCAGTTGTCAGGAGAGACTAAGCACCTGAGGGATTTCAGGAAGTATAATCCCACGACGTTCGATGGGTCTTTGGAGGACCCCACTAGGGCTCAGCTGTGGTTATCGTCCTTGGAGACCATATTCCGTTACATGAAATGCCCTGAGGATCAGAAAGTTCACTGTGCTGTTTTTATGTTGATTGACAGAGGTACTGCATGGTGGGAGACTACAGAGAGAATGCTAGGTGGTGATGTGAGTCAGATCACGTGGCAACAGTTTAAGGAGAGTTTCTATGCCAAATTCTTCTCTGCTAGTTTGAGAGATGCCAAACGGCAGGAGTTCCTGAACTTAGAGCAGGGTGACATGACAGTGGAGCAGTATGATGCGGAGTTTGACATGTTATCTCGCTTCGCTCCCGAGATGATAGCGACCGAGGCGGCCAGAGCTGATAAGTTTGTTAGAGGCCTCCGACTGGACATTCAGGGTTTGGTCCGAGCTTTCCGACCCGCTACTCATGCCGATGCACTGCGCCTGGCAGTGGATCTCAGTTTACAGGAGAGGGCTAACTCGTCTAAGACCGCTGGTAAAGGTTCAACATCGGGACAGAAGAGGAAGGCTGAGCAGCAGCCTGTCCCAGTGCCACAGCGGAATTTCAGATCAGGTGGTGAGTTTCGCCGTTTCCAGCAGAAACCTTTTGAGGCAGGGGAAGCTGCCAGAGGGAAGCCGTTGTGTACCACTTGTGGGAAGCACCATCTGGGCCGTTGCTTATTCGGGACCAGGACTTGCTTTAAGTGTAGGCAAGAGGGTCATACAGCTGATAGATGCCCATTGAGACTTACGGGGAACGCGCAGAATCAGGGAGCAGGTGCTCCACATCAGGGTAGGGTCTTTGCTACCAACAAGACTGAGGCTGAGAAGGCAGGCACGGTGGTGACAGGTACGCTTCCAGTATTGGGGCATTACGCCTTAGTTTTGTTTGATTGGGTTCGTCACACTCTTTTATCTCTTCCGCATTTGTGTTGCATGCCCGCTTAGAGGTAGAGCCCTTACACCATGTTCTATCAGTATCTACTCCTTCCGGAGAGTGTATGTTGTCGAAGGAAAAGGTGAAAGCATGCCAGATTGAGATAGCAGGCCATGTGATTGAAGTAACGCTGTTAGTCCTGGATATGCTCGACTTTGATGTAATCCTGGGTATGGATTGGTTGGCCGCTAACCACGCCAGCATAGATTGTTCCCGTAAGGAGGAAACGTTTAACCCTCCCTCGATGGCCAGTTTTAAATTTAAGGGAGGAGGGTCAAAGTCGTTGCCTCAAGTAATCTCAGCCATCAGGGCCAGCAAACTACTCAGTCAGGGTACTTGGGGTATCTTAGCAAGCGTGGTGGATACTAGAGAGGCGGATGTATCCCTGTCGTCAGAACCAGTGGTGAGGGACTATCCGGACGTTTTTCCTGAAGAACTTCCGGGGTTACCTCCGCACAGAGAGGTTGAGTTTGCCATAGAGTTGGAGCCGAGCACGGTTTCTATATCCAGAGCCCCTTACAGAATGGCCCCGCAGAGCTGAAAGAACTGAAGGTGCAGTTACAGGAATTGCTTGATAAGGGATTCATTCGACCGAGCGTGTCACCTTGGGGTGCGCCAGTTCTATTCGTTAAGAAGAAGGATGGATCGATGCGTCTATGCATTGACTATAGGGAGTTGAACAAGGTAACCGTAAAGAACAGATATCCCTTGCCCAAGATCGACGATCTATTTGACCAGTTACATGGAGCCACAGTGTTCTCTAAGATTGATCTTCGGTCGGGATACCATCAGCTGAGGATTAAGGATGGTGATGTACCAAAGACAGCATTTCGATCCAGGTATGGACACTACGAGTTTATTGTGATGTCTTTTGGTTTGACGAATGCTCCGGCAGTGTTTATGGACTTGATGAACAGAGTGTTTAGGGAGTTCCTAGATAATTTTGTGATTGTGTTTATCGACGATATCTTGATATACTCCAAGACGGAGGCCGAACATGAAGAGCATTTACGTATGGTTTTGCAAACACTTCGGGATAATAAGTTGTATGCAAAGTTCTCGAAGTGCGAGTTTTGGCTGAAGCAGGTGTCCTTTCTGGGCCACGTGGTTTCTAAGGCCGGAGTCTCTGTGGATCCAGCTAAGATAGAGGCAGTCACCGGTTGGACCCGACCTTCCACAGTCAGTGAGGTTCGTAGCTTTCTGGGTTTAGCAGGTTATTATCGACGGTTTGTGGAAAACTTTTCTCGTATAGCTACTCCTCTCACTCAGTTGACCAGGAAGGGAGCTCCTTTTGTTTGGAGCAAGGCATGTGAGGACAGTTTCCAGAACCTTAAACAGAAGCTAGTTACCGCACCGGTTCTTACTGTACCTGAGGGTTCTAGCAGTTTTGTGATTTATAGTGATGCTTCCAAGAAGGGTTTGGGTTGTGTTTTGATGCAGCAGGGTAAGGTGGTCGCTTATGCGTCCCGTCAGTTGAAGAGTCATGAGCAGAACTACCCTACACATGATCTAGAGTTGGCAGCAGTGGTTTTTGCTTTGAAAATATGGAGGCATTATTTATATGGTGAAAAGATACAGATATTCACGGATCATAAGAGCTTGAAATACTTCTTTACTCAGAAAGAATTGAATATGAGACAGCGAAGGTGGCTTGAGTTAGTGAAGGATTACGATTGTGAGATACTGTATCATCCAGGCAAGGCAAATGTGGTAGCTGATGCTCTTAGTAGGAAGGTATCACATTCGACAGCACTTATTACCCGACAGGCCCCATTGCATCGGGATCTCGAGCGGGCTGAGATTGCAGTGTCAGTGGGGGCAGTCACTATGCAGTTAGCCCAGTTGACGGTACAGCCGACTTTGAGGCAAAGGATCATTGATGCTCAGAGTAATGATCCTTATCTGGTTGAGAAACGTGGCCTAGCAGAGGCAGGGCAAGCGGTTGAGTTCTCGCTATCCTCTGATGGTGGACTGTTGTTTGAGAGACGCCTCTGTGTTCCGTCAGATAGTGCGGTTAAGACAGAATTATTATCTGAGGCTCACAGTTCCCCATTTTCCATGCACCCAGGTAGTACAAAGATGTATCAGGACCTGAAGCGGGTTTATTGGTGGCGTAACATGAAGAGGGAAGTAGCAGAATTTGTTAGTAGATGCTTGGTGTGTCAGCAGGTTAAGGCACCAAGGCAGAAACCAGCGGGCTTATTACAACCCTTGAGCATACCGGAATGGAAGTGGGAAAACGTGTCCATGGATTTCATTACAGGGCTGCCGAGAACTCTGAAGGGTTTTACAGTGATTTGGGTTGTGGTGGACAGACTTACCAAATCAGCGCACTTTGTTCCGGGTAAATCCACCTATACTGCTAGTAAGTGGGCACAGCTGTACATGTCTGAGATAGTGAGATTGCATGGAGTGCCAGTGTCGATTGTTTCTGATAGAGATGCCCGTTTCACTTCCAAATTCTGGAAGGGTTTGCAGACTGCTATGGGCACGAGGTTAGACTTTAGTACAGCTTTCCATCCACAGACTGATGGTCAGACTGAGCGTCTGAACCAAGTTTTAGAGGACATGTTGCGAGCGTGTGCATTGGAATTTCCAGGTAGCTGGGACTCCCACTTACATTTGATGGAATTTGCTTATAATAACAGTTATCAGGCTACTATTGGCATGGCACCATTTGAGGCCTTGTACGGCAAATGTTGTAGATCCCCGGTTTGCTGGGGTGAGGTGGGCGAGCAGAGATTGATGGGTCCTGAGTTAGTTCAGTCCACTAACGAAACGATTCAGAAGATTAGATCACGCATGCATACCGCTCAGAGTAGACAAAAGAGTTATGCAGATGTGAGGCGGAAGGATCTTGAGTTTGAGGTAGGGGACAAGGTGTTCTTAAAGGTAGCACCTATGAGAGGTGTCTTACGTTTTGAAAGGAGGGGAAAGTTGAGTCCCCGTTTTGTTGGGCCGTTTGAGATTCTGGAGTGGATTGGCCCTGTAGCTTATCGCTTGGCGTTGCCCCCATCACTCTCGACAGTTCATGATGTGTTTCATGTTTCTATGTTGAGGAAGTACGTGCCAGATCCATCCCATGTAGTGGATTACGAGCCACTGGAGATTGATGAAAACTTGAGCTATGTTGAACAACCCGTTGAGGTGCTTGCTAGAGAGGTGAAAACGTTGAGGAATAAAGAAATCCCTTTGGTTAAAGTCTTATGGCGGAATCACCGGGTAGAAGAGGCTACATGGGAGCGTGAAGATGACATGAGGTCCCGTTATCCCGAACTGTTCGAGGAATAAAACTTTCGAGGACGAAAGTTCCCTAAGGAGGGAAGAATGTAACGCCCCGAAAATTCGAGGTAAAATTTTCTCGTTTTATGTAAATTTTTCGGAAATCTAAAATGTTGGTGTAAATTGATATAATAATAATATAATATTAATTATATTATTATTATTATTATTTATTTTATTTATTATAATATTAATATTATATTTATTATTATTATTTAATATTATAGTAATATTATTATTTTAAAACAATAACATTATCATTATCTAATGTTAATTTATTTTATTATTTAATATTAATATTTTTATATATTATTATTATTACTTTATATTATTATTATTATTATTTTATAATTATTAAAAGTATATATATATATATATATATATATATATATATATATATATAATAAATTTTTTTAAAAAAACCCTAAAGGAGGCGGCGCGAACACACACCCCCCCCCTTCGTTTTCGATTTCTCTCCGCCGCCTTCACGAAGCGCCGCCACCATCTCCGTCTCCCTCTCCTTTCCGCCGCCATCGTTTTCTTCTCTTTTCCTTCCGTTCGTCTCTTCGCCATCCATCCTCTCCGTCTCCGTCCGTGTGGTAGTCGTCCGCCTTCGTCTCCGTCGTCGGAATCTCACCGCCGCGGCTTCCTACCATTTCGGGTCTCCTCTCACCGTGCGTCCTTCGTCCGACGTATCCGCCGTCGCCCTCCGCCGCGTGGAAGTAGGGCCAGTCGTCGGACAAGCTGCGAATCGTCCCGGTCGTCGAACGCCGAAATCCGTCGCTCGTGGTTGCTCCGGTTCCAATCTGACCCGACCCGAATCGCGAACCCAAGCCGACCCGAACCGGAGACCGAGCTGAGCTGCGCCACGAGCCGCGCCACAAGCCGCGCCACGAGTCGAGCCACGAGCCGAATTAAGCCGAAGACCGAGCCGAGCCGAGTTGAGTTGAGCCGAGCCGCGAGCCGAGTTGAGCCGAGCGAGCCGAGCTGAGCCGAGCCGAGTTGAGCCGAGTCGAAGCCGAGCCGAGCCGAGTTGAGCCGAGCCGAGGCCAAGCCGAATCGAGTCGAGGGTGAGTCGAGCCGAGGCCAAGCCGAGCCGAGCCGAGGGTGAGCCGAGCCGAGCCGAGCTCCCTGTTCACCGAGCCACCGAAGCCTTCCTTCCTCCACTCCGGGTCGCGGTGAGTTTTCGGTAAGGATTATTTTCGATGAATTCCCTAATGTTGCTACATCCGATTCGAGTTTGAATATTGGAATAAGATATGGCCCTACTTTTCTCCCTTGAAGGTAGTAAGGAGTTGACGCTTAAGTTCTCGGGTCCCGCAGCAGGCTTGTTTGGAGATAGCTTTCCTTTCCTTGGGTAAGTCAACGGGTGTCGTTTCGGACCTTTTAAACGACTCCTACTAGAGTCATCAACTAAAACCTTTGTGTTTTCGTTTAGGTTGATCCGTTGAGCGTGGATTCGATCGAGGGGCATAACCGAGTATCAGGTAAGGGTTTTCCTACTACTGGACCTCGGATCGAGGCTAAAAACGTAGTAATCCACAGGGGATTACACGTTAGTGACTGTACTGAATAACTGTATGTGTGTTGACTGTTAAGCACTGTTATTATATTTTGTCTGATGTAAAAGTACTGTGACTGCTAATTGTAGATTGGGATTTTATGTTGATGGACCTTGAAGTTACGGTTCAGTATGTAGTAATCATTGGTCTGGATGTTGATCAAGGAATTTGGACGGGGAAGGACAGTGAGTCCGGTTTTGGTTGGTTAGTTGTTTGGGTCTAGGGTTTTCCCTAATGGTGTGCGAATTGGTGATGCGTATAGCAACTGAGGGTGTAGTTGTTTAAACCTTTACTATATGACTGACAAAACCTATGGCGGAATTGTAATATGAATGCCGTTGGGGTGTGACTGTTGTAGACGGTTTAGTATGGACTGAGGGGTAACGGTTAGCTTCATCTATGGGGTAGTGTGCCTTACGGATATGTGCATCCTTCGGGAGCACTAGACTGATATGTGCATCCTTCTGGAGCACTAGACTGATGTGTGCATCCTTCGGGAGCACTAGACTGATATGTGCATCCTTCAGGAGCACTAGACTGATATGTGCGTTCTACGGAACCACTAGACTGTTATGTAGGGTACCCCCGAATAGGAAGTTAACTGTTGTCCCCTAACGGGCCCAGTAGTGGGTCCCTTACTGGGTATGTTTATACTCACCCTTTTCTCTTCTTTAACTTTTCAGGTAAGGGCACAGCGAGGGGCAGACCGACGAGAGGCAGGAAGGACGCGTGAAGGCCATATGGACGCGTCTGGTTTTCTTATCGCTTCCGCTATGTATTTTGTCAGAATATTTGACTTGTGATTTTGAACTGATGACTTGAGTTTTTATTTGAGACTTTTTATGATTGATTTAAAATAGGGCCCGAAACTGTCTTTTTGTAATGTTTCTAATGTTTTTAATGAATTGTAACTGGTCCGTTTTAAATTTTATGTTGAATGGTCGAGTTTTGGTATTTGGTAGTGACCTCAGCTTAGTCCGGAAAGTTGGGTCGTTACACTATGTATGCTAGTCCCTATGCATTTGAGTAAAATTGATGCATCAATGCATGACATAATTAGGGAGTTCATTTAGAAGGATCTCTTCGCCAAGCGTGGTTGCTCTAGTCAAAGTCGACAAAACCAAACAGTTTTGGGTTGAAGAAGACTTGTTGTTGACAAAAGAAAACAGACTATATGTTCTGAGAGTAGAGGACCTAAGGAAAAAGTTACTACACGAGTGCCATGACCCACTGTGGGTAGGCCATCTTGGGTGGCAAAGGACGTATGCGTTATTGAAGAAATGCTACTTCTAGCCTAACATGCGAGACAATGTCATGCAGTATAGAAAGATGTTCCTCATCTGCCAACAAGACAAGGTCGAGAAAGTGAAAGTTGTTGAACTTCTCGAATTCTTGCCTATTCCGACGAGACCGTGGGAGAGTGTCTCTATGGACTTCATTACACATCTTTCAAAAGTGGGTGACCTTGAGGCCATCCTAGTTATCATTGATCGGTTCTCGAATTACGTCACTTTCATTCCCACTACCAAGCTTTGTTCTACTGAGTTGACTGCATAGCTACTTTTTAAGCATGTCGTGAAGTTGTGTGAAGTCACCGACGAGCATTGTGAGCAACCACAATGGGAGATTCATCAATACCTTCTAATCGAGTTATTTACTTTCTTAGGGATGAGCCTGAACATATCCTCAATCTACCACCCTCAAATTGAAGGCCAGACAGAACGATTCAGTTGTATGCTCTAGGAGTATCTACAACATTTTATCGATGCAAGACAAAAGAATTGGGTCCAATTACCGGATGTGGCTCAATTTTGTTTTAATGCTCAAACCAGCTCGTCAACAGGGAAGAGCCCCTTTGAAATTATGAGTGGAAAACAACCCTTGCTACCTCATATTGTTGACCATCCTTATGTAGGAAAGAATCCGCAAGCTCACAACTTTATAAAAGAATGAAAGTAGACTACAGATATTGCTTGAACTTATTTAGAGAAAGCCTTGCAGCGTATGAAGAAGTGGGTTGATAAGAAGTGATAACCTCTTGAGTTTCGTGCAGAAGATCAGGTCCTCATCAAACTGAAAGTGAAACAAATTCAATTTAAACGACATAAAGACCAACGCCTCGTTAGAAAATATGAGGGGCCTGTGGAAGTCCTCAAGAAGATAGGGAATACATCATATAGGGTGTCGTTGCCTGCATGGATGAAAATTCATCCAGTAGTTCATGTAAGCAACTTAAAACCCTACCATCATGACTCCGATGACAAGCAGCACAACGACTATGTTCGATCATTTGTCGAGCTAAAATAGAAAGAAAAGAAAGAAGTCGAAGAGATCCTTGCTGACAGAGTAAGGAAAGGAAGAAGATCCACAAGGAGAATCCACGAATTCCTGGTCAAGTGGAAGAATCTTCCCGTGGAAGAAACAAGTTTGGAACGTATCAAAGAACTTGAAGCATGGAAGCAGAAGATCAAAGAACTCCAACTCTACCTGTCGACAAGGATATCAACTGTTTAAGTGCGAGAGAATGTCACGAGCATGCTTGTCCAAGAAATTGTTTGCCCATGGCCGCGTGCCTGAACATCCTCAAACCACCTTATCTTTATGTTTTGTACTTAGTTTAGCTTATTACTTTCATTTAGTCATCCTCAAAGCTTATTGCTTTCATTTAGTTGTCATCGAGGTAGAGTATGACGTTTGGGCATTTTCTTATACAAGCCTACCAAAGCTAAAATTGTTAAAAACGTACTATAAGGGAGACATAGTAGTTGAATCCTTGACTAAACCTTACTGTACTCTTTGTAATCTAAGCTTTTCTTGCAATTGATAGTTTTCAATGCTTTCTTTAACAATGTTTTCAATGAATTTCTTTCTCTCACATTTTATAAAACCATTTCTCTCAAAATGTGAAGGGAGGCTACGTCGTACCGCTAGTTTGTCCGCGACTTTCAGATTTTAAACGACTGACTTGTTCAACAAGTTAGAACAAATATCGCACAATTGCCCATCCTGTATTTGAAGAGTTGCGTTTGTGACACCTGTTGAGCACCTCAGTGCTTGTTGTACACACTAGTATTTTTTTTATATGCTTTTTTAGTGCACCATGAGGATTGTTTAGAAGTGATGATGATTATGTTAAAAACCCCTTTTGAGAAAATTGTTGTTGGGTGCAAATTTTGTAGTGACTATTTTTAAATTGTATTTTTAACTCTGATTGAGACTTTGAATTTTCTTGATGAGTGTGTGGTGAGACACAATCGATGTTATTTTGAGTCTTAATACCATAGAAGTGTGATTTTCTCCTTCTTTTTTTTTTTTTTTTTTTCAGGTGTGTTTAGTCCATTTTGGGAAGACTTTGTAGAAATTCTTAAAGAATTTTTAAAAAATATGTTTTACCAATCTTTGTTTTGAGAGAAACGCTTTCGAAGAGTAGCCTCACCTCTCGATCTATGTTTGAGATCAGGTAAATTGTAGCTGGATGTGACAACTATAATAAGACAAAATATAATAAACAAATGGCCAAATGATTTTAAGATGTAAATATTCTAACAAAATTGTAGATAGTCCTTCGGTGCATATTAATACCCAAATATTTTTTTGACTATTTATTTTTTAGGCTAAAACGAGGCAACATTAAACACTCCTAACGAGGAAAAGGATACAATTTGGAAATCTATATTTTCAAACAAAAGGATCTCCGAGGTCGGGGAATGGGTAGCTCACACTAAAGGAGGGGGAGTGGTCATTCTATTTTTTTTTTTTAAACTCTTTTAAACCTTACAAGAAAGCATCAGCACTTGAAGATTCAAGAGGATGGAATGATATCTTTTTAAGCAAATTACAATCCCTAGAATCGATGAATATTGTGTTGGATCGAGTACAGTCTACTCCAGTCCTCCTTCCCTCTTACTAGAAACCCAAAAGGCATCAAAATTTAGAGGACATAGAAGGACTAATTAAGAAAATTAGGAGAGTTTCTGAATAAAAAAATGAGGATATCTATGTAGTTTGTTTTAAAATTAGTTTATTTTGAATTTAAGAAAACTTCAAATAAACTTATCGACAATATTAATAGTAGGTATATTTTTAATCTTTTTTTAATTAGTACTTAAAAAGTTTTTTCTCCAGGATGAATTAATGATTTTTTTCAAATATTAACTTTTATTAAAAAAATCGTGTACTAAATTAAAAAAAAAATCATGAACATAAATCTAAACGATCGTGTAACTAAATTTAAACGTAATCAAATTAAACGATTGTATAATAAAATTAAACAATGGAATTGAAATGATAAATTGTATCCATATCTAATACATTGTAGTAATCGCGTATCAAACAATAACCAAATCTAAACGATCGCAAATATATTACACGTATGTTGTTGACGGTATGGTTGATTGAACATTTTTAGTTGACGGTGTGGTTGATTGTTTGGTATTTTAAACCGTAGGCTTTTGACTTTTTTTCGTTTTTAAAATTGTTCTTAGAGTGTAAATATTTTGTTGATTTTTTATATTTTCGAAAAGACCTTAGATTTATTGAAGCAAACCAAATTTAAAATTATATTGAAAGAAAATTATCCAGAAAATTAGAATTAAACACATAGTTGGTTGGCACAAGAAGTTTAAAGAATGTGTAACAAAGACCACATCCTCCCATCCAATTAATTATATCACACCAAATTGTATATACTTGCACGGACACGCTGTTCAACTTACGATTTGATCAATTATCGCCTTCTAGTTTTGTTTTATGAATGTTGAGGCAGTTTCTTCCTCCTCACTTTGCATCTATACATCTTTCGTACCTCATTCTCTTGTTGTTCTGTGCAGTTCGACACCTTACAGATTCCGGTAAGCCCTCCCAGCTGAAACGGATCGATTCTAAATCACCATTAAAATCCAGGGTTTGGTTTGTGTGTGATAATGAAAATCAGCTAAAACATTATATATAGGAGGACCAAGCTTCTGTGTTGTACCCATCACCAAAACGGGGGATTGATTTTGAAGCAGTGAGGTTCGTTGGGATTGGGAAATGGCCGATCTGTGGGTTGCGGCGGTGGAAGATTAAGCGAATTTGCAAAAATGAAGAAAGAGAAATTGAAGACGATGGTTTTATTAATTGAAGACCACAAAAGAGAGAAGAGACGAGAGTGTCATAAAGATGGAGAGCGTAGAGAGAGAAGAAGAGTTTGGTGTCGTTATTTGAATAATATTATTGACATTGTAGGGATAAAAGTGTTAAATTTAGAAACATAAGGACCGTATGGAACTAAACTTGAAACTTATGGACCAAAAGGATTTTTCCCTTAAAATTTAATCTAAAAAATACAGTTTGATTGCAATAGTGTGAAACTATGAGAAGATAATGGATCAAATTGAAAAGTTGTGTGATTGTAACCAAGTCAATAGTTTACGATGCCTTTAACAATTTTCTCAAAATATTATATATTAAATGATCAAGTCCACTAGCACCAAATAATGGGCCTAAAATATATTTTTAGTTTGTAAGGTTTTAAAAGTCACACTTTATCCTCCAAGTTTGAAAAATATAATTCTAAAAGACTATTATGTCACTACAAGAAATTAAGTTTTAAGTGACGCATTAAAAAACGATACTAAAATGCAAAAACACAAGTATTAGCGACGAAGAGCCATTCGTCGCTAAGCCTGTTGCTGATTCCTCGTCGATTAAAGTTTTAGCGACGCAAGAGTTTCTGCTGCAAAAGATATACTTTTAGTGACGTTTGTGTGTTACTAAAGGCTTACTTTTAGTAATATATGTTATGTCACTATTTATTTTCTATAGTGACGTTTTGAATATGTCACTAAAGGTGATGTTTTAGTGAAAAATTTCATTGTTACTGAAAGTTACTTTGTGACCGTTACAAATAGCTTTTGCGACGTATTGAAGTGTGCCTCTAAAAAGTTCTACCGTTGTTTTTTTTTTTAAACAATGCTTTTGCGACGTTATTGAAAGTGTCAGTAAAAAAAAATTACACTAGTACAAATTTGAGTTTTAACGACGCTACAAATCAAAACATTGTGTCGTTAAAAATAAAAAAGGGGTAGGGTAAGAGTAAAATGTGTCGTTGAAAATAGAAGTGACACACTATTTCTTGACACAATTCTATTGTTACAATTTAAATTTTCTTGACACATTTAAAGTGTCGTTAATTAACGACAAATTCTTTGTGTCATTAAATAAAATTTAAAATAAAAAAAAACCAAAAATTCAAAAATTTTCAATTCCCTCTTCGCGCGACATTCAAAAAGAGTTTTACAATTTTCTGAACCTTTTCTCTCTCTCCCTATCAAAAAACGGGAAACAACGTAACTCATCTCCAAATCTAAGAGACTGTCGTCAAACCCACTAATCTCACGCCATCGAATAAGCAAACATTATCTAAGGGACTGTCGTCGAACCCACCAATCTAAAAGACTACCGTCGAAGAATCTTGGTTGCTCTGATTTCTCTTCTCCCCCGGCTATTAGAAAAATGAGTTTTAATGACACTACTAGTCAAGGTATTGTGTCGTTAAAAATAAAAAAGATGGGGTGAGGTACAATTGTGTTATTGAAAATTATTTATTGACACAATTTAATTTTTCTTGACACATTTAAAGCATCGTTAATTATCAACAAATCATTGACATTCAAGGTCGTGAGTTTGAATCCAGTCGAGCGTATTCCTTTATTTCCCATTTTCGAAAGACTTCACGCCTGCACATTCTCCACTCTTCAGCCAATCTACGCATGCCACGTGTCGTCTTCTCCTCACGCGGGCGCCTTTGATGTCCTGTATTCGAATCTCATAGCGTACAAATCATTTTTTCTTACATATTTTCAATGGCAATCTTGTATATATATAACAACTTTCCGAAAATCCTTTCTTTCAGTCAAATTGAGCACGCGCCTGGCTCTAAAGTTATGAGTTTGAAACCCATAAAGCGGTTATTTTTATTTCTTTTCTATATATAACTCATTTTTCTGTAAATCTTAATCAATTTTCAGTTATATTTGATCCATTGATAAATCCAACTCCAATTTTCACCTAAATTCTCTTTAAATATCATTTTTTTCAAAACTCTCCCATCTCATTCTGTCATTTTTTCTCTAAAAAATATTCCATCAATCTTTTATTTCAATAGAGAGGTAATCTTCTAAAGGGTAAGAGGATCGTGGGTCTTCAATTTATTTGAGAGTTTTTTCCATTTTTCTTCTAACTTAGCATGTTGATTCTTTAATTTTTGTTCAAGAACGAAGTCAATTCCATGTGATCTCTATGAAACAATCTTTTAATTTGCTCTTGATTGTTTAATTAGTATGCAAGATACATTTTGTTTAGAAAATTAAAGTGCAAAATTCAATTGATTATCTTTGTCTACAAGAAATATTTTTTTGATCCAATGGAGGGGTAATCTTCTAAGAAGTTGTAGATACAACATTTTGTCCTTTATTTATTATTTTATTTTATTTATTTTACTTTGTTTTTATTTTATTTTGAAAGTTGGATTTGAATTTGAATTTAACTTTTTCTTTTTAAAAACAAAAAGAATGAATATGAGTCTCTTCCCTATTTTTGCTCGACTCACCCAATTTTCTCTCCTACTCCTACCTTCTCCACTATCTTCCCTATTTTCCCTCTACTCATCCAATTTTCTCTCCACTCTCACCTTCTCCACTCTCCTCTCTATTTTCCCTCAACTAACTCAATTTTCTCTCTCACTCCACCTTCTCCACTATAAAAACAAAGAAAGATTTTTTTTAGAGGGTACGTTTGACATCAATTGGAAGGTCAAAAAAAAGCTAAGAAACTATTCTGTCAAATGTATTTTTTTTTTTTTAAATTTTCTCTCTTTCCCTTCCCTTTTGAGGGTTGAAAAAAGTAAAACTATTCTGTCAAATTGGTTTTCAAATGTTTTACTTTTTTAATTTCCTCCCTTCCCCTTCCGTGTGATCAATTATAAGAATGTAGTTTTTCAAAGTTGTTTTTGTTGTAATTTCGTTAATTAATTTTAAGGTGACTTTAATTTTGTTAGGGTTAGGCCAATTAGGTTTACTGTGCTTTTATTGTTACTTTAAATTTAGGCCGATTGGGTTTACTGTGCTTTTATTGTTTGCTTTTATTGTTAGTTCAAATTTAGGTCAATTGAATTTATTGTTTTTTAGGTCAATTAATTTCAATGTGCTTCGAATTTGTTATATTTAGGTCATTTGAGCTTATAATTTTGTTAGGTTTAGGTCAATTGAATTTATGGTTGCTTCAAATTTAGTAGATTTAGGCCAATTGATTCAAATTTGTTAGATTAAGGTCATTTTATTCTATATTCTTTAAATTTGTTATGTTTAAGCCAATTGATTTAATTTGGCTATTGTTAATTTTTTGGTTTACTATTTATTAATTGATTAGACTTTAAAAGACAGAATAGTTTATTAGGTTTGATATTTATTTCACAAAAGTGTATTATTTCTCAACTTGTATATTATATTAAATATATTATTTTATATTATATCCGATATATTATTTTATATTATTTTCAATATATTATTTTATATTATTTTCAATATAATATTTCTCAACCTGTCTATTATATTATTTGTCAACTATATTGTTTGCTGTATTATTTGCTAAATCATTTGTCAACCTGTATTATTTCCCAACCTATATTTGTCATATTTCACATTGTTTTGCTATTATTATTATTATTTATTTATTTTTCAATTTCTATAATTGCAAAATGTATGAAAAATTCATTTGTTTTTTGTGATATGGATATAAAAACTTGAGACGGAAAGGAATAATGTTCATTTATGGATTTTATGGTTCTTGGCTTGCAACTAGTATATTACATTTTTCAATTAGTAAAAAAATTTCATTTTTCCTCACTTAGATGACTTCTTTTGCTTTTTCGAACTTCTGCCAATCTATGAAGTATCATGCTATGTAAGTTTCATTATCATCTAATTTTAACATTTATGAATAGTGATAGACTAAATTAAAAACTATAAGAGGATAAGATACAACACTCGGACTTCTCAATTTAAGCCATTAAAGATTTGCTTTATGTGTTGAATGTGAATGATGATGTTTTTATGTTTTATGGTTCTCATGAATAAACAAGGATTATTTAGATCAATATATTGTCTACTCGATCTTTTGGGTTGAATTTGATAGAAGAGAAACTACAAGAGATCTTTGATAGCAACACTTCCCAATCTTCTTGGTAAGAAAGTTTTGAAACTTACTTATTTTGCAATTGGATTTTATATATTATTTGGATTTTTGGAGTATGTAAAATTTTAAAGTGTTTGTTATTTGTTACATTGTTTGTTGTTTTCTCATAACATTGGTTGCAACTTTTGTTCTTGGAATAACTTGAAAAGGATGTTAACTTAATTTATCATGAACTCCGTTAGGAATCAAATAATAAGTTAATATATTGCATATGAAACAATAATTGTATAACTTACGTAGTTTGCTATTCATTATTAGGGCTTCCGAACTTGCAAGAAAGAAGAAGCCTCTGTGGAGGGTAATCAAGATATGGGGGTGGAGATTTAGTAAAAGAAAGAGGTAAGCGTGCTTTATGTTTTGTAACGTAACTTAACTATTTTATTTTAGAAATCATGTTAACGTGTACTTAGGAATGTTGCTTTGACTATCCTGCAATGGTAGCCATTGAAAATCTATTTTGTGCGATCCGCTTAGACATATGTTTTAGGAATCATGTTGACACGTACTTAGGAACTTGATACTTTGTTGTGTTAATTATTCTGCAGTTATGGTAGTCATTGAAAAGCTATTTTTTCAATTCGCTTAGACATATGTTATAGGAATCATGTTGTTTTGTATTTACTTTGGAGGAGGGGGGCTAAGGGTAAGTTTATGCTAAGTTTCAACTTGATGCAAACTAGAACATTGCATGGTCCGTAAAGATTGAATCGAAATTTACATTTGCAACATTTATATACAATGCTTATGCGTATGCTTATGTAATCAGCGTTTTTTTTTTTTAATCTTTTACATTCCTTATGGGTGTTTTATTAAAAACCTTGGTTGTATGAACTTTGGACGCTTATTTTCAAAAGTTTATTGGTCTGCTTATTAAGAAGGTGATTTTTGTTTGGCATGTACTTAATGTTTATGCTTATGTTTATGCATTTTCCATAATGAATGTTGGCTAAGGTTCATTTTCTTCAAATTTGCAGGTAGTTGAAGAATCCATGGATCATGGTGTCGATCAAGTTCTCATTTATGCGTCAGTTTGATTAGATTAGGTCACACATACATGTAATATTACAGTAAATTTATCTTTTAGATTATTGTAAAATCTTTACCGATAATGTAAGTTATATTTTTTTATTATCAATATAAATATCTTTCCAAACATATGTGGGTAATACTGAAATTTAGTATTTAATTTTTTTGAAAGAAGAAATATATGACAGAAAAATATATGTTGCGAAAATGAAGAATAACGAGACCAAACATGTGTCGACATATAAGCCTTTATTAAACATAAATAGCGTCGTTAAAGCACATTTCTTGACAACAATTTTGTGTAACGAAATATTTACAACGAAAATATATTAGTGTCGAGTTATATTGAAAGGTGACACACTTAAAGCGTCGTTATAAGAGTATTAATGACAATATATTGGTGTCGAGTGATAGATAACGGTGACACATTTAAATTGTCAATGTAATAGTATTAATGACAATATGTTTATGTCGAGTGACAGATTACGGTGACACATTTAAAGTGTCAATGTAAGGGTATTAATAACAATATATTAGTGTCAAGGTATAGATAACGGTGACATATTTAAAGCGTCAATATAAGGTTATTAATGACAATAAATTCGTGTCGAGTAATAGATAACGGTGACATATTTAAAACATCAATCTAAGAATATTAATGACAATATATTAGTGTCAAGGTATAGAAAACAGTGACACATGATCTGCGTCAATATAAGGGTATTGATGACAATATATTGGTGTCGAGTTATAGATAACGATGTCATATTTATTGCGTCAAGGTAAAGGTATTAATGAAACAATTTTGGTGTCATCTAAACATATTTAATGACACATTTTTCAAAGTGTTGTTAAATAGCCTTTCTTGACAGTGGCTTCAATGACGCAAAAATTGTGTCGTTGAAAGTCTTTATGACGCAAAACTTGCGTCGTTAAAACCAATATTTGTAGTAGTGATTATTACATAAAAAAATAATATCCAATTTATTAATTATATAAACCTGTTATAAAATGTCAAACATAATAATTTTAAAAACTTATCACTAAGCAACATGCAATAACACCAACTTCATCACAAGAAATATATGTAAAGAAACTTCAATATCTTCATAAATAGTTCAAGCAATATCAACCTAAGTTATAAGTACAAAGTAACATCTAGTAAATGGATGTCCAAAGTTAGTTCCAAGTTATAACCATGAATTTACATCAAGAAGTTACACCTAGAAACCAAAAGTATTGTGCACAACAAAAAATTCCTACAAGTCTTGGACCAAAAGTAGATTCGCAGAAGCTTCGTTCGTGCAGAATCGTTCAATGTGATTCGCAGAAGCGTGGTTCGCCATCAGTCATTCTTTAGTTGTTGGTTCGTGCAGAAAAAGCATGGTTCGTCGGTGGAGGAGAGGAGGTGGAGATGGAGAGGTTTTTAGGGTTTGGGGGGATTTTCGGGTTGGGTAATGGGTAGATGGAAAGAGTTTTTTAATTAAAAATTGTCTAATGAAAAGGTGGAGGGAAATGAAAAGGGGGAAATTTTGGTAAACTTTTATCGACATGTATTTTTGTTGCTAAAATTATTTAATATTTAGTGACATTGTTATTGTGTTGCTAATTCTTTTAGTGACCCAAATTTAAAACGTGTCGGTAATAATAATATGTTTTGATACTTTTTTTTACATCGCTATAAACGACCTTTTACTGACAAAAATTAGTTACTCACTAAAACTTTGTCACTGAATAACAAATTTATTGTAGTGCGTTGAATATGTTTGTTAGTTAAATCAAACTGATGTCGTTTTATTTAATATATATATATATATATATATATATATATATATATATATATATATATATATATATATATTGAAAGTAGAGACAAATAACACACATCGATTTACGTAGAAACCCAAGTACCGGGAGAACTCATGATATTTTCTTCTTATTATTTTCTGATAATAATACAATAGGTACAAGAGGGGGGGAAATAGAAAAATACAAAGAGATAAAGAAAAAAAAAGAATATTTAGGACAAATCTTCCAATGGGCTAAGCACACTAGTTCTAACACTCCCCTCAAGTTAGGACGTAAATATCAATGAGGCCCAACTTGTTAACACAAAAGTCAAAGTTTGATCTAAGAAGCCAACGGGTGAGGACATCAGAAACCTGGCTCGAAGGGATGTACGGAAAACATATGCTCCCACCGTCAAGTCTTTCTTTGATGAAATGTCTATCAATCTCAACATGTTTAGTTTTATCATGTTGAACTGGGTTGTGAGCAATATTAATAGTAGCTTTATTATCATAAAAAAAGTTTCATTGGTGTCTCACACTTCTAATGAAGATCAGAAGGACTTTCTCGAGCCAAATTTCCTCACATATTCCCAAATTCATAGTTCAGTATTCTGCCTCAACATTGCTCATGGTCCCAACACTTTGCTTCTTACTCCTTCAAGTTACAAGATTACCCCACACAAAAATACAGTATCCTGAAGTAGACTTTCTATTAACAATAGATTCTGTCAATCAAAGTTAGTATAAACTTCAACACATCGTCTGTTAGTCGTTCTAAATATATCTTAGACGTTTACCAGGAGTTGCTTTTAAATACCTTATAATCCTATTAATCGCTTCCATGTGATCCTTATAAAGTGCTTACATGAACTGACTGATGATCCTCACAGCATAGGAGATGTCAGGCCTAGTGTGAGATTAAGTAAACCAACTTTCCCACCGGGCACTGATATTTTTCTTTATCAACAAAAACCCTGTCATCTGAATTTCCAAGTTTGACATAGAACTAAATGGGTGTGTCAGTAGGACGACATCCTAGCATACTTGTCTCAGCTAATAAACCAAGGGTGTACTTTCTTTGGGACACTGAGATGCCTTCTTTGGATCTAGCAATCTCCATCGCGAGAAAGTACTTCAGATTTCTCTACTCCATGATTTCAAACTCAAACCCCATCTTCTTCTTTAGTTGAATGATCTCATCAGTATCATCCCCAGATAGTGCAATATCATCAAGATAGACAATCAATACTACAATTTTTCTTGTTTTGGAGACTTTGGTGAACAAGGTATAATCAGAGTCCCCTTGATTGTACCCCTGCATGAGACTTGATGAAAGTGGAAAATCTATCAAACCATGCTCTTAGTGATTGTTGTAACCCATATAAGGACTTTTGAAGCTTACAAATCTGATTATTAAATTGAGCTTAAAATCTTGGAGGCAGACTCATATACACTTCCTCTGTAAGATCCCAATTCAATAATGCATTCTTAACATCAAGTTGATATAGGGTTCAATCTTTATTCACTACAACAGACAACAAAACTCTAGTAGTGCTCAAATTTTCAACAAGAAAAAAATTTCAAAATAGTCAATCCCATAGGTCTGAGTGAACCCCTTTTATAACTAGTTTGGCCATATGTTTGTTGATTGTACCATCTGCTTTGTACTTGAGTGTAAACACTCATTTGCATCCAACAGTCTTATGTCCCTTAGAGAGTGTGCAGAGATCCCAAGTTTTGTTCTTTTTCAGGGCTCTCATTTCTTCCATGATAGAAGTTTTCCACTTCGAACACTTTAAGCCAAGGTGGATACTCTTGGGTATTGTGGTAGAGTCAAGGCTAGCAAAAAGGCTTTGAATTGTGGTGAGAGATTCTCATATGATACATAATAAAATATGGAGTGCTTTATACAAGACCTAATACCTTTCCTTAGTGCAATAAGAAGATCAATAGATGGATTATACTTACTAGTATTTCTAGAAATGGTTTGACTTTGTTTCGTTTTCAGTATGTTTAGCAACAACCTTGTTCTCATCAATCCTATCATCTCTGTCTATAATGACCCCATCAATATTGTCCTACTCACCCATATCTTCTAGAACAATTATATCAGGCCCCTCATGCTCACTTGCCTTACTGTCAGTATGTGAGTAAGTTGAATTCATCTTAGACCTGTCATTCTCACTTACTGTTGGTATGTGAGTCAGTTGAACTGGAGTCGTTTGAATAATAGGAGACTCAACTCCCTTTCTGAGATTCCTCCTATAGTAGGTTTTCCAAGGAACTTGATTTGTTGGTGGACTATACTATGAGAGCTAGAGTCAGGTAAAGTAACCATATTAGGACAAGTAGACTTTAAGAGAAGCATATAGTTAGACTCTTCACTCACACACTCCCCCTGAAGTAGGCTAACATAAAAGAAAGGATGATCTTCAATAAAGGTGACATCCATGGTAACAAAGTACTTTCGTGAAGATTGGTGGAAGTATTTATAGTCTTATTGGTCCAGAGGATATCCAAGAAACACACAAGCCTAAGCCCTAGAAGCAAATTTATTTTTGTTAGGACCATGACTGTGGACATAGGTCGTGCATTCGAACACCCAAGGGGGAACATCAGGAGATGAGACAGGTGAATGGATAAGATTCTTTGAGGCGGTCTAGCGATGTATGGAAGTGAAGGACACGAGAGGGTACGTGATTGATGAGATGAGTGACAATGAGAATGGTATCACTCTAGAGATAGGAAGGAAGAAAAGTAGACAACATAAGGAAACAAGCAACTTCCAAAAGGTGATGATTTTTTTGTTCAACAACCCTATTTAGTTGTGGGTGTAAACACAAGAACTTTGGTGAACAATTATTTTTTAGGATAAGAACTCGTTAAGAGAATGGTTTTGAAACTAACGACCATTATCACTCTATAGGGTTGCAATCTTTGTATTGAATTGTGTTTCTATGGTGTGATAAAAGTCCTTAAATATAGAGGTAACTTTGAGTTTGTCGAAGATTAGGAAAACCCAAGTAAGATGAGTATGGTCATCAATAAATGTCGTAAACCATTGTCTCCCAGAGGAGTTAGTAACATTAGATAGTCCTTAAACATCACTATGGACAAGAGTAAAAGGTCGAGTTGGCTTATAGGGTTGCGAGGGAAACGAGACTCGATGTTGTTTAGCTTGTATGCACACATCATAAGGTAATGAAGAAATATCAACTTTAGAAAAGAGATGAGGAAATAGGTATTTCATATATTTAAAGTTGAGATGACCTAAATGGAAAAGTCACAGCCTAAGATCTTTTTCAGAAGTAGTAAAGTAGGAAGATAAAATACTCGTCCTAGAAATGCTATTAGAAGAGGTATCATCATCAAGCAAGTAAAGACCTCTATTGTCTCTGCCAATGTCAATCATCCTTTTCGAGCTCAAGTCCCGAAAAGAAATAGAATCTAGGTAAAAATGTTGTTTTTCTAACATTCACGAGTACGGCATAAGATTAAATGAAATTTGTGGCACATGTAACATATTGTGTAATGAGAACCCGTTAAAAAGAGAAATCTACCCTTTCCCAACAATGGAAGCCAAAGAGCCATTAGCAATTTTTATCTTCTCATTCCTAGGACACAGAATGTAGGACACAAAGTGTTCACAGAAACCAGTCTGTAGTACTAGAGTCTAGGATCTAAGGATTCTTACCATCAATATTAATTAAACTAAAGGACTGAGCTATATTTGACTAGACAATTGCTCCAAGTGTGGTTAGACTAGCATTCTCAGTCACATAGGAAGAGGATAAAGTAGTGAACGAGGTTACTCGATTCTCATAATACATCAATACAGTAGTGTTGGATGTTGTCCCTAAGGTAGCCTTAACTACTGTAATATGTTATCGTAATCTGTTGTCAGTGGGTGGCAAGGCATACATATTTGATGGTAGGAGCGATGGTGGCTGATCGAAATTAGGTGATGGAACACGAATCAGGAAGTAAGGAGTAATATAGGCTGCAGATGAAGAAAAGGGTTGCACAGATGGGATGGTCAAAACTGTCTGAAGAGGAAGGATTGGCATTGTAAAGCTTCAGCGGCGATGCATGAGGCATGTTTGATGGCGTGGAAAACTACAGAATTGACGAGAATGCACTTATTGACATTGTCTAAAGTGACGAAACCATTTGTCCGTGGCAACACTGGTTCAAGCATCGACGACGGTGACGCTAAGACTGGCAGCTATCTCCTCCATTTGATTTCTATCACTAGTTGTATCTTCTAGAATTTCTAGGGTGTGTTTAATGTCCCGCTCTAATACCATATTGAAAGTAGAGACAGATAACACACACTGATTTACATGAAAACTCGAGTACCGAAAGAAAAACTACAATTTTTTTCTTATTATTTTCTGATAATAATACAATAGGTACAAGGGAGGAATAAATAGAAAAATACAAAAAGATAAAAACAAAACTAAAAGTAAAGAATACTTAGGACAAATCTCCCAATGGGCTAAGCCCACTAGTTCTAACAATATATGTATTAACATTTTGATTCCTTTTACCTTCCCTCCTCACTATTCTCCTAAAGAAAGAAAACCCTTGTTGTTGTCGTGTTTCTTATTAAGGGGAATGTTTTCTTACATTTGTGAACAAAAATCAGAGAACAAAAATGATGAAAGAAAGACTTTAAGCAATATTTAAAGGATTTGCAAAGTACAAACTTATGCATTTGATAAATGAGTGATGGCACAAAACAAAAAAGTATGCATCAAAATAGGGACTAAATAACATATTACAAAAAAAACATCCAAATAGGAACTAAATAACTATAAAGAATGACAATAAAATAATATTGGTAAAGGTGGTTGCGAAAGTAGACCGTTGATAGTTGTGATAAGATGTGGTTGAAGTTGACCGATAGAGGCGGTTGTCAGAGTAGACTATCGATTGAAGTTGTCGTAGTTAGCCGCTGAAGATGGTGGCCAAAATGGCAATGAAAGCATAGTAGTGATGAGGGTTGAGTACATTGTTGGTAGACATGGATATAAAATATCAACGGCATACAAAATTGACCCCCTAAACTCTAAGTTGAGTTCATATCTCAACTCATAGTAACTCACACCCTCACTCGAAACACCTCTTAAGAATTCATTTTCAATATGTAATAATTTAGTCTTTATAATTTATAGACACACATTGGTCCTATCACACCCCATCCCAAGATCACTTCATGTGGGGACATGATCGCCTGGACACTCAACACATATCTCCTAATGAGATAATATGTTGAACACCTAGTAAGCGAATATTTAATTCAACAATCCATCTTAACGCAACTTAACAATGCAAGATAGAATATACAAACTTCTCTTTATTACTTATCAACATGCGTTCCAAATACATAATATAATATTTCTTAATTACAAAGGACTATAAAATAAAGCGTCTAACGCCTAGTGCAGCTTCACACTTAAATGCATCTTGCTAACACCTTAGCACTTACTAGCTCGTCGTACCCTTTTTACTTGGCCGCAACGTTTGGTAACTTAGGAAAGAAAAACTTAAAATGTAAGTCAAATACTTAGTGAGTGAGATTTTAGAAATCATTTTGAGGAATACAAATCAATCAATAAATTCATTTTCATTAAACAAGCTCACAACGCCTCATTTCAAAATCATATAAACCACACATTAGCCTTTACTTATTCCTTTCGCCAAGAACATGAATCATTCCCACGCATAGACTATTAGGATTCATTTCATCAGCATCTCTTAGAGAATTTCCCGCACTACAAGAAAGACCCCCTATTATGACAGTTGGTTCCATCTCAAATTGAAAGGATTAAATAGCTGTCATCAAATGTTAGCGGATTTTTGGCGGAAAAAGACGGTGATTTCATAATGCCCAAATACATGACAATTATTTGTTGTCATAATATGTAAGGGGATTAAAAAAATAATTAAATATTTTTTTATTAAAATAAAAAAATTAAAGAAAAGGTAAAATCTCTCACTTTCCTTCTTCAAAATCCCTCCCTTTCCTTCTTCACATACACTCCCCTTTCCTTCTTCAAAATCACTCCCCTCACGAACGACGAACGACGCACGACAAAAACCCCAACCTTAACCACATTCTTCTCATCTCCACTTCCTTTCTTTTCGGCAACAGAGACCCACAGCGAGGAGACCCATATCGGTGCCGGTGAGTTCTTGATCTTTCTTTTTTTTGTTTCTTCTCCCTCTGTTTATCTTTTCCCCTGTGCACAGTCCCACAAATTACCTTGATAAATTCAAGAGGAAGTAGGGTTCTTAGAGACATATAAAGAGCACCGATTTCTTGTCTTTTTTGTCTCTCCCTTATTCTCCCTAACTCAACAATGCATTTGTCCATTCCCTAAGGTACCATAACTCAAAAACGCATTTTAACTATTTTTAATTCTTTAAAGGTATATTGATTGTTTTGTGAAATATATTGTTGGCTATGTGATGAAGTATTTTGGTAGCTTACAATGTGTTTGATGAAATATCTCAATGAAGCCTTTGGTTGATTTTTAATTGATTTTTGTTTGTTTGAATTAGGAAATCAAGGCCAAGGAAAATTTCATGGTTAGATTTTAAACTTTGATGATGTGTAGGGTCTTTAAGTATTTTCTAGAGTTCAGTTGTTACGGTCATACATGTTTAGTGTTAGGTTTTATTTCTAGTAGTGCAGGAATTTCAATCTCCTCTCTTATTGAAAAGAATATTTAGTCTTAGGATGTATTTAGGATTGTTTCTCAAGTAATAAATTTTGAATGAATGGAAAATTATTTGGATTGGAAAGTTTTTTATAACGAAGAATTATTTATTTACTTTCAGATCTAGATGACACTCTTTATCCTTTTAACTCTAGTTTGGCAAAGGATATCACCAACAAAATTCAAGGTTAGATGGATTTTCCTTTCTCATTTCCCCTCTGGATTCAAAAACATTTGGGGCTAATAGTGTTTAGAGAAATGAGGCTCTTCGTATATCTATGATATTGTCCATTTTGAACTTGATTTTGCATGGATCTATTTAAAATGTTACCCTATGATCAGTACTCGTTATCTTAGAGAAACTTTTAACTAGAAACAGGAAGGACGTCCTGTGTTGGTGTATGTATTGGGTCTTCTTTTCTGTTGGTGTATGTGTTGAAAATGTTCTGGTTTTCACGAATTTTCGTTATGTAGCTGAGATTCTAATGTTGAAGAATTGAAGATACAAAGAAACTATAGGATTTATGTTCACGGTGTTGAAATTACTGCAAGCTAGTGAGTTATGTATGTTTGCTCGTTTTCGAGGATTTTACTGTTGAACTTTCAAGATTGAGTAAAATGTAGTTGTTGATATTTACTTTCAAATTTGACGTGTTTGATTATCTGAAACGTGGTCGTGACAATTATAGCTTTTGATTCTTTTTTTAGGATGAATTAAGCAAAATGTAGTTGATTGGTATGTACTTTCAAGTTGAATTTGCTCGATGATACGAAATGGGCCTAAGGCGTAATTTTAGTTTTTGATTGTTTTGGATGATTATTGATTTGTTTGCCAAAAATTTCAAATGGGTATGTGCATCGTCATGGTTGAAATTTCAAACTATTTAAAATTTTTACCTCTCATCATGCTTGTACTTCTGATGTCTAAGGTAAGTTAACAAATTAAAAATTGAAATTTTAACCGTTCAACAAGTTTATTTCCACTTGAGAGTGGGTTATGTATATAATCACTTCAGACTGTTGGTGATGCCTTTAATGAAGGCCTATATGCAGAGCAAGCCCAATTGAAGGGTATCCATTACTGGAATGAAGACCAAAGTACCAGATGCAAAAAATTACAGCAAAGGAGGCATGTGGAAAAATGATGATCTTGCTTATTCCTTAAACTTCTTTTGTAGTATTTTGAGTACAGAGTATTATCAAGGCTTATGTTCCATTGAAGCCCATGCGAAAAAGGAAAAAAAAACTATATCAAGAAAAGGAAAAATAAAGTTTTCTGTAAAGTATATGTGTAAGGTTGTCTCTTTCCCCCGTGTTGTTAAGGTTGCTGTTGTTGTTAATATTTTGTGGAACAACAAACATATCAGTTTTCTTGTGAGTATAGCTAAATGCCTCATTTTCTCCTCATCTCTTTACCTATTCTCAAGGCTATGCTTCTTGCCTTAGGTGATTGATTACCCATCTCCATATATTGTCCCCGAGATATGTCTCTAACAAAGGTTAAAACTTTATTTGTAACCACCTCATGATTAATAAGATAGCTTTTTTGTAACCAACTTTGTTTCGCTGATTTTTTTTTTTTTTTTTTTTTTTTGCACCTTTCATCTTAGTATTGATTAATAAGATAGTTTTTTTGTAACCACCTCATGAAATGACAACATTTTTTGTTGGAGTTCAACACAACTACACAACATTCTTGGTTTGTTAAATCTCATGAAATATGTACATTAGTTAGAGCAAATTAAAAGATTGAACAAATGCTAATAAATGTTTACGTTCCAACCCAGAATTGCTTTGTGTGAGAATATGTAGAACTTTGAACCACAATTCAAGAATCAAACTAATTGTGAGACTTAATAAAAAATATGGGGCTTTTTTTTTTTTATTTGTGATTCTGTAATTTTGTTCATGGATTGATTATAAGTTGCTTTTGGTGATTACTTTAGTTTATACGTTTGTTGTTTCTTTATTGGTGCAGGATATCTACATGACAGTCTAAGTGTCCCTTTGTTTCTTTTTTTTTTTTATCTATTTACAACAAAAATGACAATTTTTACTATTTTTATGCCTTTTGTGTTGTGTATTAGTGTTGTGTTTTGCTGCGAAGGTGGTTTTATAATTAATCCAAACGGCCCCTTTCGCTTTTGCCAATATCATATTTTTATTATTCCTTTTCTACTTTTCTGTTTCTTGCTTTAACATCATACTTTTATTACCCCTCCCATCTGTCCTTACTATGTGACTCTTAGATTTTCTTTATTCCATTTCTTTCTTTTGGTTTTCTGCCTCTATATTACATTATTTGCTGAGATGAGACACTCTGTTTTACTTGCCAGACACTAAAAGTTCTTCTCAACCTTCTACTTCAAATCCCACATTTCAAAATCCATTTTCATTCAAAAGGTTGTCTTTCTCTCCTTTTGTACTTTATGCTACTGCATCGTTTGATCAATTTTTTTGCTTTTAACTATTGACATGCTTGTACTTGTTTTAGCTTTAAGTTCTGTTATTGGTTGTTGGTGTTGGACTTTGTGTGAAGTTCTGTAATTAATTTAGCTAAGTTTGTGGGCTTATCATTTGAGGTATTCTACTACTTGTCTAGTGTTTTAGGTTTATCCTCTACTCAGTGAGAAGTGGAATGTTGGTAGCGAAAGGTATAGTCTAAAACCTTGGAGAAAAGCAGTATATATACTTGTTGAGAGTTATTGTCATGGTATCTTACACTTCATATCTAAAAGAATCTCATCAAAATCTTTTGAGATGTTGATTCTAAATTATGTATTTAAATGGATCACATTTTATCAACGGTGATATACATTTGATAAGACGGTGAGATATAAATGTACAGCACTTGCATGATTATTAATATCCAAAGATGACTGATTTATATTAAATACTTTATAGCTCTATTTTTAGTGAAGGTTAGATACCAATTGTAAAATCCCCAAATGCATGTTCTTGAAATCAACAAATGTGGACTAGAAACGTAGGAATCTACGATCGAGGGAGATTTCTTGTGATTTCTTCAGAGCAGTATGAGACGACTTGAGAATTGGAAGATGGAGAATTATTTAGATTGTTCACGTTTCATGCAGTAAGTTCAGAGTTTGTTTTTGGTTTGTAAATTCTTTGTTAGGTTTTCTAGCTTTTTTCTTAAGATTTGTCAGAGGTATAATCGTATAACTTGCACCGTTCTGAGCATATTCAGAAACTTCGTCATTTTTGCTCTAATCACGATTCATTAAGCCTATGAGCGCAGTGTGGCTTATGTTGTTTACTTTGTGTAACTTGAGTTGCTTATTTAGGTTATCTATATATTTGTTAGGATGCTAATTTTTCATTCAAGTTTCACCTGGAAACACTGGATTGGTCTAATTGTCATGTCTGCAGCTTATTTTATTCCTTACAACCAACTTGAAAAAATGGCAACGCCAACCTATGGTGATGACGGTGAACTTCTAGATGGTGGATTTGATATGAGTACTGGTGGAATTTGTAGGTATGTCTTCTTTCTTCTTAATGTATAACCATTACATGTTAGTTTCATGCATGTTTTTATCTCCATTACATAAAGTATAATTGTTGAGTATAGACCTGGCATATTTAATTGTTCTGTGACCCAAGTTTAAGATGAGCGGTTGCTCTGAAACTTGCTAAGAATTGGTATGAAATTGTTCACCAAATATCAAATTTCATGAGGAAGCTGAAGCTATTTTTCTTGATCGTCATTCTAAAATTCAGTCTAAAATGCTTGAAATGGAAGAAACTAATGATTTGCTTGGCCTAACTCTCATTTCTTCCCACTCTTCAAAAGCCCAGCATCTTTAAAGTTAGCCCTTTTGTTGGGCCTTGGTTCTACGATCTCTGGGTGCTTTTTTCTTCTTCCTTCATATTTTAAATATTGGCCATATCAACCTAAAATTGTGGCATATTATTCTATTTCAGTTTCCTCTGTCGTTATCATTTCCTTTTCGCCTGAATTTCATTACTAAATTGACTTTAATTTACATAATTATAAATTGATATTTAGTATAATTGTCTACTGGCTTAATAACTCTCCATGAGGGCAATATACACAAAAATCACGGTTGTTTAGTCATTTGCCTTACTGGATCTTTCAATTTCTTTCTTGAACTTATTTCAAATTGGATAGTGATATATAAGTAAGCTTGCAGCTTCAAAAGGAATAGGCTTATTGGGTTTTTAAGTTTTCTGGGAAATGGTTCTGCTCCACTTGTTGTTTTGATCAATTGATGTGTTTATCATCACCAATGTGACAGAACAATTCCATGGTAATGTTTTTGGCCTACATAATATTGAGTGGTTTTATGTGGGATTTTTCCATTGAGTGGCAAAGGTAGTGTTTATAATATGGATGAAGTAATTGAAAGGAACAGATGACTTTTCAGTCTCTTTTTTTTCTTTTAATCGTTTTATGAACCTTGTTCTGTCGCCATCTTTTTTTTGGTGTAAAACTAAGCATCTCTTCTCTCATTTCAACCTTTCTTTTTTAGTCAGTAATTGGTGATCTCTTATGTAACAAGCTTTTGCTGTTCGTGGCTCTTCCTTATTCTTTTGCCAAAAAAAATTATGGATTGACTTTAAAAAAGAGGTTGGAATCCAATATAGCTAGCCTTCCATCTGTCAACGATTTTTTGACATTTCAATAACTAATCGAAACATCTTGATGGTTTTTCTTGTTTTTTGCAACTACATGCATGATGTGATCTATATTACAAGCTTTGTGCAAATATCGTCAATCCTCTCCGGAAAGTTTTAGTACACCTACCTTGTGGTAAGGTCTATTCACTTTTGAAATTAAACTTTAGACATATTTAGTACTAATATCCTTGGGCCAACCCTGACCTTTGGGTGTGAAATCTCTAAACATCAATGTTAAGTTTGTTTTTATTTGTTTAAGTTTTGCATTGTTATGTTTCATTGACATACAAAGAGTCATTGCAAGAGATTATTAATATTGAGGGGTAAATTTAAGTTTGAATTTAAAGTGTGTAAGAGGGGGCTACATAGTTTTATGGGTAGTTTTCTGGTTAACTGCCACTAAAATTTTATTTTATTACATCTATTTAGTTCATTGATTTCCCTTTTTTAAAAAAAATTATGCAATACGTCCTCCTGACTGGTGGTGTGTATATGAATGTGATGTGTTGTGTATGTATTATGTATGTTCTATGTTGTGTTGTTGAAGTAAATGTGTTGTGTTGCTGAAGTGAATGTGTTGTGTATGTGTTGTGTATGTGAATGTGTTGTGTATGTGAATGTGTTGCAGTTAAATGAACTGAATATAAACCTTTCGTATATTCTTATCTTGATGTGTAGAGTCATACTCTAAAATTTTATTTTGTTTTCTTAGTAAGTTTTGCAAGAATCCACTAGAGTAGCAAAACCATATTTGCGGCAATTGTTTGATTTATAGGCCTTTTGTAGGTTTGGTAGACAAATTTTGGTTCAAATGAACTTTATTTAAATAGCTTGTTCATTGCTTCATTGTACAAACACTTTACGAACAATTGTACATATATTTAAGTATATATATTAAAGCGTTTACCATTTCTTTCCATATGGGTGTATTGTATAGTACTTTGTGATTGTATTGGTGTGTTTACTAGCAAGGCGGCAAGAAAAACAGGAACTAAAAATACAATTATGACATTTGAATCAAAAAAAATTGTCATCGAAAATGTTTTCTTGACAGTTAATTAAAGTCATGGTAGATGAAATGATGACAATTAATAAAAGTCATAAATGATAAATAATGACAGTTAATATCTGTCAAACAAGATTAATAAGGACACTTATTCTCTATCCTAAAATGTAAACATTGACAGTTATTCTCTGTCATAAAATATAAACAATGACAGTTGTTATTTGTTATAAAATCTAAATAATGACATTTATAATCTGTCATAAAATAAACAATTAGTGACATTTATTATCTGTCAAGAAAAACACATTTCGTGACAGTTTTGTAGAACTGTCATAAAATACTTTCCATAACTTCTGCATCAATGACTGCAAATAACTGTCACAAAATCTTTGTATGACAGCACTTAATTGTCATCGTAGGCCTTTTTTTTACTAGTGTCAGTTCACTTCCCGTTGCTCAGGCTGCTAACTCAATATATTACTTGTCACGCATTAGCCTTAACATCATGTGATCCTTACACCCCATGGTTGCCTTTACTCATTATGTACACATAATAGCTAGCTCATTGATAAGAATAAAGTTAATCGTTTACTCGCGTACATAACATACAATCATCAAACATGAAATATTAGTTTAGAAACTTTCTTTTCAATAATTAAATATAAACATCAATAACATTACAGTACGCATCAAACATTTCATAATAACGTAAAGACTCATAAAGAATGCTCTTAACCACTATTCTTTCTTTTGGAAAATCACTTACAAAACACTTAGTTTCCTTCCTTCTTTGAATGACTAACTTCAAAATCTGAAAATTTGTTCTTCTCGCCTAGTGGCTTCTCAGCAGGTTAACACTTGGTAAATTTAGAATATCAACACTTCCTTCAGATCCTTCAATCTTATTTATATGAATCCTAAGTCGAATTAGTCATCCTCAGGCTTCTCATAGCTTGCTAGCTCCTACTTAGCACTTTACACGTGTCAATTTACTTAGCTTTCTAAACCATGCTTAATCTAAACCTAACACATAATTAGCTATCAAATCAAAATTAAACATTTCCTCGAAATTCTTAACTTTTCTCGTCTGGCTTCATCTCTTGTTACAACACTAAAACACCTACTTCTTCGTGTTGCTGATCATCAATGCCAACTTCCTCATTGAGTTGCCTAATTTGAAATATCATCAGAATGCCTATTTTCCAAAAATGCTTTCTTCTTCAAAATTCCTTCTATTCCAAAGTCAGGTCTCACAGGTTCCTAATCAACTTTTGCATTGGCATACGTAAAGAAATCTCATTGAATTCCAATGCTTTTCACAATATGGACTTAATTGCTACACATTTAAAAAATATTAATCAAATTGTTAGCAAAGTTCATACCCTAAATTGTTTTTACTTATGCATTTTTATGCATTTTTATATCTATTAGTGTTGGACCAACTTAGGCGTACTTTTACTAACCTCATGGGCTAAGAAACACAAACATTTCCTTTTGAATAGCACGCATATCAAACACTTGAACACTCTGACACTTGGTGGATACGTATCGAACATTTGTTGGTGCAACAAATATATTAGACATACATAAAACACTTGTTGAGTAGACTAAAAACACACGTACATGACAATAAAAATAACTTTTAATCATAAGATACATGAAGCCAAATTTTCTAAAGCATATAAATGCATCAACTCATTTACTATGAAGTTTCTTTTACTATAACAATAATATATATTTTAAAAAATCTACGATGTTATATGGAAGGACAACTACCCTGAAAATATCAAATTCTTCCTCTGAGAAGTTAATCACAAGGCCATCAATACTAGTGATAGATTGCAAATCCGCTCTCCCTACATGGCCATTTCTCCTCATTGTTATATGTGTAAATCTGGTTGATACACCTAACCATCTCGGGAACTCTCCCTTACCTTTGGTTGGCACACTACCCTTCCAAATGATATAACAAGACTTCCTCACGTATGCTCTCAACGACCACCCATTTATCAAGCAGAAGAAAGTATGTGGATGCATCTGATTTGTGCTTTCTTATGGATTACATGCAAGGAGAGAAACAAGCTTCTTTTCACTGATAAGGAAAGCTCTTTTGGTAGCCATTTTGATCTTAATATCTTTCATGTTATGTCCCGGTGTAAATGCACTCGCACTCCTTCCCTTTTGACTCCAATTATGTAACTCCATTGGATTGGGCTTCGGCCCCATTTTGTAAATTTCATATGTAAATGAAGTTCGTTTCCTATCTAAAGAAAATATATATATATATATATATATATTAATAAACGTTTTCTTGTCCTGCGTGTCCTAGATTTTCAAAATATGGTGTTCTTGAGCCTGTATCGTATCCGTGTCTTGTATCCATATCCGTGCTTCTTAACTCATGGGACAAACCACTAGATCCTGCAACATGCGGAATGGTAAAGAAACTTTTAAATTATTAAATCTTAAATTGAGAGACCATAGACTAAACCATAATCTCTGTTATTAAGATCAACATATACTAAATTGTTAGAGAATTAAAAGGTGATCTATATCATGACCAACTAGAAGATCTAAATTGTTAGATTAGCTTAGAGACCAAAAGCAACTGGAATTCAACATCCAAGGACAGATTAAAAGAAGGAAGAGCCTTATGGTAGGATCAATGTCCTGTGAACTTGCCTTTTATACATTAATGGGTGTTTGACAACTTGAGTATTTGGGAGAGTTTGGTTGACTGGATAAAAAAAACCTTCACTTTGGTTCACCAATAATTAAAGAGGTTTACTATCTCGTTATTCATATCAACTCAAATTTCTCACATTTCTCACATTGTTATTCGTGTCAACTCCCTCAATAACTTCTCTATAATTATTACCAACTCAACTATTTGTTTTTATCGATAACTAATTACCCCCTAAACCTTTAGATGTTGCCACGTCCAAGTATACATCCATCAGGCATCGAATGAGAAAAGATAGAACTTCTATCCTATAATCACGGAAGACATTAAACAGAAAACATATCATGTGATAATGCATAAATCAAGTCATAGATCATATTCATCAACTTAGATAGCTATCCATAAGAAAACGTATCAAGTAATAATGCTTCCATAAGAAAAAAATGTAAAATATATGGACGTGAAGTATACTTTTAACCCTAAACTAATCAACTATTAGTACTTAACTTCACCAGTAAACTACAATTATATTGCCCTGATTTACTTGCTCCAATAATCTATAGTGACCTAGAAGAGTTGGACGTTTAAGTTTACAAGACGCAGCTAAGGTTAAACAAACCTGATACAGAGAATTTCTGAGAAGTAGAAGAATCCTGCAGTAACAAGAAGTTTCCCAAATGCGATTTCCTCAGCTGTAACATTTATTTATAAAGTAACAAGTATACCAGCAGTTCTAGAAGGAAACTAGTAGCAAATAGAAACATTACCAACAATGTATAAACAATCAGGGAATGGCTTATCATGCTAGTTGTAATTGAAGTATTTATATAATTAAATTTATTGTATCTCATTAATTTAAGTTGTTAGGTCAACCAATAAATTTAACGAGGTATCAACGGAAGGTTTTGTGTTCAAACCCCTATAATATCATATACTCTACCTTCAGACTTTTTAGTATTGACTTTTTACTAGCGAATAAGAGTGTTGAAGTATTTAGATAATCAAATTTACCAAACCATTGACTTTTGGTATTTTTTTTTTTTTTTTTTTTTTTTTTTTTTTGTCAATCAATAATTTTACCAGTGACTTCTCATAGAAGGATCTAAACACCGTGCAGCAAGAAAAAGGACTCAACAATAAAAAGAACAAAAGGATCAGAAAAAAAGGCTATACCAACCTGAACATAAGCCCACGTTGCAAATATCTTCTTCCATCCATCCATACAAGGATATAGGAGTATCCCTAGGTGGAATGAGTTGATAGTTTTTTGAAAGAACAAGATAAGGACATCCTCATTCGTGTTCGGTTTCTACTACAATCCATGATCAAGGAAGAAAACAAAGTTTTGCACATTCCGTAGTCTATACATAGACCAGTCTCCAAGAAAACTGCAGAAAAATGAGTCATTAATAAAAAAGAACTTCATGTTGTGCGATAGAAGATTTTACAGATAATGTAAAGTGACAAATAATCCTAAACTTTGGACAAGGTCGAACTCAAATCCTGTTATCCTACAAGAAAATCAGTCTAGCTGTAAGTTGATTATTTGCGAGTATATTAAACATAATTTCAATGGAAACATGAAACAATTTTCTACAAGCTGAGTTTTTTCTCTTTTCCTATGGAAAATCATAGTGTACAAATGATGATTTCAATGCATCTTTAGGCTTGAGAAAAAGAAAGCCATTCTAGACAACAAGCTAACAATCTATAAGGCAGCTCAATCCAGTAACTCTGCCCTACTGAGAACAGAAGAATAACACAAAAGGAGGATATATCAACTTGTTGACAATAATAACTCGGCTGAAGTAGTAACCAGCAGGAAGAATTTACCTAATGGAACATCTTTTCACAAAGCTGCTCAACGTCTCCTCTCCTCCTCAGAAGAAAGATGGGCATGGCTTGATGAATTTATAAACAGTTTTTTTCTCTCAAATCCATGATCAAGGAGCACATACACATACAGTCTACTGACCCTCATATTAGCTATTTTCATGATAGAATGAGGAAAGAGAAAGATCCCAAGAAAAAGAAAATTCATCTTGGCACTCAGCTAGACAAGCAACAGTACTCAAGAAGCTATCTGAAGAAGGCAGCCTAACCTAACCATTTCTCACATCTGGTGTAAATGTGCAGTAAAGAAGCAGAAACACATGAACACTTGATTATCTCATGCAAGTTTGCTAGCAAAATCTGGAGCCTTTCGGATGGAAAATTTCCATTCAAAGGGACGTTAATGGCCTTCTTCAAGAGTTATTGGCAGGGCATCCTTTCAATAAGGAAAAGGCAATTCTCTGGCCCTGCACATTAGAGCCTCCCTTTGGTGTATTTAGAACATGTTTTTCAACCACAAATTCCAGGCTTTCCACAAATTACTTGATGATGTTTGGTTATGGCCTTATCTTGGTGTAAATATTTTTTCAGGCCTTGTACAAATGACAGTCTACATGACCTTTGATGAGTTGGAGGGTTATATTTTAACTCTCCCACTATGGAATCTCCCCTTTTGTATATTTCTTCGTCAAAGACAAATTTATTTCTCATTGACAAAATAAAAAGAAAAATTAAGAAAAAAACAACAAAAACAAAAGACAATTTCAAAGGACTAATCCCATTATTCTCTTAGCTCTACTCTTGCACTTATTGTTCAGTCAAACATAAAACTAGTATGTGAATTTGAGATTAAGCAGCATCTCAGACTCTTAATTTTGTACGAACAGAGAACGAAACACAAATGTACAAAGAATACAAGTACTGAAGAAAGTGTAATTGAAATCTAATTGAGAACTTAAGAAATCACTAAGATGACAGTTGACATATAATAGTTTCTCTGAACAGTTTAGATATGGTGATCTCTAAGCATTCCTGAGCTTAAGAACTACCATCAAAACATTTACAGGTGCACAAGGAGAAAAGGAACACTATATGAATGTATCCTTTTCACTGTCAGTAAATTCAGTGCCTTAAAATCATCATCTTTCTCTAAAATGGGATCTAAACTCTGAGTAAAACAAGTAGAATCAGAACATCATTAAATTTGTGGCAGTCCCAACAACAAACGGCTCCATAACTAACCGAGTCAAGAAGTAAAACATGACACCCAAAGTGATAGATATGGGAAGTGCAGGCAGAGCTCGATGACAAACTGATAACAAAATGAGAGTGCATCCAAGTCCAGAGATGATAGCGAGATAACAAGCATAAACTGTCATAAGATCATACATTGCAGCTCTACCAACGAGGACACTGTAGAACACAAAGTCCCCAAGACCAAGCCTAATACCTCTACTTGTAACCTCAGTTTGGGCAACCCTTTCCACTTCTATCTGGGTTTGCGAACTTGGCAGTTGAACCAGAGGAGACAATTCCCCATCTATATGGATTTCAGTTTCTCTGTTGCCCAAGTGTCGTCGCATTTCTGGAGTAAGAACTCCGGTTGAATAACCAGATGATCCACTATCTGATGAGTGTCTTTCTCGACTGTAACTTACTAATGGCGACCTTTCCCCTTCATCTCCATTTCTTTCAACCTCTTCCCTCCGAAAATTCTGATTGCCAGCAGCAGGGCGATCAGAATTATGAAGGTTTTCATCCCCATTACGGTTGAAATTGTTATCTGAATGTGCCTGAAGCTCTATTGATCCAGAATCTGAGACCCCAGCAACCAAAAGTCCCAATCCCCCTCGATTCTCAGGACCCCTTGACACTGTAGGCCGAGCCTCGTAAACGAGAGCTGGAAGCTCTTCGTCCCTGCTCGAGGCCAACTCTACCAACAGCTTAAGAGGTCCACCAGGAGCTAGAACAGCCACCAAATCATAAAGAGCCAAGGCTACAAGCAAACTCCAAGTAGTCCACTCAGGTAGCTTCGTGAACCAAGCAGCGACAATTATCCCCAAAAACACCATATACGACTGCCTCATGATGATAGGGATTCCTCCTGAGAACACCGCCAGCACACCCACCACCGTAAAGTTGAACAATAAAATCAAGCAAGTAATGGAATCAACCGGTATAGAAAAATGCTGGATAATAGACAAGAAGATGGAGCCTCCCATGGAACCAAGGACGAAAAACGCAGAAAATCGCATGTAATTCTTCAAGAAATTGGTAAAGTTGTAGTAATAAAGAACAAAGAGAAGGAAAGTAACAAGGGCGATGAGAATAACGAAGACCAAGGCATTGAGAAGAGCACCTTCGAGCTTCTGACCAGCGGAATCAGAAGGGCTCTCGAGGTAGACAAGATTCGCGGCGGTGCGAATCGGAGCGGAGGCGAGAGGGTCGGCGGAGGAGAGGGAATAGACCAATAAAACGACGAGAAGCATACAGATTGAAACCGGAGACATGACGCCGATAATCTCCACGCCGATCGTCTCCAGTATGCTCGATTCCATGGCGGTGGATTCCGGCGACGTCGAGCAGTTGAGATAAAATTAGAGATTCAGAGTTTGGATTGCCATTTCAACGACTAGCGAGGAGGGAGGAAGAAAAGGAAAATTTATGTCTCTACTCTGTCACCACTGTAGACTTTGTTAAATTGTTTCTTTTTCTTTCTTTCTTTAAACTACCTTTCATTTCTACCTTCCAAAATGAAATTATGCTATGTTCATTAAAAATTAGTATAATTGAGATTATAAATTAGTATAATTGAGACTAATCCTATTATTTCTTAATTGCAAATATAATTGGTTTAATTTTTGAAAAAAAAGGTCAAAAGTGATAAATTTGATAAAATATTTATAAAATGTAACAAAATTTCACCTTTTTATTAATGATAGACACTGATATGTTTCTATCGGTTATATTAATAGACAGCAATAAAAGTCTATCTATGTTATCATTGATAAAATCTAACATTTTGTATTTTAGTTTATTACTATATTTAAAAATGTCTCTTATTTTTTATTGTCTTTACTCACATTTTAATGTTATTGTTATTTTCTACTCTAACGTTGATAGTAAAGAAGATAACAATAAATGTGGCACCGTTGTTATATTTTACCCTAAAGTTGGTAGTAAAGGAAAATATAACAATAAATGTGGCAGTTTTATAATTCTAATACTATAACAATATTTGTAATGACAACAAAAAAAATGTGATGGGCTCCTCCTAATTCTCAACCACAATTAGATTAAGTACCCTCAATTCCTCAACTAGATTGCATAATGTGATGGGGTCCAATTTTTACCTTACAATTGATGGATTACCTTTCACTTAAGGTAAATGTGACCTTAGTTCTATCAATACAATACTTATACTATCAATCCCGAAGTTGGACGTTTGATTTTCTCGGTCTATATATTGTAACAAAATTACCTTCCATACCATTTTTAATAGAATACAAGTAAAACATAACGAAAGACAAACTATAAGGTTACATCACGTGAAACATAAGTATAGAAAATTGCTTTCGATGCAAGAGAGGCTCTAGTGCATTTTTAGTCATTGAACATAAGAGAAAGCTCCCGAAACATAACCTCGAGTCTTTGCCTCTGCAATAAAGTTAGAGACATCTCGATATCATCTATAGTGAGTTTTTTAGCAAGTTGATCACCTATAAGCAATCAAATTCAACCAAAAGGTTTGAATGAAGAATTTGGCAAATGGTCTCTATCTTAAGACAAATCACCATCATTTCAAATGTCTTTATCTAATCGCATCTAGGAATGAATTTTGAACCATAAGACGAATAGGATCTAGAAAGTCCCGAAGCAATTACCCAAGATCTTCCTTCTTAAATACAAGACTCCAAGAAACATGAGTGTTCAACATCTAAAATGTCAACTTAAGTGGTCTCCATCAAGTAGTAGTGAATGTAGACGGACGAATCTCCATCATGTTTTTCTCATTGGACCTCATCTAACCGATTCAGCTTCGTGTATATTTAATTTCAAACCCCAAAAAATGGCTTTTAACATTAAAAATTTCCTTCTTGTTGAGGTGCTAAATGATCTCATCACTGCAATGTCATCTCAACAACTGGATTTTGAAGAATTGTGTATGCATCATCTTGAAGAAAGATCTTTTGAATTATCTTCACCTTTCATTAACTTGTGTCTAAAACAAAATATGTCACATTACGGTCTTGAAAGTGAGGGGCACCAAAGTGTTTTTTTAGTTATCCTTTCTAAGAAGCCGAGGATGGCTATTGAGTTGAATTAACTATCCATTAACAACTCTTCATCGAAAGTCATTTTCAAGTAGAGATGGATGCCTCGTAATGTTCCACAAAGTATGTAAAGAAGTGTGACTCAAACTTTCATCCAAAAAATGACTAATTTTGAAATACTTACTCCCCCAACAATTAAATAATATTAATAATTCCAAACTAAACTAAAACGGTAGGAATAGTTGGTTAGATGGATCCACAAGGAGCGGTTGTGTTCTTCTTTGATTATGTTTGAAATTCATTGAGTAACTAAATGGGGGGTGGGGGGCAGAATGTAACCTTGAGTAGTAACAGAGAAAAACCAAGGTTAGGAATTGGATTCCACTCATAGAATATGAAACATAATTAGTTGCAAATATTATTCTTAGCTTACTTTCTAAGAAGCCAACACATTAAGTGCCGTGGTTAATTAATTAATTTTTTAATTAAACTAAAAGCTAGGTCTATTATGTTTGATAACATCCAAATAAAACCTACATTCACAATAAGACTATGGAAATTTTGATAAGCCAATTAATTTATTGGTTAGACTAAGTTATTAACCGAATCATTCTTCAAATAAGTCAATCTTCCAATTTGTTGCTACAACGCTATTCTAAACAACTTATCTACTAACACAACAGCATTCTTTCCCATTTCTACTTTAAAATTAACACATGATTTAGCCACATCATATCTTATTCTTTAGCTTCATAATGAGATCATGAAAATTGGCAAGACATCCATTAATTTAAACCGTAATTCACAAATTCAAGGAAAAACAATGAATAATTCAATAAAAACAAATTCTCACATCCAATTCCAATGAGTTTCATTCTATTTTAACACTGAACTTAAACATAAAAGTACATACCGAATACTAAAACTACATAAAACTAAAGGAAAAGTGTTAGAAGAGGCCAGTGATCCAAGTGAAAATCAAACAACTAAGTGGGGTGCGAAAGATTTCAGTCCTACAACTGAAAAAAGACCTCAGTAGGGAAGAGCCAACCTTCATGGCCGTTCTGTTGGTGGATGAGCAGATAGAAACGAGAATTGTCCCAACTGAGATCTAGAAAGTTTTGAATGAATATGTTGATATCATGCCACCTGAACTGTCGAAGACACTGCCTCCTCGATGAGGGATTGATCATGAGATCGAACTTGTCCCAGCAATCAAGCATCCAGCAAATAATGCTTATCAGATGGCTCCACTTGAGTTAACTAAGCTCAGAAAATAGTTGAACGAGTTATTAGCCGTCGAATTTATCAAGCCTGTAAAAGCGCCTTATGGAGCTTCTGTGCTGTTTCAAAAGAAGAAAGATGGGACACTACGACTGTGCATAGACTACCAAGCTCTAAACAATAGATATCCTCTCCTGATCATAATTGATTTGTTCGACCAATTGAATGGAGCTCAGTACTTCATGAAGCTTGATCTCCGATCTTGCTACTATGAAGTTTGAATAGCGTTAGGGGATGAACTGAAGATTACATGTGTTACAAGGTATGAGGCCTTCAAATTTCTTGTAATGCCCTTTGGCTTAATCAGTACCTCCTCAACCTTTGGCACTTTAATGAACAAGGTTTTTCACGAGTATCTAGATCAATTTGTGGTGGTTTATCCCTGATCACATTGTGGTTTTCAGCTCTAGCCTTGAAGAACACTAGGTCCATCTGCAGCTAGTCTTTGAGAAGCTCCGATAGAGTAAGTTGTATGTCAAGAAAGAAAAATGGCTTTTGCTCAACAGCGTATTAATTTTTTGGGTCACGTCATCGAATGTTTGAAAGGTTCAGATGGACAAAGACAAGCTGTGAACCATTAAGGAGTGGAGAGCCCTCACTTCTGTGACAGAAATACGTTCCTTCCTTGGATTCGCCAATTATTATTGCCAGTTCATTGAAGGATTCTCAAAAAGGACTACACCATTGACCGAGTTGTTGAAGAAAGATACAACTTAAAGATGGCCAGTCGAATGTCAAACTACGTTTGATAATTTAAAGGTAAAAATGACAAGGGGTCCTATCCTCGGATTAGTGGATGTGTCTAAGCCAATTTTAGTTGAAACCGACGCGTTAGACTTTGCCCTTGGGGGCATCCTTACCTAAGATTGGGCCAAAAGTGGTCTGTCAATGGATTCTTTGTTTTGTCTTGGTCATAATCATTTCTAGCTTAGGGATAAACTCCAAAGGCTTCAGTCTACATTGTCAGCATCGTCTCCTATAGATTTGTTCAAACTATAAGTCAGGACTCGAGTTCGTTGAAGGGAGGACTAAGGTGCAATCCAAAACGATCAAAAAGGTAGACAATGCTTCCAAAAAGTAGCAAACGTTTGTCCAAAGTCAAAAACCACAGAAAATGCATTTCCAGCAAACAAAATGGGCCAAGTTAAAGAACTTTTTTATGCTCATCCCAATAAAAGCCCAACGACAATGTCCGGGGCTCAGTTTTTTATTGATGGGCCAAAAATGGTTCGTCAACGAGTTATTTGTTTTTTCTTGGTCATAATCATTTTTAGCTTAAGGATTCAAACTCCAAAGACTTTAGTCTACATTAGCATCGTTCCCAACAGATTTGGCCAAACTATAGGTTGGGAAGTGAGTTCGTTAGAGGGAGGATTAAGGTGCAACCCAAAATGGTCGAAAAAGTGACGAACATTTGTCTAGGATCAAAAACCACTGAAAATGCATTTTCAGCAAACAAAAGTGGCCAAGTGGAATAACTTTTGGTGTTCAACCTAAGAAAATGCCAAAGACAATATTCGAGATTGAGTTTATTATTAATGGCCCAAAAGTGGTCTGTAACAGGTTGTTTGTTTTGTCTTGGTCATAAGCATTTCTAGCTTATGTATTCAAACTTGAAAGACTTCGATCTACATTACTAGCATTGTCCCCTACAGATTTGGCCATACTATAGGTCGGGAAGCGAGTTTGTTGGAAGGAGGACTAAGGTTCAATCTAAAACAGTCGACAAGATGAACAATGCTTCTAAAAAATGACGAACGTTTCTCCAGGATAAAAAATTGCTGACAATGCATTTTCAGCAAACAGAATGGGCCAAGTTGAAGAAATTTTGGAGTTCATCCCATGAAAAGGCCAACGACAATGTCCGAGACTCTGTTTTTTATTGATGGACCAAAAGTGGCCCGTCAAGCGATATTTGTTTTGTCTTGGTCATAAGCATTTCTAGCTTATGAATTCAAACTCGAAAGACTTTAGTCTTCATTGCTAGCATCGTCCCCTACATATTTGGCCATATTATAGGTGGGGAAGCGAGCTCATTGGAGGGAGGACTAAGGTTCAACCCAAAATAGTCGAAAAGGTGGACAATGCTTCCAAAAAGTGACGAACGTTTCTTCAGCTAGCATCGTCCCCTATAAATTTGGTCATACTATAGGTTGGGAAGCTAGTTCATTAGAGGGAGGACTAAGGTTCAACCCAAAACGGTCAAAAAGGTGGACAATGCTTCTAAAAACTGGCGAACGTTTGTCCAAGATAAAAAACCACTGAAAATGCTCTTCCAGCAAACAAAACGGGTCAAGTTGATGAATCTTTTGTTTTCATCCCAAGAAAAGACCAACAATAATGTACGAGATTCATTTTTTTATTGATGGGCAAAAGTGGTTTGTCAACGTGTTCATTGTTTTTTCTTGGTCATAAATATTTCTAACTTAAGGATTCAAACTCCAAAGACTTTAGTCTACATTGTTAGCATCGTCCCCTACAGATTTGGTGAAACTATAGGTCGAGAGGCGAGTTCGTTGAAGGAAGGACTAAGGTACAACCCAAAACGGTGGAAAAGGAGGTCAATGTTTCCAAAAAGTGGGCAACGTTTGTCCTGGGTCAAAAACTACTAAAAATGCATTTCTAGAAAGAAAAAAAAGGCCAAGTTGAAGAACTTTTGGTGTTTATCCCAAGAAAATACCAACAACAATATACAGGACTCAGTTTTTTATTGATGGGCCAAAAGTGGTCCGTCAAAGGTTTCTTTGTTTTGTCTTGGCCATAAGCATTTCTAGCTTAGGGATTCAAAATTCAAATACTTCTGTTCGTCCCTTACAGATTTGGATAAACTATAGGTCGGGAAGCGAGTTTGTTCGAGGAAGGAGTAAGGTGCAACTCAAAACAGTCGAAAAGGTGAACGATGCTTCCAAAAAGTGGCAAATGTTTGTCCAGGGTCAAAAACCACTGAAAATGCATTTCCAGCAAACAAAAGGGGCAATGTTGAAGAACTTTTTCTGTTCATCCAATGGAAAAGGCAACGACAATGTCTAGGACTAACTTTTTTATTAATGGAACAAAAGTGGTCCGTCAACGGATTTTTTGTTTTGTCTTGGTCATAAGCATTTCTAGCTTAAGAATTCAAAATCCAAAGACTTCAGTTTACATTTCTAGCATCATCCTCTACAGATTTGGCCAAACTATTTGTCTAGAAGCGAGTTCGCTGAAGGGAGGACTAAGGTACAACCAAAAACGGTCGAAAAGGTGGACAATGTTCATGGTCAAAACCCATTGAAAATGCATTTCCAGCAATCAAAATTGGCTAAGTTGAAGAACTTTTGGTGTCCATCCCAAGAAAAGGCCAATGACAAAGTTCGGGACTAAGTTTTTTATTGATGGGCCAAAAGTAGTTTGTCAACGGGTTCTTTGGTTTGTCTTGGACATAAGCAGTTCTAGCTTAGGCATTCAAACTCCAAGGACTTTGGTCTTCATTGCTAGCATTGTCCCCTACAGATTTTGCCAAATTATAGATCGGAAAGCGAGTTCGTTGGAGGAAGGACTAAGGTGCAACCTAAAACGATCGAAAAGGTGGACAATGCTTCCAAAAAGTGGCAAACGTTTGTCCAAGGTCAAAACCCACTGAAAATGCATTTCCAACAAATAAAATGGGCCAAGTTGAATAACTTTTGGTGTCCATTCAAAGAAACGGTCAACGACAATGTCTGGGACTCACTTTTTTATTGATGGACCAAAAGTGGTCCGTCAACGAGTTCTTTATTTTTTCTTGGTCATAATCATTTCTAACTTAGGGATTCAAACTCTAAAGACTTTAGCCTACATTGATAGCATCATCCCCTACAGATTTGGTTAAACTATAGGTCGGGAAGCAAGTTCGTTGGAGGGAGGACTAAGATACAACCCAAAACGGTCCAAAAGTTGGTCAATACTTCCAAAAAGTGGCGAACATTTGACCAGGGTCATAAACCTTTGAAAAGACGTTTCCAGCAAACAAAATGGGCCAAGTTAAAGAACTCTTGGTATTCATCCCAAACAAAGGCTAAGTGTTTTATTGATGGGCGAAATATGGTCCGTCAACATGTTTTTTGTTTTATCTTCGTCATAAGCATTTCTAGCTTAGGGATTCAAACTTCAAAAACCTCAATTTACATTAAAAGCATCATTCCCTATATATTTAGCTAAACTATAGGTCGAGAAGCGAGTTCCTTGGAGGGAGGACTAAGGTGCAACTCAAAACAGTCGAAAATGTGAAAAATGCTTCCAAAAAGATGCGAACGTTTGTCCAAGGCTAAAAATCACTGAAAATGCATTTCCAGCAAACAAAACAAGCCAAGTTGAAGAATTTTTTCTATTCATCCAAAGAAAAGACAACCGACAATGTCCAGAACTCAGTTTTTTATTGATGGGCCAAAAGTGGTCCGTTTAAGGGTTCTTTGTTTTGCCTTGGTCATAAGAATTTCTAACTTACGGATTCAAACTCAAAAGACTTCAGTCTACATTGAAAGCATCATCCCTATATATTTGACCCTAAACTATAGGCCGAAAAGTATGTTCGTTGGAGGGAGGACTAAGGTGCAACCTAAAACGGTCGAAAAGGTAGACAATGCTTCTAATAAGTTGCGAAGATTTGTCTAGGGCCAAAAACCAGTGAAAGTGTATTCCCAGCAAACAAAACGGACCATGATAAAGAACTTTTTCTATTCATCCAAAGAAAAGGCCAACGACAATGTCCTGGACTCAGTTTTTTATTAATGTGCCTAAAGTAGTCCGTCAACGAGTTCTTTATTTTGTATTGGTCATAACCATTTCTAGCTTAGTAATTTAAACTCCAAAAACTTCAGTCTACATTGCAAGCATCGTCCTGTATAAATTTATCCAAACTATAGGTCTGCAAGCGAGTTCATTGGAGGGAGGACTAAGATGTAACTCAAAACGGTCGAAAATGTGGACAATGCTTCCAAAAAGTGGCAAACGTTTGTCCAGGGCTAAAACCCACTGAAAATGCATTTTCAACAAACAAAATGGGCCAAGTTGAAGAACGTTTTCTATTCATCCCAAGAAAAGGCCAACGACAATGTCCGGGACTCACTTTTATATTGATGGGCCAAAAGTGGTCCGTCAATGGGTTCTATGTTTTGTCTTAGTCATCAGCATTTCTAGGTTACGGATTAAAACTTGAAAGACTTCAGTCTACATTGCTAGCATTGTCCCCTATAGATTTGGCTGAACAATAGGTCGGGAAGCGAGTTCGTTGGAGGAAGGACTAAGGTGCAACCTAAAATAATAAAAAAGGTGAACAATGCTTCTAAAAGTTGGCGAACGTTTATCCAGTCTAAAAAACCACTCAAAATGCATTTTTAGCAAATAAAATGACTCAAGTTAAAGAACCTTTAGTGTTCATCCCAAGAAAAGTCCAACGACAATATCTAGGACTCTATTTTTTATTAATAGGCTAAAAGTGGTTCGTCAACGAGTTCTTTGTTTTGTCTGGGTCATAAGCATTTCTAACTTAGGGATTCAAACTCTAAAGGTTTTAGTCTACATTGCTAGCATCATCCCCTACGGATTTGGCTAAACTATAGGTCGAAAGCGAGTTCGTTGGAAAAAGGACTAAGATGCAACCTAAAATAGTCGAAAATGTGGACAATGCTTCCAAAAGGTGATTAACATTTGTCCAGGGTCAGAAACCTCTAAAAATGCATTTACAGCAAAAAAAAAAAAACAATCCAGGTTGAAGAACATTTGGTGTTCATCCCAAGAAAAGGTCAACAACAATGTCCAGGACTCAGTTTTTTCTTCATGGGACAAAAGTGGCTCGTCAACGGGTTTTTTGTTTTATCTTGGTCATAAGCATTTCTAGCTTAGGGATTCAAACTCTAAAGATTTTAGTCTACATTGCTAGCATCGTCCCCTACAAATTTTACAAAACTATAGGTCGGGAAGCAAGTTCGTTGGAAAAAGGACTAATGTGTAACCCAAACTGGTCGAAAAGGTGAACAATGCTTCCAAAAAGTGGTGAACCTTTGTCCAAGGTCAAAACCACTAAAAATGCATTTCTAGCAAACAAAACAGGCCGAGTTGAAGAACTTTTGGTGGTCATCTCAAGAAAAGGCCAACGATAATGTCTAGGACTCAGTTTTTATTGATGGGCCAAAATTGGTTCGTCAAAGGTTTCTTTATTTTCTCTTGGTGCTAAGCATTTCTAGCTGATGGATTCAAACTCGAAAGACTTCGCTTTACATTGCTAGAATCGCCTCAAATAGATTTGGCCAAAGTATAAATTGGGAAGCGAGTTCGTTGGAGAGAGGACTAAGGTACAACCCAAAACGGTCGAAAATGTGGTCAATGCTTCCAAAAAGTGGTGAACATTTGTCATGGGTTAAAAACCACTCAAAATACATTTCTAACAAACAAAACAGGCCAAGTTGAAGAACTTTTCGTGTTCATCCCAAGAAAAGGCCAACAACAATGTCTGAGACTCCGTTTTTTGTTGATGGGGCAAAAATTGGTTCGTCAACGGTTTCTTTGCTTTCTCTTGGTCATAAGCATTTCTACCATATGGATTCAAAGTCGAAAGACTTCACTCTACATTGTTAGCATCATCCCCTACAGATTTGGCCAAACTATAGGTCGAGAAGCGAGTTCGTAAGAGGAAGGACTAAGGTGCAACCCAAAACGGTTGAAAAGGTGGTCAATGCTTCCAAAAAGTGGTGAACATTTGTCCAGGGTCAAAAACCACTGAAAATACATTTTCAGCAAAAAAAATGGGTCAATTTGAAGAACTTTTGGTGTTCATCCAAAGAAAAGGCCAACGACAATGTCCAGGACTCAAATTTTTATTGATGGGCCAAAAGTGGTCCATTAATGGTTTCTTCGTTTTCTCTTGGTCATAAGCATTTCTAGATTATGAATTCAAACTCGAAAGAGTTCACTCTACATTGCTAGTATCGTCCCCTATAGATTTGGCCAAACTATAGGTTCGGAAGCGAGTTCGTTGGAGGGAAGATTGAGGTACAACTTAAAACGATTGAAAAGGTGGTCAATGCTTCCAAAAAGTGGCGAACATTTGTCTAGGGTAAAAAACCACTGAAAATTCATTTCTAATACATTAGAAGAGTCGTAAGCTTAATAGCGCTTAGAGGAGGTACATTGTCTCCAAGAGGAAAATGCTTGTCGTGGTTTATTGTCAGAGGGTCTAGAGGTAGTATTTACTAGGATCACCATTCGTGGTGAAATCTGACAATATCGCCTTTTGTCACTTCTTCAGCTAACCTAAGTTGACTTTTAAACAAGTGAGATGACAAGATTTTTTTTTGTAGAATTTGACTTCAAATTCAAGCACAAAAAAGGAACCAGCAATCAAGCTGCCAACGCTCTCAGTCGTAAAGGCAAGCATGCGGCCCTATGTATGCTAGCCCCAATGCATTCGAGTAAAATTGATGCATCAATGCACAACATAATTAGGGAGTTCATTCAGAAGGATCATTCTGGCCAAGCTGTGGTTGCTCTAGCCAAAGTCGACAAAACTGGAAAGTTTTGGGTTGAAGAAGACTTGTTGACAAAAGGAAACATATTTTATATGTTTTGAGAGTAGGGGACCTGAGGAAAAAGTTACTGTACAGGTGCCATGACACATTGTGGGCAAGCCATCCTAGATGGCAGAGGATGTATGTACTATTGAAGAAAGGCTACTTCTGGCCTAACATGCAAGAGGACATCATGCAGTATACAAAGACGAGCCTCATCTACCAATAGGATAAGATCGAGAAAGAGAAAGTTACTAGGCTTCTCGAACCCTTGCCTATTTCGACGAGATCGTGGGAAAGTGTCTCTATGGACTTTATTACACATCTTTCAAAAGTGGGTGACCTTGAGGCCATCTCCTAGTTATCATTGATCAAAAGTGGGTGACCTCAGACTGATGGCCAGACATAACGATTCAATTTTGTTTTAATGCTCAAACTAGCTTGTCAACAAGGAAGAGCCCCTTTGAAATTGTGAGTGGAAAACAACCCTTGCTACCTCATATTGTTGACCATCCTTATGCAGGAAAAAATCTGCAAGCTCACAAATTTACGAAAGAATGGAAGCAGACTACAGATATTGCTCGAGCTTACTTAAAGAAAGCCTTGAAGCGTATGAAGAAGTGGGCTAATTAGAAGCAACGACCTCTCGAGTTTCGTACAAGAGATAAGGTCCTCATCAAACTAAAAGTGGAACAAATTCGATTTAGAGGACATAAAGACTAACGCCTCCTTAGGAAATATGAGGGGCCTGTGGAAGTCCTCAAGAAGATAGGGAACACATTATATAGGGTGGCATTGCCTGCATGGATGAAAATCCATCCAGTAGTTCATGTAAGCAACTTAAAACTTTACCATCATGACCTCGATGACAAGCAGCACAAGAACTGTGTTCGACCACCTGTCGACTTGAAACAAAAGGAAAAGAAAGAAGTCGAAGAGATCTTGTTGACAGAGTAAGGAAAGGTAGAAGACCCACGGGAAGAATCCACGAATTCCTAGTCTAATGGAAGAACCTCTGTAACGACCCAACTCCTTATACTGAGTCGAAGTCATTACTAAATATAGAGCAAGCGGTTTAAGTCATCAAAATTGTTTAAAAACCACAAGGTTTGAGAAATTTTATTTATGAAATTTAAACAAAGTAGTTATGCAAAAAGGTGTAATGCATTCTAAAGTCCTACTCGAGCCCTATCTACATAAAAGATGATAAGTAATGAAAAGTACTCAGAACTCAAGTATGAAAGTCTAAAATAAGGATAAGCGGAAGCAGTAGTCCCTATGGCCCTCCACGGTCACTTCGGGTCGCTCGCCAGCTTGCCCTTGCCCTTGCCTCGTCCTCTACCTGAAAACATAAAATGAAGAGAGTGAGTATAAAATACTCAGTAAGGGACCCACTACTAGTCCCACTAGGTGCCTGTTAACTTCCTGTCAGAGTCCTGTAACTGGTACCCAATCTCTGGCACGTTCCCGAACACGTGCAACATGCGCTCCCGTAGGAACGTAACTCTGGTCTTCGGTGCCCCGGGGGACACCTAGGACAGTCGGGATGCGAGGACCCCGTCGAGTCACTCGAGTCATATCTATATCCATGCTAGACTGGTGTCCCGTCGGGCCACACAGTCCTCAATAGGTGGTGATCCCGAATGACACCCATGCAGGTACGACTCTAACAGATTAAGCTAACAGGTACCCTAATCGCAGTATACATACACATGGCATCAGCATATAACATATCACATAAATCATCTCTACACTCTCCGTCTCGACATTCGTCGTATAGCCATAACAGCTCTCGCCACACATAACAGGCTATAGTATAACCATATCGTCCTTTGCATCATACTAACATTGATTTCAGGCATCGTACCGTCTAATCCTCAACATGCAAAATTGGAGCATACATAGTCTCATAATTCTAAGCATGGAGCTAGTAGTAGAATCTCTTACCTGGAGATTTACTTGTCGAGTCCTAACCGCGAGGCAGCACGCTTTCCAAGCGACGAGGTCCTAACTGTTTAATATGCCAAAATTCGTAATTAGGTCGCCAACGACAAACGGTTCAAGACTCATTTGAAATAACTTACCCTAGAAAGAGGTTGCAGTGCTCGAGCCCTTACTGAAGAAATCCCGCGCTGCAGCAATTACTTGGTCCAAGACGTCCCTTAAGGAAAATAACTTAATTTAGTCCCAAATTAATTTAATTAACGTCCGAAGCATGGAGTCTTACTGGGAAATGCCACAATAATTAATTAAATTACCAAAATTTAGGTGGATGGAGCCAAATTAGTCTTGGCGGCTCGGCTGGAAGAGGACAGGGACCGGCTCGGCTTGGCGCAGGCGCGGCTCGGCTCGGTACAGGGATTTACGCGTGCGGCTCAGCTTGCAACAGGAATTTACGCGTGCGGCTCGGCTTGCAACAGGAGGGAGATGCGGCTCGGCTACGCAGAAGCGCGCGGCACGGCTTCACACGCGGACGCGGCTCACACGCGGATTCGGCTTCGGGTTCGGGCGCGCGGATGTGGAGCGGCTCCGGGTTCGGGTTCGACGGCTGGAGGCACGCTCGGCGTTGGCTGCTGGGCTTCAGTCGGCGCGACGGCTGGCTGACGGACGTTCCGGCTGCGTCAGATCTAAGCGGCTCCTTTCGGCTTGATCGGAGCGGCGCGACGCGGCTCGGCTATCCTCCTTAGATCAAAGCGGCGCGGCGTCGGCTGTCCTCCTTAGATCGAAGCGGCGCGGCGTCGGCTGTCCTCCTTAGATCGAAGCGGCGCGGCGAGTTCCGGCTTCGGCTGGCGGCTGCGGGTTCGGCTTGCAGACGCGCGGTGGATCGACTTCGGGTGGCGGCTGCGGGTTCGGCTGTGCGATGGATGCCCGGCGTGCGCGGATCGGCTTGGACGGATTTCCGGCGCGGCTGGGAGGGTGGTTCGGCTTCTACTGCGGCCGGCTCCGGCGCTTGTGCTTGAAGCTGGCGGCGGCGTGCGGCGGCGGCGCGGAGAGTGGCGGCGGCTAGGGTTTTTCTTCTTTGGGGAGATGAGGAGTCTCACGTCTCCCAATGCCTCCTTTTTAAAAGAATTTAAAATAATGAAAGAAATCAATAAACCCTCTTTTCTCTCTCTTCAATTACCCTCTTTTCTCTCTCTTCAATTAAGCCACCCTTGACCCTTTCCAAGGCAAATAATTAATTTGCTAATCCATTAATTAGATTATTTCACCCCTAACTTCAATAATTAAAAAAAACCAACTTTAGTTTAATAAGGGCTTCCCCAATTATTTCCAACAAAAATAAAAGTAAAAAAATAATACTTATTATCTCAAACAAAATAAGGATTCCCAACCTAATTACTCGAGAAAATCAAAATGGTAAGGTTCTTCCAATAAATTTAAAATTCCCATAACCACATTTAATATTAATGACAATGGACAAAACAAAAAAATATCGAATTTGTTGGGCGTTACAACCTCCCTGTGGAAGAAACAAGTTGAAAACATGTCGAAGACCTTGAAGCATGAAAGTAGAAGATCGAAGAACTCCAACTTCGCCAGTCGACAAGGACGTTGATTGTTTAAGTGGGGAAAAATGTCACGAGCATGCTTGTCCAAGGCATTGTTTGCCATGGCCGCATGCCCGAACATCCTCAAACCACCTTGTCTTTATGTTTTATACTTAGTTTAGCTTATTGCTTTCATTTAGTTTTCACCGAGCTAGAGTGTGACCTTTTGGCATTTTCATATGCAAGCCTGTCAAAGCTAAAACTGTTAAAAATGTATTATAGGGAAGACATAGTAGTTGAATCTCTAACCAAGCTTTGTTGTACCTTTTGCAATATAAGTTTTCCTTGCAATTGACAGTCTTCAATGCTTTCTTTAACGATATTTTCAATGAATGTCTTTCTCTCTAACGTTTTATAAACACCATTTTCTCTCAAAATGTAAAGTGAGGCTACATTATACCGTGAGTTTGTCTGCAACTTTTAGAATTTAGACGGCTGACTTGTTCACTGAGTTAGACACAAGTGTCGCACAATTGCCAGTCCCGTACTTGAAGAGTTGTGACTGTGACACCTAAAACCTCCTTAATCACTTTAATCACTTCTTTTATGACTCGAAAGAAAAGAAAATTGTCATTTTCAAAACAAAAAAATAATAATAAAAAGAGAAATAGAAAGATAATGAAGGTTAGTTCGCAAACGTAAAAAACAACAAGATCAACATCGAAAGACATTCAAAGCAGATAAGAAAAAAAATACAATGATAGAGGATCATTATGACCTAATCCTCTAGAAGGTTAAAATTATCCTTGCTTACTTCCGTTGAAATGATAAAAGAAAGTACTAATCGAGCACAATTTATAATCAACTAAATCCAATGAGAACAAAACTCATCTTCCACATGACCAAATGCAAATATTTCTCATCCACTTAATCATACACCTTGCCTAACTTTACAACCATCACATTCTTACCATTTTACTAATTAGTTAGTGTACGTGAATTTAGACCCAATAAATAACATTGTTAGTGACAACATACTTGAAAATGAACACAAATTGGGAAAGAGAAATGATTAGATCCAACACACCCTTTAAACAATTATCTATGACCAAAATTTTATATAGGCGTTGTAGAGACCAATCGACCAAACATCTGTCATTTGCTTTCGTTTTTGTAGTTTTAAGATGAGGACAATAGAGGTATAATTGAGATTGATTGAGCTCATCAATCTTGTTCTTTCTGTTCAAAGTGTTCAAGAGAAGTTTTGATTGTGTGAGGTCTCACCTCGATCAATATCATTAGAAGAATTAAAGTACTTAGCTAATCCTGGCCCAGGGGATTTTAACGGATGCATGCATCTTGGAACTCTCCCTATTTCATTCATTCTTAATAAAAGGATGAATGTAATTCTAATTAACATCATCAGATATTGCATTAGGAATGACATTTAGGATTTCATAAATAGACTCAACCTGGGGAGTTGCTAAACAAAAAAGTTTTTAAATTACTAAGTAGTCATCTTTGTCATAACCCTCTCATCATTCACCTAGGCTTTATCAAAATCTTGTGGCCTAGCAATTTTTGGCCCTTCAGTGTTGTGTAGCACGTTGATGAAACAACTTAATATTCTTGTCCCTCAAATAGTCCAATCCTCTTGAGATTTTTATTTCTAGTAAATATCTTCTTAAACGACAAATTTTTCAATTCTCTTTATGTTCGAATTATGTTTGAACTCTAGTTTGGGTGTAGTCTTTCAACACTATCCTTAATTTGTTGTTCATTTTCTACAATGACACCTGTAACAGAACCCTTTGATAACTCTCTCAAAAGACTCAAATTTATAATAAAAAGTCAAAAGCATTTGGAGTCTTATTATCAAACTAAACCTTCTTGATAACCTATATACAACCTTCATCATGATTCAGATTCCTCGTGTCAGTATCTTTTCTATATCCACCATCCATATTCTATTATTCACAAGAATTGAATTCTTACCTAAATTCCAATAACAAACACAGTTTTAAAAAACTACTTTTTCCAATTTTTAAAATTTGACTTAGTTTTTTAAGTATTAGTAAAAAATAGAAAATAATAAAAGAAGAAATTTATAATTGTAACGAAAGTTTATAAGCTTAATTTTCAAAGATAAAAAAAATTAAATTATTACCCCTCATCATCAAATTTAGGGTGAAAAATGAAAAATTTTCACTTAGAAATTGAAGAATATTTATTTGACACAAAAATGAAAGTCTACAAATTTTAGTAGTTACATTTTTTTAAGTTTAAAGATCAATTGAATACAAACTTGACCCATGTACACATTTTAAAATTTAAATTTTAATTGAATGCAAACTTGAAAGTTCCTCCGACTATATTTGTTATTTGTCAAAATGAGCATAGTTCAACTAACCTACGAATGTGCTAATGACCAAAAGGTATGCATCAAATTATAGTTTTACGAAGTTTAAAAAGTATAGATAAAAATATAAAAATCTAAAATTAGGATTAAAATATCGATAAAAGATCAATTAAAATAAAAGGGATCTATTAAAAGTATACCAAGCGGTAAAATACATTGTATAGAATAATTTTGAAAATGGAAAAAGCTCACGTGCCCATAATGGAAAACACCTAAAATGCCCTAGTCAACAACGTTATCAACAACACGTGTAATATATTTGGTACACACAATTGTTTAGATTTAGCTATTGTTTAGTACACGATCTAAATGATTTTTTTTTCAAGATTTTTTGTACACGATCATTTAATTTGGTTACACGAAGTTTAGATTTAGCTAAACGATCGTTTAGATTTGATCTTGAATAACTAAATAATAGTTTGAAAAAAATTAGATATTTTATATTTGGTACAGGATTTTAAACCAAATAATAGTTTAAAAGAAAAAAGAGAAAGAGAAAAAGAAGATGAAAAGAAAAAAAATGTCAAAGAGGAAGATAAAGAAGACGATGAAAAAAGAAGAAAAACCTAAAATATTTTTTAAAAAAATGGTCACCTTCATGTGTTTTTTAGTTTTATTACGTAAATATTTAAACGATTTGTTATATTTATAAAAATTTATCGTACAAAATTGAAATTAGTAAAGGAATATTTTCTATTAAATATTAAATAAATCACATATCACACTGACATTTAGATTGAAAACATCTCTTAGGTTAATATCAAATTTAAGAAAACATGTCAATGAATTATTTGCAATTTAACGAAAACCTTTTGCAATTGCAATCAAATTCCTCATTATAATTTAATAAAATATTTTAGTTGGAAAAATATTAATAATATAATTTAATCCAAAAACACAACCTTTCTGGCATCTACCACTTCCTTCTTCTCTCTTCTCTACCCTTATCTCTCTCTCTTTCTCTCTTTGCTTTGTAAATTCTCTATGGCGACCCTCCTCAGAACTCCATTTTTTCAGGCAACCGCTCCGGCGAGTGTTTCCGCCTTTTCCTTATCCAAATCCACCCTAAAACCCTCTTCTTTATCCTTTACAACCTCTCACTCTTTCATTTGTTCTATCAATTCCTCCAAGTTTTCAACTCGTCCTCCTTCTCTCCGCTTCCCCAAGCGGCCTTTTGCTTCCTCCGGTGAAACGGAAATTAGCGAGCTTGAAGAGGAAGTTCGCGATTCTGAGGCTGAGGTACTCCTAATTCTTCTTTTTCTTCTTCTGGGAGTTGCTGTTTCTTTACCCTACTTTTGCAGTTTGACTCTTTAGTTGGTTAGGTTAGATATTGTTGGTGGGTGTGGGTATTACTTTATGCTGTGCAATTGATGGGAATAGGATCTCGTTGTTATTATCTAATGTTATCAACTGGACTTTGGAGTGGAGCGAGGCTGCTTCTTGCTTTGCTGTTTGGAAATGGAAACATTTTAGTAAGTGGGAATGTGGCATTCTGACATTATCTCAATTCATTTTCTATTTCTGGGTTCTTAATTACTCAACCAAATGATGTCTAGGAAGAGATTTGAAGACAAATATATTAAGAGTTTTAGACCCTCCTCAAATCTCACCTTTGGAATATCCACTTAATATCTCAATTTTTTGTGGTAACTAAACAAATGGAGTATCGAAGCAGCTTGGTAGTTCTGGGCCCATCATTCGAGTTTGGTTTAATCATTCTTGTTGACACCTTTTGCCGTATTGCTCTCAGTAAGTTTATGTGAAAAAGAAGATATCAATGCTTTTCTCCAAGTCTAATACTGAATAGTTTCTGATTCCTCGTGTGTCCTATGCAACTTTGTATATACTACAATAATATAATCAAATGCTGGGTCTATAAGCTCCATTCAGTTCAAGACTAAAATTTAGATGTTGAAATAACATGGTTCATAAAACACAAATTGTGGTCTTTTAGACCTAAAAATATAGATAATTGATTTGATTTTTGCTAAAATTGGAAGATTTTTGGATATTGAATGTTTAGAGAATGTAATAACTTCTGACTATGGAAAATTAATTCGAATGGCATGGATTTAGATTGTTTTAACTAAGTTTGTACAGATATCGTGCCCATGCACTTCCTCGTTGCTCATATATTTATGTAACAGGATTCTTCTGTTAGTTATACCGGTGTAGAAGATGCGACAAGTGATAATGACATAAGTGATGACTCAGAAGTTAATGCTGAGGATTCCACTCAGTCAGTCATTGTAGCAGCACTTCAGTCCTATAAGCAGGCGTTATCTGATAACAATGGAGCTCAAATAGTTGAAATAGAGTCTTTTCTGAAGTCAATTGAAGATGAAAAGCTCGCAGTTGAAAGAAAGTTGAATTCCTTAATTGAAGAACTTTCTGTAGAGAAGGATCGAGTTTTGAGGATCAGTGCTGACTTTGATAATTTTCGGAAGAGAACAGAGCGAGAACGTCTTTCATTGGTAAAAAATGCTCAAGGAGAAGTAGTAGAGACTTTATTAGGTGTCCTGGATAATTTTGAGAGAGCTAGGGCACAGATCAAGGTGGAGACAGAGGGGGAAGAGAAGATCAACCAGAGTTACCAGAGCATCTATAAGCAGTTCACCGAGATTTTGGGCTCCTTGGGTGTAGTTCCTGTTGAGACAATTGGGAAACCGTTTGACCCACTGGTGAGTTTTTTCTTCTTGTCAAGTAATCATTCTTGTGTCTCATGTGCCTCGTTTTCCCCTTATTCATCAAAGTTCTCACTATTAATCAATCAGTAGAGCTTAATAAGTGAACTTGTATTCCATGTGTTAACCTGTAGTCTCTTTTATTTAACGTGACCATCCATTTTCCTTGACACTTCCCATATTGGTTACTTCTTAAAACTTAATAATTGGTGAACCTGTTTTCGTTAACAAATTGTTCTCTTCTTAAAGTATGCCCATGGTGGATTTATCCATCAACTTGATGAGTAAAATGGTGGTATATATTTAATACCATTTATTCCAGTAAGACTGAGGTCAGACTCTAGAACTTGTGGAACTGTAGGACCTTCCCTTGGAAAAGTTACGATCATGACTGGATGAACTTTTTCTGATATCTGATCTTGTAATCTCAAATATGAATATGGTTTAAAACCTAACCAACCCTTGAAGGTTCCTTTATTTGTGTCTATTTTGACCATAAAAAAACCAAGAGATGTGATCAGCTAATGCAAAGACCGAATGATTTCAGTAGCCATCACTTTTGCTCTGCATTTAAAATGATGAGAGTGTGAATCAAATTTCTTTTATAATTTTTGTAAACAAAAGTATGTGATGTAAATTATTGGTGGAGTTCCCTGGATCCATCCATAAGAAGTAATGCGTCTTATATGGGTTATTTTTCATGGAAAAGGATCAAAGAAGAGAAAGTTACTTTGGAACTGTGCTATCTTGGATCCGTTATCGGTTTTATGGTTGGAGCTCAATAAAAGAGTTATTGAAGATAAATTTGAAGATCTAGACCAGGTTCAGAGTGAATCTGATAGTGTCATTGTTGGAGCAAAAAGGTTGAAGACTTTACTAGTCTGCCAATCAGTCTATTTCATTCAATAGGTGATTTTTCCTTGACAATTTATCTTTCTAGGAGGCCTTCTCCTGAAATATTGTAACTTATTCAAATTGTTATTATCAATGACAAAGCTATTAGTTCTATCTGATATTGTGACTAATCTCTTGTATCTGTTCAAGTTTTCGACTATCTTCAATCCCATCGAATTCTAAGGTAATGTGTTTATGTGTTTTCAATTTTGAATTCTATTTGATATGCATTCAAAACTAGCATGGCATGATCAAACATGGAACTAATCAGGGATCTGCTTTTTTATCTCACTTTTTGGGGACCAAGTTTGGTAAGTTGAAACTTGTTTAATCAATTTCTTCCTACAGCTTCATGAAGCAATTATGAGGGAGGACTCCACAGAGTTTGAGGACGGTATCATACTCGACGAGTTCCGTAAAGGATTCTTGCTTGGTGACAGACTCTTACGTCCATCAATGGTGAAAGTTTCAGCCGGTCCCGGGCCTGAAAAGTCAGATGAAACAGCACCAGCAGAAGAGCTTGATTCAAGTGAAGAGTTTGCGAACTCGGAATCAGAGTCTTCTTAAAACTCCAAATCCTCTCGACCACAATCCAATTTTGAATGTAGTCTGAATCCTTTTTATGCCTGATAAGAGACTGGAGATAGGACTTTATTGTTGTTATTATTGGTGATCAAGGTTTTGAAAGCAGAGAATTTTGATATTTGATTTCAGGGGATAGCTTTTGATGATGAAAAATTGTTGTTACCATGAAGATAATCACTTGGTGAAATGATGTATCTGATTTAGACGAATAATTCTCTTTCTAAAAACTTTTTTGCTATAACATGTTAAGAGAGAATTTACCAACGTTTCTATTGTAAATTTTGTAGAATTTGTTTAATGTGCCTTGATTCTTGAGGTAAAAATGGCATGGTAGGGGCCTCTATTGTAGTGTTTATTTGAAGGAAATTGAAATCACTTTCTCATTCTTATTTCTGTTCATTGTTAATTTCAGGAAAAATAAGCTCAACATAGTTCAATTGATTTAAGCATACTTCTTAATTAGTTTTGAAATTTTGTCACAGCAATTTAAATATTGCTAATGTTGCAAAGATGAAATCTTTAATCACGTGTTTATAGATTGGAGACACTTTAGAGTACCAAAAGATTAAAATTTAATTTCAGCTTTTACGGATGTTAATTAACATATAACTACATAGTCATTATAAAAGTATAACAGCTGAAATTAATAAAAAAGTTAGCTTTAGTTTAGAACCAACCTATAATCTTGTTTTCCATGTGTATCTATACGTGTTTGTGTGTATGTATATGCTTCCATGTTTATATAGATATTAACAACTTAAAACAATGGCTATGAATCACTCAGCCCTCAATTTAGAAATGGAAAGATCAAAATTAATCAAAACCAATAATCCTCAACCTCTTTTTCAGGAAAAAAAAGAAAAAACAGATCAACTACTTGGGTCAAAAGTATTTTGTACAATTTTACACTTTAATTTGGACGATGACATATTTTCTTTCTTTATAAATCGTAGTAGAAACTTGCATCCTACATAAAGTTGCACATATAGATGGTCACTTTGTAATGTATGCGAGTCTTAAGGAATTGAGAATTCAAAACCATCTCAAATCCGATAAACCAAATATGAGCTTAGAATCCAAACCCGTCCCAACCCGATTACGTTACAACCTTCTAAACATCCCTTTGGAGTTGAGAACTCACGTTTAAGATGAAAACGGGATCAATGATGAAGAAAAAATTCCTAATTATTCGTCTCATCCTTCCTCCTCCATTTAAAATAAGAAAATTAATTTTTATATTAAAAAGGTACACATTAATTTAATTATTTATTCAAATGAGTAAACAATATATAAATATCACACGTGTCACATATTATATACTAAAATTGTTAACGTCCCCAGCCTGTTGCCATCCCTAACTAATTGTTATGTTTGATTTACCATTGAACTCTATTTTTTTAAAAAAAAAATTGGTCTCCATATTTTGGATTTAGTTTTCATTCCATTCCTAGATTTCAAGATATAATACATATAATCTTAATTTTAAATTTGATTTAAATTTAGTTCTTAAGTTTTAAAATATAACAATTCCAGGACCACGTGCAAAGAATTCTCTCAAAGAAAATGAAGAATAGAGAGAAAAAAGACTTGATAAATGTTCGGCTTTAAAAGAAATGTCACATTCACTTTCTAAAACCATGAGCCCGGAATGTAATTAATTTTCAAAACATAAAAGTTTCCGATGCGTGAAAAACATATTGATAAGAGATACACTAACCAACCAAAGCATTAGCGCAAATGGTGTTAAGACGTGCTCTGAATATCTGAACACAGTTTAAATGGTTAAGACATGGGCTCTGACGTCAAATCTTCGAACACCATGCCTCACCCTATACAAATATATAAATTGAGAGACAGAGAGTGGGGACATCCAGTTATAATCTTATAGCTCACAGCTTCTCCTTTCCATTATATACAATGCTTTGGACTTAATACCAGAGAGGAAATTCGTAACAATTTTACTCTATTTTCATGAGCAAATGTGTGGTTGTTTTTAACTTTTCTTTTTCTTCTTTTTTTTCTTTTTTTCCCCTTTTAAATTTTATTACAAATGCAATTTTTGGATAAACAACACAAAAATTGGAAGATAAGGAAAGATCAGATAGAGAGAACTATGGCTGAATGAAGAAGTTAATGATGGGAGAAAGAAGATTATCTTCTCAAGAGATTGTAGGCTGGCAATTCTTTCACACTCGAGGTATCTTCAAGTTCAAGCTCACGTTCTAACTGACTTCTGGTAGACTTCAAAACATCCTGAAAAGTAAGATTCCATGTCAGAGATGATGATGATTCTTCATTTCAACATTGTTTATAAACTTGAAAGGTCAAATATTTCTAGAAATTATTTACATTGAAATCCATATAGGAAGCGCGCTTTGCAAGCCATTGAGCGTCCATCAATTGGAAGGCTACACAGAAGAGGTTATCAAATGCCATCTCGTCGTGCTCTAGAAGTTCTAAGAAACGAATCCCTGCCAATGAACTTGGCTTCCCTGCAACAAAATATTACTTCAATCATTTATTAAGGATTCAAGATTCGATCAAGAATGTTTGAATGACGGACAATGTAAACATATTGTTTTCATATTTGTGAGTGTCCAAGCTAGGTTACGCTCACCTTGACTAATCTCAAGGGACAACCTACATAATCTTACAATATTTGAGTGTCAAGAAAATTCATGAGATATTACCTAGGAAGATGACCATGAATCGAACCCATGACCTCTTACCGTTTTATAAAAGTTATGTCCTTTATTTACCACTAGGCAAACCAGGATGGATTGAGCATTAATTTTTTTATAAACAACTTTCTTTGGGAAAAAGATAAAAGGAAACAAGGTCATTAGAAAACAAAAACAAAAAACAAACTCACAGAAACTCACTAAAAGACAAGGGGTTCCGACATGTAAATTGATGCTTATAGAAAAATTAGAAAATTTCTTCCAGATCGGTGTCTTGAGAAAAAACTTGAAAACTCAACGAAAACAAAACATCCATCTTACCTGATTGGAGATCTAACATTTGCACCAACATAAACGAAATGTTAATGCCAGCAACAGCAAACGGATATTCCCACTCTGCTCTCTTACCATCCTTCTTATACAACAATCTGCGGAATGACTCCTGTACAGGAATCCAACCGACTATTTACATTGGTTAATCACCGACGATATATAATCAATTTAGCCAAAAAGGAAAGAGATAATATCACTTGGAGATCTAATTAGAACTATTCGCAAAGCTGGACCGACTTGCATGCTCACATCCAAAACAAGACAAAATTAGTGCATCTAGCACATTCAGCAAGTCCTGAATAATTTGAGCCAAGTAAAAGGGGCAGTCATTCACAATAGGAGGGACGATAAATAGCATACTTTTTAACTATTTTTTAACCCTAAAGCTTGATAAATCCTCACTGAAATGACTTAAAAAACACAATGCTTTTCAGTATCGCGCTTTTAACCACTAGTGAAGTAATTCAATTCCGTGGTTCATGAATCAAGTACTGTAAGGGTAGTCACTAAATATTTTCGTTTATTACTTATATTATGACAGTAGTTATGTAGTTTTCAATCGGAATCTTAGTGTTTCCATACAAACAAAGATAATTACATTTATTACTATATGTCCGATCAAAGAATCAGATATATAGAACATAATAGAAAAGATAGAGCATCAAACAAAGGAAGAGAAAATATTAAAACATAGGAAAAGGAAACAAACCGGATATGTCTGGGCAAAGAATATGAGATTTTCCAGTGAAACAAATCCACCACCTCTACAAAAATATAGAAGAATACTAAATATTAACAGAAGGGGATGAAACAAACGAGGGATCATTTCAAAAGATCAAAGATTGTACTCACCTAAAATCTGTTGAAGGATCGGTACCTTGCCAACCCATGTCCTTCCAGAGCTCAGATTTAGGAGGTGGAAGCTCTCTGTCTGGATATGCCAACCTCCATAACCTTTTCAGAGCATCCTACAATGCACGGATTCATTTATTTTTCCATCCCAAAAAATGGACTGAATAGCCAAATTCTTGTTAAACATTCTTTATTGTATTTTAATCTTTTTTACATTCATAAGTGTCAGAACCAGCTTACACACACCTCGACCAATGTCACTAACTAATCTTACAGGATCTCATGGGACAACCAGTGATATTACTCAAGGTTTCTAATCATCCCTTTGAATTGTATAGAACACTGAAGGTGCAAGGGGTTTTGTTATACAAATCAAGGAGAAGTCTGCACAAGTCAATAGGTCTAACATCCAGAAAGAAGAAATAGTATGTTATGAAGTACCTTTACGTCATCAACAACTAGAAACACACTCCCCACTGCAAATACTTATGTTTGGCTACAATTCTGAAGCATATTTCGATAGATTTTTTTTTTTCAAAAAAAAAAAAAAAACAAATTGTTATGTTGTATATCAAAACTTTTGATATAAACACTTCACCCTTGATCTCTTGTAGAAAAATGGATTACTTTACTAAATACTCTTTACTAAGTTCTAGTCTCACAGATTCTTTCGTTAAGCTTCCATCACACAAATCCTCCCTCCAATTATTCTCTATCACTCCCTCAATAGCTTTTTCTTAAATTACCAATCAACCCAAAAGTTTAAGTTCATAGGTTACGATAAATTTAATTAAATACACACTTCCACACTCCTCTCACTTGCGGGCTTGAAAATTTATAAGATCAAACAAGCGGACGTAAAGTAATTGGAAAGAAAATAATAATAACATTATAGGAATTTGAACAAAGGACCTTCTGCCCTCATGACATCTAAAATATCAAGAGAATACCCATTTATTTTCTCGTTCACAAGGATGGATGAGTTTCTTAAGCAGAAGAATATCCACCGAATTACAGAAAAGGAAATAATCTGACAAATTAATACAAATTACTGCTATAATGTAAATATAAAAGATTTTGCCAACATGAACATTAGCTTAACTTGCATAAAATAGGTATTTTTGTCTATGAGTTCAGATCTTTGAATCTCCCACCTTACCTATTATGTTAAACCCAACAATATATATGCATGCATACATACATTGAAAATACGTACAATTGTTAATTAACTCAACATTTTATGTTTTTCTAGTGTACATTTAGTATTCTATGTTAAACTTATATGTCCTAAAATAATGACAGAAAATAGTGTATTTGTAATGTGTCTGTGTCCTAGTTTTTTATTATTTATTTATTTATTATTTTTTTTTAAAATTGGTGTATTGCCGTTTTGTATCATATCCGTGTCCATGTCCCAGGTCTATGATCATGCATCTTAGAGGAAAAAGATATTAAGGACACAAAGAAAAAAAAATAAAGCAGCCAAAGGGCACTGGAGGATAAACCTTTGGAGCTGTTTGTTGAGAGAATTTGGAGTCTATGGGTTTGGAATAGAGATGGCATAGCTCAAATAGAGAAGGTACTTTCCCATTCTCCATTCAGAGTGGGTTACACTTTTGTGGCAGGATAACTTCTTATGCAATTTTGTGAGGCATTTGGACTGAGAATTTAAGATGGATAATATAATTTTAAAAGAGGTGGGGAGATCGGGCGAGGAAGTTTCGGAGATGGTGGTTTAACGCTTGTTGTGGGTATGGTCAATGGACCTTTTTGTAATTATGATTACATTTGATCGTATTCTTTTGGATTGGAGTCTTCTTCTGTAATTAGGGGTCAGGCACCCTTTTTTGGTTGGAACTTCATTTTTTCTTTTGTGCAACCCTGGTATATTCTTTTATTTTTCTCCATGAAAGCGCTGTGGATTCTTACCAAAAAGAAAAGGGGAAAAAAACCACAACAAAAGTGCCCATGCTACCCAGTTCAATAGAATCTTAACTTCTTCCTCAGAGATAAACCATTTATCAAGAAGTTCCTTTCCAACCATAATTCAATAAAATATTCATAGAATTTCAATTTTTTTCATCTTTATCTTTTTTCGGTATTGGAAATATGTAAAAATTGATCCTTCAAAAATAAATTCTAACTCGATAAAACACTTCTAAATTATTGGAACCAAGCAACAAAAATGTTTCAAAAGCAATCATCTTTTACTGAACTGATACGAAGTGCTTATACAAGTGAGAAGTGAGAAGTCAATTACAATATTAATCAGTATACGCTCATGTGATTTAGTTGTCTGGGTCGAGAGAGAATAGAGTAAGGGAGTATACTTTTTCCTCTTGAACTTGCTTTGAGTGACGTAGAATGGGGAGAAACATTGGCCTTGTTGAATTGTTTGGCTAAAATTATTTTTAATTGTTATAAAAGTATTCTACCCATCAAATTTGAAGTAAAATAGCCCGAGTTCTCCTACCCTTACCAATATATCTGTTGAAACTCCAATTTCAAAGATGAATTTGCTTCTTTATTGATTCAATTTCTGTAGAATGATAAGAGTTGAGGAAAATAAGAGTTGAGGAAATCTCACTTCTCTGTACAATCAATATCTGATCCTCTCTCTCAAGAAGATTTCAGAAAAAACATGTTCTTACAACAAAATACATGACTTTCCTGCTCAAAAGATAAACACTACTTATACTGACTTTTCCCCCCACCGACCTACTTATATCCCATGTGTTTTTTATTTAAAAAATCTATTTCTTCCTTCTACTGTACACTTGCTTAATAAGGGGTCTAACATTACTTCCCCCTTTCAAATTTACCTTGTCCTCACAAGGTAAAAAGTTGGGTACTTTAACTGCATTTCATCGTAAGATTCCCAAGTAGCTTCATGCTTAGGTAAACCTTCCTAGCATACCAAAACTTCCCATTGTCCAGCCACAGTCTTTCGATATTCAACAGCCTCTTCCGGAATAGATTTCCACACATAGTTCTCATCAACAAACTGAATAGTTGGCTGTGAATCCTCATGCTGTCCGACTAACTTTCTCAGCTGTGATACATAAAAAATAGGATGAATTTTTGAACTTTCTGGTAACTGAAGGCGGTAAGCAACAGGCCCAACCTTCTCTACAATTTTATACGGACCAAAAAACCAAGGAGAAAGCTTTTCATTTCGTCTTCTACGCAAAGTAACCTGTCGATAAGGACGGATACGCAGAAACACATAATCACCCACACAAAATTCTACATTTCTCCTTTTACGATCCGCATACACTTTCATTTGCTCTTGTGCTAAGCGCAAATATTCACGCAAAGAAATCAAAACAGTATCCCTTTCCTGCAACATCTCTTCGACAGTTGAGTTCTTAGAAAGTGAGCTTCCATAAGACAAAATAGTAGGAGGCTGTCGTCCATAAACAATCTGAAATGGAGTCATGCCGATAGACCGTTGGAAAGTGGTATTATACCAATATTCCGCCCATGGCAGCCACTTAACCCACTCCTTAGGTTTCTCATTACAAAAGCACTGTAAGTAAGTCTCCACTCCTCTGTTGACAACCTCAGTTTGGCCGTCCGATTGAGGATGATAGACTGTACTTTTATTCAGTTTAGTGCCTGATAATCGAAATAACTCAGTCCAGAAATGACTAAGAAATATCTTGTCTCTATCCGACACAATGGACAAGGGAAAACCATGCAACCTCACTACTTCTTTCACAAATAACTCTGCCACCAGCTTAGCAGTAAAGTGGCAGGAAATGCCCATATTTACTCAATTTGTCTACCACAACCAAAATCACTTCAAATCCACTAGATTTTGAAAGACCTTCCACAAAATCCATTGAAATATCGCTCCATATGGATTGAGGAATTTCCAACAGAACCAACAACCCAGCTAGGGATAAAGCCAATGATTTACTTCTCTGGCATGTTAAACACTCTTCACAGTGTTTTTTAATATCAGCGTTCATCCCATCCCAATACAGTTCACCAGCTACTCTTTTATAAGTTCTTAAAAATCCAGAGTGTCCCCCAATCACAGAATTATGGAAAGTGTCTAAAATTGCTGGTATTAAAGAAGAATGCTTTAGAATTACCAGTCGATTCTTGTACATCAGCAACCCATTCTGCAATGAATATTTGCTCTCAGCCAGTTCATCAAGTTGCTTAATTTCCTCTACAATCTTCACATACCTTGGGTCTTGGAATACCTCTTTTTTAATCACTTCCAGATCGATAGTTATTGGTACAGATAACCCAAACAAATGTACTTCAACTGGTTTTCTGGATAGTGCATCAGCTGCTCTATTTTCAGCTCCCGGTTTGTAAACAACTTCAAATGAATAACCCAAAAGTTTGGCTATCCATTTTTGATATTGAGGTTGTATTATCCTCTGATCTAACAAAAATTTCAGTGCCTTCTGATTAGTTTTCACTTTAAATTTGCCTATCAACAAGTAAGGTCGCCATCTTTGTACCGCCAATACAACAGCCATAAGCTCCCTTTCATACACTGGCCGGGCCCTGTCTCTCAAAGCTAACGTATAGCTATAATATGCTATCGGTCTCTTGTCTTGAATTAAGACCGCGCCAATACCAAAACCGGACACATTAGTTTCTATTTCAAACGGCTGATTGAAATCTGGAAGAGCTAATACCGACAAAGTTAACATTGCTGATTTCAACTTGTCAAAAGCTATGGTTGCTTCATCAGTCCATCTAAACCCTCCCTTCTTTAATAACTGAGTTAAAGGAGCAGCAATAGCTCCATAATTGCGCACAAAACGACGGTAATATCCCGTTAAACCCAAAAATCCTCTAATTTCTTTTATATTCGTGGGTTGCGGCCAATCCGATATAGCTCTAATCTTTTTGGAGTCCACTGCCACACCTTCTCCAGAAATCACATGACCCAAATACTCTATTCTTTTATGTGCAAAATGACACTTCTTCTGATTGGCATATAATTCATAATGCTGTAGAATTGACAACACTTTTCCCATGTGCAGTACATGATCAGCCTCATTTTTACTGTATATTAGTATATCATAAAAGACTACCAATACAAATTTTCTTAGAAATGGCTTGAAGATGGTATTCATCGAAGCTTGAAAAGTAGCCGGTGCATTGGTCAACCCGAAAGGCATTACCAAGAATTCATAATGACCTTCGTGTGTTCGGAAAGCCGTTTTCTCTACATCCTCATCGGCCATTCTAATTTGATGATATCCAGACTTCAAATCAATCTTCGAAAACAGAGTTGCACCACAATGCTCATCAAATAATTATTCTACTACCGGAATAGGAAACTTATCCGGAATCGTGGCGTTATTGACTGCTCTATAATCTACACAAAAACGCCAACTACCATCCTTCTTGACCAATAAAACAGGACTGAAATAAGGACTGGTGCTCGGTCTTATTAGCCCGGAATTCAACATTTCTTTCACCAACTTCTCCATCTCTTCTTTTTGATGGAAACCATAACGATATGGACGTACATTAATGGGATTGGTTCCCTTCTTCATATGTATATGATGTTCTATTTCTCTTCGTGGTGGTAATTTTTCCGGCCACTCAAAAACATCCTGGAACTGATTAATGACAGAACTGATCGGGCCACTGCTCAAGACTTCTGCACTCTGCAAACAGCATGCATTACTCTCTACAGCTTTCACTTCTATTGATCGACATTCAATCAAGAACCCGGCATCCTTATCACCCCAGTTTTTTATCATATTTTTAAGGCTGATCCTTGCTTTCGTTAAACTAGGATCTCCTTTAATATTCACTGATTTTCCATCAACAGAAAAGGTCAATGACAAATTCTTCCGATCTACTGTAGTCACTCCTAGAGAATAAAGCCATTGCAGACCCAAAATTACATCAACACCACCAAGATCTAGGAGCAGGAAATCCTCTACTATCTTCCAATTGTTCAACTGCACTTCCAATTTTTCACAAATTCCCTTGCCTTGTACTGCAGCCCCAAATCCTAAAATCACCCCATAATGTGAGGTTTCTTTGATGGGTAAAATAAGCTTCTTCACTAACTTTTCCGACACAAAGTTGTGTGTCGCTCCACAGTCGATCAATATAATCACATCTTCTCCCAACAATTTACCCCTCACTTTCATAGTCCCGGGATCATTTAATCCAACTACTGAGTTGATTGATAATTCAACCACAGTAGTGATATCCTCATTGATTTCTATGCGGCTCAACTCCTTTTTTTCTTCTTTTTCTTCTTCTACAATTTCGTATTCTTCTTTATCTTTTGTCACCACAAACATCCTCAATTCTCGTTGCTCTTTCATTTTGCACTTGTGGTCTGCAGAATACTTCTCATTGCACCGGAAACACAATCCTTTCTCTTTTCTGGCCTGAAACTCAGCATCGGGCAACCTTTTATATGATCCTTCTCTTCGATTTTCATTTGGGCTGGAACTCCTGAAAGTAATGGTGCAGATCGGAAATGAAGTATTTCCTTTATTCTCCCCTGCTACACTACTGGAAACAGCTTTTCCATTTCCATTAACCTGCCCAATCAACTTCCCTCCCGAGTACCCACTCAATTTGGCTTCAATTCTTACAATCTCTCTGTTTTCTACCATCTGTGCTACTTCCATCATCTCCGCTAACCCTTTCGGTCTACAAAAAACTACCTCAGACCTTACCCATGGTAAAAGGTCATTCATAAAAGTATCTTCAACTACTCTCTCAGGCAGATCATATAATGGTGCTACCATTTTATCAAACAGATTTATATATTCTTCTACTGTACTTTCTTATTTAATTCTCAAAAACTGTCTGCAAATTGTTCCATCCTTGTTAGAACGAAATCGTACTAATAATCTCTCTTTCATATTAGACCAACCGGTGAATTTATCTCTCTCCTCTTGAGATCTATACCAGTTTAACGCCGGACCATCGAAACTGACTGTGGACACTAGCATTTTTTCAGACTCGGTTAGTTTATGAATTTGAAAATACCTTTCGGCTCGAAATAACCAAGAATCGGGATCCTCCCCAGTGAAGACCAGCATCTCGATCTTTTTGAACTTGTTTCGGTCATGGAAACCATCGTCGGAGTCCGTTTTTCGCTCGTTTCGGTCAAATCCGAAATTTCGGTCTGATTCTGCCATTTTATTGGAAGTCGCTTCGTTTTCCTTTCCCTTAGCTTTCTCAGTATCTTTCGCGACGGATTCCATCACTTGTCCACTCATCGACGACCGCTCTCTCGAACTCGTCTCCATTATCGTGAATAGCAACTGTTGTTGCTTTTCCGATTGAAGTCACATCAAGTCGATGCTCTTCGCAATTTCGTTCAAACTTACTTCTATCGCCGACACTTTGCTCAGTTCCTTTTTCATTCCGGCAATTTCTTGGTCGATGAATTCCAACCGTTCTTCAATCCGTGTTTGAACCATAATTCTTCTGCCCTACGGATCTTTGCTCTGATACCAAATGTTGAAACTCCAATTTCAAAGATGAATTTTCTTCTTTATTGATTCAATTTCCGTAGAATGATAAGAATTGAGGAAATCTCAATTCTCTGTACTATCAATTTCTGATCCTCTCTCTCTCAAGAAGATTTCAGAAAAAAAAAACATGTTCTTACAACAAAATACATGACTTTCCCGCCCAAAAGACAAACACTACTTATACTGACCTTTCCCCCACCGACCTACTTATATCCCACGTGTTTTTTATTTTAAAAAAATCTATTTCTTCCTTCTACTGTACACTTGCTTAATAAGGGGTCTAACAATACCCTCATTCTTTTCCTTAAAATGGACGTAATATGGGGTTATTTTAAAATATAACAAAATAAACCAAAATATTTAAAAATATAGCAAAACGTCATTGTCTGTCACAGATGATAATGTCTATCAGGTGTCAATGTGTAACACACATAGACATTGAAATTTTGTTATATTTGTAAATGTTTCACTAGTTTTGTTATTTAAAACATTTTACCTAGTAATATAATGAAATTCCATCTAACATCATTACCTTATATCTACTATCGATCCATGATAAAAAATATACGATATCGGTACACATGGAATAGGCTTGCTAAGAATAACATAAATTTACTGAAGCACCCTTGTCCCCACCTCTCCCGAACTCCCAGTCTAATTCTCCTCGGAACCATTTTTCCTTCTTGGATTACCTAAAGTGAACCAGTCGCTTGTTGGTCCAGTGACCAACGGAAGTTATGTATGATACTAGAACGGTACTTTTTTTAGGACCAGTGCATAACTTCAAGTCGGCAAGTCTGACTAACTTGGATATTGACGGACAGAAAATTTTGGTAGGTATCTAGGAACAAACATACAAGCACAAACATCTTTCAATAAACATACAAGCAGACATAAAAATATTGATATGAACAGGACATAATAAAGATGAACAAACATGAAAGTCATTTTCATGAGAGTCATAGCTAAGTAAACTTGCACAAGAAGTGGAAATGTCTAAACTGGTTCATTCAATTATCAGCAAAAGGATTCACTTTGTTATGAAATCTGAGAAGAACTCCATACGTATAGCTTGCAGGAAATACTTAAATTTCAGACATTGAAAGAGAACAAGGGTAGTAAAACGTATATAACAAAATCCATAGAATTTGAAACCCATAAAAATGTTGAAGGACTCACTTGGTGTTCAATGCGAGATCCATCAAAGGGAACTTCCAGCCTTTGCTTTAAGTTCCTGAGTCTTTCTTCCTAGGAAACAGGGGAGATTTTTACATTTGATAACAGATACTCTACCTATAAAATTTTGCAACATAAAAAATGAAGGGTGTAAATCCAAACCTATAAACATGACAAACTGACACAGCCAACGTAAGTGAGTTGATTCAATAGAAATTCCATAAGACTTTTGCAATACTAAAGAGGTTCTCTCTTTTTAAGCTTTCCAATTCCCAGATGTGAGCACAATCAAAACTTTATTTAGAAATGGATTTATAAGACTTATCTGTAGAGTCCCATGGTTAAATTGAAAATGTAGTCCCATGGTTTATATCTAGAATCTAGTTCCTATGGTTTAATAAAAAACCTTCATAAATTGATGGGGATTTTATCAAATCATAGGCACAATTTATGAAATTTTATCAAATTATAACGACTAAATTCTAACTTAAAAAATTATAGAACTCTAACTTTCTCTAAATCACAGGGATCAAATTTGTAATTTAACCTTTTATTGATCTTGATTAACAGAACAAACTGAATTTCAACAAGAAACATGATTCAAATTAATAACAGGACATCATAGAAAACAAATATAACCATTTTAGTAAATCATACTAAGACCTCAGCTTGTAAACTTCTGAATAAATAATTACTCTGATTTAATTACAATGACAACTCAGGAGAATAAGGCATCAAATCTTCATTTACCTGTAAAAGACTAAGAGGTGGAGCCACCCTATGGTTTTGTCCATTGTGCATGCTCAAAGAAAATGGCAAAAGTCGACCAAAGAGTGCTCCAGAGCCGAAGACAATGTTTGCTACAAAATTTAAGATAGCGTTAGCAAACAGTTATCAACATGCCTACCATGTACCGGACTTCACACGATACTCATCATTTCTTGAGCTCACTACATCGATTCACAAGCATTTCTATCTATCAAACCTGCTAGTTGGGACAAATAACTTCTTCAGCAGAGTCAGTACTTTACAACCACATTAAAGACTTTCCTTTGAGCTCCTTTGCCCCCTTGCTTCCAATCACACCTCTACCCACCTTTTAAGATCAATTATGTCATTCTTAATGTAGCCAATTACTTATGAACTTCTCTTTTAGCTATCTCATGGAGCAAGTTGTCTCCCCCTTTTCGTAATTATAGCTTAAACACTCTTACTATCAATTAAGGTGTTTTTTGTAATTATCTCATGGTAGGATCATTTTTGTACCCCATTTCATCATACCAATGAATCATCACTGAAAGAAATAACATGTACTAAAATCAACTAATATAGGAACTCAATGGAAAGCTGAACTTAGCAGAAGTATTTTCCAAAAAATTTTAAGCTTCCTACTCTACTTCACGATCAAGCATTTTCCATAACTAACAGAAAACTATTTTCAATGCTTCTTATCCATAACTAAAAAGGACAATTAGCTCACAACCCACTCAAAACAGTTGTGCAACATAAAATTATCTGCGGAAGGAAGAAAGCCAATACATATAGCCTTATTCTAGTAGTTGATTGAACTAAAGTGCCTAATAACAAAGAACAAACCGTTGTAGTGTTGGCCCTCATAGACTTGTACGTGAACAACCACTATAACTTCAAATCTAAAATACCTAAAAATATAGATGTTACTTGATCTAGAGAAGTTACACAAACTGAAGGTTACACCAGGATGTTTTGTAAATAGCTGGGAGAGAAATCTAAAAGATGATGTATCCATATCCTATTGTCGAACCATATAAATTATGATATATAGCTATATCTGGTGTTTTTTAAGAAGCAAGCATCATGAATAATGAGATAATGAAGAATTATAAAAATAAGAGCATTTGTAAGAGATTGTTTCAACATAAAGACCTCCTATTCAACGAAAATAATTGAAAGTAAAAAAATAACTTTAAGTCCCTTACAAAGCTTTCAGCCAAACTATCAGATTCCATGAGAGACTACAAATTAGTTCTACTAATCTGAATGCTCTATCTTGTATTAACAGAATCCATTAAAAGAAAATAATTGTACCTATCCACTGAGCCCATTGTGCAATCAACTGAGAAAACAGAAGTGTCCAGTGTAACTGTTGCTTCTTGCGCTCATCGTCCCAAATCTCTTCAAGCGTGCGTACCTTTTATAAGAATAAAAAACCAAGGAATCAACTGCCAAAGACTACTAAAGGAAAAAACAAAAAATACAGACAAAGAACACAAAACCATAAGCACCCAGGACACTTTATAAAGAACAGGATAAGAATAATTCGAAAGGGGAAAAAAAGAGTAGAAAGGCTATAAATTTTAAGGAATTAAGCTCTAACCTCCGAGCTTCTATCACTATACTCATGGCTGCCAAGCAGAGGCTCACTCAAACCTTCAAAGCCAGAAGTATCATACTTTTCGTTCCTTTTCCCATCAACATCACCATGATGGAGCCTCCTCCTCAAAGTTTTTGAAGTCATTAAATAACTTCTTATAACAACCTCTGTGCTACCTATAAATCCACAATACCTTCAACACCTCATCAAACAATCATAAAAAACCCCCCAAATACCCATCATCAAGCACCAAGGAAGCATTGAAAGTCTAGTACAGAAAGAAGAACGGAACGAATTTCATGACTAAAACATACAATTGATTAACAATTGAACAGAAGAAAAAGGGCAGAATGTTGAGCTAAAGTTAGAAATCAGGGAAAGAGAGAAAGTATTATTGCCTGAAAAGTTGGGATAGGAGGAGAAACTGAACGAATCAATCAAAAATTGGAAAGCGGAGAATGTAGGATAAAAAGAAATCCTCCGAAACGCCCAAATTTATACCAAATTGCGTTGCTTAACATGGGAGTCGAAGTCAATTGAATTGGAATTAAATAAAGAAGAAAGGGAGATAATTGCATCGGACTCGCGCTCGAACTTGTCCTCGAAGGAAACGGCTCCTCTTTTGCTTCCAACTTTATTTATTTATTCTCATTACTATTATTATTGATTTTTTGTTTTTTTTTTTTTTTTACAGAAATTATTAACTTATTAACTTATTATTATTATTGATTATTAGTTACATTTGTTTTTTGTTTTCTTGTTTCTTTATTTATTTTTATTTAAGTTAAATTTGTTTTTCCTAGAGAGGCTTTAATTGCAGCTTAGCTGGTCTTATGATCCATTTGATTTTGATACTACAGGTTAATTCAACTTTTTTTAGAAAAAGAAATCATGAAATGTAAAAGTCAATTTGGTTCAATTTCATTAGTTGAAGATTAATTAATTGAAGTTTTCTAACTTTGAATGTTGCAATTATTTGGATTATTTGAGTTCTTGTTTGTTTTTACAGATGGGTGACGAGTTTAAATTTGGTCAAGGTTGAGCAAAACTTTTGAATTTAGACATCCATTTATTTCAATTAAAACTTTTTAACTGTAATTTTGGACCAAATTAGTCTTTCCGTTTCAATATCTGAAAATTTGTAATACTTATTGGTTTCCTTCATAATTTCTCTTTTTTTTTTTTTATTTTTATAAGACAAATGCTTTACCGGAATTAAAATTAAAAAAAGAAAAAGAAAAAGAAAAAGAAGACACCATATGCCCAATTATAACAATAACATTGTTAGGATATAAATTCCTACCTGTTGAAATTAAAAAACCCACATCAGAATCATTCAATTGAGTAGTCATCCAAGTGGGAAAAGAGAGACTCCACATGCCATTGGAGTTATCTTCGCTTGTGTTGCCAAAACGTGGTAAAAACTACTAATATTCCACTTAGTACCCAAACCTTTGACATCTTCAACGAAATTAATTATATAATTCCATCAGGTCTGAAGCTTTGTTATTAAGCAACAAGCACATCTGAAGTAGCATACCTCTCCACTCGTGTCTGAAGTGACAAAGGAGAAGACCTTTCAACACAGAAATTATTAACAAAAATTGTTTAATCTTTTTTATTTTCTTTCTCAATTTGCTTTTTTTAAAGGTTATAATATCACTATAATATATTCTCTCACAATGTGTCTCTCTAAATTCCTTTAATAAATCAAGCAAAATTAAATAGATTACAATAATTAAGATAGAATTTCAAAGGTTGCCATAATTCTTGACCTTTCACTACTCAAGCTACTATAACTTTTTCTAGATAACTTCAAACATCTTGAAACTTAAACCATTAGAAAATACGCATGGGCATCAAAATCCATAGGTCATACATTTAATTTGAATGTCGTTTGATCTCTCAAATACCTACTGAAAAACTGTCCAAAAAACTGACATTTTAAGTTTAATGCTCAACAAATTCCTCCCTTAAACTCAAACCTTTCGAGTCCTTCGTTCCGTTAATCTTCTTTAGATTTTTAAATAGAGTTTTTGGTAGAGATTTTGTAAAAATGTCATCTACTTGATCATGACTTGAGACATTAATCATTTTCACTTCCCCATTCTTTACATGTTCTCTAATGAAATGAAACCGAGCGTTGATATGCTTACTTCTTTCATGATGGACAAGATTCTTTGCCAACTCAGTGGCTGATTTATTGGCGACTCGTATTTCGGTTGCCTCATATTGTTCTAATTTTAACTCATGCAATAACTTTCTTAGCCAAATTGTGTGACACACACACCAAGATGCTGCCACATATTCTACCTCACATGTTGACAAAATTACGATTGGTTGTTATTTTTAGAGACATGTGAATGTTGTATTCTCCATGTAGAAAACATATCCTCCCATACTTTTTCTATCATTTATATCGATGCATCAATCACTGTCAGAGTATTCTATCAACTTGTATTCACTTGATTTTGTGTAGAGAAGCCCGAGTGATCCTGTCCCTCGAATGTATCTAATAATTCTTTTAATGGCTTTGAGGTGCGAGTGCCTTGGATCCTCCATGTATCGACTCACTACACCGACACTATATGTAATATCTGGTCTTGTGCATGTGAGATATCGCAGACTCCTTACCAGACTTTGGTATCCATGTGCATTTACTTAATCTCCTCCCTCAAATCTAAAGAGTTTTGTGCCAAGCTCTATTGGTGTTGCTATAGGTTTGCATTTTTCCATCTTATTTTTCTTCAAAATGTTTATGTCATTTGCTTCCTCTAAAACAAATTTCAAAAATTTTCTTGTCTAATCTCAAGACCAAGAAAGCATTTTATCAATCCTAAGTCTATCATTTCAAACTCTCGCGTGAAACATCTTTAAAATCCAGAACTAAGTTCTTATTGCTCCCAATGAAAATAAAATCATTAACCTAAAGGGTAACGATAAGCAGATTACCTTCTTCTTTCTTTATGTATAATGCATACTCATAAGGGCACTGAATAAATTTATTCATTTTGAAGTAAATATTAAATAGAGTGTTCCATGCTCGAGGTGCTTGCTTTAACCCATAGAGTGTCTTCTTCAGTCTCAACACCTTACTTTCTTTTCTAGGTTTCATGTATCCAGGGGGTTGCTCCACGTAGACTTATTCTTCAAGAACTTCATTTAAAAATGTTGATTTTACATCCATTTGATAAATAGCCCATTTGAATTATGTCGCTAGAGATAAGAGAAATCTAATTGTTTTCATTCTTGCTATTAGAGCAAAAATTTCGTCATAATCAATTCCTGCCTTTTGTTTGTAACCTTTTGCGACTACACGCGTTTTGTACCTTTCAATCTCCCCTTTGGCATTCATCTTCTTCTTGTATACTCATTTCGCACCAATGGGTCTACATTTATCAAGTAGTTCCACTAGATCCCATGTTTTGTTTCTTTCGATTACTTCTATTTCTTCATCCATTGCTGCTTTCCACTTCTTATCTCTTATGGCTTCCTTAAAAGTAATGTTCTCCGAGTCTGTTAATAAACAAATTAGGTGCACTTCAGCAGTTGAGTCGTATAGATCTTGTAGATTCTTCATCCTAGGTTGATTCGGCCTTTCTTCTTCGTTAGATATTTAAGAAGTCATTGGAGTGATTATTGGTGCAATTCTCAATGATTTTTCTTGTAGTGTCTCCTTTTGTTGCTTCCAGTCCCATGTGCTCTCTTCATTCACCTAAACATCGCGACTTACAATCACTTTCTTTTCAATTGGATTGAATAACTTGTAAACCTTTGTCTTCTCGTCATACTCAATGAACACATACTTCTGACACTTATCATCGAGTTTGGTTCTTCTTTGGTTTGGTACATGTGCATAGGCTACACTACCAAATACTTTAAGGTACGGTACAGTTGGTTTATGACCACTCCAAGCCTCTTGAGGTATTTGATTTGTCAATTTTGTATGTGGACATCGATTTTGCACATATACAGCACATTGTACTGCTTCCACCCAGAATTCCTTTGGCATGTCTTTACTCTTCAACATTGATTGAACCATACCAAGGATTGTTCAATTTTTTCTTTCTACAATGCCATTCTACTGAGATGAATATGGTGCAGTAAAAAATCTTTTTGATACCTTATTCCTCACAATAATTGGTGAAAGCAATTGACATCTATTCTCCACCTCTATCTGATCGTAAGGCCTTAATGTAAAGATCGATTGTCTTTTCTACCATCACCTTGAATTTCTTGAATACTTCAAATGCTTCTGACTTTTCTTGTAGAAAATAAACCCAAGTCTTTCTTGTATAGTCATTAATAAAAGTAATAACATATATTTTCTCACTAAAAGACATTGGGATGATAACGCCACATATGTTTGTGTATATCAGCTCGAGAGGTCTCTTTGCATAATATTCAACCTTCTTTTGGAACGTCGTCCTTGCTTGCTTTCCAAGTACACAACCTTCGGAAAACTTGTTGGTGTAGATCATTTTTGGTAGTCCATGGACCATTCCTTCTTTGCTAACTCTTTTAGCCCACCATAGTGTAAATGTCCAAACCGTAAGTGCCATAAGAGTGCTTTGTCCTCTCTGTTGACTTGTAAACACTTTTCTTGTATATTCTTTAAATTGAGTTTGAACATCTAATTTTTTGTCATCTCAACGTGTGTGAGTTACCGGTCATTTATGTCCTTTAAATATAGCATTCGATCTTTCATAATGACCGAACATCCTTTCTCCAATAACTGCTCATGCTTAGAATATTATTCATCAAGTCAGGCAAAAAGTAGACATCCTCCATAGTACCTTATTTTCCATCTTTTTGAAAAAAACGTATTTTCCTCGGCCTTTGACATTAAACTTTTAATGCATCTCTAAAATATACATGTCCATCTTCTATCTCCTACATATCAATAAAAAAAATGTTCATGCCCACACATATGATTGCTTGCACTGATGTCAAGATACCACACCATGTCACTATCTAGAGTGGTGCCTTCATGGGTTATCATGAGAATGTCGCCATTTTTTGTCTCTACTTTTATGACTAAATTTGCGTTTTCTTTCACCTTCTTCTCGACATAGAAATCCTTTGCATAGTATCCATATTTTACATAATTGTAACACTCAACATTTGGACGATTTGAGCAACCGCCTCTTCCATGACGTCGGCCTCGTCCACGCCAATTTTATTGGCTCCTTTATTCTTTCTCTTCATTGTTATTTCCACAACCACGACCTTTGTTGCAATTGAAATTGTGACCACCTCTATGATGGTTAGCATACGAACACAGCGGAATTAACGATCAGAATTTTACCCTAAATGCATCTAAACTAATTTAGATGTTAAAATGCTTAAGACAAAAAGCTCTAATTACACTAATTAGGGTTTAGAAAAAATACCTTTGTAGCTTCTCCCGACTTCTATAAAACTCTTCACGATCACGAACCGGGCCACCATTAGTGTTAACCCACTATTCTCTAGACTAAGAACCGGGTTGTGGGATCCGTTAAGTGAAAGAATTAGAGAAAGAGATAGAAATTGGAGGTGAGATTTGGTGTGAAATTTGAGAGAGAATATGGATTAATTTTGTAATTCAAATTTACAAAATTGTCAAAAATTCTCTTCCATTTGCAAATTGCCTCTTAAATAAACAATTTTCATGCAAAATTTACATGTATTTAGACCACCAAAGGCCAATACCTCATAGTCCACTATCCATTAGTGGATTGATTCACCATTCCATTTTCTCTTAGTGGGCTTGGTTTCATCACCATAAGCTTCTACATAGCCCACTAAGAGTTAGTGGAATTATCCAACAAAATGTTGGATTTTTCCACTAACTTAAGTCAAAGGGAAAAATGGTCATTTGACCATTTTAGTCAAAGTCAAACTTTGACTTTTCAAGTCAAAAGTCAACATTTTGACTTTTTACCATTTTGTCCATCTTGACTAATTTCGACCTCTCGAGCATGAATCCACATTCATTTTCTTTAAATTCAAATCACATTTGAATATAAAGTCGGTCAAAGTTTGACTTTTCTAAGTCAAAAGTCAACATTTTGACTTTTCACAACTTTGACCATTTTTATCAATTTCAAGCTTCTGAATATGAATTCATATCCATATTTTTAACATTTAAATCACATTTAAACATAAAGCCCTATAAATCAACGACTATATCACATACATTTGTCGGTTTCTCTCTCTCTAGCTAATTCGAACAATTCAAATTATTCCAACATATTGTTCTAAGTTAATTCCGTATGAGCTAGCAGGGGAACCTAATGGACCTATAGATCGTGGGCTCCAATGATCCAAGATTAACTGGTTAAACTCTTTTAGACAGAGTAAATCAACATTCGTTAACTAACGGATCATTCCACTAAAGTCCCGTAGTTGCACTCCCCTTGCTATAGATATAATTGTGTCCATTTGATATTACCATGATCAATAAGATATCCTTCACATGTTGTTCATAACCTCGACTGGGTCAAAATACTGTTTTACCCCCGAGACTACATCTTGTTCCTTAAGTCCCACTAATCCACTATTGAACATTTGGTTTAAGGTTCAACCTATAAACTGAATCCCTCTTGGGCCAATGACAGGACGGGGTCCCTTGTTCAAGACTTGGATTCAATCCTTAAGAGAACAACCAATCTACTAACTCTAAAGCGGGTAGGAATGAATTATGTCTTGCACCCTATGTCCCTAGCTATCTATTCGATCTTACCCTTGAAATGGGAGCTAGGCTTATTAGGCCAACGTCGTTGAGCTGCCCTCACCTATGCAGATCTAAGGATAATATCGTTTGAACAGAAGTTCATAATTAGCGGTCATAATCGAAATAGTCAGTTTATATAGTCAACGGTGTAATAACTTAAAAGTGACTATTTCATGGTTTCAGTCTTATGTAAACTCTTTATAGAGGATGCTCCCACTTCCATGTCTTTACATGAACAATTTAGGATCACTTTGTTTGTACTAACTACAAAGTGGACCGCATCCATAATGTTTCCAAAATAAGGCGTCCAACCTTATTCATTCACTATAGACCGTTTGGGCTATATACTCGAACTTGATCCAAGTTTATGTATCTACATAAAGTTCAAGTCTACACTAGATAACCTCTGGATCTTAGTTTATTGGCTTCAAGATTATAATATTCTATTTTTACTAATAAGTCCCCAATAACCACTTTATTGAGTAGAATATAGTTTTAAACTACAAACTTCGAGTTTTAGGACATAAATTCCAACAAACTCCCACTTGGACTAAAACTCCTAATGAGAGAAAAAAATGTTGAATTTAATCGTGAGAGAATTATTCATATGAGTACAACAAACTAGGGCATATACCCAAACACTCTCCCACTAGTCCTTGCGTGCAAACTTCATAGACCTAAACTATTTAGGTGACCTTCAAACAATTTAGCAGCGAAGGACTTTGTAAATTAAGCAGCCACAAATTTGCTCAACAATTATCGAGGTTTCTACAACGTTACTACGATGCACAATTACCCAGATAAAGTAGTACACTCCAACTTTACGCTTCTTCATTGTAACACCCCATAAATTTAAGGAACTTATTATGGGTGTTACATTAAGTGGAATTAGAAGTTAAGGAATGTATTCGGTTGTTTTGTGTTGGATTAATTAAATATATATACATGGGTGTGTATATTTAATTAAAGATTTTGGAATTTGGTAGAATTTGTTATTAATTAAGACGTGAGAGCCAAGTATCCCAAGCTGTTCAAAGATTAGAACTTTTGAGGACGAAAGTTGTTAAAGGAGGGAAGATTGTAACGCCCCAAAAATTAAGATAATTTATTGGGCGTTATTTTGAATCCATTTAATGAGAATTATTTGTTTTAGGTGGGAATTGAAATTAATTAAATATTTCTTGGATGAATATTTAATTAATTAGAGGTTTTGGCACGTGGTGTTTGTTAAGTTTTTGTTTAAATGGTAGGTTAAGAGAATTAAGTAAAGTTGTGGATTTTTAGTGTTGTTGAAGTTGAATTTAATTAAATAATTATGGATGTTATTTAATTAAATTGTGGGGTGGAAAGTTTGTTGGAGATTGAATAATTATATGTATATGTGGAAATATATATATAATTATTATGTTAAAGGAAACGATAATTATATTTGTTGAAATATAATTATTTAAGAAAAAAATAGTTGTGTTTTGGAGAAAGGATATTTATTAAAGGAGAAAAAGTAAAATAATTATATTTTGGGAAAATATAATTATTTGTAAAAGGATAATTAATTACTTTGGAGAAAGATAAACAATAATTAATTATTTGTAAAAGGATAATTACTTTGGAGAAAGATAAACAATAATTAATTATTGTGGAAGATAATTAATTATTTTGGAGAAAGATAAATAACAATTAATTATGGTGGAAGATAATTAATTATTTTGGAGAAAGATAAATAATAATTAATTTTTTTTTGTGGAAGATAATTAATTATTTTGGAGAAAGATAAATAATAATTAATTATTGTAGAAGATAATTAATTATTTTGGAAGAAAGGTAAATAATAATTAATTATTGTGGATGATAATTAATTATTCTGCAGAAAGATAAATCTTGATTATGGAGTGAAGTTGTTATGGTTGGTTTAAGACAATTCATGTTGTGGAAGTTATAAGTGATTTATTGGAAAAGATTTGATTGATTAAATTAATTGAGGACTTAAGTTAATTTGAGATTTTGGAGGGAAAAGTTAGTTTTTGTGGAATTGTAATTAATTGAGTATATATATATGGATATATATATTTAATTAATAATATGGAAAAGTGAAGTTAATTATATGATGGAATATAATTATATTTGTTTGGAAAAGAAGATAATCCATAAGGAGAGAGATGGTTGATTTGATTGGACAAAAAAAGATATATATTTATTTGCAAGAGAGAATAATGGTTTAAATAAATATATATTTATTGTAGATTTTGGTGAGAGAAAAATAATAATAATAAAGAAGTATTATTATTATTACTAATAGTTATAAATGCCTAAGATTAAGGCATTGATTTAGGAAAGATAATGGGAATAAAGATATAAGTATATTTTTTGGTATTATATATATATCCTAAAAGGAAAAGGAAAAGAAAATAATAATAATAAATATTATTGTTATTATATATATCCTAAAAGGAAAAGGAAAAGGAAATAATAATTATTATTATTATTGTTATTATGTGAGTCTATAAATAGCATTGGAATGCTTAAGATGGAAATAAAGGAAAAAGAAAAAGGTTCTTTATCTTCTTCTCTAAGATAACCCTCCGTTGTCGCAGCCGCCTCATTAGTTGAAGTTAAGATTGGTCTCTTTGGAAGCTTGAGGATTTAAAGTGATGAATTTTTCATCAAAGATAAGAGGATTTTCCAACCTCCATCTGAGTAACCTTGGTAAGCTAATGAAATTAAATTAATATTTTATTAATTTAATTTTGGATCTATTTGAGGTTTCTTTAAAGGTTCAATTGGCTAAACTTTTTAAGATTTAAATCTTGGATTTTTCCCAATCAAGGTTGAATTGGTTTCAACCCCTTTTTTTTAGAAAGTTAATTAATTTGGGAGAATTTTTGGATGTTAGCCAATTGCTAATTTCATTAGTTAAGATACTAAGTGTTCCTTTTATGATTAGGATCAAGTTAATTGGAGAATTTTACTGTCGACTAGGGAGTACCTTTGTTTGGCTAAAATCTCCAGGTAAGAGATTCTCCTACTAGACCTTCGAACTGAATTCAAGAGACCGCATGTAATTATGATTATGCATTGATGGTAGCTAAAATGCATAATTTGATGATAATGATTATACCGAGATTATGATGATAGTTGATGTTGATGATGATGACTGAGATTATTATGTTGATGATTGATGATGATGACTGATGTTATGTTAATGACCGGTAGTATGTTGTTGATGACTGTTGATAATGCATGATATATTAATCACATGATTAAGGACGTTAAGATTAATACTCATGCCATGTTATGATGTTATGTTATGCTACATGCTATGGATAGGGTGTTCTGTTAACTTTGTCTATTAGAGTCGTACCTGCATGGGTGTCCTTCGGGATCACCACCTATTTAGGACTGTGTGGTCCGACGGGACGCCAGTCTAGCATGGATATAGATATGATTCGAGTGATTCGACGGGGTCCTCGCATCCCGATTGTCTTAGTGTTACCCCCGGGTTCACTACAGACCAGCATGTCCTAGGTGCTCCCTCGGGACACCGAAGACCAGATTTTCGTTCCTACGGGAGCGCATGTTGCACGTGTTCGGGAACGTGTCAGAGATTGGGTACCATTTTCAGGACTCTAATGGGAAGTTAACAGACACCTAGCGGGACTAGTAGTAGGTCCCTTACTGAGTATATGTATACTCACTCTTTCTATGTTTAACATTTCAGGCGAAGGTAAAGGTAGAGGAAAGCTGGCGAGCGACAGAGAAGGATTCGTGGCATGCCATATGGGGACTCAGTTTTGCTTCCGCGTTTATGTTTCAGTGTTTTAATATTCCGTTTTTAATGAAAATTTATTCTTCCCTCGTTTCAAAAAAGTGTCTCTTGTCATTGTTCCCTTTTGGTAACGACCTCAGCTTAGTATAAAGAGTTGGGTCGTTACAGTTGGTATCAGAGCGTCAGCTTTTAGGTTCTGTAGACTAACTTACGATGTGAGTCTTTGATTTTGTCCCTATGGCTATTACGGTCCTTCGTCACTCGCCAGGTATGTATTTTATGATACATGATTATGAATATGCACGTGACCTTGCCTGTATTAAACTAGAACTGCATGAATGTTATGATTTAAATGGTGATGGTTTTGGTGTTGAAGTTTAAGAAAAACGTTGCCACGTAGAGGTGCTCAACGGGGTGGTTGAGTAGGCAAAAGAGTAGAACGTGTTCAGCCTGATGAACTACTTTGTGACTGGATATCTAAGACATTAGTTATGTTGGTGGTTTTAAAGGAAACTAAAGGCATGGTTAAGTTCAAGTATATCAAGCACATTTGATTGTGTTTAGAATTGAGTTACTGGGGAAGGAACAAAGCAAACTTTATTGCATAGTTATTTTGGTGAGACTTCAAGAAACTGTTTCTGAGTTTACCATGAAGGATAAGTTACAGCTAGTTTAAAGTACAAGTGATGAAATAACGAATTCCTTTAGAATAACTAGCTAAGTTGATGGCATTAAAGAAAGCAATAGTTGGACATGAGTTTGAACTTTATCAAACAAGAAAAGAGAAATTAGTGAGTTCTAAAGATTGCTAAATGGTGGAGAATACCTTATTAAGGTTGGAAGTTCGAAGTTGGAAAATAGAACGTAGTTTTTGAAGGTTTATGAATTAAGTTTTACCTGAATAAGTGTAAAGAGAAGAAAAGTATTTGAGAAAAGTAATATTTTGTCAAGAGAAGCGAAGCTTTGCGCAACATGAGAGTTGCACTTAGGAAAAAGTTTATGGCAAAGTTACCAAGTTGAGAAGGCTACTTAGGAACAAGAGTATGACAAGGGAGCTCGATACTCGAAATTGTTCAAGGACTAAAACTTTCGAGGACGAAAGTTTCTTAGCGAGGGAAGATTGTAACACCCCATAAATTTAAGGAACTTATTATGGGTGTTACATTAAGTGGAATTAGAAGTTAAGGAATGTATTCGGTTGTTTTGTGTTGGATTAATTAAATATATATACATGGGTGTGTATATTTAATTAAAGATTTTGGAATTTGGTAGAATTTGTTATTAATTAAGACGTGAGAGCCAAGTATCCCAAGCTGTTCAAAGATTAGAACTTTTGAGGACGAAAGTTGTTAAAGGAGGGAAGATTGTAACGCCCCAAAAATTAAGATAATTTATTGGGCGTTATTTTGAATCCATTTAATGAGAATTATTTGTTTTAGGTGGGAATTGAAATTAATTAAATATTTCTTGGATGAATATTTAATTAATTAGAGGTTTTGGCACGTGGTGTTTGTTAAGTTTTTGTTTAAATGGTAGGTTAAGAGAATTAAGTAAAGTTGTGGATTTTTAGTGTTGTTGAAGTTGAATTTAATTAAATAATTATGGATGTTATTTAATTAAATTGTGGGGTGGAAAGTTTGTTGGAGATTGAATAATTATATGTATATGTGGAAATATATATATAATTATTATGTTAAAGGAAACGATAATTATATTTGTTGAAATATAATTATTTAAGAAAAAAATAGTTGTGTTTTGGAGAAAGGATATTTATTAAAGGAGAAAAAGTAAAATAATTATATTTTGGGAAAATATAATTATTTGTAAAAGGATAATTAATTACTTTGGAGAAAGATAAACAATAATTAATTATTTGTAAAAGGATAATTACTTTGGAGAAAGATAAACAATAATTAATTATTGTGGAAGATAATTAATTATTTTGGAGAAAGATAAATAACAATTAATTATGGTGGAAGATAATTAATTATTTTGGAGAAAGATAAATAATAATTAATTTTTTTTTGTGGAAGATAATTAATTATTTTGGAGAAAGATAAATAATAATTAATTATTGTAGAAGATAATTAATTATTTTGGAAGAAAGGTAAATAATAATTAATTATTGTGGATGATAATTAATTATTCTGCAGAAAGATAAATCTTGATTATGGAGTGAAGTTGTTATGGTTGGTTTAAGACAATTCATGTTGTGGAAGTTATAAGTGATTTATTGGAAAAGATTTGATTGATTAAATTAATTGAGGACTTAAGTTAATTTGAGATTTTGGAGGGAAAAGTTAGTTTTTGTGGAATTGTAATTAATTGAGTATATATATATGGATATATATATTTAATTAATAATATGGAAAAGTGAAGTTAATTATATGATGGAATATAATTATATTTGTTTGGAAAAGAAGATAATCCATAAGGAGAGAGATGGTTGATTTGATTGGACAAAAAAAGATATATATTTATTTGCAAGAGAGAATAATGGTTTAAATAAATATATATTTATTGTAGATTTTGGTGAGAGAAAAATAATAATAATAAAGAAGTATTATTATTATTACTAATAGTTATAAATGCCTAAGATTAAGGCATTGATTTAGGAAAGATAATGGGAATAAAGATATAAGTATATTTTTTGGTATTATATATATATCCTAAAAGGAAAAGGAAAAGAAAATAATAATAATAAATATTATTGTTATTATATATATCCTAAAAGGAAAAGGAAAAGGAAATAATAATTATTATTATTATTGTTATTATGTGAGTCTATAAATAGCATTGGAATGCTTAAGATGGAAATAAAGGAAAAAGAAAAAGGTTCTTTATCTTCTTCTCTAAGATAACCCTCCGTTGTCGCAGCCGCCTCATTAGTTGAAGTTAAGATTGGTCTCTTTGGAAGCTTGAGGATTTAAAGTGATGAATTTTTCATCAAAGATAAGAGGATTTTCCAACCTCCATCTGAGTAACCTTGGTAAGCTAATGAAATTAAATTAATATTTTATTAATTTAATTTTGGATCTATTTGAGGTTTCTTTAAAGGTTCAATTGGCTAAACTTTTTAAGATTTAAATCTTGGATTTTTCCCAATCAAGGTTGAATTGGTTTCAACCCCTTTTTTTTAGAAAGTTAATTAATTTGGGAGAATTTTTGGATGTTAGCCAATTGCTAATTTCATTAGTTAAGATACTAAGTGTTCCTTTTATGATTAGGATCAAGTTAATTGGAGAATTTTACTGTCGACTAGGGAGTACCTTTGTTTGGCTAAAATCTCCAGGTAAGAGATTCTCCTACTAGACCTTCGAACTGAATTCAAGAGACCGCATGTAATTATGATTATGCATTGATGGTAGCTAAAATGCATAATTTGATGATAATGATTATACCGAGATTATGATGATAGTTGATGTTGATGATGATGACTGAGATTATTATGTTGATGATTGATGATGATGACTGATGTTATGTTAATGACCGGTAGTATGTTGTTGATGACTGTTGATAATGCATGATATATTAATCACATGATTAAGGACGTTAAGATTAATACTCATGCCATGTTATGATGTTATGTTATGCTACATGCTATGGATAGGGTGTTCTGTTAACTTTGTCTATTAGAGTCATACCTGCATGGGTGTCCTTCGGGATCACCACCTATTTAGGACTGTGTGGTCCGACGGGACGCCAGTCTAGCATGGATATAGATATGATTCGAGTGATTCGACGGGGTCCTCGCATCCCGATTGTCTTAGTGTTACCCCCGGGTTCACTACAGACCAGCATGTCCTAGGTGCTCCCTCGGGACACCGAAGACCAGATTTTCGTTCCTACGGGAGCGCATGTTGCACGTGTTCGGGAACGTGCCAGAGATTGGGTACCATTTTCAGGACTCTAATGGGAAGTTAACAGACACCTAGCGAGACTAGTAGTAGGTCCCTTACTGAGTATATGTATACTCACTCTTTCTATGTTTAACATTTCAGGCGAAGGTAAAGGTAGAGGAAAGCTGGCGAGCGACAGAGAAGGATTCGTGGCATGCCATATGGGGACTCAGTTTTGCTTCCGCGTTTATGTTTCAGTGTTTTAATATTCCGTTTTTAATGAAAATTTATTCTTCCCTCGTTTCAAAAAAGTGTCTCTTGTCATTGTTCCCTTTTGGTAACGACCTCAGCTTAGTATAAAGAGTTGGGTCGTTACATTCATACTACTGCTCATCCATTTAGATTGAATAACGATTTTGATGTAGATTTTCTAGCATCTTTAGAAATCAAAATCAGTGTATCCAATAAGGATCAGATCCTTAGTTCTATACACGAGCACTTGGTCTTTTAAATTTCTAAACTATTTTAGAATATACTTAACGATAATCCAACTCTTTTGAAATTCTGCATTTTATATCTAAACAACATTTTGTCTATATAAGATGCTTGAGACTAGCTAGTATTGTGTTCTTGTAGTTCCATACAATTTGAAACTTTAGAACACATTATGCATTTCCAAATCTCTTATTTGAAAGTGCATAGCTAGTCATTTCTCGACATCCGATAGATAATCTACATCATTCATTGCTTTTTCATAAAGTCAATAGATCCTCTTAAACCATCATCGACTATGACGATTTGGTTTTTGATAAAACCAGGTAACGGTCAGGTTGATGAACAACCCTCCCACTACTTCGAGGCACTCTCAACTTTTGAGAAGGATGTGACTAGCCAGATTTCCTAGTTTTATCAACTACTTTAGTGGATGAACTAGGTTTATCTATAACATATTTGGAAATCCTATTCAATACTAATTTACTATGTAGTTAGATGATTCATTATATAGCGAACCATGTCCAACAAGGATTAGTTTCTTCTTTTTGATACACCATTCTACTTAGGTGTATTAGATGCAGAGAGTTGTGACTGGATTCCATGTTAATTTATCAAATAGTCTTGGAATCTTAAGTCCACATACTCTCCACCTTGATCTGATCGAAATGTCTTTATAGTTTTACCTAATTAACTTTAGTCTTAAATTCTCTAAACTTTTCAAGAGAATTAAACTTGTGATACAATAGATAAACTTGATCAAAATCAATAAAATTGATGAAAGAATCATACCCTCTTTGAACTTTGACATTCAATGGTCTAAAGAGGTCCAAATGTATGAGCTCTGATCGTATTTTGGTTTTGAGACCGTTTTCTAGTAAAAGATCTTTTTGGTCATTTTCCATTTTAAGATAAGACTCACATGAAAGTAAAGAGTTATTTTCTAACTAATTTAGAAGTCTACTCTTTAACCAATCTTTCAATCGCATTGAGATTTATATGATCGAATCTTAAGTACTATAAAGGCTAGGCGTTAGAAGAAACCTTTTTGTCTTTTATGCTAAACATTTCAGTATTAAAGACAAATTTTGCTTCTATTGGTCTTAACTTATATAAGTTGTTTATAAGTACAATAGAACAAAACTGAATACTTTTTATAGAAAGATGAACATTTCATTTGATTTAAAAAATATTCTATACATTTGTTCTGAAATACAAGAGGGAGATATTAAATTTCTCAACTTCTTGAGAAGCATAAAAAACAACGTTAAGTATAAAATATCTATCTAAATAACTTCAGATCTCCCGCTGCTTCAGCCAGGACAACTTCCTTTGTTCCAAACTTTGAGGATGATCTCAGCTTCTACAAGCTTTTCTATAACTAGTTTCCTTGTGCTTTCTTCTCAGCAAGGTACTTCGGGCAATTTCTCAACCAATGTCCGTCTTCATGGCAATGGTAACATTTACCTTTAGCAACTTTCTTTCCCTCACTATTCTTAGGAGTCTTCCTCTTTCTCTTTTTCTTCATATTTAAAGTTCCAACTCTAGTCTTAGAGGACGATCCTCCCACTAACTTTTTCTCTGTGGTAGCAACATTTGCTTCCATTTCCTTCCCTTTACCCATGGTAAGGTTCTGGAATCACTGGAGCTCATTTAGAAGAGTGGTCAAGGTGAACTCTATTTTATTTAAAGATGCATTCGTCTAAAACGGTACAAAACACTTTGGAAGAGATTGTAAAATAAAGCTTACCTGATTTGCCTCATTGATGGGACCGCCATTTAGTTCAGCAATATTGAATTGCATCATCGTGTCCAGGACATGTTCTCTAACAGAGGTCCCTTCCTTCATTTGCTTGGTGTAAATGCATTTAGTTGCTTTGTGTTTGAGGGACCATGAAGGCTAACCAAACATTTCCTTCAATGAATCCTTAATCTCTTTAGTCGTGGCTAAGGATTCATGCTTCTTTGCCAAAACATCAGACATACTGGCAAGAATATAGACACGAGCCTTTTCATTGGCCTTAACTCATCGATCATATGCTTCTCGAACATTTCGATTAGCATTTGGGGTAGGGGATTGAGGACGTTCCTCAGTTAAGACAAACCTTAAATTATCTAGGACTAGTATTGTATTTAAGTTTGTTTTCCAAGTCGCATAATTATCACCGTCAAGTTTCTGGGAAGTTAAGAGTTGTACTATTGAATTGTTCATTCTAGAAAACTAAAACATACTCTATTTAGTGAAAAACTATAATCCTTTAAGAACCAATTAATTTAGCAAATATTAATAACGTACCCATCATTATTATGTTTTGCAACGATATTTCAAAGGTTCAGAATAACCTCTACCGAAGGGTAGTCGATTACTCCTCCTGTGAACCAAGACAATCTTGACCAAATGCTAACTTCTAAATATCTCATATTCACTTAGCACTTAGTTACCGCTAGTTCGTTCGAGAATATACTAACAACTTAGTAATTCTTGTAAGTGTAACTCTCCATTTTCAGATCTCAGAGATAAGAATCATTATACTCTTGAAAGTGGAAAGACAATATGAAAACTGATCTAAGAGAGCTTATCCATGTATGGAGTTCGCGGTGTTCCGAATCCTATAATAGCCCTCTGAAGGAAACGTCGTCGCTCCAAGGCAGACAAATAGGCGCATTATAGGAATCTCACGGTGAGAGCCAATGGAAGAGACTGTGGGATGCGTTGTCACATATCCCTCACCCACTTACTATGAACTACTTCCCCTATTCACCTTGATATTAATCCATGTAGACACTCTCCGAAGGGAGTTCGCTCCTATGCACGGCCTAAAGCCCTACATGGACCTCACGGTGTGAACTCTTAGGGATGCTGGAGCTAAAAGAGCACTACTTTTCTCTAGCTGAAGTGTTCTAAGACGGTTTTAAAGGGTACTAAAAAAGAAAGGATCATATTTAGGCTAATTTAAACATATTCTAATGTCTAGATGAAACATCTAACATAATAATTATACTAGATTTTAACCTATGATGTCTATAGGTGATAAACCAATTTTATTACATCACATCTCTCACGCATGCTCATAAAACTAGGTTATTTAGACTCAAGAACTGAATAAGATCTCCAGGTAGGAGGTGTTCCATATACCATAAACTTAAGAATCTCCAACCTCAGTCATCTTATCTGACTTGTTGACAAGATCAAATCAGGTGAGCCTCTTGTAACCAGTTTTACAAGATATTGACCTAATTCTATGAAATTTGAAAGATATGATTTTAACCTAGGTGAGCATGCAACTTATCTTTGTTATAAATTTTAAACGTCTAACTCATTTTATAACACTTATAAAACTTAGACAAACCTATACCATTCATCTAACAATATATATAATCATTATATAAACAAATTAATTAATATGGATTTTAGATTTATTTAACTTTTAATCAAATCATATTTAATTAAATTAAACAATTAATTAATTAATTTCACTAAATCATATTTAATCAAATTTAACTTAATTAATTAACCAATTAATTAATCAAGTTAATTAGTTTCCATATAAATTAATCAACATGCATATTATACATTATAACCATTATAACATATTTTTTATTATACATTATAATCATTATAACATATTTTCAATGCATGAACATGTTAACCTATGGTGAGACTTTAAATTTATATGACATACATTATGCACACACATTTAAACATTAATTTACATATATCATATGCATAATTAATTAAAATCCTTAAAATGGACTGGTTTTGACTTCTAAATTAAGCTAACTACTGAATTATTACAATAATAATTTGGTGGAGTATAAACGGCTCCCAAGCCACTCGAACCGGCATGAGACAACTAGACAGGTGCGCGCGGGTCGGGTGAACCGGGTCAGTGCAGGAGGACGCGAGCAGGGCCTTCAGACGAAGTGCGCCTCGCGAGAAGCTTGGGCCAGACTTGCGCGAACAGGGCCGGGCCCAAACGAGGCTCGGGTTGAAACCGGGTCGGTGCGCAGGTCGTCAGGTGGTGGGTCACGAACGCGGGCCGTGAAGAGGCTTGTGGGCTGAGACGGGCGCTGGGCCGGACGCTGGAGAACTGGGCCGAGACCAAACGGCCGCGTGCGAGCACGGGCCGGGGCAGGCGGAACCGGGATCAGCTGCGTCATAGATGACGCGTGGCGGGCGCGGATGAAGGGGGCTCGTAAACCAGGTTGCGGGTCGGGTCTGAAGCTTAAAAACCCAAACGATGGGTTTTCAGCCGGGTTAACGGGTCATTCGGTCGGGTCTGAGCCAAAACCGGGTCTGTCTTCCAAAAAACTTCAATTTTCCAGCTTTTCTCTCTCCCGGTTGAAGAAAATACAGCCTAATTTTAACTCTAATGACTCAAAAAAAAAAAAAAAAATACCGACCCATAAACAATTAATTAAGCCACAAACCGGGCTAATTACAATAATTATTACAAATTTAAACCTAATTTAGTGCCAAAACCATAATTTATCCATTTTAGTTCATCACACAACAATTTATCAAATAAACTGAAATACCCACCATATGCAAATTAGTAAAATTTAGCATGCTCTGATGCCACATGATGGTTAGCATACGAACTAGCAGAATTAAGGATCGGAATTTTACCCTAGATGCATAACTAATTTAGATGTTAACATGCTTAAGACAAAAAGCTCTAATTACACTAATTAGGGTTTAGAAAAAAATACCTTTGTAGCTTCTCCCGACTTCTCTAAAACTCTTTACGATCACGAACCGGGACCACCATTAATGTTAACCCACTATTCTTCAGACTAAGAATCGGGTTGTGAGACATGTTAAGTGAAAGAATTAGAGAAAGAGATGGAAATTGGAGGTGAGATTTGGGAGAAAATAAGGATTAATATTGTAATTCAAAATTACAAAATTGTCAAAAATTCTCTTCCATTTGCAAATTGCCTCTTAAATAGACAAATTACATGCAAAATTTACATGTATTTGGACCACCAAAGACCAACACCTTACAATCCACTATCCATTAGTGGATTGATTCACCATTCCATTTTCTCTTAGTGGGCTTGGTGTCATCACTTTCACATAGCCCGCTAAAAATTAGTGGAATTACCCAAGAAAATGTTGAATTTTCCCATTAACTTAGGTCAAGGATGACAATTTTAGTCAAAGTCAAACTTTGACTTTTCAAGTCAAAAGTCAACATTTTGACTTTTTACCATTTTGTCCATCTTGACTAATTTCGACCTCCCAAGCATGAATCCACATTCATTTTCTTGAAATTCAAATCACATTTGAATATAAAGTCGGTCAAAGTTTGACTTTTCTAAGTCAAAAGTCAACATTTTGACTTTTCACAACTTTGACCATTTCCATCAATTTCGAGCATCCGAATATGAATCCATATTCATATTTTTAACATTTAAATCATATTTAAACATAAAGCCTTATAACCGACGGCTATATTACATATATTCGTTGGTTTCTCTCTCTACCTAATTCGAACAATTCAAATTATTCCAACATATTGTTCTAAGTTAATTCCGTATGAGCTAGTAGAGGAACCTAATGGACCTATAGATCGTGGGCTCCAATGATCCGAGATTAAATGGCCAAACTCTTTTAGACAGAGCTAATCAACATTCGTTAACTAACGGGTCATTCCACTAAAGTCTCGTAGTTGCCCTCCCCTTGCTATAGATATAATTGTGTCCATTTAATATAACCATGATCATTAAGATAATCCTTCACAGGTTGTTTGTAACCTTGGCTGGGTCAAAATATCGTTTTACCCCCGAGACTACATCTTGTTCCTTAAGTCCCACTGATCCACTATTGAACATTTGGTTTAAGGTTCAACCTATAAACTGAGTCCCTCTTGGGCCAATGAGAGGGTGGGATCCCTTGTTCAGGACTTGGATTTGGTCCTTAAGAGAACAACCTATCTACTAACCCTAAAGCGGATAGGAGTGAATTATGTCTTGCACCCTATGTCTCTAGCTATCCATTCGATCTTACCCCTGAAATTGGAGGCTTATTGGGGCCAATGCCGTTGAGCTACCCTCACCTATGCAGATCTAAGGATAATACCGTTTGAACAGAAGTTCATAGTTAGCTCAGGATTAAGATTACGTTACCTAGGTCATCATAATCGAAATAGTCAGTTTATATAGTCAATGATGTTATAACTTAAAAGTGACTATTTCATGGTTCCAGTCTTATGTAAACTCTTTATAGAGGATGCCCCGAATTCCATGTCTCTACATGAACAATTTAAAATCACTTCGTTTGTACTAACTATAAAGTGGGCCGCATCCATAGTGTTTTTTCAAAATAAGGCGTCCAACCTTATTCATTCACTATAGACCGTTTGGGCTATATACTCGAACTTGATCCAAGTTTATGTCTCTACATAAAGTTCAAGTCTACACTAGATAACCTCTAGACCTTAGTTTATTGGCTTCAAGATTATAATATTCTATTTTTACTAATAAATCCTCAATAACCAATTTATTGAGTAGAATATAGTTTTAAACTACAAACTACGAGTTTTAGGACATAAATTCCAACACTCTACCACGTCCTCTTTCTCGATTATGTTGTGCATACATTGCCTTGTCTTCTTTGATGGTCATCTTTGTTTGTAAGGTCTCCTTCAGGACGTACCTTTTGTTGTTTTTTTTCTTTCTTTGTTCGTGTGCTTCAAGGGAATCTGCAAGATCATCAATAGTCATTTCTTTCGAATTCGTTGACTCCTCAGTTGCACATATGATATTTTCAAAGGCATTTGTCAATGATCAAAGGATTTTCTCCACAACCCTTGCATCTTTGAGGGTTTCTCCATTGCGTTTAATTTGGTTTACCACTGTTTGAACCCGGGTGATGTAGTCAGATACCTCCTTATGACTCATTCATTTTCATGTTTTTCCATTCGCCTTGAAGAGTTTGAAGTCGTACTTGTTTAACTCGATCAACACCCTTGAAAGCCTTCTCTAATGTGTCCCATGCTTCCTTCGATATTCTTGCACTTGCAATTTTCTCAAAGCCTGACTCATTTACAGCTTGGAACATGAGATAGAGAGTGTTTTTGTCTTTCATCTACATTTCTTTTATCTCCTTCAATTGATTTGTTGTTGGATTTGCAATTGGAGCCTCCTTCAAGACCTTCTTCGACTACTTCCCATGCGTCTTGAGTGCCAAGCAAGGCACGTATTGTCATAGTTTGTCTTAGTGAGTCGTGGTAACGACATTTATTGTCATAGTTTGTCTTGGTGAGTTGTGGTAACGTCACGTATTGTCATAGTTTGTCTTAGTGAGTCGTGGTAATGGCATCTGTCCTAACACTGTGCTCCCATGGTTCAACATGGCTTTGATTCCAACTTGACAAAGGAGGAGACTTTGAAGAGAGAAATTATTAACAAAAATTGCTTAATCTTCTAATTTTTTCTCAACTTGCTTTATTAAAGGTTACAATATCATCATATATAGTCTCACAAGGTGTCTCTCTAAATTCCTTTAATAAATCACTAATAAAAGAAAAATTAAAGCGATTACAATAATTAAGATAGAATTTCTAGATAACGTCAAACGTCTTGAAACTTAAGCCATTAGAAAATACACATTTGGGACATCAAAATCCATAGGTCATACATTTAATGTGAATGTCTTTTGATATCTCAAATACCTGCTAAAAAACTGTCCCAAAAATTGACATTTTGAGTTTAATGCTCAACATGAAGAACCTTGTTAAGCAAGGATAAAGCCTTCAACCCCTCACACACTACCAAGGCTTCCAACCACGAAACTGGCAAATGATGTGCTAAATGCAATAGTGTTGTCGACAAGTTTGATAGAGCCTCTCCAGTCACGAAGAATCTGAAGGATACGAACATTAGCAGTGGAAAAACGGATTGAAAAGAATACTCTAATTACATCTAAACAATTAGAGATTAACATGCATTAAACATAATCCTAATTACACTAGTTAGGGTTCAAAGAAAACATACCTTTGAAGCTTTTTCAAACTTCTCCAAATCTTCTCTTGAACTCGAACTGGACCATCACTAGAGTTGACCTGCTAATCTTTGGACTAAGAAAGGAATTAAAGAGAAATGTGGAAATTTGGAAGAAATTAGGTTGAGATATGTTTAATTTTTGAAGAGAGGAAAAACAAAAGTTTTGAAAATAAAAAAAAGGCCAAAAGTATTTTTAAATTTGAGAAGAGCACTATTTATAACCTAATTACATGCAAAATAGTTGGCCAAAATCTCAACACCTAGCATTCCACTAACATTTAGTAGAATTAATCACCATTTCATTTTCTCTTAGTGAGCTTGGTGTCATCATCATAAGCTTCCACATAGCCCACTAAGAGTTAGTGGAATTATCCAACATAATGTTGGATTTTCCTACTAACTTTGGTCAAGGGGCAAAATGGTCATTTGACCATTTTAGTCAAAGTCAAACTTTGACTTTTTAAGTCAAAAAATCAATATTTTGACTTTTTACCATTTTGTCCATCTTGACTAATTCCAACCTCCTGAGCATGAATCCACATTCATTTTTTCCTAATTCAAATCCCATTTGAATATAAAGCCGGTCAAGATTTGACTTTTCAAAGTCAAAAGTTAACATTTTGATTTTTTACAACTTTGACCATTTCCATTAATTTCAAGCTTTCAAATATGAATCTCTATTCATATTTTTAATATTTAAATCACATTTAAATATAAAGCTCTTGCTCAAAGCTATAACTGATGACTATATCACTTGTAGTTGTCAATTTCTTTCTCTTTACATAATTCGAACAATTCGAATTATTCCAACATGTTGTTCTAAGTTAATTCCTTATGAGCTAGCAGGGGAACCTAATGGACCTATAGATCATGAGCTCCAACGATTAGAGATTAACTAGCTATACCCTTTTAGACCAAGCTAATCAACATTCATTAACTAAAGTCATTCCATTAGAGGTATATTTTTGTCCATCTGATAGAACCATGATCAGTAAGTTAATCCTTTACAAGTTGTTCGTAACCTTTGTTGGGTCAAAATATCATTTTACCCCTAAGGCTACATCTTGTTTCTTAAGCCCCACTGATCCACTATTGAACAATTGGTTTAAGGTCCAACCTACAAACTGAATCCCTCTTGGACCAATGAGAGAGTGGGGCCTCTTGTTCAAGACTTGGATTTAGTCCTTAAGAAAACAACCTATCTACTAACCCTAAAGCGGGTAGGAGTGATTTCCATCTTGCACCTTTACTGTCTAAGGATCAAATATCTTGGAATTGAATGCTTGTAGGCTTATTTGATGGAGTTATGCTGCCTAAGAATTAAAGATGCATGTGTTTAGGGTGTTAGTTTCAAATTTCTAGGCTTGGCTAATCTATTTAGTTTTTTTTTCTTTTTGTGAATTGTACATCCTGAAATTATGCTATATTAGAATTTTAATTGATTTTTTTTTTCATATTTTGTACCTCTAATTCAATTTCTTGACTCTATTGATTTTCATAACAGTAATGTAAAAATGAGAAATTTTAATATTTAATAACAATAATCTAGATTACAGTTGCATTAACATGAATGGTCTAATTAGAAATATTACAAACCATTCACAAAATATAATAAGTCATGTAATTAAATGGAGTTCACGAAAGTTTTAGTTAAACAACATTAAAAGGGTCTAATAGGTTTTAAAATAATTAAGCATAACCAAAAGGGTCGTGCAAAAACAAAAGTAGTTACATTTAGCCATAGTTATGGTTGTCTTCCTATAACTCATATGCAATGTATTTTAAACCACTTTTATCAAAAGAGTTTAAATTAAAATGAGTTTTTTTTTTTTTTTTTTTTTTAAAAACACACACTTTTTTCTTAATCAATACAAATGAGTCCTAAGTCTTCTAGTTTAATTGACCAACGAAAAAAATGAAAAATATTATTAAAATAAAAATAAACCATGGTATATGTGATATATACTTACAATTTGTACTATATTACCAATATATTCATATTTAATTTATTGTTGAGATCACAATAGATAGGTCTTCAATTTTCACCTAGAAAAAATATAACAAAACAAACAAAATCTCCTAAAATGAAAAAAAAGAGATTAATTTTAAACAAAAAGAGAAAAGATATAATTAAAAAGATGATATAATAATACTAATTATTAAAAAAACTCTAGAAGTAAAGAAAATAGAAAAAATGAAAAAATGCATATTTAAAAAGATATATTATTGTGATTAAATCAAAGACGTATTTGGAATAACTTAGAAAAGAAATTTTTTCAAAAATTTATTTTTACTATTTTTTCAAGGTTTGCAGAGTTGCCAAAGTTGGTGGTTGGAAGTTCGTCACTGGAGCTGTTAGAAATGACACTCAATGGTCGGCCGATAATGGTAATTGAAGGTGGTGTTCGGAGTTGGTCGACAAATTTTCTAGATTGAATTAGAAAAAAAGAAGGTAATCCATGAGCTGAAATAGTATTTACTATTCAAACCTACGACAAAGAGTGTAAGAAGCGTTGGTGAAAACGGTCGTTGATCAATGGTGAAGACGGTCAACAGTCACCAATGTTTAAGACGATTGGTTGGTCATCGACCATCATGACAATTGGTTGCCAAGGGTCATGGCTATTGGTCATTGACCATCACTTCAACCGTTTGTTAATAGACACGACATCATAATTAATGATAACGATTGGTCATCATCAATCAAGATGTTCACCTAACGACAATAACGTCCAAAGTTGTAGGTCACCAATGGTCAAGACGATCCAGAGGCGATGATCCAGAGTCAACAATTAAGACGATAGATCATCCTGACTGTTGACCGATCATGATCGATCATCATAGTTAATCGTGAAGTTGGCTAACATTTGTTGCCAATGGTCATCAATTTCTAAAACATATGACATTCAATAAAATAAAATTAAAAAAAAACATATTCCATACCCATGGGTTTGGTTTCTCTTAATAATCCTAGAAATTTTACTCTATTTGTTTAAACATGGGTTCAGCTTCAAATGTCAAGCCTCCCTAATTCCAAATCCATGGGCCAAACACTCTCTTATTAGTTTGAGTTGGATAGTTTAAGTTGTTAGGTTATTCAAACACCTCCTAAGGAGGACACAAGGCACACACTCATTAAGGATGCCTATTGTTCTAATATTCTAAAAAGAGACTTAAGGGTCGTTTGTTTTGTGGGAATCGATTATCATGGAGTGAGTATCTGGATTATCGAGTTTTTTTGTGATAATGTAAGATGTTCGGTTATCTAGAGATTTTCAGGCATCCTATAATACTCTCTATATGGAGAATATCTCGTGAGTTTTGGATGTTCTCCTAAAATATAAGTTTTCTAGATTTCCATATTAAGCGCATCATCTTTTATTTTTAAGAATTTTTCTTTATATATATGTATATAAATATCACTTTTTTTTTATTTTATAATTAAAATAAATACATATTTCACTTTCCCATTTTCTTAAAAATATATTTAACTTTCAATTAATATATATTGTAAATACTATTCATATAAATAAATGCTCGTTAGTGTGTTTAGTGGTCATAGCTACATGTCAACTCATTAGCTATCTAACATACATGTCATATGTCTATCAAGTACTCAATCTTAGTGATCTTGTAATTCATCTCATACTTGTGGATTGCCTATAAATAGTGGCTTTTGGTGCAGTTGTAAGACACACCAAGATTGAAGAGAAATACAAATAAATTGAAGAGAGAGGGAGAAAGTTGAGAAAATTAAATTTTTTTTCTTAATATCCTAATTTTCTTAATTTCTTAATTAATTTAATTTAATTAATTTATATATATATATATATATATTATATTTTGGGAAACTTTCCTAAATATAACAAACTAAGAAAACTATATTAATTTAAAAAGATATTGAAATTAACAAAGATGAATATGTTGTAAGTTCATCTTATATTAAACTAACGAGTGCCATAACATCTTGATTGGAACATTATATAAATTTAAGACATTCACAGTACAAATACTAAAATAAATATAGTCATCTTAGTATTTTTAGATATCTTTAACAATATTCCTACAAATCAAACATGGTTATCTAACAATTTCAAACACCTAAACATCATGTTATATATCTACATTTCTAAAAAAACAAACCGTTCCTTAAGTTTGTGTAAATGCTCGCAAATTAAAGATACCTAACAACTATAGGGTGTTTAGGGCAATAGGTTGGTTATTATAATTGAGTTACAATAGTTTGTATTTGTACTTGTCTGCAAATGGATTATGGTCCTTGATATCATATTAGATAACATTAATTTTCAACTTAAAACAAACTGGCAATGAGAAGGGTAACTCATTTATATTATAAATATTGTAAGACTCTTTGATATTTTTCAATATGAGATCTTCAACAAGGTCATGCACCATTCTTTATTTAGTTTTGTTTATTTGAGTGGTCACCTTTTTTTGAGTCAAATTTGTAACAAACTATTCCCTTTTTGTGCTTTTTATGAAGTCACCCATGTTCTTTTTGGATAATACTACACCATCTCTTGTGGCCATACGACTTGGTATATCTGTCTTGCCTCTGTCTTGGTGCCTTCACCTGCTGGCATACCAAGCATCTACTAACGAAGTCTGCCACTTCTCTCTTCATATTTCGTCACCAGTAAACTCGCTTCAAGTCTTGGTACATCTTCGTACTTCCAGGATGCATAGAAAATGGAGAGTTATGAGCCTCTGTCAAAAACTCAATCTTAACTGCACTATCTGCTGGGACGCACAAACGCCTCTCAAACATAAGTCCACCATCAGAGGATATGGAGAACTCCTCGTCTTGCCCTACTTCTGCCAGGCAACGCTTCTCAACCAAATATAAGTCATTTAGCTGAGCAACAATAATCCTCTGTCTCAAGGTTGGCTGCACTGACAACTGAGCTAACTGTGAGGTAAATTCTCCTACTAAAACAACAATCTCAGCTCTCTCAAAATCTCTAAGCAAAGGGACCTACTCAATAATAAGTGCTGCTGGATGTGACACCTTTCGACTAAGCGCATCAGCTACCACATTCGCCTTACCTGGGTGATACATAATCTCGCAGTCATAATCCTTTACTAACTCAAGTCATCTTCTCTGTCTCATGTTCAACTCCTTCTGGGTGAAAAAATATTTTAGGCTCTTATGGTTAGTAAAAATCTGTATCTTTTCACCATACAAGTAGTGTCTCTATATCTTCAGTACAAAAACCGCTACTGCCAACTCTAAATCATGGGTAGTGTAGTGCTGCTCATGACTCTTCAACTGACGAAAGGCATAAGCAACTACCTTACCTTGCTGCATAAAAACACAACCTAGTCCTTTCTTGAAGACATCACTGTAGATCAGAAAACTTCCAGACCCATTTGACACTGTAAGGACTGGTGCAGTCACAAACTTCTGCTTAAGCTCCTGGAAACTACTCTCACATGTTGGACTCCAAACAAAAGGAGACCCCTTTCTGGTCAATTGAGTCAACAGACTGGCTATACGAGAGAAATCTTCCATGAACCTTCTATAATAACCTGCTAAACCTAGAAAACTACTAACCTCATTAACTGTAGAAGGTCGAGGCCAACTGGTCACAACTTCAATCTTCTGTGGGTCCATAGAGGCTCTCTCACTGGATACTACATGGCCAAGAAAAGACACCTTTAGCCAGAACTCGCACTTAGAAAACTTTGCATATAGCTTATTGGCTTGAAGAGTCTCCAAAACCTGATGCAAATGCTTCTCATGCTCAACCTCTGTCTTAGAGTAAACCAAGATGTCATGAATAAAAACTATAATAAAAGTGTCCAAGAAATTCTTAAACATCTTGTTCATCAGATCCATAAACACAGTAGGAGAATTGATCAAGCCAAAAGACATTACAATGAACTCGTAATGTCCATATCTGGAACGAAAAATAGTCTTAGGAATATCACTGTCGCTAATCCTTAGCTGATGTTAGCCTGAACATAAATCAATCTTAGAGAAAGCAGTGGCTCCTTGTAGTTGATCAAATAAGTTATCAATTCTTGGCAATGGATAGCGGTTCTTTACTGTCACCTTATTCAGCTCTCTATAATCAATACAAAGGCACATTAACCCATCTTTCTTCTTCAAAACAATACTGGTGCTCTCTAAGGTGACACACTAGGTTGAATAAAACCCTTGTTTAACAACTTCTACAACTGGACCTTTAGCTCTTTTAGCTCAGCTGATGCCATTCTGTAAGGAGCTCTAGATATAGGAATAGTGCCTAGCTCCAGCTCAATAGCAAAATCGATCTCCCTAGGAGGTGGAAGTTCTGAAAGCTCATCAGGAAAAACGTCGGGATATTTTCTCATCACCGACTTGGATGACAAGGAAACTTCAAGCTCTCTGATGTCTACCACGCTAGCCAAGATACTCCAAGTACCCTGGTTGAGCAGCTTATTGGCTTTCATAGCCAAGATAAATTTGGGTCGGACCACAGTCCCTGCCCCCTTAAACTTGAAACTAGCCGCTGAATGAGGGTTAAAAACTACCTTATTGTGGGAACAGTTTATGCTTGCATGGTTGGCAGATAACCAATCCATGCCTAAGATTACATCAACATCTCGCATGTCTAAAACTAGCAAAGTTACATCTAACACATGATTTTCTATCTCTACATGACATACTTTTATCTTTTCTTTAGACAACATAACTTCTCTTGTTGGGGTAGAAACCAATAGTATACTATCCAAATTTTTTACTTCTAAACATATATGCCGAACAAAAATTGAGGATATGAAAGAATGAGATGACCCAGTGTCAAACAACACAAATGCGAAGTATCCCAAGATGGGGAGCGTACCTGTCACCACAGTACTAGCTTGCTCGGCCTCCCAATGAGTAGTGGAAAATACTCTTCCCTACTAGAGAGTGAAAGTCTGGTTCGAAGTAGTCTCAAGCAATTTTCGAAGACAAAAGTCAGCTATATGCCCTGGTTGCTTACACTTGTAACAGACTCCACTTTCTGCTAAGCAACGTCTTCCATGAGATCTTCCACAACTACGACAAGTAAGTAGCTCTCTCAAAGTCTTTCCTGCAGCAACAAGCTCCTGGCGATGTCGCTGGAAAACACCTCTTGACCTCAGATTCCTCTGTGGCGCTACGGCAGACTACAACTCAGCCTTCCTCTTCTGACCTGGGGTTGACCCCCTTCATGTAGCCTTGGACGGATTAGCTCTCTCGTGTAGACTCATATCCACTACCAGACGCAGTACATCAGCATGGGAGGTTAGCCTGAAGGCTCGAACGAACCTTAGAGGTCTAGTCTGAAACCTTTAATGAACTTCTTGGTTCTGGCAGCCTTACTACATCGGGAGCAAAACGGGATAGCATGTCAAACTCTACGTCATACTGCTCCACAGTCATGTTGCCTTGCTCCAGGTTAAGAAACTCTTGCTGCTTAGCATACCTCAGGCTGGTAGAGAAGAATTTTGCATAGAAGCTCTCCTTGAACTACTCCCAAGCTATCTGGTTGACATCACCACCCAACATCCTCTCAGCAGTCTCCCACCAGGCGGTTCCTATATCTTCTAAGAAGAAGACTACGCACTGAACTTTCTGGTCATTAGGGCACTTCATGTACCTGAAGATGGTCTCTATAGAAGTCAACCACATCTGGGCCTTGGTGGGATCATCCATGGACTCGTTAAATGTCTTGGGGTTGTACTTCCTAAAGTCTCTCAGATGTTTCGCCTTGGTAGACAGTTGGTTTGGTACGGGCTGGGGTTCCGCTCGAGTCTGAGCAGGGGCTGGCTGGGTTTGTTAAGCAGCATGAAATGGTGCTAAGGCATCTCTTAGCATATCTTGGTATCTCTTCTCCATTGCACCGAGGTCGGCTTGAGTGACAGTTGCAGTAGGGTTGGCAGCTTGTACAACAGGTTGCTTTTCATACTGGGTACGTCCAGCTCCTCTGCCTCCACTACCACCTGTGCGTGCACCTCTACGTGTGACATTTTTCCTAAATTCCATCAATAGAAGTTTTCATAATGCAATCATAAGAATATTTATACATTATCTAATTTAATTCAGGGAAGATTATAATCACAACATGACCATAAATCATAAAACATACCTGGCGAGTGACGAAGGACCGTATTAGCCATAGGGTAAAACCAAAAACAAAGACTTACATCGTAAGTTAGTCTGTAGTGTTGGGATTGATGCCCTAAATCTCGTGGTCTTGTAGTTTGTAATCGTATATATTATACAAACTTTTTATTTATCTAATAAAATAAAGTGATTTATTTTATTTGACATTTAGTTGCATTAATCCACAAAACCAATAAACTAACATCTAAGGTTATCTTTTGTAACCTAAACATGTATATGGAGACATACAAGTGGATCATGTTTAAGTGATAACCTAAATGGTCTGTAGTAAATGGATAAGACTGGATACCTTATCCTGGTGACACTACGAATACGACCTGCTTTGTAGTTGTTACAATTGTTCTAAAATGCTACAAATGATTTGATCCTAATCATTTATCTCGAGACATTAGAGCGGAGGTATTCTATATAAAGAGTTTGTATAAGACCGGACCATGAAATGAATAATCTCTCTTATTAACACCGTTACTAGTTGAGACTACATTTCACCAGGATGACTATAGGTGACTTGACCTGAATCCTGAGTGAGTATTGAACTCTTGCTTATGAAGGCGATCCTTTGATTTGTATGGGTGAGAATGACCTATGTAGCCGACTCAATATGCCTACCATTTTGGGGATTCGTCTGATTGGGGAGCTGGGAACACAACTACACAAGAAGGAATTCACTCCTTCTTTATAGATAGAGTAAGTAGAGAAATTGCTCTATTAAGGGCTAATTTCAGGGCTTGAACAATGTGGCGCCACACCCTTTCTTGACCTGAGAGGAGTTCAATTATAGTAGGACTATAATTATTGTTCATTAGAGGAATCAGTGGTACTTAAGGAGTTAGATGTAATTAGAGGGGCAAAACAGTAATTTTTGGCCTAGTTGTACTTACGAGCAATTTGTGAAGGGTCATTGCACTGTTGATTGGTTATATCTAATGAACACTAAAATATATCTACAGTAAGAAGAGTGCAACTATTAGTCTTTAGTGGAATAACCAATAGTTAATGAATATAGATTAATTTAATTAAAGAGTTTAATTAATTAATCTCATTTCATTGGAGCTTCAATTTGTAGGTCCATAAGGTTCCCTTGTTAGCTCAATAAGGATAAATGAGAATCAAATTTATTTTGGTTTAATTTGAATTGTTCAAATTGAGTAAATGGAATAAATTGTATATGATACAATTAATATAATGTATTTGATACATTATAATGTAAAGTTTTTAAGAGAGAAGTTGATATTTGAATATGATTCAAATAATAATAATAATATGAATAAGATTCATAAATAAACTATAAGTTAAAATTAATATGGATTCAATTCATATTAGAACTATAGATTATATGAGAGATCTAAACCATTGGTTATATTATATATGATATAATATAAAGTTTATATTATATGAGATATAATGTATATTAATTAAATTTATATTGATTTAATTTAATTTAATTAATATTTTTTAAAATAAATAGAATGAATAACTCCCTTGGGAGTCATTCTACGTGGGAAAGAGGGAGGAAGTTATTTTGATAACTTCCCCCTCCATATCATTGTTAAGATTTTTTTTTTAAAAAAAAGAGTGAGATTTTCTTGAAGCACTATCTTATCGATCTCTCTGTATTCCAAAGGAAACAGAATTCTCTCACAATTTCTTCCCTCACCAAAATTACAGAAGCCCACAACCCTCTGTGATTCTTTACTTGGACAATAACAAGGAAGATTTTGTGGTGTCTTGAAAGTTTGGAAGAACAATTCTTTAAGGTTCTACAAAGGTTAGTTTATTTTCACCTTTTCCTCAATGAGAAGCATGCTTAAGTTTTGTTTATTGTTTTTCTTTGAATTCATTGGTTTTACAAATTGAATTTCACTTGCACGGCGTCAATACGCTTCTGCTTTGGGAATTCCATTCCTTCATGTAGAACCTAAAAACTTAGGTTCTGATACCAACTGTAACGACTCAACTCTTTATACTAAGCTAAGATCATTACTACTAAAAAGGAAACTAAAATTTCTTAAATTAAATTGAAAGGTAAAACAAATTTTTATGGTCAAAACTTCAAATACTCATTTAAAATCGTAGATAAATAAATAATTAGAAAAAAAATCTCAAAATAATAAATTCCTAGTTTGAGCCCTATCTAGTTTTAAAGAGTAAAATAAATAAAAGTGCATAAATGCTGAAATCAAATCTAATAACATTAGGCGGAAGCAAAAGTGGTTCCTTATGGCATGCAACGGTCACTTCTTGTCATTGGCCAACTTTCCTCTGCTCTTACCTCTACCTCTGCCTGAAAAATTAAACATAAGAAAGTAAGTATAAAAAGTATACTCAGTAAGGGACTTACTGCTAGTCGCGCTAGGTGGCTGTTAACTTCATATTAGAGTTCTGTAAAGTGGTACCCTTAACTGGCACCCGAACACGTGCAATCTTTGATCCCGTAGGAACATCTCTGGTCTTCGATGAACCCAAAAGAACACCTAGGACAAAACTAGTCTTTAGTGAATCTCGAAGGAAACACTAAGAAAATCAAGCTGTGAGTGATCCCATCGAGCCACTCGTAAACATATCATCTCATATTGGATTGGTGATCCCGTCGGACTACACAATTATAAAAAGGTGGTGATCCCGAGGGACACTCATATGGGTACGATTCTAATAGAAAAAGCTAACAGTACACCCTATCCAATAACATGCAGCATAACATAGCATCATAAGCATGACATGAATATTAATCGTAGTAGTCTTAATGATGGGATTAATAATTCATGCATAAACATAACATCATTAAACATGATCATCACCATGTCATAACTAACAGTCAACATAAACATAAACTCTGTCCTAATTATCAGTTATCATAGCATAAACTCATTACGCATTTCAGCTACATCAATACACATTGGGAAATAATATGCAAGCTCTTACTTCAAATTAAAGATCTAGTAGGAGAATCTCTTACCTAAAGATTAGCTAAATCCAAAGAAATAAAATCCTGATAGCAAGGTCAAGCTTCCCAAGAAGATCCTAAACATTAAGGGTATAATACTAAGAGAATAAATTTAATGGTTGCTTAAAGACCCAAAAGTTCAATTGTTTCAACTTACCTAAAGTTGAGGTCGAATCCGACGTATCCTTGGTTGGGAAAAATCCACATCTCAAACTTCCAGATAAAGTCTAACTAAATAATCCAAAATTAATTTAATTAGGGTCCAAAAATTAATCTTTGATGGGTATGCCAAAAACCCAATCAAAACTTACCAAAATAGTGACAAAAGGCCAAAAATAAGCTAGGTCGCTTAAAATGGATTGGTTGGAGGGGAAACTGGCTAGGCGACTGGCTGAAGGATAGAGCGGCTCGCGGCTTGTGGCTCACGACTATAAAAGGCAGGCACGCGACGCTGGTCGGCTTGGTAAAGGCACGAAGAACGGCTCGGATATGGCTGGTGTTAGGGGTAAGCATCGGACGGTCGGGGTCGGTTTTTCGACCAAACCGCCCCGAACCGACTACAAGTCGGCACGGAAGTATGAAAACCGGCCTCGACCGCCGGTTCTAACCAAACCGGCCGGTCCAACCGGTGGTTGGTTCGGTTCGGTTCGGGTCGGTCGATTTTTTTTTTCTTTCTTTTTTTCTTCCTTTCTTTCCTTCCTTCCTTCCTATTTCTTCTCCTCCTCCTCCTTCCTTTTCTATGTTCCTTGCTTTCTTTTTGATAAACAAACGATTTTAAAAACTAAGAATGACGTTATTATGTTTTATTTCACTTTTTAATTTCAATAAAAAAGTCTACGATATATATTCTATATTGTCTTCAAATCATATAATTGTGATGAAAAAATAAAATCAAGTTCTATTAATTTCAATGCTTAGTTCATAGGTATTACACAAATTAATAAAATAAACAACATAAAAATAAGAATCTAAACATACTACCAAAATGAAATATATATCAAATATTATAGGGTTAGAAACATCCAAGTTCAATTCAGTTCACCACATTACTATTAATAGTCACAAATACAACCAAAGTATGAAACAAAAACACTATGATAATCTAGTCAATAGAAATATTACAAGTCTTGGATCAGAATTAGTTAATAATCGGTAATTGACAACTTATCAAAATCTGGAAGGTCTTCAAGCTCCTTTTCATTCTCCATAACCACCCGAAATCCTACATAATCAATATGAAGAATTTACTAAATAATTTAAGATTTCACTAAAGTTACACATTACAACTACAAAAGATATCATGTAAAGATTTGAAAATACCTTCTTCAAATTTTGAAGCCTCTTCCAATTCATGTTGAAATTGAAGATGTATTGGATCAGAATTTAGCCAATTTTGAGTACATATGAGAGCCTCCACTGTTTTAGGGGCCAATGAGCAGCGTGATGAGTCAACAACACATCCTCCAGTACTAAAAGCCGACTCAGACGCTATAGTAGAAACTGGAATAGCCAAAATATCTCTAGCCATTTGACCAAGAACCTCAAATCGATCACTGTTCATCTTCCACCACTATAGTATGTCAAAATCACCTTCGGTCCTAACATTGGCTTCCAACAAATAGATATCAATCTCCGATGATCCCTGTTCGAAAGGTGTAGTAGAATCATCTTCAAATTCCTTAAGAATCGTGTCGTAGACAAAACTTCACCCACATTTTCATTCGAATCAAAATCAATATTAGCATCCAAGCCTGAAACAGTTTGTGTACTAGTTGTACTAGTACTACTGCATCCTTGTCTACTCCTATTTCGAGTAGTACTATACTCATGAAAGAGACGTCTACAACATTGTTCCACTACATTTCCCATGGATTCAGCAACCTCGGGACCAAAAAATTTTTTCAAACAAAAAGATACAATCTTAATTTCTTTCGAGGATCCAACACAATAGCAACATACAACAACAAAGTATTCTTTTCATTGTTTCCCCAATATTTCTCGAATTTTGCCTTCATGTTATTAGCCATTCCAACTAACAATGCATTTGCACTACTACCCGCATTCAAACGTATACAATTCTGAACCACTGTAATCTGATGGAAAACCAAGTTCGAAGTAGTATACAAAGAACCCGAAATCTGTAATGTGACATCATAAAATACTTTTAAAAATCGTATTAACATCCTAGCATTTGTCCAATCTTCCTTATTCGGTGACATATCATGTCTATACGAGGCATCTTCATCTTCTAATCTATCAAAAGCTTTTTCAAACTTAACAGCAGCTTCAAGCATCATATTTTTGGTGACACATAACTCTTACAAGTAATTTTTTCAAGTTCAATGCACTTTTTAAATTTCAAAAAACGAGTAGGAGAAGACCTTATAAATCGCACAGCATATCGAATCCTATCAATACAATCATTATGTTCCTTAAAAGCATCAGTTACTATAAGATTCAATATATGGGCACAACAACGAACATGCAGAAATTCCCCACCAAACAATAATCCTTTATTGAATCTCTTTAAAAGATAAGCAACAGCAGTGTCATTCGAACTTGCATTATCAACCGTCAAAGTCATTACCCTCTCAATGCCCCAATCCTTCAAATTCTTTTCAATGGTTTTACCGATAGTATCACCTTTATGATTCTCAATTGGAGAAAAACTAAGTATTCTCTTGTGTAATTTCCAATCAGAATCATTGAAATGGGCTGTTAGGACCATGTAATTAATATTTTGTCCCGATGTCCAACAATTAGTGGTGAGAGAAACTCTATACTTATTTTTTACAAACATGTCTCTCAAACGATTCTTCTCATTAACATACAACTTAAGCACATCTCTAGCCACAGTAAATCGAGATGGAACAACAAATCTAGTATGATTTCCACATGTTAATTTATCCACAAACTTCTTAAATCCCTTACCCTCCACAAACTTAAAGGGCAATTCATCAACTATTATCATCTCAACCAAAGCATCCCGACAACCATCTAAACTAAATGATTCACATACAAGTTGTGAAGAATTATCTCCAACTTTGTCTTTAGGTTTAAAAGCTAATGTCATTTGAGTTTGGTCTCTCTTTTTTTGGTAAGGGTACTTTTTGCAATTTTCTAAATGATGCTTCATAGTTCCAGTACCATTACGTTTAGAATGACATGCATAAACAACTCCACAATATTTAGGGTCATTAGGATCACCTTTAAGCCTCTCAAAGTGGTCCCAAACCATTGATTGTTTGACATTCTTCCTTATTTTTGGGGGATTTGGAACATCTTCTCTCCCATATGAATCAAGGTCAACATCAATGGTTTTACGCTTGCCATCCGTATCTTCGTCCCTTACGATTTTTGAAGCTTCACAACTCCCATCACACTCTAACTCCATATCCGTTGAATCCATTTGATTTAACTGTAATGAGAGTAAAAAAAGATATTCCATTTTAGTGTGTTAATTAAGATGGAAGGTTAATTAATAGCAAGAGATATCACGTACACACTTTGCATTCAAAAAATTTAGTCAAATCATCCATAAAAAATAAAACAAAATCCTAATTAGGGTTTAAGCAGAGATATTAGCATAATAATAGCTTTTGAAAAATGCATAGGCTAAGTATGAGATTTGTGAGCAGAGTTAATATTTAATATAATTAAGCAAATTGATCAAGTCATTTATTCTAATTCTTTTCTTAAATTGGAGATTCCAAACGCTACCCCACACTATTTTATTTTCTTCTTAGTATGAGAGTTTAAGTGTTAACTATTAAGTGTAATATATATATCTATTAACAAAGGAAAGTCAGCTTAGGAAGGGATTAATGATATAGGGGTGCACGAAAATCTTAAAAATTGATGTATTTGACAAGCTGGAAGGCTGACAATTAAAGTAGAAATGGACAAAATTAATATATCATCAGTCTAAAGCTACAGTACTCAAGAGACAGAGAGTTGAATTGAAATGTTCATTAGGTTTGAAATGCCAACAAAGTTAAATGGTATATCAGAAGTGTTAAATTCGTGATTGACTCAAAGTTATAAGTTCATCAACTAAACATAAATCTTTTTAACACAACATGAATATGAAAACAAACATAAATCTTATGGTGGAATTAGAAGAATCTGGGTGTTAAATTCATAAATTCACAACATGAATAGTTTAACAACGATTCATCACAAGCTTATTGCATACACATATATTCAGAACGAAAAGAAAAAAAAATTCCAAATAACGATTTAGGCGTGCGGCTGAGCGAGGGTGTCGGGTTGGGCGTGCGGATGGCGGCGATTGCGGCCGATGGTGTGCGGACGGCAGGACGGGGATTGCGAAAACGCTTCCGGGGACGGCTGAATCGCTGATAGCGTGCGAAAAAGAGGAAGATTGGGTCGGCGGGTCGCGACGCGAGGAAATTAGAAAGTAGAAACCTAATTTACAAAATTATATAATATATATATATATATATATTTTAAAAAGGGAGTCGGTTCGGTCAGTTTAGCAAATGACCGACCTCCTATATTGAACCGGCCGTCCTAAAGTTGGTTTTCAAATTTCTAAACCCGAAACCTGATCGCCCATACTGTTTTCCGCCCGCCCGACATTGGTTCGTTCGGTTTCGGTCGGTCGTTTCGGTTTTTCGGCCCACCATGCTCACCCCTAGCTGGTGTGAGTAGATCTTGTGCACGTGTGGCTCGACGGTTGCTCATTTACTGACGTTCGTTAACGATGAAGATGACGCGACCGGACGACTCGAGGATGGTGATGGCAACGATCGGTGATGCTTGTGGTGGTTTGAAAATGGCGAAACGAACCGACTTGACGACGGCGCGGCGACGCTTGCGATGGGGGACGAACGACTTGCACGAAAATGAGTAGGCTTACGCGACGATCGTCGATCGGAGATGGGTAGCGACGTCGAGGGCAGCTAGGGTTTTTTTTCTTTAGGGTTTGCTTGAGGAAGATGATGAATAATAACCCTTCATGCTTCCCAAGGGCTATTTAATGAAATAATAAAAAATTATTATTATTTTTCTTTTATCATTTTCTTATTTTATTCCCAATAAAACAACTCCCTCTATCTCCTCATTTAAACCCCTCAAATCTACTTTTTAAACTCAAATCTCCCTCTCTCACCAATCAATCACTTTTATCTTTCCTAAAATAAATAGGGGTCTTTTTAATAATATAACAAAGCGGCAAGTTATTTACACTATAGAACAATTTCGAAACGGAAAAAGCCCATAGACCCACAATGCGAAATACAAAAAATATTACAATAAATGCGCGATTAATCGTTCTTCCGTGCTCGACTAATGTTAATAAACGATTATTAAATGGCATCGTGTAGAATAATATACAATTGATACACGATCTTATAAATTACCAAATACATAAATGACCAACAATAAACGCTAAACGATAACAAAGTACTTTAACGATTATCTTTAACGATCGCGTAAATTATTTTTAACGATTATCTAATATGTGCGTCTGATCATGTTTGAAAATATAAATGATAATTATACACGATTCTATACATTATATAAACGATAAGGTAATAAACAGTAAAAGATGACGAAAAAGTTTAAGTATACACGATCATGTAGAGAAATTTCAACGATCGTTTATATAAGTATAAACGAACATTTACAGAAATTCGAACAACTCGTAATTACAAAAATGCCATCAAAATGAAGGGCCTATAAAAAGGTGAAGGAACTTGTTCAGACTTTTTCTTTCATCGTCTTCCTCATCAATCGTTTATATCCTAGTAACTACTTTAACAAAAATGTCGCGATCGACGATCTGACTTGCATACAAAAAAGTTTGAATTTATATTCATTTCGATCTATTTCCATCATCCATATATATCTAGCAAGATCTATATCGCATACAAAGAGGTTTTAATATATATTCATTTCGATCAATCTATATCTATCATGATCTATCCCATATACAAACATGTCTGTTTCTATACTGATTGTATATATTTCATTGAATATAATTTATATTAGTCTTCTTTTTTACAAATAGATGGTAAGCAAGAATCAACAAGCATTGTGTAGCAAATCAATAATGTGTAAAGCAAAGGCAGAAGAAAGAAAAATAAAGAAAGAAAAAGGAATAAAGGTAACAAATAAGTTGTACTTACTGGATCAACTTAATACATAACACAAATAAGGACAATTAATAAAATAAGAAGAAATAGATTTCAATCTCTGTATAAATAAGATATATATAGATATCAATCTATCAGTGGCTATATGAGACAGGAACAGATAAATTGCTATCTTTATTTATTGGATATACAAAGATAGCAATATATCTCTAACTGTCCGAGATAAAAAAAAAATCTAACCAATAATCTTCTCGACTTTTCATGTTTTAAACGCAAAACGTTCTTAGCCCAAGAAGTCAAGTGATTCTTCATTGTAGAAGCACCTTAACTTTGTTCATAAAATCACTTTTGTAATACATCCATAATTAAACCAAACATCGTTGCCACAAGTAGTTCTCTAAGATCTTTAAACACTGAATTTACACTTTTTGTACAATTTGATGTCATCATTCTATACCTTCGTCTACGTGAATATGCCCGAGACCACTTCTCAAAACCAACACTACTAAGATAATCTCTAATATTTAAACAAACAAACTCCATGCATCTCATGTGGTACTCAAATTCTTCAATAGTGTAGGCATAAGCACAGCTAAAGAAGTACTTATCAAGTATTGGATTCTTAAAATGGAGTTTCAAGTTACTTAAAAGATGTTTTGTGCACACACACTACTCAACATCAAGAAACACTCTTAAAACTCTTTTGGGGATGCTAAGATGCCTATAAGAAATAATGACTAAATTAGCCTGCTATGCAAAACTACCTCGTATCTTCTCAAAAAACCATGTCCATGATACATCATTTTCAGAATCTACAATGGAAAAAGAAAGAGAGAAGATTTGATTGTTATCATCTTGTGATGAGGCTGTTAATAGGATGCCACCAAACTTACACTTCAAAACTTGAATTGATGCACAATATTTTTACCCCTCAATTGATGCACCAAAAGACATAAAACAAAACTTGAAATGACCACTATCATTCATTTCTAAAGTAGTGCATGTATCTATAATAATTAAAAACACATTTCTATTAGCAAAAACAAAAAAGAATAGAAAAAATATGAAAGATGTCAATATTGGTCTATCTAGATAGATTGTGATATTAGTCTATCCACATCTATCTACATATCAATTTAAAATTGATATAAAAAACTTATCATACGTGGGTTAGATTCAACCAATTTATCAAAGAATCTTAGAATCAATGCATACGATTCAACTGTGTCACCATATAATATCTTTATCATATGTTCTTTTTCCCTCCAAGCTTTCTGGTAACTTATATTAACTCCAAGATTTGTACGAGCCTTATGCACAATCTCTTTAGGAATTGAACGATCAGTAGACATGAATCTAAAATCATCTATCAAACAATTGGCAATTAATATTGAAAAAGCTTGCATGTGAGAACTTTGGGCAATACTCAATGAACAATCATGGTTAGAAGTGTATTTTCGTAGCATCCAAATATCGCTCTTCTTATAACAAGATGCCCTTACATACCATTTGCAGCATTCTTGCAAACATCTAAATTCAAGAGACCTCAAATTTGATGTTGTAGTTCTAAATTGAAAGTTGTTCTTCGCTGCTATTATGCAAAAACACTTTGAAAGCACTTATTTACTTTCAAATAAACTTTTTTCCTTCAAATCGAATAATATGAGATGTCTCTTATAACTTCATTATTTGAAACAGACGAAGAAAAACTTATATTCAGTGACATATCAACATTCTCTCGTATGTTACTAGATGAAGAAGACGTTCTCAAACAATTAACACTTACATGGGCAACTAATGGATGTCTATTAGTGGCATCTTTAGCAAAAGCTAAATACCAAGCAACATCATTATCCTTCTTTATTGGTACCACAGTTTGAACATTACTTTTACCAAAATCAAGTAAAACAGATAACTCAACTGATTCAACCAATTCAAGTTATTCACATGTCAAAGCAGCCAAAGAATTAAAGCTGACTCGCATATCTACCAAAATTTCAAACACTGAGTAATTTTCATAAACATTGCAGCCATTCTATTTGACCTCCAATAAGAATAGATATTCTAATATGGAAAATAAGAAAATATAATTAAGTATTTAGATGTAATAAGAGAATACTAAACGATCGTTTAACACCAATAGACGATCGTATATATTAAATTAAATCATCGTATAAAATAAGTTATAGACGATCGTTTAAAGATACTGATTGTTTAAACTATCGTATTCAATTTGATACACTATCGTTCAAAGATACTGATCGTTTAAACCATCTATTGAATTTGATATGCGATCATTTAAAGATGCTAATCGTTTAAACAATTGTATTGAATTTGATACACGATCGTTTAAAGACGCTGATCATACAAAATATTGAAAATTTGCGTGTTCATAAAGATGAACAATCTATTCATATAACAAAACAATCGTCTGTATATTGTTAAACGATATATAACAAAAAAGTCTGTATATTGATAAAGGTAAACGATCTTCAAAACGATCGTCTGTATATTGATAGAGGTAAACGATTAAGTAAATCAATGAAAATTATCCTGAAAAACTTCAAACTATCAATCTTTATAATGAAATACACAATTCTTACGATGATTCTTAAAAGTTCAAAAGGAAAAACAAACCCTTAAATTCTTACAAACAACATACTAAAATATAAATTCTTGAATCAATGTAAACAGTAATCAAAATCTTCAACGATCTTCATAACCAAATAAAGAATGTCTTACAGTAATACCTACATATTCTAAACATTCTATCTTCACGCTGAAATATATAATTCTAAACGAAATTTTATAATCAACTAAATAGTTCAAAGAAAAAACAATATTTAGAACGCTCACCGAAACCAAAATAACTGAAACGATATTAACAGAACAATATACGCGATCTTAATTGTCCTAGATGACAAGAGAAACAATGTTATCGAAGATGATGGATATGAGAGCGAACGTTGTCGAAAATTATGAAAAAGACAAAAAATGATAAAGATGAAACATATATAAAAGACAAGATGAATAACTCGAAAACGACGATCATGAAGAAAATCATATTTGAAAGATCGTTATAAAAGATTAAGGGCAAATAAAGAATTCCGAAAAAATAATTTACCTTAATAGCTTGTTATATAGACTATAAATAGTTTATAATTTTATTATATTTATGTAAGTTTTCCAAATAAATACCCTTACCTAATTATATTATCTAAATAATATAATTATTTCAACTTCAAATTTAATTAATTAATAAACACATCCAATTAAATCAAATTTCTCCGATTAGAAATCTCTTAAAACAAATAACCTTAATCAAAATTCCAACTTGAAAGAAAATTACACCCAAAATTTTTAAAATTATACTTAACATAACTAAAATTAAATTATCATTAATTTGGGATTTTACATAGGTGGAAGGAATGTGCAAAAGAATTTTAAAAACAATTCTTTACAACTAAGAGCCTCGTAACTGTGGGAGGTTTTAAGTAAGCCATGTTGATACGTATTGAAAGGGATTTTGTCTTGCGAATTAGTGGCGCCCTTAAGTAAACTTTCTCCGTAAAGTCAAATTCTTAAATTTGTTTAAGATAAGCAAGCCTTGTGACCAGGCTACTCGTCATAACAAATTTTCAAGATTCCACAGTAGAGCTGATCGTCAAAATGCTGCACCTATAAAATATCCAATATCAACTTAGGTTGGTCTACTTCAGGCTTTATCAAACAAACATTTTTTATGCACAAAGAAGTAGATTGACATTGAAATTTACTCACTTGGCTGATGGATCAGACAACTAGTAGTTCCAAAATGTTTGTAGATTTCCCTTTTTCCACCAGCGTGATAGATTGCAGTTGCAAAATCAACATGTATAGGGGCCGGGCCATAGGGGTGAATGAGATTGGTCATCACTCATTTGCCTCATGTGGGCAAATGTCGATATGCATTAATTCTAGCTCAATACAATGAAACATATTGGAGATCACCAATAATCCTGGCAAGAGCATGAGCCATCCTTAAAATGATGGAAGCGATTGGCATCTCTCAAGATGATCTCTCTTCCTGTAACCTTTGCAATTAGTTTAATTGCAGCGTGGCAATCCCCACAAACACGGAGATTCTTCATTACACGAATCGGCATACCTTTAGGTATTTTGAAAAGTCCGTATGCCACAGCAAGTTTTTCACTATGGTACTCCAAGCTTTGCACTTTCTCTTCTTCATCTACGTCATGTAGCACAAAACTTTGATCTGGGTAATATCCTGCCTCTCTTAGCAATCCAGACAACCACTCTAATATTCTATTGATCTCAGAATGCTCAGGGTGTCCCGAGCTATCACCTCCTGTAAACTTATGAACTTTCTTCTCTACAACAATCCAGCTACAGCCTGGGTACTTGCTCACATGCCTATCCCTCATATTTCTCCGCAACTCAGCAACATCACCCCATCTACCTTGAGATGCATAAATATTTGACAACAAAATGAAAGGCCCTGCATTTTTAGGCTCAAGATATAGAAGCTTTTTGGCTGCAACTTCAGCCAAATCCAATTTCATGTGGGTTCTGCAAGCACCTAATAAGGCACCCCAAATAATAGCATCAGCTTCCATTGGCATTTTTTCTATTAGATCCATTGCCTCATTTAGTTTACCAGCTCGACCAAGCAAATCAACCATGCAGGCATAATGTTCAATTTTTTGTTCCACTTGATACTTTGTTTCCATGGAATAGAAAATTTCTAAGCCCTTTTTCACATTGCCAGTGTAACTACATGCCGAAAGAACTCCAACAAATGTGATATCATCTGGCATGATACCTGAAAAATGCATATCATGGAAAACTCGTAATGCTTCCTCCCCTAGACCATGTTGGGCATATCCTGTGATAATCGAGTTCCACATGACAACATCCTTAACTGCAAACCTATCAAATACTTGTTTTGCTTTCGCCAGATTGCCACACTTTATATACATCGAGAGAAGAACGGAGGCAACATAGACATCAAGGTCAAATTGGGATCTCACAAGCTGGGCATGTATCTCTCTACCATGATCGAGATTAGCCAAGCCAGCACAAACGGAAAGAACGCTGATCAAAGAAGGAAAGTTTGGCCTTATTCCTTCTCTTTGCATCATACGAAACAACTCAAGTGCATCTAACTCAAGGCCTTTCCGTTCATACACTTTAATCATAGCACTCCATGTTCCTTCATCCTTTTCTCTCATTTCATCAAACACTTGTCTTGCTTTTGGGACCTCCCCATTCTGACCAAAACAAAGAATCATTGCATTACAAGCAACAACCGACTTAATTGGCATTGCATTAAAAAGTCCTGAAGCCTCATCAAGCCGCCCACAATTGGTGTAGCCCTTCAGCATAGCAGTCCATGAAACCTCATTTTTCTCTGGCATGACTTCAAACAGCTTTCTAGCAATATCCACTTGTTGGTTCTGCACATATCCTGTTATCATCGTAGTCCATGACACGACATTCCGGCAAGGCATCTCATCGAAAAGCCTACGAGCTTCCACTAAACGGCCTACTTGGCAATATCCTCCAATCATATTAGTTCGTGTCACCACATCCTTCTCAGGCATCATATCGAAAAGCCTACAAGCCTCATCCATCCGTCCTTCTTGAATAAGGCCACCCAACATCACCGTCCAAGATACTACATTCTTTTCAGGCATTTGCCAAAAAAGTGTCTCTGCCTCAGAAATAATACCCTCCTTCACATACCCCCTAACCATTGCAGTCCACGAAACAACATTCCTCTCAGGCATTCTATCAAACACTTTCCTAGCTTCATTGATCATCCCATTGTTAATATACCCAGAAATCAAACCATTCCAAGATATAGTATTCCTCTCAGACATTTTATCAAACATGTTCTGGGCTTCCTGAGGCCGTTTGTTCTGAAAGTAGCCAGCAACAATTGAGTTCCATGAAATGATGTTTTTGTCACGCATTTCATCGAACACAGCCCGAGCCTTCTCGATTTGACCCAATCGAGAATACCGGGCAATAAGAGCATTAGATGAAATTATAAAATTAGAAGAGTAAAAACGATTCAGCACCAAACGGAAGAACATTAATCCAGAGAACATTGAATACCCAGGTTGAAAAAAACACTACAAGTTTCAAAATTTTGAATAACAAGCTATAGAAGCAAACAATTAAAGAAGACTGAAAGAAGAGGTAAAGTGATGAAAGAACAGAACTAGATTTTTCTTCCACTTGGCTAAATGCAGAAAAGAGATTCAAAACGAAAGAGTAAAATAATCCGCGAGAGCAAAATCATGGAGAAGAAACTTTGCGAAATTACCACAAAAAGGCCAACTTTGACGGGTTTGTTTTAAAAACTCGAGTTATATGACAACATGGGATATGAACTATGAAGAGACTAAAATGCCTTGGGAAATTGCCAAAAATAGGTTAAAAAAAGAGATTTAAATGAATTTTGGGACAAGCTTTCAAAAGAAAGACTTTTAGGACAATTTGGGTGTGAATAGACAAAAATGCCCTTCCTTTCCTTTCCCTCTTCCACGTTGCTTTCCCTTCTCTCCACCATCGATTCCTTCTCTTTCGCGTATAGTTCCCTTTCCCTTCTCTTTTCTTTCGTGTAGAACACCTGAACCTACTCCGGCCATCGTCACTTGCCCATCGTCGCTTGCCCATCGTCGCTTGCCCATCGTCGCTTGCCCATCGTCGTTTGCCCTTCGTCGCTTGCCCTTCGTCGGTCGTTGTCCAGTGCATTTCGTCGCTCCTATTCGGACCATTCAATCAACTTCGAGCGTCTTATTTAGGTGAGTTTCATGTCTAACCGATTTTCAATTTATCTGCTGTAAGTAAATGTTTGTTAGGGTATTTGGTGCTATTTTCATCCGTAATTGTCTGGTTTTTGGAATTGGACTTATTTGCCGTAAATTAGTTTAGTCAAATTTTGGTTTTAGGTTCTTAGAAAGTTCAATGGGTAGTGAAAAATGAATTGAACTAGAGGATGAGGATTTAGTTGGATCAAATAGAGGAGGAGTAAGCAATAGGAATAGAAGGAATGCAGGTTTTTTTTTTTATCTCGCACGTATTTTTTTTTTATCTCGCACCTATCTCGCACGTATCTCGCATGTTCCAAACTTTCACTATTTATTTCAAAATCAACTTGGTACACCTCCTAATCCATTTAGAGCTATTCTTTGCATGTTTAGTAACTCTCTTAGGCCCTCATGCTTTACCTCGCACGTATCTCGCACACATCTCGCATGTATCTCGCACGTTTCGAACTTTCACTATTTATTTCAAAATCAACTTGGTACACCTCCTAATCCATTTAGAGCTATTCTTTGCATGTTTAGTAACTCTCTTAGGCTCTCATGCTTTACCTCGCACGTATCTCGCACACTTCTCGCATGTATCTCGCACGTTCCGAACTTTCACTATTTATTTCAAAATCAACTTGGTACACCTCCTAATCCATTTAGAGCTATTCTTTGCATGTTTAGTAACTCTCTTAGGCCCTCATGCTTTATCTCGCACGTATCTCGCACACATCTCGCATGTATCTCGCACACATCTCGCACGTTCCAAACTTCCACTATTTATTTCAAAATCAAATTGGTACACCTCCTAATCCATTTCTTTACATCTTGCACGCATTTTGTAGGTTCTTAAGTTCAAATCAATTTTTGAAGATACAAAACTACTTAAGGTAGTTTAAGGATGACACATGTTCAGATTTTAGTGCGTCACGGTGGTGAATGGGATGAGGGACGAAGAAAATATGAAGGAGGAGTGTTAAAAGGCATTGTTGTCCCTAAAGAAATAACACACAAAGATTTACAGTCTGAACTATATGACCTTGCAGAAGTTGACCCTACAAAGTTCGACATAAAGATAAGATGTATATATGAGATCAAAGGGGAAAAGGAAGCTCCTCCATTTGAGTTAAGCAATGACCGTGATTTGAAGTTTTATATTCTTAGTGAAAATCCATTGGAGGTCCCCCTATACCTATCTTTTGAGCCTACAAGCAATCGAAGCATGAAAGTGTTAAACAAAGATTACAATTCAGTATCTGGGAGCAACCAAGTTCAAAATTTAAACCCTCATCCTCCTCCAATTGGAATGGATACATTAGATGAGAATGAAGTTGATATTGGTGAAGTTGAGGGTGGCTTGTGTGATAACATGATAGGGACCAATTCGGCTATATGGGAATCATATGAGTCATATCATTCAATAGATGATACTTTTACATGGGAGTCAGTTGAGATGTACAATGAATTGTTTGACATCCCAGAACAAAGAGATGCTCCTACAAAAGATTGCAAAGGAAAAGGTAAAGTTGACTACAGGTCCTCTAGTCGGAAGTTGAAGACAAAAGGAAGTGGCTGGTCGGAAGAAAGCTCTACAAGTGAAGAGTTGGATGTAGGACAAATATTTTTTTGCAAGAGAGATTTGTCAATGAGATTAAGTGTGTTGGCAATGAAAAAAAATTTTCAGTTTGTAGTAAAAAAGTCTACAAAAGAGGTTCTTTTCGTTAGATGCATCGACAACAAGTGTGGTTGGAGATTGCGAGCGGTTAGACTGAAGGATTCAAATATATTCAAGATTAAAAAGTATGTGAAAGTTCATTCATGTTCTCTTGAGTTTTTGAATCGTGACCATAGGCAAGCAAAATCTTGGGTTGTTGGAGAATTAATAAAGTCCAAATTCAAGGGACCCGGTCGCATATACAAACCACGTGATATCATAGAAGACATGAGGCAAGACTATGGCATAAATATGAGTTATGAGAAAGCATGGCGTGCCAGAGAAAATGCATATGAACGAGTGCGAGGGTCTCCTGAAGAGTCATATAATCTTTTGCGTAGATATGGTGAAGCACTCAAATTTACAAATTCAGGTACAATATTTCACATGGAACTCGAAGATGATCGTTTCTTTAAATATCTTTTTATGGCTGTTGGTGCATGTGTTAGAGGATTCTTAAATTGCATTAGACCGGTCATAGTCATGGACGGAACATTTCTTAAGAACAAATATCGGGGTCAGTTGATAGTGGCCGTTTGTTTAGATGGTAACAATCAGATCTATCCTCTAGCCTTTGGAGTAGTTGATAGAGAAACAGATGACTCAATACAGTGGTTCTTAGAAAAATTGAAAGGTGCAATAGGGGAGGTGCCTAATCTAGGCTTTGTGACAGATCGGAAAACATTCTTCGCCAAGGGTATTTCATCAGTTTTCCCCTCTGCATTCCACGGCCTTTGTGTCCAACATTTGAGTCAAAATTTGCATGATAAATATAAGAATGACACGGTTGCTACTTTGTTTTATAATGCATCGAGAACATATCGTGAATCAACGTTTGTAGAAGCGTGGAGACATCTTCTTGCATTTCCTAATGGTTCAGGGAAATATTTAAATGATGTTGGAATAGCACGATGGTCTCGTGTTCACTGCCCAGGAAGACGGTATAACATGATGACAACAAATATAGCGGAGTCCATGAATTCTATACTGAAAGAACCTAGAGATTTGCCTATTGCTTCATTCCTTGAAAATGTTCGAGCTTTGCTACAATGTTGGTTTTGGGAGCGTCGAGAAGAAGGCATTAAAGTGACGTCTACATTGACCAAATGGGTAGAGTTAGTTATTCAAAAGAAACAAGAAGGAGCTTTGACAATGAAGGTCAACCCAATTGACTGTTACCAATTTCATGTCAAAGATTTAGATAAGGAGGAGGTCGTAAACCTTCAGACTAAAGAATGCACTTGCAAGGAGTTTCAAGCTGAGCAACTACCATGCTCACATGCCATTGCTGCAGCACGGGATCGTAATATAAATGTTTATAGTTTATGTGCTAATTATTACACTAATGAATGTTTGTTGGCTGCATATGCGGAGGCCGTCTACCCAGTTGGGAATCAGTCAGATTGGAAGACAAGCGAAGACTACGTACATATGACTGTTTTACCTCCAAAAGTAGTCAAAAGAGTTGGTCGACCGAAGAAAAAGAGGATTCCAAGTGTTGGTGAAGCTCTGAAATTGCATAAGTGTGGTCGGTGTAAACAAATAGGTCACAACAGATTAACGTGTACCAATCCAATTTCATATACCGACAAGTCGAGCATACAAGATTAGAAATTTCCCTACCAATGTACTAAGTATTACACTAATTAATGAATGTTTGTTAATGATGTGTTTTCTTAATGATTTGTCCCAACATTCTTACTTTCTGTGCTTCCAAATGGATGAAGAAGACGAAAATAACGATTGACTTATTCATTTAAGAACACAAACACTGGTTTTATGATCGTTTAAAAATAACTAAATGTTCGTTTAAAAATATCTAAACGATCGTTTAAAAATAACTAAACAATCGGTTAACAACAACCAAATGATCGTTTAAAAACAACTAAACGATAGGTTAAACAAAACTAAACGATCGATTGGTCGAACAAAACTAAACGATCGTTTAAAACAACCAATCGATCGTTTGAAAAAAACTAAACGATCAGTCAAACAAAACTAAACGATTGGTCAAACAAAACTAAACGATCGTTTAAAACAACCAATCGATACTTTGAAATTAACTAAACGATCAGTTAAACAAAACTAAACGATTGGTCGAACAAAACTAAACGATCGTTTAAAACAACCAATCGATCGTTTGAAATTAACTAAACGATCGATTATAAAAAACTAAACGATCGTTTACAGAAACTAAACGATCTTTTGAAACAACGAAAGACACCCGCGAATTGTTTACAACCGCGATTCAACATTTCAAAAAAAGTATGCGAATTTACAATATTTCTTATTCTCATGTTTTTTCTCATTTTGTTTAGGGAACATCAAGAGGAATGTGGTAGTGATATAAGCATAGACGGTAGGGATGCAGACTTGCTAATGACTATAAGAGATATATCAGATAGTCTAAGTCATCAAATTCAGAAAGAAACAGACCTGCCACAAATGATTACTACCCTTCCATTTGTGAGCCAACCTCTTGCACTTTGTGAATTGGCTCCATTGGATCAAACTGTACAAATTGTAAATGAAGAATCTCAATTGGTATGTATACACAACAAATTTGTAGTCGTTTGAATGAATAGTTTGTTACTTGTTTAATACGATTACATTGCAGGAAACAACAAAAAAACAGGTTGAGATTAAAAAAAATGATGAAGCAGTTACTTTGGTTGAAAAAGAACCAGTAACTGTGCCTGATAAATATGAACAAGAAAAACCAATAAAGAGAAGAAAGCTATGTAAAATAGCAAATAAAGAGGTGCAAGATGAAGATGAACAAGGTAATCCACCCACAACATCTGCTCAGATCATATCAGTATCTACAACACCTGTCCCAGATGTGGAAATCAGAGAAGTAGATCCATATAATCCGATGTGGAAAGTGGATCCAAAATTATGGAAGGAATACTTACAATGGAAAAGATCAAGAAAAACAACCCATGAACAAAGGAAAGTAGTCTCCACAACCAGAAAGAAAGACTTTTTCAGACAGCTTGAAGAAAACACATGGGTACATGGAGACGTAAGTACTCTTCCCAAACGATCGCTTATATTAACTAAACGATCGCTTCTATTAACTAAACGATCGCTTCTATTAACTAAACGATCGTTAAGTTAATATTACACGATCGCTTACTAAGTAAACGATCACATGTACATTTCTTAAGCGATCGCTTATCCTCTCCTTTCATTCACTAAACGATCGTTTATTTTTTCTTTGTAGACATTGGATTTGCTATTATCCCACTTGCAGAATAAAATGTTGCATCTCAAGCACCATTGCAAGCGTTCTTTTAGAATATTACATTCCTCTTTTCTAGTAAGTTGTTATTCTTTAATTTTTTTTGTATAGAAGTTAAACTGCATCATTATATTCTGACTAAATTTTTTGACTTGTTCTTGAAGCTTGGAATCAATAAACCAGACTGCATTGTTTGGAACCATATTTTCGATACTCATCTGGTGACACCAGATAATACGAAAGATGAATGGACAGACCCAACAGCACACCTAAGTATATGGACAGAAAAAGATGTGGAATACTATTTCAACACTGCTGTTGGTGATTACAACGACATACCAGGGTGGGGAGATGTCAACTACGTGATTACCTGCATCAACATAAAAGAACACTGGTTGGCTATTGCAGCTGATATGAGAAAATGCAGGATCTACGTGTTCGACTCAATGCCAAATTATGTTGAGCAGAAACTTGTTGATGAAGCTCTTCAAATGCCTGCACGATGCATCCCCTCACTCGCGATTGCAATTGGAGTCAACCTCCATTCAGATCATTTCACATATGGCCCTTGGCCAATACGCAGATCGAAGGCCACATTACAGAAAGGGCGTTCATTGGATTGTGGAATTTTCTGTGCTAAATTTGTTGAATGCCTTGTAACTGCTAGTGACCTTGGTTGTCTAACTGTGCCAAACATGAAACTGTTTAGACAACAATATGTGCTGGAACTTTGGGCCAATAAATACTTTTGCTAAATAAAAAAAAATATATTCGTTCTTGTACTTTTCAGTTAATATTTGTATTCGTTTATATAATTTTTTTATGTAATTTTTATAGAGAGAATAACATATTATAATTTTAAACTTTGTTATAAAATAAATACTTTGTGATATTTTCAATTAAACGCGACCAAAATTGAGAAAGAATATTTGAGTTAATATTTGTATTCGTTTAGATACATATCACAAAATATTCGTGTAGAGAAATACTCATCGCGCACATATGTATAAACGATCTTCTTAATAAACGATGTCTAAACGATCTTCTTAATAAACGTCAAAATATTAAACGATCGTTTAGTAAAGTCTAAACGATCGTTTGGTAAAGTCTAAACGATCTTCTTAATAAACGATGTCTAAACGATCTTCTTAATAAACGTCAAAATATTAAGCGATCGTTTAGTAAAGTCTAAACGATCGTTTGGTAAAGTCTAAACGATCTTCTTAAAATCATAAAAAAATTAAGCGATCGTTTAGCTACAAGTAGTTTTGCAACATAGAGAATAATCGATACTACTAATTGAAATGTCAATTGATACTAATTGAAATGCAACATACACAATAATCGAACAGCCAATTGATACTTGTGATTTATGTTAATATTTCAATATATAGGAGTGTTGGTCCATAATTGAAATGCTAATTGTTTTTTAAAGTATGACATGTTTTCTTGACATAATGTATCTAAACCAACACCAGCAGCTATGTACTCAAAATACTTAATTGTGAATACGCCACAATCACTATTATTTCATTGAAGTGGAATTGAGTCAACAATGACAACTGGCCAAGGTTCCTTGTATGTCGATGATCTACCTCTCCTATCAAAGAAGCCAGTACTATCTAACAACTTTGGCACCAACTGTCGAATGGGCAGTAATATGTTTGTCATCTCTTCGGCAGTTGTAAGTGACGGAAGCGAATCCCATACCTTCACTTGACAACTTACCAAATCCAAGCATAATAGAACCCAATGGTTGCCATGGACATTGAATGGAGAGTAAACGTAATCAACACTTGCCCAAGGATCTTGGAAGTCCTCTTTTGACCCGACAACATAGTCAACCAACCTATACTCTTCGTCCCAGTCAAACGGGCGATTCTCTTTAATACATTCTTTGTATAGGGGCCACTTCGAAACTAAAATGCGCTGCAAAGAAAAACATTCAAACGCAAATATCAGACCGAAAGACAAATATCAAACGCAAATACATACATAAAGTAACGCGACGATTCCAAACCATAAAGATTGTGTCTGCAGTTGTGAAGTTCTGAGAAGAAGGTATCCCGGCTGCCTTAATCTTCAAGCGAATGAAAAGAAAAAGTGCATCCAAATGCTAATAGAAACAAAAGTAAGCAGTAAATGTATAGAACCATAACAATGATAAAATTATAATTGCATAAATGATAAGATAATCTCATACCTCATCCGACAACCACCGACGACACATAAACAAGTCTCTGAAAAAAGCCTTCGATTTTTTCCCATGAAAGGTTTCACGCAGCTCATCGTCTGTACGCTTGTCTGTAATCCAAGCTCGAAGTCTATCTAAATGGACGTCAAGTATTTTGTGCATAGGATCATAAACAATTGCTTCATACTCAGAGGTGCTGGTGGTTGATGTCAGAGACCGTTTAGGTAGAGTTGTGAATGGGGTTGATAGGTAAACACTTGCACGCTTCCTACGGGCGGGCCGAACGTGTGGTCGTTGAGTGAGAAATGGTTCTATCTCTGTGACGTCCTCATCGTCAACGACATCTATTGGCTCCTCTAAACCAATATCAACCTTCTTCTCCAACACATCTTCGTCGCCCTATGGAAGCTCATAATGCATTAGTGTGGATAATGATAGAAATTAAACATCAATATTAGCATGAACATGGAACCAAACCTTCTTTTTAACTTCAATGTGTTCATCCTCCTTTGGCATCCTCAACCAATTAGGGGTACCGCCTGTGTCAACATCTTCGGTCTTAGCATTATCCACATCTTTACTTTCTAATGTATGATCTACTAAGCCTTCGGACACCTTGTGGTCCCCTTCGTCACCCTATGGAACCTCAAAATGAATTAGCGAGAACATGCAACTTAACGTATGAGTAATTACCAAATATGAAACAACTAACGTCAATACACTTAACAGTTTCATTCCTAACCTTTCTTTGAAGTCCAATGTGCTTCAATATGGTTGACATCATGCCCTTCAATTCGTCAATATCGGATTTTATACTATTAAGTTGCCCTTCAACAACCGCTACTCGATCTTGGAGATTTCGAATAGCCTTTTTCATCTTAATCTTGGACTTCTGTTTCTCACTCTTTTTGAAGTCATCTTCATCATTAACAACTTCTCGTACTCTTTTTGAACCACCATTCTTCGACTGAATAATGGTAGATGAGCGGAAGTTTTCAAAAAGTTCACCTGAAGCAATTTTCAACTGCTCCTCTTCAGGTGTCATCTCAATGACCGCCTTAATTATAAACTACAAATAGAAAAAGGCAAATGTATTTAGGACAAAGAAATAAGCACAAAATCATGCGATCCTTAAGTAAGTTACTATTGCTTGCTACTTACCATTGGCGAGTCAAACACCTGGCTTATAGTTTGGGACTTTGGTGATTGTTGGCACACCCACCTCAGCATTCGTGGTATGGCATGATCGTTTACTTTATCTACACCACATCCAATGATGGTTGGTATAGACTCATATGCCCAAACCTATTCGACATTTGACAAACAAGTTTAGAAAGTGCCACAAGATATATATAGATATATAAACAAGTGGTTATACAATCGTTTGAAAACAACTATACGATCATTTAACATAACTAAACGATCGTTAAAAAACAACTATACGATCGTTTAACATAACTAAACGATCGTTAAAACAACAACTAAGCGATCGTTTAAAAGAACTAAACGATCGTTTAAAACAACTAAACGATTGTTTAAATAACTAAACGATCGTTTAAATAACTAAACGATCGTTTAAAATAACTAAACGATCGTTTTAAAGTTTTGAAGTAAGAAGTAAGAAGTCACATACCTGTAATGCATGCGGAAATCCATTGATAGTATATTTTTTTTGTCTGTGTTGATTTCTTCTTTCCCTTGGCATATTGCTTGTCCAAGGCTCTTTTCAAGGCACTTAGCGTGCGTACAAAAACAATCCGACCCCAATCATAATTATTAAATGAATTCCAATCATCAACAATCTTGAAAAAACCAATGTCCACTTTGGTTCGCCTATCTTTTCCCAACAAAGATATCTCTATAAAGTAGACTAAAGCTAATTTCACAATATCATCGTCATCACCCTCGTATTCCAAAAATATATCCTCTAAGTCGCTAACATAAACACACTCCTTGTCTTTGAAAAACTTCTCCAACAGTCGACTATTCCCAACCAATTGAATATAGTCCTCTTTAGGACCCCATAGTCCAGTTATGATGTTAAACTCTCTCCTACCGAAAGTACAAACAACGCCCCCTAGTAAGAAACTTATAGAATCCTTTCCTTCATCTTCCACCTCCCTTAACAGTAAGTAGTGGATGAGTGGCCCATTAAAGACAATATTTAGGTCCAAAAAGTGCCCAAACTTTGTTTTCCTAAATAAGGCTAATTGATCGGGTTTGAGTTTGGCCTTAATATTATGTGTTGTCTTTTCCAAATGAGACAAACAGCTTACTAGGGAATAAAAATGATGAGAAGGATTAATCTTGTACAAGGGTCCGTCGGTCGATGTCGAAGTCGATGTCATGATTCAAGCCTGAAGAAAAAGGAACAAATTCCAGCAAATATATTGAAAATGGGTTACAGATAAAACTCACTGAAATAAGAGAACACGCTCAAAGTTGATTCTTAGGTTCGAAAAGGAGAAGCGACGAAATGCACTGGAGGACCGACGACAGACGAACAGTCGGAGTATCTTCGAAGAGCAGAGCGGGAAATTTCAAAAGCCAACGAAAGGAGATGTTTTTTTTTTACTTCAGGTGTTCTATGCGAAAGAGAAGGGAAAGCGAACGTGGGTAGGCGAAAAAATCAATAGAGAGCGATAGAAATTTAATGAAGGGCATTTTTGTCCATTCACACCCAAATTGTCCTAAAAGTCTTTCTTTTGAAAACTTGTCCCAAAATTCATTTAAATCTCTTTTTTTAACCTATTTTTGGCAATTTCCCAAATGCCTTTACATGATAACTTTCCTTTTTCTTTCCCTAATTTCTCCTCAACTTCCCTTCTCTCAAGTTCTCTAGCCATTTTTAGAATTTTTATTTTATGTTTTTTTTTATTATTATGGATAAAATACTTGTTTTTTTTTTTTTTTTTTTTTTTTTAATTATTATAGATAATTATCTTAGATTTTAATGAATATTCGTGAAATGTCTAAACCTAAAATCAATTTTATAATTATTTTAAGTGATTTAGAGTTGTTTAATACATATTTATTGAATTTTTGTTATTTTCTTCAGGTCATAAGCATCTCACAACTTCTAAACTTCAAATGTCTAATCTCAAATCTATCAAATACTTGTTTTATGTGATTTAGTATGCTTCCACAAAAGCTTTAGGAAGTTTTTAGCTACTGTTTTTGTATTTTGCAAAATATTCCGCACACCGCAAACATCTCGCCAACATCTAGCAATATCCAAATTTGAACTATTCAACTCCCTTATCAATTTTGTATTTGTTCAATTTAGAGTGATTTTACAACATCCTTGATGGAGTTTTATTTTTTATCAAATCCCAAATCAATTATATACTTGTTTATGTGATTAAGGTAATTTACTCATGTCTTAGGAAGTTTTTAGCTACTGTTTGAAGAGTTTCTTTAGCTATTTTTTTAATCTTACAAACATCTCGCACACATTTTGCAAATATCCTTGTAAATATCTTACAGCTTCGAAACTTGATATACACAAGTCCAAATCAATTTCATACTCGCTTTAGGTAATTTAAGGTGATTTTGCACATGTTTTTTTTTTATCTTGCAAGTATCTCACATCTATCATGCAACTATCAAAATTAAACTTTTAACCCCAAATCAATTTTATACGTGTTTTAGGTGATTTAAAGGTAATTTAGAGTGCTTTTAACATGTTTTAGCAAATTGAAAGTATATAATTGTTTGAAGTTAGAAATTTCAAGTTTGGACATTGCAAGATATATGCAAGATGTTTGCGAGATAAAAAAAAATAGTAGCTAAAAACTTTCTAAAACAGGTGTAGAAACACCATATACCACATAAAATGATTTGAGATTGGACATTTGAAATTTGAAAGTTGCAAGATGTTTGCAAGATTTCAACCAGATGAAAAATAATAACAAAAACTTGTTAAACATGTATTAAACAACCTCAATCACTTTTAATAATTATAAAATTGATATTCGGTTATACATTTAAGGTTTTAATGTTTCACCAAGAGAACATTAAAGACTACTAGGATTGTCTATAACAATTAAAAAAAAAAACATAAACACTTCCCAAAATAGCAAAAAAGCTTGTTTAAGAGTGACAAAAAATACTAAAAAATGGCCAGAGAGAAGTTAGAGCAATAGGAGAGAAAACGTGAAAAAAGAAAGCTTCATTTTATGTTTTTTCAGGGAAAAAGAAAAGCATTTTTTTATGTAAGGTCATTTTGGACTTTTCAGATTCAATTTTGTCCTAAAACTCAACCTTTTAAAAAGTACTCTAAAAAACCTTAACCCAAAATTAGTCTATTTTTTGTAATTTCTAAACCAACTTTCTAAACTGGAAGAAGAACTCAAAGATGTGTCCTAACCAATAGGCTTAAATTTCAAAAATTCCCCTCAACGTTTGTAATCAATTGAATTATAAAAGGAAAAAGCTTACCTGCATCCATCCCATATGCTCCGATCTCTCCACCCAAAAAAATAACAGAGAAATTGTTAGAAAGATGTTTAATAGGTTTTGTCTCATAAAACTAACACTATTTTTTGAAAAATTGTTAAAACATTTTTTTTATTCATCCCGGACGAGATCCACAAACTGAGATTTCATTAAAATATTAAAATTTTCAACTTATCGATTGTTTTGGTTGCTTTTTGTTTTTCGGTACATCTCGGTAGACATTAGACCACGAGATTCTATAAATTTTCAAATCTTCCCAAATCTTAATTAATTTTTTTGCTTTTAAATATTTTAAAATTACACAATCAAATTTTAAAAAAATAATTGATAAACTATGCCGATAACCGATATTTGAAAAAAACTATAGATCTTGGTTAATCCTAGGAAAAATTGTGTTGAGAAAGTCTAAAAGATTGAAAGTCTCAGTTCATCTCTGAAAATTTTTTATCGAGAAAGCAAAAAATTTGATAATCTTAGTTCATCTCGAGAAAAATTGTACCTAGAAAACCTAAAAATTGATAGTTTTGGACTTTCTAGGTACAATTTTCTCCAAGATGAATCGAGATTAACTAAACTTTTTAGTAACAACTTCCCATTAACAATTTTTTAAAATGGTGCTAGTCTTATGAGACAAAACCTATTAAGCGTTGTTTCTCACAATTTCCCATTCAACAAATTTTATTATTGTTGAGTTTAATCCAACAATAATCGATATGAGGTCTAGTGGTCAAAATTTCGATTTTACATTCCTAGAACTGTTAGTAATAAGAACAAAATAACAAAAATTTCAGGCGGTTTATATATTCACAAGTAATTTCAACAACAAAAAAAAAAAAAAATCATAGAATGACTATAGATAATAGCGTTAAAAATACGATATCTTATTGTACTTAAATCAAGATCGTTCTTGCATTTTACATGTCTATTTCTTAATTTCGCAAGTATTTATCATAATTGGGTTATTCGATCCCATAATGCTAAGTTCGGGAGAAAACAAGCTTAAATTGTTCAGGTTTAGTGTGGCAACCGAAGTGAGGAAAATGAGACCCAACTTTTACTTTTTACAAAACTATACCAAACTTTTCTCTCAATCCCAAAATAATTTCCACCACCAAATTCCATATTTCTCTAAATTTTCTTTCCCTTAACGGGTCCCACAACCTGGTTCTAAGTCTGAAGAATAACGAGTCAACACTAATGGTGGTCCCATTTCGTGATCTTGAGGAGATTTCGAGGATTGGAAAGCTACGAAGGTAAGTATTTTCCTTAACCCTAATTTGTTTTAATTAGGCTTTCTAAACATGTTAACTTCTAAATCGATTTAGATGCATCTAGAGTAACTTTGATTCGTTCTTCAGCTGCACATGTCTCATTTATCAATCATGTGGCATAAGAGCATGCTTAATTTTACTCATCTGCATATGGTGAGTTTCAATTTATTTGATAAATTGTTGTGGTTTGAACTATTTTGGCCCTTAATTAGGTTTAAATTTGTAATAATTATTGTAATTAGCCCGGTTTGTGGTTTAATTTAATTTTGCAAAGGGTCTGTAATTTTATTGGAGTCATTAGAGTTGAAATTAGGTTGTAATTGCTTCAATCGAGAGAGAGAAAAGCTAAAAATTTGAAGAAAATGGAAGATAGACCCGATTTCTTACCCAAGACTCGACCGGCGACTCATCGTTGAGTCCCCTCTCAGCGATGTGTAGTAGCCCACAAGCGCGTCAACTCGACCTATTATGCGTACGGTTTTGTGTCTCTTCTGGTTGTCTGCAACCCACGCGCCCATCTGGATTCTCTCTTGACCGAGTGCTTGACCCACCCTTTTATTTAACCCAATTAGGTGGTCCGCATGTTTGGTAAGGTTTTGGGCCGGTTCAAGCCCAAGTGTTGGGTTTTGGGTCGGTTTAGTACCATTTTAGTGGTTTTCCAGCCGGTTCGAGTTGTTCGGGAGCAGTTTATGTACTCTACCAAATTATTATTATAATAATTTAGTTTTTAACTTAATTAGAAGCCAAAACTAGTCCATTTTAGGGTCTTTTAATTACATACGCACGTGATGTATGTTTTAATTATGTTTAAATTGCATGTGCATATAGTATGCCATATAGATTTAAAATCCCACCATAGGTTAACATATTCATCATTGAAAGTATATTATAATGGTTATAATATATAGTATGCATGTGAATTAATTAATATGGAAATTAGCTAATATGGTTAATTGATTATCAAATTAATTAAGTTAACTTTGATTAAATATGATTTAATGACATTAATTAATTATTGATTTATTTAATTTAATTTAATATGATGTAATTAAAAGTTAAATAAATAAAAAATAAATATTAATTAATTTGTTTATATAATGGTTATATATTGTTAGATGAATGTTATCGATTTGTCTAAAGTTTTTATAAGTGTTATAAAATAAATTAGACGTTTAAAATCTATAACAAAGATAAGTTGCATGCTCACCTAGGTTAAACAAATATCTTCCAAATTTCATAGAATTAGGTCAATATCTTGTAAATTGTTACAAGAGGCTCACCTGATTCAATCTTGTCAATAAGTAAGATAAGATGACTAAGGTTGGAGGTTCTTAAGTTGACAGTTTACGGAACACCTGCTATCTGGAGATCGAAATTAGTTCTTGAGCCTAGTTAACCTAGTTTTAGGAGTATGTGTGAGAGATGTGAGGTAATAAAATTTGTTAATCACCCAGACATCGTAGGTTAAAATCCGATATAATGGTTATGCTGGATGTTGGGCTTAGATATGTTTAAGTTAGCTTAAATAAGATCCTATTTTTCTGAGTACCCTTTAAAACCATCTTAGAACACTTCAGCTAGAGAAAAGTAGAGTACTTTTAGCTCAAACGTCCTTAAGAGTTCACACCGTGAGGTCCATGTAGGGCTTTGGGCCATGCATAAGAGCGGACTCCTTTTAAAGAGTGTTTGGATGGATCAATATCAAGATGAATAGGGGAAGTAGTTCATAATAAGTGGGTGAGGGATATTTGATAACACATCCCATAATCTCTTCCATTGGATTGCACCATGAGATTCCTATAATGCACTTGCTTGTATGCCCTAGAGCGATGTTCCCTTCGGAGGGCTATATTATAGGATTTGGAACACTGCGAACTTCATACATGGATAGGGTCTCTTAGTCAGTTTTCATATTGTCTTTCCACTTTCTAAAGCATAATGATTCTTATCTTTGAGATCTAAAAATTGAGGGTTACACTTACAAGAATTACAAAGTTGTCAGTATATTATTAACCGAACTAGTAGTAACTAAGTGCTAAGCAAATATGAGATATTGAGGAGTTAGAATTTGGTAAAGATTGTCTTGCTTCAAAGGAGTAGTAATCGACTACCCTTTGGTAGAGGTTATTCTAAACCTTTGAAATATCGTTTCAAAACATAATAATGATGGGTATGTTATTATATTTGCTAAATAATTGGTTCTTAAAGGATTGTAGCTTTTTCACTAAATAGAGTATGTTTTGTTTTTTAACATGAATAACTCAATAGTACAACTTTTAGCTTATGAGAAACTTAACGGTGATAATTATGCGACTTGGAAATCAATAGAATACTAGTTGTAGATGATTTAAAGTTTGTCTTAACTGAGGAACGTCCTCGAGCCCCAACTTCAAATTCTAACCGAAATGTTCGTAAAGCATATGATCGATGGTTAAGGCCAATAAAAAGACTTGTGTCTATATTCTTGCCAACATATTTGATGTTTTGGGAAAGAAACATGAATTCTTAGTCACGGCTAAAGAGATTATGGATTCATTGAGGGAATTGTTTGGTCAGCCTTCATGGTCCCCTAGACACGAAGCTATTAAGCACATTTACACCAAGCGAATAAAAGAAGGGACTTTTGTTAGAGAACATGTCCTGGACATGATGATGCACGCCAATATCACTGAAGTAAATATGAAGTTGTTTAGATAGATATTTCATACTTAAAATTGTTTATATGCTTCTCAAAAAGTTGAGAAATTTTGATCCATTCTTCCGCTATGCATGTATCGTTTATCCATCACGAAGACCATTGTCAAAATTGAGAATATTCGAGGGCATCCTAGGCGTACTAACTCCAACCTGAAACTGTGCATCCGATTCCAGAAATCCATGTCAAATCTTCAATCTTCCTCTCGGGTACAGTACTTCTTCTTGAGTGAATGCTTTATTCTTCTCGGTTATGCATTAGAAATCTATTCTTGCTTTGGATCTCATCCTTTCGATGACACATCTTGGGTTGAAGGGATATCTATATGATCTGATTGATTTGGCCTAATATGAATCCGGATGCCACTCTTAACCAACAACAATTGTATTCGATGACCAGAGGGCGATTCTCCTCTTCTTACTAGGTGAAAGAATATAATAGTGCCTTTTGTTTATCCTTGGATTTGTCTAAGCATTTTCATCCGTGAAAGGTGCCTAGCTAGTTTCCTTTCCAAATAGGCTAATTCTTGGATTTATTTATCCTTGAAATACTTTTTAATTTAGCTAAGAGTTCTCAGGCTTCTCTTTCATGTCTTTCATGAATAAATCGAGAGGGCATAACGAAGGCACATCCTTTCTCTCTCTCTCTTTTTTTTTTTATCTCATTTTAGAACAAGGAAAGAATCCAAATTCCTTATTTAAAGTGAAAGCTAGTTAGTAGGGGAAATCAACATAATCTCAATTCTTAGTCAAAGACGAAGACTTCGGTACGACATCCATTTAAATAGGTAAGATCACATTAAGTCTTGCATTACGCATGGGAATTCCTTCAATCTTTCGATCAGCCTCAATGAGAGAAAAAGTACTCTTTCTAGTTCCCAAAAAAGGAAGCTATCACTAGAGTGTAAACCCCACCCTTTGATCATTAAGGCGGTTCAACTGCAGAGTGGGGAGTGGGGGCCCAAATTCCTCAACCTAGACTGGCTCACTAGCAAGATAAAGATGCTCATACTAGCTCCAAGAGCTTAAGCAACTATATCAGTAGACGGTGCCTCCTTTTAAGATTGATATTAGTTTTTCCTCTTCTTGCTTCTCTTGCTTTAAGCTCTTGCATCTTCGCTCTCTCCTTCTAAGTCTATACTTTTTCACCTATCGGGAGGCTGGCAACCTCTTCTTCTTAACCCAGGTAGTTGTTGTGGTGCGAAATAGGTTTTTCTGCTTTATATCCTACCTATCCCCCCAGGTTAGCCCCTTGTCGAGACTTCGTGAACTACATCTGCTTTCTTTTTCTACTAGCGAAACCCCTTCTTTATCTCTTTCTTCAATTAGAGCTAGAGTAAAAGATAAAAGAACAAAAGCAGCCTTGATCCGCCTTATTATCCTATTTTTTTATTAATTAGTTTGCGGTCATTATGGGCCTATAGTTCGTGAGGCGTCCGGAGGACTCATGAAATGGCATAATAAAATATTTGTGGCGAGATTGAGAACAAAGGTTGCTACTTTGCTCCTTTTCTTTAGCTCGAGCAACTGAACTTCTCTTCTCTGAATTGCTTCCAACCTCGTCTGAAGGACTTATTTATATCTATATTAACTATGATCCATGCGTAAGTACAACTCTAAAAAGAGTGGAAGAGCTCGATGCCATATTTGGTCTAGAGCTTCTTGGTCGTGTTATTCACGTCAAATATCATTTGAAAATAGGAAGAACAGGGGATTTCCTTCAATTCTTCTCGAGTCCAAAATCCTGCAACAAGTCTAGCGCTATGTGGGCTAGTTCCCTTTTTACAGGGACAACTAAGGGTATTGCCATAGGGAGAAGAGCCATAAGGGTGCTTTGAATATGCTTCTGGTACAAATACCACTAGTAAAAAGAGCTAACGTGCTAAAACCCACTCTTGGGCTACTTCGATAACTGACTCTACCTATTATGCTTTTCGATCTTAACCCTTTCACTCATAAAATGAGGAAATAAAGAAAGCCTTCTTCTAAACCTTATCTGATTGGGAAACCAAGAAATCTTCTATGGGCAATCCTTGTGGTGCCTCAACCACCCTATACCCGGTTGGTTGTAGAACAGAGAAAGCAGAACTTATTCCTGGTTCAAAAAATGCTAGAGCTAAAGCTCGAATCTATTGTCGTATTCTGATCATTGAATCACTCCGGTTAGGGCAAGTGACGCTTTATCTCGCTCCTTTGAACTATTTATTTGCTGCTTCACTCAGCTCGTTGAACCAAGCTGTCGAGGTTGAAGTTAGGTTAGTCTTGCATACTCTAATTTTGGGAAAAAATATTCAAAATGAAGAATGAGCTAGGTTTTGGCCTATGCTGAATGAAAGGTTGGGGCTTCTGCCCTTGTTATCTTTTGAGTGGCAATCCCCTCTATGTCTTTCTCCAATAGACGAGAGTGTCCATTTGGTATAACCTTTACTTCGAATCCCTCTCTTGCAACTGCTCTGTGGGCTTCACCCGTCCCTTCTTTTTTAGGTATGGCTGGTAAGATAAGAAGCCAAAGGATAGGCTTTCTCCCTTGTTCAACCACTTATTTCTCCGAAACAAGTGAGAAAAGTGATTTTCCTCCTTTTTCTGAGAAGAAACAAGAAGTTGAAGGTTTGGATTTCTGAAAAGGAAAACGGAGTGGAAGATAAAGAAGAAAGCTCAAAAGGAGTGTCTTTCTATTTCTCAAGAGGTTGAAAGTGTGAAAGGGTAGGTGCGCCTACAAGGGTTTCGAAGACATACTCTGTGCGCCCTAGAAACGGGGATTCCCAAATGAGCTCCATCCACTTAGGTCTTGAGTCATGGATTATGACATCTTATCTTGCACCCTTTCTCGATTAGGAATCAAATGACTAACCGAAAGAGGAAGAGTAGTTCATAGCTTGGACGAGATTACATAGACTAAGCCCCCTTACGAAGTTAACACCCAAAAAAATGGAATAAGAGATCATAGTCTACAATCCTTTATTCAAGAATGAAATACCTTCCTGGAAGTCTTCTAAGGTCGAGCAACAAGTGATCTGCCAATAATTGAATAAGATGCCTTTTCAATTGGGACGAGGATAGGCTAGCTAAGCCCTAAAATATTTCTTGAAATTCAATCGAAGAACTGGGTACTGACCAGGAATACGAGGAGGGGACGTAGTCAGGCCGCAGTTCAATCCTTCTAGAAAGAAAAAGAGGGAAAGAAGAAACAAGTAGGGGCAACCCTGGTAATCTTTTTCTCTTTCAGGGCATGGATAACCTTTCACTCTTCCATGTCCCGTTGGGAATTCCAGATCGAAGAAGCTACAAATCTAAATATGGCAGATGAGTGGCTGGTTTCACACCTCGTACATATATGGACGGGATTCCTCTTCTCTTCTTGCATCCTCATCCCCACTGTCTAGTTGGTGGAAAAGGACCTTTTGGGCGGCTCCGTGGGAACTTTTTTCTAAAAGGGAACAAACAAAAGAAAGAGAGGATGTCTCCTCAATTTCTTTGAGCCTCCGCCCAAAATAAAAGCCTAAAAGAACATTTCGTGCTCTGATACCAATTGTGAGGTTCCTCACCCTTTTCATACACTATTTCTCTAGGCTAAGGTAGACTCCCTCAGCCGCCAACCTCCTCTCTTACCAATACATTCTCCATATATTTCTCATACCTAGCTTACTACCCTCCCTTTGCTATTTATAAAACAAGTGTCTGGATAGGACAAATAATATTATCCTGTAGGGCTCACTTGCTGTTCCACTATCCCACTGCTCCATTTCAATTCTTTCATTCCTCCATGTTGTCTTGTGTAATTCCTTTCTTGCCCTTCCTTTTATACACATTAATAATAGGAGGTCTTACAATACCCCGAGGTTCCAAAATCACCTTGTCCTCTAGGTGGAATGAGGGGAATTGTTGGTTCATTGAGTAAACGGATTCCCAGGTGGCTTCACTGTCGGGTAATCCTTTCCATTTCACCAGCCATTCATTTGCTCCCAATTCAGGACTCCAACGGATGCCTAAGACTGTCTCCGGCCAAAGTTGCAATTCAAATTCTGCTGTGAGCTTTGGTTGTTGGGCTTGGATTGTGTGCTGTTTGCCTAGTTTAAGTTTGAGCTGCGAAATGTGGAAAACATTGTGAATTGAAGCTTCTGGAGGCAGATCAAGTCGATAGGCCACCTCCCCTATGCGATATGGGCCATAATACTTAGGAGCTAGTTTTTCGGCCCTTTTCTTTGCTAAGGAACGCTGACGGTAGGGCCTTAGCTTGAGATAGACTTCATCTCCCACCTTAAACTTAAGTTCTCTTCTCTTTAAATCAACAAATTTCTTCATTCTGTTTTGAGCAATAGTGAGGTTTTCCTTAAGCGCGCTAATCGTCAAATCTCTCTTTTAGCATTGTTTCAACTTCATCATTAGGTGTCTTCTTCTCTCCATAGGTTATCAAGGGTGGTGGGGGTCTACCATACACGGCTTGGAAGGGGGTCGTGTGTGTTGAGGAATGGAAGGTGGTATTGTACCATAATTCTGCCCATGGTATGAATTGATGCCATTTGTTCGGTTGCTCATTACAAAAACATCTTAAGTAGGTTTCTAAACACTGATTGACCCTTTCTGTCTGGCCGTCGGTTTGGGGATGAAAAGCGGTGCTTCGTTTAAGGATAGTATCCATGGCATAGAATAATTCCTTCCAAAAGTTGCTTAAGAAGATTTTATCTCTGTCTGATATGATTGACTTAGGAATGCCATGTCTCCAAACTATCTTATCAATGAATTCGATGGCTACTTGCTTTGCTGAGAACGGGTGCTTCATGGTGACAAAGTAAGCATATTTGCTCGGCCGGTCAACCACCACCATAATCACATTCATACCTCCTGCTTTAGGCAACCCTTCGATGAAGTCCATAGTCCAATCTTTCAATATGCGGTTGGGTATGGGTAATGGTTGAAGAACCCCTGCCGGTTTGGTTGCTTCACTCTTATTTCTTTGACAGATTCCACACTGTTCAACATACTTCTTAATATCTGCCTTCATACCTTTCCAGAACAACTCACCACTCATCCGCTTGTAGGTCCTCAAAAATCCCGAATGTCCTCCCAATATAGAATCGTGAAAAGTGTGTAAGAGGCTGGGTATAAGTGAAGAAGATTTGGACAGCACCACCCTTCCTTTATACAGTAGCTTGCCATTCGACAAGGAATATTTTCCCTCCATTGTCGGGTCAGCCTGCAACTGTTGTGTTATAAGTTGAAGTTCTTCATCCTTCTCGACTTCCTTTGTAACTATTTTCATGTCTACAATGCCTGCCGTTGACATTGCCTTTAATTCTAACGAGTGATCCATTCTTGAAAGTGCATAAGCTGCTTTATTTTGGAGTCCCGGTTGATATAAAATTTCAAAGTCATATCCCAACAGCTTGGTCAACCACTTTTGGAACTGTGGTTGCACCTCTCTCTGCTCCAATAAAAACTTTAGAGCTTTTTGGTCCGATATAATGGTGAACCTTCTTCCTAAGAGATAATGCGACCACTTCTGCATTGATAGTACTACATCCATCAATTCTCTTTCGTAGATGGACTTGGCTTGGGCCCTTGTAGACAACTTCTGGCTGAAGAATGCGATGGGATGGCCGTTCTAAGATAGTACTGCTCCCAATTCACTGCCTGATGCATCAGTTTCTATCATAAAAGGTAAAGACCAATCGGGTAGTGCGAGTACGGGTATGGTAGACATAGCGGATTTCAGACTTTCAAATGCAAGGGTGGCGCTCGCATCCCATTTGAAGGCATTCTTCTGCAGTAGTTTGGTCAAGGGTGTTGCAATCTCACCATAACTTTTGACAAAACGTCTATAATAGCCCGCCAGCCCTAAAAATCCCCTTAAGCCTGTTACATCTTTAGGTTGTGGCCATTGGAGCATACACCTAACCTTATCTTGGTCTGCTTCTACTCCTTGTTTTGAAATAATATGGCCCAAGTAATGTATTTGTGAATGAGCGAAAACACATTTCTTGCGATTAGCATACAATTGGTTATTCCTTAGAATTGCAAACACCATCCCTAAGTGTTTCTCATGCTCCGTTATGTCCGAACTATAAACCAATATATCATTAAAGAAAACCAATACACAACGTCGTAGGAAAGGCTTAAATACCTGATTCATGAGGGATTGAAAAGTGGCAGGTGCGTTTGTTAGTCCAAATGGCATCACCATGAATTCATAATGGCCTTCATGCATCCTAAACGCAATCTTTTCTATATCTTCTTCTTTCATTCGGATTTGATGGTAACCTAATTTTAAATCGAGCTTGGAGAACACCGTGGCCCCATGTAATTCATCCAATAGTTCTTCAATAACTGGAATGGGGAATTTATCGGCTATTGTAATCTTGTTCAACTTCCTATAATCCACGCAAAACCTCCAGCCCCCATCATTTTTCTTAACTAACAACACTGGACTTGAGAACGGGCTGTGACTTGGTCTAATGATTCCGGTCTGCAGCATTTCAGTGACCAATTTCTCTATCTCTTCCTTCTGTTGATGGTCGTATTTATATGGCCTGACATTGATTGGCTTCTGCCCGGGCATGGTGAATATGCGATGATCGACAGCTCCCTTTGGTGGCAAAGTAATAAGGATGTCAAACACATCCGAATATTGATTAAGTAAGAACTGAATCATTGGTAATCCCTCTTCATCGCCTTGCTGACCCGTTTTCTTGCTTTCTTTGCAATCATTTTCTATCTCATACCCTTGCGAGTCAATCAGAAAACCTTGATCTTCCGCTTCCCATGTCTTCTCTAAAGTCTTGAGTGAACATTCTGCTCTTATCAAGGCCGGGTCTCCTTTTAAAACAATCTTATTTCCTTCCTTCCAGAAAACCATTGTCAACGATGGCCAATGTATCTTCATGGTACCTGTTGTATCCAACCACTGCATTCCCAAAACCACGTCTACTTTTCCCAGACCCACTACTAACAGGTCAGTTACTACTTTTAGCCCTTCAAGCTGGATTTCCACTTTGCTGCAAATGCCCTCTCCTTTACAACTTGTGTCATTCCCAATGGTAACCCCAAACTGAGTGTTTCTGTCTATAGGGATTTTCCTCTCCATGACCAGCTCATAGTGAATGAAATTGTGGGTTGCCCCACTGTCAATTAAGACAATAATCTCTTTCCCTTTGACTATTCCTTTTAGCTTCATAGTTCCCTTGGTTGTCAAGCTAGTGATGGCCCGATATTCTATCATAGTTTCCTCTAGCCCCTCCAACTGATTTATCTCTACTGGCCCTGAGTTTGCGTCTCTCAACTTTCCCCTTCCTCGGTACTTTCTTCTTCATTCAAGATAAAGAGCATGAGCTCCCTTTTTTCTTTGATTTTGCAGCGATATCCATGAGAATATTTCTCATTACACCTAAAACAGAGACCCTTGTCTAAACGTGCTCTAAACTCGGTGTCGGAAAATCTTTTAACAGGGGGCTCTCCTTTTTGATAACTTCCTTTGAGTGGTATAGTTATTTGTTTCATTTGGAACTCATTTTTCCTCATATTTCCTTTATCGTTGTTCCATGGCACCTTAGTACTTGTGGCTTCGTTTCTTTTTGGCTCAACAATACCCATCTATGCTTGTGCTAATTTGAGGGTTAAGTTACGGTCGTTAACCAGTTGGGCTGCCATCATACATTCTTCTAGCGTTTGAGGGTGACGACTCATCACTTCAGCTTGTAGCGCCGGTTCTAAGCCAGTTAAGAAAGCATCACGGAGCACGCTTTCTACCATGTGTAGGAGAGGTGCCGAGTAGTTCACGAACTTCTTGACATAATCATTGTAGGATCCTTCTTGCTGAATACGTATAAGCCTGGCCCCCAAGCTTTTCTGTCCGGTGTCTCTAAAGAATTCAAACATTCGGGTCTTCAAATCCTCCCATGACTCTACCTTTTTCCTGTTGTGGCTCCACCTGTACCGGTCCACTTCATCTTGTCCAAAGCTCACCACAACCACCTTAACTTTCTCTGCTTCTGGTAAGTTATTGATCTCAAAAAAATGCTCTGCACGGTAAATCCAAGATTCCGAATTTTCTCCCAAAAACATGAGCATTTCCAGCTTTTTATACTTACTTCGATCGACCAGGTGTGTGTTTACTTCCTTGGTTAAATCTGTCTCTTCCATTTTTCCTTTCATTTTCATGATGGACCCATCAGATGTGTCGGATTCTTCCTTCTTCTTATAAGATTGGTCTCTCAACTCATCGGCCAGCCTGTCCATGCTTTTCTTCATTTCCAGCATCATTTCCTTGAGGTTCAACACCTCCTTTTCCGTTCCTTCTAACCTTTCTTCCATTTGTCGCTGCGCCATTAGTCTCGTTATCACTCCCAGTTTAACAAAGCTCTGATACCAATTGTGAGGTTCCTCACCCTTTTCATACACTATTTCTCTAGGCTAAGGTAGACTCCCTCAGCCGCCAACCTCCTCTCTTACCAATACATTCTCTGTATATTTCTCATACCTACCTTACTACCCTCCCCTTGCTATTTATAAGACAAGTGTCCGGATAGGAAAAATAATATTATCCTGTAGGGCCCACTTGCTGTTCCACTATCCCACTGCTCCATTTCAATTCTTTCTTTCCTCCATGCTGTCTTGTGTAATTCCTTTCTTGCCCTTCCTTTTATACACATTAATAATAGGAGGTCTTACACATTCACATCTTAATATGCAAATATTTTTATTTCCTTTCATTGAGCTTCTTTCTTGGGTTGACTAAACCTCATGCTAGTCTATCTTCAGGTAAATGAAATGGTATTCCAATACCAATTGGGGTTATGGATTTTCAGTTTATAGGGGGTAGTATGGGATTTGAAAGCTTAAAGAATTTGAGAAGTCCTGCCAAAAAAGCATGAGAGGAATCCTAAAAAGTGTGATCTTTTACCCTCAATTTTTCAGTATTTGCCGCCCCTAAACCTTCGTACTCTTGAAGTAGACAAGACCTGAGTGGGCTTCCTTACCTGCCCTAACTCCATTCTACCAACAGTTACCAAGAACATATGTAGATCGTTCCCAATTAACAATAGCTTCTGTCTTCTAAGTATCAACCTTAATTCCATCAGCAGCCACCACATGACCTAGGAATACAACTTGATCAAGCTAAAACTCACACTTGCTGAACTTTGCATATAACTATCGTGAATTTGCAAAATAATTCTCAAATTTTCCATATGTTTTATCTCTATTCTCCGAATATACTAAGATATTATCATAAATAAATACTGTAACGAATTTATCCAAATAAGGATGAAATATCATGTTCATAAGATCCATAAATACAGTAGGAGCATTAGTCAACCCAAATGGCATCACCACAAACTCACAATGACCATACCTGGTACAAAAACCAGTTTTAGGAACATCAGACTCCCTAACTTTCAATTAGTGATAACCTATTCTCATACCAATTTTAGAGAATATCAAAGCTCCCTTAACTTGATCGAATAAATCATCTATACGAGGTAAATGACACTTATTTCATATTGTTCTTATTCAACTTCCTGTAATTAATACATAACCTTATAGTGCCATCATTCTTTCTTACAAATAACACTGGTGCACCCAATGGAGAAACACTGAATTGGATATAGCCCTTCTTAAGTAATTCGTGTAGCTTAATATTAAATTCTTTTAACTCTGTAGGTGTCATCCTATACGGTACTTGTGAAACAAGAGTTGTTCCTTGAATTAGGTCAATAGTAAACCCCACCTCTTGATCAAGGGGTAAACATGTTGATTCCACACGAAACACATTCAAAAATTCACATACCATAGCAACATCCTCTGGTTTAGTCTTACATGCTTGAAGATATATAACAAAGGCTAAGTAAGAACTACACCCTTTACTCAACAACCTCTCAGCTTTTATTAAGGATATAATACCAATAGGAAGTTGTTTCTTATCACCTCTGAAAACCACTTCTAATTCATCTGGTTTTCTAAACATAACCTCATTCATATGGCAGTCCATGTGGGCATAATATTTAAACAGAAAGCGCATCCCAAGAATAGCATCAAGCTCTTATAACTCTAGAGGTAATAAATCACATGCATATCAACCCCTCTATAATTACTACACAATTTTTACAAACACAATCAACAACCAACACATCACAAACAAGAGTGGATATAAATAGATCTTCAAACAAATATTTTGTTTCTCTTGAAATGCCTGAGCAAATCCTCCCAAGGAATACTACTTGTATCTGATCTTCTACTCTTAATGATCCTTTATCAATCCTCTGCTCTTTTTTTAAGCAGGAACGTGGCTAATTCCACTTTTCTGTCTTCCAGACAATGCATAACCCAGAAACATTTCTCTATCAACGTCAACCATGCCTCCACTTCAACAGAATCTACAGTCCCCTTAAACGGAGTGGCACCTAGAGCTTTCATCCTCTCAATGCCATATTTCTTCTCAAGATCTGCTTGAGCTAACCTAACACCGTCAGCCAACCTCTGAGCTATCTTATTAAAGATACGCTCTTCCATATTCTCCTGAGCTAAAGAATGGTTAGAATCTCCCACTGTAAACTCTCTAGGACTTCTGGTAGCCTTGCATGTTCCAAACTCCGCAGCTTGTCTTCGTGTGACTCGTCATGGTGACATTGCTCCTATAATGTTACGTAACAATTATTATGCAGTTAACATATACTTCACGCTAAATGCATGATCTCATTTCCCTAACAGAACAACCTATGCTCTAATACCAAACTGTCGCCTTCTCTGAGACCATCTCTGAACCTAGAAGAAGATGTGAAGATATCAAGCATCACCCCATGGCAACACTCAAGATCCAAAAATAGCATAACAACTTAAACTAATATTTAGCAAAATAATAGGAAATAACATTCAACATCAGAGTACTACTGCAACATTGCTACAAAGCTCTATCTCAAGTACGCCCACAATGATATATATATACAAACACACATAAACAAGATCACGTAATCCTTAAATAGATAGGACATTCAACTATCCTTCTCTCTCAAAACTATATAAGTGACAACAACCTAAGGAGGTTGGCTATTTACAACAATGTCAAAGTCTTGATTCTTGATGCACACTCGAGTCACACAAGATATATGTTTGGAACAACTTGGCCACCTAAAAAGAAACAAAACAATGAAAAAGAGTGGGCTAATAAGCCCATTGAGTAACAGTTTTCGAAAACAACTTTGTTTAGATTTAGGTAGTCACCCAAATCTAAACGATGGTGTACAAAAAATAGCCAAATCTAAACAGTTGTACCAAAGAATCTTAAAAAAATTCGTTTGGGTAGCCAAATATAAACGATCGTATAAAGAAATAAACGATTGTGTAGCCAAATCTAAACAATCGTGTACAAAAAAAATCTTGAAAAAAAATCGTTTAGCCAGATTTAAACGATTGTATAGCAAAATTTAATCGATCATGTACCAAAGAATCTTAAAAACAAATTGTTTAGATTTAGCTAAATCTAAACGATCGTGTACATGAAATGTTGAAAAAAAATTGTTTAGATTTAGACGATCAAATCTATTTTTTGTATTATTCTTTATGGGTTAATATTTTGCCGTTTTGTTATATTTTTGAAAGGACGCCTTATAACTAATTGTATAAAATATAAAATATTTATCAATTAAATTGGAATAATGGTTAAATTTATAGTTTACAGTAAAAAGAGTTTGTAAATTCATTAAATTCGTTATTTGTTAGAGTTTTTTAGATAATTATTTTGTGCAATTAATTTCTACAGTATTTTATTTAATTGATTGTTATAATCAAATAACATAAATATTGATTAAATTGATATTGTTTTTAGATTAAAAACCTTAAATAATGAATTGATTAAATATTTTTTTATTTTGATTAATTAATTATTTGTTTTTAAAAGAGAAATTCTTATAGATATCGATATATTTTTACTGTTTCTTAGATTTATGAAAATTTCTCTTAAAACAACTTTCATTGATATATCTATAAAATTAAAATTTTGATATCAATATCAAGTTTTATTACTTTCTTGTTGATATTTTTACCCCTCTTAGATGCCTTTTATGAGGTCTTTTTTAAATAAAATAATTGAAAAGAAAAGAAAAAGTAAATCCCCTCTCTAACCTAATTGTCTTCCATAGCTTCTCAAAAAAGGAGGGAAAAGGAAAAATCCCCACCCAAAGATTAGATATCTGCATCACACAATCATAGTTTACGGTACTACCAATTTGGGCGGTAGCAGCAACGATGGCAGCGTAACCCACGGTGTCTAATTGTTCCGACGGTATAGGTTTCACCACCACCATGATGACCCTTTCAACTATGTAAGGCTTTAAATAAATGCACGTATATTTCAACTATCAAGATGCACATTTACAAAAGTATCATTTGTCGGAACAACCACCATGGCACCGCTTCTAAGAACATGGTTAACAAATTGAGCTCTGATATGTCCTACCGTGAACACAATATATATCAAACGATTCATTCTCAAATAATCCCCTTGACAAAAACTTGTTCTCTATTACTACATCGGCTCCCATTCTTCTCAAATAATCTGCATAATCATTCAGAGCATCGATGTTTAAATATGAGGATTCTATAATGAACATGACGCTTTTTTTATCCTCTATGAGAATTTCGACGGTTTCCAACTTGTCGATTAAGTCATGGAATTCTTGTTTGGTTATGGAGTTAGGGTTTTTGAAATCGAATAAGATGAATTTTCCTTGGTCCTTGAATACTGGAGTAATGTGAGGAATCAAGAGGAGAATCAAATTAAAGAACAATGATCGAGAAATTACTCTTGCGATTCTTGATTGAGGACTTGATAAAATAGGTGTGTTTTGGTTTAATCTTCTTCCATTTGAGTATCTTCTTTCATTTTCACTTTGAGTTTGATCAGAATCCATGGACAGAGTTTTCAAACAAACACAACTTACTTTTATCGGACGGAAGCTTGAACTTCAAGCTGGAATCACACCATTAAACTAAAGAGTAATTTGAGACCTTAATAAAAATAAGTTTATATGTCTTTTTGTTGATTTTTTTTCAAAAGGTTTATTTTATATATCTAGAAATCGTTTATCATATTTTCATGGGAAATGTCATGTATATAGCCAAAAAAAAAAAAAAAAAAAAAAATGAAACTTACAAAATAGAGTAAAATATAGCAAAAATTCCATATGAACTATAGGGCAATAGAGAGGGTTAGATAAATTTTATTACATTTTCTAAAATAGTTTCAATATTTTGCTATTTTTAAAACGACTAATCATTTTATAGGTATAATTTTCCTAAAAGAACAAAATTAAAAAGTTTTCAAAATATCAAAATAAATTAAAATATAGTAAAACATCACACTATATCTTTTGATTTCTTGTAATCTATTATAGATTATGATATTTTATAAAAATAAAATAATAGTGAGAATAATAAAAATCTTCCTATCCATTTTAAATTCTAAGTTGGTTAAAATAAATAATTATAGTTTACTCGAAAAAAATGTAAAATCACCGATGGATAACAATGATTTTCCTTTTACTGTCACATTATTCTATTTTTTAACATACTTTTTTTTTTTTACTTTTTTTTATGTATAGGATTGATATTTTTTTTTGTCAAAACAAATATCAATTCTGAAGACTTTTATTCATTTAGTTTGGATGTATAGCATTGATTTTTTTTTTTTTTTTGATCAAGTCAAATTATCAATTCCAAAGACTTTATTCATTTAGTTTTTGAAATACTTTTCGTAAAATTTCACCAGTTTTGTTTAACTGTAAATAGAATCAAATATTCCTTCAACAAATTCACACATGGACATATCAATTTTATAAATATATCATTTTACCAACAAAAAAATATTTCAATTTTTATAATAGACAGTATTTTTTTTATATCCATGAGTATCTAAGTTTAGGGGTGAGCATGGTGGGCCGAAAAACCGAAACGACCGATCGAAATCGAACGAACCGATGTCGGGCGGGCGAAAAATGGTATGGGCGGTCGGGTTTCGGGTTTTGTAATTTGAAAACCGACTTTGAATCGGTCGGTTCAAGATATGAGGTCGGTCGGTCTGGTAAACTGACCGAACCGACCTCCTCTTTAAAATATATATATATATATATATATATATATATATATATATATATATATATATATATATATATATATATATATATATATATATATATATATATTATATTTAGGTTTCTTAACTTTCTTTCGTCCTCAGTTCCTCGCGCCGCGCCATCAGCCGATCTCTCTCCTTTTCTTTCGCAATCGTTTTCGTTTCGCACAGATCTCTCTCCTTTTCCCCCTCGCCGTCGTAATCACCGTCGTCACGCCTCGCCATCAGCCGCAGTCCGCAATCGCCGTCAGTTATTCCCCCTCAGTCGCAACTCGCAATCGCCGTCATGCCTCGCCATCAGCCGCAGTCCGTGATCGCCGTCACGCCTTGCCATCGCCGCTGTAGGTATTTTTTTTTCTTTTCTTTCTGAATATATGTGTATGCAATAAGCTTAAATGCTTAATTATATCATTATTCATACTGGAAAAGTGGGTATATACGATGTTTGCACAGTTGCGGTAATGGAGGTGGCACCCTCCTTTGTAGATCTTGTAGAGTTTGGTGTGTTGTATCAGTTGAGGAAATCGATATTGTGTGGTTTGATTCATTGATTTTTTTTCCTTTCTCTTTTCTGGTCACTTGTTAGTGTCGTTTACTTTCGCTTTGCTGCTGTATTATTTGCAAAGATTATGACAAACTGTGAATTTTGGTTGTGAGAGTTGCTTCTTCTTTTCTTCTTATAAATATGTAATAAAGGGTGTTCCCTATTGATCTCCTCATGCTTTTAAGAAAAAAAATGTAATGTCTTAGCTTCACATTTCCCTTCTTTCTACTACTTGTCATTGTTCTTTTATTTATTTTAAAATTGGATTCTTAATCTATACTTCAAATCCATATCTTTCTTAAACTAGTCTATAGTTTGGTTGTTTTAAAGGTCTAAATCGGTTCAGTTTAATCACTTTTCTCGTTTTTAAACCACTTTGAAGTATGCTTTTAGTTATGCAAAAAAAAATTATGTTCAAAGGTATAAAATTAAGAATTAAATTTACTTTGAATGATTAAAGGCGTAATTTAAAATAACTTTGAACATAACAAAATCACTCTCAAACGCGTATTTAATGTATTTGTCGATTTTAACTGGTTCTTTTGGTTATTGAATTTTTTAGTTTTGTTTTTTGGTCAGTTTATATTTTGTTGTTTCTTTCTTAAACTGATATGCCAATTTGATGTTTATTTTGACCAAAATCTTACATTATTATATGTAGATTTGTGAATAAATATCACTAAAACGTTTTAGTAATATTTATTGATCATAGTTAAATTTGATAAGTTTTAGTATTGTGAGCATAAATGACTAGAAATGAGCCCTTTAGCATTTTGTAGTATTTAAATTATTGTCCTCTATATATGATTTCATGAGCTATTGTCTTAGTTGAATTTTATTTTTTTGTGAAATAATTGGAGATATGTATTGGGTTTCTTTTATTCTTCCCACACACACTAAAATGGAATATCTTTTTTTTACTCTTATTACAGTTAAATCAAATGGATTCAATGGATATGGAGTTAGAGTGTGATGGGAGTTGTGAAGCTTCAAAAATCGTAAGGGACGAAGATACGAATGACAAGCGTAAAACCATTGATGTTGATCTTGATTCATATGGGAGAGAAGATGTTCCAAATCCCCCAAAAATAAGAAAGAACGTCAAACAATCAATGGTTTGGGACCACTTTGAGAGGCTTAAAGGTGATCCTAATGACCCTCGTGCTAAATGTAAATATTGTGGAGTTGTTTATGAATGTCATTCTAAACGTAATGGTACTGGAACTATGAAGCATCATTTAGAAAATTGCAAAAAGTACCCTTACCAAAAAAAGAGAGACCAAACTCAAATGACATTAGCTTTTAAACCTAAAGACAAAGTTGGAGATAATTCTTCACAACTTGTATGTGAATCATTTAGTTTAGATGGCTGTCGGGATGCTTTGGTTGAGATGATAATAGTTGATGAATTGCCCTTTAAGTTTGTGGAGGGTAAGGGATTTAAGAAGTTTGTGGATAAATTAACATGTGGAAATCATACTAGATTTGTTGTTCCATCTCGATTTACTGTGGCTAGAGATGTGCTTAAGTTGTATGTTAATGAGAAGAATCGTTTGAGAGACATGTTTGTAAAAAATAAGTATAGAGTTTCTCTCACCACTGATTGTTGGACATCGGGACAAAATATTAATTACATGGTCCTAACAGCCCTTTTCATTGATTTTGATTGGAAATTACATAAGAGAATACTTAGTTTTTCTCCAATTGAGAATCATAAAGGTGATACTATCGGTAAAACCATTGAAAAGAATTTGAAGGATTGGGGCATTGAGAGGGTAATGACTTTGACGATTGATAATGCAAGTTCGAATGACACTGCTGTTGCTTATCTTTTAAAGAGATTCAATAAAGGATTATTGTTTGGTAGGGAATTTTTGCATGTTCGTTGTTGTGCCCATATATTGAATCTTATAGTAACTGATGCTTTTAAGGAACATAATGATTGTATTGATAGGATTCGATATGCTGTGCGATTTATAAGGTCTTCTCCTGCTCGTTTTTTGAATTTTAAAAAGTGCATTGAACTTGAAAAAATTGCTTGTAAGAGTTATGTGTGTCTTGATGTTTCTACAAGATGGAACTCCACATATATGATGCTTGAAGATGCTGTTAAGTTTGAAAAAGCTTTTGATAGATTAGAAGATGAAGATGCCTCGTATAGACATGATATGTCACCGAATAAGGAAGATTGGACAAATGCTAGGATGTTAATACGATTTTTAAAAGTATTTTATGATGTCACATTAAAGATTTCGGGTTCTTTGTATACTACTTCGAACTTGGTTTTCCATTAGATTACAGTGGTTCAGAATTGTATACGTTTGAATACGGGTAGTGCAAATGCATTGTTAGTTGGAATGGCTAATAACATGAAGGCAAAATTCGAGAAATATTGGGGAAACAATGAAAAGAATAATTTGTTGTTGTATGTTGCTATTGTGTTGGATCCTCGAAAGAAATTAAGATTTGTATCTTTTTGTTTGAAAAATTTTTTTGGTCCCGAGGTTGCTGAATCCATGGGAAATGTAGTGGAACAATGTTGTAGACATCTCTTTCATGAGTATAGTACTACTCGAAGTGGAAGTAGACAAGGATGTAGTAGTACTAGTACAACTAGTACACAAACTGTTTCAGGCTTGGATGCTAATATTGATTTTGATTCGAATGAAAATGTGGGTGAAGTTTTGTCTACGACACGATTGTTGAGGAATTTGAAGATGATTCTACTACACCTTTCGATCAGGGATCATCGGAGATTGATATCTATTTGTTGGAAGCCAATGTTAGGACCGAAGGTGATTTTGACATACTACAGTGGTGGAAGATGAACAGTGATTGATTTGAGGTTCTTAGTCATATGGCTAGAGATATTTTGGCTATTCTAGTTTCTACTGTAGCGTCTGAGTCGGCTTTTAGTACTGGAGGATGTGTTGTTGACTCATCACGCTGCTCATTGGCTCCTAAAACAGTGGAGGCTCTCATATGTACTCAAAATTGGCTAAATTTTGATCCAATACATCTTCAATTTCAACATGAATTGGAAGAGGCTTCAAAATTTGAAGAAGGTATTTTCAAATCTTTACATGATATCTTTTGTAGTTGTAATGTGTAACTTTAGTGAAATCTTAAATTATTTAATAAATTCTTCATATTGATTATGTAGGATTTCGGGTGGTTATGGAGAATGAAAAGGAGCTTGAAGACCTTCCAGATTTTGATAAGTTGTCAATTACCAATTATTAACTAATTCTGATCCAAGACTTGTAATATTTCTATTGACTAGATTATCATAGTGTTTTTGTTTCATACTTTGGTTGTATTTGTGACTATTAATAGTAATGTGGTGAACTGAATTGAACTTGGATGTTTCTAACCCTATAATATTTGATATATATTTCATTTTGGTAGTATGTTTAGATTCTTATTTTTATGTTGTTTATTTTATTAATTTGTGTAATACCTATGAACTAAGCATTGAAATTAATAGAACTTGATTTTATTTTTTAATCACAATTATATGATCTTATGACAATATAGAATATATATCGTAGACTTTTTTATTGAAATTAAAAAGTGAAATAAAACATAATAACGTCATTTAAAATCGTTTGTTTATAAAAAAGAAAGCAAGAAACATAGAAAAGGAAGGAGGAGGAGGAGAAGAAACAGGAAAGAAAGAAAGAAGGAGAGGGGAAAAAAAGAAAAAAAAGGAAAACCGATCGACCCGAACCGACCCGACCGTCGGTTGGACCGGCCGGTATCGTTAGAACCGGCGGTCGAGGCCGGTTTTCATACTTCCGTGCCGACTTGTAGTCGGTTCGGGGCGGTTTGGTCGGAAAACCGACCCCGACCGCCCGATGCTTACCCCTATCTAAGTTAGCTTACGTACTTCAACTAATAAACAATATTATTATTGGTATTAAAAGACGTGAATAACAAATCTTGTTTGCAAACTAATTACAATATGTTCAATTTAGAGTATAATTAAATAATTAACCTACCCATATCCGATTTAGAGTATATTCATTAGCTTACTCATCATGTCATGAGTCCCTCCATTCTACTCATCCAACTAAAAATTGAAAAAAATCAAATTAATATGATTTTGATATAATTTGAAATGGAATAGAAGTTGCTCTATTTAAAAGGGATATAGACATTTGTAAAAATAACAAAAAAATGTATGAAAATAGGATCCATGTCACTACATTTTCTAAACTGCAAAAGTAAGAAATTTAAAAGCAGATAATTCTCTGATAACCGTTTGATATCATTAATTACTTGTCATACTTGTCATATTCGCAATGCGCAAAAAAGGTGTGCTATGGACTGTTTTTTTTATTTTTTCGTCTAATGTGATTTCCCATATAAAAAACTATTATATATAAGGATTAGTGTTTTTTTCTCTCTTTTCTTACATTGAATCTAACCTCTACTGATCATGAATCACAATCCATCTATCCCATAATCTTTCACTCTTAAACTCACAGTCACGTCTTTACTCCACCAGCCAACGCTCCATCTCTCCTATAATGTTTCACTCTTAAACTCACATTCACGGCTTCACTCCATCAGCCAACGCTCCATCTGTGACTCTTACCTCATGCCTCACCTTCGACCGGCGGTCATACCACTTTTAGTCTTTCAAATTTGGTTGTCTCCACTCACAACATCTCTCACTCTTACTATTACCAACCACGCCACTCTAACTCTCTGATATGCATATCACTCAAGAAATTAAAAAATATATAACCAAACCACAGTTCAATTCCAAAAAACCCAAGCTACAAACCAAGCTGTGAACACACCCTTGTATAATAGGGTAGATTATTAATTTAGTCTCTTTTTTCACATTTTTTTCAAAATATTTAATGACAAATTTTACTTTATATAAGGAAAATTAGCTTACAATAACGTTAACACTATTAGGCCAACCAATAAATAACAACAATAAAATCTATAGGTACGTGATTTTATATATCAATACTTCATCTACCTAACATATATGTGCAACCATAACATATTGCTTATGCTTATGGATGTCTCTTAGCAATTGCCAAACAACATGGCTAATTAAGCAATAACGAAGACAGGTAAGTGTCGATGATATATACATCGATAATTGTTAATCAACTTGACTTTTTATGCTTCTATGGAGTGCATAAAGTATTTTATGTTATATATATATATCCTAAAATAATGATAAAAAAGAGAAATCACCAACATGTGCGTCCTAATTTTTTTTGAAATTGACGCATTGTCGTGTCATGTCATATCTGTATCCATGTCGTGTTCGTGTCCACACTTCTAGCTCCTATTTTAAGTTTATACAAATAATATGTGTAAATATATGATACTTTTAAATGCATAATTCTAAATATTAAAGAATCCAAATCAGGTTTGTATTTGCATTTTGTCTAATAATGTTGTGCAAGGTTGTAGGACTTTTTGAGTAGTCAAAGTGCAGAAATGACTTGAACGATAGGAGTTTGATGGAATCAATACAATCAAATAAAAAAAATTAAGAGATTGAGCATTTTATTCTAAACAAGTCACAAATACAACCAAATCAAGTAAAAGATCATATTTCAAGATTGAAATTTCATAGTCCAGGATTCTACGTACCTTGCCTCAACTGGTAATCTGTCACCCCAAACTACTAATGATTCATTAAGTCAACCAAGAAATTCCCCACACGCAACATTTCTGCTCACAAGTGAATCCTACAATACAATTATACCTTAATCAAGAATTATAATAAAAAAAGAAAGATGTATGAGGCCCTGGAGCGAATTCCAATGACCTAAAATCTTGGATCTAGAACTCATCAACAGAGTTAGAATACTAGAAAATAAAATCTTAGGTGTGCATACCAGTTCACTCCCTTCAATATTTTTCTGCAAGAAAAAACTCCTAAGAGAGTAGAATGATATATACATTTCAACAATGAATTCCCAATTTTCTATTTCAGACTAGTATATCTCCACTAAATTACAAGAAAATGGGCTCGGAGGATAGTCCTTTTAAAATGGGCTATTGAAAAGAAAGGAGGGGGGGGGGGGGATCACAACTAAAGAAAAGAAAAATAGGGAAAAAAAGGGGCAATGCGTGTTTTCTTTTCTTTTCTTTTTTTTTTTTTTGCAAGTGTACACCGAATGAAAAGGGATCTGCCAAACTAAAGAACGAGAAGGGATCTACCGAAAAAAAGAACAAAAAACCCTTGTCCCTAGATCTCACGATCTCTGTTCGTTTCTCCACTATCAACGGCCTTTCTCGACGATGACCGTTCAACTGAAAAGCGGAGCGAAAAATCCTTCCCTCTCTCAACGGCCATTCAACCGATGACGATGACGTCTCTCCCGGTAAGTAACGTTCTCTATTTCTTGACTCTCTATTTCATTGTTAAGATAGTGGTTGTGTTGGTGATTTCATTGTTTCTTTAGCTTAATACCCCAATAAAGTGTTGTTTGCAAGTCAAAATCATGTTGTGGATACAAGTTTGGGGCTTAGGCTTTTATAAATAACCTCTTCTGTTCCTTTCCTTTTTTACTCACTAATCTGAAACACAATAATTGGATTGTTTGTCGCTTCTATATGTATATATGTATTAAAATAAAAAATAATCAATAGTTGTTGGCATACCAAATCGAATCTGACAATGAAAGGGAAAAATCTGGGTTTTTTTAAATATCAAGATTAAAGATGCAGAGGAGGCCAAAGAGCAGAAGGGTTCATAGTTTGATCAATTTAACCGAACAACTTTGAATTTTCCATTTTTGTTGGTTTTAACTTGCTGTTTGAAACTGGCATTGGGTTTTTTTTATCTCTCCATTCTACTTTGACTCTAGCACCTGTGAACAAATAGTATAACCTTACAAATAATTGTCAACAGAAAAAAAAAACAAAAAATACAACATGAGATGAAATGATGGTGGGTTCTTTTAAATCATTGATTTTTGGCTAACACTCTTCTCATCTTTTATCCTGAAATAGAAATAATTTTGCAAAGGTTCAAACACAAGACCTAAGACACTCAAAACCGAAATTGAATAAAAATCGCTTCTTGTACCACTTATTTTGATAACATTTTGAACCATCAATTGATTCAATATTATATAATATAAGAAAATCAATTTTGTAGATGAAACGTAGTTGAAATAAGAAGAAGGAAAAGAATTAAAGAACCTGAGATGAAATGGTGAGAACTGGAAGATGTTGTTGGAAGCAAGTATCACAGAAGACAGTACCGACAACAACAGTAGGTCGAAGTTTATTGTTGTCGTAAAGAAGAGGCTTAAAGAAACCATTATTAAAATTAAGGTTAAGAAACAGAAAGAACAGAAGTGTTGTTGGACAGTTCATCTGCCTTGTCTTGCTCTAATGTACCATAATGTTGTGGTTTGCAACAAACATAGACACTCAACAACTTAATGTGTTTCTTAAATTAAAATTTCTCGTATGTATTATTGTTTGGCTTTTGTGCAGAACTGATTTAATGGAAATGTGACAAGAAGTATGTTGTGAAAGTAGAAACCAGTCATCAAGAAGTAATGGCATAGTAAGGCAGCCGCGGATGATGAAGCTTTAAGACAAGAAGTTTCGAATCCATCTACTCCTAAAATTGAGTTAGAAGATGCAGCTGTGAAGAATAGTTTTCCAGGCTCCCGGTTAGAATTGAGGTAACATTCTATGACAATTAGGGCTTGCTTAAGTTCTGTTATTTTAGTTATAGTTAAACATCTATTTTAATTTTTAACAGAAAAAGAGGTTTCGATGATTGTACTTATTCCATTAAATGATTAGTTAAGAAAAGATCATCTTATAGCATTGCTTCATGAACTCTGCAACATATGATATTTGAGATCACAATGTGTTTTTTACTTATCAAAAGAATTTGGTTGCAAATATTGACCTTTCAATTTTATTTATTTTTCCTACTCTTCTACTGTTTTAAGTTTTGGTGATTGTACTTATTCCTTTAAATGATTAGTTAAGAGAAAATCATCTTATCGCATTGCTTCATGAACTCTACAACATATGATATTTAGATCACTGTGTGTTTTTTACTTGTCGAAAGAATTTCGTTGCAAATATTGACCTTTCAATTTTATTTATTTTTCCTACTCTTCTGTTGTTTTAGGCTATGACATTTTCATTTTACTTGAAGGCTTACACGGTAGCATGGTTGCATAATAATTTTCTTAAGGGCTATTTATAAATAGAAGCTTTTGACCCTTGATTAAATTTTCTGATTTTATATCTTCTCTATTTCTTTTGTGCACACTAGATAGGTCACACACTAGATAGGTCCTAATTTGAAACTTCCAATATCTATTTTATGTTTTCCAATATCTTTTGTTGTTGATAGCAATGATAGGGACAGAGTTGTAGAGGCAAGAGATGAGTTGCATAGGATGTTGAATGAGGTATGTTTGTTGATGCTTTTATCTTTTCATTCTACTTGACTTACCTACTAGAAGTATTTTGTGTTCCATCTCATAGAATAGTTTCAATTTACTTGAAGTTCCAAGTCCTGACAATGACTTACCCGAAGTTTAAAATTTTTGTTTTCCTTTTTAGTTTCCTTTCAAATTTTATTTTGCTGTAAATATAGATCCCTTTCACGCATTCAATAACTTTCATTTGGACTTTCGTTTTAATTTTGGAGAATTCCCTTTAATTTTTTAGGCTACACAAGATTTTTACTATCTCTTGTATAATTCATTCTTATGGTGCTACACCATATATTAGCAAAGCTTCCTTGCAAAATAAGGAGGTGAGGATTGTCCGAGATCGAAAAGCATGTATTATTGTTTGTCTTTTGTGTAGAACTGATTTGTGAACTTTTTGTTGCTTGTCGGTTGTGTTTTCTGTAATGAAAGTTGCTTAATGAAAGTTCCCTGCAATTGAATTTTTTGTTGCTTGTCAGTTGTGTTTGCAAAGTTGTACTTTTGCGCCTACCCGATATCAACATTCCTTTGTCTATTGAGCGTAGGCCACAGCAGTAATGGACTGACCGGAAATTTCATGGGATGATATTACATATAAAGGAGCATGTTGCAGCGGTAATTCCACATCTTGTCATATCAGCTTGTATTAAATGTATAAACAGATGGTTGATTTTGAACTTTCCCCTTTATTGTTCTTTCAAGCTCATTTGGTACAGTGCATCGTGCTGAATGGCATGGATCGGTTAGTCTCTTTTATCTTATCTCTAACTTATGGTTCAACATTCATGTTCAGTTTATAGTGTAACAAGTTCCAACAAACAACTTTTAATCTAATAGTTTCATTACCTTGTTTATTTTCTAACGAGAATGGTTAGTTGGAATGCTAGTTTTCTTTTGGAGTTATCAGCTTTTTGAGCTATTGCAGAGCCCTCTACCTAATCGCTTGATATAATAAGTACACATCTGGTACTGCAAAATACTATGTTCACTCATTCATATTCCTCAATAAATGTGTAATCATAGGATAATTATTTGGCTATATATGTTAGATTTCCTTTAGGGAAATATTTTAAAAATCTTTAAATGCTCTATTCTTAGAATCAATATCATGTCTACTTTGGTTTCTAGCTTAGAAAAGCATGTCTACTCAACCCTTAAGCATGGAGCTCAGGTTTGTGATTGCATGTCTCTTGGAAAATTACTGTGCATGCTCTCTTTTCCTCTTCTTGCTTATAGTATATGCATGATCTTTACTATTCTTGCTTTTTAATACATGTCTTCTTCTCTAAATAACATAGAATAACATAGAAACCTTTGAAGGCATATGATTAATAGAAAAAAGATTAAGAGGAGAGAGGAGAGAAAGAAACCTAGAAGAAACTACTTTAGGGCCAAACAATCCTCAAGAAGATCCTACCATAAAAAACAATTTTGAGCAAAACTTAGAACAACCTAGAATGGGGCAATGCAAATGCAAGCTTAGAGAAAAACGTAAGCTTAAAACAAAATGATTTCTTTGACTTTGATTATTGCATTGAGGCTTAAAACTTTAAGCTTGTTATAAACTTTATCTTTGTAAGGCAAAAATATGCAAGGAATAAAATTTTTCTATCTAACATTTCTTGCTTTCCTCTTTCTTTTCCATCCACTCCCAACTTGGAAGGTCCTCCATCGGTAGTCAACCAAAGCTTGGAAGGTTTTCAAGAATCATAGGAAGAGGAAAGAAACCGCTAGTCATTGATCCGGGTTGAATTAGGGAGAGTACGGTCGTGCAACCGACCTTAAACAATGCAAAATTTAACTGCTTCGTTCTAAATTCTGCACATTTTTTAAGCTTTTTGTTTAACCTCTTGAATAAAATTTGATGGAAAATTTTGTTTTCTTTTTGTAGGAATAAAGGAAAATAAAGTATAACAAAACTTGTAACCTTTGCAAGCAAGCTTATATGAAGAACTAGACTACAATGGGAGGTTTTTTGTGTCCCTTCTCTTTCTTTTCCATCCTTAGAACCATGCTTAGAGTGCTTTGAGGACAAAGTAAGCTGTTAAGTGGGGGGTAAGGTTGTAGCCTTGCATGTTCCTGTCCTTTGGGAAATTTTTATTTTGCCAAAAATGCCCAGATTTTAAAAACTTTTAAATTCTCTATTCTTAGAATAAATACCATGTCTACTTTGCTTTCTAGCTTAGAAAAGCATGTCTACCCAACCCTGGAGCATGGTGCTCGGGTTTTTGATTGCATTTCCTTTGGGAAATTACATTGCATGCTCTCTTTTCCTCTTTTTGCTTATAGTATATGCATGATATTTACTCTTCTTGCTTTTTGATGCATGTCTTCTCCTCTAAATAACATAGAATAACATAGAAACCTTTAAAGACATAAGATGAATAGAACAAAAATTAAGAAGAGTGAGAAGAGAAATAAACTTAGAAGAAACTACTTTAGGGCCAAACAATCCTCAAGAAGATTCAATCTTAATTCCCCACTTTGAGCAAAACCTAGAACAATCTAAAATTGGGCGATGCAAATGGAAGCTTAGAGCAAAATGTAAACTTAGAACAAGATGATTTCTTTGACTTTGATTTTTGCATTGAGGCTTCAAACTTGAAATATGTTATCAACTACATCTTTTTAAGGAAAAAATATGAAAGGAATAAAACTTTTTCATCTAAGATTTCTTGCTTTCCATTTTCTTTTCCATCAACTCCTAGCTTGGAAGGTCCTCCATTGGTAGTCAACTAGAGCTTAGGAGATCTTCAAGAATCACACGAATAGGAAAGAAACCCTTGGTCATTGATCTGAGTTGTATTTGAGAGAGTACGGTCGTGCAACCGACCTTAAACAACACTGCTTTCTTTTATATTATGCACATTTTTTAAAGCTTTTATATTATGAAGGATCTTTACTCTTCTTGCTTTTTGATGCATGTCTTCTTCTTTAAATAACATAGAATTATATAGAAACCTTTGAAGCCATATGATTAATAGAAAAAAGATTAAGAAGATAGAGGAGAGAAAGAAACATATAAGAAACTACTTTAGAGCCAAACAATCCTTAAGATGATCCTACCTTAAAACCCCATTTTGTGTAAAATGTAGAACAACCTAGAACAGAGGGATGAAAATGCAATCATAGAGTAAAACGTAAGCTTAGAACAAAATGATTTCTTTGACTTTGATTATTACATTAAGGCCTCAAACTTTAAGCTTGTTATAAACTACATCTTTCAAAGCCAAAAATATGCAAGGAATAAAAGTTTTCTATCTAACATTTCTTGCTTTCCTCTTTCTTTTCCATCCACTTTTAGCTTCGAAGGTCCTCCATCGGTAGTCAACCAAAGCTTGGAAGGTCTTCAAGAATCACAAGTAGAGGAAAGAAACCCTTGGTCATTGATCTGGGTTGTATTAGGGAGAGTACGGTCGTGCAACCAACCTTAAACAATGTAAAATTTTACTACTTTCTTTTGATTAAAACTTCAAAGGAAACCAACTACTAGACGGTTCGATTAGTCTTTGGCCCCTATACCTAAGTCAAACGAATGGTTTGTACGTTAGTATCAATACTGGCCTCCACTAGAGTTTCCTCTGGCTTCACCTCGCTCAGGCATAGTTCACAATCTTTTGGTTCCTAACACGTATGCTCACACTCGAACCCTTTTCAAATGATCAAGGTCGGTAGGTTATGCAACCCACTAGAGGATCCCACCAGTTAGCTTCCTTATGCCTTACGGGTTTACTTGCCCATTAACTTATACACATGTAAGACTCTTTGGTTCGTGATTCAAGACGGGTTAAATGGGGAGCCTATAGGTCGATGCCAGGAGTTGCAAATGTTGAAGCTCGCCAAAAGGCGTGCTACCAACCACGATCAGAACGATGACGTCTCCACAGGCATAACAAAGACCTGGGCGTAAGCCGCCATCTTAAACCACATTAGTCCATACCCAAGTTGATTGACGGACCGACTCGTCATCGTTCCACATCAAACTGAGGCACATTACCGGCCCTTATCCGCTTCCCTCTCGACAATTTCAAGCACTATTTTACTCTTTCCAAAGTCCTTTTCATCTTTCTCTTACGATACTTGTTTACTATCAATCTCTCACCCATATTTAGCCTTGGATAGAATTTACCGCCTGATTGGGACTGCATTCCCAAACAATCCGACTCGTTGACAACAACTCGTGGTGCGATAGGGTTCGAGTGCAACGAGGCTTTCACCATCTCTAGCGCCCCCTTCTAGAGAACTTATGCTCGATCCGCTGCTGAGGATGCATCTCTAAACTACAATTCATACATCAACGATGCCCAATTCTCAAGCTAGGCTCTTCTCTGTTTGCTTGTCGTTACTAAGGGAATCCTTGTAAGTTTCTTTTCCTTCGCTTATTCATATGCTTAAACTCAGCGAGTAGTCCCGCTTGACCTGGGGTTGCATCGAGAGCGCCATCCTTTTGAGGGTGGCATTCGGAGGGTCGTAAAGGAGTCCGTAGAGGCAACGTCAAGGTTGAGATGTATCATTAAGATTGGATCAACCATCATAATGTTGCGACGATGAGCATCGAGGACTCGAATTTAAGCCATCTGCACGACGGTGCGCATGGAAGGCCAGTATGTACCCTCTACCTTCACAACGATCTCGCATAAGAAGAGTTGTATGATGGGAGTAGCGATGCATGCCACCCAGGCAGACGTGCCCTTGTCCAAAAGGCTCCGGGCGTGAATTGCGTTCAAAGACTCAGTGGTTCGTGGGATCCTGCAATTCACACCAAGTATCACATTTCACTACATTTTTCATCGATGCAAGAGCCAAGATATCCGTTGCTGAGAGTCATTATGAGTAATACGACTAGAGTGCTCTGCCCCATGTACGCCGAGCCTGGAATAGGGGCAGGCGAATTCACTTCAAGTTCCTTGGCATGATCTGTGTCAGGGTTTTGTTTAGACGCATCGGAAGGGGAAGAAGGAGGCAAAGAGCATGCTTTCCCCTACCCCTGACGGAGATAATTTGTTTTTAAACGTGTTCGCGAGTCATTTGATGTTTAGGCATCGACAATGATCCTTCTGCATGTTCACCTATGAAAACCTTGTTACGACTTCTCCATCGTCTAAATGATAAGGTTTAGTGGACTTCTCGCAACATCACAGGCAGCGAACTGCCTACGTCACCGCAATTCGAACACTCTACCGAACCATTCAATTTGTAGGAGTGACAGGCGGTGTGTACAAAGGACAGGGACGTAGCCAACGCGAGCTGATGACTCGCGCTTACTAGGAATTCCTCATTGAAGACCAACAATTGCAATGATCTATCCCCATCACGATGAAATTTCAAAGATTATCTGGACCTGTAGGCCAAGGCTATAGACTCGTTGAATACATCTGTGTAGCGCGTGTGTGGCCCAGAACATCTATGCGCATCACAAATCTGTTATTGCCTTAAACTTCCTTAGCCTAAATGGCCATAGTCCCTCTAAGAAGCTGGTCGCGGAGGGGTACTGTTTGACGGGCTGAGGTTCCGTTCGTTAACGAAATTAATCAGACAAATCGTTCCACCAACTAAGAACGATCATGCACCACCACCCATAGAATCAAGAAAGAGCTCTCAGTCTATTAATCCTGACTATGTCTGAACTTGGTAAGTTTTCCCGTGTTGAGTCAAATTATGTCGTAGGCTCCACTTCTAGTGGTGCCCTTCCGTCAATTCCTTTAAATTTTAGCCTTGCGACCATACTCCCCCCGGAACCCAAAGACTTTGATTTTTCATAAGGTGCTAACGGAGTCCTTAAAGCAACATCTGCCAATCCATGGTTAACATCGTTTATGGTTAAGACTAGGACGGTATCTGATCATCTTCGATCCCCCAACTTTCGTTCTTGAATAATGAAAACATACTTGGCAAATGCTTTCGCAATTATCGTCTTTCATAAATCCAAGAATTTCACCTTTTACTATGAAATACAAATGCCCCCGACTGTTCCTGTTAATCATTACTCCGATCCCGAAGGCCAATAAAATAGGATTGAAATCATATGATGTTATCCCATGTTAATGTATACAGAGTGTAGTGTCACATCCCGTGAAACGAAACCGAAATCACCCCCAAATTTACGATGTTATGTGCCCATAACTCCTTTGGGATGGGCACAAAGGAGCCCCAATGTGGCCCCAAGATAGCCCGTGGGTGGCCACACCTGCCCATGACACTGGCGTGTGCCTCTCGAGGACAGCTCACTGGCCCGCTACATGCCACGTCGAATGCCTAAGATAGCCCAGGTGCACATCCCCACATGCACGGCCCCATGACACGCTCAAATGCCCATTGATACGACCATAAGTCCCCAGCACTAGTGCCTAGTACAGCCAATGCGCACGGGCATATGTGCATGGCCAGGTGACCAGCCTTACATGCACGCGGACATGCAAGCCCGCCCACTCAACACCGCCCATGCTCGCCCAGAAAAGGTATGCACGGCATCATGTGTGCGCACCCCTAAAAGGCTACAGATACATGGTACGTGCAGCACAACGCATGCCCACCCCTGAGCAAGCGCGCAGTCCATACACGCGCCCATGCCTACCCAAGGCCCAGATGATCCTAAACGTCTATAGAACTTTGGATGATGGATGGGAAGAATCCAAAGGTCTGCAAACGCCCATTATGGGGCTGGAATGCGTGGAAAAGACCATGATAGCATATGTCGGTGTACGCCTAGCCTAGCACCATCCAGACACATCCAGAAGCTTCCATGACGATTTAGAAGGATGTGATGATGGTCAAAAGTGTCATGGTAGGCCTATAATGTTTTAGAGTCAATTGTAAGAAGCCAAACCGCCTTGGATGTTCTAGTAGCTCCTCAATCGACCTTCTAAGCACCTAGGTCAGTTGTGGAGGTTATAAATAGAAGTAAAGGTTGGGGCTCATTTGTAATCAACCTTGGTACTTGGCATGTCCAAGCCAACCAAGGAAACCTTACCTCATCCTTTGCAAATGGCAATATCCTGGCAAAGGATAACCCAATGTAATGCATTTTAATTTATCATTCTTGGACTAAAGGGAATAATTCCAAGGAAGTGCTAAGCGTAGCTCCCTCATTCGCCTAGACTCTCTCTTGCCCATCAAGCATGTCAAATACTTCCACTGCACATTCATCGTTAGTGCTTGGTGCACTAAACTTCATAAAAGGCTTACATGGCTAATTCAGGTGTATTATTTAGCCAAGTGCCACATGTTCGGTTAGCTTCAGATCAAACCATGTGACAGTAGGCTTGCTTTGAGCACTATAATTTCTTCAATGTAATAGCACCGGAGGCATGACTCAGTTAGTTAAGGCGAGGAGTGCATCGTCGATAGAAAGGACGAGCAGACCGATGCTTACCATAGGCGAACCGATCGACCCAACCCAAGCTCCAACTACGAGCTTTTTAACTGCAACAACTTAAATATACGCTATTAGAGCTGAAATTACCACGACTGTAGGCACCAGATTTTCCCTCCAATTGATCCTCGTTAAGCGATTTAGATCATACTCATTCCAATTACCAGACTCGAAGAGCATGGTATTGTTATTTATTATCACTAACTCCTCGAGTCAAGATTGGGTAATTTGCACGTCTGTTGCCTTCCTTGGATGTGGTAACCTTTTCTCAGGCTCCTTCTCTGATATCGAACCCTATTTCTCCGTCGCCCGTCACTACCATAGTAGGCCACTATCCTACCATCGAAAGTTGATAAGGCAGGAATTTGAATGATGCATTACCGGCACAATGGTTGTGCGATTCGTTGAGTTATCATCAATAATCAAAGCAACAGGCAGAGTCCACATCGATCTTTTATCTAATAAATGCATCCTTTCCACATGTCGGAGTTTGTTGCACGTATTAGATCTAGAATTACTATGATTATCCGAGTAGCACATACCATTAAACAAACAATAACTGATTTCATGAGCCATTTTGCAGTTTCACAGTTTGAATTAGTTCATACATACACATGCATGGCTTAATCTTTGAGACAAGCATTTGACTACTGGTAGGATCAACCAGGTAGGATTCCTACACGACTTTACTGAATGAATGGAATTCCCAAAGTGGAAGCGTATGAACGCCGTGCAAATGGAATTCAATTTGTAAAACCCAAAAAAAAATCAGAGAAAATAAAACTAAAACCTAAGCATGCTTCTACGGAAGAAAAGGGGAAAAGAAACTAAGCTTTGTAGAACCTCCAAGAAATCTTCTCTGAATCTTTCAAGAACACCATGAAGTCTTCCTCGTTATTCTCAAGGAAAGAATCAACAGAAAGTTGTGGACTTCTGTAATTTGGTGAGGGAAAATTTTGAGAGATAATTCTTTTTCTTTTTGGAATAGAGAGATCGTTCAAAAAAGAGAGAGCACGGAGATGAGAATACATAATGATTCTGTATATCTCAACCAACTTAAGAGAGATTGAGGGAAGTTATCAAAATACCTCCCTCACACTCTCTACACGTAAAATAACTTTATTAATTAAATATATATTAATAAAATAAAATAAATATAAATTTAATTCATATTATCTGTCATATAATATAAACTTTATATTATATCATATATAATATAAGCAATGATTTAAATCTCTCATATAATCTATAGTGCTAATATGAATCGAATCCATATTAATTTAACCTATAGTTTATTTATGAATCTTATTCATATTATTATTATTATTTGAATCATATTCAAATATTAACTTCTCTCATAAAAACTTTATATTATAATGTATCAAATACATTACATTAATTGTATCATATACAATTTGTTCCCTTTAATCAATTTGAACAAGTTAAACTAAAATAAATTTGATTCTCATTTATACTTATTGAGCTAACAAGGGGACCTTATGAATCTATAAATTGAAGCTCCAATGATATGAGATCAATTAATTAAACTCTGTAATTAAATTAATCTCCATTCATTAACTATCAGTCATTCCACTAAAGAGTAATGGTTGCACTCTTCTTATTATAAATATATTTATGTGTCCATTAGATATAACCAATCAACAGCGCAATGACCCTTGACAAATTTCTCGGAAGTACAGCCTAGACCAAAAATTTGCCCCTATAGTTACATCTAACTTCTTAAGTACCATTGATTTCTTTAATGAACAATAATTATAGTTCCACTATAACTGAACTCCTTTGGGGCCAAGAAAGGGTGTGGTGCCACATTGTTCAAGTCTTAAAATCAGCCCTTAAAAGAGCAATTTCTCTACTTATTCTATCTATAGAGGAGTGAATTCCTTCTTGTGTAATTGTGTTTCCAATTCCCCAATCAGACGAATCCCTAAAGTAGTAGGCATATTGAGTCGGCGACATAGACCACTCTCAACCATGCAAATCAAAGGATCGTCTTCATAGCCAGGAGTTCACAACTCACTCAAGATTCAAGTCAAGTCGCTTATGGTCATCCTGGTGAAATGTAGCCTCAACTAGTAACGGTGTTAATAAAAGAGACTATTCATTTCACGGTCCGATCTTATACAAACTCTTTGTATAGAATATCCCCGCTTTAATGTCTTAACATGAACGATTAGGATCAAATCATTTGTAGCACTTTAGAATAATTGTAACAACTACAAAGAAAAACGTATTCCTAGTGTCATCAGGATAAGGTATCCAACCTTATCCATCTACTACAGATCATTTAGATTATCACTTAAACATGATCCACTTGTATGTCTCCACATACATGTTTAAGTTATAGAATATAACCTTGGATGTTAGTTTATTGGTTTTGTGGGTTAATGCAACTAAATATCAAATAAAATAACACACTTTATTTTATTAGATAAATAAAATGTTTGTATAATATATACAATTACAAACTACAAGACCACGATATTTAGGGCATCAACACCAACAATCTCCTACTTGTCCTAAAGCTAGTAGGGTGTACAACATAAATGTTAAAATACTATAATAGTACATAAAACAAGAAACTAAGGCATACAATACGCACCCAGTAAATCTCTCACTTGCCCTAGATTAAATGTGGCATGTCATGTAGACCCAAACTCTCTAGGTGACCCTCAAACACCTTAGCCGTGAGGGGCTTTGTAAACGGATTAGCAACATTGTACGCCAAAGCTATCTGCGTGACGATCACATTCCCTCAATGCACTATCTCTCGAATCAAGTGATACTTGCATTCAATATGCTTTCCACGCTTGTGGCTTCTGGTCTCTTAGAATTAGCCACGGCCCCACTATTATCACAGTAAAGAGTAATTGACTTTGACATGTTTGAAACTACTTCCAAATCAATCAAGAATTTCCTAAGCCAAACAGCCTTTTTGGCAGCTTCACAAGCTGCAACATACTCTGCCTCCATGGTGGACTCAACAATACATCCTTGCTTAATACTTCTCCAAACTACAGCTCCTCCGTTAAGAGTGAACACTGAACCTGAAGTAGATTTCCTAGAATCTTATAAGTCTGAAAATCAGAGTCTTTGTATCCTGTAAGAATCAAATCGTTAGAACCATACACAAGCATGTAGTCCCTCGTCCTCCTAAGATACTCGAGGATAGTTTTAACGATAGTCCAGTGAGCTAATCCTAGATTAGATTAATATCTACTAATTATTCCCACTGTATAGCAGATGTCAAATCTAGTACATAACATCGCATACATCAAGCTGCCAACAGCTGATGCATAGGGGATTATGTCTCATTTTTTCAACCTCTTGGGGTGTCTTAGGACACTATTCCTTAGACAAAGAAACTCCATGCCTGAAAGGTAGTAAGCTTCTCTTAGAGTTTGCATTATTGTCAATATACGATGCTTGTGACAAAGCTAGCATTTTGTTCTTACGTTTTCTAAAGATTTGAATACCTAGAACAAATTGTGCCTTTCCCAAACCTTTCATTTGAAAGTGTGCTATCAGCCATTGTTCGATGTCAATTAATAAACCTACATCATTCTATCTACGTACATAACTAAAAAAATTTACGAAATTATTGATGATTCTTTTGTAAACACAAGACTCATCAACAATTTGATCAAATCCATAAGATTTTATTGCGATATCAAATCTTATGCTCCAAGATTGAGAAGCTTGTTTCAATCCATAAATGGAACAATTAAGCTTGCAAACCTTTTGCTCTTGACTTGGAGTTATGAATCCTTCTGGTTGTTGTATATAGATGGTCTCCTCAAGATTGTCATTCAAATAGGTAATCTTAGTGTCCATTTGTCAAATCTCATAGTCATAATATGCAGCAATGGACAAAAGTATTCGAATAGACTTTACCATGGCAACATGAGAGAAAGTCTCCTCATAGTCAACTCCCTCAAGTTGGGTATAACCCTTTGCCACTAGTCTAGCTTTAAAAGTGTGTACCCTACCATATGCACCCCTTTTTCTCTTATAGATCCATTTACAACCTATAGGTTTTACCCCACCAGGTTGATCTACAAGATCCCAGACTGAATTAAAGTACATAGACTCCAATTCAAGATTCATAACTTTGATCCACATCCTCCATTGCCTTCCTAAAAGTCAATGGATCCTTAATGTTGCCATCAGATATGATAGTTAAGGTTTCATTTAAACTCATATAATAAATAGGTAAGTTTGTAACTCTCCCCCTTCGTCGAGGTTTCCTCAACGATTGAGGTTGATGTGTCCCACTAGATGAACCAAAATGAACAACTCTTGTTAATGCACTAGGCTCTTCAACAACTCTTATTGAAGGTTCAGTAGTTTCATTAGAAAGTTCATTTAATACTATCTTACTATACGGTTTGTGCTCCCTTATGCGATCATCTTCTAAAAATGTACTATTTATCGATACAAACACTTTATTATTTTTAGGATCATAGAAGTAACCACCTCTTGTTCCTTTGGGGTAGCCTATAAATAAACATAATTTTGAACGAGGTTCTAATTTTTTAGGATTAGTCTCAAGCACGTGTGCTGGACAACCCCAGATTCTGAAATGACGTAAACTACCTTTACGACCATTCCATAATTTCAAAGGTGTTTCAAAAACACTTTTAGATGGAACACAATTCAAAATATAGACTGCAGTTTGCAGTGCATAACCCTAAAACGAATTAGGTAAGTAAGCATAACTCATCATCGACTAAACCATGTCCAACAAGGTTCAATTTATCCTTTCTAATACACCATTCTGTTGAGGTGTACCTAGTGCTGAAAGTTTGGATACAATTTCACATTCCATCAAATAGTTTTGGAATTTCAAATCCATATACTCTCCACCTCGATCCGATCAAAATGTTTTAATAATTTTACTTAATGCATTTTCAACTTCAGTCTTGTATTCCTTAAACTTTTCAAGGGCTTCAAACTTATGTTGCATTAAATAAACATACCCATATCTTGAATAATAATCAGTAAAAGTGATGAAATATTCAAATCTTCATCTTGCTTTAACATTCATAAGATCACATAGATCTGAATGTACAAGTTTCAGGGGTTCGTTGGCCCTATGAACTTTTCCAATAAAAGGTCTTTTGGTCATCTTACTTTCAAGGCATGACTCACATACAAGTAAAGAATTTTCTTCTAACTCACTTAGAAGTCCATTCTTTACAATCTATCAATCCTATTAAGATTTATGTGCCCTAATCTTAGGTACCAAAGATGAGCATTTTCTCTTGGAGAAATTTTAAGTCTTTTATTTTGAGTCACTGCACTTTTGAACATTTTAGTATTAAGGAAGACTTTAGATGTTAATGATCTTAACACATAAAGATTATTTTCTAACTTTGCAAAACAAAACTCAACACTATTTTTGCAAATAAACACTTTATTTACATTAAAAGTTAACGAGTAAGATTGTTCTAGTAAGCACTTTACAGAAATCAAGTTCCTTTTTAAATCAGGAACAACATATACATTTTCTAATAAAAGAAAAGATTTCTGTAAACAAAGTCGAAGCCCTCCCACTGCAACCGCTAAGACAACTTGCATTGTCATCTCTTCAGTCTTCAACTGCCACCAGGAACTAATCTCTTGAAATGAAGAACAAACATGGTTAGTGGCACCTGAATCCATTATCCAAGCTAAATCATCATTTTCCACTAAACAAGTCTCCAGCACTAGTAAATCATATTTACCTTATTTGGCCTTCTTCTTTTCTGCCAAGTACTTGGGACAGTTTCTCATCCAATGTCCCTCCTAGTTGCAATGGAAACATATTCCCTTTGCAGCCTTGGCTTTCTTGCTCGTTTTAGCAGCAATGGTGTTAGCTTTTTTTCCTTGACCACCCTTTTTCTTCTTCCACTTCTTAGTGCCAAATGAAGAAGACACAGACTTAGGTCCGAAGGTCGAACCACTATAGAACTTTTTTCTTGAAGTAGCAACATTTGCCTCTCCCTTCTATCCCTTGATTTTCATCAGAGACTCAAAAGTTTGTAGCTCGTTGAGAAGGGTGGTAAAGGTATAAGCAATCTTATCCATAACAACATTGCTTCTAAATTGCAAGAAACTCTCTGGCAGAGTTTCCAAAATAAAGCTAACGTGACTAGTTTCATCAATGACAACCCCATTCATTTTTGCCACGTTGAAATGAACCATCATATTGAGAATATGTTCCCACACTGAGGCTTTCCCGTTCATACGGGCATTATAAATGTATTTTAGAGCATCATGTAAGATCTAATAAGAGACCTAACCAAACATCTCCTGCAAGGAGTCCATAATCTCACGAGTAGTAAGCATTGATTCTTGTTTCTTGGCCAATACTTCATATAAGCTTGCCAAGATGTATGCTTAGGCTTTTTCATTTGTCTTGACCCACCGCTCATGTGCTTCTTGAACAGCTTGAGTTGCATTAGCAACTAGGACTGAGGACACTCCTCAACTAGGACAAATCTAAGGTCATGATGATTAGCACAGTGTTGATAGTACTTTTCCAAGATTCATAATTATTGCCATTAAGTTTATCAGTAGTCAGCATATTCAAAGTAGCACTCGTCATTATCAAATTGCTAAAAACATACAATTTATTTATATTAGTTATACTAGCATTTTTCATATAGAAAATCAATAAATTTAGCAAAATTTTAATATATCCTAAGTGATATCTATTTTGCAATGATGCTTTAATAAGGTAGGATTAAAAACTCCGCAGGGTAATTAATTATCCCTTTACTGAATTAAGACACCCTCAACTAAATATTAGACCATAATGATTGTGCGAGGTTGAGCACAGAACATCATGCGCGCTCGATCTGAGCATTGTAACCCATGTGAACATTGCTACCGAAACACCTTCATTGTTATGGGGTGAGCCCTTTCGCCAAATGGGGATCAATTGCAGCACCTCAAGTTTCGAAAGAGTCAAGCATGTTAGGAACACGCCCGCAACGAGGTGCAAGCATTATCCAAGCAAGGCCATACTCCACCTCAGCCGCACATCCTGCTCTCTATCCTCGCCTGACGTAGGGACGTGAAGGGCACCGACTAAACCCTTCCACCAAGAAAAAAAAATCACAAAACATCTCGTATTGCCAAGGACAAGCATACCTAGACTACGCCCACAACGAGGTGCAAGCATTATGCAAGCAAGCCCATCCAAGTATAAAAACTCGACATCCCGCACTCACTCCCTGCCTGACGGGGCCCGATATTCCATCAATTTCGACCAAACCCTTTCACCAAGCAAGAAGCAATCATAATACCTTTTGTATTTCCACGAACAAGCATACCGAGCATAAGCCCACAACGAGGTGCAAGCATTATCCAAGCAAGCCCATCTGAGTACATCAACTCGACATCCCACTTTCACTCCCCGTCCGACATAGGGTCTCGGCATTCTGCCAATTCCAACCAAACCCTTCCACTAAGCAAGAAGCAATTGCAAGATCTCTTGTATCACATCGAACAAGCACGTCAAGAATATGCCCACAACAAGGTGCAAGCATTATCCAAGGAAGCCCATCCAAGTACATCAACTCGACATCCCGCTCTTACTCCCCATCCAACGTAAAAGACCCGACATTCGATCAATTCCAACCAAACCCTTCCACCAAGCAAGAAGCAATCACATGACATCTTGTATCACCACGGACAAACACGCCGATAATACACCCACAAAAAAGTGCAAGTATTATCCAAGAAAGTCCATCCGAGTACATCAACTCGACATCCCGTTCTCACTCCTCACCTGATATAGGGGCCCGACATTCCGTCAGTTCTGACCAAACCCTTCCACCAAGAAAGAAGCAGTTGCAAGACATCTTGTATCACCATGGACAAGCACGTCGAGAATACGCCCACAGCAGAGTGCAAGCATTATCCAAGCAAGCTCATTCGAGTACATTAGCTCCACATCCTGCTCTCACTCCCCGCCCAGTATCTGATCGTCTTCGAGCCCCTAACTTTCATTCTTGAATAATGAAAACATCCTTGGCAAATGCTTTCGAAGTTGTTCGTCTTTCATAAATCTAAGAATTTTACCTCTGACTATGAAATATAAATGCCCCCTACTGTCCCTGTTAATCATTACTCCGATCCCCAAGGCCAACAGAATAGGATTGAAATCATATGATGTAATCCCATGCTAATGTATACAGAGCGTAGGCTTGCTTTGAGCACTCTAATTTCTTCAAAGTAACAGTGTTGGTAGTACGATCCGACCAGTTAAGGTCAGGAGCGCATCGTTGATAGAAGGGACAAGTCAACTGATGCTCAATGTAGATGGATCGATTGATCCAACCCAAGGTCCAACTACGAGCTTTTCAACTACAATAACTTAAATATATGCTATTGGAGCTAGAATTATTACGGCAACTGGCACTAGACTTGCCCTCCAATTAATCCTCGTTAAGGGATTTAGATTGTACTCATTCCAATTACCAGACTTGATGACCCCGGTATTGTTATTTATTGTCACTATCTCTCCATGTTAGGACTGGGTAATTGCGCGTCTATTGCCTTCCTTGGATGTGGTAGCCGTTTCTCAGGCTTCCTTTTCAAAATCGAACCCTAATTCTCTATCAAAGCAAGAACGTCCAAGTACATTAACTCGACATCCCGCTCTCACTTCCCGACTGACGTAGAGGCCTAACATTCCATCAATTTCGACCAAACCCTTCCACCAAGCAAGAAGCAATCGCAAGGCATCGTGTATCATCATGGACAAGCACGTCGAGAATATACCCACAACAAGGTGCAAGCATTATCCAAGCAAGCAAATCCAAGTAGGACCAACTCAACATCCCGCTCTCTCTCCCCGTCTGACGGTTAGACGTGGTACTCCAATGAAACCCATCCACCAAGCACGAAGCAATCGCAAGATATCTTGCATCGCCAAAGACAGCATGCTAGACTATGGCCACAACGAGGTGCAAGCATTATCCAAGCAAGCCCATCCTAGTACATCAACTCGACATCCCACTCTCACTCCCCACCTGATGTACAGGTTCGTTATTCTGGCCAAACCTATCACACCCCCTCTCGGACCACATACTAACTAAGATCGAAAGATGGCATGAAGCCGACCGACAACGCTTTTCTCTACCGATATCTGTTGACTCTGCTGAATTCATTAACGTGATAAACTTGCTAATCTAGTATATAAATAATTATACATGCAACACAACACGGTGGAACCTAGACTAATCATATACATACATAAAGTGTAGCCCGGAAATAACTGATTCCGCAAGTAAACCTGAAGACACCTTAACCAAAACATAACCAACAAAGGTTTACACAAACGCAACTCATAAAGCTTATACAAACTGTAAAGTATCTATATCATATACAAATATATACATCATAACACAATAGACTCTATGCACAACTATAACCACGTACTGGCAATCGATATCGGAGCTTCAGCAGACTCCGGCAGTCTATCAGGCACCGGGAACTCGATCTCTACCTGGAAAGTGGGTAAAACATTTTGGAAAGGTAAGCTATAAAGCCTAGTGAGTGAAAATACTTTAAAACTATAATTCATAACTCATGATAATCATTGAAAACTTATAAGTCTAACAAGCAAAGCGTTAACTGTAAATATTTTCAGAAAACAGCTCATTCAACATTCAATACGTATATCTATAAAATCTAGCAAGACATTTCCTGTTTATAAACTATTTAACTAACATGGCTTCATTACGTTGTGTAAGGCACGCCAAGTACAACCAACGTTTACTAGTTCTACGATGTAGTGGGGTCCGTCCAGCACTCCCATCATCTTTGACATAGTGGGACTCACCTAGCACTCACGACAGCATCGTTATCAAGGAGTACACTCAACGTCAACAACAAAACGTAACCTGTGTGCACACGGTATCCTCTAGCCTTAGGCTCAAGATCTCAGTCATGTAGTCAATGGAAATATCATAAATCATATGAAAACAATAAAAACATGTATGCTTATCTTAATCTTGCATAAACTCAAACTTACTCACCTTGTTTGTGGAATAACCAAAAATCTTAAAATAATTATTGCTTAAATTATTCTTTGCTTAAACAAATACTATTTCAACTGCTTTTCAAAACTCATTAATTACGTGCTAACATCTGGATTCCATTATGAAATCTAAGCTCGAAACTCATACTCGAAAACTAAACATAGAAATCATATATTATTTATAAACTTGTAGTCAAGCACGTTAAACATTTAGTTAGAAGAAATAGTTTTTTTAAAAAGAATCATTTTCAAAACTTGTTTTTGTCACTCACAATCTTAGATTAGTTTTTTGGTGTGTAAACCCAACCTATTTCCTCTTGGCCTGTCAAAAACCAAAACCAAGTATTAGAAACCTAAATATTATGATCTTCAAATGCTATGCTTGATATGGCTCAGTAAAGATGATGCTTAAGAAGTCTAACTTTAAGAAACAAAACCATATTTCACACGTTTCTCAAAATTTTCCAGATTCGCAGCATGACATTCAAATGATCATAACTCTTCCAATACTTAACCAAAGTGAGAGTTCTTTATGTCACAATCATCATTTTAAGGTCCTCTATAACTTACCGCAAGAAATGTAAATCTGATTCCCTGTGTATAATCTCAGACGTCCGTTGAAACAGAACCGCTCCAATAATCGTGTACACCACGACCCCTTTAACTTGTCCCTACAATTTAACTTATTTTAAGTCATTTTTGGCTCACAATATCTTCATGAAAGTTGTACTCAATTGAATAGGATTTTCAACCATGCCAAATAGAGATCCTAACTCCACTAGTACACCCTGAAATACTAAACAAACCAAAGATTTCCTGATTTCACGTGAAAACAATCTACCCCGTCTTCTCTGTCATAATTCACCCAATGAACATCAAATTTGCTCAAGCTTTCTTCATAAAATTTGTTTGAAAATGAATTAGCTTTCAGTAAATTTAAACCTCGCCTCTTAATTCTTTTTGTATGGCTCGAAATCAATAAAAAAAACCAGAGATGTGCTTAATGAACTATAGAGAAGTTTGTGTTGCAAACTCCTTGTCTTCTTCAACATACATCTTTTGAACTTCTTCTTCTTTCTTTCTCAGTCTTCTACCCTTTGAAACACCTCTAAAATTTGGTGAAGAAATGGTGAAATAAATGGTAAAGAATGGAATGAGGGAAGCTTGGCAGTGGAGGGAAAGAGAAGAAGAAAAAGAGAGAATTTCTCTTTTCTCTACTCTTTTTTCTTCTTTTATAACCTTTCTTTTCTTTTCTTTTTTCATTTTGTAAAAACCATAAATATATAAAAAAAATTATATACTTAATTTCCAATTTTTTAATTCCTTTTCTATTTTTTAAAAAAAATCCAAAGAAAATATCGGGTTTACAAAACCCCTACACCAAGCACGAAGCAATCACAAGTCGTCTTGTATCGCTGTAGACAAGCATGCCCTGATTACGCCCACAAAACGATACAGACATTATCAAGCAAGCCCATCCAGTATATCAACTCAACATCCCGATTTCACTCCCCGTCCGACGTAGAGACCCGACATTTCATTAATTTCGACCAAACCCAAACCAAGCAAGAAGCAATTGCAAAATCTCTTGTATCGCCACAGACAAGCACACTGAGAATACGCCCACAACGAGGTTCAAGCATTATCCAAGCAAGCCCATCCGAGTACATCAACTCGACATCCCACTCTGCCTCTCCGTCCGATGTAAAGGCTCGACATTTCGTCAATTCCAACCAAACTCTTCCACCAAGCAAGAAGCAATCGCAATACATATTGTATCGCCACAGACAAGCACGCCGAGAATTCACCCACAACGAGGTGCAAGCATTATCCAAGCAAGCCCATCCAAGTACATCAACTCGACATCCTGCTCTCACTCCCCACCCGATGTACAGGCCCATCGTTTTAGCCAAACACCTCCCCCGAGCACGAAGTAATTTCCAGTCGTCACGTATCACCACGGACTAGCACAGCCAGACTACGCCCACACCGAGGTGCAAGCATTATCCAAGCAAGCCCATCCGAGTACATCAACTTGACATCCCGTTATCAATCCCCGCCCGATATACATATCCGTTATTCTGGTCAAACCCCGCTACTGAGCACAAAGCTATCGCAAGTCATCTCGTATCCCTACAGACAAGCATGCCCAGACTACGAGGTGCAAGGATTATCCAAGCAAGCCTATATGAGTACATCAACTCGACATCTCGCTTTCACTACCCATCCAACAGTTGGATGTGGCACTCCAACCAAACCCCTCCACTGAGCATGAAGCAACCACAAGTTATCTCATAATTCCACGGATAAGTACGCCCAAACTACGACTACAACGAGGTGCAAGCATTATCCAAGCAAGCCTATTCGAGTACATCAACTCGACATCCTGCTCTCACTCCTCGCTTGGTAGTCAGACATGGCACTCAGGCCAAACCCGTCCACCAAGCATGAAGCAATCTAGGAAATACAAAAAAATGATCAAGCAGTTACTTTGGTTGAGATACAAAAAAAATGAACCAGTAACTGAGGAACAAAGTTTAACAATTGGCAAGGTGCAGCCATCTACTTCGACTAAAAAAATTGAATCTCAATTGGATGTATACACAACAACTGTGTAGTCCTTTGAATTAAGAGTTTGTTTCTTTCTAATATTATACATTTTAGAAAATACAAAAAATGATCAAGCAGTTACTTTGGTTGAGATACAAAAAGAAAATGAACCAGTAACTGATGAACAAAGTTTAACAATTGACAATGTGCAGCAATATACTTCAACTGAAAAAATAGAATCTCAATTGGTATGTATACACAACAACTGTGTAGTCCATTGAATTAAGAGTTTGATTCTTATCTAATAATATGCTTTGTAGGAAATACAAAAAAATGATCAAGCAGTTACTTTGGTTGAGATACAAAAAGAAATTGCACCAATAAATGAGAAACAAAGTTCTACAATTGATTTAGAATCTCAAGTGGTATGTATACACAACAATTATGTAGTCCTTTAAATTAAGAGTTTGTTTCTTGTCTAATATCATATATTACAGGAAAGACCTAAACAACAGGTTGAGATTCAAAAAAATGATGAAGCAGTTACTTCGGATCAAAATGAACTCGTAACTGAGAAACAAACTTCTACAATTGACTTAGAATCTCTATTGGTATGTATATATAAGAACTCTGAAGTACTTTAAATCAATTATTTTTTTTATTTTGTTATTTAACATTGTGCATTATAGGAAATGAAGGAAGAGCAAAAACCAATAGAAATAAGGTATGTAAAATATCAGATAAAAAAGTGTCTGATCAATAAGTTAATCCACCCACAACATCTACTGAGGTCATATTAAAACCTGACCTGTCCCATATGTCAAATTGCGAGATGTAGATAGTTATGATCTCGTGTGGCCAGTGAATCCAACATTGTGGAAGGTATACTTATCTTGGAAGAGATCTCGAAAAACAACTAATAAAGAGAGGACAGTAGTGTTCACAAAAAGAAAGAAGGAATTTTTCAAAAAGCTTAAAGAAAACACATGGATACTAGGAGATGTAAGTACTCTTTCTAAATTTTATTTTATATATAAAACTACATGATGGAGTACAATATTCTTTATCTAACTAAACGATCATTTATATATAATACACGATCGTTTTATTAGATAAGCAAACAAAAAATGTTGTACATGATCGCTTAGTATACAGAAGAATGTTGTAAACGATCACTTGTATTTGCTAAACGATGGCTTGAATTTTCATAAACTATCGCTTCTATTCACGAAACGATCGTTTGATTTTTTTTTGTAGACCATGGATTTGTTATTGTACTGCATGCAGAAAAAAAATGTTGCATATGAAACATCTTTGCAAATATACTTTTACAGTACTAGATTTGTCATTTATGGTAAGTTATTATTCTTTTTTTTTTTTTTTTGTATAGAAGTTAAACTGCATAATTATATTTTGACTAAATTTTTTTATTTGTTCTTCTAGACTAGAATCAACAAAGAACATTGCATAATTAGGCAACGACTTTTTTATAATCATGTGCTGACAGCATACAATAAGGAAGTTAAATGGACAGACACAACAGCACACTTAGCACTATGGTCAAAACTAGATTTAGATTACTATTTTAGTTGTTGGTAAAATCCAAGATAAAGTAGGTTGGGGAGATGTCAACTACGTGATTGGCTGCATCAACATAAAAGAATACTGGTTGGATATTGCAGCTGATATGAAGAAATGCAAGATTTATGTATTTGACTCAATGACAAAATATGTTGAATAAAAACTTGTTGATGCAGCTCTTGCAATACACGCACGATGCATCCTCTCACTGGTAATTGCTATTGGAATACATGCGCATAGAAAACGTTTCACGTATTGCCCCTAGCTAGTACCAAGATCGAATACCACATTACGAAAAGGCATTTCATTAGATTGCAATATTTTTTGTGCCAAATTTGTTGAATGCTTGTAACAAATGCAGACTGTGATTGTATAATTATTGGAACATGAAATTGTTTAAACAATAGTATGTAGTAGAATTTTGGACAAATAAATTCTATTAGTAAATAAAATGTTTGTTTTGGTTGATGAACATGTACAATTTTTACTTTTTAATTTTAGTTAACTTTTGACTGAATATTTGTATTCGTTTAGATAGATATCAGAAAACAATTGTACAAAGATATGAAAACATTCATGTAGAGAGACGTAAAAGATCGTGCAGATAGCTTTAAGCGATTGTTTATATTTACCACACTAATGTCTAAATGATCGTAAATTTTCCAATTAATCTAAACAATCATGTAAGACATCATAGACCACCACGTACTTAAGTCAAACCGATTTCCTAAACTATATGTAAACATACAATTATCAAGCATAAACGATCAAGTGATGCAAATCACATGATCATTTAGTAAAGTCTAAACGATCTTCTTAATACATGTAAATGATATTAAACGATCGTTTATATACCACACTAATGTCTAAACGATATTAAATCTCCATCAACTTTGATATCAAACATTTATACATAATAATGAATGAAAGAGATTACAAATTTTCATTAATTGTCCAAACCTTGCTTACAATTCTTACTATTATGTCCTCCACAATTACAATTGGACTATCTGGTTGAACTACTAAACTCACCAACAGATGGAATTCTTTGTTTTCTTGGTCTTCCAGATTACCGTTTAACGACTTGAGGTAATATTTTCATGACAGAATCTACAACTCTCCAATCGAAATAAGATCCAACAGGTTGAATACAACCATTGTATGTTGTTGATAGTATTTCTCTATAATAAAACTCAAATACATAAGAATAGGTATCTAAATTAAGCATTCGTAGAACAGCAAGAGCATGCGCACAAGAAATTTCTTCAACATCCCATACTCGATAACTACAACATCCCACATTTAACTTCACAATAAACTATTGATTTCTATATGTTACTTGGTATTCAATCATAATAATTGGATCAACCTAATACGTAAGACAAATAAGGACAATTAATAAAATAATAACAAATAGATTTCAATCTCTGTATACATCAGATATATATAGGTAGCAATTTATCTGTGCTTATTTAAAACATGAAGAGAAAATTTGATATATATATCTATCGGATAGACAAAGATAGCAATCTATCTTTAATCGTCCGAGATAAAAAAAACTTATCAATAATCTTCTCGACTTTTCATATTCTAAACGCAAAACATTCTCAATCCAAGAAGTCAAACGACTCTTCATTGTAGAAGCAACTTTACTTCGTTCATAAAATCACTTTTGCAATACATCCCTAATTGAACTAAGCATCGTAACCACAGGTAGTTCTCTAAGATCTTTAAACACTGAATTTACACTTTTGGCACAATTTGATATCATCATTCTATACCTTTGTCTACGTGAAAATGTCTGATACCACTTCTCACAACCAACACTACTAAGATAATCTCTGATATTTGGACAAACAGACTCCATGCATCTCATGTAGTACTCAAATTCATCAACGGTGTAAGCATAAGCACAGCTAAAAAAATATTTATCAAGTAATGGATCTTTAAAATGGAGCTTCAAGTTACTTAAAAGATGTTTTTTGCACACACAATACTCAATCTCAGGAAACACTCTTAAAACTCCTTTAGGGATGCTAAGATGTGTGTACGAAACAATGACTAAATTAGCCCACTCTGAAAAACTACCTCGTATCTTCTAAAAAAACCATGTCCATGATACATCATTTTCAGAATCTACAATGGCAAAAGCAAGAGGGAAGATTTTATTTTTACCATCTTGTGATGAGGCTGTTAATAAGATGCTACCAAACTCACACTTCAAAAATGTCTCATCAACAGAAATAATAGGTCTACAATATTTCCACCCCTCAATTGAAGCACCAAAAGTCATAAAAGAAAACTTGAAATGACAAATATCATCCATTTCTAAAACAGTGTATGTAACTATAGTAATTACAAACACATATCTATTGACACGAACAAAAAATAATAGAAAGAATGTGAAATATGCTAATATTGGTCTATCTAGATAGACTATGATATTAGTCCATCCACATCTATCTGCAAATGAATTTAAATTTGATATACAAAACTGATCATACATGTGTTATGTTCAACCAATTTATCAAAGAATCTTTGCATCAATGCATATGATTCAACTACACCACCGTGTAATATCTTTACCATATGTTCTTTCGCCCTCCAAGCTTTTTACTAACTTATATTAACTCCAAGATTTGTACAAGTCTTACGCACAATCTCTTTAGGAATGGAACGATTAGTAGACATAAATCTAAAATTATCTATCAAACAGCTACCAATTACTATTGAAGAAGTATGCAATTGAGAACTTTGGGCAGTACTCAACGAACAATCATGGTCAAAAGTGTATTTTCGTAGCATCCACAAATCACTCTTCTTATAACGAGATGCCCGAACATACCATTGCAGCCTTCTTACAGACATCTAAATTCAAGATACCTCAAATTTGATACTGTAGTCCTAAATTGAAAGCTGGTTTTCGCTGCTATTATGGAAAAACACTTTGAAAGTACTTATTTACATTGAAATAAACTTTTTTCCTTGAAACCTGAATAATAAGAAATGTTTCTTATAACTTCATCATTTGAAACAGAAGAAGAAAAACCTATATTGAGTGACATATCAACATTCTCCCGTACACTACTAGATGAAGAACACATTCTCAAACAATTAACACTTACATGGGCAGCTAATGGATGTCTACTAGTTGCATCTTTAGCAAAAGTTAAATACCAAACAACATCATTGTCTTTCTTTATTGGCATCACAGTTTGTACATTGGTTTTACCAAAATCAAGTAAAACAGATAATTTTACTGATTCATCCAATTCAATTTGTTTACATGCTAAAACAACCAAAGAATTAAAGTTGATTCGCATATCTACCAAAATTCCGAACACTAAGTAATTCTCATGAACATTACAGTCATTCCATTGACCTCCATAAAAAACAACAATAGGAATAGACATTCTAATATGGAACAAATATAATTAAGTATTTAATGGTGAAAAGAAGAATTAGATAGATATCTATCACAAAATAAGAGAATAAAATGTATTAAACAATAAAAATAAACACAATGCAAAAAATAAATAAATGATTGTACAAAAAAGATAATAAATACTAAACGGTCATTTAACAACAACAGACAATCATATAAAATAATAGAGATTAACGAGCAGAGCGGAAGAAATACCGAAATTCTACCCTAATTGTAATTAATTAACAATAAACCATAAATCGAAATAAAGTTAAATATAGGATTTTTTAAGAAAAACTTACGTTGAGCTTCGATTGATGCTTGAATCACCACTAAGGTTGATCTACTATCCTCCGAACTCAGAACCGGGTTGTGGGACCCGTTGGATGAAGAAAACTGGAAGAGAGAAAAAATATGGAAAAAATATGGATAAGGGTTGGGTTTTAATATTTGATTATAGAGAACCAAATAAAAAATATTATAGCCCAATGTAGTTTAAGAAAAATTACCAAGCCTTTTTCTTAAAGCCCTAAGAGCCCAATTTTGACTATTTCCATCTTTTTTGAGCTTCCGAGTATGAATCCACATTCATATCTTTAATATTGAAATCTCATTTAAGCATAAAACTCTATTAGTAATCTAAAACCGACAGATATCACATATACTTGTCAGTTTTCCTCTCCTCTCCTATTTCAAACAATTCAACTCATTCCATCGTACTATTCTAAGTTTATTCCATATGAGCTAGCAGAGGAACCTAATGGACCTATAGATCATGGGCTCCAATGATCTGAGATTAACAGACGAAACTCTTTTATACCAAGTTAATCAACATTCGTTAACTAAACGAGTCATTCCACTAAAGTCCCGTAGTTGCACTCCCTCACTATACATATATTTGTGTCCATTTGATATAACCAGGATCAATAAGTTAATCCTTCACAGGTTGTTTGTAAGCGTGGATGGGTCAAAAAGTACCATTTTACCCCTAAGACTACATTTTTCTCCTTAAGTCCCTCTGATCCACTATTGAATAATTGATTTTAAGGTACAACCTATAAACCGAATCCCTCTCGTGCCAATGAGAGCGTAGGACCCCTTTGTTCAAGATTTAGATTCAGTCCTTAAGGAAACAACTTATCTACTAACCCTAAAGAGGGTAAGAGTGAATTTTGTCGTGCACCCTATGTTCCTAACTATCCACCGATCTTACCCCTAAAATGGAAAGCTTATTGGGCTAATGCTAATGAGTTGTCCTCACTTATTGCAGATTTAAGAATAATCTCATGTGAACAGGAATTCACAGTTAGCTCAAGATTAAGATTAAGTTACCTAGGTCATCAATAATCGAGATAGTCAATTTTGAACAGTAGACGGCGTTATAACGTAAAAGTGACTATTTCATGGTTCTGTCTTATGTAAACGCTTTACATAGAATGCCCTCACTTTCATGTCTCTACATTAACAATTTAGGATTATCTCGTTTGTACTAACTACAAAGCGGGTCGCATCCATAATATCTCTAAATAAGGCGCCCAACCTTTATCCATATACTATAGACTATTTAGGCTATTTACTCGAACTTAATCCATGTTTATGTCTCTATATAAAGTTCAAGTTTACTCAAAATAGCATTGGGATCTTAGTTTATTAGATTTAAGATTATAGTATTTAATTTCTCAATAACGACTTTATTGAATATAATATAATTACAAACTATGAGTTTTAACATATAAATTCCAACAAAAATAAATTAAACTATCGTATAAAATAAACTAAACAATCGTTTAAAGACGCTATCGTATTGACTTAGATACATGGTCGTTTAAAGATGATGATCATACAAAATATTGAAAATTTTCGGGTTCATAAAGATGAATGATCGTGTTCATATAGCAAAAAAATCGTCTCTGTATTGATAAACAATGATGTTGATAGAGGTAAATGACCAAGTAATTCAATAAAAATTATCGTGAAAAACTTCAACCTATCGATTGTCATAATGAAATATACAATTCTTAGCATGATTCTTAAAAGTTCTAAACGAAAAAAAAACTTTAAATTATGACAAAGAACAAAAAACAAAAACAACATTTATACTGAAATATAAATTCTTAGTTCGACGTAAACAATCATCAAAATCTTCAACGATCTTCATAACGAAATACTGGATGTCTTATATTAATACCTACATATTCTAAACATTCTATCTAGACGTCGAAATATATAATTATGAACGAAATTTTATAATCGACTAAATAGTTCAAACAAAAAAAAATATTTAGAATACTCACCGAAACCAAAATCACTGAGATGATATTAACATTGCAATATAAACGATCTTGATTGTCCAATATGACAAGAAGAGAAACGATGTTATCGAAGATGATGAATATAAGAGCGAATGTTGTCGAAAATTATGAAAAATACAAAGAATGATCAAGATAAAAGATATATAAAAGACGAGATGAATAACTCGAAAACAACGATCATGAAAAAATCGAGAAAAAGAACTATCGTATTTAAAAGATTATTTTAAAAGAGTAAGAACAAATAAGAAATTTTAAAAAAATAATTTGACTTAATGAACTTGTTATACGGACCGTAAATAGTTTACAGTTTTGTAATATCCATGAAAATTCCCATATACATATTAAGCTTAAGAGTATTATAATAATGTTTGAAAGTTCAAATTCATTTTTTAAACAGAGTAGTAATAGTTTTCCTTCCATACTAGCCATAAGAATATTTTTTTAAAAAACATTTTGAGGTAGAATGTTATATTAATAAAACTTTTAAAAGGTAAGAAATTTAGGGATTTTTCTCCTCACAATAATTCATATCTTCAAAGTTCAAATAAATGAAAAATGGAAAATTTAGAAAGAATTGAAGTGGTCCCACGGTGAAACTGATATGAAATCACTTCTTTTAAGAATGAAAAGTAAAAAGATTCTTTTTAACTAAAAATATGACAATGCCTCGAATGGACAATTGGGAGAAAGCATAAAAAATATATATATAAAATATAAAATAAAATAAAAACTATGGTCAATTGGTTGGGAATGATGTAATGCAATATACTTCTAATTCTATTGGCCAAGATAGTGGAATCTGAATGTGTTTTTCTCAACATGGTATATTTAAAATAATAATAATAACAATAAAAGTGAAAAAAGAAATATCACCTTCGTTCTTTTTAAGTTCTCATGAGCAGCCACTCTAAAATATGATTTGCCATTTGCATAATCTACACTCAAGAAGCATCTTTCAATATCTAAAAAGGCATAACTAATAGAAGTAACACTGAACAATATCATATGGGCTTAATATTGAGCAAGCAAATGGCTTCTTTGCCTTTATTTACTGAAAATGCTACTATCAACTAAGTAGTCTTCTTAGTAACATATATAAGTTAGTAAGCTGTGCATCAAATTCTATTCACAGTATTCCCCACTAATCTGGCCTCCTAAGTAAATCTCAAACGAAAGAAGTAAGCTATCTATCTACAGTTTGGCCATTAAGGAAATTATTTCCTCTTTCAAAGAGGAAAAAAAAGGGCAAGGCCTCCCTTTCAACAAGACTTTACCCTCCCCCACCCGTCTCAATCTCAAATCAACATATGTTAAGAGACGATATACATGACCTGTGTGGTTACGTTGTCAAAGATCTTGTCCCAGCCTCAAGAATGCTCCGACTCGATCAAAAGTTGAATCAGACCAAGGAATCCCCTTGTCCGATGCTGAATTTGCAGAGGGGGCAGGTTGCGTTTATTCGAAGCCATTTGACAATGCATCGAGTATGGAAATGATGATTACAAGGAAGCATGCACAATTGTACTCCATGTACATACTGAGCAAGGCATATGCAGCATGCCTGCAGATATAATACCATAGAGTTAATCAAATAGTAAAGAGTCCTACAATGCTATAATAAAAGGCACTATGAAGGATAGAAAAAGGTTCTTTTGAGACAAGGAATCATGATTCAGTTTGCGTCAGATAAAGCATTTTTAAAGACGAAAACTCCATGGAGAAATATCTTGTAAAGGTAACCAGGATACCTTGTTAATGGTATACATGTAAAAATAGGAAAATTTTGTAGAAGTAATGATACAAGATGTCTATTTTATGAGTTTGATGATAAGGGGCAAAGTAGAAAATGTGCAGATAAATTATCGGTTAAATTATAAAAATATACTTGAACTTTGGCGTTTGTTTAAAAAAAACTCTTATACTTTCAAAAGTTGTAATAACCCTTGAACTTTCATAAATGTTTCAGAAATACTCTTGCGGTAGAAATTCTTTAGAATTTAGAAAGAAATTGAGATAGGAAATGATGCAGTAACTGATGTGGAATGAAAATTTGAATCATCTCATCATTTTAGGTCATCGTCATGCAATTCTAAATCCTAATCTTTATACAACATTCTAAAGAATTAATAATCCAAGGGTAGTTTTGAAACATTTATGAATGTTTAGAGGTAACATTGCAACATTTGAAAGTATAGGGGTATTTTTTAAACAAAGAGGGAAGTTCAAGGGTATTTGTTATAATTTAGCCTAAATTATTCCTTCCAAGAAATATTTTACAGAGCAAAATTTTTCATTTACCATGGTGGTATGAAAAGAGAATGAAAGTATAAATAAGATTGTTGCTCACCGAGTCCTCTGCATTTAGAGTGTGTTCAGTTGTATGACCATTGTAGCCAGGCTCCAATGTCATCCCAACTTCTTGTTTCTTGTCATTGTCGAACGACTCAAGTGGATTGTCTTGGTGAAACCTGTACTTGGGAAGTGCCCTAATTTCATCCTCAGAGGCACCTTCTAGGAAATTCATGGTATAACCATATGCTAAAAATGGTATTATGCAGCAAACAGCAAATAAACCAACAAACGCCATCCCGGTGCAGAAGATAATAAAAAACACATCAAAGGCTAAGAAAACCACTGCCAACCTGCATTTGATACCATGAGTCCATCAGTGAAGCCTCATATTTGACTTCCATCAAGTCAAACGAGAAGTTTTCACACACAAAAATGACAATGACATTGAAATGATAACAACAACAAAAATATATATATATATATATATATATATATGTATGTATATATATATATATGTATGTATATATATATATATGTATGTATATATATATATATGTATGTATATATATATATATGTATGTATATATATATATATGTATGTATATATATATATATGTATGTATATATATATATATGTATGTATATATATATATGTATGTATATATATATATATGTATATAAAAAGGCTATCACCAAGAAGCAATGCAGAACCCAAGGGAAATATAATCACAGGTCCACAAGCAGAAACTCAAAGGAACTAAAAAATAATATGAAAACACGACATGAGTGCTTTTTTCAGTGATGACAGGAGTTAGTGAAAAAGAAAGCGCATTAATCACAAATAACATATTTTAGACTCACACATTTACGGAAGTAATATAAGAATTGAGATCACAAAATGAAAAATGCATTATTTATTCTCATAAATAATTCGAGAAATTAGTAAATCTAATTGAATTTTAGAAGCTGCAGTAGCTAGAGATGGAGAGTAAATACATTTCAAGCAAACTGGTACGTATAATGAACATCCCATATTTCATCATTATCCTACTAAATTGCCGATAAACCACAGGCGTTGTTAAGTAGGAAAGAAAAGGGTTTCAAGACCCTAGAAGAGAGTATTTACCAGTACAGTCGGGGAGAACCTTCCAGAAGAGCTTGGCCACCCATCACAATCCAATAGAATCCAAATACCCACCAAATATATGCTACCATTGTGTTCAGTGCTTCCAACCTTTTCATAACTCTAGGGAAAAAAAAAACAGAGGAGGTAAAAAGAGAGTCGAACTACATTGGAAATACAAAGATTTTTCTACATGTGGTGTCACAAAAAGAAAAATAAGTGAACGTGCAAATATCTTGACAGGAAATAAATTCCTGCTAAAAAGTGTAAAACCCTTCAGAGACATGGAAACCAAAAACCTAATCCAACAAATTTTTAAATCGAGAAACAAGATTTATTACCATAAATGAAATAAAGATTCCTAAGGAAATCCATTACCAAGGGGAAACCCAAAGCACCTAGGTGATACATAGTTTCTTACCATACATAATCAAAGTCATTACCATATATAATACGTGCTAGATTCTTAAGATGGGACGACAAAACAACATTCCAGATATAAATTAAGTAAACAGCACATAGTAACCACTTTAAAAGCAAAAAGTTCAAATCTACAAGAACCATGTCAAAACTATCAAATTTGTCACTAGTTCACCCTCATTAGTAATGGTTGAATTCAGTAACAATGTTGCATTAGATACCAAAAACTTTCCTCCTACATTCTAAAAGTATCAATTTATGATTTGACATGGAAAAGAAAACTCAATTCAACCGACTGTCAAAATATAGAATCCATTCGAAATTAAACTAGTAGAACTCCATTCATCAAGTTGGCTTAACATCCAAAAGAACTCTATTCCAACAACTTGAGTAGTTTTCTTTCCCCCTTCCCAACACTATGAAGAAAATGAAAGAAATAATATATGGGATGACACATGCATATAATCCGATAGTTAATTATAGTGATCGTAATCCATTGGACGAAAATCTCCACAAACTAGCAGAAAATCTTCGCACAAGAATCATTCTAAGAACCCAATTAGTAAATTCATCGGAAAACCGAATACAGTCTAAAATTAGACATAAAAGAGAAACCAATTCAAACCAAAAACCACCACCCCAACAAAATTTTCCTCAAAATAGAAGTTACCTTATACGATTATGAGAAAGGCGAAGTTCATCCTGAGCCCCACGATTCTCAAAACCAAGTCGATAGCGACTACTCCTTCTCAAGTAAGCAACGAACACAAAAAAGACATGGAAAAGGCACTGAACAGCATAACCCGAAAGCCAGAATCTGAGAGGAGCAGTAGGTTTCTCTTCTGCAGACAATACCAGCACTGTGACAGATAAAAAGACGAAGAACAAATTCCAGAACAAGTCGAGTACCAGAATAGGCTTGATAAAGGAAGACCCATTCCGGAATAGAACACGACGGTCGTATTCATTATCATCTTCCTCATCGTCGACTCGAGGATCGGCACAGTCACCAAATATTACGCCGCGGTGTTCCATGATCAAATTAGCAGCGTCTTGAATCAAGGGAAGCGCGAATCTGGAGCTCATGGTTCGCTGCCAGGACAAGAAAGCGGAGTTGGATGGTCGAACGTCGTCCATGAAAAGAGAAGTTGGGGGAAGAGTGACGGGAGGGGCGGGGGGAAAAGGCGCCGGTGAAGAAAGCGAGGAGTTGTAGTGAAAGTGGGAATAGGAGGAAGGAAGGAAGAGGAATACTGAATAATAAAATAAAAATAAAAATAAAAATAATGGAATTGGGTATATCCTTCAAAACGACGTCGCCCGTTAAGTGGGTATGAATGAATTAACGCCTTTGTTCGGATGGTGGTTGTTTATGTTCGGATAAGGGATAAATGGAGGAATTTAATTGATTGTTTTGTTTAATTAATTTCATTTGATTACATCCTCTCTTATATTTTTCATTCAATTTATCATTATTTCATTAAGCAACTTCATAATTAATTAATCCACTTCGGTTTCAATTTTAATATTCTTAATTATCTATTCATCCATTTAATTCAAATTCAATATATATATATATATATATATAGTTTTATCCCACATTATTTTTTATTATTAAATACTCGCTTTTCATTTTAGTAATATTATTATTCTACATTAATTAATTTAAAAAATTAAATGATCATAAATTAAAATTTCTAAAAAAATATTTATAAATAAATATTTTAGTTTATCTTCAAATTTAAAATAATTATATAGTAACTTAGATGTCACTTTTCTTTATGAATATTCAAACAAAATTACTGCATAACTGTAAACATTAACATTAAATAGTTGAAGTGAGTATTAAGTAAAAAAACAATGTTAAGAGTAAAAATTTTGAAACTAATAATCAACTTGAACCAATACCTAAATTTCAAAAATAACATTTTAACATTATTTATGATGAAAACATGATTAAAATTAGAGATTAAATAAAAATTACATACATTCAAAATTTAAGAACCAAACAAATAATTTCAAGAACAAGAAATAGAATGAACTAAAATCAAAATTGTAATACTGACTTTTGTTAAAATTATTCTACAATTATCAAAATGTGCCTAACTCAATAATAAACGATAATAAAATTGATGATGTTTCTTAATAATTAAAAAATAAATCATACAATTTAAATTAATCATGTTTTTTAATAATTAAAAAAAATAAAATAATACATATAGACAAGAGATATAGAAAACGAATCAAAATATAACAAAATTTCATATTTATCATTCGTAAATTAGCCGATTGATATCAATTATCCATAGAATTTTAAAGTTTGCTATATTTTATAATTTTATCATTTATAATAATTATATTGAAAATAAAATAAAAGAAGTATTATAGAGTTGAAATAAAAGAGGTAGTTAGTATAATAATTGAATCAAATTAATATGGAAGGAAATTATTAAAAGAAATAAAAATAATAAAGTCGGTTGAATTTGATCACTAATACTTAGAATGATAATTGAATGGAATTAAATATAGAACCAATGTATTTTAGGAAAAGAAAATAGAAGTGATAAAAAGATGGATAAAAGAATATGCAGTCTTCTTCAAGTTAAAGGAATCTCCTTCATATTCATATTTATGGATCATAACGGTATTCCTTTAATTTCAAGGACTTTTATTTTCATTTATAATCCAACTTTGTCCAATAATATTATACATAACATTTATCTATTCATAACTAATGGTTCCACAAAAGTTCATGGGACCAACACTTCAAACTTTTTCAACTCTCTAAACCTGCATTTGATTTGGTGTGTTTACATCACATTTTCAAATATTTAATTTAAAATATAAGTTATTTTAAAAAAGAAAAAACTAGAATATTTGTAACTCACTCAAAATAGTTTTTTAAGTATATTTTAAATTATTTTCATAAAAATGAATTTAAACAAGAAAAAAATAAGTTTCTCAAAAAAACATTCTTTTTTTTTTAAATCAATCTAAACAGACCTCTAGAAAAATAAGTCTAAATTAATAAGTAGATATTTGACAGTTGTAAGATCGAGTCTCTCAATAATTATGAAAAGTAAATTGAAAAAATAAGTTTGAATTTATTGGTAAATGTGAAAGTGAAGATAAAAGAGAATATTATGTTTATCCTAGATGAAGTTGCACGGAATAGTGAAGTTAAGTTGTTTGCACCTAGTCGAAGTCGATGTACTAAATGATTGCGAAACATGTATTTGTTTCAACTTAAACTTTTAAATTGTTCTAAATAAATCAATTTAAACACTACTTTATTAAGATTATTGGTGTGTTTGCATTACATTTTCAAGTGTTTAATTTAAAAAATAAGTTATTTTGAAAAAAAACTAAAGTGTTTGAAAGACACTAAACTTATTTTTTTTAAGTATATTTTAAATAATTTTTTTAAAAAAAATGTTTAAACAAAAATGATTTTCTTGAAAAACATTTTTTTTTTGTAAGTCAACAGTTTAAAAGAGGTTACATTTGAGAAATCATCTACATTCAATTTTGGGTCTTTTCAAAAATATAAAAAAGCGGCAAAATATTTACACTGTATAGAACAATTTCAAAAATAGAAAAAGTTCAGATGCCCAATGTGTAAAATATCAAAAATTCCCCGTCAACTATGCCATCAATAACGTGCGTGTAATCTATATATTTGCGATTGTTTAGATTTGTCTATTGTTTGATACACGATCGTTTAGATATGGCTATAATTTATTTTTCAATTCTATCGTTTAATACGATCGTTTAATTGGTTACGTTTGAATTTGGTTACACGATCTCGTTTAGATTTGATCGTTTAGATTTGGATTTGGCTATTGTTTGGTACACGATCGTTTAGATATGACTACAATTTATTTTTTCGATTCTATCGTTTAATTTTGTTACACTATCGCTTAATTTGGTTACGATTAAATTTGTTACACGATCATTTAAATTTGGACCCAAATCTAAACCGTTTTTTTTTTCAAAATTTGGTACACGATCGTTTAGATTTGGCTAAACGATTATTTTAAATTCTTTTGCTACACAATCGTTTATTTTTTTTATACGATCGTTTAAATTTGTCTACACGATCATTTAGATTTAGCTAAACGATTTTTTTAAATTCTTTTACTACACGATCGTTTATTTTTTTTATACCATCATTTAGATTTGTCTACATGATCGTTTAGATTTGTCCACATGGTCGTTTAGATTTGGCTAAATGATTTTTTTAATTCTTTTGTGTAACGCCCCAAAATCCGGGGAACTTAGTTTTATTGGCTTAAGGGTAAATTTGGAATTTTGGGTGTTATTTAATGTGGAAGTACCGGATATTTGAAAAATATCGAATTGTCTAAATGTTTGGAATTAATGATTGTTTTGGTTGGCCTTAGTTTTTTTTGTGTTTGGATACTTAGTTAATGAGGTTTAAGGATAAAATAATTATTTGTGAAGGTTTTTTTTTTTTTTTTGAAAGGGCATTTGAATTTAAATGGAGACTTAAGTGATCTAATTGGTTAAATTAGAGAAAAAGAAGAGAAGAATAATACCAAGCTTATTATTATTATTTTCCCTTAAAAAGAAGCCTTTGGGACCCGTGCAAGCCATCATCACACTTTTGGAGAAAGAAAAAAAAAGAAAAAAGAAGAAAAGGAAAACCCCCTTCTTGAAAAACCCTAGGCTGCCGCCGCCGTCGTCCGCCGCACCTCCACCGCCTCGTCTCCGCGTCGCCAGCCGTTCGTTCCCCGCAAATCGAAAACCCGAGCCGTGCAATTGATCGGGAAGCCGAGCGAAATGCTTCGTCGACCGCGCCTCAAGTCGTCGACCTTTGCTGCTCCGTCTCCACGTCTCCTCCCCGTCCGAAAACATCGCCGAGCGGCCGCGCTCTGTCTCTGCCCTCGCCTGAACCCGAAGACGCGACCCACGCTCCATCTCTGCCCTCGCCCGTCCGAAGTTGACTCGACCCGCGCCTCTCCCTCACGACCCGAGCCGCCCTTTCGCGTCGAGCCACACGCGAGCCGCGCCTACCCTGTAGCCTAGCCGCACGTCGAGTGAGCCGCGTGCGCCCTGTCGAGCCGCGCGCCTCCTGCTGCAAGCCGCGTCGGCGCCTGCGCCAGCATCTGTGAGTCGAATCTTCCAGTCGAGCCGCCGTTGATTTTTGCCTCTCCAGCCGAGCCAATTGAGTCACCCAACTCCCTTTTAGCCCCGTTTTGACTCACATTTTTCGGTAAGCCTTGGTAGGTTGATTTTGATATTAACCTATCCAACTAAGATTATTTTGACCCTAACTAATTTGGTTGTTGGATTAAATTGACTTAGTTAATTGGAAGCAGAGCTGGGAACTTGTCCAACTAAGTCCAAACCGTGCCCGACCTTGATCTTGGGTAAGTCACCTCAAGTAAGTTTTGGACCAAATTCCCTTGAAGGTAAATTACTAAATTGTGGACTTTTGATCCTTTAGAACTTTCGCCGCTTGAGGGAACGTGTTGTTACTGCTAGGACTTGTCGAGTAATCTCCAGGTAAGAGATTCTCCTACTAGACCTTCGTTTTACATCAAAGAAACTGTATGTTTGGATTTATGGTTACGTATTGATGATGGCTAAGTACCCGTCTTGGGATTGTAGAGAGAGAGAGAGAAAGATAGATTGGCCATTTTTCCTACTGATTTACTTCATGGTAGATTGGCCATTTTTCCTGCTGATTTACTTCATGGTTAGCTTAAATAGTATGTCAATGCTACTGTCTTCGTTATAGAGACATAGTAGTAGTTGAGGATGACGGATATGATATGTTAGGGTTGGTACGTCATGGTTGATATGTTATGGCATGAACTGATGGAACTATGTTATGCATGACAAGTTATGATGTGATTTAGGAGATGTCATGTACCTGCAATGTGTAGGGTGTATGTTAGCTTCTTATTAGAGTCATACCCACATGGGTGTCCTTCAGGATCACCACCTTTATGACACAGACATGATAGAGAGACCCGACGGGGTCACTCCCACTTATGACTGCGTAGTATGACGGGATTACCAGTCTGACATTAACATTGACATAGACATGACGTGAGTGATCCGCCGGGACCGCTCACAGCTCGAGCGTCTTAGGTATTCCCTTGGGAATTACCAAGGACCAGCTTGTCCCCACGGGGGCACATGTTGCACGTGTTCGGGAACGTGCCAGTTCAGGGATACCACTTTCAGGGCTCAAATAAGAAGTTGACAGGCATCTAGTGGGACTAGTAGGGGTCCCTTACTGAGTATTTTTATGCTCACTTTTTCCATTTCTTTTTCAGGCAAAGGCAGAGGTAGGAACAAGGGCAAGCTGACGAGTGACCAGAAGTGATCGTGGTGGGCCATAGGAACACACTTGCTTCCGCTTGTGTGAAAGTTGGATTTTAGTATTGCATTTCAGTTTTTCGTTTATTTTATTGGTTATTTTATTTTGTTAAAAGTAGATAGGGCCCGAGTTAGGACTTTGTTTTACACTTATTTCACATTTTCTTCGTTAAACATTTTTGGCTATTTGAAACTGGAGGTTTTGACTTATTCTATTTTCGAAAATTTACATACTCATATGTTCATTTAAACAGTAATGACTTCGACTTAGTATAAGGAGTTGGGTCGTTACATTTTGGTACACAATCGTTTAGATTTGGCTACTCCAATCTAAATGATTTTTGTACAGAATCGTTTAGATTTGGTTATCCAAATTTAAACGACATAAAAAAAAGACAATGGAAAGAAATCATAGCGAAAAAAGAAAAGAAAATAAGAAAGACGATGGAAAGATTAAACGACGTAAAAAAAAAACCAGAAAAGAAGAAAGAGGATGCAAATATTAAATGACCTAAAAAAGAATAAAAAAAAAAAGAAAAGACAATTGAAAGAAATCGCAAAATCAGAAAAGAAGAAAGACGATGGAAAGAAATTGCAGCGAAAAAAGAGGAAAAGAAGAAAGACGATTGAAATATTTAATGACGTAAAAAATAATTGAAAAATAAGAAAGATTATGGAAAGAAATCGCAGAAAAAAATAAGAGGCAAGAAGAAAGACGATGAAAGAAATCACAGGAGGAAGAAAACGATTTCATCGCGAAAAAGAGAAAAATATGGAATGACAAACTTAGAATATTTAAAAGATGGCTAACTTTATGACCTTTGTTACATGGACCGTAAATAGTTTGGTATTTTGTTACATATATGTAAGTTTTCCTTCAATTTTTACACGTGTGTAGACATTTTCAAAATTTGAGTTAATGAAATAGGAGATGAGAATTGATGCATTGAGACAAATAAAGGGCCTGTTTGAAATGAATTAAGAAAAAAAAATGTTTTCTAAAAATGTACTTTCATTTAAATATTTTTTCTAAAAACTCTTTGGAAGAAAAACACGTGTGTTTGGCATTTTGTTTTTTCAAATGTGTTCTTAGGCAAAAATTTGTTTGATTTGTAATAGAGTAATATATATATATATATATATTATATATATATATATTTTTTGTTATGAATATTCAATATTAAAGTCAAATATTATTAGATGTCAATTGAGTTTTCTCTTCTCCCTCTCTTCTCTATTCTTCTTTTGTGTTTTTATCTACTTTTTGGTTCTTTATTTCATAACACGTTATCAGCACGAGTCTCTATTAATTTGAAGGTTTTGTAGCAATTGATTTTGAATATTGTTAATGATCGGCTAGAATTATTTTCATAGTTTTTGAGGTATTTAGAATTTTGTCCAAATATGGTGAGTATTTTGATTCTGATGATTTTGTCATATATGTATGTATTTGGTGTATTCATCATTGATCTTCTCATCACCATCATTCATATTTCTTGATAACTAAGTATGCAATATATGTTAATTGTGAAATTGTTTGCTAAGATACATTTGTTATTAGTTTTATAATTTGATTTGATCGAATCGAAAAACTTTATTCATATTTTCATATGTTCGATAAAAATTGTATGTACTTTATCCTCATACTTTGTAGAATAATTAAATAGAAAAAAAAATTTCGATTCATAGATTTAATGAAAAACTATCCTTAATTTGGTTTTATGTATGACATTTCATGGTAAAATTTTGTGATATTAAACTTTGGGTGGATGAGATATGTATATCATGACATATGTGTTGAATAAGTATATATTCAAACTTAAATTCTATTTGAAGTATATGTATATATATGTGTGTGGTTACTATTTTAGACCATGAGATATGTATATCATCATCTCTTATTACATTTTTGTTGATACGAGGGTATAAAAATAACCCCTATTTGTCCAATTTGATGGTTTGAGTAGAAACTCTTGAAGAGATTTCAAAGACAATAGAATTTCTAAGAATTTGAGATTATATGTTTTGTCTTAACTTGCAAATAAAGCATAAAGCAAATGAAATTGGACTAGTTATATCTTGAAGAACCATAATTTTAAGAAATAAATGCACTTATATCTTTACCAGTTTATACACCACTTGTTGTAATATCTTTAGTAATTTTGTAACATAAAAAATAATCTTTCTCCAAAAATATTTAAGTAGAATTAAACTATGTATGTTTAATTTAAGAATTATTAGCTCGCACTAATTTATTTTATTCTAATAGATCTAATTGTGATCTAGTTGATTATGAAGATGCAGGATATTTATCTAACCCATGTGAGTTAGATCTTACACGAATTACTTAGTACATATAGAAATTTTTTTCTATTATGACAGCTTATGAAGCGAATTACTTTAAATCATGCAGCGATATTGATGATATACAAAACTAGCTAAAAGTGTTCTTATGTGAAGACAAAGCATCAAATGATGATATCAATATTCAACAAAATTCTTCAAAAGACAACCTGGCAGATTTATTTACAAAGGCAATTACCAACTCCGACATTTGAAAAACTTAAGCACAACATTGAAATGTGACAACTCGGAGAATTCAAGTGATGTCCTCATGAGGGGAGTAAAAATACTGCATTCTTTTCTTGACTATGGTTTTTCCCATTAAGTTTTCCTTGCAATGTTTTTAATGAGACAATTATTAAAATATATAAAATGATGTACTCTTTTTTTCTTCACTAGGATCTTTTTTCCACCAAGTTTTTCCTAGTAAGGTTTTAACGAGGCATTTATTTTATATAATATGAACATCCAAAGGGGGAGTGTTATGAATATTATACATTAAAGTCAAATATTATTAGATGTCCATAACCTCCTTAGGTTACAAATTCATCCAATAACCTTCCCATCAATTTCCATAACTTTCTTGTCCCATATTTATGTTTGGTTTTGTAACTATTATTCTCACAACCCTACAAATAGAGGTTGTAGAGATCATTTGTATACACACCACAATTGAGTTTAATTGTCTTCTCTTCTTCCTCTCTCCTTTATTCTTCTCTTAGGTTGTTTCATTGTTCTTTATTATTTCTTCTCTCTCACGATTAAAAAAAATTCATATTTTCCTCTCTCACAAAAAAGATGTTCCTAACCGCGTAACATCCGCTCAAAAACCCACAGTCGAAAGAGTCCTCCAGCCACCGCCGTCGAAACGCTGCAATGTCGCAACGCCCTACGGAATCTTCCTCCAACGTTATCTCCATTCGTCGTCCAGTTCGTTCTCCTCGTCGTCCTATTCGTCATACCTCACTAAATTTACTACAATTTATCGATTACATTTTATATATGTTTATACTTAAGTCTTTTAAATTATTTATTTGTCAACCAAATTTACTTTCTTAATTACTTAGGTTAGGCTAGTTTGGTAACTATTATCACTCATTTTTCGTATCATATAATTTATATTTTATGTAGAGATGAATTCTTAACTAAATTTCATAAACAAAAAAAAAAAAACAAGTTTTTAAAAACTACTTTGTTTGGTTTTCAAAATTGACTTTTATAACATTAGTAAATAGTTCCACTCAAAACAAGAAATGTAGAGTTAAAATGATGTTTATATTCTTAATTCTAAACAACTAAAATATCAAATAATTATCAAATGTGACCTTAGTTCCATGACTATGTTTAAATTTTACTGAGTTATTTAGTTCCAATTATGTTAACCAATTTACTGTGTCCATCATTCTTCGAACTAAACACACGTTAAAACATGTAATCCAAGTATTGACTTGTTGGTCGAAAAATATATACTTATTATCAAACTAAGACTAACACCATTAACACTATCATTATTAATGCCACATGTAAGTTCATTTTTAATGTTAATTTCACTTTGTTTTCTTATTACAGTTATTCAAGTCTGAGATTAATTCAGTTAATGATGTATATGCCAAGATTTTAATATACTTGTAAATTGGTAATCTATTACATCGCAATCTATTAATTGGTGTTAGTGAATATTTTTTAGTGCTCTATGTTGGCTAAAGAAGTTAAAGATTGATCACAAAACCCAACAACTTTTTATTTTGTAAATAGAAGAGTTCATTATTCCATTCAAGTTTAGATCAAACTAATACTTGAATTGGTATCACAGTGGAATGATCATGATATATGGTTTCTTTGGTAAATAGAAGAGTTCATTATTCCATTCCTGCTGTTTTCATTGGCTACCCACTAGGAATGAAGGGGTACAAACTCTTTGACATTCAACATCAAAGAGTGTTTGTATCAAGGGACGTCACCTTTTATGAACATATTTTTCCCTTTCGTACAATTAATCATGCTAATGAAATTAATCCCTTTCCAAATTTGGTTCTATCAAGAAATGTAGCAACCTCTCAACAGGCAAGGGATCAAACTACCAATATACTTAACCATCAAAATGACATTCCTATCACAATGAATCAAATGTCATTCAAGAGAATGACACAATTGATGCTGCAAATACCGATACAACTTCTGCTCATATTCATCTTGAAAGTGTTGAAGGTATGGAAAATATTGATACAAACACCAACACACTCCATCTTGGCAACTTGGCAACTAGAAAGTCCTCCCAAGTCTCCAAATCCCCATCATACTTATTTCCATTGTGCCCTCTTACTAAGGCAACTCATACCCTCAAGCTACAAATTCGCACTTCAAAACTACCACTCATATGAGAAACTCTCCTACAACTATAAACCCTTTGCCCTAACCATTTCATCCACATATGAACCACAATACTACCACCAAGCTGTACCCCATCTACATTGGAGACTAGCCATGAATGATGAACTCCAAACTATGGAACAAAATAATATGTGGACAGTAGTACCCATACCAAAAAACCAACATTTCATTGGATGTAAATGGGTCTATAAAGTCAAATAGAAAGCTGATAGGTCAATTGAAAGGTACAAGACCCAATTAGTTGCCAAGGGGTACCTCCCAACAAGAAGGACTAGACTATATAAAGACCTTCTCTAGTTGCCAAACTTGTTACTGTCATGGTACTCCTAACACTTGCTGCTTCTCTTAATTGGTCTCTAACACAATTAAACGTCAATAATGCATTCCTCAATGGAGATCTTTTTGAAATTGCATGGGCTACAAACACCCCATCTCACTTCTTCTTACACAAAACTTGTATGCAAACTCAACAAGTCAATATATGGCTTGAAACAAGCTTCAAGACAACAGTTCAACAAGTTTTCCAATGCTTTGATAAAGCTTGGATTCACATAGTCAAAATCAGACTATTCATTATTGGTCAAAGGGAAAGGAAACTCATTCCTAGCCCTATTGGTATATGTGGACGACATAATCATTACCAGATCCTCAACATCTCAAATTGATATCTTAAAGAAACATCTTCATACTTGTTTCAAACTAAAAAAACCTTGGCAATCTAAAATATTTCCTTGGATTAGAACTTGCACGTTCTCCCAATGACCTTTTTTTTTATCCCAAAGATAATACACTCTCCAACTCCTTAAAGACACCGATTTTCTAGCCTCAAAACCTGCCCTCCTACACATGGATCCACACTAAGAACTTCAAGCTGATGTTGGTGATATCCTTCCTGATCACTCAACCACATGTAGAGGCCTAATTGGCAGACTTTTCTACCTCACTGTATCTCGCCCAGACATCACCTTTGCTGTCCACAAACTTAGCCAATATGTTGCCCAACCTCACCAACCTCATCTACTCGCCATCAACACCTTTTTGCGCTACCTAAAAGGCTGCCCAAGCCAAGGCATCTTCCTTAAAAAGTCTTCCACATTCCAATTAAAAGCTTTTAGTGATGCATATTGGGCATCATGCATCGATAACTGAAAATCCACCATCGAATTCTGCATATTCATCGAAGAAGCTCTAGTTTCATGGAAAGCAAAGAAACAAACCATTGTCTCTTGGTCATCAACAGAAGCAGAATATCGTGCACTTGGTGCAACAACTAGAGAACTTGTATGGATAAGGCAGTTAATGGCAGACTAACATATTCCTTCATCCTTACTTGTTGTCATATACTGTGATAATGATGTAGCAATCCACGTTGCCTCAAATCCCATTTTTCATGAATGGACGAAACACATTAAACTTGACTGTCATTTCATTCGAGAAAAATTCATTCATGGCCACATTAAACTACTACCAATTCACTCAAGTTAGTAGCTTGTTGATATCTTTACCAAGCCACAGGCAAGCAACATTCCTAATACACTGGTTTTCAAGATGGGTATTATAAATCCTTTAAGTCCATCTTGAGGGGGGTATTAGAGTAAATTAAAATTAGTTACAATTTGTTATAAATTTGTTTTAAATATTTTTAAAACAATTTCTTATAAATGTTGTAGCAACTACTGTATTCTTGGCTATTTATACGGCCCTCATTCATCATTGATAAACAAGAAAAGGTTTATTTACTCTCTGCTTTAATAGTATATGCAAGTTTCTTTTGTTTGCTACATATACTAGAAATATTTTTATTGAATTTTTCAAGATTGATTGGTGGTGACGATTGTCAGAGTCAGTTGTTGGAAGTTCGTCGATGGAGTCACCAAATATGGTGTCTGTAAGTTGGTGGGCAAACTTTCCAACCCTTGAAACAAATACTCCTAAGGTTGAAGAATAGTAAGAGTATGTGGTTTATTCTAAATCGTAATCTCAATCTTCAACTAAAACTAAACAGTGTTCCATCCCACCCACTCAACTCCTAGACCCAAACATACCCTAAATATTTAATAAGTAATTATAATTTATAATAATTTTAGAAATAATAATTAAATATATATAGCAATATCTTAAAACAAATTTCAAATATAATAAAATATGTCTAAGAAATTGTAGTTTCTTTTTAAGATTTATTTTATTGCTATTTCTTTTTAAAGTTTATTAAGAATGAGGAGTAGGGATTTTGTTTTTACGGGACAAACCAATCGATTTCGCACTAAGATATCAACATCAATACCATAATTGATATATGACATATGTAAGTTTCAAGAATCCAAACTTATTGAAAATGACAACTTATTAGCCTAAAAAAATTAAAAAAGAAATATTCAGAAAATGTTATCGTGGCAAGTGGAGAAAAATATTGCGTAATGTTCTAAACTTGGATTAATCTTTTTCTCCAACAAAAGAAACAGCTTGGTTTCTTCTTTTCAAAAATTTCCTATATATCACACAACTCAAATGGATAACTTTTTCTCTTTTAGGTAAAGAGTCCTTGAAAAAACACCCACTTAATTATTATTGTACAAAATATCGAAAGTTAATAACAGAAAGAACAACTACAAAAGCACATCAAAATACAAAAAACATATTAAACTTTGGTAGTTCAATTCGATGACACACATCTACATCTGGAGGTCTTAGACTGAGGGTACAACACTAACTTCAACAATCAGAACTATATTGTACACTAACAATTGTCATAACATTAATAAGGACAACTCCCCTTAATCAATATTCACGTGCATAGTTTCAAGCATCCTTGAATAGCTGATTGATCTCTTATGTTTAGAATGTTGTATCCTCACACTCTCGAACACTTACCACTTCTCAGAATAAAGATCCAAACTGTCCGAAAAATGTGGAATATTGTAACAGCAAGCCAAAAAGTCTCAACCACCATATTTAAATATATAATTAATAAATCAATCTAATAAAGGGAGTGAGACCACATCATAACAGTCCTCAATAATATTTTTTTTCACATATTTTAACATCATCCTTACTTGAACCAGTTCTCGCAAACCAACATGAGTTATTCTAATTCTCACGCTTAATTAACTTTGAAGTTCCTATAATCAAGTCATTGAAAAGGAAAATGCACTTTGTTGATATATCTAGTACCTTTTAATTCTTTTTTAAGTCTTTCTTAACCTTACTTTAATGTTCTTAAAATCATTCTTATTCTAATGTGATATAGATTCATTTCATGTCTCCCTTCTATACTCACATGGATGAAATATCAAAGCACAATAACGGTTGTTTATTTATCCAATATAAATATAAATTCTAAAAACATTCCTTAGTTTTGGATTATAAAACTTAATTATTATTCAATATAACTTCTATATATTTCATACATATACATACATACATATATATAAAAGGATAAAAAGATGCATGCTTATAGAAATATGTTTTAAGAACATTTGTATTCCAAACATGACATCGTTTACATTTTTACTCAAATCTAAATTTTACCTTTGCATAGACTTCCATTCCAAATCATCGACAAAAAAGATTTTCATATGCATTAAATAATTATAAAAGCAATTAGGCCTAAAGTATTACTTAACATAACGTAACATAGCTTGCAACAATAACAAAATTTTAAATCTAGTTCTCAGGATCTATTCATTATAGACTATAGTAGAAGCCTATGAACGAAAATCTATCACTAATAGAAGTTTATCAACTTAGAATCTACCAACAATATATTTAATAATATTTATAATTTTTCAAGGGGCTGAAGTGTAAAAGAAATGGTAAAAGAGTTTGAATTGAAAACTGGGAAAACGAAATGAGTTTGAAATTACAAATTCTTTGAAAAAGCTCAATCCAAGCATCTTGAGCTTTAGATAATATTACCGTTACAATGCAAGCTCATTCCATCATGGGATCTACACAACCCTTAAAAATATTTCAAATTTCTGTATAAAAAGGGTTACCCATGCAATTATATCCACTATAAAACATATGTTTAGAATTAATGGGTGAATATAAAGTAGAAATTGAACCTTAGGTGGTAATGAGCATTAAGGCTTAAGAGGAGATTATAACACAACTATTATAAAACAAACATATACCACTTAATTGAAAAGAAAATAGAACTTGAATTACCTCATACATCTCGAGATAGCCAAAATATGTGTATTATTTTATCACTTTGGACGCTCATGTATGATATGTTTCAACTATTTTTAAGACTCTCGCGTATGGATAATTAAATAACTTGATAAGAAATTTTTACGAGGAAATAACTAGAGAATTCATAATGAAAATCAAGTCATTTTTCTTTAAAAATTAAATGGAAATTACTCTCCATAAACTTTCCATGGAAAATCTTCATTCGGTTCTATAAAAATTAAATATAGAATTTGTGGAAGGACAATGAATGAAAAGGAAGATAGGACAGGGACAAAAGAACCTTTCCATTCCCTGAACATCTCTACAATACATCTTACTCTGCGATTTTTGAGTTTCACAACTTCTCCCTCGATAATTTATGCTTCAAAACCTACTTGAGAGAGTATAGTAACATTTTCACGAGATGACAAGTTAAAAACCAAAATAATGGTTAATTTTAGGATAAATGTTTAGACTAGTGTTTTTTCAGAAAAAAGCATATTTTTTTCCCATAAATACTTCAAAAAGAAGCAAGAAAAAAAACCAACTTTAGCTTAGCTCCACTACTCATCACATTTGACCAAGATATCGAAGGTTCAAATCATCAACATAACTTATGTTGTTATTAAACAACAATGAGTAGTTTTAATGGGTTCACTCAAACACATTGAAAGGACAAAGCTTGTCCACAGTATAACTGCAAATGAGCTCTAAATCCTAAAAAACAAGACATTCAAAAGTGTTTTGCTATCACGAGTGCCATACATCCTAAGAGCATCTAAATGCAAATACTACCTGTCCCTACGTACTTTTCTAAGAGTGCAGAAAATAAAATCCACTCACTAGACAATCTGCTTCAAAAGACAGAACTCTTTGTTTTTGTTGAAATGTATATTCCCCCTACCTTTCATCTCTATTCAACCACAGTCAGTACAAATTAAGACAGACGTCAAGCTCAAACTCCTGGTGATCATTCATCTCGACGTGCAATTTCATCTTAGTCTAAGTTTCTAAGACAAAATGTTTTTGTGCAAGGTTTTCTTTGCAAGATTACCAATAAAATCTAAATCAAGTATTCAAGCTTGTTGAACTGTACAGTCATCTTTCAACTCCCAATTTAGTCGTTCAAAACTAAGAACAATTTGCACATTTCATTACTCACTGGATCCTTTCAGGTATATTAAGAAGCAAATACATTTCCTTGAAAGCATAAAGAAATAAGACAGTAAATTGGAAGCGATGAGCAGAAATGGCATCTCTCGATCTGCAAGAATTGAATTCAAGGAGCTAAAAGGATTATCAAACATTCTTCAACTTCTTCATCTTTGATGGAGGCCATCGTCCCTTCTTCCTCAAATGGCGTTTCTGAACCAGCCGCTTCCTCCGTAGCCTAATCTTTTTTGCTAACTTCATTCTTGCCTTCTGTTCCAGCCTCTCTTGTAACTTTGATTCTAATGGAAGTTTATCAACTGGAACATCCTCCTTTTTAGCTTCTGCAGCGGGCTGAACTTCACTACTATCAATTTCTCCCGTAGCATCAGTCTCAGATGCAGCTTTGACAACTAACGATGCTGTATTTTCAACAAAAGGGTGGTTCCGTAGCCGGACTCCATTAAAGGTTTTTGGCTGAAACCCAATAGGCTTCATGAGCAACATAGAGCCTGAAATCGAAACCACAATAAAGGAATAGAAATTGGACTGAGATTCATAAAAACCAAGGAAATAATCATTCCAATTAAAGCCAATATGTATTATTTTGGTCTCTAAGCTCATCGAATTGTGTCTAAGAGAGCCCTTAATTTAAACGAGTGTTTAATAGATTGTAAACCTGATGATATATGAGATCTCTACAAAAATTCAGCGCCAAACAAAGACAGTTAAAAGTTTAAGACTAATATTTTAAAGACCTACCAGATATTGTTTAAAAGTTTAGAGACTTAATAAACACTTAATGGACTATTAGTTAGTAAACAAACTTTAAAGTTTCGCCGACAAGCTTGTAATACTTTCTTTTATTAATATAACCCAAGTTTAAATAGCTTGCTTAGTTGTAATATAACCAAAGAATAAACAGACTGTAATCTATTTAAAGGGCTTTTGATTGAGTTTGTTTTTTAATATGTATTCTAGCACAGCGTTTGGGGCTAGGGATCCTGATAATGTTATTTTCTTCTATTTGCTATTATGAATCAAATTAATATTCATGAAATTCACTCAAAACAATCTCTTCAATGAAATTCAACCCTAATTCAAGACAAGGAAACTTGTAGACTATATGTGAAATTGAGGATGACGAACAAGAAACAGAGCAACCAGCATATAAAACACAATATAGAGAACACAAACACATTCAAGCGAGCGAGATCGAGATCCAGTGCACATCAAAAGAGAAGCTTAAAAAATCGAGTCTCAAAATAAAGACACCAACTGTTTGACAAAATGCCTGACGGACAAATGACTGCAAGCAAGAAAATTCTCTCAAACACCACATAGTTTATCGAGTTCGACCAAAAAAAATTACCCATTTGAATAAATCGCACAACAAACAATAAGTAGAAAGAGAAAGGAAGATAAAAATTAGAATTAGACAAAGACATTCATTCGATCCCGTCGAGCAGAGGAAGGGAAAGGAAAGTTCACGAGGAGAGACTTACTAGGGATGGCAGAAGTGGGTGGAAAACATGGGTGCAACGTAGAAAAATGGAAAGAGGTGGAGAGGGGATTGGAGCAGAGGAGAAACGAAGCCATGGCGTGAACTGGGAGCCCCTCACTATCTCTGGATAAGCTTTTTGTAACATTTTGAATATATAGTTTTTTTAGATAATATAACATTCTGAATTTTATTATATTTTTGGCAAAAAGGCTTTTTTGTCCCTAAATTTAGTGAGTAAGGCAAAAATACGTTAGGATTAAATTTAAAATTTACCACCCACTAAAATTTAATCATTAAATTTAAATGAACCAATAAATCTCTAAATTTATACTTTTTTTTCATAAGCTTTTAATTAATCTATACTTTTGTGTATGATGATGAATAATATATGATATGTCAGAAGATTTAGATTAGCTACAAAACGTTGTAAATTTATATAAATTCTTTTAGATTTAGAGACATAGTAGACTTGTTTGAAGGTGGACCTTTGTTTGGTGTAAGGTTTAATTTCAGTTGAAGATTTGAATTAGGATTTCAAATAAGTCACATTGCTATTCTTCAACCCTAATAAATGGATGTTTGTTTTAAGAGTTGTTCAATTCGTCAAGTCAACTTTTTACACTACTTTCGATGACCGCCATCGGTCATTCTTTGGCTACCACTTTCAGTGACTCCACTTGCCTACTTCCGACAACCAACTCTGGCGACCACCGCTAACTAGCCTCAAATCACCAATAGTTTACTAACAATTTCGAGGAAAGTTGAAAAACTGAATTAAGTCACATTTTTGTGTTAAATACTTGTTAATTTTCATAAATATAACAAATTACTAAAATATTTACGGCCCGTGTAATAAAGGCCATAAAGTTAGCAATTTTTAAATATTCCAAGTTTGCCCTTCTATATTTTTTCTCATTTTCGCTCAAGATTTTTTCCTTTCTTTACTGTGATTTTTTTCTATCGTCTTTCTTCCTTTCCTCTTCTTTTTTGCAGCTGCAATTTCTTTCCATCGTTTATTTTTTCTCTTCTTCTTTTTACGTTGTTTAGATTTGGGTAACCAAATCTGATTTCTTTTTATGTCTTTCTTCTTTTCCTCCTCTTTTTTTTTACGTCATTTAAATTAGGATAACCAATTGTAAAAAATCGTGTATAAAGAATCTTGTAAAAAATCGTTTAGATTTAAGTAGCCAAATCTAAACGATTGTGTAAAAAAAAAACGATCATGTACCAAAAGAATTAAAAAAAAAAACGTTTAGCCAAATCTAAACGATCTTGTATCAAAGAATCTTGAAAAAAATAAACGATCGTGTAAACAAATCTAAACGATTGTGTACGTAAAGAATCTTAAAAAAATTCGTCTAGCCAAATCTCAACGATTGTGTACCAAATTTTGAAAAAAAAAAGTTGTTTAGATTTGAGGTAGCTAAATCTAAACAATCGTGTATCCTAATCTAAACAACCAAATCTAAACGATCGTGTAACTAAATTAAACGATAAAATTAAAAAAATAAATCATTTAGATTTGGTTATGCAAATCTAAACGATCGTGTACCAAACAATAGCCAAATCTAAACAAACGTGTACCAAATATATTATGCGTGTTGTTGACGGGGCATTTTTTGTATTTTCTATTGTGGACCTGTGAGTTTTTTTCGTTTTCGAAATTATTCTATACAGTGTAAATATTTTGTCGCTTTGTTATATTTGTGAAAAGACCCCTTAAATAATAGCTCATTAGACTTCAATTATGTAATTAAATATATTTATTTAGGTTATGCGTGAAGAAATCCCTAATTTAATTTAATAACATTTTCATTTTTTTCCTTGGTCAATTTAATTGGCTTGAAGACTTGTAATTATCTTTTAAACTTAAAGATTATAATGTTGAAAAAAAAAACTTAGGGCTCGTTTGGTAACATTCTCATTCCTGTTTCTTGTTTATAGTTCCTTGTCTTCTGTTATCTGTTTCTTCTTTTTGTAGAACAAGAAACAAGAATGTGTTTGATAACTGTTTCTATTTATTGTTTCTTAAAAAAAAAGAAACAGAAACAAAATATGTGTTTGATAACTGTTTCTTGTTTTCTGATTTTCTTCGAGATTTATTTTTTATTTTATTTATGTTATTTTATTCACATCTAATTCAATTAAATATTAAACAAAAATATATATTCTCCATTAAACATAAAAAATAAAATTATCAAAAATGTATTCATTTAATACAAAGAAGTACTAGTTAACAAATAAAAATAATAACATAAACGTAAAATTGTACCTATCCTTCAAATGTTGTCCAAATTTGATTGGTAATATTATCTCTCGCTCGGGCCATTTCTCTTAGATGATGTCGATTCACTTCTTAATCCATCAATTTCAACAACCTCATTGATATTTTGTGACATCTAGAATGTAATATTAATTCTAAAGTAAGTTATTGTAACAACCCAACTCTTTATACTAAGTTGAGGTCATTATTAAAAAGAAACAATAATAAGAGAAAATTTCTTGAAAAGAGGAAGACCAAATTTTCATTAAAAACAAAATACTGAAACACTAATATATAAACGCGAAGCAAAACTGAGTCCTCATATGACATGTCATGGGCCCTTTTTGTCGCTCACCAGCTTTTCTCTACCTTTACCTTTGCCTAAATTATTAAACATAGAAAAGAGTGAGTATAGACATATACTCAGTAAGGGACTGACTACTAGTCCCACTAGGCATCTGTTAACTTTCCATTAGGGTTCTGTAAGAAGTACCCTTAAATTAGCATGTTTCTAAACAAACGCAATCTAATGATCCCATAGGAACACATCCGGTCTTCGATGAACCCAAAGGAACATCTAGGACATAATTGGTCTTTGGTGAACTCGAAAAAACACCTAGACAAACTGGTCTTTAGTGAACTCAAAGGACACTAGAAGAAATCTAGTCTTTAATGTCGGGTGGAAAAAATGAAAAATGGGCTTTAATGTCGTTTTTCAAAAGGCGGATGTTTAATGTCGGTTTTAAACCGACATTAAAGATAGAGCTTTAATGTCGGTTTAAAACCGATATTAAACACCCTGCTTTTTTAGAACTGACATTAAAGCTCATTTTTATTTTATTTTTATTTTTTAATTTTGTAAAAATTCAACTTTCTCTCTCTTACTTTACTCTTTTCTCAAACCCTCCTACACACTATTTTTCATCTCTCTCAAATTTCTTTCATCAAGCAGCAGTTCTTTGCCTTGCAACTTGTCTTCGATCATTTCTCCAGTCGAAACAAGGGAAGACACCTTCATCCCTAAGAGTTTAGTGAGCATCTTTCAGCTTTTCGAACTCATACTCAACTTCAAGCCTCAACCACCGCTACCGGAACTGAAACTCCCCCGCGCGGTCTCACAGCTATTGCTTCCTCTCTGGGCCGATTCAAAGGCGAAAACTGAGATGTCAATAGGGATCACCTTGCTTCTCATACGAAGGCTTAGTCTCTTTCGCTCTGCTTACTTTGTCCCACTCCTCTTCTCTCTCCTTAAGAATCGAGTTCCTTCGCACCTGGGCTGGCTGGTTAACCTATTATCAACGGTCTCGACTTCTAACCTCTGAGCGACTAGGTTCAACAGTAGCAAATTTACTGGATGCTTTTCATTTATGTCGATTTTTTTTCTAAAATTTTGCTTCTATTTCTCAAATTACCTTGGTTTTTGCTGCGCATGAGGATATTTTCCCCTCTGAAATCCGGAGCTTGATATGGCCGAAAGAGAAGAGTACCGAATATTTGTCGGCGGTTTGTCGTGGGACATCACGGAGCGTCAGCTTGAGAACGCCTTCAATCGTTTCGACAAATGGTAAAATTTCAGCAGGATTAACTTTTACCATCTGAAGCCATGATTTTTTTTTCTCAGTATTGTTTTATGGTACTTTATTTTTTTTTTCTCAGTATTGTTAAAATTAAAATGAAGTACTCAAATCACAGGTTGAGTTTTTAATTAAAGCCATTAATGAATAAGGTGAGCTTGGTGATGATTTCAAGCTTCAATATTCTGATCAAACCTTGAAGATACTCATACATAAGCAACTTATTAAAGAATGCCATAAAGCTGCCCTTGTTGTTTTACCATCACAAGAGACTCAAAGCTAAATTATAAGTATCATTATTAGCTAACCTTATATTCACGATCATCACCATGGATAGTTGCTTGTGAACATAGAACTTTGAGTATGCTTTTTATGACTTTGGGACACGTTTGACTAGGGTCATTTTCTTTTGTATTTTGTTTTTGAAAATTGAATATGTTTGTTTGCATCGATGATCTGATTCGAAATTTTGTTTATTGTTGCTAGTGGAATTTAGATTTCACCTTGCGCTATGTGAAAAGATGAGGAAGATGCATTCTTGAGTTATTAGTTTATGCTCATAAGATGTTTGATGAAATGTCTCGTAAAAGTCTCTTTTTCTTATGCATTGAGTGAGCGTTTTGTTTGGTTTTTTAGTATTATTTTTGTGAATGTAGGTTGTTCAAAAGATGCAAACTCCTAAGGAATGTTGGTTTTAACATTGGAAACATATTGTATCATTGTATTATTTATTTCTTTTGTCATTGAACTAAAAGGTTTTGGTTAATATTTATATTCTTCATCTAAGACTTGCTACTATTCTGGTATATAGGTGATTAAGGGGGTTTCCCATGTACAAAGTAGAAGAATGGGCAGTAAACTAAAGTTTGAACTTGAGAGATTTCTCAGTTTTGATTTGTGTTCTTCTCCCTATACTCAAACAAATAAACACAGAGAAGGACGCTGAGCTAGAAACAGAGGCCATGGTAAAAGATAGTATTAGATTCATCAACTTTTGGTGTTATATTATTAATTCTGATTTAAATCTGAATTTGTTATTTGTTTGCAATTGGTATATGTTGCTAAAAAAATCAACATCTTTTAGTCCTTTTTGGTTTGTACAGGAAGGTTACCAGTGACTACGAATGTTTTCCCCTGGCTACCCAACGGTGAGATAATGCAAACACATGTTTTACTATGCTGCGTTCATTGTATTGTAATCTCTTTTCACATCCTGAGTCAAGGATTACTTTTGCGTCAACAGTTAACTAACCATTCGCTAGGAATTTGGATAGACAGTGCAATTAAGCTGCATAGAAGTTTTTAACACGCTTTTTAATTCACTTGTATAATTATGGGTTTGCTTCGATCAGGTTGAGAGTTTTTGAGGAACTTATTTGGGATTCTGCAGCTGGGATGGGCTTGGAAATATGGTTCCTGCTAAAGCCATGCGCCTTTTTGTGAAAATATTGGAGGTCAGTGCGAATCCAACACCAAAAATCCATGTGTATTGTTGCATCTCATTTTAATTAATTAATAGTTGTTTGATCTTGATAGTAAGAAGAGCCAGGTTGGTATTCTAGAGTATCCAACTTTGTCCTATTGTTTATCCTCATAAAAGATGTAGATCAACACAAAGATAATTTATTATTATTATTGTTGTTGTTGTTGTTGTTGTTGTTGTTGTTGTTATTATTATTTTTTGTTTTACTTTATATTGAGTCGACTTTTTTCTTGCAGAGACTTGCCTCTGATTTTCTAGACAAGTATATATTTCTGGCTGTTGGAAGAGTGGGTTCGAGCACTGATCTAATTGCTCAAAGAGTTGAATATGTTCATGAACCTGACAAAAGAAGTCATTTATTGGACCTTCTTCACGCACAGAGGGCAAATGGTGTGCAGGGCAAGGTATATGTTCCATATTTTTACATCATTGTGAGGATTTGGGTCGATCTAGTTTTTGTTTTTAAATAATAATCACTTATTTTATTAATTGATCTCTAATTGACTTGTGCATCTCTTGACCTCATATTTCTAGGAAAGGATATTAAATCTTAGGCATTGATCATTTATCTTTTTCCCAAATTGCTAAGGAAAGAAGATTCTTATATAATTTCTGTATTGACAGCAATCTCTTACTCTGGTTTTTGTGGAGACAAAGAAGGGAGCTAATGCTCTTGAACATTGGTTATGCCTCAATGGTTTTTCTGCCACTACCATTCATGGTGATAGAACACAACAGGTTAGTACGTCAGTTTTTGGCATATTTCATTCATCGAGAAATTGTGAATGCTCTGCTCCATCAATACATGGTTTTCTCCCCCTATCTTTAAATGGATCCCTTATTTTTAAGGTGGGTCTATAGGTTAGTGGTAGAGCTATAAACCCCAAAAATAAATGAAAGGAACAGAAAAAGGAAATAAAAAGGAGGAAGGAGGAAGAAGTAGCTTTTAACAGAGGAATTCTTGGTTCTTTTTATGGTTTAATTTGAACTTGGGAAAATTACTAAAGTTTTTTCTTTTATTGGACCTATTGGTAACATCAATGGAAATGTTTAAACCTCTACTTGAACGCTTGTTTCTCATTAAACAAAAAAGAAAGGAAAGAAAAACCTACTCGAACAATTCATTCCACAAAGCTAATTTCAGTTTTGAAACTAGTATTCCATAAGGAAGCTATTAATCAAGTTGATTTGGATTTTGCATTGTAGCCTGTTTTTGGCTAGTTAGTTCAAGTTTAATCTCAACATTTTGGAATCTAACACTTCATAGAAAGCAAGTAATTGGAGTTATTGACATTTTGGATGTAGCCCTTTTTATGCTTTGTTAGCTCAAGTTTTGTTTTGACCTCTTTAGTTGCCCTGTCTTTTTTGCATGCTCTGGTATAGTTTTTTAATTGTCCTTAAAGAAAGCTTAGTTTCTTATTTTTTGGAAAAGTAATTAGTGCTCCATCCAACATGTTGCAAAATAAATAAATAAATACATACAAAGAAAAAGAAATTGATATGAATTAAAAATTATAGTGTCATTAACCTTCAATTTCATATTGCCTTCCTCTCACACGTTTTCAAAAGAACTAAATTGATATGAGGTTTGGACCATTCATCTTTCAACTCATTAGGACTATGATCTTGTACCATTTCAATTGATATAAGTTGGTTTCTGTTTTTTACATTTTTGTTTTGTTTGTGATATGGGTACTTAGTTACGTAGGTTTTGGTTGCGAGGACTTGCAATTATAACTAGGTCATAACATTGTTACTTATCAATTCAACCATCTTGATGTCTTTTACAGGGAGCTATCACTAAACAAATGACTGCAATAGAAGAAATGGTTGCAAGTGAGTACAATTAGCCAGACCCTCATCTTTATGACAAGATCTTGAAGATGGTCATTTGTGAAGCGTTCTAGTTTGCTATTAGTTGCAGTTTTAGTTATTGCTCTCTCAATATATTCTTTTTCTTTCTTTTTTTTTTCCAAAGGATGATTAGTGTATAATAATTAAGCTTCATAATTTCTTTGTCTTTGGAGCCAAGTTGTATATAAATGTACACATTATTAAGATTTCATTTTGTATATGTACAAGTAAAAGATTTCATTTTTAACTATTTGGTGTCATACAAAATGGACAATAATGCAAGGATTTAATAAAAATAAATTTGAAAAAACGATATTAAAGACAGCTTTAATGTCAGTTAAAAAAAATTAAAGACATCTTTAATGTCGGTGGAAAAACGACATTAAAGATGTATCATAAGTGACATTAAAGACATATTTAATGTCGGTTATCCACCGACATTAAAGATGAACCGACATTAAAGGCCTTCAATAACACCTTCAAAGATGTCGGTTTATAACCGACATTGAAGCCCAACCGACATTAAAGCCCTTTAATAACGCTCGCAAAGATTTCGGTCGCCAAGTGACATTAAAGGCCAGATTTCTTGTAGTGGGAACACTTAAGACAATCTAGCTGTAAGTGACCCTGTTGAACCACTCATAAACATATAATGACAAATTGGTGGTCTCATTAAACCACACAATCATAAAAAGGTGGTGATTCCGAAGGACACCTATACGGATACAACCCTAATAGACAAAGTTAATAGAACACCCATCCATAGCATGTAGCATATCATAAACATGACATGAATATTAATCTTAGCGTCCTTAATCATGTGATTAATATATCATGCATCATCATCAACGTAAAAAACAGTCATCATCATCTACATCAATGCATAATAGAGAAATTACATGCAAGCTCTTAACTTTAGTTCAAATGTCTAGTAAGAGAATCTCTTACCTGGAGATTTTAGCTACTCCCTAACTGACAGTATAAATTCTCCAATTAATTTGATCCTAATCATAAAAGAAAATTTCAGTGTCTTAATTAATAAAATTAGCATTCGACTATCATCCAAAAAATTCTCCCAAATTAATTAACTTCCTAAAGAAATTGGGGTTGAAACCAATTCAACCTTGATTGGGAAAAATCCAAGACTAAATCTTTAAAAATTAGCCAATTGAACTTTTAAAGAGACCTTAATTAGATTCAAAATTAAATTAACAAATTATTAAATTAATTACCTTAGCTTCCCAAAGTTACTCAAATGGAGGTTGAAAAATTCTCTTAACCTTGATGGGAAAATTCATCACTTAAATCTTCAAGTTTTGCCAAAGGGACAAATCATAACTAAAACTGGTGTAGCAGTGACGGAGGGTTATCTTAATAAAGAAAATGAAAAACTTTTTTTTCTTTTTCATTTTCTTTCCAACTTAAACATTCCAATACTATTTATAAACCCAAATAATAACAATAATATTTACTATTATTATTTTCTTTTTCTTTTAGGATGTATATATAATACCAATATATACATATATTTTTATTCTCATTATCTTTTTTAAATAAATTCTTTAAATGTACAAAATCTTAGATATTTATAACCATTAATAATAATAATAATTAATAATACTTCTTTATTATTATTATTCTCTTACCAAAATATATAATAAACATATATATTTATTTAAACCATCATTTTCTCTTCTAAATAAATATATCATTTTTTCTCATCCAATCAAATCAATTGTCTCTCTCCGCATGGATTATCTTCTTTTTCAAACAATAATAATTATATTCCATCATATAATTAACTTTACTTTTCCATATTAATTACTTATACAAAACCAAATAATTAATATCGTATTCCACAAAAAATTCAAATTATTATATATATATATATATATATTTATATATATTCAATTAAATCCAATTCCACCTCCTTAAAAATTTGGAATATTACGTTCCTTTTTCCAATAATTATATTTCAATATATAATTATCAATTTTTCTTTCAAACAAATCAAATTCTTTCGCTTTCCTTATTTACCCAACCATATCAACTTCTCTGCAGAATCAATATTTATCTTTCTCCAAAATAATTAATTAATTTCTATAATAATTAATTATTATTTACATTTTTCCAAAATAATTAACTATCTTCTACAATAATTAATCTTTATTCTTTTCCCAAAATAATTATCCTTTTACAAATTATTATATTTTCCCTTTTCTCCCTTAATAAATATGTTTTCTCCAAAATACATATTATCTTTTCCATAAATAATTATATTTCAACAAATATAATTATCCTTTCCTTTCCCATAATAATTATATATATATTTCCACATATAATTATCAATTCTCCCATTTTTATCTCAAATTTAAATTGAAGTCATCAATCTAATTTTATCCTAAGATTGAGATCTCGTATTTATCTCAAAATTAGATTTGGTCATTTTATCCCAAAATTAAAATTGATCGTTCCAAATTCTTGTGAATCTCAGGACAAATTAGGGTATGCTAGAAACCTCATCTTTGTCTCAAATTAAAATCATCAAATCTTTATCCTCAAATCAAAGTAAGTTGAGGATAAAACCTTAAACTTTTTTAAATTAAGGATTGGCCATATTCCAACATTTAATTCAATTTTAAATCAAACTCATGTACAAGATTCATAGTTTGATTAATTTGATATGTCAAATTGAGCAAAAAAAAAAAAAAAAAAACAAAAACAAAAACAAAAACAAAAAAACAAAAAACAAAAAAAGAAGCTCGTATTTGGACTTTAAATTTATCTTTTCAAGATTCACCCACCCATACACGTGCATAAATCTCAAAATGGGACATTTGTTGAATAAGAATTTTTTAAACCAATTACAAATTGCCACGTCATCTACTAAAATAATTGTATTTTGGATAATTAAAAATTGACATGTGTCCCAAATTAAATTTGAAGACAAGTTGGATAATTCTAATGATGTCACATGTTTTAAGTAGGGATAGTTGCAAATGTAGCAATTATATTCAAAATAATTAAGTATATAGCAACATTTTAAAAAAATTGCAAATATAGCAAAATTTGTCAAAATCTATCAATGATAGGAGTCTATCACCGATAGACCATGTAGCAAATGTTGGTCTATCACTGATAAACCATAGGAGTCTATCAACGATAGAAGTCTATCACCGATAGATTTTGCTATATTTGCAATTTTTTTAAAATGTTGCTAGATAGTTAATAATTATTCTAACAATTGCTATCCATTCTAATTACCCTTTTAATTATGACAATTGGATCAAATTAATTATGTTGGTTTAATTAAATATTATTTACTTGAGCTAAAATTCAATTGAGCTAAAAAATAAGTTTAATTTAGCCCAAAATTAAATATGACTCAAATCCATATGATTGAGCCCGTGGGTATAGTCCATGGACCAGACCATGCCCAAGTCTATAAAAGCCCACCAGGGAACTCTATAGATAGAGGAGTTCTTTTCATTTGTGTAGGAAGGAAATTTTTTTACTCCAGAAGGTCTGGAGGGAATTCTCCCAAGAGATAGAAGACTCTTCAACTCTTGAAGTCGACCACCCTCGAATATTGAAGCTCCGACCACCCTCGAAGATTGAAACTCATTTGAAGATACATGCTTTCTTCTAAGACTCCAACTTCAAGAACATCACGTGCTTCGCTTCCTCAAATTAAGCGTAGGCATCCAGCTGAGAGAGATTCAAAGGATGAAATTCTAGAGATCGAACCACATCGCATCAAATCAACGTAAATACAACATCAACACAAGTTCAACTCCACAAATCAAATTTCTCCAAAAATCTCGTGTGAACAAATTGACACGTCCAGTGGGACCTCTCTACATCTCATCTCTCTCTCGTCATCCAAATCTACAAGAAAACCCATGGCACTAAAGAAGGTTGCATCCAAATATTTTATTGCAAGCAACACTTACACAGGACCTATCACCCGCAGTCGTTCTAAGGGAATCACTCAGGAGTAGGATCAAGGTTCTGGCATCACTCAGAGCATTCTTAAGCAATTGATGGAGTCTCCTAAAGCTGGAATTATCCTAAAAAAAATCATTTGTATGATAATTCTGATTCTGTCTTTAGCAAGCCAAAGAAGGAAGCACACCCTGACGTGATGTCTGTCATGATGGCTGATATAACGGTCGAGGTTTCCATGACAGAGATGAAGAGGTAAATTAACTTTCTAATGAAGGTTATGGAGGAATGAGACTATGAAATCATAGCTTTGAGACAGCAGATGTGGACTCGTGAAACTGCTGTGTTAAATCAAACTCCTGTTATCAAAGCTACTGATAAAGGGAAGAATGTGGTGGAGGAAAACCAACCACAACAACAATCAGTTTCTGTTGCTTCTCTCTCAGTTCAACAGCTACAGGATTTGATTGCGAATTCCATTATAGGTCAGTATGGAGGACCGTCGCAAACTTCATGTATGTACTCTAAGCTGTACACCAAGAGAATCGACAACTTGAGAATGCCACTTGGGTACCAACCTCCAAAATTCCAGCAGTTCGATGGAAAGGGCAACCTAAAGCAGTATATCGCCCACGTCGCCTAAACATGTGAGAATGCAAGATCAAGAGAAGACTAGCTTGTTAGGTAGTTCGTTCGAAGCTTGAAAGGAAATGCTTTCGAGTGGTACACCGATCTGGAGTTGGAAGTCATTGACAGTTGGGAACAGCTTGAAAAGGAGTTTGTCAACCGTTTCTATAGTACCAGACATATCGTGAGCATGATGAAGCTTACAAACACGAAACAACGAAAAGGAGAGTCAGTCATCGACTACATAAATCGATAGAGAGCTCTAACTCTTGACTACAAAGATTGACTCACCAAGTTGTCGGCTATAGAAATGTGCACCCAAGGCATGCATTTGGGACTCCTCTATATTCTACAAGGAATAAAGCCACGCACATTTAAAGAATTAGCAATTCACGCTCATGATATGGAATTGAGCATCCTCAGTAGAGGAATTAAGGATTTTCCTATTTCTGAAGTAAGAAACTATAAGAAGGAGACGAAGGGTGCTGAAAAGATAGTGAAGAGCACCGTGAAGGAATCTATTGTCGTAAACACGACTCCACTGAAGTTCTCCAAAAGAAAAGAAGGGGGAGCTGAAAAGAAGAATGATAGAAGCGAGAGACGACGTTTGAGTTTAAAAGAAAGACAGAAAAAAGTTTACCTATTTCCTAATTCAGATATTGCTAACATGCTAGAGAAACTACTAGAGAAGTAGCTGATCCAGCTGCCGAAATGTAAGCAACCTGAGCAAGTAGGAAAGGTGGATGATCCCAATTACTACAAGTATCATCGGGTCATTAGTCACCCAGTAGAGAAATGTTTTGTGTTGAAGGAGCTAATTCTAAGGTTAGCTCGTGAGAAAAAAGTTGAGCTAGACTTGGAGGAGGTAGCTCAAACAAACCATGCTATAGTAACGACAATGTCAGAGGCTCTTTCGCCAAGATTGACTTTTGAGCAAAGAGAAAGCATGTTCCAATTTGGGACCTTCGAGCCTATAGTGGTACAATTCCATCAGGAAGCTGCACCCGAGGATTCTCAAGAAAAAGAAAGATAGATCGAAAAAGACGATGAAGGGTGGATCGTTGTGACCGCCGAAAGAAAAGAAAGTCGACTCCGACCCAAAAAGATTTTCGCTTCTACATAAATTATAAAAGAGGGAATAAGACTAAAAAGAATAAGAAAAAGAAGAAGACTCGAAAGTCTAAGCTCGTGCACGAGGAAGACAAAGATTTCTCTTAACCTCAGCGCTTAGTAACCTTGGCAGACTTCTTTCCAACAAGATTCCTTTGTGATCATCAGGATGAAAACCTAGAAGTTGTTGCATGTCATGCTATTAATGCAACGGAGTAAGAAAGCACCCTGCCAAGATCACTAGAGGAGGAGGGAGTGTTAAAAGACCTATCGAGGTTCAATGTGGATGATTTGTTGTCACTTCCTCAAGAAACCAAAACCATCCTTATTAATGAATTGTTAAATTCAGCAGCATCAAGTTCGAGTGCTCCAACTGCGACATACGAAAGTACTTCTTATTGCATGTCTATAGACTTCTCAGATGAGGATTTACTGTTGGGATCTAAACTTCATAATAGACTCTTGTATGTTTCTGAATATGTTCGAGAACAGAGAGTCGACCAGATCCTCATCGATAATGGATCAGCTGCCAACATAATGTCGAAATCGACTATGAGGCAATTAGACATCTTGATGGACAAACTCTCAAATAGTAAACTGGTAATTCAAGGTTTCAATCTGGGCAGCCAAAGAGTAATAGGTATGATACACTTAGAACTCATAATTAGTGACCTAAAGGCTAGTGCATTGTTTCATGTTATAAACTCGAGGACCACTTATAAGTTGTTACTCGGTCGTCCTTGGATTCATGAAAATGGAGTAGTAACTTCGACACTGCATCTATCAAGATGGCGTAAAGAAGGTTGAGGCTGACTTTAACCCGTTCTCAGAGGCTGAGTCTCATTTTGCAGATGTAAAGTTTTATTTGAAGAATGACAATAGATTCCTCTTGTAAACAGAGAAGATAATTTACAGCTAATATCACTTGCAAGTAGGAAACCACATAAAAGTATATGAACCTTTAACTCTGGAAAGGATGAGGCATCCACGAGCACCACAAAAAGTATGATCGATGAAAAGACTTCAAACCCATCGATTTTGCTTTATGTCCCTCTGTCGAGATGCAAGAAAGGCGAGTCACCATTTGTAGAGACCCCCACAAGGCTTGAAAGTTGGTGACATTGAAGTCCTAAAAGAAAGCTTCACTACACTGCTTACCAAAATAACTAAGCAAGAAATAAAGATAGACCTGGCGGAAGCAAGCTTGCTTCAAAGGCGGACGAAAGACGGGTTCGACCTCAAGACTTACAAATTGATGGTGAAAGCAGGTTATGACTTCACAACTCACACCGAGTTTAAAAACTTTTAAATTCACAAACAACTTGAGCTCTCCTCAATCCAAAAGAAGCTGTTACAGGAAGGACATGTTATACCTGTGTCAAGAAAAGGACTCGAGTACAAGTCGCCATAACCAATCTGTATAACTAGAAAGGGAAAGGAAAAAGTGGTTGACAACAATCATATAACTGTAGAGGAGGTTGATAATATAAAGAAAAAGAAGGTGACAGTTAGAGAACCTCAGCATTTGATCGAATTAGACCACATGTTGCACGCGGCCCAATATTTGAAAGACTAAGCATGATAGAGACAGAAAGAAAAGGTCACTAGTCAACATCTAACCTTAACCAACTATCGGTCCTTCAAAGGTTAACTACGACCTTTAAAAAAGAGAAAGGTACATGTCAGGCCTTGACGGCTACAAAACCATCAGCCTTTGAAAGGCTAAGTGTGGCTAAAAAGAAAAATGTACAAACACTTTGTGCTCCAATTTTTAATCATATGAGGGATGGAGGCCCACATGTCAAGACTGGTTCTAGCATAGATACAAAGAAGAAGGAACCAACATCTCGCACGTCAGTTTGGCGCCAAATTAAGCATACAAATGTCAAGAATTACCATGGTAAGGAGTTTTCTTGTTAGGTAAAGGGAGAGAGAGAAATTCGTAGCAATGTTCCTTCCCAAATGAAAAAAAAGCTTTTGTTACTCTCAATACAAGTCAAGGTTCCTTGAAGGTGAAAAGACATGATGTTATACTAAGTAATCCTGAAAAGGAAGACTTAGAACAAGGAGAAGGTGAAACCTCATGTCATCACATCACCATTCTTGAGGAATTACAGATTGAAACCCCTGAAGAAGACGTGGAAGATGCTCCACAGAGTTTAAAGGATGGTGGCCAATCTACCGTGGATGAGCTGAAAGAGGTAAACCTTGGTACAATAAAGGAACCACGCCCAATTTTCATTAGTGCATCTCTCTCTAGTGAAAAGGAGGATAAGTACATGAGTTTGCTCACAAAGTATAAAGACATTTTTGCTTGGTTATACAAGGAGATGCCAGGACTTGATCCAAAAGTAGCAGTCTACCATCTCGCAATTAAACTAGGGTATTGACCGATTAAGCAAGAGAACAACGTTTTTTACCAGATTGCCTTCACGCAATCTGGTAAGAAAATCTGGAAGAGAAAGAAAACCTGTTTAGCAAACAGATTGTTTTAAAAAGACCAAAATATTATATTATTAAATTTGACAAAGAACATATTTTAGCAATTTATGTAGTTTAACTTTTAAAATTATTAAGTATTTAATTTTGATAAATAATTATATCTATTATTGGAATAACCTTTACAGTTTTATTTGTCCATTTCAATAAATGAAAACAACTCACACTTTAGGTCATTGTTTTAAAAAGACCAAAATATTATATTATTAAATACTTTATTTATCACAATTTTGATATTATATTATAGGTTAATTTTTCATAAATATAACAAAGCATCAAAATATTTACGGTCCGTATATTAAAATAAAAAAGTTCAATGAAGCTGGTAGAAATTTTTCATAAATTTTAGATTTGTTCTTGATATTACAGACGATTGGTTACTTCTCTTATCCTTCTTTGCGATTTATTAATTTTCTCTTCCAGATTTTCTTTCTTATATTTTTAAACGTTTTATCATCTCTGTCTCGTCTGCCGTCGTCCATCAGCCGATTGCCTTCACGCGAGCTTTCAGCCGTAGACGCCCAAGCCAACAACCATCCTCATCGCCATGTGCTGCACCTCGAGCCGTTTGCAACCTTCAGCCGATTGTTTGCGTTTTCTCGAGTTGTCTTCGTTGTCGTCCGTAGCCATCTCACATCGAGCGTCGCTTTTCGTCAGTCGTCGCCGATCAAGCGAACCGCGTAGGAGTGAGTCGCGTGCAAGTTGAACCCGAGCCGCACACATGCCCTAGCCGTAAGCCACTTCCTCGCACCGAGCTGTCGCCAGCCGCAAGCCTCTTCAAGACGCGTGCAGCCTTACCGAATCGACCCTGCGCATGCGAGCTGCCCCTGCGCGTGTGAGCCGCCCCTACGCATACGAGCCGCCTGCCCAGTCGATTTCCCTCCTTTAGTCGAGCTACCTAGCCATTTTCCCCTCTAGCCGAACCATTTTGAGCCACCAAGCTTAGTTTTTGCCTTTTCACCTATTTTTGGGAAGTTTTGGGTAAGTGGATTGGGTTTGGTTAATCCTTAACAAAGATTGATTTTTGGACTCTAATTAATTTAACTATGGATTTTTTATTAAATTTGGTTAGATTTTAATTGGAAGCTGAGCTGGGAATTTGTCCAACTAAGGGTGAATCGAATTCGACCTTGACCTTGGTAAGTTAAATCAACTGGATATTTGGATCCCTAATCAACTGCGAGTTAAGTTATTGAACTTATTGAATTTCCCTTTCTGTTTAGGATTTATTCTTTGGTAGTTTGGCCTTTCTGTTAGGATTATGTTTGGTTAAGCTAATCTTCAAGTAAGAGATTCTCCTACTAGACCTTCAAACTGAAGTAAGAGCTTACATAAAGTTTCCGTTAAGTATTGATGTAGCTAAGATGCAAAATGAGTTTATGTTATGATGATTGATAATCAGGGGAAAGTTTATATTTATGATGACTGTTAAGTTATGACATGGTAGTGTGATGATGACTAATGTTATGCATGAATTAATAATCTCATGATTTAGACTGCTGCGATTATTATTCTTGTCATGCTTATGATGTTATGTTATGCTTCATGTATGGATAGGGTGTACTGTTAGCTTTTTTTATTAGAGTCGTACTCACATGGGTGTCCCTCGGGATCACCACCCTTATATGACTGCATAGTCCAACGGGATCACCAGTTCAGTATGAGATGATATGTTTACGAGTAGCTCGATGGAGTCACTCACAGTTCGATTGTCTTAGTGTTTTTTTCGAGAATCACTAAAGACCAGTTTGTTCTAGGTGTTCCTTTGGGTTCACCGAAGGTCAGAGATGTTCCTACGGGATCACAGATTGCACGTGTTCAGGAACATGACAGTTAGGGGTACCAGTTTACAGGACTCTAATAGAAAGTTAACAGCCACCAAGCGTGACTAATAGTAGGTCCCTTACTGAGTATACTTTTATACTCACTCTCTTATGTTTAATTTTTCAGGTAGAGGTAGAGGTAAAGTAGAGGAAAGCTGGCAAATGAAAATAAGTGATCGTGACATGCCATAGGGAACGTTTTTGCTTCCGCCGTTATGATTTTAGTATTTTGGTTCTTTCATTGTTTTTTTTTTAAAAAAAAACTAGATAGGGCCCGAGCTAGAAACTTACTTTTAGATTTCTTTCTACTTACGTTATTTATTTATGATTTTAAATGAGTAGTTGAAGTTTTAATCATGAACTTTTGTTTTACCTTCCGATTTAATTTAAGAAATTTTATTTTCTTTTAAATAGCAATGACCTCAGCTTAATATAAAGAGTTTGGTCGGTATACTGGGTTTTATTTTATAATTATCAATTATTCAAGAGCAAAACTTGGTATATTGATAATAGAATATTCAATTATAAGAAAGAACACCATTTTTTAAGGTCAAAAAACATTATTTTTTGCCTTCCTATATTGTACAAGATTAAATTAAACAAATAAATTTAATGATCTTGTTTTTTTTTTAATTAATGCAATTAGTTAATTATGTATTCACTGTTTATGATTTGATATTCTTTCAATGCATCGTTTATATAAACCTAAATAGCAAATTCTTTTAAGTTGTTTGATCAAATAGTTCAATAATTTTTTCTTTTTAATGCCTTAAACAAGCACAATGTTATTTCGGATACAAAGAAGCGAGAACTAATAAACAAGTTAGAAAATTGGTCTATTTGGTAGAAAATCGGATTAGAACAATACTTGAAAACATAGGATTAAATCAAAATCATATATATATTTTTTTTTATTTCATGTTTACACATATGTGTTTTGATAACAAATTCGAAAATGAGATTTTAGTTTAAACAATTGCAAATTAGTGGTACCCACCCATAGTATGATGCCAAATTTTAATTTTGATGATTATTTTGTTTAAAATTGTGTTGATATATTTTCAATACTTAACAACAGAATTTTAGTTGAGTTAAAGAAAAAGATGTTTTAGTTGAATTAAAAGAAAGAGATTTAATGAACTCCGCTTATGTAATTTTAAATAAACCGTTTAACACACTTCAATTGTTTTTTTTTATTATGAACATTAATTATCAAGATATATTTGATTATAATACTAATTTTATATAGTTCATGGTTTAATTACGATTATAATTTAGAACAAATTCTCGTAATTAGTTTCTATGAGGGTTTTATCGTACTACGTGGATTATAACATATTTTTTATAAGTAGTTAATTAGTTTCTATAAGAATTTTATCGTACTACGTGGATTATAACATATTTTTTATAAGTAGTTATAGAATACATGACTAAAAGTCTTTAGAACATCATCATTTTTGTTGATGAATTTTCAATAGCAAATGAATATATATATATTTTATTAAGTTTGAATAATAAAGTATGAATTACCAAATTTATCTGGAAGAAGCGTTTAATCTTTACAATCATGAATTAACAAATTTGACAAACAACATATTTTAGCAATTTATGTAGTTTAACTTTTAAAATTATTAAGTATTTAATTTTGATAAATAATTACATCTATTATTTGGAATAACCTTTACAGTTTTATTTGTCCATTTCAATAAATGAAAACAACTCACACTTTAGGTCATTGTTTTAAAAAGACCAAAATATTATATTATTAAATACTTTATTTATCACAATTTTTATATTATATTATAGGTTAATTTTTCATAAATATAACAAAGCATCAAAATATTTACGGTCCGTATACTAAAATAAAAAAGTCCAATGAAGCTGGTAGAAATTTTTCATAAATTTTAGATTTGTTCTTGATATTAAAGACGATTGGTTACTTCTCTTATTCTTCTTTGCGATTTATTCATTTTCTCTTCCAGATTTTCTTTCTTATATTTTTAAACGTTTTATTCTTCTGTTTAAATCTCAAGAATATTCAAGATCGTTTCAAAAGAATATTGAATTTCATCAAAATATTAACTTCATATTCCTCATATTCAAGAATATCAAGATCGTTTAAATATCACTGTGACATAATCTAAACGATAGTCTACCATTGTCAACACGATGGTTTAGAGTTGAAGCCATTTTTCACCGTTTAAAAAGAACTATACGATCGTGTAGATAAAATCTAAAACGGTTGTTGTTTACCATAACAAAACAATCGTTTAGCATAGTCAACACGATTATTTAGATTTGAAACTCTTTTCCTATCATTAAAAAGAACTAAACGATCATGTTAATACTACCTACACGACCATGTATCATTATTTATATGATCATGTTTCATGATCGTTTAGAAGACGATTACACATACGTGTGTGACCGATTAATCGTACGTTGGTTAGAGCATTTTTTGTATTTTTTATTGTAGGCCTTTAGGATTTTTTTTTTAATTTTTAGAATTATTTTGTAGGATATAAGTATTTTGCTAGTTTGTTACATTTTTTAAAAAAACTCTTATATTATATCTAAAATGATGAAATATATATTTTATTTAAGAATTTTCAATTAAAATACTAAACAACCTTTTTATCTCTAAAACAGCTTGCAATTCTAATTTAATATTTATATACCTTTTTTGTTGGGATGAACTTGTTTTCTTTTGGTTGAAGCAAGGAAATAACTCACCAAGCAAGTTATTTACATATCTTTCTTTTGGTTGGTAATGAAACAAACATTTATATATTATAATTACTATTTAACTACAGTTTCATTGTATAAACATTGAAACCTATACTGTTATTCATGGAAGTTCATATTTATTTGTTTTGTGTCAAAATTGGAGCAATATAAATAACATGTACCAAATCAACAACATGCATTCATTATTAAAAACACATTTTTGACCTAAAATTTATTTATAAAAACAATACCAAATTAAGTGATTAAATAATTATCGTTGATTTAAAAACGAAATGTCATGAAACAATCAATTATTATACTTTCTCCTCGAATCATTTATGCACTTTTGATGGTGAATTATAGGACCGAAAAGAAGAGTCACAAAATCTGATAATATTTGTAGCAGTGTTATTGTGAAGATTTGTTTTTAATTTTTTGTTCGCTTATATTAGAGTCTCGCAAACATTTGTTTAGTGTTTTTCTTTATTTGTTTATGTGTAGCCATTAGTTCAAATTTAATTACTGATCCAGTGAGTGGAGTGATTTATGAATAATCCTTTTTATAATTTACTTCCTCATTGTTTATACAAACCTTTATGTATGATCTTTATCACAATTACTATTTACGAGTATTTTATTAAATGATACAAACTATTGAGGAGATAGGATTAAATATTTCTAATTTTTTAATTTACAATTTAACCTAGATTGTTCTGATTTAAATTGTGGCCATGGTAGATTTTGTTTTGTTCTTACTTGGTGTCATTCTTAGAAGAAAAAACAAAACAAATGAAAATTTTCCAACATTAGATATCGAGAAGTAGGTCTAAAATTCGAAATATTAAAGGTCATCAATATGTAATTTTTTAGTTGGATTTCACTTTAACTTGTTAATTTTCGATATCAGATTATTGTTTTTTAATTGTAGCTATTTTCAGAATTTTCTTCAATTTTTTTACCTTCCTTCTCTCGAAAAGGAAATAAATAAAATAAAATAAAATAATTTTTTGAAAAAATATTTAGACTACAAAACTTATGAAAATGTTTACAAATATACTAAAATATTATAATTTCCTTAAATCAAAATAAACTACCGATATTTTATGAATATTTTGGGATTTTAAAATGGGCATACATTTTTCAGCAATAAAATGTAATTACAGATGCCAAATTAAATAGATGCTAATGCTAATATTTAAGTTTCTATGTATATATATTTATTTTTTAAAATTATTAATAATAAAGGCTTATATTTTCTATTCCTTCCGTACGAAATCTTTTCTTTATTGAAATTAGACGTTAAAAGCTGGATTTATAAAAGGAAATCATTTATTCACATCTTTTTAAATAATAAACCTAAAAAAACAAAAACCTTTCCTTAAAAGAAAATAATCATAATAATAAATATCATTGCAATTTTTATCTCTTATATATATATATATATATATATATATATATATAGATAATTTACATATATATAGAACAAAATTAAAAAAAATATTTTCTACTTGTATAACAAAGAATAAAAATCCATAAAATAAAGATATTCTTCAGAACTAATTTCAGAATTCAAAAAGTAATATTTTGAAACACAATTTAAAGATAACAAGTGAAAGAAAATATCTTTTTTTTTTTTATTATTATTATTAGAAGTAGATATGGTTAGTTTGATAGTTTATGGAGTTGAATTTCAAATAAGGAAAATAATAATAAACAAAAGAAATATTATTTTACCTTTTCCTTTATGGATATTAATTTAGGTTTGAATACTCATTATATTATATAAAACTCATCACACACTCCATAACCATATATTCTTCTTTCAACTCTTTAATAAAATCTCTTCTCTACTCCAACTTTAGAAAACACATCACCTCAACGGTAACCTTTAATATTTTTATTTTATTTTATTTTTTTCACAAAATTAGTTATTTTTCTTATTATATAGTTTTTATTAAAGTATTTTTGTTAAAATTCCAAATATTAGACAGTCACAAGCATGCGAAACATGTTTTTAATTCTTTTATTCATTGTGTTTAGTCTAGTTCCAACGTAATTAATTAGTGGTTAATTAATTCTCCCATATAATACATCTGTTTGAATTGTGCTTTACCTGAATTTTGTTTCTATTTTTGTTTTCTTCTTACGTGGTGCCATTCTTTAAATTACCAAATAAATAATAAAAGAATTTGTTTTTTCCAAATCCTAACCCCCCCAAAAAATAAAATAATAACTAAATAAAATTAGGTTCTACGAGATCACTTTGAGAAGATGAAATATTAGACTCACAAATATATATATATATATATATATATATATATATATATATATATATTATATTGTGTAGTTTAGTTTTATTTTACTTGACGTCGTTAACTTTGGATATAATATTTTCCTAATAAAGTCGATTGTTGATGCAGTCAAGTTTGGTTCAATTCAATCTCTTCAATGGAATATCAAATCTCTCAATACTCAACTACGGCAGTGGAAATAGATATAGATCTTCCGATGTCCAGAAGAATCCGGAAGCATCCGTCACCAATCGAACTAATTGGCTTGCTCTTCACCCTACGTCGCCGTTGCAACCGCTTTCAGGTGTTAGAGAACGGTGAGCGACAATTAGTAGAGGAACAAGAAGCATCAAAAGTTCCTCTATGCGACCACCAATTCCCTGTTGAAATCTTCAATGGAGACGACAATTCTCTATTCCAATACCTTTGTTGTAGCTTCGAAAACTACGAACCTAAAATTGATGCAGAGGTGGTAGCAACTGCCCTAATCGAGCAGTGGATTGGGATAAGGGACCAACTGAATTCGAGAAGCTGCCATAAAGTATTTTCAATGACGGTGAATTTGACAATCACAGATGTTGTGGTTCAATATGTTATTGGGGAAGACGGTAGCTCATTTGGTGGAGAAGATTTTAGAGCGGTTCCAGCATGCGACAAAGCTCTTAAGAAGATGTTGAAGAGATTGGAAGTGAGAGACGAAGATGAAAGAATTTGTATTATATGTTTGGATGAAGTTAGGAAAAAGAAGAATGGGCGATGTGGTTTGGAAATGCCTTGTTTACATGTGTTTCATGGGAAATGCATTGAAAATTGGTTGAAAAATAGCCATTGTTGTCCAATTTGTAGATTTCAAATGCCAATCAGTTCAGGCTTTGGTGAAGATTTTTGAAAATGTGAGTTAAAGAAAAGATATAATCCCTTGTTTTTCTGAAATTCTTTTGTTTTTTCTTTTTTTTTTTACCTCATTTATTAAATTAGGGTTTTTGTTTCGTTTCTTTTCACCCACTCTATCTATGTTGAACATTAATTAATTAAAAAAAAAAAAAACTTAATTTCTCACTCTACTAATTGTAACACTTTATTCTAAAAAAGCAGAAATAATCCTTAAAGTAGTTACATAAAAATTAATTTAATTTTAAGGAAAAAATACAAGGAATGGTGCTTCTCTCCTAAAATTTTCATTTTGAATAATTTTCAGTCATTCTCAATCAATAAACTAATCCTCAATGCATGGTAGTGTTTGTCTTTCACATTCAAAGAATGAGAAATTGTGTTAGTGTACATATCCAAATTAACTCCATAAACATTCGCCCCGAACTCAAAAGTTCTTCAAGACCGAGAACTTCAGTATCTCGAATCAAAGAAAGCTAATCAATGTCTAATGAGATAAAATTTGACCATTACCTAATAGCAATGCATCGAACAATATTCTCAATCCTTGAAAAGCACAAGGCTCCATTTTCCAACCAATCCCTTCTAATAGATCTTTACTTGAAGAGGTCTGGATTCAACCAATCCCTGCAAAATTTTAAAGTTTAAAACAAAGGTTTAACTTTAAACTCATTCATGATTGAAAAAGAGAAGGGGGATTGTGTGTTGTACTTGCTAATGTCGTCAAGGTGATCATCGAAGTCCACCACATCTTGCCATTTTTCAGATGATATGAAATCCAACAACACCACGTTTGCTGACGGTTCCTTGATCATCAGCTGGCTGCTTCCATCTGATCCAGCCAGCTTCCAGTTCTTGGAAGTTTCCTTTGTGTATAGCTGGTAGGAGACAAAACCAACAAAATGAATGAGAAGAGCATTAATCTACCATCTCCTCATGCTTAGTCTACCATATTTCAAGATGAAACTAATAACGTAGACAAGGCCTATAGTTTAAAAGTATTCCTAGATTACAAGACGTCCGGTCAGGTTGCATAAGTTGAATGCAGCACAAAACAGCTATGATAATCAGTATTGTTAATTGTTAAGTGGAGTTATGCATAAAATGCAATCACATCTTGATTAAACTAAACGATTCCAAAGAAACCTTATACAGGACATCTCGAAATCAATTTGAATATTAGAAAGAGTAAAACAATGCTGCTAAGATGATAAAAAGCAATTGGAACGGGAAGAATTCGGAATCTAGAAATGCTAGCTAGCAGAAGACTCCAAATCTGAAAGTAAATTTCCTACGACACCAACAACCCTCAGTAACACTCATAGGATTTTAAATCAGACCACCATGAACTAAATCCAATCACTCAAAGGCTTTTACTAACCACAAGAAACTCCAACAAGTTTGATTAATTTTTTAAAAGAAAATGCATAAGGGAATAATCAAATAGAGTCGATTTGCAAAATCTTAACTTTCACGTTAGAAGCAGTCATGGAAAAAGTACGATATGAAAACACGTCAATTTCAAATAAACTAGGATAAGGGTACGTTACATTTTGTACTTATTACTAATTTTATGATATATGTAAATTTAACCAATAGATGCTATTGCTAATGTAGCCCACTAAAAGGAGTAAAACGTCAAATTATTTGACAAGAGTACAAAAGACAATACAAATACTGACATAGAAGATGGTGTGGTGGCACACAGAGAGGATAATGGCTGGTCATGAATGGCACAGGTAAAAATGAAGAAAAAGATGAAGGTCTGCTTGACGTCGCAATAGATAGGGATTAGGGACTTTCAATTTTTTGTTTAATTTGTTCATAATTTATGCTTCTTTTGGGGTAGGACAACTATGGGTAAATGGGTGTGTTGCAAGATTTAAAGGGAAAAAAAGAACCCGGCTTGTCCCCTTCATGTACCTGGGAGAGGACATGCTAGCTAAAAATAATTTTATACCTGGATTCACATATTAGCCACATATCCAAAGCATACCTAAACAAATCGACATCCAATGCAGATTCTTTTTCTCAAATGAAGTATCATAGATTCTATGTAATTGAGGTAGGAACCCATTTGGAAACAAATGAGATACCCACGATTCTCCCTTCCGACCCAAATTTTCTCACCAGATGACCACTCTACTACATTTAAGTGCCAAAGGGAAATTCATAGAATTCTAATGAAGATGCGCGACCACCATAACTTAAACTTGTCCTCTCTTTGGCCCTTAGTCACTAGTCCAACCCATGGTAGCTGGTAAAACAGGTAGTAATCAACAAGAAACTCCAACAGGATAAAACATTTTTTTTTTCTTTTTAGGAAAATGCAGAAGGGAAAAATCAAATAAGGTTAATTCACAAAATCCAAAATCACTTGCGAAGGTAAATGAAGGAGAATATAAACATCCAGGTCTATCCCCCTCCACAATAAAGATGGTATGGATTATTCCAACACTCAGTCTCTCAATCATTGTTTGTAAAATGAACTTGAACAATTAAATTTGTCTTGCACCAAAAACCCTAACAAGATTTACAATAGAAAAAACCTATAGCTTCAAGCCACCACTTTCTGATAGTTGGTTTGAATTTTGAAAGTCCATAAAAAGATCCCAAAAGAAAAGAGATAAAGAAATCCACTCCATTGCCCTCCCCACCACGGAGAATCCACCTAAAATTATCATGCACTAAGCATAAGCCCGCTGTGTGGTGGGGGAAAACTAAATAAAGGAATGGAACGACTTTCCACCTATAGGGCAAAAAAGATTCTATTGAAGTTTCTCCTAGATCCATCCACAGATTCCATGCTGAGCATCTTATGAAATCCTACGTTAACGCTGAGGCAGCTCGAACCTTAATTAGAGATCACACTCCAATTGCCTCTCTCAAACTTTCACATCCTAAAAGAAACCCCACAAACTGTATACAATCCAAAGCAGAATCAGTACAAGCCAACCAAATTTAGAAAACATTGAAACAGATTCAGAAAACCAAATAAATTTAAAGATCTAGTTACTACTTACTACTACTAGCTCTAATCTATGATAATGAGTAAGAGAGTCAGTAAAAATCTCCAGCATACGTTTTCCTATATTGAATTGCAAAGAGCATCAACAACAACCAATGATATTGAGATAAAAAATTCAAATCTCCATAAATGGAAAAGGAGCGAGAAATTGTCTAAAAAAGACAATACTATAAAGCATTCTAGTGACCTCTTAGTTTAAGGTCAAATCCAGCATTTGGAAAACCTATAAAGAATATCCCCTCGATTAGCGGATGAATAATGAATATGAAATGTTACAAAGCTACTTTACGATGTTCCACTGTCCTTGAATACCATCAATATTCAGAACCATGATACAACTTACAAAACCGTGATAAGAATTCTATAGCGATAAACTCACCTCCATTACAGGGCTTCTATCCTTTCTCTTCGGCAAAGCTTCAAGTTTCCTGTGATCTAACTGCAGAGAAGCATAAGTCAAACAAAACGAAATATATATATATATATATATATATATATATATATATATATATATATATATATAAAAAGGAAGAAGATACAGATGAAGCACAATAAGACAATTCTTACCAAAAGAAGAGCAGCATGTGGAAAAAATCGAGAAATATGATCACCAATATTCTTGGCTACACCGCCGACCTCATAGTCATCAAACCGCTCATTGGCATGAAAGTACCCCACAATATTCAATCCCTTAGCCGCATAGTATTCTTCAATCTGATAGCAAATCAAGCATGTCCACGACCTCATCAATCACAGATCTCAAATAGGAAATGAAAAAGGAGTAAACAAAACACAACAAGTTCACACATGAGCAACCAGTTTGCATAAACCTAAACATGAAGGACCGATGTAAAATGGTTCAAAAGGAGTACCAGAAGGAGAGATATCTCGAGCTGAGGGAGGAGACCGATGCTGGAGTGGAAGAGAGGGACGGAATCGGAAATTTCAATGACATCATTGGGACCGGAGATGCGACCTAAAAGGACTCCATTGACGGCGGAAGAACGGTGCTTTAGGGCATGGAGAACAAGTTTTATGTAAGCGTTTTGAGAGATCTCGAAGCGTAGATCGCCGCCCATGAGTCGGAATTGGGAAATCTCCCGGAAGTCAGCCGGAAGAGACAGTTGAGAGAGGAGGAGGCGGAGTTTACAGCCAAAGTAAAGCCGTACGGCAATTAGCAGAGAAGTGAGAAGAAATGACAAATTAAACGAAGCAAGTAAATAAATAAACAAATAAATAAGGGGATGTTCTCAAAAATATAAAAAAACCAAGAAATATTTACGCTAAAATATTAAAAATAACCCGTCAACCATGTCTTCAATAATGGGTGTAATATATTAATTAGATATGATTCAATATATACGCTATCATTTATATATGGTATGGTTTACATATGACTACAATTTATAGTTTTAGATATATCGTTTTAATTTTGTTGCAACATGCTCCCAAATTTAAATGATTTTTGTTTAGATTTTTTTAGATTTAGATTTTCTTATTTAGATCTTTTTACACAATCGTTTAGATCTATTTAGCTACTCCAATCTAAATGATTTTTTTTCAAAATTATTTGTAGTGATGTTTTATTTTTTTTACACAATCGACGATGAAAAGAAATCGAAGCGAAAAAAAAAGGAAAACAAGAAAAACGATGAGATGATAGAAAGAAATTGAAGAGAAAAGAAGAAAGACGAAATAACACAAGAAAGACGAAAGATGGAACGACAAAATTGGAATATTTTAAAAATGGCTAACTTGGACTTTGTTAGCCAGTTAAATAGTTTACAGTTTTGTTAAATTTATGTAAATTTCTCTAAATAAGGGATACTTCAACTAGCTAAATAGCAAAATAATAATAATACCAATGAAAATTTAAAAAAAAATTATAAAGAAATAATATGACTTGAAAAAAATAGCTCTACTTAAACTAAAAACCCGTCAACAATGCTAATATATTTGATATACGATCTTGGCGTTTACATTTTAATTAATTGGATTAGTTTAAATTTGGTTACACGAGACCATCTTTTAGATTCGATTACATAATCTAAACAATGTAAAAAAGAAAAAAGAAAGATAAGGAAGAAAAAAGAAGAAGAAAGACATAAAAAAGAAAAACAATAAAAAAAATCAGATTTGGTTAAACACAAATCTAATCGACCCTAAAAAAATCAAATTTTGAATTATTTAAAAAATAAAAATGGTAACTTTACATTTGTTACGCGTTAAATATTTGAATAGTTTTATATTTACGAAAGTTTTTCAAATAGCTTAATTTTGTAATTTGCTTTGAAAAATATATTAGATATAAAGTTTTGACAAGGTTAGGTTATGGTTGCTAAAAAAAGATATGGTGACCATTTGAGTCATAATTTTGAGAAGAAATATCAGAGGATGAAAACCAACAAAAAAAAATGTTTTTTAAAAAATATAACATCAAAATATTTACGATTGGAAAAAACAAAAAAAAAACCTATCACACACAATAAATTTTGCACTCACGCCTGATATATTTTGATACATGATCTTATAACAAGATCCATTGGTTAGCCAAACATAAATCATATTTTTGTATGGTACACCTTTAAGTTTGACTAGATTATTTAGAATTGGATCTAAATCTAAACGAAAATTTTGGAGATTCTTTGTTTAGGTTTGATTAGTCGAATCTAAACGACGATCGTCTACTCATATCCAACGATTTTTTTCAATATCTTGATGGAAACGAAAAGAAAATATGAAATGAAATATAAATCTGAAATATTTAAAAAAATGGGTGGGGCCTTTTGTTATTTATTTATTATTTTTTTTAATTTCAAATTAGTCTATTTAGTGTTGTCACTTGGGAAGGTTTTCTAGGGTCGATGATATTTTTTATCGGCCCTTTTTGTATTTTTTGTTGATTCATGATTTTGTTAAGTTTTGAGGAGATATTTTGAATTTAGGAATTTTGATATTTTAACTTCTAACTTTTTTGTTTTCTTAGTTGAAGGGAAAATTCCAAAAAGAGATGAACGAATACAAGGATAAGTACAAGTAAATATGAGTTGTTTTCAATGTTTTTTTCACTCAAATTAACTTTGAAGGAATTGATTGTTTAGGTACTTGAATTTCTTATATTTATGTTTTGTCATGTTAAGAAATTAAGGGCCCGTTTGGTAACGTTCTTGTTCCTGTTTCTTGTTTCTGTTTCCATTTTTTAAGAAACAGAAGTGTTCGATAACGTTCCTTGTTTCTCATTCTAAAAAAAGGTAGAAACGTTTCTCATTTTATAAGGAATTATTGGGAACAAAAAAAAAGTAGTTTCTTCTGTTCCTCAATTGCTTCTATTGGTTTTCTTTTTCTCAACTTTTTTCTATTTGTTTCGTTTTTCTTTTTCTCAATTATTTTTATTTTTTTCCTTTCATTTTTCTCAATTATTTTTATTGGTTTTTTTTTTCTTTTTCTCAATTATTTTTATTGGTTTCCTTTTCATTTTTCTCAATTATTTTTATTTCTTTTCTTTTACTCTTTCTCAATTATTTTTATTGGTTTCCTTTTCCTTTTTCTCAATTATTTTTATTGGTTTCCTTTTCCTTTTATCTCTATCGTCTTCTCCAAATAATCATCATCTTCCTCTTTCACTCATCGTTTTTCTCTGCACACTGTTTCCTCTTCACCTCTCATCGTCTTTCTCGACAACCCGAACTCTTCCTCTTCGTCGGATCCATAGTTTTTGCCTGATTGTTCCTCTTCGTCGGATCCATAGTTTTCATCTTCCTCTTTGTGCAAATCTGGGTTTTCGTTGTAGGTTTTTCTCTAAAGCATCATAGGTTAAGAGTTAAAAGGTTAAATTTTGTTTTGTTTATTTCAATTCTGAATATTGAAGACATAATAACTTACTTTAAAATTAATATTAAATTCTAGATGTCACGAAATAACGATGAGATTGTTGAAATTGATGGATTAAAAAGAGAAAATGTTTGAGTAAGAGATGATATTTCCAATCAAATTTGGTAACATTTGAAGGATAAATATAATTTTATGTTTATGTTATTATTTTTATTTGTGCATTGATACTTCTTCGTATTAAATGAATAAACTTTTGATAATTTTATTTGTTATGTTTGATGGATAGACCTATATTTTTGTTTAATGTTTAATTGAAGTAGATGTGAAAAATAAAAAATAAATCTAGAAGAAAATCAATAAACAAGAAACGGTTATCAAACACATTTTTTGTTTCTGTTTCTTTTTTTTTTTTCAAGAAACAAGAAACAGAAACAGTTATCAAACGCATTACTGTTTCTTGTTCTAAAAAAAGAAGAAACAGGAAACAGGGAACAAGGAACAAGAAACAAGAAACAAAGAATAGGAACGTTACCAAACGGGCCCTAAGAGAGTTTTTCTTTAATTACTTAAATTTTATGAAGAAGTGAAAAAGAAAGGGAGCGAGAGAAGTTTGATATATTAAGAAGGAGGAAAAAACTAAAATGGTTCCAAAGCACCATTGCGGTTAGTTTTAGGTGAAAATCGTTGTTTTGTTTAAAACATATTCCTGAATTATTGAAAAGTCTTGTTAAAAAATACTCCTCAACTATTGAAAAGTTCTATAAATATCCTTTAAGCGTGAAAAAACTTCAAAAATGTCTTCATCAATCTAATTTTTACACCAATTTTTTTAGTACTTCAAATAAAATCCATAGTTTTAAATTTCTATCGATATATTGATATTTCTATTGGTATTTTATATTTCCATGTATTTGGCATCGATAGAAGGGGTAAATCGATATTTTCAACACATCCTAAAAAAGTCCAAGAATCACATAAAATAAAACATCAAATGACACTAATATAAGTATAATGTAAACATAATATAAATAATAAACATGTTTACTCACTTGATAATAATAAATATTTATTTAATTATTTTATTTTATTTTATTGATTTAGGTTACAACATCACTCCATAAAATCTCACAAAGTTTCCAAACGAAAATTTCTCCTTAAAACATACTGATACGATAATTAGTAAAAAAAAAAATCCCGCACTGATAGATCTATCAAATTATCACTTTGGGTTAACAGTCAAATACATTTTTTATGTAACAATTAATGTTCACGATCAATCACTGTGTGTTAATAGTCAAATAAAAATGAGATTATGATTTAAACTTAAAATTTAGGTTTTTATTTTAGTTGGTTAGAAATTTGGTATAAAATTTGGATAAATGAAAGTATTTTTTTATCACTTTTTAAGCTCAAGGGTATTTATGAAACTTTTCCAGGGGTACTTTTTAAACAAAATTTTATCAGTTTCCATCCAAAATTAACGGTAAGAGTGTTTTTGAATTATTTTTAAAAGTTTTAAGAGTATTTTTTAAACTTTTGAAAGTTAAGGTAATTTTTGACACAAACTACAAAATTCAATAGCATTTTTTTTGTTATTTAACTAAATATTGTTATATATATATATATAAAATAGGTTGAATATTTTGATTTTAATTACTATATTTGGAATTCTTCTTTTTTACCCTTACATACACATAAATTATGGATCAAAATTCTAAAACATTACGATTATGAAATGTAATTCTAAAAAAAAAAAAAAAAAAAACTTCATTCTCTCCCTTCTATTTTTATAATAAAAACATGAGAAGCATGTGCATGCTAAACTTAATGCACAAACGTCATGCTGATTGTGCATTATATTGATATAATCCAAAATGCTGAAATAATATTAAAAGCTTAAGAAATACAATATCTCCCATTTTATTCATGATATTTGGTCCTTACCTCTCTTGAGTACTCTTACTCAAACCTGAAGCTACTATACAATTGCCTCTCTGCACTTGATTTCATGTTTTTTAGGAAGATTTTTTGGATTATGTACATTATGTCCATAGATTATTTTTTGACTCGAAGCTGTCTTTGAAATGCCCGCAAATGATTTATGAAAACAACAAAAGCAATTATAGATGTTGACAAAGGTAGTTTGTCTCTGTAGAATTCGATGGAGATAGGATATCTTTTAACATGAATGAATCCATGAAATATCCTATAGAAAAAATTTCTCTCAACCTTTTAGAATCTATTGACTCTATTCCTGTGGCTTGTGATAACTTGTTTGGAAACAATTTTGAAAACCATGATGTTGTTGATTGTGAATTTCTTAAGTACCATTTGTTTGATGAGTATGCTTTTGATATGAAAAATTTTCTTTGTGAATATGACCATGCATATGTTTGCAAGGAAAACGTTTCTTTTAAGAAAAATCATGACTTAGACGAATCCTTGTATGAATTGGACTATGAGCTAGCTATAAGTGAAGATGAAAACTCACTATTAGATAGTTTCATTTACATAGATGAATCCATTGAAAGTGATACTAAAAAGAATCTAACTAGCTCAAAAACCTTCATGTGACCTAGAAAAAAATTCATTAAATCTGAAATTTGACAAAAAGGTTGTCAATCTTTGATATTAATTCTCAAAAAGAAACTTCCTTGGAACATTACATGCATGTAGGCATAGAACCTAAACATAATCACTCTCTTGAGCATGTTGACTTTATGATAGATAATCTTTCCTTGGAATATGTTGTTGAAAGTCTCTCTTTTGATGTCCCCACACATGTTAAAGCATTGGATAATTTTGCAATTGATTGTAACAAACTTTCTTGTGATGATGCTTTACATGTAAACAATTTAGATTTAGAAAGTTTGGACAATAATGTTGAATCTTTAGATGATCTACTTGATGAATGCATAGATGAATATATTATAGATGCTTTTGGTCATTCCTCTCCCACTTGTGTGCATGAATTGAACTACTTAGAAGAAGTCATTGATGATATATTTTGTACATGTACATTTTACTGCTTTCTTTTAAATTTTACTGAATATAGTGAATTTTGTACGTACTTAATAATATGCGCTTTAAACATGTGTTGCTGTCTTTTTTATATTAATACCCTCTTTTGATCATACCCACTTGTATATGATTGTTTGAATACCAAGTATGACTGTTAGTGAATGTTTGATTGCTTGTGTAAAAGAATGATGCATGAATGCCTTTTTTTAGCTAGTCTTCTTTGTTGCTTAACTAGGACATGTCTATGATGCACTTGTCTAAATCTTGCCTAGATAGAGTTTGAAAATAATAGGAAAGCTTTTAGAAGTTGAAGACGGTCATAACTTTCTTGTCCAGTTAAACGATGAGATATGAGTCTCTCGTCTAGCCATAATGAAACTAGAAGTCTTATGTAAAGGGTAGGCATTCAATAAAGCTTGTTGTCACTTTGAAGGAAACGATCAAACTAGAATTAAGTCAAGAACCCTATACAAGGATAACCTGCCGATTCTAGCAAGGTCTAGTTACCATTTGCATACCAAAGAAAGAAAAGAGTAGCTTGCTTGCCATATGTAAAAAAAAGTGAGGTTATCCTTGAGCACAAAAAAAAAAAAAAAAAAAAAAAAAAAACAAGAATACCAATGCAATATGCATAATAGCTCATGAAAAAAGAAAAGAGAGTTAAGTCGGTTAGATTGGAATGTGTTAGGGAACTCTTCACTTTTGGCCTAAGCAAAACCAGACTTGCCTAGTTCTTAAAGTTCTTAACCTAGCGTCTTGTTTGATCGAGGGCTTAGAAAAGAGGAGGAATCCTTCCCAATCCACAGTAGGGGAAAACAAGTCTAAGAAATTATTAACTCTTTCTAAGCATGTCTAGAGTTAGAGTAGCAAAACTTGAGTGCATACTAAACATGTTTTCCCCGAACAGTTATAGTTAAAACTTATCTCCAACCGATAGCTAGCTTTCTTTGAATGACCAAATGAAACTTAGAATAACTTTAGATTGATTGTTGAGGTATAGAGTTAAGCTTACTTAGTTGACTTGTTAAGAAAGCATCAAAGCTCTACTTGTATGATTGTTTGAGATTTTACACTTAAGTTTGTCGTGTGCTTCCCGTGCATGCTGCATGATTGACTAATCCTTATTAAAATTACTTTGCTTGGGAAAACAAAAGCTTAAGTGGGGGGTGTTTGATGGGGAAATATTTTCATTTTTACAACAATAGTAGCATATTAGAAAAAATAAAATAAAATAAAAAGTTTGCATATTCTTGCCTCTTGAATTCATCTTCTTAAGTGGTACCATAAAGGATAGAAAATATAAAAAGATTGCATGCTCTCTTTTCTTTTTCTTGCTTATAGTATATGCATGATCTTTACTCTACTTGCTTTTTTATCCATGTCTTCTTCTCTAAATAACATAGAAATCTTTGAAGACATAGGATTAATAGAAAGAAGATTAAGAAGAGAGAGGAGAGAAAGAAACTTAGAAGAAAATACTTTAGGGCCAAACAATCCTCGAGAAGATCCACCCTTCGAACCCCACTTTGAGCAAAAACTTAGAACAACCTAGAATGGGAAAGAAAGCTAGAGAGAAGACTTTAAGAGAACTCTTTGAGCCCTATATTAACTAAAAACCAGCTAGTATTGTAGTTCCACCTACCACCCTATATTTACAAATATGCCTCAACAAAGGATAGCATTTTCCAAGTGCCACAGTTGACAAGTCAAATATCCTCTACTACAAATCTAACCATTTAAAATGATGAAAAAATTTCAATGCAGAAATTAGAGAATTGCTAGTTAATCTTCACTTGTGAGCATCAATCATAAATCTAATTTTGAATCACAAATCTAATTTTGAATCAATAATATTCACTTGTGAGCATCAATCACTAATCTCGTTTTTCATGTTATTCGTACTCCATAACACTATAAAATTACTTAACAAGTACCTTTCGTTGAATGAATTAAATACATCCTCACCTTAAGCCAGCAAATATGGCTTAAAAGCAATCCAAGACATGTTCATACAAATTGTGAATCGACTGCGTAAGGTATAAGAAGTTACTTTTGAAGACCTGTAACAAAAGAACTTTTCTGAACTGCCTACTTTACCATAAAGCTACAAAATCAAATCACAAAGTATGCTCTGATCTTCAAGTGGTGGTGGTTGAATCAACGTCCTAGTAAATTACACAAAAAAATTATAGACACATTCATTAAACATATCTCTCCTTCATCTCCCGATCATGAATAATATACTTACAACCTACATGTAAGTAATTTATGTTAATCTGTCATCTTCAAAATCATTAAATCGGTGATTAGCAAGAAAAAGAAAACAGACCTATGATAAAGATACTGATAACAACCACAACCTCTTCCCATTCTCCGGCAAGAAATGATAACTCCGCCATTCTCATGCTAGACCTCCAACTGAAAGTGTGCTAATTCCACGGTTCAATCCTTTTCTTAAAGTTTCTCCTGCACACAATTATCGTTATAACCAAATAGATTATGGTGGAAGAAAACACAGAAGTTCTACATTTAGAGTACTCAAAAAACATAACAACACTAAAATACATAACAAAATGACTATGAAGAATTGGAAGTTGTAGCCAAGACAGAGAAAAAGGTTAAAACTTGCATTTTCCATTGTCAAGTTCTAAGTTCTGAATTGCGAATGGACCATGATGAATTTTACTCGAATATGAGCGTCAGTGATGGCCGTCTAGCCCAGATCTGAGCTGGACAACAAAAGGAACTCAAATTTGCACGGATCTCAAGCACACACCAAAGCTTTCCCCATACACGCAAACATAAGTGTGTCTATATATATATATATCATTAATTATTTTCATTTATATTAGTGCAATAGCTACAGAAAATCATTGAAAGCTATGCTTAAATAGTGAGATTATATAATAAACATAAGCCGAGAGTTTAAGGAAAGAGGTCAAAAAGTTAGAGATTTGGTGTTAGTGGCGATCAATTAATATAGAAAAATAAACACACCACTCAATTAGTAACCGCTTACATCATTTCAACACTTTCTTTAATAATATAGAAGAAAAAAATCCTTCTTTTCTCTCTAACTCCCAAAAAAACAGGCAAGAAAATGGCAACAAACAAAATTGAAAGAATAATTGGGGGTTGAAGAACTCGGAGCAGGAATATAACTACTGACAAAGAAAACTTTGTAAATGATGTTTAAAAAGGAGAGAGAAAATGAAAAAAACATCTTAAAGGTTGAATCTATTATTCTTTTATAGTAATACAATTCACAACATTAATGAAGCAAAGATATCCTACACCTAAACAAAGGAATGAAGCAAAATTCTTCGGATGGTGAGTTATGCAATCCCTTAAGCTGAAAAGTAAATTGGAAGAGAAACTATGCATTACTTGAAAAACATTTTATGCACTAAGTTTGGAATAACGTTTTTCTGCACTAAGTTTGCATATGAACAGTTACTCCATAAAAACAGAAAAATGTTAGATTTATTTCAAATTTTGAGAACTTTTTGCAAGGATACAGAGAAAACATAAGGTTACAACGTTATTCCAAGAAAAAGCTTAGTTTACAAGAAACTACTTTGCTGAAACACCAACCGTAGCAGTAGAGTTAAGACAAAACCACGGAATCCTACTAAAAAGAAAAGGATAAAAAGAAAAAATAAATCGTTGTCTCAAATGGCGCTCACTTAGTTGTTCTGTAGGAAGTTATTCTTTCTCTTTTCTTTAATCAATAATGGGCGCATAAAATTTTCTATATTACTTTCTTCTAATTTTTATTCCATTATCTGTTTTCCAAATTTCAGTGGAAGATATATAGGCGAAGTGCTTGTTAACAGTGTAGACTAAAAGTAATGAAAATAACACTCAAGAAATAAAAATACACAACCGAATCCAAGGTCATCTTTAAATTACGAATTGCACATATGCAACAAGGAAATGCAACATAGATTCAAGAAAAATCTTACAATATCTGAATCATGAAGATAAATGATCAGGAAAAAACAACTTACCAAAGGATAGAAAGTTAAAATACACATACCTCTTCACCTAAGGCTGAGCCACTTAAAAAATGGGCTGAGAAAAGAAAACAATTTGGGTCAACACCTCTAATACCCAACTCTAACACCACCAATTTTGAAAACCCTACAAAATTGTAGAAAAATAAAAAAATAAATAGAAAAAAATCAGTGAAGTAGTAGCCCATAAACAATTTTTAAGAGAACAAAGAACATTTAATACAAAGAAAGCTTGAATAGGAGTATCAACCTATAGAAGTTGAAATTCGAAGAGGGGAAATTGGTTGTGGATATGGAACGAAGAGTGTGAAAAAGGAGGAGAATGAGAGAGAGTGGAGAGTGGAGAGTGGGCAAATAATTGATTAATTTTTTTCATAACAAAGATGACGACAAGGTTGGGCACGTGGTGGTTCGACGATAGCAAGGCTGGGCACGAGGGATGAAGGTATTGGATTCGATGACGACTAAGCACGGGTTGGCTTGATGGATTTCTTGCGACAGTTGTTCGGAGTAGAGTTAGGGATCGAAGGCATGAGATGAAGATTGAGAGAAGTAGAAAAGAAATTGAGAAAGTGAGAGGGATTGTAAAATTGTATGGCTTGGAGAGAAAAGAGTAAAGAAAGGGAGAGAAACCATTAACTTTTTACAAAATTAAAAAAAAAAAATATGAGCTTTATTGTCGCTTTTAAAAAAGGAGGATGTTTAATATTGGTTTTAAACCGACATTAAAGCTCCCTCTTTAATGTCAGTTTAAAACCAACATTAAACATCAACCTTTTGAAAAGTGACATTAAAACTCATTTTTCATTTTTTCCTCCTGACATTAAAGCCTAGATTTCTTCTAATGTTTTCACATCTCGCTTATTCATCTCTTATTTCAAAGTGAGACTATGATCACTGTCTCCATGGAGAAGCCTCTTGAAAAGATGGAAATTGAGGCAAGAAGGTAGGTTCTAGTAGTGGGGGTTTTGTTTTCACGTCAAATATCTGTAGTTAAAAGACTCCAACGATGTGCTAGGATAGGATGATGATCAATTGGCTTTAACCTTTGAACTCAGATCGTAAGATTCAAGCAAGAGAGAAAAGGCTACATATTCAACATAAAGGTAGTGAAAGGTAGGCTTTCTCTTTTCAGTTGAGATAAGAAAAAAGTCTACCCAAAGGTCCTTTTTTGAAAGGCGATCATCAGTAGGCTAAGAAATCTATCAATAGGCCGAGTCAAGCAAGAAGGGGTCGAATTATGACTTTGATTCTATTATTGAATCAAGATCTTTTCCATGCCAGACAAATTCGAGATGAGAAATATGAGAATCATAGCATCATGACTCGAAGAACATCACTTGAGGGAGTGAACCCTATGAGATTGATAGACAACCTAGAAAAGGAAGCCAAGCCAATAGGCACCCACCCTTCTTCATTAAACACCTGGATAGTGCTTATTGAACTAGGTGAGCTCTCCTTCAATAGTCTTGAATGATACCAGTCCATAGTCAGTTAAGGAAGCAAGAGACAGCTATCACTCAGATAGAATTCAAGGTAGGCTTATCGATGTATTTAAGAATAAGAGTATGAATTAGATCTTTTTCCAGAGTCATTATGGCTTAGGGAAACCCACTACGTGCTGTTCTTCCAAGAGGAATCGTACCCTTCTCTATATATGCCATGGCTGGATTGAAAATGCAGTCTGAGAAAAAAAAGAACTCCAAAGAAGGTTGTCAACAGATGATTTCTCCTCTATGTTCCAAGCTCCGATGTTCCAAATCCGAAATCATATAAGATAGATGAGATGGAAAGATCTTCCGATTAGTCTCGCCTTCGACTCTCGATATTCAGATAGACTTCCTTTCCTTATATGATGTCTAATGTCTTTCACCTGATCGACAAGCTCTTTCCAAGAGTGTACCTTTCCGATTTTGAAAGCCAATGAAATCCCCCTTGGTTCTCAGTAAACAAGTAGCACTAAGAAAAGCGGAGGCATACATAGAAGATAGGCATCTCCATACATAGGATATGGTAAGACGTCATAGACCACAACATAGGACAAAGATCCTACCTAGTAGGAAACTAAGAAGTTGATATGAACGAGATATAATAAGTAAAGAAGAGCTCCTTCTATCCGATCATGATAGAACTTAGTCGAGCTTAGCTCTTCTCAACTTTGTAAACTACGTCTCCTTGCTTCACGCCTTTCTCTTTCTCGTAAAAAGTGTAATCTTCATAACTATCCTTTCCAGGAGATCCTACAATACCCTCTAGCGATCCCACAACTCTTAAAAGGAGCTTCGCTCAATAACCGCTACATGGGATTCTTTCGATTCTGAGTGAGGGATTCCCCAGCATACTTCTTTCTTCATGCAATCTACCTGCGATCTGAAAGAATTATCTGACTCATGCCTCTCCAATATGACCTCTTGCTTTTCGCGTTGCCTATCTTATCTTCTTCCAATCATATTATTTGTCTTACAAACCGAGAATGTCTTTACGATGAATCCCATGAAAATTGACTCTTTGTCAACTTTCTTCCTTTTAGTGACTACGATTTCTTACTCTCATGATTCGTGGATTTGGCATATAGACCAAAGCATGCCCTAGTCTTTTAGTTCCACTCTAATAATTTAAGGGCTCCTTTACAGTCGCTTCGCTTCGCGCCTCCACTTTTAGACTCCTAACAAAGTGGTATGGAAGCCAATTAATTATCTTTTCATAAGAAGGCAAGCGCGTAATGGGCCTATAACTCTTTCCGAGCCTTCTCTCCTCTTCCATTCTGTGGAAATAGTGAATCTAAGCAGCTAGGGCATCCCATTAATTGAAAGAATGCTACATCTAGAATCTACTTCTAATACAGTCCTACAGATAGGCTTTCTTTTCAAAATGTAGATGTATCAAAGATGGAACTCAGATTTTTGGAAACTGAGAATGAAATTGACGATCAATTCTCATTCCTCATGGATCATTGAGAATTCCCTCAACCCCTACAGTAGAGTTCTTGCTTTTTGACCTTTCTAACTCCATCCCTCTTCTTTCTCTCTTTCTATACTGCGTAGTGGGCTTTTCGATCTCTCACTCTTGGTGGAAAAGAGGAGGAAGTAATTTCCTAGTGGTCGCATGGGTACTCGATCAAGTTGACCCGATTCAAATGGGGAAATGCCCAGCCAAGAATTTTTGCTTTCATTTCCCATGGGAGAATGTCAATAACCCATGGGGGGTCCTCCCCGACAATCTCAACTAATCTTTTGTGCGTGATCAGATCATAAAGCCTCCTTTCCAAACTTCTATCAAATTCATCTGGAGGACTCATGAAATTTCATATTCACCTCCAAACGAGTCAGAAATGCATATTCATCTGTGAGGAGAAGCTCAATGTAATATAAGTGAACTCCTTATCAAAGAATTTGAGAAATTCCACACTAAAAAGTCTCAGATGGGGGGAATTGATGAGTGAATTCAGAAGGATAAGACCAAGGGCTAGAGCTACGACTTGGTCTCAAACCGGCCAAAGAAAAAGCGATGAAATAAGGAGCCACTGAAAGAAGACAAGCCAAAGCGAGTCAACCGGTGGGGTAGCCTAAACCTCCTAAACTTGATCAAGCCTATCTCCTAAACCCGAGTTTCATCTTTGGTAACTTAGCGAAAAGACTAAAGATCTCTTCGCGGTCTGTATGGAGTAAGTGTGCGAATTCAACTTTCCTTTCCTAATATCTATTCTAGATGAAGAATTAACAAAATTAGATAATTAAGCAGATTATAACCTTTTTTTCTCACTGGACCGGTGGGGATTTCATTATTATAAACATTAACGGTTTTTCCAGATTTTTTGTGCTCGATTTACTAGTTCTTTTATAACGCTCGTCTCATATTTTTTTATTATTTACGATAAATGAAATAGAAGGCAAATTGATAGTTTTTTACTTTCATGATTACAAATGACTGAAAATTAAATAAAAAATGCTACAAAAAGAAATAGAAAAGTTCTTATTGATAGAGAAAATTAAATTAGCAGAGAAGAATTACCCATTTGTGAATTATTTATTCAATGCCTTTTTCAGGGCTTGAATTATGGGTTGAGGTTCAATTGAGATCTCATCTTTCCCGCTCAGTGGGAAATTGTCAATTTGGAAGATTTATGAAGAGGAAAGATCTGTCGGCGAGAGATCAATACTTCAAGATAGCCATATGAAAGGAAAAATCGGCAGCCTCACTTAATGAATAGGTGAGAAATCCAATAAAAAGGTCTTGGTTGCCTGTAGCTTTTCTTCTTTCATGGACAGGAGAAGTGTAAGTTGATTGAGTTTTCGGTATGCTCTTGAATGAGATTTCGCAAGGTCGTCAGCCTTCTTCTTTATTTATTGACTTTTACCTGTCCCACTTACAAGAAAATTGATTTGATCTCCCAGATTAACCTTAGAATATAGGGCTCGACCTCTAGAATAAAGGTCAGAAAAATCCTCTTCCCCCTTGCCGAAGTAGGATTATAGGAGAGCAATAGGAAAGGAAGCTATATCGAGAGGTTCAAAGAAGATGTTGTAGTCTCCCGTCTTCATGAAAATGGACTATTTTAACTCAATAAAAGAGATAATAAAGGCTCAACTGAAAGGAGAGAGAGCAAATTTCAAAATTCAGTCCCCTTACGAGTCAAGTATTGGTGGGTAAAGGCTAATTTACCAGCAAAAGAAGGGTCAAAGAAAGCTAATATAGATGTAAATAAGTCCTTCGAATCGGTCACATCTTCATAGGATAAAGAGAACAAATTCCAGTTTCAGAAGTAGCAGTTCTTGATGCAGTCTTTGTCTTCTTGTTAAAGTCTACCATTATATAGAATATATGTTGATCAAATCCAATCTCCTCAATGGTTTTGTCATAGGCTAAATTGAGAATAAAAAAGATTTTGCACTCAATTTAGATTCAATCTCCCAGCCTTTCCCTTTCAGGCTTTGAATTTAGAGATGGCTAATTATAGATCGATAGAGAATGAAAGGCCTAATGCCTTTTCGTGACTTCCCAAGAACTCTTCAAACTTCCTTCTTCACAGGCTGACCGAGAGTGTGCTAGGCTTTTGACTATCTTACCTCCACGACTTGGGCTTTTTGCTCTCACATTTCTTAGGGAACCAGGAGAATGATCATTCAGTTTATAAAAGGAAGTAAATTAAGAACAGACCCTTTCAAGAAGAAAGGCTACAGCCACGATGACTCTCACTTCGGAGAAGGGATCATACAATCGAGGACCCTAATTAATGGAATGGGGCCAGATCGCGTGGAATCTCCTTCTCTCTTATGAAAGAGTGAGCAGACTAGACCTAGGAAACTTCGTAAATCCTACGACCTTTACTGAATCTTTTTTCGCAAGCAAATTCTTTGCTCAAAAGAAGGCGTAAAGCGAAGTGACTGTGAAGGAGCCCTAGATTAATCAAAGCCATCAATGAAAAAGAAAGGGATTTTAGCCGATTATCGTAATTTACGTAGATGAAAGAAAAGGCCTTATTGTAGACGGAAGCATACTCCTCACTCAAATACACATGATTGCTTAGGTCTTGATAAAGTGAAAAAAGGGGTCGAGCAGAAAGGGAATTTCCATAAATGATATGAAAGAGTCTTCTTGAATAAAAGGCCACAAGGAGAGCTACTGAAGACTGCTCCTACTTTTGGTCCGCTAACCAATACTAGGGTGGTTTGACTCCTAGGCTTTCTCCTTATTCCCTTTATTTAATTTGAGTAGGTTTTTTCTTTTAAGGATAGGCTTTTTTTTCTTCCGCTCTGTGGGCTTCAGTCTGATTCCATAAGTGATGACTAGAGATAGAGATGTTGTCGAGCTACTAATCCGTCTCACCTTGATCCTCAACGGAGACAAATGCCTATTCCTCATACGAACAACAACAGTAATAAGAACAATAACAGTAATAATAAGAACAACAGTAATAATAAGAACATCAATAGTAATAAGAACAACAGTAGTAATAAGAACAACAGTAGTAATAAGAACAACAGTAGTAATAAGAACAACAGTAGTCATAATAATAACAGTAGTAATAATAATAACAGTAGTAATAATAATAACAGTAGTAATAATAATAACAGTAATAATAATAATAACAGTAATAATAAGCATATAGTTTGATAATAAATGTAAATAATAAGCTTTCATACCAAATAGTACATCAACTTCTATATCTATATCACTATCTAAATAATTATCGGGTTCAAGGATAACTAAATTTTCAGGTCGCAACGACATATTTAATTGGCTGTTAAATATGAATACCACCATTAAAGATACATCACCCCAATTAAATTGTTGTTGTTATGGTTATTATTGTTATTATTACTATTATGCTTATTATTACTATTATTATTATTACTATTATGCTTATTATTACTATTGTTATTATTATCACTATTATTATTATTGCTATTATGCTTATTAGATATGGAAGAAGAGAATGAAAAGATCCTTTATGAGATATTTACACAGATAGATTGAGACATTGTGAATTCTATTTGTGAGCAAGGGTCTACATGACAAATAGGAATGAATCTATAAACACATCCTATTTAATTCAGAAGGGAATGTTATTTGATTCCAAGAAAGATCTTCAGCTAGCCGTAAAAAAGTACCGTGTGACGCAACACTACGAAATTGTTGCAGTCGAATCGAACCAGAATATTTTGTCTGTTCGATTCAAACAGTGGAGTAATGATTTTATGATGTAATTGTTCGATGTAATTGCTTCTATGTAATTTCAGGAAGGTTTAACGGACTACTTCTGTATTTCTTTTGTATAATTTTTATATATACGCTTGAGTATACTTTGATAATAAATGTAAACGTTGTGACTAAAATTGCCGTTGATTCATGTATATTTTAGTTTTAAAAATACTGTATTATTTTCATTCTAACTAAATTAGAGTTTGATGTATATTTTTCTTTTAGTGCAATTATATAATTATATAATTGTCTTACTTTTCTTCTTCATGTAATTAATGAAAGTTTTTTTTATATTATTTGCAGAATGAATCCTAGTCCAGTTGATGATACCCATCTATATCTACAGGCAACCCATAGATCACAGGCCATATGGGATACCTCCTCCACCGTCGTGTTGAGTTGTCGGAGGAGAGAGGCAGTGTCTCAGCACACCATCCCCTTCGACCAGTGTATTGCACCATACTTAGAGGCTACTGGATTCCTAGGGGTTTCCCAGGTTAGGTTCATGTAGTTAGATTGGCATTTGATTACTCCACTGGTCAAGCGTTGGAGACCAGAGACCCACACATTTCACATGTCTTGTAGGGAGTGCACGATCACGCGGTAAGATGTTGTAGTGCAGTTGGAGTGCCAGTGGATGGGGAGCCTCTGACAGGATCATTAAGGTATAACTGGAAGTTTATCTGCGAGGATTTCTTGGGAGTTCTACCGCCTAACATGAAAGGTCAGCGGTTGAGTGTTTCATGGTTGGTAGAACAGTTTGAAGAATTGCCACCAGATGCAGACGTTGTGAGCATTCAGAGATACGTTCGTGCCTATATCATGCAGTTGATTGATGGCTTTCTTTTTGTCGATAAGTCAAACACCCTGGTCCATTGTATGTTTCTCCAATTCTTATTGGATTTCGACTAGGCTGGTACGTATGCATGGGACGTTGCGACCCTTGCATGGTTGTATAAGGAACTCTGTCGAGCGAGTCATGCACAGTCCTTAGAGATCGCTGACCCATTTATGCTGCTACAAGTATGGGCATACAACAGATTCTCCATTGTAGCGCCATAGAGAACGTTGCATATACATGTTTTTTTTAATAGATTTTACACTATCAATAATTTATTAATGGTTTATTTCACAAATTATCTGCGAGGATTTCTTGGGAGTTCTACCGCCTAACATGAAAGGTCAGCGGTTGAGTGTTTCATGGTTGGTAGAACAGTTTGAAGAATTGCCACCAGATGCTGACGTTGTGAGCATTCAGAGATACGTTCGTGCCTATATCATGCAGTTGATTGATGGCTTTCTTTTTGTCGATAAGTCAAACACCCTGGTCCATTGTATGTTTCTCCAATTCTTATTGGATTTCGACTAGGCTGGTACGTATGCATGGGACGTTGCGACCCTTGCATGGTTGTATAAGGAACTCTGTCGAGCGAGTCATGCACAGTCCTTAGAGATCGCTGACCCATTTATGCTGCTACAAGTATGGGCATACAACAGATTCTCCATTGTAGCGCCATAGAGAACGTTGCATATACATGTTTTTTTTAATAGATTTTACACTATCAATAATTTATTAATGGTTTATTTCACAAATTAGATGAAATTAAACGGTGTTCTACCTGCATCTGAACAGTCAGCAAATATGTTGCTGACATATCGATGGATATTTGATCGACTGAGGCAGTCTTAGGTAGTAAATTATTATACGAATGTTCTATAGTTCAATTTTTGTTGCCTACTGACGTTTGTTTTTTCAACAGATTAATTGGACACCATACATGCCCGACATTATGACATCGTTTCCTGTTAGATGTTGTAGTGGTCGAGTGGTGTGGACTTATGTGGGTCCATTGATTTGTTTTCATTTGGTCGAGAAGTATCAACCAGATCGCATGTTGCGACAATTTAATATGTTGCAAATGCCACCAGCGATTAGTTTCACAGATCCAAGCCTGCATCAAATAGATTTAACGGATAAGCATGATCAGGATTGGCGTCGGATTCATGTGAAACATATCAGGATATGGAATTCGCAATATAATTTTCGCGTTGAAACACCCACCACAAGCCAACCGACGATATCATAGAACTATTTTCTCTGGTACAAGTCGATAACCAAACACTTCATCACCCAAAAGAGCACTTTTTATCATTCCATGGTGATGATTTAATATGCTCTATTTTATACATTTAATAATAATAAAACATTAATTTGGTTTGTATTACTTGCAATCTTTTAGTATGATTTTGTTAACGAAGGACAAGCTTTCTTCGTGGAACACATTATAGAAGCTTTGGGAAACATATGTGACAGGACCACGAGAGTCGTAGAAGAAATTATTCAGCAAACCCAACGACTCAATGTTGCCAACATATATCATAGGCGCATGCAACGTATATGACGACGACAGGATGATGATGTCGTAGAGGGTGATGAAGATAATTGAAAGTTTGTAAATTAATTTTAAATTCTTGTTAATTTCAATTTTAAATGTATAAGACATTGTTAATTAATTACTTAAAAGTCTCACTTTTTTAAAAGTATGGTAGTTTTTTACAAAGAAATTAGATCCTATTTTTGTCAATAATTTTGAAAATCACTATATTTCTAAAATTATTCCAAAGATAGATCATACAACTAATAAATATATTAAACATTTATTAAAAATAAATATTTGAAATCTAACTAAATAAATATATAAAGATTTATTAAAGATAGATATTTTTGGAATCTAATTAAATAAAAACAAAATATTATATCTAATATCAATTTGAAGATTAAAAAAAATAGGAAATATATGCTCAAATTCGACACTTAAATCTCAATTTGGTTATGTTATAATTTCAAAGTCAACTAAGAAAAATATGCTTCACAAAATCGATACCTTATCCATCGTAGTTTGTTATAGTTATAAATCTAAGATACATTTAAAATACAATGTCTTGTATCACATCAATAACAAAAATCAGTGCAAGAAATAACTAACACATCAATAACAATAGAACTTAACCAAAGAAACCTCTCAATGAAAAGAAATAAATCCTAAAACAGAGACTACTAAAAGTAAAAATATCAAAACAAACTCCAAACTTCAAAACAATCCCTACAATTTCTTCCATAAGATTCTATATTTTTTCTTTCTATACTGCTCTAACTTCTGAATCTTCTTTCAATTTAATCTTCAATTGTTCAAAGGACAGGTTGTCTTCACTTTCTTCTTCAGAATCTTTAACTTCATCTTTAGATAAAATATTAATAAAGGCTTTAGTACATTTACCTTCTTCATCACTTTCGTCTATATCATCATCAGATAATGTAGCACTAGAACTTTTCTTCTCTCTTCTCATAAAATTAGGGCATTCAACTTGATAATGACCATACCCTTCACATTCTCTGCACTTTAAAAATCTGTCTATTTTAACATTAGGTTTATCAAAATGCTTTCTTCTAAAGTTGCTCTGATATCTGCTGTTGGAGCCATAATTTGTGCCATCTAAAACTAAAAGACGAGTTGTGGAAGGACCTTCCTTGATTATCTCCATTGTTGACCTGCATTCCCTGATCGACGCCATTGAAGACTCAATGAACCAGCATCAACCCCCTCTGATACCAATTGAAAAAACAATGTGAGATAATCAAATAAACCTTTAGTTAATTCTCAAGTTAATAACTATTGTAGTAGTTAGAGGGATAGCAGAAGAGAATAACACAAGAAACTTTGGTAACCCAATTCGGCCAATGTTGCATACATCTAGGGAGTTGCGCACAGCCCTGATGAGTAATATTATTATAATTCACACTTAGTCAATATACATCGATACAACATATGATCATTGTTCAACTATATGACTAATTAACATGCTCATTAGCTTCAGACATGAGGCTCCCCCTGAATGCATGAGTAATCTTTCTCAATGATGTCTGACTTTAGGCTCCCTTGAATGCATGGGTAAATCTCTTTAACGATGTCTTCATCCTCTACTGTAGTTTACTGTGACCACTTGAATCACGCATCGTCATTTTCCGTACTCATAATCACAATCATATTAGATCAACGCATCGAGACCATAGATAGATAATTGCACTACCTTCTTCCGCTCATAGTTATTGCAATACAGATTCAACTAATAGCTTCCGAAAGCTTTCTTCGTTCGTCAGTCGTACCAGAACCCACAAGTTCCGTAGTGTATATATATATATTTTCTCAAGGATAATCTAAAAAATATAATAATATAAGATTCCTAAGATGAAGGAGGAACTTTTATCTTTATGGAATTAAATAACTCATTAATAAAAGATAATCTCATAAATTTTTTTTGACAAAATCCCACCAAAATCTAAAAAAGATATTTATAAAAGATTCCTAAAATAAAAGAAGATCTTTTATCTTTTTTAATTTAAAAACTCAACAAATAATAAAATAATCTCAATAATTCTTTTTGACAAAAATATCGACAAACTCCCCCTTTTTGTCAAAAAGATGAAATTTCAACATGTTCAAGTCAGTGCTTCACAGAAGCTTCTCGTAGTGCAGATGTCAGGAGATAACCACTTATCAAACATACATCAACACACCAGATCCGCATATATCAACCAACACATCAAGAATTCATTAAGCAGAGTCTTTCGAAGATCATCATTCATTCAACATAACAAAATGTCAGCAATAATTATCATATATAAGTTCATAGGAGCTCCATACTGCTTTATAAAAAAACAAAACAAAACTGCCCCTCAAACTTCACAAAACTCTTCTCCTCCTTTGAACGAAAAGAAATTCTACTTCTGAGTTTGATCAATCGTACTGGACAAAGGAATAAGAGTCTTAAGATGACGAACAAGAGAATCAACCTACAATCATTTATCAAACAGCAGATTTATAGATGTGGAAAGAGCTCAGATTCAACTATGAGAGTATTGATGATTGTAGAAGCTAAATCATAAGGAACAAAGAACCCTTTAGCAGTGGCATCTATATCATCAGTGTCAAACACACGAGAAATTCCTAGAGGGCCTCATATCATGTTCTAAGTCAGGAAAATGACTCCCTTGAAATAGCCTATAGCTCAAAGACAAGGTCTTTAGGTCAAGACCAAGGGCATCATTAGCAGTCAAGATATCAGCATTCAGATAGACTAGTAAGCTTGAGAAGAAGCGAGGCAACAAAATAGGGATCTTCATACCAAACAGTCCAACTTGCCTTAAAAGCTGATTATATATAAATAGTCTAGCATCAACAGAACCATCGTTGCATATTTGATATAAAAAAGTTTCTAGTGCGACATAAACACTAGAAGCATGGAAAGAAGAGAACCAGTTAGCAATGTCAATCTTATGGAGAATGACATATTCAACACTCAAAGCAACAACTAGAATTCCATTTACTGGCCAAACAGACAAATTTCCTTCAGATAAGACAAATGCCAAAACATCATGACATGGATGTAAAGATGGAGAACCAACCACTACAATGTTTCCAAAAAATTGATAGCAAGAGAAATCTTGAACATTGAGCCCTCGAACATGCACAGTCTGATAGTCAGGACAGCTTGGATTATTGAATTTTGAGGGCAAATCACAATGAATTCCCTAATCAGCTAAGGATAAAAAGGACTAACATTCAAGATAGTTTTGGACAACCCAGTTTTAACCACCAAATCCATGATGCTTAAACACGAATGATGTTTATTAGACACATTGACTTCATCAGCAATTCACCTTGCACAACATACTACCACCTTTAAACACTTTCTTCGAGATGAAATGAGATTCCATCAATGGGTACAGATGGAATATTTTGAGGTGTCTTTTTTCGACCAGTTTTAGTAGTCACCATACGACGACCATGTTGAGTTTTCTTGACTTTTGGTTTTGGGTCTGCACGAGGTTGTTCAGACTCAAATGGATGGACATTCACATTTGGGTCATCATAAGTAGGTGCACTATTATCATTTGGTTCAACATTCTCTGCAACTCTATCAGTAGGCTGACTTATAGGATTAGGATCAAGAACAAAATTTTGAATCTCAACAGGAGGACTTGACGGAACATGAGACCGAACAAGAGGGGAATGACCAATTTGTTCAATGTTCTTATTTGTGGTAGAAGGCTGACCAAGTGTTGGAATAAAAACATTTTGAGAAGAACTACTATCAGAATGTACAGAAGGGGTAGGAGGACTAACACACTACAAGAAATCGACATTAAAGGCCTTTAACGTCACTTGGCGACTGACATCTTTGCGAGCGTTATTAAAGGGCTTTAATGTCGGTTGGACTTCAATGTCGGTTTATAACCGACATTAAAGACATCTTTAATATTGGTTGTAAACCGACATTAAAGGCCTCCAATGTCGGTTATAAACCGACATCTTTGAAGGTGTTATTGAAGGCCTTTAATATCGGTTCATCTTTAATGTCGGTGGATAACCGACATTAAATATGTCTTTAATGTCACTTATGATACATCTTTAATGTCGTTTTTCCACCGACATTAAAGATGTCTTTAATTTTTTTTAATCGACATTAAAGCTGTCTTTAATGTCGGTTTTTCAAATTTATTTTTATTAAATCCTTGCATTATTGTCTATTTTGTATGACACCAAATAGTTAAAAATGAAATCTTTTACTTGTACATATACAAAATAAAATCTTAATAATGTGTACATTTATATACAACTTGGCTCCAACCGAAACCTACGTAACTAAGTACCCATATCATAAACAAAACAAAAATGTAAAAAATAGAAACCAATTTATTTAAGAGAAAAAAAGGTCGTTCAAAGCAAGCAAACCACATATCACAAAGATTTTTTTTTTAATCTTTAAAAGAAAAAACACCACACCAGGGCCAGCGGTATTTCCTCCTTGCCATAACCTGACTGAAAAATATGGCAACAAACTAGAAACAACAAATGAACTTTGTGAATTTATATCCCTTAAATTTATAGTAAATTTAAAAGACATCAGCTACCATCTTACTCAATATGCCATGAAGGAAAACATTAACTTACCAAACAAATCACTATCCTGATATTCTATTCCATTTATATCCCTTTAAATTGTCTGTTAATATTAAACACATTAGGTTATTTTTTTCCTACATTGAACACAGAACCTTGGGAAGGACATAGGGAACATTCTCCTCAAGGACAACATCCTACCGTTTCCTAGCAATAGCAGTATTTAGAACACTAAACGAGCTTTCAGAACAGTCTCTAGCAATATAAAGAGAAAAAAAAATACAAGTGGACCTTTTTTTTTTCAAGAAGAAGAGAGATAATATACTATCAACTTAAGAACATGGAGAATTTACTACTATTCTGCTAATTTTACCAAGTTTCTAAAATATGAATAACTGGATCATTAATAATGGTAATACATTAACATTTTAAAGGGTCACAACTTAGCGCTAGAAGCTAAATATGGAAGTCAAAATAATGTAATTAAGAAAAAAAATTCAATCGTATAATTTCAAAATAGAGGATATCACAAAAGTTGAATCAATTACTCAACACTAACACAAATCATGCCAAATTCTTCAAAAACAGTAATAAAAGTAGAAAAGCACCATCAAAAAACTTAATTCTCAAAAAATAATATGCGTATAAAAAACAAACACTGTGGAGATAAATCTGAACAGCAATTGGAAAGCCACACATACCAAACACCGAATTCAAATATGATTACGCGCACCTATAAGCCATGTAAGAGAGAGCAACGCAGGCAAAAGACTTTTCATTAAGTAGCTAAGCAAACAAGTTCCTTACAAATGCTAATGTGGTTGCGCATGGGAATTGCTCGAAGTTTACAGTCAAAGGATAGACGCTAATTAATCTATTTAGTATCAAATTTTGTTTGATCATATAACATGGCTAGTTTGTTCAACTTAAGTTTACAATTGAACCAAAAAAATAACCTTCTAAATATGGAAAAAGTTAACCTTGTTGCTCAGTTTACTATACATCGGAGAAAAATTGCACCTACATGTAGATTAGTACATGAAAGAAATGATATACATACTAACCTGTAAACAACTTGAAGGATGTTGGAAGTGAGCGTCTTTGAGTTGTCCAAGCAAGTTTCGACTTTTTGGATAAGTAAAAGCCTAGATCGATGATGATCGGTTTCGCTCGGTGACTCCTGAAATGATAGATAGGTTGGTTATCATAACATGGCAATGCTTATAATTACTAGATCAGAAAAAAAAAACTTCAAGGTATTAACTACTACATACAATTTCCACCCCGCAATCTGAGAATGCTCAATAAAATTGAAATTTCTAGTTATGTTGGAGAACACATGAAACAAATCTGCACATTTAAAGAGAATTTGATCACATGGAAATATATTCATCAATAGGAACTGGAAGAGATGAACTGATCATAGAAGTATAAAACAAGTGTACTAACCATCTTGTGTCATCAATGGATAATCTGAAGCACTTAAATTTATAAACCTATCCCAATCCATACTCTCCCTCAACAAAACCGATATTGCTTGAAGCGTGCAAGCAATCATTGTAGGACCTTTATATGTAACCAAATTGGATTGAGCCATTACACGCACATTTTCTACCTCATTGAATGTTGAATCAGCCTTCACTAGATTCGTCAGCTCCAATCTTTCTCGAGGTGGAGCCTCGAGATCCATGTGCAGAACATATTGATTTCTTGGGTGATATACAACCTGCAAAGTCCTCATCATTCTCCGACTGTCGTCTTTTGTACCCGAAATTAAATAGGCTAATCTTGGAGGTTCCATTTTCACAACACCACTTGTTTCTTTCAATGAACTTCTTAATTCAGGCTCAATGAAAAACCCACTCGAATCCTCCTCTTTTGCAAACGAAACAGCATCCAATGGCAATTGCTCATCACTTTGTGAAGGAATAAACAACCTTAAAGTCGCTGTTAGAAGCAGGGTACTTGAAATGAGCAGACTTGCAAAGAATGGAACAATCCATTTTCTATCGCTGAACATCCTTCCTGAATGAGAATTCATGACCTCATCCATGACGGGTTTAAAAAGCCACCCACATTCGCTTTACGCTCTATCATTCCGAATAATGCTCTTAACCACAGATTGATAACTCACACAAAGCCACTATTTCTATCGCTCACCCCTCTGTCAAAATCTCCAATGCTGTTATTAAAGCGACCAACAACAAATTGGCCAGAACCTTAACTGGCCTTGTGTAAAATGAAGAGGAAAGAATGGAAATCATTCGACGTATATTCTAATATTGCTTAGAAACAATCAAAACAAGCTCAAAAGAGAAACCCATTTCACCTAAGCAACGATCTAGCCAAAAACCAACGGTACAAATTAAAGAGAAGTAACTTAAAATAAACGGCAAGCAATTAAATACAATTGAGTCGAAACACCCAATTAATCAAAGAATACCGAATGGACAGTCATGCAACCACACAATTAACTACAGTTCGAATTTACCGTCGAAGAAAAATAAAATTGATCATCTAATTTCATTTTGATGAGCCAAAACGGAATAAGCATGTTTGTTTCAGCAGGAATGATCCATAATCACTCAACTGAGGTGATATGTAATAGAAAACGAAGACGGAGATAGAAAGAAAAATAATACAAATGAAAAACTTCCATGCTCATCACCATTCAATGCATTCTCCATTTGAGTAAAAGAGATCAAAGGCAATCGTAAAAAAAATATAACGACATGAAGAAAAATCATGAAATACCAATGGAAACACAAAACTAATTAAAAATAAAATTCGTGGAAGAAACCGCATCAAGAAGATAAAATGCGCAAAGAATCACACAGAATTGCGACACATAAAAGCAAACAATCAACAAAACAAAACGCACCAACCATGCAATTAAATGTCAATCCGAGGTAATGATAAATCGAATAAATTCATTAGCAACAAAACATCAAACCTCGAAATGAACGAAAAAAAACGATATACAAAAGAAAACAGGAGTTAATATAACGATAGGCAATGCAAAACAAGGGAACACATACCAAAAGATTCACAAAGATCTGGAAAGCATTACAAAAAAAAAAAAAACGAGGAAAAAGAAAAAGAAGTTACCTGGGAGGTAGAGGGGAGAGTGGAGGCCATAACAAACTTAGGAGATCTGAGACTTGCAAGCTGCGGCATCGCAAAGGACGGAAACTTAGGAGATTGAGAGGTGAGAGGATGGAATTTGAGCGCCATTTTCAGAGTAGTTCCGTAATCAACGTTGAATATTTCAGCAAGTTAGTCGTAAAAACGGTACTTGAAGTGAAGAGAAAGAAGGATACCAAGAGTAGAAATGGATTAGGAATTGGGATTTGGTAGAAGTACACGGTGATGTGGAGCGCGAAAATCATTTGGGAGACACAAAATCCTCAAAATCAAATGTCATTACGTTGTAAGGACCTAAGGAGGAAGAAAATATTGAGAATAAGCAAAACCCAGAGTCAGAAATTTCTTTACAACTTATAGGCATTTCTTCTTAGAACAAAGATGGAAGAAATTACCTGAAACTCATGGCCTCAGATTCCATATATAAAACCCACAACCTCCATTCTAAATTCCCCATTCCTGCTTTCTTCTTAAATCTCTTCATTTATGTTATTCCTTTCTACCATCTTTCCAATCTTTTATTTGCTGAGAAAAAAATTGAAAACCATAAAAAAAAAGGTTAGATCGAAACAAAAAGGGGAAAAAGAATGAAAATATAGAGGATAGAAGATAAAAAGAAAAATGGCCAGATTCGACGCTGTGGTCAGATTGAGCGCAGTTGGGAGACACAACGACCGGCGAACAGATGTTCGATGGCAAGGAGAAGTGTCGGCGCTGGGTTTTCCTTCGACTGAAGAAGATGAAGGAAAGGGGAAGGGAAAGAGAAATGGAAAGCGGCAGGAGAGATGGTGACTTGGGGTTTGAAACCCTAAATATATCTTTTACGAAATTATAATGTTTAATATATCTATAATGTCGGTTTGAAAAAAACAGATCTTTAATGTCGGTTTAAAATCGACATTAATCCTTCATCTTTGATGTCGGTTTAAAATCGACTTTAAACATCCGTATTTTAAAAAACGACATTAAAGATCCGTTTTCATGTTTTACAACCGACATTAAAGGTCATATTTCTTCTAGTGACAGCAACAGACCTAGACTTCAAAAAAAAACCCTTATTAATAAACTGGCTAATGAAATATCATCCCTTTCATCTGAATTCATAGTAGACAAATGAGACTCAAAAGGAACAGGTTCAGATTTGACATTATCAGAAGTAATTTCAGCAACATTTTCATCATGCAATGGCACACTCGAGCTATCAGAAAGAGATACCCAATTCTTCTTGGATAGCAGTCAATAGGGTCTTTGAGGAGTACTCTTAAAACGATGTCCCCTCATTCAAACTCCATGCATGTTGGTTCTGGTGTCAGAAACTTCAGCAACAACGTTGAGCGAGTGAGCTTGATACTTGTCTCTACGCGTGTTCACCATTTTCAACCACGAAAAAACTCAAAGAACGTGAACTCTGAATCACGAAGATGAAGGGGTTTCTTAAAGATGAGGGGACTTTAAACAAAAAATAGACTTCCTGCATAAAATTGAACAAATTGAATAACCCCTAAAAAAGCAAATATTTCACTAACGTGGCCATAAATATATGCCACTCAACTTTTCTCCATGTCTCACTTAATTAATAAAATAGTATATAAAAATAATTAAATCTTACAAACACCTAAACCAACTCTCAAATGCTCAAATGAGCTCACATCCAGTGGTTTAGTAAAGATATTAGCCAGTTGAAGATTCGACCAAACATGCTCAAGAGTGATAATTTTTCCTTCAATAAGCCCCCTAATAAAATGATGCCTAATATCAATATGTTTGGTTCTACTATGTTGAACAAGGTTCTTCGAAATATCAATTGCACTCATATTATCACAATAAAGTTTCATAGTCTTCTATTGTATACCATATTCATTTAGCTTCTATTTCATCCATATAAACTGAGTGCACCCACTCCCAGCTGTAATATACTCTGTCTCTACTCTGGATAATGAAACATAATTTTGTTTTTTACTAAACCAGGAGATTAAATTGTTATCAAGAAAGAAACATTCTCGTGAAGTGCTTTTCCTATCTTCTGAGCATTCTGCCCAATCAGCATCACAGTAGCCGAGTGCATCACAGTAGCCGACAAGAATAGAGTTTGTATCATCTGAGTATAATGCTCCAAACTTACTTGTGCCATGAACATATTTGATAATTCTTTTAACTACAGCAAGATGTGAAACACGAGGATCAAATTGAAACCAAGCACATATTCCTACAACATAGGCAATGTCAAGTCTACTGGCCGTCAAATAGAGTAAACTACCAATCATGCTTCTGTAAAGTTTATTATCTACAGTTTCTCCATCACTATCTTTGGTAATTTTAACATGTGTAATGGTTGAAGTCCTCTTTTGCTGAGATTTCTCAAGTTAGAACTTTTTAACAATGTTCTTAGCATTTTTCTCCTATGATATAAAGATGCCCTCTTTCCTTTGCTTAATCTCAAGACCAAGAAAACAGGAAAACTCCCCAACCATGCTCATTTCAAATTTGAACTGCATAATATCAATAAAATTATTGACAAGCTCTTTTGAAAATCCACAAAATATGATATTATCAATATATATTTATGTAATAATCAAATTTGTGTCAGGTTTATTTATAAATAAGGTCTTATCAATACCACCTTTGGAATAACCTTTGTGACCAAGATAAATCGTGAGACGTTCATACCAAGTTCTGGGTGTCTGCTTTAGCCCATACAAAGCTTTATTGAGTTTATACACATGCTGAGGATAAAGTAAATTAATAAAACCCTTAGGTTGAGCCACATACACTTCTTCATTCAAGCCCAATTCAAAAAGACACTTTTAACATCCATTTTATATAGTTTGAATTTTCTAACGCATAATATGCTAAGTAGAAGGCGAATAACTTCAAGTTTAGCTACAGGTGCGAAGGTTTCATCAAAATCCACCTCTTCTACTTGAGAGCAACCTTGTGCAACCAATCTAGCTATCGATCCCTTCTCATTGTCTTGTTTTTTAATATCCATTTGGTTTCTATGATATTAGCTTCCTCAGGTTTAGGCACAAAAGTCCACACATTATTTTATTTGAATTGTAATAGTTTCTCTTGCATTGCATTTATCAAGAATTCATCTTTTAGAGCTTCATTGGCTGATGTAGGCTCAATAGATGAAGTGTAACAAATATTTGCTATAATCTAGGCATAATCAATCTTATCTTTCTTTCTGGTAGTTATTCCAACTGATGGATCCCCAATTATAGAGCTTAAGGGATGATTCTTTTGAACATGTGAAGATGGAGCAAGTTCACTTACATAAGAAATTACTTCCTTCTTAGTCGATTTAGAGCTATTACCATAATTAGTAACATTTGTATCTACTGAAGGAACATCAACAATATATAATTCAGGAGCAACCGAAGATTGAATTGGTAGATCATCCTCGTCATCTATTCGTCTGTACAGTGACTTCTTATTATCATTCACAACCACTTTTGTAGTTTCCATAACTATCCTCACTCTATTATTGAATACTCCATAGGTACGACTATTATGAGAATATCCTAGAAAGATACCTATATCAGATTTAGCATCCCATTTTCTGTGATACTCTCTATCTGCAAGAATATAACAAGTACTTCTAAATACATGAAAATACTTAGCATTTGGTTTCCTGCCTTTCCATAACTCATACAAAGTTACAGATGTTCCAGAACAAGTAGTAATTCGATTATGGATGTGACAAGTATTCATAGCTTAAAGCCAAAACTAAAGTGAAAGAGTTTTGGCATGAAGCATGACTCTCGTCATCTCTTGTAAAGTTCTGTTTTTTCTCTCTACCACCTCATTTTGTTGAGGTGTTAAGGGAGTTGAATACTTGTGATGAATACCTTCTACTTCACAGAAATTATTCAGTTCTTTATTCTCAAATTCCTTTCCATGATCGCTTCTAATTCGAACAATAATATTTCCTTGCTCACGTTGAAGGCTTAAACACAAACTGATGCATACTTTGTCAGTATCTAATTTTCCTCTGAGAAATCTTATCCACGTGAATCTAGAGAAATCATCCATAACTACAAAGACATACTTTTTGCCTCCAAGACTCTCTATTTACATAGGACCCATTAAATCTGTATGAAGAAGTTCTAGAACTTTGTTTGTATAACATTCCTTCATACTTTTGTGTGATGACTTGATTTTCTTCTCAAGTTGGCAGTCACCACAAAAGAATTTGATGTTTGAGTCAATGTTAGGAGTTCCAACAACAGGTTCATTCTTTATAGCTTTACTAATAACACTTAGACTAGAATGTCCAAGTTTCTTATCCCACAATCAAGTCTGATCCTCTTTAGTTAGATGACATAAATCATTATTGTTCAACACCTAGTGATAACAGTTATTAATCTGTCTAGTGTCACTCATAAGAACTCTTTTATCAGCACTAATCACAATACAACCATCCTTGTTAAAGTTAACAATATAATCTTGATCACAAAGTTGACTAACACTAAACAAATTGGCTTTGAGACCTTCAACATATCTCACATCATTTAGGCATGGCATATTGTGTTTCTCAATATTTCCTTTTGCTAGGATTCTTTATTTTGCACCATCTCCAAAAGAATTTGTTCTTTAGCATCAATCCAGTCAACTTCAAATTTATGAACAGATTGACCATCTACGGTGATCATTGGTGGTTCTCATCCAGCTACAAGAGCTATCTAAGCCCTTCCATTAAGAATTTTAAGAAACGATATCATGTGTGGCTTCGAGTATGAGTCTTTCAACCTTGCTCTAATACCAATTGAAAAAGTTGTGAGATAATCGATAAAACCTTTAGTTAATCCTAAAGTAATTAATTGTTGTAATAGCTAGATGAACAACAGAAGTAAACAACACACGAAGCTTTAGTAACCCTGTTCAGTGAATGTCACCTAAGTTTAGAGAGCTTTCACAGCTCAGATGAGTAATATTATTAAGATTCACAGTTGTCAATATAAATCGATCCAATAAGGAACATTCTTCTAATGAAGGGAGTGCAACTATAGGGTATTTTGGCCTAGTCGAGGTTACGAAAAACCTGTGAATGATTAACTTATTAATCATGGTTATATCAGATGGACACAAATATATCTATAATGAGGGGACTGCAACTACGAGACTTTAGTGGAATGACTCGTTAGTTAAAAATGTTAATTAGCTCGATTTAAAAGGGTTTAGCCAATTAATCTTGGATCGTTGGAGCCCATGATTTATACGTCCATTAGGTTCCCTTGCTAGTTCATATAGAATTAACTTAAAACAATATGTTAGAATAGTTCGAATTGGGTAAAGAGAGAGAAGCCGACAAATATATGTGATATAAACGTTGGTTATCAGTTTGAGATAGAGCTTTATATTTAAATATGATTTAAAAAATATGAATGTAGGTCCATATTTGAAAGTTTGAAAATGATGAAATAGTTAAAGTTGAAAAAAGTCAAAATGTTGACTTTTTTACTTTGAAAAAGTCAAATTTTGACCGGCTTTATATTCAAATGTGATTTAAATTTCAAAAAAAAGAAATGCAAATTTATGCTCGAGAGGTCGAAATTAGTCATGACAGACAAAAAGGTAAAAAGTCAAAATGTTGACTTTTGACTTGAAAATGTCAACGTTTGACTTTGGCTTCAATGGTCAAATAACAATATTTTCCTTGGACTAAAGTTAGTGGAAAATTCAAACAATTTGTTGCATAATCCCACTAACACTTAGTGGGATAAGTGGTTATATGAGATGTAAATACCTAACCTTTATTCCACTAATGGTTAGTGGAATATTAGGTATTGATTTTATGAACTAATTACATGCATTATGCATCATTTCAAATGAAAGAAGACTTTTGATAATTTTTGTCATTTTGAATTACAAAATAAACCTAAAACATTTTTCTCTCTCAAATTCCAACTCTAAACTCTACCTCCAATTTCCATCTTTCTTTCCTAATTTCCTTCACTTATCTGGTCCCACCACCCGATTCTAAGTACGGAAAATAGCGAGTCAACACTAGTGGTGGTTCTGAGTTCGTGTTCGAGAGTAGATTACGAGAGTTGGAAAGTTTTAAAGGTATGTTTTTTCTTTAACCTTAATTTCATTTAATTAGGGTAATAGAATAGCGAGTCAACATTAGTGGTGGTCCCGAGTTCGTGTTCATGAGTAGATTACGAGGGTTGGAAAGTTCTAAAGGTATGTTTTTTCTTTAACCTTAATTTCATTTAATTAGGGTAATTTGTAGCATGTTAATTTCTAAATAGTGTAGATGTAATTAGGATAAAATTGATTCATATTTCTGCTACACATGTCTACTGCTTTCCATCAGCAACATATAGCCTTTCTTGGATTAAGGATCAAGAATAGTAGATTCTTTTTTTCAATTTCATGACTATTCTCGAGGAAAAGAAGGTTCACTTAGTAGCTTTTGAAGTTAAAAGGAGGTGTCTTGACATGGTGGGATCAATTAGAGGTGAATCGACAAACAAGTGGCAAGAGAGCAATTCAATCTTGAGAAAAGATGAAGAAATTGATGAAGGAAAAAATTCTACTCCTAAATTATGAACAAGTATTATATAACGAATACCAAAATTTTAGATGAGGAAGAACAATAGTTGATTATATTGAGGAGTTTCATCTTTTGGGTGCAAAAATGAACTCGATGGAGAATGAACAACACTTGATAGCGAGATTTGTCGGAGGTCTATGCATATATATCAAGGAGAAGATAAAACTTCAATCTTTTAATTGACTTTTCGAAGCAATTTCTTTTGTTGAAACAATAAAAGAGATGAATGAATTACACTCCAAGAATATGCTTCAAGAAGAGGAAGAGTCTAATGCGAAGAAGAAGGCAACTACATCAAATATTACTAAAAACCCAACAACCAATTAGGAAGGAGAAAGAACTAGAGATGGCCTAAGGAAGATGCAAAAAGAAAGAAACTGCTCCAAGAAGAAAGCTTAAAAGCTCAAAATTCATACAACCACCCTTCACTTGGCAAGTTCTATCAATGTGGCCAAAGTGGGCATGTGTTGAATGTTTGTCTGCAAAAGAACAACGACTTTCGTGGATGAGGATGGAAATTCTTGTGAAGAAGAAGAAGAGAATATGGAGAATGAAACCGAATTGCTAGAACCTAATGAAGGAGATAGGCTTTTCTGTGTTCTTCAAAGAGTTTTAATAGCATCAAAAGGAAAATCCAACCTCAATGATGTTATGTCTTCAAGACAAGGTGTACGACCATGGGGAAAGTGTGCAACGTGATTATAGAAAGTGGAAGTAGTGAGAACTTCGTATTTAAGAAGCTCGAGACAACATTGAATGTCAAGGTAGAGCCTCACCCAAATGCATACAAAATTAGTTTGGTAAAGAAGGATGGTGTAACATCCCAAGCTCAGGATTTGGACCAAGATTTAAAATTCAAATCTCCTATATTCCCCTACATCCATGCGACCTTACAACATCATTCTTACTTGTCATAAAGGCTTATTAGAGTGAAAGTCGTCCTCACAAACCAACACGAGTCCTTTTAGCATGCTTTGTCCTCACTTACATGCATTCTAGGAGAATTCCCAAAAGGTCATCCAACATAGAATTGTTTCGAGTTAAGCATGCTTAGCTTTAGAGTTCCTATGATCGAGCCACCAAAAAGGTAAGTGCACCTTATTGGTATAGGTAGTAACATTTAATTCTTTTAAGTCTTTCTTAACCTTACTTTTATATCCTCGATATCTCTTTCATTTAGATGTAATATCGATCTATTTATGTCCTCCTCTTAAACTTAAGCCGTTATAGATGGAGAAGTTCAAGTCAATGAAATTGGTATGATTCCCCTCTCAATTGTGAATAGATATAAAGATCAAATTGTGTTCGATGGGTTAGAAACAGATGTTTGCCATAACTTTTTGGAAAGACTGATAATATGATACTTGAGCCTTGCATAAGGAGAGAGAGAATACCTTTGAACTCCAATAGATGGACAGGGAGACTTTGAATAAGAAGAAAGATAAGGGAGTTAACTCAAAAATATAATGAGTGAAAGCAACCATTTCTTTTCTACAATTAATAATGGTATATCATTAATGAAGTAAAGATGGATTGATATCCAAGAACTTGTTATAGCGGAAAAGTTCAAAGAACGCACGATAGTGAAGTTCCTTAAGAGGTGCAAGAGTGGTTTGATGAATTACCACAACTTAGAGAAAAATTTAAGGGACTATCACCTTTAAGAGATATTCAACACCGTATCGACTAGGTTTTAGGTGTTACAATCCCTAATCTTTCTCGCTATAGGACAAATCTAAAGAAGTATGAGATACACCATAACCATATTGAAGAAATATTAAAGAAAAGAAGCACATTCAATCAAGCCTTAGCTTATATTGGAGGATGTAAATTGATAATAGAGTTATCAATTAGATTGCAACAAAGTATAACTTCACAATTCTACGAATAGGTAACTCAGATCAATTTAATGGAGTCTTGATTTTTTCGAAAATGGAACTCAAGGGTGAATACCACCCTATTCAAATAAGGTTGAGGGATGAGTGGAAGAATGCATTTGAACCTTCTCAATTTGCAAACCAATGGACAAACCAAATTACCACGTTGAGTTGCTTTGTGACATACATATCAACTTTGTTGTTGATGTTGCTGATTTAAATGCTTCTCATGCTCTAAATGACTTTCAATTAGCTATTTAGCTCACTCAAGGACGAGTTAATTTTATGCGGGGTGGATTTGATGTAAAGCCAAAAGACTCTTTTCTTAATTAGGCTTTCATTTAGTTAGCTACCCTTTTGTAACTACCACCTTGTAACTAATTCTCACGTAAATAAAACATCCCTCCCTCTTTCTAAGAAGAGTTTTTGATTTTGATAAATTCATAGATAATAAGTATCCAAATACATACCAATTGAAGAAAGCATTTTTTTTTTAAACTTATAATTATGAAGACTAAAATATAATTTTTTGTTAACCATAATTGATTTTTCACATCACAAACACTAAATTTGATTTTTTTATTCATTAACATCAAATTTCCAGCCCAATGGGTTATATTAATTACCTATAGCTAAGCAAAAATAATATTTACACTTACTTTTTCTACACCCAGAAACCACACATAGAATTGAACCAAGAAACCATGCATAGAATTGAACCAAACAAAACAACAATCTAGAGGCCGAGGGTAGAAGAAACCCCCTCCAAAGACAACTATTACAACATCTCTGGTTTGATAATAAATAAAATATATATATAATTCTATACATACATATATATAAAAGCACTTCAGCGAGAGGCAGTAAAATATTTTTCCCATTTTATACTAATAATTGATGTGTCATCTTTTTGACATGGAAGATGAAGAAAACATCAGCAGAAGCAATAAGCAACTACAAGTTAATTATAAGGTCATTTACATAGGAAAATTTGCACAAAAAATACAACAGCCTGTGTATCTTCTTCAAACAAAGCTTATCTTCAACCCTTTGTACTACAAACAAACAATCTCCAAACTTCAATTCATGGTGAATTAGTGTATCGATATCCCGAATACCCCATTTGGTGGTTCGACGGTTCACTGCTCCCTGCTCCACCATGGTTGGAGTTGGAACTAGATGACCGAAATGGCCACAGATAAGAGAATGGATTCCGTCTACCTGGATTGACCCGGGAGCCACTCCCGTTGCTATAGCTGTTGCTTCGGTTTTGATCGTTGGTGCTATGTCCCCCACCCCCACCTCCTATTCCCTGTGACGGCAGTTCCTGGCGGCAGACGGGGCAAGAATTGTGCTGGATTAGCCATGGAACAATACAATCTGAGTGGTACATGTGATTACAGGCCATCTGCCTTGCTTCAGACCCCAGTTCAAATTTCTCTTTACAGACTGGACAATGCGAATCTGAGCGAAGATGTCGATGTGTGATCTTAACTGTGGGCATTGCGTCGATTGATGATCTAGATGCTGGTGGAGGGCCTCGATGACCATTTGCTGAAAGCCGTTCGAATAGCTCCTCCAGTCCAGGGCCTATGAAATAGTCACCACTATCGCCTCGTGTAATACCAATGCCAGGAGCCCCATTGAAGAGAGCTTCTAACCTGCTGTTTCTCAACGGTATTTGACCACCAAATATTAATAAAGGACCAAATCCCGGGCTATGCTCAAAAAGCGACTCTGATCTTCCCCTCATGTCATTTCTTTCGGCTAAACGTTGTCTCATAAAAGCAGAGAATGCACCCAGACCATGATCGCGATCTTCATCATGATCTAGACCAAAGAAATCAAATGGATTTCCAGGCACCATATCATCAAGTTCTTGGATAAATCCTCCATTGCAGTTGGGGCAAACTGCATCTCTACCACAGAGACGTACCGACCTTCTGCATCTATAACACCAATGGGTGTTCCGACCAGCTGACATCCTCTCTTATCCTGCTCTTTACTAAAATATATAAGCGGAATAACACCGGAACTTATCCCTGGAACTCCTCAAGCACCAAAATATATTATCTCAGCATAATGTCTTACTTCGCAATATATATTCACTAAATCAACTTCAACGGGTGGATTAAATAAAAAACAACTGATACGACATAAAAAAAGAATTAAAGAACCAAACCATATATCATAAAAGCCGAGCTGAAATGAAAGAAACCATCATTTTAGAATCCATACATACCACTCAGATCCAACCATCAACAAAATTTATCGTTTATGCATATATAACAATCAGAAAACCCAGAGATCAAACACTTCATATTTTTCATCTACCACACTCTTGATACCATTTGTAGTCCGTTTTTTGGTTTTTCAACAAAAACATACTTGCACAAACATAACCCTATATGATGTCCATACTTCCATCATTTTTTAGATTTTAACGAAACATTAGAAGATTGAGCTAAGTCCCAAGGCAATGAATGGAACATTTACAAAAGAACTCCACTCCGATGAAATTACATGGCTGCTAGCAAGCATACATACTGCTAGGCCTACTCATCTTCAGTCTAACTATCCTTGTTTAACTATGGAAAGATGGGGACATACTCTTCAGACAAAAAGTACCCAAGATCTCATGAAATATCTCAGCGCTTAGAATTTAACTCTGTTCACATAAAAATGAAGATAGATGACTCATTTTTTTTTGTTTGTTTTGTGTTTAATTCTTAGTAAAAAAAAAAAAAAAACAAGTGGGCTGATGATTCGAACCTATCTTTAGCCCTCTTGGTTGAGAGCAATTGTCTTAACCACTTGGACTATACTAAAGTCGGAAAATTGTACACTATCGAAAGAAGTGGTACAACTAATACCTTCTAAAAACTATATTAAAAAAGTACTCACGATTGAGTAAAGATTGAAATAAATCAATCATACCAAATTCATCCAACAGAACAACAAAAAATTTTAAACACATAAATGCCCAAATCCCACCAACAGTCACAAAAACATTCTACTCCAGCCACAGAAATCATCGTATAATTAGCCAAATTCTTAAGGAAATAGAAAAATGAGAGCTTAACTTAGTTGAGGGCATTAATTTCTGCCCAAGTTGAGACCGATTTCACCAAATACAAAGCAAGAAACGAAAAAAATTGAAACTATATTCCATAGTCCAAACAAAGCATACAAGAACAAAACTTCAAAAGTTCCCACTACACACAACGTAAAAGCCCAACACAACTCAATATTTTCATTCCAAATGAGCCATAGAAACGAATGAAAGACACCCACCAAGAAAGATCCAAACAGTACCCACCCATTTCAATAAATTCCCCAAACAACTCAAGCAACAAAGATTGAGAACAACAAAGACCCGCAAACTGAAAACGAGAAAAGAGACAGAAAAAGAAGGTAAAACTGTTAGAGAGGCATTGAATTGCAGAAAAAGATGGAGGAAAAGGGAACCCTAGAAAATGGGTAGCAGCAGAAATTCACCTTTAGGAAGACGAAAGAGAAAAGTGGATCAACCCAATTTCCCTTTTCTTGAACTGAACAAACGGAGAGAGGAGAGAGAGAGAGAAGAAGAAGACAGAGCGGATGGGTTAACCCAGGCTTTGGGCTACGAGGTCGAGAGAGGAGCGACGTGACCTTTTGTTTTCATTTTCTTTTTTCTATTTTATTTTCTCTCTATCTCTTTTTTATTTTTATTATTGTTTGTTTCTTTTATTTTAATTGATTGGATTTTTACGCATTCTAATTTGTGGCTTATATTATTTATAATTCTTTCGACTACAAAAGCATTCTTTTACTTTGCATTGTATGGCATCATCCTCATCTTCTTATCATATGCAATAGTACTTTACATCCTATGATATCACTGTCTTCTACGTATTTGTAATTGTAAGGGTAATAGTGACAAATTCTTTATAATTATCCTATTGTAACCAACTAAAATGAGTCTTGTTCAATTATAATTGGTATAGTCTTCCTCACTCAAGATTGAAGGTACACTTGTTGTACCTTAAAAAATAGTATCTGTAATGGTAACAGTATTTCACATAATTTTCAAACGCAGTTGAACTAGTGATGCTCAACTCTACAACTATATTATGTTGTTGATTACAAATTTGGCAGGAAGTTTCATATTTAATTAATTATTAGATAAAACAACTAAACAACAACAATCATAATCAAGTGTTGCTCACTTTGCATATTACCATCGATGGATAGCTTTGTTAAAAAAATAAGCATGACCAAGTGTTTCCAACATTTTTAAAGAATTGTAAAATAGAAAAATCTATCGGTGATAGACTTTTACCACTGATTAACTAAGCCCTATCGATGATAACGTTTCTCACTTAGAATTAAATAGTTGGATTTAAATTTTAATATATCTACATATTCTATTGCATTGTGATATATTTATTAATACTTTAAGTCTAATTGTTATATTTGTAAATGATTGAAATTATCTTAATCTAGTTGTAATAATTTTAACACTTAATTTTTCAATTTTGTAAAATTGTACCTCAAACTTGGGTTAAGGTAGGATATCAATTTTCTTTTGTCAATATTTTCGTCAATATTTTAATAATTCTCTAAGTTTAACGTTGATAGGAGGAATAAATATTTTTATTATTTTAGAAAAAGAACTTATGGAACATAAAAATAAGTGAATATATATAAACAATATACATTTTAACTTGTTTAAAAAATATTAAGTATTTATTTTTTAATTTAATTTTTTTTTTGTTTTTATAATTATTCTTAAAATATCCATGAACATCAACATTTAATTTGAAAACTAAGACTATCAACACTTTTGTATATGTACAATAACCTTTTTTTACCATTGTTGGCTTGCAATCTTAATGTTAAAAGTTTTATAAAAATGTTAGAATTTTAACAATCTAAAAATTTCTCATAAAAATAAAAAGGAAATAAGATTGTGTAAACAATAATATACATCCAAAGATTAACTAAAACCGAAGACACTATAAATAATACATTTTGTGTGCTATCAAAGAACAAGGGATAGAATGCATTCTTTTCTAGGAAAAAAAACATAATTGGATAATCATTGCATGGTAAATTAGAACAAATTAATATGAAACAAAATTTGGCTTTCCTTTATAAGATTTCATAGGATTTTTTTTTTCTTTTCTTAGTTTGTACTTTAAGAAATTAGGTACATGTATATACTTTATATTCTGTTAATGATAGGCATTAATTGTTTTTTATCAATCGGTGTATATCAATGTCATTGATAGATATTGCTAAAAGTTAATCAATATTTATCACTAATAGAATCTAAAATTTTACTATATTTTGTAAATAATTAAAACTATTTTTTCCATTTATAATAATTTGTTAATTGCACTGTGGAACTATACATCAAAAGAACAAATCTACAAAATAAAAACCCATTTGTAATATGGCTGAGTCGCATATCTCGCTTTTTTTAAGACGTTTTGTGGCTTTGCTGGATATGCAAACAATTTTGGAATTGCTTTGTCATCCCTAGGATAAAACAACCTTTGTTATTCGTTCGGAGTTGCACCAAAACCGAACATAATACCAAGACCTTAAAGGATACTTGCTCGAAAAACAAAATTAGAACAAATCAGAAAGGGAGAGAATATGAGGTAGAAAGTGAGAGGAGAGGAAATTTATTTATTTTTTGTTTGATATGTTGAAATGAGAGGGAGGTATGTTATATATACAGTGGAGGTTCAACGTGATAAATAGTGTAAAATTAATTAAGAAATGTTCGTAACGATCGAAACGATTGAAACAATTGATAACAATCAAAATTAATTAAAAGAAAAAAATTTCAAAATTAATTTTAGCAAAAATATAAATCTATCATTGTTTTTATTCCACACCACACCACATCATTGCTTTAAATAATTGTTCATCGACAATCCCCGAGTTGAAGTAAAAGTGATTTACAACTTGAACCTATACGTTGTGATAATAATTTAGAATATTGTGAAGTAACGTAGTGACAATGATTTAGAACCATTGGTTTCGAACTTTATCTCTAACAACATTGAGCACGCAGTCTTATCCAAGAGTGAAGTTCTAAATGGTCGTGCTTTAAGGCCTTGCACGTGTATCGTAGTATAGTGGATGCTCTAGAGATTTTGCCTAAATTTCCATAGGAATTAAGCAACCCTCACTTCCACATCCATATAGGTGAATCTATCAAGAGTACTCCTATAGCTATGTGCTTCACTTGTCGTCAAATACAGAATTCATTAACAACTAAGTTCAACCTTTTCCATTCGCTTCAGGATGTCATACTAATCATTGTATCATAAGAATGGAACTCCTGGTTATTATAAACATGATTCTCCTTATATCACTTATATGATCAGTTATGATCCATTAGACTTGTTTCTTGGGATCTCCAGTCTTTCAAGTTAGGTTTACCTCATTAAGTGACTTAGTCTTTTATAGGTTTGAGTCTTATTCTTTCTGAGGTTTTAAAAACCTTTTCTCTAGGTAATCCTTTCGTCAAAGGATTAGTCAAGTTATTATCAGTTTGTATATAATTCACTACTGTTGTGCCAGTAGTGAAAACTCTCTAATGGTACTGTGCTTATGACATATTTGTTGTCTCTTGTCGTTATAATAACAATTTAGAACTTTTGTGATAGTTGCAGTACTATCGTAGTCGATGAATATGGCTGCAACTGGTCTTTTCCATATGGGATCTCTGATAGGAAGCTTTGAAGCCAACTTTCTTCTTCACTAACAGTAGTTAGTGCTATCATTTATGACTCCATTGTGGAGGGGGGTAAAATAGTTTGTTTCTTGGATTTCCAAGCAATAGTCCCTCCTGCTATATTGGAGATATAACCACTTGTAGCCTATGAGTCATCTGAGAGGGAGTTCCAATAAGCATCGTTGTAACCTTCTAGGACAATAGAAAACTTTAAATTTGGTAACATAATCCAAGTTTTTGGGTTTTCTTAAGGTATCTCGTGACTCTTTCAACAACGTTTCGGTGTTCTAAGTCATTCTCAGACTTATAGTAGATGCATTTATCACTCTCATTTGCTTTGAACTCAACATGATTAGATTATAAATTTTTTTCATGTCATTGCTTAGGAGCTTGTTTTAGGCTATAGAGGGATTTGTCTAGCTTACAAACTTTAGACTCTTGACCATGAACTATGAAACCTTCAAGTTGTTCCATTTAGATCTCTTCTTCTAAATCAACATTTGGGAAAGCAGTCTTAACATCTGTTTTATGTACTAAGAGATTGTTTATGATAGTTGTAGAAAATCAACACTCTAATTAAGGTGATTCTTGTTACGGGGGAGAATGTATCAAAAAAGTCTATTTTCCCTCTATCTAAAGCCTTTTACTACCAATCTAGCCTTTTACAATCAGTCAGGTTTGTGTTTATTCCTTAGAACCCATTGCTTTGTGGCCAAGGGGTAGGTCAACTAGGTGCCAAGTCCTATTTGTTTCAAGAGAATTTATCTCATCATTAATAGCTTCTTGTCATGACATCTATTGAGGATAAAGCTTCTTTTAGATCTTTAGAATATTCTTCTACATTGTACATTTCGAAGGCTTCTCCAAAGTTTTAGTGGTTCTCACTCTGTTGCTTCTTCTAGATTAAAGGAAAGCTACTAAAACTTGAGCCACCACTATTTTTAAATTTAAAAGAAAATCTATCTTCAAAGTTATCGACATCGTCTGATTCTATGATTGTCTTATTTTCTAAGTCAAAAAACATAATATGCTTTATTGTTTTCAATCTATCCTATAAAAACACATTCATATGCTCGATTGGCTAGTTTTCTTCACTTAGGATTAAGAATTCTAAAATAGGTTAAATAACCCCAAGTTCTTAGATAAGACAAATTTGGTGTTTTATTCTTGATCCTAAGGTAAAGTTGTGTTATTTATTTTAGGAATCCTATATTAAGGTTATTTAATTATTTCACCCTACCAAGATGGTGCTGCTTATGAATCTACTAAAATAGCAACTACTAACTCAGTTAGAATTTTATTTTTTCCATTCAGTTTTTCTATTCATCTTAGGAGAGTAAGGTGTAATTTTTTCATGTATTGTTCCTTTTAAGTTATAAAACTCATTAAAGGCAATAGAATCATATTTTGTTTCTTTATCACTATGAAGTCTCTTAATCCTCTTATGAAACTAATTTTCTACTTCTGTTAAAATACTTTAAACATGTCGAATACATCACTTTTATTCTTAAACAAGTAAATAAAAGTGAACTCAAAATAATCATCTATAAATGTTATAAAATACCTTTTATTATTTCTAGTTGTCATGTCATCAAATTCACATAAATCAAAATGAATCACTTCTAGAGGCTCAACTATCTTAGTTACAACTTTATGTGAAGTCTTAATTATCTTAGCTTGACTACAATATTCACATTTATAAAAATTATGCAAAGATAATTTAGGAATCATGTTTAACCTACTCATGTTGCTAATTAACCTTTTATTTACATGACAAAGTCTAGCATGCCAAATATTAAAAGAAGACAACATTATATTTTCTAAAAAGACTAAGATCATGACATGCATGACATGATGCACCAATATCTAGCCACCAACCTTTAGACCCTCAATCACATTTATCTTTGTGATCATAGCTACTTAATCTTCTTCTATCATATTCGCTTATGCAGCAACAAGACAATTCATGTTTCTATATTTTCAAGCTAAATGTCCAAGTTTATTACAATTAAAACATAGAAATTGTACCGTACTTCCGAACTCAGGTTGTTGGGACTACGATTTTGAGCCTTAATTTTTTTACTTTTGATTTTAGGTTTGGTTTCAGAACAAAAGTAAAATTATTTCTAGGGACAACTTTTACCTCTACCTTTTGGTAAGCATGATGAGCTTCCTCCTCAATTCTCAGTCGGGTGATCAGACTCTCTAGGAAGAACTTCTTCCTCTTATGTCTTAGATATTCTTAAAATCCTTTCACAGTGAAGTTAAAGTCAAGCCTTGACCCAAAATTTATTTTACACAACATAAGTGAAGATGTGCGGCCTAGACATGCAACGACATTAGTACAAATTTGGGTTTTAACGACACTGCTAATAAAAACATTGTGTCGTTAAAAATAAAAAAGGGTGTGATGGGAGTAAAATGTGTCGTTAAAAATAAAAAAATGCAGAATTTTTCTTGACACAATTTTCCTGACACAATTTTGTTTTTTCTTGACATAATATTCACGTCATTAATTAACGACATATTTTTTGTGTCATGAAAAAAGTTTCCAAATCAAAAAAGCCCTCAATTTTAAAATTTTTTAATTCTCTCTCTCACACAATTAAAATTAAATAATAAAGGATTATTTTCTCTTAAAACACACACTCTCTCGAAAAATGCAAAGGCTTTTTCTCCTTCTCTCTACCAAAAACGCAAAGTCCACTGCCGTCGATTGCACACCATTTGACTTCAGCCACCCACTGATTCCACTCCAGCCACCCGCAATTCCGCTTTAGTCGACTCCAACACTCACCGATTCCACTCTAGCAACTATCGTTGTTGACGACACAACAAGCCTTCACTGTTGAACCCATTGTCTGGTACAAGATCTTCTGCCATCCAGTGCTTCATTCCATTCGTGCTCCTTATTTTTGGTTCGTCTCCTTCACTCTCGTTTCTCCTATTTGCATTTTTTTTGTTGAAATTTGAGTTATTTGATTGCTATTTTGAGTCCTCTGGTGAAATTCACAATAAATTTGAGTTGTTTGTCAATCAATTTTCAAGTACATGAACTTTCATTTATCAATCAATTTTCATCTTATCACTTATAATGGTTTTCATTAGAAATAAATGTCTCAAACTTTCCTGTGTGTTCATACTTTCTTCTGGTTCATTATATGTATAATGACAGTCATTTCTATTGGAGTAAAGCATTTCTCTTATATGGGCGTAACTATAATTCAGTTGTGAAGGCAATTGAAACAATGGAAAAAAAATCTTCTTGGCTTCTTTTATGCAGGTAACTACTGTACCCTTCTGTCATTTGGATCCTATTCTCTCAAAAAACCAAGTAATTGGATATTTCCACTTCTATTTTGTTAATTATATTAAGTTGTCTCTACGCCGTTTGGGAGTTGAAATTGGACTTGATTTTGAATTCTGCCAACTTCGAAGGCCTAAGCCTTGACTTATTGTACTTGTGTATATTTTTTGTTGTTAGGTAGGGAAAATGTCTAAAGCTTATGGCCCCTACAAACTTATAGGCTTGATTTGGAGGAAAAAGGTACATTTTCATCTCTAACAGATAGAATAAGTATCTTTTGATTAGGAAACGTGATTTTTTTTATTAGAGTGGTTATTGGAAATGCGATCGAAGTAAAAACTGGTTAGCTAAAGAATTGATCATGAGTTTATAAGTGTTCAGAGAACAACAATTTCCAATGATACAAAGTTTTGGGTGAAACTGAAAATAAAGCTATGCGGGTTTATGTTCGAAGTGGACAATATCATATTGTTGTAGAGATACAATTTGGAGATTTGTTGGTCATTATTGTTCTCATTTAAATCCTCTTGTCTATTTATAATTTATTATTGAGTGAAATCATTAGATCATGAGTACAAGCTTTCTTGGCACACTGGACATATTATGTCTTCCTAGTTTAAAAGCATTTCATAGGATTGGTTTAAAACAAGTGAAAATCACTACTAGAAATATGGGTCAGAAATCATGTTGACATGTACCTACGAACTTGATACTTTGTTGCACATGTGTTGTGGAGATATTGGTTAACGCATGAGTTGACTATCCTGTGGTTATAGTAGTCCTTGAAAATTTATTTGCAACATTTACATACTTTGTTTACGCTTATGTAGTAGGTGTTTTTATTTATCTTTTACATCCCTTATGGGTCTTTTATTAAGAACCTTGGCTGTATGAAATTTGACTTATTTTGAAAAGTTCATTTGTCTGCTTATTAAGAAGGTGAAATCTATTTGGCATGTACTTAATATTTATGCTTATGCTTATGCATTTTCCGTAATGAATGTTGGCTAAGGTTCATTTTCTTCAAATCTGTAGGTGATTGAAGAATCCATGAATCATGATATCAATCAAGTCCATTTATGCATCAGCCATTTGATTAGATTATTCACACGTATATGTAATATTATAATTCATTTATCTTTTGGATTATTGTAAAAACTTTACTGATAGTGTAATTTATATTTTTTATTATCAATATAAATATCTTTCTAAACATATGTGTGTAATGTTGAAATTTAGTATTTAAGTTTTTTTAAAGAATAAATATATGATAGAAAAAATGTGTTGTGAAAATAAAGAATAACGACACCAAACATGTAAGTCATTATTAAACAGAAACAATGTCGTCGAAGCACATTTCTAGACAAGAATTATGTGGAACGAAACATTTAAAATGACATATGTAGCTACCTAATTTTATCTTACAATTTTTGAAAAATCATATTAATTGTAATAATGGTTAAGATTCTTTATTTGTTCATTTTGTTAAAAAAAATCATTTTGTTAACATTAATTACATGTAATTAATTTTTTCGCTTTAAATTAATTTTTTCGCTTTAAATTTATTTCTTTTAAACTCAAAATTAAATATATATTTCATAAGGTTTTCTAATCTTTTTTTTATATAATAACCCATGCCGATTTCGCTAAAAACAATCCTACGATGGAATTTAAAAATTTCTGGGAGTCCGTTATTTCTAGATTCTTGAGATGAGGGATCAATATCTCTGGGAGTCCGAGATTTGATCCCAATAAAAAAAATTTAATCAATGTTTTAAAAGAAACTTTATTCGAAAACTAGTCTATGATAGAATTTGAGAAATTGTAATAATTTCTTATTCTCTTAAGGTGAGGAATTTTTCCTCAATATAATCTAATTAATGGGTGTATCCCACTTATTTTATGGATAATTGCTCCAAATATTGGAATGGTGAGCAATGAAATAAGACATAATTTTTTTTAAAAAAATGAATTTTACTCAAAACATAAAATTTGGCCACCGTTTTTCTAAACGGGTGTTACGAGGTGCTAATACCTTCTCTGTACACAAATGACTCCCGAACTAAACTCTAATTTTTTTGTTGACCAGTTTTATTTTATTTAAAATGATTCACTTTATTTCTGTATCCAATCACACCGTAAAAATGATTGGTGACGACTCCTCTTTTTTTTTATTTTTAAAATTAAACCCCTTTTAAGGACGTCGACCGCTCTGCGTCGTCTCGGGTACGTGGCGACAACATATATTAGCACCGAGTTATATTGAAATGTGACCCATTTAAAGCGTCGTTATAAGGGTATTAATGACAATATATTCGTGTCAAGTGATAGATTACAATGACACATTTAAAGCGTCAATGTAAGGGTATTAATGATAATATATTTGTGTCAAGGTATAGATAACGATGACACATTTAAAGCATCAATATAAGGTTATTAATGACAAAATATTCATGTCGAGCGATGGATAACGGTGACACGTTTAAAGCGTCAATGTAAGGGTATTAATGACAATATATTGGTGTCAAGGTATAGATAACAATGACACGTCTAAAGTGTCAATGTAAGGATATTTATGACAATATATTGGTGTTGAGTTATAGACATTGGTGACATATTTATTGTGTCAAGGTATAAGTATTAATGACATAATGTTGATGTCATCTAAGCATATTTAATGACACATGTTCCAAAGTGTCGTTATATAGCTTTTCTTCACAGTGGCTTTAATGACGTAAAAATTGTGTCGTTGAAACTCTTTACGACACAAATTTTGCTTCTTTAAAACACAAATTTATACTAGTGCGGATATATCTCCCTACGAGATAACATGCTGAACACCTAGTAAGCAAAAAAAAACTTCTTAAACCAATCTCAATGCAAAGCTTCAACTTTAAACTCAAGAGACTTTTACAACACATTGCAGCGGAAAAGACTTAAAGAATCAATTTAACTCACTTAACTTAGCTTTACCTAAGCTCTTTAACTATTAAGTAATAAGCACAGAACAATGCAGCTGAATAAACACATCTTCTTCTCTTTACTAACTTGACACTTTACACCAAATACAAACAGAACTCATGCTTTCTTTACAACATGACTTAAAAACATAAACTTTAGGCCTTCCATGCCTAGAACTGTTTCTTCAACTCAACGCCTAGATTGCTCGCTTCAACGCGTAGTAACTCACCTTACCCTTCTTTACTAGGCCTCAACGCCTGATAACCTAGAGAAGGAAAAATGTAAAATATAAGTCAACTACTTAGTGAGTGAGAGTTTAAATACCTTTTAGGGAATACAAATCAATCACATACATTCATTTTCATTTCACAAACATAGGCTCAACGCCTCTTTCCATTAAATCATAGAAATCACACTCACTCCCTCTTATTCCTTTCCACCAAGAACATGAACCATTCCCTATGTCAAGGCTACTGGGATTCACTCTCGCCGACATTTTGCGTTTAGACTACTACGATGTTCACTCTATTAATAGCATCCAAGAATTTTTCTGGTTCATTTCTCGTTGCACAGGTTGTCCACACGATACCTTTACACATTATATGCACACCACATTATAGCAGCTCACTTGATAGGAATAAGGCTAAAGATTTACTCGAACACAAGCATCACAGTCATCACATAGAAATCAATAGTTTTCTCTTTTCAAATAACATCAATTTCAACACAACAATATATAGTTATACAGAACGTGTTATGCATGACTACAGACTCAGAAATAATACTTTTAAAACACATCTTTTCTTCATGAAAGTCGCTCACAAAACACTTATTTTACTTAAGGTCACTCACAAAACACTTATTTTTACTTAAGAAAGTCACTCACAAAACACTTATTTTATATGTTCAAATGAGATGGAGATGTGCTATATATATCGTGGAGAATCAATGTGATAAGTGGTGTAAAATTAATTAAGAAACGATTGCATTGGTCCAAATTGTTCAATGGTTCAAAACAGTCGAAATGGTTGATAACAGTTGGTAACGGTCACAAATTAAATAAAAAAAGACGTTTTAAAATTAATTTTATAAAAAATATGAATCTATCATTGTTTTTATTCCACCCCACATCCGACTATTTGCTTTAAATAATTTTTCGTCAACATAAGTTTACATACATACATATATCCATATATATGAATCCAAATAATAGCTAAAGCAGGAAGAAAAGATATGGGGGGGTTTGTAATAATTCAAATTTATCACCCCATCTCTATCATTTTTATTCATGTGGAATAATAATGGAACATATAACTTTTTTTTCTCCTTTTCCTTTTCCTTTTTTCTTTTCTCCTATCTTTTTTATCTACTGTGGGATAGATAGATTCTCAGTCCTCATCAACGTTCCTCAAAACAAAAAGATAGAAAAAAAAACGAAGATGGAGAACCTTTTCGTATGATATTAGATATAGAAACTATGTTTTGAAATTTTTGTTTCACTCTAACAAGAAAGGTAAAATTGATAAACATTATTTAAAAATATGGATAAGTTTAGTTGGCTTTTGAGAATCTATTTAAGATTAAATTATGGAAATTTATAAGATAATAAATCGTAAAAGAATGAATGAAATACTTTTTCTAAAAAAATGAATGAAAAGGAAAATACAAATCAGTGAAATTGAAAATGTTGATATACTATTTAACATCCAGACTACATTAATATAGAAATATTTTCATTTAATACCTTCCTACATATGTAGCATTTAAGTATTATCTGTAAGATAAATAAACCATTTAACATTTTGTCAAATAGTGAATGAAAGTAGCACTACACTTTTACCTAAACATTTCTACAATAAAGAATCAAACACTTAGGATTTTACAGTATAGAAACTTCATGAAATTAGTGAGTATTCTTACTACGTACATTTTGCACACATGTATTTTTAATTTATAAAAATCATAATCAATTTTTTTTTATTAATTTGTACAAAATATTATTAATTTTATTTTAAAATTTATATATATTCTTATAATATACTGCTGTTTTATAATATAATGTATTAATGTTTTTTATGCAATATGATATATTACTGTTTTTAATTGTTGATTTCCTATAATTTGTCTGAATATAATTTAAATCTAACTAATATACTAATACTTATTAATACGAGATTTCAGAAAAAATGTAACTTATGAAACTTGTATATTGATTGATACAGTGGATACAATTTCTAATGTTTACTTATTTGATGCTTTCTCTTGAGTACAAAAATAAACTTAGAATTTCGTGGTCTTCAATCTTCAGGAAGTTGCAGTTGCAAATCGATTTGAGCTTCAAATCTTTAATCTTCTGGAATTCTTGGAAAGTTTAATCTTCCAAGTCTTCGATCTCTCAAAAAGATGATTTCGAGGTTGATAATAACTTATACATCTTGATAGCTTTTAAAGTTTGAGTCTTCAATTCTTCAGAGGTTCAATTCTTCCTTCTATCCCAAAAGCTCCTAAAATGAATGGCAAAGGTTTTTATTTAGAGAGAAATTTCATGGGCTTTAGGTGGGCTTGGGCCCTTTTACTTGACGTCTTGGGCTTGGGCCCATTTGCTTGGTGGACTCAGACTTGGGCCCACTTGTTTGACGTGCTTGGGCCTATTATTTCTTTGGCTCAATTTTTATATTTAGGGCTTAATTGGATTGGGTATGAGAAAACTTAATTACCAAAACCCAATCGAATTATAATTATCACAATATTTGCTACGATGACGTGGCAGAATTTAATTGGCTAAAAGTTTTTACTCAACAAATGCCACTTTTTGAGATTCGTGCACGTACATAAGTGGGTGAATCTCGAAAACGATAATCTAAAACCAAAATACAAGTGATTTATTCTTGACTTTGGCTCCTGTTAAAAATGTCAAATTAATCACACTATGTTTCGGACATGAGTGATTAAAATGCTATATTAAGTTTGGTTTGTTTTAATTCCCAATTCTTTTTTAAATGTAAAACATAAATCGGAGAAAGTAAAGTTTTTATTTATTTATTTTATTTTATTTTATTTTATTTTATTTTGTTATTGGAATATTTTTTCAATATATTTAGAAGAAAAAGAAAAAAAAATTAATTCTATTTTAAACTCGTTTTCTTATTCTTTATTTCTTTTAATTTGTTTATAATAATAAAAAAATATTTTTTTTAATTTAAGAAAAGATATTTTATCTTTACTTATTTATTTATTTTTATTTTTATTATGTTTGTTTATTTTATTCTTATATATATTTTTTTGAATATCTTAAAAAAAATTCTTCTTTTGTTTTAAACAGATCAACGTTTTTCTCTTCTTAACAGTGAAAAAAATCAAATATCTTCTTCTTTTGAATTATTTTATATATATATATATATATATATATATATATATATTTAAAAAAAAAAACAATCTCTAACTTCTTCAATATATAGATGAAGATCTCAACAATTTAAACGTAAAATCTCAACAAGCTGTTAGATATGATCTCATTCATTCCTTATAAATAATTGAAGGCTGGAGAGGCTAATAGAGGCAGAAACAACGATTCACCATTATCAAAGAGAGAAGAAGAGAATTTTTTTTATTGCACTGTGAAGACTTTCTCCACCAGTTTCGTTCGCTCTGTCGCAGCACTTATCTGCTGGTTGCACCTGTTGGGTTTTATGTCCTAAAACTCGTAGATAGTAAATATAATCAATTGACTGTTATTAATAAAGTATTTTATTATTATAATTTCAATAAGTGTTACAGATTATATCATTAGTTTTGTCTTAATAACCTAAATCCAATAAACTAACATTCTAAGCTGTTTGATGAGTCTTGAACAGTATGTAGAGACATACAGAGATCAATGTTCAACATCAGCTTAAAGGGTCTATAGTATAGGATTAAGGTTGGGTACCTTATTCTGTTAACACTATGGATACAACTTATTTGATACAAACACATTGATCCAATACATTCATGTATGCGACATGCGAGTGAAGGTATCCTATGCGATGAGTTTGCATAAGACTGGACCACGAAATAGTAATCACTAGATGTAACTCCGTTAACTAGTTGGATTTCTATTTCATTAGGATGACCTAGGTGACTTAGTCTTAATCCTGTGTGTATTATGAACTCCTATTTGCGAGGAATTGTCCTTTGATTTATACGACTGAGAGTGGCCAGATTGCCGACTCAATATGCTTATCATTTTGAGGACAAGACTGAGTGGGGAGCTGGGAACATAATCACATAAGATGAAATTCATTCATTCCCACCATTAGGGTAAGTAAATAAGTGTTCCCTTAAATGGTGTCTTCGGGACTTGAACAAAGGGTCCTACCCTCTCTATGGCACGAGAGGGGTTTTTGTTTAGTGGTTGGACCATAAACAGGTTGTTCATTTGAGGAGCACTGGTATTTAAGAACTAGAAGTAACCCAAGGGTAAAACGGTAATTTGACCCAGCTGGTGTTACGAACACTTGTGAAGGACTAACATACTGGTATTGGTCTATATCCGTGGACACAAAAATATATCTACAGTGAGAAGAGTTCAGCTGTGAGTCTTTAGTGGAGCGTACACAGTTAACGAATATTGATTAATGTGGTTAATGAGTTTAGCTAATTAATCTCTTGTAGCTTCTGATCTGTAGGTCTATTAGGTCCCCTTCCTAGCTCGTAAAGAGTAATGAGATTTATTTACATTGGTTGTAATTTGAAATGTCCAAATTTACTTTGGGAATTAATATAATGTATGTTGATACATTATAATATAAAATTTATGTTTTAATTAGACTTTATTATATAAATTTAATTTTGGATATGATTCAAAATTAAATTACGAGAAAATAAAATATTTGAATGAGTTCAAATATTAGTTTAATGTGAATTAGATTCATATTAAAACTATAGGTTAAAATTTAATGTGTATGTGATACATATTAAAACTATAGGTTATGGGAGAAATTTATATTTGAATATTATTCAAATTTTGGATTAAATTAAATATTATAAATTAATTAATTGGAGAATTAATTGATAGTTTAGTTTAATTTGATTTAATTAAATTAACCTATAGGTTATGCGAGAGATATTCATTTAAATATGATTTAAATGAAATATTAATTAAATATGATTTAATTAATTATTTAATTATTTAATTTAATTAATTATTTTAATATATATTAATTTAATATTTATTTATTAAATTAATAGGGAACGTGGGTGGTTTTCCCACGTTTCCATATATTCTCTCAACTTCCCACTTCTTCCGTCTGCAGAAGAGGGAATTTTTTCGTAACAAAAGTTTTTTAGGGGTGAGTTTTGCGAAGACTGAGACGCTCCCATTCTCTCTAAAAAAAATTCTTTGTAAAGAAAAATTCATTCTTCTCTATAAAGAAAAATTCCTTCTTCTCTGAATCCTTAGCCACGGTTAAAGAGATTATGGATTCGTTAAAAGGAATGTTTAGGCAACCAGAATGGTCCCTAAGACACGAGGCAATAAAATACATTTACACTAAGCGTATGAAGGAAGGGACCTCTGTTAGAGAACATGTCCTGGACATGATGATGCACTTCAATATTGCTGAGGTAAATGGTGGTGCCATCGATGAGGCTAATCAGGTTAGCTTTATCTTAGAGTCTCTTCCGAAGAGCTTCATACCATTTCAAACAAATGCGTCCCTGAACAAGATAGAGTTTAACCTGACAACCCTTCTGAATGAGCTCCAGCGTTTCCAAAATCTTACCAAAGGTAAAGGAAAAGAAGTAGAAACAAATGTTGCTACTACAAAAGGAAAATTCAAAATAGGATCGTCCTCTAAATCTAAAGTTGGACCCTTAAAACCTAATCATAGGATAGAAAAGAAGGGAAAGAGGAAAACTCCCAAACAGAACATGGAAAAGAAAACTACAGAAAAAGGTAAGTGTTACCACTGTGGTGAAAATGGGCACTGGTTGAGAAACTGCCCAAAATACCTTGCTCAGAAAAAAGCAGAGAAAGAAGCACAAGGTAAATATGATTTACTTGTTCTTGAAACATGTTTAGTGGAAAACGAAAATTCTACCTGGATATTAGATTCAGGAGCCACTAATCATATTTGTTTCTCATTTCAAGAAAATAGTTCTTGGAAAAGGCTTTCTGAGGGCGAGATCACTCTCAAAGTTGGAACTCGAGAAATGGTCTCAGCTAAAGCAGTGGGAGATTTGAAGTTGTTTTTTAATGATAGATATATCATACTCAAGAATGTCTTGTATGCACCTCAGATAAAGAGAAATTTGATGTCTATCTCTTGTATGTTAGAACATATGTATAGAATATCTTTTGAAATTAATGAAGCGTTCATTTTTCGAAAAGGTATTCATATTTGTTTTGCTATACTCGAAAACAACGTATATAAGTTAAGACCAACACGAGCAAATTTTGTCCTAAATACTGAAATGTTTAGAACAGCTGAAACTCAGAATAAAAGACAAAAAGTTTCTTCCAATGCCTTCTTATGGCACTTAAGACTTGGTCACATAAATCTCAATAGGATTGGGAGATTGGTTAATAATGGACTTTTAAGTCAGTTAGAAGATAACTCTTTACCTCCTTGTGATTCCTGTCTTAAAGGAAAAATGAGCAAACGATCTTTTTACTGGAAAAGGTCTTAGAGCCAAAACACATTTGATGCTTGTACATTCAGACCTTTGTGGACCAATGAATGTCAAAGCCTGGGAAGGATACGAATATTTCATCAGTTTTATTGATAATTATTCAAGGTATGGCCATGTTTACCTAATTTAGAACAAGTCTGATTCTTTTGAAAAGTTCAAAGAATATATGGTTGAAGTTGAAAATGAATCAGGTAAAACAATAAAGACATTTCGATCAGATCGAGGTGAAGAGTATATGGACTTACGATTCCAAGACTATTTGATAGAACATGGAATCCAATCACAACTCTCTGCACCTAGTACGCCTCAGCAGAACGGTGTATCAGAAAGAAGAAACCTAACTTTGTTAGATATGGTTCGCTCTATGATGAGTTTTTCTCGGTTGTCAGATTCTTTTTGGGGATATGCTTTAGAAATAACTATCTATATTTTAAACAACGTTCCCTCTAAAAGTATTTTTGAAACACTTTATGAGCTATGGAAAGGGCGTAAAGGTAGTTTATGTCACTTCAGGATTTGGGGATGTCCAGCACACGTGTTGGTGCAAAACCTTAAAAAGTTAGAACGTCGTTCAAAATTATCATATTTGTAGGTTATCCAAAAGAATCAAAAGGTGGTTTATTTTATGACCCTCAAGAAAATAAAGTATTTGTATCGAAAAATGCTACGTTCTTAGAGGAAGACCACATAAGAAACCATCAAACTCGCAGTAAACTAGTATTAGAAGAAATTTCCAAGAATACTACAGATAGACCTAGTTCATCTACTAAAGTAGTTGATAAAACTAGGAATATTGGTTAACACATCCTTCTCAAGAGTTGGGAGAGCCTCGTCGTAGTGGGAGGGTTGTACGACAGCCTGATCGTTATTTAGGTTTAAGTGAAGCTCAAATCATCATACCTAATAATGGGATAGAGGATCCATTGACCTATAAACAAGCAATGAATGATGTGGACTGTGACCAATGGATCAAAGCCATGGACCTCGAAATGGAATCTATGTATTCCAATTCTGTCTGGACTCTAGTAGATCAACCAAATGATGTAAAACCTATTGGTTGTAAATAGATCTACAAGAGAAAACGAGACCAAGCCGGTAAAGTACAGACTTTCAAAGCTCGACTAGTGGCAAAAGGAGGGAATAGATTATGAAGAAACTTTATCTCCTGTTGGCATGATAAAGTCGATTAGAATATTCTTATCCATCGCCACTTTTTATGACTATGAAATTTGGTAGATGGATGTCAAGACAGCCTTTTTGATTGGAAATCTTGAGGAGAGTATCTATATGGTCCAACCAAAGGGGTTTATACAAAAGGATCAAGAACAAAAAGTTTGTAAGCTTCAAAAATCCATATATGGATTAAACCAAGCATCTAGATCTTAGAATATAAGATTTGATACTGCGATCAAATCTTATGGTTTTGAACAAAATGTTGATGAACCTTGTGTTTACAAAAGGATCATCAATTCTACTGTAGCATTCTTAGTTCTGTATGTAGATGACGTTCTACTCATTGGGCATGATGTAGGTCATCTAGCTGATATTAAGAAATGGCTAGCTACGCAATTCCAAATGAAAGATTTGGAAAATGCACAATATGTTCTTGGTATCCAAATAGTTCGGAACCGTAAGAACAAAACACTAGTCATGTCTCAAACATCTCATATAGACAAAATGTTATCAAGATATAAGATGCAGAATTCCAAAAAGGGTATGCTGTCGTACAGATATGGAATTCATTTATCAAAAGAACAATGTCCAAAGACACCTCAAGAAGTTGAGGATATGAGTAACATTCCCTATGCTTCTGCTATTGGAAGCTTGATGTACGCAATGTTATGTACTAGACCTGACATTTTCTATTCAGTAGGGATAGTTAGTAGATATCAGTCCAATCCTGACATGATCATTGAACAGCTGTTAAGAATATTCTAAAATACCTTAGAAGAACAAAAGACTACATGCTTGTGTATGGTTCTAAGGATCTGATCCTTACTAGATACACTGACTCCGATTTTCAAACTGATAAAGATGCTAGAAAGTCTACATCAGGATCAGTTTTCACTCTGAATGGAGGAGCAGTAGTGTGGAGAAGTATAAAACAATCTTGTATTGCCGACTCTACTATGGAAACTGAATATGTAGCTGTCTGTGAAGCAGCAAAGGAAGCAGTATGGCTTAAAAAGTTTTTAACAGATTTGGAAGTTGTTCCAAATATGCATCTGCCAATCACCTTATATTGTGACAAACGTGGTGCAGTTGCAAATTCACGAGAACCTAGAAATCATAAACGAGAAAAACAGATTGAATGAAACTACCATCTTATCAGGAAAATCGTACATCGAGGAGACGTTACAGTAACAAAAATCTCCTCCGAGCAAAACATGGCTGATCCGTTTACAAAAGCTCTCACGGCTAAAGTGTTTGAGAGCCACCTACATGGTTTAGGTCTGTGTGGTTTGTAAACTAAGACAAGTGGGAGACTAATTGGGATTATGCCCTAGTTTATATATGTTTATTGTACTCATATATATACTCTTCTCTCATTATAAAATTCTAATTTACTTGGAGTTTTAGTCCAAGTGGGAGTTTATAACTCGTATTTTGTTTCGATTCAATAAATTTTATTATTGACTGCTATAATCTTAAAACCAATAAATATAAGTCCCGAGGCTATTTTACTGAGTTTGTCAATACACTTGAACTTTATGTAGAGACGTAAACATGGATTAAGTTCGAGTTTATAGCCCAAATAGTCTATAGTGTATGAATAAGGTTGGACACCTTATTCTGGAAAAACACTATGGATGTGACCCGTACCGTAGTTAGTACAAACGATGTAATCCTGAATCGTTCATGTAGAGACATGGAAGTGAGGGCGTCCTATGTAAATAGTTTACATAAGACTGGAATCACGAAATAAGTCACTTTTAGTTATAACACCATAAACTATAAACTGACAATTTCAATTCAATTATGATGGCCTAGGTAACTTGATCTTAATCCTGAGCTAACTATGAACTTCTGTTCATTCGGTGGTATCCTTAGATCTGCATAGGTGAGGGCAACTCATCATCCCTGGCCCAATAAGCCTCTAATTTCAAGGATAAGACCGAGTGGATAGCTAGAGACATAGGGTGCAAGACGGAATTCACTTCTACCCGCTTCTGGAATAGTAGATAGGTTGTTCCCTTAAGGACTGAATCCAAGTCTTGAACAAGGGGCCCCACCTTCTCATTGGCCCGAGAAGGATTCAGGTTTATAGGTTGGAACTTAAACCAATTGTTCAATAGTGGATCAGTGGGTCTTAAGGAGCAAGACATAATCTCGGGGGTAAAACGGTATTTTGACCTAGCCAAGATTACGAACAACCTGTGAATGATCAACTTACTCATCATGGTTATATCAGGTGGACAGAAATATATCTATAGTGAGGGGAGTGCAACTAAGAGTCTTTAACGGAATGACTCTTTAGTTAACAAACGTTGATTAAGCTTGGTATAAAAGAGTTTAGCTAGTTAATCTCGAATCATTGGAGCCCATGATCTATAGGTCCATTAGGTTCCCCTACTAGCTCATATGGATTCAACTAAGAACAATATGTTGAAGTAACTCGAATTTTTCGAATTAAGAAAAGAGAGAGAAACCGACAAATATATAAGATATAAGTCAGTAGATATAAACTTTAAGCTTTATGTTTAAATATGATTTAAATAAGTATGAATATAGATTCATATTTAGAAGCTTGGAAAGTTTTGAAACAGTCAAAGTTGTAAAAGTTAATGTGTTGATTTTTAACTTTGAACTTTGACCGGATTTATATTCGAATATGATTTGAATTTCAAAAAAATGAATGCGGATTCATACTCGGGAGGTTAGAATTAGTCAAAACGGGTAAAATAGCAAAAAATCAAAAAGTTGACTTTTGACTAAGAAAAGTCAAAGTTTGACTTTGACTTAATTGGTCAAATGACCAAAATGCCCCTTTAACTAATTACTTAATTAACTAAAATTTAGTGGGCAATGTGGCAGCCTATTATGAATTAGAAGCCACTAATTTCATTAAAAAGTTAATGAATTAATTAGGTGTTGAGATTATATGAAATAATTTGCATGCAATTTGCATGTAAATTTCATATATAAACTTCTCATTACAGAACGAGAGAATGATGATGTTTTTTCTCAAAAATTACCTAAACGATACACTACCTCCTTTCTTCTCTAAAAATTTTACTTCACAAACCGAGTCCCACAACTCCGTTCTTGGTCTTGAGATTAGTAGGTCAATTTAGTGGTTATTTTTGCTCGTGATTTTCAAGCAAAGAAGAAGCTTTGGATTGAAGAAGTTTATAACTATAAAAGGTAAGTTCATCGTTTACCTTTTATGCTCTTCGTTTAGGTCCATCGCATAGCATATGCATGTTAATTTCTAAATCGTTTACATGCATATAGAGTAACGCATGATCCTTATTATTCTGCTGCAGCGTGCCTCTTGATATTTTCTCTTCATTATGAACTCCTGTTTGCAAGGATTGTCCTTTGATTTGTACGGGTGAGAGTGGCCAGATTGTCGACTCAATATGCTTATCATTTTGGGGACAAGACCGAGTGGGGAGCTAGGAACATAATCACACAAGATGGAATTCACTCCTTCCCACATTTAGGGTAAGTAGATAAGTGTTTCCTTAAATGGTGTCTCCGGGACTTAAACAAAGGGTCCTACCCTCTCTATGACACGAGAGGGGTTTCTGTTTAGTGGTCGTACCATAAACATGTTGTTCATTAGAGGAGCACTGGTATTTAAGGACTAGAAGTAACTTAGGGGTAAAACGATAATTTGACCCAGCTGATGTTACGAACACTTGTGAAGGTCTAACTTACTGGTATTGGTCTATAACCATGGACACACAAATATATCTACAGTGAGAAGAGTTCAGCTGTGAGTCTTTAGTGGAGTGTACACACAGTTAACAAATATTGATTAATGTGGTTAATGAGTTTAGCTAATTAATCTCATATCGTTGTAGCTTCAAATCTGTACGTCCATTAGGTTCCCTTCCTAGCTCACAAAGAGTAATGAGATTTATTTATATTGGTTGTAATTTAAAATGTTCAAATTTACTTTGGGAATTAATATAATATATATTGGTACAATATAATATAAAATTTATATTTTAATTAGACTTTATTATATAAATTTAATTTTGGATATGATTCAAAATTAAATTACGAGAGAATAAAATATTTGAATGAGTTCAAATATTAGTTTAATGTGAATTAGATTCATATTAAAACTATAGGTTAAAATTTAATGTGTATGTGATACATATTAAAACTATAGGTTATGAGAGAAATTTATATTTGAATATGATTCAAATTTTGGATTAAATTAAATATAAGATATTTAATTTAGAAATTAATTAATTAGAGAATTAATTAATAGTTTAGTTTAATTTGATTTAATTAAATTAATTAAATTAAACTATTGGTTCTGCGAGAGAAATTCATTTAAATATGATTTAAATGAAATATTAATTAAATATGATTTAATTAATTAGTTAATTATTTAATTTAATTATTTAATTATTTTGATATATATTAATTTAATATTTATTTATTAAATTAATAGGGAACGTGGGTGGTTTTCCCACGTTCTCATATATTCTCTCAACTTCCCAATTTTTCCATCTGAAGAAGAGGGAATTTTTGCGTAACAAAAATTTTTTAGGGGTGAGTTCTGCGAATACCGAGACGCTCCCATTCTCTCTGAAAATTTTTTCTCTGTAAAGAAAAATTCCTTCAATTCAATTTGATTTCCACAACCATCTCATTCAGAGAATAGGAAGGTTTCGAAGTGGTGGTGCCCCATGTTGTGTTTGGTAGATTCAGAGTCGTCAACGAGAGTAAGTTCTTCTTCTCTGTATTTTTCTTGAAAGCATGTTTAACCATAAAAAAATTAGTTTTGTAATTTTGCAATATATTCGTATTTTTTAAGGTTCCAATTAAAATTGAGTTTCTGTAATTCTTACACTATAAAGGGTTTTCCTCCCTTTAGCACCGCCGTAGCCGCTGATTGCACTGTCACACCTGCTGATTGCACCGGAGTATGAAGAACCTTCGAATTTGACGCTTGAATTTTTTTTTTTTTTTTTTTTGAACAAATAGTGGCTGGATATAGAGATGGAGAGAAAAGAAAGGAAAGAAAAAAAAAAAGAGGAAAGAAAGAAAAGAGATAGAGGGAGAAAGAAGAAGAAAGAAATAAGAGAAAAAGAAAAAGATAGAGGAAGACAGAAGAAAAAGGAAGAGAGAAAAAAAGGGGCGGTGGCTCGCTAATTTTTAGGGTTTTTTCTTTTTTAATTTTTTTTCTTTTTTTAAATCTCATATTTTTTTCTTTTACAATTTTTTTCTTCAATAATTAAACTATTTTCAACCATTATTATTATTTTTTTCTTTTTCTTTTTTTAACTTCTTCTTTTCACTTTTCATATTTCTTTTTGTCTTTCAAATAAATATTTTTTAAGGACTTTTTTATTGCTTTTTTTTTTTTTTTATTATTATTATTATTATTATTATTACCCTAACTTACTTTTTTTTTCTTTTTCAGGTTTAGTACCTGTTAATTTGTTGAGATTGCACAACTTGAGGCTCTACCAAAGGTTAAGGCCTATTTTTCTTTTTTTATTATCAATGATTTCTTTGGAGGTCTCATGCAAGTATATGTGAAGTTAGGGTCTTCTCGACGTTCTTCTTCTTTAATTATCATCTTCTGGGGTTTGTTCATGATAGAGGATGGAACTCTATCATGACGTCTTACTGCTTCGTCGTCTGGGATTTGTTCATGATAGACGATGCAACTCTATCATGACACTCTGCTGCTTCTTCGACTTCTAGGATTTGTTCATGATAGACAATGCAACTCTATCATGACGTCATGCTGCTTCTTTGCTTTTGGGGTTTGTTCATGATAGATGATGGAACTCTATCATGACGTCCTGCTGCTTCGTCGACGTCTGAGATTTGCTCATGATAGATGATGCAACTCTATCACGACGTCCTGCTACTTCTTCGATTTCTAGGTTTGTTCATGATAGACGATGCAACTCTATCATGACTCCCTGCTGCTTCTTCAACTTTTAGAGTTTGTTCATGATAGACGATGCAACTCTATCATGACGCCCTGCTGCTTCTTCGACTTCTGAGATTTGTTTACGATAGATGATGCAACTCTATAATGATGCCCTACTACTTCTTCGACTTCTATGGTTTGTTCATGATAAACGATGCAACTCTTTCATGATGCCTTGCTGCTTCTTCAGTTTCTAGAGTTTATTCATCATAGACGATGGAACTCTATCATGACGTCCTGCTGCTTCATCGACGTCTGAGGTTTGTTCATGATAGACGATACAACACTATCATGACATCTTGGTACTTCTTCGGCTTCTAGGTTTGTTCATGATAAACGATGCAACTATATCATAACACTCTGCTACTTCTTGAGCTTCTGGAGTTTGTTCATGATAGACGATACAACTCTATCATGACGTCCTACTGCTTCGTTGATGTCTAGGGTTTGTTCATGATATACGATAAAACTCTATCATGACGCTCTGCTACTTCTTCGGCTTCTGGGATTTGTTCATGATAGACGATGCAACTCTATCATGACGACCTACTTCTTTGTTGACGTCTAGGGTTGTTTATGAGAGACGATACAACTCTATCATGACGTCCTGCTGCTTCTTTAACTTCTAGGGTTTGTTCATGATAGATGATGCAACTCTATCATGACACCCACTGCTTCTCCAACTTTTGAGATTTCTTCTTGATAGACGATGCAACTCTATCATGACGCCCCACTGCTTCTTCGACTAATACTCTTCATACTATGACAGACGAGTTATCCATTTCTTTGTGAGAACTATGGTCCTTTGAAGGTCTTCCAATTAAGAGAGATTTCTACGAGGAAAGGATCCCTTTCTTTAAAGAATTAACCTCCTCGCGAGATAAGATGAGTTGTCTTTTGACGACCTGTCAATATCTTTTCTAACCGTATTAATCAATAGTTTGTACGTAGAGGAATGATCGCATGACATTTTCCAAGAATGTCTCCCAAGTGATTATTAGCTCTTGGATTTCATTCTGGTACCTTAAGTCTAGAATCTATAATAAGCCAACCGCACAAAAGCAAAAGTTAGGCATCACGCTCCAAATTTACTCAAAACCTTTATGGTTCGAAGATCCAAGCTCAAGAATGGTCCTCAAGGGAGAACATGTTATTTGCAAAACTTTGAATCAAGGATGATCTGAAGGATGAAACGTATTTAGCTGTCTTCTTATTTTTTTGGTTGTGCCTCTTCACATTTCCATAGAAATGATCATTTCTTCGTCCCAGAGTAATTAGCATTGCAAGCTTAATGGTTGCTGACACTATTTATAGTCTTGCAATTCCAGTTTTGGCAAACATATATCATGGGCTAGGTTTGATAACTAAAGCCTCCAATCCGATAGGACGCATGGACTTTCACTTTTCCATGCATTACGTCCGTGGCTGGTTAGCTCATTATTTTGGCACGAATTTATCCACTTTCCATAGAAGTTTGAGGGCCCAAGATGGCTAACTTTTCTAGCGAAGGCAGGTATATTTATTTTGGCGAATATGAGGTAGAGAACTGAGCCATAATGGTGCAAGAATTCATTGGTACGCTAGCCTCCAGAAAAGGAATAAACATGAAAACATGGCTGATACCCATGATTCATCATTTTTGTAGACTTCTTATTTCGTGAGCATGCATTCTTGCGACTTGTCATCCTGCTATGAGAATACCTAGATCATAACATCATACAGTCTGTATCGATCTGGACAACAATTTTGCTTTTACTAGAATATCCCTAATGATACAGGGGTCATGCCACCTGCAATCATACTAGATAATATATTACATCACTAGAGAATATGTACGAGGCACAACACTTTATCTGAGTTATACTTACCCACCCGTTCGTTAGAGCCTTGAAAACATGTGACGCAACGATTTAAAAATTGGTGGGCCATGAGACATAAGACCTATTTTGAGGATGACAGACATCATTTGGTGAGTAGTGTCATTCCTCCCCCTTCACAACCCAAACTACACAAGAACCGAGGGAATAACCTAGGTGGTAAAGAAATTTGCTTGGTTGAGACGATGACTCCTACCTTTGAAGACTTTCATCGTTAAACAAGTCAAACAGTTCTTACGTTCATCTGCTCTTCTCGAGAAGATTCGTCGAGGCAAGATGAAAGTAGAAGGAAAAGACATTGAGAGTCCTCCATCCAAAGGACATGCATGCCCTAAAGCGTCCTTACAGAAGGTCAGCTTGACACATGCTCCTCTTAAGATTTCTGAGCCGCCTTTAGACACTTCTAAGAGATAAACTACGAGAAACCCTGAGCCTTCTCAATGGGTTGGTGAAAAGGTGGTTTTAAACTTCTTTCAGAAAACAGCCTTATGTATGTGGGAGGATATTTAAGATAAGATCATGCGAACTTCTTTTAAATATATCCAAGACTTAAGCTGGAAATAGCAATGGCTCTCTCGGGGATTGCAAAGATTCATGTAGATGGCTTGACTCCTCTTGAAGAGCATCTAAATAGTTACCTTAAGAGGGTATACAATTTCAAGGATTTGCAATCTTCATATTCTGCACAGTTGTTGTCAACAGATAAAGCTCGTCAATTAGATGAGAAGACATATGTCATCAAGGAACCTTTAACTTTAATGGAACAACTACGAGAGGACGCCATAGTTATTCAGGAGAGAGTCGTGTAGTTATCTTCAGAAAAGAAGGAACTAGAGAGGAGACTTCAGAGCATAAATGCTATGTCTGAACAACTGTCGATCTTATCTTGTGAAAAAACAGATGCCATAAACTAGCAAAAACTAGAAGTTGTCAAGCTCTAGGATGAGTCAACATATTTGAAAGCACCTCTGCTATTACTGAAGAAGCGATCGAGGCCTTGGAAGCTACACGTGAAGAATTTAAGAACTTCAAGTGGAAGCTTTGATTTATGCCCTCATTTGCCCCCCTTTTCTTTTGTTGCAATCCTTAGAAATGAAAAAGTTTTGTTAAATGATAATGCAATTATTTTATTCTAGTGTGGCTGCTTTTACATTTATTTTTGCATTGCTTTCATATGAGATGACAATGAAGCATAATTTTTTACGTGTGACTAAACTTAAAGTGAACTTTAAGTTGCCTACATACCTTTTTCAGAACATAGGGATCAAGTCATAACGTAGTTCAACGAAAATATTTTTTTTACATAACTAGATTAGGCAAAAGCTTCTTAAGAAATTTTCCATTGATTGGGCCAATTCGTAATCCGTCTTGATCGATGATTTTGTATGCACCATTCATGAAAACTTCTTTGACAATGTAAGGTCTGTCCTATTTAGGTGTGAACTTATTCCTAGTATGTCTTGTCGTGATGATAGGTCTTCTTACTGCAAGCACTAAATCACCAACTTGAAATGACCGAGGCTTTACATGTTTGTCAAAAGTCTTAGACATTCGTGTTGATAACATTCTAGTGCTTGTTGAGCTTATAGTCTCTTTTCGTCAAGTGCTTCTAACTCTTGAAGGCGTAATTTAGCATTGTCTTTAGTAGTTAGTCCTTCTTAAATTGCCATTCTTAAGGATGAAATTTCTCTTTCTAGTGGGAGTATTGCTTCAACACCATAAACCAAAGATAAGGTGTAACACATGTAGGAGTACGATGGTAGTTCTGTTGGCCCACAATGCTTCCCCAATCTTTTCTTACCAATCTCTTTTTGTCTTGGAGACCACCTTTTTTAGAAGATTCCACAGAGTTTTGTTGAATGCTTCTGCCAATCCATTTGCTGCGACGTTGTAAATAGAAGACTTATACTATTTGAAGTTAAACTTCTCACATAGCTTGTCCATCAGAGTGTTAGCGAATTGTCTTCCATTATCAGTCATGATATGATGAAGAATATCATATCTGTAAATGATGTGTGTTTGAACAAAATTTACAATGTTTTCTTTCTTTGTTTCTCTTAATATCACGACTTCAGCCCATTTAGAAAAATAATCAGTTCCAGCAAGGAAGTTAGAATGGCCAGTCAATGGCTTAGGCGTGATAGGTCCAACCAGGTCGAGTCCCCAAGCTTCAAAAGGCCATAAAGCTATTGTTGGATGAAGAGGCTCTAGTGGCTGATGTATAAAATTTTCATGGAATTGACAAGCTTTACAATACTTCGCGAAATGCATCGAGTCGTGGATCATGGTGGGCCAATAGTAATCCATTCTTTTCAACTGATGTTGGAGCTTTGGACCAGACTGGTGAGCACCACAGATACTTGAATGTGCTTCTTCTAACGCATTTATTGATTCCTCTTTTCCTAGGCATTGCAGAAAAAGACCTCTATATGAGCATTGATAAAGTGTGTCATTCTAATAAATAAATCGTGTAGCTCTTCTCCATATCTTAGCTCAATGTCGAAGATCGGTGGAAAGTTTTTCATGCTCCAAATAGTTTATAATAGGTTGACGCTAGTCTTCTTCATCAATTGCAGACACAGATATCACATCAGCTTCTTCGTATTGACTTTCAATCGAGGGCACGATCCACTTTTGACAAAGGGAAATGTTTATCGGTACGTCTTCTGAGACTGTTAAAGTAGTGGCCAAGTTTGCAAGTGCATCAACTTTTTTATTTTTTGATCTTGGTATATGCTTTAATATTATGTCATCGAATCTGTCCATCAATCTTCTAGCATAAATGAAGTAGGGCTTCAAGTCTTGATGCTTTACCTCATATTGATGGAGAGCTGTGATTTATGATAAACTTCGAATCGCCGAATATTTCAATGTACTTTATCTCAAATTATGAAGCCATTTGCAGGCCAATGATCAGGGCTTGGTACTCAGCAACATTATTTAAACACAACTCATCGAGTGTGAAGCTATAAGGCAACATATGTTTCTCGGAAGAGATGAAGACAATGCCGACACCAGCTCCACTTCTTCGTGTTGCACCATTAAAGAACATGGTCCAAGGCTTCATGCTTTCAACCAACAATACTTCTTCATACGGTAAGTCATCACATAATTCCCAATTTGATGGAACCAGATGATCAACTTGGAAATCTGCCAATGCTTGGCCCTTTACTACTTTTTCGGGGATATATTTAATATCATATTGTTGGAGTACAATTGCCCATTTAGCGAGTCGTCCCGAGATTACTGGTCTTGATAAGATATATTTAATAGGGTCAGCTTTTGCCACCAAATGTTTAGTGAAGTCTTGCATATAATGTCTCAGTTTATCTATTGTAAAAAAAAAGGGCGAGACACATTTTCTCAATTGGAGAATAATTCAATTCAGCTCCCATTAAAGTTCTACTTAGATAGTAGAGTGTGCATTCCTTACCCTTATCATTTTCTTGTGCAAGTAATGCCCCGAGCGAAGTCTCTTGAGCTGCGATATACAATATCAATGGTTTTCCAGCTGCAGGCGCACTCAAGATCGGAGGGTTGAGCATATACTTCTTTATGCTATCAAATGCATTTTGACATGATTAATTCCAATCAAAGACTGCATCATTCATCATCAATCTCTGGAATGGTTGACATCGACCCACAAGATTAGATATAAACCTTTTAATGTAAGCCAAACGACCTTACAATCATCTCAACTCATTCAGGTTCTTCGAACTTGGCATCTTCTGGATAGCTTCAATTTTAGAGTGATCAACTTCGACTCCACAATGTCTCACTATAAATCTTAAAAGCTTTCCTGAAGTTATGTTGAATGCACACTTGAGAGGGTTCATTCTTAGTTGATATTTCTTGAGGCAATCAAGTATAAGCTTCAGGTCTTCCAGGTGATCAAATTTCTTCTTGGACTTCATACAAGATCATCAACATAACATTCAACTTGTTTATGTAACATATCATCAAAGATCCTTTGCGTAGCTTGCTGGTATGTGGTACCTGTATTTTTCAATCCGAAAGGCATTACCTTATAGCAGTATATACCTTCTGGAGTTTGGAATGTTGTTTTCTCCTCACATCATCTAGAGCCATTTGAATCTGATTATATCTTGACGACCCATCCATGAAAGATAAAGCTTCATGCCCTGTGGTTGCATCTATCATGATTTCCATGATAAGCAAAGGAAAGTCATCTTTTGGGCATGCATTATTTAGGTTTTGAAAATCGACACAAACACATAGTTGGTCATTCTTCTTCCTTACTGGAATAATATTAGCTATCCACGTTGGGTACTTGACTTCACGAATAAATCCAGCCTCAATGAGCTTATTTACCTCTTCCTCGATTTGAGAAATGAGTTCGTGTCAAAATCGTCATTGGACTTGCTTGATTGGCCGATGCTCTGGTTTGATTGCTACACGATGAACGATCACCTTTGGATAGAGTACAAACATTTCTTTATATGACCACGCAAAGACTTCTTTATATGCTTTAACTAACCTCACATACTCATTTTCATCATCATCCGAAAGTTGGGCACTTATGAAGTTTGGACGAGGTTCTTTTATCGTATCAAGATTGACTTCTTTTAACTCATCAATCGCTGTTTGACCCCATCCTTAAGTGATAACGGAGCAACTTCGGCATCTTCTTCAAATGTCTCATGGTCGGATGCCTATTCTATTGTAACATGGCCGCAACCGGTCACATCTACTTCATCTTCTGGTTCATTATTTTTAGGTCGAGTAAAAACATCATGTCGCTTTACTTTTAATGAACTCTCTATATTTATTGAGACAAACATCTTTCTTTTCATTATTGATGAAACTACACTGCGAATTTCCTCGTCCTCTGTCACTAAAACCAGGTTCGGTCGAGACAGATATGGGAGGTTTCTTTTGGCCTCTTGCTATCGACATGCTTAACCTTTTGAAGGCGGATTCTCTTGTGACCGGAGTTGGGCTTGTAGATTGTATATTCTTTGCCGTTTTATTTAACCTTGGAAAGGCAGAGAGTCGACTAGAGCCGAAAGTTGAACCTTGATTTTTGTCATTCGCTGTCGATGTACTCAACCTCAAGAAGACTGAATGACGTGTAGTAGAAGAAGTAATGCGATAAAAAAGGGTACTTCTTTAACTTCTGTCTTTTTCACCTTCTTCAGAATATTTGCTTTCTTCAACTTTCATGTGGCATATATTAGCAACTTTTATTTTTCCTTTACCAGCTATTCGAACTGGTTTGAAAGACTTATATCCAACTTCAGCTCTAGAATTAGGTATAGAATATCCTTGTTTCTAAAGCTTCTTTTATGTAGGGGAAAGCCTAGGCCTTTTATCAAATATTTTCACGCTTTTAAGCTCAGTACGAGTTGTAAAATCATAACCCACCTTTGCCATCAACTGATATACCTTTAGGTCGAATCCCTCCACTGTTCGTCTTTCTGAAAAGCATGCCTTTAAGCCCTTTTTCGTAATTTTTTTGCTTCTCCTTTGTCTATCTTGGGAGTGGCATGATGAAATTTTCCTTTAATATCTCAATGCTTCTGACCGTCAGGTTTTTCGAACATTCTGCAAACGGTGATTCTCTCTTCTTACGTCGAGATAGAGGAATATAGTGTAAAACAGAGGGATTTGAGACTTCCTCTCGTGGGATTGCTATCTTTTCACTCTTTAGCGCCTCTGACTTAGCTTGTATCATTGGTTCATCATTTTCTTGACCATTGAGTGCATCCGCTTCATATGGTTTCTTTGTTGTAATCGTTTCTTACTTTGTGCTTGTAAATGCCTTTAGCCACAGGAACTTCAGTTGATATGATTTCACTCACATCATCACTTTTTGTGTAAAATTTTGCATCAGCAAAGTGAGACTTGGCATTTGAAAATGACTTAGTGTCAGCATCAACCTTCCTAATTCCCTGTTTATAAAATTTAAAACATTGATGGAGCGTGGAGGTTACTATTCCATTTTCATGTATCCATGGATGACCTAATAACATTTTATAAGTAGTCCTCGAATTGATCACATGAAATATTGTGCTTGCCTACAAATCCCCTATGGCAATCTCCAAACAAATAATGCCTATTGCATGTTGTGCTTTTTTATTAGAGTCTTGAATTACCAATTTACTGTTTGATAACTCTTCTATTGAGATACCTAATTGATTCATTGTTGACTTTGGCAGAATGTTGATGGCAGAACCATTATCAATAAGAGTTTGATTGAGCTTTTCCTCCCGAACATATCTTGACACATATAAAGGTTTGATATGAAGCTTTGACCCAAGTAGCAAATCTTTATCGCTGAATGATATCGATATACAGCAAAAATCACACCTTCATTGGTGATGTAGCAATAGTCGAGACATAATCATTTTTTAATATCTCGATAATTGTATCCTTGACTTTACGCGATAGTGTCAACAAATCATTTATGCCTAAAGAAAGCAAATCCTCTAGCTTGGGTGTCACCTCCATCGAATTTAAGGGAGAAGCGTCGTCCTCAGTCGTATTGATAGTATGCACGAGACAAATTCCATTAGAAAGTTTTCAGGAAAGAAGTCCTATAGAGTTATTGGTTGTCGTGGTCGAGGAAGCTCCTCACTTTCTTCAATAACCGATAGAAGCTTTCTTGCATTCTTTCTTGTCTTTCTTCTTTGAGACTTACCCTTCCTCCTGTACTATCGATACGAGCGGGATTCTTTTTGGGGAAATTTTTGTTTGCGCTTCTTTCGATGCGTTCTTAGCATCCTTCCCTCATCAACATTATCTACCTGCTTTTCTTCTTCCTTGGAGCAAACAGTCTGGAAGTCATTATTTTGTAAGGCCTCCGGTGAAGAATATATAACAACAGGCTCCAACGATCCAAATTGGATTAGACTCCCTATAGTAGGCAATCGACTATCTGGCTGAATGATTATTGTCGCATGATTTGTTTGTGCCACATCATCAAGATCTAGCTCAATCTTTTTGTCCAAAGCTAATTTTAGGATCAACTCCTTCAATACAAAACATTTTTCAATAGGATGGCTGACAACCTAATGATATTTACAGTAATTGGGATCATTTACTATCCCCATTTCTGTAGGTCATTTACATTCAGGAAGTTGAATGAGTTGCTTTGATAGTAGTTGGTCTAACATATCAGGTAAGTTAATTAGAGTCTGGAAAAGGGTAAACTTTTTCTTGTCCCTAGAGACAAACTTTAAAGAAGCTGTGTTGACGACCATAACTTCCTTGGTAGCACCCTTCGATACCTTCTTGGTATTCTTCACTTCTTTCTTTTCTTTTCTAATTTCTGGGACTAATAGATCATTGTTTTCTCTATTAACAATACTTAGCTCTATATCATGAGCTTTGGTTGCTAACTCTTCAAAGATGTGGGGTTTTATTCCCTGCAAGATGTATAGGTGCCCAAATGCATTCCTTGAGTGCACATTTCAATTGTTGATAGTTCAATTAATCTATCTTTGCAGTCAAGGCTTAATGCTCTCCAGTGATTAATATAGTCAATGACTGGCTCAACCTTTTGCTGCTTGGTGGTAGTTAACTCTATCATGCTAATAATACATTAGGTGCTGTAGAAACAGTTGAGAAAGTCCCCTTCAAGCTACTCCCAACTATTAATAGATTCAGGCTCCAAGTTGGTGTACCAGTGGAAGGTGTTTCCTTTGAGAGTTCGGATGAACTGTTTGACTAACAAATCTCCTCATGTATCAGCAGTTTCACATGTTTCGATGAAATGAGCAACATGTTGTTTTGGGTTTCCATTTCCATTAAACTGTTGGAACTTAGATGGCTTGAAATATAAAGAGAAAATTTGAGTAGGTCCACCGTATTGAGTTTTGATGGAGTTTGCAATCATCTCTTGCAACTACTAAACAGACAACAATGCAATTGAGGTCGAATTGTGTGGTTGACTTTCTTGCATAATAGCCTTTCCTTTGTCCACATTCTTGATAGTGTGTGTGTGACTTGATTCAGTAGCGTCTCGACTCTCGATGTGTTTCTTCAGTGATGCAATCTCGAAATCCCTTTCTTTAACTGCCTTCATGAGCATATTAACCTTTTTTTCGAGCTCTGTCATTCCGTCTTCGCTTGTATTCACGTCAGTCACCATAACTGACATTATGTTTGGATGAGGCACCTCCTCATTTGAACGCTCAAATGACAAGTTGTGTTCGTCAATCATAGAATTTTCTTTGATTACAATTCCACCTTTTGGTGGCTTAGAGATTTGTTCCCAAAGTATTCTTTGTGACTTCAAAGGATGGCGTATCTTCATATGATTGAATTTTCCTTAAGCGGCTACGAGTATTTGGTCGCTTACCGATGTCGTTGAGAGCTTTGGAAGTGTTTCCTTGAGATATCATGATTTCTTTTGATGTTTTTCAAAAAGGTAAAGAGATGAAAGGTAGAGACGGTTCCACTGGGCGTGCCAAAATGTTCACATGAGATTTCAGAAGAAATGTAATTCGTGGAATTAAAATTATATATTGATTGATATAGTGGATACACTCTTTAATGTTTACTCCTTTAATGCTTTCTCTTGAGTACAAAAATAAACTTAGAATTTTGTGGTCTTCGATCTTCAGGAAGTTGTAGTTGTAAGTCGATTTGAGCTTCAATCTTCTGGAATTCTGGGAAAGTTTAATCTTCCAAGTCTTGATCTTTCAGAAGGATGATCTCGAGGTTAATAATAAGTTGCACGTCTTGAGAGCTTTTAGAAGTTTGAGTTTTCAATTCCTCATAGGTTCAGTTCTTCCTTCAATCCCAAAAGCCCCTAAAATGAATGGCAAAGGTCTCTATTTATAGAGAAATTTCATGGGCTTTAGGTGGGCTTGGGCTTGGGCCCATTTCCTGGCCCCTTAAGCTTGTGTCCTTTTTCTTGGCAGGCTTGGGCTTGGGATTGGGTCCACTTGTTTGACATGCTCGGGCCCATTATTTCTTTGGCTCAATTTTTATATTTAGGGCCTAATTGGATTGGGTATGAGAAAACTTAATTACTCAAACCCAATCGAATTATAATTAATACAATGTTTGCTGTGATGGCGTGGCAAAATTTAATTGGCCGAAATTTCATGCTCAATAATAGTGTTTTAATTAACTTGGCAAAAAGTTATAACTTTTTTAGAATAAATAATATTAAGGAAAACTTATATAAATATAACAAAACTGTAAACTATTTACGGCCCGTGTAACAAGACCCATAAGGTTAGCCATTTTTTAAATATTTCAGGTTTGTCCTTCCATCTTTCTTTTCTTCCTCACGATTCGTCTTCTTCCTGTTATTTCGTCTTCCCCTACAATTTCGTTTTTCTTCTTTTCTCTTTTTCTTTTCTGTGATTTCTTTCCATCATCTTTCTTATTTTTCAATTCTTTATTTATGTCGTTTAATCTTTCCATCGTTTTTCTTCTTTTCCTCTTCGTTTTTTTTTTTTTTTTTTTGCTTCGATTTCTTTCTATCATCTTTCTACTTTTCTTCTTCTTTTTTTCGATGTGATTTCTTTCCATCGTCTTTCTTCTTCATTTTTTTTTACGCATTTACATTTGGGTAACCAAATCTAAACGACTATGTATAAGACTGTGTATACAACAAAATAGCAAAATCTAAAATATCATGTATAAAGAATCTTGAAAAAAAATCATTTAGATTGAAGTAGCCAAATGTAAACGATCGTTTACTTTAAAAGAAAAAAAAATCGTGTATAAAAAATATTGAAAAAAAAATCTTGAAAAAAATCTTGAAAAAAAATCATTTGGATTGAAGTAGCCAAATGTAAACGATCGTGTAAATAAGTCTAAACGATCGTGTAAAGAAATCTAAACGATCGTGTACCAAAAGAATTAAAAAAATCGTGTACCAAATTTTTTTAAAAAAAACCATTTAGATTTGGGTCCCCAAATCTAAACGATCGTGTAACAAAATTAAACGATGGAATTGAAAAGATAAATTGTAGCCATATGTAAACGATCGTGTATAAATTGTAACCATATCTAAACAATCGCATATAAATTATAGTCATATCTAAACGATCGTATATAAATTATAGCTATATCTAAACGATCGCATATATATTGAACCAAATCTAAACAATTGCGTATATATTGAACCATATGTAAACGATCGCGTATAAATTGTAGTCATATCTAAATGATCGCGTATCAAACAATAACCAAATTTAAACGATCGCAAATATATTACGCGTGCGTTATTAACGGCGTGGTTGACGGGGCATTTTTGATATTTTACACGGTGGAACTCTGGACTTTTTTCGTTTTTGGAATTGTTTTATAGAGTGTAAATATTTTGTCGTTTTTATATTTTTTGAAAAGGCCCCCGTGGAGAAAAGCCACTGTTATTGTTAAATCCATAATTTAATCAAAGTAATATATTTTTTATTTAAATTTTAACTACAAATTAATATTTTCTAATAATATACTTTTGTTTAGTGACGCTATTACACGTGGTATTTTTTACTTTATTTTTCTATTAGAATAAAAAACTATATTTTCATTTACTATAAACCACTACATTTTATAAAATTGATAAACCTATTTTGTTGTAAATATATATAGCGTAAATCTAAAAATAATATATTAACCATCATCGTTATTATCAACAAAAATATGCTAAATTTTAAAATTTACGAATTTCTAAATTAGTTTCGATTCTAAAAGTTTTTTTAAATATTGCTAGAAACATAATTAATGGGATATGTATTATTTTAATTGTTCAACTATCTTTTTTAGTTTGTCACCAAAGTTGTAGTTATTAATTATCTCTTATTATAGCCTTCAATTTTATAATTTTCTTAAAATCAAACTTTCAAATCACTTTTGCGAACGAAGGTAATATAAAACCTTAGAGCCATTCAAATTCAAATTAAAATTATAAAAACCTTCGACATTGAAAAGATTTCATGTGTTATAATTTAATTTAATTAATTAATTAATAGTTGATTTATAAAAAATGGTTAAAATGATAAATTTGACAAAATATTTAAAACATATAGCAAAATCTCATATTCTATCACTAATAGACATTGATAGACACTTATATATGCTTCTTATTGATAGTCAATATTAGAATTACATCCGTATTTATCATTGATAGAATCCAAAATTTTGCTATATATTGTAAATATTTTAATTTATTTTACTGTATTTAAAAATATCTCTTGATTTATTATAATTTTTCACATTCCATTCCATTAATCTTCATAGATTTATTAACATCACATGAATTTTATGCTACAATTCATTGTTTTTAACGCAAACTAAGAAAACATATAGTAATTGTCATCTCTTTGGGGAAAAAATTCTAACTACTGACAATTGTTTTTCAACTTATTCCCTTTGTCTATTAAAAGTTTTATAGAATATTTTGAGTTAATAATTTGATTTCATACCATACTTTAATTTTAAATTTTATTATTAAATACTTTTTAAAAATATTTGTAAATAAAGTAATAAAAATACATTTATGTTTGTAGAATAAGAAATTTTAAACCAATCACAAATTATTACGTCATTTAACAAATTAATTACGAAAAATATAAATAATTAAATTTAGGACTAATTAAAAGTTGACATGTGTCCCAAATTGAAATTAAAAACATACATCGGTTGATTCTAATGATGCTAAATGTTTTCATTATGACCGTTGAATCAAGTTAATTATTTTGGTCAAACTAAATATTATTTACTCGGACTAAAGTTCAATTGAGCTAAAAAAATAAGCTTACCTAACCCAAATACTAAATATGACCCAAATCTATGTGTTTGAGTCCATGGGTTCAGTCCATGGACCAACCAAACTCAAATAAAGCCCACTAGAGAACTCTATGATAGATGAGTTTTCTTCATTTGTGGGGACAAAAATTTTTAATACTATAAGGTGTAGAGATAATTCTTACAAGAGTTCCCTAACTCATAAAGCCGACCACCTCAAAGATTGATGTAGTTTTGAAGATTCAAGCTTTCTTCTAAGACTTCAATTTCAAGAACTTCATGTGTTTTGTTTCTTCAAATCAAGCATAAACATCTAATCTAGAGAGAATAAGAGAATCAAATACTAGAAATCGAACTACGTCACATCAAATCAACAAAAATATAACACCTACACAAGTTAAACTCTGTGAATTAATTTTTTTTTCAAAAATCCCATGTTGACGTTGTTCTTATTATAACAATACATTTTGCAACTTCGATCTCCTAACATCTTGAAATACTTTGGATATTGAAGGGACTTGGAGAACAGTGCATTGAAATAACAAAATGAAAGATTGAATCTTTACGTGTTTGGTGAAGAATGGTGATTAAAAAAAAAACCTTCATTCTTATGGTAACAGAAGTTAAAGAGTTACAAAACAAAAAACTATTACAAATTCATTTTTGTATTAAATTAAAGAAAATGACCTTCAAAATATAGGAAATTTTTTTTATTAAATAAATAGGATTGACAACAATTTTGATATGTGGTTGGCTTTTTTTCATTTTACATTTTTCATTAGGTTTTTTTAAAATAAAAATTTTATAGTATATATTGGTTTATTAAATTTTCTTGTCTAACATCTTAAAAAAATCAAATTTTACTTTTAAACAGGCTAAGTTGCATTTTAATATTATTAAACTGCAATTTAATAGAATAATTATCGAAAAATCAAAGAGTAGTACAAATTTGAATGAATTTCATAATAACATTTGTTATAATTATATTGAAATTAAAATTTCATAAATTATTAATTTATATAATTAATCTAACTTAATTTTGTGCAAATTTTAGATTTATTAAAATCGTGAATACAAAAAGAAAAAAAAAACACATTTTTCCTACAATGTCATTTTGAATAGATTTCTCTTAAAAAATATTTGTAATACAATTTCAAATGACATTATATAATAAGTACAACACTTAAACCATTTTGTTTACCTCTACAACAAATATAAAATTTTGAATGTCAAACTCAAAAGGGTTAATTAGGTGACGAACAATATTTTTCTTTTTGTTTTGTTGTGACATGAATTTGTGACGAACAATTGTAACTTTTGTTCAAGATCTACCTAGAAAAAATGCTTCCAACTTTTAAATATTATTTCAGTCATTATATTAAAAATGAATTAGATCATTATATCAAAATAACTCACCTTATTTTGTGGATGACTAAAAGTTCAAGAAAGTGAAAGTTGTGTATCTTGAATGGTAAAAAAGTATTTTGAACCATGAAATTCTAAAAAATTGGTGAGAATATACAGATCTACACAAACCACAAGCGCTTGAAGTACTTCTTCACTCAGAATGAGTTAAACATGAGACAGCGAAGATGACTTGAGTTAGTAAAGGACTATGATTGTGAGATCTTGTACCACACAGATAAGGTGAATGTGGTAGTTGAGGCTCTTAGTAGAAAGATAGCTCATTCAACTGCACTTATTACCAACCAAGCTCCATTACACCAAGACTTTGAACGAGTCGAGATTGCAGTTGCAATGAGGCAAGTCACCTCACAATTGGCATAGTTGACATGCAATCAACTTTGAGACAGAGAATTATTGATGCTCAACATAGTGATCTTTATTTGATTGAGAAGAGCCGCTTAGTAGAAACAAAGCAAGCTAATGGATTCTCTATATCTTTTGATGATCGCATTATGTTTGATAGACGGTTATGTGTGTGAGCAGATAATAAGGTTAAGACAGATTTATTGACTGAAGCCCATAGTTTTCTGTTTTCTATGCATCCCGACAGTATAAAGATGTACCAGGAATTGAGACGAATTTACTGATAGCATAACATGAAGAAGGAAGTGGCAGATTTTGTTAGCAAATGTTGGGTGTGCCAGTAGGTGAAAGCACCAACACAGAAGCTAGTAGGTTTGTTGAAGCCAATGGGTTTGTTGAAACCCTTTAAGTTTACTAGAGTGAAAATGGGAGAATGTGTCGATGAACTTCATTATGGGACTGCCTAAGACAATGAAAGGTTATATAGTGATATGGGTCATTCTCACGAAACCAGCACATTTTATCCTAAGAAGATCCACTTACACAACAAGCAAGTGGGTACAGTTATACTTGACAAAAATAGTCAGACTGCATAGAGCATCCGCATTGATTGTCAGAGATGCATGTTTCTACTCCAAGTTTTGGAAAGAACTTCATAGTACAACTTTTCACCCACAGACTAATGGTCAAACTAAGCGTTTGAATCAAATTTTGGAGGATATGTTGTGAGGTTGTGTGCTAGAGTTTTCAAGGAGTTGAGACTCTCACTTGCATTTGATGGAGTTTGCATATAATAGCAGTTATCAGGCTAACATTGGCATGTCACCATTTGAAGTCTTGTACGGTAAGTGTTGCAGGCCTCCTATTTGTTGGGTGAGGTTAGTAAGCAGAGAAAGATTGGCCCCGAGTTAGTTCAGTCCACCAACGAAGTCATACAGAAGATTAGAGCTCGTATGTTAATAGCTTAAAGCAGACAAAAAAGTTACGCTGATGTATAGGGTAAAGATCTTGAATTTGATATAGGAGACATAATTTTTCTGAATGTAGAATTTATAAAAGTTGCCCTAAGATTTAAAACAAGGGGAAAGCTGAGTCCCCATTTTGTCGGGTCGTTTAAGTCACTTGTCAGGCCGTTTTGCAATTCATGATGTGTTCCATGTCTCAATGTTGAGAAAATACGTAGCAAACCTGTCGCATATAGTTGAATATGAGTCATTCAAATTAATGAGAATTTGAGCTGTGAGAAGCAACTAATTGTGGTTTTGGCAAGAGAGGTTAAGTTGCTCTGTAACAGAGGATTGCATTGGTAAAAATATTATGGCAAAACCATAAAGTTGAAATGCCACATAGGAATGAGAGGATGACATGAGAGCCTGGTATCCTGAACTGTTTGAGGATGAAAGTTCTTTAAGGAGAGAAGAATGTAACACCCTACAAATTAAGAATGTATTATTTTATGGTGTTATTTTATTATTTGGATTAAGTTAATTTTGGTGTTTTATTGAGCATTAATTTAAGTTTTATGTATATGGATTTAATTAAAGTTGTGGATTTTATGGAATTATTATTGGATGTTATTTATTGAGAAAAGAAAATAAAGAAAAAAATTAGGGAAAATATTTAATTAGAGAATAGAAAGAGTTTATGAGAAGAAATTAAATGAAGAGAGAGAGGGTTGTATTTATTTATTGGAAAAAAGAAAAAGAAAGTTAATAAAAATAAAGGGTCTTTTAAAAAATATAACAAAGCGGCAAATTATTTACACTCTATAGAACAATTTCAAAAGCTCACTAGCCCACAATTCGATATACCAATGCAAAATATCAAAATTACCCCAATAAACGCATGATTAATCGGCCACGCACGCGAGATTAATGTTCTAGTAAATGATTATTATACACGATTGTGTAGAATAAGATACAATTGATACACAATCTTATAGATTACCAAGATATAAACGATCAGATAATAAATTCTAAACGATGATGAAAAACATTGCATATAAACGATCGTATAGTGTATCTTCAACTATCATTGCATATGTGCGTCTAATCATGTATATAAGTATAAACGATCGAAAACGATCATCACAGCGATCTTGTAGACAAAGATACAATTAATACATGATCTTGTAGATTACCATTGATGTAAACGATTAGATAATAAACACTAAATGATGACGAAAAGCTTTAAATAGAGATGATCTTGTAGAGTAACTTCAACGATCGCTGCATATGTGCGTCTGATCCTATATGTAATTGTTGCCATGTACCCGAGATGACATGGAGCGGTCAACGTCCTTAAAAATGGTTAATTAGAAGGTGGACGAAGACGTGTAGACACTAAGTCTTCAAATTAAGATATTTTAGATAAATTATCTGCATCAGGGGCCAGAGATAAAACAACCGTCTCATGAAAAAAGAATAAATAAACTGGATGTCAGAGATAAAACAAATGCCATTACAGTAACATTGTGTTAAGGGCCAAGGATAAGACAAGCATCATCTCAGCAACATGGAGTCAAGGGCTAGAAATAAAACAAATACCTCATGACAAAAGAATAAATAAGTTGGAGGCCAGGGATAAAACAAGTGTCATCTCAGCAACATGGTGTCAAGGATCAGAGATAAAACAAGCCCATCATGACAAAAGAATAAATAAACTGGAGGCCAGGGATAAAACAAGTGCCATCTCAGCAAAATGATGTCAAGGGTCAAGAATAAAACAAGTGCCTCATGACAAAAGAATAAATAAGATGGAGGCCAGGGATAAAACAAGCGTCATCGTAGCAATATGGTGCCAAGGGTCAGGGATAAAACAAGAGCCTCATGACAAAAAGAATGAATAATCAAGCTGGAGGTCATATATTAAATTATCATATCAAGAATGTATGCTGTGCCACCTATAAAAATGCAAACAATGTAGATAATATGAAAGGTCATGTATGCATGAACATGTTAATTAGGTATTAAAAAAATTGAATCGTTGTTTACCTTTCTCGACAAAAAACCAAAACATGCATGATAGCCCAATAACTTTTATGAGTACTGAAATCTCAAATACAAGCTCAAATCCTTAAAATATTACTGACTTGAGGAGAAAATGCTATAATCAAAAGCTAATCGTCACTTCATGCATAGTATTTCTTCAAATAGTCTGCGCTTAAAGGGTTAGGCAAGTCATCTCCATCCATATTTGTCAAAATTAAAGCTCCTCCTAAAAAGCTCTTTTTACTACATATGGTCCATTGTAATTGGGAGTCTATTTTCCTCTATAATCCTTTTGAACAAGTAGGATCCTTTTTAACACTAGATCTCCTTCTTGGAAATGACAGCATCGAACCTTTTTGTCATATGCTTATGTTATTTTCTTTTGGTACAACTGTTCTCTACATAGTGCAGTCAGTCTATTTTCTTCTATGAAATTTAATTGCTCGTACCTTACTTGAGCCCACTTTGCTTCATCTAGTTTTTCCTTTTGGATTATCCTAAGGGATGACACCTCAACTTCAATAGGTAAAACTATTTTGAAATCGTACACCAGTGAAAAAGGGATTGCCCATATTGACGTGCAAACTGATATTCTATATCCATGCAATGCAAAAGGTAATATTTCATGTCAATCTCTATAAGTGACCGACATTTTTTCGAGAATCTTTTTGATATTTTTGTTTGCTGCTTCCACTGCCCCATTCATCTCAGGGCGATAAGGAGTAGAATTAGAGTGTTTAACCTTGAGCTGACTGCACAACTCCTCAATTAATTTGTTATTCATGTTTTTTCCATTATCTGTGATGATACGCTTAGGCAAACCATACCGACACTTTTGTATGAAATAGCCTCTACCCATTTCGTGAAATAGTCTATAGCTACCAAAATGAATCGATGGTCATTTTATGTCTTTGGCTCAATGGGTCCAATTACATCCAAACCTCACATGGAGAAAGGTTATGGGGATGTCAACACATGCAGTGGAAAAGCTGGAGCATGCGCTTTATCTACGTATATATTTGACATTTATGGCATTTTCTTGCATATTTGATGCAGTCTGATTCCATGGTCAACCAAAGATAACTAGAACGTAAAATTTGTCTCGCCATCATATGTCCATTTGCATGCGTCCCATAAACTCCTTCATGAATTTCTTCCAAAATATTTTCGACTTCCAAGGCATCGACACATCATAGTAGAGTCATATCATAATTTCTTTTGTATAATACTGCACCACTCAGAAAGAACTTCAGGGCTAACTTCCTAATGGTGCTTTTACTATTTTCCAATGCCCCTAATGGATACTCTCGATATGCAAGGTAGTGCTTAATATCATGATACCAAGGTTTACCGTCAGGTTCTCGCTCGATGCTTATACAGTAGGATGGTGTCTCATACTTCTCCATCCTTATAGGTTGAACTTCTTCACTGTAAGCTACATTAAACATGGCAAAAAGAGTGGCTAATGCATCTGCAACTTGGTTCCTTTTCAATGGGACATGTTCGAATGTTATCAAATCAAAAGTTTGAGTTATTTTGCAAATATAATCGTTATAAGGGATCAATTTAGCATCCATCGTCTCTCATTCCTCATTCAGCTGATGTACAATCAACAGAGAATCCCTAAGGACTCGTAACCTTTTTATTTTTATCTCATAGGCCATTCACACTCCCATACTACATGCTTCATATGCAGTCATATTGTTGGTGCAATTGAAATATAACTTAGCAGTTAAAGGATACCATTTTCCATCGGGAAATATCAAAATGGCTCCCACACCATGTCCTACTTCATTTATGGCTCCGTCGAACATCACTGTCTGTGTATCTGCTGAGGTATTTACTATCCCATGATATCTTCATCCGAAAAATCGAACTTCTTGGGCTCATAGTCTTCAATTGGTAATTCAGCTAGGCAATCAGCAATCACACTACCCTTTGTGGCCTTTCTAGTAATGTAAACAATATCAAACTCTGACCATAATACCTACCACTTGGTTATCCTTTCTGATAAGGATGTCTTTTCAAAAATATATTTTATAGGATCCATTTTTGAAATAAGTCATGTAGTAGTACAACATACACTATCTTAATCTTTGAGTTGTCCATGCTAGGGTGCAACATGTTTTTTCTAACAATGAGTACTTTGATTCATAATTTGTGAACTTCTTGCTCAAATAATAGACAGCTTGCTCCTTCTTTCCACTAGAGTCACACTGTCTTAGCACACATCCCATTGACCCATCCTTCACTGTCAAGTATAACATTAAAGGTCATCCTAGAGTTGACGGAATGAGGATATGAGGGCTTTGCAAGTAGTCTTTGATTTTACCCAAAGCTTTTTGGCAATCTTCATTCCAATGAAAAATCTCATTTTTGCAAAGTAGTTTTAAAATCGATTCACAAGTTTGAGTGAGGTGTTAAATAAATCGTGCAATGTAATTCAACCTTCCTAGAAACTTCTAACCTCCTTTTGTGTTTTTTGTGGCTTTAAGTCCACTATCGCCTTTGATTTTTTCTGGGTCTACCTTGAGTCCTTCACGACGAACAATGAAGCTAACTTCCTAGAAGAAACTCCAAATATGCATTTTGCTAGATTCAACTTTAACTGGAATTTTCGCAATCGCTCAAAAAACTTATGAAGGGTAACCACATGCTTTTCTTCGAGTCTAGACTTGGCAATCATATCATCAACATAAAACGCATTACTTTATAGCAAAAAGTTCTCCACAAGGTGATGAATGTTGTTTTTTCTTGATCTTCTGGAGTCATTTTAATTTGGTTGTATCCTGAAAATTCATCCATAAATGAGAAGGTGGAAAACCCAGCAGTATTATCTACCAACACATCGATGTGAGGAAAAGGAAAGTTGTCTTTAGGACTTGCTTGATTAATATCTCTATAGTCTACGTACATTCTAACCTTTCCATCCTTGTTTGTAACTGGGACGATGTTTGTAACCCAATTTGGGTATTTTGCTACTGCTAAAAAGCCAACATCAAACTACTTTTTAACTTCTTATGTAATCTTGATCAACATTTCAGGTTTCAATTTGTGAAGCTTTTGTCGTATAGGCTTACATTCTGGCTTGAGTGGTAACCGATGTATTATAATCTCTGTATACAAACCGAGCATATCCTGGTAGGACCACGTAAATATATCTTTGAACTCATGAAGTAGGGTCACTAGATCTGATTGATCCTGCTCCAAAGCCAAAGTGCCAATTCGCACTTCTTTCACTTCTTCTTGTGTTCCCAAATTGATAACCTTCAAAGTTTCTTGATATGACATAGTCTTCTTTTCATCTTGCTCTATCAATCTTAGTAATTAAGGAGATATATCATATTCATCCTCTTTAATATTCTGCTCAAGATTACAGATTGGAACCTCGAAATCAACAACATCATCGATTTCGTCTTCTACTCTAGTGCCCTTTTGTGATTCCTTAATGACTTTCAGCATCTTCTTGATCTCCCAATTGTTCAACTAAAATCCTGGCAGACACTGATAAACCAATGAATGAGGCAGAATAGCATTCTCGGAGACAACTGCAATTAAGGTCTCAAAATCTTTGTTACATCTTTTTCTCTGGTTGGTATTAAACAACAATTCTCCAAGCTTAAATGTCTCAGATAAATGAGGTATGTACATTCTTTTCTCCTTGATCTCGCGTCCCTCAAGGCGCGCGCTTCTTTTTTCTTTCATTTTTGCTCGAATTTTCTCCCTTTCTGAAGTCGTTGGCTTATAGCCCAACCCAAACTTTTCCTTGGCTTTAGTAAGAGAAATCACTTATAGGTCTCCTTGATTATCCTTCCCCAGTCCCTTGTGCATTTGGAAACCATTTTTTATCATTGTCTTTACAATCATTAAAGATGTTTTAGATACATAACAATCCGTACTCAAACCTTCGATTGGAAACATAGTAGCATTAGCAATTTCAAACGATCTATAAGAACAGTCTAGAGCTTCTTCTGTTGCTTCAACATAAGGAAGTGCTGATTTTTTCGTTACAAACATGTCCTCTTCTCCGTACACAATAGTTTGACCACCTTCCATACTAAACTTCAACCTTTTATGCAGTGAAGACGAGACTGTCCCTAATGAATGAATCCAAGATCGTCCTAGTAGACAACTATATGAGGAATTCCTAGTAGACAACTATATGAGGAATTTACTTCCATTACCTAAAATGGAACGTTGAAAGTGGAAGGCCCAATTTTCAATGGGATATCTATATCCTCGATTACTTCTCTACGAGCACCGTCAAAGGCTCCAACAACCATGGTACTTGGTCTTAGGTACAATGGATCTATGGGGAGTTTCATCAAAGTGGATCATGACATTATATTTAAAGATGATCCATTATCTACTAAAACCCTTGCCTCGTGGTGGTCTTTACACTTCTCAGATATGTGCAATGCCTTAGTATGTCCAGTACCTTCAGGGAGAATTTCTTCATCTGTAAAGGAAATGCAATTTGTAGCAATTATGTTTTCGACAATTTCACTAAGTGCATTCACTGAAATCTCATGTCCCACATGAGCTCGGTTTAAAATATCCAACAAAACCTTACGGTGCAGTTTAGAGTATATGAATAATGATAAGATCGATATACGAGCTGGGGTACGATGTAATTGCTCAATCACTTTATATTCACTTTACTTAATCAATTTCAAAAATTCACAAACTTCCTCTTTGGAATTAGTTAGGGGGTGAACTAGGATGTAGTTTTTTCCAAATTATGTTTTCAAAACTGTTGTTTTGCATTTATTGAATAAAGAATTATTTTTCTTCCTCTTTTAAAGAAAATGAAAATAGATATTTACTTTAAAGTAATGACATCGGCTTAGTTTGAAAAGTTGAGTCCTTACATGTTTAAAGTTCCAAAGTATGCTAGTACTCATACATGTCAGAATAATTTAAGAAATCAGGATCACAAGCAAGCCAAGAGTTGGGTCATAGCCAAATTAATTAAGTGGAAGTACCAAGATGTTAGTTGTGGTTATAGGTCGAAGGAAATAATTCAAGATTTTTGAAAGGAATATGGGATAGACATTACTTATGTGAGGATGTGGAGGGCTTGAGAAGCTGCATTGTCAACAGTCAGAGGTCCCCCTGGAGAATCATACTTTGTTAGCTCGGTATGAGGAAGTGTTAAAAATTTGTAACCCTGGTATACTTACTACTATTTGTAGAGGAACCCGATGGCCATTCTAAGTATGTGTATATGGCACTTAGAACATCTATTAGAGGTTTTTTATACTGCATTAAGTCAGTCATCGTAGTTGACACTGTACATTATAGGGGGAAGATAAGGGTATCATGCTCGTAGCGGTGTCCATGAGAAGATTATGAACAACTATCGACGTTGTGAATGGGCTAGTAATTGTATCTCACTACCATAAGAGTATTTACAAATCTATCGTGTTAGTCTTTTGGACAGTTTTCGCGTACATTGTATCCATCCTTTAAAATTGAACCTAACGACGAAATTCAACAATGATAACGTGTGTGAATTTTATTTTATCTACCAAAGCATGTCGTGAGTTAGTGTTTCAGTATTATTAGAATAAGTTGGCTTCATATAGGAGAGTTCAAAGGTATCTCACCAAAGTAGGGTTATCAAGGTGGCGCATGTATACTAAGGTGGTATGTGATACGATCATATGACTACTAATAACGTACTACTTGGATCACATTAGAGGTATGCACCAAGAATGGTTCTCTAAACGTAGGAAAATAACGTCGAAAGATTCATTATTGTCTAACCATGGAGAGTCCCTGATTAAACTAGCTGATTTGAAGTCCAAGGGTATGTTGTGCGACTTATTGACCACCACGAGTTAGAGATTATAGATGATCATTTAAACCCTCACGTCAATTTTCACAAAAGAACTTGCATGTGCAAAGAGTTTGGTTACTATCAAATCCCATGTTCACATGCACTCGCTGCTAGTAGGGTTGGGAACATGACCCGTACACCTTATCCTCCAATGCATACACCGTCACATCTTGGTTGGCCAACTACGTCAAACCTATCTTCTCGATCCGTCATGCTTTTTAATGAAAAACTACAAAAAATTTATTGATAAAGTCATCTTACTACCTCGAATAGTTGGCCAAGTTAGTCGTCTCCAAACGATGTGAATCCCATCGAACGGTGAAATAGAGAAAAAGATTCACCAGTGTTCTTGCTGCAAGGTTATAGGTCACAATTGAAAAATATGTAAAGCTAAACTTGTGGAGAATGCATATTTGTATTCTTCTTATTGTAAATTTATAAATAAATCTACATTCAGTACGTTTACGTGTATTTCTATAAATAAAACTAATATTATGATGCATATATAGTCGACTATCTGTTTTTCACTTCAATCAAATACATTTCTCAATTGATCAGAGGCAAGAAAATCTCTTTCAATATGTTTTACATGTGTTTCTGTTTAAATATTGGGAAAACTTTATTCCCAGATCAACTGAGATTTTAAACTGAAAAATTTTTGTCCTAAAACTCGGTCTAACTCGAGGTGACCTCACCTTAAGATTTAAACATAAAATCATTTGTTTTTCATCTCGTGGGATCTTGGGAGAAGTTTAACCCGAGTTTTAATAACCTAGCCTTCTTTTTCTCATCTTAAGCAATCTCGAAGGAACTTTGGCTCGAGCTTTAATAACCTAAAGCTCTTCTGTTTTTCATCTCGAAAGACCTTGGGAGGCTCGAGTTTTAATAACCTAGCCTTCTGTTTTTCATCTCTCGTGATATCAAAAGAACTTTAATTTGGCTTGAGATTTAATTCATCGAGCCTTCTATTTTCATCCCAATGGTTTTGGGGGAACTTTGGCCTAAGTTTTAATAACTTAAAAGCCTTTTTTTGTTGGTTGACTTGTTTTCTCTCATATTATATATAACCAACTTCCTTATTAATTACATCTAATTTGATAGACACACACAATATTTACTTTGAAGAATGAAAATTTATGACATAAGAATAAGAAAATAAATGCATTGAATACATGTTTTTTCATTACAAGAAGGCTCTATTGGCTCATAGCTGTGTTGTTGATTGTCTATGAAATAGGGGAATGTTATCTGAAGTCAGGGTTCAGAAAGAGGAGCGGGTTACATCATATTCAAAATATTTACTACAATAAATTCCACCAATTCGATGTGGTGCATCCTTAGTAGATATAGTGGCCACGGTATCCCAAGCAACTTGAGCTTTAACATGAAAATGCCATTGTGGTGCAGAAGAGTCGAGACTATACATCTCATGTTGTCGAGTTCTTTCGTTAGCTTAAGATCTGGCGACGAATCAATTAACAAATCTCATACCATGATTCATCATTCAACCATGTCCATTACAACCAAAATCCAGTGACATCCCCGGATGTTGTAAGACATTACAACCAAGACGGTGGCATCTTTGATCCTCAACATCAATGAGACACTCTTAATCTCCTCATACAATTCAAGGCTATGCCTTAGAAAATTATGCACAGTATGGTCAACCAAAACACACATTAGTAATAAGTTATGATTAATAATTTAATCGAAAGAATTTGAACTTAACGTGATGGTATGGTCGACTGTAGAGAAGCTTTTCTTCATGTGTGACGAATCGACATTGTCCTATAATTTTTTCTGAGTGAACAGAAACAATGTGTAGATTGTTTGCAAACACTGAGTAATAACTTATTAATGACCATGATAACTGACATAATGAAACACATAGCAAATTTGAAATACATACATTATCGCTTGTGAATGTGGTCAGCATTAAGAGTTACATGAACCACAGAAGCGCCCTTGAGCTTCTAACGGTCTTCCTCAACTCCTTTTCTCTTCTTAGGTCCACAAGATATGCGAAAAACTGTTTATCAAACTTAACAGGGATCTTGCAAACAAGATTGTACGGGCACATTTTCTTCTTTCTCTTCTTCCCTTGTGCTCAATAACTGGACTTCGCAACTTCCACAGTATCCATCTCTTCCTCATCGCCCTTTCCTTAGGTATGGAATCCGTAAAATCGGAAGGTGGAATGAATTAGTGTTATTACTAAGATCACCATAACCAATATAATGCGTTATTCAATATACCTCTTCTTTCAACTCTACCAGAACTTGAACAGAGGTAGTGGGACCCCCCCCAAAGATATGTCGATCAGTACGATACCATCTTCGAGGTCTTCATTGATGGACGTTTCCATCTTGTTGTCAATGTGGTGGTCATCAATGTTCAAAGCAAAAAACATTCATGAATACATCGTCCACTCCGTTGTCAACCTCTGGTGCATAGAACAACTGACATTCACCACTACCATAGCATTGTTGAGACTCAGTCGTCTTGCCCTAATAACGAAACAATAGAAATTTTGGTTACTCATTAATTAAAACAAAAACAAGAAGCAGTGGAACTTAAAGACAAACATACCTTAACTAAGACCATTAAAAGCTCCTTCATGGTCGATAACTCGACCGTAAAGGATGACTGCATTTGGTCTAAGTACTCATCATACCAATCTAATATGGCTTCCAAGTACTGTAGATGTTGGCTGCAATCACAAGTCCCCAGGATCTATTAGGCTCAGTAGCAAACCGCTCAGTAAGTTGCTTCATAGATACTATGGGGCATCCATCGTCGCAAGGAGGAGAATAGGCCTTCTGGACACGAGCAAGGGCAAGGGGATGCTCGACATGAGGAGGAGTAGGGGGCTGCTCAACATGATGATAAGTAGGGGTAGGCGACTCTTCCATGTAACCTTCTTCCTTGGGAATTTCAAGACTTTGATCCAGGTAAGAACGTTAGTCATCCTTCGGGTCAATTTTCTCTATGTAGGCCTGAAATTGGATCATCAGAAGGTACTAATTAAACCCTAAACCCTAAAATACTATAGTGAAGATGGAGGAAGAAAATGAATCATAATGTACCATTTATGACCCGAAGACCTAGGACTGGATCACCTTCAACCCAAGTGAGTACGTGCAACTCCATCGCATGATGCATGGTACTGCATCGTGTGAAGCCTTATTGGCAACCCGTCCACTATTGGACGACACTTTCTCATAGTCCCAAACCTAAAAATGTAATGATAACATTAATACAAGCATATAACTACTAGAAAAAAAAATATATTAAGCATAGAATTACTGACCTAAAAGTCGAAGGGAAACCCATACAGGCAATACGACATTGGAGACTTGTTATTCACAGACTTCTCCTTATGCAAGATAACTTTTCCATTCAGTGCCTCTTTCAAGCTACCAAGGGTTTTAACCCATATCAACTCACCCTAGTGGTCTATGAGGCCTAGCATGGTCCAGTCCATTTACCTCCTTCTCCACTCCATCATCGCCAGCTCGATGAAATAAAATAGAGATCATATCTTTACCGCATCCTCATCGCTCTCGAACTTAATATTCAAATAATCTTTATTCAACTCAGCATTGTTCATATTCATAATATCACCCAAATATAATCATCTTAGTCTAAGAGCTTTGTCTTGTTCAAATTCAACTGCACATCTTGACCTATACCTCAAGCCCCTGATAATGTCAAAACCTTCTCGCTTGAAGGAGACCTTCTCACCTAGTAATTTAAAGTTAATATAGTCCTTCGGTTCATCCTCAACCTCTTTCAACAAGATGTAATGGCACAGGGGTCTATTGAAAACCACCTTAACGTTCAAGAAATGTCCAAACATAATTTTCCTAAACATATATATCTGCCTAGGTGTTAACTTGTTTTTAATACTCAAGACGATTTCATTAAGTGTGAGCAACAAGTCAAGTTTGCAAGGAAGAAGTTGCACTGCGAATTTTAGTGACAAGAGACATCTGTCAAACAGAAAACACACCTAACAAAATAAAATCAATAATCTATCCTAAAACTCGGGGCAATCTCGAGCCAATCTCGATCGAGAATAACATCAATAAACAATGAAACTCGGGCCACATTGTATCGAGATGCCATGAGATTGGAGTTTTCCATGCATTATGTGATGTATCTCAAGTTAATCTCGATCGAAATCGGCACTGAGAACCTCACAGAATGCAAATGAAACGCAGTGGATCTTGAGATTCATTCAACAAATCTCGGGACAATTTCATCAATATCAATTGAGATTCATCATCTACACGAACCAAGATTGATGAAATTCGTAGAGCGAAACCACCTGCATTAACTTAAAACCATATACAAAAATAACCCCAACAGTATCATATGTTCACAAATAACCTTAGACCCTAAACTTAAAGTAAAGCCTTAAATTATTAAATAGTTCAAAGTTAATTACCTCTATAGATTTAAGCTTAGGATACAGTTCATAAGGTTTTGCGCACAAAAATCAATCAATCTTGAGAGCAAAATGTTCAAACTCGTGCAAAATGAGAAGGTTGTTTGATTAAAGTGAATATCAAACATTCGGATTACTAGAATACCAATTTAAACATATTCTTTATTTTTAGTTTTAAAAACAAAAATAAAGTATGATATCTCGCGATCGATCCAACCGAGATTGTCCAAGAAAAACAAAAATTAAAATTTTTAAAAAGTAGTATGCACTTGAAATGTTAATCCTAAACTACATCGTTTTTGTCATTTTCTCAACATACATAAATTCCTGAAAACTCAATGACCAATAGGCCCTTCATATTTTTGACAAAATTTTAAATTCGTTTGAAGGTAAATAAAATTGAAAGTTATAGAATCAATTAAAAAGAAGTTAAAAGATTTAATAAATACAACGTTGGAATCCATACCAAATGTGTACTTCAACCTAAGTTTCAATGTAACTGAAACAACGAACCATTTTGCTCTGTTTTGTTGTTGTATAGTAAAATACCTACAAAATTGGTTTGGAGGACATTGAAGCTAAAGAAAGAAAGAAAGAAATGCAAAAAATGACTTGGGAACCACTCAGCTTTTCAAATCGATGTAAACTACCCTACTTCAATAGTGGATATCATCGACTTCAAATGTTTATCATATAATTGAATTTATGGAAAAAACTTCACCTTCCCTTTATCAATTAACTTCACATTCCATCCTTAATCGACTTATCATAACTATACACCACAGATACAAACTTCAAAACTTTATTTTACAACTCATACGCTCAAAACACCCTTCAATTTTCTCCATTAAGCTAAGAATTTGATCCAATAATGCTTCAAAATTTATGTTCAAGTTTTTTATGAATAGTTCAGCATACACGGTTTTCATTTTTCATTTTAATGTAAAATGCTCCTATTCTCCAAAGTGGAGAAATTCCGTGAAAGGAAACAGTAAATAGTGACCAATAATCAACGCAGGGTGATATAAAAACTAAGTTTACATAACATTAAAATCTCTCAACTTTCAAATTCTGCAGGTGAAACAGATGGGAAGAAAAGAAGGAAAAAGAAAATTTCAACACTCCACATAAAAGACAGCTCAGCTCTTATTAATTAGTGAGTTCCATAATGGCAGACACGATATCGCCATCCGCAGCTTTGAGTGCTTTCACGGCTCTTGGTCTAGATACCCCAGCTTGAGTCATCACCAGTTCAATGTCCTTGGGTTCAACCCCGGTCTCATCAACAACTTCGTCATCTTGAGCTACGGTTGATGGCTCAGGCTTTGATGTCAAATTACTCAAATTAGGAGCCTTGAACTGCTCTGCAGCCTGAGTCTGTAGCTGGGAGCTCAAATCTTCAATCTTTGCTTCCCCGAAAACAATGTAGGTGTCTGAGGTGGGACTCTTGAAGACATCTGGTTTCGAAATGACAAAAAGAATCTAGCAGAGAAAATGCCATAGATATTAGATAGAATCAATTTAAAAATATCAGATTTGGGATGTTGAAAAAAAACCAACATTTTTGCTCTTCTTGACTGTGACACGGCTCACACCAGGAATAGGCTTCATTCCAAGCTTCAACATTGCTTTACGACTCTTTTTCTCACTTCTGCTTTGCTTGGACCTACCACTGGCCTCTCCATGTCCTGCCACAAGAAACTCCGTTCTCACAACATATACCCACCAAGTAAGGCATATTCAACACAAAACACAAAACTGAGAAAGCTTAAGGCAACATTCCAAACTAAATGGAAACAAACACAAAATATCTACATTCACTAGATACAATTTACTGATCATGTTTCTGTCAATAAAAATTTGAACTCGTTTCTAGAAGTTATAATAAGATTACACACACACATACATATAGTAATCCCCAGCACCAGAGCACATGGGAAACGAATAAGAAAGTGACATAAAGAATCCAACAACTTCAATCATTTGTCACTTAAGAAACCATCCATGTGAAGAAAATCCAGAAGGAAGCAAAAACTAAACTCCTGAATCTCCTTGCATTCTACTTATAGCAGAATTAACCAAATGAATTGACAGGATTTGGAAAAGCCTATGATGCATAATCATATGAACAATGTAAAAAAAGTTATGAAACTTAAGAGTAAATAAGGAAATCTTTACACAAGGTTTTGATAGGAATGATAATAGAGGGGTATTACGGGTATTTAGTAAAAGGAAATTTGGGTATAGATACAGTGAGTAGGGAAGAAATTAAGAAAGACGAAGAGAATATTTTTATCGAGGATTAGGGCTTGAAAGTGATTCAAGAGATTGGAAGCATCAATTACCTCAAGTATTTGTTACAGTTTATATAACAATATATTTGGGTTGTATCAAGTTTATTGTTTAAATGTTCAGTAGTTACCTTCAGCATCATCCTCATCCTTGTCATCATCCTCATCATCATCCTCATCATCATCATCATCCTCAATTACAGGTTCATCAGCCTGCAAAAACATTAGAAGAAAGTCGGCACAGAGTTACCAAAATGTAGTGTTAGGGTGGAAAATACAAGGAGTTCTTATTTTATACCTAAGGAGTGGACATAGAATGTCTATAACTGATTGCTACAAAAAAAAAAAAAAAAAAAACAATCTAAAATCCTCATCCCCATATTCCATTTCTTTATTAATTACGGAACTCGCATTATTAATTCTAAAACGCTGAAATTCCGATTAAATGCAACTCCAAATGGTTTCAAACAACTAATTAGCAACAAAAGAAATAAACACCAATAGAAAATCTCCTCAAGGAAAATGACTTGAAAGTTAAAACAAAGCTCATTAATTCAAGCAAAAGAATTTTGAAATAATAAAACATTTCAATCAAAGAAGGAAACAGCCCAAGTGAGAAAATATGTGATTGCAGCTGATTTCAAACTCAAACTACCACAAGTGAGTACGAGTACCAAGTCTTGAGTAAAGGAAAGAATCTAAAAGTGAGTCGGTAGTGAGAAATTATTGAGTTATAGGAAGAAAAACGCATGAAAGAAAGAGAGTGAGATTACATTAATCTTTTGCTCTTCAAGAGCAGCGGCGAGAAGCTCTTCCTTGGTCTGAGCAGTCATGGCGTCAGAGATGAGTAGAAGAAAACTAAGAAAGATGGATACTGCCGTCTGATGAAACCCTAAAAGCCCGATTAGCTTCGCATATTTATACCACTCCACATCGGGTCTGGATCCCGCTTCCCTCTCCATTAACCATTTTGATAACATTTTTTTTTTTTCAAAAAAATGGATGGTAAAGGATAAAAGTCTTAACAATAATTTTAAAATGTATTAAAATTTTAAATTCTATTCATGTTAAACATCAATAAATATGGATTGATTTTCTTTAATGTCCGCCCAGAAGTCGATCAATATTTTATCTAATATTTATGAAATTTGAAATTTTTACTATGTTCAGTAAATATTTATGTTCATTATGCTATATTTGAAAATATCTATTTTTTATGAAATTCTTTTGTTTTTTTAATGAAGTTACAGTTAAAAATGGAAATTGAACTCATTTGGAATGATAAGATGTGTGATGATAATAAATAAAGTTTAAATTCCAATTTCATTTTCATCTTATTGAATCTGTATGTGAAGTAATTCATATGTGAAAAAGACCTTTTAAGTTTGAGATACAATTTGATGAAAGTAGAAATCAAGGAAAAGAATCTATATAACATGAGGATGTTGATAATTTCTTGATTTCAATGTGCTCCAACAATAAATTTGTGAACTCGGAGAAGCGCTTGGAAAATAGAAATAAATGCACGATGTAGTGTTTGTCGTATAAGCCATGATGGCTTAAGCTGGAGAAAGAGTGCATGATCCAAGGTCTCTAGTCCATGACGACTTAAGTTGGAGATAAAGTGTATGATCCAAGGTTTCTAGTAAGTCCTTTGAAATTAGACCGAAAGCAGCAGAAAAGCTTGAGACACAACCAAGATTAGAATGAGCCCTCGGTCTTGGTTGAGGTGGCTAGTTGGATAAGTGTTTGCTACCCCAACAGTTTTACGAACATTTCATTCTTATTTTCAAATAATGGATTAGGACTTTGTGTTTAAGGTTCATAATACTCGGCACTTGATGGCATAAGGAAGATAAACAACTAGCCCAACCATACCCACACACCCCCACCCCCTACGAGCAAAGCCCAACTTCATCAACCATCCCTGTCGCAACACCCGCAAAAACACCCCACTGACCCAATTGTTCGTGATGCAAGACCCATAGCCCAGGCTTGCGCCCAAGTACATAACAAAAACCCTTATCCAAAAACTAAGGTCAACCTGACCAAAGATACTCGATAGTAGCATTACATACCATAATATTATAAATTTCCCTGGATGATAAAATAACCGGGGAAAAGCCATCATCCTCAACACAACTGATAAAATCAAACCCATAATCTAATAAGACACATTAATATTAGAACCACCGCAAGCCTTAAAATTGTGGCTAATAATCAGCACAATGAAATATAAGAACTAATACGAAAAAGTTTACAAAAGAACCATTCAATCTCTCAACTTCAAATTCTGCAGGTAAAAACATATGGGAAAGCAAGGCAAAAAGATTCCAACACTCCCTATTAAAAACATCCTCATAATACTTCATGTTAATTTGTAAGTTCCATTATAGCCGATACGATATCACCCTCAGTTGCTTTGAGTGCTTTCACGGCCTTTGGTCTTGATACACCAGCTTGAGTCATCACCAGTTCAATGTCCTTGGGTTCAACCCCAGTCTCATCGACTTCTTCATCATCTTGAACCACGGTTGATGGTTCGGGCTTTGATGTCAAGTTACTCAAATTAGGAGCCTTAAACTGCTCCGCAGCTTGGGTCTGTAGCTGGGAGCTCAAATCTTCAATCTTCGCTTCGCCAAAAACAATGTAGGTATCGGAAGTGGGACTCTTGAAAACATCTGGTTTCGAAATGACAAAAAGAATCTGCAGAGAAAATTCCATTGGTATTAGATAGAATCAATTTAGAAACATCAAATTTGGGATGTTGAAAAAAACAAACATTTTTGCTCTTCTTGACTGTGACACGGCTGACACCAGGGATAGGCTTCATTCCAAGCTTCAGCATTGCTTTACGACTCTTTTTCTCACTTCTGCTTTGCTTAGACCTACCACTGGCCTCTCCATGTCCTGCCACAAGAAACTCCGTTCTCACAACATATACCAACCAAGTAAGGCTTGTGCAACACACAAACACAAAACTAAGAAAGGTTGAAGCAACATTCCAAACTAAATGGAAACAAATACAAAACATCTCCTTCACTGGATAGAATTTACTGATCATTTCTCTGTCAATAAGAACTTAAACTCATTTTTAAAAGTTATAATAAGAGTGCACACACACACATACATCTAATAATCCCCTGCCCCACAGCACATGCGGAATGAATAAGATATTAACATAAAGAATTCAACAACTCCAATCATTTGTCACTTATAAAACCATCCCTGTGAAGAAAACCCAGAAGGAAACAAAAATCAAACTCCTGAATTTCCTTCTTGTATTCTACTTATAGCTGAATTAACCAAATGAATCGAGAGGATTTGGAAAAGCCTATAATGCATAATCATACGAACAAGGTAAGAAAAATTAAGAAACTTAAGAGCTTATGAGAAAATCTTTACACGAGGTTTTGATAGGAATGATATTAGAGGGATTTACAGGCATTTAGTAATTTCAATGAGTAGGGAAGGAAGAAAGAGGAATAGAATATTTTGACGAGCAGATCAGGGCTTCAAAGTGATTTCAAGAGATTGGGAGCGTCAATAACCTCAAATATTTGGTTTATTTTGCTGCTTTGTTGCCGTTTTAGTACAATATATTTGGGTTGTATGAAGTTCATTGTTCAAATATTCGGTTACCTTCAACATCATCCTCATCCTTGTCATCATCTTCGTCATCATCTTCGTCGTCGTCGTCATCCTCAATTACAGGTTCATCAGCCTGCAATATCATTAGCAGAGAGTCAGCATAGAGTCATCAAAATTTAGGTTTACGGTGGAAAATACAAGCAATTCTTATTTTATCCCTAGGGAAATGGACATAAAACGTGTACAACTGATTGTTAGACAATCTGCAATGTAAAACCCTAAACTCCAAAGGGTTTCGAACAACTAATTTAGCCACAAAAGAAATAAACACCAACAGCAACCCTCCACCAAGATAAAACATGAAAAGGACTTGAAAGTTAAAACAAAGCTAATTCCATCAAGTAGAAGAATTTAGAAATAATAAAACATTTCAATGGAATAACGAAACAACCCAGGTGAGAAAATATATCATTCAAACTCAAAATGAGTACCAACTCTTGAGTAAACGAAAGAATCTAAACGTCTCTGCGTTATAGGAAGGAAAAGAGAGGAAAGAAAGAGAATGAGATTACATTAATCTTTTGCTCCTCAAGCTGAGCGGCGAGAAGCTCTTCCTTAGTCTGAGCAGTCATGGCGATAGAGATGAGCAGAAGAAAATCACAAAGATTGATTCTGATGACACAAAAACCCTAAAAACCCGATTAGCTTCGCATATTTATACTATCTCTACTCGGGTCTGGGTCTGGGTCCCGGTTCCCTTTCGATTAACCATTTTGCTAACTTTTCTTTCTCTTTTATATGTTATTTTATTTTGATCCATAAATTTTTTTAAATGTATATAGGAACTTTTAGAAGTACTATATTTGATCCCTACCTCTTTAATAGGATGATGAGGTCGATTATTTATATGGATGACTAAGTTGCCAAATAATAATACCGAGTTTTAATTTTTAATAACCGCTCCAAAAAATCTAACGTTTTAATTTTTTAATTGAATTGACAATTTATCATAGAACTCAAAAAGTCATTTTACTATCAATTTTGATTTTTTGGTGTATTGACATTCTATTTCACTTTCCCAACTCATGTTGGACGCAATTTCATCTACATACAAAAAAATTTAGTACCTTAGGTTTGAGATATTTTGTGGTTGATTGAAATTTTTTTTTCTTCCCCTCAATTATTTGTTCTTCCTTTTTGTAGGGAGAAGGAAGGGGGTTTGTGATTCATTGTGAGAATTGGAGGTGTAAGAATAACTCGAATAACCTGACAACCCGAACTACCCAACCCATATTATATGAGTTGGGTTGGGTAGTTAAAAATATGGGTTTGGTTGAGTTGAAAATTTTTGTTTTTTCGTGTTGGGTTGGGTCTCAAGTTGGGGGTTGAAAAATTCGATTCAACCCAACCCAACCCAAATTAATATATATATATATAATAAACGTAAGTTACGAGTATTTTGTTAAACGATGATCATGTAGGAAGTCAAATGATCATATGGAAAGTTAGCCAATCATGTAAGAACTAAACAATCGTGTGAGGGGATAAACGATCGTGTGAAGGTAAAAAGCTAAACGATCGCGTAAGAGGGTAAACGATCATATAGAAAGTTAAACAATAGTGTAAAAGGTTGAGTAATCGTATAGAAAGCTAAACGATCGTGTAAGAGGTTGTAGGATAAACAAACATGATAGTATAAAATGAAACGATTGTATGGTGCAAAAATCTGACAGTATAATTGTATTCTACTTCTCACTTGAATAGATTATAACATTTTCATTAGAAAAGAGTTAATTATAACTCTTCATGGTCAGACTTAACACGAGAAGAAGATGGATGTTTGTTTATTATTTGTTTTATAATGTATTTTTCGGTTCTTTTAATTCTTGAACTTGTGGATGTTTGTTTATTGTATATTTTACACTATATTTCTTTTTCTTTTTGGGTTGTAGAAAATTCGTTTGAATTTATGGATGTTTGAAACTTTAAATTTATGAATGTTGAACAAGTACAACAATTTTAAACTTTACAGCATTAGGAATGGAAAAAAAACACAACACAACCCGAAAAATATGGGTTGGATTGAGAATGTCTCCCAATCCAACCCAACCCGTTTATACCCCTAGTGGAAATATTTATTTGTAATTTTGTAGAGTTTATTTTATACATGAGTTGTACTTGTTACAATTTTTTAGTTTATCTTACCTTGTCATAGATGTTATTATCAATATGTCAATTCTATTTTATATTTTTATTCTACCCAAACGTTTTTCTAATTTGTCTCAAAATTCCAATTTGGAAAAAAAAATGGAGGGGATGTGAGAGATTTGAGTTTTGGAGAAAAAAATGAATAAAGTAAGTAATTTTTCAGTTTATTTGGGTAATGTGTAGAACTAGGTTTCTTATTTGACATAAACGATTTATAAAATAAATTAACAATATCTTTTGTAAGTAAAATAATAAAACTAGAGCCTAATCATCTAAATAGAGAAGCCCACATTAACATTTTGTTAAAGAGTTAAACGGAATACTACCAATAGAGACCAAAAGTAAGTTTTTTTTTTAAAAAAAATTGATGACTAAAACAGCTATTCTTAAAAGTTCAATGATCAAAATAGAAAAAGATAAAAAGTTTGGAGAACAAAATAAGATTTAAACGAATTGCTTTTATTTGTTTAGTAATAGTTATAATTACACTCTCAAACTTTTAAGAGTAACAATCGAGCTCCTAAACTTTTAAAAGTTTTAAAATTAAATCCTCAAGCTTACCATAATCGTAAAAATTGAATCCTCAAACTTATACAATCAATTTGATTTACAAATTTATGTAAGTTTGAGAGTCTAATTTCAAAAGTCTAATTGCAATTACCATTATATTTGTAGGGGTGATTTTTGCAATTTGCACTTAGATTTTATGTTTTCATATTTGTGTTTGGTCATTGATCTAAATTTTAATAATAATTTTAACAAGAGAAATGTTAATTGATAGAATAAATGTAAAACTATTAACAAAATTAGAAAAAAAAAACAATGATAGACTTATATCAACCTCTATGAATGATAGGTTTGTATCAGTTTATATCATGAATAAGCACGGATAAATTTCTATGGATGTCTTATCTACAATAGATATTGACAATAATATATAGAGAAGGTATGTGGCAGCAACAAAATTTTGAAAGACCATTCTAATTGCTATTTTTGGAAAGAGTAAGAAAAGTATAAAAAAAACTAGTATCACGTAATTAAACACAGACATGATCTTCAGTTTATATTAGAAGGGAGAGGTAAGGCAACCAAAAAGAAGCCTAATTTTGATTTTAAAAAGAAATTTGAAATTAGAAAATATCGTAGCGAAATGACAATGTCGGTTCCCGAGATAAGAACATAAACTCATTGTTTTGTTGATAAACTAAAAGAAAATTATTGTAAACATCTTCAAGATTTGCTTGCAACGATACCACAAAAGGCTAAAATATTAGCGTATAACATAAAGGTAAAACAATTCCCATATGTAGAACAAAATTCAACCCAAAAACACGACTAAGACTAAAAAGGACAAACCCATGAAGTTGACCCAATTTTATTTTCGAAATGGCCCAATGACTCAACTTTGAAATCTTGCAAATGTGAATCATCTTCTTCCGCCTTTTACAATTCAAACAATTCTTCTTCTTCTTCTTCTTCTCCGTTTTCGCACGTTCAACTTTGATTCCATCTCTTATTCTTCTTCGTTTCTCTTCATTTTCAATTTCCAAAGGTATTGTTTGATTACATCACCCATTTTTCTTATTTGTTCCGTTCTTTGTTACATTTAGTTAGGGTCGTTGTCAACGTTTTGTAACCAATCGTGTTCTTGTTTGTTTTTCAATCGGTCTTCTTCATGTATTTTAGTGATGCTCCTTTGTTTCGCTCTCAAATTGCTGTGATCGTTGTTGATAGTTTGTCAATTTACCTTAAATTAGGGATTGATTTCTTATAGTTAATTGTATGTTTATTCATTGATGGTATGTAATTGCATCTATTCACGGAAATACTTAGAAAAATATCTTTTTGACATTTGTCAATGAAATTCTTCCAATGATATTATTGGTAGCATCAATTAGCGAAATACTTAGAAGGATATCACTAATAACATCTATAAATGATATCTTTAGAAGAATATCACTCATAACATCTATAAGTGAAATAACTAAAAGGGTATCATTGATGTCATCTACTAAAAATATCACTAAAAGGATATCACTGATAATATTTGAAAAAGTTGTGAGATAGTCGATAAAACCTTTAGTTAATTCTAAAGTAATTAACTCTTGTAATAACTAGATGAACAACAAAAATAAATAACACACAAGACTTTGGAAATCCAATTCGGTGAATACCACCTACGTCTGAGACCTTTACACAGCTCAGATGAGTAATATTATTAAGATTCACAATTGTCAATATAGATCAATACAATAAGGAACATTCTTCTTATGTATGTGACTATCTTTAATTACAAAATAACTTAAAGGATTTAGGCTCCCCCTGAATGTATGAACGAATCTTCTTGAAGATAACTTTACACTCCCCCTGAGTTCAAGGTAAACTCTTGATCATCAAATTTTCTTTCATATTATACATCATCAACCTCATCATAGATCAACACGTTGAAACCATAGTTAGTTAATCATACTACATTCTTTCGTTTACAACTCTGCAGTACTTTTCGACTGAAGCAAAAATGATCTGTCTTCGTCAACACTTCCATGTTCTGGCGCCGTATATATATATAATAAAAATCTTTTATCTTTTTGAATTTAAATAACTCATTAAATAATATAAAAGAATCTCAATAATTCTTTTTGACAAAAATACCAACAAATTCCCTCTTTTTGTCAAAAAGATGAGATTTCTTTTTATGTTCAAGTCAATGCTTCAGAGAAGCTTCTCATAGTGCAAATGTCAGGAGATAACCACTTATCAATCATATGTCAACAGACCAGATCAACTCACACATCAAGATAAATTATTAAACATAAGATTATGAGGATCATCATTTCATTTTTTAAATCATAGCAAAATGACAGCAGCAAAAGGACAACAATAAACATCATATGAGCTCATATGAGCTTCATACATTTTCAAAACAAAAATATAAAAAATAACCAACTTCAAAACGTCATCATCCTACAAGCCCAACAAAGCTACCCTTGCCTCTTAAACTTCACAACACTCTTCTCCCCCTTTGAACCGAAAAGAAACACTACTCATGAGTTGGATCAACTGCACTAGAAGACAGAGTAAAAGCCTTCAGATATCTAACAAGTGAATCAACCTCCAATCTTCTATCAAACAGCAAATTTATAAATGTAGAAAGAGCTCGAGATTCAACTGTGAGCGTGTTGATGATTTTGGAGTCTAAATCATGAGGAACAAAGAACCCTTCAGCAGAGTCGTCTATATCATTGATGTCAAATACACGGGAGTTCCTGGAGGGCCTCATATCATGTTCTAAGTCAGGAACATGACTCCCTTTAAATAGCTTGTAGCTCAATGACAAGGTCTTTTGGTCAGGACCAAGGGCATCCCTCGCAGTCAAGATATTGGCATTCAGATGAACCAGTAAACTTGAGAAGAAACGAGGTAATGGAATATGGATCTTCACACCAAACGTCCCAACATGTCTCAATAGCTAATTATATATAAATAGGCCAACATCAACATAATCATCAATGCAAATCTAATATAGAAACGTTCCTAGAGCAATAGATACACTGGAAGCATGTGAGGAAGGAAACCAGTTAGCAATGTTAATCTTATAGAGAATGACATATTTAATACTTAGAGAAATAGTTGGAATCCCATTTACTAGCCACACAGACAAAGTTCTTCCAGATAAGACAAAAGCCAAAACATCATTAGATAGATGTGAAGATGTAGAGCCAGACACCACAATGTTTCCCACGAAACCATTGGTTATAGTAGGAAAAATCTTGAACATTGAGCCTCGAATATGCACAGTTTGGTAGTCAGGACTACTTGGATTATTGAATTCTAAGGGCAAATTCACAATGATTTTCCTAATCAGCTGAGGATAAAAAGGACCAACATTTGAGATAGTCTTGGACAACCCTGCTTTAACCACCAATTCCATAATACTTAAGCATGAATGATGCATATCAGAAACATTGACTTCATCAGCAATTCGACTCTGCACGACATACTTCCATCTTTGAACACTTTCTTCGAGATGAAATGAGATTCCATCAATGGGTACAGATGGAATATTCTAAGGGATCTTTTTTCGGCTAATTTTGGTAGTCACCATACCACGACTCTGTTGAGTTTTCTTGACTTTTGGTTTCAAGTCTGCACAAGGATGTTCAAATTTAGATGGGTGAACATTCACATTGGGATCATCACCAACATGTGCATTTTTATCATTTGGTCCAACATTCTCAGCAACATCATCAATAGGCCGACTCACAGGATCAGGAACAAAATGTTGAGTTTCAACAGAAGGACTGGATCAAATAGAAGACTAATAGAAAGGGAATGATCAGTATGTTTAAGGGTTTCATTCGTGGTAGACGGCTGACCAGGAGTTGGAACAAAAACATTATGAGAGGAAAAACTACTATTAGAATGCACTGAAGGGACGAAGAACTAGGAACAGTAGATCCAACTTTTGAAAATAAACCCTTCTTTAACAACCTGGCTAACAGAACATCATCCCTCTCATCTAAATTCATAGCAGATAAATGAGACTCAAAAGAAACAGGTTCAAATTCGACATTATCAGGAGTAATTAATTTGATCCAATTGTCATAATAAAGACATATGACATTATTAAAATTGTCCAATTTGTCTTTAAATTTAATTTGGGACACATGCCAATTTTTAGTTAATCCCAAGTACAATTATTTTAGTAAATGACATGGCGATTTGTAATTGGTTCCAAAATTTCTTATACAACAACTATAAATTGCAAATAATTTATATTTAATTAAAATTGATATTTTTTTCTTCTATTCTTAATGGTACAACATATATCCTCAATGATTAATTAATAAACAAATAAATTATTTTAATGCAGATAATGACATTAAGCGCAGGACCAATCAATCACAATGGTTTATATGATAAGAACATTCATCGATCAAAAACTGTATGAGATTATCAAACTACCCCGAGATAAACTGTAGACGGCGTAAGGCGATTGTTTATCATACTATCCCACTCCATCATAACATACTTCTACTGCTACATGCTTCAAGATTTTATGGGATAGCGAGATTGGGGTTCATCGAGTTAGATTGGTATCTCATCACTGCACTTGTTGAGAGGTGGAGACCAGAGATGCATACATTTCACATGCCTACTGAAGAGTGCACAGTCACATTACAGGATGTAGAAATTTTGATTGGATTACATGTTGATGGCGAGCCCATTACAGGTTAGAGCCATGGTGATTGGTTGCAGCTTGGCCAAGTATTGCACGATATGACCCCACTTGCTGAACAAATCAGGGGTTCGAGATTGAGTTTAACATGGCTGGGGGCAGAGTTTCCTGGATTTGCTGACGATGCCGACAAGGAAACTATCACAAAATATGCACGAGCATATATTTTATAGTTGATGGGTGAGAGTATGTTCGCAGATAAATCAACTTGTTATGTGCACCTAATGTTCCTATCATTTTTAGCTAATCTGCACCACAATACGCGATATTCTTGGGGTGGAGCTTGTTTAGCATGGCTGTATAGACAATTATGCAAGGCATCCAAACAAGGTATTCATGAAATTGCTGAAGCACTAATATTGTTACAATTATGGGATTGGGAACGATTCTCAATAGTGGCCCCACAACTCCTACATGTTAATGCTTATCAATTACACGGTCGAGCTTATGGTTCAAGGTATGCTATTTCAATTTTATTTAGATTAACAATAACTTTTTATACACAGTACATTTAAAATCTAAATATTAGTTGAACAATACAGATGGAGAGATCAATTTTGTGTGATCAAGTCAGCTACACATGTAGTCTTTCAGTATAGGTACATGTTTGATCTTCTTCAACCTGATTATGTATGTTGTGCTGAATTTGAATTTTAAGTTCCATATTATTTGTTTCATACAATATATTGTGTTTCAGATTATCTGGGAGTCGTATAAAGCTGTCATAGATAGTTTGTCACATTTCTGTACGAACGATCTCGACATATGGCAGACGATTAGTCCTCTTATATGCTTCTACATTGGTGAGTGGCATCATCCTGAGAGAATACTTAGACAATTTGGTATTCAACAAGATGTTCCACGTGGCTGTAATATTGAACCACTATTGCACGATATTAACTTAAGAACTGCTGATTGGTTAGATAAAGTTGCTCATTTAGTGATGCGATGGATAAATCACAAAAGGTTTATTGCTACAGGACCTCCAATTGGGTAATTTGATATGGATGTAACTCAAGAATACATCAATTGGTACAAAAAAGTTATCAGGCTCTATATCCCCCGATTGGGAGCTGCTGTGGGACAATTGGTACACAATTAAATCATTGAAAATAAATTTGTATAATTAATTTTAGTGCAAATTTATTTTCAATGATTTTTAATTCATTTTAATATTTCACAAAGATCAAACAATAGTAGACTTCAGGATGTTGCAGATGATCCATAATAGGTTCTAAATATTTGCAACGATAACGAGCAGTACATCGAGAACATACACTAAATGTACGATGTATCTATTGTACCTGCTCCAATTCAAAGGAGACGTGCTCTAGTGCAAGAGCCTGATGAATTGGAAAAAGTTGACCAACATGTGGAAGAAGTGGCTCTCGTCACACAAACACAGAGTGACACTGGTTACGTTAGTCTAGTGATGATGATGTCGGTGTTTCGAACGGGATATTATGATTCAGGAGTCGATCAATCGTCAGACTTCAAAACACAATACATGCATGGTCACGGGCACGATCGTGGAGAACATAACGAATATTTATACTACGAAGCGCTTGCAGCGGTACTTGAGGAACCAGATGAGCAACAACAACAAGAGAACTGGAGGAACTACAACAACAAGAGAATCTGGAGGAACTACAACAACAAAGAGTGCAAAGTCGATGGCTACAACCAGCTAGAAATCGTCAAAGTCCAAGTTGTGGAACACATTGATTTTTTTTTCATTAAATGAAAATTGTTAAATTATTATATTAGACATTTTACTTTATATTTAATTATTATCCAATCACAAGCAATAACTAAAAATTTACGACTTTCAATTAATACAAAACGAATGAATTACAACTGTAAATATCCATATATTAAAAAATTCATGAAAACATAAATTTTAAAATTAAAAAATTGAAAGAAATTTCATCAATTTAAAAATACAAAAAACACACTTTTAACAAGTTTCAATAACAACAAAATTAAATTTCATAAAAAAATAGTTTTTTAGAGAGAAAAATAAATTAATATTAAATTAAAAATTAAGAATTTAGTTTGTAAGAACGAAAAATCAAATTCGAATTGAATAAAGATAAACAAATTATATTAAAAAAAGAAGAAGAATTTAACTTTTAAAAACGAAAAATATAATTTAAGTTGGATAAAGATAAAAAAATTTATATGAAAAAAAAGAAATAAAATTCAAATAGAATAAATTTAATCAAAAATAAAATTTAAATTGAATAAAGATAAAATATTATTGGAAAATTTTTCAAAATTTATTAGAATTTATTTTAAAAAATTCAAATGGAATAAGGATAAAAAATTAAATGAAAATTTTAAGAAAAAAAGAAAAATTCATATGAAAAATAAAAAAGTAAAATAAAAAAGTAAAAATTTAACCTTATTTTACTAAATAGTTCTGAAACAACTGTATTTTTCTAAAAGAAAACTTTTATAATTTGAATAAACTACTAAAATATTTACGGCAAGTGTAACAAAACTTATAAAGTTAGCCATTTTAAAAATATTTCAGGTTTGCCCCTTCTATCTTTCTTCTACTCTATGCGATTTTTTTATCGTCTTTCTCTTTTACTCTTATTTTTTTAGCTATGATTTCTTTCCATCTTTCTTTTTTTCTCTTTCTTTTTTTTACGTTGTTTAGATTTGGGTAACCAAATCTGATTTCTTTCCATCGTCGTTCTTGTTTTTTTTTTGCTGCATGTATTTCTTCTTCTTTTTTTTCATTCGCTGCGTGCATCGTCTTTCTTCTTTTATTTTTTTAGTTGTTTAGATTAGGGTAACTAAATCTAAAAGATAGTGCATAAAGAATCTTGAAAAAAAATCGTTTATCCATTTAGATTAAGGTAACAAAATCTAAAAGATTGTGTAAGAATCTTGAAAAAAATCGTTCAGCCAAATCTAAACAATAGTGTACCAAATTTTGGAAAAAAAATGTGTAACACCCCAACAAATTTGATTTTCCAATTATTATTAAAATTTAAGTGTGGTTATGGAAAATTTGAATTGATTTGAGGAACCTTATCTTTTTATTTGTGATTAATCAAGGTTTAGAGGCATAATTATTTTGATTTGGATAATTAAAATGGGTAAGATTGTTGATGAAGATAAAGCATTTGAGTAAGCTAATGGGTTGTTTAATTAGAAAAAGAAAATATTTTGTTAAGGGGATGTTGTGTTGAATATTCCTTGAAAATTTAGGATATTGGGGGATTTATTTGGAGAGAGAGAAAATTGTTGGTTTTGAATTAATTGAAGGAAAAGAAAAGAGGGATAATAATTATTATATCATTATTATTCTTCTTAAAAGGGGCATTGGGAAACGTGGAAGACTATTCACCTTCTTCCCCAAAGTAAACCCTAATCCCAAATCCTTCAAAGTATCCGCCGCCGCCGCCTCTTCCTCCTCTGCCAGCCGTCGTCGTCGACGTGTTCACAGAGCAGCCGAGCCGACCAGCACCAATACGACCCACAACCCTTCGCGCCTCCAAGCCGTCGGACTCGCGTCGCCAGCCGTCCGACTTCGCCAGCCGATCCCTCCCGTCGTCCGCGTCGCTCCGCAGCCAGCTCGCAAGCCGCGCCGCCACTCGTCCCGAGCAAGTCGATCCGATCCGCGTCTTCGCCCGCGTCTGGTCGCCAGTCGACCCGGACCTTCTACCGCAGCCGATCCACGAGAGACGCCGCGCCTTCGACCCGAAACTCGACCCACACAGCCGCTCCGCGCCGTCAAGTTGCGCCCGAGCGTCAAGTCACGTGCACCCGCAAGCCGAGCCGCACGCGCGCAGCACCTGCGCCCGAGCCGAGTCGTGCCTGTGCACGAGCCGATCCCTGCTCTTCTAGCTGACCAAGCCGAGCCGATCCCTGCTTAACCAGCCGACCAAGCCGACCCGATCCCTGCTTTTCCAACCGAGCCACCAAGCCTTTTTGGAGCCACCTAGTTTTTGGTCTTTCCCCACGTGTCCTTGGTAAGATTTTGGTAAGTTAGTTGGGTTTTTGGCATACCCAACGAAGAGTAATTTTGGTTTTAAATAATTTAATTTTGGATTAAATTAAAATATTTTTCTGAAAGGGCCGATTGGACCAATTGGAGTTGAAGCGTGGGATTTCTCGACTTAAAGGGGGTTAGCGCAACCTTGATCTTGGGTAAGTTGCTTCGAACGACCCTTGGACCTATTTTCCTCGAAGGTTAGGTTTTAATTATTGTTCTTAACCATTTAGGGTCCCGTCGCTTGGGAAAACGTGTTGTTACTGTTAGGACTCGTCGAGCAAATCTCCGGGTAAGAGATTTCTACTACTAGCTCTGTGATTAGAACCATGAGACCGCTTACACCTCCAGTTATGCATGTTAAGGACTAGATTGCATAACACATGTAGTTAATGAGAGCATGATGTGATTGATGATGTGGTTACATGATGGTATGATATTGTGATGATGTGACTTGTTGTAACTGTATGTTGGATATTGTAATGGTTTGTGAAATGGCGATTAGACTGGTTTGATTACATGATGATGCTATGTGCATGTATGTTATGGTTAGGGTTCTGTTAGCTTAACCTATTAGAGTCGTACCTGCATGGGTGTCCTTCGCGATCACCACCTATTTAGGACTGTGTGGTCCGACGGGACGTCAGTCTAGCATGGATATAGATATGATTCGAGTGGCTCGACGGGGTCCTTGCATCCCGATTGTCTTAGTGTCACCCTCGGGTTCACTACAGACCAGTATGTCCTAGGTGCTCCCCTGGGACACCGAAGACCAGATTTTCGTTCCTACGGGAGCGCATGTTGCACGTGTTCGAGAACGTGCCAGAGATTGAGTACCATTTACACGGCTCTAATAGGAAGCTAACAGGCATCTAGTGGGACTAGTAGTGGGTCCTTTACTGAGTATTTTATACTCACTCTCTTCATGTCATGTTTTTCAGGTAGAGGCCGAGGTAGGGGCAAAGGCAAGCTGACGAGCGACCAGAAGTGACCATGGGGAGCCATAGGGATTTCTGCTTCTGCTTACACCCCGTTTTAGACATTTAGTACTTGAGTTTTATTTTCTTTCTTAATTACTATTTCATTTCTTTAAAAGTAGATAGGACCCGAGTAGGATTTTAACATTTATTTACATTTTGCATGTTACCCGGATTTGATTTTCTTTTATAAAATTTTGAAGTTTTACTCGTCTTAACTAAAATTTAAGGCTTAAATCATGTGTTTTACATTTAGTAATGACTTTAGCTCAGTATAAGGAGTTGGGTCGTTACAGTTGGTATCAGAGCCCAGTGTTTTAGGTTCTGTAGACTGACTTACGATGTAGGTCTTGTTTTGTTTTGGTTTTATTTTAACCCTATGGCTATACGGTCCTTCGTCACTCGCCAGGTATGTCTTAAAGCCTTGCTAATGTTAAGATTATAATCTGGTCTGAATAGAATAAACTTAGAAATTTGAGTGTCATGTTCTTGTGGTGAAAGTTTTTACTTGTGAAATTTAGGGAGAATGCCGCCACGTAGAGGTGCACGCCGAGGAGGTGGTAGGGGAGGCAGAGGAGCCGGTCGTGGCCAGCCGGAGGAGCAACCCGCTGTGTCGGCGGTCGACCCTAACGCACCGGTCACCTAGGCGGATCTCGCCGCGATGGAGCAGCGTTATCAGGACATGCTTCAAGTTGCTCTAGCGCCTTTCCTCGCTGCCCAGCAGAACCATGCCGCCCTTGTTCAGAACCAGGCCGCCCCTGTTCAAGACCGGACCGTCATTCCTCTAGCCCCGGTGGAAGCTCAGCCCATGCCAGTTCAACTGTCGACTGAGGCCAAGCATTTGAGAGACTTTAGGAAGTATAACCCTAAGACTTTCGACGGATCCATGGACAACCCCACAAAGGCCCAAATGTGGTTGACGTCCATAGAGACTATCTTTCGGTACATGAAGTGCCCATAAGACCAGAAGGTGCAGTGTGCAGTTTTCTTCTTGGAGGATAAGGGCATCTCCTGGTGGGAGACTGCTGAGAGGATGCTGGGGGGCAACGTCAGCAAGATAACCTGGGAGCAGTTCAAGGAGAACTTCCACGCTAAGTTCTTCTCTGCCAACGTGAACCACGACAAGCTACAAAATTTCTAAACTTTGAGCAAGGCAACATGACCGTGGAGCAGTACGACGTCGAATTCGACATGCTATCCCGTTTCGCTCCCGATATGGTAAGGGATGAGGCTGCCAGGACTGAGAAATTCGTTAGAGGTCTCAGATTAGACCTTCAGGGCATTGTCCGAGCCCTCCGACCAGCCACACATGCTGATGCACTACGCATAGCACTGGATTTGAGTCTGCAGGAGAGAGCTGATCCGTCCAAGGCTGCAGGTAGAGGGTCTAGCCTTGGTCAGAAGAGGAAGGCGGAGTCGCAGCCTGCGCTGACACCGCAGCGAGACCTGAGGACAGGAGGCGTCTTCCAGCGACATCGTCAGGAGCTAGCTGCTGCAGGGAGGATGTTGAGGGAGCTACCTCCTTGTGAGAGGTGTGGGAGATTACATGGAGGTCGTTGCTTGTTAGGGAGCGGGGTTTGCTTCAGGTGCAGACAGTCGGGGCATATCGCTGACGCGTGCCCTCGGAAACCCTTTGAGACGACACCGCAGCAGTCTTCTGCTTCCCAGCAGGGAAGAGTTTTTGCCACTACCCGTCAGGAGGCCGAGCGAGCTGGTACAGTGGTGACAAGTACGCTCCCAATCTTGGGGCATTATGCTTTTGTACTGTTTGACTCTGGGTCGTCCCACTCGTTCATATCCTCTGTTTTCGTTCAGCATGTGGGTTTAGAGGTAGAACCGTTGGGTAGTGTTTTGTCTGTTTCTACTCCATCTGGGGAGGTCCTGTTGTCTAGGGAGAAAATAAAGGCAGTTGGGTAGAGACAGCCAATCACGTGTTAGATGTGACCCTGCTAGTGTTGGACATGCAGAATTTTGATGTGATTTTAGGCATGGATTGACTGTCAGCTAACTATGCAAGCATAGACTGTTTTGGTAAAGAAGTCGTCTTTAACCCTCCCTCTGGGCCTAGTTCCAAATTTAGGGGGGCAGGCATTGTATGTATACCTAAGGTCATCTCAGCCATGAAGGCTAGTAAACTACTCGACCAGGGTACTTGGGGCATCTTGGCAAGCGTGGTAGATACCCGAGAACCAGAAGTTTCCCTATCCTCTGAACCAGTAGTAAGGGAGTACCCTGATGTCTTCTCCGACGAGCTCCCAAGACTTTCGCCTCCCAGAGAGATAGACTTCGCCATTGAATTAGAGCCAGACACTGCTCCTATCTCGAGAGCCCCTTACAGAAGGGCTCCAACCGAGCTAAAGGAGATGAAGGTCCAGCTGCAGGAGTTGCTGGACAAGGGTTTCATCCGACCCAGTGCGTCACCTTGGGGAGCCCCAGTGTTGTTTGTGAAGAAGAAGGATGAGTCGATGCGCCTTTACATTGACTACAGAGAGCTGAACAAGGTGACAGTTAAAAATCGCTATCCCTTGCCCAGGATTGATGACTTGTTCGATCAGTTGCAGGGAGCCACTGTCTTTTCCAAGATCGACCTGCGATCAGGCTACCACCAGTTGAGGATCAGGGACAGTGACATTCCTAAGACGGCTTTCCGTTCGAGATACGGACATTACGAGTTCATTGTGATGTCTTTTGGTTTGACTAATGCCCCTGCGGTATTCATGGATTTGATGAACAGGGTGTTTAAGGACTTCCTAGACTCATTCGTCATAGTTTTCATTGACGACATCTTGATTTACTCCAAGACTGAGGCTGAGCATGAGGAGCATTTACGCCAAGTTTTGGAGACTCTTCGAGCCAATAGACTGTATGCCAAGTTCTCCAAGTGCGAGTTTTGGCTGAAGAAGGTATCTTTCCTTGGACATGTGGTGTCCAGCGAGGGAGTTTCTGTGGATCCAGCAAAGATCGAAGCGGTTACCAATTGGCCTCGACCGTCTACGGTTAACGAGATTCGTAGTTTCCTGGGCTTGGCAAGTTACTACAGGAGGTTCGTGGAAGACTTCTCACGTATAGCCAGCCCTTTAACCCAGTTGACCAGAAAGGGAACCCCTTTTGTCTGGAGCCCAGCTTACGAGAGTAGCTTCTAGGAGCTTAAGCAGAAGCTAGTGTCTGCACCAGTCCTGACAGTGCCCGATGGGTCGGGAAGCTTTGTGATCTACAGTGATGTCTCCAAAAAGGAACTGGGCTGTGTTCTGATGCAGCAAGGTAAGGTAGTTGCTTATGCCTCCCGACAGTGAAGAGTCATGAGCAGAACTACCTTACCCACGACTTGGAGTTGGCAGCAGTGGTCTTTGCACTGAAGATATGGAGGCACTACCTGTACGGTGAGAAGATACAGATTTTTACTGACCATAAGAGCCTGAAGTACTTCTTCACCCAGAAGGAGCTGAACATGAGACAGAGGAGGTGGCTCGAGTTGGTGAAGGACTATGACTGCGAGATTCTGTACCACCCAGGTAAGGCAAATGTAGTAGCTGACGCGCTGAGTAGGAAGGTCGCACATTCAGCAACACTGATCACCAAGCAAGCCCCCTTACTCAGAGATTTTGAGAGAGTCGAGATTGAAGTCTCAGTAGGAGAGGTTGCCTCACAGTTGGCTCAGTTGTTAGTGCAGCCGACCTTGAGGCAAAGGATTATCGTTGCTCAGCTAAATGATCCTTACTTGGTCGAGAAGCGTCGTTTGGTAGAGACAGGGCAAGGTGAGGATTTCTCCATATCCTCTGACGATGGCCTTATGTTTGAGGGACGTTTGTGTGTACCGGAAGGCAGTGCAGTCAAGGTCGATGGACTTCATTACGGGACTGCCCAAGACCCTAAAGGGCTATACTGTGATCTGGGTTGTTGTCGACAGACTCACGAAGTCGGCCCACTTTGTGCCAGGGAAATCCACTTACCTGCCAGTAAGTGGGGGCAGTTGTACATGACAGAGATTGTGAGACTACATGGAGTACCCGTATTCATCATTTCAGACAGAGATGCTCGTTTCACATCGAAGTTCTGGAAAGGACTTTAGCTTACATTAGGCACGAGGTTAGACTTCAGCACGACCTTCCACCCTCAGACTGATGGTCAGACAGAGAGATTGAACCAGGTTTTGGAAGACATGCTGCGAGCCTGCGTGCTAGAGTTTTCAGGGAGTTGGGACTCCCATTTGCATCTGATGGAGTTTGCCTATAATAACAGCTACCAGGCTACCATCGGCATGGCACCATTTGAGGCTCTGTATGGTAAGTGCTGTAGATCCCCTGTCTGCTGGGGCGAGGTTGGTGAGCAGAGGATGCTAGGTCCCGAATTAGTTCAGACCACCAATGCAACCATACAGAAGATCCGAGCCCGTATGTTGACAGCCCAGAGCAGACATAAGAGTTATGCTGATGTACGACGTAAGACTCTCGAGTTTGAGGTGGGAGACATGGTCTTTCTGAAGGTAGCACCTATGAAGGGTGTTCTGAGATTCGAGAAGAAGGGGAAGCTAAGTCCACGCTTCGTAGGGCCGTTTGAGATACTGGAGCGGATTGGCCCCGTGGCTTACCGCTTGGCGTTGCCCCCATCTTTTTCTGCAGTACATGATGTACTCCATGTCTCCATGCTGAGGAGGTATGTCGCAGACCCGACGCATGTAGTGGACTTCGAGCCACTGCAAATCAGTGAGAACTTGAGCTACGAGGAGCAGCCTGTCGAGATCTTGGCAAGGGAAGTCAAGAAGCTCCATAATCGAGAAATCTCACTGGTCAAAGTTCTTTGGCGGAACCATGGTATTGAAGAGGCCACGTGGGAGAGAGAAGAGGACATGCGAGCCCAGTACCCCAAGCTGTTTGAGGATTAGAACTTTCGAGGACGAAAGTTTTCCAAGGGGGGAAGATTGTAACGCCCCAACCAATTTGATTTTCCATTTATTATTAATATTTAAGTGTGGTTATGGAAAATTTGAATTGATTTGAGGAACCTTATCTTTTTATTTGTGATTAATCAAGGTTTAGAGGCATAATTATTTTGATTTGGATAATTAAAATGGATAAGGTTGTTGATGAAGATAAAGCATTTGAGTAAGCTAATGGGTTGTTTAATTGGCAAAAGAAAATATTTTGTTAAGGGGATGTTGTGTTGAATATTCCTTGAAAATTTAGGATATTGGGGGATTTATTTGGAGAGAGAGAAAATTGTTGGTTTTGAATTAATTGAAGGAAAAGAAAAAGGGATAATAATAATTATATCATTATTATTCTTCTTAAAAGGGGCATTGGGAAACGTGGAAGACTATTCACCTTCTTCCCCAAAGTAAACCCTAATCCCAAATCCTTCAAAGTATCCGCCGCCGCCGCCTCTTCCTCCTCCACTAGCCGCCGCCGTCGACGTGTCCACAGAGCAGCCGAGCCGACCAGCACCAATTCGACCCGCAACCCTTCGCGCCTCCAAGCTGTCGGACTCGCGTCGCCAGCCGTCCGACTTCGCAAGCCGATCCCTTCTGTCGTCCGCGTCGCTCCGCCGCCAGCTCGCAAGCCGCGCCGCCACTCGTCCCGAGCAAGTCGATTCGATCCGCGTCTCTGCCCGCGTCCGGTCGCCAGCCGACCCGTACCTTCTACCGCAGCCGATCCACGAGAGACGCCGCCCGCGTGCACCCGCAAGCCGAGCCGCACGCGTGCAGCACCTGCGACCGAGCTGAGCCGCGCCTACGCACGAGCCGATCCCTGCTCTTCCAGCCAACCAAGCCGAGCCGATCCCTGCTTAACCAGCCGACCAAGTCGAGTCGATCTCTGCTCTTCCAGCCGAGCCGCCAAGCCTTTTTGGAGCCACCTAGTTTTTGGTCTTTCCCCGCTTGTCCTTGGTAAGATTTTGGAAAGTTAGTTGGGTTTTTGGCATACCCAACGAAGAGTAATTTTGGTTTTAAATAATTTAATTTTGGATTAAATTAAATTATTTTTCTGAAAGGGCCGGTTGGACCAATTGGAGTTGGAGCGTGGGATTTCTCGACTTAAAGGGGGTTAGCGCAACCTTGATCTTGGGTAAGTTGCTTCGAACGACCCTTGGACCTCTTTTCCTCGAAGGTTAGGTTTTAATTATTGTTCCTAACCATTTAGGACCCCGTCGCTTGGGAAAGCGTGTTGTTACTGTTAGGACTCGTCGAGCAAATCTCCAGGTAAGAGATTTCTACTACTAGCTTTGTGATTAGAACCATGAGACTGCTTACACCTCCAGTTATGCATGTTAAGGACTAGATTGCATAACACATGTAATTAATGAGAGCATGATGTGATTGATGATGTGGTTACATGATGGTATGATATTGTGATGATGTGACTTGTTGTAACTGTATGTTGGATATTGTGATGGTTTGTGAAATAGCGATTAGACTGGTTTGATTACTTGATGATGCTATATGCATGTATGTTATAGTTAAAGTTCTGTTAGCTTAACCTATTAGAGTCGTACCTGCATGGGTGTCCTTCGGGATCACCACCTATTTAGGATTGTGTGGTCCGACGGGACGTCAGTCTAGCATTGATATAGATATGATTCGAGTGGCTCAACGGGGTCCTCGTATCCCGATTGTCTTAGTGTCACCCCCGGGTTCACTACAGACCAGTATGTCCTAGGTGCTCCCCCGAGACACCGAAGACCAGATTTTCGTTCCTACGAGAGCGCATGTTGCACGTGTTCGGGAACGTGCCAGAGATTGAGTACCATTTACAGGGCTTTAATAGGAAGCTAACAGGCACCTAGTGGGACTAGTAGTAGGTCCCTTACTGAGTATTTTATACTCACTCTCTTCATGTCATGTTTTTCAGGTAGAGACCGAGGTAGGGGCAAAGGCAAGCTGGTGAGCGACCAGAAGTGACCATGGGGAGCCATAGGGATTTCTGCTTCCGCTTACACCCCGTTTTAGACATTTAGTACTTGAGTTTTATTTTCTTTCTTAATTACTATTTCATTTCTTTAAAAGTAGATAGAGCCCGAGTAGGATTTTAACATTTATTTACATTTTGCATGTTACCCGGATTTGATTTTCTTTTATAAAATTTTGAAGTTTTACTCGTCTTAACTAAACTTTAAAGCTTAAATCATGTGTTTTACATTTAGTAATGACTTTAGCTCAGTATAAGGAGTTGGGTCGTTACAAAATGTTTAGATTTGGGATAGCCAAATCTAATCGATCGTGTAGCCAAATATAAACGATCGTGTAGCCAAATCTAAATGATCGTGTAACCAAATCTAAACAATCTTGTATCAAATTTTGAAAAAAAAAATGTTGAGATTTGGCTCCAAATCTAAACGATCGTGTAACCAAATTAATTAAACGATCGTGTAACCAAATTAAACGATACAATAGCCAAATCTAAACAATTGTGTACCAAATATATTACGTGCATTATCGAATATATTACGTCCATTGTTGATGAGGCATTTTTGGTATTTTTTATGGTGGGCCTGTAGATTGTTTCCTTTTTCAGAATTGTTATATACAGTGTAAATATTTTACCGTTTTGTTATATGTTTGAAAATATCGCTTTTGTAAATAGTTCTAAAAAAAAGTACATTATTAATAAAATTATTCGCATGAACCTAAGTATTAATTAGATTACTTTATTGATTTTCTTCGATTTTGGCACTTAGTTATATAAGGATATAACTCGTAATTTCTCAATAACATTTGAAATTTGCTTCTTTTTTTTGCCAACGATAGATAAAAGAAAGGCATTGAATAACAATTATTGAGTAACATCTTGATTTAATGCACAACCTGGTCTCTAAATAACTTAATGAATACTACTTCAAAATTATTTTGTTTTATCCGCTCCAATGATGTTAAGATAATGCAATCGCAATTTTAGGCTAAGAACTGCGTTTTCTTTAATGATTTTCATAACTAATTGTATAACTTTTTTAAGAAAAAAATATGAATAATGATGTTCTTTAAAAGATTCTTGGTATGAACGTGAATGATTCACTTTTGCAAAAAATTTGTAAACTTTTATGAGACAAGTTGATATTAGATGTCAAAATAAATAAAATAATATAAACATAAACGTATCAATAGAAATTCTATAATTTTGAATTGTCTAAAATCTCTTCGCGAATAAATTACTATATTTTTAGTAGAGAAAGTTTGAAGTCTCATTTAGGAGTGTATTTAATTTATCAATTAACTTAAAAAATAAACAAATCAAAGGATTGTAAACGATTTTCTAACTTATTAAAATTCCTGATTTGATGCAAAAAGTCAATTAATTGCATTTGGTAAGATTCAATCCTTTTCTCATTATAGAGGAATTCAACTAGAGGCCCCACAATGTAATTAACTCATCAAATACATTGTTTTTACAAATTCAATTTCAATCCAAAGATAAATGGAAGGACTTTATATCCACAAAATAAGATAAATGATGATGATAATAATAATAATAATAATAAACAATACCATTTTTTAATTCAATTGTTTATAAATGATTAAATTGCAATATTTCATATTAACAAAAATATTATAAATAACACGCTTTAGATTTTGTAATTTAAAATTCGGTGACAATATATGAGAAGTTGTGAATATGAGAATAGCTCAGCTTTAATTGACATTCATTCCAAACTTTTATTTCTAACTTTGTGGTATCGAACAAAAAAACATGTACATTATATTCTTTAGAGAACAATAATCTAATATACAAATTATTAGTTTACTAATAGCGACAAAAAACACATGATAATGTTAATATTATTTAAAATGTTATGAAAACAAGCTATAAGCAGAATATAAAAATCGAAAAAATATAATATTAAAAATAATAATATACAATATATAAAATAAATAAATAAGAAATTAAGAAAAAATAGAAAATCTCAAAATTCTACACTATTTCCCATTTCTTTGGAAAATTCTCCAATCTTGGTATGTCTTACAACTCCACCAAAAGCCACTATTTATAGGCAATTTGACAAACATAAATGGAATATATGATCATTAAGATTGAGTATTTAATAGACACATGACATGTATGTTGGATGACTAATGAGTTAAATGTGGCTATGACCACAAAGCACACTAATCGGCATCTATATTTGTATATTAATATTTATAATATAATTAAAAATCTTTTTAATCTTTTTAGTTATTTATTCGTCTCATATTTAGTATACAATAAACATAAAGAATGTGAAACAAGAAGTGAGTTATAATAGGCTTGATTATTATTATAATTGCGTTATAATAGTTTATCTTTTAAGGGTAGATTATTTTAATTTAAGTTTATAATAATATGCATTTGAAGTATAAACTATTTTAGTTTGAGAAAAAAAAAAAATAATAAACACTATAGCAACAAAAAGAAAAACGATAAATGTAAAATAGTAAAACCGATAGTAAATAATAAATACCCTAACAAATAAGGAATTTTAAAATAGCGTCAATTATAATTAATCGGAAACCTTTAAATAGTATTTACTATAACAAAAAATGATTATTATATTTTTAGAAAACATTTATCCCAAACGCTTCCAAAGTATGAAATATTTAACCTTCGACCTCAACAAAATAACAAAATAAACACATATGTTAATTACTTTGATATTTTCTTTCCCTTTTTATTTTTATCAATTTTAATGATTGAAAAAAGAAAAAACTAAACTAACAACTAATCTTTCTAAAGAAGTTGATTATAAAATGCTACTTAAAAAGTTAGCAACCTTTTTGAAGTATATATAACCTAAACAGACCTTAAAGTAGACCTCAATAATTTTAGTGAAAATAAGTAAAGATAAAGGCATTTGCAATTAAAAAACACTATTTTAAGGATTTGTTTTATAAATAATTAGTTTCTAATATTAATAATTTTCATTTCTCAATGGATAAAATATGATTTGTTTCACAACCTAAAAGCTAACCTGATAGCTAGCTAAGTTAATTATTGACCATAACTTAATGAATCAATATATAATTTAAACAACTCAAAGAAAATTGTTTGATTCTGTCTTTATTTAAGAAACATATAAACTAGCATATCAACCCACAAAGTCTTGTTAATTATAAAATCTACCGACCAAACAATAAATAATAATAATAAAAATGGAAAATTATTAGAAGGGGAAAATTTTCTCTTAAAAAAAAGGTTTTTGTTTTTGGGTGTGTAAAAAGAAAGATGCAAAGTGAGAATTGAAGTCAAATTAATGGCATGAACACAAATTGGTGTTGAAAATTTCAAAGGAAAGATTAAAAGTGTTACGCATCTTATCAATCATATATACTTTTATTTTCTAACCATCACAATATTAAATTCTTCATTTCTTAAATTACTAAACTCCTCTCCTAACCTTTTTATTTAATTTGTTTTTTTTTTCTTCCCGAAATTTGTGATTGATTCCTTCCCATTTTCCTACCATACTCTTTTCTTTGCTGATATATATACACTTACTTTTTGAATATTTAAATAATTTTTTTTTAAAAAAATATAACAAATCCACCTAAACAATTTCAAAAACGAAAAAAAAAAAAAAGCTCATAATTGTACAATAAAAAATACAAAAAATGTTCTCGTCAACAACGTTGTCAACAATCCGCCAATCGTTTAGATTTGACTATTGTTTGATACACAATGATCATTTAATTAGATCTGGATTGCCAAATCTAAATAATTTTTTTTCAAGATTTTTTTGTACACCATCGTTTAGATTTGATCGTTTAAATTTGGGTCACCAAACCTATTTTTTCAAAGAGTTTTTGGTATGCAATTCGTTTAGATTTGACTATTTTTTCAAGATTATTTTGGTACATGATTGTTTAGATTTGGTTACACAATCGTTTATTTGGTACATGATTATTTAGATTTGGACAATCGTTTATTTTGTGCGTGATTTTGAACCAAATAACAATTTGAAAAAAGAAGGAGAGGAGAAACGAAAAAAAAAAATAAAATAGAGAAGAAAGAAGATGAAAAGGGAGGACAATTCTAAAATGTTAAAAAAATGGTCACTTTTTCATTTTGTTAAATTAACCGTAAATATTTTACCACTTTGTTATATTTATGAAATTTACCATTGAAATATATATATATATATATATATATATATATAGTATATATAATTTTCAAAATTGGACTTACTTTTAAATATAAGTTTCCTATTATTATTGGTTATATAAGAGGTAGCTATTATCATTGTTGATTTTGGAATAGGCCACAAATAGGAAATTTTAGTTGGCTATATTTGGATTGGAATTGTGTAACCGTTGATGACATTGGTGAGAACAAATGAAATTATTGTTGGTTTACTTAATTATTTTGTCATTTTCTTGTTGCGTAACTATATTGGTTCTGAAAAGTTTATTTTGTTGATGGATATGTTTTATTGAAACAAATGTACCTAATGCAAGAACCAGAAAATGAAAAATTTGTATATTTAATATATATTAATAAATAGTATTATACATAACGTTTAAATATATGTCAAGTATACGATATTCCTTTACATGTAAAAATGTCAAGTATATGTTTACTTGACACGTAGAAGGCGTCAACTATACAACATTACTTGACACATAAAAGGTGAACTTTGATGGATTACTTGACGTTAATACAATGTCAAGTAAACGTATACTTGATGGTTTTTTAGTGTCAAGTAAACGGATACTTGACGGTGTTTTATTGTCAAGTAAACGTATACTTGACTGTGTTTTAGTGTCACGTAGACGTATACTTGATGGTTTTTAAGTATCAAGTATACTTATACTTGACGGTGTTGTAGTGTCAAGTATACGTATACTTGATGGTTTTTTAGTGTCAAGTAATCAGACTATACTTGACAGTCGATTACTTGACACTTTTAAAAACGTCAAGTAAACATTTACTTGACACTGTCTTAACGTCAAGTAATCCGATTTTTGTAGTAGTGAATTTGATTACATATGATTATTTGTAATATGAGGATAAATTTAAAAAATAAAACAAGTGATAATAAAAATGGGAAACTTTCCTAAATATAACAAACTACTCATGTTTGTGTAACAAAGCCCATAAATTTAGTCATTTTTAATTATTACAGATTTGTTCTCCCGTCTTTTTCTCCTCTCTGCGATTTTTTTATGTTCTCTTTATGTGATTTCTTCATTCTTTCTTTTTTTTAGATTTGGGTAACTAAATCTATTTTTTTCTATGATCTTTCTTTTTTCATTCACTGCCTGCATCGTATCGTCTTTCTTCTTTTCTTCCTTATGTTTAGATTAGGTAACCAAATCTAAAGACAAATCTTTTTTTTCTTCCTTATGCACATTGTTGACGACGCATTTTTGATATTTTACACGGTGGGCCTCTAGGTTTTTGGAATTGTTCTATGTAAATACTTTGCCCTTTTTTTATATATATTTTTGAAAAAATCCCAATAAAAATTAAATAAAGTTTTTATTAATTAGCGTTAAATGTTTTTTAAAAAAGATTTAAAAAATGATGAAATAAAATGGTTTATCGAAGGTAATTTTAAATTTTGAATCATGAGGTCTTTATTTATGAGAAAATAAATTTAATCAATTTTGATAAAAATAAATCACATATTATTTTTAAAAAAGAATCAATCACATAATTATTTAATAATAAAAAATTATATAATCAATCGCATGTCTGATTTTATTTTTTCTTTTAAATAGATTTTGAAATGTCTATAGCATGACATTTGGTCATTTGAAAGAAAACTATGAAATTTTTTGAGAATTTCTACATCCTCTTCTATTCCTCCAAAAATCCTACCCTCCATACAAATACGTTTTTTTTTTCGTCTCCAACAAATCAACCTAATCTCCTAATAAAAGATAAACCTTAATTAGTTGGAGGTTGCATTTTCTAGAGATTTACTTCAAAGGAATTATACACCTCATACCATATGTTCATGCATTTAAGAAGTTGATGAACTAACATTCATGTATAAAGACGATGGACTAACCCTTGAATATTCATAATATTCTGTACCGACCTCATAATCATTATATCCTGCGCCAAATGTTGAATTGACAACATCGTCATCGGGCTACCATAATAGTCTATGTAACATCCAAAAGTTTAAGGTAATTTTGTTGCTTGAATAATTTATGATTAAACTCTTATGGGTGTAGATTAACTGAAATTGAAAGTTAAGGAATTAATTAAAGATTTTTGGATTTTTTTTGTGGAATATGATATTAATTATTTGGTTTTATATAAATAATTAATATAGAAAAGTAAAGTTAATTATATGATGAAATATAATTATAATTATTAAAAAGTAAGATAATTAAGGAAGAGAAAGAAGGTTGATTTGATTGGATGGAAAAAGACATTAATTTAATTAGGAGAAGAAGAATGTTTTAAATAAATATAAATGTTAATTAATGGTTATAATGCCTAAGGTTTAGTGCATCTAAGGAAAATAAAGAAAAAAGAAAGGTTTTTATCTTCTTCCCTAAAAAACCGTAGTCGCCACCCTTCACTATGCAACTCCTTCTATGCCACTTAGCTCCTCTGTTTGCACCACCAGTCTACCGCTGTCTTCTATTGCTACTTGGAATTGATTTTCGTTGCATACCTTTGGAAGGTCCGTTTGACAAAGCTTGAGGATCTAAGTGGGTGAATTTTTAATTGAGAGGATTTTTCAACGTCCGTTTGGTTAAGTTTGGTATGCTAAGGTAATTAAATTAGTAATTTGTTGGCAAAAATAGTTAATTTAGTTTTGGTTATGCAAAGGTAGACTTGTGGTTTTGTTTGTAGCATGAACTTAACCTAAGATAAGTGTTCTACGGGTTGAATTTGTGATAATGGTGATACAACTATATGCATAGCCTCTGTGATAGTCTAAGGTTACCTTAAATTGCGAAGGGTAGCCATTGGACTAAGCTATGGTAAAGGATAATTGCCTATGCTTAATGTGCGGATTGTCTATGCTTGTTGTGAAGTATAATAATTGTTTACATGGCTATTATGAATTCTTGACATGGTATCTTGTGAATTAGATTTTGATGGTTTATTGTGAGTCATTACTGATGAATTATTTTCTTAGCTTATGGGTTACTGTGATAACTGTTATAAAGAGTTATTTGCATAGTGATTATGATAGATAACTATTGACTTAGTTATGAGCTACTGATAATTGTAATCATAATTGTTTAAAGCTATTGTGGAATATGTAAAGGACAATGATCTGTTTAATTTGTGGTTATTTAGGAATGCTTACCGATGATTATTTGTATGCCTATTATAGATTACTATTTGGGCATAATTGATAATTTTATCAAGTAAAATTATAATTATAATTATTAATTATTTTTCTTATGTTTAGGTTAATTTGTGACTTTTTCCAATAAGTTGGAATTGGATTTCAGCTAAATTTGGCATTAAAGAGTTTTGCCCAGAATTTAATCATTTTTTTAGTTAAGATATTCTACTACTGAACTTTCGAATGAAAATTTAAGAAGAGTCTGCAAGTGTTAACTGATTATGCATATACATTAGCTAAAATGCATAGATGAGTCGTCGTAGTTGTTGACATATTTTATGTGACATTTATGCATGTTTGATGGATTATATGCTTATGGACGGTTATGATTAATGTTTCTCGTTGATTGCTACATGCTTTTGGACTGTTGTGTCAATTACCTTTGGCTATTAAGATGTGTACCTACATGTATGTTGTCCTTCAGAATCACAATTTTCACAATTATGATTGTGTGCTTTCGATGAGACACAACTAGTCTGTCATGCCATGTTTTATGTGTGATTTGACGAGATCACTGCATACTTTATCACTAAATTGAACCGTCATTAATATATCTAAAAACTTTTAAATATCAATCGAACCCTGAGATATAATTTTGAATTTAATCTATAATGGAACCATGAATTTTAATTTTAAATTTTATCTATAGTGGAACCATAATTTGCACCGTAGGATTCATGAAAAGCTAAAAAAAGAAAAATTGAACACGTGGATAACCTATATCAACCCAAAATTGAAAATTAAAGAATAAACGAGACACGTAATTGGAAATTTGAGAAAGGTCAAAAGCTAAGTTCATGTAGTCAACACATCTTTACTGGTCAAAAGTGGCAGGTACAACCTTAATACATGAAGTTTATATCTGTTTGATTTCAACTCTTAAAAGTCTATCTTAAATTTTTAATTTTATATCTAATAAATCTTTGAACTTTAAAAATGTCTAATAAATTTATAAATTTTCAATTTTATGTTTAATAAGTCTCCAATATATTTTTGATATTCTAAGCATTTGTATTCAATTGATCTATTAAATATAAATTCATTTTTATTTTTTCTTGAATCAATTACACACAAATTTCAAATTTGGATGCAATGAAAAATTATTAAAAGTTTGAGAATTTATTATCCTATTAAACTTTTAAAGATCTATTAAACATTAAAGTGAAAGTTTTAGGAACAAAACACAGCACAAGTCCAATTTAATAAAACATCAACTTTAAAGTAAAAAAGAACAAAAACAAAGAAACAAGAAGCATAAGTAGAAGCACAAGTTCAAGCAAATCCCATCTTTCAAAATCAATCGGAATATTTTATTTTTAAAAGTTATTGTGTCTCTTTCAACCTCCACTCCTTAGCTTCATAAAGAATCCATAATAAATGCCTGCCTGAACTCTCAGTTAGGAATCCCAAATTAACCACCAAAACAAAAATACAGACTTTTAGGGGGCTATTGTCTTCCCACGAGCCTTTATCATGCAACTTGATAATTTACCCCTTTTCTTACTAAATAATCTATAAACTATATTACTACCTTGGTTAGCGGTATTAGCATGATCTCCAGGGTACAAACTCCATACTATCCAAATTCTTCCATCCTAATAAAAATCTAAAACAAATTCCATCAAGATTTTTAGATCAATTGTTTAGAATTTAGGTGGTTTTAAAACTAAGAGTCTATTTTTTAATGATTTCGTTTTTTATTTTTGAAATTTGTACCCGTCTACTATAGATTTTTTGAGAATGATTTTCACTTTTTTCAGTGGAGAAACCTTGCCCACCCACCATTCATCAAGAGTAGTGGAGGAACCTTGTCCACTAGTGACAGGAGGACATGATGACCAAGTGAAGAAACCTTACACCCACTCACTGCCTGGAAGCCATTGAGATAATTGCAAAAACTAACCTTGAAGAAGAAAACTAGTTTCGAAGAATAAGAAACGGTGATCAGTCTCAAGATCAAGGGGAAGAAGTAATAAGAGAACTCAAAAATACTGAGGAGAAGCCGAAAACTTCAAGGTATGTCCTTTGTAGGCCTTTGGTTCAAGCTTACCGGATTGATGAGGTGTTTGAATTAATTTTCTAAATGTTTAAATGAGTATTTCTAAATAGGAAAAAAAGTGTTCATATGTACTCAAAAAGTTAATCCAAATGACTCCTTATGAGCCTATCATATTTTTCTTAATGAGGTGATGTCAAACACTTCAAGAAGCGACTTGGGCTTCTTGGTTTAAGGTGTGGTCGCATCAAGTTGGGTACAACCATCTTCTATGCATTCCATACATCCCTAATAGTAATGTGTCATGTGGCCAAAAGATTTTAAAAAGCAATTGGTTTCTTTTCTAGTGGTAAGAAGAGGGCCCAAGGGATTAGATATAATCTATGTTGTACATAATTATTGCCCTCCTCAATCATCGACCGATTTAGTATAGGTCTGAGGGCGGCTGCTATTTAATTTTAATTTTATATAATTATAGTTAGCCTAGTTGTTACTTTAACCGTCATTTTTCTTTTAGCTCCCAAGAAAACTATTTTCTAAATCCGTCACTGTTTTCGATAAGACTTTGTTTTTCAAAAAAACATTTGAATTTCTTAATAAAACTTCCCGAAGAAAAAAAAAAACAAAAGTTTTTGAAAATTAAAGAAATAATAGCTTTTAAAATCTTTTTATTGTTTTCTAAATTTGTTTATGAATTCAAATATTTTATAAAGATGAGAAGTATGGTTAAATAAGAGAAGATAAATACAATTTTCAAAAAATAAAAGAACTAATGCCCGAATATTTAAGAATGCCCTACAAACTTCCCTTCAATTATTGAAGTTAAGTGACTCATATTGTAATTTCCTCCTATTGGCCCTACTTTGACTATCCATAATAAACAGGGAAATGTCCATCCTAACCCATTTGAACCAGTCAATGAAGCACCTCCATTTTCAAGACTTGAGATTGATAAAGAAACCACACTTCTTCAATATATAGCACAAAATTTGGATCAAACAATTTAGATACACAAGCAGAACAAGAGAGAGATGGGTGTAGTTGGTTGCAACAATGATGGGTACCTGAATGATGCCAAGTACAGCGAGCCCTTGCCATGGATTGGAATCTACATAGCTGCAGCCTCTTTGGTCTGCCTCTTAGCGATGGCTGCTGATCTCATCCACGGCATCCTCCACAGAAAATTCTGGTTTCCCTGTAAGTTCTTCACTCTTAACTCCACTTCCCTAACCCTGATAGCTGTGGCAATCAAGCTTTCTGTGGATCTCAACACCTCCATGCCTGGCAGAGAGGATCAGCTTGCAAAGCTAAGTAGTGCTGTGTTGATGTGCACCATCATGGCTAATTGTATGCCTTCTCTTGGGTCTATGGAAAATCAAGAAATTTTTATGAATGTTATGGCTCTAGGGATTCTTGTTATTACCCTCATCGTAAACGTCGGTATGGAGATGGGTACTGGAGTGGTCTACGTTTATATGAAAGAGCACGTTTCCGTTCTAATCTTGATGCTTGTTTTACTGGGTATCTTGAGTTTGTCTGCTTCGGTTGTTCCATCAACTAAGAGCTACCTGGAAATGAAGTATGGCGTAAGACATGAATTAGCATCAAAAGAGTGTGCAGCAAATGGAAAAGGAGACAAACTAGTCATCGAAAGACTCAAAGTGGGTTTGATGAAATATTGGATGATGGCTCAAACAACCAGTCCCCAGTTTGTGATGGGCCGATCCGCCACATGTACTGCTTCTGGGGCGATCAGTCTTCTTAGCGCTGCAATTTTAGCAGAGGCTATTCTTACATCCTACTTGATGAAGAGATCATTTAAGTTCTGCAACGGCCAGTCTGATTATAAGTGGTCAATCACTTTTATCCTCGTGATACAGTGTGTAGCAGTTGTAGTAGGGACTGTCGCCCCGGCAATCAGATGGTTTACAGCTATAAAATTCAGGTGTCCAAACCTGAGAAATGGGGGTTACAAGAAGGAATTCAAATTAGAATACTATTGGATTCGATATCTAGTAGAGATGAAAGAGTCTCCATTAACTATCAGAGTTAAAAATAGAGGATGCAGAAAGCTTGCTCATAATGCAAGAAACACGTTTCTGGATGCATGTATCATCCTACAAACGGTAATAGTGTTTATAAGCAAAGTGATTCGGCTTATTTCCATTTTCTTTTTCAGAGGAATCTTCTCATGCTGCGACTGTTTCAAGAGTTTGAAAAACAAGCTGTGGTTTAACAGCACCATTTCTCTCAGCAATTCAGGGTCAGAAGATGATGCTGATTCAAAGCTAGATCTAAGTCGTTTCGTTCTGTATCTTGAAGGTGAAGATGATCTAGTTCACGTGATGGTAACAAACAATTATCATGCCGTACATCATTGGATTCAGAAAGGGCAGAAGAAAAAACCTAAGATTCTCATTCACCTATTGGAAGGAACGATCATATCACAAGGTTTCAAGGGAGTGGCAGAGTTTGATAACCATCAAGTTCCATGTCTAGATTCCAAAGAGCCCCCGAATTGCTGGGCGCTTCCTGTGGTGACATTAACAGCCATAGCAATTTCTCTTCCAAACATAAGACGTCATTTAATCAAACACTTGGTGACCGCAGTAAATGAAGGTCTCCGCTACATAAGACGCATCGAAGATTGCTTCGACACGGAAGGGAATTTCATAAACCTAAAAAAGGCAGCAGAAATGGTTTGGCTAGGAATGGATCTCAACAATCAATGGCTAGGCATAGACCTCCACAAAATTTCACATCATAAAGAAACCCCAAACGAAGTTTTCCAACAATTTTCAGATGAAGCAAAGAAAATTTACACAGAGGAGAAGACTACTAATGAACATCTATGCTTGAAACTAAGTACTTCAAAATGGCCAATCAAGATATTGGCTGCGAACTGTATGTACAGGATAAGCGAATCGATGCTGCTAAAGTACGAAAAGAAATACCGGTATACAAACGAACAATTGTTCTTAGAAATGGAAGCCACGATTTCTGGCATAATGGGAGCATGCTTGACGAATTTGGAGAAAGTGATATCAACAAAATGTGCAAACTTTGTGATTGAGAAACGAGAGAAGAGCGTGAGAGAAGCTGCTTACATTCTTGGGAAAACAGGGAGGATTTTGGATGTCATAGAAAAGACGGCGCTTCCACCACTTGATAAATATCAAATGAGGAGCATTGATGAATGGCGATTGGCTTACAAGCTGGAGATGTAGCATTTGAGGAAGGTGAAATTGAGAGGAGTTGAAGCAATGCAACATTGATGGATGAAAGGACTACAGAGATTGAGATGCAAGTAGAAGAAGAAAGGGTAGAAGGATATTAAACATGTTGTTGTAAAGTTTGAATCATTCCAGATCGGTGACACACCATTTGCCATCGTGTCTACGGGAAGTGTGTGGTTACTCACAGTTTGGCTTGTCCAAAGCGTAGCTGTCCCAACTTGAAGCCTATGACGATGTGAAGCACCTCTCAATTTCAAACCATTCCTACTTGCTCATTTAAATGTGTTCCCTCTGCATTTCTAGTGGGTTCATTATACTCCTTCATTCTGTATAAACCTTTAAGGGAAAAAAAAAAAAAAGAACAAGAATGGATCTGTCCAAAGAAACAACCAACTAAATCTTCACTACTTCTTTAGTTTCATTGTCTAAGAAACAAACATGAAAAACGGAAGATCTCAATCAAATTCTAGTCATCTACTGGACATAGCACAATGGAGGCTCGATTGAGAATTCGAAATTGGAGGATGAAGAACAAATAATTAACAATTGATTATTTTTATTCTCACTAACTTCAGCCTTAATTATCAATTATTATATAAGTAGTCAATATTTGCTTATTTCTTTTGTTCACTTCTTCAACAACATAGTAACAAATAAACACTCATATAAATTAAAGTGTAACACAATTACACTGTATGATATTACTTTACAAACAATCATGTCAATCATAGTGTAACACAATTGCTCTTTATGATATCTTTTTACGTTTCATTAGGGAATCTGGTAAAAGATTTCACTTGCACCACTAAAATGCCATAAACATTGTATTTAGTTTCAATGTAATTAAATATTGTTAACAAAAATCGTAACAATCCCCAATATTTTCAATCTAAAATTATTATACTAAAATCACATATCTGCATCTAAATATTGAATCATATTCTTTTTCCTTTTCTTTTGTTTTTGTTTTTGTTTTTTTAAAAATCTCATATCTTTACCTTGTTTTTTATTTTAAAATTCTATGTCTTCTAATCTATGCCTCTAACTGAAAAAAAATCTCATATCTTTATCTTGTTTCATTTTAAAATTCCTTATCTTCTAATCTTATTTTCCGCTTTCATTTCTCTCTCATAGCTATCTAATTCTCCAACTTTTGTAGCATACTCACCTTCTCACTATTGTTTTGCAAAGCTCGATTTTGGAAAAAAGATGCCTAAGGTTTACATTGTAATTAGTACCATTATTATGATTTTGTCGATCAATCTTAATTTGGCATTGAAGAGTTGAAGTTTTTTTGTTTTAATCTTGAAGAATAGATCAGGCATTTATTTTAAAGATTTGGATCACATTTTAGTTGTTAGGAGGTTGGAATTGAATCAACCCTTATTTTTGTTTAAATAAAATACTTTTTAACTACAAATAAAATATAGGTTGTTAAAATACGTATTTTAGAATAAACTAATTGTAGATACTGTTGGTATGAGATTTCTAGGGAAATGTGTTTCGTAGAGTTGAACTTATACATTGATGTTGTGTTTGTGTTGCAATGTGGTTCGATTTCTAGCACTTGATGTTCACATTCTCTATCGATTGAATGCGTATGCTTAATTGGACCAAAATAATTAACATGATCTAATGGTCATCAGGATTTGTCTATTTATGTCATCAATTTCAATTTGAGACACATGTAAACTTTAAATTAGTTCCAAATTCAATTATTTGTATTTTTCATCATTAATTTGGTAAATGACATGTCAATTTGTGATCGATCTAACATTTATCATTCAACAAATGTTACAAGAGCATGTATATGAGTGTATGTGTCACACCCCCTCCCGAACCACCTGCTAGCTTAGCCTAGAAAACGATGTGAAGTCGAATGATAGCGCTCTCCTCTAACGATACCTGTCGACTCTGTTGAACTATTGAACCCGATAAACATACTAATCTTGTAATATAAATTACTTTACATGTAACACGACATTGCAGAACCAAGACAAATCTTAGACATACATGAAGTGCAATCCTGAAATAACTAATTTAGCAAATAAACCTGATGGAGACACCATAGCCAACAATATATCCAAAAAAGATTTACACAACCGCAACACTTCGAGCTTACACAAAGTGTAGAGTATCTAAATCTTATAAAGACATATACAACATAACAAAATAGACTCTATTACAATTCCAACCACGTATTAGCAATCGATCTGGTAGCTTTCGGTAGACTAAGGCAGTCTATCAGGCACCGAGAGCTCGACCTCTACTTGAAAAATGAGAAAAACATTTTGGAAGGATAAGTTATAAAACTCAATGAGTGACTCAGTTTAAAACTGTAAATCTAGAGATCATAGCACATATAAATCTGTTTAATCAAACCTTAAATATAAACGTATAATGATAACAACTTTCTCAAATATTCAGCTTGTGCGTCATTGAAATCTAGTAGGACATATCAAGTATATCAAAACTTTTTAACTAACATGACAAATCTACGTTGTGTAGGGCACTCTTAGTGCAACTACGTTTACTAGCTCTACGATGTAGTGGGACCTGTCCAACACTCCCATTGTCTTTATCGTAGTGAGACCCGCCCAATACTTACGACAACGTCATTGTTATGAAGTACACTCAACGTCAACAACAAAAATCTAACCTGTGTGTACGCGGTACTATATAGCTCGAGCTCAACATCTCATTCATGTAGTTAACAGAAATTTCAGAAAGTCAAATGAAAACATTAAAACATGTCTACTATCTTTATCTTTCGTAAAACTCAAGCTTACTCAAATTGTGAGTGGAAAACTCAAGATCTAAAACAAAACAATAATTGCTTACAATGATATTGTTTCAACTATTTTTTAGAAAATTGATAATAACATGCTCATATATAAATTTAATCATAAAACCTAAGCTTGAAACTTATGGTCGAAACCATTCATAGAAATTATGTATTATTCATACAATCAAATTCAAACATAAAAACACAATCATAAATAATAGTTTAGAAATTCAGTTTTGAAATTCGTTTGTCACTCACAGCCTTAGGCTAGTTCCCTGCTGTGTAAACTTGGCTAATCTCCTCTTGGCCTATCAAATAACCAAAACCAAGCATCAAATTCTTATATAGTCTTGTATCTTTATGCTAACTTAAGACAATGCACAAAATATGATAATCAACAATTCCAAACTTAGACATAAAAGAATATTTTACCTATTCCCCCTTAATCTTCTGGATTCAACAACTTAAATTCAAACATTTATAACTTTCTCAATACTTCACCAAAATTAATGTACTTTATATCAAACTCTATGTTGGAACTCCTTTACAACTTACTTGAAGGAAAGAAAATGAGATTCCCAACAGATTACTATAAAGATGGCCCGAAACAGAGGTAGTCCAAAGTTAAGTCTTATGCTAACCCCTGACTTGCTTTTGAAATTAAGCTTTCTTTTAATCATTTTTAGATCACAATTTCTTCATGAAAGTTGTAAGAAATTGCATAAGATTTTCAACCATATCTAATAGAACTTCTAAATATCTAATAGAACTTCTAACTCACTTTGTATAATTTAGAAAACTTGAAAAAACAGAAGCTTCACGATTTCGCATACCAAACTGTGACCTGAATGCCTCTTCGAAAAACACTATTCTAATATCAGAATTAGCTCATGCTTCCTTGACAAAACCTATTAGAAATTGAACAAAATTTGAAACAAAATAAACTTCACCTTTTAATTTCTCTTGAGTAGTTCAAACCAACTCAAAAACCAAAGGATGTTTGTGTGAATTCAATCTGTCAAGAGAAATGTCATGTTAATCCAAACCAACTCAAAGCAAAGATCGGAATCTTTGCTTCCAATCTTCTCAAAGCCTCTCTCAACACAGCTCTGAAGTTGAAGATCAACACAAAAGAGATGAAAAATAGGGGAAGAAAGGTTGGGTGGTGGAGAAGAATGTTGAAAGAAAAGGCACCGAATGAACTTCTCTTTATCTCCTTCTTTTCTTCTTTCTTTTCTTTATTCTATTTTTAAAATCATATATATATATATATATATATAATATGTTATTTCCATTCTCAACGTCTTAAATTCAATATCCTGTATTATATGACAATAGCAAAGAATTCCAAAGAAAATATTGGGTTTATAGTATGGACCTCGAAAAAGTTAAAGTTGAAGTTAAAATATGAGCAATTTTTTTGGCTCAATTTTTGACATATCAAATTAATCAATCTTTATATTTAGTATATGAGTTAGTTGATTTAAATTTGGGGTAAAGTTTGGAATATGACCAAACCTTAATTTGAGGATAAATATTTAAATTTGAATTTATGATAAAATTTGAGGTTTTTTAAAAAATATAACAAAGCGGCAAAATATTTACATTGTATAGAACAATTCTGAAAATGAAAAAAAGCCCACAGACCCACGATAAAAATACCAAAAATGCCCCGTCAACCATATCGTCATAACACGGGTAATATATTTGGTACACGATCATTTAGATTTGGTTATTGTTTGGTACACGATCGTTTAGATTTAGATCCAAATCTAAACAATTTTTTTTCAATTCTATCATTTAATTTGGTTATACGATATATATGATCGTTTAGATTTGGTTATACAGTCGTTTAGATTTGACTAAACGAATTTTTTTAAGATTTTTTGTGACATGATCGTTTAGATTTGGCTAAACGATTTTTTTAATTCTTTTGGTACACAATCATTTTTTACACGATCGTTTAGATTGGCTACACCAATCTAAATAATTTTTTAAAGATTCTTTATACACGACTCTTTAGTTTTAGCCATTTTTTTGTACACTATCGTTTAGATTTGGCTACCCAAATCTAAATGACGTAAAAACAAACAGAGAAAAATAAGAAAGACGATGGAAAGAAATTCCAGTGAGAAAAAAAGGAAAAGAAGAAAGATAGATTGAAATCGCAGCGAAAGGAGAAGAAAGATGGATGGACAAACCTGTAATATTTAAAAATGACTAACTTCATGGGCTTTGTTACACGAACCATAAATATTTTACTAGTTTGTTATATTTATGAAAATTTCCCATAAAATTTAGCATATAACAAAAATTTTAAGTTAAAATAAGTTTGACATTGTTAATGTTTAAATTGGCTGTAAAAATTATCTTTTATTGCATTTCCTTGTTGAACTCCTTTCCTTATTGGGTTGGTTATAGGATTTATTGTCATTGATTATGAGAGGAAGGAAATCCGATGTTGTTTGGCCCAAATACACACATCACAAGATAATGAGGATACATCAATTTTGAAGAAGATATAAGGAAATAAATACTTTATATATTTAAAATTTGGGTGGCCCGATTGTATATTCCACAATAATCTTGTTTTGAAATAGTAAAATATGAAGACAATAAACTAATCCTAGAACTACTACTAGTGGAGGTATCATCGTCAAGGAGATAGAATCCCCTACTATGTCGGACAGTGCTAATCATCCTCCCCTACCTCAAGTCTTAAAAAAAATAGAATCAGATAAGAAAGTGGCTTTGCAATTCATTCACGAGTGATCTTGCTTATATATAGTAAATTTTCTGGAAGGATAGCCCTTCAAAGGGAAAACTTTTCCGCTTCCCAGCAATTGAGGTGGACTGAGCAATGACTCTTAGAGTGGAAGGTGGACTGAGATTGTTCTGGTTTACGGTAGGGCCAAATGATGGAGAGGTTCTAGCAGACTCACTCATACAAGTACACCCTGAATTATGTTTATCATTTGAGGAACATTTCTTACCTTCTGGAGGACGACAATGAAGTTTCCAACACTATCCTTAGTGTGCCACTATTTCACTCAATGCTCACAGATAGGGATTAGTTTTTCATTGTTATTCTTGTTGGGTTTTATGTCCTAAAACTTGTAAATAGTAAATATAATCTGTTGATCGTTATTAATAAAGTATTATTATTATTATTATTTCAATAAAGCGTTATTGATTATATTATTAGTTTTGTTTTAAGAACTTAAATCTAATAGACTAACATCCTAAGTTGTTTGATGAGTCTTGAACAATATGTAGAGACATATAGGGTTCAATGTTCGAGATACAATTTAAATGGTTTATAGTATATAGGGATAAGGCTGAATACCTTATCGTAGTAACACTATGGATACGACTCATTTTGTATTTAATACAACGTAATGATCTAACGTGTTCGCGATGAGCTTGCATAAGATCGAACCATGAGATAGTAACCACTAGATGTAATTTCGTTCACTAGCTAGGTTTCTATTTCATTAGGATGACCTAGTTAACTTACTCTCAATCTTGAGTGTAATATGAACTCTTGTTCGAGAGGGATTGTCCTTTTATTTATATGGGTGAGAGTCATTAAATTGCCGACTCAATATGTTTATCATTTTGGGGACAAGAACAAGTGGGGAGTTGGAAACATAATCACACAAGATGGAATTCACTCATTCCGGACTTAGGATAAGTAGATGAGTATTCCCTTAAATGGTGTCTTCGAGACTTGAACAAATGGTCCTACCCTCTCTATGGCACGAGAGAGATTTTTTGCTTATTGATTCGACCATAAATAGGTTGTTCATTAGAGAAACACTAGTTTTTAAAACTAAGGATTAGAAGTAACCTAGGGGTAAAACGGTAATTTGAACTAGTTGGTGTTACGAACACTTGTGGAGGACTAACTTACTGTTATTGGTCTAAATCTGTGGACACAGAAATATGTCTATAGTGAGAAGACTTCAATTGTGAATCTTTAATAGAGCGCACACATAATTAACGAATATTAATTAATTATAATATAAAGTCTATGTTTTAATTAAACTTGATTATATAAATTAAATTCTAGATATGATTCAAAATTAATTTATGAGACAATAAAATATTTGAATGAGTTTAAATATTAATTTAATGTGAATTAGATTTATATTAAAACCATAGGTTAAAATTTAATGTTTATATGATACACATTAATACGATAGGTTATGGGTTTTGAAAGAAATTTATATTTGAATATGATTCAAATTTGGATTAAATTAAATATAAGATATTTAATCTAGCAATTAATTAAATATTATTTAATTAATTATTTAAGGAAACTTATAGGTTATGTGAGCATTTAAATATGATTTAAATGAAATATTAATTAAATATTATTTAATTAATTATTTAAGGAAACTTTTCATAAATATAATAAACGGTTAAAATATTTACGGTCTGTGTAACAAAATGAAAAATTCTAGAAAGTTGGTTATTTTTTAAATATTTCATATTTGTCCTACCCTTTCTTTTATCGTCTTTCTTATTCTCTTCCTCTGCGATTTTTTTTCATCGTCTTTCTTCTCTTCCTTTGTAATTTTTTTTTGTTCAAGATTTTATATCAATATATAAAATATCTATTTTTTTAAACTGTTATCTGGTTGTTCAAGATCATGTAGTAAATATAAAAGATCTTGAAAAAAAAACGTCGTTTAGATTTGGCTACCCAAATCTAAACGATTGTGTACAAAAATAATAAACAATTGTATAGCAGAATATAAACAATTTTATAACAAAAGAATCTTAAAAAATCGTGTAGCCAAATCTAAACAATCTTGTATCCAAATCTAAACGATCGTGTACGAAAGAATCTTGAAAAATCGTTTAGATTTGGCTACAGTCAAATCTAAACGTTCGTGTACCCAATCAAAATGATTGTATAACAAAATTAAACGATCGTGTATCAAACAATAGCCAAATCTAATCAATCGTATACCAAATATATTATGTGCGTTGTTTACAGTGTGGTTGACATGACATTTTTGGTATTTTCCGTTGTGAGCCTGTGTGCTTTTTCCATTTGCGAAATTGTTATATACATTGTAAATATTTTGCCGCTTTGTTATAGTTTTTAAAAGACCTCATTATTTAATTTAATTTAAATTAATTATTTTAATATTAATTTAAGGGGTTTTTCAAAAATAGAAAAAAATCGACAAATTATTTACACTTTGAACAAAACCAATAAAAGGCAAATTTTATTACACTCGATTTTTCTGTGAAGTGTAAATATTTTGTTAAATATTCTACTTTTGATAATTTCTCTTAATTTAATTTTAATTTTAAATAAATTAAATTAATAGAGAACGTAAGTGGTTCTCCCATGTAACCCAAAAATCTTTCTAACTCCTTCTTCATAATGAAGAAGCGAGAGATAAGGGGTACGAAGCTAACAGAGGTGCTTTTGAAAAAGAACTCTAGGAACTCTGCATATTCTATAAGGAAAAGATTTTTCTCTCTCACAGGAAAAGAAAAAATACTTCGCTCTAAAAAAATTCTCATTCCAATTTTGGTTTCAACAAAACAAAATCTCAAGGTCAGAGATTAGGGGGGTTTCCAAGTAGTGGTGCTCCAAAATTGGCGTTTAGCAGATACAGAGTCGACAACGTACGTAAGTTCCAATCTCTCTATAATATATATAAGATATTCTTTTTCCAATTTACTCGTATTTTTTCAAGTTCACAATTAAAATGGAGTTTAGGTTTTTGTTAATTTCTTCTGCTGCGTAGGGCTTTTATCCCTTCACTTCTTATTATTATGGACCGAGGATCTAGCATTGAAGGCAACGTAATCAATAGCAAGAGTAATCAAAACACTTATAGCATTCATACGGTCTTCTTTAAGATGGACTTCAAAACACACTTTCATTAAGGAGGAAAGGGGTCTCTAGCCAAGTGTACGACCACAAACACTGTCAAACTTAGGATTGAAACTAGCAAGAAAGTCATAAATCCAAACAACTTCTTCAAGTTTAGCATACTACATGTCATCATTCGGAGTATTCCATACTATCTCTCTACACAGGTCCATCTTTTACCAGAGCAGAGAGAGTTTATTGAAGTAGGAGATTACACCAGAGTTCCTAGCTTGTAATCACGAACTTGTTTCATTAGTGTATATAAACGAGAGGTATTCTGATGTTCGAAATAGAGTTTATGAGTAGTATCCCATAGATCCTTCGCAATTGTTGCACAAATGAGAGACTTGCCAATTTCTGGTTTCATACTATTAATCAACATGGACCGAATAAGAGTCCTCCCCTCTCTAGAAACGTTCTAGGGCATCACCAGGTGGGGGCTGGAGAGTCTCCTTTGTCAAAAAAACCGAATTAGTGATGTCCCTCAAGAAATATTTTTGTCGATTGAGACTAAGAAAATTAATTTTGACCATTTAGCTTCTCCCTTGGAAAAACATATGTAGATGGTGCCAAAGAACTAGTTATATAACTTGAGCAAAAAGTAGGGAGCGAATTTACTAGGTTCTTGGGATACATCGACAAGTTCCACAGATGTGCAACTACTACTGCAAAGAATTAGAGGGCAGCAGCACGTGGAATGATGGTAGTCCGTAAATGGAAGGCAACAATGATGCATGGATGTGCGGATGATAAGGAAGGTACTGCAGGTAGACTTGGGAAATCATGTGGGAGTAAGCTGACTGAACGACAAAGAAGTTGGACGACGGCACATGGACGGCCAGTTAAGGCACGTGGGACTAATTTCCTCTACTAGGTTGCACAACTAACTCCAAGGGTGGGTCCATTATGATCGTTGATGTCTTCTGAAGTTGGTGGAGCAACTTTTCCATGGCGGCAATGACGGTGACGACAACATCCGCAATGGTGTTGATCCCGATGGTGGCAACAATTGTCTTGTCTGTCTTCGTTTGTGTTTCATATATCTAATCGTGTCTAGGTTTTCATCTTTGTCTCGCTCTGATACCAAGTGACGTGGAAATCTGAGTACCAAGAGAAAAACCACGATCTAACTTTCTTATTAATTTCTCATATTAACAAAAGAGACAAATGGAAAAATAATAGACATCAAGCTTATGATAAAAAAGAAAAGGAAATTAGAGTAAATCCTTTCCTGGGTGAAGTCCACTAATTCTAACATATCCTAAAACAAAAAACCATATGAAATATTTCTTACATCATTAAAGTCAGTATCAAATCATAAAAAATATATCAAGGTTTGGAGCGTTTTAATTGCTTATTAGTCCATTTGTACCAAAAAAAAAAATAGTGATCCAAAGGATCTTTAGCTATATATAACAACCTTTGAAACCTTTGAAGCCTTTGAAGCCACATGTGCCATCCTCATGGCATGCTGAAGCATCTAATTCTTCCATAACGTATTTTCTTATCAAATTATTGAAGCATGAGTCCTTAGATTGTTTGAAGCTTTTGCCAAGTCTAACACTTTTGGTGGCACTAAAGCAACATTATCCAACCTCTCCTCTTCCATAACGTATTTTCTTATCAAATTATATTTAAAAGTTAAAAAAAAAAGTGAAAAGGAAACGGAATAAGAAAATTAACAGATTTTTTTTAAAAAAAACTAGAACACTTTAGATTCTTTAAATTAAATGAGTAATTTTTCGCATAGAAATAATGATTTGATGATGTCAATCTGATCGAGAAAGGAAAATCCCAGATCAAATACAAATCCAGCTTAAGTACTAATTCTAAGAAAACTTCAAAGATATTGAAGAGAACATTTTATAGCCCTATGGTCGTGGAACGGAAACACAAATCTAAAAAGATTAACAAAGTAAAAAGGAAAGAGTGGGAGGAGGCCAACACAATTTCTCTTCAACTTTACCACATGCATAAAGCAGTAGCTTGAATATCATCATCGGTTAAATCCACGACATCCATCCGAAGTGGTAAGTTAAGATCAAATATGCAAGCTCTTGAGAAAGAAGCAAGAACACAAACAGACATCATCAACAACCAAGGAAGATGAATCACAGTCGTTATGACACAATCATCCGGAAAAACTGGTTGAATCAGCCTTCGACAAACCGTTGACAGTGACGACAAAGGGTTAGAAATAATCCCTATTCGAATCGTGCAAATTCGACGGAGAAGATTTGTAAAAAGGAATTTGTTTAGGGCGCATGCATGGAAAGAGGGAAAAATCTTCGAACCCAAATGAGAAAAATTGCAAGAAATGATATATTGTTGAGAGAAAAAGGAAAAGGAACTGATGCATCGTATGGAGTACAACAGTTGTTTTGTGTTAGAAGGTTGTATTTCAATTCAATTGGATTTATATGGTGGTTTTGAAAACTAAGTAAATACACTTTTGTCAAAGTTAAGAAATAGAAACTATTTACAAACTATAATCAAATCATCAAAAAAAAATTAACTTGTTTGAGTTTTTTCTTTCTTTCTATATTTTACGAATAGTTTTAATTTTTTTCCTTTACAATGATTATTTATTTATTTATTTATTTAATTAAGTTCTTTGTAAAATCTTTTTAACAAACTTTTTAGTTAGGATTCAAGGGATTGTCTTTCTTTATCTTTTATTTTTTTCTTTCTTTCATATCCATGTATATTGATTTTAATTATTGTATTATATATATATATATATATATATATTTTTTTTTTCTATTATTATTTGTCTTGTAATCTTATTCCATCATTCTCTATATACTCTCTTTTAAAAAAAAATGTCTATTTTACTGTTGTTATAAAATAAAGAACAAAGAAACAACCAAAGAGAAGAATATAAATGACACAAAAAAAAAAAAAGAATAAAGAAGAGAGGAAGTAGAGAAGACAATGTGTAACGACCCAACTCTTTATACTAAATTGAGGTCATTACTAAAAAGAAACAATAACAAGAGACGTTTTCTTGAAGAGAGGAAGATTAAATTTTCATTAAAAATAGAATACTGAAACACTGATACATAGACGCGGAAGCAAAACTGAGTCCCCATATGGCATGTCACAGATTATTCTTTTCCGCTCGCCAACTTTCCTCTATCTTTACCTTTTCCTGAAATATTAAATATAGAAAGAGTGAGTAGAAACATATACTTAGTAAGGAACCCACTACTAGTGCCGTTAGGTGTCTGTTAACTTCTCATTAGAGTCCTGTAAGAAAGTACCCTAAACTGACATATTCCCGAACACACACAATCTAGTGATCCCATAGGAACATATCTAGTGTCGGTGAACCCAAAGAAACACCTAGCACAAAAATGGTCTTTGGTGGACTCGAAAGAACACCTAGGACAAACTGGTCCTCAGTGAACCCAAAGGAACACTTAGGATAATCGGGTTGTAAGTGACCCCGTCGGACCACTTATATACATAACATCTCATGAGATTGGTGATTCCGTCTGACCACACAATCATAAAAAAAGGTAGTGATCCCAAGGGACACTATATAAGTACGACTCTAATAGACAAAGTTAATAGAACACTCATCCATAGCATGCAACATATGATAAACATCATAACATGATATGAATATTAATCATAACGTCCTTAATCATGTGATTAATATATCATGCATCATCATCAATGTAAATTAATCATCATCCTCAACATACTACTAGTCATAAACATAATATCAGTTATCATCATCAGTCATCACCATCAACACATTATGCATCTTTGCTACATCAATGCATAATGGAAAATTACATGCAAGCTCTTAACTTCAGGTCGAAGGTCTAGTAGGAGAATTTCTTACCTGGAGATTTTAGCCAAATAAAATACTCCCTAGCAGTAAAAATTCTCCAATTAATTTGATTCTAATCATAAAAGGAAATTTCGGTATCTTACATAACAAAATTAGCAATTGGTTATCATCCAAATTTTTTTTCAAATTAATTAACTTTCAAAAAAATGCAGTTGAAATCAATTCAACCTTGATTGGGAAAAATCCAATATTTAAAACTTCAAAAATTAGTCACTTGAACTTTTAAAGAAACCTCAAATAGATCAAAATTAAATTAACAAAATATTAATTTAATTTCATTAGCTTACCAAGGTTACTCAAATAGAGGTTGAAAATTTCTCTTATCCTTGTTGGGAAAATTCATGACTTTAAATCTTCAAGCTTTACCAAAGGGACCAATCTTAACTAAAACTGGTGAGGCGACGATAGCATAAGATTATTTTAGGGAAGAAGATGAAGAACCGTTCATTTTCTTTTCAACTAAAGCATTCCAATGTTATTTATAAACTCAAATAATAACAATAATATTTATTATTTTTATTTTCTTTCCTATATATAATACCAAAATATACATATATCTTTATTCTCGTTATCTTTCCTCAATAAATTCCTTAAATGCACAAAATTTTAGGCATTTATAACCATTAATAATAATAATAATACTCACTAAAATTTATAATAAACATATATATTTATTTAAATCATCATTCTCTCTTCTAAATAAATATATATTTTATCGTCCAATCAAATAAATCATCTCTCTTTTCATAGATTATTTTTTTTTCCAAATAATTATAATTATATTTCGTTATATAATTAACTTTACTTTTCCATATTAATTATTTATAAAACAACCAAATAATTAATACCATATTAAAAAAGTATCCAAATTATTAATTAAATATATATATATATATATATATATATATATCCATATATATACATACTCAGTTAAATCCAATTCCACCAAAATTAACTTTTCCCTCCAAGATCTCTAATTAACTTAAATCTTTAATTTTTTTTAATCAATAAAATATTTTCCAATAAATCACTCATACAATTTCAATCAGAATTAACTTAACCCAACCATTAAATTTTAACTTCAATCTTTAATATAACACACAAATAATTTAACATAATTAATAAAAACTCCTTAAAGATTTTGGATTTACATTCCTTTTCCCAATAATTATATTTTAATATATAATTATCAATTTTCCTTTTAAATAAATTCAATTCCTTCTCTTTCTTTATTTAGAGAATCATATCAACTTCTTTCCAGAATCAATATTTATCTTTCTACAAAATAATTAATTATCTTTCACAATAATTAATTATTATTTATTTTCCAAAATAATTATCTTTTACAAATAATTATATTTTCTCAAAATATAATTATTTTCCTTTTTCGAAAATTGATGGGAATGTTATTGGATGAATTTATAACCTAAGCCAGGTTATGGACATCTAATAATCTAATAATTTGTAGAACATTCATAGTAACCATTAATTTTTCAACTTAATTTATTTCTATGGAAAATTTTAAAATAATAAATTAAACTGAGGATTGAGGCTTTTAAAATTGAATTTGCTATAGATGGTGATGTTGGCTTTGAAATTGATTTCTTGCCTTTTATTTATTGAGATGTTTCAGAGTATATTTATTATCTCGAATTTATTTATTTTATGTTAACTAGTTTGATTAGTTAATTTTTTCCATGATTTATAACAACAATTGTAAAGTAATAACTTTTATAATTAACTGTACAACTTTACATTTGGATTAATTATAATTGATTAGCTTTTTTTAATCACTAAACCATAGAAAAAATTAACTAATTATAAACCATAGAAAAAATTAACTAATTATACTTTTTTTTTTTTAAATTACATTTTAAAATTTAAAACTATGATAACTTAATATTATATTACTTTCTCAAACTTGACCATCTTTTCCAACAATTAATAATTTTTTTCATTAACCCCTCTATATTTAGGCCCATGGGGTTGTTTCGTTTTTCTATTAACTTTTGTGTTGCTGTGATGATAATTTAAAATAATATATATCGCTGTTTTTCTCTTAGTGCTGGTCAACTTTCATTTATCGTTTTTCATTGAGTGTTTTCGACTAGCTATTATCGAACATTTGTTAGTTATCAATGTGGCCAACTTTTGTCGATCCTTTTTTGGTGACCATTGGTAGTCAATTTTTGTAGAAAAAAAAAAAGACCAAAATGTCAAATAAAATAGATCATTGTGTCATGATGAACCACTGTCTTGAAAGTAATTACAACCGATTGAGGTGCACACGTGTGATGACAGGATTATGCTATCACCACCAACATACTTTATCTCCTACTAAGCTTTTTAGTATTTATACCCTCTCACCTCTTCTAAATTTTTCAACGTGAGACAATAAATGTGTTTTTCTATCATCTTTACTTATAAGCTAAGGCTCACAAGTAATTTTTAACAATCCCCCACAAATGATTGTACAACAAAGTTACTAGGTATACAAATGAGATTTTGACAATACTGTTCTAAGCTAAGATAGAATATCAAGCTTAAATATCAATATCTAAAGATTTGAATTGATGTGTGGTGAAACAAGACAACAATCTTGTTAAAGAGAGTGAATTGCATTTTGAACTTTCAATAACACTGGTTGAGACTCTCACAACACGCTTTATTTCTAGTCTTCGTGTTGTTTCTACAATATAGGTTTGTGCTCAATATGGTCATGCACATGGATCTCGGGTCACCGTGAGAGCTCTAGAAAGAGACCTTTAAACTCTTTCATAGAAGGCGGTCACATCTTCACTACCATGTTATATGCTTCATCAAGTATGCCAAAACAAACCAGTCAAAAAGAGCTATGAAGACTTCATCATGATTTCACAAATTATGGACCACTCAAAATATTTTAGTATCATCCATCAAGTCCATTTAAAGACTACCCACACAATGGGCTATGGACCACCAAGTCTATCACAATAGACCACCAATAAGAGGCTATGGATCATCAAGTCTATTGCAATAGACTACCCAATATCAAGTGTTATGGATCACTGTAGGACTTTAGGCTCATGTTCACTGAGGAATCTAGAACCACTTTCCTAGTTAGTCCTTTGATTAAAGGATCGACCAGGTTCTTCTCAAACCGAATAAATTATAATGAAATAGTTCTTCCTTCCTTCAACAATTATTTCACAGCTCCATGTGTAAGACATATATGTCTTCTTTTACCATTATAAACACTATTCTTTGCAATCTCTATGACAGTCTATGAATCATAGTGTATAGACACTGGTACAGATGTCCCCTACAATGGTACATCTCCTAGTAGATTTTTAATCAATTCAGTCTCTTTTCTTGCAAATTTTAGTGCAATAAATTCATATTCCATAGTGGATCTAGTTATGCAAGTCTTTTTTGCAAACTTCTAAGATATCGCTCCACCTCCGAGCAAAAATACATAACCACTAGTAGAGTTGATCTCGTCATTATCCGTGACCCAGTTTGCATCACAATAACCTTTTAATACAACTGGAAATTTGTTAAAATGAATGTCGCCATGTTCCCGAGACGACGCGAAGCGAACGATGTCCTTAAAAGGGTTAGTTTTAAAACAAAATAGGAGTAGCCACCAATCCTTTTTACGATGTGATTGGACACTTTTAAATAAAATCATTAAAAAATGGTCTGCAAAAACTAGAGTTGAGTTCGGGAGCCATTTGCGTGTGAGCAAGGTGTTAGCACCTCACAATACCCGTTTAGAAAACGGTGGCCAAACTTCAAATCTTAAATTGAAAATATTCTTTAATTTCTTTTAAAACTAATGTCTTATCTTACCCCTCATTATTCCAATATTTGAAGCAATGATCTCATAAAATAAGTGGAGAGCATTCCATCAATTAGACTATATTGAAGAAAATCTTCTCACCTCAACAAAGTGAAAAATTAGTACAAATTCTCAAAATTTATTATAGGAAAAGCCTTCTAATAAAGAGATTTTTTTTTAAAACAAAAACATTAATTAAAATATTTTTTTATCAAATCTTAGACTCCTAAAGATGTGATTCCTTACCTCAAGAATTCTAGAAAATCACACTCTCAAATTTCCTAGATTCTATCGTAGGATTTTGTTTAAGAAAAACGGTATGAGTTATTAGAAAAGATTGATTAAGAAACCTTATGAAATCATAGATTAAATTTTGAACGTTTGAAAAACATAAAAAAATTATAACTTTGAAAGAAAAAAAAATTCTAAATGATTTAGAAAAAGAGTTTTGTGAAAGATTTTAAAACTTGGAGAATTTTAAATTAGAAGTATTTTAAACTATTAAGAATTTAAATTAGAAAGAGTTGAAAATTTTAAATAGAAAACAAAATGAGGCTTAATAAGAGAATTAGATAAGTAGAAACAAGAGTAAAGAAACATCATAATAAATTATGCTAAAATAAAATAAAAATCGAGGTTTTAATAAAAACATATTGGAAATCGATCTTAGACTTCCAAAGAATCAATTTTTTCACCTCAAGAATTCTAAGAAATCGGACTCCCAAATTTCCTATATTTCGTCGTCGGATATTTTAAAGGAAAAATAGTTTAAAATTTTAACAAATTTAAACAATTATTAGCAATAACATATTAAATTGACCCCAAAAGAAGTGGAAAAATAATATATTAAATAATATATAAAAGACAAGAACATATTAAAAAAGCACTAATGAAGATGAGAAAATACTAATGAAGCAATAATCAATGCTATAAAAAGAAAAAAATTAAATAAATAAAAAGACTGATTATATATATATATATATAAAAAGTAAAGAAACAATAGATAGAACATAAAGCTTAAGAATAAATTAACAAAGGAAAGACATAATAATAAATAAAAAATATATAACAACTAGATATGAAGAAATATATAATAAATAAAAAAAAATATAAAAGAGAAGCTCACAAGATAATGAATAAATAATTACATGAGAAAGAAAAGCAAAAATATTAAGCAAATATTTAATCATTTAGTCTTTTTTTTTCTTTTGTTTTGCATTTTTTTATGGAAGCTTGAAGAAAAGATAAATAAAATAATGAGAATAGTAAGAATAAAAAAAAAAATAAAGAATCTTGAAGGAAAATAAAAAAGATAATAACTAGAAGAAAGGAAAAAATAAAAGAAAAAAGGTTGAAATCCCAACACATTGAACTCACTTGTTGTTTGAGGTGTGGATTATTGGGACCAAAACCCTACCATATACCACCAATTAAGTTAAAAAATTTTGTGTGTTGGATTTTTAGCATTGTAGACCTTTTAGTTTTTTTTAAAGAACATATGAAGGTTAAGAGGAGTAGAGGCTATGGACGGTAGAGATTTAGATGAAGAAGAGAGGATATGAAGGTTGTAAAAATTTCTAGGTTTTCTTTTTGTGTGGCCTTTTCTTTATGTTGTGTTGTGTGGATGAAGGAGGAGTTATTTATAGCTAAAAATGCTTCTTCAAATGATTAAAAATTCAAAATGGCTAGTTTTTTTGAATTTGAAAATAATACTAACTTTAGCATTCATATCAAAATGGCATGGAGTCTTTAATAACCAAAATCAAATTCAAAAAAGTTACCGTATTTGGTATTTCTCCACTTACCTTAGTTAGACTAACTAATTGATTTAGTTAATCTAACCAAACTACCCAAAAAATTGTAAAAGTAATTAAATAACACTCTTTTTTAAGAAAAAGGTAGTTAATCCCAAAATTAAAAATAAGCCAAATTAAGGCAAAAATTAATCTAGCAATTAAATTGATTTTAAATAAGGTCGGACAAAATTAGGTGGCTACAATGAAAAGAGTAATTTTTTGTACCTTTAAGATACTTCAACAGATAACGTAAAGCATCCAAGTGATATTTATCATAATTATTTGCTCATCTACTTAATCCACTGACAAAATATTCAATATCAAATTTAGTATAGTTCATTAAATACATAACAGTACCTATGACCTTTGCATATTCAGATTGAGACAGACTATCTCCTTAATTCTTCTAAAGATTTTTACTAGTATCATAGAAAGTTCTCACCGGAGAAACATCAAAGCTATCAAATTTCTTCAGTATTTTCTCAACATAATGAGATTGACATAAGCAAAAATGATTTTCGGTTTTCTTGATTTTAACACCAAGAATTACGTCTGCTTCCCCTAGGTCTTTCATTTCAAAATGTGATGACAAAAATAACTTCGTATTATATATTATGGCATTTACTAGTTTTATGTGATTCAGATGCATTAATTAGTCTTATTTCTTTAAGCTTTCTTAATTGATGAAAATTTGACCTAGTTTACCATGCCACATATCAATAGATTCAGCTATGTAAACAAAATTAGAAGCATTGACATTCCTTGAAATAGTATTTAGTACAAATAGGCCATCAAATAAATACCCCTTACCAACAAATTCTCCATTTTTTGTGAGGATAACCTTGTCACCTTCCAGTACAATCTTAAGACTAACCTGATTCAATAGATTCCTAGATACTAGATTTCTAAGTAAGGAAGGTGCAGATAAGACATTACTTAAAGATAAAGTTTTTTCAGAAGTTAATCTTAAAATAACCTTCCCTTTTCCAAGTACTCCTACAGTGGTTGAGTTTCCTATGAACACACATTCTCTATCCGTAGTGTCCTCGTAGTCATGGAGAAGTTCACGATTAGTGAAAAAGTGTCTCGAAGCTCTAGTATCGAGAATCCAGTCAGTCTTGTTTTTAATCAGGTTGACCTCCACAACAGCTGCTATGACAACATCATCTTGTTCAGCAAGATTGGCTTGTGGTATAGGTCTTTGGTTTGGCCACTCTTTCCTTTGATTGCATTGATAAGATTTGTGTTCCTCTTTTTCACAGACATAGCATATTTGTTTCTTCTTTTCGATTTTTCCACTAGCAACCTTGAACTGTCATTTCTTTTATGAGTTTTTTCCATTCTACCTTTTAAAATGTTTGGACCTGTCTTTGTTAACAGCAAAAGATTAAACGATGTTAGCATTAACAAAATTTAGATTTTCATAAACGAACTTATCTTCCAATCTATTGGCTTCTTCTGTGCGCATATGGCTGATCAGCTCTTAAAGTTTCAAGTCCTTTTTATATTTCAAGTGATTTTGATAGTCGTTCCATGACGAAGGAAATTTCTCTAGCAGTACATTCACTTAGAGTATTTCACACATCTTCATTTCTTCGAATAGAACATTTGCCACTAAATACTTTTTCCGACAACATACTTTTTTTGACTGGGATCATCTCCATCACGATTCCAATGTACTCCAGATTGCCTTGGAAATTTTTTTAGCTATGAACATATCAAACATTAGATCGATATATGATTCAATAGATGCCTGCAAACTTTCTTGTTGTCCTTTGCGTATTTCTCAAGATTGGCTATAGACACTTGCTTCAATTGGCCAATGACATGAGAACTCGTGGATGATTCTAGATCAGAAGTAGGGTTGGAATGGTTACTACCGTATGTAGATCGGATGGTGGATTAGAGGTAAGATCATAGTCAACTTCCAGCAGGTCGAAAGACATCAATAATTTTTTGGACCATCGGCGATATTCGTTCCATCAAGCGATTTGAGTTTAGACAAATTAGGAAGAACCTCGTTGGAATTTTTTTATCAACATTGTTATAATTGCTTTCAGATCGTAGAAAAATAAGATCAGAATGTCAGCAAAATAGATTGTTGTGTCGTGACGAACCACTACTGTGAAGCAATTACGGCCGATCGAGGTGCCAATTGTCAAGGGCATACTTGTCCAAGGTATTATTTATCTATGGCCGTATGCCCGAATTCCCCTAAATCACTTTATCTTTATGTCTTGAAAGTATTTTAGGTTAATTCTTTCGTTTTCGTGTCGTCGAGCCACAGTGTGACATTTTGGTACATGACTAGTACTATAGAGGGTACATGACTAGTCCGACCCCCGCCCAAGCCTTGTCACACTCTTTGCAAGCTAAGCTATTTTCTTTGCAACTGACAGTCTTCAATGCTTTCTTTATGATGTTTTCAACTATTTACTTTCACTCTCCCGTTTTATAAAAACATTTTTCCAAGAACGTAGAGGGAGGCTACGTCATACCGCGAGTTTGTCCGCGGATTCTGAATTTCGAACGGTTGACTTGTTGATCGAGCTAAACAAGTGCCGCACAATCGTGTTGAGAAGTTACGATTGTGACAAGTGGTATCAGAGCCAAATCGACTTATTGACGATAAGACCGAAACATGTCGTCCGCTAACCCATCGAGCAAGGCCCAAAGAGACCGACTAGTAGAGTTGGAGGAGCAGATGCTTTACCTAGTCGAAGTTCCTGACTCCATCCGCTTCTTGGAGTCCCGTCTCGAAGAGATTGCTGAGAAAACTAACATGATCGATGCGGTAGCTGGTCGTGTCGAAGGATTACCGATACAAGAGTTATTGGCAAGAGTCGACACTCTAGAGGGAACTGTTGGAAGAACTGGTAGCCACGAACATAGGGACAGTTCGACGGACTCTGTTGCCCATATTGAGGAGCGTGTCCAGAGCTGGATAGCTCTCAAAAGACACTGTTAGAGATGATAAAAGACATGTCAGAGGATTTCCGAGCTACCCTCGATGTCGTCAGAAACGAAATCGCAGATGTGAATGCGAGACTGAGCCTTACAATGCGAGCAATGGCAAACCAAGTTCCCGCTAGGGGAGCCATTCCGATTAGTAGAGTAAAGATCCCGAAACCAAAGCCCTTCTGTGGGGCAAGAGACGCGAAGGCCCTAAAAAACTATATCTTTGACCTGGAGCAGTACTTCAGGCCCGCAAACGGTTACAGAGGAAGCCAAAGTCACGTTGGCGACGATGCATCTGTCTGAGGATGCCAAGTTATGGTGGAGGTCCCGATTTGTTGACATGCAAGAGGGACGTTGCACGATAGATACTTGGGACGCTTTAAAGAGAGAACTTCGCTCACAATTCTTCCCTGAAAATGTTGAGATCTTGGCTCGACGAAAGTTACGCGAGCTGAAACACACCGGTAGTATTCGAGAGTATGTGAAATAGTTCGCGAGGCTGATGTTGGATATATGCGATATGTCCAAGAAAGACAAAGTTTTCTGTTTTATCGAAGGATTGAAGCCATGGGCGAAGACAAAGCTATATGAACAAAGAGTTCAAGACCTCACGTCCGCGTATGCTGCAGTCGAACGACTGTTTGACTTGTTTAACGACTCTCAGGATGCGAGACGTCATCCAAGTTCCTCATCTGGAGGAAGTAGGAACAACTGCCCAAGTTCTCCTAAAACTACGGGAGGGGACAGATGCTTTAATGGAGATCGTAGGTCCCATCAATCGAATACTGGAAACTCCTGGTGAGGACCAAGTAACCAGATTGTGTCCAATCGTCCTCTGAGTTGCTTCATATGTAAGGGACCACACTTGGCCAGGGAATGCCTGAACAAAACTGCTTTCAATGCATTCCAGGCATCTTTAGCCTCAGATTCAGACAACTAACTAAGTCAAACCGAAAGGAAAGTAGACCAGACGGAAGAAGTTGATAACCCTCGAATGAGGGCCTTGAAATTTTTGTCCTCTCTCCAAAAAAAGGTGGGGGAGACGAACACACCAGTGGAAAGGGGCCTAATGTACGTTGACACTTGTATCAACCAGAAGCCAACCAAAAGCACTATGGTTGACTCCAGTGCCACTCACAATTTCATAACAGAAGCAGAAGCTAAACGTTTGAATCTCCGTTGAGAGAAGGATGCAGGAAGAATGAAAGCCGTGAATTCTGCTGCCCTACCTATCATCGGACTAGTGAAACGAACGATGATAAGATTAGGAGGATAGAGTGGCCTCGTAGACTTTGCAGTAGTAAAAATGGATAACTTTGATGTGGTACTGGAAATGGAGTTCCTACTCGAACATCAGGTAATCCCAATGCCTTTGGCCAAATGCTTGGTGATCACTGGATCTACCCCCTTGATTGTACAGACTGACCTACGTCAGCTAGATGGGTTGAAAATGATCTCGGTCATGCAATTAAAGAAGGGTCTCTCTCGAGACGAACCAACGTTTATGGCCATCCCACTCAATTCGTCACAGAACTCAAGGGAGACAGACCCTAAGGAGATTATGCGCGTGCTAGAGAAGTACCGTGATGTGATGCTCGATAGTTTGCCCAAGTCTTTGCCACCTCAGAGAATGATTGATCATGAGATCGAGTTGGTGCCAGGGGCAAAACCGCCTGCGAAGAATGCTTATCGTATGGCGCCTCCGGAGTTAGCTGAACTTCAAAAATAGTTAGATGAGTTACTGAATGCAGGGTTCATTAAGCCTGCAAAAGCTCCGTATGGGGCCCCAGTTCTTTTCCAGAAGAAGAAAGATGGGAGTTTACGATTGTGCATTGATTATCGTATTCTGAATAAGCTCACGGTTCGCAACAAGTATCCATTTCCCATAATTACTTACTTGTTCGATCGCTTACATGGGGCGAAGTATTTTTCAAAGTTAGACTTGCGATCAGGATACTACCAAGTGAGAATTGCAGAGGGAGATGAGTCGAAGACAACCTGTGTCACCCGATATGGTGCGTTCGAATTCCTCGTAATGCCATTTGGTCTCACCAATACCCCTGCGACCTTTTGTATGTTGATGAACCAGGTCTTCCATGAATATCTCGATAAATTCGTAGTAGTCTATAGTACGACCATGAAGGAAAGGTTTTTCAGAAATTGAAGGAGAATCAACTGTATGTCAAAAGAGAAAAATGCTCTTTTGCACAAGAGCGAATAAACTTCTTGGACCATGTGATAGAGTGTGGCTGAATTGGAATGGAAGAAGGGAAGATCACTGCGATACGCGACTGGGCAGTGTCGAAATCCACCTCGAAGTGATGCTCCTTCCTCGGGCGAGCAAATTACTATTGTCGATTTGTCGAGGGACTCTCCAAACGAGCAAACCCGCTGACTGAACTACTGAAAAAAGACGTTCACTGGAATTGGGACCCCGAGTGCCAAGCCGCCTTCGACGGCCTAAAACAAGCCATGATGGAGAGGCCACTTTTAGGGATTACGGATGTGACTAAACCTTTCGAAGTCGAGATAGATGCGTCTGATTATGCGTTGGGGGGTGTGCTCCTGCAAAATGGGCACCCGATCACATACAAAAGTCGAAAGTTGAATGCAGCAGAAAGGAGGTATACTGTGTCCGAAAAAGAAATGCTCACAGTAATACATTGTTTGAGGGCCTGGAGACAATACCTACTAGGTTCGTCGTTTGTAGTGAAGACGGACAACAGTGCAACCTGCCACTTCTTCACCCAGCCAAAGTTGACTTCGAAACAAGCAAGATTGCAGGAATTTCTGGTCGAGTTCGACTTCGAATTTGAACACAAGAAGGGGTCGAGCAACCAGGCTGTTGATGCCCTAAGTCGAAAACAAAAACATGCAGCCATATGCCTGTTAGCTCACCTCCGGGGGAGCGAGATTGGTGGGTCGGTTAGAGACACCTTGAGAGAGTTCCTATAGAAAGATCATGCCGCTCAGAATGTCATGAATTTAGTGAAGGCGGACAAAACACGACAGTTTTGGGTTGAGGAAGATTTGTTAGTCACAAAGGGCAATCAGCTATATGTTCCTAGAGCAGGGGACTTAAGGAAGAAATTGTTGTATGAGTGTCACGACACTCTATGGGCTGGCCATCTCGGATGGTAGCGGACGTATGCCTTGCTGAAGAAGGACTACTTTTGGCCGAATATGAGAGATGATGTCATGCAATACACTAAGACGTGTCTCATCTGCCAACAAGATAAAGTAGAGAAAGTGAAGGTTGCTGGACTTCTTGACCCTCTACCGATTCCAACAAGACCTTGGGAGAGTGTCTCTATGGACTTTATCACCCATCTTCCTAAGGTAGGCGACTTTAAAGCCATCTTAGTCATCATTGATCATTTTTCAAAGTACGCCACCTTCATCCCCACCACCAAGCAGTGTTCAGCAGAAATGACAGCTCAATTGTTCTTTAAGCATGTTGTTAAGTTGTGGGGAGTCTCGACAAGTATAATGAGTGACAGGGATGGTAGATTCATTGGCTCCTTCTGGATGGAGTTATTTTCCATCTTGGGGACAAGTCTGAATATATCCTCAAGCTACCACCCCCAAACTGACGGCCAGACTGAGAGATTCAACTGCATGCTCGAGGAATACTTGCACCATTTTGTAAACGCAAGGCAAAAGAACTGGATCCAGCTGTTGGACGTAGCCCGATTCTGTTTCAACGCTTAGACAAGTTCATCTATAGGGAGAAGCTCGTTTGAGATTGTTTCTGGGAGGCAACCAGTACTGCCACACCTTGTTGATCATCCCTTTACAGGGAAGAACCCTCAAGCCCTCAATTTCACGAAGGAGTGGAAACAGACAAATGACATCGCCTGAGCGTACTTAGAAAGAGCGTCAAAGCGGATGAAGAAGTGGGCAGATAAGAAGCGACGACCTCTTGAGTTTCGGGTGGGAGACCAGGTACTCATCAAACTACGACCAGAGCAAGTCAAGTTTCGAGGACGCAAAGACCAGCGTCTCGTCAGAAAGTACGAAGGACCAGTTGAAGTGCTGAAAAAGGTAAGGAATACTTCTTACAGAGTAGCGTTGCCCACATGGATGAAAATCTACCCAGTAATTCATGTTAGTAACCTGAAACCGTACCATCAAGACACTGAGGACCTGCAGCGGAATATCGTAACTCGCCCAATTATCGACCTTAGTCAGAAGGAAGACAAAGATGTTGAAGAAATTCTGGCCGAGCGAGTAAGAAGGGGCAGAAGACCCGCACGAAGGATCCACGAGTATCTGGTAAAGTGGAAGAACCTTCTTGTGGAGGAGACCAGCTGGAAACGTGTCGAAGATCTTGAAGCGTGGAAGCAGAAGATAGAAGATTTCAAACTTCGCCAGTTGACGGGGACGTCAACCATTTAGGTGGGGGAGAATGTCAAGGGCATACTTGTCCAAGGTATTATTTATCTATGGCCGAATGCCCGAATTCCCCTAAATCGCTTTATCTTTATGTCTTGAAAGTAGTTTAGGTTAATTCTTTCATTTTCGTGTCGCCGAGCCACAGTGTGACATTTCGGCTTTTTCATATGCAAGCCTGCCAAGACCAAAAATCTCAATATGTACTATAGGAGGTACATGACTATTCCGACCCCCGCCCAAGCATTGTCGCACTCTTTGCAAGCTAAGCTATTTTCTTTGCAATTGACAGTCTTCAATGCTTTCTTTATGATGTTTTCAACTATTTACTTTCTCTCTCCCATTTTATAAAAACTTTTTCCAAGAACGTGGAGGGAGGCTACATCATACCGCGAGTTTGTCCGCGGATTCTGAATTTCAAACGGCTGACTTGTTGACCGAGCTAAACAAGTGCCGCACAATCGTGTTGAGAAGTTACGATTGTGACACCAATCGTGTTGCTTCCTAATTTGTCTAAACTTAGACATGTATTCGTTGCAATAAGGAATGGAAACAAAACGAAGATGCTCAGAAAAGTATTGAAACTAGACATGGAAAGAACATAGATGGTTTTTCTTAATGGAGATGGTTTGTATGGTGAAGAGGTGCTTATTATATAGAGGGATAAAGGCCAACTAAAGGCCAAAAAATGAAGGGCCAACTAAATAACACAAGTGAAAAATAATTACAAATTTAGGTTACAAAAATTATCACACTTTTGCACAGCTTTCCGAACCCAAATAGATGACAACGATAGCACATGTGGTAATAGGGTTATGTCATTCACCACCAACATACTTTGTCTCCCACTTAAAGTTTTGTAGTATTTATACCCTCTCACCTCTTCTAAAGTTTTCAATGTGGGACAAGGAATGTGTATTTCTATCATCTTTGTTTACGTGCTTAGGCCCACAAGTCATTTCCAATTCTTTTGTCTAGCCTTTTCAATTGTCATTGTCGACCATCTTTTGATGACAATTGTTGGCTAACTATCAATGACCATTTTTCAGTGAGCATTGTCGACTAACTTTCATCGATCATTTTTCGATTATAGTATCTGCATAACTATCGGAGATCATTTTATGTTAATTGTTGTCGACTTACTTTTCTCGATGGTTTCTCGGTGACCATTGTCGACTAACATTCTTTGACCAATTTTTGGGGGTAATTATTGTTCAACTGTGCCAAAAACACTGTTTTTGGTGACATCTATCGACAGACTTTCATCAGAGACTGCCACCAACCTCTGGTTACCGTTTTATAGCAACCATCATCAACCATGTTTGACCACCATCCTCGATGTTGATCATTAGCCAAACCTTATCAAACATCCATGAAAAAATCTTTTATTATAATTTGAAAGTATAAAAACACTTTAAGTATATAAAAATCAACAAATTTTTACATAAATACACTTTTGCAAAAAAGTTCCCAAATATATTTGTCTTTTTATTATGTTTAAATGAAAAGACATTTTTTCAAAATATTTTTTTAAAAAATCATTCTAAATATGCCTTGAATCAATATGAGTTATACCCCAGACAAATATTTTTGGTTAAATATTTGAAAATTGGACTATAAATAACTTTTGAGGTTTTACTTAGAAACATGTTTAAAAATAAAAAGAATGAAAATTGAAAATACTAGTGAAAATTAATTATACAACAAAGAATGAAAAATTTTGTAGTCTCTTGTTAGAACTTGAGGAGCATGTAAGAAATTTGTTACAAAAATATCGAAGATTAAGATGGTTGTCATTTATAATTCAAGTTATATTTGAAAATGTGTTTAAAAATAAAATTAATGAGAATTGAAATTCCTAGTAAAAAAAATAGTTACATTGTTGGAATTTATGTCCAAAAACTCATAGTTTGTAGTTTAAAATTATATCTTATTCGACAAAATTAGGAATAATTAGTGAAATTGAGTACTATAATCTTGAATCCAATAAATTAAGGTCCTAGGACTATCTTAAGTAAATTTGAACTTTATGTAGAGACGTAAACATGGATCAAGTTCGAGTATGTAGCCTAAATGGTCTATAATATATGAGTAATGTTAGGTGCCTTATTCCAGAGACACTATGGATGTTACCCGCTTTGTAGTTAGTACAAAGGATGTGATCCTGAGTCATTCATATGGAGACGTGAAAATTGGGGCACCATATGTAAAAAGTTTACATAGGGCTGAAGCGATGAAATTAGTCACTTTTACGTTTGAACATCATTTATTATATAAAACCAACTATTTCAATCATTGATGACTTATGTATTACCCTTAAATTTGCATAGGTGAGGGCAGCTCAACAGCTCTGGCTAAGCCTCCCATTTTAGGGGTAAGGCCAGGTGGATAGTTAGGGACAGGGTACAAAACAAAATTCACTCCTATACCAATTATAGGTTAATAGATAGGTTGTTCCTAACTAAATTCAGGTCTTAAGCAAGGGGGCCCCATCATCTCATTGCCTTGAGGACTTGGTTTATAGGTTGGACGTTAAAAACCAATTGTTCAATAGTGGATCAATGGGACTTAAGGAACAAGATGTAAGCTCGAAGGTAAAATGATATTTTGACCCAACTAGGTTACGAACAACCTATAAAGGATTAACATACTAATCATTGTTATATCAGGTGGACACAAATATATCTATAGTGAAAGGAGTCCAACTGCAGGACTTTAGTTGAATGACCCGTTAGCTAATGAATATTAATTAGCTCGGTCTAAAAGGACTTAGCCAATTAATCTTGAATTGTTGTTTGAGCTCATGATCTATAGGTCCATTAGGTTCCCCTGCTAGCTCATATGAAATTAACTTAGAATAGTATGTTGGATTAGTTCAAATAGTTCGAATAAGATAGGAAGAGAGAAAGAGACAAGTATATGTGATATAGTGATCAAAATTTTGACGTTGACTAAAAGGGTAAAAAGATCATTTTTCCCTTTGGCTAAAGTTAGTGGGAAAATCCAATATTTTGTTGGATAATCTCACTAACTGCTAGTGGGCTGTGTGGATGCATGAGATGTTGAAGCCAAGCCTACTAAACCCCACAAATGATTAATGGAATGTGAGGTGTTAGGCTTTGGTGAACTAGTTACATGCATTTATGCATGTAATTAGTCCATTTAAAGATTTCTTTTTCAACTGTGTGGAAATTGTTTTGTCGCTTTCATAACATAATTTTCTCTCTCAGCCCTAAACCTAAGTCTAACCTCCAAATTTCTATCCATGTCTCTCAAATCTTTCACCCATCGGGTCCCACAACTCGATTTTAAGTCCGAAGAATATCAGGTCAACACTAGTAGTTCTGAGTTTGAGATTGCGTGGAGATTTCAAGCGAACCAGATAAAACTTTAAAGGTATGAATTTCACCAACCCTAATTTCATTTAATTACGATAGTGATGCCTGTTAATTTCTAATTAAGTTCAGATGCAATTAAAGTAATTTAGATCCGTTTTTTACTGTGCATGATTGAGATTCCTACAAATAAACAATGAAAATAAACTGTTGTTGTAGCCTCTTGTTAGAACTTAGAAAACGTATGAGAAATTTATTACAACAATAGATCGTTGCAATTTTACTTTACCTCAACAAATATCGTTAAAACAATGAAATTTGTATTTGATGTGCAATCTGAAAATTAATGTAATGTAAGGTTATCATACACAACACTAAACTAACAAAGGTTTAACATCATATATTATTCAACTTAGTGAAAAAGAAAATTATTGAAGCATTAGCGATTAAATTGGTAAATATTAAATTTTAATTTAAATTATAATTTAGGGAAAATAAGTTCCTAAAATTGTGGGTCTAGTTTAGTTCTTAGGTTTTATAATGCTATGCATTTAATCCTAAACTTTGAGTATGATTTCCATGTAGTTTATAGGTTTGAAATGTTACAAACTTATATGATTGAAATTTAGTTTCCGTTCAATTTAATACCTAGATTTTAAAATTTATACTTTTAAATTTGAGGTTAAAAGGGTAAGAATCTTAAAATCTAGCCATCAAAGTAAAATAAAATTAAAATCTCAACGGTAGAATGAGAGACTAAATTGAAATCAAACTCATAATTTAAGAATTAAACATGTTACATTATTTTAAAATTGAAGGACAGAGTGGAAACTAGACACAAAATCTATATTTTTAGTCTCTAGGATTTGTTTGTATACAGTATCTCTGAGTTTTCAAATTTTTTAAAATCCATGGATTTACAATTTGAAATTTATAATTTTATTGGACATAAAATCTATTTAATCAAAATCTTACTGAATGTCTTTTCAAATTTTCAAAAATCTATAAGAACCCTACTGAACACCAAATTAAAAAGATAGAAAGTTGGAGAACTAATAAATAATTTTTAAGGTTGGAATAAAATATACAACCTTAAATTTTAAAAACTCAGCTAATAATTTGATTCTTTTATCAAAAATTCCCTAACTCAAAAAATGAAACGACCACAAGTTTTTCACCTTTGCAAAAAAGAAAACCAAAAAGTATATATATATATATATATATATATATATATATATATATATATATATATATATATATATATAGTGTCTTAATTTTAAGGTGACAGGTGAAATTAATTTTGTTGTCCGGTCATGGACATGCCAACTACCTTGTTTAATGCCTTTGTTTGTAAAATAATGTGTCCACTCCTTAAAAAAAACTAGGATATAAGGATGCAAAATATGTGTACCAACAATTTGTGTGATACATATTTTGCATCTTTAAAGCTTTTATAAAGATGGGCATTTCATGATTTCATCTCAATAATCAATTTCTTCTCTAATTGTCACTCTTTAACTGAATTTTCATACCATGAAAATTGTCATTGCTTATGTCCAAATTAGTTATAATGTTTCCATTATTGACAATAGTTTTGTTATGTCATGGATTGACTTTTAATTAATGACAATTTATTGGTGTTCATTTGATAACGTTCATGTTTCCTGTTTCTTATTTTTTGTTTTTTGTTCCTTGTTTCTTATTTTTTAAGAACGAAAAAGGGGACTTTGTTTTATAACTAATCCCTTTTTGTTTCTATCTTCTATCATGTTTCTTGAGAAGAAAAAAGAAATAGAAACAGAAACTTGTTTCATTATCATCTCTTGTTTCTTATTGCTTGTGCTATTTTTCTTAACCTTTTCACTCATTTTTTTAGTTTATATATAATTTTATTATGTAAAAATGAAAAAAAAAAACGTATAGAATTCATTAAACTACGAAAAAATTATAAAATATTAACATGATCAAATACATTTAAATTCCTTTGCAAAATTAATAACTATAATACAATAATTTTTATTAATCATATATTGTTAAAGTTTGATTTGAAATATTATTTCTCATTCAATATTCCTTTCTCTTAAACGATGTTAGTTTAAATTCAACTCAATTATATTATTATTTAAATATGGTGATTGTAAAATATTCAAGATGAACTAAATGCTTATCTTAGTAAAAAATTGTATAAAATGTAAAATCCTAACTAATTTTGATGATACTGAAAATAATAAATTTAAAATTAAAATAACATATAGACATACATGTTGCAAATTTTGAAATTAGAAATTTAAAATTTTTAAAATTTTGAAATAAACCTACATCACAATTTAAATTTGAAATATCAAAATAATATATAAATTCAAAATTAAATTAAACATACATTGATAAAGAAAGAAAAAGATAAATTAAGAAAGATTAAACATATAAATATGAAAAATTACTAAAGAAAGAAAAATAAACAAGTTAAGAAATATAAAAAAGAGAAAGAAATAAAAAAAAAAAAAACCATCCACGGAAATTGAAGCAAGATCTTTTAAGTCAAGAAGTAAATATAGACATATAGACATGTCTCACCACCGATGAGTGAATAAGAAATTTTAAGTTATATGAAAAATAGAATCATATAAAATGGAAACAGAAGGAGAAACTATTTTCCATAGTTCCTTTATTTTGCCAAACTTCTAGAAAAGTTTCTTAAATTTTGGAAATAAGAAACGAGAATGGTTATCAAACACATTTGTTTCTTAAAAAAAAAAAAAAAAAACTAAAACAGGGAGCATAAACGTTATCAAACGAACCATTATTATCTACATACACACTCTCATAACAATTTTGTTGTGCTATAATTGTTTATACACCGACATAGCTTTTACGGTCATTCAATTACATAATTCTACATTTTACCCTATCATTTTTCATATAATTTAAAGAACTAAGTAGCCATATATTCATAAACTGATCTATATATTAATAATGAAATGTTAAATTACATTGTCAAATCAATATTTGGTAAAGGTTTTACAAGAATTCATTACATAAAAAATTACAATAAACACATATTCTTAACAAAAAAAAAAAAGTGAAAACTAACATATCTATTTCAACAAGTTTCTATGTTCCACGGATTCTTGGAAAACCTGCAAAATTGTTGAAAATAAATACCAAGTACATGCCAATATTGGAAATATAGAAAACAATATCTAAGTCTTACTTTGAAGAAGTAATATAGAAAACAACATAGAAAGTTCAAGAAACTACACCTCCTCCATAATACACGAAATACACATTTTTCAATCATTTATAAAGTAGAATAACACGAAAAATGATAACACACACTTATTGGAAGTTTAAAATAGAAATATATATTATAACCATTTCATATCCTTTTGAAAGAAAATAAATTAGAACCTAGTCGAGGAACAAATATTCATCTTAGAGTTCTATTTAACACATCGCTTACATTAACCTCCAAATACTAAAACAAACACAGTATAAATAGTAACATTACACTAACCTTTGCAAAAAAAAAAAAAAAAAGACATTATAGTGCTTAACATCTAATCAATATAATTTCACAAGCAGCTACGATTCAATATTATACAAATGGAAATAATTAATAGCATATACCAACCCATCTGAGAAAAATGCATACTTTAGTTCAATACAATATCACCCAAATATATCAAACAAATGAGCCCAATTGGTGACTAAATAGGTATTAGAGAGTAGATCACTACATATCTACTCGGAGTTCAACTCAATATACTAACGTCAACAATACTCACATGAACTTTATTTAACTTTTTTCACCTCCCTCCCAAAAAAAGAAAAAAAAAAAAACCTTTCTAACTAAAAGTTCAATTCTAAAATGAATAATAACAACTTCTTAATTATATTTCAACATTATTTATCAAACATACAAACAACTAAATAATTTATCAATACAACTAATATATGACTACCATAAATGTTGGATAATCATAACACCTTCAACATTTAATGTAAGTGTATAAGTCACAATCTTGAACAAGCTCAATGATATATTGTATAGAGATTGACGTAAAAGAAGTACTTACATCATTCAAATCAAAGGCAACATAAATCACTTACTTGCAAGCTCCACCATTTCAATGGATTCATGCAAAACCTAGTAAAAAAACATAAAGGATAACCATATAATCATAAGAAAAAGGCATGTTTCAACCTTTCAATGCCCATCGTATTACTACACATCAATGTAACAACCACCATTACAAATCAACAACATTATAATATATATGAAGCTACAAGCTTGAGAGGATAGACAAACATCATACCTGCAAAGAGAATTATTCGCCAGTGCGGTGATGTTGAAGTTATTTTGAACTACTCAAATAACTTCTTACACTTTAAACCACAATAGTCAAATATGTATTTTGCTGGGGATGTGGAAATTACTTACCTATATTGAAAGCCATAATTTTAAATCGAAAATTCTTAATTACTATATCAGTTCTCAAAATTCGAACACTTTGAAAGAGAGTAGAAGTAATTATTACGTACTATGGATACAAAAAGCCAAACATATGCTTAATTGAGTATTGTGCTAGAAATCCAACACCAACCTGCAAGAAGAAAAACAAATGTGAGACAACAATACTGTCTACAAGAAAAGAAACAAAAATCAAAATAAATACAGACTAAGATAGCATCAAGTAAAACCAAGTTGATTTTTTTAAAGAAAAAAAATACTAAACTATCTCTCGAGTATATTCTTCAACTTCAACTCTAGAATACTCAGATCAAATCTTACTTCAATGGTGAGAATATGGATTCCATGTTTCCAACTCTTTAGGCACCACAACAAACAAAATCAAAGAAAAAATGATTATGGAGAAGAAAAGGCTAAAAATGATACCTTCCAACTAGATATTGCATTTGCTAAGTCCTTATGTCTTTACTCACTTGGATGAAACAATTGTTTTTCATGTCATCATATACCAACTCTTCCCGAATAGTGTGTAGCTATATATACTGTTTACGTTATGTAACCAGGTTGTACCAAGATATATAAGACTTTGGTAGAAAGCATATTGGTAGTCTAGGATGAAGAAAGGAATAACAGAGTATTTTGATAGATGTTTGGTCTATCAGCAAGTCAAGTCAGTACGCAAAAAGCCAGAGGGACTTCTCAATCCACTAACAGAACCATAGTGGAAATGAGAGCATATTACTATAGATTCCTTGTTTGGATTACTTTGTACTTTCCATGGAAGCATTAGTTTGGAGTTGTAGTCAATAGACTCGCCAAAACAGCATGGTTTGTACTAGTCAAAACAACGCTTATGTTAGAATAGCTAGCTAAGTCTTATGTTGATAAGTTTGTGAATTAGTGTAAGTTCCAGTGTGCAAAGTGTCAGATGGAAATCTGAAGTTTATTTCTAAGTTTTGGCTTGGTTTGCAGAAGCCATTGAAAACTAAATTAAGGTTTAGTACCGCTTTATATCTTTAGAAAGAAGATCAACCACGGAGGATCATCCAAAATTTAGAGGACATGTTGAGAGTGTTGGGTTTTATGTCCTAAAACTCGTAGATAGTAAATATAATCAATTGACTGCCATTAATAAAGTGTTTTATTATTATAATTTCAATAAGTGTTATTGATTATATTATTAGTTTTGTCTTAATAACCTCAATCCAATAAACTAACATCCTAAGCTATTTGATAAGTCTTGAATAGTATGTAGAGACATACGGGGATCAATGTTCAAGATTAGCTTAAAGGGTCTATAGTATATGGTTAAGGTTGGGTACCTTATCCTGTTAACACTATGGATACGGTTCACTTTGTATTTGATACAAACAAATTGATCCAATGTGTTCATGTATGCGACATGCGAGTGAGGGTATCCTATGCAATGAGTTTGCATAAGACTGGACCACGAAATAGTAATCACTAGATGTAACTCCATTAACTAGTTGGATTTCTATTTCATTAGGATGACCTAGGTGACTTAGTCTTAATCCTGAGTGTATTATGAACTCCTGTTTGCGAGGGATTGTCCTTTGATTTGTACGGGTGAGAGTGGCCAAATTGTTGACTCAATATTCTTATCATTTTGAGGACAAGACCGAGAGAGAGCTAGGAACATAATTACACAAGATGGAATTCACTCCTTCCCACCTTTAGGGTAAGTAGATAAGTGTTCCCTTAAATGGTGTCTTCGGGACTTGAACAAAGGGTCCTACCCTCTCTATGGCACGAGAGAGGTTTCTGTTTAGTGGTTGGTCCATAAACAGGTTGTTCATTAGAGAAGCATTGGTATTTAAGGACTAGAAGTAACCCAGGGGTAAAACGGTAATTTGACCCAGCTGGTTTTACGAACACTTGTGAAGGACTAACTTACTAGTATTGGTCTATATTCGTGGACACAAAAATATATCTACAATGAAAAGAGTTCAGCTGTGAGTTTTTAATCGAGTGTACACACAGTTAACGAATATTGATTAATGTGGTTAATGAATTTAGCTAATGAATCTCATATCGTTGTAGCTTCTGATCAGTAGGTCCATTAGGTCCCCTTCCTAGCTCATAAAGAGTAATGAGATTTATTTATATTGGTTTTAATTTTAAATTTTCAAATTTACTTTGGGAATTAATATAATGTATATTGATACATTATAATATAAAGTTTATATTTTAATTAGACTTTATTATATAAATTTAATTTTGGATATTATTCAAAATTAAATTACGAGAGAATAAAATATTTGAATAAGTTCAAATATTAGTTTAATTTGAATTAGATTCATATTAAAACTATAAGTTAAAATTTAATGTGTATATGATACATATTAAAACTATAGGTTACGAGAGAAATTTATATTTGAATATGATTCAAATTATGGATTAAATTAAATATAAGATATTAAATTTAGAAATTGATTAATTGGAGAATTAATTAATAGTTGAGTTTAATTTGATTTAATTAAATTTTATTTAATTAAATTAATTAAATTAAAACTATAGGTTATGCGAGAGATATTCATTTAAATATGATTTAAATGAAAATATTAATTAAATATGATTTAATTAATTATTAAATTAAATTAATTATTTATTTAACTAAATTAATTAATTAGTTTAATATACATTAATTTAATAATTATTATTAAGTTAATAGGGAACGTTGGTAGTTTTCCCACGTTCCCATTTATTATCTCCAACTTCCCACTTCTTCCGTCTGAAGAAGTAAGAATTCTTTGCGTAATAATTACAACGGGTGAGTTCTGTGAAAAAGAAGACTTTCCATTCTCTTTGAAAAAAATTCTTTTTCTCTTAGAGAGAAATTCTCTTTTTCCAAATTTGATTCCCACAAACCATCTCAATCAGAGAATTGGAAGGTTTCCAAGTAGTGGTGTCCAAGTTGGTGATTGGTAGATTCAGAGTCGTCAAAGGAGCGTATATTTTCTTCTCTGTATTTTTATTCAAACCATGTTTAACCATAAAAATTATTTTTGTAATTTTTTGTCAATGTATTGGTATTTTTAAGGTTCCAATTAAAATCGGGTTTCTGTAATTATTCCGCTGTAAAGGGTTTTCATCCCTTCAGAGAGTTTGTGACCTACAGCTTAGAGAGTTGAAATACCCACTTATCACTTATGGAGTTTGCTTACAATAAACAATTACTATTCTAGTATCAGAATGACTTCGTTTGAAGCTTTGTATAGTAAGTTGTGTAAAACTTTTGTACGCTAGAATAAATTGGGGAAAGAGAAAGTTGGTCGGTCTAGAGTTAGTCCAAGCTACGATTGATAGTGTTAAGATGACCAGGGAAAACCTTATGACAGGTGAAGATCTGATAGAAAATTTATGCAGATAAGAGACATAGAGACCTAGAGGTCGAGGTCAAAGATTAGGTGTTCCTAAGGTTAACTCCGTGGAAGGGTATTCTATGTTTCGATCGAAAAGGTAAGCTAAGCTCTAAATGTCACACCCACTGTCAAACCACCTACTCTCAACCTAGGAGGCAGTATGAAGCCAGCATACCTCGTCTCTAGCTACTCAATGACATATGTTAACCATATCTTAACTGAACGATTAAATCTTATACGTAGTTTACTAATTTTCATAATCAAATTAGTGGCTCATTACTACACACAACATTTCTTTATAGATTTAATAATTCACTAGTTTAAGTCTATGATTGTGTGCTAAAACCAACATTATAAACATTACAAACCAGTTCTATGAAATCATAAGACATGTTCAACATTTCCACCTATAGACATATTTACAACATATAGACTCAGCTCGTAACTACTAACCACTAGATGCAGAAGAGACTATCGACAAGACTGACACAACAGACTGGTAGCAGCAAATCAAGCTTAGGGATCACGATCTCGTCCTGAAAGTGGAAAATATTTGCAAAGAGTGAGTTATAAAGCGCAGTGGGTGACCAAAATATTTGCTAGGCATTTAGAGGTTAGGTGGACCTCTAAATGACATTCATTGGGCGACCAACTATTGAGAACCTCCAAGCTAGGCATTTGCTGCCTATGTTAAGCGGCTAAACTATGAAAGTAACCTCTAAGGAAAAGCTTAGGTGATTAAGATGGCTTAGCAACAATGGACTTGCTTGGCGAGAAGAATGATTAGAGGTTAGCAAAAGGTTGTCATGTGCTAGTCGAGAAGGCACTAAGAGGTTAATGAGCTTAATGATGGACGACCAAGGCTACGCGAGGAGAGCTTGATTACAAGAAGGCGTGTGGTTATAAAGGTTAGTAGGCAAGAAACTAAGTGATTGACAAGGCTAAGCGTTTAATGACAGCATACAAGAACGGCAATAAAGGTTAGTTGGACGTTTTAGACCATTAGACGTTTTGTTTGCACATTGGGTGTTTGGTTTAAAGTGTGAAGAGGTTAGCATGAGGTGTAAAGTGGCTAAGAAGGTGGTGTCAAGTGCTAGCAATGCAAGCATGAGGTGTAAAGGAACCAAGTAGATGGTTTTATAGCCTCCCATCACGTTCTTAAGAAAATGGTTTTATAAAACACGAGAGAGAAAGAAAATCATTGCAAACATCATAAATAAAAGCATCGAAGACTGTCACTTGCAAATAAAAGCTTAGTTTGCAAAGAGTGTGACCAGGCTTGGTCGAGGATTCAACTACTATGCCTCCCCTATTTTGAACATTTTTAGTCTTGGTGGACTTGCATATGAAAATGCTGAAACGTCACACCCTAGCTCGGCGACACAAAAAGGAAAGCAATAGACTAAACTACATACAAGATATAAAGACAACTTATTTCTTCGACATGTTCTCAACTTATTTCTTTCATGAGGAGTTTCTTCCACGGGAAGGTTCTTTTACTTCAGTAGGAACTCATGTACTTTTCCTGTGGGTCTTCCACCCTTCCTTACTGTGTCAGCAATGATTTCCTTGACTTCTCAATCTTCTTTCTATTTTGAATCAATAGATGATCGTACGTCATTGTTACGCTGCTTGATGAGAACCTGATCCCTCGCTCAAACCTTAAGGGGGCATTAGCTTCTGATTCACCCTCTTCTCCATCTTCCTCGAGGCTTTCTCTAGGCACAATCGAGCGATGTCTTTCATCTATTCCCCTTCCTTCACAAATTTGTGAACCTTGGGGTTTTCCCTACATAAAGGTGATCAATAAGGGGTCGCATTACATAATGCCTACCACATGCAATCTCAAACAAACTTGTCCCGATTGGCGAATTTATCTAAGCATTGAAACTGAATTGGGCTACATTCAGTAGCTGAACCCAATTCTCTTGTCTGCTGTCAATGAAATGACGTAGATATTCTAATAGCAGATAGTTGAATTGCTCGATCCCAACTTTGAAAGACTTGGTCACATCAGCGACAGCAAGAATTGACTTCTCAGTCATGGCTTGCTTTAGACCATCGAAAGCGGCCAGACACTCAAGGTTCCAACCCCACTGAATGTCTTTTTTCAACAACTCAATCAATGAGCTTGCTTTTTTTAAGAATCCTTTCACGAATTGCCTGTTGTGATTAACCAATCCGAGACATGAGCATAACTCCGTGATTAATTTTAGTATTGCCCAATCACGTATTGCAGCAATTTTCCTTTTTTCCATACCAATTCAATTAAAGCCCATCACATGACTCAATAAGCTTATTTGTCCTTGGACAAAGCAACATTTTCCTCTCTTGACATCTGGCTGATGCTTCTTTAGTTTCTGAAAAATTCTTTGAAGGTGGTCCTTGTGTTCTTTCACTATAGAGCTATAGGTCACTATATCATCTAGGTAGACCATGGTAAAATTGTCGAGGTATTCATGAAAAACTTGGTTCATTAGTATACAAAAGGTTACAGGAGTATTCTGAGACCAAATAGCACTACGGGGAACTCCAACTCTCCATGTCTTATAACACAAGTCGTCTCGAGCTCCTCTCCCTCTGTCATTCTTACTCGATAGTATCCCAGTTGCAGGTCTAGTTTCAAGAAATACTTTGCCTTATGTAAGCGGTCAAACAGGTCAGTGAGTATGGAAAGTGGATATTTGTGACGAAATGTGGGCTTGTTCAGGGTACAGCGGTCAATACACAGTTGTAAACTTCTGTCCTTCTTCTTTAGGGAAAGGATTGGGCCTTCGTACGGAGCTTTTATAAGTCTAATAAATCTTGTTCACAATAATTCCCTGTTTCCAAAGTTTGGCTAACTCCGGTGGTGCAATAGGATAAGCATTCTTTGCAGGCGATTTTGCCTCTGGCAGCGATTCAATCTCATGGTCAATCATCTTTCGTAGCGGCAAAGATTTGGGCCAATTATTAGGTACACACCATGATACTTCTCTAGGACACACAGAGTGTCTTTATGGACTATCTCCTCAGGGTTTTCCAATGTCTGAAACAAAATGGCCACATAGATGTTAGTTCATCTCGAGAGGGCCTCTTCTTCAGTTGCATGGTCGAGATCATTTTCAACTCATTAAGCTGACAAATATTTTCCTGCACAACGGTGGGAAAAGATCCAATGATCACTAGATGTTTGGCTGAAGGCATTGGTATGACCTGATATTCAAGTAGGAATTTCATTCTCAATACCACATCAAAGTCATCCATCTTTACAACACAAAGTCTACAGGGTCGTTCCATCCTCCCAACTTCATCATCACTCGTTTCACTAGTCTGACAATAAGTAGGACAGTGGAATTCACGATCTTCATTCTTTATGAATCCTTCTTCCTATGGAGTCTTAGACGTCTAGCTTCTACCTCTGTTATAAAATTGTGAGTTGTACCAGAATTAACCATAGTGCTTTTAGTCAATTTCTAGTTGATGCATGTATGTCAACATACATTAGACCCCTTTCCACTGCCAATGTCTTCCTGCCTTTTTCTAAAGAGACGATAAGAATTTGAACGCCCCTATTCTAGGGTTTTCGCGTTCCTTTATCTGGTCCACTTCACATTCTGCTTGACTCGATTTATCATCTGAATCTAAGGTTAAAAAGGTGAAGTTCTCTAAGGCCTTTGTATCCCTTGTCCCACAAAAGGGCTTGGACTCCGAAATCTTTACTTTGCTAAAAGGAATTGCTCATAAGGTCGAAGCTTGGTTTGCCATTGCTCGCATTATAAGATTCAAACTTGTGTTCACATCTACGATTTCATTCCTAATGACATCTAGGGTAGCTCGAAAATCCTATGATATATCATTTATCATCTTTAAAATAGTCTTCTGAGAGTTATTAGGCTCATTAACACATTTCTCTATATGGGCAAGAAAGTCCAACAAACTGTCCTTACACTCATGGTTACCCGTTCTTCCAAATTTTCCTTTTAGAGCATCGACTCTTGTATCAGTAACCCTTTGAGATGGCCAGCTACCACATTGATAGCATCAGATTTTGTAGAAATTTCTTCGAGATAGGACTCCAAGAAGCGGATGGAGTCGGAAACTTCCCCTCGGTAAAGCATCTTCTCTTCCAACTCTACTAGTCGATCTTTTTGGACCTTGTCCGACTGATTCGTCGTTGATATGTTTATGTCTTACTGTTAATTAGCCAATTTGGCTCTGATACCACTTGTCACAATCTAGCCTTTCAAACACGATTGTGCGGCACTTGTTCTACTTTGTCAACAAGTTAGCCGTATAAAATCCAAAAATCGCAGATAAACTAGCGGTATGAAGTATAGTCTTTCTTCACTTTCTTGAGAAAATGGTTTTATAAAACATGAGAGAGAAAGGAAATTATTGAAAATATCATAAATGAAAGCATTGAAGACTGTCAATTGGAAATAAAAACTTACCTTACAAAGAGTGCGACCAAGTTTGGTCAGGGATTCAACTCCTATGTCTCCCTTATAGTACATTTTGAACATTTTTAGCCTTGGTAGACTTGCATATGCAAATATTGAAACGTCACGTCCTAGCTCGACGATGCAAAAAGGAAAGTAATAGACTAAACTAAGTACAAGATGTAAAGACAAAGTGATTTGGGGGTATTTGGGCATGCGGCCATAGGTAAACAACGCCTTGGACAAGCATGCTCGTGACACGCGGCACCTCATTGTAAGGTTAGCACGCGACGCGTGGCACCCCTCAGCGAGTTTAGCATGTGGCAAGGCCCCTCAAGCCATGCACGCGTGCCAAGCCCAGCCACTAATGCATTAGGCGTCAGAAGACCATTTTGGGCTGTTTTGCTATTTTTGGGAAGTTTAAGGAAAAATTTGAATATTTTCTTGACAAAAGGGTTAATTAAGGAATAAATGTAATATTTTCAGGTCAATGAGACTTTGAAGGAATTTTTCAACTAAGTATCAATTCAAGCACAGTGAGTGACACATTGATTTTAAAGTTATTTAAATATATAAAAAGCATGATATTCAAGTTATTGTTCAAAGATATGTTTTATGATATACGATTATTGAAATGATTTCCTAAATTACGCTATGTTGAATGATTTACTGATGAACTATTAAAGCAAAGGAAATGTTTCAATGTTTTTCAATATGTTTTATCCTAGTCCAAATATTCCATGAAACCTATTGTATACATATGGTCAACTCCACATTGATGGTAGGGTTGACGAGCCTATAGTTTATGGACCATCAGGAAGGGTATATTTTTATGCCTTAAGGAGGATTATAGTGAAAGTTGTTTCCTATGACTGTTTTGTCTTAGGACGAAGGAGTTTAGTATTGCCTATGACTATGGATCATGTCTTCCAAAAGCTATGCAAAAGTTCAATGTTTCAAGTATCATGTTATGAAATGACTGTTTATTGATAAATGTTATTTAAGCTTCAGTTTTATGTTAAACTATTTATGAAAACATGTTTTATAAAACGGTGGCTCACTAAGTCTTTTAACTTACTCTTTCAAAATGTTTTCCCTCTTTCCAGGTATGAGTCTCTGTGTGCTAAACATACTACTACTAGACTAAATCAATTTTCAATCATAAAAGGAAATAATTTATTAAAAGTATCATCATGTTTTTATGAAAATTTATACTTCCATATCTTATACATTTCATGTACTATTTATAAAAGTAATTTATAAATGGGTTACACTACGATTTAAAGTTATTTTCAAGTTTAAAGACTTCTGCTAGAAAATATTTTATGTTTTACACTACTAGAAAAAGACCCTTTCTTGACGGTTGGTTTTTTTCTTTTCTTGACAGTTTTTGGTAAAAACGTCAAAAAATTGGTGGTTTAATAGGAAAATCGTCAAGAATTTTGATGAAAAGGCGGAGGAGAGGTAATTTTCAGATTTCTTGACGGTTTTAAATCGTCAAGCAATATGAACGTTTTTCTTGACTGTTATAAATGTTGGGTTTTATGTCCTAAAACTTGTAGATAGTAAATATAATCAATTGATCGTCATTAATAACGTGTTTTATTATTATAATTTCAATAAGTGTTATTGATTACATTATTAGTTTTGTCTTAATAACCTAAATCCAATAAACTAACATCCTAAGTTGTTTGATGAGTCTTGAACAGTGTGTAGAGACATAAGGGGATCAATGTTCAAGATCAGCTTAAAGGGTCTATAGTATAGGGTTAAGGTTGGGTACCTTATCCTGTTAACACTATGGATACGACTCATTTGTATTTGATACAAACACATTCACTCAATGTGTTCGTGTATGCGACATGTGAGTGAGGGTATCCTATGCAATGAGTTTGCATAAGACTAGACCACGAAATAGTAATCACTAGATGTAACTTCGTTAACTAGTTGGATTTCTATTTCATTAGGATGACCTAGGTGACTTAGTCTTTATCCTGAGTGTATTATGAACTCCTGTTTGCGAGGAATTGTCCTTTAATTTGTACGGGTGAGAGTGGCCAAATTGTCGACTCAATATTCTTATCATTTTGGGGAGAAGACCGAGTGGGGAGCTAGGAATAACATAATTACACAAGATGAAATTCACTCTTTCCCACCTTTAGGGTAAGTAGATAAGTGTTCCCTTAAATGGTGTCTCCGGGACTTGAACAAAGGGCCCTACCCTCTCTATGGCACGAGAGGGGTTTCTGTTTAGTGGTTGGACCATAAACAGGTTGTTCATTAGAGAAGTATTGGTATTTAAGGACTAGAAGTAACCCAAGGATAAAACGGTAATTTGCCCCAGCTGGTTTTACGAACACTTATGAAGGACTAACTTACTGGTATTGGTCTATATCCGTGGACACAAAAATATATCTACAATGAAAAGAGTTCAACTGTGAGTTTTTAATGGAGTGTACACACAGTTAACGAATATCGATTAATGTGGTTAATGAATTTAGCCAATGAATCTCATATCGTTGTAGCTTCTGATCAGTAGGTCCATTAGATCCCCTTCCTAGCTCATAAAGAGTAATGTGATTTATTTATATTGGTTGTAATTTGAAATGTTCAAATTTACTTTTGGAATTAATATAATGTATATTGATACATTATAATATAAAGTTTATATTTTAATTAGACTTTATTATATAAATTTAATTTTGCATATTATTCAAAATTAAATTACGAGAGAATAAAATATTTGAATAAGTTCAAATATTAGTTTAATTTGAATTAGATTCATATTAAAACTATAAGTTAAAATTTAATGTGTAAATGATACATATTAAAACTATAAGTTATGAGAGAAATTTATGTTTGAATATGATTCAAATTATGAATTAAATTAAATATAAGATATTTAATTTAGAAATTAATTAATTGGAGAATTAATTAATAGTTTAGTTTAATTTGATTTAATTAAATTTGATTTAAGGAAATTAATTTAATTAAAACTATAGGTTATGCGAGAGATATTCATTTAAATATGATTTAAATGAAAATATTAATTAAATTTGATTTAATTAATTATTTAATTATTTAATTAAATTAATTAATTAGTTTAATAATTATTATTAAGTTAATAGGGAACGTGGGTGGTTTTCCCACGTTCCCATTTATTATCTACAACTTCCCACTTCTTCCGTCTGAAGAAGTGGGAATACTTTGCGAAACAAAAATAGGGATGCGTTCTGCGAAGTTTGAATTACTCTCCCATTTCTCTCTGAACAAAATTTTCTCTCTAAAAAAAATTCCCTTCTTCCAATTTTGGTTCCCACAAACCATCTCAATCAGAGAATAGGAAGGTTTCCAAGTGGTGGTGCCCAAATTGGTGATTGAAAGATTCAGAGTAGTCAATGAGCATAAGTTTTCTTCTCTGTATTTTTCTTCAAAGCATGTTTAACCATAAAAATTGTTTTTGTAATTTTTTGCCAATGTATTGGTATTTTTAAGGTTCCAATTAAAATTGGGTTTCTGTAATTCTTCCGCTATAAAGGGTTTTCATCCCTTCAATAAACTGTCAAGGATTATCTTCTAAATTCTTGACGTTTTTAAAACGTCAAGATTTATTATAAAATCGATATTTTTGACATTTTTCAAACGTCAAATAATATGTAATTATACTTGACGTTTTAAAAACGTCAAGAAATATCGATTACATTCTTGACGTTTTAAAACGTAAAAAAATATCGATAAAATTCTTGACGTTTTAAAACGTCAAGAATTTTAATGAAAAGGCGGAGACTGAGAAATTTTAAAATTTCTTGACATTTTTAAAACGTCAAGTAAGAGAATTTTCCTTGACGTTTCAAAAACGTCAAGAATTACTAAATTAATTCTGTTTTTAGGGTTGCCCGTGTTACCCTTTCCCCAAATGCACCTTTTCATTTTTCCTTCGTTCACGCCCTAGATGTCTCTCTTCCATTTCGTTTTCGTTCATTCAAGCCCCACCCTCAATTCAATCCTCTCTTCAATTCGATCTCTCTCCACATTCACTCTTTGATTTGTCTCAAACCTCTCTTCGATTTTGTTCACGCCCAAGGTCAGAAAAATTCCTCTCTTGTTGGTTGGTGTATTAGAAACTGATCTGAGTTATTTCAATCTTCAAATCTAAAGGAATAACAATTGCTTCCTTCATAATCTTTGGACACTAAAAATAAACACTACAAAGAGTGACAATGAGCAGTCTAGATGGTGGAGACAGAGGTTAATCTATGTCCCATGATTTTCTTCTCTGTCTCAAATTATGTTTGAGAGATTTCTGGGGTATTTTAGCCAAAAGAGGTTGTGGTTTTTACAGTATTAGTTGCTAAAGAAAGTGGTGGTGGTCAGCGACGGAGGATCTCACTATTAATCTTACTTCGACTCTCTCTTATTTTTTTTCTCTCTTTCCCTAGCTCTCTCTCTTTTGAGGGTTTATTTTTGTTATTTGGTTTATGGGATCTAATAGCATAATCAATCCCTCAATCTATTTGTTCTTCCTATTTCTATCTTACTAAGTAGGCATGAGAAACATAAATGCCAAAGAGTGCCTTCCCCTTTTTTGTTAATAAGTTTCGGACATGTTAGAAGGTAAAAAGTTTAGTTGATGGAAGCTTTGTGCATTGCTTTCATTGATGTCAAAGATATTGCGGGAAGCAAAAGCAATTGTATGTACATATAAAGAGATTTATACATGCATATTGAAGTCTAACATTGGATACACAATAAAGAAAAATTTAACAAGTCTAGCTTCATGAAATTACAATTAACCATAGCATGATTTAACTTTTCGTGTGTTGCTTTGTACATTAAGGGTGTGTTTATTTCTTTTCTTCTTCTCTGCTGTGTTGTTTTGTATTCCGATGGATTGTGATATCAATTTCTCCATTTAAATTCATTTCTTACCCTGAGGAAGAATGTCTTATTCTTTGTGATAACCAAAACATAGTAGGTTGTTGTTAATGTTGATGTTTTCTCTATGCTCTTAAACTATTTGATGAAATGCCCGAAAGAAAGTTAGAGTTGAATTCCCACACGTTTGTGTGATTATGAAGTTGGGTGGTTTTCTCGTATGTGTTTGTTTCTTTGCTTGGTTGTTAAAACCCTACATTTTTTTCAATTATAAAACTACATATCACTTTCTTTCATCTTTCTCTAGGAAACAATATTTAAATATCAGGTTTTTTTTCCCCAAATAGTTAATGTGTTCAATCAACTACACCACCCTTTGTGATTTTTTCCTGCCTTTCAAAATTGTTAAACAAGGAACAACATATCTAACCTCCATGTATTTTCTTTCAAAAGAAATTTAATTGTCTTCGATGGACGAATTCTTTGATTTACAACACATCAACCCAAAATTGAGTACACTAATAAATTGTTGGTTAGTTTCCATGAATAAAAAATGAAAGCTCCTTACAACAATAACTTGAATTGTAGCTTTAGTAGTTGATGGAAATTAATTTGTTCTTAACCAAGTTTGAGATGCATTTGAGTTTCTTTAATGCGGAAAAATTCCACATAAATGAAGGTTGACATAATGTGAATGGAATAAGCTTCTTGAACTTAATTGCAAAACTTTTTTTGTTTTTTTCTTTTTCTGTTCACCTGATTTCTTGATTTCAATTATATGTAGTACACATTAAGCATGTGAGAATGACAATGTGATATAAAACTTAGGTTTATACTTCCTGAGCATTACCCAATGGAAGCCCCATAGGTTTAAACATAATCCATCCAATCTTGAGGCTTGAAATCATTTCTATTGTATTGTGTTTGATTTTTGCTGCAGGTTATATTTCTGCATCCAGCTCCTCTGCTTCCTCATATCTATAGCCATGGTCACATTTGTCTAGGTTGGTAAATGGATAATTTTGTATCTATTTTTTTGTTGTTGGAATATATTTTGTTCTTTGTGTGTTTAGGTTTAGTGGTGACTATATATTGTTTGTTTCATCATCCACTTTACTTAAGAGATTGTGTACAAAGGAGTTTGTTTAGGAAAAATACTAAACTACATTTCGGGTCAGTACCTATCATAATTTGTTACTTGGCGCACACACACTCACCACTTGTTTATATAGACCCACACGCACAGGAACACAACCAAACAAAACCAACTAAAACCATCAATATGAATTTTTGTATCATTCACAACTTCAATTTTATTTTTATTTTTATTTTTATTTTTCTGAAAGTCATTAACATCAATATTCATAGTTTCTGTAATTTCTTATCTTTTTTTTTATGTTTGCCCTACTTTGTGGAAGGGATCTATGAGATATGCCCGTGAGGTTTACAGGTTAGCAATGCAATTTCTTGGTTTTTTTTGTTCACCCTTCAATATTGGTTAAATCATATTTGCCTTTTAAATAATATCATATTCAGTGAGAATTTATAATGTTTTGAAGCTTCTTTTTATTGCAGTTAAATCAGGAGGCAAGTTGAAGAGATGTGTCTTCCTCTACACTATGTGGAGATGACATTCTTCAATTCCGTACATGCCTTGCTGCTTCTTTTTCTCTCAATGCAACCAGATGGAATATACAAGCATTTATCTTATCTTGTACTTATCTTGGGCTTTGTTAAGCTCTTTTTATAGCATAAGTTTTGCTGATTACTCTATAATAACTTAATAGCAATATTCTTAGATATTTGTATGATTTTTTTTCATTTATTCCTAGTTTCTTAATTCTCAATCTAATTCGGTACACTTGATGATAAAATGCAAAGTTCATGGAAGTGGTGAGATAGAGCAAAATTATTCCTCTTTTGTGGTATTTGAAAAAAAAACAGATTATGCAATTTTTAACGAGTTGGTGCAAACTAATCATAAGTACATCCATAATATTACTTGAATTGATCAATTTTAGATGCCTGAATAGGTTCCAAATTGTTAAGATGGATGTGTTTCTATTTTTTTTTTTCAAGAGTTCTAAATTATTATCACATGGTTGTAGCGAGAGCTTTGTCATACTATTAAGCCATATGATTGTTATTGGAGCATAGGTACTTTAAGTTTTGTTAAAAAAAGAAGTGTAAATAATGTTAAATTCTCTTTTAAATTTGATTTATTTTTATGTAGCTCAAGTCCTTGGGGGTTGATAGCATAAATAAGAAGGGTGGGTGCATAAAGTTAATTGAAAGCAGTTTTTTATGCTCACATGGGTACTGAAGTTTTTGTGTTTATTATTTGATCATGTTTATGTGTCTACTTTCTTATTGGTAGTTTTTTTTCTTGATAGTTTTTTTTAAATCAATTCAACATTGCTTGCCACTAGTAGAAATGTGTTGTACTCTTCCTTTTACACAACTCACCACGTCTCTCTTTTGTAACTATTTTCTGTATGTTTATTTTGTATAGTTCCCTTTATTTTATATGTTTATCTTGTATCCCAGGACATAATTACAATAGGGCTTTGGTTGCAGCATCGATTGGAAGCTATGGTGCCTATCTTGCTGATGTGTAACGACCCAACTCCTTATACTGAGTCGAAGTCATTACTAAATGTAAAACACATGGTTTAAGTCACAAAGTTTAGTAAAAACAAATAAAATTTCAGAAATTTATTTATGAAAATCAAATCAAAGTAATATGCAAAAATAAAATTTAATACTAAAGTCCTACTCGGGCCCTATCTACTTTCAAAGAAATGAAATAGTAAATAGTGAAGAAAAATAAAATTCAGGCACTGAACGTCAAAAACAGGTGTAAGCGGAAGTAGAAATCCCTATGGCTCGCCACGGTCACTTATGGTCGCTCGCCAGCTTGCCTTTGCCCCTACCTCGGCCTCTACCTGAAAAACATGACATGAAGAAAGTGAGTATAAAATACTCAGTAAGGGACCCACTACCAGTCCCACTAGGTGCCTGTTAGCTTCCTATTAAAGTCCTGTAAATGGTACCCAATCTCTGGCACGTTCCCGAACACGTGCAACATGCGCTCCCGTAGGAACGAAAATCTGGTCTTCGGTGTCTCGGGGGAGCACCTAGGACATGCTGGTCTGTAGTGAACCCGGGGGTAACACTAAGACAATCGGGATGCGAGGACCCCGTCGAGTCACTCGAGTCATATCTATATCCATGCTAGACTGGCGCCCCGTCGGACCACACAGTCCTAAATAGGTGGTGATCCCGAAGGACACCCATGCAGGTACGACTCTAATAGGCTAAGCTAACAAGTACCCTAACCATAACATACATGCACGTAGCATCATCATGTAATCATAACAGACTAATCATCATCTCACTTTTCACCTCAACAACCAACGTACAGTCATAACAATTCACGTCATCACAATATCATGCCATCATGTAACCATATCATCAATCGCATCATGCTCTCATTAATTACACGTGTCATACAGTCTAGTCCTTAACATGCACAACTGAAGGTGTATGTGGTCTCATAGTTCTAAACATAGAGCTAGTAGTAGAAATCTCTTACCTGGAGATTTACTCGACGAGTCCTAACCGCAAGACGAGTGTGCTTTCCAAGCAACGAGGTCCTAACTTTTTAATAACGCCAAAATTCATAATTAAGTCACCAACGACTAGAGGCCCAAAAACTCAGTTGAAATAACTTACCCTAGGTCGAGGTTGAAATGCTTGAGCCCCTACTGAAGAAATCCAACGCTCCAAGTCAAATCGTCCAAGGTGGTCCTTAAAAGAGTTAATTTAATTTAGTCCAAATTAAATTATTTAGTCCAAAAATTGAGTCTTGCTGGGTAAGCCAAAACAAATAATCAATTTACCAAAAATTAGGTGGAAAAGGAACCGGAGCAGACTGGCGGCTCAAGGGCAGGGGGATCGGCTCGGCTAGAGAAGCAGGAACCGGCTCGACTGGAAGACTGGGATCGGCTCGGACACGGCGCAGACAGGCGCGGTGCGGAGAGAAGCGGCTCGGCTACGACGCGGACGCGGCTCAGCTTAGGCGCAGGTGCTGTGCGCGTGCGGATGCGGGTCGCGGGTCGCTCGGGTCGCGGGGCGGAGGCTCAGCCGGGTCGGGTTTACGCGTGAATGGGGCTCGAGGCGATCTGGCTAACACCGCGGCTTCGACGGCTGACCTTAGCGATGCTCGACGACGGCTTGCTGACGAGTTTCGACTGACGAGACGCGGCGGCTTCCGAAGCTCTCGACTCGACGCGGTGGCGCGAAACGGGCGATAGGGTTCGGCTTGCTTGTCGCGGCGGCTTCGCAACTCTCGACTCGACGCGGCTAGCTTCCGATCGATCTGGCTGGACACCAACGGCGAAGCGGCTGAGCTGACGGAAGAGGCTTGAGCGGATCGGGTACGCGACGGTGGCGGCGGCGGCGAAGCTGAAAGCGGCGACTACGGTTTCTTCCGTTTCCTTTTTCTCCTTTCTCTCTTTTTTTTTTATTTTCCAAAACACGGGTCCCAAGGCTCCTTTATAAAAGAAAAAGAACCCTTTTTCTTTTCCTTTAATTAAGTCAAACTAACAACTTTTTCTCTCTCCAAGTAAATCCTCCAATATCCTCAATTTGGTCCTCACATCTCTCCCTTAACCAACCAATCATTTAATTAACAACCAAAACTTCACCATTTTATTTCCAATTAAAACAATTAAAAACCAACCAAAATAAAAACTCCAAACTTTAATTAATCACAAATCAAAAGACAAAGTTCCTCAAAATTTGCATTTTCCAAAACCACACTTAACATTAATAATAAAAGAAATTAAATTTGTCGGGGCGTTACATGATGGCTCAGATTGCAGGTGAATTTGAAACAATTAGTTACAAGGAGTTTGTAAATATTTGGTATTGACGGTTCCCAAATGTCATTAAAATGTCATTAAAAAGCATACTCTTGATGGTTCCCAAATGTCATGAAAAAGAATACTCTTGACGGGTACAAAATGTCATAAACAATCACTTTCTTGACGGTTATTAAATGTCATGAAAAATGCACTCTTGACGGTTTTAAAATGTCACGAATATTCGTATTGTTGACGGTTTTTGTCATTCATAGCCACATTCTTGACGGTTCTAAACTGTCATTAAAACTTATAATTTTGTCGGTTCTAAACTGTCATAAATAATTGAATACTTGACGGTTATAAACTGTCAACATTAACAATTCTTGACATTTTTTACAACTATCAAGAAAATTGCCTTTCTTGACACTGGATTCAACGACGGTTTTAAAACCATCAAGAGAGTCAGTTTCTGTAGTAGTGTCAAGTTAAGGATCAGTTGAAGTTGTTTCAAAGGTGAATGATTTCAATTGACACCATGTCACCTTTCGGATATAAAGAGTAGGTGATCTAGGAGGGGGTGTGACAATTAGGGGTGTAAGAATAACCCAGACTACCCAACCCATATTATGTGGGTTGGATTGGGTTGAAAAATTTTAATTTTTTCGAGTTAGGTTGGGTCTCGAGTTGAAGGGTTGAAAAATTCGGTTCAACCAAACCCAACCCGAATTAATATAATAATGAATATATATATATATTTATATTATATATTATATTATTTTTTTAATAAAATATAAACTTAAAACCCTAAAAACACGTCTATTGAACGGCGAACGCCGCTTCTTCACTTTGCCTTCGTCTTCCTTCATCTTTCGATTTCATCCTCACCAAGTCGCCCTCATCGATCACATCATCGACCACACGCCCCTAAAATGTCGTTCCTTCGTCTGATCGTCTCTTCTTTTCAGCCTTCAAGTTCGTCATCTCAATTCTCTTCAAGTTCATCTTCAAATTCGCCTCTTTGAAATCTCTTCTCAGTTATCTTCAAGTCCTAAAAGGTTAGTACTCGAAATCTTTGAAATAAAGATTGTCACTGAAATTCTTGATTGAAATATAGCTGGATTTTGATTCTTTGAATGGCATATTAGAGGCTGACATTATTCATCATCATCCTTTTATGTTTCAATTTGTAATGGTTTTGGTACAAGAATTGTAAAAATTGGTTTGAAACTTCGATTTTTGGGTCTCAATTCCATGCTTTGATATTCCACCAACCAAGATTGGAAAACTATTGTAGATAGCCGATTGCAAGGGGGGTTTGTAAGTTGTACTTATTGATTCTTTTTAGTTTTTTACCAAACAATTCTGTAGCTTGATGGCTTAGAGAGGGTGGACTATAATTTTGTTTATTCCTGGTCATGAAGCCTACTGGGTACAAAAGAAATTGAAAGAAAATACAACTTGACCAACCCAACCCAACCCATATTTTATAGGTTGCATTGGGTTGGAAACTAAATTCGGGTTATTCGAGTTGCCAAACCAACCAACCCGAAAATATGGGTTGGGTTGAGAATGTCTCCCAACCCAACCCAACCCGATTACACCCCTATACAATTTACACTTGCCATTTAACATACATCTCTTTTACTCAAAATTATTTGATATATAATTTAACAATCACTTACTCGATATCACTTATCAATCTATCATAATAACCATGAAATAAAAGATCCAACAAATTTAACCAATATATTTTATTAACATAGCAATTAGATTGCCAATCAGATAACAATCCATGACAATCAAATAGAAGTCAATTTCAAATGATCCTCACACATAATGAATCTAAATCCACCACAGACCACACAAATGTCGAAATCTGCCATCGACAATCCTTTGATCAACTTCTTCAGCTCACCAATAGCTTCAAGTTCAAATCGCGACGACGGCAGCAACCATTGATTTCATTACTGACATTGGATGAAAACGAAAGCGGCGATGGCCGGTGAGTGCTGATATGGCTATATTACGTTTTCCTTATTCTTCATCTTCCTATTTCCTTCTCTTTCTCACACCTCTCTCATGTCCACAAAATCCATTTTATCCCATCAGTAGCAACTTCAATCTCTCTATTTCCATTCTTCTTTCAACTTCCATCTGCCACAATACTTTATTTTCAATTAGGGCTAAGAAAACCAGTAAGTTTATTTAATGATTTGCCACGACCTCCCATGTCTTCTATACAAATGAGAGAAACAAAGACTTTTCGATTTAAAAAAGGGCTATGTTTTTAATTTCCATAATAAGTTTTGTTTTCCATCTTAATTTTTTTAAAATGTCATAATTTTATTTTCTTAAAATGTCATAATTTTAGTTTTAATTTAGAGTATGTTTGGATTACATTTCAAAGTGTTTAAATTTTAAGGTGTTTGATAATTTTTCAAAATGTCTCTTTAAAAAATGACATTGAAAAATAATTTATCTTAAAAAAACATTCCAAACCAAAATTTGAGAAAATAGGATTTTAAACAAAATAACTTATGAAAAAATCTAACAAAAACATGCAGAGTATTTAAATTTTAAAGAGGTCTTTTCAAAAATATAAAAAAAAAACGGCAAAATATCTACCCTCTATAGAAAAATCCCGAAAACGAAAAAAGCCCAGAAGCACACCTTGTAAAATACCAAAAATGTCCCGTTAACCACGCCGTCAACAACTCGCGCCTAATATATTTGCAATCGTTTAGATTTGGTTATTGATGTTTAGATAGGACTACAATTTATACACAATCGTTTAGATATGGCTATAACGCGATCGTTTAGATATGACTACAATTTATGTTTTCAATTTTATAGTTTAATTTGTTACACAATCGTTTAGATTTGGGGACCCAAATTTAAATGATTTTTTTTAAAAAAAATTGGTACACGATTTTTTTAATTACACGATCGTTGTACACAGTCATATACCAGTCGAAAGAAATCAAAGCTGAAAAAAATGAAGAGGAAAAGAAGAAAAACAATGGAAAGGTTAGACGAAAAGAAAGATGGAAGGGCAAATCTGAATATTTAAAAATGACTACCTGTTTCTCAATTTTAAACTCATTTTAAAAAAATATATTCTTGAAAAATATATTTTTACATAGATAATCGAAACACGTTCTTAATTATTTTTAAACTTCAAAGAATGTGTTTTTTTTCTTCGAAAAATTTTTTTCTTCGAAAAATTATTCAAACTTTAGATAATTCATTTCGTTTTTAGTTGGAACAATAAAATTACTAACTATGTTTTGTAATAAGTTATTTAAAAATAAGCCATTCTAAAATAAATTTAAGTGTTTAACAATCTCTTCAAATGACTTTTGAAACACTTCTAAAATGCATTTTAAAGAATTTGTTTAAAAGTATTTTTTATGTGAAACAATCTAAACGGACTACAAATGGTGAAAAACCAATTAAAACTTCAATAAAAGCAAAGTTACTATAAAATGAATCTTTATTTTTTTAAAAAAAGATTGGAATCTAATTCCTAAAGATTGGTTACCTTATGTTGCATTTTTTATGAAATCCGAAATTGATATAAAGCAAAATACAATAATTTAGCTTGAAAATCTCAATTTAGTATTGACTAAGCAAATATATATCTATGCTAATTAAAAGTTGAAAACAAAATAATTCAAATATATCCTCTCTAAATGGAATCAAATGGCTATAATTAGAAGAATTTGAATGTCTAAATTAAAACAAATATTCATCTCAAGAGGTCACCAATAACAAGACAATATAACTTAGGTTTACGAAGTTTTTTTCACAGTTTTGCAATATATATATTTAAATTAAATTAATATCATTCTTCTTTTGATACTAACATATTTAAATTAATATCTATTTAAAAAAAGTTTTAAACTCTTATATATATTAGGTTAATGGAGAAAGTATCCTATAAAAAAATAATATAAATTGTATTATCTTTTTTTTAAAAAAATGTTATATAAATTCCAATTTTATTGAATTATATATAAATTTATAAATAATCATAGACATTTTAATACATTTATCAAAGTCTTCTAAAATATCTATAAGACTACAAAACAAATCTATAGTTATGTAAAGAAACACCTCCTATTATTTGTATCTTTTTCACTTAAGAAATCAAATGGGAAGGTATTATTGCAACTAACAATGAAAAGAAACACCACAAAGGCTTTAACTTTCAATTTCAAAGACATTTGAATTTCAAAAAATAAATAATAATAATAATAATAATAATAATAATAATAATAATAATAATAATAATAATAATAATAATAAAATAAAATTTAAAAAAATAAATAAATAAAAAGGATGGGTGGTAAGTTGAGTAGTCCACCATCCAAGAGGCCCCAAAAAGAGTAGAGTTGTCATTTGCAGTTCACTTACTGTTCAAGTTATTCATTTTCAATCCAAACCCTAACAGCAAAATTTAAAAAAGCAAAAGAAAAAAAAAAACCATAAAATAAAATGGCATAAAGTCCTAATCTTTCTTTAATCTTCAACTTGAATTTCAAATGACCCACTTCAAGAAATCAATCTAAGACAAAAACCCACAAAGTAAAGTAGAAAATTTCAATCTCCAAGCAATTTTTCACAATTAACATCTTTCATATTCATCGCACTCTTATTATTACACACACCCACATTCAAATTTCACTCCCTACTTCCTCTTCTCTTCTCACTCCACCGCAATAATGGCCGCACCCAACTCGGGCTACTGCCGGAATGGCCCTTGACCCTCTTCTACGGCATTGTTCCCGATGGGGAAAAACGACGGAGAACAGCCACTGCCGTCCGCCATCGACTCCAGGCCCTCCGGTCTGGTTGCCGATGGTCGATGCTGTCGTGGGTGTGTTTCGATTCGAAGACTCATTGGCTTCAGATGCATCTTCATTCTCCTATTATCCGTTGCCTTGTTCGTTTCTGCTGTTGTTTGGCTGCCCCCTTTTATCCATTATGCAGATCAAAAGGATCTGGGTCTCAATCCGTCGTATCGAGGTGGGATTCTTCATCGATTTCTGATATCTTTTGGGGGTTTTAAGAGTTCCTTGATTGTTGTTTCTTTTGTGGGGTAAATAGATCTGGGAATTGTTTTGAAAAATCTCGTTTGGATTTTTTAGATTTTGTTTCTTGTATTTCTGCTGATTGTGTGTGGTTCTGTGTTGGCTGAGGAAAATGAGGGCTGTTAGAAGGATTCGGATTGGTTTCTTTGGTGGATTTGAACTAATTTTGATCTGGAATTTGTTGAGTTTTTTATGGCGTTCTTCTTGGTGGGTTCCTAAAGGCTTGCTGGTTGGAGGAAGTGAGAAGTAGAAAAAATAAATAGTAGTTTTGAGTAACTGAAGGCCCTGATTTTCAGGCTTTGATTATCATATTTCCTAATTAAACATGCGGCAGCTCATTTGAGCTTGTACTAAGATTGGCCAAGAATCAGTTATGCTTGTTATCCTTTATATAATTAAATTAATTACTTGTCTTCATCATTAGTGAGAAACTTTACTCAGAGGAGATCTATACCTTCCTTTATCCCCCCTTCTTAAAAAAACAAGAAGGAAGAAGTATAGAGAGCATGGATTACTTGTTTCAACCAAAAAACTTGGCTTATTGGCTCAAGTAAATAGACAAAAATGTAACGTTTAAAATTTGTACGTATGTATGTGTATATATAACTTTTGAGTTCAGCAAATATGGGTGGAGATTTGAAATTACGACCTCAAGGATGGGAAGTGGTACCTGAACCAGTGAACTCTTATGTTGGCTAAAACTTGTAGAATTGACCTTCGTCATGTCATTTGTCAAAACTTGGATAAACATATAATTGTTTGATAATCAATCCCTTTTCTGATTAATTGGATGTTAGTACTATTACCCACTTCTTAGATTTTATGTACTTGTGGAAATGCTAAGATTTTTTCTCTTTTGTCTTTTTGAATATAATCATTTACTTCAGTCGACTAAGGCACATTGCTGTCATATACCTCTTCCCTTGAAAAGTTTTTCCGTAGATGTGAGAAGCCTCACCATTCAAATAAGAAATGGGAAGAAAGTAATTTCTCTAATTGGTTCGGCTTTTCTTTAGTGTAAAGTTAGATATTTGTATTTTAAATAGATCATCCATTTTATGAACCAACTTTGCGAGTTTCCTGTGAATCTGTGACTTGCTCTTCTCCTTGGATATTGGTTAGATTGGTAGGGTCATAGGGTTTGTTTTATAATGATGCGTGGAGATTCTTTTTTGCTTTTGGTTTGAACTGATCTATAGACTGTAGAAAGGGTTTTGAGTTAAAGGAGATTGGATTTGGCTTGTCTCAGCTTTTTAGTACAACTCATTGTCCAAATACTTCCACAATTCAAGAGCCTTATTGTGATCTTCTTTTCGGTTATGGTGGATTTCTTATCTTCCCCTTCCTTTTTGTCTAAGGTATAAATTGTTTTGTGCATAATGATTCAGAACAGTGTTTTGGTTTTTTTTTCCAAATGATCTATTTTGGCTGTTAAGTTGCATATATCAATTTGAAATCAAGCATGGGTTAATGGCTATTTCATTTTTTTAATCACAATACATTCAGTGGAACTATGGTTTCAAGTTTCAATCATCACATGACCAGTTATATGGCTAGTTCATAAACTAGTTTTAAGTTGATTTCAGTAGATCTATGTAAACAATGATGTTATTTGATATCCATCTGGGTAGAATGTTGCCTAGTATTCATGTGTTGAAGCAAGGTATTGATTCCACAATCCCAGATGATGGAAAATTGCAAGTTTTTTGAGGTCAGTACACGTATTGTTGCAACATTTCTTGACTTGTAGGTGGGAGGATGTATCATTTGTTTAGTTGCTCTTGTTTTTGTTGATGTCTTCAGCATTGTTTTTGTGACCATAATATAGCAAAAGTAGTATGTTGACTTCTTAAAATTGTTTGGCATCACAAAACCGTTTTATCTGGTTATAGTTAGAGCAATTGTAATTGACATTGTAGTTTCTAAAGATTATCCTTCCATCTCCAAAACTTAACATACTATGTTTGTGCAGCAAGAATTTATATTAATGATAAAAGTCGAGATAAATTCTTTAACCAGAATTGAAATGGCTCAATATACTTTCTCTAACTAATTTCTGTTTCCAGGTCATGATATTGTAGCAACATTTAATGTTGAGAGATCGGTGTCTTTGCTGGAAGACAATTTTGATCAACTCCGAACCGACATTTTTGAAGAGTTTCCTATACCTTCTATCAAAGTATTTACTCTTTCTCATTCTCATTGATTGTGCACTCTATATCCTTAACGCATATTGATGCGATGCTCTTTCAATTCAGGTGAATATACTGTCTCTAGAACCATTGTCTGGATCAAACCGTACAAAAGTTGTATTCAGCATCGATCCAGATACTGATGATTCGGAAATCTCGTCAACGTATCTAAGTTTAATCAGGTCGATCATTACAAGTCTAGTAACAAATCAGTTCCTCAGCATTACCAAATCCACATTCGGGGAGGCCTATTCGTTTGAAGTGCTGAAATTCCCTGGAGGAATAACGATAATCCCGCCACAGAGTGCATTTCTTTTGCAAAAAGTGCAAATTCTTTTCAACTTTACATTGAACTTCTCTATTCATCAGATTCAAGTACATTTCAGCGAACTGACCAGCCAACTGAAGGCGGGATTACGACTAGCTCCATATGAGGTTTTGTCTCTCTATCTGCTCATTTCATTTTTGAGCATTGATTTGATTGGATGAATTTAGGTTTCCTATGAATAATTTTTTTGTTTTTTATTTTCTGACTTTAAAAATAAGATTGTTAGCAATCAAAACCTTAATTTGTACTCTCATGAGTACACTAGCTACCAAATTGTTTTTATTGTTTTTTTCTGTAGAAAAAAGTTGTATTTCTTAAACTTATCATTATTATTCTTTTTCTTAATTTCAATGAAGTTGTGCTTTGATATTTGAATTACTTTGTACTTCTGTTGTAAAAACTAGCAAATGCTTGAGTTTGATCTTTGGTGGTTATTAGTTGTGTTGTGCTAAATGCAGATTTTATATATTAAACTTTGGAATGCGGAAGGTTCAACTGTGACAGCCCCTACAATTGTCCAGACTTCTGTACTTCTTGAAGTTGGAAATACTCCGTCGATGCGACGGCTGAAGCAGCTGGCTCAAACAATCTCGGGTTCTAATTCTAGCAATCTCGGCCTGAATAATGCGGAGTTTGGTAAGGTGAAACAAGTTCGCCTTTCTTCAATTCTTAAACACTCCCTCAATGGCAGCGAGGGGAACGGCCCCGTAAGGTCGCCTTCTCCTGCTCCTACACCCCAGCCCCATAACCACCATCATCCTCCAACTCACCACCACCACCACCATCACACCCCTCTAATCTCTGCAATTTCACCTGCCCCTGCAACCGAGAAGGGTGCACCAGAATATGGTTCGCCTGCCCCTGAAAGAAGTGCAGCATCACCTCAGAGAAGTTATACGGCTGAGCCGCCCGGTTGTCAATATAGGTACAAGAGGAAGTCTGGTAGGAAAGAAGGAAAGCAATCTCATTTAACCCCGCTTGCGTCACCCAATATATCTCCTGATCATTCTGCTGCATCGCCATCACCACAACATCAAATAAACCCACCAGCAGCTCCCGTCTCACCAGCTCCGGCATTAACTCCATTGCCAAACGTCATTTACGCTCATGTTCAACCACCTTCCAAAAGCGACTCTAATGACCCCGCAAATCCATCAGTTGCACCATCTCCATGTGAGTAACAAATTGATTCTGGTGGGAAACTAATTGGACAGTCTTTTAACTACAAAAGTCCCATATATTTCATTGAACAATCCCAAAATCTCCATTATAGAAAACCTTTTCGATTGACTCTTTGATTTTGCAGCTGGCGCAGATCGTTGTCATATGATCACTCAATGGGGATTCACACTGTTTCTTATTCTCGCACGCCATATGTAACATTAAAAAAGAAGACTACCGGTTTTCTGATGAACATGTGTCAGACGCAAGAAATGCGAAGGTTATTACAAAATGATAAAAAGTGCAGGAGTTTCTTTAAAAGTGTAAGCAGAGTAGAGGAAAGCAAAGCAAAAGAGGCATTGCTTGATGAAAGATGGTTTCTTTTCTAAGTGTGTAAATGTAAATATCATCTGATTAAGAAACTTGTTGCTGATGCAGTTTCAGGTCAAAGTCCACAGAGGTGGCAGGCCTTTAGAAACTTGCATATTTTCCCACTGTTTTTGTGTATTATTATGATCTTCTCCATAAAATGTAAGGAGATAGAGAAGGAAGAAAAAGTGAAAAAAAAAAAAAAAGAAAGAAAGAAAGAAAGAAAGAAGGAAAACAGAGCAAATGCGTAACTTTTTTCTTTTACCATTGTGTCTTTTCCCATAACATTTTGTTCTGAACTCTGTTTTAGGCTTTTTGTACTCAAAATGGCCTTACTCATCTTGTATTGCTCAAAATTGAAGCTTGTACGTATATATGAACACATAACACAGCTTAATCCCTCCACTTGAATGCAACAACTTTAGTAGTTTTTGGATTGAGATCATTGTATTTTCATGATTGAAGGATTTAGAATTTGTTGATCAATATTTGTAAGGGGCGATAAGATATAAGGTTTACGCAATTTTATTTTTAAATTGGCAAAATAGCAAAACAATAAACTACAAATACCCTCTAATTAATAGGAACTATGCAACACTTGAATATTCTAATTTTTCCCAAAGTAAACCATCTTCTCCCAAAATAAACCATCTTCTAGAAAACATGCATGCAACCACTTCACTTCTTCAAGAAAACCCTTTCCTTCGAAAAATAAGATCGTTTTCTCCATTCCTTTTTTTAAACGCCTTCCACCTCTGTTCTCTCATGTTGCGGTGACTTTTAGGATGGCCTTTTTAATATCGCTCCATCGTTCCCCTTTAAGATCTCTTTCCACCGGCCTTTCGTTTGTACCTTTAGGACGGCCTTTTTAATATCGCTCCATCGTTCCCTTTTAAGATCTCTTTCCACCGGCCTTTCGTTTGTACCTTTCTGTTCGTTCTTCAACCTTATGTTCATTTTCTGGTAGATAAAAAATACGCGGTCCTCAAATTTTCTTCTTAAGATTTGTTCCTGATTCTTCAAATTTTCAAATCACTTTCCATCGGCATCTGTTTTCGATTTTGTTCTTGACTGGTGTTCTTCTATTTTGAAAATATAGTACTAACTTTTTTTTTCACTTCAGTGTTAAATTTATAGATAGATATATTTATATTTTATTTGTTTAATTTAATCTTTCTAAAATAAAGGGCATGCCCTTTATTTTAAGAAGATTAATTGGGATTTGTTATGTAGTTATAAATATATATTGTCCTTAACAATTTTTATAAATCGTAGAGAATATAAAGATGAAAAAGGGGAAGGGAGAGATCAAAACAAGAACAAGTGATCGGTTAAGAGTTGCGGGGATCACTGGTTCTAAGAAATGATTGCCAACTAGAATTCAAAGTATGTCGAGTTCTTATGAGAAGGTACAAATACGGGGTATTTTCAATATCAGTTCTAGGTATTTCACTACTCAAATATGGGGTATTTCCAAAATCAGTAGCGGAGATACAATATCGACGACAACAAGTAGATCATTATCGGGGAATTTCGATATGACTAACATAATCCAAGACACATCCTTATCCTCAACAATCCGAATGAGGTTCGAATTGTTCCAATTAGTCTAGTGAGCAGTCAACCTAGAGATAGAAAGTTCTCAATTTGGAAAAAATCTACATTGGATGCAATTTACAAATTCTTGAAACGACGATGAAACTAGAACATATACATCAAGGACGCGATAGTCAATATATCGGGAAGACGCAATCCATCTACCATCGAATATGGTCTTCACTCATTGTGAAGCCATCGAAAAAATGGGAACATACGTTTATTGAGCAGTCCAAAAACTGATAGATTCTATATAAGAGGGATGTATATTAAATTAAATTATTGTTTCATATATTATCCAGACTCCATGGGTTAAATAATGAGTATCTATTTTTCTTTTTTATGTAGCCCTCATGTTTTAGTTTGATGTAGCAGTCGAGTATTAAGAAGATATGGTAGATTAGGGCGACGGAAGAAGATGTATATGTCATAATCTTATGAATTTAATCTTAGAAAGGCAAAATTAATGATTTTTCATAAATAATTTAGAAAATAAAAATGTTAAAATTAATAGAATGTAATCTTAATTTATTATGTGTGTTTTTTTGTTCTTTCCTCTTCACAGTATCCTTTCCTCTGTTAATTTAGTTTCTCTTAATTCTGACACTTTTATGCTAGATAATTAATATTTGCATTGTAGTTGACATGATTTTAGGGAGTGTTGAATTTTGAACTTAAACTTAACTAATTTACCAAAGATAATTATTTGCACTATATTTTGCGATGATTTTCGGAAAGAATTGGTATCTTAGGTGCATAAAAAAATTTGAATCTTTTAAATTATATTTTGTTAATTTTTAATGTTTATCCTAATAATGATTATTGCATTATCTTTGCTATAATTTTAGGGTTGAATTCAATTTTGTATGTATAATTTCAAAAAGAAAAAAAAAATTGAATATTTGAAATTACTTTTCGTTAATTTCTTAATTTTTATTCTAATAATTAATTATTGCATTATATAATTTTGAATCTATAATTCGAAAAACAAAAAATTGAATATTTGAAGTTATTTTTCGTTAATTTGTTGATTTTTATCGAGATAATTAGGGAATATTGAAACCAATTAAATATGATTTAGTTAATAATTATCCACTAATAAGTGAGTGTGTCTACAACAAATGTACTGTATTTATATATGGATGGTTGTCATACGTGGAGGGATAATTTCGAACAAAAAAAGATTGAAAAATATTAATCATAAAAAATTAAGAGTTTACCATTTTTCTATTTTCTATTCTTATATTTACTATTTCCACTGATTTCCTATTTTTAATACTGAATAGGCAGTATGGTCAAAATTAGTTTCAGATATGCTTTTTCATTGGATATTGTTTTGGTCAATTTACTTTTCTCACTTAAAAAATGATTTCTTTATCAATCTATATCTCTAAATAAGTTACTATGTTACTGATATTTTTTAAATAGCAAATTTTAATTTAAAATATTTTAAAAACATATTAAAATTCTAATCAAATCAGCTATGTTGGAGCCACACCTACATGCCCACTGGCATCATCAGTTCTCATTTGGAACTTTTTTCAATAAATTCAAATATATTTCTTTTACACAGATATTAAATTGAAAGTCATTGTTATTATTATTTCTTTTTTTATCTAATTTGTCCTAGTTTGTATTGGTATATGAGTATTTATATTTCAAAGTGAGTTTAGATTCACACTAATTCAGATGGTGTTTCTATCCTCATCGTAGATGAGTATCAATATACATAACAAACACCATCTTTTTAGGGAAAAAGCGTAAAGAATGCTATATAAAAGATAATAAAAGGTTAGAAGTCAAATCACAAAACTTTCCAACCAAAGTAGAACCTAAACTCTGTAAATGTTGATTACATTGTTCTGCACTTGTCATGTCAATTTACTTTTCTTATATAAAAGTGAAAGCTGAGATTAAAACTATGGTGTTTAGTCTACTGCATGAATGTAATAAACCAAGAGTCGGTGTATTCAAATTAGCATGTTTGTATTTGAAACGTAAAGTTATAAGTTTTTGATATTGTAAAAAGTAAATTAAGAAAAAATAAAATAAAATGGCTCGATAAATAGGAGAAATAGAGATAAGGGAGAGAAAATTTCTAGCGTTATGATAGTATGGAAATATCTACTCTATCCTATACTTTGCCACAATTGTAGCATTTAAAAATTATGTGAGGTATATGAAATAAATAAATGAGTTAACGACGTGTCAAATAGTGAATGAAAGGAGCGAGTATAAAATCAAACTTTAATTTTATTTCCCGTCGAATTGATTAAACCTAATTTATAAAGTTGGTGGAAGAAAGAAGTGTTATAAGATAAATTAATTAGGAAAAATATAAGTAAGTATATGCATTAATTATAATTTTACAAGTGGGTGGTTTAATCGGTCACTCACACATTTTAAATTAACCAAAGTTGGTTATCCTTTTTTCCTATCCATAAATCACCCAACAAGATAAGGTAGAGAATAAAGTAAATTTAATAGTAATGCTTTCACTTGAGAAAATAAAAACAAAAGGAGAAAGGGCAAGTTTTGTAATATAGCAATTTTGAACATCTAAAAGGGTTAGAAATGTGGTTTTTAAATGCAAGTCCCTAACTTTTAGGTACTTTATTTAATATGGGGAAAGCAAGTTGCATGTGAAACTGATCACACAAAGTTTGGAGCCACTTTTAGCCTTTGACTTCCTCATGAAAATTGTGGGAAGAGGTGAAATTTCAATTTATCATATATGTGTATGTATCTTAGGTTTTAATTAAATTTTCATATTACAATGTTTTTCATTTAAATTCATTGAGATTTGAATTTTAAAATTGGAGTTTGAATTAATTGGTGTGTTTCATCATTTAAATTTGTGTAACTAAAACTTCAAGAATCGAACTAATACTTAAAAATTTGTTAATCTTAAAATTCAAATTTGTTAATTATTTCAAGTATCAATTAGATCATATTTGATAGAGATACAATATGACCCTAATCAATATACATGAATTAATCTACATACTTTCAATATATGAACATGAATCAATAGATTAAATAATCGTACATATGTTCTAGAAGTTAAGTACTTGAATCTTTTATTTTATATAGATGAACTAGAAAAAAAAGACATATTTTATCATCTATTTATAAGAAAATTAGAATAATCATTTTTCAGTACAATTAAAATAATACTTAATCTACCCAAATTGATTTTCTTTCTTTTTTAAAAGGTCTATTAAGTACAATTTGGAGAGGAATTAAAACTAAAACCCCTTGTTTTCGATAACATACAAATGTAGCTATCAGCTTAGATTGGTCACTGATTTTCTTTTAAAATCAATGAAATTTGAAAATTGAAATTTTATTTGTTACTTTTTAAAAGAAAAATATATTATTTATTTTTCTCTTATTATTTCTCTTTCTTAGTCCGAAAAAAAACATAACAATATTATTAAATTTTAGTTTAGGTTCCTTAGTAGCTAAAATGAAAACAACTCAATTCCTATATTATATATATATATATATGTTATGGATTGAAAGGTGTATAGTCTGAGGTATCTAACTTATGTTAAAAGATATGAAAATTTGAATGTGTAATTTCAATTCTAATTCAAATAAAAAAATAAGTTGGAGGTAGGATGATTTTTACCATCATCAGATGACATCAACTTTGAAACCTTCTCATAGAGTTCAAAATGAATCATAAGAATCCAAGATTCTTTATAACTAAAAGTTGACTCATATTGAGTATTTTGTTCTGATTTTAGAAGAAATTTGTATAAATCCCCATGAGAATCATCAAAGGTAAGATATTTTACAACTTACATCATTCCATGTGCTTTTAAAATTTGATATTTTCATTCTCCTCCACATGGGTCCGAATATTTTCCGGGAAAATTTCGTGGAAAAAGTTTCTCAGAACTGTCCAAATGAATTTGTATAACAAGAACAGAAAGATTGCAATTCTATCGTCACCATTCACTTTTTCATTGAAACGCTAAACAACAACTCGTTCGAATCTCTCTCTACTACTACAAGACATTTTTCCCCAAAATATCAAGCAACCCCATCAATCGCTCTCTTACTTTCTATCTTCAAGAACGTGGTGATCACTGATTTCCCACTTCCCTACTATTCTACACCAGCAAGCGAGATTTCCCTTATTGCATTTTCCAACCGAACGAATCCGTCCCTTCAATTCCGTTCTTCCTGTTTGGTGAGTGAAATTTTTTTATGGGTTTAGCTTAATTTCTTTGAAATTTGATTGTGAAGTTGTATCTCGTTTGGTTTACCTAGTTCTTGTTTCCTTCTTGTTTTGAGTTTCAATCTGGAGGATTAAGCAATTTACATCTAGCTGAAATGTGAGTGCATGATTTGTGTTTTTCTGTGTAGAAAACTTGTTCTGGGTCTGTTTCAATTCTGAATAAGATGGTGAATTTGGGATTGTTTTCTGGAGCCAAACGTGCTAAGTCGGTGAATGTGAGATTCAGATTGCCATACTATACTCATTGGGGTCAAAGCTTGGTAGTTTGTGGCTCTGATTCCTTGGTTGGTTCGTGGAATGTGAAGAAGGGGTTGTTACTGAGTCCTGTTCACCAAGGAGATCAGCTTATATGGTGTGGAAGTATTGCGGTGTCTAATGGATTTGAATGTGAGTACAATTATTATGTTGTTGATGACAATAGAAACGTCTTGAGATGGGAGAAGGGAAACAGGAGAAAGGTGTTGTTACCTCAAGGATTACAGGGTGGGGAGGTCATCGAGCTCCGTGATCTTTGGCAGGTGCTGTCTTTTACTTTTTATTCAACATTGCTTATTCTTTTTACTATCGTTTCAATTTCTTTGATATTTCAGCTCGTTGAATTCTATAGGAGACTATTGTATGGCTTTGGTCTTATTTGGTTCTTGAACATTGTGTAAGCTAAACAAAAAACTATGAGGTAGTAAGAATAAATAAACTAAATAGAGGTTGAAACCTTTCACTCAAAGAAGCTTCTATCTTCCAAAAATTTTCCATTATTATCTCAGTGAAGAAGGAAAACACTCCTGCCTGACACAAAATCATCTCCTTTGCGAATAAATTAACCGATGGCTCCACCTCCTAGCCTCTATTGAGTTGCAACCATGTGATACTGTGCCTCCTCTGATAATAGTGGTTAGGGGTCTCACCCTGTCAATGCTACATTATAAGTATAAAACTTCATTTTCTTAGATAAGTTCACCTTTCATACCCTCAACTAGGATGAATGGCACCTAGAGATGACGCAACAACAGTGGAGCTGTTATGTGGTGCTTATATGAAAAAGAGTCATCAGGACTAGAGATTCACATATTTCTAACCATTTGAGCAACTTTCTACGCTGAACAAGAAAAGGGAAAAGACTAGTTGATTTTCTATCATTAAGGTTTCTTGTAGTAGTCAATTTCAAATTCCAAGAAATAAAAGAGCATGAGTCATGACATTGATGAAATGGAGGAAATTTTAGCAGGAGTAACATTCTAATGACAAGGGAATCTGAGAGTCAGAGTAGGCCCCAATCTTCTGCAAAAAATGGATATTTTTCTCACTAGCCAAAGCAAAGGAGAACTTCATGAAGAACCGATTGATGGCTGTTCGTGGCCTACACTTTGAGGGTCAGAGGGAACCCAAGAAGCATACTAGTTGTTAAAGAAAACCTTGACCTACAAGCGAAAATCTTATACTGTAAGGCAAAACTCTTCCATGACTGTCTGTCAACCACATGTCTAGCAGGATCTGATTCTTATGGACCAAAATATCTACACTGAACCCACCTTCGGTTGTGTATTGTAGCATGGTTTAGAACAAAATTTCCAATGACGTTGATTTTAGGTTAAGATGAGGGTCTGTTTGCCTTGGTGATTGAGAATTGTATTGAAAGCAATAAACATGAAACCGGCTTACGTGAAAACCCGAGAACCGGGAGAAAAACCACGATGTTTTTAGTTTTATTATTTTCTTATGAATAAAATAGGTACAAATGGAGAGAATAAATAGAGTATAATAGGAGTAAGAAAGGAAAAGATCTAGGAAATATTTAGGTAATAAAATCTCATATTTTATTCTTTCCAAAAATACTCTAAGGCCAAAGCCCTACTAATTCTAACACTCCCCCTAAAGTTGGGACGTAAATATCAATGAGTCCCAACTTGCTAACACAAAGGCTGAAGTGTGGTTTGAGAAGCCCCATGGTGAGAACATCAGCTACCTGTTGGCTTGAAGGAATGTACGGAATGCATATGCTTCCATTGTCAAGTCTTTCTTTGATGAAATGCCGATCAATCTCAACATGTTTAGTTCTATCATATTGAACTGGGTTGTTAGCAATACCAATAGCGGCTTTATTATCACAAAAAAGCTTTAATGGTGTCTCACATTCCTGATGAAGACTGACAAGACTTCTGGACCCAAATTTCGTCACATATTCCCAGACTCATAGCTCTGTATTCAGCCTTAGCACTGCTGCTGGCCACAACACTTTGCTCTCTTACTCCTCCAAGTTACAAGATTGCCCAAACAAAGGTACAATATCCGGAGGTAGACTTTCTGTCAATAACAGATCCTGCCCAATCCGAGTCAGTATTTGCCTCAATGGTGTTTCTATTTGTTTTTCTAAACATCAACCCTTTACCAGATGTATTTTTCAAGAATCTCAGGATTCTGTTAACAACTTCCATATATTTCTCATAGGGAGCCTGCATAAACTGGCTGACAGCACTAACAGCAAAGGAAATATTAGGACGAGTATGGGATAAGTAAATTAATTTACCTACAAGGCGCTGATATTGTTCTTTATCAACTTGAATTTGATCATCAGAGTTTCCTAGTTTACAGTTGAATTCAATAGGAGTATCAGCAGGACGACATCCCAACATGCCTGTCTCGGTTAGCAGATCAAAGGTGTATTTTCTCTGAGAAACGGAGATACCTTCTTTAGATTTGGTCACCTCTATTCCAAGGAAATATTTCAGATTTCCCAAATCCTTGATTTCAAATTATCATCCATTCTCTGTTTTAGTTGACTGATTACTGTTTGATCATCTCCAGTCAAAACGATGTCATCCACATAAACTATTAGAATAGCAATCTTCCCTGTCTTGGAAACCTTTGTAAATAAAGTATTGTCAGAGTGCCCTTGACTGTACCCTTGGGACTTGACAAAGATAGTGAATCTGTCAAACCATGCTCTTGAAGACTGTTTCAGACCATATAGGGATTTCTGGAGTTTACACACCTGCTGACCAAATTGGGCTTCAAATCCTGGCGGGGGGGCTCATGTAGACTTCCTCCACCACGGTTCTTTTCTTCCATATTTTCAAGAACAGCAACATCAGACTTGTCATTCTCACTCATCGTATTATTAGTACAAGGTTCTGTAGGGTTTTCCATACCTTGGTCTCGAGGAGGTTCGAAGTCTTGGACTGGAGCCGGCGGTTGACTAGTAGGGGACCCAACTTCCTTTATGAGATTCCTCCTGTAATATGATTTCCAGGGAACTTGGTTTGGGGGTAAGATTATGGGATGAGGATCAACGTCAGATACGGTACTAGAAGTAGGTTCAATAAATTCAAAGGTGCTGTTAGACTCTTCACTCACACTCTCCCCCTGAAGATGGCTAACAGGAAAGTAGGGTCGGTTTTTACAGAAAGTAACATCCATAGTGACAAAGTATTTCCTAGACGGCATTTATAACCGCGCTGGTGAAAGGGATATCCGACAAACACACAAGCCTGAGCTCGAGGGGTAAATTTGGTCTGATTAGGGCCAAAATTATGGACATAAGCGGTACACCCAAACACAAAGAGGAACCTCAGAAACAAGGCGAGTAGAGGGGTAAGACTCCTTAAGACAATCTAAGGGAGTTTGAAGATGGAGGATACGAGAAGACATTCTATTGATTAAGTGAGCGGCTGTAACAATAGCATCTCCCCATAGGTATGATGGAAAGGAAGTGGAAAGCATAAGGGAACGAGCTACTTCCATAAGGTGACAGTTTTTTCGTTCGGCCACTCCATTTTGTTGAGGAGTGTAGGCACACGAGGTTTGGTGAACAATCCCCTTGGAGGCTAGAAATTCACCAAGGTTATGGTTTTGGAATTCCCGACCATTATCACTCCGAAGAATTGCAATTTTTTTATGAAATTGTGTTTCAATGGTATGATAGAAGTTTTGGAAAATGGATAAAACCTCGGATTTATCTGTGATAAGGTAGACCCAGGTAAGACGGGTATGGTCTCGATGAAAGTTACAAACCACCGCTTTCTTGATGAGGTGGTGACCTTGGAAGGACCCCAAACGTCAATATGGATGAGGGTAAACGGTTGTGTAGGTTTATATGGTTGTGAGGGAAAAGAGACCCGATGTTGTTTAGCCCGGATACACACATCACAAGATAATGAGGAGACATCTATTTTAGGAAAGAGATGAGGAAACAAATATTTCATATACGTAAAGTTCGGGTGACCTAACCGAAAATGCCACAACATAAAGTCATGTTCAGAGGTGCTAAAATAGGAAGACAGTAAACTAGTCGTAGAGATACTACTACCAGAGGTATTATCATTAAGGATGTAAAGTCCCCCGCTATGTCGGGCAGTGCCAATCGTCCTCCCCGAATTCAAGTCCTGAAAGCAAATAGACTTAGGTAAGAAAGTAGCTTTACAATGCAGCTCACGGGTGATCTTACTGATAGATAATAAGTTGTAAGAAAGCTTAGGCACATGCAAAACATTCTGGAGGGAGAAACCGTCAAAGATGACTATTTGTCCTTTCCCAGCAATCAGGGCTAAAGAGCCATCGGCTATCCAAATTTTCTCATTACCGGCATAGGGGGTATAAGAGACAAAGTGCTCCGAGAAACCTGTCAAATGATCTGTGGTCCCCGAGTCCAAAATCTAGGGATTTGTCCCATCAACACTAATAAGACCAAGGGACTGAGACATACCTGATTGAGCAATGACGCTTAGAGTAGGAGAGCTGGTCTGACTAGCAGTAGGGCTGAGAGGTGCTGGTAGTCTCCCTAACATCGGTACGCCCTAAGTTCTGTTGCTCTTTGGAGGAGCGGCTGTTACCTCTTGGGGGCCGACCGTGGAGTTTCCAACACTGATCCTTGGTATGTCGTTGTTTCTTGTAGTGCTCACAAACGAGTATTGTTTTCCCATTATCATGGGTCAAGGATCGAGCACTAAAGGCAACAAAGTTAGTTATAGAAGGCACGTTAGGAAGCAAAATTACCGGGTTCTTGGAATACATCGGTAGATCGGTCTATGTCACGGATGTACTAACTTCAAAAATAGCTCTCCTGTAGGTTTGATTAATCTCGAGACCGCGAACATATGGCTGTCCATAACCGGAGGGTGCCGATGACTCGCCCGCTTCAATCCTCGATCTGTTATGGTGTTGGTCAGCCCCGTTCCTATAGAAAAAGGTTGCTGTAAAGGGTCGACAGACAGATTTGCACTGCTATACAGATTTGACAGTTTTGAAGGTTGCTGTCCGGCGGCGATGGGCAACGGATGACCGGAAGGGTGAGATGGTTGGACAGGCGACGACACGTAGAAGCGGATGGGATGGGCGGTGAGATTAATGGACGGCAGTGCGTGGGCCCACATGCCCGACTGAGACGGCGCGTGAAATAGTTTTTGGCCGGAAAGTTGCGTGGATGGCGGCGAGGGTTGGCCCATTGGATAGATCGGCGGGGTCTGAATCCGTTGGAGTAGTTTTTCCATGGTGGTGTCCACGACGGCTGTTTTGGTCCAGGTGATTCCTAAAATTTTTTCTAGGGTTTCGTTATTGCTTTGCTCTGATACCATATTGAAAGCAATAAACACGAAACCGACTTACGTGGAAACCCGAGAACCGAGAGAAAAACCACGATGTTTTTAGTTTTATTATTTTCTAATGAATACAATAGGTACAAAGGGAGAGAATAAATTGAGTACAATAGGAGTAAGAAAGGAAAAGATCTAGGAAATATTTAGGAAATAAAATCTCATATATTATTCTTTCCAAAAATACTCTAAGGGCAAAGCCCTACTAATTCTAACAAATTGTAACACTAAAGTGATGTTCTGGGCTTGGGGAGTGGGAGTTTATTCATTTATTTTTGGTGAAATTTCCATTTTTTGTTAGAAACTTTCAATCATCTTGACTTGACATTAAAGTTCTATATAAAACTTGTTTAAGAATATGTTTCATGCCAATGAGATGATGATTAATTATGCTTGGATTTGTGCAATTCTTTTTTACATTTCAAAGACTTTGCAATACGTTGTTGCCTTTCGGTTTTCTTCTGGTTACACTCTAATTTTTCTTCTGAAAATTTTGTACATTTTGGTATTTAATTGATGAATGTTGGTCTCTGGAATTTACGAGCATTAGGCTGATTTTAAAGATCTCATCTATTCTTCTCTTTGATACATCAACTCAGACTGGTGCAGATGCGATTCCTTTCAAGAGTGCTTTCAAAGATGTCATCTTCGGAAGAAGTTCAACTTTGAGCATAGAAAGACCACTAGGAAATTTCATTCATAGTTTGGATGAGGATGGTAAGTTTAATATTTCTTTGTTATTTTGCGAACATCATTCTTTAAAGTAATATGATTACTTCTGGGTAATCTCATCTTAACCAAGTTGTCATTTTTTATTACTTGACTGAAGCAGATTCTGTTCTTGTCCATTTCAAAATTTGCTGTCCAAATATAGAAGAAGATACAAGAGTAAATATTTAATTCTCTACCCTGCTTTATTTCTTATCTTCAAATAGTTACTTCAAACTGACTGGCGTCCAATTTCAATTCTAGTTATAATTTGTGAAATTTTACTAGTGCAGATCTATGTCATTGGTAGTTCTTCGAAGTTAGGACAGTGGAAGGTACAGAATGGAATTAAACTTAGCCACGCCGGTGACTCAATCTGGCATGGAGACTGCATCTTGCAATTCAGTGATTTCCCCTTAAAATATCCTTTTCTGTTATTTTCTTTTACAATTGGAACAATTTCCTATGTTTATGTTTATTCCTTTCTTCCCCCTTCCTATTCCTTAACAACAATTTCACGTACAAGTATTGTAAATATGGAAAAGCAGGAGTTATTTCTTCAGAATTTGGGCAAAACCGGGACCTTCTCCTTGATGCTTCAAATTTTCCACCAAGATATATTTCACTTTCAGATGGCATGTTGCGAGTAAGCTATTGTGAAGAAACTTCTTCTGACGAATACTAGTTAGTTAGTTCTTTAGAAAATTAGTTCACAAATTTCTTATGCTCAGGATCTTCCTTGGCGTGGTTCTGGTGTTGCAATCCCCATGTTCTCTGTTAGATCAGACGATGATCTTGGAGTTGGCGAGTTTCTTGACTTGAAATTACTTGTAGACTGGGCTGTGGAGTCTGGTCTCCATTTAGTTCAACTTCTACCTGTTAATGATACATCCGTTCATGGAATGTGGTGGGACTCGTATCCTTACAGGTAGGATGCTGTTTAAATGCTGGATCTAAGGTCAACTCGTCCAATTTTCACTATTTTACTGGTGATAGTAAATAGATTGAAAAGCATGTGTGGTTGCACTTGAATTCGTTCAACCTGCTATTTTTATCTGTCTTTAGTTTTCATTTGCTTCACAGCATCTGGATTCTTTTAACATCTACCAATAAAAATGTATGGTTTTTCAATTTTCTTAGAGCCTGAAGAATGAGACTAGTATCCATTGTTACCGTGCTGATATTTTATTGAATATAATAATTGTGTGTTATTACATCAAGAAAAAAGGGAGATAAATACAAGGGACCTTTGTGGTAATAAGGAAACAAATAAAATCAAATAATATATTCCTAATTACAAGAGATTTTACACATTAATACCCTCCCTCAATCCCTCAAACTCAAGGTGGTAGAGTAGCTGTCAGCTTGAGTTTGGTAAGTAACTGATTGAAGCGGGTAGATGGTAAAGCTTTGGTAAAGATATCTGCTGGTTGCTCAGTGGTGGAGACAGATCGCAGAAGAAGTGTGTTGCTCAAGAGATGATGACGAATGAAGTGACAGTCATTTTCGATGTGCTTTGTACGCTCATGGAAAACATCATTGTGGGCAATTTGGATGGCACTACGATTGTCACAATGAAGGAGGATGGGACCCTGCTGGGGAACCCCCATATCAGCAAGAAGCCAATGAAGCCATAGGAGTTCAGCGTTAGCATCAGCAAGAGCACGATATTCTGATTCAGTACTAGAACGAGAGACAACTCTTTGTTTCTTACTACGCCAAGAAATGAGAGAATCTCTTAAATAGAAACAGTAACCTGTTGTAGAACATTGATCGGTAGGGTCCCTAGCCCAATCTGCATCAGAGTAGCCAGACAACACGAGGGAGGATTGAGAAGAAAACTGAAGTTCATGCCCCAAGGTTCCCTTGATATAGCGAAGAATACGTAACACGGTGGTAAAATAAGTGGTTCTAGGAGCAGCCATAAACTGACTGACAATATGAACAACATATGCAATGTCTGGACGATTCACTGTTAGATAGATGAGATTGCCAAAAAGTTGTCGATATAGACTCATATCTTCAAGAGGAACACCATCATAAGGGATCAAATCAAATGAACATTGGGACTTAAAGGTGTCGAAGCTGTGTTGGAGTCAGTGATTCTTGAGTGAACTAAAAGATTTGAGGCATATTTGGCTTGAGATAATAAATACCCGTCTGAGCGCCGAGAGACTTCAAGGCCAAGAAAGTAGTTGAGAGACCCAAGGTCTTTCATCTCAAAATGTTGACCAAGATAATGTTGGAGATCGGATGTGGCCTGTGGATCATTACCAGTAATAATCATGTCATCAACATAGAGAAGAAGAAGAACAATACCCTGGGTTGTATGGCGAGTAAAGAGCGCAGTGTCATGAGGGCTAGAAGTAAATCCAAGTTGAGTGATGGTAGAGCTAAATGTGGCAAACCAAGCCTGTAGAGCCTGTTTCAGACCATATAATGCTCGACGAAGGAGGCACACCTTGTGAGGAGGAGGAGAAGTACTAGAAGGTGGCTTCATATAGACTTCTTCAAAAAGAGTCCCATTAAGGAAAGTATTTTTTACATCCATCTGAAGAAGAGGCCATTGCTTGGCAGCAACAGTAGCTAACAAACTTCGAACAGACGTCATCCGAGCCACAGGAGCATATATTTCTTCATAGTCAATACCATATTCTTGGGAATATCCTTTTGCAACAAGACGAACTTTATAACGCTCAATAGTACTATCAGAGTGAGTCTTGATTTTGTAGATCCACTTGCAGCTAATAAGTCTTTTACCATGAGGTAAGTCAACATAGTCCCAAAGTGTGTGTCTGTTCAAGAGCCTGTAATTCATCATTATCGCTTTCTGCCATAAAGCGTCAGTACTAGCCTCTTGATAAGAGGTAGGTTCAACAAGGAAAACAATAGTGAAAAATAGTGATAATCTTGGAGATGGATAGGAGGTTTCCTTACCTGAGTAGAATGACGAAGAGGGGTGTTTGGAGTAGGTTCAAGACCATCATCGGAGACGGACGACTAGTTTAGGGTTTGCAGGAGTAGGTGCAGATTGAGCAAGCTTGGTATCAGGAGTGGACTCAAAAAGAGGAAAAAGTTCAACAGATGTATTGGTGAAGAAAGGTTGAGGACTAGAGAAAGAGGAGTGGAAGGATGACAAGCGAGAGAACATAGTATGCTCCCAAAATGTGACATGGCGAGATATACGAAGTCTATTGGAAAGAGGATCTCAACAACGAAAACAACAGAGGTGAGCACGTGGTTCAAGTTTAGTGTGTTCATGCAGGAGAACAAAGCAAGCACAACCAAAGACTTTAGGTTAGAGTAGTTGAGAGGGGTACCATATAGTCTTTCAAATGGAGAGATGTTCTGAAGAACAGAGAAAGGAAGACGATTAATGGTATAGACGGATGTAAGCACTACTTCACCCCAAAATTCTCAAGACATGAGACAGAAAGAAGAAGAGCACGTACTGAGTTAAGAATGCGGCGATGTTTGCGCTCAACACGTCCATTTTGTTGAGAGGTGTGGGGGTAGGAGCGCTGAACAAGAGTGCCCTGTTGTGAGAGAAAAGATAGAAGAGTGGAGTCTTTATACTCCAAGGTATTATCAGCGTGGAAGGTTTTGATAGGACAAGAGAATTGGTTGTGAATCATGTTAGCAAACTCAATATAAGTGCAAGATAATTCGGAGCAGTGTTTGAGAAAATAAATCCATGTAAATCGAGAGAAATCATCAATGATAAAACATAATAGCGATAGCCATGGACAGTGGTAGTAGGGGCAGGACCCCAAATGTCATAATGGATTAAATCAAAAGGTTTTATCACATATAGAAGTGGATTGTGAAAAAGACAAAGCAGGTTGCTTAGCAAGTTTGAAATTTAAACAATTAAAAGGGACAAACTTGGGAACATTATTTAAATTGTTAACGGAAATTAAATGACAGTTTTTCAGGAGAAGCATGACCAAGACGAAGATGCCACTGATATGTATCAGAGTCGGTGACAGGAGCAGAAATGGATGAAGGAGGAGGAACCTGAAGTGATAAGAGCTCAAACAATCTTTCTACTTTGCGACCCGTCCCAATCGTCTGTCCCGTCTGTAGATCCTGAACTTGACAACCATTGGAAGAAAAAGAAACAGTTAAGCCAAGATCACACAGTTGACCAACAAACACTAGATTAAAGGTTAAGTTTGGGACACAATAAGTATGGGGAAGACTCAAATTGGGGGTATTAATGGTGCCAATGTGAGAATGTGAGAATGTGAGAGATGTTAATACAATTGCCATCAGCAGCATAAATCAGAGCTAAAGATTTAGCAGGACTAGAAGTGTTCATAAGGGAATAATTAGATGTCATATGATTGCAATAGGCAGAGTCAAGAAGCCATCGATTACTTGGTGTGACGGCAAGTGCAGAGGAAGATGATGAAATTAATTGATTTAATAGGCTCTGAAGATCACTTATCTGAAAATGGGGAGGTGGAATTATCTGAAGCAGCAGCAATAACAAAGGAGGTACCAAGTTTAGCAAAGTTCTTTGCTTTTGTAGGATAGCTTCGAGGTCGAGGTTGTTTTATGGGACAATGATCCAGAATATGACCTAGCTTATGGCAGTATCTGCATTCTATTTTAGGACAATTAATAGATTTGTGACCAGTGAGCTCACAACATCAAAATATTTGAAGAGATTGATGCCAAGATGTTTTTCTTCAAATAATATCTCTTGGATAGCTGCATCCAATGAGGGCAAGGGACTGCGGAGTAGTAAGACAGCCCTAACAAATTCATATTCTGGACGTAATCCCATAAGGACTTTAATAAGACGAAGATGATATTTACGGATTTTAGCTTGATCAAGTTGAGTCCAGATAGGTTGAAGCACTGCTAGATATTCATTAACAGATTGACCAACTTCTTGATTGAGATTGACAAGACTACTGTACAACTGATAGTAATGAGCTAATCCGACAGATTTAAACCGTGTAAACAAAAAATCCCATAACTCCTTAGCATTTTCGAAAGCATCAAATTGTGTATGGATAGCATGGATTGATGTGTTACTAAGCCAGGTGATAATCTAATGATTTTTGTTGTCCCATTCTTCAAGGCTTTTGATAAATTTGCTATCATAAGTCCCATTCTTCAGGTGATAATCTAAATTTCCTTGTCTTGTTTGGTTGGTTTGGTAATATCGCCAGTGACAATATGTCATAATTTCCCCGTCCAATTAAAAAACTTTTCATTTGATTTGCCTATGTAATATAATTAGAGCCATCAAGAATCGTGCTAATTGGACGGGCAATTTCACTTTTCTCTATCCAAACGAAGCAGATGGAGAATGGGGGCGGCGGATGGGTTTCATGGAGGCCAGAGAACATAGAACTGAGATCGGAGATCGGAGAGTGCAACCGACGAGGAAACAAGGACGTTGGAGAGTGCAGCGGAGACAGACGAAGAGCGTCAGTGAATCAGAAGACGTCGTCGGCGAGTTTCACGGTAGGGGAAGCGGCGGTGGCTGAACAGTAGACGTAGGTTAAAGCTCTGATACCATGTCCTGATATTTTATTGAATATAATAATTGTGTGTTATTACATCAAGGAAATAAATACAAGGGACTTTTGCGGTAATAAGGAAACAAATAAAATTAAATAATATATTCCTAATTACAAGAGATTTTACACATTAATAGTTATACTTTCCCTCTCTAGAAAGTTCCAACATAGCTGACATGAGCAGATTTAGGTGGGGCTAGAGTTGTCTTTTGAATATGTATGCATAAAGTGTATGTGTATGTATTGTCTTTCAAATCCTTTTAAAAAAATTGTGGTTATATGTAAATGTAATATATTGGTATATTTTGTTTTAAAACTGAATTAAACAAAATGATTAATGTTATTTGGATTTTTTTTGAAATTTTGATGGGCCACGACATTTTAAAAATATTTTGCAAATTACATAGCATTTTTTTTTCTTCCAAAAGATAATTACAAATTGAACTGTTCTTTTTTTTTTTGACACAATGTTACTGTTTTTCTAAACTTTAAATCATCAGTGACATAAATAGTGGTAACTAATAAAGTTTTATTTTATGTGATAATCACTTATTAACACAAATCAATGATTACTCTTAGATATTGATTAAGTACAATCATAACAATCAGTGATCAAGCTTTACATTGAATAATTGTTACCACTAGTTTACATAAGTTATTATTATTAAATACAAACACAATTTGTGTTGTGCATTTCTGTCTGTCTGTATTTTTATAACTTAGTTTGTTGGCTGTCAGCCGTATTTCTTAAGTTTGGCCCTTCAAAGTATGCTAAATGTGCAACTGTTAAGTGCTTCGTATTTTTCTTTGTTACCTTTGTCAGTTTACTTCAACTTCTATGATCAGAATTACTTACCAACCTTAGCTTTTATCTAGAGAATTTATGGTTCATTACATTAATTTATGCCGTAGTGATTATTTAATTGGTCCTTTGCAGTTCACTTTCCGTCTTTGCCCTGCATCCATTGTACTTGAGAGTCCAAGCACTTTCAGATAATATTCCAGAGGATATCAAGGTATACTTTTTTTCTTTTGTTAGAACTATTTCATGTTTTGCTAATTACTCTGTTATCCTTACCTATTAACTTATATAGTTCTTGTTCTTTTACAACTTTTCTTTTCTTTCGGGGTGTGTGGGGGTCTTTGCAGCTGGAGATTCAAAAGGAAAAAGTTGAACTGGATGGAAAGGTAGTTCTCATGCTTAGTTTATATTGTTTTGTGCTTGCTTGTAACAGTACTAGGAGACAGAACACCATTCTAATTAGTCATTCATATCCTTGGTATTTTCATTACTTTTTGTTTACAGAGTTATGAGAAAAAAAAGGTTATCAAATCCTGAATTTTCATCTGCTCTCCTTTTGTGGATTGTTTGTTAAAGAAAGATTATGGCGGAAATTAAAATGCTTGCTTGGTCTATAATTATGTTATGCTACAGTCAAGTTACACGTTCGATTCTGGGATATATGCAGGATGTGGATTATGAGGCTACTATGGCTGCTAAGCTTACACTTGCACAGAAAATTTTTGCTCGAGAGAAAGATTCAATACTGAATTCCAGTTCCTTTCAGAAGTATCTTTCTGAAAACGAGGTTTGAAGTTTGCTTTTCTCCTGAAAAATTTACGTAGTAGTGATGAAACTGAAACCATAGTTTTGACACTTCTTCCTATTATAATTAATATATTGATACTGATGAATATTAGGTGGATATCACATCCATTGAACGTCATATTTTATTTGTATATTCTGCCAACAGTTTATAACTTTATGATACTGTGCTCATCCCTATGTGATTTACTTAAAGGAATGGCTAAAACCCTATGCCGCATTCTGTTTTCTGCGAGACTTCTTTGAAACATCGGATCACAGCCAATGGGGTCGTTTCTCTCAATTTTCAAAAGACAAGGTGATGTTTCTTAATATGTACAACCTCCCAAGGAATTAAATTCATCTTACTTCTTAGCATGTATTCTAAGTAGATTACTGGCTGTTGTTCTTTCACAGCTTGAGAAGCTTATCTCAAAGGACAGCTTGCATTATGATGTCATCTGCTTCCACTATTATATTCAATATCATTTGCACCAACAGGTACTTAAAGTCATTAATTATAAGTTCCATTAATTGTTTCTGCTGTTAAATGAGATGGAAGAGGACTTTTGTATCTTCATTGTTTGGCGACATTGTTAAATGACAGTTGTTGGAGGCAGCAAATTATGGAAGAAAGAAAGGAGTGATATTGAAAGGTGATCTTCCGATTGGCGTCGATAGGAACAGTGTAGACACCTGGGTTTACCCTACTTTATTCCGCATGAACACGTCAACCGGAGCACCTCCAGATTACTTTGACAAAAATGGACAAAATTGGGGATTTCCAACATACAACTGGGAGGAGATGTCAAAAGATAACTATGCTTGGTGGCGTGCTCGTTTAACTCAGGTTTTGCTAAAGTTCCGAAACCTTTTATTGTATGTCCTTAACCTTTGTTGGCCTTGCTGTTAACCTTATGCATATCTAACTTTCATGCTTGAATTGTAGATGTCAAACTACTTCACAGCTTACAGAATTGATCATATATTGGGTTTCTTCCGAATTTGGGAGCTTCCAGAGCATGCTATGACTGGTTTAGTTGGAAAATTCCGCCCTTCTATTCCATTAAGCCAGGTACGTTTAGTTATTCTAGGCCCGTTTGATAACATGTTTCTTGTTCCTTGTCTATCATTCCTTGTTTGAGAACTAGAAACGAGACTATGTTTGATAACCATTTCTATTTCTTGCTTCTTGAAAAAATGAAACAAAAACAGAAATTTGTTTGATAATTATTTCTTATTTCTCATTTCTTGTGTTATTTTTCATAATGTTTTTACTTTTTTAGTTTAAATATAATTTAGTTATGCAAAAAATAAAAAAATGTAGAATTCATTAAAATATAAAAAGAATAATTATAAAACATTAACATTATCAAATACACATAAATCCCATTACAAAATTTATAACTATAATATAATAGATTTAATCATATGTTTAAAATTTAATTGGAAATATTATTTCTCATTCAATTCATTTGTCTTAAATGGTGTTAATTAAAATTTAACTCAATTATATTATTATGTAAATGTCGAGGTTGTAAATTATTTAAGATAACCAAAGTGAATATTTTAGTGAAAAAATGTATATAATGTAAAATTATAACTAATTTAGAAGGAACTAAAAATAATAAATTTAAATTTAAAATAACATATAAACATCTGTTTCAAAATTTTAAATTTTAAATTTTTAAGAAATAAACATATTAAACATTTAAATTTGGATGTTCAAAATAATATATAAATTTAAATATTGAACATTTTAAAATTCAAAATTAAATTAAAGATGTAAATACGAAATAGAAAAGAAAATTAAATACTAAATATGAAATTTGAAAATCAAATAATACATAAATCTAAACATTAAAAAATTTAAAGAATAATTTACATAAATGTAACAAAACCCAAAAATATTTACGGTATGTGTAACGAAAAAATTAAAGCCCACGAAGCCACCGTTGTATTTTCATAAATTCTAGATTTGTTTTTAAATATTGCGATTCATCACTTTTTTTCTTTTTTCTTTGCGATTTATTCATCTTCTCTTCATATTATTACTTCTCCTTCTTCATATTCCCACTTCTTCTTGTTCTTGATTTTTTCATTTCCTCTTCCAAAATTTCTTCCTTCTTCGTCATCTCTTATCTTCTTTTTTCTTCTTGGTACAAGATCTAAACGATATTGATACAGGATTTAAATGATCGTGTACAGATATTTAAACGATCTTGTACCAATATTTAAACGATCTTATACTAATATTTAAACAATCTTGGTACAAGATCATGTACCAAAATAGATCGTGTACCAAGATTGTTTAGATTTGGTACAAGATGGTTTACCAAGCTTTGAATCATTGTATACCAATATCTAAACGATCTTGGTAGAAGATCGTGTACCAATATCGTTTAGATTTTATACAAGATCGTTTAAATTTGGTACAAGATCATGTACCATGATTGTTTTACCAAAATGTAAACGATCGTGTATCCAATATCTGAACGATCATGTACCAAGCTTTTTGTGTGCTCGTGTGGCTGATTAATTTTGGGTATTTTTGTTATTTCACGTTGTGGGCTTGTGAGCTTTTTCTGTCCTCAAATTTGTTCTCCAGAGTGTAAATATTTTCGCGTTTTGTTCTATTTTTTGAAAAATCTCCAAATTTAAAATTCAAAATTGAATTAAACATATAAATATGACAAATAAAAGAGAAAGGAAAAAGGATTAAACATATATGGAAAATTAATAAGGAAGAAAAAATAAAATAAATTAAGAAATACAAAACATATAAATATGAAAGATAATTATGAAAAGTTAATAAAAGGAAAAAAAGAATACAGAGTCATTAATGTTGGGAGGTGAACTCTAAGACTTGGAGGGAAAAAATTGTTTTCAAGTTCCTTGGGACCAATGAGCCAACTAACAATTTTAAGAAAAAAGGGAATCTAGTCGAATAAAATAGGAACAGAACTAGAAAGAACGAGGAGAAACTGTTTTACATAGTTTCAATTTTTGTCTAATTTTTAGAAACGTTCCTTAAAACTTGGGAACGAGAAAGGAAATGGTTATCAAACACATCTATTTCTTGAAAAATGAGAAACAGAAACAGGAAACAGAAAATAGGTACGTTATCAAACGGACCCTTTAGAAGCAAACATTTATATTTTTAATGTGAATGGTTTTCCAAAATTTTGTTTGAATAATTATTTTTCCACAGGAAGAGCTCGAAAGAGAGGGAATATGGGACTTTGATCGCTTGAGTCGTCCATATATCAAGGCTGAGTTTTTACAGGTTGCTATGCGATGAATCGACTTAGCAATCTTGAAAAGCATTATTTGATTCTAATGACCTGAAGTACGGTTTACCTTTTCTTTTTCCAGGATAAATTTGGAGCTGCATGGGGGTTTATTGCGTCACACTTTCTGAATGAATATCAGAAGAACTTTTATGAGGTGATAATTATGATGAATGCTGCATAAAATTTGACCTTAAGTTGTCCATGGTATATATCCTATGAAAACAACATCACGTCCTTGCCGAATTGACAAATCTACTCTGTTAACTATTACTCTTGTGCATTCCATTTTCTTCACATTGGAATGAAATTATGCATTTTTGTATACATTTTATAATTTTTTTTTTCCAGAATGTAGAATTGAGAACTCTATTATTATTGATACTGAAAGTGATATCATATCTAGTGGACACTGGACAGTTTCCTGTTTTGAACCAGATTGACCTATAGAACAATTGTCAATTGTAATTATAAATAACTGCAAGAATCAGAGTAAAAGTGGTTGGATTGATCTTGATATTTTCAACACTAGCAAAGACGTGTGAACATTTATTTCTCCAATTGATTCCAAAACTTTGATACATCGCTTTGTTATTTCTACTTCTGCTCCAATCTAATATCTCTCAAGTCTTATCTGGGCATTTTCAGTCTTAATTGTGGTGAGCATTCGTTTCTCTTTTTCAGTTCAAGGAGCAATGTAACACAGAGAAAAAAATCGCCTCCAAACTGAAGTCACTTGTTGAAGAGACACAGTTGCAAAACCCAGACCAGATACGACGCAGTCTTTTTGATCTTATACAGGCAAGAAGACGTTACATTAGAGAATGCCTGGTCTATGTAAACTTGTTCATGGAAAACATCAACCTTTTTCTCTCAAGCCCTCTAGATTTGATTGGACTTGCCATTTCTATACAGATCATGACCTTCAGTTTCTTTTTATTCTTTGCAGAACATAGTTCTTATGAGAGACCCAGAGAATCCAAGAAGTTTCTATCCACGCTTCAATCTTGAAGATACTTCTAGCTTTAATGATTTGGATGATCACAGGTTACCTAAAAACTCCTATCATATTTTATTTCAAAATGAAGTTTTAACAGTTATCCTTTGAGATGAACACTTTCTTTTATCATTCTTTCTACATTTCTTCGCTTTTCAATATGAAGTTGACGTCAGTTGCAAGGTCTTAAAAATTTTTCTTTTACGATGCAGTAAGGATGTTCTGAAAAGATTATACTATGATTACTACTTCCATCGGCAAGAGGATCTTTGGCGGAAAAATGCTTTAAAGACCTTGCCTGTTCTCCTGGACTCTTCTGACATGCTGGCCTGTGGAGAAGATCTTGGTCTCATTCCTTCATGTGTTCATCCTGTATGACTAAATTATAACTGATCCTCTTTTTGAAATGCACATACCCACTTGCATGGCATAAATCATGTGGTCAACAGGCAAAACTGCTTTTTGGGAGAAAACGTACTTCTGAGTAAAAACACTTCTTCTACATGTACTTCTGGAAGAAGCACCAATTAAGTGCTCCTCATGAAATCGTTTATAGTTCTTTCAAAATAACATTTTATTATTAAACCAAACACTTGAATTTTTTGGAAAAAGATATATTTTTAGTGGAACAAAAATACTTTTTATCCTTAAAAAGATCATCATAAACTCACATAATAGACCGTCAATCCTAAGTGGGAGGGCGTGTGGAGTCTTAACCTTATTCTTGATTTTGATGCAGGTTATGGAGGAGTTGGGATTAATTGGTTTACGGATTCAACGTATGCCGAATGAACCTGATCTAGAGTTTGGGATACCTTCTCAATATAGCTACATGACTGTAAGCCCTTGAATCTCATTTTTTTTCCATTTTAAAATTGACAGAACTTTATCCTATGATGAGGAAGGAATGCAAATATTATTTTTGAGAAGAAAACAAACCCATGCATAAATAAAAATAGGAGCTATGCTATGACAATAGAACGAGAAGGATCAGCAGGTGCATCCCGACATCTCAACTAGGTTGACACTTAGCACCCTTATCATATTCTAACAAAAGGAGTCCAACCTAAGTAATTAGATCAAAAGGCTACACACAATGACTACAAACCAAGCAACCATATGATCAATCCAGCTTAAACATAGCCACTACAACCCAGAAAAAATCTTAGAACAATACAAACAGATACAGAAAACTGGAATATAAAACTGGAAGAAGGAGACAGCTATCATAAGGGTCATCTAATGCCAGAGTCCAGAATTAGAGCTTCAGTCAATGGGGAAAGATGAAAGCCTTCCAATTTAGCAAAATATCTTGTAGAGACATCTTTGTATTGTTTACTGAGCGCAGAGACAATGCGAATCTGTCCTTGCAGAAAAGAAGTCTATTTCCTACAGAGTTTATGCTACTAGTTCAAGGTATAATAAAGCGAACAAAGTATAATGCTTTTCATTACCTTAAAAACAAGAATCTATAACAGGACCAAAATAGGTTCATCTGCCTTTCATGACTAAGGAGGAAACTATCAAACCTCAGTACAATGGAGAAGTATTGATTTCCTGACAATTTTTGTTGTATTTGTATACTTATTTTGAGAAAGTTGCACATTCCTTTCAAATTCCTTCTATCTGGCATACGTTATACATTTACCATTGATAAGTTTGAAAATTTTTTCCAAAATGATAACACACTTTGGATTGGCTAACGATGGGAACAAGTTTTAGGTGTGCGCTCCATCCTGCCATGACTGCTCGACTTTGCGTGCTTGGTGGGAAGAAGACGAAGAAAGAAGGCGACGGTTCATGAAGAACATTATAGAATCTGATATATTGCCACCTAGCCAATGTATTCCAGAGATAGCATATTTCATCATAAAGCAGCATTTTGAAGCTCCATCTATGTGGGCTATCTTCCCACTTCAGGTGACAGAGTGGTCCTAACCTTTTCTTAGTTTTCAATATCAAGAGATTTACATCTCAAATTATTAGGATCGAGTTGAGTAACAAACACATGCATTTTTAAAAATGACTCCTTACTTTCCTATGTCCTTTGGTACCCCAAGTTATATTCAATTACCATTTTCAGTTGATTGTCTCTGGTCTTCATGAAGTTCATCTTCGTCTTTTACATCAATGTCAGGACCTATTAGCACTGAAAGAGGAATACACAACACGACCTGCAAAAGAGGAGACGATCAATGACCCTACAAATCCAAAGCATTATTGGAGATTCCGTAAGCCTGTCTTCATAATTCATGTTTCCTGGAAAAGGAAGAAAAAGAAAAAGAAATATCTCAAAGCATATTGTATCGTATCGGTTTCACTGCAAAGTGGAAATGATGTTTCTTGTCTCTAAAATCATCGTTTTATATCTATTATGTTTTTCAGGTAGTCATGTGACATTAGAATCTCTAATGAAGGACAAAGAACTCCAAGCAACCATCAAAGGTCTTTCCCTTGAGAGTGGAAGATCGGTTCCTCATGATGAAGCCAAACCAGCATCAAAACCAATACCTGTAGATGTTGAAGCTAAGAAAGAAAAGAGTTCTCTAGCAACAAAGTCTAATGGAATACCACAAAAGGAGACACTCGCAGTCACATAAATGCAAACAGATTTGAGGTAAGTTTTCCCAATTGTACAATAAAACAATTCGAGATAGCGATGAAATAATAGCTTCTATGAACGTTGTATGAACATGTGCTTCTTCTAAGCCTGCCTAATAAAAGGAAATTAAGTCTTCTCTTGTGTTGGATCATTGCTGTTTATTGTAATTTAACCAATCATGAACAATTGCACCCTACAAAATGACTTCAAATCCAAGGTACTTTCATGTGCTTTTGATGAAAGCTGTACAATGTTTTCTAAAGTGGCTGAGGTGCACCAAAAAGCAGTGCCCGTTGGAACTTAAGTTTGAAAGCAGTGAGTTTTTCAGAAAGTTTATTTACTTATTTTTTTAAGGTAGACACACAATAAAACATGGAAATTAATTACATAGGGATGGTGTAGAGCTTCTGAAAGAGTTTCAGACCCTTTGGAGAAACAAAGGGTTCTTCTCAACTTTTGACATTTTTATATATCTATCCTTCTTGTTTTATAATTTTTCTTTTAAAAAATTCTATTGAGATTGGCCTTTTATCACTACCCTATTGGTTTTGACTACCGAATAAACGTTTGTAAAATTGGGATGGGTAAGGGAAACTACCGGTAGTTTTTATTGACTCGTTGAATTTTGGAATCAAGTATGTGGCTGATCATTTAAACAGTTGAAAGAACTATTGGGATTTGAATAGAATCATACAAAATCCTTTACAAGTAAAGTTCAAAATATGTACGTTGATAAATTTAAAAAAAAAAAAAAGTAACAACTTTGGTGCTCAGAATTGTAATGATTTTGATAGAATCTAGGATATTGCTTATAGGTCATCCTATGTTGAAAACGTTAAAGTTAAACAAATAGAATGGTCATCTAAAAATGAAATTGTCATGAACAAAGTCAAAATAAAAGAAGATAAATTATGATTACTTACACCTAAGTTGAGTGTGCCAAAGTATTATTACCTTAATCAACACTTGACAAGTACATTATTTGCAAATCAGTATCAACTACAAAATTTGATTAGAAATTCTTAAAACACTATAGATTAAATTATTAATTAATACATACTACAAAATTTGTATAACTTCCAAAACTATTTAATTATTCTCTCAAATTTTAATTTTGTATCTCACTCTCTAACGATTCAATTTTATTTCAAAAATTAATTCATCTTTACTAACTACTTGTTAATCAAAATATTATATTTAGCCAAATTCTATAGGTCGGTTTGATAATAATTTGGCTTTTAGCTTTTATTTTTACTTTTGAAATTTAAGGCTATAAACAATTACCTATTTTTATGGGTGTTTTAAATTGATTAAGTCAGATTTGGAGAACTAAAATCTCATTTAGTAATCATTTTGTATGTCGTTCAAATAACCTTGCAACTCAAACTATTCAACAAAATAATAATAATAATAATAGAAAGATTTAGAGAAAATGTCTAATTTGGCTACGAAATTTCGGAAAGATCCTAAATTATATATCTTTTTTACATAAATAGAAAATAATTTTTTAGGACTATTTTATCCTTATTATTATCATTTAATAAATATAATTTTCGATTTTAATAAATAATATTTTCCTTATTTAATAGGACATCACTTTTCGTTTTTAATAAATAATATCATAATTGTATACATTAGAATTTTCTTATTTACATTTTTACTTAATATGCAATAATTGAATAAATAAAAAATGTTTCCCATTTTATCTTCATTTAATTTCTTTAATTATAAATGCAATCTCTTTATAATGAAATAATATATGTTTTAATATAGAAATATTATTAAAAAAGTATATCTTCATATAATATTTTCCATTTTTTCCTCCTTCGTACTCTATCTTCGAACTTGCCAGTTGTTTTATACTTCAAATCGTTCTTCAATTTCTACACAGTCGTACTCTATCTTTTGCACGCCCAAAAATTTCTACACAGTTGGTTTAGAATCTTCTTCCATCGAAAATCCTCATTCGTCGATAACTTAAGGTTATATTACAGAGCTTCACCGTCGTTTCTTGATAAATCCATCCGCCTTCACATATATCCAGTTAGTTAAGATTTTGTGATAAATACCCAATTTTCAGTAGTTAGATTTACAGTAGTTATATTAGATTTTGTCAAATATACCAAATTTACAATAGTTAGATTACATTTCGTTACAGTAGTTATTTATCTTTTCTGTTCATGTAAATATATACCCAATATACTGTATTATATATTTAGAGCTTCTATTTCAGTACTTATTTATCATGTATGTGTATCTAAATATATACCAGTTCATATTAACAAAGTACATACATTCGTCCATATGGACATTCTTGAAGTATATTTAATTTTATATATACCCCTTATTATTTACAATACTACATACATTACGTCATATAGTAATACTTTCATATATTTTTAGTATGTTTGTAAGGATGACCAGAATTTCAGTATACTTTGATGGGTTTTTCAATGAATCGCACAATTACGTTAGTTTTAGTGTGTCCGAAATTACAGTTAATGAACATATGTACTATAAAGATTTGTACAGTAGCCTTAGATCCTAGTTGGGCAGTATTATTGATATGAACAATATTGATATATACCTTTGCCTAGGTCCTCTAGAATGTGTTAAGAAGGAATTGTCTATAACAAATGATAATGATGTTTAATGGGTTTACCATATAATAACATCAAATGTTGAGCGTCATATTGCACTTATTGTTCATTCTGTTGGTCCTTTATCTATTTGTTTGGGTTCGTCGTCGTCAAGTTCTTTTCAAACTCAAATCCATAATGATGGGGGTCGATTTTTTGAAAACATAGATATGTCTAAGGTCGATTCCAATTTTTCACTGAAAGTCCAAGACATGTTCTCAACCAAATCTTTGTTTAGAAAGTGTGTACAAGTCATTGCTCTTAGAGATAATTTCCAGTATGTTACTGTGAAATCGAACAAGGAAGTTATATTTTAGTCAATTTTCTTTTCACTATTGGTACATTGTCCTGCACATAATCAAATATAATTAACGTTAGTTTCTATTTATACATAAAACTGAATATAATATACAATTTTAAAATATGTACAAATCATAAATATACCTCATCAGACTCCGATGAGAAGTTTACTTGTACATCATGCGATGTTTCTTCTTCATTATTCTACAAACAAATATAATTACGGGAATCATCATCAATATATATACATTAGTACATATATGCAATATATACACTGAAGGAATGAAATTCCCAATGCGGAAGCGTATGAACGCTGTGCAAATGGAATTCAATTTGTAAAACCCAAAAACAACAATTCATAGAAAAAACAAAACTCAAACCTAAGCATGCTTCTATGGAGGAAAAAGGTAAAGAAACTAGCTTTTGTAGAACCTTAAACAACTCTTCTTCCAAGCTTTCAAGAATACCACGAAGTCTTCCTTGTTATTCTCAAGGAAAGAATCTAACAGAGAGGTGTGGAGCTTCTGTAATTTTGGTGAGAGAAAAGTTTGGGAGAAATTTTCTTTTTCTTTTCTTTTTAGAACATAAAGAACCAAACAAAGCAGAATGAGAATACAAATACTGTATATCTCAACCAACTTAAGAAAGATGGAGGGAAGTTATCAAAATAACTCCCTCACTCTCTCTACATAGGAGTTATTTTATTAATTAAATATATATTAATAAAATAAGATTAATATAAATTTAATCATATTATACCTCATATAATATAAGCAATGATTTAAATCTCTCATATAATCTATAATGTTAATATGAATCAAATCCATATTAATTTTGTAACGATCCAACTCTTTATACTAAGCTGAGGTCATTACTAAAACGAAACAATAACGATACACTTTCTTGAAAAGAGGGAAGACAAATTTTTTATTAAAAACGGAATACTAAAACACTTATACATATACGCAGAAGCAAAACTGAGTCCCCATATGGCATGTCATGGATCCTTCTCTGTCGCTCGCCAGCTTTCCTCTACCTTTACCTTTGCCTGAAATATTAAACATAGAAAGAGTGAGTATAAACATATACTTAGTAAGGGACCTACTACTAGTCCCGCTAGGTGTCTGTTAACTTCCCATTAGAGTCCTGTAAAGAAGTACCCTTGAATTGGCACGTTTTCGAATACGTGCAATCTGTGATCCCGTAGGAACATATCTAGTCTTCGATGAACCAAAAGGAACGCCTAGGACAATCAAACTGTGAGTGACCCCGTCGAATCACTCATAATCATGTCTATGTCATACTGAACTGGTGATCCCGTCGGACTACACAGTCATAAAAAAGTGGTGATCCCGAGGGACACCCATGTGGGTACTGAAGGGATGAAAACCCTTTCTATAGTAGAATAATTAACAGAGACCATAGCTCAATTTAATTGGAACAAAAAAATACCAATACATTGGCAAATTAAATTACAAAATTCTATGGCTAAGCATGCTTTCAAAAAAAAAAGAGAAGAAGAACTTACGCTCGTTGACGACTCTGAATCTATCAATCACCAATTTGGGCACCACTACTTGGAAACCTTCCTATTGAGATGAGGAACCAAAATTGGATTGAGGAAATTTTTCCAGAAAGAACAAATTGTTTAGAGAGAATGGAAGGATCTCGCAAAAATCACAGAACTCCTTCTGTTTTGTTACGTAAAGAATTCCCTCTTCTTCAGACGGAAGAAGTGGGAAGTTAGAGAGAATAAATGAGAACGTGAGAAAACCATCCACGTTCCCTATATTAACTTAATAATTATTAAATTAATATATATTAAACTAATTAATTAATTTAATTAAATAATTAATTAATTTAATAATTCATTAAATCATATTTAAATTAATATCTCTTGCATAACCTATAGTTTTAATTTAATTAATTTAATTAAATCAAATTTAATTAAATCAAATTAAACTAAACTATTAATTAATTCTCCAATTAATTAATTTCTAAATTAAATATCTTATGTTTATTTTAATCCAAAATTTGAATCATATTCAAATATAAATTTCTCTCATAACCTATAGTTTTAATATGAATCTAATTCACATTAAATTAATATTTGAACTCATTCAAATATTTTATTCTCTCATAATATAATTTTGAATCATATCCAAAATTAAATTTATATAATAAAGTCTAATTAAAATATAAACTCTATATTATAACGTGTCAACATACATTATATTAATTCCCAAAGTAAATTTGAACATTTCAAATTACAACCAATATAAATAAATCTCATTACTCTTTATGAGTTAGGAAGGGAACCTAATGGACCTAGAGATCAGAAGCTACAACGATACGAGATTAATTGGCTAAACTCATTAACCACGTTAATAAATACTCGTTAACTGTGTGTACACTCAACTAAAGACTCACAGTTGAACTCTTCTCACTGTAGACATATATTTCTGTGTCCACAGATATAGACAAATACCAGTAAGTTAGTCCTTCACAAGTGTTCGTAAAACCAACTGGGTCAAATTACCGTTTTACCCCTGGGTTACTTCTAGTCCTTAAATACCAGTGCTCCTCTAATGAACAACATGTTTATGGTCCAACCACTAAATAGAAACCCTTCTTGTGTCATAGATAGGGTAGGACCCTTTGTTCAAGTCACAGAGACACCATTTAAGGGAACACTTATCTACTTACCCTAAAGGTGAGAAGGAGTGACTTCCATCTTGTGTGATTATGTTCCCAGCTCTCCACTCGGTCTTGTCCCCAAAATGATAAACATATTGAGTCGGCAATCTGGTCACTCTCACCCGTACAAATCAAAGGATAATCTCTCGCAAACAGGAGTTCATAATACACTCAGGATTAAGACTAAGTTACCTAGATCATCCTAATGAAATAAAAATCCAACTAGTTAACAGAGTTACACTAAGGATTACTATTTTGTGGTCCGGTCTTATGCAAACTCATTGTATAGGATACCCTCACTCGCATATCGCATACATGAACGCATTAGATCAATGTGTTTGTATCAATACAAAGTGAATCGTATCCATAATGTTAACAAGATAAGGTACCCAACCTTAACCCTGTACTATAGACCATTTAAGCTGATCTTGAACTTTGATCCCCGTATGTCTCTACATACTGTTCAAGACTCATCAAACAGCTTAGGATGTTAGTTTATTGGATTTAGATTATTAAGACAACTAATAATATAATCAATAACACTTATTGAAATTATAATAATAAAACATTTTATTAATAACGGTCAATTGATTATATTTTCTATCTACGAGTTTTAGGACATAAAACTCAATCGGTACGACTCTAATAAACAAAATTAACAGAACACCTGTCCATAGCATGTAAAATATCATAAACATAAAAAACAAGATATGAATATTAATCTTAACGTCCTTAATCATGTAATTAATATATCATGTATTAACATCAACATCAACAATCATCATCATCAATATACTACCAATCATTAACATAATATCAGTCATTGTCATCAATCATCCATATAATGACAGTCATTATCAATAGCATCAAGTTATGCATTTTAGCTACCATCAATGCATAATCATAATTACATGCGGTCTCTAAAATTCAGTTCAAAGGTCTAATAGGAGAATCTCTTACCTGGAGATTTTAGTCAATCAAAATACTCCCTAGCTGACAGTAAAAATTCTCCAATTAATTTGATCCTAACTATAAAAGAAAATTTTAGTATCTTAATTAATGAAATTAGCAATTAGTTATCATCCAAAAATTCTCCCAAATTAATTAACTTTCTAAAAAAAAAGATTGAAACCAATTCAACCTTGATTAGAAAAAATCCAAGATTAAATCTTAAAGAATTAGTCAATTGAACCTTTAAAGAAAGGAAAACTTTCCTAAATATAACAAACTACTGAAATATTTACGGCTCATGGAACAAAACCCATAAATTTAACCATTTTTTAAATATTCCAGATTTTCCCTTCCATCATTTTCTCCTCTCTGCGATTTTTTATCTTATCGTCTTCTTCCTCTATACTCATGCATTTCTTCTATCTTTTTCTTTTTAGATTTGGGTAACCAAATCTATTTCTTTTATTCCTGTTTCTTCTTCTTCTTTTTTTTTTTACATTGTATCGTCTTTCTTCTTTTCTTTTTTAAACATATGGTGTATAAAGAATCTTGAAAAAATTGGTTAGACATTTAAATTAGAGTAACCAAAAACTAAAAGATTGTATAAAAAGAATATTGAAAAAAATCGTCTTTCTTCTTTTCTTTTTTACACAGGTGTATAAAGAATCTTGAAAAAATTGGTTAGAGATTTAAATTAGAGTAACCAAAATTAAAAGATCATATATAAAGAATATTGAAAAAAATCGTTTATACCAAATTTTGAAAAAAAAAATCTTTTAAATTTGGGGTAGCTAAATCTAAACAATCGTATACCAAATTTTGAAAAAAAAAATTTAGATTTGGAACCCCAAATGTAAACGATCGTGTAACCAAATGTAAACGATCGTGTAGCCAAATTTAAACGATCGTATACCAAATTTTGAATTTTTTTTTAGATTTGAAACCTCAAATCTAAACAATCGTGTAGCCAAATCTAAACGATCGTATACTAAATTTAAAAAAAAATGGTTTAGATTTGGGGTAGCCAAATCTAAACGATCACAAATCTAAACGATTATGTACCCAATTAATCAAACGATCGTTTACCAAATCGCGTTACCAAATATACTACGCGCATTGTTGAAGGGGCATTTTTGGTATTTTACACGGTGGATCTCTAGGCTTTTTCCAATTTTTTGAATTGTTCTATACAATGTAAATACTTTGCTGATTTTTTATATTTCTGGAAAGACCCAAACCCCAAATAGATCTAAAATTAAATTAATAAATTATTAATTTAATTACCTTAGCTTACTAAGGTTACTCAAATGGAGGTTGAAAAATTCTCTTATCCTTCATAGAAAAATTCATCATTTTAAATATTCAAGTTTTGCCAAATAGACCAATCTTAACTAAAACTGGTGATGAAGAAGATGAAGAATCTTTTTCATTTTCCTTTTCTTTCTAACTTAAACATTCCAATGCTATTTATAGACTCAAATAATAACAATAATATTTATTATTATTATTTCTTTTTCCTTTTATGATATATATATAATACAAAAATATACATATATCTTTATTCTCATTATCTTTCCTCAATAAATTTCTTAAATGCATAAAATCTTAGACATTTATAACCATTAATAATGATAATAATAATACTTCTTTATTATTATTATTTTTCTCTTGCCAAAATCTATAACAAACATATATTTATTTAAACCATTATTCTCTTTTCTAAATAAATATATCTTTTCTCGTCCAATCAAATCAATCATCTCCCTCCTCATGAATTATTTTCTTTTCCAAATAAATATAATTATATTCCGCCATATAATTAACTTCACTTTTTCATATTAATTATTTACACAAAACCAAATAATTAATATCATATTCCACAAAAAATCCATATATATATATATATACTCAATTAAATTAAATTCCACCAAAACCAAATTTTTCCTCCAAAATCTCAAATTAACTTAAATCCTCAATTCTTTTAATCAATCAAACATTTTCCGATAAATCACTCATAAAATTTCAATATGAATTATATTAACACAATCATTAAATTCTAGTTCCAATCCTTAATATAACACCCAAATAATTTAACCTAATTAATAAAAACTCCTTAAAGATTTGAGATGTTACATTCTTTTTTCCTAATAATTATATTTCAATATATAATTATCAACTTTCTTTTAAATAAATCAAATTTCTCTTTCCTTAATTACCCAATCATAACAATTTCTCTTTAGAATCAATATTTATCTTTCTGCAAAATAATTAATTATTATTTATCTTTATCTAAAACAATTAATTATCTTCCACAATAATTAATTATTATTTATCTTTCTCTAAAATAATTAATTATTGTAATAATTAATTATCTTCTACAATAATTGATTAATTATTAGTTATCTTTCTCCAAAATAATTAATTATCTTCCACGATAATTAATTATTATTTATCTTTTTCCAAAATACATATTATCATTTCCTTAAATAATTATATTTCAACAAATATAATTATCTTTTCTTTTAACATAATAATTATATATATATATTTCCACATATACATATAATTATCAAATCTCCAACAAACTTTCTACTCTACAATTTAATTAAATAACATCCACAATTATTTAATTTAGTTCAACTTCAACAACATTAAAAATACACAACTTTACTTAATCCTCTTGACCTACCATTTAATTAACAAAAACCACATGCCAAAACCTCTAATTAATTAAATATTCATCCAACAAATATTTAATTAATTTCAATTCCCACAAAAATCAAATAATTCTCATTAAATGAATCCAAAATATCGCCCAATAAACTAAATCTAATTAAACAAAATTAAGATAATTAACTCTAAAATTATCTTAATTTTTTTTTAATTATCTTAATTTTTTTGGCATTACAATCTTTCCTCCTTTAAGAAACTTTCGTACTCGAAATTTCTAATCTTTGAACAACTTGGGATACTGGGCTCTCGTATCTTAATTAATAACAATTTCTACCAAACTCCATAATCTTTAATTAAACATACCCACCCATGTATATATATTCAATTAATCCAACACAAAACAACTGAATACATTCCTTAACTTTGAATTTTATTTAATCTAACACCTAATAAATTCCATAACTTCCAATTCCACTTAATGTAATACCCATAATAAGTTCCTTAAATTGTTTTGGGGTGCTACAATTTTAACCTATAGTTTATTTATGAATCTTATTCATATTATTATTATTATTTGAATTATATTCAAATATTAACTTCTCTCATAAAAAATTTATATTATAATGTTATAGTTTATTTATGAATCTTATTCATATTATTATTATTATTTGAATCATATTCAAATATTAACTTCTCTCATCGAGACTCTATATTATAATGTGTCAAATACATTATATTAATTGTATCATATACAATTTATTTCCTTTAATCAATTTGAAAATTTCAAATTAAACCAAAATAAATTTGATTATCATTTATCCTTATTGAGCTAACAAGGGGACCTTATGGATCTACATTTTAAGCTTCAATGAAATGAGATTAATTAATTAAACTCTTTAATTAAATTATTAATTAATCTCTATTCATTAACTGTTAGTCATTTCACTAAAGACTAATAGTTGCACTCTTCTTACTGTAGATATATTTTTGTGTCCATTAGATATAACCAATCAACAGTGCAATGACTCTTCACAAATTTCTCGTAAGAACAACTAGGCCAAAAATTATCGTTTTGCCCTTGTAATTACATCTAACTCCTTAAGTACCACTGATTCCTCTAATGAACAATAATTATAGTCCTACTAAAACTGAACTCCTCTCAAGCCAAGAGAGGGTGCGACGCCACGTTGTTCAAGCCCTAGAATCAGCCCTTAAGAGAGCAATTTCTCTACTTACTCTATCTATAGAGAATGAGTGAATTCCTTTTTGTGTAGCTGTGTTTCCAGCTCCCTAATCAGACTAATCCCCAAAATGGTAGGCATATTGAGTCGACGACATAGGCCACTCTTACCCATGCAAATCAAAGAACTGCCTTCATAGGCAGGAGTTCACAACTCACTCAGGATTTAGGTCAGGTCACCTATGGTTATCATGGTGAAATATAGTCTCAACTAGTAACGGTGTTAATAAGAGAGACTATTAATTTCATGGTCTAGTCTTATACAAACTTTTTGTATAGAATACCTCCGCTCTAATGTCTCTACATGAATGATTGGGATTAAATCATCTGTAGCACTTTAGAACAATTGTAACAACTACATGATCCACTTGTATGTCTCCAGATACATGTTTAGGTTACAAAAGATAACTTTGGATGTTAGTTTATTGGTTTTGTGGGTTAATGCAACTAAATGTCAAATAAAATAAAACACTTTATTTTATTAGATAAATAAAATGTTTGTATAATATATACAATTACAAACTACAAAACTATGAGATTTAGGGCATCAACCCCAACATACCCAACAGTACATATAACATATACTTGTTTTTTTATGTTGTTTTCTTTCCTTCTTTTTGGGCATTTTGGTTTCTGGAGTTTAAAAAACAATATCCATTCTCATAAAATTTTGATCATTGTACAACACAATCTGTGTACCTGTCAGCCCTTGTAATTCTTCTTCATCATCATCAGGATAAATTGTTTGTATTGGTTCGTATTCCAGTGGTTCTTCATTTCTTATGTCCTCCTACGATATATACACATTTTAAACATTTGTTTAACTATATATACAATATAGAATTTTAATTCAGTAACTATAAAGTATACCTCTGTATTATCTTCATTCATAATAGAATTATCCTCGTTAGATTTAATCTTGTTTAGCCTTGATCCAAGGCATCTTTTGCTTCTTCTAACCATTGCTTTTCAACTTTATTTTAAAAATTATGCAACAATATAAAATATTCAGATTTTCGGTATAACAACAAATTTATAGAACATGCATTACTTAAATATATGTACATACTTCAAAATGCAGGTTTAATATACAATATAGAATCTACAACATGCATTACTGAAGATATGTTTTACACATTGACGGTCTATAACTTCGCACGAAAGAGAGTTCCATATATACCCCTTTCTTTCCACTTTAGAATCGGATAAAATTAACTTACCTGAACTGTAAAACTCTTATGAACAGAGTGTTGCAACAGAGATTGTCGAACCTTTAATTTCTGCTGAAGGATGAGATTTTGAGAACCCTAAACACGTTTTTGACGGTCTATCACTACGCATGAAATAGATTCCATATATACCCCCTTTAGTTCACAATAAAATTAGAAAAAAAAAACTCACCGGAATGGAAGAATGCTGTTAAACACTCATCGAAAGGGAAGAACGCTGATGAAGGGATGAGTGAGCTTTCGAAAATCCTAACGATTGGTTGCATATAATTTTCAACACACGAAGGAGAGTGTAATGCCATTGTTCTTTTTTCCTTTCGTGTTTAAAAAATCCCTAAATATACAACATTAACGTATCAGTTGCCATCTTGATTTTTTTTTTCTGTAAATAATTAAATATGGGTAATGTAGTCATTTAGGCCAGACTTTTTGGTAAAATAGTAGCTCATTAAGTATTTTATTGTAATATATAAGCAATTTAGGTCCATTATGTAAAATCATAGGCCTATTTAGGCTATTTGTGTTAGAACCCCATAATAATAAGAGGTTGAGTTGGGTTAAACATTTTTCATTTTTGTCGGATTGGATTGGGTTGTGGGTTGGCTAAAAAATAAAATTGGATTGACCCAACCCAACCCAAATTACATATATATACATTTTTTTTTAAGTTTGACTACTTTTAATGGATTAATTTGTGAACTTTTAATTTTTTTTTAGAATTGTTATAATATTTGTTTTTGCTTAAAATTTGTATTAAATACTATAGGTACTTAGTTTTTATATTTGAAATTTACGAGGTTTTAGTTATTAATTATGTGTTATCAATAAACTTAAGGGGGTGTTTGGGAGAAGGAAATGAATAAGGAAAATGGGGATTATGAAAAAGAAAAAGATTATAATAATCATTGTTTGCTGAAGGAATAAGTGGAAGGATTACGAGAGGTTATTTATAATCCATGTTTGAGGGAAGAAATAAGTAGGAGGATTATGTAAGATTATTTATAATTCTTGTTTTGGGGAAGGAATATGACAATTTTTTTCATTATTATCTTTTAATTAGTACAAATATATATTTTTTAAAATTGATGTTGTAAGTGCAATATCAGAAAGTTGTGCATCGTTAACAATCGATTTAAAAAAGTTTATTATTTTTTTAATTCGTACAAATGTATAATTGTTTAAATTTGTATTGTAAATCAAATACACAAATATTCATATTTTATTTGCCAACATTTGAAATTTTTATTGGAAACATGTTTTATTAACTTTTGTAAATACGATATTAATTTTGAACGTTTTGTACACAAGCTTTCCGTGCCAAAAAATTAACTGATACGCTACGTGCAAAATAAATTACATGTATTTTCTTTAAATTGATGTTGTAAGTGAAATATCGGAAAATTGCATATCGTTAACAATCAATTTAAAAAAATTTATTTTTTTTAATTCGTATTGTAAATCAAATATACAAATATTCATATTTTATTAACTGATTTTTTGAATTTTTATTTGAAAACATGTTTCATTAGTTTTTGTAAATATGATGTTGATTTTGAACATTTTGTACGCAAGCTTTCCGTGTCAAAAAATTAATTAATGCGTTACACAAAAGAAATTACATGTATTTTCTTTGAATTGATGTTGTAAGTACAATATCGAAAAATTACTCATCGTTAACAATCAATTTAAAAAAACGACGACCAACGTAATAGCATTGAAACGAAACGAAATATGAGAAACAAATGTTTTTTCTTTTCAAATGTAAATTAAACGACGAACATCAATTAGCACAACTACATTTTGAAATATAATATTAAAATAATTAAAATATTAATAATAACAATTATAATAATAATAAATTAGTAGTAGTAGTAACAATTATAATAATAATAAATTTCTTAATTTAAAATAATAATAGTAGTAGTAGTAAAGAATTTACATATTTTATATGTATAAGAACCAAATTCTTAGTCATTTTCTAAAAACAAAAATAAATAAAATAAATAAAATAAAAACCATTTTAAAGTTGACAGATTGATCCATCCTTATTCACTGATATCAAGGTCGATCTAAGCATTTATAAAATCGACTATGATTAATTCACGATCGGTTTTGTCAAAAAACTAACTACAACCGACCAATGATCAACCCTAATAAATAAGGTATTTGTAAGCTTAATTTTACAAACTAAAGACAAAAAAAAAAAAAAAAAACCAAATAACTACCACATGAAATTTTTAAAAAAATAGTTTTTGATATTTAGAATTTAACTAACTTTTCTAAATAAAATAGATGCAAATTATTTTATTGCAAATGAAGAAATCTTCTTTTCCATATTTTTTTATCTTATCTTTCAAATTTCCTTTCTTATATTTTTAAACAATTAGTTCTTATGTTTAAATCTCTTATTTCATTTTCACCATTTTTGGCAAAATTCTTTTAAGCTACTTCATCTTTCTCATATTCGAAAATATCAAGATTGTTTAAATATCATTTTGACATGATTTAGACGATCGTTTACCATTGTCAACACGATTGTTTATTATGGTCAACACGATTGTTTAAATTTGAAGCACTTTTTTCATCGTTTTAAAAGAACTACACAAACGTGTTGATATGATCTAAATGATCACTTATCATAGTCAACACGATCTTTTAGCATAGTCAACACGATCGTTAGATTTGAAGTTTTAAACTATCATTTACATTGGACTACATAATTGCTTATCATAATCAACACAATCGTTTGCCATGGTTAACATGATCGTTAAATTTGAAGCCTTATTTTCCATCGTTAGAAAATAATTACACGATCGTGTATCATGACTATAGTACACGATCATTCAGAAGGAAATTACTTATTTGCATGTGTGACCGATTAACCACATGTTGACTCAGGTATTTTCTGTATTTTTCTTCGTAAATTTATAAAATTTTTCCATTTTTAGAATCGTTGTAGATGTGAATATTTTATGAAGGTACATTTTTAAATTTAGCTTTTTTTTTTTGAAAAGTTAAGAGGTGAATCGTCAAATTTGTCATTTTTACCGTCTATTACATTTTTCAAAAAAAGAAAAGAAAAATTGTGTAAATGAAAATAAAACAAAAACCGGGGGGGGGGGGGGGGGGGGGGGGGGCTGTTGTCTCTAAAGAGCGGATGATGCGGCCATGGAAGCGGATGAGAGAGAGCTAAGAGAAAGTGAAAAAATGGGGAAGAAGGGGTTTTGAGGTTAGTTATTGACAGTTTTGGTTTTAGCAAAATAACCTGTCCCAATTCAGCCAAATTTGGAAAATGGCCAAAAAAAGGAGGCGATGGATGTGGAAGAAACAGAGTGGGGAAATTGGGATTGATAAAAGGGGTTGGGGTTGTGGGATTTTTGGGCACTGCATTGGGGTTGAGGAATTTCTTCTTCTTTTATACTGGTCAAAGGGGAGCGGGAGGGCTCTCTTTCTGAATTTTGCCGGTGACCCAACTGGTTTCTCTCGCGCTCCCATTCTCCTGTTTGTCTCCCTGAATGCCTTAGCCAGTGTTCAGGGTAATTTCACTCTTCTACTTCCCACCATTTTCGTTTCCTGCTCAATCTGCACCAACCTCATCAATGATTAATACTTCTGACTTTAATTTTTCTCTTTTTCGTTTTTGTTTGGTTATTGGGTGGTTAGATCGGAGAACGGTTTGTTGTTCTGTTTACTATGAATCTATTGAATGATTAACGTTTGGTTATTGGGTGCTTAGATTGAAGAATGGTTTGGCATATGAATCCCATGAATGGTTAATAGTTATGGTTTTGATTCTCTTTTTGGTTTTTGTATGATTATTCGGTTCTTAGATGGAATAACAGTTTGCTTTTTCTGTTTGGTTCCTTCTAGAATAAATGAGTGTAATCGACGGTTGAATCGTTTGAAAAAGCGAAATGTAGATTTTGGAAGTCATATTATGGTTTTTGTTTTTGTATATTCATTAATGTATCTCTCTTTTGGGTTTCTATGTAGATGGAAGTACAGTTTATTTTCTTTTTGTTTCCCGGAAAATGTGTATGAGTCTGTGATTCTTTTTTCTATTATTTTGGTTTCAGATCATTCTGGTGACTTAACTGCAAAGGGGCGTGGGATTAATAGGTTTGTTAATATCACTAGAGAATCTTTTTCTTGATTTTCATTACATGATATTTAGATTTTCTGATTTTAACTTCTCTACAGGTTGTGATTGATTCCAGAAAAATGGGTGGAAGTCGGCATGCGTTTGTTGTAAATCATGCATGAAGTACAAAGCTGCATCTGATATTTTACAACTTAATCTGACCTTAATGGGTAAGAAAGTTTAATAATTGCCCACCATATTGTTTCTTGCTTGCGTGGTCCTTCCAAATTTTCTTGTTTTAATCAAATAAATATTGTTTTGTGATTTTGAACTTTATGCTAAATTGTGAAGTCAAAGCATTGTCTGCGGAAAATTACTTCTGGAAATGTCCATTTTCTGAGGATTAAGGATCTGCAAATGTTGTTTGATGTTTGAGCATCTTCTACTTAACAATATGGAGATAAATTTCATTAAATGTAGATTGATATACCACGGTTATTTGATTGCATTGAAGCACTCTTAGAAATTTGTTTGAAAATGGTATGGATAGCATGGATATGAGAATTGGGAATTTGGAAAGCAGTAATTTATGACAAAAATAGATTCATTTAACAATGTATCAGTTTCGTTCAATGATTTCTGTAAGTCCATCAAATAGATATACTTACAAAATTATACTTTTCTGCACACATTTTTATTCTTTTATTGGATTCTTGTCATTAGTAGTTCAATCTGAGTGCACTTCTTGGAAATGAGAAATGAACTGATTCGAGATTGTCACTTTTGATTGGGCTGAGTGATATTTCCAGGAAAGGCAGATCCTTAGGGAAAACCGCGATTTTTTTTCTTTCATTGGCATACAATTGTCATTCAGCTGTATGAAATTGTACACGATGGCCGTTGTAGTTGATCAGCGTCGTGAATTTAAGGCATTTTGCCGGTCTCAGAGATGTAGACTTCAATCTTATACCCATCTTGACTTCAGCAATTGCGAAATTGATCAAAATAATTTTGTCAACTCCTTGAGAGAAGCATTTGAAGTTGCTTGTATACATCGAAGCTTTTCAACACCCTGCCTATCTTTGGTAGAAGAAGTTGACTACAAGCCAAAAATTAGAATCATGGTTGGCCGAGGTACAAGGCTACATGGTGTCATAGAAGAGGCTGTAAATGCTTTGGCATCCGGTGTTGATCCAGTACCGGTGTCAAGTGGTCTAGGTGGTGCGTATATCTTGCGTAATGAGGGTGGAGTTAACATTGCTGTGGTAAAGCCTATTGATGAAGAGCCATTTGCCTGTAATAATCCAAAAGGATTTGTTGGTAGGTTGATGGGTCAACCTGGTCTGAAACGCTCAGTTCGGATTGGTGAAACTGGTGTCCGTGAATTGGCAGCTTATTTGCTCGACTACGGTGGGGTTGTCGGTGTTCCTCCAACAGCTTTGGTAGAAATCTCTAATGTTGGATTCCATGTTAATAATTCATACGGGATTCCAGCTGCACCACGCAAGATTGCTTCACTCCAGAGTTACGTAGATCATGATTGTGATGCTGGAGAGCTCGGTCCCTCTAGTTTCTCTGTTGCTGCAGTTCATCGCATAGGAATTTTTGATATAAGGCTCTTAAATATTGATAGGCATGCAGGCAATTTACTCGTGAAGAAGAAACAAAGGCATGAAAGTTGTGATGTTGGGGTGGTCGAGCTTGTGCCAATTGATCATGGACTTTGCCTTCCTGAGTGGCTTGATGATCCGTATTTCGAATGGCTTCACTGGCCTCAAGCCTCGGTTCCTTTCTCTGAGACTGAACTTGAGTACATTGCCAATCTTGATCCTTTCAAAGATGCAGAACTCTTGAGATCTGAGCTTCCTGCTATAAGGGAGGCCTCCATTAGAATCCTCATCCTGTGCACCATTTTTCTGAAAAAGGCTGCAGCTATTGGACTTTGTCTTGCTGACATTGGCGAAATGATGACCCGGGAATTTGGCAGTGGAGAAGAAAACTTAAGTGCATTAGAGAACCTTTGTGCTCGAGCTATGGCCATTGTACCGATTATCATTTCGGGCGAGCATGACGGTGAACAAGAAAAAAGTGACCTAGAAATGTTTAAATTTGAAAGTGAAAGCAAATATGATGGTCACAACAAAGAGGTTTCTTATCCTCAACTCCGAGGAACTTCTGAAGTCCCCAAGCCTCCAAAAGCTCCTAAGCTCCAATGTCTTGATTATCCAACTGAATCAGAGACTACACCATTAACCAATATCGAAACTGATGAAAACATACACAAGGATGACATCGACTGTAACTACATTGTTCCAAAAAGTAGTAACCATGGTAGTTTGATCAAGAGCAAGAGTTTCTCGGTGCAAAACCTTCAGATCGAGAGTGAGGCAATCATGTTTGGAGAAATGAGTAGGGACGAGTGGGAGCTGTTCTTGGATAGTTTTGAGAAGCTTTTACCCGAAGTACTTGACAAGACGAGGTGTGTGGGCTCAAAGCTTCAGAGGATGGGAACTTCTTGCAAGTTCTGATTTGTTTCCTCCGGAGGAGATTGAATTCGTAGCGAAATGAGATGGAAGTGAAATGCAGTTTGCTCATCTTTGTAACTAGAGAAGGAACTGTACATTATATTATTATGGTAAAAGGAGACCTTTTCATAGAATAGATGACCACGACGATAAAGATGATGGTGATGATAACGATGATAGGGTCAGAAAAGGAAAAGTGAGTGGTGAGTTAGGCAGCCATCCTTTCCTTGGTGTAACTTTTCTTTTTTATTATAAATTTTCCTCGTGTTTTCTTTTGCTTGTAACACAAATCAAATGCCTGCATTGAAAATCTTTTTGTTGCAGGTCGTGATGTGTTCTTTAGAAAATATTCTTCAGCTCTTTCCCTCTTTTGTAATCCCATATTTCATTTACTTATATAAGTATATATGTATATGTATGTGTACATTTTGTATTCAGCACACAAACATTTTGTTGATGTTCTTTTTCTTCGACTATTCTTTTCGTCTTTTATTATTGGGTTAGATTTTTAAAGCTATGATGCGAGATTTATTAGATTATGATCTATTAGTAATATAACTCTAACCGATAAAATTGGATTGATTTTAAGTATTCGTACCATAAGTTTTGCTCTAGAGAGTCTTGTTCAAACAAAAAAGAAAAAAAAAAAGAAAAAAAAAAGAAAGAAAAAGAAAGAAGAAAGTTTGACATCGTTACAAATGGTCTATCTTCGTTGTTTAACTTAAATTTGCAATTTGTGGAACTTCTAATTTTGGAAGTTTTTCACATTTTGTGTAAATTTTAATTCTACACACCTGAATTGTTGTTGTGTATCGAAGTTTTTAAATCGAAGTTTTTAACCTTGGCTATTTATGTTTTAAGCTATCAAAGCTAAACATGTTTTTGTTGGTTCTAGTTATCTTTTTAGGTTATTTTGAAAATTTCAAATGGTTGTTGCTACATACAATTAGTTGATCGTTTATGAACTTATCGTCTATTTGATTCATTATGAACTTTATCGATTCATTCATTGGTGGAGGATTTGATTCACTCAAAGTGCTCGACTTACCGACAACTTTTGATTATGTTTTTGTTCCTGTAGTTAATTACAATGGAAGATGTTTCTTGTAATCCACATAGGACATAGGATTTCTTTTAAAACTCCCATTCAGTTTATTTATCAATGACTTGTTTCTCATTCTAAATAAACTTGTAGTTAAGTTTTGAGGTTTTGATTGGTTGTGTTTTTCTCTTGCTTAGTCTATTTTATATCTTGATTTTAAATGTTATATTGGCTGAGTTTCATATTTGACTGTATTCTAGTTTGATTTCAATAAGTTATTAATATCATTATTCTTGATTTTTGTTTGTTTGACTTCCCACATCTAGACTTGAACTTGAGTTTGAACTTCTCCGACTCTTAATTTTGTTAAGGCAATATATAATTAGGTGCAACCTTATCAATGCAACTCATTTTTCGTGCACGGTAAAAAGTTGAGAAATTGCTATGGGTGGTAATTTGAACGGTGAATCTTCAATTATTTTTTTTAATTTCATATTTGTCCTAAACAATCAATTAATAGAGTAATAGAAAGAAAGAGAGAGAAAAGTGGATTGGATGTGCCACGGTTGACAGAGGTTAATGGCAAAAACAGGTGGAGCGGTGACATAAGACATGGTGTAGAGCAGTGGCCTTTAGCCCAATTGAAAAGATCATTTTTAAACGAAGAGGACCACAAGTAGATAACTCATCAAGAATCAACTATATTGAATTATATGACTGCTACAAGATAAACGATTAGGCTCCCCTAAACCACTTGATGTGTGAACAAGGAATTAGATCTAGGCCCCCTAGATCATATGCGTGGTTCATGCTTCATCCTTGTGTCTCAATGTGGAAACTCCCTGTAAGAGACTCCTTAGAATAGCCTTCAATGTTAGGCTTCCTCTAACTTGCACGGATTTTCTCAAACTAGTAACTCACACACCACTCAAACTGAGTACTTTATAAAAGACTTTCTCAATACATAATATTGTTCATGTTTGCCACTTCTGTCTTCAATCACAACAATATCACACGGCCACAAGCTTATATTTTTAGGTCGCACGTCGTATAAAAGAACGAAAGCCAAATGCATCAATTTATTAATAAACATTAACCATATATTTATTAATAAATATTAGGGGCATTTGCAAAAATAGCAAAACATTTTCTTTATGATAATAGACCATTACATTTTCAAAATTGTAAAAGTAGAAAATTTAAAAATAGAGAGCCTCTGATATTCATTTGATAGGCCTATAATATATCTAATTATTTGTTGCAATATACAAAAGAGAGGTGTTGTCACCTCTAAATATTTTTGTCATGCAATTTCCCAAAATATTAACCAACTTTGAGAGAATATATATATAGTAACAACCACAACCAACAAAATATGTTTATTAATAAATATTAGTCATATATTTATTAATAAATATTAACCAACATAACAATTAACAATCAAATCTCAACAACCGAATCTACAAAGCCAACTACAATATTTCCTTCATTAATAAATATTATCTATATATTTATTAATGGATATTAAAAATCAATCTCCAAATTTGGCTTTAAAAAAAATAAGCCAACCAAACTCAATAATATAAATAGATGCTAACTAGCATGATGATATTAATGCATGACCCTAAATTTAGCATACCAAGCTCAATTTCATCTTACCTATCTAAAAAGGTAAGGAGATTTTATCGGCAAACTATGTGATTCTCTTATCATTTTGGGACTTTTCTCAACTTCAACACATGACCACAACCAAGAGAAAGAAGCCGAACTTTTACCCCTCTTCAAAACCACTGTATCTCTTTTCCTTACTCACCCACTACGCGATTCAAGAGCGGACTCTGCCTCTTCATTCAACTGGGAATTCTGACTCCTACTCCTACTCTTAGTCAACGGGTAATTTCCTGGGCTTTAAGTTACTCAATTAACAGAATTCTGGAAACTAATAACTAGAAACGTAGAAGTAGAAGCACTTTACGGGTGAGTTACCTTCTCTCATTCCTATTGAAGGGGAACTACTTAATTAGATTCGCCCCCTAATGAGTTTAGTTACCTTGACTTAATTGATCATTTGGGTGTTTGCAAGAGAGCTCTCATCTTTCCTGAACACTTGATCGAGTGCACCTTTTCCTCTTGAAACAACAAATCTGATCTGCTAGGAAAACGATCAGGGGAAATATAAGAATTTACACTCAAACAAGGATCCAAACTTACTCCATACACCTCCTGCTTGATTTCAATGGGTTCTTCATGTTCATCTGTAGAAGTTAAGATAGATTAGCATATACGATGACGAAAAAAGACCAAATTTAAACATCATATAATAAATCCTAAATAGTGGCAAAAAGTTTTAGATATAAATGATTGTGTAGGGTACCTTGAACAATCACCATATGGATGGAATAAAAAAAACATTAGAGACATGCAACAACAGAAGATATAGATCATGCTTTACTCTATATGCATCTAAACGATTTAGAAGTTAACATGCAACTACCATGCGATGAATCTAAACGAAGAGAGAGGAAGGTAAACGATGAACTTACCTTTGTAGTTCTCAACTTCTTCTTTGATCCAAAACTTTTTCTCTTCCTGAAAATCACGAGCAAGGACAACTACCAAGCTGACCTACTATGCTCAAGACCAAGAACGGAGTTGTGGGACTCGGTTATGCGAAGAGAATTTTGGAGAGAGATGGGAGTCAACCATTTAGGTGTTTTTCCAGAGAAAACCTCATCCTTTTCTCATTCGGTAATGATAATTTTATATGAAATTTACATGTAAATTGCATGTAAATTATTTCATATCTTATCAACACCTAATCAATTCATTAACTCTTTAATGGAATTAGTGGCTTCAAATTCATAATAATTTACCACATTTCTCATTTAATCGTTAATTAATAAAGTAATTAGTCAAAGGGGCATTTTGGTCATTTGACCAACTTAAGTCAAAGTCAAACTTTGACTTTTCTTAGTTAAAAGTCAACTTTTTTGACTTTTTACTAATTTTCCCGTCTTGACTAATTCTAACCTCCCGAGTATGAATCCGTATTCATTTCTCCAAAATTCAAATCATATTTGAATATAAATCCGGTCAAAGTTCAAAATCAACATGTTGACTTTTGATCGTTTTCTAAAGTTTTCAAGCTTTTAAATATGAATCTATATTCATATTTATTTAAATCATATTTAAACACAAAACTTAAAGTTTATTTCTACCGACTTACATCTATAAATTTATCGGTTTCTCTCTCTTATCTTTATTCGAACGATTCAAATTACTTCAACGTACTTGTTCTTAGTTGAATCCATATGAGCTAGTAGGGGAATCTAATGGACCTATAGATCATGGGCTCCAACGATCCGAGACTAACTGGCTAAACTCTTTTAGACCAAAGTTAATCAACATTCGTTAACTAAAGAGTCATTCCACTAAAGACTCTTAGTTGCACTCCTCTCACTATAGATATATTTCTGTCCACCTGATATAACCATAATGGGTAAGTCGATCCTTCACCGATTGTTCGTAATCTTGGCTGGGTCAAAATACCATTTTACCCCCGAGATTACATCTTGCTTCTTAAGACCCACTGATCCACTATTAAACAATTTGTTTAAGGTCCAACCTATAAACCAGAATCCTTCTCGGACCAATGAGAAGGTGGGGCCCCTTGTTCAAGTCTTGGATTCAGTCCTTAAGGGAATAACCTATCCACTATCCCAGAAGTGGGTAGGAGTGAATTCCATCTAGCACGCTATGTCCTTAGCTATCCACTCGGTCTTACCCCTGAAATGGGAGGCTTATTGGGCCAGCGATGTTGAGCTGCCCTCACCTATACAGATTTAAGGATACTACCGAATGAACAGAAGTTCATAGTTAGCTTAGGATTAAGATCAAGTTACCTAGGTCATCATAATTGAAATAGTCAGTTTATAGTTTACGGTGTTATAACTAAAAGTGACTACTTCGTGGTTCCAGTCTTATGCAAACCATTTATATAGGATGCCCCTACTCCCATGTCTCTACATGAACGATTCAGGATTACATCGTTTGTACTAACTACGGAGTGGGCACATCCATAGTGTTTACCTTATTCATACACTATAGACCATTTGAGTTATTATAAACTTGAACTTAATCCATGTTTATATCTCCACATAAAGTTCAAGTATATATGACAAACTAGTAAATAGCCTCGGGACCTTAAAGATTATTGGTTTTAAGATTATAGTACTCAATAATAAATTTTATTGAATCAAATAACAAAGTATGAGTTTTAGGACACAAATTCCAACACATATATGCATGATCGTTTATGTAAGTATAAATGATCGTTTAGAGAAGCCCAATAGAAGCCAAGTCCAATCACCCATAATTACAAAAATACCATTAAAATCAATGCCTTATAAAAAGGAGCCCATTGTTCAAACTTTTTCTCTTCTTCACACCGCTTTGTCTTCTTCACATCATTTTCATCATACATCTTCAATCGTTTATTTCCACTTACCTTCTTCAACAAAACTTTCGAAATTCTTCTTTGTCTTGTTCCGTTCTCCATCAATCTTCCAAAATTTATTTTTGGCATTTTGTTTGTTGCTCAATATTTTGGTTCCACAGCCAAATCTATCTCAATCACTAGAAGAAATCTGACCTTTAATGTCGATTGGCAACCGACATCTTTGCTAGTGTTATTGAAGGCCTTGGACTTTAATGTCAGTTCAAAAATGACACTAAAGGCCTCTTTAATGTCGGTTGAAAACCGACATCTTGGGTAGCGTTATTGAAACTCTTTAATGTTGGTTGGACTTTGATGTCGGTTTAAAACCGACATTAAAGAGGCCAACAAAATTTGGTTTATAACCGACATTATAGATCCCCAATAATGTTAGTTTAAAACCGACATTAAAGCCTTGTTTTTGGGTCCATTTTTATAAATTTATTTTTACTAGCTGTTGCATTATTGTCTACTTTTTATAAACCGATATTGGGTCCATGTAGATAAATATTTTTTCGTGTGAACAAATCAATAAAATTAATATTATTTTAGAAACTATAATATTTGTCTTTTACATTTGTATACACAAAATGAAATCTTAATATTGTGTTTATATATACATTCTACAATAGTACATGAAAAAAATATCCTAATACAAGATTTAAATAAGAAATCATAAAGGCCTTCTCAGTCTTCAACCTTCAACGGTTGCCTGGCTATCTACACAATCACTTAACTTTTAACCTGATATGACTTCAACCATTCTACAACTAATATCAAAATGAACCATTTAATCTTTAGAATTCTAACAAATGCAGCTTTGAAAAAAAATATGGCCTGAAAATAGATCCTACCCGATTACTTGGCTATCTACACGATCCCTTAGTTTCACATAATGGTTTTTGGCCTGAAAATAGATCCCTTCTAAGAAATGAACAATCATATATACAGAAGTTTAAGAATCACATGAAAAAGTTTGAGTAATGCAAAGTGAATGGTAGGTGAAAATTATCAAGGAAAGAATCAAGGAAAATCTCAAGTACTAATATTTTATGAGATTAAAAAAAAAAAAAAGCAAACCTGCAAGAGTTGGCTAGAACTGTGGGAGACTTTATAGCAGGCACATGAAAACCGAATTTCAGCAAATCCCTATTCTCCAAAAGAAAAAAAATGTATATGCAACAACAATAAAACAATAATTTAAATGAGTCGAAAGGGTGACATTAGCACCTGTTGGCTTTCAATGTCTTCCCTTAACTGCCTACAAATGTTTATCAATCACTGCAAATGATATAGTACCTCACTTACGTACATAAAATAGATAATTAAAAATAAATGACTCATAAAATAGATAATTAAAAATAAATGACTCATACCAAAAAGAAATTAAACAGAATGCATACTATACAAAGTTAGGGTCAACCAAATTTGAGAGAATAACACCTCAATTTGTATGGATCAAGGCTACCTCCTGTCCATCAATACCAACTCCATTGACTTCATGGATGAGAGAATTCAAGTCAAAGTGAGTTATAGTGATCTTGAATGCCTACACAAAAGATGGTTCAAGTCCCTAAAATCTTCCAAAATATAGATTATTCTTTTAAGAAGCAAAAAAGAATGCATATCTCAAAAGCATGACCATATTTCTGGTACAAAGGTCAACCAACATGGATATATAAGTCCTATAAGAAGAACAATACTACCTTAGAATTATAATTTAGTATTTTCAACAACGAAAACCTTGATCCCCCTCACAAAAATACAGTTGAATATTAAGGTCTATTTTTTTTCGATAATGATGACAACTTGCATTGAGATGAAAATGAAAAAACAAAACTAGCCGACAAAAATCTCATTTTTATGCAAATGCATACCTTTAGTTCATTGAGCTCAACCACATATGCACACTCGACCACCTCAATGCCAACTTGCACTGCCATATGCAGTTCACAACCAATTAATAGAAACAAACACTAGTTATTAAAAAATACTACTGATTAAGAAAAGTTATAAAGAGAAGGATCGATCCGATTCGCAGTTTTCTTCTAGTGCGTAAACAATCAAATTTAAGTATAAGAGTTGAATCCTTACTCGAATTCAAAATTTATCCACTAAGGAATTATTAAATCGCCTAGAAGGTAATGAATTACTCTAATTTCAATCTCATTATAGTTTTTTACTTGAGAATGGTAGAATTATGGTTTAATACCCCCATTTACTCTAATTTCAATCTCACTATAATGTATTTGCTTGAGAATGGTAGAATCATGAATTAATACCCGAATTTGTCCTTCAGAAGGCAATATTTGCAAGCAGTGGGTAAGTGCATGATAATTTTATAATTGTACGGTATTCTTCTTTGTAAAAGCAAAAAGACCTGCAACTGCTGATTCTAGATTATCACTTTTCTGATAAAAATACAAGTATATTCAAATAGAAGTCAAGACCTATTTAACAAAAAAAATGGGACGCACGACGGTGGGGAAGAACTTTAGCAGATCTTCGAAGATCTAGAACGAGAGACAGTGGTGGGCACGAAGGCACGATGTTCTCGCGGGTGGTGGATCAATGGTGGAAGAGTGACTGACGATTGATGAGAGAGGGTTTGAGCGAGGAGTTTGTCGTGAGATGAAGATGAGAGGGAAGAAAAGGAGTAAAATGAGGTATACTTAATTTTAAAAACATTAAAAAAATTTTAAAAAATAATCATAGCTTTAATGTTGGTTTTAAAATCGACATTAAACATCCGCCTTTTAAAAAACGACACTAAAGCTTCTTTTTCATTTTTTTTCCAACCAACATTAAAGGCTGGATTTCTTCTAGTTGATCTATCTCCATCATCTATCTTTATCTATCACGATATCTCTCCCATACAAAGAGGTCTGAATCTATCGTCGTTTTATTTAATCTAATAATAACTATTATTCTATGTAATTTAACCCTAACCTCTTTTTTTTTTTCATAAATAAGTCTAACATTTTTTTTCATAAATAAATGATGAGCAAGAAGCAAGCAACGTCAACTAGCAAACCAATGAAATCTAAAGGAATGAGGCAATAAAAAAAATTAAGAAAGAAAAAGAAGTGAAGGTAACAAAATAGAATGTCAGTGTCGGTTTGTATGGATCTATATTTGTTTATCATTGTCTGATTGCTCTATCTTTGTCAATATCAATTTGAATAGTGTTGCATATTTGTGTATCTGTTAGCACGAGCTCTTGGTTTATAACATATTGTTTATTATATCTTTTCCACAGGTCAACACCATCCAAATAATATAATTATGGAAGATGAATACAAAAATATTAGAATTATTGTATACTACAGTTTAGAGACCTTGAATCATATTAAATAAAAAATAGATCAAACAATTATTTCTAGAGTTTTGATAAACAACTCTTGTAACCACTTCCTTAACATTAAAATGGCCAAAATACCAACACAATTTATGACTTTTTTAATAAGGAAGCAATGCCATACAAAAAAGGCCAATGTTCTAGCTTTCAACTTCAATCGACATATAGCAGAATTTGGGCTGAAAGAATTCTGTTTGGTGACTGGATTAAAATAGCACAAATTTTCAGAGTTAAATCTAGGAAAAAGAAAAGAGAAGTTTGAAAAATGTCATTTTCCCTCACGATGACTTTATAACAAGAAGAGATATAGTGAGAACTTCCAAAGCACTACGCAATGATGAAGACTCATTTAAAGAAAAATTAGTTAATCTCTATACCTTAGAAGTCTTTTTAATTCCCAAGCAACAATACAACCACATCAATCTCCAACATCTAGACATTTGATCATGAAGCAACCTTAAAAAACTATCTATGGAAAGATTATCGTACATCTTAACATATCAATTCTTCAAGAAAGCTGTTGGCTTTTATGTCTTAAAACTCGTAGATAGTAAATATAATCAATTGACCGTCATTAATAAAGTGTTTTATTATTATAATTTCAATAAGTGTTATTGATTACATTATTAGTTTTGTCTTAATAACCTAAATCCAATAAACTAACATCCTAAGCTATTTGATGAGTCTTGAATAGTATGTAGAGACATACCCATCAATGTTCAAGATCAGCTTAAAGAGTCTATAGTATAGGGTTAAGGTTGGGTACCTTATCCTGTTAACACTATGGATACGGCTCACTTTGTATTTGATACAAACACATTGATCCAATGCGTTCATGTAAGCGACATGCGAGTGAGGGTATCCTATGCAATGAGTTTGCATAAGACTCGACCACGAAATAGTAATCACTAGATGTAACTCCGTTAACTAGTTGGATTTCTATTTTATTAGGATGACCTAGGTGACTTAGTCTTAATCCTGAGTGTATTATGAACTCCTGTTTGCGAGGGATTGTCCTTTGATTTGTACGGGTGAGAGTGGCCAAATTATCGACTCAATATGCTTATCATTTTGGGGACAAGACCGAGTGGAGAGCTGGGAACATAATCACACAAGATGGAATTCACTCCTTCCCACCTTTAGGGTAAGTAGATAAGTGTTCCCTTAAATGGTGTCTCCGGGACTTGAACAAAGGGCCCTATCCTCTCTATGCACGAGAGGGGTTTTTGTTTAGTGGTTGGGCCATAAACAGGTTGTTCATTAGAGGAGCACTGGTATTTAAGGACTAGAGGTAACCCTAGGGTAAAATGGTAATTTGACCCAGCTGGTGTTACGAACACTTGTGAATGACTAACTTATTAGTATTGGTCTATATCCGTGGACACAGAAATATATCTACAGTGAGAAGAGTTCAACTGTGAGTCTTTAGTGGAGTGTACACACAGTTAACGAATATTGATTAATGTAGTTAATGAGTTTAGCTAATTAATCTCATATCGTTGTAGCTTCTGATCTGTAGGTCCATTAGGTCCCCTTCCTAGCTTATAAAGAGTAATGAGATTTATTTATATTGGTTGTAATTTGAAATGTTCAAATTTACTTTGGAAATTAATATAATGTATATTGATACATTATAATATAAAGTTTAAATTTTAATTAGACTTTATTATATAAATTTAATTTTGGATATGATTCAAAATTAAATTACGAGAGAATAAAATATTTGAATAAGTTCAAATATTAGTTTAATGTGAATTAGATTCATATTAAAACTATAAGTTAAAATTTAATGTGTATATGATACATATTAAAACTATAGGTTATGAGAGAAATTTATATTTGAATATGATTCAAATTATGGATTAATTAAAAATAAGATATTTAATTTAGAAATTAATTAATTGGAGAATTAATTAATAGTTTAGTTTAATTTGATTTAATTAAATTTGATTTAATTAAATTAATTAAATTAAAACTATAGGTTATGCGAGAGATATTCATTTAAATATGATTTAAATGAAAATATTAATTAAATATGATTTAATTAATTATTAAATTAATTAATTATTTAATTAAATTAATTAATTAGTTTAATATATATTAATTTAATAATTATTATTAAGTTAATAGGGAACATGGGTGGTTTTCCCATATTCCCATTTATTACCTCCAACTTCCCACTTCTTTCGTCTGAAGAAGTGGGAATACTTTGCGTAACAAAAATGGTGGTGAATTCTGTGAAAATGAATTGCTCTCCCATTTCTCTCTGAGAAAAATTTTCTCTCTAAGAAAAATTCCCTTATTCCAATTTTGGTTCCCACAAACCATCTCAATCAGAGAATAGGAAGGCTTCCAAGTGGTGGTGCCCAAATTGGTGATTGGTAGATTCAGAGTCGTCAACGAGGGTAAGTTTTCTTTGTATTTTTATTCAAAGCATGTTTAACCATAAAAATTATTTTTGTAATTTTTTGCCAATGTATTGGTATTTTTAAGGTTCTAATTAAAATTGGGTTTCTGTAATTATTCCGCTGTAAAGGGTTTTCATCCCTTCAATTGGTATTAGAGCCATCTCAATTTTAATTGAGAATTTAAAAATTTTGCATTGGTTAGGTGGGATCTCTGCGTTATGACTGTGGTTTTTGCAATTGAATGTTTCTGTAATTTTGGTCATAGATTTACTGTTTTGATAAAATCAAAATGTAAAGGCCCCTGCGTTTTTAGGCATTTTAATTTGTAAATCTGTAATTTAGAGTCCAATTTTTGGATTCGGGATGTTTTTCTGAGTTTTTTGACACCAAATTTGCCTAAAACGGGCAACTGGAAGGCCATCAACGGAGAATTTTTCGATTTTGTACGGAAACCGAAGCGAGAAAAAAAAAACCACGGCTGAAGGTTGAAGAAGGGATGACGTCATGCTGACGTCATCATGACATCGACAGTGCATCAGCGTGACATCAGCAGCCACTGTTGGAATAGGCGCGGCTCGGCTCATCGGCTCGGCAGCTTGGTTCAGTGACGATCGGCTCCGATCGACTCGGTTCGAGTCGGTCGGCTCCGGTTTACCATCTGGCATCGGCTCAGGCTGTTTTTGAGCCGGTTCTTCTTATTTTGGGTCGGTTCAAGCAATTTTTGGCTGGTTTGGAGCGGTTTTTGATTGGTTCAAGGTTTTTGGGCCCGCTTTGAAGCTTTTTGAAGGTTTTGAGGCCGGTTTTTGAGCTTTGAAAGCACTTTTAGGATATTTTAAGGCTTTATTATTGTTATTATTGCTTTATTTTATCCTAGGGGCCAATTTTACAGGTTCAATTGTTATTTAAATGCTTTATGGATGTCATTTAGATAAATCCCAACTTAGGTTAAGCATGTTCATGCATTTTTATATATTATAAATGTTATAATGTATGGTTTTAATGCATGATTGTGAAATTCATGAGTAATTTAAAATATGTTGATATTTTAAATATACGAAATTGAATAAGCATGATGCATGATATTACTTAATTAAATATAATTTGTTATATTTAAATTAATGTCTTGTGTATGCTTGATTGATTTTCATATTTTATTTAATATAATTGTTATATTAATAAAGATGAAAATTAATTTGCATTGTGCATATTACATCCATAGTTTAATATAATTGTTATATTAATATAATGTATACATGTAATATGGTTTTATTTAATTATAATTTGATTTTAATTATTTAAAACATAGTATGCATGATTATAGAGTTAATTAACTAATTTTATAATAGTTATAAAATTTGATTATTAGAAACCGTCAACCTATAATAAAGAGTTGCATGGAAACATATGATATTAGGATTAATTTGGTTTAATTTTAAATTGTTTAAAATTAAATAGACCTAAGATCACATTAATTCTAATAGGATTAGAATTAAGTCTTATTTTTAGTTTAATGAAACTAAATAGGACAAATAGGATTTAAAGTTATAAGGGAACTCCACCGGTAAAGTTCTGTCTAAGGTTGGGGGTACTTAAGTTGACAGTTTACGGAACACCTCCTACCTGGGAACTGACCCGGAACCGACGTTAAATTAACCTTATTCCTATTAGCATAAGATGTCACTAGTTAAATTAAATGGTTTAATACACCTAGAAACTTTAGTGTAAAGTTTTATTATAAGTGTTATAATAAGAATAGACTTAGTTAGATTCATTTAGCCGGAATTTAGCTAAGTGCAACTAAACCCTAAATTAATAGAACATTTTAGTGGGAGAAAAATGGTATATATGATATTTCAATTTTTTGCTCTCACGTCCCTAAGAGTTCACACGTGAGATCCATACTCGGCTTCGTGTCGCCTTGGACGCGACCTCCCTTCGGAAAGTGTTTGTATGGGTCAATAACAAGGTGAATAGGAGAAATGTTCATAGTAAGTGGGAGAAGGACGCGTGTCAACGTATCCTACGGTCTCCTCAATTAGGTTGTACCGTGAGATTTCTATGATCCGCCTGCGTGTCGTCCTGGAGCGACCATCCCTTCGGAGGGCTTGATCATATAAGTCAGAACATCGCAAACTCCAGAAATGGATAGGATTTCTTAGGTTAATCTTCAACAGTTGTCTTTCCTAACGGTAGCCTGTTGAAGCGTACCTCTAGGATCTGAAAATGGTAGGGTCACACTTACGGGATGAATTAAGTTAGTTAATGAATCCTTGACCGAACAACGATAGCTAAGAACTATAGGAATAAGAGTTATTCTGGTATTAGTAATTAGTTGAGATTGTCTCAATTCAGAAGAGGAGTAATTGATCACCCTTTGGTGATTGTTGCTCTAAACTTCTGAAGTATCGTTGCAAAAACTAAATCATTAGTTTTATTAGGGTTCTTTGATTGTTTGTTTTTTGCTAAATTGATTGGATTGTTTTATGTAATGGGTTAAGACAAAGATAACTAATACGGTCAATTGTTTGCTATTCCAACATGTCTTCCTCAATTATTTCATTGTTTAAAAAAGATCAATTAACCGGTGAAAATTATGCGACGTGGAAATCGAAACTGAATATGATTCTAGTTATCGCAGATCTACGCTTCGTCTTAATGGAGGAATGTCCTCCTTTCCCCACTAAATATGCATCCCAAAGTGTTAGGGATGCATATGACCGCTGGACAAAGGCCAATGACAAGGCTCGCCTCCACATCTTGGCTAGTATGTATGACATATTGAGCAAGAAACATGAGATCATGGTCACTGCACGTCAGATCATGGACTCTTAAAGAGATGTTTGGGCAACCGTTCATTCAAATCAATCAAGAGGCAAATGTTGCCTATTCTAGGAGGTTTGCACCTACATCTTCTGGATTTGAGAAAATTCAGAAGAGGAAAGAAGGGAAGGGGAAAGGTCCTACTATTGCTATTGAGGGCAAAGGGAAGACTAAGGTAGTCATCAAGGGGAAATGTTTCCACTGCAATGTTGATGAGCATTGGAAAACAAATTGCCCTAAGTACCTTGTTAAGAAGAAAGAAAAGGAAGGTAAATATGATTTACTTGTCTTGGAAACATGTTTAGTGGAAAATTAATTAAATTAAAACTATAGGTTATGCGAGAGATATTCATTTAAATATGATTTAAATGAAATATTAATTAAATATGATTTAATTAATTAATTAATTAATTAATTAATTAATTTAATATATATTAATTTAATATTTATTTATTAACTAAATTAATAAGGAACATGGGTGGTTTTTCCACGTTCCCATTTATTCTCTCTAACTTTCCTTTTCTTCCGTCTGAAGAAGAGAGAATTCTTTGCGTAACAAAAACACAGAAGACATTCTGTGATTTTTTATAGAAAAAAGGATCATCGCATTCTCTCAACTTTTTCTCTCTAAAAAAAAATTCCCTCAATCCAATTTGGTTCCCACAAACCATCTCAATCAGAGAATAGGAAGATTTCCAAGTGGTGGTGCTCAAGTTGGCGTTTGGTAGATTCAGAGTCGTCAACAAGAGTAAGTTCTTATTCTCTGTATTTTCTTCAAAGCATGTTTAACCATAAAAATTAGTTTTGTAATTTTTGACAATGTATTGGTATTTTTTAAGGTTCCAATTAAAATTAGATCTATATAATTCTTCCGCATTAAAGGATTTTCATCTCTTCAACATAATGGATTCAAGCATTAAATCAAATACTTTCCTAAACCAATCCTTTCATCCAAAGTACATCAACAAACGCTCACAAGCTTACCCAAGTAAATGGCGAAACAGACTCCAAATCAAGCTTGCCAGAAATCCTAGGAATTCGAGCGCTAACATCTTCAAAGATTTAATAGTAGCGACCCTAATTAATTCAACATTTATTCCAACCTTAAACTGAAATTGACCATGGAAAACGCTATGAAACCCACCGCTTTACTCTTAACAAGATTCACAGCGAAGCAAAAACATTACAGAGACGGTGCGAGACAAATTGGCTGGACTTGGGTAGCCTTCATGAACGGCAGACGAAGAGCGCGATTGTCGGGTTTACGAACGGAGACAAATCTGTCGGCAGAAACTTGCTCAACGGTGCGTCGACTACCTGAGACACTTTGGCTTGGCTATGAGAATGTGACAGAGGGACGGACCGCGGCTGGTCACGGTTGCGGCCGCGAAACTGAATGAAAAGTGGCGACGGGCAGTTGGGCTTCGAATGAACATTTTCATAATGTACTCCCTTATGTTTCCATTGCCCTTATACCTCATGGAAGTTAAAGTATTCAAAGACCACTTTCTTCCCTTTTTTCATTTTTAGCAAAATATTTTTCAATTTCGGCAAGAAACTTAATGGCATTTTTACTTTCCACAACAGAACCCTGAAAAGACTCTAGAATGGAGTGTCTAATAATCATCGGACACATGCGATTTAACCATTCCCACTTCTCAATATTAGCCGTATTCGACTGTTTTGTAGTAGAAGCAGATTTATTAGTTCTCAATGCAAGGTCTAGTTCCATACACCCAAGAAGTATCTCTAGGCTCTCCTTCCAAATCTTGAAATTCGATTTATTCAACTTAGGGATTGGACTTGTATTTTTAGATATTTGAGTAAGACCAACTCAATAAAAAACAATTAAACAAATAATATACTCACAATTAATACATATCATAAAATAAAATATGACAAAATAACATCACATATATTGTTGCCCTTTTTACAAGATACCTAACACATCATTGATGTCCAAGCTTTGGGTAAAGACATCAACAGTAAACGATACTCTCAACGTAGCAATCAAAGTACTGACAGTAAACTTAGCCTTTTTTTTACTGACTATTTTTTCACATAAACAATCCTTATAGTTGTCACTTATTCATTACCACACACATACTCATAATTTTTTCAAATAATTATCTTCCTTTGGACCGATAGTTATTCGCATAAATCAATGAATCTGTATATCCTTATATTTTAGCATTAAACTAATCTAGATAAACAGAAGCTACTTTGGTAACATGTTATTTCAACTAATTCAATCTAAAATATAAGATACATTAATAGTAATTTTATTGTTGTAAAAATAATGGAGAAAGAACACCAAATAATCTTTACCAAAATTCACCAAGTAATTAGGTACATTAAAATACAATTAATGTAATATAAACATGTGAATATCCTAGAATTATCATTCAAGTTTAATCCACGAGATGATTAATTAATCTTAAATCTACAATAGGATCAATTAAATTTGAATCAACGACAAGATTAATAAAAAAATTTAAACTTAAATCTTCTAATGATCATCAAACTTTAGATTCAAGTTCATGAACCAACTAATTTACATCAAAATTGATTGAATAAATTAATTTTAGATGAATTTACCAAAATCATTACATTAAAATACCAAAAAATAGTAATTTACTATATTCATGGCCAAGAGGCAAAACACCAGTGGCCTAACAACTTCACAAACATTAACGAAGAAAGCTTGGAAACGAGCATTAATAAAATCAATCGACAATTAATTTAAAGATTAACAAATTCAATATTACCAAATAATTCTTAAATTCACCTAATGGAATTGAGTAGTATCAAAGGAAAGTTCAAATTTACCCCCGACAAGTGGGTTCAATCGAAATCCCATCGTTAGTGGCGAAGCATATTAAAGAATTCAGATTTCTTTAATTCTTTAGCCATGATTACTTAAAATTAAACCGATACAAAACAAACATATCCAAACAATTTAACATGAAATTCATGTTTCAACCCCACTTCTTGCATGAATACTTTAAACTTATATAATAGAATAATTTCAGATCACTCACGTCAAATTATTAAGAGTAGGTTACAAATTCCATCTTTAAGTAATTGAGATGGTTATAAAATGGTTATCGTCTGATAACTTTAAAATGACTATTGTTTTCTTCGACCAAAACTTAAATGCTTCTAGTGGGATTTACAACCGTTCAACCACGATTTCTATTAAATCCTAATCAATCTACGAATAGCTTTTTATCAATTTAATCCATACTTAATTAGAAATATTGGGTCTTAATTAAATAGATTACACAATGAATCTAATTCAATAAAATAATTGAAGGTGATAAATTATTAATTCACATACATAACTCACACTTTAATTATACCTATTATTTAAACATATCTAACACCGGTGAAATTTTTTCTTTTTCAAAATTGTTATATACAATAATGTAAATATTTTGTCGATTTGTTATATGATTGAAGAAAAAAATTGTTTATTTAATTTGGGTAACTTATTACATAATCAAAACTTTCACCAACTAAATAGCAACATAGTTGATTAGAAAAAGTGGGTTTTAACCTTCGAATAATTGGGGTATGAGGGTATATAATAATAATAATAAAAAAAAAATATATTAAAATGCACTTGTATGACACGTGGACACTTCACCCCACTGCCAAAACTACGGGACCACTAAAGGTTAGTTTCACATGAAATTTCAAGCTACAGTTGAGGCCATCACCGTAATTTCAATGCAAAGATGCTTAAATAGTCTTCTAAATCAAAAATTAAAAAAAGAAAAAAAAAAACAAAAAAAGAATAGGATTTTGGATCTCTGCACAGAGAAAAAATGGCAGAGCCTCAAACTCGCGAAAATTTAGCCCAAAATCTATCACTTTCACCACTCTCCCGCTCCTCTTTCTCTCCCCCCGCCGTCGATCCAGATCCTGTTGACCCTCCCCTATCACCACCAGCCGTCGCCCCCCTGCAGGATCCCGATTTGATTCGAGAACCTAAACGCCGAAAGCACTGTCCAACGGCTTTGGAGAATCTGGACGAATTGACGTCGGCGTCCAATTCCAGCTTCGCCTTCACCTTTGACACGAAATTCTGCGGATTCTCAGCAGAGATCACTCCCAAATTCGGATCGTTCAACTCAATCGCACCGGAAATGGAGAGGAATCAAAAGAAAGAAGAGAGGGAAGTGAGAGTAGAGGAAGAAGAAACCGTACATAAAGTTGAAGAAGAAGAAGAAGAAGAAGAAGAAGAAGAAGAAGAAGAAGAAGAAGAAGAAGAAATTGGAATTGCAGATGCGTTGCTAAAAGCAATTAAAGAAGAAGAACAAGAAGAAGAAGAAGAAGAAGAAGAAGAAGAAGAAAGAAATTGATTGTAATGTTGAAAATTTCTCTTCTCTATCTCTGTGTTTCTCTTTGTGATATGAAATTATTGATGTAGTTGAAAATTAGGGTTCGAAGGAAAAGGGGAAATGAGAATTGAAATGGAATATTGAAGCGGAATTATTGATGAAAATTATCAATGGAATGGGTTGGGTGAATGTTTTTTGATTGACTCATTAAAATCAAAATGATTGAATGATGATGAAGATGATTGTGATTAATTTAAGAGTGAATGAATTTGGAGAAAAGTGTTGTTTTAGCATTGGAAAGAGTCAGCAACCACTAGCTTTTGCCCTTTCACAGCCACACGTGCATTGTTTACTTATTTATTTATTTTGTTTTTCAAAATGCTTTATGAATTTCTTCTTTACCGCAATCAATTTTGCCTTTTCTTTTTCTCCTTCCACTTCCTTTTTCTTCCATCTTTCTATTTTGGTTTATATGTAGCCAAAAGTACTTTATTTTTCGTTTAGTTTTTCCTTTGGGATTGTAACCATTTTTCTTTTACGTTTGAGTTTCCTAAAATTGTATACGTATGTCACTATATTTTTACTTTTTAACTTTTCTTTTTTGCTCTAAATACTCACTTTAATCTAAAAACACTATGAAATGAATTTTTTAAAATGGATTTCAACTTAGACGAGAATAATAGTGAAACTTAATTAATTATCGTTGTTTTAGTTCTTCTAAATTAATTATTATTAAATTTTAAAGATTGAAAGTATTTAGTGAAAATTCGAGGATGAAATAATTCATCTTGAAACGTATGGACTAAATTGAAAAATATATCAAATCTCACATAGTTATAATATTTTGAAAGTTAGATAATGTTTGTGCCATTTATTTTGAAAGTCTTAAATAGCTCATCACCAATACTTAGTTACTATTAGGATTTGCACATTTCTTTAAACAGGTCTATTTTGCAATTCTGCACCAAAAGAACGTCAACATATTCACTCCATAGGTTATAACTCAATCCAGTATCCCAAACATTCACTTCAAGGCATTTAGGGTAAAGAGTAGTATAGTCATGAACTTGGAGGTTTACAATATAAGAAGTTAATAAGATTGACGTTTTTTCAGTAGGGACCAACAAGCTACTTGGGTTGTAGAAAGAGTGGAGTTAAGTTCACTCCATTCCCCTCAACTCCGACTCTCCAATAACTTGAACCAAATTCTCGAAAAAGTAAATTAAAATCAAATTTAAAACCTAAGAACTAAAAATACAGTGTTTTAAAATTCATGGACCAAATAGAAGCTAGAACCAAAAATATAATTTTTCCTTTTATATTACGACTTTTCAGTTTTGACTTCTAAAACTTTGTTTAACTTTCAAAGCGTTTAGTTGATTTTTAACAAACGTCTAATTTGAATTTAAGGTCTTATAGAATCATAAGCTTTCAATTTTGTGTCAGATTTGTGAATTAAAAAAATGAGACTTTTTAGATATAGAAAAATAGGCCAAACTATTTATGCTATTTTTTTTTATATTCTTTATAGTCTTCTATCAATGTTTATCTAATAATAGAAACTGATATAAGTCTATCATGAATAGGTCACTCGGATAGAAACCTACCAATGATAGAAACTAATAGAAGTTGATAATTGTCTATTAGTGATAGAAACTAATATAATTCTTGAAGGGATGAAGAGATGAGAGTCCTTGTGTAACGCTCCAACAATCTAGATTTTCATTTTTTATTATCTTAAGTGTAGTTAGTAAAATTTTGAATTTACTTGAGGAGACTTGATTAATTATGTTTTGATTTTGTGATTAACTAAGTTTGAGGATTATAATTATTCTAATTTGAATAATAATTGTTTTATTTGGAAAATGAATTTGGTAAAGTTAATTGTTGAAGATTGAGAATATTAGGTTGAGGAGAGAGAAAGAAATTGGATTAATTGGTTAAGATATTGGTATGTTTTAATTGGAAAGAAAAATTTCTATTAAATAAATAGATAAATAATTTTGACCAAGTTGGTGTTTTAAAAGCCCTTGGAACCCGTGCAAACTATTGTCTCCTTCTTTAGACAAAAAAAAAAAAAAAAAAAGAAAGAAAAAGAAAAAGGGAGGAGGAAGAAACCCTAGTCGCTGCCCCATACTTGCCGTCGCCGCCGTCGACAACAACCGCGCCTCCATCTCCTCGTGAATCCGACAGTCGCGCCACTCCAGCCATCATTCCTCGTGGATCGAAATCTGATCCACCCCGTCGGTCGCTCCCAAACGAAACGCCTGTCGGATCATGTCTCCTCCGCATGCAGGCCGTCGCCGAGCGCCGCGTTCCGTCCCCGCCGTAGCCCGAGCCAGAAACGCGACCCGCGCGCCCAGCTCCGCGCAAATTAGATCGACCCGCATCACCCTTTGCGACCCGAGCCGTGCCGCACCTGTCCGCGCCGTAGCCGAGCCGCTCCTCTCCGCGTCGAGCCACGCCTTCTACCGTAAGCCGAGTCGATTCGCCTGTCCTTGAGCCGCCAGCCTACTCCGGTCCTTTGCACCTATTTTGGTAAGTTAATTGGGTTTTTGGCACACCCAACAAAGACTTAAGATTTTTTAATCTAAATAATTTAGTTGGATTAAACTGATTTATCTCTCTTAAAAAGGTAGCTTGGACTAATTGAATTGTAGAGTGAAAGACTCCTCCAATTGAAGACCACCTCCTTGTAACCCCGACCACAAGTAAGTTATTCCAACTAAATTCTTGAGTCCTCGGTCGTTTAATGTTCAAGTTATGAAAATTGGCGTTATTAAACATTTAGGACCTCGCTACTTGGAAAGCGCATTTTCCTACTGTTAGGACTCGTTGAGCAAACCTCCAGGTAAGAGATTTCTACTACTAGCTCTACGACTAGAATCATGAGACCGCATGCATTCCTAGTTATGCACGTTGAGGACTAGACCGTATCACGATATGTCAATTAATGAGAGCATGATGTGACTGATGATGTGATTTGATATGATGGCATGGTATAATGTGATGACGTGACTTGTTATGACTATATGTTTGGATATTGTGATGAGATGTGATATGGTGATTAGACTGATATGATTACGTGATGATGCTATGTATATGTATGCTATGGTTAGGGTACCTGTTAGCTTAGCCTATTAGAGTCGTACCTGCATGGTGTCCTTCGGAATCACCATCTATTTAGGACTGCGTAGTCTGACGGGACCGTTAGTCTGGCATGGATATAGATATGATTCGAGTGATTCGCGGGATCCTCGCAGCCCAATTGTCTTAGTGTTTCCTCCGGGTTCGCTACAGACCAGTATGTCCTAGGTGCTCCCTCGGGACACTGAAGACCACATTCTGTTCCTACGGGAGCACATGTTGCATGTGTTCGGGAACGTGTCAGTTATTGGGTACCATTTTTAAGACTCTAATAGGAAGTTAACAGGCACCTAGTGGGACTAGTAGTGGGTCCCTTACTGAGTATTTTGTACTCACTCTTTCCATGTTATATTTTTCAGGTAGGGGCAGAGGTAAGGGCAAGGGCAAGCTGGCGAGCGACCAGAAGTGACCGTGGCGAGCTATAGGGATTTCTGCTTCCGCTTTACACCCCGTTTAAACTTTTAGTACTTGAGTTTTATCATTCTTTATTTACTATTTCGTTCTTTAAAAGTAGATAGGGCCCGAGTAGGATTTTAATATTTGTTTACATTTCGCACATTACCCTGATTTGGTTTTTAAATAAATAAAATTTTGAGGTTTTGTTCGTTTTAGCCAAACTTTATAACTTTAATTATGTTATTTACATTTAGTAATGACTTCGACTCAGTATAAGGAGTTGGGTCGTTACAGTTGGTATCAGAGCCCAGTGTTTTAGGTTCTGTAGACTGACTTACGATGTAAGTCTTTGTTTTGGTTTCGTTTTATTTTACCCCTATGGCTATACGGTCCTTCGTCACTCGCCAGGTATGTTTAAGACCTTACTAATGTTAAGATTATAACCTTGCCTGAATAGAATAAACATAGATAATATGAGTTTTATGTTTTTGTGGTGAAAAGTTTTTTTTGGCGAAATTTAGGGAAAATGCCGCCACGTAGAGGTGCATGCCGAGGAGGTGGTAGGAGAGGTAGAGGAGTCGGACGTGGCCAACCGGAGAAGCAACCTGCTATGCTGGCGGCCAACCCTAATGCACCGGTCACCCAGATGGATCTCGCCGCGATGGAGCAGCGTTATCAGGACATGCTGCAAGCTGCTCTAGCGCCTTTCCTCGCTGCCCAACAGAACCAGGCCGCCCCTGTTTAGGCCCAGACCATCACCCCTCCAGTCTATGTGGAAGCTCAGCTCGCGCCAGTTCAGCTTTCGGCTGAGGCCAAACACTTGAGAGACTTTAGGAAGTATAATCCTAAAACTTTTGACGGATCCATGGACAACCCCACCAAGGCCCAAATGTGGTTGACGTCCATAGAGACTATCTTTCGGTACATGAAGTGCCCAGACGACCAGAAGGCGCAGTGTGCAGTTTTCTTTCTGAGGATAGAGGCACAGCCTGGTGGGAGATTGCTGAGAGGATGCTAGGGGCGACGTCAGTAAAATAATCTGGGAGCAGTTCAAGGAGAACTTCTATGCTAAGTTCTTCTCTGCCAACGTGAAGCATGCTAAGCAGCAAGAGTTTCTAAACTTGGAGCAAGGCGACATGACCGTGGAGCAGTACGACGCCGAGTTCGACATGTTGTTCCGTTTTGCTCCCGATATGGTAAGGGATGAGGCTGCCAGGACTGAGAAGTTCGTTAGAGGTCTTAGACTAGACCTCCAAGGCATCGTTCGAGCCCTCCGACCAGCCACTCACGCTGATGCACTACGCATAACACTGGACTTGAGTCTACACGAGAGAGCTGATCCATCCAAGGCTGCGGATAGAGGGTCGGCCCTTGGTCAGAAGAGGAAGGTTGAGTCGTAGCTTGACGTGATACTGCAGCAAAATCTGAGGTCAGGAGGTGTCTTCTAGAGGAATCGTCGGGAGCTTGCCGCAGCTCGGAGAACCCTGAGAGAGTTACCCATTTGTCCTACCTGGGAGAGAGTCCATGGAGGTCGTTGCTTGACCGGGAGTGGAGTTTGCTTCAGGTGCAGGCAACCAGGGCATACCGCTGACGCGTGTCCTCGGAAACCCTTTGAGATGACACTGCACCAGCCTTCCGCTTCCCAGCAGGGAAGAGTTTTTGCCATTACCCGTCAGGAGGCGGAGCGAGCTGGTACAGTGGTGATAGGTACGCTCCCTATCTTGGGGCATTATGCTTTTGTGCTGTTTGACTCTAGGTCATCTCGTTCGTTCATATCCTCTGTGTTCGTTCAGCATGTGGGTTTAGAGGTAGAACCATTGGGTAGTGTTTTGTCTGTTTCTACTCCATATGGGGAGGTCCTGTTGTCTAAAGAAAAAATATAGGCATGTCGGGTAGAGATAGCGAATCATGTGTTAGATGTGACCCTGCTAGTGTTGGACATGCGTGATTTTGATGTGAATTTAGGCATGGATTGGCTGTCGGCTAACCATGCAAGTATAGACTGTTTTGGTAAGGAAGTCGTTTTTAACCCTCCCTCTAGGCCTAGTTTCAAATTTAGGGGGGCAAGCGTTATATGTGTACCTAAGGTCATCTTAGCCATGAAGGCTAGTATACTACTCAGTTAGGATACTTGGGGCATCTTGGCAAGCGTAGTAGATACCAGAGAACCAGAAGTTTCCCTGTCCTCCTAACCAGTGGTAAGGGAGTACCCCGATGTTTTCTCCGACGAGCTTCCAGGACTTCCGCCTCCCAGGGAGTTAGACTTCGCCATCGAGTTAGAGCCTGGCACAGCTCCTATCTTGAGGGCCCCTTACAGGATGGCTCCAGCCGAGCTGAAGGAGCTGAAGGTACAGCTGCAAGAGTTGCTGGACAAGGGTTTCATCTGATCCAGTGTGTTACCTTGGGGAGCCCCAGTGTTGTTTATGAAGAAGAAGGATGGGTCGATGCGCCTTTGCATTGACTATAGAGAGCTGAACAAGGTGACAGTTAAGAACCGCTACCCCTTGCTCAGGATTGATGACTTGTTCGATCAGTTGTAGGGAGCCACTGTCTTTTCTAAGATCGACCTGCGATCAGGCTATCACCAGTTGAGGATTAGGGACAGTGATATTCCTAAGACGACCTTCCGTTCAAGATACGGACATTACGAGTTCATTGTGATGTCTTTTGGGTTGACTAATGCTCCTGCGGTATTCATGGACTTGATGAACAGGGTGTTTAAGGATTTCTTAGACTCGTTCGTCATAGTTTTCATTAACTATATTTTGATTTACTCCAAGACTGAGGCTGAGCATGAGGAGCATTTACACCAGGTTTTGGAGACCCTTCGATCCAATAAGATGTATGCCAAGTTCTGCAAGTGTAAGTTCTGACTGAAGAAGGTGACTTTTCTCGGCCACGTGGTTTCCAGTGAGAGAGTTTCTGTGGATCCAGCAAAGATCGAAGCGGTTACCAATTAACCTCGACCGTCTATGGTTAGCGAGATTCATAGTTTTCTGGATTTGGCAGGTTACTACAGGAGGTTCGTGGAAGACTTTTCACGTATAGCCAGTCCCTTGACCTAGTTGACCAAGAAGGGAACTCATTTTCTTTGGAGCCCAGCTTGCGAGAGTAGCTTCCAGGAGCTTAAGCAAAAGCTTGTGACTGCACCAGTCCTGACAATGCCAGATGGATCAGGGAGCTTTGTGATCTATAGTGATGCCTCCAAAAAGGGACTGGGCTGTGTTCTGATGTAGCAAGGTAAGGTAGTTGCTTATGTCTCCCGTCAGTTGAAGAGTCATGAGCAGAATTACCCTACCTACGACCTAGAGTTGGCAGCAGTGGTTTTTGCACTGAAGATATGGAGGCACTACCTGTACGGTGAGAAGATACAAATTTTCACTGACCATAAGAGCCTGAAGTACTTTTTCACCCAGAAGAAGCTGAACATGAGGCAGAGGAGGTGGCTTGAGTTAGTGAAAGACTACGACTGTGAGATTCTGTATCACCTAGGTAAGGCAAACTTAGTAGTTGACGCGCTGAGCAGAAAGGTTGCTCATTCAGCAGCGCTTATCACCAAGCAAGCTCCCTTACTTAGAGATTTTGAGAGAGCCGAGATTGTAGTCTCAGTGGGAGAGGTTACCTCACAGTTGGCTCAGTTGTCAGTGGAACCGACCTTAAGACAGGATTATTGTTGCCCAGCTAAATGATCTTTATTTGGTCGAGAAGCGTCGTTTGGTAGAGACAGGGCAAGGTGAAGATTTCTCCATATCCTCTGACGATGGCCTTACATTTGAGGAACGTTTGTGTGTGCCGGAAGACAGTGTAGTTAAGACAGAGCTTTTGACTGAGGCTCACAGTTCTCTATTTACTATGCACCCTGGAAGTACGAAGATGTACCAAGATTTGAGGTGCGTCTATTGGTGGAGGAACATGAAGAGAGAAGTGGCAGACTTTGTTAGTAGGTGCTTGGTATGTCAGCAGGTGAAGCACCGAGACAGAAGCCAGTAGGTTTTTTCCAGCCCTTGAGTGTGCTAGGATGGAAATGGGAGAGTGTGTCGATGGACTTCATTACAGGACTGTCCAGGACTCTAAAGGGCTATACAGTGATTTGGGTTGTTGTTGACAGACTCATGAAGAGAGCCCACTTTGTTCTAGGGAAATTCACTTACACTGCCAGTAAGTGGGGACAGTTATATATGATGGAGATAGTGAGACTGCATGGAGTACCCGTGTCCATCGTTTCAGACAGAGATGCTCGTTTCACATCGAAGTTCTGGAAAGGACTTCAGCTTGCATTAGGCACGAGGTTAGACTTCAACACAACTTTTCATCCTCAGACCGATGGTCAAACAGAGAGGTTAAACCAGATTTTGGAGGATATGCTGTGAGCCTGCGTGCTAGAGTTTTCAGGGAGTTGGGACTCTCATTTACACTTGATGGAGTTCGCCTATAATAACAGCTACTAGGCTACTATCGGCATGGCACCATTTGAGGCTCTGTATGGTAAGTGTTGTAGATCTCCTGTCTGCTGGGGCGAGGTCGGTGAGCAGAGGATGCTAGGCTCTGAGTTAGTTCAGATCACCAATGCAGCCATACAGAAGATCCGAGTTCGTATATTGACAGCACAGAGCAGACAGAAGAGTTATGCTGATGTACGACGTAAGGATCTCGAGTTTGAGGTGGGAGACATGGTTTTTCTGAAGGTAGCACCTATGAAGGGTGTTCTTAGGTTCGAGAAGAAGGGGAAGCTAAGTCTACATTTCGTAGGGCCGTTTGAGATACTGGAGCGGATTGGCCCTGTAGTTTATCGCTTGGCGTTGCCCCATCTCTTTCCGCAGTGCACGATGTATTCCATGTCTCCATGCTGAGGAGGTATGTCGCAGATCCGACGCATGTAGTGGACTTCGAGCCATTGCAAATTAGTGAGGACTTGAGCTACGAGAAGCAACTTGTTGAGATTTTGGCAAGAGAGGTCAAGATGCTCCGTAATCGAGGAATTGGACTGGTCAAGGTTCTTTGGCGAAACCATGGGGTTGAAGAGGCCACATGGAAGAGAGAAGAGGACATGAGAGCCCAGTACCCCGAGCTGTTCGAGGATTAGAACTTTCAAGGACGAAATTTTTCTAAGGAGGGAAGGTTGTAACGCTCCAACAATCTAGATTTTCATTTTTTATTATCTTAAGTGTAGTTAGTGAAATTTTGAATTTACTTGAGGAGACTTGATTAATTATGTTTTGATTTTGTGATTAACTAAGTTTGAGGATTATAATTATTCTAATTTGGATAATAATTGTTTTATTTGGAAAATTAATTTGGTAAAGTTAATTGTTGAAGATTGAGAATATTGGGTTGAGGAGAGAGAAAAAAATTGGATTAATTGGTTAAGATATTGGTATGTTTTAATTGGAAAGAAAAAAATCTATTAAATAAATAGATAAATAATTTTGATCAAGTTGGTGTTTTAAAAGCCCTTGGAACCTGTGCACACTATTATCTCCTTCTTTGGACAAAAAAAAAAAAAAAGAAAAAGAAAAAGGGAGGAGGAAGAAACCCTAGTCACCGCCCCATACTTGCCGCCGCCGCCGTCGACAATAGCCATGCCTCCATCTCCTCGTGAATTCGACAGCCGCGCCTCTCCAGCCACCATTCCTCACGGATCGGAAGTCGATCCACCCCGCCGGTCGCTCCCAAACGAAACACCTGTCGGACCGCGTCTCCTCCGCCTGCAAGTCGTCGCCCAGCGCCGCGTTCCATCCCTGTCGTCGCCCGAGCAGGAAACGTAACCCGCACGCCCAGCTCTGCGTGAATTAGATCGACCTGCATCACCCTTTGCGACCCGAGCCGCGTCGCACCTGTCCGCGCCGTAGCCGAGCTGCTCCTCTCCGAGTCGAGCTGCACCTTCTGTTGCAAGTCGTGCCGACTCCAACCTTCAAGCCGAGCTGACTCCAGCCTTCAAGCTGAGCTGACTCTAGCCTTCAAGCCGAGCCGATTCCTGCTTTTCTAGTCGAGCCGATTCGCCTGTCTTTGAGCCGTCAGCCTGCTCTGGTCATTTGCACCTATTTTGGTAAGTTAATTTGGTTTTTGGCACACCCAACAAGGACTTAAGATTTTTGAACCTAAATAATTTAGTTGGATTAAACTGATTTATCTCTCTTAAAAAGGCAACTTGGACCAATTGAATTGTAGAGTGAAAGACTCCTCCAATTAAGGACCACCTCCTTGTAACCCGACCACGAGTAAGTTATTCCAATTAAATTATTGAGTCATTGGTTGTTTAATATTCAAGTTATGAAAATTGACGTTATTAAAAATTTAGGACCTCGCTGCTTGGAAAGCGCATTTTCCTGCTGTTAGGACTCGTTGGGCAAACCTCCAGGTAAGAGATTTCTACTACTAGCTCTACGACTAGAATCATGAGACCGCATGCATTCCTAGTTATGCACGTTGAGGACTAGACCGTATCACGATATGCCAATTAATGAGGGTATGATGTGACTGATGATGTGATTTGATATGATGACATGGTATAATGTGATAACGTGACTTGTTATGACTGTATGTTTGGATATTGTGATGAGATGTGATATGATGATTAGACTGATATGATTACGTGATGATGCTATGTATATGTATGCTATGGTTAGGGTACCTGTTAGCTTAGCCTATTAGAGTCGTACCTGCATGGGTGTCTTTCGGGATCACCACCTATTTAGGATTGCGTAGTCCAACGGGACCGCCAGTCTGGCATGGATATAGATATGATTCGAGTGATTCGACGGGATCCTCGCAGCCCGATTGTCTTAGTGTTTCCTCTGGGTTCGCTACAGACCAGTATGTCCTAAGTGCTCCCTCGGGACACCGAAGACCAGATTCTGTTCCTACGGGAGCGCATGTTGCACGTGTTCAGGAACGTGCCAGTTATTAGGTACCATTTTCAGAATTCTAATAGGAAGTTAACAGGCACCTTGTGGGACTAGTAGTGGGTCCCTTACTGAGTATTTTGTACTCACTCTTTCCATGTCATATTTTTCAGGTAGGGGCAGAGGTAAGGGCAAGGGCAAGCTGGCGAGCGACCAGAAGTGACCATGGCGAGCCATGGGGATTTCTGCTTCCGCTTTACACCCCGTTTAAACTTTTAGTACTTGAGTTTTTATCATTCTTTATTTACTATTTCGTTCTTTAAAAGTAGATAGTTTCCGAGTAGGATTTTAATATTTGTTTACATTTCGTACATTACCCTGATTTTGTTTTTAAATAAATAAAATTTTGAGATTTTGTTCGTTTTAGCCAAACTTTATAACTTTAGTTATGTTATTTACATTTAGTAATGACTTCGACTCAGTATAAGGAGTTGGATCGTTACACCTTGCACGACGGAATAAATAACAGAGATTACAACTCAAATTAATTTAGGAACCTAAAAATACCAGTACATTGACAAAATTTAATTTATTTATGACTAAGCATGCTTTCAAGAAATAAATTATAGAAAATGAAGAACAGGAAACTTACGCAAGTTGACGTCTTTGGATCTACAAAACTCTAAATTGGGGCATCACCAGTTGGAAACTTTTCTATTCTTTGGGTTGAGATTTGGTTTGTGGGAACCAAAATTGGAGAAGGAACTTTTTGGAGAAAATTTTCTTTAAGAGAGAATTGAAGCGTACGCCAAAACCACAGAACTTTTCTTCCCTGTTTTCAGATCTCTCCCTCTTCTTCAGACGAAAGGAGTGGGAAGTTGAGAGAAAATTTGGGAACGTGGGAAATCACCCACGTTCCCTATTAATTTAATAATAACTTATTATTATTAAAATAATATTAATATTTAATTAATTAATTAATTAATTAAATCATATTTAATTAATATTTCATTTAAATCATATTTAAATGAATACTTCTCACGTAACCTATAGTTTTAATTTAATGAATTTAATTAAATAAAATAAAACTAAACTATTAATTAATTCTTCAATTAATTAATTGCTAAATTAAATATCATATATTTAATTTAATTCAAATTTGAATCATATTCAAATATAAATTTCTCTCATAACCTATAGTTTTAATATGTATCATATACACATAAAATTTAACCTATAGTTTTAATATGAATCTAATTCACATTAGATTAATATTTGAACTTATTCAAATATTTTATTCTCTCATAAATAAATTTTGAATCATATCCAAAATTAAATTTATATAATAAAGTTTAATTAAAATATAAATTTATATTATAATGTATCACCATACATTATATTAATTCCCAAAGTAAATTTGAACATTTCAAATTACAACTAATACAATTAAATCTCATTACCCTTTACGAGCTAGAAAGGGGACCTAATAGACCTGCAAATAAGAAACTACAACGATATAAGATTAATTAGCTAAACTCATTAACCACATTAATCAATATTCGTTAACTGTGTGTACACTCCACTAAAAACTCACAACTAAACTCTTCTCACTATAGATATATTTCTGTGTCCATGGATATAGATTAATACCAGCAAGTTAGTCTTTCACAAGTGTTCGTAGCACCAGTTGGGTCAAATTACCGTTTTACCTTTAGGTTACTTCTAGTTCTTAAATACTAGTGCTTCTTTAATGAAAAACCTATTTATAGTTCAACCACTAAACAGAAACCTCTCTTGTGTCATACAGATAGTAGGACCCTTTGTTTAAGTCCCGAAGACACCATTTAAGGAAACACTTATCTACTTATCTTAAAGTTGGGAAGGAGTGAATTTCATTTTGTGCGAGTATGTTTGTAGCTCCCCACTAGGTCTGGCAAAGAGTTACCAGGAAGTTCTCGGCTTAAAGAATTAGGCAAGAAAGCTCATTAATTGTGAGTGGTTCATTTAAATGTTTTCAAAACAAAAAGGATTTCCAATATGTTTACATCCTTAAAGATATTTCCATTAAAGCTATAACGTCCCAACAAATTTAATTTTCTATTATTATCTTAAGTGTGGATATGGAAATTTCGAATTTTATTTGAGGAACTGGATTATTTTAACCTTGTGTTAATTAAAGTTTAGAGTTATATTTACTTTGAATTGGTTAATAATAGTTTTATTTGGAAAAAAAAATTTAGTAAAGTTATTTGGTGAAGATTAATATAGTTGGGTAGAGGAGAGAGAAAATTTAATTGGTTAAAGTTAATGGTTAGATATTATTTGGAAAAAAGAAAGAGAAAGAGAAGGGAGTGATGTGATTGGTTGAAATTGAAGGAGGGAGATTTTATGGGTTTAATGGAAGAGAGAGAGTGAGACTTTTGGGGAAGAGAAAAGATAATAATAATAATAAAGAATTATTATTATTCTATTAAATAGGAACTATTCATCTTCTTCTTCAACCAACAAAAAAGAAAAAGGGACAAAACCTTAGCCGCCGCCTCTTCCTCATTCGTCAGCCACTGCCGTCGGGCATGCGCCGATCAGGTCAGCCCGAGCCGGTAGCTGAGCCGATCGTCTCCCTTTCGAGCAAGCCACGCTTCGCGGATCAGTGCCGACCCGCATCGCCCAGCCGACCTCTTCTGCCATCCGCGTCGCTCCGCAGCCAACTCGCAAGCCACACTGCCACTCGTCCCGAGCGAGTCGATCCGCGCCGCGTCGCTCTGCCCCGATCCGATCCGCGTCTCTGCCCCGATCCGATCCGCGTCTTTGCCCCACGTCCAGTCGCCGTCGCGTGCAGTCGATCGACGAGAGACGTCGCACCTTCGACCCGAAACCCGACCCGTGCAGCTGATCGACGAGGGAATACCTAAGACGCAGCACCTGCGCCCAAGCCGAGTTGCGCGCACCCGCAAGTCGAGCCGCACGCATGCAGCACCTGCGCCCAAGCCGAGCCGATCCCTACTCTTCCAGCCGTCCAAGCCGAGCCGATCCCTGCTCTTCCAGCCGAGCCACCAAACCTTTTTGGAGCCACCTAGTTTTTGTCCTTCCTCGCGTGTCCTTGGTAAGATTTTGGTAAGTTAGTTGGGTTTTTGACATACCCAACGAAGAGTAATTTTGGGTTTAAATAGTTTAATTTTAGATTAAATTAAATTATTTTTCTTAAAGGGCCGGTTGGACCAATTTGAGTTTGAGCGTGGGATTTCTCGACTTAAAGGGGGTTAGCGCAACCTTGATCTTTGGTAAGTTGCTTCGAACGACTCTTGGACCTCTTTTCCTTGAAGGTTAGGTTTTAATTGTTGTTTCTAACCATTTAGGGCCCCGCTGCTTGGAAAGCACATCTTCTTCTTGCTGTTAGGACTCGTCGACCAAATCTCCAAGTAAGAGATTTCTACTACTAGCTCTATGACTAGAACCATGAGACCGCATACACTTCCAGTTATGCACGTTAAGGACTAGACGGTATAACACATGTAAATTATGAGAGCATAATGTGACTGATGATATGGTTTTATATGATGGCATGGTAATGTGATGACGTGGCTTATGATGACTTTATGCTTGGTTGTGGTGATGAGATGTGATATGATTACATGATGATGTTATATGTATGTATGCTATGGTTAGGGTGTATGTTAACTTCTTATTAGAGTCGTATCCACATAGGTGTCTCTCGGGATCACCACGTTTATGACACATACATGATGGAGAGACCCGACGGGGTCGCTCCCACTTATGACTACGTAGTCTGACGAGATTACCAGTCTGACATTGATATTGACACAGACATGACGTGAGTGATCCGACGGGACCGCTCACAGCCCGAGCGTCTTAGGTATTCCCTTGGGAATTACCAAGGACCAGCTTGTCCCTATGGGGCGCATGTTGCACGTGTGCGGGAACGTGCCAGTTTGGGTACCATTTTCAGGACTCTAATAGGATGTTAACAGACACCTAGTGGGGACTAGTAGTGGGTCCCTTACTGAGTATTTTATACTCACTCTTTCCATGTCATGTATTTCAGGTAGAGGCCGAGGCAAGGGCAAGGGCAAGCTGGCGAGCGGCCAGAAGTGACCGTGGCGAGCCATAGGGATTTCTGCTTCCGCTTACACCCGTTTTAAACCTTTAGTACTTGAGTTTTATTTTCCTCTTTATTTACTATTTCAATTCTTTAAAAAGTAGATAAGGCCCGAGTAGGATTTTAATATTCGTTTATATTTCGCACATTTCCCTGATTTGATTTTTTTTAAATAAAATTCTGAGGTTTTATTTATTTTAACTAAACTTTATGACTTAAAATTTGTTAATTACATTTAGTAATGACTTCGACTCAGTATAAGGAGTTGGGTCGTTACAAAAGCCATGATTTCTATTATGCTTTTCAAATGCCCGTGATTTATAAATGCATAAAGATTTGATATGAGTTGAAATAATGAAATGATGATCTTCTGTACCTTATGTGATGAGAACCCTCATACTTTCTGTGTAATCTGGTATGAGATGCCTTATCCTTGCTATGTGATCTAGGATAAGATACTCTATTTTTGCTGTATGATTTAGAGTAGAATGCCTCATACTTGCCGTTTGATCTTGTATGGGGTGCCTTTTGTTTGTCGTGTGATCTGACATTGGAAGACACATTATACGTGATGAAATTAATGAAACTTGCTAAATTCGTTGAGACTACTTCACATAGCTGCAACTTGACAAAAGAGTGTGGTAAACGCTTGAGCTGCAAAAATGGTACAAAGATGTAATTAAATAAGCAGAATGATTATGCATTGTAATTATAAGAAGAATGATGATCAATGTATTTTTACGCGATATGAACCTTGATGAATGATTTGAAAAAGAAATGATTTTCCATACGATTTGTAAATGTTTGATGATGAGATTTGAATTGTGTTAATTGCCTAACACATGATTTGCTTTAAACTCAATACTATTATGGAAATGAAGTATTTGTATCGCATGATTTGGTGAAATGATTTGTAGTGCGTTAAAGCATGTTTAACTTATTAAAAGTGTTGATAAAAGACCTTACTCACTAGACATTTTTGTTTAATAACCTTTCAAATATTTTGTTTTAATCCTCCATAAGTAGCGAATGACATCCAACGTTGAACTTGCAACCTTGATCATCTACTGTGTCATTCACGCATCATTTTGGTATTGGCCACTATCAACTCGCATAGCATGTAGAAGCTACGCGAGAAGAGTCTAAATGTCATTTTGAGTTGTGTATAATTCTTCTGAAAGGAACTTTACACTATGCATCATATGTAATATGTTTCTTAAAATATCAATGAAGTCATTTTATTTCATTAGAGTTCATATTCCATATTTAAGCTTGTTGGTTTGTATTTAACCTACTTACTAGGCGTTTTGCATGTATCTTGCAAAGAGACTCACATATAATGTCTAAGCCGATCGCATCCCCATTTGGTCACATAAATTAACATTTGGGGTGGGAGGTGACATTGTTATAAGAGAATAATATCTTTTTCATATAAAGAATAATTTCAAAATGTTCCACATTTTAATCAATGAGTTTTGAGTTTGATTTTGATTATGTCCTAAGTTTCAAAATTTCAAAATGTTATATAATTTTGTCGTTTATTTCAATTTGGTCCGCATATATATTTCAAAATTTTACATTTTTAACCTTAATTTTTAATTAAAATTAGACTTTCAATCATTGACATTAATATCTCTTAATTACTTTAAAATAATTATGAAGTAGAATTATAAATTTAATTTAAAAAGTTTTAAAAATAACAAAGCTTAATTACAACTATAATGGTTTAAAATTTATTAACATACATTAATAATAAAGACGAAAAAAAAGGAGTATTTTGGAAAAATTTGAGCTTCTAAATATAAAATTTTAAAATTTAGCGATCAAATTGAAATAAAAATCAAATATCAATAATAAAGTTGTAACGTTTTGAGATGTGGAGACTAAATTAATTAAAAAAAAGTTAAGAATTAAATGGGTAAGTTTAGGGTAGTTTTAAAAATTATTTGAAAAAATAAGGTGATTTGTAATCAATTCCGTCTCTTGAAGAGATTGAATGTTCCTTTATATATATATATATTTTATTCAATTGAACTGTGTTTTTTTCTTAAATGAATTCATTGTTTGTTTTAATTGTTTTCCATCTTTTTTATTTAATTGTTTTTTCTACCTGGAATACATTTTTTTATTTTAGTTTTCTAAAAATAATACAAAAAAGCAAATTATTTACATTTTAGAGAAAAAACTATGCAAAAACTCATTATACTTTAATTTTGCTGTGGAGTGTAAATATTTTGTCCATTTTACTATTTTTATCAATTTTTAATTTTTCTTTTTACATTTTTCGATACATTTCTTTTATCTTTACAAATTTTCAAACTTTTAAAGAAAACATATTGTTTTTAAAGGGAATTGTTAGGGTTTTTTAAGAAATAGAATAAAGTACGAAAATATTTACATCATATAAGAACAATTTGAAAAAGGAAAAAGACCATAATCTCACAATGTGAAAAAACAAAATACCCCACGATTAATCAGTCCCACACTCGTGAAAAAATGATTTTTACTCAGTCTAAACGATCTTATACCCTTCTACCAAATCTAAACGATATTGTACCCTTGTATCAAGTCTAAACGATCTTGTACAAAATTTAAACGATCTTGTACCAAGTCTAAACGATCTTGTACCAAGTCTAAACAATCTTATACCAAGTATAAACAATCTTGTACCAAGTCTAAATGATCTTGTACCTAGTCTAAATGATCTTGTACCTAATCTAAACGATATTGTACCAAATTTAAATGATTTTGTATTCAGTCTAAACAATCTTGTACCAAATATAACGATCTTGTACCCATTCTAAACGATCTTGTACCAAATATAACGATCTTGTACACAGTCTAAACGATCTTGTACCAAAGCTAAATGATCGATTAGTTATAGTAGTCTATCTGGAATAGACAACTGATCTTTTAGATATTGGACCAAGAAGAAAAAAAAAAAGAAAATGAGAGATGAAGAAGAAGGAAAAAATTCTGGAAGAGAAAACGAAAAAAATTGCAAACAAGAAGTAGAAATATGAAGGACTAGAAGTAATAATAAGAAGAAATTAATAATATGAAAAAGAGAAAAATAAATTGCGAAGAAGAAAAAAAGAATTGAAAAGTTGTCCCGCAATAATCAAAATCCAATCAGGGCAAATATGGAATTTATGAAAAAGTAATTGGCATCATGTGCTTTTCTTACATGGTTATACAAGCCGTAAACTTTTAGCACTTTTGTTATATTTATGTAAACTTACCAAATTATTATGGATAACACGATATGGATAACACAAAAAATGAAACTATTTACAAAATATACCTAAATATCTAAATTGACTATAGAGGGTTGGATGAAATTTGCTATATTTTCTAAATAATTTCAAAATTTTGCTATTTTTGAAAATCTCTTATTTTAAATTAACAGCTAGTGACTAAATCAACAAATTTATTTCTTTATTGAAAAGATAGATAATTCGTTTAAAAACCAATAATAAAATTTGTTTACTCATAAAAAAATCACACAATAAATATGTAACAAAAATCGACGACCGAATGGTTAAAACTTAAAATAGACAACTCCCCCTCCAATGTTTCCAATAACCACATTCATGGATGATCTCCCTCTAGCAACAATCTCCAGCAATCTATCAGTGACCCCTAATTTCAACACAAATAAGCTATTCAAAAAAATTTGTTTATCAAGCATGTTTTTTGTTGTAAGATATCCATGGTTGTTGATTTTTGCTAAAATTAAGGGTTGAGATTATCTTTGCTGGAGTTGGTTGCTAGAGGTCGTAACGAACAGATGGAATCATCTAAAAAAGTGGAAACATTGGAAGGGGTGAATTGGTTATTTTAAGTTTTAATCATCTGGATAATAAATAATTTTATTGTAGCAAAATGAATGTTAAAATAACTGTTCTCATTTTGAAATATTTATTCTGTGATATTTTGATGAGTAAATAAATTTTATAATGTGATATTATTGTGAAAAAAAAATCTATTTTTTCAATAAAGAAATAAAAATTTCAATTTAGTCACTAACTTACTTCAAGATAAGAAATAAAAAACTGTAAAGAAAAAAGATGCATAAAACATAAAAAGAAATCTAAAACAAAAAATATATTCAATATGAAAAAGATGATGGAAAAACCTTTTTTTTTTTTTTTTTAAAAAGAATTAATTTTAGAAAAAAAGGTGCACATTAGAATGAAATAAAAAACAAGAAAAATAATTATAAAAAAGGGCATGGAAGAGACTGAATTGAATAAAGATAAGAAATACCACTATATTTGCAAATAATACTAAATCTCAAAATTTCGAGACTATTACTATTATTATTTATTTATTTATTTATTATTATTGTTGTTATTATTATTATTATGTGTTGAAACTTGGAACTAATGGTAATGAATGAAGAGATGATGTTAAGATTTAGTTGAAGATTGTGGATGTCCAATCCAGTGGATATGGTAGGTAAGATGGTAGGTGCTTTATGGATATCCGGGATTGTTCTTGGACCTCCCTTTTTACCTTCTACTACATACATCCATATGTATGTATGTATACATACATATATGTAGATATTATACATACATATATGTAGATATTATACATACATACATACATACATACATACATACATACATACATACATACATACATACATACATACATACATACATACATACATACATACATACATACATACATACATACATACATACATACATACATACATACATACATACATACATACATACATACATACATACATACATACATACATACATACATATATAGATATATACCATGTTTTTATAACTATCTAATTATATCTATATTAAACTTAGATTACATATTTAGAGACCCAAACTTTTTCTTATCATGTATAATACAGTTTTCTAACTTTGTATTTTGGTTTTAATGTATTCTAACTTTTAATTTCTCATCTTTGATGTTCTACTTCCTTCATTTTTACAAATTTTTTTAGCAATTTTAAATTCCATCTAATGTCAATTCAATAAAAAAAATTAAAATGTATTTATAATTCACATTTAGGGTAAGTATAAAATGCCACGTTAAAAATGCATTTTTTTTTTCTTCTAAAATCTCCTTACAAACTTCTTTTCAGAGGTGTTTTTAACTAAAAGTTTGTTTAATTTTATACTTTCGAATTATAATAATTTATAATCAGAAGTGTTTTTATAATTTCAAATTATAATAAAACAATTTGTTGATGGAGGTTTTGATAGGAGTTGGCTAACAATTATTGAGGATGGTGCTTGGAGGTTGTCGACTACGGTCATTATAAAACGATAACCAGAGGTTGGCAACAACGATCATTGAAAATCAATCGGCAAAGGTCATCGAAAACAGTTGTTGATAGTTGGTCAATAACAACTACGAAAAAAACAATCGACGAAAGTTGACCAACAATTGTTACCTAAAAATTGCTCAACGAAAGTAAGCAACAATGGTCACCAAAAAACAATTGATGAAAACCGACAAATATCAGTCATCGAAAAACGATCAACGAAAGTTGGTTGACAATAGTCATCGAAAACTAGTCGACAAAAGTTGGTTGGTAATAATGGTCACATGAAAATGGTCATTAGTAGTTGGCCAACAACTACTATTGAAAAACATTGATGAAAGTTGGAAGACATCGGTCATAGAAAACGATTGATGAAAATTGACTTGCAACAACCATAGAAAAGCATTTAATGAAAGTTGCCTACAGGGATCACAAAAAAGTAGTGGATAAAAGTTGGCCAGCAATTGCTATTGAAAAATGATTGATGAAAGTTGGTCGACAACAGTCATAGACAACGATCGATGAAAGTTGACTTGCAACTGCCATCGAAAAGCGTTTAATGAAAGTTACCTGACAGGGATCACAAAAAAGTAGTGGATAAATGGTCAACTAAAGTTTGTTGACATTAGTCATTAGAAAATAGTGGATGAAATTTGGTTAGAAATAGTCCCTTAAAAATGGTCGATGAAAGTTAGTCGATAACACTACAGAAAAAAATTAACCAAAGTTGACCAGCAGTGATCATTGAAATATGGTCAACGGAAGTTGGTCAACAGAAATCACCAAAAAACGATTAATGAAAGTTGGCTAACAATAATCACCAAAAAAATAGTTGATAAAAGTTGGACGACCATGGTTGTATAAAAGTCACCGATGGAGGTTGGCCGATGGTAATGTTGAAAAACAATAACTAGAGGTTGACATCATTAGTTGTCAGAGGTAGATTGATTGTTGTCTTTGAAAAACGATTGTTGAAAGTTTGCCAACAACAATCATAAAAAAATAGTTGTCAGAAGTTGGTCGATAAATTGTCACCAAAATGTAGTTCTTGAAGGTTCGTTGGCAGTAGTTGCGGGAAAATAGTACAGAAATTTGACGATCAACGACCAACAAAATACAGTTGCTAGAAAAAAATCTTTGGAAGTTGGTCGATGATGATTGCTAAAAAGAATTTTTTGGAGGTTGGACAACAAAGGTTGCCGAAAAAATAAAAGACAGAAGTTAACTGTCAGCGGGCAACAAAAAATGATAGCCAGAAAAACGCTGATCGGAGGTTCAATGACAATAAATGGTGGTCAGTAGTCGTCTTGTGAGGGTCACTAGAAAACGGTCACCCAAAGTTTAACCGATGACTTGTAACGACCCAACTCCTTATACTAAGTCGAAACCATTACTAATTAAAAAGGGTAAATAAGTTTGTAAAGTTTTAAAAATAGAATAAGACAAAAACCTCAAATTTAAAAAAAAAAAATAAACAAGGAAAATGTGAAATAAGTATAAAATAAAGTCCTAACTCGGGCCCTATCTAGTTTTAAAGAAATAAATTAACCAATAAAGAATGAACTGAAAATGCAATACTAAAATCCAAATTTTGACATAAGCGGAAGCAAGCGTATCCCTATGGCCCGCCACGATCACTTCTGGTCACTCGCCAGCTTTCCCTTGTTCTTACCTTTGCCTCTGCCTGAAAAATGGAAATGGAGAGAGTGAGCATAAAAATACTCAGTAAGGGACCCACTACTAGTCCCACTAGATGCCTGCTAAATTCCTATTAGAGTTCTGAAAAGTGGTACCCCTGAACTGACACGTCCCCAAACACGTGCAATCTGTGCCCCCGTAGGAACAAGCTGGTCTTTGGTGATTTCCAAGGAAATACCTAAGACGATCGGGCTGTGAGTGGTCCCGTCGGATCACTCACGTCATGTCTATGTCAATGTCAATGTCAGACTGGTAATCCCGTCAGACTACGCAGTCATAAGTGTGAGCGACCCTGTCTGTGTCATAATAGTGGTGATCCCAAAGGACACCCATGTGGGTACGACTCTAATAAGAAGCTAACATACACCCTACATATAGCATGTACACAACATCTCATCAATCACATCATAACTTATCATATATGTCATAATTACGTCAATTCATGCTATAACATATCAAACCATAACGTACCAACCCTAACATATCATATCACGTCATCCTCAACTACAACTATGTCGTTAGAACGAAGGATGTAGCATCGACATACTATTCACGCTAACCATAGAGTCAATCAGCAAGCACAACTTCAATATCAATCTCTCTCTCTCAACAACCTTGAGTTAGGTACTTAGATTCTATTCATACGTAACCATAAATTCAAAGATGCGGTCTCTTTAATGTAAATAGAAGGTCTAGTAAGAGAATCTCTTACCTAGAGGTTACTCAACAAGTTCTAGCAGTAACAACACGCTCCCCAATCGACGAAAGTCCTAAATAGTCAAGAAACCACAATTTAATAATTTAACCCTCAAAGAATTTAGGTCCAAAAAATCACTTGAAGTGACTTACCCAAGATCAAGACCGGACTCAGTTTGGACTTAGTTGGACAAATCCCCAACTCGACTTCCAATTAACTAAGTCAATTTAATCCAACAACCAACTTAGTTAGGGTCAAAATAACCTTAGCTGGATAGATTAAAACCAAAATAAACCTACCGAGGCTTACCGAAAATGTGGGTCAAAACAGGGCTAAAATGGAGATTGACAGCTCAGCTGGCTCGACTGGAGAGGCAAAAATCGATTGGCGGCTCCGTTGGAAATTCGGCTCACGAAGAAGGGCACAGGCACGGGCGCGGGTCGGCCGGCGACGCGGAGCGCCTGAACGCAGGCGCAGGTCGGGCGGCAATGCGGAGCGGCTGGACGCGCGATCAAGGGGGCAGTGACGCGACGGTGGTTGGAGGCGCGATCAAGGAGGCAGCGACGCGACGGCGGCTGGAGGCGCGATCGACGGGGCAACGATGCGACGACGGAGGAGATTGCTGGCGGAGATGCGGTAAGCAGCGACGGCTTCCAGGCGGAGGAGACGGGGGTTGGGCTCTGATCTGCGGAGGACGGGCGACTGGAAGTGCGGGTCTAGCGGCTAGGGCTGTGTGATCGGCTGACGGCGACGGCGGCGGCTAGGGTTTTGCTTCTTTTCTTTCTCTTTTTTTTTTCTTTCCTTTCTCAAAGAAAGTGATGTTGGCTTGCACGGGTCCCAATGGTCCTTTTTAAAGAAATAATAATAATAATAATAATAGGCTTAATATTATTCTTCTTTTCTCTTTCCTTAATTTAATCAATTAAATCACTTAATCTTGTTCTTATTTAAGCCCAACAATCTCCATAAAAATATCAAAAACCCAATGACCTTAATCTTTTTCCAAATAAATATCACCCTTAGATATTTTCTTGATGTCTAAAAATCAAATGTTCATAAATCATTTAATTTCAAACACCCAAAATTTCAATAATTACACTTAAGATAATAAATTAAATTCCAAATTGTTGGGGCGTTACAATCTTTCCTCCTTGAAAAACTTTCGTCCTCGAAAGTTCTAGTTCTCGAACAGCTCGGGGTACTGGGCTCTCAAGTCCTCTTCTCTCTCCCATGTGGCCTCTTCAACTCCGTGGTTTCGCCAAAGAACTTTGACCAGTGAGATTCCTCGATTATGGAGCATCTTGACCTCTCTTGCCAAAATCTCAACTGGTTGCTCCTTGTAGCTCAAGTCCTCATTAATTTGCAATGGCTCAAAGTCAACCACATGTGTCGGGTCTGCAACATACCTCCTCAGCATGGAGACATAGAACACATCATGCACTGCAGAAAATGATGGGGGCAACGCCAAGCGATAAGCTACAGGGCCAATCCACTCAAGTATCTCAAATGGCCCTACAAAAAGTGGATTTAGCTTCCCCTTCTTCTCGAACCTCAGAACACCCTTCATAGGTGTTACCTTCAGAAAGACCATGTCTTCCACCTCAAACTCGAGATCCTTACGCTGTTCATTAGCATAACTCTTCTGTCTGCTCTGTGCTGTCAACATACGAGCTCTAATCTTCTGTATGGCTACATTAGTGGTCTGAACTAACTCGGGGCCTAGCATTCTCTGCTCACCAACCTCATCCCAACAAACAGGAGATCTACAACACTTACCATACAAAGCCTCAAATGGTGCCATGCCGATGGTAGCCTAGTAGCTGTTATTATAGGCGAATTCCATCAAGTGCAAGTGAGAGTCCCAACTTCCTGAGAACTCCAGAACACAGGCTCGCAGTATATCTTCTAGAACCTGGTTCAACCTCTTTGTTTGACCGTCAGTTTGAGGATGAAAAGCTGTACTGAAGTCTAACCTCGTGCCCAAGGCTAGCTGAAGTCCTTTCCAGAATTTCAATGTGAAACGAGCATCTCTGTCTGAAATGATGGATAGGGGTACTCCATGTAGTCTCACTATCTCCGTCATATATAACTGTCCCCACTTACTGGTAGTGTAAGTGAATTTCCCCGAAACAAAGTGGGCTGACTTCGTGAGTCTGTCAACAACAACCCAGATCACTATATAGCCCTTTAGAGTCCTAGGCAGTCCTGTAATGAAGTCCATCGATACACTCACCCATTTCCATTCTGGTACACCCAAGGGTTGCAACAACCCTGTTGGCTTCTGTCTAGGTGCCTTCACCTGCTGGCATACCAAACATCTACTAACGAAATCTGCCACTTCTCTCTTCATGTTCCTCCACCAATAAGCACGCCTCAAGTCTTGGTACATCTTCGTACTTCCGGAATGCATAGTAAATGGGGAACTATGAGCCTCAGTTAAAAGCTCTGTCTTGACTGCACTGTCTTCTAGCACGCACAAACGTCCATTGAAAGTAAGTCCGTCATCAGAGGATATGGAGAAATCCTCACTTTGCCCTGCCTCTACTAATAGACGCTTCTCGACCAAATAAGGATCATTTAGCTGAGCAACAATAATCCTCTGTCTCAAGGTCGACTGCACGGTCAACTGAGCCAATTGTGAGGTCATTTCCCCTACCGAGACTGCAATCTCAGCTCTCTCGAAATCTCTTAGTAAGGGAGCTTGGTTGGTGATAAGCGCTGCTGAATGCGCAACCTTCCTACTCAACGCGTCAGCTACTACGTTTGCCTTACCTAGGTGATACAAAATCTCGCAGTCATAGTCTTTCACTAACTCAAGCCACCTCCTCTGCCTCATGTTCAACTCCTTCTGGGTGAAGAAGTACTTCAGGCTCTTATGGTTAGTGAAAATCTGTATCTTCTCACCGTACAAGTAGTGCCTCCATATCTTCAGTGCAAAAACCATTACTGCCAACTCTAGGTCATGGGTAGGGTAGTTCTGCTCATGATTCTTCAACTGACGAGAGGCATAAGCAACTACATTACCTTGCTGCATCAGAACACAACCCAGTCTTTTCTTTGAGGCATCACTGTAGATCACGAAACTTCCATATCCATCTAGTACTGTCAAAACTGGTGCAGACACAAGCTTCTGCTTGAGCTCTTGGAAGCTACTCTCACAAGCTAGGCTCCAAACAAAAGGAGTCCCCTTCCTGGTCAACTGGGTCAAGGGACTGGCTATACGAGAGAAGTCTTCCACGAACCTCCTGTAGTAACCTGCCAAACCGAGGAAACTACAAATCTCGCTAACCGTAGACGGTCGAGGTCAACTGGTAACTGCTTCGATCTTTACTGGGTCCACAGAAACTCTCTCACTGGAAACCACGTGGCTAGAAAAAGTCACCTTCTTCAGCCAGAACTCACACTTGGAGAACTTGGCGTACAACTTATTAGCTCGAAGAGTCTCCAAAATCTGGTGTAAATGCTCCTCATGCTTAGCCTTAGTCTTGGAGTAAATCAAAATGTCATCAATGAAAACTATGAAAAACGTGTCTAAGAAATCCTTAAACACCCTGTTCATCAAGTCCATGTATATCGCCGGAGCATTAGTCAACCCAAAAGACATCACAATGAACTCGTAATGTCTGTATCTGGAATGGAAAGCGGTCCTAGGAATAACACTATCCTTGATCCTCAATTGGTGGTAACCTGATCGCAGGTCGATCTTAGAAAAGATGGTGGCTCCTTGCAACTGATCGAACAAATCATCAATCCTGGGCAAGGGATAGCGATTCTTAACTGTCACCTTGTTCAGCTCTCTGTAGTCAATGCAAAGGCGCATCGACCCATCCTTCTTCTTCACAAACAACATTGATGCTCCCCAAGGTCACACATTGGGTCGAATAAAACTCTTGTCCAGTAACTCCTGCAACTGCACCTTCAGCTCCTTTAGCTCAGTTTGAGCCATTCTGTAAGGGGCCCTCGAGATAGAAGCAGTACCTGACTCTAACTCGATGGCGAAGTCTATCTCCCTGGAAGGCAGAAGTCCTGGAAGCTCGTTGGAGAAAACATCGGGGTACTCCCTTACCACTGGTTCGGAGGACAGGAAAACTTCTGGTTCTCTAGTATCTACTACGCTTGCCAAGATGCTCCAGGTACCCTGGCTGAGTAGTTTACTAGCCTTCATGGCTGAGATGACCTTGGGTATACATACGATTCCTGTCCCCTTAAATTTGAAATTAGTCCCAAAGGGAGGGTTAAAGACGACTTCCTTATGGAAACAGTCTATGCTTGCATGGTTAGCAGACAGCCAATCCATGCCTAGTATTACATCGAAATCCTGTATGTCTAACACTAGTAGGGTCACGTTTAACATATGGTTCGCTACCTCTACCTGACATGCCTTTATTTTTTCTTTAGACAACATGATCGCCCCCGATTGAGGTAGAAACCGACAGTACACTACCCAACGGTTCAACTTCTAAATCCATTTGTCGAACAAAAACTGAAGATATAAAAGAATGGGATGACCCAGAGTCAAACAGTACAAGTGCATAATGCCCCAAGATTGGGAGCATACCTGTCACTACAGTACCAGCTCGCTCGGCCTTCTGACGAGTCGTGGCAAAAACTCTTCCCTGTTATTAAGCGGGAGGCTGATGCGAGGTAGTTTCAATGAGTTTCTAAGGAAAAACATCGGCGTTATGTCCTGGTTGCTTGCACCTGAAGCAAACTCCACTTCCTACCAAGCGACGACCTCCATGAACTCTACCACACCTCCCACAAGCAGGTAGCTCTCTCAATGTTCTTCCTGCAGCAGCCAGCTCCTGACGATGCCGCTAGAAGACACCTCCTGACCTCAGGTCTCGTTGAGGTGCCAAGGCAGGCTGCGTCTCAACCTTCATCTTCTGACCAAGGCTTGACCCTCTGCCTGCAGCCTTGGACGGATCAGCTCTCTCATGCAGACTCAAGTCCAGTGCTATGCGTAGTGCATCAGCATGAGTGGCTGGCCAGAGGGCTTGGACGATGGCCTGGAAGTCTGGACTGAGACCTCTAACGAACTTCTCAGTCCTGGAAGCCTCATCCCTTACCACATCGGGAGCAAAATGGGATAACATGTCGAACTTGGCGTCGTACTGCTCCACAGTCATATTGCCTTGCTCCAAGTTTAGGAACTCTTGCTGCTTAGTGTGCTTCACGTTGGCAGAGAAGAACTTAGCATAGAAGTTCTCCTTGAACTGCTCCCAGGTTATTTTATTGACGTTGGCCCTCAGCAGTCTCCCACCAGGCGGTGCCTCTATCCTCCAAGAAGAAAACTGCACACTGCACCTTCTGGTCGTCTGGGCACTTCATGTACCGAAAGATAGTCTCTATGGATGTCAACCACATTTGGGCCTTGGTAGGGTTATCCATGGACCCATCAAAAGTTTTAGGGTTATACTTCCTAAAGTCTCTCAGGTGTTTGGCCTCATCCGATAGTTAAACTGGCGCGGGCTGAGCTCCCACAGGGGCTGGAGAAGGGACGGTCTGGCCCTGAACAGAGGCGGCCTGGGTCTGTTGGGCAGCGAGAAAAGGTGCTAAAGCAGCCTGTAGCATGTCCTGATATCGCTGCTCCATCGCAGCGAGATCCGCCTAGGTGACAGGTGCGTTAGGGTCGGCTACCTGCACAACAGGTTGCTCCTCCGACTGGGTACGTCCGGCCCCTCTGCCTCCCCTACCACCCCCTCGACGTGCACCTCTACGCGGTGACATCTTTTTCTGAAGTTTCACCAGAAGAACTTTTCACAAAACAACCACAACACTTATACTAACTACACTCATTTTATCAAGCAAGATCGTAACCATTACATTTAGCAAAGTCTTAAAACATACCTAGCGAGTGACGAAGGACCGTATAGCCATAGGGGTAAAACAAACCAAAAAAAGACTCACATCGTAAGTCAGTCTGCAGAACCTAGGACATAGGCTTTGATACCAACTGTAACGACCCAACTCCTTATACTAAGTCGAAGCCATTACTAATTAAAAAGGGTAAATAAGTTTGTAAAGTTTTAAAAATAGAATAAGACAAAAACCTCAAATTTTCAAATAAAAAAAATAAACAAGGAAAATGTGAAATAAGTATAAAATAAAGTCCTAACTCGAACCCTATCTAGTTTTAAAGAAATAAATTAACCAATAAAGAATGAACTGAAAATGCAATACTAAAATCCAAATTTTGAAATAAGCGGAAGCAAGCGTATCCCTATGGCCCGCCACGATCACTTCTGGTCACTCGCCAGCTTGCCCTTGTTCTGACCTCTGCCTCTGCCTGAAAAATGGAAATGGAAAGAGTGAGCATAAAAATATTCAGTAAGGGACCCACTACTAGTTCCACTAGATGCCTGCTAAATTCCTATTAGAATTCTGAAAAGTGGTACCCCTGAACTGACACGTCCCCGAACACGTGCAATTTGTGCCCCCGTAGGAACAAGCTGGTATTTGGTGATTCCCAAGAGAATATCTAAGACGATCGGGCTGTGAGTGGTCCCATCGGATCACTCACGTCATGTCTATGTCAGACTGGTAATCCCGTCAGACTACGCAGTCATAAGTGTGAGGGACCCCGTCGGGTCTCTCCATCATGTCTGTGTCATAATAGTGGTGATCCCGAAGGACACCCATATGTGTACGACTCTAATAAGAAGCTAACATACACCCTACACATAGCATGTACACAACATCTCATCAATCGCATCATAACTTATCATACATGTCATCATTACGTCAATTCATGCTATAACATATCAAACGATAATGTACCAACCCTAACATATCATATCACGTCATCCTCAACTACAACTATGTCGTTAGAACAAAGGCGGTAGCATCGACATATTATTCACGCTAACCATAGAGTCAATCAGCAAGCACAATTTCAATATTAATCTCTCTCTCAACAACCTTGAGTTAGGTACTTAACTACCATTCATACGTAACCATAAATTCAAACATGCGGTCTCTTTAATGTAAATCGAAGGTCTAGTAGGAGAATCTCTTACCTGGAGGTTACTCAACAAGTTCTAGTAGTAACAACACGCTCCCCAAGCGGCGAAAGTCCTAAATGGTTAGGAAACCACAATTTAATAATTTAACCCTCAAAGAATTTAGGTCCAAAATTTCACTTGAAGTGACTTACCCAAGATCAAGGCCGAACTCGGTTTGGACTTAGTTAGACAAATCCCCAACTCGGTTTCCAATTAACTAAGTCAATTTAATCCAACAACCAACTTAGTTAGGGTCAAAATAACCTTAGCTGGATAGATTAAAACCAAAATCAACCTATCGAGGCTTACCGAAAATGTGGGTCAAAACAGGGCTAAAAGGGAACTTGGCGGCTCAACTGGCTTGATTGGAGAGGCAAAAATCGACTGGCGACTCGACTTGAAATTCGACTCACAAAGAAGGGCGCAGGCACGGACGTGGCTTGCGGCGTGGAGCGGGCGCGGGTCGGGCGGCGATGCAGAGCGACTGGACGTGAGCGTGGGTCAGGCAGCGATGCGGAGCGGCTGGACGCGTGATCGACGAGGCAGAGATGCGACGGCGGCTAGACGCGTGAGCGATGCTACGGCGGAGGAGATTGGTGGCGAAGAAGCGGTAAGTAGTGACGGCTTCCAGGGGGAGAAGACGCGGGTCGGGCTCCGATCTGGGGTGGACGGGCGGCTGGAAGCGCGAGTCTGGTGGCTAGGGCTGTGCGATCGGCTGACGGCGGCGGCGGCGACTAGGGTTTTGCTTCTTTTCTTTCTCTTTTTTTTTTCTTTCCTTTCTCAACGAAAGTGATGATGACTTGCACGGGTCCCAATGGTCCTTTTTAAAGAGAAAATAATAATAATAATAATAGGCTTAATATTATTCTTCTTTTCTCTTTCCTTAATTTAATCAATTAAATCACTTAATCTTTTTCTTATTTAAGCCCAACAATCTCCATAAAAATATCAAAAACTCAATCACCTTAATCTTTTCCTAAATAAATATCACCCTTAGATATTTTATTGATGTCTAAAAATCAAATGTTCATAAATCATTTAATTCAAAACACCCAAAATTTCAATAACTACACTTAAGATAATAAATTAAATTCCAAATTGTTGGGGCGTTACATGACTATTGTTGGAAAGCAGTTGTTTAAGGTTGGGGGAAGCGATTGTGGGAAAAGTGGTAGATGAAAATAAGCTATCGAAGATTGTGCAAAATTTAGCTGGAGATAATGGTCAAATGTTTGCTGGCGACAGTTGATGAAGACAATTTTAGAGGTTGGCTTGTAAGAATAGCAAAAACTGGTGCCATAATGTTTCATACATATTAGGAAGACTAGCCATTAAAGAACCAAATTTTATTTTTTGAAAGTGGGTTTGAAGTGTTTATTTTAAACCACATTATTGTATAAACTCATTTTTTTTCAAAATTCATTTTCAAGTTTCTGTGGCTCCTTCTGCTTCTTGGCTCTTTGCTCCTAATTCCCCTATTTTAGATTGGTCTATTACTCTCTTGTTGATCTTCTAGTTTACTGAGTCTTCAATGGCTACTCAAATGACTGCTCTAAGAGGTACTTTATGTATTTTGATCTTGAGGTGCATCTTGTTAATCCTGATATGTCTGGCGAGTTCTCTATTTCCTTTGATGAAGACCACATTGCTAGTCTTGTTTGATGTCCATGATAGGCTCTTGTTGTATCTCCTTGCTACCTTCCTTCTCATTCTTCTCATCCTAGAGAGAAAGTTTTTACTGCCCCTATTGGAGTTTATGCTCCAAATGTTGATGCCTTTGTTCCCTCTAGAAAATCTAATTATATAGAAAATGTCTTTGCTCCTTTTGTTGTCTTTGCTCCTTTTGTTGATGACTCTACCCCTAGCGATACTATTGATACCACTGCTCCTCGCCTTCTTGACTCTACGCCTGTTGATAATTCGACACCCCCTAGTTCATATGCTCATGCAAAGGGCGCCCCAACTTCAACAAAAAGGGTGTCTCCTCTAGTTGGTTCTTCCGTGCCTCTTCCTTATAAGCCTCCACAACGTCCCTCTTTCAAGGGACAAAAGGTTATCACTACTAAGGCCAGACAAAGAAAGTAGACACCAAATATTCTTTCTGTTTCGATTGATGGGGTGTCTTTTCATTTAGAGGACAGTGTTCACAAATGGAAGTATGTGGTCCAACGACGCATTGTAGATGAGGCAAATATTTTTTATCAATATCATTCCTGCTTAGCTATAATGGAGCTAATCAATCGAGCTGAGTTGACTAAAACCGTCTCTTTTGTTGGTCCTTTTTATCCTCAGTTAATTTGTGAATTAATTGTTAATTTACCTATTAAGTTTGTTGATCCTAGTGCTGCTAAATTTTGAAATGTTCATGTCAAGGGGTTTTGCTTTAATATTTCTCAATCTATAATAAATATGTTTCTATGTGTTAGTTTGCCTCTTGATTTTTCTACCACTCTTCCTACCTCTAAGATGTTGGCCTTAAAGTTAACTGGAGAGGCTGTAAATGTATGGCATGCTGTTGAACAACTTCTCGTTATCTCATTCAGTGTTAAATATGACATGCTTCACAAAATGATATTTCTAATTGGTACCCCTCAACCCATGCCTCAACTGTATCCATTGCCTTGGCTAACTTAGTGTATCTAATTGGGACCAATGCTCTAATGGATGTGAGTCAGTTTGTCTTTAATCATCTTCTAAGACATGTTGAGACGTTTGGTATTAAGATCCCAATTTTCTTTCCTCATCTCCTGTGTGGGATTTTGCTTGCACATCATCCTTCGACCTGATTGATTAGGATACTCCTAGTTTTATCATGTCTTACCTCGCAACACACTTTGAACCTCGCATTGCGGCATGCGAACGCAACCTAAGCAGTGCTAACGCCTCAAAATGAAACACCAGAATGCTCCACTTAAATCCTTGAATCCTAACACTTAACATGATATTTAAATTACTAGGCGATAAGAAAACAAACAACGTAAGATAACTTCTAACTTCTTTTTTACTTAGTCAATATGCATTCCTAATACAATGTACAAGAACTATAAAATAAAGCTTCCAACGCCTAGCACAGCTCTTTCAAGCTTAAACTTAAACCACCTAGCTTGCTTGCCTTACCTTTCTCAACTTGGCCTCAGCGCCTTGTAACCTGGCGAAGAGAAACTTAAGCCATAAGTCAAATACTTAGTGAGTGATATTTGGAAAAACCATTTTGGGGAATACAATAAAATCAATAAATTCATCTTCATAAACAGGCTCTTATCGCTTTAATTAAATCCTAAATCACACATTAGCCTCTACTTATTCCTTTCGCCAAGAACATGAACCATTCCCACACATAGATTACTATGATTTCTCATATCACCAAGATCCCTTGGATAATTTCCTGGTTCATTTCTTATTGCTCAGACTGCCAAATCAATACGCGTCTTTCAACGCATTGGCCAGCTTTTTATCCCCATGTGGTCCTTTCACTCCATGGTTTCCTTGACTCATTATGTACAAATAACAGCTAGCTCATTGGTAGGAATAAAGCTAATGGTTTACATGCATACATAACATACAATCATCAAATATGAAACTTTAACATAAAAACTTTCTTTAGAAATAATACTTTCTTATAAACATCAACACGTATTACAACATTACTAAGACCATATGAAATTCTAGAAGGAAAGCTTTAAAATCTATGTCCATCTTCAGAAAATCACTTACAAACACTAAGTTTCCTTCCTTCCTTAATCGCCTAACTCCAAATCTCCTTTTCTCGCCTAGTGACTTCTGAGCAAGACAACACTTAACACTTTTTTCTTAGCAAAATCTCAAAGTAACATCCTTCTCTTCTAACCTTAAACTCCTATTTATACTAAGCATAAATTGGATTAGTCACTCCTTAAGCTCCCTTAGTTCGTTAGCTCCTACTTGAAGTATTACACGTGTAAGCTTAACATTTCTCTTAGCAATGCTTAAGCTTAACCTTGATAAGTAGCCTACTAATTAAACACAATTAGAAAATTTCCCAAAAATTCCTAACTGTCAACAACTAACTTCATCTCATGTTAAGACATCAAAGCGCCTAGTCACTCTTGAACACAACTTCTTTCATTGCGTCGCCTGGGTTCAATAGGAATCATCAAAATGCTTACTCTTGAAAATGCCTTCTTCAAAAGTAAAATCCTTCTATTCAGGCTCGTGAGGTCTCGAGTCTCACAAGTCTTGCTCCAAAGACGCTCACCTTGAGTTATTTCTTCTTTCAAGTATCTCATGTTCTAGATATTGCCCATAATATTCGTCTACCAAGAGGGGTTGATTAGGATCTTCCAGCTAATGTATGAATGTTGTAAGATAACTTCAAACTTCTTTTATTACTTAGATCAGCTACTCCCTCCTACTTTGGCCACTCGCATTTTGGATCTTCTTTCTATCGAGTCTCACTCTCTTAGTGGAGCTATTTAATCTTAGTGTGGTGTCATACATGGTTTGACAGAGAGATGGTCATTTGTTGATTCCTTGCTCTAGTCTCTCGTTAAGCTTTTCCACACTAATTGTAAGAGATCATCAAGTTAGGTCCAACCTCTTGATTTTATTTCTCTATGAAAGTAAGGGGGAGTAGTGGGCAGAAAGGGTAGTGGTTGTTTTATGTCTGTTTTGTGATTGGTGGGTTGTGGAATTATTTGTTTAGACTTCTTGGTTTGCTTTCTAGACTTCTTTTTTGGACTTTATACTGCCTTTGGGGTTGTTTTTGCTTCTTTTAGTCTTCTGTTTGGGTGCTTTCTTTAATGGAATATATCTTGGTTACTTATTTAGTTTATTTCTTATGTTTGGTTAGTTGGTGGTTGATCGTTAGTGCTTGCTTAGACAAATAAACAAAAATCACAAAGGGGGAGTTTGTTATGTTGGTTGCTCCCATTTTCTTTTATTTGTTTATTTATTTGATTAAAGGGGTTAGTCTTATCTTTTATTCTAACTAACCAAATATTTTTTGTTTTTGGTGGTTTGGATTTGGGTGGATTTTCTGGAGTTAGTTTATGTTTTGTTATGGGCCTTTATGTGCAGGTCTACCACTTTGGTGTGGTACTTTTCGATAGAAACTATGCCTTCGAATCTTAAAGAAGTGTTGATAAAAAAGAAACTTACTGCATCTCTGATCTCGATGAGTTTATCTCGTGTGGTATTTAGCTATTGTGATAGTTGTGGTATTTAGCTGTTGGAATTTGTGTCATAAAACTCGTAGTTTGTAATTATATTCTATTCAATAAAGTCGTTATTGAGAAATTGAATACTATAATCTTAAATCCAAGAAACTAAAGTCTCAAGGCTATTTTAAGTAAACTCGAACTTGATGTAGAGACATAAGTGTGAATCAAGTTCGAGTATATAGCCTAAATAGTCTATAGTATATAAATAAAGGTTGGCCTTATTTAGAGAAACTATGGATGTGGCCTGCAGTACAAACGAGGTGATTCTGAATCGTTCATATAGTGACATGAAAGTGGGGCATCCTATGTAAAGTGTTTACATATGATTGAACCATGAAATAGTCACTTTTACGTTATAATGTCGTTTACCGTTTAAAACTGACTATCTCGTTTATTGATGACCTAAGTAACTTAATCTTAATCCTGAGTTAACTATGAACTCTTGTTCACATAAGATTATCCTTATATCTGTATAGGTAAGGGAAACTAATTAGCATTGGCCTAATAAACCTCCCATTTCAGGGGTATGATCGGATGGATAGCTGGGGATATAGGATACAAGACGAAATTCACTCCTACCCGCTTTAGGGTTAGTAGATAGGTTGTTCCCTTAAGGACTAAATCTAAGTCTTGAACAAGGAGCTCCACCCTCTCATTGGCCTAAGAGGGATTTGGCTTATATGTTGGACCTTAAACCAATTGTTCAATAGTGGATCAGTAGGACTTAAGGAGCAAGATGTAGTATCGAGGTAAAACGGTATTTTGATCCAATCGAGCTTACAAACAACCTGTGAAATATTTACTTATTGATCATGGTTATATCTAATGGACACAAATATATCTATAGTAAGGGGAGTGCAACTATGAGACTTTAGTGGAATGACCCGTTTGTTAACGAATGTTGATTAACTCGGTACAAAAAAATTTAGCTAGTTAATCTCGAATCGTTGGAGCTCATGATCTATAGGTTCATTAAGTTGCCTTGCTAGCTTATATGGAATAAACTTAGCACAAGATGATCGAATGAGTCAAATTGTTCGAATTAGACGATGAGAGAGAAACCGATAAGTATATGTGATATTGCAATCGGATTTTAGATTACAGATAGAGCTTTATGTTTAAATGAGATTTAAATATCAAAGATATGAATACAGATTCATACTCGAAAGCTCGAAAATGATGGAAATAGTAAAAGTTGTAAAAAAGTCAAAAAGTTGACTCTTGACTTTGAAAAATCGAACTTTAACTGACAACATATTCAAATGTGATTTGAATCTTGAGAAAATGAATGCAGATTCATGCTCAGGTGGTCAAAATTAGTCAAGATGGACAAAAATGTAAAAATTCAAAATGTTGACTTTTTTGTTTGAAAAGTAAAAGTTTGACTTTGACCAAAGTTAGTGGAAATATCCAACATTTTGTTGGATACTCCCAGTAACTATAGTGGGCTAGGTGTAAGCACACTACGAAGACATTAAGCCCACTAATGGTTAGTGAGTTATCTGTTGTTGGCCCATGAGCTTGCATGCAAATGCACCTTTGCATGTGAATTCTCTATAAATTAGGCTCTTGGGGTCTCTTGGAAAGGGTTGGGTTTTTGAAGAAATTTATTGAGCTATTGTTTTTTCCATTGTTGTTTTTTTTTTCTAAAAAAAAAAAATTAAAAACCCAACCCTAGTCCTAATACCATTTCCATCTTCTTTCTCTCTATCGATTTCCTTCTTCCAACAGATCCCACAACCCTATTCTGAGTCTGGTGATTCAAGCATTAATCGAATCTTCGAACGTAAGTATTTTAAAAAACCCTAATTTCAAAGTTTCTTTTGGTTTAAGGTTTCTTACTGATTAAGTGCAATTATGGTAGAATTTTGATGCTGTTTCTACCATGCATGTTTTATTTCTATTAGCAAAGGGGTCACAAATGGTTAAGGGAATGCTTAACAGTTAATTAAAGTTCCTTTATAATATCTAATATAGGGGGAGCATACCCTGGTGTACATGAGACACATTGAGTGTAGAATACTCCAAGGATATAGTACCGGTAAACTTGGATTGCCTATGTATTACATTATAATATTTTATGTTGATGTGTATACAGTTGTAACAATCCAACTCTTTATACTAAGTTGAGGTCATTACTACTTAAAGGAAAATAAAAACTTTCTTAAAACAAAATGGAAAATAAAACTAATTTTCATAATCAAAACCTCAAGTATTCATTAAAATCATAAATAAATTAATGTATGTAGAAATAAATGTCTAAATAAAATCCTAGCTCGGGCCCTATCTAGTTTTAAAAGAGTAATGATGTAAATATAAAAAATATTGAAATCAAAGTTGATAACATAACAACGAAAGCAAAACGTTTCTTTATGGCATGCCACGATCACTTCTTGTCATTCGCCAGCTTTCCTCTACCTCTACCTCTATCTTTACCAAAAAAATTAAACATTTAAAGAGTGAGTATAAAAATTACTCAGTAAGGACCTACTACTAGTCCCGCTAGGTGTCTTCGAACTCCCTATTAGAGTCATGTAAAATAGTACCCCTAAACAGGCACGTTTTTTAACACACGCAATCTGTGATCCCGTTGGAATGTCTCTAGTCTTCGGTGAACCCAAAGAAACACCTAAGATAAAACTGGTCTTCAATGAACACAAAGGAACACTTAGGACAAACTAATCTTTAGTGAACTTGAAAGAAACACTAAGACAATCGGACTTTAAGTGATCCCGTCGAGTTACTCATATACATATCATCTCATATTGGACTGGTGTTCCCTTTAGACAATACAATCATAAAAAGATGGTGATCCCAAGGGACACCCATGTAGGTATGACTCTAATAGATAAAGTTAACAGGAAACCCTAACCATAGCATGTAACATAACATAACATCATAAGCATGACATGAATATTAACCATAGCATTCTTAATCATGAGATTAATATTTCATGCATTAACATTAACATCATCAATCATCATTATCAACATAACTCAGTCATAACTATCAGTCATCATCAACATCAATACATTATGTGCATTTTAGCTACGTCAATGCATAATAGAAAAATTACATGCAAACTCTTACTTCAGTATGATGATCTAGTAGAAGAATCTCTTACCAGGAGATTAGCTTAACCAAAATAGTCCTAACAGCAATAACCAAGCTTCCCAAGAATAAATCCTAAACGGTAAGGGGAACAATAACTAAGTTCAACAACTTAATAGTTGCTTAAAGATCCAAAAATCATTTTGTTCAACTTACCCAAAGTTGAGGTTGAACTCCAATTCAACCTTAGTTGGGGGAAAATAAGGTTCTCAGTTCTTCCAATAACTCTAACCAAGCCTTAAAAAATAACCTAATCTTAATGAAATTCCACCTTAAAAAATCCAAAATTAAATTATTTAGAGTCCAAAAAGTTAATATTTTTTTAGCATTAACCAAAACCCATTGAAACTTACCAAAAAGAGGTGAAAAAGACCTAACAATAATCTTGGCGGCTCAATACGGCTTGGTTAGAGAGGAAATCGGCTAGGTGGCTCAGCTGGAGAGGGAATGGCTCGCAGCTTGGACGCAGAAGGTGGCTAAGCGCGCACGACTTAGGAACAGATGAAGCTCAGCTTGGACGTGGCTTTGGAGAAGTAGCGACTTGAGTGCGGCTTATGCGGCTCGGCTGGTTATGCTTACGACTAGGCTCGATTGAAGTTTGACGGACAAAGAAGAACCGACTTCGTTTTGATGTTCGTTGACAACTGTTGCTAATTGACACTCGAGATGGAACCGTGATGGATGAAGAAGCTCAGTAGAATACGGCAAACGAAGCAAACGGTGGACTGGCAAACAATGACGGCCTTTCGTGGTGGCTGTCGAACGGAAGAGAGAACGCATACGACAGAGACTTAATCGAAAAAGAAAGAGGCGGCGACTAGGGTTTTGTCAATGAAAGGAAGAAGATGAATTACTGACCATTCATGCTTCTCGAGGGTTTATTTAAAGCAAAATAATAATAATAATATAATTATTATTATTTTCTTTTCTTTTTCCTCATCCTTTTCCAAAACAAAATAAAGCTCATACCTTCTATCTCTTCATGAACTCTCCCTATCACATCATCATCTTTATTTTCTTTTTCTCCTCTCCTAAAAATAAAACAAAACCCAAATTAATTATATTACATCCTCCCTTTCAATAACTTTAGATAACTAATTTAATTATATATATACATATATAATTACACCAAATTTCTAAACTTCTCGAGCTACATAAATATTCTCCCAAAAAGTAATTAATTAAACCTAATTCCCACAAAATCAAACAATTTCAATCATTAATTCAAATAACACCCAAAATAATTTCAACATGGTTAAAATTAAACTTAAGATAATTACCATTAAAATTACATTATTTTGGGGCATTACAACAGTTGACAATAATCATGTGCTCATATCATAAGACAATATATGATCTCCTTCCTATTTGTTTGAACTTGGAAAATGAAGATGCTATGTCATCAAACTGGTTTATCAATTCTCTGGTGTTCTGATTATTATTTCTATTATCTGTTACTCATGATGTTACTTCAGTTATTAGCCCAAACGTTATCATAAGTCACCAAGTATTGTGTACTTTTGCTTTTCAGACTATAACTATAACAAACCCAACAAATAGTTTGGGAGTAGTTTGGTAATTATTTCTACAATATTCACTACATGTTAATTTTAATTTTAAAATGTCCAATCTATTTGACATTTTCAAAGTTATTAGAGTTATTAAATAATATAAAAAATTTTAAGGATTTATTAAATGTAGATATAACAACAATTTTTCTAAAATGTGAATATAAAAGTTAATCTCTTAAAATACTATGATTTGTCCAAGTTTAACCTCATCTCTTGTATATTTCAATCATTATAGTCATATGTTACAATGTGACATTTGAATAATATTATTTTGTATCAATCTTTGACATATTTAATATATATATGTCTACATTACTAATAAAAAAAAAACAGTAAAATGTGTTGACACATGTTCTTCTTCCACTTACTATATAAATACTTTTCTCCGCTCAATCTTGGTATTGGTCAATCCCAAAACTTTCCTAAGGGAACGATCCTGAGTTGCTACAGTAAACAATATTTCAAAACCCCACATTTACTACATTTTTACTATTTGATATAGTTTTTACTACTTAAGGGCTTCAACAGACTAAAGTATTATCTACATTTTTACTATTTGTTATATTTTTTACTAGTTGAGGGCTTCAACAGACTGAAGTATTATCTTAGAGTCAACCAGCTCAAGCAGTCCCTACTCGAGGTGAAGTTGAACAGAAGGATCTGCTAGACCATTTGTTAGCTAAGGCTAAGCATTTGAGGGATTTTAGGAAGTATGACTCTCAAACTTTTGATGGATTGCTGATGGATCCCACCAAGACGGAGTTATGGTTATCTTCTGTGGATGCCATCTTCCATTACATGAGATGTTCTAACAACTAGGAGGTCTAGTGTGTTGTGTTCTTGCTTAGAGAAAGAGGTGTTACCTAGTGGCAATCAACAGATAGGATGTTTGGTGGTAATGTTAATCATATTATGTAAGACTAGTTCAAGAAGTGCTTTTACACTAAGTTCTTCTTTGCTAGTCCTAGGGATGCCAAGTATTAGAAATTCTTAGACGTGAAGCAAGGTTAGATGACAGTTGAAGAGTATAACCAGGATTTTGATGTTCTATCCCTTTTAGCTCCTAAGATGGTTGAGGTCGAGCTTAAGACCAAGCTTGTAGAGTTGAGAGGTTTGTTAGAGGTTTGAGGAAGGATCTTTAAGGTTTTGTTTGAGCACTCAAGCCAGCCATCTAATGAATCTACAGGGACTGCTCAAAATCAGGGAAGTATATCCGAGCAGGATATATTTTTTGCCATCAATTGACAAGAGGCCAAGAGAGCAGGCACAGTGGTGACAGGTATGCTCCCAATATTTTGGCATTATGCACTGGTTTTGTTCGACTCTGGATCTTCTCATTCATTTATATCGTCTGTGTTTGTAAAGCATGCATGTTTATAAGTAGAGCCTTTGGGATATGTTTAATTAGTGTCTACTCCGTTTGAAACAATTATGTAGTCAAATGAAAAGATAAAAGACATGTCATTTAGAGATAACAAACCATGTATAAGATGTAACCTTGTTAGTTCTAATATTAGGAATGGATTGGCTAGCTACTTATCATGCTAGTATAGATTGTTCTTGTAATGAGGTAGTTTTTAATCCTTTTATAAAGTTAGTTTTAAGTATAAAAGGACACGCGATAACTTATAGAAATAAAAGTTATTATGGCCTTTTAGATAAAACAATGAAGTCAAAATGTAGGTTAAAGTGTCAAAACACATAGCTTTTAATGAAAACTTATAAAGATAAGAGAATACAACTTACATAAGTATCCACGTCTGATTTATTATGCTTTTCAGTATTTTTATCATAGGATAATGAAGAAAAGAAGAACTATAGTGAATTGTAAGTAGAACGAGTGCAAGGTTAAGCGATAAGAAGTTGCTTGGTGATTAATATCTTGGTGATATGCCACATCATCACGTGAAAGGATTCACTAGAAGAAAAGAATGATGGTTGCAGTTGATGTGACTTGGCAAGGCTACTTTTCGCCGAGAGGTTATCTACCTTAAAAGAGAGGCAATGTGACTTTTATAAATAAGGAATCCTAGATAACTATCGCCTAATTTATATTTATCATTTATATCACAAAAAATGAACGAGTGTGGCGTTTAAGCACCGAGACGTTGCTCGCCTTAATTAGAAGATGGTTAAGTGATGTCTATCGCATCAAGAACCGCCACATGGCTTAATGGCCTACAACGCGGAAGCCTTCTTACACATTTCTTTAACCAAGTTAGTTCACTTTTCATCACCACATCACTCAATGTCACCTTCTACAGAACATTTAGTGTAAATAGTAGATTTAATATGTATATACACGCACACACATACTTTATAATGTATAGATATTTATATCACCTGTAAAGAAGTAAACATTATAACCAAGCTTGATAGAAATTCCATGTGTTTGACCCTGGCTTACCCAGAAAACTTATCGCTTCACTTACACACTAGGGCAAGTGATAGGAAAACTTGTACTCAACGTAGATTTAGTAGTTACGCGTGGAAAGGATGTGTACCTTTTATTGCACAATCCTCTCCTAGAGACATAGCAAGCATATTGCATGTGATGATCATGTCTTATCGAATAGCGTAGTCGTAGACATAGAACCTCAATCACACTGACGAATTTATTATTAAGCGGATGAGAGGCTCGTTAACGATCGTGTACCGTATCGTGTAGGATAATTATGTTGAAGATCGTGTACCCCATCGTGTAGAGTTATTCTTACCCCAATGAGTCTGCGAAGGGTAGTTTGCGATAGAAATGCTAAGCTGATAAACTCATTGAAAACCCTTAAAATCATAACAATCAGCAAGGACTATGGTCTTGCGCGCCTAATTAAGTGATTTCGGTTATGAAAGCCAATAAGCTGCTTAACTAGGATACTTGGAGTATCCATCGTGAAAATACAACATGAACATGCTATGAAAATAAAAGGGTTAAATGCTAAATTTGATGTCTAAATATGTGACTATCTTGGATTCATGATAGTAAAGTTGTTATAGGTGGATTGATAATGAATATCCTATAGTTATAATAACCTTGTCTATCTTGTTTTATGAAACATATAACAATATAAAAACCTTAATAATTTGAGAATTAGGAACTTTTATATTATCTAAACCCCTAATAATAATAAATTCTATAAATCCCAAAATTAATTCACACAACTTCAATAATAGTTGGAGAAGGTTACCTTGTAGTCGAAGACTCTAAGAGTAAGGAGAACTACTTCATTCGAGGTTTAAGCACTTTACAAACAAGTTGTGTTGGTAAAATTTAAAAATATAAAAGAAAAAAAAGGTTAGGTAAAAAAAGGAAAAAAGAAAATAATTTCTTATTTAAAAAAATTATTTAGTCAAAATAAAAATATTAGTTTTGTTTTTATATTTATTTGATTTTGGTGTTGTTATGAATTGGTCGTATGCTTAGATGGTTATCCACGTGTCACGCTCAAAAGAGCCAAACCAAGTCGATGCACTTACATAGTCTTGGATTACCACGTGTCTTTCAAACATCTATTTCTAACCTGCATTTGCGTTAACTTCGCTTGGCTGCATGCGTATATAAGAACACTCCTCTCTCACTTCTTAACACAACAACTATTCTTCCCTTCTTAATTCCTCTCCTCCATTATTCTTGTTTATCTCACAATTCTTATTTTAAAAGTTTTATTCTCAAGCAACATTATCCAAAAGTAGAAAGGTGTTTTTTTCTTCGAATATCAATTTAGTGCAAACTTGATTGAACCTTCTCTGTGGCTGTTTTATCATGAGGATGACATGGTAATATCAGAATTGCTAGCACAATAAAGGGTATAGCCACAAAATGCCTTAAAGAAAGCGAGCTTCGCGACTCAGCCAATTTACAAGCTTTTGTTTTGCATAGTTCTAATTTTTTGACAGTTCAGTTGTTGTTTCCATTTATTGACGATTGAAGAAGTCTAGTGACAACAATTTAAATACGATTTCATCTTCTTTGTTGGATTCAACACATTCTGACCTAATGGAGACAGAAGATGTTCTTCCTTACGGTTAAGAAAGTTGGCTGCCGATTAGGTAGAAAAAAATTTCTTATACAAAAATTTTATTTTAAATGAGTTGACTGATGAGCTCTGTGACTATTATAGCACAACGAAGATAGAAAACTAGTATGAGAGGCCCTGAAGAAAAAATATGACGCTGAGGAGGCTAGATCAAAGAAATACGTTGTCAGCTGTTACCTAAGATTCTAAATGATGGATGAACAGATCAATGGAGGTTCAGTCTCATGAAGTACATAAAAATAGTCCATGAAATAGTCAGTGAAGGTATATACCTTGATTAACAATTTCAAATATCTATTGTTATTGACAAACTACTTTCAGTAGAATTCTCCTAGGAAAGTCTAATTACTCGGTTGAAGACTGAGAAGGAGACTTGAAAGCAGGACCAGAGGAAGGAGGTGAAATTTGTACCAAGTAGTCCTACCCTTACTATGGTGAAACTTGTAGGAATTTATGTCCTAAAACTTGTAGTTTGTAGTGTAAATTATATTCTATTCAGTAACGTAGTTATTAAGGACTTATTAGTGAAAATAGAATACTATAATCTTGAATCTAATAAACGTAGGTCCCGAGGCTATCTAGTGTGGATCAAGTTCGAGTATATAGCCCAAACTGTTCATAGTGTATGAATAACGTTGGGCACCTCATTTTGGGAACATTATGGGTGTGGCCTACTTTGTAGTTAGTACAAACGATGTGATATTGAATCGTTCATATAGAGACATGGAAGTGGGGGCATCCTATGCAAAAGTTTACATAATACTGAAACAAAGAAATAGTCACTTTTAAGTTTTAACACCGTTGACTATATAATTTGACTATTTCGATTATGATGACCTAGGTAACTTAATCTTAATCATGTTAACTATGAACTTCTATTCAAATGGTATTATCCTTAGATCTGCATATCTTCATAGGTGAGGGCAGCTCAACGATGTTGACCCAACAAGCCTCCCATTTCAGGGGTAAGATCGGGTGGATGGCTAGGAACATAAAGTGCAAGATGGAATTCACTCATACTCGCTTTAGGTTAGTAGATAGATTATTTCCTTAAAGACTGAATCCAAGTCTTGAACAAAGGATCTCACCCTCTCATTGGCCCGAGAGGGATTTGGCATGTATGTTGGATCTTAAACTAATTATTCAATAGTAGATCAGTGGGACTTAAGGAACAAGATGTAGTCTCGGAGGTAAAACAATGTTTTAACCCAGTCGAGATTACAAAAAATTTATGAAGGATTAACTTACTGATCATGGTTATATCAGATGGATAGAAATATATCTATAGTGAGGGGAGTGCAACTACGAGACTTTAGTGGAATGACATGTTAGTTAACTAATGTTGATTAGCTCTGTCTAAAAGGGTTTAGCCAGTTAATCTTGGATTATTGAAGTCCATGATCTATAGGTTCATTAGGTTCCCCTGCTAGCTCATATGGAATTAACTTAGAACAACTGTTGGAATAATTCAAAGTGTTTGAATTAGGTAAAGAGAGAGAAATCGACAAGTTATGTGATATAATCGTCGGTTATAGCTTTGAGAAATATCTTTATGTTTAAATGTGATTGAAGTATTAAAAATATGAATATGGATTCATATTTGAAAGCTCAGAATTGATGGAAATGGTGAAAAGTTGTAAAAAGTCAAAATGTTGACTTTTGACTTTGAAAAGTCAAACTTTGACCGACTTTATATTCAAATGTGATTTGAATTTCAAAAAAAGGAATGCAACTTCATGCTTGAAAAGTCAAAGTTTGAATTTCAAAAAAAGGAATGCAACTTCATGCTTGACCAAAATGCCCTTGGACTAAGTTAGTGGAAAAATCCAACATTTTGTTGGATAATGCCACTAACACTTAGTGGTTAGTGGATTATTAGGTGTTGAGATTTAATAAACTAATTACATGCAAAGTCTATTTAAAGGGATCTTTTCATTTTTTTGAGGACTTTTGGAAAATTTATATTTTAGAATTTACAAATAGATTTTCAATATTTTTCTCTCCCAAAATTCCCAGAAACTCTTAACCAAATTTCATCTCAAAATTTCATCTCTCTCTCTTTTTCCTTTACAAAATTGGGTCCCACAACTCGGTTTTAAGTCCAAAGAATAGTGGGTCAAAGTTAGTGGTAGTTCTGATTTCACGTTCGGAGGAGATTGCGAGCATCAGGATCTTCAAAGGTATGTTTCTCATTTTATCCCTGATTTCATTTAATTAGGATTCTTTAAGCATGATTAATCTCTTAAATGTTTAGATGCAATTAGAGTAAGATTCGACCGTTTATTTCGCTGTGTTCATATGCTTACCTTCAAAAGCAAAACAAAGAAATAAAGGAAATAAGAAGAACTAGAACCGTGGATCTAACTACCAACAAAATCAAAAGAAACAGAAACACGCCTTAGTAGAAATGGTACAATTTCTCTACTATAACTATAATAAACCTGGGTATATGGCTAAAAACTGTAGGAAGAAAAGTCGTTCTGCTGGTGAGGCGAACTTGCTAGGAGGACTATTAGTTGTCATGATCACAAAAGTAAATGTGATTGGTTCTCAGGGATGGTGGATAGACACTATATGTCTTTATGACCATAGTCTATTTAAACTTTATAATGAGATTAAAGATAAAAGTATTCTACTGGGAGATCATCACTCAACGAAGGTTGCTGGCATCAGAGATGTAAAGCTTAAATTCACCCTCAAGAAGATCCTCATTCTAAAGAGTCCTGCACACCTTAGAAACAAGGAAGAATCTGGTCTCAGGCTGTCTCCTCAACAAGGTTGGCTTCACTCAGATTATAGGAGCTTATCTTTTTACATTAATTAAAAGCAATGTCTTTGTGGGGAAAAGGGCTACGCTACTCTGGGCATGTTTAAAGTAAACCTTGAAATCCACAGAGTCAAATATTCTGTGTATATGTTATGTTCTTTTAATATTTTGTATGCTAGACATTATCATTACGACTAATAAGTAACATGAGTAGATTAAAAATGATCTCTAAGTTTTTCATGAATGAATTTGAGAAATGCAAATTGTATAGTTAGACTAAAATAATTAAAACTTTGCATAAACCTGTACTTAGGGAATTTGAGCCTCTTGACTTTATTTATTCTCATCTATGTGAATTTGATAGTATCATGACTAGGGGTAGTAAAAAATATTTTATTACTTCCATAGATGATTGTACTGGCTTCACATTTATTTACTTGTTGAAAAAAATGAGCAATGCCTTAGATGCTTTCAAAACTTTTGTATAAGAAATAGAAAATTAGCAAGTTAGGAAGGTTAAAATGACTTTATAATAATAGAAAAACTGAGTATGTCTCAGAAAATTTCAACGTTAACTTCTTTGAGGATAAATTTCACTTTAAATCTAAGAATGGGTGGGTGGGGGGGTTTGGGATCTAGTAGCCTAACTCTATAGAAATCCTATTTCAATTGAAGAAATTGACCCAAAATCTAGAAGAAGCAAAAGAACTAGAACTGTCAAGGACATTGAGGATGGGTTCTAGACCTTCAATGTAGAAGAAGACATAAAAGATCTAACAAAAGCCTTGTCTTCTATATATATTTCAATTTATGGCAAAAAGATATAAATGATGAAATGGACTTTCTTGAGTCGAATAGACCTACCTCCAGGTTGTAAAGCTATATGTTGTAAGAGGATTCTAAAAATGAAGCTCAAACCTGATAAATCAATAGACAAGTTTAAAGCTAGGTTAGTAGCCAAAGGTTTAATTTAGACAAAGAGAAAACATAGACTTCTTCGACACCTTTTTCACGGTCACTAAGGTAACCTCAATCTATACGTTCTATTTTCTTTTGCTTTCTCAAACAATCTACTAGTACATTAAATGAGTGTTAAGACAGTTTTCCTTAATGGAGAATAAGAAGAAGAGGTTCATATGGAATAACCTAAAGGCTTTGTTATCCTTGGTAAAGAAAACAAAGTTTGTAAATTAGAAAAATGTCTTTATGGTCTAAAACAAGCTCCTAAGCAGTGACATGAAAAATTTGATAGCTTGATACTATCTAAAGGCTTCAAAGTCAATGAAAGTGACAAATGCATCTACCATAAGTTTGAAAACAATCTTTTTGCACAATCTTGTGTTTATATGTAGATGATTTGTTAATTCTTGGATCAAATTTGCACATCATAAATGATGTAAAAACTATGTTAAGTATAAACTTTGGTAGAAAGACTTAGGAGAAGCGAATGTAATCTTAGGAATAAAAGTAACTAAGTTTGAGAAGAAAAATTCTTTAGATAAATTTCACTAAGTAAAAAGATTTTAAAGAAATATAATTACTTCAATTGTAAATCAGCTTGTACTCATTATGACCCTAATGTAAAGTTGCTCAAGAACACTGGTGACAGTGTTAACCAATCCGGGTATGTGAGCATAGGCAATCTTAGATATGTTGCTGATTGCCTATGTGATAGGACTACTCTGTAGGTTTAACAAGCATACTTAGTATAGAGTATTGGAATGCTATAGAAAGGGTTATGAGGTACTTAAAGAAAACCTAGAACTTAAATTACACTATCAAAGGTTTCCCACTGTTCTTGAAAACTACAATGATGTTGAATGAAACTCCCTCTCGGATGAATTGAAAGCTACTGGTGGCTATATCTTCAATATAGCAGAAGGGGTTGTTTCTTAGAAATTCACTAAATAAACAATTTTGGCCCAATTAGAGATTGAGTCAGAGATGATAGCACTAGCAACTGCTAGTGAAGAAGCAGGCCGACTTAAAAGTCTACTATCAAAGATTCCATTATGGAAAAAAATTGATTTCGGCTATCTTGATCTATTGCAATAGTATTGCAGAAATCGTAAAAGTTCATAACCATTATTATAACGAAAAGAGATGACAAATTCGTCGTAAACACAGTACCATTAAAGAGTTCATCCACTACTTGTACTGTTAAAATGGATCAAATATACGAACTGATGAAAACCAACTGGCAAATCCTTTAATGAAAGGACTGGTTAGAGAAAAGTTTTTTAAAACCTCAGAAAGGATGAGACTTATGCCTATAGAAAAATGAATCATACGTGAGGAAAACCCATCCTATAGACTGGAGATCTCATGAAATAGTTTCAAGGGTAATAACGGATCACAAGTGATATGGAATGAATCATGCAAAATGATATAGAAAGTTCCTTCCTATGACCTAGAGTCGCAACATGACAGCATGAAGCATATGAAAAGGTTGGACTACGTTCTTAATGAGATATATATTTAATGTCAAGTGGGATACCTAGCTATAGGAGTATTCTTGATAGACTTACCTATGTGAATGTGGGGGTCAGAGCTGCCTCCTATGAAATTTTTGGCAAATTCTCTAAAGCGTTCACTATACTGGGATACATGTGCTAGACTTTGAAGCACAAACTTTCGAATTACACCTTAGAAATATTGTGTGTGAGATGTTGTTAAAGGTAGAGTTCAAAACCCAAGAGTTACCCTAGTATGTCCTAAATCATCTACACTACATAAAGTTCAAGTCGTAGACACCTTTGCTTATGCACAACATTATAGACTAATATTGCTCGATGAAAAATGTTTTTATGTTTTAAAATTTTCAAGTGGGAGACTTTTGGTAAAATTTAAAAAAAAAAAGAAAAAAGAAAAAAAGGCCAAGTCAGGGAAAAGAAAAAAAATTATTTTAAAAAAATATTTGAATAAAAATAAAAATTTTATTTTTATTTTTATTTCATTTGGTCTCATTATGAATTGATCTTACGCTGAAATGGCTATAAATGGCTCTATCCATGTGTCACGCTCAGAAGAACCAAACCAAGTCATCTTTCTCACTTTCATTCCTAACCTACTTTTGTGTAACTTCAGCTGGCTATAAGCCTATATAAGAACACTCCCCCCTTACTTTTTAACACCACTCTTCTTTCCTTCTTAACTTCTGTCCTCTATTATTTTTGTGTTTCTCACAATTCTTATTTTAAAAGTTTTATTCTCGAGTAATATTATCTAAAAGTATAAGGGTATTTTTTTTAGTCCAACGATCAATTTAGTGCAAATTACTTGATCAAACCTTCTTTGTAGTTGTTTTATCTTCGGGATGACGTGGTTATATCAGAACTGCTAGCACAATCTCGGCAAAGCCATGAAATGTCTGATTTCTGCAACTCAACCAATTAACAAGTTTTTGTTTTGCAGAGTTCTAATTTCTTTATGGTTCAGTTTTTGTTTCTATTTGTTGACGGTTGAAGAATTATAGCGACAACAAGTTGATTATTCTGAACTTAAACCAGAAACAATAAAACTATATCTAAACTACTACAGAAAGTATAAATGATAAGTTTGAGCAAATAACGGTTCATATCATATATATGATTGCTTTATATTGTGTGGAGGTGAAGGTGGGATGAATGAAGAATGTGAGATAGGTGAGAGTCTTGTTTGACTAAGATTGTTTTATGAAATATATATGAACACGATTTCTTGTGTAAGGGTTGGGGGCATGGGACGAGTGTAGGATAGGGGTGTTAGATTGGAGATTGGAGAGAATCCTTGTTTTTTACTTGATTTACGAAATAAATGATAGGTGAGAGCCATTTTGTGTAGGGGGTGGGTATAGGTACGGGATGTGCATAGGGAATGGGTGTGGTATTTGTGAGAGTCTTCTTGGGCTTTTTGTTTCTTGAAAGATAGGGTTGCGTTGTTTGTATGTGTATATGTGGCAAGTGTGGGGATTATTAGTTAATATTTTGAAAAGATATTCATGAAAGTTAGAATAGGGACAGGTGTGAGATTCATAATTATTTAATAAAATAAGTCAAATAAGTTAAATCTTATGTTTAGAATAGGGATGCGATTGTTTGATTTGTGTTTAGCATAATTGTTATGTTATGAGTGGTAGTTAGTAAAGTTTGATCAATAAGTTAAATCTTGGAATGCCTCTAGTGTGTGTTAAGTGAAGATGTCGTTTGACATGGTTTGTGGATATGATAGTTGCTTATATGCATATGTCACGAGTGAAGGAAATAGTTGATACTATTACTATTATTATTATTAATTATTTATTTATGAGTTAGAGTCGTGGAAGCGAGACAGAGGAACACGTGTCCCCCCTCAATCGATTGAGTATTCAAATCTTATTGAGGCATCTTTTTTCTTTTGGTTTATTTTTTTAACTTTTAACGTTTTCTTAAACTACGGAGTCTTGTGTTAGAAGCTTGAATCTTGTGTTAGAATCCCATTTAAGGTTATTTTCTCTTTTGGGTTAGTTTTCAAATTGCATTTTATTTCACTTTTGTATTATTGTACTTTTTCACATTTTCTTAACTTTAAGATTGTCTCTTAATTATAGTTTATATATTAGTTTAAGATCGGTCTCTGACACTAATTTATAAATACTTTCAATCTCTAAATGAATTGTTTTTTAAATTATCTTACAAAATTTATACTAACTCAGTTATATTTTCGACAGATATTTCAATTTTCATTATTTGCTTATTTTTTATGGATATATATTATAAGGGTTTCTTTTAATTTTTTAAAATAAATATTACTTAATTGAGATGGACATCAATGTATTTTCATATTTATATATAAATGTATTGTAAATATAATGATATTATAAATGTAGATATCCATAACCTACATAGGTTACAATTTTCATATAACTCTCACATTCAATTCCATATTGTAACATCCATCCCATTGAATTCCATAATGTAACTTATACATAAGATGTCCTATAAATAGAGGAGTGTGGTGCCTTTGTAAGACACACCACAATTGAGTTCAATTGTATTCTATTCTCCCTCTCTTCTCTATTCTTCTCTTTGTTTGTTTCATTATCCTTTATTTCATAACACGTTATCAGCACGACACTCTACAATTTTGTTATTTACAAAAGGTAGGTTATAATATTAGTTTGTTTTTTTTTTTTTTTTTTGTATTTGTGAATATTGCATGAAACAATCCATGTATACATCATGCATAGTTTAAATGCTTGAGAATGTAATATTTTATACCTATTGCATGTTGTAATTTTACATATTACGTTTACACACTACAAGAAATTTGGCCTTTAATGTCGGTTTAAAACCGACATTAAAGGCCTTTAATGTCGCTTGGCGACCGACATCTTTGCGAGCGTTATTAAAGGGCTTTAATGTCGGTTGGGCTTCAATGTCGGTTTATAACCGACATTAAAGACATCTTTAATGTCGGTTATAAACCGACATTAAAGCCCTTCAATGTCGGTTATAAACCGACATCTTTGAAGGTGTTATTGAAGGCCTTTAATGTCAGTTCATCTTTAATGTCGGTGGATAACCGACATTAAATATGTCTTTAATGTCACTTATGATACATCTTTAATGTCGTTTTTCCACCGACATTAAAGATGTCTTTAATTTTTTTTTAACCGACATTAAAGCTGTCTTTAATGTCGTTTTTTCAAATTTATTTTTATTAAATCCTTGCATTATTGTCCATTTTGTATGACACCAAATAGTTAAAAATGAAATCTTTTACTTGTACATATACAAAATGAAATCTTAATAATGTGACATTTATATACAACTTGGATCCAAACACAGAAATTATGAAGCTTAATTATTACACTGATCATCCTTTGGAAAAAAAGAAAGAAAGAAAGAAAAAGAATATATTGAGAGAGCAATAACTAAAACTGCAACTAATAGCAAAGTAGAACGCTTCACAAATGACCAACTTCAAGATCTTGTCACAAAGATGAGGGTCTGGCTAATTGTACTCACTTGCAACCATTTCTTCTATTGCAGTCATTTGTTTAGTGATAACTCCCTATAAAAGACATCAAGATGGTTGAATTGATAAATAACAATGTTATGACCTAGTTGCTAGTAGAAATATCAAAATATCAAAATATCAGTCCCAATATTTTCTTACTAATACTCAATATTCACACTCAGTAATCTTTTTTCCTTCTACCGCTTACACCACCTAAAAGGCCATTGCCATATTGACAAAGATTTATATGCAAAGATCCTAGACGATATTAATAAGTGAGTGTATGTAATTAATAATAGTGTGCCTTGAAAAATGAACGGTATAAGAGACTTTACCAACGTACTAAATGTGGTAACTCCAACTCTACAAGCACTTCACGAACAAGTTTGCAAAAAGGAGAACCCTGTGAGATGAGAGAAACATAGAGATTTAAAATATTGTTCAAGGGAAGAGAACCATAAAAATATCAACTTCAAGTCATGACACCTCCAATTAAGTAGTCTACGACCTCTGTGGTGGTGATGTCCAAGACTCCCTATGCGAACAACCATAAAAAATTAAGATAGAAAATAAAGAAACCTGTTAATGATCAAGTTATCTCCAATTGGGGGGATAGGATGGGATTACTGACCCTCATGGTTTTTTTTCATTCACTGATAAGACAGAAAATATTTTTTGAGAGAGTACAGGTAACATGTTCAAGTTGAAATGATTTAGAAAACAACAAACTTATTTCTTTCACAAAAAATATATTTATCTTTTCAATAATACATAAAACAATTCAACAAGTCAACATGCATTATGAAGCATGTATAAATCCTGTATAAATCCTATTTGGCAGTGAACTTACAGATCTTATCATGAAGCTACTTAAAATAAAATAATTCTCTTCATAAAAGCACCTGTATAAATCCCTCTTTGACCAGAGATTCCATTGCCTTCCCCCCAACTGTCGATCCCAATCTGATGACTGGTAGAAACATCAACAATCGTAACTTCAACCTGTCATTTCCGTAACCACACACAGCGAATACAAACAAAACGAAGAGAATCATTAATCAACAATGAAGATCCTGTTTACAGCCAGATAAAGTGAGAATGATACAAATTTGAAGATCGAATTAACATCGTTTAGCTATAGCTCCGATAGTTCAAACAATCAAAGTTAAAACCACAATTCCAACCAAATCCACAAAAAACAAGCAGTATATACCATGATCAAGTAATTAAAACCCAACAAAACTTCCTTAAATTTTAACTAAACAAAAGGGTTGGTTAATAACAATATAATTACCCAAGTGAGCCTTGACAACATCCATATAAGTGTAGTTTCTTTTCCCAGTAACAGGATCTGGAGATCTATAAGAGTCAGCCAAAAAAGTTGCTGTTAAATATGTAATCATAGAGAAGGCCACCAACACAGCTGGTCCAGCCACCCAACCGAGCTGCGCTATCGCCCACGCCAACGATAGAACCCCCGACCCTATCACTGCTGTTATTATATGCGCACTAAGCTCCAAACTAACATATCACTGATGTCCCTTTATTATACACACACATATATATATTAGTTTAGTAGATAAGACATTAATTAATTATTCCAAACTAACAAACTAAGCTCAACTTACCCGTTCGTTTCTCTCGACCATCGTCGTCGAAGTTCTTGAGGGCGGCTTCGGGGTTTTGATCAAGGTACATGGAGGTCTTAGGGAACTGATGTGCAGCAGCCATTTTGGAGGGGGTTTTCTTTCTTTGTTTCTTTGTTTATTTGTTGGTATAGAGAAAAAGATGGATTTTATGTGGGAAGTGAAGGGGGGAGGGGAGAAGTATATATGATAAATATAGGAAGCAAAAAGGTTTCTTTCTGAATTTATTTTATTTGAATAAAGTTTGGGTTAGAAACATGATTTCTACTTATGAAACATGACAAGAAAACATATTTATAGTTCACTGTTTCGTAAATACATCTCAAAATAAAGTTAAACTTTAATGAGACCCAATAGCTGCCACATTAGTAACTATGAAAATCTAGTGAAGATCTCTCAGATATTTTTTCAAACACCTTAACTACAACAAAAAGGTTATACTAAGTTATGAAAAGTACTTAAAAATAAACAATCGTCAAAATAAAAGCTCATGAAAATTTCTCATAAAAACTTTAAGATAAGAAAGTTATTTGCTATAGTAAGAACTAATAAATATAGCTACAAAACTATGTTTAAGGTCAAATCTTATAAACATTACAACAATTAACTCCATCCAAATTAACAAAACAAATTAAAGTCACCAAGTAAACCAAACAAAGCAACATACAGGACATTAATGTTTCTATAGACTAGTGATCACCACAGAAGTTTCAAAATGGTCATGCAATTTCATCTAAACTTATCAAATGAACTTCATCCCCAAAAGCTATTTTGTTGGTGAAGTTCCAGAGTGATTACCAATGGACATCAAATTCCTTTTACCTCATATATAAATTCTAGTTTCCCACCTCTCAAATTCGTTATTATTTCAATCTCTATATTTCTCATTGTTTGGTTTGTCTCAATATTCCAAGAAAATCACAAAAGCATAGTAAAACGCTACGAAACAAAACGCTCCTAAATCCTAAACATCTCAAACTCATTTTCTCTCTCGTTACAAGAATTATAAAAGAAGAAACTTCAATGAAACAAAATTTAGTTTTAGAAAGAAAAACCTTGGAATTATGAAAGTCAAGGAAGCAAAATGTTTCGACCCAGAAGCACACGTGATGAACTGAGGTCTGAAATCAACTAGACATTTCGTCAAACACGTAGACTACAACTGGTAAATCAAAGGGTTAAGCTCAACATGCACGATTACCTTCAGTAACCTCCCCAAAGGAAGAAAACGCATCTTTCAACGATCTCTCGTCCATGGACCAAGACAACCCTGGAAGGAAAAGGAAGAAACAAGATCAAATTCATGAATGTAAAAGGCATCTGAATCAAGTGGGTGGTGCATCTGTGTAAGTGGATGGAGGAAGAGAAGCAAAATTCCCAATTCAAACTTACCATGAAAAGAATCTGAAAATTAACAAACATGTTTGATGCTCATAGCTTCACATTTTGAGAAAAAAGAAAATGTTGGTGATAAATCAGTATCCGCAAACCCCATGAAACTGAAAATTAGTCTTTCAAAAGAATTAAGTTTACCCAAAGCAACATACAGAGATGAAAGAGTAAGCAAAATTCCCAATTCAAACTTACCATTCTTTTCGTCGACAACCCCAAAGCAAAAAACCCCAAATTTTCAAAGTCACTTCTCCAAGCCCTGAAACTCTACCTCCGCGCAATAAGTTCAACTTCTTCCACACCACACACACTAGACCCCAACTCCACGGCCAGTGTCAGTTATAGACAGCAACACTACTCAAGTTAACGATGAAAAACATAAGAAAGAACCACGGAAATTGTTCAAACATAATAGCTATAAGTGAAAGTAACTAGCCTCATGTTTGTTGTACTCTTTCAGGACTGGCAAAAGCAATTCATCTGCCTTCGAGTTCTCCCACCCAAACTTTTCCCAGCATAATCTGCAGCATATGAAGCAAGTTTAGTAGGGGGGATATTCAATTTTCTTAAGTATATTGTAGATCTGGCTCGCCGATGTAGTAAAGTGCAAAAAACATCATATATCTGCAACAACTAATTGACTCTTCTGCAACAGATCTGGCCACAAACCAACAGATTGGAGTTTATGAGATAAACGCAGACGGCGATGGTGGTGGCGAGGGTTGGACATGAACATGGTTACAAACCCAGGACTCCTGACGGTGGTGGCAAGCATCAGTGTTTGAAGAAAGTGAGGAGTGACGGCGGTGGTGGCGGGCACGAGCTGGGCACGAGGGACGATGGTGGTGGTGGTGCCAGCGACTCTTCAGAGAAGAAAGGGAAGATTGTTAGATGAGAATGAGGAGTGAAGAAGAAATTGGAAGGATGAAATCGTGTGGGTGATTGAGAAAGAGTAAAGTAAGAGAGAGAAAGTCATTTTTTTATAAAATTAAAAATTAAAATTAAAATTAAAAAGGAGCTTTAATGTCGCTTTTCAAAAAAAGGATGTTTAATGTCGGTTTTAAACCGACATTAAAGCTCCAGCTTTAATGTCGGCTTAAAACCGACATTAAACATCCGCATTTTCAAAAACGACATTAAAGCTCTTTTTTCATTTTTTCCAACCAACATTAAAGGCCAGATTTGTTCTAGTGACATGGTTATTGTTTGTTAAAAAAATATATATATTTTTAGTTCATGATAAGATTATGATTTAGTTCATCTTTAATTTCTTTATGATTTATATGATCGTTTATGTTTGGTTCTTATATCAATTATTTTAAGATCTATGTATAGTTTATGGGTTCTTTATAATTTGTGTTTATAATTTAATTGTTTACTTTATATTAGTATAAGTTAATTGTTTACTTTATATTAGTATATGTTTTGTAATTGTTTTTATGATTTGAATACTTTTATCAATTTACTTAAGTATGTTGTAAAATTAACATTTTTGTTGTGTATTGTTGTTAATTTTCCATAATATGTATATGTAACTTTTATTTGTAATTTTAATTATTGTACATTAACATGCATGTTTTGAATTATTATATATGGGTTCCATTGATTTTTGTATCATGTGCATAATATGATATTTATCTAAGTTGTCTTAGAATGCATGTTTGACATGTTTATTAAATTTCTAATATAAGTTAGTTTATTTGTTCTTTGTTATAGTTTTACCATGTCAAGTCTTACCAAATTAGAATTTCTAGCTCTTGATATCAATGGTGATAATTATTTATCATGGGTACTTGATGCTGAAATTCATTTGGATGCCATGAATCTTGGAGAAACGATTAAAGAAGGAAACACGACTTCAGGTCAAGAAAAGGCGAAAGCCATGATTTTTCTTCGACATCATCTTCATGAGGGACTAAAGATTGAATATCTTACGATAAAAGATCCCTATGAACTATGGCAAAGTTTAAAAGAAAGGTATGATCATCAAAAAAGTGTGATTCTTCCTAAAGCTCAATATGATTGGATGCACTTAAGGTTGCAAGATTTTAAATCAGTAAGTGATTATAATTTCGCATTATTTAAAATTTGTTCAAAATTATTATTATGCGGAGAAAAAGTTACTGATGAAGATATGTTAGAGAAAACCTTTTCAACATTTCATGTCTCGAATATGCTCCTGCAGCAGCAATATCGAGAAAGAGGTTTTTAAAAGTATTTCGAACTCATATCATGTCTTCTTGTGACTGAATAAAATAATGAGTTATTAATGAAAAACAATGAATCTCGACCAACTGGAGCAGCATCATTCCCTGAAGTGAATGTTGTATTTTTAAATAATATTAATGGTCGAGGTAGAGGTTGTGGTCGTAATCGTGGCCGAGGTCGTGACCGTGGTAGAGGAAGAAGTAATTATACTTTACGTGGTAATAATAATTTAGATTTCAAGAAAACCATAAATGATGATCATAGAAGGAAGACTCCACAAAATAAGAAAATTAAAAGTGGTGAAAATCAATGTTTCCGTTGTGGTATGAATGGTCATTGGACTCGTACTTGTCATACATCTAAGCACTTAGTCGACCTCTATCAAGCCTCATTGAAGGAAAAAGGAAGAATGTGGAAGTAAACTTTGCCTATCCAGATGATGTATTTGACCCTTCCAACATGACCCATTTAGATGTGGCGGACTTCTTTGAGTCTTCTGAAGAGAAAAATGATGTTAATGAAGGAGTAGCAAATACTTCCTTTAATTATGATAATGTCCAAAACTAATATTTGCATTATGTTTTCTCTATTTAACATTTACCAGTTTATTTACATTATTTACATTTCAAGGTTAATTTTTTTTTACCAAGAGACTTATTGTAATCGTTTTTTTTTAATGAAGAGTTATGGACATTTCTCATATTTTGGTTGATTCAAAGATGAATAATGAAGACTTATGTTTGGCAGATAGTGCAACTACGCACACAATACTTAAAAGTAAAAAATATTTTTCTACATTGACAATGCTTGAAGCAAATGTCAATACAATATCAGGTTCTACAAACTTGATTGAAGGTTTTGGTAGAGCAAACCTTATTTTGCCTAGAGGAACAAAATTCACAATTAGTAATGCTTTGTTCTCTAGTAAGTCAAAAAGAAACTTATTGAGTTTCAAATATATACGTCAAAATGGTTATCATGTTGAAACTAACAATAAAAATAATATAGAATATCTTTATATTACATTTATTGTTTCACATGAGAAACGTATATTGGAAACATTGCCTACTTTTTCCTCTAGATTATATTATACTCATATACGAGTAGTTGAAACATATGCCATCATGAACCCGAAGTTCATAAATTTAAATATGTTTACTGTTTGGCATGATCGATTGGGTCATCCTGGGTCAATAATGATGAGAAGAATTATTGAAAATTCTCACGGACATCCACTAAAGAACCAGAAGATTCTTCAATCCAAAGAATTATCATGTATTGCTTGCTCTCAAGGAAAATTAATTATTAGGCCATCACCAGCCAAAGTGGGAGTGGAGTCACCTACATTTTTAGAACGAATTCATGGTGACATATGTGGACCAATCAATCCACCAAGTGGACCATTTAGATATTTCATGGTTTTAATTGACGCATCAAGTAGATGGTCACATATGTGTTTATTATCAAGTCGAAACCTTGCATTTGCACGATTACTTGCTCAAACAATCAAATTAAGAGCACAGTTTCTGGATTATACAATAAAAAATATTCGACTTGATAATGCTGGTGAATTTACTTCCCAAGCATTTAATAATTATTGTATGTCAACTGGGATAAATATTGAACATCCTGTAGCTCATGTTCATACACAAAATGGTTTGGCAGAATCATTTATCAAGCATTTACAATTGATTGCCAGACCATTACTTATGAGAGCAAAACTTCCATTATCTATATAGGGTCATGCTATTTTGCATGCAGCGTCGCTTATACACATAAGACCGGCATCTTATCATAAGTATTTTCCAACACAATTAGCTTATGACCAAGAACCAAATATTTCTCATTTGCGAATTTTTGGTTGTGCGGTATATGTTCCAATTTTCCCACCACAACGTACTAAAATGGGACCTCAAAGAAGGTTAGGAATATATGTCGGATTTGAATCCCCATCAATTATTAGATATCTTGAACCCTTGATGGGAGATGTATTTACTACACGATTCGCTGATTGTCATTTTAATGAGACAAATTTTCCAACATTAGGGGGAGGAATTAAGAAGTTGGAAAACGAAATTTCCTGGAATGTATTGTTATTGTCTCATTTAGATCCTCGTACAAAGCAATGTGAACTAGAAGTTCAAAAGATAATTCATTTACAAAGTGTAGCAAACCAAATGTCAGATGCATTTATAGATACTAAGAAAGTGACCAAGTCATATATTCCAGCTGCAAATGCTCCATCTAGAATTGAAATCCCAACTCAGCAAGTTGATACAATTAATGAATCAACACTGCGCCAAAAGCGTGGTAGACCGATGGGTTCAAAGGATAAAAATCCTCGAAAAATAAAAGTGACCAATAGTCGAAATGACTTAATTGACAATAGAAACATTCAAGAAAAAATCATGGACACGACTAGTGGTAAAAATGTAGAAGAGACTCAAGTATATGAAGAAACAATGAGATCTCGATAAATTATACCATGACAAGAAAAAGGTGGAATAGAACTAATGTAGTTGTGGGCAACATTTTTGCGTATAATGTTGCACATAATATCATTCATGAAAATGAGGATTATGAACCTAAATCTGTTGACGAATGTCGTAATAGAAAGGATTGGCCCAAGTGGAAAGAAGCCATCCAAACAGAACTAAACTCACTCACGAAACGTGAAGTTTTTGGACCTGTAGTTTATACACCTAAAGGTGTAAAACCTGTGGGATTTAAATGGGTATTTGTGCGTAAACGAAATGAAAATAATGAGGTCACTAGATATAAAGCACGACTTGTTGCACAAGGATTCTCTCAAAGACCAGACATTGATTATGAGGAAACATATTCTCCTGTGGTGGATGCTATTACATTAAGATATTTAATTAGTCTGGCTGTATGTGAAAATCTTGATATGCATCTTATGGATGTAGTTACAACATACTTATATGGATCTTTGGAAAATGAAATCTATATGAAAATCCCTGAAGGATTTAAGATACCTGAATCATATAATTCAAACTCGAATTATGTTCAATCAAATTACAAAGATCATTATATGGATTGAAACAATCAGAACGAATGTGGTACAATCGCTTAAGTGAATATTTATTGAAAGAAGGTTTATCAAAATAATCCAATTTGTCCATGTGTTTTTATTAAGAAATCACAATCAGGATTTGCGATTATAGCTGTATATGTTGATGATTTAAATATAATTGGAACTCATGAAGAGCTTTCAAAGGCAATAGAATATCTCAAAAAGGAATTTGAAATGAAAGATCTTGGTAAGACAAAATTTTGCCTTGGCTTACAAATCGAGCATTTAGCCGATGAAATTTTTATTCATCAATCAACATATACAGAAAAGATTTTAAAAAGATTCTACATGGACAAAGCACACCCATTGAACATTCCAATGGTGGTTTGATCACTAGATATAAAAAATGATATCTTTCGACCTCGAAAAGATAATGAAGAATTACTTGGTCTTGAAGTACTGTACCTTAGTGCAATAGGTGCACTAATGTATCTTGCTAATAACACAAGACTAGATATAGCATTTTCAGTAAATTTGTTAGCAAGATATAGTTCTTCTCCAACAAAAAGACATTAGAATGGAGTTAAGAATGTACTTCGTTATCTTCGAGGGACAATTGATATGGGTTTGTTTTATTCAAATAAATCAAACTTTGATCTAGTTGGTTATGCAGATGCTGGATATTTATCTGATCCACACAAAGCAAGATCTCAAACAGGTTATCTGTTTACATGTGGAGGAACTGCTATATCTTGGCGATCTGTAAAGCAAACCATGACGGCCACTTCATCGAATCATGCAGAAATTCTTGCAATTCATGAAGCTAGTAGAGAATGTGTATGGTTAAGGTCAATGACTCATCATATTCGAGAAACATGTGGTTTGTCTTTCAGTAAAATTTTACCAACAATATTATTTGAAGATAATACCGCATGTACAGCACAAATCAAAGGAGGGTATATAAAAGGAGATAGAACAAAGCATATCTCACCAAAACTCTTCTATATGCATGACCTTGAAGAAAATGGTGACATTAGTGTTCAACAAATTTCTTCAAAAGACAACTTGGCGGACGTATTCACAAAAGCATTACCCACATCAAGATTTGAAAAGCTAGTGCACAACATTGGAATGCGACGACTCAGAGAACTTAAGTGATGTATCCATAAGGGGAGTAGAAATATTGTCCTTAAGGAATAGGAGTAATGCATTTTTTTTCCTTTGAATATGATTTTTCTCATTGAATTTTCCTAGCAAGGTTTTTATGAGTTAGTTATTAATGTATAAAAATGATGTACTCTTTTTCCTTCACTAGGATTTTTTTTTCCATCGGGTTTTTTCCTAGTAAGGTTTTAATGAGGCATTTATTTTTATATAATATGGATATCTAAGGGGGAGTATTGTAAATATAATGATATTATAAATGTAGATATCCATAACCTACATGGGTTACAATTTTCATATAACTCTCACATTCAATTTCATATTGTAACATCCATCCCATTGAATTTCATAATGTAACTTATACATAAGATATCCTATAAATAGAGGAGTGTGGTGCCTTTGTAAGACACACCACAATTGAGTTCAATTGTATTCTCTTCTTCCTCTCTTCTCTATTCTTCTCTTTGTTTGTTTCATTATCCTTTATTTCATAACAGAATGTTCAATTTTGGAGTTTTGTCTATAAATCTTTAAAATTATGTCTAACAGATGCCTACTTTTTGTTTTGTTTTTTTTTTCTCTTCTAACAAGTCTATTTGTAATATAACTTTCAATTTGTATCCGATCAGTTTTAGATATCTTTAATTTTTTTTTTATGAAAAACAAAAGTTAACTTGGTATGTAATTAATTCTTAAAATTTCAATTTAGTTAATAATGAAGAGTGCATTAGTTTTTTTTTATATTAAAAAATGTGAATAAGACATATCTAGTTTTGGACAAAATATATATATATATATATATATATATATATATATATATATATATATATATATATATATATATATATATATATATACACACGATATAACAATTAATTTATAGCATTTTTAGATATATGCATAGAAGATCTCTATTTAATACAAACTTGAAACAATAGAAACCTACGGAATACGAAAATGAAGAGTTCTGTAACCTATTATAAACATTTCAATAGAGACCATATATCGACATTGATTTAGAATTTTATGAGTTAAACTTCTAATCCTATATGTAAGTATGTGTCTTCCTACCTTTCAATAGAGACCATATATCGACATTGATTAATTTTGTAGTTTTTGGTACAATTGTTCTAGGGCATTGATTTAAATTTAGTGTTATTGTTATGTTTATAAGTGCCAATAAATTAGTTTGCATAAGTTAGATGTTGATTTGATATTAGTTTGGTTAGGGCGGATATGGAACCAATGTTTGGTTTGTTCAAGTTTTCTTATAATAATGATTTCAAGGTTGGTATAAGTTTTAAGGTAATTGTTATATTTGTTACTTTTGTTAACTTTTCTTAGTACAACAAATTTTAGGTTAGTATTCGAAGCTTTATTTTTAGAATAAAAGGTCATGTCAATTATGGATGTGTTTATTTGTTACTTCAACTCGAATTACATTAAATTATGATAAATTGAAAAGTGCTGTTATTTGCTATATATCGTTAGGGTGGAGTTTGATTGGTTAATGATGAGTTAATTAATTTGAGTTTGTAATGAGTTTAATCTTAAATTTAGTTAGATTTTATCTTTATTAGGGTGCTTTCGAGGTGCTCTTTGACTCGCAAGGAAAAAATGTAATTTTGCTTATATATTTATTGCTACTTTAGAAGTTATTTTAACTTTTTTAATTTTAATAGGCTTTTAAATGTTAAATGTTGAGTGTTCCTTCGTTAAAAGATTAAGAAACGTAATTTCAAGAAATATTAAAACGTTATACATTTATTGCACAACTTTGAATTGATGGTTCAAGATTATTCAAGATTTTGTACATATTGATTTCACTTACCATTCTCTTAATTTATAAATAAAAAAAAAAAATCTTGTTTATTCTCATTAGTTCTTTAAAAATAATCGACTAAAAAGTGGTTTCCGATTGTAGAGCTTTGAGCTCAACCTTTCAGCATAGAGTAGTTGAAACTACATAACATTTCAATTGAATTGTTATATATTTTAGAAGAGATAAATTAGAGAAACACTTGTTGCACCCGTAATTGATATAAAGAGATACAACACAAACGAGGTCTTAAATCTCCTTAAAGAGATTTAGATTTTGTTTGGAGTACACATTCTCTACTTTATATGTTACTTGAATTTAAATGTATAGAAAATTTTGGTTGTCTATCTCTACTACTACTACTAAACCCTAAACTTGAGGACTAAAAATAATAAAAGAAAAAGAAGAAAAGGCTAATAAGCCTCATCGACGACGACTACTACTAAAAAACGATTGTCTTGATAACAAAAACTATAGGCATTGTCCTGATGCGATTCGTGCTATGGGCTTAGGTTTCTTTCTGATGGTAGAGAGAATTGTCAAAATAGAGAATATATGCTATACCTATTGCATGACAATGATATATTTTTGCTCTTTAATTTCGATGTTGTACATCGACATTGGAAAATACACAATTCTTACCGATGCCTATAGATTAGACTTTATGGCAATATGGTCGACTCTAGATGAATTTTGTTGAACGACGTTGTTAGGAGAGTCTACGTCACGTGGTTTTAGACTTTTTATGATGACGTGTGAAATACAAAATTTCTTTTTTCATCTTATAGTATTAAAGATAGATTTTTAAAACTTAAAATTTTTGTAATTAAAACTCAAAATATTTGAGAGATCTGGTAACTAATCTAATATTAATTAAACAAGAAACTAAAATTCTTTTAAGCTAAGTCATAAACTAATTATCCAATCGAACTGGTTAGCCACAAAAAACTCAAATTCTTGTAAGTCATAAACTAATTATTAAATAGGTAGGGAAGTTGGTGATTTTAATTGTGTTTTGTACTAAAAGAAATGAAACGACACACATTAGTGATCAACTGATGATTCTGAATTAAGAATTAAAAAATATATGTACATATATATATATATATGTTAAAATTTTAAAAATGACCACAACATGATAATTGATTTCCCTTTGTAGATCACCATTTACAAGTAATGGAAATTTTTATAATTTAAATGGGTGGGAATTCCACTAAATCCCCATTACTTGGTGCATTAAATTCCCACCATTAATATTAATTAACTACACTAAAACCCCTATAAATACCAAAGAAATTAAGCATCAATTGTACACAATAACATAATTAATCTGAATATCAGAGCTACAGTCCAAACATATATCAAAGTTTTTGTTTTTGTTAATTATATATAAAATGAAGAAGTTGCAGCTTCTTCTCTTCTTTTTTGTTTCTATTACTGTTTCCATCCTTTTGGTTTCTCCAAAAGTTGATGGAAGAAAGTCTTTACTCCAAAAAGAAGGTAGAGATGATTCTAATAAGCTTGTCGAACAAAGCACTACTTTAGATGCAGATTTTCATGGTGAAATGGTGGGTAATAACCAAAAGAAAAAATTACCAACTGATTTGGAAGATAATCCTGAGGATCAAAAGGGCGAAAATTCTGAAGACGAAAAAGGATCAGAGGAAGACGTTCCTGGTGACGAAGAAGGAGAATCTGAAGAAGCTGGCGATGATGGAGGAGAGTCTGGAAGTACTGAAGGAGAATATGGAGATCTTGGAGATTGTGGAGAAGAATCTGGAGGTCCTAAAGATTGTGGAGCAGAATTTGGAGATGATGATGGAGGAGCTTTTGAAGGAGATGAAGGAGAAGCTCCTGGAGAAGAATCTGGGGAAGTACCTGAATATCAGGGTGGAGGAGGATCTGGAGAAGAGGTTAGTAGGGACAACAATGGAGAAGATTCTGAAGAAAAGGTACCTGGAGACAATTAAGTGAAGATATATGGAGATATATTGTAAATGATATATATGACGGAGATAAATGAGCGATGACATGCATAAAACAATATAATAACAATAATAGTGATGCAGAGTAGAACAAAGAAGACAAGAATAAAAGTTGTTGGATGCAAAGAAAAAAAAAAAAACAAACAAACAAACTAGTGTTTAAATTCATAGGAATGTGTGGTATGTATCAAATTAAAATATATGTATGTAAGTAAAAGCTAGTAAGACAATTAAATAAGAGGCATTAGGATATAGTGTTTAACATGGGGTGTTTGTAAAATCTATGAAGGTATATGAATATCTCAAAGTTTGATTTCGAGTCATAAATTTGATTTCCGAGGAATATACATGCATGTCTATTATACGCAACGACTTACCTAAAATAAGGCCTTTTTAGTTCTTTTTGTTTTCTTCACATATACAAAGAAATTAGTTTTTTTTTTTTTTTTAACTTAAATGAGCTTTAGATTTTTTTCTTTATGAAATTGCATTAAATTTTGGTTAATCATACTCAATTCCTATGTATAGCTTTTTTTTAATGCGTAACTAAAACATAATTTAAAAAAAATCAAACTTCTATAGTTATATATTCATGCCTTCCATAAATAACTTTGTATAAATTTTAATTGTGGATTTAAACTTTAAAGGATTTTATTAAACCATCTTTAAGTGTGGGGAAGTTTCTAAACCATCAATATATATATATATGTGTGTGTTTGTGTGTAAAAAACTAAAAGTATATATGACAATTATTTATGCAATACCACAGTCTCTAAGCGTCCTTCGGACCAAGCCTTTTCTACACTAGATTAAGTGGAAGATTGACTTATAAAACTAACTGTTTGAACAAGAAATTTTGGTCAATTAAAACGTGTCACGTCATTACACCAAAATGGTGATAATTGTAACTTGATTGAGTTTGGATAGTCAAATTTTCTCATATCCAACCCAATTCAAGCTCCTAATAGAAAAATTGGACCAAAGAAATAATAGGTCCAAGCCTATCAATCAAATAGGTCCAAGCCTACCTAAAGCCCATGAAAATTCTCTATAAATAGAGACTCTTTCCATTTATTTAAGGATCTTTGATTGAAGAAAGAATTGAAGCTTTGAAGAATTGAAGAATTGAATATTCAAACTTCTAAACGCTCTCAAGATGTGTAAGTTCTTATCAACCCCGAGATTACCATCTTCTGGAAGATTGAAGACTTGGAAGATTAAACCTTCTTTGAATTCTAGCACTACAAGAAATTGTGTTTTTAGTGGCACACCAAAAACGTCACTAAAACTCAAAAACACGTCGCTAAAAGTATTAGCGACGCAAAGCCATTCGTCGCTAGGACTGTCGCTGATTCCGCGTCGTTAAAAGTTTTAGCGACGCAACAATTATGCTCCGCAAATGATATGTTTTTAGTGACGTTTCCGCGTTACTAAATGCCTATACTTTTAGTAACATATATTATGTTACTATTTATGTTTTATAGTGACGTTTTACACTCGCCACTAAAGGTGAAGTTTTAGTGACAAATAATGTTGTTACTAAAGGTTAATGTGACAACCCAACTCCTTATACTGAGTCGAAGTCATTACTAAATGTAGAACAAGTGGTTTAAGTCATAAAATTTAGTAAAGACGAATAAAATTTGAGAAATTTATTTATGGAAATCCAAACAAAGTAATATGCGAAAATAAAATTTCATTCTAAAGTCCTACTCCTATCTACTTTTCAAAAAAAAAATAGTAATTAGTGAAGAAAAATAAAACTCAGGCACTAATGTCAAAAACAAGTATAAGCGGAAGCAGAAATCCCTATGGCTCGCCACGGTCACTTCTGGTCGCTCGCCAGCTTGCCCTTGCCCTTGCCTCGGCCTCTACCTGAAAAACATGACATGAAGAGAGTGAGTATAAAATACTCAGTAAGGGACCCACTACTAGTCCCACTAGGTGCCTGTTAGCTTCCTATCAGAGTCCTGTAACTGGTGCCCAATCTCTGGCACGTTCCCGAACACGTGCAACATGTGCTCCCGTAGGAACGTAAATCTGGTCTTCGGTGTCCCGGAGGACACCTAGGACAATCGGGATGCGAGGACCCCGTCGAGTCACTCAAGTCATATCTATATCCATGCTAGACTGGTGTCCCGTCGGACCACACAGTCCTAAATAGGTGGTGATCCCGAAGGACACCCATGCAGGTACGACTCTAATAGGCTAAGCTAACAGGTACCCTAACCATAGCATACATACACATCGCACCATCATATAATCATAACAGATTAATCATCATCTTATTCTCCATCTCAACAACTGTCGTACAGTCATAACAGTTTTCGTCATCACAATATCATGCCATAATGTAACCATATCATCAATCACATCATGCCATCATCAATTTCATGCATCATACAGTCTAGTCCTTAACATGCACAACTGAAGGTGTACGTGATCTCATAATTCTAAACATGGTGCTAGTAGTAGAAATCTCTTACCTGGAGATTTACTTGGCGAGTCGTAACCGCAATTCAAGTGTGCTTTCCAAGCAACGAGGTCCTAACTGTTTATTACGTCAAAATTTATAATTAAGTCCCCAACGACTAACGGCTCAAAACTCAGTTGAAATGACTTACCCTAGAAAGAGGTTGAAATGCTTGAGTCCCTACTGAAGAAATCTCACGCTGCAGCAGTTACTTGGTCCAAGACGTCCCTTAAGGAAGATAATTTAATTTAATTCCAAATTAAATTATTTAGTGTCCAAAAACATTGAGTCTTACTGGGTAATGCCAAAATAATTAATTAATTTACCAAAAATTGGATGGAAGGAGCCAAACTAAGCTTGGCAGCTCGGCTGGAAAAAGAACAGGGACCGGCTCGGCTCGGCCTGGCGCAGGAACCGTGCGCGTGCGGCTCGGCTTGCGACAGAAGGGAGGCGTGGCTCAGCTTGCAGTGCAAGCGGCACGGCGTGGCTTGCACGCGGAGAGGGCAGGGCACGCGTGGGCACGGAGCGGTATGCGAACGCGGGTTCGGTTTGCGACTTGGGGCGGCGCGCGGGCACGGAGCGGTATGTGGACGCGGGTTCGGCTTGCGACTCGGGGCGGCGCGCGGACACGGAGCGGCTGACGAAGTTTTACGCGGCGGCTACGAACGGATCGGCTGCGGATCGTGAAGGGTAACGCGGGTTCGGCTTCGGGCGACGGCTGCGGGAGACGGGCTGTGCGGCGGACGTTCGGCGTCCGCGGATCGGCTTGGACGGATCTCCGACGCGACTGGAAGATTGGCGACGGCTCGGGTGGTCTGCAGACTCAGCTAAGCTGCTGAACAGAAGGAGGAAGGCTTGGGTGGCTCGGGTACGCGGCGGCGTGCGGCGGCTAGGGTTTTGCTTTCTCCCTTTTCTCTTTTCTTTTCCCCTCTTTCTTTCTTTGATTTTTTTTTCTTCCTTATGCACGAGACCCAAGGCTCTTTTATAATAAAAATCTTTTCTTTTCCCTTAATTAATCAAACCAACCATCTTCTCTCTCTCCAAATCTCACCAAAAACTCAACCAACCCACCTTTAAATAAACACAATTAATTTTGTTACCTTCCCAAACAAATATTTTATTTTATCCTTAAACTTCAATAATTACAGAATCAACCAAAGTAACTCTTTAACCTTAATTAAGTATATGGTCAACAATAATCCAATTCCATAACAATTTGAATTTACAAAATTACTCTTGAGACGAACAAATGAAACTCCAATCTGTTGGGGCGTTACAGTTAATTTGGGATCATTACAAATATCTTTTGTGCGTTTTGAAGTGTGTCACTAAAAATTCCTACAGTTTTTTTTAATAACCAATGCTTTTTAAAAGTATTTTATTATATAAAAAAGAATATCTAACAATGATATACAACATGATCAACTGAAATAACATATAAGCAAGAATTTAAGCTTTCCGTCAATTGTACCATTTAAGTTTCTTGAATCAACCCAATCTTCCAAAAGAACTAACAAATTGCATATATATCCTTGAACATACATATAGTTGGTCATTACAATACTAGTTGTTCAAGAAACACAAACTTAATTAAAGAAGCTTGAAACTCAATGACCTTGTATGAACTTGGCTTCAAATACAAACTTGGATTCCACAACCTAAACGAAAATACAACAACATCAAGTTAAAAATAAGCAATCAATTAGAGAAAAACTTAGAACAGATAAGCAATCACTGGTTTTGTTCGGTTTACAGTGTCAACATGTAAAAGAGGGATCAAATTTCCAATAGTCTATGTTTAAACTAGTTGATCAAATTTCCAAATTTCCATTGAATACTTTTTTGAAACCATCTTGATCACACATTGAAAATGGTGGCTTGTGGAATCTAAGACTCACCAGAAAATTCTTGGAAGTGATTTTGTGAACCCCAATGAAGAACTCAATAACAGCTTGTCCATCAGGACCATCACCAAAGAAAAATACAAATTCCAAATGCATCAAAATAAAAGGCCTAAAAGCAGCAAATAGAGGAGAGATCATCAGTTGGGCCCCTCAGTTTCATTTATCAATCCTTTCGCGTAAACCAAATAGACAATTTCAATAAGAGAATGATAAAAATAGAAAAAGATGTAGAGTTATAGTTACTTTAAAGCGTCCTGCAGCCGCATCAGAAGTAGGCATATAGTTGATGATGGACTTTACCGTGAGCTCAGGATCTTTATGCACCCCGAAAACACATTGAATAAAAAACTGTCTTGATTCCCAAAATAAGGAGTACCAAAATATACCGAAAGACAGGTATTTTTAACAAATCCACCAACTAAAACAAAAGAACTACCTTGCACTTGGTAGCCCATACCACAAAAAAGAAGACATTTGACTCCTGCAGCTTGTTTCAGAAAAAAAAAAAAAAGAAAAAGAAAATAGTAACATTCAACTTCTAGTTCAATTATGGGTGCTAATGTAGGTACCCCTCTTTTCATGTGACCTTTAACAAGTTGATATAAAACCCATCTGGCAGTTTAAGCATCTTGTTTGATTATTTGTTTGATTTACCAGCTTGGAATTTAACATCATTTCAGTCTAAGAAAAATGACATGAACTCGCTCACCGCCTACAATAAAGAGAAGCATAAATTGGGTTTCTCTCCATCTTAATAATGAAAAAAGAAAAGCACCTCAACTAGAGCTAGGGTATTCAAGTTGGGAGTCAAGGTTGGCTTTACTCCTATGGTTGGTAGGACTTCTTTTGGTGTCCTATGACAAAGGCAAGAATAATTGTAGTAGCAAATTAAATCTGAAACATTGAAGTGAAAGAGAGGCTATTTGTCAATACGCAGTTTTCAGAATATTATTAGCAAAGCTAAATGAAATGAAAACCATCTTGTTCAATACTAATAGACATAACCATGAAATCTCCCTTGGCCTTGATTTCCTAATTCGAACAACCAAAAAAAATTAAAAATCAACCAAATACTTCATTGAGGCATTTCATCAAACACATTGTAAGCTATCAATATAGGTAAGGTTTATAATCTAGTTGGCTCAAATTTGATGAAAACTAAAGTTCCATTTGATGGGCTTTTGATAATGGCTGTTAGAATAAAGCTATGCATGGTAATAAGAAGCAAACACTTACATGTCTAGGAGGGATGTGCTTGCTACTCAGTAGATCTAAAAGGACAGTTCCAAAGCTAAAGATAACACTTTCTGCAGTAACTCTTCCTATAGCAAATAAAAAAATAAATTTTAAATTTTAGTCAACGATACAGATACTCAAGCAAGCCAATAACAATGAAAACTAATGTTCTTTTCCCAATGAATGAGAAATTATACAAGGAGACTGCCTCTGATAACATTGTTTTCATCAATTCAAACCAAGAAAGTCTAGGGTCATCATTCTGCAAAAAAAAAAAAAAAAAAAACATCCACAAATTACTACATTGCTCTCATACAGACAAGGGATTCCCATATGAAGTATTGAAGCAAAATTACCAAAATATAAAATAATAAAAATTAAGCCAATATAAAATGAAGTATATCCAACATATAATTTCATAAGCATCTCTAGAAAGAAATTGTGACAGCACCTCATCAAATAGCACTTTGTAAGCATTCAAGTCGTGGTACAATGGACGTTCCTAAGAGCTACAATAGTCTAATGCTTTAGCAATATATAAAGCAACTCTTAATCTCATAGCACACTCAATGGTCTGATTCTCCTCTATAAATGAAAAACTGTAAATTAAATTAGTTTGAAGATTCATAGACGTTGGCAAAATTTGAGAGCATTTATATAGTGTACTTATCTAAAACTTCATACTTGGTCATTCCAATGAAAACATTCTTCAGTTCTTATGCGACAAGTAGTATACATCATCTTAAAAACAGGGAAGGAATCTAGTTACCAAATTCCTCATGAAGAAATAAGATGAGAGAAATGAAGAAATTACACAGATCCAGGGGTCGCCGGCTGAATCAGTCGTGGGTCGTCGATTGAAATAATTGTGGGTCGTCGGTAGAAACAGTCGTGGGTCGCCGGTAAAAAACATCATGGGTTGCCGGTCGAATCAATCGTGGGTCGCCGTCGATGTGTGGCCAATCGGTGGAGATGGAGAAGATTGGGGTTGGGGTTTTTTTGGAGGAGTTTTCATGAAGATGGTAGAGAGAAAGGGGAAGATAAAAAAGGATTATATATTTAATAAATTCTTTAATGAAAAGTTGGAGGGAAATTGAAAGTAAGGAGGAAATTTTGCAAAGTTTTAGCAACGTTTAAGTTTGTTGCTAAAACTATTTAATTTTTAGTGACATTATTGTTGTGTGTTCCTAATTCTTTTAGTGGCGCAAATTAAAAATATGTCGCTAATAATAATCTTTTGTAACATATTTTCTTAACGTCGCTATAAATGGACTTTTACCGACAAAAATTACTTATGCCACTAAAACTTTGTCACTGTATAGTAAATTTCTTGTAGTGTAGAAGATTGAAGCTCAAATTAACTTGCAACTACACTTCCTAAAGATCGAATAACAAAAACCTCTAAGTTTTAATTTGTATTCGAGAGAAAGCATCAAAAGAGTAAATATTAGAGGTTGTATCCACAACATTATATAAATCAATATACAAAGTTCAATTCCACGAATTATATTTCTTCAGAAATCTCGTGTGAACAGTTTGGCACACTCGGTGGGACCATCTCTACCTTTCATCTCTTTCTCTTTTTAATGAACATTTAAAAAAATCATGACATCAAAAGGCAACACTTCCAAAACTCTAATCGACATCAGCAAGAGGCCAAATACTCGCAGCTGCTCGGAAACTCAGTCATTTGAGGATATGCCACCCTTTGAGGTCGTTAAGAATATTTGGGAACAATTGTCAAAGTCACCAAAAGGTGGAATTATAATCATGGAAAAGTTGTGATTGACGAACATAACTCGTCCTTAAAACGCTCAAGTGAGGAGACGACTAACCTAAATATAATGTCTGTGATGGTGACTGACTTGGATACAAGTGAAGACAGAATGAAAGAATTTGAAAAGAAGGTTAACATGCTCATAAAGGAAGTTGAAGAAAGGGATTATAAGATTGCATCTCTCAAGAATCACATCGAGAGTGGTGATGCCGATGAATCAAGTCATACGCATATCTTTAAGAATGGTGACAAAGGGAAGGTAGTTATGTAAAAAAGTCTACCACAAAATTGGACCTCAATTACATCGCTATCTGTTCTGCAGTTGTAAAAGATGATAACAAACTCCATCAAAACTCAATATGGTGGACATGCTCAAACTTTTTCTTTGTATTCTAAGTCATATATGAAGAGGATTTACAATCTGAGAATGTCGAATGGATACCACACCTAAGTTCCAACAATTTGATGGAAACAGCAACCTAAAACAACATGTTGTCCATTTTATCGAAACATATGAAACTGCTGGTACGCTAGGAGATTTGTTAGTCAAACAGTTTGTTCAAACTCTCAAAGAAAACACATTCGATTGGTACACCGACCTTAAACACAAAACCATTGATAGTTGGGAGTAACTTGAGAGTGACTTTCTTAATCGTTTCTACAGCACTCAGTGTATTGTTAGCGTAACAATAAGCGCTTTGAAGAAGATACCGAAGTCGCTCCGTTATCACTTGAGGATGGGGGTCAATAAATGATCGATATGTTAAAGGAAGTCAATCTTGGTATGATAAAAGAGCCTCATCCAACTTTCATAAGCGCTCAACTTTCTGATGATGATGAAAATGAGTATGTGAGCTTACTCAAAGCATATAAAGATGTCTTAGCATAGTCATATAAGGAATGTCTGGACTTGATCCAAAGGTGGTCGTTCATCACTTAGCAATCAAACCAAAGCATCAGCTAATCAAGCAAGCCCAATGACAATTTCGACTCGACTCATTTCTCAAATCAAGGAAGAGGTAAATAAGCTTATTGAAGTTGAATTTATTCGCGAAGTCAAGTACCCAACATGGATAGATAATATTATTCTCTTAAGGAAGAAGAATGGCCAACTATGCATTTTTATTGATTTTCGCAACCTAAGTAACGCATACCTAAAAGATGACTTTCCCTTGCATATCATGGAAATCATGGTAGATGCAACTGTATGGCATGAAACTTTATCTTTCATGGATGGGCCATCAGGATATAATCAGATTCGAATGGCTCTAGATGATGAAGAAAAAACAACATTTCGAACTCCAAAAGGTATATATTGTTATAAGGTAATGCATTTCGGATTAAAAAATGCTGGTACCACATACCAGCACGTTACAAAAAGGATCTTTGATTATATGCTACTTAAATACATTGGATGTTATGTTGACAATCTTGTAGTGAAGTCCAAGAAGAAATATGACCATCGAAAAGACCTTAAGCTTGTCCTTGATTGCCTCAAGAAATATCAACTAAGAATGAACTCTCTTAAGTGTGCATTCGACGTGACCTCTGGAAAGTTTCTAGAATTTATCGTGAGGCATGTTGGAATTGAAGTTCATCATTCTACAATTGACGCCATCTAGAAGATGCCAAGTTCGAAGAACTTGCACGAGTTGAAACGCATACAGGAACGTTTGGCCTACATCTAAAGATTTATATCTAATCTCGTGGGTCGATGTCACTCATTTCAGAGATTGATGAGGAAGGAAGCAGTGTCTTTGATTGGGATCAATCATCCCAAAATGCATTTGATAGCATAAAGAAGTATTTACTCAACCCTCCGATCTTGAGTGCGCCAACAGTTGGAAAGTCATTGATATTGTATATTGCAGCTCAAGAAGGTTAGCTTGGAGCATTACTCATACAAGAAAATGACAAGGGTAAGGAATGTGCACTCTACTATCTAAGTAGAACTCTAGAGCTGAATTGAATTATTCTCCAATTGAGAAAATGTGTCTTACCCTTTTCTTTGCAATAGATAAATCAAACATTATATGCAAGCTTTCACTATATATTTTGTGGAAAATGCTGACCCTGTCAAATATATTTTATCAAGGACAATCATCTCAGGATGTCTCACTAAATGGGCAATTATACTTCAACAGTATGATATTGCATATATCTCCCAAAAGGCAGTAAAGGGCCAAGCATTGGCAGATTTTCTAATTGATCATCCAATTCCATCAAATAAAGAATTATGTGAATACTTACCTAATGAAGAAGTATTATTCGTTGAAAGCATTGAACCTTGGACCATGTTCTTTAATGGTACGGCATGAAGAAGTGGAGTTGGTGTCAGTATTGTTTTCATTTCTCCTAAGAAACATATGTTGTCATATAGTTTCACACTTAATGAGTTATATTCAAATAATGTTGTCGAGTACCAAGAGCTCATCATTGGTCTACAATTGGCTTCAAAATTTGGTATAAAATACATAAAAGTATTCGGCGATTTGAATCAAATTATAAATTAGCTCTTTTGTCAATACAAGGTGAAACATCAAGATTTGAAGTCCTACTTTGTTTACGCTAGAAGATTGATGGATAGATTCGACGACATAATATTGAAGCATATACTAAGATCAGAAAATAAAAAAGTTGATGCGCTTGCAAACTTAGCCACGACTTTAACAATCTCAGAATATGTACTGATAAACATTTTCCTTTGTCAAAAGTGGATTGTGCCGGTGATTGAAAGTCAATATAAAGAGGCTAATTTGATATTTGTGTATGCAATTGATGAAGAAGATTGGGACTAGTCCATGATAGACTATCTAGAGCATGAAAAACTTCCCTTTGATCTTCGATATCTAGCTGAGATACGAAGAAGAGCTGCGAGATTTATTTATTAAAGTGACACATTTTATCAACGCTCATAGGATCTTCTTCTGCAGTGCCTAGGAAAAGAGGAATTAGCAAAGGTCTTAGAAGAAGAAAATTCATGTATCTGCGATGCTCACCAATCTAGTCCAAAACTCCAACATCAATTGAAAATAATGGGTTATTATTGGTCCACTATGATCCACGACTCAATGCATTATGCGAAGCGTTGTGAAGCCTGCCAATTCCATGCAAATTTTATACATCAACCATTAGAGTCCCTTCATCCAACAATAGTTTCGTGGCCTTTTGAAGCTTGGGGACTCGACTTGGTCGGACCTATCATGACTAAGTCATTAGCTGATCATTCTTACATTATTGCAAGAACTGATTATTTTTCTAAATGGGTTGAAGTCATGCCATTAAGAGAAGCGAAGAAGGAAAACATCATAAATTTTGTTCGAACACACATCATTTATCGATATGGTATTCCTCATCGCGTCGTGAGTAATAATGGAAGAATTTGCTAACACCCTGATGAACAAGTTGTATGAGAAGTTTAACCTTAAACAGTAAAGTCTTCTATGTACAATGTCGCAACAAATGAATTGGTATAAGCATTCAACAAAACTTTGTGCAATCTTCTGAAAAATGTGGTCTTCTAGACAAAAAGATATTGGCAATAAAAGATTGGGGAAGTAATGTGGGCCTATTGAACTACCCATCGTACTCCTACAAGTGTTACACCTTATTCTTTGGCTTACGGAGTAGAAGCAATTCTCCCACTAGAGAGAGAAATTCCATCCTTGAGAATAGCAATCCTAGAAGGGCTAACTACTGAAGACGGTGATAAATTACACTTTCAAGAGTTAGAAGCACTTGACGAAAAGAGACTAGAAGCTCAATAAGCACTAGAATGTTATTAAGCACAAATGTCTAAGGCTTTTGACAAAATGTAAATCCTTGATCATTTCAAGTTGGTGATTTAGTGCTTGTAGTAAGAAGACCTATCATCACAACGAAGCATACAGGGAATAAGTTCACACCTAAATGAGACGAACCCTACATCGTCAAAGAAGTTTTTCATAAATGGAGCATATAAAATCCTTGATCAACACTAAAAGAAGTAGGAGTTATCCCGACACATACAGGCGTTTGTAAAACCCACAAAAAGAGTCGATAATGGCTACTCTCATGCAGATAGCCACGTCGGAGAAAGGGTTGATAGTAATGCATCTTAATAGACAAAGTCGACACTGCAATCGGATGACGTCGACCATTAGTTTTTCCTGACGCCGTCTTTGCCGACTGGCAAGACACGTCAAGGAAAACATTAAACCCGACGTTCGATTAATGCATCGATAATAGCATTTTATCGATGTACAAGATGACATTGACAAAAGGGAATCTACGATCTGGCATCAAGAGAACTTGGACCAATACAGCGTCGATAGAGGGGACTAAAACCGACACCATTTATGTTTCGGGAAAACCTTTTTAAAATATTTATTATTATTTAATTTTCTTTTTTCTATTTGATTATGATTCGATTTAAATTCAATTAAATTCTAAAAACGATTAACATAAAATTACTAATAAATAAATAAAATATCAAATTGAATTTATATTAAAATTAATTCAAATGTTAAAAAGGTACAGCAGATTCAAGAATTACAAAATAAATAAAAACTAAAAACTAAATCTACTAATGGTCGCGAACGCCAGTTTTCCCATGCCTTCCAATCTACAATGATTGGAAATTAAATTTAGATATATATCAATGATAAAATATTAAAGAACTTAAAAAGTTGAAAAATACGTACCACAATGGAATCAAGGTCCTCTCTATGTCTGAGTCAGTTCTTCAATCATCTTCCTCATTTTTTCCATCTGTCGGACATTTTCTTCGTGTTTTAAGTTACTTTCTTCTATTGCTCGCCATTAACTCTGTCGCTTTGTCAAGGCGAGCTTTTAGCTCGGTAAGCTCCCTGGTATACATCTCTTACTTATATGATAAAGAAGAAGAACTGCCAAAAGTCTTTTGAGACTTTAGCCTGGGCTCCAACCAAAACCTTTTGAGTAGTCTGGTCATCTACCCAAAATTGTCTCGTATGTCTCTTCCCTAGAGAGTAGTTGAGAACCCTCTTGGGTGGGTTAGAACTGGAGTTTCAGCATTTGATTCTGCAAGAAAAAATTTTATTGAGTCAAACTTATAAATTAAATGTACAAAATAAGATAAAAAGATTTTCTTAAACTTGCATGCGCATCTCTGCCTGCGAAATAAACTGACCACCCCGAGCGCGTGTTTCTTTGAACAACTCCTCTCGATCAACTGGATGTCCTTGTTGTTTAGTGAGCTTGTGCTGACGCTTGTTGTAGAAACAACTTGGATTCACTACTGTTGTTGTAGGCCACATATTGTACACAATATTTATATCCCCAAACAGATTAAAACCATCGGAAGCTAATCCCAAACGAATGTTCCATGAATCTGAAACGAACTCAGTAAATTCAAAATCAAAATGCTTCCATTCCTCTGTATCAACTGAATGTCTCAATACACCCTCCATTTTGACTCATTTATCCTTATGTCATCTTATGTCAGACAAGCCCTTTTATTATACAAACAATCGCTATAATCTTGGTATCAACGAAAAGTGTCCCAATACCTTGTGTATATTTTTTCCCTCTGTTGGACTAACTTTGTACCGAGACTCACCACAAGTTCACAAACTCTTTTCAGTACAATACACAATCGTACTTACAAGCATGAATATTCTTGTATTTTAGGCTCAAGTCACGCAATTTTCATTTCGCTTTATGAACTAGGGATAGTGGTACTACACATTGGAAATGCACGTTTTAGTAGCTCTAATAACATGTCGAAGGACTTACTCCAACTGTTAAGAACCTTCATATACATCAACGTAACCAAAAAGTTTAGGGTGAAAGTTCTAAACAGTCGGAATATAGCTCACTACGTACGTGGTTTAATAACTCCTGAAATATGTTCGCCGTCTCTTGTTCTACACCACTATTAAACTACATGTCATTCTTCAAACCTTCCTCTGTTTCTTCTTCGTGCTCAATCGAAGCTTGTAAATCATACCCAACATTTCATTGTCTTTAGGAAATGGGTTACTACTAGTTCCTTCATGGAATAGGTCACTGCTAGTTCCTTCTTCAAATCTTTCTATGCCTCTATGCAATTTCAGTAGCTCTCTATGATACACCAAATCTGTATTAAGAGGGGGATATTCTAATTGTTAATAGGTGCTTCTCCACACCTTCTAAGAAGTCCAAATTTTAGTTCATACATCTTTTGCATGGACACCTAATCCATCTGTATTGATTGACATGATAATTTGCAACCTCTAAAAATTGGGACACTCTCTCACTATACTCAATTGAAAACTTATTCCTAAGTTTCATCCAACAGTATCTATCGTTAAAGACCTAAAACATAAATAGATTTTATTAGTCTTATATTCCTCCTCTCAAATGCTCAAACTTACTCCATGAATAAGCTACACCTCACAATTATCCAATATCCCAAGTTTCACTACATCTAAGTTTAAACTAAAAAAGCTACCATAACTGTAGGATACCTAAAATAACCTAATCACATATAATTACTTCAATCTTTTAAACCTACCTAACACTTCCAACTAACAAGCTTTAGAAACTACCTAACACTTCCAACAAATTATAAACCACTAAAAGCTATCAAAATTCTAAATAACACTTAATTCCAATATACAAATCATAGTCACAAATAAAAGACTACAGGCTACCATATCTGTGGGATAACCACAACAAATCAATAAAATTTTTCAAGTATTTAAACTATTTCAACATTTTAAAAATCTTCAATTTCATCAATTAAACAATTTTAATACATTTAAATATAATTTCAACTAGGCCCCCTCTATAACAATCACAATTTAAATAATTTAAACACTAACCGATTACAAATTTCAATATTCCATTTATACATACAATTTAATTCATAAACGATTCATATACATTTTAATTCATAAACTTCCAAAAATTTCATACACATTTTAATTCATAAACTTCCAACCTATACATACAATTTAATATCAATCAAACAAATTCAATATCAATCAATACATACAATATTCAATATACAATCTATATTCTATTTATGCAACAAATTAAATATAAATCATACATTTATTTAGAAAATAGAAATAAAAACAAAAAACGTATGTTTACCTAAATGTAGAGACAACGACGTAGGACGACGATGAAAGGAAGACAGTAGACGACAGACAGTGATAGTGGTGGCCAAGAAAGCGACAAACAACAATGGTGACAGCGGACGACATGGCAACAACGTCTCTCTCCTTCTTTCTCATTCTCTCATTCTCTTTTCTTTGTCTCTTCATGCGTTTTGTGTTATGTGAACACAGAACTTATTAACAGGGGATATCTCGACGTAGTCTAAAAACGTCGCAAGAATCCTCTAATCTCCATGTCGTAAGTGAAGACATCGGGATTACTTGGGATTAATCCTGATGTTTCACTTATGGCATCGGAGTAAACTTAAAAAAATTCAAATGTTACAGTTCTCCCGATGTGGTCAACTTTACGTTGGTCAAAGACGGACCAATCCAACCTATCCCTAATAACGTGGAAAAGTTGAAATAATTATTTAAATTTTAGTTTTCCCCGATGTCGGCATAGGCTGACACTTTTTTAACCCCGTGCAGGTAGACATCAAGGAAACCTTTAATTAAAATAATCATTTCAATTTTTCCCAATGACATGAAAGTATACGTCGAGGATACCCCAACAATTATCGACGTGTACTTTTACTGCGTCAGGGAAAAGTTGTAATTATTATTTTAACTAAACTTTTCCTCGATGTTCACATGCATTGCATCCGATGTTCACATGCATTGCATCGAGGAAACCTTAAATTGTGCTGACATCTTTAAATACACGTCGGGATAGAGCACCAATCCCGACACGTGCTTTACGGTGTCGGTGTAAGTGTTGTTTTCCAACTTATGAACTGATCATTTCAACGACAAGTTTCTCAAGAAATTTTATGCTTAATTTCATTATTCTAAAAATAAATCAGTTGAATTACGTTATGACTTGATCCCTATGTTATAAAAAGGGTACATATGCAGCTTAAAGTTTACTTTAAGTTCAGTTGCACCAAAAAAAATTATGTTTGATTGTAATAATGTAGTTGAAGGGATGAGAGCCCTACGCAGAAAAATAAATTTTAAACAAAATCATTATTAAATTTAATTGAAATTTAAAAATACTAGTACATTGGCAAAAGAAACAATTTCTATGGTTAAGCATACTTATACAAAGAATAATAAATAGCACTTACATTCGTTGACGACTGTGTATCTGCCAATCGCCAAATTTAGACACCACCAGTTAGAAACACTATAAGAATAAAAGGGTCTGCCGACGCAGAGATGTGTCGGTCGAAGCCAGGAATCCATCGGAAGAGGCTACATCGACACAGAAACGTATGTCGGTAAGAACGTCATGAGAAAGGCATCATGATAGGCTTCTCGATCAATAATAGGCTAGCGTCGATAAAGGGTTACTACCGACGCAGTGTTCGCCGACACAATCAACATGTCGACATTGGGGAACTACTGACGTTTGTTGGCGACGTCGCAAATAGGTTACTATCGATATCGTCAGGTACGTCGACGTACATGAACCACCAATGTGACGTCGGTAGATCAAGTATCAATGTCGCGTCGTCAGAACGACCATTTGCGATGTATAATGTGCACCACAAAATCCTTATTATAACACTTTTTAATTTCTCTTATTTAATTTTTTTTTACAAATTGAAATCAAATTCGATTTAAATTTATTCAAATAATAAAAACAATAAACATAAATATAATTAAATACAAAATAAATTTTATATTAAAAATAATTCAGAAGTACATGTTCGTGGTTCAAAAATTACATGCTTAATGAAAACGAAAAAGCTAAACCCTAAAAACATAAAACTAAACCCATAATCTATGCCAGTGTCCCATGAAATAAAAGTTCTTCATGCCTTTGAACCTACAATAAACGAAATTAAGTTTAAATATATATCATTAATAATATGAAATCAAAGAACGTAAAAGTTGAAAATTATATACCTCAATGAAATCAAGGTCCTCTCGAAGTCTGGGAAAGATCTTCAATCATCTTCCTCATTTCTTCCATCTATCGAGCCTGTTTTTGCATATAACGCGCTTATTCTTCCATATGGCGAGCCGTGTTGCTATCAGAGTACTTCCTTCATACTTCCTGTTACTCTCTTCTTTTACTATCTCAAGACGAGTTTTTAGCTCGTCGTTAACACCCTTGACATGGGCTAGCTCTCGCTCAATAGATTGAGATGAAAAATGACTGCCTGCAGCGTGTGAAGACTTTGGCTTGGAGCCCCACCCAAGACCTTTTGGGTAGCTCGATTGTCTACCAAAAACGCACATATCTCATCTCTAGAGAGTGGTTAAGAACCCTCTAGGGTAGGATGGGACTGGAGTTCCAATATTTGATTATGCAAATAAAATTTTTGTTAATTAAATAAAACGTTTTAAATCAATTGTTGTGTGAAACAAGACAAATAACAACTTATAAACTTATATGTGCATCCGTAGCTGCCTACAAAACGAACTGGCTACCCCGAGCGTGTGTTTTCTTGAATAACCCCACACGATTGATCGAATGATCCCATTGTTCAACGAGGTCATGTTTTCGTTGTAGAAACAACTTTGCACCGCTACTGTGGTTGTAGGGCCACCTCGCGCTAGCAATTCTGTTCATCGACGATTGCTTATACATGCAAACAATCAATATGTTACATAAATAAATAAATGAAGTGCCATTTAAGAACATCAAAAGTACCAAATCATCTGAAATTTTTAAGTGAGGTAGTGGTCGCATAGGAAGTGTCAATCTTGTACCTGATTACTCAATCTGGGGGGTGGATTGGCATGAACCTATTCAGGATCATCAAAGTTCTTGAAATGGCGGTGGTTCAGTCCTCTGAACTCCTTCCACACACTTAGCATCTGATGCTCAATAAACTGAGTAAATGCTGGATTAATGAAATTCAGCATGAACCATTGCTGTAAAAGAAAAGTACACAGGGATTAGGATTGAGTTTATGTATATACGTATAGGTAACATATATGTACGAGTGATTTAAAAATTTATATGTAAACCTCGCTTAACGAGCTCGATGTACTCTACTGTCACATCAACCCACTTAAGAAAGCGAACTAGAAAAGTATCCCGCGTTAACATGATGATTGTATTGCTAAAGCGAATGTCGTGTTGCAAGATAGGCTCGTTTTTTCCTAGAGTGATAGATATGGGGATCTTCCAATTATGTGCGACATATCTCTCCAACTCCAGGTTCTTGGAGTGTTGTTGTCTCTTAAGAGTGGGAGTAGTATATTGAGAGGCCTAGGAAATCAAAATAATTTTTAAAGACTTATGCATAAATAATTGCTTATGTAACGATGACTAACCAGATGTGTCACCGATCGATGACGTGCTTGAAATGGTATTGAAGTCTTCAACATTAAAATCAAATAGACCCTTGCTTTCATTAAAATCGATGGGAAATTGAGACATAGTACCTGTAGACATATAAACCAAAATTAATTAAACATATGAAAGTACGTGAAACTAAATATGTAAAAAAATAAAAAAAAAACTACGAATACGTGATTCGTCAGTTATTGTTTTTCGTTATTGTTTGATCTGCTTTTAACAAATAATTATTCATCATCATCTTTTATAAAGTTGTCATCGACATGACACACAATCAATCTTTCCACGACTGTAGGATCAACGTCGACTTTGCGCAGGGTGTCATCCTCAACATGATTTGCGACATGATGATCAACAACAATTTTGGGTATATTCAGTTGTTGATCCTCAACATCATCCACTTTGGGTACTTCCTATATACGTTTATTTTGGACCACCTAAAAACCCTTTCAATTGGCACCATTTTTTGGGTCATCGATGTAAAAAACTTGATATGCCTAGATTGCAAGAATGACTGGTTCTTTAGGAAACAAAAAACGAAATGTGTTAATAGATTTGTACTCAAATTCCACGTATGTTCTATGATTTTTTTTCTTGTCCATGTCAAACCTTCTACACTTCAATAGTCAAACATGACGGCCTATCAGATATGCCACGGAAAGAACCTCTTTTAATACACCGTTAAAATTATTGTTGTCGCTTCCGCTCACATTGCTTTCAACGACTACCATGACTCCACTATTTTGTATTGTGCGTCGAAAATTACAATCTATCGTGTGAAATCGTACCCCACCCATGATGCATCCGGTGTAGGATCAAACGTCAAGTGAAGTCCCTATCAAAAGTGGAAAGAAATCATGCAAAACATTGTCCCTCTCATGCATTTCGATGACCTGAAATTGTTTTATTGACAACTATATACGTCTGTGAAATAAGCATAGGGAAATTTCAAGTGGATTTATGTACTCCACATACATATCTGATCTCTAAACCAATCAGGAAATGCTCATTGATGTCTTTTGAATAAGTCGACATCTCTGCTTGCCTGACAACGTATCAACCTCAAGTGTTTCCTAAAGCTCATTGTTGTGAGTTTGTGATGGTTATAACTTAAGAAAACAACAAGCACTAGTGAACTATTTAGAGTTGAAAGTACGTACTTGTGATACTCAGTAATTTCATCTACATTGTTCAAGATGCACCAATAGATTTGTTGCTTCTCTTCTTGTGATAGAGATCTTGAACTTGTCGCACTTAATGGTCGTACCTTATGCATAAACACTTCATACTCACCAACTATCTCATCCTGAGGAATGCTATCATCATTTCATTCATCCTGAGAAAAATGAGTTTCAATATCACTTAAATATCTTGAACAAAAGGTACTTGATTCATTTAATGACATATGCTTCGGTAATAAACCCATCGGGGCGTGTTTTATTTCAGACTTATTGCTTCAGCGTGCGTAGGCTTCTCTCAATGGGATACATTCAACTATAATTAATTGAACCAGTGACCTTTGCTTCATATGATAAGTGAACAACAAGATGTACCATTACGTTGAAAAAAGCAGGTAGAAATAATCTTTACAGTTTGTAAAGTATGATAATGATATCTACTTGCAATCGGTCCAAATCAATTACTCTTATCGTCCCTGCGCATAGGTGCGAAAAAAACTAAAAAGCTCAGTAACAGCGGTGTATACATTTTTTAGTAAGTGTGCACGAATATCAATACATAGAAGCTAATGCAGTAGAACGTGACAGTCGTGCTTCTTAAGGCCTGATATTTTCCCATCTCTCTCATTCACACATCGTGAAATATTAGAAACAAACCCATCGAGAAACTTAACTGATTTCAGAAAGTTACAAAACGCAACTCATTCGTTAGTAGTGAACGTGTAACTTGCATGGGGCTTCACCAATCTATTATCGACTTTTATCAAGTGTAAATCTTTTCTTATTTTAAAATGCTGAAAGTCTAATTGAGCATTCATAGTATCCTTTATTTTCCCTTTACTGTTCAATAATGTACCTACCAAGTTATCGTAGATGTTCTTTTCAATATGCATTATATCTAATTTATGACGTATTAGTAGACTTGGCCAATAAGACAGATCGAAGAAGGTTCTTCTTGTCATCCAGATTAGAGGTCTCTTTCTTTTTTTATTTTTCAGTGATAGATGTTTACTCATCACTAGAAACTCAAGGGAATCTACTTTTTCCAAGATATTATGTCCATTTAGAACAACCGGAGGAGGCTACTCTCTACACTTCCATCATGCAACTTACTTCTACGCTAAACATAATTATCAGGAAGATAACGCAGGTGTCCCATGAAAGCTATTTTGCCTCTTATCCTAAACGACGATTTATCTCCCATGCAGATGGGACATGTCTGATATCCTTTCGTACTTCATCCGAATAAGTGACCATATGTTAAAAAGTCATTAATAGTCCATAACAAAGCAATGTACAACTGAAAAAATTGACATGTAAGAGAATCGTACATAGGAACATCAAGACTGCATAATTGTTTCAATTTATCAATCTATGGTTAGAGGTAAACATCAACCGGGAGATCTTAGACCGAGTATTAGTAATGACATGAAGAAGTTGGACTCTTTCATGCATTTCCAAGGTGGCAAATTGTAAGGAATTAACACCACAGGCTACATACTATACGCGGTGTTCATATGCCCAAAAGGATTAAACCCATCAGAAGTTAATCCCAAACAAACATTCTGTGGATCTAAAGCAAACTCAGAAAATTCAGAATCAAAATATTTCCATCCCTCCGCATCAACTGGATGTCTCAATGCGTTGTCCGTTTCAACTTGTTTATCCTAATGTCATCTCATTTCTGATGAGTTCTCTTGCAATACAAACAATTTCTATAATCTCAGTATCAATGGAAAGTGTAGTAATACCTTATGCGAGATTCTTTTCCCTTTGATAGTACTAACCTTACACTGTGACTTACCACAGGTTAGACAATGTGTCAAATCGATGAACTCCTTCCAATACAACACACAATCATACTTACATGCCTGAATAGTATCGTATCCCAAGCTCAACTTATGCAACTTTCGTTTTTCTTCATACAAAGAATTAGGGATAGAAGTACTACACATTGGAAATTCAAGTTTTAATAGTTGTAATAACGTGTCAAATGACTTGTCACTCTAACCGTTAAGAACCTTGACATGCATCAACGCGACCAAAAAGTTGAGGGATGAAAATTTTGAACACTTGGGGTATAACTCACGATGAGCTTGGTTTAATAACTTCTCAAATATATTCGTCGTCTCCTCTTCTGCACCACTATTAAATGACATGTCATTATCCAAACTTGCTTCCTCCTCTGTTTCTTCTTCGTGTTCGATCGAACCTTGTAAATCATGCACGATTCCCAACATTTCATTATCTTTAGAAAACATATTACTACTCGTTCCTTCAATATGGAAGGGGTCACTGCTAGTTCCTTCATAGAAAGGGTTAGTACAAGTTCCTTCATCAAATCTTTCTATACCTCTATACAAGTTCACTAGCTCTCTATGATACACTCATTCTGTGTAGGAGAGGCACATTCCAATTGTTAATAAATGTCTCTTCACACCCTCTAATGAGTCCCAATTAGAGTTCATACATCTTTTGCATGGACACCTTATCCGTCCGTACTCATCGATGTGATACTTTGCAACGTCTAAGAATTTGAAAACTCCTTTTCTATACTCAATCGATAACTTATTCCTAATCTTTATCCAACTCTTGTTCATCGTTAAACACCTAGAACATAAATATGTGTAATTATCTTGCACTAAGAACAACCATAATTCTAACTAAATAAACGCACTCCTACTTCTAACAAACAACTCGTTTTCACAAATAATAAACTATAGGCTACCATAACTGCAGGAAAACCATAGCACATAAATAAAAAGTTTCAAATTCTTCAATTTCATCAATATCACAATTTCTATCATTATTATCACAATTTCAATAATAATCATTCCCTAACATATTACAATTGGTAAAATTCATTCACACATAGAATTTGGTTTTTAAACAATTAAATATACACTATAACTAAAAAACTCTAACAATTTCAATTTACAATTTAAATTACAAAGATATTTACTTATTTAATCTACTAAATTTTGTACATTCTACAATATAAAGTATTCCCTAACATACACATAAAATATTTATACAATATACATTATTCCATAACGTACACACACAATATACATTATTCCCTAACATACACATACAATATATATTATTCCATAACGTACACATACAAGATTTATACAATATACAATTTATACATACAATATACAATATACAATTTATACATACAACATACATTTTATACATACAATCTAATATTTTTAGAAGCGAAAAAAGAATAAAATACATAATTTTTATCAGTAGAGACGATGACCGAAATAGACAATGGCACGAGGATGGTGGACGGCGGATGGCGACAACGGCGGACACAGAAGCACAAAGGCGACAAATGACAACGAGCTCTTCGATCGATCCTCTCCTCTCTTTTCTTTCTTTCTATTCTCCCTTTTCTCTTTTCTTTTTCACGTGTGTCTGTGTTATATGAATGCATAACTAAATTGAGAGGGGATCTTCCAATGCAGCTCAAAAACATTGGAAGAACTCCTAACTAGTGATGTCATCACTTATGGCGTAGTCGGTTCTCCAAGAACTATCGACGCAATCACTTATGGCAATGTGAGAAGATTATCAAAAGCAGTCAAAACGTCACCCATCTCTTGATGTTACCTACCCCATGTCGGTAGAGGTGCGACCTCTTATGAGGCCATGCAATTTGACATCGTGATATTGTTGTCAGAATATTTTAAATATTCAACATTTGCCAATGCGATCAAAGCAGCATCGGCAAAAGGTCGACCTCTCACGACGCACTACATGTAACGTCGGTAGTTATGAGGAAAACAGCAACCATACATGATAGCATCGTGAAAAGTATATATTATAATTTAAATTAAATGTTTTCACGACGTCTCCTCACTCGAAGTCGTGGAAGCCTCGCCCTCTGCCAACATTTATTATGCAACGTCGCCATATCTCCTTACTGTCGACGGCTTCTTTACAGCTTCGTAAATAAGTTCTTACAATGTCCCTTTTTCCAATGTCTCTTTCTACATCGGCAGACCTTCAATTTTTTCTACTGAAACCTTCCATTCTCTAAGTTAAGAATTTTGGTTTATGCATGGGAACCAAAATTGGAAAAGTGAAAAAGACATAGAAGAGATCGAGAGAGTTTTCAGTAAGCAGAGTTTTCAGAACGCTTATACTGCACTACTCTGATATCTCCCGCTTCTTTAAATTGAAGAAAAGGGAAGTTGAGGGAAAATGAGAACATGGGAAAACCACCCACGTTCCTTATTGATTTAATAACTTAATATTAAATTAATATTACTAATAAAATAATCAATTAATTAAATTTAATTAAATAATTAATTAAGTTAATAAGTAATTAGATCATATTTAATTAATATTTCATTTAAATCCTATTTAAAGTAATATCTCTCACATAACCTATTGTTTTAATTTAATTAAATCAAATTTAACTAAATTATTAATTATTTTCTCCATTTAATTAATTTCTAAATTAAATATCTTTATATTTAATTTAATCCAAATTTGAATCATCTTCAAATATAAATTTCTCTCATAACATTTCTCGGTCTTGTCCCAAAATGATAAGCATATTGTGTCGGCAATCTAGTCACTCTCACTCGTACAAATCAAAGGACAACCCCTCACGAACAAGAGTTCATAATACACTTAGGATTAAGACTAAGTTATCTAGGTTATCCTAATAAAATAGAAACCCAACTAGTTAACGGAGTTATATCTAGTGGTTACTATTCTGTGTTATGGTCTTATGCAAACTCATTGCATAGGATACCCTCACTCGCATGTCACCAACACAAATGCGTTGAATCATTGCATTTGTATCAAATACAAAGTGAGTTGTATCCATAGTGTTACCAGGATAAGGTACTTAGCCTTATTCCTATACTATAGTCCTTTTATGTTGTATCTTAAACATTGATCCCTGTATGTCTCTACATACTGTTCAAGACTCATCAAACAACTTATGGTGTTAGTTTATTGGACTTAAGTTATTAATACAAAACTAATAATATAATTAATAACACTTATTGAAATTATAATAATAATAATTTATTAATAACGGTCAATGAATTATATTTACTATCTACGGGTTTTAGGACATAAAACCTTAAGAAAACCCCCACTTGGACTAAAACTCTAGTCTATAGGATGTACATAATAAAGTAATCTTCAAAAGTTGGAAATGGTCAAATGTACAAGTATATTACATAAAACGTACATATACATATGAAATAAACTAGGGCATCCTTATACCCATTACACATCTCCCACTTGCCCTAGATTACCTAATGTACATATCTTGTAGACCTAGACTTTCTAGATGACCCTCTATCTTGTTCATTATCACATTGTTGCGAAATTGAAGAAAGCTCTTCAGAAGAGATTTCAAGATAAAGGACACTTGACTCTTCCCATCAAAGACTGCTCCCTTCATTTTTACTACGTTGAAGTGGGCTATCATGTCAAGAACATATTCTTTAACAGATTGGCTCTCATTCATACATGCATTACAAACGTATTTAATAACCTCTTATTTGATTTGAATGGACGATTGTCCAAACATCTCTCGGAGGGAGTCCATAATCTGACATGCAGTGACCATGGTCTCATGTTTCTTGCTCAGCATGTCAGACATACTAGCCAAGATGTAGACGTGGGCCTTGTCATTGGCCTTTGTCCAGCAGTCATATGCATCCCTGGCACTTTGGAATGTATTTTGAGTAAGGAAAGGAGGACATTCCTCGATTAAGTCGAAACGTAGATCAACGATAACTCGAATCATATTCAATTTCGATTTTCACATTGCATAATTTTTACTAGTTAATTGTTCATTTTTAGGCAGTGCATTAATTGAGGAACACATGCTAAAATAACAAATAATTGACCGTATTAGTTATCTTTGTCTTAACCCATTATACAAAATAATCCAATCAATTCAACAAGAACAAACAATCAAAGAACCCTAATCAAACGAATGATTTAGTTTTTGCAACGATACTTCAGAAGTTTATAACAACAATCATTGAAGGGTGATCAACTACTCCTCTCTTGAATTGAGACAATCTTAGCTAATTACTAATACCAGAATAACTCTTATTCCTATAGTTCTTAGCTACCGTTATTTGATCAAGGATTCATCAACTAACTTAATTTATCCCGTAAGTGTGACCCTACCATTTTCAGATCCTGAGAGATATGCTTCAACAGGCTACTGTTAAGAAAAACAACTGTTGAAGATTAACCTAAGAAACACTATCCAATTCTGGATTTTGCGTTTGTTACGATCAAACCCTCTAAAGGGATGGTCACTCTAGGATGATATACAGACGGATCGTAGAAATCTCACGGTGCAACCTAATGGAGAAGACCGTAGGGTACGTTGACACTCGTCCTTCTCCCACTTACTACGAACATTTCTCCTATTCATTAGGAGTATACATAAGTCGGGTGGGATCAAGTTGGAGGAAAAATATGGACCAACCCAAAGTATCCGGGTAGGAAAAATGTGAACCCTACTAGTTCATTATTCAAGGTTCAACCCAACCTAACCCAACCCAAAAAATTTGGGTTGGTTTTTTTTTTAATCATATTGTTTTCCAAATTTTTATATTAGTTACATAAGAATTGTTTGAAATATTAATTGAAAAAAGTAAAAACAAAGAAAAATCATAATAACTTTCTATCAATTAATTCATGGATTCCCCAATAAGAAAAATTTACAAAACAACAATCAGTTAAATTTTCATCAGAAATCTCGAACCACGTTTTGAAAACATGGCAACATCAATGAATGCTAATTTCTGAGGTGTGATTAGCAGTACATGACAAACAATGGAATCAACTAGGCTTCAGATGTAGAAACGTCAGCAGTTTAAAAAGCTATCTACAATAATTTAAATATACACCTAAAAGATAAAAGTGGAAAATAAAGAAACAAAAATACCCAAGGAAGAAATTATATTGTAAAAAGAAAAAGTTAAAAGCCTTAAGACAATAGACTGAGTGCGAACGGATTGAGGGCAAACAGAATGGGTGGGGCAGGTGGAACTGGAATGTGAAAATGGGTTGAGTGCGAACGAAATGTTTGGAGAAGATTAAACTAGAATGTGAAGAGAAAATGGGTTGAGTATGAATGGATGGAAAATTGCAAATTTACGAACTTTCGTCAAAATTTGAGGGCTAGAACGCGATCGGACAGATTTTGAACGTGAGGTTACCGGAATGTGATGTCAAACAGATTGAAGGGGTTTAACAGATTGCAAGATGCGCGAGCTGTGAGGTCTCTGTGTTCTGATTTCGATAGGGCAAACGGCGAAACACAAATGATTTTGGTGTTATTTAGGGTTCTTATAGATATATATATCCCTAGACTTGGGTCGGGTGGGGTCAACACGACCCTTAATTCTCCCACTCGATAACCCAACCCACTTTTTTTTTTTTTAATTCTCTAACCTAACTCAACCCAAAACATAACTTAATCCAACCCAACCCTTATAGTTTGGGTTAGGTAGTCCGGGTTGGTTTAGTTATCGAGTTTTTTAAATGCCCTTACTATTCACCTTATTATTGACACATACAAACACTTTTCGAAGAGAAGCCGCGTCTAGGACGACATAAAACCGAGCATGTATCTCACGTGTTAACTCTTAGGGAAATGAGAGCTAAATTTTGATATATCATACATACCATTTTTCTCCCACTAAAGTGTTCTATTAATTTAGGATTTGTTGTACTTACCTAAATTTCGGCTAAATGAATCTAACTAAGTCTATTCTTATTATAACTCTTATAATAAAACTTTACTCTAAAGTTTCTAGGTGTATTAGACCATTTAATTTACCTAGTGACATCTTATGTTAATAGGAATAAGGTTAATTCAATGCCAGTTCCAGATCGGTTCCCATGTAAGAGCTGTTCCATAAGCCGTCAACTTAAGTACCCCCAGCCTTAAAAGAAACTTTACCAGTGGAGTTCCATTATAACCTTAAATCCTATTGTCCTACTTAGTTTCATTAAACTAAAATAAGACTTAATTCTAAACTATTATTAGAATGAATATGATCTTAAGTCTATTTAATTTTAAAAAATTTAAAATTAAATCAAATTAATCTTAAGATCCTATGTTTGCATGCAACTCTTTATTATAGGTTGACAGTTTCTAATTATCAAATTTTATAACTATTATAAAATTAGTTAATTAGCCCTATAAATATGCATACTATGGTTTAATTAATTAAAATCAAATTATAATTAAGTAAGACCATGTTACATATGCAAAACATTACATTAATATAATAATTATATTAAACTATGAATGTAATATGTTCAATGCAAATTGATTTTCATCTTAATTATATAACACTTATATTAAAAAACATTTCATGAAAATCAACCAAGCATATACAAGACATTAATTTAAATATAACAAATTATATTTAACTAAGTAATGTCATGCATTATGCTTATCCAATTTCATATATTTAAAATATCAATATACTTTAAATTACTTATGAAATTCATAATCATGCATTAATACCATAAGTTATAGCACTTATAATATACAAAAATGCATAATCATGCTTAACCTATGGTAGGATTTATCTAAATGACATTCATAAAATATTTAATTAACAATTGAACCTGTAAAATTAACCCATAAGATAAAATAAAGCAAACATTACACTATTAAGGTTTAAAATATCCTTAAAAAGCTTTTAAAGCTCCAAAACCTACGCCAAAACCAAGCCAACCGCGAGCCAACCATTAGAAGCCAAGCCATCGAGCCATGTCTGCGTTGTATCGAGTCGTGAGCCTTTAGGCTTGCGGACTGACATCATCGTGAAATAAGCCTTTCTTCCTCCTCTATATGCACTGCAATTTTTTTATGTCTCAAATTTTGTGCAGTGTCAAAAAACACACAATTGAAGGCCTTCTGATTGTCTATTTTGGACAAATTTGGTATCGAATTTTTCAGAAAAAAATAGCTAAGAATCCAAAATTGGTCTTTGAATTACTGATTTAGTGGAAAAAAAAAAGCCAAAAAGCGCAGGGACCTTTACAAATGATCATATCAACAAAAACTCTAAATCTATGGTCAAAATTAGAAAAAAAGAATAATTCAATTACAAATTTACATTCATAATGCAAGATCCTACCAAACCATGCAAATTTTTAAAATTTCCAATTAAAAGTTGAGATGACTCTAATACCAATTCAAGGGATGAGAGCCATACGCAACGAAATAAATATTAAACAAAACCATGTTAAAGAAGATGGTAAAGATGACAAGGTTGTCCAATCAGCAAGGAAGTGCACAGTTGGATCCTTCTCATCAATAAAATAAAGGAATCCAATTCCCTATGAAAGAATAACCTTTGGTCGCAAGTTTTTTTTTCATTATCTAGTAACAAAGTGCCACCTTTCTTTTGCATTTATTGTGTGAAGAATTATCTTATTTATTTTATTCTTTTCATCCCAAATTTAAGAATTCTAAGTGTATAAAATCTGATCATTGATCATTACATGAAATAGAGAAAATCAAGGGAAAAATATTATCCAAAAATAGACTTGCCCTAAATCTCATCTTAGTATTAGAGCACCATGGCTGACACTGTACCTACTGCTACTGCTCCAAGTTTATCTCCAGCAAGTTTTTAGAATCCTCACATAAACTAAGTTTTCAACCAGCTAACCATGGTGAAACTTGATAGAAGCAATTACCTATTAAGGAGGACCTTTACTCTCTTAATCCTCAAAGGCTACAAACTTGAGGGACATCTCACTAGAGAAACGTCGTGCCCATCACAATTTCTCACCGGCGTCCAACTCAAACACCACCGTGACTAAAGAAGGAGTAGACATAACCATTGGAGCTTTAAGTTCAACCACCTCTCGAATCGTGAATCATTTGTTCGAGTAGTGGATGACCACCGACTTGTTGTTGCTTAGATAACTCTACAATTCCATGACGCCTAATGTAGCCATTCAACTGATGGGATTTACAAATGCTAAGGACTTATGGGAAGCAATGTAAGACTTCCTTGGTGTTCAATCTTGATCCGAAGAAGACATCCTTTGTCAAATGTTTCAGACGACAAGGAAAAGTAATACCAAAATGGAAAAATATTTACATGTTATGAAAACTAACGTCGATAATTTGGGACAAGCTAGTAGTCTTGTTCCTAGAAGGGCTCTTATTTCACAGGTACTACTGGACCTTAATGAAGTTTACAACTCAGTCATTGTCGTGATTCTAGGGAAGCCAAACATCTCTTGGGTAGACAAGCAGTCAGAGCTTGTTATTTTCTAGAAAAGATTGAGCATCAAAATACCTAGACAAACACAGAAAATATTAAACAGAGTCCTGCTGTTAAAATGATCAACGAAATTACAGCAACCAAAATTTGCATGGTAACAACCGACAACATTATAGTGGTTAGCATAAAAATTTCAACAATGGACGAGGGCGTGGTAATAAACCAACGTGCCAAGTATGTGGTAAATATAGTCATTCTACTTTAGTATGTTACAATAAATTTAACAAGGAATTTTCTAGTCTTCTAGTTTAAGATAGGAATAAACAAAGTTCGAATGGGTTTGTTAACATAAATCTAACAATTTTTTTGTCAACTTAGAATGCAACTTTGTTTGTCACTCTTGATACAACTATTGATCCAAATTGGTATATAAATAGTGGAGGCATAAATCATGTTACTAGAGATTGTTCAAATCTTATGAACCTAGCTGTATATTTAAATATTGAAAAAGTTACAATAGGAAATGAAAATAGTTTAAATGTTTCTTATGTTGGCAATACATGTTTGACTAATGGTGACAAGAGTCTGGTTCTTAAAAACATATTATGTGTTCCTGATATAGCGAAGAATTTGATTAGGCTTTCAAAACTTGCATAAGACAATTACATTTACCTTGAGTTCCATGGTTATTGTTGTTTTATTAAGGATAAAGCTATAGGGGAAACAATGTTGAGAGGAATGCTTACAAATGGACTTTACCAACTTAAAAGGGTTGGAGTAAAGATAGGAGCTGGAATGGATAGTGAGCAGCAACTTGTGTACAAAAATAAGGGTATATCAACTTTTGTATTGTCTGGAGGAAAAAATCTTGTCAATACTGATCTTGGTGTATTGAAAGCTCTGTGGCATATGTATTTCTATGTACTGACTAATTGTAATTTTAAAAAAAAAAAGCAGTTACAGTGTATTTGTGATTAAGTATACCTGGGTTGTTTGGGATCAGTGCATCCAAGAATGCTAACAACATGGCATATGAGGCCTCTGGACTACCCCTAATGGAATTCTTTGAATTGTTGCAGTCATCCCAATAAACAGTCAAATGAGACATTGAAAGATTTGAAGATGGGAAAAGTGTACCTTGAATACATTCTACAAATCCTTGAAACGAAGATAAAATCGAACATATACCTCAACAACACGATAATCGAGATACTGGAAAGATTTAATCCATCTACCATCCAAAATAGTCTTTACTCCTTGTAAAGCCATAACAAAAACTTGTTTGTTATAATTCTACTTTTGTTTTCGAAAACTAATGCACAAGGATGTACTATAAAGATTGTAATTAGTCGAAAAACTATGTTAAACACTATTGTCTTAAAAAACTAATGCTAAAGGATGTACTGTAAAGATTGTAAATAATCAACAAAAAATGTTAACAAATAACATAAAGTTTACAAATTTTAAATGTACACATTTTCAATTTAGAATCTTAAAGCAAAGAACATGAATACTGATATTTCAAAATAATATAAAAAATTCACATTTTTGGAATATTTTTCAAAATATATATATAAATAACATACATTTTAAAATTTAAAATTTTAAAATAATGAACATATGATGCATATAGATTTTAATATATATTATTTATTTTAAAATATATAAAATTTCCTAAAATAGAATTTTTAAAATAAAAAGGAATAGAAAATATTGATAAACGTAAGTTGTGCTGAAATTAAGGAATCTAATCTAAAATATAATTTCAAATTGTTATTAAAAATATATATGATGTATTATTTAATTATCATTACTGATATTGTTAATAAATGGTTTAAAATATAACAAATCGAGAATCTTGTATATACATTTTCCATTATTATAGGGGAGGTTGCTGCAATCTCGTCTAGCAACAAAATCCCAAATTTAGTTAGGATTTACTAAAGCTAAAGGTTGTTTGTAAAATCTACGATATCCTACCTCATGTTAGAGCCATTAAAATACATTGTACTTTGAATCTATGAATTATCCTATAACAATGGGTAGATTTTATATTAATGTAAGTAAATAAATGGGTGCGCCTAGCTTTTGCTATTTTTCTTATTTCTGCTGCCTTTTGTCATTTTTCCAGTTGTTATCTACAGTTTTGCTATTTCTACGACTATCTCTTAGTGGAATTATACAAAAATGCACATTCTCTTAGTGGGCTTAATGTCATCACTATGAGCTTCTACATAGGCCACTAAGAGTTAGTGCAATTATCCAACAAAATGTTTGATTTTTCTACTAACTTTAGTCAAAGGATAAAATGGTCATTTGACCATTCAAGATAAAGTCAAAAATCAACGTTTTGACTTTTTAGCATTTTGTTCGTCTTGACTAATTATAACCTCCCGAGCATGAATCTACATTCATTTTTTCTAAAATTGAAATCATATTTAAATATACTACCAATCAAAATTTGACTTTTTAAAGTCATAAGGCAAAAGTTAACTCTTTGACTTTTCTCAATTAGACTATTTTCATATTTTCGAGCTTCTAAATATGAATCCACATTCATATCTTTTATATTTAAATCATGCTTAAATATAAATCTCTATCTCTAAATTAATAATCGATCACTATATCACATATATTTGTCGGTTTCTCTCTCCTTACCTAATTCGAAATAATCCAACATACTATTCTAAGTTAATTGAGCTAGAAAGGGAACCTAACAGACCTATAGATCATGGGCTCCAACGATCCACGATTAGTTGACTAAATCTGTTTAGACCGAGTCAATCAACATTTGTTAACTAACGGGTTAATCCACTATAAAGTCTCGTAGTTTCACTTCTCTCTCTCTATAGATATATTTGTGTTCATCTAATATAACCATGATTGGTAAGTTAATCCTTCGCAGCTTGTTCGAAACCTTGATTGGGTCATAAAATACTGTTTTACCCATGTGATTACATCTTGCTCCTTAAGTCTCACTAGTCAACTACTGAACAAATAGTTTAAATTCCAACCTATAAGCTGAATCCCTCTTGGGCCAATGAGAGGGTGAGGCTCCTTCTTCAAGACCTAGATTCAGTTCTTAAGAAAACAACCTATATACTAACCCTATAGCGGGTATGAGCGAATTTCGTCCTACACCTTATGTCCCCAACCACATCCACTTGATCTTACTCCTGAAATGAAAGGCTTATTGGACAAACGCTGTTGAGATGTCTTCACCTATGCAAATCTAAGGATAATCCCATGTTAATAGAAATTCGTAGTTAGCTTAAGATTAAGATTAAGTTACTTAGGTCATCAAGAATCAAAATAGTCAATTTTATACAGTCAACGATGTTATAACATAAAAGTTACTATTTCATGGTTTCACTCTTATGTAAACTCTTTACATAAGATGCCCTCACTTTCATGTCTCCACATGAACGATTCAAGATCACTTTGTTTCTACTAACTACAAAGCGGGTCGCATCCATAGTAACTTTAAAGGCGCCAACCTTATTCATATACTATAGATTGCTTAAGCTATATACTCGAATTTGATCCACATTTGTATCTCTACATGAAATTTCAGTTTACTCAAGAAAACCTAGGGACCTTAATTTATTGGATTCAAGATTATAGTATTTAATTTCATTAATTATTCCTCAATAACAACTTTATTGAATATAATATGATTTTAAACTACAAACTACGAGTTTTAGGACATAAATTCCAACATATTGAACATATGAAAATGGAGTGAGAATGATATATCTTTTTTTTTTAATTAAATAAATAGTAACATCAATCTAAATATTATTAATTCTCGAAACAAATTGAATAAGATTAATGACATGTATACTTTCTAATTCTTACCACTAAAATACTATGCCAATTTTAATTGATCATGAGGGAGAGAAAAACAAAGAAAAGAAACTCTCTCCAAAAGTGCTTAAAGCAATAGTTGATTTAAGTGATACTAACTTCATTTTTAAAATTTTGAGTTGAGTGATGAGCATTGGAATAATAATCAATTTTTTTTTGTCGTTTACTTAAGGTTGGATTCATTATATTAAGACTTCATTTAGATTAAAAAGAACGAATGTAGGTAATATGGAACATTTCTAGAGCAAATAATTAAATAAGCATTTGGATGCCGAGTCGGTTATTATGGTATTGGATTATAATAAGCCGTGTGTTATTATAGTTTGTGTTTAGACCACAGAGTATTATAGTATGACTTATTATAGTTTGTGTTTAAGGTATAGAGTATTATAGTCTGAGTTATTATAATTGGTGTTTGAGATGCAGATTATTATAGTCCAGTCCATATGTAAAATATATCTTGGTTATTGTTCACACGAGATTTTTGGAGAAATTTGATTCGTGGAGTTGTACTTGTGTTGATGTTGTATATATGTTGATTTAATGCGATTTAATTCGATCTCTAGTATTTGATCATCTGATTCTCTCTAGGCTGGATGCTTTTGCTTGATTTAAAGAAGTGGACCACGAGATGTTCTTGAAGTTAGAGTCATGGAAGAAAGCTTGTATCTTCAAAGGAACTTCTCAATCTTCGAAGGCAGTCGACTTCAGAAGTTAGGGAGTCTTCTAGCTCTTAGGAGAATTCTCTCTAGACCTTCTAGAGTCAATAATTTTCCACCCTCTACAAATTAAGAGAACTCCTCTATTTATAGAGTTCTCTGGTGGACTTTTATAATCTTGGGCCTAGTTGGTCACATTTAACCTTTGGGCTAAATTAAGCTTATGTTTGGGTTCAATTGAAATTTAGCCCAAGTAAATAATATTTAATTGGATCAAAATAATTAATTTGATCCAACAATCATAATAAATACATGTTGCATCATCAGAATTGGGAAATGGATAAATTTTTTTCTGCCTTTTTTTTAGAGTTAGACGATGCTTCTCTTCGCCATCATGCTTTCTTTCAATTTTTGTTTCTTTTTTTTAGAAATATTTCAGTGGAGTCTCATGAACAACAATAGACTCATTTATGACACTATTTACGATCTTTTTAGTTTCATTGATTTCATTCTTCTCACTTCGCGTTTTTGGAACTAAGAAATCTTTTGCTCCTTTGTTTACAATACTCAGTTTTATATCGTGAGCACAAGTTGCCAACTCTTCAAACGTGCGGAGTTTTATTCTCTACAAAATATAGAGAAGTTCCCAGTGCATGCTTTGGATGCACATCTCCACTGCAGACAGTTTTATGAGCTTGTCTTATAATCCAGGCTTAGAGCTCTCCATCGATTTATGTAGTCGATGACTGGTTCTCCCTTCTGTTGTTTGGTGTTTGTCAACTCCATCAGGCTGACGACACGCCTAGTACTATAAAAGCTATTGAGGAACTCCTTTTCCAATTGTTCCCAATTGTCAATGGCTTCCAGCTCCAAATTAATATACCACTCGGAAGCATTTTCTTTCAAGCTTCGGACGAATTGTCTGGCTAGTTGGTCCTCTCTTGATCCTTTATTCTCGCATGTTTCAATAAAGTGAGCAATATGTTGCTTTGGGTTGCCCCTTCAGTCGAATTGTTGGAATTTTGGAGGTTGGTACCTAACATGCATTTGTAGGTCATTGATTCTCTTAGTGTATGACTTGAAATACATGAAAGAAGTTTGTGGTGCTCCTCCATATTGAGCTCTTATGTGATCATATCTTGCAGTTGTTGGACTAACATGGTGGCGACAAAGATAAACTATTGTGTTTGGTTTCCTGCAACACAACTTTTCCTTTATCGTCAACTTTGGTAGTAGGAGTTTTGTTTGACTCAGCAATTCCACAAGCCTTCATTTGACATTTGATCTTTTAAGGTATTGGTTTCATGATCTCGCTCCTCGACAACTTTCATTAGGAAATTTATTTTCCTCTTTATCTTTACCGTTGCTTCAGCTGTTACATTTTCCATCATGACAGACACTGCTTTAAGGTTTGATTCTTGCTCTAATAGATCAAAAGCAGAAGTAGAGTTGTTGAACAAAGGATTCTCTCTGATGATGATCCCGCCTTTAGAAAATTCCATCAATTGCTTAAGGGTACTCTGCACGATGACAAAACCTTGATCTTGCTTCTGGATGATCCCTTTGAATGACTACCGATGACAAATCCCGTGTAACCGTCGCTTTTAACAGAAGATTTGGATGTAGCTTTCTTTGGTGCCATTAGTTTGTTTGTAGATCTAGATGAGGAGAGAGAGATGAGAGGTAGAGATGTCCCACTAGACGTGCCAATTTGTTCACACAAGGTTTTCAAAGAAATTTGATTCGTGGAGTTGAACTTGTTTTGATGTTGTATTTGTATTGATTTGATGTGATGTGGTTCGATCTCTAGAATTTGATCCTTTAATTCTCTCTCGGTTAAACGTCTATGCTTGATTTAAAGAAGCGGAGCACGTGATGTTCTTGAAGTTGGAGTCTTGGAAGGAAGCCTGTATTTTCAAAGGAACTTCAATCTTGGGATGGTTAATCGACGTTAGGACTTATGGAGTCTTCTGGCTCTTGGGATAATTCTCTCCAGAGCTTCTGGATTAAAAAATTTCCAACCTCTATAAATGAAGAGAACTCCTCTATTTATAGAGTTATGCGGTGGACTTTTATGGATTTGAGCCTAGTTTGTTCAGGGACCAAACCCATGGGATTAACTACATGGATTTAGGTCATATTTAACCTTTGAACTAAATTAAGCTTATTTTTTGGCTCAGTTGAATTTTATTCCAAGTAAATAATATTTTATTGGACCAGAATAATTAACTTGATCCAATAATCATAATAAAAACATGTGGCATCATCACAATTCGCTAATTTAGTCTTTAATTTAAATTTGGGACACATGTCAATTTTTAGTTAATCCCAAATTCAATTATTTTAGTAAATGAAGTTGCAATTTATCATTGGTTCCAAAATTTCTTATTCAACAGTTATCTTAAATAAATTTTTTTCGCCAACATGAACTCAATTCAATTAACACCGGTATGTATCCCAGGTCAAGAGGTCTCAAAATCGAATCCTCCCACACACAAGTTGTATTATAATATCTTCTCAAGAAAACAAAATGAGAAATACTATTTTTGGAACACGTGGTTCAAATTATATCTTTGATCAATTTATACAAACTAGTTTTTTACTACATGCACTTGTTATAAAATTTTACAATATAAACTTTTTTTATAAAAATTGATATGTTATTTATTAAAACTTGTTAATTATGTTGTTCATTTAATAAATTTAATATTATCTATATATGATATTTAGATTTTACTATGTTTTGAAATAAAATTTCATACACTTTTGTCACTTTAACTAATTTGAAAATGATCATGTTTCTTTAATCATAATATGTTAACTTCAACTTGAGATAACTTAGTATTTTAATCTTGAATTCAATTATTGGAAAATTATAATATTTTTATTAAATTACAATTGAAGAATAAAAAAAATCTTAAGTTTTGAATCTTAATTTTTATTTGGCCACTAAAGTTTTTCCAACATTGTGATTTTTAAGTTTAATAGATAATTCTATGTCTTCGAGCCAATTAAATTGACCAACAAAAAAATGAAAAATATTATTAAGCTAAATTAGGGATTTCTATACATATAGTCTAAATAAATATACTAAATTATATATGTGTGAAGTTTATTTGATATATATACTATATATATACTAGCATTATCCACTCAAATGAAGGAAACATTAATTTTAAACAATGAAAAAAATAGATAATTTTAAACTAAAGATAACCTAATAATAATAATAGTTTAGAAAAAAGCATCAAAAAGGAAAAAGAAACATGAGAAAGTGTATTTTAAAAAATATTATTATTATTAAACTAAAAGCATATTTGGAATGACATAGAACAAAGTTTTTCGATAATTCATTTTTATTTAATAACTTTTAATAAAAACTTCTTAAAATGAAAATAAAAATTTATTTTAAAACTTTTTTAAAAAAAGTATGTGTATAAACAAGTTTTTGTTTGTTTGTTATATATAATGAAAATGTTTTTATTAAAACAATTTCATAGTTGACCAGTGGCGGCAGTCGCCGGAGTTAGTTGTCGAAAGTTCTTCAGTAAAGCCATCAGAGGTGGTGATAGGAGATTGAACGATGAGACCTACATACATACATACATACATACATACACGCGATGAGACCTGACGAAGATAAGTGTTGCGATGCGATAAGAAAGAGCTATGTTTTGAGATGAAAGGCGATTGTATGCTTTCTTCACCATGAAGTAGCTGGCATTATAAGGTCGAAATGTTGATTCGACTCAACCTCCCACTTCGTTCAAGATAAGAAGTTGGCAGATGCCATGTGGTGTTTTGATATTGGATAATCCTCATCACACTGGGAAAAAGTAATCATTTCAGCTTAGGAAACTTCACTAGAAAAGCTTATAAAAAAGAGAGGTTCAAAAAGCTAAGACCTTATTTTACCTTATGTTTATCGTAGAAAAGTTGAAGGAATTCGCAAAGAAATTTGGGAGCTACCACGAGTTCAAATTCAACAAAGAATTAGCTAAGAGCTCAATGAGGAGGTTACCTGATTGTGAGTGGTTTTCCTTAAAGTGTTTATGAAATAAATGAATTTCTACTGTATTTGAATTCAATGATTATTACTATGTTTCTCATATTCTTAAAATGGTTTGGTTTACAAATGAATCGAATTTGAAAATGTATTTGAATGATTAATGCGAAATAATTTTTAGTACCCTATGCGATGGGATACATCATACTTGCTTTGTGATCTGATGTAGGATGTCGATACTTATTATGTGATATGAAATAGGATGTCTCATATTTGCTTTGTGATTTGGTATAAGATGCCTTTTGCTTGCTTTGTGTTTTGGTACTGGAAGACACGTTATGCGTAATGGAATAATTGATGAAAAATTTGTTGCATGCGTTGAGATTACTTCGCACAGTCGCAACTAGGCTTTGAGAGTGTGTTGGCACTTAAGCTGAGGAGGATACAAAAGATAGAATATGTTATGCGAGATGATTTTGCATTATGTTATATAAAACGCATTATGTGGAAATGCTTTCTTATGCAATGTGATTTAGGATGAAATGTCTTTACAAGGAAATGGCGTCTATGAAATTTATAAATTCTTGCCAATGAGATTTAAATGGGTTGATCACCTAATGCAGTGAACTTATCTTTCGATTTGAACTCATAATTTAATTAAAATGCATACTTATTTGTATGGCATAGTTTTTATGAAAAGAACTTGCAACATGTTATGGTGAGAAAGTATTAATTAAATGTATTGATGAAAAATCCCCCACTCACTAGACTCTTTTGTATAATCTTTAAATATTTGTTTTATCCCTCCCCCCCCCCCCCCCCCTCAAGATGGAGAAGGACATTAAGCGTTTGACTTCTCGTCTTGATTGCTTGTTGTGCCACAAATGTGTTGCATCATCTTGTTAGTAATTAGAGTCAGCTCGCGTAGCATGTTGATTTTGAAACTTGTATATTCTTATTTTATGGAAACTCTTTTTGAAGTTATCTAAAATGCATGTAATCTTGTTAAATTTCAACAAAGTATTTACTATCCCAAAATAAGTTCTCATTTCATGTTTAGAATAATTGTTGTCTCCCGAGGAGATATGCATTGAGTGTCTAGGCGTCACACCTCTACATGGACGCATGGAGTGACCTTGGGGTGGGACGTGACAAACAATCACTAGAGGTGGTGTCTAAAAGTTGGTCGATGAACTTTCCAACCCTTGAAACAAATACTCTTATGGTTGAAGAATAGTAAGACATGTGTGTTATTTTAAATCCAAATCCTAATCCCCAACTAAAACTAAACACTGCCCCTACACAAGAACCAGATTATTATAGCCCACTTCACCCCTCTCCACTCCACTCCTATGCCCAAACAAGCCCTAAGTGTTTAATGATATTTTTAAAGATAAAATCTATTTGTGATAGATTTTATCGTTGATAGACTTCTATTTATCGTTCATAGGTTCAGAAAGTCGATTCTAAATTGTAACGCCCCAAAAATTAAGATAATTTATTGGGCGTTATTTTGAATCCATTTAATGAGAATTATTTGTTTTAGGTGGGAATTGAAATTAATTAAATATTTCTTGGATGAATATTTAATTAATTAGAGGTTTTGGCACGTGGTGTTTGTTAAGTTTTTGTTTAAATGGTAGGTTAAGAGAATTAAGTAAAGTTGTGGATTTTTAGTGTTGTTGAAGTTGAATTTAATTAAATAATTATGGATGTTATTTAATTAAATTGTGGGGTGGAAAGTTTGTTGGAGATTGAATAATTATATGTATATGTGGAAATATATATATAATTATTATGTTAAAGGAAAAGATAATTATATTTATTGAAATATAATTATTTAAGGAAAAGATAGTTGTATTTTGGGGAAAAGATATTTATTAAAGGAGAAAAAGTAAAATAATTATATTTTGGGAAAATATAATTATTTGTAAAAGGATAATTACTTTGGAGAAAGATAAATAATAATTAATTATTGTAGAAGATAATTAATTATTTTGGAAGAAAGGTAAATAATAATTAATTATTGTGGATGATAATTAATTATTCTGCAGAAAGATAAATCTTGATTATGGAGTGAAGTTGTTATGGTTGGTTTAAGACAATTCATGTTGTGGAAGTTATAAGTGATTTATTGGAAAAGATTTGATTGATTAAATTAATTGAGGACTTAAGTTAATTTGAGATTTTGGAGGGAAAAGTTAGTTTTTGTGGAATTGTAATTAATTGAGTATATATATATGGATATATATATTTAATTAATAATATGGAAAAGTGAAGTTAATTATATGATGGAATATAATTATATTTGTTTGGAAAAGAAGATAATCCATAAGGAGAGAGATGGTTGATTTGATTGGACAAAAAAGATATATATTTATTTGCTAGAGAGAATAATGGTTTAAATAAATATATATTTATTGTAGATTTTGGTGAGAGAAAAATAATAATAATAAAGAAGTATTATTATTATTACTAATAGTTATAAATGCCTAAGATTAAGGCATTGATTTAGGAAAGATAATGGGAATAAAGATATATGTATATTTTTTTGGTATTATATATATATATCCTAAAAGGAAAAGGAAAAGAAAATAATAATAATAAATATTATTGTTATTATAATATATATATATATATATATATATATATATCCTAAAAGGAAAAGGAAAAGGAAATAATAATTATTATTGTTATTATGTGAGTCTATAAATAGCATTGGAATGCTTAAGATGGAAATAAAGGAAAAAGAAAAAGGTTATTTATCTTCTTCTCTAAGATAACCCTCTGTTATCGTCGCCTCAGTTGAAGTTAAGATTGGTCTCTTTGGAAGCTTGAGGATTTAAAGTGATGAATTTTTTCCATCAAGAATAAGAGAATTTTTCAACCTTCATTTGAGTAACCTTGGTAAGCCAAAGAAATTAAATTAATATTTTATTAATTTAATTTTGGATCTATTTTAGAGTTTTTGTAAAGGTTCAATTGGCTAAACTTTTTAAGATTTAAATCTTGGATTTTTCCCAATCAAGGTTGAATTGGTTTCAACCCTTTTTTTTTAGGAAGTTAATTTATTTGGGAGATTTTTTGGATGTTAGCCAATTGCTAATTTCATTAATTAAGATACTAAGTGTTCCTTTTATGATTAGGATCAAGTTAATTGGAGAATTTTACTATCAACTAGGGAGTACCTTGTTTGGCTAAAATCTCCAGGTAAGAGATTCTCCTACTAGACCTTCGAACTGAATTCAAGAGACCGCATGTAATTATGATTATGCATTGATGGTAGCTAAGATGCATAATTTGATGATAATGATTATACTGAGATTATGATGATAGTTGATGTTGATGATGATGACTGAGATTATTATGTTGATGATTGATGATGATGACTGATGTTATGTTAATGACTGATAGATTGATGATGATGATTGTTAATGCATGATATATTAATCACATGATTAAGGACGTTAAGATTAATACTCATGCCATGTTATGATGTTATGTTATGCTACATGCTATGGATAGGGTGTTCTGTTAACTTTGTCTATTAGAGTCGTACCTGCATGGGTGTCCTTCGGGATCACCACCTATTTAGGACTGTGTGGTCCGACGGGACGCCAGTCTAGCATGTATATAGATATGATTCGAGTGATTCGACGGGGTCCTCGCATCCCGATTGTCTTAGTGTTACCCCCGGGTTCACTACAGACCAGCATGTCCTAGGTGCTCCCTCGGGACACCGAAGACCAGATTTTCGTTCCTACGGGAGCGCATGTTGCACGTGTTCGGGAACGTGCCAGAGATTGGGTACCATTTTCAGGACTCTAATGGGAAGTTAACAGACACCTAGCGGGACTAGTAGTAGGTCCCTTACTGAGTATATGTTTATACTCACTCTTTCTATGTTTAACATTTCAAGCGAAGGTAAAGGTAGAGGAAAGCTGGCGAGCGACAGAGAAGGATTCGTGGCATGCCATATGGGGACTCAGTTTTGCTTCCGCGTTTATGTTTCAGTGTTTTAATATTCCGTTTTTAATAAAAATTTATTCTTCCCTCGTTTCAAAAAAGTGTCTCTTGTCATTGTTTCCCTTTTAGTAACGACCTCAGCTTAGTACAAAGAGTTGGGTCGTTACATAAATTTTGTACAAATTCGCATTGTGCTATATTTACTTAAGTTACATTGCTATCTCTATAACTGCATATAAATTAGACAATAAAACATTTCACTATTCAAGGCAAAAACACTAATTCAATTTTGCCAAGAGAATCATAGCTCAACAGACATCGTGTTACATCCACGTTATTAATTTTGAAGCTAGGTGCTCTAGCTCCAATGATAAAGAAAAAAAAAAACCCTAATTTCAAATACATTATACATATTAAGATTTTTATATGGATCACCCTTTCACAAACCTCTTTATGGTCAATAACCCACTTATCACAATTCTTTTTACGACTTGTCATGTTAGGATAAATTCTATCAGATTAGGACTACGATAAACTTGACCACCTTAGTGTGGTAATATCGTCTATTGCAAACAATAATTTGATTTCATATAGACAAGTCAAGTCTCGTGAAAGGTTATGGGGAATTTTTCCAAAATGGTGCATTTTGGGTTTAACATTTCAAATATAGCATACTTTTTGAAAACTCTCTAGAGTGTTTCTTCTCAAACTATCTTGGTCGAGCTCGACATCGAGATTTAATACAATCATTTAAAATTCAAAATAAAAGCTACTCTGCAATTAGCAAAATACGTTTATTATACCGAATGCTTCATATTCACTTTTATGGAACCAGGTGCTCATTCACACTGAGTTTCAACTTCTTGCTCTCAAAATCACTGAGATTCACGAATTTTTGCATTGTCCAACATTTTTCATACATCCTCAAGCTTAAATCTGTAGAGGTATTCCACTTTGAACGATTAGATAGTTTAGAATTCTGTTTTGAGTTTCTTGTATGGTTTGTTGTGAAATTTAAAGCAACTGGGATGTAAATTGTTGGATGTTTGCATATTTAGTTTTTAAATTCAAGTAGGATTGGGTTTATTTGATGAATCTCAGCAATTTCATCCATCTGGACTCGTTAAGAACATGAATCTCAGTCGAGATTTGATGAAATTCCCTCAAGATTTGTTAAATGAGTCCCGAGATTAGCCTAGGTTTGTATTTTTTATGCATTTTGGTTGACTCTTAGTAGATTTCGTTTGAGATTAGTCTAGAATCCTTCATATAATGCATTAAAATTCGTAATCTCATGGCATCCCAATGTAAATGACCTTAGTTCTTCATGAGTTTATATTATTCTCGATCGAGATTGGATCGAGATAGCCTTGGGTTTTTAGACAAAATACTTATTTATTTTCTTGTTAGGTGTGTTTTCTGTTTGGTAGATGTCTCTAATCACCAAAATTCGCACTTCAAACTTTTTTTTATCTCAAATCTAACATGTTATTTTCACTTAGCCAAGACAGGCTCCAATATTAAAAATAAGTTAACTCCTAGGCAACTACATATATTTAAGAAAACTATGTTTGGTTATTTCTTGGATGTTAATTTGGTGTTCAATGGACTTTTGTGTCATTACATCTTGTTATTAATATTAGTTGAGAAGGCGTCCTTTAGGCGAGAAAAGTTTGACATTATTATGAGGTTGAAGTATAGGATGAGCATTGGTGTTGAGTTTGAACAAGATAAAGTCATTAGATTGAGACGATTATATTTGGGTGATAGGACAAATATGAATGAATTTGAGTTGGATAAAGATTACTTGAATCTTTAGTTTGAGAGTGACGATGAGGCAATGAAGATATCCCTATTCTATTTCATCAAATTAACGATGATAGAGAGGAAAACGAAACAGCACATGGATTGAACCATGTTGGGCCTCATAGATGATTTGGAGGATTCCATCATCTACAATTAGGGTAACTTGATATGGTTAAGATACTCAACAACTTAAAATGTGTGTTTAATGGGAAAGTTGCCATGCACAAGAAGACGCTTGTGAATAACAAGTTGTCGAAGTCGTATAGCTTATAGGGATTCTCATTTATTTTTCAAGTTACTAATTATATGGGTTTAGGGTTTTTTATATCCTTATAATCTTGTGTTCTCCTTTTATGTATATAATTGTTGCATTTGTAAGTTTGGGTATACAAGATAGTGTCGTCCCATAGTGATTACGTTTGTCAATAGGGTTTTCACTAATGTGGTATTCTACATCATGTGATGGAGTTGCTCGTACTCATCGGTTAAAAAAATTGAAATCTTCTTGATTACTAATAACAAAAGCAGATATAAAAGGTTGCACAAACATTTTAAAACAAAATCATACTCGGATGAATTTACGTCTCACTAGTTCTGTAAATTTCACTTAAAAAAATCCTCAAACTTTATACTAATGTCCACGTTCAACCCTTTCATGTGACCTCCAACATCTTTCTCATTCTCTTTCCATTTACCACCAAAACTAACAAATACACGAGGCATCTTGCAAATATGTACAAAAAATTAATTAAAAAAAATCCCAAAGTGAAACATTACAAACTCAGCCGAGATTTGAAACCCTACATTAATCTTATGGTAAATATAAAGAAGCTTGGCCAAGATCTTTGTCTTAGCATTGAGATTACGTAAGAGATAACAAAACCGATTTTTTTTTTTAGCATGCAAATAACAAGGAAAACGTAATTTCTAAATGTAATAACACAATGTTCACCTTATTTTCCTTCATTCTTTGGGAAATGAAATGTGAGTATGGGTGAGGAAGAAAAGGATGGAACCAAACACTTGAAAAAAATGTTATTGTTGGGAGTTAAGTAAAACATTTTCAGGAAGCCAATATTTTTTCACATTTCATAATTATTATATACATATAATTAAAATAATAATATTTTCAAAAAATTGAGGGCATTTTGTCATAGCTAACAAAGAAACCTCGCAATGAATTTCACTAGATTCACTTACATGTGAATCTGGGTACATACAAACTAAATAATCAATCATATGGTCAAACTCAACCAAGATATGCCAATAAGAAACATTCTAACGACAAGAAATGTGTTGTTTTTTAAAGGGGTCTTTTAAAAATATAACAAACGGGCAAAATATTTACACTTTATAAAACAATTCGAAAAACGAAAAAACCCCACGGTCCACAATATAAAATACAAAAAATGACCCGTCAACATGTAATATATTTGGTACACGATCGTTTAGCCAAATCTAAACGATTTATTATTTCAATTCTATCATTTAATTTGGTTAGACGATCGTTAAGATTTGGTTACACGATTGATCGTTTAGATTTGGCTACCCCAAATCTAAATGGTTTCTTCTTTCAAAATTTGGTACAGGATCGTTTATATTTGGCTAAACGAATTTTTTCAAGATTCTTTTGGTAATCATTTAGATTTGTTTACACCATTGTTTATTTTTTTAAGATTTTTGGTACACAATCGTTTATTTTTTTCAAGATTATTTGGTATACGATCGTTTAGATTTGACTAAACGATTTTTGTAGATTTGACTAAACGATTTTTTTTAACTCTTTTGGTACACGATCGTTTATTTTTGTTTACACAATTGTTTAGATTTGACTAGTTCAATCGTTTAGATTTGGTTAAATGATTTTTTTAACTCTTTTGGTACACGATTGTTTATTTTTTTATAGGATCGTTTAGATTTGACTACTTCAATCTAAACAAATTTTTTTCAAAATTCTTTATACATGATCTTATAGATTTAGTTACAATGAAAAAAATGATGGAAAAAAATCGCAGAAGAAAAATGATATAAATAAATTAGAGGAAAAGAAGAAAAATGATGGAAAGAAATTGTAGTGAAAAAAAAAGAATAAGAAAGACGATGAAAGAAATCGCAGTGAAAAGGAAAAAACAAGATGGAAGAAGAAACTTGAAATATTTAAAAAATGATTAATTATACAATTTGATACTGAGATATTTTAGTATTTCGTTATATTTATGAAAATTATTTTATTTTTTTTTTTTAATGTTATAGGTCTTGGACAATTTACCGAGAGTTATCTATACCCAACAAATTAAAAAAAAAAAAAAAAAAAACTGTATAATGCAATATATACATTTCTTAGTAAAGAAGTCAATCCATCATCCCAAGCAATTTGATAGATACATTTCTTAGTAAAGAAGTCAATCCATCATCCCAAGCAATTTGATAGTACCCAAAATTCCACCATTTTAAATTCTTCATCTTATTTTTTACAGGTCCTATATTCGATTCCCAAAAAAGCGATCATGAAACTGAATCACATAGCAGTGCCATTGCTATTTCTTCTTCTTGCTGCCTTCGATTTGGGGTTTTCCATTGAAGACCCATTTATCAGGATGAAACTGGGAGGCGTTCGTGATTACATCGGCTCACAGAACCGCGTTGAAATCGAATCTCTCGCTCGTTTTGCAGTTCAAGAACACAACAACAAAGAGGTATTTTCCTTTGTTTTCTTAAGTTTTACTTCTCCTCACTCCCCTTTTCCTTCTGTGGGTATTGTTTAATTTCTGTTTGCGTCTCAATTTCTCCTTTTCTTTATTCTTTCGCTTAGAATCAAGTCAATTTCTCACTTAATTTGTTACCCATGTTTCCGATTTCTCATGGGTGGTTTCGATTTGTTTTAATCATCAATCCTGAGTTCTTGTTTCTTTGGTACAGAATGGTCTTTTGGAATTTGACCGAGTGTTGAAAGCTAAAGAACAGGTAGTTGCTGGTAAATTGTATCATCTTACATTGGAAGCCATTGATGGTGGCAAGAAGAAGGTTTATGAAGCCAAAGTGTGGGTGAAGCCTTGGATGAACTTCAAACAGTTGCAGGAATTCAAGCTATGCACATGATTCATCTTCAGGTAGCGTTCTGTTCCTTGTGTTAAAGCTGGTATGGTCTGGATTTGTTCTGATTGGTGTTAATTGTGTATTTTGTATATCTGCATGACAAGATTAGACTAGGTAGTCCATTTAAGTATATGCTTACGACACGGACACTTTAGTCTAGTTAGCATGTGTGTCCAAGACTTGTTGGACACTTAGATACTCTAACAAGTAACACCCGTCGGACATGTATCACACACTTATTAACATAACACAATAAATATGTGATAGTCACTAGTCGTACAAAATTAATACAAGTCAAGCATTTGTTAGACACAGGTTTTGCATTTGTTTAGTATACTAAAAATTACACATAATAATATAAGACAAAACTAATAAGTTTTGAGGAAAAAATACATCAAACTTATATTTTAGTTATTAATGCACAAATGTTGGCCTTGTGAGAACAAAACTAATTAATTTTGAGGGAAAAATACTTCAATTCGAACCATCATGAGTTGATCTTATTGTGAATAGAAGGTTTGAGTTTGATAAAAGGCTAATATGAAATGAGCTCTTGGGTGGCCACCTACCTGGTATTTAATATCCTATGAGTTTTCTTAACAATCAAATGTTGTAAAGTCAAGCAGGTTATCTCGTGAGATTAGTGAAGATGCGTGTAAGCACTTGCACACTCATCAATACTGAAAAAATGCAAAAACATGTACCGTTTGAATTTCTTTATGCTATAAAAATGTTATATATTGCAATACACATGCCTTGTGTCTGTGTTCTATATTTTAAGAAAATGTTAAATCATCATGGCTTTATTGTGCATTTCATGTGCCTTTATCTGTAATCGTGCTTTTAGGTCACAACTCGGTAGGTGTCCATGCGTAAATGTCAATAGTTTGATTTTTGGATTTTGATGGCCATATGCATCGACACTGGTCCCATATTAAAATGAACAAATAGAAGAGTAAATGCTACTCATAGTGTTGTCTGAAGACTTGAACAAAGATAAAGGGTGTGAGATTAGTTAATCCTCGCTTTCTTTTTTGTTTATTCTAATTGTTGTGGTATGTTGGTAGGATGATTGCAAAGAGAGATGCAATCTTTCTGAACACCACTGCACATAACCTCGCCTCGCACACAACAAAATAACTCTCGCACATGCTCATCAAAATAAGTAATCATGATAACAATACCAAGTCGGTACTGAGGGAGTAATGGTGAGTCTGAATCAGTTACTAAGTTGATTAAGAATTCTTTGTATCTTTCGTGTTAATTGTATATGAACCCACATCAAATCTTAGTATTGCTAAGGTCCATCTCATTGGTCTTGGGGATTTAGTTGAGTTGGAGGAAACAGTCAATTTGGTGGGTTGTGTGGTCACCCACTTTTGGTATGCTATTTTGGACTTCCTTCGATATGGCATCATGAAGCATGACATGACTACTTTTGGGATTTGGTAGTCTCCAAGGTGCAAAATAAACTTTTCTATGGAAGAAAGATTTCTTTTCTAGAGTCTAGTCGGTGTCAGGAAAGCATGAGAGATTTCTTTTCTAGAGTCTAGTCGGTGTCAGGAAAGCATGAGAGATTGTTGAAATTAAAAACTTCTCTTTGTTTTGCCGTAGAAAATTGGATTTTTAAAAGCACTCCTCCATTTGGTCAGTAATTGTCTGCCATGTTTCCCTGGAATCCAAGACTCTTTGCCTTTGGTAGAGCATTGTTCTAACTTGGGCTTAGATTGTTGTTGGCACACGGTTGGGGTTGTGTGAAGTATTACTTGCGCGATATCTTATGGTTTTGAGGTCAAATCGAATTTTCTTTCATGGCAAATTTTTGAGAAACCAATCGATTTGGCTTATTAACGCCATAGATACCATCTAGAAGTTTTGTCACGTTCCTCTCTGTCTACTTGTGTATTATCTATATATAAGGAGTAGGTAAAATATTCTGAGATCATGTTTTGTGGAGTTATTTTTCCCAACATGGATTGGAGAAAGTGATAGAACTCTACTTTCTGGTATGTATTTCAAACTTTATTCATATAGAAAATGGATTACAATAGTAACGAATTGGGGAAATCTCTGTTCTCTTGTTCTTCTATCTTTCAAGAAGTAACAATAGCATAAACTCAACTAACAAAATCCAACAAGCCCTTCCTGCCTAAACAGACTTCTATTTATACATAAAGCCAACCGACTTAACTACTACTTCACACGTGTGCAATGTGTGACTTTTATTTCTTTCTTTTACTGTAAAAGAACTTTTATTTCAGACTTTTTTTTTTTTTTTTGCTTTATTTTGGTTTAGGTATTAGAAATATAATTAAACTTGTGATTGTTTTGTGGATTTGTATCAATAATGTTTAAACTATGTTCATTTTGTTGTGGATTTGTTGATTGTGTAAATTTTGTTTTTATTGTTGATTTTTTGTTATTGTTCTTTATGTTCTCCGTCCTCCCCTTTCGGTGCCACCGCTGCCCCTGGTTATTTATTTATTTAAGTTAGATTTTGCTCTAGAATCTTAAATCCTATTTCTAATTTTGCCTTAGCGCTAACTTTTTCATTCGTTTGTTTAGATCTCATTCTCGGTTTTGCAAAAAAATAGAGGATCTCCCGATGCACAAATATCGCATCCGGAGATCCCTTGACATCTCCTAACGCTCTATTTTGTGTGTCGGAAGATGTCAAGGGATTTTTCGACGCTATATTTTGTGCATTGGGAGATCCTCTCCAGACTCATTTTCCCCAACTCCGATCCCAACGCAGATTTATGCGTCGGAAAATGATTTTTTGACGCCTTTTCATACATCTACTGACGCTTTTGTGCGTCGAGAGACCTCCATTTTCTTGTAGTGATTCCAGAAGCTAGCATTTCCCTTACCAATTTCTCCATCTCCTCCTTTTGATGATATCCATAACGGTAAGGTCTAACATTAAATGGATTAGTCCCTTTTTTTAGTGTATCTGATGTTCAATGTCTCTTCTGGGAGGTAGTTTATCTGGCCATTCAAAGATGTCTGAAAACTAATCCAAAACTGAAAGCAAAGGACAGGCTTCTTCTGTCTATACATCAACTATACAACATTTGTTCTTGATTAATCCTTCAACTTCTATTGCACGACATTCAATCAGAAAACCTTCATCTTTCTTTCTCCATGACTTAATCATACTCTTCAAACTCACCCTTGCCTTAGTAAGACTTGGGTCTCCCTTGATGCACACTTGTTTCCCTTGGGATGAAAATGACAGTGACAATTTTTCCGGTCCATTACTATCACCCTTAAGTAATAGAGCCACTACATCCCCAATATTATGTCAACACCCCCAAGTTGTAATGGCAAGAAATTCTCCTTGACAGTCCAATCTTTCAACTGCACCTCCAGGGCTTTACAAAACTCCTTTGCCTTGAATGGCAGTTCCTGAACCTAATATTACCCCATAGTGTGTTGTCTGCTTAGTTGGTAAATGAAGCTTTTTAACCAGCTTTTCTGAAACAAAATTATAGGTTGCCCCACGATCAATCAAAATTATTACATCTTCATCTTGTAGCTTGCCCCTTACCTTCATGGTTCCAAGGTAATTCAGACCTACTACGGAGTTAATTGACAACTCCACATAAGCTGTATTATCTCCCTTTAACTTCTAGCTTGTTTATCTTCTTTCTCTTTGTTTCATTCTCCTCAATAATTTCATATTCGTCAGTCTCATTCACCACTACGAACATTCTTAATTCACGTTGTTCTTTCATCTTATATATATGGTTAACTGAATATTTTTCATTACACCTAAAGCATAAGCCCTTTTCTTTTCTAGCTTGAAACTCTGCATTGGGAATCGTTTTGATGTGCCTTCTTTATGGAACTCTGCAACACTCGAGCTTCTTAAAGTAATGGTTCTGATAGAAAACACAGTGTTTCCCTTATTTTCTCCTGCCACATAATTTGCTCCAGTTTTAGCACTAGCAACAGCTTGAGCAGGGTATTTCCCGTCGGAAAACTCACTCAAATTTGCGTCCCCTCTAATTATTTCCCTGTTTTCGACTAATTGCGCTACCTCCATCATTTTGGTAAGCCCTTTCGGAGGGCAGAAGGCTACTTCTGCTTTGATCAAGGGAAAAAGTCCGTTCATAAACGTTTCTTCCACTACTCTTTCCTGAAGATCTGATAGTGGAGCTACTAATTTGTCAAACAAATTTATATACTCTTCTACTGTTGTTTCTTGTTTAATCTACTAAAATCTACCGCAAATCGATCATTCTCTAGTAGATCTGAATCGAACTAACATTCTTTCTTTTAAATTTGACCAACTAACAAATTTATCTTTTTCCTCTTGTGATCGATACCAGTTGAAGGCTGGTCCATCAAAACTTATTGTGGAAACTAACAATTTTTCAGATTCAGAGAGTTTATGGATATGGAAATACCTCTCAGCGCAGAATGACCATGAATCTGGATCCTCTCTTGGGAAGACCGACATTTCAATTTTCTTTAATTTGTTCCGATTTGCTACATTCTCATCATTATCGGATTTCCACATTTCGGTTGTCTCCAATATTTCGGTCTGTTTCGGTAACTCGGTTGGAGGTTGCTTCGTTTTCTTTTCCTTTCGCTACTGCAGAATCAAATATTGTCGATTCTGTCTGTCGTTCGCTTCTCATCGAACGTTCCTTTGCATTCGACTCCATCAACATCAGAAGTTGTTGTTGCTTCTTTGATTGTGGTCACATTAGTTTGAAATTCTTTGCAATCTCACTCAAACTTGCTTTGATTGCCGGCATTTTACTCATTTCCTTTTTTAATCCAGCAATTTCTTGATCAAAAACCTTAATCGCTCTTGAATCCTTGTTTAAACTATGGCGGAAAATCCTTCCAGAATCGTGCTCTGATACCAAAATGATAGAACTCTACTTTCTGGTATGTATTTTAAGCTTTATTCATATAGGAAATGGATTACAATAGTAACGAATTCTATCTTTCAAAAAGTAACAATAGCACAAAGTCAACTAACAAAATTCAACAACCCCTTCCCGCCTAAACAAATTTCTATTTGTACTTAAAGCCAACCGACTTAACTAATACTTCACGTGTGCAACGTGTGACTTTTATTTTTTTCTTCTACTGTAGAAGAACTTGATAGGGGGTCTAACAAAAAGCCCTCTCTCTCTCCCAATGTTTTCCTTGAGCAAGTAGTTCCAAAGATGCCTTCTCATTTCCACTTCAAGAAACGACTGTGGATATTTTGGATAGGCAAAAAATTAACATACTAAGGTGTAGTCCTTTTTTTCTCATATAACTATCACACATGCATATAAGCTGTCATGACTCATGTCAACTTCTATGGTTACAACTTGAGATATTTATCTAGATCTTCAATTGAGGATAAGATCAAAATAAAATAGGAACTACAGCAGCAATTTAATTATCTAACAAAAGCTCTGTTTTCATGTGGTGTGAGAACAGTGTATGGTTACTTTGTCAGACTGGAGTCGAGAGTTGTACTGTACCATGTCGTAAAATTTTCCAATCTTTGCTGTTCTTGGATGGCAAATAACTGAAGACTATCTATGCATACTCGTTCTCCATAGCCCGTTTGGATTGCTGCTGACAGTAGCAACAAAATAGAACATTAACATTAAGGTAAACTAAACTGAGACATTATAAGAATGCTATTATATAGTTTGTTTATAATAATCGCGAAATGATGGAACTGGTAAACTAAGTTTGTAAAAACAATAAGAGATGTATATACTTTCATGTAGAAATCCCTTTAAAGTTTGGTAATGATAATATACTCGCAATTGTGTCACTTCTATGGCGTTTCCTTTTTAATTTCTAGCATCTGTGCTTTGAAAACTTTTAGGCCCATTTCAAAACCATTTTGTTTTGACCTTGAAAGAAGATTCATGAAAATAACCCATGGGATCCGTAGTAGGAGAGAAAATCACCCACTTGATCGAGTATGTTACGAATCAATTTTTACCTCTTATTTTAGTGTGTGCTTCGGAAGGAGCACGCATGCAAGAAGGAAGTTTGAGCTTGATGCAAATGGCAAAAATATCTTCCGCTTTATATGATTATCAATCAAATAAAAAAATTATTCTATGTAGCAATCCTTTCATTTCTTACTACTGGTGGGGTGACAGCTAGTTTTCAGTAACATTTTAAATTTTTTTTATATGTTCTCTTTTATTTTAATTTCATAATATTTTAAATAAAAAATATATCATTTTTGGATAAATAAAGATAAACTATTTACACTTTATAGTAATTAAATAAATTATAATTCATTATTTAAGTATAAATATTTTGTAATTTTGTAATTTTTATCATTTTTTTTATCTATTTTAATTATATAAGGATTTTATTTCTTTAAATATTATCAATTATCTCCTAAATTAATTTTTTACTTATTAATAACGTTTTCAAATTTTTGACTTTGTTTTGCCTGTTTAATTTTTTTTGTAAGAAGAAAATTATTTTGAGAATTTCATAACTATAAGATACTTTCTTTTACCTCGTTCTTTTGGTAATATTCTTCTTCTTCTTCTTATTATTATTATTATTATTATTATTATTATTATTATTATTATTATTATTATTATTATTATTATTATTATTATTATTATTATTATTATTATTATTGGAGAGATAATTAAGAAGATATTTTTTTTTGGGTCTTTTAAAGAATATAACAAAGTGGTAAAATATTTAGACTTTATAGAATAATTTCGAAAATGGGTTCTATATCGAAAATGGAAAAAACTCATAGGTCTACTATGGAAAATATAAAAAATGTCTTATCAATCACGTCGTCAACAATACGCGTAATATATCTGGTAAACGCTTAAATTTGAATAGTCAAATTTAAACAATTTATTTTTTAAATTGTTTGTACATGATTGTTTAATTTTGTTATATGATTGTTCGGATTTAGTTACACGATCGTTTAGATTTGGGTAGAAAAATCTAAAGGGTTTATTTTTTAAATTCTCTATATACGATCGTTTAATTTGGTTATATGATCGTTTAATTTGGTTACACAATTGTTTAGATTTGGTAGCCAATTATAAACGATGATTGTTAGATTTGGTAGCCAATTCTAAACGATGATTGTTTAGATTTGGTAGCCAATTCTAAACGACTTTTTTTTCAAGATTTGGTACGTGATTATTTAGATTGATTAAACGATTTTTTTTTTTAAGATTCTTCTGATACACGATCCAATCTAAATGATTTTTTTTTTTAAGATTTGGTACACGATCATTTAGATTGACTAAATGATTTTTTTTGTAGATTTTTTTGGTACATGGTCATTTAGATTTGTTTACACGATCGTTTTTTTAGGATTCTTAGTACAAGACTGTTTAGATTGTACTATTTTTTTTTTTTGTACATGATCGCTTAGATTTGGCTACTCAAATCATCGTTTAGATTGTATTTTTTTTTTTTGTACACGATTGTTAGGTTTGGCTACCCAAATCATCATTTTTTATCAGTCTTTTATATTTAGCATATGATTTTAAACAATCAAATAAACAAATTTGAAATTTTTTTTTTTTATATATTTTATACACGATGAACAAAATAATAGTTTGAAAAAACAAAAGAAGAAAGACGATGGAATTGTTGAATAGGAAAGAAAGAAAAAAAAAGGAAAAGAAGAAAGACATGGAACAAACGAAGAGGGTAAGAGAGACGGAAAGACAAATCTGAAATATTTATAAAATGACTAACTTTATAAGCTTTGTTCTACGGGTCGTAAATATTTTACCGGTTTGTTATATTTATGAAAATTTTTCAATTTCTTTTGGTATTTTATTATTATTGGAGAGTGATAATTAAGAAAGGGTAAAATTGTAAATTGAATTAGACTTTTATGTAAAATAATAGCTTGTTCATATAAAAAACAAGAAATTATAGACCATTTTGTGATTCTATATATTTATTTAGAATGTATGCAAAGAGAACCCTTTTTGAAAATTAAGTTTACAACCACTATTTTTACTTTCAACTTTTTTTTCTTTGTTATTTAGGTTTTTAGAAGAAACCAATCAAAAATTGAAAAATGAATAGATAAATAGATAAAAGGCGTTTTCACATAGTTGTGATTTTTTTAAATAATATTATTTTAAAAAATAATATAAAATAGATAGGAAGGAAAATATTGACAAAAATAGGATAGTAAAGTTATGGACGGTGAAGTCTTGGACGGGTTCACGAATTTAATGAGTTGTACGCTAAAATTGCAATGAACTGTCGTCACCCATATCGCATTTCTTATTCTTTTTCTTTTTTTCTTTATATATATATTAAATATTCGAACTTCTAAATTCCAATCCTAAAAGTATTTTTCTTATTAAATTAACCTCATTTTTCAAATTTTAATTTTATTATTTCTTTATTAACAAATTTTTTATTCTTTTTTATCCTTTATATATATTAAATATCCTAATCTCCAAATTTTAATTTTTCTTACTCAATTCACCTTATTTAACTTTGATTATTTTCTTATTTAACAAACTTCTTTATTATTTTATATATATAAAAATATATTAAATATTCTAATATTTAATTTTAACAAGGGAAACTTCTATAAATATAACAGAACACCAAATTATTTACGGTCTGTATAACAATGCTCATAAAGTTAGCAATTTTTAAATATTTCAGGTTTGCTTTTCCATCTTTCTTTACAATTCGTCTTTCTCTTGCTATTTCTTTCATCGTTTTTCTCTTGCAATTTCGTCTTTCTTCTTTCCTATTTTTTTCTGCAGTTTCTTTTCATCAGCTTTCTTATTTTTCAATTTTTTATTTACACCGTTTAATATTTCCATCGTTTTTCTTCTTTTTCTCTTTTTTTTTTTCGTTTTTCCATCGTCTTTCTACTTATCCTCTTTTTTTTCGCTGCAATTTCTTTCCATCGTCTTTCTTCTTTTTCTTTTTTTATGTCATGTACAAAAAATAGCAAAATCTAAAAGATCGTGTATAAAGAATTTTGAAAAAAAAAATCATTTAGATTGGAGTAGCCAAATGTAAACTATCGTGTAAAAAAGTAAACATTCGTGTAAAAAAAAAATCGTGTATAAAGAATCTTAAAAAAATCATTTAAATTGGAGTAGTCAAATGTAAATGATCGTATAAAAAAAGTAAACAATCGTGTAAAAAAAATAAAAGATTGTGTATAAAGAATCTTGAAAAAAATCATTTAGATTAGAATAGTCAAATATAAACGATCGTTTAAAAAAAAAAGTAAACAATCGTGTAAAAAAAATAAAAAATCGTATTTAAAAAATCTTGAAAAAAATCTGGATTAGAGTAGCCAAATGTAAACGACGATCGTGTAAAGAAATCTAAACGATCATGTACTAAAAGAATTAAAAAATCTTGTACCAAATTTTGAAAAAAAAAATCATTTAGATTTGGTTCCCAAAATCTAAACGATCGTGTAATCAAATTTAAACGTAACCAAATTAAACGATCGTGTAACAAAATTAAACGATGAAATTGAAAAGATAAATTGTATCCATATCTAAACGATCTCGTATCAAACAATAGCCAAATCTAAACGATCGCAAATATAAGTTGACGAGACATTTTTGGTATTTTATACGGTGGGCCTCTAGGCTTTTTCTGTTTTTGAAATTATTCTATAGAATATAAATATTCTCGCTTTTTTATATTTTTGAAAAAATCCCTTTTAATAATCAAGATATTTAAAATATATAATTTTTAATTTTCAATTTTAATAATTAAAATATTTAATATAAAGAAAAAGAATAAATAAGTTTGTTAATAAGGAAATAATAAAATTTAACTGGAAAGGTGAGGTTAATTTAATAAGTAAAGATGTGTTTAAGATTGAAATTTGGAGGTTGAGATATTTAATATACATATGGTTTTTTTTTTAAAATATAACAAAGTGACAAAATATTTATACTGTATAAAGCAATTTCGAAGCCCACAGGCCTACAATGAAAAATACAAAAAATGTTCCGTCAATCATGTTGTCAATAACTCGCGTAATATATTTGATATACGATCATTTAGATTTGACTATTATTTAGTTCACGATCGTTTAGATTTAGATAGCCAAATCTAAAAGATTTTCTTTTTCATAATTCTCTGTACACGATCGTTTAATTTTGTTACACGATCATTTAATTTGGTTATACGTTTGTTTAGATTTGATCGTTTAGATTTAACATTTGGGTAGTCAAAATCTAAACAATTTTTTTCAAGATTCTTTGCCATATGATCGTTTAGATTTGGTTAAACGATTTTTTCAAGATTTTTTTGGTACACGATCGTTTAGATTTGTTTACACGATTGTTTATTTTTTTTTGTACACGATTGATTAGATTTGACTACCCAAATTTAAACGATTCTTTATAAGATTCTTTGTACACGATCTTTTAGATTTGACTAATTTTTTTAAAGTCTTTTATATTTAGTACACAATCTTAAACAACCAAATAACCGTTTGAAAAAAATAGTTTCTTTTATATTTGACATACAATCTTGAACCAAATAACAGTTTGAAAAAAAAAAGAGAAAGATAAGAAAGATAAATGGAAAGGAAAAAAATCAAATCGTAGAAGAAGAAGAGAAGAAATAGGATAAAAGGAAAGGACAAACTTGAAATATTTAAAAAATGGTTAACTTCATGGGATTTGTTATACGGACAGTAAATATCTTATCGATTTGTTATATTTATGAAAATTTTCCTATTAAACATTCCAACCTCCAAATTTTCATTATAAAAATATCTTTATATATATATATATATATATATATATATATATATATATATGAAAAAAAAAGAAAACAGATAACAAAGGTGTGACGTGGGTGACAAGAGTCATGGACTCCGTCCACGATTTGGCGGCCAACTAAGTCCACGACTTCGGCTAGTGGTGGATACGACTTAACTATCCTATTTTTGTTAATATTTTTTCTTTTATTATATTTTTGACATTATTTTTTAAAATAATATTATTAAAAGAAAGTGTGTGTGTGTTTTTTTTTTTTTGGTTGGTTTAGAATTCATACATCAAAGGAGGGAAATAGAGGGCATTAAATTTGTATTTTATGAAGTACAAACGTCATTAAAATATATGAATGTCCAAATGGTTACAACCGGAGATCTCACCAGATTTGAGAAAGCCAAATGGGAAAAATCAAAATTCCACATTTACCTCTCCCCAATCATTTCATTTACCCCTACCAACTAAAAAAAAGCTATATTAAAAATAATCAAACCTTTTGACACTAACCTACAAATGAAAAAATAAATTCATAGCACATCAACTAAAATGGTAATTAGATTAAAGAACACAATTAACAACCCACAACTCACAAGAATTCCCTCATTTTTCTCATGAATTACAAAGCACAAAAAATCAAGGATTTTGGAAACTCATCATTATCATACTTCATCTCTACTAAATTTTTATATATACACATGCATTATCAAACACAAAAGAAGCTTATTAGATTCAAAAATCAATAAAGCTTAGTAGATAAGATGGAAATGTTCAACACTCCCCCCTATACATGCATGATCAACCACAAAAGAAGAGAGAGAAAAAAAAAGCATACAAAAACCTACCATTCGAAAAAGAAAATCATGAATTTAGGAAAAATTCTTGTTTTGCTGGTAAATAAACCTTTTGGACTCAGTTTTCCTCCTCCCATACCTTCCATAGTGACCGTCGTGGGAATTTAAACATAAATTACATGCATGTACAATTTTTTCAAACTTACTTATCTCATTCTGTAGACTGGTGTGGTATCCCATTTGTAGCAAAACTTTGTGATATTTTGGGAGAAATTTGCTATGTACATATTGAATGAATTGAGTTATGGTTAATATGCTTCTTTTTATACCCATTGAATCCCTCTAATTTTGGGAACAAAGGATAAGGAAAATTCAGTCTACTTATTACATATACTCTACATATGGCGACTATATTGATTGTGAAGAACCTTTTAACATTTCTTTTTTTTTTTTTTTCTTTTGGAAGATTTTGGAATTATGTGGGATGACATGATACGAAAAACGTAGGAATTGAAAATTAGATATCCCAACGAGTGAAATCTTAATATCAAATTCTAAAACCTAAATCAATTTAACACCATATAAGGGAAACTATTAGATTTGGATTCAAAAGATAAGAAGAACTAATTTTTTTACCCAAATTCGAACACTCAACAAGCAAGAAACTTACTTGAATGTTTGTAGTATTCAATATTGAATAAAAAATTGCAAAATATTAACAATTAGGATCTGTCATCTACCAAAGAACTTTCATGGATTGAAAACCCTAAAATCACAAAATCATCGAAACTAATTGTTATTTTTTGTTTCTCTACTTTAACCTAATGTACTTAAAGGGACACAAAAAGTCCATTCTACCTCTAACTCAAAGGAAATAAAACCAAAATAAACTATATGAGTCAAACAATTGAAATAATCCAAAAAAGGATATAATTTTGTAAAAATAAAATAAATTACAAAGTTTAATTGGTTTCATCTTCTCTTCTACCATCAATTGAAACCAATTACAAAGCTGCTTGAATCTTTTTAATTGAGTTTACGTCCTCTTGAAAGTGAGAATTCAATGTTAACGTAGCTTCGTAGCTCTTGAACATGTGATTAGTTCCAAAGGTAACATGAGGGTGTCTTATTTCATATCATAACGCATCTTAATGAATCGATGAGTTGGCACCACTGTGGTGTCCTTGGACGTGGATAAATTGTTCAAACTACTATTTTTCCAAAACATTCCCTCTTAAATGAGTGAGTAGGTCAAGTACTCTTAAGTTTGGAACGAAAACATTGAATCTGTGAGGGCGTAAAAGACTTGGTAAGACAATCAACTAGAAGGCAGATACCAAACATCAAGAGTTCCGTAAGCAATTTGATCCCGAACAAAGTGTACGCCGATCTTAATATGCTTCCATCTGAGTATGAAAAACAGAATTAATAACAAGAGCTCCTACCTTTATATTGCCGCAATTGTATGATTGGTTTAAAAGAATTGCCAAATTCACATTAGAAGGTAATATAATTATCTCATAAGCCATATGAGTTAAGGCCCCGTATTCAAAATTAAGTGTTTGACCCTGCCACAAATATTAAAGTATTTTATCTTAAATAGTTAAGAAAATAATTAAATTAATGAGAATATTGATAACTAATGATAATAATTTATCTTAAATAGTTAAGAAAACATTATATATTAATGATAAAAAGTATTAGTTGAAATTTATTATTTCTAGATCACATATTTATATTTAATAATTAATTAAAATTAATAATAAAATATTATTCTATAAATTAATTAAGCTATATTTTTATTATTCTATCCCCCAAACATAAAAACTTTCATACTTTTAGAGAGTATTAAGAAACTCTTGTTAGATGGCTTCTAAAGTTTCATGGACAATAATATATCATATCTTAATTTTAAAAATTAGAATTTTGTGAAACAAATATGAATATTAAATGTCTATACCAAGTCTTATGAAAAAACACCTAAAACAAATAGGGCCTAAGTGCAATCTTTTACTATATAACAAATGATTTTTATTGGTTAATTATAAGGAATATCATTCTTAATCAGTTTATCAATCTATATAAATGAAAGAAATTTCATTAAATTTTAATAATATATTTTTTTTTTCAAAATAAGAATTATTGTTACAAATTGTTAAATAGCTAGAGAGACTAAATTGTTAGTTATTAAAGTTCAATAAAAAAGATTTAGGGTTTATACAGGTAAATTGATTGAGTACCATTAGTGGTTTTAACCTATTTTAAACAAATATGTGTTTTATGACTTGAAGGGTGTGTTTTAGGATTAAATAGTTGGTTTTGTTCAAGAAAATAAATTTGAATATGAAATTTAATTATTTGAGATAGTGGAGTATGACAAGCTTGATATATATGAGGGAATGTTTTGTTTTTTCCTAGAAGATGCTAAGGAAGGTTGATTGTGCAGGTTGAGAACACAAAGTATTGTGGAGAATAGACATTGCACAAATGTTTTGAAAATGTCATAATGCCTTAATAATAATGCTCTAGTGATTTCCATGTAGACTAACCATAACTTTGAGAGTAGGTGATGTAATGAAATAAATTATAATCCTTTACCTTTGCAATTTGTGATCTTTTGTAAATTAATGGAGGCATGTGGTTGTCACACTTCCATTTTGGGCATATGGATAATTTATATGATAGGGAGAAACCAAAAATCTTTTTCAATCCACCATGTATTTTGATTTTTCCTGTTTCATAATGGATAAAATTAATTAATACCCAACATTTTTATGGTTTGGAAAAGAAAATTAAAAATATATATAGTATATGCGTCTCACTCAACCAATTAAGTTATATATATATATATATATGTATATATGTTTGATCAAGATATTAGATGATGTTCATAAATCTTCTTGTTGTACATATTATGAAATTAAAGGAAAAAAAAAAAAAAAAAAAGATGAAGCGAAGAATATTACCATAACACAATTTTGTATAAAATACATTTTATACTTTTATATTGATATGATCGAGCGATGATACACGACTAACTTGCTTTTTATACCAAATGTCTTCTTGAAACGTGTAGAAGTATATTGATTGAGATGTATTAAATATATCTACTTTTTAGTAGAGACGTGTTATTTTTTACGTTGTTTTTGTGAAGTCTTTTTACACATAAAATTTTTATGCTATGATATATTCCTTTCACAATTCACTATCATTTTAAAGTGGCCAAAAAGTTGTTTTTTCTATATTGACTAAACACGTTATTGAAGAATATTAGATTGAGAGAATTTTTTCTTTTACAAACAACCAAGTTTTCAGTTATAATGTCAAAATAAGATTAATCTAATGATAATTGATATGAACTCTTCCTTCAAAGTTAGAGCTTCAAATTTTCATACTCTCTAAACAATAAATCCTAAATAATGCAATTCTACGTCAAACTAACTAAACTCTTGACAGAATATGGAAAAATGGTCGACAATTTTCACAACTACTTTATTGTATGTGTATCATTTACTGTAAATCCAAGTCTAACTTGTAAACTAGTTTATTGTGCTATGGATGAAGCCCTACTGCTATGAAAGAAAAATTTAACATGTAACTTTGGTGTTAAATTACTAATTATCAGTGTGTTTAGATGTAAAATTAATATAAATTAAAAAGTTAGGATATGACAGTAATCAATAAAATGTTAATACTTTGAAACGAAATTAAGGTAATAAAAGTTAGTTCTTTTTACATGCAAAGTATAGTTACGAACCCAAACTTGCCGTTTGGCCCTATTTGTTTCAGGGCGTACAATATGCGCTCGTGGTAAAATTAAAGCTCTCATATATACAATGGCAGATCCAGAAATTTTATATAGGGAACACTTGGCACTATATAGTAAATATATTAAAAAAATATTAAAAAAATATCTCGACGTTTCGTTGATGCTCCAATAACATTCATTATATTTGTAGCAATAAAGAAAAGACTAACAATAATTTTCACATGATCTTTTGTAATGTAAATGTGAATTTAAAAATTGCATAAAAAAAGAATGAATAATATCTTTTTCATAGAATTGTTAAAAGAGTAGAAATTTAGATCACCAACTTTGTTGTATTTTTTTCTAAATATTTGTTAGATAACAAACGACCGCTAGAAAATAAGTTAAGGTTTTATGTTAGTTAGGTTTTATTTCTCGTTTTAAAAAATTATTTTTATGACATTATTGAAATTTGTTAATAAAATTGACATTTGGAGTTTTTGGAGAAATAAAATTATTGAAATGTTGCAAAATTATCTTGTAGCCTTTAATTCTGAAATAAAATAAAATAAATATATACATAAGTAATGTTAATATGTGAATTTAAAAGTTACATCAAAGAAAAAAAAAAAAAAGAAAAAATAATGATGGAATATTGATGTGAGAGTGGATATTTGGATCATCGATTTTGTTGCATTTTTTTCTAAATATTTATTAGATAACAAATGAGGGCTAGATAATAAGTTAGGGTTTTATCATATAGTTTTTTTTTTTCTTTAAAGGAAATCATTGAAATTTAGGAAGAAATTTGATATTTGGGGAAAGAAAATTGTTGATGTTTGAAATAAAATCTATTTTGGCAAATAAAATTATTGATAATTGGAATAAAAATAGTTGTAATAGGGAAAAATCAAACTTTTAACCTAGTTGTTATGTAATAGGGGCACAACCACTATATTAGAACCAAAATTATGTTAAAGGAAAGCATTATGGAATATAAATTGTAATCTGACACTTCAAAATTAATTAAAATACAAAAACCGATAATGTGAGGGGGGCATGTACCTCCTGGCCCCTTAATAAATTCTCCCTTGCATATATGCAAGCCTTAGTAGATAAAAACCTTTATATTACTAATTCAAACTTTTTCTATAACGTAATTTTTCAATGTGTGGAGATATTTTATTGAATAAAATATTCTTATGTGTATTTACATCAAGGTAAAATGAGATAAACACAAGAACCTATGTGGTAAATAAGGAAATAAATAAAATAAAATATTTTACTCCTAATTACAAAAGATTTTACACATTAATACTCTCCCTCAAACTTAAGGTGGTAAAGTAGTTGTCAGCTAGAGTTTGGTAAGTAACTGATTGAAGCAGTTAGATGGTAAAGCTTTGGTAAAGATATCTGCTGGTTGCTTAGTGGTGGAAATAGAGCGTAAAAGGAGTGTGTTGCCCAAGAGATGATGACGAATAAATGACAATCATTTTCGATGTGCTTTATACGTTCATGGAAGACATCTTTGTGAGCAATTTGGATGGCACTACGATTGATGAAAGAGAGTAGGACCCTGTTGGGGAACACCCATATTAGCAAGGAGCTAATGAAACCATAGGAGTTTAGCGGTAGCATCAGCAAAAGCACGATATTTTGATTAGGTATTGGAACGAGAGACAACACTTTGTTTCTTACTATGCCAAGAAATGAGAGAATCTCCTAAGTAAAAACAGTAACCTGTTGTAGAATGTCGATCGGTAGGATTCCCAGCCCAATCTACATCAGAGTAGCCAGATAATACGAGGAAGGATTGAGAAGAAAACTGAAGTCCATGCCCCAAAGTTTCCTTGATATAGAGAAGAATATGTAACACAGTAGTAAAATAGATGGTTCAAGGAGTAGTCATAAACTGACTAACAATATGAACAACATATGCAATGTCTGGAAAGTCACTGTTAGATAAATGAGACTGGCAATAAGTTGCCGATACAAACTTACATCTTCAAGAGGAACACCATCATAAGGGGTAAAATAAACATTGAGATCTAAAGGCATCGAAGCTGTGTTGGAGTCGGTAATTTCTGAGCGAGCTAAAAGATCAGAGACATATTTGGCTTAAGACAATAAATACCCGCTTGAGCGTTGAGAAACTCCAAGGCCAAGAAAGTAGTTGAGAGACTCAAGGTCTTTCATCTCAAAATGTTGACCAAGATAATGTTGGAGATCGAATATGACCTTGGATCATTACTAGTAATAATCATGTCATCAACATATATAGAGAGGAAGAAGAACAATACCTTGAGGTGTGTGGCAAGTAAAGAGCACAGTGTCGTTAGGGCTAGAAGTAAATCCAAGTTGAGTAATGGTAGAACTAAATGTGGCAAACCAAGCTTGTGAAACCTGTTTCAAACCACATAATGCTCGACGCAGGAAGCACACCTTGTGAGGAGGAGGAGAAGTACAATGAGGTGGCTTCATATAGACTTCTTCAGAAAGAATCCCATTAAGGAAAGCATTTTTGACATCCATTTGAAGAATATGCCATTGCTTTGCATCAACAATAATAAACTGCGAACAGACATCATCCGAACCATAAGAGAAAATGTTTCTTCATAGTCAATATCATATTCTTATGAATATCCTTTTGCAACAAGACGAGTATAATAGCGCTCAATAGTACCATCGAAGTAAGTCTTGATTTTTTAAACCCACTTACAGTCAATGGGTCTTTTATCAAGAGGTAAATTAACATAGTCCAAAGTGTGCGTCTTTTCAAGAGCTTGCAATTCGTCATTCATCGCTTTCTGGCATAAAGAGTACTCAGTACTAGTCTCTTGATAAGAGGTAGGTTCAACAAGGGAAACAATATTGGAAAAACAGTGATAATCTTGGAGATGGATGAGAGGTTCCCTTACCCGAGTAGAACGACGATAAGGGGTGTCTAGAGTAGGTTTAGGACCATCATCACAAAAGAATGACTGGCTTAGGTTTGTAGGAGCAGGTGCAGATTGAGTAAGCTCGAGATCATAAGTGGATTCAGAGAGAGGAAAAAGTTCAACAGATGAATCAGTGAAGAAAGGATGAGAACTAGAAAAAGAGGTGTGGAAGGAGGACAAGTGAGAACATAGTGTGCTCCTAAAATGTGACATGGCGAGATATTTGAAGTCTATTGGAAAGAGGATCCCAACAATGAAAACCTTTATGTTTTGTGCCATAGCCAAAAAAACAGCAGAGGCGGCACGTGGTTCAAGTTTAGTGTGTTCATGAAGATGCGAGAGAACAAAGAAAGCACAACAAAATACTTTAAGGTTAAAGTAGTTAGGAGGAGTACCATATAGTCTTTCGAATGGAGAGATGTTCTCAAGAATAGAAGAAGGAAGACGGTTGATGGTATAAACGGATGTAAGAGTTGCTTCACCCCAAAATTTCTTAGGACATGAGGTAGAAAGAAGGAGAGTACGTACTGAGTCAAGAATGTGGCGATGTTTGCGCTCGGCACGCCCATTTTGTTGAGAGGTGTAGGGGTGGAGCGTTGAACAAGAGTGCCCTGTTGGGAGAGAAAAGATAGAAGAGTGGAGTCTTTATACTCTAAGAAATTATTAGTGCGGAGGGTTTTGATAGGATAAGAGAATTGAGTGTAAATCATGTTAGCAAACTCAATATAAGTGCAAGATAATTCAGATCAGTGTTTAAGAAAATAAATCCATGTAAATCGAGAGAAATCATCAATGAACAAAACGTAATAGCAATAATAATGGACAGTGGTAGTAGGGGCAGGACCCCAAATATTAGAATGGATTAAATCATAAACTTTATTGCATATAGAAGTGGATTAAGAAACAGACAAAGCAGGTTGCTTGGCAAGTTTGCAATTTAAGCAATTAAAAAAGACAAACTTGGTAACATTATTCAAATTATTAACGAAAATTAAATAACGAAAATTTTCAAAGAAACATGACCAAGACGAAGATGCTATTGATATGTATTAGAGTCAGTGATAGGAGTAGAGATGGATGAAGGAGGAGGAAGCTGAAGTGATAGGAGCTCAAACAATCTTCTCACTTTTCGACCCGTCTAAATCGTCTGTTCCGTCTGCGAATATTGAACACGTACGACAACCTTTGGGAGAAAAAAATAGTTAACCCAAGATCACACAGTTGACCAACAGACACTAAATCAAAGTTTAAGTTTGGGACGCAATAAGTATGGGGAAGACTCAAACTAGGGGTATTAATGGTGCCAAAGTAAGAGATATTCATACAATTGCCATCATTAGCATAAATTGGAGATAAATATTTAGCAAGACTAGGAGTGCTCATAAGAGAATAATCAAATGTCATATGGTTTCAACAAGCAGAGTCAAGAAGCCATCAACAAGCAGAGTCAAGAAGCCATCGATTACTTGGTGAGACGACAAGTTTAGAGGAAGATGATGAAATTTATTGATTTAATACTCTGAAGATCACTTATCTGAAAATGGGGGGAGGTGAAATTATCTGAAGTAGCAGCAACAACAAGGAGGTACGGGGTTTAGTAAAGTTCTTTGCTTTTCTAGAATAGCTTGGAGGTCGAGGTGGTTTTGTGGGACAATTATCCAAGATATGACCTCGATTATCACAATACATGTATTCTATTTTAGGACAATCAATAAATTTATGATTAGTGAGCTTGTAATTCTTACAAAATGTGCTTGATGCTCTAGTTGGTGGATAAGTGCTTGCAAGAACAACATCAAAATGATTGGAGAGATTGATGCCAAGACGTTTTTCTTCAAATAATATCTCTTGGACAACTGCATCAAATGAGGGCAAGGGACTACAGTGTAGAAAGGCAGCCCTAATAGATTCATATTCTCGATGTAATCCCATAAGAACCTTAATAAGACAAATATGATCTTTACTGATTTTAGCTTGGTCAAGCTGAGTCCAGATGGGTTGAAGCACGACTAAATGTTATTAATAGATTGACTAACATCTTGATTGAGATTGACAAGGCAACTGTGCAGTTGATAATAATGAGCTAATCCGACAGATTTAAACCGTGTAGACAAAAGATTCCATAATTCCATAGCATCTTCAAAGGCATCAAATTGTGTATATATAGTAGGGATCGATGTGTTACTGAGCCACGTGATAATCTAGTAATTTTTATGTCCCAATCTTCGAGGCGTTCGATAAGTTTGCTATCATCCTCCTTGTCTTGTTTGGTTGGTTTAATAATATCGTCGGTGACAATACGCCATATAATTTTTGTCCAATTAAAAAGTTTTTCATTTCATTTGCCCATGTGATGTAATTAGAGCCATCAAGAATAGTACTAATTGGACGAGCAATTTCAATTTTCTCCATCTACTCACAATAAAGAAAAAAACAAGTCAGCTATTAGATAAAACAAAACACAAACACAGATCGAAGGAAGACTTTAGAGAACAGCTGCAGATTGGGGCAAGCTAATCTGGGTTTTGCTGCGGCGGATGTGGTTTCACGGACAAGGAGAGCTTCACGGGCATGGGTTTAATGGCGTCACGGATGAGGGGTAGTTTGTCTGAGAACTTCGAACGAGGAAGGGACGTGGGTTTCACGCCAGCGGAGCTGGAAGCTTGGATCTAGTGTATTGGAGCTGAGATCGGTGTGGGTGGTTTGCAACGGATCTGGAATGATGGATGCTTGTCGTAAGTGTCGCGGTGAGGGGGGAGCTCGGAGGAAACAAATGGAGATAGGACGGGAGGCAGAGGACGTCGTCGACGAGTTCTCGACAAGGGGAGCAACAACGACGACTGAACAGAAGACCTAGGTTAAAGCTCTGATACCATGTGGAGATATTTTATTGAATAAAATATTCTTTTGTATATTTACATCAAGAGAAAATGGGATAAATACAATAGCCTAAGTGGTAAATAAGAAAACAAATAAAATAAAATATTTTACTCCTAAATACAACAGATTTTACACATTAATACAATGGGTTAAAAGTCCCAAGTCATTTCCACCGCAACATATCGATATTGAAAAGCAAAATTGAGCAATAAATGATACGTATTTCTCCGGGTTGAAGTTGGAGGTTTTTTACTCTTTCAACTTTATTTGGTGTACTCATCAAAATAAAATAAAATAAAATAAAAATATTCTTGTTTATATGTCAAATTTGGCCTTTAAAATATTATTTCGTTTGATTTGAAAAATAAATATATCAATTGGTTTAATTTTGATGGTTAGTGAAGAAGATTGTTCTTTTATTTTTTTCAATTTCAATTTATTCTCACAGGACAGAGCTGATTTGTTTTTCTTTTTTTCCCTCCTTTCTGTACATTACATCTCGGACATCAGATTTATTAGTTAATGGTAATAATTTTTTTTTTAAAAAAAGACTGTTTTGGTTTCTCCGTTTAAATATAATATAATTGTGTAATGTGAAAAAATATATAACAGGATAAAGAAATATAAAGGACAGTTAGAAAAAAATGTATAATATCTTATACTAATAGACAATCAAATGGTGCGGTGGTGTAGTTGGTTATCATGTCAATCTAACCAATTGAAGGTCTTCATTTCAACTCCGGGAATTCAAGTTGGTTACATATCAAACATATAAAGATTAAAAAAAAATAAAATAAAGAACTAATGAGAAGTATTTACTCAAAATCTTTAAAACTATTATATAGAATAACAAAACAGTCTGAGATTTACAGACTATATGGTTAATTGAATTCACATAATTGTAATCAAAATCTAAAACCCTAATATTTGTCCAACAGAAAAAAGAAAAAGTAAAGGGACAAAAAAAAAAAAAAAAAGATAAAGGATTAGATGAAGAAAAAGTTTTTTTAAAAAAAAAAACATCCTTTCCCTCCCACTCTTCAAAGGCCATTTCCAACTTTTTTTTTTTTTTTTTAATTTCTCTCTTTTTTTTTTCTTTCTTTCTTTTCAAAAGATTTGTAATTTTTTAATCTTTTTAATAAAAAATTTAATCAGAATCTTTTGGTGTTGCTTCATCCATAGCTATAACAACAAGAATGGGTAGTGGAGAAAGACGAGGCAATTTTGCAACATTATTATTATTGTCGTCGACATTTGATGTTGTGTCGTTCCTTTGCATTTCGATGTCGTTTAATGCTGTCGATGTCGTCGTTTCTTCTTCTTCTTCTTCTTCTTCTTCAACTACTGTTGCTAATTTCTTCTTCTTATTTTTCTCGAATTTGTCTACACTTATTAAAAGCTTCACTGGTTCAACTATGGTGGTCTCTTCTATTATTGCTTCCTTTTCTTTGTAATCTTTGTATTTTCCCCATAGCACTGAGTATAGCCCCACCACCATTACAATACCTCCAACAACACTGAAAAAAGAAAAAGACCATAGTTAAATAAAGTATATAAAGATTAAATTTAAGTTATGTTAGAGTTATAAATTATTAGGTTTGATGTTAGTTAATTACATTTAACATTCGGGTGTTTGAATGAATCGGGTAAGAGTTTGGTGATATATAAAAGAAAAATGAAATACTCCGGTGCTAGTTGGACTACATATTTTATCCTTTGTCCCCCCACTCGGTTTAAGAAATTGTCATGTAGCAATTTATTTTTAAAAAAAGAAAAAAAAAAACCAAATTATTATTATTTGTTTCAGGACAATAAATTATTAATATTATTAGTTATTTACTTTGGTAGCCTAAGTTGAACATGATCAACCTAATCATTGCTCTTAATTGGATAATTTAATCCATTATTAGACCCTACCTGAGCCCGAGGTACTTCTTAAATTCAAAACTATGAACAGAGCGAAAAAGAAAGATAGATCATATTTAATGAACAAATGAGAATTACATATTAAAATGATAAAGATTAGAAAAGAAAAAACCTATCCTTCACTTATCTTTTAAATCTTTGATTTAATTTAGATCCTATATTTGTACTTTTTATCTTTACTTTATTTTTGCCCTCAAATTTTGAACGTATTCACTTTAGTCCGTTGTTAATTATTTTGCTCCAAAATATCGAACATTTTTTAAAAAAAGTTAGTTTCGATGTATACTTTTATTTTAAATTATTTTCATGAAGAATGACATAATTAAGTTGGTGCAGTTAACATCTGAGGCAAGTGTGTAAAAGAAAATACAAAATTTCAAAGAAGATGATCTACTAAAAACTTCAGTGTTAACGGGATAAAATTAATAGAAAAAATTTGTGAATTTTCCGTAACTTTGTAAACTTGAATATTTTGTGCTTCACAATATTGATTTCAATAATAATTCCGTTAAAACTTTGTTGCGTATGACGCTAATTTCCAAACTCATAAGTAAAGGGAACAAAGTAAGAATATATAAACAAAAAGAAGGATCATATAACTAACTAATCAATTTAAGCATTTAGGTTAAGTGATCGTACTAACCGTCCGATATAGATCTTCTCAGCAAGCATGAAGGAGCCCATAATGGCAACAATGATCATGATCATAGGGGTAAAGGCCGTGACAAAAACAGGTCCTCTCTTTCGCATAATCATCCCTTGTACATAATATGCTATGCTTGATGAAACTATTCCCTGAACAAAGTTTATAATTCAAATTAAATTAAGTTATTACTCTCAATCTATATAAATTAAAACTAAAGAGATCCAAAATCTTACAGCATAAACAGAAGCAAGAAGATTCATATCCCATCCAATGTTCCAAACAGAAGTTTGGTGTTCCATTACAAATGTGACAGCCATGGATTGCAAAGTCCCAAAGAAACACACAAGGGTTGTAAGTGAGAGATGGGCTGTGTAATTCCTTAATGTTATTGCCTGTGAAATAGTAAGACCATACCACAAATATATCAATTCCATCCGATTAACTACTGTTATATCCTAAAAGTAAAATTATAAGTTTAGTTTCTACACTTTTAAGTTCGTAAATCTAATATGTATAAGTCTTTGAAAATGTATATCTGTGTTTAATAGATTCTTCGTAAATTTTAAAAATGATAAAACCAAATAGATACAAGCTTAAAAGTTTAATAACTAAACCTAATTAAAAATCATTTTGATTTTAAAGTCACTAAAATTATTTGAAGAAACATACATCTTGATGTCACATCACACATATTTATGTATAACCAAATTCCTATATTTTGTGCACTAAATTTGTAAAAATGAGTATAACTCAACAATCATAAAACTTGTATTATCAACATCGAGACGAGAGGTACGGTTCCTCCATTCTACATCATTAAAAAAAACATTTTTACCCGAGAGTTCAAAAAAGAGTCAAATAGTTAAAATAGAACCAACAGAAAAGTTGAAGGCAGTTAAATTACCTAGTGTAAAAATATTAGTACCTGAATGATGAAGAACAAAGCCCAAGCAAGATTGGCAAAAAGGAGAAGAATGGAACCCTTGAGCCAATCTTGATTGGTGCTTTCAAAGGAATAGTAATTGGAAGAAGCAGAAGAGCTTTGAAGATCATAATTATTGTTATGGTGAGACCAAAAGAAGCTTATGACATTCCCTTTGTATAAAGTCATCAAAATGGCTCCACCCACTGTCACCAATGTTCCCACCACCTTGGCTTGGCACCTCACTTTCTTCATCTCCAATTTCTCCATCCTTTCAAATTTTCATTTAATTAAGTTTATAAACAAACAAATTTAATAATTTAATTTCAAAATAATCATATACTTTTATGTTCTCTCTCTTTTTGAAGTCTTTTTATTATTAGCAACAAGAAAGTTTTGCTTTATATCTTTTGCTTTCTAAAAGGGTTTGATATGGTACATGTACAAACTTTATTATGAGTCGAATTCCTAAGAGTTGATTAATTAATAGTGTAATTAATATATGTATGCAAGAAGTAATTTGATTTCGTATACAAGATTTTAAGGTATAGTTCAAAAGCAAATTGATAATGGATTGACCTAGAGATCGCTAAAAGTAGATTAAAAGTGCAAACATATACGATTGCAAGAATTTCGACTTTGTTAACGAAAATTTAAAGTAAAGTTCAAAAGAAAATTGATAATGATTTTTAGGACATATTTGGAAGTGATTTATAAAAGTTGATTAAAAGTGAAAATATACGTATACAAGAATTTTGATTTCCATATACGAAACTTTGAGGTAAAGTTTAAAAGTAAATTAATAATGAGTTTTTGACTATGTTTGAAAGTTATTTACAAAAGTTGAATAAAAGTAAAAATATACCTATGGAAGGAGTTCAATTTCGTAACAAAGCTTTAAGGTAAAGCTTGAAAAGAACTTTTACAACGCACATCTTAAAGCATGTTGGGAAAGTAATTTTGAAAGAGTTATAAAATACCTCTAATTCTTAGGTTGAAAACTACTTATACCATGCATTTGGTTGTTTTAATCAAATCAATTTAATATTTGATTTGACATTTTCAAACATGATTTTCGAAAAATCAAAATTAAATGTAATAGTAAATTCTCGTAAAGTTTACAAATGACCTTTTACGAATTTTCATTTTCAAAGTGGTAATATATATTATACCTACAAAGAAGAGCCAAAATGAATGTCATTGCAGGAAGCATATTGCTCGTAGCACATGAAAAGGTAGTTGAAGTGAGCTTCAATCCAGCATAATAGAAATTTTGATCAATCACTGGCCTAAAGTAGGAAAAAAAAAAGAAAAGAACAATTATTTTGCAACTAAAAAATAACTGTTAAAATAACATAACACTTTCAAAACAAATTTACAAAAGAACTAAAATTTGCACTAACCCTAAGAAGCCCAGAAGGAAAATCTGCATTAACATTGTGAAACTAATCTTGGGCCTCACTTTTCTGACAAGAAAATCCATATATTAGTATAAAGAAAGTACTTAAAAAAGAACGGTAAAATAGCTTGTGTCAAAATCATTCCAAAAACGAGAGGGAAAGTCGTAGAAAGAACAACCTTTCGAGGAAGAAGGCGAACGGAGCAAGGGCGATGGTGGCAAAGGCTTGTCGATAGGTGACAAGAACGTAATGGCTCATTCCGCGGTTGAGAGCTACCTTGGTGACGATATTCATCCCAGCATAGCCAAATTGGAGAGAGATCATAGCGATGTAAGGTTGTGCTCCCTCAACAAAATTGGCAATTCCGCTTCCCTTTCCTTCCATTTTCTTTTGTTTATTTTTATTTTTGAAGAGGTTTGGGAAAGGAAAAAGAAAAGAAAAAAAAAAAAAAGAAAAAAATAAGGAAGAATTGTGTTTGGAGGAGGAAGAAGAACACTTCAAGAAGCTTAAGGCTAATTTGTTGTGTCTCTCCTAAATTGCAAAATGGGAACTTGGTTTCATATTTATAGACTATTTTTGTGATGATCATATAATTGGGTCTTTTGGCTTAATTTTTAATTTGAAAATGATGATGATATGATCTGCTATGTGGTTATCCATTCAAGTCTTGATGTGGGTTCCACGTGGCAGTATCATGGTGGTGTATTATTATCTTGTGATGATATTTTTACTTTTATTTCTCTCTCTCTCTCTCTCTCTCTCTCTCTCTCTCCCTCCTTTCCCAATATCAATCATATATTATTGTGTAAAAGCTCTCATGATATCGTTTTAGTGCTTCAAGCTGTAAAATGGAAGCATGATCAAAATTCTTCAATTTTCTAAATTTACAAAACTTCATAAAAATTATTTGAAGATTCATGAATAGACAAACTCTTTTTTTCTCTTTTTGTATACAACTTGTAATTCAAATGAACTAATTATATTAGAGGGATTCTAAGAAAATAGTATGAAAGAAAGAGTTTAAAAATTCTTAGAATGCTCGGAATATGTTTATCTAACATTGAGCAATAAAAGAAACCAAAGCAATCCAAACCCATCCATTGTTTGGTTTTGTTTTAATATAAATTTAGATATGTTGGTCTTTATTTAGAGAAAACCAAAAAGGTATTAGTTTAAATCCGTTCTTCATTGGTAAAACCAATCAAAACCAAACTGAACAATATTGGAAGATGGATACACATATATATATAAAGTCTAGCATTATTGATATCATTTAATACTTTAATTATATGATGCATATATATTTGGTGTTTAGAAAAGACCCATTATTATTGGATGCGTGGAGTTTTTATTTAGAAAATCGCCAAAGACAGAGAAAAAAAATTGTCCACTTTCAATCTATATAAAAAAGCTCCAATTTAATTTAATTTTTTTGGTTTGATTCTTGGTTCACCTAAAAATTTGACAAATTTGAACTGAATTAGTTACTCATTTTAAACAGACAAGTAGGAGGTCTTGTTAACTACCAAACGGGTTAAGGTTTAGAGAAATTGCACCTTAGACGGTTCATGGACAATCTCTCGAAAATCTAAGTTAAATTCTCAATTGTCATATTTATTATTTAAGGTTTCTGTCAAAAGACTCAGAGAAGTGTACTATATAAATCCTCTAAACTTAGAGACGTCAATGCTCAACTATTATTGCTCCCTTCATATATGGCTAGTCTCTAGTCAATATATATTTAAATCAAATAATAGGGGTCTAGCACAATTTTTTTTTTATTATTGATTTAATACAACTAAGAAAATATTGTACCGACTCCTAACTAGACAAGAGAGAGTCTCAATCAAACCATCACTTGTGGCCTTTTCATATCCATATCTTTATTGGGCAGGAAACAGAACAATGAGAAGAGTGGATCGAATCCATTATTTTTCATGGTAATTTTGTTCATGCTCATTTGGAACTTACTTTTTAACAATTATAGTGATATGTTTTAACTAAAATTCAAATAGAATGATCTCTTTTTATTTTTCAACAAGCCGATTTGAGCAACATATTTTCGTCGTAATAAATAGATGTTTAAGGATAGTTAATTTTAAGAGTTTTAATACTTTTTTTATACTACAACAAATATGAGGCCCCAGGGGAGTTGCAATTAATATTATTTATAGGCATAAAATTACACAAAATACGTTGCATTTTAATTCTCATTATTCAAATGCATTTTCCTTTCCATTTAGGGTTTGTGTACGTAGTTGTAGAGCAATATTGTTTGTTGTATGAGTAGAATTGAATTAAATGAAAGGGGTGAGGCAAAGTAATGCTAAATAATGAGTAGGGTACCTTTTCACTAAAGGGTATCTATGTTTTTGATTGTCTTACAATTTGAAATGGGTGTAAGGCACTTTGATTTTGAGTGTATGGCTACAATACAAAATAAGATATTCATATTTAATAAAGAGAGAATCTTTTCTAATCACATCAAATCCTTCCTACTTACTGCTGTGTTAGAAATTTTGGTTTTTATATCTATATAAAACTTGGAAAATTAAAATTAATAAATAAGAAAAAGAATTAAGAAGTCAAATTTAAAGTTGTGGGTCAAATGAAAAATATTAATATTATATATATATATATATATTTCTTTAAAGCACCAAATTTCTAAACATGTTTTTTGTTTTTTTATCATTCATTGCAATAAAGTCGTACAAAAGATTGAGTTGGCAAAAGTTTTGTTTTCTGGAAATTGAATCTAAGATCTATAAACTAGTCATGGTTAACAACTCATTCTTCTCTAAAAGTATTGGTAATCATATTGATGACAAGTTTTGTATGAATTCTCTATACTCTGGATCATAACTTATTTTTATCATCTTGGGAGAAAGAGGAAACATACCATTCATGATTAAAATAGGAATATTTTCAAAAATAAAAAAAAAATATTAAAACTAGTCATAAAATATAGCAAAATATATTTATCAAATTTTCTATAGCTTATCTAAGTTACACTTAGAAGGCAGATCAGGAGCATGTGTCCTGAAACAGACGAAAACTAGGAGCAATTGTCTTAGGCTTTAGACCAACCACATCAAGAGTAGAGAGGATAGTGGGATGCTGAGACAACAAAAGAGTGCAAAGGAGACATGGAAAACAAATATGAATATTTATGCCAAACTTGGTGACATGTCTTAACAAATGTTGAAATAGAAACTCCCTCACATCAATCCTAGAACTTGTACCAATCAGATAGATAAGCTGACCAAGAGAAGTAGAAATGGTAGAGGCATGAATTGAGAGAATCCAGTTTGCAATACCAATTTTGTGTAGTATAGCATACTTGATACTCAACGACACGACAGGAAGTTGATCATTAGTAGGCCAGGAATGCACAGTGTCACCAGTTAGTTTCATAGCTAGTTGCTGAAGAGACGGAGGACAAGTAGTAAAGTCAACAGGCAAGGACACACCAAAAAACTTATTGATAAGAGCCAGAGAAATAGTAAAGCGGACTTAATGCACATGTACTTTTTGAAATTCATCGGGACTAAGGTCATTAAAGTAAGTGGGAAGATAAACAATTAACTCCCCAATCAAACGAGGGTAAAAGGGACCAACCTCAAAGACAATTTTCATTAACCAAAGATTCTAAATGAGCTCAATTAAAGAAGTACACGATTGATGCTTGTCGAAAATATTAAGCTCATTAGCAATTCGATAATGAACAACATATTTCCATTTGTGAACACTTTCCTCTTAATGGAATGAGACATCGTCAATAGGCACAGGAGGTACATTCAGAGGGAGCTTATGACAGACGGCCTTGATTGTAACCACTATTTGACCCTTGATAAGAGGTCTTCTTGACACCTTGGGGATGGATGAAGAACCCATAGTATCTGTAGGGAGAACAATAGAAGCAAAAGGGGTGCCTTTAGGTATAGAAAGAGCATGAGAACCAATTGGAGGAACAGACAGAGAAGCAGCAGAGGAGTTCAAACCCGGAGAAGTAGAACAAACACTTGAAGGATGAACAAAAACAGAAGGTAGGGCAGAAGCGGAAGGGATCACCCTCAGGCACAGCTGGGGAACCAGAGGCCAAATCAACAACCTCAAAAATAGAAGGATCACTAGGTGTCGTATTCAAGTCAAGAAGGTTAGAAGATCAGCAAAAACCCCTCAAAGTTTCAGACCCTACAAAGTAAATAAAATTAAAGAGAGAGACAAATGGGAAATCGTAAACTTCACCACCTAACTAATGAAAAATAGAAAGCTTTAAAGATTAATAACTTGAGTAACACATAAAATTAGTGAAAAAAAAATGAAACATAGTAAATAAAACTTGGGAGATTCTAGCTCTAAACATAGTGTTCACAAAACTAATTAATTTTGAATAGAAATTAGCATTGAAACCTACATAATTTCTAATGATAGTCGTAAGAAACCTCTAAAAGCAATATAGATCACTATAAATCATAAGTTCATAATAGTTTTTGTACTTATAAACAAATGGTATGGATTCAAACTAAAAGAATGCAAATGAATGATATCAATCCATTTCCATGTAAAATGTTTAGTAACTTCTAAACTAAAAGTAGCATTAATATATTCCTAGATGATTCTCACTATTAACATATTTGTGTTAAACCAATAGCTATAGATTTCTCAAATTAAAGATCATAACATGAGACATATATTTCTACTTGTTTTTTCCTATTTACAAAATTTAATGTGTTTTGAGTTTTTCCCCTGTTTTTAGATACTTTTTCAATAAGATATTGTAATTAAGAAGCTTCTCAATAAGGTCAACATCAGCATTCGCCTACCGCAGTAGCAAACCAAATCCAAAGCATCAAGTGTGTCACTTTTTCGATATTCGATATACTAAATATCCATAAAATAACTAAACAAATTATCATTTCATAAATTTCTTAGCATAGTCATACAAATTTACTCATAATTGAAGCGTTTGGTAATGTTGTACAATACATAAACTTTAGAAAATGCCATTACCTCTGTCTCTGTTCATTAAGAAATATATACAAATATACAATTGCAAGTCCTTACAACTGAAAACTATATAATTCAGTACACATATCAAAAAAAAAAAAAAAAAGTAAAAAACTGAAACCAACTTATTTAACATAAAAATAAAAAGGTTCAAAGCAAACAAGACCATTCAAGAACAGATCGAGCGAAGCCGAAAACCCAAATGTGATAAGTGTTTGATTTAAATACTTAGCGCAATGGTCCAAGTTATTAACATTCGAAAAAGTATAGTCACTAAAGCAAATACAACAAAACCTCAAAGCATCAAAACATTTGGGTCATACGCTCGTCAGAAATGAAAATATAGGCAGAAAAAGATCCGTAAAGCGCTAAAATGCAGAGGAAACTAACTTGACGGAGTAGATAAACTTCGGAGATTGCTGAAAAGGAAGAAGCCAAAAACATAGAGGAAAACAGAAAACAGAATGAGATAAAAAAGAAAAGAGATGAAATGAAGAATCGAATTGTGAGAGACTGTTAGAGAGATTACTCTACCGAGAGCTTTTGCTCAAACCACTTTTCAATATCTGACATGCTACCTCCGATTGTCTAAAGAATTTTATTTAAAAGAATATATCGTTATAGAATCTCAGGTGTTTTCCTCTGCATCCAAATCCTTGAAGAGGTTTTGAATTTTTGTGTATCAGCATGATCGGGAAGAAGACATATTGTTCTTTAGTTCAACTTCGAGTTCTTCCGAAATGAGTTTCGATGGATTTTCATCTTCGGATGCTGAACAAATGTATGGTTTGAAATTGTTGACGCCATCTTGTTTTGCAAAGTTTAGATCGAAGCCGATTCGAACTAGAGTCTTGGCTTCACCTCGGGAAAAGACGGAGGCAAAGCAATGACAAAGTAGAGAGAAGCCACAATCGAAACTATATATTCAATTCGTTAAAAACAAAGAGAAATCACGAGGTTTCGACGAAAATGCCATGATTATATCAAAATCTAGGGCGTTGAAGATTTACAGTAATTTAAAGAATGTCAAGCAACTAATTTCACTAGGGAGAACGTCTTTCAAGTTTTCTTAATTTAATCTTCACCGCAAGAACACCAAAGAAGATCGAAAACTTTGTATCATTAACCACTATCTCCGAAGATCTAACCTCAGAAAGAAAATCAAAATTCAGCCGAACTTCCACTTGTTCTTTTGCAGCATCATTTCTAGATTATGTCTAAGCAAAAAGTCACCATGCTCAAGCGAAAAACTATGCAATGTCGATAGAAGAACAACCCTGTTCGTCACGGTAACCAACACAATGACATCCACAACCATGATCGCCACCACGACCTCTACCACTGAAGCTTCTGCCAAACTTGCCACGAACTCCTCCTCATTTAGCCATGATTAGTGTTATTGAAGAAGCTGCAATGAAAATGAAAATAACGGGAGTTTGAGAGTGTATAAGGTTGAAAAAACCCTAAAGAAGGTATTTATATGTGAGGGTTATTGGGAGTTAGGTTTGATGGGTTAGCTTTTGGGGTGTTTGGACAGGTCTAGAATGTACCTTTAATGTTGGTTTTTAAAAGAAGGAGTCATTAATGTCGGTTTTAAATTGATATTAAAGCTTCATCTTTGATGTCGGTTTCAAATCGACATTAAAGATCTGTGTTTATTTTTTCAACCGACATTATAGGTCATATTTCTTCTAATACAAGGACTAAAAAGTTACATTCTAAAAACTTAAAGGCCAAATGTGTCTATTCTTATAAACCTGTGACTAAAAAGGTACATTTTGAAATCTCAAGGACAACCAAAACTTTAACAATTTTATCCCCGATGGTATATTATACAATACATATTAAACTCAAAGTTGATTATTGTAATCTTGATCAGTATGTAGTTTCTACATGGATTGATTATGTTTAAGAAAAAATAGTTTAAAGGGACTATGGTATATTGATAGATAAAATTTTAGTATCTTATCTTTGCTGACACACTATGATATAACACACTTTGTAATTGTTACAAATAATTGATTTAATAATAGAAATCATGCATCTAGAGACATGAAAGTGGAGGTATACATTGAGTTTCTATAGTTTTGCTTCGTGAAACACTTAATTTAATCTCATTGTAAATCTATTAATTAAGAAAAATTTTCTTACGATGTTCATAAGTGACTCGATCATAATCTTGAATGAATTATGGAATTTTGCCTATGAAAACTCATCATTTGATTTGTATGAGCTACAATGATCATTAGTTGATTGAATAAAACGGGAGCTGGACAAAATAGACAGTAGTGTTGGAATTTTGTCAAAACGATTTAATGAGATTATCTTTTATTTAATGAGTTATTTAATTTCAAAAACATAAAAGATCTTCTTTTATTTTAGGAATCTTTTATCAATATCTTCCTTTATATACTACGGAAGTTGTGTGAATGGACACGACTGACGAACGGAGAAAGCTTTTTGTGCTACTAGTCGAAACTATCGTTGCAGAGGTGTGAGCGAAAGAAGCTAGTACGATTAACTATTTATGGTCTCAACGTGTTGATTTGTGATGAAATTAATGATCAGTAATATGAAAGAAGCAGTAATGATCAAGAGATCATTTTAAACTTAGGGGAAATATGAAACCATCTTCAAGAAGATTCACTCATATGTTCAGGGAGAGCCTGAAGTCTTAAGTTATTAAATGCTTTAAGATAGTCATATACTTGAGTTGATTATAACTTACTATATTGATGTATATTGACTATTGGGAATCTTAATTACATTACTCATCTAAGCTGTGTGCAACTCCCCAAACGTAGGTGATATTTGTTGAATTGGGTTACCAAAGCTTTATGTGTTATTTACTTCTATTGTCCCTCTAGCTATTACAATAGTCAAATATTTTAAAATTAATTAAAAGGGTATATTAATTATCTCATAACTTTTTCAATTGGTATCTTAATGCTATATTTAATGGTGTTAATTTGAATGTGTTTAAATTAATTAACTCTTGTAGTTCCACTAAAGAAGCATGGAAAATATTGAAGGTTGCATATGAATGCACTACAATAGTTCAAATATCCAGTTTATAACCGGTAACCTCAAAGTTTAAAGCCTTAAAAATGTCTGAAGATGAGTCTGTAGCTGAATATAATGAGAGGGTTTTGGAAATAGCCAATGAATCATTCAACCTTGTAGAGAAGATACCTGAATCCAAGATAGTGCGAAAAGTGCTGCATTCTCTACCTGGAAAATTTGACATGAAGGTTATAGCTATAGAAGAAGCACACGATATAACTAAGCTAAAACTGGATGAATTATTTGAGATGACTATATTAAATAGAGAAAATAAAAAAAGGTAAAGGTGTTGCTTTTAAATCAGTATATGAAGAAGAGTCAACTGAAAATAAATCACCAAGTGAAGTAAATGTTAATGAGTCAATAGCCCTTATGACAAAACAGTTTTCTAAAGTTGTAAAGAAGTTCAGAAATATAGATACAAATGGGTCCAACTTTAGGAATTCAATTAACTTTCAGATGAAGAGATGGTGAAAGTTATAATAGAAGGGATAATGAAAATTTTAACAGAAGAGATGGTAACAACTTCCGATGAAGTGATGGTGATCAAGGCAAAATTTTTAAATGTAGGGAGTGTGGACGAGTTAGTCATTATCAGGTTGAATGTCCCACGTTTCTAAGAAAGAAAAAGAAGAATTTTTGTGCTACATTGTCTAATGAAGATACTGATGATAGTAAGGAAGATCTTGGGGGTACAAATGCATTCATTGTGAATATCACCGAGACTGATTCTGTAGTTGAAGATGAAAGTGAAGATTCTGAAGAAGAAAGTGAAAATGACTTGTCCTTTGAATAGTTGAAGATCTAGTGGAAAGAGAATTTAGAAGCCAGAGCTATCCAAAAAGAAAAAATAAAGAGTCTAATGGAAGAAAATGAATGATTATTGTCAGTAATATCTTCCTTAAAACAAAAATTAAGGGAAGTTCAGACAGAATATGATCAAACTATGAAATCAATCAAAATGTTAAATTGAGGGTCTGAAATTTTAGGTCATACACTGAATTTAGGACAGTCTCGTTTAAACAGATGTGGTCTTAGTCTTTACTCATGAGCATTCGTCAAGCAAATGGTATAAAATTTGTTCCTGTTACTGTGGGCATCAAGTCTGACCAACTAGTTGAAACAAAGGTTGTTAGGTCTTCCACAAAAATTAACTGGGCATGTCATTATTGTGGTAAAAAAGGTCATATTCGACCTTTTGGTTTTGCATTACAAAGATACAGATTTCAATATTAGAAAGCTACTTATCATTCACAGAAGTACAAACTAAACTTATTTACTCCAAGAGGCAAAAGAAGTTATAAGGAATGAAGAGTTAAGAATGCAAGAAGGTGTAATATTGCCTTTACTACAGTTCAATCTTCAATTGGATTTTGATAATGGTTGTTCCAGACACATGACTGGAAATAGATCCTTCTTTTCTAAACTAATACAGTGTACATCGGAACATGTTACTTTTGGGAATGGTGCAAGAGGAAGAATCCCTGCAAAAGGAAATATTGAGAAATATAATCTACCATGTCTAAATGATGTACGATATGTTGAAGGGCTCAAGGAAAACCTATTTAGTGTCAATCAATTTTGTGATCAACATTATATTGTAAATTTCAGAAAAGATAATTTCATAGTGACTGGTGCAGATAAAAGAGTTCTTATGAGTGATTGTAGATAGGCTGATAATTGTTACCATAAGGTATCAAACAATACTGATGTATGTCATTCAATCAAAGAAGATCAAACTCGACTATGGCATAGGAAACTTAGACCTGTCAGTCTAAGTAGTATTGATAAGGCTATAAAGAATGAGGCTGTCATAAGAATTCCAAACATTGACTCAAACAGCAAGTTCTTTTATAGTGAATGTCAACTAGGAAAGAAAATCAAGACATTTCACAAAAGTATGAAAGAGTGTTATACAAACAGAGTTCTAGAACTATTACACATGGATCTAATGGGTCCCATACAAACTAAGAGCCTTGAAGGAAAAAAGTATGTGTTTGTAGTTGTGGATGATTTCTCGCTTCACTTAGATAAGATTTCTCAGAGGAAAATCAAATACTACCAAAGTGTGCATTAGTTTATGCTTGAGCCTTTAGCGTGAACAAGGAAAGAATATTGTTCAAATCAGTAATGATCATGGCGAAATTCAAAAATGAAGAATTGGATAATTTATATGAAACAGAAGAGATTCATCATGAATACTCAGCGCCTTTAACACCACAATAGAATGGAGTAGTAGAGAGAAAGAACAGAACCTTATAAGAGATGGCTCGAGTTATGCTTCATGCCAAATCTCTGCCACTATAGTTTTGGACTGAAGACGAGTTATATTCACAATAGAATTACTACTCGTTCTGGTACTACTGTAACCTTGTATGAGTCGTGGAAGGGCAAAAAACATAGTGTTAAGTATTTTCATATATTTGGAAGTACTTGTTATATTATTGCTGATAGAGAGTATCATAGAAAATTGGATGCTAAATCAGAAAAAGGGATTTTTCTAGGATATTCTCATAATAGTCGTGGTTATAGAGTATTTAATAATAGAACTAAAGTGGTTATAGAGACTATTAATGTGCTTATGAATGATAATGAGCAGACATTATACAGATGAACAAATGATAATGATGATCTACCATCTAAATCCTCTGTTGCATCTGAATTAGTTGTGGCTGATATTCCTACAGTTGATACAAGTGTAAATAGCTTTGATGATAGCTCTAAATCAACTCAAAAGGAAGTAATGGCTTATGTAAGCAAAATTATTTTATCTTCACATGTCCAAAAGAATCATCCATTGAGTTTCATAATTTGAGATCCTTCAGTTGGGATTACTACCAGAAAAAAGGATAAGATTGGTTATGCAAAGATGATTGCTAATATTTGCTACACTTCATCTATTGAGCCTACATCAGTGAATGAAGCTTTCAAAAATGAGTTCTGGATAAATGAAATGCAGGAATTATTATTGCAATTCAAACGAAATAATGTGTGGACTTTGATTCCTAAACCTGAGGAAGCAAACGTTATAGGAACTAAATGGATATTTAAAAATAAAATAAATGAGAAAAGACATGTAACAAGAAACAAGGCCAGATTGGTTGCTCAAGGTTACTCTCAGGTGGAATAAGTAGATTTTAATAAAACTTTTGCACCTGTAGCTAGACTTCAAGCTATTTTTCTTTTACTTATCATATTATGTGTTTGTAAGTTCAAACTGTATCAAATGGATGTTAAAAGTGCCTTTCTAAATTGGTACTTGAATGAAGAAGTGTATGTTGCTCAACCTAAGGGTTTTATTGATCTAGTGTATCCTCAACATGTGTATAAACTTAATAAAGCTCTATATGATTTAAAGCAAGCACCCAGAGCATGGTATGAACGACTCACGATTTATCTTGGTCATGAAGGATACTCCAGGGGAGGTGCTGATAAGACTTTATTTGTGAATAAATCTGACAAAAACTTGATAGTTGCACAAATATATGTAGATGATATCATATTTGAAGGTTTTCCAAAGGAACTTGTTAAAAATTTTATTGATATTATGTAGTCAGAATTCGAGATGAGTATGATTGGGGAATTGTCTTGTTTTCTAGGTCTTTAAATTAATGAAAGGAAAGATGGCATCTTTATCACTCGGGAGAAATATGCTAAGAATATAGTTAAAAAATTTCGCCTTGATAAGTCTCAACAAAAGAGAACTCCCGCTGCTAAACATATTAAAATCACCAAGGATAGTGATGGGGAGTCTGTAGATCATAAACTTTACAGAAGTATGATTGGGAGTTTGCTTTATTTAATAGCTAGTAGACTTGATGTTGCTTATGTTGTGGGTATATGTTTCACATCTACTTGCAGTTAAAAGAATAATCAAATACGTTCATGAAACAAGCAAATTTGGAGTTTTACACTCTTATGATGCAAATTCAATTTTTGTTAGTTATTGTGATACAAATTAGGCTGGATGCTCAGATGATAGAAAAAGCACATTAGAAGGATATTTCTTTTTTGGAAATAATTTGATCTCCTAGTTCAGTAAAAAGCAGAATTGTGTTTCACTATCTACAGTAGAGGCATAATACATTGCAACAAGAAGTGGGTGTACTTAGCTTATTTGGATGAAACAGATGCTACAAGAATATGGTATTCAACAAGATACTATGACACTTTATTGTGATAATATGAGTACAATCGATATTTCCAAAAATACAATACAGCACAACAGGACTAAGCATATTGACACCAAGCATCATTTTATCAGGAGCTTATAAAGGAAAAAATAATTACGCCTGAGCATGTTCGATCAAATCTTCAGTTGGTAGATATATTTACTAAACCACTGGATGCAGGTTCTTTTGAGCACTTGAAAGCTGGTTCAGGAGTTTTTAAAATTTAATTTTATTATTTATTCAGGGAGATGTGGAGAAAAGGCATCATGGTCTTCATTTATGGGCACGTCAGCGCCGAAATAACTTTTATTAAAAGGCACTTAATTTTTACAGGAAGTTACTTTTATTTTAAGTCCCTTCATTATCATGAAACCTGTTCATCTTCGAAATTCTAGAGTACACATTCTTGAAGTTTTTCTTTCAAATTTAAAAATGGTAAATACACATAAAAGAAAATATCAAGCTCATTCGTCGAAAGCTGTTGTTGAAGTTCCTGACACTTGAACCAACATGCATAGTGTTCGAATGAGGGGTCGTAGATTTAAGAGCACTCCCTCTCAAAGACCTTATCATCTACCGTCTGAAAAGAATAAGGTAAATCCTTTTGATAGCCCAAATTTTTCTATTCATGATGAGAATGTTACTAGTAGTGCTGCTGAGAATGCGAAAAATGAACAGGTTGTCTCTGAGTCTCATATGTCTGAAATGGATTTGGATGAATGAGAAGATGTTCCACTAGCTAGGTTGTTAAAGAATGGTTTATTTTCTAATGCTGAGCTCATCGAAGCTGATGTTCCTGTTACTTCATTTTACTTTGACAATAGTTCTTCCTCTGAAGATATATTTGTTCCAACACCTGGTCAGCTCTCTACAATAAATGAAGACATTGGACAGTCTTGTCATTCTCCAACAGTTAGCTCTCCTGTTTGGACCAGTTTACCAGTTGATGTTCAACAATCTGTTCCTGATTCTTTACTTGATTGTTAAAGCAGGTGTAATGCAGAGGCGTATTGCAGATAAGGTGAATGTGTTTGATAAGCACTATTCCTGCTTAAGTGTTATAGACTTGATTGTTAAAGTAGGGCTGTCCAAAACAATTTTTAATGTTGAGTCATTCTATCCTTAGTTGATAAGAGAGTTTATAGTAAATTTGCCTTTTGAATTCAACAATCTGAGTACTTCTGATAACCAAACAGTGCACATTCGAGGCTTGAAGTTTAAGATTTCTCCTGCCGTAATCAATGGATTCTTGGAAAACGCTGTGGAACCTAGCTCTACTCCTTCACATCCATCCAATGATGTTTTGCCTTCTGTACTATCTCGAGAAACTCTGTCTATATGTCTTGTGGATGGGATTCCAGCTGTTTCACTAAGTATCAAATATGCCATTCTCCATAAAATTGACATTGCTAATTGGTTTCCCTCTTCACATGCTTCCAGCATTTCTGTTGCCTTAGGGACTTTTCTTTATCAAATCTACAATGATGATATTGTTGATGTTGGCTTCTTATTATATAATCAGCTTTGAGACACGTGGGAACATTTGGTGTTAAGATTCCTATCCCTTTGTCTCAGTTCTTCTCAAGTCTGCTGGTTCTTCTGAATGCTGAGATCCTGACCCCATATGGATGCTCCTAGTCCTGACCCAAAGACATTGTCATTGAACTACATGTTATTTCAAGGAAGTCATGTTCTTGACATAGAACATGATTTGAGATCCTCTAGGAACCCCCGTATGTTTGACATTGATGATGTAGATGAGAATGTTGAGAGGTTCTTTGTTCATCGTGACTTAGTCTCTAGGATAATTAATACACTTACAGTTGAGTCTTGATGTAACGCCCTTAAAATTAAGATAATTTTGGAGTTAATTATCTTAATTTTGTTTAATTAGATTTAATTTATTGGACGTTATTTTGAATTCATTTAATTAGAATTATTTCATTTTTGTGAGAATTGAAATTAATTAAATATTTGTTGGATGAATATTTAATTAATTAGAGGTTTTGACATGTGACATTTATGTAACGCCCCAAATTAAGGTAATTTATTTTAATTATCTTAAGTTTAATTTTGACTAATGTTGGAATTTTGGGTGTTATATGATTTTAAATTGTTGAAATATTTGATTTGTGAAAAATATCTAATTATTTAAATATTTTGGAAAATATCTAATTATTTAAAGTTAAAATTTTGATTAGAGTTGTTTGTTTTAAGAGATTTGTTTTTGGGAGAAATTTGATTAATTATATATGATTATATAATTAGTTGAAATTTAAAGATAAAATAATTATATTAGGGGTCTTTTTAAAAATATAAAAAAGCGGCAAAATATTTACAATCTATATAACAATTCTGAAAACGGAAAAAGCCCAGAGGCCCACCGTGTAAAATACCAAAAATGCTCCATCAATCATGTCGTCAACAATGCGTGCGTAATATATTTGTGATCGTTTAGATTTGGTTATTATTTGGTATTCGATCGTTTAGATATGACTACAATTTATCTTTTCAATTCCATCGTTTAATTTTGTTACACGATCGTTTAATTTGGTTATTGTTTAGATTTGTGGATCCAAATTTAAATGATTTTTTTAATAAAAAATTTGGTACACGATTTTTTTAATTCTTTTGGTACACGATCATTTAGATTTCTCTAAACGATGATTTATTTTTTTTTACACGATCGTTTACTTTTTTTTCACAATTGTTTACATTTGGCTACTCTAATCCAAATGATTTTTTTCAAGATTCTTTATACACGATCTTTTATTTTTTTTACACGATCATTTAATTTGGTTACGTTTAAATTTGGTTACATCACTAGAAGAAATCTGGCCTTAAACCAAACCAACATTAAAGGGCTTTAATGTCACTTGGCAACCGACATCTTTGGGAGCGTTGTTAAAGGCCGTTAATGTCGGTTTAAAAATGACATTAAAGACCTTTTTAATGTCAATTTAAAATCGACATTAAAGGACTTTAATGTCGATTTAAAACCGACATTTTTTATAGTGTTATTAAAGCCCTTTAATATCGGTTGGGCTTTGATGTCGTTTTACAACCGACATTAAAGAGGCCAACAATGTCAGCTTATAACCGACATTATAGATCCCCAATAATGTCAGTTTAAAATCGACATTGAAGCCTTGTTTTTGGGTCCATTTTTACAAATTTAGTTTTATTTAATTGTTGTATTATTCTACATTTTCTATGAACCGACATTAGGTCCATGTAGATAAATATTTTTTTCTCACTCCAACAAATCAATAAAATTAATATTTTTAAAAAAATTATAATCTTTGTCTTTTACATTTCTATACACAAAATGAAATCTTAAAATTCTGTTTATGTATACATTCTACGACAGAACATGAAAAAAGATCTTAATACAAGACTTAAATAAGAAATCCTACAAGTCTTCTCAATCTTTAACCTTCAACAATAGCTTGGCTATCTACACAATCGCTTAGCTTTCAACTCAATATGTCTTCAATCATTCTACTAGCAATATCAAAATAAACAATTTAATCTTTAGAATTCTAAGAAGAACATCAATACAAAACATTCTCGTAGTTGTCCATTGTTCTAATCACATATTATTTCCATATGAGCTATGGATGAGTAAAAAGGAAGCCTTTGAGGAAAGAATAATGTTTAGCTAACCAACATTTCCAGTTTGATCACATATACTTTGAGTTCGATTACTACACTTATGATTCCCCAATCCGTAGTCTAGATTGAGTCCAAACAAGCCCACATAATGCCTGTGTACTTAAAGAAAGAACAAAATCTCCCTGTCAGTTATAAACCAGTTCCTTTTAAGGCGTGAAAATATTTTTTCCTAATGAACAATCATATTTTCTGCCTGTGTAGATAAAGAGAGAACAAAATCTCAACCATGGTTGGTAAAGGTTCCACTAAAAGTAGAGGGTATGTGATGTTGCACCTGAAATTATGCAAACTACCTAGTAATAATAAAACGTAAAGTTAGAAATACAGAAATATGAATAGTACCTTTGTTGCTTCCATCTCAGCTTTCCTTAGGGCTCTCTCTTCCCTACGAAATTATTAAAATTAACAACAGTAGAATGAATGGGAAATTGAACAAACAAGCAGAAAAATAGCCGTATGAAGAAACATTAGAAACCTCTTTTCCTGAAGAATCGCAGTCACTTGGTCTTCCATTTGTTCAATTATTTCATACCACTTTTTTATTGATTGCTCAGCCACAATTCTGCTTTTCAACTTGGAACCAGCTTTCTTAGCCTATCAATAGAAGTTGGGACCTATACTTAGTTCGGAATGAATAGAACATATATAAAGATTGACAGAAAATAACCAACAAAAACTAGGTCACACAAAAAACTCGACTGGAATTCACAAGAAATAACCCTACAATTATCAACAAATAGAAAAAGTAGCCTGAAAAAGGAGGAAGCAGCTAAAGAATGTTTTGTGCAGTCTCCTGAACCTAACAGTACGACGAAAGTAGTTGATTATATCTAAAGAATTCAATATTCTATAATTCTGTACAAGAGTTCCTTGTTTCTTATTGTAAATGTCAATAAAAATAATGAACCTAAAGTTATCTTCAGCTTCCCGTTGAAAGACAAGAGACATATAGATATAGATATATGTTTGTACCTATAGTTCAAAAATAATAACTTTGAATCTCACATGTTATTACACTTTCAAACTATATGTAATACATTATATCTATTCGACTATACGAACTACCCTCTCCCTTATTTTTCCTTCTCCTTCTTTTATCACCTTCAAGCTTCACCACTTACTGTGGTTGGTCGTGCAAGTATCTTACCACCATTAGAATTATAGATCTAGAAAGAAAAGAAAAGGCATGGAATAATTTGGAAACATTTGAAATGGAAAATTAAAACCATTTTTCCCCATACTCTCAAACCACCCTCGGTTAGATATAAAAAAATAACTATGGACATCAATAATAAATCATGGACAATAAGAGTAGACTGATCTACACAAATAACTATGTCCTGTCATATTTTCGATAGTAATTTCAGGAACAATTGTAAATTTCGAAAATTAAATGAGAAACATTATCTTAAGATAACTCAGGTAAGTTAAACATTATCCTAAACATCAATAATAAATCATAAACAATTACGTACATAAAATAAATTTAAACTTTCAAAGAAGCAAGTTAAATCTTCAATGAGAAACATTCCAATATTAGGTTATCTGAGTGATGAGACAAGACAAGATGAGTAAGAACAACCACTAAATTTCACCTCTGAAAAAAATAGTAATAAACATGTAACAAATGATTTCGATAAAATTAAGAAACAGGGAGGCTCACTGCTCACATTATCCTAAGATGTCTCAAGTTCCTAATGCTAGGGGAAAGCTTTCCAAATAAACCAATATTTTACATCTCTCCACCTATAACAACAATAATTAGTAACAAATTTTAGGTTTATTTAACATTTACACATACATTGTATCCAAATCATAAACCCGTATATAAATTGACCTCTTAGAACGAATTAAAATCACTACGAAAAAAGGATGTTAAATGATTAAAAACATGTTATAAGAATGATTATGAATATAACAATAGTGATTTAACCTTTCTAAAATCAAATTAATATCAAAGAATCAAACATACCCTTCAGTCTATTTTGGTCATGTATAATTAGAATAGTAATGAAGAAGAACAGAGGCAGAGTTACTTTTACAACTTCTATCACCAAACATGATATTCTATGATCAAATAACCAACATTTTGATGACAGAGCACTAACCAGACTCTGCAGAGAGGAAAATTTGATCTCTCAAGATCACATGTTCAGGCATCAATTCTTCAGATCCCAATAACTTAATATATTCCAGTGCCATTGTTAGTTGTTCTTGACTTGCCAATATTTCAGCATATTTCTCAACAAGCTTGCATAAAGTTACACTAAATCTCTTTTGTCTAGTGGCCAAAGCAAGCACGATAGATTTTTCCATCAAATCCTAAGCAAAGCAAAAGGCTTGTTTAACTTTATATTCCAATACATAAGTTCAATATCCAGTCCCTACACAACATTTCAACCATAGATAAATTGCCACAAAAACATATCAATAAAATTAATGTGCCTGATTTTTTTCTCATCTATTTTGTATCTACAAGACAAGAAAAAAATCAAAAAGAGTTTGCACCCAAGTAGCCACATCTGTAGAAATAAGAAAATAAACTTGTTGTTTCTTGAAAAGCTTAAGGCCTACGCATAACAAAATCAAATAATGATCATCATGTAAAAGGGGAAACTGAGGGTCTTGATTAAATTATTCCTATAATAAACATGTCAACAGGAAATCACTCACATCAAGAAGTTGAACTTGGGTAAGATGTCCATGAAGTTCAGTAGCCTTAAAACCAGCTAATCCAAATAAAATCTTTAGCCTATGAGCATCTTGTTTGGTTCCACTAGGTCAATAAAAAAGAATGATGAAAATAAATTTGACTAGTTTACAGAAAAAGTAATAAATTAATTGGACTCAGTCGATCCAGAAGGCAGTTGCTTCTAATAGTAAAAGAATTAGATGCACCCTTCCAGTTAAAAAGTGCCAAAAATAAAGTTGAGCTAGCTCATGAAATTTTCGTCTACAATACCGAAATACAATAACTTTAGAAGTAAATGTCTTTGAGCATAAAGATAGAAGGATAACTTCTTGATTCACTTCATGCATTCTACGTAATTTGACCACCCTCTAAGCATAATACACATTATCGATAACTAAAAAATCATCCAATAGACAAAAGGCTTTGAGGTTGCCAAAGAGTATTCAGTAAAAAACTAAAAAACCAGAGTTCAGAAGCTAGAGAGTATTTAAAGAATTGTGTTTATTATCAAAATTCAAACCAAAGAGTATTCAAGGGTTAAAATCTAAAAAACAGCACTTTAGCTAAAATCAAAATGTTGTAACTGGAGTTCAAATGCCTAAAATTCAACAATATAGACCCGGTTCCTCTCTGAAAAGTGTTCAAATAGTTCAAAAACTACTTTGAGTCAACGTATGAGAGTTTACCAGTGCTGGAGACAAATTTAAAGATCTTAAACTGAGTGTTCGAACTTACTACTCTAAATGACAACCTAGAATGTTTATAACCACTGTCTAAATAGACTTGGATTCTTGCTAAAACATGTCCATATATGCTTAATCTTGCGTATTTAGAGCTGTTAAGAAGTGTGTGACTTAGATATAAATCTAAATAAAAGTGGGTCAGTGTGGAACCTGGTCAAAAGGGATGAAAACCACGTTGAACGTCGTTGGCCAAAGAGGAATAATATCGCTTGTGGTCTTCAAATTTGGAGATTCGTGGGTGGCGGCAAGGACTGGGCATGACTAAGAACAAGGTACGATGTTCGTGAGGCCTGGGCACGATTGGCGGCGAAGGCTGGGCAGGATTGAGAACTAGGTATAGTGGTCGCGAGGTTTGAGCACGATCGGTAGTGAGAACTGGGTATGGTGGCCACAAGGTTTGGGCATGATTGGTGGCGAGAACCGGGCACGATTGAGAACTAGGTACGGTGGTCGCAAGCTCTGGGCACAATTGGCGGCGAGGGCTTGGCACGTTTGAGAACTTGGTACGGTGGTCACGAGCTCTGGGCACGATTGGCAACGAAGACTGGCAATGATTGAGAACTGGGTATGGTGGTTGCAAGGTCTTGGCACGATTGGTGTGGCGGCGACTGTGTAATTTGGAGAAGAGACGGTGTGAGATGCATGATTGAGAAGATAAGGAAAAGAAATTAAAAAACCAGGGAGGAAGGAAAAGACAGATGGGAAAAAAAGAGTAAAGTAATTGAGGAAAACATTATTTTTTACAAAATTAAAAAGAATAAAAAAATTAGAAAGGAGCTTTAATGTCGTTTTTTCAAAGGTGGATGTTTAATGCCAATTTTAAACCGACATTAAGGCCCCCCTCCTTAATGTCGGTTTAAAACCGACATTAAACATCCGCCTTTTGAAAACCAATATTAAAGCCCATTTTTCATTTTTTCCACCCGACATTAAAGGTCATATTTCTTCTAGTGCATGATTGTTTAGATTTGGGTACCCAAATCTATTTTTTTTTTCAAAATTTGGTACATGATTTTTTTAATTCTTTTGGTACACGACCGTTTAGATTTTTGTAAACGATGATTTATGTTTTTTACATGATCGTTTACTTTTTTTACACGATCATTTACATTTGGCTACTCCAATCTAAAAGATTTTTTTCAATATTCTTTTGTACACAATCTTTTATTTTTTTACACGATCGTTTACTTTTTTATACGATCGTTTACATTTGGCTACTCTAATCTAAATGATTTTTTTTCAAGATTCTTTATACACAATCTTTTATTGTTTTTACACGATTGTTTACTTTTTTATACAATAGTTTACATTTGACTACTCCAATCTAAATGATTTTTTTCAAGATTCTTTATACACGATCTTTTATATTTTGCTATTTTTTTATACACAGTCATTTAGATTTGATTAACCGAATGTAAACGACATAAGAAAAAAAGGAAACGAAGAAAGACGATGAAAATAAATTGCAGCGAAAAAAAGAAGAGGAAAAGTAGAAAGACGATGGAAAGAAATCGAAAAAAGAAGAGGAAAATAAGGAAGACAGATTAAATGATGTAAATAAAGAATTGAAAAATAAGAAAAATGATGGACAAAAATTGCAGAAAAAAAGGAAAGAAGAAAGACGATGAAAGAAATCACAGGAGGAAGATGAAAGAAATCGTAGTAGGAAGACGATTTCATTGCGAGGAAGAGAAGAAAGATGGAAGGGCAAACTTGGAATATTTAAAAAATGGCTAACTTTATTGGCTTTGTTACACGGGTCGTAAATAGTTTGGTGTTTTGTTACATTTATGTAAGTTTTCCGTTATATTATATAGATAATATAATTATGTAAGGATATTTATTTTAGGAAATATAAAGGTGATTTGATTGGAGAGAGTGGGAGATTTGAGTTTAAAAAGTAGATTTGAGGGGTTTAAATGAAGAGAGAGAGGGAGTTGTTTATTGGGAACAAAATAAGGAAAGGATAAAAGAAAAATAATAATAATTTATTATTTTTATTATTATTAATTTTTCTTTAAATAGACTCCTTGAAAAACGTGAAAACCCTAATTCATCATCTTCTTCCTCATCACAAGAAAACCCTAACCTTTAAAACCCTAGCCTCTTAAGTCCACCACCACCTTCTCACCGTTCGACAGCTACCGCAAACGTCGTCGTCATCTGCAAGCCGCCCGTCACTTCATTGATCGCCGTCGAAGGTAGCCAACAACCCGAGCGCTTCAGTCGTCCTCCTCCATCTCATCACCGCGAGTGTCGTCTCGGTGTTCGAAGAGTTGTTGTCCATGTCGATCATGTTTTGATGTTGTTTTGAAGTTTATTTTTGTTAAAGATATTTTGAAGTTGTTTTTCTTTTTCTTTTTTGGCTTTTTTAAGATTATAAGAAGCTGATACGAGGTTATATAATCATATGATGTTTATTGCTAACATTTTGTTGTTGAGGAACAGAGAAAGCTTTTCGTGCTACTAGTCGAAACTATCATTGCAGAGCTGTGAGCGGAAGAAGGTAGTACGATTAACTATCTATAGTCTCAACGTATTGATCTGTGATGAAATTAATGATCAGCAATATGAAAGAAGAAGTAATGATCAAGAGATCATCTTAAACTCAAGGGGATGAAGTCATCTTCAAGAAGATTCACTCATATGTTCAGGGGGAGCCTGAACTCTTAAGTTATTAAGTGCTTAATAATATTACTTATCTGAGTTGTGTGCAACTCCCCAAACGTATATGATATTTGTGGAACTGGGTTACCACAACGTTCTGTGTTATTTACTTCTACTGTCTCTCTATCTATTTCAAGAGTTAAATTGTAATGCCCCAAATTTAAGGTAATTTATTTTTAATAATCTTCAGTTTAAATTTTTTATTTTTAGGTGTTATTTCATTGTTGAATTTTATTGGAACTTATTAAATATTTTGGAAAAATATCTAATTGTTTGTATTTGAGAAAATTTAATTAATTATATTTGATTGTATAATTAATTGATTTTTTTAAAGTTAAAATAATTATATTATGTGGATAATATAATTAGGTAAGGATATTTATTTTTGGAAGATAAAGGTGATTGGTTTGGAAAGAGAGGGAAATTTGAGTTTAAAGAAAAGATTTGATGGGTTTTAAATGGAGAGAAAGTGAAAATTTTTTGGAGAGAGACAAAGGAAAAAAAATAACAATAAAAAGGAGTTATTTTTATTAAATAGGGCTTTGGGATGTGTGAAAATCCTATTCATCTTCATCTTCCTCAAGAAAACCCTAAAGAGAAAACCCTAATCCCGCCGTCGCCGCCGTCGTTTGTTTTCGTCGATCGCAGCAAGGAAACTGAGCCAATCCTCTCGTCCGTCCTTGCCTTAGCGTTCGTGTGTCACCATCGAACCCCAGTCGGCCACCGTTTGTCTTCGCAAGCCGATCGTCCCAAGCGCCTCCATCTCTGTCTCCCTTAGCATCTCTGTCGTAAAGTCGTCGGTCGTTCGTTTTCTGTCATGATTTGTCGCGTAGCCAAGCCGTCTTCATTTGCCGTCGGTAGCCGCTGTCTATCATCGTTTTGGCAGTCGCGAGTCACACACGGAAAGCCCGAATGTCCCCAGCCGTGCCACCCCGACCCGAGCCGTTGACCTGCAGGCCAATTCTAGCCTTAGGGAGCCGCGCCTGCAAGCCGTCAAGTCGTTCATGCGTGAATCAAGCCAAGTCGTATTCGACTTTAGCCAAGCCGCCTACCCGAGCTATTTCTGCCTTCAAGCCGAGTCGTCCAGTCTTCTAGCCGAGCCGCCTAGCTTTTTCTCCTTAGCCAAGCCATTTTTTAGTCACCTAGCTTGTTCTTTGGCTTTTTCACCTATATTTTTGGTAAGTTTGATTTGGAGTTCGATTATTGCCCAAGAAGTAGTTAGTCGGAATCTAAATAATTTAATTATGTATTTGATTGAATTATTTTTCATGATAGATCAATTGGGAGTTGTACTGAAGAATTTTCCTAAACCAAGGATAAATTTGGATTTATCTTCAACTTTGGGTAAGTTGAAATAATTGAAATTTGGTCCCTAGATAATTGTTAATTAATTTATTAATTTTAGTTATTGGGTTCACTTGTGTTTAGGACTTGACTGTTGGGAAGCTTGACCGTGATCGTTAGGATAATCTCGATTTTAACTAATCTCCAGGTAAGAGATTCTACTACTAGACCACTAGAAGAAATATGACCTTTGGTGTCGGTTGAAAAAAATGAAAACGAATGTTTAATGTTGGTTTTTAAAATGGGATGTTCAATGTCGGTTTAAAACAGACATCAAAGAGGAAGGATTAATGTCGGTTTAAAACCGACATTAAAGCTACTTTTAATTTATTTATTTTTTATTTAATTAATATTTCCCTTTTACACGAAGGTTTTAATGCTTTTTCCTTTTAACCCACTAGCAGCCGCCTCCATCGCTTCCCTCTATCCCTCTCGTCTCCTCTTCTTGCATCTAATCCTCGTCCATCTTTCATCTCATCTTCTTCCCTTTCTTCAATCTCCATCGTCCCAAAGTTCCAACTCCCTTCTCTCCAACTCTGATACCTCTCTCACATAATTCCATCAGACGATGACAGCTATAATCTCAAGTGCATCTTACGTATGAGCACTAGCTATGGTGTTTTTGAGGAACATCTCAGCAAATTTTACCTAGTCGTCAACATTTAGATTCACCATTGTTCTCCCTTCGTCAGTGTTCGTGCAATCAATGCTTATCGCGCGAGGTCGTTCTATTTCGCGTTTCTTCCAGTTGTTGTTGCGCACAAACTCGCACTTCCGTCCTCTACTCACCCAGCCCTCTTGCAAGTGGTTGGAATTTTGGTTTTTCGGGGTAAGATTTTAGTATTTTTAGGAAGTATCTTGAATACTCATTGATTATTTTTAGGAAGCTGGTTGGAAAGTTTATAAAAATATTCATAGTTTCTGTAATTTCTTATTTTTTTTATATGTTTGCCCTGTTTTGTGGAAGGGATCTATGAGATATGCCCGTGAGGTTTACAGGTTAGCAATGCAATTTCTTGGTTTTTTTTGTTCACTCTCCAATATTGGTTAAATCTTATTTGTCTTTTAAATATCAAATATTATATCCAGTGAGAATTTATAATGTTTTAAAGCTTCTTTTTATTACAATTAAATCAAGAGGCAGATTGAAGAGATGTGCCTTCCTCTACACTATGTGGAGATGACATTCTTCAGTTCCGTACATGCCTTGCTGCTTCTTTTTCTCTCAATGCAGCCAGATGGAATATACAGGCATTTATCTTATCTTGTACTTATCTCGGGCTGTGTTAAGCTCTTTTTATAACATAAGTTTTGCTGATTACTCTTTATTAACTTAATAGTGATATTCTTAGACATTTGTATGATTTTATTTTTCATTTATTCCTAGTTTTTTAATTCTCAATCTAATTCGGTATACTTGATGATAAAATGCAGAGTTTATGGAAGTGGTGCGACAGAGCAAAATTATTCCTCTTCTGTGTTATTTGAAAAAAAATCAGATTATGCAATTTTTAACGAGTTGGTGCAAACTAATCATAAGTACATCCATAATATTACTTGAATTGATCAGTTTTGGATGCCTGAATGGGTTCTAGATTGCTAAGATGGATGTGTTTCTATTTTTTTTCAAGAGTTTTAAATTATTATCACATGCTCGTAGAGAGAGCTTTGTCATACTGTCAAGCCAGATGACTGTTATTGGAGCATAGGTACTTTAAGTTTTGTTAAAAAAGAAGTGTGAATAATGTTAAATTCTCTTTTAAATATGATTTATTTGTATGTTGCTCAAGTCCTTGGGAGTTGATAGCATAAATAAGAAGGGTGGGTGCATAAAGTTAATTGAAAGCAGTTTTTTATGCTCACTTGACTTACTATTCTATGCTTATGAGCTTTCTTTGATATTTTAGGTTTTTTTAGCAGTGATGTTGGAATGTATTCGTTTAGCTATGGCAGGGACTATATAACCCGTGGTAGCAATCCACGCCATGGTTTTTCATTCTCTTTTTGTTGTGTTGTGAATGTTTTCATTTTTTTCCAAATTGATAATGAAGTCCCTTGCTTTTGATAGGTGGGTGGCAGCTCTTTTGAGGTGTGTCTAATTTATCATAAGTACAAATTCTTTTATTCATAAATTCAAACTGTGAATGTTGTGAATGTTGTAATGAAGAGGATAGTAATAAAGATCCTTCGGTACATGTTAATATCATTTTTCTCATAATCACAACAAGTATTCTAGAAGAGGTGCTTTATTGGATCCTCCTACAGTCTATATGCACAGAGGCAAATGGTATCTTTGCTTGCCAGTTGGATTGCAATCGGAGAGCTTGGGACTTGAGAATGTTTGTAAGTGAATGTAATTCTTGTCCATTAAAGTGTATCTTGTTTTTATATTATTAAAGTAATGTTATTTCTGTCAATTTTCGATTCACGTGATTAGGTATTTGATGAAAAAAGAGACCGTTCAGATTTGGCTGAAATCTATTCAGCATATTTGTCTCAACAATTATCATATTTTTGAAAGTCCAAGTAATTAACTTGGAGCACTAATTATGGAACCAGATAACCAAGATAATTACTATCATAAATCTTTTCTTTTGTCTCATTTTGAGAATGCCATTTCATTCGGGGTTCTCATTAAAAAAAAAAAATCAAAAGAATGAGTGACATTTTCCTATAAGACTACTAATCCATGAGATGGAGAATGTCACGATCAACCGGTTGTACTTGCTTATTTTGTGGAAGAGAGGTAATATGGGTAGGGGTAAATTTCACGGAACCTGTGGAGTCCTCTCCATTTTTCTTTTGAGAATGTTGATTCTTGAAGTGCAGCGCTTATTATCATTTAATTCCAATTAATTTAAGGCTAATTCAGATGGGAAAAACTATAATTAGTTTTTGTATCTCTAATGGGAAAGGATTTTGAAATCTGGAGTGTTTATGACTTTGGTTGCATACTCTTAAGTCATAGCTTAAGTAATAACGAATGCAATTCCTTTAACTAATTATTTTATCATCTAACCTGAGAATTGTTATATAGTAATACAAGGTGCTGAAGGAATGTATATGGTGGATTCTCGCTTCCCACGAGTACTTGTGAAAGAATGTCGAGATAAAAAGATTTCTGTCATTTTTTATAAGGTTTTTACTGGTTTTTGGCGCTTGGGTACAGAGGTATGTAGCCATTCATCATAACAAAATTTCATTATCTCATTGGAACTAAGAACATGAAAAGGGGTAATTCAATCTATGGGTTCCTTATAGACTGTTGCGGAGGTACTTCATTTTGAAGCGAGTTTGTGATTTCATATTATGTCATTTTGAATAAATAAGCATTCTCGTTAGTCATGATTAATACTTGCATTTAAAGTTATGTTATACTTTGAAGGTCTTACTAAAATATCTTTCTGTTGGATTCATTTGTTTTTTTAACGCTTACAATTATAGGATGACAATTTGGTTTATGAGATCTCGAACCTCCTCATTAACTTCAGTTTCAAAAAAAAAAAAAAAAAAACATTTTCTCTATGTATATTAGTGGCTAAGTTATGCGAATATTGAGCTAGCTATTTCTTTTCGGATAGAACAAACAAAAAGAAGGTAGCCTATTGTACTTTAGGAAATCTTTAACGAATACAATAGTAATTAGGTAATGTAGACAATATTTCATTCTCATTCTCCACGGTGGAATGTTTTTGCTCCGTTGCCATAGATGTCCCTAATGCACCTGTCTTCGTAATCAAAAAATTAAGAAGGTAAATTAAACCAAACATTCTATTTGCTGGTTAGAGTGTGCCAATTTATAGTCTTACCAAACAAATTTCATACTTCATTAGGAATTGTGATATGTTGGTAAATAAATTCACACCGAAATTCTTTGTAAATTCTATTTGCTGCAAGATCTCTTCTATTAAAGCTTAGAGAGGATGGGATTTAATTTTTTATATTATAGTCGGCTCGTTGTGTAATATTTTCTTGAATTTATGCCATTGTCAGTTTACTAAAAATTGATGCTATCTTCTTCTGTGGTACAGATTTTGGGCAACGGAAAAAAGATAGAATTGGAAGATTTCAAGTCAGTGAAGCCTTTGGGGTTTGGTGATACTGGAAGTTTGTTTTTCTCCCATATTTATTAGTTCTGTTCAGAATGAATCAATGTTAATTTCTCGAATAAATCTTTGTATAAGCATTAAGCACAAATCTTTACATTATTGGTTGTAGTGTGCATTTTGTAGAACTGTGCGGGATTGATCAGTACGTTGCAATGAAGGCAATGGATAAGGGTGTCATGCTCAACCGCAACAAGGTTTGTAATATTGCCTTTTTCTTGACTGCTTACTTGAATGGATCTGTTCTGTAGATTCTGTACTTTTGTCTTTTTGTACAATAGTGTTCTTTGAGCGTACCGATATTATATACGATGTGTCTACCCTTGCAAGAAAATCTAGTAGAATTGTATATGAAGAATGTAGCTTTCTTCTTTACTTCTTACTCAAACGTCTTTTTTTTTTTCAGATGGATATTGAAGTGACTGCTCCCTTCGATGGTGCGTTTGATTTTATGGATCTTTGTTATGACATTGGATTTTATTTTGAAAGAAACATGCTTTTTATGCTTGATAAGTTAATAGCTTCAACATGAAAGTTAATGACCAAATGTTGGCTGATGGAAAGAACCAAATAAAGCATGCCTTTGGGAATTAATGCGATATTCATAAAAAAAAAAACAATGACGAATTGGAGTTTTTGATTGGGAATTGAAAATTACGAGGTAGTATTCTGTTGATTTTTATAGCATCTGCTCTATTAGAAATATATGTGAAACTTTTTCAGTAGGCTACTTAATTTAGTATTTCGATGTAGCTTATTTTGATGACTAACATACAAACAGTACAAAAGAAGCTTTTGAGAAAGGCGTTTTTATCAAAACTCAGAAGACTAATGCTCGAACAGAGGGTAGTTACCTTTTCATATATTGGGTTTTAACTGTTTGTTTGTTTTTTTTTTTTTTTTTTTTGTGAAGATGTGCATCCTTAATACTGTTAGCTTCTCTTATTTGAGTCAATTTCAATGTTCTTTTAATTGCTGTAAAGAAATTTTTGAATGTTTCAGTAGTCAAATTAAATAGTTTATTTTGATATTGCTTGTAGAATGATTGAAGACATATCGGGTTGAAAGCGAAACAATTGTGTAGATAGCCATATTATTGTGAAAGGTTGAAGACTGAGAAGAAGTTTAGATTTTCTTGTTAAAGTCTTGTATTAGGATCTTGTTTCATGTACTGTGTAGAATGTATATATAAATATAATATTAAGATTTCATTTTGTGTATACAAATGTAAAAGACAAATATTATAGTTTCTAAAATAATTTAATTTTATTGATTTGTTGGAGTGAGGAAAATATTTATCTACATTGGCTCAATGTCGGTTTATAAAAAATGGACATTAATGAAACAATTTAATAAAAATAAAATTGAAAAAATGGACCCAGAACAAGGAAGCTGACATTGAAGGTCAACCGACATTAAAGGTCTTCAATAACATCATCAAAGATGTCGGTTTATAACCTACATTGAAGGCCTTTAATATCAGTTTTTAACCGACATTAAAGTGGCCTTTAATGTCGGTTATAAACTGACATTAAAGCCTAACCGACATTAAAGGCCTTTAATAAAGCTCGCAAAGATGTTGATTGCCAACCGACATTAAAGACCTGTAATGTCGGTTTTAAACGAACATTAAAGGTCAAATTTATTGTAGTGGACCCTCGAACTAAATTTAAGAGACTGCATGTACTTATGGTTATGCATTAGTGATAGTTGAAATGTATAACTAGATGCTATTGATAATGACTACCATTATTGGGTGTGTGATGATGATAGCTGTTACCAGGTTTATTACTGTTAGTATATTGATGACGATGACGACGTTATGTCCTTGATGACAATGTTTGATTGAAATGACATGATCGATACTTATGCCATGCTTATGATAATGTATGTTATGTTACATGTTATGGTTAGGTTGTCCTGTTAGCTTTAGCTATTATAGTCGTACCCACATGGGTGTCATTCGGGATCACCACCTTTTATGACTGTGTAGTCTGCCAGTTCAATATGACATAGACAGAAACTTGATTATGAGTGAATCGACGGGATCACTCATAACCCGATTGTCTTAGTGTTCCCTTCAAGTACACTAGAGACCAGTTGTCCTAGGTGTTCCTTTGGGTTAACCGAAAACCAGATATGTTCCTATGGGATCACAAATTACACGTGTTCGCGAACGTGGCAGTTTAGGTGTACTACTTTATAGGACTCTAATAGGAAGTTAACAGGCACCTAGAGGGACTAGTAGTGGGTCCCTTACTGAGTATATTCTTATACTCACTCTTTCTTGTTTAATTTTTCAGGTAGAGGTAGAGGTAAGGTTTAAGGGAAGCTGACGAATGACAAGAAGTGACTGTGGCGAGCCATAGGGATTTCTTTTTGCTTCTGCTTTATGACATTGGTCAGATGCATTTCTTACTTTATTTTATTTTATTATATTTCATTTATTTTTTTCTTAAAACTAGATAGGGTCCGAGCTAGAATTTTATTCAATTATTTCTTCACATACATTTGTTTGTGATTTTTAATGAGTATTTAAGGTTTGTTTTATTTTCTATTTTTAAACGACGTAAATAAAGAATTGAAAAATAAGAAAGATGATGGAAAGAAATCGAAGAAAAGAAAAAGAGGAAAGAAGAAAGACGAAATCGCAGGGGAAGAACGAAGAAGACGAAATAGAGGAAAAAAGAAAGATGAAAGGGCAGATCTGGAATATTTAAAAAATGACTAACTTTATAGGCTTTGTTACTCGGGCCGTAAATAGTTTGGTGTTTTGTTATATTTATAATAATTTCCCTTAATTTTATTAGATTATATTTATTTATTTGAGTGATTTTTAGGGGTGGAGAAACATAAGAGGTGAAAATCATCAAAGAATTGTGTATAATTGAGATAAGCGAGTTCGAACCATTGAAAGGAGAAAAGAAAAGAGGATAAAAAAGGAGAGATGCCTAAAAACAGGGCAATACTGTCTTAATGTTAAAACACAAGAGCAATAGATTTGAAATTGTTGCAACATCTTGCCCAGACTAGTTCGTTAGGCATTAGTGTTGCCACCCCATAGAAGAGAGGGGCATGAGACGCATTGCATGAAGGCAGTGCCTCAACAATAGGCAGTATGTATGGAAATCAACATCGACAATGATATATTGACAATCAATAGAATAATCATTGTGCTTGATAAATAATTTGCCTTAAAAGCCTTAGGATTGCTCCTTTTTAGGAATCCAATCCTACTATCTGAATTTTGGATTTGTAATAAATTATGATCTTTTCTACCAACTTCAACTTGAAGACCTACCAAGAGCTTTTGTATGTACTCACAAGGATTTATGATCTCTAAACGATATTGTTCCTTGTGAATATCATATTCTATTATAACATTTCAATACTTGACACACACGAATATGATATAACTTATATGAATAACTTTCTTAGTCAATTTCTACAATCACGAACTGATGTTCATTGGTAAGCTACCAAGAGAATTCTAAGATCTCAAACATTTTTGAAATAAAATTTGTTGTGCATTTCATGCTTCAAAGGAAATAATATTTTTTTGGTCATCAAATAATCAAATGGCTATGATCCAATCAAGTATATAGTCTAAATATCTAGTCCTTGCACCTGCCTCTACTGAAATTACATGGTAGTAATTAACAATTTTAATCATGCAGTAGTTTTGTGGTGTGATAATAAACAATAGCATAGGTGCATGCATTGAATAAAATCCTATTGAACTAGGTATTTTGCATTGAAATTGACTAACAATTTTTCAAACTTATCATTAATGGCCTAGTCCCTCAATGATAAATTCAAGTTTTTGACTTGTTAATTTTAACCTAATCAATTAGCAAATTTAAAAGATAAACAATTTAGGGTGTTGATACAATTATGAACTTTTCCTATCAAATTCCATCAACGGATTGGAAGATCAATTATTGCATAAACCTAAGAGTCTAGGTTTAGGATATCCTCCATCGAGTTCCATCCATTCTAATGGCTAATTCCTAACTAATTCTCACGCAATTAAGTAAATAGGCACATCTTTATACAACTACCTATTTACTTATCTCATAATCAATTTTCTCACTTTCTTGGATAAATTAAATCATAATTCAATTTCTAAATTCCACCTCTTATGAGCAAAGACTAGGCCAACAAGCAATTAATCAATGGCCAACAAACTAATTAAATAAATGGTAGAGAAATTGAAATGCAATTACTATAAATGCAATCCCAAATAAATACAACTAATATCATTTATTCATAAATCTCCTCAACACCGAAGTCAAAGAGTGTAGCTATTCATGGTTTGAACAATGAAATTCAATAAAACAACCATTTTACATAAATATTAAAAGAGAAAAGGGTAAGTAATGTTTCACAATTGACATCAAGGCTAGCTAGGGTAGAGATCAATTGATTTGTCTTTGTATCTTATCATTGAGATCACAAATGACTTTTACAACTTCTCTCCCTCTCAATTTCCTTCGGTGAGGTGTTCTCCTCTTGCTCTAATATCTCCTCGATCTTTGATCCCCTTTCGTATGAAATATACATGTAATTTCAAAGAGTTAGAGAAAGTGAAACGCATCAACCATTGTAGGTTTGTAGTATCGAGGACAGTATTGTGCTATCTTTTCCTCACACAAGTTCGTAGCATTGCCATGCTAAGAATAGTGTCACACTTTCATCACTTGGCTTTCTCTTAGGTTTTCGCATCATGAGTTGCATCTGGTTCCACTTTCTTTCGCTTTTTTGGTCTTTCTTTTTTCCTTAATAAATGGAAAATTGCATCAGATGACAAAAAAATTTAGAAAAAAGTCCCCGTAGCACCTCTTTTTTGCATATTGCAAATATGACAAGTAATTAGATATATTAGACAGCTAATAAAGAACTATCAAATGGTTGTCAAAAGGCTATCTACTTTTAAATTTGTTACTTTTGTAATTTAGAAAATGTAGTTACATAAATCCTATAATCATAATTTTTTTTGCTATTTTCGCAAACATCCCTTAATTAATTGTCTCAATAGCTCAAAAAGTCCTCGAAGCTGAATTTTGACCCCAAATTTGTTCAAGTTTTGCATAACTTGCATTCCAAACTTGAAAATTTTGTAATACAAGTACATAATTTAGCAATAAGAAATTCTAAATTAGAAATAAACAAAGCATCTTTTCAACTGCTTTTCAAAAAGTGGTTTTCAATAATCTTAATGATAGAGTATATTAGTTGTTAATGTAACGACCCAACTTCTTATACTAAGTCGAAGTTATTACTAATTAAAGATAAATAAATATCATAAATAAAAAATGTAGAAAATAAAACAAAACCTCAAATCTTCATTAAAATCATAAACAAATATCTGTAAGGATAGAATTATGTAGAATCCTAACTCGGGCCATATCTAGTTTTTAAAGATAAATAAATAAAATAAAATAAAATAGAAAGTGCATCAAATCAAATGACATAACACGGAAGCAAAGTGATCCCAATGGCTCGCTAGGGTCACTTCTTATTAATTGCCAGCTTCCCTCTGCTCTTGCGTCTACCTTTGCCTGTAAAATTAAACAAGAAAGAGTGAGTATAAAAATATACTACGTAAGAGACCCACTGCTAGTCCCGCTAGATATATGTTAACTTCCTATTAGAGTCCAGTAAAGGTAGTGCCCCTGAACTGGCACGTTCCCGAACACGTGCAATCTGTGGTCTCGTAGGAACATATCTGGTCCTCGGTGAACCCAAAGGAATACCTAAGAAAAGCTGGTCTTTAGTGTACCCGAAGGAAACACTAAGACGATAGGGCTGTGAGTGACCCCGTCGAATCACTCGTAGTCATGTCTATGTCAATGTCAATGTCATAATGGACTGGTAATCCCGTTGGACTACATAGTCATAAAAAGGTGGTGATCCTGAGGGACACCCATGTGAGTACGACTCTAATAGATGAAGCTAACAATACACCCTATCCATAGCATGTAACGTGTCATAACATTATCATAAACATGGCATAACATAACAATCATAGCATACTTATTCAAATATCTTAATCATAAACATAACGCAGTCGTCCTCATCAACATACTACTAGTCATAACATAACATCACTCATTAGCATCACTCATCATTACAACATCAGTCATCATAAGTAACATCGAGCTATGCAATTTAGCTATCATCCATGCATAACCACACACACATGCGATCCCTTAATTTCAGTCGAAGGTCTAGTAGTAGAATCTCTTACCTGAAAATTAGTTAAACCGAGATTTTTCTAACAGTCGTGGTCAAGCTTTTCAAGGAAAAAATCCCAAAAATCAAGGCCAAAATTGATTTAGACTTTATTGGATAATTTCCAAGCTCGGTTTCCAGTTAAATCTAGCCAATTTAATCCAACAATTATATAAATAGAGTCCGAAATTAATCCTTGATAGGTATGCCAAAAACCCAATCAAAACTTACCAAAATCAAGTGAAAAGGATCAAAAAAATAGTATAGGTGGCTCAAATGGCTTGGTCAAAAGAAAAAATGGTTATATGGCTTGGCAAAAGGAAAGGAGTCGGCTCGGGCATGCGACTTACACGTGCAAGGGCCGCTCATACGCACAGGGCCTCTTCGACGGCTTCGCACAAGCACGCACGTGGCTCGGGCTTCACGTGCGTGGATTGCTGACGGGGACGGCTCGCGACGGCTTCCGAAGGTCAGCAATGCTCAATTGACGGAAATAACTCGCGGCGCTCGGGTGCACGACGATCTCCGACGTGGGCTGCGATGGAGTTCCAATTGACGGAAATAACGTGCGGCGTGAAGGTGATCGGCTCTGTTGCTGATTCGGACAGCCGACGACACATAGGTTCACGTGGACAACTCGGCTTAGCTGGACGACAGGAAACGACTGATGACAGAGAACGCGGTGGCTCGGGTTTCGGTTGGTTTTCACGAAGACGGGTAGGCTTGCACGGCAATCGTCGAGGGAGATGGGTGGCGGTGGTGGATTGACTTGCTAGGGTTTGGAAGTTAAGGAGTTAGGGTTTTTGTGTTGAGGAAGAAGATGAATAGTGTTTTCACACATTCGAAAGTCTATTTAATAAAATAATTCCTTTTATTTTTATTTTTCTTTTTTTCTCTTTCCCAAAAATCTTCGCACCCTCTCTCTTCATTTAAATCCCACCAAATCTTCTCTTTAACACAAATTTCCCTCTCTCCAAACCAATCATCTTTATCTTTCAAAAATAAAAAAATCCCTACTTAATTATATTATGCACACAATATAATTATTTTACCTTCAAAATTTAATTAATTATACAATCAAATATATAATAAATCAATTTTTCTCAAATACAACCAATTAATTCATAAACTCCAAACACTACAACAATTAGATATTTTCCTAATATCTAAAAAAAATTGAATCTTCATAAATCAAATAAATCAACAAAATAACACCCAAAATTACAAAAATTTAAACTTAAGATAATCAAAATAAATTACCTTAAATTTTGGGGCGTTACAATTAATCTGTCTTTGACGTTAAAATCAAACACATCAATAGCATGTAATGTGTCATAATATTATCATAAACATGGCATAACATAGCAGTCATAGCATACTTATCCAAATATCTTAATCATAAACATAACACAGTTGTCGTCATCAACATACTACTAGTCATAACATAACATCAGTCATCAGCATCACTCATCATTACAATATCAGTCATCATAAGTAACATTGAGTTTTGCAATTTAGCTATCGTCCATGCATAACCACACACACATGCGATCCCTTAATTTCAGTCAAAAGTCTAGTAGTAGAATCTCTTACCTGGATATTAGTTAAACCGAGATTTTCCTAACAGTCGTTGTCAAGCTTCTCAAGGAAAAAAAGTCCCAAAAATCAAGGCCAAAATTGATTTAGACTTTATTGGACAATTTCCAAGCTCGGTTTCCAGTTAAATCTAGTCAATTTAATCCAACAATTATATAAATAGAGTCCGAAATTAATCCTTGATGGGTATGCCAAAAACCCAATCAAAACTTACCAAAATTAAGTGAAAAGAACCAACAAAATAGACTAGGTGGCTCAAATGGCTTGGTCAAAGGAAAAATGGCTAGATGGCTTGGCTGAAGGGAAGGAGTCAGCTCGAGCATGCGACTTAACGTGTAGGGGCAGCTCACACGGACAAGGGCGGCTCGGACGCTGGCTCGGCTCACACAGGCGGCTCCGCGGCTTCACACAGGCACGCGTGCGGCTGGGGCTTCACGTGCGCAGATTGATGACGGGGACGGCTCGCGACGACTTTCGACGATCAACGACGCTCGATTGACGGAAATAACTCGTTGTGCTCGGGTGTGCGACAATCTCCGACGTGGGCTGGGGTAGAGTTCCAACAACGGTTAACGGACGGCTCGTCATGATGATCGACTGAGACGCGCGGCATGAAGACGATCGGCTCTGTTGCTGGTTCCGACAGCCGATGGCACATGGGTTCACGCAGACAACTCGGCTTAGCTCGACGACAGGAAACGACTGACGACAGAGAACGCGGTGGCTCGGGTTTTGGTTGGTTTTCACGAAGACGGGTAAGCTTGCACGACAGTCGTCGAGCGAAGATGGATGGCGGCGGTGGATTGACTTGCTAGGGTTTGGAGGTTAAGGAGTTAGGGTTTTTGTGTTGAGGAAGAAGATGAATAGTGTTTTCACACATCCCAAAGCCTATTTAATAAAATAATTCCTTTTACTTTTATTTTTCTCTTTTTCTCTTTCTCAAAAAACTTCACACACTCTCTCTTCATTTAAATCCCACCAAATCTACTCTTTACCTCAAATTTCCCTCTCTCTAAACCAATCATCTTTATCTTTCAAAAAAAAAAAATCCCTACTTAATTATATTATGCACATAATATAATTATTTCACCTTCAAAATTTAATTAATTATACAATCAAATATATAATTAATCAAAATTTCTCAAATACAACCAATTAATTCATAAACTCCAAATACTACAATAATTAGATATTTTCCTAATATCTATAAAAAAAAATCAAATCTTCATAAATCAAATAAATCAACAAAATAACACACAAAATTACAAAAATTTAAATTTAAGATAATCAAAATAAATTACCTTAAATTTTGGGGCGTTATAATTAATCTGTCTTTGACGTTGAAATCAAACACATCAATACCGTATATTCATTTTTTGTTCGTGATTTAGGTTCTTTCATGTGTTTTGTTTGACATTGGATATCAACCCACTAGAGATCGATTAAATGATTGTTTCACCAAGCGATTGACTCATAACAGTTTTTCTTTTATCTCTGATATGAACTTGATGCAGTTGAATTACGCTCTTGTTTGGCGGATATTAGGGAGAAAAATGAAGAATGCCACTCGACACACAATTTACTATGGTAATACCGCAACTCCACTTGTTCACACTAAACAATTGCCATCTTTTTGTTAACCTCACATTATCATTAGTAGACTACACGATTTCCTCCCTATTTGTAAAAGCACGTTAACATGACACACAATCATTGAACGTAGTATGAAAAGTTGTACTATATCTTTCAGTAGTGCAAGAAATTATTCCTACCATCGTCTAGAGAAAACCAACTCATAAAATTGTGTCGCATCAAAGATAATTTAATACACGCTCAATCTATGACAATTAGTTGTTTTAAAGAGTTGACTTTTAATTCTCGTACATTGTGTATATCTATGAGTTTTTTAGTCATTTTAATCAATGAATTCATTATTATTCGTTTGATGTACAAATTTGGTAACTGCTTATGACATAAGAAAAAAAAAAAAAAAAAACCTTGGAGAGAATTTCTCTCCACTTTACTTATTTCTTCAAAACATTATATGAATAATCTATTATCACGGAGAAGATGAAAAATATAACTTCATAAATAAAAAAAGGACATAAACAAGGTTAAACTCAATATTTTCCAAAAACAAGACATTTAATTTGTTTAATATAAAAAACAGTTTGAATTGAGATTTTGAATGTTTATAAACCAGTTTTTCACTCATAAACATTTATTTAAATACTTAGCTAATCCAAATACAATGGTAATATTTGAGAAAAAGTGATTTGAAACACAGAAAATATACCATGGAAAAAAAAAAACTAATGCATCCACATTACAGAAGACCTAACAAAGGCAATCAAAAGGCCTAATATGTAGGCCAATTTACACAACTTCCTAGAGCCTATACAAACGGTATATCACACATTTTGATCTACTCAGCACCTACCTAGGTATTATAAAGAATACCAAACAAAATCAATGGCTACGCACCCACCCACTTACGCAATATCATCTTTATTCTCCTATTACTCTCCCTTCTATATAGGCCTTCCTTTTTAAAAAGGAACAATTGAGGGATACCCACAAAGTAGAATTACAAAAGAGGATATTTATCTAGGGCTAGGAATCTTCGTTATTTTATTCCATAAAATTTAATGTTTTGATTTTTTTTTTCCCTTATGCATCTTTTGTTTATCCAATATTTTTGTTATTTTGTTTCTTAGTTTAATTTATGTTTCACCTTTTAATTGTATAAAGTATTGAAAAATGTAACTCTTTCCTACTTTTCTTATTCATTTTTGTTGCTTTCTGTTGAATTCATAGTTGTAAAAATTTTAGAGAATCTTAGAACTTTGAAATATTGATTAGGCAATATATGCCTTTCCATTTAGTTTTTTTTTTTTTTTTTCTTTTTAATTTGTATTTACAATAAGAACGGAGAAATACAAACCACATATCTCATTATCTTTAATGACGCAATCGTATGTGAGTTAAACTATACCTACTTTTACATATTTTTTACTAATCAAAACTAAATATAAGGTCTTGACATGTATTTATTTTTAATGGAAAGAAAATATTATCTCCTCCCTCCTTCTAATATTTAATGTTGTCACTATTTTTTTTTTTGGGATAAGCTTTCGTGATTCCTTGTTGCAGGGAGGGGACGAGAGTAGGGGTGCATATTGTTATAAAATGTAAATTAAAGATCACTACAACAAAATCTGCCCTACTTAACACTTGCAATTTGTACTCACTTCATGTTTTTTTCTTTTTTTAAACATGTCAAGTAATGATGATTTTAAAGAAAAAGCATCAAGTAAATTGTTAAAAAAGTAGAGATTTCATGGACATTTTTAAACATTTTCGTGTTCGTCATTACTTAACGTTTTATAGATGTCAAGTGTAGTTAATATTTATTTGACACGAGAAAATGTCAAGAATAGTGTTGAGTTTTAATTAATATTATTTCCTCCCAATTTCCCCTCCTCTTATATTTCATTTTCCCACCTACTTTACTACTAATAATAATAATTAAAAAACTTTTCCTTTCTCTTTCTCATTCACCTCCACAAACTCCCCAATCCAAACTGCTCCAAGCCCCATCATTTGCCGTTCATTGATTTGGACGTCGAAATGTCGTTGGAACTCCGTTGAAACTGCAACTCATTGTAATGCCATCAAAACTGCCACTCTTTTGACCACATCTGTAACGACACAACTTTTCAAAACAAAGTTGAGGTCATTACTTAATAAAAATAGTATTTTTAAAACTTAAAACAAAGCAAAGCTCACTGATTTTATTAAGTAATACGTAAAATAAACAATCTAAAACGAATATTTTGCAAACCAAATAAAATAAAATATACTAAAGAAACCTAATTCGGGCCTATCCAATTTTAAAGAAAAATATAAAGTAAATTGTTCATAAATTTTAAAACCAAGAAAACTTCTATCAGTCATGACATGAAAAATGATCGTACTCTTAAACATGAAAACATGAAAAAAAAATAGCAGAAGCATGAACATAAAGTCTTAATATAACATATCACAGGTCCTTCATGGCTCCCACCAGTTTGCCCTTGGTCTTACCTTTTGCTTAAAAAAGTTAAACATAAAAAAATGTGAGACCACCTTAATAAAACAAGGAAAGCGTCAACAACAGTAGCTTGAGATGATCCCTCAGTTAATCAACAGTAAAAATAGCTAACGGTGCAAGTAAGTAGAGACAGTAAAAACACAAGCCATTGTTAACGCAGTTCGATGACACAACATCTACGTCTAGAGGATCCTTGACCCACCAATAGATATTTCATTACTTTGAGTTATAAATCCTAAATGCAACCTTATGATCTTTAGTATAGAGTTTACAATATCAATTATGCACTCTATACTTCAACTGATACAATTTAACTGTAGAAAAATTTATCACTAGAATAATTCAAAGATAGTGTAAATAAAAATCTCCCCCTTAATCATTTATCCCATCAATCTTAAGATTAAGAAAGTGTTGCTGAAGATCTCCCCTTAATCAAATATTTCATCAAAAATCAGATTAAGGTTTATTACTTCTCCATCACAATGAGGCGCTTTCAATCTTCGGGCCAACATTTTGATAAACGTTCATTATCGAACACAACAAGTTAGTCTGCAAAATCATTTACTTACTCGTTTCTTCTTTGTGTTCTTGCTTCATATACTTTTTGCGCCGTAAAATCTCTTTTTGTTTTTACGCACACCAAAAAATTTGATTAAGAGAAAATATATATGTTTCCAAGATATTTCCCTATTCCACGAACAAGGAAAAAAAAAAGATATTGACTTACAAAATCTTTCCTTAACAGTAATATCTTGAAATAAGAAATCAATTAAAAGAGTATCTTTTATATAAAATATAATCTTTTAATAAGCTATTGTCTTAAAAAACAAAGGTCTTCTTGAAAATCTTCTAAACAAATAATTTAACGATTTCTAAACATGGGCCCACCAATAATAATCGAACACACCTAATAAGAAGTTAATCGTTCACCCGAGGTCGAGGTTACAACGAGTGGTATTCTAAGCCAAATTAATCTTTTGATCCCGTAGGAACACGAACATAAATCATAAAGTGGATCGAGAGGTACACTTCACAGTCAAACAGTCATCAGTATCTGTTGGTTTTTTATTGTGCTCTACAATAATTATATGGATAGTTGGTTTATTGTTTAATAAAAGTTATTGTTTTCATTATTTGTTCAATTTCATGTTATTGTATAATAATATCCGATCCATGAATATTTATTATATTCTAAAAGTCTGTAATCGATTATTATTGTGGGAACAATAATAATTTAAGATTAATATGAGTTATAATTGATATCATAGGATGATTATATATGTCGAAACATAAATTATAATCATAGTTTCTTATTAGAGAATAAGAATTGGACTAACCCATTTTTTTAGATTATTTATGACACATGAGTTATTACATGGATATGTGTCATAAATTATCTCAAAATAATTGATTGTTTTTTATTTGTAGAGTTGAGATTATCATAGTGTCAAACATAAGAATTAACCTATTTTGATCAAACGAAAAGTTATCTTTAACCGGATAATTATAAAAGTTGTACTCAAATACGTTATGAATTATGTAATGTATAATGATTAATTAGAATGGAATTTATCCTTTTGTTACGAAGAGATATCTCTGAGCCCCTCGATTAAGCGTGACTTTGAAAATGCATAACCGTGCTTTAAATGAATTAATAAGTGTACTATTGTCATTTATTAGTTCAGTATGCTTATTGATCGAGAAAGCAATTGAATTTGATAAGATGACTTTGTCCATGCCTTATATTCGATTATAGATATCGTATGATAAAAGGATTAAAACAATAATTATATTAGGTTATGTTGGATTACCGACTTAATTTAATATGGGTGACCATAATGTCTTGCTAGAGACCAATCATGACTTATGGGCCATTAAACGAGTTATGGGCCAATTATCATATTAAATTAAACTAACGGGTCACACACAAAAGAACTTGTTTGAATTTTCCCTTAGGCTGGGTAATTAATAAGCTCAATTGAAAGAATTGGAAGCTTATAATTAGAAATCCCTAAGTTATTAGGAAACCTTAAGAAGCCTATAAATAAGACCATAGACGTCTTATTTTAATACACACAGCAAAAGAAAAAATTTGTTTGTCACAGAGAGAGAATTTGGAGAGTCAAAATTCCCACTCTGTGAGGTTCTAGTAGACCCGAATTCAAGGAGTTGAATTCCCAGTTCGTGTGTGGATATTGTGAGACCGTTGAATTTCCAGTTCGTGTGTGGATATTGTGAGACCCTAATCCAAAAGGAAATGGACCTTTGCTGGAAGATCAATTTTGGATAAGCATTAAGAAGTCCTGAGAGAAAGAATGCGAAAAGAGAGTGAGGTAACGCAAATAGAAATGTGTAAGCCAAGATTCTATCGTGTAAGGGAAGACATTACATTGGGCGCCAAGAGCGAGGTGTTTGGCCGGATGCTACGAGAAAAAGTATATACTCCCAAGAGATTGATGCGCTAAGTAAACATCTTGTCAAGCGACACGTAAACTCGCTGTGGAAAAGGAAACGAAAGTGACTTTTCAAAAAGAGAAAAAGGTAGTCAAACAATTAAGAGTTTAGTTTTCCAAAGCAATAGGGTGTAGGTCTCAAGGGAAATTCAAATCGTCCTGAGGGTTGAATTTTGTGTCAAGTTTGGATTGGTAGTGTAACATAATGCGATAATAAAACAACACGTGTAAAGTAAGAAAGTGACCCTTGGAGGTGAAAGACCTCTATAAATAGCGAAAGCTAAAAGAAAAAAGAAGTTTTTTCAACAAAAAGAGACTCTAGTTTCTGATGAGAGTAAGAGGAGAAGGTTTTGAATGTTGAACGGGTTCCTTCAACCGTCGAATGAAGGAAAAAAGCCAGAAGCCAAGAAGGAGAAAAGTAAGGTTAAGTATCTTCTGTGAGTGACAACATAAAATAATATATTTTATTATGAATGCTACATTGTTTGCTGTTTCGTTTTATAAGCATCGTTGAAAGTAATAAATATGATTTACAAGTGTTACCTATGATTGATTACCCTTTTGTGAATGATCAAATGTGTTTTATGAACCCAATTTCTCTAAATGATAAATTTCGTTTCATAAACGTTTTCTAAAAACAAGAGTGAGTTATGAATGTTCTTCAGCGAAAGGTTAAATGTTTTCCATAAAAATGTGTATTCTTCGGAAGGTAATAAAGCATGGTTCATAAATAGTTGTGAATGGTTAATCAGTTTCTAGTATGATTTCTAAACTATTGTTAGGATTTGTATTATGGAAAGATGATTTTCTACAAACGTTATATGTTGAGTAATATTTCCTCTATGGTTGTGTTTATAAGATGTTTCACTAATATGTGATAATCCGTGTTAAGGGTAAACAGTGAGTTGTTGCTCGCTTACTGTCTTTGCGTGGTTATGTAAAGTGAATCCAGCGTATGACATTGTAGCGCTATTTGTGAAAAGCCTGAGAATGAATGAATGTGACAGGACTCTAGTGGGAATCCTAAGTAACTTGTGTGATACTGGTGAAAGAAAATCATAGGTTTAAGTGAGGGGAAAATCCCAAGTCTCAGAGCCAAGCTTGTTGTGAATTTAATCCAGCATATAGCGTTGTAATGCTCGATGTGTAAAATCTGGGTAAGACGATGATGGGACGCTGATTGAGTGTGACTCCTAGGTTTGAAATTGAAATAATGTTGCAGGATGTTGGTGGAAATCCCAGATAACTCACGTGATACTGGTGAGAGCAAATCTCATGTCTAGACGAGGGTAAAATCTCAGGTCTCAGAATTGAGCAAGTTACGACATGAATCTAGCATATGGCATTGTAGCGCTCGCTATGTGATCGATGAACTATTATATTTTCCCTTCCCAGGTTGTTAGGCATTGAGGTCATGCGAAGGTTGGTTCCGTGGTGTTGTAAGGAAAGGCAGAGTTACTCTGTAGTCTTACATGGCGTTCTAGCCATGACATCTCATCATATGTTTAAGGAGTGGGTTGGTAAGGTTGTTGCTCCTTGAAACATAAACCTCAGCTAAGTAGGGAAAACAAACATAAGAATTTCGAGCTGATGAGGGCAATGAAAGGAAACCTTGAAGATTATCTTCTATCTCAAGGCGATTGGGTGAACAAGGTAAAGAAGAAAAGGTGAAGCTTAACACCTTTAATCATCCGCCTCGTAGAAGTAACTGAAGCAGTGAAGGAGAGAAAGGAAGATCCTGGAACATGTCCTTGAGATTGATTGTGGATAACAAAGGGAAAGAAGATGGGATCAAAGGCTTAACCACCACAGTGTGAAAGGCTGCAACAGAAGGGATAAGAGCCATTCGTAGCAGAATACATTTTAAACAGAACCATTACTCAATTTAATTTGGATTTTAAAAAATACCATACATTGGAAAAATAATTACAGAAACAAAAATTCTGTAAGGCTAAGCATGCTTCTAAATACAGTGAAGAAATAAAAAGGAACTTATGTTTATTGTCGATTCTGTATCTACCAATCACCAAATTAAGGTACCAAAATTAGAAAACCATCCTATTCTCTAAGCTAGAGATTGATTTGTGGGAACCAAAAATTGGAATGGAAATTTAATTGAGAGAAATCTTTTCTGTTTGAGAGAATTGCCAAAATACTTAGAAAACTTTTAGATAAAAACTGAAGTACTTAGTCGTACTCCTACCTTCCATTTCTTCGGGATGAAGAAGAGGGAGTTGAGAGATCTATGGGTTACGTGGAAGAACCACCTACGTTTCCCATTTAATTAATTTAATTTAAAATAAATAAAATTTATTTATTTATTTATTTTAAAATAATTAAATTTAAACAATTAATTAATTGAAGGGGTCTTTTAAAAAATACAACAAAGTGGCAAAATATTTACACTTTATAGAATAATTTCAAAAATGAAAAAAGTCCATAGGCTCACAATGCAAAATACAAAAAATGTCCCAATCAACACGGGACATTTAATGTTATGCTAAATGATCATTATACGCAATCTTGTATACAAAGATACAACTGATACATGATCGTGTAGGTTACCATAGATATAAATGATCAGATAATAAACACTAAACGATGGCAAAAAACTTTAGATATAAACGGTTGTGTAGATTACCTTCAACAATTGCCGCATATGTACATCTGATCGTGTATGTAAGTATAAACGATCATTTAGAGAAGTCAAGCCCAATCACTCCTAATTACAAAAATACCATCGAAATTAATGCGCTATAAAAAGAAGAAGGCACTTGTTCAAACTTTTCCTCTTCTTTACATTCCTTCGACATTTTCACATCATTTTCGCCTTACATCTTCTTCATCAACCGTTTATTTCCCCATACCTTCTTCAACAAAACTTTTGAAATTCTTCTTTGTCTTGTTCTTCACCTTCCGTTCTTATTAATCAACAAAAATTTGTTTCCAGCATTTTGGTCGTTGTTCAATATTTTGGTTCCATAACCAAATCTATCTCCATATATCCTGATATATCTGTAATGCCTCAAATTTTTTTTGAAACTTTATTTATCTTAAGTGTGGTTTTGAAATTTTTGGATGTGTTGGAGGAACTTGAGTAATTATATGTGATTATGTAATTCATTAAGTTTTGAGGGCAATTTAAGTATTTTATTGGGATAATAAAAAGTTATTTGTTGGAGATTGAGAATATTGGGTTGAGGAGAGAGAAAAATTGGATTAATTGGTTAGGATATTGGTATGTTTTATTTGGGAAGAAAGTTTCTATTAAATAAATAGATAAATAATTTTAACCAAGTTGGTGTTTAAAAGGCCCTTGGAACCCGTGCAAACCATCATCTTCTTCTTTGAAAAAAAAAGAAAAAGAAAACCCTAATTGGAAACCCTAGCCGCCGCCGGACCCGTCGCCGCCACAAGCAGCCGCCACTCGCCGTGCCTTTGTTGAACAGCCGTCCGCGACCCGAACGAAGCGTCTGTCGACCCGTGCCTCTCCAGCCGCCACTCTTCGCGGATCGGAAGTCGACCCGCGCCTCTCCAGCTGCCAGCCCGAGTTCTTCCGCCAGCTGCCGCCATGAGATCAGCCGCTCGATCAGCCACGCCGTCGCACGCCGAGCGCCGATCGTCGAAGCCTGCGAAGCCGCAACCCGAGTCGCACACTCATACCCGACCCGAACAGCCACACCCCACCTTCGATTCGATTTTCGACCCGCGCCCTTCTCTGTGAGCCGATCGCTTTGCGCCAACGCCTGCCGAGCCGTCCTGCACGTGCGAGCCGAGCCGATTTTTGCTTTCTGGCCGAGCCGATTCGCCTGTCTTTGAGCCGCCAGCCTGCTTTTTGGTTCTTTCCACCTACTTTTGGTAAGTTGGTTGGATTTTTGGCACACCCAGCAAGGACTTAAGGTTTGTGAACCTAAATAAATTATTTGGATTAAACGAATTTGTTTCTCTTAAAAGGACAGCGTGGACCAATTGAATTGTAGAGTGTAAGATATCTCCAGTTAAGGACCATCTCGTTGTAACCTCGACCTCGGGTGAGTATTCCAACTGAATTCTTGCCTCCTTGGTCATTTAATGCTCAAGTTATGAAAATTGGCGTTATTAAACATTTAGGACCTCGCTGCGTGGAAGGCGTGTTTTCTTGCTGTTAAAACTCGTTGAACAAATCTCCAGGTAAGAGATTTCTACTACCAGCTCTACGACTAGAATCACGAGATCGCATACATTTTTAGTTATGCACGTTAAGGAGTAGACTGTATAACGATATGTCAATTAATGAGGGTATGATGGGACTGATAATGTGATTTGATAAGATGACATGGTATAACGTGATGACGTGGCTTGTTATGACATTATGTTTTAACATTATGATGAGATGTGATATGATGATTAGGCGTGATATGATTACCTGATGATGCTATGTTATATGTATACTGTGGTTAAGGTGCATGTTAGCTTACTCTATTAGAGTCGTACTGCATGGGTGTCCTTCGGGATCACCACCTATTTAGGACTGTGTAGTCCGACGGGACCGCTCGTCTAGTATTAATACAGATATGATTCGAGCCATTCGATGGGATCCTCGCAGCCCGATTGTCTTAGCGCTTCCTCCGGGTACGCTGCAGACTAGTTTGTCCTAGGTGTTCCTTTAGGTCACCAAAGACCAGATTTTGTTCCTACGGGATCACATGTTGCACGTGTTCGGGAACGTGCCAGTTCTTGGGTACCATTTTTAGGACTCTAATAGGAAGTTAATAAGTACCTAGTGGGACTAGTAGTGGGTCCCTTACTGAGCATTTTATACTCACTCTTTCCATTTCATATTTTTCAGGTAAGGGCAGAGGTAAGGGCAAGGGAAAGCTGGCGAGCGACCAGAAGTGACCGTGGCGAGCCATAGAGATCTCTGCTTCTGCTTTATATCCGAGTTTAAACCTTGAGTGTTTGAATTTTAATTATTCTTTATTTGTTATTTCGTTTCTTTAAAATTAGGTAGGGCCCGAGCTAGGATTTTAATATTTGTTTACATTTCGCACATTACTTTTGATTTGGTTTTTAAATAAATAAAATTTTGAGGTTTTGTTCGTTTTAGCCAAACTTTATAACTTTAATTGTGTTATTTACATTTAGTAATGGCTTCGACTTAGTATAAGGAGTTGGGTCGTTACAATATCTCTATCTATCTCGATCTATCTCCCATATAAAGAGTCTGAAGCTATATTTGTTATATTTAATTGAATAATCACTCTTATTTTATGTAACTTAAACCTAACTTTTATTTTTTTATAAATAGATGGTGAGCAAGAAGCAAGCAACATCAACTATCAAATCAATGAAATCTAAAGCAAAGGCAAGAGAAAAATGATTAAGAATAAAAGAAGAAGGTAAAAAATTAGAATGTGAATATTTGTCTGTATAGTATTTTATCTTTGTCTATATTTGTGTATCTTTGTCTGATTGCTCTATCTTTGTCAATATTAATCTAAATAGTGCTATGTATTTATGAAACTGTTAGAACTAGCTCTTTTTTTATATAACATACTGCTTGTTATATCTCTTTTTATGGAATTTATGTCCTGAAACTCGTAGTTTGTAAGTTACATTCAATAATATGATTATTGAATTTTGTTTATTAGTGAAATAGAATTCTATTATCTTGAATCCAATAAACCAAAGTACTGAGGCTATCTTGTAAACTTAAACTTTATATAGAGACATAAATGTAGATCAAGTTCGAGTTTATAGCCTAAACTATCTATAGTATATGAATAAGGTTGGGTGCCTTATTCTAGTAATACTATGAATGTGATCTACTTTATAATTAGTACAAACAATGTGATCCTGAATCGTTCATGTAGAATCATAAAAGTAGGGACATCCTATATAAAAAGTTTGCATATGACTGGACCATTAAATAGTCACTTTTACATTATAACACCACTGGCATTTTAAAACTGACTATTTCTTTTAATTTAATGATCTAGGTAACTTACCTTGATCTTGAGCTAACTATGAACTCTTGTTCACACGAGATTATACTTAGATTTACGTAGGTGAAGGTAGCTCATCAGTGCTGGTTCAATATGCCTCCCATTTTCGAGGTAAGATTGGGTGGATAGCTGGGGACATAGGGTGCAAGATGGAATTCACTTCTAACTTTATTAGAGTTAGTATAATGGTTGTTCTCTTATGCACTGAAAAGTCTTAAACAAGGGGCCCACACTCTCATTGGCCCGAGGAGGATTTGGTTTATAGATCGGGCCTTAAACTAGTTGTTCATTAGAGGATTGATGAGACTTAAGGAACAAGAAGTAATCTCAAGGGTAAAACAGTAGATTGACCTAGTTGATATTACAAACAACTTGTGAAGGGTTAACTTACTAATCATGGTTATATCATGTGGACATAAATATATCTATAATGTGGGAAGTACAACTACAGGACTTTAGTGGAATGACCCGTAAGTTAACGAATGTTGGTTTAAAAGAGTTTATTCAATTAACATCGAATTGTTGGAGCCCATGATCTATAGATTCACTAGATCCCTCTACTAGCTCATTACGGTAATAAAATTTAGAACAGGGTGATGAAAAAATTCGAAATAGTTCGAATTAATTTCGTTAAAAATATTTGATATTATCAACAAGTTTTTGAGAAACAAAAGATATTTAAATGAGACTTAAATATCGGAAAATTTGAATAGAGATTCGAATTGATTCAATTGGATTGATTGGGATTTAATTTAATATTATTTTATTAATATTAATTAATTAAATTAATTAATATTAAATAATTAAATAATTAAAAATTTCATTTTTAGAAAATCATTTTTAAAGTCAAATATTTTGAAATTTGAAAATCAATTTCAAAATTGAATTCGTTGTCTTTATAATAAGACTAATACCACCTGTTCCACTGATCATCAAGCATATAATATAAGTGTGGATGTTTTTGCTCAATTGAAGGCAAGCTTTCGGTTAAGAAATGATCGAGAAATTTGAAGTTTTTTTTGAAAAGTTTCATATTCTTGGTTTCTCTAAAAAAAACATGAAATTGATCACCAATTCGATTCCACAATCGTGTTTTAAAGCAAGAGAATAGTAAAGAAGACTCTTGTGATCGTCTACCACTTCGAGTCAACAAAAACGATCAAGAAACAAAGAAGAATTTCTAATTCTAAGATTAGTGTTCTTGACTTTTATTTTTTTTATTTCAATTTCATGTTAAATTAAATGAAATTAGAGTATTTTATTCGGTTCTTCTGCTGCCGCCATGCTCATTTTTCCATCATTTTCAATAGGTCAAATATCAACCAAATCATATTATTATGGAAGATGAATACAAAAATCTTAGAATTATCGTGTATATAGTTTAGAGACATTGAATCAGATGAAATAAAAAATAGACCAAACAATTCTTTCTCAAGTTTTGATGAACAACCCTTTTGGCTAGTTCCTTAATAATAAAATGGCCAAAAAAACCAACATAATTTTTGAATGCCATACAAAAATAGCCAATGTCTGGTGAAATATAGCAGAATTTGCGCTCAAAGAATCATGGTTGATGACTTGATTAAAAGGGGACAAATTCCCAGAGTTAAATCTAGGAGAAAGAAAAGAGAATGGTTTGAAAAATGTCCTTTACCCCCGTTACGACTTTATAATAAGAAGAGATATAAAGAGAACTATCAAAGCATTACGCAATGAGAAAGACTCATTGAAAGAAAAAGTTAGTTAACCTTTATATCTTATAAGTCTTTTTAATTTCCAAGCAACAACACAACCACATAAATCTCCAACATCTAGACATATTGGATCATGAAGAAACCTTCAAAGACTATCTATGGGGGAGATTATCATACATCCTAACATATCAATTCTTCGAGAAAACATCACAAATCGGCAATGATACTATATACCTTTAAGGATTTTCCTAGCTTTAGTATATTAGGATTTTGAGACAATACCAAGACTTTCCAATTTAGATGTTGGGTTTTGAAGAAAGCTTGAAATTCAAGGTCCAACGATCATGACGTGGAAATGTTTGGAGTCAAGTGACTGGAGGACTCTAAACATGAACATTTTTTAATATTAGACTGTAAGTAAATTTAGATCATGTTCTATATATGTCTATCTAGATAAACAATGATAGATTTTTATATCCATGTCTATCTGGAAAATTTTCTTATTATTATTATTTAATCCATTTGGAAAAATCTCATAAATATAACAAATTGGTAAAATATTTACGGCCAATGTAACAAAGCCCATGAAGTTAGTAAATTTTTAAATATTTCAGGCTTGCCCTTTCTTTTTACCGTCTTTCTTCTCCTCTTCGTCTATGATCTGATTTGTTTCTTTCCATCAGTTTTCTACTTTTTCATCTTACTTTTTCTAAACTGTTATCATGTATCAAATATAAAAGATCGTTTTTTCAAATTGTTATTTGGTTGTTCAAGATCGTGTACTAAATACAAAAGACTTGAAAAAACGTCATTTAGATTTGGGTAGCCAAATCTAAACGATCGTATACAAAAAAATAGTCATATCAAAACGATCGTGTACAAAGAATCCTAAAAAAATTATTTAGATTGGGGTAGTCAAATCTAAATGATCGTGTACAAAAAATAAATGATCTGTAAACAAATCTAAACGATCGTGTACCAAAAGAATCTTACAAAAAATCGTTTAGCCAAATCTAAACGATTGTGTACCAAAGAATCTTAAACAAATAAACAATCGTGTAAGTAAATATAAACGATCATGTACCAAAAGAATCTTGAATTTTTTTTTAGCCCAAATCTAAATGATCGTGTAACCAAATTAAACGATCTATGTTGAAAAAAAAATTCGTTTAGATTTGGCTTAGGGTTTAGGGTTTAGGGTTAGCCATCTAAACGATCATGTACCAAACAATAGCCATCTAAACGATCGTGTACCAAATATATTACGCGCATTATTGAATGGACATTTTTAGTATTTTTCATGGTGGGCCTGTGAGCTTTTTCTGTTTTTGAAATTGTTCTATATAGTGTAAATATTTTTTCGCTTTGTTATATTTTTTAATTAAAAGGTCACAATTCATTTTCATTTGATAAACATATTATATTATAAATATATATATTTATCTAAATCCTCATTCTCTTCCTTAGTTAATTTCTTCCTTTTTCCAATAATTATATTCCAATATATAAGTAGCGTCTTTCAAAAATATAACAAAGCGGCAAAATATTTACACTGTATAAAACAATTTCGAAAACGGAAAAAGCCCACAGACCCACTGTGGAAAATACAAAAAATGCCCCGTTAACCACACTGTCAACAACATGTGTGTTATATATTTGGTACACGATCGTTTAGATTTGGCTATTGTTTGGTACACAATCGTTTAATTTGGTTACACAATCGTTTAGATTTGAACCTAAATCTAAACGATTTTTTTTCAAAATTTGGTACACGAAATCTAAACGATTTTTTTTTAATTTTTTTGGTACACGATCGTTTAGATTTGTCTATACAATTATTTATTTTTTTTACATGATCATTTACTTTTTTTACACGATCGTTTACATTTGGCTACTTCAATCTAAATGATTTTTTTAAGATTCTTTATACATGATCTTTTAAATTTTGCTATTTTTTGTACACAGTCGTTTAGATTTGGCTAGAATTGGGTAGCCAAATCTAAACGACGTTTTTTTCAAATCTTTTATATTTATATTTAGTACACGACCTTGTGAACAATCAAATAAAAGTTTGAAAAGAATAGAACTTTTATATTTGATACGCAATCTTGAACCAAATAACAGTTTGGAAAAAAAGAAGAGGAAAAGACGAAAGACGATGGAAAGAAAGACAATAAAATTCGCATACGATAAACTTCGCAGACGAAAAGGTGAAGAAAGACGATAAAAGGGAAGGGCAAACATGAAATATTTAAAAAATGACTAACTATATGGGCTTTGTTACACGGATCGTAAATATTTTACCCGTTTGTTATGAAAGTTTCCCTATATAAGTATCAATTTTTCACTTATTAATTATATAATCATAACTATATAATAAATAACATTTTCCACCAAATTAAAAAATCTTTAGTTAAATATACATACTCATTCATCTATATATATATATATACATCTATATATACATATACATATATATATATACATATATACATATATATATATACATATATACATATATATATATACATATATATATATTTAATTAATCCAACACATTACAACAAATAAATTCATTAACTTTCAATTCCAATTAATCTAACACTCATAATAATCTAATCATTAATTATTCAAGATAATTAAGAAACAAAATTATCTTAAATTTTTTTGGATGTTACATTATTATTATGAGAGTTTGACCTTAATAGCAACGGTAACAGTAACAGTAAATATGATAGACTCGGTTCTTAATTCTCACATTATAACAGTAATAGTAACAAATGTTTATAAGTGTAATGGTAACCCATGTCTATAGCTAATGTGTCTTACATAATTTTCAAATACAATTGGATTGATCATCTCCTATGCTCATCAATCAATTTTTGGTTTTTTATTTCGAATTTGAAAGTGGAGACTACATGTCAGTAGAAGTATAGAACATAGATAAACAACAACAATGTAATAAAATTGGCCAATTTTTAAATTACCATTCGTTTATTATGTTTCTTATAGAATAAAATAGTAAATTAATGACTATTTGAATTACTAACCTTTTAGTTCAATGAATCTATACAATATTTTAAAACATATTTATTAAATTTAATATTATATTTCATAAGAAAACGTCGGTCATTCTATCAATAATATTTTTTTTATTAAAAATTTTTTTTTTAAAGAATGTTATTTAAATTAATTTAAATAACTATTGTAAAAAAAAGGGTTATTGAAGAAGCATTGTCAAAAATAGGTGGTGAAGTCATGTACCAGATACACGATTACAATAAGTAATGGATCGGGTACACGACTTGACATTGAAGTCATGTACCCAATATATGACTAGACCGCCACATCTGCAATTGATTTGCAAGTGTGGTAGTCAACATAGCCATGGTGTCCATGTCATGTCCCGCCCCAAAAGTTCCTTAATGCGCAACCCAGTGGAGCCTAGACACTCAAGGCATATCTCCTTATGGGATAGCATGTTGAACGCTTAGTAAGCAGAATTACCTTCACTTGAAACTCAGTTTTAACGCTTAGTTCAACTTAACTTTAAGAAACACAATGCAATGGAATGTATCAATAAACATCTTTTTATTAGCTTAACAACTTGTGCTTTATAATATAATGAACATGCTTCCTTTACAATTAGCTTTAAACATAAACTTTAGGCCTTCAATGTCTAGCATAGCTTTTAATGCCTAGCTTCCTCGCCTCACGCGTAGCAGTTCACCTTACCTTTCTTTACTTGGCCTCAACACCTTAATACCTGGGGAGGGAAAAGCTTAAGCCATAAGTCAAACACTTATTAAGCGAGTTTTTATAAATCTTTTTTGGAGAATACAACACAATCAATAAATTCATTTTAGCTTGCATAAATAAGCTCTTAATGCCTCATTTCAATAAAAACATAAATCACACATTAGCCTTTACTCATTCCTTTCCACCAAGAACATGAATCACTCCCTCGCCTGGACCTGGAATTCGTTTCACCAACATCAAGCCGCATAGACCTGGGATTCCTACTTACAACTTTACACGTGTCACCTTATAACTCATCAGGCCATGCATTAAGCTAAAACTTAACATGTAACCAGCTATCAACTCAAAATTAGACAATTTCCTTGAAATATTAAACTTTACCTCGCCTGACATCACTTTGCATTACAACATCAAAACACCTAACTCTTAGTGTTGAACGCGTACTTCCTCTTATCACGTTGCCAAGTTTCAATGCCAATGACTACTCGTAAAGCCTACCTTAAAGTACTTTTTTAAAATGATCTTTTTAATCAAAACTCTTTCCTTAACAAGACCCTTTTATTCTGAATCTCGACCTTACAATTCGATATACACAAAGTCATGGATTAGGTACATGACTTCAATGTCAAGTCATGTACTCGATCCACGACTTAAAGGCGGAGTTGTGTACCGGGTACACAACTACGTTAAGTACTTGAAAACCCTACCCCACTTCTTCCTTTCTATTAATTTAAAAGGTAAACATGATTAAGATTACATACCATGATCGTTGTTTACAAGGAGAAGTAATAAATTACCCAACTGTATCAAATGACAATTTTTCCTAGTAAAATTCAATTACAAGACGATTTATCAAATCCGACGACGCATACTATTACTGCATTTGAAGATTTTTTTTGTTTTTTTTTAATAATTGTATAACATAAACATTGCTTGTTATTATATCTAATCATACATAATAATTTTGTTCAAGATGTACATAAGTTTTCAATGGAACACGATTTACCAAATTTAAGTTCAATGTGTACTCCAACCATAGTAAATGTAGAACATATTATTTAGCAAACAAAACGACTCAATGTCGCTGACACAGATCGAAGACATATTCGACATCGACAAAGACAACAGGGTGAGGATGTTGTAGAGGGAGATGTCGATCATGCTTAATTTGTAATTCACATTTTTAATTCATATGAATTTCAATTTTCAATTAAAAACGATATGCAATTTCATTCTCCATTTCACCAAAACGAGTCATATTAGAAGCTTAAGTAATAAATAACAAAATTAGAGGAGTGATCTATTTTGATGTTAGAAAGAAATAAGCTATGAATTTCAATGTGGATGTTGAAAGTAAAAGAAATAAGAATGTCATTAGTATCCCTCAAGTGAAATAACAAGCATTGCTTCAATTTAATAATAGAAAATATTAAAAAATATTGAATCCTTGTACTCAGTACACGACTCTAATCATAACTTTGATCAGTCTTCATCCCACAGTTAAAATCATGTACTGATACACGACTTTCCTCTACAACATTTTCACATTGTTTTTTACAATACTTTCAACTTTAACACTTATTTTGTTTATTCTTTTATAGTTACCCAATTTTTGTCATTAATTTTAAAAAAACCTTATTCTTCAAATTACTCCTAAAAAATGGGCAGTATAACCTAAGCCAAATATTAATAAGTATTCAAATATTTTCCATTTAATCCTAATTCAAGGTGTTAATTAACTTGTTTTAGATAGAATATTTGAGCAAATTTATATAATAAAAAATGGAAGAATACTCTAAAGTATAAAGAAAGACTATTATATTCATAAATTGAATTCGAGACAAAAAGATTGGGCGGAGTAGGATTCCACTAGAGGACACACATTGAAATTCAAATATTTAATAGCGGTGCATACCAAGGGATATATCCAATATTAACTTTATTTATTGCCTTTCCCCTTGCTTGTCTTGGTTGCTCTAAATAATAATTTTTTATCAATTGAAATAAAATATACATGTAGTTTCCTTTGATTAAATACCAAAAATACTATACTCAACACGGGATTAATCGATCACACGCACGCGAGTAATATTCTTCTAAACAATCGTGTACTATGGTATAAATAAATAATCTACGATCATTTAGGTTATGACACAAGATCGTGTAGTTCTTCTTAACAATGGGGAAAAAGACTTCAAATTTAAGTGATCGTGTTGACCATGGAAAATGATCATTTTGATTATGATAAGCAATTGTGTATAAATTAACACGATTGTGTAGTCCAATGTAAATGATCGTTAAAAACTTTAAATCTAACAATCGTGTTGACCATGCTAAATAATTATGTTAACAATGCTAAACGATCGTGTTGACTATGGTAAGCGATCGATTAGATCATGTCAACACGTAGTCCAATGTAAATGATCGTTAAAAAAATTGAATATAACGATTGTGTTGATCATACTAAACGATTGTGTTGACTATGGTAAGCAATCTTTTAGATCATGTCAACTCGATCGTCTAGTTCTTTTTAAACGATAGGAAAAAACCAAAAATTTAAACGATTGTGTTGACTATGGTGAAAGGTCATGTTCATAATGGTAAAAGATCGTGTGTCTTATTTAAATTAATCTTTAAACGATTTTGATATTCTCGAATATGAGGAATATGAAGAAGAATATTAAAACAATCGTGAAATAGCTTCAAAGAATCTTGCCGAAAATGATGAAGAAGAAATAGGAGATTTGACTAGAAGAATAAATCGTTTAAAAATAGAAGAAATAAAATCTTTGAAGAGGAGAAAAAAATCTGGAAAAAAAGAAATCACAAAGAAGGAAGAATAAGAAAGAGAAGTGACGAATCGTCCCAGTATTTAAGGGCAAATCGTGAAATAACTTCAAAGAATCTTTTGTTCTTTGTTGTTATATTTATGTAAATTAACCTAAATAAAAAGAAAAAGAAAGCAAACAAAATTAATCTTATTAGATATTGTTGAATAAGAAATTTCGGAACCAATTACAAGTTGCCACGTCATTTACTAAAATAATTGTATTTGGGACTAATTAAAAGTTGAAATGTTTCCCAAATTAAATTTAAAGACAAATTGGACGATTCTAATGATGTCACATGTCTTTATTATGACAATTGTATCAAATTAATTATTTTGGTTCAATTAAATATTATTTACTTGGACTAAAATGCAAAAAAAAAATCTTAATTTAGCCCAAAATTAAATATGACCCAAATCCATGTGATTGAGCCTATAGGTATGGTCCATGGACCAGACCAGGCCCAAGTCCATAAAAGCCCACCAGGGAACTTTATAAATAGAGAAATTATTTTCATTTGTGGGGTTGGAATTGTTTTACTCCAGAAGGTCTAGAGAGAATTCTCCCAAGAGCTAGAAGACTCCCCAACTCCTGAAATCAACTACCCTCGAAGATTGAAGCTCCTTTGAAGATACAAGCTTTCTTCCAAGACTCCAACTTCATGAACATCATGTGCTCCACTTCATTATATCAAGCGGAAGCATCCATATTGGAAATTTCTTACTCCAGAAGGCCTAGAGAGAATTCTCCCAAGAGCTAGAAGACTTCTTAACTCCTGAAGTCGACCACCCTCGAAGATTGAAGCTTTTTTGAAGATACAAGCTTTCTTCCAAGACTCCAACTTCAAGAACATTACGTGTTTCGCTTCCTCAAATCAAGCATAAGTATCTAACCAAGAGAGAATCAAATGATCAAATTCTAGAGATCGAACCACATCGCATCAAATCAACATAAATACAACATCAACACAAGTTCAACTCTACGAATCAAATTTCTCCGAAAATCTCATGTAAACAAATTGGCATGCCCAGTGGGACATCTCTACCTATCATCTCTCTCTAATCATCCAAAGTTACAAAAAAAATAATGGTATCAAAGAACGTTGTATCCAAATCTTCTACTGTAAGCGACGCTATATAGGACCTATCACCTATAGTCGCTCTAAAGGAATCACTCAGGAACAAGATCAAGGTTCTGACATCATGCAAAGCATTCTTAAGCAATTGATGGAGTCTTCTAAAGCTGAGATTGTCATCAAGAAAAATCCTTTGTATGAAATTTCTGATTCTGCCTCTAGCAAGTCAAAGAAGGAAGCACACCCTTATGTGATGTCTGTCATGATGGCTTATATCGGTCGAGGTTGCCATGGCTGAGATGGAGAGAAAAATTAACCTCTTGATGAAGGTTTCGGAGGAACGAGACCATGAAATCACAACTTTGAGAGACCAAATGCAGACTCGTGAAACTACCGAGTCAAGCAAAACTCCTCTTGTTAAAGCTGACGATAAAGGAAAAGCTATGTTGCAAGAAAATGAGATGCAACAATCCATCTATGCCACATTCCTGTCAGTTCAACAGCTGCAAGTTATAATAACAAGTTCCATAAGAGCTCAGTATGAAGGACCACAACAAACTTCTTTCAATGACTTACGAATGTCTATTGGGTACCAACCTCCAAAGTTTCAATAATTCGACGGAAAGGACAATCCAAAGCAACACATTGCTCACTTTGTTGAAATATGCAAAAACGCAAGATCAAGAGGAGGCCAACTAGTCAGGCAGTTCGTTCGAAGCTTAAAAGAAAATGCTTTTAAGTGGTATACTGATTTAGAGCCAGAAGTAATTGGCATCTTAGAACAGTTGGAAACAGAGTTTCTCAACCGCTTTTGTAGCACTAGGCGTGTCATCAGCATGATCAAGTTGACGAACACCAAATAGAAAACGGGAGAACCAATAATCGACTACATAAATCGATGGAGAGCTATAAGACTTAATTGCAAAGACAAGCTCACAGAACTGTCTGCAGTGGAGATGTGCACCCAAGGTATGCACTGGGAACTTCTTACATTTTACAGAGAATAAAACCTCGCACGTTTGAATAATTGGCAACTCGCCCCCATGATATGGAGCTCAATATCGCCAATAGAGGAGCAAAAGATTTCTTGGTTCAAAGATTAAGGAATGACAAGAATGAAATCAATGATACTAAAAAGATTACAAATAGTGTCCTCAGTTAGTCTATGGTTGTTTAAGAGACTCCATTGAAATCTTTCTCTAAAAGAAAAGAAACAAAACATGAAAAAGATCATGATGGAAATGAAAAGCGACGCCCAACTCTTAGAGCAAGACAAAAAATAGTTTATCCCTTTCCTGACTCTGATGTTGTAGACATGTTGGAGCAATTGATAGAGAAACAACTTATTCAGTTGCCCGAATGTAAACGACCAGAACAAGAGAGAAAAGTAGTTGATTCTAACTACTGCAAGTATCATCGGGTCATTAGTCACCCTGTTGAAAAGTGATTTGTATTGAAGGAGCGAATTCTAAAGTTGGCTCGTGAAAATAAGATTGAGCTGGTTATTGATGAAGTAGCTCAAACAAATCATGTTGCAGTCAAGATGACTTCAAGTGTTCTACCATCAATACTCCTTGATGATCAAAGGAAAAGTTAGATTCAATTTAGGACTTTCGAACCTATACTTGTTCGATTCCAACAAAAGATTATGACGATGAACTCTCAAAACAACGAACAACATATTGAAAATGATAGCAAAGTATAGATAGTCGTGGCTCGTAAAAAAAAGAGACAAACAAATTCAATTCAAACGAAGTCACACTTCCTTCCATTAAAAGCATTCAAAAGGAATCATCTCTTATAAAAATAAAGCAAGAAGATGTTGAAGCCTAGACTTATAAAAGGAAAAGACGAGGACTTCCTCCGACCTCGACGGTCGATAACTTTGATAGAATTCTTTCCAAAAAGCTTCCTTGAGGATAATCCAAAAGAAATATTAGAAGTCATTGCATGTCATGCTGTCAGCGTAGTTGAAGTCGACAACAACTATGCGTCTTCTGAAGAAGTCGACAATTAAAATGTAATTAAGAAAAGGACTTCTGTCTTTAATAGTATCAAACCTTCAACTACTCGATCTTCAGTCTTTCAAAGATTGAGTATGGCCACCAAAGAAGAAGAAAACCAATGTCCAACGTCTACTTCCACACGAACTTCAGCTTTCAAAAGGCTAAGTTCTACATCGAAGAAAGATCGACCTTCAACATTTGCTTTTGATCGTCTAAAGATGACAAACGATCAACAACAAAGAGAGATGAAAACTTTGAAGGTAAAACTATTTCTTGAAGAAAATAATGACGACGGTAAGATTCACAGTTGTGTTCTATCGCGCATGAAGAGGAAGCTATTTGTTGACATAAGTACAAAAGGCTCCTTGACAGTGAAGCCAATACTTATTATATTCACAAATTCTACAAACGAAGAAGGTGAACAAATCCTTGATGAAAATATGAGCTACTAAACATGCAAAGCTCCTTATCGTAAGAGGCTAAACTGCATGGTGCTCCTAGCCCACAAGAGCTTAAAAGGTGAATGGCAAAAAAATAAAATAAAAAATCAATTGAACTACGTTATGGCTTGATCCCTATATTATAAAGGGGACATAGGCAGCTTATGGGAAACTTTAAGTTTAGTCCAGTAAAAAAAATCAATTAAACTACGTTATGACTTGATTCCTATATATTATAAAGGTTACGTAGGCAACTTATGGAAAACTGTAAGTTCAATTCAATAAAAAAAAAATCAATTGAACTACGTTATGACTTGATCCCTATATTATAAAGGGTACGTAGGCAGCTTATGGAAAACTTTAAGTTCAGTCCAGTAAAAAAAAAATCAATTGAACTACATTATAACTTTATCCCTATATTATAAAAGGGACGTAGGTGGTTTAAGGGAAACTTTAAGTTTAGTTTAATATAAAAAAATACACAAGTCAAACTACGTTATGACTTGATCCCTATATTATAAAGAGTACGTAGGCAGCTTAAGGGAAACTTTAAGTTCAGTCCAGTAAAAAAAAAAACTCAATTGAGAAGAATGGAAAATAAGAGTAGCGTCATGATCAACTGAGAAGAATTGGAAAACAAGCTTTCTTCCAAGACTCGAACTTCAAGAACATCATGTGCTCCGCTTCCTCAAATCAAGCGTAAGCATCCAGTCAATAGAGAATTAGAGGATCAAATTCTAGAGATCGAACCACAACGCATCAAATCAAAGTAAATACAATATCAACACAAGTTCAACTCCACAAATCAAATTTCTCCAGAAATCTCATGTGAATAAATATATTTGATCTTTGACTATATACCAAATTAGTCTTTACTAGAGATTCAATTCAATAAAGACAAAAAAATGGACACTAATTCTAAAAAAAAAATATGGTAGAAATGATTAAGGTGCTTAGAAACACAATGGAATTTGCAAATGACCAAGTAAAGGCAAGTGCAGATTGGCCAAAAGAAAAGCATGCAATAGAGGCCAAACTACGTGCGAAAGTCGTGAAATAGCTGCAAGATATTCCTGAGCTATGGAGCCGATAGAGTAAAGGTGTTCTGCAACGTGGATGACATAAAGGGATTCTTGTCGATTCCCACAAAATTGAAATTGGAGTATTGTAACATTCTCTTGGATGATAATCTTTGACCAATTTTGTATTTTGGACTATTAATAGAAAGTAAACACTATTACTTTCTATTTTCTTTAGGTGATTGTGTTTACATGAGTTTATTTTGAATTATATGAACTTGCTATCTAACTTTGTATTCTAACAGGTTAGTATGTAACTTTATATATTTAAATTTGGCTAAGCACATATTCAAAAAACATTTGTGTTATTTTCTTATCTAAATAAATCCGTCCACAATTTGCAAGAATGTACCTTTAACATAATTTTAACAATTAAACAAATGAGAAAATTACTTAATGGAGATTATAGTTAAGTTTATTAAATGAACAACCTTATCAACAAGATTTAATAAAATAATTTTAAAAAAATGGTATTTCATGTACCATATATATGTATGGCGAAAAAGAATAGTGAAAAAAAATTAGAAATGATATAATGTAAATTATAATTTGTATCCCAAACACATAATATAATAATTTACACCCCAAACATAGACTATAATAACTTATACTATAATACTCTGCCCTAAACACAAACACAAACTATAGTAACCACATATTATAATAACCTATTATGTTGTCCTAACACTACAAGAATATATATCTATTATGACAGTTCATTCCATCACAAATTAAAAGGAGAGAAGAAAAAACTGTCATAAAATGTCAAAATGCGCGTTTTTGGAGGAAAAATGCCGAATTTTTCGGATTTGAAGAATTTATGACAATTTCTAACTGTCATAAATCTATGACAAATTTTAACTGTCATTGAATATAAATAATAAAATAATTTATTAATTATATATTTTCTTATCTCCTTTCTATCTACATCTCCACGAAAGGCTCCAAAACTCCCAATCTCAATCCTCTCCATCTCCACCTCTACCGACTGGCCACACTTCTCATTGACAACAAACCACGAAGCCCCAAAAGAAAGCACATCTCGATCAAACTACTCGGTTTCTCATCGACGTCGACCCACGACATTTTGGTCGGCCCCTACTCGATTTCTCAATTAGACGGCGACCCACAGAGCTGACGGCCCACGAAGCTGATGTATATATGATGAAGGCTCTAATCTAGTAAGGTCTAATCTGGTAAGCTTGATTCCCTTCAACTTCTCTCAAAATCCAAACACCAACATTCACAATCTGAAGATCCTCCGCATCAATTCGTTTTTGCTAACATTTTCGCCGCCGACAACAAATCTCAGTTCCGTCTCATCCCATCAGTTACTATGTAGTTGCCGCTAGCAGTGGCGAAGAAGGAAAACATAAGTGACTGTTGAACTCTTAACACGTTGCTCAGTTAAAAAGATATTCTTATGTTGGTTTTCTTTTCATTCATCTTTTAAATGCTCATCACCAAGTAATACTTTTGCTTGATCAGTTATCAATGGTGGCTAGTAGTGAAGATGGGTCGACGATAGAATAAAAAGCAATAGCACTAAAGCACCCCAATCCCGTCTCTGTCCTCAATGGCTCGTTATATAGAGTGATGAAGCATCTCCTATGAAAAAATTTACAATTTCACTTCACGGTAAACTCTTGTTATTCAACCATTTGTGGCAAGTGCTTTGTCAAAAGTTATTAGTCCAATTAAACTGACCTAGTAATTTTATTTGTCTGATTTTACTCTATGATAGTTCAAGGAATGATAATCCATTTGTCTAAACCTTTAAATTTTCAAGGATATAAAAATTGTAGTTATAGTTGTTTATTTCTTAACTGGTTGTCATTGTTATTTTCTAGAGTAAAAATAAATATTGCAATGGCAAATTGAAGACAAATTCATTTCAATTACATTCAAAGAAAAATACAGTATTTAAAGTCTTAAAAATAACTACCCACTAACATCATGACCCTAAACTTTCTCCACTAACATCATGACCCTAAACTTTCTCCACTAATCAACATGACCCTAGACTTTCTCCATGATTACAAATCATGAATGACTAATTCCTAAGAAATAGGAACAAACTTGGACTAAATTAACTTAACAAAGATAAACACACATGAGCATGTTTCAATCCTAAAGCACTTTCTTAACACTCCTCCTTGCTTTAGGAGTTGCAAACACCAAGTTTTGACCTTAGAAACTCGAACTTGCAAGTAGGCAACGGTTTAGTTAATATGTCTACAACTTGAACTTCTGTTTTGCAGTAGACAAGAATCACCTCTCCACTTTTCTGCACTTCCCTTAAAAAAAATAACTTGATGTTAAAATGTTTAGTCTTCTTATAAAACACAGGATTATGAGAAATAGCAATAGCCGCTTTGTTATCAACAAGAATCTCCGTGCTTTTCTTCTGCTCCAGATCAAGGTCAAGTAAAATTTTCCTCAGCCATAAAGCTTGATTGGCAGTAGCTGTTGCAGCAATAAATTCTGCTTCAGCGGTGGATTGGGCTACAATCTCTTGCTTTTTCGAGCTCCAAGAGAAAACACCAGAGCTAAGAGTAAAACAGTAACCTAAAGTGCTTCTCATATCATCAATGGAACCTCCCCAATCACTATCAGAAAAACCAATCAGTTTGAACTCCTTGCCCCTAGTGAACTTAACACCAAAATCACTTGTGCCTTTGACATATCGTATCACTCTTTTTGCTGCCTTAAGATGTAATTCACTTGCACAATGCATGAAACGAGACAAAATACTCACAGCATTCAAAATATCAGGTCTTGTTGCTGTGAGATACATCAAGCAACCAATTAAACTCCTAAAATATCCTTCATCAACTTTGTCAGCACCATCTTCTTTGCACAACTTCTCTTTTTGATTCATTGGAGTGCTTACAGCCTTACACTCATCCATCTTAAACTTCTTTAGTATTTCCTTTGCATATTTTTTCTGGCAAATGAAAACTTCACCTTGCCCTTGCTTGATCTCTATGCCAAGGAAGTAGGACATGAGCCCGAGATCTGTCATTTCAAACATCTTCATCATCTCCCATTTGAAATTTTGAATATGATCTGCATTGTTTCCTGTAACCAGTAGGTCATCAACATACAGTGAAACAATAAGAATGTTAGTACCATTGTGCTTAACATATAAGGTTGATTCTGATAGACTTTTCAAAAATCCCAAGCTCAGTAAATGTTCATCAATTTTGCTATACCAAGCTCTTGGAGCTTGTTTTAAACCATAAAGAGCCTTCTTGAGAAGATAGACTTTATTTCTTTCACCTTGCTTCTCACATCCTTCGGGCTGCTCAACATAAATTTCTTCTTGTAAGACACCATTCAAAAAAACTGATTTGACATCCAACTGATACAATTTCCACCCCTTTTGTGCAGCTATTGCAAATAGTAACCTGATTGTGTCCATTCTAGCAACAGGAGCAAAAGTATCAGAGTAATCAACACCAAAGATTTGAGCATACCCTTTAACCACAAGCCTGGCTTTGTGCTTGTTAATCGAGCCATCAGCATTAAGCTTGGTTCTAAACACCCATTTAACTCCAATTACCTTCCTATCTTGAGGTCTGTCAACAAGGATCCAAGTTTTGTTCTTCTCTATCATTGACAACTCCTCCTCCATTGCAGCTATCCACCTTTGATCTTTCTTTGCTTCTGCATAGTTTGCAGGTTCACACACAGCAACATTGCACCTTTCATAAATATCAGAAAGCAACCTTGTTCCTCTCACGGAAGCATCATCTACTATTTCATTCTGCCTATCATCTTCCTCTTCAATGCTTGAATCAAAAAACTTGAATTTCATCTTTTTCAAGGTGTGACCTTTCTTCTCTGCATCATCAAAGTTCCACTCTTCATCTTCCTCGAAGTGAACATCCCTGCTCACGACAATCTTTCCAGTTTGTGGCTGGAAAATTTTATAGGCTTTGCTGATAGAACTATAGCCTATAAAGACACCCGGTGAAGCTCTCCTATCAAGTTTGTCACGCTTGCTCTGTGGAACATGAGTGAAACACAAACAACCAAATACTTTGAGAAATTTCAATGATGGTTTGTACCCATACCATGCCTCAAATGGTGTCTTTTCCTTCAATGCTTTTGTGGGAAGCCTATTTTGAAGAAATACAGCTGTATTTGCTGCCTCTGCCCAAAACTTCTTTGGCAAACTCTTTTCATGCAGCATGCATCTTGTCATCTCCATGATGTATCTATTTCTCCTCTCACTAACTCCATTTTGTTGAGGAGTGTAAGGAGCTGTAAGTTGATGTTTTATGCCTGAATCTTCACAAAACTTGTCAAATTCTGCCGAAACATACTCCTTCCCATTGTCAGACCTTACCATTTGAATTTTGCAACCACTTTCATTTTCAACTCTTGCCTTGAACTTCCAAAAGACATAAGCAACCTCTGATTTAAACTTCAAGAAAAAAATCCAGCACATTCTGGTGAAGTCATCAATAAAAGCAATATAATAGAGACTGCCTTTTAAAGAAGGTGTTCTCTGAGGACCTGCAACATCTGTGTGAATGAGCTGCAATTTTTGAGTGGCTCTCCAAGATGACTTGGGAAATGACTTCCTATTTTGCTTTCCAAAATGACACGCTTTGCAGCTTGAGATTTCTTCACTAAGCTTGGGAAAATCAAGTGCCAACTCCGTTAGTTGTAGCAGCCCTTGATGATGATAGTGACCGACTCTTTTGTGCCAAAGCTGTGTTTCATCTTCTTTGAGAGCAAAAACAGATTGCTCCTCCTCTAAAGGATTAAGTGAAAAACTTTTTCCTTTCATTTTTACTTTGAAAATATCTTGATTTGCTGCATCCTTAATCAAGCAATATTCATTTTCAAAAGTAACTTTCAAACCTTTTTCAATAAGTTGACCCACACTCAACAAATTTTGGTTAATGTCAGGTACAAAAAGAACATCTTGTATATGTTTTGTACCTTTACAACTGGCAATCGCAATAGTCCCCTTTCCTTTGACTGAGATGTAGTCTCCATTGCCAATTCTGACTTTGGTGATATTTGTTGGCTTCAGATCTTTAAACAACTCCTTGTCATGAGTCATATGGTTGGTACATCCACTGTCAATCAGCCAGCTTTCATTTGACTCACCACCCACGAAGCATGTTGCCACAAACAATTGATCCTCCTCCTCCTCCTCCTGATAAGCAATTTTGGCCTCTACACCTTGTTGTTGATTATTGTTCCTGCAAATTACAGCTTCATGCCCCATTTGGTTACATTTGGTGCACTTGGCGTTTGGTCTCCTCCAGCATTTAAAAGGAGGATGACCCTGTTTATTGCAATGTGAACAGGGAGGATAGGATCCCTTCTTGACTCCTGCTTTGTTGTAAGTTGAAGATTCTCTAGTAGAAATTTGATTCTTCTTGAAAAACTTCTTCTTCTTATTGTTCCTAACGTTCTCATGATGCTTCGCTGGCAAGGCTCCTTCAACAGCACCTTCTTGCCTCATGGCTCTTCTTTGTTCCTGCGCTTGCAAAGCATTGAGTATCTCTGCAAGAGTGATTTGAGTCAAATCTTTGGTATTTTCTAAGGCAGAAATAGATGCCTCAAATTTTTCAGGCACTGATACAAGAATTTTTTCTACAATTCTTGAGTCCTTGAACACAGAACCAAGTAATTTGATTTGGTTTGCAATGTCCAATAACCTAACAGAATACTCTTTAATTGATTCTGTTTCCTTCATCTTCTGCAACTCGAATTCTCGAATCAAGTTTAGCACACGCATTCCTTTGATTCTTTCATCTCCCTCATATTCTGACTTGAGATAATTCCATATCTCATATGCTGATCTCAGAGTCATAATTCTAGTGAAGATAGTAGATGAGACTGCAGCAAACAGACATGCCTTTGCCTTGGATTTCTTTGTCTTCTTCTCCTTTTGCGCTTTGATTTGTGCCATGGTAGGATTGTCTGGAAGAGCAGGAATTTCATAATCCTCTTCCACTGCTTCCCAAATATCCAAAGCTTCCATATAAGCTTCCATACGAACTGCCCAAACTTGGTAGTTGTCTCCATCAAATATCAATGGAGAAATTGAAGTGAAACTAGAACTTGTTATGGCGTCCATGACACAACAACTCACACTCACAGATCCCTTAAGAAGAGAGCTCTGATACCAATTGTTATTTTCTAGAGTAAAAATAAATATTGCAATGGCAAATTGAAGACAAATTCATTTCAATTACATTCAAAGAAAAATACAGTATTTAAAGTCTTAAAAATAACTACCCACTAACATCATGACCCTAAACTTTCTCCACTAACATCATGACCCTAAACTTTCTCCACTAATCAACATGACCCTAGACTTTCTCCATGATTACAAATCATGAATGACTAATTCCTAAGAAATAGGAACAAACTTGGACTAAATTAACTTAACAAAGATAAACACACATGAGCATGTTTCAATCCTAAAGCACTTTCTTAACAGTCATGCTATGCTATGTCCATTTCTAATTTTGTAATGGGTTCTAAGTTCAATAACAGGTTCTCTTAGTGCAACTGTATGATCTAAAACTTTGGAATCATTGCGTCTTTAATTAAATCTGGTGATCAAGATGAGTTGCAAGTGATAGAAGTTCTCAGATTGTGTTGCTTCAGAGGAAACCAAGTCAGTTGCTCGTGTTCCAAATAATGGTAATAATTTTGTTTTTATTATAGCTTCTTGGGGATTCTAATGCTTATGTCTCGTGTTCTTTTTTCCTGTGTAGAAAGTATAGGGAAGAGTGAGTGTGATCTGCCTACATTTCGCAAGTTCACCATAGATCAATTAAGAACGGCCACGTTTGGATTTGCTGTTGAAAATATAGTATCTGAACATGGGGAAAAGGCTCCCAATGTGGTTTACAAGAAAAAGCTTGACAACCAGGGATGAATTGCTGTTAAAAGATTTAATAGATCAGCCTGGCCAGATGCTAGACAATTTTTGGTAAGTACAATTCTCATTTCTCTTTCGACGTATTCAAAGCACTTCACTATATTCGTTATAAGTTGTGTAAACCCTGTGTAATTATCCAGTTTGGTAGAAATAATCCTTCTTTTCAATAATAAATATTTTACTGAAAGAATGCGAGTTACAAGATATCAGCCCACTCTATACGAAGATAATTACAAAACTTTCCACCAATTTCTTTTAATTGAAACCATTTCAATTTACAATCTCTCGCTCATTATTTTCTTTTATGATATCTTGTTGAGAAGGTCAAGGGACCTAATTTTTTTTATTAATTTGTCTCATCTGACTTTCTTTTACTTTTTTTTTTTAAAAAAAAAAAACTACTAGTCAAATGGGGTTGGATGAATTTCGAACCGAAAGACTCCCCAGCGCCTGCCAATCTTTGTTAAACGAAAAAGGGAAAGAAAATTCTTTAACAGAAAATCTCTTAATTGTCTCTTCTTCCTTGAAATGGAGGAATCCAATCGCATGAGATGTTGAAAAGTTTGGGCCATCAATGCTTTTCATTTTTCTCTTAGAAATAAAAGTTTCAAAATGTCGTTACCATTGCATTTCATTAAGTTAAATTACTTGGAAGTAATCTTTCATTTATCATGATATTGAATCTTGGCCTCGATGAAAATATAAAATTAGCTTAAGTATTATTATTTTGTTTGTATTATTTTTTCTTACAAACAAAAATCCTCCATCCTTGTATTTCTCCATAAATTTATTCTAGGTTTCAAACAAGGTAGTTTCTATATGTCAATGCATTTTATGAAGGGATTATGTTGCTGCATGTTATGTATATGAGATATTCGACCAAGGACTTCTTGATATTAATTCTTTCAAAAACTATTTTTTTTTCTTTGATTTTTCCTGTAAAGGGTATCTTCTTTACTGAATTCATAACTCGTAATTTTAAAAGAAGAGCTTGAAGGGGTGGAGGCTAGAAGAAGATGGACAAAAGCAAAAGCAAAACAAAACAGGAAAGTTCGTTAAAGATTATAATTACCAACAATGAAGTAACAGGCTCTCCATCTCCCAGTCTTTGATCTTAAGACAGGTAAACCTTTGAGACTCACAGTTCCATCTTCCCTATAATCATCTCTTCCATTTTCCGAACCTTTCCCCTCCACTTGTGGCATTATAGTAAACAACATAGAGACAGAGTACTAAAAAATGAACTTTCTACAAGGAAATCGTTGAAATTCATGTGAATTCTATTACCTTTTTTATATAATCTTAAGGTAGCTATGCATCTTTAAACAACCTCCCTCCTCCCCCAATAAAAATAAATAAATAAATGAAATCACCACCACAAACTTATTTAGTGTGAAAGTTTAATAACATTAATTTAAAGCAAGTAAATTAGGCATGCTCATGCTGACTGTGAATTAGTCTTTGTTTTGTATTGTCATTGTCTGAATGTTATGCTTTGTTTAATTCCATCATCCTATCAACTAAATTCCTTGGTGAGGCCTTAAGCTTATTGATCGATATGCTGAATGATGACTCAGTTTCTGTCCGCTTGCAAGCTTTTGAAACATTACATCATATGGCAGTCTAAGGTATAAATGATTGTATATGTATATAACTTTTGTATCTGTAGTAGTTTACTGTTGAAAGTTTCAAATGTACGATATCATACTAAGCTATTCACCACGCCACATGTGAAGTCATTCAATGAATCAATTTATTTTGTGTCAATACTTAAGATGGGAGTATAAAGAACAATGTCTATATTCGGTTCACATTATTCTTAGCATTGTTGGGTTTGCTTTGCAGTTTCTTAATGCTTTAAAAGACAATGATTGTCACGTAAGATCTTCTTTAAGGAAAATGAATTCTGTTTATAGACCTTTTCATTCGTTAATTTAGAAAATGAATCCTGACATATACTTCTCATATGTGTCATACTTATGATTTTTTTTTTTTGTTTGGATCACTAATCATGTGATGCTTGTACTTTTCATAAAAGCTTCTCTATTCTCATCGGCTTGTTCTTCATTGACATTTTACCGAAAATGGGATTACTGGAAATAAAACATGGTTTGCTTCAACTAGTAGAGTCTTTAAACTTTCTTCATAGCAATGCACATCTCATTCACCGTGTTATATCTTCGGAGGTATCAATTTTATTTCAACATTTTTTTCTTTTTCTGGTAGTATAAAACTTTTTATTAAATTTCTTGGGAGTATTTTAAGTTTTTTCTAGTGCTTCATTTGAGGATTGAAGTGTCGAATGATACAAACACCATACAAACGGAAAGAGAAGTTACCCCCCCCACCATCTACACCAAAATAACAAAGAAGATTGATCAGTATCAATTGAGCAATAGTTGTTACTACACCGCGAGTTCATTATCTACTAGTTGCTTGTTAATTTTAAACATCGTAAAATGACAATAAGGGAAACAACTCAATGGTTGGATGATGCCTTTGTCAGGGATTGAAAATTTGAAAAGGAGGTTACCTCTTTTTGATACAAAACTTGCAATTTATTTGAAATTTCAGTCTTTTATAATATTTTTCTTCATTTTATTCACTCTCTATAATCTTGTTTCATTGGTTTGTAAAAAAAAAAAAACATAAAAGAGAGAGAAAACCGGTTTCAGTTTCATGCTCCAACGTACAATTTAGACATAACTTTAACATCCTATTAGTGTGTTTTATATCTATAAATAAGTCTGCAGCTTTTATCCTTTGTGTTAATGTATGAGCCATCTTTGTATAATTTTCCTTTTCTTTATACACATTTAGCTCATACAATAATATGGTATGAATTGAGGATCATCGTTACCAGAATTCTTTTTCTTTTTGTAGTTTTGGACTTCTTCAATCACTTTTGAACTACAACTCAAGTCATTTTCGGTAAGTTTTGTGTTAATACTTTGTTTCGACCAATCAATTAGACATTGCACATTCACTAGAAGAATATGGCCTATGTGTTTTGGAATCTACATGAACCGATTTGAAACCGGTACGTTTTTGTGAACTTGTCAATTCAAGAACTTGCTATGCTTTGGTTCTTAAGAATTCGTTTGGTTAAGACTTTGAAGGATGAGTTTTGTTGATGTATTGAAGCAGGAGAATTTATGCGGTAAGGTAGGCGTTTTGTATTATAATATAGAAATCATAATATAGTAGGTGTTTGTGGATCATGCGTGTATTTTCTGTAGGGCGTTTTGTATCTATGTGTTGCCTGTAATATATTTTGTTTTGTTTAATACATATGTACCTTAATTTTTTTTTACAAAAGGAGATTTAGCTAAGACCCTTGCAGTAAGTTCTCATTTTTCACACTTATGAATTGATGTTGGTTTCTATCTCTCTCTCCCTGGATGGCTTATAACTTTTTTTTTCTTTTGCTTTCCATTTTAAAACTTTATTTGTAATTGTTTTATATTGTTCACTTTTATGGCTTTTGATTATCAATTGCATTCCACGATCTTCTGTTCCTGTTCTATAGTTTGTAAATTTGAGTCATTGCTAAGAAAGCCTTCAACTAAAGAGTTTCATAGGTCATTGATATGGTTGAGCCGAACTACGAAATTATATACATGAACTGAAGTAAATGTATCAATGGATAGGATTGCTTTTGATATTCGAACAACATTCTTGGAAACACTACTACAAAGTTGGGTTTACTTGATGCTTATATAATTGATATACTTGACAGTTTTAATAAAAACTCTCAAGTAACATAAAAAAGCGTCAAGAATAAGAAAAAGTGAAAAAACCCATAATTTTTGTTTTTTTGTTTTAAATACTTGACAGGTTAAAAGTGTCAAGACTAATTTTAATTACTTGACATTTAAATATATATATTTCAATATTTTAATTAAAATTTGTCCTCTTTTAATTTTACTTTCCCAAATTTCTTCTTTTCTCTCAAATTTTGTAAAAAAATTAAACCCTAACCTTTTCTCCCTCCCAATTTCTCTTCTCAATTGCAAGCCATCTCCTTTCGTCTGCTCGATCGAAAGCCTCCATCTCCTTCCGTATGCTCGATCGCAAGCCACCGCAACAAGTTCGTCCGCCGCCGCCACTAAAGATTCTGTGTTCATTCGCCGTTGAAGATCTAGTCTGTTCGTCCACCGTCATTCAGAACAAGTTCATCCGCCACTGCTGTCGAAGATGTTTTGTTCATCTGCCACCGTTGCTGAAGACGTTGTGTTCGTCTGCCGCTAAAGGTTCGTCCGTTGTTGTGTTCGTCCGCTGCTGAAGATAGGTTACTGCACGACCAAAGCTACAGACCTTCTTACTCCACCAACAGGTTACTCCATGACCCAAGCTACAGTGTAACGCCCCAACAAATTCGATTTTCCCATTTGTTATTAATATTTAAGTGTGGTTTTGGAAAATTCGAATTTATTGGAAGAAACTTATCATTTTGAAATTTGTGATTAAATAAGGTTTAGAATCTTTATTTTGTTTATATATTAAGTATTTTATTTGGAAATAAAATTGGTGAAGTTATTGTTAAATTAAAGGTTGGTTGGTTAAGAGAGAGATGTGAGGACCTAGTTAAGGATAAGAAGGAAATTTTGATGAGATTTTTTAGAGAGAGAAGGTGGTTGGTTTTGAATTAATTAAAGGAAAAGAAAAGAGATTTTTTTATATAAAGGAACTTTAGGCCCCGTGCATAAGAAAAATTAAAAAAAAAAGGGAAAAGAAAAGAGAAAAGGAAGAGAAGTAACCCTAGTTGCCGCTTGACGTCGCCGCCGCCGCCGCCGCATCGAGTCGGGAAGTCCGAAGCCGCGCTCGCCAGTCGTCAAAGACCCGCAAGCCGCCGCATCCTGCGTAGTCGAATCTTCAGCCGTCGAAAGCCCGAGCCGCATCTCGGCCGTCGCCCGAACCCGAAGCCAACTGCGTCCGTTCACTCGACCCGTCGCAGCTCCGCCGCGCTCGACGAACTCCTGCCAAGCGCCGCGTCTCCTCCGCCGTTCCGTCGTCGCATCGCCCTTCGTGACCCGAGCCGCGCCGCCTGCCGCAGTCATCCCGCGCTTTCGACTCGAACAAGAGACGCGTGCCTTCGACCCGGAACCCGACCCGCATAGTCGCTCCGCGAAGCCGAGCCGCACCGCGTGCACCTGCGTAACCGAGCCGCGTCCGCATACGAGCCGCACGCTCGCAGCTTCTGTACCGAGCTGAGCCGCGCCTCCCTCCTGCCGCAAGCCCAAGCCGAGCCGGTTCCTGCTCCTCCAGCCGAGCCACCAAGCCTAGTTTTGCTTTTTTCCACCTAATTTTTGGTAAATTGATTATTTGTTTTGGCTTACCAAGCAAGACTCAATCTTTGGACACTAAATAATTTAATTTGGACTAAATTAAATTAACTCTTTAAGGACCACCTTAGACGATTTGACTTGGAGCGTGGATCTCTTCAGTAGGGGCTCAAGCATTGCAACCTCGACCTAGGGTAAGTTATTTCAACTGAGTTTTTGGGCCTCTAGTCGTTGGTGACTTAATTATGAATTTTGGCGTTATTAAAAAGTTAGGACCTCGTTGCTTGGAAAGCACACTCGTCTTGCGGTTAGGACTCGTCGAGTAAATCTCCAGGTAAGAGATTTCTACTACTAGCTCTATGTTTAGAACTATGAGACCACATACACCTTCAGTTGTGCATGTTAAGGACTAGACTGTATGACACGTGTAAATAATGAGAGCATGATGCGATTGTTGATATGGTTACATGATGGCATGATATTGTGATGACGTGAATTGTTATGACTGTACGTTGGTTGTTGAGGTGAAAAGTGAGATGATGATTAGTCTGTTATAATTACATGATGATGCTACGTGCATGTATGTTATTGTTAGGGTACTTGTTAGCTTAGCCTATTAGAGTCGTACCTGCATGGGTGTCATTCGGGATCACCACCTATTTAGGACTGTGTGGTCCGACGAGGCGCCAGTCTAGCATGGATATAGATATGACTCGAGTGACTCGACGGGGTCCTCGTATCCCGATTGTCTTAGTGTTACCCCCGGGTTCACTACAGACCAGCATGTTCTAGGTGCTCCCCCGGGACACCGAAGACCAGATTTTCGTTCCTACGGGAGCGCATGTTGCACGTGTTCGGGAACGTGCCAAAGATTGGGTACCATTTACAAGACTCTAATAGGAAGCTAACAGGCACCTAGTGGGACTAGTAGCGGGTCCCTTACTGAGTATTTTATACTCACTCTCTTCATGTCATGTTTTTCAGGTAGAGGCCGAGGTAGGGGCAAAGGCAAGCTGGCGAGTGACCAGAAGTGACCGTGGCGAGCCATAGAGATTTCTGCTTCCGCTTACACCTGTTTTTGACGTTCAGTGCCTGAGTTTTATTTTTCTTCACTATTTACTATTTCATTTCTTTAAAAGTAGATAGGGCCCGAGTAGGACTTTAGTATTTAATTTTATTTTTGCATATTACTTTGATTTTATTTTCATAAATAAATTTCTGAAATTTTATTCGTTTTTACTAAACTTTATGACTTAAACCATGTGTTTTACATTTAGTAATGCCTTCGACTCAGTATAAAGAGTTGGGTCGTTACATACAGACCTTCTTGTTCGTCCGCCGCTGAAGGTTCGTCAGCTATTGTGTTCGTCCGCTGCTGAAGATGTTGTGTTCGTCCGTCGAAACCGGTTCAACCAGCTCCCCCTCACCAGTTCGATAAGTCTGTTTCTCTTATTGTTGTGCCTAATGGGAATGCCTCCATTTTTGGGTTCTTCAGAAATGTTGTCTCTAAAGTGCATAATAGTAATTCTCATGATGCGATGTCATGTTCTGGAAAATGGGTTTCTGCTTTAAGTTTTGTTTTTTGTTGCTTCTTTTGAATTTAATATTGGGACACTTGGGATTCAAGAAATAGATACGAGAATGGGTATCTTTTATTTTTCTTTTTTCCTGTTTTTGCTGATAGTGGTAGAGAAAAATCTATCTCTTGAAATTGATGAGTTTGAACGTTATGGAATTCCATGGTTTTATTCTGTGTGGCTATAGGGGATTTGGTAATTGGTTTAGCCCTATTGCTTGATGTGAAATTAGACCAGGATTCTCATGGAATAGTAGTGTTGTTCTCATTCTTTTTTCTTTTTTCGTTGCCATTATTGCTAATCAGGGGAGACGTTTGCCATTATTGTTCTTATCTCTCTAGTATCTAGTGAATTTCCTCTACCATATCTTGTTCTTCTGTATTTGATTCTTTTTTCTTTTTTTTGGAAATTTATGTATTGATATTCTAAATTTGTTTTCTCGTTAAATTTGATGGAAGTTCTCTTTTGTTTAAGCTCCACGTTAACCTTGTGCTTAATTGTTCGAAAATTTGAAGGGAAGAAGAGAACAAGAAACTGAAGAAAATTCCACCAACAGGTTATGTTGCTTCTGTCCTTCATCTAATAGAGAATTTCTTGAAATTGTGTTGAATAGGGAATTTGATGAAGAACCTAATTATTCTAAGCTTATTTCTTTATTTGAGAGTTTTATTGGATCAAATCCTGTTGTACGACCCATAAAAACTGATGGTGCACAAAAGGTAATAAAATTGCCCAAGGTTTTTGGACGAGATTTTTCGTCAAATATTCTATTCTTTTCTTCATTTTATTTGCTAGATTATCAATCAAGTTGGACTAAAGCATGGGAGGTTGAATATTGGAGAAGACGACGATGGAAGCATTAAATGCGAGTACTATGTGATGGAACCATGCATTGGATGCGGGTGTAGTCAATTTGAGTCGGATGAAGTGCAAATGGAGCTATAGCTAATTTTTTGGGTGGTCACATGTGATTATGGTGATTAGCTAAGTTTTTTTTCTTCTTTTTTTTGTTAGATAGACATATATATTTATTGGTTTTAGGTGAATCAATGAAAGACAAGTTTTGATATGGTACACCTTTAGGCTACACATATATTTTGTTTATATCGACATAGATGGAATGCTTAGGATATTGTTAGAAGTTTGGGCTGCACATATATGTTATAATTAAGTACTTAATGACCAACGCTTATATATGTATGGTTCATTAATATACATATATATATATATATATGCAATTTCTTTTATGGAAAGTTTGAGTTGATTTCAATTTTTCAATTGATGTGTATTTTAATATTGTTAGACTTCAAAACAGGTGAATGATAAAATATATGGATATTTTAAAATATATAATTTTTTATTTGAACAAACCTTATATACTTGATACCTATAAACTGTCAAGTATAATTTCACTTGACGTGTAAAACCTATTAAAAATAAAACCCATTATTCTTGACACTGGATTAGTTGACGCATAAAAACTGTCAAGTATAATTATATACTTGACGCTTTTTCAATGTCAAGTATAATTATACTTGACACTTATAAATTGTTAAGTAAACCTCTCTTATTCTTGACACTGGATTAGTTGACACATTAAAAAGCGTCAAGTAAACCAATACTTGATAGTTAAAAAGCATCAAGTAAACTCAATTTTGTAGTAGTGAAATCTGAATGATTTCAACTAGATCTTAAGAAATATGAGGTAATGAGTAAATTATCTAACGTTAATGTTTTGTTCTAATTTGGTAAAACAATCTCTTTGAAGGAAAGATTAGATCACTTTAAAGATTGTAAGGTATGTTGTATTCTTTGCCCTTGTAAATGGTATCGTTTTGTTTTTTGGATTATTGGTGACGTTTTATATTTTTTTTCTTAAATTTAAGTAGCTAAAGTTTGTATTAATAGGTTACTGCGATATAGTATTAACTTTTTAACTTTAAGATAGTCATAATTAGTCTTGCAATAAGGAGTGATGTTAAATAAAATATGAGTTGCTAAATTTCAACACCTATTACATTAGTTCTTAATATGGATAAGGCCTTATCTTCTTATGGGGTGGATTGTTGAGCATTATATATATGTTTATATATTGTAGGTCAGGCTCGGTTTGTTTGGATGCTATCAACTAAACACAGAGTCTTATCTTTGGTAGAAAACTTCTGTGTGGAATTATATATAATATTATATAGTGATAATTTGGTTTACTTTTAGTGGATTTATAATAAGGAAATTGTGATAAAGGAATTGTGATCTAGTTTGGGTATTTCTCATTGCAGAGACCTTGTAAATGTTTTTGGAGAGTTTCTTCCAAAAGTTAGTGCTTGTAAAGTATAGCGAGTAATTCTTCCTCATACTTCATTATATGTATCAAGGTGTGTTGGGCATAAAACTTTTAAGTGCACATCAATGAGCTTTTAATTAATCCTTTGCAAATGTACGTACCTCTCACTGTGTTATAGTTTTATCCTCATAATGTAGTTTAGTTTTATTGCCTCGCCCGAGTCTATGTTGCATAATACTTTTGTGAAAAATATAGTGTGGCACTCAAATTTTCATCTCTACCGGCTATACCTCGTAATTATGCAAAGCCCATTTTTAGCTTTGAGTTTTGTTATTTGTTGTTGGTTTTGGACTTTGTGTGAAGTTTTGTAATTAATTTAGCTGAGTTTGTGGGCTGAATTTGGTATTTGCGATTCTGTTTTTCTTCTTTTTCATATGGATGAATTTGTAGATTTCTTTTTTAGTGATGAAATTGTGCATTGTGTACTTAAACAATAGCATAATTTTGTGACCCATATATGTAAGACTTTCCATTTGAATACCTTCTACATTTCCAATACCAAGCTTAGAAGTTATAGAAAAGAATAATTTACTGTCAAGCTTAGAAGTTGCTACTGTTGAAGTGTTTATGTGTTGTGTTGTTGAAGTGAATGTGTATTATGTTGTTGATGTGAATATGTTGTATTGTTGAATCAATTTTGTTTCCTTTTATTTTCTTACTAGGTTTTGTCAGAATCCATTGGAGCAACAAAGCCATATTTGCGGCAATTCATTGATGTATAGGCATTTTTGTAGGTTTTGTAGCAAAATTTCTGGTTTAAATGTAGTTATTTCACTAGTACAAATTTGGGTTTTAACGACACTACAAATCAAAACATTGTGTCGTTAAAAATAAAAAAGGGATAGGGTAGGAGTAAAATGTGTCGTTGAAAATAGAAGTGTCACATTATTCCTTGACACAATTCTATTGTCACAATTTAATTTTTCTTGACACATTTAAAGTGTCGTTAATTAACGACAAATTCTTTGTGCCATTAAATAAATTTTGAAATAAAAAAACCAAAAAATAAAAAATTTTCAATTCCCTCTTCGCGCGACATTCAAAAAGAGTTTTACAATTTGCTCGACCTTTTCTCTCTCTCCCTACCAAAAAACGGGAAACAATGTAACTCATCTGCAAATCTAAGAGATTGTCGTCAAATCCACTAATCTCACACCGTCGAACAAGCAAACACTGTCTAAGGGACTGCCGTCGAACCCACCAATCTAAGAGACTGCCGTTGAAGAATCTTGGCCGCTCCGATTTCTCTTCTCTCTCGACTACTAGAAAAATAAGTTTTAATGATACTACTAATCAAGGAATTGTGTCGTTGAAAATAAAAAAGATGGGGTGAGGTACAATTGTGTTGTTGAAAATTATTTATTGACACAATATAATTTTTCTTGACACATTTAAAGCGTCGTTAATTATCAACAAATTTTTTGTATCATTTAAAAAATTTCGGCATAAACAAATCTCAAATTTCAAAATTTGTTAATTCCCTCTCTCACGCAATTAAAATTATATGACAATAGCATATTTTCTCTCAACATTTTCTCTCTCTACCAAAAACGCGAAAGCCTAGGCTGTCTCCACCTATATCATGCATATATTCATTATTTTTATAATTTTACATAGAATTAGAATCTAGACTCTATTACGAACTCAATGCAATGAAAACACCTAAAACAAAGTCCGAACAAACAAAATCGGATAAATTGAAGATCAGAGACCAATTGGGAAATAACAAAAAAGATTTAGTACTTCCACGCGCGTAAACACCTCAAGGTCGTGAGTTCGAATCCCAGCCGAGCGTATTCCTTTATGTCCCATTTTCGAAAGACTTCACGTGCGCACCTTCTCCACTCTTCAGCCAATCTACGCATGCCACATATCGTCTTCTCCTCACGCGGGCGCCTTTGATGTCCTGTGTTCAAATCTCATAGCCTGCATCATTTTTTCTCACATATTTTCAATGGCAATCTTGTAAATATATAACAACTTTCTAAAAATCCTCTCTTTCTGTCAAATTGAGCGCGTCTGGCCCTGAAGTTATGAGTTCGAAACCCATGAAGCATTTATTTTCATTTCTTTTCTATATATAACTCATTTTTCTGTAAATCTTCATCAAAATTTTCAGTTATGTTTGATCCATTCAAAATCCAACTCCAATTTTCACCCAAATTCTCTTTAAATATCATTTCTTCAGAACTCTCCCATTCATTTTTTCTCTAAAAAATATTCCATCAATCTTTTATTCCAATAGAGGGGTAATCTTCTAAGAGGTAAGAGGATCATGGTTATTCAATTTATTTGAGAGTTTCTTCCATTTTTATTTTAATTTAGCATGTTGATTCTTTAATTTTTGTTAAAAAACGAATTCAATTCCATGTGATCTATATGAAACAATATTTTAATTTTCTCTTGATTGTTTAATTATTATGCAAGATACATTTTGTTTTGAAAATTAAAGTGCAAAATTCAATTGATTATCTTTGTCTACAAGAAATATTTTTTGATCCAATGGAGGGGTAACATTCTAAGAAGTTGTAGATACACCATTTTGTCCTTTATTTATTATTTTATTTTTATTTATTTACTTTATTTTTATTTTATTTTAAAAGTTGGATTTGAATTTGAATTTAACTTTTTTTTAAAAAAAAACAAAAAAAAAAAAAAAAGAATTTAAGTCTATTTCCTATTTTCCCTCAACTCACCCAATTTTCTTTCCCACTCCCACCTTCTCCACTCTCCCCCTATTTTCTCTCAACTAACCCAATTTTCTCTCTCACTCCACCTTCTCCACTATAAAAACAAAATAGGATTTTTTTTAGGATACCTTTGAAGGGTCAGCCAAGGAAACTATTCTGTCAAAGGTAATTTTTTTTTTTAATTTCCTCTCTTTCCCTTCCTTGAAAAATTATAAGATGTAGTTTTTCAAATTTGTTTTTGTTGTAATTTCGTTAATTAATTTTAAGGTGACTTTAATTTTGTTAGGGTTAGGCCTGTTTAGGCTTAGGCCAATTGGATTTACTGAGCTTTTATTGTTTGCTTTTATTATTAGTTCAAATTTAGGTCAATTGAATTTATTGTTGTTTAGGTCAATTAATTTCAATGCTTTGAATTTGTTAGATTTAGGTCATTTGAGCTTTTAATTTTGTTAGGTTTAGGGCAATTGAATTTATGGTTGCTTCAAATTTAGTAGATTTAGGCCAATTGATTCAAATTTGTTAGATTTAAGCCATTTTATTCTATATTCTTTAAATTTGTTATGTTTAAGCCAATTGATTTAATTTGGCTATTGTTAATTTTTTGGTTTAGTGTTTATTAATTGATTAGACTGGTAAAAGATAATAGTTTCTTACGTTTGATATTTATTATTCCTCAACTTGTATATTATATTAGATATATTATTTTATATTATTTCCAATATATTATTTTATATTATTTCCAATATATTATTTTATATTATTTCCAATATATTATTTTATATTATTTCCAATATCTTATTTTATATTATTTTCAATATATTATTTTATATTATTTTCAATATATTATTTTATATTATTTCCAATATATTTATTCTCAATCTTTCCAATATAGTATAACCTGTATATTATATTATTTCTCAACTTGTATTATTTGTCAACTATATTGTTTGCTGTATTATTTGTCAAATCATTTGCCAACCTGTATTATTTCCGAACCTATATTTGTCATATTTCACATTATTTTGCTAATAATATTATTATTTATTATTATTATTTTTATTTTATTATTATTATTATTATTTATTTTTCAATTTTTATAATTGCAAAATGTATGAAAAATTCATTTGGTTTTTACCATATGGATATAAAAATTTGAGATGGAAAGGAATAATGTTCATTTATTGATTTTATGGTTCTTGGCTTGCAAATAGTATATTACATTTTTCAATTAGTAAAAAAATTTCATTTTTCCTCACTTAGATGACATTTACCAATAGTGATAGACTAAATTTAAAACTATAAGAGGATAAGATACAAAACTAGGACTTCTCAATTTAAACCATTAAAGATTTGCTTATGTGTTGAATGTCAATGATGATGTTTTCTTGTTTTATGGTTCCTAGGAAAAAACAATGATTATTTAGATCAATATATTGTCTACTCGATTTTTTGGGTTGAATTTGATAGAAGAGGAACTACAAGAGATCTTTGATAGCAACACTTCCCAATCTTCATAGTAAGAAAGTTTTGAAACTTACTTATTTTGCAATTGGATTTTATATATTATTTGGATTTTTGGAATATGTAAAATTTTAAAGTGTTTGTTATTTGTTACATTGTTTGTTATTTTCTCATAACATTGGTTGCAACTTTTGTTCTTGGAATAACTTTGAAAATGATGTTAACTTAATTTATCATGAACTCCGTTAGGAATCAAATAATGAGTTAATATATTGCATATGAAATAATAACTGTATAACTTACGTAGTTTGCTATTCATTATTAGGGCTTCCGAACTTGCAAGAAAGAAAAAACCTCTATGGAGAGCAATAAACATATGGGGGTGGAGATTTAGTAAAAGAAAGAGGTAAGCGTGCTTTATGTTTTGTAACGTAACTTAACTATTTTATTTAGGAATCATGTTAACATGTATTTAGGAATATTGCTTTGACTATCCTGCAGTGGTAGCCATTGAAAATCTATTTTGTGCGATCCGCTTAGACGTATGTTTTAGGAATCATGTTAACACGTACTTAGGAACTTGATACTTTGTTATGTTAACTATTCTGCAGTTATGGTAGTCATTGAAAAGCTATTTTGTTCAATCTGCTTAGACATATGTTATAGGAATCATGTTGTTTTGTATTTATTTTGGAGGAGGGGGGCTAAGGGTAAGTTTAAGCTTAGTTTCAATTTGATGCAAACTAGAACATTGCTTGGACTGTAAAGATTGAATCAAAACTTACATTTGCAACATTTATATACTATGCTTATGCTTATGCTTATGTAATCGATGTTTTTTTTTTAATCTTTTGCATTCCTTATGGGTCTTTTATTAAAAACTTTGGTTGTATGAACTTTGGACGCTTATTTTGAAAAGTTTATTGGTCTGCTTATTAAGAAGGTGATTTTTGTTTGGCATGTACTTAATGTTTATGCTTATGCTTATGCATTTTCCGTAATGAATGTTGGCTAAGGTTCATTTTCTTGAAATTTGCAGGTAGTTGAAGAATTCACGAACCATGCTATCGATCAAGTTCTCATTTATGCGTCAGTTTGATTAGACTAGGTCACACAAACATGTAATATTACAGTAAATTTATCTTTTGGATTATTGTAAAATCTTTACCGATAATGTAAGTTATATTTTTTTATTATCAATATAAATATCTTTCCAAACATATGTGGGTAATGCTGAAATTTAGTATTTAATTTTTTTGAAAAAAGAAATATATGATAGAAAAATATGTGTTGCGAAAATGAAGAATAACGACACCAAACATGTGTCACATATAAGCTTTTATTACACAGAAATAGTGTCGTTAAAGCACATTTCTTGACAACAATTTTGTGTAACGAAATATTTACAACGACAATATATTAGTGTCGAGTTATATTGAAAGGTGACACACTTAAGACGTCGTTATAAGAGTATTAATGACAATATATTGGTGTCGAGTGATAGATAACGGTGACACATTTAAATTATCAATGTAATAGTATTAATGATAATATATTTGTGTCGAGTGACAGATTACGGTGACACATTTAAAGTGTCAATATAAGGGTATTAACGGCAATATATTTGTGTCAAGGTATAGATAACGATGACATTTAAAGCGTCAATATAAGATTATTGATGACAATAAATTCGTGTCGAGTAATAGATAACAGTGACACATTTAAAACGTCAATTTAAGAGTATTAATGACAATATATTAGTGTCAAGGTATAGATAACGGTGACACATGATTTGCGTCAATATAAGGGTATTGATGACAACATGTTGGTGTCGAGTTATAGATAACGGTGACATATTTATTGCGTCAAGGTAAAGGTATTAATGACACAATTTTGGTGTCATCTAAGCATATTTAATGACACATTTTTCAAAATGCAGTTAAATAGCCTTTCTTGACAGTGGCTTCAATGACGCGAAAATTGTATCGTTGAAAATCTTTATGACGCAAAACTTGCGTCGTTAAAACCCATATTTGTAGTAGTGTTTAAATAGCTTGATCGTAACAAAACATATATGTACCAACACGTAAAGCGATATTATAAAGTGTATGTTTCTTTATATTAAAGCGTTCACCGTTTCTTTCCATATGTTATTGTATTAATGATATGCGTAATGGCAGGGCAACATGAAAAACAGGCTTTAATAAAAAATAGTGCAAGAAAAACAGTGACTAAAAACAAAATTATGACATTTAAATGTAAAAAAAACTGTCATCAAAAAAGTTTTATTGACAGTTAATTAATATCATGGAAAGTGAAATGATGACAGTTAATAAGTGTCATAAAAATAAATAATGAGATTTAATATCTGTCATACAATGTTAACAATGATAGTTATTCGCTGTCATAAAACGTAAACAATGATAGTTATCAGATGTCATAAAATATAAACAATGATAGTTATTAACTGTCATCGAAAATAAATAATGACAGTTATAATCTGTCATAAGATATTGAATTCGTGACATTTATTCTATGTCATGAAAAACCACATTTCGTGACAGTTTTAGAGAACTGTCAAAAAATACTTTTCATGATTGTCGCATCAATGACTGCAAAAGACTGTCACAAAAGCTTTTAATGACAGCATTTAACTGTCATCATAGGCCAAATTCACATGTACCATTTTAGTCTTCACATGGGACAAATTCAATAAAGATCAAAAAAAAAAAAGAAGTACAGTATTTCGAAGGTAGTTTCAAGATCACCTATTTTATGTAAATAAATTTTGAAACAACTCAAATTTTATGTTTAATCCATTATTGGTAACGAAAGTAGCTACTATGGCTCCTCTTTCTACTCCTACTAGAAGTTAACAAAAACAAATGAAAAATAGAGTTAAAAGAGTTGTGGTATTTAATCATTGAAAATACTTGCAAAATTAAAACATCTCTTAAAATTTTCATATTTATTTGTTTTTTCTTTCTAGCTTCAATTTTCTTTTTCTCTACATTTAAACCCATAAACAAACTATTTTATATTTTACCATCCCATTAATTATATTTTAAAAAAACTGATACTCATCTGAAAGATTAATCTATTATGGAATAAAGCATGTATCCACATTATAAATTTTGGAGACCTAATAGACGTAAGATGACATACGAAGTTTGAAATAAAATAATTGAAATTTTTTAAAAAAATTTCAAATAATGTAAATTAAGAGAGATAAAATATGAAGATAAAAGTTTGCGTAAGAGGTTCAACTTTATAGAGATGTTTAATTTGAGTATGGTATCTTCCATATTGCCTCATCCTTATCCATTGACCACACCTAATACTTCAAACCTTTCAAATATTGCTTTTCATTCCATATTACTTTCCTTTTTCGTTCTTCAAATTTTAGTATCTATATTTTCAATTTTTATTAATTTGTTCTTTCCGTATACCAATTTTTGGTTAATTTTAAAGTATAGTCTTAAATAAACATAAATTTAAAAAAACGAAAAGTATAGGAAATTTTTTATAAATATAACAAACCACTAAAATATTTACAGTCCGTTTAACAAAATCCATGAAGTTAGTTATTTTTTAAATATTACAGGTTTGTTCTTATGTCTTTCTTCTCCGTTTCGCTGCGATTTCTTTCTATCGTTTTTCTTCTCCTCTTCGCTTCGATTTCTTTCTATTGTCTTTCTTCTTTTCCTCTTTTTTTTTCTTTCCACTATGATTCCTTTCCATCGTCTTTCTTCTTTTCCAGTTCTTTTTATACGTCATCTGCAAAAAAATAGTCAAATCTAAAGGATCGTGTATAATGAATCTTAAAAAAAAATCATTTAGATTAGAATAGTCAAATCTAAACGATTGTGTAAAAAAAAAATAAACGATCGTGTACCAAAGAATCTTGAAAAAATAAATGATCGTGTAAAAAAATTTAAACAATTGTGTACTAAAAGAATTTGAAATTTTTCGTTTAGGCCAAATCTAAACCATCGTGTACCAAATTTTGAAAAAAAAATCGTTTAGATTTGGCTACCCAAATGTAAACGATCAAATGTAAACGATCGTGTAACCAGATCTAAACGATAGTGTAACCAGATCTAAACGATAGTGTAACCAAATTAAAAGATAGAATTAAAAAAAATAAATCATATCCAAATCTAAACGACCAGATCTAAACCATCGTGTGCCAAACAATGGCCAAATCTAAACAATCGTGTACCAAGTATATTACGCGTGTTGTTGAGAGTGTGATTAAGGGGGCATTTTTTATATTTACCATTAGGGGCCTGTAGGCTTTTTTCGTTTTCGAAATTGTTCTATACAGTGTAAATATTTTCCAACTTTGAAAATATCCCAATAATATAATATTTGTATATATATATATAATTGATTGTGAATGGATCATGAGTTAAGCAACTTTTATATATTTAAACATTTATGAATGGATGATGAGTAGAGCAAAACTTTATGAATCCCATTAAATACACTCAACCTTCTTCATCACTTTAATCTCAATCATGAAAAATGTATTGGGAAAAAAAAACAGAGCATCCTTCCTTTTTATTATTAATTAATTTATTTTTTCTTTTGACCACACATCAATACCTTAAACAAAAACTATTCATAAATTGGTAGAAAAGTGGAACTGTACTACCCTAATTAAGTGCATTTCAGTCTTTTTAAAATTTTTAGATATTACAAATAAATTACTTTATCCACCCAAATAATAATAATAATAACAATAAAATCTGATAATTTGGTTTTTTCTTTTTTCTTTCTATATATATGTATTAGTTTCACTAAATTCATATAATTAGATGATTATTTTTTATGTGATTGTTCTAAGTTTTGAAAATTATTTAGGTTTATTGCGTCGAAGTACTGTAAAAGCAGCGGTTATGTCCAATTGTTTGGAATAATGATTTATTTAGTTTACTATTGAGTTTGAAGTGAGAGATTGAATTTTAATGGGAACATAATGTATAAAAAGTTGTTCATAAGCATGTTTTTTCATTTTTCTTGATCAAAATTTAAAAATTGAAAAAAGGCACTATTTTGGATGGAGGTTGTTGTCAATAAAATTTTTTATATAAAATAACAACTAATTTTATGACAACATTTACATATTACAATTACATATTTTTCAAAATTATATCTTTGTTCAACGAGCAGCTTGCTATTTAATATAGAGTAACTTTTAATCATTTCAAAATTACATCCGACGTGCCTTTAATTATTGTTATATCCAAGTACGCATAAATCTCAACTTTTTTTCTTTTTTTTTTTTTTTTCATCACATCCAATCTCCAAAGAGTAAATTTAGTTTTTCATATATTGATACTTCATTTTAGAAAGAGTACCAGAATGAACTAAGATCTTTTTTTTTTTTTTTTTTTTTTTTTGACTCAATCATAATAATTTTCCCATTAAGTTTATTTGATTTGAAACAACAATCAGCTTATTTATTGGTTTATGGGGCTAGTTGAAATGAACTGAAAGGCATGTTATTAGAATTTAAACTAATTTGGTTAGTTTTACATTTAATTTGTGTTTGTTGATGCACTCTTATGTTTAACAGAAGGAATGGAGAAATTTGAATAGAAACAAGCTATTTTGAGTTGTATGTGTCCAAATTAAATTTAAAGATAAATTGGACAATTCTAACAATGTCACGTATCTTTATTATTGCAATTGGATGAAATTAATTATTTTGGTTCAATTAAATATTATTTACTTTGACTAAAATTCAATTGAGTCCAAAAATAAGCTTAATTTAGCCCAAAATTAAATATGACCCAAATCCATGTGATTGAGTCCATGAACCATACCAACCCAAGTCCATAAAAGCTCACCAGGGAACTCTATAAATAGAGGAGTTCTCTTCATTTGCAAGGGTTGAAAATTTTTTACTCTAGAAGGTCTAGAGAGAATTCTCCCAAAAAATAGAAGCCTCCTTAACTCATGAAGTTGACCACTTGAAGCTTCCTTGAAGATTGAAACTTCTTTGAAGATACAGTCTTTCTTCCAAGACTCCAACTTCAAGAACACTCTCGAATATTGAAGCTCCTTTGAAGATACAAGCTTTCTTCGAAGACTCCAACTTCAAGAACACTCTCAAAGATTGAATCTCCTTTGAAGATCCAAGCTTTCTTCGAAGACTCCAACTCCAAGAACATCACGTGCTTTGCTTCCTCAAATCAAGCGTAAGCATCCAGCCGAGAGAGAATCAGAGGATCAAATTCTAGGGATCGAACCACATCGCATCAAATCAACGTAAATACAACATCAACACAAGTTCAACTCCACAAATTAAATTTCTTCGAAAATCTCGTGTGAACATATACACCTATAATAGTTGGCCTACAGCAAAAGAAGGGATCAAAGTTGATGAAAAGTGGTCAATTATGCCAAAAGAGGCATGAAAATTAAATCGTGTGTGTAACGCCCTACAAATAAGGTAATTTTAAATTTAATTATCTGCTTTAATTTTAATTATGTTACAACTTTTGGGTATTATTTTGAGATAATTGGTTGATTTTGATGAAATTAAGATTTATTAACTATTTATTTGGAAGAATATTTAATTAATTTGAAGATCTGGGAATTTGATGTTATTTGATTTAAATTTGAGAGTTATGGTTTCATTTAATTGTTTTGATGAGGTTCAAGGATCTTGATTATATATATATATATATATATATATATATATATATATATATATAATTAAATTTAAAGGAAGAAAAAAATAACTATTTTAAGAATAATATAATTATTAGGAATATTATGTGGATTTTGGGAAGATAGAAGAGATGATTTGTTGTCAATATTTAATGAAGAGAGAAGATAAGGTTGATTTGATTTTATTTTTGGAAAAAGAAAAAGATGATTTGATTGGGTATTAAATGAAGAAAGAAGATTTGGTTTTTCTAAAATGAAAAAGGAAAAGTAAATATTAATAATAATAGGATATTATTATTAATATTATTATCTTTTAATTTAAATAAGATCATCTTCGTTTGCATGAAGGTCACCTCACCAACTTCTTCATTGAGAAACCCCAGCCTCAGTCGCCCATTACAGTCATCGTCCGACCGTCGTTCTTTCCGATTCTTCAACGTTTTGCTTCGTCGTCCGTCGCTGATCTCTCCGATACTGTCTCCCTGTCCATCCGAAACATATGCAAGTCCGTGAAGTCCTCTCTCGTGCAACCATCGTCTAATATCCCTTATCTCCATCATGAGCGGCCACCTTTAGAAGACAATTAACTAGGGCGTACACCCAAACATTCTCTCACTTGTCTTAGTACACAAACTCCATGGACCTAAATTCTTTAGGTGACCTTCAAACAATTTAACTGTGAAGGACTTTGTTAACCAAACAACCATGATTTGCTCAGCTAGTATCAAGGTTACTACAACATCACTACGATGCACAATTACCCAAATAAGGTAGTACAATTTTACTTTACGCTTCTTCACACTATTGCTCCTCCATTTAATGTGAATAATGATTATGATTTACACACTTTCTAGCATCTTTGGAAATCAGAATCAGTGTATCTAATAAGGATTATACACAAGCACGTAGTCTTTGATTTCTTAAACTATTTTAGAATATACTTACGACAATCCATTTCCTTTTGGAATTATGCATTTTATATCTAGATAAGATGCTTGAGTCATAGCTAATGATTTGTGCTTGCAGTTTCAAATTATTTGGATCCCTGAGAACACATTGCACATTTTCATATCTTTTATTTGGAATTACATAGCTAGCCATTTCTTGACGTTAGTTAGATAATCTACATCATTCATTGCCTGTTTATAAATCAATGGATCCTCTTAAACCATCATCAAGTATGGCAATTTAGTTTTCAATAAAACTAGGTAATGGTCAGGCTGATGAACAACCCTCCCACTACTTCGAGGCACTCTCAACTCTTGAGAAGGATGTAACGAACCAGATTTCCTATTTTTATCAACTACTGTAGCGCATGAATTAGGTTTAACTGTAACATCTTTAGAAATCATATTCTATACTAATATACTACGTAGTTTGATGATTTATTATAAAGTGAACCATGTCCAACAAGGCTTTAGTTTCTTCTTTTTGATACATCGTTCTACTTAAGTGTGCTAGATGGAGAGAGTTATGACTGAATTCTATACTCTATCAAAAAACCTTTTAATCTTTTAAGTCCACATACTCTCCACCTCAATCTAATCAACATGTCTTTATACTTTTACTTAATTGATTTTCAACTTCAATCTTACATTCTATAAACTTTTCAAGAGAATTAGACTCGTGATGCAATAGGTAAATATAACCAAACACTAAAAAATCATGAAGAAAATTGATGAAATATTCATACCCTCTTTGAACTTTGTCATTCATTGGTTTAAAAAGGTTCGAATTTACGAGCTCTAATCGTATTTTGGTTCTGAAACTTTTTTCGATAAAAGATCTCTTGGTCATTAGTCCTTTTAAGACAAGACTCACATGAAGGTAAAAAGTTATCTTCTAACTAACTTAGAAGTCTACTCTTAACCAATCTCCCAATTTGAGATTTATGTGACAAAATCTTGAGTACTATATATATGTATTAGAAGAAACATTTTCTTCTTTTGTGCTAAACATTTTAGTATTAAAGAAAAATTTTGCTCCAATTGGTCTTAACTTATATAAGTTGTTTATAAGTACAACATAACAAAAAACTGAATACTTTTTATAGAAAAATGAACATTTCATTGATTTCAAAAAATTATTCTATACATTTGTTCTAAAATACAAAAATAGATATTAAATTTCTCAACATTTTGAGAAGCATATAAAAGATCGTTAATTATGAAATATCAATCTAAACAACTTTAGATCTTCCACTGCTTCAGCCGAGACAACCTCTTTTGTTGCAAACTTTGAGGATGATCCCATCTTCACAAGCTTTTCAAAAACTAGTTTCCTGAAATAAGAAGTAAATATGATTAGTAGTTTCTAAATCTAGTATTCAGGTTGAAGTATCATATTCATTAAGCACATTTCAATAGCCAATAAATCATATTTATCTTGTGTTTCCTTCTCAGATTTCTTCTCAGCAAGGTACTTTAGGCAATTTCTTAACCAATGCCCATCTTGGTTGCAATAGTAACATTTACCTTTCGCAACTTTCTTTCCTTTGCTATTCTTAGTCTTCCTCTTTTCCTTCTTCTTCATTTGTGAATATCCAACTCTAGTCTTAAAGGACGATCCTCCCACTAACTATTTCTCTATGGTAGCAACATTTGCTTCCACTTTCTTCCCTTTACCCATGGTAAGATGTAACGACCCAATTTTTCAGACTAAGTTAAGGTCATTACATTACTATTAAGACACTTCATCAAAATATAAAGATTTTATAAAACCTATTCAAAATCATTAAATATCAAAAAAATAAAGAAACTGTCTTCGGACCCTATTTTAAACAACTTCAAAAGTTTAGAACATCATCTATGAAATCATCAAAACAAAAAAAATTAAATAGATGTCCTAACTTTAACTCATTTTAAAATCCTCAAAATATAAATAACAAAGACATTAAGTGGAAGCATTAAAATAGATGTTCAAATATGGCGTTCACAAATCTTTCTTGCCCCTTGTCGATCTACCTCTCCCATTACCTTTGCCTAAAAAAGTTAAACATAAAAAGGGTGAGTATAAGATATACCCCCAGTAAGAGACCAATTACTTGTCCCGTTAGGGGTAAGAACAGTTAGCTTCCTATTAGGGGTACCCTACACATAACAGTCTAGTAATCCTGTAGGACACACACATCAGTCTAGTAATCTCGTAGGATACACACATCAGTTTAGTGATCCCGTGGGATGCTCACATTAGTTTAGTAATCCTGTCGGATGCAAACATCAGTCTAGTGATCTCGTCGGATGCACATATCAGTATAGTGATCTGATATGATACAATCTCAGTCTAGTGATCCCGAAGGATGCACAACATGTGGTGATCCCGTAGGACATCGTGCCTGCAAGGTATACTATCCTATAGATAAAGCTTACCACTACCCCTTAGTCCATTCTAAACAGTCCATGACAGTCACGTCAAAACATAAATCAAACTAACATTTTGGTCTCTATACATAACCAGTCAAACAATCTAAGTCCAGACAACAATACCATTCCACAATATATATATCTAAAATATACATCACAGTCATACCATCTAACTCCAATCCATATACAAACCATGCATATGCAACTACCCTTAACAGTTAAAGGATCTACATTCAATCAACAACACAACCCATCAATATGTTTAAACTACATATAATAGTTAAGTCGTTTATACTCTATCAATAGCATAACCCATCAATATCAAAACTACACATGGCAGTCAAATCAAATACATCCAGTCAACAGCACAACCCATCAATACCCAAACTACACATGACAATCAAATCAAATACATCCAGTCAACAACACAACCCATCAATATCCAAACTACACATGAAAGCCAAATCATCATCCTCTATATTCAGTCAACATCACGATCCATCATTATATCTAAGTTACATATAATAGTCAAGTCGTCTATACTCAGTCAAAAGTGTAAATTAATAATGCTTTCTACCTATATATAACAGTCGAACCAGTGCAATCATTATTTTATAACATTCTTATCGGTCAGTATGTTTCAATTCTAAATTGAGTTTAGTAGTAGAAGTCTCTTTCCTTACAATTAGCTAAGATCCTTGCTTAAAACAATTCAAATGAACCAACCTAACATAATCAAACAAAAAATAAAAAATACTATCATAAATGAAACTCATATTCAAATCACTCTCATGCGAAGTTCACAAACTTACCCAAGTAGTGGAGAGTCGAATTCTAATCAAACTTGTTGTATAGTTATAGAACTCGAGTTCCAACACCTTCAAAGATCTAGTGATAAATGAACCAATTAATATAACATTATTACTTAAGCAATGGTTATGAAAACAACCAAAAACCCCATAATTTTGTCCTTACCACAAAACTCACAACGAGGCAGAAGCAACAACAAGCAAAGGGAAGAGATGGTTGGCGACTCAGTGCACGCGACTAAGTGAGGGAAACGGTTCGACACAACTTCGTGTGGGAGAAGGCTCGGGCTTGCTTCCGACAAGGACTAGAACAAAAAGAGAAGAGGCGAAGGATGGAGGATGGCTGCACGTGGACGGGGTTCCTTCAATGGCGAGAAATACCACATTTCCATGTGGTAGTGTGTGACAGAGAAGGCAAAGCTTAGCGAGGTCTCGACGACTACAGAACTGAGCAGAGGGAGAGGAGAGTGGCGATGCAGCGCACGGGGAAAAGGAGACTAGGACGGCAGCTAGCGAAAACATGACGACTTGTGAGGTTGAATGGAGAGAAGAGGGAAATGGAGGCGACGGGAGACACTGAAGAAGAAGAAGATTGAGAGGGTTATGGGTAAAGGCAGGCATGAGGGCTCCCTATTTTAAAAAATAAAATAAATAATAATAATAATAATAATAGTAATAATAATAATAATAATAATAATAATAATAATAATAATAATAATAATAATAATAATAATAATAATATTTATTATTATTATTATTATTATTATTATTATTATTATTATTATTATTATTATTATTATATTATATTATATTATATTATATTATATTATATTATATTATATTATATTACATTATATTATATTATACTATTATTAATAATACATTTTTCCTTTTCTTTTCCTTTTTATTTTCTCTTTCTCACCAAACTCAAACAACATAACACAAATTAAAATCTATAACTTAGGAAAAAATGTTGAGAAAATTTACCTCGAGATTTTAGGGCGTTACATAAGTTTTTGGAATCGCTGGATCTCATTTAGAAGAGTGGTCAAGGTGAGCACTATTTTATTCAAAGATGCGTTCGTCTGAAATGGTACAAAACTCATTGAAAGAGATTGTAAAATAAAGTTCACTTGATTTGCCTCATTCATGGGACTGCCATTTACTTCAGCAATATTGAAGTGCATCATCATGTACAGTTCATGTTCTCTAACAGAGGTCTCTTTCTTCATTTTCTTGGTGTAAATGTACTTAATTGCTTTGTGTCTGAGGGACCATGAAGGCTGACCAAACATCTCCCTTAATGAATCCAAAATCTCTTTAGCCGTGGCTAAGGATTCATGTTTCTTTACCAAAACATCAGACATGTTTGCAAGAATATAGACACGGCCTTTTCATTATCCTTAATCCATCGATCATATGCTTCTAGAATATTTTGATAGCATTTGAGGCTGGGGCTTATGAATGTTCCTCAGTTAAGACAAACCTTAAATCATCTACGACTGGTATTGTATTCAAGTTTGATTTTCAAGTCATATAATTATCGCTATTAAGCTTTTCGGAAGCTAAGAGTTGTACTATTGAGCTATTCGTGCTGAAAAATAAAACATATTCTATTTAGTGAAAAACTACAATCCTTTAAAAACCAATTAATTTAGCAAATATTAATAACATACCCATCATTATTATGTTTTGCAACGATATTTCAAAGGTTTAGAATAACCTCCATCGAAGGGTAGTCGATTACTCCTCCTTTGAACCAAGACAACCTTGACCAAATGATAACTCCTGAATATGTCATATTCGCTTAACACTTAGTTACCGTTACTTCGGTTGAGAATATACCAAGAACTTAGTAATTCTTGTAAGTGTAACCCTCAATTTTTCAAATCTTAGATATAAGAATCATTATGCTCCCGAAAGTGGAAAGACAATTTGAAAACCGATCCAAGAGACCCTATCCATATAAGGAGTTCACGATGTTCTGAATCCTATAATACGGCCCTCCAAAGGGAACGTCGCTCCAGGGAAGACAAGCAAGTGCATTATAGGAATTTCACGGCGCAACCCAATGAAAGAGACTGTGGGATGTGTTGTCAGATATCCCTCACCCACTTACTATAAACTACTTTTCCTATTCACCTTAATATTGATCCATGCAAACACTCTCCGAAGAGAGTCCGCTCTTATGCACGACCCAAAGCTCTGCATGGACCTTACGATGTGAACTCTTAGGGACACTAAGCTAAAAGTACACTACTTTTCTCTACCTGAAGTGTTCTAAGACGATTTTTAAAGGGTACATAGAAAAATAGAATCATATTTAGGTTAACTTAAACATATCCTAAGTCTAGGTGAAACATCTGAGTATAACCCTTCTACTGAATTTTTACTTACAATGTCTAGGTCATAAACTAGTTTTATTACATCACATCTCGCGCGCATGCTCATAAAACTATGTTAACTAGGCTTAAGAACTAATTACGAACTCCAGGTAGTAGGTATTGACCTAATTCTATGAAAAAATTAGAAGATATGTTTTTAACCTAGGTGACCATGCAACTTATCTTTGTTATAGATTTTAAACATCTAATTTATTTTATAACACTTATAAAAACTTTAGACAATCCTATAACATTCATCTAATATCCATCATATAACCATTATATAAAGAAATCAATTAATATGAATTTTAATTTATTTTACTTTTAATTAAATCATATTAAATTAAATTAAATAAATCAAGAATTAATTAATTAATTAACTAATTTCATTAAATCATATTTAATCAAAATTAATTCAATTAATTAAAAATATTAATTAATTTCCATATTAATTAATTAACATGCATATTATACATTATAACAATAATAACATACATTTAATGCATGAACATGTTAACCTATGTTGGGGCTTTAAATCTATATGGCATACTTAATGCATATACAAATTAATTTAATTAAAACATACATCACATGCATCATTAATTAAAAGAAAACACCCTAAAATGGATTGGTTTTGGCTCCTAAATTAAGCTAACTACTAAATCATTACATTAATAATATGATGTACTACATAAATGTTCCCGAACGCCTTGAACCGACTGGAAAACCAACAAATTTGCACCCTTTATTTAGCTAATAAGCGGGCGATTCAATCATCGGATCGTCCGCCATTCCGATCCTGGTCCGTGGTAGTCTGGGCCCAAAACACTTGAATCGGCCCAAAAACTGTGAGCTAGGCGGGTCACGAAGCAGGATCAAATGCATGGCATAACAAAGGACATGAGGCGAATTGGCTACATCAGGTCAGGCACAGACCGAATTTGGGTAGGGCGCTCAAGCGCGTGAGAAACCGAATAGAGGCGCGGGCGTATGCCAAACGGGAAAAAAAAGTAGGCCTGATGCAGATGATGGTCCGGGCTGGACACGAAGAGGCATTCAGGTCAGTAGGATGTGTATGTGAGTCGGGTCTAACTAGGTTTCTTGGTCTGTGAGGCCAAATATGTCCCTTCTTTTTCTTCATCAAAAACATTTTTTCTCTCTTTCGGTGTAACAAGACAATCTAATTTCCAACTTTAATGACTCTTAAACAAATTACAGACCTTTAAACCAATAAATAAACCACAAATCGAGCTAATTACAATAATTAAAACAATAAAACACTTAATTTAGGACCAAAACCATAAACTACCATTTTAGTTCAACATAAAATTTATCAAATAAATTGAAGAACCCACCACATGCAAATGAATAAATTTAGCATGCTCAGATACCACATGATGGAAAAAGAAACATGCACAACGAATAAATCGATCGAAATTACTCTAATTAGAAGAAATTAGGGATAAAGAAACATGATGGAACATTAACATGCAAATTACCCTAATTATAAGAAATTAAGGATAAAGTGAGAAACCTACCTTCTAAGACACTCGTTCCTCAAAATGTCGTCTCGAATACGATCCCAGCATTATCACTAGTGTCGACCTACTATTCTTCGGACTTAGAATCAGGTTTTTGGACTCGTTCAATGAAGGTGATAAAGAGAGAGATGGAAAAATGGAGGTGAAATTTAGGGTTGAGATATTTTGAAGAGAGAAAATTTAGGAATAATTTTGTAAGATAAAATTATCAAAATGGTAAAAAGTTCTTCAAATTTTGAAAAGATTCCTTTAAATAGACTAATTACATGTAATTACATGCAAAATTGCATGTAATTAGTTTATTAAATCTCAACACCCTAATGATCCACTAACTATTAGTGGACCTTAGTGGGCTAGGTGTCTACATCTCATGTAGTCACTTATCCCACTAATTGTTAGTGGTATTATCCAACAAAATATTGGTATTTTCCACTAACTTAGTCCAAGGGCATTTTGGTCATTTGATCATTAAAATCAAAGTCAAACTTTGACTTTTTCAAGTCAAAAGTTAACATTTTGCACTTTTACCATTTCATCTGTCTCAACTAATTTGGATCTCCCGAGCATGAATTCGCACTCCTTTTTTCAAAATTCAAATCACATTTGAATATAAAGCCGGTCAAAGTTTGACTTTTAAATGTAAAAATCAACATTTTGACTTTTTACAACTTTGACCATTTTCATCAATTTCAAGCTTCCAAATATGAATCCGTATTCATATTCTTAATATTTAAATCACATTTAAACATAAAACTCTATTTAAAACTTAAAATCGACGGCTATACAAAATATATCTGTCGGTTTCTCTTTCATTACCTAAGTCGAACAATTCGAATTACTCCAACATATTATTCTAAGTTAATTCAATATGAGCTAGCACAAAAACCTAATGAACCTATAGATCATAGGCCCTAACGATCTGAGATTAACTGGCTAAACACTTTTAGATCGAGCTAATCAACATTGGTTAACTAATGGATCATTCCACTAAAGTCACGTAGCTGCACTCCCATCACTATAGATATATTTCTATCCATATGATATAACCATGATCGGTAAGTTTATCCTTCACAGGTTGTTCGTAATCTCGTTTGGGTCAAAATACCGTTTTATCCACGAGATTACATCTTGTTCTTTAGGTCCTACTGATCCACTATTAAACAATTGGTTTAAGGTCCCTTATTGAATAAAATGTAATTACTTATTGAATAAAATGTAATTACTTATCGAACCAATAAAAGGGTGGGGCCCCTTATTCAAGACTTTGATTCAATTCTTAAGGGAACAACCTATCTACTAACCCTAAAGCAGGTAGGAGTAAATTCCGTCTTGCATCCTATGTCCCTAGCTATCCACTCGATCTTACCCCTGAAATAAGAGGCTTATTGGGCCAGTGTCGTTGAGTTGTCCTCACCTATACAGATTTAAGGATAATTCCGTGTGAATATAAGTTCATAGTTAGCTCAAGATTAAGACTAAGTTACCTAGAGACTAAGTTACCTAGGTCATCATAAACAAAATAGTCAATTTTATATAGTCAACAGTGTTATAACTTAAATGTGACTATATCAACAGTGTTATAACTTTACATAGGATGCCTTCACTTCCATGTCTCTACATGAATGATTCAGGATCACCTCATTTAAACTAACTAGAAAGTGAACCGCATCCACAGCGTTTCCAAAATAAGGCACCCGACCTTATTCATACATTATAGACCATTTAAGCTATATACTCAAACTTGATCCATGTTTATGTTTCTAAATAAAGTTCAAGTTTACATTAGATAGCCTCTGGACCTTAGCAGTCTATACTAGATAGCCTCGGGACCTTATTGAATTCAAGAATATAGTTTTCTATTTTCACTAACAAGTCCTCAATAACTACTTATTGAATAAAATGTAATTTAAACTACAAACTATGAGTTTTAGGACATAAATTCTAACAGTAAAGACCTTAGCATTGTATAAAGGGTTGGGTTAGGTCGCTATTAATGGAAAGCATACATACGCAGCGAAAAACAAGATTGATAATTTTATTCCAATTGTAACTAAACTTAAATTTAGTGATTAACATGCATTAATCACAACTCTAATTTAGGGCCAAGAAACATTTACCTTTAAAGCTCCTTGATGATTCAAATGTTCTCACGATCACAAACCCGAAAACACCACTAGAGATGACCTGCTATACTCCAGACTAAGAACCGGGTTGTGGAATCTGTCAAATGAAGGAATTAGAGAGAGATATGGAATTAAGTTTTTGATAATAAGATTTGCCAAAAATCCTTTTTTCAGTTTGAAAAAGAGGACTATTTATAACCTAATTACATGCATAATTACATGTAATTAGGTGGCTAATATCTCAACACTTTGTATTCCACTAACATTTAGTGGAACTACTTACTATTCCACTTAGTGTGTGGATATTCCCATTAATTTTGGTTAAAGGGCAAAATGGTCTTTTGACCATTTTAGTCAAAGTCAAACTTTGACTTTTCAAGTCAAAAGTTAACCTTTTTGACTTTTTAGCATTTTGTCCGTCTTGACTAATTTCAATCTTCTGAGCATGAAGCTACATTCATTTTTTCTAAATTCAAATTACATTTGAACATTAAAGTCGGTCAAAGTTTGATTTGATTTTAAAACAAAGAAAAACAATATTTTGATTTTTTACAACTTTGACCATTTTCATTATTTTGAGCTTTCGTATATGAATCTCTATTTATATTTTTAATATTTAAATCACATTTAGACATAAAGCTCTTGTTCAAAACTATAACCGACTATTACATCCCATGTAGTTGTTGGTTTATCTCTCTTTACATAATTCGAACAATTCGAATTATTCCAACATGTTGTTCTAAGTTAATTCCATAAGAGCTAGTCGAGGAACCTAATGGACCTATGGATCATGGACTCCAACGATCCGAGGTTAACTGGCTAAACCCTTTTAGACCACACTAATCAACATTCGTTAACTAACGAGTCATTCCACTAAAGTCTCGTAGCTGCACTCCCCTTACTATAGATATATTTTTGTCCACCTGATATAACCATGATCAGTAAGTATATCCTTCACAAGTTGTTCGTAACCTCGGCTAGGTCAAAATACTATTTTTTACCCCTGAGACTATATCTTGTTCCTTAAGTCCCACTGATCCACTATTGAACATTTGGTTTAAGGTCCAACCTATAAACTGAATCCCTCTTAGGCCAATGAGAGGCTGGGACCCCTATGTTCAAGACTTGGATTCAGTTCTTAAGGAAACAACCTATCTACTAACCCTAAAGCGAGTATGAGTAAATTCCGTCTTACACCCTATGTTTCCAACTATTCACCCGATCTTATCCCTGAAATTGGAGGCTTAATTGGCCAACGTTAATGAGTTGCCTTCACTTATGCAGATCTAAGGATAATCTCGTGTGAACAGGAGTTCACAGTTAACTTAAGATTAAGATTAAGTTACCTAGGTCATCAATAATCGAGATAGTCAGTTTTAAACAATAAACAACGTTATTACGTAAAAGTGACTATTTCATGGTTCTATCTTATGTAAATCTTTTACATAGGATGTCCTCTCTTTCATGTCTCTACATGAACGATTCAGGATTACATCGTTTGTATTATCTACAAAGTGGGTCGCATCCATAGTATCTCTGAATAAAGTGCCCAACCTTTAATCATATACTATAGACTATTTAGACTATTTCCTCGAACTTAATCCATGTTTATGTCTCTACATAAAGTTCGAGTTTACTCAAAATAGCCTTGGGATCTATATTTATTGGTTTTAAAAAAATAGTATTCAATTTCTCAATAACGACTTTATTGAAAAAAAACATGATTATAAACTACAAGTTTTAGGACAATAATTCCAACAGTTATAGTGTGAGGAGCGTTGCCATACTGCTTTAAAACTTGCAGTTTCTAATTTAGTCATAACTTTTGATCTATGTGACCATTTTAGACGAACAACCACTTTAGAGTTTCTTTAATCTAATTTCTTTAATCAAGTTACAAAGTGAAAAAGTTTTATTTTTATTTATCCAATTCCAACCCAGTTTGAGGAAATGCTTGCCTTTATAAAGGAGGGTTTGCAGCAGTTCTCAACATCAAACTTTGGAGTTTGTAAAGCCAAGAAAGGGAGTTTTGAGAAAAATATAGAGGTTCCTTTGTGTCAAAATCAATTGAAAAATAATGGACGGTTAATTCTATTAATTCTATCACGAAAATAAGGATAAGAATGCTAGATATGTAATTCTTTATTTCCCTTTTTCATAGTGTACTATGTTCTATTTTTACATTTTTGTTATGGTTCTATCTATAAAGATCGTGATTGGTTGAATTTCTCCTAATTTTAGAGTTAGATGATGTAACAACCCAACTTTTCTAAACTAAGTTATGGTTATTACTTAGCAAAACAAAATTTTAAAAGTAAAACAATGCCAAGTCCTTCAATTTTATTAAATAGAAGTCAAATCTAATACAAACTAAGCAAAACAATGTTTGCAAAAGAAAAGAAACCAAAAACCACTAAAAGAAATCAGTTGTTCGAGCCTAAATAAAACAATAAAAAGAAAATGTTCAGAATAAAACCATCTCAGACATGGCATATAAAACATAAGAAAATCATGAAAGATAGCGGAAGCAATATCGTAGTGGTCTCTATATGGCTAGTCACGGGTCCTTCTTGTCACTTGCCTCTTGCCTTTCCCTTTACGTTTGTCTGAAAAGTTAAATATAGAAATGGTGAGTATATAAAATATTCCAGTAAGGGACCCATAACGGGGATCACTAGGTGAAACTTAACTTCATATTAGGTGTATACATATGCCATAACAAACTTATGAACCCACTGGAACACAAATCAGTCTCATAAAGGTGAACTCGCAAGAACACATAATAGTCACATAAGGTTGGGGAACCCTAAGGACACCATACATATAGGAGTATACTATCCTAATAGCTAAAGCTAGCAATCACCGTCAGTTTAAAGCATATGCATATAACAAACTCAGTAATTAATTATCCTCATGATTTCACAGTAAACCACATAATATGCAATTAACTATTCACCATACTTACTGTCATAGTAACCATAGGCTATGCAAATGGCTACCTTGTATAAATTTTACGGTAACCAATTGGCTAGGTAATTGGCTACTCATCCCAAGTATCACAGTAACTCATACTAAGCCAACAATTACTCAACACAATCATATAGTTACCCATAAACCATGCAAATAACTCCTCATAACAGTTATATAGTAACCCATAGACATGTAAACAATCATCATACTTTTTACAACAAGCAAAGGCAGTTCCCATAGTAAGCATATGCAAATAATTATCCTTTAACAGTTCACAGTAACCTTAGACTAACGTAATGGCTACCCCTCACAATTAATAGTAACCTTAGGCTATATAGATAATTAACCATCACAACTATAAATTGAGAAATTTCAATCATTCTGAAGTTTCTTTTATCCTGAGATTTTCTAGGGAAGATCTAAGGAAATATCTAAGAATTTTAGAGACTTAAAACGAGCTTGATCCTGGTAAGGATTTCGAAGAAGTGCAAGAAAACTCTTGGCCGAGGAGGCTAGACAGAAGAGCTAGTTTATTGTGACTGTGAGTGGTTCTTCTTCTTATAAAAATGTTTCCAAAATGAAAAGTGTTTCTAAAATGTGTTTGAACCCTTAAATGTATTTCTATTGTGACCATAACTTATATGATTTCTCTTATGCTTTCCATTTCTTAAAATGCATATGACTTATAAATGAATTGGACTTACTAATAATTGAATTGATGTATTTTGGGGAATGCATGAGATTTGATAAAGTTTGAAATGAGATGATCTTTGTACCCTATGAGATGAGAACGTCTCATACTTTCTAGGTGATTTGGTATAGCCCTCATTCTTATTGTGTGATTTAGAATAAGTTGTTGTATTCTTACTGTGTGATTTGGTATGAGATGTCCTTTGCTTGTTGTGTAATCTAGCATTGGAAGACGCATTATATGTCGTGGGATTGGTGTAACTTGCTAAATGCATTGAGATTACTCTGTATAGCTGCAACTTGACAAAAGAATGCGGTAAATGCTTGAGCTGAGGAAAGGGTACAAAAAATGTAATTGAAAGTATAGAATAATTTTGTGAGATGATTATGTCATACACTATATGCAAGCTATGCAATATGAATTATGATGAAGATTGAAAAGAAATTATCTCCATGAGATATGATGAAAGATTTTAACAAAGGGATAATTTTGAAATGATTTATGAAATTAGTTAATGATATTGAGATATTGTGAATCGCCTAACGAATGAAATTTGGTTTGATTCAAACTCAATATTTTATTGATGATACTGTATACTTTTTCATACCACTTGATTTGACGAAATGGATTTGAAGATTTAAGGCAAACTTGAATTATTTAAGGCGATTGATAAAAGATCCCATTCACTAGATGTTTTCGTCTAACCATTCAAATGCTTTGCTTTATTCCCTCCTCCCCCTCCCCCCACAGGTAGCGAAGAACATCTAGCGTTGGACTTACAGCCTTGATCGCCTACCGTGCCTTCTTAACCACATCATTTTGGTAGTGGTCATTGTTTACTTTAGCATATGGTAGCTAGGGAAGAGAATTACAAGTGTCGTTTGGGTCATGATTTGTAGTTTTGTGATAAATGTTGAAAAACACATTAAATGTACTTGTATTCGAATTATCAATGAAATTTCCAAAATTCATCTGTCCACATCCCACGTTAAATTTCCTTGCAATTGTCTTTTAATGTTGCTTACTAGGCATTAGACGCATTACTTTGAGGAGAATCTCGCGTAGAATGTCTAGAAGGTTGCGTCTCCATTTCATCACATAGAGTGAACATGAGCAGGGCGTGCATCAAGATACAAAACATAATACTAGCACATAAGAATCTTAACTAGGGTCATTAAAACAACTTTGCAAACTTACAAGGGATAACTCCACAAAGAATGGCAAGAAGAGTGGTTTATTATACACTGATATTCTAGTCAATAGGAAGACAACAACTGTTATGATAGACACAAGTGCCACCCATAACTTTATGAATGAACAAAAGACCAAGAGACTTGGACTCCAACTCTTGACAGAAGTAGGTACGATCAAAGCTGTTAACTCGGGAGTTCGATCTATAATGGGTATAGCCAAGGATGTCCCTATGAAGATTGGAAAATGGCAAGGTATGCTAGACTTTATTGTTTTTCCTATGAACGACTTTCAAATAGTTCTTGGTTTAGCTCTCTTTAATATTGTTCCAACTATTCTTGACACATCTGAGGGCACTCTCATCATCCTAGATTGAGAGGTAATAACATTGTCTCTAAGAAGAAAGAAGCCTATTTTAGTGCTATCGGCTATGCAATTCAAGCGAGGAGCCATAAAGACTGAATGTTATGTGACTGCAGTAAGGCAACCTTAATCAAAAAAATGGGATCCTGTCAAGGCCTTGGTGCCTAAGTGTGTCCAGAAAGTCCTTGAAGAGTACAAGGATATCATGCCCGCCAAGTTGCATAAGAGGCTTCCACCTAGACGGGAAGTAGGTCAGGAGATTGAATTGAAGCGAGGAGCCAAACCTTCTGACATGGCTCTTTATCGGATGGGACTGTTCGATCTTTAATAAGTTTTTAGACAACTAAAAAGTCTCCTTGATGCTGGGTATATCTAGTCATCCAAAGTTCCTTATGGTTCTACGGTGCTCTTCTAGAAGAAGAAAGATGACTCGTTAAGACTAATTTGTATTGACTATAGAGCTCTCAATAAAATCACTATCAAGAACAGGTATCTCACATCCTTGATAGCGACCTTTTTGACAAACTTGGGAAGGTTTGATGGTTTAGCAAGAACGATTTGCACTCAAAATATTATCAGGTTAAAATCGAAGAGGGTGATGAAGCAAAGACCACGTGGTGACAAGGTATGACGCCTATGAGTTTCTTGTCATGCACTTTGGTCTAACCAAATGCCCCAGTAACATTTTGTACCCTAATGAACAAGTTGTTACATCCATTTTTGAATAAGTTCATCTTAGTCTACTTGAATGACCTTCTTATATGTAGCTAGACTCTAGAGAACCATGTGCAACACTTGACATAATTCTTTCACTTACTCCGCAACAATGAACTATACATAAAGTTGGAGAGATTTTCATTTGCTTTACAAGAAGTGGAGTTCCTCGGACATTGAATAAAGAAAGGCAATAATGGATCCAACCAAGGTACGTGCCACACTTGATTGGAAACCTCCTACCAAACTTTCAGAGCTACGTTCATTCTTCCTGTTTGTAAATTACTACCAAAGGTTTATCAAGGGATGCTCTACAATCGTTGCACCCCTTACCAACTTGCTAAAATAATGTCAATCTTCAGAGTGGACAAAGGAGTGCTTACAAGCATTTGAAGAACTCAAGGAAGTCATCTCTAAAGAGCCCATAGTGGTGATACCTGATCACACCAAACCCTTTGAGGTGCACAAAAATGCCTCAAGCTATGTCATAGGAGGGGTGTATATGTAAGATGATCTTCTAGTGGCATATGAAAGCCATAAGTTGAATGACACAAAGTGGCGCTACATGGTCTAGGAGAAAGAAATGACCGCTATTGTGCATTGCTTATGAACATGGAGACCCTACTTATTATGTAGCAAATTGACGGTCATGATCGATAACATGGCCATGATCGATTTCCTAACACAGAAAAAGTTGACCTCAAAGCAAGCTCGATATATTAATCAATAAAACAAAGTAGTAGTAATAATAATAATAATAATAATAATAATAATAATAACAACAAAGTAATGAATCAACACTATAAAACATAGATTAAAAAAATACCATAAAATATTATCCATCACTTTAGGATCAAAGTTTTAATTTCCATACCAATCAATGGAACAAATCGATCACGATTAATAATTACTTTTTTCCATAAGAATCTATTCAAACAAATAAAAAAGGATTTAGAAGTTGATCCTTCAACAAATAAAACCAAAGTAATTTTAGTTTTCATAAGTCGCTGAAGAATATAACTAATAAAACATATGACTAGCAACAAATTAAAGAGTTCTTCGAATTGATTCTAATAATCTCCATTAAACGTGAAAAATATCCAAATAAAATAACACAGAGCTTCAGTCAGGCTAATTCCAAAGGCACAAAATTTTATAGCTTGCACGCAAATATATCTCAACACCATTTGGGAAAAACCCTAGAAGTTTAACTAATGATTTGCTGGGACTTGTTAAGAATAATCACACCCTCATATTTCGCTTGGAACCACTTTATGGCATCCTCTTTTGAGACTCTGTGCTGGGTCCCAACATGAGACTTGCACCTCCTGCAATGTCCAACACGATATCCCAGTTGCTTCAAAACAATGAAGAAGTCCATACCATAGATACCTTAAAGTTAAAGGATCATACCTGAAACATCATAATTGCATACATTTTCGAATGGCGGAACTGACGAGATCTCATATACAGTGGATGGTGGATGGTGAAAGTGTTTGGGACGGCTACGTTTTAGAATAACGAAAGTAAAAGGACCTCGTGAACAGAAGGACAATTTTAGGGCTTAGGGCTTTTTCGATTTTGATTCTAGGGATATCGTACACAATCACTCCAAATTTTTCGATTGGAGGTTATCTTTATCTGTCTCTTGTTCAGACAATCCAATAAATTCTCATCTTCCATTAGAATGAAAAACTACTAATTACATAATAACTCTAAAAATTAGCATCCCCAAAATGAAAATTCAAAACCAAAATGTAAAACAGTTTCATATGTTCTAAAAATTAACTTCAAAACATCTACAAAAACAAATGAAAGTGCAAAAACATTGCTGACCTTCCGAAATATCCTCCATAACGGTTGAAGAAACCGAGTAAAGAAAAGAAAAGAAAATGACGTCCACCGATAGCTGTGTAGAGAAAACTCGATACGTGGAAAGAGAGAGATGGTTTGAGAAAGGAAATTGGGATTTTATATGTGATCTCAAAATGTTGGATGCGGTTACCGAATTTACTATAATTTAAATAAGGTGGAAAAAGAATAAAAAAGAAAGAAATAAAAAAAACTTGGAGAAAATGATTAGACAAAGAGCATACGTGGAGATTCGAGGATGGTAATGAAAATGGATGTGAGACGACCGGACAATAAGACGGAAGATGGCAAACTCAAGGCAGACAAAAGATAACTAGTGGACAGCGAACTCGAGGAAGACGGAAGATCTACAGTGGACGACAAACTCCAGACGACTGGGAAGATGGAAGACAGTTGAAGAGATGGAACTTTCTGAGATCGTCGGGGAACTCCAAATGACAAGGGAAGACGAAAGACAGAAGAGATGGAAGTTGAACGGCTGGAGAAGACGAAGACGAAAGAGATTGACGATGGGTTACTTTTGTGAGAAGGGGAGACGTGCAAAAGTGAAGGGAAAAGTGTGAGTCTCTTGAGTACCTAGGGCTTTTTTAATTAACAATAAATAAAATATTTTATTTTTTAAAATATTTAGTAAATCTTGAAATTTTTAAAATGTTAAGAAAATGTATCTTATTTGACATTTATGTTAAGAAAATGTATCTTATTTGACGTTTATGTTAAGAAAATGTATCTTATTTGACGTTTAAAAAAGTCAAGAAATTTGAAGAAACGACTCCCCTTCGCATTTTTATAAATATTCTTGACGTTTAAAAATGTCAAGGAAAAGTACATATCACTTGACGTTTAAAAAACGTCAAGAATGTCGAATTTATAAAAATTCTTGACGTTTTAAAGATATCAAGAATTTAATAGATATTCCTTGACGTTTTAAAAATGTCAAGAAAAAAATACATATTACTTGACGTTTAAAAAACGTCAAGAAATCTAAAAATTGGTCTACCTCCACCTTTTCATAAAAATTCTTGACGGTTTCTCTTTCAAATCACTTTTTCTTGATTTTTTTTTTTCAAAAAAGCGTTAAAAAATTAAAACCATAACCATCAAGAAAGTCCCTTTTTCAAGTAGTGATAGCAAAAAAGCGTTAAATAGGCTTGCCAATAACTTCTTTGAACAAATCAAATAGGTTACAAAACATGATGTTCTAGCTAAAAACTTACTGAAACTTGCAAAATAGGGAAAAACAAGATGATTATGGGATAATAATGACACGCTCTTGGCCCTCGACAATTGGTTTTGTGTGCCAAGATGGGGTTTATTGCATAAAGGCATCCTCAAGGAGTCACATGATTCACTATGAGCTGGCCATCCAGGTATTGACAGGACTCTTACCTCAGTATATGACAAATACTACTGGCCACGAATGTAAGATGACATTAAAGCGTATGTGACAACATGCTTAATTTATCGATAAGATAAAGGGGAGCAGAAGTTTCCTTCTAGCCTCTTCAAACCATTGGCAATTGCTGAAAGGCCTTGGGATAATGTCACCATGGATTTCTTTATGGCACTACCCTAGTCAAATGGCTATGAGAGTATTATGGTGGTTGTGAACAAATTTAGTAATTATGCGACCTTCATATCATGTCCAGTTGATGTCAAAGTAGATGAAATATCTAGGTTATTTTTTCAAGAATGTGGTGAAACTATAGGGATGCCTAAGAGCATTAACAATGACCGTGACCCCCGCATAAAAGGGAAGTTTCGGTTAGAACTATTTAAGATGGTGGGGACAAACTTCAACTTCTAAACCAGTTTCCATACGCAAAACGACGGTTAAATCAAAAGGGTAAATGTCTCGTTGAAGCATTACTTAAGGCTCTATGTCAGCTTCCACTGAAAGAATTGGGCCACTTTTTTTAACATAGCTCAATTCTCATACAACCTCCAACGTAGCGAACCCACAAGTAAGAAACCCTTTGAACTAGTGATAATCGATAGCCCAACACACCCAGTGCACTAGTTCCCCCTATGGTGGACCTAGTCCTTCTGCATATAAATTTGGAATGACAAGAAAAGCAAGACAGCACCAGAGCATGTCTTAAAAAGGCTGCCAAAAGAATGAACAAATGGGTCGACAAGAAAAGAAGGCTAAAGAAATACCAAGGGGACAATGTAATGGTGAAACTTCCCTTTGAAGTGGGAAAAATAATGTTGATGTAAAGGATCTTTTGCACAAAAATATAACACGTATGACCAATTGAGGTCAACAAATTAAAAAGTTTTGCATGCATGAAGATAAAGATCTTGCAGGCTCAAAACTATATCACCAGTTGATAGGTAGTTTAATCTACCTTACCTTAACAAAACCTAGAAAGCTTTTGTAATGCTGATTGTGCAAGAGATCGTGATACACAATGGTCAACTACTGGGTACTTATTGAAACTTTGTAGCAGAGAAGTTTCTTAGTGTAACGATAGACAACCAATAGTCGCATATATCTAATAATAGAATCACAGTATAGAGTAGCAGCTACAGCAACAAAAGATAATATGTGGATAAGGCAACTAATGATGGAATTGCAACAAAAAGATAACTATGCACTGGCTTTATACTATGACAACCAATCTGCAATTTGCTTGTTTGAAAACCTAGTATTGCATGCAAGGACCAAATATGTGGAGGTATATTATCACTTCATTGGATAAAGGTATTTCAAGAGGAAAATTGAGATGAAGTTAATAAAGACAGAAAATCAGATTGTGAATATATCCAGGAAAGGGCTATGTACCTGCAACTAAGCATGCAAAGTTTTTCAACAACAGTGCGAGATGATTGAATAATCTAAAATAGTTAAATGTTGAAGGGGAGTGTTAAAATGGAAAGCAACACCAACTGATCTATATAAGTTATACAAGTTCTTAAAGTGTCTACAATATGACATTAATGTGCAAATTATATTTCTCTAGAATTATTTTGAAGTACGTAAAAAATGGGAAACTTTCATAGATATAACAAACGGGTAAAATATTTACAACCCGTATAACAAAATGAAAAAGTCCATGAAGTTGGCCATTTTTTTCTTTCCATCGTCTTTTTTCTCTTTCTGTTCTTTTTTTTTCAAACTGTTATTTGGTTCAATATCCAGTATCAAATATAAAAGATCTATTTAAAAAAAAAAATTCAAACTGTTATTTGGTTGTTCAACATCATATAGTAAATATAAAAGATCTTGAAAAAAAAACATCGTTTAGATTTGGGTAGCCAAACCTAAACGATCATGTACTAAAGAGTCTTAAAAAATCATTTAGATTTGGGTAGCCAAATCTAAACGATCGTGTAAAAAAAATAAACGATCATGTAGCCAAATCTAAATGATCCTGTGCCAAAAGAATCTTGAAAAAAGAACGTTTAGCTAAATCTAAACAATTATGTAGCCACATTTAAACGATCGTGTACTAAAGAATCTTGAAAAAAATCATTTAGATTTGGAGCCAAATCGAAATGATCGTGTACCAAATCTAAACGATCGTGTACTGAGAATATTGAAAAAAATCGTTTAGATTTGGCTATATGTATCTAAACGATCGTGTTCCAAATAATAGCTAAATCTAAACGATTTGTGTACCCAATATACTACACACGTCTTTGACAACGTGGTTGATGAGGTATTTTTTGTATTTTTTATTATAGATCTGTAGGCTTTTTCCATTTTCGAAATTGTGGTATATAGTGTAAATATTTTGTTGTTTTGTTATATTTTTTAAAAGACCCTTAAAAAAATATCTCACAATTAAAAAGATCTGAAAATATGCTAAGACTTTCCTTAGGATCCAAGAGAATTCCTTGGAATAAGAATAAACTAAGAAATATCTAAAATATTTGAAATTGAAGAACAATCTAAAGGGATCTTTTTACTTGAACACTAAGAATCTCATTCCAAGATTTACTTGGACTCTAAGAATGTCATATCTATACCTAAAAGGTATATGGCCCCACATGTGAGCCAAGAAAAGCAAGAGAGCTAGAGGGATACTTAGTGTGAATAATGAATTGAGTGTGTCTTGAGATTGTGATAGAGTATTCAGTTTAAAGTGTCGATCGTTGAACATTTTTAATGAAAATGTTTTTCTTCAAAAAAATTGTCTCTTTCCTTTGTCTCAATTTCTTCACCAACTAATCCTGGTTATTGTTGAAATAATTATATATTTATTTTTAATATTTAATGGTGAATTAAATTTCTATTCCATCATCTCTTCCATTTCTTATATGTTGATAAAAAAGACCAACACTTGTATGATTGAACCATGCCAAGTGGGAATTTCATGTATTCTTTCCAAAAAGTGGATGGTCAAAGATTCACTTCACTTTGCAAATTTAAGCTGTCACTCCAAACCTTCTTTTGTTTTTTCGTCTTTCTTTCTTTATGACAAAAAATGACCAATCACATATTCAGTATGATTATAGTTGTGTGTTATTTGGCTTTGTAACGCCCGACAATTTCGGTTTCCTTTTTGTTTTGACCATTAATATTAATACTAAAGTGTGTTTATTATTAGTATTAAACTAAAGTTTTTTTTTGTATTAATTTTGAAGTTAGGGGGTGAAATAAATTATTGGCTTAACAAATAAATGGCCTTGGAAAGGGTCAAAGGTGGTTATTGGAGGAGAGAGGAAAGAGGGTTTTAAAGATTTCTTTTATTATTTTTATTTCTTTTAAAAAGAGGCCTTGGGACTCGTGCGTAAAGAGGAAGAGGAAAATTTTTCAAAGAAAGAAAAAGGGGGAAAAAAAATTTTCCTATTGAAACCCTAGCCGCCGCACGCCGCCGCACGCCGCCGCCGCCGCCGCCGCCGCGAACCCGAGCCGCCAAGCATCCTTCTCTGTTCAGCAGCGCAGCCGAGCCGCAATCGCAACCGAGCCGTCGCCGAGCTTCCAGCCGCGCCAGGAGAATCGTCCAAGCCGATCTGCGCAGCCGAGCGTCCGTCGGAGCAGCCGTCTCTCGCACGCCGAAGCCGAGTCGAAGCCGCCTCCGCGCGTCCGCAGCCAACCCGTCAGCCAGCCGAGTCGCGCCGCTTCGATCCGACGCAAGCGCAGCCGAAACGCCAGTCGGTAGCCGTCGCCGAGCGAAGCCGCGGTAGCCGGACCACCAACAGCCGCCGCGCCGCCCGAAATCCGGAAGCCGAAGCCTCGCGCGCAAGGGTCCGACCGAAGACCCGCCCCGCGACCCGAACCGACGCGCGCCACCTTCCGGAAACCCGACCCGCGCCCGCGTGCACCCGTGCGTGAGCCGCGCCCGCGTGTGAAGCCGCGCCGCGCGCTTTTGTGTAGCCGAGCCGCGTCTCCCCTGTTGCAAGCCGAGCCGCGTCTCCCCCTGTTGCAAGCCGAGCCGCACGCGAAATCCCTGTACCGAGCCGAGCCGCGTCTGCCCAAGCCGAGCCGGTCCTGTCTTCTTCCAGCCGAGCCGCCAGGACTAAATTGGCTCCATCCACCTATATTTTGGTAAGCTAATTAATTATTGTGGTCTTTCCGGTAAGACTCCATGCTCGGACGTTAGTTAAATTAATTTGGATCTAAATTAAATTATTTTCCTCAAGGGACGTCTTGGACCAAGAAATTACTGCAGCGCGGGATTTCTTCAGTAGGGGCTCGAGCACTGCAACCTCCTTCTAGGGTAAGCTATTTCAATTGAGTCTCGAACCGTTAGTCGTTGGCGACCTATTTACAATTTTGACTCATTAAACAGTTAGGACTTCGTCGCTTGGAAAGCGTACTGCCTCGCCGTTAGGACTCGACAAGTAGATCTCCAGGTAAGAGATTCTACTACTAGTTTCATGTTTGAAGTATGAGACTGTGTATGCCCTATGTTGCATATTGAGAAATTGACAGCTATGATGCCTGAAATAAATGTTAGTATGAGGCAATGACGATATAGTTGTGCTATAGCCTGTTATGTGTGGCAAGATCTATTTTGGTTACGACGAATGTCGGGACGGAGAGTGTAGAAATGATTTGTGTGACATGTTATATGCTGATGCCATGTGTATGTATACTGCAATTAGGGTACCTGTTAGCTTGATTCTGTTAGAGTCGTACCTGCATGGGTGTCCTTCGGGATCACCACCTATCGAGGACTGTGTGGTCCGACGGGACGCCAGTCTAGCATGATATAGACATGACTCGAGTGACTCGACGGGGTCCTCGCATCCCGACTGTCCTAGGTGTCCCCGGGCACCGAAGACCAGAGTTACGTTCCTACGGGAGCGCATGATTGCACGTGTTCGGGAACGTGCCAGAGATTGGGTACCAGTTATCAGGACTCTAACAGGAAGTTAACAGGCACCTAGTGGGACTAGTAGTGGGTCCCTTACTGAGTATTTTTATACTCATTCTCTCCATTTTATGTTTTCAGGTAGAGGACGAGGCAAGGGCAAGGGCAAGCTGGCGAGCGACCCGAAGTGAGACCGAGGAGGGCCATAGGGACTACCGCTTCCGCTTATTTCTTAGTTCAGATTTTAGCATTTGAGTTTGGGTACTTTTTATTTTTCACTATCTTTTATGTAGATAGGGCCCGAGTAGGATTTCAGAACGTTTTTACATTTTTGCATGACTACCTTGTTTATGTTTTTATAAATGAATTTCTCGAACCGTATGCTTTTTAATAAAATTTTTTAGACTTAAACCACTTGTTCTATATTTAGTGATGACTTCGATTCAGCATAAGGAGTTGGGTCGTTACAGTTGGTATCAGAGCACAGTGTTTTAGGTTCTGTAGACTGACCTACGATGTAAGTCATTTTTGTTTGGTTTTACTTCACCCTATGGCTATACGGTCCTTCGGCACTCGCCAGGTATGTCTAAAGCCTTGCTAATGTTAAGATTACAATTTTGCCTGAATAGTCTAAGACCTAGATATAGGGTGTTAAGTTCTTGTGGTGAAAAGTTTGTTGGTGAATTTAGGGAGAATGCCGCCACGTAGAGGTACACGCCGAGGAGGTGGTAGGGGAGGCAGAGGAGCCGGTCGTGGCCAGCCGGAGGCGCCACCTGTTGCACCGGCAGTCGACCCAAACGCACCGGTCACCCAGGCGGATCTCGCCGCGATGGAGCAGCGTTATCAGGACATGCTGCAAGCTGCTTTGGCGCCTTTCCTTGCCGCCCAGCAGAACCAGGCCGCCCCTGTTCAGGCCGAGGCCGCCCCTGCTCAGGCCCAGGCCGCCCCTGTTCAGGCTCAGGCCGTCGCTCCTCCAGCCCCTGAGGAAGCTCAACCAGTACCAGTTCAACTGTCGACCGAGGCGAAACACTTACGGGATTTCAGGAAGTATAATCCCAAGACCTTTGACGGATCCATGGACAACCCCACAAAGGCCCAAATGTGGTTGACGTCCATAGAGACTATTTTCCGGTACATGAAGTGCCCAGAAGACCAGAAGGTGCAGTGTGCAGTCTTCTTCTTGGAGGACAGGGGCACCGCCTGGTGGGAGACCGCGGAGAGAATGCTAGGGGGCGATGTAAGCAAAATAACATGGGAGCAGTTCAAGGAGAACTTCTATGCTAAGTTTTTCTCCGCCAATGTGAAGCACGCCAAGCTGCAAGAGTTCCTAAACTTGGAGCAAGGCGACATGACGGTGGAGCAGTACGACGCCGAGTTCGATATGTTGTCCCGCTTTGCTCCCGATATGGTAAGGGACGAGGCTGCCAGGACGGAGAAATTCGTTAGAGGACTCAGGCTAGACCTTCAGGGCATTGTCAGAGCCCTCCGCCCAGCCACGCATGCTGATGCACTACGTATAGCACTGGATTTGAGCCTGCCTGAGAGAGCCGATGCGTCTAAGGCTGCCGGCAGAGGGTCAGCCTTGGGACAGAAGAGGAAGGTTGAGACGCAGCCTGACGTAGTACCGCAGCGAACACTGAGGTCAGGAGGTGTCTTCCAGAGACACCGACGGGAGCTTGCAGCAGCCGGGAGGACTCTGAGAGAGCTACCCGCTTGTACTACCTGCGGGAGAGTCCACGGAGGTCGTTGCTTGGCTGGAAGTGGAGTCTGCTTCAGGTGCAGACAGCCGGGGCACACTGCTGATATGTGTCCTCGGAAACCCTTCGAGACGACACCGCCCCAGCCTTCTGCGGCCCAGCAGGGGAGAGTTTTCGCCACTACCCGGCAGGAGGCCGAGCGAGCTGGCACTGTGGTGACAGGTACGCTCCCAATTTTGGGGCATTATGCTTTTGTGCTATTTGACTCTGGGTCATCCCACTCGTTTATATCCTCCGTTTTCGTTCAGCATGTGGGTTTAGAGGTAGAGCCTTTGGGTAGTGTTTTGTCGGTTTCTACTCCATCTGGGGAGGTCCTGTTATCCAAAGAACAAATAAAGGCATGTCGGGTAGAGATAGCGAATCGTATGTTAGACGTGACCTTACTAGTGTTAGACATGCAGGATTTTGATGTGATACTAGGCATGGATTGGCTGTCAGCCAACCATGCCAATATAGACTGTTATGGCAAGGAAGTTGTCTTCAACCCTCCCTCCGAGGCTAGTTTCAAATTCAGGGGGGCAGGTATGGTATGTATACCCAAGGTCATCTCAGCCATGAAGGCTAGTAAACTACTCAGCCAGGGTACTTGGGGTATTTTGGCAAGCGTAGTGGATGTGAGAGAGCCAGAAGTCTCCCTATCTTCCGAACCAGTGGTAAGAGAGTACCCCGACGTTTTCCCAGACGAACTTCCAGGACTTCCGCCTCCCAGAGAAGTAGACTTCGCTATCGAGTTAGAGCCGGGCACTGCCCCAATCTCGAGGGCCCCTTACAGAATGGCTCCAGCCGAGCTAAAGGAGTTGAAGGTCCAGTTACAGGAGTTGCTGGACAAAGGCTTCATCCGGCCCAGTGTGTCGCCTTGGGGAGCCCCAGTTTTGTTCGTGAAGAAGAAGGATGGGTCAATGCGCCTTTGTATTGACTACCGAGAGCTGAACAAGGTGACAGTCAAAAACCGCTACCCCTTGCCCAGGATTGATGACCTGTTCGATCAGTTGCAGGGAGCCACCGTCTTCTCCAAGATCGACCTGCGATCAGGCTATCACCAGTTGAGGATTAGGGACGGTGACATCCCCAAGACGGCCTTTCGATCGAGGTACGGACATTACGAATTCGTTGTGATGTCTTTCGGCTTGACTAACGCTCCTGCAGTATTCATGGATCTGATGAACAGGGTGTTTAAGGAGTTTCTAGACTCGTTCGTCATAGTCTTCATTGACGACATCCTCATTTACTCAAAAACTGAGGCTGAGCACGAGGAGCACTTACACCAAGTTTTGGAGACCCTTCGAGCCAACAAGTTGTATGCCAAGTTCTCCAAGTGTGAATTCTGGTTAAGGAAGGTGACGTTTCTTGGCCACGTGGTTTCCAGTGAGGGAGTTTCAGTAGATCCCGCAAAGATTGAAGCAGTGACCAACTGGACCCGACCGTCCACGGTTAGTGAAATTCGAAGTTTTCTGGGCTTGGCAGGTTACTACAGGAGGTTCGTGGAAGACTTCTCACGTATAGCCAGCCCGTTGACCCAGTTGACCAGGAAGGGAACCCCTTTTGTCTGGAGCCCAGCTTGCGAGAGGAGCTTTCAGGAGCTCAAACAGAAGCTAGTGACTGCACCGGTCCTGACAGTGCCCGATGGTTCGGGAAACTTTGTAATCTATAGTGACGCCTCCAAGAAGGGACTGGGCTGTGTTCTGATGCAGCAGGGTAAGGTAGTTGCTTATGCCTCCCGCCAATTGAAGATCCATGAGCAGAACTACCCTACCCATGACTTGGAGTTGGCAGCTGTAGTCTTTGCACTGAAGATATGGAGGCACTATCTGTACGGTGAGAAGATTCAGATTTACACCGATCATAAGAGCCTGAAGTACTTCTTCACACAGAAGGAGTTGAACATGAGGCAGAGGAGGTGGCTTGAGTTGGTGAAAGACTACGACTGCGAGATCCTATACCACCCAGGTAAAGCAAATGTAGTGGCTGATGCGCTGAGTAGGAAAGTTGCACATTCAGCAGCGCTAATCACCAAGCAGACCCCCTTACTCAGGGACTTTGAGAGGGCAGAGATTGCAGTCTCAGTAGGTGAGGTTACCGCACAGTTGGCTCAGTTGACAGTTCAGCCAACCTTGAGGCAAAAGATCATTGCTGCTCAGCTGGATGATCCTTACTTGGCAGGAAGCGTCGCGTGGTAGAGACAGAGCAAGGTGAAGGCTTCTCCATATCCTCTGACGATGGCCTTATGTTTGAGGGACGCCTGTGTGTGCCGGAAGACAGCGCAGTTAAGACGGAGCTTTTGACTGAGGCTCACAGTTCCCCGTTTACCATGCACCCTGGGAGTACGAAGATGTACCAGGACTTAAGGAGTGTCTATTGGTGGAGGGGCATGAAGAGGGATGTGGCAGACTTTGTCAGTAGATGCTTGGTGTGCCAGCAGGTGAAGGCACCTAGGCAGCATCCAGCAGGGTTGTTGCAACCCTTGAGTGTGCCAGGGTGGAAGTGGGAGAGTGTGTCGATGGATTTTATTACGGGACTGCCCAAGACCCTAAGGGGCTACACGGTGATCTGGGTTGTGGTCGACAGACTCACGAAGTCGGCCCATTTCGTGCCAGGGAAATCCACTTACACTGCCAGTAAGTGGGGGCAGCTATATATGACAGAGATTGTGAGACTACATGGAGTACCCGTATCCATCATTTCAGATAGAGACGCCCGTTTCACATCGAAGTTCTGGAAAGGACTTCAACTTGCATTAGGTACAAGGTTGGACTTCAGCACGGCATTCCACCCTCAGACTGATGGTCAGACAGAGAGATTGAACCAGATTTTGGAAGACATGCTGCGAGCCTGCGTACTAGAGTTTTCAGGAAGTTGGGACTCCCATCTGCATCTGATGGAGTTTGCCTATAACAACAGCTACCAGGCTACTATTGGTATGGCACCGTTCGAGGCCCTGTATGGCAAGTGCTGTAGATCCCCTGTCTGCTGGGGCGAGGTTGGAGAGCAGAGGATGCTAGGCCCCGAATTAGTGCAGACGACCAACGCAGCCATACAGAAGATCCGAGCTCGTATGCTGACAGCCCAGAGCAGACAGAAGAGTTACGCTGATGTACGACGTAAGGACCTCGAGTTTGAAGTGGGAGATATGGTCTTTCTGAAGGTTGCACCCATGAAGGGTGTTCTGAGGTTCGCGAAGAAGGGGAAGCTGAGCCCACGCTTCGTAGGGCCGTTCGAGATATTGGAGCGGATTGGCCCCGTGGCTTACCGCTTGGCGCTACCCCCATCGTTTGCTGCAGTGCACGACGTATTCCATATCTCCATGCTGAGGAAATATGTCGCAGACCCAACACATGTGGTGGACTTCGAGCCACTGCAGGTTAGCGAGAACCTGAGCTACGAGGAGCAGCCTGTCGAGGTCCTGGCAAGGGAGGTCAAGAAGCTTCGCAGTCGAGAAATTCCACTGGTCAAAATCCTTTGGCAGAACCATGGAGTGGAAGAGGCCACGTGGGAGAAAGAAGAGGATATGAGAGCCCAGTACCCCGAGCTGTTCGAGGATTAGAACTTTCGAGGACGAAAGTTTTTTTTTAGGAGGGAAGATTGTAACGCCCGACAATTTCGGTTTCCTTTTTGTTTTGACCATTAATATTAATACTAAAGTGTGTTTATTATTAGTATTAAACTAAAGTTTTTTTTTGTATTAATTTTGAAGTTAGGGGGTGAAATAAATTATTGGCTTAACAAATAAATGGCCTTGGAAAGGGTCAAAGGTGGTTATTGGAGGAGAGAGGAAAGAGGGTTTTAAAGATTTCTTTTATTATTTTTATTTCTTTTAAAAAGAGGCCTTGGGACTCGTGCGTAAAGAGGAAGAGGAAAATTTTTCAAAGAAAGAAAAAGGGGGAAAAAAAATTTTCCTATTGAAACCCTAGCCGCCGCACGCCGCCGCACGCCGCCGCCGCCGCCGCCGCCGCGAACCCGAGCCGCCAAGCATCCTTCTCTGTTCAGCAGCGCAGCCGAGCCGCAATCGCAACCGAGCCGTCGCCGAGCTTCCAGCCGCGCCAGGAGAATCGTCCAAGCCGATCTGCGCAGCCGAGCGTCCGTCGGAGCAGCCGTCTCTCGCACGCCGAAGCCGAGTCGAAGCCGCCTCCGCGCGTCCGCAGCCAACCCGTCAGCCAGCCGAGTCGCGCCGCTTCGATCCGACGCAAGCGCAGCCGAAACGCCAGTCGGTAGCCGTCGCCGAGCGAAGCCGCGGTAGCCGGACCACCAACAGCCGCCGCGCCGCCCGAAATCCGGAAGCCGAAGCCTCGCGCGCAAGGGTCCGACCGAAGACCCGCCCCGCGACCCGAACCGACGCGCGCCACCTTCCGGAAACCCGACCCGCGCCCGCGTGCACCCGTGCGTGAGCCGCGCCCGCGTGTGAAGCCGCGCCGCGCGCTTTTGTGTAGCCGAGCCGCGTCTCCCCTGTTGCAAGCCGAGCCGCGTCTCCCCCTGTTGCAAGCCGAGCCGCACGCGAAATCCCTGTACCGAGCCGAGCCGCGTCTGCCCAAGCCGAGCCGGTCCTGTCTTCTTCCAGCCGAGCCGCCAGGACTAAATTGGCTCCATCCACCTATATTTTGGTAAGCTAATTAATTATTGTGGTCTTTCCGGTAAGACTCCATGCTCGGACGTTAGTTAAATTAATTTGGATCTAAATTAAATTATTTTCCTCAAGGGACGTCTTGGACCAAGAAATTACTGCAGCGCGGGATTTCTTCAGTAGGGGCTCGAGCACTGCAACCTCCTTCTAGGGTAAGCTATTTCAATTGAGTCTCGAACCGTTAGTCGTTGGCGACCTATTTACAATTTTGACTCATTAAACAGTTAGGACTTCGTCGCTTGGAAAGCGTACTGCCTCGCCGTTAGGACTCGACAAGTAGATCTCCAGGTAAGAGATTCTACTACTAGTTTCATGTTTGAAGTATGAGACTGTGTATGCCCTATGTTGCATATTGAGAAATTGACAGCTATGATGCCTGAAATAAATGTTAGTATGAGGCAATGACGATATAGTTGTGCTATAGCCTGTTATGTGTGGCAAGATCTATTTTGGTTACGACGAATGTCGGGACGGAGAGTGTAGAAATGATTTGTGTGACATGTTATATGCTGATGCCATGTGTATGTATACTGCAATTAGGGTACCTGTTAGCTTGATTCTGTTAGAGTCGTACCTGCATGGGTGTCCTTCGGGATCACCACCTATCGAGGACTGTGTGGTCCGACGGGACGCCAGTCTAGCATGATATAGACATGACTCGAGTGACTCGACGGGGTCCTCGCATCCCGACTGTCCTAGGTGTCCCCGGGCACCGAAGACCAGAGTTACGTTCCTACGGGAGCGCATGATTGCACGTGTTCGGGAACGTGCCAGAGATTGGGTACCAGTTATCAGGACTCTAACAGGAAGTTAACAGGCACCTAGTGGGACTAGTAGTGGGTCCCTTACTGAGTATTTTTATACTCATTCTCTCCATTTTATGTTTTCAGGTAGAGGACGAGGCAAGGGCAAGGGCAAGCTGGCGAGCGACCCGAAGTGAGACCGAGGAGGGCCATAGGGACTACCGCTTCCGCTTATTTCTTAGTTCAGATTTTAGCATTTGAGTTTGGGTACTTTTTATTTTTCACTATCTTTTATGTAGATAGGGCCCGAGTAGGATTTCAGAACGTTTTTACATTTTTGCATGACTACCTTGTTTATGTTTTTATAAATGAATTTCTCGAACCGTATGCTTTTTAATAAAAATTTTTAGACTTAAACCACTTGTTCTATATTTAGTGATGACTTCGATTCAGCATAAGGAGTTGGGTCGTTACAGGCTTCCTTTTTGTATGCTATCTTTTTGTACACTGTATTCAAACCTTGCATAAAACTAAGAAATGACCAATCCTGCATTCAATCATACCACTTTAATTAATTGTGCGTTCTATACTTCTTTTTTTTTTTATGTTGTGTACGTATGCAAAGATTAAAACAAAGAGATTCTTCAAATGGTTCATTTACTGGTTCAAATATTAATATTAATCAATTGCATCATGCTAATTAGGTCGATATATATATAATCAACTAATTATTGGTGAGAACCAATTTCATTAACTAGTTTAATTACTTGGGTAAGTTGTTCATTTTAAACCATTCAATTTAATCAAAGCAAATAAATTTAACTATGTGATGATATCATTGAGTTAAATTCAGTGGTATAACAATTTAATGAAATGAAATGGTTTAGATAAAGAAACTTAGGGTAATAAATCAAGGTTTAAAATATATTTGAAGGAAGATATTATTGGCATATCACTTTAAATTACTCGAATAGAAAGTAATATTAAAAGTTAAAGTGTTCAAACTTTTGTTATTAAACTAAAAGAAACTTAGATTAATTAAGTTCATTACATAAATCAAGTTTAAAACTTAAAAGATTACATTTGAAGAAAATATATGGGTTATTAATTTTATCTTGTTGTTTGTCCTATGTTATTAACAAAAGGATCCAAATAATTTTACACTTTATTTAACATATATATTCTCTTTTTTGATAATAATATATATATATATATATATATATCAAAGAAAAAGCTAGCCTTTCCTTTGTGATAATTAATTTGGACCAAGATAGTGTAATTGGGTGGTTTTGTCGCTTCATGAGAAGAGATAAAATAGTGATTAATTAGTTTACTATGTATTTGTTTGTAAAAGGTTCAAAAGCTTGAGAGAGTGATGTGATTGCTATATTAATTTAGGATGCAAAATTAAAAGTGAATATTCTTAGGGTTTTGACTAAGGCTTTAATTGTAAAATAAAGTATAACTTCGCATAATTTGTATGTTTTGTTTTTTCTTAAAAATCTAATTATATCTTTAATCCTCATTATTTGAGCATTTGATATTGCTTCCTAGCTTTTAGGGTCTAAAAGTTTCAAAAAATGCTCTTGATCTTACCAATTATCCAAGTAAGAGTTATACATATATATATAATGTATTTGTGGTTTTAATCCTAAGCTTATTTATAACAATTATTATTGTTGATGATAATGATGTGGTGCCATTATACTAACTTTATATAGTCTAGATTATATTGAATTGAATTTCAGATTATAATAATGAATAGTGAATGTGCAGTTTTCTTCAAACCTTGTATCTAAAAGTAATTTATACATAGCACATTATTGTGTGCATAAGTCCAAGAAAAATAAGAATTTTGGATGTCTATCATTTTCATGAAAATATATAACGTCTAACTTAAGGATTTCATATTGCCATCCTATTAACTTTTCTGATAAATCGAAGTTAGGACTGAGAACACCTAAAAGTTGATCTTTGTGGGCAATTTCTTTCTCAGTTTAATTATTAGTTTTTGAGTTTCTATAGTGGTTGTTAGGTTGATAAAGTCAATAGAAATATTCCAAACCCTATTATTTCATGGAAATGTGTGAGGTCGATAAAAATAATGTTCAAAATTCATAAGATGATCAGTTAACTAATAGCATTTCATCATTAATAAACAATAAAGAAAAAGTCCGCATTATTGGTTGGAAATGTAACTGGGTGAGAGCTAAAATTTACCGTGAGTCTCAAAGCTAAAACTATATACTCATCTCTACGATTTTTAGCAAACCAGAAATTAGTTAGTACTTTCCTTCAAACAAGTAAAGCTGAAAAATAGTTTTAGTTTTACCTATTTTGTAAAAATAATTTGTATAAGAAAAATAAGTTGAAGTGATTGTGTGTGAATTTTTGTAATAGCAAAAAGCTTGAAAGAAATAAAGGAACTCTCAAATAACTTGAAGAAGTGGATGTAGGTGATTTCTCAATGTACTGTGCAGATTCTCTTCTCTTCTCCATGATTCTTTAGCTGCATGTTTGGTTCCCTTAGTTGTACTTATCAAAATCGGGCCTTGATGTTTCACGATAAAGAACAAAGTAGAGAAAGGTGAGAGAATGAGTTTCTTGTTATAAGATTTGACAAAAGCAAAGAACCAAAATGAAAATATCTTATACATAAATAAACAAGATGACCAACGTGGAAGCTCCTCCATCACCCACTCCACCCACCCATTTTTTTATTGGGCTACTTAATCATTTTTTATCGAATTTGTTTCTGTCCTTAAAAAGCATAATTACTCACATATGGTATTAGAGGAAGATTAACCAAGAAACCTTCCAGAACTCTCTTGAGAATTTGTTTCCTCTAAAATATTTTCATCAATGGCTTCAACAAAGTATGAAATTAAGAAATTCACAGGGACATGAGTTTTACCTTGTGGGTAAAGAAAATTAAAGCAATTTTGACATCACAAAAGACAGCAAAAGCTTTTAAAGATCTGAAAGAACTTCCTGCAGCAACCACAAATGATCAGAAGCAAAACATGGAAGAAGTAGCCTATACAGCGTTGTTATTAAACATTTCAGATAATGTACATTGACAAGTAATTGAAGAATCAATAGCCCATGAAGTTTGGAAGAAACAACACTTGTAATATGATAAGAAAGATCTACCCAACAAAATATACATCTGAGACAGCATGATTTCTTTTAAAATGAATTCATCCAAGTCTCTCAAAAGAATTTAGATGAATTTAATAGCTCACGGATGCTTGCAGTCAATATGGTGAGAAACTAAGAGTTGAAAGTGAAGCTGCCATTTTGATAAATTCAATACATGACTCTTAGAAGTTAAATCAACCATGAAGTATGGGAGAGATAGTATATCTACTGAATCAGTCATCAATGCCTTGCAATGTAAAGAACTTGAGTTAAAGATTGAGTGAAAGAACTTTGAAGGAGGCCAGTCACTCTACTCTAATGGTAAGAATTTCTCAAAGAAAAATAGATTGGACTTAAATAAGAGAAATCAACTAGACAAACCATCTTTGAAGTATTTCATTTGCCACAAAGGACACTTCAAAAAAAATTACCCTGAAAGAGGGAAGTCATAGAAAATAGATTCAAGGAGATAACAACATTACACAAGAAATGACAGAAATAGATATAACTCAAGAAGACTAAGAGAATAAGGGAAAGGTAATGTTGCTATGAGGGAAAATGTCTATGAGTATTCTTAAATTCAAATAACAACTCGCTCGAAACCCATGGAAAATAAGGCTAAGGGGAAGGAAGGCTAGGTCATAGATTCATGGTGTACCTATCATATGACTTCTCATAAAGAATGGTCTGTAGACTACAAGCCATAGGAAGGAAGCTCAGTTTACATGAGAGAAGACCATACTTTAAAGTTGTGGAAGCTGGTTATGTATGCCTAAAACTCAAAGATAATAGAAAGATACTTCTAAGGAATATGTAAGACAAGTGCCTAAACTAAGAAGGAACTTAATTTCTACGCGTATGTTAAGCTGATCAAGATTATTACTTTGTTGGTAACAAGAAAAATCTTCAAATTAAAAAGCTGGGAAAGACAATTCTAGCTAGAGCAAGATTGAATGATTTGTATTATTTATGGAATGTTTCTTTTCCTAACATTGCTTTGTTGTCCCAATTTGATAAAACAGAAGGCTGTGAAAGGTGGCGTAGAAGACTATCTCATATCAGTGAGAAGTGGCTATTTGAGTTATCTAAATAAGGGCCGATTAAATCCAAAGCCACAAAGACTAAACTTTTTTGAACATTGTGTGTATGACAAAGCAAAAAACTCAAATTCACAAAAGGAACTCATACCTTAAAGGATAGGCTCAACTATATACATGTTCACCTATGGAAACCAGCTAAAACTCCTTGGAGTAAGTCTACGAACTTTCTATCCTTAGTTGATGACTATCCTAGAAATTTGTTGAGATACTTTCTATAATCTATAGATCAAGTCTTTGAAAATTTTAAAGATGTTGGAATTTATGTCCTAAAACTCGTAGTTTGTAGTTTAAAATTATATTATATTCAATAAAGTGGTTTTTGAAGATTTATTAGAGAAAATTAAATACTATAATCTTGAATACAATAAACTAAGGTCCCAAGGTTATCTAGTGTAGACTTGAACTTTATGTAGAGACATGAATGTGGATCAAGTTCAAGTATATAGCCCAAACAGTCTATAGTGTATGAATAAGGTTGGATGCCTTATTCTGGAACACTATGGATGCGGTCCGCTTTGTATTTAGTACAAACAATGTGATCCTGAATCGTTCATGCAGAGACATGGAAGTGGGGGCATCCTATGTGAAGAATTTACATAAGACTGAAACCATGAAATAGTCACTTTTAACTTATAACACCATTGACTATATAAAACTGACAATTTTAATCATTGATGACCTAGGTAACTTAATCTTAATCCTGAATGTAATGTCCTAAAATTTGAGGTATTTTTCTCAACCTAATTGTCATCTTTTAATAAGTTTTTTTTTTAATTGTGTTATTTTGATTGGAGTTTGGTGAGAAAAGAGAAGATTTTGTTTAATAAGGAAAAGAAAAATAAAATATTAATATTCATAATAATATTAATAATAATATAATATATTATAATAATAATAATAATAATAATAATAATAATAATTATTATTATTATTATTATTATTATTATTATTATTATTATTATTGTTTTATTTAAAAATCTCAAACTACGTGCAAATTAATTTTAGTTTCTCTTCTCCTTCTTCGTGTCTCTTTAGCTGGCGAACTTCGTCTTCTTCGTAAGCCTACAGTTGTTTCCTCTGTGGAGTATTTCTATTGTCTCTACCGCTGTCGTTTGCTTAAGTCAAACATCCAGCTGATTACTCCCATTGTTGTCTCGTCTTCGTTAGCTAAGGCGAAGCATTTTTCTTTCGTTTCATTCGTGCACTAAACTTCCCAATCTGGGGTTTATTTTTCCATCAAGTTCCACCTCCCGCCGTTCAGACCTTGTCACTGATAGCCATTCAACAAACCCAAGCCTGACTCGAGTCGATCTATTCTTCGCCGAGCCAATTTTCTCACATTTGAGTTGTGCGCAACTCTTTCTCTTCTAGCCTTGAGTGCAAGCCGACGTTCACCTCTTCAGGCTAGCCGCCCAGATCTGCTTTGCATGTCGTCATTTGGCTCAATTTGTGTACCACTGCGTCTGCCTTGCCATGAACCGTCAAGGTTTGTGGTAAGGGTGTAATTTGTAGATTTTATGGTTGTTTTCATAGCTATTTTTAAGTATTTATGTTGGATTAATTGGTTTTGTTATCGTTTGATCCTTGAAGGTGTCGTTGGAAAAATAGAGGTTAAATTCCTAGAGTTTCCGACAAGTTTTGTTGGAGTTGATTCTCCATTGCTTAGGTAAGTTTGTGGAAGACACATTTAGGTGAATGGATAAAATTGTCTGCGAAAGTGTTTTTTCTTTTCAATTATGTCTAGGTTGGTTCAATGGATTATAGTTCAACCTAGGATCTTAGTTAAACGCAAGGTAATGAATTTCTACTACCGGGCCTTATATAAAGGTTGGAATGTACTGAATGAGATGGTTTTATGTGTAGTTTAAAATGTATTGATGACTTGCAGTATAGATTGAAATGAGATGGTTTGACTGTTATGCGTAGTTTAAAATGTATTAATGGCTTGTACTATTGACTAAACTAAGATATGCATTAGCGTTCTTATTTTGACTGGTTATGTGGTGATATGGAGTAATGTTGATAGTTTTAATTGTACTTTGATGTGATTGTTTTAGACTGGATTGGGGAAAAACTATTAGCCTTATCTATGGGATAACATACCTTACAGGCACAATGTTCTACAGGATCACCACATGTTGTGCATCCTTCGGAATCACTAAACTGATATGTGCATCCTATATATGGGATCACTAGACTGATATGTGCATCCTTTGGAATCACTAAATTGACATGTGTATCCTACGGGAACACTAGACTGTTTAACGTGTATCCTACGGGATCACAAGATTGTTATGATGCAGGTACCTTCTAATAGAAAGTTAATCGTTTTTACTCCTAATGGGACCTGTAATTGGTCTCTTACTGGGTATATTTTTATTGTCATCTTCTTCATGTTTAACTTTTTCAGGCAAAAGTAACACGAGAGGTAGACGATAAGGGACATAAAGGACTCGTGAATGCCATATGGGAATATTTTAAAAATGCTTTCACTTACCATTTCATTATTTTTTTTCTTTTGAGTTCTATTAATTGAAATGTATTAATTGAAATGAATTTCTTGTGAGTAAGGATTTTTTGTTTCTAAGTGACTTTTATTTTAGGTTGGGGGTGTCAAACACTCTGGCCCTAATAATACGTATCACTTTCATAACCAAGCCATTTAAAAACAACTTATCACTATCACTTTCAAATATGATTGTTATAGAATTCAAAAGTTCTAACCACTATAACCCCAAATGTTTCAGCAAAATTATGCACACTATATGGAAGCTACAGAAATTCAAGTACATCAAATAGATGGCTATATTATACGTTTTCACTTTAACGCTTGCCTTAGTCATCGTCGTGTATTGGGCCTTGGCGATGAGCTTCTAAGCCACTCCAATGCTTTTACCCTCCTCTCAGAATCTAGCTGTTGTGACGTCTCCATCAGCCTTACACTTATTCAGCAGGTAAACTTTCAATTGGAGTTAAGGTGTTTGTGAAAAATCCCTTGAGAAACAATTTAATAAAATTTCAAATTTCGCATTGAAATTTGACATGGGTTACATTTTAACTATTCATTACTTCTTTTGTGCTTCTAGAAAAGTACTCCAAATAAATTTTCAAGGATTGTCATTTTATAAATTGTAACATAATTACTATTTTCAAATTTTTTGTGGTTATGATGCATTTGTATCTTTTTTCTGTTGTGCAGATATTGCTGGATGTTGTTTTAATATTCAACAAAGTTTCATCTATCTCCAAAAAGAAGCAAGTAGTTGCAATAAACCAAGAAGGAATCCAGGTATTTGTGCTGCACTCATCTTTTTTTTTTTTTTTTTTTTTTGTCTAAAGTGGAAAGGTTGGATCTACATAACTAATGAATTCTTATGCAATTACACATTCTCTTTTCTTAATAGAAGTATATGTGTATGTTCTTTTAATAAAGAATAAAAAATTCCTCTTTGTCAATTGCATTACTTTAGTAATAAACGTTTGAATTATTTATAAAATTTTGAATAAACATTCTGGAAAGCAGTAAAGGTAAATATATTTCTAAAATTATTTACAATTTAATTTAGCACATAATCTAATATGTATTGTCATTTGGTTTTGTTTTATAGTGTCATTTACAAGTAGATACTGTTGAATGTGGATATTATGTCATGAGATACATGCGTGAAATCGTAAATAAGGACATAAGCATTATTACTGATGCGATATGTTTTTAAATTACTTACATTGTAATGTTATAAATAGTATAGTATGTGACTTTTTTTTTAAACAAAATGTCTACTCTACTTTTTATGTTCTACAGATTGACACGAGAAACTCATACTCACAACTTGAATTGAATGAAGTACAAGTGGAGTGGGCTGACTTTTTAGCTCAGTACATATGATAGACACCTAAATATGATCTTAATTTTGTAAATGACTAACATATGAGAATGCTCATAACACTTTTTGTGTAAATGTTTTGTTCATAGTCATTATGTTTATATACATGAGGCAATAGATGCAAGGGGATAAACTCTAGTTTTTGTGGTTATATAAGATAATATTGTTGATTTTGTAATAGGCCACATATAGGAAATTTTAGTTGGTTATATTTGGATTGGAATTCTCTGTAATTGTTGATGACATTACTGAGAAGAATGAAATTATTGTTGGTTTACTGGTTTATTTGTCATTTTTTTTGTTGTGTAACTACTGGTTAGAAAGGAATGTACCTACTGTAGGAAACAGAAAATAGAAAATTTGTATATTTAATATATTAATAAATAATATACATAACGTTAAATCCATGACGGATTTTTAGTGTCAACTATACAATTTTACTTGACGTGTAAAATAGTGTTAAGTATGCGATCTTGATGGTAGTTTACTTGACGTCAATACAGTGTCAAGTAAATGTATACTCGACGATTTATTAGTGTCAAGTAAGGTATACTTGACGTGTTTTGAATGTCAAGTAAAGGTATACTTGACGGTTTTTTAGTGTCAAGTAATCTGACTATACTTGACAGTCACTTGACGCTTTTAAAAACGTCAAGTAAAAGTTTACTTGACACTATATTAACGTCAAATAATCCAATTTCTATAGTAGTGAATGCACAATGTTCAAAAATTTAAACAAAGTTCATAATAGAAATAAAAAATACTAAATGTTCCAAAAAAAAAGTACATATAAACCCATACAAAACAACGTACGTATCCTAACGAGCCTCATACGTCATTCTACACCGTGGGACCTACAATGATGCAAAAGTGCCTACGCTTAGTACATATGCATATCATCACTAAATAATGTGATTTCAAGAACTTAAAAATAATGGAAACATATATACGTACCTCAAAACTAGGGATCATGTGGTGGTACTTGCTATGCCCGAGTCATGTCTTCTATAAGCTTTCGCATATGTTCTACTTGTGAAGCTAACATATCTTTTTTTTCTTGTCTGTTCTTCAATCGCTCGCTTAGCTTCATCAAGCTTAGCTCCTAATTAGAGCTCTACCATGACTTGCATCGAGGTTGTAGTACTGCTCGCACTGGTCGTCTTGCGGGCCTTGGGCTTGGGTCCCCAATCAAGGCCTTTTGAGTAGCCGATCGTCTACCCAACATAGTCTCGTATATCTCATCCTCAAAGAATGTTTGAGAACCCTCTGGGATAGGCTGGGATTAGAGTTTAAGCATTTGATTTTGCAACAAATTTTGAAACTAAGTCACAAATAAATTAAAGAGTCCAAATAATGGTAGAAGTATTGCTTGGATAACTTACATACGTATCCTCTACAGCCTGCGATACGAAAGTCCCATCTTGAACGTGTGTTTGTTAGAACAACTCCACATGGTCAATTGGCTCCCCTCTTTACTCAGCGAGCTCGTGTTGTTGTTGTAGAAACAACTTCGACCTGCTGCTATGATTGAAAGGTTGCTTCTGTCTAGCAGCCTGGTTTGTGATTGCTCCTGCATGAAAACAATTATATTGTTTATTTCTTATACATATTAAAAGTTGAAAACATAATTAACTATTACAAAGCGTTTAGTTGCTCACTTGGAATGCACTACTTATGTAATGATCACAGAGTTAGTGCCAATCTTCATTACGTTCCACCAATATGCGTGGTTGGTTAGCACGTGCCTCCTCAGGGTCGCTATGCTTTTTGAAGTGTCTGTGATAGTCTCCCTTGAACTCTTTAAAGGTAATTAGCATTTCATGCTCTATGAACCTATTAATTGCTTGATCATTGAAATCAAGCACAAAAAAATGCTACACATTACAAAAAACAACACATTAGCATGGTTAACTTTGTTTGAAATGAGAACATAAAGGTGTAGTTGACGTACCTGTAGGTCACCCTTGACGACCTTGATGTATTCTCTGTCTACGTTTTCTCATTTAAGGCAGCAAACTGAAAATATCTTTTACACACACACACCTATCGTCTGGCTGAAGCGAATAGCGTGTGGCAAAATAAGTTTCTCCACGCCAGGGACGATTGACATAGGAATCCTCCCATTCGCATGAACGTGGCGCTCCAACTCCAGGAGTCGAGACTGCGCACGACTCCTAAGAGTTAGAGTCATAGATGGTTGAGCAGTACCTGCTTAACAAATTAAAACAACAAGTTAATGTGAGAAAAAAGTTCAAATAATCGTGAGTTAAAATGTATCATTAGACTCACCGAATTGTCGTCCACCGACGACGACCTTCCGACGGGTTATCTAGATCCTCGACAAACTCGAGGGACATCACATCTGTCTCATTTAAACTGTTTAGGAATAACGAGATAGTGCCTGTGGACATAAAGAACAAACATTCAATAAGCAAATATGAACACATAATCAGGTTCAAAATATTACATAAATAAATATGTTGGTACGTGGTTCGTCATTATCATTCGTCGTCGCTTGTTCCATTTTGATGTGACAATTGTTCATCCCCTTCGTCTATCAAGTCGTCAGTGACATAACACACAATCAGTCTTTCAACGATTATAGAATCAACGTTAATCCTGTATAGTGTCATCCTCGATGAGTTCATCCACTCGATGGCTAACAACGATTTGAGTACATTCAGTTGCTCATTCTCAACATCGTCTACTTTTGGCATATCCTATATACGCTTATTTTGGACCACTTGGACAACTTTCCAATTATTACAATTTTTTGGGTTATCTAGGTAAAATACTTACTATCCGCGTCGCAAGAATTATCGGTTTCTTGGTGAACAAAAAACGGGACATGTTGATAGCTTTTTACCCTAATTCCACATGTGTTCTTTGACTTTTTTTGACATCCATGTCATACCACTAACACATAAATAGCCAAAAACTTCTTCTCATTGGATATTGAACATACAACATTTCGTCCAAAATACCGTAAAAATTATTGTCGCCACTTCCACTTGCATTGCATTCACCAATTACCATCACTCTACAATTAAGAGCTCTCTTTCTTTTCTTATCCTTTACTAAAGGATGTTTACTCATAAGTGAAAATTCCAACCGATCTAGTTGTTCTAAGTTTTCAAGCTCATTCATCACCATTGGAGGAGCCCTACTCTCTACCTTTCCATCGTGTAGCCTACTTCTATGCCAGAGGTGGTTCTCTAGAAGATAGAGTCAATTTCCCATAAAGGATATTCTACCTTGTATCCCGAACGTCGATCTATCGCCCATGCATATGGGACATGCCTGATACTCCTTTGTACTCCACCCTGATAGGTCACCATACGTCAGGAAGTCATTGATCATACGTACGCACCCTGAAATTCTATAACTCTTTCAGTTTCTCAACTAATGATTGAAGATACACAGATTTCCTTATCAGGAGATCTAGGACTAGGTATAAGCAGTAACATGAAAAAATTTGTCTCTTTCATGCATTTCAATGGTGGCAAATTATAAAGAAGTAACACAATAGGCCACATACTATATGAGATACTCATATAACCAAATGGATTAAACCCATCTGAAGCTAACACCAAACGCACGTTCCGTGAATCAGAAGCAAAATCAAGAAATACACAATCAAAGTGCTTCCATCTCTCTGCACCACTGGATGTCTGAACACATCATCTGCTTCAACACGTTTATCCCTATCCCAGCTCATGTCAGCAGTGTTCGGTTTTATGTCCTAAAACTCGTAGATAGTAAATATAATCAATTAACCGTTATTAATAAAATATTTTATTATTATAATTTCAATAAGTGGTATTGATTGTATTATTAGTTTTGTCTTAATAACCTAAATCTAATAAACTAACATCCTAAGTTGTTCGATGAGTCTTGAACAGTATGTAGAGACATACGGGGATCAATGTTCAAGATCAGCTTAAAGGGTCTATAGTATAGGGTTAAGGTTGGGTACCTTATCCTGTTAACACTATGGATACGACTCACTTTGTATTTGATACAAACACATTGATCCAATGCGTTCATGTATGCGACATGCGAGTGAGGGTATCCTATGCAATGATTTTGCATAAGACTGGACCACGAAATAGTAATCACTAGATGTAACTCCGTTAACTAGTTGGATTTCTATTTCATTAGAATGACCTAGGTGACTTAGTCTTAATCCCGAGTGTATTATGAACTCCTATTTGTGAGGGATTATCCTTTGATTTATACGGGTGAGAGTGGTCAAATTGTCGACTCAATATGCTTATCATTTTGGGGACAGGACCGAGTAGGGAGCTGGGAACATAATCACATAAGATGGAATTCACTCATTCCCACCTTTAGGGTAAGTAGATAAGTGTTCCCTTAAATGGTGTCTACGGGACTTGAACAAAGGGCCCTACCCTCTCTATGGCACAAGATGGGTTTTTGTTTAGTGGTTGGACAATAAACAGGTTGTTCATTAGAGGAGCACTGGTATTTAAGGACTAAAAGTAACCCAGGGGTAAAATGGTAATTTGGCCTAGCTGGTGTTACGAACACTTGTGAAGGACTAACTTACTGGTATTGGTCTATATCCATGGACACAGAAAACATATCTACAGTGAGAAGAGTTCAACTGTGAGTCTTTAGTGGAGTGTACACACAGTTAACGAATATTAATTAATTTCGTTAATGAGTTTAGCTAATTAATCTCATATCGTTGTAGCTTCTGATTTGTAGGTCCATTAGGTCCCCTTCCTAGCTCATAAAGAGTAATGAGATTTATTTATATTTGTTGTAATTTGAAATGTTCAAATTTACTTTGGGAATTAATATAATATATATTGATACATTATATACATTATAATATAAAGTTTATATTTTAATTAGACTTTATTATATAACTTTAATTTTGGATATGATTCAAAATTAAATTATAAGAGAATAAAATATTTGAATGAGTTCAAATATTAGTTTAATGTGAATTAGATTTATATTAAAACTATAGGTTAAAATTTAATGTGTATGTGATACATATTAAAATTATAGGTTGTGAGAGAAATTTATATTTGAATATGATTCAAATTTTGGATTAAATTAAATATAAGATATTTAATTTAGAAATTAATTAATTGGAAAATTAATTAATAGTTTAGTTTAATTTGATTTAATTAATTGAATTAAACTATAGGTTATGCGATAGATATTCATTTAAATATGATTTAAATGAAATATTAATTAAATATGATTTAATTAATTATTTAATTATTTATTTATTTTATTTATTTATTTTAATATATATTAATATAATATTTATTTATTAAATTAATAGGAAACGTGGGTGGTTTTCCCACGTTCCCATATATTCTCTCAACTTCCCACTTCTTCCATCTGAAGAAGAGAGAATTTTTGCGTAACAAAAATTTTGAGGGGTAAGTTCTGTGTAGATTGAGACGCTCTCATTCTCTCTGAAAAAAATTTCTCTATAAAGAAAAATTCCTTCAATCCAATCTGGTTCCCACAAACCATCTCATTCAGAGAATATGAAGGTTTCCAAGTGGTGGTGCCTCAAGTTGGTGTTTGGTAGATTCAGAGTCGTCAATGAGAGTAAGTTCTTTTTCTCTGTATTTTTTAAAAAAAAAAGCATGTTTAACCATAAAAAAAAAAAATTAGTTTTGTAATTTTGCAATGTATTGGTATTTTTTAAGGTTCCAATTGAAATTCGATTTATGTAATTCTTCCGCTCTAAAGGGTTTTCAATTGGTATCAGAGCCATCTCAATTTTAATTGAGAATTTTAAAAAATTTGCATTGGTTATGTGGGATCTCTGCATTATGAATGTGAGTTTTGCAGTTGATGAATGTTTATGTAATTTTGGCCATAGATTTACTATTTTGATAAGATCAAAATGTAAAGGCCTCTGCATTTTTGGGCTTCTTAATTTGTAAATCTGTATCTCAGCAAACTCTTTCCAGTACAATACACAGTCGTACTTGCACGCGTGAATAGCCTCGTATCTCAAGCCCATGTCACGAAGTTTTTGTTTGGCTTCATAAAATGAACTAGGGGATAGTACTACTACACATTAGAAATGCTGCTCTTAAGAGTTCTAACAACATGTCAAAAGACTTGTTACTCCAATCGTTTAAAACCTTCACGTGCATAAACTTAACCAAAACATTCGAGGAAAATTCAGGTACAACTCATTACGTGATTCGTTCATTAAGTCCTTAAATATGTTTGTTGTATCTTGTCTATATATATCCCAATATTCCTCAACATTTCATCCTCTAAACGACCTTCCTCGATTTCCTCTTCTTGTTCAATTGGGGCTTGTAAATCATTCAGCATACCAAACATATCATCTTTTTCATGAAAGTGGCTACTAATTGTTCCTTCATTAAAAGGGTTACTATTAGTTCATTCATCAAAGTTTTTTGTACCTCTAAAGCTAACTGACTTTCCATGATACACCCATTCTGTGTAGTAGGGGATATTCTAATAGTAAATAGATGTCGTTCCACACCCTCTAATGAGTTCCAATTTGAGTTCATGCATTTCTTGCATGGACACCTTATTCGTTCCAAGGCATCAACGCGAAATTTGGCAACTTCTAAAAATTGGGTCACTCCCTCTCTCTACTCAAGGAAAAACTTATGCATAAGTTTCATCCAACTTTTGTCCATCGTTAAAGCCCCTAAAACATAAATAGGTTTAATTAGAAGCATATTCCTCCTCTTACATCCTAAACTTACTCCCCTGAATATAAAATCTCCCAAAATTTTCACTAAAACTAACTTCTTAGTACAGAGTCTACCATAACTGCAGGATAGGCACCACAACCTAATTAACCTCAAACAACTTCAATCTCTGTATCCTACACACCCCTTCGAACAATGCTACCTTAAAAGCTACCTTACTACCACATCTTCAAACTCTAAAAAATACAAACAAATTCAAAACAAAAAATGCTACCATAACTGTAGGATAACCGTCCCAAATCAACAACAAAGTTATTCAAAACTACTAAGAAATAAACAACTAGAATTGAACTAAAGGCTACCATAACTGTAGGATAGCCAAAACGAATCTTAACACAAATTACAAAATTTTTAAAACAGTAACAACCTTTGCCCCATCCTCAAAATTCATCCTCAACCCCCCTCCCCCAACTAATTATCAACCCATCCCCTTGAAATATTCAATTAAACTCACCTCACCCCTTTGAAAAGTTCAATTCACCAATCCTCCCTTCAAAATTCCAATTGAACCCTCCCATTCAAAAATTTCAATTCAACCCCCTCTCTAATTCTTAACCCATTCCATTCCATTCAATTAATTCTACACCCCCTTCCCCTAAAATTTTCAAATTTTCAACTCAAAATTTAAATTCCCTAACCCAATTTCTCAAATAACCCTCCCCCCCCTCCCCCATATCAAATTTTCAACCCACATTCCAAAACTAATTCAATATTCAATTTTAAACTAACTTCAAAAAACAAAACTATAAACTAACTAACCTAAACTAACTTCAAAAATAACAAAAAAAATGATTTTAAACTTACCAGAAATGTAAGAATGGTGGTGTGGCAGCGAGCTGGGCAAGCTTGGGCGCGACGACGAATCGTTCAGACTTCTCCTTCTTCTCTTTTCCTCTTCTCTTCGTTTCAGATATGTCTTTCACATAACTGAAATGAAATATATAGGGAAACTCCATACTCACCACGAAGATGTCGGGAGTTCCACCCAGTACTCGACGCCATTAGTGATTCGTTAGGAATGTTTCAAACTATTTTCGATGATTCACTAATGGCGTCAGGCATAGGTATAACCATTCCTGATGCCATGCATGGGGCATCGGAAATCTCGCCCCATGCAAGTCGTCGGGAACTTTAGTCAACATGCATGTCCTACCCATTCTACCATGAAAGCTTGAAGCTTCCGTAGATTGTAGGATTTTCCGATTTTCCGATTTTCAGAATGAAAATAAGTTTCAGCCCATGTCTCCTCCTCCATTGATGACGGACTTTAGCTTTAAGAGGGAACGAGTCTTCCTTTTAAATCTTCTTCCTTAACACTACGACAGTACTCCAATGGTAGTTCTCCAAAACCTCTCTTCTTCTTTTGGACTACCTCTTGGCCCTTCTTCTCATCTTCCACTCACAAAATCTCAACCTCAAGGCCTATTTTTTTCTTTTTTTACTCCTTGATCTCTTGTTTCCTTTCATTTGTTCCCTCGTTTTTACATAAAAATATTAAAAGATTTTTCATAAAAAATTCTTTATTTCCCTTTCCTTTGTTCCCAAGTTTTTCCATAAAAATCTTAAAAGAAATTTTTCATAAAAAAAAAAATTAAATAGATTTTCTATAAAAATCTTAAAAGAGATTTTCCTTAAAAATCTCCTTGATCTCGGTTATATCTTCGCATTACCTCTCGTCTATATAATTTATTTTTTTGTTAAATTCATTTTTTCTAAATTATTTACATAAATTATGACTAGATTTTTATTTTATGTTTGTAGATTTTATGGCAGTTTGAAAAAAATTAATATGAATAGGTATATTTTTCTTCTTTTATGTCATGTATAATATAACAAACGGTTGAAATTTATGTCTTAAAACTCTTAGTTTGTAGTTAAAGCTATATTATATTTAATAAAGTAGTTATTGAGGACTTATTAGTGAAAATAGAGTTCTATAATCTTGAATCTAATAAATTAAAGTCTTGAGGTATCTAGTGTATACTTGAAATTTATGTAGAGACATAAATGTAGATATGATCTTGAATCGTTCATATAGAGACATGGGAATGGAGGCATTCTATGTAAAGAGTTTACATAAGATTAGAACCATAAAATATTCACTTTCAAGTTATAACACTATTGACTATATAGACTATATAAACTGACTATTTCGATTATAATGACCTAGGTAACTTAATCTTAATTATGAGTTAACTATGAACGTATTATGGATTAATTTACTTATTTGCATATAGTGGGTATTTTAATTTATTTGATAAATTGTTATGGTTTGAACTAAAATAGATATATTATGGTTTTTGGTCCTAAATTAGGATTAAATTTGTAATTATTATTGTAATTAGCCCGTCTGTGGCTTATTTTATTATTGCAAAAGGTCTGTAATTTTATTGGAGTTTTTAGAGTTGAAAGTAGGTTGTAATTTCTTCAACCAGGAGAGAGAAATTTAAAGAAATTGGTGAATTTGGAGGACAAACCTGTTTATGGCTCTCAGACCCGGTTTTTTACCCAGACCCGACCCGGAAACCCACTTTGCAACCCACCTGTTCGCGCGCGTCTGTCAGGCCCCTTGCCTGTTCGGCCCAGCCTTCCGGCCCACGATCCAGGTCGGCTCCTATCCCGCGCGCCTGGTTCCGCCTGTCCGACCCGCTTGCGCTCCGCCCCGTTTCGGCCCAGCCCGACCCAATCGTCTCCGACCAGCGTGTCTGGTGATCTGATCTTGTAGGTTGGGCCAGTTCAAGCCCAATATTTGGGTTTTGGGCCGGTGCAACCTATTTTGAGCCGGTTTATTGCTTTTAGTGTTTTTTCAGCCGGTTATGAGAGTGGGTTATGTACTCTACCAAATTATTATTGTAATAATCAAGGGATAGTTGCAAATGTAGCAATTATATTCAAAATAATTAAGTATGTAGCAACATTTTAAAAAAATTGCAAATATAGCAAAATCTGTCAAAATCTATCAATGATAGGAGTCTATCACCGATAGACCATGTAGCAAATGTTGGTCTATCACTGATAAACCATAAGAGTCTATCAACGATAGAAGTGTATCACTGATAGATTTTGCTATTTTTGCAATTTTTTTAAAATATTGCTACATACTTAATAATTATTCTAAATATTGCTACATATTATAATTACCCAATAATTAAACTAACTTAAGGAGCCAAAATCAATCTACTTTAAGGTGTTTTTAACTAATTATGCATGTGATATATGTTTTAATTAATATTTAAATTGTATGTACATATAGTATGCTATATAGATTTAAAATCATATTGCACATGTTCATGTATTGAAAGTATGTTGTAATGGTTATAATGTATTGTATGCATGTTGTTAATTAATTAATATGATTAATTAATTAAGTTAATTTTAATTAAATATGATTTAAAAATTAATTAATTAATTAATTATGGATTTAATTAAAAGTTAAATAAATCAAAAATTCATATTAATTAATTTATTTATATAATGGTTATATATTGTCAGAGGTATGTTATACGTTTGTCTAAAGTTTTAAGTGTTATAAAATGAATTAGACGTTTAAAATCTATAACAAATATAAGATGCATACTCGCCTAGGTTAAAAACATATATTTCAATTTTTTCATAGAATTAGGTCGATATCTTGTAAAACTGGTTGCAAGAGACTCACCTAATTCGATCTTATCAACAAGTCAGATAAGATGACTAAGGTTGGAGGTTCTTAAGTTGATGATTTATGAAACACCTACTACGTAGAGATCGTAATCAGTTCTTGAGCCTAGTTAATATAGCTTTATGAGCATTCGTGATAGATGTGAGGTAATAAAATTGGTTTATCACCTAGACATCGTAGGTTAAAATCTGGTATAATAGTTATGCTCAGATGTTTCACCTAGATTTAAGATATGTTTAAGTTAGCTTAAATATGATCCTATTTTTCTGAGTACCCTTTAAAACCGTCTTAGAACACTTCAGTTAGGGAAAAGTAGTGTACTTTTAGCACCAACATCCCTAAAAGTTTACACTGTGAGTTCCATGCAGGACTTTGGGCTGTGCATAAGAGTGGACTTCCTTTGGAGAGTATTTGCATGTATTAATATCAAGGTAAATAGGGAAAGTAGTTCATAGTAAGTGGGTGAGGGATATGTGATAAACATCCCACGATCTCTTCCATTGGGTCGCACTGTGAGATTCCTATAATGGACCTGTTTGTCTGCCTTGGAGCGACGTTCTCTTCAGAGGGTTGTATTATGGATTCAGAACACCTCGAACTCCTTATATGGATAGGGTCTCTTTGATCAGGTTTTATTTTGACTTTCCACTTTCAAGATCATAATGATTCGTATCTCCGAGATTCGAAAATGGAGGGTTATAATTACAAGAATTACTAAGTTATTAGTATATTCTCGACCGAATTAGCGATAACTAAGTGCGATGAGAATATGAGATATTCAGGAGTTAGCATTTTGTCAAGATTGTCTTGGTTTAAAGAAGAAGTAATCGACTACCCTTCGATAGAGGTTATTCTAAACTTTTGAAATATCGTTGCAAAACATAATAATGATAGGTACGTTATTAATATTTGCTAAACTAATTGGTTTTTAAAGGATGGTAGTTTTTCACTAAATAGAATATATTTTATTTTTCAGCATGAATAGTTTAATAGTACAACTCTTAGCTTCCGAGAAACTTAACGCAATAATTATGCAACTTAGAAATCAAACTTAAATACAATACTATTCGTAGATGATTTAAGGTTTGTCTTAACTAAAGAAATTCCTCAAGCCTTAACCTCAAATGCTAACCGAAATGTTGGGATGCATATGATCGATGGGTTATGGCCAATGAAAAGGTCCGTGTCTATATTCTTGCCAGCATGTCTAATGTTTTAGCAAAGAAACATGAATCCTTAGCCACAGCTAAAGAGATTATGGATTTATTTAGGGAAATGTTTGGTGAGCCTTCAGGGTCCCTCAGACACGAAGCTAATAAGCACATTTATACTAAGCGAATGAAGGAAGGGACTTCTATTAGAGAATATGTCCTGGACATGGTGATGCATTTCAATATCTGTGAAATAAATGGGAGATCTGAAGTTGTTTAGATAGATATTTCATACTTAAAAATATTTTGTATGCTTCTCAATAATTGAGAAATTTAATATGTAACGACCCAACTCTTTATACTAAGCTGAGGTCGTTACTAAAAAGAAACAATGACAAGAGACATTTTTTTGAAAGGAGGGAAACTACATTTTTCATTAAAAACGGAATATTAAAACACTAAAACATAAACGCGGAAGCAAAACTGAGTCCCCATATGGCATGTCACGGATCCTTCTCTGTCGCTCGCCAGCTTTCCTCTACCTTTACCTTCGCCTGAAATATTAAACATAGAAAGAGTGAGTATAAACATATACTCAGTAAGGGATCTACTACTAGTCCCGCTAGGTGTCTGTTAACTTCCCATTAGAGTCCTGTAAATGGTACCCAATCTCTGGCACATTCCCGAACACGTGCAACATGCGCTTCCATAGAAACGAAAATCTAGTCTTCGGTGTCCCGGGGGAGCACCTAGGACATGCTGGTCTGTAGTGAACCCGGGGGTAACACTAAGACAATCGGGATGCGAGGACCCCATCGAATCACTCGAATCATATCTATATCCATGCTAGACTGGCGTCCCGTCGGACCACACAATCCTAAATAGGTGGTGATCCCGAAGGACACCCATGCAGGTACGACTCTAATAGACAAAGTTAACAGAACACCCTATCCATAGCATGTAGCATAACATAACATCATAACATGGCATGAGTATTAATCTTAGCGTCCTTAATCATGTGATTAATAATTTTAGTACAATTTTAAAAGAATTATTAATAATAGATAATTTGTTAATTTATTTTGATAATTATTCAAATACTTCGAAAATTCGAACAGATAGAAATTTAATTTGTTTAAAACATTCACAGATATTTTAATTAAATTTTAAAAGAATGATAATTAATTAAATACCATCTTTAATTTATCTTGTTTTAGTTATTTGGATATAATTATAAATTAGTAGATAATAGATTTATGCATTAATACCACACTATATAAAGAGATTGAGTTATGCCTTTATGATTGGAATTAAACTTGCTTTATACTTTTGGGCTTGATTCAAGATATAATTAGACAAGAAAGGGAATAAATTTACTTGCTTTTTGGACTGAGTTTTAAGGTAAGTAAACTTGCTTGCTTACTTGTTTCTCATAGTTTTGCTTTTATTGGAAATAAATATCTCACATGTTTGCTTTGTATATCATTCTACTCAATATTGTTGTTTCTTTTGCTTTTATTGTTGTTTCTACTCAATAACCATATTTTGATTAGAGAACAAAAAAAAATTTTGTTGAGGATAACATTACAAGTTAATCACATATTTTTTCAAAAAAAATCACATATTTTTGCCAACACCCAATTTCGGCCTTAAAGATAATCACCAACATTCATAAAAATCATATATTTCAAGTTTAAAAACCAAACATGGTTGAAACACGTTTTCAAATTATTTTCGATCCTTAGCCATCAATATATACTTTTAGAACTCCTTCACATCTAGTTATAAATCAATGATTGTTTAGAAACCAGTTGTCATCTAAAACTTGCTTAGTAAGTTTGGGTTCAACCATAGTTTCGAAATAGAAGAGTTCATTGAAAACCGAAAATCATATTTGAAAACCTTTCTAACGCATAATTCATAAAGCAATCATATTCTAAATTTTCTTACTAAAAACAATCACACTAGATTTATAATGAAAATACTTAAAAATAAGCCACTCATAGTCAATAACTCGATCTCCGTGATTATATGTTTTTCTCACTTCAATTTGGCTTGAAACAACGATCAAGGTCACATCAATTATCTTCACAAAGCAAGACGACACAACAATCTTCAAAATGCTTCATAAAGTCAACTCAAACTATTTTAGTTTCTAAAGTCCTTGAATTCTTGATTCGCCTTAGATTAGACTAGACGTTTCACCTACGAATCCTTAGACTTGAAATCTAAATACTTAATCCAATGAGCATTCAACTTAGTTCAAGCTCAATGGGTCTTTTATGTGGATGTACTTTTATCTCCATTATTGATGATGTTTTGGGATTTATATCCATTATATCAATAAGGGACCAACAACCTAAATCACTTCCTAAGATTTAGATTGAACTATCCTCAAATGGTTTAATTTAGGTTAAAACTTCACTTTTGGACTCTTAAACTTTAACTTAAATTCTTAATGCCACAAGCACCCAAACTTAAGTCGTCTTTTAAATCCATACACTCTTATATCCAATATTCATACCTTAGAGGTTTTAGATCCATCAACAATCTCAACACCAATCTAATAGGTCAATAACTTATAAACCTACCCCAACTCATCTAAAACAACCCCAACCATGTTGATCAATGCTTCCAAGTTTTCTAAATCTTTAATTCCTCAAACAAAACAATATGGATAAAATCAAGTTCATGCTAAAACTAAATGGGTATTTAAGGACTATGAGAGAATTCATTAAATTCACCTAAAACATTATTGATTCCTTGTCAAAATCGCCTTGACCGCACATTGATAGCTTTCTAATTTCAAATTTAGTACCTAAAACCATTTTAGTTTCGAAGCTTATAGAAGTAATACCCAAGTGAACTCTAAAGTTAATGGAAAGTCCATTTTCAACCCTTAACATTGAACTCTAGGACTCGAGTATCATGGGTGATTCAATTTAAACACTTAAACTTAATGGACATTCAAGGATTCTAGGAAAGCTCAACAAAATCACTTTAAATTTGACCAAGAACTTGACAAAGTAGCCTTAACCCCAACAAACAATCCTCTAACAACCTTCAACTTTCAAATCCTAGCATCCAAAAACCATAAGTTGTTCAATATTAGAATTATACTTAAATGGGTACACAAGACCTATTCCATTAAGCTTAGAATCTTACACAAATTTTTGTCAACACCCAATTTCGAGTCTCATTATGGCTGGACAACGGCTAAAATCTTCCAATACTCTAAATTTAACAATAAAATATAATGGGTATTGCAAAATCAAAGCTGAAACTTAATGGGTATTCGAAAGTCTTCAACAAACCCAACTAAAATACATTAAAATAAGCAAATCCTTACCCAAAAAAAAAAAAGATCCAACTACCAATGGGAATGAGAGTCGTTAACGGTATGATGGTGAAAAGGTGTGACTTAAATCGAAAGCAAAAAGCAGGTAGCGCATATTGCAGACTGCAATAGCGTAACAAGGCCTCACGTTCAACGATTGGCTGGAGTTGCAATGCGAACAGGTAGGGCAGTGGCGACATTCGTGGGTGTCGACAACTGGGTTTTTTCAACGAGATGATTTGAGTGGCGTAACGGTGGGTTGTGGTGGCATTGACGAGAAGAAAGAAGAAAAAAAGAAGAAAAAGAAAAAAGAAAAAAATTGGGAGGGGGCATCTCTTGAAGAATGGAGAAAGAGAAGGAAAGAGTTGAGATATTTTCTTTTTTGTTTTCTAATAAAGAAAATATGAAATGACTTTTATGTCCTCAACTCAAAACCAAACTTCAACTTTGGCCATTTCCTTAGTCTTTCCATCAACTATTAAATTTCTAAGTCATTATCAAAATAAAATTACTCCTAAAATTTCCTCATCATAATGATTCAACTCATAAAGAATTTACACTTGGATTTTAAACTTGTATTTTAAACTTGTATTTCATAAGTTAGAGAATATATATATATATATATATATATAAGGAGAATGGAATGAGGGCTTACACTAAAGTGTAACGATCTAATTCTTTATACTAAGCTAAGG